>NC_080089.1:18112200-22912200 GCF_950005125.1 Chionomys nivalis | reverse complement strand
GGACCATATCGCTACCTATTGAATCTGACAAAATATGGTTCATTAGCTATAAGGCCATAATGGCTGATACCGGAAGAGCTGGAAGAGCCTAGGAGGCCTACAGTAGGAATTTTGAAGACTTTAGATATGGTTTGCATTTCCTTCTACTAACCCTAAGAACCTCTTATCCCCAACATTCTTTCTCATCCTCTTGCCCCAGTGGCCTCCCCATGTCTCTGCCTATTGGTTTCTGTGTTCCCTTGGGAGGCAGAGACGTAAACTCCACCCCCACCCCCCATCACTCTCGACAGTGGCGTCTCAGTAAGCTGTAACTGAATATTCAGAAAGCTGGAAGAAGAAAAACTAAAAATGTTTCCCAATTAGTTCACATCTAACAAATCATCAAGGCTGGCATGAAGACCGTCCCAATCCCATACAGGTTGCTATACAATAAACTTTATAAATGAAGTCTTATTTTTCAGACGTAGGTAAATTTGGTAAGTAGATCACCAGACAAACGGGATTATCTTGAACTGGTACCAAGTCCTTGCTAGGTGTCCAGAGACTGATCTGACTGGGAGGTGATGAAGTGAAGAAAAGGTGGACAGGTGAACACAGAGACGCAGAAAAGTCACGTGGTCTGGGATCTCAGCTGGAGGAACTGTGAGGCCGCACAGACGCCTCATGTTTACTATGTATATCTGAACAGGAAGGCAGGATTATTGCGTATAGCTGGACAGGAAGATGGGTTATCATACATGAGTAAGCAAGAAGGAAGGGTTTGTGTTTTATAGCTGGATCAAGGAGCAGGTTTTGCCAATCTCAGCAGGAACAGCCTCTGTAGGGGAGCAGTATTCAGACTATAAATATTCCGGGACAGAAAACTACAATGGGCAATTTCTACACACACTATCAGTACCCGCATTCAAACCAGAAGGGAAGACTTTGACATTTCCTTACAATCCTCAATCCCACCCTCACCCTCCATGAGATGGGGCAGGGGTGGCACTTAGCTATTCCTCAGCGGGTCTGAGGCTTTGGGGTCCCTGGCATGACCATACCCCAGGCATCTACTCAGGACTTCCTCTGCTTCCCAAGACTAGGTTCTCTGGGATTTGAGCTGCAGAAATGCTAAAGGACTTACGGCTCCCCATTACCTCAGATGGAGAGTCCATACCTCAAGAGGCCTTGGTCAGTGAGAAACAGGCCTGAGGAGCCCTGGCCCAGAGAAGGAAAGCCCAAGCTGCAGTCATTTCCTCTCACCCCCCCTTCCCGCCCTGTCTGCATGAGCAGTAGACATTACTAGCGTTGGCTGTGGGGATCCTCTTGGCAATCACCTCTCCCTAGCCCAGTCTACCCTGTCCTTTGTTTCTGCATTCCCTAATTGTTCTAGTCACTTTTATTATTACAGTTTATTTTTTTGGTGGGGAAGAATTTAAAAAGAAAAGAGGCCATGTTAAGTCTTCATAAAGATCTGTTATTTTTAAGTCTTTTTAAATGTTGGATTGTTCCCTAAACCAATACAAAACATGCAAAAAAAAAATACCACAAAATACTCGCCTGTTTTTATATTATTTCCAGATCAAGAATCATTAAAAATCTCCCAAGGATCATGGGTTGTCCTGAGAATTCTTACTGAACTCTGCATAAGCCTGAAGGTAGAGATCTGTCAACAGACTTCAGGGGTGGGTAACAGGATTCTGGGCAAGTCGCTGACATGGCCCAGCTTATGCATAAGACCCAGAGGTTACATGCAGAGGGAACACAAGACGATGCTGACCCTTGCTTTTGATTTCTATGGAATTCATCTGTGAGCATTTTCTTACGCTCTAAGTTGCTGGCCGTACAAGGCTGTCTGTGTGCAGGCCTCTCTTAGGTGCACGAAAACACAGGCTTTTCATTGATATCCTCTGTTCTTGTTGGATCGGCATCTATTTTTAAAGTATATTTTAAAATTAGAAGTTTTAAAATACTGCATAATTTCTAAAAGTTAATGTGTCCAACACTTTGCAGTGCTGGCAGAAGGCTATGTGTGCACCGGTTACTTTCCTTGCTGCAAGGTCAAAGAGCAAATTTTGCATAGCTAATACAACTGCACTTTGTGTTTCCCTAGAGTCTGTTAAAGTAACTTGAACTTCAGTCTGGGTTTGCTGGCTTAGTCAAATTTTATTTTGTTTGGGTTGCAGTCTTACAGAACAGCCCAAGTCCCCAGGCTGATTCCAGTTAATGCCTCCAAAGAAAGGGCTGGCCCTTGTTAGGAACACAGTTGCAGCTCACAACCTGCTTCTAACGTTTCAGCTCAGAGGAGATTCTGATTGAACTACAACCTGTGGCTAAGCTATACACTAACTGGGTTAAAATGTCAGAAGCAAGCATTTCTAAAAACGAACATATTCTAGGCCAACTGGTCTACCTCAGGCTCTATCAAACAAGCACTTTCAATGTGGCTTCCCTGATCTGACATTCTTCCACTCATCCACTGTAGATGATCCACACAGAAAGGACTCCTCTCTGGCACCTACCCATCATTCCATTGTTTTATTATATATTTTTTTGAGACTACCATATATATATACATATATATATGCTTAGAATGTAACTATGAAAATAACAATGCTTTTATGGAACTTTCATTACCAATTAGCACAGTCTCGTCTTTGCTAAGACCAAGGAAGACTCAACACTGTGTGTAGCAGGAAATTTAACCTACTCAAACTCAAAGGCAAGGAAGGAGCCATATGTCCACCAAAACTGCTTCCTTAGTCTCTCAACAAACATTTCCAGACTTCCATGCAGATAGGCCTGGTCACATGACTCATTTCTAATTAAACATAAAACATCTGTAGGCCTGATGCCATCATCAACCCCTGTTGTAATCGTGTGTCAGCCAAGAACAAAAATTAAGCCTCTTCTCCCCGTGGAGCCTTCTGGAACCTTCATTTCACAGGAATGCCTCCTTTTCCATATCTTCTGTTTTATCGTTTATTCTTCTATATTGGGGGCTCATATAATTTGGGGTGCAAATATAAAAGCTTCATCTTACAAGGTAACAGAGTTTTTTGCCTCCATGTAATGTTTTCTTGGAGGCAGATCCAGTTCTGTGCTCCTGATGTCCTAAAGAAGAGTGAAAGTTTGAGGAAAACCCCATCCAAGAGTTGTTCATTGAGCTCCAGATTCCAGAAACTGTTAGCTGTAGAACGCTAACGATGAACTGGTAGATCTGGAGGTAGCCTGTGTCCACTTACCTTTGGATCTCCTTGGGTTTGTATATTCTCTTTTGACTGACTGCACGTCCTCGTTGCTACCTAAATGCCTGTGGATGCTAACATAGCCAAGATCAATATTCAACCTCAAGATGTAGAGCTGTTGACACAATTCCTTCCAAGACATTGAAAGCCTGGTGTTATAAGCTAGTCACGAAAGACAGGAGTACCTCTGTCTTCTGACCCTCACCATCTACCTTTCCTTGAGAGAAGCAAGACTGTTCTCTACAGTCAGCCGTTCGTTACAACTGCATAGTCAAGTACTTCTCTGACAGCAGCCACTTGTAGACAAGGACCTGAAACCTATCTCAGGTCTATTTCCTAGGCTTTTCTACTTGGTTTAGATGATTGAGTCAAGAACACAATTGCTTTGTGTCAAAGTTTACCCTGCAGCAGCAATTTTGCTGCATAATAAAAATCTGTCTTCGAAGCTGAATTTGGTGATGAATGCAAGATGAGAAAACCACAGCCATGTGCATGTGGGATGCCTCTGCAACCCCCAAGGGTCCACAGAATTGGGACTGGAACCTATCCTGTAGCATATGGTATGGCATCGCTCCCTTGATTGGGATGCAGAGCCTGGCAGCCTGACTAGAAACTGGAAGCAAGCTTGCTAAACAGCTTTGAAAAATCTCCCCAGGATGTGATATATTGTAGTTGACTCATTGTTGAGTTGTTACAATGAATCAGCAATGCTCTCTCACATCTAGAGAGAATTTTCCTTATAACCAGTTCTTTGAAAAGAATAGGGTTGATGCTAAAATAATGGGAAGAGAGAAGGGAGCAGCTGAGAGGCCAGCGAAAAAATAGATCGTGTGCAGAAAAGATTCGTGTGGGGTCCCGAAGTCTTACACCATCACACCCAGTGGCTCAAAGCGAACAAAGCAACTGCCCTGAGTGATAAACAGGACCAAGACACTGCACACAGAGCGACGGATTTTCTTAGCCATCTTTCTCTTTGTTCTAGAACTTAATTTCAGAACACTTTGAAGCACAACACTCCCCAAAGTAAAGGTCTTGGTGTTCGGGTTGCTCTTTTCGTTTTCCACAATAGTAACAACAAATAGACCAGTCAAAGATAGAGAACAGTGTAGGTGTTGGGCTTCTGGGCTGAGGGAGCAGAGATAGAGAGTACAGGAAAGAGAGCACAGACACACACACACACACACACACACACTAGGCAGTGATGGTAAGACCAGGTTGTGCGAGGCCCCATGGTGGCACTGTTAGCACCCTAACAAAGCCATGGGTGAGCTGCCTGTACCCCACAGTAAAAACTGGGTAACTGAACTTAATGTACTTGGGGAAACTTGCCACCCAAAAAACATAAGATAGAAATGAAATGTGAATTCCATCCTACAACCGTCTGATCCTAAAATCTGCAGTCCAGTTTCCCAGCTGGGAGGTGCTGTCAAAGCAACTGAATGGGGCTTCTTCTCCCTTGAGCTCTGTCTTATGCACCCCTGGTCATAGCTTTGTGTCTATTAGAAATGACTTAGATGAAATGTTTAACTGACATTCTGTTATGAGGACAAAAATCCAAAACATGTACATACTTTATGAAATTCCAGGGCTTTCTCCAGCCTGTTTTCTGCCCCTCCCCCACCCCACACTGCTCTTTTACATCTGAAACAACATGTGACTGGTGTAGAAATCTGAAGTTCCTCCTTTTCTCTGAGGAGACTGATAGTATTTGCCATTCATCCCCACTACTGCAGGCCCCATATCTGCTTCTTCCTGTCTGTCAAAGACTTAGCTTTGGATCCAGCCATGAGGATATACCGTGCTCATTTCTGAAGGCCTAAGACGGCTCCTCCTTAGAACATGGGCTTCTAGTCTAGGATGTGTGTCAGAAGCACCCTTGCAAATCCTGAAAAAGAATACTGAAGTGTTCATTTTCAGAATGTTGCTGCAATGCCCAGGCACTACTACCTTGTCTAAGTTACACTTATGTCCCAGACACTAAAGGATCGTCTTCCCACTCAAATTCCCATGCATACTCTGGGCTCCCTGGACACTTGAGAGTTCTGTCTTGTACTGATTTAAGGTTGAGCATGCTGGTGGGGCGCTAAGCAAAGGGACATGTTACTCTGGTTGTCTCCATACTGTTCTAAGTATATAGAGAGAAAGAAAAGAAATATGTATATGTATACACACACACACACACGCGCGCGCGCGCAGAGAAATACACATACTTGCATACATACAGTCACAGTGCCTTAAGGAGACTGGATACTCTCCAAGGGAAATATCATGTATCACTGGGCATCATTGGGCAATTCAGTCATTGTGTAACCTTAATGGAGTGATTTTGAATTAACGTGACTTACAACATCACTGGCTGATATAATCTCAAAGACAACTATCATATATGCACCACACTATTGACTAAAACACCTTATATGATGTAAGAATATATGCACACTGCAATCTTGTCAGGCTTATCATTGCAGTTTAGCAATTTGGATGTATGCATCAGACTCATGCAATTGATAGCAGTGTCTCAGACTTTGACCCATGGACATTTGAGGTGAGGGATGTCCTCTATTATAGCAGGCACACTGCAGCACTCCTGGCTGTAACAACCAAAAGTCTCTCACCATGCACTTCCTGGGGCTTAGGAATCCTGTCTTGATGAGAACGCAGAACTAGACCAATATTTCCTCACATCCAGGACCATGGATTTTTTTTACATGACCTTGAGGATTCAGTCCAAGAAAATGTCTTATGCAAATTGCCCCACTGGCAAGCACTGACATATATGAGCACATGCCGTGTCTTCTCACATTGTTTAGGATGTGTGTTCCTGGTGTAGGAGGTCCTTCTGCTTATGTGTTGCTTTCATTGGTTAATCAATAAAGAAACTGATTGGTCTGAGAGGGCAGAACTTAGGTAGGCAGAGAAGACAGAACTGAATCCTGGGAGGAAGAAAGCAGAGTAAGAGAGCTGCTATGGAGACACCAGGTCAGACATGCTGAATCTTTCCCAGTAACATACAGATTAATGGAAATGGGTTAAATCAAGATGTGAGAGATAGCCAATAAGAGGCTAGAGATAATGGGCCAGGCAGTGGTTTAATTAATACAGTTTCTGTGTGATTATTTCGAGTGTAAGCTAGCCAGCTGGGACAGAACAAAGGGCCACCCCACTCTCCTTCCAACATGTTCCGAGTAGACTAGTATTCATTGAAGGAAGAACCAGGTCCAAGCCACTTCCACACGTGGGAAGGAAGATATCAAGAGACACAGGGGGTGCTGGAGAGGAGCATGATTGCACCTGGAGAGAGAGTGTGTTGAAGCTTCCTTGCTATCTCCTGCGCAAGCCTTGGGAGCTTTGGCCTGAGCATCAGAGCTCTGTGTGAGTTTCTGTTTATGAGTGATAACATAAAACTCAACTTTGATTTTACACGCAGCTAGTCACACGTCAGCAAAACTCCACCAAGAGACATATTTTGTCACATAAAAACCTTCAGCAATAATGAGCCCTGAGGGAGGCCTGCTGGACTAACATGAATCAAATCTGTTTCTGTACTCACTGATATTCAAAGAGCCACGTGCCAAGGCTCTATATGGGGAGCCATCCTGAAATTAATTCTTTCCATTTTTCCCATAAATGCGTGTAAGCCTGATATAAATGCTGTATATATTATTATTACTATTTTATCTTCCTATTGCTTCTCTAACAAATAACCACACAAATAGGGTGACTTAAAACACCACATATGTGTCATTTTATAAGCTTCAAGGTCAGAGGTCAGGAATCAGATTCACGGAGCTAATTTGGAGGCTGTATTTGTTTTTAAAACTCTGGAAGAGAATGCTTCCTTTGTCATTTCTTAGCTTCTAGAGGTGGCTCCATTTCCTTGGCTCATGGCCCCTTCAATCATCCTCAAAGCCATTAGTGTAGCATCTTCCAATTTGCCACTGCTGGATCTCTGTGTCCATCATCACATCCCAACTCTGCCCCAAACCCTCCTTCATTATAGACCTTTGTAAGAGGTTGTCAGTCCCCATTTACCATCTGTGTACAGGAGGGTTACTGATTTCTTTGAGTTAATCTTGTATCCTGATACATTACTGAAAGTGTTTATGAGTTGTAGAAGCTCCTTGGTAGAATTTTTGGGGTTGCTTATGTAAACCATCATATCATCAGCAAACAGTGAGAGTTTGACTTCTTCTTTTCTGATTTGTATCCCCTTGATCTCCTTTTGTTGTCTTATTGCTCTAGCTAGGACCCCAAGAACTATATTGAATAGCTATGGCCAGAGTGGACAACCTTGTCTTCTTCCTGATTTTAGTGAAATCGCTGGGAGTTTCTCTCCATTTAGTTTGATGTTGGCTTTTGGCTTGCTGTATATTGCTTTCATTATGTTTAGGTGTGCTCCTTGTATCCCTGCTCTTCCCAAGACTTATCATGAAGGGATGTTATATTTTATCAAAGGCTTTTTCAGCCTCTAAAGAGATGATCATGTGGTTTTTATTTTTCAGTTTGTGTATATATATATATATATATATATATATATATATATATATATATATATACGTTGACAGATTTTCATATTTTGAACTGCATCTCTGGGATAAAGTTGACTTGGTCATTGTAGATGATTTTTTGATGTATTCTTGGATTCAATTTTGCCATTGTATATTACCATTACAAAAGTTTATGGGTTTTGTTTTTGTACTTTTGTTTTATATCTTTGCTTTAAAGAGGAAAATTCAGAAATTCCCATTATTGCCCAAACTCAAATTTTCTACTCCCAGAGACACAGAAATTATGAATATCTCAAGTTTCATTTGATGGAAACGCCAAGTGATTTTGGATATTCATATGTCTGAATAGACGTGAGAAGATAAGGCCACTCCATAGGACCAAGATCAGATAATATTTCTAACAACATGCCCTACAAATAGGAGGAGGAAGACAGTTTTAGGGTCCAAACACATTTTCTAGCACTGGCCTGACTCTTTGTTGTACAGAAGCAAGTGCTGAGGGACAAATGCTCCATCTCAAGGATGACACTAGGCACATGGGTGGGACGTGTTAGAAGGGGGTCTGAGAGTCTGTCCCCTCTGCCAGCAAGCATGGATGCTCTGGCTCCTTTAAACCACTGATATGTAAACAATGAAACCAATGAAGTGACCCTGAGTACCACCCAGGTAGAACATTTTAAACATCAGAGAGAGAGAGAGAGAGAGAGAGAGAGAGAGAGAGAGAGAGAGAGAGAGAACGAGCCCAGATGGAAGAATATGATCTCCTTTCCCCATTTTCCCATTTTTATAAAAGTTTAGCCTTTCATCATCACATAAGTGGTCAAAGCTGTCACAAGCCCCCTGCTGACACATCAAACGCTCACCTCACAGCCTGGCCCGGATCCAGGGAGATAAAAAGAACAATCATTCAGAAATCGCACCTCCTGTGAGTTACAGCCATTCCCCAAAGGAAGGAAATAGCATCATTGTGTAGCATGAGGGATGCTTTACACATTTCTCCAGCTTGTCCACACACAGCAAGGCGCCCATGCAGCAAAAGGAAAGCCTCAGGCACCCCTCTGATGGGTCAGAGGTCTAGAGATACAGGATAGCAGAAACACACCACATTTGCCACCAGTGAGTCAATTTCCAAACGCTCTCCTCCTCAAGTCTGAGCACCTGAACCAGGTCATCAGGGCAGAATACTCCATGCCCTCTGGTTTCATTACTGCACTTACTCACACAAACACAGTTTGTTCCGAACAGGGCTGAGAGCTCAAGGATGACAGAACCATGTCTGTTTCCTCTGTCTTCTACAGTGGCTCACCCTACTGTGAGACTATAGTTTCAACAGAAGTATTTGGGTTTTGGTAAAATGTCTACTCATTTGAGTTGTCAATTAAGGCTGAAAATAATTCAAAGATATTTGTGTTCTAGGGAGGTTTCTTTATGCTACAAAAATATTGGTTGTCCTGAAATGAATTACTCTTTACTGAGATGTATCTAAAGGACAAAAACACCCCCCATGCACACACACACACACACACACACACACACGCACACACCATTATGATAAATCAGATTTAGAAGTCTTTGAAGGTTTCTCAGGTTCAGTATGCTGGAACACATCCCTACAAAATAAAATTACATCTCAACTTCAAATTAGTTACTGAAAGACAATTAAATCCTTATTAGGGCATCTAGGCCTAAGAATTCGCTGGGCAGAACAGACCATAGAAAATATCTAAGTTCTTCGCTGGGACCCCACAAAGAGTGGACATTGGCCACTGCGGTAGCATTGACTGCCATCTGATAAACAGTGTGTGAGTCTCGGGCAAGCAGAGAACTCCTGGCTGTCCATGAGCTTCTTAATGGCCTACCAGCTCACGTTATCTGGTCCTGGACCTGCCACTCTTGCTCCAGATCAGTCTCTGAAGCCGATGACATCGTCTCTTTCCACGCTGACTCCCCTGCAGCCTGAGGACAGCTTCTTCTCTTCGGATGCTTAAGTTCACTAGCTTATCAATACACACACTAGATGCATCTTATGCAGCTCACTTGTGCAACCCCTTGAGCTCTGCTGTAGTTTCTAATTTGTACCCATCCTGTGACTCAAATACATGCATAAATAGATAGATACAGTTTCTGTGTGCTATGTGATACGAAAGTTAATATTAGTAATTAAGATTGAAAAACACAAACAAACAAGTAAGCAAGCAAGTAAGCAAACAAACAAACAGAAAACCCCAGCATTCACTTTGGCCAGATTAGCAAAGTAAGCAGAATTATATGGCAAACAATGCCATTATAATCACTTCCCCTTGTGAATTTATTTGTATTCAATAAATTCTGATATCACAGAAGGACACAATTGTGTTCATCTATTTCCCTGGCATAATGAGCTCCTGATGCCTGGACTCCAACAGTCCAGAGAGACCAGAGGTTTCTTGCATTATAATTCAAACTAGTTGCACTCTGGGTATAAATGTTGTCGACCAATTTTGATGTTGTTCTTTTTAGAGACAGTTAAGCTGCAGCCCAATCTTGGCAGATGTTCAAGGTGATCCTAACTGAGGTCAAATATAATGAAAAGAAGTGCATAGTGTACATGGTGTGCTCAAGCCAGATGTGGCAGATTCCAAGCCTGACCCAAAGCTAGTACAGTGACAAGGCTGGTTTAGAGAAGGGAGGGGCACTTGAGGGGAACCCTTCCCAAAGCTGGAAATGACAAAACTCTTCACTGAGCCTGATGTCTGAAGAAATCACCAGGGTAGCACACTGTTTACTCCTATCATGCCAAGTCGAGGGAGGGCCATGGATGCTGGAGCAGATGTTGCAGGAGAAAGAATGCTGGAACAATACCTCACGGGAGCTGTGCCACTAGGACCCTTGCAATACAAACCCTGCAGGTATAGAATCTGTGATGGAATAACACACATCAAAAGCAAAGTTATGTTGGCCCATGCCACTTCCCCCTCGACCTCACACTGCTTTGTCACCTGAGGCCTTTGGGAGATAATGGCAGTGTGTAAATCAAGAAGTCAGAAGTTGTGTCTGTGCCAGGGAAATGGCCTGGGAGAAACGGGAGTAGCGCCAAGAGTGAAGGAAACAGAATGTAGAAACGGAAATCTTTCTTGGTGTGGGAAAGAAATACGTCCTTTACCGTGAATTAGACATCTTAGGAAGAGTGGCACCATCCCACAGTGAGATCTGCATCAGCAGTGCACGGCGTGTGTCAGTATAGAGTATCTCACAGCCATAAGGCATCAGTGTGCAAACAGCCTCGTAGATTAGAAAGAAAGAAAAAACTGAAAGTCCTCTGAAAAAACAGTGTGTTATAAGGATAGAGTTCTCCCCAGAATAATATCAAGTCAGGGCTATGGTCTCAATTTCAAATGTCCCCAAAGGCTATGTACTTTGGATTTGGTCACCAACTTTGGCCACTACTGGAAGGTGATGATGTCAAGTCCAAAACTCGTCCCCAACCCTGAGTCAGAACAGTGAGACCACAGTGAGTGGCCATCTCAGTGGGAGTTTGCCTGGCTAGACATGGGGTCTAAGTGGACAAGGGGCTCACAATTCATAAGTTGCTTGGCCATCTCCAAAGGATTAGAAGCCTGGTCGTAGACAGGTTGAACTCTTAGATTTAAGAAAGATGGTGGAAATTTTTATCCAAGAAATACAATGGCTACCTTATTTCAGAAAATGACACAGAATTTGTGGCAGTTTTGGATATTTTCGGTCTATAACATGTTAGGTAGACACTCGAGGGTTTTCAGGGTTGCCCTAAGTGCTGAAACTCTCCGTGACTCACAGGAAGTCACTAGAAGGGTGCAAGACCATGTTTGACTGCAAATTAAAGGATACCTAATGCAACTAAAGAACTACCAGAGCCTGAGTAGCCAGTGACCCTGAGACCAATCTTTCCGAGTGTGACGAAAGCTCTCCTAAAATCAGAGCTGCAGAGGGGCACCCTGGGAGCAGTGTCCTGGACACAGGTAGGCAGCTGCACAGGAAGATATTCCACATTGTTAATCAAGCTAACTAGAGGATGGGGGTGGGAAGATGACCGAAATACATTGTATGAAATGCAAAGAATTAATAAAATATTTTAAGATTTTTTTTTAAGTATGAACAGCTTTAGAACGATTTCGTTTGAACAACTGCTGACTAAGGTTTGAAACTAGCTAGGCGTGGTGGTACATGTCTTTAATCCCAACACTTGAGAGGCAGAAGCAGGGGGATCTCTGAGTTTGAGGTCAGCCTGATCTATACAGTGAGTTCCAGGACAGCCAGGACAACACAGAGAAACTGTATCTCTGGGAGAAAAACAAATGCAGGAAATAATTTTTTTAAGCCATTTGAGGAACCTACCATTAAGAAAGAGGGTCATTAACCAATACTATTCGGTTGCTAAGTTCAGTGAATTGATGTAAGGGAATATCCCAATGTGATAGAATCATAATTCAAAGCCATTTCGACTTTAAATAAGTAACAGCCAACACTTAGCCACTGTGCACACCAATCCCTGGGTTAATGTCTCTTAAAAACATTCTCCTGTTCTTTGTGTGATCTCTTGCCACAGGAGTTTATTATTTCTTTCAATTTACAGGTAAAGAAACTAAAGTTTGAGGAGTATTTCCACATAGAAAGGGATCTAGGACCTGAAGGAGCGCTTGGCTCCATGGGTTTCTTTCTTTGTGCCATATCTGCTTCTGGTTTTCCTAAACACAGAACCTGCAAATGTTGTCCTGGTTTCTATTTAGGTGGGACATGAGTTTGATCTTGTTATAGGGAAACAGGATTCCACAGACGTTTAAAATCATAGCTTTCCTTCAAGTGTTTTATTCATTTCTATCTATAGTTTAGACTCTAGGTTCCATATTCACAGATTCTTTTACGTGTACAAATTTTAGAACAAAGCTACTTTGGAATATTTAAGAGAACATTCATGCAAAGTTCTCAGCTTTTTTTCTTATCTACAACACTGAGCTACACATTCAACTACGATTCTTCAGTTAAGGAACTCCTGTGGGGGTTTTAAAAGTTCTGTGAAGAACTTTAATTCATACACTGCTTCTTTCATTCCTACAGTTTAAGCTTCTGTATTTGAAGGAAAATACTACAGACTCGGCAAAATGCTGATTTTTGAGGTCCATGCTCCTGAGATTGCCCAAGGTTCCCCACAAGGCATGCCTTATGTGCTTTACGCTCTTACACTGACGCAGTATGTGCGGCCATTTTCATAGCACATTGATTCAGGAGAATGTCCCACTTATGACTTCAGAGGCGCAGGCTGCCAGGAAGTCTAGGAAAGAGAGGGGCACCTCCACCCAGATGCTCTGCTCTAGAACACCAGAAACACAGACTAGTCTTTACACACAAATGCCCTCGCGTAAGGGCACACAATACCGTCTACCTCGTCAACATGTCAACATTGATGGGTAAAATGGGGACTTTTGCCTTGGAGTTTCACTCAGAGTTCATGAACAGCTTCGATCAGGTGGTCACCACTACAAAATGCAATATACTATTAATACATTAAGGATAATATTTGGGTCCCATGTACTGAAAATCTAGTCAAAAACCCAAGGCCGGAGATGCCGTAGACCCCAGAAGAGAAGCTCCTGCTGGCGTGTGGTTAAATGGATGCAGTATCGGCTGCCTTATAAACACCCATCCTTACACCATAAGTGAAGCCCTCATATCATCCAGGAAGCTTCTTTTCCATGCAGAGGGAGACTATCTCAGAGAGAGACACATCCAATATTAGTTCTCAAACATTTCAACCAGTCAGAACTGGCTGAGCTCTGGTCACTAACTGATTAACATGTTAATTACTGCGTGTTCTCAAGAAATTTATTTTCACATGAGACTTGTCTATTTTATATGTAAATGACAGTGTTTACCTCGTGCAGCTGTTGTGAGATTTCTAAGCACAAATGTGCTTAAAGTGCCCAGCACAGAACCTGGGCTACAAGGAGATGGAGAGAAGTGAACTTTCAGCCTTCCCAGCCCATTGCTGTCTTCAGGCTTAGTCAGTTAAAGCATGTTCCACTGGTGGAGAGAACAAAGCTATGAGGGTACAGGGCTGCAGTGACTTTTTCTCCCAATAAGATGGAGAACGTTCGTGTTTTCATTGGCACAAGAAACACACGGGGCAGTCTTTGGGGTGTGCGGTAGTGTATACATCACCCGTGTATTTGCATAAAATTTCAAAGCACTTTCTGAATATATGCAGTGTGACAGCCGCTGTCACAATATATTTCTGTAAGTTCCGCACAGGCTTTCTAAAATAAACTTACAAGTGTTTGTTTTCCCAAGGAGGGGTTTGTTTGGGGGCGGGGTAATCATTTCATCTCGCTATACAAAGTAACACAGGCTGACATGCTTCCCTAAACCTGGACCACAAACAGGCTGCTGTTCTCCAAAGCTGTGTGAGGCAACGCTGAGGACATAGTAGGCCACTGTGTTACCTTTTCCTTTAAAATACACTTTATGGTAAAAACCAGCATTGAGAGGTCCAGCAGCTCCCATCGGAGGTGTGATGAAGCAGATGACCCTGACCCTCTGGCTAGCTGTCGTAGCCTCAGAGTTGCTGTTCATATTTTCACGTGAAGGACTTAGTCAGCTACAGAAGACAACAACAGGTCCATACCAACATATACCAACTTCTTCCTCATTCTTTCAAAGATACCAGGAGGTCCATTAGCTCCCAGCTACAATACAAATTCAATTGACATCAATAATCAATAGTGTATTCTATCATAACAGGTTAAGGGGGCTCTCTGATATAAAATGCCCATTAAGAAATTCAAAAAGGTTGGGTTTTAAAAAGTGAAATAAGTTCTTTTATTATAAGACATTTATTATTCTTTAATGCAATTCAGAGAATACAGGATGACCATGAACATATTTTGGGTAAACTTTGACCAGATTCAGTTTATTTTTGTAAGCCAATCCCATAGATTTACAGCATTCAATCTGAAGTCCGTTGGCCATGGTAAGCCACAGATAGCTAGAAATACAGCCCAATGCAAAAATCATAAGCTGATATAAAATTATGAGGTAGTTTCTCCATTTTAAACCTCAACTGTACAATTCCTGATCATGAAATTTATAGATGACAATGTCAAAAGGGTTGAATATGTCTAATACATTTATAGGGTCTTTCCTATTTGAGGGATACATGCTGAGAATTTTTTTTTTTTTTTTCGAGACAGGGTTTCTCTGTAGCTTTGGTGCCTGTCCTGGAACTAGCTCTTGTAGACCAGGCTGGCCTCGAACTCACAGAGATCCGCCTGCCTCTGCCTCCCGAGTGCTGGGATTAAAGGCCTGCCACCACTGCCCGGCCATGCTGAGAATTTTTGCTTATAAAGTCTTTATGAACAGGTTTGTAATGCCAGGATTCATGGATGTTCAGGAAGAACCACTGTGAATCCCAGGACTGCTTGGTCTCTAGAGTGAAAGTGTTTCAAAAACAACAAGCAAATAGATTTTATATTGAGAAACCAACAAATTGACAAACCCAGCTATTCTTTGTTTCTTATTCTCATGTACAAATATTATGTTATATTATCTGACAGGATCTTTAAATTCAGTGAAAAAATATGAGACATATACCAAAAATGACTTAGTGATGTTCAGTTTTACTGTGTGTTTGTCCAAAGGTACTGTCAAGTCAAGCTGCCTTAGGATTCCTGTTCTCTTTGTTTTGTTTTCTTTTTTCTGTCTTTCTTTAGGATTATTTTTATTTCTTTTCAGGATCTCTTGTATCTTTTACTATAAGCAAAGAAGACTTCAATGCAGTCTTTAGCAATTGTGCACACCAGGTCGCCCAACCTATGTTTGACATTTTTTTAGACATTTGGAAATACTGCTGGGGGAAAGCTCTCCCTCCCACAGGCTCTGAAAACAGTGCTGTGCAAATTCCCTGGGGCAGGTTATGTGGGCTCTGTGGTTTCCACACCTTTAAAGGGGCATTTGTTAGGTTATTTCACCTTCTGCTTTTTAGTCCAGCAAGTTTGCCTTGAATCCCTGCCTCAGGGAGGCCTGTAAAAGTGACACATTGTAAATAGGAAGCTCCCTCATAGGGTTCTCGGTGGGTGGGAGGGCCAGAGCAAAGGGGGAGGAATGGCTTCTTAGTCTGAGCCCTTCCAAGTGTGTGGGCTGCCACAGGGCCACAGTGAGTTTGAAACTGGGCTGCCCAGGTCAAGGGGGCTGAGCAAACAGTACAACCAGGCAAGAGGTATGGGGTTCCCACAAGGACACCGCCATGGCATCAGGCCTGACCTCCCTGGCTGTGGTGTTTAAAGAGGCAAGGAAGGCAACTAACTACAAGGATGTCTTACCTGTGTCTCTGTTTAGCCACTTGCCCCTTGACACTCAAATCAAAATGACTTCCTTTTTATTGTGAGATGTTTGAAGCAGTTAGTTTATTAGGCATTATGTATTTTACTTATGATTTTCAAATTTGACTCAACATACACAAATAATTTAGTCGAGAGCTATCTCTCACTCACTGCTATATCCCAGGATGCAACACAGTATAATTTTCTTTGTTCGGTAGTTGGACTCCATCACACATTTTTCACGACTTTCCATAATTAACATTTACTGCCCATTTGCGAGTTCATTATAATAATGAAAGTCTTGGTGGTGAACTCCAAGCCGCTAAGAAAGGCTTCATTTTTTGATGAACTTGAACAAACTATAAAAGGTCTTCACAGCCATTTAAGTAAGAATCAGCCTAATCACGGGCTAATGGGCATCTCCTGGGCCTGGCTGTCTGATGTGGGAGGGTCTTCTGTTTTGTGTTGATTTCATTGGTTAATAAAGAAATTGCCTTGACCATTTGATAGGCCAGACCTTAGGTGGGTAGAGTAGACAGAACAGTGCTGGGAAGAAGGGAAGTGAGCCAGACACAATGGAGCCAGCCACCTGGTCAGACATGCTGATTCTTTCCCGGTAAGTCACCACTTCGTGGTGCTACACAGATTATTAGAAATGAGTTAAGCAAGATGTGAGAATTAGCCAATAAGAGGCCAGGCAGTGTTTAAAAGAATACAATTTGTGTGTTGTTATTTTGGGGCATAAGCTAGCCAGGCGGCCGGGTGCTGGGAGGCAGGAACGCAGCCCGCTCTCCCTTCTACAGCTGGCATAATCACCACATGGAGTTAGCCAGAGAGATTCAGGCTCCTGTCTTCCATGCCAAGTGGGCGGGGCTCATGGTACACACCTCCCACCAAGAACGCATGTCCTTTGAGCTCAGAGGCCAAAGGAGAGAAGGAAATGTCTCCTGGCCATTTCTGACACACACGGGAACCAAAGGAAAATACAAAGGCGGAGTAAACCTGGGTGGAGGCACATTGTTTTATAGATTAATTAGATAAAGATATATTTTTTTGAGACAAAGTTTCTCTGTGTAACAGCCCTAGCTGCCCTGGAAGTAGCTCTTGTAGACCAGGCTGGCCTCGAACTCACAAAGATCTACAGCCTCTGCCTCCCAAGTGCAGAAACTGAGATTCCACCACCACCCGGCTCTTAGATATGGAATTTTAATCTATGCCATCATATGTGCCAAATGGTGGTTTTTAAACTATTGGATCTCTAGCAATTTTTACACACTCAAAAATTTCTGAACGCACCAAAGTTACTGACATTGGTTGTACCTTTTTATTGCAGTGCTGTATGAGAAGTTAAAACTCAAATATTATAAGACCATTCACTTCAAACTAATAAAAACACATCACACGGTAACACAAATAATTCATTAACTCTATTTTTCCAAAAGCTAGTAAGAGTGGCATCTTTAACAGTTTTAAAACTCTCATTGTCAGTGTTCTCTACAATTTATCATACTATGCGGCTTGTAGCATGGTATAGAAGGAAAATATAAGCTTTCAGACGGGCACACTGTTGGAAAATAGAAGAGAATAGGATCACCGTTCCCTATAACCATGAGTAGTCTTCTCAGACACAACATCAACATTTATCACTCTTAGGTGTCAGTTAAAACAAACGGCAAAGCCAACAAGCTATTCTCTACTACTTCAAAATTTACTGCCTGTCTTATACTTTAAATGGACAGTCTATCTTTTCTGGGTCATTTGGAACACACTGATACAGACAGATACACCAAATATCGATACATTTCACTATTAAATATCAAAATAAATTACATTGTTCAGAAAGCATATTATTTCTTGTATTCAGAAAGGCCTTCACACATTAAGAAGTTGTCAAACTACAGCATATAAAAATTTTCTGAAATTCTAATTTTCAGGAAAAAGTTCAAATTTTTCTCTAAAAACGAATTATTGCCACTTGTTGACTCTGAAATAACACATTTTTTTTTCAATTTTGACAAAATATTTCTCTGCCAAATACCCAGCTCTATAGAGTCATAATTTTTCGTCTATTCTTTCTTTAAAGTGAAAAGTGGAATTCCGTGCAAATAATAATTGGATAAGTTCATAATTCAGATGAAAACACAAACTCTTTCCCACAAAAATCTACTGGACTTTGGCACAGCAGATCTTTCAGGCAAACATTCTCTGTCAAAAGGATAAACAATTAAGGGTAACAGTAATAAAAGCTAACAGCCTTCGGGTTCATCAAGGAAGTTCTGTTTCTTGCTCACTCTTTTGCGACTGAGAAGACAGTAGTGATAAGCAGTGGTCACTGGGGTATATCAGGATCATTGTCTCATTCATGTTGAGGCTCTAACACTGTTATTATTGAGCATGGTGAAAAAGACCAATACATAATGTGTTCATATTGTGAAAATAATAACTTTGTCCCCCAAGTACCCTGGAATGGTCTGGAGATTCCCAGGAAACCAAGGACCACAGTTTCACAATCGCTGGTTTAAATGCCTTGACTTTTTTATTCTTGAGGTCTACGGCCATGAAGTGGATCTCACAACCATGACAAACAAACCAAAGTACAGCAGCGCATGGGTCATGGATGTGAACCCTATGGTCTCTGGGAAACAGAGCACATCATCACTTACACCAGAACATTCACTTAGCAGACCGTAATGCCACATGCACTACAAGGCAATAGGAGTGGGGGGCAATTAACAGCCACCCATCTTGCCAGCCAGATATGGGCAGTCAGAGCCAGTAAAACTGTCAAGAATCCATATTAGTCATGTACACTAATATTTTCAGGTATTTATTAGAAAAAAGGAGAGCCCGCTGTATGGCGTAAACAATGAAGTCAGAGAGTGAGAAAGAACAGATGCTTGGGACTCCACAGCATTTGTACCCTTTCTCTGAAAGCACATCTGTCATCGACCTCAGCTGAGAAGACCAACAAAGTGCTTTCGTAAATAAACACAGTGGTCATTTTCATTTTTACTAACCCTGAATTCCTGCCATCAGTCTGATGGCCCTGGGAAGCCTGAGAGCCGTTCTCTAGAATACTTTCAGTCCCATGGCTTCTTAGAGGTTAGTTGTAAACGAGGAGCTGAAAGCACGGGTGTCAGAGTGCTAAAGTCCACGGCATTGCCATGTCAGCTGCTTGCATAGGTTTTGACCAAAGAAGCAAAGGAAAAATTTCCATAGCCCTCCACGCCTACCAAGGCCTCTTTTGTGATAATTTGATCAACAAAGAAGAAACAGTCCACTAGGGAATCTATGGCTCCCAACAGTGTGTATTGCTCAATAATACCATAATGTGCCTCAGGACCCCAAGACTTAGTCCCTTCCCAATTCCCATTTAGTAAGGGGTCCCCAGTCTTGCTCCCTTTACCATCCTCCAAACTCCCCAGAGAGACCTTTTCCCTGAGCTGGGTTGAGGGGCCAGGTCTTACTCCTGTGTGCCTGCCCCTGTGCATAGGTGAATTTCAGCTTTCTAAACGGAAACAAATCAGTTCTACACCCACAGCCGAGACTTCCAGACAAATATAAAAACATACTTAGAAATCAAAGAAAGCAATTCAGAACACTATCATAAGAATTATAAATCACCTGATTAAAAGATCAAGGTAAGATTTATGATTTCCTTGGCAAAGTGTCTTAAGGGAGCCATGTTTGTTATTATGGAGGAGCAAACTATTCTGAAGCTTATTGTAAACACAATTACAAGACTGTATACACATAGTATATAGAGCCTGCACATTCATTTGTCTGTCTGTTAGGATGGAACTTCTGTTGCATACCAGTTGCTATATCTTTGTATCCTCCACTGTTCTGGGATACTATAGACCTAGGAAATAGTCAAAAGCAAACCAGACATCGGAGTCTCCTGCGTGGAGATATTGTCTTCCCTTGGGTATTTACATCAGAAGTATCCAAGTCACATCCCAAGAACACTTACAGCATAAATACAAGCCACTCTTGACACTTCTGTATAAGAATGAATGAACAACAAAAGCTTTGAGGAACTCAGAAACATTCAGGATTTGTGTCAGAATGTGACATAGCAAGACATGAGTGTCCGTACGGAAAGCTGACAGTCTGCATCTACCGTTCCTGCAGTTGTCAGGCAATACCTAAAATAGACAAATCAGGAAAGTTCTACAGTTTCCAGTTCTACAGACTAAAGGGAGAAGGATGCCAGAGAAGCAGGCACTGGAGTCAGTCACTTACAAGATGAGGACAGACCAATGACATTCTTCATAATCTGTAGTTTAGCTCTGCTTTTTAAAAAGTCATGACAACATATTAGTTTAATTTATACACAAAACTCCATTGAAAACAAAGAAGGAAAAGTACTCTCCAGACTTGTAATCTTCTTAAAATACCATTTCCATCCTATTTATGTAAAGATGAACTTCTAGAAAATAATAACAAGGCTACAAGAAGAAAGTGAGACTTCTCCCCCCCCATTTTGATTTACTTTAACAAAAGACAAAGTATACAGCATATTAATTTAATCTTAAAGTTTTGAAATCTGCTTTACTGACTAAGCAAAAATATTCCACAGAAACTTTTCTTTCCATGAAATGCGCAAAAGCAGCGGTAAAGAAATTAATTCCAAACATGGCAACAGATCAATGCCAATGTTTACTGTGTTGGGCGAGGAGCGAAGTGTTTTCAAACTTATTTACAAACAGCAATTGCGTATCCCATGTAGATGACGTCTCAGAGCGGTAATGGACATTCATCTTCTATAAAGGTATCATTTCATACAGAATAATTCAATATTCTCCAGAAGTTTCCAGGGTTTCCTCCTACCCGACATTTATGGTAAATGTCTCTGACAGGAATTGAAGGAGTGGCGAGGTCATAAGTCTAGTGATGCTTTTGGAGTTTGGAAGATGATGTTAGAAGCTAGGAGGAATGAAGTCAAGACAGCAAAGATAGAAACACCAAGAGAGACACAGAAAAGGAGAAACACTGATGAAAGAAAACTAAAACGAGGTTCCTCTGAAATGCGTCAACAAACTGTGTTACTTCTAGAAAGAAAACACAGTTCCACAACCCAGTCACACCAGGTTCACCAGGTTCACTCCCCTTACACTGAATATATTGGTACACTTCATGTCATGATAATGGCATAACTGGCACAGGCTCCTTACATCAAGACAGTTCTATTTTCACTCCCAGCTCTGGAGACTCCAACTCAAAACAGAGCGTCTCCATCAAGCGAGGCCTCTGCTGCAGAAACACACCATTAGAGAGGAAGTTCATCTATTGAACTAGGTCAGAGAGATAAGGGACATGCAGTGGTCCATTATCCCTTTCGAGTTATGCCCCCAGTGGTTTACGTATGTCCGTAAGGCCCTTCCTCTAAACATCTGCACACATCCCAGTAATGCCACCCTAGAACCATGTCTTATCATCCAAATCATAGTACCGAGTAGTTGATGCTCAACTGATGGCTGCAGTTAGAACATGTTTTAAGTGAACAGTGTGGATTCCCAAACACATATGAAGACAGTGAAGGAACCTTATTGACAAACTGCAACAGATACAGACATTGGGACAAAGATGTTAAACTATAATCTCTTCTTGAGTCAACTGGGAAAGTCTAAAGGTATAGAAGATGAGGGTAATGAATCTGGTACTTCCAAAGGGACGCTGTTTGCATGGGAAGTACCATTTGTATAAAGTGAAGCTTGGGTTTCTATAGTACAACTTTTCCCCTGTGGTACTGTCGAAGCAGCTTGAATCTCATTTAACTGCTAGTTTCAAAAAGTGCCCCGAACTGGCCCAGCCCCCTTATGTTGTACATCCTCCTCCATGACAGGAGATGCACTACTGCTCCCTTTGGGTCCCCAAGGGAAATGCCAAGCAGATGATCTGTCATACTGCCACGGCTGAGAGCCTGCAGCAGCTGCTGCCCCTCAGACATTGCTCATTGCGGGAAAGAAAAAGCAGCTGCTTGGCCATTTTTACCAACATCCTTTCCACACCTTCTCTTGCCATTAATTAATTAACCAATTAATGAATTAGTTTCCTTTTCACTTGGCAAATATCATGGGGATTGTTTCCCTCGGTCATAGTGTGATTATGTGGTGCCGAATCTAAGTTATTCTTTCGGGATATTTCAGGCTGAGCAGTAGGATCTCAGAAACTTGTCTCGGTGAGGCTCCTTTATACGAGTTATCAAGCCTAAAGAAGGATTTAATTAAATGGTGATTTGGGGGTTTCCTAGTAGAAGCAGCTTACATGAAGGAGCTTGGGTTCCTTATCAAGGGCTCTGAAATTTCATATACTTTGAAACCCTTATTGCCTTATAGAAATCAAAAGTTCATCTACTTTGACAGCATGGAAAGGGGAAAAAGAGCATCCATGCTTTCCTCTTCCTTCTGATTTCCCCAAAACCAAACTCAGGATGAGAGAAGCCAAATGTAATAGAAATACAAAAGGAGGGAGAAAAAGAGAAAATCATAAAACGTAATACAAATGTAATACAAAAGGAGGGGAAAAAAGAGAAAATCATAAAATGTACCACTAAATGGGTTGTTTTAAAGCTTGAAGATTTTTAAATCTTTTAAAAAATAAAGCAGAGCCAGGTGGTGGTGGCACACACCTTTAATCCCAGCATTTGGGAGGCAAAGGCAAGTGGATCTCTGTGAGTTCAAGGCCAACCTGGTCTACAAGAGCTAGTTGAGCTAGTTCCAGGCAGGCTTCAACGCTCCAAAATAATAATAATAATAATAATAAATAAATAAATAAATAAATAAATAAATAAATAAATAAATAAAGCAGATTCTGTAGTTTAGAATGGATTCCTGAAAGACTCACTGAGATGAAAGGACTCTGGGGGGATTCTACATGTATTAAACATTTTGTTGTTGTTGTTTTCTGAGACAGGGCTTCTCTAACAGCCCTGGCTATCCTGGAACTCTGTTCTTGTAGACCAGTCTGGTCTTAAACTCACAGAGATCAGCCTGCCTCTGCCTCCTGAGTGTTGGGAATAAAGGTGTGCACCACCACTGTCTGGCAGTGTTGGACATTTTTTTATCA
Organism: Chionomys nivalis; assembly: GCF_950005125.1. Lineage (NCBI taxonomy): Eukaryota > Metazoa > Chordata > Mammalia > Rodentia > Cricetidae > Chionomys > Chionomys nivalis. Next base: position 22,889,064 of record NC_080089.1, on the reverse strand, counting down.
AGCCAAGATGCTTCTAGAAGTCATTATGGATAGTCTCCATGGAGCACAACTGTAAGAATGTCTGACGAAGCTCATTGTCACAAATCCTGGGCTTCTCATTTGCCAGCATTTTGCTGTCCTCCACACCTCCAGTAGACAGGGGATTCTCAGTTTCTCAGCATTCCTGGTTTAAAAACAATGTTCATTGTGCAGACATTTCACTACTGTGGTTTATACACATTGTCTTGGGACACATACAAAGCAAACTCCTTAATGGCAGGACTCATCACTTTGCTCATCTCTGCATCTCAAACCTCTGCAGTGTCTGACTCTTGGCTACTATCAGTAGGTGTGGGATAGGTGGAGGGAGGCTTGTGTGCATGAATGGACCAAATTCGAAGTACTGAATGTAGATTTTGCAACTTGGCATTTCTAGGATGATAATGTCAGCAGGAGTCACCATGAGAAGTGATAAGCGTGTTTTATGTTTCTACCACATGGAGATAGGCCAATAGTGAAGGTTGGAGCATCACCTTCTGCAAAATGAACAGGCTTCATAGCTCTTCTACAATTCTCTAAATATCAGTTTAGAGGCAAACTTAGCTCCAAAACCTAGCCTGGTCATTAAACTGTTGTGTGATCACAAATATGCATGAGCTTTATTTGACAGTACAATACTAATATCCAATAGCAGCTGTTAAGAGTACCAAAATCACTCATGGAAATGTTCATATGTAGACCCTGACATATATCAAGCTTAATGAACACAACTTCTCCTCAAGGCCATGGCGGTGAAAGAGTATCATCAATTTTCATTATATGTTAACTCACTGTCAGAGTAAAATCTTTAAACGGAGGAGCAATGTTACAAACCAAGAGATTAAACAAGGAAACCTTCATTACAATTGGTCATTCAGGGTTGCCAAAGAGTCCAAAAGCAATAAACATCGGCAAGTGGAGGTCAGTGAAAGGCCTGCCAGCCTAAAGTGTTTTTCAGAAACTACAATTTATAGAAATCTTCCCATATTTCAGTAGCTATGTCCAAAGAAAGAGCCACTTCTAAGACAAGACTCTGTGACCTTCTTACATCAAGCCTGAGACACTATTACATCAAGACTGTGTCTCTATTCGCTCAAGGTTGTGAGATACCTTCATTCACCTCAAATACGGGTGTGGTTCAACTACACTATGATAAGCACTTGCTTTTACACACACACACACATACACACATACCTATAGCATATGTTAAAATGTAATGTTTGAAATAATGCATTCTTCAGAAAGGAGAAGTAATTTGGGAAACTGTGTTTATATGAAAGGCAGCATCCTGTGGAAGAACCCATGTTACTGGCGGAGCACACTAGAATTGTCTCCTCTGTCTCCATCTGTCTGAACAGCACTAGCTACTTATCAAAGGAAATAACTTTGAAAAGTTTAGCCACCCTTCATATCCGTCTCTAGGTTTAGCCACTCTGCCCCCATGTTTCTCCAAACATGGTCTATGTATAGTCCTTGTGCATCAAAGACTCACCAACCAGCACCTGCACCAAATTTCAGGACCAAAATCTGCGGGAGTAGGGCAAGGAGTTACCCATGTAATTAGAAATCGAGGATTGCTGGTCTATGCATACTTCCACAAGTGATTGCTATCAATATTTATGAACATATCAAACACAACCCAAATCTCGAGTTTCAGCCATGCCTCTGCCTCCATTCCCTAAACCTGTCAACTGACTCCTACGTCTGATGTGCAGGCTAGAGAAGTAACCATTTGCCGTTGATCTGCTCTAGTTTTTCATGTCTTCAGTCTCTCGCTGACTCCTGTGTGCCTTTGTGATAAAATCAGCCAGCAAGGGACAATGTGCTTGCTTCTCCCAAACTCTTGATCCCACTGACTTATGACATCACATGTCACCTCTCTAGACCAGGACCCTCCCCGCCCCCGTGTCCATGCTGACCGTTGCTTGACTTCCAAATCCTTCTTGCCTCTAGCAAACCTACCTTTATTTTCCAGGTTCCAGCTTATTTCTTCTTAGAAAATCTTCCAGTATTTTTGCCTCTACCCTCAACCAAGGCCCACACTCCTCTTGTGCAGGTTCAAGGCCACCTTTCACCAGTGTCTGGACCACCAATAACTCATACAGAAATTCTAACACACCTTGTTCCGTTTTAAGTTGATTTTATTTGAGTTATTTTTAATTAAACATCTAATCAAATTAGCATTAACTTTCGTTCTTTACGACAGCCCTGTAAGACAGGAACCATATTTACTCCACCCACGACGACACCATGTGGGCCGCCCAAGGTATGCAAACAGCAGACAGCCGCATACACTTGTAAACTGTAAATGAATAAATTATTGATCCTTGCTGAATGAGCTCTCTCATATATGAAAGAGATGCTTTTATACCTGCTACCTTGCTCCAGGGAGTCCGTATTTCACACTGTCAGGAAACCCCATGAGGACGGGACAAGTTCATCCTCTATGTAGCTTACTGAACTTGAGAGAACAAATGACAGAGATCAAAGCAAAAGGGATGCTCGGAGCGTGTGTGGCACCCATAAATACAGTATGCATGAGGAGTCTTGAGACAGAGTCAGCCGCTTCTCAACCCGGCACGGCTCCTGTCTGGTGACACAGTTTTTCCTCCTGTCCCCCACTGTGACTTATAAAGGGATGAAGACCCAAGTTTCTACTGCACTCAAGCTGTTCAGAAGGGGAAGAGAAAGGGAATATCTTGTTCCTAGACAAGTAAGTATTGCAATTGACACCCCAAGTCAGTGCCTTTCTGAAAATCAATCTCTCTGTCTCTTGTAGGGAGTAAAAGCGGCCAAAGTCAGTCAGAGCTCAAACCTAAAATCCCAGGGCGAAAGAGACCATGGCAGGGGAAACAGTTGAAAAATTGAGGCCAGTCAGCTGTATAAGTCAAGACCAGCCAGGGCTCCAGCCAGAGCTGAGAGCAGAAGGAGCAGAAGAGGAAGAGTTATCAATCAAACCACTTATCTGTACTCACGCCTTTAATCCCAGCACTTGGGAGGCGGAGGCAGGCGGATCTCTGTGAGTTCGAGACCATCCTGGTCTACAAGAGCTAGTTCCAGGACAGGCTCCAAAACCACAGAGAAACCCTGTCTCGAAAAACAAAAACAAAAACAAACAAACTATTATTGGTGCTCGCTGATCCTCTGCAAACCTGCAGTTTTCTCCTCTGATCCTGAACCACAGCACCACAGAAAAGCCCATGCTTCATGCCCCAGATCATTTTCTGATGGTAACAAAACAGCATATGCCAACCAAAGGTGAGTCAAAGGAACAGGAGGCCCAAGACATGTAGGCAGTAGCGATTCTCTCTCTCTCTGGCTTTTCCCTTCTCCCCCTTCTCCCTTTTTTTCTTTCTTTCTTTCTTTCTTTCTTTCTTTCTTTCTTTCTTTCTTTCTTTCTTCTTTCTTGTCTTTCTTTTCTTCTTTTAGTTTTATTTTGTCACTCCAGCTTACTGGAATTTGTCTTTTGCACGAGAATTTGTCTTTCATCTTCCAGATTTACAGGGGAAAGGTGAGACACCGTCCAGGGAGAAATCAATCCCCTCTCATCTGGCCACTCTCCAGCACAAAGCAGCTCAGGAAGGATCTGTGATAAAGTCAAGGCAGACCCGCATCAAAAGGATCAGAAACACGAAAGCCTGAGCAAGTGCGAGCCACATTTGGGCTTGGTAACGAGCGTGCACTAGGGCCGTCTTGTCTGGGTGTCTGCTTTCATCTCTAAGCGTTGTGAGGTATGCAAAGTCTCTGGAAGGGAGCAACAAGATTCATACTCAGGTTTTCTCAATGAGACGCTCAAGGTTGTAAAGCTGCAACCACCTTTAACTCTAGAGCCCTGCTTGCTCATTCTCACTGTAAAAGACTAAAGACTTCTCAATGTGTGCAAAGGCAAAGTTTCGGGCCAAAGATTACAGCAGTGGGGATGGAGAGCAGGGGAGGGAGCAGGTTTCCGTTTGGTTGCTAAGGGAGGAAATATTCTCTTACAGCCTAAATCTTCTCACTGCTTGTACTTGTTTTCCTGCAGGTCATAACTAAAGGCCACAAACTAAGGTGTTCTCCTCTGTTTTCTTGCAGCGAAGAAAGCTGGCTGCAGACTCGGTATGCTTGCTGGGGGCTCTGAACTAGGCCAGTTAGGTCAGCCTGGTTTGGGATTGCAGCACCAATAGGACTTGGAATGGGAGTTTAAACAGATTGAAGACGATGAACTCTTGCCTGATCTTTATTGAAAACTCAGTTACTGATCCTGGCTGACAAGTGGAAGGATGAATGAAGGGGCACTAAAGAGGAACTAGATGCTTCAGAGGAAGCAGTACGCACCCTCAGAAGTTAGAAGTTAGAGTCAGTGAAGTCAGCATGTAGGCAAACCAATGGTAGCTCAACTCACCATCTCGGTGGCTCTCAAGGCAGAGTAACAGTAACATCACATGACACCACAATGAAATGAACACCCTTGGGCCTCAACCACATCTTCAAACTGGAGTCTGTTGGTGAGATTCAACAATTTGTGTTTTCACAAGCATATCAGGTGATTAAACTTGGAGAGCCTGGGCTTCAGATACTGGTTCAAGCTACACAGTTGCATTGCAATGCCAGAGTTTGAAACTTTAGCACTCTGTCTCCCATCTCAAACTCATTGGCCTGTCATTTCCCTGGGGACAGATCATCAGGCTTCATGAAGACCACTGATGGGGACTTCAGCACTCATCACTCAACATGCGCAGGAGCAGAAAGGTCTTCCGGAGCAACTTCTGGAGTTATTCATCTAATCACTGCAGCCCAATGCCCAACAGAACGACTCAGAGAGGAAAGAGTTCCCTCCAAGGTTTCTGAAGATCAACATCATGGCAGAGAAAGGGAAGCACACGGCTCATCCTGTATGGGTAAGAGAAGTGAATGGCAGGGCCTTGTTTATAGGGCTGTGCCAGCAGGCAGAGGGCACAGCGTGGAACCAGAATTGGTTATAACCTATAAAACACGGACTCTAGGAACCTGTTTCTCCCAGCTAGACTCCACTTTTCCAAGTTCCACCACTTCCCAAAACAATGCCACCAACTGCGAAGAAGGGTTCAAAATATGGGAGGCCTTTCAGAGCCTCTCTGATCCAAACCCCCTGCCTGGAGTTATATTTGAAGCTGTAGCTTTTCCAGTATCTTTAGAAAACAAATCATGATTCAGATCATGTTAGTAGTAGTTTCCAAATTCCTCTAGGTTTAAAGAAAAGTCAATTTCTGACACTTACAATAACTTGAATTAACAGCAACGGTTCACATGAAAATTACGAATTTAGTGTGTGTATGCATGTTTGTGCTTGCGTGTGTGCACATGTGTGTTCATATGTGTGTGCACGTGTGTCCGTGCCTGAGTGTGCATGTGTGCTCACTTGTGTGTGCGTGCATGGGTGCTTTCAATTGTATGTGCATGTGTGCAAGAGTGCATGTGTGTATGTCTGTGTACTCGCATGTGTGCTTGTGTTTGCTTGCGTGTGTGTGTATATGTGTACATGCTTGTGTTATGTGTGTTCATGTACGTATGCGTGAATATGTGATAAATATTCCCACTGCTCCTTCTCCTCTGACCTCCTCATTTGCTGTGTTGCATAGACTCCTTCACAAACACAGCCTCCACGTTCACACACAATGTTAAATTTTCGAATATGGTCTGAACCATAACACCCCAAAAATGTTTTGTCGGCATAATAACGGTGATTATTATTATCTGTGAGCCTTATTTACATCTTTCTTAAAGATGAAAACTTGGCAGTGTGCTCCTTTTCTCTCTGTACTTAAAGTTTGTTTTGGCTAGCTTCCTAGGAACTACCAAAGTCACAGCTCCAAGACAGGCAACTGGATGAGTTCAGAACGGCTGCTGCTTCCAGAGCACCAAGGCCTGGCTGTGGTGCTCACTGCAATCATCACCTCAGTATCACTGGTAAATTCTCCAGGTTTGGGGGGGCTGCATCTTCAACAGAAGCTTTTCCAGCTAACATCAGTAGACAGTAGAAACATATCTTCCATATCCAATTTTCCATGTACAATAGGAATGATCATTTCTGCCTTTGTAAAAACAGCCACTTTCAGATTCCGCTGCTTGCATCTGGATCATGGAAAGCTCGGAGCTCCCCCACCAGCGTAATTGCCAGGGGGCTTGTGTCTACAAGCACTTTCAGGCTGCCAGACATGGCGACCGCCCCTCACTAGACTAATACCCTAGAGAGAGTCTCCCCTGGTGACATCGGTCTCAATTTATCCTTTCCCTGCAATTTTCCATAGCTCTTTTAATAAAGCATTTGATCTATGTGCAGTTCGGTATCATTATTTTTCTGTTTTACAGATAAGGAACAAAGCCACAGAACAATTAAGTAACTTGTCCAAAGTCATAGAGCTAATTTGTCATGCAACTTGAAGCCAAAGCCAGGTACGTCGGCTCCTTGAAGACAACTTCCTTAAGGTCTGCAATGCATTCAACTCATGTTTAGTTGCACGTATTCGGATCTTCACCTACGATTTCAGTCTACATTTAGATGAATTTTCAGAATGCATTTCACTGTGCTGTTGGGAGTATGAAGTAAGACATCTCCCGTGAAACCACAAGGGAATACAATAACCAACCCCACTCTTACTAAGGGGTAGCACCTATTCTCGATACAATTGTATAAAATATGCAGATTCGCTACAGATCTGAGAGATGATTTGGGTTGGTGAACATATAAAATATTTATAAAGCGTTATGTTAACTTAACAACCACAATGCCTCAATATCATTTTGCTGTGAGACATCACTTTGCCCAACCACAGTTTCTTCTGCTATAGGTGTGCTCAGGGCTTGAGTTTCTCCAGATGGGGAGGAAATGCCACATTCCAAGCTGCCGGCCTGGAATAGTACCACACAGTCCACGGAGGGAACGCCACAGACCAACAGGGATGAATGGCTTGCTTTGACTGGCTAGAATTCAGCCTGTCACAAAGATGTCTTCAGGAGCCATCAGAATGAGAAACAGCCCTGCTTCACAGACACACTCGGAGGCCAAAACATCTTTCCTCTCTGCCACTCAACCTACACTGTTCATGGGTTCTCTCACACATGTGGGCAGACCAGGGGTTGAAATCTAATTGCTTCCCCAAATTGTTTGTTGGTTTGTTTGTTTGTTTTGTTTTGTTTTTTGAGAGGTTCTCTCACTAAACCTGGAGTTCACTGGTCCTGCTGGATTGATTGGCTGGCCACTGAGCCCTGGAAGGCACCTACCTGTCTCTACCTCACCTAGGATTATGGGTATGCACCACCATGCCTGATTCTTTTCTATGAGCACGGAGGATCCCAGCTCAAGTTCTCATATTTGCAGAGAAATCACTTCACCCACTGAGCATCTCCCCAGCCTAGTCAGCTGGCACCTTCCTGTGCCTTCAGGGGCGTTTCTGATGTGTCTTCTCTGTGCACAGTACATGCTCACAGTGCCCATCATCAAATCGCCCCAAACCATCTCTTCTTCACTCTCAACTTGCCCGTTCTACACTGCACATGGAAGGAAAACAGCCACTGCTACCATGGTCCCAGTGCCATACCCCACCTAGACACGGCGATCCTCTTCCACTGTGCCCTCTGCTCACTCATTTGCTTTGTTCATTCAACAAGCACGAGCACTGATATTTAACAGGCGCTTTCTGAGTCCTTCACTGATGAGCGACCAGGCAATATCCCTTTCTGGATGAAGCTTACCAAACAAGCAGAGTCCAGGAAAGAATGTACGCCCACAGAATAGCCTGCAGCTGAAACAAGGACAGAGAGGTATAGGAAACCTTCCCAAGCTTTAAGCATGATCAGATTCTCGTTTCTTGACTTTCGTTGTGGAAATTGACCCGATAACACAGGAGTTAATGAGCGGGAAGTCTCTGCATGTGCTTATGTGTGTGAGATTGGCAGGTACCTGAGAACTCTTTAGTTTCTTTATAAAACTAAAATAAATTTATTTGTTTAAGTTCACTATATAGAAAGGAAAAGGGGTACTTAGCAACTGCAGTTTTGCTTTAGAGAATAGCTAGGATAATTCTAGATAGAAACAGCACCTAAAGTTCCAGATAGGCACAAACTCATAAAACAGGCCTTTGGTGCCTCCAGGAAGCTGTCTAGAAAGAAGAGGTATTGGAAAATCAAACCTTTGTCTGACCAACCGTTTAGGTATAGTTTGGTTTCCAAACAATGAACCGTGCGAAATGGCACTGCAACGATGCCATGGGAAAAACCTGGACCCTGCAAACTATCTGATCCTTTCAACAGGAAAATTATAAAACCAGGAAAAGGAAAGAAGCTGAGCTTGGATACTGAGTATCATGGAAGCTGGGGAACTGGGGAGATCAAGATCTGAGGAGCAGGGGAGATGGGGAACACGGGACCTGGGGAAATGGGAAACTCAGGGGTTGGGGATCAGAGGAGCAGGGGACATGGGGAACTGGGGAGCTGGGAAGCTGGCTTATTTGGTAAAGCGCATGCCTTGCAAGTACTAGGACCTGAGTTGGATCCTCAGAAATCAGGTGAACATCGCAGCCATGGTGCTGTGTGCGCACGAGCACACACACACACAGAGGGGGGATTAATAATGAACTGAAGAAAATCATACATGTATTACAGCAAATGGTCTGGATATTGCTCTAAGCAATCCAGTTATGTTTTTTAAAAGTAATTAATTTAAATATTGACTACACAGTAACATTAAGAAATTATTAGAAAATTTGTAAAGATGTGTCAAGGTATTTGTGGTCACATTTTTGAGTCTTCCTCTTTGAAAAGTTCATGCTAAAATATTTACAGATGAGATGATCATGTCTCTAAAATGGGGTTCAGATATTCCGGGTACAGAGGAAGCCAGACAGGCCACAGATTGGTGGCTGTCCATATGTGTAGCTCCTTAAGCTGCTTTCTCCCCAGCGTGAAAAGGGCGGCATTGGGCACCGCTCTTCAGCTGTGAGTTATGAGGGTTTCCACAATTGAGGCTGAGGGAAAGGACTTAGAATTTTGATTATAGCTGCAATACTGGCTGATACAGTGAAATGACTGTTGGAGTGTGGATTGTTGTTAAAGACACTATTATTTAAAGAATGAAACAGACCAATCTGTTACATTGACAAACCTAAATGAAAAGAATAGAAGAGAGAAAACCAGGCGGGAAGCCTTCAGCAGAGAGCAGCTGAGAGCTGGGCAGCCTGAAGCGAAGGGAAATCTGTGGTGAGAGGGGAAACAACTGAAGAAAGACGACAATGAAAATTCTGCCGCAGTTAGCAGAGCGGGAAGATGGGAAGAGAGTGAGGCGAGGAGGATAACGGCCAGGGTCTTTCCTCTGAGGACAGAGACCTTGAGGGAAGTTGAGGACAGGCCATGAGAGCCATAAGCCCAGCTTAGGACTGTGAGGGACACCAGAGATAGAAGCCCTGGATCCTAGCACCCAAAATAGGGTAAGTGTGTCAATGTACGTGTGTGTGTGTGTGTGTGTGGTAATAGAATGGAGAATAATTATGAACAGATTCTACTGCTTCTAGTACACAGTACAAATATGTAGTCAACTAAAAATTGAGTCTGCTTCCCTAACCAGGACTGATTTCCCCTTTGATTGGTACCAATTCTTTCTATGTCCAAATATTTGGCTTGGCTGGACTCTATCACATGTCCCAAAGTTCTTAAAATGGGGAGGATGTTGGGGAGAAGTTCTAAGAGGCTACACTGAGAACAACTCTTTCAGGAGATTTGAAACCTGAAGCTTTGTAGAGAAATAGAAAACCAGAAAGAGAGTCACCCGGGCTTTGCTAAATATTCTGCCTCTGACATCTTTTTAGAATCTAAAATTTTCCTGTCCTGTCTTTGCATAGCATCGTGTGTAGCTATATTGTATTGGAAACCAAGTCCCCTTGTTCTCTCTTGCTAGGTTGCTGCACCCCTTACCAATTTCACCCTAATAATTTGCAGATTTCATTTGGCTTCACTTAGCCCCCATTGTTGCTGTTTCAAGCCCCCCACCACCAGCAGCTGCAGCTGCAGCGTGACACTCACCTCTGGGTGCATTCTTGGGGTTTTTCCTTTCAATTAAATGCTTCCAGAAACAAAAGTTTGGATAATAGATTCACCCTAGCTGACTCAGATCTCACAGTCTTTCTAAAAAAGCATTTACAGGGAAAATATTACTGGCTTAAAACCTCTAGCTCTCGGTTCAGTTTAAATCTGGCTTTCAATTTTTATATCTTTAGCAATGTAAAAATCCTAGTAAACTAGATGGGTCCAGTTCTCTGGAATGCGCTTGCATTCATCCAAAGGCATTTCAGGGTATACTGTAAACTGGCTTTTCCAGCCCTGATGAGCTGAATACAGCAAAGCCTGTATTTATATTCTAGCATAGAAGCTTTTCCTTTAATGGAAGTTTTCCTTCATATTCTATACAAAGAGGTGCTGAGGATGAGTGCCTTGCCCTGGAACTTTGCATATGCAAAACACGCTTCTTATTCCCCTCCAGCCATAGCTCCAGAGCCCAGTCAGATCCTAATATATTCTTAAAGATACGACAGCACTCCTTGGCCTGTGGACTGGGAGCACTGCTATCATGTACAGAATGGTGAGCCTCACCCCTCACCTACTGGACACTTGTGTGCACTGTCAATGATCCTCAGGTGATTCAGACATCTGTTAAAGAGTGGGCACCGCTGAATGAGGCCACGGCTGAAGGTAGAACACGCTGTGAGAGTCCAGAACCCAAGGAACAGAATGGAAGAATAGATAGCATCCACTGTAGAAGAGAATTGGCTGGGCTATGTGCTCAAGAGAGGAGTAAGACCACCAGCAACTCCAGACCACACAAAGGAGATTAGAAAAGAGTGCGAAGGACAGCGGCAGAGTAAGAAGAACCCTGGAGGAAGAGAAAGATTTGTGACAAGTGAGTCAGCACAGTTGTGTCTATGCACAGTTTCTGTGTCGCGCGACTGCTTTGTAAGCTTCAAATCCTTCTAGAGGAGAAAGCAGAGGGTCACTGAGTTTAAGTAGTTTAATTCCAGATAACTCACAACAGCTGGATTAGCCAACGCCGAAACAATTCTCCGGGAAAAGAATTGTCTCATTTGGGACTCTCTGCATAAGCTAAGACATTCATCTTAACAGTAATTAAATCTCTGCTTTTATTTTTAACAAGTCAACGTATTAAATTCAGCACCTATCCAAAGAGAAATCAGGCAAAAGTCCCATTTTGGAAGTGAACCTCTTCTATGATCAATAAAATTAAAAACAAAACTGAACCTTTAGAAAAAAGCTAAAATTGATTCTTCTTAAAACATGCAAAAGTACTTCAAAGTCATTTTCTCACTTATTTTACTCTGAACACCAAATTACTACACAAAATCCACTAATATCTGGGAGAGATCACCTCACAAAAATCAGTATAAGAGAAAAGAAATTTAACAAAGACAAGACACTCATCCTTCTTCTGAGGTTCACACCTAATTCTTCTAAAAGAAATCCAGTATATAATTACTTTGAGAAGGTCATAAATATTGCCTTAGTAATGAATGAAGAAAATAACATTAATATGTCTTGTCAGTGGGTTCTGTGACAACATATGGGTTTGGTCTTATGAACTATCTCATCTATGCTTCATCGGAGAATTTCCTTACGGAATTAACGAAGGGAGTGTTTCTAATACTCAGGCATGGATGAGCATCCCTACTATTCAAGAAGCTAAAATATGATTATACAACCAAGTGATAAGAAGAGACCAGGAAAGTACTTCCCAGGAGCTCAAGGGTGACAAAGAGTGGGAAGGGAGGATGGGAGGGAGACAGGCGATGGCTCCGGCTCTGAGTCACGGAGCTGAGAGGAAAGCCATAAGCCAGGAAGACTGCTTTATAAGAGGTGTAAAGCAATGGATGCAAACAACATTTGGAGTTAAAGACATCATTTACCCTGCTCACCCAAAGAGCTGGAAGAAGGAAGGTGAAGGAACAAACATAGCACCCTCCCAAAGCTGTCTAGAAGGCCATCGTTTCTTACAAAAATATTGTGCAATGGTGTTCCTGCTTTCCTATACACCAGCCCTTCAACACAAAACCACAGTTTAAACTTACAAGAAAATGGGGGTTTTAAAATATAATGTTTGGGGGATTTCTAATTTTCTGGAAATGAAGTCTGAAATTGGATGAACAGGCTAAAATCAGTAACCACAAAAGCTTAGCTTTAGATTAGAGCTGCTTTCTTGACATCTCTTTCCTTAGTTTTGTCTCGAAAGAACACTTAACACAAGCAAGCCTCCCTCTCATTTATAACTGGTACAGACCTGCCTTTCTCCAGTCGTTTCTTTACATATTATACTTGGTTTTTCTAGCCCATGATTCGTAGGCCATAAAGTCAGTACACTTGCCTTATATGCAACAACCAGGCTGGCCCTTCCTACGGAAAATTGACAGTTCTCCAAAACAAATGCCACTTCCACCAGTTCTTGCCCGTTGAAGCTCAGGAGGGGTGGTTTGAAAGGAGCCCTTGTGGATCATTTTCCTCAAGAGTCTAGGAAAGGGCAGTAAGGTGGGATTCCCCTCTGTATGCTGTGAATATGTTTTTATTACCATTGGTTAATAAAGAAGCTGCTTTGGCCCATGGCAGGGCAGAATATAGCAAGGCGGAAAATCCAAGCAGAGATAGAGAAGGAAAGAAGGTGGAGTCAGACAGACACCATGTAGCTGCCCAAGAAGCTCTTACATCTTAACCCGTTTCTATTGTTTTATATTTTACCACGAGGCCTAAAGGTGAGATGATCTTTCAGGGTTCCTGATTCATGAAAGAGTCTGCGAGACATTCTGCAGGACACAGCAGATAGTGACTGAACTGCCTTTGAAATTTCCTGCTTCATGGAAATGTCTGCTGGAAACTATAGGCCTGTAGGCTGAAGATGGATGCCCCAACGGTACAAAAGAACTTTGGGTGACTGTCCAGGCAGCGAGATGTCTCTGTCAATTCTAGAGTTTGAAAGTTGCTTATTTCTTGTTTGCTTAGGTAATATTGTATCTTTCTGGAGTCTTTGATGGAGTTGAAGAATAGTTAGTTATAGTTATAGTTTTCCTTAGTTATGATAGAGATAAAATAGATGTAAATATTGGAATTTTTACTTGATAACTGTTTTGTTATATGTAATTTTGATATGTTAAAGTTAAAGCCTTCCTTTTTTTTGTTTAAACAGAAAAAGGGGAAATGATGGAGGAAGGTCATTGGCTAATAAAGAAACTGCCTTGGCCCATTTGATTGGCCAGCCTTTAGGTGGGTGGAGTAAACAGAATAGAATGCTGGGAGGAAGAGGAAGTGAGCTCAGATGCAGGGCAGCTCCTCTCAGAGGCAAACACAATGAAGCAAGCCGCCAGGTCAGACATGCTGAATCTTTCCCGGTAAGACTGATGCTACACAGATTATTAGAGATGGGTTGATCGGGATATGAGAATTAGCCAGTAAGGGCTAGAGCTAATGGGCCAAGCAGTGTTTAAAAGAATAGTTTGTGTGTTGTTATTTCAGGGCATAAGCTAGCCAGGCTACCAGGAGCTGAGGCGGCAGGAACACAGCCCGCAGCTCCCACTACACATAACCAACATGTTTCATCTCATTCCATGCTAAATATATAACATGATACTGTGTAAAAGAGAGTACATATATTAAACACGAATAATAAATACATAGTACATAAAGATATACTATATAATGAAACAAAGTCAGAAGACTTTCTTTGTAAACGGTTATAGTCTGACATAACATTGTTACAGATAACATATTGCATGCAGAAAACATTACAACATCAGGTTTTAATTCCATTTTACAAGAAAATACATTGAATAAAAAATAAATTAAATGCTCCAAATCAAAGGCAAAGAGATATAAATCTTATTCAAACCTACAATTCTATTATGTGCTGTCTGCAAAGAAATTAAACTTAGATTCAAACGTATAAACAGGTTGAAAATAAAGGGGCAGGAAGAGGAGACAGCGTAATATTATAGAGAAAGGCTTAATAAAAGCATAAAATATGGAATCAAATTGGAAATCAATAACACAAGAAAATGTGGGAAATACCGAAGCACCTGAAAATAAACCTTTTCCTAAAACCAGTAACTCAAAGAGTGAGAGCAATTGGAAACTTAATGCAAAACAGCAACACTTTTGGGTTAAAACCGAAACAAGGTCTATAGACGCCACACATTTGGACAGAGAACTTGGAGGAATCAAGCTGGAGCCATCCGGGAAGCCTGCTCCTTGAGGTCTAGCTCTCATCCGAAGGTAAGGGACTATGTAGCTGCTGAGGAAGGGAAGAAATAATCAATATCCCTCTGAGCTGTAAAGCCTATGAACCTCCAACAGTGACCAGAACAGCAGGACACCAGGAAAGGCTCAAAGGGGCACTGAGGTCCTGATGATAACCAGCAGCTCTCTAATCGGACTTGAAGCCCACTCAGGAGGAGGACATTCACGCCTGGCACTGCAAACCTAGCCCGCTATTTGCAGCTCATGAAGCCATCCATCCTAGGAGAAGACCTACTACCGTCACCCCATTAACATAGGACACCCTGCCGCATTCTAAACACCCTCATAGCATCAGGTAAGTGCAGCTCTCGCTCCTTGTCTCTGTTGGGGTTTCTATTAAAACACACGACCAAAATGAGCAGGGAGAGGAAAGAGTTTACTCCATCCTACAGTTTATAGTTCATCATCCAGGAAAGTCAGGGCAGGAACCTGAGATAATAGCCAATGCAGAGGCCTCAGAGGAATGCTGCTTACTGGCTTTTCTCATTATAGTCTGCTAAGCCTGTTTTCTTATAGCATTCAGGACCATCAGCCTAGGGATGGTGCCACCCATGGAGAACTTGGCCTGTCCACATCAATCATCAACCAAGAAGATGTAGCACAGGCTTTCCCACAGGCTAGCCTGATGTAGGCATTTTCTCGTACATGACACCTGCTTGCAAAAGGACTATCTTACATCAAGTTGACATAAAAGCAAACAATCTAAAACAAAAAAAAATCAAAACAAAAACATAGCCGGCACACACAAACATCTAAGAAGGTTGTTTTCGTTTTGTTTTGTTTTGCTGTATAAGACATAAACCATTGAATAAAATTACTTGTCAAACTTCAGAGAACAATTGCAGATGAGGTGTCCAGTCACAATATATAATTCTACAACATGAATTCTACACCTAAGGCTCCTCAGTAAATACCATGGAAGAGGAGTCAGAAAGATTGAATGAGTCGGAGACACCTGCAATAAAATAGTGTCTTCTGTATGCTATAGGTATTTATATCCATGAAATCTCAACAATATGAGCACGTAAGCAACACCCACAAAGGGACACCACCATTTGAGACGTCAACATGGATGACGGTAATATCACAAAGCCCTGCCCTAGATGAAGAGCTATAGGCAATTAATGATTGCTAAGAGGGAAAAACAGTCTTCTTCCTGCATAAACCCATGATAGGTTATCCAATCCTTAGTGATCAGCCCTAAACAGTTGCACATAAGGGCATTTCTGAATGGACCTGGCAGAAAGTAATTTATCCACATATATATAACTAAAAACATCATGAATATGAGACGGAGCCAGCAGTCCAGGGAGAATTGCTTAAGGGAGCATGGTGAATATAATATTTGTATGTGAAATTTTCACAAATTTATAAATTGAAAATACAGCAAATTAGCAAGAATGAACAGAAGAAACTAGAAGCAGACTTAAGTCACTGAAATCAGACATCAGTGAGGACATTGCTACTCACTTCGCACAAATGAAAATGTCACACAGAATACTATGAAAAATTATGTGACAACAATTTAAATATCTCCATGAAATAGCAAATCTCTAGAAACAAATTGCTGAATCTTACACAGGAAGATATGAAAAAATAAACTTATAATAAATACAGAAAATTCATTATTGACAAAAAGTTCCCACAAAGAAAAGCCATGAACAGAATCTACCAAGTGGTTGAAGAATTGACATTGACTGGGCTAGCTGGTACAAGCCTATATTTGGAGGTACTTCGGAGGCTCAGGCAGAAGAGTAGTGGATTCCAGGTTTGCCTGGGTTACAGAATGAATTCAAGGCCAGCCTGGACAATTTGGTAAGCCCTTGTCTCAGAATTAAAAGTAAATAAAGGTCTGGGGAATGCCGCGTGATAATGTTTTTGTGCACTGTAAAGATTTGTCACTTGTATTGGTTTAATAAAATGCCAATTGGTCAGTAGTCAGAAGCATAGGAGGGGCGACCAGTCTAGGAGAATGCTTGGAATCGGAAAGACAGAGAGGAAGTCACCAGCCAGATGCAGAGGAAGCAAGATGAGAATGCCCTACTGAGAAAAGGTACCAAGTCATGTGACTAAACATAGATAAGAATTATGAGTTAATTTAAGTGTAAGAACTAGTTAGTAATAAGTCTGAGCAATAGGATAAAGGTTATTAATTAATATAAGCATCTGTGTGTTTCTTTGGGATTGAACAGCTACGGGACCCGGCAGGACAGAAACTTCCATCTGCAGGCAGAGGTATGTCAGTGTTCTGGTACTCCCTAGCATGTGTGAGCCCCGGGTTCCATTCAACCAGGGGAGGGGTTGGAGGCTGGGAGGACATCAATATTTTACAAAGTTTTACATAATAAAAAAGGAAGGAATATGTCTTTTTCCTGAAGCTAGCATCATTATCCTGATACAAAAAAGAAACAAAGACAAAAATGTCTCAAGAAAGCGAACTATAGCTGAAACTCTCCTGTGGATAAAATTACAAAATTCTTCAACAAAACACCAGCTAATTGAATCCAGTAACACATAAGGAGATATGATGGTCACCTAAAACATATCCCCAAATCAAGGAGTGTTATAACATGAAAATTACTCAATATATCATATTAACACAATAAAAGTCCAAGTAATACCATCATATCAGTAGATTTAGAAATTACATTTGGCAAAAATCCAGCATCTCCTCAAGGTAAAAATATTCAACAAACTGGAAATAACGGAGAGCATCTCTCAGCCTAATAAAGACATCTACAGAAAACTGTAGCCAAAACCATTGTCAATGGGTTACCCATCAGCTACAGAAAACTGTAGCCAAAACCATTGTCAATGGGTTACCCATCAGCTACAGAGAACTGTAGCCAAAACCATTGTCAATGGGTTACCCCATCAGCTGCTAAGATCATAACACATAGTTTAGCACCCACTTCCTATTCTTTCCCGACATTTAGTTTTGAAAATGCTCAACCCTTCTGAACATCAGGATGTGTACGGGCCTTAGTTTCCTACAGACTTCCCAATTTTCATGTTTTGTAGCATCTTTTTCTTTGCTTTTTAATGTTCCATTCTTATTTCTTTAATTAATTTGTTTCCAATCAGGATGGTAAGCAGTAGGTTCCCTTATGTCTCTTTCAAACAAAGCACGGCATTGCTGTTTCCTCTTCCTACTTCCTCCTCATCTCCCTCCCCCTCTTGCACCTTTCCACCCCCATATCCTCTCTCTGCTTTCACGCCACAGGCCACTCCTTCTTTGTTAGGAAAAGACTTATTCCCAGACACTCTAACCCTACTTAAAATGCCCTCCTAAACTGTTTTATTGTTATAATCACAAGACTTTTATACCACTCCAGAAATTTCATGTTAATTAGCCTGTCTTGATGATACCATTTTATAGTATTTAAAATATATTACCTGCCTTTATTTTTATACATTTCAAACCCAAGAAATTTAGTTGTCCATATATTTTCAGTTCCCCAAATTATTAACTAATATGATATGAGAAATCAAAAGTGGTGTACATATATCTACATAAATACATATAAATTCTAATATTAAAATCTTTTTATATGGTAAATATTTGATTTTGTGAATCATAGAAGCTTAAAACCAAAAGTATATATCTGCAAAACTCACCTCATCCCAAGGTACCAGTTTTGTGTATAAAACTACCAAGGTTCTTGAAAGGGAAATCACTTAGTGGAGGGAAACTGAGAAGACAAGGAAGGCAAGAGCCCAGAATGGGGATGAGTGCTGTGATTGCCATCTCTCAGCAGCGACCTGACTGCTGCTTACATCAACTCATAGCAGCTGTGGCTGTCTGAACCAGACCAAGCCAGTCAGAATTCCAGGACAGAGGGCGAGGGGCTCGAGACCCCATCCTTAGAGGAAAGGCTTTCGGCAGCAAAAGCTAATGTAGGACAAAGGATCGCTTTTAGGACAGCAGATAACAGCGCTAAAGGGTTTGCGTGGTGTGAATGACTATATAGGCTTGATCTCCCGTAACTCCAAAACAAAACTCAAAACCTTTCAAAAGTTGAAAATTGAAGTAAAAACAATAGAAAGGAAACTAAAACTAAAGTCAACATTATAGCAATTCTTTAAATCCACAGTCCAGTCCAAGACCATGAATTGCACATAGTTGTCTTGTCTCTTTCATGTCTGTTAATCTGAAACAGTTGCCCCAATTTTGTGTTTCTTTCCTAACGTTAACGGAATGAAGGAACAAACAAATTTACCTCCTTACAAAAACGTGCCAGAGTCCCAGGGCTCAAGGGTCTTTGGACATCTAAGCCCCACAGCTCCTTTAGGAACATAATTTGATCAGGCTGTCCCTAAGCCTTCTTTCCACACTCTTCTCCCAGCAGGGCCCTCGACTTGATTACAGCTTGATTCATGAGTCTTGCCAAGGAACTACATAATTTGGTAGGTCAAGAAAATAAATACATTTATTCACCAGTTTGTCACCATTGCAACATCTCTTACTGGCCTGGATACAACTTCTCTACAGGATTTTATGCAGTTTCTAATTCCTTCATATTATAATCATATTCATGTCATGTCACAGTATTCTGTGCAACCTTTGAAGTTCTGAAGAGGAAGGAACCATCAAAGAAGCACTGAGGAGGGATGAGGGGGATGGAGAAGGGATACGCAGTTAAGAGCCGTGCCAGGCAGCTCACCTGTAATTCTGGCTCCTGGGCAGTGGTTCCGAACATGTGGGTGGCAACCCCTGTGGGGGTTGATCGACCCTTTCAATAGGGTCCCATATCAGATATCCTGCATATCAGACATTTACATCATAATTCATAACAATAGAAAAATTACAGTTATAAAGTAGCAACAAAAATAATTTTATGCTGGAGTGGGGGGGGGGTGGTCACTACACGAGAAGGAATGATATCAAAAGGTTACAGCATTAGGAAGGTCAAAAACCAGTGCTCCAGGGAATCTGATGCCCTCTTCTGACTTTTGTTGGCATCTGCACATACATGGTATTTACACATGCATGTGCCTGCACATATACACATAAATAAAAATCTTTTAAAAGACACGCGGGGTTTAAAGGCCATAGAGTAAGATGGGGTTTCTGTGACTCTCCGCCCCCCAAGTCTTTTCCTCACTCCCAGGCTAGGCTTAAAACATCTTCATTATCAACCTTCCCAGCTCAGTTGGCTTCTTTCAGACAGGATTATGGGAAGGTCAGAAAATGAGCAGCCAACAGGCTGTGTAGAATGGCCTCTTCCCATCCAGATTGTAAGACTAAAATGATCGTTCCCAAAGGAGAAAAATGAGAAACTGACTAGGCAAAATTTTTATCCATCCTCTGAATGAACTCAGTTCGTGTGGTCAAAATTCGGCTTTTGTAAGCGCTTAACTGTATACACCAGTTGGTAAAATCTTTCTCGCTGAGTGCAGAGTTGAAAGTACAAAACCTATTAATTACACCAAGATATAGTATCAAACTTCCCTCTAGATTTGTATCTCTGTACCTATGGATTAATACAGCTCTCAGACTGTCGCAGAGAAGTTTGTGCGGGAGTCAGCAGCGAACAGAAACTCACGCCTCATCAAGGTAAGAGAAAGAGTGTCAGTGCAGTCACAGACTGGACATCTGTATCGCACAGACATATGCCCGCCTCCCCAGGGCTCAGGAACCATCACAGGGGAGGAGCAGGGAGACTGTAAGAGCCAGAGGTTGGGAGGATGCGAGCAAAACAATGTCCCTGCACCTGCCAGAAGCGCTGCACTCAGGAACTCACAACAGCTGAGGTTGCCCAGTAAGACCTGAACAAGAGCAAGCCAGTCGATATTCCAGCATGGAGAGGGGGGAATAATGATCGTCATCCTCTCCCCTAACTGAAGAACTATGGATCATAGAAGGCTTTGAGGGAGGGAGAATCAGTTTTCTTTAAGGTTATGTGGCTCCTGGAACTTCAACCATGCTCCAGAGATGGCTTCACACCTAGCAGTATACGGACAGCATAAATTGGACCTGGTGGGTTGTTTAATAAAACAAAGAAACAAATAAATAAATAAATGGCACTAAGTTGAGACGCAGTAGGGAGGTGGGGTCGGTCTGGGATGAGCTAGAGCCAAGAGTGGAGGGTGACTATATTCAAAGTACATTGTACGACATGCTCAAGAAATTAATTAAAACACTGTACTTTTAATTTATTTATTTTTATTTTATGTGCATTGGTGTTTTGCCTGCATGTAAGTTCATGTGAGGGCCTCAGGTCCCCCAGAAATAAAGTTTCGGACAGCTGTGAGTTGCTATGTGGGTGCTGGGAAGTGAACCTAGGTCCTCTGGAAGAGCAGTCTATGCTCTTAACTGCTGAACCATCTCTCCAACCCTAAAACACTTCATTAAAAAAAAAACTACTAAGTAGTTGGTGACCAAATACTCAAGTTTCTGATGCTACAGGGGAGAGTGCTTATCCAGACCGACACTGGATCTCAACAATATTATTTGGAAGTTGAACTGGAAATCAGTTTTGTGTATGGAGTGAGGAAATGAACCAAACTTGTTTTTTTCTTCAAAACAAATATTCAACAATCCGAGAAAACATTTTTGAACATACATTCCTTTTAATATTAATTGTAGTGAATTTGTTCAAGCAAAAATAGATAATTTCTCGTCATACATTAACCGTAGTGCCAAAGACATGTAGAATTTGAGGCTCTTTTTTGGACCCTACATTTGAACATTAGTTGAGATTTTCTATGCTAACATAAGACCATATTCAAACAAAAAGATTTTTTTTCCTTCGTGCTTATTTTTCTTATTTGCTTGTTTACTTGTTTTGTTGTTGTTGTTTCTAACAAAAGACCATGTTCAAACAAAAAGATTTTTTTCCTTTGTGTTTTTTTTTTCTTATTTGCTTGTTTATTTGTTTTGTTGTGATTTTTATTTTCTTTATTTTTCTTTGGGTCAGGAACTCACTATGTAGACTTGACTGGTCTGAAACTGCTATATGGAACATGGCTGACTGCAGACTCACAGAAATCCCTTGCCTCCCTCCTGAGTCCTTGGATTAAACCATGTACCATCAAGCCAGGCCCAGGTTTTTCTTTTGAACTTCTCCAAGTTCAAATAGAAATGTTACTTCTTTCTATTAATGTTCAATATATCAAGCAAGAAATGGAATAGTGTTTTCAATAGCACATAAGGATTTGGATTGCTTTGTGTGTTTACGCTGATTTGTGAACTATTGATCTATTATGCTATTGTTTAGAAATGAAGAAAATCTTATTTCTTAAGAGCTTTTACACAGAGAATCATAAATTCACATGTATGTAGCAATGCTAAATAAAATTGTATAAACAAAAAACAAAAAAACCTACTAAGTAAAACATTATATAACAAAATCAGTATTCAAGAACAAACCTGCTTACCTTTGATGTGTTCTAGGGGAACAAGATAGCTTTTTAAAGTTTGAGATTTTGGATTTAATCCAATGTATCCTTACCAGATTTGTCTGGGTTTTCATTCGCAGCCCTGCAAGTTCTCAGGGCAGGAGGCCTGTCCTTGACAGTACCTGGCATGGCAACGCAAATCGCAAATCTCTGGAGCCGTGGCCTGGAAACCGCCATTTTGGTTTTGGCCTCTAAAGCTATTGACAAAGGTTTGATTTCCTCTGTGGGAGTGTGCAGCCACTCTGCTAGGAAGAATGACTTAGTGTGAAATGAATGCAGAGTCAGGGCCAATGTTACACTCCAGAGAGAGGTGGGAGGAGAGAACTGCGGACAGCCCCTCAAGTTCAAATCCTAAGTCCTGAGTGTCCAGCAGTCGTGACTTCCCGCTTGCTGGACTTCTTGAAGGGAAAACAAATAAGACAAAAGAAAGTTGTTTGGCTTCTAAACTAGCCTGGCCTCTCCTCTCAAGAGCCTGGAGCCTCTGGCCCAGACTCTGCCTTCAGCCAGGGCCTCAGCAGCCAGTGCTGCCCCCTCAGACCCAGCCATAGCACTAAACAGGTGACATTCAAGCAAAGCCTTAAAGGGGAGGCGAAGGAACCAGACACCTGGGCACAAATGCAAACCCTGAGGCGAGGATGTGTGGCATGATCAGGGCTAGCCAGGACTCCAGCGTGGTTGTGAATACAGCAGGATGACAAAGTCAGGCAGGAAGGCCCATTAGCTTTAACTGGGAACAAGGATGCCTGCCACTGGGATTGTGAGCAAGAAAGGGACTCCCTGAGACTGGATTCATCGTTCAGGGCAACTTAGGCTATATAAAGTAAGACCCTAACAAAAACTAAATAAATAAATAAATATAAAATGCAATGAAGACATTTATGAAAGGACCTACCATGTGCTGGCATGCTAGCCACCACATAGAGCCTGTACTACTATGAATTCGTTCCAGCCATATGAACTTTCCGGGTTGAACATAAGGGAGTGGAGGGGAGTAGCTTGGGCTCTAAGGCTCTGAAGTGTCCTGCAATGTCTCCTTCGTTTCCTCAGTGAGAAGCTTCAGATCCGTGTGCTTTTCATCCAACTCTGAAAGGGCTTTGTCAGAGACTTTCGTTTTACGAACCAGAATGTGAGGCTCGGAGTTACTTTCATTTGTTTGAATTGTGGAGCTGAACTAAATCCCCATCTGAATCTAGAAACCTGCCTCTCCAGCAGGGCACTCTGGCCTCAGAGGGGTCAGACCCCAGGCAGAACATATAAGACCCTTGAGTTGGTGCCTGCCTCTGCTAAGGCTCCAGTCAAAGCTGTCTCCCCCACAGAAAACTTCGCTTCCCTCTGTACTAGCATTTGGATGACATCTGGAATGAGACACACTGAGGATAGACACAGAGATGTAACACCTTAACATCTGCACAGGCTTCATGGAACCAAGGCTCTTGCAAAGGTCAGGGGACACCTTCTCCTCAGAGAACTTCAGAACTCTTCCAGAACACCGTCTATCTCAAACTGCCTTGTTTTATACAGCTGCGGAGACATGTGAAGTTACCGGAACACGTTTCTATCTCTGAGCCCTAGACACAACACTGGAACCAGGGAAGCCTCAAACCCCACTGTGCTCCGTCCATTCAGCAGCAGCTGTGGTACAGCCCGGTACCTGGGGTCCTCATTCTGGCCAGCATTCCCATCTTATTGAATAATGTGGGCCCTGCCCTGGGGAAGAAAAGGTACTTCCTCTCCCTCCGTTGCTGTTCCACAAACAGAACCCAGCAATTCACTTCAGAACCAGTGAATTCAAGTTACTTCCTCACCCTAGATTACACCAAAGAAAGACCGGAGGTCCCAATAGTTCCACTAAGACACCATTTAAGAGTCCTAGCAGATTGTCTTTGCTTTGTTTTGTTAATAAAATAAGTTGTGGCTAGGTTTATAAAGATAGTTTGCCTCTTTCAATAAAATTATACACCATCATTTGGCAAGACTCACAGATATATGTCCCCCAAGAGTGAATTTTACAGGGTCTAAATTCTAAAACAAAATTTAAAAATTAACTTAAAAATATATCAGTGGCTTTTTTATTATCCTATTAACTGGCATCTTAGACTCTATCTAATAACCGGCTTCCTGAGAACAAAGACTTCGCCTGTATTGGGCAGATTGTGAACTGAAGAACCAACAAGATCCCAGGAGAGCCTCGTTTTGCTGGTGTGGAAACTGAGTCTCCAGAAGGGGAATGAGGGATTCCAGGTCCCACAGTTCTGCAGTTGCAGAGAGCAGGACTGAACCCCAAACCTCTGTGCTCCCAAGCCATGACCTTTTATCCAGCGCAGTCCACAGGGCAGGAGCAGAGCCCAGCCTGCCCGCAGCTGACAGACCAGCCCAGAAGCGCAGGCTGTGCACTGCCCAGCACCAACGATGCCCCTGCACTCGCCCTAGGGTTTGACCAAACGATTCTGCTCATGGTGAAAGTTTAAGGTACCCGTCCATTTTGCTTACAAAAGAAACTGTTTCATCCTTCAATCCATGACCACTCTCGTGTCAGAAGCAAAGTCCTCTTGGAGCCTGGTGTTCTGCTGGCTCTGCTCCGTCAGTTAGTGGGTTGAGTCATTAGAGACAGCTGTGTCCATTGTTTATGAATATTATGGAGGATGAGAACCTAACAACAAACCTCAAATTCTCAAGGGTCTCCTCCCTTTTTCTCTTCCTCTCTCTCTCTCTCTCTCTCTCTCTCTCTCTCTCTCTCTCTCTCTCTCTCTCTCACTTGAAGTTGAAAAGACATGCATTGCCCTGGCAACATGGCGAGAGCCGCTCCTGGCATCTGCCAGTCAGATTCGTAAACTCAGGCTGATGGGAAAAGAGCCCTGAAGACTACAACAGCTGCACAATGGAGTGTACGGAAGGATATTATTTGTCCCGTAAAATAAGAATAAGAAAGAATAAGGTATGGGTCAATGTAAATAATGCGGTTTGAATCATTTTTCATATTCACTTTGACATTTTAAAGCGGTTTTTCTATTTTTGATTTTTAGTGTTTAAATTATGACCAAGGACCCCCGCATATGTTGATATTGGACGATATCACAAATTCGTGTGAAATCACTGAAATGAAGCCTATTGACAGAGAACAGGAGGGGAAAACAACGGCTTTCTTTTTTTTTCATTATGGACAGCAACTTTTTTTTTTTTTTTGCTTAATTCCAGTCATGCTGAGATATTTTTTTTATGTGAAAACCACTTTATTTTTTTATTAATTAATTAATTTAATTATTAAAGATTTCTGCCTCTTCCCCGCCACCACCTCCCGTTCCCTCCCCCTCCCCCAATCAAGTCTTCCTTCCTCCTCAGCCCAAAGAGCAAGCAGGTTTCTCTGCCCTGTGGGAGGTCCAAGGACCACCCACCTCCATCCAGGTCTATTAAGGTGAGCATCCAAACTACCTGGGCTCCCACAAAGCCATTACATGCAATAGGATCAAGAACCCATTGCCATTGTTCTTCAGTTCTCAGCATGCTGAGATATTAAAAGTTCCCACGTGGTTTTACAGTTTCACATCTGGAACTTGCTGCCATTGATCATAATCACGGTTGTGCTGTCTGATTCTGGGTTTCACAGAGTATAGGGAGAAAGACTGGGCAAAGAAAGGGGTCTTCGCGTGGCAACGGTGTCAGACCCTGGAGCCAGTTCCTCAGTCTTTGCTCATCTCCCAGTGCTCGGGCTACAGAAGGCTCTCTCTCCCTCACCAGGTCTGCTTCCTTTGCAGTTCGCTTGGTGTTTTACACCCAGGCAGGTGGGTCACTACTTCTACCTCAGTGCAGCCTGGGAAGAGGGCTGCAGAGGAGCGTGCCAAGTGTATGTGAGAACGCGCTCTTCCCCTGTGCGTTGTGGTACAGTCCCCTTGGTCTTCGGGGAGAACTGTGGCTCCTTGAGACCCAAACACATTGCTGCTTCTACACCAAACAAGTGGTACCGTTTAAAATTCCACTCCGAGGGAATGGTGGTAATTGAAGCCATCCACGGGACCACAAAAGCACTGCCACCCTCCAAATTGAACATTTGAATGACATTTAAAAGGTGCCAAAATGTGTAATCAATTCATTCAGAAGATATTTCCTGAATATCTAGTGTGCGCAGAACTCTGGGACGGCTACTCAGGGCGAGATCAAGACTATAGTGAGAGCAATCCTGCTGCTTTTGGAACACAGGGAGAGCTTGTGGGGCACTGAAAATCGCGCATCAGGAAAAGAGGTGCAAAGCGCAGGAACAAAGGAGCGGGGCGACATCAGCAACAAAGAAAGGAAGTGTGAAGGCACCACCACGAAATGGAAAGTACTCGGTTCTCTGAACAAACAGACCTGGAACCATACTGAACTGTGGCCACAGCACTAATATTTCAAGCTATTTTGCATGAAAATCTTTAACTTTCTTCGTGGGAAGTTCAGCTTCACTTTCTCCCAATATCCCAGAGTGCATCCGGACTCTTGTCCCTGCTGCCCCAGAGGCTGTTTCTGCATTGCAGAACCTCTCATCAATCAAGATTGCCGGGCAAAAAATTGGAATCTTGGGGGTGGGGTGGGATGGGGGTAAGGGGAGATGGAGAGAGAAAAGTGTGAAGGAGAGGATGAGGGGAACTTGGGGAAACGGGATGATTGGGGATATAGGAAGGTTGGATAGGGGAGCAGGGAAACTCATATCTTAGTTAAGGGAGCCACCTAAGGATTGGCAAGAGACTTGAACTTGGAGTGGCTACCAGATGCCCAGGGCAATGTCCCCAGTTAGTTCCTTGGGCACCTGAGGATAGGGAACCTGAAATGAACCTATCCTATAGCCATACTGATGAATATCTTGCATATCACCATAGAACCTTCATCTAGCGATGGATGGAGATAGAGACAGAGACCCACACTGGAGCACCGGACTGAGCTCCCAAGGTCCTAATGAGGAGCAGAAGGAGGGAGAACATGAACAAGGAAGTCAGGACCACGAGGGGTGCACCCAACCACTGAGACAGTGGGGCCGATCTATTGGGAGCTCACCAAGGCCAGCTGGACTGTGACTGAAAAAGCATGGGATAAAACCGGACTCTCTGAACGTGGCGGACAATGAGAGCTGACGAGAGGCCAAGGACAATGGCACGGGGTTTTGATCCTACTTCATGTTCTGGCTTTGTGGGAGCCTAGACAGTTTGGATGTTTACCTTCCTAGACCTGGATGGAGGGGGGAGAACCTTGGACTTTCCACAGGGCAGGGAACCCTGACTGCTCCTGGGACTGGAGAGGGAGGAGAAGAGGAGTGGAGGGAGGGGGAGAGGGGCAGGAGGAGGGGGAGGGAAATGGGAGGCGGGGAGGAGGCGCAAATTTTTTTTTTTCAATAAAAAAAAATTTATATAAAGGAAAAAAAAAAGAACCTCTCATCAGCATGAGCTCAGGTGCAAATGGGGTGGCCACTACCTCACAACGATGGGGTCAGAGAGGGCGCGGAGTAAGTGGAAATAAAAAAAAAAAAAACCACTGGACTCGTTAATGTGGGAGCTGAAAATACAGCCTCGATTTTTTGCTTAGTAAGACATTTGGACCACGATGAAAAGTAAAGATTAGAGAATCCCAGAAAACTGCGGCATTATCCTCTTTGCCGTTCACACACCAGGGACATTAACACGAGGCATTTGCTCAATGTTTTTAAAAACACTTCTGTGTGAGAGAGCTTCATTCACATGTCACCTCCAGTATCTGTTCCCTCCTTCTCTCCCTTCTTTCTTTCCTTCATTCCTCCCCACCCTTTTCTCTGCCTCCCCCACCCCTTTTCTTTCTTTCTTTCTTTCTCTCTCTCTTTCTTTTTTCTTTCTTTCTTTCTTTCTTTCTTTCTTTCTTTCTTTCTACTAAGCATTGGACTCGTGGCTTTGTACACGCTAGGCAAACACTCTACAACTGAGTCACACCCCCAGCTTGCAATGCAACTTTAAGTACACAACAAAACATAGATATAAGAAGCACACAATTTACAAAAAAAACCCCACATAGATGACTAATAAACATAGAAAATTAAAATCCAAGTAACATATACGAAGCTGTTTCAGGATGGAAACCGGTTCCCGAGTAGAAAACACTTGGACACAAAAACAGAGAGGCATCAGACACGTTTACTTCTGATTTGAGTGCAAACTCAGATATCGTTCCTTTGAGGTAACTCAGCAGCAAACACCACTATACCTCTTCAGGTGTTTGTATTCTTGCTGTATTTCTATGCATTCAGATCAAGTAAAGAATCAAAGATTAATCAAAGCAAGATTTTCAAAGCTACCTGTCACATTATTCATAATAGCAATTTAAAAATATAAAATTTAAAAATGAGAGAAATGATCAAATAGTGTGCTGATAGAATTCTATGCAACTGTGAAAATTGTTCCCATCTTTTAGTGGAGTTGAGATATATTCACAATACTGGGTAGATGTACATTATGCTTAGGACCAAAAGCGTGTCAGATTCTGTTTGGTTTTTTGATTTATCTGGGTCTAGAGCTCAGTGATGTAAAGTTCTTGCCCACCCGGTTCATGACCGTGAGCTCCATCTCTAGCACGGCACACACAGAGGATCTACACCGGCTTTGCTATTTACTCATTCCCAATCCAAAGCCTTGGAGTTTGAAGGGCTCCAAATTTTGAAACTTTTTGAGCACTGGATAGAAAGTTTGTATATTGCAGCATTTGTATTTCTTATTCTCTGATGTTTAGATTACTAAATTTCAATGTTAAACGAAGATAACAAGGATGGTGACGTAAATATAAATGTAGTACCATCTAGTTATGTAATGTTATCACATCTGGAGGGAAAAATTGAACAGAAATACATTCAATCTTACTGTAATGGATTTTTTTTTTCTAAAACATCTTGCCTTTTCTGACCATCATAAACTACATATGGAACATTTGCACTGTGGCCTGATGTCAGTTTAGTTTTAATAATTGCATTCAAGTCAATATATTGTAACTGCCTGATGATTCTCAACACCTCAAGCAGTATCTGACGTGAAGTAGGTATTCAATCATTTTTAAATTAATGAGTGACTGGCTGGATGCAGGGATAAACGAGAAGATGGAACTAAGAACTGACAGAGAGTTGAACAGTTCTTTGAGATGCAGCAAAATTGTTCTCTCCTGGAATTTTCAGGAAACCAAAGAGGTTCCTCCTGGAAACCACCTCTTCTGAGCTTCTTCCTAGATGCATGAGTTCTCTGAACCCCCACCAGGTATCAATGCACCCCACCAGATACATGTTTGTTTCTGTCCCTCCCTTGAAGCAGAGGAAGTGAGGGTGACTCCACCCCAGCAACACCCACATTTTTCCTGCATACACATCACACTTTGGCTAGAGAAGCGCTCTAGATCCTAGCGCCTCACTCCCCAGCGGATGCAAGGGAAATAGATATGTGTTCTTCATCCTCCCCAGCACCACTGTGACATATGCTCAGGCCCAATGCTGAGCATAAAATCTGGTATGAGTTTAAACTTGCTTAGTCTTGTGAATTAGAGGGAGGGAGTATAACTCACTGTTTTTGTGTTGATATCTCTTGCGTCAGATTTGGGTTCTTCTGTGGGTGCTCGCAACATCATTATTTCTTCTTTGTTCACCCCATAGGCTCAAATGGCATTTCTCAGTTTCAAGTGTCTACAAGTGGTCGTAGATGATAGCTCCAAACCCTGCTGGCTGCCTGCTTAGGTGAGTGGCTTGAGAGCCAGGCAGCTTTGTTTTTTCTGTTCTCTGAGCTCCACAACCTCAGACAAGCTACTGAGTTTCTCAGAAATTCCGTTTCTTCATCAAAAGAAGATCTACTATCACTGAGGTTGCAGGATAATTGAGAAAATAAACATTCAAGTGCTATGTGGAACACATTCAGTAATGGAAGCTATCATTATCAACGACTTCTTTTTTTTTTTTTTTGCAAAGAAATCACTTGTTGGTCTCTTTTCAAACTGTGCTTTTATATAAATCTTCAAACACTGTTCAAGAAATTTCTGGGTTTGATGTTGGGATTACTGCTGGCATGGTAACTCCCTATGTAGAAAAACTTCACAGGAAGCTTCAACCATAAATTATACAAGGCACCAACCATAAGGAATGTTGTAAGCTATAAAAATAAGACACCTATACAAATATTTCTTGAAAATTCATGAGACAGGATATAAAATATGGGATAGATATTCTCAAGCTTTTCACATGGAAAAGATAAAATATGTAAGTCTTCACCAGTTTTTCGGAACGTGCTGAAAGAATGATCCAATAATAGCTGAACTCAGCTGATGAACTCTTAAATGCGTGCGGGGGAAGCCTTCCCCCTTGAGCTTTCTGCCAATCTTAAGCCTAATAAACCATGAAATTTACCCAATTAAAACCAACTCCTCACGTTGAAAGGCCCACCTTAGGCCAGACCCTGCCTTTGCCCTCTTCCTTCTAAGATACAATTAAGTCTCTATCAAGGTCATTATCAATGACTGTAGTAGGCAATTAGTCCAGTGCTATCTCAAAACAGCACATTTTGGTGATTTTCCAACATCAGATATATGAGAATTATACATTCATGGCTTCAAACTAAGACGTCTGATAAACCCTTAGAACGATTATTAGAAAACAGGTACTGTCATACCCACTCACATCCAATGCAACACGGACCATCAACCCACAACTTCGTGGTCCAGCCGAAAACAAGCACACCACGTGACTTTTCTAAGCATGTTGGAGGCCCCTCCTATTGGCTAGATGTTTTCTAACCTTGTAAGAAAAAGAACTTGTCTTATTACTTACTGCTCAGTGGATTGTTCAAAGCCAAGACCACTTTTGTCCTCAGAGGGACAGCAGACCTACTAGGGAATTGAAACACTAAATAATTGTACCAATGTTTCAGACTAGTTCTAAAAACTCCTCTGAACTTTTTGGCCTGCGTAAGTCAGATAAACTGCCCACATTGATCTAATTCTCTCAATAATTGCTCAATTCTCCACTTTATTGCTCAAATGTAGCCAAATTTCTCCCCGTGGACAGGGAAGATATAATGAGAGCCTGTGACTAAAATGTGCCAAAATTGTACTTATTATCACAAGTAAGGCAAAGGCCATGGGAGAGGGTACAGGCATGGACGATCCTGAGTCCTGAGAATGGCACGCTTGGGAGTAGGCAGCTTGCACTCCTGCGGTATCATGTGGCCACAGAAATGATAATGCCTCCCTCCACTTCCTATTTGGGGGTTGTACAATCCCAGTTGGATCAACTTTATTCCAAGGTCAAATCTGAGCATACAGGACCAGCCTCCTTTTTTTAAAAGAAAAAAAAAAACAAAACTCTGCCACTGTGAGCACCTCTCATCACTGGTGGCCACATCCTGACACAACTTCTGCTGCCAGGAGGAGTGGTGGAAGCCTTTTCTGTTTACAGGAACTTCTCAGATAAGACAGCACCCAGGGAAGTCACTTCCTTGCCATAGGAAGCCATTTTAGTAAGCACTGCAGCAGCTGACACGATCCTTCCTTCCTGCACTCCTCCACAGCAGTTCCCAGTCCTCAGTCTTCCCTGCTGAACTGGTAGTGAATAAGGAGGAAGCTGGGTAGAAAGAAGAGCCCTCACAGACGGGAGGGGGAGTAAGGAGATGCAGACAGAATAGAAAACAAGGTCCGCATCATTTGCCTTGCATATGGTCATTGTTATCAATACCCAGTATGCCCCCAAGCACCAAAAAGCCAGAATTAGCATTTCCCCCTAATGAATAGAGCTAAATAAAATCATCCAATAATGGTGTATTTCAAGAAGAAAGTGCAAAGGGGATTGAGTATTCTCAACCCAAAACAGTGATTAATGCCTGACGTAATGAACATATAGTCGCCCCAATGAGGCCACAGTGTAGTCTGTACACGTACAGAGTTACGCAGTGTGCCTTCTTATTGCAACTGCTTCTCATCAAAATTATCTAATAACTAAGCATTTTGATGTTTTGGAGAACGAAGCACAGGATTTTATGGGGAATCAAAACAATTTTCCTTCAAGGCAAAAAGTTCCAGTTTCTAACACAAAATAAGCGGGTACCCCCTAAAGATGGGGTAATGGCGAGGGAAAGAAGAGAGGAAAGGTAAGGGAGAGCAGGAAAGGTGGCCAGTATAAAGGCCAAGAGCTAGCAGACGGGCCTTTCTCAAACTTCCTTAGTCTAACGGCTCGTCTGGTGAGCCTTCAAGGCTGTGGCTTTGGCTTCCATGGGCCTCAGAGAGATCGAGAGGCCACACTTCTAAAAACATGCAGAAAGGGCCCAGGGTCAGGGTGACCAGTTCAAAGGCCAGGAAGCCAAAAGAAAAGAAAGTCTGGGAAAGTAGCCAGGACAGGACATCTTAAGGAATGCAGGCTATGAGAGGGAAGCCACAGGACCACCATCTTCTTTGTTCTCCACAATCTTCCAATTCCAGTCTCCCTGGGAGACATGTTTTGCAATATGTCAAGTGTAAGTGAGAGCAAAGGTGTTTATGGACCTCAGGGCTGCTAGTGCCCATAAAGCAGAGCTCCTCCATCACAGACAGCCCATTAACAACCCATGTTTAGTGGTTCAAATGTTCTGAAGTTAGCACGCTTTTGTCGGCAACAGCACTTGATCTTGGCCAGTTCATTTGGCTGGTTTTACAGACTGAGGCCTTACCATTTCTCCAAGAGTATCCTACAATACTGTGTGGCTACCTCCTCTTGTCTGCAGCTTCCAAGAGCTTTGAGCCTATAGGGTTCCTAAAACAGATTGTTAAAAGCAATGACGACAACAAATTCTCCCATTGGCACCTTCAAGTCTTACAACTTTGAAGATGTATTTTAAGGAAATGCCTATGCCAACTGCCACCACATTTCCTGAATATTTGACTAAGCAATTGTATGTTAGATAGGCAGGATAAACAGACAGATAGAGAGATACATACATACATGAATGGCAGGTAGCTATATAAATACATAAGCTTGCAGATGACAGATGATTGATAAATAGATGACGGATGAATGCCATAGATGATAGATGAATGATAGATAGGTGATGGATAGATGGATGGATGGATAGACAGACAGACAGGCAGATATAGGCAGGCAAGTAATAGAACTTCACTTTCACAAATGTTCAACATGCTTCAGACTCGAGAAATAGTCATGGCTGTGCTTTAAAACTAACACAGTACCTTTATCAAACACATCCTATAAGAGACATACTCTAATATGGCCCAGACAAATGTATGGAACAGTTAAGGGGATGCGAATCATCACTCCCCTGATTAGCATCGGGACTCTGGATGTAATCCTCTTGGCTCTTATTTATGGAGTGTAAATGGGGCTGATATAGTTTAATGGGTGATGATAAAGCCCTGAAGTTCCTAACTGAGTCACGATGATATTCACACCTAAAAATGTTGGACTCTTTGCTTCTGGAATGGGTGGGAGGACAGAGCTGCACAGTGCTCTCCAGATATCATCAAAGGCGAGCATGTCCTCAGCTGTCTGGAATGCCATGCATACTGTCCTGACTGAAGCAGGATATAAAGTCATATGCAAAGCATTTGTTCCATTAGCTAAGGCATCCATCTCAGCCACATGAAGCGCCTTTCTGGTGGTCTGCCTCTGTCACCACATTGCAAAAACAGGGTTACACAGATTTTCCCAAAAAATAAATAATGATAGCGATAATAATGGAGGGTGTAAAGAGGAGGACTGGACTTAACATGCAAGCCACACAACAATGACAATATTTCACTTGAGAGAAGGAGCATTTTAATCACCCATCAGCCAGAGAATATCTAAGGGAGACTTTATACACATTCAACTCCAGGGCAAACAGTAAGTAAAGGATAAGAGGACAGTGAAGTACAGTGGATATCTCAGGCAAAAGTTGGTTAGCTAGCCTGGAGGAGCTGGCTTGCCATAGTAGAGAAGAGAAACCATTTCTTTCTCCTAGTGTGCTACATGGAAACAGACCAGAGAAGAGAAGCTTGCGGATACTGGCAAGCAGAGGGTGGTGAGGCCCGAGGACATGAAGATGAACATACAGAGGGCGCTGTGCCCTCTGCAGCAGCTAACACGGAGAACGAGAAAGCACAAACTGGGACGCCCTGGGCCAAGTATCTCACTGGATGTATGTACATACCTACGTGTGTGTGTGTGTGTGTGTGTGATGTAAAGAGGATGAGGGAAAGACAGAGATGGAGACAGATCAACAGAATGGAGGCAGAGCGAAGGAAGGAAAGCAGGTATCCTAGCGAGTTAGAGCCATAGCACCTCTGGGATACAAATGAGTTCAGATTGTCACTTCTGCTCGGGGAACATTGGGGTGTACAGAAAAGTGGATTGATACAGTTATGATCTTAAAAGCTTAAACACTCTCCAAATGAACAAGGCAAAGCATAGACAAAGACAGCAGATGGGCAAGGAACTGGAGACATGAAGGAGAATGAAGGGATGGCCTAGTGTTCTAATCTTTCTGTTGTTTCATTGGTTAAGTAATAAAGAAACTGCCTCGGCCCCTTTAATAGGACAGAAAATTAGGTAGGCGGAGTAAACAGAACAGAATGCTGGGAGAAAGAAGCCGAGTCAGGAGTCGCCATGATTCTCCCACTCCAGACAGATGCAGGTTAAGATCTTTCCTGGTAAGCCAGCTCGTGGTGCTACACAGAATATTAGAAATGGGCTAGATCAATATGTAAGAGCTAGCCAATGAGAGACTGGAACTAATGGGCCAGGCAGTGTTCAAAAGAATACAGTTTCTGTGTAATTATTTCAGGTATAAAGCTAGCCGTGTGGGAGCTGGGTGGCGAGAAGCGGCCCGCTGCCGCTCCTTCAACACATACATGTATGTATAGTAATGTGTAGACCCATATGTGCATCACATGCAAAGCCATAAGCAAGCTAGCATGTGCGTGTTGACGAGAATATGGGTCACGCATATGCACACCCATCTCTGCTGTTGATAACTCTGGATGCCTCCATGTCTTCATCTGCTCAAACTTGTCACCTGAGTTCACAACCAGTCACCTAAATCAACACCTGTAACACCTTTTTCCTCTTCTGTTGAGGAGCCCCTTGCCATTTGAGTGGCAGCTGGAATACCAACCGACTGATACCCTTCCAGAGACAGCTCTCAGTCAGTGGCTGGTAGGAGCTGACATAAGTACATCCCAGACCCCAGCCCTCAAGGAAAACAAATCTGAGGCACGGAATCTATGCGGGCTTCAAGAGTAGTTAGGAAGCCAAGACCTACAATGGCGGTTCATTGGGGTCCTGGTTCGTCTATGTTCCTCTAACAAAATTCCATATGTTGGATAATCTATAAAGAACAGAAACTAAGTTTTCACAGTTCTTAAGGATGAAAACATAAAATAAGGCTTCCAGTTTGGCTTGTGAGAGCTGTTCACAAGTATTTATAAGACAGTACTTATAAATGCATCTTACAGAGGAGAGGAATTCTGGGCACTCACATAGCACAAGAGGGCAAAGGGTAAGAGAGGTCAAACTCTTCTCTCCTGAGCCTGAGCACTTAGAAATCCACCCATAATAGCAGATTTTCATGGCCCAATGAACTCCTCAAGTATCAACTTGTCAATACTACCACAATGGAAATTAGTTTTAACCACATGATTCAGGAAGCAGGGAGCAGTGCTCAGGTCCTGGCACTTGGCAGTGCACCCTCAACTGTATGCCACCCCTCCTTATCTAATCTCCCATAGAAACTCATAAACTACTTACATGAAGTTCTTTGCCTCAGGATCTGTTTCTAGAGAAATCCAAATTTAGATATGCAAGCGTGTTTTCAAATTAGTGTTTATGGTACCGCTTATATAGGTTCGCATAGTGATTTGTATATTCATGTTTGTATGCATAAATAAACAAACAGGCTATGTGCACACAAATATATATCCGCATGAATACAGCTGTCTCTCCTCACCCTTGGGTTATACCGCTGTGGATAGAACCTCTCACAGAGGCAAGGATGTTTGGGAAACTGTCTATACAGACCATATCAAATGATTTTTGTCATTATTCCCCAAATACAAGAGTAAAATAATTATTTACACGATTAGAATAATAAAATTTACATATCATTTACATTTTTAGGTCTTCTAAGTAATCTAATGATTATCTTGAGTGTACAGAAGGATGTGCATATATTACATGTGATTACTATGAAATTTCACAAATCTACATAAAGGACTTAAACATCGTCTGATTTCTGTATTCACAGGAGATCTGAAATCAATCTCTAATAGATTCTGAGAGAAAAACAATACCATTTACACGTATGAATACACAAGTATACTTGAACTACTATATATGCAACACTAGCTCTTGGCTTTTTCTTAAAGCACCTGGTCCTGCTCTGTAGGGGAAGTCTAAAGACCAATGCTCCGAATGCCCCTCCATGCACCCTAGCCCAGCTAATCCGTGGAACTTTCCCCCCATCTGCTATCCGTAGAGCCTTCTCAGTCAAGCATTCCATCTCCCAGTGGTACTGGTGAAAATCTTTCGGGTCATTCAGAAAGAGGTTACCTCACACCTTACACATCAAAATTCCCAGCCCAGCTGCTGGATGACCCTAGTAAGCAACAGAGACCACAGGTTTGGGACACTCTCAAGCAAGTATCCCCAGAGCCCCGACACCCAGCCATCAGCTGCCCAGACATCACTTTCTCTTTCATTCTTTAAAAACAAACTACATCAAAAAGATAGCAAAATGGAAGAACATTTAAATGCGGATCATTTTTACAATGAGCTACCAAGCAAAAGTTTATACCTCAAACTTTTGTATTCATAACTGCTCTCTGAACTCCCCTGTATGATTGGAGACAACACGTCCTGTCCTCAACTTTATTCTAGTAATCTAAAGCAGTGGTTTTCAATCTTCCTGGTGCTGTAACCCTTCAATACAGTTCCTCAAGTTGTGGTGACCCCCAACCATGAACTCATTTCGCTGCTACTTCATAATTGTAACTTTGTTACTGTAACTTTGTTACTGTTATGAATTGTAATGTAAATAACCTGATAGGTAGGATATCTCATATGTGACCCCAAGGGGTCACAACTCACAGGTTAAGAACCACTGGTAAAGACTAGCAATGAGCAACATAACCAAAGCCACTAGCTGTACTTCAAGTGATGAGGACAGCAACCAGGAGAATCAGAAGGAAGCTAAGATCACGGGCGCACAGGAAGTTGGGTTAACGTGCAGGAAGGGACAGACATTACAGGTCTGTGGAGAAGCAACTAAGCAAGAAAACTTGGACAAACATCTTTAGATTTCTATTTTTCTCAACTGGAAATGAAAACAGGACTTCCAGGCGCCTGAACTTGGCCTTCGGTGTGTTTCATTCTGCACACAGTGAATTTAAAAACACATGAAATCCACATGCCTCGGTATATTAAGTCTGTGATCCCTGTACACATAAACTCATTTCTAGTCCCAATTCTGGAAACTTCTGACTGACATCGTTGGCAAAACTACAGAGGTTTCTCATCCTTCTTGGCACCTGCCAAGGTTCTTCCCCTTGGAGGGTTGACTGTCTGATTTTGGCACACCTTTTGTAGAAAAACAATTTGCTGATACAGACATTTACAATTTCCTATTGAAATCTGCCTTGTTTTTCCTCAATCTACTCCCAAAAGACTGACATTAGGGGGAAAAAAAGGAACAGTAAATATTACATGTTACAATATGGAAATACGGGAAAAAAATCTAGAAAGGGACAATTTTTAACAAAAAGGTAGAAATCACTAATGTTAAAAAAAATAGGATAAAGCTATTGGCTCATAGTAAGAGAGAAAATAAAGATGTGTGGAAATATACAGGCTCGTGTTTGTTTTCATTAGGTAGTTTCTACTGTGTTTGTAATATATGGCATGAATCCTATTGTTTTATATCTAGATATATGCATATATATTCTTCTTCTTCCCTTGTTCCCTGCCTCTCTTCCTTCCTTTCCTTGCCCTCTATACAAACACCATCACGTGAGCCTGGACATGTTTACTCTGGTCTTGATTCAAGGTTGAATGGGCCTGTGCTGCAGGAGGAACCTCCTAGAAAAGATGTATGGAGAGCTATGACTCCTGGGGCGCCACATGCCTCTGCTTTAGTAAGATTCGTAGGGTATGCTCCTTGTGTATGTCTTCTTAATATACTAAGACGCATCTGTGTCACCAGTGACTTGTGATATGCATGCTTTCACAGTATATGCTATACTACTAACTGTATTCCTAACAGTAGCTGCTGTAGCTCTAACTGTATTCCTAACAGTATACACTGTAGCACTAACTGTACTCCTAACAGTAGCTGCTGTAGCTCTAACTGTATTCCTAACAGTATACACTGTAGCACTAACTGTACTCCTAACAGTAGCTGCTGTAGCACTAACTGTACTCCTAACAGTATACACTGTAGCACTAACTATACTCCTAACAGTAGCTGCTGTAGTACTAACTGTATTCCTAACAGTATACACTGTAGCTCTAACTGTATTCCTAACAGTATACACTGTAGCACTAACTGTGTTCCTAACAGTATACATTGTAGCACTAACTGTACTCCTAACAGTAGCTGCTGTAGCTCTAACTGTATTCCTAACAGTATACACTGTAGCTCTAACTGTATTCCTAACAGTATACACTGTAGCTCTAACTGTATTCCTAACAGTATACACTGTAGCTCTAACTGTATTCCTAACAGTATACACTGTAGCTCTAACTGTATTCCTAACAGTATACACTGTAGCTCTAACTGTATTCCTAACAGTATACACTGTAGCACTAACTGAATTCCTAACAGTATACGCTGTAGCACTAACTGTACTCCTAACAGTATACATTGTAGCTCTAACTGTATTCCTAACAGTAGATGCTGTAGCACTAACTGTGTTCCTAACAGTATACACTGTAGCACTAACTGTACTCCTAACAGTAACTGCTGTAGCACTAACTGTATTCCTAACAGTAAATGCTGTAGCTCTAACTGTATTCCTAACAGTATACACTGTAGCTCTAACTGTATTCCTAACAGTATACACTGTAGCACTAACTGTGTTCCTAACAGTATACATTGTAGCACTAACTGTACTCCTAACAGTAGCTGCTGTAGCTCTAACTGTATTCCTAACAGTATACACTGTAGCTCTAACTTTATTCCTAACAGTAGATGCTGTAGCACTAACTGTATTCCTAACAGTATACACTGTAGCTCTAACTGTATTCCTAACAGTATACGCTGTAGCTCTAACTGTATTCCTAACAGTATACACTGTATCTCTAACTGTATTCCTAACAGTATACGCTGTAGCACTAACTGTGTTCCTAACAGTATACACTGTAGCTCTAACTGTATTCCTAACAGTATACACTGTAGCACTAACTGTATTCCTAACAGTATACACTGTAGCACTAACTGTATTCCTAACAGTATACACTGTAGCTCTAACTGTATTCCTAACAGTATACACTGTAGCTCTAACTGTATTCCTAACAGTATACACTGTAGCACTAACTGTATTCCTAACAGTATACACTGTAGCACTAACTGTATTCCTAACAGTATACACTGTAGCACTACCTGTATTCCTAACAGTATACACAGTAGCACTAACTGAATTCCTAACAGTATACACTGTAGCACTAACTGAATTCCTAACAGTATACGCTGTAGCACTAACTGAATTCCTAACAATAGACTCTATAGCACTAACTGTATTCCTAACAGTAGATGCTGTACTAACTCCTACTGTAAATCACCTCGAGCAACAGCTGAACACCAGACTCCCCATAACCATCATCACCACTGGTTTTACTTCTGATATAAAATACATTGATTTAAAAATTCCCTTTAAAATCAGAGCACAGGCCAAACTCTTCCTCATTCTTAAGCATGCTTGAAAAGATGGGTCTATGGTTGTCTCCCTAATTTCTATCTGTTATTTATGAGCAATCTCCTCCCATCATTTCCCTACAACCCCAGATGACCAGCCTTCCCCTCACCCCACAGAGCACACTGCGACTGTTTGTTCTCATCCACTTCCCACTTTGACTGCTCTGAAGTTAAAGCTCCCACGGCCAGAAGCCCCTCTGCTTCATGAAACAGAAGACCCATGGTCTTCCCCAAATGGGTGGAGGGACTCCCCCATTTGAGGGGACAGTGGATCTTAATGAGAAGTCAGTTTGCTCTCCAGAGTATAACTGAACAAGGTCTGCAGGCAGCAATGGTTATACAGCTGCGGATCTATTAGAGCAAGCCCAGAGGTACTGTTGAACATTCTGGAATGAATGTATGCAAAGGGGTCCATCGCATAGAACCCTAGCCCAGAAGGTGAACATAACCAGAGTTGAGAAGCTTGCCTCACATGGAGTGGGTTCTCCATGGGCTGTGCCTCGTGAGAGTCTAATGAGGACAGTGTAGAAGATGCCTCTGCTCTTAGTAAAGGCGCGAAGCGGTCAACCCTAAGGACCATCTGAGCAGTGCCTCGCAGTACTTACAACACAGGAGCACTTGATACATTTGCTTTCTTCCGGCTGAAATTCTTCTCCTTCTTGGTACTGCACACCTTCAAACACACAGCCTGGAAAGCAAGAAATTTACAATTAGGACAGCAGTCTTCATTCAGCTTGACATGATCCTTCCACCTTCTACTACCGCCTCCCAACTGTGCCTCTACCGCGTACAAATCCCCTTTGATCACAATAGCATGCAGAATGAAAAAGGAAAACGATACAGTTCAAGTGACTGGCACGTTCGCACAGGCCCAGAAACCCTGAAGCTGATAGGAAACAAATGACAGCGGAACTTGAGTCAGCCCATGGCCAGCAGATGCACCACAGTGAGTCATACAGGGTCGTGCTGACCACAGCCAGGGTGACAAACTCAGAGAGGTCAGGAGAGGCCAAAGGAAGGCTGAGGGAGGGATGGTGGAAATGAGAAAGAGCAGATGCCTCTGTGGGAGGCCACTGGAGTACCAGGAGTTACACCCTATTCTTGGCCCAGCATGCCCTTGGTTCCCACATCACCTCCTGGTACTACAAAAGAGAGGCTCTGACTGTCTTCCCACAGAAGACAAAACCACCACGGTAGGTGACTGAGTTGTAATATGAGCTCGGTTTTGACACACGTGGTGCCCCTACAGAGGGTCACACACAAAGGCAATAATGGGTGGGGACAAGACAGGATGTACCCTATGGTTTTCTGATCCACTCCGTGTGTTAATGAGCTGTATACCTCCTGCCAAGTGTAGCTCATAAAGGTCCTCACCTGCGGGAGATGTTTCCCTTCAGAAAGATGCTCAGGGTAGTACTTACACTAAATGACCCGAGACACAGGCTAGCAAGCAGCTGGGTCATGCCAACTTCCTTCAGGACTTTCCTCATAGTAGCCAATGTTGGAAGCAGAACTACCTATAAGGCTTTTGTGAAGGACAGAGAAGTTCCCAAGACAATGTCAAAAGAAATCATCAAACGCTTAAAGGAACTGGCTCCCGATGAAGGGAAATGAATATTGCTCTGGCTGAGCTGGCTCCTGGCCCTATCCATCTTCAAGCAAAGTGTGACTTTTCACTCAATAGAAAGATACGAAGATAAGTGCTAATGCAAAATACAAAGGCCAAGAAAAGGCAAATTCACATGATGGCCCAGGGATAAGATCTCATTTTATAGCTCTACCCATTGCTAGCAATCAGATGTCTCCTTGCTGTTCTGGATAGTTTTTAAAAAATCTTGGTAGCTTGCATGGCCTTGCCAGTGACTGTGTCTTAGCACCATTCATAATGACAGGTGCTTAATAGTCTATTTCCAAAGGACATTCCCAGCAAAGTGTCTTCAATCCTTTCCCATGTTTACGCCTCTGACTCTGTCATCTGGCTTTCCACAACAATCTATATTTGACAACTTAAACAACAGAATTTAAAATAATTCTATTTCTAGCACACCCACCATCCCTGAGCAGGACTCAGACTACAATGAAGGAACAGACAACCAAGAATGCCCTGAAATTCATTGCAGGAGGAAACTGCCCACATGTTTGTCATTATAGAGAATGCCAGTCTGATCAATGGCAGATGCCAGTCCTTCTGCATGACAAGGGTGAACCCCCAAGGCTGTCCTTGACTCTCCCTATCTAGACTCGGCTGAAGCTTCCCTCCAAGACAAAGGATGAGACTTTCTGGAGATCACTGCTTCTGAATCTTCCAACTTGCATCCCAAACATGGTCGTTGGAATTCAGGAGAGGGATCAAAGCTGACAGCTAATTGCATCCCCAGGGCACCATGCCTGTGGAGTTGTCGGGTGACATGTGTGGCACTGGGGCACAATCATTTTTAAATATTTGCTTTCCAGAGCACCAGAACCTACATAGAATACTCCTCTGGGTATTGATGGGGTAGGCAACATGATTTGAGGGTGAGGGAAGAGAAGGAATCTGGTTGCAGCCCCATCCATTACCATTGGTTACTAAGGCCCTCATATCCCTGGGTCCGATTTCTTGTTAGCACTTTACCCTGCAATGTGTACAAGAATGGAGCTCAACTTTCTTCTTCCTGGGAACTGAACCCAAAGCACAATGACAAAAACAAGTGGTCAAAGAGAAAAACTTCAACTCTGAAATAGATGCACCCTGCCAAGTGCATACTTATGTTTCAAAGACAACCTAAAAATAGAACTATCACACAATGTCAGGGTGTGATTTATATACAGTCCAAGGATCCCTTTATATTGCTCCAATATAATATTGCTCCTTGAGCACTCCTGAGATTAAGAAGGGGGACCCTGATTTGATTCTGCATTGATAAATCAACTTTCTACTCAATAGAACTATCTAATAATCTAGACATTATTATGAAGTTTAATCTAGATAGAAAAAATAATTGTCCTGTTATCAGTCTTGAATTTGGCTACATATAGAAATTACTTGGACCCAACCACCAGCCCAACACTGCCACTGCCTTGAAGATTCAAATAAAATTTGCCAGGATGCAGCCTAGGCATTAGATTCCCACGTACGGTCTTAAGAACTGACAATTTGTCTTAAAAATTCTCCCAGAGATATCAAAGAACATGTTACCGCAGTTCAAATCACCTAGCATATTCAGAAAGCATTCAAACAAACCCCTGATCGATACAAAGCAGTCGGCTTATGGAACTGGTTCACTTCTAACCAGTCTTTCCACCTGCGTAAACTGAGAAAATATATTTCATAGAAAGCCTGGAGTGAACTAGAGCTGAATAAAGACCTCTCAGGGCACGAGGAAAACTAGGAGCGAGGGAAACTGCCTGTGGGGTTTCCGTGGGACCG
Source organism: Chionomys nivalis (assembly GCF_950005125.1). Classification (NCBI taxonomy): domain Eukaryota; kingdom Metazoa; phylum Chordata; class Mammalia; order Rodentia; family Cricetidae; genus Chionomys; species Chionomys nivalis. The sequence goes on along the minus strand of NC_080089.1, from coordinate 22,846,050 downwards.
ACACATAGGAGAAGCGAGCCTGAGACCATGTCTGCAGAGCATCCCACATGGGACTCTGCTGTCTCAGAGGAAGGTCCGAAGAACAGTCGGGCCTTTGCACAGTACCCCACAAAGCAAAGACTAGTAGTTGTGAGAATCAGCACTAGAGAGGAGAAGGGCTCAGAGAAAACACAAAACACCTGTCTGAGACTATTGGCCACAGGCTTAAGAGATCAGGAAAAACATCTCTCACCTCAAAATCCCCAGGCTCTCATGAGAGAGCAAAAGAAGACACGGGAGCCCTCCCACCGCCAGCAGGAAAGGGTTCGTCGGCTGTCAGCTCAGCAGAAGGGCCCTCTCCAGAAAGACAGAGGGTCCAACTTGTTAAACCACATTGAAAACTGAAACCAACAAAACTCCAAACTAAAGTCATGTGGGACACAGCTCTCAGTTTTCAGAAAACATCTGGTCACCTCATCATCGTGACACGCTCTGGCCGAGGTATTGCACTAGGAAACAGTAAAAAACATTCTGAACGCAAGCAGAGCCATAGTCTATCCTTCCAAAGTAAGCACTACCTGTGGCCCTGAGTGGAAAGCAGGCCTCTGAGCTTGGGGATTCCGCAGGCCAAGACCTACAGCACATAGTTCCACTCATGCTGGGCACACAAGAGCCCGACGGATACTGCCACTCGAAGGAGCTTCCTCTCCGAGCTCATTCCGTGCGCAGATGTAAAGTGAAGGTCAGTGTGGGGAGGAGAGGGGAATAATGCATGGTTGACAGGACACAGCAACCTCCACAGAGCTGTGCTAAACCACTGAACCTATCGGCTTCCCTTTCTTGAACATTACCTGGACAGGTAGGGCAGCAGGCTCCCGGATGCTCTGAGGGATTTTTACAATAAACAGCACAGCGCACCTCAGACTCTGTGACGACACCCTCCTGGAAAACAGAATGTCACAAGTTGGCCCAGAATTACCACTTGAGTTACTCCTTTGGGGAAGAAGTGGGATGAATCCAAAGCCCCACAGTGCAGGATTGGCTGTTGGACTTCAAAGATGATGATACAAACGAGGCAAGACCCAGCTCACTGGAAGGATGCTCTGGGCCTCGCTAGGCATGTCCTATCGCCTGTTATTGGCCACATCCTTGTACTTGGGCTTTGGTCCTGTGCTTTCTTCCTGTAAATCTGTGTAGGATTAGGATGACCTCTGTGCTGGCAGTGGGCCTCTGGCATCTTGGTTGGGCATTCATAATTGTTTAAGTCATCCGTAATGATTGCCTTTTCTAACACTGTTAGTTACTATGCTACCAGCCATTAGCTTCAGACACAAAGGAAGATCAGAATGCCTAGACCTGTGTCCAGAAAAAGCACAAGTCCAGAAAAATCCTTACCACCTTCTAGAAAAACAGTTGCCAGCTCTACAATCTTACAAATGCCACTTGGTTTCCAGTAGAACCTGGAACTCAGGTTCCTTCAGCAGTAAATGCAAAGACTCCAGAAAATTATTTCTAAGTTCACCCTAGGTATGTCAAAACAGATAGTGTAGGTTCAAGTGATGAAATCAAGAGAGTCTTTAGCAACCTGATCTTGGGACTGTGATATCTAAATGGCTATTGAAGCTTTTGGATTTGGACTATATGATTCTTTTTTGAAATGGGTCTCAAGAATCCCATGCAGGTCTCGAACTGACAGGGAATAGTCTTGAGCTTCTGATCCTTCTTCTACCTCCTGAGAGCTGGGATCACAGACAAGTTTCCAGAGAATTTTCACGGTCGGTCTTTGGTGAGCTCCCTCTGCATTCTCCACCCACTTTTTCTAAATAAATTCATGTTCTTATTGGTTTGATTTGAGTTTGAATCGAGAGTAGCACGGGCTGAAGGCAGCTGTCACAATCTCACAACAAAGCCATTTTCGTCCGTGTGTCTGCCTCCTAGCATCCAACTTAACAAGGGAAGTATACTAAATGTCTCATGTCATGCTAGGCTCGAGGGTGGTGCTCCTAGGAGAATTTATTACATCGTTTATCACATTTGGGTGGAGGGATCCCCAAATAGCAGTGACAGACATTTTTTTTAAATGTATTCTTTAGCACTATAACTGAAGCAATGCTATGGACTACAGTCAATTTTCCTTCAGTAGCTGCCGTCTAAATGGAGACCTCAGGGTAATTCCCAGCATATGTGACCTCCAGATTCTTCTCTTCAAGTTAGAAATTAGAAGTGGGCAAAAAAATGTAAAATTTTCATCATTAGAACTCCTTTGGCACAGAATATAAGAAATGTGTCGAATTCTACGCAAATGGAAACAGACAAGATCATTAGACTTGCTGTATCCTGTCCAGTACCTAGTTGGACCTACATCATGCTGGCATCTGCTAGAAGCATTATAATGAGACTCTCTTTCTCTGCTCACCACCTCCCAAATAGCTCTGTCCTTTTTTTTAGAGGTGTGGAGAGCACACTGAATCCTCTGTTACGATTCTGTGCCCTGGAGAGAGACTAGAATTTTGCTGACTTCATAGCAACAGGACATGCCTAGCAAGTGCTGGAAAGACCCTTGCCTGCATCCTTCTATGAGGTCTCCTTCCCTCGGGAAGGGAGTGGGAGGTAGGAGCAGGAAGACACCTGCTGCCAGCGCATCCCGGATGTGTGCTTTCCTCCCTGTTGAGTGAAAGGACATCATGGGGCCTCCGTGAAGAGAAAGCATAGAAGGTGAGAATCATCTTTGGAGAGGAACAGCCCCTCCCAAATCTTCTGCAGTGTTCTACACTGGGGCATGATTTTCATTTCCAGTAACGATGGATACCTCACCCATCCTCTCTAGGCTCCACCCAAAGGCAGAAGGATAGACAGTAGAGGGCACTCTTCAGGAAAGGAAATGCCCCTATATAGATGCTTCCATTTAATTTAATCTTCAATCATTCAAGACAGCAGCATTGACTCTCATCTAAGCAACCTGGGTATCTAAAGACCTCGGGACTGGTGTGCACAGTGTCGTTCGGGACTCCTCACCAGGCATGACTAGCTTGTTTAATGAACATTGTAAGCAAGACTTCCAGAACATCCCAGCAGAGACAGGAATGTTCGTTGAAGAAGGGGCAGGGTGGAGCTGAAAATGTTGACAAGGATGTGGACTTTGTTACTGTCATTAAAACTCACTGCTCTTGTGTCTCTGTGACCTGAGTCTGACTAAGCTTACAGTCAAAAGTATACTTAGCGTTTATTGATTTTTACCTACTGTTTAATTCACATATAGTTTACTATACAAACAAGCCAAAAAATACACAAATAAGTCTAATGATCAAGATTGCCTATTGTACACTAAAATCTACAGTATAATAAAGCCATGCATGGCTTTATAGAATTTAGATTTCAGAAGCAAACTGTCAAGATCCCTGAGAGAATATCCGAACCAAACAACCAGCATTATGCTCGCCTTTTAGTCCGTCCTCTGACTACAAACACATATACCAAGAGGAATAAAATAACAACATCTTCATAAAAAAAAAAAACTTTGAAGTTACTTAAAATTAGATGGACATTTTTTTTTGAGCAGAAGAAACATAAATTTGTTAAGGAAAAGTGAGGAAGAACGCCAAAGAGTGAGAGGGGCTTCAAGAAAAAAATATCCCACAATTGCTCTATTTTTTTTAATTTACTCTGTGTGTGTGTGTGTGTGTGTGTGTGTGTGTGTGTGTGTGTGTGGTGTGTGCATACATGCTCCGTGCAAATGTGGAGGCCAGAGGACAGCTTTGTAGTCTGTTCTTTCCTTCTGTCTTACTGTGAGTTCTGAGGATTGGACTCAGGCCACAGACTTGCAGAGAAAGCACAAACCCCTTCTCCCTCTGAGCGACACCACCATCCCCTTACTGTTAATTTTGATACAGTATTTCTATACAATCAGGAAAGGAGTTCAAGAATTTTGCCTCTTCATTGCCCTTTGGCTCATCTGACCGGGTCTGATGTGAGAGACACATGGAGCAACTGCTCACCCGGGAATTAAACAAATATCAACAAGGGTGAACTCCATACCTGCTTTCCCCATGGTTCTTAAACTGGTCAGGCTAAATTCACTAAGCTACGGTGTGTGAATTACTTCACTTGAATTCCATTTACAGTGTGGTTCCAGCTCAAAATTTTTTTGATCAAAGAAGGACAATGTATCTCATATAAAAGTGCCTCTTTTCGGCTAATAGGAGTCCATGGTCTGCTTACAGATAACTTCACAGGAAGACACGAGCATCTCTCTGGAGCTTTCCAACCTCAGCGTAACAGTGGTGGACAGCCCTGCTGTGTGTTTCTAGAAACAAGTCGTATTCAGTACCACCCTGCACCTGTCCCATGCTGGATGACGACAACAAACAACAGATGGACAGAGTCGTCCCCTTCTCTCTCTGCTCGTTTGAGGGCTCTGCTCGATATTGTCCGAGTGTGGTGGCTGAGGAGGAGAGAAGCTGGGTTTTACCTGGCACTGCCGCAGGACGCACGGTTCACCCGGGCTTTGCCATCTGAAAGAGCTGTTGTACGTTCTTCCTTCATGGGTACAACCTAGACAGGAAGAGAAGAGGCCGGTGGTGAGTGTGCTTCCTCTCTCTCTGGAAAGGAAGTGTGTATGTCGTGTAAGCCAAGGCTAGCTCCCTGGCAATAATTTCTTTCCTACAGTACACATATATCTGCTTGGCACACAGTCACATTAAATCTTTCACTACCAAAAGCATTAACCCCACAGACTGTATTTTCAGATAGAAAACCATATACAATCCTCTTGGCAAAAATATATAAAATTATTGTTTTATTTCTGTTTAATCAAATATGAGAACACCATATCTAAAAATACCGCAGTGAAAGGGGATTTTGCGTGAGAGTTTAAGAATTCAAAATTACTGAAGCTAAGACCAAAGTATAAAACATAGTGGGAAATATAAATTAAAATATAGAGACTGATTACAAAATTTTAGTAAATATGACCATCACTAAAGCAAACCTTCAAGGCTTCATTCCTACCTCAAAGAGCTATGCCTTCCTATTTCAGTTTTGTTTTACTCTTAGGTAATAAATTTAAACAAATCTGAAATTACTAATGCATGGATTATTACATGCTGAGTTAATAGGAAAAACAAAATTTATACTAATTCATTGGCAAAAACAGAAGTTAGAGGCTAGAGATCCTCAGAAAGAGAACAAGCAGTTTGGCTTCAGTCCCTGGGACAAAAGCCAAAGAAGTAACCGAAGAACATAATTCATTCAACGTGGACTCGTTTACCAATAGTGTCCTCTGTGCTTGGCCTGTACTCTGTCGAGATGCACCTGGATGCATCTACTGTCACTGTCTCCCCAGAAGCCCACCAAACAGAAGGATTCGCCAAAATATATAAAACGGAGAACATGCGATGTGATGGGATTGTTACCAAAGAAAAGGGCGGCCCCTCTGCCACAGCGGAGAACTTCCGGTTACCTGCTCAAGCTCAGTTCCGTCGGTCCATCTTGATCAAAACCAGAAAGGACTCGCTTCTTCCGGGAGTTCTTTCACATCGCACCGTGGCGAAGTGTTCTTAATTCATAATAACAGAATAAGAACGGGCTTATGGGACTCTCGGCAGACGTTTTCATAAACTCGGAATCCTGATCTGAATTTCCAGGCATTACGACTGCCTGAGAGGGCTTAGTAACTCTCTGCTCTGTGCCTACACATCCGAAGACTGAAGTGCACCGCTGATTGGAAACATATCTGGGAAACACTTTCACTACATATTTTTTAATTTCCTTTGCTTGAAGTGTTACAGAGATAAAGTGTTCAACCACAAAAACCTTTAGCACACTGCAAATACTTATGCCAAACCAAGGATGAATACAGTACATTTTCAACAATGAAAAGCAATATAGAACGATTCGGGCTAGCATAAATCTCGCTGAGCAAATGCACTTAGGAGCGACATGCCATGTGCCTGTCTGATCGACTAACACGGGCTTGTTTGGATAATAAATAACTTGTTCCAAGTAATGGAAGCAGGGAAATAAGAGAACCAAATCCCATTCATACTAAATCCTAGCAAATACAAAACTCCTGCCAAGTGGGCCAGTACAGTGGGGTTTCTGGGTGTGTTACATATTTTCATCCTCTGGATTAAAAACTGTAAAGACAGGATAATTTTTTTTTAATTTTTTGCTACTAATAGGGCAAGCAGTGATCTTGCCTTTCTACATGGAAGGAGGAAACCTAGTAGAAAGGTCACAGAGGCTTGGGAGGAAGCAATGCCAGGCCATGCGCAGAGTGCTCCCAGGAGGAGCATAAGGCTTACTGAGTAATTCTTCTCTGAACAGGACGGAGGCATCAGAACAAGCTGTCCATCGTGCAGGGAACACAACAGTGTCTTTGGCTTCAGACAACTCTGTGGGGAGCCTGGCTTCTCCACTGTTTTTGAACACGCAAAGAAAAACTGGGCAATAACATTAGAAAATCAGACCAAGGTCGGATTGTGAGGGTCATTGTTTCACTTCTCTGTTAACAAGTCAGTCTACACTGCCTTGGTCCACACGCTAGATGTTTCTGCATGATGGATCAAGCTGGATGATTGAGAAGGCTCAAAACACCTGTAAAACTCTCTGCAGCAAATACAGCTGATACCTTTTGCTTCTCTGACTAGCGTCAGCCAGCTACAGTCTTTAGCTCACTGGCATTAGACCATCACAAGGCACGAAGTTCTTGGGAATATGATTATTAAAGACAATGTATTCTTACTGCTCTTTGGGGGTCCAGTTCTAAGATGAACATGTTTTCTTAGCACAAAACACCAATGAGCTATGTGGAAACTCCAAGAGAACCTCAATATTATCCAGAGATAATTGATCTCCTCTTGGGAATTAAGAAATTAGAAATTTTTTAAAATTAAGAATAAAGAAATTAAGAATTTCTTTAACAAATTCTGTCTGCCATAAAATTTGTGCTGGTGAAAGAGTAGTCAGGTATTCTCTTGCCTTCCACCCATTCTAAAGCCTCATGAGCCAAACCACATTGCCTCCTATTGGACAGAATAGAAAGGCCGAGAAAAAGCCCTGTCCCATTCCCACAAAGGCCTCCTCTGCTATCTCTAGTGGAAGAACACTTTGTTTTTGTCTCCAATTCAGACGAATACTTTTATAAAATACAATAAAAATGACTTTTTAGAAAAATTACATTTTAAAGATTGCACAATATCTGGGTTTTTTTTTTTTAAAAAAATTACTACATGTAAAAGGCATGGCCTCCCTGTTGAATTACAGTCAACGTTTCCAATTGTTGACTATGCTTATGGGGCTATAGGGCAGCATTGCTGTCTGTGGACCACGGGGCCCGCAGGCCACGTTCTGAGTATTAGTGGAGAATATGTCACAAGTGTAGGGAACAAAGACAAGAAACAATAAAATTTGATACGTTCTGATATCTAGAACTAGAGGCAAACTTACAGTTTATCCCCTTCATCTCTCAAATGAGAGCATTCATACCGAAAATCTAGTCACACTCCGAAATAGAGGGAGTCGCGTGTAAAACAAACTAGAATCCAGATTCCAGGGGAAATCCATGTTTTCCACAGCCAGGTCTAAACTTCTTAGAAGATTCTGCACTGAGAAATTAATTGCCCAGAAAAGGAAAAAGTAAACGCCCTTCTCATAGAATTAAGTGTAATTGATATAGTCACTAAATGAAAGAGAGAAGCCGATAGAAGAATGTGGGGATGAGGGGGAACACTCCGAAATCAATAAAGCAGCTTTTCTTCCTTCAAATACACTTGTAAGAATTGTCTAGAAGGAAATATGTAAGTGCCCATTAGTTTCCTGCGGACAATGGGCAAGTTTAGAGATATCACAAGCTTTTGAATAAGAACATGGGGACTGCAGCAGCACAAAGAATGCTTTCTTGATCAGATACATTTAAACCTCTGCCTGCACCAGCCCTGCCCAGTGCAAGTCCGGCACCATTAGGAGAGACACTGCTAACTGTCACAACCGGGAATGGGAAGAGCTACAGATGTCTTATGGACGAAGACCTACCTCAGAGACAGCCTAACACTCACAGGACACAACACAGAATTAACCACGCCAAAGGTCAAATATTCAAAGATTGGGAAACCTCAGTTTAATCCACCATGAAGAGATCCTATGTTCTTTATGTCTAAAATAATATAAAATGAACCTAATTCATCAGTTCTCAACCTGTGGGTCACAACCCCAAAGACCATTGGGAAAGACAGATATTTACATTATGATTCACAATAGTAACAAAATTACAGTTATGAAGTAGCAACAAAAATAACTTTCTGGCTGGGGGTCACCACAGCATGAGGAACTGTATGAAATGGTCCTGGCATTAGGAAGCTGAGAACCATTGGCCTAACTGGTCACTTTCCTTTTGCGTGTGTCCTAGCTCTTTTACTATTCAGTATTTTCAGAGTGAGGAAACCTTCACAGAACTTTCTTTTTCACACAGACTCTTGTAAGGAAACTCTGCCTGGTCATCCAGATAACTCGGAACACACATGGCAATGGAAACAGGAAGAACATAAATTAATTAAATCCACAGTTAAGCAGTAAAACTTGCTTTTCATATTAGTCGCGATCTTTTTCAGTGGCCAACTGTTCCAAGGGAGAGAGCACACCACATTTCCATCATTGTTATTAAAACAACTGCTAAAACTCACCAAGACTGTAAAACATGGCATGGGCCCTGTAAGGAGCCCCAGGAGCTATGACTGCTTCCTCCCTCTTTGTCTGAAATCCTCTTGCTGCTCATGCTAACTAGGAGTAGAGAGTCAGGTTTTACCATGGCTGTTAAAGTATCCCCTGGCACCTTAAGCACTTCCCTGTTTCGGTCTCTCTCATGCATAGAAGCCCACAGAGATTCCCTGGGTCCGTTTCATAATGAACTCGCCTGCTACTGGATGTGGGTCCTGGCACCTCAGCCAAGGCTGCCCGGCTTCCACTCGCCCTTGCAGACGTCCCGGTGCGATGTGGACTGTGCTTCCCGGCTCCAAAGCTCGCTGTCACCTTTACAGTCTCTTCTCTCTGGCCTCTGCTAGGTGCCGGGTCCCCTGACTTATCTGACGGAATCTCCTGATTGTCCTAAGGCCCTTTTGAAGCCATCTTCAACAGCTGCCAGTGTTCAAACTTTCAAGTTCCAACATTGACACTTGATGGTGCATACTCAGCCTGGCTGAGGTAGGGGTGAATATACTCTACGAATTCCTCCAAATGTGGCCGGAAGAGCTCATTCTGTGATGTCCGCATGGCCCCTCTCTTCCTGGGAAACCTCATTCACTTCTTTGCCTGTTCCAAAGGATACATGGGCAATTCAAGGGTCAAGTCCGCTGCATCTACGGAGCCACTCTTGAAACTCATCAGTGTAAAGTGGGCTTCTGTGCTCTCTCTACACGCAGAACGTGTAATCCCAGGTCCTCTGCACCACTTTCTATGTCTATGTAACTGTGATACAGCAAGCACCTATGTACGGCTATTCCTACAAACCACAGAAGTAAGCTATAGCAAAGGGGTCTATCTCCTGACGCCCTCAGGCATATGGGCCCAATTAAATTTACCTCTATAAAAGTAAAGTTTTCCCAGATTAATTCAGATGACTTAATTTTTAATAATATACCCCTTTCTTCCCAAAATCTACTTTTGTCCCATGAGCTATTATAGGTTTACTCTTAGGTTATTTTATTATTGTTGTTGTTGTTGATTTGTTTACTTGATTTTGTTTGTTATGTGTTTAGTAATATTTATTTAAATTAATCCAGATTTGGGGGTCTCTGAAGTCACTTCTTACTAGGTGGCAGAAGGAAAGGGTGCAGACAGACCTGCCATTCTTTGCTGTTCCTGGCCTCCAACAGGACACCCCCACCCTTGGCCTTGGTCAATAAGCCCCAAATTACCCCAGTCCAATACAATTTTTTTTAATGAGCCCCTTTTCAGAACTTCTCCAGCAACATCTGGAAGTACAGTCAAAGGGATAAGCATAAAGTCTAACTGGCCATTCAAGGGCTTAAATCGTGTCCTTAAGAGTTCATTTAACCCAAGTTTTATTACTCTTCAAGGCCGTACCTGCATGAATCCTGCAGGCAATTTTGCTTATTTTTGTGGCTAATGGGAATTTTATGGCCAAACCATTTCCTTCATCCCAAGAGAAGAAGTCAAACTCACAAACTGAGTTCCTAAAGAATGCTGTGTGCCCCCAACATAACTTTCTTCTCGTAGCTTTCTGTATCCCAATCAGGAATTCAATATATAATCTAAATTAAATAAAAGACAACAGAATAAAAACGCTGGGAAGCTATTTGACTTAATTTTCAATGGTTGTATGAACAAAATCTCAAACACAGAAATATCAGATGAATTTGGAATAAGTTCCAAATTCACACCCTTCACTCCCACATCACCTGCACATATTTCCGGCCTGTGCGATTATTAAAGACTAAAAAGTGATGAAATCTGGCTGACAGTCTCATGACTTCATAATATTATAGCAATACAATATCAGATCTTGATATTCTATGAAGCCCAAGCCAATTGGCTTCTACTCAATAAAAGATGCTTTTAAGCTCCAAGTATAATTATAACAGGAAAGGAGATGCGTGATGCATTAAAGGGAAGAAAACACTTGTGAGCTTTTCTCATACAACCTGTCCATGCGTTTGACGGGTTCTGACCATAAACATGGCTGTCTGTGGGACGGCATGTGTCTCTGTGCGCAGTGGCATTGTAGTGAGCTTCCCAGCATCAGCACCTCACTGTCAAGCATTGATTGGTAGGAGGGGAAGAAATTGCAGCTAAGCTGAGTAAAGATAGAAAGACACAGTCGTCCTTAAGAGTGTGTCCTTGAGTACTGGCTTTCCAACACAGGCAGGAAAGTGTCTAGCGACCATTTCTAAGAATGAGGTTTCTTTGTTTGTGTGTTTGTTTATTTAAAGGGTATATGAAAAACTCCTCCAAGAGGAAAAATGAAAACTGAAAATGGATCCCTTAATGTAATTATGATAGGTGTGGTTTGCTTCAAGTTTTCATCTGGGAATAACTTTTAGCTCATAGAAAACACCACCGAACAGATATTTTTAGTTCACTTTTAAACGTGAGGGAACAAAGTTGAGGAAAGTGAAAGACTTCGTGCTAGTCACACAGTCATTCTTTATGCCTCACCCTGACCCCAGAATCCATGATCTAACTGAGCAGCTGGGTGCGCTGGAGCTCAGAAAGTGGTACCTGATAACGGCTTGGGGAAGACTGCACACAATGCCTTTCAGTGACATCCCATGAGATGATCTACTGGTAACTGAAGGCTAGCATTGTAAGACAAAATGGAGACTTTGTGGCTGATATGGTGAGAGCTGACTTTTGTAGATTTGTGCTTGAACTCTGTCCTAAATACCTTTATGTTTGGCCACCAATCATGCTATACTATGGATCTTTTGACATCAGGAAATAACAAATACTAAGAGCTCAGAGGACCAAATTCGGACACATGTGGTTTGATTCATGTGCTTTTCAGAAGGATAAGTATTTCACAATTGGGGGGGTGCATGATATCAGCCCACAAAAATAAATTGTGTTTGAAGACAGAAAAATAGCAGAAATCTCCCAGGATAAATTGCAGTGAATGCAGACAAAAAGATGGGAACAGAAATCCTCAGTTTCCCAGATTAATTCCAAAGAAATCAACGTGTACCACTTCTTTACCGATGAGCATGAAGAAGACTCACACATACCCACACACATGCACGCACACATACACAGACACGCGCACACACACATCAAATAGGATGTATGTATGCTTGAATTTTGCATGATGTCCTTTTATGGTTCACTAAACAGGTCATTTAGGGTTCACCGAGAAAAAATTGTCCATGACTCCATGTAGTGTTTTATACTTTATTTGCAACTAATGAGTAGATTAACCAAAAGGTGTAAACACACAAGGAGGTGTAATTATAGCAAAATGTCAAAACCACTGACATGAGTACTGTCCACACTGATTCACATTTCACCACTTTTTACAGGTGTGTGTGTGTGTGTGTGTGTGTGTGTGTGTGTGTGTGTGTGATTTTATCACGTGTAGACTTACAGGACCGAGCTAGCACCGTCTGGATCCCTCGGGTTGCTAATACAGCCACAATTCCTCCTCCTCTTGCTGCCTCCCTTGGCAACCACAAATCATCTTTCTAGCTATAATCTTGTTATTGGGAGTATTCTACGAAATGGATCACAGCGTGTGGGGGGGCGGGTAGAATGAAGTCTTTGAGACTGGATGTGCTCGTAGAGAATTTCTCTTAGCTCCACACAAGTTGTTGGGCTGAGAGCTTATGTGTTATCATAGCTGAGCAGTAGTCCCTAGAGTAGACACACCACTGAATGCATGAACATTCACCCACTGAAGGACATCTAGGCTGTTGTATTCAGTTGTTGGCTGGCTCAATTGTTCTTGTTTTTCTTTTTTGCTCATAACAAATAAGGCTACTGTGCACATTTGTGCTCAGGGATTTGCGTGAGCACAGGTTTTCATCTTCAAGAGTTAAATGCCCAAGAATGTACTAACCACCAAAAGGCGAGCGTGTACTCAGTTTTATGAGGAGATGCGATACTGAGGTCCGGTGTGACGGAACCGCTTGACATTTTTTTTTGGTAGCAGTATGAGATCTTCCGCTTCTTAACCATCACTTGGCGTTTACACTTTTAATCCATTTTTGTGAGTAGCAATGCCTCGTTGTGATTTCGATTTTCATTTTCCTGGTAGCTGATAATGCTGGCTATCTTTTCACGTGATGCAATGGCATCTGCACGTGCTCTCTGCTGAAATGTCTCACAGTTCTCAGCTATTTTTTAATTGTGATTTTTGTTTGTTTTGCTCAGAAATTACCCCACAGAGTTGATGTGCAGTCCATTGATGAGACCGTGCCTCCTGGTTTCCTTTAGGGATAGTGCTTTTGATGCCAAGTCTCAAAACTTCTAGGTCCCAAATATTTTCTTCTACATGCTTTTTCTATCCATTTTTCCTTCATAAAATTTTACTGGTGGAATTTTCCCATGGTTTAGCATGGTAGTTAGACTGTAATAAACATGGCTTTAATATTAAACTTTTCCTTACTATCCAAAGGCACCAAACTTCATTGCAGTAAATAAAAATATATATGCTTAATACTTTGCAAAATCCTGGTTGGGGCTGTTTTTCACGTTTCACATGAAAGCCTGTGATAAATTTTGATTTTTCTTGCATAATTTATAAGGTTCTGGTCCAATATACTATACTCATCTATTGGTTTAACTTATTCCCTGCAGCTACCAAGTTGCTCCAGCTACAAGCGTTTTAAGAAAAAACTAACTCTCTTCCACTGACTTGCTTTGTTTAAACACAGTTGGGTATTTTTATGTGAGTCTGTCTCTGAATCCTGCCTTGTGTCTCGTTGATCTCTGTTGTCTGATCCTTACATAACTTCATGCTGTATTTCTGCAAGTACATTAGAGTAGACCAATTCCTCCCACTTCTATCTTGCTTTTAAGAATTGTTTCATCCAGTCTACGTCTTTGGCATTTTCATGTAAATTTTCGGGAAAGTGTCATCATATAACATGTATCTATTGGAACCACCCTTTTAAATATCACCTTAGAAATTGTTACAACAGTAGGCTTAATCCACACATCACTCAGAAGTCCCCTGTAGTGGATTAGGCTCACTTATGTTTGCCCAGCATCCCTCAATATCAGGAAGGATTTGTAGGAAGCAAAGGATTTAGAGTACCCTTGGAGACCTGTAAAAATGCAGATTTCTGCAAAATTGGCTTTCTCTTGTCTGCTGCCTCCTTGGCCTAGGCTCCCTTCCTGCAAGTTGAACGGAGCCTCACTGCCCAAGATGATGTCAGGTCTGTGTGGCCAGCAGAGGAGGCTCGTCCGATGGGACTGCAGAGCACATCCGCAGACTCCCCTGGAAGGCTGTGTGACCCCTCTGGCTCCACATTACGAAGTCAGAGAGGGTGATCCTTGGCATATTGGAAATACAAGTAAGCAAGTGCGTAAAGGCAAAAGCTACCCATTCTAGAATCTAGACAGAATTGATGGAGACCTTAAGCGGTGGACAGGAGCTGAGAAGAAAACGCCTATTATTTGGCAAGTAAAGTAGTTTCTGCAGGTGTGATCACACATTCCCTCAAGAGCACAGGGAGAAATCTCCATGTGCAGCGTCCCTATAAGTACAGTCCGGTGTGGAAAGAGGTGTTTGCAGTAGCTTAACCAAGAATCTCCATGGGCCTGGCAGTGGTGGTGTACACCTTTAATCCCAGCACTCGGGAGGCTGAGTCAGGCAGACCTATGTGAGTTTAAGGCCAGCCTGTTCTTCAAGAGCTAGTTCCAGGACTGGCTCCAAAGCAACAAAGCAAAACAGAGAAACCCTGTCTCAAAAAAACTTGTCGAAACACCAAAAAAAAAAAATCTCCATGATTCCTGAGTCAAGGGAATTATGGATTTTAGCTTGCCCACCATGACTAACTTCAGGGTAAGGAGTACTGTCCAGTTCTCCTTTAACATTAGTTACTATTTGCTCTGTAAAATCTGCTGACTTTCTAACAAGAGACCATAAATACTCAACTACAGCTCAGAGTGCTTAACTTGCAACAGAGATTCTTGTCTTTATCCTGCATACCAGATAAAACTAACTAAGATTAATGTTGGCCGTATCTTTTCAGTTATAACATTCTATCTGGCCCTCCTTCACCTGGACCATTTAACCAGGATAATATGCACTCCAGGGGCTCCCAAGTCCAAGAACACTGAACATCAGCATGTAGAGAGGTAGTGAAGAATATGGATGCCCAGTGGACACCACTCTGTTCATCAGCAGATGAATGGATATACACAAAGTTGCTTATGTTATAAAGCCTGCTGGGAAATGAAACAGTGATGCCTACTTCAGCCTTGAATGCCATACGCTAAGTAAAATAAGCCACACAGAAAAGGACAAATGTATGGCTCTTATGAGTGACACCTGAAATAGATAAACTGATGGGAACCAGAAGTAGAATGGAGGTGAGCAGGGACGGAGGAGTAACTGTTCAGTGGGTAGAGCTTTCCAGATGGGATGAGAAGATGCTCTTGAAGCAGATGGAGCTGATGACCTGGAAATAGATTTAGTGTGTGCTGCTGGGCTCTTCCACTGAGATGGATAAAATAGTCTTTTATATGCGTGATTTTTCATGATACAGTGTGGGTCCACTCATTGAAGGTGAGGCATTGGAGCTCAGCCATTTGAATCTTTCACAAGTTACATTCGGCAAGACTTAGGAAAAAGTGATTTGTCCAAGGCCAAGTAACCAAAAGTGGCAGAGTCAGGAACCGATTCCATCTTCATGTCCAAGCCCAGTCCCTTTTTTCATTTCATTCTCCAAGTAACTGAGTCTTTATGATTTTTTTTCTACAGTCCTCAGACCACAGGCACAGAAGAAGAGCCTTGTCTTAACGCCTAAAAATATGAAATATTAGCCTGGCTATTGCATTTAGCACCCCAGGGTGGCCTTGCATGCAGAGGTCTCGTCAAAGCAGCCCTTCCGCAGTTCCCTACAACCCAGAACAAGCTAAACTCAAAGAGCAGTTCTAAGAATGCCCAGACATTCCAGAGCATTCCGAGAGCTGCTTCCTGTGCTCAGCATCAGCCAACCAAGGCCCAAGCATGCCTTCAGATAAACATCTCCAACCCTTTAACCACCACACGACTGGAAACACAAAGAGCCGACTGTGGCATAAATAACCTCATAGTACGCGAAGAAGACACTTACGTTCTGAAGCCTACCATTGCGCTTCGTTTAGCTCCATTATCCTATCAGTCTTGTGATACATCAGCCTCCCTCAAGGGGACATGCCCATCAGCTAACCTGGGGTTCTGGCCCAGATGGTAAACTAGAACATGTGACCATGAAAAATGAAAACGTGTCAACTTCTAAAGAGATTGAAAGGGCATAGTCTCCCATTGGAGCTCAGAAAATAAAATGCTTGCCATTGTAAGCTGATGCTTATGGTTAAGCATCTACAGTACAGATACCTGCTTGTGTTTCTCCATAGTGGGTTGCCTCTCACATACACAGACACATTTCCAGTGTCCCAGTTACCAAATTTACGCAGGAAAATTTTAAAATCTAGAAAGAGATTGTAGGAATTTCTGTATCCTTTCCTGTGCTTCCTGAACACGTGCCATAACTTTCCACCTGACCTACCAGGCTGAAGTCTTCCCAGAATGTTACTCTCCAAGAAAAATTCCTTTAACAGTCTCATAAGATGCCAAGCAGTGGTGGTACACCCCTTTAATCCCAGCACTGAGGAGCAGAGGCAGGCGGATCTCTGTGAGTTCAAGGCCAGCCTGTTCTATATAGTGAGTTCCAGGACATTCAGGGCCATTACACAGAGAAACCCTGTCTGGGGGGTGGGTTGTAGGGGGAAGCAAGCCTCGGAGGAAATAATTCTTTGATCCCAAGGTTTTTGATAGGATAAGCATCCCCACTTCAAGACTGGAGACTGGAAGGGAAAACCATCTTGAAATGCCAAGCACTTTATTTTTCTAAGTGTGTACATTCCTAACCTCACAGAACTGTTTTTTTTATTAATCAAAATTTTTCTTTTATTTTACATCCCAACCACAGTTTCTGCTCCCTGTTCTCCTCCTGTCTTCCCTCGGTCCCCATCCACTCCTCCTTCACAGAACTGTTTTAAAGACGCCTAAAGAGAACTTGAAGCCAAATGACAGACACATATAAGTGATGTCTAAAAGAGAAAGCAGATAATCATATTGAATCATAGTGTGACGGAAATACAAAATTACAACCCTAGAATAGTATAATGAAAAATATACTTAAAGTCATATTTAGGTTATCATTAAGTGGGTTAGTACGGAAGTACAGCATACCCAGTGTCATAAAAATACACTTAGGTTGTATAAAGTTCAATGAAGAAACCTTAAAGAGTCAATGCCATGGAACTGGTCCACACTATTCAATCATTTCATTCTGAGTTATCCTTTCTTACTCTCGATCATTTTAACTCAGCTTTTATGTGGATCAAGTAATACACTAACCTGAGGGAGTGGACCAGGTAATACACTAACCTGAGGAGTGGACCAGGTAATATATTAACCTGAGGAGTGGAGCAGGCAATACACTAACCTGAGGAGTGGACCAAGTAATACACTAACCTGAGGAGTGGACTAGGTAATACACTAACCTGAGGAGTGGAGCAGGTAATACACTAACCTGAGGGAGTGGACCAGGTAATATACTAACCTGAGGAGTGGACCAGGTAATACACTAACCTGAGGGAGTGGAGCAGGTAATACAGAGCCTGAGGGAGTGGACCAGGTAATACACTAACCTGAGGAGTGGAGCAGGCAATACACTAACCTGAGGGAGTGGACCAGGTAATACACTAACCTGAGGGAGTGGACCAGGTAATACACTAACCTGAGGGAGTGGACCAGGTAATACACTAACCTGAGGAGTGGAGCAGGCAATACACTAACCTGAGGGAGTGGACCAGGTAATACACTAACCTGAGGAGTGGAGCAGGCAATACACTAACCTGAGGGAGTGGACCAGGTAATACACTAACCTGAGGAGTGGAGCAGGCAATACACTAACCTGAGGGAGTGGACCAGGTAATACACTAACCTGAGGAGTGGACCAGGTAAAACACTAACCTGAGGAGTGGAGCAGGCAATACACAGCCTGAGGGAGTAGAGCAGGTAATACACTAACACGAGGGGGTGTTATAAAACATACACTGAGCTGGAAAACCTACAATCGATTCCTCTTTTCACTGTCTCTCTGCTAGTCCCCTTCTTCCCACATCTGGTCACTGGATTGCCACTGTGTAGCAGGTACATTGGGCAGAGCTGACAAAACTAAAGGATTGGAAGGTGGAGGGGTCCCTGTCAATTGAGTGAGAGCTCAGAAAATAAAAACATTACAGTGATAAAGGAGAGAAACCCAGCTGTACACCGTGTAGCAATGGATGGCAAAAAAACAGTGGGTGGAGTGAGAGCTGCAGAGAAGCCTCAACCTAGTCAGGTGATAGACGCGGAGAGACCTCTAAGCAAAGTGAACGCTGGGTGCAGAATTTCGTGCTGTGGATCAAGTCCAGCACACAGAAGAAAAACTAATAAAAAAAAAACTCCTAGAAGGAGAAAAATAAAACTAAAGAAGGTTTGAGGAGTGAGCAGGGTTAGTCCAAACCAGGCTTGTCATCAGGCTGAGCAGAGGGGAGAAGGAGGGGTCAGGAATGAGCATTTGCTAGGACCAAATCTGCAGTCATCTGTGAATTGTCTTCTGGCTCTACACACCATTCTGCCTAGGTCCTTCTACATGCAGGGGTTCAGAAGCTGCTCTGGGTGTGGCTGGCAGAAGGCTGAGACAGGCATTAAGATTTCTGCTCCTGAACATATATCCACCTGGTGAAACCTCTTCCTTGAATGTGGGCATACATTGGACCACGGGCAATATCACCCTATTGGTTCGGATATGTTACCAGACAGGAGGAGGGGAAGGAGACGGAGACTGCACAGCTACAATTAAGTTCCCTGATCACATTTGTTTTTGTGTATGCACGTGTATCCCAGTGGCACTGGGGTCTGGGCCCAGGACCTCATGCATACTAGGTAAGCAACCTACCACTGATAATGCATTCCTGGCTCTCCATTGACTTTTTACTTTGAAACAAGGTCTCATTAAGTGTTCCAGGCTAACTTTAAACCTACCATATCAGCAAGGCTGGCTTTGAACTTTTTGTCCTCCAGTTTTAGCCTCCAAGCACCTGAAATTTCAGGCCTGCGCCACCAGCTGATTTCCTAATCAGTTTTGACTTAATTCACTTGACATTACGTTGAATAAACCTGACCTAACAAGCAATCCCTGTCAGTGAGCCTACAAGCCACAGAGGCAATCTACTGTTGGCACTGTAGGAGGAAATCATTCCACGAGAATAAACAAAGTTTGCGGATGACCACATGAGTAAAGAGGAAGACCCTGGGGCTCAGACAGGACCCCAGCCCTTGCTGATACCTAGACCACAGCATCTTCCGGTCCAGCAACGCATGCCTAGGGTGGTAACCATTCGCAATGAGAAGATCAACGAGAGGATTTTAGGGCACTGAGACTGCCATAGCTGGTTGTGCATCCATAGAAAAGTTAATACTTTGGACACTAGCAGTAGAAGTAATCTTTGTCAGGCTGGCTGTGGCTAGAGAAAACATCTGTGCTCTGATAAGATACCCAGTCTTTCTTAATAAGGAGATAAGAGCCAGGGTCCTCTCCTCTGTCAATGAAGAATGTCCTCAGCTTATCCCATGTTGGAAAGGTGTAAACCGATGCACCTGAAGTCACGCAAGCTTTAGAACTCTAATCTCCTAACTTAAAGGCAACCGCAAACTCTAGGCAACCTACTTCCCCAAATCCTCTAAAAGCTAGAGAGAAAAACCCCTTGGATAATAGAATGAGGCAAATTTAAGAGGGAAGACTGATCTGTCTTGAGTTTCTTCACTCTTAACAATGAAAGCAGATTCCCATAAAGTGCAATTTTAATGTTAACAAGGCCCTTTTAAGCAAATTTTTACTTAAATGCAAAAATATTCTGGTTTATATTATAGGTAAATAATCTATGGATTACAACATTTAATACATCTTTTTTCATTAGGGAGAATTAAGAAAGAAAGAAACCCTTGGGGCTTTTTGTTTTGTGTTTGGTTTTTTTGTTTTGCTTGTGTATATGTGGGTTGTTTTGTTCTTGCCTTTAAAAGTATACAGCCAAGACTACGCACGTTTCTGAAGTTGCATAGATAAAGTGTGTTCTCCTCACAGATTAAAGTACATATCAATGCCCAAGAGGCACACGACAAGCATTCTCCAGCTCCAAATCAGCATTGGCAGCTGAATAGCTCAGCAGTGGGGAGATGACGCAGTGTTCCAAGATGTCCTAAGTAACAAGTAGAGTGTAAACTCTAAATAGCCAGAAGTGAAGCTGGTAGAGAATTCTGTGTGGCTAAGACACCACATACACACACACACACACGCCCACACACACACACACACACACACATGCATACACACACGCATACACAAACACACACACACACAGATATTAGCTGTCAAGTATTTGGTAACAGAGATCATCTCCAAGAAATGATACAGGATGGTGGGGTCAAGAATAGAAGTGAAACTTGCTTAATTGTGCCTAAGTTTATAAATTCTTAATTGTATGATTGCATTTTTATTAAAAATATTTGAGCCGGACCTGTTAGTGTGCGTCTATAGTTTCCCAGAGAATTAGGAGATCTCTCTGAATCTGTGAGCTCAAGATCTGCTTGAGGAACACAGCAGGATGCCACACGGGGGGTGGAGGCACAACTGTGAAAGCAGACCCACTCATGCAAAACTTATCCCAACTGTCTCCCTGGACCACCACCACACTAAGAAACAGTAATGGCTACCTTTCTTTATAAGTAAGAATTGTGAAGACTTCCCAGTTAGGAATATAAAACCCACTGCTTCTTAAGCAACAAGTTGTTTCCAGTGACCTGCACAAAGCTGATCTGTTCACAGACTTCTGAAACTGTTGTCCATCTCAGCCATAAAATGCCATGAAGGAAGAAGCCATCAGAAGGGCAAGGGTTCTCAATCCTCCTAGACTCTTACCTTGCAGGAAATGAGACTCCAAGAAAGGACACAGCACTTGGCATCTGATGCCCCTTAATAAGAGAGCAAGTTTCAGGTCCCCGCCTACTCATTCAGAATAGTCCTAGCCTGCACCTCAGGCCCAGCACAACAGCATCTGCAAAATCCCAAGACTGGAGGCCAGTCTTCTCTTCCAAAATCCTTCCTCAAATCCATCCACAACACAGTCTGAATAATCGAGAGACAGACCTTTGATCCAAAAGTCAACCTTTTGTTGGGGAGTATAAAACCTGAAACAAGCACTGTCGAGGTGGATCACACACACTAAATTACTACCTGGCAAATTGATCAGGTGAAGGTGGAAGGAAAACAGGAAGTAGATGAAGGAGTGCTCTTTCTTTAGGGAACAACCCACAGGGAACAGTCCACACATGGCTATGATTTCCAAAATACTTGGGTTGAAGGAAACAACGTTATGTATAACTTGCACTATTTTAGCAGCAGGCCATAATCAGCAGTGTTCAAGATATTGCTATTATTCACGGCCTTCTTTGACTCTGATCAGTAACTGGTCAATCCGAAAGAGCCCAGTTCCCATACGAATCCCAGGCACGTGGCATTCTATGTATCAGAGGCTAGTGGCCGTTCCGTTGATGTGCAATGCTCTATTGCATTCCTTCTGTCTTAGGGTTATAGATGGTGAAGCACCATGACCAAAAGCAAGTTGGGGAGGAAAGGACAAACTTGCTTTACACTTTTGCCTTGTAGTCCATCATCAAAGGAAGTCAGGACAGGAACTCAAACAAGGCAAGAACCTGGAGCAGGAGCTGATGCAAAGGCCATGGAAGGTGCTACTTATTGACATGCCTGCACTTCACGGCTTGTTCAGCCTATTTTCTTATAGAACTCAGGACCACTAGCCCAGGGATAGCACCACCCACAATGGGCTGGGCCCTTCCCCATCCCAATTTAGAAAATGTCCTGTAGGCTCGCTCACAGCCCTGTTCCCTCCTCTCCAATGACTTTGGTTTGTGCCAAGTTAGCATAAAACTATCCAGCACACCTTCCTTTTTCTTTTATGAGACATCATAAGATATGTTCTAATAAAATATGAAAGTTAGGAAATGGTACCCGTGGTCTACAACCCACCAAAAAGGAGGCAAAGCACAGAGGAATGAAAGGCCAGATTGTAGGAAATAAACACTAACTAACAAACCACACACTATTCTTTTCTATCTTTCATCAAAGCACTGTGGACAATTGACATTTCATGTGTTCTATGAAGAAAGATGATGGAATTTGACCTATGAAGTTGGAGACACACCTTATTCATTTATGATTCACTAACATATATCCAGATAACAGATACATTATTGTTCATGAAAGAACCCCAAATTAAAGAGTGATTTCGGTCCAAATAAATACGGAAAAGCTGCCAAACCCATCTGCCTGGCTCCCGGTGATCTCATCTGTTTTCATCAAACAATATTAGGCTTTCTCAAATTAGGTTCTTCTTTAGCCTGGTCTTAGCTATTTGGATACAAATTTGTAACCATTATTAATAAGAAGAAAAACAAACTTGAGAGTATGCTAAAATGTTTGCTTGCAAAGAATTAGCTATAATTTATTTACTTCTGCTTTAGGAAATATTCTGGGTTCATGAAAGTTCAAAACAACCGGCTAACAGTATCATCATTCATAACTACCTGGCAGGTAACTCGGCAAACACTGTTGAATCCATGAATGAATGGGAAATAGGATCTATCTGATCTGAGGAAGGAGGACTGTGAGCGCGTGAAGTACCTGCTTTCTGAGGACACTGTTGGAAGAATGAATGGCCACACTTCTGTCCTGCGGCAGATGTACTCGCCCACTTCCCCTTCCACATTAATACCCTCTACAGAGGAAATAACTCCGTGATAGGGCAACACCAAGTGACTTTGTCATCGGCCTGTCTCCTCCCCGGGTAATCATCAAACAAAAGCTTTTCCAAATTCAGAGTATTGCAGTAGGTCTGGAGGGAAGCCTGGGAACCGGTGCGTTAACATAGTCGCTGGGTGATCTGGGGTGAGAATATTGTGGAAGAACTATTCCATGCCTTCCTGTGGACCTTAAACCTCATGAGGGAGTCATCCACAGACAAGACCTTCCTTCTTGTTTACAAAGACGCTTTGCCTATTCTAAAATAGCTCTACAGGCATGCATCCTGATCCCTTGTCCAGCACACATCCTGATCCCTTGTCCTGCAACTACCCCTTTTCTTTTCCTGATTGCTCTAGTCTGCCATCCTGAGTTACCCTCCCCAAAGACTGGCTTGGAGACCATTACACTCTTTGCTGTATCTTTGGAAGAATAACACCATGGCAACTGGATGATTTAACTTGTCCCATTCATTGGATTCCTCAGACAAAAAAAACAGAACGAGAAATCACCTCACTTTTGTGGAGACGACTGGAAAAGCAGGAGCACCCTAGTCTGGCATCCAGTGTAAGGGAAACCAAATGCCACTGGCACTTCCTAGAAGATAGCAAACGGGGGAGAGGTCTTAAAATTCTAACCTACAGCAATCTGACAGGGAGATGCTCACAATCTTCATGGGTCTTGGGGCAAAAGCAAGAAAGTTTTAAGAACAAAATGATCAACATTTCCAAAATGAAGTTTTCCCATGGGAACAGTGTCATCACTGGCGATTTGAGTACCAGATGAGCCCCTGGCCTCTAGCAAGGAATAGCAATCACTCCCAAAGAACCATAGAGAATAGGCATGACCATAGAGCCCAACACACAAGCGTCAGTCTGCAGTTATTTACAAAAGAACTAAGCATTGCATGATTACACGTGAACCACACATCTGAATTAC
This sequence comes from Chionomys nivalis, assembly GCF_950005125.1. Taxonomy (NCBI): domain Eukaryota; kingdom Metazoa; phylum Chordata; class Mammalia; order Rodentia; family Cricetidae; genus Chionomys; species Chionomys nivalis. Next base: position 22,822,549 of record NC_080089.1, on the reverse strand, counting down.
AGAAGTGGCCCAAGCACATGAAGATCTCATGAAATGAAACATAAACAGAAGCATAAAAATGGGACAATACACGGAGCTATGTGGTGGTTTGCATCAGAGCGGCCCCCACACGCTCTCATATTTGAATGCTTCATGCCCAGTTGTGGTACTGTTTGGGAAGGATTGTGAGGTGTGGCCAGTCACAGGAGTGACAGCAGAAAGGATGCCCCTTCTTTTCTTCCATAGCCTATATTCTAATTTTAGCTAATTCTAGAACTGCATTTCTGTGCATGAAACAGCATTATCATTGACTCTCCTTCCTTATCACTTAGAGACAAACAACTTATAAATTCTGAAGGTAATGCCTGGCCTTTTCCTAAGCCATTTAGTCGTCCGCTGTGGTAGAACCCATACACATGTCCCGAGGCCTGGATCCCTGGGTCACTGTCCTCAAAGAATTATAGCACATGCACACAACCGGCTTCACAGGCTAACGCCTTGACTTGGTTGGAAACCCTAAGCATTTATCAGAAGAGAGATGTCAAATGAATCATCAGTTTCCCAGAATCCCTACAACAACTGAAGAAGCATGAACTGGCCTGAAAAAATTCCTAACTTAACGTATTATTGCGACTTTGAATGCAAAGTGCAATAGCATATGCACTCCTTCATTCCCCTTCTGTACAGGGAAAGCACACATGCAGAATTACATCATAAAAATCTGCAAACGTTCTGGGATGGTCATAAGAAATTGGTAACAGTTGTTTCTGAGCTGGGTGGGATCCGATCAGAAACACTTGCTTTCCCTTTCCTGCTTAGTGTGCTGATGTACTAATGCCCTAGTTATCTAACTAAAGTTCAAACTTCAATCTGACTATGCTAAGGAAGTGTGTGGAGACAGCCAGGGAAGAAAGTGAAAAACCAAAAATGTCCTGAGAAACAACGTGAGGTGATTAGTCAGTTTGGGGATTCAAGTCCCCCACCCCACATCCACTTATCCACACAGTTGAGTAACTGAGAAAGACCTTTGACATGCATTCACCAGCATGCCAACATCTGAGTTAGATTTCTTTGGTCATTATGGGATGTTTGGCTTTGTTTGGTTCCTATGTCATCATTCTTAAAAGCCTCAAAGGAGAGAGGGAGCGAAGGGTCAGAGAAAAGTGATGGCCTCCTGGCTAGACAGCACAAGTTTCCCGCACCAGGAGTGGTCGCCTGGGACAGATGCTCCTGCTCAGCTCGGAAAGGTGAGGCTTTCGCTTCCTCTGCAGTTATCCTTCTGTTCATGTCCTTCTTCTGGGATCGGGGTTGTCCAGCCTCAGTCTGCCTGAGGTAGGCTTGGGGGATCTCAACGGAAGCTTGAAACCGTAGACAGGAGCCTAGGCCCATAGCTGGAACTACGGCATCTAGGGGCTTGTTGTTTGGAACCCTTAATTCTGTCTCATCTCTGCCCTTCTCTAGTTCTGGGATGCCAAGCACATCAAGAAAAAGCCTCGGTGTCACCATTTTTTCTTGACATGAAATATGGCTCTGACCTGGCCGAGTGAGGAGCCAGTATGTGGCTGCAGGAAGATGTTTCCAGCGTACCTGTGCTTTGTGCTTTGATAAGGAGGACAGTCTTTGTGACTCAGCATCACTACCGGACAAGGCCCCAGAATCTGCATTTTAAACAGTTTTTGCCTGGTCCATTGGCTCTCGAGGAACGCTCATTACGTTTGTGATTCTCTAAGGACAAAAAATAACAACAAGCGGTCTACTCAGGGATCACTCAAAGCCACCAGGCAGCCTTTATGGCTGTTTCATCCAGTTAGCATGAGCAGATTTCAGTTTCTTGTATGTGTGCTGATGATCAACAGATTCTGCCCTGTCTGACTGAGAGCCAGCTCCTCCAGGAAGCCTGAGATTCACACCCTGCACCCATTCCTCAGGTACACATCTCTGTGAAAGGCCTGCTGAGCGCACTGTCAGGAAGCAGCAGGCAGCACCTCAGAAGGCAGGGCCTTCGAAACATAGGACAGTCGTTAATACACCGCTACATCACCATCAGTGTGCTAACTCACACCAAAAGTGAAATGTCTCATTCTCTGGTGAGAAAACTCAGTGCATCTTTTATTACATACAGTATCTGCATTTTGTATATTTCATACAGATTATGTGCAGTGTTGCCAGTCAGGATAAACACTCTGACTCTGTTACCATTTTGTCCAAACTTCACTTGTTTCTTAACTAAAGTATTAGCACAAAGTCCTGCATTAATAGTCCACTCTGTCATTCCAACTGTGCAGGAAAAGACAGGGACTTCAGAGCTAGCCTGGGGACGCCCATTGGAGGACTTAGCAGGAACACAGATGTCACATCTGGCTTGGAACTTAGACTACTCACTAATGACCCATCATTACTTTTCCTGAATTTAATACATGGTACCAGAAGGTTCCTGGCATTTGCCAGCTTCCTCGGGAGGCCAAAGCCCCACACCTCGAGGTTACACGCGCGGTGTGCTATGTTCAGGGCTCCTCTCGCGTCGTCCTTAGAACCATCATCTCCCCGCTGTACAGTGTGTTTTGCATCAGCTCCTTTCTGTATCCTTCCCCAAGACTAATACCTGGTGTATAACCACAATGTCCAAAATAACCAAAAAAATACTTTCCCACAGAAGAATTTTATGCACTTCCTAAGGGCAATATAGCTGAATAAATAGAGGTATTCTACTGTGATGTCAAGCTGGAAAAAGTGAAAATAGCACAATACAGTGCTAATATGGAGGACAGGGAGACAAAAGAGAGGCGGAGGAAGGGGCAATAATCAAAACCAAGTATGTATAAAAATATAAGGGAAATTGCTACTTTGTATGCTTAAACAATACCATATCAATCATGTAAACACTTGGACAGAGAGAAGTGAGCCAAATAGTAACAGATTTCACAATAAACAGTACAACAGTTCACTTCTGCGAAGGGAAATGATGAGTAGGTTCTTTCTTTCCAGTTTCAAGTTTCTCCTGTAAGACTAAGAAATGATTTTAACCAGAAAAACAAAGATAACTACGTTCTTTAAAGCCTACAGCACCTTATTTTAAAGATAGAGAAACCATAAGCACACATCTTTAACCTATCTCCTAGAACTCTGAAAAAGCAGGGTCACGCAGAGTCACTCATGAAGGCCCTCGGCAAGACCTGGAGAAATCTTGACTTCCCTGAAAGTGCCCAGCGGCCACCATCTGAACTCAAACGCTGAACTCTCTGGACTATTCTTGAGACTGCTGTAGTCTATTCATTACCAATAGAATGTTCTGGAATTGTGGTACCTTAGGATCTCTTTCCCCTGGAAAATCAGGATAATTGGGAGACAGAGAGAAGACAAATGAAGTAGATGGACAAGAAAGGAAGGTTACACACTTGAGACATTACAAAAGTCAGAAATTCCCTTGGGTACACAGAATATTGTATGTATAAACAGCACCACACCCTTGTCTACCATGAGCGTCCCTGAAAACATGAGAGCTAAGACAATAGAAACAGAAATAGAAAGTAGATTCCCAGAGACTAGAGACAAAAGGAGAATTAAGAGGTTAGTTATTGGGTGTACTGAGACAGTTAGATGGAAAGAGTATGTTCTGGTAGACAACAGCACAATGGGGTGGCTACAGCTAGCAATAATTTATTGTGCATTTCAAAATAACTAAAGGATTTTTAACATTCCAACACTAAGAAGTGATCAATGTGTCCACTCCCACCTCTCATAACTACATACCACAGACATCTAAGGAAGTCTATACCTGAGTCACTAGTTCACTCTAAGGGAGCCATCCCCTACCCTCTAGGACATTAACTCTGTCACAGACCTTTTCGAAGGTTCTGTGAACCCCATTAATTATTCTCATCTCAGGTTCTTGCTGGTACTCCTACTTCAACCTCTGAGGAACTACACCAAGAACTTGCTATGGGTGGTTTATTTGTGAATCCAGAAGCCATATCTTACTACAACTGAGCTAGGATGGCATCGGATACTGCACAACAGCTGTGAATAGCCCCAAGACTGAACCTCAAGCACTGACCAAAAGCCAACCAAGTCATAAAGATGGAACAAAACAATATTAAATAATGAATTTATGGATCACTAAATAAGTAAAAAAGGAAATTTAAAAAGTCCTAAAATTGTATGAAAATAAAAATACAATATACCAAAATCTATGGAACACAATTAAGGTAGTCCTACAAGGAAAGCTTGTAGCTAGAGTGTCTCCATCAAAAAGTTAGGAAGAACCCTAATAAACAACTTAATGATGCACCTTAAAGCCTTGGAAGGAGAAAAACAACTAAGAGCAGAACAAAAATAATAAAATAAAAATGAGAAAAATTCAAAGAATCAATAAAATGAAGAGCTGGTTCTTTGAAAATATTGACAAGATTGACAATTTTTTAGCCAAATAAACCAAAAGAAAGAGAAAAAAGACCCAGACTAATAAAATTAGAGCTGCAAAGGCAGACAGTGAAACAGACAGACTTGAAAGCCAGAGAACCTAAGTCCATACTTCAAATCCATAGCCTACTAAACCAGAAAATATTGAGAAGTGGATGGATTTCTTTTTTTAAAGCTTTTTTAAGAGATATATTTTTTATGTTATATGTTTGAATATTTTGACTTTATGTGTATATGTGCACCATTGTGTGTGCATTGCCTCTGGAGGCCAGAAAATGTCTTTGAAAGCCATGGAACTGGAGTTAGAGATGGCTGTGAGGCATCATGTAGGTGCTAGGGATTGAGCCCAGGTCCTGAGCAAAAGCAGAAAGTATGTTTAACCACTGCTTCAGCCATTGGATGAAAATCTTAAAACATATGACCTATCAAACTTAAACAGAGAAGAGATTACAACTTTAAACAGATCCATCACAAGGAATGAGATTGAAATGATTAAATAAATAAATAAATCTCCCAACTAGAAAACTGAATCGGCCAGACCTTTAACGAATAAGTAAAACTTGTGATTCTCGAACCATCCCATAATATAGAAAAAAGAAAGAATAATTCCAGACTCATTTCACAAAGCCAGCATCATACTGATACCAAAGTCAGATAAAAACACACAAAAGAAAGGAAAAGAAAAGAAAATTATAGGCAAAATCTCTCTGATGAACATAGATGTAAAAACTAAATCAAATACTTGAAGACTGAATTAAAAAAACATTAAAAAGATTATCCACCACGATCAAGACGGCTTCATCCCAGTGATAGAGGAATGGTCCAACATATATAAATATAATTTACTACATAAATAAATTCAAGAACAGAAACCACATGATCATCTCAAAATAGGCTTTGACAAAATACACTATCTCCTCATGCTAAAAGTCCTAGAGAATCCAGACATTTGGGGGCTATTGCAACATAATAAAGGCAAGCTTCAAAAAGCCCACAGACAGCATCATACTAACAGAAAATTTTGATGCATTTGCATTAAAATCAGAAACAAGAAACTATGTTTACCCTCCCTTGTTCAATATACTGAGTGAAGTCAGCTAGAAAAATAAAACAAGAGGAGCTAAAGCGCACACAAATAGGAAAGGTAGACACTAAAGTATTCTTATTTACATATGGTATGATTATATGTATAATCTAACCCCTCCACCAGAAAACTTAATTTTTAATAAACACTTCCAGCCAGATGACAGGACATAGAATTAACCCGCGAATGACACTACTATTCCTGCAGGCAATGACAGAGACAGGAATAGGGAGAACAATCCCTCTCACAATAACTTCAAAAATATCTTGGAATAAAACTAACAAAGTGAGAGTCCTCTAGAATGAAAACATTAAAACTGTTAGAAACAGAAGAATATACCAGAGTACAGAAATGCCACATCTTATGGGTTGATAAGATTAATACTGTGAAAATGGCTAAAGAACAACAAAATATTCTAAAGATTCACTGTAATGCCATCAAAATTCTAATGCAATTCTTCCCCAAAACTGAAACTGAAGAAATCTTAAATCTCATACAGAAAGGCACGCACGCACACACACACACACACACACACACACACACACTGAGTATAACCAAATAACCAAATCATCCTGAACAATGAAAGAACCACTGAGGGTATAACCATACCTGCTTTTTAAATTTAAATTACACTGAAGAGCTATGGTAGTAAAAACAGCATGCCACTGGCATAAAAACAGACTCACTTATGAATGGAATAGAATTAAGAAACCAGATATGAGGTCATAAATCTATAGCTAGTTTCTGACAGGGATGTCAAAACTACTCCAGGAGAAAGGACAGCCTTTTCAACAAGAAGTTATGGATAAACTGGATGGCTACATGGAGGATAAAACCAGATGCTAATTTCTCACCCTACACAAAATTCACCCTAAATGGATGGAGGACTTCAATGTAAGACCTGATACTCTAAATCTGCTAGAGAAAACGCAGAACGCAGGCACAGGTAAGGACTTCCTGAAAAGCACCACACTAACACATGAATTAAGAACAATTAGCCATAGGACTGTGTAAAATTGTAGTAAGGAGGCCACATGTTTGTTTTCCCGGCCACCCAGACTCCCAAAACAATCACACAGAAACTATATTATTTAAATCACTGCTTGGCCAATCTCTTAAGTGTATTGCTAGCCAGCTCTTACATTTAGTATTAACCCACATCCAGTATTTATTATTTCTCATGAGGCTCATGGCCTACCAGCAAGGTTTCAGCATGTCTGTCTCCGACAGCAGCTCCATGGCTTCTCTCTGACTCCACCCTTCTTTCTCCCAGCATTCAGCTTAGGTTTCCCTGACTAGCTAAGTTCTGCCCTGATATAGGTCCAAAGCAGTTTCTTTATTCATTAATGGTAATCACAGTACAGAGAGGGGAATCCCACACCATAAGACTAAGAGGCCTCTGTACACCACACCATGACATCAGCAAAGGGAAGTAGAGCCCACAGAGTGCTGTGTATCTGACAGAGAATGGGTACCTAGAATGTACAAAAAACTTAGACCAGTAAACATCAGGAAAACAACCCAGTTTTAACATAGGCTATGAAACTGAACAGAGAGGACTCAAAGGAAAAGGTATAAATGGCTAAGATTTTTTTTAATATTCAACATATTTAAACCATCAGGGAAATGCGGAAATGCAAATTAAAACTACTTTAATATTTCATATTAACCCAGTCAGAATAGCGACTGGGGGGGGGAGGGAGGAAGGGAGGAAGGGAGGGAGGGAGGGAGGGAGGGAGGGAGGGAGGGAGGGAGGGAGGGAGGGAGGGAGAGAGGTGTTTATATAAATGATATGAGAAAAGAAACAACTATTCCATGTTGGTAGAATGTAAGCTGGTTCAGCTACTATAGAAATCAGTGTGGAGGTTCCTCAAAAGGCTGGAAACAGATTTACCATAAGATCCAGCAATACTCCTCCTGGGGATATTTTCAAGGGATTCTATATTCTGTCTAGAGATAGTTGTTTGTGAATGCTCATTGCTGCTCTATCCATCTGATATCTATCAGCTAAAGAACTGATGCTGGAAACGTGGTACATGCACATAATAGAGTGTTATTTGGCTGTAAAGAGAAATAGAATCTACAGCAGGGGGTGGATGGAGCTGGGAACAATCACTGTGAGTGAGGCAGCCCAGACAGACCCATAAGGACAAACATCACATACTCACTCTCATATGTAAATCTTTAAATATGTGTGTTGAAATTGGAGTGCCTGTAGAAGTCAGGAAGCTAGAAAGGGACATGGAGAGATCTTTAAGGAAGGGAGATAGTAGAACACAGGGGGAAAGAAAAATAATCCCACAGGAAGGGAAAGTGGAGTGGGGAATCCAAGGGCAGAGTAGAGGAGGGGATAATTAAAACTTATTTAAAAGAACACCACCTTTGAAAAAGTCATGTGAAATTCTAGCTTAGATATATATAGTTAGAGAGCAGTTCAATATTATATTTATTTGGCCCTGTTGATGGAATGCATACTTGTTCAGCCACTATGGGAATCAATGTGGAAGTCCCTCAAAAAAGCTAGAAATACAACTATTACATGAGCCAACTGTACCACTGCTGTATATAGCCAAAAGATTCTACATCCTACTTCAGAAATTAGATAGATATAATATATAATATAGTAGATATTATATAATACATATTAAGATAGATAGATAGATAGATAGATAGATAGATAGATAGATAGATAGATAGATAGATAGAGTTCAAATGGAGTTTTCCAATATGGGGGTATAATGCCTCTCCAAGAAACAATAGACTATCAAACAAAAAGCCCAGTGTTTGGTGTGAGATACTTCCCTTGAAATTGTTGGCCAGAGACCCCCCTCCCCCAAACCAATACAGCCTCTTAACATTGCTCTTGGTTAAAACTCGATACTAAGACATTATTGCTGAAGATACCACATACGTGAGTCATAAAACAGGGAAGAATTATGCTGGCACTGATCTGGAAACATCATCCCCACTGGCTAGCTTTCATAGTGTTAGAAGGTGCTGTGCACACTATTGAGGAAAAAAAGAAAAGTAATCATTGGTCTTACTCAGCTATAAACCCAAAAACCCATAATAATGATCAGCCTGGCAAGTTAGGCCCTTTGGTGCAATAGTGGCACAAATGTTATGGGAGTAATCGACCACATTTATTAGATTTCCGATCTGCTTCACAAGATTTAACTCATGAATGATATTGTTAACTGAGCCAAGAACTCAAGGTTAAGTTATAAGGTCCTGGGGCAGAAACTTCTACTCTTAATCTTCAAAGTGAACATGTCATCAATCTATAAATACATATCTATATACCCAAACTTCAGTGTAGCTCTGTTCTCATCATGATTAATACAGAGGTTCACAACTGATCAAAGTGCAGAGAACAGGAGGCTGTGGAATGTTCAACCCTAAATGATGGGACCTCTAGGTCATACCACATCCTGCCAAGGCTCAAGGATCGTCACGAAAGAGGGTGCAGGAGGGTTTTCAGAGTCAAAGGCTGTGGGTGAGTGCTGCAGATGGGGTTTTTCTAGACATGACAGGGCTGTTGCACATGAGATCCAGTGACTGAACATACACAAATAAGACCTGACCGAGATCAAGCCAGTCAAAATGCCATCACGGATAGGGGAGGGGCCCACAAAGCTCTGCTGCTAGCTAGGGGTCTATTGGCAGTTAATGGATCCTGCAGGGGGGAAAAGGGAGTCGCAGCCCCTGTTGCCCATTATTCATGGCTGGCCCTACACATTCTGGCAGCACTAGGTGAACGCTGAGATTTTTTATTTTTTAAAAAGAGTACATGAAGTTGGAAGGGAAAATTCGTGGTGCAGGAGACATGGAAGAAGTTGGAGAGAAAAGAATTTGGGGCCAGATTTGATTAAAGTACACTAAGTGTATGAAATTCTCAAAATATACAGTTCTTAGAAGGAAAAATAATAAATATCAAATGTAAGTACGTGTTTGAGGTGTCAGGCATGCTAACTGCCCTAATAATGTGCTGGTTGCACACCCGTACGCATCACACTGTATTTGATACTATACAAAGCCATTATTTACCAATTAAAATAAATAGTTTAAAAACAGTAACAGAAATTTGATCTCTTGCAGTGAAGGACCAGGAGTCAAAAATTAAGGTGTTGGTCCTCAGGTGCCCATCTGGAACCCCCAGGGGAAGAGCCCCTTGCCTCTATCAGCTCCAGCTGCCTCGAGAGTTTCCTCAAGCCTCATTCACTGCTCCAGTCTCTGTTTCTTTGGGTCACAACCCTATTTTCTGTGTCTGTCTATTTTTCTTCACATAAAGACACTTACTGGTTGCATTAGCTTTGGGGCCACCCCTAATCCAAGATGGTCGCTTTTTGATTGGACAATATCTGCAAGGAGCATTTCTCAGTAAGCAAACTCTTTCTGAGCCTATATGAACTTTTGGGGAACCTCCACCCCGACATGTACTGCTGTGTTCTGACTTAGCAGAGTATTTCAGTAGCACATAGCCTAACTCTTGGGACTGAGTTTCAGATGTCCCTACACCACACCGCCCTATATATCCCCACACAATTCAAGGCTGGAACCCACACCATTCAAGGCCGGACCCCACTTCTGCCTTCTAGAGTCAGGTCCCTGCACTAAAATGAAATAACAAAAATGGACACACAATGCTGAATGATCTGTGTGAACTACACACCACAGAAAGTTCCTGGGGCAAGTATCAAGCAAGAGCCAGGGGCCTCGGGTGCCGCAGCCCCTGGCCAGGGTGGTAGGAAAGACCTGGGCTAAAGCCAACAGCAGGCGCCACCAGACAGCATTCCAGACAAGCGTGAGGGCACCAGGGCTGGGGGCAGGAGACTTGGGGGCTGCTTCAAAGGCGAGCGGGAGAACAGAAATTTAATTTGGGAAGGAAAAAAAATTTTTAATAGGAACCAAAATGATAAAATTTGGGTTTAAAGACTCCTCTGGCAGAGGAGCGCTAGACGAGCGTGGAGTCTGGAAAAACCAAGTGTTGAAACTTCTTGACAAAACACGCCCATGTGCATGTGTACAGATGTGCATAGGCGTCACGTTTGCATCTTCTCTGCCACGGCGTTTTCACAACTTGCCTCGGAAAATGTACCAAATGTGCAGATCTGCGTGTGTCTTCAGCCCCTCGCACCCCCTTCCTGGCAGCTCCCGTGCCAGGCCTGTGTACACAATGCTCCGGTTTCCCTCCTGACACCCACCTGTGTTCCAGCCAAGAGCTAGAAGGGAAGAAAGGTGAGAGCGAGAACTGAAACTGCCCGAGCAACAGCCGGCAGAGAAAGTGGCCAGGGCCCACTCACCTTTGCATCGCTCACAGCAGGCGCCCTTCTGCTTAATGGCCAGCGCACAGTCCCGGGACAGCACGGGGCACTTCTCTCTCTTGCAAGTCACCTCTTTGTTCTAGACAAAAAGAGACAAGGGACATGCGGGATCAACCTCATTCGGAATCCAAAACCCACAGCTGCAGCTCCCTCTTTCTACCCTGCCTTCAATTTGGCAAGAAAACTCCGAGATAGCTGATGGAATTTTTCTTTCCCTGGAACAGAAGCGTCCCCCAGGAATACCGGACGTTAGCAAAATAGCGTGATTTCAGAGATGAGGCGAGCTGAAAAGCTCTGATTTTACATACCAGCCACCCTTGCCCAGATAACCCCACACTGAGGAAGAAGCTTTCTCCAGCTCCATCCTAAGGTTTCTTTTTAGTATATACTCCAGAAAAGATAATATTTGTGTAAATCATATTTTGCCCATTGGCTACCTGGGCCGGGATTGCGTCGTGAGAACAAAAATATTTTCTCACGGCTGTCCAACAGGCCCTAATAGTAGAGCGCATTAAAATGCACCAATCTAAAGTTCCAACTCAAATAACGACAGAGTTGAGCATTGAATCGGTTCAGTAAGAGAAAAAATAATATTCCACACGCCAAGCAGAGACACAGTCCTCAGTGTTTTATAGCCGTGGGACAGCTGCGTTACATTAGCGCTTATGCTAATGAAAGTGCGGTAAGCATTTACATCTTGGTTTATCCCGAAAGGTTAGCTGTTAAAATGTCTTAGAGGAGACCCCCAACAACCCTGCTGCCTGCTTTGACTCCACAGAGAGGAGAGAGCTCTTCTGATAGCAAAACCTCTTCAACCAAGGGAGATTTGGGCTGTAACAAAGGCTTATGACAGGTTTTGTACCGTGGCTCCCATTGTGGTTTGAATCTTGTGAGGTAAATTTTACCGATAAGAAAACCAAAGCACTGCTCAGTGAGGGTAGTTGGCCTTTCACTTCTGAAGCAGCTTCAGAGGCCCCAGGGAGGTCCCTCTGAAGTACCAAATGTGCGGCCATCCATGAGTGAGCCTGAGTCGAGGCTGTGGCTACTTAGAATCTTCATTTCCCGAAGTGTGACTATGGGGAACCACAGTCGTAGCTCTGCTCAACTTGGAGCAAGCCTACCACTCTCTTCAGAAGAGATCAGGAGAAAGTACTCCAGTGACCCTAAGATGAGTCATGTGTTCTCAGTATACTTCAAGAGTGGAAGGACAGTCTCCCAGCTCTCGTTTAGGACCTTGGTGAGTGTTCCTGTAGTGTGTGAGGGAGAAAGTGAGGGTATGAGCTGTGCACATTAGAATCTGAGGGTCAACCCAAGCTCATCTACCAAGTGCAGACTCTGGGCAGTTTAAGAGAAAATGGGCCCCCTCTGTGTCACTCCCAAATTTCTTTTATGCTCTGGAGTTGACAAGACACTCCCAGTGTTACTGAAACCAGTCCAGATTGTCATCCTTCTTCAAATGATTGGACCCTCCGAGGAGTCATAGAACCCTACGCCCTTCAAATCTCCATTGCAGCCTCTGCAGTGGGTGAGAGGGAGCAGGAAGGATTAGGTCTGCCTCTCAACAGTTTGCTTTCTCTGTAAGTCTTGCTACTCTCCTGCCCTGTTGCTTAGCTAGGCCTCCTGAGGCCTGCCAGGGCCACTCTTAATGCTCTGTCCCAAGTCTGGTGGACACACCCAGAGAAAGAGCACACTCCTGGACTCCATCCTGAAAGGGCTGTTGTTGCTGGGTTCGTTTTGGTTTTTTGTTTGTTTGTTTTTCTTTTCTTTTTTTGATTGCCAGTGAAGGATGGGAGGCTGTGTTACCTGTGCAAGGCAATGTCTGGTCTCTCTCCCTCCCTGTTTCCTTCTCTTTCCCTCGCTCCTTCCTGACCCCAGTCCTTGTTCTTCTTTTCCTTGATGCTCCCACTATATACTGTATGATAATTACACCCAGGGCTGACCGCATTCATTCATTTATTTATTTATTTATTCATTCATTCATTCATTCATTCATTCCGATCTGTGGCACAGCAGTCTCCCTTCTTAACTGTACCCCAGAGCACGCCCACCACGCTGAGGTGTTCCTGACAAAGGATGGGTCTGCCTTCCACCTACTGCAGCATGGATCTGAATAATACAAGCTGGGCCGCCCAGGCGCTGAAGCACAGCTGTGAGAGTGTCCTTGTCCCCAGTGAAGACCAGGCAGATGAGGGAGCTGTCTGGGCTGAGGAGACAACGGGCCAGGTGCTCTGGCTTCAAGCCCTCCCACCCCAGCTTCATTCTTTCCTTCCCACTGATGATGGCTTCAAAAGTAACTCCATCACAGTCCACAGTTTTGTTTTTATAACTTTTCTTAAATTCCAAACCTAACATAATTAGAATCACAATGAAAACTAAACAGATATATTTTTTTAAGTTTTAGGCAATCCCTATTGAAGGCAAGGAGATTAACTATCAGACCGGTGTTTATGTCCACACTGCTTGACATTCTGGCTTTGGCTTCATTGCAAAGCAAGGATCCTATTTTAGCACAAACTCCCTCACCCCAGGAGAACTGTGACTATCACAAGCAGGGTTTCTGTCTCACAGGTGTGTGACATTGCAGCAAAGCTGGCCATGCCTAGAAAAGGTTCTCCTAAGACTGCGTCTTCTCTAAAAGGAGTAATTAGAAGGGTCCCCTAACAGCACGTCCTCTCTAGAAGGAGTCATCAGAAGGGTTCCCTAACAGCATGTCCTCTCTAAAAGGAGGCATCAGAAGGGTCCCCTAACAGCACATCCTCTCTAGAAGGAGTCATCAGAAGGGTCCCCTAACAGCATGTCCTCTCTAGAAGGGGGCATCTCAGGCAGAGCTCAAACTCGTGGGACAGAGTGATGGAGAGAAGCAATCTGAGAAGTAAGAAGGCATGCACTCTTAAGCGCTTCTAGCAAAACTGGAAACTTGGGAGACAGTTAAAACCCATAGCAGGATCCCAAGGCTCATAATAAATAGCTTGTAATTGCAGTGTACCATGTATGATATCCCAGGCAAATGATTTGTACAGTCACGTCTGGATTTTAAAAAATATATGTATACAAAGACACACAGACAACACACACACACAAACACACACACACACACACACACTCATCCCTGAACTTTAGGTGTATGTTTAGGGAAATAAAATTTCTCTTCTGTTTACCCTTAGAATTTTCTCTGTCCTGTCAGGGGTCAGGTTAGAGCTGCCAGATCAGATTTCTTTTCTGGAGTCTGATCGGAAGCTGGTTGGTGTGGATGTGAAGATGAACTTAGAATACCAGGCCCTCGAGGAAAACAAAACAATAAAGCTGCAAGACCACTTTTGAGAAGCTGCTTCCTCATCCCCTTAATTGATTCTAACAACTACATGGGAAGTTCAGACACAGGTAATTAACACTGTTTGCCCGGTTTCCTGGACTTGGACAAGACACAAAAACCCATATCCTGGAGCCAGCGGCTCTGGCGAGGCGTGGAGGTGTGGAATACACAAGCCCCACTTTCAGGAGGTCTCACCCCCCTACAAACCAGCGCTGAGGCTAGAAGCTGAGACTTGCTTGGGTCACATTTCAGCAAACGCTTTGAGCTATTGATTCACACGTATGGGCACTTTCTCTGATCTCTTTGGACTCTGAGCTACGTAAGAACCATAAGTGCGTTCTTCTACACAAAACTTCACCTCAACCTGATTTTACAGGTAAAGAAGGGTTGGCCACATGGCCAGGGTCAGCAGACACAGTGGGAGACCTGGAACACTGAGAGGGCTCTGCCACGTTAACAGCCTGGACGTGCAGCCACTGTGTAATCAGACACTTCGGTACCTCCGTGGGTATTCAGGAAACAGCATCCCCGCCTGGGTCCTCCTCACAACTTTCCATGTGCGAAGTGAGCCTCTGCCTTGAGCAGAATCACTCCAAGGACCTGCCTCGGAGTCATGGGACAACTCCAGGCACCAGCTGCTCGGAGGTGACGAGAAATGGAGGTCCAATCAGATACCAAGGCCTTCACACCTCTGAAAGAAAGACTGACACCCTCTGTTTTCCGCAAATTCCAGGAGGGGTTGGAAAAATCACCCGTTCTAAGCAAACAGAAACAATCGTCAAAATGCCACATTCACCCAAGGAAAAGTTCAGAACATGACCTAATCAACGGGTCAGATCACAAATCCACAGCTCTTGGCTTTCTCGTCATGTTTCTGTGCTTACCATTTCTAGGGTCAGCCAGTTGGGGAGTAAGGCCTGCATCGTTCATGTCTCCTTTTATAAAAAAGGGACAGACACCTTAATATCCACAAATATATATAATGATGCATCCCAAGTCTATGATATATGTATGTATGTATGCATGTATGTATGCATGTATGTATGTATGTACATGTGTGTACACACATACACACATTATATATATATATATATATATATATATATATATATATATATATATAATAGCCTTGGGATGCACCATTAACAAGTTGTCAACATGCAAAAAAGCAAAAGGAGGGTATGGAGAGTAAAAAAAGAAGAAAAAATTTACATGTCTGGCAAGAAAACTCCATAAGGACACCAGCCAAACCACAGCTCCAGCCGCAGCCAAGTTCAGACAGGATGACAACAGGCAGCTTGCTAAGTCTCACACTTGCCACCAGATGGCAGCACGGAGCTCCCTGGCCTTCAGAGCGCCAGCCTTGAGCCTGAGTTCTGCTTGCAGAGCCGGCTGGGGTCTGAGAGTGAGCTAAGGAAAGAAGACAGCAGGACACCAATGGGAAGTCTTTCTAGCCGCTGCCGTGCACTACAAGAGAAAAACGTCACGGAACTGTCCTTGAATATTTCCGCAAATGTCTTTGAAGATATTTCTTCCAAAACTTTTTCTAGAGCCAATCCCATGATAGAATGCAGAAACTATTAACTGTTTTTTAAATCTATGCTAAAAAATAAAAACTAATGGCAATAATGTGGGGACAGAAATGCAGCAGCTAATACAGTGACAGTGGTGAGGGCAAGCCATTTGCCCACAGACACTTGTTAAATCTTGCCACAGAAACGCAAGTGTCCTGCAGTACGGCTGATGCGCCCCTTGGTCCTCCATACATACTAGAAATACGGCAGGCTGTGCAAGTCTCTTCTCCTGGCCTCGGTTTCCTTCTGGCCCCTGTGGAAGCAAGGTGTGCCCCAAGGCAAACAGGCGGCCCTCAGCAAACAGACAAATTCAAACAGTCAGATCCTTTTTCGGAAGACGAGGAAGGCTACAAGTTACGATTCTTTTTTCTGCCCAAATGAAAACTGCCCAATATGTCAATAGAGCACACGAGCCGAAGAGTACTGAGAGAGAGTAAGCAGGCAGAGGGGGCTCTCTCCTAAGTTAGGAGTCCTTCTTTCCTTCGGCCTACCTCTCCCTCCTACACATATGCACACACAATATTACACTATTTCATTGTGGTAACCTAACTTGGGAACAGAACCTAGAGAAAGGCCTTCAAAAATCCCCCATCCAGATGCAAACACCCATGGGAGTAGAAGGGAGTCCATGGCCAATGGGCCGTCCCTTCTGTCATCAGCTGATAGAAGGAAACACTACCCAGCACTATGCTGGCAACATTGGGAGATGAGGAGGTTCAGCCATGGCTCACTCCGCTCCATCCTATGCAGCAGGGATAAGTACAGGCCGCAGGCTTCCTAGCTCAAGAAACAGGAAGAATTCGACATGGAGTCATCACCTTGGAAATTAGTAAGGATCATGGGACTCCCCAACCCTTAATCAGATTCCTCAAGCACACACAATGGTGTTTCATATAGCCTGTCTCAAAACTGCTCAGACAGGAATTTGCTCTCAGGAATATGGATGTTGTATGTTGAGCTTTCCAAGGAAGGGAGACCAGGCGAAACGGATCCAACATCAAGGCGTATATTCTCACCAGAATTTCTAGTCTCCCCATGCATGAAGTTAAATGGCTCAACTTTTCCTTGAAGTACCTCCATTCTAACTCAGTCCAAGCCCCCAAAGAGCCCAAGGGGATGTTATGGTACTTTTAAACATAAGGCCCAGCTTCTCAGAGGCAATATTATACTACTTCCCATAAACAGAAGAATAATACTTGGTGTTTACATAGCACCTTTCCTCTGAAGAACTGTGCAGACATTAGTTCATATATCCTCACGGGGTTCTTAAGTTTTTCAGGGGGAGGAACCGTCCACAGTGAACGGAAGTGTCTCGGGCCCCTCAAAGAACTGCCAGGCAGTTTAGCTGAGAACTCGGTATGATTCCCAGGCCTGGATTAA
Organism: Chionomys nivalis; assembly: GCF_950005125.1. Lineage (NCBI taxonomy): Eukaryota > Metazoa > Chordata > Mammalia > Rodentia > Cricetidae > Chionomys > Chionomys nivalis. Next base: position 22,805,476 of record NC_080089.1, on the reverse strand, counting down.
GAGTCCAGGCAGGAAGGTTAGTTGCTAAGACACAGCACTAAAATTTATAGGTATGTCATACTAGAATTAGGTTAGCTCCGCGCAACCTGGGGGTTTTAGAACTAGATTAACATGGAGTCGAGCTACTTTGGGAGTTTTCCAGTCAGACCCGCCACCTGGGTCAGAGAGGTAAAGTCCTAAGCCTGTGCTGTGTAAGGCAACATCGAAAGCATTTGGCCAGGACTTGGAAAGAACAAAGACCTCACACCTCATGCTGGGCCTCAGAGGTTCTTGAATGCAGAGATGCAGACAAGGATTGAAGAAATAAGGGTTTGAGTGGTACCCAAAGAGCCAAAGAAAGTAGGCTGCTTGAATGATTGGAAATGATAGTTCCTTCTGTGGAACCTGTGGCCAAGAGATGCTTTGTAAGGAAACATGAGCAGCACCCGAGATGAGCTAGTGCTAGCTTATACCTACTTTAGCCTATCTCCTCCAGGTAATAACTGCTCTCAGCACATTGAAAATCATGATTTTAGAGGGTAGGCATGGTGTGCTGATAGAGCCCACTGATTGCCAAAGGCAATACTAAATCTGACTCATGATTTATTATTTTAATTGTATTTTCACTTGCTTCTTCATTACTGATAGTGAAACTGACTTCTCCATAACTCTTATACAGAAAGAGCTGGAAGAAAAAAAGTAAAAGGTAGATTGCCTGCCACAAATCCTAAGGGTGCACAAATAGAAGACTTTGGGTCATGTCTCTGTTCAGTGGAACTTGGGCAAAACGGGAAAGACTAGCAAGACCATTCTGAAAGTAAAGTTGAAAGGTCCTCAAAGAGCAATATGGTTCTCCAGGACTTCCCTGCACTTGAGCTGAACCAAACTCAGTCAGGGAATGGAGGGAAGGGTGACTGTGGCCCTTACACTTTGGACTTCCCGTGTGTATCAGAAGGTAACATTTCCAGACTTTTCTCCACCCCTAACCTGCACCGCTTTTGCAAACTCCTTCAGTAACCAAGGTCACAACCAGTCCCCACCTATCTCTAGTCAAATCGTTAGTGGCACAAAGTTTCCAGGCAAGAAACTGACCTATGACAGGACCCTACATGTCTAGAAAATCTAGAATCCAGACTGGACTCAACACCCATAGTATGTTTGCCCCCTTGAGCCTTGCAACAAGCCTTCGGAAGCCATTGGTGCTCCTCGGCTTTCTGAGGGAGATACCTGGAGCACAGAGAAGTAAAACAATCCACCAAGTTTGCACAGTGATCCAGGCTAACACGCAAGATTCTCTGCCAGCGAAGCATGGCCCGATCGCCACAATTCACAGCCTAGTCTCAAGGCTTACATGAGCAATCTTTCCTAGCAGCTAAGAATTTAAATATTTGCCTTCATCAAGCATTCTCCACTCTCAGACCATTATAAACCTTGGTGTTTTATTTGAACACACAAGCAAAAAAAAAAAGAAATCTGAATTTTAGGAAAGACAGATTAAATCTCCAACTTAAAAACAAGGCCCAGCTTCTAAGTGCCTGGTCAACATCACTTGCAAGATGGATCAGAACCTGGACTCAACCCTTTCGAGTCCATTTCTTCCTCAGTTCGTACTTGAGGGCATCCTTTCCCAGAGCCATAATTCTGGAGACTTTGTGTTAAAATGTCTTGTAAGAACATCGTGCAGTCCATTGTACGACATCTGGGAGTGTTGTTCTTTCTTCCCTGTCTAGGCTCAGTGAGTTTACCCCAGAGACCTGGACCCTGGCAACCGAGGCCTCCTCCGGCCCAGCTCACAGCACAAACTCAGGACAAAGCTGCCCTTGAAGCCAGACCATTTAAAAGACTTTATGAAGCCCACTGGGGCCCCCGATTATTTTGCAACAAGTCATATCCCATGAAGAAATTCACTTCTCTGCAACACAAAACAGAAGGAGATTAAAGAAAAAAGGCAGGGGGGTGAGAGAAAGGAGTAAGGACCCTGCTGTTCTGTCTGGCCAGAATCATGTCTTTTAGTACCCACATCCTCTACAAAGACGGTGTGCTGATGATATATGGCCCTCATACATCACGGAATGACAGTGCTCTCCCCATACTCTACTTGAAAATATGACACGTGCCAGCAGAAGCAACGGGGGATTAATAAGGAGACTCTTTTTACGTTCAAGTTCCCTAACATTTCAATTTTTTTTTAAAACAGGCTCTAGTTTTTTGGAGGGTTTGTTTCGGGTCCTAGTCTGGTTTCAGGGTTCAGGATCTGGCTTTCAGTTTTTCCTTTTCAAGGAATTCATAGAACAAAGGAACATGGGCTGTTACAACGTCCGGACTGCTCAAGTGCAGCTGTGATTTAAAACAGGGCAGTGTCAAGCAGCTCCTCATTCTGTTTAATCATATTTTGAAACAGAACCAAAACATTAGAGATGGCAGAACACAAAAGAAATAACCACCAAATAAAAATAGTAGCCCAAAGAAAGTAACAGAGGCTGTCTTTTATTATACGGTACGTCGGTAGGTCGTGTAAGCGAAGGTCCCCGGCAGCCCCACGTTCACAAACCAAAACAGACTGGCTAGAAAGCGGTACCGGACTGTGACCATAAGCCCTGTCACAATCACTGCTCTGCTACCTCACTCAAAGAAGACTGCAAAACCAAAAGGCATGCTGTGCCCTCTTCCACGGTGGATAGGAACCCAGCACGTGAAGAAAGGGGAAAAACATAAGCATCCTTCACTGATTTGGGCCAAAAGTTCAAATCTCCCCATCCCAAAGGGACTCCAACAACTGGGAGCTGGAAGGAAGTGGGTGATGTTGGGGGTTGAGAAAGCTCCCAGAAGACTCCTAACTTGGGAAGAACGTGCAAACCAGGGGCAAGGGGAGTGGACCTTGCGGAGGAGTGTGGCTTCATGCACGAGTGGCCCTAGGGCCTCTCCTTACGCCGCTGATTACTTTACACTGCTGGGAGCCCTTCAGCACGCGGTGGATAATGAATTGGCTTCTTCCCCTGACCCAGAAGGAAACAGGAGAGAAGAGGGTTATGAAATCCCACACACAGTCCTCTGCCTTTCTCGGGATTTCTCTCACAGGGGAGATGATGGGCCATATTGGGTGATCCGGTTCCGCCCATCAGCAGGATCTAGGACTCAGGGCACTTGCCTGCCTTCCTCATGTTTGGATGACAAAACAGTCTCTGTCAGGGCTAAAGGGGTATGGGGGAGATGGGCAATGAGGGTAAAGACTTTGAGGTGCAAAGAGATTGGGAGAGACAGAGGATCAAACAGCTTGCTGTGAGATTTTGTTTCCTGGCAATGCCAGAACCTTAACCTATAAAGGCTCACCAGTACGGCTGCCTAGACAAGAACAACAACAGGAGACGTGTTCAAGTGGACAGGGGAGAGCCCATGGAGCCCCAGCCCTACACGAAGAACCACAGCAACCAAGGAATGCTGAGAGCAGGAGAAACAGCCTTCCCAGGGGAGGGGCACAGGAACTGTTTATCCAATACCAAATGATCAGCCTGGAAACAGACATGCGACTAATATTATATGGACCAGACAGGTTGTATTTATGGATCGATAGAGATGTAATATATGTATATAACAATAATTAGTGGGAAAAAAAGAGACCATGAATCTGAAAGAGAGCTGAGGGCATACGTGAGGGAATTTGAAAGAAGGAAGTGACATAATTATATCACAGTCTCAAAGCAATTGTAAGAAAGCAACTCCATGGGAAAGTAGAAAATGTGGCAATAAAGATGACAGTGACCACAGTGCTTTAAAGGTCCCTTTCCCAGGTTATATAATACCAGAATCTGGGTTCTCTGGTATAAAAAGCCTATGAATTCAATGGACCCTTTCAATTATGTGCATAAATTGTTGTTAAAGAACAAAAATGTGTTTAAAACATGGAGACAAAACATCTTAGAAATGGTTGGCAAAGTTAGCCCCTGGAGGGTTGAGCCCCTTGATGTCAGCGCCTATCCCCTTCACAGATACACAATTCATACTGAACCTACGTCCCTAAGTGTCGCCATCCTGCGGGTCAATAGCCAGCCACAGAGCAGATGAAATGCAAGTTTTCGATGATTGCCCAGGGAGAGCCTGAGCACTGCGGGAGCTGCAAAAGTACCTGGTCTTGACAAGTAAACAGGGCTGACGACCCCGGGAAATGGCAGGGTGGAGGAGATGCTGCAGCCCATCTGTCATTTTGACAAAGTAACTTTCTGGTCACCAGTGCGACACTTTTAAAGACATCTGCACAATTGACCCTGACCACCAGCAATCACCGAGCCTTTCAGAGGTCCCTGTGAGACAGAAGGCCCAGTTGGTTGTGGCCAAGACTCTCAAATCCCGCCTCTATGCCATTGTAAGGGCAACGTGGTACCTCAGATGCTAGGAAGTTCCCTGGCCCCAGGCTGCACAGAGTTGGCACTACCTCAGAGGGTATGTGGTCAGTCTGAGTAACACCAGGCAGAAGAGCAAGAGGGCACGAGTGTCTCAAAGTCCAGAAAACCCCAGCCTCAGACAGCTTCCCCATATGCAGGCCATTCTGAACTGGAGTTGCTCTGACTCATCCATGAGGGCCATTAGCAGCATGTTCTCTCCACTAAAGCTTTCCCAGGGGTACATGCAGATGTCAAGAAGAACGGGAGAAACCACAGGCGTATTTCACGGGCTTCGAATGTAATGTTAATCTACTAGTTTCCATTTGCAAACTCTTTAAACCATCAATAAGAGCCAAATTAGCACATAATCCACTGTTGAGATTAAAGGTGTTTTGAACACATGGAAAAGACTGGATATCCGTAAAGCATCCTTAACGCAAACTTATTGCTTAGGGGATTCTCGTGTACCTTATTTAAAAAAAAAATAGCCCTGGTTATTATTTCCAACCATTACTCTTGTCAAAGCCTTCCTCTTAAGGCAACTTCTCAACACTGATGAATCTACAGACAAAATTATCAGTAGAAAACAATCGGCCTTTAGAACTGTGATGCTTTGGCTATAAGCAAGTGTTCCTGTAGATTAAATGCTCCCATTGCATAATTCACCCTATCTGACTACAGAAAAAGAAAGCCATGAGTCTATTTAACAAATATTTTTGAGGTCCTGCTGTGAGCCAGGCTTTTTGCCAGGTTTTGCTGGGAACAGAAAATATGAATCAGATACATCTTCTGCCCTAGAAGAGCTTACAATCCAAGAGAGATGGGGCGGAGCAAGAACGCAGCAGAAGTATCTCTGGTGTTGCAACAGAAGCGGTCAGCAGTGCTGCTCACCCATCGTGGAGGAACAGACATGACAGCAAATTCCACCATCCAAACCTCTGAGATCACCCCAGGCATCCTGGTTCTTTAGACACTTTGCAGGCCATTGAATGAGCCTTTAAACTGCTCTGTTGTACACTTATCTCATTGATACAAAATGTGACCTACGTATGTCAGTCCTTTGAGACCCACAACCCACAAGTAAATAAATCCTCTTCCAGGTCTGTACTCCAGCCCACTCCGACAAAGGAGCAGCGATGTGGCTCAGAAGCACCTGTGGTCTAACAGTTTGCTTTACAGATACATGGAGAAGGAAGACTAGCTCCTTCTAGGCAACAGTTTTCTTGTTGAAATTACAATAATTAGCCTACTTTAGTAGTACACACATCTATAACAAGTTTTCAGTAAAATATAAAATACAAGCAAAGTAGACTTTAATTAACATTTCAAAATCAACAATTATGATCAGTAGCATGAACTTTTGAAATACATTTTTAAAGGATGTTCTTGGGTTTACCATGAAATTATGCCTGAATAAATACTCCAAATTTAAAAAAAAATGCACTTAAAGCATCCATGATTTTATGAGATATAGTACAATGGAGAGAGTTGGCTTCTCCCTGCTCCCGTGTTATCTTGAAAGTGAATGAAAGCTACAGATTATTGCTCCAAAAAGTTATTTATCATATATCACTAGCCCAGGAAAACATCCAAATTCAAGATATGAAATGTGGCTTCTACTGGACGTATGCTGCTTTTGTAAAGTAGAAAAAATAATAAAAGAAAAAATTATAACTGAGCCATCTTTAACTGGAATCATCTGCAAGTTTTTCTTATCATATTACCTAGCTGCTGTGGCCACAGGATTGTTAGAATAACATCTCAACTTTCAGCGCCTTTCTACCACTTTCCCAGCATCCAGCACCATCACAAGGTAATGTGATCTGGGAGAACTAGTAATCCTGATGTAAAAGCCTCAGAGTTTACAGTAGGAAGGCAAGCTACTCTCAATCTATTATTAGGGGAGAGGATTAATTAGATCAAATTACTGGATCACAAGCATTAAATATAAATGGCACAAACTTCTTTATCAAATAGATATGGACAAACTGAGTTCATCGCTAAATTAGACACTGTGGGTTCATGAGACAATAAGTCCCTCATGTAGCTGACATTCTAGCAGGGAAGACTTAAGGGAACAAGCATTTACATGATATAGTAGGTAGTGGAGTGGGCTCTGAAGAAAATAAACCAGGACAGAAGAAAAAAATGACATCAGTGTCAATACAGAGAAAAGTGATTATTAAATGACCCTCTAATGGGAATATTTGTTCAGAGACCTTAGCAAAGAAATGAGATCAAGTCAGTATACAGGATACATTTGTTTCTGACACAGAACAGTACAAGTGCAAAAATACCCTGAACAGGGGGATCATGCAGGCCAAATGAGGAAATAAGGATACAGCTGGACTAGTTAAAAAAGAGGATGAATTAAAGATGACATCCTGAGCCAAACTGCATAAGACTACAGACAGATTATTTTTCAAATTTGACTCAATGAGATGAGATGCCACTAATTGATTTTGCATAAATAGACAGGTATCATATGTGTGTGTGTGTGTATATATATATATATATATATAATTTTTGAGTTTAAAAAAATGTGTGTGTGTTACCTGCATGTGCCTGCACTGCATGTATGCCGATACATGTTAAGGCTAGAATAGGGTGTTAGATTCCTCTGTGACTAGCGTTACAGATGGTTGTAACCCATCATGTAGCTGCTGGGAACCAAACCAGTCCTCTGCAAGAGCAGCAAGTACTCTTACTGCTGAGTCATCTCTTAGAACCCATTTGGTTAAACTGAAATACTTATTTGTGTGTGTGCACGAGCACGTGTGTTGATGGGCAAATGTGTTGTCAGAGGACCACTTCTGAGAGTCAGTTCTTTCTTCCTACCACATGGGTTCCAGGAATCAAACTCAGGTGCTCGGGCTTGACATCAGTGCCTTTACTCCCTGAGCCATCTTGCCAGCCCCCAAATAAACTTTGAAGGTTTGCCTTTTGCCACGGGATGCAATAGAACGGAATCCAGGGATACGGACCAAGTGGCTGATGGGCTGAGAAAACAAGCACAGTAGTGGACATTAACACCTGGGGGACCCAGGCTTGGGGGAGTATTAAAACATGACCTCCTTATAGATTGTTTCAAGTTGAGATGCTGCGAGCCTTCCATATGGAGATGCTGAGTGAGCATTTATATAGATGATTCAGGACTTGGGAGTGAGGGGACGGAGACCATAAGTATGTGAACTATCCGCATTTTCAATCATAGGCATGTATAATGTAGTACAGAGAATGAAACATAATCTTGGCTGAGTCTTGCCAAGATGGTTTAAGAAGATAAAGATCAATTAAAAAAAAAAAAAAAAAGGTAAGTCCACTAAAGAGAAGCCTAACCAACCTTCCAGGGGCTAAGGAAGTTCATCGCATGTTGGGTTCTTAGGCACCCAAACACATACACACACACACACACACACACACGTGTACATTGACTACTATGTGACCACTGGTTGGGCCACAGACCACCTGCCATCTATCCCCAACCTACCAACCACCTACCACCACCCCAAATACCTAGATACCAAGATCGAAGCCAAACATTCATCAGACTGTCTTGACAGCTACAGGTCACACGTGTTCCCTAATGTAATCACCACACCGCAGCGACTGTCTGTTGTGAGGGACCAGATTTGAATTTAGGGATATTCTGATTGGCCAGGTGTACTGAGAATACCAAAAAAAAAAAAAAAAAAAAAAAAAGGTTACCAATTATTATCCCCAAACTAGAGAGCACAGACTCACCAGAAGGCTGGGCGGGTATTTAAAACGATACAGGTTCTGAGAGAGCACCGGGCATGCAGGAATAATGGAAAGCGTTAAGAGGGAAAATTTCGTAGTGTAAATTTCTCTTCTCAGCTTTACAAAGCCCTGAAGCCAAAACGCTACAACTTACAGAGACCACAGTCAAGCCCTGCTTTCAATTTCTGATCCTAAGATATATGACTCAAAACTAGAACCATGATACTCATCTGTAACAGAGCCAGGGCTCCAAGAAAAAGCCCGTGCTCTCAATCAACCTCAGCCAGGAAGCAGGGAGCCAAGACCCCACAAGCAACTTGGGACTCATTCTAGAAGCCAGCGAGAGGCAGAGCTGAGGAGAAGCTGAACTAGGGATATGTTGCAATTTTGAGATCAGTTCTCCTCTACCCTTTCAACATAATCTTCCCCTCCCACATTCTGGAAGGCTGGTAAAGTTTCTCCAGACCTTTCTTTTTGCTAGGCTAAATTATACCAGCACACTGTCATTAGTGAACAATGTGTCCCCAGGCCCTACCTGGCCTCTTGACTCTTTCCTGAGTTAGCCCATTAGCTCCACCCAGCCGTTTCTCTTTACCCCCTCAGTAGTGAGTGCTGGCTCTTCCCGGATTGTCCATGGCCAAGGTCAGTGAGCTTCACACAGCACACTCTGTCCTCACCAGTGTCCCAGCGCCATGTTGTCAACAAGAAGAACATATACCATCTCTGATGCCTTGTGTACCTTTCAGTTTTCTGGCTACAACTAAGAACTAGAATTGAGACTTGGAAAAAAAATACATTAAAATTAGGGGAGTGGTGATGTGGAAAGGCTGAGCTAATAGCAGAGAAAGGAAAGAGCACAGAGAAGACAACTAATGATGGAGATGACAAAGGGGGGGACGCTAAAGCGATAGAATGTCAGAGTATTTTAAAGTTTTCCAAATTATCATTAAATTTACTAGTAAACATCATTGATATCGCCAGAATTTAAGTGACAGTGACTTGCATCCGAACCAGTCAGTCAGCTTGATTCCACACTCAACCTGAGCAAAGCAAAGAGAGTGTAGACAGGAGGAAGAAAGGAAAGGGAGCGAGAAAAAGAGCAAAAAATTGCCCAGGTAGCTCTCAAGTCAATAAGGTCTTTGCTGCATCCAGAAAGAACTGTCAGTAGAAGGTAGTGGCCTCTGTGACTGCTCCGAGGGTGTCTGGGGTGTGGTATGGAGGGTCTCTAACCTGTGCCTCACCTGGCTCTCTACCCCTTGGGACTTGTCTCTCAGACTTCCAGGTCCGGCCTGATCCCAGCAGACAGTCATAAAACCCTGGGTGTTTGATCAAGTTGCTACATCTAGCTTCCTCATGCTGAAGAAGCAACAAACAGACTGCACATCAGCTTCATCATGCAGCTGCTGACCATCATGGAGAGACCACAGGAAACAGAGCATCCCCGTGGGAACCCGGCACATGAAAAGGCTGGCGTCGGCCCAGTGGGCCAGTCTGTCCCACCCAAAGGCGCCAGGGAGGGTTCTACCTAACTGACCCAGGAGACTGCTAAAGACACACTCCCCAATGAATCAGTTTGGTGGCCCCCTCTCACTGAGCCCCTGGGCATCTACTCAGCCCTTGTGGTTGGGAAAGCCTTCCAGTGGAGTCTGTTCAGGATGGGGACAGGATTTCAGCACTTGAGCCAGACTCCCAGATTTTGATGGCTGCAGTGTGATTTGCTTTCGTTTGCACTAGTGACCTGAACTCTGAGGTCAGTTTGTAGAGAAATCCTGATCTAGATCACAAGGTGGCTTTGAAGAAAATTCAGTTCAGACCTTCCCCGGATTGCAAACTCTGTGTTGACTCTCAAAGTTTCGAATTCGCAAGGCCATTATTCTTCAGGCTTCGGGGCTCATGGGAAATAGATGCTATTCTTATCCTGGCCGAGCGTGTTATCCAGCAAAGGAGACAATTAGCTACAACTCACAACTGCAGAGGAAGCCGGAGAGAGTTCTGACAAAAGCTTTCTGCATCCAGGCTTTGGAGAACAAGTGGTTAATTCCAAGTGCAAAACCAGAGGTTTGATGGAGACGATATGAAAAAGAGAATGAATTCTTCAATAACAATAACAATTAACATACAAGATAAATGTGGGGAAAGCCTTGCAGAAGTGATGAGATATAATTAATAGGCTATTAAGAAGCTATTCAATAGTAGCAGTCTCGATCGTACCTGAACGACTTAAATATGAACATAAAAGCTTCTGTTTACATTTACATCTTTTCCTTCCTATTAAGCTCCCGCTAGAAAGAATGTTGTTTTAATTAGCCCCTACATTAAAAAACACGAGGCGTGCTTATTCGAACGACATACTCTTTGGTGTCCTGAGTAAGGGATGGCAAGTGTTTTTTAAGCAGTCCTCAGTGATGCCCATGCACATTAAAATGAAAGAGGCCCCGCTGCTAGGGCCAAGTGGGAGAACTGAGCACTGAAGGCATCGTTCTCACCGTGGACTTGCGAATGGCCTACAACCATGAGGGAAGATGAGGAGTCAAAACCGGAGTGTGTGAGAAAAAAGGAGCAAGAGTTACCAGCGACCAGAACACGGTCAACTATCTCTGGTGTTCAAAATACGTTTCTCAGGGCCCCAAAATACATAAATAATTACTGGTCCCATAATACACTCTCACTTTCATTCTATCCACTTGAATAAGGGCTTGTAAACTAAAATATTACACTAACTGCACCTGTACACACATACATAAATACAGAACATCTTATCAGGCAAAGAGGCATAGTTCGTTCTAGATAATTAAATATGACAGCCAGACTTGGCATCTCTGACTTGTACGTTAATCAACTTTCAAAGAACTCAAAAACAATAAAAGATACCTAGGTTCAAAACTTTCTCCAACATAATTTAATCCTTTCTGTTCGTGTAAAAACTGTTTCTTCAATCTTGCAGAGCCTTGGGGCATTATTAACATAAATGTTCAATAAATATGCAGCGAGTTCAATGGGCAGCCATCGATCATCCTCCTGTTACAGTCTTGCAATGCAATTCCCATATGCCCTGCAGAGGCTGGAGCATGTATTGTTACCACAGAGCTGAGAACACTTCCGCCTGGCCCTCCCCACTGCCCTGCAGCCCTCAGATGGGGCTGGAGGATGTAGGGAGCATAAATTTGAAGCAGGAGGTTCAGAGACCGAGCTTACCGTATCACGGACTGAGAAATAGTTTATTGCGTCTTCACATTTGTTTTTAGTTTATGAACCTGGTCAAAATTCAATCTAAACTCAAGCACACTGTCAGAATAAATATCTACATTGAAAAAAATCCCAGGCTTGGAGCCGGAGGTGACGTCGTGGCTAGGAACACCGAGTACTCTTGTAGAGGACCAGAGGTCCCCCTAGGGCAGCATGCAGCCACCTGCAACCCAGCCCCAGTGGCATCAGATACCCCTGGCCTGTGAAAACATATGCACTCGCATGCACCATTCTACACACACACACACGATTAAAAGAATAAAAATAAATTCTTTTTCCTAATGCTAAAAGATCTTCAATATATATATTAGGTTGAATGAAATTGCTGTTTGTATCAGACAATATGAGACAAATATCAAAAATCTCATCACAGCAAGATTTGGGAGCTCTGCATTTCTAGACTGAACAAATGAGAACCCAAATATAATTTTTTAAATATGTCTTTGCTCATGAAATAGGGGGATGACACTTTTTAAAAAATAAATCCCAAATATTATTCTGTGCCTAAGGAGGAAAAGGAATCAACACACAGTTGGTCCACTAGATGTACAAAACCCCAGCAGAGGAGAGGGACTGACCCTCTGAAGCAGCCCCAGACAAAGGAGCGGCACAAGGAAGACAAGGCTTGCTCCGTTTCTGCCAGCCAGCAGTCTCCCATAGATTAGGATCTTGCCTGAATCACCACCATAAGCTCACACTAGTGCACACCTATGTGCTAACGGGGCTACCAGGATCACTGTTTCACATGGACCCGGAAACAGGAAATAGCCAGGACTCAAACTTGAGAGGCCCAATTCCCCACAAGGACATAAACTCAGCCCACAGCAGATCCCAACTGCTCTGATATAGCAGCTCCCAAGTAGAAGAGCATCTGCCCAATCTTCCATGTCTCCTCATTCACAAAAGCAGTGTCCCTTGAGACCACACTGCACTGCTTCCGTGAATGACTCCATGCTTCTGGTTTACACTAGGAACGCAGAGAGGAAGAGAGACCACGTGGGCTGGGCTCAGCAGCCTTGAGGGCAGTGGTTCTTGACCTTTGAGTCGCATCCCCCTTAGGAGACACATATCAGATACCCTACATATCAAATATTTGTGTTACAATTCCTAACAGTAGCAACATTACAGTTATGATGAGGCAATGAAATAACTTTATGGTTGGGGTCACCACAGCATGAGGAACTGTACTAAAGGGTCACAGCATTAGGAAATTGAGAACCACTGCTCTAGGGAAAAAGAGGACGATAGAGGCAGTGGGCTGTAGCAGGGGCAGAAGCTTTGAGCCCCAGCCAGGTTGCTGGTCTACATCATAAACCAAGAGAGACTGAGTTTCATATCTCAGTACAAAGGGCAGTTAATTTGGAAAATAAAACAGAAGTAAATGTCCTAGCATCATTCACCAAGATGCTTTACAGAACAAACATGGGGAAGAATGAAGACGTCAGGAAGGGTTTTATTAGGTCAAAATGTTAATTCTGTAATTCACAGTTTAAACCCCAAAGGAACCCCGGAAAGCGGGCTTCAAAAGCTTTTTTAAAAATAGTCCAGGGCTGGAGAGATGGCTCAGCGGTTAAGAGCATTGCCTGCTCTTCCTTCCAAAGGTCCTGAGTTCAATTCCCAGCAACCACATGGTGGCTCAAAACCATCTGTAATGAGATCTGGTGCCCTCTTCTGGCCTGCAGGCATACACACAAACAGAATATTGTATACATAATAAATAAACAAACAAACAAACAAAGTCCAGATAAAGATGCTAGTGACCTCTCATTGAGGCTCAAAGAAATGGAGGAGCAGCTTTGGGTCTTCTGGTTTCTGTGACGCCTTTGCACGGTTCAGATGGTTTCTCCTGGAAACAGCCTCCTGTGGTCACCCTCAGCACCCAAAAGCCAGCAACTGGATCAGAGGGGCCAAGTGATGACCACTGGACCTAATTACAATGCCCACATGTATAGCAGTTACAGAAAACCATCTTGCCAAATCTACTTATTTGACCAAGAATACAAGAGCTGTTTTGGAAATGAGTGCTTGTATAGGTTAGAACGTAATGTTAGCAATAACCCTGAGCTCCTGTGGGTTAGAATGTGACAGTCACCACAGTCCTGAGCTCCTGGGAGTTAGAATGTGACGGTCACCACAGTCCCGAGCTCCTGTATTACTCTCTGCACTAAGCAGCCCCAGAGGAATGTCACTCATGTTGCAGGACCCCTCCAGAGGCATATCATGGTAATTCCATCAAAGCAATGCATTTGGGAGACACGTTATGGCCAGTAAAGGTGACACCCACTCACTCTCTCATTTTTTCTGATTATGTTACCTACAAAAAACTTTAAATTGCCATTTGTTTTACAGATCTGTGAAATTCTTATTTCAAAGACCTGGGTTAGTCCCACCCATCACCTAACATTCAAAAAAAAAAAAAAAAACTTAACAGCTCATTACACTCTTGGACATGTACATACAATAAGGCCTTTGTCCTTCAAAGAAAAACATAATTTTCAACAGAGTCAGCTTCCAGAAGCCAAGGGAACTGACATCCAAAAGCTAATATAAACACCAAGGCCTGTGTCAGGATTTCAAAGTTAGCGTCACTGATGGAGCTGGAGGTGACTGGGCTTCGAGGCCAGTCACTGGACTGGGGGCATTTTCCCTGTGACTTTTGGGAGTGGAAGAAACTCCCTGGCCCGCAGCTCCTGCCTTGTCGGCAACCACTCTGCTCCTGACAGGCAGGATATGCCTCCAGAAGGGATCACTCCTTTCATCACAGAGCAGACGCTGCCTGCCTACGAGCGTCTATGTTTTCAAACGCAGCTCCGTTTGCTTGGGGGTGGAGGGGAGATGTGTTGTTCTAATGATTATTTAGGATGTTGTTAATAGAGGAGGGTGACCTTTTGTGACAAGCTTTCAGGGAGAGTCATGTTTTGGAACGTGGAGTTCCATTCTGGGGAGAGCCATCCCAAGTGTTAACCTAAACTATAAACAGGAAACTCCAGCCCGACTCCCACTCGAGCCTCAAGGTCGTGGACCTCTCCATGACGCTATAGGGCAGTCGGAAAGATCATGACAAGTTCTTAGACTTCAGAACCTCATCCCTTAAGGCAGGAATCTACCCCAGTTCTGCATACAGGCAACACACACCATGGAGGAAAGAAAGGGGGTGCTCTCAGACGGGGAACAAGGCCAACACAGCATGTGCGTGTTGGGACCACGTGTTCAGATTCAGTAGAGTTCATCTGATCTGTCCTCTGTGTAGAAGAAGACTGTACGCTACTGGGGTACACAGTCAACAGGACCAATTCGCACTCCGTTCAAGGCCTGCTCAGTGCTGAACTTTACTTTCTGCCTCCTTCCTGCCTCTTCTAGATGCAGTGGCAAATACCACCAGAGGACAACTGGGTCTCACTGAACACACCACGATTATTAGCTGTGTGAACCTAGACGCAGACTGAACAAGTGAGCACTTCAGAATGATAAACCAAACAAACCACCTTGTCAACCTCCAGATATGCTGGGACTTTCTGCCTGTGTACAAAAAGGACAAAAGTTACCTTCCTTCAAGACACATCGTCTACCCTGAGCAACTTCAGAAGAAAGGCATTTCCCAGGCATTGACAACCAATTGCATTAGCAGCCCAAGCACTTCTTAGGAGGATCCCAGACTGTGGTTCCACACACTCCCACAATCCAGGTGTAGGGACTTTATATGTTTTAGCTCACACTATGTTGTGTAAAAAGATGAGGTTGTCAAGATACAGAACTTACCTAAAGTCACACAAGCATTGATGACTAGACTTTTGAACTATATTATGATTCCTAAGGCATGTACTTAAAAAAAATTGAGCCAAAACCTTGTTTATGGCATAATACAGTTGAGTCTCCACATCCATGGGGTATAAGTAATCGAGATATAATTTGAAGCATACAGGAGGCTGTGCATAGGCAAACACTCTTCAACTTTATGTAAGGGGCATAAGCTTCCGGGACACTGTGGAGACATCACTTAAAAAAAAATCTTTGCCTTTAGTAAGAATCCCTTGACACTGATGACAAAGGCCTTTCACAGACACCATCTCGTTTAGCTATTCATCCCCTCGGTGAGTACCCACTGCCACCAACTGAAATGAGACCCATGCAGCCTCAGTGACTCGCCCAGGACCCACACAAAGGTTCAGAGAGATGATAAATGACAGATAACTACCAGCTGACCCGGGTAAAACTTGAGCCCACACCCTCCAGCACAAAAGCACCCTCCAATGCTGTCTATCACGGGCAAAACTGGGAATTAAAATTTTTGTAAGAAAAGAACGTATTTTTACTTGAAGATTTAGATTTTAAGATATAAAATCATATCATAATATTTTTAAAGCTCCATTAACAGTTTAATAGAGCAAACTTGAATGTTTCTAATAGTGAGTTTTAATATTACCCAGACTCTTTTACAGTGTTGTTCTTATGCCTAAGAAAAGAACTATGCCTCCGTGTGGCCTGAGCCATTCTGCATTTAGCCATAAAAACCTTCCAAAGCCATGCGCAGAAGGTATATTACTTCTGCCCATGAAATGAGGCTTGTTTGGGTACCTTTGAAACTTTCCTGTGGTATCTGTGTATTCACTTTTGGTGAGATCTTTTAAAATCAAAGTTGGAAAATTTTGTGATCTTTGCATTAATTTTTCAAAATCCTTATGGCAATCTTAGCTTTGGATTATTGACAGCAGGGTTCCAAGCCAACCCCATGTGTGATCAATTCAACCTCATGAGCAAATGCGCCACAGTCCACAGGCAGGTGAGGCCCATCCCTGGCTGCAGACAGTCCAGGGTGATGGTGACAAGCTTCCTGCTTTGCGATTTCCCTTACATTGTCAGTGTGATTTTCTTCAGCATCCCATGACCCTGGTCACTGTCTTCCCAAACACTTTCGCTTTGTCCCCTGCCTTCCATCTTCTCTTCCTGCCGCCATATAACCTGTTTCACTGGGGTCCCCTTACACATTTTTCTGTCAAGATTGACCCTCCTGGTTATCATTGCAGATTCAGGTTTTTAAAATCTCCATTCAAAGCCCAAGTATATGTCCCTAATGTTTATTTCTATAAGGACTCCTCATCTCTCCCCAGATCAACATGCACATTTTAAGAGCCTGCAGGGCATTTTCAAAAAACGCTTCTTTCCAGTAGACTTGCCAGTGTGTTAGCACACCAATGAAACCGGGTTGGAGAGATGGCTCAGTGGTTAGGAGTACTTGCTATTCTTCCAGTGGTCCAGAGTTCAATTCCCAGCACACACATGATGGCTCACATCTGGCTGCTATTTCAGCTTCAAGAGATTCAGCGCTTCCAGCCTCTCATGACACCTGTGCTTGTGCCTATAGCTATGGTAAACCATTTGCTCAGTGAGCGGCACCGTGACGTAGAAAACTGTGTCTCTGTAAGTGGAAGGAGGGGCTGGCGCTCCACAAAGGGTGTTCTAAGAGCAAACCATTTCTCCTCCTAGCAGCAGTGCCTGTGTGACAGTGACAGCCTCCACGTCATTCACCCTGCACCGTACTCCCTTGGCTACCTTATTCTCCAAACACTGACTTACTGCTTCGTTCCTTGCCCACTACACACTGCGCTGCAGGATGCTCGCTGCCACCTGACCACACCACAGGTCTGCAGTCTGCTTTCCAAACTCCGGCCTCTCCACTCTAAACATCTGCCCACAAGGACTCCTACAGGCATTTAAATAGCACATCGTATTGTTTCATGTAGCTTGCAAGAATGTTAAACGGCCCCTTCTGACCCCAATCACACGCAAGGGACTTTTTCCTTATTATGACGTTCAAGGGCTCCCAAGCTGGTTCCTTTAGAGCTCTTACCTCCCGTTCCATCAGAGCCACAGGAACCTTGGACTAGCTCCCTACACAACCCAATCACGCTTGCCTCTTGCAATGCTTTGCTTAGACTGTGTTACCAGCCCCTGCCTCCACCAAGCTCTCACCACTGTGACGCAATTCTGCCTCTAACCTAAGTGAGTTGGAGTCTGTCGTGAAGTTTTTTCTGTCATTCTTGTAAACCTTTTTTATTTTGTTGTTTCCTCTTTATGTTTTTATTGTTTTCTGTTTATGATTTTATTGTACCAGGTACTGAACTTAGAACCCATCCTAAGCATACACTCTAACACTGACCTATAGACTCCAAACTCTTAAAAAAATTGCTTTTCAATTTGAAGATCTCCTATCACTAAATCATCCATGTTAACTTATGATCCTCCTGCCTCAACCTTCCAAGTAGTTAGAATCATAGGCCTAGCAGAACAGGCCCAGCTTATAAACCCTTTTTATGCATCTCTGTTTCTGCCCCACCAGGCTGTGGATTAAAATCTGTCCCATTGGGCTTGGTCTCCTTAAGGTCTCTTCAAGCAGCACAGTGACTTAAATAAACATGGATCAGGCTAGAAACTAATAAGAAAAATGGAAGCAGAGAGAGGTACAGAATGAAGGAAAAAAAGCACCATGTGACTGAATTTATAGCCTGCTCCTCCTAACGCCTTAAGCAATGTTCCATAAAATTAGAACTAGGAATCAACAGGTCTCCAAACACACGCCCAGGTCACTTGATGATCTGCACTAAGTCCATTGAGCACACCTGGTCCCCACACACAAGCGGCTACCACACCAGCTTGTTTTCATGGCAAAGGCTTCGGTCTACCACACTCCACACAGAGTGCCACAGAGACGGTGGGAAACGCTGAGACCCTCTACTTAACCAACGGATGTTTATTAACTGCTTTTATTTTTCCTGGCCCCTGGCTGCCTGGCTCCCTGCTGTCTTGTGTTCTCCCAGCCTCACGCAGTGTGGTAGGAGGCCCACACTGTCCTCAGCATCATTCTCTTAACTTAAAACATGGACTACTATTGATGCCCAAGGTAAAGGCAGGGCTGCGTCAGAGGGGACTAGGGGAGAGGAGCAGCAAAGGCTGGGGCACTGAGGTCTGGAGCTGGGTCGAGACTGCCACAAAGTGGGCCAGGAAAATCCCCATGATGCCAGACCACTAGGCAGTTTTTCCAGAAGTACGGGGCACCACAGCTCAGCCCTATCTCTGCCAATGAAAGTACAAGTGGAGGGGACCCCACAGGCATGGAGACGTAAATGCCCTACAAGAAAGGAGGCCCCACTCCCATGGAAAGTTTTTCTTGATATTTAATAGAGAGCAAGGGGAAAGCTCACAAAAGGGCCCACAGAACACTGGACCAATAAGGAGCAGTCATGGCCAGCTCAAGTAGGAGGGACATAAACCTCCCTAATCTTTACTGATGTAATGGAGCTGGTTCCCAGAGAAGAGTGGATATGATCACCCCTGGGTCTCTTCTGCATTGACAATTTTTTTTTTTGTATTCTGTTCTGACAACCCTCTATAGACTATTTCATCTGAGGAAATAATAATTTAACGGATAACACCAACATAGTAATAGCAGTAAGAAAAACAATCATCTCAGGGGACTTCCTTCTGTCTAAGTCCTAAGCTAAACAGACATTCTCTCTTCCACAGCACTGAATTCTCATGGCAACCCCACAGGCTAGACACTGACATCCATCCCACTTTCCACATGAGGAAACTGGCTTAGGGAGGAGACAGGACCAGCTGCCTTTGCCACCCTTTAGATGGGATACTAGGCTTCTGGAATTCCTACTAAACCCCTTCCCCAAAACGACAGGATGCCAACCAAAAGCTGCATCTGTCCTTGAAAGGGGCTCCAAACCCAAGACCGGTTTGTGCTATCAGCTCAAAATCCATTCTGTGAGCCACCATGTGGTTGCTGGGAATTGAACTCAGGACCCCTGGAAGACGGCTAAGCCATCTCTCCAGCCCTCAAAATTCCATTCTGAATCCTCCTACAAAGAGCCCTGAGCTGATCGGGTGGAGTTGTTGCCCAGAAAGTTTCCAGAGGTGACCAACCAGCAGAAGCGGACTACAGAAGTTGACAGTAAATTGACTTCACAGCCCAGTTCTGCCTTCAAAGCCTGTGTGGTCCCAGGTTTGCTCTGCTCCTCTGGGCCTAGAGACCTATGGAGGAGGAACTGTCTCAGAGCAGGCATTTGTGAATTTGCCAGCGCCACTGTCTAAGTAACCTTTCCTCAAAAACGTTCAAAGTGGTCAGCCAACATTACCTAAAAACAACCATATAAATATAAACAAATAAATTGGATCACTTCTGAAATGATATGAGCCATTTTTGAAAAAAAAAAAATGGCACAGATCTACATGTACACATTGCAAGCCCCATGTCCCGGACTCAACAAGTTACGGTATCGTCGAGCGCATGCACACACAGGAATCTATGCGTGCTGCAGCTAAGGGCCTAATATGAGTTCTGATGATCTCTGCCATGCTCCAGGAAGTTAGAATGTGAACTATGGAAATCCTGAGAATTTTGTAGAGCTGAAAGCCCAAAGGCAGAGGCAGTTGAGACACGGAGATGCTGGAGCTGCTCCTTGGACGATAGAGGATTTTGGTGATTACGAAAGTGGAAGAGGAGCGGACAAGGTCGGCTCTGTTAAGCTGTTCAGTCAGCTCCAAGATAGGTGGGGCCTGCTTCTTGTAACAGGGAATTCACATGGCTTTTTATGAGCGAGGGCCCATTTCTGCATTGCACCTCTGGATTTAAAAGAGGAAATTTCAACCTCAGGAATAATGTTTTTTGCTGAACAAAATGTACGCCAAACTAAGCTCTGACTTCTGGTTTTCAGTGTCCCAGACTCCAAAGTTATCTCAGGTTTCTAGTCCTGGGCGGAACTCACTGGCTCCCACCACTTCCTCAGCGGCAGTGAGGTGGGCAAAGACCCAGAAGCATGGACACCCCTCCTCCTGTACTCGGTGGGTTTGGAGATGGCCGCGGAGCAGAGAGCTGCAGCAGGGTCATGGATCTGAATGTGACTGTCCCCCAGGAGCAGGACTTTGGGACAGGCACCCGTGTGTTGTCCTGGGCATTATTAGAAAACTAACTCTAGAGGGGAGGGTGGGGATCATGGAAACGAAACAGTGTGGAGCTCACCCATCCCGTTAAAGATCACAAGGTGACAAGGTGCGAAAGCCCTGCTTTGTTTTTCACTGAACAAGGAAAGCACGCGTTTCTCTGGGGTACACTGCCTGCCTGGATCCCTGGGGCCTGGACCAGGGTCCCGCGTCTCACCTCTGCCTTGGAATTCAGGAACTGAAGACAGCACCCACCCATTTGTGAAAGAGATTCCGCTGTCACCTAACAAACAGCTTATTCCTGGACCACTAGCAGTTCTGGCCGGATGCTCTGGCCTCTGTGACTGATAAATCGGGGTGAAATTGTTCGCTTCTGCAATGTCCTCGTCCCCAGAGTGTCCACAGAAATGTGTTCATTCTATCTCTGAGCTACTCCGAACCTTAAAAAATTCAATCAGACTGTGTAGATTCTCTGGAGTTTTTCAGGCTCTGACACTGTAATTACACTCAGGACTCTGGGCCACGGACTTCCACCAACTGTAACTTCCTTCATCTTTTTTTAAGCATATATTGAAGGGTAGTTTTTTTCATACATGTTATGAAACAAGATATGAGCTTACACCCAGCCTTAACTACTTTATTCCAAAATAGCTGGACCAACCCAAACTAAATATTCCTACGTCTCTCATCCAGAATTGAGTTAAACTATCACATATCTTCCAATATTCATACGCAAGCCTCACTCAGGACCAAGACTCCCTGCAGGTCAGCTGAAATCGGAAAGAGATTTTTTTTCCTCTCATGTGGTGTGACTAACTGCTCACTTAGCTCCGGATGGCTCAAAAGAACAAAACAAAATCATTCAAGGAAGGCCTGGCGGAAAAGAAATTTCAACAGGTCCTCTCCTTCCTCCAGCTTCTCATTCGTTAGCTTAACAACTAGCCCATTTCTCCTAGTTCTATGTGTATGTTCCAGAGACAGACAGCCATGACCCTGCGTGTCAGCTCGGTCATTTTGATAAATAAAATACTGAATACTGTGCAGATAAAATATGACCTTCACAAGCTACTTAATTTCATAAAGCTCAGCCTCCTCGTCTTCAAAACGAGCAGAATCCTCTCAAAAGAATTTTATGGGGTTCGAGTTAAATAATACAAGCTGCTTCGCAAACTGTCTGGCAAATAAATAAGGTTTTGGAAATGTTGCTTGCACATACTACCAGTTTACTAAATATATCTCTTTTCCAACCTAAGTTCAAAAATACCAAGCAGCCTCCTGACCATGCAGCAAGAAATCTATGGGTGTAGCAGAGCCCCTGTAAATTTACAAGAGTGGATGCAGAGAGACATGCTCACCGCCTACTCTTCCTAAGTCATCACAGATGCATGAGAAGCAATAACACTGAGAACGTGGGCTCATCCTTCGACATCCCTGCCAAGGTCATGGTCAGCTATCACTGGGCATAGCAGCTAAGGAAGGCACTTGAAGGAATAATGGGTGAGACCTACCGCCAGGAGCATAAGGAAAAAACTGAGACTTGTCCTCTATAGATGACTCTCCATGTTTTTTCTGTTGTTCAGAACTTGGCTGATACTTTTATAAAGCACACAGCAAATAACTTTGGTATCAATTTTCATATTACTAAGTCTCCACATTGAAAGAAAGGCACCGTCTATCATGGGGAGAGAACTACTAGGAAAGGAAAATGCCTTGTGGGGGATGTTTCATTATATTATGTGATAATAGTTTGCAAAATTCAAAATGTGTATTTAGGCTTCACGAATTGTAATATCACCAAAAAGAAAGGTAATAGGTTCACATGTAGAGCTCTCAGCATATTTAAATATTACTTAGGATAATCTCTTCTAAAATGTTGAGAAGAAAATAAAATCATTTATTCACATTCTACAAATAAATGAAAAAGGAAGACTATATTCACATGCCACACGTGTGAATCTATAGCTAAGTCATAGTCTAAACTCGGAACTTAATTTCAGGGTGTTCTTTAGTTAAGATGGTTAACACGGTAGCTCATCAATACAGAAGAGCACCTTTCATTAGGCTGCAATTCTCATTGGCTCAGCCAATGAGAAGCGTGTTTACTTGTTTCTGTTGATTTCTTCAGTCCAGAGCCTGATATTCATTTGATGCAAGCACAAACTCATTCATCATTTCTAAACATGGACCTCATCTCTTTTCACAAAGAGTCTGGGTCCTCTCGACATCCATAGCGTGGCTTTTGTCTGAAGAGAGTTGGTTACTCTCGAGTTCCCTACCGCTGATTGGGATAACAAGCTAGCATCCAGGCATCACTGTAGGAATCTGCTCTTAAATGCCTTAAGGTATTCCCAACAGGGGTTGAAGATGTGCAGTTTTAACTGAGTTTTACCAAAAGTGAATGGCATGTAAAGCACTCTTCAGTGAAAAGAAAAGATCTTCTCTGTAGATCTATATGTGTCTCAGAAAGTCTTTCCGGTGTAGCTCAATCACCTCCAAGTGGCTGTTTATCAGAATTATCAGGAGTTTAAGCTAAAATAACTCGAAACAAATGATCCATTTGAATCTACTTGCCACTGCCAGTAGCAACTAAGCAGTTGACAGCCCAGTGTCACTCCTGATTAAGAATAGGTTCTTCTTCCTGACCTGTGCTTCCAAGTCAGAAAAGAAGCCTGTATGCCAGAGCTTCAATCACAGCAGGCGCAAGAGATCAATACAAGATTACACCTTGTCTTAGGTCTGTCCTTTGTGGCAGTCACCTCACTCCCTCTCCCATATCTTATCCTTGACCACTGTACCGAAATGCTATCTCAGCAATCCTCTGCTGAGCTCACTGGATAGAACCAGTGCAGAAAGCTGAGGGGTAGTGATATCTATGACTTCATTGTAGTGGCAGGCATTCCAAACTGTAGCTTTCCTAAAACAACGTTATACAAAGTCCACCTTGACTTGTACTTGTACAACAGCGATGTCCAAGATAAGGATTCTCAGCCTACTGAGGCAGAAATTGCCAAAATTTAAAAAAAAAAAAGGAAATTTAACTAGATTCAATGCACAAGTGATGTGCAATTTGGTAATGATCAAAACCAGTGTGAAGACAGTTACTCTGTCATGTTTAGCAGATGTACTTGCCAGAGACAGCAGTTAAGTTCTCTTTCCCTGACCTGTACACTTACCAAGCACACACACATAATGCAAGGATTGTCTGTGATGAACGGGATCTGGAGGACCTCCCCTTCATTTTCACATTTTGCAACAGACCCTGAAATGAAGATGAAAGTATTTTTAAATTTAAATTTTGATTAATGGAATTATTGCAAAAATCTTACCTTTTATGCTAGTCATCTGAAATGTATAATGTTTTAAGTAATCAAGCTCACCACAAACAAATCTTGTCAAATCTATTTTAAATAATTCTTATGGTTTTCTTTGAGTCACTACAGTATATAGATAGGTTTTCTGTTTTCGGTTGGTCTGAGCACATATTTAATAACGCTAGTGCTCTGGAAGGCATTTCAGCAACACACAGACTCACGCCAAACTGGTCATTAGGGAAGATCTTAAATTTGAACGAAATTCAGGACCGTGTCAAAGAGCGGGCTTTTCAGGTGAATCTGCCTGCTGTTGCGGGTTGAAATCAGTTTCTGAAATGTAATCTCTTTTCTCTTAGAAATATTCTGTTTTCTGCACCAGGTGTCAGTAAAGCATGTCCTTCAAAATAGCAGCTGGGGTCTTCACCTGTCTGAAAATATGTAATTATTATATCCTGCTATTAGTAATCTTTCAAAATAAGATCATTTTTTAAGTTCAAGGTCTGGAAAACCATGCTTTAAAAACGCTGCCTAGCACAGTGGATTTATTGGAATCCTATGGAGTGAGAAAAGAGGATGTGCGGGAAACGGTGCTGTCTTTTCCTTCATTGCATAGGAGGGGTTAAGATTAAAACAAGGATTGAGAAAAAGATTCAACGTAAGTAAATCAAGGAATTTCCTAACTTCAAATAGCGGAGTGCCGATAACCACCCCGTCGAAGATAGCATTCACTCAGCTCCCACATCTCTTTACCTCAACACAGCCTTCCCACCCTTTTTCTCCGGGCTTCTCCGCATCCCCCATCGCCTGCGAGGGCCAGGCAAGGTGGGTGCTCCCCACCCTCCCATCCTCGGGCCAGCCAGTGCCGCTTCTCTCAAGAACCACCCCAGCGTCCAGGAGGACTGGTCCCTCCCGCCCCCACCCCCCTACCTGTCAGGAAGGAGGAAGCCAGAGACATGGGGACCCCGGAGCAATTGAGCAGCAGCAAGACGCAGCAGGTAATCCCAGGCGAGCGTCGGCAAGGACGCTCCGCCAGAGCCCTGACGCCGGAGAACCAGAGCATCGTCACCTGGAGGGAATCCCGGGCGACTGCAGGTCTCGCGTCGCAGCCTCTGCTCAGCGGCCGCCGCTCGCAGTCAAAAGGGCTGTGGGCCGGCGTGCCGGGAGACAGTCGGCGGAGGGAGGCGGGCGCCCGGAGCAGCGGGGGAGGAGTGGGGGCGCCCCGGGAGGAGGGGTCCTGCGGCCAGCCTCGGCCAATGCGGCGGCTTTTTTCTAAGGGAGTTGCTCACAGCGGGTTAGCCGTCAGCCCCTCCGCGCCAGAGCAGGGCCGGGAGGAGGGGTGTCGGAGCGGCAGGAGCTGGGGATCTGCGGTGGCGCTGCCGAGTGCGCTCGTCGCTCTGGAGCCGGGCTGGCTTCTCGCTCTCGCACGCGCAACTCCGGCCGGGTCCCCGGGCTCTATGTCCAGCCCGCACGCCTGCTCGATGCGGGAGACAAGGGCGCACCGGGCACTGTGCGGAACCCGCGGGGTCGCACAAGAGACCAGGATCCTGGCTCAGGAGAGTCGGTCGCTCCTGTGAATGCTGTGCCAGGCGGTCTAGCCCTCCCGGCAGCCCAGCCGGCCACCGGCCCCGGGGAGCTGCAGGAGCCGGGAAGGCGCGTCTCCAGCGCCCGGCGCACCGCCTCCTCCCGCGCAAAGGAGCCGCCCCCAGCCGGGATGCCACCACCCGCTCACGCCCGGAGCAAAAGACCCGGCGCCTCCCGCTGTCCCAGCTTCGGAAGGAGCCACGGACCGGGTGCAGGAGGGTCCCCTCAACTTTTCACACCCCCTTGTCTCCCTCAGGGGAAAGCATGGCACTCAGGAAGCTGAGGGGACGGAGGGAACGAGTGGCCTTGGAGATCAGGCTCCGTGCTTAAGCCACTGCGGGCCTGATACTAGGGAGGACAGAAGTTGAAGCTACAAGAAAGGTCGGATAATACACACACCGCGACCAGAGCCTTTCTCCCTTAAAAAGAGGATCAGTGGTTCAGACTCCGCCCTTCCCAGCCAGAGCTGCCCAGGACAGGGAGTTGCATTAGACTAATCATTCATTCACTCGTGGGCCAGGGAGGGACCGCCGCTGCTAATCTCTGCCTGGGCCGCCTCCGTGGCGGCCTCCCAGCTGGGCGTGCGGTGGCAGCCACTACCCTGCAGCGCTTCTTGCCTGTGCGGCCCTGGTGTCCCCCTTTGATCCCCTCACTCAGCCAACCGGCCCCCGCTGAGTCCCAGCCTGTGGCCAAGCAGTGGCTGACTCTACTCAAAAGGGGTGCTAATCTAGAAACAAGAATTTTTGTAACTACGTTATGAAGGAGCCAGGTAAAGATGGAGAGCGCTTGGCACTTGTTGGGGCCTATGGTCATTCGTCTTTGGCGCCTACTATGGGCACATGTTCCCCACCCGGAGAACATCCAGCAGGTGCCCACCCGCATGCTAGTTCCTGCAGCACCTCGTGAATCCAAACAATAATCACTGACAAGCCAGAGAAGTCAAGCATTTCCTCCGTCTCAGACCAGAGGTTTCGGCAATGTGTGTAGCTGTCGTGAGAATTCCTTTGAGAATAAGTCAGTTCTCTGACACACTCCTCTAGCTTCGCCGCCACCCTTACCTGCCCCATCCCCACCCCCCACCCCCGGCTGCTCATTTGTTTTCATTTTGCAGTGATTTGGAGGCTTCTTTTAATGAGTGCATGGAGGCCAACTTCCCAACCCAGCGAGGACCACATCCCTGTGACTTGAGACAAGTGGGAGAAAGGAAGGCTGTCATTAGCCTAGCATGCTCCATTTCCCTCTCAAAACAGATTTTGTGTAAAATTTAAATTAAAAGAGACAAGAGCGATGTGGTTACTTGTTTTCCCCCAAACAACACCACAGCTAGATGCCTTGAGGGTCCAAGTGTTGAATGTTTCACTGTTTTTCCTGAGGCTACAGAGAGGTTAAGTTGGAAATACACACACACACACACACACACACACACACACACACACACACACACACGAGAGAGAGAGAGAGAGAGAGAGAGAGAGAGAGAGAGAGAGAGGGGGGGGGGGGGGAGTGGGTCCTCCCCCCCATGGGAATTAGAAAATAAAAACTAGAAGTTAAAAAAGAGCTATGGCCCCTGAAAGGTGATCAGCAGGGACCACTGTCTCTGCTATCTAAAATAAATCTCCCTGGATGGAGTCTCTAGATAAATTTACTCGTTGTGACTCAGTTAAGGAAAAATGAATGATGGGGATCCTAGAAGACCTATTATCGCCCCCAGATGTGCCTAGATTTGGTGACGAGTGCACTACAAAATTGCAAGACATCTGAAGAACACGCCTGTGTCATTCTGATATACCTTCCCTGGCACTAACCTAGCTAGCGCCTCAGTGTGTGTGACTAATCTTAGGAGGGGATCTGAATGTGTGGGGCATTTCTATCATGGGTGGCCAGACCTTCCCCTTAGGGACAAACCGGAAACCCACCTGGAAAACCCTTCACCAGCCTGGACCAAGAAGGTGAACAGAAGCCTTGGAAAACTAGTTCTTCCTGTGTACCACCTCACCATGGCCTCTGCTTCCAAAAGGACAGGCTATCTCAGTAAGGCTCAGCAGAGCTTTACCCACACAGCCATTGACTTTGTCATTCCTGAGTAGCACAGTCTATCTATCCCTTGCCAACTGGTCCCTGTCTAAGTCAAGCTGAGATATTCCGGGGTTAAACAGGAAGGAAGCCAGAAGGAAAGAAAGACAGGGGGAGGCAAAGAAGTGAGGGAAAGCAGGGGGAAGGCCTACTCTAAACAGCATATAGTTTTGCTTCCATATTTAAACTAAATGGCATGGTGGTGCCATCTACATCTCCAAATAATCTTGACTGAAATCCAAAGAAGAGAAAAAAGAGGTGGATGTTTGTCTTGTCTGATGTCATCATTCATGGGTGAGTAGGCAGTGGGGCCCAAAGATTACGGTCAAACTCAGGGCCTCTACTAGGCCCAGATCTTCAAATTCTCACTTCTTGCTCCATAAAATAAATCTGTAACCTGGACAGTTGAAAAAGGAGACGTGTCTTAAGGTAAGTGCTGTAACAGCTCTCAAGCTATAAGTTCAATTCCCACCAAAATGTCACTGAACATGACACTTAGTAGCTTCAAACTTGGTTCCAGAAATCCTCAGCTCACCTTCCCCATAACAGAGAAAACAGACTGCTCAAAACTGAGCTGAAGTAAAGGGATTGTGACAGCAAACACTAATGGCTGGGGACGCTCCATGGTGTATGAGGGCTTCTACACTTAAGGTATGATATCCTCCTGGGCAAGTTTGACTTAGACTTGAGAAAGATGAAGGACTGTTCTCCGAAGGCCCTAATCTGATAAGGGAAGCTCGGAGACTATGAGAAAAACATAGACAGCCCACAGATGCCAACCCCAGACGACCAACAAAAGGAATAGCATGAACCAAGTGTCTAATTTTTCTTTGAAACACCCTAACTACATTTCTTTAGAAGAGAGAATGTTCTTGCAGGTAGCAATCTGGATTTTTGGTTAGAGTTGGCAGTGATGTTGGGGATGATCATTTCCACATGTCTGAAAAGGTCTGGAATGATAACGAGGATTGTACCCACAAACCATTACTTCTCCACCTCTTCCATGATAACTATCTGATTCTTGCTAGGATGAAATTGAAAATGCTATTGTCAAGTTTTATTTTGTTTTAGCACGGGAGGTCTCGGAGAGCATATGAATAGGCTCCTCCTTTTTCTTCGACAGTGAAAACTCTAGGTTGTGAGGGTAGCTCAGTGGCAGAGCACTTCCCTGACACACGCCAGACCCTGTGGTCCAAGGGCAGGAAGGTAAAGATCTAAGGGAAACGTGACTTGCCAGGGCTGCATGGCTCAATAGTGGCAGAACCCATTAGCAGAGCTAATTAACTACTCAGTCGTTAGCCTCATCCTTTTGCACAGGATCTTTTGTCCCATCTCTTGTAACCCTAAGGACCACACCCATCACAGCAAAGCTTTGAGATAAAGCTGCTAATACCAAGACTTTTGTAAAACACCAGAGGCCCTGAAATAACAAAGCCACTGTTTTATATGTTTAGTTTTTCAGTGTAAACCAATACTGTAATAAATACTATTCCTTCACCAACTGGCCCTGACCCATCTCAACCCCCACCTCTACCCACCTCTACCTCCAGGAAAATGGAACCTCATTAAAATGACGTGGAAAGATGTGCCGGGACACATAGTGCCGGGACACATAGTGCCGGGACACATAGTGCCTCTGAGCTAAATCAGTGAGCTTAAAGGTCACGCATTTACCAATTTGACAAACAAAATAAAGTTAGTGTTATTAGAAGACTTGTAAACTTTTTGAAACCCCTAAAATGCTTCCATGTATGGACACATTGTCAGGGACTTGCTTTGAGAAAGGGTCTCCTACTTAACTCTCTACCTGGAAGCTACTTTGCAAAATGAATGTAACTGACTCCATTTTTATTGACACCAAAAACTATAGCTCCATCTTGAGGAAGTAAGGAATTGACAAGAGACTGAGAACCAATCCAGGATATCAGGCTACCAAGCTAATAGCTTGTTCCTGTTGCTCTAGGCTTCACTAACCACATTCAGTAAGTCTGATTTGTGTTAAGCATAAACAGAGGAGAGAAAAGCACTATCCTTTCAAAGTTATTAGCCACTGTTGGCTGTAGGCCTAGAGATAATCAGCCCAGCACTACCTGCCGGAATGTACGCCATCACATTGCTACTTGGTGTTGTAAGCTCAGGCAGACCCTCCTGACCATCTTTCAATTGCAGCTCTACCCTTCTTCCTCAACATAGAATTCATCATTTGTGCAGGACTTCTGAGTTATGAACAATAAAGATCACGTTTTTCAGTCTTTCTTATGGTCATCCTAATCATTTGAAATCATACCGCTCCCATGATTAATCTCTAACCAACGAAACAGCAATATAAAGTGTCATTAAAGGAAAGGCATGTTCATCCGTCTTTCCTTCCTCCTTGTTGATGACTGGACTACATGCATGATAAGTGTCAGGCACTTCAACAACCATTTTCTATCATGAGAAGAAAAGCCTCCAGGATATAGCAAGGGCAAGAAGGATGATTGGGTTTGATGCCATAAAGTGTAATCCAAGCTTGGCCTCTGCTTCCTGAGTGAGGGAAAATGAATACTCGTCATGTTCTGTTCCTTGTTAGTTAGTCGGGAACTTTCTCCCAATTCTCTTTTGGGCTGCAACATGAATGAAACATGAGGCATTATGCTAAGGGAAAGAAACCAATTTCACAATAACCGAAACTGTTTGACACAATAACATATACTGTTTGGCCCCACTCACGAGGTACCTGTAAGAGCAAAATCATAGAACTGAACACAGGATGGAGACTTCAGGGCCTGTGGACGGAGAACTATTAATGGGTGTAAAATTCTAGCTTGCAGGGCTGGAAAGATGGCTCAGTGGTCAAGACCACTGGCACTTTTTCCAGAGAACCTGGTTCAATTTCCAGCACCTACTTGGTAGCTCACACCCATCTATCACTCAAGTTCTAGGATATTCAGTGTCCTCTCCTGATTTTCTCCGGACACAAGGCATGCTCAAGGTGTACATACAGACAGAAAGGCAAGCCCTTCAGATACGATAAATAAATAAATAAGTCTAAAATAACTTTGCAACATGAAAGGCATTTGGGCCTGGGAAGATGGCTGAATGGGCAAAGGCCATGAGGAGCTGAGTTTGGATCCTCAGCATCCACTTTAAGAACTGGATGTGCCGGGCGGTGGTGGCGCACGCCTTTAATCCCAGCACTTGGGAGGCAGAGGCAGGTGGATCTCTGTGAGTTCGAGACCAGCCTGGTCTACAGAGCTAGTTCCAGGACAGGCTCCAAAAAAAAAAAAAAAGCCACAGAGAAACCCTGTCTCGAAAAACCAAAAAAAAAAAAAAAAGAACTGGATGTGGCAGTACTACTCATCCATAACCAGCTCTGGAGCAGTTGACCAGGCAGTTCCTGGAGACTCGCTGACAAGCAATCCAGGTAAAATGACAAGACCCAGGATCAGCAAGAGACCTTGTCTCAAAAAAATAAGGAGACAGTGATAGAAGATACTTGATATCAGCCTCTGACCTCTGCATGCACCTACACGGGCATGTCTACTTACATACACACTGGGCACACACACGTGTATGCACACACACACACACATTGCGTGCATACATATATGAAAATGTGTTGCAGAGATTGCTCCCACAGCAATGTAATGCTTGACATACTTAACACTATATTAGCATGAATACGGACATGCTCCATGTGCATTTTATCATGAATTTAGAATTTTTAAACCATTTAATAAAAAGATTTGCATAATATTTTCATTGTTATCAAATTAACATCATCATTAACCAAAAAAGTAGAGATAGAAAACACCAAGGAAAGTTTTATAGTCACATGATGATTGTGTAGGGAACATTTAACATTTAACAAAAACACAGGACAAATATAAATAGTACCATTTTTTTTAATTTGGGTAAGATTTAAAACAAAAGATAAGAACATTGTCCAAGATCACACAAAAATTAAAAAAAATCAGGCAGTCTGCCCAAGAGCACAAGCAAACGTGTGGATGCTTCGCTGTTTTGATTTGTTACAGATTTACTTCTAAACAATCATATAAAGTTCCTGATGTTTATCTCTCCTTAATAAGCAGTGGTGACTTCTAGCTTTGTACTGCTATTAGGCATTCTTCAGTGGTCACATTAATATTCACATTTATTTTGTTAAGGATAAATTCATTCATTGGCGTGTATATAAAGCCTTCTGAGTTATGCATTTTTTATTTGTTAGGCGAAGATCGTTCTTTCCTTTGGTTTCCAGTTGTTCTGTGCTATACTAATGGAGTTACTCAAATGA
Organism: Chionomys nivalis; assembly: GCF_950005125.1. Lineage (NCBI taxonomy): Eukaryota > Metazoa > Chordata > Mammalia > Rodentia > Cricetidae > Chionomys > Chionomys nivalis. The sequence continues at coordinate 22,773,941 of NC_080089.1, read as the reverse complement.
GACCTTGGAGATGTTTAATGATGCCAAGAATTTACAATGAAGTAAGTCCTATCAAAAGTAAAACATATCCATCCCTTTGACTTTCCAGAATTCATTGATTGTGAGGTATAAATATGTATTTAGAGAAATCTTAAAAAGTGATTTACTTGCCCACTGTCCCCTCTAGGGTATCAGATCAAGTGTCTATGAGGTAGGAAACAGTTCCTGCTGGGTTTTATCTCCTGAAAACTGTCGGCCAAAAAGCAGTCTTCTTCAACTTGAATTCTTTTCCTTCCCCAAGCTGTGCTTTCCAGTAATCTCTCATTATAAAGATAATAACCATATTCATTAACAGTTCCTCCATCAATCAGAAGGCAGTAAAAGAATAAATCTCAAGTCACCAACACTTAAGCTGTCAAAGGTATTCCATCAGTGCTAGCCTAATTGAGAATAGCTTGCACCAACTAGGTTGGTCATTGGTGATTACGGAATGAGCGAAACTGATTTCACTAATGTGCGAAGCGCCACGGGGAATTCTCAAGTGTGCCATTGATGTACCGTCTTATCTTAACGTTTTTCCCTTGGTACTCTAAAGGCATAAGACAAGTTGATTTGCTTTATGAGCCTGTTCCCTCATCAAACAAGAGGGCAAAATGGTTTCACCTCTTCCTGTTTGAACATGAAATGGATTTCTAAATTATATTTATATCAACAAAAACTAAAGCCTGTGGAGTATGAAAAGACCCTCAGAAAGTATCTAACTCAACTCTTTCATTATTCCAGAAATCTAAAAGTCAAATAAATTAGGCAATTTGCCCAGAGTTGTGGTGGACATTATCTTCCAGAAGACGTACATCGTTTTGGGAAAATATCACTCAAAACATGGTTCCACTGAGAACTGCCAATCATAAAACTAACTCCGCACTCCATCTGCACACGTTAGCATGGGAAGCTGATGTGGTCCAAGCTAAGTCAATAGGCTCTCATCTCTGACCACATTCATTGCTCCAGGATAGGGTGGCCTCTACTTCTCCCCAGAACTTTTACAACTTTAGTTGTGGAGAAACGGCCTTCTCCCCTCTATGTGAAGTCAGCTTCATAGTGAGAACTGAGCAGCTGTTGGCCAGCCAGCCATCATTGGCAACCTAAGTCTATAAAATTAATATAGCATTAAAATGGGACCCATGTTAATAATGGCGCTATATAATAGCATTACGTGATTAATGTATCATTTCAATATATTACAATAAGGCCCTGGTACAAGTAGTGCCCCCAATTTAAATGACAGAAGCCAAGTGTAGAAATCATTAGGCATTACGACAAGAACTTCAAGGGAGGAAAGAGATCAGAGAAAGCTGGCCTTGCTGGTCCCTCAGATCACAGGATGCAGATGTCAGCATCCTTTTCCTCACTCTGAAGCCTGCCTTCATCTTCTCAACGCATGTTACTCTTTACTGGGCAAACCAAGCAATCAATCTTGAGGCCACTCCGGTAAGTAAACCCCACCTCCAGGAAAGCTATTGCGTGTGGGCAGGTACTGCATTCCCACAGAGGCCATCCTTTTGCTCTTCTGGCTCCCATCAGACTTGCAGAATTCCCACTGCTCTTGGACTTTGAGACACTATATTGTCTTGGGCATATTACAAAGCTTTTAAATGTATAGACATATATGTATTTTATTTGTGGAAATAGGAAGGAGTTGGAGAGAACCCAACACCTTTACTGAATATTATAATTGAAGTGGAAGAAAAAAATCAATTCAGAGGGAAGAATCCAGTTCTATTGCATTTCTCATCCCCAGAGACGCTTATGATGGGCATAATGGCTGGACATTAGCCCTTGCCTTCTAACAGATGCAATTAAATGAACCCCAGACAAAACAGACAAGTAAATGGCAGTCTATTTATAGGTCACTTTGTTCCTTCCTGCTAGAAATAGCTCGCCTCCTGGGCATGGGACAAATGCTTGTATCACCTGAGAAAGTGTCACTCTGCTCAGGAGCCCCTGATAAGTGTTAGCATTAATGGGAACCTCCTACCCCACCCCCACTGGGGTATTGAGAGCAGTGAGAATGTGCCTATTGGTTTCAAAGTGGGTCACCAGGCCTCTGCTCTAGCCTTATTTCCCCAGAGGCAAATGGGTGGGCTTAAAAAACAAAAACTGGAATTGTTCATTTTAATACTTTTCTTAGATTAGGATAAGTCATGACTTTCTCTTCTAGTTCGGAAAATAATCTTAATGGTGCCTGAATTATTCTATCTAGGTCAGAGTACCATAAAGATGATACGTTATAGTCCAGCCTGTGAGAAAAACAAAACACTCTGCTCAGCTCAGTGTTCTAACAGGTAAGGGGTTTGGAGTTTGTTTTTCTAATGGAATATATACTTTTCCGATATTTTAATTCATTCTAATGGAATATATGCTTTTCTGATTCGCGGTGCACTAGGAAACGATAGCGTAGCGATTGTGCAAGCAGTTAAAGCTTCTTTTGTTGAGTAAAGTAACCTACAGACCTTCCAGTTCCTTGAAACCCAGGGTGCTTCGCTGGATGAGCAGCAGCAGTAAGGTTTTCCCAAGGGAGCCCCAGACTTTGCCCAGATCCACTGAGTCAGAAAACCCTTGTTAGAATACACTACATGCTAACGAGGTTGCAAAAAAAAATAAATAAATAAAAAATAAATTGCCTTATTCTACAAAAGACCATAGAAGCATGAATGAAGGTGAAATTCTCTGCTATAAAGCCTTTATCTGAGGTGTCTGGGCTTTAAGGCTAAGGTGGGCCACCTCAGCAGGCAGGTAGGAGCTCTCTGTGACTGGTCCCCAGAGCTGGGTGCTTTCTCACACCGGGAAGGGTAGGGAAATCGGTTAAGTCAGTTCAGGAGCGGTGACACTTATGGACATCAGAACTGGAGTGACCTGATTCTAAACAGTTGTGTTTGGGGCTCTTTAACCTGCTTTGAAGTGAAGACAGTAATATTGATGGTATCTTTCATGTGGTTTAAATATAGTAATTAAAACACAACTCCCCTAGCACGGCAGTGGCCTGTGAGGTACACTTTCAGCTGTGTGTTCTTTGAATTCTTTTATTTTTAATACTCCCCCCACACCCTTAGAAATGATGTTTAGAAATGGGTTCGTTCCTCGTTGTTTGGCCTAGGGACAGTACACAGACCGCTTTAAATGGCACATTCACTACTGGGCTGCCTCGGGACGGGAGAGCGGTGTGCTCTGCACCGCGCGTCCTGTAGGTGGCAGCACCGGGACCGCCTGAGCACGCAGCAACTCAGGACACTTGTTGAGCCAAGGATGGAGGAAGCTGGTATACCCACGCATAGGAAAACTGTACCTTCCAGTACTTTCCAAGGCTTCTTCCCGGGCCCGGAGAGAGGCTCAGCGGCTAAGAGTGCTTGCTCCTCTTCCAGAGGACCCTAGCTCTGTACCCAGCACCCATGCCTGACCATCTCAACTGCCTGTAACTTCAGCCCCAAGGGGAATCCAAAACCTCTGGTCTCTGAGGGCGCCGGCACTCACATATTTCATATACTGTACAGGCACACATAATTAAAAATAAAACATGTTATCACTTCTTGGCCTTTTGGCTAGATCAAGTGTAAAAATAAAACATTTTGCTTCCTATGTATTTTGTTTTGTTTGTTTTTGTTTTACATTTGTATGGTTTCTTTCTGGGAGTGGGGATGATTTTAGCTAAGAACACCTTTGAGGAAAGCCTTCTGATGCAGCACTCTAGTACCCTAGGAAGTCTTTTGAGATTGCTCCAGCCTCCCTCTAACACTCTGGGCAGCCCCACCCCAGGGAGGCCCCCAGCTTCAATAGGGAGGTCCTGGAGGTCGAGGTGGTTCTCAAAGGATGCAGGAAAGGAACAATAACTGCATGCACTACTGAGATGACTACTCTGCACAGTCTTCAACACTCTGAATGCCTTAGCAAAGCCGCTAAGCTAGGCCAGGATGTAGGCAGGATAGTCAGTAGATTGCCTAGAGTCAGATAGCAACTAGGCTTCAAATCCAAGCAAACTGACTCTTGAATTGGTGTTTCCTTTCAGTGGAAGACTACAAAAGCAAGCAAGCAAAAGGGAAAGACGAGAGCAAGGAAGGGTGTGTGGAAGGGCTTGGAGGGAGGAAAGGGAAGAGAGAAATGATGCAATTATATTATAATCTTAAAAATAAAAAAAAAAGGAGAAGCAAATAAAACAAGGCCAGTGGGAAATTGCTTGCAAACAAAGGGCTTTCTGAGAGTTCTACTATGCACAAATAACTAAGATACGAGGCTCTGTCAAGGCCGAATTTGGGCTTATATCAGACAGAAGGGGCCAGGGGTACAGGTCTGGCAACAAAATAGAGGATCCCCTTCAGAAAAGCACCCAGAAATAATAGAAGAGTCTGTTAAGAAAGACACCTGCAACTGGAGAGACAGAGGACCGGGGTTCAATTCCCAGCACCCACAGGTAGCTCACAAAGGCCTGTAACTCCAGTCCCAGGGGATCTGAAGCCTTCTTCTAGCCCCCATGGTACTGAACATTGTGGTGTACAGATGTGCATTTGAGTAAAACATACATACTTAAAAATAATTTTCAAAAGAAATCGCCAACAAGATTAAGACAAGGGCTTGCCCAGTATTGGCTGTATAGTGTCTACAGTCTCTCTCATTCTATTGCCAGAGAAACACAACTTTCTTTTGTTCTCCAGGAAATTGAAAACACTGGTATAATGTCATGAAAAGTTTCCTTTCGTGGACTTTGAAATTCAGACATATCTGGTTCTACTTTTTTCTTTTTTGTTGCTGTGTGTGGATATGGAGGGGTACAAATGCACATGAAAGTCAAAGGTGAATAACAGGTATCCCCCTTGATGGCTTTCCACCGTGTGTGTGTGTGAGAGTGTGTGTGTGTGAGTGTGTTGTTTTTGTTTGTTTGTTTATTCCTTTTGGTAGCTTCTGTCACTCTATCTGGAGCTCAGAGCTCATCAGTTGGGCCAGGCTTGCTGGCCAAAGGCTCCAGGAACCCACCTGTCTCCATTCCCCCCACAGTAGAATTATATGTTAATGCCACTTGCCCAACTTTTATATATCGACTCCTGGAGGACCAGACAAATCATATTTGTGGAGAAGACCCTTGGCCAATGGAGTCATAGCCTCAGTCCCCTCGTTTCTGTTGTTGAACTTGAGAGCCTGTAACTTAACCAATGCTAAACCAAGCAGAGCTGTTTGAACAGTGCCTGACTTGGGATGGGAGCTTCCTAACAATTACTGTAGTGACATTTCTCAGCATTCACCTCTTCAGCCTCCATCATGCCAAATCAGAAACTCTGGTCCCCCATACACTGCTAGACCAAGGGCTCTGCAGCCGAGTGACATGCTGTGATTGGTCCAGACCGTCACTCCCTGACTCGGGAGTTGTCTAAAAGGGACTGTTAGACTCTACACTGCCACCAGGTTGCCACACATCCCCCAGTTGTCTGTACCATCTGTGTCTTCCCTGAGTTCTGAGCCTCAGTACTGTGAAATGCGTACTGCTCCGGTTCTGCTTAGTCATTTCCTGCTTCTAAGACAGTGTTTTCTGGTTTCCCCTCCTAGTCCTATGCTGTCCAGTACCCACCACCACCCATAGGCAGCCATACATGGCTACGGAGCTTAATTAAACCCTGAAAATTCACTTCTCATTCACACTATCTGCCTTCCAGGTCCTTGGTGACCATGCGTTTTAGACAATGCCGATTATAGAACATTTTCATTATAGCAAAAACCAAATGAGAGCCGGGCGGTGGTGGCGCACACCTTTAATCCCAGCACTTGGGAGGCAGAGGCAGGCGGATCTCTGTGAGTTCGAGACCAGCCTGGTCTACAAGAGCTAGTTCCAGGACGGGCTCCAAAACCACAGAGAAACCCTGTCTCGAAAAAGCAAAAAAAAAAAAAAAAAAAAAAAAAAAAACCAAATGAGATTGGGCTGACCTAAAGGGTGTGTCTAAATCCTAAGTATACTTAGGGGCTAAACTAGACTTATATCACCTAGGCAAAAGAGGTACTTCTGGGCCCTCCCGGATGCACCTTAACTTTCTCCATGCAACAGGCAACACACAGACCAACTCAGCCAACTCACTGGTGACCACTGAAGCACCCAAGGTCCCAGGCCAGATGCTACTTCAGGGACAGCAGCTCCTTGGCCTTAGTATGTGACGGATAAGTATGCACAGAGCCTAGCGGCACTAGGAGACGGAATTTATTCTTCCACTATTTTATACAAACATGATGGTCTCTGATCATAGTTGCCCCCATTAGCTTCTTTTCCTCCCACTAAACCCCTTTTCTTCCCAAGTCCTTCTTCTATTTTCTTTCAGGTTCTTTTACATTTTTTATATTATAAAAACAACGAATAATTAACTCTATCCCTAAACTTGGCATGATTCAATTAGGAGGGATTTAAAGAATTTGTCAAACACATAAAAACACTACTCTCTGACTGCCACGGTAACCTGAACAGCCAAGCAACCTTCTGAGGTGCAAAATCCCCACCAAAGAGACTTAAAGGCTTCCAGGTAACTCCAAGCAAGGAGAACACATTACACACATGGGGGCCGGAGGGTTGGGGGGCAGGGGAGGTGGGATATGGGGAGGATGGGTGGATCTTCTTTCTAGGGAGTTGAAGCTTGATAGTTTCCATATCAGGAAAGGGGACTCAGTTTGTAGGGGTCAGCTCCGACTGCCTGCACAGATCACGGAGAGAAGGGGGGAGTTAGGGGGACTGGAAAAACGCCATGAGATAACCAAAGGGAGCATAAATAGCTCTGTCAAAAGCTCTTCTATGTCAGAGGTCCTCAACCTTCCTCACGCTGCACCCCTTTAATCCAGCTCCTCACATTGTGATGACCCACAACCATAAAATTATTTTCATTGCTACTTCATAGCTATTATTTTGCTACTCCTATGAACTGTAATATAAATATCTGATATGCAACTTTTGCAATTTGATTTTTAAAAGAATATTCACAGGAAAAGCTAGGTTTGTCCTCAGTTATGCAAACCATATTCGGAGCAGAACGAGTCATCTGTAAAGTTGATGCTAACACAGACCTACTATGAAAATACACAAAAGTTTTCTCTTTGTTTTTCAGGGGGGAAAATGTAAATAAAATAGAAGCAGCTTGCTTTTCTTGATGCTTAACTCCAGCAAAACTCAAAGCAAAGAGGTTTTTAAAGTTTGCTTAATATTCAAAGTAACATTTGCATAGTGTTAGTATTTTCCATCACAACCAGAGCTCCCAGGGGCCATCAGCATTCAAGCAAAATGCTCAGCCACCCCAGGAGTTAGTGATGCTGGGCCCTAGGGCCGCACATGCGCCATCAGTGTTCAGGCAAACAGCCTGGCCACCGGGGTCTTAAAGCCCTACGTAATTTGTGTGCCTTGTGGTCACATCATCTACGTGTGTTGTAGCTGCGGAAGCACCTATGTGCCTGCTCTCTAAGGCCTTTAAAAGGGAGGCAGAGGCAGGCGGATCTCTGGGAGTTCGAGGCCAGCCTGATCTACAAGAGCTAGTTCCGGGACAGGCACCAAAGCTACAGAGAAACCCTGTCTCGAAAAACAAAAAACAGACAAACAAACAAACAAACAAAAAAAAAAAAAGTGGGCATGCCTGTCGGACGGTGGTGGCACACGGCTTTAATTCCAGAGGCAGAGGCAGGCGGATCTTTGTGAGTTCGAGGCCTACCCTGGTCAATAGAGTGAGTCCCAGGACAGCCGCGAAAGCTACGGCAAAAAACCAAAAGTATTCACGCCCACTCTACCTCTTTTTCACCACTCTGTTTTCAGACAGGTCTGCGCACTAACCTCTCCCCCTGCCCCCCCCCCCCACTCCCTCTGTTAAAAAAAAACATAAAGTGGGTTTCATTGTGTATCTTGTGATCCGTTCTCGCGCCCAGACATATCACATAGTACAGAAGATGGAAGAAACTCCCCAAAAGAAGAACTACCTACCCCAAGATTCCTTAGTAGATTCTAACACCGGCTGTCATCATTAACTAAATTACCTGGTGATATCTGGAGTCTGGGTCTGTATTTGAAGGCTGTAAACAGATCAATGATCAAGGTCAGACTGTAGGTCTCAGCAGAGAAGGACCAGCAGCGGCTGCATCACTCTCAAACCCAGCGACCACACTCCTCTTAGTTCCTTACTGACTTAGTTCCCCATTCGTCTTTGGATACTCCACCTCAACACTTAGTGCTGTCTTAAGGACAGGGACAATAATTTAAGTGATTTGTAAATCCACATTTTATAATCCAGTACAAATCCAGATCAAGATGGCTTGCTCAGAAGCCCTGAATCGTGGCTGGTCCTAGAACAGTGCCCATAGCTTCTTAGCCCAACAATAACTTCAAGAGGTGGTGTGGATGAAAATTCCTAAAGTTGTTTGGTCTTCAGGCATCTGGGACATAAGTAGAATTGGAGTAGGATCAGGAAAGCACTGTGGTGTAAGTGTGGTTGGGTAGCACAGGGGGTCCTTGACTCAGAAGATCTCATTATTGATTTTCTGCTGTCCTGTTGCATCTCGGTAATTTGAATGAATTTTATCAAAGGCTCAAAGGCTCCAGCTCACACTTTTTTTTTTTTCAAGACAGGGTGTTCTTTTTTTTTTTTTTTTTCCTGTTAATCCTTGGCTGTCCTGGAAGTCATTCTATAAACCAGGTTGGCCCTTGAACACAGAGATACCCCTGCCCGTGCCTCCTGAGTGTTGGGATTAAAAGCGGGCGCCACCACTGCCCAGCTTCTACCTCGTAGTTATTTTAATTTTTCACTGGGCTTTCCAAATCATACAGATGTCTGTTGACGTCTGATGAGGTTGCCTCTTGTTTAAACCTATCATAAATTGAAAACATTAAACTGAAAATGCATTTAGTATCTAGCTAGCTCAAAGACTATTTTATAACAGAGTTTTAAATGCTTTGTGTCATTACTGACCTGTGCATCATGCTGCAGAGTCCTGTGGCCTTCATGATCACGTGGCTGAGAGATAGTCCCACAGCCAGCTAACGTGGGAGAAGACTGAAGCTTAATGCATAAAGTACGCTTTCAAGCCAGGCGGTGGTGGCGGCGCACGCCTTTAATCCCAGCACTTGGGAGGCAGAGGCAGGCGGATCTCTGTGAGTTCGAGACCAGCCTGGTCTACAAGAGCTAGTTCCAGGACAGGCTCCAAAACCACAGAAAAACCCTGTCTCGAAAAAGCAAATAAATAAATAAATAAAGTATGCTTTCTACTGAATGTGCACTGCTTCTGTATCACTGTGATTGTAAGAGTTCTGCCAGAAGCAAAGGCATTGGAGGGAGAGATGCTTGTTCAGTTGCTGGACAATTGAGATGGTGAGCCCAATAAATTAGATTTCTTTATTCTTTCCCCGTGACTGAAGCTTAGTGCCATTCAGAGGAGGACTGCCTCCCAGGAAGATAGTTCATAGTTCTGACAATTCAGGAGATATTGGAGCCAAGATAATGATGGCCAATGATGGGCAGGACTGTACCTTGAAGAAGACTGCTTAGTTATACATATGTCTTTCCCTCTATTTAAATCTAAGAATAAATTTTGGGGTCACTGTTACTTATTCCTCTTCCCAGTGTGGCTACGGGGAATTAATTTTCTTTCTTTCTCTGCTTTTCACTCTTGCTAGTCTCTTTACCTGGCTTATTAAAGGACAAATGGCCAGATCTAATTTGTTAGAACTACCCGCTTAAGATCTGAGCCTCAAAATTCTGTGGTCAAAAAAAGTCATAAACCTTCAAAAATCAGAGACTGTTTATATAGCGTGTCCTGAAACAGATAGCCTACCCATGGTTCTTGGGAGTCTTCTGTGTCCACAAGACCTAAAAAAGACAGGAGGAAAGGTAATAGGGTTATTCCTGCTGTTGGTGGATAAAAGGCATCCAAGATGAAACCAGGAGATCAGGTTAGAGAACCTCACCTGTTCTAGTTTACTTTCTGATACCGTGACAAACACCATGACCAAAAACAACTTGGGAAGCATTGGATTTATTTCATCTTACACTTCCCGGTGACAGTCCATCACTGAGGGAAGTTGGGACAGGAACTAAGGCCAGGAACTGAAGCAGATACCGTGAAGGAACTCTGCTTACTGACTTGCACCTCACAGCTTGTTCAGCTACTTTTTTCTACAACCCAGGATCATCTGTGCAAGGGTGGCACCAGCCACAGAGGAAAAGATCTTCCCACATCAATAATTAATTAAGGAAGTGCCATCGGCCACTCTGATGGAGGCAATTCCTCTTCTCCAGTGACTCTAATTTGTGTCAAATTGACAAAAAAGAAAAAAAAAACCAGCACACCAGGTGATTGACAGCAGAGGTAAGGACTGTGTGGATGGGAGATTTACTTGGAAAGCAGACTCCATAGGATTTGTGGAAAGATAAGCACAAACAGTAACAAACAGAACAGAAATCATAAGAGCTTAGACCCTATCTTCCAGCTAGCCAAACTTCTTTCCAGTTTGGCTAGCGATGTTATCTATTCCGGCTTCACAGTAACCCTGGGGAGGGATTATGATCTGCATCCTGCAGATAAGAAGAATGGAACTCAGAGGGTTACATGAAGGCTCCAGCTAGTAAGTAGAGGAGACACTCAGAAAAAGCAGGGCCAAAATATCTCCTTTGCACACCACACTGGGTCGATGCTAAATGTCAGGGCCAATCCAGAAAAGACAAAATAAAAGAGCAAGGGGAGCCTCATTTGGGCTCTCACCTTTAATCTCTACTTGAGAGCCACTTGTTTGCTAAAAGTGAATTAGCACTGGGGTACCATAATGAACTCACCCCACGAAGGAAAGACATCCTACCAGGCTTCTGTGTAGGAGAAATGAGTTCCCCTAGCTCTTTGAAGCATTTTAACAACCTGAAATTGCACGGTGTAGGTATCTGCTAAGGCTGTTTCATACCAGGCCACTTTCACAAAAGGCCAGACTGCAGGAGCCCAGAGTTACTCCCAGGGGTCTGGCTAACTACATAAATGGCTCCAGAGTTCACAGGAAACTTGCGCCCTGGAGGCTAAGAGGACTGAAAGGCATTTGCCATCCAAATGGGAAAAAGGGGAGGGAGGGCGGGTAAGGCTGTCAGCTACAAACAAAGGATGGGAAGGGAACAGATGAGAACCAAGGAGCTGAGTTAGGATAGGAGAGGGTAACTGATTCAACCTGTGGCCAGAAGTGCCTGTCTGTCTCGATGGGTGACACTGAGATCACCACAGAAAGCCTATGGAGGACGGCAGCCGTGTGTTTCCAACACAAGTTATTGAGAAGTGAGACTTTAGCCTGGATTTTAGTAACTATTGGTGCATAGCAACCCAGAACAACCAATTTATTAATGATCATGGAATCTGCATCATGGAGATTTTTGATAATGTACAATCACTTAGCCTACAGCTGCTCCAAGGTGTCTAGAGTGTCCCCTGTGGAAATACAGAGACAGGCGTGGGGCTCAACAGTTACGACACTGTGGTCTAGAATCATTTGGAAATGCCCTCCCTCATACTTAGTGCTTTCAGTTGGAACCACATTTGGGTCTGTTGAACCTTGCATGAGCTGGAGCGCTGTGCCATTCAGAATTCTTACATGGATGCTCTGAGTTTGGAACACAAGTATGCCAGGAAAAACTTCTGAAGATTTCTCAGAAACCTGCAGTCACTCCTACAGCTCATTGGTTACACACAACAGATAAACCCAATGCATTCAAACAGCCTCCTCCAAGAAGAGAAGGGTCAAAGAAGACCTAACTCTACAGCCCAGAGGCATAGCTCTTGGAGGTCTGGGAGCCTGTTCTTCCTCAGCATCAGGGAAGAAGGTGGAAAGGGGATACGCAGTTTGCAGAGCACCAACAGGAAGTGCTTTCTTCTGTGCCCAGGCCTGCCCTCTCACTCCTCCAGCCCCTTTCTTATCCTGGGAAGCCCTGCGGTTTCTGCCTTACCTAACTTGGCATCTCCGTGAGGGCTTTATTACCATAATAATATCCTTGCCAAAGTAGAGAGTCTCATTCTTTGTTTTCTTTTAAAGCTCCTTGTTGCTGCTACTCAGTTTTCAAAGCCCCTGTCTGGCAGAAGTTATTTCCTCTCTGCCTCAGGACCAAGAGAGGTTACAATTCTAGGCACCCCAGGCATGAGTTCTTACTCCACAAATTCTCCGCTTCTAACTTTGGAACCTTGTACGGCTTCTTGAAGTCTCAGTTTCCCCGAAAAGTTTCCTATGGAAATTTTACAAAGATTAAATAGGATGCTGCCTGGCAGAAAACCACACAGGACATACAAGCTGCCTTGATTTCAAACTGTCCTAATAAAACTGTCTGTTGTGTTATTAACGACCTTCCCACTCTATAAGCATGCCGTGTTGGCCTCTTGGACCCCTACCTACTGCATGCCTTGGGCAATTTCTTTTTTTTTTTTTTTTTTTTTTGGTTTTTCGAGACAGGGTTTCTCTGTAGTTTTGGTGCCCGTCCCGGAACTAGCTCTTGTAGACCAGGCTGGCCTCGAACTCCCAGAGATCCACCTGCCTCTGCCTCCCGAGTGCTGGGATTAAAGGCGTGCGCCACCACTGCCCGGCTGGGCAATTTCTTTATCGTGGCAGGAGACTCAGGAGTTCTCAGTGATTAAATGAGGTTATAAGGATCAAGCTATACTACAAGGTAGACCAGGCTCATGTAAGAATAGTTATGTTCTTTTTCCCATTTCATCTCTACCTCAGCCCCACCTTCTCTCCACTGATACCACACATACGGTGTTGGAGAGAAAAAGGTGTAAATATAATACTGTGTCCCCAGTTTCATCTTATAAAGTTCCCTATCAATAAGCATCTCAACTTCCTACTCTCCCACCAGGAAAGCTCTAATACCCAGACCTAAGTGAGGAGAAGGTGACTAGAGATAGCACATCAACCTAATCCGAAGCGAGCCAGCAGGAAGGCCCATTAGGTTGGGGGCAGCCCCCTTTCAGGGAGGCCTGAGTAGATAAGTCAAGATGACTGGGCTCCAGCCCCCTGGTGGGGAGGCTGCCGCCTGCTTGGCCATAGGACAGAGATTCAATTTCCAGTCTTTGTCCCGAAGGGCAATGTGGTCAACGCCTGGGTTTTCTCATTCAGGACAAAGATGGGAGTGGCGGGACAGTGGCTGTCAGGTGTCAGTCTTCCTCTCCAAGCCAGAAAAGCCTTTTTAAAAAAACTCCCCTTCCAAATGGGATAGGCTGTAAGCGATCCCAGCCCCTCTGGGTACAGCCTTCGTCCAAATACCCATGACAGCCACAAACCTGTTCCCTGGCTGTACTGCACAAATCACTTTCCCAAAGCGGTTGTCAGTTTTCCTTCCTCCTGGTTTTAACAGGAGGAGAAGTTATTTATCATTGAAAGGAATCTGCACTATAGTTCCAGTGTTTACATTCCTTAGGCCCAGATATGACCCCTGGGAAACTCTGGCCTCACAGCTAAATGGGCCTCTTCCCTCTGTTCCTTCCTTCAGCTTCCTGCAGAGAGCACAAGGGGTTCAAGGCATCATGGTTGTTTGGTTTAATTTTTTTCTCACATTGCTCCAGGTCTGCTGGTTTATCCACTTATCCCTTCAACAAGCATTTAATGAGCATTTATTCTGTGCCCGGCAATGCGATCCACCCCGGGTAACTAGAGATAAATTAAACAGGATCTGGCTTTCAAGATGGTCTCTGTGCTTTGTTTTGGTGGGAGATGAGGAGTTGATCTGGTCCGTGAATACCAAAGACACATAAATGTCTGGCTATTGAAGTGCGGCAGGAGGGCCAGGGAGGAGCTGCGGCAGCCTGCGGTGATGGTGTGTGCAGTGGATCAATGGGCAGTTGGAGTGTGGGAAAGGAGCAGGACAGTGTGTATCAGTGAGTAGGAGCTCGTGAGCAAAGGTATGCAACACCATGACCTTCCGAAGGACCACAGGTCCTTGGGGACAAGCAGGGCCAGCTGGAAAAGAAGCTGGATGTGTGGGTGGAGCTGGAACTTGCCACACTCCAGGCCCTGGGCTCTGCTCCAATCCTCCAGAGACCTGTTTTACCAAATGAGAAAAGCTGGCAGACCTTTCCACAGCCACATCTGGACGTGGAGTGGGTGCTTCCTCAGTTTCTCCCAGCAGCAAAACATATTCTTCAAGTCTTTTGGGTAGCCTGGATAAGCCACACAGAAAACATTTGATGGCTTCCAGTTTTTATTTACTTTATTGGTTCTAGAGGGAAAACATTCATTTATTTTTATGGAACACATGGGCTTGGTGATGTTTTTTATATTATTAAAAATGAAATTCTTGGGGAAAACTCAAAAATTTGATTTCATGGCTTCCTACAATATTACACTTAAATGCTATGTCTCACTGGCAAAGCCAGAGAAATATGAATGACCATGAGCCATGTTGGCTTCTCTTGGAGTAAAAATAATGTGTGCACCTTTTCCCCTCATCCCTCCATGCATGCTCCCAGAAGCAAAATCTCATGACCTTCATTTTGCTGTTTTACAGACATTTGACATCCTAATGATGAGCTGGTCCATTGGTTTAGCAAATAAAACTGCTTGCTTCAGTCACCCAAGAGGTCCATTTTGGCAAGTCAAAGGATGTTGCTCAAGAGGAAGTTGAGGAGAGAAAACTATGGCACACCCCACCTCCTCCCTGAGTGCCATCACTTTTCAAGGTCTCATCCCAAGAACTAGGGTGTCTCGTTCTTGTGTAGAGATCTCCCTGTGTATGAATTCACTGAGAATTGGGGTGAGGTAAGAGTGGAAGCTGAAGTATCAGCACCCCAAAGTGTTGGGAAAACAGTAGACCTTGGATAGAAAAAAACACAAAGGCCCCCTGAAACTTCAGCCTGGAGTTCCTGAGTGGAGTCTTGAGATGTGAAGAAAAGGAATCTATATTTTTATAGAACCCCCATAAAGTTAGAAATTTACCATGAAAGAGATTAGGGGTTTGGGCTCAGTGGACGGAGATAGGAGGGTCAAAGCCAGATATTAGTGGTCGCACACCGAACCCCCACAACTAACCTCCAGCACCTTCATCTTTACAATAGAGATAATAATAGCACCACTAATTGATCAGCTACGACCAGAGAATTCCCACTAGTTAAGAGTAGAATTTATAATGTAACTGTAAGCCTATAGAGTTGTTCCAAGAGGGTGGATTCTACCTTCAGAGGTAGCAAGAGTCTGAGTCCACAATCACCTGCCCTAGGCAACTCATTATGGTAAGAACGCAGCTCTGTGTCACATAGACAATGTACACAAAGAGAAACCAACAGTGTGAAGAACTGGGTAACTAATAAGTTGGTCTATTCTATTGGAAACAGGCAATGGAATCTCCCTCAGATTTGGTAAGAACGCAGCTCTGTGTCACATAGACAATGTACACAAAGAGAAACCAACAGTGTGAAGAACTGGGGAACTAATAACTTGGTCTATTCTATTGGAAACAGGCAATGGAATCTCCCTCAGCTTTAGTGAGCATTTGGTGGCCCTTGGTCTAAGTTGGAGTTAAGAGTAAAAGTCAGAATAGCCTCAAGACTCACCCCTGTTCGTCTCTCCTCAGAGAAAGACAGTAATCAGCCAGAAAGGGAGAAAGATTAAGGCAATGGGTCAGAGCACAGACCTGGGAAGGAGTTGTGGGGCCCCTGGGTACATCCCACATAGACCAGCTTCTGATGGCAGGACAGGGGCTCTACACTGCAAGCCCTTTGCCCAGGCTTCCCAGCTACTGCCACTGCAGAGCTGTCTGGAAATTTCTGATCATTCTTTTTATTGATTATCTCTATTGATTTTGTCTATGGTGAAAATATACTGCAAACACATTAAGTAGCTATCACAGGCAAATTGTCTTGTAATGAATTGAGCCAGCAGACCGGATTTTACATTTAACTTTAAGTGAGACTCAGACTTGAGCCCAATACCAATGGAAGATTGAAAGGCAGGTTTAGAGACCAAACTGGCAATGGACCTTGGAGTTTTTCCTGTGCACTACTGGAACACACCAGAGCTCTGCTTGAATGGTCATGCCAAGTCAGAGTGGGTATACAAGTCTCCTCAAGAGATAAAACAGATTGCTATAAAAAGCACACAATCATCTGTCCCGTGACTTCATTTTTTTTGCCACTTTTCCAAGCTTTAAATATTTGCCAATTACTCTCTCTATTGCAGACTCCAGAATAAGAAGGGGCACCCATCTGGATGAGCTCCCTCGTCTGGTCTCAAGTCTTGAAATCTGGTTGCTGTGTTTAAGGGTTTCGAAAATAGGAGACCAGTACCATGCTAATGAGTGCATGTCCTCCTCCTTCTGTGAACTTGTGTTTCTATGTACTCCAAAACTCCTAAGTAGCATGTGTATGCATGCTCACGTACGTGTGCATGTATGCATGTGCACGCATGTGTGTGTGCATGTGAGTATGTGCACATGTTGTCTGCATCTTCGCAAAACTGTGCTCAAAAGAATACTCAGATGCTTAAATCTAACATGCCGGGTGCTGGTTGGGGTTTTGCCAAATTGGCACTAGAAAGCCATTTGTGAAAAGGAATTGCTCCATCAGAGAGACTATGGGCATGTCCGTGGGGGTATTTCCGTAGTTAACTGTTAACGTGTGAAGGCTCAGTCCACTGTGGGAGTGGCCACCCCTGGGAAAATTGTCCTCGGTTATGTGAGAAAGTTGGCTGAGTGAGCCATGGAAAGTAAGTCGGTAAGCAACCTTTCTTCACGGCCTCTGCTTCAGTTCCTGCCTCCACGTTCCTGCCTTGACTTCATGCCCTGACTTCCCTGTATGATGGACTACAAGCTGTAAGATGAAATAAACCCTTTCCTCCTCAAGTCACTTTTGGTCTTTTATCATAGCTATACAGACCTAAGACACCAAATTTTAGCCAAAAATAAAAGGGTTCCAACTCTGTTATTGTCCTCCAAAAGGATGGCCTGAGTTACAAACGTTACTTTGCAGTGGTAAGAGCAGGGATTTAAAAAATATACTAGAACCAGAAGCAAGACTTAGACTACTTTTTAAATATAACATGGTGGGCTGAAATCACAGCTAAAAATGTTATCTCTAATGGGAAAACACTTCTTTGCCAAACTCGCGAAATTTATGATTTCAGCAGTTTGGCAGGGAAAAAAAATCATTTTGACAGGAATGAATTATGGCTTCAGGCGATGAACATCAAGGCCAATGTCCCAATCACACTTGAGTTTTGGTTTTCAGGGGAATAATCCTTGAAGCTGGCCACATGATAAAACTGCTCTTTCCTTTCATAAAGTACGGGAAATAGATTGGTCCTTCCAGCTATCCCTGGCCGGCGCTCAGAGCCCTTGGTGCAGATTCAGGGGAGGGTGCCTCCTCACACCCAGAACCCAGAGTGCAAGCGCTGAGCACAGGGCTTGGCTCTGGGTGTGTAGCCCTGGTCCTTCTGTGCTTCTGACTCCCATTGACCGGCTCTGACCCAAGGCTGGCTTGCTTCTTGTTTACAAGATGGCTACCTGCAGCAACTGGCATTCATGTGCTTCTGGATTCACCCAAAAAATAGAAGGAAAAACAAAAAACAAAAATAACAATAAAATGTGAAAAAAAAAAAGAGAGAACATTCTCTTTCAACATGGACAAGAACTCAACATCACACCCTGTCCCACACAGTCTGTGCTCCTGAGAGGGATCACAATGCTTCACTCTGCTTCTGAGCCTGCTTTGGATCTAGAGACAATGTGGACTTCTGTATTAACCCGGGACTCTGTTTGGGAGTGAGGAAATAGATGTCAGTTGGGCCATCAAAGACATCTGCTACATGATATTACTCAGTACCAACTGTAATCTTATGCATGAGTTCATCAAGAATGAGGCTTGGGACACTTACCAACAGGCAAGTTTATGCAGCTGCTGCATTGTGATGTCTGCTTGAACACAAGCAAGACAGTGGGCAAAGCGGGGGCCTTTGCCTCATCACTGGGGTGTTCTCTTCAGGCTGAGTACCACAGGAGCACGCTTCCACCGTTGCCTTTACAAAGACTTGTGGCAATTTCTGTCGTTAACGTGGGTAGAAAGGAAATATGATATGCGAGTGACTGATTCAGTTGTACTGCCTTCACCCACCCCGTACTATATCTCAAAACAGGCTTTTAGTGTTTTGCACAAGCTCATGTCTTGGTTACTCGGACACTAAGCAGCAGCAGCATAAGCCCCAGGCTTATCTGAATTACAGGATGAGTTCAAGCCCAGCCTAGACAACTTAGTGAGACCTTTTCTCCAAATAAAAAGTGAAGCAAATCCAAGGCCAATTGGGCAACTAACTTAGCATGATCCTGTTTTAAAATAAAAATTTAAGAAGAAATAAGCATGTAGCTCAGTGGTAGATTGCAACATTAAAGAAGTTCTGCCTTCAAATTCTGGTAGAAAGAAAGAAAGGAAGGAAGGAAGGAAGGAAGGAAGGAAGGAAGGAAGGAAGGAAGGAAGGAAGGAAGGAAGGAAGGAAGGAAGGGCGAGCAGTGGTAGCACACGCCTTTAATTCCAGCACTCAGGAGAGGCAGGCGGATCTCTGTGAGTTTGAGGCCAGCCTGGTATAAGAGCTAGTTCCAAGACAGGCTCCAAAGCTACATAAAGAAACCCTGTCTCAAAAAACAAAAAAGAAAGGAGGGAAGAAAGGAAGCTGGTGGAAGTTGGGGGTGGGAGGGGAGTAAAAAAGAAAAACAAGAAAGAGAAAAGTACCCTGAGATATAACTTAGTGGTAGAGCGCATATACAAGACCTGAGATTTTGACTCCTAAACAAACACACACAAATTTAAAGCCCCGTTGAGATCATGTCCAGGATAAGGTAAAACTATGACTAATATAATAATGAGTACATGTTAAAGATTTAGTTTAATGAACAAACAAGTAGATGTTGTAAGTGGTTTAAAGGAAAAATCAACAAAGCATCAATTCATATGAAGGTGAAAATGTGTACACAATCTCTTTGCAGAAAAAGGAACCGTGGCATTGCGTTGGACAGAGTTCAGTCCCATCTCTACAGACAGGACAGGGATGAAGCTGGGTTGAGGTAGTCACCTGCAGGCTAGAGTCAGAGCCTGACGGTCTGGAAGGGATTGCTCTGGGAAACCCTCAGTTTTCCAGGGAAGCACAATTCTGTGCCTACAAAACAGACATCTACTTTTCTCATGACTTCATAATTGAGGATGGACTTGGCCAGGAAGTTCTGCCAGCCTTTCTGAGCTCATTTCTGTAGCTGCAACCTTCTGAGGGCTCGACTGACGCAAAGAACCAACTAGTTGGTGCTTGTTCTCAAACCTGTACTCCTGGGAAGTAACCAGGGAATGATGCAGAAAGGCTAATGACATGAAAAGATTGTCATTTCTGTAGAGAAGGGGACCCAGCAAGTGAAGTAGAGACACATGGGAAACGGTTAGGTTACAGTCAAAGGGAAGAAATAGGAGTGGAATAAGGCATATGCCAAAGCCTTGTTGGGACTTTCCTGAAGACCTAGCATGACAGAGTAAGCAGCTTAGGACTGGCTGGTTTGGATAACTGCAGGGAAGGAGCAGAGAGTCCAAGGATAGCTCCTAGTTGCCTAGCTCCTAACTGTGGCTTAGTTTAAGATGGGAATAACACTGCAATGAACCTTAGCTACGATGCTCTTACTGACTGGGCACTCTGCCCAGTCATCTTCACCTCTAGGAACCCTGCAAGGGGCAGTCTCTGCCCAGGTCTGAAAGCTTTCGCATTGAACAGAGGAGAGAAACATGGCTGCCACTGTGTTGCCATCAACTGAGGTAACCTCAGCTCTCTTCTTCATGACCTCTCATTCTTCAGTCGATCACATGAGCTCCCTTATATGGAGCTCAATTCTATGACATCATACAGAAGATCACTAGTCTCAAAAATGACAATATGTCATTTCCACTGCAGGCCAGAGGTCATGTGAGACACAGGGGTAAAAGGTGGAGTAAGAAAAAAAAAACCCAAGTTTTCATAGGAAGATCCACAATTGATCATACTTAATGTACAAGGAACCAATCACATTCCATGTTACCAAGTCACATGGAAATTATTGAAATTGCTAACTCACATACTAAACGACAATACGCGTATAAGAGGAAGCCATACTTCATTTATCTTTGTAGCCGAAGACTCCAGCTATGCTCAACACTGCCAAAACTGTGTAGGGGAAGAACATTCAGATGGATGGGAAGTAATGATCAAGGGAAGCAAGAATGTACAGTGAGGGCCATTTTTCAGAAGACTTTCAGTTGGTTAACAAAGGCGAGTAGAAAACAAAGTTGTCAGAGCCCTGTACGCAGGACTGAGAAGTGAGTCTTAGTTCCTGGGAAGTTGAAGATGATGGAAGGTTTCTGGCTAAGAGAACGGCCAGTAACACTGTGTCTCTGAGGTAGCTAAGATTCACTAGTAACTCAGCTGAAGGGCCATTTTAATCAATTTGTCCTAAAAGGGTAAAGCCAGAGGATACTCGAGGGCCTCTTTCTTTCATGGGGGTGCATTCAGTTCTCTGCGGGATAAATCCCCTGGGTCATCAGCTGTGTTACAGAATGGCCCAAGTCAACACAGTTCTTTACAAGGTCAGTTCTCTTAGGTTGATAGCTTTAGCTTCTCTTGGAAGATGGCCGAGAGATATAAGTTTCTCATTCCCTCAACAACAAAATGTGATGTCACAATGAAAGCCAGTCTTTGGCCAAGGTCAGCCTCGTAGATAGACAATTACTCATACATAAACAAAAAGTCACAGACCCTGCTTGTGTGACATTCAGGGAACCATCTCAGATTCCTCCAACAAATAACTTATGTGAAAGTTTTACCTTCACAAAGGTCCCAGGGTTCCAACAGTGCATCTTAGTTAGCCAGAGACAGTCATATCCTACAATCCTTCTATGTTGGGTCCAAACCCAAGACTGAATGTAGATACAAGCATAGGGGACCCTTAGGTAGAACACTGAGCCCTGAACTTGCCTCTCAGGCTTCTCAAGTTCCAAGGCAAAAGTACTCTATGGCTCACCACATCTCCCTGTGTTTCTGTTATACCTTATTCTTCTCTAGTGATCTCACACGTATCTCAAAATAATTTTAATTTTTAAATTTATTTAGCTAAATCAATGGTAATTAAAATTTAAATCTGTGTACCTTTATATATTAGTCAGCTACTATCGTACAACAAATTACCTCTCAAACATAATAACTTAACCTTTATCTCACAACTTCAGTGGATCATGAATCCAGACTTGACTGACAAGGACCTTCTGCTTCAAAGAGTCTTTTACAAGTCACAAACAAGGGGTCTGTCGTCATGACAGTTCAATTCAGGCAATTCGAGTTTCTTTCCTTACTCAGGTGGTTCTTTGCCAAGTCCAGTTCTTTGTAGGTTGTTGGACTGTGGGTCCTATAGTCTTGCTCTGACTGCTGGCTGCCTTCAGTGTCTTGCCATGTGATCTCCCCAACACGGTGCTTATTTCATCAAAGCCAGCCAACCTAAAGGACAACAACCAGTTCCCTAGCAAAAGAGAAGTCATGCTCTTTCATAACCTTTTCTTTGTAGTGACATCTTTATGTCCTATTCATAAATCAAATTACTTACATACCCTACTCTCAGGTGAGGGGATTGTAGAATGCTGCCTCTTGCATCTTGTAAAAAATACCCTGTAGGCTCTTGATTAGAGCCATTCCTGTAGCAACCGATCACTCCTGATTGGGTGGCTTCAATCAGTAAGCAGCCCACCTGGGAATAGACGTGGATTAATAGAAGAACTCATCACTTTGAAGTCCATCTTCAAATATTTTAAGGTCATTTATAGATAACAAAACAAGAAATATTAATACTACTCTTTTGATGAGGGTATCAGACCATAGATTGTGTGTGTGGTGTCTGTGGGGGGCAATGCTTGGGTGTGCACTCTTCCATGCATGCGTGTGTGGGAGCCAGAAGACACTTGAATGTCTTCCTCAATAGTTTTCCATCACTTATTTATTTATTTATTTATTTGATTTGATTTTAAGGCATTTTGTGTGTGTGTGTGTATGTTTGCACATGTGGGTGCTAGCACACCATAGTACATGTGTGGAGGTCAGAAGACACCAGAATCAGTTCTTTTCCACCATGTGAGTCCCTTGGACTAAAGTTCAGTCATCAGGTTCAGTGACAAGCTCCTTTCCTCTCTCCCTGAATGTTTCAACTAGGCTGACTGGGCAATGAGCCCAGGGATCCCACTGCTACCACACAGGTTACAGACACGCAACACAGTAGCCAGCTTTTCTGTTGATTCTGGAAATTTGAATCCAGTTCTTAGGCTTCCACAGTAAGCACTTCGCCTAGTAAGCCATCTGTCAAGGCCCTAGACCATATATATGAGTAACAGACTCCGGTTGGCGATCACTTTGCTGCTCTTATATAGTTCTGTGTGGCCACGGATGTTTTGTTTAGTTCATGAGTTCTAGAGGTCTTAGCTCTAAGGATGGCTGGTAGGAGAGGCAGGCCAAGATACTCCATTGTGATGCATAAATCCCAGTCTTGAAAAGCTGAGATTTTAGGCTTTCAAAGATTCAAATCAACAGTGAGAAGTGCTGCTGCCAAGGTGACCACTCAAAGAGCACCATTAATACCTAGGCCATTCTAAGAACACAGCCAAAAGATTTTTGCCTGGTTAAATGTGGTGGGAAATAGTACAAAATGAAATTACTTCTTCAGGAAGTAACCTATTCTTGTGATATTAGACAAAAACCTTCATGGGGGTGAACACTCCAGCGTGCCTACCAGCCTTTGTTGTGAACGAGAACAGCCTGGACTCTCAAGCCTGTGCCACAATAGGTTTCTTGGAAACACGGAACATGTTGATATTCATTGCTTTATTCCAATATGAATTGGAGAGAAAAAAAATTATTCTTGGGGTGCACAGATTACTGGGGATTTAAAACATGTCTTCAAACAATTAAATGATCCAATTTCACAGTATTTGAGCTAGGTTCACATTCTTATAAAATGTCTTCAGTTTGTCAATTTCAAAGTCAAACCAAAGAGTGCAGTCGTTCCAAGGGTGTCACTGAGGAACAAGTCTGCAAAATGTCCCAGTTATGACAGGGATTATTCAGACAATGATACTAATAAAGCCATTTGAGTCTAGTAAGAACAACATGTTTGTAAATGGCTCAAAGGAAAAGCAAATTAAAGAACTAATTCTATCAACTTTCAGAAGATAAGCAATACTTCCCCCTGGCTAGCTGCAGGACGAAGTCCATCATGACCCATGTCTGATTGGTCATTAACTAAAATAATCCACATTGGCCTCTCACATAAAAAATACAATGTTTTCTTTTGCTAACATTAGACAGTGAAAGAATTCCCTAGGTTTAAAACTTGTTTCGATACGAAACAATGTAGTTTTTCTTTATGCAAATATGCATTTCAAGTATGAATCCCAGGTAAGAAAATAAAATTTACAGTCTGACTTAATTATTTTAATACTGTTTTTCTCCCTGTTTGGCCCAGCTGACTCTAGATTGCTGGCAATTTCTGCAGTTTTATCATGCCTGGGTCAGCAGGATATTCTTGGCTTCACTAACATCGATGTTGAAAATTGAACATCTGGTCTTCCTTTGCCTCCACCTCCACTATTTCTCCCCCAAATAATCAACATTTCCTCTTTTGCATCTTTGGCTTGACTAATATCTAAAACTTGCTGCATACTATACTTATCTAGGAGTTGGGAATCCAATTTAAAGCTACTTCCAACTCTAAAAAGGCTCCCGGCAGAGCTATTTCCTGTTGATCCTTCCATAAACCACTTTAAAGCAGCGATCATCCTCATGGGTTGGGTTAATAGATCGCTAATAAAAGAAATCGGATCCGGCACAAACACTTCATTCTTTGCTCAGGTGTTCTGTAAGTACACCTCAGCGGAACCCGCACAGTAATGATGTTTTAGACTGGGTGTGTCTGGAACTTTGGCAACTAATGCAAAATGCAATGTGCACGAGATGCTATTATTTCCTCTTTCTTGACTCAGTGTTTCAGAGTGATACATGTGCCTGTAGGTGTAACAACCATTTTTAGACAAAGTCAGTGTCTCTTGGTGCTCCCAAAAGGCCTTTGGAATGGCCACTGATATTCACCACCCTAGACCTGGCCAGGAGCAGTGTCAAGTCGAGAGGCATCCCACAGCCTTCCCACAAACGCCCAAACACTGGATGCGAACCCTATGAGGATAGCTCAGAATGCCTTTGTACCTTTCATTCCATTCTTCTGGAAAACAAACCCTTGTTTTCTTTATTATAATAAAATCTTCTTTGATAATTTAATCTCTCTATTTAAAAAAAAACTATTTTTGAATAGTTATGGAAATTTTATCACATGCCTCTTCAATTTCATAAAGATATATTTTCTTATGCCTTTTAATTATAATTAGCAGGTATCTTAACATTAAGACTATTTTTACAATCTGGTGCAAACCCAAGTTATTCTAGATGTTTATTTTAAAGTATTTTAAGTATTTTAATATGGACACTGTAATGTAAAACAAATTTCTTGTTTTTGTTAAGAAGAAGAAGAGGAAGAAGAAAAGAGGTTTAGTTCTAGATTGCTTGTCTAATTCTGGAGCTATAGATTGGGCTGCAGTCTTTGAAAAATCCCAGACCTTATCTGGGTGTCTGCAGTGAATGCTGAGGAAGTGTTTGATGACAAGTGTATTTCTCTGCAGCCTTTTACAGGTTACTAGACCGTGAACAGAGCCCAAGAGAATTCAAGTCTTTTAATTTATGTATTTTGGAGAATGGAAATGATACCATTGTAAGTGGAACTATACCCCAGCTTTTAAGAGATACTTTAGTGGTCTGGAGGAGCAAGGGTATGTGCCTGGATCTCAGGATCCCCATGTGGTACCCAGACCCTGCAACTTATCTCATCTGTTTTAAGTGTCCGCTATAAATTTAGGGGACATCACATTTCTACCCAATGTGTTAACACTTAGATTAAGACCACACGTACACACCTTTTTCTTATTTATGAGCAATTAAATGACTCACTAACAAGAAAGGAACGTTATTTTGAGTTCCAACAGAAAATTGGCAATGTGATAACTCTTCCTATAAAAATAGGACTTTTTTAAACATTTCTAAACCAACTTCTTTTTTTAAGTGTGTCTTTGTTAAGGCAAGGCCCCTGGAATAACTTGATGGGTATGTATTGAATGTTTTACTTTCTTTTTGTGAGACAGCAAGAAGTTCATCCAAATAGAACCATGCCTCTACCACATAAATCATTTGGAAAATCTGGTAACTTTCCATGTGACTCAGTTAAATCCCTTAAACCCACAGGAGAATTTACTTGTTTTTGGCATATTTCACCATATTAGGAGGAAAACCAGTCTCCAGGGACATGGTGGTTAATGAGAATAGGCCAAGTGCAGATGTCCTAAACTCAGTTTTGTTAGCTTAAGCGCTTTCAAATGATGTTTCTCTTGGTAAAAATTCCTTAAGAAATTTCCCTTCTATGTCTTTAGTACTCCTGGAGGCCCCCAATATCTCTGAAAGAGCACAGCCTCTCCTCTCGTAATTAAAGATCAGATGTAAACTCAGGAAGACTGTACGATGTTTTATTAAGCGCGATCCTGGCTACAGTGTAACTGATGTGCTGGAGAGCATAGGAAGAAAAACAGACAAGAGGAGAGGAGAAAAAGGCGAGACGGTCACTGGGAAGTAGAGAGGCTAAGGGAGGAACAACAAGCTTGTCCACCTCTCAGTTTGGCCAGGCTGGCCAGCCCCTGCCCCATCCTCCACCCAATATATAAACATAAACCTACTTTCTGTGCCCAGAAAGTGGATGGCCCAACTTTGCAGTTTGTTGATGAGTGTTCAGATCATAACTGTTATGATTTGGATTTGAAGTGTCCGCTGAAGCATGGCCCCAGACTGGTGGATCAGATCCTAAGGGACGGTTCGAGTTTGAGGCCTCTGACCTAAACAACAGCTAGCCCAGCTGGAGATTCCTAATGACAGTAAGGTCTTGATAGAAGAAGAGGTCTTTGGGAAATAAGTCTTGGACTTATATCTTATCCCATGCCTCCCTCCCTCCCTTCCTTCCACTCATCCCCCCTCCCCCTGCTCCTTCACTCCCATCCTCTTTCCTTCTCCCTCACTCTACCTTCCCGGCCACCATGTGAGAAGTTATGCTCTAGCCTGCCTTCTCCATGACATTTGCCTCACCGTAAACTCACAGCAACAGAACTTATCAACCATTAACTCAAACAATGAACCATAGCGCTTTCTTCTTCCCATAGGCATTTGCCATGACAATGGAAAGTCTAGCATAACAGCATACTCTTTTCCAAGTAAATTTGAATGAAATGGAGGAAAGGAGCAAGGGAGATCAAGTCAGGAGTGGGATACAATGTATGTGAAATTACATCAGAGCCTTAAATTAAAGAAGTATTGGCTCTGAAAAACTTCACATGCTCCAATCAACAAGTGGATGAACAGTGCCAATATTTTTCCAGTTCCACATTTGAAGGCAAACATTAAAGAATTTTATTGGCTTCTCTACCAGAAGTAGCCTAGAAATTCAGCTTCTCCTAAGACCTAGCTGATCACTGGTGACTCTACTTCCTGGAGTGTTTTAACAATTTATACCTTAGATGAGAGCAGGTAGGATAACGAAGGAAACCAAAAGACATCTCTAGCCCGTGACCTCCCACTCTACTGCATCGCAATCTACTTCCCAGTGAGCTCTAGCCTTCTTTTTCCCTCTTCTACCTTAGAAAATTCACAGAGTAGAGCTATAGGATTTATAGACTTTCTACATATATGTTCTTCTCTCTTGAAATATAATATACCTGCTAGCAGAGAAAATAAAAGAAATATTGCACACAGTCTAACCCAACACGGGATAGCATATAAATCACCCAACCCAGATTTCCCAAGCCTGGCACTGGGGACTCTTTCTTCTTAAATCAAAACACGGGCTGTGTCCTGAAGTCTCTGTGTGCAGGATTGAGTAAGACAATATGGTTCCTTTGTTGTATAGGAGAGAAAAATAAAATAAAATAAAGGTATAGAGGTGAATACCAAGGCGTTCTAAAGAGTTCTTTGTACCTGCCAGCTCAGCATACCTGGGCGAGCTATTTAAAGCCCATCTCCTGGTTGGGAAAGGCTCCTTCCAAAGGTGTCAGTGAATTGGCTGCCCCGCCCCCACGGCAGCTCCATGTGCTCCAAGAATTGAACTAATCTTTGATCATTGATCATTGTAAGTCCCCATTTGTTATACATATTGAAATTCTAGAGTTTCAAGCCAAAATTTCTCTGTGAACTAACTTACCCTTTGTTAGTTAAAAGAAAAGAAAAAAATAAAACAAAAAACAAAAGCAAAACAGTTCTGCTGTGATTGAGATGGGTCCTTTTCACTGCCAATTCTTTGTCACTAAAGCTGTCTGGGGACATGTGTCCCTGTGCCTCCCCTGAGTTTGACAACAAAATATCAAGACCTGGAAAAACTATGTGGCTGTAAACAACGGTTGAGACCTGTGGCTACATTCACCTGTGAGATTTAGGGGAATCAAATCAGGGTGTGGCCAGGGCATTAGAGGCTAGCACCTAACACAACACATTCAACACTGTGCCCAAAGGCAGAGAGATCTGAGCATGGTGAGATGTGACCCACACACAGCAGCATGCTACTGTTTCTCCTCTCCAGAGGTGATGACAACTTAGGAAATTCTATCTGTTATGACTGGTTCAGTGGAAACAGTCCATGAGAGACTGTCTACCATTTCTCCCTTAACCAGTCCACTGCAACCACAGCTTGTAGAAAAGATGGGCTTACTAATATTTTGTTTATTACTTGGTATGGATGGAAGCAAGAAAGTGATATATGCTGTCTTAGTTTAGGTTTTGATTGCTGTGAAGAGACACCATGCAACTCTTAGGAAGAAAAGGTTTAATTGGGGTGGCTTGCTTACAGTTCCAGAGGTTCAGTCCATTATCATCCTGGTGGGGAACATGGCATACAGGCAGAGGTGGTAGTGCAGAAATAGCTGAAAGTCCTACACCTTACAAAAAGAAGAAGAAGAAGAAGAAGAAGAAGAAGAAGAGGAAGAGGAAGAGGAAGAGGAAGAGGAAGAGGAAGAGGAAGAAGAAGAAGAAGAAGAAGAAGAAGAAGAAGAAGAAGAAGAAGAAGAAGAAGAAGAAGAAGAAGAAGAAGAAGAAGAAGTCAACTGACTCACTAGGTGGTATCCCGAGCATAGGAAACCTCAAAGTTCACTCCCACAGTGACACACTTCCTCCAACAAGGCCACGCCTTCCAATAGTACCACTCCCTTTGGGGTCCTTTTCCTTTCAAACCACCACATATGCCTACATATACACTCATGTTTAGCGGACTGGATTTAGAGATGCATAAGATTTACCTAGCCCTTTGAACTGGACTTAAGGAGTACCTATTTTCAAGATAAAATAAGATGCTTTGGCATATATCAAAATAAAATATGTGGTCATATCAAATCTCTACCTGGTGTTGATCTATCAACAAACTTATGCCAGTGAAGAGGACATGTGATCAAGTGTAGCTGAGAGTGTGTGTGCTGTGGTGAGGGACAATTGTCTATATTCTGCCAATTATGTTTTAAATAAACACTGACTGGCCAGTAGCCAGGCAGGAAGTATAGACCAGACAACCAGACAGGAAGTAGAGGCACATCAAGGAGAATACTGGGAAGGAGGAAGCCCATTCCTCCCCAGTCCTGTCCAGACACAGCAGAAGGAAGATGTGACCTGCCCCACTGAAAAACGTACCAAGTCATGTGGCTAACATAGATAAGAACAATGGGTTAATATAAGTTATAAGAGCTAATAAGAAGCCTGAGCTAATGGGCCAATTCATTTATCATTAAATTACACCTCTGTGTTATTTCTTTGGGGCTTAAATGGCTATGGGAACTGGTGGGAGGACAGAAACCTCAGTCAACATTGCTGTGTGTGTTGTAGTCACTTTCTAACTTCTGACATGTACATAGACAACCATTTGCATGGTGTTCCAGAAGGACATGCTGAGCCAAAGACTGAAGTTAGTGATCCATCAACAAAGGACCTGGGAGACAGAGCACACTTAAAGAACAGTAGAGAAAGAAAAGATTCAAAGGGTTGTAGTTTCTGTATTTTTTTTCTTTTTTTCTTCTAGTCCCCCTCCCCCCGAGGTAGGGTCTCATGTAACCAGAATGTAACGGAACATACTATATAGTCAAAGCTAGCCTTGAACTTCTGAACCTCTTGCCTCCACCCCAAGTGTTAGATTATAGGTGTGTGCCACCATACCCAGCTCAATCTGATTCTCTAGGAATTGTGATGTGTAATTATATTTCAGAGTTTACCTAGAAGCAAAGAAAGCTGAGTGGCTCATCAGTTAGTCATCAGCTAATAAGAAGCAGTCCAGGAACAAACATCAGGGCATGTTGCGGTTCAGAGCATGCCCCTGTGTTTAGCCACACAATATATTCTGTATTGTGAGCCACACATACCAGAGTTAGGGATGGTTGCACAGCACTGGAAATGATAGTTTCAAATTTAATGTCTGGCCTAATGAAGATAGCTGGCGTCTGATCTCTGCTTCTGTGTTCAATGCCCTTTGGTATGTTATTTTGTGTTGTTAAGTATATAAACCAAATCCAACCTTGCACACTTGAGTATCTGGAAATTCAAGATGATTTTATAAGACTTCAGATAATTTTCATTGATGATATTCAAATGTTCTGTGCATAGTCATCATTTAGATATGAGCTGCGCTGTGGATATGGAAGTCATGTGATCGTAGAAGGAGGCCACTTGTTCGTCCCGGCTGCCCAGAACCAAAATAACCACACAAAAACTATATTATTTAAAACACTGCTTGGCCCATTAGCTCTAACTTCTTATTGACTAACTCTTACATCTTAATTTAATCCATTTTCCCATATCTGCCCTCTTCTGACCTCAGATGGCATCACACACAGTCATGCAGATATACATAAGTGACAAATAAAGTAAGCATTAAATATTAAAGGAGTACAAAATTGATGAAGCAAAAGTAATGAGGGTTGTGGCAGTTTAAATAAGAATGATTCCCATAGGCTTGGTGTGGGAAGTCCTTCTGTATATGTGTTGCTTTTATTGCTTAATGAAAAACAGTTGTTTTCAGCCAATGACTTAACAGAGTAAAGCCAGGCAGGAAATCCAAACAGAGATCTAGAGAGAGAGTAGGCAGCGTCAAGGAGACACCATGTAGCTGCCACCCAAGGAGAACTTTAGAGGTAAACCACAAGCCTCATGGTAAAATATAAAATAAGGGAAACAGGTTAATTTAATATATAAGAGCTAGCTAGCAATATGCTTAAGCTATTGGTCAAGCAGTGTTTTAAATAATATAGTTTCTATGTAATTATTTTGGGTCTGGGCAGTCGGAAATGAATGAACAGCCTCTGTCAACACAGGCTCAAGTATTTGAAGACTTAGTCACTGTAAGAAAGGATTAGAAGGGTTAGGAGGTGTGGCCTTGGAGGAAGTGTGTCACTGGGTGGTCTTTGAAGTTTCAAAAGCCCTAGCTTGGTCTCTCTTTGTACACACACACACACACACACACACACACACATACACACACATTTGGACACAGTGGTTATTCACCATCTCTGTGTTGAATGAATGAATTCAAGAAGGAGAGGGTTCCTGGTACTTTCCTGAGGCTCTGAGTACATCTTCCACCCCCTCCTCTCAGCCTCCAGCCTCGAGTTCTCAACACATCAAGCTGTCACTGAAGCACATTTTGATCCTGCCTCTTGCTCTGACCTGAGCCTTTGACAGAACTATGGCATCTGGTATTCTGGAGGTTAAACAGCAGCAGAAATCTGTGCTTCTAGGCCCTGTCACTCAAGGCAACATCACAGAGACACATGAAGTACCAACTTCTAAAATCGCTAGGGGATCTGGGGAAGATTACATTTATCTATACAAACATAAATGATTAGAATAAACACAGGGGTCAGTTCTGGATAATAGCTAGTGGCCACCAAGAGGGTGTTACATAGTTTAATGGCTCCATCATACTTTATTGGCATTTGGTAAATTTTCTCTATTATAAATTAGTTTAAGGACTATTTTAAGATATGGCTCTTTGATACTTATCTATGTTCTGAAAGTTTTAAATAGCAAGTCCATAATTTTAAACCTTTTAAAAGCTCATTATACTTAGGTCTAACTCCACTACACCACCATCCCCAACAATTAAGAAACATAGAAGACATGTCTCAGTGGTTATGTGTACTATAAAATCAAATACTTAGGTGGGGAATAATTTCAACTAGAGTGTGATGCTCTTTAGGAAGGAATGCATACTGTCGATTGTTTGTTCTTTACAGACAGAGCCATAATCGATGCCTAATAAGTATACACCGGATAAGAAAGTGTTTTAGCAATCATTTTTTAAACAAGACAGTTAACTATCCAGTTTCTCCTTTTTTGGATCAGGTTGTCTTCTTCATAGCCGGTTCTTCAGAACAGACAGCCTAGAATGACTTTTGAACCAACCAATCAAGAGTCTTGCTCTCTATGAAGCATTGTAAATTGTAGATACTGTGAGTATAAAGTTTGTTGTGCTACTTAAAGGAAAATCTCCATGACATCAGTTTCCAGAGTCCACCCATTCAGATCAAAGTTTGGAAAGAAGTTAGAATTCTTGTATCAATTTTAATCAAAACTAATGCTACCATGCAGTTTGACTATGAAGAGTTTGACTTTACATGGAGTATTTATTACCTAAAGGTGATTTTTAAAGTTTGCAATGATACAAATAAAAGAGAACTTTCTGTTTGGGGGTTAAGAGCTCACACTACTCTTGCAAGGAACAGAGTTCCAGCACACACACATACACACACACACACACACACACATAACAATAATAACTTAAAACAATAGGGAAAGTTGATGAGACTTTTTAAAAGACAATTTTCCATATAGTTGATGACGTAACATTTATTTTATATAATATCTTTAATATTGTATATTGTTAGTTGACTAATGGTTGGTAACTTGGGCTTTTCCTTAGCTATACTATAATGAAATTATTAGAAATTCCCAGGGTGGTGGAAAGTTTCCCTAATGCTATCAGAAGACTTCCAGCTTCAATGACTTGATAGACGATGCAATGACGTCAATACGTGTTTGGGTTGAGTGTAACAAATGATTCTGCTTTGGATCAGCTAATACCCAATCCAGAATGTCAAATTGCGGTTTGGCATGGAAGAAAATTGAGTGGCTCTCAGAAGAAGGAATACTATTGTTTTTTAGCAATTTTTTGACTTTACCTTGATGAGGTAGATGTGTTCTCTCCATTTTAGTCCATGCGGACTTGCATTTGTGAATTTTAATCCAAATTCACTGACCCTGATAGTTGTCTCAGATAGCTTTTCCGGGAGAAAAGGGGATTTTATGAATCAAAGCCTATGAAGTCATTTTATTTTTTTCAAAATCTGTTACACATACCAAAGCTTCTTCGATATTTTTTCTATTTTCACTTTGTTTCAATTTTTAATATCACATTGTTTCTTTGTCAGTGATAAGATTTTGTGCAGCACAGTTTTATCTGAGCTGCTCTTCCATGTCAGAAGGCACTGCTCTAGATGCTGGGGATAGCAGTTAATGGGCCGGGGAACAGTTCCTATCCTTATGTGGCTTCCACTAGTTTGTCTAGAAGTAGCTTCCGCGTAGTAATCTCTGCTTCGTGAACTTCTCTTTAAAGGATACTGCTCCTTATATGTTCATTGTTTCCAAAGCTGGATTTGCTGGGTTTTAACTAAGAAGTCTTGATTCCTCCATCAATTTCTGTCTAAATTTTGCTGTGTGCAATTTTAACTGCTGACAGTTTTATTTCATGTTGATTATTTCTACCAAGCCTAATGTTTTCCTGAGCCAACTCTTACAGAATCCAATGTGACCATTGTGACATGACCCTCTATTTCATCTTTAATAAGTTTCAGCGCTTGAAGTTTTAGCATTGCCAGCTTTATTTTGTGCTGACTATTTCTGCTCAGCCCAAATGTTCCCTGGCAACCTAGTAAAACTGTCCTTAGGGTCAAATTTCTAGGGTCAAGACTTGAGAATATTATAAAAAGGAAAAAAATCCTAGAAGGGAATAATGTGATAAAAATGTGATTCGCGCTTCCTATTTTAAAAATTGGCTTGTGAAAATATGGACTCCCAGTTTTTTCGAGTAATGGTTTACATTTTTTATAAACACATGAATTACCCAAGACTTCTATAAATGTAGATTCTGATTCTGTGAGTTCCAGCAGGGCCTGAGACTGAATTGCTACTGTGTTCCCATGTGGTTCTGAACTGCTCATCCTCCAACTTAATGGCCAGGAACTGGGGTGCTTCAGTACTGGGCTCAAGCTCATTGCAGTCATCTAGTCTTGAGAATGCTCTTTACCCCTGAGTAAATGTATTCATTCATAAAGAGAAGGATGATGTTATTCACCTAAGGGCTGACTGTCAGGTGTAATGCCTACCTAGCAAAGGGCCTGGTGCCTGGTGAGGGGTAGATGGCACCTCTTGGTAACAAATGTTGCAAACACTGGGCAGGTTCAGGGAGTGGATGGTGTGAGGTGGAACTGGCTATGGAGTGTAGTCATCTGATCAGTAGCTTCTAGAAGCTTGGCCTAAATAAGGAGTTTTAGACCTCACTCTTGACTGCTACATAAGGACTCACAGTTTAACAAGAGTCTGGGAATTTGTGTGCCTACTACAACGGGGACATGCTGGCACAGAGGGTCAGGAAAGAGTGCAGAAGGCAAGTCAGCAAAGGCATGGAAAGCTTGGCTGGAGACAGCCCCACCTACCCAGATGATTTGGAACCTTTCTGTAGAGAGATGAGAAGCAGACAAAATCCATCCTCACTGCCCACCCCTTCCCAGTCTTCATTCCCATTCAGGCATTGCCATTAATCACAGATAGATGCTCTTTCCGGATGAGCCTTGCTTAATTCTCAGTGTCTTTATCAACAAAAGCTCGAATAAGGCACTATGACTGGGTCCAGGTTGAAGGAGATGATAGTTTGTCATTGTTGCACGAGGCTAAAAGGAGCAGGCTAAAGATTTAAACAGAAGGAATGTAAGAAAAACAGAATAGCAGGGAGCTGGGTGCCTCGTAGGCACTCAGTAAATAGTCATAATTATTTCTAGAAACCTGAATCACATTTTTACCAGGCGATGAGTAAATGAGAACATTTACATTAAAGTATTAACAGAAAAGTAGTTAAGTGCCCATTGAGTGTGTATGTGTGAGCATGAGTGTTTGTATGTGTGTGCATGTGTGTATGTGTGAGTATGTGTGTATGTGTGAGTATGTGAGTGTGTGTATGTATGAATATGTGAGTGTTTGTGTGAGTGTGTCTGTGTGTGTATGAGTATGTGTGTATGTGTGCGTATGTGAATGTGTGTGTCTATGTGTGAGTGTGTGTCTGTGTGTGTGTCTGTGTGAGTATGTGAGTGTGTGTGTCAGTGTGTGGGTATGTATATCTGTGTGAACATGAGTGTGTGTGTCTGTGTGTGTGCCAGTGTGTATGTGTGAGTATGTGTGTATGTGTGAGTATGTGAGTGTGTATAAATGAATATGTGAGTGTTTGTGTGAGTGTGTGTGTCTGTGTGTGTATGTCTGAGTATTTGTGTATGTATGAGTATGTGAATGTGTGTGAGTGTGTGTCTGTGTGTGTATGTGTATGTGTGAGTATGTGAGTATGTGTCTGTGTGTGGGTGTGTAAATCTGTGTGAGCATGAGTGTGTGTCTGCGTGTGTGTCAGTGTGTATGTGAGAGCGTATGTATATATATGTATGAGTATGTGAGTGTGTGTGTCTGTGTGAGTATGTGTGAGTGTGTGTACGTGTGTGTGTGTGAAATGATGTTGAGAGTAAATGAAATTTTTAGACATTTTTATGTGGCAAAATGAAAATGTTGGCAGTTCTAATTTTTTCTGAGTCATCTCCCTGTCTCTTTAAGAAGTGAGAGCACCGTGAACTCCTGAAGATGACTGTGCTGCAAACAGATGGAATACAATCCCTTGGGTGGCTTAATGCCAGCTACATCTCCTTAGCAGAGCTGATGACCTCTTCTGTAGGTCTCCTTTTCCTTGCCTTCCATTTTCTACTGCAAACGAGAGAGCGAGACTGTTTCTTCTGAAACGGTGTCCTGCCATTCTGCCTTGTCCATCACTCAGCCTGATCAAGGGGAAGAGGGCTGAAGAGGGGAAGCAGGCACACGCTACAACCAGAGATCAGCAAGCCAAGGATTCAGAGCTAAGAAGGGCCGCTTTGAACTAGATGGCCCAAGAGAGCTCTTCCAACGTGACCGTTAGACTTTTGGGCACCAGTGGACTGTTGGCACTGCTTTCTGGCCACTGTGCTGCACCAGGATACCCAGAGCTCCAAGGAGCCAGCACTGGCTTTGGAAGCACATGCTCTGCTTCCAAAAGCTCAGCTCTCTGAGTCTCACTCAGTGATTCAGACTCGGCTGGTGCAGCAAGCCCAGGAACCAGGGTCGATTGAGGTTTAATGCTCCTCGTGATTAAGAACGCTCTGTATTTGTCACTTGGCTGTTGTTTCAGGTCCAATACAGAAGCTGCACCCACCCTAGCCACTTGCTGCTTCCGACCACACCCATGGGTGTTGGGCAAGGAGTTCTCAGACAGCCCCTGCTAGAGAGTCCACCTGAAAATGGAGCTGATAATAATGACTCACAGAAAGCCAGTGAGAAGGCTAAAAGACTCTTAAGTTAGACCCCAGACCCCACGTGGTAGGAGGAAAGAGCTCATTCCCACAAGTTGTCTTCTGGCTTATACATTTTTAGCATATTATACCCACAGAGAGAGAGAGATAAAATATAATAAAAAATGACATATCATGAGCCTCAGTGTTATGAGTAATTCTCTGTGTCTTTTTGGCAAGACAATCCAAGAAATGAAAGGGGAGTTGGAGTTCAGAGCTCCAACATGCGAGCTTGAGACAGGAATCCCATTTAACAGCACTCGGCACACCATTTCCAGTGGGGGACCGTCCTTGATATCGCTCCGGTTGTCTGGCTTATGCAAGCCCATTATTAATTCACTTTCAAAGTGTGATATCAACAGTCTTGGCATAAAAACATCTCTTAAATAATAAAGGCTTTGGTTCCACTGGGTTACTTTGAAATGGCAGCTCTTTAAAACATGATTAAAAGTCTCCATTGGGTTTATTATTAATGAATAAGGTTTTGTACTTATGCATATGAGCCCTTCTCTAGACAAAGGTTTTCAATTCTGTTCCAAGTGAGGCATGGGGCAGACATGTGAGCTCCCTCTCCTGGGAGAGTCACAGCCACACTGGGCCAGCCCTTGTGCCCATTACAGGCTACAATTTAAAATGCAAGTAATTTGAATCTGTTATAAAAAGCTTTGGGACAGCACATCAGGAAAATGGTGCTACTGACTACCACTTACTCCTCATCTACGCTATTGTGCTACGGTGGCTTCTCTTTGCTTTCTCCATGTTTTGATGTCAGGGCCTGCTGAGGCTGCCTCTCCAAACCCTCAGACAATGAATGGCTCATAGCCTTGTTCTCCTTCCTTCCTTCCTTCCTTCCTTCCTTCCTTCCTTCCTTCCTTTCTTCCTTCCTTCCTTCCTTTCTTTTTTTTTTGATGGTGTATTTTTCCCCTACATAATATTTTTATTAATTATTTGGGAATTTCCAGCAATGCAATTGCTTCCCACCCCTCCCAGGTCCACCCTTTCACCCTTGCACCTTCCACACCATTCTCCTCCAAAAAGAAAACAAAAATGACAATACACAAGTCTAATTTGTGTTGCTCATATACTCATTGGAGCATGGCCAAATCCCAGCCACCAGCCCTTAAGGAAAACTGAGTCCTTCCTCATCCCCCACCAGAATCCATCAACTGTGATGAGCTTATAATTCAGCATCTTTATCACAGATTTCAAAGACTCTCTTCTATAGCTTCCTGGCTGGACCGTTTATTTTTAGGGGGAGAAAGAGGCTGTCACAGAAGTCTCAGGAGCCTCTTCATCTCATTTATGAGTCTGCAGCCATTGATACCACAGCAAAAGAAACCTCTGTACCATAGCAGCAAGCAGCAACATGGACTGTGGACTTCAATATGCCCTCCAGCAACAACAGGGACCACGGATGCTAACAGGGCCTCTGGTGGCAAGGATCACAGAGGTCTTTTAGGAACCAGAAACCAAAGCGTTCTTCATCTCGACATTTGTTGCTCAGAGTCAAAGTGATCATGAGGTTTGGTAGCACATTCAGGGACAGTACCTCTGGGAGCTCCAGGCTGTGGCACACCTCCCTGCCCTCAGTGTTGACTGCTTCTCTGGCTCTCAGGTACCATCTTTGTGCTTCCAGCTGCCTCCCGGGTGCTCCTCCTCCCTTGCAGGGCAAGCAGTGTTAGCAGCAGTGGCTACATGCCATGGCCTGGGCCTGCTTGCCAAATGGCAAACTGGCCTAGCAAGCGGTCATGGGACTAGGTGGGCAGCCCAGGGAGCTGTCATACCTACTCAGCAACAACATGCCGCTGGGTGCCTTTCTCCACCTCTGTGTCTTTGGTTCTCTCCATCAAGTGCTGTTCTGTTCAGCCATCTTTTTTCCAGTTTCATGAGACCACTTTTACAAAGCGTCTTCCCATAAGACTTGCCATTTTCAGTCACTCTGGAGATACTGCTTGCTCTGAAGGTTCATGCGCCATCAGCCGCCTCTCCTCATGAAATCACCTTGTGTCTCTCAGGTGCCATCTCTACTATCTTCAACATTGTTTCTCAAATGCAAAGTAACCCATTAGAGTTTCCATCACAACTGTCTCTTGTGTTGAATTTTCTTGGTAGTGATGCTACCTGCCCCTCCTGTGCACTCAGGGGGTCACATCCCAGAAAATGCCCCTGAACCTCCTGAGGTTGATCACTTCTAACCCTGCAGACTCATCTGCTTTTCTGTGGAAACATCACGCAGGCTGTCCTGGTTAGTTTTTACGTAAATTTGTCATGACCTAGAGTCACCTGGGAGGAGGGAGCCTCAGTTAAAGTATTTCCTTGCTCAGATCAGTCTGTGGCCATGTCAGGAAAATATTGCCTTGATTGATACTTGATGTTAGAGGACCCAGCCCACTGTGGGGCCACACTATCCCTAGGCGGGTGGTACTAGGCTGTGTGGGTAAGCTAGCTGAACCAGTGAGTTTTTAGGCAGTGTTTATCCATGATTTTTCCCTAAGTAGAATTCTGCTTGACTTCCTGCCCTGACTTCCCTCAAGGTAGACTATGATCTGGAAGTGTAAATCAGATAAACCCTTTCCTCCCCAGGCTGCTTTTGGCCAGAATGTTTCATCACAACAGCAGACAGGAGACTAGAGCATAGGTCTCTCTCACAGAAGTCTGGCAGCTCTGGGCTTACCGTGAACATTTCCCAGTCTCTCCCCGCAACGTGGCGCATCCTCTTCTCTCAAGATCCCTCCTCTTAAATGTAATCGTCTCCTTAACAACTCCACATTTTCTTCTAACACACTCCACACTGTTTTCAAATGCATCTTGGTCCTAGACATCCTCTTACCAGGTGAGAACAGTACCTCTGCAGTCGGTTTGTTCCCATTATTCCAGGATTGCCCGTTATCTGTTTCCACACAGCCTTTCCTTAGGCTGTGAGTAAGCCCTGCTCCCCGCTGTGACAGTTTGTCTGAGACCTGCTAAGGTCACTAACAATATTCTGACATCTGGCAATTCTGGCGTTTGACATACCGCTGGGACCTCTGGCCTCCAGGTTGAGAACCAACTTCTGAGGCTGCTTGCGGTTGTCGCTGCTTCTTCTAAAGATTTCGGCTTGTTTCATTTCGCCCCTGGAGAGGATGGTAAAGATGTTATTCCTCACTCTCTGGGCATTCATTCCTCAGCAGCTACTGAAAATGACCCCCTTTCTATGATGGCGCGTTGGCAAAGAAAATATTTCCCTTCCTCCTTCCCCAAACAATTAATTTGGCTGGGACTTTATATCCTTCTGTGCTTTAAATCCTTCTAAAGGGATCCATTTCCCCCACGGTGGGGTCTCCACCACCCTTTCTCCTTTGGGAGGCTTTGGTCACCATTCTTGATACAAAGAAGACTCAGCATGGTGGACAGGGCCAGGGTGACTGCTTCCACAGGCCCTTCCCCACAGACAAGTGTGCTGGAAGATGTTTGATTTTGGCATCCCCTAAACTTCACCTTCCCAGAAGAAAGAGGTGGCACCGTTTCCCCAATGCCTAATCTGTCCCATGGATTTTGGAGCTGTTTGTGATGATTTTCATGTGAGGAACTCTTCTCCTTCTCTAGACACTTCTGTCTCACCCACTCACCTCCACCCTTCCATTGCTCTTGCTCTCTTTGTACCCTCTCAGCTGAAACAGAGGCAAGTTCACATCATAATCAGCACAGCTACACAGTGAAAGAGAAGGAAGAAGCAGGGGAAGGCAGTTCAACAGTTGCTGATACACAGCTTTTGAATGAATTTGGATTTGAGTAGAGACAGTCAGTCGTTCCAGGTGACCATATGCTCAGATTTGAAGTGTGAGATTTCTAGAACAATTTCCAAGCCTCTTTCTCTTTACACTGCTACAGAACCAGGGACCTAGAAGACGGACCCTCCTAATCACCTATTAAAATATCTCTGCGTCTGTTCTAGCCAAATTCTGCAGGCAAACTACACTCTTGGGGAGATGTGCCCATATATTTCTGCCAGAAGGCCTCAGCTATTACTGTGCAGGCTAAGGCATGGGGGAATTAGGGCCGCCTTGAACATCACTTGATCCAGAGCTCACAGGTATTGGTATGGAAGTGTACCCATAAGGCTGAACGCATTCCCCTCCAGGTAGAGCCCGACACTAGCTTCTACAGCTGCTCAGAAGGTCTAGCTTTCAGGTACCACAGTCCCAAGCCTAACCAAGAATCTCTTTGCAGTTGACACCTGCTGGCAAGGGCCAAACACTTTTATCCAGTGGTGCGTCACTGGGCATATCAGCCACACTTTAGGTCAGGTCCCATGCCTAGGACACAAAACAAACTTCCATGGTTTTTTTTTTTTTTCTTATGTTTTGCTTTGTGGACTTTTAGCTTCATTTTGCTTTGTTTGGAATTTTTTTTTATTTTATTGGGTGTTTTGTTTATTTTGTAATTTTGTTTTTGAAAGAGATAGAACATGAAGTTAGATCAGTAGGGAGTTGGGAGAGGAGAAAAACGTGGTCAAAATATGAAAAAATTAATAAGTGTGAAAAGGGTGAGCTTTAATGGAGCCATCCATATAAGTTTATATAAGATTTTTATAATATAAGTTTTTTACCATGCACATTACATGTGCCGAGCCCCGAGATGGGTATCTCTACCTAACACACCAAACTCCATGCTGCTCTTGGCATCCCCCAGCCTAAGGAAGAGGATACAGGTGAGAAGAGTTAGCTCAGGACTGGATCCAGTCCTAAAACCTGCTTGACTGAAACTTAGAGCAATCCATACTTCAAGTCTCAGTTTCTTTATCTGCAAAATGGAGATAGTAGTGTGCCTGCCTGAAAGGGCTAAACAAGGTAGTTGTGTGAAGGATCTAGCAGCACAGGGTGTGGAGCAAGTGGTCATGGGATGACAGCTTCTCTTACCCTGCAGGTCTCCTCCATTTCGGTGTCTCCCAGATCAAAAGCTCCCTGTTCTTCATCTGAAAGAGCCCTTGCCCCTGTTCCAGTGCAGCGAGTAGCGTCTGCCCTCCCTGGGGAGTCTTCTGTTCCGCACGATGAGACACATTCTTCTCAGGTTCCTACACGGATGTGTCTGGACCTCTCACGTATGATGCTACATATGCGCAGTTGTATATGTGTGCTTGGGTTTCCTGCCATAGTCAACCACCGCAGACTAAGTGGCTTAAAGATACACAACAATAATCACTCTCTACTTTGAAGCAAAATGTCTAAATCCAGAGTGTGAAAACGGCCACTCTCACCCTGGAGTTCTATGGCAGAGGCCGGTCCTTGTCTTTTCCAGCTGCTGGTGGCTGCAGCATTGCCCTGTCCTGTGGCTTTATTTCTCCAGTCTGCCTCTGAGCTCACACTGCCCTCGATTCTGTTTCTCATGGCTCTTTCTCTATTCTCATACACAGATCTTTGCCACTGGACTGAAGAAATCCAAAACAATTTTCTCATTACAAAAAGCCATCTATGAAGACATTTTCTAAGTAAGATCATATATGAAGGCTCTAGGACAGATCATTGACAGCCACCACTCAGTCTACTATTCCATGTAGTGAGCATGTGTAAAGTATGTTTCTATGTCTCCTCGGAGTACAGCTCCGAGTTGCTCAGTCAGTGGTCTCTCAGTCACTCCTGGAGGAGCGAGCAAGCAAGCTCAGCAGGGTCTCTTCTAAGAGTTATGAAATCTACAGGCAGATGCAGACAAATGAGCATAGAATTGGGCTCTCAGAGACTACATCATCCCTTTAGACACCTCTCCAACATCAACTTAGCAGGGGAGCCTCGTCTGTGAGCAGGGAACCTTCTAGAAATACTACTCTTTTCAGGTCACCAACTGCCTGCAAAATTCCCCTGGAGAGGACACAATAGCTCTTTGACTTTCCAATTAGCAAGGTCTCCTCCAGAGTATTCTCACACTTAAAAGTAGCTTTCATTCATCATGTTTTTCCTATAAAGAAATCCCAGCTCTCCACTGTTCATGCTTCTCATTATGAATCGGGGAGGAGGCAGTGGAAA
This sequence comes from Chionomys nivalis, assembly GCF_950005125.1. Lineage (NCBI taxonomy): Eukaryota > Metazoa > Chordata > Mammalia > Rodentia > Cricetidae > Chionomys > Chionomys nivalis. The sequence goes on along the minus strand of NC_080089.1, from coordinate 22,732,170 downwards.
CCCTCCTATTTCCTTTTCCTCAACATATAGTATTTCTCCCGCGCACGTTTGCCAAAAATGGCACTTCAGAAGATATAAGAAAAGACCAGAACGTATTGCCAAGAACACCGCAGAGTGCCACCCATCTTGGCCACACATTCTTCAGCACACTAACGGGGATTACACCTTTGCTCCTGTGTTGTTGGGCAAAGGCAGACTCACCAAGATACGGCGCAGTGCGCTTCTGCAGGCTGTTACTGCACCCTTTGAGTCTCCAGGGGGGGTTTCCTGGAGGTCAGAGAACTCTTTCTCCTGAAGCCTGGCACAGCGACACGGGCAGGGCGCTAGAGCCATGGGTGCCCTGACTCCAGACCACCTCCCTTCACCGCGGGGCTCCAGATGGTAATCATTTCCACGTTCCCCAGTTAGGCCTGGAACTGAACCAGGGTTATCACCCTTTCCTCACACCAGCTGTCTGTAATGGGATCACTCAGGGTCACCTCCTGCCATTTGTTTCTGTGGTCTCCAAGGCCCCAATCTTGGTGCCCATGTTTTGATACGGGAAACTCTCCAGGCTCCCCTGTGCTGAAGCCAAGCACGCATGTAAGTTCTGCAGGAGGAAGACAAGTCACGCTCTTCATCGCTGAGAATAGTTCTTATGTTTACAGGAGGTGACAGTGTAAGGCAAAAGTGTCCCAAATCTGTAAAATAAAAATCACTCGCCGTCCTACTATTTTGGGGTTAGCTATTATTACCACTGAGCGTCAATCTTCCGAACGCATTTTAATGTGACATAAACAGTACGTTTTCCTTTGTTCTCTCTTTAGTCTTTCAAAATTCGAGTTAAACAAACGCTGACTCTCAAGGACTCTCCTAATGAATTTCCACCCGCCCACAGCTAATTATGTGACATTGAGATCGATGGTGAAGTGTTCTAGGAAGAAGCGAAGGAAGCTGGCTGATGCGACTAGCTGATGCAGAGCAGAGCAAGCATGCGCAGCCTGGTTTCTGAGCCCAGCAGACCGGGCACCTTGTAGAGGGATTTCTACTTACTGGCTGCATGGCCTTGAATGAGTCACACGACCCCAGGCACCTACAACTGCCCCAAGTACCTATTTATCTCAATAAGTAAGATAGATATTAACCTCAGGCCTCCACACACAGGGGCACATGCACATACATGTCCACATGTACAAACACATATACACACCGTCTTAGTTACTTTTCTGTTGCTATGATAAAACTCCATGGCCAAGGCAAGTTATAGCAGGAAGGTGTGGTGGTTTGAATGAGAATGACCCCGTAGGCTCAGATGTTTGAGTCCTCGGTCCCCAGTTGGTGGGATTGTTTAAGGGAAGGATTAAAAGCTGTGGACTTGTTGGAGGAGGTATGTCACTGGGGATGGGCTTCGAGGTTTCAAAAGCCCACGCCATTTCCACTTGGTTATCTCTGACTCGTGGTTGTTGCCTCAAGATATAAACTCTCTGTAACTACTCTAGAGCCATGCCTGTTACTGCCATGCCCTGCTTCTCACCCACGGCCAAGGAGTCTACTACCCTCTGCAGCTAGGAGCCCCAAATCAAATGCTTTCATCTATAAGTTGCCTTGGTCATGGTGTCCCCTCATAGCAATAGGAAAGTACCAAAGACAGAAGGGTTTATTTGGGCTTCTGGTTCAAGAGGAATAACTGGTCATGATGGTTCATTGAGGGCAAGGCAGCAGAGGGCTCAAGCAGAGACAGAACTGAAGCTGGCCTAGTAATTAAATCTCAAAGCCCATCCCCAGTGACACACCTCCTCCAGCAAGGCCACACCTCCTGATCCTACCTAAGCAGCACTACCAATCAGAGACCAAAGCAACATTCAAACCTCTGAGTTCACACAGGACATCTCCACTCAAACTACCACACACAGAGGAAGAATGTTTATGTTCATTGTTGATGGCCTTGGTCTACTCAGCTACTACAGTGAAATGCCAAGAACAGGGTAACTTTAGCTGCATTTGTTGCTTAACTGAACAAATTTGTTTCTCACAGTTGTGAAGGCTGGGAAATCCCAGCTCAAAGTGCCTGCTGATCAGTATCTGCTGAAGACTCTCTCTGGCTGATAGCCATTTTCTCAGTGTGTCTCCACATGGAGGTGGATGGGGAGGGGAGGAGGGGCCTCTTCCTTAATGTTTCTTCTAACAAGGACACTAATCTATGGTGCTTTGGACTCATGACATCAGTGACCTCTTTAGAGACCCTGTCTCCACACAGTTTTGTGAGTGAAAACTGTGAGGAGGCAATTGTTTAGTCCCTTGTCACAGTAATAAGGCACCACTAGGAGACGCTGCTCCTGGGTAACCAGGTGCTGCTTCAGCTTCCAGTGAGGCCAGCCAGGGCCAGGACTATAGAGGAGGGCTGTGCAGGGCCACTCCACAGTCTCAGCAAACAGCACAGTGACTGCCCCGTTCCCACCCCCCAGAGACCAGTACTTCCCTAGGGCCTCTGTCAGGTCACCAAGGGGAGGAAACTTGGCTTCTTCAACCTCCCAAAACAGTGTTCAGGGCTTTGGACCTCTGTACTATCAGGGTAGGTTCCTAGCTTTGGAAAACTCTTAAGAGAAGAAGGAATGTTTATTTCTCTTTGCAAAGTGAACCTTAGTCGATGCAGGGAGCCCTTTCCTGAGTTGTCTGCTAGCTGTTGAGGAAGACAAGCATTGTCCTTAACTCCAGTGAGAGAGCATGGCTCACTCTTCTGTTAAACCCAGGTCTTGGGCCTCTCCTCAGAGCAGCTTTCCTGAACTCAAATCCCTGAATGTATCACGGGTGCCAGGCACCGGGGACACTTCAGTTTTAGGTCAACTCTTGTTTCCTCTGCACGCTCCACACAAAGAACATGGAAGCAGTTTGCCTCTGCCAAGTGCCTCAGTGTGCCCACAGGCAGGGGTACCCCAGATAGGAGTGCTGTGATTGATTTCTCATTCCGCTAATCACTCAGTAGCTCTTGGTTTCCTGGGTCCCTGAATTAGGCTCACGCATCCTGGCGGTTTCAGGCCTCAACTCTAGGTTGCCAATTGTATTTGTGCTGTAGTAAAGGAAGGTTTTAAATCAAGAGACAGTTCTAAAATAAATGATAATTTTTGTCATAAAAAGTTTTAGAAACTTTAAACGAACATGTGATTAAAAAAAGAAACCTGTATCATCTTTATTTTTATTTTTTCACTAGAATCATCCAGGGCTCAAAAGATGAAAAAAAGAAAAAAAATCCACCCATATTTCCGCAGTGCAGACGTTGTACCTTCCGAATCTCTGGCCTTTTATTCTGCCTTTTCTCTGCTCTTTGCTTTGCTCTTGTCTCCTCTCACTTGCTACCCCTGTCTTCCTCTCTCTTTGACTCACAGGCTCCTTGGCTAGCTTCCATGATGGATGGGTGGCAGGCTGCCGCTATACTGAGAGCTACGAAGTGTGCCCTGCCTGCAGTGACACAGTTGTTTCCTGTCACCTCCTTCAAGCCACAGGCCACTCCTAGCAAAAAGCGACTTGTCGTAGAAATTTATTCCACCCACGCTTGGAAGCTACAGCAGCCCCCAAAGTCCTTGAGAAGACAGACTGCTCATCTTTCATCTCCACGTCCAGTGCACCTGGTCCGGGGTCTGGCCCAGAACGGCGTCTCCACAATTTGTAATTAAATTTGTTTATGTTGAATGAAAAAGGCCGTCACTTGGGTTATGTTTCCCCTTCTGATCCCAGAACTAATTTAGCCAGAGCGACTTCAAGAGAAGGTCACTTGGGTCCCATCCCATCCTCACCTCCTTCCACACCTTGCTGCTGCTTTCTGTTCTCAGAAACCCTATCATCCAAGAGTGACAGGGCTTGGAGGAGGATGCAGCCAAGAGCCATCAAGCAGGCCAAAGATGACCGGTGTTTCCTCCTCTGCGATGCCTCCTCCTGCACTCCTCTGCAGGGGACCGAGTCATTCCACACAAAGGCAAACTCCTGATACACTCCATCTGGGGGCTGGCCCCCGTCACGTGAGTGCCGGTCATTTTGTAAACCTCAATAACTCAGCACTTTACACACACTTTAAAGTATTAACTCAAATAACCTCTAAGGAGAGTTTGCTCAATGAAAAAAGAAAACAAAAAGTTAAGTCAGAAAAGCCAATGAAAAGAGCCATCCTGATAGTCTGACTCCTTTATCTCTTCTGAGCTAGAGAATTTCAGAGAACAGATAAAGCAGAAAAAAAAAAAAAACCCTGGATTCTTGAGTTCTTCCTAACCAATGTTCTGTCCAGATTTCGCCCTCAAATGGATTTAGTTTCTTCATCGTTTCTACCTAATCCCTGGGTTGCTGTAATCCAAGAGTTTGAAGAATTACTAGGAGAGTCTTGAAAGAAAGAGGTGTCCTGCCTCTCCTCCGGATTTCCCTATGCAGCCGTGGGAAAGTGATGGCTGAGTCAAGCATCTTTATTACAACCTAAGCAGAGGGCGGGAAGAAGAGAGCAGGCATGCTCACAGACTCAGAGGGATCTGGAAGCACCCAGATTTAGGCAAAAGCAGGACGAAAGGACCTCTGAGGGTCAGCTGATGAGAGCTTGGCCGCTAGAGGCAAACGCCAGACTCTGTGTGTGCAGCAATGAGGCTGAATTTGAAGTCACCATCACTACTATTTGATCTGTTGAAAAATAAAAAATCCCAGAAATGGTTTCAGACCAACTGAACTGAGTCGTGACCCTTAGATTACTCATTGGACTCTTGAGCACACACTTGCTCCTGAACAGGACAATTCGCACTAGAGAGAAAGAATCTACACAAATAGATCTATAATCTAAGAGATAGCCTTGGAATTGACCCATACACAAAGGTCTTCTTCCAAAACAAAGAGCGGAATACCAATAGAAAGGTCAGGGAAGATTGGTATTAGAAGTCCAGACACAGGACAAGCATGGCCTCCAAGGTTTGCAGGGGCATGGAGGTGTGTCTTGTCACTCAGAATCTGGAATGGAACCAACAGCCAAAAGGTATATTTGAAAAAAAATACACTTTTAAACCTTTTTCACTTTCAACATGAGGAACGTCTTTCAAAACACTTTCTAATGAAGGCAATGAATTAAAAGTGTGTTGGATTCGAACATTTTTATCCTTTCCAAAATGAGTTCTACAAAAATCAAGTCCAACTTCTGTGTTCTTATTATCAAAAGTGTGTCTCAAATCAAATCCCACAATTTCTCTGTTACCCTGATTTCATACACAATGAGAATGAGAAATAGGTATCACAAAGTGATGCATTGAGAGTCAGGTCGATGGGCAAATCTTTCTTGGTGAGTGAGAATATAAGGAAGGACAGCCGCAAAAACATAGTTTAAGTGAAATCAGTCGGGCGAGCAACAGTAACAGCAGCAATGCCTCAGAAGAAATGCCATGCCTCTCCCTGCGTGCTCAGTAAAGGCGCAGATAAGCCTTCTAGAGGAATTATCCTCTTCAAATCTCAGGAGAGATGACAGACATTCAAAGACTGATTGACTGACTGAATGAATGAATGAATGAATGAATGAATGAATGAGTGAGTGAATGAATGAATGCATGAAGCAAAGTTGAGGATTCATGATATATGGCGGGCCCAGAGCCCACGTATCTGGCCAAATTTTGTCAGCAGGCCAATACCAAAGCTATAGACTTCTGTGTGTCTAAGTTTTCATGTTTCTGCTCCATATTGAATCCTGGAGCCCTTGCCCAAAACTCAGCAACTGATGCTGCACTTGATGGGGCTTGACCCTAGACTCAGCCAGCCACCCAGAGCACATTACCCTGGGCAACCAGAGTATCATCGTCTCATCAGTCAAGGCCACGCCCACAGGTTTGTCTACTACCGATTTACCTAATTTATAAAGAAAAATGCATTTATTTATTTTAATAGCTTTAAATTGTGTTTGTATGTGATACGTGTGTTTGTGTATGAGAAGGGGGTGTGTGTGTGCTCAGGTTCGTGCACACCAGCTGTCTGGAGTCAGTTCTCTTCTTACTCCATGGATTCTGGAGACTGAATTCTGGTTCTGGGCTTGTGTATCAAATGCCTTTGCTCATCGAGACATCTGCCAGCCTAAGAAAGGTAGACTTAACTCAGTTTTTAGAAGCAGAAAATCCAAGCTTGGACAGCAGAAGCAATTTGATCCTTGGTGACAACTGACTTGGTTTTATTATATCATGACTGATGACATCATGAAGGGGGATACAAGTCAGAGGGACAGATCACAAGGCCAGATAGAAAGCCGAGGAGTAGAGCAGGGACAATCTTGCTCTTGTATAATAATCCACTCTAGCAAAATTTAACTGGGGTCCCACAGAATGGCATTAACCTCGTCTGGGGGACATTCTTTCAGCAACCCAACCAATCATGTCTCAGCCTTGCCATTCCTGAAGGCCAAGCTTCCAACACAAGGCTCCTTAGGGACACAGTCCAACCATGTCCCCACCATGGCACTGACTGGAAATCAAAACAACAGAGATATTTCAAGAGTCCGAACATTGGACTGGCCTAATACCACATAAAAGTCACTTCACAGTGGGGATATTCTGCCTCTCTCCACATCCCTCCACACTCTGGGTTTCTGATACATGTACTGATTACACCCAAGCCTGCCCATGGCATGACAGACCACATCCAACCCACCATGTCCTGCAGTTACTGACTTTCACAGGTACAGAAGACATGGGGATCGGGAAAACGGCCATGTTGTATTACGGTGTCCTCCCCATTGATGCCCTGATATTTGCTGGTCTAGGGCAAGACGGTGGAGACTGGTTGTGAGTAGAAACACAGGACTTCCTGTTTATCCCCCTAACAGAAATTCACTTATCTAGAGCATCTTACTCTCTGAACTTCCAGGTTCACCGAGGATTTATCGTCCTGATCTTGGACACCTTTTCCCCTTCTGACATTTGCTGCGTGTTTTATGGTCTTCATAAAGCGGTATGCCTCTTCCACAGTGGAAATCTAATTACAGTAACGTACATCGATTGGTCCGGATTCAAAAGCACTCACTCACAGTCATCTGTAATGAAGACATGGTAGGAATTTATGTCACTATTTGATCTTCAATCAAAATAAATCTTACTTAAATAAAAACACCTATGTTTAGAGCTAGGGTAAAGGGCTCTTACCCATCATTCATTAGATATATGTTAAGTACCTATTATGTGCTGAGAACTGTGGTACAGGTCTTGAGATGCAATTTAGGACTAAACAAACTACATCTCCTCTCCTAGAACACACACACACGCGTGTGTGTGTGTGTGTGTGTGTGTGTGTGTGTGTGTGTGTGACTCCACTTCCTGGCATTCCCCTGTCCCTGGCTAGGTCTACACCACCATGGCAAATCACTTCATTAATCCCCAAGGAGGTTTCCCAACCACACACGTAAAGCTTTAGCCAGGTCTTCTCCAGGGCAAGGTGGCAAGACACAGCCCTGCAGATAGTGAAACCAGGCATGCATAAAGTTTTTCCACTTGAAACGCCTTTCAAATGAGAACTTTGTGTTTGACCACAGGTCTATAGTAAAAAGAGATCCACAGATAGAACGTATGCTAATCTTATCTTACGGAAATTTACTTTAAAAACAATTCCTTATCATTTATTAAAGAAGAAACCAAATTTTCACATTAATGAGATAGATGTTCTTGTTTACTTTATATATAAGGAATTAACTCTTTTTTTTTTTTTTTTTTTGCTTTTTCGAGACAGGGTTTCTCTGTGGTTTTGGAGCCTGTCCTGGAACTAGCTCTGTAGACCAGGCTGGTCTCGAACTCACAGAGATCCGCCTGCCTCTGAAGGAATTAACTCTTGACTAAATACTTAACCTTGCAGAACAAAGAAGATCTTCAACGCTTCTCAGAGTTGATTGACATTTCGATTTTTAATAAACACCAGTGATGAAAATGACACTGGATATGTGTGTGTGTGTGTGTGTGTGTATTACAAAGTGGCAGAAGTATGTATAGGGCCATTTCAGAAATTACTCGTGATTCTCATCTAATCCCAAACAAAATCCACTGAGTAATTTTTAAATGAAATCCAACACACCAACTCAACAACAACTTTAAAATCAGCCAAAAACTCTAACCCAATAGAGTCCAAAGACACACTGATTAGATACTTATGTGCTGAGGTATGAGAGTAGGAAGATACTATGAGTCTTTGTTCTCCATAATTAAACCATGTGTTCATAGATGAGCAGGGAATTTTGGATGGAGAGTAAAACACACTCTAGTTCATAACACACAACAGTCTTGGATCTGAGCCAGGGTGTCTGAAGCAGTATTCATTAGTGGTGTGTGGTATGATGGCCCGTGCAGGGCAAAGTGCATGTGTGGTGTGTTCAGAATGAAGGCTACAGTTAAATCATACGATGCAACAAGGGCTATCACTAGCAGAAACACCCTGGGTTCATTATGCTTCTGATTTGGGATTAATTTTTCATGGCTGACAGTTCAGAAAACTTTTCCTGAGGACAAGTTTTTATAGCCTCCATATTCAGCTCCACAAAAACACGTGAGGTATTAACACGGATTAGGCTCCAGGCTTCTCCGAGTTTAGGTACCCAGTCCAGCCCTGAAACTCCGCAAACTCTTGCTCTTGCCGACTGATGTCAGCAGGCCACTTGTCGTGCGAATGGGCAGAGACAGACTGGGTATGATTCTGATGCCTAAACCCGGTGCTTAGCACCTACATTGCTCCGTTCATATCTACCAGGAGGGCTGCTATCAAATACTGGGACACAAGTGAATACATGGTTCTTTTGGAAGAGACGAGGTACAGGTCTTGAATACCACAATGTACTGAAAAGCAATGGCACCGAACATCATCCTTCATCAAACTCTAAAAAATTCATAGAGAGAGCTAACCATGGCATACCAAATCGTTCCTCCTCTTTCTTCAAGTAGAAGACACTGAGTCCTTTGAAAAGGCCATGCTAGTGTATCAGTAGAGAATTGGGGAGAGCATCTAGAGATTGATGGTCATATGGGTAGGTGGTAGATGAATTCATCTTAACTGAACTTCAGGCCCTCTAACTACTGGGTTCTTATTGCTTTGGGCTGTTTGGGGGGGCATCCTAACATTTAGATTTGGAGAGAGCTTCACTGTGGTTTGCCTTAGATAGCAGGTACAAGCCAGTGACTAACACTGCTCCTTCCCATTACCCTAGGTACCATCACCCCAGTGCCCCTTCCGTTGCTCTGATGTATGATCGATCAGACACAGAAAGGCATTTAATACTAACAACCCCAATTATGCAAAGAGACGGGCAGCCAGCACAAGTGATATTTCCAACTGGTCTTTTCCAAGTGCCCCTCGGCCTACAGTGTAACAGGGTGCCTCAGCTGGACAGTACGAAGGGCCCAGCCTTTCAAAAGAGAGCAGAGAGCATCCCTGGGTGGGGAATGGCCAGTGGGAATGGAAAGGACACAGTGACAAACAGTTCCCACAAAAGTGGATTAAAAGCAGGAAAGTCAGGCTGGATCCCAGGGTCCCCAGAGGATCCTGAGTGGACGGTGATGGCTCAAGGGCCCCAGATCCTGTGTGAACAGTGAGGGCTCTGTGTTGGAGACTTGGAGCAGTGGAGATGATGAGTTCATGTGAGGATGTGAAGGTTTGAGGCCTCAGAAGCTTACAAAGGTGGAGCCAAGTAAGTTTGAATTAGAAGCTCTTAAAAATGTTGATGAAAACCAAACACTATTTGCATATAAACTGATACAGTAATATTATTTCAAAGAAAACAATATACGATAGTTCTTCCTTGTCCTTGGGGGGCCATGATAGAGGCTCCAGTGGACTCCTGGAACAATAACGGTGCCAACAGACCCTGTGGTCCTTCTTGTACATGCAAACCTAGGATAAGGTTTAACTTATAAATTAAGTCCAGTAAGAAGTTAATAATGATTGCTACAAATGAAAGGGGACAACGTAGCCTCTGCCCCAAAATATCTTAGTGTTGTTGTGGAGACCTAGGAAAGGGAACCTGCGGGTAAGGGGCACCGTAGTGTGTCTTCCCTGGAAGCTAAATCCCAGCAGAGTCCGTTATGCAGAGCAGCACTCACAGGGAATGATACAAAGATGGTGGTGAAGTAGCAGCATGAAATAACATTCCCAAGTAGGCAGACATGTGTCTATCCAACTTGTGTCTGGAGAGACAGAAGTAAGGACAGTAAGTTGACTGCTTGAAATTGAAGGGAGCTCTAAGTCCTGGCCACAGTGACCACTGACTTCAGGCTTCGTCATTTGAATTCAATAGTGTTTTGTTTTGTTTTTTTAATGAAAACTAACATGAAAATCCACAATAAACAAAAGTGACTTTGCTAAAGACAGGATTAACCATGAGCTAAGGTATATAGAAGGTTGAAGAAAAGTGAAAAAAATCAATAAATTTTTGATGTTCTGTCCATTTTGTAATTTTTATTAAGTTTTGGTTTTTAAAAAATACTGTCATGGAGGCTGGAGAGATGGCTTAGAGGTTAAGAGCATTGCCTGCTCTTCCAAAGGTCCTGAGTTCAATTCCCAGCAACCACATGGTGGCTCACAACCATCTGTAATGAGGTCTGGTGCCCTCTTCTGGCTTTCAGGCATACACACAGAAAGAATATTGTATACATAATAAATAAATATTTAAAAAAAATAAAAAAAATGCTATCATTAAAAAGTAAAGAGATCTTGACTGAAAAGTGAGGAAGACAAGGACTGACATCTTGTTATATGACTTCCACAGCACTCTGTGGCGTGTGTCCTCATATATGAGCACACAAATCACACTCACTTATCACACATATGCACATACACAGTGATAATATATACAAAAACAATGTACTTAAACTGTTGATTGTTGATAGACTACTGTAGGCTTTTAGCATCTGTATTAGAGTTCTTTAGAACAGAATGTACGGAATGAATACGTATTAAAAGGGGATGCATTTAATTAGCTTAAACAGTATGATGTGGGTAAGTCAACAATGGCTGCTGCTCTGTCACTGGAGAAGCTGAGAATTCAGTAGCTGCTCAGACATCCTAGCATCCTGTTTCCTGGGCAAGCTTTAATACCTTAATACCAGGTGTGTGTGTGTGTGTGTGTGTGTGTGTGTGTGTGTAATACAGAGAAGGAAGACAGAAAGAAAAAAACCACATCAACCCCATTATTGCTTTACAGTCTTAGGTCCCACAAAACTCTTAGTCTTCAGAACCATTCCTCCCCAAGAAAATTTTGTCTTGTTTTGGTTCTTTTTCTTTTCTTTTTTCTTTTTTTAAAAAAACTTGGTCTCAATTTGTAGCCCAAGCTGACACTGAACACACAGTAGTCTTCTTGCCTTGGTCTGCCAAGTCTTGACCCCAAACAAAGCTTCATCTCAGATTCCATGCAATCCTTCATTGTTGTCTCTAAAGTATACCTGTGCTGCTTGAATTCCAGAAAGATTTCAAGCTTGCCCTGAGACTGGTGTCACAGACACTGTGGGACACAAGACAGGGCAGTCTGAGATCACTGGACTCATTCCCCGATGAGTTTTTCCAGAGTGATGGACTCTCAGAAGCAAGTGTGTAAGTGTCATTCACAAAATCTACAAAGGAAAAGGTAAAACCAAGTCCAAATGGGAATCTGCTTCCAGCATCCCAAGCAGATGACAGCAAACAAAAGGGGGACTGTAGAGAGGGAGCTGTGGCTACTGCCACGCACACACTGGCAATACACTCTGGCCGAGGAGACAGAGCAGAAAGTTCTGGGTAGAGAAACGTGCGAGAGCACGGAATGGAGCTTCCTGTCTACCTAGCTGCTCAGCTGGGATCTCAGAGTTCGGGGTGAGAGAGTGTTCATTTGTTCCAACTTGGCTGACTTGCCCAGTATGACCTTGGCTGCAATCCAGACAGATACCTATGTCTAGACAGCTCAGAGTTACCAACACACCAGACTCAGTAACACACCAGGAAAAGAGACCATCGGTGGCTCCAAACTTCAGCCATTCTGAGGCAGTTAGCAGGAAACCAAAACAAAAGCAAGCATTTTGGCTCACCAAAACCATCTGACACATTTCCCAGATTTTGAAGATCAATCATCTGAAATGTGAGCACCCAAGATTTGGGGTGTTGAATTTTAGGAAGGCTGCATCTAAAATGACTCATATGCCAACCCAATCAACTATCAACACTGTGATCTTCAATGAGAAAAGCAGGATCGTCTCTGAAAACTTCTAAAGGGATGGCGCCTGCTCTTCGACATTCGGGCTGCCAAATAATGCTACAGGGGAAGGGGGAAGAGCCTGTCGGGTTGCCAAAGAGCAAATTCAACCCAGGTCTAACCTCTTAACACAACCATCTCTCCCCCAGAATGTGAAAATTCCTAAAGAACTTGGATCTTGCTTTAAATGTCACTACATTTTATTTTAAGGGTCAGAATTTCTCCTCCCTGCACGGTCAGTTTAATAAAGAAAGGTCATGTCTCCCGAGGAAAGGCAGAACAGCCCCTGTCGGAAGAAAATGAGGACAAGTTTATGAGAGCAGAAGCAAAAATGGAAGCAGATTAAATCAGCTGGACACCTGCCTGCCAGGGCAGGACTCCCTGGACTAAACTTTGGAGTGTTTTCTACCTTTCTGTTTGAAATGGATCGAGAAATGCTATTTCTATTCCTTCCTTTAAAATGCTTCCCTGCTCAATGGAGTTGGTATTTTAACTTTTCCCTGGGAGATGGGGCCTGTGGTAGTTTGAAAAAATGAACCCCAAAGGGAGTTCATATTAGGAGGTGTGGCCTTGTGGGCCTAAATGTGGTCTTGTCAGAGGAAGTGTGCCACTGTGGAGAAGGACTTTGCGGTCTCATATATGATCAAGTCACGCCCAGTGAGACAGATCACTTCCTGTTGCCTGTTCAAGATACAGAATTCTCAGTTTCTTTTCTAGCACCATGCCTGCCTACATGCCACTATGTCCCATATGATGATAATGGGCTAAACCTCTGAACTGTAAGCCACACAACTGAATGTTTTCTTTTATAAGAGTTGCCTTGGTCATGGTGTCTCTTCCCAGCAACAGGAACTCTAAGTAAGACAGGGGCAGATCTGAGCAAGGTCGTTTCTAGAATCCTCCCACAGTCTGCATTGGGCTAGTGCTTTCCTTTACCCAGTTGCTGGCAGCTTGCCCTCCGTATCTCAATATGCAGAGTGAGGTCGGGTCCTTCCATTGTCTTTCCATAGAGCCGCCCCTCTTCTGTCAGTCTGGTACTTGTGTGTTCTTTTGATCTGATCAGCATCTGTCTGCTGTCTGAGTTGTATTCTGTGGCTGAAGGAAACCGCTGTACTTGGTTTATCTCTTACATTAGTTTTCTTGGACTGCGCTAACAACATTCCTCACGCGGAGAGGTCACTGTCTCTCAGCTCTGGAGGTTGAAGACCAAGATCAAGTGGGCTGGTTCCTTATGAGCACTCCAAGTGAGGGCTTATCCAGGCTTTTCTCTCCTTAATTTGTAGAAGTCTTCACCCTCCTGCAGGTACGTTTTGTCTGGTGTGAGCTAGAGTCATCAGGGGAAAGGGATCTTCAATAGAGAGAAATTACCCCTGCCATGTTGGCCCATGTGCATGTCTGTGGGATATTTTCTTGAGTATTTATTGATATGGGAGGGTCCAGTCCACTGCAGATAGTGCCATACCATGGAAAGTGGTCTGGGCTGAATATGAAAGTCAGTAAATAGCATTTCTCCAGTCTCTGCTTCATTTCTGGCCACTGGGTTCCCTCTTTGAGCTCCTGTCCTGGCTTCTTTCTATAATGCATTGTGATGTGGTACCATAAACCCTTTCCTTCCCAAGTTGCTGTGTGTCACGCTGTTTGATCATAACAAGTGAAGGTAACTAATACGTTGTTCACACGGTATTCTCCCTGCATTTCTATGGCTTCATCCCCCATCTCAAGAGCTCACAGTTTATAAGGAAATCTACTAGATTAAAGTCCACCATAATGACCTCACCCTAGACTGATTGCTCTGCCGTGCCCTCGGGTTCAGATGCAGCCACATTCTGAGGCTTAGATAGCATCACTTACATTATTAATATTCAAGTGACAGTCTAGCCCACTGCCCCACTGCTGCCCCAACATTTGTACATCAGTTTCATATTTATGTGACATGAATAAGCTGCTCACCATGCTAGTTCAAGGCTGTCCACAAACTTAGCCAAACCAAAACCTTTTTCTGGCCCATGTTGCCTGCCTGGGAGTTCAAAGGCAGGCACAGGTAATTGGCACAGGCTTGGCTTCATGCTTTCCTAGGCTTCTTAATTACACAGAAAGGCAACACTGGAGCTTTGCCATTCAGCTTTCCTGTTGAATTAGCGAGCCAGCCTAACAGCCATGTTACAACAGGCTGTTGCCTCATTGTGTGTGAGTCATTTACACCTGAGAATGCATTTCAACAGTAACATGGTCTGTAGCAGGTAGTGCAGTCCAGCACTCTCCAAATCATCACACTGAACACACGACTCACTGAAAGCACATTCTTGGGAACTTACATTCAATTCACACCAATAAACAGCTATTAAACAAAGGCTAGGACTCACAGAACTCTGGAGATTTTTAAACATAGAAAGATGAGGTTTTGTCCTCAAATAGCTCATAACAGAGTAGTTGGGTAAGTTGTGAACTAAAAGCATTCGGTGACAAAGCAAGATGTACTGGGGTTCATCAGAGGCACAGACGCAAGAGTACGGATGAGGAGAGTGAGAAACAAAGCGAAGTGAAAGATAGACATCTCTACCTGTGTTAGGTTCTAGATGAGCGGAACTGCCAGAGTGAATGTGTGTGTGTGTGTGTGTGTGTATAAACATATATACACACATACATACACACATGCATACGTATGCATACATGTATATATGTGTACACACACACACATATATATACCCCTAAGCTGCTAGGTACACCTGCGAGGGATTTTTCTTGTTTGGATCATTTGAGGTCTGAAGACCAACCCTAAATCCTGGGCCATACCTTCTTGTGAATTAGTGAGAGCCTATATAAAAGGAAGGCAGTTTTGTTTTTTGCCTGTTTGCCCTCACTCTTGCTGGCAAGAATGTCTATTCTGCTGCGGAGGCATTCCTTCGCTAATATTAGAGCTTACTAATTAAAGGCTACTGGGGGGGGGAGATTAAAAAGAAAAGTGTTCCCCTGTGCTGTTTTTGAACTGTGGTTTGGATCATGGTTGTCCCCCACAGGCCCATGAGTTAAAAGTTTGACGCTATAGGAAGATTGAACCTTTGCAGGGTGTGTGTGGAGGGGTACTAGGGTAATGTTTGTAGATAGCTGGGGACTGTGGTGGTTTGAATATGAATGAACCCTATAAGCTCTTTTGTTTGAAGGCATAGTCACCTGGGAGTTGAAAGGATTCTAAAGATTAGGAGGTGTGGCTTTGTTGGAGGAAGTGTGACACTAGGGGTGGGCTTTGAGCTGTCAAAGCCCATGCCAGTCCCCAGTCTCTTTCTGTCTGTCTGTGGATCAGGATGTAGTTCTCAACTACTATGCCTGTCATGCCTGCAAACATACCCTTACCATGAGGGTAATGGACATTATAATGACAATGGACCTCCAAAACTGTAAGCAAGCCCTGAATTAAATGCTTTCTTTTATAAGAGTTACCTTTGTCATTGTGTATTTCCACAGCAAGAAAACAGTAGAAAACTAGGACAGCTATACAAGCCCCTAAAAGTCGCACCCATTACTCTTTTTACTCCCTGGTTTTTGATATAGAAGCTTTGTTGGTAGTGGGCTCCCACCATAATGTGCAGCCTTGCCACCGTACCAAAACAATGGGATTGGCCAAACATGACTGGATACCTCTCAGGAGATGAAATAATCCTTTCAAAAATGGGTAGAGAAAATAGAAAGGCAAGTTAAGGTCCAGTTGTAAAAGAATATAACCCTTCCATGTCTTGTTAATTTTCTGTTGCTATGAAGAGCCACCATGACCAAGGAGACTTATAAAAGAAAGCATTTAGTTGGGAGTTTGCTTCTAGTTTCAGAGGGAGAGTCTATGACCATCGTGATAGGAAGTATGGTAACGAGCAGAGCAGAATGGTGCTGGAGAAGTAGCTGAGAGTTTACATGTAGAGGCAATAATGATGAGGCAAAGAGAAAACCAACTGGGAAATGGTAAGACTTTTGAAATATCAAAGTTGACCTCCCCCAATGAAACAAAGGCCATACTTCCTATTCCTTTCTAAACAGCTCCACAAACTGGGGACCAAGATTTAAACACACTAGCCTATGGAGTCATTCTCTCATCCAAACCACATTCCACACTGAAGATTCTCAAAGTGATGCTGGAAGAAGGTGGAGTCGTGTATGTATGGTGCTTGGGTGACAGTCGGACAGACAGTGAATGTCCTTGTCCAGAGGAAGGGCCATGCTCCTCTACGATGTCACCTCCATATGGATTCAGGTACTTGTCCTCTCTGCTCCAAACTGAATGTCTTCATCTTCACCAGTACCCAGTATGGGTACTTCCTTAATGATTTTATTTTTGGATGAGACCTTGAAGAGGCCAGTCCTTCATGATGAGAATGGGAGTCCATATCTGTCTACCTTCTTTTTTGTTTTTTTTGTTTTTCGAGACAGGGTTTCTCTGTAGCTTTGGTGCCTGTCCCGGAACTAGCTCTTGTAGACCAGGCTGGTCTCGAACTCACAGAGATCCGCCTGTCTCTGCCTCCCGAGTGCTGGGATTAAAGGCGTGCACCACCGCCGCCCGGCTCTGTCTACCTTCTTGGCAAGGCATCATACACATGAAGTCAAAGAAGAAGTCCTGAAGTGCACCCAGGTTCTGTGTTTCTGTGCAAGATTTTGCCAAGGCTTGTTGGAATTGGGTCTCTGTTGCTTAGCCAAGATAGTTCCAGCTTAGCTCTCCATGCCCCAGGCTCAACCCTACTACCTCCATGAAGGCGGATTGCCATCCTTCACAGCCCTCAACAGCTTCTGTTTTGACCTAGCTCTGTCCCCTGGAGAGAAACAGAGGAAATTCACACACCCCTGTATTTAAAATGCCTTTACATTAACTTAGGATCTCCTCTTCATGGATCAAGGACCTCACTTCTCTTTCCATGTAGAATCTAGACATCACTGAGTCCCGGCTGCTCCTTTTAGATAATCCTCAGGGTGTCTACATCCTTTTAAAATATCACACCCTGATTCCAGTATAAGCCAGACTTGAAGCCTATAGACAGCACCATCACTCACTGGTAAGTAGGTTGATATAACACAGCCCAAGCTTCGTCCTGCCGTACTCACGTCTCCTGCTGACCCAACCAAAGTAGCAGGTCTCTGGCTCCTTCCTCTGTGTGTGTTGTAAAGGAGGAGAAATGTTGTCTTACTTCTGATAACTCTTTTTCCTGTGACTATTAGTCAATGTCTCTGGCTGTAGCCTTTGATCCCTTCTCCCATGGCCAGAGCATATTCTTACAGTACAGCAGAAGGCAAACAAAGCAGCTGACTTTGACAATGGCTTCCAGTCATCTCTCCTGTGCTGGGTCATGCTTTTGCACACTCCCTTCTCCTCTAAGGCGGCTAATCCTACATTTGATTTGACCTGTCTTAATTTAAAATCTAACAAAATACTGCAAAAGTGTCAGGATGATAGAGAAAGGCTGCAGCGTGAGCAAGTTCTACATCCTCTGCTCTGTCGGCTGTAAGCTACTGTGGTAGGAGCTGTGCTATAGAGAGATCCACGTGGAAAAGACTGAGGGAGTTCTACACCAAAGCTGTCAAGGACCAGAACATCTCAGATCCACAGCCCATGAGAACATGAATCTGGTTCCTGGCACAGGAAGTTCTTGCCGTAGGTCTTGCCTCAGTCAATCCCAAGATGACTGAGTTCCCAGTGGATACTTTGAGATATAGCCCAGCTCGGCTATTTCCAGATTCTTGGCTTGAAGAAGCTGAGGGGTAAGAAATGTCACTGTGGATAATGTGATGCACAGCAATAGACAACGGATACACTGAGCAACTACAATTTTGTTCATTGATGACGGGCATCGTTTAAGCTGGAATTTCATTAGATACCTTTTCCCAAAATTGATTTTGATAGCAACGAGAACAGGAAGTGAGGGTTCTTTTAAGAAGCTGTTTCTTCCTAGAAAGTTGGTAGTTGAAAACCTCATCTGTGTTCACTGCTCACTGCCATAGCTCGACAGTCATCCTGCTTGTGTGTGAGTTAATCACTTCTCAGATTTATCTGCTTGAGGTATTCCTTGATGTTTGCAGAGGATTCAAATGTCTGTCACTCTTCCAAGCCTTGGAATTAAAGTCCTTAGAGAGGAGGAGTGCATCAGATCCACTACTTATCTCTTTTTGTCATCTGGTGCACAGTCTTGAATAGGCTGAATCTCATAACATCCCCGTATTCGGTTGTTTCTAACCTACACAGAAAGCCACTTCCTACAGTTCAAATTCACATCTCTCTTAAACTACTTATTACTGTCATTTGTCAATGGGGTTTCTTCCTCTTCTATATTTTGACAACTTTAGGGTATGAAACAATGACTTGTTCTTGTCTGAACAAGTTTGGTTCAGTGTCTGCCACACCGCAGATATCAATAAAACTTACTTCCATTTTCCCAATTGAATTGTTGACTTGCTTACACTGTCTTCCAAAGTCATAAATTACTTATTAGCTCAGTAAACAAGCCCACAGGCTCTGAGTGTCAGGTCTGGACTATGTGCCAGGGCTGCTGAAGGGAATCAGTCCTTTCCCAAAAGTCTTCACTGTTTAACACAACAAATAGAGCTGAACAGAAAATTACAAGGTTGTGTGGGAAACACTTAAGTAAAGTCATTGATTGTGACAGAGATTGCAAACAGAGATAATTACCATTACGATGCACATACAAATAACTCAGCAAACCATGGGAGAGTAGAGCAGAAGTAGAAGAAGAATACACAGCTGATGGGAAGGCAAGAGAAAGGGGATAAATAGGGGAAAAAAAAAAACCCAAGAAAACTCACAGTGGGATATTCAGCAGAGCGAGTGTTAGTAGAGCTTTCTGTGTCTAACTAAAAACTGAAAACACAGGCCCCCACCCTTCCACGGTTTCAGCAGGGAGAGATGTCCACATGCATTATCCAGTTACACACCACCCATGATGAAGAAGAGGAAGACACATACCTCCATGGAGACAGTGCTGAAAGGAGCCATAGAATAGCCCCGAGTGCCTTCGGCAGGTCCTCAGAAAGGATGCAGAAGGCCTTGTGATCGGAAATGATAGCTCCTTCAAGTGTCATTGTCCTTGAAGCTTACTAAGGGGACCAGATGCTGAGGGGGAGGAAGTAGTGCAGATGGTATTGACCTTGTGTGGGCCTGGCTTGACTCCGTGTTTTGCATCATGGTTTCTAACAATGGCAAATACTAGGAAAAAAAAAAACCCTGAACAAGAGCAAACTCATAGAATAATGGTATGAAGGAAAAAAAAATGGCTATGGTAGAACACTTGTCTAACATTCATAAAGCCCAAGCTCTGTCCTTAGCACTGCAAAATAGGTAAGTAAGTAAGTAAATAAATAAATAAATAAGAAAAGTATTTTCTACAGCTATGCACTGTGTACTTAAAGCAAGGCATTATTACAGACATTCAAACAGTTTTTTTAAGTTTATAAAATAAAAATAAGGCCAATTTATCAGTGCAGAAAGATTACTTTAAAGAGCAAGTGTAGTGTGGCACAAGGGTGCATTGTTATGGAGTCTGGGGCATGCTCTAGTGTCCTGGGCTTGTCCATACTCACCACCCATGCATTGATTCCCCCAGCTCTGCAAGCCTTATCCAGGCACCTAATCCAGACAGCTATGCACGCACCATCTCTTACACTGTGTGCTCACTGTGGCCTTCCTTACATTTAGAAGTGTCCTGGAAAACAAACATTTACCACTGTATTGTACTTACCTGCAGTATTCAGCACAGCAACTTGCTATACAGACTTGTAGCCTGGAGCTATGCCATGCAGCCTGGGTTCAGAAGAGGCCGTCCCTTCTAGGTTTGTGTGACCATGTTCTGTGATGATTACAGAGTGGGGCAGTGACCTGGGGATGCACTCCATATAGTATATCCCTCTAGTGTAGCTAGAAAGCTGTGCCGAAGGAGGTAAAGCCAAAGCTAGGGAGAAAGGCTGATAGCACGGGTCCACGCGGTGAAGTAGAGCTGTAAGCTCTGAGATTGGAGGGAAATCATTGTGTTTGGTCATCCAGTCCTGTGTTACAAATCACCACAAGCTTAGAGCCTTAAAATAATGAGCATTATTATCTCATGGTTTCCATGGCCAGGAAGCCAGCCATGACTATGCCAGACACCATGTTTCATGCTCTGTCACACCGTGGCAGTCAGGTTCTCAGCAGGGCAGGAACTTCTCTGGCTGTCGCTTCAAGGAAAGTTGATCACCACTTCCACAGTTAGCTGGATTCAATTCCTCCGTGCTACTCGGCATAAGCCCGGCCTCTAGTTGGGGTTTGCCGTGTGAGCATTGATAACATTTCTAACAAGGCAGCTTAGTCATCAAACCCTGTTTGGGAAGAGTACACTAGTAAGGCAGATTTCTAAGAACAATTTCTCAACACAGAGCCATGGAACCAATATCCTATCATATGTACATGTTCTGCTGATTAGAAGCCATAAGGAGTTGCAGGGAGTGGCTGCTTGTTTGTCCCAGCCACCCAGAACCAAAATAACCACACAGGAAGTATATTAATTAAAACACTGCTTGGCCCATTAGCTCTAGTTTCTTATTGGCTAAATCTTATATTAATTTAACCCATTTCTATTAATGTGTGTATTTCCACATGACAGTGACTTACCGCCTAAAGTTTTGGCATATCTTTCTCTGGCGGATCCATGGCATCTCCCCGACTCTGCCCTCTTTCTCCCAGCATTCAGTGCAGTCCTGCTCGCCCACCTAAATTCTGCCCTATCAACAGGCCAAGGCATTTTCTTTATTCATTAATGGTAATCACAGCACACAGAGGGGACTGCCACATCAACAAGGCAAGTCTACATTCAAGGAGAAGTGATCCCACAAGTCTTTGGGATTCAGTCTTAGTTTACATAAAACAGATGAGGACAAATCTATATAATTGCTCACTGAATCGTGTTTTAGACGTGGGCCATCATTGAGGGATGCCACAGAAACCTTTAGGAATAGAAGTGGCTCACCTGTCTGCGTGGGTGCTGGGTAAGTCACAGATTGGTGTCTTTCAAACACACTTTGCATCCTCAGAGGAGGCATTCAGAGGTTACACTGCTGTCGGTGCCTGCGAGCCATCATCTCCTTCATGTCTCCGCTTCCCAGGTCTGTGTGCACAGTGCATTCAGGTTCATTCTTTTCTTCAATTCTATTCTTTGAGTTTTGCTTATTCAGTTCTTCATGTGTGCTTCTTTTAAGCAACTTGAACTTTTAAAGATCAAAAGGGACTGCTTAAATTAAATAATATGACTTTGGCTTGTGACTTTTTATAAATTAATCAATTGTTCAGCAAAAATTATATGAATGGTTTTTTTCAGAAGAGTAATTAATTATAAAGTGTAGTGTTTGTCTGCACCACTTAATAGCAAACTTAAAGAAAAATGTACACAACTCTGCCAGGCAGAGAATCCGAAGGTATCGGTTCCTGCACCCCTCTAGGCATTTTCTGCACATATTTTAGGTGCCAAAATTTTTAATTAATTCTCATTTCAACTCTGCCTTTTTTTTTTGTTCTTCACTTAATGAGAAATCACCCCTACCCATGCTAAGAATCTTAGAAACTTGTTTCTCTGCAGAGTGTGTACGACATAAACTGCCCAGCCACTTTTTCAACTGGGCTACTTCTGCCTCCTATTTTTTAAATTTAGAATGATTAGACAAAAATCACTTCTTCTCGTATCTATATTCTTTATATAAATCATAAATATAAAATATCACTTGATTTACAGTTACAAGTAATTTGATTCATCAGCCCATATTGGTTTGTGTTCAAATTGGCAATATAGGAATATGCTTCCCAGCCCTTTCCAAAGACTGGGGATTATCTTTTTAGTAGATTTCAAATGACGATGTATTGCCTAGACTTAAAGAGTTAATTAAAGAGGGTGTACAAACTCCCACAGTACTTTGTGTTTTTTTTAAAAAAGCATCTCACTATAGAGTGTTCAACTACTAACTGGAAATAGAAATAGTTGATTATTCAAATATATATCAATCACAGACTTGTGCAAACAAGGGCCTCGTTTCTTGGTTCCTTCAGGCCATATCAGTCCGATACAAGTTTTGGCTCAGGTAGGAAGCAAGACTTTGCCATGTGCCTGGGAGGCTCCGAATTGCAAAACAGCCAACAAGAGGAAAATCCACAGCTACACATTTTGGTGCCGTGCAGCCATTTGTCAGACGGTGTTATAAATAATGCCTTTGAGAGTTTTAAAAGTGCACTATTCCTGGGAGGTGGGGTACATGGAAAGTTCCCCTGGAGTGTCTGTCAGTGTTGAAATGAATTCTAATGCCAAGGTCACCACTATACTAAGATTCCTCTCCCCAGAAAGTGACTCCATGGGAAATCCCAGCATCCTCACATCGCCACTACCCCTGGAGAGTGAGAGGTGCCACGAAAGCAGATCTTCTCTTTGAGCCTATGCCACCTGAAAAATAATTAACTTTAGTGGGTGGTTTGACAACTTTGTGATCCTCTCTTTAAGGTGGCCCATAAAGAGGACATTTTAGTAGACTTAAGTTACCATAGAAATAAGAATTTTTTTCCCAGGCTGTATGATAATGGAGAAAATAATCAGACAAGCGTCCTTTGGGAACCCAGGGTACATTTTGGTGCCAACTGTTATTGATCAAGAGAAGAAGGGGGTGGGCAGTAGCTGGACTTGGGTGAGATCTCAGTCTTCATCTTCTCCTTCAAGGCAATCATGCATCTCTGTTCTCTGGTAAATGTCCCAGTTTTTCTTTTCTCTAAGAGCTGCAATGAAGACAAAGAAGGACCAGGTCTGATTTCCTCCCTAAAAACTCACGAACATCGGTGACTGCTCCCCCCAATAAGCATGGGCCACAAAAGAAGGAACTCTGGCAGATACAGACCCAAGCCCACCACAGTGTCCGTCTGTGTTTCACTCTCTTGCCTTAGGCCTGGGCCCCTTAGTCTGGTCTTCTCACTCTTCTGCACGTATGCACGCATACACGCACGCACGCACGCACGCACACACACACAAAGATGTTCCCATGCCTTGCCTTTTGTGCATTGTATGAAGTGAAATGAAGCTCATTTTTCATTCCCATTTATTCTCTATTTTAAGCTGTTCTAACAGGGAGTGAGGGGCTCAACAAGTGCTAAGTCAGGCCTGTGATTTGGATATGATAGCCTCAAAAATGAACAAGGCCTCATCATTCAATATCTACCCATGATATAAGCAAATAGTCTCTCTAAGAAATAGTGTGTCATTGCTCTGCCCCAAGTTAAATCAACCCATTTTGAAACTTTGTACAGGAAATAGTTTTAAAGCCTTTTTTTTTAAAAAAAAGATTTTACTTTTTATATCTAATTGTGTGTATGTATGTGCAGTTTCTGTGTTGGTTGGTACACGTGAGTGCAGGTGCCCACGGAGGCCAGAAGAGGGCATCAGATCCCCTAAGGCTGGAGTCACAAGAGTTGGGAGGCATCTGATGTGGACACTAGGAATCAAGTTCAGGTCCGTAAGAGCAGTGTGTGACCCTAACTGCTGAGTCATCTCTCTAGCACCAGAAAAAAACATTTTATTTTCATTAGATTCCCAAGATGCATTGGCAAAACAAATATACCTGCCTTTTTACCAACTAGAAGAAAACAGTGCATTTTGAATCAGTTTGCATTCAACAAAAGATTTTGATTCTTTGCTTTGGGATTTTTTTATTTTGGAAATAATCATAAAGCCATACATTTCATCAATTCTTCTTGTTTCCAAAAATGTTTACCTTGGGCATGAAGCAAACAAGGAGGTTCTGATAAAATTTGTCTCAACTGTCTGGAGTCCAAAGAGAAAGAATTCAAACCTGCTAGGCTTCTAGGATCTCATCTCAAGTATTCTCCAAGTATTGAGGCTGAAAAAAAAAATCAAAGACACGTGAGAAAGAAAGCAGACAAAACTGTGGTGTGTGTGTGTGTGGTGTGTGTGTGTGTGGTGTGTGTGTGTGTGGTGTGTGGTGTGTGTGTGGTGTGTGTGTGTGTGGTGTGTGTGTGGTGTGTGTGTGTGTGGTGTGTGTGTATGGTGTGTGTGTGGTGTGTGTGTGTGGTGTGTGTGTGTGTGGTGTGTGTGTGTGTGGTGTGTGTGTATGTGTGTGTATGTGTGTGTGGTGTGTGTATGTGTGTGTATGTGTGTTGTGTGTGTTGTGTGTGTATGTGTGTATGTGTGTGTGGTGTGTGGTGTGTGTGTATGTGTATGTATGTGTGTGTGTGGTGTGTGGTGTGTGTGTGTGGTGTGTGTGTGTGGTGTGTGTGTGTGGTGTGTGTGGTGTGTGTGGTGTGTGTGTGTGGTGTGTGTGTGGTGTGTGTGTGTATGTGTGTGTGGTGTGTGTGTGGTGTGTGGTGTGTGTATGTGTGTATGTGTGTGTATGTGTGTGTATGTGTGTATGTATGTGTATATGTGTATGTATGTGTGTGTGGTGTGTGGTGTGTATGTGTTTGTATGTGTGTGGGTGTGGGTGTGTGTGGTGTGTGTGTGATGTGTGTGTGTGGTGTGTGTGTGTGGTGTGTGTGTGGTGTGTGTGTGATGTGTGTGTGTGTGGTGTGTGTGTGGTGTGTGTGTGGTGTGTGTGTGTGGTGTGTGGTGTGTGTGTTTGTGGTGTGTGTGTATGTGTGTGTGGTATGTGTGTGTGTGGTGTGTGTGTGTGTGATGTGTGTGTGGTGTGTGTGTGGTGTGTGTGGTGTGTGTGTGTATGTGTGTGTGTGTGGTGTGTGTGTGTGTGGTGTGTGTGTGTGTGTGTGTATGGTGTAGGTCACGGGACAACTTCATGAAGTCAGTTCTCTTCGTCTACCTTCACACAGCTTCAGGGAATCTAACTAAAGCCATCGGGATCAGGCCTGAGCCTCGGGCACCTTTACTGGCTGAGGCATCTCACCACGTTAAGATAGTTGTGTTTTTAACGCTGAATTCACTATTGAACAAAATGACTTTCCCTTATTGCCAACAAGATTTCCCCCACTACAGAGTCTGCACTCCACTTTGTGAAAAAAGGCTCACCTTCTCTTTTGAGTCTCTTTCATGTCACGAAATGGGAAGTTTGGACTATAGGGCAGGAGCCTCCGTTGGCCCACAAAACAGAGTGAGGCGGTCGGTCAGAAAGCTCCACAAGTCAATAGAACAAAGGCTGCCTCAAGAACTGGCTTCGGTCTGGCCAGTAGGTGTTACTTCAGCCATTAATACAGGGTGCTCCATCGATGCATGGCCGCCTCCTGCCAAGAAACACACAACAAAACTCCAAACCAAACTGAAACCTGCCAGTTCTGCAAGCCTCCTGTGAAGGCCGCCATGGCTCCTCAGACGCAATCCAGAGCCTGCCTGAGGGTTGACAGCAGCCCCACCCAGCTGGAGCAGTAACCCAGAGCCTCCAGGTTGCCACTGAAGGCCGTTCACTTCGTCATTCAAAGTGGCTTTTGGCATTGGGATTAGCATGATTTAAAGCTATCGCACACCAACCATCCTCGGCCACTGTTGGAGGCTGGAGGAGCCCACCAGCCCTGTTTATTAGCTTTGGCTTCATTTGCCATGATTAAGTTCTCTTCAGTGTGTTCTCTGTCCTCTTGGTTTTATTTCTCTCCCGAGTAGTCTTACACTCCAGCCAGAGGACCCAAGTCTCCATTTCTTTGTTAAAGCTTGTACTAAATGAATTCAAAGGCATCAAAGCCAAAGAGAAACTTCCCTGCTGGTGGTCAGAGCACCACATTGAGGTTCAGACTCCCATCACACTGGCTACCTCTCCTGTGGTCCTCCAGACCATCATGCCTTCAAAAAGTCCTCCTGGCCAGTAGGAGGTGCTGCAGTTTGTCACTGATGGGACAACCAGCTGGTAGGTTGCAAGCAAGTTGCTCTGGTCTGTGTGACTATGACTTTTAAACCATCTTCCATCTTCTTACTCTTCTGTTCTTTTCATTGAGAGGTCACTTAATTAAATGATATCAATCCAGGAACTTCTGGCCTCTAATACTGGGTGTGAATGGTTATCACATGCCTGTAATAAAACATGATAATCCCAACGCCAAAAGCCACTTCAAATTATGAAGACATCACAGTTTTTAGACTTCAGGCATCTTGTTCTCATCCTCTGCAATGCCTTGCATGGTGTATATAAACACAAAACGCTCGAGAGGATCTTAGTCTTGTGTGGTTGGTCAATATCTATCATGGATAAAAGCATACCATAGGTTGGGTGGTGTTGGCAGCAGCACACACCTTTGATACCAGCAGTTGGGAGGCAGAGG
Organism: Chionomys nivalis; assembly: GCF_950005125.1. Lineage (NCBI taxonomy): Eukaryota > Metazoa > Chordata > Mammalia > Rodentia > Cricetidae > Chionomys > Chionomys nivalis. The sequence goes on along the minus strand of NC_080089.1, from coordinate 22,705,732 downwards.
CAGGCAGATCTCTGTGAGTTTAAGGTCACCGTGGTCTAAAGAGCAAGTTCCAGGACAGCCAAGGATACACAAAGAAACCCTGTCTCAAAAGAAGAAGGAGGAGGAGGAGAAAAAGGAGGAGGAGGAGGAGGAGAAAAAGGAGGACAAGGAGGAGGAGGAGAAAAAGGAGGACAAGGAGGAGGAGGAGAAAAAGGAGAAGGAGAAGGAGGAGAAGGAGAAGAAGAAGAAGAAAAGAAGAAGAAGAAGAAGAAGAAGAAGAAGAAGAAGAAGAAGAAGAAGAAGAAGAAGAAGAAGAAGAAGAAGAAGAAGAAGAAGAAGAAGAAGCAGAGCATCTTAGTTTTCTTGTAGTCAATGAACCACAGTCTTGTCTCTGATCATTAATTCTTCATCCACTTCCTAAACTTTCTCTCCTTAGTCCCAGGGCCCAGATGAGAGAGGCTGTGTGGAAGTTCAGGACACATTCAGTCTCAATGCAAAGAAAACTACTGAAAGAATTCTCCAGCAATCAGGCTAGAGCTTGGGTGGAGGCGGAGGCTGGATATGGCTGATTCAGTAGCAGCTTGTATGTAGCCTCTTCAGAGGCCTTGCTTTACTTTTCACTTGTTTATTTGTTTCCTCTCAAGAATTCCAGTAATTCTGCATTTATATCTTCCTCTTTGGAGTGTAATAACAACTCTGAGTGTTAAAACTAGACAATCAAGCCTTCATTTGTCAGACCTATGTAACAATCCTCTCCCCAATTTCTTTCCTAAGTCACCTGAGGAGGCATGTTTTGTTCTCTCTGCCTTTGCAGACTCTGGGAGACACCATCAAGGCTGGGTGGAGGGGGTGTGGCGTGGGGGGGGGCAGTCAATAAGATCCAGCATTCATGGCTCCGCCCAAGCACAGATGGTAATTCAAATGAAGAAGTTCTTTATTTGGGAAGCAGAAACATTGTGCTGTGAATCTCACACTTATGAAAACATGTGGTCGGGTGGAGAGAGGGCACACGGGGCTCTGATCAGCTCAAGCCATGTACACCACATGAACTCATGTAGACATAATAAAGCCTCTATGCTTCTCAAGCTTGTATTTGTCTTAAGCTGCAGCCTGCCAAATAGTGCCAAATTATGTGTTGTTCAACTTTGACTGCCCAGAGAACACTATGCCCATTTTGCAAGTTCGCTGCGCAGGATTTTTAAGATTTCAGTATCACAAGCAAGAGTTATCAACAGAGAAAGGGAAATAAACAGACAATTTTTTGAAAGTCAAAATTGCAGCCACTTTTCACCTCAAGCTTGAGTCAAGGTTACATTTATTCAGTCCTATGCGACAGGATGCGCATGTGCACAGAAGCAGACCTGTCACCCAACGCTGTAAGTACGGGACACGCACATAAGGGGGATTAAGATAAACATTGAGCTTGCATCTACTTTGGAACAAGATATTTTGAATGAACTTTCATTTTCACTCCACAGAGTTCTTTTGCTTCTGTACGGAAATCTAGCCATTCCTTTTCCACACTACCTATCTCACCGATACCAAGAAATTAATAGAAAGAAAAAATTCTCTTAAAACATTCAATACTAATATATATTAAAAATAACTTCCTCTTCTCCCCGCTCACTTCTGGGACCCACTCAGCAATCCAGCAGGAGTGTGAATACAGCAGTTAGAAGTTGGGAGGGAACATTCAGATCTTACAATGCAACACTAACCTCTTTTCTCATCAGAAACTGGTTTATTGGCACTCCTACTTCACAGAACTTTTACAAGGGTTGAAAAAAAAAATCAGTGTTTGCCACACATGTGGGAAGCCCCACCAAAGATAGCAGCCATTATCCCTTCCCCTCACACCTCATTTCTTTACTGTAAAGAAATGTAAAACCTTTCCCTAGCCCTGTGGAGCTCAGGTCCCCTTCATGTCACTCTGGATTATGACAATGGTCCCCTGCCTGGTCTCTGGATCACTTATCACATCTCACCTGCCAATCTATTCTGGGAATTCCTACCATACTAACATTCTTTCCAAATCAACAGTTTCATGATGTCACTTGGGTCTCTTCTTGGGAGCTTCTAAAGGCTCCTTATTTCCACATGATAATATCTAAAAGCCCAACATGTGATAACTCAAATTCTGACACAACCTGTCTGTGTCCCTCCTTTTAGTTATTATGAGTTTTACCTTAGGTGTCCCCACCAAAGGTTCATTTGCTGTAACTGCTAGTTCCTGCCTCTATAGGGAGGTGGTAGACCCTTTAAAAGGTGGAGTCTAATTTACCGGAGTTAGATCATTGGAGGCATGATCTTAAAGAGGGTTCTGAGATTTTGGTTCTGTACTCTCTGGCTTGTTTCCCAGGCACCATGAGATAAACCATTTCTTCCCCACAGGCTTTCGCCATAGTATTCTGTATCATGAGGGCCAAAATGGCTCAGCCAAATGATCATGGAAATCTCCAAAACTCTGAATCAAAATTAACTGCTTTTCATGTGTATGAATGAGACCGGGTCTCACTAACTAGCCCTGGCTGACCTAGAACTCCCTATGTAGATCAGGCTGGCCTCACGTGTGCCAGCATACTCAGCACAAACTTACATGTTGTATAAGTCTATCTCCAGCATTTTTTCACAGTGGAAGAAGATGATTTCCACACCAACTTCATCTAGAGCCCCAAATATGGAGTGTTAGTGGCCTCCCAACAAAAATCCCCATCTTCCCTTCTGCAAGACTTTCCTTTTCCAAGGACCATGCCCTCCTCTCCAGCCTCTTTCCTCTCACTGTTACCGTCCCAGCCCACTTCTGCAATGCATTCTCTCCGCATCCTACCACTCCGGCTCTCTTCACTCTTGTTTATGAACTATTTGAATGTCTCTAGGATGGGTTCCATAGTAACACATTTTCCCCATAGACAGTGACCTTTTGAAGCTTGTGATGCTTAGGTTTGGTCAACTGGCCACAAACTAGAGTCATTTGACTGGAAGAACTTCACTTGAGGAAACACCTCTGTCATATTGGTTAGTGATAAGTCTGCATGGCATTTTCTCGATTAATGATCGATGTGGCCCAGCACACTGTGGACAGAACCATTCGGGGGCATGTGGTCCTGGGAGGTACAGAGCGGGTAGCTGAATGTAAGCCAGCAAGCAAGTCAGTAAACAGCATGCCTCCATGGCTTCTGGTTCAGTTCCTGTTTTCATACTCCAGCCATGACTTCCCTCTATGACGGGCTGTGATTGGGATGTATAAGACAGATAAATCCTTTCTTCTTCAAGTTGCTTTCTTCATGGTGTTAAACAGCAGTGGAAAGCAAAGTGGACAGAGCACAAACATTACATCTTCCATTCACCTAGATTTTCATCGTTCTCATACAGTTTATGTCGAATAAAACTTGCTGAGTGAATGGGTAAGTCAAGGCAAATGAAAGCATAGAATATCAGAGGATAACACTGTCCAATCTAAAAGTCATTTTCTCTGACACAGATCAAAGGCCATAATTTATAATGACTATGATAGGCTTTTCCACTTTAGAAATGCATAAAATGGTCTCATTCATAAAAATGACAGTGGGAGATGGTTGACATTTCTTTAACTAATTCTTCTGGCTGAGCAGTCCAGAGAATTTGGTTTCATCAGGGAATAAATGCCATTTTAAAATGGTTCTATTTACCTGTCCTATGAAGTTCATCTCAAATTTAAAATACCAGTATCCTCTTTCCTATATTTTCGGGAAACAAAGTCCATTAAATGACTCTTTAACCTACCAACCTACCCAATATAATAAGCTAAAGATCCAAACAAACCATTATCCTTAAATTAACATAATTCGTAGCCCCCGAACTAACATCTGTTGCAAAAGCAATATAATTAGCTGTGTTCATAAAGAAACTTGATCATGTCTTTACGTTGCCCAGATCCTTGAGCCATATGCTACCCACCAGGTCCAGGCCGTGCACAGTGTATTGATTTTATTGAGAGTGTTCTTCACATTGTCAGGAAGCAGGCATAACTAAAAAGTCACAATGAACAAAAAGATGGTTGAAACATGCACACTTAATACTTTCTTTTTCCCAAGTGTCTGGGATGCCAGGGCCAAGGACCAGGATGGGAAGGCTAATACACATTGCTTGGGGATTGCAACTGCTAGCCCTGCCCTTATTGGTCAATATCGGGGGATTTTACAGAGACCAAATACAAAGCAGATTTATGTTTGTGCTCAACTTGGATCCATTTCCCTGTGTATCACTGAGTGTTGATGGATCCATGAAGGCAAAAATAACACTAGCTAACTTCTCAGCAGGCAGAGGCAGGATGCTTTCTGTTCCAAACAAATTAATAACCTCGGGTCAGCAGCCTGCCACCCTGCCTCCAAAGCAGCAGGGCCCTGAACCCATATTTATCCAAGTGAGTCCTGTGCTGCCAAAACCCAAGAAGAAAGCATATTGGCTAACGAAATAATGGAATGGTTCCAAATCAGAGCTCAAGAATCACGCAAGGTTGGATGAGCCAGCCAATCATATTGCATATTCAGAGACCTTGAAGTACTACAAGAAGAAGGGCAATAGGAAGAATAAAAGCAGAGGTGTGAGGACACCCATCCTGGCCAAGACTCGGGGAAGCCCTGGTGGCAATTTGCAAGATGGGGAATCAAGGTGTACTGCTCACTCAAGATCTAGATATTTCTGCTCTGGCTCAGAAGATAGGTACAGGTGTTCCATGAAGGCCAGCTCATCCTGGTTGAAATTCCATTTTCTGAACAATGTCTCCGTGCTGCCATGTCTTCCCCAGACCTCCATCCTAACCCGGCTGACTTGTGAAGGCAGAAGAACATGGGTCAAGCAGTCAGTGATCCTTCCTAGGGAAGCAGCAAAAGGAAAACCAAAGGAGCCTCCCATCTGCTAGGTGATGGAGAGGCTATGTGATGGAAAGGCTGTACTTGGAAAGTAGGAATCACCAAATCTTTACCCACTCTTGTGCCAAGACCAAAGGAGAGGCATTTACAGAAAGTGCTTGTGTTGTTCCCAGAGCATTGCAGCCACCAAAATGAATAAACATTCTCCCGTTGAGCACAGAATTCCAGAACATGACAGTACAGGGATGGTTTCAAGTGTGTCGGGACCCACGTGACTTGTTCTAGACTCAGCAGATCTTTGGAGGAGAATGAAAAACAGGTTATCAACCCATGAACAGAAATAGTCTACCAATCTCTTCGTGGTGCACCCTGACAAAGAAGGCATTGATTTTTCATAGATTTAAGAGGATGTAGGAGGTGCTGGTGGGGTCCTTTATTCCTCACCAGATAACTGAAAAGCAAAGGCTAAACCTTGGGACTTCTTAGTCTTAAAATGGCACCTGTCCAGAGCAGATTTTCCAAGCAATTTTGCCTATTATATAACAGAAAATGGGCTTCGGGGGATGAGTTGAGGACAGTGAAGTACAATTTGCAGAAATTCCATGGATGCATTAACACAAATAGGAATTCCATGGCCCTGTAGTTTGCATTCTATCCATATTCCACTTCTGACATCCCAAGGAATCTTACATGGGAGCTTTCTCTTTGAACATACTGCATGTATGCCAAATCTTTAGGGCCAATCAAAGCAGAAGGCCATAAAAGAAGCCGAAGATAAACACTGAGACTAACAAGCTAGTCATTAGAACTCACAACCCTCTCGTGTGCTAGCTTGCATTGCCAACAGACTCTCAAGACTGCATGCCTCATGCAGTACAGCTGGTGAAGAAAGTCAAAGTGTTGGTATCTTGAGAAGAGTAAGTCTGGGGAACTACCATATGAGTAGAGTGGCCTTTGACCCTGTGCAAATGTCGCCATGACTTGGGCTGAGTTCAGAGTCTGAGCTGGTTGTGGGCTGCTCTAGCCATCCTACTTCACACCTATTTTCCTTCTCTAACTTCACTCTTTGTCTCATACCCCAGAACCACATAGGCCTCCTTATTATGTAGTCATCGGCCACATAGCTTCCTGTTTCCACAGTCACTTAAAACACTTTTATCCCAGACAGGGACATGTCTTGTTCTTTCTTATATCCACTTTCCTGGCATCTTTCTCTCTCTCTCTCTCTCTCTCTCTCTCTCTCTCTCTCTCTCTCTCTCTCTCTCCACACATACACACACGCCACACACACACACGCACACATGCATGCATGCACTCCACATGTATGTGTACACTTTGCTTGTTGTCTATCCCTCTGTTAGCATGTAGATTCATGGCAGCAGAGGCTTTGCTTTGTTTAGAACTGTAACTGTAACTCCTGCATTTGTGGTTGGTGCTCAGCAGAAATTCAATAGCTATCTGCTAAATAAATAAATAAATCATGATTCCTACTGTCTCCGGTTATTGAAGCTGTCAAGAACTCCATTAACAGATGCCTTTGTCCTTTGGTTTAATAGATAAAGTGGCAAAGTCTGCTCAAGGAAAACAACTCACCCAAGTGCTCACAGCTAATAAATCTAATAGCATAAGAGGAAAGATGGAGAGGAATGTTGTTTGGGGATGGGAGGGAGGGGAAGGCAAGGGTAGGAGATAGGAAAGGAAGAAGAGGAGGGAAGAGGAGAGGAGTTATTTTATTGATTGCAGAACCTGCTTTAGATCTGGCAGAATGAACACTTAGCATCTCCAAGAACTTTGCAAGACCCTGACTTTTGCAAACAGACAAACCAGACAGGCCTTGAGAGGCCTAACTCTCCATCCATCCTGATGGTGCAGTGGGAATATCCCAACACTAAGAAACAGTTCTGTGTGGGCTCAACTCTCCCACCTGCAGGCAGAGCGCCACTCATCCTAGGCAAAGTAGAGACGATACAAGAAACAGATCCTTGCTGGGTAAGGCTCTCTGCCGGGAACCTGTACGCATCTCAGAACATAGAACATCCCTATGACCACTTTACAGATGTGAAAAGTAAGTCTCAGAGGAGTTAAGTGAACAGCTTGAGATTCCCCCAAGTCCCATAGCTAATCAGCGGCAGATTCAGGACTTGGGTTGGCTGACTCCACGGTTCACATGCTGTTCTCAGGCTTGGCTGTACTCTGCTGCTAAAAGACTTTCAGGGAAGACAACTCCCGTGCTTATTATGTCCTGGGATTCTTCACTGCTTCTGGGGTGGGGTCAGTTGTATGCTTGATCAACAGAGTTTCACACTCACTGACAGGTGAAGCCCAGCCCTGTCAGCACAGAGCACCTGCCCTGGCTCTGGGAATGGGCAGCAGTTTGTCCCGAAGCCACTGCTGATCAAACACTGCATGAGGAGTGCACAGTGTGCTTGCAGATGCGACTTCAGATTCGGTCCTTAACTCTGCTGCGACCCTCTGTCCCAATCTACCCGATACAGGGAGCTGCCAGGGCACGGGGATGCAAGGGGTTCTAGTTTCCAAACTAGCAATGTTTGGGGGCAATCAGACAAAGCCGGTCAATTTCCTCAGTACGTCCACCTCCAGACTGCCCCTCACAAGCATGTCCAAGAAGAAAGCAGGAGGCACCCTTGTTCATCTACAGCTTCAGGTTTCTTCTCTTTAACTTTTGATTCCAATTCGATCATAGTCCACTTTTCATGACTGCAGCAAAAGATTTAAGGCTGGATTTTTTTTTTTAACAAAATGAGACCTATTTAGTCCATCATTTAGGGACTGAAAGTCTAAGATTAAGAGGCTCATATGCCCGGACTTTGATGGGTGCCCCATGCTGAGCAGTATCACACTGTAAAAATTGGTAAGACAGCAATCACATAGGAAGATAGGGAGCCAGAGACAGGAAGAGGCCAACTTAGCTCTCTTGTAAGAGCCCGCTGTCTGGGACCACCGGTCACTAAGTCCCAGTACTTCTCAGCACCACTGTGCTGGACAGTAAGTATCCAACACAGGTAATGAGGGTAACTGCCTTAGCATCCTGTGGACCAATGGGTGAACCATCCTCACCCTTAATTTTACAACTTGACCTTACGTTCCCAAGTTGCCATAAAAGCCGTCGGAGTAGATACCTATGGAGTAGAATATTTGTCACCCCTATAACCGTGGGTATGACACCTAAAGATTCTTCTTTGGCAAACTAGAATAAAATATTCATATTTGATATTTTTATTAAACTCACGGAAATCACGCACGGGAAAGTACGTCCCTCACTCCCCATTCCCACCACCAGCACACACTGTCTGGCACACTGTGAGACCTCAAAATGGGGCGGGAGGGTAGCTGTTACTCCAGGAAAGTTAATCCTCAGACTGACAGGGTTCACACTGTCCCTGGCAGTGACTGCAGATTTTATCATAGACCTCTGGCAACTGCGCCTACTTTAGCTCTGGCCACTTTTGCCCATTTGTAAAGGATATGGCACAGACCCGGAGGCCAGGGCCCCACATGAAAGCAGTTATTATAGTGGGTCGCTCGGGTTCTTTTTCCCTAGGCAACAATGAAACTGCATTAACAAGCATTCACCGGGGCAAAGCATAAGCAATGAACATTAGAACCTTGCAGAAATAATAACCTCTTAAAGAGACAAGCCGCTCTGCCGGCCTGCCCTGGGGAGCGTAGATTCTGTCCATGCTAAGCTGGCTGGAGCCGGCACAGGGAAGCAGAAACGCTCTGAGCAGAGCCATGCATCTTCATCCAGGGATACCTTAGCTCCAGCTGCTGAGAAGTTGCAGATGCCTCTCCGATTCTGTTTGTGAAGGATGGCTTGCCTGTTCAGTCTCTCTTGCCTCTCCTCTGTCTCCACGAAGCACCCTTCCCCGACTGAATCTGATATTCTGTGAGTTTCCTGCCCACACTCTTTGAATATTAGTATTGGAATGGGTAGAATAAACAGAGCTGATTAAGCATTTACCTCCAATCTTTGGATCACAAACTGAAACCATCAGAAACAAGAGACCAACAAGAAAGATCAGCTGGGTGGAGCTGACTCAAGAGACAGGCATCAAAGGCTTCACAAATGCTCTGTGGGTTGGCTCATCAGCAAGGAAAAAGATGGTGTCAGTGAACAGGATGCACAGGGCTTCACAAAGCGCCCTGTGCCTGGGGAAGATGGGAATATGTGACATAGTCGCTGCAGATTCTCCCAGCTCACTCTTCAGGACATGTGCTCCAGCGCTAGCTAGACATTTCACTAACAAAACTGAGACGGTTCCACAGTAAAAATGCATTCTACTCGTGGTGGTTCAAATAAGAATGGCCACATAGGCTCGTATATTTGAATGCTTGGCCCACAGTTGGTAAAAACAGTTTGGGAAGGATTGGAAGGTGAGGTCTTTGTTGGAGGAGGTGTGACCTTGTTGGATGAGGTGTGACCTTGTTGGAGGAGATGTGACCTTGTTGGAGGAGGTGTGTCCTTGTTGGAGGAGGTGTGTCCTTGTGGAGGAGGTGTGTACTTGTTGGAGGAATTGAGCCCTTGTTAGAAGAGGTGAGTCCTTATTGGAGAAGGTGTGTCCTTGTTGGAGGAGGTGTGTCCTTGTTGGAGGAGGTGTGTCCTTGTGGAGGAGGTGTGTCCTTGTTGGAGGAGGTATGTCCTTGTTAGAGGAGGTGTGTCCATGCTGGAGGAGGTGTGTCCTTGTTGGAAGAGGTGTGACCTTGTTGGAGGAGGCGTGTCCTTGTTGGAGGAGGTGTGTCCTTGCTGGAGGAGGTGTGTCCTTGCTGGAGGAGGTGTGTCCTTGCTGGAGGAGGTGTGTCCTTGTGGAGGAGGTGTGTCCTTGTTGGAGGAAGTGAGCCCTTGTTAGAGGAGGTGTGTCCTTGCTGGAGGAGGTGTGTCCTTGTTGAAAGAGGTGTGTTCTTGTTGAAGGAGGTGTGTCCTTGCTGGAGGAGGTGTGACCTTGTTGGAGGAGGCGTGTCCTTGTTGAAGGAGGTGTGTCCTTGCTGGAGGAGGTGTGACCTTGTTGGAGGAGGTATGCCACCAGGGTGGGCTTTCAAATTACAAAAGCTCAAGCCATTGTCAGTTAGTTCCCTCTGCCTGTTCTTTATAAATGCTCTCTAGGTTCTCAGCTATTTCCCCAGTGCCATGGCTGCCAGCTTGCTGCCATTCTCCACACCATGATGGTCAGGGACTCACCCTCCGAAACTCTAAGTCCCCATTAAATGCCTTCTTCTTTAAGTTGCCTTGGTTATGGTGTCTCTCCACAGTGATAGGAAAGGAACTAAGACTCTGGTCTGTCTTTGCCAACCACCTGAGTTCAGTTCACTGCATGTACACACACACATACATCTAAATAATATTTTATCCTTCTGAGACGGCTCAGGTGTTCTTTGGGGTAACTTTAAAGGCCTCCATTTGTACACAGTTTCTTTAAGTCTTCTTTCACAGTGAAACTGTCCATGATTTCATGAGTACCTGCTCCAGCATGAGGGTTTGGGCAGAAATTGAATGTCCATGGGAGAAATGAAGAATGAAAGACAATCTCTTGCCTGCATGGAACTCATGGAATTCATGGTCTAACTGGAAAGACAAAAGCTGGTTAAACATCACTGATTGGTGCAGACTAATGCCTTGACGTTTCCTTCAAGTGAGGATGAACCAGTAGCATAGTACAATCTGAGCTTCAGGAGAGAAGGGAGGGCATCACCTGGAAATGCGCATCAGAAGGACCAGTGACAAGCTGAGAGTAGAAAGATGTTTAGAGGCCAGGAAGGGAACAGGGACAAATGCAGCCAAGGGAAAACAAGTTAGCAGAGAGAGACATCATGATGGGTTCAGTGAACCGAGAGAGAAAAAAAAATACAACTTCAACCCCAGGCAAGTGGGCAAGAAGGAAAGGGAGCAAGGGAAAAGTAAGACAGAGTCCATCTGCTTTAATCCTTTGCCTACCCCTGGAATGACTTCTGTCATGAGCTCCGAATGATGGAAGAACATAGCTCCCACCTCACCCCATACCACTCACTGTCACTGTCTACTATCCCTGCGTGGGTCCCTGGACCCCTGGAGGTTCTGTCTTCTATCACTTTCAGTCACATGAAAAGTCATGTCTAAGAATCAGGGTGCAGCTTTCCGGGGGATGCACACATAAGAGAGAGAAGGAATGCTTTTCTTTCTGTCCCTTCCTCCTACAGTGGAACATCAAAGGGACAGTGGTTGTCACAACCTGTCTAAGAGATGTCCAGTTGAGTGACATACCAGTTGTACCACCTCTAGACTCACAGTCACCGGCCCCTTCACCTTGTCTTCCTTGCCCCCATAGTTTCTCTTCTACCAGACATTTTCTTTTAAGCCTCCTGCAAAGTATTAGCTCTCACGTTTTCCTTTTGTTCTAGAGAAGCTGGTGTGAGTGTGGGTGCATGTGTGCTTATGACCATGGAGGTATGCACATATGCACCAGCATTGGGTTAAGGAAGAGGTAGAGGACCATGACAAAACCACATTTGTGTCTTAAAAACATTGCTTATGACTGAATGTGGTGGACGGATCTGCAGGCGATGGCAATAATTTAGGTGCTTATGTGTATACCAAATAATTTGCAAGATTTTCAAAAGGTCATTGTTCTTAGCAACTCCATTGTCAAAGCGGTGTAAGTGCCTATCACAGCAGAGTGAATGGCACGCAGCACGAATCACGTGTTCGATCCACATACACTGAACAAATGTCATCAACAAAGGCAAAGTTGAAAAACACAACGATGAATAAAGTATGGTTATGTGCCATATGGTCCTGCTCTTTATGGGTTGGGAATGTGTACAACAATCTGCTTTAAGAGGGAGCTCCACAGGGGTAAAATGAGTAGGGCCAGTGGCTCCTCATGACCTGTCCGAGAGATGTCCCTTTGAGTGACATGCCATTGTGCCACCTCCAGCCTCACAATCACACCACCACCTCCCACCCTTCCTAGAACATTTGATTTATTGGCCTACAGGGTAGTGACATTGACATGGGCTGAGCTGCATCTCTCAAAATACATCCATTGGCTGGGGAAACGGATCTCTTGATGTTAGAGGCTCATACTATATTCAGATTGCAACAGCTTACAAAAATCAGGAAATAAATCCAACAGGAGTGTTGAACTGCAACCTCTGCCATTACATACCAATTGAAATGTACAGGTTACACATTCCTAAGTATGTTATACGTAAAGACAATGCTTGGTTCAAAATATTAGAAAGCAGATACAAAAATAAGAAAATAAAAGTACCCACTAGCTTTGCCCTGCTAACATTTTATTTCATGCACATCTGTATTTTCCTCTTTATTTCCACACATATGTCTCTAAAATGGGAATCACACAGTAGGTCCTAGTCCACAGGCTACATTTTTTCCCCTTAAAACATATTTATTGGTAGATAGTTTTTCAATGGATACATTCTTAAGAAATCACTCTTAAGCAGTTAAAGGACAGGACGACAAAGCCAACAAAAATATGTTTTACCCAATGTTCACACTTTATCCTTTTTATTTTATTTGAATGTCCTTTAAAGGAAATCTCAAGGAAGGCAGAATACATAAAGTAAGCTGTATTCCTTGCAGGTAACTTGTAGAAAGTTGCATTTCTTTGGTGGGAAGTAAAAACAAGCATATTTCAGATTCTTACTGGCCATTTATATTACTTCACTGTGAATTCTTTGTTTATAGTCTTGCCTCCTTTGTTTCTCCTGTAACGTTTATTTATTTCTTGTAGGCTTTGCAATGATCCTTCACATATTGAACATATTCATCTTCTGTTTATTATAAATGTTATAAATACTTTCCCCAGTTTTACCATTTGCTTTTCAGTTCTCTTTATGACAGCTCTTGATGCACAATTTCATATTTATGTAGTGGCATATCCAACATTTTATGATTAGGCCTTGAGGTTAACGCTTGAAAAACTTCCCCCTACATAGAATATATAAATAATTAGCTTCTAGCTTTTTTATATCTTCTTGGAATTTGCTTTAGTGTATAGCAAAAAGTAAAGAATTAGTTTACTTGTTTAATCAAAATTATACTAGCATCATTTACTGGGTAAACTATTATGTTCCATTTTACAAATACTGTCTTTTTATGTATTAAAACTGGACATATTCTTTCATTTGAAATTGTCTGTTCTATTTTATTACCATATCCTAATATAGTTTCTACATGCAACTTTGTTATAATCTCATATCTGTTAGTGTCTCCTACAATTCATTTCTTTTAAATATATTTTGGCGTCGGGCGGTGGTGGTGCACACCTTTAATCCCAGCACTCGGGAGGCAGAGGCAGGGGGATCTCTGTGAGTTCGAGGCCAGCCTGGTCTACAAGAGCTAGTTCCAGGACAGGAACCAAAAACCCTGTCTCGAAAAATCAAAAAACAAACAAACAAACAAACAAATAAATAAATAAATAAATAAATAAATAAATAAATTTTGGCTGTTCATGTATAACTTTTCTTTGAGATAATTTTTGGAAATTGTAAAACTAAACTCATTTACAATACTACTATAACCCTACTAAGCATCCAGATTCTCTGGAAGACTGTTAAATTTCCAGCAGGAGACTGAATATACAGGAGCAGAAATACAGGAGTGGTGTAGAAGCAGGAAGAGCTATCGTGTATGCAGCTCCGACAGGCAGTGTACCATGCAAGAATCCCACGAGCACTCAGACACAGCAGGTACTGAGTAGTGGGCAGTACCCAGGCTGTGCTTAGCTTTATCTTGGGAACAATGCAGGAACTTTCAGGACCAATTAACCCCACAGATACACACATCAACAAACTGTAGAGACATCAGAGGCCAAAGGCTACCAGGGGTAACCACAAATGTTTCTGACCAGGCCAAAGCTGTTGGGATAAGAGAGGGAAGCCTCCTAAGAGAGGCTGAGGTACATAGCTCGTCCACGAGGGAGAAGCCACTGACAACAGAAAAACATCAGGATGTCACTTCAGAAAGGCAAGATGGAGGGTCGGCTTGGCTTTAAACAAGTGGGGAGGAAGAGACAGCATTGCTTCTAAGACAAAGAGTGAGGGAGGTCACACACTGGGAGATTCCCAAAGGCAAAGACTGCCGCAAACAGAAGGCGGACACAAGTGACTCCAGGCAGAAGACTGTGCCTTTGAACGAAATAAGCGGGAGTTCTGACAGGGGACAGAATGCCAAAAGTTTAAGGTGTCTTGATTCTTACTGAATACTCCATGAAAGGACAGAAGGGGAACTCAGTCAAGCGAGTGAAGTAGATAAAAGAAGAAGCCATTTGGCAGAATGGTCACTTGCAAAGGTTGCGTAGCATGGCAGACCTCAAAGGACCATTGATCCAGAGCACCGAGACATCACTCCAGTGATGCAGTAGTCTATTCAATGGCACTTAAGTAATTTATTTTTTTTTACCTCCTCTTGATCCTCATAACAAATCTGAAGGCAGGAAGTGCCAGAAGGCCTAACAACACAAAGTGGCACCGGGTTAGCTAAAATGTGCGGTCCTGTTGGACTGTACTGCTTCTAAAAGGATGTGATTTCAATTCTACACAGTCAGCAATAAGCCGCCCATTTCAATACTGCCATTTCCAAGAGGGGAGACTAGCAGTGGAAATGCAGAAGACCCCGAGAGTCTGTAAAAGGCGTGCAGCCTCACGGTCTAGGGCTTGTAACATCCTGGATCACAAAGTAGCCTGAGTAGAACTTGATGAGGAAATTAAAGATTTGCTAGCATAATTTTGACTCTGTGATTTCCACCCTTGGCAATGACTTCCATACCTAATCCTTTTGTTGAGTTATGGCTTCCCACTAAACCGGTCATTTCACATAGCTTTTAGCATGCTCTTGTATTTCATTCAAATTGCTATGAGCCCCTTACTGGAGCTAAGCCCTGTAAGCTATCTTAAAATACATACCTATCTTACAGTGTGAATACGAATCTTCACACAGGTGAAATGCATGCAAAGGATGCTACTGGAAGCCTTTTGTGTATAATTTTAGTTTAACTTTAAATCTATGTGAACTTGAGAAAGATACTTAATATCCCTGAGATTAAATGTTTTCATCTGTAAATGGGGCTAAGACACAAATCTAAAATATCTTGTGATAACTCTAACCAAACAAGTGATAGACCTGTATGACAAGAATTATAAGTCACTGAAGAAAGAAGTCAAAGAAGAAATCAGCAAATGAAAAGCTATTCCATGCTCATGGGTAGGTAGAATCAACATAGTAAAAATGGCAATCTTACCAGAAGCAATCTACATATTCAATGCAATCCCCATCAAAATTTCAATAAAATTATTTACAGACTTTGAAAGAACAATACTCAATTTCATATGGAAAAATAAAAACCAAGAATAATTAAAACAATACTGTAATAAAGAATCTTCTGGGGGCTGGAGAGATGGCTCAGCAGTTAAGAGCATTGCCTGCTCTTCCAAAGGTCCTTAGTTCAATTCCCGGCAACCACATGGTGGCTCACAACCATCTGTAATGAGGTCTGGTGCCCTCTTCTGGCCTGCAGGCATACACACAGACAGAATATTGTATATATAATAAATAAATAAATATGTGAA
Organism: Chionomys nivalis; assembly: GCF_950005125.1. NCBI lineage: Eukaryota > Metazoa > Chordata > Mammalia > Rodentia > Cricetidae > Chionomys > Chionomys nivalis. Next base: position 22,690,319 of record NC_080089.1, on the reverse strand, counting down.
AAAAAAAAAGAATCTTCTGTAGGCATCACCATTCCTGACTTCAAACTCTACTATAGAGCTATAGTAATAAAAATAGCTTGGTATTGGCATAAAATCAGACACTTGGACCAATGGAATCAAACTGGAGACCCTGACATTAATGACTCTTATGAACCCTGATTTTGACAAAGAAGCCAAAATTGTACAATGGAAAAAGCAACAAATGATGCTGGCATAACTGGATGTCAGCATGTAGATAATTGCAAATAGTGACTGAACGAGGCCCTCTACATGCGGGAGACAGTTGTGCAGCTTGGATTATCTGAGGGGCCCCTGGCAGTAGACCAGAATCTATCCCTGATGCATGAGTTAGCTTCTTGGAGCCCATTCCATATGATATGATGCCATGTTCAGCCTTAATGCTGTGGAGAGGGTTTGATTATGCCTCAACTTAATCTTCCAGGCTTTATTGACTCCTCAGGAGAGGCCTTACTCTTTGGGAGTAGGGAATGGGAGATGGACTGAGGGAGAGGCAAGGGAAGGCGGGAAGAGGGGTAGGAGGAAGAACGGTGGTTGGAATGTAAAATGAAATTAAAATAAAGAAAGAAATAAAAACAAAAAAAACCAAAACAAGCAAGTGGGGCTAAGAATCAGCCAGTTATGCTAGGTAGCATTCACATAATTTTAAATGAGTTTGACCTATGTCAAACTCTGACAAAAGGAAAGGATTAATTAATAAAAGTTAAGTTCTTCGTGGGGATGAATTGGGGTAACATATTTGATATTTACACACACAGAATACATATGTTGTTGTATGTGATTGTGTGTAAGCAATCGTGCCACTAGACAGTTCTAGGGCCTCTTTATCTGAAGGGATGTTGACAGATCCTCAATAAAGGACACAGCAAGTCAATAAGCAAAGGGTTCATTTAAAGACGTGTGTATCAGGAAGATGATATGTGGCCATGCTGGGGAGCAGTGTGGGTGACCCTATGGGAATGCTTCGGGTCTTTCTTGATGGGTGCAGATGTGTTGATTAGGGAAGAGGACTTTGTGGGAGTCATTTCACAACTTCCATCTTTCCGTAAGTTACATCGCCATGCCTTTAGGCCATGCTTGGTATTGATGTGAAACAGGAAGACACGTGCAATGGGTCAATTTTCAGTTCATTTTGCCCTTCAGGAGGAGCACCACCAGCATAGTCATATATGGCTCATCTGGTCGAGGTTTTAGAGATCTGTTGCATCCCTGAGAGTTTGGGGTGCCTGCCATGAAGCTTGCTGTGTAGTCAAGGGCGACCTGGAATCTGAGCATCCTCCTTCTACTTCCTGGTTACTGCAGGCATTATCACTGCTGATCCACATGGCAACGGCTTCAAAACCCTGAGAGCATTCACCCCCAGGAGCTGAGTCCCTTTTCTTCTCATTGGACAGGACTGGAGGGAAAAGCCGGTCTACTAGGCTTATTGCATATAGAATGCAACTGAGAGACGACAGTGAGGGGCCTGGCTATTGTCCCTGATCCCAGCCTGCTTGCCTAGCAACTCCTTTCCACCTGGAAACTCGGCCAATGTGTAGGGGTGAAGGGAATTTTTCACTCCCTTTCAGAAGGTTCTGCTACCATTTTTCCCCCTAGCCTGAGTCCTTTTACCCTGTCAGAACCGTGAAACCAATAACAAAACTAAGCTAATTAGTGAAGGAGACATTTTGGCCTGTATTATAGGAAAAGCAGAGGTTAAACCTCTCTACTCTGGGGTCAGGGAGTTATAGGTGCATGGTGAAAGAAAAGAGGGGGCAAGGATAAGTTCGCAAAGGAACATGTTCCTTTCTTTTCTGGGAAGGAGCAGAGGTTTTCTGAGAATTTGGACAGCTCTCTTTTCTAGTTCTTTCTAGTTGTTGCCATGTGGCTGTCAACTGTCATGGTGCTGGGGATGATATTTAGCATGCAGGAGGAACTATAATGGAGTTGATGTTATCTGAAGTCTCTGGAGCCATCTTAGATCCTGCCTGAGCTTAATGCGCCTGAAGAGGGGTTCCTTCCCTAGAGGCAGCCTGCCCTTGGGGAGAAACAGGATTTCTGCAAGGTAGAAAAAAAAGTAAACAGTTGTGTCTGTGTGCTTGAGGACACTGTAGAAAGGCCAGTCAGTATCCAGCAACCGTAGGAGACTAGGAAGCCTCTCCACAGCTCCACAGGGGTCTGTAGTAATGGTAAAAGAGGCAGATGACCTGCTCGGATGCGTCAGGGTAGACAATGGTCTGGAAATAAGTTTTCTGGGCTGTGGATATGATGTGTAGTTTTCTCTGTGGTTATACATTTCTTCTCCGCTTAGTGAAACCATAGAAAGAAGACTGAAGACAGCGGCCCTCTTTTTAGTCTTTAGGTAGATAAGGAGCATCACAAAAGAGCCTGTCTCTCTTCTACAGTGATCAGTAGGGAAGCCAAAGGAGGCCAGTCATAGACCAAGATGCCATACTTTGGGGTATCATCTTCTGAACCCTCTTGTATGGAGGGCCCCTGTTTTAGACTTGTAAGGCACATGTTTTAGACTTGTAAGGCACAGGAATAAAACTGGCAATGATTATCATTTACTGGGACCCACAACGTGCTGACTGTGCTGTTCAATTTATAGTTACCATCTCTAGAAGTTCTTTTCACTTCCATTTTTTTAGGTAGGAGTTTGGGTTTAGAGAGGTTCCAGAATTTTTCTAAGGATAACTGCCTAGAAAGGGTTGGGATAGATATTATCCAATTCTAGCTTTGTCTATCACCAAAACCCATATTCTCCTCCGCCCCAGCTGTGTCCCTCCAACTGAAGCTAGCAGGCACTAAACAGAACTTAAGTGGTCAGGGTTTATACAAGGTGAGCCCTCATTATGAACCTCAGGAGGGAACATAAGCTGCTCCGACACAGGCTAAAGAAATGCCTTTGCCACGGCCACGCTTTCTTTATTTTCCTAGTTGTCCCCAAACGAGAACAAAGGGTCAGTCTAAGTTCACAGCAGGTAAAGTTAGGAAGAAAAAATTAAGAAAATATATTCTGCCCACAGCATGGAGCTCCTCTTTGGTATCCTATATCATGAAATGCTGCGGGGTCAAATATCAGGGCCTCGGCTTTTGAAAGCATTTTGGTTGATTTAATAACCAACAACAATGCTGGCTGTTGACCGGGCTAAGATTAGAGAAACCATACCATATGCTTCAGGGATTTGGTTGGTCTCTGTGAGAACAAGCACTTATGTTTTCTCCTCTCTCCTACCTATGCTGTCTGCCACACAACCCTAATCTCCAGAGGCCACGCATGTCCTTCCTCTATCCTCTGGAGCACTAGGCTCAGAGTGTGACCTGTGTGTCACTCACAGTTAAACTCAGACCCCACAGAAACGGTTAATCCAGTCATTGAAGGGTTACCCTGTCTAAATCCCCAGCCACAAAGTGAAAACAGCCAGGGTCTTTGTTTATTGATTTGCCTAGGACCCTCTGACTGGCAAAGGAAGAAAAAAAAATCACAAAATAAATGTTCGATTTCTTTTATGTAAACAGGATTGAGACCAACTTGGCTGTACAAAGCAATTCTTTGGATGTAAAGCAAAAAATAGCTCCCCTGAGGAGGAAAGAGCCCAAGCCTGGTCACTCCCTGCTTTCCACCCTTCCCCCAGTGCTTGCAGAACATTTCTGCCAATGAATGTCCTATTCAGAGCCCCTGAGAGGGAGTATTGCAAGCGAGAACTCACCCCCACCCTGTCACCTCATCCAAAATGCTTTCTGATCAAGATAAAGGATATGGGATCTATGCTGAAAGTTACTATTATTGCCAATTATCTTCATAAAAAGGGGAAAACTTTATCCAAAAATCTCCCTCTCCAATTTCTTTCTGTGGGGCTCTGAACGGTCCCAAACTGCTTTTATGTGGGTTTAGAAGTGGACTAAGAAGAGACCTAAAAACAATAATAATAATACTCAAATTCTCTTTTGCGGAATACTCAGATGGTGGTTGGCAATTTGGATGTGAATTCTGAAAACAAGGATCTCAAAAACTTAGTTCACCTTTGGGAACCAAGGAAGTTAATCCTAAATTCTTGTTCTGTCCTTATTCACGCAAAACTCTTAGTGACGTCAGTGAAGCAGCTGCCAGGTTGGATCATATGACTGCGCTTCCTAAGCCAGGATATCTATGGACAGGAACATTCCGAAGGAAAACAAGCATCAGGATGAACTTTTACCCAAAACTCAACGCCAACACAAATGAAGATTCTCAAGTTGCAAAAGACCCGATCTCCAATAGAAATGATCTCCATCTCCGTACACATCTGTGCACACAGCTCCTAGATAAATCCCATAAAATCCTCATTGCCTGCTTCAGAGTCCAGTGAGGCCAAGTCACTGAGCAGCAGGCATTGCGGGAAGAGGATATGTGTGATGCCTCTAAAAGTCTAAGACTTTGGGGGAACAGTTGGGCTGCCTTCCCCAAGTTTGCGGGAATATTTAGTGAAGAAAAGGAAGACAGAAAGCAGATCTTTCATTGAACTCACCCATACTTCCTGGAGAACCCAAGTATGAGCAGGTAGACTTGAGCAGGACAATGAGGCCCACAGCTTATAACACAGCTGTAGTCAACATGGAAAAGCCACCATGGGAAGCTAACTCTTGTCTCAGGACTGTCGGGACAATACTTCTTTCCTGATTTCTCCTGGCTCCACAGTAAAGAACATTTGAAATGAGTGGTCCGGTCCACTCAGTGACTGGGGACAGGAAGAGCATTCTGTCCTCACTATTGCTGTCCTTGACCACCCACCCTCCTTCTTAGGAATGAATACTTGGCTGTAGAAAGTGGCAGGCACAATAAGGACCAGGTGTGTGAAGCCTTCTATGTTTTAAGTGTGATTTTCTGTCACTCCACCCCTCTGATTCTCTTTACAACAGGGATGCTGTGGAATATTAGTTTAACTCCGTAAAGAGGTGATGTGTTTGTTTGTGTTGCAGAACAATTGTTTAACTATGTAAAGATTGTTACATTTGTTTCTGCTGCATTTGTTTCATTATGTAAGGATGTGTTGCTGTTTCACCTTGCCTGCCTAAGGCCCCTTACTGGTCTAATAAAAAGCTGAATGGTCAATCCCTAGGCAGTAGAGGGATGGGTGGGCCTGCTGGGCAGAGAGAATAAGTAAGGGAATAGAGGAGAAAATGAAGGAGGAAAGAGGAAGACTCCCAGGGCCAGTCAGCTAGGCAGTCACCAGGCAGCCAGACACAGAGTAGGTAATACAGAATGAAAAAAAGATAAAAAGCCCCAAGGTAAAACGTAGATGAAGAGAAACAGATTAAGTTATAAGAGCTAGCAAGGAATGAGCCTAAGCTAAGGCCAAGTATTCATAACAATAATAAGTCTGTGTGTCATGATCTGGGAGCCGGTTGGTGACCCCAAAGAAAGCCTGCTGTACAATGGTTCTCAACCTTCCTGAAGTTGTGACCCTTTACAGTTCTTCATGTTGTGGGAACCCCCAGTCATAAAATTACTTTAACTGTTTCTCCATAACTGTAATTTTGCTAGTGTTATGAATTGTAATGTAAAGACGTATGTTTTCTGATGGTCTTAGGCAAGCCCTGTGAGATGATCCTTCAACTCCACTAGGCACGTGACTCACAGATTGAGAACCACTGCTTTTTGGCATCCCTGTTACTTCCGCTTTACTGTTTAGCACAGGAGTATCCTTCCAACAGGAGCACTGAGAGCCTATCGTCAGCAGTGTGTGCTGGTTCTAGTTGACATAGGCTTGGGTTTACAGTCGCTTCATCCCTGAAAGGACTCCAGCTGGAAAGACTGCTAACTCCCTAGGGATGGAGCTCTTGTGATGGTTTTTATCTTGATTCAGACTAGAGAATGGAAACTTGGGGACACAACTGGCGGAGCAATATGTCAATAGACCCCAGCTGATTGAACTTTCCGGGTGGCCGCTGCTCCAGAGGTTGGGGAGCTGTGTTCGAGGATTTCGGCCCTAGAACAAACTGTATTTGCCATAGACCAGGGCTTCTTTTCATTCACTGTGGATGTCTCCCTTACCGACAGACAGCAAATTTCTTCAGGACGCGGTTCATCCAAGGATTACCAAAGGAAAATGAGAGTGGTGCCAGGGGCACGAAGGAAGGAATTACCTTCAAGGGACTGGCGGCGCCCTCCCATTTCCTGACAGGAATGTACAAATCTCTAGGAGACTTCTCGGGAGAAAGGTCAGTTTGAATTAGAGAAGTGTGAATTCTGAATTTCCTAGAGCAGTTTAAAGTTCACAGCAAACTTCACCATGATCTACAGAAGGTTGCCCCTACACGGCAGAAGGCGTTGTTATAGCCCACCAACATCAGCATGCTGCTGTCACTCAAAGGCCTTCATCTACCCTGGCGAGTACGCAGAGCTATACATTATATCAGGGTTGCTAACTACATGATGCTGTGTGTTTGCCACAGCACTGCAACACAGAATAGATGCACGGTCCTGCTGGAGATTTGCCACCACCCTGAGACACGGGATAGATGTGCAACCCTCAAGACCTTCTGTGCTTGTCTCTCCTCCACGTCCTCGTCCTCTCTGTTGGGCCCTGACAAGAAATGGTCTTTTCATTGTCTCCATATTTTTGACTTCTGCAGTGGGTCTTTTCCCACTTACGTTTCTCACACTCTTCTTATGCCCTAATAGATCATTTCTTTTTGGAGCTAAATGATAGGCCCTCATCTAGCTGCATGGCAGACTGAACCTGCTCCTCTACTGAAGGACAATCAAGCACGACAGGTCGCTACTGATGCCATTTCTGGAAATGGAAAGTTTAGAGGTAGCAATCCGAAGGAAGGCATCAGAGTTTATACAGTTACTAACAATGGAATCCAGTTCTGTTCATGTTCCAGAACTAAGTCACAGATGTAAGTTTACAAAGAAGAAAGATCAAGAAACGGGCAGAAGGAAGAGTCATTCCTCTTCGTACCCCTACCAAGTGACAGCACAAGGCAGACCAAGAGCCGAGGCTAAAGAGAAGGCTGTTCTAAATGTCTCGGTTTTCAGATACTTATTGACCTATTTTGCAACCACAAAAATAAATCAACCGTAAAATTAACCATTAACCTCAAATTGGGAATTTTATTTTAAATCCTGACCCAAGTCTTGGAAAGCGAGTTAACACAGTGAGAGCCCAGAGAGGCCCAGGGGAAGGCCTTTAGTACTGAAACACCTCACCCCAGGCTACATAAGGCCTTGCCACTGGCCAGCTGCTCTGTGCGCTTTTCTTTATGTGGTAAAGAAAGGAGGGAGTGTGGTCTAGTGATTTGTGTCCCAGGTTTTAGGGTTTGCTAAAAACTTCATAAGGACTCTTGGGTAAGATACTGATCTTTACAGAAATGAGAGCAATGTGGAGGATCCCGCCAGAGTGGCTGCTCACATGAGAAAGGAGTCCTGCCCCTCACTTAGGGACACGGTGTGTTCTAAAAATCACTGAGAGACCTTTAAAGGAACCCAGAATGTTCCTCATAAAGAAACCCAAATATTTTCGAGTGTGTAGGTAATGGAGGTAAGGAAAGAGCTATGCCAGTAATGGTTACACAAGAAAAGGGGTAATTTATATAAAATTAGCATCTATTTATCCCCTCCTCTCTCAGTGTGTGTGTGTGTGTGTGTGTGTGTGTAGGATGTAGGTCAGAGAAAAACTTTGAGGATTAGGTTCTCTCACCATTTAGGTTCTGGGGTTCAGATTTCCAGGGCTGACAAGTACCTTTATCTGCTGAGCCAACTTGTTGGCCCCAGGGAAAGAGGGCCTTTGCCAATAAATTGATTATTTATTTAATCAGGACCAAGGAACTGTTCTAAAAATCTTTAGTAGAAAGCACATTTTAATGAGGGTGGCGGTGACTCACTGTAAAAGACCCCCTTCTAACTCCCCTTACACCCCAAGAGAGGGTAAGACTGAACCCCTGTTCTGCATATGAAGAGACCAGAGGTAAAGAATTCTCCAGCGCCCCAAGGCAAGTGGAAGAGTCCAGAAGTGAACGACAATAGTTTAGCATCCACCCTCAGTGCATCTATATTTCTGTCCTTCATCATACAAGTCAGACTTTAAAAAAACAAAACAAAACCTAGGGTCTTATTGTACAGCCCTGGGTGACCAGGATTGTACTATATAAACCAGGCTGGGCTTGAACTCACAGATACCTGTGTGCCAAGTGCTAAGATTAAATGTATGCCCATAACATCTGGCATAAGTCAGACCTTTTGTTGTTGTTGTTTTTTCCCCTAAACCATTTTCCTCAAGAATCAAATTCACTTGGCTTCCAAAGCCCTCCACTGTGAAGAATGCATCAGGAGACCTCTGGGGATCCTGTGAACTCTGGGACCACTAGAGGCTCAATGAAGGCTAGGACAGGATGGGGCTGATTTATGACACAGCTTGAAGGGGCAAATTGCCCTTGATAAAACTTGGAGTTGACTACTTTGATTTACCCATTTCAGGCAATATATGTGTGCCAAGGATACCACTTACTTCTCTCCAAAGGCAGCCCAGGTTCCTGATAGATACACTTAAACTTAACAAAAAGTAAGATGAACATAATGCCATGGAAGAAAAAGTTAAATTATTCGTCCAAATTCAATACGATTTTTATTCTTCTTGGAAACAGTCTTTTTTAGATGCTGTTCGTTAGGGTACTAAACAGATAAATGCATCCAGGACAAGTGCAGAGGAAGGCCAAGCTGCCTTATACTCTGTGTCTTCTCATCTCTGAGTCCTGGGAGCCCAGGTCTCACTAAACCCTAAAGGCGGAGTGGCACCTCATGTATTGGTGGCAATAATTCAAACTCGGCATGGACTGGCCAATCTGACCATGCCTAGAAGCACGCTAAAGTTCAGAAGAAACAAAGGCTTCCATATCGTCCTTGTTCTAAGAGCCCCTGCTGCCGTCTGGCCAGACAGTTGTCATCATAACTCATATGACTAATGACTGCCAAGCCTCGTCCTCGGTGCTCACTGTATCTAAGCCATCTTTTAAAGCTCCTTTATGTGATGCCCAAACCAGAAGAAAAAGGCAGTCCACCTCACTTGAGGTAAGTGACCTACTGATGATTGAAGATGTCTTTAACTCACAACAAAGAAAATGTTTGTGAGTTATTGCTGGTGACAATAAAAACTAAAAACAAGCAAACAAAACCAAATTGGCCACTGCCTCCTAACGCCACTCTCCAGCATTGGGGTCAACATGGGAGTCCGTCCCGGAATCACCGCCCTGGGGGAACTGAGGCTGGGGTTACAGTGCTGTTTCCGCTGTGTGCAGTAGGCCTTGCCTGACTCAGAGGCAACCCTCTCAGCTCTGTGATGTGTGCATGAAGCCCCTGGAATGGTCTCATGAGATGGGCTAGGATAGCTTGGTCTTTGGCACAAGCTAGAACTCCCTGCATACCCACATTTATTAGGCTAATCCCACATTCTCTAACTTTCCCTCCTACTGAACTGATGGATCATTTTATACAAGAGTTTCCTAACACGTTGCTAACTCCATGGGAAGGAAAAGCAGGAAAGCTATCTTACACACTAATTTGCTTGTCGGCTTATTTGACTTCTCAGGAGCCTTGGGTCTTTATTAAACAAAATTATCCAATGAGTGTGGGGGGAAGAGGGAACAACATGTCCCCACTTCTCACTCTCTGTTGTCAAAAAAAAAAATAGGTACCCCTGAACTAGGTCTGATGAGTATGACCCTATTGAAGAGTTCTTGATTTGTCCTTGCAAATGTTGGAATCACAGCAGCTCTTGAGTAATGGGCAGTTCAGAAATTCATTCCAGGGACCAGAAGTAGTCCCAGCCCTGCTGGAGCAACAATGGCTGGTTTAGATAATAGCCTGCTCCAAAAGGTGAGGGGTATGCACAATGTCTTGGGCTCTTCAGCACACGGAATCCCTTTAAAGACGGCATTGCCAGAGGGCTTACGAGCAGAGTACATTCAGATACCTACAGGAACGCCCTCCCAGTCACTATAAGTAAGCCCAGGTGTTTGGAGCCACCTCGTTGACATATCCCGATAAGAGTTTCTAATGAGAGAAGGGACTGTTTGAAGTGAGTGCTCAGTGCTCATCCCTGCCTAAGAAATCATCTCGCCATGATGGCTGTTTCCACTCTGCCTGATAAGCTGCCCCGAAGTTATTTCTAGATGGAAAAGGCAGAAAGATGGATTAGTTCTGTCAACGGGGAGTCCTGAGGTTGTGCTGTTCAGTGAGCAAAGGAACCTGTGCCGGCCATGGCTGGTTGACAAGGGAAGTAAGTGAACAGAACCTTCGGCCCCACCAGCTGACGAAGCTCAAATGCAGCCTTTGAAAAACTCAAACAGCCCCCGGGGCCTCTGCTTCTTCATGATGCCAAAGACTGTGGGCTTTGTTGAGTTACCAGCTTGTTACTGTCAGCTCAACTCTAAGCCTTCATCCTTTGATGCTCCGCTCCTTGCCCCCTCCACACTGCATAAATATTTCCATCTTATCCCTTTTAGGAAGCCAGCCCAAATGAGCATCTATCAGAACTGAATAGCCCCACCACTTATAGAGAGTTCGGGATATATGTAATAAGAATCTACCTCACTCTTGTTATCTTCTGAACCTTTGCGACACTCTGCTGTAATAAGCACATTTGGAGATGAGGAAGCTGAGATGCAGGGAGGTACAGTGTCCTGCAGGACGCTCTGGCGCAGTTCATCAGCCAGGCGGCTCTGATGCCAAGGCAGGACTCTGTTCTGCTAAGTGCCCTTTCCCCTTTCCCTTTCTTAGAGAAAGGTCGATTAAGAAGGTTTCCTATCTAGTGAAGGCTTTGGAGTCCCTTGCCTGGACTGTAGTTGCAGAGAATCACAAGCTGCATGTGCTCAAATAAAACCATGACTCCTCCCAGGAATCCATCCCTTGGATTTGCGATTTCCCTTTGCAAACTGGTGTCCACTTTGCTCATCGCTATCTTATCTTGGTTGATTGAACCATACTTTGCTTTTCTTTGCCTTCCACGAAGATCCCTTTGAAGCTCTCCCCAGCTAGATAAGCCTCCAAAGGGTCTTTCTTCTTTCTATTAGTCACCATTTCCTAAGGTTGGTCTTCACAGGGAGACAGGAAGCAGCCCCAAGTGAGAATGATCAGCTCATGTATCGCCTTTGACTGAGGTCTAGTCTCTCAGAAAGACTGCCGCAGCTGGCACCAGGGCAGTCCATGGTTTTCCACTGCGGGACACAGCATTTGTTTCTAAACAGCTAATCCTTTAACTTAGGGGAATAGTCTGCAGGGACTTCACAGCCTTGCAGACCACGTAAGGGTTTGCCTGACTGGGGCAAAGCTCAGAGGACAGAGTGCTACTTCTTACAAATGCGAATGCTCTGGTAGGACCAATTATCCAAGCAAGCAGACACAGGTCCTTCTAACACTACCCCTCGCAATGCTGCAATGCGATCTCCACAGCCAGGATACAAATGTCACAGACCTCATGAAAACTACTATCAAAGAGAACAGCTTTGAATCCCTTGAGAACATTCTCTAAGTGCCCATCATTTTTAATAGACACTGCAACACTGTGCTTTTTTATTCATGGCTTTCTCTTTATCTCGCTGATAGTAAATACCTCATTGCGTATGTATTCATTCATTCAACAAAAGCTGACTCCTCTCCTGACTCTGTAAAACAAATGGGGTTTCTACAGTCTTGCTGAGGCAAAAGTGTTCCACCCTAGAAATGAGGCTCATCCCTTCTGCTCTCAAATCGCTGGCTCCACTCCACGGCAGGAGACCAATAGCTCTGCCTTATAAGGAGATCGGAAAAGATCAAGAAACATTTGGAAGAAGAGCTCTAATGAATGCCACACACGTTGGTAGATAATGATACAATATCAAAGAGCTGTAAAAGCAGAAATAGGAAGCACCAACAAGCCAACGGAGTCTCCAGAGAACTGCAGATGGTCTGGTACGGAAGAATGGAAGTGAGTCTTTCTGAGGCGTGCTCTTCTGAACAAAGGTGGCTGTCCTGAAAGCATCTTTCTTTCAAAGAAATTGTGTAGGCTCAAATCATCATCTCTGAGGGGTCCCCCAAACAGGACTCGGGATGGTTATCTGCCTTTCTTAGGTGAAGGTTGCACTACACACAGTGTGATTACCTTTTCAATACTATGGCCCTTTAATACAGTTCCTCACATCCTGGTGACCCCAACCATAAAATAATTTTTGTTGCTCTCTCATAACTGCGATTTTGCTACTGTTGTGAATTGTAATGTAAGCATCTGTGCTTCCCGGTAGTCTTAGGTGACCCCTGGATAAGGGTCATCCAGAAACCCAAAGGGGTTTCACCCCACAGGCTGATAACCACAGCTACAGGCAAGCTTCACACAGAAGAGTGTCAGGAAGATTACCCAGAGGAAGCCCGGAGCAGGAGCTGGGACACCGAGGTGCTGTGGCCTCACCAGTTGAAGGAAGGTTAGCATCCCTGCCACACCCCAGTCCCCACCCCACCCCCAGGCCCTGCAGGGGAGGCTGGGATTGAGTGGGCATTTCTGAGGAGGAACTGATAACATTCTAATGCTGGAGTTGGTGAGATTGTCAAGCATTTCTGGCTTTACAGAAGGAAGAAAACACCTGATCACAGTCAGAGGATGTGGGCTCTGGGGCAGGAAGAAAGCACACTCAAGTCCGGACCTGTTGAATGTGGGTGCTCGCAGACCTTCTGGAATGCCCCTGGGAATGCAGTTTCTGGAGTCCCCTTCCTTTGGCCCTGTGTCTTGAGGATTGACATCAACCACTTGCTGCCGGGTCCTATTCATAGTTAGGGTACCTCGTGGAGAAAATCAAAGAGACAAATGAAAATGGAACATTCTGAAAGAAAACTTCACCAACTATCACATTTTTAAAAATGTGTATGCAAAACGCCAAGGGTGGAAGAATTGAGGAACGGCTCATCCATCCAAAGGCCTTTGAGAAAATTGCTTCCAAAATATCAGTTAAAATCCACACACGTTGAAGTAAAAGGTTCTTGCCCGTGGAAATGTTGATAATTTAAAAGTATCTATTTCAGTCAGGATTGATTTGCTGTTTAACCTGGGGAAAGAATTTTTAAACTGAACTTCTTTTGATAATTATAAGTAATCAATGCTATTTTTCAAAGTGACTAATCAGGTTTTCGGGGTTCCAGCAAATTTGGGTGGCCATCCATAAGAGTTTTCATTAAGCTGAGGGCTTTTTCTTTCCATTTTTAATTAAATTGGTCTAAGTCAGCAATCAAGGCCTCCATGTTTCTATGTAATGTATAGGGTAGTAACAACAGCAAGCGCTAAGCTCCAAAAAAACGATCATTGAGAAGGCTTGAGGGAGAAATCTGAACAGCCTTTGTCAGCCTTCCAAGAGATAAACAGAGAATTATAAGTCACTCTGAGGCTCTGGGATCAGGGTTTTTAAATAAATCATATTAATATGTGAATAAGACAAGCATTATTCTCTTCTTTCAAAATGTAATAAGTCTTTTGTCTCTGCCAAGAGGAAGGGTGGCTGCAGAGCCGTTGGGGAGGGAGTCCAGCCCCATGCCTCTGCTCTGGCCTCTCTCTCTTGCAATCACAGTCTCAGTTGCTAACACGGTTCCTGTGGCCATTCCCCCGGTCAATCAGATGAGGCCATCTCTGATAGGGAGCGTTCGGCTGTGACATGGGCACAAAACCACGTTCCTCTGAGATACAGACCACCAGGGGAAAAGCAGTCATTTCTGGAAAGTAAGAGCAAGGAAAATCAGTTTCCTAAGCCAGAGAGACTGGGAACTATGGGGCTTGGGACAGCCTGGCCACACATATGTGACCCAGGCTGCACAGTGGCCCTAACAGACTTGATAGAGACCAGCCAAGGAGTAGGCCTGAATTTCCATTTACTGGCAGGCAGGACCAGTTCCAGGAAAAGCCATAAGCTGATACCACCTAGGAATGGGCCAGCATCTAAGGGGGAGTACCTGACATTCCAAATATCCCAACCATCTGTTAGATAAGATTAAATAAGATTAGCAGACATCCTTGACTCCAGCACACAGCTCTTTCCTTTCGCCAAGACACCCCTAGACAAATGCCAGCCAATCAGGATCTTGAACCCTGATAATCCCCTCCCCCTTAACATTTATTATGAGAAAAACCCTGCCTCACCTGGGCTGGGGGCTCTGTTTGTATTGGACACACGCAGGGTCCAAGTACAAGATTGAATAAAGACTCTTTGCTTTTGCACGCAGATTCAGACTCCTTGGTGGTCTTTGGGGTACTCCACGATCTGGGCCTAACAGGAGCGGGGAGACTAGCTTGTCTTCTCAGGTACAGTCCAGCACAAAGAAGCAGGGATCTATCTTATGTTTTGTTGTTGTTGTTGTTGTTGTTATTGCTTTGTTTTTTTTAACTAGATACACATACTTCGCACATCTTTTTACTAATGTGTTTTGAAAAGCAATGGCTTCCTATCTTTGTACACCACTAGAATGGGGGTAGAGTACACTGACACTGCTCCTTACATAGCTCACTAAGATGGGAGTCTTACCAAACAGTATTTGCTCTTGTTGTTATGATAAAAATAAAAATGGCACCAGCCCAAGGTGCCCATTGGCCACGAGGGGCAGCAAGTCCCAGGCAGGGAGCCATGTGGCAGGGGACAGACTGAGTTGGATAGGCATGCCATGCAGAGGGAGGTTGGCTATTTATTTAGTATGTTATAGAAAGGAAGGAGAAAAGGGAGAGGGAGGGAGGAGGGGGATGAGGAGAAAGAAGCAGAGGGTGGGGAGGAGAGGAGCCATGGAAGCAGCTACCTCTTCAAACAGAGATGGAAAGGAAGAAGGTCTCAGGCTGAAAGCAGAAGAAAGATTCCTTCCAGTGGGCAGGTTTGTCTCTTAAAGGGACAGGACAGACATTACAATTACGGCATTCCCCACAGCCTTATGTATTTAGTCTTCTTTACTCCATTGATACTTTGAAAACATCTGCAAACACTTTGTCTCATGAGCCTCTGGCACTATTGAGACCTGGGGCTATATTCAGGTCTGGCTAACTCCATTTTCACGGTGGGGGGAGATAGGGTGGGGACCGTTAGCCGGATCCCCACAGACCTCCACTCTGTGAAACCATCAGTAAGGTTTGACCAAAGATTCTCGTCAGAATATTTGGGCTTTAGATTTGTTAAGAATTCCCCTCTGTTTCTGGGATCAACTCCATGTCTCTAGGTACTCTACGTTGAGGACTACAGAGGGACACGATCCAATTAATTCATAGGAATGATGAGACTATTCTACCTCAGAATTGTCTAATATGGCAGCCATCAGCTACACACAGCTACCAAGTACTCAAAACATATGGCTAGTGGAGCTGAGGAGTTAAATTTTAAATTTTATTAGAATTTTATTATTTAAACTTAAATAGGTACACATGATTCCCTTACTATAACGTTATGCCCAGATTATGGAGTCCCCCAAAAAAACCAAGTAGGAGACCGAGTTCTGTATGTAAAAGCAAAGAACCTTTATTCTTATACAAGTTTGTAAACTCCGACTCTGTGTGCCCAACGTATTGGAGTGATAGGAGAACCCCCAGCTCAGTTAAGGTTGGGTTTTTATGGTAGCAAGGGTAGGGGTGAGGGATTACTAAGGCTCAGGACCCCTGATTGGCTAGCATTTGTCTAGGGATGTCCTGGTGAAAAGTGATGGGTATGTGCTGGCAGGTGATCCTATAGGAACTTCCTTCTTGGTGAGAAGGGAATGGGTGTGTGCTGGCAGGTAATCCTAGCTATTATGGTTGGAACGTTAGGAATTTCCTTTGGATGGTCTGTTCCTGGGTGGAGCATGAGTGGTCTCAGTTTGCGGTCTTTCTTAGAACTAGGTATTGCCTTAGGGTAAACTGAGATTCAGGCCTACCTTGAGCTTGTCATGGCTGGGTCCTACAGTAAAAGGCTCAAGCCAGAAACACTTTTAAAATATTTTTCTATTTCTTGCATCTAATTGCATTGCCATCACACTGACATGGCGCCGTCCAGTTGGCCTGATTCATTTCTTAGACCCACATCTGCTCACAGATTCAACCCAAGCCACACACTTCATTCTCCTGCAGTTTTCACTCTTAAAATGTTTTCAAGTTTTTTTTCTTTCTTTTTTCTTTCTTTCTTTCTTTCTTTCTTTTCTTTCTTTCTTTCTTTTTTTTTTTTTTTTTGTTAACATGACTTCATCTTATTGGGCTTCAACATCTTTTTTCTATTTTTTTTACACAATAATTTAATCTTTAAAAAGCCACAGACTCAGTGAACATGCTCTATCAGCTAGTGGAAAGAGGAACCTGGGGCTGAAGTGGCCAATCCCAGTGACATGCGTGACAGCCAGTGGGTGAAATAGACTGGCTTTTGCTCTAGATTGGAGGGTTCTGGCATTTACAAGTTATATATGGGCTCATTTTGCGGATCCGATTAGAGACTATAAACAAGGCGACTCGTTTACTTCAGCAGAGTGATATGTCGAGGAATACGAGACTTTGAAGAAAGTCACTTTCTGCCTTCTAAAGAGCTCTGATGTAGAGAGGGAGGCAAGGGAAGGCAGACACAGCTGCAGTGTGGGCCAGATCCTAATTACAGAGGAGCCAGGAGAGATCTGTCAGCGTTTAAACCTGTACTAGAGGGAAAAGGGAGTTCTGGGTTGGAAATGGACAGGTGGAGATATTCATAGAAGAAATGCCTATTGCATGCTAGGGTTCAGAGAAAAGCACTCTGAGCTGTAGCACAGAGGAGGCTGCAGGCACGCTGAGCTGACGTGTTCAAAGATGATACATTTATAAAGATCTCAGCGGCCGCAGCACCTACTCAGGCTTGTATTTAAGAAGGCTCTTGAGCTAACAAAGCTGTGTTTTGAACATAGAGATGAAAAGAATTGGCTCGAAGAATAAGATTTGAACTGGGAGGTGGGTTCCTGGACTGATAAAATTAGCCAGGTAGAAATAACAATGGCCTGAAGGTGAGGATGGGAAACTATGACCCACAGGCTAGTTCAGACCAGAAGACCAATTTTATAAAGTTTTAATGGCTCACAAAGAGGCTTCCTCAATTACATACTGTCTGCGGCTGCTTTCATGCTCGAGGAGCAGCGTTTGATTGTGGGAACAAAGAAGGTGACTTTTAAAGCCGACAGTGTTTATTCCTACCGACCTCTTGTGTAAGCGGGTGGAAATGAAATGCATACGAGGCATGACGGCGGTGAAATCAGAGGTAGATGCGCCGGGAAACTGGTTTCTAAGGAAGGTGGAAGTCAGGATATCACTAGGGGCCATAGCCTGGGTGACCTGTACGAAAACAACTTCATTAACTGTAGTAAGTCTGAGATGATGCTATCTATGGAGAAAGATGAGAAATGATGTGTTCTGTGAGAAACAACCAACTCAAAGGCTGCCATGAGAGCCACGGGGGCTGGCTAGATCCAAATGCTGCCCAGAAAGTCAAAAGAATGGGGAACATTGCAAGTTAGCCAAACACTTCAGACCATCACTGTTGGCATTTAGAACAGACTCCCAGGAATGAACAGAAGGAGAACAAGTTGTGACAGCCAATGAAGGCTCACCTTTCAAAATCTTTACCCAATGAGCAGTGAGGTACAGGTGGTCGCTGGAAGAATCTAAGGGACTTTCCTGAGAAGGGAGATTGGGTAGGCTCATTTATGTAAGTGTGAATAGTCAAGAAGTTTCCCAGATTTGAACAGTTTATGGATGGCTCTCTGATTCCAGAAGCATCACCTTCCAGACCGTAGCCATAACATTTGCTCTGACTAGAGGCAGACAAGGGTATCAAACACACACATACACACACACACACACACACACACACACACACAAATAAGTAAATGAATAAATGAATTTAACACTTTCAGGTTTGGCATAAGTCTTGGGTTTTAACCTATAATTCCTAGCTTAGGTGTAGGGACCATTTGTCAGTCTCTTCAGGTATTTTAGCAATCATGACTCTGACAGCAGAAATCTTCCTCATTTCTAGAAGGTAGAGTTCAGGGATCTTTCTAGAGGACACAGAATCCATAAAAGTGGTATCTAGCCCGAAAGACCAAGAGTTCCATCCATCCTTTCTTCTCTGAACTACCTGTCCAACTGGGAAGGAGTTATATATTAATTCATATTAAATTTGGAAAAACATTATACATTATTCCATGTTTCTGCTGGAGGTGGTTAGTCTTCATAATTGCAGGTTCCTTTGGTTGCTTACTAACGTATATTCTCTGCTTTCTCCTAACAAGCCCAATAAATAAGTAGAAACGAAAGAAGGAAAGAAAGATAGGAAAGGGAGGAAGAGAGGAGGAAATGAAGACCCTTCACTCACTGAGCGCATGGCATTATGGGTTTAAGAATAACTATATAAATGTTCAGTGATTGAGTATTTCATAGAATGTCCAGGAAAAATACTCTTATGTATACATATTTACTGATATAATGAATGTTGGAATCCAAAATAAAAGTAAAACAAAATATAAATGTTCTTTTTGTAAATTCCATATAGCAAACTGATTTCTCACAGAGAACTTTTATTAACTTGTATATTGATAATCAATATATGACTGATAACTGAATATAATCTGAAACAAATACTGGATGATTTTATTTCTATAAAAAAGAAAATGGTGGTGACATATGTCAGAGCTTTGTTTGTCAATGGTGTCAGAAGAATATTTCAATATTTTTTGTCTAACTATTCAAAGTGTAAGTTTTAGAACTATGTTTAATTAAAGTTCAAAATGCATTATTAACATTTCTATTTTGCCTTTTTATATTCTAGCTATCAAAAAACAGTAAATCAATCACTGGCATGACTTTTAGCTCCAACAATCAAGAGACATAGAAAAAGGAATTGTCAATCCAAGGTCAGTCTGTAATGAGATTTTTCCAAAAAAAAAAATCAATTAATCAAAATTGTTAAGTTGCCCATTTCAATGGCATAAATACTCCATCATGGAGGAAGGATGAGCAATAGAATATTTTTATTGTAACATCACTATCCTATAAATATAATAAATATAAAGCATCTCAGAAGCCTAAGTAGTAGTAAAAAATCATCAAAGTGTTATTTATATTTATAATTTTTTCCTTTTTTTAAATTCATTTATTAAAAATTTCTACCTCCTCCCATCCTCCCATTTCCCTCCACTCCCCCCACTTCTTCTCCCTCTCCCTCTCCAGTCCTAAGAGAAGCCAGGGTGCCCTGCCCTGTGGGAAGTCCAAGGCCCTGCCCCATCCATCCAGGTCTAGGAAGGTGAGCATCCAAACAGACTAGGCTCCCAAAAAGCCAGTCCATGCAGTAGAATCAAAACCCAGTGCCATTATCCTTGGCTTCTCAGTCAGCCCTCATTGTCAGCCACACTCAGAGAGTCCGGTTTGATCACATGTTCATTCAATCCTAGTCAAGCTGGCCTTGGTGAGCTCCCATTAGATCAGTCCCACAGTCTCCATGGGTGGACGCACCCCTCGCAGTCCTGACCTCCTTGCTCATGTTCTCCCTCCTTCTGCTCTTCATCTAGGCCTTGGAAGCTCAGTCCAGTGCTCCAATGTGGGTCTCTGTCTCTATCTCCATCCATCACCAGATGAAGGTTCTATGGGGATATGCAAGATATTCATCAGTGTGGCTATGGGAGAAGGCCAGTTCAGGCACCCTCTCCTTTACTGCCCAAGAAACTAGCTGGGGAAATCCCCCTGAACACCTGGGAACCCATCTAGAGCCAAGTCTCTTACCAACCCTAAAATGGCTCCCTTAGTTAAGATATCTTTTCCCTGCTCCCATATCCACCCTTCCTCCATCTCAACCATCCCATTCCCCTAAGCTCTCCCCAATCCTCCCCTTCTCCCTTCTCTCTCCCCATCTCCCCTTCCCCCAACCCACCCCCATCCCCATGCTCCCAACTTTTGCCCAGTGATCTTGTCTACTTCCAATATCCAGGAGGGAAATCAGTGTGGCGGTTTCTCAGGAAAATGGGAGTCAACCTACCTCAGGATCTCACAGTTCCACTCTTGGGAATATACCCAAGAGATGCCCAATCATACTACAAATGCATTTGTTCAACTATATTCATAGCAGCACTATTTATAATAGCCAGAACCTGGAAACAACCTAGGTGCCCCTCAATAGAAGAATGGATAAAGAAGGTGTGTCACATATACACTTTAGAGTTCTACTCAGCAGTAAAAAACAGTGACATCTTGAATTTTGCATGCAAATGGATGGAAGTAGATAACACTTTACTGAGTGAGATAACCTGTTGAGAGAGGAGCGGCGGCGGGGCTGCGTCCCGCCACCCGGCTAGCTTTACCCGAAATAATTACATGGAAACTGTATTCTTTTAAACACTACTTGGCCCATTAGTTTTAGCCTCTTATTGGCTAGCTCTTACATATTGTTCTAATCCATTTCTAATATCTGTGTAGCCCCACGAGGTGTGGCTTACCAGGAAAGATCTTAACCTGCATCTGTGTGGAGTGGGAGAATCATGGCAACCGCCTGACTCGGCTTCTTTCTCCTAGCATTCTGTTCTGTTTACTCCACCCACCTAAGGGTTGGTCTATCAAATGGGCCTAGGCAGTTTCTTTATTAATTAACCAATGAAAGTAGCAGATAGAAAGATGACCCTCCTCCATCAATAACCCAGACCCAAAAAGATACATATGGTATTACTCACTCATAAGTGGATTCTAACCATAAACAAAGGACATTGAGCCTATAATTCGTGATCCTAGAGAAGCTAAATAAGAAGGTGAACCCAAAGAAAAATATATTTATAATTTTAATGAAATGCATTTCACTATAAAGTTATATAGCTTAAAATTTCAGGGCAGTTTTAACAGCCAACTTATAAATTTCATTAGAAAGTTTCTTCAATCTATGGTTCCTTATTTTTTGCACTTTGGTTAGTTGTGGGTCTCAGTTAATTTCTGTCTACTTCAAAAGGAAGCTTCTTTGAGGTCAAACATCCTTGAGTTGACCTAAGCTATGGGTATAATAAAAGATCATAAAAAGTCATGCCACTACTGCATCAGTGTGCCGGTCTTGCCAGGTTGATCTGCGTATGCTGAATCACCATACGACTCAGGAATGAAATTGACTTGATTTTGGTGAACAACTTTTTAAAAGAATTCTTGAATTCAGTTTGCAAGTATTTTATTACAAATTTTTGTACCTATTTATTGGAAACACTAAACTATATCTCTTTCTTTATTTTTTCTTTCTCTCTTTCTTTCTTCTTCTTATCCTTTGCCTAGTTTTTTTTTTCCATCATAGTGATGCTGGCTTCATAAACAAAATTGGATATGTTTCCTTATTTGCTATTTTGTAGTATAATTTGAGGAGGATTGCTGTAAATTCCTTGAAAGTTTGGTAGAATTCTTGGCTAACTCCATCTAGAACCTTCAATTTAGTTGAGAGAGTTTTAATTACTGCTTATATTTCGCTGAATGTTATAAATTTATTTGAATTGTTTATTTCTCTTGATTTTGCTTTAGTAATGCATATAAATATAGAAATACATCCACTTGTTTTATGTTTTTCCAGTTTGGTAGAATATAGATTTTAATTTTTAATGTCTTCTTTTTGTTTCTATTTTCATTAATTTGAATCTTCTCTCTTTTAGTTAATTTGGTAAAAGGCTTCTCATACATGTTATTTTTTCAAGGTACAAACTCTTTGTTCATTAATTTTTGTGTATTTATTGTTTTCATTTCTATTTAATTAATTTCAGCTTTTATTTTGATTGTTTCTTTCCATCTATTTGGTGGAAGAACAGACTATTTTCTCTCTTTTTTTTTCACTAAGGCCTTTGAGTGCATCATTAATAAATTTGTGGTCTCTCAAAGCTTTTTATGTAGGTGCTTACTACTAAAAACTTTCTTCTCAGAACTATCTCCACAGTGTCCCTTAGATGTTGATATGTTGTGCTTTCATTTTTATTCAATTCTAGGAACACTTTAATTTCTTTATTTCATCTTTAGAGCAATAATCATTTAGTATTGGGTTGTTTAGTTTCTGTATGTTTCTGTCTTTGCCATAGTCTCTATTGATGTTTATATTCGGTTTTATTCCATTGTGATCAGATACGATGCATTCATGATGTGTTTTCAATTTTGCTGTATTTTTCTATCTTGCTATGTATTTAATATGTGGTCAGTTTTGGGTAAAAAGTTTCATGGGCACTGAGAAGAAAGTGCATCCTTCAGTGTATAAGTAGAATGTCCTAGAGACAGCTATTAGATCTATTGATTTACAAGATCACTTGATTTCATGGTTTTCCTGCTTAGTTTATTTTGGGATGACCTGTCTATTGGTGAGTGATGATACTGAAATATTCCACTTCTACTATTTTGGGGTCAGTCTATGATTTTAGAACTAATAATGTTTCTTTTATAAAAATGGAAGCCCATGTGGTTGGCATACTTATATGTAGGATCACAATAACCTGTTGGTCATTTTTTTTCCTTTAATGAGTATGAAAAGTCCTCCCTTAACTCTTCTATTAGTTTTGGTTTGCAGTTTATTTTATGAGATATTGTTTCTTAGTTCCATTTGCTTTTAATAGCTTCCTCCATCATTTTACCCTAAAGAGGAACATTTAATGGGTAGATATATTTCTTAAAGCAGTAAAAAAAAAAAAAAAAAAAAAGGATGGATCCTATTTTCTAATCCCATCTATTAACATCTGTTTCTTTATTGTGGGGATTGATACTATTAATATTCAGAGTTATTATTGAAAGATGTGTGTTAATTCTTGTCGATTTTTTGTTGTTGTTTTGTGGTGTTATCTCAGATTTCTTGACTATTTGCCCTGGCATTGTATATTTCTTCACTGTGACCTTGTGGGCATGTTTATATTTCTCTTCAGACTCAAGTGTCCTTTCTAATATCTCTGCAGAACTGGCTTTGTAATCATGAATCATTTTAATCTATATTAGAATAGAAAGCTTTTTATTTTTATTTTTTCTTCTATTTCTTAATAGATACTTTTGCTGGGTATAAAAGTCGGTCTTTCAAAACTTAGAGTACAGACAAATCTGGCTTTAAACGTTTCTATTGAATAAGCAGGTATTGTTTCAATAGGTATGCCTTAATAAGAAACTTGACCTTTCTCTCTTGTAGTTTTTAATACCTGTTTATAAAGTAGGATTCCCTTATGTATGCTCTGAATTTTATTACTATTGGTTAATAAAGAAACTGCTTTGGTCTAAGGCAGGACAGAATAAAGCCAGACAGGAAATCTGAACAGAGATATATAGAGAGAACAGGTAGAGTCAAGGATATGCTAAATAGCTGTTGAAGGAGAGAAATGGCAAAACCTTACAGGTAAGCCACAGCCTTGTGGTGATGCATAGATAAACACAAATGGGTTAATTTAAGATGTAAGAGCTAGCTAGGAATATGCCTAAGCTATTGGTTAAACAGTATTGTAATTAATATAGTTTCTATGTGATTATTTGGGTCAGGGCAGCTGGGAAACGTAAGAACAGTTTCTGATTACAATTCTGTTTTTTTAAGGATTCAATTACAATATGTTGTGGCAAATTTCTTTTCTGGTCTTCTCTATTTGGTATTCTGAAGACCTTTTATACCTGAATAAGCATCTCTTTTTCTGAGCTTGCAATATTTTTTATTATGTTTTTATTAAAGATCTTTTCTATGCCTTCTCTATGATTTTATTCTTCCTCTTCTACTTCCATAATTTGGAGATTAGGTCTTTTCATGAAGTTTTGGAACTTTCCGAGTATATATATATATATATATATATATATATATATATATATATTTGTCTTTGACCTTTATTGAGTGGTTCAAATCCTCAACTTCTTCTTTCATCTCTGTTTTATTCTTATTTTTGTTATTTTAATTTTTTAAAAGACGTATACTTTATTGTATGCATATGAATCTTTTCCCTGTGTCTAAATGTGTGTACCAAATGTGTGCCTGGTCCCCACATAGGTCATAAAAAGGCCTTTATTCCCTGGAACTAGACTAAGAATGATTATGAACCACCACCATGGGTGCTAGGAACTTAGATAAGATCCTCTGAAAATGTGATCAATGTTTTTAACCAATGAAGACATAGGTAGGGCTGGCTTCTGACTCTCTTTTTGACTTGTTTATTCTGTTGGTAAGAATTTTAGTTGGCATATTGAGTTTTTCCTTTTCAGAATCATTTCATTTGGGATTCAAAAAAACTTCAAATTTTGCTTTTATGTCTTAGACTGACTTCCTTGTTTCATTCATCTCTCGAGCTCTTTCCTTGGATCACAGGTGGTAGCCTTCCTCTTTGCCCCCTGGTATGTCTTTTTATAAGGTCCTCAACCATAGTGGACTAGAGCTTCATCCTTATAACCTCATTTTACCTCATTTCTTTCTTTGAAGGTCTTGTCTGTGAATGTAGTCATGTTGGGCAGAAATCTTTCAACATGAAAAGTTTTGTTCCTTTGTTTTATTGAGACAGAGTGTCTCTATGTAGATTAGGCTAGCCTCAAACTTGTGACAATCCTCCTGCCTCTGTTTTTCCTAGTGCTAGATTACAGGCATGTGCCACAATATCCTGTTCTACAAACAAACTTGGGGTAAGGGACCACAATTCAATCTTCAACAGCATTATTGACTGCTTTTTGTGTGCTGGGCATCGCAGATGCAGAAAACAATTAATGCTTAGTCCAGTCTGTAGCTGAGAGTCTTACAGATATATAAGAAAATTTGACTCCATTTGCAATCTGTGTACACATTAGTTCCAACCTGAACTCTGGGGAAAAAAATCTCTGCTGAAAAAAAAGACAATCACATTGAAAAACAAAAAAGAAATAACATAGCAAACTAATTTCATTTGCACAAATCCCAATGCAGAAACAACAACAATACACAGACAAAGACAGACAGACACACACACACACATACACACAGTAATAAATCAACTCCCAAAAGTACAAATATAATAGTGATGTTCCCTAATAAAATGACATGGAAGAACTTACAAAGAATTCCAGAGAATGATTCTAACTATGGTGAAACCGTTCAAAGAAGACAAAAGCATGAAGACTATCAGGGGATTAGTAGCTCTGGTTATGAGCCTACTCTCTGCCAACTTAGCCTCTGACCTTTGGAAAGTTTCTGGCCCACTAGGAACCTCAGTCTCTCATCTCTGTAGGTACCATCCAGGGGATGTCGTCTCTTGTGTTATTGACAAGTCACATATGACAATTCAAATATAAATGAATAAAAATAAAATTGAACTGCAATTCTTCAGCCCCCTCTGAAGAATTATACACCACACACTGCTGGCAACAGATATGGAGTGTCCCCATCATTACTGACAGGTGCTGAATAGCATGAGGCTCGGGTTCTTATTTCCTGAAGGAACCCACATTGGGAGAACTTCCTAGCTGTGTCAGATATTTATTTTACAATTCTTAATAGTAGCAAAATTGCAGTTATGAAGTAGCAAAAAAAAAATAGTTGGGGGTACTACAACATCAGGAACTGTATTAAAGGGTCACAGCATTAGGAAGGTTGAGAACCACTGCTCCAGAGGAACACACACACACACACACACACACACACACACACATATATATATGTAAGAAAATTTGACACAGTATCACATTGAACCATATATATATGGTGCATTACTAGGGCGGCTTACTGGCTGAGGTCCAGCTACTCCAATAATGGCTGTCTACCAATGGAAAGTCCAAGAATCCAGTAGCTGTTCAGTCCACAAGGCTGGATATCTCAGCTGGTCTTCATTACGTACCACAATCCCAAAGAAGTAAGACTCTAATGCAATCGAAGGAATGGATTTGCCAATGAGAAGGAGAGGAAAAGAACATCTTCCTTCTTCCACGCCGTTTTTGTAGGCTGCCACCAGAAGGTGTGGCCCACATTACGGGTGGATTGTCTCACTTCAAAACATCTGAATTAACAGTGGCTCTCCCGGTTCAAATGATTTAATTGAGAAAAAGTTTCTCACAGCTGTACCCAGAGGCTTGAGTTTTAGTTAATTCCAGATGTGGTCAAGTTGATAAGCAAGAATAGCTAGCACAATATCGAAGACTATTTCAGAATGAACTTCAAAATATCCTCTTATACATTCACCCCACTATTTAAAAGAGATACTATGGGTTTTTTTTTATTTCTATCAGATGAAGACAATAATCAAATTCAGGGCTTTCTCTAACTCATAGTAGTAAGTCATGTGACCTGATGATGGCCTTTCAATGCCAGGTGGCGAGATCAAGTGATTAAAGAATGTACTAGAGACCCTGTGCCTCAGTGGGGAGGCACACTCTTAACTATACGACCATAGGCAAATTAGTTAATGTCTCTGGTCTCTTTTTCCCTTCTGTGTCAACTGAGGGATGATAACAACCTCCGCCATGAGAACTGCCCAAGCGGATGCAAAGAAAGTGAAGAATTGCTCACTGAAGGTTCGCCATGGTGATTATCACTTTGTATTCTAGCCCAGGCCTTTGCATTTTCTCTCTGCAAATGCCCTCATTGACAGCCTTGGCAGGCTTCCTCACAGCCGCCTAAGAAGCCACACGGGCAGCAACACTCTTTTGGAAGCCCATGGCGCCATTTGTCCTTAAAATCTCCCAGGATCATGAGCTCTCTGGATTAATTATGAGTGGTACAGGAAGAGCTCTCCAAGGACCATGCTAACTGCCTGGGCACGATGCCAGGAGCAAATGGTTTTTCTTCCCTGTAATTTTTCCACACCCTTTCAGTACTGGGAACCGACTGCTCCTGCCCCCAGGAAGGCCTGGCCCAGGTACCATGGATGCACGGGAGGGGGGGAAGGTATTGGCGGGGAGGGGGAGGGTTTTCCTGTCCCCAGAGCAGGTCAGGGCACTCTTACTGCAAAGCTGGCCCTGCTGGGCTGCATCTGTGTGCTCCTTCTCATCCCCCTAGAGTGACATGCATGGAAGAACAAGCTGTACACTGATGGAGCCAAGAGTGCAGGGCTTAGATTAAGCTAGTACCGGGTGCACAGCAGTGGCAGGGGCCACAGTTTCACAGTGTGGCAGCAGCGGTGTCTCCAGGGTTCACCTTCTCCAGGTACATGGAAGCAGGGAGGGTCTGAGGCAGCCCTGTTCTACATCTCTGGGTGCCAACAATGAGATTTGAGATTTCAGTTAAACCACCAGGCTCTGGTAGGGAGATAAAAAAAAAAAAGTTTTAACTCTTGGATACAGTCATTGAGCATCCGTGGCATCCAAGGTGCTGGGTGAACCATTGTCAGGCTGATTCTGTGGATTCTATCTTATGGCTTCTACAGAATATGACACATCACATTCATGGGGAAAAAGCCAGACACCCAGACACTTGTTCTTTCTTTCTTTCTTTCTTTCTTTCTTTCTTTCTTTCTTTCTTTCTTTCTTTCTTTCTTTCTTTCTTCTTCTTCTTCTTCTTCTTCTTCTTCTTCTTCTTCTTCTTCTTCTTCTTCTTCTTCTTCTTCCTTCTCTCTCTCTCTCTCTCTCTCTCTCTCCTCTCTCTCCAAGATAAGCAACACCGAGGTCTATTTTACAATCTAAAAACAAAAGAGAGACAAATTAGATAATGGTACAATAAGCACTAACAGATATCGTTTGGAAGTACTTTGAGATAAGGATCCTCTTCTAGAAGGTAATAATTAATCTGGGTCCTGGTGGCTGACACTTGAAAAGTGTGGGAGGAGTAGAGTGTCAGGTCGCAGCCCTGCGTACCACACAGGCCACTGCAAGATTTGAACTCTGAGAGTTTGGGGCTAAAGTGTAATACAGAACTAGAGGCGTGTTTCCAGAGGTGCTGCTCTGAGGATGAGTTTGTTTGGGGTTGTGGTGGGGGGTGGGTGAGATGCGTGCGCGCGTGCGTGTGTGTGTGTGTGTGTGTGTGTATGTGTGACCCAGTTATAGGGCAATTCAAAATTCAAAGCAAAACAGACCAGGGGCTTGTTAACTCAAGCCCCGAGCAATACCTGGAACATAGCAGTCTACAATTAGGGTTGAACACAGACACAACCAGGCATTATTCCACCCACTCATATTTTTAGCTTCCTGGATGTTTGGATATTTTGTAAGCACCTAGCCAGAGGAAGCTTTTTTTCCCCTTCAGCGGTTGTTTGCGTTTTGGAGACAGCTCTTAAGTAACAGTTTGAATCCATGTCTTCTTGTTACTTGTCCTAATTTTCTCTAAATCTACAAATAATCATGAAACTCGTTAGCTTTTCCTTTCACAGTATTCTTGAATCTGAAAGTCTCAAAGAGTCCCTGCGCCATCGGGGCTGATAGAAGCCTCCCTTCTGCGGAATCAAGGACATGCTGTTTTGGAAAACAATACTGGATAAGGTCACTCCTAAGTTAGAGACGCTCCCCAAACTCCTGTAGACATGAGCCTTCCTCAGAAGGCTCTGTGCAGTCATTGGAAAAGATACAGAAAGACCAGGTGAATACAATAGATGCCATTCTTCAGAGAGTTCACAGCAGAGACCCTGGCAGCCTCACAGGAGACCCTCTCTTGTCTCATTTCTCTCTCTGACATAGTAAGCAGTGCCCTTCAAAGAAAGCATTTAGAGGAAAGTGTCTCCACAGGCCTGATCTTTCTCTCTTTGAAAGCATAATAACACTCAAGAATGACAACAATGTAAATCGCCAGCATCATTAGGCAGAATCTCGATGAATTAAAATTGCTTACATCAGGGTAAGGCTTGGTCAGCTGCCTCTAAGGGAGCCAGAGTGCTTGGGTGCACAGATTTCCAGCCTGTCTAAAGCCAATATCGTCAGAGTTCCTCAGTCTCAGGCTCAGCAGCATGAGAGATAGCCAAAGCCAGATAAGATCATCCTTGTCTGCAAAGGACCAAATTACCCTTCTGTCTAGATCCCCTTTAATACCCATCCCCCAGAGACAAATTACCCTGGAAAGACTGATGGGATTGAGCTTCCAAAAGGCAAGATCTGCCTCACAGAGACATGCCTGCTTCTCACAGCATGTGGGCAAAAGAGCTAGGCAGAAAGTCCAAGACATCACCTAATAAGAATCATATTTGGATCCCCAAGCAAGCCCAGAAAGTTCAATATGTCCCTAGAGGTGCAAATCCCCAAGGCCAAACAGAATTGTCCAAGTGTTAAGGAAAGCCTGGGAGATTTTGGTACCTGACACAAATAACAGGAAAAATACGTCAGATGTATAGCAGGGCATAAATCATGGACAAAAACACTATCCTAAGACTGCAGAGGAGTGGGAGGGGCAGTCACTGGGGTGCAAGTCTGACAAGTACCAAATGTAATTGTCACTGCTGAGAGTCTGGCTTGTAAGTGAAAAGAAACTCCTCCCCAGAAGTTCTAGCAAGGTCTCATGATGATGATTTCAAACAAAGTCAATTTATGTTGGAGAAATCGGGAGTTCCTTCCTTCTGAGAGCACCTGAATGTATTCTAGTCTTAGCAAGTTACCAGGAGATGAGAAGGGAGAGGGGTCCTGGGTTGGATGCTGTGTGCACACTTGTGTCTGAACCTCAGGCTCTGTGTCCTCTTCTGCCTCATATTCCTGAGGGAATCTTTTGATTATCTGGCTTCTACTATGCCATTTGGTCTGAATTTGTGCTTTTTCTCCTAAGGGAGTGAAGAAGCATCTGGTAAGAGATGTCAGAGTTAACAATGTCTGTGTTCAAATGCCACTCCTACCTCTTCTATCCTGGACAAGCTCAGAAGGTCGCCTAGTCACTCCCTATCCTCTTTTGGAGTAAAGCATAAATAATAATGAAGGGACAGAGAAAGTTAACTGGGATAATCCAGTGCAAACCTCTTGGCAACCTCTGTCTCCAGAAGGAAGTTAAGAATTGAGTGGAGAGGCCATGAAGGAGAGGAACGAGTGTCTTGCTAGAGTTTGGATCTGGACTGTCTTCCAAAGTCCATATGAGTGAGGTTTTTATCCACAGCTTGACTCTATTCGAAGCTGGTGGAAATGGTAAAGGTGAAACCCAGTGACAGAATTGGGAGGGCATCCCTCAAGAAGGTCAAAGTCAATGATCTGCTCTTCTGTGCGCCATCTCTGTGATGTGCTGCCTACAGCCACACGCCTAAAGGGCAGAAGCTCCAAAACTGTGACCTCAGACAAACCTTCTCTCTTAAGTTCATTAGCTCGGGTATTTGCTATAGTAACAGGAAACTGAACATCACAGCACCGAGGCCTGCGTGAAACACAAGCTTTGCACATCTAATTCTTAGAAAATCAAAAACTGGGCTAATGAAAAGAACAGCATCCCGATAGCTATCCGTTTTACTTGTGGAACATTGTCGCATGTCTTAACAATTAACAAGAGAAATGACATAAGATGGATACAAAGTGACCACGGATGGCAATTTTCACAGTTACGGAAGTACACACATGCTGCAGAGTCCCCTGAAGGACAATGTAGAAAGATCTAGAAAGTGCTTGTTTGAAGCTTAAAATGTGACTGTTCCCTACTATACAATAAGGAACCATCTCCATCCACCATATGGACCTAAGAATGTATGATTAAAAGACTTTCTTAGAAAGACAGGCCCTGAACAGAAAGCAAGGGGCCAAATTCACTGTTAGTATGCTACAATGCTACACAGTTCTCAAATAATTTTTACAGAAGTGGGTGTCCCCATTCTACAGATGAGAGGACCGAGAGTCAAACAGGGCCGGTGTTCCTGCTATCAATTGAGTAAGAAAATCTGGGTTATGATCTAAGTTTGTCTGAATTCCAACCTGAGAATCCAAACCCCAATGGTCACTAGAGGCACATAGTAGGACAGGGACATGAATTAACCCACTGTGTGCACTGACAAGGCAGTCTTTCATTCCTGGGAGACGGGAATGAGGGGGAAAGGACCTTTATTCTGCACCTTACCAGCCCCCCCCCCCCCCGCCCCTGTAATGTACAGTCACCCTCAGGCAAGTTTCTACAGAGCAATTTGAGGTTTCAATGTCCCGTAATGTCAAGCTGCCAAGCGGGAAAGGAAAGCCACTTTTAACAATGCATCTCGTTTTTCACCAAATTAGTACCAACACACTTAGGGATGTTAAGAGGAAAGTCTAAGTTGTCAGCTGCTGGCAAACACAGGCCCATCAGTGTAAATCTGTCCTGAGTGGGGGAGGGGTGCTCCCCAGCATTAGGCTGTTGCTCTTGGCTAGATGGTTGATAAAACATGGTCTCTTCTCTTTTAGTCTGTGGTTCTGGAAGAGCCTGGTGCTGCCGTGCACAAGCCTACGCTCTCCTCTGGTGCAGGCGCTCTTGTTATTCTTTGCACCCAAGGAGCCTATCCTGGCTCTGAGGCTGTGAAGCGACAGGGCCACCCCTTCTTCTCCCCAGGAATAGAAGCTGCCTCGTATCAACTGTCCGCCACCATGGACTCTCCTCCCTTCTCTATTTACAAAATGGAAACAGATGAATTCAATCAAACATAAGCCCCCGAATTATGGCGTCCTTTATACCTTGTGGTAAAGGAGTTTATACGTAATTGGAACATGATTTTCTCCAGTGGTTTCAAGTTGTTCCCGAACGTGAAAAGGAACCTTTCAGTTTGGGAATGGGATGGTTTCGTTCAAACCAATCCATCACGCCTCCGAAGGCCGAGGGCGGGTCAGCTGAGTGAAACCGGGAAAACAGCTGGTGGTGGGTCAAGGCCTCTGTGGCTCGTAACCCGGCCCACGTGTAGGCGATGGAGCAGGCAGTGGGTCAGCACGAAGAGAGACATCGAGCTCCATTTCAGCAGCTGTCAGGACTCTGGGAAGCGGCACTGTCACAGCTGCTGTGTGAAGCCACGCCTGGCCTAAGGAAACACTCACCCGCCTGTGTCACGAAAGTCTCTTTCACTGACTATGAGACACTAGGGCGAATCAGCAAGCAAACACTCCACACTTTACAGAAAGAAAAAGAAAGCAGCAACGACAACAAAATTAAGACTAAAATACCCAGTCTCCACGGGAAAACACCGGTTTCCACAATTGGCTTGACGGAAAGGCGCCCTAATCACTGTTCATCCGGGTTTACATTAATCTTTCATGACGTCAACAGAGACGACAGCAAAGGCCGATTTACACTTGGCATTTTAGAACCGGGATCTGGAGACCAAATGCTTTTCCTAAATGACTAATAGCAAAGCCCATGGGTTACCATGTCTTCAAGGTTTCATCCCAATGGGGCAACCAAGATAATGGCTCTACAGTATTTAGGTAAACAAAAGGAAAAACTGTGCTTGCCTCCAGAATTGGAGGCATCTTAGAAGTTGTTTCATATGTGCTTTCTATGATTTTGCAAGCCCATAAAGGAAATCCTCCACTGTGTTGGAGACAATTGCTTACATGTTATAGAAACAATGGGTCACCCCAGGTCCTCAGAAGTTAGCGATCCATTAGAGGCATTACTCAGCTCTGTGGCCGCAGTGTGGTTCACTCTGGCAACTCTTCTAGAAGATAATTAATGCAGGGCTATATTTTCTCACTCATCGTAAGGGTTGTGAACAACATACTCATAATAAGATTAAGAAGAAAAAGGTGCAATACAGTTATTTAATGAAACTTCATGCAGTGGAAGAGGCTTTGAATGAAGACCCAAAGAACCAGAGGAAGGCTCTCCACTTCTGCTGCTTAGTGTTAGGGAGGAGAGCTTAGCTGTGCTAAAATGTGTCTGAATCATAGCGGCTAAGACAGTGTTTCTCAACCTGTGGGTCATGGCCCCATGGCTTACAGAGCAGCTGTTTGCCTTACAGTTCAAAACAGTAGCAGAAATCTTGTTATAAAGTAGCAGAGAAATAATTCTATGGTTGAGGTCACCACAGTACGAGGAGCTATATTAAAGGTCACAGCATTAGGAAGTTGAGAACCACTGTTCTAAGGGAACTAACCAGCAAGGCCTGTCCACTCAGATTCTTAGCTTCTCTGTGTAACATCCTTTCCTTCTGGGTTCGGGTAAAGACCCTCTGGGAATGAGGGTCTTGTGGTGTCTGTCAGGCAAGTTAGGTTACGTAACTTCTATGTTTCCAGCACCACACAGAAAGATACAAAAAGGTTAGGGTATTATTTCTAGGTTTGTGGTATCCTAGATTCTCAAACATGCACCGGGAAAGGGGCATTCTGGTCTCTGTGGAGTAACTTTGGAGGAGAAGGAAGCTCAGCGACAGGAGGGCAAAGGGCAGACAGCCCTTGCTTCTGGGGCCTCAGATTTCTTTTGGACCAGAATAGTCAGCAGGACTGAGTGAGATACCAGAATTTGGAGTATTATTTTCTGAAATTTATCAATACCAACTTGGATTTAAAAGGGGGCCAGGCGGTAAAGAGATCATCTACTCCAGCACCGTTTACCTATTTGGGGGAAAACACTATGGTTACCTTGTAAGTGTGAATTGATTTGATTGTAGACGAACAAGTCTTCTGAGCTCAGAAACCACAATAGGACATTTAAGGTATTAGGCTAGCTTAGTTCATTCTTGGACATCCTTTCAAGAGCCAGGATCCACAGAGGAATCCGCGGCCAAGCGTGAATGGATGGTGGAAGCCAAATGGGTCCTGCAAGAATACAGCATGTCCCAGGGGCTATAAGGTTGCCCCCAGAAGGAGTGCTCTGCCCACTGTTGACACATATGGAACACAGCCTCTAACATGGCATCTGAATGTCCTTGCCTCCCCTGCGTTCTACCCCTGCCCAGTCTCTTCCCTAAGAGTGTACACTGGACATAGTAGCCTGAGTCTGGACAAACAAGCGACAAAAATAATGGGACATTGTTCCTACATGATGTTTATTTGGAGGAATGCAGAATCATACAAACAAAAGCCATGATAGGAGAAGTTGTCCAAGAAATGTTTCAACAGAGGAAGAGAAATTCCAGCATAGAACTGGCCCTGCTTGCACACAGTAATTACAAGTGGGGGTTATGACCAAGGAGCAATACAGGGACTAGGGGACAGGAAATTACTAAGAGAAAACATGAAGAGTAAAGGGGATTCTGTCTAAACAGGTATTGGGGTTCTTCCTAAAACTGGAGTATGCAGGGAAACTTCATAACCCAACACCATGACCTAGAGAGCTTTGGAAAGTCTGACTGTCATCAGAGAGAGGACCTTGTTGCTGTGGTTAGATGAGGTTTGGTTTTGAATTCCCTTTCTTGTGCTGCCATTTATTTGATCCAGTCAGGTGCCATGGTATGGCATGCTCTGTGGAGAGGGCAATACAGTTAAGAAAGGAATTAAGAAAGGACTTCTTGTTGGTAGGAATCAAGGAACTGAATTCTGTCACCAACCATCGGGCAAAGCTTGAGAGAGCTCTTACTTGAGCCTTCAGATGAGAAGCCCAGTTCCTGCTGACACCTCAATGACACCTTGTGAAAGACCTCAAGGTAGCCTCCTACCAACCCTCTCCTGCCCCAGATCAAATGGAAGATAATACGTGTTCATTTCATTTTAATTCTATTGCTAGACTTTTGGAGTAATCTATTACACAACAGAAGAAAACTAATACAATGCCTACATCAGATGGGTGGCAGTCACCAAAGCTATCCCTTGAACATCGGGGAGCTCCTTCAGTGGCCAGAGGTCTCCTCATTAGACAGAGGGGAAAATGAGCAGGGGTCTTACCCATTACCACCAGGCACTACAGAAAACCACAAAACCAGGCTTATGAATCATTTTTGGTAACAGCAGAGGAAAAGACCACATTTGAAGGAAAGGAAAACCCTGCTCCAGTATTTCCTCCAGATAAGTTTTATGACTAAACAGAACCAAATCCACATCTGGGATAATAACAACCAAATGGAAGAACCCTTGGAGTTTACAAAGTGTTTTATGTCTGTGATGTCATCTAATCCCCACAAACACCCTGCAAGTTTCTTCTTGGACCTTGAGGAATTGCCGAAAGAACTTGTGGAAGAGTTCACTTCCCCACATGCCCACAAGAGGCCCATGCCATGCTTGGCTTGGGAAGGAGGCTGAAGCTGTGTTTGGGTCCAAGGCCTCAAAGTAAGGAAAGAGGCTACCAATCCAACAAATCAGAACAATTGCATCAGTTCTGGCTGTCTCAGAAAGAGAAACATGTGGCAGGCAATTCACCTACATGTGCGCCATGGGCAGAGACTATCTCCAACTCTGAAGATGAAGGCATTAAACCTGTGAGCTAGTCTTGACTTGGTACCAACAGGGCATAATACACAGGGACCTTGGGACCTGGTTCTGGATCACACCCTATGGTAAAGCTGTTTACTGTTCGTGCTTACGTCCAGCTTCAGATCTCATCCCAGGCTGTCCTGGGAGTTTTCTTCAGGCTTCTTCAGGAAGTCAATGAAAAAGAAAAATATGAGAATGATAGCGAAAAGGCTTCTTGTTCAGAGCCACCTCAGACCCCTTGGAAACTGCCAGATTGGTGGCACACCCTTCATTCCCTATCAATGCCTCTGCCTCAGGTGATTGCTTTCCTTCATTGCTCAAACCTAACTATCCCCGGGTATCATTTGTCTTTGTAAATATGGAGAGAGCCTGTTTCTTCTCTCCACCACTCTTTGTCCTGTCTTCATACAAGCGGCAGTCTCTCCCACCTTGGCTAAACCAGTCTAGTCGTTCCTGGGGTTGTGCCTAGCCCAGTACCTTGTTCTGAGTGAACTTAGCAACTCTGACCCAAGCTCTTGCAAAACCCACAGCATCATCTTCTGTATTAAGAAATGAATGCCATTTCTGATTCAGCACACTGTTCCTCTGTAGATATCTATTTAATTATTAATAGCCAATTGGTTTTCACTCTCTTTCTCAAGTATGAGGAAATTAGCAAAACGCATTCAAATTGATGGATCGCTATGTCCAAATAAGGATTCCTTCTTGCCATGTAGCTCATGGAACAGGCATGAAAGCAGGGTGTCCTGGTGCCCACAAGGTGCCAGGGGATAAATTAACCCCCAACTTAGAGGATGAGGCCACCCAGTCCTATTTAGAACATGTGGTAGACACAAGCTTCATTCTATTTCTCTTCCTTTGAATAAAAAATGTGTCTGATGCTTCACTTACAATGAAAATATTCTACAAGCCGCAAAGAACAAAAGTAATGATATGCCCCCCAGGCACGCATAATCTGCTCACCGCCACCCCCTAAAATGGAGGCTATAAAGTGTGCCTTGTTGTGTGGTAGTTCCTCAAAATCTTATTCATTGAAGGTTTATAATAACAAAGTATTACCATAATAAATACCAGCTACAAGAATCTTCTATGGAAAAGAAGCCTAAAACCCCTGCTCATGTCCCCAACCCATGAGCTAGGATTAAATTTCACTCTTTTAAAAATCAGAGATCCTAAATCCCAACAGCTTTAAACCTTGAAACTGATACCCTTTTTTAAAAAAAAAAAAAATGAGACCTGCACTGTCAAAAGGAGTGATCAAAATGACACCAAGCAAATGAGATGATGTGGTCTAGAGGTTCTCCTGTCCAGCAACCACTTAAGTGGCATATCTCCCTCAAAGCCACAAAGCCAGTGTCTCAGCACAAGACAGCCGAGGCTGTTTTAAGAAAAAATAAAGACACAAAAGACCTCTTAGGCAACTCAAATTTAAAGTGTTACTTAAGCCCACAGCTTGGGTCATTCAGAAACCGGGAATCCAGGGTGGTAGATGGCAAACAGAAGAAGAAATTATTT
Source organism: Chionomys nivalis (assembly GCF_950005125.1). Taxonomy (NCBI): domain Eukaryota; kingdom Metazoa; phylum Chordata; class Mammalia; order Rodentia; family Cricetidae; genus Chionomys; species Chionomys nivalis. Next base: position 22,653,690 of record NC_080089.1, on the reverse strand, counting down.
ACACTAAAGATCAAAACCTGTCCAGTAGAAAAAGGAAAGAAATACAATGAGACTGAGGTTGTTTAATTATTCTACCCTATTGCTTTATCAAATATTCCCTGAAGCAAGTGGGTCGGGATTTAGAGCTAAGAGATTTAATCATTACATATAATTTGTTAGAAGAGCACTGTGATCCTTTGATTGAGAAGAGGTTTTACTTTTAAAAAAATCCATTCATAGTAAAGCTTTGATAACTCTTCCCATTGGGTCATTGGGCTCATGTAAAAAGGGTCATTCACTGGAGAGAAATCTTCGTTCTCCATCACAGTAATCTCCGTAATTATTAAACTTGTGATGTAGTAAAAGCAAACCAGAACCCCGTTTGCCTTAACACTATCAAAAAGCAAGTGTTTGCTTGCCTTTCTCAATCCTCACAAGAATGATATCATATCCATGTAAAGGGAATTGCTAGCTCCATCTTCCTCCGCTGCTTTGGCTTCATCACAACAGCCTGAACATCCTCATTCACATCAGTGAAGGTACAACCAGAGAAGCAAAACCACTATGAGAGAAGTGTACTAGATTGTTTTTGTAGGGATTAGACCTTACATGATCTTGTAAGTAGTCCATTTAAGTGTGTTAGCCATGCATCTGGTACCAGGCCAAAGGTCAGCAGAAGGTCTTTATGAACCTGAGTATGAAATAAAGAATAAAGCCCCTGAGGATAAGTTGGATCCAACATTAGGTCTCACTGCCATCAAGGCTCCAATGCACACTCAAAACTGCAGGCAAGCTTTCTCAGCTCCCCACATAGCAGCCCCCCAAACCATCAACCGTACTTAGAGAAGCTGAAGGAGATCCAGAAGTAGTTATAGGAGCTGCACTTGATGCTGCTTCACCCTGGCAAGGTCCACAGGTCTATCCCCTGCTGTCAAATGCATGACCTTCTATGTCTTATTCAAGTTTCTCTTGTGTTCAACTTTTCTCTACCTATGCACGGAAAAACTGCTCCTGGAAACACGCTGCTAGTCATCACAGTGGCCCCTGAGTTCAGCCATGCGATTGGCCATGACCAATGGCATGTGGGCCAGAAATTCAGAGCTGTGTCAGAAGTTTAAGAGGTCATAAACCCCTCCCTGCTCCCACTGTCTTGGGCACAGCTGAAGTGTGAAATGAGCAAACTCATACAACTCCAGTCATCATTTAATAACAGAGAACCCCAGCCGAGAAGAGATGCGATGAGCTGGCCCATAGGCAACCAGCCCGTATGTAAGCACTGGTAAGCGGTCTTCAGTGCTGTGGGGAACTAATGGATATGGATACATTTCGATGCCTAAGGACCGCCTAGCCATCACTTCTGTGATCGTCAGTGCCAACAATCTGTAAGCACGCATCCATGAAGTGGTCCAGGTAGAAACGCTGACACGGCTTTCCCACCCACTCTCTGACTTTCAGACATCCTCCCCTTTTGATCACAGCACACATCTATAAATTTAACATCAAATCCCAACCACGACCACAGTAATACAAAACTTTTGGTCAGACAGGGAAAGAAACACCCAAGTTCTGCATGAAGACAAACAAAACCTGACTGAGGGACATGGGAAGACGCAGTGTTCTTGCGTGGGAAGACGCAGCGCTGACAGAAGGCCAGCTCTCCAAATTAAATTATGGATGTCATGAAATCCCACTTAAAATTCCAGTGAGAGTTTGGAGGGGATAAAATTTGGGAACATCATGAGGAAAAAGAAATTGCTTGAGACTAACTAAGAAAAAGCTTTCAGAGGTAAAGGAATCTGTTACAATGTGGCGGTGGAGGCCCTTCTGGCCCCAGGACACTATGACTTCTCCACCTTGGAAGAATTTGTACTCTCTCTTTAGCCAAGGAACTTTACAGAGACTCAGTGAACACTTATTAGAGAGAGAGAGAAAGGGAGAGACTTCTTTCACTGGGGGTTGGGGGGGCCTTTCCTGAGCTACACCTCCTTTCTGTTTGTTGTACTCCTTTAAATATCTAAACGTTGAGACACAAGATGAAGTGAGCGGCTTCTAAACCACCCACTCCCAAGCCCCATGCTACCAAAGTTGTCAGCTCCTTGGTTGTGATTAAATAGCCAACTGCTCAGATGAGGGGAAAGAGCAATGGCCAAAGTTTTATGATTTACGATGAACAGAGCTGAGGTTAGTTAGGGTCGGGTTTAAGACAAAGGCTTCTCCAGCTCTCAAAGGCCTTCTGTTTGCAACCACAAGATGCCCAAAGTGTCAAGGAAATCCCATGCAGCCACTAATGCTCAGCTGCGGGTTTTCCCACTGGTGAGACTGGTCTTTGTATAGCAGTGTTGACTAAAGACTTTTGAATCAAAGACTTAGTGCCATAAAAATAAGTGAGAGCTCAAACAGCAGGTTCACTCTGGCCACCAGTCTGCAGCTCCTTCTGTGGGCCGGGGACAGCAGGACTCAAAGAAAAACAGTGTAAAGATACACTTCTAGAGGGCTGTAGCCGAGGGTGAGGGCAGATACAGATTCGGTTCATGGGCTGTCACTAGGGTGGAATGCGGGAAGCTTAGCATGACAGGAGACTTGCTAGTGAACAGCCTGGACTGAAGCCTTCACCACAAGGACCGTATCACTTCATGTGAATTTTCTGCCTTTTAGGAACTCTATTTTCATCAATAGAAAGACAATGTTCCTGAATGACATAACAATAGAAAAATGCCTTCGCTGTAGCCTAAAACACAGTAGGTCCTTTAAATATAAGTGAATGTTGAAAATAGTGTTAGGGCCAGCAATGGCTCAGGGGTAAAGGAACATCTCTCCAAGCCTGAGTTCCAGTCTCTGCATCTATATGTTGAAGTTGTCCTATGACCTCCACACTTGTGACATGGGACACACACACATTAATAATTAAAAATTAAAAATCATGCTGCTCTGCCTGGGCGTCAGACCTGTTCCACAGGTAGCAGGCATGGGGTGGGCCTGTTACCTTAGCCCGAGTGTTGACTTGGATTTCTCATAGAAAGTGTTAGAGCTGGAATTTCAAGAATGAAAGGGATTTTGGAACTTGGGACAACTCAGTAAGGTATTCGGCCCTCAAATAAGAGGTTCACAGTGAGCCTCCCTAGATAAACACCATGAAGACATCAATAGCCCCAGAATTCTAGCCTCGGAAGGTGGAGACGAAGAAGTCTGACACAAGCTGCATAAGACTTAGCTGTACCTGGGAATTTGGGGTTTGTCTGAAAGACCTTGACCCAAAAATAAGGTGGATGGGCTGGAAAGGTGGCCCAGAGGTTAAAAGCACTTGCTGCTCTTAATGGGACATGAGTTCAGTTCTCAGTACCCACAAAAGGCAACTAACTCATCACTACCTGTGACTCTGGCTCAGGAGAATATGATGCCCTCTGGCCTATGCACACATGCTTTACATAAGCTCAAACACATACAAGAAAGAGAGGGGGAAGGGAGGGAGAGAGGAAAGAAGCAAGAAAGGAAAAGAAGGAAAGAAATAAAGAGAGAGAAATTTGAAAAATAATCAGAAAATCAATCAAGGAACATCCTCAACATAAGTATTGGGCCTCCATGTCCAACTCATGTGCCCACAAACAAGCATATGCATACATGCACACACCATACAACACATGAAAAGAAAAATGAATGGCATTTGGGTGACAACCCACGATGGGAGGACTTATTAGGAAGAAGACAGAGTGTGTACAAATAGGGAGGGAGGAAAAAGGTATGGGCAGTCTGAAGATACAAGCAAAGGGATATACTGGGGACCCACTTGTTAGGCAAGGGTTTCAGCCATGGGATGCTATAAAGTAGGGTCAGAGAATCCCCTCTGCCATCAAACTGTAGATCCTCTTGACTATGACATGATCTTACTCCAGCCTGGCCAATACAGGGTTGTTTGACAGGCTGTTGTAGCAAGGACTTTCAGCATACAGTTCCTTCAGACACCATAAGAAAATACTTTTCCACCCAGAGTCGACTCTAATTTAACACTAAACGCATTCCATTTTTAAAGGGAGTTGAATGAGCAAGCCTTGCCCTAGCCGCTGTTGTTACCTTCCCTTCCCCCCTAAGTAGACACACACAGGGGAGTTGGGAGGCAGGCACTGCCCAACTGATTTATTTTGCACCCCAGCCATAACCTTTTGCTGACTGGGCCAGGGTAGGTGGGGCTGTGCAGAAGAAAGAGAGACTCATGTATCTTGAAAATCTGAATCACTTCAATCATCAGGATACCAATGATACCCACAGAGGGAAGCAACTTGGTTTCTCCTCAACATTTGAGTTCTTGCCATGGCTTGTTTAAGTTTCAGAGGTGCAGAGAAAGAGAAAAGCCGGGCAGTGGTGGAACACACTTTTAATCCCAGCACTTGGGAGGCAGAGGCAGGCAGATCTCTGAGTTTGAGGCCAGCCTGGCATAAAGAGAGAGTTTCAGGACAGCCAGGACTGTTATGAAGAAAAGCCCCTCTCAAAGAACAAAAACATACAAAAAAGAAAGTCAGACAAACTTATTTGTCTGTGCAAGTCTGAGTACCCACCCGTCCTGACCAGATCTCTTCAGTGTCCTCTTGGCGGACTAAAGTGATCTGGTTAGGATCCGATGGTATGAAGAGACATACTAGAGCAGAGGACCTGACCTAGGCAGCAGCTTGTCACCATGTCCCCTTCATAGTCCCTAAGTGTCTACAGCTGTAGACAGGATGAAAGATTCTCGTCTGAGCCCTTCCTGCCTCAGACCATATTGACTTGAAGATGCCAGCCCAGATTTACCTTTTGCTTTTCATTCCTTTGGTTTGGTTTAAAATTATGCATTAAAACCTACTGTGCTGTAGACATTTACACTACTCTACTTAAAGTGTTTGTATATCATTGGCCCAGGCAGGTCTGCAAGCTCAGCTACCAGACTGTATTAATGGTAAGCAGATGAAGCTGAGAAGAAACGTTTAGAAATTCATGGCAATTTGACACGGCTACACCATCTAGGCTTTGACTGGAGGCCTCGTTCAGTCGAGCTACAGAAACCTTGCCACCTAGGAATTAAGCTAATGAATTTCTAAGAACTAATAAGAGTAGTTTCTAGAACAGCCAAGCTGGAGCTGGATCATTTCTCCGGTGACCAGTGCAGCAATGGCTACACAGACACAAATTGTGAATCTGGCCTTCAGAAACTACAACCGTAAGCCAGGACATTAAAGAAAGCTGCAGTCAGTCCTCCCAAGTGTACCAGAACCCACTTCATTTGCAATAAACTAAACCACCATCCCACCCACATAGCCTAGGTGGCACGTGCAGCTGTCATTAGCCACAGAAGAGACACGCTTACTGTGATAATCTCTTGTGGTGTGACACGCCAGTGATGGTCTTGAGGTCACAAAGGAAAGTGGAGTGCATTATGAAAAAAGACAAAGGAAATCACAGTGAGATTAAGTGTAGTTTCCGCTTAGAAAGTGCCAAACACTAGTGCCTTGAAAACTCAACCCATGGATACTAAGATCTGCAGAGCTTCAGAACCATGTAACCACACGCATCCTCCCTGGTGCTTCAAACCATCCTAGATCACTTACATCCTGCTTACATAATGCAAATTCTATGCAATCTATTCCTATGTTACATTTTTTAGGGAATAATGGCAAAGAGTGTAAGTGATCTCCACTCATGTATTCTTTTAACTATTTTGGTCCAAGTTGAATCCTCAGATGCAGAGTGCATGGATGTGAAGAGCGGACTGCATTTAACAGAGCAGCCTAGAACAGATCAGGGACCCGTACAAAGAGGCAGCCTCAACAGGCAGGAGGAGGGGCATTTTTGCGATTGGTCCTAAAGGTACACCTTCTCCCCCTGTGCCCCTTAAAGGTGAGCTTCAGTTTGGGTGGAGGACAGCATACTGAGCTAAAGACTCTATCTCCAGATCGCCTTGTCTGTGGGGTGGCTGTTACACCGTCCTTGCTAAATTATGCAAGAAGCAGTTGGGTGAATAGTCTTAAAATGTGAGACAGGAGTAGAGGGCAGGGAGGGGCCGTACTCAGCTGTCTCCACAGAGTCATCCTTCGCCAGTCACCTTCAGAAAACAAGAGGGAGTCCCCATTGCTCATGGTGAAGAAAACCGAGACGGAGAAGTGGGGTAGCCAGCACCCAGGCTGTGACTCCTAAGGACGCTGCATCCTTTGGGGGTTCTGCTTCAAGAGGCTCTGGTTCTTCCAGCTGAGACAATACTTAATCCACACGACAGGCAACATTTCATTTGAAGTGTTTGTTTAGGAGTGTGTCAGTTTGAACTAGATTCATGTAATGATTGTCCCGTAGAAGAATCAGGCCATCCTTTGGCGCCCAAACGTGAGGGCTCATTTCGCAGAAGGGAGATTTTCCTTTGTTTGGGGGTGTCATTGTTTGCTGGAAGGCAGAGCTGATCTCCACACACCACATACAATATGATAAGCGTGAAGCAGCCCCCGGTCATTTTCCTCGGGCTCTGCTCTCAAAAGGTTTCTCGCTGAGTTGCCTTCACCCCGGATAACTTCCTTTACACGCAGCTTCCTAATCGAGGAGGGCCACATCAGGGGTAGAGAAACAGGGGCGATCCTTCTGTAGCTCTCTCCTGGGGCTCCTTAGCTCTTTACTGCACCGCTGGGCTGGCTTAGCAAAAGCAATTTGATGTCCAGAATTTCTTGGCAGCCTGCCACAGCTGTCTGCCCCCAGAAAGCGCTGTCTGGAAGGGTGGCTGAGCAGCGTCCCTTTGCTCTGCCTCTCTTCGGCTTTGTTTGCTCTGCCCGTGTACTCTGTACTCACAGCCGACCCTGTTCTGTTCCAGTCACAAAAGCCGACATAAATTTGGGAAGTGAAAAAATATACTTCCCCAAATTCTAGTCCCTACCACCTCGGGTGAGACTCCTCAAACCGTTAGCCTTGTGGAAGCGCTCCGCGGAGGACAACTTTAGGAACCGGATTCCCAAAGCCTAGATTTAAAGCTGTGCATTGTAGTATAGTGAATGCCTCCCAACTAAACCAAAGAAGGAATGGCATCAACCAAAACCGGGTTGTTCTGATTAAAGTGCTGGGAGTTCGGAGAGAGCAGATGCCTGCGATTAGCCCCGCCCTTCTCTCCAGGGGAATGTCCACCCAGTACTAGTCAAGAAGCTCAGAGATTCCAGGGAACACCCTCTGCCAGTCAGTTTACAATAGCAAGAAAACGCTCCTCCTTTCAAGGGAGCAAGGTAAAGACCACCTGAGGTCCAGGACTGGGGTCTCACCATGAACATCCAGAACACCTCCAAATTAGTTTTTCTTTCGTTTTAATTACCAAGTGAAATTGTCTATATGAACCATAAACATTAAGATGTTACAAAGGATTTATACGCTACAGTTCATCACCAAAGAACCCTGATCATGTCAAGCTCCTTGCATTTCGTTTGTGCTTACTTTCTTTGACTTACTGCTTTTAGTTACTTTAGAAATAGAGCTAGGAGCAGGGCTGCTAGGACACAGAGGGGCTGGAGTGTGTGTGTGTGGGGGGGTATTCATTTGTGTGCTCGCTCATACTCATCTGTGTGAGGGTCAGAGGTCCACTTGGTCCTTCTCCATCACCCCACACTTTACTTTTGAGAACCTGGAGCTGCCTGTTTGCTAGCCTGACAGGTGGTGTGGGTCCCGGGATCTGCCTGTCTTTGCTCCCATTGCACCGGAATGACAAATGTATGTAGCTGCCCCCGCATTTATGTGGGTGCTGGGGATCCGAACTCGGGTGTCGTGATTACATAGCAAAGATGTCCCACCCCGAGTCATGTCCTCAACCCCACCGGTTCTATTTTGTCCTCTGTTCTGTTTCCTGTAGTGGTTGGCACCAGTTTAGATTACGAGATCATAAAGGGAGTCCCTTTCCTCTCCAGCTTTGCAGTACCTGTTTTCACTATTGTTCATGTTCGTCTCAGATGCCTTTGAAAGCTTATTGCTTTGCCCAACCCAAATAGATTTACGTCACTACCATCACTCTCTAACATTTCCTTTTAAAATTTTTTTATTAATTATTGGAGAGTTTAGACTTCGATCACATTCACCCCATCTTTTCCCCTAACTCTTCCCGGACCTCCCCCTACTCTCCTCCCAACTTCATGTCCATTTTTTGTAAACAATCCATTAACTCCAATTTTCTGCTCACATACTTCTGGGTATGGGGCCAACCACTTTAGTGTGGTTGATCTACCAGGGACCACACATATAAAGAAGATGATTCTCCCTTCTCCAGAAGCCATCTGTCCATAGCTGCATAGGTAGAAGTAGGGCCCACACACTCCCAACTCTATACTATAATGTTGACTGGCTTAATCCTGTATCAGTCACGAGCGGAAAGTCACAGCTGCTGGAGTCCACAAACACTGCAGTGTCCAGAAGACACTGTTTTGTTCCAGGACTCTCCGACCCCTGCGTCTTACAGTCTTTCTTCCTTCCCTTCCATGATGGCTCCAGAATCTTGGGGGCAGGGATGTGACTTAAGGTCCCATTAGTGACTCAGCACTCCACTGGCACTTATTCTCTGCCCTTTGATCAGTTGAAAGTCTCTGAGGCCTGCTCATTATCTCTCTCTCTCTCTCTCTCTCTCTCTCACACACACACACACACACACACACACACACATCCCTGATGAGGTCTGAAAGCCACACTTACCTACAGGTAGAAAGCTGTGAGTTTGGAAGTCAGTTTGATAGTATATATATTTTGAAAAAAAAAAATAGCAGTAACAGGTTCATTCCCAGGCCCTGTGAGCTCTCCAACCATGTTAGATTAGATTTACACTCCAAGTATCAAGGTTGTGTTTCCTCCTATGGAGGCCTTAAATCCAATCAGGAACATTATTGTCATACCAAGCATTTTCTAGGTTTCAAAGTAATGGGCTTGTTGAGCAAGCTTCATGTGTTTTTCTGATGTTGATAAAACACTCTGACCCAAGCAACCTAAAGGTTCAAGCCTGTGACTCACAGCTCAAGGCGTGCCCACCATGTTGTGGAGTCCAGCACCATGAGCTCGTGACAGCTGGCCACATCATATCAGAAGTCAGAAGAGAGCCATGAGTGCATGCGTGTCGGTGCTCAGTTCCATCCTGTCTTACACAGGCTAGGGTCCTCCTGCCCAGCAAATGCTAAACTACATTTCTTCATGGAATATAATGCTTTGCTTTGCTTTTCTGCAATATCTGTGTCCTCTAGTCCCTTAATGTCTGACTATGATGGCTACTGTGGATTGTCACCTTGATTAGATGGAGGAAGGATTAGGAGATTAACAATGTACACTTCCAGGTGAGCTTATGGAGCCATTTCTACAGACAATTGACATGGGGAACAACAGCTGAGGGGAGAATGGACCATTCTGGATGTGGCTGCCGGAGGCTCAGAAGGAATAAAGAGGGAAAGAGCTGCCCAAGCCGTACGTGCAAGCTTCGTTCTTCCTGAGGGAGTTTCTTCACTGCCGCTTCCATCACTTGCTCTCCAGTCATCCACCAACTCTGCAGCAGCTTCTGAGCCTCTAGCTCTGGGCTGGACTTGCATCATTGGTCAGTCTCACATGGAAGCTTCCAGGACCTTGCACTGAGAGAGCTGTCAGGCTTGTTGGCTTGCCTTGAGCAGATGCCCAGTGTTGGACTATCCAGCCTCTAAATGTGTAATAAGTCAGTCTAACAACCCCCTGCATTGTAATTCTCCATATACCAAATATATATGCATATTCTATTGCTCCTGTTCCTCTGGGAGCCCGATTAGTATGCTAATACTTCTCAGAACACTATCAGTATTCATAAGCAAATACACCTAAAAGAAAAAACTCAGAGCTCCACCAGAAAATCAATTTTATTACCAGAAGAATGGAAGATATATTTGTATCCTTGACCAAGTAAAATTAAGTCACATGAAAATGCTTGACACAGCCCCTACTCTAACTGCATTTTGTTGTTGAAATGAAATGCTCTGACAAAGAAAGAACTTGCATAGAATCAACAGGTTTATTTCATCTTGCATTTCCAGGCCACAGTATATCATTGAGGGAAGTCAGGGCAGGAATTATAGGCATGAGCCTGAAACAGACATCGTGGAGAAACAGTTTACTGACCACTAGCTGCTCCCTACCTGATGCCAAGCTAGCATTTCTGTACAGCCCAGGACCACATACCCAGGTATGGCACCACCCACAGTGGGATGGGAGTCGCCACATCAACCAGTACCCAAGAAGATGCCCTAGAGACACGCCCACAGGCCAGTCTGATAAAGGAAATTCCATACTTGAGGTCCCTAGGTGACTCCAGTTTGTGTCATGTTGACAATAAACGTTGTCAACATGGCATCGTAGTGTCCAACACCATGGGAACCATGCTGAAGATGCTGAAGATGCTGAAGTTGTTATTTTCCCTCTGTTCTTCCACAGGAAACATAGGTGAAAGTGCTTTGAGTAGCTTAGGAAACTGGAAATCTGGTACTTAACTAACCTTGCCTGCCCCCCCAAAAAAAAAACACGTAGGGCGCTCCATGCTTTGACAGCGTAGGGCCATCTGAGATCTTCATCTTAGCTCATGTCAGCTTTCTGTCATTCCTTCCTTCTATTCTGCTGCGGGCTTTTGGTTTTTTGGTGTTTCTTTTTCCGTCTTTTATCATTTGTCAGGTCTCCAAGGAGAGACCTTTCACATATTCAATGAAGAATCTTTGTTCTGACTCAGCGACAGAAGCTTCCAATTTATTTTGGAATAACTGGCTTCCTTAAAACTGATTTCTTTGGATCAGCCACAGAATTAAATGTTAGAGTGAAGAAAAATCTTTCCTGTTGTGACTTGGACCCATTTTATAACAGAGTGGGAGAAGCGGGGACCCCAGGTGGCAACACATTTAGAGAATGTGCAGCCATTTCTGCTAAAGCCTCACCATGGCCACTGAGAGAGTTCATCCTGAAGTTGTCCTCAGAGCTGACAATGAGGAGTCATTCTGTACTCAGCTGTCAGCCTTAAGAACATATGCATTCATGGGCACACGTGTGCTTTTATATGCCCTACTCACACACACATTTCTGGGTCCCCCTTTGAAGCCAAACCCAGTGCTAGACACTGGACCCTACATGAACTCAGGCAACAGCCTGAAGGTCGTAAATCACTGCTGTCATCTTAAGGTAAAGACCCGGAGGCCAACAGCCACCACTGTAGTCCTCAGAACACAAAAACACTGGGTTCAGTATTATTTCCAAACCACAGCTCCTCACACCTCCCAAGCTGCTAAGGAAGGTTACGCTCAGTGTGGACACAGTGATGATACTGGTGCGATGGTCTGGGTGTGGGTCTGCCCTGCAGAGAAGGGAGCTCCCGAGAAAAGGCTTCACTGTGACAGACGAGGGTGCCTGGGTTTCTTTAGTGAGAGGGTTTGTAGTCATGAGGGGTAATGGGCCTTGGAGTGGAAGAGCTCCCAGTCTTCTTTGGGTAGTGTATGAGATTGCTTTGAATTTATAGTTTCCATGGACAGCGGTGCTAATGTTGGTTATCTCAGACAACAACGTGTGTTAAGTGGAAGAACATCTGTGGAACTTCCCAGCTCGGATCTCTGTACAGTGGACATTCCATTAATGCTTGCCTCTCCCCCGCTGCCCCTGCCACTCCACAGACTCTCTGTACACGGTGACAGATTGGTACAGAGCACCACCCCTGCCTGCCCAGGGTTCCATGTCTCAATGGCAAAGTGAGGGAGCCATAGCTAGAGTCCACGATTCCTTAAAAAACTCGGAATAACGAAGTAAGAATATAATACAGTGGAATTACTGTCTGCATTTTATTTTTCTTCTTTTTAATTGAAACCATTTTCAAGTTTTATTTAGCACAAAATTAATTTCACATTTTCATCAAGGAGCCAGGTCCCAGAGTGATTCAGACTTTCCAATACAGAAATTCATAGCATTCATTATTGGTATTTTTTAAGGAGTTTATGCCAGAAGATCACTCTAGTTCTTCTGTACAGTAATGCTTCATAGGAGCTAATTTTAAAATGATAAACTAAAACAAGTTATTTGAACCCAAGTTTCCAATTTCCCAGCTTTTCTAGTTCCCCATAGGGCTAGTGAGTGGGTCAAAGTGTAAGGCACCTGCTACCAAATCTAATGATCCAAGTTCGAGCCCCAAGACCGACTCAGTTAAAGAGGACCAGCTCTCAAAAGCTGACTTCTCACCTCCACATATACACCACAGTGTGTACCCTCTCCCATCCCACGTACACATAAAACAAGCAGATGAACTCGAGAAATAACCTGACTTCCTCTTGACCTGAGCTCAGAACTGACAGCTTAACTGACAGTTTACTCTTAAAGGAGACATACACATGAAATCAAAACGTGGGGGTAGACTCTGGCCACAGACATCAGAAGAAGAGAATCCTACGTCCCGGCATGCGCAGGCCATGTGGGCTTGCTGGGACTGGCACAGATGGGTAGCACTGCCCAGCATAGGCTGAGGACCTCCTGAGCTCCGGTTTGTTCCAGCAGAGAGAAGAGGAAGGTCTGCTTTAATCATCTAACCTAAGCAATTTAGGGAGGAATTCAAAGCTTGGGTTGCCAGGCTACCATCTTAGGGGCAAAACTGAGCCACACTGGGGTAAGTGAGCAGGGGCACTGGCTACAGGGCAGATGCTGCATGCCTTCCAGAATGTACCTGTGTATGCCCTCAGCTTTTTGGCTAAAACCAAATGAGGAATGTATCCGTGGGTGCACTGGACCCACGATCTCACCCAGATCTCACCCTGATGGTCTTTTTTATTTAAGGTTAAATTTTAGAAATTATTCTTTAGTTCGCTTACACAACAAAGTGCTTCGTGATGGCACTTCCAAACACATGCTTCACCCCATCTTGCTCATGTTCATTACCCCATCACAGACTCCCCAAGTGGTCCACTCTATGCCTTTATGCTAGCATCATAAATCTAGCTGGGCATGGTGGCTCACACTTACAATCTGAATACTTGAGAAACTGAGGAAGGAGGAATGCCATGAGTTTGAGGGTAGCTTGGAATACTTGGTGAGTTAGAAAATGTCCTGAGTTACTATTGAAGACTCTGCCTCGAAACAAACTCATGCAGATAAATCTAGATTCCACATATGACAAAAAAAAAAAAGCATGCAATATTTATCTGCTAAGTCTGGCTTAGTTTGCATAGCAATATGTCTGTCTTTGTGATTGTTTGAACAAGAATGTCCCCAATAGGCTCCCTTCTGCCTCAGCCGGAATAAGCCACCAATCTGCTTCTGTCTCCCTGGGTCTGCTAATGCTAAACAAGGCCTTTTAAGAAACACTAGGTCTTTGCCCAGTATCATAGAAACGATGGTCAAAAGATGACCCAAGTCCCTTCAGAATATCAATGTATCTTGATCCAAATGTAAAAATCACCCTCAGGACAGAGCACACTGTTTTGTCTTCTCTCCAACGCCCTTTGCTGCGTTGCAGTGAACTTGAGTTCTTACAAGCAGCTGGTTCCATGTGTCTATGTGTATCCCTGCATGTATGTTACTGTACAGATGTATGTTCTGATTACACAGAGATGGGGACATCCAGAGTCCCTCTCCTACAAGGCCTGCTGCTCTCAAATGGAAAGGAACAAGCAATACCAGATGCAGGGGTAAGAGGAGATCTGGCAGGCACTACAGGAACAAAAGCAGTTTGATTTGGGCCAAGTCTTGAGTCTAATAGAGTTTGTCCCCTTCTGCATCTAATATCTGTGCTCACAGAAGTGCACGAAGGAGGTCGTCCTTCATTTGTATGTCTGAAGACTCCTGGAAATATTTGGGGAGCATATTACAAATTTTTAAAATCATATTCAAAGGTCAACTCTACTAGTTAAGATTCTTAAGATGTCTGTTTCCTTTAAATCAAGTTTTGTGTTTTCACGTGTGTGGTTTTTAAGAGAAAATAGAATCTATTGAGAGAACAATTCCATAGAATTTAGAAATGTGTGCAGGTGTTCAGTAGGTCAGCTTGGCAAAGATGTGTTATGATAGCGTGTTTGTAGCAGCTGGATTCACAGACAAGGCCCACATAAGAATTTTACAATTCTCTAGTGCCCTGGTTAGGCCATCTTCCTCAATGCTGACATGCTGGCTTAGACTGGGAAAACCTTTTTCGTTCCTCTAGAGGTGAACGTGGCAGAAAAATGAACTATTCCATCGTGCTGTCAAATTTAATATCAAGCAACGGAAGAGACGCGAGGTTTGTGTGGACCACACAGAGCTCTAATTTGATTGTGATGATGCTCCCCACTTCAAGGCCAATTTCCTGTGTAAACATGAGAGAGATTTAGAGGCGAACTTAACCCCACGAGGGGTATTGTTTTTGTCGTTGTTTATTGTTGTTTGATTCAGGGTCTTGCCACGTAGCTCAGGCTGACCTGGAATTCTATGACCTTCCTACTTCAAGCATCCAACTGATGTGCTCACAGGTGCGCGCCACCAGGCCTGACTGTCAAGCTTAGTACTGTTTATAGGACTTCCTGTATTTAAAATTAAATACCTCAAATCATATTTCAGGTGGTGTTTACAATTACTGCTTCCTCTCCCTGGCCTCCCAAAATTGCTAAATCTCTAGTGACAATATAATGAAAAAGGAAGTAAGAGAAAAAAAGGAAGGAAAGCCAGCATTTACTGTCCGGGTCTCTGTTGGCTTTTGATTAATTTGATCTCAGTTTAAACTTTTTGCAAACATCACATGAAGCCAATATTATCTCCATTTTACAGATGAGAAAAGAGGCTGAGCAATTCACTAGAAAACACGGAGCTGAACTTACAGACAGGTTGGTCTGCTAAAAATCATATAACATTTAGTTAAATGCTCTAAAACCAAGAAGGAAGAGCCATGGGGAAGGACTTGGCAAGTCCACTCTTATTGGTATCTTTGACACTCTCTTGGTCCTGTGGTTGGAAAGCCAAGGTTTAACATCATGACCATCATATAAAGAAACAAACATATAGCAGGAGGGTTTTGAAGGTCAAAAGTAAAGCATTTATATACTGACGCTAGTAATCCACAGGTATCTCCACTCAGGAGCAAATTCAAACTCACAACAGTGCCATGACAAGAGATTGTTGTAACTTCTCTTCACTTTCAACTTTAATTTAAAATTCAGAAAATATAAGGACATGTTGACAATAGTAGATGCATAGTTCATCAATAACTTAGGCATGGATAGGCCATGGCAGTTGATTAGGTGTGTGTAATAAAATCTTCAAGAATATAAATGAACAGCGACCTGATCTAGAGTCAGCGAATCTCCGCTGGAATAACAGTGGGACTGAACCAGCTACCTAGGACAGAGTGAGCCTGAGGAAGCAAGCTCCATGGGAGCAGAAGCCAGGAGCTAATCCAGTCCAGGGACACTGGTGAACCAGGACTGAACCAGAGCCTGACCGAGAGTCAATGATTTGCACCAGAACAGGTACAAGGGAGTAATCACTGAGCAAGTGAGCCAGAGCAAGAGACTGCTGAGGGTCTAGACATGAATCTGGGACTTTTAAGGGAACAGACCTAAGCCAGGACCCCTGTGGGTCTGGGTATGAGTCTAGGTCCTCCCAGGAACTAGGCCTGAGCCAGGACCTCTGCCAGGTTGGGCATGAATCTGGGACCTCTGAGGGTGTAGGCAGGAACCAGAGATCTCTGTGGGGACAGGTGTGAGTCTGGGACCTCAGAGAGAGTAGGCCTGAGCCAGGTGTTCTGTGAGTCCAGGCATTGGCCTGGGACATCAAAGGGAAGAGGCAGGAACCTGGAACCTCTGTGGGTCTGAGCATGAGTCTGGGAACTCTGAGGGAGTAAGCCTGAACTGCGTCCTCTGTGGTTCTGGGCGCTCCCAAGCCTGGGAACTCTGAGGCAGTAGACTGGAGCCTTAACATTAAATGCCTACATAAAGAAGCTGAAAAAAATCCCACACTAGTGAATTAACAGAACATTTGAAAACTTTAGAACAAAAAGAAGCAAACTCACATAAGAGAACTAGATGGCAGGAAATAATCAAATTGAGAGCTGAAATCAACAAAATAGAAACAAAGAAAACAATATAAAGAATTAATGAGACAAAGAGTTGGTTCATCAAGAAAATTAACAAAACAGACATACCTTTATCCAAACTAACCAAAAGGCAGAGAGAGAATATTCAAGTTAACAAAATCAGAAATGAAAAGGGGAACATAACAACAGACATGAAGGAAATACAGAGAATCATCAGGTCATATTTTGAAAGCTTGTACTCCACAAAATTGGAAAACTTAAAGAAAATGGACAACTTTCTGGATAAATATCATTTACCAAAATTAAATCAAGACCAGATAAGCAAATTAAACACACCTTATAACTACTGAAGAAAAAGAAACAGTCATCAAAAGTCTCCCAACCAAAAAAAGCCCATGACCAGACAGTTTCAGCTCAGAATTCTACAAACTTTCAAAGAAGAACTAATACCAATACACTTCAAATTATTCCACACAATAGAAAGCGAAGCAACATTGCCAAACTGTTTTATGAAGCTACAATTACCATGATACCCAAACCACAGAAAGACATTACTAAGAAGGAGAATTACAGACCAATCTCACTCATGAATATTGATGCAAAAATACTAAATAAGATACTGGCAAATCAAATCTAAGAATACATCAGAACCATCATCCACCATGATTAAGTTGGCTTCATCCCAGAGATACAGGACTGGTTCAACACTGACAAAAATCTGTCAATGTAATCCATCATATAAACAAGCTGAAAAATAAAAAGCACATGATCATCTCATAAGATGCTGAAAAAACTTTTGATAAAATGCAACATCCCTTCATGATAAAGGTCTTGGAGAGAACAGGGATACAAGGAACATACCTAAACATAATAAAGGCAATATACAGCAAGCCAACAGCCAACATCACACTAAATCAGAGAGAAACTTTCAGCAATTACAGTGAAATCATGAACAAGACAAGGTTGTCCACTCTCTCCATAGCTATTCAATATAGTTCTTGAGGTACTAGCTAGAGCAATAAGACACCAAAAGGAAATCAAGGGAATACAAATTGGAAAAGAAGAAGTCAAACTCTCACTGTTTGCTGATGATATGATAGTTTACATAAGTGATCCCAAACATTTTACCAAGGAACTTCTACAACTCATAAACACTTTCAGTTATGTAGCAGGATACAAGATTAACTAAAAAAAAAATCAGTAGCCCTCCTGTACACAGATGATAAAAGGGCTGGAAAAGATATCAGAGAATCAACACCCTTCACAATAGCCACAAACAACATAAAATATCTCAGAGTAACTCTAGCCAAACAAGTGGAAGACTTGTATGGCAAGAACTTTATATCTTTTAAGAAAGAAATTGAAGACACAAGAAAGTGGAAAGATCTCCCATGCTCTTGGGTAGGCAGAATTAACAAAGTAAAAATGGCAATCTTACCAAAAGCAATCTACAGATTTAATGCAATGTCCAGCAAAATTCTTCACAGACCTCGAAAGAACAATATTCAAATTTATATGGAAAAGCAAACAACCCATAATAGCAAAATCAATCCTGTACAATAAAAGAACTTTTGGAGGCATCACAATCCCTGACTTCAAACTCTACTACAGAGCTACAGCACTGAAAGCAGCCTGGTATGGGCATAATATCAGACAGGAGAATCAATGGAACAGAATAGAAGACCTGGACATTAAACCACACACCTGCAAACACCTGATTTTTGACAAAAAAGCAAAAAGTATTAAATGGAAAAAAGAAAGCATATTTAACAAGTGGTGATGGCATAACTGGATATCAACATGTAGAAGAATGAAAATAGACCCATATCTATCACCATTCATAAAACTCAAGTCCAAATAGATCAAAGGCCTCAACATAAAGACAGCCACACTGAACCTTATAGAAGAGAAAGTGGGAAGTACACTTGAGCGCACTGGCACAGGAGACCACTTCCTAAATATAACCCCAACAGCACAGACACTGAGAGAAACAATTAATTAATGGGACCTCCTGAAACTGAAAAACTTCTGTATAGCAAAGGACACTGTCAGCAAGACAAAACGACAGCCTACAGAATGGGAAAAGATCTTCACTAACCCCACATCAAACAGAGAACTCCAAATATACAAAGAACTCAAGAAATTGGATACAAAAAGGACACATAATTCAATTAAAAAATGGAGTATAGACCTAAAGATAGAACTGTCAACAGAGGAATCTAAAATGGCTAAAAGACACTTAAAGAAATGTTCAGCATCCTTAGTCATCAGAGAAATGCAAATCAAAACAACTCTGAGATTCCATCTTACACCTGTAAGAATGGCCAAGATCAGAAACACCAATGACAACTTATGCTGGAGAGGCTGTGGGGAAAAGGGAACAATTCTGCATTGCTGGTGGGAATGCAAACTGGTACAGCCCCTTTGGATATCAGTGTGGCAATTTCTCAGAAAATTAGGAAACAACCTTCCTCAAGACCCAGTAATACCATTTTGGGGTATATATCCAAAGGATGCTCAATTGTGCTACAAGGACACATGCTCAACTATGTTCATAGCAGCTTTGTGTGTCATAGTCAGAACCTGGAAACAACCTAAATGTCCCTCGATCGTAGAATGGATTTTAAAAAGTGGTACATTTACACAAAGGAGTACTATACAGCAGAAAAAATAATGACATTTTGAATTTTTCAGGAAAATAAATGGAGCTAGAAAACATTGTTTTGAGTGAGGTAATCCAGACAAAGAAAGACAATTATCACATGTACTCACTCAAAGGTGGTTTTTAAACATAAAGCAAAGGAAACCAGCCTACAAACCACAATCCCAGAGAACTTAAACAACAATGAGGACACTAAGAGAGATTTACATAGATCTAATCTACATGGGAAGTAGAAAGTAGAAAAATGCAAGATATCCTGAGTAAATTGGGAGCATGGGGACCTTGGGGGACAACTGAAGGGGGGAGGGGAGAGGCAGGGAGGAGAGCAGAGAAAAATGTAGAGCCCAATAAATATCAATTAAAAAAAGAAAAAAGACTATAAATGCACAGGATAATCACATAAATCCACAGTGCAGATGTACTGTGGTCATGGTCACAATGTGAAGTTCTTTGTGAATGAATGAAGCTGCCCCAAGTGATAGAGTCTTCACTTCCGCTCCTCAGGCATCTTACATTAAACAAAGGCCATAAAAGCCACTTTTTTTCCTTCTTCTCTTTCAATGCAGTTGACTTTCAGGGTTAATTTATGCACTATCTTTAATTTGTACTACACTGTCATTGTTGGTCCAAGTAGGAAAGATTTTCATTCTTTCTACCATGCTTTGACCCATTCATTCATTCAGTCATAAAGACGTGAATACCATGAACCCTCTTTTCTGCTCAACTTGGGAGCAGGAGCTACCTGTGTTTGCAGGTTACTAGCTTCTGCTCCTGTCTCTCACACAGAAGCAACCAGGACCCAGAATCCAAACCACCATTGCTTTAGAGAGTTTAAGCCCATGTGCTAAATAATGTACTATAGGATTTTTTTTCTTGTTTCTAAGATGTTATTGGACTTCTTCTCACTTAATGATCGGTAGGATGTCTTTATTGTGTGGTAACTATAGATTCGCTACAGCTCATTGTGTGTGCTTGTACCATAAGCCCCGTGTTTCCCTGAGGACAGGCATGGGGGCTTTTTCCAGTTCCTCATTATTAGACACAATACTACTTTTACATATTTGTGTTCATTTCTCTTATAAGAGCATGTAAAAATTCAATTTAACAGAATAAAACTAAGTTACTTCCCAGAGTAGTAACTCATGTGCCATGATCTTAGTGACAAACTTACTCAGGTTTTCTCATACTCAAAACCTGGATAAAATTATTGTGTTACACGTAACTAAAAAAATTTCAGTAGTTACATCAGAAACACCCATGACCTTCCTAGAAAACAAAGCTATCAACACATCAACACTTAACCCTCTTTCCCAGTCAGCTTGGCACCACGTCTAAGCCAATCTTGTTTTTATTTTTATCTAGTAAAGGACCTTGTGGACACAGGCAAACCTTGCCCACCCCTGCAGATCCCAGGAGCTCCTGTTCCTGCCTCTTTGGCACTTGTTCCCTGGTCCTTGGAGTATACAGTCACCAGAAGGGCTGCGAATTAGATGATAGATTCTCATTGTTAAACCACTGTGAAAACGTGTAATGGGGAAGGCAGCCAGCTGCCAGCTGTTGGACGAAGCTGTACGGACACCAAACCCCAAGCTCACCGGAGAGTCCTTGCTGCCTTGCACCGCATCCCCAGCAGCTGTCCTTTTTTTCCCTGGTGTGTTTCTTACTGCTCACCTCTGAGACTGCTGACTTCATCTGACCCCTGGCTCTTTCCTTCCTCAGGGATGCTACACACGTCATGCATGGCATCTCTTCTGCTTGCGGTCCTCCAGCCCCAGCTCTCTTCATGGCTGCCTCTTGGTTCTTCACTTCAAATCTTTCTCTCATCCACCCCACAAGGAGTACCAGCTATGAACTCTGCTCACAAGGGAAGGACTTAAGTTTGTAAAGGTTCAGTACCACCTCTACAGCCCCATGCCCAGGAAGGAGCAGACTAGAGATCAGGGCACGGATCTGACATCAAAGTCACTTTTCGTGAGGTCATGGGAACTAGACTGAGAGGTAGCTAAGGATCCAGCTGTGCTGAATAGCCTCTTCTAAGTGCTGTCGCAGTTTTCTTGAGTATTTCTCATTTTTTATGCTAGGTCTTGGAGCTGTTATTTTTGCAGCCTTGCACAAAACCCTGATGGAAAACAACACCTGACTTCTTTCTCTGCTAAACAAACATTAAGAATAGTTATTTGGCCAAAGCCACACAATTGTTCCTGCATCTCCAGCACACTACGGTGGGAAAGCTGGTTCCTAAGTGTCACCACAGGACTTTAAGAGCTAAGTAAATCCGCAAATTTTTCAGTTAAAAGCAGCAAAGCTGACCTCTTCCTTAACACTCGGATATTTAATCTATAAATTATTTAGCTCACAGCATTTCTTTTTCCCAAGATTTAAACCATAAAGTGGCCTTTTTCATTTCCTTTTGTATTTCCCCAAGTGATTAGAAAGTATTGCTCTTCAGAAATACAAGGCCACATTTATATTTTCAATAAGTAGATTATGAGAACAGGGTTCCCTAATCCGCGAGATACACTCTGTCGGGCAAAGAGGGGAAGCTGTTCAGTAGAAGCAATCTCAGTTTCTCATGCAATAAAGCCACAGTGCTCCTCGGTGGTTTATCGTTTTGAAAAAGACCAGAGATGGCCATATACCTGTCTGCCAACCACAGCATCATTTTCTTTAAGAAATCAATAACGGTTGTGTCCCAAGGAACCAGCCTGTGTCTGGTCCTCATTAGGGCTGCTCAATCCTTTCCCAGCATTCAACACGAGACTCACTCTGCATCCTAACTGCAGGCTTAGGTTTTGCTTGGGCTTTGCTTAGTGATTCCAAAGAATTTGCTATGAACATGAAAGTCTGGTCATATTCATGTGACAAGCGTTCCAAGGGTGAGAACAGTTTCTTCTATTGCTTGCCTATGAATGCCTGTGCCGATGCCTCCACCCCAACCCATGAAACAGCCCTCCTCGGAACAACTTCAAGGTCACTCTAGGTACTGCATTAGGCATTTCTGGGAAGACAAAACTGAAAAGTTACATGTGCAACTTGAATGGAGTCAAAGTGACCAGGCACTGATTTAACACACAGACCGGGTGTTAAGGGGATGTGTTAGAGCCCTTCCCTTGCCACCCCATGACTACAGTATACTTTACAGTATGGGATGAGTATGCTCAACAAGATTCTGTCACTGCATTTGAAAGTCAAGGGAAAAAAGGAATGCAGTGAATATGGGCTTAGGGTATAAAAGCTTAGATTTAAGCTGAGACTTTGGCCATTACTACAGTGCCATGCTTTCACGGTTTGTTCCTTGTCTATACACTGAAGATGAAAATATCTCCCTCAGAGGGGCATTGTGAGAGCCCTGTGTGATAATGGGACAGAAGAATGTTTTGCAGACGCTGGCCAATGAAAGGTATCGCTATCGGTGCAACTTGGGTCTAATTTCAAATGGCGGATGCTACATAGTCTGCCCATTAAAGATACCACTAAGCACATTATGGGATTAGGAGACTCAAGGCCAATTATCCACAAAAGCATTTTAAAGCTTGATCCTTTCTCTGTGGCTGCCAACAATTTGCTCAAGATGAGTGAATGCTGAAAAAAAAAATCTGACTACAGGGGAAGGCCAGTCAGGCACCCCCTCTGCTATTGCTTAGGATCTTAGCTGTGTTCCTGGGAATTTCTCTAGTGCCAGGTTTCTTGCTAGTTCCATAATGGCTCCTTCAATCAGGATAACGCTTTCCTTGCTCTTGCTTTCTGTCCTCCCATTTCAACCATCCATTTTCCTCTAGCTCTCCTTCTCCCCTCCTCCTCCCCTTCTGTCTTCCCTTTTATCCCCCTCGCTCAGCACACTCCCAATTCTCTCAGGAGATCTTGTCTATTTCCCCTTCCCAAGGGGATCTATGTATATTTTTCTTAGGGTTCTCCTTGTTACTTAGCTTCTGTGAGATCATGGACTATAGCTCCTTGCCCCGTTTTACAGCTAGTTTTCACCTATGAATGAGTACATACCATGCTCATCTTTCTGGATGGGGATTGGGATTACCTCACTCAGGATGGGTTTTTCTAGTTCCATCCATGCATGCAAATTTCAAGATGCCAACTGATGGAAGCAGATGCAGAGAACTACAGTGGAGCATTGGACTGAGCTCCCAAAGCCCAGTCAAAGAGAGGGACAAGTGAGAATGCGAGCAAAGAGGCCAAGACCCTCATGGGGACAACCACTGAAACAGCTTACCTGAGCCAAGAGAAGCCTTCCAACTCCAGCCTGACTGACAGCTAGGGAACCGGTACAGGACCAAACTAGGCCCTATGAATGCAGGTGACAGTTGTATGGCTGGGGCAGACAGTGAGGCCACTGGCAGTGAGACTATCATTTATTCCTACTGCTTGTTCTGGTTTTTTGTAACCCACTCTCTCTGGAGGGATACCTTGCTCAGTCTAGACATAGTGGGCAGGGCCTAGGTCCTGCTACACTTTGTTGACTCCGCTTAGAAAACCTTACCCTCTCCAAGAAGTGGATGAGGAGTGGGGAGGGGATGGGAGGGGGAAGGTGGAGGGAGCAGGAGGAGGGGAAGGAGTGGGAACTGGATTCAGAATGGAAAATGAGAGAAGATAATTTAAAAAAAAAAAAAACTTGCCCTCCTATTTGCAGTCAAGAGTCAGACACGACACCTGGGGACCACAGCTAACAGTTCCCTCAAACTGAGATTTCTTTCATCATCTTCTGGGCTGGGATGAAATTGCATGTTTTGTGTTTTATTTTGATTTTATTTCTACACATCAGAGAGCCTACAGCGAGAAGGTGACTTATGTTTCCTGGTGATAAAAGAGAAAATGGAGCAGTGGAGCTATAACCACAGGGAGAATGGGTGGAGAGACTTGGGTAACCACGGGGAGAGAGGAGAGACTTCAGTAACCATTGGGAGAGAGGAGAGACTTCGGTAACCACGGGGAGAGAGGAGAGACTTCAGTAACCATTGGGAGAGAGGAGAGACTTCAGTAACCACGGGGAGAGAGGAGAGACTTCAGTAACCACGGGGAGAGAGGAGAGACTTCAGTAACCACGGGGAGAGAGGAGAGACTTCAGTAACCATTGGGAGAGAGGAGAGACTTCAGTAACCACGGGGAGAGAGGAGAGACTTCAGTAACCACGGGGAGAGAGGAGAGACTTGTGTAACTATGAGGAGAGACTTCGGTTAGACTTCGGTTTAGACAAACCGATCAGCCTCTTCCCTGACCAAGCCAGAAAGACTAGGACCCCATGTTCCACCTCTTCTTCTACAGTGGACATTTATGGTGCTGCCCACAAATATTCCCCCTGCTTCCCACTGCCCTCATAGTGGGCCCCTCCTCACAGTGCAGCCTTCCCTAAAAATTGGCGCCAACCAAATAAAGCAAAAGAAGAGGGTGTTTATTCAAACTCTCCTGACAAAAGCTAAAATTGACTTCAAACCTGCTCCATTGATCTTTGGCAGGGAGGTGCCTCCACCCTCCTGATCGCAGAGGAGTCAAACCTCCATGCTTTGTTTCTGTTTTTTTTTTTTTTTTTAACTAAAATTCCAGTGATCTTTATCTGATATTATTGTCTACATGTAGAGATTGCTTTCATTATAGTTATATATGATACAATCAAATGAGATAGGAAAGAAAGATATTATTGTTACACAAAAGATAAAAAGAATAAGTAATGTATTCAAGACTTCATGGGTAATAAATGCCAGTGGCGAAAGAAAAAAGACATTCATAATTCTATGTTACACTTGTGTACCTTGGCCTTCTTGTGGGACTCCTAACAGTGGGGACAGGTGCTGTTTCTGACTCCTTTGCTGGCTTTTGGGACCCTGTTCCTTGTACTAGGTCACCGTGTCCAGACTTAATATGAGGGGAGGTACTTAGTCTTACTGCAACTTGATATGCCATGATCAGTTGATATCCATGGGAGGCCTGCCCTTTTCTGAAGAGAAGCAGAGGAGGAGTGGATGGGGTGGGGAGTCAGAAGGGAGGTGGTGGGGCAGGACTGAAAGGAGAGGAGGGAGGGGAAGCTGCAGTTGGGATGTAAAAAACATAATAATAATAATTTAAAAATTATTTTAAAAATGAAAGCAGCATATGACCTCGCATGCTAGGAAATGCTTTATCCTACCATGTGTACCTTTTCCCTACTTTGTTATACTGAGGGGCAACAGCTGCTGTCAGACCCCTCTGGGCCGCCCTGACTCTTGTGCTCACAGGGCTGGGAGTCTGGGTAAGGCAGCTGGGTTCTTTCAGGTCTGCCTCGCCAGGCTGCCATGCGGTTAAATGAGATGGTTGTAAAGCACCACGCGCAGGGCCTGGCATATTTCAGGGTCTGTCCCCTTCTTGGGAGCCTTCTCCCCTTGATTGGACATTCATCACAGATTAGTGGAACACCAGCACCTCGGATGCCCCAAGAATTCAGGATTAATAAATAAACCCCAGACCCTCGAGAGGACCACTTACAGCTGCCCGACAGTCACTCAGTGAGCTGAGCAGCTGCCAGATACAAAGAGAGGGGTCAGACCTCTAGTATACCCTGCCCTCCTGCCTGTAACACAAAGGTCCCCCAGGGGACTTCAGGAAGAGGACCTGGGGTCAGATAACAGACCATTCGGGCCTCTCTGACCAGCTTAGCTAATCCGCTAGTAGTTCAGTCATCTCTTCCACCCACCAGTCACCCACAGATGACGTCAGTTCTCTCCCAGGAGGCCCTAAGGAACTCTTGGGCCAGTAACACTCTAATCTGTCTGAGTTGTGCACCGAGTCCTCATCAGGATACAGGCTCACGTCTTCCACGAATATTTCACTGACCTTTCTGCCACGGGCTGCCTGTGAGAGCCAGGCTGAAAATTCAGCATGCTTGTTGTGTTCCAAGGCCGCTAGAGGAGGGAGAAGTGAGACAAGGCAGAAGACACCAAAGACAAGAAAGGACAATCTGCCACTCGTTGCTCAGAGTCTCATCTAAGGCCAGCAGCGGCAGCATTGCCCCTGGGCACCACCCAACACCAGGCCCACCTGGCCCCCTGAATCGGAGCTACGTGGTAGAGTCCAGCGTGCTCTTTCCATAAGCTGCCATGTAACTCTGAGGCTTATGGTGATGTAAGGACCTCTGACTTAGCTATGGACAAAAGTCTGCATCTAATGGGGAAAGTTGAGAGCCAGCGAAGCACGGTTATAATCAAGAATAAAGCCTCTATGTTTGGCACAGGAAGCCTCGGTGTCAACTTCGAATGGAGTTAGACAACAATCTTCGGCAGTCACTTATCTTTTCTAAGCCTCAGTTTCCCTGTGTGTGAAATGTGGCGAGTGCCCAAAGAGTCAGGGGGTAGGCTGTAGACTATCTCCTCTGGGACTAAGGATCTCAACTAATGGGAGCTCAACTCCCATTGAGACCATGTGCACAGAAACTGGCCTGGTCATTCCACCAGGTCTAGCAGCAATGTCCTGCTATTTACATGTAGCCTTCCCCAAATGTGACAACCAAAACTGTCCCCCAAGAACCAGATTGCTACTGGCTGCAGTGGTGCTGGAAGGCAGGATGAGTGAAACGTGGCACCATTCTAGTCACGCAACCTTGTATTCCCCTTTCAGGCTATCCATCAACCAAACATCAGAGCCCAGGCTTTTCGAGGGAGCTCACAGGACTGCAGTGTCCTCCTCTACGACACAGTGAGTGTGTAAGATCTTCTTCCCAGGCTGGGGTGAGACAGGAGAGTTATATAAACTACTCAATAAAATTGCCCCGACTATCATGATCTTATCTTTTCCTTCTCCCTGCCGGGCAGATAAGCAAAGAAAGACGAGTTGAACTTTAATGATTGCTCTTAAATTAAAGGTAAAGAGACAGCTAGAGTATTGAAATTAAATGGGCAAGCCAAGAACACAGAGAAAGGTTGAGTCATCCAGAATCTCCGTTTCTGGAAGGAGGCAGCACCAGGCACCTGTCTCCACAGGTCATGTGACCACCTATGTCTCCAGGTTCCTGCCCTGAGCTTTGAGGCCAGCTGTTATGCCTTGTAGTTCAGTATGGCAGACTGGAAAGTGGTGGAGTCCGAGCAACTAAATGCTCAGGGTCCTCACAGACTCGGCTCCTGTTCTGCTTCTGTACACACTGATTCCGTGAGCTTGACCAATGCCCTCAAGCTCTCGTTCTGCCTCCATTTCCTTACTGGTGAAACAGAAAGACAAATGGGCCAGCCGGGTGTGGTGGTGGCACACACCTTTAATCCCAGCACTTGAGTGGCAGAAGCAGTCAGATCTCTGGGAGTTCAAGATCAGACTGATTTACAGAGCAAGTTCCAGGACAGTTAGGGCTACACAGAGAAACTCTGTCTGGGGGGGGGGGGGGGGAGGGGTGAGATGGCCATTGCCTCTCTGTAGCTCGTCTTAGTAGCAAGTTAAGTGGTACC
This sequence comes from Chionomys nivalis, assembly GCF_950005125.1. Classification (NCBI taxonomy): domain Eukaryota; kingdom Metazoa; phylum Chordata; class Mammalia; order Rodentia; family Cricetidae; genus Chionomys; species Chionomys nivalis. Next base: position 22,626,629 of record NC_080089.1, on the reverse strand, counting down.
ATGTATATCATGTCATAGCATTGCTGCTCTGTGCACTTTATAACGTGGTATTTGGGTAAGCATAGGACCGCATGCATGACAAAACTGAGGCATAATAATGTTACAGAACAGCGCTTTTCACTATGCAAACAGGGTTGGCATTTCATTATCATTCGTTCTCTTAAACTATCAAAAACTTAAGAGACGGGGGCTGGAGAGATGGCTCAGTGGTTAAGAGCACTGGCTGCTCTTCCAGAGGTCCTGAGTTCGATTCCCAGTAACCACATGGTGGCTGACAACCATCTGTAATGAGATCTGGCACCCTCCTCTGGCGTGCGGGCATACGTGGAGGCAGAATGTTGTATACATAATAAATAAATAAATAAATCTTTTTAAAAAAAAAAAAAACTTAAGAGACATCCAAACAAAGAGTCCAGCTGCCTTCAGTCCCTAAACAAATGGTGGAATGCACATCTCAATGTCCCCAGGGGTGTGCACTGCAGAGAGCCTCCTTGAACTCAGTGGCTAATGGCTACACTGTCTCATCTCCAAGATGGGACAGAAGACCTCTGCTGTCGTTCACTGATCATTTAAAATCATGTGATTCGGTATTTAATATATGTGACCCACTTTATGGGCAAGGCCACATTTGAGGTAGGTTCTACCATGATTCCCATTTTACATGTGTAGAAACCAGAGCAAATGGGCTCATTACGTAGCTCCCATTTTGCACAGAAAACTAACCTAATCCAGTTCGTAGAGAGGCTTTACAAAGCAATCCATGTGTCAGCTGTGTCACCACCTAACATCCTCCTCAGTCAAAAGAATTTTCTTCCTTTGCTTTAAGCTTTGCGTTGCCCTGAGATTGATTTAGAAAGGTGAGGTGGACTGTACTAAAACCAAGGTCATGGCCTGGATTTGTCATCTCCTCCAAGATCTCTAGATCCAGACCAGATGAGCCCCAGTAAAGGAAGCTGCAAAGCTCCACAACACTCCCACTTTCTGTCTGGAAATGGAACTCCCATCCTGCATTGCATTTGATAGGCAGTTCGAAGACATCCAGTTAATTCCTCCTTCTGGGGAGTCGAGTTCAGTTCCCCGTTCCTTTATATGAGTTTCCACATCTCACCAGTACTCACAGTTTTCATTTTCTGAATGTCAGTTGATCACAATTAATGCAAAACCTCTGAATTTAACACAAAACCTCTGAAACCATGTATCTTGAATCTGTACTGACTGTTCCATCAACCTCTGGGCTACTTGTGGTTCTTCAGATATAATTACAGCTCTCTCTTCTCCCGGGTATTCTAACACCTACAAACGGTTTGAGACACCACCTCAGAATGTGCTTTGGACAGGGGTAAAACTGGGAATGGATGTGATTAGAGGACTTCTGGGGTTAGTTTATATGCAAATAACAATTGGGAATTTCTTTTGCCATGAAGCTTTCACTTCTGAACTTAGTGTCACAAGGGGAAAAAGTCTTCCTTGTGTCAGTGGAAGCAAACAAAATAAAATAAAATGAAATAAAGGGAAAGTAGCATGCTTAGTAACTGAACCCCTAAGTTTGGATTTCTAAGGTGTTGTGGGCCGTTGGCCCTTGGATTGCTCAGCCGACAGGGAAGTCATGTGGAGGAATCGAGGGTCACAGCCTCCACTAATCCTCATCCTCGGTGCAGGAACCCCCAGTGGATGTGGAACTGAATTGGTCTCCAAGGCTTTGCACAACATTTGGTCTCAGCAGATGAACTCTCGCAGACACATCTGCACGGCTGTGTTTCAGGACAACTGGAAATGAAATAAAACTGAAATCTCACTCGTACATGCTTGTTTTTATTTGATATCCCAAATTTGCATCTGGCAGGAAGTGTATTCTAGTTGTTAAAATTGATTAATGTCATGGGTTCTAGTCTCCTCCACTATTGCCAAGTAATAATTACATGAGGCCTTTGATGCTTTCGTTTGAACAAAAGGAGCCCGTTTTCCCCAGCGAGTGCTAACGCCTGGCATCGTTTGTATACAAGTTAACATTTGAAATGAACATCTCAGCAGTGCACAGCCCACTGCCCTGTCAGCGTGGAGACACAAGCTAAAATACGTGGGCTTCCCTGGGTTTCGTTTCATCAGCAAGGGAAAATAGGAAAGAACTGTTCTCTAAACAGCGTGTGTAAGAGCAAAGAGCCTGGCGGCTGGCTTAAGGTTGGAGAATTCGAGTACCGAACGTGCCGGTAATTGGCAGACATTCTCTCGAAGGAACTCTCCCCAGCAAAATGTGAACGAAACACGACTACCAATTCACGACAGTGGGGTCAGATGCAGGGCCACACCATGGCTCAGCCCAAGGTTCACATGGGCACAGCTCTGCCTGGAGAGGACGCATGTTTCCTAGAGACCTGAAGAGGAGCCAGCAATGAATGGCCCTGTCCTGCCCTCCTCCCTAGCATCTGGCAGACATCATTAATCAACCAGACAATCTTGACCAATGAGAATGCTCAGGCAACGTTCTACCATCCTCTGCAGCAGCACACATGGCAGACATCATTAATCAGCCAGAAATCTTGCCCAATAAGAATCTTTCCCAACATAGCATTCCAGGCATACTACTAATCAGCTGAGTTTGGCACAAATCCTATTTGTCTATGCAGTCTTAAGACAAAGATGACCTATTCGTTTAAGACAGCGCCATTGGAGGCAGTGGGGCACAGGAGAAAATGCATGGGCCCACAGTTACAGAATTTCAACTCTCAGCTTTGGTGGCAAACTGGCTGTGTGAGTCTGGACAAGTTACTTAATCTCTCTCTGTCTTGATTTGCTCTGTGTTTAAGAAGGGCTGTAACATCCAATGGGATTACTGTGGAGAATAAATAAAATAACGTGTCCCAGACAGGCAGTGTGATGACTGGAATTTAGTATGTGTTTAACAAACGCTAATTCTTTTTTTGTCCAGTATTAATCATATAAGGAGTTGTGTATCTCATACCAAACTCCAAGTTCGCTCCTTGGGCTCTTCTTCCGGTCAGCCTTTCCAGTGTACTGAAGTCCTCAACTAACCAAAACCATGAGGAGAGCGGAACTATTGCGAACATTTGGGTAGGTTGAAGGATTAAACACAGACTAAGAAGTGCCTACTCTTCCACATGAGCAAACAGTTCTCAGTTACGCACAAATGGTCCACGTGTTAGGTGGATTAAATACCTCCTCCATACACAGCAGTCTCGGTTCATGACTGACACACCAAGATGCCGTCCCCTGGCAAGTCAAGCGGAATTGGTGTAAGCATCGACCTTATAAGAGTGAGTGTTAACCCTACTGTGACCAACACAGCCACCCATCACATGATTAACCCCCAGAGAGTGCACACATGTCACCAAAGCAAAATGCAGGAACATAGACCCATGCAGCTTCACCATTCCCTTGGGTGCCCCCCCCCTTTTTTTGCCAATCCTTCACTTGTGGTCTGGTGACCATGGGGTCATTTGCTCAGCAACCCAGCTTATTGCTCGGCTTCCTTCCTCCGGAACAAGTAGTGCTGCCCACAACCCTCACCGCCACCCCCCAAGCCCCTCCCCATCAGTGGCGTGATCCCAATGCAGATACCAGCTCTCAGTGAATCCTCTAGCTTAGAAAATTGAAGAATCAACAAAGAGAGGAGGCTGCAACATTGATCTCCTTCCAAAGAGCCGCACGGCTGTTTGGGCTGGTCAGCCAGGAGCCATGAATACGACACTGACCAGTGCCGAGATTAAAGCCATGAATGACTTGGCTTGAGCTTTTGTGAGAGAGCCGAATTGTGTAGCACAGCGATGTTTACAGGTTTATAGATCTGCCTGGGGCACCCGACGCCCTTGACTATGATTTATTATTACAGGACAGAGATTATCTCGGACTGGGCTGGAAATGGATCTTGGCCGAGGTATTTAACTCAGCGGATGCAATGTGTGAGAGTTGATAGCCTTGTTTCTCAATTTGTCAGTTGTAAAGGGAGTCCCCGAGGCTCAATTGCAGACCCAGGATTGTTTACATAGCCCAGCAATAATACATCACATGTGGCAAAATATTACAAATTCATTTTTATGCTGATGATATGGCTCATGCATAAGAGTGGCTAACGTGCTTCTCCTTTCATTTGAAATTGCAGCAGTCTCTAAAGGCACAAAGGGCCTTTTGTGCTTTGAACCATAAAGAAGAGAAAGTATATGACAGTTTCGAGAAGGACTAATGAAGGGTTTGATCTGGCTCGGCTGCCATCTGTAAAACAGGCCTATTATAGCAGTTATGGCCATTATGATGCCATGCCATCTGAAGGTATCTGGCAAGATCCTCTCAGACTCCTGCTATCACTATTATTGTTTGGGAAACCATTTCCCATGGCTTCCCATTTTGCTGGTCACATTTGGGGGATGGGAAAGGAATAGCAGGAGAATTGATTTCCATCTGGTGTTCGGTTCAAATGCCCGGCACCAGCTTCACGGAGATGACGGTTTAGCATGTGTATTAAATACACAAGTATGCTATGTTTAAAATGTGGAGGGTGCTTTCAGCAATCACTGAATAAATCAACTCGTTATGAGTCACAACAAATTGCCTGCACTCTGTCCCTGAACAATCTTTAGCAAGAAAAAAAAATTCTTAAACAGCATATTTTAGAGAACTCAAAAGTGCCCCCAAAGTGGTAGAAGCTGCATCAAGTTTCCAAATGTGGAATCGGAGAACGCGAATCCTAAGCAGATTTCTCAAGTAAGAATAGAGCCTTCAAAATAAGATTTCATGCTCTGTGACACTCACAAATCAGCAAAATAAACAAATAAAACATCGGCTTCCTTGGGAATTCAGTGTTTTAAATGAACATTTACAAAGGGAAAGGCCTGAGCCGTAGAAACGGCTTTTTTTTCCTGATATTTTTTCAGCCCCACAAAACTGTATCTTTCTCCACACTAAAAGATGGCCAGTGGCTGCCTTTCCACGGGTAATTTGCATTTAATTGTGTTTGTGTAAGCCATGCATTCCTACATTCCACTCCCAAAGCAGAAAAATGAACCCTAGACATTACAACAATTTGAAACCCCTACAGTCCATTGCCCTCAAAGAAAGATTCCCAGAAAAGTTTTATTGCAACCTCTGTTTATTTTGGGGATCTTTCTAACACACACTAAGCTATTTAGAAGGAGGTAGGAGAGACTGAAAGATGCAAACATAGGGCCTCCAGGTAGCACTGTCGTGGCAGGGGTTAGCCGGAGAAGGAAAAGTAGGCTCTGATGCAGGGCCTTGGCTGGTCTGCTTGGCAATTGCTCCTGCATGCCGAGAAGACAGAGGATAGTGATGAGCCTGCAAGCTCATCATCTCTAGGGCTGCGGTAGAAAAATGGTTCCCAACTTTCTGAATGGGTGGGCAAGCTTAAGAAAGCTATTTGCCCCTCTGTGTCAAGGTGTAGCCTCACTGCTGTCTACTGTGATTTGAGAGTGTCTGGCATTAACACCCCCACCATCTCGTTCCACAGAGAGGTGAACTCTGGCCTTACCAAGAGGTTGAGTCATTACAGGAGGGGGTGTTACGACAGCAAGTCTGGCCCCTCTTTAACTCTCTATCCCACTCTCTTCCCCTTCTGCCTTCTGCCATGAGATGGTCAACACACTGGACCTTGACAGATGTAACACCAGGTTCTTGGACTTCCAGAAGCTGCTATCCACAAAACAGACCAAGACAAAAGGCAGTGGAGATTTTTCAATGAGTAAGATTGGCTTCGCAGCTGGCACAACATGGCTAGACAAGACTGCCTTGCAGGGTGCCTAAGGATATGGTAGAAAGTGGATGGACAGGGTCTTGTTGCTATTGTTCTTCCACTAGTGTCAGTGGCCCTGATTTTTTGGATTCGTGGATATGACAAGCAAACCAGCAATTATTCTGTTCTGTGGTGGGGCTGAAAATCAAACTGAACCAACCTTAAGGTGGGAGAATACACCTTGCTGAGATTTGATCAAGGCTCTCCAAGGGAAGTAAAGCTTAAATTCAGTTTCCAACACAGATAAAAGCCTAACCAGGCAAAAGAAGGCCTCACAGTGTGCCCAGGCAAAGGGCTGAGGCTGTGGTGTACCCGACAGGCAGCCCGGTACAGTTCTCCCAGGCACATGGTCGAAAGAGTTGGGCTACCTGCAACCATCTTCCATGTCCTCAAGGCCGCAATCTGGGCTGCAGAATATGCAAGAACCCCTTACATTATCCAAGCAAACGAAATGCTAGAGTCTGGGCCATAAGTAAGAAAGCCACCTGCAGACGGGAATCTGTGTATTGCAGCCTTAACTGCTGGGCATCTGGGAAGCCCCAGGGTTCAGTCTGTACGAGTGAACCAGAATCTATGCAGGAGCCCTTGGAAACCTTACTGCGCCAAAGGACTCAACTCTAGAAGATTTCTGGGGTCAGAGGTTTAATACTTTTAGCCTGCTTTGATTGTGAATTCTTGGGCATAATTGCTAATTTCATTAATTTTCAATTTTTCTTTCCCGTTTTCCTCCTTCTATTACCTGAGACTTTGTCTTTATGCTGTACCTCTATTCTTTGTGCTGTAAACGTCAGTGTGAAGCAGCCCCCATTGATCTCACATGCTTAATCTGACAAGGATTTCCATTCATCTTTAACGGATAATTTACTCCTTCGTGACAAGTTCTTCTTACAGTCTCTCTGGCAATGCCTGTGCATTGCTTTCCTTTCTTTCCCTCTGAGTTTCTCTCTCTTCCTCCTCTCCTTTCCCTACCTTGCTTCTCTTCTATCTGGCCCTGTTTTGATTTGTTTTCATTAACGTCTGGGCAGACAAATGGTGAGAGAAGGGACCGTGGTGAAAGGCGCCCCACAGGCAGAGGCTACAAAAAGACCAAACATTCTCTCTCCCTTTGGATACCCCAGCCCCTCTTTGCCCCTGCTGTCCTTGAAGCTACCCTCAAAGACAACCCAAGTCCCACTCCCACCCTGCCACTGCCATCTGTGAATGACTTCTTAAAAATACACTAAGGAAGAAAGAAAAAGGTTGGAATTCCTCAAAGAACATTCAGAGAAGGAGTGAAGGCTCACCTGCAGCGAACAGTGAGTCACCCCCTTCCCAGGCCACAGCCTTATGCAGAACACACAGAAGTTGCTTTAGTGAAGTTTCCTTCTGAGGTCATAGCATTCAGGCCTGCATGTTTGGAATCTGGTGAGTAACAAAAATAAAGAAAAACAAAGTTAGTTCCTTGGTACTGTTCTGCCCCTAATACAAGGGTTTGAACATTGTCCCAGCCTGTATTCAGATGCTCAGAAAACAACAGAATTAGAGGAAATTGGCCCTTGCATTTCCAGGATATGTTCCCGGGCCTTCCCAAGCCAAGGCCCAGGGTAAGGCAAGTAAAGCTGAGGTGGTCTACTTGATTGTCTTACCAGAGCAGAATGCTATTCTGAGAAAGAATGGAGCCCAGCTCCTGAGCTCTAGACTGCTGGGGACATATTAGAGTAATCCAGGTACCTGCTTAGAGGGCAGATTTCTCAGACATGCCCAAAGGCTCTGCTTCTAGGGTGTGAAGGCCAGGAGCCTCTGTGGTTTGCCAAGGACTCCTGCAGATCCTGATGTGGGTAGTGACGGCTGGCCGTTTGGAAACATTGCCTGGACTAGACACTGAGAATGTCTTTGTGCACACTCCTTGTTTTAGTGTCGTTGTGGGTTTCCTTTCTCACTCTTCTAGGGCAGCTTCTTACCCAGGATGTTGTTTACAACCTGACTGTAGCTCTAACCTGGCCCGTGATGTCTAACCTTTCTCTAAGGAAGAGAAGGCAACATTGCCTTTCTGACTCCACACTCCAGCACGCTCCTCTGTGCCAGCTCCGTGGGAAGCCCCACTCTGCAAAGGAAGCAGCCAGCCTGCGCTCTGCCTTCGAGATCGTGTGTGGCTGGCCAAACCAGGGGTGAGTTGTTCTGCCAAGCAAACCTGCCATAGTGGCTGCTTGGCGCCGAAGACACATGCTGCTAAGCCGCTGTCAAAGACTGCTCAGGGGGAGCTGTCACCAGGATTTGCCCTGGATTTGTCCTGGAGCCCCGCTGGTTCAGGATGAGTGGCTGTTGTGCTGAGCTTTCTAAAGCTTTAGGTATTGTTCCTTTGCTGAACTCTCCAGCTTCTGTGGTTGTTTTAGGGTTTGGAGGCGTATGCTTGAGTCCTGAGAGGGGATGGGCTAAAAGAAGCAGCTAAGATGGAGAAAGAGGTGAAGGCAGGCAGGTAGTGGAAGTGTGCTCACACACACTCCTCCACTGGGAGTAGCCGTAGGCACAGGTGAGCCTTCGGAATCAGCAACAAGTTCTGCTTAGTAGCCCCGTGATGGGATGGAACTTAAGAATGAGTTACAGTGGAACAAAGACTTAAAGATTAGATTGGAACTTTTCAACCCAGCTAGACCCTCAAACCTTTCTCAAGAGACTAGCTCCATGAGTCTACCTGACCCTAACCACTATGCAACCTCCCTAACCTTCCAGACCCAGCCTGGGTACCATTTGCAGTGCCCCAGCCTAGTCTGATGATCCTGGCCTGCACTGGAACCAACCTCCAGGCATCTGATAGGGCCCACCCTGCCTGTCACCAACACCCAGGCCCCTTCCACACCATATCCAACCACTCCATCTAGCAAGATCTTCCACACTCCAGGCTTGGGTCAGGAGACACAGCTTGTGCACCTGTCCAGTCCCGTTTGTCTCCCTGACTTCATTCCACCCAAGTCATTCCCAACTTCCAGGGTCAACCCACCTTCACATCCTCTCTTTTGCTCCAACCTGCTCTGTTCACACAGACACAGAACTAACAAAAGAAGTCCACATGCCCAGATCTCATGGCAAAAATATCAACAATATGGAAGATTATACCAGTATCTCCCTTCCCAAATCTACCAGTCCTGCAAAAGTTCGCCAGTGAGAACTACCTCAATGAACCCCAGGACATGGAACTGAAAAGAACAATCTTTTTTAATTGGTTTTTATTGAGCTCTACATTTTTCTCTGCTCCCCTCCCTGCCTGTCCCCTCCCCATCTACCCTTCCAAAAAGAACAATCTTAAACTTCATTGAAGAATTCAAGAAGTCTAAAGAAGAAATAAACAGCCCAATGAAATTATATTTATAAAACTGAAGCTCTAAAACATCAAAGAAAACAAACACTCAAATATTGGCGCTAAAGAGATGACCCAGTCTTTGAGAACACGTTCTAGTCTTGCAGACCTGGGTTTGGTTACTAGTACCTGCAGAAGGCTGCTAACAGTTGCCTCTAACTCTATCCAGCTTCATAGCATCTGATGCCTCTGGACACCAGAGTCACCTGCACTCATGCACACACACACACACACACACACACATGCACACGCACACACACACACGCCTGCCAGAGAGGGGATAAAAATAAATCTTTAAAAGACAGTAAAGGGGAATAGCGGGGTCAACGTGATATGAAGTGGGAAATGGGGAAAGGAGGTTCTGATAAGGGAGGGGGAGACAAGCACAAAAGGAGAAGGGAGAGTAAACTAGCAGTAAGAATGTCTGAAAAGTCATAGGGGTCTTACTACCAACACTACTCAAAAGACCTACAATGATGTAAGTTGGTTTATAAATATGCATACATAGTTTAAACAAAATTTTCTCATCTGGGCTGACAATTCTCCTGCCAAAGATCATCTAACAAAAACCTCAGCACCAGGTATAAGAAGCCTCTCTCCGAGGATTGTCTAAGAAACTCCCAAACATTACAGCCTCCTACTACTGCCCTTGGTTGCCCCCCAGAGGTGGAAGTTGAGTCTCTATTACTGAAGACACCCAGAGGCCCCTGAGCTGGAACTGACCTGAATACCTCCTCCCAGGAGATTAGTTTACATGGTGCCCAAAGGTGCCATGCAATCTTCCAACACTGGGAAACAACCATCTGTCCTACCCACCTATGATGCCTATGAACCCAAATAGAGCCAGCATGGCATGATAACACTAAGAGCATAGTAGTGGCACAAGTCCTTTGGCAGTAACCAATGGCTCTCTAACTGGACTTAAGATCCACTTATCAAGAAGGAAACCATGCACGATACTGGAAACCCAGCCAACCGCTCAGGGCAACTGAAGCTATGGATCTTGGAGGAGAACCTACCATGCCACTTCACTAAAACAGCATAAATACATAACTACTTTCTAAATATTTATCTTCATGCCCACAAACAAATGTAGTCTCACCCTCATTAAGAAAACTTCTTTTTGCAACATATGGAAGCAATTAAAGAATACCACAACTAATCAAAATACATAATTATGGAGCCGAATCCTAAATGACAAGTCTACAATGAAGCTCCTGCAACTAAGGCTCGGAGATCTCATGGAAAATGCGGCAGAAAAAGCCAGAGGAACAGGAACCTGGTTGGGAGATTATGTGTATAAATGTCAGAAATTACACACATACAATCTCATCAACATGACTGTCTAAACATGGATGAACAAGGGCAATGGCAGTAGACACGCTAACCTTGATTGGGCAAGAGCACAGGAGACCTCAAGCCAATACAAAGAACTACAGACAACTACGGAATGCTGAAAGTGGGAGAAATACATTCTTCGGGGAAGAGCACGCCACTGGTTATCAAATCCCAAATTTTCAGCCCTGAAAATATACATATAAGTAACTCACAGCTTGAGCTGCGTGTGTAAATCTGTGTGTGTGTGCGTGCGCATGCACGTCAGAGTGCACACATATACACAAATAAAAAAGAGGGCAGGATTTGAAAGAGAGCAAGGTGGGTAAATGGGATGATTGGGGGTGAATTAGTTATAATCTCAAAACATTTTTAGATTTTTTTTTTTAAATCAGCGTTTAAAAAAACTGCACTGACCTTATCACTTGGCAATATGGCCTATGCTGGTGTCTCCTCTGCATCTTCAATTTTCATAATGCCTTAGATCATCCAAGAATATAACAACAGAAAGGAAAAATATTATGAAAAGAAGGAGAGTGAGACAGAGACCAAGCACCTAAGGACCTGTAATTGTTGGGAATTTATAAATGCCAACATTTTGGTTCATATGATGAGGTATATTGACCGAGACAGTGGTAAAGTCATATGACCATCTTCCTCTTGATGAGCAACTAAGAATGCCAACATGATCACCTTTTGCTTCTGGTGAGCTCAGGTCCATGATAAAATGAGCCCTTCCCCATCAAGACACAAGTTCCTGCGGCATGTGAGCAACTGGCAGATTCAATGTGTACAGTTACCCAGTTTTCTTTTTAAAAAATATTTTAAACCTTGAGCTGTGTAGGAGGAGAAAGAACATGTAGTGTATAGTCCTGGAAAAAGACAAAGAAATCGAAACAGAGGAAGAAACACGTGGCATTGTTGTGATTTTATTATTCTACAAGAGCAAGTCATGGAGATTAGTGAGATATGTAAATCCTCAATGAAAACATCGGGACTAGCCGGGCGGTGTTGGCACATGCCTTTAATCCCAGCAGAGGCAGGCGGATATCTGTGAGTTCGAGACCAGCCTGGTCTACAAGAGCTAGTTCCAGGACAGGCTCCAAAACCACAGAGAAACCCTGTCTCAGGAAAAAACAAAAACAAAAACAAAAACAAAAAAAACAAACAAACATCGGGACTGGAGAGATGGCTCAGTGGTTAACAGCACTGATTGTGCTTACAAAAGGCTCAGGTTTGGTAGCCAGCACCCACATGGTGCCTCCCAATGACCTGGAACTGAGTTCCAGGGGATCTATTGTCTTCTGACCCCCACCAGCACCAGCATCATATGCCTGTGAGGTGCACATACATACACACAGGAAAACATCCATACACATCATAAAAATCAATAAACCTTGGTGTTGCCTCAGGAGTTTAGATCACTCTGCTCTTGCTGGAGAAGGTGTGTTCAGTTCCCAGTCCCCACATGCCACTCAGAGCCTCCTGTAACTCCAGTCCCAAAGGATCTAACACTGTCTTCTGAGCTTCATGGGTATCACACACATACATGGTACACAAACATTTAAGCAGACAGAACATAAAATTAATTAATGAATAAAATATATAAAATAAAATAAATACTAAGAACAAAAAAATTTCAATCTAATGCATTCTGGGTAGGATGGTATACATCTTTAAGTCCTATATCCAGGAGGTCAAGGCAGGCAGATCTCTGAGTTCAAGGCCAGCCTGTTTCAGGTCAGGCAGGACTACACAGTGAAATCCTAGCTCAAAAAAAAGTATAATGGGTCAGGCCTAGGCGGCGGAAGCACCGGCGCGCAGGCAGGCCCGGGAGGCGGAGGCACCGGCAGGCAGGCCCGGGTGGCAGAGGCACCGGCAGGCAGGCCTAGGCGGCGGAAGCACCGGCGCGCAGGCAGGCCTGGGCGGCGGAGGCACCAGCACGCAGGCAAGTCCGGGCGGCAGAGGCACCGGCGTGCAGGCAGGCCCGGGTGGCGGAGGCACCGGCAGGCAGGCCCGGCAGGCAGGCCTAGGCGGCGGAAGCACCGGCGCACAGACAGTTCCGGGTGGCGGAGGCACCGGCAGGCAGGCCCGGGCGGCGGAGGCACTGGATGCAGGATAGTGCGGGCAAGAAACAGTGAAGCCTGCACTGAGAGCAGATTGCCCCGCTACAATTAAATCAAACCCAATAGATAGCATCGGTAAGAGGAGATGGGCAGACGCCAAGGCAAGAATTCACCCAACCATCTGAAAAACAACATGAAAACACCAGAACCCAATGATCTTACAACACAAGGACTTGAACACCCTAACACAGGAGAAGAGGAAAAAACTGACTTTTTGAAAGCAATAGAGTCCCTTAAACAACATGTAAAAAATGCCCTCATAGAAATGGATGAGAAGTATAACAAAAAGTTTGAAGAAATGAGTAAATACGTAAATGATACCCTGGGAAGCCAAGAAAAAACGATCAAACAGGTAATGGAAACAGTCCAAGAATTGAAAACTGAAATGGAAGCAAGGAAGAAAACACAAACTGAGGACCAGCTGGATATGGCAAATATAGGTCAACGAGCAGAGACTACAGAAACAAGCATAATCAATAGAATACAAGAGATAGAAGAAAGAATCTCAGATTCTGAAGACAACATAGAGAAAATAAACGGACTGATCAAAGAAAACACCAAAACCAACAAATTCTCATCACAAAACATTCAGGAAATATGGGACACAATAAAAAGACCAAACCTAAGAATAATAGGGATAGAAGAAGGAGAAGAGGCACAGCTCAAAGGTCCAGAAAACATTTTTAACAAAATTATGGAAGAAAACTTCCCCAACATAAAGAAAGATATTCCTTTGAATATTCAAGAAGCATACAGAACACCAAACAGACTGGATCAAAAAAAAAGTCCCCTCGCCATATAATATTCAAAACACAAAATATACAGATTAAAGAAAGAATATTAAGAGCTGCAAAGGAAAAAGGCCAAGTAACTTATAAAGGTAAACCGATCAGACTTACACCTGACTTCTCTATGGAAACCATGAAAGCCAGAAGGTCCTGGATAGAGGTACTACAGAAACTAAGAGACCATGGATGCAAACCCAAACTACTATACCCAGCCAAGCTATCGTTCACTATCAATGGAGAAAACAAGACATTCCAGGATAAGAACAAATTTAAACAATACGTTGCCACAAATCCAGCCCTACAGAAAGTAATAGAAGGAAAATCACAACCCAAGGAATCCAACATTGCCAACACTGCCTACAATAACCCAGGCATCTAGCGACCCTTCAACAGCACAACTCAAAGAAGGGAGACACACAAACTCTTCTACCAAAAGCAGTAAGAATACCCGGAGTTAACAACCACTGGTCATTAATATCACTTAATATTAATGGTCTCAATTCACCAATAAAAAGGCACAGGCTAAGAGATTGGATACGAAAACAGGATCCAACAGTCTGCTGTTTGCAAGAAACTCATCTCAACCACAAAGACAGGCATCTACTCAGAGTAAAGGGTTGGGAAAAGGTTTTTCAAGCAAATGGTCCTAAGAAAAAAGCAGGTGTGGCCATATTAATTTCTAACAAAACTGACTTCAAACTAAAATCAATCAGAAGAGATCGACAGGGACACTTTATACTCATAACAGGAATGATTCAGCAGGATGAAGTCTCAATCCTGAATATCTATGCCCCTAATATAAAAGCACCCACTTATGTAAAAGAAATATTGCTAAAACTAAAGGCAGACATCAAATCACACACACTAGTAGTAGGAGACTTCAACACACCTCTCTCACCAATGGACAGGTCAATCAGACAGAAAACTAATAGAGAATTAAGAGAATTGTTGGAGGTAATGAATCAAATGGACTTAACAGACATCTATAGAACACTCCACCCAAATAGGAAAGAATACACCTTCTTCTCTGCAGCTCATGGAACCTTCTCGAAAATTGACCACATACTTGGAAACAAAGGAAACCTCCACAGATACAAAAAAATATCAGTGTCCACCTGTGTCTTATCAGATCACCACGGATTAAAGTTAGAAGGCACCAACAATGCTACCCCCAGAAAGCTGACAAACTCATGGAAACTGAACAGTCAACTACTGAACCACACCTGGGTCAAGGAAGAAATTAAGAAAGAAATTAAAGTCTTCCTTGAATTTAATGAAAACAAAGAGACAACATACTCAAACCTATGGGACACAATGAAAGCAGTGCTAAGAGGAAAGTTCATAGCACTAAGTGCCCACTTAAAGAAAACGGAGAAAGCATACATTGGGGACTTAACAGCACACCTGAAAGCTCTAGAAAAAAAAGAAGCAGACGCGCCCAGGAGGAGTAGAAGACTGGAAATAATCAAACTGAGGGCAGAAATCAACAAAATAGAAACACAGGAAACAGTCCAAAGAATCAATGAAACAAAAAGTTGGTTCTTGGAGAAAATCAACAAGATTGACAAACCCCTATCCAAACTAATTAAACGACAGAGAGAGAACACGCAAATAAATAAGATCAGAAATGAAAAGGGGGACATAATCACAGACACAGAGGAAATTCAGAGAATCATTAGATCTTACTACAAAAGCCTGTATGCCACAAAACTGGAAAATGCAAAAGAAATGGACACTTTTTTAGATAAGTACCATATACCAAACCTAAACCAAGACCAGGTGAACCATCTAAATAGACCTGTTAGTCGCGAAGAATTAGAAACAGTTATCAAAAATCTCCCTTCCAAAAAAAGCCCAGGGCCAGATGGTTTCAATGCAGAATTCTACCAGAACTTCCAAGAAGAGCTAATACCTATACTTCTTAATGTATTTCACAATATAGAAACAGAAGAGTCATTGCCAAATTCCTTTTATGAAGCTACAGTTACCCTGATACCAAAACCACACAAAGACCCAACCAAGAAAGAGAATTACAGGCCTATCTCACTCATGAACATCGACGCAAAAATTCTCAATAAAATACTGGCAAACCGAATCCAAGAACACATTAGAAAAGTTATCCATTATGATCAAGTAGGCTTCATTCCAGAGATGCAGGGCTGGTTCAACATACGCAAATCTATCAATGTAATCAACCATATAAATAAACTGAAAGAAAAAAACCATATGATCATTTCATTAGATGTTGAAAAAGCATTCGACAAAATTCAACACTCCTTTATGATAAAGGTCTTGGAGAGATTAGGGATACAAGGGTCATACCTAAATATAATAAAAGCTATTTACAGCAAGCCGACAGCTAACATTAAATTAAATGGAGAAAAACTCAAAGCCATCCCACTAAAATCAGGAACACGTCAAGGATGTCCACTCTCTCCATACCTCTTCAATATAGTGCTTGAAGTTCCAGCAATAGCAATAAGACAACATAAGGGGATCAAGGGGATCCATATTGGAAAGGAAGAAGTTAAGCTTTCATTATTTGCAGATGATATGATAGTATACATAAGCGACCCCAAAAACTCTACCAAAGAACTCCTACAGCTGATAAACACCTTTGGTAATGTGGCAGGTTACAAAATCAACTCCAAAAAATCAGTTGCCTTCCTATACACTAAGGATAAGGAAGCAGAGAGGGAAATCAGAGAAGTATCACCTTTCACGATAGCCACAAATAGCATAAAATACCGTGGGGTAACTCTGACCAAGGAAGTGAAAGATCTATTTGGCAAGAACTTTAAGTCTTTGAAGAAAGAAATTGAAGAGGACACCAGAAAATGGAAGGACCTCCCTTGCTCTTGGATTGGGAGGATCAACATAGTAAAAATGGCATTTCTACCAAAAGCAATCTGTAGATTCAATGCAATCCCCATCAAAATCCCATCAAAATTCTTCACAGATCTGGAGAAGACAATAATCAACTTTATATGGAAAAACAAAAACCCAGGATAGCCAAAACAATCTTATACAATAAAGGATCGTCTGGAGGCATTACCATCCCTGACTTCAAACTCTATTACAGAGCTACAGTACTGAAAACGGCTTGGTACTGGCATAAAAACAGAGAAGTCGACCAATGGAATAGAATAGAAGACCCTGACTTTAGCCCACAAACCTATGAACACCTGATTTTCGATAAAGGAGCTAAAAGTATACAATGGAAAAAAGAGCATCTTCAACAAATTGTGCTGGCAAAACTGGAAGTCAATCTGTAGAAGAATGAAAATAGATCCATATCTATCACCATGCACAAAACTCAAGTCCAAATGGATTAAAGACCTCAATATCAGTCCAAACACACTGAACCTGATAGAAGAGAAAGTGGGAAGTACTCTACAACACATGGGCACAGGAGAACACTTCCTACGTATAACACCAGCAGCACAAACACTAAGGACATCATTGAATAAATGGGACCTCCTGAGACTGAGAAGCTTCTGTAAAGCAAAGGACACTGTCACTAAGACAGAAAGGCAACCCACTGACTGGGAGAAGATCTTCACCAACCCCACAACTGACAAAGGTCTGATATCCAAAATATACAAAGAACTCAAGAAATTAGACCGTAAAAGGTTAATCAATCCAATTATAAAATGGGGCACTGAGCTGAACAGAGACTTTTCAACAGAAGAATTTCAAATGGCCAAAAGACACTTAAGATCGTGCTCAACTTCCTTAGCAATCAGGGAAATGCAAATCAAGACAACATTAAGATACCATCTTACACCGGTCAGAATGGCTAAAATCAAAAACACCAATGATAGCCTCTGCTGGAGAGGTTGTGGAGAAAGCGGCACTCTCATCCATTGTTGGTGGGAATGCAAACTTGTGCAACCACTTTGGAAAGCAGTGTGGCGGTTTCTCAGGAAAGTCGGGTTCAACCTACCTCTCGACCCAGCAATACCACTGTTGGGAATATACCCAAGAGATGCCCAAACATACAACAAAAGTATATGCTCAACTATGTTCATAGCAGCATTGTTTGTAATTGCCAGAACCTGGAAACAACCTAGATGTCCTTCAATGGAAGAATGGATGAAGAAAGTATGGAATATATACATATTAGAGTACTACTCAGCAGTAAAAAACAATGACTTCTTGAATTTTGCATACAAATGGACGGAAATTGAAAACACTATCCTGAGTGAGGTAAGCCAGACCCAAAAAGAGGAACATGGGATGTACTCACTCATATTTGGTTTCTAGCCATAAATAAAGGACATTGAAACTATAATTTGTGATGCTAGAGAAGCTAAATAAGAAGGTGAACCCAAAGAAAAACATATAAGCATCCCCCTGAATATTAACCTTCATCAGGCGATGAAAGAAGACAGAGACAGAGACCAACATTGGAGCACTGGACTGAAGTCTCACGATCCAAAGGAGGAGCAGAAGGAGAGTGAGCACGAGCAAGGAACTCAGGACTGCGAGGGGTGCACCCACACACTGAGGCAATGGGGATGTTCTATCGGGAACTCACCAAGGCCAGCTGGCCGGGGACTGAAAAAGCATGGGACAAAACCGGTCTTGCTGAACATAACGGACAATGAGGACTACTGAGAACTGAAGAACAATGGCAATGGGTTCTTGATCCTATTGCACGTAATGGCTTTGTGGGAGCCCAGGTAGTTTGGATGCTCACCTTAATAGACCTGGATGGAGGTGGGTGGTCCTTGGACCTCCCACAGGGCAGAGAAACCTGCTTGCTCTTTGGGCTGAGGAGGAAGGAAGACTTGATTGGGGGAGGGGGAGGGAATGGGAGGTGGTGGCGGGGAAGAGGCAGAAATCTTTAATAATTAAATAAATTAATTAATAAAAAAAAAAGGAAAAAAAAAGTATAATGGTTAACAAAAATGTCAGCCATATTTTCCTATCTGTCTTTGCCCTTGACTTTGCAAGTTCGCTGCTTAAATTTGAATTTATCCATTTTGTCCTTAGAACTTGCTTGGTGTAATGAAGCACGAGTAACCACAATGTATCTATCAGAACTCCAAAAGGTGATCTTGTACTGGCTTTCCTCGTCAGGTGTATTATAGCCACTTTCTTGGGCCTGCTCCTACAGAGCCCTACTGAAAGGTGGCAGCCAGGCTATTGGGTGACCACCATACTGGATGACATATGACTGACTCCTCCTATAGCAGCCAGCAAAGGAAGCTGTCAGCAGAGACAGATTCCCTACTTCCTGAGCAGAGCTAACTACCCAAACATGCTACTCTTAAAAACTTCTACATGTTATAGACAGAGGCCATATTTGTTCTGGTACTATAAGGTTGTGTTAGATGCTTTTCTTACAGCTGTGACGGAACAACGGTTTGCTCTGGCTCACAGTTTGAGCATCCATATCACTACGACAGAGAAATCGTGGTGACAGAACTCTGAGGCAGTCTGGTCATATCGCAAACACATTGGAGAAAAGCAGAGAAAGGTAAAGGCTTATTCCCCACTTTCTCTTCTTCTTAGGTCCAGGGCCCCAGCCATGGAGTGTTACCACTTACACTTGGAGTAAGTGTTCCCCACCTCAGCTAATGCAGCCCGGATGCTTTCTTACAGACGTACCCACAGGATCATCTCCGGGGTAATTCCGTATCCTCTTGACAATATCAGCCCACACAAAGGTCACTTAGCTGCTAAGGCAAGCACTAAATGCGATGTGTGCTGAGCACTGTGTTAGACAGACTCTATCACTTAATATTGAAAAATGCACGTGTCAACCATTATTTTTACCTTAACTCACAGGAAGAATTGCTGGAAAGAAGTAATACATGCAGCGTGCAATTACAACCTACATGTAATTACCTCTCTCTCTCTTTTTCTTTTTTCTTTTTTGAGCCAAGGTCTCAAAATACTGTCCATTGAGGGCACAAACTTTTGGATTTAAGGAGTTCTCTGCCTCAGTCTCCCAGATACCTTGCAAGACAGGTAAATGCCACATCATCCAACTTTCTAAGCTTTCACAATTGGTGTGTGTGTGTGCATGTGTGTGTATGTGCATGTGTATGTATGTGTGTATGTGTGTATGTGTGTGCGTGTATGTATGTGTGTACATGTGTGTGTGCATGTGTGTGTGTGTGTGTGTGTGTGTGTTTGGTCTTCCAGTTATAAATTGCTGGGGACTCAGAGTCATGTTCACTGAGTTACACCTCCAGCCTTGATTTCATTTTTAAACTATTTCTGAGACGGGGGCCTGGAGGAATGCTCAGCAGTTAACAGAGCTTGCTGCCCTTGCAGAAGACCTGAGTACTGATCCCAGTGCCCATAAGGTGGCTCACGGCCATCCTCTACTTCAGCTCCAGGAGTTCCAATCCCCTCTTCCAGATATTGCTCACATGTGAGATATATATATATATATATATATATATGTGTGTGTGTGTGTGTGTGTGTGTGTGTGTGTGTATACATATATGTATGTATATATGCAGACAAAACATTCACACATGTAAATGAAACATATGTACATATGTGATATACATATATGCACACATACACAAAACATTCATACACATAAAATGAAAATAAATAAATCTTAAAAAAATAAAGTAAGAGATGTGATGAAGCTCCGACCTAGGATGGACATAGGCTAGAATCATCCCGATTGAATGTACTCGCAGACGCGGTGGACGCGGGATGGTCCAAGCATGAAACAGTGAAGCCCACACTGAGAGCAGATATTCCCACTACAATTAAATCAAGTAGGTTTTTTGGGGGCTGGCCTGCAGAGTGGTAAGCCTTTTATTGGCGAGGTCCCCTGGCGAACAAGGAGTCTGGTCCTGTCCCTGAAGACCCTCCTGAGTGGTAAGAGTATTCTTGGCCCGCGGGACCCAGGAAACGGAGTGGGGCATTCCCCGACCCCCTTGACTTCCCGGTCAGTCTGGGAGGGCTGCTCCCCTCTGCTGGGGCTGCTCCTCCTCTGCCACGACCTCTCTCTCCCTGGCCCATCCCAGCTTGTGCCCAGGGGCTTCCTTCCTTCTCCCTCCCTTCCGTGGGGCCGTGGGATCACCCAGTTCAGCCTGTTTGGGCGCTGGGTCAGGTGCTCAGGGCAGAGGGCAGCAGGAGTTTCTTTGTTTTGGTGGCTGGCCTGCAGAGTGATAGGCCTTTTGTTGGCGAGGTCCCTGGAGAACGGGGAGCCTGGTCCTGTTCCTGAAGATCCTTCTGAGTGGTGAGAGGGATCTTGGCACAAGGTGGGAGCCAGGAAACGGAGCGGGGGCATTTTGTAAGCGGGGCCCCTGGCCAGCAGGGAAACCTGATCCTGTTTTAGAAGACCCACTAGATAGCATTGGTAGGAGGAGATGGGCAGGCGCTAAGGCAAGAATTCACCCAACAATCTGAAAAACAACATGAAAACACCAGAACCCAATGATCTTACAACAGAAGGACTTGATCACCCTAACACAAAAAAAGTGGAAAAAATTGACTTTATGAAAGTAATAGAGTCCCTTAAACAACATGTAAAAAATGCCCTTATAGAAATGGATGAGAAGTATAACAAAAAGTTTGAAGAAATGAGTAAATACGTAAATGACACCCTGGGAAACCCAAAAAAAAAAAAATGATGAAACAGGTAATGGAAACATTCAAGAATTGAAAACTGAAATGGAAGCAAGGAAGAAAACACAAACTGAGGACCAGCTGGATATGGAAAATCTAGGTCAACGAGCAGAGAATACAGAAACAAGCATAATCAATAGAATACAAGAGATAGAAGAAAGAATCTCAGATTCTGAGGACACCATAGAGAACATAAACACACTGATCAAAGAAAAGAGCAAAGCCACAAATTCTAATCACAAAACATTCAGGAAATATGGGACACAATAAAAAGACCAAACCTAAGAATAATAGGGATAGAAGAAGGAGAAGAGGCACAGCTCAAAGGCCCATAAAATATTTTTAACAAAATTATGGAAGAAAACTTTCCCAACATAAAGAAAGATATTCCTTTGAATATTCAAGAAGCATACAGAACACCAAATAGACTGGATCAAAAAAACACATCCCCTCACCATATAATAATCAAAACACAAAAATACAGATTAAAGAAAGAATATTAAGAGCTGCAAAGGAAAAAGGCCAAGTAACTTATAAAAGTAAACTGAGAGCCGGGCGATGGTGGTGCACGCCTTTAATCCCAGCACTTGGGAGGCAGAGGCAGGCAGATCTATGTGAGTTCGAGACCAGCCTGGTCTATAGAGCTAGTTCCAGGACAGGCTCCAAAGCCACAGAGAAACCCTGTCTCGAAAAAACAAAAAAAATAAAAAAAAAATTAAAAAAAAATAAAGGTAAACTGATCAGACTTAAACCTGACTTCTCTATGGAAACCATGAAAGCCAGAAGGTACTGAATAGAGGTACTGCAGAAAGTAAGAGACCATGGATGCAAGCCCAAACTACTATACCCAGCCAAGCTATCATTTACTATCAATGGAGAAAAAAAAAACATTACAGGATAAGAACAAATTTAAACAATACATAGCCACAAATCCAGCCTTACAGAAAGTAATAGATGGAAAATCACAACCCAAGGAATCCAACATAGCCAACACTGCCTACAATAACTCAGGCATCTAGCGACCCTTCATTAGCACAACTCAAAGAAGGGAGACACACAAACTATACTATCAAAAACAATAGGAATAACAGGAGTAAACAACCACTGGTCATTAATATCGCTTAATATTAATGGACTCAATTCACCTATAAAAAGGCACAGGCTAAGAGATTGAATACGAAAACAGGATCCAACATTCTGCTGTTAACAAGAAACATATCACAACCACAAAGACAGGCATCTACTCAGAGTAAAGGGTTGGGAAAAGGTTTTTCAAGCAAATGGTCCTAAGAAAAAAGCAGGTTTGGCCATACTAATTTCTAACAAAACTGACTTCAAACTAAAATCAATCAGAAGAGATTGAGATGGACACTTTATACTCATAACAGGAACAATTCATCAGGATGAAGTCTCAATCCTGAATATCTATGCCCCTAATAAAAAAGCACCCACTTATATAAAAGAAATATTACTAGAACTCAAGGCAGACATCAAACCACACACACTAGTAGTAGGAGACTTCAACACACCTCTCTCACCAATGGACAGGTCAATCAGAGAGAAACCTAACAGAGAAATAAGAGGATTAATGGAGGTAATGAATCAAATGGACTTACCAGACATCTATGGAACATTCCACCCAAAATAGGAAAGAATATACCTTCTTCTCTGCAACTCATGGAACCTTCTCGAAAATTGACCACATACTTGGTAACAAAAGAAACCTCCACAGATACAAAAAAAAAAAATCAGTGTCCACCTGTGTCTTATCTGTTCACCACCGATTAAAGTTAGAAGGCAACAACAATGCTACCCCAGAAAGCCGACAAACTCATGGAAACTGAACAGTCAACTTCTGAACCAACCCTGGGTCAAGGAAGAAATTAAGAAAGAAATCAAAGTCTTCCTTGAATTTAATGAAAATAAAGAGACAACATACTCGAACCTATGGGACACGATGAAAGCAGTGCTAAGAGGAAAGTTCATAGCACTAAGTGCCCACTTAAAGAAAACGGAGAAAGCATACATTGGGGACTTAACAGCACACCTGAAAGCTCTAGAAAAAAATAAGCAGACACACCCAGGAGGACTAGAAGACTGGAAATAATCAAACTGAGGGCAGAAATCAACAAAATAGAAACATAGAAAACAGTCCAAAGAATCAATGAAACAAAAAGTTGGTTCTTGGAGAAAATCAACAAGATTGACAAACCCCTATCCAAACTAATTAAACGACAGAGAGAGAACATGCAAATAAATAATATTAGAAATGAAAAGGGGGACATAACCACAGACACAGAGGAAATTCAGAGAATCATTAGATCTTACTACAAAAGCCTGTATGCCACAAAACTGGAAAATGCAAAAGAAATGGACATTTTTTAGATAAGTACATATACCAAAGTTAAACCAAGACCAGGTGAACGATCTAAATAGACCTGTTAGTCGCAAAGAATTAGAAACAGTTATCAAAAATCTCCCTTCCACAAAAAGCCCAGGACCAGATGGTTTCAATGCAGAATTCGACCAGAACTTCCAAGAAGAGCTAATACCTATACTCCTTAATGTATTTCACAATATAGAAACAGAAGAGTCATTGCCAAATTCCTTTTATGAAGCTACAGTTACCCTGATACCAAAACCACACAAAGACCCAACCAAGAAAGAGAATTACAGGCCTATCTCACGCTTGAAAGATCTATTTGACAAGAACTTTAAGTCTTTGAAGAAAGAAATTGAAGAGGACACCAGAAAATGGAAGGATCTCCCTTGCTCTTGAATTGGGAGGATCAACATAGTAAAAATGGCAATTCTATCAAAAGCAATCTATAGATTCAATGCAATCCCCATCAAAATCCCATCAAAATTCTTCACAGATCTGGAGAAGACAATAGTCAACTTTATATGGAAAAACAAAAAACGCAGGATAGCCAAAACAATCTTATACAATAAAGGATCTTCTGGACGCATTACCATCCCTGACTTCAAACTCTATTACAGAACTACAGTATTGAAAACAGCTTGGTATTGGCATAAAAACAGAGAAGTTGACCAATGGAATCGAATAGAAGACCCGGACTTTAACCCACAAACCTACGAACACCTGATTTTCGATAAAGGAGCTAAAAGTATACAATGGAAAAAAGAGAGCATCTTCAACAAATTTGTTCTGGAAAAACGGGATGTCAATCTGTAGAAGAATGAAAATAGATCCATATCTATCACCATGCACAAAACTCAAGTCCAAATGGATTAAAGACCTCAATATCAGTCCAAACACACTGAACCTGATAGAAGAGAAAGTGGGAAGTACTCTACAACACATGGGCACAGGAGACCACTTCCTATGTATAACCCCAGCAGTACAAACACTAAGGACATCATTGAATAAATGGGATCTCTTGAGACTGAGAAGCTTCTGTAAAGCAAAGGACACTGTCACTAAGACAGAAAGACAACCCACTGACTGGGAGAAGATCTTCACCAACCCCACAACTGACAAAGGTCTGATCTCCAAAATATATAAAGAACTCAAGAAACTAGACTGTAAAAGGTTAATCCATCCACTATAAAATGGGGCACTGAGTTGAACAGAGAATTCTCAACAGAAGAAGTTCAAATGGCCAAAAGACACTTAAGATCATGCTCAACTTCCTTAGCGATCAGGGAAATGCAAATCAAGACAACATTAAGATACCATCTTACACCTGTCAGAATGGCTAAAATCAAAAACACCAATGATAGCCTCTGCTGGAGAGGTTGTGGAGAAAGGGGTACACTCATCCATTGCTGGTGGGAATGCAAACTTGTGCAACCACTTTGGAAAGCAGTGTGGCAGTTTCTCAGGAAAGTCGGGATCAACCTACCCCTGGACCCAGCAATACCACTCTTGGGAATATACCCAAGAGATGCCCTATCATACAACAAAAGTATATGCTCAACTATGTTCATAGCAGCATTG
Source organism: Chionomys nivalis (assembly GCF_950005125.1). Classification (NCBI taxonomy): domain Eukaryota; kingdom Metazoa; phylum Chordata; class Mammalia; order Rodentia; family Cricetidae; genus Chionomys; species Chionomys nivalis. Next base: position 22,601,722 of record NC_080089.1, on the reverse strand, counting down.
TTTGTAATAGCCAGAACCTGGAAACAACCTAGATGCCCTTCAATGGAAGAATGGATGAAGAAAGTGTGGAATATATACATATTAGAGTACTACTCAGCAGTAAAAAACAATGACTTCTTGAATTTTGCATACAAATGGACAGAAACAGAAAACACTATCCTGAGTGAGGTAAGCCAGAACCAAAAAGAGGAACATGGCATGTACTCACTCATATTTGGTTTCTAGCCATAAATAAAGGACATTGAGACTATAATTCGTGATCTTAGAGAAGCTAAATAAGAAGGTGAACCCAAAGAAAAACATATAAGCATCCTCCTGAATATTAACCTTCATCAGGCGATGAAAGAAGACAGAGACAGAGACCCACATTGGACCACCGGACTGAAGTCTCATGATCCAAAGGAGGAGCAGAGGAGAGAGAGCACGAGCAAGGAACTCAGGACTACGTGGGGTGCACCCACACACTGAGACAATGGGGATGTTCTATCGGGAACTCACCAAGGCCAGCTGAACTGGGTCTGAAAAAGCATGGGATAAAACCGGACTCGCTGAACATAGCGGACAATGAGGACTACTGAGAAGTCAAGAACAATGCACTGGGTTTTGATCCTACTGCACATACTGGCTTTGTGGGAGTCTAGGCAGTTTGGATGCTCACCTTACTAGACCTAGAAGGAGGTGGGAGGTCCTTGGACTTCCCACAGGGCAGGGAATCCTGACTGCTCTTTGGGCTGATGAGGGAAGGGGATTTGATTGGGGGAGGGGGAGGGAAATGGGAGGAGGTGGCGGGGAGGAGGCAGAAATCTTAAATAAATAAATAAATAAATACATAAATGACCTCTCAAAAAAATAAAAGGAAAAAAAACAACAAAAAAGATAAAGTAAATACTTTTATGAACTATTTTGGGGCCAGCAGATGACCCAGTTGAGCAAGGTGCTGTCCCTAAGCCTGACGACCTTAGCTCAGTCCCACATGGCGTATGTGGAGGAAGCAGAAAACCAGTTCCCACAAGCTGTCTTCAGAGCTCGGCTCATCGAGGCACACCTTCCCTTAATAACAGATAAATGGAATGTAAAAAGCGTTTCTGGAAATTCCCCAATTCTGTTTCACAGTCCTCGAGTGACTCTCAACCATGGTCTAAGAAACATGACTGCAGCACTGAGCAGTCCCAGCAAGTATTTGCGGAATTAATTGTCATGTAGGAGAATTTAGCACACTCGTGGCTATAGAACTTATGGCATCCACACAGGTCATCCAGACCCCGGACAACCTCATCCCTCTACCATCTGTCCTCATCCTTACTAGGTCAGCTGGACAACCTCATCCCTCTACTAGGTCAGCAGGACAACCTCATCCCTCTATGCTCCAGTAGTGGGATCTGGGGTGTAAAGACATGAAGTGTGGAAGCTTGCTGGCCACCAGCCTAGGCAATGGGTGAGCTTCATGTTCAGTGAGAGATTCTACCTCCAAAAGAAAAAAAAGGCATAGAAGAAGACCTCTGAACTGCACAATCACACATGGGTGTGACCATGAGTCACCATGTTCAGCCATATGTCCTACCGATGCCATAAATACCTTTCTTTAAGTAACTGTTGTTTCTGAAAAATACCAGTGTCTTCCCCCACTCCAAAGGTTTTTGCTTGTTTCTGTGTGTGTATTGCATGCCCATGTGTTTGTGCATGTGTGTGCACGTGCCTGCAGAGACCAGATGGGGGTAGCAGCTCCTCTGTGAAAGCATCAAATGCTCTTAACTAATGAGCCATCTCTCCAAACCCCTAAGTATATTTTTTTAACTGTAGGGGAGAGAGGGCAACATCTTTCTTCACTCATTGCTAGGACCCCATAAAAAAAGACAAAATAACAAGCGAAAGACACAACAAATTTACTGAACAAGGTCACATTCAGAAAGAGGGATGACATATTATCGCAACAATTTTAAAAGATATAACATCTCACCCATAACTACAGTGGACTGAGCTATGAACCACAATGTCAATTTTTTATTTTATAGTAGAAAACAGACATTTCCACTGCTCTGATATTTCATTGTGCACAAAATATGTTTTCCTCATTCTCAGGACCAAGTATGAAATAGTCCTCCACAAATTTTGCTGGATGACAAACTTGACTAGTCTGAAAAGACAGTCCCTAGGCTGAGGCTATAGTCCAGTCAGTAGAGTGTTGACCTAGCATGCACACTGTTCTGAGTTATATCTCCATTCATAAACCCAGCGTGATGATACATGCTTGTAATCTTAACATTTGGAATATAGAAACAGGAGGGACAGAAGTTCAAAGTCATCCTCAGCTACATGGTTAACAGGAGGCCAACTTCAGCCATGTTAGTCTCTGTCTCAGAAAACAATTCAAATGGGGCAGGAGAGACAGTTCCATGGTTAAGACTGTGCATTTCTCACATGGCAGACCTAAGTTCAGTTCTCAGCACCTGTATTGGGTATTGGGTAGCTAATAACTACCTGTAACTACAGCTCCAAGGTATCTAGTGACCCCTTCTGGCATCCGTAGACACCCCCCCACACACACACATACAAAAATAATAATAATAATGCAGTAAATTCAAAAAAGAAAACTTTTTCCAAATAGTCTCCAAATAATCTAATTATAATCTCTAAAATAAAAATATCTATACACACGTATATATATATACATACATACATACATATACACATTGTGTGTTTGAAAATGGTTTGGATAGTCATTATAACAAGTGCTATTTAGTTTTCAAAGCCTTTCTCCTAAAAATAATAATCCTCAATACAAGTCCAGGAATTTCAAACACTAGCTTATCATTCATAGTTTGTATAAAATGTGTATGTTTGAAGCTACTTTATAGTGTACGCCAATCCAAACCAAGCAGGAAATATATTATCTCTATTAGTGAACCTCAAAAAATATTTGACATAAAAATGATCACTCTTAAGAGGGGCTGGCAAAGGACAGGATGGCCCAGTGGGTAAAGGCACTTTCTGCTGTGCCTGACACACCTGAACTCGATCCTTAGGATCTGCAGACCCACGTGGTAGAAAGGAACACTAATTCCCACAGGTTGTTTCCTGACCTTCACATGTGCACCCCCACCTATTCTCTCATACACAAACACACTTAGTAAATAAAATATTAAATAGAAAAATTCAGAAACAAACACCTTGTGTGTTTAAAGTTGCACATAACTGTAAGTAGCTGATGCAGCTGTATACCCCGGGTTTGTCCCACTCAGGATGGGAGCCACTGTCATGTTCACTGCCCTATGCTACAAATGCCCCTCATCTGCTGGTCATTTATCTCGGTTATCACAGCTGATAACCGGGTCATAACTGGGCCATACAAAGTGCTTGCGGTGCTAGCTACAGCTTCAGGCATCTTCTCGGAGACGTGGGACATAGGGCTATGCATAAAGGTGGATGATAGTAAAGGGATTGGTGTAGAATTTCCAGAGGGGGTCCTCCAGGGTTGAGAACCCAATGGGCATTGCTATGCAGCATGTATGATGCTAGAAAGCTGTTCTCCTTTACTCTGGGGAGATTCGGGTGCCGCACGATGGGTGATGCTGGCTTGATCCAGAGCTGCCCAGTTGCTGATTTTATTTTGGGAAGACAGAAGTGCATATGAACACGACGTGTAAGTAGAAACATGGTTATGAACTCAGGACTGGACAGTTAGCAAACAGAATCAGGTATGAGGTATGTATGGGTAATGGGAACAAAGACGGATGAGGGAGTTGGCCCAGGTTGCCAATTCCAAAAGGAGCATAAGCAAATAGAGTATGGACAAGTTGAAAGAACAAGAGGCCAAGCTGGAGAGCAGGATTTTTGTCTGTATGGAGAAGGAAGTGCCCGTGGGAGGGAGCTGCTGAAGCCTGATTGGAGGAAAAGATGTGGCTAACGAGAAGCTAAGAGAGCTGCTTAGTTCCTCGAGAGCCATTCCACTGGTAAACAGCTAGAGTGCAGTGAGATATACGGAAAACTCTACCACAGTCAAAACAGAGGTAGTGGCATCAAATTAAACACCCGTGTGGAGACACCACGCACATTCGTCCTTGCCCAGAGCAGGAACCTGCATCCTTTGGTAGGAGCTCCAGGCTGTCTCCTTCCTCGTGCTTAGCTGGGAGGGCACAGCAGTAAACATCTTTGTTCCTAGAACCGCACACTCCCAGGTAGCTCGCCAGGGAAGCGCAAAAGCAGGGGTTGGGGATTTTGGTTTTTGTTTCATTTTTGGAAAAGGACAAGGGAGGAATTATCAAATTCTTATAACAGCATTTCCTGAAGGGTAGTTTACAGGATACTGGTTCCCCAAGGAAACACTCGGTAAACTCCAAGGAAGGGAATTCTGTGGCTTAATAGCATTGAAGAGTCTGGAATGAGAGGAAACGGCTTTCCGGCTGGAGGATTTCTCGGGTCTTTGGTGTCCAGCTGTGCATTGTCACCCTTGCTAGGCAGCTCTGTTATACACACTCGTCCTCAACCAAAGAGAAGGCAGAGTGGATCTAACAGAACAAAAGCTGGCTCTTCTCAGAAGGAAGATTCTGATCCATTATGACCCTTAGATCAGAAATCCTGCCCCACAGGGACACTGCCCTAATCCTGAGGGACTGTTCCTCAAGCAAGTAGTTTTACAGGCCCGGCAGCAGCAGGCCTGGCTGTCCCTCCATCAGTGGAAGCTACAGGCTCCACTCCCAAGCTCCTGCTATCTGGGACCTGCATAGCCGATTTCCAGGAATGCAACCGAGCAGAGTGTGTCTGCTGGGATCAAATCGGAGATTCTGATGGATCTGGTCTGTTTGCAGAAGATGGTGAGAGATGACTGTGCTGAGCATGAAAAGAGTCTTCAGAAGGCTTCCTAAGGACTGATGGGACAGTGTGGGAGGGGAAGCCTGGATAGGTATGGACCCAGTAATCTTCCAAGCCTGCTTATTCATAGACCTTGACTGCAGTTGACTGATAGGACCTCAGACGTATGGGGCCAAGAAGACCTGGGTTTGGACATCAGTGATCTGAGGGCTATGCTGTCAGTCTGGATACTGAATGGCAGTCCACAGAAGACAAGAAGCGCTATTATTCAAACTCTTAGGCATGAGCACAGTTGTAGCCGACTCCCTACAGGCTCTTAGCAAGGGCAGTTCAGATTTACGTAGACTCCGAAGGCAACACTGTCTGAACTTGCTCCAAATCACATCCACTGAGAACAGTGATGCTGCAGTCTTCACATCTCAACCCCAACTCAAACTGTACCTCACCCCTGTCTAAGAGCCAGATTCCCATGACTAAGACCACTGCGGAGCACAGGCCTCAGAATACAGAGACACACTTTAAGTTTGGCCAAGTGTGGCTCAATGGGAAAGCATTGTTTAGCACTCGTGAGGCTTGAAGCCCTAAGTCCAATCCTAAGTAAGCATTTTAGGCTTGGATTTCCTTTGGAAGAATTCCAGAGCCAACACCAGGAGTAGTTTCTATCAGTCCAAAGTGGAGGGACCAATGCCATCCTAAGAAAAGAAGGAAAGAGAGCAAGCCCCAGCCTTGGGGTGCTCACTAACAACCTCAAAATACCAACTGGCTTTATAGCAGTCGTCCACACCAGGACCTGGACCTCTCCTTAAATACTTGTGTGATCCATCTAGATCCATGACAGGAAGAACTGAACTGTAACTAAATGCCCAGGCTGAACCCACAGGTCTGATGTCTCTGGATCCCAGGTGCACCCAGTCTTCCAGATCAAAGCCTTCTCAAGCACCCTGGCAGTCCGGCACCCCTGCTGGGCCTGCCGGCGTGGACAGCAGTGAGTTCATTCTCTCTCTTTTCTTGTGTTTCTTTGAATCCTGGGCACACCAGAGTTACACATGCCTGTGGAAGAAGAGAACACTGGAGAGATATGTGGAGTCATGTACCAATGATCTTTAATGCCTGCCACGCTGGCCATAGTCCCCTCAAGCCCCCTTCCCTGTGTCTTCTAGTTTCTTGTCACCATCACTGGCTCCCAGAACTTATAAGAAATATAGTTCCTGCCATTAGACTTTCTGAACAGGTAGAGTGAGGTGCCAAGGAATCCGTGCTCTGAAACCTTTGCTCCAAGATTCTTCTGCACATAGAGTCAGAAGCGCTGTTCCTGTTCCGGTTCCGGCTCCCACTCTCAATCTAAAGGGAGTTACCCTCCCAACAAAGACTAACCACAACTTCTAATTCTTCGCGACTAACAGGTCTATTTAGATTGTTCACCTGGTCCTGGTTTAACTTTGGTATATGGTACTTATCTAAAAAAGTGTCCATTTCTATAACATTTTCCAATTTTGTGGCATACAGGTTTTTGTAGTAAGATCTAATGATTCTCTGAATTTCCTCTGAGTCTGTGGTTATGTCTCCCTTTTCGTTTCTGATTTTGTTAATTTGCGTATTCTCTCTCCGCCGTTTGATTAGTTTGGATAGGGGTTTATCAATCTTATTGATTTTCTCCATGAACCAGCTTTTTGTTTCATTGATTCTTTGGATTGTTTTCTGTGTTTCTATTTTGTTGATTTCAGCCCTCAATTTGATTATTTCCAGTCTTCTACTTCTCCTAGGTGAGTCTGCTTCTTTTTTTTCTAAAGCTTTCAGGTGGGCTATTAAGTCTCCGATGTGTGCTTTCTCCGTTTTCTTTAAGTGGGCACTTAATGCTATGAATTTTCCTCTTAGCACTGCTTTCATAGTGTCCCATAGGTTTGAGTATGTTGAGTCTTCGTTTTCATTGAATTCAAGAAAGATTTTAATTTCTTTCTTTATTTCTTCCTTGATCCAGGTGAGGTTCAGTAGTTGACTGTCCAGTTTCCATGAGTTCATAGGCTTTCTGGGGATAGCATTGTTGTTGAACACCTAATTTTTGATAAAGGAGCTAAAAGTATTCAATGGAAAAAAGAGAGCATCTTCAACAAATGGTGCTGGCAGAACTGGTTGTCAATGTGTAGAAGAATGAAAATAGATCCATATCTATCACCATGCACAAAACTCAAGTCCAAATGGATTAAAGACCTCAATATTAGTCTGAACACACTGAACCTGATAGAAGAAAAAGTTGGAAGTACTCTACAACATATGGGTACAGGAGATCACTTCCTACGTTTATCCCCAGCAGCACAGACATTAAGGGCAACATTGAATAAATGGGACCTCCTGAAACTGAGTAGCTTCTGTAAAGCAAAGGACACTGTCACTAAGACAAAAAGGCAACCCACTGACTGGGAGAAGATCTTCACCAACCCTGCAACAGACAAAGGTCTGATCACCAAAATATATAAAGAACTCAAGAAACTAAACTTTAAAATGCTAATGAACCCAATAAAAAAATGGGGCACTGATCTGAACAGAGAATTCTCAACAGAAGAAATTCAAATGGCCAAAAGACACCTAAGGTCATGCTCAACCTCCTTAGCGATAAGGGAAATGCAAATTAAAACAACTTTGAGATACCATCTTACACCTGTCAGAATGGCCAAAATCAAAAACACCAATGATAGCCTTTGCTGGAGAGGTTGTGGAGAAAGAGGCACACTCATTCATTGCTGGTGGGAATGCAAACTTGTGCAACCACTTTGGAAATCAGTGTGGTGATTTCTCAGGAAATTTGGGATCAACCTACCCCAAGATCCAGTAATACCACTATTGGGAATATACCCAAGAGATGCCACATCAAATGACAAAAGTATCTGTTCAACTATGTTCATAGCAGCATTGTTTGTAATAGCCAAAACCTGGAAACAACCTAGATGCCCTTCAATGGAGGAATGGATGAAGAAAGTGTGGAATATATACATATTAGAGTACTACTCAGCAGTAAAAAACAATGACTTCTCGAATTTTGCGTGCAAATGGATGGAAATAGAAAACACTATCCTGAGTGAGGTATCCCAGACCCAAAAAGAGGAACATGGGATGTACTCACTCATAATCGGTTTCTAGCCATAAATAAAAGACATTAAGCATATAATGTGTGATCCTATAGAAGTTAAATAAGAAAGTGAACCCAAAGAAAATCATATAGTCATCCGCATGGAGAGGGGGAAGTAGACAAGATTGCAGGGCAAAAACTGGGAACTTGCGGGTGAGGTGGCATGGGGCAAAGGGGAAATGGGATGAGAAATATGAGAAGGGGATGATGGGAGGAGCCCGGGGGATTGGGATGGTTGGGATATAGGAAGGATGGATACGGGAGCAGCGAAGTATATATCCTATCTAAGGGAGCCATCTTAGGGTTGGCAAGAGACTTGACTCTTGAGGGGTTCGCAGGTGTCCAGGAATATGTCCCCAGCTGGTACCTTGGGCAACTAAGGAGAGGGAACCTGAAATGACCCTATCCTATACTGATGAATATCTTGCATATCACCTTAGAACCTTCATCTGGCGATGGATCGAGGTAGAGACAGAGTCTCAATTTGGAGCAACGGTCTGAGCTCTTAAGGTCCAAATGAGGAGCAGAAGGAGGGAGAACATGAGCAAAAAATCAGGACCACGAGGGATGCACCCACCCACTGTGACAGTGGAACTGATTTATTGGGAGCCCACCAAGGCCAGCTGGTCTGGGACTGAATAAGCATGGGTTGATTCCGGACTCTCTGAGCATGGCGGTCAATGAAGACTGATGAGAAGCCAAGGACAATGGCACTAGGTTTCGATCCTAATACATGAACTGGCTTTGTGGGAGCTTAGCCTGTTTGGACGCTCACCTTTCTGGACGTAGATAGAAGGACCTTGGTCTTTCCGCAGGGCAGGGAATTTGGACTGCTCTTCAGTATCGAGAGGGAGGGGGAATGGAGTGGGGGGAGGAGAAGAGGAGTGGGGATAGGGGGAGGGAAGTGGGGGGAGGGGGCAATATTTGGGAGGAGGGGAGGGAAATGGGAAACGGGGAGCAGGTGGAAATTTTAATTAAAAAAGAATAAAAAATAAATAAATAAATAAATAAATAAATAAATAAAAAGACTAACCACACACTTGCCCTCACCCGCTCAGCTCTATGTTCCCTGAGAACTCTATAGGGAAACAGGGCAAGCCAAAGAAATACACCCTGACCAGAGCCAAAAAACCACACTTTGACCCTGTAACTAGAGTCAAAGAAAATACACACGTTAGGCCTAGAATAAGAGCTGGTGGAAGAAATATGTCCTTGCCCCGAAATTAGAACCAAACAGCTAAAAAGGGTCAGTGAAAGAAACATACTTTGACTTTGAAACCAGAGCCAAATCTGCCCCTGACCATCTAAGCAGAAAACCAACCTGAGCAGGAAAGCAAACCAATCCCTGAGCAGAAAACCAACCAATCCCTGAAAACGACATCTAGCCAATCTAAGCTCAAGGGACTGAAATCTGACCAATTCCCACCATGTAAACCTTCGCCCTGGAAAAACCCCGCCCCTAAGAAGCCCTATACAAGCTCTGCACCGGTTTAGTCTTCCACCCTGGCAGAGGCAGACACTCTCCTGGATTCTTCCCTCCCAATATATCTCTTGAATGGGGTTTGGGTGAAGACCTTCTTTTGCCAGAGCAGAGACAGAGCCTGGGGGGAACAGAGTAGAACAGGGCTGTAACATTTCCCGGGGATACCTTGGTCTAGCAAAGAGGGGTTGTTACACTCCCAGGGACTGGGGCAGGGGTGTAACAACTTCATAGGGAAACTGTTACATTGGGGAAGCCTTTCCCTAGAGCAGGGCTGTAGGCCACCATGCTTACTCTGACCTGTGGTATTCCTTGGCTCCTGAGTGCCAGAATAATTTCCCATCCAAGCTGTCAAGCTTACACACTGAAAATTCCCTTTGTGCTCAGCTCCATGTTCCCCAAGGACCCTGAAGATTTCCTTTGCACTCAGTTCTGTGCTGTCCACAGAGAACAAGCAGACCCGATGCCTTCTCCAGCATACAGCTGCCTTGCTAGCGTGTAATGGATACTCCCAGGTGCTAACAAGACGTTCTCTGTTCTGCTCCATGTACCCATTCTGTAAAGCAATCAGATTGATTTCCTGCTCTTCTATCTCCAAACCCACTACCGCTACAGCCTCTACCTGTGATGGTGGAAGATACAAAATAATCCCACACTACTTCAGAATTACATATAATAAAAGGTTATTCATGTAGGGAAGACTTACAGATCGCTGTCCTAGATCACAATCCTGTGCACTAATAGGGAACAGGAACAGAGTCTAGCAGCCAGAAGTGAGAGCCAGAAGCAAGAAAGTGAGCACAGGCTCTACAGCTGCATTTATAGTATAAGAGACCATGTTCAAGTGTGCTGATATCTTAAAGGCTATTGGCTGAAGGAGCTTCCACAGCTTTTGTTTAAATAGGAGAGTTCCAAACCCAATACAAAACTATATACACTAGGAACAGATATCAAGTATAAGATTAGAATTACAACCAGCATAAACAATATTAAGCAAGGAACATATGCTAAATGTTTTGATAAGCATTCTATCCTAAGGAGTCTAAGCCTTGTATTGAAAATGGCTTGGCTAGATCATACGAGGACAGTAACTATGAGTAACTAATCTTCAACCCCATTGAAGGCCTGAGAAGGGAGATAATATTACTTGAGTAGGCAGGAAGTGCAACCAAGTAGCTTCCAAAACATGCAGTAGATGACAGAGACAACTAACTTTCTGAGCAATCACCCAAAGTCTCATTTGCAATGTTGAAGCAACTAACTTTGGCTAAGTCCTACAGTAACTGACAGACCATTTTCAGTGCCAGTAAGTTTTTCAAAGCCATCTTACCCTGTCTTGGCAAAATTTGACAGTCTTTTTTTCTTGAGTTCTGCTTGTCCAATCCAGACTTTGTGCACTTTGTCAGTGGTTGAGACATGGGCAGTTTCTTGCCCAAAGGCCAGTTATGCCAAGAAGACAAGCTCCAAGTGGAGTGTCTTTGGTGCTCACCAATCTCTTGGGAATAGATAGGTGCTGCCAGGAGCAATCATGTGTCACATCAACAGAATTCTAAGTTATTTAAATGCCACTTTCTACATCTCTTTGAAGTGATTGAAGGTTACCTATCTATGCAGAATACAATTTCTATGTACCTAAAGAACCTCATTAGTCTGATTAAAAGTATAACAAACATGAATGACTATTGACTTAGTACTTAATACTCATATAACATAAAGATTAAGACTTCATAATGGAATATTAAACAATCTTTAAATAACTGTTCAGTAAAGGAGGATACTAACATCAAAATATAAACAATCTATAAATATCTTGATCAGAGGTAGAAATATAGAATGAAATATGATAAATATATCCTAAAATTGTATCAATGTACAAAATGTCTTAAACAGAAGTAGAAATATGCATGCAAACAATACAACAAAATAACTTTGCATAGGTCTACAAATGTTGTAAACAGAAATAACAAATATAATTTGAATTTGTACCAATATACAAGAAACTATACCAGTGTAAATTGACCATAAATAATAGCTCACAAGTATTCACTCTATTACTCACTATTATTATGAGTGTGCATAAGTTAACACTAAATTACCTATCATCCAATTCAATCTTCCCTTTTTTCTTTTCTTTCTTTTTTTTTTTTTGAGAACTCTAGGCCTACATAGTTTTCACCCCAACCCCAACCCTATGAGAGTAATAATCAACCCCTAAATGGTGTCCCTAATCATGAGGACAAACTTTGTTGGGAGAGGAGATATCATTTTTTAGAATTGCTTCTTGCTGTCGTGGGGGCAATGTTTTTTCTATGGGATCCTGTAAAAGTAAAATGGTGATTAAGTTTCAAGATTGCTGTTCTGTATAATTACAAATGGTCTCTGAGTAGTCGATAGGGTCTTTTTGGAGTTCTGTCCAGAACAGTATAAGAAGGTGCACCACTTCCACAGCTGGTACCCAAAACCAGTCTTACAGTGGCACTTTCAGCATCATGACGTCGTATCAACCAAGTGAAGTTGCTGTTGTGAGGCCCCATCTTCTTCCTGGAAGCTTCAAAGATTACTGCAGGAAAATCTACTGTTCTTGTGGAAAACTTAAGCATCATTCATATAGACATATATTCAATGAAAGATACGATATAAACAAAATGAGCATGGAGAAAAATAAAATATTTCCTTAAAATCTATCTTCTTTTTGTCCCATACCAGATGGCTCCTGACATGAGACAGAAATTCTGAATTTAATTTTTCTTTTAACAACATGCTTGGATTTAAAGAAGGATAGTCATTCTTCAACTCCAAATCCAGCTCTTATTTTGAAGTAAAGATGTATACGTGCCCAAATAATCAAATTTTACCATGAAGATAACACAGCATCATAAGGCAGATTTCTCTTTTCTTGTTGATTCTTTCTGGATAGCTATATTTTTATGGTGTATGAGGTCCTTCTGTATTTGTGTTGCTTTCATTGGTTATTAAAGAAACTACCTTGGCCTAGTTGATAGGGCGGAATTCAGGTAGGTGGGGAAGACAGAACAGAATTCTGGGAAGAGCAGTGTGGCAGACACCATGAAGCTCATGCCCGAGATAGACAAAGGTTAGAATCTTTCCTGGTAAGCCGCGACCTCATGGTAATAATACACAAATTACTAAAAATGGGTTAGATCAAGATGTGAGAGTTAGCCAATAAGAGGCTAGAGCTAATGGGCCAGGCAGTGTTTTAATTAATACAATTTCTATGTGATTATTTCAGGTATAAGCCAGCTGGGTGGCTGGGACCAAGAGCAGGCCCTCTCTCCCTACTACATTTTTATCTTTAGGCATCTAGATGTCCAAGGTCTCTCCACTCTTTGAAGATGAATATTTTCCTGCAAAACAAGAACAGAACCCTGCCCCAACCCTTTTGAGGTTTTCTTACCACCTGTATGATTGTCACCTCTGTGGATGAGCCGTCATTTCTCCTTCTCAGGAGATTTCTCTTTTTCAAACTGAATCTTTATCAATTTTGATGGTATCCGTAACTTTTCTTCTCCCATAGAAACAAAAGAGAAACCCCTTCCTCAATGTAGCACATCTCCTGTTTTCCATTGTGAGGTCAGCACATCCTTGAAATATACTGGCTGCTTTAATTCAGAAGATTTTTTTTATTATCCAATGTCTATCTGCTGCTGTTGTCTTTTCTCATTAGCATTAAGAAAATTCAAGTTTAATAAAGCATTATGCAATCCTTTTATGGGATCCTTTCTGTTTGTTTAGCATATCCTTTATAGTTCAATTTGTTCTTTCTATAACTGCCTGAGCTGTAGGATTGTTTGGCATACCTGTAATATGCTTTATATTATAATAAGCAAAAAACTGTTTCATTTTTTTAGACACATATGCTGAACCATTTTCTTTCTTTAATTGTGCAGATATACCCATGATGGCCATAACTTGTAATAAATGCATGATTACTGAATCAGCCTTTCCTGAGCGTAAGGCAGTTGCCCATTGAAAACCTGAATAAGTGTCAATGGTGTGGTGTACATATTTTAATTTTTAAAATTCTATAAAGTGGAACACATCCATCTGCCAGATCTTATCCTTTGAGTACCCTTTTGGCTAATCCCTGCTGGTAATGGTGTTTGGTTATAGAAAGAACAAGTAGGACACCTCTTTAGTCTCCTTAGCTTGTTGTAATGTAATAGAAAACTCTTTCTTCAAACCTTTGCTATTGACGTAATGTTTCTTATGAAATTCTGAGGCCTTCAACACACTTCCAACCAGTAATATATCAATTTCTGCATTATCTTGTGCTAGAGGACCTGGCAGACCTGTATGGGATCAGATGTATGTTATGAGACAAAGCCTATTCCTGATTATATCTTAAACCTGTATGAATAATGAAGTCAATTCTATATCATCTGGTATAAATTCAGCAGTTTCAATATACAAGACAACCCATTCTGCATATTGTGAAACAGCAACTATATTGAGAGGTTCTTTAAAATCCCTTAGTACCATGAGAATAGCATATAATTCTGCCTTTTGGACAGAATTATAAGGGCTTTGTTCCACCTTACTTAATTCTTCTGATTTGTAACCTACCTTTCCTGATTTATTTGTATCAGTATAGAATGTATGCCCTCTAGTTATTGGTGCATCACATACAATAGGGGGAAGGATCCAAGTACTTATCTTTATAATGTTAATTCTATCACTTTTGTAATAATTGCTGTTAATTTATCCCAAAAAATTAGCACAAGCTCTTTGCCAAGGTTCATTGTCTTTCTATAATTTTTTTTTAAATTTCATCAGCAGTAAAAGGAACTATAATCTCTGCTGGGTCTATACCTGCTAATTGATGAAGTCTCAATTTTCTTTTTATAATTAATTTAGAGACTTTTTCCACATAAGTTTTTAATTTTTTACTTGGTTTATGTGGTACAAAGATTCATTCTAAGATAATTCCCTCTGCATTAAAATTTCTGTAGATAAAATTCTGAAAGGCAATTAAGATTTGGATTCACTCTATATGTGCCTCCTGTAATTTCTCTTCAATGACTATCAATTATTTTTCTGCTTTAGCTGTTAATTCTGGGACTATTTAAGTCTTTGTCACCATCTACAGTTTTGTTTAAATGAACTATTAGAACTATTAGGTCAGGTGTTATCCCAACAGCCAGTCATAGACTGGAAATGTCTCCTAACACTCTTTGAAAGTCGTTAAGAGTCCATTAAGAGTCCACAATAGGTCTCTCCTAATTTGTGCCTTTTGTGTTCTAATTTTCTGTAAACATATTTTGTAACCTAGGTAATTGAGAGATTCTCCTCTTCGTATTTTTTTTTAGAAGAAATTTGTAATCCCCATTTAGGCAAAACATTTTTTACTTCTTCAAATATTCTTTCTAAAATATCTGCATTTGAGTCACATAACAAAATGTTGTTCATGTAATAGTAAATTATACACTTAGGAAGTTGCTTGCATATTATTTTTAAGGGCTGTTTCACAAAATATTGGCACAAGATGGGGCTATTGAGCATTCCCTGTGGGAATATTGATATTTCCTAGTAGGCTGAGAATTATTATAAGTAGGCACTGTGAAAGCAAATTTTTCTCGATCCTTTTATTGTAAAGGTATAATGAAGAAATAATCCTTTAAATCAATATCTATAAGAGGCCATCCTTTTGAAAATAGAGGAGGAAGAGGAATTCCAGACTATAGAGAGCCCACGGGTTGGATAACCTTGTTTACAGCTCTTAGATCTGTCACCATTCTCCAATTTCCAGATTTCTTTTTAACAACAAATATAGGAGAATTCCAATGAGCTGGTTGATTCTTCAATATGGTGATCATCTAGTTGCTCCAGTACCAGCTGTTCTAAAGCCTGCAAGTTGTCTCCATTAAAGGCTATTGTTTAACCGAAATGGGTTTCTCAGTTAACTATTTTAAAGGCACAGCTGTTAGTACCTCTGACAGTTTGCTAGTTGCTTTGTGTTCTTATACAACCTGAATGGCTGGTGACCATTTTCTACTTGAGATGATGTTACAATTCCTAGGAATTGAATATTTGCCTCTTGAAGAGGCTAATCTGGATGCCAAGATTCTGGAGTAATGATAGTCACATCCTCACCTGTATCAAGTATTCCCTCAATTACAATGTCATTCATATGCACTCTTAGCTTTGTTCTTTGGTTATTTATATAAGTCTTCCAAAATATATGTTTTCTATTTTTTACTGGAGTTTTTTACTCATCTTCCAGGTCTATTCCATCATCCAGAACAGTATGGTTTTTTACAGGAGGCACTAGATTGTTTAGTTTTCTTGGTGAGACATGTTCTCCACAGTGACTGGCAATGACTAGGTCTTGTTTGACATATGGGCCTGCAAGAGGCCCCCCAGGGAGTTTCCCAGTGGAATTGGGTTTCCTTGTCTGTCTCTTGTTGACCTACATTCATTAGTCAAATGCCGGCCTTTGCCACACTTCCTACATATCCCAGAAGGCTGAGTCCTCCTATTCTTGCCATTCCTAGAGGAGACATTATTCCTAGGAATTCCTTATGTAAAGTCCCGTCTTAGATGTCTTATTCTTCCACAATTAAAACATTTGGCATTTTGGCGTCTCCTCATACCATTGGAAATTGCTTCTCCTACCCAAGCTTCAGTACTATAGTCAAAAGTTTCAACATTCATTGTATGCAAGATCCATTCACCTGTGGTTGCTGATCTAATCTTTAAAGGCCCAAGGATCTTTTTGCATTCTAAGTTGGCATTTTCAAAAGCCAAGAATTCAATTAGTGCATGTCTAGCTTCAAGCTCTGTCACTCCTAATTGTACAGCCTTAGTTAATCTTTGTAAGAAGTCAGTAAAGAGTTCTCTCTGGCCCTGTTTAACCCTAATATATGACTCAGTTCTCTTTCCTGATTCCCAAATGCTGTCCTGAGCATTTAAAGTTGCTGTACTACATAGGGACAAGATGTATTCATCGTAGTGAGCCTATTCCTGAGGATCAGAATAATGACCCTTGTCAAGAATTTAATCCTGTAAAGTCTCAAATCCTTTTGTTTTCCTTTGTTGCTCTAAAATTTTTGCCTTTTCTCTCAAGTAACATTTCCAAAGCAGCTGAGGTCCATTTTCTAAAACCACTGAGATTAACTGAAGCCAACCATGTGGGGTCGCCTTAGTACTTGAAGCCCACATTTTCACCATTTCCTTGACAAATGGTAAATATAACCCATAAGAAACTGTTACTTGTTTTATTCCCTTTAGATCACTCATACATATTGGTTCCCATGCATATTCTTTGACTACCTTAGGGTACTTTGTGTCAGATGGTCTTTATGAGGAAATTACTGGTTATGCAGTTGAAACTCTGTATAAGTCATCCTGGGGTCTGGCATATACTGATGATCCTAAATCCTGTCCTTGTACCTCTGTCTCTGTTCATCAATTTCAATAAATTCCTCAATCTTTTCAAATCTTTTTACTACTGCCTTTTTTTAAAGTCTGAATCTCCTGTCTAGTCTTCTGTTCTAATGTCCTCACTGAGGATTCTAACTTGTTCAGTAAAGATAATATCTCATCCTTGGACACAGCATAACTTTTCAACAGATTCTGACAGTCAGATTCAACAGCACAAATTCATTCAGATAATTTTGTCAAATTGATGCTATCCCTCTCTCTAGTATTGTACCATTTTTAATGAGATGATAATGAAAACAAAGCTAATTCCTATAATCAAATAATAGGAAGGAAAATAGCATAAGTCTTGCACAATACCTTCCATATATTAAGCAAAATAATTATTGAACTTCTGGATGTTATCAGTCATTTTTTATAGTTTTTCAGGTATAACCTCTGGTAAAGTAATCACAATGAATTGGAGTAAGTGTAAGAATTGTTATCAGTCATCGGTTTTCACAGTTGCAGCGACTTGGTTGAGAGATGACAGCAGCAGTGAACAGCACATGTTACTTACTTAGGTACTAAAAAATATGCTTTGTTTAACAAATTAAGAACAGTTATTAAGGTGATAAAATGATTCTGAAATTTGGGGCCCAGGATAAAGAGAAAACCCAAATTTTTCCATCAGTGCAAGTTGCAGACTGTGTGCACCATGGGGTTTGCAGGCAGCAGTGTGTAGGCTGGAATGTGGATTGCAAGCTGGGGAGTGCTGAGCAGCAGCCTGCTGCATCTGAGGGCCCGCAAAGTCATGGGTGGGAGAGTCAGTGTCTGACACACCATGCAGCCGGTGGACTGATCCCAAAATGTGTGGAATGTTTCCCACATTTGGGCACCAGATGATGGTAGAAGATAAAAAATAATTCCACACTAGTTCAGAATTACATATAATAAAGGGTTATTTATGTAGGGGAGACTTACAGATCACAATTCTATACATGTACAGGACAATGACATGAACAAGGACAAAATCTAGCAGCTGAAATGAGAGCCAGAAGCAAGAGAATGAGCACAGGCATTACAGCTGCATTTATAGTATAAGAAACCATGCCCAAGTGGGCTGGTATCTTAGAGGCTATTGGCTGCAGGGGCAGAAGGAGCTCCCACAGCATACCTGCCCTCTTCATTTCCCACCCCCAGCTTACTTTCCAGCATCGAACAATCAGACCTCTGCCCACATCACCCCGCTCAGTCACCTCTGAAGCCCCTGTCCTGAAGGTGGAAAGCTGGTATATCCAGGGGAACCTGAAAGCTCCAACATGCTTTCACATTTGAACTTCACAACACTGTGGAAAAGTGTGTAATATCTCAGTAATTCCCTGTCTGCAGCTTAGATTATTGTTTCACTGTTCCAGTCTCTACCATGCCCCTGTAGAGAATAGAAGTCAACAATTGGAAACGTTGACTGTAATTCAACAGGGAGTCTATGCCTTTTACATGTAGTAATTTTTGAAAAGACTCAGCTATTGTGCAATCTTTAAAATGTAATTTTTCTAATAAGTCATTTTTATTGTATTTTATTAAAGTATTGGTCTGAATTGGAGACAAAACAAAGTATTCTTTCACACCAATGATAACCTATGCTGGAGAGGATGTGGAGTAAGGGGAACACTCATCCACTGCTGGTGGGAATGCAAACTTTGCAACCACTTTGGAAATCAGTGTGGTGGTTTCTCAGGAAATTGGGAATCAACCTACCTCAGGATCCAACAATATCATTCTTGGGAATATACCCAAGAAATGCCCAATCATATTGCAAAACTTTTGTTCAACTATGTTCGTAGCAGCATTATTTGTAATAGCCAGAACTTAGAAACAACCTAGATGCCACTCAATGGAAGAATGGATAAAGAAAGTGTGGCACATCTACACATTAGAGTACTACTCAGTGGTAAAAAAAAAAAAAAAAAAAAAAAAAAAAAAAAAAAGACATCTTAAATTTTGTATGCAAATGGATAGAAATAGAAAACACTATCCTGAGTGAAATAACCCAGACCCAAAAAGGTGAATATGGTATGTACTCACTCATTAGTGGATTCTAGCCATAAACAATGGACATTGAGCCTATAGTTTGTGATCCTAAAGAACCTAAGTAATAAGGTGAACCCAAAGAAAAGCATATATAGATCCTCCTGGAAATTGGAAACAGACAAGATTGCCAAGCAAAAGTTGGGAACATTGGGGTGGGGATGGGGTAGGGGGAAGGGGAGAGGGGGAGAGAGAAGGGAGAAGGGGAGGGTTGGGAAAATCTTGGGGGAGTGGGATGGTTGAAATGGAGGAAGGACAAATATGGGAGCAGGGAAGGAGATATCTTAATTAAGGGAACCATTTTGGGGTTGGCAAGAGGCTTGGTTCTAGAGGGGTTCCCAGGTGTCCACAGGGATGTCCTCAGCTAGGACCTGAGCAGTGGAGGAGAGGGTGCCTGAACTGACCTTATCCCATAGTCAAACTATCTTAAATATCACCATAAAACCTTCGTCCAGTGACAGACGGAGACAGAGACCCTCATCGGAACACTGGACTGAGCTCCCAAGGTCCAGTTGAAGATCAAAAGGAGGGGAATATGAGCAAGGAAGTCAGGACTGCGAGGGATTGGTCCACCCACTGAGACAGTGTGCCTGACCTAATGGGAGCTCGCCAAAGCCATCTGGACTGGGACTGAACAAGCGTGGGATCAAACTGGACCCCCTGAATGTGGCTGACAATTGGAACAGACTGAGAAGCCAATGATAATGGCACTGGGATTTGTTTCTACTGCATGTACTGGCTTTTTGGGATCCTAGTCTGTTTGTATGCTTACCTTCCTAAGCCTGGATGGAGGGGGGAGGGTCTTAGACTTCCCACAGGGCAAGGTACCCTGCCCTCTCTTAGGACTGGAGGGGAAGAGGGGGAGGTAAGTGGGGAAGTGGGAGGGAAATAGGAGGAGGGGAGGAAGTGGAAATTTTGAATGGTATTATTTATAAAGCAATAAAAAATAAAATAAATAATAAAAAAGAAAGAAGCGCTTATACAATCCTCATCAATGGAGAATTGATATCCTTGGTTTTCAAAGAGTCACTGTATAAAGAAATTCACTGATAACAACACATAGTCAAGTGTTGCTCTGAACTGCAGGTCAAGGTAAGCTCCCGAACCCAAGCTAAAACATTCTCTCTGGTCCTGACCGCTCCAGTCTGAGATTGGGGAGACTCCACCTACACACTCTGATTCTTTCTGGCTTATTTGAGAGGCTAGGTCCATTCATAGAAGACCAGAATCAACCTTTCCCCTCTCCAGATTCTAGGCCCTTCTCAGGACCTACTCCTAGATATTGTTGTCCTACCACTGTTGAGTCTCCAGAGAAAAAATTCTAAATCAATTTAACATTTATTCATTCCCAGGGGCTCATGGCTTTCTTCTGTTCCTGTTGCAGTAGAAGAAGTAACGCAATGGTCGGCTGGACATGACTTTCCACGTTGTGAGCCTTTCCTCTAAAATTCCAGATGGAAAAGCTTTACACTCCCTAACATGGCTCACGATGTCAATGATATATTCATATACGCACCCAACACAAAGGTCACTGATGTTGGTGTGGACATGGAGGAATTGAAACTCCATGCATCACTAGCAGGGACGTATCATTGCACTCTCTGTGGGAAAGATGGAATGTCTTTGAAAGAACAAAGCATAGAATTATCATTTGATCTATCAATGCCACTTCTGCGCACAGATACAAAATCACTAAAGTCAGAGTTTCAAAGTAAAACTTGCACTGCCTTGTTTACATCAGCCAAGAAAAGAAGAACAAATGCTATACATTTATGCAAATATCCCACTGTAAAAATAAAATTCTAACAGAAACATCACAACTTGGTTTGGTAAGTGCTCTGCCACTGAACTACATCCCCAGCCAACACCACAACTTGTATGAACCCTGAAAATTGTGGGAAATGGATATGGTCAGATATAAAAGAAGAAGTAGTACATGATTCTATTTATACAAAATACCTAGAGTAGCCGAATGTGTAGAAACTGCAAGCGAAATGTTGGCTCTATGTAGATGACAATTAGAAATTATTATTTGTTGTCGGGCGTTGGTGACGCATGCCTTTAATCCCAGCACTCGGGAGGCAGAGGCAGGTGGATCTCTGTGAGTTCAAGTCCAGCCTGGTCTACAAGAGCTAGTTCCAGGACAGACTCCAAAACCACAGAGAAACCCTGTCTCGAAAAACCAAAGGAAAAAAAAAGAAATTATTATTTGCTAGAATACAGATTTATATGTCTAAGTGGATGGTAGTAATGGTCACACAATATAAATGTTCTTGATGTACAGGGCTGAGCACTCTAAAATGACCAAAATGATAAATGATAGATAGATAGATAGATAGATAGATAGATAGATAGATAGATAGATGATAGATAGATAGATAGATAGATAGATAGATAGATGATAGATAGATAGATAGATAGATGATAGATAGATAGATAGATAGATAGATAGATGATAGATAGATGATAGATAGATAGATAGATAGATAGATAGATAGATAGATAGATAGATAGATGATAGATAGATAGATAGATAGATAGATAGATAGATAGATGATAGATAGATAGATAGATAGATAGATAGATAGATAGATGATAGATAGATAGATAGATAGATAGATAGATGATAGATAGATAGATAGATAGATAGATAGATGATAGATAGATAGATAGATAGATAGATAGATGATAGATAGATAGATGAATGGTTGATAGATATCTCATATATATATATATACACATATATATGTGTGTATACATATAAATATCTTCAAATACCAAAGATCAGAAGATAATCCCAGAAGTATTAACATCCTTTTATACTGAACTGAGACTTTCTACTTGACTGAAATCTAACTTCAGCCAGAAAGTAGACAACGTTCACACTAAGTGACTTGTTATTGTGGGGAGCCACATTTCACTGTCTTTGTCACTGTCCCAGATTTTAGGGAAAGACTCTCCAGCTATGTGCTGACTGTATAGAAGAGGACAGCACACCCTGGATGTTACAATGTGGCTTTTCCAGCATCACATGCAGCAAGTGTGGCTTGGCAGGTGGTCCCCTAGATCCTGGCTGGACAGGCCCTGCTAGCCCAGACTGGTCCTTCTCCCCACAGCCCCCTTCTTCTCCTTTGACATCCCAGATGCTAACCTCATGGTTCTCCTACTCATTTCCTTTCTCTGTATTGTTGTAAAGGGTTTTCTGTTTTTAAATTTCAAGTAACGTTTGGTTTTACAGGGAAAAAAATGAGCAAAAAGTGCTGAGTGTTTCTCTTTCTAGACAAATAAATTAAAATTTTAGTCAATTGATAAAAAAAAACCATTAAGTCTATAGCTCAAAAGGATATATCAGGAGAAAGTCCCTTTTGATGACACCTGTAGAATGGTGCTACGTAACTCCCCTCCCCAGCATCCCCATTAGTAATGTCTTGCTCTTTGTGGGTCATCTGTTAGCCAATACTTGATAACAGTGTGATGTGGAGGTCACACTGTTGATTTTGAGAAATGACTTGTTCCCATCATCACACAGGACCCTTTCTTGACCTGAATTCCTGATGGTTTCTTTTCTTACCCAGGATTAGACAGTCTCCAAGTCCTATCTGTGGACATTGCCCCCACCTGCTCTATTCTCTCCCTGGAATAATTCTGACTCTTCTCCTTCTCCTTTGAGGCAAAGGCCGTGAAAGGAAGGAGAAGGCGAGACAGGTTGGAGGCACGTCTGTGAGGGGCTCAGACTCTCTGGCTGCAGGAATCTATCTTCAAGTCCTCCGACCCATACAAGGTGAATGGCAAAAGTAATGACTTGGTGAGCTGGCAGCCACGCACACAGAAGCCCTTCTTTGTAGTCAATCTGGGAAAGTCCTTGCTCTCTTTCCTCACATCAAACAGGTCTTCCCCTCCCCACCCCCTCTGCTGCCTTTGATGTCTTTCCTCCTGACCTGGGTCTTGGTGCTGGTGGGAAGACAGTCAGGATTAGACCAGATTTGCTGATCACTCACAGAGTGATGGAGCTTATTGTCTGAGGTCAAAGTTCAAAGAACTCATTACAAGTTTCTTTTTAAATATAGAGCCATCATTCTAATTAAAAATTCACAGGGCTAAGAATCACCAGAGGTCTCCCCTCAAATAGCTCACCGGGCAGCGTGGAGAAGTCCAGGGAAGTCGCTGATGAGCCAGTGGTGTGGTGCCAAGCTCCATGAAACCCTCAGGCCCCGGGCTGCTTCTCCCTCTCTCTAGTTGCCCCCACCCCTCCTGTTTCTGATCTTCACCTTCAAGCCTACACAATGACTGCTCGCTCTCCAGACACCATGAGCTTTGTCTATGAAAACTAGGTCAATGTGAAGCCTGAGAGGCATGTGCCCAGTGAGACTGTCCCTCCTTAAAAAAGAAAAGAAACAAATTTGCCTGGAAATTTCATCCTGTTGATTTCTGCTCTTGTCTCATTGGAGAGAGTGGTGCCATCAGGCTACCTGAGGCGCAAGGGAGCCATTGTGAAGTGACCACAATGCTGTGTTGAGCAAAACTTGAGAACAGTAGAAAAGGAAGACTGAAACAAGGCGGCCACACCTCCATCCGCTCTGGGGAAGTACCACATGGCCGGTCACTGGGGCATTTCAACTGCTAGCACTGACGAGCTAGCCATGGAGTGCACTCTTGCAGAAGTCCAGGCTAGCTCACCACACAGACACTTGCAGCCCAGCTCAGCTACATGCACCCAGCTAACTCTCCTGGATGTGTCTTGTCTATTCAACATGCTATAATGATGCCATAGACTCAGGCCATGGCTGTGGCTCAGGGGAAGAGCACTTGTCTAGCGTTCTTCAGACCTTGTGTTTAATCCCCAGAACAGAAAAAAAAAATTGGAATGTTTGAGGCTGGTCTTGGTTACATGCTCTTCCTTAAAAAGAGGTGAGGATAGGAAGAAGGAAAGAAGAGGGAAATGAGAGAGGAGAGAGAAAGAGAGGCAAAAAGGTTTGCTTACATCAGGTGGCTAAAACAGAGCAGAAAAGTTATTTCTCAGAGCTTTGGAGTCTGGAAAGTTCCCGATCACGATGGCATCGGGACCTAGTGAAGGTCTGCCGTATGGCCCATAAGTGGTTATTCTATTGCTGCCTCCTCACGTGGCAGAAAGAGCAAGAGAATTCTGCAAGTCTCCTCTATAAGGACACTAACCTGGATCATGAGGACCTATGCTCCTGGCCTACTCATTCCCCGAACTTCACCCCCTCAAACCATCACGCTGAGGGCTAGAAGTTCACCATACAAACTTCAGGGCGACTCAGACATTCAGACCACGACAATCAATCCCTTACACTCAGAAACAGTATGAGCTCATAAATGATTATTGATGCTTTCATTAAATCTGGAGATAATCTGTTACATACATCAACGGAAAGCAAATACAGAAAACAAGAAGGGAGAACTGAAAAGAATACAGACTGGGCAACCGGCTCCACCCATGACAAGGAAGATGGATTTCGTTTCCCATCAGAGGGAGAGTGCAAGCTTTAGCAGAGGAAATAATCCTTCAGGGAAGGACACATGGACAGATGTTTGCCAGGCAGAAGGGAAGCATGTGGGAATGCTCCAGTGGATCAGAAGGGATCCTGTGCAATCACAACTCGATGATCAACAGGCAGGGAGGAGGCTGTGAGATGGAGAGAGCACCAAAGCCTCATTTTACTTCACCCTCTTAGTGACCACACAGGCATCGGGGGGAAACAACATACAGGGAGGAAAACGATTGGAAAGAATTGGAGAATTTGAAAGAACTGGACCACAGAGGTCTTCAAGTCCTTTAGAGAAACTTTGGGTTTTGTCTCACAAATGATCAATAACCATTGTAGCTCTCAGAAGGGATGACCGTGGTCTGGTACATTTTTAAAAGATCACATGAACCATAAACTAGGTGAAATTCCTATATCATTTAAAAGAGGATTCTGCTTACACATTTACACATGCAGTCATGGGCAGCCACACAGCATTATCTACTTCTCACAAGTTCCAGAAACAACCAAAGTTTTCTGTACCATGTTATCTAAAACACCAGTTGTAGGCCGTGAGTAGAGCATGCCTGGCTGGCAAGAGAGTTCAGCCTGGATCAGACTCTGTCCTTAGGAAGTGCTTTGCCCCCCTGAACCTCAGAGCCATGGTGAGCCTTAGGAATAACCTGATGAAGATGACAGACAAACCCCTGCTGGGTCCCACTCTCCTTTGAAAACTGCTCTCTCAGCACATAAGACAGTGATCAACAGAGTAACCCTCTTTACCAGCAAGAAATCTGAAAGACTTACGCAGAGCCAGGGTTTGAAGCTGGGCATCCTGATTATCAGCCCAATGCTGCTCCATTCAGACATGATACACAGCCAAGACATTGCATGGTGGCTTGTTTCAGGTGACAAAAATAAAAGTTGAGAAACCTCAGTGAAAAATAAAATTCAGAGACAAGATGAGACCTGAGGAGTATTTCACCAACAGCTGGGCGTGCTTCATCTCCCTGCTGTCAATCCAGCTTGCCTGAATCCCCTCTGGCAGCATGCCTTGAGCCACAAGTAGAAGTTGTGCTTATGCCTCTGTGAATAGCCACTTGGCTCTTCCATGAACAGGAAACCCTTGGTTTTGTCACAAGGCATGTGTGCACTATTCTCATTCCGAAAAAAATGTAGCTCTCTTTTGTGCTGGTAATTGAGTCTGTCCAGATCAAGAATCAAGAGTCTAAGCCTTGGAGAAGTTTAGACTAGTGGAGAGACAGTATTTGAACAAGCAGTTGTCTTAACAGAGAGCAAGTCTCCCCCGGGGACCGCACAGTCTCCCCGGGGAGCACACAGTCTCCCCTGAGAGGACAGACAGTAACCACTCAGTCTGTTTCACAGCAGCCATAATGAGATGGATGCTCCCAAGGTTTTAGGGAGGGCAAACCCTTGAACTGGGTTTTCAAAGATAAGTAGAAGCTTACCAGAAAGAAAGGCAATGGAGCCAAAGGAGATTAGCATGATGGCAAGGATCCATAGGCTGCTTGGGAAAATTAAAGAACTTGGGTCTTGCAAGCAAAAACGGTGCCCAGTCAAGGCCTGGCAAGAGGCAAAGCTGGAAAGGTAAGCTGAGGCTGCTGTGTAGGGAGAGAGATAGGCGAGGCTGGGATTGGAAGGCCTTGGAAAGCATGGCAGATGTTTGCACGCTCTGAGCTCACCATCAGGTGACGCTCAGGGTGGCTCCTTGAACGTCAAGCCTCCTCTCGCAGTCCTGAGTATTCTCAAGCTGCCAGCTCCACAAGGCACGCAGACTAACCACCACTTTATTGGACACTGAGTCTGGCCCCCGGAGAAAGCACTGGAGTCACAGTGAGACACAACACGAATAAACTGCGTCATCAGGAGACATTTAATCTGGGCCGAATCCATTTGGTCACGAGGGTGATTTATCAGGATGCAAACACACTGCCAACATATGGGAGGGCGTGGCTCCTGGAGTTGATTTACATGCCCAGCAGAACACTAACATCACTGCGGGGCTCTCTGGGGGCCAGCACAGCTCCTGGACTGCTCACAGTCCGCCCCCCACCCCTGCCCCCGCACACCCAACCAGTCTCTAACAGTGGAGCCTCACCTTTCTGACCACCCCATTGACTGAGCGACGCCAACCAACCAGAAAGGGTCTGGGTCGGTGGAAGTTGTTGCAAGTTCCCTTAGTGACACCAAAGAGACTTAAATTCTACACGGTGACCTCATCTAGGGGCCACCCGGGCATTCTTGGAGACACTGGGCGCCACTGGGACTGAAGAAATTAATCACCTGCAGTTTCTAGGCCCAGGAAACTTCACGGCTCCCATGGTTCAAGGAACATCCTGCCTAAATATTATTCTGCACCAGGCGTTTACAGCTTTCTCGGTTGCCTCTGGATTCTGGCTCCAGGCTCCCACCACACTCTGGGGGAGGAAATCCCAGAGTGCTCCCATCATCCCATCCAGCTTCTCAGGTGACATCAGCTCCAGCCAAGGAGCATCCCAATCTCCCTAGCAATGGAGCTTCTGGCCACCAGGGAGACACATAAGATTCTCGGGGCAGGACCTGGCATTGTTTTGTAATATAAACGCTTTGCACCCAGGCTGAATGAGTCAAGGGGAGTTGATGTGGAGTCGGGATGGTCCCTATCGCACTGTTATTGTAGCCTCCCTCTCTTCCTCCTGATTACAGCGCTCAACATAATCTATGGCACTAGGTGATAAACCCGCTGCACTCAATTTATAAGCAAACAATCCCTGTCTTTTTTAGGCACTTATCTCCTCCAGCAGTCAAAGGAGAACTGTATTTAGTGTCTCCCTGGCGTCTAACCCCCTTTCCCTCCTCTCCTCCTTCTTCTCTTTTGACACAAGAGAGGCAGATTTTATGTTGGGTAAAGGAGCAGATTTTAGCTTCTTCCTGGATCGTAACAAACCTCTTTCTACCAAGGAGCGGGCTGAGCATCCGGAGCTGGTTGAAGGAATAAAAGCGTGGGCAGGGCTGACTGAAGGCAGGGTCCTTATGTGGCCTACTGAGGATGTGTCTGGAAGCCCAAGCCACAGGGGAGAAAAAAAAGAGTTATTGGGAAATAAAGTGGCAAGGGGGCTAAGGACCAATGGCAGGCCTGTCTAACAGCGCCCAGTGCTTTTCCCAGGATCAGTACCAGTGATGCCATAGCAAAGCTGCTGCGTTCACACAGCATCTTCACAACATTCCAAGGCATCCCTGTAATGATCCCTTAAGGCTGTTGAGATAAGAACTACTCTGTTTTTAGATGAGGAAATGCGGGTAAGCAGGGGGGTGAGAAGGGTAGGGGTGGGAAAGTGGAGGGAGAGGATGGGGGTGAAGGGTGTTCTGATGCTTTCCCGGTAGTATTTCTTCCTCTTGGGCAAAACCACTTGCACTCCACATAGGAGCCCACACAGCCTCCCTCAGCACTGGAAGTACTCGAGAGGAAACAGAATAGCAGCCCAAACTTTTATCTACGGAATTATTTATTGTATTATTCCTGTATAGATGTGGTTAATTGTTACTGAGAAAATAATCTTAGCATTCTAGAAAAAAAAAAAAAACTAGCTAGAAGTGCAGAAGAAAAACTTTCTTTCAATGTACTGTTTTCCATACTCCACTTTTAGAGAGGTTAGGGGATTCCAAACACAAACTGAATGGCTGCTCAGTTCTCTTCCCAAACTTGTTGTGGTCCCTGCTGGGACAGCGAGCTCACAATGCTGCGATCCTGCTGGTACAAGAGAGAGGTGTTACTGAGGAAAATCTGCATTGGGGCTTACAAACAAGAATTTTCTTTTTCATTGTATTACATTTTATTTATTTATATACGTACCCCCTCTGTGTGTTTGTGTGTACATGCATGTGTGTGCACACACGCTGGCATGCTTAAGTGTGGCCAGGCACATACTATCATGCATGTGTGAATGTTGGAGAACAACATACAGGACTCAGTCCTCTCCTTCTACCACGTGGGCTTCCAGGACTGAGTTCATGTAACCAGATTTCTCAGCCAGGGTCTTTAGCCGTTGAGGAGTCTCACTGACCTCAAAGAGAATTTTTAAACTACAAATTCAAAGGAGTTAGTGTTTCTCATTTCCCAAGTGTTCTGGACAGCGGAGGTTTCCTGTGCAGGACTCAGCTGGCTTCTCACATACTTCTCAGAGCAAAGCACACTGGCCACTCAGGATGAGATCATCTGCCTATCGGCCTGATGGATTTTTAAAGATGAGACCCCTCCTTTATCCCCAACTCCAGATCAAAGTCTGAAGCATGATTAATAAAAACTCAGAGATAGAAATTAGGGTTCAACCTTAAGGTCAGAAAAGCAAAACAACCAACCACTGACTCTTATCTCCACCTCAGTATGAAATGGCGATCCTGTCTCCAGGAATCTCAGAATGAGACTGTGTGTGAGAGCTGTCTCCTCTTGTTTTATATTCCTCTCTAGCTCTGGGATTAAGGGTGTGTACCGCTGCTGCCTAGTTTTTATGGTAAACTAATGTGGCTCCTGGGATTAAAGGTGTGTGTCATTGCTGCCTGGCCTGTAAGGCTAGCCAGTGTGGCTGTTTTACTTTTCTGATCTTCAGGTAAGCTTTATTTATTAAAATGCCACTACTTCACCAGAAGTGTTGTGACCACACTGTGTCCCTCTCCATGTTTTTAGTGCTGGCCAGGCTCATGTCTAAAGCAACTTCTTCTAGAATGAGGATTGTTTTGGAAAGCAATGTATGGTGCAGACCCAGTGAGAAGCAGGCAAAACAAAGCAGGGACATGATGCAGATGTCTGTGGTGCTTCGTGAGTGTGTATCAGATGGAAGGCAGAGACAAGCAAGGCTTAGGAATGTGGGGAGCATGTCAGGTGGCCTCCAAACAGAAGACACCATTGGAGCTTAGACCCTAGTCTTAGTTAGTCCTCATGAGTGAGAAGAACCAGTCATGGCCCTAGGAGCAGAGAACAAGGCCCTATTTGAGGATCTTATGCATGGCCACATGGGAACAAACTACCCAGGCAATAAATGCCATGTACAACAGCACAGGCCTACAGGACCCAGCACTCACCATGTGTGTGACAGTAGAGTTCATGAAAGGGTTTACAGCGAGGGTGACCTGTGGAGGAGAAACTTGAAGAATTGCTCTAGGTAGGAGAGGGGTTTTGCCTTGAGAAAATACTTAGAGTAAAACTAAGGAGGTTGTTGTAGGTAGATCAGTGGTCTCCTGAATCATATGTCACACACCTTATCCCTGGTGCAATGTGTACTTATTTGGAAAAAGGATCTTTTCAGGCGTTATTACGTTGTGTATCTTAAGATAAGACTATATTGGATGACCAAGGTGAGCACCAAACCCAATGACAAGTGTCTCACAGAGAACAGGGACAGGCCTTGGCACAGTGGAGAAGCCATCAGAGCCTAAAAGAGCTTGCGAAAGGATGTGGTTCTACCAATTCCTTGATACTGCCACCCAAAACTCTGAGGGATAAATTTTAGGACCCCAGCTATAAGAAGTGGCTGCTGTGGCCACCGCTCCTGGCAGAGCTGTAGGAGTGCCATCCTCTGCAAGCTCCCTTTGTCCCCAGACCCATTTCTTACCCTTGTTCTGTTCCCAAAACGGGATGGACACCTTCCATCTGTACCTTCACACGGAGTGGCCTCTGTGTACATCTGTGTCTGACTCTCTTTTCCTATGAGAACACCACCTGTGTTAGATTGGAGCCCATGCTAAAGAAATCATCTTGACTAATAATCAGCTGCAAGAGCGTGGTCCAGTACTGTCACATTCTAAGACAAAGTTTTAAGAATGAGCATGGGAATTCTGAGAGGCATAACCCAGACAATACCTGGACTTACGCAGCAGTGGAAGATTGGGAGATGGTGGAAACCAAGACACGTCCAGGGGGAATGAGAGCAGCAGTTCCGCAGGAAAGTATGGGATCTGGTGAGCTGGTGGGAGAGGAGCACTGGATTGAGGCTGCAAGATGCTGGGTGTAAGTCAAAATCTGTAACGAGGGGAAGATGCCAGGGTGAGGGATAGGGAAAGAAACGTATCTTCTAGGAATCCAGTAGGGAGAGGACAAGACTAGCTTCCAACAGCTTGTGAGAAACCTCAGAAGCTTCCAGAAGGCTCAAGCTGAGGATCTGGTGACTGGGAAAGAAAATGTCAAAAGAAGAAAGGTTTCCATGACAGGCATTGAATCCCTGCTAGTTGGAAGTCTAAGACAAGAGGATCACAGGTGAAGGCTCTCCTGGGCTACACAGAATACCCTGTCTGTAATACATATATACTTGGGGGTACAGTGATATAGATCAATGGTAAACTGATTGCCTAGCATGTTCAAGAGCTTAGGTTAAATCTGTAATATAAGAAAGAAGACAGAGAGAGAGAGAGAGAGAGAGAGAGAGAGAAGGCTTTCATCATTTATGCAAGTCTGTGGGTGTCCACAGGGAGATGAAGCCCCTAAACTGAAAGTTTGTACATTTTGAAAGGAATTAAGTTCTTCCCACAGCCTAACCCCCCACACGACAACACAAACATACACACTTGGCCTCTGGTCTCCTTTATGTTGTGTCCCTGTGAAAACAAAACTCAGGCTTGCAAAAGGTCACCACAGGAAAGGGAAGCCTCTAAGGGAGGCAACAAGCTGGCCAGGAGCCATGCCTGTGTGTTAGCCACACACAGCCTACAGCCCCATTAGGGCTGTGGTCCCAGGGTCCACACACACGTGCTTCTGCAGATGAGCCACCATTTATTAATGCAACACTCTGCAGGGTGCGGTGCAGTAAATTGTAATGGGTGAAATTTATAAACTGAGATAGTACTTGCAGGAGGCCCCATGACTTGTAATTCTCTGGACCTGACAAACGAACGCCTTTGAGCAGGGACAGCTTTAGCAGAGGGGGAGAAATAAATCAGCCGGCTGAACTGTGCTAAGAAAGCAAGCAATTTTATTGGTCTATGGATCTGGAGAGAGGTTGATTAAGTCAGATTTGGAATCCCCCATGGTTGTTTTACAAGGCGCTTTATCCTGGAGACTGACCGCGCTCCCCCCGTATTACCATAACCTCCGTGGAACAGTGAGGAGTGAGTTACATGGTGTTTAGAATGGGAAACAAAAATATATCTCTTTATGGTCCTGGAGCAAGGTGAGTGTGACATCCTAGGAGGCCCCTGGGTGCCAAAGCCTATATTAAAGGAAGTTCACAGGTGGTTTTCCACAACGGTGATAAAAGCCCTTGATCACTTGAAGGAAAAAAACAAAAAACAAACAAACAAAGCCAAAAATGCCTTGAGTTGCTGAGCCCATTTTATGAGAATATATTTAGAATAAGTAGGACTGGCCAGAGGTTAGCTTGTTAGCTCACAGAAGTCTGGGCTTACTTGGCAAGCTAGGGGAAAACCCCAGAATGCAACGGGCAGCAGTTAAACAGCAGACACTAGAACAAACTGCTTTTAATTATATTTATGTCCTAAGAGAATCAATTTGCTATCAAATAACTAATGTGCTAATTATATCCACTGGCCTGTTGGTTAAAGCAAGTCCCCCAAAGACTTCATTCGAGGAAACAGTTTGGTTTTGTAGAATAGTTAGACGTTATAAAATGGAGCCTTCAAACTTCAAAAGCCAGATAGTCAAAGTTTGTCTTCCTTCCAATTACCAGAAAGGAACTATTAAATTCAGAAATGTATTTGTTAAAAAAAAATCAGACAGGGAAGAGTAGAGTTCCAGTGAAGCGAAAGGCAGGGGAACCCACACCGGATGGCCTCTCTGCTCCGACGAGTGGGCTCGGGGTCTCAGGGTCCTCCAGAAGCTCCTATCGTGGGGCTTCAGGGTCAAGAACACCGTTTAGAGCATGTCACTACCTTGCTATAGTCTCAGCGGTGGTGAGAAAAGGCAAGAATTAAGTGACCTTCCGTGTCCCCAGCCTCTGCCTGAAGACACAGACATCCTCGGCTCCTAAACTTGATCAGTGTCTACTGTCATACCATGTCTCCACAGACAGGGACACTTGATTGGTCCTCCCCTCTCACCCCCATGAAGCAGAGCCTACAGGGACATGGGACCTTTGCTAGTTTCAGAAGCCGCTGTGCCAAGGTGGAGAAAGGCAGGGCACAGTCTTGCTGTGGCAAAGACCTGAGAAATTTGTCGCAGCCACCGGAGACTTCCGAAATGTCTTTCCCAGAAGCTGTGCCCCCAGGAGCATTAGTGTGGCGGCAGGGCACCTGCCTCGGAGCGCAGAACCCTGCCACAACGGGAGCAAGAACGTCAGGGGGTCGGGCACGTAAACCACAGCACTGGAATCTGACGCAGAACACAAATCCTGGGGATGTTCACTGCCGGAACTCTTGGTCTGGGCCAATCACCAAGATTCCTGCGGTAGAGGCAGGGTAAGAGCCGAACCTTTCCTTTCCTGTGGAGATGGATAGAGCTCACCCTACCCCACTTCACCCTGCCCGCTTTGGCTCAAGAGCAGGGTTCAAGGGCTTCTTCCATCTAATCTCCTCCCGAAACCGAAATCTTCCTCTCTCGCTCTTAGTCTAGACCAGCACTGGAATAAGAATCCTAGTGCAGATTGTAAATCAGTGGTTTGCGGCAAGGATTGCTGCACTGCTAACAGGCCCTGAGGTTTAGGGATCAGTCATGAATGGCATAGTCCAGTAGAGACGCCTCATTTTTCTAAGACTGGTGTTGAAAACCGGTGGCTGCTTCCCCAGAAGACGTTCCCAAGCCCACCTGTGCAGGCTTTAGACAGATGCCCAGCATCAGCTGACAGGGATACTTTAGCCCTAGCTCACGCCATCTACTTCCATGCCTGCCATGCCCCTTCCCCCCAGTCTACAAGGAATGCACCCTTCTTTGCCACTGGAATCCTGCATCCAGACACGTCCTAGCTTCCCATAAAACCCATTGTCTGACCAACAGGAAGAGCTGAGTTCCAGTTATTGGAGAAAACTGCTATCTCAGGAAAAGGCAAAACCGGGTGCTGTTTGAGGGAAAAAAAGACAGATAAAGACCACTTCCCTCCAACGCAACAAGTTCCCGAGAGCTGCCTGTGCTGGACCCGCTGCAGTCTGGACCCCTGCCCCAGGACAGAAGAACATTCACAAGACTTTAAGATGTATGACCATCTGGGGACCCTAGGGGACGTTAGTTGAACACCGTGAGAACTGGCTGGGCCAGTAGAGTTCGGCTTTCCTGCCTCACCTTGATGGGACTAACAAAAAGCGGATCCTGAACTCGATACCTTCTATTTGGGGACACTCACTGGGAAATGACCACGGGGCCCTTAGCTGTTCTTTGTTAAGGATGAAATACTCAAAGCTTTTCTCTTCACATAACCCTCCATGATGGTTGTCTGCAGCTCTTCCCTCTCTTCCTGCTTTACTGTATACAGTGAAACCGCACCAGGGTCTTCTGTGCAGACCCTCTGCTGCTCCTGGTACCTCACGAGGAGGGATGGAACGGAAATGTCCATCTTGTCTGTCTTGTTTTGCAGAGGAAGGTGCCATGATCAGTGTGCAATGGGGGCCAGGGAAGCTGTCAGCCCCAAAAAGGATAATAAGTTTTCTCTTCCCCAAATTTGCTGTCTGTTGTTTTGAAGGGAAGTAGGGGCCAGATTTTAGGATCGCTTGGATTTGAAGAGATAACATTGATTATAGGCAGTTGTACTTTCTGATAAAAAAAATACATAGTTTCAAATAGTTCCATAATGAGTCACTACTGAGTAGTCAGAAATACATTTCCTGTCATTATTCTTTGGGACTTGAATTAATAACTGTATTAAAATGATTGTCTCAAAAGTTTACTTTGAGCGTTAACGAAGTATCAAAATTGCTCAAGCAGTCTTTAGAGACACTAACAGAGGATTCGGTCTCAAAAGGAGCATGTCCTCCACTTCCCCAAATCAGTGACAGCCCAGCCCGGGAACACAGGTCAGATAAAAGTCTGTCAACAAGTCTGCAGGACACAGGTCAAGGTTAATCCAGCCTCTTCTTCGGCAAAAAGCAGACACCACATGTCACTGATGCGTGTCACAAAGGCCTCGTCTAAACATCCAGTGAAGCTTCAAGATCTTAAAGGAGTGGGGGGGAAGCCAAGTTATCTTGATGACATATCAGGCTGCCCTGCAACTACTTTGTAACGCTGGGTATGCCTTGTAAGAAATCTGGAAAATGCGGCTGCGGACTAGTCTACTAACCTTGCAGGGGCCCTGTGACAGTCACATCAGACTGTCCCTCGGCAACCACTATGTCACTTCACAAAGAGATGAAACCCTGTGGCTGGCAGGCAGTAGCTTCAGCAAGTTTGGGAGTCCAGCTAAGCTGAAAAAGGGAGAAAGGAAAGCAATGGACAGCTGAGAGGGACCAGAATCCCCTCCGCTTTTACATGTGACTCTAAATCTCTCCACCATGGCTTCATAGTCAGTCCTCGAACAAATTCTCTCATCACGTCTTGTCTGCCCTCTCTGAGACACTTGCTGCCTTTTCTCCACCCTGGGGAAGAAGCCACCATTTTCTCTCAAAGGAATATTACCTATCATCTCTGGATGATGGAGAAAGAGACAGGGGTGCAGGAAAACAAAACCCGTCAGAGATAAAAGGGCTTCCTGTAGGGCCAAAAGGAGAGGAGACCTGTGACCCCAAGTGTGGAAGTCCTACCTTTCTTGTAGCGCTCTGGAGAGGTAGCAGGGACCGAGCCAGAAATCAGAGCTGGTGTAAAGCTTTGCAAAGAATTGGTATAGCACCTCAGCGGTACCCTGTATGATCAAAGGACCCCCCCAGAGCATATTTTGAATGAATGTCCAGGAGTTGGGGACATCATTCCCAGGAGACCTAAGGCTGAGTTTCAACCCAGCAAATTGACTATCACAGAAAACTAAAATTTAAGAATCAAAAGGAGCATGCATTTCTTATGCCCTACCATGTGCTATAGAGCTTACCTGCGTTCTTTCCAGAACATTCTTTAAGAAAGCTCTGCTTTCCATGGGTACTCCAGACTTTAGAATAAAGAGTTTTAAGGCTCAGCACAAGTTTTCTGAAATTACCCCCTTCCCTGTCCCCAGTCTACACCGGGAAATACCAGCCCGGCAGATACTTCCTCTATAATCTGAAATTCAACCCTGAAAGTCCCACTCCACCCACAATGCTTCCCAACAAATCTGGAGCAGAAAAGGTTTTATCTTTCTATTATGCACACCATAAACACATCAAGAAAGAGAAACAAAACTTTACAACGAGCAAACACTGCAGAGCGTTAGCAGGCGTGAAGCCGTGCTGAGCCCTGCTCACCAACAAAGGCTCGCAAACATGCTATCTTTAACACTAAAAAAAATGAGAATTAAATTTTAAAAT
Source organism: Chionomys nivalis (assembly GCF_950005125.1). Taxonomy (NCBI): domain Eukaryota; kingdom Metazoa; phylum Chordata; class Mammalia; order Rodentia; family Cricetidae; genus Chionomys; species Chionomys nivalis. Next base: position 22,565,988 of record NC_080089.1, on the reverse strand, counting down.
TAAGAATTAATTAAATTAAATTAGGATATGTTAATCAGTTTGTCAAAGATATCTCACAAATAACCAGCAGAACTGGAATTAGAATCCAGCTCTGGGGCTGAGGGTTCATGGTCAGCATGGGTGAGGCTCCAGGTTCTCTGGGTGAAGAATTTTCAGTTATCCATGTTATTTAGCAGCGTGCTCCCATTTCTCAGGCACATGTGTAAAGACTCTGAAGCATGACTGTCGCCATGTTTGTTTAGCTCCAGGGGAAGCTGTGTGTTTTAGTAGTGTCCACTGGGTTACGGCTGAACTGGGCCAATGGGTTCACTTACTGTGACCAGCAGGGCAGGGCCCTGGTGACAGGCCATGATGTGTTGGATGTTGTGCTGTGCTTTGATGATTGGAGTTTGTCAGAGCTTCGCTTCAGCACTCCAAAAAGTGCCACGGCTTCATTTGTCCCACGCTCCACCTGCCGAAGCAAATGGCAGGAGAGTGGTCATCACCCATCCTAAGGTCGTCACAGGCTTGGAAAGTGCCAACTCTTTCTGGAAGCCAGTGACCAGATACTATGGAATTTTACCACCTCACACACAGGGGCACCTTTCTCTGCTCTCTGTCACCAGATTAAGGGGACCTGCAGATTCCTAAACTCAGCAGCTGATGGAGGAGGGTCATCTTTCTATCTGTTGCTTTCATTGGTTAATTAATAAAGAAACTGCTTGGCCTCTGATAGGGTAGAATTTAGATAGGCGGAGTAAACAGAACAGAATGCTGGGAGAAAGCAGCTGAGTCAGGCAGTCGCCATGATTCTCCCACTCCAGACAGACACAGGTTAAGATCTTTCCTGGTAAGCCTGCTCGTGGTACTACACAAAATCTTAAAAATGGGTTAGATCAATATGTAAGAGCTAGCCAATAAGAGGCTAAAACTAATGGGCCCGGCAGTGATCAAAAGAATACAGTTTCCGTGTAATTATTTCGGGTAAAGCCATGTGGGCAGCTGGGTGCCGAGGACGCAGCCCCGCTGCTCTTATTACAAGCAGCAGGTATCTTGGGAAGGGATCCTCTCTTATACCTTTGATCATGAGCTGAACTTCAAGCAGATGGACAGAGGTCTCATGGAAGGATGAGTTGGCAGGCTGGGATCATCCCTATGGCCATCCTCCTTCTCAGAGTTGGTCCCCAGCAGCAGCTGGGCCAGGAAGTAGCCTCAGCCATTTGGCAGTCAGGGTCACACAGGTCTTCATGGGCAGGAATGCGTGATGATACTTAGGTTCTGGGGCTAGATGAGTCATCTGGGAACTGGCCAGCTAGACCACAATTCTTTCTCAAGTGTACCCTAACCCATGTGGAGACCTGGGAACCCGCTGGCACCTGACTGTCGATATCGTAGAGACTTCTCCAAGGCCTGAGATTTCTGAAGGGTCGCCCTGCCCTGTAGAAAGGTTTGTCTAAAATCTACAAAATGCTAGAGTGCTGTCGAGCTTTCTTGTATCAACCTCTGGGTTGGTGGATTTCAGTCTGTGAAAGAAGGCCTCAGTGGGTCCCTGTAGCTGCAACATGAAACCACTGTGCTGATCCTTCCTGGATAAAATACCACCTTCTCTGTTGAGATGGCAACCTCTAACTGAATCGAGACAAAAACCATGTGGCTTAGCTTAGGCCAGCTGCTATAACAAGATACCATAGGCCATGAACTTTATAACCAACAGAGTCTCATTTCTCATGGTCGGCAAGCTAGGAAGTCCATGGTTAGAGTACCAGCAGATTCTGTACCTGGTGAGTGTCTGCATTCTGGTTCCTGGAAGGAAACTTTGTGATATATATAGCCTCATATATTGAGAGGAGTGAGCTAGCTCTTGGGGCCTCTTTCACAAGGACACTAATCCCATTCCTAAGGGCCCTGACCTCATAGCCAAATCACGGCCCTACACCTCACCATCACTTTAGGTGAGCAGATTTCTGCAGGGCCACAACCATCCAGCACATCACATCACAGACGGATTTACTGTGTCTTTATCTCCCCATGCCTTAGTCCCTGATGTTAATGAGAGTGCAGAGTTCTAGCTGAGAGGGCTGTTTTGAGAGCTCACTTTAAAGCGCATGTTGAAATATTATCCTTAAGCACAGCACTCAGCTCGTCCTGAGATTCAAGCAGACTCAGGCTGCTTTCCTGGATCCACCACCTTGTCTTCCAAACGCTCCCATTCAAAGGGAAGGGAAAGAGGATGCTTCTTTGTCAGTCACAGCAAAACAGGAAGTAGACAGGACCACAGAGGTGCCAGGCTGCTGCTCAGCCGATGCTGAGGGAGGGTATGTTCCAGCCATCAGTGGGTGATGGGAGATCACGCAGCAGCACACGGAGGGGTACGGCTGACTGGGATGTCAGTCACCACAGACTAAACGGGCAAAGCTTCAAGCTATGAGACTTGGATGTTTCAGACAGTGGTCTGCAGAGAAGGCAGCTGGGGCTGAGAGAAGCCATCAATTTCCCTTCCATTTCAAGTTGAAAGAGACGCTTCCTTAGGGTCACTCCTTGTTGCAACAGTATCTGACAGGAAAGTGACTTGGAGGTTCGCTTGGGCTTAACTACTGGGAAATAATTTCAGAAAAAGGCCAGAGTCATGAAGACAGCTTGGCTTCCTGTGCTGAGAGGGTGACATCAGCCATGCAGATCAATTCCAAAGACTCCATTGCCCCTCAGACAATGTTTTACTAGCTTGTAGAATGTTCCAGAGCTCTGTCCATCCCAACTCCTCCTGGGGGCTGTCCAGGGCATTCTGGAAAGTTACAGTAAGAAAGTGTCTGTCCAGTTCTCCTGCACCCAGAGCCTAATTTCTTTTTTAGACTTAGTCTAATTTCTTTCGGCTGTGTGATTCACTGTTAAATGGGAACACTTGTTTCAGCCTTAATATTAAATGCCATGCAAAAGAGCATGGAAGAAGGAGCCAAGTCTAGATTGCGATTGGAAAGCCTGCCCCAGCCGGATGATGACCGCAGCGTTAAAGTGGCTCCCTCTGCCTTCCTGTGCCCTCACTGGGTCACTGAGCAAGCTCTGCCTACAGGCATCCTTGTTTTTGTCCCCGGAGTTAGCAGAGCAACATCAGTAAAGAAAGGAGATGTGCTGCTTGCTAAACACTTAGCAGAAGAGCTGTTTCGTCAGCACTGTCGATCCAGACATTATTGCTGTCATTGTCAGGAAAAGAAAATGGGGTTCAGGACAGTAAACAAGAGTGCAGATGGAAGGGTCTGAAGACATCAGGGAGCGCTCTTGAGTCTGTGAAGACCTGGTGTTCTTTAGGGGACTTGGTCCCGGGAGGCAGAGACAGCACATCAAATCTAATCAAACTTTTGCTCCCAACCACGATACCTTTATAGAGGAGCACAAGCTAGGTTTGCAAAGAGCACATGGAAATATATAATGTCTGACTTGTTGCTAGCAGAGCCGAGTTCAGTCTCATTATTGCTGTTTTCCAGGCGAGGAACCAGACGCTTGGAGAAGGTACCTTGCCCAATGCCATCCAGCTAATAAGTAGTAAAAACAGACCACCCAGCCGCCTAGCTCATCTGAGTCCAAGTGAATGCTCTTTGTCCTACATTTCCGAACTTCACAAATAGATGAGTGAACCAGAGCTTGTGTCATTGGACATCAAAGGAGACATTTGTCGAAAGACTAAACATGCACTTGGGCTGCTGAGTTGTAGAGGAGAGGTTCCCTAGAGCTCCCCCACCTACTCACACATGATGTGAATAGCAGAGGCTCTCTAGAGGAGACGCCTCCAAGAAGCCTGGCCTGGAGGGGTGCTAGAAGCCTGGCCCTTCCCAGTAATCCCCTTGAGACCAATGACCAACCAAATAGTCCACCTGGACCTGAGATCCCAGAACCTCAGGGAACCCCTGGGCTTTCAGTCTTCCGGATGTTAGGATCTGGTCTTAAGGGCTACAAACCTGGGCCCTGTTTCCAGGGTACCATTCATACAGACATAAAGTGCTCCTCTCTGCTGTCAATCTTCCCAGAACTGGCTCAAGAGGTGAAGAGGGGACAAGATGGCACTCCCGGGTGTTACCTCCAATATAGATGTTGCCTACTCAGTAGCCAGACCATGGCAAGGTAGCCCATTTTGGACGACACAGTCCCAGTCCCAGAAGATCTTAAGGAAAAGAGGCAGGAAACCAGGAGGCAAGGAAAGTGTACTGTCATCCAAGGACAATAAAGGCTATGTGTTCCCAGACATGGGTCCTCCCACCTAATCAAAGCCAGGGTCCCTCCACTGAAAAGAACTTTTCTCCAGGAAAATGGGAATGCAGTTGCTTTGAGGTTAAATTTAGATTTCACCCACAGGGGGCAGGCTCTGGTTCTCTGCGGCTGTGGACAGAACAAGAACAAGGTTCAGTGTCTCTCCTGGTGCTGGCCAGCTTCAGGAGTCTTGGACCATGTTTGCTTTTGGTCACTGCCCGTGTCTCAGCTCTGCTTTGACTTCACCAGGGAGCAGTCACTCAACGCCCACTGCTCCAAAGGCTAAGGCTCAAAGTCAGCACAGAACGACCGAAGGTCAAGCCTCCTCCCCATTCAGATAAACTAAGGGTATTTTGGGAATACACACACCATTGAGAAGGCAACACCTAGCAAATAAACCAAATCAGTATAATACAGAGAATGGAATGATTCCAAAGAAAGAGGAATAAATTACCACAGTTACGCAGGGCAATGGTGAGAGTACCAGGCAGAAGGGGGGTTTTCCTGGTGCGAGATCCCTTCTTGCATCTCCATCCCACTTGCAGTGACGTCTCTCATCCACCAGTGCTTTTCAGGGCAGCTCAAAGCAAGCAGGGCAGATCATCAGAAAGTTGAGAGGTGGGGGGGTGGCGTGACTGTGGTCACCACAAAAGCAAACCAGACAAGGTCTTTTGTTTCTCTGATCTTCTTTCTCAAATAAGAGGGAAGACATGGATGGGGATGCTGTCAATGCTCAAGATCTTGGTCTCATCTTAACCACACTCCATCCCGTCCCCATCAGTACCGACAAATCCAGGAAGGGCCGGCAAACCTGGAGGCTGGTCACAAGCTAGTTGATGCTTCCTTAACTCCTAGCTGTTATCACTAATAAAGCAATCAGTTCCCTCTTCTTTATTTTCAGGGGAAGCAGGACCACCTCACTCCAGAAGAGGTGTCAGGGCTTCCTGGCATCCCTGCCGTAGTGAAAAGATGCTCCTCAGAGGTCACAGGCTGGCTCAGCAGGTCAGCTGCCTTCAAGAACTGGTCCCACCAGTCCTTTATGAATGCAGTGTCCAGCTAATAAAAAATGTGGGTATAGCCTCAGGAGCAGGACATTAATCTTGGGCTCTGCAGCTTGCTCAACCAATCAGGAAAATTAAGGACCCAAATCCTACTAAACAAAGTAAATAGACTTTTCAGCGGCTAGACACTTCCAAAAGGGGTTTGAGCCTCAATGACACAATGTAACAGACAAGATGTTACACTGGGAGGCAGCTAAATGGCGGCAGTGGGCATGTGTGCTTCCTTCTGAAGCAAACAGAAATGATTGCCAGTGCCCTGTGTATTCCAAATCACAGTAAAGACATTGGACGCAGCAGGTAGGAGCTGTCGCCCTCTGCTGGGTGGAATGTCACAAAAATCCGTGATTTCACACTTGACAATTGCCTGGATGCTTTCTACTTTCCAAGGGTGGAGGTAATCTCCATCCATAGTGGTCAGAATGAGTTTCCCATAGAGGAGGAAGAGGAGAAAGAGAAGAGAGAAGAAAACGTGACCCCGAGGAGACCCCTCTGGACACAGACATCCTCGCACTGACTTGCAAAATGCGTTCACACGGACAGGACACCTGAGCCCCAACTGTCCCTGCAGAGCTGGTGCTAGTGCTGACAGAGGCCATGAGCAGAGCATAAACCAGAGCCAGAACGGTCTTCTTTCCACTCCCCCTTATCTGCTAGGCTTTATTTATATTACTCAAACATTTATTTTGGGGAGAACCTGGTTCTAAAACTAAACTCTAGGGAATGGCAGAGAGCGCGACAAAGCAAATGCTTTTACGGAGCTCTCTTGGGACTATAGCAAAGGAATAAACTAACAATATCAAGATGTCAAACGTAGTAGGGGACTTTAGAGATGGCTCAGTGGTTAAGAACACTGGCTGTTCTTCTAGAGGACCCAGGTTCAACTCCTAGCACACGCATGGTAGCTCACAACTGTCTGTAACTCCAGTTCCAGCTTACCTGACACACTCACATAGATATACATACAAGCAAAACACCAATACACATAAATAAAAATGTTAAAAGAAAAATAATGTTGCCAGGTGGTGGCACACACCTTTAATCCTAGCACGCAGGAGGCAGAGGCAGGTGGATCTCTATCAGTTCAAGGCCAGCCTGGTCTACAGAGCAACTTCCAGGACAGGCTCCAAAGCTACACAGAGAAATCCTGTCACTCTGAGAGAAAGAAAGAGAGAGATAATAGTAAGGTGTTTTTTTTTAAGGTATGGGGGATGGGTGATGCCCACCTTTACTTTCAGAAGGTAAAGGTGGACAGATTTCTGTGAGTTTTGAGGCCAGCCTGGTCTACATAGTGAGTCCCTGCTTTTGTCTGACACCCAAGGCTATACAGAAAGACCCTATCTCAAGTAAAAGAAAAGAAAGAATAAAAGTGGGTGAAGATGCCCATGGCCCCAGGTGAGAATGAATTTGGCAGATGGCAAATTACTGCGCTAGATTTTTCCACAAGGTGATTTCTGAAGCAAAGGCCAGCATACTTGGTTCCCAAATATTAGTCTGAAACTGTTTGGCTCTAGATAAGCAATGTGGAAATGTGACGTCTGGGGCAGGTGACAGAATGGCGCTGGGAAGAGAGACAGCAAAGATTCCAGTATGGGGGAGAGAGACGCTGCCTACATCTGTACGACTGTCAATTCTTTAACCTCACCTGCCCACGTTCACAATTGGAGCAGCTTCATTATACGCAAACCCTGGAAAATGACCAAATGTCCTTCAATAGGAAAATGATGGACACTGTGCTCCGCCCACAGCACTGAGTGCTACTTAGCTGCAAAAGGAATAAATCCTTGATCTGCGAGACAACCTGGGTGTATATGAAGGGCTTTATGCTGAATAAAACAAGCCGGTCTTGAAAGAGTTTCCTCTGATCTCATAGATCACCGCTTCTCAGCCTTCTTATTGCTGCGACCCTTTAACACAGTTCCTCACGCCGTGGTCACCCCGTCCCCAACCATAAGATTATTTTTGTTGCTACTTCATAACTGTAATTTTGCTGTTATGAATAATGATGTAAATACCTGTGTTTTCCAGTTGTCTTAGGCAACCCCCGTGAAAGGGTCACAGGTTGAGAACCACTGCCCTAGATGGTTGAAGCACGGAGAGATGGGCAGGTGACTGCATGCCTGCTGGGAAGACAGAGGAGAAGGTTGCTACTGCTACAAGTGGCTCCTGCGCTCCTGGAGCAAATCTTGGGGACTTGAAGCTGTGGCTCCGTGACTCTACACCACAGCAAACACAGGAGCGTGCAAAAGAGTGTGCGCAAAGGCTGGAGAATAGGAACAGCATCTGTGAGGTGCGTGATGACCTCAAGCCAATCCAAGCTCTCGTTCCATCAAGGTAAATGAACTGGCAGTGGGATGGAGGGGGCTAGACCTTAGAACCATGGGCTTTCTCTCTGCTATTGTTACAGTTTTCTGCAATTCACAATTACTTCAAAATAAAAAGAAGGCAAAGATGATGGAAGTGTCCTTAGAACTGTTGAGCACTTAAGAGACCCTACTGTTACTTCCTGTTTTTATTTTGATTCTGTTTGTTTGTCTGAGACAGGGTCTCATTCTGTACCTTAGTCTAGATGAAGTCAGTCTATAAGTTAGACTGCCCTCAAACCCCCAGCAATCCTCCCGCCTTAGCCTCTTGAGTGTTGGAGTTAGAAGTGAAGTGCAGTGCCCACCTTCCTGTCCTGGCTGTTAGGCAGCTGCACCCTGAGGTCCTGGGCTTTGGAAGCTGGTATAGTGGGAAACAACCAGACAGTGACAAGCACCCACACAAGTAAGGAGTAATTGCTCTGCAGCTGTAGGAAATAAAGAAAAAAGGAACTAGAATTCCAACCAATACTGAGCTTTCAGATCAAAGGAAAAAACCTCCATATCGAAAACCCAGTCTCTCAAGACAAGACCTAGAGCCTCAAGCAGGAAGAAAGAGTACAAGCAGAGTGGTACCCCCGGGCGGGTCCCTCATCCTTCGTTGCCTTGACACCCCAGGGCCCCATTGATAGCAATGGGGCTCTGGTGTTGGCATCATGGGGTTCAGTGGAACTGTGGTAGGTTGAGCGACAGCTGCTTTCAATGTTAGGGACACAGCAGAGAGTCTGGGGTGAGCACAGCGTGAGGTACTCTGGTCACTGGAGAGTCTTTGGTGGGACTGACGGTGCAGCTGAATGCAAGGCAGGACGTAGGGGTAGGGTTCAGCCAAAGCGCAAATCAGAATGTTTGCTCCGTGTGCAGAGATAGGATGAGATGGCTCTTCAGGCTCCTCTAGCCCTGACGCCCCGCACTGCCGTGAGTCATCTAGCTGATGTAGTCACGGATGCAGCAGCCTCTGGTGAGCTCTGCTCTGTTTCCCGGCAGCCAACATGAAATCACCTAGTTTTGTGCCAAGTATTTGACACTCATCGCGGACAGCTTATATTATTGACTATAATTTTATGTATCTTGTCCTATAACTAAATTTCAAGCTTCCCCTGAGATCATAATTGACTGTTACTTATAACCCCTTAACGTCCTTTTACACAGCACATCTAATAGAGAATTTTATTTTATTTTTTTTTCTTTTAATCACTGCCTGGCCCATTAGCTCTAGCCTCTTATTGGCTAGCTCTTACATATTGATCTAGCCCATTTCTAATATTCTGTGTAGTACCACAAGCTGGCTTACCAGGAAAGATCTTAACCTGCGTCTGTCTGGAGTGGGAGAATCATGGCGACTCCTGACTCGGCTTCTATCTCCCAGCATTCTCTTCTGTTTACTCCACCCACCTAAGGGTTGGCCTATCAAATGGGCCTAGGCAGTTTCTTTATTATTTAACCAATGACCTTCCTCCATCATTTCCCCTTTTTCAGGAAAGATCTTAACCTGCGTCTGTCTGGAGTGGGAGAATCATGGCGACTCCTCTAATAGAGAATTTTAATTGAATAGAATTCAACAACAAAAAATTAACAATTTCAGTTTAAAATTGTGATAGCTTTAACATTTTGAATGTACAAGAAATTAAAAGTTCTACAGAGTAAAAACTATTACAGAAATTAATATTATAGTAAACTGGGCAATATATTTGCAAAATATATGAAAGATAGCGATCCAAGCACGGATAAGCCAGGAGCAAAGCCAAGCAGCTGACTGATAAACATACAGCAAGACAGACGCCAGTCCTCGATATACCAGACACGTGACCAAGGGGCATAATCAGCAGATTAGCAAACAGCAACATGAGTCAGATTATTCAGTGTTGGTGATGACGTGGAAAAAAGGGTCATGCGTATTCTCTGATCCTCCCCAGAAACGATGACAGTGGAGATGTAGGAAACTGATCGTAAATTGATCCCATAGCTTGGCTATTGGAAACCACAGAAGCAGTGCCTCGGTGAGCATGGCGTCAGCCACCTCTGTAGCAAATCATTTCCTTCTGGGGTGCAGCCCGTGGCGAGGCTGGATCACAGGGTGGTTGGAGTCGTAGTTTTTTGAGGAAGCCTCTATGCTAATTTGGGCACTCCCACCAGAAGCATTCCAGGGCTCCTCCCCCACCCTGCAACACCAGGCGTGGGCTGCTCTGTATCTTCTTGATGATTGACTTGGCCTGCAGTGAGATGGACTCTCCATGCAGCTCTGACTTGTATTGCCCAGGTAGCTTAGGATGCTGAACATCTTTTCATATAGTTATCAGGTAATTGTATTTCTTAATTTGAAAAGTCTGTATCCATGGTTCCCTTATTGGATATTTGCACTTACATGGTTCAGGTTGTTTAGCTCTTCACATGTATTCTAGACACCCCACGCTGGGTGATTATTGAGCTGACTGTGGCTATCTAATAACTGTTTCTCTGGCTGAGCAGGAGCTCTCAGTAGATGCTGTGCTATTTTTCTGCTGCTGTGATTAAACACCATGACCAAAAGCAGCGTATAGAAGAGAGCTTGATTGACCTCAGAGTTCCAGAGAGAGAGAGAGAGAGAAAGAGAGAGAGAGAGTCTGCAGTGGGGGAGGCATGGAAGTAGCTGATTGGACCTGGAACCTGAGAGAGATCACATCTCTCTTCACAGGACGGAAGCAGAGAGAGTGAAATAGAAGTGGTTATAAACTCTCAAAGCCCACCTCCAGCAAGGCTCCATCTCCTGAAGATTCCAGATCCTTCCAGCACAGCCCCATCCACTGGACCAAGAGTTCAAATACGTGAGCCCACGGAGGACATTCTCACTCAAACCATCCCAGATGCCCACCGACAGACGAAGGGGTGAGAGCAGATTACACTGCACATGCGCAATGGACCTTTGCCCAGCCATAAAGAAGAATGGAGCCAAGTCATCTAAAGGAAAATTGGTAGAAACAAACGATATATTAAATGAAATGAGCCAGCTCAGAACGACTAACAGTGCCCATTTTCAGTGACGGATGGAAGTTCAGATAAAAAGGAAAGAAAAGCAAAACAGAAAAGGAAAGATACTGTGATGTAGAAAGGAATTGGGAGGGGAGGAGGGGATGGTGCAGAGTCAAGAGAGTTACGTGTATACTGTGAAGTGCTATCCTGAAATCTACACTTTCTATGGTTAATGCATACTGATAAAAAATGTAGGCAAATTGATAGTAGGTAATTTAACTCTATAATTTTTAATTTTTCACAATCATTTATATATTGGAGCAGGGAGCCTGCATGCACCACCGCACGTGTATGGAGGTCTGAGGACAGCTTGTAGACGCGGGTTCTCGGCTTCTGCCAGAGCTCCGGCTCAGGCCATTGGACGTGGCGTCAAGCCTATTCCCTGCTGAGCCATCTCCACAGCCACTTAAAGTATTTGTTTAAAATAGTGACAATAATGAGGAAACTCACACAAGAATACTCCTTTCAGGGCCTGGGAAGATAGATAACTCGGCAGTGAGGAGCATTTGTTGCTCTTACAGAGGACCCAGGTTTGGTTCCTAGCACTCACATGACAGCTAACAAGTGCCTGCAACTCTATTTCTGGGGGATCCAACCCCTCTTCTGGCCTCCGTGAGCACTGTACACATATAGTAAACAGACATTCAGGCAAAACCCATACACATACAATAAAATTAATTTAAAATCAGTCATTTTAGAGTTGTTGTAAGACTCTAAATTTAGTTGTTCACTAATAGAAAAATTAATAAGCATCAATTTTTATTCAATGAAGTATTTTATTACATATAAAATAAGTAGACGAGATTTGTAAATCTCTAAGATAGGTTATTGATTCATTCCAAATATCAGAACAGAAAAGGACATACACAGAATGATAGTAGCTGTTACACATTTTAAAAACAATATATACATATACATATATACATATATACATATATACATATATACATATATACATATATACATATATACATATATACATATATACATATATACATATATACATATATACATATATACATATATATATATATATATATATGAAACACTTTTGCAGCAAAAAAACATGCATCAAGCTGTTTGAAATTTCCCAACAGTTTCAAAATTGTGTTTGAGAGACAGGGGCAAGATTGAATAATAATACAAATAGAACTGCTTCTGCGTTTCATGTCTTTTTTAAGTAAAATGGATTAGTTGAGTTGGAGAGGTAGGCCAGTGGTCAAGAACACTGCTGCTCTTGCAGAGGACCCGGCCATCAGAGATTCCCAGCACCCAGGTGGTGGTTCACAACCACCTGTAACTCCAGTTCCAGGGGATCAGATGCCCTCTTCTGACCTGTGCAAGTTCCAGGCACACACATAATACACATACATAAATGCTGGCGAAACACTCACACACATGAAATAAATCTAAAAAAGAAAAGGACCTTAAAGGAAAAAAGGCATTTGAAGCAGCTGGGGGTGGGCGGAGTCTGGAAGGAATTGGATGAGTGAAAACATGACCATAATGTTATATAAAAAGAAAACCTACTTTCAATTTTAAAAAATTAAATTGAACAGGTTAGCTATAAACACTGATCTATAATTTCCGGTTTACTAAGCAGAAGTGTGGATCATGCGTTCATTGTACCGTATACGCAGAGTCCAAGAGGAGGCCCCTGAGCGTGAGAGAACCCCGAGGAAGGACTGAAGTGACGGTGAGTCTTGCCCACGCGCCAGGCCTGCTGTGCCATGACGACCGCCCTCTTCCGGAGTCCTCAAGGCCAGGCATTGTGTCTTGTGCCCCTTTTGCCAGCGTACCAGATTCTGTAATCGCTCAGACTCCGAGTCTGCTGGTGGGAGATCCGGGGGTGAGTCCTGCAGGGATGATGCCAAGTCCCATGATCTTTCCATCGAACCCCTTCAGGGAGCGGAAGTGAGGAGATGCAGGAAATTGCTACCCAGGCGGTGCCGAGTTTGCCGAGAAAGCCGGAACCTACCCCGAAGCTGCACCCAGCAATGTCCTTCAAGGTTCTTGCCTTTGGGTTTCCTGCTAGCAATCCCCAAAGACGGAAGAAGACAGAGAGGTGATGGCAGCTGGCCAACCATGCAGTTAGGGTGGTGAGTCCTTCTCCTACGCCCAGGCCAGCAGAGCATGGCCGATAAGTAGCTAAGAACCGTTTGTCGTACAAAACAAACCTTCTGTCTTGGGGACTTTGTGAGAAACTCAAGGTTTGTAAAGATTTTGTTTTTTCCTTTCTGTTAAAATTACCTGATGTTGTGAATGTGATGGACATGTGCTACTGTCCACGCAGATAACACGAGCTAATACGTATGTTTGATAAGAGAAACAAGTGAAGAGCCACAGCCTGGAACCTCCCACAGGTGGCAATTATCAGTCAGACAGCTACAGACCAAGAGTGCTGAAGACAGTAGGGCCTCCCTAGGGTAAAGGTAAACACAGCTCAAACAAGCAGCAAGTCACATGCCTGTGATCTAAGGTGGCACCCAGGGCATCAGAAAACTGCCTACACTTTGTGTGGGTCGGAACTGGGTTGGTTTGGCACAAGGGAGGTGCTGGTGAAGAAATAACAGAACCAGTCATGGGTAAGAATCTAGACTCTGAAAAAAAATATTTACACTGCTAAAAAAAAATGTCTCCAGAAATTGGAGACCTACAAAGTTATATGAGTATTTACTTTTGTCAAAGAGTTCTGAGGACTTATCTTTGAAACTTTGTCATGGAAAATTGATCCTAGATATTCCCATCCACACATTCACATGTAGATATAGACAGACAGAAATAAACAAGAAAAGAGCCCTGAGCCTGGGTCAGGTCAGGAGCATGAGGCAGGAGATTGTCCTCCTCTCCCTGCTGGGCTCTAAATGCAGTTGTGAGCATCCTAAGGAGGGAGGCTCCAGGAAAGCTGGTCCAGGAGAAGGAAGCAACGTAATCAGAGGAAGAAATTGGAAAGATGCTGCCACCAGCCATTGAACTCCAGAAACCAGAAGAAGAAAGAACAGCTAGAGCTGTGGTTCCCAACCTTCCTAATACTGCAACCATTTAATACACGTCCTCATCTGTGATGCTACCCAACCATAAAGTTATTGTCATCGCTGCTTTATAACTGTAATTTTGCTACAGCTATGATTCATAATCTAATATGTGACCCTGTGAAAGGGTGGGTCATTCACGCCCCCCCAAAGGGGTTGTGACCCACAGATTGAGAATCACTGAGCTGGACTCAAGGGCACATGCCCCTGCTGCTGCTGCTGCTGCTGCTGCTGCTGCTGCTGCTGCTGCTGCTGCTGCTGCTGCTGCTGCTGCTGCTGAGAACTCAGTCCAGCCAGACTGATCTGGAATTTCTATCGCCATTCTCTTGCAAGAACAAACCTTTGTTATTTTAAACTCCCAAATCTGGGGGAATTTGTTACAGCAGCTGTAGAAAACGAATGTAATCACTAAGATTCACTTTTAGTAAATAATCACCATAAAGCCTTATCTATAAAAGATGGAGTTTGTGAACTGTTAGTCAACAGTTTAAACAGTTTATCCAGTGATGGATTGTGAAACTGTGATAAAACTGGGGGAAAGTTCAGTGGGTAAAATACTTGTCTCGCATTTCTGGAAACCTTAGTTCAAATCCCCAGACCCCAGAAAAGCTGGACATGTTAAGTACACATCTGGACATGATAAGCATACATCTGTAATCTCAGTCCTCCTACAGGGAGCCAGAAGCAGAGACAAGAAGATCCAGGGAGCTCATAGGTCAGGTAGCCTGGCATAGGCAGTGGCCCACAAAAGAGGTGGAAGACAAGTACCTACACACAAAGTTGATCTCTGACTGCCATATGATGAAGGAGGCACATGCTTGCCAACACACATATACATGAACACACACACACAAGCACACAGAAAGACTTTTTTTTAAAAAAATGGTTGTTGACATGTTCTATGTTCATACTCTGCTTACAATTTAATTAAGAAACCCAAATCATTGTATTCATAGTGGACTTGTCCTTATTTATGTGTGTGAGTGTTTGCCTGCATGTTTGCAAGTGCCCCAGGTACCTGCAGTCCTGCAAAGTCCAGAAGAGGGCATCGGATCCCCTGGAACTGGAGTGACAAGCCTGGGAGCCACCTATGTAGGTACTGAAAACTGAACCCAGGTCCTCTGCAAGAGCAGCCAGAGATCTTAGCCATGACCCATCTCTCCGGCCCACGGAATTAATTAGGTTTTAAGACAGGTTCTGGTGTAGTCCAGGCTGGAGTCAAACTTGCTACATAGCTAAAGATGACCTTGAACTTCTGACCTGCCTCAACTCCTGGATCTAAAGAGATTACACATGGGCCCTACTCAGTTTACTGCCTTGAGAGTTGGCCTTTCGGTCTGTACTGCTAAGGGGCATGAAGAGCAGTTTGGACTTGCTCTTTTCCTCCAAGTCTGCCGGGTTCCTGGTTTGAATGGCATGCCCCCTATGCTCCTTCACTCGTTCCTCCATGTTCAGTGTTGTTTGGGGACTTTTTATTCTGTGCCCCGAAGTGTTTGTGCATACAGTGGTGCATAACAGTTGCTATTACTAAATATTCACAACAAAATATCTCCTTTTCTAGAACGCCGCTGTTCTTGCTTCACCATTGCTTTGCCATTTCGTTTACCATCTTGTGTAAACTGTGAAGCCTCATGTCTATATGGTATAACCTTTCTAAACAAGAACAGATACAATTGCCACCTAGTGTGTGTGAAGGAATTTTAAAGGTCTTTTTGTTCTATTTTGGTTTAGTTCTTTGTTTTGTTCAGTTTTTCAAGACAAGTTTTCTCTATGTGGCCCTAGCTATCCTGGAACTCACTCTGTAGACCAGGTTGGCCTTGAACTCGCAGAGACCTACCTGCCTCTGCATTCTGAGTGCTGGGATTAATGGCATGTGCCATCACCTCGAGGCAAATAAAATAATTTCTAAAGTGGTATGCATTTAATCATCATTATTCCAATAGGAAGCTTGTTAGCATCAAATATGGTCTATGTGGTATTGAGATGGAGATAAATACCAGTGAGGCATATGACTATCAATATTTCAAGTATTTTATCAAGAACCAACAAGAGATTGTATCAAAAGATCTAGAAAGAAACAATTCCTTTGTATATTTCTTAATTGTTTAATCCATCATACAGTCTATGATGGTTAATCATGACTGCCAGCTTGACTAAATCTCGGATGATTAAGAAACACACCCCTCAGCAGGTCTGTGATGTCATTTCATGGAAGGAAAAAAAATGAAGGTGGACGATCTTCCCTGAGAGCACAGCATCTTCCAGCATCAGCACAGACCTAGGAAGGGTTGAGGAATGCGGGCAGACACTCTTTCCTGTCTTGCTCTCACTTCCTGCTTGTGGGTGCATCTACTCTATTACAGGCTCTGCTGCTGCCATCCTCTGTTGATGTCAGAACCCAACTTCTTTGGCCTTCGAATGTGAGGTGTCTACAGTGATGCTCCAGGAATCCTCTAGACCCCCCGTGGTTTATCAAGGCTGCTGGGGCACCCTGCCTCCTGGGCTAAGCAGTTACCAGAATTGCATCCTTTCCTTTAACAGCCACTGTTGGATGATCCTGCTCATCCCATGTAAGCCAATCAGGTAAATCCCCTTTGTAATAAAGATGTATTCTTCCTATTGGCTCTGCTCCTCTAGACCACTCTAATACACATGCCTAGGACTTAGCTAGGTTACTATTTTAGTGGTTTCTATTTTAAAAATTTAAGATAAATACTTACTAAAAAGTTAACTGCTTTGCAATCTTTGGGTTTTGCTCTCAGTAGTAGTTAAAATTGTAAGTTACTATGATAAAAATTTGGTATTTTCCTTCTTTTGCTCTGTTTTCTTAGATTTTCTAAGCCATCTAACCATTTTTTTTAACATAATAGTGTGTTAGAATTCCCCGTGGAATATTTTGGACCTGGTATTTCTGCAGTGGCTTGTTCTTTGATAACTTTGCATCTTCTGTGGGAATATATTGGCTTGAATTCTTTTTCTTTTCAGGGGTCAGCTTTGGAAGTTTATACTTTCTTGGAAACCTGTCCCTTGCATCCAGTGTCACATTCATTTTCATTTGATGATGGATCAAATAATGAAAAACCATTTTTATGAGTTTTTAATTCTTTCAATTTCTCTTTATTATTTCCCAATTTTGCAGATAAATAGAAATGTTCTATTATATAGCCAGGATGGAGAGGGAAAGACCTTTTAACTACAACACAGCATCTGAAATCATACTGAGAAACTGAACAATTCTATCACTTGAAAAACAGCAACAAAAACTCTTTACATAGAAAATAAACAAATAAAAAAAACCATTGGCAAAGTAAAAAGTTTAATAGTAACTTTGCAAAAACATTAGCAGATTATGTAATGAACCAGAAGTAATATTCTCGCATAGTTGTGAGGGGGTGTGGGGGAATGTGTGCATGTGTGTGTGTATGTGTGTGTATACATGTATGTGCGTGCGCGTGCGTGTAAGTACGTGTGTGTGTGTATACATGTATGTGCGCGCGTGTGCATGTGAGTGTGTGTGTGTGTGCTGGGAATCAAACCCAAGGTCTTATGCAGCTGAAAAAATGTTTCACCACTGAATTACATCCCCCGTCCTCATTTTTTTTTTTTTTTTTTTTGAGACTGGACCTTGTTACGGCTCAAACTGGCTCAACTTTTGCGCAGCTGCCTGCTGAGAGCTCTGGTTTCAGGTATGCATCTGTAGATGTGCTGGAAACACTTGTCAACACATCACATAAACTAGTCTCATAGAAACTAAGCAAGATGTATGACCGCATGAATCATGGAAAATGACATATTAAACGTGGGACTTCCGGAAGATACTCCCTACACGCATGAAACAACAAACAAACAAACTATCCACTTAGGCCATTTTTAAGTCAACCCTTGGGGCTGGCTAAAAGTTTGTTTCAGGATTCCATGGAGCCTCTACATCTCCTCCAAATACATCACCTCTAGGTGACCTAAAGTACCTAGTACAATACAAATCCCATATGAATAGATGGCATTCTGTAGTGTTGAGGGAGTGGAAACAAGAAGACTCTGAAGGTGTTCTTGTCCATACAGCACCAACTACCGTGGGCCTAGCTACGTGGAGTGCATCCTGGTTGAGCGTCCAGATATCGAACTGGGAAATGCAGAGGGTGAGAAATTGCCAAAGTTTGATCACATGCTCCTTACTGTGTGGTCTACAGAAAAGAACTAAAATCTCACATCTATCGAAAAAGGGAAACCTGAGTCCATCAGCCACAAAGGAAAATGCTTTGCCCCCGACATTCCACCTGCAGAAACATAAGCTGTGTTGCTGGCCAGCAGGGACTGACAGCCCAAGGGCAGCTCCTGACACCAGCTCTGCTTACAGGGAGCTCCATAAACTCTCACCGGATGGGGACAGTTTTCACACAATGGAGGACAGGAGCCACTACACGCTGTCGAGAAAATCACACTTGTTGATATTGGCTGCGGTGTCCTTACAGCTGTTTCTCTTTCCTGGGCTTGACGTCCAGGGATCGCTCTCAGCTCTGCTCGTGCAGCGAGGCAGCCCCAGCCATCTGACCTCAGCAACACAACACCTTCAAGTCTTCAGACAACGAAAAACCACAAATGAGAACTCCCCTCCCACCACTAATGACTTTAAGATGTGACACGAAGCCACCCTCCCCCCCCCCCTTTCAATGCAGGCCACTCTGGTCATTCAGTTACCCAGAGGTGATGGCTTTCATTTTCAAAATTTGGTTGACATGCTCTTCACTTCAAATCTATGCCACATTTCTACAAAAGCATTTGGGAGGAAGTGACCTGACTCCCTTACGATGCCCCACCCACCCGTGAATGCAATCTTCGTCTTTCTGTAAGTCCGGGTTCTCACTGGCAGTAGGAACTGAGTCGTGAACTTCTAAGATCAAAACTGGTCATGATCCTAATAGAAGACACTCCATGTCAGTCTCTTCCCTTGTCATCAGCCCCACCCGGTCCGTGCAGCTTTTCCTTTGCTACAGGAATAAAAGACAGCATTCAAGGGGTTAACCTCACCTCACCACACCCCCAGGAAAGTTTTTTTTTTTTTTTTTTTTTTTTTTTGCTGACCCAGTGTGAGCTGGATTCAGCTGCAGTCAACAGGAAAGTAGGAAGGAAAATAGGATTTAACAAACAAAGCATTTGTAAAAGGGGAGTGGGGGGGGGGGGAGAGTCCACAGCAGGAAATAATTATTTGGGCAATTGTTCACTTTGTTAAAGGGCTGGCCCAGGATGAATATCCCTCAGGACACTCGCTCTGCTGTGCTCGAGGTTTCTCTGCAACACCCTGTCTGCTCTAATTAGTTACAAAAGTGGTTGCCCGGGCAGGAGAAACGTGTGATTGTGTCGTGTGTCAGGGGAGCGAAGACACATGTCACCGGAGCTGAGTCCCGCACCAGCTCGCGCTGGTGAATCCTCCAGTGCTTGGCCAGAATGGAATCAATACAAAAGGAAGCCTGCATGCCAGCAGACGTGGTTTACAAAAATAATTCACTGGCCACTCCATCTGCCTCAGATTAAGCATGTGAAACGGTTCAATTCAAGTTAGCGTTTCTAACATATAGATAGACATAAATAAACAAAGCCGCATATTTTATCAAATATTTGCATTTGAGAAAAGACGCCGCACCCCTCCAGCTCTCTTTCATCTCTCCCTTCTTTCTCCCCCTCAGAACATCTACCATGAAAACATGAAATCTGAAAGAAACTCAAGAGAAGCAAGAACTCCCTTTGGAAAGGAAAGTGAAAATAGTGTTTTCAGAAAAAAAAAATCCTTCGAGTTTATAGCCTAGCCCCAGGGAAGTCAGCCAGAGGATGAACTGATGAAGAGCAGAAGGGGCCCTGGGAGCCCCAGCTTGGCAGTTTACTCTGTCCACAGCTCCAACTGTGGGTGCTGAAGATCAGCCAGGAGCCTCTTGATATAAAACGGTCTACCAGCCTGGAAAACCCCACTGAACACATTTAAAGGCACCTAGCTTAGAAATGAAGAAGGTGGCATGAGACAGATAAATAGCAAATAGAGCGTGCACAGAATCTTTTCTAAAACTTTTATCCCGTCCATTTATGCAACGTACATTGACCATACCATCCAGCAACGTAGCACCGCCTCCCTCTAACACACACAGAATTCTTGCTAACCCAAATACTTCTTGTGTGGCAGCTGCAATTACCCTGAATGGTTAGCATTTTATTAGAACCCTTTCTGAACAGGGGACAGCAGCAGCACAGGGTGGTGAGGTCATCTCCTCAAGGTCACCAGCCAGGAGGGACAGGAAACTTGGGTTGGGGTCTGGACACAGGACTCCAGGCCCTACAGTCTTCCGCTCTTCTGTGTAAGCAGGGTCCTGAGGTTGTTAGCCATTTCTCCTAGGAGCAGATAAGACTTGAGGCCTCTGCTTCCCTTGGCTTTCTTGTGGAACGAGGGGTTCCTCACCCAGTTTGTCCTTTGCTGCCACACTGGTGTCTGCCCCTTCACCTGTGGGGAAGAAAGTGACCTAGAATGGCTGGACAATCCTTCAGGGACAGGAAGCTGGCTACATCATGAGAGCCAAATCCTGGGCTAAGCTAAGGACACATTTGCAGGCTTCAACTTCCAGGACCTTCGTACCCACCAAGATGAAGCACTTAGGTGCTGGTCAAGGTTTCTTCCCTACCTGGTTAAGCCTGCGGTAACTAGGACTGGGCTGTTGGCTGTTTGAGGAGTCTGAGCCCAGCAGTCTGCCAACGGTGAAGGGGGTTCAAAGATCATTCTGATTGATGTAAGACCAACTGCAAGACAATAGTCGTGACTGTAAAGTTCTGGGACTTGCCTGGCGTCAGGCTGGGGCACAGGACTTCCACAGCACCCTAGGTATTGGGAAGTGTTGAACAAGGTAGGTGAAAAGCCAGGTCTAGCATTTCCATTTAACGTACTCGTCCATCTGAAGAAGTGTCATTAATTCAAACCATCCCGAACGAGACTTGATGATGTGTGAGAGCGGAAGCCGCAGAACCAGGCCTCTCACATCCTGCGGACTCTATCTGCTTACAGCGATCGATGATTCCCCCCTCACTCCCCCACCCCGGACCCCACCCCCAACCCCGCAGACCGTCTGTGAGAACCACCGGAGCTGACCACTAATGCGCACGTGTGCAAGGCTCCAGCTGCAGACAGCTGTGGTTGCTCTTCCCCACACCTTTCCTGAGCCACTTCCCTGGCTGCCACCAGCTCCTCCTTCTTCTCCTGCAGGGAGATCTCAGGACCCACACTCCAAGACAAGAAAATCTGGGAAGCTGGGGTCCTTTCTTGAGGAAATACCTCCACATCAAATGCTCAGCTGGGCTGGCGTGCTTCTTGGTGTTAATACTTTTCTAATGGTGGCAGAGTTCTTGCTGAGATGATAGCTTGTCTTGATAATGCTGAATCCTGCAGCCAGGAGAAAAAGCCTAAGACCAAGTCTGAGAACTTAGCAACGTACAATTTTAATATTTTGGTTGATAATATGCCATGAACTCAGACTATTTTCCATTTCCTCTCTTTCCTTTTTCCAGTGACTTCAAAGATCTTCATTAAATGCACCAGAATCTGAATAGGACTTGTAATGCTAAAAGTGGATTTTTTTTTTCTTCCAAAAATACACTAGACTCATACAAATGAAATCTTGTGCTCCTCAAGGTCTGCTCTTGAACAGGACTAGGGTTTACTGCAACAATCCCCCCAACACACTCACACACAATCACCACCAAACGCAGGTGCTGCCAACACACGCATACCAGTGTGTTGCATAAGAAGTGCTTTTGCAATTTCATTTTACACATCATTATGTGTATGTTTCGTGGATCATGATTAAATTCGTAGGAAAAGTCCCAGAAGTCGAGTGTCAGGCCTGATATCTTTAGAAAATAGGCCAGCTGAGTCGGGCAGAGCGCTGGATGCCTGTAAATCCCTGAGGCAGGGGGATGACGGAAATAGCCTTGACTACACAGAATCCTGTCTCAAGACAAGAGCAATAACTGAAACTAGGCTTGTGGGAGGGTAGAGCAAATGGCTCTTGCCGTAGCAATTTGACTGACAGGTCTTGAGTTTAGGAAGCGAACGCCTTTTCCTGAACTTCTATTGGTCTTTGCTTATTAGACAGTGTTCTGCTATCTAATAAATCACATAAAACATTCAACATTTTATTATAAGACATATTTTGTACAAGATGATTTTGCCCAATTGTGCCAGGCCATGTATATTTAAGGCGGACTAAAGTAAGATACACATACTAACTGCATTTGCTAAGATTGGGGATGTTTTCAACCTACAGTGGGTAGGGCTGTGACCCTATCACAAGCCAAGGAGCAACTGTATTTGAGGGTTAAAATGAGATCTCTCCAGCAGATCCTTGACTATTTGCGTGGACCGTAAGTGGGCTCTGCCTGAAGACCACAGCAACAGCAGCAGACACAGTGTTCTGAACACGTCAGGTGTCCCTGGCTAAGTGAATAGTGGCAATGTTTGGAATCTTGTGTTTTCTCATAGGCAAAACAGAAAAATTAATAGCTACCTCATCTAGCTCCCAAGACCATCAGAAGGACACTTCCTGTGGGCAGCTTCAAATGCATCCTCAGAAGTCAGCCCAGCATCCACAATGACTCTAAGCAGCGCCTTTCCAGCCTATAACGAGCGAAAGCCCAGCAGGAAGGCCCGGTGCTCAAGAAGCTCCCAGAAGTCCCTGAGCAGCACCGGGCTCCACTGCCCACCCTTTGCACTGAGTCTGCATTCAAACATCTAATCCAACCCGAGCAAAGTTCTTTGTAAACTGTAAATCCCCAAATAAACACCAGCCCACTTTCCCCAGATATGCTGTCAGTCACAGGGCCCATCATTTGTGGACACTTATGGCCACCACTAAGATTCTTATCTTTTCCAAGCAGCGGTCTACTGTGGATGACCCTGACCGCCAACAGTTTACCGTCCACATGGGGATTCTAAGCTCTCGCTTATAATTGGTCTATCCCGGGGTTCTTACCCCACCCCACCCTGCCATCCTATCTACCATAATCTCCAGATAGAAGTAAGGTTACCAATCAAGCTTTCAAACAGAGTGATTATCCTGAATTATCCAGGTGACCTGACAGGATTAGCCGGGTTTTGTGTGCAGAAAGGGAAGGTGAGCAAGTCAGTGAGAAACGACACAGGAAGAAAAGCTAAGTGGGAGGTCAGGGGGACTAGAAACGTGAGCCCTCAGCCCACCAGCGCCGGCTTTGGAGATGGGAGGACACAGTGATAGGAGAGGTGAGCTCCTGTTCCGTCCTGGTCATCGTCCAGTTCCCCATATACCCCACAGCCCTAACACCAAGTCCAGAGTGTGCTGTCCCCAAGAGCCTGCTGCGTGAGGCCCACTGACACCTTGATTCTACTTTGGGAAAAGCAGTCTGAGACTTTTGACCTGCTGAACTGCGAGAGAGCAAATGGGTCCAGTTTCAAGCCACTAAATTGGGGCTAATTTATGATGGCAGCAATAGAAACCTGATATAAGCTCTGCGATGTTTCTCTGGAGTCTCCGGCCTTCCAGGAAAACAGGTTGTTTCTGGCTGTTAGCAAATATTGTCTCAGTCCGGTTCACTTGGCAAACACACGGAGTGCCCACGAGCTGGCGTGAGCCTGGAGAGAGGAGGCGAGATGAGCAGGGGTGGGGAAGACATTCCCAGGGAAGATGATGTGGGCCTAGCCGCGGGGACTGATACCATGCAGTCACTGGAATCACTCGAGGAGTGCTTAAACCCCCTAAGTCAAATATCACACCAGCTATACTGAAATCCAAGCTATTTTAAACTTCTCCAGGCGACACCGATGACCACCGTTTGTTCTGGGTGTTCGCTCAACCAGAGAGTAGAGAGGACAGTGACCAGTTGGAAGAGCTCATCCGCAGGAAAAATTTGTAGAAATTCTCAGTACTTCTGCTCAGACTTTGGTAGGTTGTTCTGGTGACATTTATCTCCTCGTTGATGAGGATTGCTTAACAGAGAGCTGCCGACACTGGGTGCCTTGAATGCTGTGTGGTGTCCTGTCCCTTAGAACTGCTGTTCAGAGTGTTTGATAAATGATCTTATCTCTCAAGCGGTTACCAGCTCCAGTTAAAAGGGTACGGGGAATGATGTTCCCTGATGTGGAAGAGTCAGCAGGAAAGCTGTCTGTGGTAAAATCTTTCCCCTAATCCAATAGACCTGAGCATTTGCATGAGGGCTAGCGCGGCTCTCTCTGAGCACATGGAAGGTTTTGTTTAGACTGGGGTGGGGGGTGGCTGGGCATAGAAAATCTGTCTGTTGTAAGATGCTCCTTTAATCCAATTTGCTAATGAGCAACAAGAGAGGCGTAACCCATAGAAAGGGTTCCTCTGTTGCCACTAACAAACAATGACCCTCACACACCCCCACCCCATTTATAAACTTCCAGAGAGTCAATTAGAATCCTTATTACATCCGCAGCACTTTGGTGGGAGAGAGGGATTTGTGTTTTTGTGGCATAAACTGTTGACTAGGTCCATTTGCTGTTTGCTGTGTGAGGGCTTAGACACCAGGTGGGTTCGGATAACCCATGCCTCCCAAGACCCTGTTCCACAACCTCCATCCTTGAGATTTGATTGCTCCTCCGGAGTTGGCATAAGGAGCCAGCATCCTGGAAAGCATGTCCCACATTCCAAACGGTTGTGAATCCTTTTCCTTGAGTTACTTCTCCAGAGTCACAGTGGTCAAATGCTCCAACCAGGGCTTGTCCCACACTGCAGACACGCGCAATGTCTCTGCTGTGTGGATTCATCTGAGGTGAATTTCCAGCCGAAACTTCCCACCCTGTAACTTCAGTCCCGTGAGCTTGTGTACTGCTCACATCTGCTCACGGTCATCTGAATGTGTTTGCTGTTGTTTCAAGGGCTTCAGATGCGAATCTGCTTTGATTTGGCCGCTGGCCAAGACAAACACCATTAGTGTTCCGAGTGCAGGTTAACACGACAATCACCCAGGAGCGCTTTTGAATGCACAAATGCTACTTTGTCCAAGGCTTCTCTTGCTGCTATTCCCTGGGCAAGGTCATGCAAACGAAAGTGTCTCAGCTGTTGTTGCTGCTGCTGCTGCTATGAGCTGTACCTTTGCTGACCCCTCAGCTAGCCCTTCTAAGGGCTTAAAGAGAAATGCAGACACAGGAAAGCAGTGTCTGGGGAGGGGAGGCGGAATATCAAAACTGCACAACTAAAAGGTTTTTACAGTTAATGCAGCTTTCCCCGCTGCGAAAGGCTACCTTTAAAAGCTGCTGTTTCCTCTGCATTAACTAAAAATGGACACATCTGTTGAAAGAACCGGGGAGGGGAGGGGAAGACAATAGCTATTACTATGGTCGGGGAAAGCGTGTGTGTGTGTGTGCATAAACCAATGCAGAAAGTGCAAAGAGGGGCAAGATGTGGCGAGATTGCCAGGGAGTCGCTGCCAGCTATTATTTATGCGGCGCCATAAATGCATGGCTGTCAAAGTCAACGGCCGTCTGACTTAACTGCTACTTACACGCTGCCAATATGAGACCTCAGAAGAATGGCTCTCCTACTTAATATTTAACCAGATGCTTCCATTTTTGAAAGTATCATTCGCTCCTTATGGAGGAGGGAGGGCAGGCTGACTTACAACCCCAGTGATGTGTGAGCTAATACACCAGTGATGGAAAACCAGTTTGTGTGCTTTAGACTTCTCTGCCAATATTCCCGCGATGTGAGTAAACAGTATTCTCCTACAAGTTTAGCCCACCTCTTATGTTCCTGTCATTGCCAGCCTCCTGAAAGAGCTTGGGTGATTATTACAGTCCATGCATGTAAAGGAAACTGGGGAAAGAAGGTTTCATAGGGCTATGGAGTGTGTATGTATACTAGAATGGAAAGGCCCCATTACTGGGACTGCTGAAGTTCCCGAGAAAGCAGATGTTTCCAGACGAAACGAAACGGCCAGTTCCACTTTACCCAGAGTGATGTCCTAGGTGTGGGTGTCCATGCACCCTCAGAGCAATGGTGAATTTGCACTGCCAGCCGTGAGGTCACCCTGTCCGTGTCTCTTCATGACTGTCTCTTCCAAGCCACTGAAGGTATTGTCTCAGACAGATGTAGTTGCTAACTACAACTGGTCCAGAGTGTTCATGTGTTGTCCTGGTCTCAGCTGATGGAGGGGGCCCTCTATGAGTCAATCCCTGCAGTGACCAACAGGAACACAGAGAGGGGTCACCATGGGCCTCTGGCCTCACTTGTCTGGCACCCTCCTCTTAGCCGCTCTGTGTCCTGAGGAATTTAGCCCCCTCTGTGCTGTCGGTTTGGCTTGTGTCTGTGTGTGGCAGGTCTCGGGACTGCTCTGTGGCTCTGCGCACGGCAGAGGGATGCACAGGAGTGGCCAGCCTGCTGTCATTCTACTGCTGTTGCTTCAGCCTGGCCGTCAAGCTCTTTCTCCCATGTCTCTCACACATCATTTCCTCCTGGGCCCATATATTTGAAATGAAAAATGTAAGGGCATAAGACAGCCCAAGAGTAAGCGAGCAATATCCCCACAAAGGAGGACTGTCTGCTCTCCTTGTTCTTGCTTTGCTTAAATCTCCCCTTTGGGCCTCTTTAATACATCCCACCCTCCTAAAGGGAAAATCGGAGCGACAGGGAAGGTCTGAACAATGAGGCATTTCTCTGCTCCACTCTTCTCCTCCCTCCCCCACAATCCCAGACCCCCTAGGGCCAAGAATGACCCCATCCTTCATAAAACTTCAGGTACTATTGAGGAGAATGTCAGAATGACTTCATGTTCAGACAGACCTATACCAGCTCCTGAGGAAAATGGGATCAGTCACAGAGCAGCGCCCTGTGTGGGGACAGAATCAGAGGGTCCCATTGTCTGCAGGAGGGAATGTAAAAAGCCAACAGCTCCAGCTGAGAGCGCAACAAACCACGCCATTTGCATGAAACACACGGTGCTCGGCCCACCAGCAGTTGACTGGCTTTGATCTCCGGCAATTGTTGAATCACGTGTGACTAAAGAACTCTTTACAAAGAATTATTTCGACTCTCTGAGTTAATGAAAAGCCAGCCAGGACAATTTATGGAAGCAAGAGACCAGCTTTAGATGGGGGGGGGAGAGTCATATAAATATCCCCGGGAGCCTTTCATGTGACAGTCTTCGTGGTCTGTGTGGACCTCAGACTCCACATTTTTCTCTCAGAGTTGTTGGGCTTATCAGAATTTATTCTTCTCAACGCTGGGGTTTGTGGCGGCAATCTTGGGGAGAGAGAGGGTGTGAACCAAAGCAGACGAACTGATAAGATAAAGTCAAAGCAGAAAGCCACAGTGACAAGGCAGTGCCAACCTCACAGTGCCACATGGCAGCAGAGATGCTTCTGCACTGCTATTGCCACAGGATGGGGTGGGGGTTGGGCGACTAGATCCATGGCGCCAAATTCCACCAAGCCACCGTATCCTGGTGATGTGGACTACTTCTGCCTCCCTGCCTGCTTCTTGGTAAATGATACACTCCTAGGAGCAAGGAAACAGGGGAAGTGTGGGGAAGGCCGAGTTCTTCCGTGGCTCTCCTAAAGCCAGTGCTGTCCGCATGGGTCGGCACATAGTCACCTGCTACAGAATATATCAGAGGACGCATTAGAGGCTATTGGGGCAAAACGGATTAAGATGTGAATCACCAGTAATACAGAAAACCATTTTCCTCTCTAACGGGAAATCCTTCACCACCCTGCATTCGTTTTCAGAAGAGATCAGTGGTCTCCTGGAGTTTTCGTCTGTGGAACAGTAAGTCCAAATTCTTTTATTGGTTCACTGTCAGTAACAAACTTCTCATCAGTAGTTAACCTTGGATAGCAATAGGCTGGTGTTTGTCTGGATAATTTTCTGGCTAGAGTGACGACTGAATGCTTGGTTTTGGATACTTTGAAGTCTTCTTTCTTGCCCGTTCTTTTCTTCCTGGAATTTAGGACTCTGAGTTATTCTCCAAGCTTCAGGATCATCCTGGGGCTAGTCACATCTCTTCCTTGGGTTTTGGATAAGAATCAATGAAACAATAGATGAATGATAAAGTCTTGTTCACAGAAACTCTGCATAAATTTAGCTTCCTAAAACGAGGTGCCTTAGATTAAAAACTAAGTCTTTTTGCTTGATTTTAAGAAACTTTCCAGTTTGAAAAGGAATGGATCATTTCAAGACAAAGCAAGTGGAATAACAGGGCTGGGGCGCAGCTCAGAAACAGGGCCATTGTCTAACCTGTACAAGAGTGAGTGACATCCATGACACCACAGGAAAACAAAGAACCCAACTATGGTGGATGGTAAGTCATACTTCTCTGTTACTCATTGTATAACCCCCCAGCAGCTGTCTATGCATGTGCTGGGTGCCATGTCTGAATTTAATGTAGTTCACTCAATCTTTCTTTTCAGAAGAAACATGCCTTAGTTAACTTTAACTGTGAACTTGACCTAGAAGGTATCTCAGCTGAGGGATGTTCCAGCTCAGGATGGTCTGTGGGGGACCGCCTTCATTGTTCACTGATGAGGTGGGCCCAGCCCACTCTGGGTGGCATAACTTTCTGAGCAGATGGTCTTGGACTATATAAGCCAGTCAGTTGAGCATGAACTGGCGAGTAAACCATCAAGTAGCATTCCTCCGTGGTTTCTGCAGTACTTTGTTGGATGTCAGTGAGCTCCTTGGTCAAAGGTGATGATACGTAGAATAGCAAGCAGGCTTGTCAAGTTCCTGCCTTGAGTTATTGTCCTGCTTTTCCTCAGTGATAGACTGTAACCTGTAAGCTGAAATAAATCTTTCCTCCTCAAGTCTTCAAGTTTTTGGCCTTGGTATTTATCATAGCAATGACAATCAAACTGAAACAAAACATAAGGAAGCGCTGGGCGGTGCTCGGAGACAGTCTACTAGTTTACGGTTTCAAAGATAGACAGCATCAAACTTAAACTTATATCTTGTTTTAAAGATTAATTTAGCTCTATTTTCTATATTTGAATACTCCAGCTGCATGTGTGTAAGTGTACCGTGTGCATGCATGTGCCTGCCTTTGGAGATCAGAATAGAATATCAGGTCCTCTGGAACTAGAGTTACAGGAGGTTGGGAGTCACTGCGTGGGTGCTGGGAACTGAACCCAGGTCCTCCTAGGAGCAGCCTAAGCTTTTAGCCACTCAGCCACCTCTCTAGCCAAAACTCATATATTCTTCGTCCACCAAATCCACACTTATTGAAGACAGCTAGTATTTGTTTGCAGTTTGCTTCATTTGTCCAGTTTACCATTTGATAATACTAATAGCTAAACCCATCCTTAAATAAATGTAGGATCTTGTTATAAGCTTAGAGAAATGTGCATGATTTTGTCATTGCAGAAAAGCAAACTGTGAGGCCTTGGGTAACTGGAAAAGAAGCATGGGGTTAAGGGATGCTGCTTGTTGAAATTTGAGGTTTAGAGAAAACTATCAAATCTCTGAGAAAATCAAGTGAGAGTTGGGGGTTTATATGTTTTTGGGTTTTGTTTTGGTTTTTATCACTCGAAAGGAAATGCCTCTTGTCTTAAAAATATCCCATCAATAAGCCATGGATTCTTCTCCTTGCTGCTTAGGAGTGGATATTATTAAACCATGGACTCTTCTCCCTGCTGGTTAGGAGTGAGTATTATTAAACCATGATTCTTTTCCCTGATGCTTAGGAGTGGGTATTATTAAACCACTCCAGGACTGCTTCTTTCTTTTTCTTCATATCCAACATTCCATAACATGGAAGCAAGTTAATCTGTGGGTTCTTACCCTTTTCCAATGCCGTTTTTAAAAGACAAAGGGTTCCCATGCTGGGCCTCCCAAATTCTTGCCCTGGCAGCAAAGATGGAAGTGGGCAGTTGAGGTGCAAGAGCAAGTTTTGCTAGGCTATCTTCCCCACTGGGAGCCCCCGTGCCAGACCTGGGCAGACGTATGATGCTGCTGTAGCAAAATACCAGGACTGCACGGCTGAAACACAGAGCTCTAATGGCGCCCAGATCTTCTGAGGACTCTGGGGGAAGGGTGTGTCAGGCTGTGTCTCTATGTCCCTCTGCCTTTCTCTCTGACAGACTGTGTTCAAATTCACCTTTGGACTCTGAAAATTTGTCTGGAAAAAGTTGGCACTAGCCACTGATCATATGAATGAGTATTATTAGTCCCGTCGTATCATTCCCATTAACATATTTTATAGGAATGTTACACAAATGTAGTGAGAGTCACCTCTTTTGTCTCTCTGCAAATGATTTTTCTCGAACAGATAGACTCCCAAACCAACGCAGTCATGTTATAAAATGGCGCCCTAATATGTACAGCACCCCGCTTGGTTTTAGTGAACTTCTTGACGCTGAACTAAAAGGAGAAAGAAGCAGGACAGAAGGTAGGAAGCCAGTGAAATGACACTCAGAGGTGTTATTCTGTCAGAGTTGCAATCTACCACTTAGCAAGATGGAAATGTGACTTATTCACAATTAGCACATGTGGGTCAGTTCTGGGTGGCCCTCACCAGATACTTTCCTGAGAACGCACTTCTTCGTTCCCCACTAGCAAGATAAGTTCTCTGCCGGTCTCCCACCTCCCTAGCATACTGCCTTTTTGGCATGGCTATTGCCCAGTTGCTGATAGTCTCCTACAAACCCCCCAAATCCTTGGAAGAGAAAGGCCATGTTTAATCACAACAGACAGCGTACAAAGAACAGCAGTGCATATATACAGTAACAGTAGACCATCAAAATTCAAGGGTGTGAACACTGAGTTGTCCTTGCAGAGCAGAGAGGCACAGACTGCCCCGCCTTTCTTTCCCGGGGGCGGGGGGGGGGAGGAGACTATGTTATAGAGAGATTGCAAAAACAATTGGGATCTCTGTAAAACTGCTGCTCAAAATGATCATCACAATGCCATCTATCCTATGAATTAGGTGGGTCCCTTGCAGGGACCTTGCATAGCTCCGTATCAGAGAACTTGAACAGTAATTGCCTCACTGTAACGACAGAAAAGACACTGTAAATAATTTTGAGCCTCTTTTAATCCAAAGGACTAAGATTTAATCTGTGGTTTCCTTTATCTTGAACTATGGTTGCTGAGTCACTAGATCAAACTGATAGGAAGGATATACACACATCTTTTCGTAGTAATTTATCTTCTATGAGAATTTCTCTGTGGTGTTCACAGCTGTTTTATTCAGACACGTTTCCTTTCTCAAAATGACTATATTAGCTGGGAAGGCTTAGAAATGTGTTTATACTGAAACACTCTTGAATTCGACTCTTCAAGATGGCCCGAGTCTAAAGGGACTCTTACTTATTAATGCAGTCACCCTAGTGTGCTTTTGTGAAATAAAATTCTCTCCCAGATTGAACTCAGGATGGGAGGCAGCAAACAGACCCCTTATCAACTCCTAGCGTTGCCAAGCGAGGAAGAGTTGAGGGCTCGGGTTCCCGCGGAGGAGCCAGCTCAGCATGCGGTGGAAGTTTTGGCAACCTGAGTTAACTGCCTTCCAAAAAGCTGTCTTCAGGCATCTTCTGGAGCCACCTTTGCACTCAAGTTTAAACTCTTAGTGGGGAAAAGTCAGAACAGTGTCCCAGAATCCCAGGATGTGAACTGGTTAAATAAAGGTCTAAGTTTGGCCACAATCTTCAACTATAACAGAAGAGAAAAATTGAATTCTTATTCCAAGACATTTTTTCTCAGAAAATAAACAAACAAACAAACAAACAAACAAACACGAAGCACTTAAAGAAACAAAAAGCATACTGCCTTCGCTTCCCAGTTACTCGGCTCTGTAGTGCATTGTCCTGAGGCCGTGCTCGCCAGTCTCCACTTTGAAAAGAGAAAAGATAGCCACTAACATTTAAGGTCACAGCGCAACTAGCATCTTCTGTTCTGTAGGGATGAGACCATATTAAGAGTCGGTGAAGACATGAGTCTACCCCGGAACTTTGGAGTCTATCCTGGAACTTGCTCTTTAGACCAAGCTGACCTTGTCTACTTCTTTTTTTAAGATTATATATTAGACCTTCTCACAGTCTCTAAGCAGCAATCTGTTGAACCACACATCCTAGGGTAGTTGTGTTGGCTGTTTTCAGAGGTCTCCTCTAATCTCTTATTAGGTTTGCCTCCTGATAAGGTCACTCCAGCCTCAGCTTCCTCCCAAATCAGTTCCTCCCTGGTGGTTTCTATGCCTGCCTTACACCCTTTGAAGCTAATGCAAGCCCTGGATCTCATGAATTTTGCTGAGAGTCAGTCATTTACTAAATGACATATCAGTTCTCAGGCTTGCCCAGTCTTTTGTCGTTGGAACACAATATTCTCATCTACCAGTTAGCACCAAAGTAGAAGACAATAGAGTCACCCAAAAGAAAACCCCATATTGCTTTAAGTAAGTTTACAGTTTTGTGTTGGGCTGCAGGAGATCATGTGGCCGAAGGGGAACAGAACTGGATACACATGAAGGCTATGCACAGTCAATACAGAAGAATTCAGAGGCTCTGGAGGTGAGAAGCCAGGTGAGAAGCCAGGTGAGAAGCCAGGTTCTGCACACTCAGTTGTAGAAAAGGAGGTTTAGAAAGAACACGCGGAAGGATAAAGAAATGTCTTTGAAGGATGGGTTAGTCTAAGCTTAGTCTCACTGAATTACCGAACGCCAAAACGACAACACTGAAAGCCAGTTTATTAGTGGGTGATGACAGAGCATTGGGATCTCTGGGTCCCTTGAGCACACTGGATTTGGAGTTTGCCCTCCTGGGTTCCGGTCCTGCTTTGGTCCAGTATTTCCTTACTGTGTGCCATTCTTCCCTTTCGGAATGGTGATGAAGAGTCTGTGTCATTGTATGTTGGAAGCATGTAATCTACTCTTTGATTTTTATAGGGGGCTACAATTAAGAGATTACCTTGAGTCTTAGAAGAGACTTGGACTTTCAAACCGTGTTGAGACTGTGAAAAAACTATGGGAATATTTGAGG
This sequence comes from Chionomys nivalis, assembly GCF_950005125.1. Lineage (NCBI taxonomy): Eukaryota > Metazoa > Chordata > Mammalia > Rodentia > Cricetidae > Chionomys > Chionomys nivalis. Next base: position 22,533,326 of record NC_080089.1, on the reverse strand, counting down.
ACTAAATGTATTTTGCATTGATATGGCCACAAACCTATAGGAACCAGAGAGAGGAATGTGGTCGTTTGAATGAGAATAACCCCATAAGCTCATGTATTTTTATGCTCTGTCCCTAGCTGGTATAACTGTTTTGGGAAGGAATAAGAGGTGTGGGCTTGGAGGAGGAGGTGTGTTACTGGGGGTGAATTTTGAGATTACAAAAACCCACACTAAGCCCAGTTCTCTCTCTCTCTCTCTCTCTCTCTCTCTCTCTCTCTCTCTCTCTCTCTCTCTCTCTCCTCCCCCCCTCTCTTTCCCTCTCTCTCTCTCCCTCTCTCTCTCTCTGCCTCCATTTTTTGGGTAAGATGTTAACTCTCAGCTACTGCTCCAGCACTATGCTAACTTGCCTGCTGCCACGCTTCTCACCATAATAGCCATGGACTCCCTTCTAAAACGGTAAGCAATTCCCCAGCTCAACTTTACTTAAAAGAAAATATAACAAATCAGTAACAGCAAACAAAAATAACTCACCGTACCAAATGACTTAGTAATTCAAAGTTGCTGATGGGGAAGAGTCAACGTCCTGAATGTCTGACTCTTTATGAGCCATGAAATCTCGGACGTGCGATTTGCTCCCCAGATGTGTTCTCGTCTGGAGGTGAGGACAATGCTCCTCTCCCGGAGCTGTTGCTGAGAACGAGGTGAGATGATAATGCAAGCATAGCACATAACCCAGTAATTAAATGAATGCTAGTGAGTTCTACAAATGTTGCTTGATATTTTGATTGATGTTTTTAAGTCAGCAATTACTTTTCAAGCGATGACTGGGTGTCAAGTATACCGTTCTAGCCTCTTGGCAGGCAGCAGCGGAAGAAACGGACATTTGTACTCTGTAGAATTCACATTTTGGTTGGAGAGACCCACCTACAAGAAATGAATGAAAATAAATAATGGCTAGGACAAATTAGAGAATACTATTACCCACTGGAAAGAAACAGGAGAAAAATAAGCAATATTGGATTGCAGGTGGCAGACATTACAACCCCCAGTGGTGCAGGAGGAAGCCTGGCTGGCCCCCAGTGAGCGGGTAACACGCGAGCCAGCCAGCATTCCAGGAAGGTGTAAGGGTGTTCCCAAAGTCCTTAAAGTGGGGTGATGATGCATTGGACGAACAGCAAGACCTGTACGGCTCAGTGGCAAGGAAAAGCATAGGCCTGTCTAAATGGGAACGATACCGCATCAACTCTGGAAAGTTGTGAGGAGTCCAAGTGCCCTATGGGGCATGGTAGAGATTTTGGCTTTAACTCTGAGAGGGATAGAAAGCCAGGGCAAGATTTTGAGGAGAGGAGTAACAATCTGTTTCATATTTGAAACACATCAAGCTGGTATGTTGGGAAGCATGCGTAGACAGGTAATGCTAAGTCAGGGGCGCGGGTATCAGGTAATGGCCACGCTACAGGGAAACACGAGAATGAATGCCTCACACAAAGCAAAAGCAATGGAGGAACTGAGAAGAGTTCAGACTCAAGATACATTTTGAGGATAAATCGCCTAGGATTTCTTGATAGATCTGCATGAGGTGTAAAAGAAAGACAGTTACAAGTACTCTAAATTTATAATGGATGAACCACAAAGACATTGTCCTTGGTGAAATAAACCAGATGCAAAGACACATATCCCAGAGCACCTCTGTTTACGTGGGTAGGGCATGTGTGACTATAGAAAATGGATCAGTCCTTACTGGGGCCTGGGGAGACAAAGAGACTGGTGGTGATGTGTACAGGAGAGAGACGGCTTTGGGGGTAACGTGCAATATATCATGAATTTATTACAAGGCACTGAGTTACACACTGTAGCATAGTCAGATGATGCATTTTATGTTTTCCTAATTTGACCTCAACAAAGAAAAACAAAATATTTGAGTACTCTGGCTTCAACAGCTAGAAGATGGTGTGGCATCCCCTCAAGTGAGGAAGTCTGGGTGTGGCAGGCGAGTGGAGGAAATCAACCATTTATATTTAAAATTTTCAGTCAGAATGATCTTTAAGTACCCAAATATAAATGCTGAAAAGATTGATTAGGAGAGTATTTAGGGTAGATTATCCCCTTCTGAGAGCTGCTGACATACCCAGCCGTAAGGAGTTATCTGACTTTGGCTGTGCCATTCTACATGAACATTTGAGAGGTGATTTCTAAATCATTTATCTTCTCATAGGTACAGAGGCTGGGGAGTTCAAGATCAAGCTCTTGGCAGCATCATTTATCTGGTGACTTCTGTTCTTTGCCTTGGAGCTGACAAGATGCCCTAGTTGGCACAATGTAGTCATAAAGACCCATATACAGATAAAAATGCCTGGCTTGGTGGCCTGCACCTGTAAGCCCAAGCTTAGCAAGTAGAAAGAGGAGAACCCCTGGGGTCTGAGAGTCACTGATCCTGCCCAATTTGTGAGCAATTGATTTGGTGAGAAGCCCTGTTTTATAAAAATTAAAATGGAGAGGAATAGAAGAAGGTATACCCAGTACTAATCTCTGCTGCCCCAGACAGAAGTGTGTGCATATGTACACACACACACACACACACACATACACATGCACACACAATACACCATATGCACATGCAAATGATGCTTATTCTGGCACAGTCTGGTGGAACAGGACACTGTATTATTATATGATGAGCGTCCTTGAGGTCCAAAAAAATCATAAAACCATGAGAGCAAATGGAAAGGACCAAGGAGACTCAGAGGTTAAAACATTGAGGGAGAGAAATAAGAAACAGCAAAGGAGATAGACTAGCTAGTGAATAAAGATGAAAGTCTGTTCTCCTCATTTCCCAACGTTACTTCAATCACACACAAAGTCCTAAACATTGTTCTGATATGACATTTGTTGTTGTTTGTTTTTCAAGACAGGGGTTTCTCTGTAGCTTTGGAGACTGTCCTGGAGCTAGCTCTTGTAGACTAGGCTGGCCTTAAACTCACAGAAATCTGCCTGCCTCTGCCTCCTGAGTGCTGTTATTAAAGGCATGTGCCACCACTGCCCTTGATGTGACATCTTTTAATGAGGGTTCATATACACTGCCCTCAAAAATTTAGATGTTTTTGCTTCTCTCCTAACTGGTTAATAGTCATCCCTCAAAACTAAGATCAAATGTCTCTCACCCCTTTTAGGAAGCTCTTCCTTCGCTTCTAGTGTGATTCGGATGTTATTACATTGGTTTTTACGTCACTGTGATACAGTATCTACTATGAAGAGTTTATTCTGGTTCATGGTTTTAAGGAGTTCTATGCTCTTGAGCAGAATATAACGGAGGCAGGAGCATGTTGAAGGGAGGCTGCTCCCCTCCTGGTGAACAGGAAGTAGAGAGCAATGAAGGAACCAGAGATTGGGTGTCACCTCCAAAGACACACTCCCTTTGACCTACTTCTTCTGACTTGGTCTCATCTTCCAAAATTTCCACTGCCTTTAAAAGTGGCCCCACCTGGGACCAAGGCTGTGCAGATAGCTCATATTCAAGCCCTCCTGCATGGCCCACAGCACGAACATCATGTACCATGGTGTTATCTTTTTGCACAGTAAATCCAGCCTAAGTAGCAGCTTCTCCAAAAAGACACAAAGAGAAGAATATGTTTGAAATAGCATGCCGAAATCCAGGCTCCCACACACAGAGTAACTTACAATAGCCACGGACTGGAAGACAAATACGGAATGTCTTACTTCACTAGGCAAAAATGAGCCCAAGGAGTTGAGTGTACATAAAAGTCCTTAGTGATTCTTTTATACCATAATCCTCTGTTAAAATGACTGGGTGGGAATGCTGCTTAAATCAACTCCATGGAAAGTCATTTGATAAAGCAAAGAGCTCTATTATACCACACACACACGCGCGTGCACACACACACATCACCCAAGCATAAGCTATTATTTCAAGCTTCTCTTTTAATATTTATATTTGGAATTCATATGACATACCACTAAAATAAACTTGAGAAACTATTTTAACATGGCATTTTTACACACATTTTAAATATACATCTCTATTTGCATATCTGGTATATGATTAAAATGTAAAAAAGTTGCCAGAATGTTTGCAAATAAGCTATATACAATCCAACATCAGCTCTCCTCTTCTCTCGCTTTCCAGCTTTCTTTTCAGGGATGGGGTCTCACACATTTGTCAGGTTCGCTGGCCAGCAAGTCCCAGGGACCCTCCTGTCCCTAATGTTTGCTCCCAGCCTTCAGTTCCTGGGTAGCAGGCAGGCACAGCCACACCTTGGGCTTCCGTAGGAGTTCTGGGGATCTAAGCTCAGCTCCTAGTGCCTGTACAGCAAGTCTTTACCTGCAGAGCCCTCTCCCCATCCCCTCCCCATTTTAGTGAGAATGAAAATATTGTGCTCAAATCTTTGCCTTCAAAATGCTTCTGAGCAATTCTTTAATGATACGAAAGAGATTTTCTCTCGGCTTCATGAAGCACTGTAATCTCATTAGAGGAAATATAAACTCTGACTCCACAGTCATGGTTAGAACAAGTAATTCCATATGTTTATTAAATTAGAAAAGGTAATTATGTCAGAGGCCAAACTAGCAGACAATAAAGACAAACTCTGGAGTAAGGCCCCATCATGACCTCTCTCTCCCCCTCCAGGATAGTCACTGACGACGAGAGACAAGTCCACAGGAGGAATGGTGGCTGACTCTCACGACCAGACAGTGATTCAAATCCTTGGAACTCTCTGTTAAAGGAAAACCAAACAGTAATGAGGAATTGAAACATTTTTTAAAATAATCATCGCCCTGATATCATCCGAGCACCTACTTTCCAGTCTTCCACATTCCCCTATCTTTCAGGCCCTTTTGCTTTTTCTTATCTGTCTCCCTTTCGTGTCTAAGGAGCCTTCGACAGGAGACAAGCAAGCTAAGAGTTCCGAGTATTTCCTGTAGATTCATCATGAGCAACAGCTGAGTTCCACATGGATTTTGGGAATATTCTGGACACCTTTCAGTTTCTTGAGATCGAGATGTAGGAGGCGTCACTCAGCACAATAAAAAGCCAAGTCCACCGCCTGTAAAAGTTTTAAGTAACTGCTTGAAAAACTTAAAGTGTTGCACGCGATTGGGATTCAGACTGGTCCTTCTCAGTGTGAAGCCTGTCTTTCTGACAGACTATAATCACTAGGTTTAATGGAAGAAAATCCACCTAACAAAACAAGTGTCTCCCATCCCCTGCCCCCAAGCAGCTCACGGGGTCCCTGTGTTGTGTGTACCAATCACAGCATCCACGGTATCTGATCGTGCTATCACTGGAGGAGATGTTTGTCCGTGTCGATCACAGGACTAAATGCAGGGAAGTGCTGCAAACCAAGTGATTCACGGGTGTGCGTCCTCCAAGCACCCACATCCTTCAATGTGATGAAATCATCTCAAAGCAGTTATTGTTTATGGCCCGCAGAAACTGTTAGCTTTGCATGTGCGGGACTGTGACAAGCCTAGCCTGTGACAAGGCTAGCCCGTGTGTCCTCCAAGGACTGTGGTTAGTGTTTCTTTTTCTCTTTTCACTTTTCGGAGTTGGAAACTGGCATAGTTAAGCTCCTAAACAACCACCTGTCATTGCATTTCAGGCCCCAAATCTGATGCTCATTGTTAACATCATTTTAGTTGATTTTGTTAATGATATTTTCCATACCCAGCATTCATATGAATAATGCCCAAGATTGACAACAGCCAGGGACACATGCCTGAAAACACATCACTGTAAACATCCTGTCTGTCAGGATTCAGGGTTCAGAATCACTGAGGCACAGAAACCTAGCCGTCCCATTCTGGTCATCGCCCTTGATTTCTCCTGCAGCCTCTGCTTAAGACCCCCCCCCATCACTGCTACTGCCACACACACACACACACACACGAAACCCCAATGTTTCTCAAACTGAGTCCCAAAGCATATTGCTTTAACACCCAGGAGAGGAGCAGAATCTTACACCAAACTGCTTCCATCAGGAAGAGTGGCAGGTCTATGGGGCAGACATTCCCTTGGTACCAGGCAAAGTGTAGAGCCATACTTCTTGGCTAATAGATGAATGCCACATTGACTTTAGTCAGCCTCTAAAGGTCTGAGTTCCTGTCCTTGGAGCAAATGCACCAGAGCCACAGGATTTGACCTTGAGTTTGGTGCTGTCATTGAGCCACCACGATTCTTCATGCTTTTGTCTCTGGACTTGCTCTTCCTTCGAGAAGGATCTATATGTGGTGTATGTTTGCCATCCCCTGGGCCAAACACTGCCTGTAAATAAGTCTGGTATTAGATATGACGCCATATTTCGTCTTCAAATATTATGACCAAAGAATAAACTATGAATTTCATAACATTTATCTTAGACTATGATATTTAACTCCACATAAGTTAGTTATGCAGAAAGAAATGGAAGAATGAAAATAGAACCAAGAGAAGTAAATACATTTCTATTCATTTTTGGTTAAGTAATTTTCACTTGGAAAATGAGTTATTGCTTTGCATTTTACTCCAAAGTAACCAAATAATATTTCCCTAAAAATCTGCAGCAAAATAGGCTTTTTGGCCAAGCGGCTACTTCTTTTTAGTCTTTGCTAGTGAGTTTTTGCTTCAAATATCACAATAAGCCAGGCTAATAAGTTTATATTCCATGACTAAATTAAAACCTTAGTAGATATGGATAATAATAATAATAGTTGCAACTTATATCTGGGTAGTCTGGAAGGGATAGCCATGTTCGAGGCTCTCTCAAGAAAAAAAAATGAATGCAGAATTCTGTATTCTTGACAGAAAGGGAGTGTGTGTTCTATGACAGAATCCTTCCTTTGTACAACCTAAGAGAAATCCAAGAACCAGCCTGTTCAACCACCTACATATCTAGTACAGAGCACTTGGCATGCTTTCTCTAATGTACTTTCTTTTCTGGGTCTCAAATGGATTGAGTTCTCATTAACAAACAGCCTAAGTAGCACTCGTACTGTTCCCAGTCCTGAAGGCAGTGATCAGAATACTAGTAATAGGCCTTTGATAACTATCTTTCTTTCTTTGTTTCAAAGTGGTTGGTTTTGGTTTGTTTTTGTTCTTGTTTTTTTAGACAGGATTTCTCTCTGTAGCCTTGGTTGTCCTGGAACTTGCTAGGTAGACCAGGCTAGCTCTGAACTTCCAAAGAACTGCCTGTCTCTGCCTCCCAAGTGCTGGGATTAAAGATGTGCACCATCACCACCCAACGATAACTATCTTTTGAATAAATTTTGAAGTTCTTACATAGAGCTCATCTCTATGTTTTATTTTGATACAGGAAGGTAGGTGCTCAACACGCTACCTAAAGAAAACTGTAAACACCAAGTCAGTCACCAACCCTTTGACCAACAATGGCGACCTGCCTTAGGATGTGCTACAGCAATTGTGAATAGTTAGTTATACAGAGCTCGAGGAAGTAAAAAACTATTGCTTGAATGACCAAGAATCAGGAACTAGACAGCCCAGAGACCTAGCATATAACTAAATAATGCTGGCCAAAAACAAACAAACAAACCATAGTGATAAAACAATCTGAATGATATTCTCTGTACTCATAGATTACAGCCATCATCAGAGAAGCTTCCTCCTGCAGTAGATGGGAACAAATATAGAGACCCACAGCCAGACATTACATGGAGAGTGAGAGACCCTATATAGGATGTCTCTCCAACAAATCCTCCCTTTAGAGTTCAGGGAACTCTGCAGAAGAGGCAGAAAGAGTGTACTGGTCTATGTAAGCCATGCTATGATCTTCATGGGGGAAACACTATAGGAAAGCTAGGTACAACCAGCACTAAGGGAGGAGCAAACCCGTGTGATGCCCCTACCAGCTTGCCCTGAGTTCTAAGGAATCTGAGACCCTTCAGTCATTCGGACATCCTCTTTTATGAACAATCTAATTAGGAAAGTCCACATTAATCTCAGCAGCAGAGTTTCAGTGCTGAGCTAGAATTCCTTGTCCATCTCAATTCCACCACAGCCTAGGGTAGGAACTCCTTCTCGGGAAATCCAGGGCCAGGCAGAACCAGTTCACAGCAAAGGGGCCTTCTTTGTGCAGCCAGACTGAGCTCAAGGATTTTCATGGAGCATGGCAGCCGTTTTCTTAGAGAAATACACAGAGAATCCACAAAGAAGCAGAGCAGAATGTAACCCAATAGCCCACATTAGTGTATATTTTGTGTGTAGAGTATATACATGCATATTAGATTATGTGCTAATCTAATAGACTAATGGCAGAGGTCAAACTGAAATAGCTAAGTAGAAGAAGCCAGTGTAAAATCAGCCGAAGATGACAGAGTACAAGCACACCTACACACACACACACATGCACGCACGCACACGCGCGCACACATACACACACACATGCAAACACACACACTTCCCTGAGAACTCTACCAGATTCACATGACAGATGTACCCAGCACATATGAACTTTTGAGAACTGAGAGTCCATTCAATGCCTAGAAAGCCTCATGTATGTAGGAGCTGCAGCAAGACCGTGACCCACACTCATGAAGTGTGAGAGTCTTTGTGAGGCACTCCACAAATTCGCCGTCTTCTTTGCCCACCCCCATCACCCTCATACAACACTGAGGCTTCCGTCCTCTGCCTCTTTGACATTACATTCAGGCATCTCCTGTTCTTTCACTAAGCTGTTCTATTCTCAAATGCTACCACCCCCTGGGAGAGCAAGCCTCATCATGCCGCCATGCTCCCAGGTTGGGTTATTTGTTTATCATCTGTGCACTCCGAATGAAAACAAAAGGAGGAAGACCTGACTACTCCTAAAGTATGGAGGGGGTTTTATTGTAGATATAAGGGATAAAGCAGGCAGAAGGAAGAGTCCAGACTGAACACAGCCCGAAGACTAAACCAGACCATGAGAAGAGACAGGGAAGGAGAGCAAGTGAGACTCCACCAACGAAGAGATGTGGCCCAGGCCAAGAGGACTAAGGACCAGAACAGTCAAAGTGAAGAGTTATGTAAACATCAGTCTAGGGGGAGGGAAGCAGAAGCCCAGACCTGGAAGGGAGAGATTTACAGTAAGGGCCAGGGTGAGAAGTACTAGGGAGAGCCACAGTTACTTAGTAAGTCTTGTCCCAAGTTTCTTTGAGACCTAACACTCCCATAATGCATCTCTTCACACTTAGCCCCCTTGCATCCTAGCAATGTGCTCTTGCACCTGCTTCCCCTGCTATCCTGATCTTGTAAATTTGGGGTTTCTTCATCTTTGAATCAGAACGCATTTTGTCTGACACGTAAAGCCAATTCAACAAACTAAATAAATAAACAAATGAACTGCTTTCTAACTTAGGGTTTCTATTGTTGTGAAGAGACACCATGACCACGGCAACTCTTAATAAAGAAATTATTTAATTGGGGTGGTTTTCTTACAGTTTCAGAGGTTCCATCCATCCTTTATCATCATGACAGGGAGCAGGGCGGTGTGAAAGCAGATGTGGCATTGAAGCTGAGCATGCTACATCTTGCAGACAACAGGAAGTGGACAGAGCAACACACCATATAACAGAGCTCACCTTTGAGAGAGAACAGAAGGAAAGTGTTGGGGGGATGACAAGAAGGGTTTGTCTTTTCTTTTGTTTTGTTTTTGTTTTTTTGAAACAGGGTTGTTCTGTGTAATTGCCCCAGCTGTCCTGGAACTAACTCTGGTTGAGAACAGGCTGGCCTCAAACTCACAGAGATCCACCTGCCTCTGCCTCCCCAGTGCTGGGATTAAAGGCGTGTGCCACCACCACCTAGCCACGCTTGCCTTTTATAATGGGACATAGTGCACACACATAGGGAGAGCTCTCTACTTGGTGGGAGCAGCAGCCACAGGGTCACAGCTTGACTGCTGCTGCTGATGTGTCCTGCTAGGTCCCTAAGAGCAGGCCAGTGTAAATGCCTGAATGTAAGCAGAGACTATCCGTACATTTCCCATTCACTGAGACTCAAATAATCACACAGAAACTGTGTTAATTACAACACTGTTTGGCCGATGGCTTAGGTGTATGTCTAGCTAGCTCTTACATCTTAAATTAACCCAGTTCTACTCGTCTGTATATTACCATGTGTCACCTACCAGTGAGTTTCTGGCATCTGTCTCCTTCAGCAGCTGCATGGTGTCTTTGTGACTCCATCTCTTTTCTCTCTATATCTCTGTTCAGATTTTGGGCCTAGCTCTACTCTGCTAAGTCACTGGCTGAAACAGCTTTATTCATCAACCAATAAAAGCAACACATATACAGAAGGGCATCCCACACAACCTGAATGCTAACATTTACGTTCATCTCCTCAAAAACCTCTTGACCCTCCAGGTCATCACAGACAGCATCATCTTTCATGTTTCTTCTAGTATGGCCCATTAAGCAGTGCTTAAACCATCCCACTGCTTTCCTAACCCAAACTCCCAAAGTCCATATTATTCCATGCAAAAATACAGTCAGTTCTATCACAACAATGCCACACTCCCTGGTACCAACTTCGGTCTTGGCTACAGTTTCTATTGCTGTGAAGAGGCACCATGACACAGCAACTCTTATAAAGGAAAACATTTCATTGGATGGCTCGTTTATAATTTCAGAGTTCAGTCCATTATCATCATGACAGGCAGCATGGCGGGGTGCAGGCAGATGTGGTGCTGGAGCTGAGGGTGCTACATCCTGCAGGCCACAGGAAGTTGACTGACTCACTTGGTAGTACCCTGAGCATGGGAAACCTCAAAATCTGCTCTCACAGTAACACACTTCCTCCTACAAGGCCATACCCACTCCAACAAAGCCACACCTCCTAATAGTGGTACCCCCTATGAGATTATGGGGGGCAATCACATTCAAACTACCATACTCTTAAACAAATCATCAATAGTTCCATCAGAAGCTCAAGTAGCATTATCACTAATTCTCCCCTTCCCATCAGCTCCTGAGACAGAAAGCTAGGTTTCCTTAACATGCTGAACTTCAGGGAGTTCATAACTTCGTGCAGCCCCAAATAACTTGAAAGCCAATTACTGTTCTTTTGTACCAGACTAATGAATTGGAAAACAAACTGAAGAGGGTTAACACTTGAAAGCTGATGTAAGGAATGTGAAATCCTGCTCTAAGAAGAACCCACAAACTAGAAGGCCCTTGGATGTTGACTCTGTTTATTTCATCACCCTCTCTCCTCCCAGAAATAATAAGTGTCTTTAGGTAACACTTGATGTTCATAGTTTAAGATAGCTAAATATCAAGTCAGAATGGCCTTAAAATGCCATGGAGACAAAAGTCCGGCACTGCGGGAATGAGCGTGTTCTTTGATGCCCTGGTCTTTATACAGCTAAAGGACAACGACGCCATTTCTGGTGTACTCTGATAGGAAGGTTTGTTCTAGCTCTGTGCTCTCAGGGCCCCCAACAACAGTAAATACAAGAACAAACAGCAACACCAACTCTTCATCAGTATTAGGAGGCAGTTCTAGCCATGAACTGTAAAATATACAAATATGCAAAGAAGATGGCCCCAACAGGGTACAGAAGGGTCAAAGCGCATAGCTCTAGGTAAGTGTTTCTCAACCTGTGGGTAGAGACCCCCTCAGGGGTCAAATGGGTCACATAGTAATATTCTGTATATCAGATTACATTACATTTTGTAACAGTAGCAAAATTACAGTTATGAGGTAGCAACAAACTGATGTTATGGTTGGGGGTCACCACAACCTGAGGAGCTGTATTAAAGAGTCACAGCACTAGACAGGTTGAGAAGCACTGTTCAAGGTGGTTCTGTGGTGAAGAAGCAGACAGTGTTTTCTGGGCAAGGCAAGAGCGAGGAGGGAGGCAGACAAAAGGCATAACTGGTTCCGGTTAGATTGGCCTGTCACTCTAGGGACTTCCTTTAGTGACTGACACTTCTGGACATAAAGAGCTCAGTAGGGTATCAGACTAACTGCTGAACAGTGTGTCCCAGACTCCCCATCCCATCTACCTCTGAACAGTGTACCCCAGACTCCTTTCCCATCTACCTCTGAACAGTGTACCCCAGACTCCCTTTCCCGTCTACCTCTGAACAGTGTACCCCAGACGTCCTTTCCCATCTACCTCTGAACAGTGTACCCCAGACTCCTTTCCCATCTACCTCTGAACAGTGTACCCCAGACTCCCTTTCCCGTCTACCTCTGAACAGTGTACCCCAGACGTCCTTTCCCATCTACCTCTGAACAGTGTACCCCAGACTCCTTTCCCATCTACCTCTGAACAGTGTATGTACCCCAGACGCCCTTTCCCATCTACCACTGAAAGCAACCAAACTTAAAACCCAGGCAGGAGAGTGGAGGAGTATTGCACCATTGAGGAAATCTACACAATGATACCAAGGTCAAGGGCATTCAGGAACTGGGTCCCAAAAAGTTCCCCTGCCAACTTCCTACATGGTTCTTTGCACAGGAAAAGGCAGCCAAGGACACTAGACAGCTAAAGGCTCCCAAGAGAAGCTAAGAGACACAAACAAAAGGGGAAAGATTCTTTAAGGTCACTGCAGGAAGCATTCAAAGAAGTCAGGAAATGAATTTGCCAGGAAGAAAAACATCAACATCAGAGAACATTTTTCTTCTTTGAGACAGGTTCTCAAATTCTAGCCTACCTGGCCTCAAATTCACAGCAATCTTCCTGCTTCAGCCTCCCTACTGCTGGAATTATAGGCATAAGACATTCTACTGACTCTTTTTTGAAATTTTTTTTAAAGAATTCTTGACTGTTGAAAATATAATCAGCAAATATTTTAGGTCATCAAAAATTTAAAATACAAGTCAAAGAATTCAAAAAGAACAAAAGAATCAAAATAAATATCATAGATGATAAAAAGGGAAGTTATTCATGACGTCCAATGTCTAAAAAAGGAAATTCAAGAGGAAGAGTGTAGATACCATGCCAGAAAGAAACCAACCATCAAAGAAACATCAGGAAACCTTCTCAGACTCCACATCTAGAGGACCACTAACTGCCCAGCAGGATAGACAGAACCCCCCACCCCAACTCAGGATAAACAGACCCCCCCAGCTGGATAGACAGATGCTCCCCACAAGATAGACAGACCCTCCAGCAGGATAGACACCCCTCTGCTGGATAGACAGACGCCCCCCCCCCATTCAGGTTAAACAGACCCCTCCCTCCTCAGGTTCTAACCTTGCTTGAGCTCCTGTCCTGACTTCCTGTGATGATGAACAGTGATGTGGAGACATAATAAACCCCGTCCTCCCCCAGGGGCTGTTTGGTCATGGCGTTTTGTCACAGCAATAGTGACCCTGACTAAGAAAGCTTAGGATTCACACAGCAAGTGCATTACCTACTGAGCCATCTCACTGCCCCTAAAAATACATTCTGTGCTGCTAAAGCTCAGGCTTGCCTGAGTGTGTCATCTTCCAGCCTTCTCACGCAAGGGCTAGGATTCAGTGTGTCTCAACACACTCAGCCCTCTAAATGCACACTGATGAACTTAAGAAGTACCAGAGACAATACCCGCAGGAACACTCAGATAAAGAGGAATTGCATATGCAAATATTCATCAGTTAACGTACAGTTTGCTTCTTTAAAAATTATGTCTCCATGAGGCATAACCTGTTAGAGTTCTTATTCAATAAGAACTGTGCACACAGTAAGTTGTAGAATACTTCTGTCCTAGACAGGGCTTTAATTGCTGTGAAGAGACACCATGACTGCGGCAACTCTTAGAAAGGAAAACATTTAACTGGGGCTGGCTTGTCGTTCAGAGGCTTAGTTCATTGTCATCATAGCAGGACTTGGTGGTGTGCCGGCAGTCATGGTGCTGAAATCCTGCATCTTGATCTGCAGGCAACAGGAAGAGAACTGTGACACTGTTTTATGAAAGCATTATTAGAGCCCATCCCCACAGTGACCACTTCCTCCAACAAGCCAGGCCTCTTAATAATGCCACTCCCTATGAGCTCATGGGAGCTGTTACATTCAAGCTACCACAACTACGTAGTGAATATTTTTAAAACAATGAGTAAAAAGGCAAGCAGATGCTTTGTAGCTTTACATTTATTGATTTCTCTATATAATTTTTTAATTCCATTTTACCTTTTTTTCAAATATCATTAATGTCCACATTAATGATATCATAAATTATAAAGATAAAACAACTCCAAAGCATACAGATGCTGAGGAACCCTGGATGTTACTGGAGCGCATTTGGTGTATAGGTTGGTAATGGCAAAATGCTCGTTCACCTCGCCTGTGGGAAGCCTGGATCCCATAATCCCTAGCACTACCCCAAATGTTTCAGAGCTGTTGAAAGAAATTGAAGAGGATACCAGAAAATGGAAGGATCTCCCTTGCTCTTGGATTGGGAGGATCAACATAGTAAAAATGGCAATTCTACCAAAGACAATCTATAGATTCAATGCAACCCTTATCAAGGTACCATCAAAATTCTTCACAGATCTTGAGAGGACAATAATCAACTTTATATGGAAAAACAAAAAACCCAGGATAGCCAAAACAATCTTATACAATAAAGGATCTTCTGGACGCATTACCATCCCTGACTTCAAACTCTATTACAGAGCTACAGTATTGAAAACAGCTTGGTATTGGCATAAAAACAGAGAAGTCAACCAATGGAATCGAATAGAAGACCCATATTTTAACCCACAATCCTATGAACACCTGATTTTCGATAAAGGAGCTAAAAGTATACAATGGAAGAAAGAAAGCATCTTCAAAAAATGGTGCTGGCATAATTGGATGTCAACCTGTAGAAGAATGAAAATAGATCCATATCTATCACCATGCACAAAACTCAAGTCCAAATGGATCGAAGACCTCAATATCAATCTGAACACACTGAACCTGATAGAAGAGAAAGTGGGAAGTACTCTACAACACATGGGCACAGGAGATCGCTTCCTATGTATAACCCCAGCAGCACAGACATTAAGGGCAACATTGAATAAATGGGACCTCCTGAGACTGAGAAGTTTCTGTAAAGCAAAGGACACTGTCACTAAGACACAAAGGCAACCTACTGACTGGGAGAAGATCTTCACAACAGACAAAGGTCTGATCTCCAAAATATATAAAGAACTCAAGAAACTAGACTTTAAAATGCTAATTGACCCAATTAAAAAATGGGGCACTGAACTGAACAGAGAATTCTCAACAGAAGAAGTTCAAATGGCCAAAAGACACTTAAGGTCATGCTCAACTTCCTTAGTGATCAGGGAAATGCAAATCAAAACAACTTTGAGATACCATCTTACACCTGTCAGAATGGCTAAAATCAAAAACACCAATGATAGCCTCTGCTGGAGAGGTTGTGGAGTAAGGGGTACACTCTTCCATTGCTGGTGGGAATGCAAACTTGCGCAACCACTTTGCAAATCAGTGTGGTGGTTTCTCAGGAAATTCAGGATCAACCTACCCCTGGACCCAGCAATACCACTCTTGGGAATATACCCAAGAGATGCCCTATCATATTACAAAAGCATTTGTTCAACTATGTTCATAGCAGCATTATTTGTAATAGCCAGAACCTGGAAGCAACCTAGATGCCCTTCAATGGAAGAATGGATGAAGAAAGTATGGGATATATACATATTAGAGTACTACTCAGCAGTAAAAAACAATGACATCTTGAATTTTGCATGCAAATGGATTGAAATAGAAAACACTATCCTGAGTGAGGTATCCCAGACCCAAAAAGATGAACATGGTATATATTCACTCATAAGTGATTTCTAGCCATAAATAAAGAACATTGATCCAATAATTTCTGATCCTAGAGAAGCTAAATAAGAAGGTGAATCCAAAGAAAAACATAGTTATCAACCTGGATATTGGAAGTAGACAAGATTGCCGGGCAAAAATTGGGAAATTGGGGGTGGGGTGGGATGGGGGTAAGGGGAATTGGGGAGAGAAAAGTGAGAAGGGGAGGATGGGGAGAGCTTGGGGGAATGGGATGGTTGGAATAATGGAAGGGTGGACCCAGGTCCAGCTCAGGACCTCAGCCGAGGGACAGACACCAAAGAGTATCCAAGCAAATACAGTAGGCAAGTGGCAGTGAACAGGAGAACCCAGTTTCCTAGTCAGCTTGTTCTGCTCCAGTTGGACTCGGTGAGGCATTTCACTCCGCAGATCAAGGATGTAATGCAGAAGTGAACACACTCATCATTAATCCTGTGTCCTGGTGACTAATTAGCCCGAGGAAAGCAGAGCTTCTGAACTCTGGTTCTGGGATCAAACAAGAGTCTGTGAAAGAAGCTCCGAGAGTCTGCGTCCTTTACCATGGCCACATAATGAGACGTCTAGCAGGGCTGTGAGGCCAGGCTCGTGGAGCCACCCAAGCCTCCATCTCTGCAGCCCCACAGAAGACCCACTCACTGGTAGGAGAGCCACAGAGTTAGTTCCAGCCCTGGGGTTTCCCTGGTGTTCCGACTTACAGAGAAGAATGGCAGAGCATATGTAAGACTCAGAGAGACTTCCCAGGAGACCCAGAGGAAGAATGTAGGGGAAGGATGCAGCCAGATGATGAGCGAATTTTGTGCAGGACATCGGTACATCTGTGTAGCATGCAGAATTGATGATTTATTTCTTATCCTCTCATCTGTGTGGCTCTTAAGAGCACGGGAATTAGCTCGTCTTTATTTATCTAAGTTTTGGCATTTTGTTCAACATACAATTTTAATTTTGATTTTTAAAAACACTTGCATTAAAATATTATTTATCTTAAGTATTGAGTTATACAATGTTCTACATATATCTCACTTCCAAGTTAAGTACTTACTTCATCTAATCCTATATATGTGGTCCTTCACTGAATGCTTGCCAACCTCAGACTAGAATACACCTGTCTGTCTTCCTGCCTTCTCTTATTTAGTTCTTCCTTTTTAAAAGATTTGCATGTTTATTTTATGTGCATGTGCATATGTATGTGTACCGCATGCTTGCAAGTGCCTGTGGAAGTCAAAAGAGGGTCTAGAGTTACAGACAGCTAAGAGCCTCCCAATAAGGGCACTGGGAACCAAGCTAAGGTCTCCTGCGAGAACAGCAAGTGCTCTTAACCACTGAGTCATCTCTCCAGCTCCAAGGACACAGTTGTCTTCTTTGTGAGAAACTCCAATCAGCATCCATTACGAGTAAGAAGTAATGGCAAAGAAAACTGGAAGACTAGTGTGTTATTTGGTACCAGTTCAATAGTGTGGTTGAGACCCTGGCAGCACGAGCTGAGAGAAGGGCAAAGGAGCCCCTCCCACTTGCCCCTCACCGAGGAAAGCAAGAGCCCAAGTGGAATGCATGAGCAAGGGTCTGTGTTAGCTTGGGCAGTCTGCAGCATAGTCAAATGTGGTGCTATCAGACGTGATCACACACAGCTCCCGTCTTCTGAAGTGAGCAATGTTCCAGCTCTGCTGGAAGAACAGCGGTATTCCATTGGATTTCTGAGAGCTTCTACAGGCTTCCATTGGAGCAAACAGCCTGTTTACTATATGACTGAAGTGTAGTTATTGCCTTTGGATTGGTAGATGGTTGGACAGATGGACAGTTAAGAAGCATAGACACTTTAGACATAGATTCCAGGCACTAACTTGACCTTATGTGACCTTCAATTACCCTGAGAAGTTCAGGTTCCTCGTCTGTAACATGGAGAGAAGAATGATCATTATTTCACAGGGTTTACAAGAGGATAAAAATGGTCCTGAAAGTGTCGTATAAAGATAGGGACATCACTTAACAAAAGGTTGCATTGGTTTAAGGAAAACCGAGAAATAAGTTGTATGGTTTGCAGGGTATTTTTGGAGAATGAAAAACTCTTTGGAGCCACAATCAAAACAGTGAGGGAAGGCCATGAATGATTAAGGGAGGTGAGTGTCTGCTACTGTCTATGGAAAACAGAAATCAAAACAGAATTCCCTGAAAATAGAAAAATGGAGCTTTCAAGTATTAAAAAAAAAGCCCAGCAAGAGACCGTGGCCGTCATTCCTGCATAATGTGAGTATGTTTCAGATTATAGACCCAGTTCACTCGGGCACAGGCAAAATCCCCCAACGCTGTCATTTTCTATTTTGAATGCTTTTCCAAATATGCAGTATTCAAAATAAATGGTTAGATGCCACACACACAAGCAAAGAGAACACTCGTGTTTTTAATAGCTTGTGAAAGGCAGCCAGGGGTCTGCCGGTTGGGGTTGAAAGGAAGTAGCCCATAAACAACTCCATGGAGCGTGACAGAACATGCTGGGGCCCAGGCTCACACAAAGGAAATCGCTCCCCAGCTCCAAGTGCCTCGGCCCTAGAACAAGACCGTGTCCCAGTGGTGGCTCTGCCACCAGGACACCTTGTGGCTCAATCTGGGGACGGAGAGATGAGAGGTTAAAGAATTGCATGAAATGTGAGATACATTTAAAGCCTGCTTTCAAATGGCAAGATAAAAATCTTTCTGACAGTTTTATAAAGTTAGGAACTGAAGGGAGACTTACTTTGGAGGAAAATATGGCGATATTCAATTTACATTGGACCAGATAAATCTATACAATGACAGATAGGTGTTATCTTTTAGTAAGAGAAAGGGGATAATTCTTTAGATTCCTTTTTCTAGCTCTTAGAATTATCTCAAGTGGCTATAGAGTTTCAAATGAGTTATTAGGTTCCCTAGTGAAATACAATGTATTATTCTCACATAGATAAAGAGAAGAGAAAGTCTACGATGTGTATTCTAGTCCTGATCCGTTCATCTACTGTTCTTCAGCTGCCCCCCAGCTTAGCTTTCAACTTGGATGAATGGAAGTTTCCATTCTCATCATCTAGGAAGACTCAACCAGGCTCATTAGAGGCTATGACCATAGTCGGCTCAGATTCTCATTGGGTTACGCTATCTCTACTACTTAATTCTGCCCAATTGCCCATAGTCTATCATTCCAGCGGGACCTGGAGTTTAATCAACATCATCAACACAGCTATCTCTGGGTTTTTCTGAGCATATTTTTCATAAATATGGGTAAAAGGCCCAGCTGAACATGTTTGTCTACTTATGACTGGTAGCCCTACTGAAGTAAGGGACAAAATAAACAAAGAAAATGCTAGCTGAGCACCAGCATTCTTCACTGCTCTTCTTCCTGTCCTTTGTGATATGAACAGCGGTCCTGGGCCACATCCTCCCGCCACCATGGTGTCTGCCCAAGTGTGTGGCGTCAGAATACTTGGACTGAACCAAAACGGTAAAGATAATGAGTCTGTCCTCATCAAACGACTCGCTTGAGTCACTTCCGTCAGGAGACTTAGTCACTGGGACACAGAAGTAACGTAAGACCCAGGCTGGAGAAATGGCTTCCTAAAGAATTTGAATCAAATAGAAGAGAGATTCACTCTCTGCTACCTGGCCAGGTAAGCCTTCTGTGAGAGATTCTGAGCATCAGAGAGGCAAAGACATGGGGGCTCTCAGCTCCAGTTGACAAGCCCTTCCCAAATGAAGCCCACATGCCTCCTGAATCCCTGGAATCTATGATGCTTCCCAGTCACAAAATCAATAAATCCCCCAGTTTGAACATAAGCGGCTTGGTTCAAGTTGGGTTTTTATAATTGCAGTCTACAAACCTCTAACGAACGTATCCCTGTAATACAAAACCCCAGGCTGAATTAGATCCTGCTGGTGGAAACCTCTCCCCGGTTCCTACCACCACCACCACCACCACATATCTTTCTCTGTTTGCTAAGTAAATTAGATTTATAGATTGGGAGACTGAATGAAACCAGAGAGAACATCTGATCCCATCTTTCAGCTTTCAAATTCAGAGCCAGAGACCTGAGCTCCTTGTTCAAAACCACCTTGTTTATGGTGGAAGATTCCGGGATGCGATCTGCCCTAGCCATGGCATCTTAGGCATGCGTCTCGGAGGCTTTCTGTCTCTTTCTCTGCCTCCCTTTCTTCTTTGAATAACCCTTGCTTCATTGTCCTCTGAGAGCATCCTGTGATAACTAAGATTCAGGAATTTAAGAGATTGGCACAAAATTCTAAACTACAAGTCTAGACACCACAGAAAGACAGCACGCTGTGGTAGAAGAGCATGGTCTGGTCTAATTTGCCTGGGTTCAAACCCAGCTCTACCACTTAGGTGCTAGACGACCTTGGTGGTTTGGTTAATTTTATTCTTCTAAACTACCTGACACAGCACGTGCCTTCTTTACGAGGTCCGTGCCTAGCAGATTATCACTGAATATGGGCTATCACCTACTAAAGGGCACGAGAGAGAAGGCAGCCATTTGTGTGACCTATCGGCTAATTAGTTGAGCCCCATCAGCCAACACCGTCTCAAATCTGAAGTCCCATGCCAGGTGAGATCCCTGCTCAGTGTTCATAAAGTCTTGCCAAGAAGTGCCCCAGTTGTGACAGAAGACAGGAGCTTCCTTGGAGATTAGGAGGAGCTTCACAAACTCTATGAGATATTCACAGTGTTCCTAATTCTCTTGTCAGTCCAAACTGACAAGAGCTACAATTGGTTTTGTGGTGCTTTTTCGCTTTTTTTTTCTAGGTTATTTCCATATCCAGGTGAGTGGGATACCTGTTCATGCCCTAGGGCCAAATTCCTTCCTCGGGTATGCAGAAATGCACCCCTGATTTCATAGCATGGATATTTGGCGTGTGTGAAACTTCTTTCCTTTTGTCCATCCCTCGGGTCTTCATTTCTAGCATCAAACAAAAGCTGCAGGAACGCTTTCTCACCGACACTGACAGAAAAAGTAAGGAAGTCAGGCGGATGTTTGTTTAAGTGACGGGGCGTTGATTTAAGCACCAGCGATGAATTTGTCACCCGTACTCTAAGGACTGTTATTCTAGGTAATGTAATTGTCATGGATCATAACTGTGAGACAAAGCGCGGCTTCAGCCACTCTGCCGGTTGCAAGAGGGTGGAATGCGGAGCCCTGTTTTGACAGAAGACAATTGGCCTTTCTCAGCTTGGGATTAGACACATGATAACATGAATTGGCATCTAGTGGAAACATGGCTCTGCCAAGTCACAGGCTCTGCTGTTCCTTTGTGGCACTAAATGCCGTCCGGTTATTGACATTTGATGGCACTCCGAGGTTTCTGGAAGAGTTTTGCCTTCCATTTTTGTTCCACTCTCCACCCCCATTCCCTTGGTTCTCCAGATATTCTTTGCTCTGCCTGAAATCTTTCCCTTTCCCTCATTTTCTATGCCCAGACTTGACTAATATTTGTCTTCCTTACTCAAGGTGCGGAATCCCATTGCCAGTGCTAATTCTGCCCGACTCTTCAAGAGCGACTCAACTCTCCCTCTCAGGAAGTTTCCCAAGAGAGTGCCATGGCAGGTGAGGTCCCTGCTCAGTGCCCATGAACCTGTGCCCATGAATCCACTCACAATGCACATTCCATAAATGTGTGCTCCGGTTACTGCAGGGGCCTCTGTTCATCCCTCTCTGCACACTGGATGGTCTGTAGAGTTTAGGGCGTGATGATTGATTCAGCACATGAAAGAGGTAACTCACTATTATGAAAAAGCAATAGAAAGGAGGACATTGCCTTTCAAGGAAGAATTCTTCAAGGTGTTGGTTCAACTGATTGCATCCATTCCGTTTACACAGGGCAGAGAAATTACATCACAGTAAGAAAAGAAAAATACTCTCTACTTTTGCAAAGTGTCTGCTTCCTATGCAGTCTGAAGTGACCCAGTACTGGTCCACAGGGAAGTGCAAACATCAGCACAATGACGTGTTACCTGTTGGGAAGGCTACCGAGAAAGACAAGAATTCACAAGCACTGCCAAAGATGAGTTCTGGGGCACAGGCACTGTGGGGTTCAAACGAGTGCAATAATTGTGGAAATGGTATCAGGTTCCTCAAACACTTTAGAGAACCATGATCCTGCCACTCTGAGCAAAGGAACACCAGCGATTCAAGAGCAGGACTGCGCTCCCCTTGAACGGGTACGACCACCAAGGAACAGAAGCAAGCTGGCCCTGGACTTTTAACCTGTTTCCCGTGGGGGAAAAATCCAACTTTGTCATAAAATATCAGACTGGGCCACAAGGCAAGAATATTGAGAACACACAGCTTTATTTATTTTTTATTTATTATTCACAATGTGATGAGAAGCTATGCTAGTGGTATCAATACTTATTAGACTAATTTTCATTGGGTTGTTTGTTGGGGGTGATGTGGAGCTAGAAACAGACTTGAAGCCAGCCCCTAGCACTACCTCCCTTACTTGAGGTGCGGAATCCTGTTGCCAGTCCTAATCTGTAACCTGGAGATGAAAACTTTCAGCTCTGAGAACTCTGTGAAGGTGAAGTGAGTCTGCACACACACTGCTAATACCCAACAGATATTCATCAGTTAAAAGCAGCTGCAGGTTAAAGGGGAATTTAAATCCTTCCCACCCCCTTCTTATGGTTGATTAAAGCATTTATTCTATCACACATAGACAGGACTGGACCTCTGAAGCATGGCTTAGAGGACACAGATACTTTAAATTTACCAAATATTTGCATCTCATCGAGGTCCAAAAAGCCAAAGTCACAGGTCCAAGAGATTCATGATTTAATGAGGGTAACATAAAGATTCTAGAAAGTGGAGGAAGCTACAGCTGGGCACAGAGCCGCATTGCCCACGGTGTGTGGGAATCACCTGGAATCTTCTAAAGTGCAGTCGCCACTGCACTAGGTCCCCAGAGTGGAGCCTGAGACTCCACTTTTGTAATGAGTCATCCCATGAAGCAAACGCAGGTTTGTGCATCAGGGTTGGGGAGAAGCTAACGAAGAACAAATCAGATCGTCTGCAGAGTAGAAGAACGTATTCAAAGAAAGTGTTAATTAGCAGAAAAACTAAGATGCTGGGGTATGCATCAGACCTTCCTCTCTTCTCAACACACCCTGTACTCTTCAGCTTTTCCTGCCATCCCTGGGGCCTTAATGCGCCTGACGCTGTGAACAAGAAATCTGATGTGTCCAACAACCCCCTTTGGTAACAACATCAGGGAAGGGGCAGCAGGCAGCGTGTATGCTGGACATGCACGGCATGACCTCTTGCATTCAGAAAGAACTGTGCCTAACTTAAGCCACACTTTGTCCAGTGAACTTAAAATATTTGCAAGTGGAAAACATCCAAAGAAAATATGGAATCTTTCTACAAGCAGTGGCTTTTGCCTTCTTGTGCCCCCCCTGCCCTTGCCTGGCCCGTCTTGTCTCATGTTGGATCCTGCCTAGCCCTAACTCCTAGCGCCAACTCCTGGCACCAACTCCTAGGCCAACTCCTAGCGCCAGCTCCTGCTCAGGCTCTAGTGATGTCTCTGAGTATGAGAAAGCACTTGAAGGCTGTTGAGAGCCTCCCAGAATAGGGCCATGTGCAAAAGGCTGTACGAGCCTAGCTCATTTACCCCACCACAGAACCTTAGAGATGGGGACATTCATAACAAAGGGCTGTGAACAGGGCATACAGCTAGCAGTTATCCTAACAGAAAATCACATCAAGTGATCCTTAACCCAGTGTTCTGCCCTGAATCTTGGCAAAATGCCAGTGGACATGTTAGACCAGGTCATTCTTTGTCACTGTGAGAGAAAGGGTAAGGCATTTAACTGTGTCTCTAGTCTCTACTCACTGGGTACAATTAGTACTCCTCACTGTAGTGATAACAACCAATACAAACAAGCAAACAATGCTGCCACATCTCTAGACATAGAAAAAGTCCCGTCAAGGGCAACATTGTCTCTGTCTGGGACTATTCTGACAAAGTCTGAGTTCCTAATATGGTGCAGGAGAATTGTTTGTAATCTGTCAATCATGTTTTAAATAAAACACTGATTGGCCAGGCAGGAAATACAGGCAGGAAAACCAGACAGGAAGTAGAAATGATGTAATGAAAACAGGAGAATTCTGGGAAGGAGGAAGCTGATTCCTTCCACTCCTGCCCAGACCACCGAAGCAGCAGAATGTGATCTGCCTCACTGAAAAAAGGTACTGAGCCACATGGCTAACATAGATCAGAAAAATGGGTTAATCAAGATGTGAGAATTAGCCAGTGAGAGGCTAGAGCAGATGGGCCAATCAGCTTATAACTTATAGAGATCTATGTGTGATTTTTCTCTGGAACTAAATGGCTGGGGGACCCGGGAGGACAGAAAACCCCAACAAACAAGCAGGCCTGGCCCCCTCATGTTACACTAATAGATAAGGCTAGCAGGTATTACACTTCACACAGACCAGTCAGTCCCCTTTATAGGCTCAGTTTTGTCTCCTAGCAACTCCCTCCCTAATTTATAATACGGATGCACTACCTGTCCCCAGTGGACTGTATTTGTATTTGAGTTTTTTGTTGTGTTTGAGTGTGAAATGTCCCAGAAGGTTTATGTCTTGAACACATGGTCCTCAGCTGGTGTTATCTTCTAAGAGGCTGGGGGCTCTTCAGGGCATGGGACCTAACTGGCAGATCATTAGGTTAGGCTTCGAGGGCTATGGGACAGTCCTACTTACTGTTGTGGACATGGCTTCATGACTAAGAACACAGTACCTACCATCAGCCATGCTGGCCACCCCAGGCTCTCACTGCCTCAGCAGCCATGTCTTCCCACCATGATAGACTGTAGCCTCTCAAACCATGAGCCAGAATAAACTCTTCTCCTTTAGGCTGCTCTTTCAAGACAAGAAATAACTAATGGCCTCAAAGTTGTAATCAATTACAACAGTGACTGTGACCCCTAATCCGACAGGTGTGGAAGGAGAGGGTGTCTACAGAAATGGCAGAGACACGTGCACACAGAGGGGCAGACGTGGGAGCCCAGCAAAAAGGCAGCATCCGCAAGCCCAGGAGGGAGCCCTGGAAGCACGCTCACCTGAAGCCTGCTGACCCCAGACTTGCAGCCTTCGGCTCCAGAGGGAAACTGCTGCTATTTAAGCCTCCAGTCCGCCACATTTGCCGTAGGAGCTCTCACAAATGAAACCTTGCCTGAAAGAACGACACTCGCCCGTCTCCTCTGCTTGCTATCATGGTCACAAGTTTCAGAAGGATTCCAACCCTAGCAAAATAAAAGGCCAGTTCGCACATTATGGGGAGAGATGCCCCAAAGTATAACTTTGCAGTGCTGAGCATAGTCTATACTTATTTCACACCAAGGATATCCAAGATCTGAAAAATATTTGAAATGCTTCTTGTGCCATGACAAGTGTCTTCAGCCCTTTGCACTGGCTGCCATTCACACCCCCACACCAACCCTTGCTTGTGTCCTTATTATCTTTATATTTTAATAAGAACATGTTTTCGCCAGGTGGTGGTGGCGCACGCCTTTAATCCCTGCACTCAGGAGGCAGAGGCAGACGGATCTCTGTGAGTTCGAGGCCAGCCTGGTCTACAGAGCAAGTTCCAGGACAGAGAAATCATGTCTTGGGGGAAGAAAGGAGTTTTCTAGATACTCTGCACAGAATGGCAGTGTGGCCTATGCTAAGATCTCAAGAACACTTGTGACATCCCTCCACAGTACAGAAGTGAGTCCCAGCCAAGCCCACCTTCTTTTAATTTGTTCATTATTTTATTGTTGTTGTTGTTGTTATTATTATTGTGTACATGTGTGTGATGTGGTGGGGGAGGTGGACATGTGTGTACCATGGCACAGGACAAACTTGTAGACTGGTGCTCTTTCCACTTTTCATGAGTTCTTGAGAGCCCTCCACTGTCCCAGGCCCCCAGGGAAGAAGTTATTAAATCTCAGTACTTGCTCCAGCAAGAGTACCAGATAGTGAGGTGGCAGTGAGACCAGGGCTTTCTATGACCCTAGACAGACTACAGTATTCTCAACCCTTCAGAAGTGGCTACGTAGTGAAATCATTTCGGGTGACTTAAAAAATGACACTGTTTTATTGGGAGCCCACCAAGGCCAGCTGGTCTGGGACTGAATAAGCATGGGTTGATTCCGGACTCTCTGAGCATGGCGGTCAATGAAGACTGATGAGAAGCCAAGGACAATGGCACTAGGTTTCGATCCTAATACATGAACTGGCTTTGTGGGAGCTTAGCCTGTTTGGACGCTCACCTTTCTGGACGTAGATAGAAGGACCTTGGTCTTCCCGCAGGGCAGGGAATTTGGACTGCTCTTCAGTATCGAGAGGGAGGGGGAATGGAGTGGGGGGAGGAGAAGAGGAGTGGGGATAGGGGGAGGGAAGTGGGGGGAGGGCAATATTTGGGAGGAGGGGAGGGAAATGGGAAATGGGGAGCAGGTGGAAATTTTAATTAAAAAAGAATAAAAATAAATAAGTAAAAAAAAAAAAATGACACTGTTCCTCCTTCCGTTCTGAAGATTCCAAACAGTTCATCTAAAGAGAGACCAGATAAGGGTATTGTTCCAAAGACTCCAATGTAGATCAATCTCATCTAAGTTTCTATTGTTGCTATAAAACATCACAACCAAAAGCAACACAGGGAAGAAAGAATTTATTTTATATTACAGATGTCCATCATCCAGGGCAGTCTGGGCAAGAACTCACAGCAGGAGCCTGGAGTCAGAAACTGAAGAAGAGGCTGTGGAGGAAGGCTGTTTACTGGCTTGCTCCTCATGACTTGTTCAACCTGCTTTTTTTTTTAAAAAAAAAAAAAAAAAACTTTCTCAGGATCATCTGCCCATGGATGGCACCACCTACAGTGATCCAGCCCTCCCACATCAAATGCTAATCAAGAAATGCCCCCACAGGCTTTCCCTAAGGTCAGTCTAGCATGGACGTTTTCTCGTTTGATGTTCCCTCTTTCCAAATGACTCAAGATGACATAAAAGTAGCCAGTACAACAGCTGCAAAGGACGGTTTAAGCATGCTCACACTAGCGGGGCCACACACTAGGCTCTTAATTTCCTCAGGCCTTACTTCTCTCACTTAAGAAATAGCCATCATAACTCAGTAAGAGAGAAATAAAATAAACATATGACCCTTTTTATTAATTTTTAAATTATGTGTATATGTCTGTTGGGGGCAGGTATGTACACGTGAGGACCGACACCTCCCAGAGTCCAGAAGAGGAATCTGGTCCCCTGGAGCTAGAGTTACAGGCAGTTGTGAACTGACCTATGCAGATGCTGGGAACTTAACTTTGAAGGTTTAAATTCTTCCTCTGAACAGTCAAGATCAATTTTAGTTCCTCTGCCACTGGGATAGTAATTTGGTAATATGGATCAAGGAACTTCAATGTTCAAGTTTGGGCCCAGTTAGTCCAGCTTTGAAAATAAGCAAGAGATACTTTTTTTGAGGAAATAAGCCTGAGATAGCCAAGGATTTGATCTTAAGGCTATCCACTTACATCACCAATCACAGAAGCAGCAACACTAGGTATGAACAGAATGTCTAATGAGGAAGAGCTTCAGTTATGATATAGTCAGAGGACTGAATCTCAGCAGTCATGAAAAGCACTTTTCAAACATGTGTAACAGCAGAGAAAGTACTATTTTGCTGTTTAGCTTGCAAATGCAATACAAAGGTCCAGGAGTCGAAGCCTTGTTCCCAGAGTAGCAGTTTTGAGAGGCTATGGGAATTTTAAGAGGCGGTGCCTAGAGAGAGACCTTCAGGCCATTGGGGACGTGTTCTCAAAGGACTATGGGACCATGGCCTCTTCCTGTCAGTCCTACTTCTTAGTCAAGAAGGGAGTGGGTTTGCCCTTCTATGTGCTTGTTAGCAGAAACCTAAACCCAAAGATTCTGCCTAATGATGGACTTAATTCTCCAAAACTCAGAGCTAAAAATAAACCTTCTCCCTGTGCAATTTACTTATCTTGGGCATTTGTTATATTAACATTAAGTTAACTAACACAAATCAAGATGCTTGTTCAATAAACGAGAGTCAGAGAGAACAGAAAGCTTTATATAACACATACGCTTCAAACATGGTCGCATCAAAATGTTGGCCAGCTATAACAATTTATGGCAATTTATAGAACAATTTTATTTAATTTATTTTTCTTTGTTTTCTTCCATATGTCTGGATAGCTTTTATTCCCAGAGAGGGGAAAGCATCATTTTAAAGAGCTACTGTGTGTTCAGACACGGCAAAGATGGCACATGTGGGCAAACATTTGGCAAAGAAAAGCATGAAATGTTTGCACAGCCCTAGCCAAGGAAACTAGCACCGTGTTCTAGAACAAAGCTTATGAGCAACTGGCAAGAGATCAAGCAAGGCCAAGGTCAAGCCACGGACCAGCTTCTCTGTTTCCTAACAGTAAATAAAGGTTCAATAAAAAGGTAGCAAAGTCCCACAGCTCAATGCCAGTTGCACTTGCCCCATCTTGTCTGAGAAATTCAGATTCTGGGTTTACATGATGCAAGGCAGGGCAGGGAGAAAGAGTCCAGCAAGATCACTAGAGTGGGAGGTTCATCATAAGACTAAGGCAGCCTCACGCTACCTGCCCATTCCAGAACCAGGGATGGGCTCCATAGCAGTATGTCTGTGTTGAAATGGTCACCCCCTCTCAAATGTGTCACTTCTCATGTCAGCACTGCTGTGACTTTTTGGGAGAGCTGTCCAGACCTTGACACTATTGACATTGGAGGCTCTAAGTCTTTGGATTGTAGCTTTTTTGTGCATAGTGTGTTACTTGAGAGCATCTCGGACCATTGTCCATTAGAACTATGAGCTACGCTACCCCTTACAATCCCCATCAATGTCTCCAGACACTTCCCAAAACATCTGACAGGATACAGAACAAAATTTCTCCTGACTGTTGTGGGCACTAGAGAGAGGAATAGCAGGGTTAATAAAAGTAATTGAGCAGTGAAATGGGAAAGGGAGGGGCTTTAATTAGAGAGAGTTGAAGGTAAAATAGCACTTAGGATTTCTGAGAAAGTCGTAAGCAATTCTACTATTATTTACCTAAAATTGTGTGTGTGTGTGTGTGTGTGTGTGTGTGTGTGTGTGTGTGTGTGTGTGTGTATATATATATATATATATATAGTTTAAATTAAGTTGTCCTGCTTGAGCTAACAATGAATCCCAATAAAAACCATCATGGTGCAATAATCTTAAAGGTGAATTAGAGACATTCACATCTTGACAGCAACTAACAGCTCTCTAAACGGGCTTAAGGCCTACTCAATAGGAGAAAAATCATGCCAGGTACATGGATTTTAGTGGAGAACTTACTACCGCCACTTACCTAAGCCACAAATATTACTAACTACATTCTAAATAGTTATCCTTGTATTAATGAGTTTTCTACTGTTGTGTTTAAACACCATGACCAAGGCAACTTACAAAAGGAAGGTTTTATTGGGGTCTACAGTTCCAGAGAGTTAGGGTCCATAAATGGTACGAACAGTATGGCAGCAGGTGACAGATATGGTGGCTGAACATGGAAAGCTGAGAGCTGAGGGCTCACATCTCAAGTCACAAGAAGGAAACAGAGAAAGAGAATTGGCAAAGCCCATCCTCAGAGGCACACTTTCCCCAGCAAGGCTTTACCTCCTAATCCTATCCAAACAGTGCCACCAGCTGGAAACCAAATATTCAAACATCCCAGCCTACCTACAGGGTCCTACTCTTTCTTATTCAAAGCACCACAGTCCTCACACCCACAGGGACATATTTCTCATCTTTCATCAAAGAAACTTCTCTTTGCAAGAGATGGAGACAAATACAGAAAAACCACAACTAGCCAAAATATAAAGAATACGGGATAGGGGCACCCAGGACCAACTGATAACCTACAAGGCAGCTTCCATATGTAGGGTTCAGGAAACATCATGGAAAGGGGGTCAGAAAAGACTTAGAAGCCAGAGGACCAGGGCATCTTCTGTGAAATTATGTTTCCTAGAAAGTACAGGGTAGCTACAGCCGTGATACCTTAGCAATATGGCTGCCACTCAAGACCTGAAGAAGCACAACACCAACAGATATCTTCACATGGAAGAGGAAAACTCATGGAACACCACCCTTGATGAAGAACTTCAGGCAGCCAATGAATGCTGAGAGTGGGAGACATGGTCTTCCCTAGAGAGGAAACTTCTAATTGGCTATCCAATGCCAAGTGATCAGCTCTGAAATCATCTACATAAAAATAACACTAAAGAGAATGAACATTTTATTTATATATTTAGGCACATAGAGCAAAGAAAAAGAGGTCATATGCTCAAGAGGGAGCAAGGTGGGAGTGTCTAGAGGGAGGGAAGGAAGGGGGGGAAATTACATAAATTAAATTTTAGTTTAAAAAGAAATTTCTTGATTAAAGTAAAAGATTTCCCCTGACTGAGAACCAAAGGCTTTGTGCTGAGGACACAATATATACAGTATTAGTTTATATTTTATTGAGTCGGTGGTCTATAGCATATGGTTTCCAGCCACCTCCAACATAACTACATATCCAGCTATTCTGGTAGGAATGTCTTCCAAGGAAACTTCTACAAGTCTCCGGGCTGATTCATCCATGTGACATGCTGGTACAAATTCAAGGGCTTTATCATACACAATACAAACAAGTTGGCGGTTTTATCATTTGAAGTATGTAGAGGTGGTGACAAAACCAAGTTTAAAATGTGTGGAGCCAAGGTGTGCATGGTGGTTGCCTCAGTTACTTTTCTATTGTTATGATAAAAATGACCAAAGCAACTTGCAAGAGAAAGCATCTAATTGGGTTATAGTTTGTGTGGTTTAAAGTCCATGATGGCAGAGCGAAGGCATGCTAGCAGGGACAGTGGAGAGCTCCTGCTTGAACCATAACCAGAAGGCAGAGCACACAAGGGGAATTGCATGCATGTTTTAAAACCTCAAAGCCTGCCTTCAGTGATACGTCTCCTCCAACAAGGCCACACCTCTAATCCTTCCCAGAGAGTTCCACTAACAGGGGCCCAAAGAGTTAAGCATATGAGCCTCTGGGGGGCATTCTCATTCAAACGACCACAGTACTGCACACTGTGGTCTCAGTACTTGAGACACAGAACAAGAGGATGGGAGTCTGAGCTGCCCTAGACTGTTTAGCGAGAATCTGTCCCAAGAAACAGACAAAAATGCATGGAGCCAGAAACTACCCCACCACACTCTTATGTCCTGGAAGGGTAGCAGAGAACAAATTACCAGTGGCTTTATTTGGTGGTGTGTGGGGGATAGGGGTGGTTGTTGTTTAACCGACTCCTGCTTTAAAGGGGGAAACCTATTGTTTCAGAACCTATGAGAGAGAGAGAAGAGAAGGCTCTAGAAAGGGAAGCGCTGGTGGATTCCTGCAGTCAGAGCAACCATGCCTCATGAACACCAACAGTACAAAAGTCATCCTCCTACAGCCCAAAGTCGGCTGGAAGTAATCCCACAAGGGATTGTTTAGTCCTCCGCAAGACTAAACTTAGCAAAATTCTCTCTCATATCAAAATCAGACAATCCAAAGAGTCAGCCTCAGGAGGATGCAATAGATTATAAATATCATCAGTTTCCATGAAGTGCCCGCGTTTCTGCATACCTGGCTGCTACAGCTATTACCCAGGAAAGCAGAGTACGGATCCCCAAATGTGGGATTTACAAGTCACTTCAATCCTGACTCTGATTTTTATTACATAGTGGGACCATTTCCTTCCTCCTCTTTTGAAAACGGACACCTTCAGCTCCATATTCCACAGGAAAAAGCTTTCTACAGCCAACTTTATAGAAATCCATATTAAAGTGAATTCTAAAACCCATGCCAAGGCCCTTTCCTCACCAATGACTGGTTTTCTATTTGTCAGGTCTGAACCAATATACAGCTTTCCTATATTCCTTCCTTTTTGCCCTTTATGGATTTTTCCTTAAGGTGTTCATCCTCATCTTTGAATACATACTCTCTCATTCTGAGGAACCGAGTGTAAAAACATTCCTGGCAGTGGCAGCAAGGGATGCTCATGCAGATGACGGAGAATAACCCATGTTTGGTTCCCATCCTCCTCCTCGGCAGGGCTGAGGCTCAGGGTGTCCCACCCCAGAACCCCTTGGGTTCCTTCTGCCTGTTTGCCAACCGGAAACCAGACCACTCACTCTGGTTCATTAACTGTCAGTTAAAATAACAATGAGTTTTGCATGAAATCATCAGATTACTGGCCCAATTTGTGGTCGATTGCAGTCGGATATCCAGGATATTACTTCTTTCACATGTGTTTTTCTAGACCGTATAGGTAATGACAGGCTAGTTTTCCAAGTTAGTTCAATTTAAAATCAAGCCATTGCAGAGGGAGGGGAAGAAAAATCCAAAATAGCAGTGGACTTCGATTATATTTTAATGACTTTCACAACAAACCCCAGTGTCTGTTTTGGCAAAGAAAGTTTCGTAGTTTTATTGGAGAAAACAAGCCTAAGATGTCAAGACATTTTTAGCAAAAATCTCAGAATGATAGTTTTATTCCTTTGTGATTTAAAATAATGAGGGGGAAATCCCCCTAAATAAGACTCTGGAATGTAACTGAATTCAGATTTAAATTTTTCCAGATTTTAAAATCTTCTAGACAGTAGGCAATTGGATGGCCCAAGCTCCGAGTCCACTTCCATACGCTGCCACGTGGCTCCATACCACACTTGTGTTAACTCCATACTCTTTGCAGTGACGGGAGATATCTGGACTCTGAACTGTTGACTCTGCACCCAAGAGCCGCTTCTAAATGTCAGTAAATCCAAGTGAGAAGAGCGACTCACACCGGCCAGTATATACTAGCCGCTACAGTGGCGGGTGCTGGCCACTTCAGCGGCGGGTATTAGCCTCTACGGTGGCGGTGGCGTGGCGGGTATTGGCCACTACAGTGCATGCTTGGTTTCAGCCTCACTGTCAACGGAATAAACATTCAATAGGATCTCCTTGAGGTTCTCTGAGGAGAAATAAAACTGGGACAAAGATAAACTCTAAAGCTAAACCAACTACATCATTCTTCACATACTATGCTACGAGCAAGAAGAACCTCTCCCAAGGAAGATGGAGAAATCTACCCAGTGCCCACATGCTGACTCATCCGTGGCAGAACTGGACATCAAGGATGTCTGTTTCCAACTAAAGTTCCTGTCCAGCTAAAGTTCCTCCCACCGGAAGCAAGCTGGCCCTACTCTAACCTTCACGGAGAGTGCTGCGTAAGCTTCGGGTTGGTTTTCTGTGAAACCCCACTTGCCTTCAACAATGTTCTATTAGCCCCCAAGTCTATGGGGCTCATCCCTAACACTGCTAGGCTTTCAAGTGGGTGCCAAAGAAGGGAGATAATGATGTTAATGAGTCTCCTAATTTCTCCCCATGAAAGTTATAAAGTTGCTTGATGAAGTTAATTCATTGTGGACCCAACATGTTGGCGGACCCCGCCCCATTTCAGTTCCCCATCCTTCCTTTGACAAGGTCTTTGAACTCCTGCCCACACAGAGCCATGAATCAGTACCATTTTGTACACACATTTAGATAATTAGCATAATAAAGATGAAATGGATCCCAAAGAGCTGCACTTTTGTGACAGCAGCTGATTCTCAGCAATCGTCAGTGATGCCAGCTAGTCCGCCTGCATCCTTACCTGTGCCGCCACACACTCCTCACTCCCACCGTACCACCATGCTATTTTCCTCAAAAGATACAAATTCCCCAACCTCTACATTTTACATAGAATTAATGTGGATTACACTAACCAAAGCACACAGACAGAAACTGAACACAAATGGTTCTGTCATCTGGGTTCACTACAGTTACGAAAGGTTTTATTTTCATAACATTTTTATTATTTGGAATTTCACATCATGAACCCCAAACATACTCACTTCCCAGTCCCCCAAGGGCTGGTTCCTCCACCCTTGAAACCTCCCCATGAAAAAAAATGAAGTGGGAGAAAAGGAGGAGGAGGAGGAAGAGGAGGGAAAGGAGGAGCAGAAGCAGAGGAAGGAGATGAAGAAGAAGAGGAGGAGAGGAAGAAAGAAGTAGGAAGAAAAGTTCAGTCTGTGTTGCCCATGGTCAAACTCTGGAGAGCAGCCCCTTAGAGATAACTGAGTCCTAGAGATTCTTAAAAATGTGACAAGGATGCTGAGGTGTAGTTTTCCACGATGACAAGGATGCTGAGGTGTAGCTCTCCACTACAACAAGGATGCTGAGGTGTAGCTCTCCATGACAACAAGATGCTAAGGTGTAGCTCCCCATGACAACAAGGATGCTGAGGTGTAGCTCTCCATGACAACAAGGATGCTGAGGTATAGCTCTCCATGACAGCAAGGATGCTGGGGTGTAGCTCTCCATGACGACAAGGATGCTGAGGTGTAGCTCTCCATGATGACAAGGATACTGAGGTGTAGCTCTCCACTACAACAAGGATGCTGAGGTGTGGCTCTCCATGACAACAAGGATGCTGAGGTGTAGCTCTCCACAATGACAAGGATGCTGAGGTGTAGCTCTCCATGACAACAAGGATGCTGAGGTGTAGCTCTCCACAATGACAAGGATGCTGAGATGTAGCTCTCCACAATGACAAGGATGCTGAGGTGTAGCTCTCCACTACAAAAAGGATGCTGAGGTGTAGCTCTCCACTACAACAAGAATGCTGAGGTGTAGTGTTACATGGTGGGCCAAGCTTGCTTGTTTGGGTTTCTGTCCCGCCCAGTACCCCACAACTGTTTAGCCCCAAAGAAAATCACACATAGGTCTCCATAAATTATAAGCTGATTGGCCCATTAGCTCTAGCCTCTCACTGGCTAGCTCTCACATCTTGATTAACCCATTTTTCTGATCTACATTAGCCATGTGGCTCAGTACCTTTTTTCAGTGGGGCAGATCACATCCTTCTGCTTCGGTGGTCTGGGCAGGAGTGGAAGGAATCAGCTTTCTCCTTCCCAGAATTCTCCTTTTTTCATTACATCATTTCTACTTCCTGTCTGGTTTTCCTACCTACATTTCCTGCCTGGCCAATCAGCATTTATTTATAACATGATTGACAGAATACAGACAATGCTCCTGCACCAGTGTAGCTCTTTACAACAACAAGGATGCTGAGGTGTAGTTCTCCACGACTGAAGGCTCCTGGAGGGTGCAGTTGGGGGGTGAGATGGGGAAGGACTCCGTTATGAAAGTGGAAGCACACAAAACTTGAAAATTTTAAAAGCTCCGTTTACTATAAAGCTCTACTGTGCTAGACAAAGAAGAAAAAACAGCTCATATTTAAAGCCACTTCACTTAATATGCCACAAAATTAGAACAAATATCATTATTAAGAAGTATATGCCCCAGCCTAGGATCATATCTGTACACCAGTACTCAGGGCTGAAGCAGGAAGATCACCAGCTACAGAGCAAGCCCCTGTCTGAAATGTACAAAACAACAAACAAACAAAAATACTAAATAACCCTAAAAAGAACCATAAAATTATGACTGTTCAGGGGGACTTCATAAAGTTGGGAGGTTATTTGAATGCCCATGGCTGGCCTGCAGTCCTGGTGATGGTCATAAATTGCACCTTGCCTCTCTGCTGTTAGCATGAACCAAAAAGTGATAGCATGTATTAAATCTGAACAATTCAGCCACATCAGTTTCAAATCTCGGTGTTAGTTTTCTACCTAGGCTTGATATTCAAATGCTAAACTAAATAACCTATATCTCTATGTCAGAAAGAAATCACAAAAAACATGCTCTCCTGAGCAGATAGAATGTCAAAAAAGAAAACTTAGAAGAGGAATCTATAAAAATAAACACGTAAGGTTGGCGAGGTGGCTCAGTGGTTAAGAGCACTGACTGCTCTTCCAGAGGACTGGGATTCAATTCCCAGCAACCACATAGCAGCTCACAACTGTCTGTAATTCCAGTTCCAGGGGACCTGAAACCCATGGCAAAACATCAATAAAATAAAAAATAAAGAAATCTAAAAAGATAAATAAAGATGTAGCAATGTCTGCCTGCTGTCACCAACTTTCTGTGTCCTTCCTCCTAAACTGTAAGTGATCTGAGTCCAAAGGGCGGACATGTGCCAGTCAGATTTCCATTGCTACAACAAAATGCTGAGATAATCAACTTATAAAGAACATTGTCAGGAATTTCTTGGCTTGCTCTGTCACTTTGGGCCTGTGGAAACACAGACCATTATGGCGGGAGCACACAGAGGAGAAAGCTTACCTCTAGCCAATGAGGGGAACACAAAAACGGCAGAATCCCATTATCTCCTTCAAGAACTCACCTCCAGTGACCTTGCTCCAAGTAGGCTCCACTCATAAGTTGCCACGTGCTGGTGACGAACCCTTTAACACATGGACTCTTTCAGAGGGACACTGTCTAATCAAACTAGAGGGAAGCTTCTTATCAGCAAATGTTTGGTGGTTGGTTATATCCTTTCTCTATTCCGACGGCCATTTGCCATAGTTGCAGCTTCAAGTCCTCTCCAAAACTTTATGTTGAAACTTACCTGTCAGCGGAAGTACTGTGAAGCAGACCTCAGAGAGGCTTAGGAGCTCTGTGTGGTGGCTTATGCCTGTCATCCCAGATTCCAACCCTAGGGGTCCTGAGGTGTGAGGATCATAAGTTCAAGGACACCCTATTGTTCAAAGGTGGAATCCTAAAACAATAAACAAGTAAGTGAGTAAATAAATAAACGGTGATTTAATAATGGAACCTCTACCGTTACACAATGCCACTATATTGGAAGAAGGGTAGTTATCTCAGAACCAGCTTTGTTACAAAAGTTACACAATCTCTCGCCTCTCCTGTCTGTCCTATGATACACTCTGTCACAGTGGAAAGCTCCCACCAGCATCTGGTTACTTGCTATTAGACTTCTCAGTCTCCAGACTATGAACTAACTTTATTCTCTTAATAATGACTTAGTCTGAGGTATTGTGTCTCAGCAGCAGAGACGTGGCAAAGAGTCATCCCACGTGTCCACAGTGTTTCGGGGATCACGGTACCTAAAGAGAGTCCTTTCCCAGGAACCAAAACAGTATCAGGTACATACAAGATGCATCAGAGAAGTTCTGAGTCAATCAGCCTATGCTCCCACATCACTAGGCTCTTCTTCACATTATTGCCTTAACACGTAACTGCCGAGGTTCAGAACACGATGCTTCAAAGTACAGCACCTTGATGTGTTAAGTACTTCAAACTGAAGAGTATTAATATGGCTGCCTCCCACGCTTCCTTTTCCCGCTACGGAAGCCATTCTCATGAGTTCAATGTTTGTATGCTAGCTGATAAATCCAATGATTGAAAGGTGATTGGCTCGTGAAGGTGTCAGCTCAGTCAAGGGTCAATTCCCTTGTTAATCCATACTTAGGTTGGACTATCAGAATGAAGTAGGCCACGGTAGATAGCATGCCACTGAAGTTGTCTGTTGTCCATCTCCTGGCCACCGTGAACAGTTCTGCTGAACAACACACTCTCCACCCTGATGTTTTTCCTCACCATAGGCCACAGAAATGGCTGACAGCACTGACATGAAGAAACAAAACAAGTCCTTCCCCTTGAAACTTTCCCCCTGTTTGCCACAGACTGAAACCTGTCCAACACTCCAAAACTAGTCACAGAAAGCAAGACCCTCTTCTCTAAGACGGCTCATAGAAACTAGAATTTCTTTTCCCAAAAGTCAACTGTAAAACTTAGATGTGCCACACTGTCCTTTCTCCCTGGAAGACTCTCATTTTGTGGAGTCCCCCCAACTATTGCTGTAAAACCATAGCCTGTTGTCCAACCGCCTTTTTCATATGGCCATTTATGCTTCATACAGCCCAAGTCTAAAAATAGACAGTTTCAGGACCCTTACTTCTGCAGGTACTCTTGTCATTCAGATTTTTTGTGTGACATCAGAAATAGAACTCGGGGCCTTGTATATGTTGCTCAAGCACTTTAAGATTGAGACACATATCTAGTCCTTGTTGGTCTCACTATGTAGCTCAGGCTAGCCTAGAACTCGTTATAGGGACCAGGCTGGCCTCACACCCATGTTGTCCTTGCTTCCATCTCCAGAGAACAGATTATAAGCGTGTGAAATCGTGGCCTGTGTGTATCCACCTGATCAAATCAACGTCTGCTTTTCTCCTGTTAACCTGTCTTTGTTGCTGAAGTTCCTGCCAAGACCTTGGGATGAGGACAGACACTGCACCTTGTGCCCCTATACGTCAGAGGAAAGTTTATTTCTCTAAAGCTTCTAGAACTTTCCACTCAAACATTCTACATACCTCCTTATCTTGTCTTTCAAACTCATACTTGCCTATCTATACAGATGATTAGAGTACCTACAACAAAGAGGGGATCATAAGACAAGTAAAGCAAAACCAAACTATTGTCTTAACAAATACAACAAAACTAAATACTCCAGAAACCCAAGGAGTAAGCATTTGGTTTATTCTTTTCTCTCTTTCTTTCCTTTTTTTTTTTTTAAAAAAAAAACCCATAAAATTTGAATATCAGCATTCCAAGAAGGCATGAGTTCAGCATGTCAGACTGTAGTGGTTTTTATTAAGGAAACTTGATACTTTAAAAGGATTAAAACACCCAGAGAGAGGCTTCAGATATCAGAAGACCCCTTTGCTTTTAAGTACATCAATACTGAATTTTATAAAATACTAGGGAAACTGTGATTCTTAGCATCGATCCGCCAATTCAAACACGGTCCCGCTCACCAAAAGGAATTCACAGTCCAGCTCAATTTCAAAATCACCCCCACTGAGAAGAGTTACTGACCTTCTGCTAGGAAATGCCAATCCAAAATGACAGATACATGAGACAAGCTGGCAGAGCCTATCAGGTAGGGTGGGCTGATGCCTACTTTAGAGGGTACCCCAGTGCCAGGCTGAGGGCCAGCAGGACCAAAAATTACCTAGAGTCTAAGCAGAGCTCCTGAATCAGAGAGAAGATAAAGCCCAAAATGAGGACATCCCGGCGAGGTGGGGATGACAAGCCGAAGCTGCATCCCTCTAGTATTGCTGCGGTGGTGCCTGGTGGCATAACTTTGAGGAACTCCTTGGAGGATCAAACCACCATATCCGAGAAGACACTGCAGTGCCAGGCGTGGTGGAGAAGCATGTGGTAGAAGCTAGGCCTCACAGCAGCCCAGGAAGTGCTGAGGAAGGCAGGAACCAGGAGGCGGGGCTAACCTTCACTGACCAGGCCCTACTGACCTACTTACTCTGCGAGCTAGGTTCCAGCCTCCAAAGTCTGCAAGAACCTTTCAGAATAGTACCAATATCTCTTCAATATGTTTATCATTTCAGGTTCCAACCATAACCCAGAGGAAGACCAACTGGCATCTTTATCACTGCAGACGTAAGGAGACATGACCACAAGGTCAAGGTTAGCAGGAGATGACAGCAGCCACAGCCTAGCCAGAACCAGGGAGAGAGGAGAACCTATTCAAAGATCCAATAGCAGTGATGTACAACCAGGGTTCATCCCATGACCCCAAGTATAGCCTCTCGCAGGCCCCATCTGATGTAGGAAGTGGGTGGGGGGGTAGAAAATAGAAAGGTCAATAAACCATTCCCAAAGATACAGTTATTTAGGGAAGTCTGAGAGTTAAAGGCTACTTCACACTTAGTTCTTGTCTTCTTTCTTATGACCTAGACGCATTGGGATGTCTGCAGATTTCGAGATGACTAAAGAGAGGAAGAGAAGCCACTTCCGGCGGGCAAGGCCACTGACAGAGACACCGTGGCATAAGAATATGCACACTTAGCCAGTGAGGGAAGCAAAGGCTCAGAGCTGGAAATAGGAGCTGTGCATTCTTCTGGGAACTTAGAAGATCTGAACTTGACTCTAGAGAAAGTTTAAGAGGCAAGCCTTCAACGCTAGATAAATAACTTTGGAGATTTAGAATTCTTCACATAGAAGTTAGAAGCCTGCTTTTGATAATTTCTGACTTAAATCTGATTTTGCTTAAACAGATTGAATTTTTTTCTAAATTAAAAAAAATCAGGAGTTAGGGAGATGACTCAGAGGTTAAAAGCACTGAGGTTAAAACCAGGGGTCCTGTCTTTAATCCCCAGCAACCACATGGTGGCTCACAACCACCTATAATGAGATCTGGTGCCCTCTTCTGGCCTGCAGGCACACATGCAGGCAGAACATTGACTACATCATAAATGAATAAATAAATCTTTTTTAAAAAATAAAAATGAGCATTCAGAATTAAACTCAGCTTTTACCTTCAATGGTTGAGTCTGGGGATCTTTTCCATGACTGAGAAATACACTAACAATGTGACTACTGACAGTAAGAGCTAAAGAGGCCTTCTGGGAAACATAAATCTGTGGACAAGAGGAGCTGAATTCATTACATGCATCTTCGTGTAAAAACTGATCAAAATGAGCAAAGTAATAAAAAGAGACACATAGTAAACCTGTACCGTGCCAAGAGCTTCATGGTTATACTTCCTACTGGGCTGTAAACTGTCTGAGAGGAAAAAAGAAACAAAACAACAGAAGGAAGAAGGAAAGAAAAATAACTCTACACACGTCTGGGTTGAGTCTCGGAACGCTGCATGCGGAATTAATT
Organism: Chionomys nivalis; assembly: GCF_950005125.1. Classification (NCBI taxonomy): domain Eukaryota; kingdom Metazoa; phylum Chordata; class Mammalia; order Rodentia; family Cricetidae; genus Chionomys; species Chionomys nivalis. The sequence goes on along the minus strand of NC_080089.1, from coordinate 22,492,920 downwards.
ACCTCCAGTTTCAAAACGGGGCTTTTGGTTTGCTTTCAGACTGAGGTATTTACGGCTGGATGTTTTCCTGCATTGAACTAGTGGGCCTTTCCCGCCGTAGTGTCTGTTATAGAGGAGCGGTGTCTTCCCTGTTTGTAGGGCACTGAGGCCACGGTCTCTCTTGGAAGGTGGCTGTCTTCACAAGTCCCCACTGCCTATCCACCCAACAAAGATCAGTAGGCTGCTCGCCTCCCACACATGCACGTCTTCTACGAGGAGTAGAGTAGGTGACAGGCCACCCCAAGGAGGGCTGTGTCATCTGACAAGCAAGCACTAGTGACTGAGTATGTGTTTTAGGGGGAGTGGCTCTAGGATACCTAAATCTGTGGGTTCTCAAATACCTCATATAAGAAGACTTGATATAAATAATGTAGATTATAACATATAAACATATTATATGTGCAATATATAAGGAATACATACACAATATAATATAAATAACAGACATATCCATTCCTTAAATCACCTATATAGCTTAAATCACCTTCAGGTTACTTATAATACACAACATAAAGTAAATGCTGTGTAATATTTACCAAATTATTTATGGGCTTTTGACAAGAAGTACAGGACAGACACATTTTGTTCCTAGTATTTTCTTCTGAGGTTGGCTGCCTTGGCAGGAGCCGAGCTACAGGGCTGTGTATTCACTGTCAAGGTTTACTATGTTACCTACATGTATGTCCTCTGAAGGGAAAGGGACTTTGTCTCCCAGGAATTTGTCTACAATGCATACAGACAGCTAACCCTGCCCTGCTCAGAATTTCTACAGTTTCAATTTAATCTGGCATTTGAGGTTGACTTTGTTTGAATGTCAACTGTATGGTGGTCTTGCCACACAATTTACTGAGGGGTGGTGCACATGGAAAATTATCTCAGTGCCTCAACTGTGTTATTCTGGGTTTTATTTTCCCTCTGCTTGAAATGCCCTCATTCCCAAAATTATGCTGATTTTAGAACAATCTTTGCAAATAGTACTATTCAATAAGACTAACTGAATGTGACGGAACCAACAGAAAGATAAGAAGACAAACGCTCACACTCCATTAGGGAGGCAAGCAAGCTGTCTCAGAGGCTTTGCTTTCGGGGTGGCTTGGTTCCACAAGGGAGGCGGTAGAGTAGGTGCTAGTGAGTGGTTGGTTGCTGGGGGGAGAGAATGTTAAATGTTAATATTAGAGCAGTAAACAGAGTCCCCCAAGTTAACCCGGATCATTCTCTCTGTAGTGATTTACAGGAGGCACACTTGCTCCAACACAAACTAAAGGTCCTGAGTAAGTATGGCTGAGACTCTGTCCCCAGGCGTGACAGTTACCTGCAGTGGCTCAACCTGTGAGAGCAACCAGCAAACTTTAAACACATTCCCTGCTGGTCCCACTACCCAAGAGTCAGAAAACCTATGCAAGAAAAATGGAAGACATGCCTGGTGGGGAATTTCAGCTCTAAACCTGTTCCAAAGTGGCTTCCAAAGCAAAGGCTGATCTTTCTAAGGAATGACGAATGTGGTTAAATCAACAGTTAATACATTTTAAAAAAGCCACCTATCCCAACTCTTACCTTAAGCCACAAGTTTAAAAAATTCCTAATAGTGCTTAGAACTAAATAAAAAACACAAAGCAAAAGCTCTTTCAGAAGAAAGTATGACTTGTAAGAGGAAAATATTTCTTCTGTCCTTCTCTCTCTCTTTCTCTCTTTTCTTTTCTTTTTATTTTTCAAGACCAGGTTTTACTGTGTTACATCTCTGACTGTCCTGGAACTCACTTTGTAGACCAGGCTGGTCTTGAACTTACAAAGATTCACCTGCCTCTGCCTCCTGAGTGCTGGGATTAAAGGCGTGTGGCACCACTGTGTGGCTGGAACATATTTCTTAATAGAGCAAAAGTATTATTTTTCCTCCAAAAACCATCACCCGTTCACAGCCATGAGTCCCCGAGTGCAGTTGTCCAGCCATGTCCCGCAGAGCCATTAGTTCCCCAGTGTAGCATGCTGCTATGTCCAACAGAGCCATGATGAGCTCCCCGGTGCAATACCCCTGCCATGCCCGCAGAAGCTGCTGCTTCACTCCAGTCTTCCCCAACCTCTGGCTCTTACAGTCTTTCCAGCCCTCTTTCATTATGGTTCCTGACCTTAAGTGGAGCATGATGCTGATATGCCCCACTGTGGCTAAGCACTCCCTCAGCACTTACTTTCTGCACTTGAACTCACACTTGAGCAGTGTGAATTCCTGCATTAATCACTGTCCACTGCACAAAAAAACCTTCTCTGGTAAGGTTTGAGATCTGAATTAATTTATGGGTAGAAGGTTATAAATTTAGAGGGTAGTTTGATATTATATCTAATTAGCAGATACTCCTTGGGCCTGTGACCATGTCTTGGCCAGATTTGTAGTACCTAGCCATGTGTTTCCTCCTATGCAGAGGGACATGAATCCAATCAGAAAGTAGTTGGTTATGCCCATACCACTTGTGCCACTATTGCACTTGGGCATATGTTGCCATTCAGATCATTATTGTAGTCTGCAGGGTTCTTGGTTGGCTAACACTGCAGATGTCTTGCTCCCTACCCCCAGCACTCTACACAGCATCTTTCAACTAGCTAGCAGGGAAGATCTTCCTGGTTAGCACCAACTAGATAGCTCCATGTACTATGGTCAATGTGTGTGGCATCTTCAGCAAGAGAGTGGTACCATGGAGTTCTGGTGGGAGGCATCCCACACATGGCACTAAGCTTTTTTATTAAGTCACCTATGGCTAAATAAAATTATGGGCATAATTCCCTACTGGGGAATCTTATAAAATAGAAGGCTTTCATAAGAATTTTTCAATCATGCTTAGTATTAACTATCCCTCTTCCAAGCCCTCCCATCCCTCTATACCCTTAGCCCTGCTATCCACTATCCCCCTTTTCCTCAGGTATGTTCTACTCTGCCCCATACTGTTAGTCTTCTGTCAATTTGACACAAAGTAGAGTACTTTTGGAAGAGGGACTCTGAATTGTGAAAATGCCTCCCCTGGATTGACCCAAGGGGCATTGTTCGGATTGATGATTGGTGTGGGGGAGCCCAGCTTACTGCAGACAATGCCACTCCTGGACAGGTGGTCCTGAGTTGTATAAAAAAGCAAGCTGAGCAAGCCAGTAAGCAGCCTGCCTCCATTGCCTCTGTATCAACTCTTGCCTCTGGCCTCCTTGTCCGCCCAGACTTCCCTCAGTGATGGACTGTTACCTGGAAGGGTAAGTGGAATAGGCCTTTTCCTCCCCTGGCTGCTTTTTGCCATGGTACAAATCACAGTGATAGAAACCATAACTAAGACATCTTCCCCTTTAAGATCTTTCTTCCCTATCCTCACCAGCAGTCCCTTCCTAGTTTCCTGGATTCTATAGGTACTCTGATTTAAACACACAAATTAAAGAATCAACACCAAGATACACGTAAGCATGAGAACATGCATGTGTTTATCTTTCTGAGTCTGGGTTACCTCACTGCCATAATATTTTCCAGCATCATCCACTTATATTTCAAATTTTCATTTTTCTTTCTTACTGAATAAAACTCCACTATATACAGGTACCATATTTCCATTATCCATTTATCGGTTTAAGAACACCAAGGCTGTTTCTATGATGTAGCTGTTGTGAACAGAGCAGCTGTGAACAGGAATGAGGATGTGTTTTTCTCTGTAGTAGGGTATCAGTCTTTTGGGTATGTGCCAAGGAGCTGGAGTTACAAGCAGTTATGAGTAGTTCAACATGGGTACTGGTGATCAAAGCCTGGTTCTCCATAACAGCATAGGCATTCTCACTGCAGGGCCATTTCTCCAGTTCCTCCATAGACACTACTAAGGAAGTGAAATTATGGAAACGGAGAGATAGCTCAGTGGTTAAATGTACCCAAGCATCTTGCAGAAGACCCCCAGAACCCACATGACAGCTCATAACCATCTGTATGTCCAGTTCCAGGGGCTCTGATGCCATCTTCTGGTCTCTGAGAGCATCAGGCATTCATGTGATGAACATAAATACACGCAAACAAAATTCTAGAAGACATAAAGTAAAAATAAATAAAAGCTTTTAGAAGGCAAATGAATGAAACTAGAGAAAAATCATTCTGAGTGAGGTAACCAAGACCCAGAATGACAAACATGGTATGTACTCACTCATAAGTGGATATTAGCTATAAAGAGTAACCACGCTACAACCCACAGACCCAGAGAGCCTAGGTGATAAGGAGGGCCCAAAGGGGCCACTTGGATCTTCCTGGGAAGGGGAAATAGAAGAGATATTGTGAGTGGAATGGGGGCAGTGGGGATGGGAACATGAGGGATCAGGTGGGGGCGTGGAAACACGTAAAGAGCAGACTGGAAAAGGGGGCCATTACAGGGTCAGGTAGGAACCTGGTGTAAGGGAAACTCCCAGGAACCTACAAGCATGACCCCAGCTAAGACTCCTAGCAATTGTGGATTTGTAGCCTGAGCTGGGCATCTCCTGTCACTAGGCAAGACTTCCAGTGAAGGGGTTGGGACACCAACCCGGCCCTGCAACCTTCCATCTAGTCTGGCCTGCCTCTGGGATGCGTTAGGGTAAGAGTGGCACAGAGATTGTGAGAGTGACCAATCAACGACTGGTCCAGCCTGAGACTGATGGTGCAAGAGTGAGCCTACTCCTGACACCGCCTGGAGCATCAGGACCCTGAAGCTGGATGACCCATAGACCTAGAATCGGAGCAAACACACTGGTGGGGGGAGATGTCAATGTAATGATGCCTAGCGATATTCTGTTCTACGGGCTTTCCCTTGCCCACTGCAAAGCTCATAGGTACAACTGAAAACCATGGGAGATTTATCTGTTATCAGCCCTGTGTGTCAGGAGGAAATTGGGAAAAGGGTGTTCTACACAGTCATGCAACTTGTAGAAACCGAGACCCACAGTCACACATTAGGTAGAGCTCAGGGAATCCCACTGAAGGGGAGGAAGGACTTAGGAATCAGAGGGGTCAAGGACAACACAAGAAAACCCACAGAATCAACTCACCTGAGCTCACAGGAGCTCACAGACTGGTCCAACAACCAGGGGGCCTACATGGAACTGACTCAGGACCTCTGCATATATGTGACAGTAGCTCTAACAGTGGGGGCAGGAGCTGTCTCCGATTCCTATACTGGCTTTTGGGACCTTACTTCTCATACTCGGTCACCTTGCCCAGTCTTAGTACATGGAGAGGTGCTTAGTTTTACTGCAACCTGATATGCCATGCATGGTGGTTTGAAAGAAAATGGCCTCAAAGGGAGTGGCACTATTAGAAAATATGACCTTGTTGGAGTAGGTATGATCATGTTGGAGGAAATATGTCATTGTGCTTTGAGGGCTCACATATGCTCAAGCCTGCCCAGTGAGACAAACCACTTCCTGTTGCCTGCAAGACGTAGAACTCTTAGCTACTTCTACAGCAATATGTCTGCCTTCACACTGCCCTGTCCCACCATGATGATAAGGGAGTGAACCAATGAACTGTAAGCAAGCCCCAGTTAAATGTTTTCCTTACTGTGATCAGGGTGTCTCCTCACAGCAATAAAAACCCCTTGTTTTGTTGATAACCATGGGGCACCTGCCCCTTTGTAAATAGAAACCGGGGAAGAGTAAATGAGGGGGACAGAGGGGAGATGGAGAAGGCACTGAGAGGAGAGAGGAGAGGAGAGGAGAGGAGAGGAGAGGAGAGGAGAGGAGAGGAGGGGAGGGGAGGGGAGGGGAGAGGAGAGAAGAGGAGAAGAGGGGAGTGGAGAGGAGAGGAGGGGAGTGGAGAAGAGAGGAGAGGAGAGGAGAGGAGGGGAGGGGAGGGGAGGGGAGGGGAGGGGAGGGGAGGGGAGAGGAGAGGAGAGGAGAGGAGAGGAGAGGAGAGGAGAGGAGGGAAAACTGTGGTGGGGATGCAAAGTAAATAAATAAGTTTTTTAAAAAAGAAAGAAAAACTTGAAGACAAAATTTATCTTCTTTATCTTCTTATAAACTAAAAGCAGAATTGACCACTTAAATTCTCAGACAACTGATATAAAAGATGCCTTGTTAAAATTTATACTTTTACATGTTTTAGAAACAAAATGAGAACATACATGACTTTTTAAAGTTGTTTTTATTGAGCTATACATTTTTCTATGCTCCACTCCCTTCCTCCCTCTCCCCTTCTCCCCTCTCCAGTGACCCTCATGCTTCCAATTTACCCAGGAGATCTTGTCTTTTTCTCCTTCCTATGTAGATCCATGTATGTCTCTCTTAGGGTTCTCTTTGTTGTCTAAGTGGTCTGGGGTTGTAGCCTATAGGTTGGTTTTTTTCTTTTTTCTTTTTTTTTGATCTCTTTTTTATGATTTATTTATTTTTTAATTAATTTATTTATTTATTTTTTAAATATTTATTTATTTATTTGTTTATTTATTTATTTATTATGTATACAATATTCTGTCTGTGTGTATGTCTGCAGGCCAGAAGAGGGCGCCAGACATCATTACAGATGGTTGTGAGCCACTATGTGGTTGCCGGGAATTGAACTCAGGACCTTTGGAAGAGCAGGCAATGCTCTTACCCACTGAGCCATCTCTCCAGCCCTATTTATTTCTTAAAGATTTCTGCCTCTTCCCCGCCACCGCCTCCCATTTCCCTTCCCCTCCCCCAATCAAGTCTTCCTCCCTCGTCAGCCCAAAGAGCAATCAGGGTTCCCTGCCCTGTGGGAGGTCCAAGGACCACCCACCTCCATCCAGGTCTAGTAAGGTGAGCATCCAAACTACCTAGGCTCCCACAAAGCCAGTATGTGCAATAGGATCAAAAACCTATTGCCATTGTTCTTGAGTTCTCAGTAGTCCTCATTGTCCGCTATGTTCAGCGAGTCCGGTTTTATCCCATGCTTTTTCAGACCCAGGCCAGCTGGCCTTGGTGAGTTCCCAATAGAACATCCCCTTTGTCTCAGTGTGTGGGTGTACCCCACGCGGTCCTGAGTTCCTTGCTCGTGCTCTCTCTCCTTCTGCTCCTCCTTTGGATCGTGAGACTTCAGTCCAGTGCTCCAATGTGGGTCTCTGTCTCTGTCTTCTTTCATCGCCTGATGAAGGTTAATATTCAGGAGGATGATGATATGTTTTTCTTTGGGTTCACCTTCTTATTTAGCTTCTCTAAGATCACGAATTATAGTCTCAATGTCCTTTATTTATGGCTAGAAACCAAATATGAGTGAGTACATCCCATGTTCCTCTTTTTGGGTCTGGTTTACCTCACTCAGGATAGTGTTTTCAATTTCCGTCCATTTATATGCAAAATTCAAGAAGTCATTGTTTTTTACTGCTGAGTAGTACTCTAATATGTATATATTCCATACTTTCTTCATCCATTCTTCCATTGAAGGGCATCTAGGTTGTTTCCAGGTTCTAGCTATTACAAACAATGCTGCTATGGAACATAGTTGAGCATATACTTTTGTTGTATGATAGGGTATCTCTTGGGTATATTCCCAAGAGTGGTATTGCTGGGTCCAGGGGTAGGGTGATCCCAACTTTCCTGAGAAACCGCCACACTGCTTTCCAAAGTGGTTGCACAAGTTTGCATTCCCACCAGCAATGGGTGAGTGTACCCCTTTCTCCACAACCTCTCCAGCAGAGGCTATCATTGGTGTTTTTGATTTTAGCCATTCTGACAGGTGTAAGATGGTATCTTAATGTTGTCTTGATTTGCATTTCCCTGATCACTAAGGAAGTTGAGCATGATCTTAAGTGTCTTTCGGCCATTTGAACTTCTTCTGTTGAGAATTCTCTGTTCAGCTCAGTGCCCCATTTTATAATTGGATTGATTAACCTTTTACGGTCTAGTTTCTTGAGTTCTTTATATATTTTGGAGATCAGACCTTTGTCAGTTGCGGGGTTGGTGAAGATCTTCTCCCAGTCAGTGGGTTGCCTTTCTGTCTTAGTGACAGTGTCCTTTGCTTTACAGAAGCTTCTCAGTCTCAGGAGGTCTCATTTATTCAATAATGTCCTTAGTGTTTGTGCTGCTGGTGTTATACGTAGGAAGTGTTCTCCTGTGCCCATGTGTTGTAGAGTACTTCCCACTTTCTCTTCTATCAGGTTCAGTGTGTTCAGACCGATATTGAGGTCTTTAATCCATTTGGACTTGAGTTTTGTGCATGGTGATAGATATGGATCTATTTTCATTCTTCTACAGATGGACATCCAGTTTTGCCAGCACAATTTGTTGAAGATGCTCTCTTTTTTCCATTGTATACTTTTAACTCCTTTATCGAAAATCAGATGTTCGTAGGTTTGTGGATTAAAGTCAGGGTCTTCTTTTCGATTCCATTGGTCGACTCATCTGTTTTTAATGCCAATACGAAGCTGTTTTCAATACTGTAGCTCTGTAATAGAGTTTGAAGTCAGGGATGGTAATGCCTCCAGATGATCCTTTATTGTGTAAAATTGTTTTGGCTATCCTGGGTTTTTTGTTTTTCCATATAAAGTTCCATATAAATAGCTTCTCCAGATCTGTGAAGAATTTTGATGGGATTTTGATGGGGATTGCATTGAATCTATAGATTGCTTTTGGTAGAATTGCCATTTTTACTATGTTGATCCTCCCAATTCAAGAGCAAGGGAGATCCTTCCATTTTCTGGTGTCCTCTTCAATTTCTTTCTTCAAAGACTTAAAGTTCTTGTCAAATAGATCTTTCAGTTCCTTGGTCAGAGTTACCCCAAGATATTTTATGCTATTTGTGGCTGTCGTGAAAGGTGATGCTTCTCTGATTTCCCCCTCTGCTTCCTTATCCTTAGTGTATAGGAAGGCAACTGATTTTTTGGAGTTGATTTTGTAACCTGCCACATTACCAAAGGTGTTTATCAGCTGTAGGAGTTCTTTGGTAGAGTTTTTGGGGTCGCTTATGTATACTATCATATCATCTGCAAATAACGAAAGCTTAACTTCTTCCTTTCCAATATGAATTCCCTTGATCCCCTTATGTTGTCTTATCGCTATTGCTAGAACTTCAAGCACTGTATTGAAGAGGTATGGAGAGAGTGAACATCCTTGTCGTGTTCCTGATTTTAGTGGAATGGCTTTGAGTTTTTCTCCATTTAATTAATGTTAGCTGCTGGCTTGCTGTAAATAGCTTTTATTATATTTAGGTATGACCCTTGTATCCCTAATCTCTCCAAGACCTTTATCATAAAGGGGTGTTGAATTTTGTCGAATGCTTTCTCAGCATCTAATGAAATTATCATATGATTTTTTCTTTCAGTTAATTTATATGGTTGATTACATTGATAGATTTGCATATGTTGAACCAGCCCTGCATCTCTGAGATGAAGCCTACTTGATCATAATGGATAATTTTTCTAATGTGTTCTTGGATTCGGTTTTCCAGTATTTTATTGAGAATTTTTGCGTCGATGTTCAAGCGTGAGATAGGCCTGTAATTCTCTTTCTTGGTTGGGTCTTTGTGTGGTTTTGGTATCAGGGTAACTGTAGCTTCATAAAAGGAATTTGGCAATGACTCTTCTGTTTCTATATTGTGAAATACATTAAGGAGTATAGGTATTAGCTCTTCTTGGAAGTTCTGGTAGAATTCTGCATTGAAACCATCTGGTCCTGGGCTTTTTTTGGAAGGGAGATTTTTGATAACTGTTTCTAATTCTTTGCCACTCACAGGTCTATTTAGATCGTTCACCTGGTTTTGGTTTAGGTTTGGTATATGGTACTTATCTAAAAAAGTGTCCATTTCTTTTGCATTTTCCAGTTTTGTGGCATACAGGCTTTTGTAGTAAGATCTAATGATTCTCTGAATTTCCTCTGTGTCTGTGGTTATGTCCCCCTTTTCATTTCTGATCTTATTTATTTGCGTGTTCTCTCTCTGTCGTTTAATTAGTTTGGATAGGGGTTTGTCAATCTTGTTGATTTTCTCCAAGAACCAACTTTTTGTTTCATTGATTCTTTGGACTGTTTTCTGTGTTTCTATTTTGTTGATTTCTGCCCTCAGTTTGATTATTTCCAGTCTTCTACTCCTCCTGGGCACGTCTGCTTCTTTTTTTTCTAGAGCTTTCAGGTGTGCTGTTAAGTCCCCAATGTATGCTTTCTCCGTTTTCTTTAAGTGGGCACTTAGTGCTATGAACTTTCCTCTTAGCACTGCTTTCATTGTGTCCCATAGGTTTGAGTATGTTGTCTCTTTATTTTCATTAAATTTGAGGAAGACTTTAATTTCTTTCTTAATTTCTTCCTTGACCCAGGTGTGGTTCAGTAGTTGACTGTTCAGTTTCCATGAGTTTGACGGCTATCTGGGGGTAGCATTGTTGGTGCCTTCTAACTTTAATTCGTGGTGATCTGATAAGACACAGGTGGACACTGATTTTTTTTGTATCTGTGGAGGTTTCCTTTGTTTCCAAGTATGTGGTCAATTTTTGAGAAGGTTCCATGAGCTGCAGAGAAAAACGTGTATTCTTTCCTATTTGGGTGGAGTGTTCTATAGATGTCTGTTAAGTCCTTTTGATTCATTACCTCCAACAATTCTCTTAATTCTCTATTAGTTTTCTGTCTGATTGACCTGTTTATTGGTGAGAGAGGTGTGTTGAAGTCTCCTACTACTAGTGTGTGTGATTTGATGTCTGCCTTGAGTTTTAGCAAAATTTCTTTTACATAAGTGGGTGCTTTTATATTAGGAGCGTAGATATTCAGGATTGAGACTTCATCTTGCTGAATTGTTCCTGTTATGAGTATAAAGTGTCCCTCTCGATCTCTTCTGATTGATTTTAGTTTGAAGTCAGTTTTGTTAGAAATTAGTATGGCCACACCTGCTTTTTTCTTAGAACCATTTGCTTGAAAAACCTTTTCCCAACCCTTTATTCTGAGTAGATGCCTGTCTTTGTGGTTGAGATGAGTTTCTTGCAAACAGTAGAATGTTGGATCCTGTTTTCGTATCCAATCTCTTAGCCTGTGCCTTTTTATTGGTGAATTGAGACCATTAATATTAAGTGATATTAATGACCAGTGGTTGTTTACTCCAGTTATTCTTATTGCTTTTGGTAGAAGAGTTTGTGTGTCTCCCTTCTTTGAGTTGTGCTGTTGAAGGGTCGCTAGATGCCTGAGTTATTGTAGGCAGTGTTGGCAATGTTGGATTCCTTGGGTTGTGATTTTCCTTCTATTACTTTCTGTAGGGCTGGATTTGTGGCTACGTATTGTTTAAATTTGTTCTTATCCTGGAATGTCTTGTTTTCTCCATTGATAGTGAACGATAGCTTTGCTGGGTATAGTAGTTTGGGTTTGCATCCATGGTCTCTTAGTTTCTGTAGTACCTCTATCCAGGACCTTCTGGCTTTCATGGTTTCCATAGAGAAGTCAGGTGTAAGTCTGATCGGTTTACCTTTATAAGTTACTTGGCCTTTTTCCTTTGCAGTTCTTAATATTCTTTCTTTAATCTGTATATTTTGTGTTTTGATTATTATATGGTGAAGGGACGGGTTTTTTTTTTGATCCAGTCTGTTTGGTGTTCTGCATGCTTCTTGAATATTCAAAGGAATATCTTTCTTTATGTTGGGAAAGTTTTCTTCCATAATTTTGTTAAAAATATTTTCTGGATCTTTGAGCTGTGCCTCTTTTCCTTCTTCTATCCTTATTATTCTTAGGTTTGGTCTTTTTATTGTGTCCCATATTTCCTGAATGTTTTGTGATGAGAATTTGTTGGCTTTGCTGTTTTCTTTGATCAGTGTGTTCATTTTCTCTATGGTGTCCTCAGAATCTGAGATTCTTTCTTCTATCTCTTGTATTCTAATGATTATGCTTGTTTCTGTAGTCTCTGCTCATTGACCTAGATTTTCCATATCCAGCTGGTCCTCAGTTTGTGTTTTCTTCCTTGCTTCCATTTCAGTTTTCAATTCTTGAGCTGTTTCCATTACCTGATTGATCGTTTTTTCTTGGTTTCCCATGGTGTCATTTACGTATTTACTCATTTCTTCAAACTTTTTGTTATACTTCTCATCCATTTGTATGAGGGCGTTTTTTACATGTTGTTTAAGGGACTCTATTGCTCTCATAAAGTCAGTTTTTTCCTCTTCTTCTGTGTTAGGGTGTTTAAGTCCTTGTGTTGTAAATCATTGTGTTCTGGTGTTTTCATGTTGTTTTTCAGATTGTTGGGTGAATTCTTGCCTTGGTGTCTGCCCATCTCCTTTTATCGATGCTATCTAATGGGTTTGATTTAATTGTAGCAGGGCGATCTGCTCTCAGTGTGGCTTCACTGTTTCATGCTTGTACAATCCTGCATCCGCAGTGTCTGCTTGCCCATGTCTCCACTGCTTGGCTTGCACGTCGGTGCCTCTGCCGCCTGGGCCCCAGTTTGGATCTCTTAAAGCCGGTTTTTTTCTTTATTTTATTTATAGAAGCCACTTATGAATGAATACATATTATACTTATCTTTCTGGGTCCAGGTTCCCTTATTCAACGTTTTTTATCTAGATCCATCCATTTGCCTGCAAATTTCAAGATGTCATTATTTTTTTACTGCTGTGTAATGCTCCATTGTGTAAATGTACCACATTTTCTTTATCCATTCTTTGGTCAAGGGGCATTTAGTTTGTTTACAGGTTCTGGATATTACAAATAATGTTGCTATGAACATAGTTGAACACATGTCCTTGTGGCATGATTGAGCATCCTTTGGATATATACTCAACAACTGTATTGCTGGGTCTTGAGGACGGTTGCTTCCTAATTTTCTGAGAAATTTCCATACTGATTTGCAAAGAGGCTGTACAAGTTTGCACTCCCACCAGCAATGGAGGAGTGTTCCCCTTACCCCACATCCTCTCCAGCATAAGCTATTATCAGAGTTTTTGATCTTGGCCATTCTGAAATGAGCTGAGAAAGAAATCAGAAATACATGCCTCTTCAACAACAAAATTGCTGCATGGATGGATCTTGCCAACAGTGTGAAAACAAGGAGCTGGGCCTCAAACAGTCCATTCTATGTGCTCCAATCTGCTGTATGTACAGAATTCAGACAATGAAAATGGGTAGCAACATGAGGGATCCTGCAAGGCTCTGCCCTCGATATTAGTGTTGAGTGTGCAAGTGCATTGAGTAGGGTGAGATACTTACAGTGTGCATATGTCTTTTTGTGTTTACGTCAGTGGACTGTGTACTGTAAATGTTTTCAAGTAGCTCTTTATATCTGAACAGACACTTTGGTGTTAACATTCCTCAGCCTTGTACGCTCCTCCGTCCAACGGCATGTGCATGTGTGTCACTAAGCTGGACGTGGCCCATAAAGTCACTCTTCTGTATGATTATAATGGATTTCTGCATTTATGTGGCGCCTTTCCTCGGCAGAGATCAAAGGACTTGTGCATAATAAAAGATAGCATATCAAATGCCGCATATCAAACGTAGTCAGGTCTAGGGAATAAAGGGGAAACATTGAACTCAGGGACGTATAATCTAGGAAACCTACAGATGTAAAATAGGCCATAAAAACTGTATGTAAAAACATTCATAAACATCAACTATTAAGAATTCATGTGTGTGGAATAAAAGGCCCACGTCTCCTGAAGTTGCCTTCTCACTCCTGACAGAGGAAGGACAAAGAGCAGCCGGGGCTTTCAATTTAGGACTTAGACTCCTAGGCACCACATGGCAAGATTTCTCTGGAGCCAGCTTGGCACCTCGCTGCAGTAAAAGAGAACAGCTAAATAAACTCTCTGTGCCGCTGTTCAAAGCATTTTCATGTGTGCTTTAACACAGAAGCTCACTAGCCCTGACAACCAATTAAACGGGCCATTTTCATATTTGTGAATGAAGCCGTGTATTGATAGATCTCTGTGGGGCATATAGATGATACAAACTGCCTTTGTGTTTTACCCTGGCATGCACCAAATGGGTTTCCCCCCCAGCTTCAGTTCTGGAAATTACCATGGGAAAGTGGACAATGAGGAATTTTTCGCTAGTCTAAGGTCACTTACAAAACCTGTACATGGCAATGTTCTAGCTTGGCCAGGGACCTCAGGAAGTGTTTCCACTCGCTGCCCAACAAAAGACAGCGTTAGCTTTGTGCTTGGTGAAAGAGTTGATCAAACATCTCTGGGAATGTCCACACACGTGGAGAAGAAAGGGAAAACAGTTTGCTTTGACTAGGTGAAGCAGACCATGTTCAGCACATGGATGGCATTGGGAAAGGTCTTTAAGCCTCCTGAGCGCAGCCCTTGTGTAGGACATGGGCAGTGACGATGGTCAGGAGGAGGAAAGCATTGCCCACGAATGCATGGCCTGAACTTTAAATGGATTCCCTTGCAAAAACCCCACGTCACCCCTATCAAGTTAGCAGCTTCCTAGCTCCATTTCATAGATACGAAAGTGAAAATTGAACAGAATGAAAACAGTAATCTAACTTGTCCAAGGTCCCACGACAAAGGATGAAGCCAAGATACAAGGGCAGGCAATGTGACTCCAGAGGCTGTGTTCTTTAGTCTCAAGGCTAATGAGATTAGGAGGAAGGGATGCAAGGACATTCCATGGGACAATTTTGTGTTGAAAGCCAGCTCTGTCATTCTCTGGGGGCCCATGGTTTCCAAGGACTTCTCTGCAGCAGCAGATTTTGTTCTCGGTCATCCGCTCCCAGGAGGGCTGTGCTTCTTAGCAGAATGGGCCTCAAGACCTGCTGCACCCCCGTGGGGCTGGGAAACAGCGTATCAGGAAGCAAGGCACCGCTTGGACTTGGACTCTGCCACAGCACATATGCATCGTGCCCACCCATCATGACAGCCTGACCCTGACCTTCTTGCAAGGCTCTGGCTCATCCTTTTACCCTAACAGCACTACCAAGGGCTCCCTGAAGGCAGCCTGTGTGATAGTTCCAGTCCCACCCCAGGCAGCAGTGACGTTGCTAACTTGTTCAATAGGGGTCCAGTGTTGTGGGGTGGGCAGCGAGGAGATTTTCATCTGAACAGAAGGTCATTTTTAAAATTCAATTTAGTGACACCCTTGTGGGTTTTCCCTGGCACCTAGAATATATGGACTAATAATTGGGAACAGCTGCCCGCCTTGACTGGAAGCACTCTATTTAAACAGCTCCAAGATTACACCCTTGGCCTCTGCTTCTTTATATACTTTGGAAATAAACTACTGGATGCCCAAATGTATGCAGACAATGGAAGAGGTGATTTATGGAAGCTGACCGCATCCGGAGCAGCGAGCCTCATTCGTTTCTCTGGTTGAGTCTTCACCACCCATGAACAATGGGAGAAAAGGGACTGACAAGGTCTTGTGGTTGCTGAATCCAGAGTTTCCCACACAAAAGTCCCCCTGAGATTTAAGGTTCTTTGTGTTTTGTTTTTGTTGTTGTTGTTCTGTTTTTTGTGGGTTTTTTGCTTTTTCTTTTCTTTTTCTTTTTTTCTTTCTTTCTTTCTTTTTTATTTTTTGACAGAACCCTAATGCATCAAAATGTGACTCCACCAAACACTAACTTAATTATCCAGCTTTCCCAGTCTAACAGTGCTAGGGAATTTGTTTCTGGTATACTCAAAATTCTAAACGGCCAATGAAGCTCCGTAAGAATGTGGGATTTATTATGTTTAACTCCATGTTTAAAAAGACTCTTCGGTTCTCCTCACATTTGGGCAACTTTATCCAGTTTACTTTTCTCTGCAATCATTGATTGTACAAAGATTTATTGCATGGCTGTTCTGAGCCAATGCTCATCCCTCAAAAAGGCCCAAGCTGAATCTGTTCGTGCCAAACACACCTTACCCTTCCATCTCCAATGTAAATCTTCAACCAAAGAGAAGCAATAAAATACAGCCAAGTGCATGAATGTGGGAAACAATTATGGGCCCATTGACGATTAGTGAGCGTGTCTACAGGCTAGTGGGTGGGGCGGTTAAAATGACAGAGTGAATGAGAATCAATTGAATAGACACATGACAACAATGCAGAGAATAAATACGCCATGTTCTATAAATATCCCAAAAGCACGATTAATGAGACGAGGAAGTAGAATCACCGCCAGCCTGATTCTAGCATACATATGAGACTCCGCGTGGCAATACCGCAAACATACTCGAATCGGTAAGTAAATTACCCAATTCATAATGATCAATGTAGAGAAAGAGAAAATAGCCCCAGGAAAAGAATGCTCCATTCCAATCGGAAAGTACAGCTTGGGTAAGAGATAGCAAATCTACCCACCTATGGAAACCACAGCAGTGAGGGCAGGCTCTGTACACACCACGGCAGTCTGGGACACTTGAGAGGACAGCAGCTGGGCAGGAGAAGCAGTGACCTGAGGAACACAGCTTCTGGGATTTGGTCATGAAGACAAAGAACCAGAAATTAAGAGGGATGAAAAGTGATATTCAGAAGACACCCACCCTCCTCCACTAGAAGATGAAAGATCTTCATGAACAGGGGAGGAGATTCCCAGATGAGAAAAGGCCGCCCACCAGCATCAGCCCCTCACTCTGTCTGCTTGACACACTCGCTGGTCCAGAGAAAGAAACTATCTCAAAACAAAGAGGAAACAGCGCACTGTCGGTGTAGACTGACTGTAGGAGGGAACAGCGCACTGTCCGTGTAGATGGACTGTAAGGGAACAGCGCACTGTCCATGTAGACAGACTGTAGGAGGAAGCAGAAGCCCAGTGGTGCAGGGCCGTAATCCCAGAACTCATGCAGGGTCAGTGTTTGCAGGTAGCCTGGGCCACATAACAATAGTCTCAAAAGAAAAGAAGAGAGAGATCAAACAGCGCACTCTCTGTGTAGATATACTGTAGGGGAACAGCACACTGTCCGTGTAGATATACTGTAGGAGGAAGCAGAAGCCCAGTGGTGCAGGGCCGTAATCCCAGAACTCATGCAGGGTCAGTGTTTGCAGGTAGCCTGGCCACATAACAACAGTCCCCCCAAAAAAAGAAAAAAGAAATCAAGAAGAAAACAGGGCCTCCAACTCAATAAGTCTTATTGGATGAAAAATTACTGTTCCCCAAGCAGTATCAAAACATAAGAAAATGAGCCGGGCAGTGGTGGTGCACGCCTTTAATCCCAGCACTTGGGAGGCAGAGGCAGGCGGATCACTGTGAGTTCGAGGCCAGCCTGGTCTAAAAAGGGAGTTCCAGGACAGGCTCCAAAGCTACAGAGAAACCCTGTCTCGAAAAACCAAAAAAAAAAAAAAAAAACCAACATAAGAAAATGCCAGCACTCCAAACTTAAATAACAAGCTTTTAAAAATACAAGGAGAAAAAAACACACTGAAATTTCATATACAATATATTATGATTTTGCCTAAGCTATTTAATATAAACTGAATCATTCAGAAAGAGACACACACACACACACACAGAGACACACACACACCACTTTAAAATGACAACAGAAATCCTATTCCAGATTAAAGGATCTTAAAAGAGGTAAAATAACAATACAGTAAGTGGCCACTGATCATAAATTAACTCAAAACAGTGTATTCACAAGGAAGGACTTCATCCATGGGGAGACATTCCTCCAAGGAAGGAGTAAATTAGGCACTGGCCTCTAGCTTCTATGTTCCAGCAAAATATCTCTCCTTTTACTAGAGTACAAGGTGAACCTGCCCATGGTAACTGACTGAAATACATAGCCACACAGGAAAGTCTGTGGAAAAAATCACCCCCGATCCTTGCCTTTGGCCTAAGTAGAACCAAAGTGACCATGAAGTTAAGTACTTACAGTCTAAATTTATAGAAGCCCATAGTAGGAAAAAGATTTTCACCTTGTCCTCCAAGCCCTAAGGAAGGAAACGTTGTTCTCTTTCTGTGTTAACTGAGTTTGGGGTCGGTTTGTAACAGAAATGGAGAGACAGTCTAGTGTTCCTCGTGCCTCTCCTTCATCCACTGAAGCCAGCTGGTAGGTCTCAACTCAGAGGAGCTTTCTTCAGGTTAGACCTTCATTCCTTTGCTGTTTCCCCATGCCATGCAGTGCATTTTGTCATGTAAAGATAAGTGTACTAGGCAGGCATACATAATGGATGCATTGCGGGGTTCATGTGCCATACCAAATTCATTCAAATATTCCCATCACTGCTTTAGAGTCAGAGAGTGGTTTCCTTGGTGGATGGGTAGCTGGAGGGAATACGGGAGTATTGGCATTGCTCTCTTTCCTGACCTGGGTGTTGGTTACATGTGTATGTCTGCATGAATCGTGATTGTTCCCAGAGCTGTCGCAATGATTTCCTTTAATGGATTACACAGAGAGAACAAAAGAAACACTTACAACAAGAGAAAACCATGGCATCTATTTAACAACTACCATCAGATAACCTCTCTTGTCTCTCAGGGTGCTGTGGAAAAGAATCCAGGCAGCATTTGGGAAGGACTTCTGTAGACAGGGAGCTTACAGGGCGTGTGAGGAACTCTTGTTGATGGTACACTTCGCAGGCAATTGGCTAGGCTCATCAGTGTGCAGGGCCAGCCTGTATCTACATAATGTATTTCCAGTTGCACAAGCAGGCAAAGGCAGAAGGAACACAAGACTGACACATTGCTAAGCCACAGCTGGAGCTCCCGTTGCCCAACCCCTCGCTAACCCACAGTCCCGAGATAGATTATTTTGCAACTAATTACTTGCAGATGAGAAATCTTTTAGAATGTTATGAAAATAGCAGAATGGGTCCTGGAGTGGACAACATAACAAAATCCTTGTTATTCTCGGCTTGAGGCCTTATTCTGTGGCTCAGTTCCATCTCCCTGATATTCTGCTGGGGAAGAGGCTGGATTTGTACCCAGCTCGTTAGCAAAGGCAGACTGTCCTTTTCCTTTTCAATTACGAGAAACCCAAGATACAGCTTCAGCCCTTCTGCTATTTCCAAACAGTTTTCTGCTCCAGCCAACTGGAAAGAAGACAAAACTCTTTGAGAAAAGTGAGGCAGGGGTTAGACAGATGGCTCAGGAGTTAAAGGCACTGGGTGCTCTTCCAGAGGACTTGAGTTCAATTCCCATCACCCACATGGTGGCTCACAACCATCTGTAATTGTTGTCCCGTGGGATTCAATGCCCTCTTCTGGTGTGTAGACATACAGGCAGACAAAACATAAGTCCATACACAAAAGTTAAAAAAAATCTGAAAAAAAAAGAAAGAAAAGCAAGGCAGAAAAGCATTGAGTTATTCAGTTCTTTCAGGGGAGAAAGAAGCAGAAGGGAGATGACAAAGCCTTTCAATTTAGTCATCAATGCAGTCGGCTCTCAGTGGCTCGCACGGCCTGCAAGTCAGGTATGCTGGCGCTACGCTTTTCTGAGAACATCATTTTTGCCTCTGTGCACCACAACCAGCTCCCTGGATGAAGAAATTATTAAAATCCCCAAAGAAAACCACCCGACTTCCCTTCAGAAACAGAGTTGAAGCATAGTAATCCAGCATTAAGAGGCAAAAACTGTTTTGAACTGGAGCCTTATCCACAGGAAATGCTATTCACCGAGAACTGTTAGCCCAGAAATGATGGAATGATGAAGGATATCTTTTAGGGAAAAAAAAATATATCTCAAATCCAAAAGAGGGCAATATGGATAGAAGAAAAGACAACAGATAAGAAGGAAGTTAGCGTCGGATGCAAACCTTACAGACTATTAGGCACGACCCAGTTCTTTGGAGGATTTGCTAGGAAACTATGTATAACTAGAAGCACAAAATAAAGAGGATACTTTTAGCTTTGACATCAATTTCTTCTTTCTCCTTGATCATTTCTACCTACAAAACCAAAAGAAAACCAGTTCTACCAATTCTCCAAAATTTTATAACACCTTTGTTGTAAAATAATCAAAATTGGTGAATTGGTTACATTTGATGCGTGACAATGAGTCATCATTTTCTTCCTCTCTGTAGGGCTGAAATTGTCTGTAATGGAAAATACAAATCTCCTGTTGAAAGAGATCGAGATAAGGGAAAATAATCTCTACACTGATAGTTAAAAGATATATATTTAAAATGAAATTATTAGAAGAATTAAACAGAAGATGACAATAAGATATCAAGTTGAAATATTCAATATTAAAGTATAATAACAATATCACAAAATGTTAATGGAAATAAAAATATTAAATAAGACAAAAGAGAGAAAGTAAACCATGCTTTGGTTTTTTTTATGTACTTAAATAGTAATATACAAAGAGTAGTTAGAAAAACAAAGCAATATTTAAAAAACTCAATGCAATCATGAAATGCTCTATCTCATCTGCACAAATCACTGGCGGTTCACGTAGATCAAACATACGACAGAGTTTATAGGCTATCTACAAAATATGATGACGTAATGATCCTTAAGGGAAAAAAACTCCATACATTCTTTTAAAAAACAAACAAGAACAAAAAAAAAAAAAGCCACCTCACCGAGGTCTCAGTCCTTGGCCATAACATAAAGGAACTGGAGGGTCACACAAGAAGAAATCAGCTGGACCCTCGGGTTTCCTTTCTGTGCACATATCAAAAGTTACAGGATATGGAATGCAGGCAAACTGGTGCTCAGAAGGCCTTATCGACCAAACACACACACGCACACACACAAACACACACACACACGCACGCACGCACGCACGCACACACACGTGAGCACAATCAAAAGTTCCTGGAAGGGGACAATGTAAATGTCATTCTGTTGTGCGATCTATTTCATCCCAATCTCTCACGGGAGCCTCTTTCTTTGTTTTTAAATCAAGAACTATCATATAAGAGGAAACTGGTTTTCTCCCCTGCTTTAAGTCACTAGGGGAATGACTTGCTTTCCCTCTCCGCCTCGAGTTAGGGCTCTGGCTTTCCTGTCTAGTGTTCCATCACTCTGGATAGATTTCTCTCTGAATGCAGAGCTCTCAGGTGGAGATAACATCTCCGTGGCTTTCAGAATTATTGTTACAATCTTACGGGCCTTTTGGGTACCATCCGTGACCCTACCGAGGTCATACTCTGAAACAGAGGCCCAGTAATCAGCACTAATTTCTGTCAGAGTTCTTGTCATGCGTATGTTGACTTGAACTCTGTCTGCAATGGTCTAAAATTCAATTACCATTGCCGTTGCCCTTTAAAAAACAAAGTGTCTTTACCTTAACTGCCCATACTTATACACTGAACCTTTAGACCCCGAACAGAGCATTCAGACCTATAATCTTGCAATGAATTTAATTTCCTACTTATTTCCTGAATGTTGTTCTTTGAAGAGGACACTTCAAAGAAAAATGCCTTGCTGACTCCTACAGTGGGAGTCTCAGGCGTGACTGGAAGAACCCAATTCCAGGGAGCCAGTCAAAGGACACAGGGCTTGTCCGGAGAAAAGCAATAGAAATACCCCACGGGCTGCTCAAAGCAATCACAGAGGCCACTTATTGGAAGGGCCCTGGGTTGGCTCACAACATGGCGTGGCTGCAGCTATAGGAATAGGGCTGGTTCTGAGGTCTGGAAAGGCAGGATTCGGTATGAGGCCCTGACATGCCTCTTTCCAGGACTGATTTTAACTTGGCTGTGTTTTAAGCATTTCTGTATCTGAGATTTCGCCACACAGCAGGAGAAGGCCTCTGCTTTCAGTTCCCAGGAGGAAACTGAAGGGCCTTCTCCAACGGCTCAGCACACTTTCAGCCATGCCACGAAGCTTGACTTTGGAGCCCACCCAGAGCTGGGGACTGAGCATCCTGAGAAGCTCAGAGCAGATTTTTTTTTTTCTTCCTCTCTTGAATCCACACACAGGGTTTCTGAGCAGAAAGGGGCAGCGTGAGGGTAATTCCAGGCCAGACATGCAAATCCTCAGCTAACACATGCAACTATGAGATATCTAATAAGTGCCGTCCCTCAGTATCCTTGGTAACTTGTTTCAGGACTCCCTCAGGTACCAAAATCCAAGGCTGCGCAGCTGCCCTGTGTACGATGGTTTGCTCAGCGTTTGCGTATACAATCTCATGCACTTTAAGTCATCTCCAGATTACCGTAATATGTAAGATGATGCAAGTCACTGTACAGTATTGTTTAGAGGACAGTGACAGGGAAAAGTTTGTGCATGTTCAGAAAAGATGAAAATTATTTCAATTTTTTTGGACCAACTACTGGTTACATGGCTATAAACCCTGCAGAACAAGAAGGATGACTATACTGTAGAAAGAATGCAGTCTGGGGTGGGATCAAATTAGGGAGATGGGAGGCACTGGGCATCGTAGGCTTTAGAAGAGGAAGAAACTCACGGAAGACAGGACTGACAGAGACCGCAGCAAGAACACCGACAGAAAGCTTCACCTCCCCACGCTTTCCCTCAGAGGCAGCTCAAATCCCCAAGTCATTAGGGAAGGCAAACAACTGATTGTACACATCAGGACTCCTGCTGCCAGCTCAGTCACTGTGGGAACAGTTCACCGTTTGCCGTCCCCACCATGTAAGAATAAACGTGGCCAAAGGCTGCATCGTGTTGTCTTTTAGCCCAACTATGGAACTCAGTCCTCTTGCCTTAGAATGACAGATTTCAAGTTCTGACCCAGAACTGCCCTGGCCTCTATGGATCTTCCATCCTACAGGCCCATGTGCTAAAGGCTTGAACAATGTCAACTGGAGTCTCAGACTGTGCCCCGCATGGTTCCTTTCTAATTGAGCAGAAGAGACTGTTTGAGATTAGAGACCGATAGACATTAGGAGCATCAGACAGGCACAGGCAAAGGTCAGGAAGTGCTATTTGTGATTCCTACCACGAACCCACAACTATTTCACAACAATTATTCAATTCCGTCTTCACCTCAACCACAAGGGGATCATTATTGTCTCTGATTCAGACAGGGAAAAGGAGACTCAGAGAGACTGGGTGTGTGACGCGACCATGAGCTGTTCAAAAGCCCATGGTGCCTTATGGCAGGCATGTGTGTTCATGCTGTGCTGTGGATCACGTGCCACATCTCACACAGCACACGGGCAGAAGCTGCTGGTTCTGTGAAGTCTATGAGGTTTACTAGAACTCATGACCCAACTAAACCTCAGCCACTCCCCAGTCAGATCAATTAAAGAAGCAGGAGTCTGTAGGTTTTCATTCATAGATCTCCCTGGAAAGCCTGTCCTGTACAAGAACTACTGGAGACCAGGGAAAGGCCTGGAAAACAAAAAAACAAAACAACTCTGTGTCTGCTACTGATGCGCTTGAAAACCTCTAGTGTTGAGTGTGAACATGAAGAAAGGTTGCTTGTGCCCTTGAATGAAGCTGCTGCTTTTGCAGGTTCTGGAGGGGCTGACAGGGTGGACTGGGTAAGTAGGTACAAATGACAAGTTCTAACTTGTGCGGTCTGGAGACAAGAAGCGTCCCTCTCACTGACCCCAGAACTTCATTTTCCAAGATAATTACACACAGAGAGGTTCCAGGAGGAAGGGAAATCATTTTCCTCAGAACTTGTAAAAGTATAGAAAAAGGAACACTGAATATTCTGTGTATTCTATTGTTAGGTCATGAGGAAGCTAGTCTAAGATCTTGAACAGGTACGAGTAACCCATAAAGATACCATGTAAATATGTTTCAGAATTTATTCCGGAAGATCTCCTTCCTCACTTCTCTCTCAGTAATTTTCCCAACCTTAAAAATCAACCCAAAAGTTGCCTCTACCAATTTCATAATGGGAAATAATTATCTCTGAGTGACCAGCCAGTCATCAGTATCTGTCAGCAGAATAATGGGATTTTTTCACAAGAAAAGATTTAAAACGCTCCCCCAAATAGATCTTCGTTCCTTTTAGGAAGAAAGACAATCACATGGTTTTAAAAAGGTTTTGGTTTATTTTTGTTTGTTTTATTTTGTTTTCTTTTTTAATCTCTTCAAATCCTTTTGAAACTACACAAAATCCGACTGTCTAGAATTGCTCTGTAGCAAAACCAGGGACGACTTGTGTACTTTGCCTTATGAGAGAAAGCAATTTAATCAACTCAGTCAGGGGTGAAGAGAGAATTCCTTGTAAGGACACTTTACCCAGCGGCTTGTAAGGGCCCTTTCAGGAATCGCGTACATGGGCAAGAGGCTTCCTCCGGGCAGAACGGCTACATCAGAAGGACTTGTTTGTTCTGGCTAACCCCAGTTTGGCCCACCTACTTGGGTCCCACAAATATCTAGCAAGGGTTAGCCCGTCTACCAGTCCCCAGATGAAGGTTTTCCTGATACCAAAAGACATTCCTCCTTAAGGCTTCACCAGAAAAGCATTTCCAGACACCTCTCACCAAATCTACCCCCAAGAAACCACAGATTGGCTCACAGGGCTTTCAGACATTTGAATATCCAGTGTATATACCTTTTAATAAAGAACCGCTGTGTAGTCATAGGGTCTCTCCTAAGTTTTATCCATTAAAGCCTGCCCATATAAATAACGGACACCTCTTAGCATCTCCACTCCACAGGAGGTACGAGAAAGGAATGCAGCCTAGAGTTGGGGTTGAGCAGCGCCTCCATTCTGAAGACAGTCTCAAGCCCAGCAGGTCACGGTGAGACAGGGCCATCACAGGTTCTCGCCAAGCCCAGAGAGACGACACTGAGGAAGAGGTCAGCTGGGCAGATAAACAGAGGAGGCAACAGGTGAGCTGACCCTCTGCAGAAACTCCGGTGATGGAGGCTCTGCCACAACCTTGGGGCTGTGTAGATAGTTCAGACTCAGGGCCTCTAGCCTGGCTTGTTGCTCATTTCACCAGATGTAACCAAGGACCCGAACACCTCTCTGTGAACTTGATGCTGCAGCAAGGGGGAAGAGAGCTCACATCTTCCCCACGGCTCTGCGGGACCCTGACGGGACCATTTCTCAGGGTGTTGGCTGTGGAGCTTGGGGGCAATCACTGACAAAGGAGTTCTGCCCATATGAGGAGCATTTGCTGAGTACCGAGGTGCCACCAGGAGGGAGCCAACCCTCCATGTTAAAAAGGAAAATGCCCTCACTGACTGAGCTCCCTCCCTTCCCCAGTCTTGTGTGTCACATTTCATTACAGTCCCAGCACACCCCTCTGGCCAGCAATTTCTTCTCTGCATTTCCCAGCTTTAGTTTATAGGCAAACGTCTCTCTTTTTCTCAACACGAAACACAATACTTTCTGTGATGAGAGGGAATTTATTCTATTCTATGCATCAATTAGCAGCTGTGATTCTTCGTCTTAATTTCCCCCATTGTTCACTGGAACGTCCCAGAAGCCCACGCTCCCCACCTCCCCAGCATCCCCGTATTAACCGTCATCATCAAAACCCCAAGCTGGGGAAGCCGGTGAGCACCCAACCAGCACCCAGCGTGTAGAGTGAGTCATGGTTGAGTTCTTCTGCACAAACCACGCGGTTCCACATCCCGTCCAGTGTTTCCTTACCATCTGAAATTACAGAAAGCTGGGGTTTGGTTTAAATTAAACTGGAGCAGCCCTTTGGAAGGGAGGGCACCCTTGAATGGTACTGGATGAGTTAGGGCCACCCGCTGGGAAAACCTCTAAATTAGACTCATGCAGGGGGCCAAGTTGCCCCCATGTGTGCTCGGCCAGCCAAGCCTCCCAATCACTTCTGGCTTCCCTCCCTTACATAGCTGTCCCTCTGCTTCATGGTTTCTGCTTGATGTCAGAGCCTTAAGACACAAAGATCCAAAGGGCACTGGTCCAAAGGGAGAGCATTTCACCCTTGGGGGAGGGACCCTGAGGTCGCCTCGATGGGTAAAGGGAGAAGGGAGAACACACAAATGTGGCCTGCTCCTGGGATGCATACCACAATCTTGACTAGCATGGCCAGGCCCTCTCCCTCCCTTGATTAAGTCAAACCTCCCTGTGGTTTCCTCCCGTTCTGCGGGCCACCCACATGCCTTTGCTCCTCTCTCCTAACCCGAGGGCCAATCACATCCTTGATTTTCTCTCTCTATGTCTTGGGCCACAGTCACCTACTTTGAGAAGCACCCCAGCAGGATGGAGGCCCTGCATTTGCCGCAGGCTCCCTGACCTCACGCTTCACCTCTGCTGCTCTC
Organism: Chionomys nivalis; assembly: GCF_950005125.1. Taxonomy (NCBI): domain Eukaryota; kingdom Metazoa; phylum Chordata; class Mammalia; order Rodentia; family Cricetidae; genus Chionomys; species Chionomys nivalis. Next base: position 22,466,949 of record NC_080089.1, on the reverse strand, counting down.
TAGCGGAGCAGGCGGCTTTCAGTTAGTTTCCTGCAGCACTCTTTGGGGAAAGCCTATTTCTTCTTGGTGGTCCCTCTTAGAAGGCAGGGACCGGATTCCCTTTGTGCACACTATCATACCCCTATCCAGAAGCATTGTGCCTGGCTTGTGGCAAATGGTAGCTGTTTTTAAGGTGAATGGCCAGATGATTTGAAGGATGAACAAGTGGGAGACCTCTGAAGGCAGGAGACCCCATCTCCCAGTAGCGTGTAGGGTGGACAATGTCTGGAGAAGAGGTGTTGTAGAGGAACAGTGGCCTATAAGATGTGAATTTGAACTTGGCACTGCAATCTGTGGGATCTGCCGGGGGTCTCTCTCTGGAGGAGGTCTGGCTGCTTGACAGGTCTAACTCCCAGAAGGCCTGAAATGTGCTTCAGCGCTCAGGCCGTTAGAGAACTAGGAACCGGGGATAGGGAAGAGGAGGAAGAGGGAGGAAATGAGAGAAAGAGAGAGACAGAGACAGAGCAGAGTAGAGCAGAGCAGAGCAGTGGCAGCCATTGTAGTTGAGCAATCCAGTTGAGTCTGGTCAAAAGACACTAAATACAGTTTTCTGTGAAATATAAATAAATATGTGTGTGTGTTTTAACCCAGCCCTCCCCCGCAAATAATCAGTTATGCTCTGATGTTTAAAGTGGAACTTGAGCTTGTACACGTTAGAGTACCTGCGTTTCTCCCTCCATTTATCTCTCGTTCTGTTTCAGTTGGAACCGAGTCCACTGTATACGGAGAAATTAGGTGGATTTACTTAGCTCTTGAAGCAGTCTCCCTCAGGACTGTTTGGCTTTTCGTGTGTCTCCACTGGGCCATTTCTCTGCATTCTCCCCGTTACTTGGCAGGGAAGCTGGAGATGTAATTAAAAGCAGCTAATCACACCAAAAATTCAAATGGAAAGTTTTATAAACCTGTGGCACATTGCAAAAAAAATGTAAATAGTAACAACATGAGGGCTGCACTGTGCTGCTCAAGCGAAAACCCAGAGTGCAGAAATAGACTGGAAGTGTAAACTGTGCAGGGGAGAAGGCACAGATCCGAAATTAGCCCTTTAAAGTCGTCTAAATATTTACACAGCAATAAAATACAGAAGGGTTTTAGACAAACTCAGAGGTGACCACAGTAGCAAGCATATTGTCAGAGTTTAATTTGTTGATCATGTAAAAAAGATTGTATTTATTTAAGGGTGATTCCATTGAATACATGACTTCACAGAAATGTAACTTTAACATTAAATAAGGATATGCTACTGTGGGGGTTTGCTGTGCGAATTCTAAGCCCTTTGCTTCTGATAAAGTTTAGTGACGAAGTTTTACAGTACGTGGGAGGTGGGGGGATGCACATTAGCCCTCTTTGATCTCCTGAGGTGTCGAGCATCACACCCAAAGTCTTCATTTCTACTCAGCATGGTCAGCATGACACGATGGAGCCAGAGTCTCGGAACCCACTTCACATGTTAAGTGTTCAGAATGTATCAGGCCCTGCCTGAGGTGACAGCGAACACAGGGAGGTTCAGAAAGTGTCAGGCACTGCCTGAGGTAACACAGAATCTGGTGGCAAATTCAACTCCACCACCCAAATCTCTCCCTATCTCTGCTGGTATCCTTACCAGAGTAACTCAACACTTTAGAAGATGAAGGGATGGATGAAGAAAGAAAGGAAGCAAGCGTGCGAGAAAGGGAGGGAGGGAGGATGGGAGGGATAAGGGAGGGTAGGAGGGGAAAAGGGAAGGATGAAGGAAGGGAGGAAGGGATGGTTGGAGGGGAAAAGGCAGGTAGACAGGGAGACCTAAATCTGTTAGCACAATACAAAAGGATGGCCCACCGCAGGCCCAAAGAGTGATTATGTGACAAACACTCTTCAGCCTTGAAAATTAATTCTCTGACTCAAACTTTTAACACGCTCAAACCTTAGTCTTCTCTTTGTCAAGATGCTGACCTAGAACCTGGGTCCAGACAAGGTCTTAATCCAGTCGAGTTGGCCCCTTTGTCTATTCCCTCATCCCACCTCAGGTCTCACCTGGACACTGGGAGAGTTTTATATGGAACTTGGTAACTGCTTCTCCCCTGTCCCAAAGGCAAGACAAAGTAGTTTAATTCATTTTTTTTTCATTTTTTTGTTACTAATATATGAAAACATCACTGATTCTTGATATTCCAATTTTTCTGAATGTGCTTATTCTTTTGCTGTTTTGATTTTTTTAATTAGGGCAGCCAGGCTCCCCAAAGGCTCTCCATGTAGCATAGGTAGCCCCTATATTCACAGTCCTTCTGCCTCTGCTTTCTGTGTGCTACCACCACACTTAACTTATTGGGGTTAAGTCAATTAGATACTACAGTTCATCAAATTGTATTGATCCATCTCTTCAGATAATATTATTTCACCTATATCTTATTGTATGATGAGTTATCTTGGTTGATTTGGGGTTTGAAACATCTATCATACTATCATAGGTTTTGTCCATTTGACTCAAACCTAGACATATGGAGTGTCTAGCCCACTGTGGGCAGTATCCGCCATGACAGGTAGGCCTGGGTTGTATAGACAAAGGTCATTGATGTGATCCTGGGAGTAAGCCAGTAAGCAGTGTTCCTCTGCGGTCTCTGCTCAACTCTTGCCTCCAGGTTCCTGCCTTGAGTTCCTGCCATGGCTTTCCTCAGGGAGGGACTAACATGGAAGTTAAACCCTTTTCTCACCCAAGTTGCTTTTCCTCGGTGTTCTATCAGAGCAACAAAGAAAACTAGGATCCCAGCTCAGTCGTATTTCATATACAGCTGGGTTCTATTTGATAATCTCATGATGGAGATTTCACATCTGTGTTCAAGATAGACATTGGTCTCAAGGTTGGTTGCTTGGTGTTTGGTCTTGTTCTTATTTTGTTTACTTGTTTTAAAATAACTTTCTTTTTCAAGAAAGGCTTTCATATCATCCTGGCTGGCCTTAAATTCCTGCCTTTACCTCCCAAATGCTGAGAGTACAGTATGCATCGCCATAAGTTTTTTCCCTGATTTGTCCCAATATAAGGCTATCTTTCTAAACTACAAAGAGTTTCCTTCCTATAATATATTCTGCTCGTGGTTTCCCCTCCCTCATATCTTCCCAGATCCTCCCCACTTTCCCACCCAACCAAACTCACACCCATTTTTTTTCTCTCTCATTAGAATACAAGCAGGCGGGCTGGAGAGATGGCTCAGCCGTTAAAGGCTAGGCTCACAACCAAAAATATATAGAATACAAGCAGGCATCTAAAAATAAAAATTGAAATAAAATTAGGTAAAATAAAATCAAACCAGAATGAGGCAAATACAAACAAACAGAAGCGAAAGAGCCAAAGACAACGCTCAAGAAACACATTTAGACACACACATCTGCAAGCACAGAAATCCCATAAAAACTGGGAACCATAATATATACAAAAAGGACCTGTAGATTAACAAAAGGGGAAAAAAGAAGAAATAAAAATCCAGACCAAGAATTATAACACCAAGAGCCTCCCCAAATACCATTATTTTGTGTTGATATTCTACTGCTTAAAGCTGGGTCTGGCTTTAAGGTTTATTTGAAGAAGAGACTCACCCAGTGAGACTCCATTGGAGAAAACTAATTTTTCATTTGTGAGTGGTTACCATGGCTTCTGGGATAGGGATGGGGTTTCCATCAACTTCCCCTCTTAGTGCTGGGACCCCGTTTGGCCTGTGAGTTGGCATGTTTCTCAGTCCTGCTGTGTAGAAGGCCTGACTTCCTTGGTGTCCTCCACTTCCTCTTATAATCTTTTGCCTCCTCTTCCACGTAGTTCCCTGAGCCCAGAGGGGAAGGATTTGATTGACATTTCATTTAGGACCGAGTGTTGCTAGGTCTGCACTATCTGCACATTTTCTAGCTGTGCATCTCTATTTTTGCTCCCATCTACTGCGGGAGGAAGTTTCTGTGATGGTGGCTGATCTATGAGTGTAGTACAATGTCATTAGAAGCCATCTTACTGCCGTGTTCCTTTAGTAGGTCCCTGGCCTATCTAGTTCTAAGTTCTTGGCTATCTCAACAGTATTGGGGATGGGTTCTGTCTCACGCAGTGCCTTACATTTGAGCGGATTTGGTTAGTTGCTCCCATAAGCTCTGTGCTACTATTGCACTAGCTCGTCTTGCAGTCAAATCACCATTGTAGATGACCAAATGGTTTGCAGATGTCTTGGTGTTTGCCTTTTCCTTTGGTATTCTGCAGAGTGCTTCTAGTACCATGAATACTAGTCAGTACGGTGAAGGTTCTAGGTGGGCACCAACTCAACTGCTCCACAGTCAATGAGCTGCATAGGGCCTTGCCATCAGTTTGTGGAGAGTAACCAGCAGCCTTCACAATAGCCTGGATTATTTGGGGGGTTGCCATGAGACCCCTGTGGTCAATAGCTTGATTGTTTGTAACCTATTCCTGGAGCTGGAAGCTTCATTTGGTAATGAGAGACATCCAGTTGGGGCTGCGTCTCTCCCATTATTCAGTGATTCTCCTAGGATTTTGTGTGTGTGTGTGTGTGTGTGTGTGTGTGTGTGTGTGTGTGTGTGGTGTGAACACATTTTAGGAAGCTTCTACCATATTAGGATTCCTTACCACTCCTCAAAAGGCTGTTAGTTCTAGCTGTCCCTCCCTGCTTCTCTTCCGCACCCCTCTTCCCTGCCCCTCCCCAACTGATCACCCCATTCTAGTTCCCCCTCCCCTGTACAACCATAACTGTCTATTCGGTTTCCCACTCCAAGGGAGATCCACCCCCCCACTCCCACTAGCACCTTACTGACTTAAGAGCTAATATCCACATATGAGCAAATACATACTTATTTATCTTTTTATGTCTGAGTTACCTCACTCAGGATGATTTTTTTTTCTAGCTCCATCTATTTACCTGCAAATTTTATGACTTCATAATGAGGTATCTTTTTTAAAAACTGCAAATTATTAACTGTACCCAATTTTTGAGTTTATACAAGATTGATATTTTTCATTAGATGTTTAACAAAATTCACCATTGAACTCACTATCTGTGCAGGCTTTGTGTCCACTTTATAAAATAATGTTGGGATATTCAGGTCTTTCTTTCATTTGTGTATTAAGTTTTGAAATTTATACCTTTTAAGGAATTTACCTATTCATTTAGATTGCAGAATGTATTGTCATATTCCTATGGCAGTATTCCTATATTCACAGTTTTGTCCACTGCCTTCTCAAGTCTGTAAGATCTGCAGTCATGACTCTACTTGTAATTTTACTATGGATCTACTTTCTTTTTTCTTGATTATTTTTTTCTTATATTTATCTTTTCAAAAATGTCTTTATAATTTTCTACTATTATATTTCCTTGGATTCTATTCATTATTATTATCTTCTCTTTTCCTTACTTCAGTTTTAACTTACTTAAAGCAGATAATTGAATTTGTGCCTTTCTTCTTTCCCAATGTAAACACTAAAGCTATTTTTTTGTCAAAGAACTGCACTGGATTTATCCCATTAATTATGACACCATGTTTTTGCTCTCATTTAACGCAAACTATTTCCTAAGCTCTCTTGTGATTCCTTCTTTAGCCTGTGAGTTATTTAGATGTATGTGATGGCTAGGTTTGGTTGTCAACTTGAACATATCTGAAATGAACTACAATTCAGAAATGGAGGTCACACCTTTGAGAAATTTTCTACTTGGTTTGAAGTAGGTGAATCCACTTTTAGTCTGCACCTTTGAGGTGGAAAGACACATGTCTTTGATCCAGATTTTAAGACTGGAAGATATAGGCCTCTAACTCAGATCTTGAGGTGGGAAAACACACATCTTTAATCCAAATCTTGAGGCGGAAAGACATGTTTACAATGGGCCATGACTTCTGCTGGAAGTCTATAGAAGGACATAGAAGAAGCAAGTTTTGTTCTTTGTTTTCTTGCCCTCGCCTTGCTAGTGCATCATTTCCTTTCCTGGCATTGGAGCCCACTTCTTCCAGATTCCAGCATACACAGACGACCAGCTGAGACTCACAGCCTTGTGGGACTGAGCAGCTACTAGATTCTCAGACTTTCCATTCACAGCTAGCCATTGTTGGATTATTTGAACTGCAGCCTGCAAGTCATTCCAAAAGATCCTGTGTGTCTGTATGTATGTATGTATTATGTATGTATGTAGCTATCTATCTGCCTACCTGCCTGTCTGTCTGTTTATCTGTCTACCTATCTAACTATATCTAGATAGACAAATAGATATTCATTCCATAGGTTCTGTGACTCTAGAGAACTTTAACTAATACAATGCATGCTTATAATTTTTAAATATGAGGAACTTTTAAATTCTTCTTGTTATTGGTTTCTAATTTATTTTACTTATTACAGGACAGATTCTGAATAATTTTAATACTTTAAAATTTATATGGCCAAAGATACGATCTCCCTGAGTAGTCTGTGTTCACTTAGACAGGCTGTATTAGATGTGGTATGCTACAGATGTTAACTGGATTAATGGAGACAGTCCTATCTACTATATCCTGTTTGTTTTACAATCAGTTGTTGACAGGGGACTGTTGGAATCTCTAACTGATGTTAATAATTCGTTCATTTTTCAAAGTCTTTTGAGATTTTGCTTTATATATTTCATTTTGTTCTTAGATGCATAATCACTTACAATTATTCTATCAATTTTTTTCAGTACTGAGGATTAAATCCAAGGTCCTTCCAAGAAAGGCAAGTACTCTCTTGTTGACATGTACCTGCGGCCACTGTTATGTTCTCTTGATGAGCTGTCCCCTTTATTATTAAATATCTCTCTTAGCTCTGGTAATAGTCTTTGCTTTGTAGTCTACTTTGTCTCACATTTACATTCTGGCTACAGTATCATTAGTGTTGGCAAGGTGCATATTTTTCTTACTTTGATTTTTAACCTGTGTCTTTATATTACACTTTATACTTTGGAAGCAGCATTAGTTAGATCTTAGCTTATATAAATCCAGTCTGGCATAAATCACATTGAATGCAATTATTATATAGTTGGATGTAAGTCTATGATCTTGCTATTTGTTATCTATTTTTCCATGTTTTGCTCCTGTAATTTTTATTGCTGTTTAAACTGACTATTTCTTAGTATTATACCTATGTATCTTAACTATGTAAGGTTTCTTTAATCATTGCTGCAATGTGTAGATATTTTAAATATCACAGTCTGCCCTTCAGCGTTATAACATAACTTTATATATAAGAAGCTTCTAATAACACACCTTTAATTTCCCTTCTATCCTTTGTGTTGTCATAACTTTATTTATGGATTTGAAATAGATTCCAAATATGCTATTTTTCACAAAACCAGTTTTGTTTAAACAAATAAATGAGAAAGTTTATTTACTTGCCGACATTTATCATTTCTAGTAGTTTTCATTCCTTTGGATATATCTGAGTTTTTATATGGAATTATTTCTCTTCAACCTGGGAAACTTCTAAAATGCACATTTTCATATAGTTCTGCTGCAGTGAAGGTAATCCATTTGCTTTTCTGAACTGCCCATGCCTTATATTTGTTTTTAGGGGATTCTTTCAATGAATGAAAATTCTTGTCTGACAATCTTTTTTAAAAATTTCATTTTACGCCGGGCGGTGGTGGCGCACGCCTTTAATCCCAGCACTCGGGAGGCAGAGGCAGGCGGATCTCTGTGAGTTCGAGGCCAGCCTGGTCTACAGAGCTAGTTCCAGGACAGGCTCCAAAGCCACAGAGAAACCCTGTCTCGAAAAACAAAAAAAAAAAAAAAAAAAATTTCATTTTACATTCCAACTACAGTTCTCCCTCCCATTCCTCCTCACACCCCTTCTTTCTTCTCCTCACAGCTCACCCCCCCCAAATATGCCTCCCAACAGATATTGGCTCCCATGAGGACTTACTATGGGATAATTCTCTTGTACACTTTAAAGATTTGTCATTCATGTTGGTTTAATAAATCACTGATTGGCCAGTATCCAAGCAGGGCAACCAGACTAGAAGAATTTTGGAAAGGCAGCAAGTCAGTTTCAAGTCAGATGCAGAGGAAGCGAGATGAGAATGCCGTACTGAGAAAAGGTACCAAGTCACGTGGCCAAACAAAGATAAAAAATATGGGTTAATTTAAGTTGTAAGAGCTAGTTAGTAATAAGCCTGAGCAATGGGCTAAAGAGTGCATAATTAATACAAGCCTCTGTGTGTTTATTTGGGACTAAATATTTGTGGGACCAGGTGGGACAGAAACGTCTATCAATAGGGAGTCAACAAAGTCTGACACATTAAGTTGAGTCAGGATCAAGCCCCTATTCCATGCATTAAGGCCAAACATGGCATTCCAGCATAGGGAATGGGCTCTAAAACTAGCTCAAGCACCAGGGATAGATCCTGGTCCTACTTCCAGGGGCCCCTCAGATAATCCAAGCTTCACACCTGTCTTCCGCATATAGAGGGCCTAATTCAGTTCCATGGAGACTCCATAACTTTCAATCTAGAGTTCATTAGTTTCCATAAGCTTGGTTCAACTATGTAGATTTTTCCATTATGATCTTGACCTCCCTTGCTCATATATTTCCCTCCTCCCTCTCTTCGACTGGATTCCCAGAGCTTGTTCTGGTGCTTGGATGTGGATCTCTGCATCTAGTTCCATCAATTACTGGATGAAATCTGATTACAGGGGAAGATCAATTCAGACACCCTCTCCATTATTGCTAGGAGTCTTAACTGGGGTCATCCTTATGGATTCTTGGCAATTTCCCTAGCACCAGGTTTCTCCCTAACCATACAGTGGCTCTCTCTATCAAAATATCTTTCATTGCTCTCTCTCTCCATCCCTCCCCATAGATCATTCCATTACCTCATGCTTTCATCTCCATCCCCTCTCCTTAATGCCTCCCTCACACCCAGTTTACCCAGGAGATCTCATCTAATTACCCTTCCCAGGGCAATCTATGCATCCCTCCTAGGATCCTCCATGTTACCTAGCTTTTCTGGATCTATGGATTGTAGTCTAATTATCCTTTGCTTTATATATAATATCCACTTATGACTGAATACATATACTGTTTGATTTTCTGAGTCTGGGTTACCTTACTCAGGATGTTTTTTCCTAGTTCCATCCCTTTGTCTGCAAATGTCATGATGTCATTGTTTTTTACATTAATACTCTATTGTGTAAATGTACCTCATTTTTTTAATCCATTCTTTGGTTGAGGGGCATCTAGGTTGTCTCCAGATTCTGGCAATTTCAAATAATGCTGCTATGAACATTGTTGAACAAGTGTCCTTGTTGTATGTTGAGTATCTTTTAGGTATATGCCCAAGAATGGTATCACTGGGTCTAGAGGTAGATTGATTCCCAATTTTCTGAGAAATCGCCATACTGTTTTCCAAAGTGGCTGTTCAAATATGCACTCCCACAAAAAGTAGAAGAGTGTTCCCTTTACTCCACATCCTCTCCAAAATAAGCTGTCCTCAGTGTTTCTTTTTTTTTTTATCTTAGCCATCTGACTGGTGTAAGATGGTATCTCAGAATCATTTTGATTTTTATTTCCCTGATGATTACAGATGCTAAGCAATTCCTTAAGTATCTTTTGGCCATTTGAAATTCTTCTGATGAGAATTCTCTGTTTAGCTCTGTACCACATTTTGAATTGGATTATTTTGTATTTTGATGTCTAGTTTCTTGAGTTTTTTATATACTTTGGAGATCAGTTCTCTGACAAATGTATGGTTGGTGAAGACCTTTTCCCATTCTGTAGGCTGTCATTTTGTCTTATTTACCATGTCCTTTGCCTTACAGACACTTTTAAGTTTCAGGAGGTCCAATTTACTGATTGTTGTTCTCAGTGTCTGTGCGACTGATGTTATATTTAGGAAGTGGTCTCTGTGCCAATGCTTTCAAGGCTGCTTCTCACTTTCTTTTCTATCAGGTTCAATGTAGCTGGATTTATGCTGAGGTCCATGACCCATTTGGACTTGAGTTTTGTTCACAGTGCTATACATAGATCTACTTGCAATCTTCTACATGTTGACATCCAGTTATGCCAGCACCATTTGTTAGTGATGCTTTCCTTTTTCCACTGTACCATGTTGGCTTCTTTAGGCTGACAGTCTTAAACTGTCAGTACATTGTGTTGTTCGGTTGTCCTCGGGTTCACATTGCTTCCAGTGGGAAGTTGTCAATTCTCTTGTCATTTGTTTATATATAAAATGTGTCTTTTAGGCTGGGTGGTGGTGATGCATGCCTATAGTGATACTTCATTTGTATTTTAATAAATAAAGCTTGCCACACTAGTCAGCCATACAAGCCAGGCTGTGGTTGCCCACACCTTTAATCACAACATCCACAGCCATAGAGGCCATGCAGAGGTGGTGCATGCCTTTAATCCCAGCACTAGAGAGGAATATAAGGTGGGATGAGACAGGAACTAGCCCTTTCCCAGTCTGAAGATTTCATAGAGGTTAAGAGCTCTCTACTGGCTTGGCTGCTTTGCTTTTCTCATCTTCAGGTTGAACCCCAATATCTGTGGCACAGTTTGTCTTCATCTACATTTTGCCTTGGGGCTTTTTACTTTTCTTTCTTTCAGTATATCCTACTTTTTCTGCTTCCTCCGTGTCTTACTGGCCGGGGGCTGCCTGACTGGCCCCAGGCATCTCCCTTTCTTTCCCCCTTGTTCCCTCCTCTCTTCTTCCCTGAGCCTGGACTCCTCCTACTTATTCTATCCACCTGTCAGCCCCTCCTGTCCCTCCACTGCCTACCTATCAGCTGTTCAGCTTTTATTAGAGCAATGGTATGCCTTAGGCAGGCAAGGTAAAACAGCAACACATCTTTACAGAATTAAACAAGTGCAGTATAAACAAATGTAACACTCTTTTACACAGTCAAAGTACTGTTTCAGAGCACTCATGGGCCATTGGTCACTGGCTCATGAGGACAAAGGGAACAGAAGTGGAGAGCAGGGTTCAGATAAGCTGTGAGCAGGGTGGGAAGCACTTCCTGAAGTCAGCTTCAGAGAGACAGCTTGTTTATTGAAGCAACAGGGCTAGTTTATATAGCTCAAGTGTGGGGGGCAAACAAACAAGGGGGGGATATACCTCATTTGCATATATGGACCTAATTGAGGACAGATAAACATTAATGACTCACCAATTCAAATACCAGAGTGCATGGGACGACAGAGGGGAACCTACGTGTTGAGTCAGACGGTGTTTGCAGAACTCTGAGCAGAGTCTTCCTCCAATTAAGGTCAGGCATCCAACCCTAGAGACACTCTCCAAATAATGTTAGGCAGAGAAGGGGAGTCCTGCTGGAAAAGGAAGTTCTCCAGTTTGCACGGAGCTCAGAGAGCTATCTGGACATGGTGAACTGCAATCTTAAATGTAGGGTTCTCCAAAAATCATTTTTTTTTATTTTAAAGCTCTAGCTTGCTTATTCCATTCTCCTATTTCTGGGTCTACTTCCATGGATTTCTCCTGCCTCTGGAATCTGCCTTTTCTACTATTTGACTCTTTTCCATTCATAATTTAATAACTGCTTGCTAACTTGAACAAAACTTGAGCAGAGTGTGTTGTGTTGTTCATCTTTGAAGAATGCTGAGGTTTTGGAAGTGAAATTACTACAGATGATTTCATCTATATGATTTAGAAACTCATTACATCTTCTTATACCTGGCACTGCAGTCTTTACTTGTGACTTAGATCTCTTCCTGTATTACCCTGGGGAGCATTTAACAAACCCTCAGAGTGGACAAGTCTGCTCACTCTGGATGTTTGAAATGGGGCTGTAACCTCCAGTCCATGTTAACTCCAGGAAATGATAGGCCTGCCATTCTTTTTCATTAAAAAAGCTTTAAAAATATTTTTATTTTCTCAGAATTATATACAATGAATTTTGATCCTATTCATCTTCCCTTTTCCACTTCCAGTGGTGGTTTGAATAGGTAAGCCACCATAGACTCTTTGAATGTTTGGTCATATGGAGTGGAGCTGTTAGGAGGTGTAGCCTTGTTGGAGGAGGTGTGGTCATTGTGAGGGTGGGCTTTGAGGTCTCCTATGTTCAAGCTATGTCCGGTGTGGCTCACAGTTGCTTTGCCACCCATGGATCAAGATATAAAACTCACAATACCTTATCCAGCACCATGTCTAGCTACATGCCACCATGAAGATAATGGACTAAGCCACTGGAACTGTAAGCCAGTTCTGATTAAATGTTTTTATTTATAGGAGTTGCCATGGTCATTGTGTCTCTTCACAGCAAAAATAAAATCCAAACTAAGACCAGAAATTGGTACCAGGGACTAGGGTATTGTTGTGATTGGCCTAACCATGATTTTGCTTGGAGGAATTTGGACTTTGGGAGTTTGGATTAGAAAAGCAGTTGGGTGTTTTAAAAGGGGCTAAGCAGATCATACTAGCAGGAGCATGGAAGAGAGTGGTGCTGAGGGAGACTTGAACTGTGGGGCCTGGCTCAAGAGGTTTCAGAGGAGAGGAATTTTAGTATGTTGCCTAGTGATCATTCTTGTGATATTTTAGTAAAGAATGCAGCTGCTTTTTGCCCTTGTTTCCAAATAGAAGCAATGTGATTCTAGTAATCAGCCTAATGAAGAATGAACCTTGCCAGCACTTCAGAGAAACTCAGGTGCCGCGCTCTGCTGAGCCACAGGTTGCGGTGAAATCACTTCAGTGGGACTCTGAAGAAGACTGGCTCTTAAGATCTGTCAGCTCCATAGTTATTTCTAACTCACCCCACAATAGTAAAGTCTTGTGTAAATATGCAGACGCTTTGAAGATGCGGTCTTAAGTCTGACAATAACCTAAGCTCTCCATGGTGGAGAAGCAGCAGATCAGGAAGACACTTATGTCAAATATCACCCACTTCAAAAAACTTGCTAACAAGGTCAGACAGGAAAAAAAATCACTTATTTTTAAATTTACTACACATGAAATGCAATCATAAAATTATTCATATCAAAGATTAATAAGGTGCAAAACCAATGTAGTAGAATGTAAAAGGTGCATCAGTTAATATCTTTTCATACATTATTGATAATTGTGATAACTCTCAACTTTGTACAAATTTGTATCTTATTTAATCAAGTTCTAGGTAAGTGTTCATTTTTCAATGTTCAATGTTGTATTTAATTATTTTTATTTAAAATTGGAATGCTATGTTCAAATCATCAAGTTACTGAAGTGCTTAGGAAAAAGGATCATGAAATATTGAGTTTTAAAGAACGGCTCCTATCTTTAAGGCCAATTTTGGACAAATACAGTAGTGTAGTTACTGTGGATTTTCTCAAAAGTACACTAGGGTAGATCCCAGGCAATATTCAAATCATTTCTCTTCTGTGTTTCTGTTACAATGCATCGACCTCTTCTAGAAGCTAAGTTGATCTGCTGATACCATAAATATTTATTAAATTGTAGAGAGAAAACCAAGAACGATTGTGTACATGGAGTCTGCAATTCTGCCAGGAAAAGAAAGGAAAGAAAAGACAACTTCTGATGTATAACAAGGGAGAGAGAAACCTGGCTGAACCGGATGGCTCCAATGTTCATCACCTGAGAACTACCTCCGGTTTTCACAAGCCAGTGGCTAGAGGGACATAGAAACCAAAACAAAACACCAGGACCCTGGGGGTGGGGGGGTAGGATGTGCCTCCACACTGGCCAGTCTCTGATGTAGTTTCATGAAAACATGCTCAAGCTGAGCTTGCTCCCACAGGACTGGGCAGGTTTGGTCATGCCTGAGGACCGGGGCGGGATTGTATCAGGCTAGTTACTAGAGCACTGGAGAAGCCCCTGGGAAAGCCATTCTTCCCAAAGGGGAGCCTACACCTGGGCTGCAGGCGTGAAGGGTGTGTGTGGGATTTGTGAACGCAGTGTAGTGTCTGTTATCTAGTGGTTCTCCATAGAGAAAACAGGTCACACAGAAGGCGTAAACCCGAGAGGCATTTCACATAAATCCACCAGATAAGAAAGCAGAAGAAGAAAAATCAAACTACGGTAACTATGGTAACCATTACTGAGCACATCTCCACCAAGAACGTGATCAAGTCTACAGCGGCACTGAGACCAGCAGCCTGGACAGGACCTCAGCTCTGACTGAGAGAGCAGAAGGCCGTCAGACATCGTAAGCTCAATATTAGAGGCAGATGAATAGATGAACAAAAGAGATGAATAGATTTGACTACCAAATATCAGAAAGCTTGCATAAAAAAGAAAAGTCAAGCGGAGAACTGAGCCCAGGTCTAGGTCAGGCATGACCAGCTAAACAGTGATGGCATTCCTATAGAAAGTGACATGCTGTTCGCCAAAGGATAGACATTTAAAACGGGCACCCGTGCCAGAAATCAAGTTGCAGTGTCCTGTATTAGAGGGTTCGGTTTGAAAACGTACTCTGTTGTATTTTTAATAATAAATTTAATGTAGGTATGTATTTGGACTTTTTGAAATCCAATTAGACTAAAACACTAGCTCTTCTTCACATGGATGGTGGGACAGTTAATGAATTAGTCTGCAAAACCTTCATACTGACATTTGTAAAGCAAAGGCAATAATAGCTACATATACACACATACTTGTATGTTGTTAGAAGAGCGGACTCTGTACAAAAGGCTAAACACAAACACTGTGCCTAAGGCACAAAGTAACATAAGTATTTTCTATTCTATTAAGTTTTTCTGATGGATTGAGCAATAATAATAAGGCTATCTGGCTGATTCAACACCTGGAGCAACTAGCAGTTCCGTGAACTACTGCTCCAGGACCGGCGTGCACAAGCACACAGAGAGAATGGATGGCGCTGCTGCCGTCAGAACACTTTAGTCCAGCAGTCACGGGGGTCTTTATCCCTAACACAGGACTAGCAAGCGCTGCAGGCATCTCAGCTTCACTGTTTGACAGAGGAAAGGTTCCCTGTGCCTTTAAATCAGGAGGCAGATCAGGGGGGCAACAGACATACAGCTTATAAATCTAGGAAGTCCTGTTTCAAAAAGCAATCGATCCTTTTAAGACACGAATCAATTTTTTGATCCTTTTTAGAAATTATATTTAAATTTAATAATGTTGAAAGGTTGGAAATAATGTGTTTTCACTTATCATAGTAAAATGTGAAGAGTAAGAAATCAGTTTTTTTTTCTGTACTTTTTACCTTAAAGAATTTTAACTAAATTGGGTATGACGATGCACACCTTTAATTCCAGTATGAGGGAGGCAGAAGTAGGGAGATCTCTGTGAGTTCAAGGTCAGTGTAGTCTACCTAGTGAATTCCAGGCCAGCCTGGGCTACATACCGAGACCCTGTCTCAAACAAGCAAGCAAACAAACAAAAAAATAATTTTAACTAATACTTATAAAAATTATATACCTATATGATGTAACACTAACTTTATGGATATTTTCCACGTATATAATATCTAATAGACATTTATGTATATGATTATACAGAGAGTTCTATATTAATGTGATTAATACAAAAATAAAATTACCGAGTGAAATCTATGAGTCAGTGTTCCGTCACCATAGCATCGTATCTGAGGTGGGTAAGAGGCATCAGCAGTCTGTGTCCAGGCAGTGCATCTGGGCGGGGGCCTGGCAGAAGAAACCATTCACAGGATGGCTGACAGGCAAAGGCGGAGACAGTGGGGATATGACAGTGGCTCTGAACCCTCCTAACGCTGCGACTCTTTAATACAGTTCTTCCTGTTGTGGGAACCCCAACTATAAAGTTGTTTTTGTTGCTATTTCATAACTATAATTTTGCTACTGTTCTGAATCTTAATGTAAATATCCGTGGGTTTTGACGGTCTTATATGACCCTGTGAAAGGGTCATTCAATCCCTCCCCCGCCCCAAGGGGTCTCAACCCACAGGTTGAGAACTACTGGCTAAGGGATTGGTGCTTCTTTCAAGGGCCTGGACTGAATGGCCAACTTCTTCTGTCTAGGCTCTACTTCTTCAAGGCTCCACCCCCTTCCAGTAGATAGTATCACAGGACTCAGACACACGAATGGGCCTTGGGGGGGCATTTAACATCCAAGCTGTAACATCTAATAATTGTGTTAATAGGCTTAAGATATTGATTTCCACAAAACATTTAATTCTTTATTATAGTATTTTTAAAATGTACTTCTCAATTTAAAAAAATCTCAGTATAACATGTGATTAACACAAAAACAAGAGTTGAGAGGCTTTTTTAAAAATTTTCCTGGTAGAAGCTTCTGAAATATACGTATATACAGATATAAAGAGTTTAATGAAGTTACCCTATAACGGGAGGACAATAACCCAAGTAGACACCACATGCTAGCAAAGTCAAGCCCCAGTATTAGGAATGTATTGCTGCTTCTCATGCTGTTGGCCACTAGGATCCCATAAATCCCTTCCCGACAAATTACGTCTATTTGCAGCAACCTTGGTTACTGTTTAGAACGTGATGCTAAGACCCCCGCTGCCAAAGATATCATATGCCTGAGAGAGAACACGGACAAAGCAGTCTGCTACTCACCTGGAAGTTTTATTCCTATTGGCGGGCTTTCAGAGTGCTGTAGGGGCTATGCACACTACTGGAGGGAAAACTAATCGTCAGTCCCACCCAGCTCTGAACCCCATGATCTCCAATAACCACAGGCCTATATAAGGTTTGTCCACCAGTGCAATTGTGGCACAAATGTAAGGTCCACTCCATGAGACAGAATACCTGGCAGTGTTAATGGGGCCAAGAACCTGTGGTTAGCTGGGCGGTGGTGGTGCACGCCTTTAATCCTAGGACTCGGGAGGCAGAGGCAGATGAATCTCTGAGTTTGAGGCCAGCCTGGTCTACCAGAGCTGGTACCAAAGCTACACAGTGAAACCCTGTCTCAAAAAAACAAAACAAAACAAAACAAAACAAAAAACAACCTATGGTTAGAGTTGTCAAAGGCCCTAGGGGAAAACCTACTCCTAAGTGGACATAGCGTTGAAATGATTCTCTGGGACTTCCTAATAGTAGCAGATCAGTATGTCTCTCAGTCCTCATCAGAGAAGCTTCCTCTTGCAACAGAGGGCAATACAGTAACTGATAAGTGTGCAGAGAAGACTGGGTAAGGCCCGGCCTCTAGTGCAATATCTGTATCACAACACTCTTCCTAAGGCTTGGGGATCTGAGGTGAAAAGAATTTAAGAGCCAGAGGTGATGGGTGATTTAAAGAAACAGGATTTCCAAATCGCAACAGGGAGCTGCACATATGAACTCGCAGTGCTTGTGACAGCATCCACAAACCTACGAAAGCTCAAGTCAGACAGAACTCCCAGCACAGTCAGGGAGATAGGCACATCATCTCACCAGTGGCCGAGCAGCTGTGGGCATCTGCTAGTTTCTGGGGGAGGAAAAGTCCACTTCTTCAATAATTTGATCCCTGATAGGCCAACCAAACTCCAGGGCAGACTCCATACCCAAGAGCACTTGGGCAACACAAATAAGACTCAATGGTTCTTAATGTTGTTTTTAGAAGAAAAGGGAGTTGGGTGAGGTAGGGAGGTAAGAGTGGACCTGAGGAGAGCTGGGCGAGGGAGGAATGACCAAAATGCACTGTGTGAGACGCCACAGGATTCTGTTTGGTCCATGTGAGAATGGTTGGCAACAGTTTGAGAACAAAAGGAACAGGAATATCTTATCACCCCATCTATGGCTTCTTCACTCCGGGAACCAGCACGCACCAAACCTCTCCTAGAGTTGCACCCAGAAACTTTCTCTACCACTGTGTAACGGTGTTTGTCTATGGGATTTCTGAGGTCACTCCCTGAGGGAGACAAAGAACTGAATTGAACATCCAGAAATGACAGAAGATAGAGCTTCAGGGAGCAGGAGAGTGACAATTTTAGCCCTTCTCGATGGGAGGGACCGTGGGTTAGGAGTTTGCTAAGTGGACGGTGCCTTGGCTGTTTTGCAGGGCTCCTGGATCCTCCCCTTTTCCTTCCTGGTCCTGTTTAGACACTCACCATCATGCCTTCCTGCTGTTTCTCCTTGCAACAGCCTCTGGGAACAAGAAGTTGCCATCGCAGGAAGCCTGCTTCTACTTATGTCTCTCTAATCCTCATCCAAATGGACAGGACTTCCTGCTGTGACTACAAGGAAAGCTGTCACCACTGCCACTGAGGTGTTTCTCCCTAGGTACTCTGGGATGACAGATACCTGCCAGGAAACCTACAAAATCAGCAACAGTGAGATCTCACAGAAGTGCTCCTCCCCCGCATTTGATGCTGGGACCACCATCAGCACCCCGCAGTGGGAAAGGCAAACCTGCGGGAGCTAAACAGGGTTTTGGACCCTGTCACCTTGGGAATGCCAGGAGGGAAGCTAGGCAGAACTTGCCTCAGCCAACCACAGCATACAGGACAACAGAGTCAAGAAAGGACAAACATGAGGGTAGCAGGAAGCCCACAAAAGAAGGACAGAACTGATAGAAGTCAACATGGAGTACAGTCCAGGATAGTGACATTTTATTATGTTTTATAAATAAAGCTTGCCTGAAGACCAGAAGGTTAAACTGAGCCACTAGAGGCCAGGCAGTGGTGTTACACACCTTTAACCCTAGAATTTGGGAGACAGAGGAAGATGGATCTCTGAGTTCAAGGCCACTCTGGGCTACACAAGATCAATGCAGAAACAGACCCAGGTGGTGGTGGCTCACATCTTTAATCCCTGCACAAGAGAGGACTATAAGGTAGGGCGAGACAGGAACTCGTTCTCTCTCAGTCTGAGGATTTCTTTTTTTTTTTTTTACTTAATCCAGACTCTGTTTATTTTCCATCTTTATGTGCCTTATTTTTCTTTACTCTATTACTTTTTCTACAAGTTTAATATTTATTTTATTATCTTTACTCCTTTAGTCTATAACTGTCTGTACTCTTTTATTTTTTTTGATTCTTTTTTTTATTAATTAATTAATTTAAATATTAAAGATTTCTGCCTCTTCCCCGCCACCACCTCCCATTCCCTCCCCCTCCCCCAATCAAGTCTTCCTTCCTCCTCAGCCCAAAGAACAAGCAGGTTTCTCTGCCCTGTGGGAGGTCCAAGGACCACCCACCTCCATCCAGGTCTATTAAGGTGAGCATCCAAACTACCTGGGCTCCCACAAAGCCATTACGTGCAATAGGATCAAGAACCCATTGCCATTGTTCTTCAGTTCTCAGTAGTCCTCATTGTCCATTATGTTCAGCGAGACCGGTTTTGTCCCATGCTTTTTCAGTCCCCGGCCAGCTGGCCTTGGTGAGTTCCCGATAGAACATCCCCATTGCCTCAGTGTGTGGGTGCACCCCTCGCAGTCCTGAGTTCCTTGCTCGTGCTCACTCTCCTTCTGTTCCTCCTTTGGATCGTGAGACTTCAGTCCAGTGCTCCAATGTGGGTCTCTGTCTCTGTCTTCTTTCATCGCCTGATGAAGGTTAATATTCAGGAGGATGCTTATATGTATTTCTTTGGGTTCACCTTCTTATTTAGCTTCTCTAGAATCACGAATTATAGTCTCAATGTCCTTTATTTATGGCTAGAAACCAAATATGAGTGAGTACATCCCATGTTCCTCTTTTTGGGTCTGGCTTACCTCACTCAGGATAGTGTTTTCTATTTCCGTCCATTTGTATGCAAAATTCAAGAAGTCATTGTTTTTTACTGCTGAGTAGTACTCTAATATGTATATATTCCATACTTTCTTCATCCATTCTTCCATTGAAGGACATCTAGGTTGTTTCCAGGTTCTGGCTATTACAAACAATGCTGCTATGAACATAGTTGAGCATATACTTTTGTTGTATGTTTGGGCATCTCTTGGGTATATTCCCAATAGTGGTATTGCTGGGTCGAGAGGTAGGTTGAACCCGACTTTCCTGAGAAACCGCCACACTGCTTTCCAAAGTGGTTGCACAAGTTTGCATTCCCACCAGCAATGGATGAGAGTGCCCCTTTCTCCACAACCTCTCCAGCAGAGGCTATCATTGGTGTTTTTGATTTTAGCCATTCTGACAGGTGTAAGATGGTATCTTAATGTTGTCTTGATTTGCATTTCCCTGATTGCTAAGGAAGTTGAGCACGATCTTAAGTGTCTTTTGGCCATTTGAACTTCTTCTGTTGAAAAGTCTCTGTTCAGCTCAGTGCCCCATTTTATAATTGGATTGATTAACCTTTTACGGTCTAATTTCTTGAGTTCTTTGTATATTTTGGATATCAGACCTTTGTCAGTTGCGGGGTTGGTGAAGATCTTCTCCCAGTCAGTGGGTTGCCTTTCTGTCTTAGTGACAGTGTCCTTTGCTTTACAGAAGCTTCTCAGTCTCAGGAGGTCCCATTTATTCAATGATGTCCTTAGTGTTTGTGCTGCTGGTGTTATACGTAGGAAGTGTTCTCCTGTGCCCATGTGTTGTAGAGTACTTCCCACTTTCTCTTCTATCAAGTTCAGTGTGTTTGGACTGATATTGAGGTCTTTAATCCATTTGTACTTGAGTTTTGTGCATGGTGATAGATATGGATCTATTTTCATTCTTCTACAGTCTGAGGATTTCTTAGAGGTAAGAGCTCTCTAGTGTTTTGACTGGTTTGCTTTTCTGATCTTCAGGTTGAATCCCAGTATCTGTCTCTGGGTTTTTATTATTCATGCTATAGTCCAGACCATAACCAAGGAGACAGCACAGCAGGCCAGCCAAGGGGAGGCGAGCAGTGTTCAGCCAAGAGGAGGTGAACAGTGTTCAGGACGATGACCACTTTGTCTTAGATTCACATTCAGCTCTCCTATGCCACCACATTGATCTTTATCTGCCAGTGATTCCATTATTTTATGTCTCCACACAGCTCTGCTCCCCAACCCTTAGAGCTGTTTCAGGTACAAAGAACTGAAATGTGGCCAACACTATCTTCTCTCTCCCCGCTCTCTCTCCCTCCATCTTGCCTCATCCCTCTTTCCCTGTACCAATTTCGGCCACTGTTCCATCTCCCAAAGCCTAGTGGTAGATCTGGGTTCTATTTTATTAAAGTCTACTGTTAACAAAACCTCCCATTTATCCATCCTATCTTTTTCTCTTTGCTCAATTACTCCCACTCCTGTGTATGCCCCACTCCCTGACTTCCTATCTAATAGCTAACACTCATTGCCAGTATTACTGTGATTGCTTACCTCACCTTTCCACTACACTTATGCTGATATATTAACATGCACAGTACCAGTGGAACCCCCGACCCCCTAAACTTACTGGTATTTAACAAGCCTGTCTTGCAGCCACCTGCTACTCCATTATCAAAATGGTTTATCTGCCAGAGAGTGGCTGCTGCTGCAGACAGTGCTCAACCCGTGCAGCAGACTGATGATCGAGCCCAGCGCTTGGATCACCACTTTAACAGACAGAAATGCTCCCATACCTGGAATACACTCTAGTTTCTCCTGAGCACTGAAAATATAGTCACTGAAAGAAAAGAAGCAATCCAAATTAAAATGCAAAGTAACAGCAAATCTCACCTAGCTACCCAGATGGGCAGATCCTAGTACAAAATCATAAGTAACATGAAAACTGAGACAAGTTATTTCCTCCAAAAATGATCAACTCCATAATGAATGATCCTGATCAACATGATGGAATCAAATTCTAGATATATAATTTAAAATAATTATTACAAATATGGTAAAAGTCAACTCAAGAAAGGCACCAATATTTTTCCAGAAGACTACAGACACCTGAATAAAAGGAAATCAGTCCATGATATGAAAATAGAATTTAATAAAGGAATAGAAATACTGAAGAAAATTCAAACCAACAGGATGAGGGAAATGAAAACTCTGAGTTAAACAAATATTTCAATGAAAAATCTTATCAATACAATGGATAAAGTGGAAGAGAAAATATCAGGCTCCAAAGCTACAGAGAAACCCTGTCTCAAAAAAACAAAAACAAAGCAAGACCCATTACAATAACTGTTGACTTTTCAATCCATGTCACAAAACAAGAAAGGCTTGGACTCATATCTTTCAAACTCTTAAAGAACACACATACTAACCCCGTCTAATATTCCTAGCAAAACTATCTGTCATAATTGAAGACAGAAGAAAAACTTCCCATGACAAAAACAGGTTAAGAGAATACATGACTCCCAAGCCGGCCCTGCAGTGGAGAGCAGGGGAGAGCTCAGTCTGAAGAGAAAGACAAACACACTCAAAGGACTGCAGTGGGAGAACTATAGATACTGTGACACATTAACCAAAAGAAGACTAAGACATTCCCAAGTACTACAGACCAAACGAATGATAGACAGCAATGCTTATCTTTCAATAAGAACCTCAAATATCATTGGTCTTAATCTCCCTACCAAAAATATCAGAGTGGATTAGAAAAACGAACCTTGCCTATCACTGCCTCCAAGAAATACATCTTACTCCCCAAGGCCATGACTAAACACTATTTTGGAGTGAAAGGACAGAAAAATGTATTCCAAGCACATGAAAATAAGAGGGTTATTTAATACTGATTGGGTGATCACCCCATTTTAGAGGACATTACAGTTCTAAATATATATGTGCCAAGTATTGGCTCATCCAAGTTTGTAAAGGACACCGCTAGATTTAAAATCACAGATTAACCCCAACAGAGTCACAGTGGGTGACTTCAATGCACAACTCTCACCATGAGACAGATCACCTGTACAAAAAAAATACTTGAAAATAAATTGGAATTAAATAAAATAAACCTTACCGACAGCAACATTTTACCCAAACATGAGAGGCACACAATGTTCTCAGGATCTCAAGTTACTTCTCTAGGATAGATTACATATCAGGAAACATAGCAAGTCTCAGAAAAAAAGGAAAATTTCAAGAGCCATTGGTATTCCATCCAACCATAATGGAATAAAGCTAGAAATCAACTGGGAAAAGAAACGATACAAACTCACGGACATTAAACAACACGCTATCGAGGGGTGAATGGGTCACTGCAGAAATCAAGAAGGAAGTTTTTATAAAAAGCCCTGAAATTAAGTGATAATGAAGACAAAACATGTCCAGATATATGGTATATAAAAAAAAAAGTCCTAAGAAAGAAGTTTATAGTTCTCAGTGTCTCTATTTAAAAATCCAGAGAAATCTTAAATAAGCAACCTGACAAGGACTCCAAGACAAAGGAAAACATGAACAAACTGATCCCAAAGCAGGAGATAGAGAGGAACAGTGTGCGCCAGGGCAGAAACCAATGAAAAGGAAACAGGGAGCAAAATCAATATCATCAGTCCTACCCAGGTGTACCCTGGGAGCTGCGATAATGAAAGATTGGCCATGCATTATTTGTGCAATAACAGCACAAATATTCGGAGAAACAATCACTTTTGACAGGATGGAAGGCCCCCCTTAGGAGGGAACGCATTCCACGTCCTATATATCTGGCCAAGAACACATGGGTCTTGTTAGGGTATCTACTGCTGTGAAGAGACACCACAACCACAGCGACTCTTAGAAAAGAAAACATTTCACTGGGTGGCCTACAACTCATAGGTTCAGTTCATTGTCATCATGGTGGGATATGCTGGTATGCAGGCAGACATGGTGTTGGGGAAGAAGCTGAGAATTCTGCATCTTCGACCCTCAAGCAATAGAAAATGAGCTGAACTAGGTACAGCTTGAGTATAGGAGACCTCAAAGTCCACCCCACAGTGATACACTTCCTCCATAAGACAACACCTACGTCAACAAGGCCACACCTCCTAATAGTGTCACTCCCTATGAGCTTATGGGGCCAATGACATTCAAACCACCACACCACGGATGGGAGTTCACAGTCCCCAGGACTGAACATACTGAGTTTGTAGTAGGAGCAGCGGGCTGCTTCCTGCCTTCCAGCTCCCGGACACCAGCTAGCTTTACCCAAAATAATTACATGGAAACTGTATTCTTTTAAACACTGTTTGGCCCATTAGCTCTAGCCTCTTATTGGCTAATTCTCACATCTTGATTAACCCATTTCTATTAATGTATGTAGCACCATGAGGTGGTGGCTTACTGGGAAGATCTTAACCTCCATCCATCTTGGAGAGGAGAGCTATGGCAGTGTTTCAAAGAATACAGTTTCCGTGTAATTATTTTGGGTATAAAGCTAGCTGTGTGGGAGCCAGGCGGGAATGCAGCCCGCTGCTCCTCACTACACTGAGTTATATCCTCTTAGAGAGTTCAAGAACAGCCTGGAGTTATAACACAGTGAGTTATAAGACTTATGAAGTGAAAAACACCATCTCATGAATCCCGATCCAAAACAAAACCCAGTCCTCCCTACTTCCACAAATGCCAGAACAGGAAGTAGGTACTGGGAAGTAGGAGATGGATGAAGGAAAAGAAAGATGAGTCAAGGCAAACGAACGGAGAAAGTCAAGATGGAGACTGCGCTGAAGAATGCTAAGTAGAAACACATACACAGGGGTTGAAGAGACAGATTGTGAGTTTAAAGCCAGCTTGGTTTATGTGGTGAGATATTATCAGAAAAGACAGGAGAGAGTGCTGTGACACACACTAGACCACGAACGACATCTTTGTTCCAGTACCTATGCTAGATGAAACCACGAGCTAGAAGCTACCCCCTCTTGTGTGCTATCCAATTAAGGCTGTTACATTTTCTGTTCTGTCTCCTACAAAAGGATACTGTAAATAACAAAGAAGGCATCTTTTGCATTTTTGATGCTTCACATATTAAGAAAAAACAAACTATAAGCCACTTCCCTCTGAGATTTGATTGAGAGGTATCCCGAAACTAACATGGGCATGTTTAACTAATCAGTATTACATCTGAATCCTACTTAGGCCAAACCCAAAATAAGTGAAAGCCTTGTAATTCCTTATATAAAAACATCCTACTTTAATAATAATAAGGTGTGACTCCCTATATTCCCTGGATTTGTGGAAAGCATCATTTACGAGGGTGATTAAAAGAGGATGTTAGTGTACCAGCTTCCTTAAAGCGCATTCAGGCCCACTAGGAAGTCACCCTATCCACGCTAGCTCAATAGAGCAAATGCAGCAACAGCTCCGAGTGCTTCTTCTACTTATCAAATAAGCACACCCAAGTCTTACTGGGGAGTAGCAAACTTTTCAGTCTCTCTAAAAAAAAATACAGAGAAATCATGTGCATAACCTTTGTTATAAATTATGTCCAAGTTATTGTTTGACAATCAGATGCTTTATTAAACTTGATACATTTACTACATAAGAATTCTGTGAAAAAAAATGGGCTATCAAATTACTTTGCATCTGGATTCCTGCATTTTAAAGCCTTTTCCCAAACTCTGCCATCTTGCTAGACCCTCTGTCTATCAGCACTCATGACTAAAGGCAGCAACAGTTTTCCTGGGAAGAAAAGACAAATCTTGTCTTTCCGATGGCCGGTCTGTGATAGTCCAAGCCCTCCTAGCACACACAAAAGCTCCGACCCCATCTCCACTCAGCGACCTCCAGGGGTGAGCTTGGCACAGCACCAGGGTAGGAGCACAATGTCCATACAGGATCAGCCTCAGAGAGGCCGTCTTCCTTCCGTCTAGTTAGCTTGACTCCGACTATTCCAAAACTCCCTGGAGGGCTGCAACTTCTGGGAAGAAGAAACAAAGAGGGGTAGGCTTGAATACTCACAGAAATGGAAAAACTGCCCAGTCACCCACACCAAGATGAAGACGTTAGAAAACAAGTCATTTTTCAAAACACTTCAATATGTCAGAAGCAGACCAGAGAGTCTCACCAGGCACAGGGGTCTCTGCGATGAGGTGCTTGTGGTTGGTAAACAGCTCTGCAGACTCTTCTAGTGATCTTTCGTCAAGGTCTGACTCTGGGATTGGAGTGCAGCCACCTATGTGAAAAGCATAAACAGTATGGTAAATCAGTCGCTGAAGAAACCTGCCTTCCCACAGTGACCACACTTAGAAGCACACTACACACAACAGTGAGAGACATGACAGAGATCGTCAAGAGAGAACCAAAACACTATCTTAAATATCGCTTTATTCAAAGTCCTGGGAACGCATGGTCGTGTGATT
This sequence comes from Chionomys nivalis, assembly GCF_950005125.1. Classification (NCBI taxonomy): domain Eukaryota; kingdom Metazoa; phylum Chordata; class Mammalia; order Rodentia; family Cricetidae; genus Chionomys; species Chionomys nivalis. Next base: position 22,440,917 of record NC_080089.1, on the reverse strand, counting down.
GGAGCTTGGCAGCAGCGACAACAGCATTATCCTTTCCTAGTCCGGACAGAAAGGGCAAACCTATATCAAATACAATACCTGCAGCATAACAACCCCTCTGCAGAAGATACAGGCCATCGGAAATGACGAGATGCACGGAATACACACCGGGAGAGAAAGAGCACGCCCTCCAGTGCAGAGGAAGGCTATTGGTGCTCCATGACTATGGGGGGCGGGGCTTCTCTAGACTTGATTTTCTCCTTGAATTCTGCACCTTATAGGACAAACAACCCCCATTTCAGAATGCAACAGAAAAGTCAGGGAACTGCCCTGCGGAACATTCCAACACAAAAGAGATTAAAGGATGAACTGCTTTTCAAAGCCTGGGTATATACCGCTTCACTGTAACCATCAAAATCTTGTATGGGAGCCTCAAATCCATGTGTGAGCTTCCTGATGCTGTCAGCAATGTGGTTATTTTGCAATTGCTTCCTGGAGGTGAGTTTGCATACTGTATATTGTACCGATTTTTCCAAAGCCTTTCTTCTTCTTAATGAAGTGTGATTTCTTTTTCCTGAGTCCTCTCACACACTGAGTCCAAAGCCTTGATACTTAAGTTTGGTTTTATGTGTGAGAAGTTTTATGACGCTCATGACATTTCGAGAAAGGACAGTGTGAACAGCTTACCTTCACATCGCTTTAGAAGAGGGGCAGAGGCAAAGCCCAGCTCTGAAGGAAAATGCACCTTGCCACCCACACCCCTACATCTTCACTGAGAAATAAACCGGTGAGGGAAACTGGAGAGAAAGGTTTCCAAGTTCACTGGGAGCATGGGGATTATTCATTGGTGGGTGGGGCTGAATTGGCCCAGCTCTGTCTGCAAATAGCAAGACCTTACCTGTAAGGAGAACCAGGCTGAGTTCTAGTCTCTTTCCACATTGAAATCACGACAACAGCTATTATTATTGTGTACTTTCTGGGCACTTAAAGTTCCCTATACATTTTCTCAGTTAATCCCGGTACTCCGCTACCATGAGTAGAGGTTATTCTCATTTTCAGGATAGGAAAATGGAGGCCTCATGAGATTCAGTGAATCATCAAGGTCACACAGGTCTGCGGCACTCGGACATTTGAAGAAATCTATGGAACAGCCCCTGTGTTCTCCTGTTCACCCCCTCCAACTGAGGTGGAGAAAGATGAGGCAGGTGGCAATGTGAGCAGGCCTTGGAAGCACTATCCAGACCAATGACAGGGAAGAGCAGACCGAAGCGGTGTGCTTACTCTCTGTGGAAGAAACACTGTCCCCACAGAGAGAGACAGAAGGTCCGTTTCCACTGTAGACTCGCAAATCATTGACTTTTCTAACCTTGGGACAGACAAAGTAGGAAGAGAAAGGGACCAGGAATGATACACAGTCATGACGCTACCTTCACATACAAGCGAACTCTAGGAGTGTGGCAGAGCCATCCCTTCCAGAAGACAGGAAACGGTGCAGTATCTACTGTGTGCACAGGAAGAGCAAGCTCCCATGGATGAACTACTGTCCTCCTGGCTTCTGGCTGGCTCACTATGAGGCAAGATTACATATGAGGACTTAAAGAGTATCCTAGCTCTTTGTCACATGGGCACAAAAGGGAAAGTCAATGGCTACAGAAAAACAACAACCAACACAATTTCTTCTGTATCCAGGGCTCTACCCTCCTGAGGCTGTAATGGGCAGTGACTGTGTATATCTCCCCTTGATCCCTCAGAACTTCCATTTCCTGACTAGATACATGGTAGGGGCTGACCAGTCACAAGCTCTACAACACAGGTCATTTGCACCTCCATGTAGCCAGATGGCTTATCCAAGTGTTGAGTCCAACCTTCTTTCTTTGGGTCCCATTTTATTAAAAACTAACTGATACTGGTAATTATAAATACCAAGTGTTCAAGATGGAATTCTGAAGTCAGATTGGCCACTCATCTGTTAGAATAAGGGGCTCCATGGTTGACTGCTAAAAGGGATGGCAATCACCTTGGTATGCAACCGCTCATCCATGGCTAATGGAGACGGACATGCAGAGGTCAAGAGAGATCCTCCTGCTGGGGCATGGAAACACCTCTCGTGATAAGAATCCCAGTATGGGGTGGCGGGTTCTGATGACCAGATAACTTGCTATAGGAAAAGGGCAGGCTCAGTAAAGCTAATGGGCCAAAGAAGGTAAATACAGAAAGTCAGAGGCCCTCCTGGTGTCACTGCTCTAAGTGAGACCATCTTAGCAGCACCAGAAGGAACACCTGGGAGCTGGTTAAAAACTCAGGATCCCAGACCAACCCATACCAAATTTAAACTCAAATCTGCTAAAGATAGATGATTATATTTGGTGAGAATTTTGCTAGGAGATGATGTATATATTTGTTAAGATATTAAAAGTAAGCAATAAAAAGAGAGAAATAAAACATAAAACTTCCAAACTACCAGAGCCTCTGAAGCTCATCCATGGAAGTGAAGCCCGGGTCCCATGGACGCCAGATGAAGTACCCTTGGCTCAGAGCCCATCCCATAAAAGGCGAAAGGGAAGAAAACCCACAACTGGATGAAATCATGCAAACACAAACAGCCGGTGTGACAGGAGCCAACAAACTGGCAGATTCAGCAGGAACTGGGGATTCCTGACCTGAAACCAGGCAAGGAGCTGAAGGAGGATGGGAGCACGACAGTCCACTGGGCACTGGGCACTGGGCACTGGACACTGGGCACTGGACACCGAGCACTGGGCTATGTCTCTGCAGCATGCTAACTCACCCCAGCATCCAACAGCCCTGCTGAGAAGGCCCCTGCCCTCACTTCACCAGTGTGTCTATAGCAGTAGGAATCCAGCCGTTCCTCTTCCATCATCTCTTCCCCCAAATTGCCCAGGGCCACTTGCTACTTTCTTGACTCAAGGAAATCTGGAATGGAGCTGAACCAGAAGGAGTTTAGAAATGAAGATACATCAACTTACGATGGTGCGAAACCAATGAATATTTGGCAGAAACTGGATATAGATTTTAAAAATTACAAACCTAAGTCAGGAGGTGATGGTGCATGCCTCTAATCCCAGAGTTTGGGAGGCAGAGACAGGGAGGGTCTCTGTGAGTTCAAGACTGGTCTGGTCTACAGAATGAGTTCCAGGGCATCCAAAGATACACAGAGAAACCCGTCTTGAAAAACAAACAAAAAACACCCAAAAAAAAAAATCCAATTCAAGCCAAACCAAGCCTATGTACTATGTGTGTGTGGTGGGTGCAGTGTGTGTCAGGACATGTAGCATGTGAAAGTTAGGGCACAAATTACACAAGTTGATCCTCTCCTCTCCCAAGGATTGAATCTATGTTGCCAGGCTTGGCAACAACTGCCTTCACTTGCTGAGCCATCTCTCCAGCACGACTTAGAATTTTGAGTTTTGTGCTCTGTCCAGATTAGGGACCACAGCATCATCCCGCCTTGATGCCAGTCAGAGGCAGTGAGCTTCGGATTCCAGCCAATCACATCATCTCAGGGGCTCTAATGGACCACATGACTGAGCTATGAGTCTTGGGAGGTCAGGTTGCTTAAATGCATGGTCTGTTTATGACATTTTCATAAGACATAAATTCAAAGCCCATTTCATGGACTTATCAGGAGGGACCCTCCACATACTGTAAGTCATCTGTATTTGCCTTCTGGTCTTGGCTTTCTATACCCAGGCTCAATGAAGTGATGGATCTGAGAGCTGTGCTCGGGGCCGGGGAAGGATAAAGAGCAGCAGGTGAGGCACAGTTATGACGGATCTGAGAGCTGTGCTCGGGGCCGGGGAAGGATAAAGAACAGCAGGTGAGGCACAGTTATGACGGATCTGAGAGCTGTACTCAGGGCCGGGGAAGGATAAAGAGCAGCAGGTAAGGCACAGTTATGATGGGCCTAGAAGCAATGACAACCCAAGGCTGGGTCCCAAGGCATAGAAAACAGGGCATGGGACACTGGGAAGACTGAGCAGCAAGAATGCCAGCCTCTGCCACCGAGAGCCTGGAGTTGGACTCTGCTATAGGCTGAGCAGACAGTCCCTTTAATTCTAAACCCTGTGTACAAGACTCTGAGTGGGGTGGATGGAACAGACAGGCACTAACAACTAAGACTGAATTCCTAAATTCTGCTCTTTAAGAAGGGATGGTTTCGACATTTCTTGCGTCCTGCCCTGACATCATCGTAGACTGTCAACCCTGTTGGAAAGTCTTAATTTATGAAAGGAAACTGAGAGATGACGGCATTTGCCAGAGGTCACACAGATCTCTAGAGCCTGCAGCCTGGCTCTGTCGCAGTAGCACGTCTCGGACTCACTCGCTTTTCCAGTTTCCTCTCAGAACCAATACTTTAAAAATGCTTTTTTGCTTTGTTTTGTTTCTCAGGACATATTTTCTCCATGCAGTCCTTGCTGTCCTGAAACTTGCTTTGTAGACCAGGCTGGCCTTGAACTCAGAGATCTGCCTCTACCTCTCAAACTGGGGTTAAGCTACCATTTCTGGCTTAAATATTTTTAAAAAACAGAACTTGAAATGTGAAAAAAGAATTACCAAAAAATGAAAAGAAAAAGAATGCCAACTCTTATTCTTGGGAATGAGAGTCAGTATTTGCAAAGTCTCTTGTCAACTGCTATATGTATTTTCAACAATTTTTTTCTCAGTTTCAGGTAACAGAAGATAGAGTCTGGCCACTCTGTAAACAGTGACATCTATAAGACATGGTCTACCATAATTCACGGGATGTTTAGAATTGAGGTTATTAATAAGAGAACTCCAGAACACACCAGAATCTCAGTTATCTAAGATCCCAACAGCCAGTAACTAGTTTGTTTTGGCAACAGCACAGGCTTCTCCCATTTCATCCACACCCTTTTCACATAGATAATACTTCCAAGTTGCCACGGTGTTCAGAAAATCTCTCTCCACCAATGCAGACATCCAAGTTTTGCTTCCGTTGCTCCTTCCGTGGCTATGGGAGACCCACTTCTACTTTATACTGGGATCTTTAACAAAAGGGCTATCACTGAGAAACTCTGGCACGTGAAGGGAGAACTCTGGATATATTTTCAGAATAGAATAATGTTTTAAGTAGCTATTACATTACAGAGTTCTATTACAATTAAGCTATTTGATTTAAAGAATTTCTGATCCAGTCTAGAAACCTAAACTGATATATAAAAATTTCAAAAATGACACATGCATTATGAGTTGTAAGCAACCAGCATAAAATAATTCAGAAAAAAACTTTATGAGTTAGAAATTGCCTCGATGATGTTGGAAAAACAAGTCCCATTCATGCTGAACTGTGCATCAAATTCTGTATCTGATCACTTTCACTTTTTGTAAACTGGTCATACTTGAATAAATGCATGTAAAAACCCTCTTCTACTTAGAAAATTAAAGAGAATGTTTCAGTAAAATTCTCAATGACTAGGAATTACCCAAGCATTAGAAAGGAACACTAGGATTTTTGCTGGGATTCCAATTTATTTTCAAATCTGTTTCTATCTTCAAAGGCAAACTAAGATGGACAGACTTCTTTCTTACCAAGAACACCTGTCATCGGCAAGAGAATTATGTGGGTGGGGGCAGGGCAGCAACAAATCGAGCTCAGGCTTTCTCTGCTGGGTGCTGTTACACAGTTGACAGCATTTAAAGGTTAAGACAGAAGGTTGGAAAGAAGCAAACATGGAGACCATCTAGAATCCTGGAATCCAAACTCAGAATGCAAGGTGAGCAGGAGAGCGGGCATGGGCTGGGGCAGGCAGAAGCCAAGGTCTCTGTCTGCTCACTTCCATGATACAAAGACTTCATCATGGCCAACTGTGTGTGTGTGTGTCTGTGTGTGTGTGTGTCTGTGTGTGTGTGTGTCTGTGTCTGTGTGTGTGTTTCAGTATTTATAAACAGGAACTTAGTGTCAACAGGCAATACAATCATCAAGTTCAATTTTAAGCAACAAGCAGGATAACTGCAGATACGGAGCTTGGCAGAGTAGCATAGAGATAGTGTATTTATTTCTGGTGACTTCTTTTCAGGACAACTAGAACACCAAAATAATAGGATTAGAAGCCAAGATAAAGTATCTAAAAAGGGGGCTGGAAAGGTGGGTTTCACATGGCCTGACAGAATCTGCAGCTAAGATACAGTTCCGGGGGGGGGGGGGGACAGGATAGTTTCTGCAAGCTTCAGGTTCTCCCGACTCAAGCCCCACTTGCCACCTCTCTTGCTTCCTCCTGATGCATCTTCTCCTAACACCTGATTCCACTCCCAATGCATCCTGGTGACCCAACTAGCCTGCCTCACTTTTACTTTGCACTCAGCCTAAACCAGGAGCTTGGCCCAGATAGCAAACACTATTTGGCCTCTACAGACTGTCTGGGCTCTGCTGCCACTGTTGTGGCAAAGCAGCCAAGTTCCATGTGTACATGCGATGGGATGGTGTGCTGGCTGTGTTCCAACAGAGCTTTATTTACGAAAGCAGGTGATGGCTCAGGGTTGGCCCACAGGCAATAGTTCGCCATTCCTGACCTACCTAACAAGGCTGATGCAAGCATGCTCGGCACGCCTTAATTCCCAGAACTGCTAGAGGCACTCAGGACACTGCCGGATGCCTTATCTTACAGGATCACCAGGAGCACATCTCCTAGTTACCGCAGCAGTCTTGAAGAATCATTGCTCTTCTGCAAAATAATGCTCTTGTTTACACAGCCACAAACTTCTGCTCTTTTAAAACAGACTTGCTTTTTTTCAAGTTTTAACTGTATAGACGGATTCAGGGGGTTGCCCAGAGCTCCCAAACATCTTTTGTTATCTCCCACATCTTTCGTTAGTGTGATATGGTTTTACATTAGTGAGATAATGCTAGCGTATTGTCATTGACAAAGGTTTATATGCTTTTTAAAGATTTCCATCACTTCAATATGTATGATATTCACGTTCAGCTACAGGATAATTCCCAAAATACCAATGGCTTTGGTGGTCTGTCTTCTTGGCTCCCCTTAGTTGTGACAGTCTTCCAGGCTCTCCTTGTTTTGGCGGCCCTGATGTTTTGAGGTCTATTGGTCAGCTATATTGTTGTATGGTAACCCAGGAAACTGGCTCCCTCATGGCACTCACGGCCAACCTGCTGTCTGTCTTTCTCCTTCTTCCACCTACTTCTAGCACCCGATTCCCCCTCCAGTGACCCTGATGGCCCAGCCTATCTGCCTTTGTGCTGGGGTTGGTCTAGTGTTTTTCTTACGAGGAGCCAGTGGAAATACTAAGGGGGAGCTCGTTCATAAACTCACTATATTAATACAGCCTCTGAGTATTTCATCCGCTCTTAAAACTGAAACCACAGAGGCAGTGAAGGTGAGGCCACAGAGGGGACGAGGCAGAGCGCAATGCTGAAGGTGCATGGGAAGGCGCTCATCACTGCGCCAGACCTGCGGGGCCTGGATCAGGGAGACTGAGAGCACTCCTGGCGGCCACACCTAGCTAGCATTCTCTTCAGCACGTGGCACTTTCAACCTTTTTATTAATTTTCTCATGATACTTTTGTGGAGTCAGAGAGCTTTGGTTTAAAGTTTAAGTAACTTCGCTTAAGAAACACCAAGAAGGAAGCTCAGAGAGGGAGGCTCATGCCATCAGAGCTTTCTTTAGGACACCTCTTTCCAGGACTGAATTCACCTGCATTTGTGGATCCTAATAACAATACAGGAAAGTAGAAAGAGGGCCACCTGGGGAATATTTACAGATTTCTGGATCATAATGTGAAGGGGGAATCATTCCTTCCTTCTTGTGTGTTTGAGAAGTATCAAGCAAGTAGCTAATCACAGAGACTCTCACATGACCACAGCCCTGCTCTCTGTCTGCCAGGTAAGGTTCAGTTCTCACAGCCTGAAGCGCCACCAAGAGTTAAAATAGCAGAAACCTGGAAGAAACACTCCAGATACACTTTTCTCTAAGAGTCACTGATGAAGCAAGTTGAGGTTCATTTTGGGGGTTAACATTCAAACTCTACTTCAAAGTTTTCTAATTCATGTGAGGCGTGGTGAATGGGTGTCTTTCTGAAAACTACATCCTTAAATACGAAGTGTCCCAAGGGACTCTCTGTATGGCCACTCACATTAGAAATTGAATCCCCTTCCCTCACTGGCTCCTCCTCCCGTTTCCCTCCCTTTTCCTCTCCCCACTTTGCTCCCCTCTCTTTCCATAAGTACACATGTGCCTCATGGACAGTAGTGACTTCGTCCATGGGTACACATTAAATTGTTTCAGTATAGGCTCAACCACAATCTAAAAATACTAAATGGAAAATTTCACAAAGAGACAAAACTATTTCAATGGTGTGAAGTTATGGGGTACACAAGAAAATCTTGCAATATCCTGATCTAAGCCACCTCTTCCAAAGCAGGTGTGATTCCCTGTGTCCAGGTCTGCATGCAGCATGACCTGCCAGTCACTAGGGAGTCATCGCCATAGGAGATCAACTACAGCCGGCAGTCATGTAATGTCACACTGATTATTCTTTTCTTCTCCTCACTTTATTTTTTTAAAGAGAACAAACTAAGCATGCATGGTGGACAGACATGAGAGAGGATGAATATATTCCTGTCCACCACACATTCCTAGTCAGTTACTATCATTTAACATGGTTCCTGCTCCTTCTGCTTTTTATTTTTGAGATAGGATCTCACTATGTTACCCAGGCTAGTCTCAAACTCCCAATCCTCCTGCCTCAGTCTCGAAGGTGCTAGGAGTGCAGCCATGTCCTACCATGTTAAGACCGATGCTGTAACTGGAGGACAGAGGCCAGTCTCTCGTCTCCATTCTCCTTGGACCGACTACTACATATAATGTGGAAACATTAACTTGGCACCACTGTGCAGCTTTAAAACTCAACAAGGCAGAAAGAGAATGTCTTTCTGTACAGTCCTGGGTTTCCACTTCCACGGCATGGTTTCCTTCCCTGCTCCCCGTGAACTTATTTCACACCTTTGCTTTCTCCTGTAATTGTAGAGACCTCACCGATCACACTGGAAATGGCCCAGACATCAGCAATGGAGAGGATCATGGTAAGCCACAGAGAGGCACGTGCAGGTCACTGGTGAGGGTGCCCAATATAAAGCCTGTGGAATGCGTGCAGCCCCATTCCGTTGCTTAATAACCAACTTTGATCCCCCCACACAGTGAGAACTTAAAACACAGTCAAGACTACGCATGTATCCAAAGCTCAAAAATATTTCCACTTCACACCTCCCAGCAGAGACCAGTGTGTGAGTAAAAGGGAGCCTACTGCATTTTAAGAGGTCTAGCATGCGTCTCAACAAGTTTTAAAACCCCCATAAAGGCTGAACACTCAGCCCCTCGGGGTATAAGGGCTCCAGCCAGCGTCTGGATTTCAGAGTGCAGGGTGCTCCTGGCATTAAGATATTTCCACAACTTTAATAGCATTAGGTGCCCAAGTGGTGTAGCTGGGCCACTGGTTGGAATACAGGCCTACTTGATGCAAAACACTAAGAAATTGCAGGAACACAGCTATTTCCATCCATTGAAGATTGTGTAAACAGAGTGTACCAAGAAGAAAAAAAATAAGAAGGCTTATTTACAAAAAAAGCAAGCACAGTCCATAAATCCTATAGATTGGAAGGGATCCAGGCTAAGAATTTCTCCAGATGTCAGTCTGTAAACAGGGCTTTATAAAGTGAATTCCCCCGATTAATTGTTGGCAAAATTATCTCTACACTGTGCTGGTACATTACATGCCCTGCTGTATGCAGGGGCACGGTTGACAGCCTCTACATATTGTTAATCAATTCTGATCCATGAAATTCAGGGGAGAAGCCAGGCTAGGCACAGTCATGACACAGCGAGAAGGGACCATAAACTCATCGCGCAGGCCTTGGAGTTCTGCTGGCCCGAGGAAATGAGAGCTCTCGAATTTGTATGCATTACATCTGTTTTTCTAACACATTAAGTTCTTAACCTGCAGCACTTACAGAGACACACACCCAGTAAGAACATAAACATGGCAACTTTAAAACGCTCCTCACTTTTGCGTTAACATCTCCAATCACAATGTTTGCACACGTGTTAGCAAGGCTGTGAGAACGTCCAGATGCAATTACAAAAGAAATGCCCAGTCACTGTGGGGGAGAGGAGAAAGCTAATGTCCACTTCCTTTGCCAGCTGATCAGTGGCCGGAGCACTTTGCCATTGTCATGCAAGAGCTACCGTCTCTTCACTGTATCTTTCTATACTGATAAGTTGAGTATTTTCTGTTGAAAATGGAAAAAGTGTGATATCCATTTCATTTTGAAATCTTAAGAAAATTCAACGTACAGTGGAAAGAGGCATAACTACAAGACATTTCCATTTAAAGCACTTCTCAGCCCTCTCTTTAGAGCCCGTGCTTTTTTACAGTCTGCACGCGCAAGCGCACATTGTAGCGCAGTTGTGAGAGAGCGGAAGCCAACGGTTCTGTAATACTCATTTCTGAAAACCCGGGGAGATGCAGCAGAACCCCGCCATGCCCGGACACCACACAACAAGGGCTGATGTTCTTCATGCCTTCCTCCTGCAGAAGGGGATCCGAGCAACCATTCTTCATCTAAACCTTCTTTCCACAAGCCAAAGAAGAGCCACAATCTTGATCAGATTCTATTGTTTTCATGATAATGACAGAATCAAGGAGATGTTTATGTAATGAAGAATTCAGCCAGGGCCCGGACTCACAAGCAGGTGAGTGAAGAGACAAGAGGGCTCTCCGGAGAAGAACACTGCATCACTGTCTGTCACACACAGTGAAGGAACAGAGCGAACACCCAGGACTCACTCCACGGCAACTGCACTACCTAGTGATCTGAATTCCCATTAAATAATAGCATGTTTTGTAGAACAGAGAGATATACACAGAATTGAAAGCTAGACCATCAACTGTAGCAAGAGACATTCTCAAAGAAGGCATGATGTCTAGTGAGGCTATGCTGTGAACCTGGGCCTTGCTTTCCTGTATATAAGTATATACATAAATATGCACATAAGCATTATATACACACATTCATATATATACATATATATAGGTGCATTACATAATACACGTGCATCTATTCTGCATGCAAATGTGTACATACATACATGAGTTTATATATGTATGTTACATATGTATGCATGTGTGCACATATGTATGCATGTTTGCACATAAGTATGTATGTGTGCTTTGATTCAGGGTTTTAATATGTATCTCAGGCTAGCCTTGAACACTTGATCCTCTAGCTTCAGCTTCCCCAGAGCTGGGATGACAGATGTTAACCACTATGTGTAGCCTTTTTCATGCGAAGATACAGCATTTCCTTTCTGAGATGATGGTAAAATTAAGACTTGTAATGGATTTATCATAGTGTTCAGTACAGCAGAAGCCCACCAATAAGTGTTAGCCATTATTTTCGGCATTAGACCCAACTGATATCAGTCATTTCCGTTCTAGCCAGCTGCACACTAAACAGCAAGCCATGAGGCCATGAGGCCGTGAGGCCAATGAGGCCAGAGAGGATTATATGTGACTTTCTAAGATCCACACAGGCAAAAGTTGGTGGGCCATGTAGACCAGTAGTGGAATGCTGACAGCCAGACCTGGTGGCCAATGGAAAAAATTATCAACAAAGTATTCAAAATAAATCACATTCCTTTTAAGAGGAAATTACTAATATTCTACTGTCAAACAACCACTCTTTCTGAGATCACAGCAGGAATTTTAAAAGGGCGATGAGGATGAGGATGATGATGGTGGGGATGGCGGTGGTGGTGGAGGTAGCGGTGGCGGTCATCAGTGGGGTGCAATCACTTTGGTCAGCCTCTGTTTACCAGCAGTGCTTATGACTGGGAAACACAAGCCCAGACGAGCCTATGAAATGAATGGAGGAAGCATTAAGACGAGAGTGAAAACAGCGGTAAGCTCGCTTTCTCATGGGAAACTGAACTGGCCAGCAGATGAACCTTGAAAGAGGAAGTCTGCTGACCTAGTGTTACTAAACATAGGAGGCAGCCAAGGAACAGAGAAATAGAGGAAAGCATTTAAATGTATGCCTCGAAGGAAGCAAACACCAATTATTTTTATATGACTTTAATTCTCCCAGTGAATACTTTATGGGTGTTGGCAAGTCCTTCTGGAAAAGGAAGGGATTATTAATGAAGGATTTGGTGGCAACCACTTACCGGTACTCTGAGAAATAATGCTTAACAAAGAATCATTTAGTTCGTACCTCATCTCTAAAAGATTTGGAAACCTGAAGAGCCTTTTTTAAAAATGATAAAAAGGAGTATGTCCACATACATGATCCTTTTTGTTTTCACTTTCACAGCATATATGACAAACAAAAAAGACCTTTCCATAGGAAAATAAAGACACAGAGCAAGGCAGTTGAATTTTCTCTCTTATGCAAAGAGTGTGTGCTTAATAATTTCTTTTTTCATAATTAAAACTTTATTTAAAAGAACGTGAAAATAAATAAAAGAAAAACACCACAAAGTGAAACTAGCCAGACTCAACATGTATGAACCTCAGTGAACTTTTGTAAGTTAGAACATCCATTCTGCCTGGGAGAAGATCTTCACCAACCCTGCAACAGACAAAGGTCTGATCTCCAAAATATATAAAGAACTCAAGAAACTTGACTTTAAAATGCTAACTAACCCAATTAAAAAATGGGGCACTGAACTGAACAGAGAATTCTCAACAGAAGAAATTCAAATGGCCAAAAGACACTTAAGGTCATGCTCAACCTCCTTAGCAATCAGGGAAATGCTAATCAAAACAACTTTGAGATACCATCTTACACCTGTCAGAATGGCTAAAATCAAAAACACCAATGATAGCCTTTGCTGGAGAGGTTGTGGAGTAAGGGGTACACTCATCCATTGCTAGTGGGAATGCAAACTTGTGCAACCACTTTGGAAAGCAGTGTGGCGATTTCTCAGGAAATTTGTGATCAACCTACCCCAAGATCCATAATACCACTCTTGGGAATATACCCAAGAGATGCCCTATCATATGACAAAAGTATCTGTTCAACTATGTTCATAGCAGCATTGTTTGTAATAGCCAGAACCTGGAAACAACCTAGATGCCCTTCAATGGAGGAATGGATGAAGAAAGTGTGGAATATATACATATTAGAGTACTACTCAGCGGTAAAAAACAATGACTTCTCGAATTTTGCATGCAAATGGATGGAAATAGAAAACACTATCCTGAGTGAGGTTCCAAAAAGAGAAACATGGGATGTACTCACTCATAATTGGTGTCTAGCCATAAATAAAGGACATTGAGCATATAATTTGTGATCCTAGAGAAGCTAAATAAGAAAGTGAACCCAAAGAAAAACGTATAGTCATTCGCCTGGATAGGGGAAGTAGGCAAAATTGCCAGGCAAAAACTGGGAACTTACGGGTGAGGTGGCATGGGGCTAAGGGGAAATGGGGTGAGAAATGTGAGAAGGGGAGGATGGGAGGAGCTTGGGGAAATGGGATGGTTGGGATATAGGAAGGGTGGATACGGGAGCAGCGAAGTATATATCCTAACTAAGGGAGCCATCTTAGGGTTGGCAAGAGACTTGACTCTAGAGGGGCTCGCAGGTGTCCTGGGAGATGTCCCCAGCTGGTACCTTGGGCAACTGAGGAGAGGGAACCTGAAATGACCCTATCCTATACTGATGAAGATCTTGCATATCACCTTAGAACCTTCATCTGGCGATGGATCGAGACAGAGACAGAGACCCAATTTGGAGCAACGGTCTGAGCTCTTAAGGTCCAAATGAGGAGCAGAAGGAGGGAGCACATGAGCAATGAAATCAAGACCACGAGGGGTGCACCCACCCACTGTGACAGTGGAACTGATCTATTGGGAGCCCACCAAGGCCAGCTGGACTGGGACTGAATAAGCATGGGTTGAAACTGGACTCTCTGAACATGGCGGACAATGAAGGCTGATGAGAAGCCAAGGACAATGACACTAGGTTTCGACCCTAATACATGAACTGGCTTTGTGGGAGCTTAGCCTGGACGCTCACCTTCCTGGACCTAGATAGAAGTGGGAGGACCTTGGTCTTCCGGCAGGGCAGGGAATTTGGACTGCTCTTCAGTATCGAGAGGGAGGGGGAATGGTGTTGGGGGAGGAGAAGAGGAGTGGGGATAGGGAGAGGGGAGTGGGGGGAGGGGGCAATATGTGGGAGGAGGGGGAGGGAAATGAGAAACGGGGAGTAGGTGGAAATTTTAATTAAAAAAAGAATAATAAAAAAAAAAGAACATCCATTCTGACCCTGTAGGGCTCCACAGTTGGTTAGCTTTTTCTTTGCTTGTTTTATTTTTTGATTTTTGTGTTCTGTGACAGGGTTTCATTGTAGCCCTGGTTGGCCTGGAACTCATTATGTAGACCAAGATGGCCTCAGATTAATGGAGATCCGCCTGTCTCTGCCTCCTAAGGTGTGTGCCGTCACAGTCAACTTCACATTGACTTTACACTTTTTACTACCAAATACACACTTATGCACTTATCCACCATCTGAAAAACCTGCAAAATCCACAACGGAGTTAAAACTAGAAGAATTGCCTTTATAAACTCTTTATGAGACACATTATCCATTCTCTGCATTCAGTCCTTTCTCGTTACCTAAAGTGACTCTTTATGTTCTCCTTCCTACAGACTACATTGTACCTGTGTGTATATGTGTTTACACTGTTCTCCTTCTACAGGCTACACTGTATCTGTGTGTACATGTGTTTATACTGTTCTCCTTCCTACAGGTTACACTGTACTCGTGTGTACATGTGTTTACACTGTTCTCCTTCTACAGGCTAACTGTGCCATGTGTACATGTGTTTATACTGTTCTCCTTCCTACAGGCTACACTGTACCCGTGTGTACATGTGTTTACACTGTTCTCCTTCCTACAGGCTACACTATGCCCGTGTGTACATGTGTTTACACTGTTCTCCTTCCTACAGGCTACACTATGCCCGTGTGTACATGTGTTTATACTGTTCTCCTTCCTACAGGCTACACTGTGCCGTGTGTACATGTGTTTATACTGTTCTCCTTCCTACAGGCTACACTGTGCCGTCTGTACATGTGTTTACACTGTTCTCCTTCCTACAGGCTACACTATGCCCGTGTGTACATTTGCTTGTTATCTGTTTTGCCTGGGATCCATGAAGTTTTTTCCCCGAGGCAGGTGACCTTATTTAATATTATAGTTTCTAAGTCTACCCATTTTCTTGTGACCTTTGTGATTTAATTTTTCATTAGAGTTGAGAACTATTTCATATTACGTATTACCAGACTGTCATTCAGCAATCCTCTATTGATGGACAACTAAATTGCTTCCATTTCCTTGCTACGGTAAATAAAGCAACAATAAACATGGAGGCACAAATATCTCTGTATCGGGTTATGGAGTTCTCTGGGTATATATGCTCAATAGTGAAATAAATAATTGGGTCATATGGTAGCTCTATTTTTAATTCTTTTGAAGATTCTCGATAATTCATATGCAACTGCAAAAGACTGTAGACAGCTAAAGTACTCCTAAGGAGTAAGAACCTGCTAGAGGGATTAATATACCCAACCTCAACCTTCGCTACACGGCCATAGTAATACGCATGACATACTGGTCTGAACATAAACACAGACAGGTATATCAACAGGAAAGAACAGAGCATGAAAATTCAACAACCAAGTTACACCCTCTTAATTTTTGACAAAGGAGGTCAAACATATATTGGGAAAGAGTGGTATCCAATAAATGGTGCTGGAAAAAGTGAGTAGCTAGGTGCCAAAGAATGAAATTGGGTTCATAACTTTAATTTTGTACAAAAATTAATTCAAAAATAGATCAAAGGCCTTAAATTAAAACCTGAAATGCTGAAATAGCTTGAGGAAAACCTAGGAAGTGTTTCTTGAGACACTGGCATTGGACAGAAGTTTCTGAATAAAACTCCAACAGTGCAGGAACTAGCCCCACAGACCGACAGATGGGACCATGGGAAATGTAAAGTTTCTGCACAGCAAAGGAAGCCAACAGCAGGGTGCACAGCCACGGGATGGGAGAAAAGCTTTGCCAACCATACTTCATGGAGGGGATTAATAGCCAGAATTCACAAAGAACTGCGGAAAGAAAATACCAACGAAATGATACTGTCAATAAACAAGTGGGCTAATGAAATTAATACAGACAGTTAAAAAAAAAGCAACGCAAATGGCTAACAGCTATTTTTTTAAAGTGCCCAATATCCCTAGCCATCAGAGATTTGTAAGGAAAATTACTTTGAGATCACCCCAATCAGAATGGCTGTCATCAAGAAACCCAATATCTAATGTTGGAGAGGATGTGGAGGAAGAGAAACCCTTCCTCAGTGTTGCTGGGGGAAAAGTTAATACAGCCATTGTGCAAGTCAACTGGAGAGTCCTCAAAGAATAATATATTTTTGTTGACTTAAAAAAATGTGTGAAAAGTTGAAGAAAGAGAGTCTCAAGTGATGTAATCACTGAAGACCGTCCTTCTACATGTTTCCAAGTCTGTGAACAGAACGCAGCTCATGGGCATGCAGGCCAGCAAAGCCAAAGATGGTGGCTGGGCTCTGTATTCTGCCTTATTTTCCCAAATGTAACTTCTTCACTCTTCCATGTTGAAAACAACCTCCCTAACGATTAGCTCTTAAAATTCTCCAGCTTCTTCAGAACTGAGCCCCCTGGAGTCAGCCTGTCAAAACTTTCATCCCAGCTCTGCCACTATTGTATTTTAACAGGAACTAACAGTTCTCTGCCTCAGTTTCCTTGTTTGTAAGAGGCAGGCGATGACTATTGCCAATTCACGAGAAAACTTTAAAGATTAAATGAGTTAATTATGGAGTAATTATGGAACTGCCTGGTTCAGAATGATGATCAGGACATAGGAAATATATCACCATTATCATCTTTGTGATAGATTGCTATTTTTTCCTATTCAAAGCCTGAGACTCTCATGTGTGCGGAGGTGGGAGCAGAAGGAGGGAGACTAGCAGATGTCAGAAAGCGAGAAGGCCAGCTCCTGCTCTCTGACCTTCAGGAAAGTCAACTACTGAGCTAGCTAGCTACTCAAGGAAACATCTCACTTAGTAGTTGGAGTTGGGGAATGACAGTGCCGGGCAGGAAATAAGAGCCTGATAAAATTAGGGACAATAAATTCCAATAGCATCTCAGACCCAGCCCCAGCCCAAATGTGACTCTTGGTTTTCTCTCCAGCCCTTGCCATCTTAGCTCCATTATTCTAGCGGTCTGTAATCATCTAAGGCTTTCTCTTGGTTACAGCATTAAATCTGTTACTTTCTACATTTAAAATAGTTTCAGAATTTGACCATCTCACCCCCCCACTACCACTGTGATAGAATCCACCATTATCTCTGAACCAAACAGCTATTAAGTGAGTTCTATGAGGAACCCTCAAACTGGACTCTCTACCTCCTCCAGCTATTCTCCAAACAGCAGTAATTGGACTGTTATTCCTCTGGTAGAACAGCCTGATGATTTCACCCAGAGGGGGAAAACAGTGTCTGGCAAAGATCGTGTACAACCCGATCCCTCTTGGCACACCTCTAACCACACTGTCATGCTGGCTTCCTTGCTGTCCCTCTACCGCGGTAGACACATTTCCACCCTATGGTTGCTGTGACAGCCATTTTCTTTTCCCAGAATACTTATCTCACTGGTTACTGCACGAACAAATCCCTAAACTTTTCCAATATCTCTGATCAAAAGACATCATCTAAGTACAGGCTACTCTGGCCCCCCGCTGGGTAAAGCCCATTTCCGGACACAATTCTCTTTTCCTGTAACACTGATCATTTTAGCTTCCAACACACTACGTTGGCACAGGTTACTTATGCTTAACATGTGCTCTTCCTGGGAGACTGCGAGTTACATAAGGCAGAGACCTTTGTCTGTTTTACTAGATGCTATGTCCCAAGTCTGAGAACAGAGCTTGGCCTGCGATCGTCACGCACTGACTCGAGAGGACAGTGAATGAATTAAATTGAGAGGCAAGGAGACAGCACTGGAAACCACAATCAGTTTTACTTTTCGTTTCCCTCGAGAAGTCAAAATACAGCACATCCCAGTAGAACACCTCTTGCTTCTTCTCCCACGCCATCTGGATGTTTATGTGTTCTAAAAACGTTTCTGCTTTAGGTGATGTAAACCTTTGAGAACCAAACCTTTACTGGATGACAACTCACGGAGAACGGGTGCGACAACCAAATGCTTAGCCCCAACAGAAACCAGGGCTCCGCGGGTGGCGGGTTTTGTGGGAGCCAGTGTCGAAGGCAGCAGCGGAGTCCTGACAGTGATTTGTGGGTGGACACCTCTAGAGGAAGGCAAACACATTTGTCTGCTGGGAAATGTCTCAAACCGAGTGAAAAGAATCCATCTTCTTTCTGGTGGGGCATCAAGTTATGGCCTGGATCACATTATTTTTCCCAGGCTCCTTCAAATCTAAGCTTGTTTTAAGAATCAAGCCCAATGAAAGATTAGATAAACAACTGGACAATGTTTTTTACACTCTGGTAACATAAACATTTCAGATTCCTCCCTAGCTCTGTACAAGCTTGAATCCTAATTCCAGAGAAGGTGAAATATCCTCAATGTTTAAACATTACCTTGAATTATTCATATCTACTTCCATCTTTATCTTATACTTTTTGGCAATAAAAATCAGGGTTTTGTCCAAACTATGATACTAGACTCCCTTCTAACACCAAAACACTTGGACTAAGCCAGTTCTACAGCCTTTGAAGGTGAAAATGGCAGCCGCCCCACAGTCTGTCTCATTACCCTCACAGATCCCAATGGCACCATTTCAACACAAGCTTCATAAACACGGAGAAGCCTGGGGCTTCCCGCCTGCAGTTTAAACACATTGACTAAGATAGAAATTGGTTGAAATTGTTGGTAAAACCAGGAGACACACGGGTAGGGCAGCTCGTCTATTGGGAGGGCACATGATGTAGGAGATCCCTGGGGAAAGGGCCTGTGGAAATGTCACAGGGAGGACATGGAGAGAATGGAAGGATGGAGCAAACTGGATCCCCAGCCCGTGCACACTTTACACCCAGCAGGCTGTGAGATGACGGGGGCCAAGGTAGAAGAGAAGAAAATGCCGTGCCCGTTTATATCATACCCCACAGTTTATACACTCCACCTGATCCTGATCCTCCTAACTGTGAGGACAGAGCAAGTGAAAACACACCCTGGGGCTCCAGAAAAACCACACCCCTAAGGCCAGTTCCTGCAGCATAGGTTTTAATATCTTTGACCTTCATTCCCGTGTTTGCAAAATGGAAACTGCCTTTCTAACTGTGAGAAAATAAATGAGATGCTGCAGAAAGCATCAGAGACAAAATCATAGTCAATTCTCGGCAGTATAATGAATGAAAAGATGACCAACCCAAGGACAAACATGACAAGTCAACAGCCCTTTGGGGAATAGGAGTTAAGTCTTCCAATCCCACCAAGGCAGAGAGCAACAGAGGAGCCCAGAAGACAGGACGGAGAAAACTAAAAGTAAGTACAGATAAATAAGGTGAGAAAACACACTCTCAACATACTGAATAACCAATAAGAACTACAGAGCAAGATGCCAGCCTCTGAGAGAGAAAATGTGAGGTATAATTTTACACCAGGAGAGGGGGACCCCAATGGGGTGAGTCTACATGATTAGACTGATGCGTCAGGACCACGTCTGAGAGCGTGTGTGTCAGACACGGTGCTAGTCCATGTTCACTAAGAACGGTAGTCATTAGAGCATCACTTTCCAAATGGTGAGAACATCTCCAGAAAGAGGAAACATTTCTCGAAGTCGCATACAGAGTGAGAGTGTGAATTTAAATCTGCTTCATAATGGCTCTGAAATTCATTCCTCCGTCACTCCATTTGGCAACAGAATTGTGAATTACTGTTCTATAAATAAGATATCAAGACAGACAAAACTAAATCATAGTTTATACTCCAGTATTAATACCCACTCTATTCTTTACCCCCACCCCCAAAAAAGTTTTAAAAATCACTAAAGCTTTATCCCAGTAAAAACAAACAAGCAAGGACAGGAGTAAGAGAAAATAGTAAAGTAAATTTAAAAGATTGGGAACTGAACACACACATGTAATGTGTTTTGGTCAAATCCACACCCCATTCTGTGCCCTCCAAATGCCTTCCCTTGTTGTAATACGAGCGGCAGGGCTGCGTCCCCGGCACCCGGCCGCCCACATGGCTTATGTCCCAAAATAATTACACAGAAACTGTATTCCCTTAATTACTGCCTGGCCCATTAGTTCCGGCCTCTTATTGGCTAGCTCTTACATATTGATCTAACCCATTTCTAATATTCTGTGTAGCACCATGAGCTGGCTTACCAGGGAAGATCTTAACCTGCATCTGTCTGGAATGGGAGAATCATGGCAACTCCTGACTCGGCTTCTTTCTCCCAGCATTCTGTCTGTTTACTCCACCCACCTAAGGGCTGGCCTATAAATGGGCTTAGGCAGTTTCTTTATTATTTAACCAATGACCTTCCTCCATCATTCCCTATTTCCCCACCACTATTTTCTCCCAACTTTGTGTTCTTTTACTTTTGAGATCATAATTACATGATTTCTCCTTTACCCCCTCCAAACCCTGCCACATGCCCTCTGTGCTATGCCTCAAATTCATGGCCTCCATTTTCACTAATTGTTGTCACATACATCTATACACAATCCTGCTCTTTCTGTGTAATGTTACTTATATGGATGTTTTCAGGGCCAACCATTTGGTATTAGACAACTATTGGTGTGCTCTCCCCAGGGTGAAGACTGTTTCTCCTGCTCTTAGAATTCCTTAGCCATCTGTAGTTCTCTGTGTAGGGTTGAGACTTTGGGATCTTTCCCCCTGTCCACTTTGGCACGTCTATTGGTGTCATGCTTGTTCAGCTCTTGTTGAGGCAGCCATGTTGGTGAGAATTTATGGATGTAGCTCCTGACATTTATAGGAGACAGAGTCTCACAGCAAATTCCCCAATCTCTGGCTCTTTTTGTTTTGTTATGTTTTTTGAGACGGGGTTTCTCTGTAGCTTTGGAGCCTATCCTGGAACTCGCTCTTCTAGACCAGGCTGGCCTTGAACTCACAGTTTTCTGCCTGCCTCTGCCTCCTGAGTGCTGGGATTAAAGGTGTGTGCCACCACTGCCCAGCTTTCCTCTGGCTCTTAAAATCTTCCCATCCACAATTCCATAAGGTTCCCTGAGCATTAGGTGTGGAAGTTTATGAATGTATTCATTGGGCTCCACAGCTCGGCATTTTGGTTAGTTGCTGTTTTCTGTATGGTCTCATCTTGTTGCAGAGAAGTGTTCTTGATGAAGGGTGAGGACTATACTTACATGTGGGTATAAAGACACATATCAGAACGCAGTTAGGGATTGTCCTGGTATAGTAAATGGTTGCTGTAGATCTTTTCCTTATATATCCACTTAGTCTACTTAGTGCTGCCAGTGTGTGCATGGGTGTCGGGCTGTCGACAAGAGCATGGACAGCCTCTCAGAATCTGCATGACTACAAAAAGCAGACTTTGCTTCTCTGAACAGTCAGCCCGATGGGAGTACATATGAGCCCCTCCCTCATCCATACTTGCATTCTATCTGGTTTGATCTTGTGTGGGTCCTGCGCAGTCAGTCACAGGAGTCCTGGTCATAAGAGCAATTGTCCTGTTATGTCCCAAAGCAGTTTCACTGCAGACATCCACCACCTCTGACAATGCTTCTGCTCCTCTTCTTCAGGATCTCTAAAGCTTGGGAGGAGGAGTTGTGATACAGATGTTCCGCTTAGAGCTCAGCACACTGCATCTCTTATTCTCTGCATGTTGACTAGCTGCGGGTCTCTGTGTTAACCTCCACATTCTGTAAAAAGAGCTTCTCTCGTGAGTGTTTAAAGATGCATTAATATATGGCTATGAAGACAAGCGTTTGAAGAGGATATTTTGGAGAATATCAACAGTAGGTTATCTCCAGCCATGGGTTCATGGTCCAATTAACAGGACCATGTCTGAGTTGCATCTTGATGAGCAAGTAGACTTTAGATACCAAAGTGGATGCTTACTCCTGAACATTCATGCCACCATTGTTCCTGCGGGCATGTCCTATCAGGTCACTGATTTCTGTAGCTCACAGGGCTCACAGCTGGGGGAAACTGATGATTAGTTTAGGTTTTTTTTCTCCTCTAGTAGCATGGATAGCACCTTCCAGCATTATGAAAGCTAGCCAATAGGAACAGAGCTTCCAAATGAGTACCATCTTAATTTCTCCTTATTTCATGACTCAAGTATGTGGTGTCTTCAGTAAGAGGGTCTTAGCATCAAGTCATGGTTAACCAAGAGTAGTGGCAACAGTTTATAATGTTGGGAGTGTCTATGTCTAAAAGACCCCACTGACCAACAACTTAAAATGAGATAACACATACCTGTAACTGGATAGAATTTTTCATCTTCAGTTTTTCATTTTTATTAACAGCTGAATAATATTCCAGTGAACAAATGGACCACATTTCCATCATTATTCATCGGGTGACAGACATCTAGGCTGTTTCTATTTCTTAGCTATTAAGGTATTCCTTTGTACAGTACATGCCCAAGAATAGTATAGCTGGATCGTATGGTAGATTTATTTCTAGCTATTAAGGCATCTCCATACTGATTTCCATAATGGTTGCACTACATTGTACTCCCTCCAACGACAACTGAGTGCTTCCCTTCCCCACATCCATGCCAGCTCTTGTCATTACTTGTTTTCTTTTTAACCATGTTGACTGGGGTAAGATGAAATCCCAAAGTAGTTTTAATTTGCATTTTCCTGATAACTAAGGATACTGAAGATTTAAAAATGATTCTCAGACATTTGTGTATTTTCTTAAAGGAACTCTATTTTAGGTCCATGTCCCATTTTTAAAATTGAGTTGTTTGCTTTCAGTTTTCAGCTTTGTTGGTTCTTTGTATAGTCTAGACAATAACACTGTGCCAGATGTGTAGCTGGTCAGGATTTGCTCCCATTTTACAGGAAGCCTCCTTATCTGACTGATGGTGTTCTTTGTTGTACAGACACTTTTTAGGTTCATAAGGTCACATTTTTGATTGTTGGTTCTAAGTCTGCACTATCCGAGTCCTAGTCAGAAAGTCTTTTCCTGTGCCAATGAATTTAACCATATTCCCTACTTTCTATTCTCACAGAGTCAGGGTGTCAGGTCTTACACTGAAGTCCTTCATCTATCTCCAGTTGAGTTGATGTAGCATCAAAGAGAAGGAATCTAACTTATTCCTCTACACATGGCTATCCAGTCTGATCAATGCCATTTGTTGAAGAATTTGTCTTTTCTCCAATGTGTATTTTTAGCCTCTCTTGTAGCATAAATAATAAAAACCCAGTCAGATATTGAGGTTCAACCCGAAAACCAGAAAAGCAAAGCAGCCAAGCCACTAGAGAAGTCTTACCTCTACTACCAAGGCTGGGTGTCCGCAGACTAAGATAGACTAAGCCTCTCTCTCCTCCCATTATATATTCTCTCTAGTGCTGGGATTAAAAGTATGTGACTCTTTAGGACTGAGATTAAAGGTGTGAGTCACCACCACCTGGATTTGTTTCTATGCTGGTCTTAGTAGCCCAGGGTGGCCTTGAACTCACAGAGATCCATCTGACTCTGTCTCCTAAACAGGGATTAAAAGATATGTGCCATTATTGCCTGTCTCCTAGTGGCTTTAGCTTTGCCTTTTGTCTTCAGGAAAATATTTATCAAAATACAAATAATATATACTATATTACACTGTATGTATACATTGTATATAAAATACAAAATAAACTCTACATTCTCTGTCAAAAATCAAACAGTCATAGGAGCATAGACTTATATCTGGGTCCTAAATTCTATTCCATTAACCAATGTATCTGTTTTTATTCCAATATCATGCTCTTTTTATTACCGTGGCTCTGTAGTATAACCTGAAATCTGGGATAGTGAGATTCCTTCAGTGTTCTTATTATTCAGGATAATGTTGGCTATCCTGGATGTTTCCTGTTCACATATGAAAGTTAGTATTATTTTTTCAATATCTGTGAAGACCTACATTAGAATTTTGATGAGGATTGCATTGAATCTATAGAACATTTTTTTTTAAAAAAAGCAGGATGGATATTTTCACAATAATAACCCTAACAATCCATGAGTTTTTGTGGAACATTTTCATTTTCCATTGCCTTCAGTTGGTTTAAGTTTCTTGATGGAAGTTTTCATTGTGTGGGTCTTGCATGTCCTTGGCTAGGTTTATTCCAATGTAATTTTGTTTATTTTGTTTGATAGGCTATAGTATGTTAGATATGTGCCAGCTAGTTTATCTGTTTTGGTTCTGTTTATCTACTTGGCACAAACCAGGGTCATCTGAGAAGAAATACTACACTTTTCCTATTTCCTATAAATGTTCCTCTCCAGACTGCTGTCATTGCATCCCAGAGGTTTTGGTATGTTGTGTTTTAGTTTTATTTCAATTATTGTTTTATTTCTTCAGTTTTTATTCATCATTTAATAGTGTACATTCAATCTCCATGACTGTGTATATTTCTGGTTTCTATTGCTATTGATCCATTGTGGTCAGATAAGATTCCAAGAATTATTTCATTTTTCCTGTATTTGTTGAGAGATGTTTTGCCTCTTAAAGTCTCCACTGGAAATCATCTGTTATCCTGATGGGCCTGACTATATATGTGATTTGTTTTTTTTTTCTTTTAAAGTTTTCAATACCCTTTCTTTGTTCTGCATATTGAGTGGTGGCTATTGTACGACAGTGGAGATTTTTATTTCTGGTCTTGTCTACTTGGAGTGCTGTTTGCCTCTTGCATCTTAATGTCTCTTTCTTTAGACCTGAAATTTCTTATTCTATGATTTTGTTGAAAATATTTTCTGTGCCGTTGACATGGATTTCTTTGAAACCCATTATAGTGTCCTAGAATTCCTACATGTTTCTGTTCATGGAATTCTTAAAGATTTATCATTTTCTTTAAATCAGAGATCCAATTCCTCTACCTTGTCTTAAGCCCTGTTATTCACTCCTCTATTTGATTCATTATATTACTGAGGCTTTCCACTGAGATTTTTGTTTGATTTACTGAAGTCTTCATATCAAACCTTATTTTAGTTTGATTTTTCTTAAGAAAATCTATGCTCATATATTGAAATGTTTGCTTTTGTTTCACTCAATTATTAGACTATTAATTTTTGGAGTGATATATTATCATTATTATTCATGTTGTGTTTCGGCCATGGGACCTAGACATCTGTAGTAAGATTGTTCTTAGAAGGGACATCTATCTGACCTGTGTTGAGCAGGTATTTGATCTCTGATACTCTAACTTGTCAGATTTCAGCCCAAGTGAATGGTCTTGTGGCCACTCGGTAGCCATATGTGAGGAGGTATCAGAGTAGTTCTAGCTCAGCTACGACTAAGCATAGCTTCTGAACACAGGAGCAAACCTTCTATAACGTTATCAGGCCCTGGCTGTAGACAGGAGAAATTTGTGACAGGCTCACAGGTTTCCACAGGTGGTTCTTAAGTTTCAGGAACTGGTACTACAGTGGAAGTGGGATAGACATACAGGACTCCGAGAAGTATCAGGCAGAGAGGGGTGGTTGTGATCGTGAGGTGTGCTGGACTCAATGTGTAGTCCCCGAGTGGTAGGCCGGGGTTACAGTGTAGTGGAGGTCACTCCCTGGAGGAGTTGCTCATTACTCTGCATTCAGCCCTCAGGCAGGATGGAATTGCAGTAGGTTTTGTGGTTGGGGGGGGCAGTTTGAAGGACTCTGTGGTGACTAGGCAGTAGTCTATGGTTAGGTGTCATTACCTGAGCTGAGCAAGATAGATCTTTAGACCATCTAAGATACTGTTTGGAAAAAAAATTGAGAATCAGTAGATGCTTCCCTAGAATCTAGAATACAATGAAGTGGAGCTGGCTTACTAGACCAGGTAGGGTTTACGACTACGAGTCGGTGAAATGTTAGTGTGGAAACCAATGCCTTTTCTCATCACACTGATAAAATAAAATGCGATTACAATGAACATAGAAGGAAAGGAATTAAATGATCAAGAATCTATTAAGATGACAGACTATAGGTTTCTCTGTGTGAAATGAATACCAAGAATCAGGAAATATGTGCTATAAGAAGGTAGGCTTAGCTGGGTGAGGAAATTTCTGAGTCCTTGTGAGAAAACTCTAAGAACGTAAGAAAAGAGTCTTATGACTTTGTTTCTTCAAAACATGGAATTGTTCTTAGAACGTGTTTGTGCTCCTCCCAGGTGGAGCAGATAGGAGTGAATTTACTCCATATTATTCATTATTTCTTGCTACTGTTATTTAATTAAATATTTAAACTATCCTTTATATGCCTCTATGGAAAAACATGTTCTTGACACGTGAAGCTTTTTCTTGTGGTTGTATACAGCTTGAACTTATGACAGGTGACTCTCATTAACACTCAGAGTACAAACTGTCCGATGCTCTGAATAAAACTGGTTACTGCATGAGCCTGTAGTCTGCCTCGTCTTTAGGTTCTCCTCTCCCAGGCTCATGGCACCAACTAGAGTGGCAAACATAAGCTCTCACACACATCTACACAGTTACAAAGAAAATGTAAAAATGGAATCTTATTGGAAAATAATATTAAATATCCACCCTCTCAAATTTCTAATTAAGATTTTATGTATATAAATAATGCATTTTGATCATATTTATGCTGCAATCCTCCAAAATTCTCTCAGATCCCACACTAGCTTCCCACCCCAAATTCATGTCCTTTTTTTTCTTTTTTCAACTTTATTATTTAAAAATGTTGCAAACATACACACACACACACACACTAACCCAATACATCTTACGTACAATATGTTGTTTTTTTAAATAACCTACTGAGTCCAATTTATGTTGCTCATATGCTTGTGGATGTAGGGTTATCCACTGGATGTGGTCAACAAGGAATTACACCCTTAAAGAAAATTGACTTTCCTTCCTAGAAGCCATCAAGCATCAACAGCTCCTCAGCAAGGGGTGGAACCTCACAAGCCCTTCCTCTCCCCATGTTGAAAGGCTTGACCCTATCAGGTCTTGTGCAGACAATCACAACTGCTCAGCACTCACGAGTACAGCAGTCTTATCCAGAACACAGTTTCATGATGGTCCTTCTGCTTT
This sequence comes from Chionomys nivalis, assembly GCF_950005125.1. Classification (NCBI taxonomy): domain Eukaryota; kingdom Metazoa; phylum Chordata; class Mammalia; order Rodentia; family Cricetidae; genus Chionomys; species Chionomys nivalis. The sequence continues at coordinate 22,413,659 of NC_080089.1, read as the reverse complement.
CTCTTCCACAATGTGCTCTAAGCTGCAGGGTAAGGGGTGTGATACGAATGTTGTCCCTATGGCTGAGCACTCCACTGACTTATTCTCTGCTCGTGACCAGCTGGGAGTTTCTGCACTAAACACTGTCTGCTGCGCAAGGAGACTTCTGACTTCTCTATTCTGTGAGAAATACAGATTCCCAGGTCAACTGGAAACTATGTCCATTTAGTAAAATAAGAGGAGCAGGCTAGTTTCTGGGGCCGTCAGCTCCCCAAGCATGAGTTTATTGGCAGACTTAGCTTACCAGACATTGACTTTTCTTACTTTGAGGCAGGCCTAGAACCCAATGAGAAACCAGCTGGTTCCATCCACACATTCACGCCACTGCTATACCTATGGACATATCATACCACAGCAATCATTATTGTAGCTCACAGCATTCACGGCTTAACAAGACTACTGAAGGCTTTTCCTCTCAGTAGTACACAAACCACCTCTCTACTCCAAAATCTAGCTAGCAGAGAGGAAGTTCCACTCACAGACATACAGACACAAGCACAGTACAACCCTCTCTGCACATCAGATGTACACGCAAAACACACAACTTCATGTCTCATAATGACATGTCGATGTTCAGTGGCTAACCACACATACTAACTGTTCTCATGATGCTTTCCAGCGACGTAGATAATGACATTTATAGATGATAATATCACCTACCATGTACTCTTGGAGCAAATTCTCATCATTAAGCAGTATATCATTAAACTGTGTATAATGATAGCCATATCACTTTCTACTTAAAAACCCTCAGTGTTTCCACTTAGCTTTTTTTCCCAATGAACTGGCCTAGACTTTAACATCAGCCTCAGCCCAAGTGAACACTCTGGGCATAGACCTTCCTGCTCCAGTCCCACTGGTGCTCATGTAGCTGGAACAACTGCACAGCACCCACACCCCTGTGCCTTGCTCTCGTGTGCATGTTCTGCCTGGAACACTCTGTCCTTTTCTGGTCCAGCTCCTTCTCTTTCTCCACCCACTCACACATCCACAGGCTTTGCTTGAACCAGGCCCTTTGTCTGCTCATGTCTCAAGAGCTTTGGATTGCTTTTCTTCAAGGTAAGGAGTTGGCTATGGGCAAGAAAACAAAGGAGGAAAAAAAGACAAGTCATGATTCCACCCAAGTTCATGAAAAATAAAAGCGCAAACACATGTTCAGCAAAGCCTCTCTGGGCGGCTACCTGGAATGCGAATTTATATAAAAATCTGGAAGAAAAACCACCCAGAGGACAGGAAAAAAGAAAGGAAATAAGACTGTAAACAACACCAGTCCATTAATCTATTTTTAAAAGCGGGGGAATTACTATGGCAATTGCGTGTGTGGTTAATTTTATGTGATGGGAAAATCAAGCGGTGCTGTTTATATAATGGGTGCAGAATGCACATCTTCTGGCCGTTATTTTCTCAAATCCCAAAACAGATAAAACGAAACCGGGGAAATTTTAAAAAGGTTATAATACCACATAACATCAGTGGCTGCCATCATTCTGGAAGCAGAAAAGACTTCTGCCACCAAACTTCAACATGCCCTTTCCGAGCAGGTGCTACTTCTCCTAATGGCATCAAAACAAAGACAGCCATTCGTTGATTGGACCTTGCTGCCTGGACCGTCAGGTGAGCAGATCCTTAAAACATATCTGTGTAAGTTACAGGCATTCCTGTCTGACAATTGCTTCTTTATTTGATGTCTATTTGTCAAGCAATAAGGTTTTTTTTAGTTTTTGTTTTTGTTAAGGAATAAGTTTAGGTTGAGGCAAATGACCTTTTATACTCAAGAACATGGGTTTAATGTGCTAGGACTATAATGTTTACAGGCATAAATCAGAGGTCTGGGACACAGCGACCTTCCTGTTTGTCAGTGAGAACTTACTCTGCATTATCTAATTTGACTAGAAAAACTTAGTTTTGAACTGAGTGAGCTTTTATGGTCCTTTCTCCCCAAAAGAACTAGGCACTTTAAAACTAAAGGCTCTGTCTATCTGACTGTCTGTTTGTCTGTCTGTCTGTGTGTGTATGTGTGTGTGTGTATATGTGTGTGTGTGTGTGTGTCAGAGAGAGAGAAAGAGAGAGAGGGAGAGCACTCTTCAATAAATAGTAGGTGAACACTTTCTCTGAAGCCATAACCAGTGACTGGTTATATAATACCTCCGGGTACGAACATTAACCAGTGTTAAAAAGCAACCTTTACTTTCCCCAAAGGGTCTATCCCAAACAAAATGGTTCATAACTCAGAGAGAGTTGAACCTCTAACCATTCAAGCTACTGAATCACAAGTTGCAATGATATCCATGGAAACCCTCAGCCTATAAAACTCAAAATATACACAATTAATTTAGCATCCATGTTGAATCCGTCTCCCATAAGTGTTCAAACTAGAATGAGTTCTGTTGTATCCCTTCAGCTTTTTCTGAAAGAAACAAATGTATAACTCCCATCTGTCAGTTTGATCTACAAAAACTATCCCGTTGGTTAAATTCTTTTAACAACTTCTCAGACCACTCTCTGGTTCAGTCTCTTGTGGGGTTCTTGGATTTTCCCCTCGTCTCTTAGAAGCAGCATATGGTTATCCATCACTTGGAAAATAAAAGTACTATTCTGAGGGGAACAAGAGGAGCAGCAATCACTTGGCAGCTCCACCAGCAGTCTTACATCTTGATCGCTACCAACCTCGTCTTAGCCAGGGTGCTCTGTGCCTCTAAAGTGCCAAACACACATGTATGAAAAGCATCACTGCCTCCCACTGTCTCTGCGAGGCAGTGCCTCCTGCTCACCTGTCTGTTCTCGACTGACCATCCAGTAGGCCTGCCGAACATGAACATTTCATGTGGGCGGCTCAGTGCCATAAATTAAGACCATCTTGTATGGCAATCACAAGCACCATGCTGTGGTTGGAGTCTCAAGCCCCAATTCCAGTTCCATGGCTGAAAAGTCTTAGGGAGACCACCTCAACAATATTTATTTATATAGAAAGAAGGAGAAAAGAACATTATATTGTGGGATTTAAAAAAAAAATCTATATCAGATATGTCAGTCTTTCAAAAAACTCAAACACATTATTATCATTTTTTACTATAATAACATATCCTGAAACATGATAGTTAAATAAATCTTTAGATGTATTTGTGGTATTCTAGTTGTGAGTATGGATATAACAAATAAATGTTCTTCATTAAAACAAATTAGCTTTCCAACAGGATTGCCTTGAGAGGGGGGCTGGAGAGATGACTCAGTGGTTAAGAGCACTTATCACTCTGGCGAAGACCCAGATCAGTTCCCAGCACCCACCTGGTGATTTCAACCTTCCATAACTTTCGTTCTAGAGGCTCCAAAACCCCCTTCTGGCCTCCATGGGTATTGCATGTATGTGGTGCACATACACACAAGCAGGCAAAACACCCACACATATAAAACAAACATAAATACTTTTTAAGATCTTTCAAAAAAGATCACTTCTTCTGATTGTTGTTCTGTCCCAAATGAATAAAACCCATCTAGTTAAGCACAAAATGATTATTTAAAAATTTTTAGACAAATATTTGTCTTAGGTTTAAAGAGTTGAAGAGAATTGAGTAATTCTCTGATCTGTCTAAAAGGCTTGACTGAAATGTTCCTTATTTCATTTTTTTCACAACCACCAGAGTACTAATGAGCCCACAGCACTATGTTGAAACAGATTTTGAAATCTGGTTGTCATCGAGGTCATCTCATAACTTAACTTCCCCTCATGTTATCACTAACATGACAGGTAATATCCTGGCCACTGCTGGAAGTCTTTTATGTTTGAGGCTCAGATTGATGGAAAACAAATTTCAGTGTCTCCAAACAGACCATGGTGGACACTAAGAACATGCCTTCCAGAGGGCATGATAAATGTATTCAAACGCTTAACAATCTAGAAAACACATTTCCCATTTCATGAACCAAATAAAGATGGCCAATTTGAGATGGTGAGGGGTTTGGTGAACCCAAGACTTGGCAATACTGGGAGACAAGACAAGCACTTGTCCTGGGCCCTCTCAGACAGAAGAAGGTCTTCGTCCTAGCTCTCTTCCAGCTCATAAAGAAGTGCTCAGGCTGCTGAGGCCTCTGGGCACAGGATTAGCTCCAAGCTAAACACTGAGAGGATGGCTCCTTAAAATCTTCCCATTTTTATTGGGGATTTTAAACAGGAATGCCCAATATTATGATTTTTTAAGAGGCCAGGAATTAGAGCCAAATAGCAAGCTTTAGCATTCTGAATGTAGAGAAACACACAGTTCTGTAGAGAGTGGGCTGGACCTGAGTGACAATGCATCCCAGAACAGGGCTGCGACAATGAGCCCTTCCTAAGAGGGTGTACTGCAAAAGCAGCGATTGCTTCCTGGAACCTCGTGGACATCTTGTTGCAAGTTATCACACAGAAGCCAAGATGGTTAAGTTAGGTAATTTACATGATTCCTGGTTTGTCTTCCAGAATGTGTCCAAATTAGGCTTCAATTATTTCTCAGAGTTCCCTCACTAAATAAAGTAAGAAACACGCAGAGAAAAGCAAAAGTGGCTTACACAAGCAGATAAGTCTCTATAAAGAGAGAGAGAGAGAGAGAGAGAGAGAGAGAGAGAGAGAGAGAGAGAGAAAGAAAGAAAGAAAGAAAGAAAGAGAAAGAAAGAAAAGAAAGAAGCCATCTCTAGGATTGCCTGCTGCTCCCAAAACCATGGTTGTTTGGATTCTGGGGTCTGGGATTATACACATCAGGAAATGTTCTGCCTATCAGGGCAGTTGAGCAGCAGAGACAGAAGTCTGGCTACTATAGGGTAGAGAGGTGGCCCAATGGGTAAAATGTCTGCTGCACAAGTAGGGGGGTTAACTGAAGCTTGAATGCCTGGAACCCAACTAAAGTTGGGTGTGGTGCATATACTTATCATCCCAGTACCCCAATGCAAGATGCAAAGAGGAGACAGGCGAATTCCCGGATGCTCCCAGGCAGGTGGCCTGACTGCAGCAGCTCTAATACGGAGAGTCTGCCTTCAACGCGGCAGACGGTGAAGAGGGGCGCCCACAGTTGTCTTCTGAGCTCCACATGCTCGCTGTGGCAAGTGCCAGAATACCTTTTTTTTTTTTTCAAAAGAGTAGGCATCAAACCCAAGCTATAACTTTAAGAAATGTTGAGGCACTTAAGGTAAACATACTTTAAACCTGAAAATAATCAATGAACTGCCCAAAGAAAGGGTAGTTTAAATGTTTAACAAACTTTCTTTAAAAATAGCCTTTTACTCCCTCTAAATCAATATTTATAACACTATATGTTTATGGCTATACACACACAAACATAGATATGACTATACGGCTTCCAACACAATTGTTATAGTCTTCTTCCCTACATCAGAAATTAGCAGAAATTAGCAGAAATGTGGCCTAGGGGATTGCTTGCCATAAAATATGTCAGGGGAAAGTATATTTACCATTAGACATATATCTTCCTGGCCATGCTGCCAGGACTTACACAACAAGCATGTTACTCTCAGGTGTTAATGAACTTAACTGGGTACCATTTTCTTCACCTGGGAGTGTACTCACTTCTCAAGTGACTATGAGAATGAACTCTCTGTGTATGCTGTGACAAGCGCACAGTAAGCATAAATATGGATCTGTTACACTCCGTTACCACAGACTTGCTAAGAAGTGGGGAACAAAGAGTGCCAACAAAAGTTGGAATCCAACAGTCACATTTAAAACAAGGTCTTTGCTATCTCCCTCTGGTAATTACTATCTTAAAAGTTTTTATAATTCCATAGCAAGGGCTAAGAAGGTAATTCCTTGGTAGAGTTTAGTGTGTGAAAAGCTGTGGATTCAATCCTCAAACACACACACACAAAAAAAAAACAACTTCAAAACAAACTAACAACCCCCTCCCATAAAACAAAGAAAACAATAAAATAGGCAGTTTTTTTGACATTTTTCAAAGGAAAGATGAGATGGGTGTAATGTTTAGCTAGGACAAGTATTCAATGAGATGTTTGGCAATCTGGGTATAGTTACAGACCACTGCCAATAGTGTGTGACACTGGGTGAGTCTTGGCGAGGGCTTTATATGCACACTAGAAGAGTCAAACAAGACGGTCTTCAAGGTCCCTTCTATCTCCATTTTCTAAAGTGAAATAACCAGACAAAGACATCCTCACCAGCGGCAAATTAAAGCTACTGACAGTCTCTAGCTGTTGTGGGAGCTGTGGGCTGTGTTCCTGCCGCCCCAGCTCCTGGTCGCCTAGCTAGCTTATGCCCCAAAATAATGACACACAAACTGTATTCATTTAAACACTGCTTGGCCCATTTCTATTCATGTGTGTAGCACCCCAAGGTGCGCTTACTGGGAAGATTCTAGCCTACGTCCATCCTGGGTCGGAGCTTCATCGCATCTGCCCTGGAGAGGAGAGCATGGCGTCTGTCTCTGAGATGAGCTGCCCTGCATCTGAGCTCACTTCCTCTTCCTCCCAGCATTCTGTTCTGTTTACTCCACCCACCTATGTTCTAACCTATGAGAGCCAAGCAGTTTCTTTATTATTTAACCAATGACCTTCCTCCATCATCTAGCAAGGTACAGAAAACTGCGGGAGGGCTCTAGTTAGGGAGGGAGATAGATACAGCAAGAAAAGCGAGGAAATAAAGTCATAAGGCATTATACTATGAACCATCTACCTAAAAACACCTGCAGTACACATATGTTAGTGTATGAATATAATGTATACATTATACTATGAACCATCTACCTAAAAACACCTGCAGTACACATATGTTAGTGTATGAATATAATGTATACATTATACTATGAACCATCCACCTAAAAACACCTGCAGTACACATATGTTAGTGTATAAATATAATGTATACATTATACTATGAACCATCTACCTAAAAACACCTACAATACACATGTTAGTGTATGAATATAATGTATACATTTCTAATGACACCATGTACATCAGACCCAAGGCCCAAAGGGCCTGAGCTGGAACTAACATGATGACTGTCCTCCATGGTACTGGAAGGCACCGTGCAAGCTTTGAAATGAAGGAAACAACCAATAGTCCTCCCCAGCTATGACCCTTATGACCAGCTCGGCACAGTAACCCTGTGGTGCTGCAGTAGTACCCACATGTTGGCAGTAACCAACAGCTCTCTAATAGAACTCAAGACCTGCTCAAAACTGTCACTTTATTAAACCAGCATAATCCCTAAGTACAGTCTAAACATGTGTCCTTATAGAAGTATAGGTCACACACCTTACTGAGGAAACTACTCTTTGTAACAGAGACCACTACAGAGAACCACAATCAATCAAAATGCAAGTTGTGGAACCCAGTCCCAACTGATACATCTACAACACACCCCTGCACCTAAGGCTCAGAGATCACAGTGGAAGAGGGGGCAAAAAGACTGTAAAAGCCAGAGGAATAGGGAATTAGTTGTAAGACTGTGTCTCCTAGTAAGGTCGAAAGCTACGCCTACAATCTCATCAATATGATTGTCTAAAGTATGACAACAATAGAAAGGTGTCTCAGTTAGGGTTATGATTGCTGTGATGAAATACCACAACAAAAAAACAACTTGGGAAGGAAAGTATTTATTTTTCTCACAGTTCCATATACCAGTTCACCATCAAAAGCAGGGAGAGCAGGAACTCACAGGGGCAGGAACCTGGAGGTTGGATCTAATGCAGAGGCCATGGAAGGTGCTGCTTAAGAGACTGCTCCTCATGGCTTGCTTAGCCTGCTTTCTTATAGAACCCAGGCCAACCACCCAGAGATGGCACCACCCACAAAGGGCTGGGCCGTACCCCAGCAATCACTAATTAAGAAAATGTCTTACTGCTGGATCTGATGGAGGCATTTTCTCAATGGAGGCTCACCCCTCTCTGATGACTCTACCTTGTGGCAAGTACAAAAGGCTAGAGTGAACTTGGGGAAGGGGGATCATGAGGCCTCAAACCTAGATGAAGAATATAAGGAATGCTAAACCAAGAGAAATAGTCCTTCCCAGGGAAGAGGACATTCTGAAAACATATACATGTAGGTAGCATTAATAGTATTAGTCAGACTGAGTAGGTGATATTTATATATTTTAGAATACACACACACCACCACCAGTAGCAGCAGCAGCAGCAGCAGCAACAACAACAACTAAAGAAAAAGTCCACAAATTTGGAAGAGAATAAGGGGAGGTATATGGGAGGGCTTGGAGGGAGGAAAGGGAAAGGGGAAAGGACACAATTATATTATAATCCCCCAAATAAAATTATTTAAATAAAAAGCAAATATTGATCTATAGTTAACATGGGCAAGCTAATGTGTTTAGAGATAAAGATTCTACACACATAATTAACTTTAATAAGCAGAAGAAATAAGATAAAGTGATGACTGAATGGAGATTGATTAAACAGTTTTTTAGTAGGATTATAAAATGTTAAATTCAGACTTGATACAAGAAATCTGGACAGCGCGTTTTACAAACTTCCTATTACTTTGTGTTTCATTTTGTCACAACGAGACATGACAGGGTAGGTTAATTAGGAGAGCTGTAGTGGATGAGATTGATACATCAGATGCTGAGACACAATCAGAGCCATGACAACCTTCAGACTGCACTGCTGGGGACCTGAAGTGACGACACCCTGGAGAACTACCGGGGTCTTCTTAGAAGGTCAAACGTGTTCCTACTGTGAGATCTAGCATTCTCAGTATCAGACATTTACCCTGATGAAGATATATATATATATATATTTCTACTCATAAATGTCAGGGCAGATTTATTAAACTCTGTTAGCAGGAGACTAAGTAAACAAATTGTGGTAACTGGTCAATATAAAAGAATGAAGAACTAACACACCCAATTACATGAATGAATCTCTAAAGCACTACAAGGATTAAAAACATACCTGGAACAAAAATGCATACCATATGATGAATTTAGAAAGAGCAGTCAGATCTAATTTGAATTTGCTCTGTTCCCTGAGGGCGTGGGTGGTCAAGGGGAGGGACTCTTCAGTAGGATAGTCTCTCATGAGCTATTTCCCAGAATGCTTTCCAGCTTGCTTGCTGGTTCTGTGTTCTGGGGTTGTATGTTCTTGCCAATGCCACAGAAGCAATCTGCGTGCTTCCCTGGGCACTTCTTCTGGCGTGTGAGGCCTAGTTGCCAGCGAAGTTCGGTGGTCATTTGGCCGAGGTAACGTCTCCCAGGCAGCTCAACTGCAGAGGCCTACTTTCCCTTTATAGTAAGCAGCTATGTTAGGGGAATGCTTTGAGGTTCCACAAATATCTCGTTTCTCCTCAGCTAGCATCAACTGGTGGGACTTTCCTGTAACCCTATAACTGTGATGTTTATCTATAGCATTTTTGTGTTTCTCTTGATCATTCTTCATTTATTAAATGAGACTTTAAGTTAAAAAAAAGCTATCTCTTCTCTACTTATTCAGTTTGTTATTTATGGAAGCATGGGTTTATGATAGTTAACTTATTCTAAGGGTTGTAATCCTACACTGTCATTACTTGGTCTTTAAATTCTTCCAATTTTGACTGTTGGAGGTCCTTGTGGTTGGTTTCTGAGCCTTTGAATATGCTTGTAGTATTCTGGTACTACAAGATGATCCAGACTCCTCTTCTGTCCTAGAATCAACCACGTCTCCAAAGAGCCAAGGTTCCTATGTTGAACATACTTAAATTTCATTTTCATCTCATAAACAGAGTTGCTTTCAATGTTTATCTTTAATGTCAGAATTTCTTGCATTTGTGTGTATTTGAAAAGTGGTGGTTTTTCCCACACATGGTTCAATCTTTATGACAGAAAAAAGAAAACCAGAATATAAAACATTAAGCATGTACTATCTATATAATAAGGTTTTTTAAATGAGAGGTGGCAATTAGAAACCAAAATACGGGCACTATGTATGCTCACTTCTGCTACTAAGCTTTTATTCCCGGACCCTTACAGCAGACAGAGCTGAGCAGTATTATTAAATCACATGTACATGTATATACGAATCATGAGTACATGGAGAGAGAGAGAGAAAGAAAGAAAGAAAGAAAGAAAGAAAGAAAGAAAGAAAGAAAGAAAAAGAAAGTTAGAATATATACACACACACGTACAGATACAGAGATCAAAACCCTTGAGACATTATACTACCTCTGGTATCTCCCAATTCTTTGCTGTTTAATCCTGCTATAAAGCAGTCTCAGAACTGATAGTACCCACGGATGAGCAACGGACTCACTGACTCTAATTGCATTGTGTGCACTCCTTTCTGCCTCCAGCCTCAGTTTCACATTATCAGTCAAAACACAAAGGTTGGTATTTTTCCCCATTACCCACAACCTGGACATTGTCAACTTGAAACAGAGTTAATTTTTATGCTCTATATCAGATTCCCCCGCCCCCCCCCCCCACCACACAAATTCTGGTTTTATTCATACGGTTTTCTGCAAAAGTGGCATTTAAACCATCATGATAGTTCTAGGAGTCAGACCAAAACACAGAGGTGATCAGCAGAGGTTGCCCCTCTTCATCCCTACCCATGTGCCCTCTTCTCTCTTCTTCCAGTCCTCCATCTCCCACTCCCTGTAGTAACTAATGACTATAGTTCTTTATAGATTTCATACAAATGGACACACAGTAGCACACTCCAATACTATGTTGTATTCTCCTTCAACATACAAGTCAACATGCCTAAGGAATTCTACAGGATGTGACCGTGGCAGGGTCACAGAAGGAATGCCTATGAGTCTCAGTGCACACCTGCTCATCAGAAGTCAGGCTTCCATCGAAAATTAGGAGCAGGTATGGAACTGCAGGAAGACCTGATACGTGGTAGCATTGGTAAAACTTCTCTGAAGCAGAAAGAATGTCACGGCCATTCATGCAGACACTCAGCTCAAGAGCCAGCTTATGAGCGTCTTCCAACTTCTAGGAACTGATGTGTCACAACCATAGCCAAACCCATTTTACACTTTACAGAATCTACAGTCAAGAAGGAAGTGTTGAGAACTGAAAGCCATTTCCATTAAACTAGGGTAAGCCAAGGACAGGTAATGTACAAGGTTACACGGAAGCATAAGGCTCTGGGGGAGGGGTTACATACACTGGGAAATGAGGTCCATTAAGAACTGTCCTGGCAAACCGAGAAGGCAGGGAGAGATAGGAGATCAGCAGAAGGAGCTGAATACAAATGGGTGCGCAGGAAACACAACTCTACAAGGTCACAAAATGGTGAAAGACAAGGCTAAGAAAGACGGGTATTCTGTAATCCTCATGGCTGGGGCAGAAGGATTACCTTAAGTTTAGATAAGATAGACATGGTGAGGACCCAAATCTGTAAGTCATCAGAAGATGAAGGCAACTGTGATATTAAAGGCATTTGTAAGAGGAAATGGAGCAAACAAGACTTAATGAAGCATCATCTTATTGGGTTAAGCAGAAGAGAGGAGTCCAGAGAGAGTCTGAGGAGGAGCAGACACAAGGATGCCATTGCCAGGAGACCAGGAACAAGATTAGTCAGTGAGGAGGAAACAGTCAAAAGGGGCAGTTGTGCCCCATATGAGGCAGTGAGTGCAGAAAAGCCGATGACGAAGAAGGCAAATGACACTGAGGATTCTGGGATTCAGGCACATGCAGCATGAGCAAGAGGAGGAGGCTCGGCTGAGCATAAACGCTGTTGGGAGACAGAAGGAATTGCTATATTTTTAGGTCAAATACAGGGCAGAATAGTATCAGATGGGAGGAAAAGGCATATTAAAGTCATGACCTCAGGTATGTTCGTCTTCTATTTAAGAGTGGACTAAATTTGATTTGGGATTCCTTAAGTAACACACATCTAATTGGATCTACTTCCCCATGACATCAGGCTTCCACTCTGAAGGGGAACAGAACCCCTGGACCCTTCCGGTCTCCTTTCCCTTCTTGTTGACCTCATTTCTCACTCAGCCACCACAGGGAAGGAACTTACAACCTGTGGAAATTCACATCCTCATCACAGTTGTTTTCAGGGTTGCACTGTGACTTCTTAGACTCTCAACAGCAAAGATCTAATAGTTATTCACATAATTTTCTTTGGAAAATATGTCTCTAATTTGTCAAATGCACATTTTTTCTTCAATAAAATCTAAGCCAATTTAGAATCTTTCATTTGAAAGGTTTATCTTTCTATTAATAACATATGTATTTTATAACGTTTTGGCAAAAATGCACTGCAGATTACTAATTCTGGCTAAAGGAAGACAGTGCTGTGGTAGTGAGCGGAGCGATGAAGAGCAAGCATTCACATGCAACGGACAGCGCGGCTCCCATCTCCGGCTTCCAAGTCATGGACCCTGCCTTACAAAACAATGAAGCAGCTTTCTACTTCTTGGGGTCAGAAGGTCCTTGCCACAAACACTTGGGTCTCTTCATTACATGTGGATTTTAAGGCTACTGAATTAATTTTCAAAATTAATTTTTTGGATGAAATAAATAACGCCACCAAGAATCTTCACATGTGCACCATGAGGTAGACAAGAGCTGTTCTGTTGGAGTAAGGGCCGCTCGCTGGGAGAAAACCATACCTGGTGAAGAAATGTAGCCAGCTTTTCAGGACTAGTGAGGTCATGGACTGTAGAGAAGAACTACTATTGCAGCGTTGCTAAACCAGCGTAATTCCTTACTATACTCTGCTCTCTTCCTTATACCCACAGATAAATGGAGCTATCATCCCTCATCAAAGAGGCCTCTCTCTATTATTTTTAACTTTTAGTCTTCTCTCATACATTACATTCTGACTATAGTTTCCCTTCCCTCCACACCGCCTAGTCCTTCTTCCTACCTTCTTTCTCCCTGAGGTCAACCTCTCCTCCCTTTCCTTTAAAAACTAAAGAAGAGGAGAAAACCTGGCCTCCCAAGGATGTCCACCAAACATGGCCTACCAAGAAATAATAAGACTAGGCACAAGCCCTCATTTCAAGGCTGGAAAAGGCAAACTAGTAGGAAGAAAAGGGTCCCAAACAATGGCAAAAGAATCAGAGACACTCCCACTATTGGGAATCTCACACCCCCTGCTACACAACTATAAGGTACACGCAGAGAAGGTCCAAGTGTGTCATTTCCGTCTCTCTGAGTCCCTATGAGCCCTGCTTAGTTGATTCTGTGGGCTGTGTTCTCATGGTGTCCTCTACCCATATGGCTCCTACCATCCTTCCTCCCCTTCTTCTCTGAGGTTCCCCTGGCTCTACATAATGTCTGTCTGTGGGTCTCTGCATATGTTTCTATCCGCTGCTGAAAGAAGCCTCTCTGATGACAATTGATATTTTTTTTCTAGTCATGTTAGGTTCTATCCTGGATCTCTGGGTCATCCAGCCTCTGTGTCCCAGCCATCCAGGCAGTGTTGGGCATGGGCTCAAAGAGGCCTTTCTTTACAGCAAATAGAAATCATCAGGAGGATGCCTATATGTTTTTCTTTGGGTTCACCTTCTTATTTAGCCTCTCTAGGATCACGAATTCTAGGCTCAATGTCCTTTATTTATGGCTAGAAACCAAATATGAGTGAGTACATCCCATGTTCCTCTTTTTGGGTCTGGCTTACCTCACTCAGGATAGTGTTTTCTATTTCCGTCCATTTGCATGCAAAATTCAAGAAGTCATTGTTTTTTACTGCTGAGTAGTACTCTAATATGTATATATTCCATACTTTCTTCATCCATTCTTCCATTGAAGGGCATCTCGGTTGTTTCCAGGTTCTGGCTATTACAAACAATGCTGCTATGAACATAATTGAGCATATACTTTTGTTGTATGATAAGGCATCTCTTGGGTATATTCCCAAGAGTGGTATTGCTGGGTCCAGAGGTAGGTTGATCCCGAATTTCCTGAAGAACCGCCACACTGCTTTCCAAAGTGGTTGCACAAGTTGGCAATGAGTTTTTGATCCTACTGCACGTACTGGCTTTGTGGGAGCCTAGGCAGTTTGGATACTCCTCCTACTAGACCGGGATGGAGGTGGATGGTCTTTGGACTTCCCACAGGGCAGGGAACCCTGATTGCTCTTAGGGCTGACGAGGGAGGGGGACTTGATTGGGGAAGGGAAATGGGAGGTGGTGGTGGGGAGGAGGCAGAATTCTTTAATAAATAAATAAATAAAAAAGAAAAAGAAAAAGAAAAAGAAAAAAGAAGTTAGAGCTAATAGGCCAAGCAGTGATTTAATTAAAAAAAAAGAAATCATCAAAGCAAACCACACTGTGCATGATGCTGCAATCACTAGGTCCTGGGGAGCCGAGTCCCAGTGGATACTTCTACAGCACAGCTACCGCATCTACAGCTCAGGGAACACTTTGGAAGAGAAGATAAAAAAAAAGTTGTAAGATCCTGAACACCAGGAAGACTGCAATAAAGAAGTCAATTCTAGAAATGGCTGCATAAACAAGACCGGATCAATGGCAATATCAATGGACATATTCATATGGAAGGCATGGATTTTTGCAGTCTACCCCTAGACAAAGAACTAATGATTGCTGGGAGGAGCAGAATTAGCATTCCCAGGGATGAGCCCCTTATTGGTTCTTCAGTTCAGAGTGGTCAGCCATGAAACCATATATACACAACAAAACCAGACTCAAGCAGCTGTATTAATAAATAACTCATCATCAGAATTTTAAAAGAGATATGATATATGCTTACTTATAGACTGTATGTGTTATACATTATCAATTATAAAAATATTTCACATTGTAACACATGTATAAACTTTAAACACAAAAGTGTAGACATTAAAAAACCCACTGCTTTCTCTAGCATTGCCTATTACCAACCCAACACTACGCCAGCATCCTAGCAGCGAGAACTGCCCTTTCTCCCATTGGCTCGTATCAATATTGTGTCTATAAATGTGTGAATATGTGAGGACTACAGTGGAATTTATGATGGTTAAGGCAGATAGCAACAGAATATGCCTAATGGAAACAAATCCAAATAGACACTTGGAGATAAAACGGAACCAGATGTTGTCTGCAGTCAGCACTTGCTCTGCCTCTCTTTAACCCCTTGAGAGTAAATAGGTGAGTGATTCCAGTCAAACTCTGCAACACGGGGCCTTTCACTTCCCGCCTGGACCTAAAAGTAAGCACTGCTGCTGCTCTCTAAGGTGCACTGATTTACCCATGGCTGTATCTTTTAGTCATAACAAGATATCTCAGAAGCCGACTGGCTTCCCGCTCCATAGTTATGGGCTCTGCTTTTGACTCTTGCTGATGGCTGATGCTCAAGTCCCCAAGCCAGACCTGAAGATAGACTACAGACATGGGAATGATGGTATTCCTGGCTTTTCCCTTCACTAGCGTGAGAACACCACAACCTGGCACCTCTGGACTGACTATAGACGTATACACATCTGCAGATAAAAAGGTGCCTTCTACGTCTCGCCCTCCAGGGCCTTGCTGATATTCCAATGTTCTTAGGACACAAATGATTTGACCACTGCTTAGAAAGGACACAGGGGCATATTAAGTACAGATTGAAATCTGTTCGCTCGGTATCAGCCTTTCAGCTAGTTTCTCTTCCCCGTGCAGCCTCACCTACTGCATGGTGTAAAGTTCTCGACAGTGGAGATCTACAGCCAAAGACTCTTAACTGAGAGTTCCAAAAGCTAGAATAAATCATCTTTCACCTCAAAAAGAAAGATTATCTCCAACAATGAGTTCAGTTTTTAGAGAAACAGGCTGCTCTTAATCTCAAATGTTTGGTAAAAAAGACATAGAAAGAGTCAGGAGATTGTTATTCTCATCAGAGGATGAGCACACACATCTTCTTTTCCAAGAGAAATCCATCAGGTCCTTACAGTACCAGCCAAGGGGTTCTTTATGTAAGCTTCCATGGCAGTTTTAGAACATCTTGCAGAAAAATGAAACAAATCATTTTTCATTAGAACCATCATAGCGAAACTAGAAGCTGTCATGATCTAGCTCTCCTCATGTGCCAGGTACTAGGCCGTGTCTTTCTTGCATCATCTCAACCATCCTCAGAGAACCCCCACAGCTTCAGACGAGAAGACAGCCTCGGAAGGGCTAAGGACTTGCTCAAAATCCAACGGTAAGTTAACAGATAGGTTAGGCTGTCTCTACACTCCTGTTCCTCAAACACAACGCATCACCTCCAACTAATTATCGGATGCCTGTATTATGCTGTTTTCCAATGTCAGGCATACAAAAAGAATTACAGGTAAGTGTTCCAAACGGCGACAGAGGAGTGTACCAACAAGCAGAGTGCCAGCAGAGCAGGGAGGTCATGCTACTGACTAATGGAGAGAAAGCACAAAAAAAAAAAAAGTGCTGCTCTCTATCACTGGTGAATAAAGTACACACACACATGGGAGGGGGATAGCATTATAAGAAGCAACCTTCAATATTTAAATCAAAATGTAGTAACATAATGAAATATTTTTAATTGATGAATTTCAGGCAAGTTTTTTGGTTTTTTTTTGTTTGTTTTTTGGGTTTTTTTTTATTGTGGAAAAAAAACCCAACTTTTTCAAAGCTAAGATGAATAAAGTTCCAGGAAGCTCTTGGGCGTCTTGGCAGTGGTGTACCGACACCTGCAGGCTGGCCTTCCTCAGCCACCGCAGTCCTGCAGTGAGGCTGCAGCATCCCAAGGGCTCCCTCACCTCTCCCGCCAGCCGCTGCAGCAATGAAGCAGACTGGCGCGGACTCCAGGCCGCACTCCCGCTCAGCAGTCCTCCCGGACATCACCATCACTCGCAGTCCACACTGCAGCTAAACTGACCTGTGCGGCTAACTCAACAGACATAGGGGATTGGGTCTTCACAGAAGAATCAATTTTACCATCAACTAGAATAAAACATTGCTTATAAAATGTCGAGAAAGACGTAAAAAAACACACAGTTTCTTTGACAGTTAAAGCACCACACAGTCTCCATTTTAAGGTGAGAAATTGACAATAGTGAGTCATGAGAAAAGTTACCAAATTCAACCATTTACATGGATATCTTGATTTCAGATCAAAATGATTTAAGAAATAAATGGTTAAAAAAAATAGGGTTGCATTCAAGTAGGCTTTGCTCCCTGGAGATTGCACAGGGTGACAATGAGCTAAGATGAAACACAGCCACTAATCTTGATAAACCCATTTGCTGACCACAATCCAGCAGGCGGGACCTTAGCTGAATGCACAGACATCTTACAAACAGCAGGATAAATTCAATGACTACTATACGCATTCTTAAAAGTTCCCTTATTTATTATCCAAAATTGCCATCTGAGCCCTAGAGATGATTCTCATCTGGAATACTGCTTTGACAGTACATTTTATTTACAAAAAATAGACTCAGTGCAAACTATAAGCCAGTGGTTCTCAACCTTCCTAGAGCTAAGATCCTTTAATACAGTATTTCCTTGTATTGCTGTGATCCCAACCATAAAGTTATTTTTGTTGCTACTTTGTAACTGGAATTTTGCTCCTGTTATGTAAATATCTGATATGTGACCCCAAAGGTGTCATGACCCCCAGGTGGGCTTTAGCAATGATTCTTTTTCTTTTGTTTTTATCACTATAGTCTCAAGACACTAGGACCTTTCAGCTTTGTGGGTTAAACATGTCACGGGAGCTTAGGATTTGGGACTACAACAATGCCAGCACATATACTTAACTTAGTGGAAGCCAATGAATTTGATTCGAGGGTGGGTTGAAGATGGATTCTGTCTGACCAGCAGAATAAATGGTACACGGCACCATTCCAGGGGTGCAGGGAAAAAAAAAAAGAACACTTACATTTTCCTTTGAGTAGCTATTTTGGTGTTTTAATTGCCCTCAGTATTAGGACTAGATCTACTATATTAATGGTGACCTTTCTCCCCCATCAGCATATATCAGTATTGTATGTGAGTAGCATGGTTCCTGATACTTGCTGCAAAGAACATTTTTAAAACAAGGGTGTGCAGGGAGTAGCATCCGGAGAAAGGACAGACCGAGGCCCACTTAGCATGCAAGCACAGCTATCTGATGAGTCAACACCAAACGCGGTGGGCAGAGCTTTGAGTACTTGTCTCTATTTCCAGTGAGGCCAGAGCGAAGGGAAACGATATTACCTTCTGAAGGCTGTTGAGACAACGGAACACATAACTGAGGAGCCGCAGAAGCCTGTCCGTGGGGATCCCTCACCTGAGCAGCTGTTTTCTGGGGTGGTTTTAGATACAGAAAAGCCAGGACACTTAGAATGGAGACTTACCTTCAACCCCGAGCACATGACTGCTGTGTAGTGGAGTCTCCTGCCGCCTCCCTGAAGCCGCCTCAAATCAAGGAAGCGAGAGAAGCTTCTTTTGACCTTGCCAAAGTAAATGCAGTTCTCAGAGAACTTGAACCACAGACTATCCCCAGGTGTGGCTAATTTTGTAATAGTTAATGAATGTGTCTCCTGAGGAGTTCACAGAGGTAAGGCAGGTTTGGGCCAAGCTCCTTCAATAAATAAAAGGATTGTAAAAATGTTTTCATTTGTAAAACCAGCAGCCAAATTGCTTGTACTGTGGTGGGAAAATTGAAATTTTGTTATCTTGCTCCTTAGAGTTTTCCAGGATGGCACTTAGACTTAATTTGAAGAATACTCAGTTCTCTGTAATGCTGGGGCTAGAAAGAGACAGACAACACTGCCTACCCCCATTCGTCTTCCATTAAATATCACCCACAGACCATGCTGAGAGATGGGAGTGTCAAAGGCAAGGAACGTAATCTTTGTTCTCAGGGAGCCAAGATTAGGGTTTGGTTATGAGAATTCTATCTCCTTAGAATAGTGTGACCTTATTTATATACAGTGTACTATGCAAATGGACAAAGCTATGGCCCAAACAGAAAGGGGTCTGGGAAGTCAGGTGACCTCAATGTCCATGTTGCAAAGGGATACAGAAGTCAGCACGCTGGAGTAGCAAGATGGGGCTCCTAAGCGGAGGAGCATACCTTGAGGAATGTAGGGGATGGGGCAGTGATGTGGAGGGGCTGAAGAGACACAGGCCAGACCAGGACAAGCTTGTGAGCTGTAAGGAGGCTGCGAGGAACTTCAAGCACTGAGAGCTGTGACATCACAGGCGCCTCCATGGGCTGCGCAAGATCAGGAAACTCGGCTGGTGGGTGTTTGACAGGTTCCTTAGTATCGGGACAGTGGCTGACTCGGGTGAACAAGCTGCATAACCTCCAGGCGATCACATCTCATGTGCCCCAGCACAAACCTGTCTAGATTAGGCTAAGTTGCTATCTAAATTTCAGCCAGGCAGTGTGCTAGCTGATTCTGTCTCTGACCAGGGGCTAAATGACAATACCACAATAACTTGGGCAAGTCTTGGCATCTGTCTCCTAAAGAAGAAGAAAAGCCAAAGTCCTCATGGTCGGCTAACTCCATTCTTCAAGAGCAGCTTTTTATCACTGTGCCTTCCTGACGCCAAGACTTTAGAAGTAAAATGTCAGGAGTCACCGAGTTCTACTTCATCATCATCAAATTTCCTGTGGTTTTGGAGCAATTATCACAGTGCTTTACCGACCAGCGATGCCACATTTGTTTCTAATCCCCCACAAACACGGAAATGTCAGGATATCAGCTCCGGAGACCACTGTGGCCATTGGGACAATTCTCTTGCTGACAATCATTTTCACCAAAAGCAGAGAGCAGCCTTGTGAATCATCTGTGGCCACTTACACTCAAGCTGAAGACATTAAAATTTAATGGTTTCAACACAAGAAGCCAGTCTTCAGTCTGCACATCAGGGCACTAATGTGTTGGACCTAATTGTACTGGGATGAGGTCAATCAGGGATGCATGGTGGCCAACGCTATTTCTGCTGCACGGGGAGAATCAGAAACCGCTAATCAAAGCGGAGTTTCTCTTTCTAAAATTCATTATTCATGCTTTCATCCTCTTTAAATTATTCATTTTCTCAAATGCTCTTGCATTTTTTGACTCCTCCACTTCTCGTGATAAATGCCTGAGAACGGAGCAGTTGCAGGCCTCTGACTGTAATAAAATGCTTTCCTCCAGGGGGCTGGTTTTGCTCACACTGGAGCCGCATGCCGACCTGCTAGTCACAGCTAGTGCTGCTCCTTCATCGGGTCTGAGAGAACAGGTGCAGGATAAGTGGGCTGTCTTAAGAATGCCATGTTTTGAGCTGGGCAGTGGTGGGCAGCACTCAGGGGGCAGAGACAGGCGGATCTCTGTGAGTTCAAGGCCAGCCTGGTCTACAAGAGCGAGTTCCAGGACAGGCTCCACAGCTACAGAGAAAACCTATCTCAAAAACAACAACAACAACAAAGTCATGTTTTGATATAAGACCTCTGTATGATCACCTGCTCAATTTCCAGCACCGTGTCATTGGCCCTAAACATACTGGCCTCCTTTCCTCACTCGAATCCCGTCTGTCCTTTCTCTGTGTCTAGGCTATCTGTCCCCACCCCAGCTCTCACGCTGCACTCTGACAAGCCTGCCTTTAGACCATCAACCTCACAAGTGCTTCTCCATGGCACAGCTTCTCAGTTCTTCCTCTGCCATTTACCTGGCGTCCCATTTCCTGGTTTGCTGCCTTTATCAGCTACCACAGTCTTCCTTTCTGATGTGTGCACACTACTTCCCTTCCCTGCTAGGATGAGGCTTTACTAGGGCCACGTCTTTGTTTCTTCGTTCACCCTTTATACACCAAGTCATACTACTACTGAATTGTAATTTAATCATTAAGTCAAAATAATGATGATGATGATGATGATGATGATGATGATGATGATGATAATGTATTTTAACCTCAGATGACCTCTTTAGTTAAATAGGTTCAACATATCTACAGCTCACCTCAGTTCTTTCCATGAATGAGCTAATTTTCTATCATATTAAAGGGCTCCCCCATAGCAATCAGTCATAGGCAGTGGCCTGGAACCCAGGACGTTGGGGGTCAAGGGTTTTATGACTGACTCTCATTCACACCCAGAGGATGTTGATACAGTAACAGAGTAAGGCAGAGAGAATAAAACCCGAGGTTCAAAGAGGCCTAGGGTGAGACCACCCACTTGTCAGCATCCTACAATCCATGAAAGATTTTCCACGCTACCTGTGGGACAGAAAGATCCTGAAACCTCCAGGAATGTTATCAGTCAAGATGGACTCATTTGGGAATGCCAAATCCTACAGTATATTTCAGACTAAAAATACTCTCAGGTAGACAGAAGACAGAGCAGATACCCTGGCAGGACTGCCTTCCTGTCAGTACCATGATCTGCCTTCTCTGCCTTCCTGTCGGTACCATGATCTGCCATCACTGTCTTCTTGTTGGTACTGTGATCTACCATTACTGTTTTCTCTACTTGAGCCTTCTTGGCAATAAACCACTATTCAGAGCAATTGTTCAAAGACATAAAGCTAAGAGAAAAAGAAATGGAGTTAAATAGGTCATGGCAGGAGAAGGTAATTCTGTAGCCAGCAAGATGGCTTCATGGATAAAGGCACTGGCTGCCAAGTCTGAGGACCTCAGGGCCCCATAGCAGAAGGAAAGAAGTAATTCCTGCAAGTTGCCCTCTGACCTTCACATGTATGCCACAGCATGTAAACATAAATATATGTAAATAAAATAAATGCAATAAAAACAGTGTGTAAATATTACCCTTTGAACATCTTACTTCGTCAAATTCAGGGGCAATTATGGCTAGTCAAAGAGGGTATTCCTACAATAATGAAATCTTTGATTCAGATATGAATTAATGATGATTACCTTTTAAGTAATTAAAAAATCTAGTCAGATGGAAACTGAGTGCCTAATCATAGCACTTTCTTGGCAAATGCAAATGTAAAACTGTAAGAGATCATCTGATTGGATTGCAGTTAAACACCTGGGTTCCTGAAAGATGACTTTATAAATATTCAAGGTGGGGCTATCACAGCATTTCTGAAGTACTAGTAAGTTCTTAATAATATTTCGCTGAAATATTATTATTGGCATTTAAAGGAGACCTACAGCCAGAGAGAGAGGGGGAAAGGTACGGGTCCTGTTATAAAATCCCTGCCTAAGATGACAAGGGCTCAGGAAAACAGGCCTAAGTAAATACTTGCTGAATAACTGATGAACCAGATAAAGATTAGGGAAACAGAAAAGCTTAAATTTCAATTCCCAATCCCTTACACAAGCCTCTAGACTTTCTTGTAGACTGGTTTGTAATTCTCATTACTCATTAAAACAAGATTTGGAATGCCTCCTAACGTCATTCAAACTGCCCTTTTGTACCTTAGGTGGCTAACGTGGCAATATAATTTACAGAGGATACGTTGTATTAGACCTTACAGCAGTTCTGTGATGTTCTCAGATGCCCACCAAGGACTCCAGCAAATTGACACCTCTAAAGTCATTTTCCTGGCATCCTGAGAGGAACTTAGTGCCAGGTCTTCAAATGTGAATAGCTCATATGTCATCCCATTATGCCACCTGGCCTCTGACCAGCACACCTTTAAAATAGATTTATTTAGGCTATAAACTTACAGGACAGTCCCTCTGTCCTCAAATATATTACATTTAAACAGCTGGGAAAATAAAATTCTGATTTTCCAATGCTGAAATCTATGAGGCTAATTTGAGAAACAGTAAAAGGAGGGCTATCAAATTCTATTAAAGACACAAACTTAGAAGATACTTTATAATATTCTAAGGAAAAAAAACTCACAAGAAGCAATTTTTCTGAGTGGAAACAACTTTCAAGGGCTCACCGCCCATGCATCTCACTCGAGGCTGAGCTGAGTGCTATCTACCATGACAAACGTGGGGCTTCTCAACTGCAGCTAGAAAATAGCTGCAGTTACTGAACACATCATACTAGAATACTGGAGCATACAATTTGCTTTTTGTCAATGAAATGTTCTCATCCTTGTTGCCCTGGGAGAGAAATGTTCTCTAATGAATTTCTGTAGACAGTGAACTAAACCCATAATTAAGCTGCTATCAAGAAAATCCTTGAGTAGCAATAATAACTCCCTATGTAAAATGACATACCAGCAAGCTCTGCCAAGTGTTATCAGTTATGCAACCAAAAAGAGTGACTATATATGCTATGCCTGATGTAGATCTTACACTTCCATTTATGGCGCACAGCAATTAGAGAAACAATGGGAAGTGTCAGTGTGCAGTACTGACAGTAGTACAGGGTTGAAGCATATGAAATTCTTAACATTTAATCTCTAGGAGTTTGAATAGACAGCAAAATACTGAATATTCATTCACAGAAGGCTCCCCACAGGAAAGGCAGATGACAAGCAGTCAAAGTCAACAACACAAACACAACTGAACTCGTCATCTGTTTCCTTTGAACTTAATCTTCCAAAGACACCCCTCAATGGAAGGTGCACAGTCAACTGGGACCAACAATCCAGGAGTTCTCCTCGATGTCTCTACCGTCTTCTCTGGTCAGCCACCAAACCATGTTGACTTCATCTCCTGAGAAAGCTCTCAGGAATACCTGCTCACCTCCGCCTGCGCTGCTGCTTCCCCAGTCTGGACTGCTACCATCCCTACTTCCACGGCACTACCTCATCTTACAACTGAATATTGATGCAATTGCTTTATCACTGAGAAAAGTAATGGCAGACCATATCTGGTTTGCTCATACAGTATCTTCAGTCTGGCTGCCATTTCCCCATCAGAGTCCACGTTTTACCGGGGCTCACTGCTCTCATCCAGAGTTGAGCATCTGCTGGGCAAATCAGGAGAGTCCAACTATCATTTCTTCCTTTTGTTGGCTCTAGTAGCAGAGATTCAGGGAAGTGAAGGAAGTGAAGGAAGACACTTCTCTAGCCCAGCTAAAGGTTCAAAGGAGAAAGATACGCCTCAAATGCACAAGGCCTAGATAGTATTTGCCACCACTGAAAAACAAAGGGGGGAATAGGAGGATGATTCTAACTAAGATATGGGGGCTCATTTGTGTCATACAATTCTTATATTTGCTATCTCTATACACCCAAAATGTTGTTTTCAATATGCATGCAAACTTTACTCTTGGTAAAGACACTGAAGGAGTGATGGGTTTTTATATAAAAGAGGTAGTGTTAAAAATGTGGAAGACTCTCAGGCAGAAGTATGTCACTCCTGTCTGTGCCTCTTGCCATGCTCCTTCTGCTGACCCTGGAAACCCTCCATTCCTCTGGCTCCCATGCAGCTACTTTCTCGCAGTTTTCCTCTCGTTCACTTCTTGGCTGCTTCTCCTTAATTTCCGATGTTGGCTCCTGCCCTTCCTCCTACCTGACCTCTACATGCTGGAAGACCTTTCAGCTTAGATCAGTCCGCTTCCCTTTTCTCTCCCCACAGAAGGGAAGCCATCCAGCTCGGAATCCACAAATGGGTCCCATCTCCTGTCGACCCAGCAGCAGCCGGGGCTTCTCTCCTGAGATCTAGTCAGCTGACATCTACACGTGAGTGCAGTGATGCCTCTCAGATGAAGCCACACTGAACCTGCACCCCAAACCCATTCACCCCACACTGTGCTCTTAGCCCCCTTTCACCAATAACATCAATGACTGCTTTATAACTAACATCTAACATCATCTGACTCTTTCATTTGCCTCAAACGCAGCAGGCCCATCACTGATGGCTGTGCACTCCAGTCTCTGAAGGACTCCTTAGAGCTTCTATTTTTACCTCTATTGCCACAGTATCAGTCACGTGGCCCCTCACCTGTATGTCTGCAATAGACTTAGCTATCCTCACTTTGGATCCAGTTTTTTATCAAAACATTCCCCACACAATAGGCGGAGTACTTTCTTAAAACATGCTTCAAATCATGTTAAGATATTTAAGATAATCTATTGGCTTTCTGTTTTTTGTTGGACAGCTATCACCTAATTCCTTGTCTCAGAATGGAAGGAAAAGGATGTGATATACCCTCCCTGCTCACTCTTTTCCTCAGTAGGAACAAGAAATATTCTATAAGAAAGGAAAGGGGAAATGGAGGAGCAAGGGGCCTAGAGTGCTGGAAAGCTGTATGCCCCGTGGCGTGGTTGTAGGGAGGAAGACGGGGTCTCTGGGGAGCTACACCAGGCATCACTCCTTGTAGCTGCTGGAGGCCTTGCCGCGAGCATTGCTAGTTCTGCTTCTGCCACTCAATACAGCCCATAGCTCTGCTCTTTAGCTGGATAACTGTTTATTATCTGGCTTTTCCACAAGAGGGGAAGCTCTGTAAGGACAGGAACCCTGTCGTCACCATCACCAACGTCTAGCACATGAACGAACATGGTGACACTAACAGCCTACAAAGGACAAAAGTGAGCACATCACAGAGAAATTTTAAGTAAACCAACAGGACAGTGGAGTGTGCTCTGGCCAGTCCTGCACGTCATGGTACAAGATAAATTAAAGTCTGCATGGATTAAAGGAAAAGTGAACTTGAATAAACAATGGGGATCAATTTTGCTAAATGAGATTGAAAATGACTAAAAATAAGTAAGCAATACTTTGATTATCAGAGAAAGCCTCAGTGAAGTTCATTTCACGAAAGGAGATGAAACAGAGGTCAGTTTAACAATTAATTTGTGCAATGATTTCTAGTTCCAGCATAGATCCAAGAAAGCCAAAGATGAGCCCGGGCTAAGAACTGACATGGAGTCTAGGGAGAGATCCATATGCCTCAGGAGTAGAACACAGCAGGCCAAAGAAGAGGCAGGGGGAGAGAGTGGGCTGTGGGGAGACTGGCTGAGGAGAAACGTTGTGTCATGAAACAGACAAAGAGGAGATAATGTCAACTTTACTCAAGCCACTACAAGGCAAGGACTATTGGGTTGTCTTCTGTATTCTGGCTGATTCGACTCTGGAGATGCAGGAAGGAGTGACAGGGTCTCGGTCCTCAGACACAGCAGTCTAGTCAGCTGATGGCAAGATAGGAGCGTCTAGCTGGGGACGGTGGTGTGACACCGAGAGAACAGGAAGTTCAAAAGATCTTGTGACCACTACATGGCACTAATTGTTTTAATGACCACTGCACATATTTCATAAAATTAATTAGAAAACATTCCCTATAATTACGTTGGTTTCTTTTATGAAAACTGAAATATAGTCTTTGATCAGCAAAAAAAAATTGAACTACAGAGATCCAATAATATTACCATTAATAAACTAACTTAAACACAAATGATCAAACACATAATTATATTAACTAGTCATATAAGGAATATGTTTCAAATAATAAAATATCCCAAGTTCTTATTAACTGAATAAAGGAACAAAGAAGAAAAAAGGTAAGTCCCAGGCACATAATTCACATCCAGTCCCCTTTTGGCATCGATTAATTAATTAATTTATTAAATGCATTGCACTTTCTATAGTACAATTTGTTTGAAATCTGTTTCCATATGTGGTGTGTGGGAAGTCCTTCTGTATATGTGTTGCTTTTATTGGTTAATAAATAAAAAAGCTGGCATGAGCCTATGGAAGAGCAGAACAGAGCAGGGTGGGAAAACAAAACTGAATGCTGGGAGAAAGGAGGTGCAGTCAAGGAGAAGCCATGGAGTCCTGCCAGAGACAGACACGGGATGGAACCGTGCCGGTAAGCCACATGGCGATACACAGATTAATAGAAATGGGTTAAATTAAGATATAAGTGCTAGACAATAAGAAGCTAATAGGTCAAGCAGTAATTTAATTAATACAGTTTCTGTGTGGTTATTTCGGGCCTGAACAGCCTGGAACAAACAAGCTTTCTCATTAAAATGAGAAAGCAACAGGCATGAGCCGTGTTGTTGGATCGGCCCTCGTGTACATAAATGATTTCCATATTCAATCAACTTGTAACGGAAAACAGAGTGGTGTAAGAGTTCCAATGGCTATCTTAAGTGACTGGTTCCCGAATAGCTTTAAAGTAATGAACATTCCTCTCCAGCTGTTCCTACAACACATATGTATTGACGGCCCCCGCCAGAAAGCAAGCTCTTTGAAAGCAGGGTTGTGGTGGTCTGGTTGAACCGTGTACTCCAATATATAGAGAGATGCCTGGGATAAAGTAGGCATTCAACAAATTTCACCCAGCTATCTCAATCTTGCCTTGGAATATGATGTAATTTTCAGTGGAAATAAAGTATAAATGATAGAAGAATAGGTTTTTCTATGAACTGATACATTCAGTTTTTAAAATATAACTAGGGATTTTCCTAATTTTGAGAGGGAAACTTTGAATCTTTAAACACAAGATTGCAGTCAGCACATGCTGCATTTCCAAGGGGCGAGGCACTACACTTTGCATGTTTCCTACTATGTCCTCACTATCTGCTACTCTCTGCCTGTAACCACAGTGGCCGTGACCTGGAGCCTGGCACCTCTGCCATGGTCAGCAGGATGGCTTATTTGTTTATTTGTAGCTGTAGTTATTTCCAAGATTATTTTTAACAAATGTCAAGAGTCTCTTAGTGGCACCAACACGCAGACACCCTGCTGGGGTCAGCATGAACCACGGCTTCCGACGGCAGAATCAGAGCCCTTTGGTGACCTTTTCCACATGACCCTCAGGTGCAGCTCAGAAAGAAGACTTAAGGCAGGAAGACCCAAGACAAATGAGGTGCATTGAATGAAAGTAAATTACTTATAAAATAAAAGGGCAAATTAATATAGACATAATTGAAGAGATAATGTAATAGGAGAAAAAGGACCAAAATTCATTCACATATGTATGAAACTTTCAAAGAATAACAAAATAAACGAAGAAGAAACAGATGAGACAGACAGTCTCTACAACTGACGAGGCTTCCTAAATGCATGCTGATGACCCCTAGAAACTAAAGAAATGGTTGTGTTTGGCATTTTACTGTTACATGTAAACTAGAAGAACTGCACTATTCAGTGATTTGTTAGATGGAAAATAAAACTTTTCAAAGTTCATTATAAAAAGACTGGCAACACAGACATTCAGCATGACAGTTCTGTCACCCTTGCTTGTCATGACTCAACAGTGTCATAAGTAACAAGTTTCTGTTTGGGCCAGCATTAAAATGAGAAAGGAACAGGCGTGAGCCGTGTTGTTGGATCGGCCCTCGTGTACATAAATGTTTTCCATATTCAATCAACTTGTAACGGAAAACAGAGTGGCGTAAGAGTCCCAATGGCTATCTTAAGTGACTCGTTCCCGAATAGCTTTAAAGTAATGAACATTCCTCTCCAGCTGTTCCAAAAATCCAAAAGACAGTGAAAAAATAATTAGTATACTTTCAATAGTATTCATGAGACAGGTTTATCTTATTGTTGAAATTTTGATTCCTCAGAGAGATAGTAGGAATTGGGGATAAAAAGCAAGGGGAAGAACACAGCTATATATTTATTATAAATTTGAGGAGAGCCCACACTGTATGACCACTGAAGTTCCCTGACTTCAGGGAAGGAGAATGTAAGAGAGATAGTTCAGAGGGTGAAAACTGGGTAGGGGAGGGGCTCCATGACTGTGAGCCCTATGAAGTAGGAATCCTTCATAATTTTATTTTTATTGCCAGAAACTGAAATAAACATCAAATTTCAGTCTCATATCAGAAAAAAATCACAAATGCCAGTAGAATATGTGAGAATAGTTATTTTTCAAACAATACAGTCTCGGAGCTAGTCTCCCTGAGGGACACTTGAGGGTGGCTGAGGGACTCCTTTTAACTGTACAGTTTTTAATGACATTGAAAACTACACACAATTAGGTTTGCACTGCAATATTTCACACGAGAACAGTCCAGGGAAAAGACGGCTCACATTCATAGCTGGGTGAGGGTAAAATGGGTGCCAACACTTTTATATTTGTGCATATGGGCCCATGAAGTCACACGATAGTAAAGACATAAGAATGGTGATGTCCTTTCAAGGGTATTCATCTCCCGACATTCAGGAAGGTTCTTCCTGATTGTCTTTAGACTGTTGAGCAGTATAAACACCAATATGAACATCTGCGGAGGAAGAGATTCCTCACCCCATCACCCCCTGGGATCCTAGGCCTGCATCAGCATCTCCACTTGCAGGAGCCTGGGCTTTGGTCATCACAGTGTAATTAGTTGCTGACCAGCACGTCTATCAACAAGTATTTGCTAAGCACACACTGGGATAATGTTGTTTCATCAGGTCTTTGATGGTAGGCTTTCCTCTGCAGTTCCTCTAATCCTAGACTCAAATATTCTTCCCCTAATCCTCCATTCCTGGCCTCACAGACTCCATTACCCCAGGAAAGAATGTGTGCCCTCTTTATAACTGATGGGTTCCTCTACTTAGTCAGATAACTTCATTTTCGAAACAATAATGAAACAATACACTGTTTGAAAACAAAGGGTTACCTCATTTTTTCACGTAAGAAAAAAACATGTTTCCAAAAGCCTAATCTGCTACACGATTGCTTGCTGCCTGAACTGACCGTTTCTGTGGTTACTACAAATCACGGTTAGTTTCTGATCTCACCATTTACCATTCTTGTGCTTTCGGAGATTTACTGATCAAAGTCTACACACCTGCATCAACCCACATTCCTCCCTTTTCAGTCTCCATAAGCGTCAGCTGTGGGCTTGCGTGCTTCCTGGCTCCTCTGTGTTAACACTACACAGTTTACATGTAGTGTCAGCTGTGGGCTCATGTGCTTCCTGGGCCCTCCGTGTTAACTCTATGCAGTTTACATGTATCTTAGCACAGCTTGTTCCTCCCCAACGCTTCCCATGGAAAACAACCAGCAGAGAGGCGGGCAGAAACCAGCCACAGGTCTGCCCAGTGAACAGGTGTGTGGTGGAGAAGTGGGAGAGAAAGAGAAGCAGAGTGGTTCACACACAGTGGAGAGAATCTGAAACGAAGATGGGAAGGCAGTAGGAACAGGCTGACGTGAGTGGCTTAGACTGCCACCTGGGGCCATGTGATGTATGGGTCCCAGCTGCTGCTCAGGGCCACATCGGGGTCTGTGGCCCTACCACAGCCAGGTCTGTGATGATATGCGTGGCCTGTGTTAACATCAAAGCCATGAGGATGCTTGGGGGCGGGGTTCCCACCTAAAGCCATGTTGACATATGTGGGTCACGCTGGCCTCGAGGCCATACCGATCTGAATGACCTGCCTGCCACTGGAGGCCATGGTGACATCCAGGCCAGAGCTGCAGCCAAGGTAATGTCTGGGCCTGTAGTCTAACAGCAACCATGGTCTGTGGTGATGTACCTGCCTCTGTTACCACCAGGGACCGTGAGAGAGCTGGCCCCAGTGGCCTGGGCACTATAGAACTGGTCTTGGCCCTCCCTGGCTGCCTCAGAAAGAGAGCCCCAAAACTGGATCCAATGGTGTGGGAACAGGAGAGCCAGGCCAGACCTTTGACAGTCCTGGGACAATTGTACCCCACCTCGCAATGGGAGAGCTGGCCCCAACCCTCATCTGAGGGGGACGATCCTGGTGGAGACCCAGACTGAGCAATTCAAGTACCATGCAGGCCCATAACCAGGGCTTTGAGGTGTCCTACCCCAACATCTACCCCAACATTGACCTGTTAGAGCACATGAAGGGTTCATGCGGAACCACAGCTGCAGAACCATGACTCGGGGCAATAGTAGGTATCCAAAAGAAATTTCAGTGAGGGTCTAGTATTGATGGTGTACCAGAAGTCAGAGGCCTTGAACCAAACCATCAACTCACTGCAATGAACTGTAGTGATATTTCATTTGTATTTTAATAAATAAAGCTTGCCTGAAGATCAGAGAGTAAAACAGCCCCACTGGTCAGCCTTACAGCCTTACACCTTTAATCCCAGTAGCCACATTAGTTTGCCCTAGAAACTGGGTGGTAGTGGTGCACACCTTTAATCCCAGAACTAGAGAGGATTATAAAACGGGAGGAGACACACAGTTTCATTCTGAGATTCCTGGAGGCGGGATAGTCATTTCAGACTGAAGTAGAGGTAAGAGCCAGTGGCTGACTGTTTTGCTTTTCTGACCTTCAGGTTGAACCCCCATTTCTGTCTCTGAGTTCTTATTAATCGTGCTACAATGGACGTTTGTAAGGAAAGCTGTCTGGGCATTAGGGTACACTGCGCAACACACCACAGTGACCAAGACCGCTGTGACAAACGAATACGGGATGCGGAGGAAGGGAAAGACAGAAGAGTGAATTTTTTTTTGTTTGTTAACAAAATTTGTTTTATTTGCTAATTTAATTTTAAAAATTATTTTATTTTGGAGGGACTGGGAAATGAGTGAGATTGGGGTGCATGATGTGTAATTCCCAAAACATCAAAAAAAGGAATTATGTTAAAAAAAAAAGAAAGAAAGAAAACAAACATCAGATATTCGCATCTTGCTATACCATGTGACCTTCAAAACACAGTTTTTAAAGAAAAAAATATGAAAAATTAAAACATGAGCATAGCTTATTTTGTCTTCCACTGGCCTCCTGCACTGGGCAGAGTCTTCTTCTTAATCTTACTGACGCCCCCTCTTCTTTAGCTCCTTGAAATCCATTACTCTCTCCAGTCTCTTGTATCTAACCATTCTTCTGCAGCTAAGATGCAAGTCCTGAGTTAGCCACTTCCTATGACCTCATTCCTCGGAAGTTCAAACAGTTGCGAGCTAGCAATGCTAGCCTCTGACCTAAGAGAGCCAGGAGTTCTTTTCCAGCCTCAATGCCACGCTTAAAGTTTCTCATGTCTACACGATCACATACGTTATTCCTGTGTGGGCCGTCATGACCTGGGATGCACTGTAAATGAAATGAAACACATAGAACAAAACACCCACTCACCAGCTCACCCTTCCCACCAGCATTTCTAATGTTTGGTTGTAGGCCCAGCCTTTAGTGGCGGAGATGTCTCTCCAGCCCTCCAGCAGCAATTCTGAAGCTTGGATGAACTTCTATCTCAGACCTCCTGGTCCTGAATGCCACCATCAAAGTAACACTTGCAAAACACTGCCTCGGAGGCCGCAATGAACTCAAACATTTAACATTTCAATGCTCATTTGAATGTTCTAAGTGTGCACAATGAGCATTTCTTATCTTCATATTAAGAATAGCACCAGTAAAATTGAATTTACATATCACATTATTTACCCTTTAAAACTAGATTGTGGTCGGTTTTCATACATTCAAAGCTGGGCATGAGATCACTGCCAAATTTGTAAGACGTCAGCCATTGAGGCTCATTGGCTCCCTCCTCTTGCACAAGGCAGCCACAAATACACTATGCTTCCATGATTTGCCTATTTTAGGCATGTTATATTGTTAGGTTTATAGCTAATGTGTAGCCTTTTGTGACTGGTTTCTTTCCAGCTTCTGAAGTTCACCCATATCACAGCATGTGTTAATACTTGAGTTCTTTCATTACCATGTGACACAGAACAGAATATTATAAAGAATATTGTGTGTATATGTCACATGTATTTATCCCTCCTTGGTTGATGGGTATTTAAATTACTTCTACATTTTGACTGTCCACGGTGTCTCTTCTATGGTAGCACTAAAAATCAAGGAGATTATTAATAGGCCGCTTTAATAATTTGAATAAGAGATAAAGGAAGAAATCTAAAAGTGAGGGGATTTCGTTGAAATGGGGGAATGAGACTGTCCAGGAAGCAGGAAGAGGGGCACCAACAGATAAGGCAAATAGAAAAGAAAAGCGTCAATAAAACCCAGAAAAGACAGGCGTGAGGGATGGGTGCAGATCCCAGAACTGAGGAAGTGAAGGACAGAACGCTCCCCTGTGCTGTGCTGAAGCTGCCCTAGACGGACAACTGAAGCCGTGCACAGGGGCACATTTCTCCAGTGTTTTCTTCAGGCTTTGTGTTAGCCCTGTAACGACAGGAAGAGGGATCCCTTCTATCACATAGGAGCAACAACAATTAAGAGACTGTGGTTCAGAATCTCCTTGAGAAACACATAGATGAAGTTTGATGTTCTTTCTGCCTTTACTGACTTACAAGAAAAACCTAGCATACACCCAGATCCGTGGTATGTACTGACTCTTCTTTGTGTTTTTGTGGTGCTAGGATGGAGTGTTTGGATCAATCTCTTTGCTGGTCTGCAATGTAGCATAGGATGTGAGATGAGCTAGCACACATTTCTTCCCATCAAATGGTTGGCCAGCCCATGGCACCAGTTTCTAACTACTTCATCCTGTGCCTTTCCACTGTTAGAAATGCCACCGTATCATGACCTCTTCTTCAGTTACTACTGTTTCGACCAACTTATGCGGCATTGAATCTGCAGGTTTTTTGGTAGAATAGATATTTTCGCAGTATTATTCCTTCTGATCTATGAGCATGGGAGGTCTTTCTATCTCCTGAGTCTTCAGTTTTTCTTCAGTGTTTTAAAGTGTTCACTACAGAGGTGCTTTACTCCCTTGGTCAGGCACTGCCGGTTATTTTTGAGGCTATCATGAATGGGATTGTGTCTCTGAGTTCTTTCTTAGAGTGTCTGTCTTTGATATATTAAGGCTACCAATTTTTATGCTGATTTGTTATGCTGCCACTTTGCTGGAAAAGCCTACGAGTTCTAATAGTCTGCTGATGGGCAGTTTAGGATTTGTTATGTACAGAATCTTATATGTCTTATAAAATGTGCAAATAAAGATGCGTTGACTTCTTCTTTCATATTTGTGCCCTAGTTACTTGTTCCTATTGCTTTATTTCTCTAGTAAAGACTTCAGAACTGTCCTAATAAAAGGTGGGAAGGTAAACATCCTTGTGATGGAGGAGTTAATTTCATTGGTTAAATAAGGAAACTGCCTAGGCCCATTTGATAGTCCAACCCTTAGGTGGGTGGAGTAAACAGAACAGGATGCTGGGAGAAAGAAGCCGAGTCAGTGAGTTGCCATGATTCTCCCACTCCAGACAGACGCAGGTTAAGACCTTTCCTGGTAAGCCAGCTCGTGGTGCTACACAGAATATTAGAAATGGGTTAGATCAATATGTAAGAGCTAGCCAATAAGAGGCTGGAACTAATGGGCCAGGCAGTGTTTAAAAGAATACAGTTTCCGTGTAATTATTTCGGGTAAAGCCATGCGGACGGCCGGGTGCCAGGGACGCAGCCCTGCTGCTCTAATTACTACATCCTTGACCTATTCCTGATTTAGGTATGAATACTTCGTGTTTTATCCCCCACTTAGTGGGATGCTGGCTCTAGGTCAAATAAATAAAGGTCAAATGAAACCTTTATTAGGACAAGATATATTCTCCTATTCCTAGTTTCTTCAGGACTTGTATCATGATGGAATACTTGATTTTGCCAAAGTCTTTTTCTGTGCTTATCAAAATGACCATGTGCTATCTGCCCTTAAGTCTATTTACATAATTCCACATATGGTATTTATTTTAGTTGTCAGCTGACACAATCTAGAATTAGAAGAGATTCCTAATGACTCATTGCGTAGATCAGGTTGGCCTGTGGGTGTGTCTGGAAGGGGTTGTGTTGATTACATGCACCGATGTGGGAAGACCCAGCCCGCTGTGGGCAGTCCAGGTGTCTGACCAGATAGGAGTGGGAAAGCTGAGCTGGGTGGCAGGTATACAGGCGTCTGCTTTCTCTCTCTGCACGTGACTGTGGATGTGACTGCTGATTCCAGTTCCCGCCACTAGCACTTCGACACGGCGATGACTGGAGCCTGGAATTCTGGGTCAAATCTCTTGCTCTTTTGGAGTTGCTTTTGTCAAGGTATTTCATTTTGGCACAAAGGATTAAAACTAGGCCACCAGCATTTATTGATTTACAGGTATCGATCCATCCCTGCATCTCTATCATAAAGCCAAACTGATCACAGCAAATGATTTTTTTTATTCTTTTTTAATTAAAATTTCCACCTGCTCCCCGTTTCCCATTTCCCTCCCCTCCTCCCAAATATTGCCCCCTCCCCCCCAGTCCCCTCCCCCTATCCCCACTCCTCTTCTCCTCCCCCCACACCATTCCCCCTCCCTCTCGATACTGAAGAGCAGTCCAAATTCTCTGCCCTGCGGGAAGACGAAGGTCTTCTATCTATGTCCAGGAAGGTGAGCGTCTAAACAGGCTAAGCACCCACAAAGCCCGTTCATGTATTAGGATCGAAACCTAGTGCCATTGTTCTTGGCTTCTCATCAGCCTTCATTGTCCGCCATGCTCAGAGAATCCAGTTGGCCTGGAGGGATGGCTCAGCCGTTAAAGGCTAGGCTCACAACCAAATGATCTTTTTAAAGTATTCTTGAATTTTCAGTGTGGAAATACTTTGTTGAGACTTTTTGTTCTACTATTTTTGTACCTTTGTGCTGTTGAGAGGTTTTACATTTATGCTCACTCAGGACACTGCTCTACAGTTTTATTTTCCTTTCCTTTGTGTATGTGTCTATCTGATTTTTGTATCAGGGTAGTAATACTAGCTTCATTTTTTCTTTTAACAAAAGAAGTGTAGCAGTGTTATTTTGTGTCCTGTTTCTATGGGATTGTTTGAGAAGCACTGGTGTCAGTTTTCTGAAGGTATGATAAAACTCACTGTTGAATCTACCTGATTCTGGACGTTCTAACTGGAAATTTTTAATTACTTCTTCAACCTTATTGCTTACAGAAATGTTGAAGCTTTTTATCTGGGTTTAATTTTGTTAGGTCACAGATGCTCAGATATTCACCCATTTAATATTTGGATTTTCCAAATTAATGGAATGTATGTTTTTAATGTAAGACCTACTGATTTTCTGATTTGCATTGGTATCTGTCCTGAGGGCTCCCTTTGGTCTTACATGTAACAGATCTGGATCTTCTCTCTTTCTGTTGATTAATATGGCCAAGAATTTGTCAATCTGGTTCACCTTTTCATAGAACCAACTCTTTGCTTCATTGACTCTCTGGGATATAGCTTGTTCTTGTTTTTCTAATACCCAAAGCTGCATCATCATGTTATTTGAGATCGTGCTGATTTTTCAATGTACGTACTTATATTTTATAATAATTCCAAAAAAATAATGATTCTGAAAAAGGAAACATTGCTTGATAGAAATACAGAATGTCTGAACTTGAGAAACAGAATAAGAAAAGAGTTTCTAATCCAAATGAAGGAAAGAAGATGAGAGGTTCACAAAGTGAAAGAAAACCTCAAAGGAAGACAGAACACATAGAAGTAGCCACATGTGCCCTTCACCATGCAGTTCACTGGCCTGGCACGGGAGGGAAGGTTTGTTCTTCCACAAAGGTAAGTCAAACAAAATCTGGAAAGTCCTACTCTTAGGAGAGGATAAAGACCTTCACAGGAATCAAATCCAATGTGTTTTTGTGACACAGTCATTCCTTTGGTGGCTGGTCATCAGGGGAGAGAAATCCATTTCATCATGCTGCATGGCTGGGGAGGCAGTGGTCAGGTACCACTTTGACAGAACCTATTCAAAACCGACATGCTGGGGGCTGCGATGGCTCAGCAGTGAATATGCTCTCCGCACACGCATGAGGATCTCAGCTGAGACTTAGTACATACATAAAACCAGGTGTGGTAACGAGTACCTGGAACCTCAGCACAGAGGGAGAGGGCAGAGTGGCCCTGGTGACCCATGGCTAACTATCACAGCCAAAATGGTGAGCTTTAGGTTCATTAAAGAAACCCTGTCGGGAGCCCACCAAGGCCAGCTGGTCTGGGACTGAATAAGCATGGGTTGAAACTGGACTTGCTGAGCATGGCGGACAATGAAGGCTGATGAGAAGCCAAGGACAATGGCACTAGGTTTCGAGCCTAATACATGAACTGGCTTTGTGGGAGCTTAGCCTGTTTAGACGCTCACCTTCCTGGACATAGATAGAAGACCTTCGTCTTCCCGCAGGGCAGAGAATTTGGACTGCTCTTCAGTATCGAGAGGGAGGGGGAATGGTGTGGGGGGAGGAGAAGAGGAGTGGGGATGGGGGAGGGGACTGGGGGGAGGCGGCAATATTTGGGAGGAGGGGAGGGAAATGGGAAACGGAGAGCAGGTGGAAATTTTAATTAAAAAAGAATAAAAATAAATAAAAAAATAAAAAAAAGAGCTATTGAGGAAGACAACTCAATTTCAATGTTGAAAAACCCTATTATTCTCATATTTTATTATCTTTTTTATACCCATCTAGTTTGGACTTTGAATTTTTTCATTGCTAAGAAATCATTTTGTTTAATCTTTTGCTTTTCCCCATCCATCATGTTCTTTCCCACTCAATCTCCTCTTTAATTTACTTAATCTTAGTTCTCCTCTACTCGCCCCCTTTCCTGCATCTTTCCTCTGTCTCATTCCTTTTTACCATTTCTATACTTACCCCAAATGTTTTTAACTTCACAGTATCTTACGTAATGTAGGAGGGCAATGATTGAGACAAAGTATTAGGACATATATGTAAAAAAAAATGTCCTTATGAAATTCATTACTTTCTTTGAAAACTTAACTTTTGTATTCAAAAAAAATGGATGAAAGAATACAGAGCCAACCTTGCCTCAAATGGAGAGCATAAATGGATATCTAGAAGGTATTGTTAATTCTGGGCAGAGACACAGGACTCTTACCCATCGGCCACCTTTATCAACTCGCACTCTGATGACCACAGCTGGAGTCAATGCGCAGGCAGACACAAGGAGCTCTGTGGTTGGGAGAGGGAATAGTGGGTAATATGAACCAGGTACAGACGTCATCTTAGAGCCACTTAAACGGGAGAATCACAGGCAGGGATGGAGATGGGTGGACGGTCAATAATAGTTAGGGAAATGACAGAAGACTCCAGAAGGCTTGTCGGCAGCGGGCAGGGTAACTCTGAAGAGGTGAGAGACTCCAGCTTGAGTCAAAGGGTAAACAGTGATGGCATTTATTGATGCAGGTGCTATCCTCAAAGTACGCCCACCTCACTTTAATTATAAAGTAAATGCATTGTCCTACAGCAGCCAAACATTCATACCCTTCTCTAAATAAACGCCCTGTTTGTACTGTGTCAACTCGACACAGGCTAGGGCCATTTGAGAAGAGACCTCAACTGAGAAACACCCAGACCAGACCAGCCTGTGGCCAAACCTATGGGACATTTTCTTAATTAGTGATTTATGTAGGAGGACCCAGACCACTGCGGGAGATATCACCCATGGGTAGGTGGTCCTGTGGGTGTTAAAGAAAAAAATGTATCAAGCCAGTAAACAGCACCCTCCATGGCCTCTGCATGAGCTCCTGCCTCCAGGTTCCTGCCCCACCTGAGTTTCTACCCTGACTTCCCTAGGTGATTGGCCACTGCCTAGAAGTGTTACCCAAGCAAACCCTCTTTTCCCATGTTGTTTTTGGTCATGGTGTTTTATTAGCATAGACCCAAGCCAAGACACTACTTGATCGTATCGCTGTCCTTCTGGAAGAGTCACCTAATCAGTGTTGGGATTTTATATTAATGTTTATTATTATTATTATTATTATTATTATTATTATTATTATTATTATCACCCAGTATTTAGTCAGAATTTGTGATGAGTCAGGTTCCTGCTAAGCATTTTCCATATATCGCTACTTTGAATTTTGTATGCTCTATAAGAAAGCTTCATTAAACTTCTATACAGAAGTTGAGAAAACAAAAATACACAGGTAATTTTCCTACTTTGAAAGCCACTTTTTACAAACTTAGAAAGTGTAATAGTCTCTGTAGAAAAAAGGCCAGAAGTTATTTAGTAATTCTTCTGAAGCCCTTTCCATATGGAATTCATATACGTTTCCTTAATAAAAGGCTTAAACTTATGAAAATTCAAAGACCAACAGTTAGGGGATAGACAGATGGCTCAGTGGTTAAGAGCACTGGCTGCCCTTCTAGAGGATCCTGGTTTGATTCCCAGCATCCACATGGCCTGCTCACAACTGTCTGCAGCTCCATTTCTAGGGGATGTGAAACCCTCTTCTGGCCTCAGGGGCACCAGTCACACAAGCGGCGCACATACACACATGCAGGCAAACACTCACACATATGAAGGAAATACTTTTAAAAGACCATTAAGTTAAGCTAGGCTAACAATATGAAAATAAATAAC
Organism: Chionomys nivalis; assembly: GCF_950005125.1. NCBI lineage: Eukaryota > Metazoa > Chordata > Mammalia > Rodentia > Cricetidae > Chionomys > Chionomys nivalis. The sequence continues at coordinate 22,374,685 of NC_080089.1, read as the reverse complement.
AAATGCCTTATCAAGACTCTTGTGGAAGTTCAAGGAATTAAATTTAAATCCTGCCGAAAGGGGTATTTGAAAGAAGTCTCAAAAATAACATGAAAGACTTAAAGCAAGGGAGTCGTTGCCTCAAGTTTAGAATCCTAAAGTGGGGGACTAATGTCTCCCCAAGGACACACTACTTACTCTATTCACACCTGCGCTCTGTGCTAAGATTTACACTCTGAGCTTTCTCCCATCCACTTAATGTAACAAAGGCGCACATAAAGCTAATTCTTGTGTGGTTCACATCATATCTCAAATTATATAGTTTCTAATCCATATCCATAAAAAGGCTCATCGTCCTTTCTAAACTTTCTTTGCTTTTCCCTCAACTATCAACTTCCTTTTAGATCTGAAATCGAACAAAGTCAAAGAAAATATAGCTGAAACTATGGCCTGTCATGCCTCCTGCCTCCTGCGAAGACTTGCCAATCCTGGGTCATCTTCACACTCTTTCTCTGTGTTCAGTTTGCTCTGGCATCCCTGTTTCCAGACTCATGACACTTGCCCTCCATGCTTCGCTATTAAGACCATTGTTTATTATTTTTATTTATTTATTTATTATTGTGCACATAAAATAAAATTTAAAGAAACAAATAAAGGGAGTAATAAAAACTTCTGTTCTTCTGAAGTTTTTTTTTTTTTTTTTTTTTTTGGTTTTTCGAGACAGGGTTTTTCTGTGGTTTTGGAGCCTGTCCTAGAACTAGCTCTTGTAGACCAGGCTGGTCTCGAACTCACAGAGATCCGCCTGCCTCTGCCTCCCGAGTGCTGGGATTAAAGGTGTGCGCCACCACTGCCCGGCCTGTTCTTCTGAAGTTAAAACTCTCCAGATATCATGAGTTAGCTTCATTTGTGTATGGATTATAATATATGTATATACTTGGGAGATTCAAGTATTTGATTTAATCAGAGTTACTGAAATGTTGTTCTAGATACCAAAGCCATAAAAAGCAGCTTTTGGCAGCGGAAGGTGAATCTCTCAGTCCCAAGCCCTGGCAGGGCTACAGCAAGTCATGTTCATGGATGAGAAGATCAGCTGGACCATCAAATCATCCACAATGGACTAAAACCAAAACACCACCCCTGTCTTCTTGCTGAGGGAACAGAACATATAGAACTGAGTTTTATAAAATATATTAATGAAAGTGAATTCTTTGTAAGCTCCAATTCCAAACAGGATGATAGAAGTATCAGAGAAATGGTTAAGGAGAGCCCAATTTGATGGTTCTGCAATACAAAAAATTTTCCCAGGAAAGTTATATGAGAGTATGCTCATAGTTGATAAAGGCAGACAGAAGAGACAGGAGGCAAGGGAAGCCATCCGGTGTGGACTCCATCTGAGGACCTGGGGCTAGGAGCGTCAGATGAGAAAGACTGTGACATCGCTTTTCTAGGTCTGGGTGACCTTCCTCAATATCATCTTTTCTAATTCCATCTATTTATCTGAAAATTTTCATTGTTGAGTTTTCTTACAGATTAATAGAGTTGTGGAGTCCAGTTCCAAGTGATACACCCTAGAGTACAGCTCCTGCACCCAAGGCCCAGGGACTGTTGAGGAAGAAGGGGCAGAAACATGGCTAAGAGCCAGGACCAAGGAGTTCTCTGGGAGGGTGTGCATCCTAGTGATGTCAGAAGTACATCCATGAAGTCTCACCAACATGACTGCCTAAACATGAGCAACAGACATGCTAAAGTGTGCGAGGGAAAAACCCCAAGGCCTCAGCCCTACACAAAGAACTACAGGCAACTAAGGAATGCCAAGAGAGGGAGGAAGAGGCTTCCCCAGTGAAGAGCACACCCATTAGTTGTCTAACATCAAATGGCAGCCAAGGGAATATATATACAAGTAACATTAGATAGACTAAAAAGGCTATATTTAGGAATATATATATATATACACATATACACATATACATATATGTGTATGACAACAATGAGAAAAGAGGCAATGAATTTGAAAGAGAGCAAGGAGAAGTATATGGAAGGTTTTGGAGGGAGAAAAGGGAAGGGATAAATAATGTAATTATGATATAATTCAAAAATATAGAACTAATAATAATAAAAGAACCACAGAAATAATAATAAAAGGAATGCTGAGGAGGGAGAAATAGTCTTCTCTAGGGAAGAGCACATCAGATGGTTATCTAACACCAAGAGACCAGTCCTGAAAACAGAGTAGCATTATACTGACTCAGTAGGTTGTATTTACGTATTTAGGAATACACACACACACACACACAACAATTACAAAGTCATGAATCTGTAAGAGAGCCAGGAGGGTTTGGAGGGAGGAAAAGAAACTGGGACATAATATAATTATATCATAATCTCAAAAATAAAAGAAGGTTTTAAAAAGACGGCCATAAGGTCATTCCTGGTGGGAGAAGGTTTTCAGACTCTGGCCCCCAGGGAGGATGTCCTCATTGGGCCTTCACTGCAGTGATGGAAAGGGCACATCCAGAGTGCCGAGCTCATAAAGTCGTGAGGCTGGAAGAGACCATAGAGCTTCTATTCGAGATGTTTATCCATCTGCACTTTAATAGGGAGCATGGTAAAATTACACACACTCCTGACTTTTAATACTAACCACTTAGTCACTGCCATCTCAGGCCCTGGTTACCTCAGCTGTTAAGTGCGGGAGGTGAACCAAATGATTTCTAAGTCCAGGTCTAAATTTTAAAACAAGATTGTGTCTGAAAAAAACGTCTGTCTGCCTGTGTTCATATAACCACTCCATGCCAGTCCACTGCAGCCTTGTATAAGCTAACAAAACTCCCCTGCAACCATGTATATTCTAACACTCCGCCATACCCTTGTTTATCCTAACACACCCGTGTACCCTGTACACTAGTCAGTCCTTACAGCTATACCATCATTGTGAGATGTACAACTATAGATTGGAGGCAGAAATAACTCACGGCATTGCTTACTATTTCTGTGATACTAGCATCATGCCACCTATGGAGAGAAGAAAAGTTAAGCACAAACTAATCACACAACTTCCCCGGGGAGCTCTGTCCTCCCGGAGAGGGAAGGAGTCTGGGAGAAGCTGCTCCGTGACCTCTTCTGCCTGCACTACTGGCACAGCTGGGGCGAGAAGTGAACGTGCACTGTGCTGCTCTGTGTGTTCTGGAGCAAAGCACAGCTGGCCAGGAGGTCTGTATCCTGTACCCAACACTTCCAGGACCTGGGTTACCTCTGGGCAAGAGTCTTCTCCTGCTTCTGCTGTTTGGCACAGAGCAACATTGCGACAAGGCTCATCTCCCTCAAGAACGCGCTAAGTACGGGGATAAAACCTGTGAAGATTGGAGTGGCGGGAGAAACCTCAGGTGCTCGTGAGCACCATGGTGAGAAGGGACAAAGCACAGCTGCTCACAATTACTCACAATTAGAGCCACAGTGGGGGAGGGAGGGTCACCAGCAGGTAAGCACTAACGGCATGACTGACAGACAGCAAGTCTCTGGCGCACTCAGCCAAGAGAGCCCAACCAGACAGACGTGAAGGGCACAGCTTGGCTCCCACTCCTAGGCTGTGAACAAATGTGTTTCTTGTTTTCCTCTTTTTATTTCTTCCTCCACCTTCTCCCCTTTCCTCTGTCTCTGCTGTCCACATACACAAAGTTTTTACACTGACAGCTTGCATATTCCAAATCTAAGATATACACACAACCTTCTGGTTGCTCAGTTACTTGAAGAAAAATGGACCAAGTTCCATGACCAGTAAGTGCAGCTAAAGGAGACTGTGGTCTTCTGCTCCCAACCAAGCTGGATTTCCATAGAAACAGCTGCACAACCACAACCTCAACTGACTGGAGACATTTTCTTCATTTTTTTCTTTTCCTGCCGACGAGATAAAAATGTCTTGACAAAGGGAACACTGGCTCGGCGTTCAAGGGTCTAGTCAGTCATAGTGGGGAAGGACAGGTGACAGGCGCTTAATACATCTGGTCACATTGCGTGTGGAGCCAGGAACAGAGGGATGAATACCATTGGCTTGCTTTTCCATTTTGCAGTCTGTGCAGAAGGAATGGACCAGCCCAGGGATGAGTATTCCCACATCAAGGGACTTGGCACAGATGCACCTGACCCCAGGTGAGTCCAGATCCTGTCAAGCTGACCACACTGATCATTAGGCCCAGGATCAGATCTGCTGAGCCCCTCCTCCCACTCCTTTGAGAAACCCCACAGCTTTTCCTGTGGGTAGGCATGGAGGGAAGGCCGCACACGCTGTGCCAATCAGAATAAAGAGCTTTCAGGTCCTTCCTATCACAGCTCAAAGAGTATAATAACTTCATAGTTACCCCAGCCTCTTGAGAACACAAGCCGGATGTTTGCTCATTGCTGGACTTAGAGGATGGATCATATACACCCACAACAACAGCACAACCATTGCTTCGATTCCAAGCATGGGGCTAAGCATTTTACAAAGAAAGTCCTGCCAGCAAGGCAAATATCATTATTCTTTTTTCTTTCTTTCTTTCTTTCTTTCTTTCTTTCTTTCTTTCTTTCTTTCTTTCTTTCTTTCTTTGTTTCTTTCTTTCTTCCTTCCTTCTTTCTTTCTTTCTTTCTTTCTTTCTTTCTTTCTTTTTTGTTTGTTTTTGTTATTCGAGACAGGGTTTCTCTGTAGCTTTTGAGCCTGTCCTGGAACTAGCTCTGTAGACCTGGCCTCGAACTCACAAGAGATCAGCCTGTCTCTGCCTCTGAAAGCTGGGAATAAAGGCATGAGTCACCACTGTCTGGCTAAGTATCATTATTCTTAACCATCTAGGCCAGTAGTTCTTAACCCTCCTAGTGCTGTGACCCTTTAATACAGCTCTTCATGTAGTGGTGACACCCAACCACGAAATTATTCCGTTGCTACTTCATGACTGCGATTTGCTGCTGTTGGGAATTGTAATGTAAATGTCCGCTATTTGGCTCCAACAGGTCACGACCTACAGGTTGCTAGTCTAGGGGCAGACAGCAGGATTGGAAGAAACATCCAAGGACAGTTAAGCCAAAAGGGATAGAGACAAGATCCAAACACTGGTCTGTCTGCTTCTGGATCCTGAGTTTACCGGACTGTGCTAGGCAGCCTCCATGTTTATCTTCTGAAGATTTGCACCTGAATCCCCTCTTACTTCTAGGCATTCTGCTTAAGGGAGAAGGAAGGCAACAGCAAGAAAAACAGCACAGAGGACAGGACAAAGACATACATGAGAGAAGATGAGAATCACCCCAGTCCCCGAACTGTGGTGCCGTCTGTAGTAAAAACATGCCACAGCTGTGGTGTCTAATGACACCACTGGTTATTATAAGTTATTATACTCTGTGAGCTGCGACAGGAAGGCTAAGATGGGGAAGTTGGACTGGAGCTTCTAAGGCACCCGAGTGCAGTGTGACTGGCCATTCAGACCCAGACCGTGCGAAGGCAAGTTGAGATGTCTGGACCCTCAATGAAGGACCACATGGGGTCAACCTGGGTCACTTTCCCCACCTTGACGCACAGATGCCTTGGTCCTGATGCCTGCCTGCTCACCTCTCTAATCCCAGTCTTTCCCTTGGACTCTCGCCCCGTCCTCCGGTGATCACAGCCCAAGGAACAGCAGAAGGGACCTGACCCATCTGGATCGCATTAGTTCCTTGTATCATGCTATTTACATTCATGAAATGCAGTATCTTGAGATCACATTTGGTAAAACTTTTCCTTAAAACACTTTTATTCTCTAATCCTCTTTTTATTGGTTAGAAGCAAAACAAAATGGATGATATATTTAAAGGCAGAGACAAGATGGGGGGTGGGGAGACATACCATTCTAGAAATGTTTAGCAAGCAAATACCCGGAGAATATTTATCCACGTGGTTACCCTAGGATATGTGAGGGGAAACGTGAAAGCAATTTTCTTGGCTATCATCACTTTAATATGAAATTTAAACCCAAATACAGCTGCAGGCACATTCCCATAATTGGAGAGAGCACTGTCCTTAGGGAGGGTGCACAGGATGCTTACCTGGCATGACCATGGCCTGCGGGGCCGCAGCATCCGTGCTCAGGCAGAGGCGCCCACCTTTCGCTAGTCTATCACACAGCAAGGTGATGTGTTTCTTCAGCCGGGTAGTGTCTTTGGGTATGCTCAGTTGGCTGTTGAGGTTCAAAGCCTGCTCCTTGGAACTCTTCGACAGGCAGGTTTTCAACAGGTGGGCTATGGCAGCATCCACTGTTTCTTCCCAGCCCTGCAGACAAAAGCCAGTTTGGAAGTTATACACAGATGACAGTGAGCCAAGCGCCCTTTTTATGGTTAACGAGGTTTTTAGGTGATGAGCTCCTAATTCTTCTTGACAGCCTCCTCCAAGGATCCAGGTGACTAAAAGTGTTGGTATGCGACAAGTGCTTTTGTCCTGTGCCAGGCATAGAATAACCAATGCCATCTATAGCCGGTGCATGCCTGTTTAGTGATCAGGTGGCTCAGACTGCCAGGAATGTCACGTCTTTTGCCTTACATTCTGCTGAAGAGGATCTGGCATGCACAGACCCCTGGATGGCACAGGAGCAACTGGGATGGAGCAAAGAGGCTGGCAAAGTTCAGCTTGGCCAGAGCCTCGAGGCTGTGACAACAGCTAACAGCACTATTTTCAAGAATGATTTTGGAAGCTATAAGGGCCAATCTAGTCCCATTTCACTATCATGTGACCAAAAAAAGACATAAATAGCTATTTGCCACACTTTTCTTAGAAGCAGTCGTTCTTGGCTAGTAAAGACCTGAGGAAGTGTGGGGTCGTCTTAAAATGCAGAGGCTGCAATTCTCAGAACATCAGAGCTGCCCTGGGGCATCAGCATCTCCCCAGAAGACAGCAGCACACTGAACTGGCACCCAAGGGAACACGCGCAGGCAGGCTCAAGCAGTGGGTGTACAAGGCCGGGAGAGCCAGAAAAGGCTCTCGTGAGGCATCCCAAGGACAACTGGGTAAGATCTTTATGATAGAGGGCCTAGAGGAATGAAAATTAGGACACCGTGCTTCCTCTGTTTCCTAGGAATTCTACCCAAAAGCCTGGCCTCTAGTCCTCCCTGCCCTATGGGTGGCTGCACACTCTCAGTGTACAATAAGTGCACAGCTCAGGCTCCTCCCACGCTGGCACACAGAGTTGGTGAGACTCTCTACATACCCACAAGAGCTTCCCAGTGCTTGCCATGAGCAGTAAGCCAAAACTTCTGATGCCACTGGCCCATTTCTATCTACCTATAATAGATGCCACCAGGCAAATCAGGGAAGAAAGAAACAACTCTGGAAATCCTTTAAGGGGACTTTAGAGACTTTGAAAAGTACCTCCAACTCCAAATCCATTAGAACAAGATAAACCAATAGAGGCTCCAAAAACATCTCTTTTTCTACTACTCACAAAGCAAAATCTACACTAGACTAACATCTACAGTTTCCTCCAGTAACTGTGAGGACATATTTCTAACTTCTTTTAGAGCCTTTGACCAAGTCGTCTGGAGGACAAGAGCCTTGAGTATCAGTACAGGCTGTGGTCACTTCACCATGAAAGCAGCTTCTGTGTCCTCTGGACTGGCCATCTCAGCAAGCCGCCATGTTTATAAGCAGACGACAGGAGCGTACGAGGACACAAACGGACGCAGTATTTAGTCAGCACACAAGCTCTATTGCGCAATTTCTTTCCCTGCTGCCAACTCGCAGAGAGAGTAAAAAACCATGTAGTATTTCCCAAACATAGCCCAAGAATGGGGTGTCTGGAGGGCAGTTCTGAGCACTTGTGAGAAAACATCAAGAAACTAAGACAGGAGTCTTGTGACTTCAGTATCTTCAAAAGCATGGACTAATTCTTGGAACATGCTTTCATGCCCCTCCCTTATGGGTGAGCTTGCTTTAGATGATTCGTTAAAACTGACCGTTGTTAATCCACAGTTATGGACAGCTTGACTTGTCATTGTCACTCACTCATGGGACGCCTAGTCCTCAGAGCAGTGGTTCTCAACCTGTGGGTCACAACCCCTTTGGGGGGCGCATATCAGATATTTATATTATGATCCATAACAGTAGCAAAATTATAGCTATGAAGTAGCAACAAAAATAATTTAATGGTTGGGGGTCACCACAACATGAAGAACTGTATTAAAATTACAGCTTTGGGAAGGTTGCAAACAACTACCTCAGAGTATAAACTGGATGGTGCTCTGAATGAAGTTGGCTATTCCATGAGACTTTCAGTCCGCCTTATTTTTAGGCTCCATTCTCCCAGGTTCTACTGCCAACTAGAGCAGGAAACAATACATAGCTATTTAGCATAGACAATGTTTTAATATAATGAGACATAGTGACAATACTTAGAAAGATTACTAATAAAATATTATTCAGAGGGCCTAAGCTGCTGCATAAATCCAAATACAACAACAAAAGAGAATGCTTATGAGACAAGAGCAGGTGACAGCAGATAAATCTCGATGTGGTAATACATGATTAAACAAATAGCATAATTACCTAATAAGATAGGAAACAAAACTCAAATGTGAGGAGCTGGGGGATAAGCTACTCTAAGTACCCTTGAGCTGTTGAGCCCAGCGACTTCATGAACACACACGTACCCACCTGCATACACCAAGCTTTTATTTCGTATTCATACTAATAACTTGCCTTGTATCTCAACATGAGATGCAATATTAACATGGGAAATTATCACTACAAACTTCTACTAGAGAAGTGAGCTTATATCCTGTTGGGAACCTAGCTTTGGCGCTAGTTCTCAAGTCCCTATCTGTGATGTTTACAACCATCACAGCTGAGCGGGGTATTGCCTAAGTAAACAAAACCATGTGTGGAGTGGAAGGAAGGGGAGGGATGGTTTCAATGTGCATTTTATTTTACTTTGTCTTCTTTATATCTCTTTTCAGCACTGGAAATTAACTTGTTCAGAGTCTGGGTTGGAAAGTTTTTGTCTCCTCTAGTCTAGATAATTGGACTTTTCGTTTTTCTCAAGATCTCTTGCCCACTGTGTGAACCTCATGCCTTAGCGCTCTCCCAGAGCCTCTGCCTTAGGCACCTCTTGGAATGTTGCGATAGCAAGCTGGACTGCCATGCCTCTACTAGGAGCCCTTTGAGGAACTGGACCACGGCCTTGCTGTATGACCAAACTCAAGAAAAACGTCCCAAAATAGGTAAAACCACTGATTTAAGTATAAAGCAATACATGATCTCTTTGCTTCTGTTTTCCTCTGTTCCCTCTAGTTTGCCATTTGGGGGACCACACAGAAGCTTCAGTATTTTAGGCTGTGGCTACACGCTGCTTTCTTTGTCAAGGTCACCAGTGGGTAAGAGCCAGCTGCAGGAAGAGCCCTCACTAGACTCCTATTTTGATAATCCCCAAATAGAAGGCAAATCTGGAGAAGTATCTAGAATAGCACAACAAGTAACCTTTTTATAGTATAATTTAATGTGCCACTTTCTCCATAGCAATCAAATGAGAATAAGGCTAGTTACCATATGAAGTGGTATAGCCTTACATGGTTTTTGTACACTAAATAAAACTGCAGGGGAAGTCTATACAGACATTTATTTTATTTTTATCTTTTTCTCTATGTATGGTGTGCATGTTTATTTGTGTGTATGTGTCCAGGCGTGGGTACTTAATTGCCACAGTATGTGTGACAAGATCAGACAGCAACTTTGGGCAACAGTCTTCCTCTTCCACTTTCTATAAGGCAAGGTCTCCTGTGGTCTGCCACTGAGTACACTCAGCGGCTGGTTCCGGTAGTTTCCAGGAATTCTCTAGTGCACATGTCATCTCCCAATGGAGGACTTGGATTACAGAGGTGCTCTACCAGTTTGGTCCTTTTCTATGAGTCCAGGGTCCAAATGTCAGGCCTCACACTTGCACTGCAGCCATAACCCAAACCAAATTCATATTTATATTTAAGAATAACATTTATGACTAAATGATACATGGCATTAAATACTGTCAAATTAAAAAAATGAAAGAAACTCAGATATGGCTCCTACATTTAAGTACCCTGCATCACTAATAATAAAAAAATCCTAAAACTATAGTGATGTAGAAAATAAAGTATATTTAAAGATTGGTTCACTTAAAGTGCTTTGAGGTGATTTTATCCTCTAGCCCTCGTTCTAGAAGCAAAATTTCTCCTATTTCTATGAAAGGTACTTCTGGTCAAGGATGCTTGTTCTGTGGTGGAAAAATCAAGATCCTATCTTTTTCCGTAACTTCCGCCCTCCAATTCAAACCAATCATAGACTCCTTAGAAAAAGACTTTAAACGTTATTCTTAGCTCTGCATTCAGTTGCAGATTCTGTGACAGCCTCCTTCCCAACATGTTCACATCTAAGAAGCAGGGGCTTAGCCAATTCTCCTATTCTCGGTGGGATCCAGCAACTGCTGGCTTTCTGTCTTGGGTCACACTGCATGTGACTTTACCTTAGCTTGTCTTAACGCGCCACTTCTGCCGAGCTTCATGCGGTGTTCACGCTGCCTCAGCTGATTCCCTGGTATTTAAAATGTCATCTATGGGTCAGAAAGGTGATTCAGTTGGGAAGGGTACTCAGTGCCAAGCTTGAGAACATGAGTTCTGTCCCTGGAACCCACGAGGCAGAGAGATCGGACTCCTGCACGTGTACAACATGGCACACATACACAATTTTTTTTATAAAACTGTGAAGACTCGTATGGTATTTTATCACTTACCAAAAATATTCTTATATGTGTAAAAAAGCAAGGTAATAGTATGAACCTAAATTTAGTGAAGCAAGATTTCATGAATAACTAAAGAAAGAATTTTTTCTTTTCTTTCTTCCTTTTTTTTTTTTTTTTTGCAAAGCACAGCTAAATGGTCCTAAGATACAAGGCAAAAAGATGCCCCCAAAGAAAGTCTGTCACTACAACACAGTTCATACATTCCTGCCTTTCGCAAGCAACACAACTGAAGTCAGCAAAGCCACCCATCTCTGGAATGAATGTGGTCTGGTTAACTTATGTTCTGCATAGGACCACTGTCAGAACAGCGAACATCGGTCTGTCTAACAAATTCCACTCGGAAGCATCTTCACCTTCAGAAGCCTTCACCTTCATCTTCACCTTCAGAAACCTTCACCTTCATCTTCACCTTCAGAAGCCTTCACCTTCATCTTCACCTTCAGAAGCCTTCACCTTCATCTTCACCTTCAGAAGCCTTCACCTTCATCTTCACCTTCAGAAGCCCATGACTCGGCTGTGTGAAGCTTCAAAGCAACACCGTAAGAGAGAACTGCTGAGGCCCACGCCAGTCGTGAGGGCAGCGCAGCACAATCTTAAGCAAGGCTTGATTGACCTTCTCCTTGATACCTTCCTGCCGTCACTCAAGGAGGCACAGAGCTGTGGCCTCGGCTACAGAGGTGACAGAAGAGAGATACATGGGCCAGTGAAGGCTGCTTACATATTTCTTCTTACTCAGGAGCAAAATATGCTTTAAAAAATGGTATCAAAGGAGGCTCACAGAGCTCTTAAAATGTTAAGTATTGAAAGAATCCACCATCAGAGTTTAACTGCAGGGCTCTTGTTGTTGTTTTTCTTAACAATACCTGGAGGAATGTGAGAGCTTCCTCTGGCCTCCTATTGTTGAGATACAGTAGTAATGATCACCCACATGCCTGGTCCCACACTTGGCATTCAATTAGCCCTCAAGGAAGTTTCAAGGGTATAGAGAGCGGCCTGTGAAAGCCACACCTCCTTGTAAAGTTTCCAAATGTGTCACGAATGTCTTTGGGTTTTGTTTTGTGAGGGTTTTCCAGTGATGTTAAAGATAGAACCAGGGTGTTGTACATATTAAGCACGTGACCTATCATTTAGCTACATATACTCCGCCTGGATCACAGTTTTAAAAATATGGTTTGACAAATTTGGTTTCTTGAGAGACTGTTATTTTGTTTTTGTTTTTTAAAACATTTGCTTTTTATTACCGATTTATTGTTCTTGTTGCCATCCAAAGGACAAAAATAATAAAACATCAAAATCCTGAAATTACTATGAAAACAGTCAGAGGGGGCTGTGTAGGTTCTAGTTGATTGAAAATAAACAAACAATATAATTTGTGGTTATTTTCTGCTAAAAATATAATTTGGATACATATCTACATACATAGATATCTTATTGAGGAAGAAAAACCTTAGCACATATATTTTTTTCTCTATTTATTGTGCTTAAGCGGATCATTTATAGTAAGGTCACAGCCAAACATAATGAAGCCCAGATTATGTGGTTTAAAAATAATCATAATGAAGGATATACCTGAGACAGAGAAATTCCTTTCTCAGGTAACAGCTTCCAACCTAATGCATAAGCCACAACTCTGAACGCCTCCAACCTGGCCAGAGCCTCCCTCGGCACGCTGATGTCCCTCACATCCCAGGAACACCTTCAGAGGGAACTACACGTTCATTCGCTCTCCTAACACCCTATTTCTCCTCTGTGCTGTTGGTTTACTAGTACAGACCAAAGCTGAATGGTCACATTTCCCTCCCTTCAAAGCCGAACTGGCACTAAAGTATGAGATGGTTTACAAGTGCCCAGAGGAAGAGGCCAGTGCTTGGAGTCTGGAAACACGCCTAAGGACTCAGAACGAGTTAAGCATTTCTTTTTCTAGAAGACACTTGGACTCTGATATGGCATCATGTTCTACTCAACACAATTTATATTTCCCAACTATTAGTATTTAGTTTGCTTCAGTGTTTCATAATTAGATACTTTCTGATACCAAGTGGACGCTACCATTTTCTTAGTTCATTAACTTAGATTTCTGACGTAGAATTCGTTTTATGATCTACTGTTGGGCCAAAATTATCTCAGGGCCTACACCTCTAGGCCTGTAGGACAAAGAAAAAGCCTGGCTCAAGTTTCAGGGAACCGAGTGAGGATGAGACAGCAAAATCTAGGTAGACACCCCTCCAGCCAGAGAGAGGGCTTGGCTTGTCTCTCATTGGCTGGAGGTACCCCCACATCACACGATGTCACTTAACCTATATAAGCTGATGCTCACAGTAATAAACTGAGTTCGTGCTTTGACTTGACTCCCTGTCACATCTGACTGTCCTGCGTCATGGTGGGGCAGAACAGGCGGATAGCACATTGACCTTTCCCTGGAAAATTAGAAGGCTAAGGAGGCCTGGCAATCTACATTAGAGTAACCTCTGGAAAGACAATGTCAGAAATAGGTAGGTATGTCCATTTTATTACATTTTCATTGTACCTCCTATTGACAAATTTGGATAAGGCAGGGTAAGCAAAATGTATCTGACAATGGCTTTTATTTGTATATATTTATCATTGATAAGATTAAAAATTCCTATATTTATCTCAGGAGGTTATGTGAATGAGTATATGCTTGAATGCACAGTTTAACAACTGGGCTACACTCTGCAATGTGTGCAATGTCACATAAGATATGCGACTGCATGACGACCCTAGACGATTGTGAAGTGTGTCATAAGATATGTCACTGCATGACGATCTTACACTGTACTTCCACACAGATAGCTGTTGTGTGAGTAGTGTGGATTTTTAAAAATTTTAATGGCATTTATTTTTTAATGTCTTTGTTTTTAAAAATTTTTGAAATTAAATAAAAACATCACACACCAGTAACCAGAGCCAGAGTCCATACAGCTCAACCAACTTTGGTGTGTAACTTTAGGGAATTGCTGTCGCATCTGCGGCACCATCACTAAGACAGCGTCACTACACTATGCTCACGTGACAGTACACACATGGTGCTCTAGCCTGACAGGTGTGTGGATGGGAATCTTACTATTGGCATATCAAAGAACAGGTTTTGCTCTTAGACAATGCAAAAACATACGGCCTTTTAAAATAAGGAGCATAGCAAAGGAGGTAGAAAGTTTCCTCCGTAACAGGCTATCTTTGAGCAGCTGTACAGTGTGGAAGAACATCTGAATTACTTCAGAGATCCCCAAATGGTTGGATATAGTTATATACTTAACTGCTCTAACCCTGCGAGGATGCAGAAGAATTGACTGGACATAAGGACATGCACACACGACAGTGTTAGAGTATGGTGTGGGCTAAAGTCATGCTCGGGGTGGAGTCCACAGGAGGAAAGAGAGGGGCTGCAGACTGGCCTGCCTGAAGAGGGAGAAACATCCCGCACTATTCTCCACAGAGAGAAAGGCACTGCCAGCTCTGCTTGGATAATGCTCAGCTTCTGTGGACCGAGGGTTGGTTCACAGAAAAGGAGCTTATGAGGGAGAAATGGTGCGGCCACGTGGCTGCCTGGCACTGGCACTCAGATTTCACACAGGTGCCAACAGAGCCAAGGGACGCATGCAAGCAGATGTGAAATGGGAGACTAGGAGAGGGGTTCAGAGATGTGAATGACTGCCACTACAGAAATGGGCAGAAAGGCTGCTTCAGATGCCAGCACAGGCAGTCAGGTAGAAAGGCAAGGGCCCAAGACAAGGAGCTTTCCAGAAAGAGATTCATAAGAAAAGCTCTGGTCTATATGCTATATTCAACTCTGCTGACACAGATATTATATAGTTAAACAATAGTGTTTACATCTAAACTGCACCAACACTGGGTATATGGCCACTGTGAACATGAAACTAATTCCACATGTTTATCTTGCAGTCCAAGACCATGGGAAACACCCGAATATTTACTTTCTGGATTGTATTCCCATAGACAGTTACAACTGCGATGATACTTGAGCCGTCATAAAGGCAGACTTAATAGTGACACCAGACTTCCTCCTCTTGTTTGCCTTTTAAGAGGGTCATTAATAATGGTAATGATTAGCCATCTCAGTCATCGCTCAATCCAGACAGCAGGCACAATGGTCCTGACATCAAGTCTGACCTGTGACGTAGGTGCCTTTAAACCTTCTAAGTGAGCCTTGATAAGTCCCTCCACACAATAGGACTTCCTATTGTAAACATCTGTTTTCTCACATGAACCATGTTCAGCATGTTAAAAATAAGTTTCCTTTCCATATCAGTTTGTAAAAGGAACAATTAATCAAAGTGTGAGGCTCCAGGTTCAATTCTCCCTCGCCCATTGATGTACATTTCCATCCTAACCTTCTCAGGGAGTCCAAAGTCTGGTTTTAGGGAAGGCAGCTATTAAGTCCTTAAGAACACAATAAAGCTTTTCTTTCTCAAATGGTAGATAATAATGCCAAAGATATTGAATGCAATTTCAAAGGAAAGAAAATATCGAGCCAAAAGCTATGCCATGTGGAGTCTATGAAGCCAGGTTCCGAAGTCCAGGACGCTGTTGCTTTTTTCATTAGAGGCCCTCCAGAGCCAAGCGAACACGCATGAGCCTCAGAAGAGAAGTCTCAAAGCAGTCTACTCAAAAATCTTAATCCTGCTCCTCCTTGCTCACTTGCCATCTGATGGATGGAAAATCCAGCCATCTGAGCTATTTGCTAAAATAATGAGAAGCAGATCTGAACCACGATCAGGAAGGGCAAAGGGAATTTATCTACATTCAATCCAAAATGAAGCAACACTCCAGAAGGCTGCAATCAAAGGGATTCAGAGGTCAGGAGCATGCTGAAGGGAAGGAATTCACGATGACTCCAGCACTAGCCATTGCCACAAGGAGGACACAGGGCTCCCTGATGCTGTGGTGAAATACCTGAGCTAACACCGAACTCACAAGGAAGGGAGGCTCATTTGGACTCATGGTTTCAGGGGTTACTTGGCTCTGTGGCCTTTGGGCCTGTGGCAAGACCCAGACAGCATCATGGTGGTAGCATATTGCAGAGAAGTTCTCACCTCAGGACAGAGAGAGAGTGACAGAGGGAGGGAAGAGCTGGGGTCCAAGTATCCCTTTCAAAAGACACCCTTCCTTCCATTGGGGTCCACCTCCTCAGGGACACCCTTCTTTCCATTAGGGTCACCTCCTCAGGGACACCCTTCCTTCCATCGGGGCCCACCTCCTCAGGGACACCCTTCCTTCCATTGGGGTCCACCTCCTCAGGGACACCCTTCCTTCCATTGGGGTCCACCTCCTCAGGGACACCCTTCCTTCCATTGGGGTCCACCTCCTCAGGGACACCCTTCCTTCCATTGGGGTCCACCTCCTCAGGGACACCCTTCCTTCCATTGGGGCACACCTCCTCAGTGACACCCTTCCTTCAATTGGGGTCACCTCCTCTCCTCCGGGTTCTACCATCCCTCAGTGTCACAGGTTAGCAACCAAGAGTACTTCCAAACCATATCAAAGGTAGAGCGGCAGAGCCGTTACTGGCCTCGCGTCTCCCTCTTATGCAGATAACTAAGATCTCTCAGAAAAAGCTTTTGTTCCTAGAAGTACCTGGTGTTGACACAGGACCAAGAAGATCCCAAGACACCAGAAAGAAGGAGTGTCAAATCTTCATGTCAGTCTCCTCTCTCCCTTCACTGGTTTCCTAGTATGCGCTGTGGTTGATCCAACTGACACAGTCCTGGGTTTCTCTTGATGCTCATGGGTGCTATGTAAGAGGCCTCCTGTCTGCTCTCTTTAACGCAGTAAGAACTTGTCACAAGTAACTATGAGCAAGGCAAAGACAGATGATGAAGCCAACTGATCCCATACCAGCCTATTTACATTTCACGTGGTAAATGGCAACTGTTTTGGAGAGCTCGGGGTTAGAATGTTTGCTTGTAAAGTTGAATTAAAATTACCAAAAATGGCACCTAAGTTTGTCTTGTTTAAAAGGTATGTTGTCGGCCAAATGGTGCTTAACAACTAGTAAGTCTTCAATAAAGATTCATTGGATGATTAAATGAATTGGTAAAAGATTATCCCATTGAGCCAGTCCTAAAAGCGCACACACACACACCCCTTTATGTCTTTTGGATTCTGTGAAGCATCATGGGAAGATCACAACAAACACACACACACTAAAGCCCTTTGGTATGCAGTCCTAAAATACTATTTTGGACTACATGTATGGCATCATTTCAAAAATGGGACAGTGGCAATTCTAATTATCAAATTCACCAGTAGGACTATACTTAAGAGCTCTTTGAAACAAAACACGGTCTTTAATATTTTTCTCAGTAGGCAACACAGCTCACGAAGTACCTCTGGTGCATATAAGTTTCAACATCTTAAAAAACAAACCAACAAAAAAGAACATGCACTAGTCTGAAATACCAGCATTTATTTGCTACTGAAAAGTGACAAAAAATGAGAAAGTATCCCTAAGAGATGGGGTAAAGAAACAACCATGAGTTCTTCTGCAAATGCAATGCTGCTTCAAAAGAAACACCGATGATTGGCACTGACCGCTGAAGGCACCATGTGAAGGGCGCTGCCTTCTAGAAACACTGACCACTGACGGCACCATGTGAAGGGTGCTGCCTGCCATCAACACTGACCGCTGATGGCACCACGTGAAGGGTGCTGCCTTCCAGCAACACTGACCACTGATGACATCATGTGAAGGGCGCTGCCTGCCACCAACACTGAGGCTGATGATGTCATACAAAGGTCACTGCTTCCCATTACCACTGACCACTGGTGACATCATGTGGAGAGGGCTGCTTTCCATTGTCTTAGAAAGGTTCTGAATATTGTTTGCTTTGTGAAGCTGATATCATTAGGAAAAAAACTATTCTAGAGTTTTCTATTGACTACAGCTTGCCTGCTGACACATCCTATCTAAAAAACAACACAACAAATCATTATACAGATTAGCCAGAGTTATTTGAAACATAAATATCGTCTGTGCATTTCTTTCTACCTTTCAATACTTGTGGGGACATGTGACCTGGAGCTGACAGTGTCTTCTGGAAATGGTGTCCACATGTCTAGGGTTCTCCCCTCACACATGTACTCTGCCATCTTCCTCAACCAAACCATCCAAATTGCATTCAGATTTTTGTGGTATCATAATAACTTCAATATGGGGTATATTTTCAACATTCTGGTAAGACTCCTTTCTTTCCTGCCTCACCCTCCTCTCAAATTATTTCAGGTTTGAATATTTTATTTTCATGTCTCAGTTGGATAGCACAGAGTCCCATCACATAGCATTCACTTGTGAGGCCAACAGATGCATCATGGGGAATTGTGAACTAGCATGTCAGAACCACACACTGTATGCGTCTTTCAAGACACAGGCTGTCTCAACAATATAATCCCAAAGGGAAAAATGCAGTCCAATTAAAAATAAAGAGTATAACAAGAAGTATTCAAATTACTATTTGAATTCATTCTTCAGGCTATGTGCTTTTTTTTCAAATATCTTATATCCAACAGACACAAGTACACACACCTCCTCTCACCACATTAGGAAGAGAGTTGGAAGAGGGTGTGTGGAGAGGCAGGTTAGAACGTCTCCAAGAAGAAGGAAGGGACTAAGCCTTTCAACTGCTTACATGGTGAACATACTCATGTATTTCTACAGGACTCTGCTCTTCATGATGAACACACTCATGTATTTCTAAAAGATGCTGTTCTTCAAGACCTACACCGAGAACACACTCACCCTAAGTTCAACTCCAAAACCCACATGGTGGTGGGAGAGAGCCAACTCAGCTAAGTTGTCCTCTGACCTCCACACATGCATGTAGCATGTATGTACACATGTACACACATGCACACATACACACACACACTTAAGAATACAGATCAGCACTACATATAGTAAAGTTAAGTGGTAAATTTCATTCTAACAAAAATCAGTTTTCAATTGTTTTTTACCTAGGACATAAAAGAGAAAAAAAAAAAAAAGACAAGTTGAGAGAAATTGCAAAAAACAAAAAAAAAACCAAAACCCTCTAAGTTGATAGTACACTTCCTCAGTCCTGATATTCCAAACCTGCAGTGGGTGCCTGAAACTCCGGATAGCACCAAACCTTAGACAAACATACTTTTATATACAATATGCACTTGCTATATAAATAGGTGCAGAAAAGAAATGGACAATAACTAATAATAAAATCCAAGAATCATAACAGCAAACATAATAAACACTGCAAATGCAGTCTCTCTCTTGTCAAGACAATATCTACATATTAATACTTTTGGTCTGTAGTTGAACACAGAACACAGAAATTCAGAACCCACAGACAAACGGGATTCGGGAAGAAGGATCCACTGAGACTTAAAATTTTTAGTTTATTGTGTCTGGGGGTACATGTGTGCGTGTGCATGTGTGTGAGGTGGGGCGATGGCATGTCACAGTGCACATGCGGAGGTCAGAAGACAACCTTGTGCCATCAGTTTTCTCCATGAACATTTACCTGGTCTCTAGGCAGAGAACCTGGTCTTCCAAGCTTGCACAGCCATTGCCTTTACCTGCTGAACCATCTCATCTCACCAGCCTCGACAGCACTGCTGCTCCTACTGTTTTTAATTTAAAGATTTATTTATTTTATATGCGTTATTTTATATACGTTGGTGTTTTGCCTGTGTGAGGGTGTCAGGTCCCCTGGAACTGGGGTTACAGACAGTTGTAAGCTGCCAAATGGGTGCTGGGAATTGGACCCAGGTCCTCTGGAAGAGCAACCAGTGCTCTCAACCACTGAGCCATCTCTCAACCTACTCTTTGGACAGGAGTTTATGTTACCCTTTGCACTGGGTGATACAGATTACATCGCTTGGCCTGTACTGCTTCTCCTCTCCCACCCTCGGCATTCTCCAGTCTTCCACTGGATAGATACTGGCTATGTACCAGTCCTTAAAGTCCTAGGGATGTAAAAGGACCCAGGACACGATTCTTGCTTTGGAGTACGGCAGAGAGATGGACAACTACCATAAAGGTAATTAGTGCAAACCAGCCCCAATGCAGACCTGTAACGTTTGCCACTCTACCCAGCTGTCCCCATCAGCTCCTCTCACAGCCTCTGGGGTAGGACCAGCTTGTCCCTTACAGATACAGAAGCATCAGTTCAGAACAGCTGAGGACCACGGTGACTGTCATTTAGTGGTTGGCCTTAAACTGGAGATTAACCAAGGCCTTTGACCTGCTAAAGTAAATTTATGAATAATCTGACCACAGCCCAACGTTCCTTCTCTTGCTACAGTTAAGCATCTCCGATTCTGCTACTGAAGGTCAACTCGACTTATAAAAGAAAATTGCCAGTCTCTTTATAGAATTTGCAACTAAAAGTGCCTTCCCTTTTTTCAGTGTATTTATTAATATTTTAGGTCACAAAACAAAGATTTTTCTTTTTTAAAAAAAATAGATTTTTATGACTGTAATGGTTTGAATGAGAATAGCCCTTGTAGGCTCATATATTTTGATGGTTGGTGCCCAGCTGGTAGTAAGGTTTGGGAAGGACTGGGAGGTGTGGCCATGTTGGAGGAGGCAAATCACTACAGGTGGGCTTTGCCCACACCATTCCAGCTAGCGCCTGCGCTCTCTCTCCTCTCCTCTCCTCTCCTCTCCTCTCCTCTCCTCTCCTCTCCTCTCCTCTCCTCTCCTCTCCTCTCCTCTCCTCTCCTCTCTCTTTGCCTGGTGTTTGTGGATCAGATATGAATTCTTAACTACTGCCCCACTGCCATGCCTGCCTGCCACCATATTCCTGGCCAGCCATGATGGTCATGGAATCTAACCATCTGGAACCATGAGCACACATTTTCTGAGCAGATGGGTTGGTTCCAAAACCTAGGCCTACTGCACCAGTGTTAGAAGTGCATTTAACTATAGAAAGCTGAGGTTTTGGCTTGTCTGTGAAATGGAGAAGGACACAGTATTTAGCTCTCGTTCGTGCCACATCTATGATGAAATGAGATAGTTGGGGACAGCTGTGTCAGGACCAGGCAGGCCCTGGGGAACTTGTCAGCGGCAGCACTGTGACTTTCACAACCATTCTTAGATCTAGGTCTGAAGCTGGGTTTGAAATCATTTTCCCCGAAAAAAACCACCACAAAGAGCTGAGTTTGGAGCGCTGGTTTCCAAGGCGCCTATTATTTCTCCGTAAAGGAAAGCACAGAGGCCATGCCGAAGGCCCTGGTCCTGTGCACATCTATGAATCACACAAGCGAGGTGCTTTCATTTAATGGATTCTGGTTAGAATCTAACTCACAGACTCACTTTTCCCATTTCATTCTGAAACGGCTCTTCTAAGGCAGAGGGCTTTATGAACTATTATAAAGAACTCCGTGAACATAAAGAACTATTCCCATCACTTCCAGCAAAGCCATCTCAGTGCCCTAACCTTTGAAGCGACACTAAAATTTAAGAACATCGAACAAATTAAAATGACTGAACTGTTTTCTCTGGCAGCCTTGGGAAGGATTAGCTAATCTAGAGGCTTTCCTGCGATCACTCAGACTGTCAAATGACTACCTCTCTGCCTCTCAGAGATTGAGAAGCCCATAAAAGCAGACTGGGTACTACATAAAAATAGACTATATACCTATTTTTAAAACTGCTCAAGGAGGGGAAAAAAAAGTGCCATCATATGACACTTTTATTATGGCTTAAAGAAAAGGGAAACAGCGTTTTTGTAAAAACACAAGCCTCTTTGATGCTTTAAAAAACATAGATAGCCATGTGATATCTCCCACAAACCAAAGCCTGTTCAAGCGGGGCTTGTGGGTCCTTACCAGTTCCTGCGTGTCTTCCTGTAATGGCAGAAATGCTGCTTCTAGAATAGCAGTCTGGTCAGCGCTCAGCTTCTGCCACAGTCTGACGAGAAGGATCAGCAAATGGGTGGCGCTCCTCAGGGCAGCGGAGGACTGCAGCAGCCTGTCCTGGTTCTCCTCCACCGCATCTGCTAGAGCCATCACCTGAAGACATGACAAACTTCAGTTAGCAATGGTTACACCGCCCCCAAGCCCTCAGCAAGTTGCATTTGGCACACTCCTGTTTCCTTTAGAACAACTTGATGAACTCTGCCTTCCACAGACGCAGTTAGGTCGGACAATAAGAAGTCATTTATCCAGTAGCTTCCTTCTGTGAGAAAATGTCTCAAGTAGTTCTAAATCCATTATGTCCAGCGGCGGAAAGACCCACAAAATCAGCTTGAGAGGGACACTGTTCCATGTGAGCTTCCCTACCCATGGTTCCTTCACTATGTAGGATAGGAGTACTCGAGAATGAACCTATTCCAGTCTTTTAGAATTAGCTATGAACACTGATCAAATAAAATAAAATCAAGTGACTATTTCTCTGTGTTTTAAATAACTTCATCACTTTCTCCCAGAAAAGAACTTCTTTTAAATTTGTCTTTATAGATTAAAGACATTGAGATATCCAATCTTTCACATATGTAAAAGTCAAACAAGGTTCAAACATCTGATCAATTTGAAAACTGTCATTTTAACACAAACGTCAGACACCACCCCACAGGGCATTAAAAACAGCTCAGGGTGTGTTAGGTTTGCAATGCCAAATCTATTTAGGATAGAAATTGGCAGGACTGAATAGAATCTGCCTTAAAAATCTCTCTTGAATAATCTTGTGGAAAAAGGAACTAAGGCAACAATTGGGTGGAATATCCAAGTCTGCCCATTGGTGTTTGATTCTATTTTATTTTAATGTCTTGGTGAATTCTGTGCTCATTAAAAGTAATGAACTGACTGGCCCAGAGATTCACGGCGTCTATAGTCCCCCAGAGCAGGAAGAGCCAACGCTGGAGTAATAAACTCCTTCTCAACATCCCGGCCAGCTTGAGGACTCAGATGAGATTCGGCAGTCTGGTGCAGACGATCCGTTCGGTGATATTTCATGGCTTATTGACACTGGCCCAAAGGGCTTGCTAAAACATCATCATTCAAACGAGTACAGTCTACAGCTGTGTGGTCTCTCAAATTCCATGTGGGGAGAGGGGCTCTCCAGGGACAGTCATCAGAGTGTCTGGGGGACACTGGAAACGCGATGGGAGTGATGGGAAGACGGCACAACCCAAGAACTTTGCCTGAACAAGCCGTGCGCACCAGGATTCTTCACCATGTGACCAACATCTTAAAGGAGTTACAGAAGTCAATTACAGTTCAGTCAGCTCTCCAGGGAGCCATGGTGTCTGAAGCAAGGCCAGCAACACATAAAATGAACCACTTACTGTGTGCCTAGGACTGTGCTTTCCTCTGGCATTTTAAAGTAGACAAGAGCATATAGCCCATGGGACCTCATAATTGTTTAAAAGAAAGAGTACATACAGAACCAATTAGTGGGAAGAAGTGTTATTATAATAATGTTCTAATTGTGCAGAAAAGAAAGTGTGAAAGAAGCTAGCAAGGGACTGATTACGATGGACCAGAGTTAATATCCCTGGGCTCTATTTTACTCAAATGGGGTTGGAACGCATCCCTTCCCCATTACTTCAAGGAGTCCTCTAGAAGAGATGGGAGAGGCCATTTTGCTTAATTGTAGCACCTGAAATCGTATGCACCCTTACCAGGACCACAACCACCTTGGTCTCAGTCTATCCTTATGCTCCGTCCTGCTGTGAATGTTAACAAGCAGGCCTCATGTGGAGCAATGACACTGCCGGAGATGCTCACTGTCCAAAGGTGAACTCATAGAGAGATCAAGGTCATGAACAGCTCCGAGTACCAGGTATGTGCAGGAATTTGCAGAATGCACTCTAGGGGATGCACTCTGCCCTCTGCACCAGAGGTAATGTTAATCATTCTCCTGCTCACAACTGAGAAGGGAGGCCTCCCAATACACAGGTAGCGGGAAGGTGCCTTCAAGGGAGGACATAATCCCAGTAAAGCAAAGGAGAACAGACTGAGGAAGCGCAGTGAGGAGGAAAATGAAGCGGTTGTTCATGGGGAAGTTCAGGTGGAGAGCAGGCACTTAACTCCAAAGACATCAATAGAGCACTGCCAGGCATAACAAAAGCTTGAGGCACTCGCTCATGGGACTTCAGGGTACCATGTTCCATGTGTGCTCCTAACTACCCGGGGAAAATACTAAGTGTAGCAATGTGTCAGTCCGTGGCCCCACCCAACTTGCTAAACACAGCTGTGGTGAAAGAAGGACCTAGCAAGACAGCAGCTCAAGTCACAGGCTCTTTCCAGAAGAAGGCCCAACTGCAGGAATCTGGGAGAAACTCCTTCTCTCAAAGGTCCTGTCTCACAGGGTCTGCTTCTGTGCCATTGTTGAAAGAGACTGATATCCCCAAATGGTCAAAGAAATTGGAGAGAAATGGGAGAAACAATGTCTTACGTAAATTACTCCCAAGGAAAATCTTTCTGAACTACTGGCCAGCATGAAATACTAAACAGATCTCTGTGTTCTCAATTTAGTTTTGCATGTAACAGCCAAGTTTACTTTGTTCTCCATCAGAGCCAAATGAAGTAAGCAGAATTAGCATATGAAAGAGGTTTGGAAAAACTAACCCATCAAGATTCAGATCTGAATGGCCAAGCCCCAAAAGATTTCCCAGATCACCAGGAAATAAGAAGCAATGCCAACCAGCTTCTAGGACTTAAGATTTGAGGGAGAGCAATCTCCTTTTTCAGGGTCCCCCACTGTCTGAGAAAGTTGTGCATTCCTGGTATACAGAACTACAGAGGGAGGGCTATAGGAAACAGTAAATGCTAACGAGTTCAAGCACAATGTACCATGGCCTTTGTTTTGCTTTTTCAAATTGATGGTTTCCAAATAAAATGGAGACCCCAAAGGACATCTCTGTCCAATGCCCATATCAGTCGATGCCAAAGTAATGAGGCAGAGGCCCAGGGAGCTGCAGGAAAACACTCAACTCATAAAGCGAGTGTGAAATTAATCCCAAATACTTCCAGCTGCCAAGACAGGCTCTAAAATTGGTTACAGGAAAGCAGCAGCAGCAACAACGGAGTAGACATGAATCATGCTATGTGAACACAGACATGTCCAATTTCTCCACCTAAGCTAGTCCAATCTGCCTCCAAATCTCACGTGTGGCACGCAGAATCCTACTGCGCTGCTGCTTGGATGGGAACTGCTGAGGCTGACTGCGGTCCAGGTACTGTGAACTCAGAGCCGTTAGCATCCACCACTCAGTTGTCTTGACGGCTCTCTGAGACAGAAATTACTGACAGTCCCCACCCCGTCCCATTTCCCATTCAATGATGAAGAGAGGAAGGCTTAGCGCCATCTGCGCACACTGGCCAGGACAATGAGCAAGGGCAAGGATGTGCCAGGATCCCACCTGTGCTTTCTGCCTTCCCAGTAAGTGCCCTGTGTTTGAATAGAAACACAAATGCCCACAGGTGACCCCATAAAATCTGTAGTGGATCCTCCTTTGGAATATGTAGGGTAAGCACTGCTTATATATCATACCTGTCACAGACATCAGGGCTTTATATTTTAGCATTGCTGGGGCTTTCAACACAAGACTAACTGAAAATGGCTGCTCTCTTCCCAAAGTGAGACACTTAGGCACTGCCCATAGTCACCAAACTAACAGTGTGTAAGAATGTGATGGTGATATACTGTCTTCTTCTCTTAGCAATGGGAATACTGTTACACTCTGTATAGCTCAGAAACATGAAAGCTAGACAAAATACTAATTTTCCAGGCCACCTTCATTAGTGATGCTATTCTTTTTTAAAGGATGAGTCATCTATTTTTCTATAAACCTCAAGTTACAATGTTTTCAATAGTCTAAACAAGCCAATGTTTGTAATAATTGTCAGTAGTTTACTGAAGCCTTTCTAGGAACCAAGTTCAGGCGAACTCTTTGCAGGGATTAGCCCCTTTAATTCTCAGAACAACCCTATGGGGTAGAGACTAATTATTGGCTGCATCTGAAGAATAAGGAAAGAGGGTTGCAGGAAGGATCGACAGTAAACAGCATAGTCAGATTTCATAATCAAGCCAGAGACTTCACCAGGAAACCCTGCTGTGCTGACTGTCTACTGTCGCGTTGGCTTCTGTATCGGCAGGATGTACATCAAATTCTTTCTGGTGCCCCCGTGGCAGCTCTCAGTTTCGCCAAACTTCAATATTCAACATGGTTTTAGTTAGATCTTTTCCAGTAACCAACCAACGCAGGTGAACAAGTTAGTCAGGGGAGCTCCACGCTGCTCCCAGGAAAGGATGGAAAAGGCCATGCTGGAACACAGGGGCCTGGGAACCAAGCAAACAGGCCTTCCCCTCCTGGCAGCGACATTAAGCATAAATTTAATTCCCTTTTCTGGGCTCTAGTTGCATTATCTTTAAAATGTGGGAAACATGATCTCTAAGTATCCAATTGATTAAAAAGCTTTACATTCGTGTTAGGTGATTTACTCTCTGGAGCTGCCCATCCCACATATTCCCTTCAAACACATGAGCCTTGCAGACTTGGCACTTCTAAGGTATGAAGTAACATGGAGAATCTATCATGCTGCCTCATGCCTGTAATCCTAGCACCTGGGAGGCTGAGGCAAAAGGATTTTAGTGAGTTCCCAAAATTAGCCTGAACTATAGTGTAAGACCCTGTATAGACAAACAAACAAATAAATAACCAAACAAACAAATAAATAGTAGTGGCACTATTTTTCTGTGGCTAGTTCATAGTATGGTAGTTCGAATGTAATTGGCCCCCATAAGCGCTCGTAGGGAGTGGCACTATTAGGAGGTGTGGCTTTGCTGGAGTGGGCATGGTATGGTTGGAGGAAGTGTGTCACTGTCGGTGTGGGCTTTACGGTTCCTGGTTCCTAATGCGCAACCTACCACCCAGTGTCTCAGTCCAATTCCTGTTGTCTGCAAGATGTAAGACTCTCAGCTATCTCTCTAGTACCACATCTGTCTGCACACTGCCATGCTCCCTGCCAGGAGGATAATGGACTAAACTTCTGAAATTGTAAGCAAGGCCCCTCAATTAAATGTTTTTTTTATAAGAGCTACCACGGTCGTCATGTCTCTTCACAGCAATAAAACCCTAACAGAGACACATAGCATTATGATACTTGAGTGAGAGAGAGAGACAAAAGAATTAACAATGACTAACAAGGATATGGAGAATTTTGAGCTGCAGGAATGTAATATGGTAAATATAGGAAGAAATCTGGCAGTTCCTCAAAAAGATAAACACTGGCACATTTCCTACCCAGCAATTCCATTTCTAAAGTTACCAACAAAAGCAATGACAATATATGTGAACTCAAATTTTTGATCATAAAATATGTTAAAGAGAGTCACGTTACTATAACAATTACCCAAGAAAATGGACATATAAAAAAGGAAGGTTTATTTTAGCCTACATTTTTGGAGGATTCTATCATGATATGCTACTTGGTCCTATTGCTTTGAGCTTATGGTAACCCATGAGGGCAGATGTTGGAGGAGGGTTCCCGGCAGCTTAGCCCTGAAATAATCACACAAAAACTGTATTATTTAAATCACTGCTTGGCCCCTTAACTCTAGCTTCTTATTGTTTAACACTCATATATTAGTTTAACCCATTTCTATTAATCTGTGTATCGCCACGTGGCAGTGATTTACCGGCAAAGTTTTGGCATGTCTGACTCTGGCAGCAGCTCCATGGCTTCTCTCTGAATCTGCCCTTCTTTCTCCCAGCATTCAGCTTAGTTTTCCCCGCTCAGGTAAGTTCTGCCCTACTATAGGTCCAAAGCAGTTTCTTTATTCATTAATGGTAATCACAGCACACAGAGGAAATCCCACATCAGGCAGAAGCACTCAGTCATATAAAACCATTCACTTCGGCAAGGAAGCAAAAAGATGAGGAAGAACTGAGGTCCCATTATCCCCTTCAAGGGTGAGATGGGGAGCTAGCAGGCTGGGTGTCCCCAAACATTCCCCTACCTAAAGCAGTCAGTGTTAAGACACAGTTCTACATGTGATTGATTACGTATGCTGGTGACCCACTTATGATGGCAAAAAAAGAGAACCCGGATTCCTCGCAGTGCTGGTGACAACAGTGATCAGAGTTCCTGAAATGAAGTAACATTTACACACATATACACACCCTCACATGTACATACACACAGGCACACACGCGCGAGCACATGCACCGCGCACAACCCCCCCACACACACACAGGGAAACAAGCAAACAAAATCTGTCGTTTTTCCTCTCTATGAATCTTTTAGGATATCCAGATTTTCAAATTAGACAGTGGCGTGCAGGCTGGACTCCCAGCAATACGGGGGCAGGGTGGGAAAATCAGAAGTTCCCAGCCAGCCAGAGTACATAACAACAGCCTGTAGACAGGGCCTGGTTCTCTTAAACACTTGTGGGTTTTCTTTTATGATTTTGCTTTCTAAGAAAAAGACATTTATACCTTACTGTCTGGCAGTACATTTTTATGACCAGACTACATGGAACTGATATACAAGGCGATGCATGGAGTTACCTGGTCTCATGTGGCATGACCAAGAGCTGTGAGTATTTCTACAGCCACAGCCTGTGGGAACTCTAAAGCGACTGTCCTTTTACTGGTTGTGCCTGCCCACAGTCTCTGGCACATGGAAAGATTTCCTTGAGCAGTTGATGTACCAAAATAAATAAAAACTTCTGATGACTCATTGGATGAGAGCATCCACAAAGATGACAATGAATCAGAGTACCACACAGCCTGCTCGGTGCAAGTGTGCCTTTCAGGTGAGTAAGAACAAGGCCTGTCATCCCTAGAAAACTTTTGTATGCTGTGTGATTTATTAGGCTGACCATAGTTTGTAAATAACCAGGATCAACATTCACATCTCCTACATGCAAAGTATTATCAATGATTGGTAAATTCTTCCAAGTCTTTACTGCTATCACTGCATGGCAGGTTAAGGGACCAGAAAAGTCTTTGTCGTGGGCTGTCTCGGCAACTACAGGAAGTACACAGCATCTCAAGCCCTACTCACCAGAGCTCCTCTGTATTCTGTATTCTGTCAACTCCTCCCATCACCTATAACAACCAAAAATATTTGCAGACATTGCCAATGGTCAATGATCTCAGAAAGTTGGGATCTGTAGGAGAGAGGCCACTTGTTTGTCCCGGCTGCCCAAAACCAAAATAATCACACAGAAACTATATTAACTAAAACATTGCTTGGCCCATTAGCTCTAGCTTCTTATTGGTTAACACTTATATCTTAATTTATCCCATTTCTAGTAATCTGTGTATAGCCACATGGCTGTGGTTTACCTGCTAAAGTTCCCTCTGGCTCTGGTGGGGCTCCATGGCTTCTCTCTGACTCTGCTTCCTTTTTCCCCAGCATTCAGCTTAGTTTTCCCCACATAGCTCTGTTCCCCTAAACTCTGCTATAGGGCCAAGGCAGTTTCTTTATTCATTAACCAATAAAAGCAACACATAGACAGAAGGACCTCCCACAGCAGGGATCCTCCAGTCTAGAGTCCATGACACAGACATTCAGGCACCTGGTCTCCCAGTCAACACTAGAGACTATGAACTACCAAAATGACTAACAGAAATAAGTTCTGTTTGATGGTATTACAAATTTTATAATTATAAATAATTGTGGATATTTGACAGGGTCTAGACAAATATATCCATACTCTCCTTTGCAAGATCAGGAAATATGAAGCCAGTAATCCACTTGTGGATGGGGTCCAAGTCCTGAGTTTAAATAATCCTAGGAATTGCGCCTTTAAGGAAACTTCATGATACTCAATATGATACAAGTATTACGTACACAAATAAATCCAGAGTTGCACACTGGGAAGAACAGGTAAGTGACCTACCTGCCAGCCGAATCCCCCATTCCCCAGATTCTGTTCCCTAAGGACCATTCCATAGACCTTGCCCTCACACATCACACCTCATTATCCTTCCCACGGCCAGTCCTACCCCCCAACTCCGGGAGACCTCACCTGCTCAGGAGTTAGGTCCTGCCTCCATCCTGGCAGACTCCCTTGACTCAGGTGCAGGCCACACCAGTGAAAAGAAGAGGCAAGTGATCTACCTGCCAGCTGAACCACCACACTCCCTAGACTCTGTTCCCAAACCCATTCCAGCCCTCAAGACCCCATCATCCTCCCTGAGGCCAGCCCTTCCCCAACTGTAGGAGACCTCACCTGCTCGGGTACAGGCCATACCAGTCAGAAGAACAGGTACAGCCCACACCAGTGAGAAGAACAGAGACCCCCAGCTGTAATGAAGGCTGAGATAACCACCAGAAGGCCAGCTCCCAGCTAGGACAGAGACTCCCTCCAGGGTCAGAGGTCATGCCCAGCCACCAGAAATCTGGGTCACAGAGACCAGAAGACCAAAGAGGAAACAAAAACCCAGGAACAAAAACCTATCCAACAAAGACAAACTCAGAAATCAGAACCTAGACCTCATTATCCCAAAAATACACTCAACAACAGCCACGGCCCTATGGTACCACCAGAGCCCAGTTACCCTACAACAGCAAGATCTGAATATTCCAACGCACTTGAAGCATAAGAAAATGACCATAAAGCCAACATGATGAAGATGACACTGGTCCTTAAAAAGGAAATGAAAAACTCAAAGAAATCAAAAAAAAAATAAATAAATAAAAGCAACCAAAAAAATTGGAGGAAATCAATAAATCCCTTAAAGAATGACAAGAAAGTCAAGGAAAAAATAGGTAAAGGAAACCATTCAAGACATGAAATTCGTAA
Organism: Chionomys nivalis; assembly: GCF_950005125.1. Classification (NCBI taxonomy): domain Eukaryota; kingdom Metazoa; phylum Chordata; class Mammalia; order Rodentia; family Cricetidae; genus Chionomys; species Chionomys nivalis. The sequence goes on along the minus strand of NC_080089.1, from coordinate 22,344,172 downwards.
TAGAAGCAATAAAGAAAACATGAAGTGAAGGAAATCTAGAAATGAAAAGTCTAGATAAGCAAACAGAACCTACCGATGCAAGCATCACCAACAGAATACAAGAAATGCAAGAGGGAATCTCAGGTGTTGAAGATATGATAAAATAAATAGATTCATAGGTCAAAGAAAATGTTGAATCTAAAAAGCTTCTAACACAAAACATCCAGGAAATCTAGGACACTGTGAAAAGACCAAACCTAAGAATAATAGGAAAAGGTGATGAATCCCAGTTCAAAAACCCAGAAAATATATTTAACAAAATCATAGAAGAAAATTTTCCTAACATGCCTATAAAGGCACAAAAAGCTTACAGAACAGAAAATAGACTGGATCAGAAATGAAAGTCCCTGCATTACATAATAATCAAAATGTTAAACATACAGAACAAAGAAAGAATATTAAAAGTGGCAAGGAAAAAAAGGATAAGTAAAATATAAATGCAAAAATATTAGATTTATACACAACTTCTCAATGGCGATTATAAAGACTAGAAGGGCCTGGCCAGAGTCTTGCAGTGTTGCGGGAGGTCTTTCCGCTCCTCCAGCCAATAGCCACTGAGATACCAGCCCACTGGGGCATAGTCTCTCTCTTTAAAAAAGCAGCCACTTCCCTCCTCGCTCTCTCTTTTCTTCCTGCTCTGTTTCTGGCGACTAGACTCCTTCCTGATTGCGCAGAGGGCTGTTGTCTGGGACAGTGATCTGTAAGTTTTTTCCCCTTTTAATAAATACCACCCTATTAATCATAATTCCAAACTGCTGTGGGATTGTTTGTGAATTACGCCTTCATTGCAGACTCAAAGAGACCATGGATGCCGGTCAATACTACTATACTCTGTAAAACTGTCAATCACCATAGAGAAAACAAGATCTTATGACAAAGTCAAGTTTAAACAATATCTATCCACAAACCCAGCCCTATAGAAGGTACTAGAAGGAAAACTCCAACCCAAGAATGTTAACTACACCTAGGAAAACATAGGCAATAGATAATCTCACACCAAAAAACTCAAAGAAGGGAAACACACACACAGAGACACTATCACCACCACCACCAACAACAACATAGTAACAGGAATTAACAATGATTGGTCATTAACATCTATCAATATAAAGTAAACCAATTCACCAATAAAAGGACACAGGCTAACAGAAAATATATACATATACATATATATCAATACAGTATCTAAGAGGAGTCCCAGCAAGGGCCCAGGATCAATAGTGTAGCAGAAGTCAGAGGCCTTGGACCAGACCAATGACTCACTGCAATGAGCACTCACAAGTAAAGATGTTATTCTTTTTTTTTAATATTTATTTATTTATTATGTATACAATATTCTGTCTGTGTGTATGCCTGCAGGCCAGAAGAGGGACCAGACCCCATTACAGATGGTTGTGAGCCACCATGTGGTTGCTGGGAATTGAACTCAGGACCTTTGGAAGAGCAGGCAATGCTCTTAACCTCTGAGCCATCTCTCCAGCCCCAGTAAAGATGTTATTGATTGAAGGGTATACTGTGTGACTCACTGTGCCACACTACAGCTTCCATGATGAAATTTTTTTCTTTTAAAATTTAATTTATTTTATTCGGGGGGGGTTATAAGGGTGGGATGGAGAGATGAATGAGATCAGGATGCACGATGTGAAATCCACAAAAATCAATAAAGTGTTTTAAAAATAAAAACCACACTGGGGTGTACAATTACTTTTGCTTTAGGAAAATTCTTGTGTTCTACAAATTGCTCTTTTTGTCATTCATCTACACCTATGCTGCATGTTGGCCTTATAGTTATTTGAGTCTGGAACCCCTGCAATGATCAGGTACATCAAACATCAGAAGAAACCAACCTCTGTACTGATGAAAAACCAAATCCAGGCCTGTCATTTGGCTCTAAGAGGGTTACTTGATCTCTTTTTGCATTTATTTCTCCTCTGTAACACACATGCTTGCCACAGCACCTAGCACATAGTAGTCATTTTTGTCAAAGCACCTAGTACATAGTAGGTATTTTTGTCACAGAATCTAGTACATAGTAAGTATTTTTGTCACAGCACCTAGCACATAGTAGGCATTTTTGTCACAGCACCTAGCACATAGTAGGCATTTTGTCACAGCACCTAGCACATAGTAGGCTTTTTGTCACAGTGCCTAGCACATAGTAGGCATTTTGTCATAGTGCCTAGCACGTAGAAGGTACACAACAAAGGCCAGAACTAGGGAAGAAGTTTGGTTCACTAAAATCACTGTAAAAGCAATAACATTCACTGGACAATTACAATTTTCATTGTTCCAAGATGAATTTTAAGTACTATCTTCTTAGTGATGTTTGACCCAGTCAAAATATAGTAGATAGCTATGTAATTTTCTAATATAGATCAGAATTTGATTTTTTAAGATTTTATTTATTTATTGTGGTGTGTGTGTACAGAAACTAGAAGACGTTGGGTCCCTGGAACTGAAGTTACAGGAGATAATGACCTGGCCAATGTGGGTGCTAGGATCCAAAATGATATCTTCTGGAGAAGTAGCAAGTGTCCTTAACTGCTGAGCCACCTCTCCAGTCCCCAGAAATATGTTTAGATTAATATTTAATTATTTCTATTTTTGAGATTATAATAATTATATGAATTTTTGCCTTTCTTTTTATCCCTGTAAACCCTCCTAGACACACCTCCTATTCTTTCAAATTTGTGGCTTCTTTTTTGTTTGTTAATTGCTGTTTTATACATGTGTGTATATATACATGTATGTATATACTCCTAAATACATAAATAGAACATGCTCAATCCCTATAATGTTACTTGAATGTGACTGCTGCCTATTGCATAACCCATCAGTGTGCTCCTCCCTGGGGAAGACTATTTTTCTTGCTCTCAGAATTCCTAAGATGCCTGTAGGCCTAAGGGGAAAATAGTGGCATGCGCACCTTGGTGGTCATCAATAGCTCTATAATTGGACTAAAGACCTAATCAATAAGAGAGAACTCACGCCTAGTACTGACCCCTAGCCAGCTACCCAGGAGTGGTGAAGTCATGGATCTAGAGGAAGAACGTATATAATTCACACTTTTGTAAGCCAACATAAACCCTAGCTACCTTAGTATCTGTCCTTACAGAGAAGCACAATCCTCACCCCTCATCAAGGAAACTTCTCTTTGCAACAGAGTTGACTATAGAAAACTATAACCCATCAAAATGCAGAGTTCTGCTGCCCAGTCCCAGCTGAGGCATCTGCAGTACAACTCTCACACCTGCGGCTCAGGGTTCACTGTGGAAGAGGAGGAAAAACATTATAAGAGCCAGAGGATCCGGGAGTTTGCGAGAGCTGTGTCTCCTAGAAATGTCAGGAGCTCCATCTATAAATTCTTACCAACATGGCTGCTTCAACGAGAGCTGAACAAGGACGACATCAACCGACAGGCTAATAACGTGGACAGCCTCAGCCCTAATAATTTTTAAAGGGTTCCAAAGATAGTTTTGGTCTTGCTGTGAACTTTCTATCATATAGCTTCTTCAATAAAAGAACAACACAAAAAATAGAAAAATAAAAGAGGGCAAGAACAAGGAAAAAGATTGATTTTTTTCCCCCAGCAAAGAAAAAAAAATACGAACACAAGTAAGCAAATGGTACAGGATCTTTTCTGAAAATGCCCAAACGTGGGTTAGACTAGAAGAGATGCTCCTTTAAGAATCATTTCTTTTCTTCTCTTTACACAGTTTAAGTGGGCCACAGGTAGGTTAGAACACTTGAGAGAGATGTGCAGTTAAAGCTAGTTTTTCAAATTATTTTTTACCTAACCTAACCCATGAGGCTGGTGGAGTTAATATCCCGATAGTGTTGTATCTATTTATAAGAATTCTGAATCCGTTTCAGAACAGCAAAGCTAATGATAACGTTTACCATTGTGAATAGCTAACTCACATGGCTTTTTGTTTCTTTTGTGTTGTTGTTTTAGGAGTTAAGGTTTCTCTGCAGTTTTGGAGTCTGTCCTGGAACTAGCTCTTGTAGACCAGGCTGGCGTTTAACTCACAGAGATTTGCCTGCCTCCCAAGTTCTGGGATTAAAGGTGTGCGCCACCACCACCTGAATGACATTTTTTTTTTAATTATTGGTATTAATTCCCAAAACTTGGATGAAGAGTTGAAAGCATTTCTGCATAACAGGCACTAGTTCAATCACACAGTTGTAAAGCTGGGGAGAGAATGTCATCATGGTAAAGAGGCACCATGTCTAGTGAGAACAGTCAGAGTTCCCGAAACCTCTTCCTTTCAGGTCTCTAGCTTCCTTCTGCAGCCACCATTTAAACTCCTCCAAGAACAATTTTAAGCACAGGCTCCGACAATCTTCAGAGTATGAAGACTTGATGCTAAAACAGATTACACAGGTGGCACATGCCAGACATCCGTTCAGCAGGAGCCCGAGAACAGCAAGCAAAGCTCAGGGTTCCTAAGTTGTTTCCTTGTCTTCAGCCATTGCCTGAACAGAGAACAGAAGTTCCAGATCATCAATATGACTTTGGTGAGTTATCAACTAACTATCCAAGCTTACCTTCTACCTACTGGAGAAAACTCAGAGTTGATTCTGGTGACAAAAAGCATCAATTCACAAGAAAGAAAGAAAGAAAGAAAGAGAGAGAGAGAGAGAGAGAGAGAGAGAGAGAGAGAGAGAGAGAGAGAGAGAGAGAAGAAAGAAAGGGGGGAGAGAGAGGAAGGGAGGGAGGAAGAGAGGGAGGGAGGGAGGGAGGGAGGGAGGGAGGGAGGGAGGGAGGGAAGAAAAAACAAAAACCAATGTGTTGGATCACACATTAATCCCAGCATTTGAGAGTCTTCATCAGAAAGATCAGAGAGCGCAAGGTCAGACTGGAATACATAGTGAGTTCCAGGCCAACCTGACCTACATCATGAGATCCTGTTTAAAAATCCCAAAAGAAAACAAGAGAGATGAATTTTCTACCAGTGACTACTCGTCTCTTGCTTTAATTAAACTTTCCTAAGAAAATATTACTAGTAATGTCCACAATGACATTTTCCATAAAACATCAGACCAATGGTTTTTCAAAGGCTGTCATTAGAGTTTTCACTTATATGTGGATATTAGCTGTTAAGTCAATGATAAGCAAGTTACAATATGTAGAACCACAGAGATTAAACATGGAATAAGGGACTGGGGGGCAGACAGATCTCCCTAGGAAAGGGAAATGGAATAGATAGTTATGAATGGATGTGGGATGGAGCTAGAACAGGAATATCAAATGGTGTGGGGGAGGGAAGGTGAGGAAGAGAAATAATACAGAGACCAAAATTAAAGGAGCATTTGATGGGCAATATGGAAACCTAATCCAGTAGAAGCGTGTGTGTGTGTGTACATATACACTAGTGATCTAAATGAAATCACCAAATAAAATAATGGGGTGGCGGGAGGACAGAGACCCAACGGGAAATCACTTGTCAACAAATGAAATTTCCAGTGCCAGGATTGAGTTACATCTAATTAAGTTGTTAGCTAAATGGATCTCATGGGAACTCCCAAACAACCCAGGTTGTTGCCAAGACTTTAGGTTGCTCTCCACAAACTCATAGGAAGACCATATTGCTGAAGACAACACCTACCCAACTCATTGAAGATGGAGAAGTTAAGTTGGGGCCTACATAGAGCTTTTATGCCTACCTGCTAGTATTCTATGGCTCCGGAAGGCACTCTGCATGCTACCAAAGGACAAATATAAACACAAACGTCTTTGATCTACAGTGATGTCCTACATTCAAGATCTGTTAGTGCAGTGGTGGCACAGAGCTTGTGGGAGTAACCAGCCAGTGTCTGATTTAACTTAAGGCCCACTCCGTAAGATGGAACCCATACCCAACACTGCTTGGGTAACCAAGAGCCTGAGACCAGATTGTCAAAGGGCCTAGTGTAAAACCAAATACTACTGATCTAAAAACACAAACAGAAACCCATGCAGCAACAAAATGACTCCTAACGGCATTCTGCTATATTCATTGGCCAGTGCCTTGCTCAGCCTTCATCAGGGGTTTTATCTTGCAGCAGATGGGAACAGACACAGAGACCCATGCCGGACAATGTGCAAAGAGTGAGAGACCTACGAACAAACAGTCCTAAGTAAGATGTCTCCATCAAATCCTTCCCTTCAGGGAACCCTTCAGAAAAGAAGGCAGAAAGAGTGTAAGAGCCAAAGGAGAAAGAGGATACCAAGGAACCAAGGCCTCCTAAATCAACAAGTTGAGAGTACATGAACTCACCGAGATTAAGGCAGCATGCACAGGGCCTGCACAGGTCTGCACTAGATCAGATCCTAGAGATGAAAGGAAAATGGATGCATGCCCCCATCCCCAACCCAGAAGTTATCTCCAGCTGATAAGCACATGAAATGAAAACTTAGTTTTCTCCAAGAGAGAAACAAACGGCATGCAATGGTAGGCTGCATGCCCAGGGGTCGTCAACAGAAAATGAAGCGATGGTATCTTTAGAGGCTCCTGTCTTATAATGTGCTGTCAGGGTTTGCTTTCTGTTTTACATTTTACCTTAATTTTATTTATTTATTTATTTATATTTCTCTCCTTTTTACCTCACAGGTTCTTTGCATATATATCATGACTTTCCAGTTTAGGGTTTTATGGGATTCCTAAGTGTACAAACAAGTGATTTCTGCATCTTTATCTGTTTTGTACACCTTTTCTTTGGTCGTTTTCTTTCTGTTTGCTTGTTTTGTCCTATTCTGATGTGTTTGGTTTTATCTATCTTATTATATTTCATTATTATCCCTTAGGAGTCTGTTTGTTTTCTAATGAAAGACAGAAAATGGGTGGATCCAAATCAGAGGGGAGGTGGAGAAGAACTGGAAGGAGTAAAGGGAGAAGAACTATAAACAGGATATATTATGTGAGAAAAATAATTCTATTTTTGCCAGGTATTGGTGGTATCTGCCTTTAATCCCACACTCGGGAGACACAGGCAGATCTCTGTGAGTTTGAGGCCAGTTGGTCTACAGAGCTAGTTACAGAACAGGCTCCAAAGCTACGGAGAAACCCTGTCTTGAAAAACAACAACAAACAAACAAACAAAAATCTATTTTCAATAACAGGAAAAAAGAAATTCCACTAGGTTATTTTGACTTAAGGTTTACCCTGACTGTTATCTGCTATCAGAGATATGCGTCTGCTCTCAGTCACTACCAATGTGCTCCCAAAAGCAAATGTCATCCTCTAATGTGAAAACCCACTATCCTGCGATCTGGGTGAGTCCTTTTTCTCCAGAGAAAATTATGATTAATGAGACCATCAGAGATGAATTTTGAAACCATTGGCTATTTAAAATATCACAGTACTTATTTCTATCTCTATTTTCTAGGTTACGTGTTGTTTGTATTTTTAAATACTAGATAATGTCCTTATTTACAAGGAATCATACTGAAAACAGTCGATACACTCAACTGAATTCAACTGACTGAATTTAAGAAGACCTTCAAAATCAATAAATCTAAACCCTTTGCTGTTTTAAGTACAACAAAATTTTTCTTACACTTCAAGAAGGCTTACTGGCTTACCTAGAATCGTACAGCTCAGCATTAAACCTAGGGTAATCCTTCACAGCCATATCTTCAGAGATTTTTACCTGTGAGAGCTCATTAAGCATTCAAACCTTCAGGAATAAATAGCGAAAGCATTTAAAGCCCCCTTTTATGAGGAAGGGGTGTAAAACGCCAAGGACCAAAAGCAGATATCAAACTAAAACTCCAGACCAAAGCTTTTGCTTCTGTGGTGCCAAGGATGAAGACATGCCTTCCATACAATGCACAGACTAGGAAGGCAAGAAAGAGTGCGGTCTCCAGTGTGCACGCGGGGATGGGGGAGCAGAGGGAAGGCAAGCACGCACGCAGCACAGAGGGGCTGAGATGATGGGCAGTGCAGGTGCCTGGGTCAGCGTGGGAACGTGTAGCCCCTGGAAGGCCACTCCACAAAATGGAGGCCTGGTCTCATTTGGGCTGATATTCCATTTCTCTAAACCATAATTATCTCCACTATTATAGTTTGAATTTTGTATCATTCCACATACAGTTCACCGTCTATCACATTTCTTACACTTGATGCTCATTACCCCGGGGGGGGGGGGGATAAGCGAGAGCTATCCTACCTCTTGGGCTAGACAGGAAATGCTCCCTGACTGCTGAGCACAAGGTTTAGAGAGGGCAGACACACCTCCTGGCCACTCTTTGGGGTCACTGGAATGAGGAGATTCACAATGACAGCATGGACAGAAAGGAGAAAGAAATGGTGCGAATCCCTTCTCCAGCAGCAAACAGTTGCCTGGAAGTTGCTTGATGAACACAGACCACAGGCTGCAACTGGAGTCTAAGCTCTAACCTTTCACCTTAAGCCAAATCTGATTTTCAGGACAATTCTCCTATTTTTCTAATGCAAAAAGTTACAAAGTAACACTAACTTACCTCCTGGTCATTGTGATGGCCAATTAAAGTGACATGGGGTAAACATTAATAAACCATCAGACATGGGACAGATGTTAACTCTGATGATGTCAGAAGATAAGGGAGATAAAGGTCTCCAAATATTCTTCATTAATACTTTCCAAACTAATGCCTGCTGTTCAACTTATTTACAAGGGAATAGAATAAACTCTGTAGCTTATCTGAAGAACGACTAGCATCTGGAAGAATTGCAGTTCAAAACTGGGGAAGCCCACAGAGAAACCCTGTCTCGAAAAACCAAAAAAAAAAAAAAAACTGGGGAAGCCATGCACGACAACGAGTCCTAGGCATATGTCCTGAGACAGGGAGCTGTGTGGGAGCAGAGCTGCTAGATCACGCAAGACAGTATCGGCTTCCAATAGTCATAAGGTAAGGATCAAAAGATTCTTAAAGAAAGAATTCTTGCTTTCTGTAACACTGGTGTTATATTCGAGCCTATAAAATAAACCATTGCACCAGCTCACACATTCACAGGACAAATGACATAGGATGAGACCCACTGAGCTTGGGCTGCATGGAAGACACAGTGGCTAAAACGAGAGCACCAGTGAGCACCAGCACTGGTCTCCCCCAGAACCCCCTTTCCACTTGAGTGGTTAGCAAGGTCATGTCTGGAGGGGCAACTTGCTTTCCCATGGACTTTTCAGCACCCACCAAAACAACATCAATAAGAAGCGGACTTCTCTATGGGATCAGAAATGATCTGGACTTTGTTCCCCAAAGCCTACATTGCTGTCACCAACCTACAACTTAAAATTCCTGAGTCCAAAGATTAGGCAAATATCTGTGAATGCACAGAAACTACAAAGTGACATAATACTGCCCGGCTTGTTCACGCTAAAGGACAGCTCGCAGGAGGACTCAGCAGGACCAGAAAACAAGCACTAGATGTAAGCGAATCACATTTCCCTACAGCCTCTTCTCAGAAAGGAGAGTCTCTGGTTGCCCGGTACCCCCTCCCAGTACCTCTCCCTTGGGCTCACTCTGGAGCTCCCCTGACCCACACATCTAAGAGGAGGCCATGGACAGCCCACTTATATTATGAATTTGAGAAGCAGCAACTTTCTTCTCATGTAGTCTCCAACTAACGCTGAAAAGCAAATTCGACCTGTGTGATTTATACCAAGGAAAACAATTCTACCTGGACAACTTTGGCAGGAATTTCTGAGCAATATGGTTAAACTGTGTCCCTTACTTTCAAAGACAGAGGTTGCTCTGGTTACTCTCCCACCACCATACCGCCATCTAAAAGAATGTTTAAAAGATTCATTTCCAATGTTAGGAAATCAGGCTTCGACCCACCATTATGTGGTCTCAAGAATTACACCCAACCACTCATGAGTCATCGGGTCCTGGACTTAATCGGTGAATGAATTCGTCATTTTTCCTCTTTGACGGAGGTGACTGGCTAGCCACACCACAGAAAAGAACTGGCAAATGGGCAATGCCGGACCAGTGAGCCAGTGGCCTTCTTAAGGCTCACACCTAATCAACTATTTAATTTGGGAACTGAATGAATAGGCAGTTTAACTCTATCTCCCCGCTCCTGGCACACATTACACGGCGTCTACCATATAAAGACCAGGAAAAAATTCCTTCTTGAACCTTTAGCATTAGGAAATGTCATCTTACCACTGAAAACCAAACAGCACTACCACACGTCATGACGGCAAACACAAGAAATGACCAGGAGAAACATCATATACCTGTTCATTTCAAACAATAATTGTGCCTACAACTTTGAATTGATTAGAAAAAAAGTCACATCTGTGCCCATGCCTATTATATGTTAATTATTGTTCAGTTTTCTCTGATCATTCTCTTATATTATTTTCCTTGGTGTAAATGATGCAGGCTGAGTCTGCTTGAAAAATCCTAATCTTTGTCTTGTAGATTTTTCTGGATATTATGGGACTGACTTTGCTGACTGAAAAAATAAGTTTTGGCTAGATTTAAATGGCTCTTGCCAGGACCTTAGTTTAGCGGCATTACTACGTATTTAGGGCGCAACTCCGTAAGTTACATTTCTAACGGTTCCATGTCATCGCAATGATAATGACACTTACTCAAATTAAACTATCTTCTTGATTCTTTGCCTCAAAGAGAAGGTTCCTGTCCTCAAAAATTAAAGTGTTAAGATTGAACTGACGCCTCCTGAACAAAGGCAAGTGTCACATGCTATTGAATCTAGGGGTAAACCTTGAACGATGTCTGCTAACCAGCCTTGAGAGGACTAAGCAGCGAAGAGGCAGCTGCAGAAAAGCCTCCCTGAAGCTTGACGAACAAGTTGTCTCTATGGAGGATCACGGTGACTGCAGGATGGAGAAAATGCCAGTAGGGCACTGGAGCAGGACTAACAATGTGTTTATAGATGATGAAGATGGCTATGTCAAACAAGCTGAAGACAGACAGAAAGTTGTGGAAAGTTTACTTATGGCAAGACCCGATGAAGAATACAAGATTTAGAGTTTAAGTACTCCAAGGTCCAAAAAAAGGATGCCCCGCCCCTTTCCATCTTGATGCCCCGTCCCTTTCCATCTTGGACTGGGCCTATATGGAGGGTGACTGCTTCTCTTCATTGCATACATTAGTCAGTGTTCTCAGTGTGGCAGGGAGGAAAGATGGGTTCCAGGGGCATGGTTTTAGGGCACAGGTCCTAGTGTGCTAGCTCCGTGTGCTGGGACAGAGGACCAGGGGTGAGAATGTGGAACCAAAGGGGCTCTGCACCTAATGGCGGACAGGAAGCAGAGAAAGGAGACTGGGAAGCAGTTATTACCTTCAAAGGTACACTCCAAGCCATCTATTTATTCCAGCAAAGCCCCACTGCCCAAAATTCCCATCATCTCTCAAAATAGCCCCACCAGCTAGTGACCAAGCCATTAACACATGGACCTGTTGGAGACATTTCACATTCAAACCACAGAATAGCTTATAAGAATTTTCCACTTGGGTTAGTGACCAAATTATTCTACAAGAAGCTACCAATTATCAAACATGTCAGTCTATTTTTATGTGATCTCTAGAAGAAAATAAATGTTTTTTCTTCATTTGAAATTTGTGATTTGCTGGCATGATATCTCAACAGGACAGGAATCCCCAGTGACTACGGTCCAAAAAGCTAGGCACAGCTGCAAACGCATGTAACCCAAGCCCTGTGGGGATTTGGACGGGGGGGGGGTGCCAGGGTTTGAGGCTGCTGGCCTAGCTCCAGATACAGCGGCAGACCCTGTCTCAAGGGGGTAAGGCAAAAATGTGATGAAGCAGGACACATTTCCCTCTGCCCTTCACGTACACGCGGGAGCACAGTCCCCCCCCAACCCACATGCACACACACCACATGCAATGCTCACACACCAATAACTAAATAAAATCCATGACATACTCATGCTAAGAAATGAATATATAAATTTACTTTCCTTTTCTTTCTACCCAGAATCTGGTTTGTTACTCAGCTCCTAAAATAGGAACTACTAACATACTACATTCAAAGGAGTAAATAAATACCATCCGTGGAGGTAAAGTGTGTAATGCAAACATTCTGAAAGTTAGCATGCTTCACATCTACTTCTGCAACTTCTGCAGAGCCTGGGAGATGCAGCTTTGTGCCAGAGAATCTCAACTGAGCTGGGGACATGTGGCTCCTAACGTATCTCAGCCATGAATTTAGGGCTGACTAATTCTCAAATTGAAAGAGATGTCTGAACCAAGTAATTAGGGAAAGGAAATACCAGTAATTAGAAGTCCTAAAGCATACTACTAAACACAGTATTACTTCCAGAATATCCCTTTTTGTCTCAAACATACAGCTGAATTTCCTATTTTGAGCCATATTTCATGGCATTTCACCTATGTTATTAGCTAAACCTAAAAAGCAGACCACCAAAACTAAGAAGTAGAGACCTTTTCCCTTTAAATTAAAAGGAAGAGTTAAGACCACAGACTGATCCCAACAGGACCGTGAACACCACTGAGGACATGTTCTCAGATACAAGGCAACACGACTGCCAGCAAACATGGAGACTCCAAGTGCAGCTCAGCGAGCACACGAACAGATGTCCTGTTCTCCATCTGCAAACCTCTCGCTTTCTCAGTCTCCAAAATGAAAGCAACTAATGCCCACTTGAGTCTTCAAGAGCATATGAGAACATCAAAAAAATGAACTTTGAGATTTAAAAAAATTACAGTTTTGCCCCAGCCCACTGTTAACTGACTATCCATCCTTTTGCAGTGACTGGAAAGGCTGGAGTTAATAAACTAACTTTCTCATGAAAAAAAAAAAAAACATTCTAATACACATCCCTACCAACTTCCCCATCAGTACTGGCGAATCCCTCCAAACACTGATGCACTTAACTCAGAACTGCACTTTCTGTCCTCTCCATTAAGTCCCAAGTCCTCCAATTCCTCCTGATCAATACCTCCTCGTATTTATCTTTTCCTCTCTACTCCAGCAGCATTATCCTCTGGAGCTCATCCTCTTATTACCCGAAGTCTCTACCGAGACTTTCCTCTTCGCCGAGCAATGCTGCAAGAAAATGCCTGGAGTCCTCCTGAGGAGTGTAGACGTGCCAAGCTAGAAGGCAACAAGTGTCACACTTGATTGTCTAAAATCCCTTACTAAAGCATCGCCTGCTGCCTTCCTCAGCGGTACCTTGGATCTAGATGAACTCGTTTGCTTAGAATATTGACTTCAGGATGGAAAACTAAATATAAACAATATATGGAAAAACAAAGCACCATACTAAAAGGATTCTAGAAACACCCACATAAACTTTATTTCTCTTGACCGTCTATAACAAATGATGGTGATAGCTAGGAAAACATCAAGAAAGGTCCGCAAGCATTTGGTTCTAATGAAACATGACAAAATTTATGCAGAATGAGAAAGAAAAAAACAAAATTATCCAATGAAAGGAAAATTACAAATATATTTTGAACTAGTATTTTGATTGTTTTTGCTAAGCCAAAGCAAAGGCGAAATTACCTATGCTAGACTTAAGTCCCTGGTGAGTATTTGAAATTCCTACTTTTCCCCAGTTCATTTCAACTCAGTTGCACCTTGCGCCAACTGCTAACAGGTCTTCTATAAGACAGGGAAGCTTTACTAGAGCTGCGTCAGCCCCGCATCACAGAACCACGGAGCCTCACACTGCTTCCCAAGTGAGTAATAAAATCACAAACATTGGTATACTCCTAAAAGCCAGAGCTTTTTCTTGAGCTTAAAGCCTTGTAAGTCTTGCCCCAAAATGAGCCTCCAGGGTTGATAGCACTCCTGAAACTGACATTTAGCATGTTTTTACATATTTTTCTAGAGGAAAGACCCCTGAGTTTTCCAAGTCCCCTTGGAGTCTCTGACTTCAAAAAGGGTTCACAGCTACAACTTTAATATTCCCTTTCAACACTTCAATCATATTTAATTACCCACATCCATTATTATTTCACAGATGTGGGATTTCTAGCAGAGTCAAGAAAGTCTGCCTGCTGCCTCAAGGCAGGAGCCATGATCTCCTTCACTCAGAATGTCCTAACCCTCAACACTCCCTGTGAATCCCTTCCCCACCATTCACCAGGTCCTCTGCCCAGTGTACTGTGGCATATCAGAGAGCTGGGAATCCTTCTGCTCACCAGGTCCTCTGCCCAGTGTACTGTGGCATATCAGAGAGCTGGGAATCCCCCCGCTCACCAGGTCCTCTGCCCAGTGTACTGTGGCATATCAGAGAGCTGGGAATCTCCCCGCTCACCAGGTCCTCTGCCCAGTGTACTGTGGCATATCAGAGAGCTGGGAATCCCTCCGCTCACCAGGTCCTCTGCCCAGTGTACTGTGGCATATCAGAGAGCATCAGTTACTTACTCGTTTCTGTGATGAAATGCTACGATCAAAGCAACTTGTAGAAGAAAACGTTTATTTGGGCTTATGGATCTAGAGAATCAGAGTCCACAGCATCACAAGTGGATAGCAGCACAGCAGCAGAATTCACCTCTTGAATCATAAGCAGAAAGCAGAGGAGAGAGGCTGAAAGTAGCCTGGCTTTTACTCTCACATTCTACCCCTGGTGATGGACTTCCTCTAGAAAGTGGGCGCCACATAAATCTCCCAAACAGCACCACCAATTAGGGACCAAGTATTCAACTTCCTGCACGATGAGGGCATTCTCCTTCAGATGACCACACAGTGTTTCCATTCCTTGCCTGAAGGTGGACAGTACAACTACCTACCTAGCAGAGGACCTCAGTCCCACCCACTTGGATGGTTGGTTTTTTTTTTTTTTAACACATTCCCAAAATAGCGACAAGGATTTTGCTGGACATGTCTTAAAATACAATACACAGCTTTAATGGTGAAAGTGTAAGTGTGTGAGGCTGGAATAATGGGGCACTTTATGGCAGGCCATGTTCAAATGTCTCACATCACCATGTACATCAGAGCACCCCATTCAGTTCCAACTCTCAGGTGATAATCTTCGGCTATAAAACAGAACCCAACAATAAGGTCTGCTTAAAGCTACACAACAGTAATTCATGTCAGCATTCATAAATAAGTATACTCTTAAGATATGCTGAATATCTTTCTCATTTTGAGTATTTCAATCAATCTTGATTTGAGTCAATTTATTCAACAATTTAACAGGAAACCAAAACCACTTTTAGAAACATAGCAGAATACAAATGACAAATAAACACGATTCTGCATCTTACATCCAATCATTCCATGTTTCCAGTTCTCTTATTAAAAAAAACTACTAGTGGATAAATAAACAGAAATCCATGGGCGAGTCAAAGTGCTTTATAGAAGATAACTGGGTTTATACCCATCTTCATAATTAGCAATTCATGAGTAATACACCCACTGGTTTATATTTTTGCTATTCCTTGTTTTTTTTGCTTTTTTCATTTTCTCTGAAGACTATTCTTCAAGAAAAAAGCGAGGTCTATTAGTGTTCAAGATTAAAAACTTCCTATGCATGCATGCACATGCATGTACACACACATAAACAAACATACAACCCAAATAAGCCAGGTACGGGGAGCACTTGAGAGGCAGAGGTAGGAGTATATTGCCATGAATTGGAGGCTAGCCTGGGCTACACTGAACGATCAAAGCCAGCCTACATACAGAAACTATCTCAAGGAAACCAAAGTCAGAGTTGGGGATGGGGGAGTCCAAACAGATTTCCATATTTTAACCATATAGACTATATGAAATAGAAGATGAATTCTGCTCATTTGCACCTGGAAGCCTCATAGAACTTTATTGAGCTTACCATTCTTTTAAAAGCTTTACATGAAAACCATCCTACGAATGTCAAACTCAGATGTCTCCTTTGCCTGAGGCTTCATGAAATATGATGCTTGTTAATTCCCCATGTCTTTGCATTTGCTCACAGCTTCCAGAAAGTTCTTCTACTCCTGAAGAAGATTCTTTGGTGAAGACAATGATGGGCTGTCTATCCAAACATAATTCCTGTACTTATTTTCTGTCACAGCCTATCCCTGGCTGGAATGTGCCAAAGGAAGGTGAACCCACTTCTGCATGCTGGAGGTAACCTCCCTAAGAAGGGAAGAAGTCAGCGATCTGTAGCCATAGGAAACAGCAACATTCTAGTCTATTATTTCTCCCTCCCTCCTCCTCCTCCTCTGTCCTTCCCCTCCTCCTCCTTTGTCCTTCCCCTCCTCCCCCCCTCCTCCTTCTTTGTCCTTCCCCCTCCTCCCCCCTCCTCCTCTTTCTTTGCCATTATATTAGAGAGTCAGGAGGGTACTGAATCTAGTAGGGTAGAAGCCAAAGGTGCTACTAACCCTCCTCCAATGCACAGGACAGCTCCACCCCTAACATCAAGAAATGCTAGACCAAGACATTGGTTCTAAAAGGGTGGCCTTTTATCCAGAAGCATAGGCATCTAACAATGGAAACTTGTTAAAAATGCAAATTCCCTATTTCCACCCCCAAACTCTAGAGATGGGCTCACATGCTTAACAAACTCCAGGTTAATTGTGATGGACGTACCATTTCCAAGCCCATGCTGAAGGAATGGGAGTTGCCGACAGACAACCGTGGTCTATCTCTTGGTTTCGTGTTTGTTACTGAAACAGAACCACACATAACTCACTTACTTATTGCTACAATGAGAAAGATGCAACCATGATACAGACTTCATAGTCTCTAATATTTATTATCTACACCTTTAAAAGAAGGTTGGCCAGCCAGTTCTTGGCACAGTTGAATTGGTGATTTTGATATTCTTGCAACTTATTGATTTAAGATGGGGTCCAAGGAAGCCATGAGAGAATTGGGATCTACAGGATGAAAGAGGGAATGCTGCTGGGTATGAAGATGGGACGTCAGAGGAGACATTCTTCTGGAAAAAACACAGGCACGAGAGGACACGTGCATTCTTTGTCTAGCTAGTGCACTGGCTAGTGGGACTGGGGAGATGCACTGGCCATTTTGCAAGCAGAGAGAAGGTCAGAGGAAGAGCAAAACCACTCACAGCCATGGGACAGGAGCAGAAGGAACCTGGTACCTACAGTTCAATTTCTTTCCTCATTGAAACTGTATTACTTGACTGATGGGGTGGGGGACTGAATTAAAATTAAGGACAAAAGAGCAAACTAAAAATCCAGGGATTGGGAACCCAAACAACCACAGAAGTTTTTAATTACATTCAACCCATTCTAATGTATGTATGTTTGGAGCCCTAATCCATACAAGTTCTAAAGTAAAACAATTCTGGTTTGAAACAAATTAAGTTTTTCCCACAACAATTGTGGCGACTGTTTCCTTTTCCTTTGCAACTGGTACAAAATTAACATTTAGCCACAGTCGAAGAAATACAACCAAAGCTTCACAGTGAGCAGGCACACAAGCTCCCTATGCTGGCAAGCCTTTTCTCCAAGAAATCAGCAAGGACTATACCTTAGACTTCAATCAACTTTAATCTGTGATGAACCCAAACCACATAGGTATTTAAAATCTTTGGTACTTAAACAACTTTGTTTCCAAGTGTATAATGTAGCCAGCTTAAACTGACATCATACACAATGCAAGATTCTGGAGACAAGAGCAAACAGATCATGAGCCCCTTCCTTTGCCTGGCTTATATCTGGTGGAGAAAATAATAAATATGCACAGAGAACTACACAAAAGAATCACAGCATTAACATTTTTCAGTGTTATGACCACACAGAGGGACAAATAATCTAGTTAAGATTCAAGTAGCATAAGGAAAAAAATGTAAACTACAATTTAACATACAAATGGAAGATTCTAGAAGCCACCATTTGAGAAACTCGCCTCTTTTCCAGCACCCAGAAGACCTGAGATGGGAAATTTTGAGTTTGAAACCAGACTGGTCTACAGAGCAAGATCCCACCTCACAAGTAAGCGAGCAGAAAGCATCCGCAGGGAGAATTTCTTCAACCTTCCCTGCGCTTGGAGATTTGTCTTCACTAGTGTTTCAGCACACACTGGCAAGGGGGGGGCTATAATCCTTCAAGACTAACTTTCCAAGGTCAGTACCAACTTCATGAAGGATGAAGTCTTCCCAAATACAAAGAAGGATCAATCCCAGAGCCTGGGTGTAGCAGGGTCATCCTGGGTCAACACGGCCAACTCAGGGCCCAATGAAGGCAACTTCTACACCAGGAAGGAACCAGACCAATAAGCGACCCTTGTCACTGTGAAGGAGAGTTCCGGGATGAACCCTTTCATTATATGGTTGGCCAAATATAGAAGTAATTTGTTGTGTGGTTGCGGTCACTGCCACCACTGACAATGTTTACTATGTGGTACAAACAATAAAGTTTTCATGTCTACTACAGCAGAACAGTAAGGGTGGCTTAGAGGTTGGGCTATTGCTACTACAGCTTAGAAGCCAAGAGCACAGACTAAGAAGATGTCTTTGTAGCTCACATAATTAAACAAGCCATTGGTATCTTATTAGTTTGTTCCAACTAAAAACCCTTTTGTCATAGTTTTGCACAGTCCCCTCTTTGTTAAAGACTCTCTCAGTGGTTAACCAGCAACCATGCCTGTTCGGGCCAGTCTGCTCATGCACAGTGCCTGACTTCCATGTTGTCCACCATCCTGCCCTCATCTCATTAATCTTAGAGGCCATCCAAATCCAAGCTTACTTATTACACTTGGCTCACATACTAGAATGAGATCCAGAATATTTTCTGTGAGATATTTTCTCAAGTATTGCATAAGGAAGCAGTGCTACTTTTTTTTTTCTGGAAAATGATCCTCCTTGTGAATTTTGTCTTGCTATTATCCACTTTAATATCAAAAAATAAATAAAATTCTCTATGATCAAGGTTCAGGCCTTTATCCAAGATTCTCATCTGTTCTCCATCTATTTCTTCTGATTCAAAACCTAATCAACTCACCTGGAGAGCTTCACAGTGCTTTAGGTATGCCTTTTGCCTCTAAAGGAATAAAAATATTGTTTCTCCGCACGATTCACCATTTATCATTGGGTAATCACCCCGAACCCTGTTGTCTGCCTCTACTTCTCAATTGGAGCCTAGATAAAAGTTGGTCTATGAATCAAAGGCCTTAAAGGGAAATTGGGCTTTGCCCCAGTAAATGACAGGGGTGCAATTCCTAGCAGGGATGTTAGGTATTTGTGGTTGAAGGAGGAAGTCCTCTGCCTGAGCCTGCATTACCAGTTGCTCAGCTGGGCAAAACCCTGGTTTCCCATAAAAGCATCTTCCCTGACCTGACGATGGTTTTGAAAATTCCACTTTAGCTGGAAATGTTCTAAAATGGTTCTTGTAGCTCTGGTTTGCTGAAAACCAACATTATGAATTTGGCAAGAAATCTCTGTTGCTCAGCTGCCTCGGATTTACCGTCTCTGGGCGCAGTCTCCGGCTCGGCTGTTGGGCTAGGTGCAGCCAGCACTGCCACTGCTTTGGGCAATATGGAGGTGGGAATCTGTGTAAGAGAAGAAAGGGATCTAGGTGCAGGCCTGCACTGTCTTTATGAGCATGCCCTACACCTCTTGGCTGGATTCCACATTCCCCAGGTCCCTCCAGCTGTAGTCAGTCAGTCCACTGACAGCTACCAGGCATCTATCAAGAGCCATGTGGATGACAAGGGACATAGCCACAAACACCATGCTCAGGTTTTCTTGGTTCTCTGCACCGTCAACTTACTATCCTCGATGCCGAGAAAGGAATGCTGCTGATAAACCCAAAACAAACTCCACTCTCATTTTGGCCAACTCTTAAAATGTCTCTACCAACATCTATGTAAGCAAATAGGGAATGATTGTAGGGCAGCCAAGAGACTGTTACCTGCAGGTGCTCCCTTATATCACTTCCTTACCAATTCAAAAATTAAGTAAAACTGGATAAGACAGTAGAAGCAAGAAACTTGGGACAACTGAGGGCTAGGTAATTAGCCAGATAAATAACAAAATGTTACCCTAACTGAATACTGAAGAAAAACACACTTTTAAGTAAATATCAACTAAAAATTCCTGAGATTATTGTGTATGTAAAGATATCATATTCAGAACTGGTTAACAGGGGTTTCAAGATGGCTTAGTGGATAGAGGCACTTGTCACCAAGTCTGGCGACCTGAGTTAATTCCTGGAACTGGAATGGTACAAAGAGAACTCACTCTGGCCAATTGCCCTCTGACCTCTATACACACCGTGGTACATATATGCGACCATGCATATGCACACACACACACATGCACGCACACACACTTAATAAGTGCGAAAAAGAAATGTATTTTAGAAACCTTGTTCGCTAATAACTAGTTCACAGTATAATGGTAACCCATGCCAGTATGTGACAGGAGGTTCTAGAGCAGTCAAAGAACCACCAGCTTCTCAATTCAAGAGACATCTGGTGTTTCCTGAAGCTTTTACTTAAAACTTAACATCCTCTGGCCCGGGAGCAGCATCCCCACACGACATCTTCTCCGTGTCCATTGGGCCAGACCTCCACAGTGACAGCTGGCAGAAAGGTTCTCTCACGGTATTCACACAGCACTTTGGAGCTTGTGTGTGCCCTCTCTTTTATGGGGAGGCAGAACCCTTCGCATCCAGGATTTCATCAAAGTTCCAGTGGCCATGCCTTCCATGCCGTGCCTCCTCCCATGGAGTCACGCTGTACATGCTCTGTTTCGCTAAGTGGACATCAGTGCCATTGTGCAAGGAATTTACCATGGAGCACTAGAGCCGTGCGCAGTAAAGGAAGAACGAGAGCAGCAGATTCACAGGTTGTAGCAAGCAGCCAGTGAAAGGGAGGTTTACACTTATATTTAAATTTCAACCAAACAGTAAAATCTTACAAAGTCTGATAGTGATCTTTTAAAAATCTAAGTTCTAGTTCCCCAGAAAGGAGGCAAGTTGAGTGAATGGCACCAAATCATTTACTTGGAAAGAGAGAGAGAGAAAGAGAGAATGTTATTATTTATTGTTTATAAAACAAGAAAATAAAATATTAATCAATGTGTGATATTCTGGGGTAAATGCCCATGTAGTTCTAATTGCTACAACAGGGCAAAGCCAGTCTATAGTTGGGTCTTTCACAAGGGTCCGCCATGGCCCAGGCATTGGGTTAGGTCTTCCGTTCCAAAGATGAACAAGACGTGGCTTCATCCCTCTTCCAGCTTACATTACAGTTCCAAACTCAACAAAAGCTTTCTCAGAACAAATCCAATCCAGCACACTAATGTCTGCTAGTTATGGTAATTAAAATAAAGGGGCCGTAAGCACACTTACAATTGTATCCTCTCGAGAGGGATGATATTATTGTAAGAAAATCAAGACAACATAGCCTGCAGGTTTGAGTTTCAAGCCTGGGTTCCAGGCTTTCAGCCACCACAAGAGTCGAGCGGCTTCTCTCCTTTAGAACAGCTGGGAAAGCTGTGGGGCGAAACGTCTGGTCCAAAGCCGTTACTCCTTTTGGCTTTGCTTAGCCTTCCAAAAATAAAAAAGATTTCAAACAGACTTTCACATCTTAACCCTCCAGATATTTTCCCATTCTGTCAACCATTTAATTTGGCATACGTGTTTAAAAAGTTCCCTGTCTTTATCAATATCTCCAGAATTTTCTCTTTAGTTGGCAATGCTGCCCTTTTATCTGTAAATAAATAGATCTTTATGATATAGCACAAGTCAAACATCTTATCTAAATAGAAACTGATAATGTCTGGAACAGTAGCTGTAAAGGAAAGCTCAAGACGTTGTCTAAAAACATTCAGGGATTCTGGGTATGCTAATCAGAGAGTATACGCTAAAGGTAAGGGAGAGAAATAAATCACTAAGCCCAGTTAGGGCGTCCTCAGCAAAGGTCTTGTTAGTCTGTAGGGATGCACTCCTTGTTTACTCTACCCTGAGGTCATTTCAAAAGGACATGCTGTCCATCCCTCTATACTGCCAAGTCATATCGTAGAACATTTGCCTGGGATTTGACCAGTTATCAGGAAACTGATAGACAAAAATCCTTTTCAAGGCAACAAGCATTCTTTTTTTTTCTAATAAATTTATTCATTTATTTAGAGTTCCAGTCACAGTTTCCCCTCCCTCCTCTCCTCCCTTCCCCCAAACTCCCCTCTGTCCTGCCAATCCACTCCCCCTTCACTTCTGTTCAGGAAAGGGCAGGTCTCCCCATGAGCATCAACAAAACATAGCATAGCAAGTTGCAATAATACTAAGAACTTCCCATGTATTAAGGCTGGACATGGTGACCCAGTATGAGGAGTAGGGTCCCAAAAGCCAGTAAGAGTCAGGGACAGCCACTGTTCCCACTGTTAGGAGTCCCGCAGAAGACCAGGCTACACAACTGTGACACAGGCGCAGAGAGCCTCATGCATTCTTCAGCCAGTGGCTGGACCGGCTGCTAAGCAGGCTGCATGCCCACTTTAGCCCCAAGACTAAGCTAACTTCTCTACCACTTGTTTCCTCCCCATTAATAGAAGCTATTATGCTTTCTCTCCACAACTCTTTCTGCACATTGGAGAGGCACCTCATTCTCCATCAGCACAAGAACCGCCCTTTCACTCCGGCTTCTTCTGGGCCTGTATTTCATCTCAGCCCCTCCGCAGTGACATCGCGTTACAGGTGATGCGTGTTTTCTTCCCTTTCAGTATGCAGATATAGGATGCCAAAAATTGGAGTTCATGTTCATATGGTAAACAGATAAAGTTCAGCATGCTCTGGACTTTATCTATGATTTGAATTGCCCAACATGGCTGCAATGTCAGAAAATACAACAGGAGGCTCAGTTGGGCATGTGTTGAGATCTATAAGAGGCCAGCATTTGGGATTATACATCATGATTTTAGCCTAAGATATAACTTTTATCGTGATTAAAATATCTAAAGGCTCATGACCAGAGGTTGGAATGGGAACATAGTAGAATTGTCACAGAATCTATTCTAGCTATTACTCAATATCAGGGACAAAAAACCCAAAAGTTCTAAGCTTTCAAAAATTCCTATAATGATGATATAATAAGGCAAATTAGATGGCAAAGGGCTGAGAATGAATTGTGTCATTGCTAACACCTGCAATAAGTCCTTAAAACAAAGCAAGGGTCCAGTTACACGGGACAGTTAAGTTCTGAAGAGCTAATGGACAGCTAA
This sequence comes from Chionomys nivalis, assembly GCF_950005125.1. Taxonomy (NCBI): domain Eukaryota; kingdom Metazoa; phylum Chordata; class Mammalia; order Rodentia; family Cricetidae; genus Chionomys; species Chionomys nivalis. Next base: position 22,321,030 of record NC_080089.1, on the reverse strand, counting down.
GCAACAGTGGAAAGTTGGATCACATACTTAAATGTCCTTTAAGAAGTTGAGATAAATGGCCTCACAGCACAGGAAAACCAGAACTGAGAGGCGGTGGATACAAACTAGCTTGGCTGGTTAATCATGCCACAATGTAAACATTCCTCCCAAAGAGAAAATGTTGAGAGCCTACAGAGATGCTCAAACTTGCTGTTCCTGAACAGAACCTAAGCTCTGTGCCCAGCAGCCAAGCTGAGTGATTTCCCACTCTGCCTCCATGGGATAAAAGACTCACTTCTGGACTCCAGGGCCTCTCCCACCCTCATGCATGTGACCTACACACACAAACACACACACACACACACACAGAGACAGAGAGAGACAGAGAGAGCGCCAGAGAGAGACAGAAGTATAAAATAAATCCTTAAAAAAAAATCTTGGAAGGAAACCTTCCATATCTATAACTTGTGGTCAAATATACCTCAAAAAAAATGAAAAAGTCTGTCACTGTCCCTAATTAAGTGATTTTTCTAATTTACATTGATTTATTTTTATAATTAAATGAAATCATTATTTTCATTGCTATAAAGAACTGTAAAGTTCCTAGTTCAGTTAGCTAACAGCCCTGAGAATTTCGTGGGTGCCATGCACTGTCTTACCAGCTCAGTCTTTACAACAGCAAAAGCAAAGAAGTTCCTGTTATCCTGTTCCACAAGTTAAGAACCTTAAATATAGACAGCAAGGAGCCCTGGAGCACACAGCTGCACTGTGAAGGGAGGACTCAAACCCAAACAGGTTTAGAAAGTTCAAAACTAGCTTCTAGACTGAGGAAAAGTATCCTCAACCATGTGTAAGAAGGGTCAATGTTATCATTTTGGTACAACAAACAAGAGAAGAAGGCAGAATTCTTCAAGAACTGTGATCTCCTCTTATTCCTCTGCACACAAGGGTCATGCCCCGCCCACACACACCTTCACTCAGGAAGAGACCACAGGGAAGAGCTGTGGTAATGAATGTCTCCTGGCAGCATGGACGGGATGAACCTGACAAAAACGATCAGCATTTCTTCCCATCAGACTTGGGCTTTCTGGCACTAAGTGTATTCTCTGTGAAACAAAAATTGCAGTTAGAGCCATGTATGCCACCCGGGCCAGAGTTGTCACCAAATAGCAGAAGGGCACCTGGGAACCCTGGATTTCATGGAAGACCTGACAAAGCTGCGAAGGAACATAAGTAACAGATTCTAAAGCCATATGAACTGGTATATACCATCAGTGGCACTTGGAGTCATAATAACAAATAGTCGAAGAACTACTGTTTTGTTCTTTTAAGTATTGTTGAGTGTGTCTGAGTGTGTACATGTGTCGTGTGCATGTGGATATCACAACATGCATGTCTGAGGACGACCCTGGTCAGGTTTGCGCCACAAGCACCTTTACCAATGAGCCTACCTACCCAAGAAGAATGAGAGTCTAAGTCTCTGTTTCCTGTTCTGTGAAATGCACAGAGTGACAGCCACAGAAACGGGTGCACTGTGGGAATTTAACAAAACCAAGCAAGAAGCAGTGAGAGTCTTCTCATGTGAAACAACACCGGAATGCATGATGTAAAAACTAAAAACAAAGGGACCTGCGCTCCACATTTATTACCATCCAACAACTGGCTTGCCTAAACAGTGCTCTTCCAAAGTTTTCAGCAATGCTCTGATTCAAAGAAAGCTATTCCTTGTTACCTGCAAGGAAATCCTAGTGTAAATTACAGCTCATATGGAATAAGAGGTTTCCCGTTTTGTATGCCTCACAATTGTTCTCACGCTACCTATTGTGAAGAAAACAGATAATATTTCCTCACTTTACCGAAGAGAAGACCTAGTAGGGAACAGATGGGTAAGCGGAGAATGCATCCCCAAACTACTGGTCCAGGCCGCTTACACTGCTTCATCCCCTCAGGTCTCTGATAAGTAGCTCCCTACCTTTGTGATGCTGTCGTGCTTTATTTTGATACAGTCTTTCTGAAAGTATTCTCTACCTCTAGTTAAACAAAGCTAAAGTCCCGGTCTCAAGTACCTTACCCTTTAGAATACACCTGCTACCCAAAGGAGAGAGGCAGGCTGGGCGGTGGTGGCGCACACCTTTAATTCCAGCACTCGGGAGGCAGAGGCAGGCGGATCTCTGTGAGTTCAAGGCCAGCCTGGTCTACAAGAGCGGGTTCCAGGACAGGCTCCAAAGCCACAGAGAAACCCTGTCTCAAAAAACCAAAACCAAACAACAACAACAACAAAACCCACAGGAGAGAGGCAAGTTTGTGAAGCCTTAGGCAAATCTAGGTATATTATACAATAAAACTTGAACAAAAGAATAAGAATTGTGTCTTTAAAACATAAACTACATTCAACATTAACACATCTACAATATGTAAAACCATTATACTTAAGATTAATCAACTTCATTGAACAGCAAACAATAAATATTCTAGAGAATACTACATCATTTAAATTTTTTCATAGGTCAGATACAACATAAATATCAGCTCAAAAAGACTTCAGAGAGAATTGAACTACAGATAGTTGAATTTTTCCACTACAAAGGGAGACCTGGGGTCTCACACAGAGGGGGAGACCTGGGGCCTCACACAGGAGGGGAGACCTGGGGCCTCACACAGGAGGGGAGACCTTGGGCCTCACACACACTAAGAAAGCACTCTGTCCCTAAGCCTCCTCTCCAGGCCCAAAACTTAAAATTTTTTGGATGCAATTGTTCCATAAATTAATTTGTCATCTTTACATTGGTATAATACTTCATGGGCCAACCATAAATTATACTCTTCTGCCTTAGCAAGTAGAATAACTTAAAAGCCTAAAACACTTGGAAAACATGATTTTAGGTTTGTTTATATCTGGTTGCAATAGCTCCATTGTGCTTGCTGAAGCTTGTTCCAGTGTAGAGGAATTTGATTAATTTTATTTCAAACAAAAATAAAAGCACATCATGGCTCACAGAGATACTGTTTAAGTTCACAGTCTGGAAACACAGCACTTTCAGAGTTGGAAAGGATCGCTGTAACATGGAAATACATTGGAACCCATTTCTTCCGCTGATCCAAACAACACAACTGTCTTTGCTTTCTCAAGGCTCCCAACTGAAACTAGATCTACAGTGCAAGGTACAGGAGCTTCCAGGTCCGGAAGTCAACACGCCAGCTCCCTTTGCTGTTTCCTTCTGAATACGTGATGCTGCACAATTGGTTAAAGAGGGAAAATTCAAGGACGTGCAAGTCTGCATTTTTCCCTGCATGCCAAGCAACTGGTTTGGTTTTGTCAATTAATTGATTACTATTTTCCTGAACTGCACAGCCCCAATTTCGTGGCCAGCAACAATTAAACGCAGGGAAGATGTGGGCACACTGTGTCCTGTAAGGAAACTACGGCTCCACAGTTCCTCACGCAGACCACCAGCTCCCCAGTCTGTCGTCACACAGGCCCACACCCCATGGCACCCGCTTTCTCCTGGCCTATTCCTACAGGCTCAAGTCTTAAAATACTTAAATAACTGTGTAGTTGACCTCCTCACTCAGACTTTCTTTAAACATTGCCTAATGAAGAACATTTTTTTAAAAAGCAGATGGAACCTGGGCTTCCTAAGTATTTCCTGGGCCAAAGCCACACAAGCAATGCCATCGAACAAAAGAGCGATAGTTAAGACACGTCCTTTCAGCCTCTATAGGTAATCTCATGCTGACTTTTCTGAGTAAATACCCTTCACTTGTGTGGCCCACATTCTGAAGAACCTATGCCAAATAATCTTTAAATGGTTTCCCATAAGTGTGTGCCTAAGTACAGTTCACTTTTCACTTACAGGCGTGAACAGAGCTCACCACCACTTTTTTTATTTTTTATTTTATTTTTTTTGGTCAGAAACAATGTGGGCCACACTGATATCGGCTCTTGCAGCTTTGTGCTGAGCTACAACAATTTCGAAAGTCATCTGCGGTAATGATTTTTGCTGTTGGCCCACGGTGTCTCCAGTTAAGTACGATCACCTGCAGGAGAAGGTTGTGATGCCTGACAATTGCAGCGACCTAGAGCTACAGGTGCTGCAGCCGTCTTCCAGCACCAAGCCCGACTCTGACTTCATTGCCCCACTGACAAGAGGAAAAACCATTTCCTTCACCAGAGAAATCACTTCAAGGGCACACTGACTGGCCTCTAATGGAGATGTAAGACACAAGAGACACAGGATACTGGCGAGTTATGAAAATGTGGAGTACTTTAAAGATCTACTACAATGAAGGAATTTCACAAGAGAAAAAGTGGATACATGACCAAGAATTATGCTAATAAAACATTTTATGTGATTTATTTAAACTCAAAGCTTTCAAATTTTCATTTATGAGTTAAGAAGTAGCTTATTCTTAAATGAGTGAGGTACCCCGGACTCAGAAGGACAAATATAGTATGTACTCACTCATAAGCAGATACCAGACATAAAGCAAAGGACAACCAGTCTACAGCCCACAATCCCGGAGAAGCTAGAACCTTCCTCCAGAAACAGACAGAAGCAGATGCAGAGATCCACAGCTAACCACTGGGCTGAGCTCCCAGAGTCCAACTGAAGTGAGGGAGGAGCGATAATAGGAACAAAGAGGTCAAGACCATGATGGGGAAACCCACAGAATCAGCTGACCTGAGCCTAGTGGGAGCTCACTGACTGTGGACTGACAACTGGGAACTCGCACTGGACCAAACTAGGCCCCCTGAATACAGGTAACAGTGGTGTGGCTTGGGTAGTATATGGGGCCACTGGCAATGAGAACAGGCTCTAACTGTAATGCATGAACTGACTTTGTGGAGCCCATTCTCCTTGCTCAGCCTAGGCATGGGTTGGTCCTGCCTCAAGGAGGTGATCAAGGACAGACTTGGTTGACTTCCTAGGGGAGGCCTTGCCCTCTCTGAGAAGTAGATGGGATGGGGTGGGGGGAGGTGAGGGGAGGTGGGAAGAGAGGAGGGAGGGAAAAATGGGATTGGTAGTTTAAAAAATTAATAAATAAATAAAAAAGAATTAACCTATTATACACTCTAAGAAAAACTACACACCTTTATGTTTGAATATCAAAAAAAAGAAAAATGGCAAAGAAAGCAAGCAAGCTACTAAGTGAGGGACTAAGCTCTCCATACTGCACCTAGAGTCACTCACTCGGCAAACACTGTGTAAAAAAACAGCACCGGGCACACGGCACAGTCTTGTAAACCAGACAAAGTTGCTGTCTGTGTTGAAAATCTCCTCTCAGTTGAGTTTAGCAGGCATCGATGGAGGACCTCTAGTGAGCCAGCTGTGCGGGCCCATCTGAAAGTAGCAAAAACTGACACAGAATGCGTCTCCCTTTCTATGTCTCTGGAAATAAAAATGTTATATAAATAAAGTGCTTAGGAACCAGTACTGAGTGACTGACAGTTACAAGAAATTTGAACAGCATTGCTGGCCTACAGCTCACAAGCTACATGAGCATCTCTTAGACTTCAGCAAAGGGAAAAAAGAAACATGATTTTATGGGTAATCGACCCATGCTCTTTTTCTTTCAAATTTTTCTTCATTTCTCATCTGCTTAATTATAGAAAGGACTATTGGGCACTTGGTATAATTTTTGACTTGTTTTTTTTCTATATTTTGATCAAGCCAGACAGAAAGTAGATATGGGTCCTGAACATTTAACTTGAATTTCCCTGAGCTCAGGGGAAAGCAAGCTAATTGTCTGAGAGCAGAAGACTAGAACATAAACTCCTGGAATTGGTTTCAGAGAGTGTTGCCAACTCTCATGAGAGGAACACAGAAATTGGCCAAAGTTCTGTTTTTGCTGGGTTTATTTATTTATTTTTTAAGTTACTTTGGAAAACAGAGGTAGATACGTTGAAGATCATCTATTTTTAATAGCAAATCAAAGCATCGAGGAAAGTATGTTTCCAAATAAAGTATTTTGATTTAGATAACAGACATAAGTTAGAAGTGATTTTGGAAAATCATCCCACTGCTGTGAAAACCATGGTTTTCCATGTTTTCCAAGGTTAAACAGAGCTATCTCAAGACCTTACAATCACATACCAAGGTACTTTTCCCAAAGAACTCTAACTGGGCACTCGAGTCCATGAGCAATGCATGCTCACAGCAACACTAGTCAAAAGGCCCATAGAGCGAAAACAGACAAAATCCCACCACTGGAGGAATAAATAAGAAAATGTGGTACATTCATTCAAATAGCTATTTGTCAGCCTTAAAAGTAAAGAAATAATTCATGCTACAAAGACGAAACTGCAACACATTATGCTAACAGTCACAGAGATCGTGAGTCATTTACATAGGATATATAAAATGGGTGAGTCCACAAAGTCAGGACATAGACAGGTGTCTGCATGGGCTCAGGGAAGAGAGGTAGAGGACACACTGTAGAGATATTTAACTGGGTAAGTAGTTCTCTATCGGAGAGGACACACTGTAGAGAGTATTTAACTGGGTAAGTAGTTCTCTATGGGGGAGGACACACTGTGGAACTAGGCAGATGTGATGATCATACAACATATTCAATGCCTTTAAATTCCTCACCTTGAAATGGTTAATTTATGATATGTGTGTTATAACAAAAATATAAATATGTAAATAAATAAATGCAGGGTTGTTAGGGGAAGGAGCTGACACCAAATTACCCTTCAAAAGGAGCTCTGTTTAAAGACAAAGCTTGCAGACACAGGGGAAGAGGCTGGCATGGTTAGACCCTGAAGTGCGAGAAGGCTTAGCGGAGATGGAACATCATGCCAGAGACACGTGGTCCATCTGGAAGGGGGAGAAGACCTTAAACTTATCCTGCAGGTGCAAGGGGAACGACAGTGCTTGCTCCCCTCCAATCTCTCTTCAGGCTCTGTGCTCTAATCTCCACAGTGGGGCCTGTCAGCTTTTGACAAACAGCATGTGAGGCCTGATTCAGAGAGAAAGAGAAAGAGAGAAAGAGAGAGAAGAGAGACAGAAAGAGAGAGACGGGAGATAAAGAAAGAGAGAGAGAGAGAGAGAGAGAGAGAGAGAGAGAGAGAGAGAGAGAGAGAGAAAGCAGGGGTGGGTGAGAGGTTGAGCTAAAGGGTTTGTGATTTAGCATTGAGAGTTTCACCTCAATAAATTTTTTTAAAATGTTGTCTAGCCAAAACTAATAACAATGGTGTTTGGGAAATACAGACTTGAAGAACTCTTAATTGAAAGTGTTTTCAAACAGACCCTAAAGGTAATATATATACATGTGTATGTGTTTTTATATATAGTGCCTTGAACAATTCACTTTGTATTTTCTTTTTATGCTTAGCTATTAAAATTATATAATTTGTGTCTAGATTAATCTCCAAGAGGTCTTTAAATACGGGAATATTTAAGAAATAAGAGAAAGAATCTTATTTTAAAACCAAAATTATTTTCATTTTTCCTAAAAATGTTTTAAATAAAAATAATGATGCCACATAACAAGAAAACTCTGACAGGTTATACACAGCAAGCATGGGAACAAACATCATATTTAAATAAGTAAATCAGTTAATAGACAAAGGTAAAAAATTCAGAAATCATGAAGACTTGGAACCTTAAGTTTTAGAAGAATTTAATACATAACTTTCGGGAAGTGGGGAGAGCCAGGAGGCATGGTGGGAGGGGAAACTGGTTGGGATGTACTGTATAAGAGAAAAATCTGCTTTAATAAAAATAAAGAATAAACATAACTTCTATGATTGAACTTAGCTAATGAAAAGACATCTAATAAACTTAACTTAGCAAAGCTCTTCCAGCAGGGTCACCACTGTGAATGTTTGACACAGCAGAACAAATTATCTGTGTGTACACCAGGCAGGACTAAGCAGCATATAGCTTAACAAACTGTGATAAATCAGCTGCCCAATGACAAGGTTGCCCTATGGCACCAATACTCTCAACATCATCAGCATATCAGAAAAGAAACACACTTTACCAAGCACACCGTCCCCACTGTGGTTTAGGAAGCTGTCCTTTTGCATGTCAATACTATTTGTCCCACATAAGCTCAAACACGGAGAACATATTTTAAAATATACTCGCGTTTTTGGCAAAGACCAAATAATAAAAACATACTTCATAAGTAAAGTTCGTTTGGATTTGGGGGATTAAAAGCCAGTGTCCACATCTTGGTTTCTAATATTGCTCCTCCATGAAAGATACTGGAGCCCGGGAAGCAGCGCGTGGATGAGCGGGGAGCAGCCTGGAAAAGCATACTCAAAGAACCCACAAGTGTTTGGCACTTGTGTGGGCTACTCTGCACAAACCATCATCAAATGCAGACAGGCCAGCTCTTCCCAGGCCTTTGGATTTCTCCTCTTGAGCATTTTCTCAGTCTCAGCGCACTGGACTTTTCGGGCCCGATGCTTGTCTGTTGTGAGCAGTGTGATGCACACTGTGGGAGTTAACAGGGCCCTAGGCCTCCCTCCACCAGACACCAAGAGCATCCTCCCTGCCCCCAGCTGAGATCATCAAAAACCTCCCCAGCTGCTGCCCTGTGTCCTGGAGTGAGGGTCCTAAATCCCTACCCCTCACTGAAAACTAGTTTTTCAGAGAAACTTCCCAAATCTGAACTAAATAAAATTGGATAGTTGAAACAAGCTGAACAAAACTATAACCTTGGGGCTCATGTGGAGTTCTAAGGGAAGGCGACCTCCAGGGAGACTTGGCTGTGTGTTTTCACGCTTCCCCCCTCAGCAAGTCAGCAGCGAGGCTTTTTAAATGACTGTTTTAGCATTGTACTCCTGATCCCCAAACTTCATTATTCCAAGTGCTACTAACAAGCTGAAAAATGCAGTGCTTGACACCTCCACAAAAGCTATCTTTCGGGACACCGGGTGAGAAGCAATTTAATTAGACACAAGGTCAGCCGCCTGACCCCAAACACCACCTAAGAAGGCAGTCACCACTTACAGAGTTGCTTCTCTGCTGCCTGAGTTAAAAGGCCGGCAGAACCAGGCTACAAGAACTGCAGTAGCTACACCTTCGGGTGTGAAGCTGAGACAGACTCACCTATTTCAAGGAATCACTCTTCCATAGTTCTGAAAAAAAAAAAAAAATGCAAGTACACTCCCCTTGGACAGACAGAGAGCCTGGCTCCTCACACCCCTGCCAAGTTCAGTGTAACTCATTCAGCTTCTGCCAGCACTGGCTTCCACTGCTGTGCTCTAGACAGCGAGCAACCTATAGCTTCTTGTTCCTTACTTTAGTCAAAAACTAGGTAGCATTTTCCACAGAGAAGGGAACACAAAATTGCTAACAGAACCCTCTTCTAGAGGTTAGTAATCCCACAAATTCTTACAGTGGATCAGGACTTCAAAACAAGTCTAACCCTACACACTGTCTTCATCTCTCCACATTCACAGAGCCAATGAGTCAGCGGCTACGACGCCTGCTGCGGGCCACGCCTTCACAGCGGAGAAGCCTGCTTCTCTTTCGCTCTTCCCTCACGCTTAGAAAATCGCCCTCACACGTGGGTCCATTCAACCCTTCCTTGGCTGAATTTTACATGTCTTCCCTTAGAAAGAGCATGAAATACAGACTTTAGCCAAATCCAGAGATTCACTGTAATGCGTACTGTTGAAGGGAAAAGGTCAAATTTCTCCAGGGAGAAATCTGCCCCGTTCCCAGGTGCACCTGTGGACACCACTTGACCTGCCTTGCACTAATCTTGGGACAGAACCGGCTAATTGCTTTAGAGAAAAGACTAGAAATTAAAGGCCTCAAATCCTCTCCTGATGTGCCACTTGCTGTGTTCTTTGACAAGTTACTTAACCTCTTTGAACTTTTATTGATCCATAAGTGGCAACTATTTGGCAGATGGCATGTTAATTTATGGAATGGCATTTTAAGAGCACTGGCTAAAAGACATTAAATTCTACTTTTAAACTGTAAAAAGAGATGCTGTGGCCTTTAACAGCCTCTCAGAACTACTTCAACGAGCTGTTCCCCAATATACACAGTAGGCTTCCAGCTAGATCCATGTGGACTTTGAGATGATCAGCTAGCTATGGAAGAGGTGAATCTCCATGATCTTACTGCACAGGCCTGAGTTGCCAGCACTCTCAGGAAGGTCACACCAACTAAGACACGAGGCCCATCCTGCCCCCATCCTGTGGGGCAGGCACAAGAGAGGTGCTGCCATCTGCCCCATCTTGTTTCCCAAAAGTAATGAGTGCTAAGAGACAAACGCTACTCCACACAAGCACAAAGCGATCCACTTCATTCTCGACAGCGTTCTGGTACCTTTAGCAAGGACACGATCTCTTGCCACTGACACTCAGAATCCCAAGGCCAATTGCTTCTGTGACTCATCAATCAGTGTCCCAAGCTCTTTCCGCAAAGATGATCCTGTGTGTAAGCAGCATCCTAAGAGTTCCCCAGATACCCCGAGAGAGAAGACAAAGCAAAAAAAGCCTAATCTCTCGCCCTGACAGCTACTGTACAGTCACACTGGCCAACCTGCACCAGGGAGACCATACTCAGCCCACTGCACTGTTCCAGCCTAAAATAGTGGGACTTGGTTCTATAAAGGGTCTGTTCAGGAAACCCCACATAAAATCATAACCAAAAGGGGCTAAACTGCAATCTTTCCAGTTGGCACCTTTCTCTGGTTTCTACTTTAAAATGTGAACTTGTTGGATGGGGTGGCTTCCTCCTGCTTTTGAATCACAGCTGCAGCTGAGAGATGCTCTGTGGACAATGCAATGGCATGTTTAGTAGGATCTGACATCCAGGCTTTTGTTATGCATGACAGCACTCCTAAATTCCCATCTTCGCTGGAAGAGACATTTATTTACCCATATCCAAGATACAGAAAATAAATACAGGGAGGAAAGAAAAAAAATAAAAAGAAGAAGCCCTGTTTTTAATTCAGGTTGTGCTTTTTAAACTCAAAATGTACATAGAACCAAGCAAAACAGACTTCTAAGTAGTACTACCACTGTCTCCTTGCATTCCATTAATAGGAACGAGGACAAGCACCGATGAAAAGGAAGACACCATCTGATTCAGTACGTGTCTGCCCTTGCATTCATGCCAACGGTGACGCAACCATGCAACCACTGCTTTGTAAACACTGCTTTCTCAATGAAGTGCAATTTCAGGGCCAATCGTTGAATTCTAAACCCAAGAGAAATTTAAAGTTGCCTAAGAGTTGAAAGGATTTAAAATCAGAGCTTAAGATTAAGACTTCCCATTCCCAAATTTGTTCCAAGACACTGTGAATTGTGAGTAAAGTTGTTTGTACTCTCTATGATTAAATAAAAACTATTTACCAAAAGACACTAAAAAAGCTGCATAAACATTCTTATCTTGGAATAAGGGGCCATGGATGAGGCAAGAGGAGTAAAGGGTTCACACACCCATCCAATGCTTCTGTTTTGATGGTCATAGGAGAATTTCTTTATATCTGCAAATTTCAAATACTTCCAAAACAGTTATTAAACATAAATGGCGGACACACTGACTTACTTATTGAACAGTAAACAGTTTCCTCATTTTCAAATAGGCTAACAAAATATGAGCCACTAAGCAATCACTTAGTAACAGCTTTTAAAACAGGACACAAAACTGGCAGCCCTGATTTCTCCTACAGTCTTATGTGGTTCTGAACTTGGGTGGTTTGGAGTCTCAATCCAGGCAGGCTTTAAACAGAAAGAAAGAAAAGAAAAGCCCAGTTCCTTCATCTCCACTCTACACGAAGGCACTTACACCAGTGACGGCTTTTCTTGGCCTCTAATGCCACAGTAAGCTCTCAGCCATGACTGCAGGGAGTCGCAGAAGGTGGCGATGGGAAAAGGTAAGTGGCTTTGTCAGACTGCCTTGAGAAGAAATCTACTGGACCTGACGGTTAGAGTACAAGACAGGAAAATAGGAAAAGAAAGACAAAGTGGGGGAGAGGGTGCCCTGGTCCTGCTTTAGGAGGAAAGACTCTCTGATGCATGGAGAGACTGTCTAGGCAAAGGCATGTTCACCGGGAAGGCTTCACCTACCAAGTGTCGAGGGCACCAGTAGCCCAGCAGCTCTCAACACTGAACAACCACCCCCACTTCATTGTGTTTTCATGTTCTCATGGAGTCTGAGGTAGAAGTCACCCTGCTCATTTCATACACGAAGAGCTGTTGTCCCAAAGAGGATAATTAACTCACTGAATCCTCTGTGTCAGTCAGGGGACATCTGATAGTCCGTTAGGGTTGATAAATACAAGGTGACATTTCATAACTGTCTTGCACACATCAGCTCAAACAGCCTTAACAACCGGATCAGCTGGAGAACACCAGCATCATCTCCGCTTTCCAAAGGAAAAATGATATGAAGTATTTTGGTTTGGTTTTGTTGAAAAGTTTATGTTGGGGGGAAAAAAAGCACCCTAGTTCTTAGTTGGAAGGGGTAGGGATTTAGGACCCTCACTCCAGGACACAGGGCAGCAGCTGGGGAGGTTTTTGATGATCTCAGCTGGGGGCAGGGAGGATGCTCTTGGTGTCTGGTGGAGGGAGGCCTAGGGCACTGTTAACTCCCACAGTGTGCATCACACTGCTCACAACAGACAAGCATCGGGCCCGAAATATCCAGTGCGCTGAGGCTGAGAAACTGCTCAAGAGAAGTCCCATCGCTCGGGAAGAGCTGGCCTGTCTGCAGCTGATGGTGGTTTGTGCAGGCAGAGGTTCAGAGAATCCCACACAAGCGCCAAACGCTTGTGGTTTAGCTACCTCTCACTGCGGTATCACAGCTGCTCTGCCCTTACATAAAGGAAGAGCCTCTCTGCCTTGGGACCTGAACTCCTCTGCAAACCAAGGGACCACAACAGTCCCCCTGTGAATCCCATCCCTAGACACACTTCAATTGGCCAGCATCCAAACTGCCTGCACCTCCCCCTGGCCCTCTTCCCCATGTCCCTCATGAATGGTTCTGCTCTAGCATTCATAGGAACTCTCATGGAAGCCAGACATAATCCTGATAAGAAAGATCAAAACTACCTGATACCATGACAAATTACGCAGCTATAATAAGCCCAGCAGTGTGGTGCTGGCATAAAAACAGACCCGCAGAGCAACTGAACAGAATAAGGAGTTCAGAATAAATATACCCACACAAGGATGGTCAAGAAAATTTTATGAGGGAAAAGCAAAACCACACAAGAGGGAAAGGATAAGACTATTCAACAAATGGAATTAGGGAAATGGACAATTACACGCAAATCAAAGAAACTGGACCCTGAACATCATAAACAAATGCTGTTCAAAATGGATTGAATATTAAACATAAGCCTTGAAACCACAACTACAAGAAGAAACTGCAGAACCCTCACCCAGTACAAAAGTCTGCCTTCTTCTGAAACAGCACAAAAGGCACACACAAAAGAGCCAGAAATTAGCAAAAAATACTAACGGAAAAGGCAACCGTCAAAATGGTAGACAATATTTACGAAAAGATATGGAGTGGCAAGTTAATATCCACAATATGTAAGAGTTCCTAAAATCAGTAACAAAAATATAATCTCACTTTCCAAAACTAATGGGCAAAGAACTGAACAGAAATTTCTCCAAGTGAGACCTGCTCAAACGCCATCACAAACTGATGCTTGAATGGTTAAATTCCATCAAAATTCTTAGTAAATACAGTTACTATATCAGCTTTATCAGATCACTGGCCTAATTTTTCCATAGATATTAAATACATGCGTAATAGCCCAATGACACATTTCTATAAAACACCACCACATATTGTAAAAGAAAGTAAGATTTATATACAAACACATAACTAATCTAACATTCAAATACTATCTAAAATTTCCATATGCAAAATGTTCTAGAAGGCAGGATAGCACTCTGAATCAGATCGTGGGCATTGCGGATGTAGGTTATCTGCTGTGGGGATATGATGTGGTAGGTGCCATGGATGTGCCTATGGCGGCCTGTGCTCTGCATCCCAGGATCCAGCTCGCCATCCTCTTCTGAGTCTGCTTCTCTGTGACGTGCCCACTGCCGCTGCTTCCCTACCTCTTCAAGAATTAATCACTGGTTTCTTGCTTCATGTGCTATCAGTCTTTGGAAATCTGGCCTCGAAGCGAGGGAAGAAGACTGCCAACCAGGAATCACGTGGAATAGTCTGGTCTGTCTCTTCTTACACATTTTTAACAATATTTGTTTTTGTTTCTTCCTCGATGATAAGGTGTAAGAAATACAGTTTTAAAGATATGTGCATGGTGTTTGGGAGGACGCGTGCAGAATGTTGGCCCTCAGCAGTGCAATGCACCTCTTCACTGTCTTACTAATTCATTAGTTTCTTTCTGGCTGAGGACAGCTTCCTGCCTGCCTCTGTCCCCATCATTAAACCTCCTGGTAGCAGGACTTGCTACATTCGGTCAGTCTAGGGAGAAATGAGCCTGGCAGATACCTAGGACTGAATCTGTTCCCCATATGTTCAGGCTTTGTCCAGATGCCAGCTGGAAGGCCTTGGAGGGGCTCGACAGCAGAGCCAGGCTCAGGACTGAAATGCTTTAGCAGAGGGGAGTAGAGAGGAAAGAACTCATTTCCCCAATAGCAGGAGAGGAGGAGGCTGTCCTTGCTCATCCCAGCAGCAGCAGAGGGAAGAACTGCCTGGAAAGTGGAGTACTTTTGATAAAGGAGGTGAGGGGATGAGACAAGGAAGGCAGGATGCAAGTGCTTTCTCGTCCAATCACTTTCTGTCTCTTCTGGCCTAAATATCCAGTTTCCAGCTTTAAATAAAACCCTTAATGTTTCCCATAGGCCATTTGCCTATGTGGTCATGACGCCAAGCAGGTATCAGCTGATACTTCACGTTCAATTAGTTTTCTATCAGCTGAGAAACTCATGACACCTTACACCAGAAGGAACTTCAAGCTCTTTGAGGAAAATGGACTAAATATTTAATTACTAAGTATAAATTTTACATCTATTACCAAGGTGTTAACCAAGACAGAAGCACAGAAGTTCTCATATAAATCAGGCCTTTTCAGGCCTCCTTTACTCACATGTAAAGTGCTAGACCATGTCTCTACGACAACAGGGTTTTGGTGTTGGTTCTTCTGATATCAAGCAACCATATTTTAGAAATTTTATTCTCATATCAAATAACTTTATGTTTAAGCTTTTTGTTATTTACAGTCTGAAAGAACAATACTACAATATACATGATCTGCCTCAAAACTACATTAATATAAACTAGCTGGTGTGATGTTAATCTTGCCCGTCAGCTTAACTGTGTGGGGAATCAACCAAAAGACTAAGCAGCAGGCACCCTGGGGAGGCAATTATCTGAATGGGGCAGCCCGTCCTACACGTCCTGGTGGCAATGCAGATAAGAAGCAGCTTTGCTTTGCCTGCTTGCCTTCACTCCTGCAGGCAGGTTCATGTGCCCTGCTGCCGCTATGACTGCATCCCTTCACTGACTTCACTGGCAGAGCTGGCACCAGGGGGCATCAGACTGAAGACCAACAGCTCTCCAAGAATCCTCAGGCCTCCAGTACCAGATCTGGACTGCTGAGACATGAAGCCTCATGGACTGAGTGATTATCAGATTCTCAGCATCACCTGTGTGAAGGCACCCGCTGTTGGAGTACCCCGGCGGCATAATGTAATCCAATCTAATAAATGTCCCTTTAATATATATTCAGTTGGTTAGTTCCTCGAGAGAGCCCTGACTAATACAGATGGATTCCAATGATTTTAACAAAATGATGCGCAATTTAGCAAGTAGAGAACATTCTAGTTATAATAAACTTTTCATAGTTCAGTTTCTCGTCTGATCTCACTAAATTTAATTTTATAATATCAATATACATGTAGTTGATTGAATAAACACCGACCATGCTAGCCCAGCATTTCTGACATGAATGTAACACATGTGTTTTCCCCTAAAATGTCACATCCTGTAAATCTGCACATTAAAGATAATGGGACCAGGATAGGCCACTCAAAACATATATAGTTCCTCAGAGCACTAGCTAAAATATTAAGTCCTAACAGGAATGTTACTATAGGTGATCCTCCATTGGTATTTGCACTTAGGGGTCAGTCAGTCACTTAAAAACCTGAAAATGCAGGCTTGGGCTTCCTTCTACAAGATGTAATCCTTACGTAGATTGAGCCCCACTGTCCCCAGACTCAAAAGCTACTCTATAGCCTTATCCTCTCCCCCTTCCTTGTCCTCTTTCCACACATACCTCCCAAACACACACACACCAAGGGCAGGGGGCACCCTCAAACTCTCTGCTTCCTTCACCGCTAAATACTAAAGGGTCTGGAAGCAGCAAAACCAACTGCTATTTCCCCAAGTAGAATCTTCTGTGAGGTTTGTTTTCAAGACTTTACTTCTCTGAGGGCTTCAGGAACTCATAAGACAGGTTTTGGTTGTGAGAAAGCTTATTTCATATTGGAAATGAATAGACTACACTTAACTTCAACTCTCTCTCCATCAGTGACAGGCTCCAAGGCATGGCTTAGAGCTGCCGGAACTAAAGGCAGCTAGCTTGACCTCTCAACAGGCAATATTCTGGAATTTTACTTGAGATCACTAAGCCTCAATCCTGGCATATGTCCAAGCCAGCACTCATTTAATAGATGTGCTCCTGGAGCCAAGACATCTGTGTGTTGTAATGACATGCAAGTTACAGAGGAGTGTTTATATCTCACTTTAGTGTAATATGACATTTAACTGTTGCAAATCAGCTTTCTGTAATGACTAATCCTTGCTGAAGGGTTTATTGTATTTCCAGTTAAAGACTTTAGCAGTGGACAACAAGTTTATATGAATTGATTAAGCTATTAATTACAGCAATTCCAGAAGCTCTCTAAAGACAACAGTTAAATGTATGAAGTGAGGACATGACCGCTCCATGGACTAACGGATAGGAAGGTTTTTATTGCAGACAGGAGGGAGAGCACAGCCAGAGGCATCCGAGAGAGTCCAGAGCAGAGAGGGAGTAGTGGACTGAACATGGCCGGCAGACTTGACCTGGCAATGAGAGGAGAGAAGGTGGAGCAGAGAGAGAAAGAGACGATCAAGAGGGGCAAGAGACAGTGCTAAGAGAGGAAGATGTGTGTGTGTGTGTGTGAGAGAGAGAGAGAGAGAGAGAGAGAGAGACAGAGAGACAGAGACAGAGAGAGAGACAGAGAGAGACAGAGACAGAGAGACAGAGAGACAGAGAGAGACAGAGACAGAGAGAGACAGAGAGAAAGAGAGAAAGAGACTGAGAGAGAAGGGGAGAGAGGGGGGGAGGGAGGGAGGGAGGGAGGGAGGGAGGGAGGGAGGGAGGGAGGGAGGGAAGAGCTGAAATAGCAGGGTTATAAGGAAGAGAAGCCAGGGATGGGGAGGGCAGCTCCTATGCAGGAGAAATTTAGAGTAGAAGGCTGGATGAGAAGACAGGAAGCCGCCAGCGTGGAATCTGAAAAGTGTAACAGGTTCTCCTGGTCCTAAGGGAGCCTGGGGCCCAGCAGGCTCTTTGGTATGCTAATGGACACCGTATAGCCATTAGTCCCTTCTGGGAGAAATAAGGGAACAGCTCCTCTGGTGGAGAGGAACCAGCTCACAAGTCCTAAAGGAATGCTGGCTTCTGTCTACCCACCAGGATCTGGACCTGACACTAAACATGTTGAAAAACGGGAGAAATTTAAAGTGATCTATAACATCTCAGATAGTCAAACTGCTTACCTGACTAAGTTTGAGAAATTTATTTCATATTCATCTCTCTGAAGAACGGTTATTATTCTCCAGAACTGACAAGGAAACAAGAAGTCTTAGAGCAGAAGAGAAGGACCCTCCTGATTTTAGGGGCTCTGAGGATGGGGGCTGGTGAGTATCTGGGGAAGCACAGCCCCAAGTGCCTGCAAAGACAGCAAGACAGGTGGCCAACCATCCCTGGAGGTCCCAGATACATAAGGATGGGCAAGGTCACACCCAGACCCAGCACATAGGGCACCACAGGATCCCTCTTCAAAAGGAAAAGCAGCAGTTCTGGTCAGGGCCGCCTCAGGGGGAAAGAGAGGACGGCAATTATCTTTCTAACCAGAGGAGCTATAGGCAAAGGTCATTCCAGAGGTCAGACGACCAGTTCCAGTTGAAATAGCATATCAGCTCAGACTTCAGCTCTGGTGAGCTACTCCACAGAAGGCACAGGGCCTGTGTCTACAACTTGTAGGCCTCCCTGACGATGTTCCTCAGGCATTCACCTACTATCTTAAACCTATTTCAGGTAAAGCTATGTTTACAAAACCAGTCCATGGTCACACAGAGGAGTCCATGGTCACACAGAGTCCAGGGTCATACAGAGGAGTCCGTGGTCACACAGAGTCCGTGGTCACACAGAGGAGTCCATGGTCACATAGAGTCCATGGTCACACAGAGTCCACGGTCACACAGAGGAGTCCGTGGTCACACAGAGGAGTCAGTGGTCACACAGAGGAGTCCGTGGTCACACAGAGGAGTCAGTGGTCACACAGAGTCCGTGATCACATAGAGGAGTCCGTGATCATGCAGAGGAGTCTGTGGTCACACAGAGGAGTCCATGGTCACACAGAGTCCATGATCACACAGGGGAGTCCATGGTCACACAGAGTCCGTGGTCACACAGAGGAGTCCGTGGTCACACAGAGGAGTCCGTGGTCACACAGAGCAGTCCATGGTCACACGAAACCAGTTTGGACTTGGTAAAAGGTCCATGCTTAAAGGACTTTAAACCAGAGCCTTAAACATCAAGATGGAGAAGCGACAAATTATTTTCAGTTTTAATGAAAAGTGCATGTTCATGTGTACCGGCTTCCAATGTAAGATGCCAAGTCTTTTTGTAATGATATCGATTTCTCACTGAGCATAACCTTTTATGCATAGTTCTATATTGTATTCATGACAATATATAAAAATCAGCATTTTATTCTTGGTAGACACAATTTTTAAAATAGGGAATGGCAATGGGATAAAAACTGGAGAGATTCAGACGGAAATGCACAAGCCCCAGCACAAACAGCCTGACATTTTACAGATTTCTTTGAAAACCAACAAATATCTATTTCCCTCTTTCTCTCAGGTTCAAATCAATTAATTCTGATCAAACTGAAGAGTTTACTTATTTCATTCGGTTAAAACAAGTTTGTTTTTACCAAACAAAACTTCCTAATTCTTGGCAACACTGCCACTTCGACTACAAAGTAGTCACAATTTTTCATAGGAATGAACACATGATCCACCCGTTTATCTAGCCAGAAGACGCGATGGTAGAGTAAGAACAATTCTTTTGTCAGGCATGAA
Organism: Chionomys nivalis; assembly: GCF_950005125.1. Classification (NCBI taxonomy): domain Eukaryota; kingdom Metazoa; phylum Chordata; class Mammalia; order Rodentia; family Cricetidae; genus Chionomys; species Chionomys nivalis. The sequence continues at coordinate 22,301,732 of NC_080089.1, read as the reverse complement.
AACAATTCTGGGTAAGAGACCTGTTGCACGAGAGAGATCTGGTCAAAAACCCAGGACTACGGAGGCCACAGGCCCTAGGTGGTACCCTACTGTGGTTATATTAAATTACGTGCTGTCAAATGGGTTTATAAAATTTATATTCATAACCATAGATTTTTGAGGCTCTAAACTCAGGTCAGAGAAGCATCTTCTTGCAGTAGGTAGTAGTCAATGTAACCATGGCTGCTGAGCTCAGCTGTGGATGAATCATCTGTGGGCCTTCCCACATCCCAGGCACAGGAGATCTCAGAAGAATGAATGGGAAGAATGCAAGAACCAGCAGTGAGAAGAGAGCTGGGAAACACAGACTTCCAGATACTACAGGAACGCTGCATGCCGGGGCATAGCAACAGTGGCCAACTGCATAAGACCGACACAAGCTCGAGCCAATCAAAATCCCAGGATAAGTAGAGGAGGAGGAGCTAGTAGTGGTTGCTGACTGCTGAGGGAGGGGGCCATTTTCCTTTGGGGAAGTGGCTGGCTGATGGTTAGATACCCACGTACCATGCATATATGAGCAGGAGTAATTAGACTCACCGGGTTACTAGTAACCAAAAAGATAACAGGACATAAAGTTTGGACAGTGATAGAGTTGTGGTGGCTAAAGAAAGCTAGAGGGAGGTGATGATGAGTAGATATTATCAAAATACATTGTATAAATATGTGAAATTTTGAAAGAATATATAAAAATATTTTTAAAAACCAATTCCACCCTTCCTTTATCCCAACTATCCCATTTCCCCAAGTTCTCCCCATCCTCCCCTTCTCACTTTTCTCTCCCCATCTCCCCTTACCCCATCCCACCCTACCCCCAAGATCCCAATTTTTTGCCCGGCAATCTTGTCTACCTCCCATATCCAGGTGGATAACTATATGTTTTTCTTTGGGGTTACTTTCTTATTTAGCTTCTTTAGGATCACAAATTATAGGCTCAATGTCCTTTATTTATGGCTAGAAACCAATTATGAGTGAGTACATCCCATGTTCATCTTTTTGGGTCTGGGTTCCCTCACTCAGGATAGTGTTTTCTATTTCCATCCATTTGCATGCAAAATTCAAGATGTCATTGTTTTTTACTGCTGAGTAGTACGCTAATATGTATATATTCCACACTTTCTTCATCCATTCTTCCATTGAAGGACATCTAGGTTGTTTCCAGGTTCTGGCTATTACAAATAATGCTGCTATGAACATAGTTGAACAAATCCTTTTGTAATATGATAGGGCATCTCTTGGGTATATTCCCAAGAGTGGTATTGCTGGGTCCTGGGGTAGGTTGATCCCGAATTTCCTGAGAAACCGCCATACTGATTTCCAAAGTAGTTGCACAAGTTTGCATTCCCACCAGCAATAGATGAGGGTACCCCTTCCTTTACAACCTCTCCAGCAAAGGCTATCATTGGTGTTTTTGATTTTAGCCATTCTGACAGGTGTAAGATGATATCTCAAAGTTGTTTTGATTTGCATTTCCCTGATCGCTAAGGAGGTTGAGCACGACCTTAAGTGTCTTTTGGCCATTTGAACTTCTTCTGTTGAGAATTCTCTGAAGGGTGGATATGGGAGCAGGGAAGTAGATATCTTAATTAAGGGAGCCATCTTAGGGTTGGCAAGAAACTTGAACCTAGAGGGGCTCCCAGATGCCCAGAGCGATGTCCCCAGTTAGTTCCTTGGGCAGCTGAGGATAGGGAACCTGAAATGGCCCTATCCTATAGCCATACTGATGAATACCTTGCATATCACCATAGAACCTTCATCTGGCGATGGATCGAGATAGAGACAGAGACCCACATTGGAGCACTGGAATGAGCTCCCAAGGTCCCAATGAGGAGCAGAAGGAGGGAGAACATGAGCAAGGAAGTCAGGACCGCGAGGGGTGCACCCACCCACTGAGACAGTGGGGCTGATCTATTGGGAGCTCACCAAGGCCAGCTGGACTGGGACTGAAAAAGCATGGGATAAAACCGGACTCTGAACATGGCGGACAATGAGGGCTGATGAGAAGCCAAGGACAATGGCACTGGGTTTTAATCCTACTTCATGTTCTGGCTTTGTGGGAGCCTAGCCAGTTTGGATGTTCACCTTCCTAGACCTGGATGGAGGGGGGAGGACCTTGGACTTTCCACAGGGCAGGGAACCCCTGACTGCTCTTCGGACTGAAGAGGGAGGGGAAGAGGAGTGGGGGGAGGGGGAGAGGAGTAGGGGGAGAGAGAGAGGAGTGGGGGGAGGGGGAGAGGAGTGGGAGGAGGCGGAAATTTTTTTTTCAATAAAAAAAATAAAAAAAAATTCCACTCAACTTTTATACATGACTCATATCAACTAAGTCTCTGCATCTAAGAGATTCCCTAGTCTTCAAATCTATTTCTTATGAGTAATTTTTGTTTATGCCAATATTTACATACCTTGATAATTTATCAAACCAAAGTGGACTCCCTTTTATCCCCATCAATTATAATTTTGTTTACTAAGATATTACACTAAAAACTGACTTACTAATCTATTTACTACAGTTTAATAATTTAGTAAAATGTTTCCAAAGTACTTCAGATATACTCACTGATCCTTTCTTGACATTTCTTTTAAAGTTCATACTTGAAACGTGTACTCTATATATTCCACGCCTGGCTCACAAACTGCAAACCACACTGCTCTTTTCATGGGAGTGACATTACCGCCTGAGTTATGCAACTACCGTTATCTTAATCTTTTTCCTGGTCTTTGAGGGACATAATACTGTAATTAGTATCAAGGGCTTTCAGACAAAGAGTTCACAGATTTAACTGTCAAATTATCTGAGTGCAGACATTTCTTAGAAGTATATGCTGTGGATGGCTGAAAACATCCCTGTGATTGGTGGACAATCTTTTAGTTAAAAGGGCCCATTAAAGAAATTCTTCTGACACATCTTAAATTATCTGGGTTCCAAAGAATCTGAGTCCAACTCTTTATATAATGATGGCTTCTTAGAAAACAAGTTAAAAATATATTGAGACAAAATAAAAGTCACCAAAATACACATTACTCTAACCAGGTGAACTAAGAACCACATGGACATGAACTAACTGATAACAAGAAAGTATGAGAGGTGCAGACACAAGCGTGGATTGTCGCAGCTCACGCTGTCATAAGCGGCACGGAAGTACTTGAGAATGTCCTAAAAACTTACGTACGATTTACATGGTAACAGCTCAAAAAGGAATAAGTGACTAATGACAAGTGTCTAGAAGCCACTGCTACGGTTCTCCGGCAGTGAGCAGAGCCGCTGAAGCAGCTTTCTCCACCATCGACTCCTGGAACCGTCTGGCCTCAGCGCATACTTTGCTCCCACTCACCCTGAGTGTGTAGTTCCCAGAGCTTCCAAGGCCCTTTCCTTCTTTATGTCAACTTAAAGCTCATCCTTGTCTCAGAATCCAAGGCTGGGGCCATAGCTCACCCGTAGAGCACTCCGCTAGCACACACAAAGCCCTGGACTATATCTGCTGCAGCAATAAATGAATAAGTAAACAAATAAATGAACAATCAAGATCCCGCTTGCATATGAGGGTGTGTCTCGGGGAGCTGCACGCGGACTATTCTGACGATCCTCTCACTGTTTCCCACGACTATTCTCCTTCTACTACGATCCTCAGTACCCATTCAGCTATCTTCCTTAGCTAGCACTTTTTCCATGTAGACATTTCTACACTTTCATTTTTGCTAAAGTCTACAGAAGATGCAGCTTTAGCATTTGCTCCAATGTGTTTTGACAACGGCACACACTAGTGGAAGTGATGCTGAACTCGATTCCACCCCTCAGAGAGCTCCCCCACTCTTTTTTCTGCTTCTCTCAAGGCAACCGTTCTGATCCTAATTCCCTATAGATCGTGTGAATGTGTGTGTGTGTGTGCGTGTGCACAGGTGTGTGTGAAGTTAGAAATTATACCCAGCACACTGCACGCACAACATGATGAATACTGCTAATATTTTATGAATCAATGCTCACCTACTTCTCTGGCTCCGAGGTTCTCCCCATTCATCGTTAGGTTTGTTTGTTGAACTAATAGTCAGACTATTCAAGCAAAGCATTACCAACACAAAAGTCTCATTTCTTGACTTTGCAGCACAGATAAATCTGGTCTTTGGATAAAATAAAAATATAAAATGCTACTGAACTGTATATATAATGTGTTTTCCAATTATTAACAAACTAGGCAACTCTACAAGATGTTGTATGATTTAGTCCTTGAGTAGATGATAAAGTAAGGATATTAAATGAAGTCCTGGAAATTAACTCTTGTACTCCCACAGCAGGTAATATACATCACCCTGTCAAAGCTCAGTGCCTTTGATGCAGGCATGGGCAAATGATATTCTTTTTTTTTTTTTTATTTAGGTTTTTTTTTTTTAAAAAAAAAACTATCTTTTTCTATTTTATATACTAATCCCAGTTCCCACTCCCTCCCCTCCTCACCTTCCCTCCCCACTCCCCCATCCCACCCTCTATCCACTCCTCACAGAGGGTAAGGCACATTGCTTTGGGGAAGGTCCAAGGCCTTCCCCACCATATCCAGGCTGAGCAAGGTATCCATCCAGAAAGAATGGGTCTCAAAAAGCCAGTACAAGTAGCAGCGACAAGTCCTGGTGCCACAGCCAGTGGCCCCGCAGTCTACCCAGCCATACAACATACAACTGTCACCCACATTCAGAGGGCCTAGTTTGGTCCTTCCCTGTCTGGCTGGAATTGGTGAGCTCCCACTAGCTCAGTAAGCTGTTTCAGTGGGTGTCCCCATCATGGTCTCAACCTCTTTGCTCGTGTTCTCAATCCTCTCACTCTTCAGCTGGACTTTGGGAGCTCAGCCCAGTGCTTTGTAGTTGGTCTCTGCCTCTGTTTCCATCAGTTGCTGGATGAAGGTTCTATGGTGGCATTTAAGATAGTCATCAGTCTGACTACAGGGCAAGGCTACTTTAGGCACCCTCTCCTCTATTGCTTAGGGTCTTACTTCATAGGTGAGGGAAAGACTCAGCATCTGAATTGCTCAAGAATTGATGGCACAAGAATTAATACTCTGCCTCATTCTACCACATGAGGGTACAAGTATACAAAGCTAGCTTGTACTCAAAAGTTAATTCCTTGATTATTCTCTGAAAACTCACATACTGTTTACTTTGTCCAGTCTCTGTAGAAACTGCTGCACATTGTTAAAGCCCAGAGATGCTGTTATGTCCAGAGTCTGTTGCTTTGCTTGTCCAGCCAGACAAGAGGACCCCATCAGACAGATATGAGTGATTTTCCTTCATTAGTTTTTTTTAACTCTCTTGAGTTCTTTTTTAATTGGTTTTTATTGAGCTCTACATTTTTCTCCACTCCCCTCCCTGTCTCTTCCCTCCCCCCTTCAGACCTCCCCCAAGCTGCTGATGCTCCCAATTTACTCGGGAGATCTTGTCTTTTTCTACCTCCCATGTAGATTAGATCTATGTATGTCTCTCTTAGTGTCCTCACTGTTGTCTAGGTTCTCTGGAATTGTGGTTTGTAGGCTGGCTTTCTTTGCTTTATGTTTAAAAAACCACCTATGAGTGAGTGAGTACATGTGATAAATGTCTTTCTGTGTCTGGGTTACCTTACTCAAAATAAAATAATGTTTTCTAGCTCCACCCATTTTCCTGAAAAATTTAAGCTGTCGTTATTTTTTTCTGCTGTGTAGTACTCCATTAAATGTTCAACATCCTTAATCATCAGAAAGTTGTAAATCAAAAAAACTCTGAGATTCCATCTTACACCTGTAAGAATGGCCAACATCAAAAACACTGATGACAACTTATGCTGGAGAGATTGTGGAGAAAAGGGGACATTTCTGCATTGCTGGTGGGAGTGCAAGCTGGTACAACCCCTCTGGATGTCAGTGTGGTGATTCTCAGAAAATTAGAAAACAACCTCCCTCAAGACCCAGTAATACCACTTTTGGGTATATATCCAAAGGATGCTCAATCGTGCCACAAGGACATGTGTTCAACTATGTTCATAGCAGCTTTGTTTGTCATAGCCAGAACCTGGAAACAACCTAAATGCCCCTCAGCTGAAGAATGGATAAGGAAAATGTGGTACATCTACACAATGGAGTACTCTCTTGAGTTCTTATGGGTTTAAACTTCATCTCTAAATGCTGCATTAATGGATCTTCAGCTTTTTTATATTTGAGAACTTTCTACTCTAAGAGACAAAGTCACTAGAAAAATGGACAAACTTTTTAGGCTCGTAAGTGGAAAATATTAACATTGTGAAAATGGCATCCTATCAAAAACAACCAATAGATTTAATGGAATCCCAATTAAAATTGCGGCACCATTCTTATGAATTTTTTAAAAAAAATCTTAACATTTAAATGGAAATAAAAAAATATCCCCACAGTCAAACCTGCCTTGGGTAATAAGAATACTGACAGAGTTATTACCACACCTGGCACCAAGATATACCAAAGAATCTTAGTAATAAAAATAGCATGGTACTGGCACAGACAGACATGTTAATCAATGGAACATACTAGAAGATGCCATACAACTACAGCTACCACAATTTTAACAAAGGAGCCAAAAATGCACCCTAGAGAAAGGGCAACATCTTCAACAAACAGTGCTGGGAAAACTGGATATTTACATGTGGAAGAATAAAACCAGATCCTTCATCCATATAAAAACCAACTCCAGAGAGGTTAAGGACCCCGACACAAAACCTGGAAATCTGCAACTCTAGAGGAAAAAGTGAGAACACAACATAACATAACAAGCATAGGTAAAGGCTTTCTAAATAAGACTCAGGTTGTTAGAGAAATAAGTCCAACTACAATGCCGACCTACCAGGCAAGATATATACACTAATACATAAAATCATATAAAAGAGTTTTCGCCTGCCATAGCGAATCCTTCTGGACCCTGAGAGGTTTAATAGAGTTAACCCCAAAATAAACCTCAATATAATGGCAACAAAAAAAAGTTTATTTTATTAAAAATGTTCCATGCCTAATGTCAATTTACGCAGTGTTTTGCAAAGCAATCAGTTTTTAAGCTTCTGATAAAAAAAACTCCTTTAGGGAGGAAGCACAGAAATCCTGATAGATTTGTTTTATTGCCCCAAAGCCTTGGACATGGTCTCAGAAGACCAGAGGACAACCACCCGAACCTGGGACCTGCAGCTCACGATCCTGCATATGTAAAGACCATATTCACCAAGTCTGATAATGTTTTAAAACTTAACAGCCACAAAGCAAACAGGAGAGAGAGGGTCTCTGTGTTGGCCTATGAACGCACAAGCACCATGTAGCTATAAAATGAAAAGCACCAAAAGAATGTTAGACACCATGAAAATACATCAGTGTCATTAATAACCCATGTGTAAGTGGCAGTTTATCGGCAGTCTTCTCGCGGAGAGTAAGCAACACAATTCTGCCTGCTTTCTTTCCACCCTGGATGAAACTGTGACCTAGAGTTTTTATGAAACAGACATCCCAAGTTCAAGTGTTTTATGAGACTTTCCAAGATCATCTAACTAGAAATGACTAGTTCTGAAGTCTAGTCCTCCTCCCCCTTTTTAAAAACTATATCACCAAAAATATTATCAAATTTCCCCGGAATGCGATACACAAGAAGCTCATGCAAAACCCAAATGTCTTGCTGACCTCACAGTCAATTCCTTGCGTCCAAGCCCCAGGAAAGCTAGGGAAGCCCCTTAAAGATGACAAGTGGGCATGGGCACAGCCTTGTGGAGACAAGGATGCTTCAACTCTGTCTGAAAGCCAGGAGGGAAGCTGGAAATCTGCCAAGTCAGGGGCAGCACAGAAAACTTGAGCTGGCATTTCTCCTGAAGGATGGAACCTACGGAGCTCAGACATTCACCTGACAAGAGCAGGGGTAGAAAGAGCTCAGGCAACAAGAACAAACCATCACTCTAGAGCAGCTAAGAGAGTGTTCTGGGAGGTGTTGTATGAAGCTGCCGTGGGCTGCGTTCCCAGCTCCCGGCCACCTGCAGTGTTAGCTTTACCTGACATAATTACACAGAAACTGTATTCTTTTAAACACTGCCTGGCCCATTAGTTATAACCTCTTATTGGCTAGCTCTTACATATTGATCTAACTCATTTCTAATATTCTGTGTAGCACCACGAGCTAGCTGGTTACCAGGAAAGATCTTAACCTGTGTCTGTCTGGAGTGGGAGAATCATGGCGACTGCCTAACTCAGCTTCTTTCTCCAGCATTCTGTTCAGTCTACTCCGCCTACCTAATTTTCTGTCCTATCAGGGGCAAGCAGTTTTCTTTATTAATTAACCAATGAAAGCAGCAGATAAATACAAGACCCACCTCCATCAGGGAGGAAATACATGGGTTCGAAAATGGAATAATGAATATATGAATAACTGAGCTTTGGTGGCAGGAGAGGGTGAAACAGTCCTTCCCCGCTGTCTCGGGGAGGAGGGGACACCAAGGCCAGGCCTAGCAGGTCCTGAGGTCTAATCTTAAGAGTACAAGTATTTTGGATGTAAATGAATCCAAAAATTTAAAGCTCTGTTTTTATTCTTAGTGACTTGCCTGTCAGGACACTGACAGAGTGACCAAATGCTGTGAGCGATAACCAAACGTTAGAAATGGAGGCCAAAGTGACCCCTTTCCAGAGCAGCCCTCGTCCTCATTCTTAATGCACGGACTCTGGCAACAGACATCGAAACAGCAGCGTACAAGCAAATGAACCTGCCTTGAAAATGAACATCGACGCTTTTGTTTGTTTCCTCCCGGTATGGGGCTTTGGGAGGATAGACTGACATACGCTGCCCAGGCTGCTCCTTCAGCTTCTCTCCAGGACCATCCTGACCTGGGCTCTGATGAGTACCCGCAAGGCTCCCACTGCTCTGGACACTTGCTGAGAAACCACCTTCCCAGCCTTTTCTTCTAATGTTCTTTGTCTGATACTTAGAAAATGGAATTCCACTATTTGTTTCTATTTCTATTTTCTTGCTCATTGTTTTGGGCTATTTCTACTTTCTCTTTGAGGACTTTCCATGCATGCCCACTGCCTGACTCTCCTGCTGGAGTTCCCTGACTGTGGGGCAGTCACACTCCTTTGCTGTTAGGATGAAATAAAAATAGACACCCTATCTCATTTGCTTGTAGTTTCCTTCAATGTGCAAAATTATGTTTTGCTTTAATCTAATGTATCACATTTTAATTCTGTGAGTTTGTGCTCTTTATAATTTGATTAAAAATCTTTCCTCACCCCAAGGATTTTAGCACAGCCTCTCCTTTATTCTTATAAAAGCTATGCCTTTCTCATTCCGGTAGTCAATTTACTTAAAATTTCTTTTTGTTTATGGTGTGAAGTAAGGATTCAATTAAAAATTTTATATATAGATAATCAGTTTATTTCTGTGCTATTTGAAAACACAAAACCATACAATATGCTTATTGTGGCACTTACCACAACATAGTTTTGTCATTTTATATTATATTTATAGATACTAATATTTTACTGTCAGTAGATTAAAATTGATAGCATGCCTTTATCATTTGCATATTTTAGAACCTAATACATCTAACAAAAGTAGTTTCTGAATGGTTTCTTTGTTCAAGTGCAAAAGTCATTTCTAAAGACACACTAAAAACATATGAACACTCCTAGCCTTTGAAAGACACACTGAGAACATACGAACACTGCTGGTCTTCTAAAGACACACTGAGAACATACGAATACTGCTGGTCTTCTAAAGACACACTGAGAACATATGAACACTTCTGGTCAAGAAATAGTCACTTCTTGACTATAGATCAATCGTTTTTCCAGATAAAGAATTTATGTGAAACTAAAATTAACTTTCCCAGAGATATGGAAAATAATTCTTTTCTAGCAGATAGTACTCTGCATTTCCCTGACTGCCCAATGAAAATGCTCTTGGGTTAGCTGGATTAGTGCTTGGGTTCATTTCCTGAGTGGTCTCAGTCACCATTTGGAAGAAGACAGGCATGAAGCGGAGGTCAGCTGGTTGGCCTGTCACCAAGAGTAAACCCTGTTTGCTAGAAAGGTTAGCACCAAGGCAAGTTCCCACTTATCCTCACTCAACTTAAGAGAAATAGACAGGAACTAGGCAACTTCTGACTTCCTTCTAGGCACAATTTTAACATCTCAGATAGTTCAAAAGCTGAGTCATCATGAGGACAGAGATAGATTCCAAGGCATGTTGAAGGCTGTGGGCTAAGCTTTTCTTTTATTAATCCAACATTTTGAATCATATCCAAATGTCCTCACTTGTGTACAAAATCTTACCACCAAAATTCATGATAAATATAAATCAAGTCATAGTGACACGTCAAATTACACAAAAATAACCTCCAACCACTGATGCTTTATGGCCTGAACATGTTATATAATATTCCATATATATATATATATATATATATATATATATATATATATACACACACACACACACACATATATCTTTAAATCAGTTAAAGATAGCTTGAAAAACATTTATCTGTTACTTTTTAACGATGGTGATACACACTCACACTAATGGGTGTCATTAAAGTTCACTGTTCTGTAAACCAAACAGATAAACAATGAGATCATGTAAAGTAAACCCTTTGAATGCTCCGATGGTAAGGACCTAAAAGGCTGCTGTGGCAGTGAGGACAGCCTAGCTTCAGCCAGAGGCAGGCGCTGGAGCAGACATCACAAAGAAATAGATCTTGAGTAACTTCAGCAAATTTGGCACTGTTGGTTTGGATTTGAAAAAAAAAAAATGTTCTTCACTATCACATGAGAACTTGAGATTGTGAATCATATAATTAGAAGTGTCAAGTATGAAATTCTTAGGAAACTTACTTTCTGATCGTGTGAGATGAGAAGATTCAAAGATGGTATAGTAATTGATCAAAAGACTATTATGCCAATCATAATAATAACAAAATAAAAATTTTAATTGGAGAGCATCTTCAAGTATACTACAATATTTCATAGTATAAAATATGATCCAAATTCATATGGATAAAAATATCAATGGCATGTTTTAGCTATAGAGTCCCACATCTCTAGGTTCAATTAAACAGCAGAAAGGCTGTGGGGAAAGGAAACCATAATCACTTCCCCCAGGGGACCCCAAAGGGTGATAGCCCCAGCTTCAGTACACCAATCCCTGAAAGCCAAGGCTCATATGTCTTCAAAATGCATTTAAAGCTTTACGTAAACTCTCTGCATAGAAAACTGGCAAGACTGCTGAGAGTAAACCATCGGCACTGCCAACCCAATACAATCTAATTCTCTACAGCGATGAGCAGACAAACCTGCCCGAATCTGGGAGAACACACCTAGTCTTCTTAGAACCAATTTACCAAATTTATAAAAAACATCTCCGGGCTGGAGAGATGGCTCAGTGGTTGAGAGCACTGACTGCTCTTCCAGAAGACCCAGGTTTAATTCCCAGCACCCACATGGCAGCTCGCAGCTGTTGTAAAATGACCTTTCCCCACCTAGCTCTGTTCCCCTATAGCTCTGCTATAGGCCCAAAGTAGTTCCTTTATTAACTAATGATATTCACAGCATACAGAGGGGAATCCCACATCACACAGCTGACTGTAACTTCAGGGTCCAACACCCTCACATAGTTGTGATTCCTGCACAACGGTCAAACAATTGCAAACACAAGATGTTATCAACAGACAAAGTATGGCACTTAACTCAGTGTCTACTGCTGTGTTTCTACTGCAAGGAAGGGTAAAAACTGAGTGCTTTTCTCAGTGATGAGTGCTTAATGGATTCAGTTTCTTCCGGTAAAGTCCTTGGCCTCATCTTCCACCAGGGCAAAGCGAGAACATGTATTCAGGACGTTCTGTAAGTGTAACACGCCATTCATTACTCCATCAATCATTCTCAGATGAGCAAACTGGGGATCCGAAATACCACAGACTTAAAAGAAAACACCATTCTTTCTCTGAACCAACAGCATTTTTAAATGACTCCGCCCTCTGATGATAGCTGGCGTGTCCTTCCCTCCATCATCACTACAGACGCAGGACCTCGCGAGATGTGCTCATGTAGAAGGACCGTCAGGTGACCTTTCAGACTGCAATATGAAGACACCGTTTCTACCAAGTAGGACAGAAGAATAAAAGTCTCTGTTTGCTTCACGTAGTTTTTTTTTTTTAAAGAAAAACTGATAGATACTTAAAATTAATTAATGGAGTTAAAATATTAAAAAATCACCATTTGCTTCACTTGTCACTAAACATCACTTGTCATTTAAGGGGAGGTGAAATTTATTAATTTTTATTAACATGTAACAGAATGATGAAAGAAAGAAAGAGAGTTACCACACTGTGGTTAAAATGTCTCCTTTGAGCTTGGCATTTCCGGTCAGAGCTGAAACCGTGCATTGAGTTTAAGCTGCACTGCTCACAGCCGTCACTGAACGTTTTCAGACTTCATTACTTCAGATCCAGTAAGGAAAAGGGCAGACCTGTCATTCCAAATATAACCTGTTTGATTAGATTAGTCTAATCAAGCACTCTATTAATTCTGCCATGATTATAAATAAAAATCTAGGTCATGGAAGAGTTCGGCAAATGAGCTAAAACACAATGCAGGCTCAGTAATCGCTTCTGAAGCAGCAGACAGCAGATTCCCCTTTTCCATGGCAAATGCTCAGATCTACAACACCCCCAATTTACAGGCTTTAGAGGATTTAGCAATTTAAGCTGCCAAAAATTACGTGCTAAGAAAAGATGGTCCCCAAGCATCAAGGCAGCTGTTAGGGACTGCTCCCCAAAGTGCTCTGGTTGTTTTAGCAGAAAAACAGTGGCCTAACTTTTCTATTCAAATATATCATTGAAATGAAAACATATGCAAAACAAAAACAAAAATGACCACAGCAACCTTAGCTAAAATCTGAAAAGTATATTTTTTAAACCAAATAGAAAGTATTGGCTCAGTGTTTGAAAAGTTGTTTAGTAATATACAGCATGAATTTTATAAGTTCTATACTATTTGATCTAATAACTTTATTTCTAGAAATCTATCCTAAAGAAATCATTAGCAATATGAACATAAGAGTTTTAAAGAAAGAAGCGAATATTAGTTATAAAACAAACCAAGAGCAAAATGTAATTGAAAATAATGTGTACGTGCATACATGCATGTGTGCGTGTTTGTACACACATATAGGCCACAGACTAACAAAAATCCCAATGCCAGGCATAGGAATCTCCTTTTGAGTTATTGATCAGGAAAGTCCAAGAGACCCCAAAAGCAATAAAGGTTATTGTCATTGCCCTTCTTTGCCTCCCTAAAACTAAAGGTTTTCTAACATAGGACTTGGAGGAATGCAGCTGAACTTAACCTGCAAGCCTCCTCCCTGAGAAGTAGCTCTCACATTGCCAGAAGGAGATATGCAGTTGCCAAGAGAGAAAGGCAATCAGTAGTCCTAACCACCTATAAAGTCTGTGAATCACAACAATGAGTTGAATGGTAAGATATCCCCCAAAGTGCAATAGTGGCACTTATGTCCTGGGGTAACCAACAATCACCTAATTGGATTTAAGGATCACTCAACAGGAGGGATTCCATGCGCATGTAAACTCAGACAACTACCCATGGCTGGTGAGGCCACTGTCCCAGGAAAAAAACCTGCAACTATCACTTTCACAAACTACTGTGCAAATTAACTGCATCCTAAACATCCACAGACAAGTCTAACTCTCAGACCTCATCAAAGAAGCTTCTTTTCCATCAGAGAAAGACTATCACCAAACTCTACACTCGTCAAAATGCAGAGAACAACTGACCATGGTGTCCATCCTCAGCTGATAAATCTACAACACACTTCCTACACTTAAGGCTCAGGATGATTGCAACAGAGGGGCCAGAAAGATTTTAAGAACCCGGATATAAAGACATCTGCTGGAAGACAGTGTCTTCTATGTATGACAGGGGAGTTGTATCTATAAAATAAATCTCAACAATATGACTGTCTACAGGATCTGAACAATGCTGAAACCAACTGACATGCCAACATGGGTGGATGGAATCTCACAAGACACCACTCCTTGATGATAATTCCTGTAGGGAATTAAAGGCTACGGAAAGAGGGAGAATTAATCTTCTCTAGGATGGTCTCCCTCATAGGTTATCCCAATCCCAAGCAATCAGTTCTGAACTCTTGTGCATGTGAGAAGCACTAAATGAACTCAGCAGGTGGTATTTATAAATAATACAAAGAATAAGAAGTGATGAATTAGAGGAGTATGGGGCAATGGAGGAAGAGTTGGAGGAAAGACAAGAAGAGCAGAAAAAAAGGAAATACAGCATTCATCTTCTCAATAAATAAAAGAAAAGAAATAACAGTTGAAAATGAACAATTGTCATGCATACATCAAAAACCTAATTTTAAAAATGTAATATGGCAATATATATACTATAATACTTGTATTTAAATTGTATATACAACATAAACTTACTTTCCCTAAAACTTTTCAGGAGACTAGAAGAACATGTTAATCAGTCATAAAATTCCAGGTAGTTTTATTTTTCTCCTCAGGATTCCAAATTTTGTGCATGCCAATTTTTTCAAATTGTGTACAATAGTATTTGTAAAATATAAAATTACTTAAAAGATAATGTTTACATCAGTCTCATATCAAATGATTTCATTCCAGTTGGCATCAACAAAATTAAAAGATCCACTCTACAAGAAATCTTTTCTATAAATATGAAACAAATGAAACAAATGCAAACAGGACAAGCTGGGACAGAGAGTTCCTGACATAATCATATCGCTGCAGACTGAACGCTAAGGCGGACAGCACTAATGGAATGAACCAGAGTGCATGAATAATACATTACTTGCACCAATCAATGGGACCACATTACAAGCTGATGGAAAACAAATGCCCAGAGTAAAAACAAAAGACATTTCAAATGCAAGTACAAAACAGCCATCTCCCTGTCACCCAGTCTCCCGGGTGTGGGAGGGCCGTGCAGGTCTGCCAGAAGGAGCCTGCGAGTGCCATAGGAAAGGCACTGGCCCGTGGCTGATTGACAGCAAGTTTCTGATGACTTCAAGTGCATTTTTGTGTATCTACTGTATCCCCTTCAACAAAATCTGTGATGTTAGAAAATCCCACTGTTTAATTACATCTCTGTGATGTGTACAAAATTATATGAATTATGCTGGAACAGAACAAGCAAACAAACAACAAAACAAAGCAAATACAGCAGCATGATCCGCAGCCCTAATCAAGGACCTGCTGGTACGGAATGCGGAGATGACCCAGTTTCTAGAGAGACTCTCGGTGTGCTGGGAAGGTGACTGATGAAACTTGCTTCAAGGAACCTGCAAGCCCTCTTAGTCACACACACCAGCTCCTTTTCAACCGAGGGCTAGAATTATAGAATAGGTCAGAGCCTCGGGAGAGAATGAGAGAGACAGGGGCCCCGGTAAAAGGCTCTTTGACTCTGAGATCCTGTGAGGGAAATTCTTAGTGCAAATGTTCTACAAAGGATACATCAGAAGAGTGACCCAGACAATAAAAGCATGCTAACACAAGACGGGCCTTGTTTGGGGATGCTCACGGCGGCGCCCCCATCGACCTAATATAAGCGATGCCGTTTTCAGTCCATATCTTCTTCCATGGTATAATAAAATTGATTAACTTGATTTTCCCATTTTCTCTATTAAATTATTTCTGAGAAAACAATAAAGAAAGGAGATAAAACACTGCACTAATGGTTTCAAACTTGAGCCTGACCTGGATGTGAATGGTGTCAGCTGGTCTTCTAGTGAATCTTTTAGGTTTATTCATAAAAGACGATATATAGAGAATTTTTTAGAAGCTATATAAAATCACATTATACACAACCACACTGCAAAAGTCAAATTTCTGAAAGCAACTTGAGAAAAATGATTCTGTCTAAGCACTGGACAGACTCGAGTGTGAGTGTATTTCTGTGGTTCGTCAATCACCTTGAGGACAAAGCCGTGACGAACCCCACTGTAAAGTGCTGCTCTGTTTGATCTTCTTCACTCAGCGCAAAATCCCCTTCAATCTCAAAAAGAGACGTTCAGTTACAAGACAGTGCTGAGTCACGGAACACCGGAGTCCTTCTTACTGAGCACACAGGGCTTACCTTGGTCTCTTCAGGCTCCGAGAACCCCACGCCCTTGCAGGGAAAACCATTGTAGAGCAGCTTTTTACCTGACTTCGTGCCAGGGAGCTCTTGTCTCATGGTGGAGCGCGCTCATTATGAACTATAAACTATAATCCCAATACTCAGGAGGCTGAGGCAGGCAGATCTCAACATCAAAGTCAGTCTGATCCATGTCTCAAAAAGAGTGTGTATGCCTATCTGTCAGTCTGTCTGTGTCTGCGTGTGTAGGCTAGAGGTCAGCATATAGTATCTGCTTCAGTCAGTCAACCCTATTTTTTAAAACAGGGTCTCTCACTGACATGGACATCACCATTTCAGCTAGACTAGCTAGCTAGCAAGCCCTGGGAATCCTCCTGT
This sequence comes from Chionomys nivalis, assembly GCF_950005125.1. NCBI lineage: Eukaryota > Metazoa > Chordata > Mammalia > Rodentia > Cricetidae > Chionomys > Chionomys nivalis. Next base: position 22,285,179 of record NC_080089.1, on the reverse strand, counting down.
TTCCACCTCTCAGCTCTGGGATTATATACTTGTATAATAAATCCAGTTCTTAGAAATTATTTATTTTGCTTTAAATTATGTATATGTTTGTGTGCCTGTGTGGGGATATCTGCATGTAAATACAAGTGCTGCGAGACCAAAAGAAGGCGTCAGATCCCTTAAGGCTGGAGTTACAAACATTTGCGAGCTGTTTAATCCGAGTTCTGAAAACCCAGCTCAGGTCCTCTGCAAGAACTGCACGCACTCTTAACTGGTGAGCCATCCCTCCAGCCTCTGTCCAGCTTCTGTGCTGGAGACCTGAACTCAGGACCCCATGCCTGTATAACAGGTATATTACTAACCAAGCCCAGTTCCAATTTTATAAAGTACAGAATATTCATGAAATCATTAAAAATGGGGTGCCATCTGTTGATCAACCATCTAATTTACCATCTAAGTTTTCTGCAATCACTTTTAAAGAGAAAGTTTAGTTCAGTTTATTTCTTTTTAAAACTGGAAGGGTACATGTCAGTAGTAGCCCCTCTTTAAAATAACAGAGTGAAGGTTCAGCATCTTAGAGTGATGCCAGGTCCTGGTAAATGTCTAACTGTGTCTCGGGCCAGCGGCTCCAAACCTGGGGATGGTTTATAGGTTAAGCTGTACTCCGTGACAAAGTCATAGCCTTGGATGCTTTCAGTGTTCCAAAATAAAGTAAATTAATAAATAAAAATGATACAAACATTGAGATGAACAGAGTGAGAAGGGGAGCCGCATGCAGCAGGCAGGACACAGAGACCGATGACCTGGAGGATAATCAACAGCTTGACTGAATTATTTTGCAGCCCCAGATAAAAACCACTCAGAAGAGGACTGCAAACCCAACGCAAAGCTAGGACAGGTGAGGACATAGCTGAGAGCAAGGATGGCACTTTTTAATAACCCCTGTAGACACACCTCTACGTGTGCCCAGACAATACAGGCACCAAAAGGAGGAGGGAGGGGGAAATGCTGAAAACTTTGGGATGTGTTGGCCGATTCAAAGGTGTTTTCCAGCCTTCCTCCTAGTCTTTAACATCCTGTAAGTGGATTGTTGCTCTCCAAAAGGTACGTTATTTGACCAGAGAGTCGGTTTATAGACTACAGTCCTTAAAGTTCTATCATTATGGAAACATATGTGAAGGGCGTTTACAAAGCTGGCCTAACACTGAAGTGAACAAAATCTCTAGCAAATAGCACAACTGGAAAAATCAACTGAAGCTATTACAATACCCCATAGAGCTAATTACACAGCTGTGTACAAACCACAGGGAAAGTACTGCGGCTGATACAGCCTTGTACATGGAGCTGGCTCTGTCTGTCACCACTCCCAGGGAAGTGATGTCAAAGAAAGTGAACATCCTTTGCCAGCTGACAGTGGGAGAACAGGGCAGTGTTGCTGGTTTCCGTTCTCGGCTGGGTTTCATTTACATGAGGAATGTGGACCCTAGAAGACCACATCAATCATCTTCCTCAGTTTGTGAGGGTGGAGGAAGAAGGAAAATAATTCTCTCCTGGCTTGCTTTAAAGATTCATAAATACTCTCTGTACTTCGGACTGCACTAAATTCTAGAAAACCCCAAGACACTGAGGTGTAAGAAAAGGATGTGCAGGAACCCACTTACCTCTACTGGAACTCTCGGGCGGGGCGGCCCGGCAATAAGACACTTTTAAAAGCACAATAAATATTTAAAGCCACTTGAGTTCAACATATTGACTCAATGAGAGATAATAGCATAGAACCACACATGTCAAAAATGGGTAGAGCAAACAGGACTGAAGTCTAGCCAAGTGTTCCTGTGAGTGCTTCAGACATACAGCAGGGCAACCACATCCTTCCAGGGCAGGCTGGGCTTGGAGCTGCTGTACTGGTGCAAGTTTTAATACATTAACTAATGATTTTCCCTTTTCCATTCCAAAGTGCCTATTTTGGACTACAGGGTCATCCTAAGCCATGGTCAAGCAGAGTCATCAACACCATAAAGTAGTATTGAAATCTCTAACTCTAATCTGTGGCTTCCTTGGGAAAAAATAAAAGAACACTCCAGTGACACATTATGGAGGTTAAATAAGAAAACAGCCTCTGCTTAGCACAGCAACTAAGGTCAGTAAATCGGTGAGTGCCTACAGAGGCAACTGACTACCAAACACCTGCCAGAATCCCAGCTTCTTCATACATAAATGTGAGATTGTGCCGAAAGCTTGAGAGACGTGGTTACATCTAAAAGCCTGAAAGTTCTAGCAGGACCCAGGTGCAGAACTGAAGCCAGCACATCCTGAGCTCCTCCTCTGAGGAAGCGTTCGAGCTGCAGCACACGTGGCTCACGCCATTTGCTTCACTACAGAAACAAACTTCACACCAGGGAGAAGAGAACACGGGAAAGAACAGCAGCAGAAGACAGCAAGAGACCAAGCTGCCTACATCAGCCCCAGGGGCAAGAAGCAAACTCCTAAGAACATTTAGGAAGGTGTCTGAGATCGGAGTTATCACTGAACCTTCCCAGCCTCTCAACCCTTCCCTCATCCGAGCTTACTCAGTCGGGAGCAGTGGACTATGGAGAGATGACTCGTTTACCTCCAAGAACACAGTTTAGCTGTTCCCAAGTCAGAAATTGTGAAGTTTATGACTTCACTGTATTTGTGTGTAAACAAATCCATCCGCAATAGTTTCACTGTTGCCTGAAAGAGCCACGGCTCCTGATTCGAGGCAATGGACTGTACTACTTTCAGCAGCCACCAAAAGGTCAGCGTGTATGCTAGCTCCCTAGGCTCGCCTTCCAACAAGTGATCCAAGAGACCCGAAGTCACATCTGCACACAGCTGGAGGGTTGTGCTGCACCTGGAGGACCTGAGCTCAGGAAACCGGGTGTTCTATGACGGTCAGTCAGTATGGCCAGGCTTTGTCCCAGAAGAGAAATGATCTTAATGAGATCAGACCATGAAGAGCCCATCTTTTCCTGCCAGGAGACACTGACACAACCATCCAATACTGTTTGCCACAGACATCCGTAGAAAGGTCGAGAAAATGTAGTCGGTGCCTCTGCTCACATCAGGGACAGAAAACACCCAGCCTATTTTGTGGTGCCAACAAGGCAACATGGGCTGGGCTCCCATCTCCCAATCTCACATGCACAAGTGCGCGCACACACAGCCACCCACACATGCTTGAGTACAAACGCACAGTGTTCTATGTTTAGATACACTAGGAAAATAGTCAGCATGGCTTTTTACTGTTTCTTGAGAACAGAACTTCCCAGTGCCTTTAAAAGTTCAGTGACTTAGACACTCTCCCACAGCAGGATACATGATGCATGGTTTCAAACCCTGCTTTTCACAGAACACCTATTAATATCTCCCGGAGGAATATTCCTTGGACCACAGGTTGGGAAATTTGGGGAGAGTTTGTATCATGAGCCCAATCCCATCATTCTCCTTGCACAAAGCTAACTAATATTTTCCCATTTATTCCCTAAAAATCTAAACTTTACAGGGAAGTATTCAGAAAAAGGAATGCTTTTTAAAGTCTTAAATTATTGAAGGGGAAAAGTTGAAGATTCTCTCTGCACTGGAGTTCCTTAAAAATCCTGAAGATAATGTAAGCAGTGTACTTAGGGCTAGCTGGCACCCCGTGCGAGCTCAGAAAACAGCAGCAATTGTAAGGATCGGCCATTTTGTTCACGGGGCATTCACAGAACCCTCTTTGTAGCACACTGAATTCCTATTGTAAGCAAGCTGGTACGGCTGCAGCAGCATTGGGTCATGACTAGTGATGTTTCCTTCTCAAATTCTCTCCTACATTTTCCTACATGCAATGTTTTCCAATCTCCTCATGCCAATGTTTTTCTCTACAAACTGGACCATATAAATCTCTGGGTTTACTTTAGTCTAAGTTTGATAAATGTTACCTAAAGAAAATCTTCCTTTTTGTTTTCTTTTAACACCAAAAAATTAGATCCACATTTATTTAAAAGAGTTCGGAGTCCCTGTGCTCGTACTCTTGTGAGATTTCCCTCCCACAGCAGGCTGCCAACAAAGGTCGAGCTAGGTCTTAGATGTAGGTGGCAAAAGACACCGGCTTAGCGATTCATTGCAGCCTGCTTCGCTGTTCCAAGAGAAGTCAATGTCAAGGGAGCTTACCTAGGCCCCGAAAGAGTTTTCTTATTTCTCATTTCTTCCTGACTCCCTCGGCCAGTGCCTTCAGTCCTTGAGCCTGATGAAGAAGGTTGGCCTGGCAGGAAAGTTCCTGTCCATTTCCACTCAGGAAGCCTGTCACCCACTCTAACTCTCTCCAAAGTGTGCTGGTTTGGAAGAACCAATGGCAATGCCCTAGACAAAGTGACAGCTAGGTAGGAAGAAAGCAACTGTATCTATAACCCATCTCTATGTCTGTGGGAAAGAAAAGGAAGGATATTTCTTCAGTCACAGCACAAGGGTAAGAAAATGACAGGGAAATGGCAGCAGTCTAGTGCATAACATCTGCAGAATGCCCTGGGCATCTGCGGTTCCTTGCTACTCAGTTTCCTGTCTGTATAGCGCAAAGATTGAAGAGCACACAGTGCACTGATATTCAACCCTTCACATTGCTCTGGTATTTCCATAACCTGATGGTGAGTATTCACTCTCAGTGACGAATCTCCACCATCCAATCATGACCCAGAACTATGCGCTGCTCTGGCGTACTACACTTTCTTAGCAATAGAACAAGAAAGTACAATCCACAATCATAGCTAAAGACAAATATGACAATTTTATGTTTCCTTCTCAAGACCTTTTCAAAACGAGAAGGGAAAAAAATAAACATACAATAAACTCCATGAAAATGTGTCACACACATGAAAGTTTTCTATGAAATTACATGAAAATGACCCTCTAAGACCTTGTTTCATGGACCATTTTAGGTGTTTTTAAATACCAGTTTCACATACATATGCAAGTGTGCATCGTGTGTGCATGCGTGTGCATGTGTCTGCACGTGTGTGTATCTGTGTGCATGGGTATGTGCATGCGTTTGCATGTGACTAGGCCAGTGGTTCTAATTTTTGAGGCAGGGTCTCCACTGAACCTAGAGTTCATGGACTGGCTAGACTGACTAGCCAGCAAGCCCCCGACTCCTCTCTCTGACTCCCTTTCCACCAGGGTCATAAGACCAGGCCGCAATGCCCAGCAATGCCCAGCTACTGTGTGGCTGCTACAGACTCAAAGTCAGGTCCTCGTGTTTGTACAGCAAACACTAATTGAGCCTTTTTCTTTTGAAGTTCTGAAAAATTTTCTCATTAATGCTGTTTTTACAAGTTACAAGGAGATAGTTGTCAGACATTTTTCTGAATCTTTCATCAGAATTACAAAAGAAAAATATTTCTCTTCTCTCTTAAAGTTAGTTGAACTCAGGAGTTTGTATTTTTTAATGTTCTTCTCTAGATGAAACCTCAGAGCAACACAAAGCCACTAACGAAGGAGTTTGCACCTTCAAGAAGCACCAAGGCCGGCAGCAGGAACCGCTCTGTGGGAACCTGATGAGCTCTGGCTTTGGAAGAATGGAGAACAGGGGTTTCTCAGTTGTTCTGAAATTATAAACCAAGTAGTTTTTCTATGTTCCTGAATATATCACTTTTTGTTGTTTGTTTGTTTTTTTTTTGAGACAGTAATTTAATTATGCTTTCCCCTTCTCGTTCTTCCCTTCAAACCCTTCCATATCCTTGTCTCCATTCTCCTCCAGATTCATGGTCTCTGTTTTCAGTAATTGTTATTTCAAGGCATGGATGTGTTTGCACATACACATATCTGGATATATTCCTTCTTAGAGTTATCCTTCAGGAACAGAAAAGATAGGCAGTTTAGATGCTCACCTTACTAGACCCGGATGGAGGTGGGTGGTCTTTGGACTTCCCACAGGGCAGGGAACCCTGACAGCTCTTAGGGCTGACGAGGGAGGGGGACTTGATCAGCGGAGGGGGAGGGAAATGGGAGGCGGTGGTGGGGAGGAGGCAGAAATCTTTAATAAATAAAAAGTACATACAAAAAAGAATTTTCAAAAATAAAAGTATTCACTTATATGAAATACACAGGTACAAAATGTTGAAATAAAATCAAAGTCAACCTTACTTAACGTCTGAGCAAGCCAGTGCGACTGCGGCCTTCAGAAAACAAGCACAAAAATAAGCCAGCCAACAGCTGGGAACAAAATATATCCCACAATAAGAAGTTAACCCCAAGTTCTGTGAATTCGGAGACTTCCCTTTCATTGTATCTGCCTTAGTTGAAAGTGTCCTTTTCACCTTCCCACTGTCTAAACCTGTTCTAGCTAGAATTCAGACTCTCCAAGGGCTGTTGAGCTTTTCTCTGATCGCGGCTGCCCTCTGGTGGCTGCTTACCCCATCTCAATGGTTTGAGGGAAACTTACTTAACCCACCCTTGAAAAAGAGAACAAGACACTCAGGCTAGTCCCCCGGTGCTCTGGGGTACACGCACTTGTAAATTTGCTGTCTAGGCCTTTTAAGTTATTTTCTGGAGCTTCTTCAGGTTTTGAAGTTTATCAACTTAGGAAAAAATGCAAGGTGTTTTTATGGTTTTTTTTTTTTTTTTTTTTTGGCTCCTACATTTGTAAGATCCCTCACTTGCTTCAAACAATGTTAGATCCTACTAAGTAAGCAGAGTGAGGACCCTGACTCCACACCAACACTCCCCGCCCCCCCACCCCTACACATTGTTCCTACAGGCCAAGTCCTGAAGGCCGATGGTCTACAGGCGATGGGTGCACACGTGTTTGTCACCTGTAGGATGTCAGCTTCCACCCTCTCTCCAACCTGTCTCTATCTTCCTGCTTGGCTCAGGACACTCACTGTGGTCACTGTCTCAGCTGACTAGGAAGTGGCACTCACTTCTAATGGAAGAGTCAACTCCTCGGTTGCCCTGAGCAGGATCTCTTTAGCGGCATTCCTGCGCCAGCCATATTCAAGCAGACACTATAATACACAAACTGAATGCCCATTAATGACATTTTTATAAAAACTGATAAGCTTCTCTGGCAATCAGTTCTTTTGTCTTTGTTGAAAGCCAAATAAAATAATTTGACTCTTTTCTTTCTTGAAAACTGATTTTTCTTTTATCTACGTATATACGTGTTTGTCGAGTCTTTCATATGTTTCCTGGAGGCCAGGAAAGGTATTAGATCTCTGGAGCTGCAGTTAAGGTAATCATAAGTTATCCAATATGAGTGCTGGGAATCAAACTTGGAACTTCTGAAGGAGCAGAATGGGCTGACATCACTAAGTCATTCTCCAGGCCTTTATGCTTCTTTCTTAAATTATCATAACACAAAAATATTATTCTCTTATATAGTATTTTTAATAATTTGAGAATTTTATATATGCGTACTGTGTATTTTAACAATTACTATATGTTTAAAGCATGAATTTAAGTAAAATAATCAAAAGTAACCAAATTTTGGTAGATGGAAAGTAAGAAAGCTTGAGCATCTATTTTTTTACTTAACAAATATTTTTTCACAGTTCCAAGCATTTTAACTATCACCACTATGCAACCACATACTGTTCACAAACCCTATTCCCTCTCTTAAAAAAAAAAAAAGTGGGTGAGAAGCTAAAAAGACAAGCTTCTCCAAGTAAATTACCAACAAAGGAAAAAAAAAATCAGTTGATCTGCAATGGTGAAAATTAATCCATGCTACACATGCAGTCTACAGTGCTCTGAACTCAGATGTAATTTCCTCCCATGAAATGAAGGCCAGCGTGTCCTGTGAAGCGGTGTGATACATTGTCCCAGGAGGAAGAAGCAGCATTTTATAAGCATAATAACTATACAATTATTAAACCTATAGTACTATGAGCTTAGACATAATTTATATTTTCATGAGGAAAACACTCCAAGCACCATATACCATATGGTCCCACTTAAAAGTGTTCCTGTTCTTACATTTTATACACAATAGCACACATTATCAAATTTGGAAGTATGTATACTAAATTGAAATTATGTCATATTAGTGGTGAGATTTGGGTAATTTTTATTTCTTTCTCCATATCTGTATTTTCTGATATAGAACTCTCCATTCATGTTTTGGGGAAGTTGTATTTTAATCAGTCAAGACATGCCATGCTGATTTTCTATGTTCTATGGAGCTATACCACGTTCCTTCTTATGCCGCATAGTAAACCAGAGCTGCTGCTAAGGATGGCCCATCATCCCCAGAGGCGGTAGCAATACACACACAGCCCGCCACAGGCTTCTGATGTTTCCACTGCTTTTCTTAACTGTGAAATTCCCCTACGTCCCCACACTGCCGCCTAAGAAAAGCAAGTGTTTGTTTTCTAAGCACTGGCTTCTGCTGCACTCTACTGGAACATTCCCTGATGTTCTCCACAGAAAGATCAATAAAGTATGCCTAGATCTCTGCTACACGTGAACAAAATGGTCTCTTTGAGGTTCACATATTTCCAGGGTCCCTTAACAATATTTTATCTAATAAAATGGTTTTTTTTAACAAACACATACACCAAACATTTGTTCACATGTTAAAAAAAATGGTTGTGTACTTCATTGATTGTGATATGGTAGAGGAAGCATTTATAAACTTCATCAATTCCTGTTTCATATAATGTACTTAGAGCTGTATTGTTTTTCCTCATCACTTCTAAGCGAACCTAAAGATGTACCTTCAATCACCCTAAGAATGCAGTAAACCCCTGGATGCACCTGACCCTGACGCGTAGGAAGCCACGGTTACCTTTTTGTTGTTGGGTTGTAATGCTAACTGGGTTGAAGCAGGCTCTTCTACAGTTTACTGGGAAGTAGCCAAGTGACTTACATACACCTGCTTTTTCCAGTGGCCAGCACTCAGATCTTAATCTCCTATCAACCGTTGCCCCTTCCCCACAACACCTGCAGTTAATATTCTGCATGAAGTCCTCCCAGTGAAAAGTAAATGAATTTACGTTGGCTCCAGATTCCACAGAACCGTGTCTGGAGAAGCCTCGGTACCACCAGTGCAGTGGACCAGCTCAGGCTGTGCTGCCTCGGAACTCTCCACACACAGGGAAGTCCAGCCGTCTTGGACATTAACAACACAGACATTGGCAAGACTCCCGACTGAGAAAATACTTCTCAATTTTTACTAATACCTGCTAAAATTATGTTTTGGCCTCAATGCCTGGAAAGAAAATTCTGGAATGACCCCTTCTTTTGACTTTATAATCCGCATAAATCTCTCAAAGAGGCTTCACAAGGAAACTTTCCACGGAACATTTCTTCTGGGGGAGGGGGCAGCAAGCTTCTGAGCAAGGTCCCCCTCTCTCTAGCTGCCCCAGCTGCACACCAGAGCACAGTGAGGAGAACCCAGGAGTGTGAGGCCATAGCAGGAGTCCTGCCCGTAAGTTCTAGAGAGTGACAATAGGAAAAAGCCATCGATGCCTGAGTGGGGAAGGCACCCCAGCTTACAGGGGAGCAGATGGAGCTCCCAGGGCTGCAACAATCTGCCCACAGCCACAAAGACGGGCAGCAGTAAGTCAGAGAAACCCAGATGCATGTGACTCTCAGAGCTGCTGCCTCAGCGACTCTGGTTTTGTCACATCTCAGCTATGGGCAGTTGGAAGACTGTGGGCAAGTCTTTATATACTTGAGGCTTCTTTCTCTTCCTCCTTTAAATGAAGTAATTAATTTCCAAGACCTCTTCAAACTCAAAATACCCACTCCTCTTAGTATCTGCTCATGTCTGTTACTTACCCTTATGTTTTTCTCTTTGTTGTGACATTAGGGAGTAAGTTAACCAAGATAATTAGAGAGGCCCTAAAGGTCTAATACTCTGATATTGAGAATAAAATCTATAATTACCAGTACTGTTCTTGCTGAACTGGACTGATACTGGATTAGATGGTTAGCTCAGGCACTTAATTCCTTTGTGAGATTCTGTTCTCTAAGCTGTTTATTATTCAGTCACCACAATCTTGCAAAATTAGAACTTTTAAAAAATCAACAAATTTGTAACCAAATAAAAATCTGGTTTCATGATGTTCTATGTTCAATATTTATCATAAACTCTAAGCATATTTATACAATAAGGTAAAGTGAATTTAACTCAAAAACTATTACATTTATAAAGAAAATGGCTTGGTACTTTTAAACAAGCTCCCATTTCCATCAACTTACTTATTATTCAATTTAAAGAAAAAAGGACATTTATAAAGTCCATTTTCTTGAAAAAAGTTATATTTTATCTCCCTATGGATGAAAAATTTAATTAAAGCTCCGAGAGCACATTTTTCTTTTCAAGGGGCAGCGTTTTCACTAGCTAGCACAGCGTTCACCCATGTCACACGCCCCTATAGCACAGCGTTCACCCATGTCACACGCCCCTATAGCACAGCGTTCACCCATGTCACACGCCCCTATAGCACAGCGTTCACCCATGTCACACGCCCCTATAGCACAGCGTTCACCCATGTCACACGCCCCTATAGCACAGCGTTCACCCATGTCACACGCCCCTATAGCACAGCGTTCACCCATGTCACACGCCCCTAACGGAGCTCACGTGCTGGAGAATAATTAAGGTGGTAAGGGCAAAAGGTTACTCAAGACTTCACCATGGGGTGAGCCTAAATTATAGGTTTTAGGCAAGATGGAAGGAGCAATGCACAGGGAAAATGTGCAATTTTAATGGAATGCAGAACAAATTAACTTTTTAATGCCATGCTACTCAGCAGCAGAATGGGACTCTGCTGAATGCTGCAGGGGCAGAGGACCGAAGTGACACTTCACTGGGAGGCCCCCTAATGACTGCAAGCTAAGGGTGTGACTAACCCACTAAAAGACCCGCCTGCCAGCTGATTGGCGTGCCGTGTTGGTTGCTTTTTTTAAAAGACCAGGGAAGATCAAAACCTGTTAGGAGTTCTGCTAGTGTGCTCCCCAAATTTCTTCTGTAGCCTGGGGGAAAGTTCTGTGCTGCCGCCATCACCCTCTTGTCTTCTGCCCTAATCCACTATTAAGTCCACCAGAAAGGTGGCTACAAGATGCTTCCAAACTCAGCTCCCTCCGTGTGGACCACCTCCCTGTGTTCCTGCCAACCTGGGAGCCTGAAATTCGATCCACACCTCCTGCTGGTAAAGCAATAACCACAGGGCATGGCACCAGCCTTTGTTTTCATCCAATTAATTGAGTGAAAATGGTTTCCACTGTGAAAAGACCCTTCCTGACCCAGCTCTAAAACGGGGGCTGGGGGTGGGGGAGGAAGAAAGAGAATGGACCAGCAAGGCAAGCTTCAGGATTATGCTACAAAAAGTCACCATGCTAGACAGTGGCCACACATTCAGTTTCCCACGAGACTGGGCTCTTTGGTAGTCACTTCTTCTCATTTTCACAAGTGGAAACATCCATGAGCCTTCAGCTAGCCAGAAGCCTTTGCACAGAAAATATAGCAATGTCCTGACAGCACTTATCACAACCACGCAGGTTCCTTAGCATAGATACAAAATTACAGATCTATAAGCATCCAAAGGAATTGAAATCTTGCACTTTCTAGACTTGCAAATTTCAGAGGCTGAATTTATTCAGGATATTGTCTAAGAACCCTGAAGATCCTGTGTGCTAGGTACCATGTGGGGTCCTCCCTTCCCAGCAATGAAGACAGTGCCTCGTGTATTCTCCACCCTCCTTACTAACAAAGTCCCCACAGCTGAAAGAGAACACAGAGCAGCACCGACTCCATTGTTCTCTCCTCCTCATGTGCTGGCGCCCACAGGACAGTGCCTGAACACAAAGACTGGACGTGGAGAAAGGAATGGGACTAAGATTTTGGTTTTCAGAAGTCAAAAGCAAACAGTCACTTTTAGGCTAGAGGGGGTGAGTCTTTTGGTCAAGCATGTACAAAACATTCTTAATATCCATGTCTTTGACAGGCTCTGCTAACCACTCCTGATGTCTCTGCCTTAGAGCCCAGGTGAACCTCGGGAATGTTTCTCAACCCAGGACATGTAGGCAGTCAGATGGAAAGTACTTGCTAATAGAATCTTGAACTGAACTGAATCCATATCTATATAGAGTAGAAGAATGGATGCCACCAATCTGGAAGTAGGACATGGTAAAAAGAGGAAGTCTCCGACTTGAATTATCACCTTCTCCAAGTGTTTACCAGGAAGACATTTGTATCATAGAAGGAATTTCTCCCAGGGAGACAATGCTATGTTATTTCTTTCACGGAACGGTCCTCAAAAGACTCATTTAACCTACTATGTGTCTCAATAGGATTGAACTAGTATATATTTCAAACTAGAAAATAATAGATTTGCAAGAGGCTTAGTGCATTATTCACCCTAAGACAGCTTTACGGCTTAGACTCCGTATCTAAAGCAGCTGTAGAAAGCAGGGCCCACTGCAGCTCCTGGAGTGAATATCACATCTCTCCGGCTAGATTCGAAACTACCTGAGAACAACCATTTCAATTGTTTTGTATCCCCCTTCCTGACACTCCTGCCCAATGTCCTAATGGATATCTGCTGAGCCAATGCAGATAAATGAAAGGTTTTCCTAAGGAGTCAATATTCCGATTCCCCTATCCACACAAAGGAAAAAATGGTCAATGGGGCTTCAGTGCTAAACACAGACACCTAGGTACCTCTCCCTATTTCCCCCTGCTGTCCCACGTGTGCCCTGGCACCACAGCCTTCTACAGTTAAAAATGCCTGTAAGCTATAGTTTGTTACAGCTTGAGCAATCCCAGTAGCTGCTAAGCTCCACGGCAACAGGGACTGTGCCTGCCTGGGGTACTACTGCATCCTCAATGGGATGGCCATCAGAATTCAGCAGCCTGGAACACAGCAGGCATCCCAATAACATTTCATTAGCCAAGCAGGCAGATGGCCACCAGTACTCCCATCACGGGGAGGCTGAGGACAGGATGATCTTGAATTCAAAGCTAACTTGGGCCACACATCAAGGTACTATTTCAAAAAGTAACAAACAAAAAAGAACACACAACAGGAGTGTATTAAAGAAACAAAAACTACAACCCAAGCCACTCACAGCTCCTGCCCACCAAGGTCTACGCTGGCTAGTGGCAGGTTCTGAACCCTGAACTCTACGGTTTGTTTTAAACCTTTATAAATGTGGATAAAAGGATCCTTGCCCTTTGCTTACAGCTGCACGACATATAAGGAAGGGCCAGGGCAAGTGTGGTGACAGGGTCACTGCCCCTCAAAGCCAGCATCAGGAGGCAACCCAAGGCAGTGAGCACGACATGGAAGCCGGACTGCACCAGGAGCAACCTGATCTCACTGGGAAGAAAAGCAGACGTAAAGGGTTGCCAGGATCTCTAATTTTTCAAGAGAAGCATTTTATTTTTTGAGTTAAATTATGTCAACTTTTCATAATATGTTAAAACAACATTGTGTGAGCCCACTGTAATTTTTTGCTTTGTTTTTGAAAGTACTGCAGTCAAACTGAGGTCCTTGTACATGCAAGTACTTTACTACTGAGCCCCCGATTCTAGTGCTTCGTCAAGAAGATAGAGCCAACTTCTCATGCTGCTCTTACCCTTCCGCTGCTCTGAAGTACTAAAGCAAACTCAAGAAGGAACAACCAGGGGAAGCATAATGTGCAGAACTGAATCTGAGAGCCACGAAGGCCCCTTCCGACCTGTAAGATCACAGCTAGAGCGGTGGTTTCCAAGCTTTTTTAAATAACTGAAGTCATAAACGGTGCCAATATCTATAGTTAAAAACAAAACCCCTGAGGTACTCAGTTGATGGCTAGCCTTCCCATCCTTGTAAACATGGCCCAAGAGGCTCCATAGAGCCCCTGGAAATTAGTAGTTCTAGTGGAAGACATCTTGGGGCAAAGAGAAGTAAAGGCAAGACAAAATTCCCTAATACAAGCCCACTATAATTTCCTATTACTCAAGTTCACAAAACATGATTATAAAAAAGATTATAACACTACAACGTCCCAAGACAAAGGTACTTAAAAACTGAAAATTGGACTAAGAGTTTCAAAGCGTACTCCCCCGGGGAATAGTGGCACAGTCACTATGGGAAAGGCCCCAAGACACACACTAGAGGAGGGTTCTATGCACTGGAAGCTAGATCAAGAGCATCAGAGACACATCCTCTGCCGTACAAGGGGCACAGCTCCCAGGAGTAACAGACCACTTTTCAATTGGATCTGAGACCCGTTCTACAGGAGGAATTACATGTCTGCTTTTGTAAATCTGGCCAAACTGCCTTCTAAGTACTCAACGTTTCTGCTGTTATTTGTTATTTTATGTGTATGAATGTTTTGTATGTATGTATGTATATGCACCATGTGCATGTAGTGCCCCTAGAGGCCATAAGAGGGTGTCAGATCCCCTGGAACCGACATTTACAGATGGTTGTGAGCTACCACATAGTGTTGAGGCCCAACCCTCTATAAGGATAGTAAGTGCTCTTAACAACTGAGTGAGCTTTCTAGCCCCTATTTCATGTTTTGGGTTTTGTTTTGTTTTGATTTTGGTTTTGGTTTTTGCTTTTTGTTTTTTTTGGGGGGGCGGTCTTTTTTTGTGTGTTTTTGAGATAGGATCTCACCATGTCTCTGAGTGGTCTACAACACACTCTGTAGACAAGGCTGGCCCCAAACTCACAGAACTCTACCTTTCTCTGTCTCCCAAGTGTGGAATTAAAGGTGTGTATTGAAACACTCACATGTATATCCACAGACCGGTGCTGTGTGCAGCCTTCCTCAGAGAAGCTGTCTATTGCAACAAGTGATATCTAGAGTATGAAACATATAACTGACCAGAGTGCAGAGAGTAAGTGATGGTGAGTTCTCTGCCTCAACAGAGAGAGCTGTAACGCTCCTCCAAAGGGTTAGAGATCACGCTGGAAGATGGGGCAGAAGAATATAAAAGTCAAAGATGGGGACATGTGCAACAAAGATCTTCTGGACACAGCTGTTGTGCTCCTGAATTCACATCACCCACTGCTCTCTGCACAGGACTTAGCCCATCAATATTTCATCATGGATGAAGGATGGTCCCATGAGACCCCTGTCCTTCAAAAACCTTGCTGTGGGAAGGAGTCACTCTTCTTTTGGTGTGGCCACTATGTTGTCCTTATCTACTGAAAAAGTTCTCACCCACAGCCAGGTAAATAACTAAACTCAGTGAGACAGACAGACAGACAGACACACACACACACACACACACACACACGAGGGCATAGAGTGGGAAGAGGACTCATTTTTAAGGGTCCCAGTGGGAGGGGAATAGGTATAAAAATGATTAAGATTCATAGTAAAAATGTAAGAAACCAGCAAACAATAACAAATGAGGAGCTTTTGAAAAGCACTTCAAATGTTCTGTTAAGTATGTTCCCGCACTCTCAATAAGATCTACTAGAAAAACATTAACTGAATGTGTCTTTAGGGGCGCGGAGTACAGCTCGGTGTTAGCTCTTGCCAAGCAAGTGAAAGGTGTGGGTAAGATGCATGCTTCCTCTAACTGCATGTGTCTTGCCCCTCACTGTATTTTCATCTTAGCTGTTGCTCTTCTCCATCACCTCATAGTAAACCTATGGCAGACAGCTGGCCCTCCATAGCCTTGTGAAGTTCTCACTTAACAGCACAGGGACACCTTATACTTGGTTATCTTCACTGTCCATGGATTCAAGAGTGCTGCCACCAATAAGATAACCTTATATTGCTGCCGTGATGGATCATACAAAGCACAATATCTAGGCAGAGGGGCATGGATTTTGATTCTCTGGAAAACAGAAGATAAAGGTTTCGGCATCAAAAGATTGTGAGTCTATTTGAGTTACTAGGACCCCTAAATTATTCATTTTGAAGAAACTAAATGCATTCAGCTGGTTAGAAATTCTATTGGTGATCTTTAACTTTCCCTTTATTCTCTGTGATAACCACCCTCCTATGCGGATCCTACACCTCTCAGGAGCCTTTGCAAGGAAACTCAACTCCACCAAAATCGGCCTAGCCACAAAGCAGTATTTATTCCAGATTACCTGTTATCTCATAGAACCAAAAGACAGAGATAGAATCCCAAGGAGTTACTAGAAAGAACTCGTCAAATCCTGATCCTTGCTTCTTGGCAGTCCAGACAGTTTATAGTTCTCATGAGTGCTAGTTAAACATTAACCTAGAACATGATTATCCAACAGTGAAATCCTCTCCTCATTCTTCAGAGGAAAATGCAGCTAATTAAATATAATATTCCTGTGCAACATGTAGTCACCAATTTTACTGTGTATGTCTTTGTTTTCTTATATAATTGTCATACCTCATCTTTCAAAATAACATTTTTAATTAAAATGGATTATTTATTCTAATTTTCTTAATTGGATGAAAACTGAGGAATAAGCAATGGACTAAAGGCCTCATACACAATCCCTACATCTAGTACAGATCCTAAAAGAGGAATGAGCTCATCTCAGTGTCAACAGATCAGGACACAGGGGCACCACACTGCCAAGTCACATTGAAAGGATGAGACACCGTTCTCAACTTCACATCAATGAAGATTTCTATGGTTGATTTTGTTTAGTAAGAACCCCCAAGTCAGACATGGTAGCTCACACCTGCAATCCCAGCACAGTGGAGGAAAGAACAGGAGCTGGTGGTCATCTCCAACTTTGTAACCAGCAAGAGGCCAGGCGAGGTTACAAGAGACTCTGTCACAAAACAAAACAAGAACCTCCAATGTGCCAGAGAGCTGAGCTTGACCACTGAACAGAAGGAATGTGACATATGCTTTCTGGAAAGAAACATACATCAGAAGCCTTTGCAAATACACGTTTACCACGGACCACTTGATCACAATAGAAACTTATCCTAAGGAAACGATCAATAATGAGCCAAGTTTTAAAGAAAAAAAAATTCACTGCAACAGTATTTACAATAGTAAAGTTGTCAAAGAAATTAATTACCCAATACTAGAAAATTGATTAAATTGATTTTGGCATAAATTATCACACTATATAGCATTAAGAAAAATGTTCTAGCAACATTTAAAATAACATTAAAATATTCCAGAGCCCTAATAAGAGAGGCCAGGTCCATATCCAGTGCCCCAACCTAGACTGGCTACCCTCACCTGCATTGCAACCAATCTCTAAACTTCAACCAGGACCTGGGATGCCTAGCTCTCAACCACCAGGTCCCTATGATGCCACCCATCTAGATCTATCCATACTCTAAAGCTAGACTGGGGACACACATCCTGCACACTCTCCCAGTACCCTGTGTCCACCTGACTTTACTGCACACCAGCCATTTCCAACATCTAGGCCCATGCCACCTGCACAGCCACAGTTCTGCCACAGCTGCCCTGTCCACATCAAACATAGAACTAACAAAGATATCCACATGCCCAGGCCACATCACAAAAATACAAACAGTATACAGCATTTCCTCTCTAAAACCTCCCAGTCCTGTAGAAATGTCTGCATTGAGAATGACCTAGATGAACCCCAGGACACAGAATTTAAAAGAACAATAATAAACTTCTTCAAAGATGTGTCTACAAAGAAACATCTCAAAGAAATTAGGGATAAAGGACTTAAGAGGTGTTATAGTTTGAATGAAAAGGCTCATATACTTTATTTGAATGCTTAGTCACTGGGGAGTGGAATGTTTTGAGAAGGATGAGGAGGTGTGGCCTTGCTGGAGGAAGTGTGTCACTTGGAGTGGGCTTTGAGGATTCAAAAGCCCATCCAAGGCCTGGTCTCCCTCCCTCTCCCTGCCTGCTGTCTGAAGATCAGGATGTAAAGTTCTCAGCTTCTTCTCTGGCACCATGACTGCCTGCCTGGCTACAGCCAAACTCCGGGCCACGGTGATAATATACTAACTCTCTGAAACTGCAAGCAAGCCCCCAATGAAACATTTTTTTCTCTAAGTATTCGCAGTCATGGTGTTTCTCCAAACAGTAGAACGGCTACTAAAGCAAGGGGAATAAATGCTGAGCAGTGCCCAGGAAACACGGCATAAGGCTGATGGAAATGACTCAGGTAATCCAGGACTTGAGAACTGAGGAAAATTACCACCAACCCAGCAATAGTAGGTGATTTCAATATCAACTTTCTCCAGTAAACAGGTCATGTGGACAAAAAAATAAACAGAGTAATATCAGAATGAGTTGACATCATACATCAAATGGACTTAACAGATTGTCTATAGAATATTCTACCCAAACACCAAAGAATATACATTCTACTCAGCAGCACATGGAAGATTCTCTAAAATAGACCACATTATGGAACACACGACAAAACTCCACAAACTCAAAAATATTTAAATAACTCTGTGTATCCTATTTGACCACAATGAAATAAAACTTAAAATCAACAGCAAACCAATTCCCAGTAAATACGCCAACTACTGGGGATTAAACTACCCATTATTGAATAATAAAAAAGTCAAAGAAATTAAGAAAGGATAAAAAAATATTCTGGAATCAAATGAAAATTAAAACACAGCACAGCAAAACCTCTGGGACCCATTGGAAGCAGTCCTATGATGGATAGTGGAGCTCTAAGGCCTACATTAAAAAATCAGAAGGAGCAAAATAAATGACTTATAATGGTGCAACTCAAAAATTTTGAAAAACAAAAACAAACCAAATTCAAACCCAGTCAAAGGCAAGAAATGAATTTTTAACAACAATGTATCACTATGTAGCTCAATAAGACCTCAAACTTGCAATCCCCCTGCCTCGGCTACTTGAGTGTTGGGATTCCAAAGAAACATGCAACCACAGTTGGTTTCAATTTAAGTCATAAATAAAATGGCTAAATTATTATTATTACTTAATATGATTCTCTACCTAGAAAAATAGACTGACCAGAGGTTGTGGGGCATCAAGAGCTTCAGAAATGCTGTTTTCCACACCTTAACTTTGGAAACTATATTGTAGCTAGATCAGTAGGTGCCTACAGGCTACAGGGACTGTCAATGCATTGCCTAGTGTGTAAAATGAAGTGTCCAAAAGCATTAATTCATTGAATAAAAAAAATCTACTTTTTCTAGGTGTTTGGATTACATTGCCTATTAAGTAATATCAAATGCTTGTCAACATCTCTTGCACAACTTTTATTTTAGAATATTTTAAAACATTGTTTCTAGTCCTATGCTTAGGACTCATGGGAAAAATGTACTTAGAAAAATAACCGTAAACCTGATTGTCATATAGCAAAACATTCACCTCAAATGATACAAGTATAGAGCTTTCAAATGTCTGTAACTTAACATGGGGAAGATGATGGACCTATTCTTGTTCCAGGATAATTACTCTGTAGGCACAAAGGGATCATAAAAATTCCACAGTGACAAAACAGAGCTGAAATAACTCGATAGCCCAAGTGCGGTCACAGTGATGGAAGGCTGCCCACAGGACCTACAGTGGCTGCTCAGTTCCAGGAGTGGGAACAATAAACAGAGGCATGCAACTTGTAAAGGAAAGTGCATGTCTCATTAGCAAAATAATTTCCTTGCCCCAGAGAAATTACTGGCAGAAACAGAAGGCAAGCCTCCAGAAGCTCCCAGACAAAATACCAACTTCCCTTGGAAGCACCGGAGATTTGCACAAACGTGACGCGTATCAGCCATGGATGCAGAGCGACACGGCAAGCCCTGTGACAGGCTCCACTCACAGAAGCAACACATTGGGGCTGGTACTCGTCTTCACCCAGAGGCACACTAGAAACAGACTGGGGAAAACCTCCGCCGACTGAAATATGCAGAGCTCACTTGCTAAAGAGTTTAAAGCCCTGGAGGAAACACGAGCCAGAAACAATGCTGGCTGTGAACTTTCCTACAACACAGATCCCACCTAGAACAATAACAAAATGAAAACAAACAACAGAGCCCCATACTGGAATATCCCATTATTAATCTACCGAGCTTCCGTTACCTGTTGTATGGGTTCCCCTCTGTTCCGGTGATAAAACGCCACGTGCGAGGTAACTTACAGAAGGATGGTACTGGGACTCGAGTCCAGCACTGCGGGCACAGGCACAGCGACAGACAGATGGCACAAGTGGCAGCAGAGCGGGAGGCAGAGAGCAAACAGGAGGGTCATGCCTTAGGCTCTCAAAGCCTGTCCTCGGCGAAAACTCACTCCCTTCCACAAGGCCACACCTCCTAAACCTCCCCAAACAGGGCCAACTGGGACAGAATGCTCAACTATCAGAGCCTATAGGGGACATTTCTTATTCAAACCCCACAGTCACTGCTGCTATCAGTCAAGATGATTTCAACACACTTTAATTAAATAATCACACATGCTGCAGCTGTTCATATTTCACTTGACGTGTATCATTCTATCTTGAATTCTTAAGTAATTCTATTCAAAGGCCAAAGACTAGACTAGAAGAGAACATGGGTCCACCTTTGTAATTATTATCTGTATTAAAAACCCATGCTTGAGGCTAAAACCATCTGAACTAATATTCGAGCCACCTTTCCCAAGTGTAGCGGATTCACATGCACTAGCTCTCCAGTGAGCTGTCATTAGTGCAGTCCCTTCAACTGCCCAAGTAAACTGCCTTCCAACCATCAAAGGTTCTGTTTTTATGAGGCTCTCTGCTCACTAACCCCAAACACCTATCACTCAAACATCAGAGATAGTCAAGACTCGTCCCACTACAAGACAACCACAAAACACATTTCCATATATATATATATACGAAAGAATATATGAAAAGTGTACAGAATTCATTAGAATTAATATGCCATTTTCTGGCATTTCCTGGAAAATGGTCAGCAACTCCGGGTAGAGGTAGGCGTGCAGGAAAGGGGAACATGTGGCTTTAACTGAGGACGGGTTTATGCACTAACCCTGGAGAGCAGGGAACCTGCGCTGACTTCAGTGTGCCTGACCATAAGGGTCGGACAGGCAACCTTGCTGAAGTCTTGTCAAGAAATACTTTTAAATATTAAAAAACTATGTCAACCCTTGTTCTGTTCATGAGTAGACTTGATACAATCAAGAAAAATTAGTTTCGGATGTGGAATACTTCAGGGATTTGAAGTAGTTTGCTAAATAGAAAGCTAAATCCAATTACTTTTCTAAAGCTTTGGCATCTTTAACTGAAAACCAATATTCCAATTAACATTAAACAAATATCCAAGCTTATCCACATATTCCAGGCATCCTTTCTGGCTAACAACCACAGCATCTCTGAATTTAATTATTCCCATATGCATATATAGGGTCTGCTTTATACTCCAAGTATTTAACGCAAGAGAAAAAGAAACATTTTAAACGTCTTCTGTGAGCCGCTCTGCGTGTGCACGGCCCAAATTGAACCTTCTATATAATCACACACCGTTCCTAGCAGGAGCACGCCAGCCTCTCCTTAACTGTGATGGCCGAGCCGCATAAATGAGGTGAACAGCAAAGGCACTTTTAAAATTCCTTAATCCTGCTCCCAAATTACAACAAATTAACAAACAACATTAAATACTGTTATTAGCATGTTAAAAGCTTAAAGCAATTGAGATATTGTGAGCAAGGCTATTGCACGGCTCCCTTAACTACAAAGGAAACTTTCTGAATAAGGACAGTATAGAGGACGGAGTCAGCCAGTAGATGCTCTTCTCTAAAAGAGCACCCAGGCGCAGGGTGTGGCCGGCAGCTTAGATGCCTGCATGGGAGGCTGTTTTATCGCTCCTCGCACCCTAAGGCATCTAAGTCACTTATAATTGTTCTGGCCTGAGCTTTTGGAACAAGTGATATTTACTCAAAATTAGTAAGATTATTGTCACTAAAACTGTGACTTAACTTTGTTTACAGATCAACTCTCTAAGGAAGAAGCAATGTTTGCACTTGAGTGAGTGTAGAGATGTACACAGTCAAGAAAATGTCAGGGAACAAGGGCTCAGTTCTTAGGCATTATGGGGCAAGGTAAGAAGAAGACGGTCAGATCCAACAAAAAGAATTCATAAAGAAAGCTGGTACCCTAAAGCCAAATCACACACAAAGTGTCAGCAAGAGCTTTCGGGACCCCAGCACCCACTCTTGGTGACTTAGTTACATACATAACTGCTAAACATGACAGCAAAACCTAATGAGTTTGGTTGAGGGAATTGGGAAGTCGAGGCAACATCTGGAGAGAGGTTAAGATATTCCTGCAACAACTCAATAACAAAATCAATACAACCCAATTAAAAATGGATGAAGGGCAAGGTCTATTGAAAAAGTTGCTCAATATCACTAATTGTTAGGTAAATAAAAGCTAAAACTACAATAAAGTACCATCTACCATCTTCAGAACATCGGGCCATATCCGTTATATTATTATCCTCCAAACAAACAAACAAAACTCTATAAACCAATAATTATATAGAGAGATGAGCACATAAGAACCCTTTTATGACTGGTAAATACAATACCTATAGTCACTACAGAAAACAGTATACAGATTCTACCAAAAAAAAAAAAAATCCAACCAAACAAACAAAAAACAAAAAATGGTTTTCTAAAGGCTAGCAGTTTACCTGACCCTGTAACTCTATTCCTAGTCATCGTGTGCATGTGTGTGTGTGTGTGTATCCGTCCATATAATTGCATACACACAAATACTCTACAGCATTATTTCATACAGTGAGGGAAAGCTGGAAACAGTCTATCAGGCAATTACTGGTAAACTAAGCATGAGCTACCAAATGAAATGGCGTTCATCAATGAAAAGGGACCAACTCCTAACCATTTGCTATAACATGAACGAACCTCAAAAATACTGGGCTAAGTGAAAGAACCCAGAAGTAGAAGACAATATGCTTTTTATTTCATTCCTATGGAAATCTAGAAAACTCCAATATACAAACAGTAAACTGGCAATCGCATTGAGTTAGCTGGGACTGAGGACTGAGGGAAACGACACAAAGGGACATCAGGAAAACGGTAACACTCTAAAACTGGGCTATGGCAAATGGGGGTACTACTCTAAAGATTTATTTAAAATCCCCAAGTAATATATTAGCTATGGTTTTTGATATGTAAATTAGATTTTTTAAAAAGCTGTTTGGAATTTTCCTTCCTTACTTTTCTTTCTTTTTTTCTTTTTAAAATTGTTTTCATTGAGCTATATATTTTTATTCACCCCCTCCCCTTCTAGCCTCTGTCCGATGTGGGGTTGGTAAAGATCTTTTTTTTTTTTTTTTACTTTCAAAACAAAATTTCTTTTATATAAATTTTTCCTACATGTATGCCTGTGTGATGGAGGAAGGTCATTGGTTAATTAATAAAGAAACTGCTTGGCCCTGATAGGTTAGAACATAGGTGGGTGGAGTAAACAGAACAGAATGCTGGGAGGAAGAGGAAGTGGGGTAAGATGCCTCAGACAGATGCCAGGCCGCTGCTCTCCAGGGCAGTGAAGCTCTGACCCAGGATGGACGTAGGCTAGAATCTTCCTGGTAAGCTCACCGTGGGGTGCTACACACATTAATAGAAATGGGTAATCAAGATGTAAGAATTAGCCATTAAGAAGCTAGAGCTAATGGGCCAGGCAGTGTTTAAATGAATACAATTTGTGTGTTGTTATTTCGGGGCATAAGCTAGCCAGGCGGCTGGGAGCCGGGCTGTGGGAAGAAGCCCGCAGCTCCTACAACACCTGTGCACCACATAAATGCCTGGTGCCCATGGAGACACCAGGAGATGGCATCAGATCTCCTGAAACTAGAGTTACAGACAGTTGTCAACCACCATGGATATGCAAAGAACCACACTGAGGTAACTGCAAGAACAGCAAGTGTTTTAACCACTGAGCCATCTCTCCAGCCCACTACCTATTTTTATGGACAGTTTTATACGTAAATGTATTTATGGGGTCCAAAGTGGTATTATGATTTTTAATGTGTAGAAGTAATGAATAAATGAAGCTAACTAAAATATTAACCATCTCAATTATTTAACACTTGTATAACCATTTAACACTTTGGTAAACTTTTAAAGAAATTTCAGAAGTACAGTACTCAAATCCAACCCTACAACACAAGTGTGAGAGTACACTTGTGATTCAGTGCCAGGAAGGCAGAGATAGGTTGATCTCTGGTGTTCATGACCCACCAGCATAGCCTACAAGGCAAGTTCTGGAATGGTGAGAGATCCTGTTTCTCTCAAAAAAGAAATGAAGACAAAGAGACAATGTCTTCTAGCCCTCACATTCCTAGGACAGGTATCTTGGTCTCTTAAGGCGATAGGCTATCTTGACCAGCATAGTTTCTAGAGAAATAAGAGCTGAGATTCAAAAGACCAGAGTCCTACCCTTCAGAAATATTTGAATGTCATAATGAGAAAACTTGAGTTAGTATGACAGACAATATGTTACGCCCAAAAGGCCTGGACTAGACAGCAAAACAAATTATACCTACTGAGAAGAACTGTGATTAATCTTATCTAACAGATCAACACTACATGATGTGTTTGACCGTACAGGTCAAGACCTGTGGGACTTTTGAGACCAGGGATCCCACTGACCAAGAGTGGGTTCTCTTACAAGCCTCTATGGCAGTTATGGAGCTGAGAGCTGAGGTTAGAGCTCAGTGGTCCAGGGCCTACCTAGCTCACGGGCACAAAGGTCGGAGGAAAGATGGGAGAATATGGCCCATACATATTGATTTCCACAGAATGTGGCTCAGTGGCTGAGAAATCACCCAAACAAAAATATTAAGCAGAACCCAGATGATGTTAAAGGTTGGGGAGCCATATTTGGGTCTGGATGGGAGGTAAATCTTCACTGAAATCTAATATTCAGATATAGGAATCTAAAAATTATTGAGGAAACTTTAAAACAAAAATATTAATAAGCCACTAGGAAACCAGTGAAATAAGTCAGACAGTGAATAGGTGCTGATCTTAATGAATAATACTCCATTTATGGTTCTCAGAAACAGTGAAAATGTTTTTAAATCAGCGCCAAGTTAAATATTCAAAGGTCTTTTCTCCTAGTTATACTAAGTCAATTTTACCTGATTGCTCCTGTGTCTATATGAGGGCTAACAAGAACATCGGTGATGAAAACCCCTCCCTGGGCCTTGGTGACTCCAATACATAAAGTGATTCACTAAAGCCATGAGAGCCCGGCCACCGAAAGACAACCAGACTCAGCAAAGGGAAGCGCACACAGGAGGTCTTTTAAAGAGGGAAAGACCACAAAACTGTATCTCTTGGAAACAGGCTCTGTGCTCCTTTATTTAAAGCGGAACCAAAAGATGTGGGAGAGGATGGAAGGGGGGGCAAGAGGTCTAGAGGGTTACAATAATCATTAACTCACAATTCAAACCATTCAGAACTCCATTTACAGAAAATAGATACAAAGGGGATAATTGTGCTAGACGGAGTTAAATAGGAAAATGGATAACATATATGAAAGGAAACCGCACACAATTACAGAAAATTGGAGGTCACTTTTGTATTTTTCTCTCATCACTGACACAGAAAGGTAAGATTTTCATTTTCTTATAATGGCTCCATTAATAGGTTTATTGTAATATTAGAAACATCTTACTTCTGAGCATATCTCAAAGAGCCAACTTAAAAAAAAAAAAAAAGATCAAAGAAGTAGAACAAAACTTTAGCAGCGGATGAGCCCTGCTCACTTGTGGCTTTGAGTGCTTTATTTCTCATTGCAGGTCATATTTCTGAATCTTATAAATTCACTAAGATAAAAATCCCAATGTTAAATTCACAATCTCGGATGGCACTAGCAACCAGAAACTCAAACACTGATTGAAAAGCATGCGGATCAAGAGGTATGCACTCAATTTATAAGAGACACGCACGGCCCCGGGGAAGTAAAGTACCCCAGATGAATACTAAAGGGAAATGCTAACAGATCTGCTTTCCCTAGACGGATGGTCTGTTGCCACTACTGCCACCTCCAAACCCAGGAGCAGGCTTCAGCACTGCAACAATGCTTCATGCACACACATCTTGGCTGAAACCAACTCAGTCTCACAAAGCCCTGTAACTGAGAACACCATCACTGAGACCCATCCATCACATGCCAACCAGGCTATCACACTCCAGGGATGCCACAAAATGACCCCAACATCAGCATGGTTTCTGAAGTCCTGGGTTGATAAAATTGTAAGATTCTTTGTTCCTTTATATACTGATGGTGCAGATAAAATAAATATTTCTGGAGAATATGATGAGAAGGGAAGCACCAGGATAAGGTTGCTCGTGAAGCTTCTAAGGAGCCCAAGGGGGAAAGAAGAACAAGGAGGTTACGGGAGATGGAGCACCTTAGCCAGAGTCTAGGAGACCAAGACTCAAGTCTGATGAACTTTGATGACTTCACACACAAAAAAATACCAAAATACAAGGTTTACATGGTAGCTCCCTAGCCACCTAAGAGGGCCACACAACTCTGATACTGACACTGGTTGAGTAAAATTCATTGTGTACAGTCTGCCTGTGGATGAGAACTTTAAAGGATTACAAGAAAGAAAACGACAACGGGGGACATTAGGACTACAAAATGGCTCCAAAGACCTGAGTTTGAATACAGAACTCAGAAGTGAAGTGGCCAGAAGGTGGAAACCAAGCTGTCTTCTGGGTGTCCACATTCCTGCCATGGAATGTGTGTATCAATGACATACGCATGCATGCATACATACATATATACATATAATAAATGCAATGAAATATAAGAAAATATATAAAATTCTCCCTATGCAGAATCATGCTGTATAGCAGACCCTTGGTATGGGACAATGGTCTGTATTATGTCAATTATATTTTATAATATTTATTTATTTATTATGTGTACAGCTTTCCTTCCATGTGTGCCAGCAAGCCAGAAGGGGGTGCCAGGTCTCATTATAGATGGCTGTGAGCTACCATGTGGTTGCTGGGAATTGAACTCAGGACCTCTGGAAGAGCAGTCAGTGCTCTTAACCACTGAGCCATCTCTCCAGCCCAATTATATTTTAAATAAACACTGATTGGCCAGGAGCCAGGCAGAAAGTATAGGCAGGACAACCAGACAGGAAGTAGAGGTGGGTCAATGAGAACAGGAGAATTCTGGGAAGAAATAAGTTCCTTATGCAGTCCTGACCCAGTCACAGAGCAAGCAAGATGTAACTGCCTTTCTGAAAAAGGTACTGAGCCATGTGGCTAACACAGATAAGAACAATGGGCTAGCCGGGCGATGGTGGTGCACGCCTTTAATCCCAGCACTTGGGAGGCAGAGGCAGGCGGATCTCTGTGAGTTCGAGACCAGCCTGGTCTACAGAGCTAGTTCCAGGACAGGCTCCAAAGCCACAGAGAAACCCTGTCTCGAAAAAACCAAAAAAAAAAAAAAAAAAAAAAAAAAAAAAGAACAATGGGCTAATATAAGTTGTAAGAGTTAATAAGAAGCCTGAGCTAATGGGCCAATCGGTTTATAACTAATATAGACTTCTGGGTGATTTCTTTGGGACTTAACGATTGCAGGAACTGGGCAGGACAGAAACTCTGAAAACAGACCCTAGTCTCACGCAACACATGAAATGTAAAAGTCTAAACAAGTTAGGCTTGTGAAGGCTAACAATAAGCGTGAAACATTCCAGCAATCATTTTATCTCATTAAATTTGTAAATGGCAGGGCCTGGAGAGATGGCTCAGAGGTTAAGAGCACTGGCTGCTCTTTCAAAGGTCCTGAGTTCAATTCCCAGCAACCACATGGTGGCTTACAACCATCCAAAATGAGATCTGGTGCCCTCATCCAGCCTGTAGGCACACAGAATGCTGTATACATAATAAATAAAATCTAAAAAAAAAAAAGATTTCTTTAAAAAAAATTTGTAAATGGCATTGTAACATTGTAACATAGCTACATCAAATCTGCTAAAATTATTTCACTTATTGTACTTTACTTTTAATATGGCATCTAGAAAATTAAGTATTACATAAATGGCTCATATTAGTGGCTTGAGTATATTTCTGTTAGCCAGCACTGGCCTAGACACTGTAGTCACGAAGATATTAACTATAACCACATACTTATAATGAACAAACTTTGTAACCTGTATTCAAGGCTATACTCCTACACAGATAAAGTAAACTCTAAATTAATGAACAAGGGTTTTGTATATTTCTCAGGTCTGTCAGACAGGGAAAGAGACCATTGCTTTGACCAATATATTCATCTCAGCACAACACTCAGCCCTAACACTCTTGGGAGTGAAAAGCCACAAGCCAGTTCCATATGGAACAGCAGTCAAAAGCACTAAGCATTAGTGAAGATGATAAATTTGTGATCCTACCATTTCACAAGAACACATATCATAAAACTTACCCTAGCAACTATTTTAAGCAGAGAATAGTTTAAGGCATAGCCACATCATTGTAGAAAAGTTAGTTCAACATTTACCAAAAAACTGCTTTGGACCTACAGCAGGGCAGAACTTAGGTAGGCAGGGAAGATAGAACTGAATGCTGGGAGGAAGAATGGCAGAATCAGAGAGAAGCCATGGAGCCACTGGAGATAGATGCTGAGAACTTTAGCCAGTAAGCCACAGCCACATGGTGATACACAGATTAATAGAAATGAGTTAAATTAAGATATAAGAGTTAGCCAATAAGAACTTAGAGCTAATGGGCCAAGCAGTGATTTAATTAATATAGTTTCTGTGTGATTATTTCAGGTCTAAGCTAGCCAGGCAGCTGGAAACCAACAAGCAGCCTCCCTTCTCTAATGAACATTGATGCAAAAATACTAAATAAAATACTGGTAAATCAAATCCAAGAATACATCAGAACCATCATCCATCATGACCAAGTTGGCTTCATCTCAGAGATGCAGGGATGGTTGAACATATGAAAATCTGTCAACGTAATCCATCATATTAACAAACTGAAAAATAAAAACCACATGATCATCTCATTAGATGCTGAAAAGCTTTCAACAAAAATACAACATCCCTTCATAATAAAGTTTTGGAGACAACAAAAACACAAGGAACATACCTAAACATAATAAAGGCAATATACAGCAAGCCAACAGCCAATATCAAACTAAATGGAGAGAAACTCACTGTGATCCCACTGAAATCAGGAAGAAGACAAGGTTGTCCAATATCTCCCTCCCTGTCTATTTAATATAGTTCTTGAGGTCCTAGCTAGAGCAAAAAGACAACAAAAAGAGGTCAAGGAGACACAAATCGGAAAAGAAGAAGTCAAACTCTCACTATTTGCTGATGATATGATAGTTTACATAAGTGATCCCAAAAATTCTACCAAGGAACTTCTACAACTCATTAACACTTTCAGTAATGTAGCAGGACACAATATTAACTCAAAAAATTCAGTAGCCCTCCTTTAAACAGATGATAAATGAGCTGAGAGAAAAATCAGAGAAACATCAGCCTTCACAATAGCCACAAATAGCATAAAATATCTTGGAGTAACTTTAACCAAAGTATGACAAGAACTTTAAATCTCTAAAGAAAGAAATTGAAGAAGAGCATAAAATATCTTGGAGTAACTTTAACCAAACAAAGTAGAAGTCTTGTATGACATGAACTTTAAATCTTTGAAGAAAGAAATTAAAGACACCAGAAAGTGGAAAGATCTTCCATGCTTTTGGGTAGGTAGAATTAACATAGTAAAAATGTCAGTCTTACTGAAAGCAATCTAAAGATTCGATGCAATGCCCACCAAAATCCCTGCAAAATTCCTCAAAGACCTCGAAAGAATGGTATTCAACTTCATATGGAAAAGCAAAAAACCCAGGATAGCCCAAACAATCCTGTACAATAAAAGAACATCTGGAGACATCACAATCCCTGAATTCAAACTCTACTACAGAGCTACAGTACTGAAAACAGCCTGGTACTGGCATAAAAACAGACGGGAAGACTAATGGAACTAAATCCATACACCTACGAACACCTGAGTTTTGACTAAAAAAGCAAAAAATATCAAATGGAAAAAAGAAAGCATATTTAACAAATTGTGCTGGCATAACTGGATATCAACATGTAGAAAATGAAAATGGATCCATATCTATCACCATTCACAAAACTCAAGTTCAAATGGACCAAAGACCTCAACATAAAGCCAGCCACACTGGCTCATAGAAGAGAAAGTGGGAAGTACACTTGAATGCTTTGGCACAGGAGACCACTTCCTAAATATAACCCCAGCAGCACAGACACTGAGATCAACAATTAATAAATGGAACCCCCTGAAACTGAAAGGTTTCTGTAAAGCAAAGGACATGGTCAACAAGACAAAACGACAGCCTACAGAATGGGAAAAGATCTTCACGAACCCCACATCAGACAGAGGTCTGATCTCCAAAATATACAAAGAACTCAAGACATTGGTCATCAAAAGAACAAATAACCAAATTAAAAAAAATGGAGTACAGACTTAAACAGAGAACTTTCAACAGAGGAATCTAAAATGGCTGAAATACACTTAAGGAAATGTCAACATCTTTAGTCATCAGAGAAATGTAAATCAAAACAGCTCTGAGGTTCCATCTTACACCTGTGAGAATGGCCAAGATCAAAAACACTGATGACAACTTATGCTGGAGAGGTTATGAGGTAAAGAGAACACTCCTGCATTGCTGGTGGGAGTGCAAGCTGGTACAACCCCTTTGGATATCTGTATGGCAGTTTCTCAGAAAATTAGCAAAGAACCTTCCTCAAGACCCAGCAATATGACTTATGGGTATATATCCAAAGGATACTCAATCGTACCACAAGGATATATGCTCAACTATGTTCATAACAGCATTGTTTGTCATAATCAGAACCTGGAAACAACTTAAATGCCCCTCAACTGAAAAATGGATAAGGAAAATGTGGTACATTTACACAATAAAATACTACACAGCAGAGAAAAATAATGACATCTTGAAAATTTCAGGCAAATGGATGTATCTAGAAAACATCATATTGAGCGAGGTTACCCAGACCCAGAGAGACAATTATCACATGTACTCACTCATAGGTGGTTTTTAAACATAAAGCAAAGAAAGCCAGTCTACAAACCACAGTCCCAGAGAACCTAGACAACAATGAGGACTCTAAGAGAAACATACATGGATCTAATCTACATGGGAAGTAGAAAAAGACAAGATCTCCTGAATAAATTGGGAGCATGGGAACCATGGGAAAGGGTTGAGGGGGGAGGGGAAAGGCAAGGAGGGGAGCAGAGAAAAATGCATAGCTCAATAAAATCAATTTAAAAAAAAAAAAGAAATACACCAGAAAAAAAGAAAATCGTTTAATAATTTGAAGTCATGGGGCTAGAGAAATGGGTCAGTGGTTAAGAGCATTTGCTGCTCTCCCAAAGGACCTGAGTTGGGTTCCCAACGCCCATGACAGACAGCTTGTAATCATCTGTAACTTCACCTCCAGGAATTCAACTCCCTCTTCTGTACTCTATACATACCTGCACTTACATGTACACATATCCCAGACATGCACACACACACACACACACACACACACACCTATATTTGTGATTTTAAAAACAAATCTTTTAAAGAGAATTTTAAGTACTCTAAAACTATATGCAACATTCAATTTTTCATTTACTCCAAATATGTACAAATATATTTGTACAGAATTTATCATATTATATAATATATTATAGAAAAATTTGTGTCATTATTTGTAACTAACTACATATAGTTCATAATTTGTTTTATTTCATAAAATTATGTGTGTATCTGAATATGTGTGTATTTGTGTACATGCATGTATTCATGCATATGTGTGTATGTGTATAAATATACTCATGTGTATGAATGCTGGGAAGCACACATATGCTATGCTATGCTATGCTATGTTTTAGAGGTCAGGCTATCTTCACCGTCACCTTGAGACAGTGTCTCTTCGTAGCTCTCCATACTGCCGACCAGGCAGCTGCCCCTTGAGTTTCTAAGGATCCTCTGTCTCCTCCATCTCGCAGCAGGAGCACTTGGATTACCACCACCTATCTGGCTTTCTGTGAGTCCCGGGGATTCAAACTTAGTCCTTGGGCTTATGTAATAAGCTATTTATCCTCAATGCCATCTTTCTAGCCTTGATTTCTTCAATTACATGACATATCTTTATGAGTTCAGTTTTTAAAACAATTATGTGAAAGGCTGCATACTAAACATAACCATAGGTGTTCCCTGACCTAGGTGGTAGTTCATACTAAAGCGACAGCTGAGCGGGTTTCCCACCGTGAGCTTCTGAGCTAAATCTCCAGAGTAGCATCAGATTCTGCAAATACACAATCCACATTTTCTTTCTACTGTCCTCAGTGTTTTCCAGGCTTTAAACCCTCACTCACACCTAAACAACTCAGAGTAAAGTTCCATGCATTGTTTTCTCCTTTATCTGTTCGACTGCCATTGGAGACAGACCTTCCACAGCGTCATGATGAGACACAGGACACTGGGCAGCCACAGCATCACGTCTCAGCTCACCTCTCCCGTCTTCTAGACCAGGTCTCCTCCGCAGTGGCAGAGTGCAGCAGGCCTCTGGACGGATTCATCACATGTTCCTTGGTGCTGGCACCACAAGTGCGCTCATTTAATAGCTATGCACCAAAAAGCTCTTAGATATCCACATGACTTAAAATGATTTTTTATTTCATTGCCACACAAATAAATGGAGTGGAAGGAAGTTTTAAGTGCAGAAAAAAGTAACAAATAGCAAACCCCAAACCACACGCCTTCTGTTTAAAATTATGCCTGCTAGAGCCTCTATTTTGCAGAGGAGAAAAGGAGCCCAGCCGTTTCTAGAGCACTAACAATTATCAGCCATTCTATCACACGGGCGTGCGACCCAGCTCAGATCAGTAAACACTCCCTTCTGGGAAACAGAGGCCCAGTGTTCTGAAGGAGGGCTTCAGCACACACAAAGAGCATCCAAACACAAACCAAGCCAAAGGCTAAGTCTAAGCTTCCCTTCTGAAGTTAAGCTCCCAATCGGCCTTGCTTTAACTAGCGAATGTATGTGAAATCCTTATAAATTGAAAGAGCTGATTTCTCGAAGCTTTTCTTGTGAAGGTAATGAATCTTAGCACTCTGCAATGGCACTGAAACCCAATTTCAAGACAAGTTAACAAGTCCTCTTCCTCCGATACTCGAGTTTCAGAATTGTACCAGGATTTGGGGGCACTATCTGAGGATCTTATCACTAATGGGTGAACACAAAACAAACACGAGGAGATTACGACTACACACATAGACCCCTGAGCACGGATGAATATCTCACACACTGCCTTTTTCACAAACCTGACCATACTTATGCTAAAGATAATCTGGGTATCTAATGCCCACCTGGCAATGACTACAAAAAACACCTACAATGTTGGAACATGTCTGACATCTGAGCGACACCAAGCAACTTCCTTCAGAGTTTCAGGTTCTTACACATAAACTTGCGATGCTAACGCCACCTGCTCCAAGACACTTCAAGCACTAAAATCAGCAGCGAAATTTCCTTCAGACTGAACCCGAATAAACCTGATCTTCACCTCTTTCCCTTTGTCGCTCAGGTCCTCTGATACACTGAGGTGCCGAAATGGAAGTATTTCAATTTTACAGATGAGGAGATCTAGGTTTATAAAAACTAGGGTGGAAAGACAGACCATGGGCATACTTTCGTCTAACACGATGGCCCAAAGCTAGAAGTAGTGGTGAAAGTTCTTTCAAAAAGATAGATTTCCCCCCAAAATTCTAGAATATAAACTAAGTACTGATACTGTGCTCAGCAATTAGAAAGTCTCTGCTCACAGGAACCAGATCCCTCCCCTGTGCGTGCACCATGAGTTGGCACCCCAGTGTGATGATGCCATGTGGAGCCCTACCCTTGGTTCAGCCATGGGCCAACCTCAGTGAGAGGTGTTTTGAAGATGCACCCCATGAGTGCACAGCCACATGAAGCCAACCTTGAATTCGTGGAAGAGGAGGATATACAAAAAGCCGGGGTGATGATGCTACCTCTAAAATTAGCATGTGGATAGTATTCAGCAAGTCCCACCATCACAGAGAGAGGAGTGACACCAGTCACTTTAAATAAGTCCTGACAAAAGTAATTAGCAATCCTCTTCAGACCACAGCTGTGGATGAGTAAGACTGTAACGACAATAACATACTGATTATAGGTAGAATTCACGGGTGAAATGCTTGCACAGCACACATGAGGCCTTACATTCAACACAATGACACCCATTTAAAGCATTTTAATTTAATGTATTGTGAAAGAGAATAGACCCAGAATTCCTCACATGTCTAAATAACCAGATGCCATGTATTTCTCAACTTCTGTGATCAGCAATGTCCAAAATCAATGAAACAAGGGAAACAAGGCAAAGGTGGAGGTTTGAAAAGTATTTGAGTACCAGGCACAGCAGCACACACATTTAACCCAACATGCAGGAGGCAGAGGCAGACATATGTCTGTGAGTTTAAAGCAAGACTGTTCTACAAAGTGAGTTCCAGGACACTGACAGAAAGATGAGAGAGGGATGGGAGTGGGGAGAGAGACACAAAGAGAGTTTGAACATTGGACCGATAGCTACCAGATAAATTAGCCAGGCCAGTCCATTGGGCCATGAGGTGTATGGGCCGGTGACCCCAACTATCTTCGAGACAAATGCCAAATGTGTGAGTATACATGCCCTTGGTCATACTATGTCCAGATGAGCCATCAGACACCTGAGTATCAACCAATATCAGGTAAGCAAGGCCCCAGAAGGATGGCCCAGCTGGTCCCAGGAGTCAGGATCAATAGATGCTAGTGGCTACTGCTGCATGCACTAAGGTCTGGGATGCTCTGCTACCCAGCAAAGCTGCTAAAGGATACAGGTAGCACTTTGGTCCGTGTGAAAGAGAACACGCTAGGCAATAGGCTGGGGCTGAGCAGCTTAGCTCACCATTTCTGGCAGGAAAATTAGATTCTCACTAAATTGAATAATATAGTCCAGATGGAATTTAAAAGTATATAAAGAATGAAGGAGTATAAATGCTAAAATAAATTATAAGGTGATACCTCTGCACTCCTGACATCCGGAAGGCTACCTATCCTACACAGAGGAACTTAAGGCAAAAGATACGTTTTTACTATGAAAATATTTTTAAAATTTTTACATGAAAATGGAAATTAAAATAGGGGCTAAAGAGATGGCTCAGTAGTTAAGAACACTGACTGCTCTACCAGAGGACCCAGGTTCAAGTCCCAGTACCGACATGGCAGCTCACAACTATCTATAACTCCTGTTGCAGGGGATCTGATGCCCTCACACAAACATACATGCAGGAAAACACTGATGCACATAAAATACAAATAGGTAAATTATTTTTAAAAGACATTAAAATAAAATAAAAAGCAAATAAAAATTTCATAAAACTTTTTAACATATGATTACATGAAATATTAACTTTTTATACAGACTGCAAGGAAGACTAACATATAAAGTACTGCATGCATGATAAAGCCAACCTAAATATTACTACTAATATATTCAACAGAAGGAAAACAGAACAACTTGATAAAAAAATGAACAGAGGCATGTGAGAGGTAAATCACACACAAAATACAAATGGCCACATAAAATCTGAAGAGTGCTCAGCTACAGTGGTAAGCAAGAAAAGAAAGAGGAAAATGGCAATCACAGTAGCCCATCACTCAAAACTGCAGCAATCCAAACACACACCAAACCTTGAGAACAGGCATTAGTGTCCGGGAATACAGCTGTGTAAGAGAGGACATGGCTAACAGACACAAGGCCCTAGGTTCTAATCCCAGCACCATATCCAGAAAAAGAAGAGAGTAGAGAGGGGGAAAGGAAAGGAAGAGAGTGGGAGCAAGGAAAGCTTCTATCTGATGGTAAAACTACCACTGAGTATAATAGTTCTGCAAATGAGAGATGAGAGGGAGAAAGAGAAAGGGGAGAGGGTAGGGGGGGAGTGAGGAGAGAAGTCAGCCACCTGACTTCTCATGAAGTCCTCATGTCCCTTCCTTCCCCCCCCCTTCTCTGCAGCCAAAGAGCCAAATTTCTGAGCAGTTTGGCTTAGGAGATTTTGGAGATGCTTGTAAGGCTACAGGATTTTCATTATTCTTAGTTAAGGTCTCGGTTTGCAATGCTGATATATAACAGAGTTTCACAAAGATGATATATTACTGAAAGTTCCTTTGCTGATCAATTAATAGCAGCATGTTTAAGATGGCATGATATATTAGTCACATGACTACCAAGAGTATTTACCACTTAAAATGTGTTGAGATCTTGTATACCAAGCGCTACTCAAAGCAACTTATGTGTTTATATATGTATGTATGTATATATATATATATATATATATATATATATATATATATACACCATTATTCTATAAGTGGAAAAACTGAGGCTTAGGGGGTATATGTTTTATCTTCTTTTTGATTGTTCCAAGTAATTTGCTAAAGATCACACAGTTAGCAAGAAGCAAATGAATGGCCTAGATCACAGGCAGAATGACTGGGACAGAGTATATTCCTATACATCAGAGACCCATACCACGCCCTGCGGTGGGTAAAGGTCATTGTCAACATGGCTGGATTTAGGCTCATTCAGGAGACATGTCTGGGTGTGTCTGTGAAGGTGTTTGCAGAGAGGGAAGTCTTGCCCTCACTGTGAGCAGATTATCACATGCTACATCCTAGACTGAAGAAGAAAGGGGAAGCAAGGAAGTGAGGGAAGCAGCAGCATCCAGCTCCTTCAAGCTGAATGCCAGCACAACATGGCTGCCAAGCCTCACACCTGGCTGCCATGACTTCCAAGTAGAGGTCAGGGGACCACTTTCAGGAGGGGGTTCACTCTTTTCACTATGGATTCTGGGGATCAAACTCAGGCCACCAGAGCCAGTGACGAGCATTTTTGCCAGCTCACAGGTCCTAAAGGAATATGTGTTTTAAGGAAGAAAAAAATACCTTCTATAAAATTGTGCTTAATAATCCTGAAAACAGGAAATGAAGAAAATCAAAAGTTGTCATGCTCCCGTCGACTTGCAGAGGCATTTCAGCAGAAGACTGGGCTACAGCGAGCTGCAGCTCACATGGCCTCAGTAAAATAAAACCAGGAAATATTTCCTCTGCCAAGAACGTACAGCTGTGCGACCTGCCCGGCCGTGTCAGTCTGCCTGAGTTCTCCAATCAAGCCGTTCAGAAAGACGAGTTTCCACTTCTCAGCGCCCTCTGAACATGCTATGTAGCATGGGCATGAGGAAGGCTTCTGTGGTTTCTTCTTTGTGATGATGCTTTCAGCAAAGCATGGTTTCAAGAAATGTGTCTTTATAAGGGATAAGAGGATGCTCACTCATAGAGCAAATACTAACTGAGTGTGTGCAGACACACTGCAAACACACTGGGCAAAAGCGCTGCCACTTAAGAAAACTGCTTGATTCTTCCTCTATATTCATATAAGAGAACCATCACTGCTTCCTCAAACGGTGACACTGAGAGCCATCCAGACACAAGGCGTCAGGGGAAAGAGTGCACGTTTCAATGGACAGCTTGAAGCTCCTCGCTGCCTGCTGCTGAGACCATAAAAACGACACTAGCATCAACAAAACTAAAAACACACTGAAGAGAAAGAACCCCAAAAGACAACACATCTAATTCCATACAGATCCAACAGGAAAACACTTCAAAGATCTAATAACACATCACACACGTGTGCACACCTATAATCCAGGCACTTGGAGTGGGGGACAGTAAGTTTGGAGACCTGCCTGGGCCACAAAGTGAGATCTTACCTAACAGTCATAGAACAGTTTTGCCATGGATGCTAAAATGGGGCTTTAGTATAGACTGATGCTTCACTTGCGTATTTACCCCTGGAAAGCCAGGCAAAGGACACAAATGAGATGATGAAACACAGATGTGTGACACAGAGGGGTGTAATATGCACGCTTGAGCCAAGTAGACTTATCCAAGAGGGACTTTCCTCAGGGTTAGACTCAAAACTAGAGCTAATAAGATTTTTTTTAGTGTCAGGCATGAGAGACCTCTCTCTGAGCTATTGTTCAGGAAGGTTCCAGTGGTCTCCAAAACAACACACTATTAGCATTGCCTGTGGTTACCCACATAACTCCATGGTCAGACACTACTGCTGAAGACACCATCCATTTTCGACTCTAGGACAGAGAGAAGTCAATCCCAAACTGACCAGGAAACTTCCTCCCTGCTAGTTAGCTTTCACAGTGTCAGAAGGTGCGATGAGGGATTCTGTGGGGGAAAGAACATGAATGGCCTTTTCTAGTACTGGACCCTGTGGTGTGGAAAGTCCTGTCTATGGTTTGCTTTTATTGGTTAATGAATAAAGCATTGGCTTGGCCAATAGCATGGGAGGAGGAAGGCGGAGTTAGAGAGAAGCCATGTAGGCCTGCTGGAGACAGATGCCGGAACTTTGCCAGCAAGTCACTGCCACATGGCAATACACAGATTAATAGAAATGAGTTAAATTATTATGTAAGATTTGGCCAATAAGAAGCTAGAATTAATGGGCCAAGCAGGGATATAATTAATACAGTTTCTGTGTGATTATTTCGGGCCTAAGCAAGCCAGGCAGCCAGGAAGCAAAAAGTGGCCTCCTTGCTACAACCCTGCATGGTACAAATATCAACCTAATAGGTGAGAAGTGCCCATTAGTACAATAGTAGCAGGGCTGTTATGGGTAACCAACCACTTTCTGATTGGATTTAAAGCACACTCCACAGAAAGAAGTTCATGTCTGGTACTATAAACCTGGTCAAAAGCCCATGGCTAAAGAGGTTATAGGCCCTAAGGTAGAACATGCTATTGTTATTTTGATAAGTGGTCATACTGTCAAATTATCTTCTAAATATTTACATCTATACTCTGACCTGGGATGCACTCAAGCTTGGTCAGAGAAACTTCTCTGTGCAGTAGGCAGCAACACAAATAGATATTCATAGCTGACCAAAATGCTGTGGCTTCTCAGCTCTAAATGGGACGACTTAACAGTCCATCTCCCTCCCCTGCTCCACAAGGCTCAGGTGTGTCTCGGAACAGAAAGCGGTGATAATATATGAACTGCTGTCTTCTGGACATTCCACAGCTGTTGCCCTCAGCAGCTGTGGTTTTTACACAAGTCCTACACAAGAACATGGCAGCCACAACTCCAACACAAACGGAAGAGGGGCTTCAAGACCCCATTCCTAGCTGAGGGAAAGGAGATTCATTCTTCTTTGAGGATGTGGCTACGATTGAGTTGCCTATGGGCCAGTGGATGGCACCGTATCCATGTACATACGGGCAGCACTAATCAGAATTAGCAGGCTATTAACAAAAGAGGAGAGCATGAAGTGAAGAGAGAGAGATGGGTCGATCCAGCCTAAGGGGAGCTGAAGGGAGAAACGGACGGGGAATGTGATCCCATTTCATTTCATCACGTATGGAATTATCAAAAACTAATTTTTAAACAGTGAGATTTTGCTTTCATCATCTGTGGATCATCTGTACGTCGGGACTCTAGGCTGCAGAATCCTCATCAACTGTAGGTCATCTGTACGGCGGGACTCTAGGCTGCAGAATCCCCTTAGCCCCTGCAAAGGGGCAGACCTCTACACCCACCCACGTGGGAACGTCACCAGCACACGCAGTGAGAGCAGAGAGGTGCACCAACATGTGTAGTGTGATGTTCCTCCTGGGTTCTCCTGGCCTCACAAATCATCTCATTACAAATGCATTCTGTAAGAAGTTTCTGGAAAGACTCCAAGCAGATAAGAGTGGTTCACTTCTGAGAAAATGACACAGAATGAGACGTGGGATTTTGTGTTAATAATAGCTGCAGTCTTCTTCGGAAAAGTATATTCATTAATCACATTATTAAAATTAAGTTAAAGGAACTAGACTCTCATGCTCAAGAAATTAAGTGTTCAGTCAGCACTTTAGTGTGATTTGACGAGAACACATACAGCAGAATTGAACGGCAATGAACATGAGAACTGGGGCAAATCCCCCTGACAGTCTTCTTTCCCCTCAAAAACTGTTCATTCTTAATCTATAAATAATGAAAGTTTAAATACACATTTAAATTAAAAATTTATGGGGTTCAACATTTAGTACCTATTATTACAAGTGTAAAGTCCAACCTTGAAGCTAGGCAGAGAAAGAATTTCAAATCCAGCATCTAAATGTACCAAAGAGGGGGAAGTCCTGCTCCACGTGGCACTGGGAAAGTATCAGATGAAGCTCCTCACTGGCCCACTGTGCAGCTCTGTGTGGAGCAGATGCTCACCCGAATACTGTCACTGATACGGAAGGATGCTCTGGGAGAAACAGACAGGCGGCCAAAGAAGAGTGAGAACAGAGGAGGAAGGAAGGGAGGGAACTGCAAACAACAAGAGAACGTGTGCACTAAAGAGAAAGTGCTGTAGATCAGACACAGCCCGGGGCTTAGCCTAGAGGTCACACAACTGTTTAGGAGCAATCTGCAGTCTGTGCTTGTAGAACAACTATAAGACACTCCTACACACATCATGGAGTGAAAGTTTTGTGATGCCGTAGTACAGGTGATAGGTATAAAGAACTAAACACAGGATAAGATCAGAGAGAACTGAGTAACACATTCACACGCAGGAGAACAAGCAGATCTCAGTAAGAGCAGGGTTGTGGTCAAAGTCTATATCCCATTTTACAAAGCTCTGAGGGTGTGGAAAGTGTGCGACAAGCCACCCAGATGATCCACAGCTGAGATCTTGATTTCCAAGAACAACAGTCTTCCAGGATCCTACTGGGTGTCACTGTGCACTGGCTCTTCAATGGCTGAGAATTTTCAAGTAAGCATGAAATTCTCACAAATCTAAGGTGTTACCAGAACAGAGAAAATAAGCTCTTTTTCTTCATCTAGGAAAACTAACTGGAAAATATCTGATCTGCACTTTCAAAACCAACAGAATGGAGTCAGGGGAGGTGTTGAGGAAGGTACAGCAAGGAAAGAGAGCAGAGCTGGGTGGTGATGACAAGAGGGAGCTGAGGTGGTGTTTAGTGCCAGCAGTGTGGTGACAGACAGACGGAACTAAACCCAGCACCCCATCACAGAACACCCATACAGAGGAACGCAAGGAAATCTAAACAAGGGCAGGGCTGTATCAATGCTCATATCCTGCCAGTACCATCAGGCTAGAGTTTTCTAAAATGTCACCACTGGGGAAGACCAAGGCAGTGACACATGGATATGTCTACATTACTGTCACAGGTACACTGGAATATGTAGTTATTAGAACCTTTCAAAGCCTCAGTTTTAAAATTCAGAACATATATACCACCAATGCTAATTTTAAAACAAAGTAGTGATACCATGTAGAGGACCCAGGAAGACATGATGTGGCCAAAGTCTTCATCACAGTCACACAAAGACTGGAAGTATATGGTAGCTGCTTGGGAAACAGACAAAAAAGGTGACAATTATGGACTACACGAGAAGTCATACAACAGTTCTAGCCATATTGCACAGCATATCATTGCATTCTGGTGCCTGACTCTATGGCGAGGGGCAGACAATTGCCACCAGTACACACTGACCTGCTTGTACGTCCCATCCAGCAGGGTGTCCAGGTGTTGGAGCGGGGCAGGTGTCTTATCTCTGAATCTTGTTAGAAGCCGACGCTGGATGGCCCGGAATTGTACAGCTCTTTCAGATAAAAGCTCTTCCAATTTCTCCCCATTAATCCGCAGCTATAAGGAGTAATTTCTTAGATTAGGACTATATAGATAAAATAAAGGAACCCGTTTCAAAAAAATAAAAAGCCAAAAATAAAAAAGAAGGATGCTTAAATTAAAAATATATACAGTGTAATAAAATTTTGAGAAAGAGTTGGACAGATTTACAGAGAAATGGGAATTAGGACTGCATGACCTTGGGTACCTGACTACACAGACAAGAGAGTAGGTAAGAGGAAACTTAGGGATATGCCACAGTATAACTGGGGGCTGTCTTTAGCATGTTTAATTAAAAAAAAAACTGGCTACATAGAAAATTTATAATTTCTTTTTCTCTCTTTGTAATGAAGCAAATAACAAAGAGAATAAAAGAGCAGACACAGAAGTACCAGAACTGAATTTGTTTCTTTCTTTTTTCTTTCATGGAATAGCAATATTTTATTCATCTATTTATTTTACATCCCAGCTGCAGCCTCCCTCCTCCAAGCTCCCCTCCAAGTTCCTCTCCTCCATTCCCCCTCCCACTTCCAATCCCCTCCTCTTTCATCTTCATTCAGGAAAGGGCAGGTCTCCCATGAGTATCAATAAAACATGGCAGATCAAGTTGCAGTAAGACTAAGCACTTCCCCTTGTATTAAAGCCGGGCAAGGTGACCCAGTATGAGAAGTAGGGTCCCAAAAGTCAGTAAAAGAGTTGGAGACAGTCCCTGTTCCCACTGTTAGGAGTTCCACAAGAGGACTAACCACGTAACTGTAACATACATGCTGAGTGCACCAAGCACAGAAGAACCCAGAGCCTGTGCCTACCAGCATGTACCCAGAATTCGCCCACTATCTCTTTCTCTTTGATTTTCAAAATAAAGGTTATTTGGTTTAATAGCATACCTCAAAATGATGATCAATCAACTCAAAATATTCTTGAAGGGGTATACATCCAGAAAAAGAACATGCAAAATCTTTGATTCCCTGTTTTTCAAAATATTCTTGAAGGCGGAGGATAAGTTCATTTGTTATGAGCCAAAGGTCTTCAAACTGTTCGCTCTGAATGCGGTATCGTTCTAAGAGAAAAGAAGAACAAAGGAAAAGGGCTCATTACACATGGTTACTGCTGAAACAGAAACCTATCAAGCAACCTTGACATGAACACCAGCTAAAGGATAATGTAGATATGGTTTCTGCTGCTGTCTTAAAATACATGTCTGCTGCCTTGTGGCTGCTTTCTTCATCAACCATAGAACATTTCAGATGCCCTTCCAGGGAAGAGGGCCAGAGAGTGGCTGAGTGCAGTCCCTCTCACCGTGACCCTAACAGTAAATAAACCTGAACAGCCCAGCTGTGGCACATTTGAGTCGACAGATAAACAGTCACGGAAAAGGCGCAGTGTGGTGGCACTGGTCTACTTCTGATACTGGTGTGAGATAAAATCACTGCAATTATGATCAAAGTGTTCTGTTTATCTGGTAGTTTTTCGATTTTAAAGGAAGCTTAAGCCTGACACTTCCCTAAGTTGAAGAGAAAATCCTGCTTTTCTCTATTCCCTGGAACTTGAGCACCAACAGATCTGTGTATTC
Organism: Chionomys nivalis; assembly: GCF_950005125.1. Classification (NCBI taxonomy): domain Eukaryota; kingdom Metazoa; phylum Chordata; class Mammalia; order Rodentia; family Cricetidae; genus Chionomys; species Chionomys nivalis. The sequence goes on along the minus strand of NC_080089.1, from coordinate 22,241,930 downwards.
TCTAATCAAGATGGCTGTGATTCCGATGCCAATGACAGTGATGATGATGTAAGACTGGCTGTGGATGGGCAGCAGCTAGGTGCCAAACACTGTGGTGTGGCAGTTTCTTGTTATAACAAAGAAAACAAAGCACACAGAATCCCAGTTAACCAAGGATCAGGAAGCGCATTAAATGTGACAGCTTGAATTCATCCTGCATACATTCATCCCTACCTATTTCAATTTGCCTGTTCTTCGGATCATAGCTTGATCTCATCTATCATACAATAAATATTGTACACACCAGGCTCCATCACAACCCTGCTGTCAGTTAAACTTCAGCTGTCTCACAAGGCAATGATGCTATTCCATTCTTAACAACAACAAAAAAGTCCAATCTCAAAAGAACTTAATTAATTAACAAGGTCACTCAGCCAGTTATGTATGGAGAAGAAACTGGAATTCTAATTACTGATACAGAAAGGCTAACCATTGATCTTAACCACATGACAATGTTACACAGGCTCAATATGTCTACTGTTCACCAGATGCATAACTATAGCATTATAGCTTCCAAGATTATTATACAAAGTCCTTGAAAAATCTTAGAAGTTACAAATTTCATTTAATTCACCACCACCTATTTATGTTATATACACTATTCAAAAGAAAGAAATATTAGAAGTGTTGGCAGGATGAGGATTATTTTCAGCTTTCCTGCTTACTATATATATTAAAATCTGGGATAAAATGACAGACAGACATGTGATATGTTTCTTAGGATTTTCCTGGCACCCTGGCAAAGACTAAATGTAACCCTACTGTAGTCGGAGACCACTCATTTGTTTCCTGGCTGCCCACACCTGAAATAATCACACAGAAACTGTATTAATTGCAATACTGTTTGGCCAATAGCTTAAGCATATTTCTAGCTAGCTATTATATCTTAAATTAACCCATTCCCATTCATCTGTGTATCGCCACGTGGTTGTGTCCCACTGGTAAGGTAGCATCAGGCGTCTGTCTCCTGTGACAGCTACATGGCTTCTCTTTGACTCCACCTACTCTCTCCTCCTCTAGCTGCTTGGAACTCCCACCTTGCCCTATTCTGCACTGCAATAGGCCTAAAGCGGCTTCTTTATTAACCAATGGTATTCACAGCATACAAGGGGAATCTCACATCACCCTACATGTTGGGACTTTACTTTTATTAGCAAACCCAGAAAGATAGATTCTCTTATTCCCACTAATCATCCTCCTTTTCTGCTACATATGTGTACTCCTTGTTGCTGAGATAAATAACATGACCAGAAGAAAGAAAGAAAGAAAGGAAGGAAGGAAGGAAGGAAGGAAGGAAGGAAGGAAGGAAGGAAGGAAGGAAGGAAGGAAGAAAGAAAGAAAGAAAGAAAGAAAGAAAGAAAGAAAGAAAGAAAGAAAGAAAGGCTTTATTGTAGCTTGCAGTGTCAGTGGGATAGAGCCCATTAATGGTGAACAGTGTATGGCATGGCAGCAGACACAGGAAGGAATCATGTTGGCCACATTTTTGTTCACACAAGGAGGAAGAGAGGAAGGAAAGGGGGGAGCAAGGCTGTAAACCCTCAAAGGCACGGGCATACTTCCTCCAGCAATGCTTCACCCCTACAGTTTAAAGAATCTCCTAAGACAGAAACACCACTTAGGGAGCAGTATTTGAACAAATACAGACGTCTATGGGGGACATTTCTCATTTAAACCACCGCAGCATGGAATGAGCAATGCAGTGTATGCCTGCCACAGTCCATGCAAAATCGTGGCTCTGTTCCACTGAGATCAAAGTGTTTCTTCTGTGGGTGACAGAGGTGAGCATGGACATCACACCCACTGTCTTTATTTTAATTTTTTATTTAAATAACATTTTTCATTTATTATACATACCAACCAGTTTCCCTTCCCTCCTTTCCTCCTATCCCCTCCTCTTTCCCATCTACCTCCCTCCCCATCCTCTCCTTCATCTCCCTTCAGAAAGGGGCAGGTCTCCCATGGGCTTGCACAAAGCATGGCACATCAAGTTGAGGTAGGACCAAGTTCCTCCCCTTATGTCAAGGCAGTGCCAGGTAATCCAGCATGGGGAACAGGTTATCAAAAGCCAGCTAAGTGCCAGAGAGAGGTCCTGCTTCCACTGTTAGAAGACTTACTAAGAGACCAAGCTACACGGTGTTCACACACATGCAGAGGGCCTAGGCCAGTACGACACAGGCTCCCTAGCCCTTAGTCCAGTGTCCATGAGCTTCAATGAGCTCAGGTCAGCTGTCTCTGAGGATTCCCCCAACATGACCACCTGCCTAGCACAATCTCTCCTCCCTTTCTTCCACAAGACTCTCGGAGCTCACCGCAGCACCTGTCTGTGGATCTCTGCCTCTGCTTCCATCTGTTATTGGACAGAGCATCTCTGACGGCAATTCAGGGAACTCACCAATAGGCTTACAGTAGATGGCCAGTTCAGGCACCCTCTCCACTATTTCTAGGAGTCTTAGTTGGGGTCATACTTATGAGTTCCTGGGGGTTTCCCTGACACTATGTATCTCCCTAACCCCAAAATGGCACCTCCATCTTTTGTTATTCTCCCCCTCCAGCCCTCCAGTCCACTTCTTGCACCTCTTCTACAGACAACATAGCCACCCTGCCAGTGCCTCCTTCAGCCTTTATGGTGTTCCTACCTACTTCATACTGGGTTCTCACATCTTCTGATGGGCATCTTCAGAAAGGCTGGCCACTAACATCTTTTGGACCTCAAATAGAAATGTTCTTGTCCCTCAACTGCAGGAACTCCTGGGCTGAATGGACTGTCAAGAGCCCAGAACTTTCTTGCAACTCTCCATGGTCGTAAGGAGATCATTAGAGAAGAGCTTTGTCTGAGAGTGACGGAGGCTGAACCAGGTCCTCCATAGTGGCCGACTTCTAAGACTTCTGCCCCAATAGACTCATGCCCTTTCATGTGTGAGTATCTCTTCCTAAAATTTATTAAGTGAACTTGACAGCCTGGAGATGTAGGTCCGTTGGTATAGCATTTGCCTAGTATACACAAGGCCATAATTTCAAACCCCAGAACTAGATAAAACAGAAGTGGTGACTCACAGCAGTAATTCCAGAACTCAAGAGGCAGAAGAAGGAAGATCAGGAACTCAAGATCATCCTCAGCTATATAGTGAGTTGAAGGCCAGCATGAGATACAGAGTCTGTCTCAAAAAAAAAAAAAATGGTAATTGATGCAGTTAGCATGCAATAAGCATTGCTTATTTCCATATAACTGCTGTTATTCTCCCCAGTGCACAGTAAACTACAGCATGGAGATTTCATTATAAATGACTATTGGCTCATGTGGCTTAGTCAACCCCATGTACAGCTTATGCCAGATATGGGTGGTATATGAAGCAAGGCAGGGATGCTGTGGGCTGGCAAGAAAGGCAGGCAAAAACTGCCCCTATTTAAAAGATTAAGTAGGGTCAATGAAATGATCCAGAGGGTAGAACTCTTGCACACAGGCATGATGATCTGAGTTTGCTTCCTAGTGCCCACAAGGTGGTCACATGGTCATGGAGAGCAATTCCCAAAAGTGGTCCTCTTGACCTTAACATGTATCAGCGAGCATGCATGTACACACAGGTGCACACACACAGATGAATGGACTAAGAAAATAACTGATAAAATAACACAAAAAACCTGCAGCCAATTTAAAGGAGGACAAATCAGACTAATGAAATGTTCCTTATAAAGTGCAGTAACACAAGAGCACCCTTTATTTAGAGTCTCAATAAGTCCCAAGAGAACAATAACAGCAACAATGATGAAAATACTACTAAAGGCTTATTTAGTACCTACAACGCACTAGAAAGTTAATGCTTCTCTTTAAGGGACCATTTCATGTCGATTCATGTATTATCTCACCATCTTATTGCCATCTTATAGGTTTAAAATTTTACTGCCATCTTATAGATGAATAATAATTTTCCATAGTCATTCAGATAACAAGCCAGAGTTTAAAGCCTGAACTAGTGCTCTGAATCCGAAGTGTACTCCTAAGCACTTCGTACAAAACTCTTAGTCCTTAAGGTGGAGGGAAGGGCCTGTGCTCAGAGCAGAAAAAGTCAGCCGTGTGCCAGCCTGAGAGACGACGGCAAAGACGATACACCTGGACAAGATCCGCGCTAGGCTGGCTCCAAGCACACAGAGATGTTCGTAACCGAGACTCAAACCCAAGGCCTCGTGCACACAGTAGAAAATGTCCCATCACTAAACTGTATTTTCATTTATCTGTTTACTTTTTATTTTTGAGACAGAGTTGTACCAAGTTTCCTAGCTGACCTTGAACAAACCCTATAGCCTAAACTAATTTTAAACTCCTGATCCTCTTGCCTCAGGGCCCCAGCTACCTGGGATTATAGGCCTAAATCACTGGGGTCAAGCTCATACACAGATCCACGAGGCTTGGTAAAATGCTTCATTGTTAATCTGGGTGTGGAGACCCAGCCCTCAGAAAGCTGAGGCCAGTTATTCAAAGCTAGCCTGGGCTACCTAGTGAGTTCCAGATAAGCTTGGGCTACATCATGAGACCCTATTTCAAATCAATGTTTGAATAAATGGAGAGGGTTTTAAGATGAAGGGCAGTAAGGTTATGTTTTGTATCTTTTCCTTTGTCTGCTATATTATAAAAGCATCCAAGTAGAAAATGAACTAGAATAAAGCAAAAATGCACTTAGAGTTAGGACATTATATCCAAGGTGAGAGAGAGCCGTGCGGTAGGGAACAATTAGCTGCATCATGAGACAGAAACCCCTACGTTCTCTGGTCTTATTCTCTGAGATGATGCTGTGTTAAATCCGCCATCACTGTAAACAAATAAATCAGGCAATCTTCAGACTCTCCATAAACAAAGAGGGAAGACAGAGCAGCTCAAAATGTCTTCTCAGGAGATGGCTGTGCAGTCAGAATTACACAGATGAGTCACCTCTAGGCTACCAAATGTCAGAACAACAGAAGGCAAATGTACAAAGATGCTGCTGTGTGGAGTAAGGTAAGGCAAAGCCCAAACACAGGTAAAATTCAATGCACATAAAGGTACTCTGTTGTGATCAGGTGCACTACATTATTAAGCTGGGCATGGAGATTCAGCACTCAGAAAACTGAGGCTATCCTGAGCTACATAGTAAGTTCTAGAAAAGCAACAGAAATATAAAAGTGAAACACTCAAACGTGTTTTATATGTGACTTTATAGTTATCTCTTAGTGTCATTGTTTCTTTTCCATGTATCATGTTTTACATGTAACTTTATAGTTATCTCTTAGAGTTATTGTCTCCCTTCCATGTACTAGCATAGTCAAGAAAAAATAAACATTTTGCAACAAAAACATAGAATTTGGGTACAGAAAGAAAAATAATATTCATTTTTTAAAAAAAATATTTATTTATTTATTTATTTATTTATTATGTATGCAGTGTTCTGTATACATTTATCTATGCAGGCCAGAAGAGGGCACCATATCTCATTATAAATGGTTATGAGCCATCATGTGGTTGCTGGGAATTGAACTCAGGACCTCTGAAAGAGCCATCTCTCCAGCCCCAAAAATAATATTCTTGAGGTTTTTTTTTCAAACTAGCAAAACTCAAAAAGAAACAATGAATGAGATGCCCACAAGTCAAAACCATCTCCTTAGTGTTCATAATCCAAGTATATAACATTTTACATAGAGACTTTCCACATTATATATTTTATGTAAAAGAGAAACACAGCTCTCTATTTATGATCTCTGATAAAAAATCTAGAGTTTTGAAAATGTGCCTTAAAATACTAATAATCAAAATAACTGCCAAAGTGAACACTAAAATTGGTCATCTTTTCTTTTGCATTCTGTCACAGCACTCAGCAGAAATAACCACTTCCGCTTCCAAATAAAATTAAGTCCGACACTCAGACCCCACTCCACCACACAGGGGAGAAAATAGTGGATTCAATGAAGCAGACTACAGAATGCCACATCAGACCCCATTCGAGTCAGATCATCTGAACTTCAGCAATACAAGTAGTTTATATTAAATCATAAGCAATGCACGCATATAACTATATTATAGGAAAACTTTTTAAGAAGATAAAGCAGATGAATGTTTTTAGACATGAACTTGGAAGAAATGCTATAAACAATTTCTGTAGATATAAGTTTAAAACAAAAATATATAACGTCTTCAATACTAGAATCTATGGAGGTACAGCTACACTTACTTTTCAAAATGCTTTTTGAAAGCTAGATCTGCATTATAAACAAATTGTCCCATAGTGAAGAAATTGCTAAATACTAACTAATAAATCACCATCCCTTTACACTCACTGGGTATAAGGAAAATATCAAATAACTTCAGATTTGACTAATATTATCATTAATTGTACCTACAATGCTTGGCCTCATATCACAGAGCCTCTACAGTGTGAGGGTCCAGGCACTCCAGAGAATTCATATGTCTAAAACCCGTACACATCTGCCAACTTTGGCCATATCTTGCCTACTTCCTGTACTGACCTTTACCCACTTCTCATGCTTATTTCTCAAGATCCTTATAATATCTCCTACAGCTTCTATTCCTATTGCCAGCATATCAATGTTTGAGTACTGACTCTCCTTGCCCATTTGCCTCTCCTACTGTAATCCACGGGTTCTGCAAGGGATGTGCTAGCCTTGTATATAACAATACCCTGAGTGATAGATATAAAAAACCTTCTCTGGGGGCTGGAGAGATGGCTCAGTGGTGAAGAGCACCACCTGTTCTTCCAAAGGTCCTGAGTTCAATTCTCAGCAACCACATGATGGCTCATAACCATCTGTAATGAGATCAGTGCCCTCTTCTGGCTTGCAAGCAGAGTACTGAGAATACTGTGTACAAAGTAAATAAATAAACAAACAAACAAACAAACAAACAAATAAATAAATAAATAGACCTTCTCTGCCAAGAATGAATGAAACAAGAATCGCACACCCCTCACACTCAGCACACTTTAATTAGCAAGTTCACATGTGCTTTCTTCTGCAAAAACAAAGACACTCTCAAGGCTCAACTCATCTTAGCCGACGGGTCAACGACTCCTCTACTATGCCTGAAAGCATGCTAAATAAGGTGGGTAAGCACAGGACTTTCCAACTTGATTTTATTTCATTTGTTCCCTCTGGCATGTTTGAATCAAGCAGAACACAGGTATGAATGTGTGAAACAAGAATCGTGTGTTTTAGTTCCCCTTTCCATCCTTAAACACCTGATTGAATCTATACAAAAGAGGGTGGGTTACTTAGCATTCTTTGTTCACTACCAGCTTAGCAGGAAACAGAAACCCAAGCTGAGACACATCCTCCTTGCATCTTGGAGCAAATGTTTTCATTGTCCAACACTAACTGACGCTTTTTTTGTTGGATACTTGGTTGGCTGTGGTTGGTCAGCCGGTTGGTTGGCTGATGTTTGTTTGTTTGCTTGCTTGTTTGTTTCGACACAAGGTCTTGCTAGGTGGCCCAGTGTGGCCTTAAATTCATGAAACTCCTGATGACACCTCCTGAGTAACTGAGATTATAGCCAGGTGTCACCATGTCTGGAAAAGGAGAAATTCTGTTGAAAGAGAACGTCATCCTGATTTACTTCTTGTCAATAGCTTGCTCTTCCTTTTGTAACCCACATGATATATCCTTGGTCTGGAGTGCTCTAAAATTTCACCACGATGCACCCAGATGTGGGTCTTTTTCTCACGGAGGGCTGAGCATCAATCAGGCCTTCCTAGTATCCTCACATTTGGAACTTCATTTTTTGTCTCCACTGACCGTCCCTCTCTAGCTTAGCCACCGTTCCCCGAAGACTACACCTTGCCTTACAGGCCTGTCCATAGAGGAAAATGTAGTGTAGGGCTGAGGAGATAGATGCTTGGCAGTTAAAGTATTCATAGTGCAAGCAAGAGAAACCGGGTCCAAATCCCCAGAACCCAAGTTAATGTCAAGGAGGAGTGGCAGTCCAAAGCAGAGATGGCATCCTGGAGCAGGCTGAGCAGCAGACTCACTGTGCAGGGGAGCTCCAAGAATAAGGTGCAGGAGCAATTAAGATTAATAATATCAACCTTGAGCTTCCGCACCCACGTGTGTATGCACATACACATGCAAAGGCGAACACAAATACACACATATGCACACCACACGCAGGTATGGGAAAGGAGAAAAAGCAGTAGCGGTCCGTGCAGACTTTGCCGTGAGCACTGAGTCTGCTCTCAGGCTGTCACCTCTGATTGTGTCACTCCCTTGCTGCTCCTACTTCACCCTTACCACAAGTTTTGGTTCACGGCACTATTAGTTTTTCAACATATCAATTCTCTATAATCTCTGCATCTCTTACTGTCAGCTCGGATCTCATAGTCACAGTCTACAATCACTCTTATAAACATATTTTATCTGAAATTCTCCATTTTAAAATCCGAGAGCTGCTTTAAATGCTTGACTATAATAAACAAATCACTGTCAGGAAAAACCTAACCTATGACAGGTTCCACTCTAAAATACAAGATCTGAACTTCCTGTGGAAACTTGGCACGGCCTATTTCCTCCAGAGTTTCTTATCCTGCAAGACACCAATGTCATGCCATTTTTATTTTCAACATGTGGATAACATCAAAGCTCCCATACCTTCCCATCAACCGGAGAGTTTGGCCTTGCCCAATCCCCCCTGTTCTAGGAGTTACAAAAGTACCCCTGGGTCTGGGGGTGCAACTCAGAGGAGAAGCAAGAACTTGGTGTGTACAAGGCCCTGAACTCATCTGACAGAAAGAAAAAATAAAAGTGCCATATAGCATGCATGACTGTCAAGCAGGTTTCTAAAGGAAGTGACTGAGGGTACTCTACAGCAAATATCAGCCATGAGCTAAAGACAATTCCATACAGCATGAGGGTCATGTGCGGAGAAGAGGCCACTTACTACTCTTGCAGAGGACATCAGTTCAGTTCCTTGTACCCACACACAAGCTCAAAACAATCTGTAACTTCAGATCCAGGGGACAGAACATCTTCTGGCCTCTGTGGCATGAGGCATGTGCATGGTACACACACATATGCATATGTGTACATATATGTATATATGTATATATATGGGTGTGTGTAGGCAAACACTGATACACATATAAGTAAAAAATTAATCTTCAAAATAATCAAGCCATTAACTCAAATCAGAATCTCTACAGTTTACAAAAGAAAGATTGGTGACACTTTTTTAGTTTGATAAATTAAATAAGAAAATGCACCAAAATGATTCAACGTCCAAATGAAGAGTGAAGCCAAGCACAGCATAACAACACCACGTGCCTAGACTTAGTAGAATGGCCAGGGCACTAGAAATTTGCCAAGAGTTCAGACCTCATCTTAGAAATAGTCTATGGGATTGCCAATCTATGACTATAGTCATGACTCATCAAAAAGACCATAGAAAACATGGAGTTTTCTTCTCTTTTTTCAAAGTAACTTTTATTTTTTTGCGTGTTTTACTCTAGAATATCTACCTGCATTCAGGTTTTAGTCAGCAATCTATATATCCTAGAAGCTTATATGATCTTAGCTATAGAAACATAGTCAGTTCCAATAGCAGGAAATATGTTCCTACTAACAATTTTCAGTTTCAAAGATGTCTTCACTTCCTTCTTCCTGTTATTGCAAGACTGCCAAACATGACAGCATGACTGTAGATGTAGAAAGTTCAAAGGGCAAGCTAACTGCTAAAATTACAGGATGGGTTTTGTTGTTGTTGTTGTTGTTTTGAGACAGGGTTTCTCTGCAGTTTTTGAGCCTGTCCTGGAACCAGTTCTTATAGACCAGGCTGGCCTCGAACTCACAGAGATCCGCCTGCCTCTGCCTCCCGAGTGCTGGGATTAAAGGCGTGCGCCACCACCGCATGGCTCTATAGGTTTTTAAAGTTTGCAGTAGTGGAGTGCAAACTCAAGGCAAGCAGCCTGCCCCTGAATCACATCCCTACCTACAACATTACAGATTTTTTTAAACTGGCATGTATCCAAACTATTTTAATGTACACACATACACACACACACAATTTCTCCCAATGAAATATAAATTACTAGCTTATTTCTATGAAAGTATATAGCAAAAGAAAGGTTAATTCTATTAATATAGTAAACACAACATAAGTTTTAAATCAACTAGTTTCAACTATTTTACTCATATAAAACAACTAAATTAATAAGGTATATTTAAATTGGAATTCAATCTTGGCTATATAATTATTGGATTTCTATCTGATAGTAGTCTCAGCCAAAAACAATCATTCATTTCATGTTCATTTCTGTCAGTGGTTTTGGTGTGTGTTGTCAACTTGACATGTTCTAGAGTTATCTAGGAAAGCAACATCAACTGAGAAAAATGCCTTCATCCAGATGTCTGTAGGCAAATCTGAGGCCATTTTCTTGATTAATGATTGACTTAGGAGGGTCTAGCCCATGAAGGACAGTGCCGCCTCTGGGCAGGTGGTCCTGATTATATAAAAGCAAGCAGATCAAGCCATGACGATCAAGTCAGTAAGCCACACTCCTCTGTAGCCTCTGTTTCAATTTTGGCCTCCAGGAGCCTAGCATGAATTCCTGTCCTACTGCCCTCAGAGATGGAGTATGACCTGAGTTATCAACCCTTTCCTTCCCAAATTCCGTTCAGTCACAGTAACAGAAACCCTAACTAAGAAAATGTCAAATAGGGATATAAAGATAAATATGGATATAGCTGATACATTATATAGAGACAGATAGATGATAGATTAATTAGATGATTGATATATTGACTGATAGACAACGGATAGATAGATAGATAGATAGATAGATAGATAGATAGATAGACCTTTTTAAGCTGTCCAAGGTAGAATTTGCCTGAACTGTAAGCATGAGAGAGGCTGAGTCAGAAAAGTTACAAGTTCAAACCCAGGCTGAATTATATATGGGGGACCCTGTCACATAAAACATTAAAAAAAATAAATACATACATACATATGCAAAAAAGAAAACTAATTCTAGTTTTTAAGAGTTCTTGAAACCCAGATCACCATAAGTGTATTTAAAACAATTTTAAATTCTTGAAGTTCCTTTCAAACCACCTTCATCCCCAAAACTAAAGGTTTATGTCCATAACACAATCTAGTCTCCACAACTCTCATACCTTACACACGTGGCTCTTGTCTGTCTATACCTAGTTAACAGCATCTGTACCCTTTCCACAGTTCATGGTGCAATACAATGCCCCAAGTTGAAGATTTCAGCAATAGGAACAGCATGGTTCTACTTACGAGAAGTTCTGGAAGCAAGAAGAGTAACTCGAGAGCCGCCTAGGAGACGAAAACCCATTACATTCACCTGATCATCATCTGACTGATTGGCAAAGTCTGCAAAGAAAAGGAAAAAAATAATCGTCCACTGAATCACAGAATAAAGACTAATATTTAAAATAAGAAGCTAAGTTTTACATTATTAATATTTAAAATGCACATATGAACTATATCAGCTGATCTTCACAGCAGCTTCCAATTGCTCAAATTTCTGCCTCATCATAACACTCTGGAATGATATGATTTTCCTTATTTTTTCAGAGATGAGTGCAGGTGTGAGGCTGAACATGCGCAGACTAAACCTGGGGAAAATGTCATTCCAGGCAGCATCTGTGATTTGCAGACATCTACAAAGATGTCTGAGCCACCTCAGAAGACTCCGATGGACACGGCAGTGCATGTCAGTTATCCCATGTCAGAGCAGGAAGAACTCAATTGTGGGGCCAACCTAGGCTACAGAGAGAATCTACTCCCCAAAAGACAGAGGCAGGCGGAGAGGCTGAAACCAAAAGCAGCCACAGACAGAATATACAGGAGTGTCAAAATAGACAATTGTGGTAGAACTTGGCAAAGTCTGCAAAGAAAAGGGAAAAATAACCATCTACATAATCACAAAATAAAGACTAATATTTAAAATAGGAAGTTTAGTGTTACATTATTAATATTTAAAATATACATATGCACAATATTTGAAAAGTCTTTGTATGGATACCAAAACTAAAACAAAACAAAGACAAATTATCCCTATTGTAGTATTCTAGAGAATCGACAGCATTCACTTTATACTAAATATAGATATTTCCCTTATTATAAAAGGATTGGATTCCAATAATCCCATCATAAATGTAAGATATCATGAAGTAGAAACACACTTAATACATCTACCCTTCAAACATCGTAAGTTGCCTCACCTGCAATTGATGGGCTCAGAATGTTGATACTCACTGAGTTGAGAAAAATCATGCAACACAAATTCTGGTCCTTGAAGAAATCAACTTTACACTAAATTTCAAAAGGTTTTAATATATGTATTCTTAACCTTTAAACTATCAGTTCTACTTTCAGACATTCATCCAAGAAATGATCATAAATTTGAAATAGTTTTTTGCAAGGAACCTATCACAAGACTACAATGTAAATATATAAATTTAAAATGTGAGTCAGATGATTTCATGGTGTCCATTTATAATAAAACACTATGTAAGAACTAAAGTTACAAATGGAAATATTTATGGTCTATAAAGATGTTTCTAAACAACGTTAAAGAAAATCTTTATGGGAGGGGTAGATGCTTACAAAAATTATTTTAGCAATATTGGGAAAAAGTACAGAAATAGATGCACGCATTTCTGGGTAGTAAATTATTAGCTGGTCCCTTGTATGAACTCATCTATTTTTTTAAACTTCTCATTTATTTGTAATAAAAGCTAAAATCACTCCACATATGCCCTACATTTCTTCAAAAATGTAGAGAGATAATTAGGAAGAAACAGAGATTTAAAGTTATTTCTTTTTTGTGATCCATTAATCCATTTCTTTCAGTAGAACATATAGATCTGAAATAGTCACTGTATCTAATTTCAACATATAAGAACCTTTATGTACTGAAGATGATGTGCGAATTACTTTAAATAAATAGAGGGCTCCATCATGTACACTGTATTTAAATTAATAGAAACACATATTACATGTATATAGTCTTGGGGAAAATAACTTTTAATTTGTCACTGGGTGCTGTTTCTAGAACAATGCTGACAGGCATGACACTCCTACAGTATCAACAAAGGCTCCAAACCATTAGAAATGTGGGGTCCACCACGCTTTTTAAAAACATAGCCTGGATAGGCGGGGCCCGGCCGCCCCGCGAGGACCCGGAAAAAAAAATAAATAAATAAATAAAAACATAGCCTGTCTTACCAAGAGAAGCTCCCTGGTCAACAGCCTACATTTCTATTCAGTCTCCAGTTGAGATCTGTTTATGCTAATAAAGGTCAGCTTCTCCTAATTCAATACCTAAACATTATCAACAGAATCGGCAAATTCGCTACTGATCAACATCTAACTTCCAGCTTGGCAGTTATGCAAGGTGCTACAAAGGGAGTGCTCCCTTATGCATTTGGGTAGGCTAACATTGTTACAAAAGATGGGAAGAAGGAAGAGAAGGTGGAGAGAAAGCAAAAGAACAGGGAGGAAACTATTTTAAAAAACAACTACTCACCATGTATACATAAACTCGATTTAAAATTAAGACTTGAATGATTATTTTAAAAAATACTTCATTTTAGAGATTACTTCTCATGGAAATACATAAATGAAAGTTTTAAAACCTATGTCCAAGCTGGGTGTGGTGGCAGTACTCAGGCGACAAAGGCAGGTGGACCTCTCTGAGTTCAAGGCTAGCGGGCTCTACAAAATGAGTTTCAGGACAGGCAAAGTTACAGAGTGAGACCCTGTCTCAAAATAAGAACCATCATAAAGAAGCCCTACTCTTAATGAGTAACAAGTTAAAAACATTTTATATAATAACACAAAGGAATGCTTACTACGAATGTCTCAATGTTATGAGAAATAGTCTGGATTCTATATCCTACACCTCAAATACAAGACCTCATAGTGAACACAGCTAACTTTTAATAAAGTACGTTAAAAGGCTATTCAATTCTTAGGTTTTCTTCCTTTGAATTCCATGCCATCCCTAAGAAAGTGGATAGAGCAGAAGAAAAGGCAGAGCGGCTGTAAGAGCCAGAGGTCTAGGATGACTCTAAGGAAAGAGTCTTCCAGACGCAGCAGGACTGACGGCCAGGTGAACTCACAGAGACTGTGACCGCATGCACAGGGCCAGCACAGGCTCAAGGCAGAAGGGGTCCTAGCTCTGAGAAGGGGAAGGAGACATGAGCTCCCTGCGCCAACCAAGAAGCTATTTGCAGCTGGCAGCTGCTGACACAGGGAAAGTCAGTTCTGCCCAATGAAGTGATGCTGGGCATATGAACTATATGTACTCCAGGGCAGTCCCCATAGCCAGTAGCTGACCAACACAAAACAAACTCTATGATTTGGGGGTGGGGTGTGTTTCATTCTCTTTTGGCATTTTTGTTTGTTTGTTTTATCTTTTGCTTGTTTAATTTTCATTTTTGCAGTTTTGTGAATGGGGAAGTAAAGTTGCATGGGTTGGGTGTTGATGAAGATCAGAAAGAAAGTGAGAGAAGGTAAAATTATGATCAAAATATATTGTTTGAAAAAAAATTTCTAAGAAAACAGAAAGTGGGTAGGTGTTTATTCCAAACTCGGATTACAATGCTGTGTCAGTTGGTCAAAGCTGCAGCTCTTCTAAGATGTGCAGAAAGTCCCAACACACTCAGCAGTGCGCAAGCCACAACAGCCACTCAGCAACCATAACAGCCACACAACAGCCATCCACAAGACAACCCTCAAAAGCGACAGTGATGATGAGCAGTACTCTTAGAATAGTATATATCCAAGGCCTACAGCAACACTGAACAATATCTGTATTTCAAGCCAAAAATCCCAACCTGGAAAAGAATCATTTGTTGTTTGTACACTGAAGCAAGAATAAAGATTATAAAAATGCTGATAAAATGTAAAAGGTGTGCCCTACCACCTTACTGACTAGGCTGCTCACCTCTAAGCAGACACATGAGAGGGGAGGTCCTCACCCTACAGGTACAGATAGCACCTCTATCACCTGCTGCTGGAGTATTCTACACGAAACCCCAACATTCCCCAGCTCCCTGCAGAGTGCATCCCAAGTCCCACCTGGGAAGAGGCCGGGCAGGCTGACAGGAGGCTTGTTGGTGTCGATAGTGAGTTTGTGGCTTGCAGTTTTTGAAGGCTGACCTGGTAGGCAAATGAGTTTCAGAGGAAGTCTAAATTTACATTGGATAACCCGAGGAATTCCTGAAATTACAAAAATAAAAATAAAAATGAATGTTTGACAAACATCTAGGAAGAAACCCTGTGTGTTCTGAACAAGAGCACTAGGAAGTCTGCTGCCCACCTCCATTTAGCTCAAGTCAAGAAACTGGTAAGCACTATTAGGATTCAAATTTATTTCGTTTTTTTTTTAGCATGAAAGAGATAAAGGGAGAGAGATAGAATGCAAGTAAAAGAACAGAAATAAAAAATATTATATTGAGTGAGGTAATCTAGAAAGGGTTTTCTCTTATTTGTCAACCCTAGCTCTGAATCTTTCAATGTGAGTATACAACCTGAGGTAAGTGCAGATACAAGGAAGGGGAGGAGAGCCATAGCATCATAGAGTATGGAGGGGAGCAGAGGTTCTAGAACAGGAAATGGCCGGGTGGTGGTGGCACACGCCTTGAATCCCAGCAGTTTGGAGGCAGAGACAGGCAAATCTCTGTGAGTTTGAGACCAGCCTGGTCTACAAGAGCTAGTTCCAGGACAAACAGTGCTGTTGTCCAGAGAAACACTGTCTCAAAAAATCAAAACAAAAAGGGGGGGGGAGGACACATATGACACGGTTGCTATAAAATGAAAACTAGAAAAACCAGGTGAGGAAGATGTATCTATGTGAGGGGTGGCACAGAGAGAGGGAGGAGGAGGGATACATAATACCATGGGTGCTTGAAAAAGCCATAGAAAATCATACTTTATGCTCAATTAAAATTACATATAATATACATAAATGTATTTGTATACAAACATACTTTTAACTAAAGTTACACAGTTGTGACAATGCTGCCCACATACACAGACCATCTATCAAAAATCCAAGTGTCTGACATCGGACACCTTTCAAGCTATTTCAAGAAAAACAGCATACAGTTTATTGCAATTGCCCTTGGTTGTCTCCCAGAAAAAGGACTATGAGGACTAGGTCTTACAAGTATGGCACGGAGCAATACAAGGTGCCAAGAGAGAACAGCAATCAATAGTCGTACAGAGGTATGATGTCTATAAACCACACACACACACACACACACACACGACCAGAAAAGGAAGATATTGTAAAAGGTACAATTGTAGAAGGAGCTGTGGGCTGTGTTCCTGCCACCTGTCTCCCGGCCGCCTGGCTAGCTTATGCCCCGAAATAACAACACACAAATTGTATTCATTTAAACACTGCTTGGCCCATTAGCTCTAGCCTCTTACCGGCTAATTCTTACATCTAGGTTAACTCATTTCTCTTAATATGTGTAGCACCAGTCTTACGGGGAAAGATTCAGCATGTCTGACCTCGCGGCTTGCTTCATCGCGTCTGCCCTGGAGAGGAGAGGCATGGCATCTGCCTCACTTCCTCTTCCTCCCAGCATTCTGTTCTGTTTACTCCACCTACCTATGTTCTAACCTATCAGGCCAAGCAGTTTCTTTATTAATTAACCAATGAAATCAACAGATTGATATATGACACTCCCACATCAGTACAATGGTGGTGGCTTCCACTCTAGAAGAAACCAACAGACATCTAACTGGACTTGAGGCCGGCTCAGTTGAGAATTCATGTCTGCTACTACCAACGACCTGTGCCAGGGAAGGCCATGAGAGCAAGAGAACTTACTGCTGCCATTTTTCTAAGCCAGTGTAATTTCTAACTACATTCCAAATACTTATCAACAGGTAAGTGTAGCCCTCACCCTCTCAATAGACCCACAGCTAAGTGTAGCTCTCAGCCTCTCAGTGGACAACAGGTAAGTGTAGCTGTCACCCTCTCAATGGACAACAGCTAAATGTAGCTCTCAGCCTCTCAAGGGAGCTTCCTTTTCCAGCAGAGAGTGATCACTATAGAAAGCCACAAGTTGTGAAAATGCAAAGAAAAATTGAACAGAGGGTACCTGTCCCCACTGAATACATAAACAATACAATACCTACACCTAAGGCTTGGGGAACATTACAGAAGAGGAAATGGGAAGACTGTGAGAGCCAAAGGACCAGGATGTCTTCTGTGACACAGTCTTCCTTAAAAAAATAAAAAATAAAAATTTGCAGCATGGAGATTTTAAAAAAGAAGACACCAAAGAGAGGGGGAGTGAGGAGGAAGATGTGAACCGGGGGGCTTGGGGGGAGGGAGGACAGGAGTAAATATCATCAAAAAAACATTATATATCTTAAAGAATTGATAAACTTTTTAAAGAGTTAAAAGACGCGTAGGCATGAGGTCTATTTTTAAGCAGCATATTTTTAAAATCCAGCCCATCAGACATCATAAAAATCATTCAATTACCAAGACAATTCTTTATGCTTTTCAAAGCTCTAACCTTAGCCAATGACTATCAGTTAAAATTAGAGCAAAGAACACTCAGTTTTCATGAGACTCTGTATTATCATATCTCAAACTGGTCTACCCAAGATGTTCAAAACCTTAGCTTTTCTACATATTGAGGGTTCAAATTATATTAACTATTTTCAATAAATTATGACTGTGAAAGTACGATGCACATGAGATTTTCTGAAATTTATGACAACTTTACACATTAATATTGGAACTGTAACTTAGGAGAATTAGGTTTTATCACAGTTAATTCACATCACAATTTTAAGCTCTAATTTTTATAACTCAAGCCTAGTCATTTAGTCCTAAATGTTGTCAGTATTCATACAGAGACAGTTAAGCAGGTAACTGAATTAAACAACAAAGTTGATTAATTTAAATCTCAAAATTATTTTAAAACACTTTTCAATCTTTGTAAAATAACAGAATGAAACTAAATTTATACGATTATTTCTAAATCTAAAAATCAGATTGCTCCCTTTTAATTCTAGGATTTTGTTTTTGACAAAATAACATGAAAGATGGAAACAAAACATAGCAATCTGTATCGTACTGAAGTCCCGTACAGAAACAGAAAGCTCAGAATGTCTCCCTAGTTGGTGGGTTTGCACACTAAAGTCTTCATTCTGTGGAATCAGCGAGAGCTTTAAAATAGCAAAAGCAGAAGCAGTTAAAATATGGCTACCTGGCCCAGACAAGAGCCTTGAAATTAGAAATATATTGTGTCAAGATGACTGAGTTGGGAAGCTTAATCCCCACTGATGATGAGGTGCTTTTCTGTCTTCTTTCCTCCTCCGACAGGGAGAGAGCATCTGCAAGGTGGAGCTGACTGAGCAGGAGGCAATGAAATGCTCCTGCAGGTCCTATGGACCATACCTGCCATCCTTCGCAACACGATCTTGTCCCCATCCATTTTTACCCAGCTCTGGCTTTCTTCCTAACCAACAGATATTAAATTCACTCTGGAATTCCACTGTAAATAAAAACAGGTATCACTGCCTGATGCTCTGTGAGGGCTCTAGGCATATGTGTTTGTACTGACAATGATGAAATGCTCTGAGTTGACATACTTTGTATTGCACTCGAAGACACTTTCCACGCCACAGCCATCAATTCCACCACACACGTAAAAATCACAAAATGTTACCTTGCTAACTTTAAAGAATTTCCCATATATTACATACATTCCCCAAATTATAAAGATGAAGTCTTAAATAGGTCTCTACTATAATAGATAAGCTATAGCCCCAGTTAATAGATAATAGACAAAATAACAAAACTTGCTTCTATCTCTTTAATCTTAAATGAATAAGACAAAAAAATGTTTTTACCTTCTGGCTATTAAACACATAGAGACTACATACCTACATACATACATGCATACGTATGTACGTGTGTGTGTGTGTGTATACTTTCAACTAAATTCTAAGCTAATTGTTTAAACCAAATACATGAAACCTTGCTTCAAGAAAAACTAAAATAAAGATGTTTTTGGTGTTGCTCTTGGAATGGTTTTGAACCTGTTTGAGAAAGCCGAATCGGTCCTAACTCTTTGTACCATTAGTACTTATATATACATCCAACTAACTTCTAAGTCAATGGTTCGAACAAACTTTCTTCAAAAACTGTGTCCTGTCCTCTGCACCACTTGCACCAGCTACATGGACTCGGCTCATGATTTAAAAACTAGGAATAATCAAAAACACTGGCTTTACTTTAAACTCAAGAAACTGGGGAGAATGTAGGGGTTCAAAAATGGAAACAAGCTGAAGAGATGGCTCAGTGTGTACATGTTTATAATAAAGAAAAGAGAGGGGCTGGAGAGATGGCTCAGAGGTTAAGAGCATTAACTGTTCCCCTGAGGTCCTGAGTTCAATTCCCAGCAACCTCATGGTGGCTCACAACCATCTGTAATGAGATCTGATGCCCTCTTTGGTGTGCAGTCAAACATGTAGATAGAGCATTGTCTACATAATAAATAAATAAGCATTTTTTAAAAGAAGAAGAAAAGGGGGAGTGGAGAAATGGCTCCATAGTTAAGAGAACTTGCCGCTCTTCCAGAGAAGCCAAGTTTGATTTCCAGCACCCACATGGTGAGTCAAATCCATCTGTAATTCCAGTTCCAAGGGATGTTATGCCCTCTCCTGGCCTCCTCGGGAACCAGGAACTGGCACAAAGTGCATACATCCATGCACATAAAAGAGAAAAAAAAAATTTTTTTTTTTTTTTTGGTTTTTCGAGACAGGGTTTCTCTGTGGCTTTGGAGCCTGTCCTGGAACTAGTTCTTGTATACCAGGCTGGTCTCGAACTCACAGAGATCTGGAGAAAAATTTTTTTCAAGGAAAAAAATTTACATGTATTAATAGCCTTTTTTTTTTTTTTTTTGGTTTTTTGAGAGAGAGTTTCTCTGTAGCTTTAGAGTCTGTCCTGGGACTAGCTCTTGTAGAGCAGGCTGGCCTCGAACTCACAGAGATCCGCCTGCCTCTGCGTCCCGAGTGCTGGGATTAAAGGCGTGCACCACCACCACCCGATTTAATAGACTTTTGAAGCTTTATGTGGTGGCACATACTTTAATCCCAGCTCTTGGAATTCAGAGGTAGAAGGATAAAATGTTCAAGGTCACCCTTAGCTATATATCAATCTCGAGACCAGCCAGGGCTACATGAAGCCTTGTTTCAAGAAAAAAAGAAAAATTAAAATAAAGACCTTTTCAGTGTTGCTCTTGGAATGGTTTTGAGGCTGGCTGAAAAGCCTGGTTGGTCCTAATCCATTGCATCACCAGCGACACCTCCTCGGTGCTGTGGGCAAAACCCGTCCGCCTGGCTGGCTAGTTCAGCTCTGCAACCTCAGTGGGCAGAAGAGAAATGCTCATTGTTCGTTTGATTCCAATCCCAGTCTAGTCATTCATCAGTCTGACTTTGTTATATAGGATTTTGAATTTTTAAGCAAATATAATCACCTCTCTTTCATATGCTTCCTTTCCCATAATCCACTGGAGGAAATGGGTAGTAACAACTACTACAATGCAATCAATCACAAAACCATCTAGCAACCAGAGAGAAACCACTCCTGAATGAGCAATTTTCCAGTACTAAAATTCTAATTACACCTGGCACACACACCAGGCCAAGATCACTTTCAAATAGGAAGCCAAAAAAGTGCTTGAAAAATAAAATGGTGTGTGTGTGTGTGTGTGTGTGTGTGTGTGTGTGTGTGTGTGAATATATGCGAACAGGACAGTCACATCTATGCATTACACTTCTATAGAAGACCTGCGAAGGCTTTCTGAGACTGCTGGAGTCGATGCAGCAGGGATATCCGGCAGCCAGGACTCCCCGACTGCTCCTGCGATAGCTGCTACGCACCAACTTCAGCTACAGTTTCTCTCTGCCCATGGCACGCAGCTTTAATGTAGAGATAGTGGAGGCTAACTCCTGCGGGACTACAGAAAACCTCACTCCCTCTCACTGACATGGGAGAACAGAACTTCTCTGCAACACGGCCTGGCCAGACCCAGACAAGGAAACGATCGTCTGCGAAACATAAAGAATGTATTGCGAATAAGAGCTGAGTCGAGCAAATTGGGGCTTTTGACTGCTAGATACAGTTAAACATTTCAGCTCTGTTCCTGTGCATTTAGTAATAATTTAAACAACATCAAAAGAAATTATCAAACATCACCATCACCTGTACACTGAAATATGGAAATTTCCATTCTGATTTATACTTCTCACATTCTGAGCTGAACTTATGATGAAAGGGGTAACTATCTTTCAGCAACAACCTTTACTAATTCTTTCAAACTTACCCAGTTGAATAAGAATACAGTAATTTACAAAATTTAAATTAAAATTGTATTAGCTACACGCACTCTGGAGGATCAGAATTTAAATAGTATTAGGTTTTTATTTCAACTAAATATTAATTCATTAAGTAAGTTTCATATTACTAAGCTACACATCTACGTGATTCTTAAGACACTGCTCAGGTCGGGCAGTGGTGGTAGCACAGACCTTTAATCCCAGCACTTGGGAGGCAGAGGCAAGCAGATCTCTGAGAGTTCGAGGCTAGCCTAGTCTACAAAGCAAATTCCAGGAAGTTAGGACTGTTACACAGAGAATCCCTGTCTCAAAACATAAAAAGGACATTGTTCATATAAATATATGTTTGCCTTCAGCTCACAAGCTATATGACTCTAACTGTTGGCGTCATCAAGATTGTATGAGAAGCTGGGTGTAGTGCATGCCTTTAATCCCAGCACTCAGGAGGCAGAGACAAGAGAATCTCTGGAAGTTTGAGGCCAGACTGGTCTACAGAGCAAGTTCCAGGGCAGCCATGGCTATCTAGAGAGACCCTGTCTCAAAAAAAGAAAGAAAGAAAGAAAGAAAGAAAGAAGGAAGGAAGGAAGGAAGGAAGGAAGGAAGGAAGGAAAAACAAAAAGACAAAAATTGAGCAAATGCTGCTGTTTTAATATTATTACCTAAAACTTGTCTTAAGGTATCTTTATAAAGATAATCTCCTGTGTTAAATCTATATATCTTAAAGGAAAAGTAAATTAAGAGATACTTAAATGTCTATTTGTACCCTGATACTCTATAATTTAAAGATGAGACATTTATTTCTGCCCTTAAAGAGCTCGCATCTATTGGAAAATGTAAGAAATAAATGTACACTTAGCACAGCGTGGACATGTGTGTACTATGGCAAAGGGACTAACATCACTAACTCAGGCAAGGCCAGCTTGGCCAGATCAATCTTCCGGAAATTCTTAATGAGACAAGAGGACAGGTGTATAGCAATGCACATAGCATTCTTTCAGATAAGGTCAGTCTATCTGAGCGTGTAGAACATTTAAAATTTACTGACATGTTTCATTGATTCTTTGGACTGTTTTCTGTGTTTCTATTTTGTTGATTTCCGCCCTCAGTTTGATTATTTCCAGTCTTCTACTCCTCCTGGGCGCGTCTGCTTCTTTTCTTTCTAGAGCTTTCAGGTGTGCTGTTAAGTCCCCAATGTATGCTTTCTCCGTTTTCTTTAAGTGGGCACTTAGTGCTATGAACTTTCCTCTTAGCACTGCTTTCATTGTGTCCCATAGGTTTGAGTATGTAGTCTCTTTATTTTCATTAAATTTGAGAAAGACTTTAATTTCTTTCTTAATTTCTTACTTGACCCAGGTGTGGTTCAGTAGTTGACTGTTCAGTTTCCATGAGTTTATCGGCTTTCTGGGTGTAGCACTGTTGTTGCATTCTAACTTTAGTCCGTGGTGATCTGATAAGACACAGGTGGACACTGATTTTTTTTGTATCTTTGGAGTTTTCCTTTGTTTCTGAGTATGTGGTCAATTTTCGAGAAGGTTCCATGAGCTGCAGAGAAAAAGGTATATTCTTTCCTATTTGGGTGGAGTGTTCTACAGATGTCTGTTAAGTCCATTTGATTCATTACCTCCAATAATTCTCTTAATTCTCTATTTGGTTTATGTCTGATTGACCTGTCCATTGGTGAGAGAGGTGTGTTGAAGTCTCCTACTACTAGTGTGTGTGATTTGATGTCTGCCTTGAGTTTTAGCAATATTTCTTTTACATAAGTGGGTGCTTTTATATTAGGGGCATAGATATTCAGGATTGAGACTTCATCCTGCTGAATCATTCCTGTTATGAGTATAAAGTGTCCCTGTCGATCTCTTCTGATTGATTTTAGTTTGAAGTCAGTTTTGTTAGAAATTAGTATGGCCACACCTGCTTTTTTCTTAGGACCATTTGCTTGAAACACCTTTTCCCAACCCTTTACTCTGAGTAGATGCCTGTCTTTGTGGTTGAAATGTGTTTCTTGCAAACAGCAGAATGTTGGATCCTGTTTTCGTATCCAATCTCTTAGCCTGTGCCTTTTTATAGGTGAATTGAGACCATGAATATTAAGTGATATTAATGGCCAGTGGTTGTTTACTCCGGTTATTCTTATTGTTTTTCGTAGTAGAGTTTGTGTGTCTCCCTTCTTTGAGTTGCTCTGGTGAAGGGTCGCTAGATGCCTGAGTTATTGTAGGCAGTGTTGGCAACTAAAAACAAAACAAATCTTTATAGTCATTCTGTTCTTAGCTTCACCTCACTTATAAGGATAACCTTCTTGAAACAGGCACACTCCCCTTCATAGCAAGATTAAAACATTACGTCACCCTAAAGAAGTCTGTTGCAGCATAAGCTAACATAAAGGGTTGATTCATGGTGTAATGACCATTGAGTTTAACAACAAATTTTAGTCTGAAAATTCATTTTCCAGTTTATCTTTTAACTTACCATCAGGATTTCGATCTATCCATCAGAAGCAATGCAAAAGACAGTGGGAGAGAGAGAATGAAAACTAATTATCCGTGCATGGTAAAGCTACAACACGAATCTGAAACACATCTGTTGAAAACATAATTTAAACTCACAAGAATAGTACATACATCCCTGAGAAAACAAAACCCTTATTTGAAGAGCAAACCCTAAATAAATGAAATTCAACAATGTGTTTGTACCTCCGATCTCAAAAGTCCATGAGAATATCACTCCAGTATAAACATGGTTTTTTTAAAAAAAAAAAAACAGTATTGAAGTGACATGAGGAATATTATGTTAGATGCGAAGACATAATGCTAATATTTCCAGTTATTTCTTCTCATGATAGCTGTAGATACTGCTCTGGAGTAATGCTCATTCAGCCTCTGAGGCCAGTCTTTCTGTTCTTATTTTACACACTTTCAGTGTTAATTTATGAACCAAATCATGTCTAGACCTCTGCTTTACCCATTTATAATATTCTAAATTCTATCCATAATAAAGAAATGTGAGCAAAATGGTAACTGTAACCACAGGGCTTCTGGCTGACTTCACGCTATTTGAATGTCCTTTTGAGTGTGCTGTCCACAAGGCATTAGCTGTTCCTTTTTCTTTTTTTTTTTTATACAACCAGTATCAGTACTTTTCCTTGAATATTAATGAAATTAATTAATTGTGTAAACTAAGAGATCAGCCATCTCTTGGTGCAGGAGAATTGTCTGTATTCTGTCAATCATGTCATAAATAAACGCTGATTGGCCAGGCAGGAAATATAGGCGGGAAAACCAGACAGGAAATAGAAATGATGTAATGAGAACAGGAGAATTCTGGGCAGGAATGGGCCATCCCAGATCACAGAAGCAGCAGGATGTGATCTGCTCCACTGAAAAAGGTACTGAGCCACATGGCTAACATAGATCAGAAAAATGGGTTAATCAAGATGTGAGAGTTAGTCAGTGAGAGGCTAGAGCTAATGGGCCAATCAGCTTTATAACTTATAGAGTTCTATGTTTGATTTTTCCCTGGGACTAAACTGTTGTGGGGTACTGGGCGGGACAAAAACCCCAACAAACAACAGGCCTGGCGGTTCGTTCCACAATCTCTATAACCAACTGTGCAATACTGTAATGATTACTCAGATGTTGTTAATAATAAAAGATCAAGAGTTAGCAGCAAAATATTTATTTTTGTGTCTCAGAACTCAAAGTAAAAACAACATTTAAAACCTCAACAACCTTTTCAGAAATCACAAAACACCAGCCATCCTTCAACTCTTTATCAGGTTTTCCCTCCTCATGAAGTCACATCTGCATAAGCAAACAAGTGATCATTCAGCCCTAAGGGCTGAGAATTTGAGAAACAGATAAAGTGCTCACTGCTGGGTAAAAGCAAACATCCAGACTGTTAAAGTTAAAGTACTCAAAAAAGCAAACAAAACTTGGTTCTTTAAATACACCTAAGCTATAGAATTATATCAGCGCATCAACAACTTCCCGTGGATGAAATGAAGATTCACCGGAGAATACAGTGATGAGCGAGGCCAAGGCAGCTAAGTGTAAAAACATGAAGACCTTGGGTTTTTAAACTATGTGACTATAACTGGAAAAATAAGCCTTAAACTGTCCAGAAATGCTTTTAAAACACAAATATAAGATTGCTGCAATATCTGGTTACCAGCTCTACTACACTGAAATATCTTTTAAAGCATTACCTACTAAAGTTTATTTTCTAACGATCAGTTGACATCAAACTGTTACTAAACAATAACTGCCACACAAGAAAGGAAAAGACAATCATACCAAAGTCAACTACGTTCAAGCTTATGACAGGATAATCACTCCTAGACTCCAGAGAGCCTAATCATAAGAACAATCTAAAGATATCTAAACCTTGTAGGCTAATTTTAAAAATAAAAATTTTAAATCTAAAAAAATGAAAAGTGACTTGAACTCCAGGTGAAAACATAACAGATCTGTTCCTCAATACTCTGACGTGGAGGGTGGGTTGTATCCAGAGTTAAAAAGCTATCTAAAACTGGAGTGGTTTAAGGCTACAGTACCCTGTGCTTTTTCACTAATTCATACCGGCTTTTTAGTTTAGATCACGAAGCATGATCTGGAGAACACTTTTAGTGTAATAAAAATACATCATATTTGCTATGAAGTGAAAGGAGAGGACGGTACACACGGAAGTCATATGAACACACCTGACATTAACACAGTACATGGAAGTAAGCGAAACGGTAACTAGCCATAGAAAAGAACATTCTTTGGTTGTTTGCTTTTCTATCTTAAACACTTAAGTCATTTAACTTAAATTCGAGTTATAAATTTGTAAATTGCTTTATGTTTTACCTGTTGGCTTGGAATAAGAAACAACAGCATTTCCTTCTAATTCAGATGGTAAGTAACTTCTCTTCAGGTAAACAGAAAATGCTACTACGCTGGTCATATCTGGTACTATAGGAAATATAAAAATCATACATGTTACATGATGGGGCAATTATTAACAATAAGTACATATTTTATAGCACTTACTACACGCTGGATACTTCAATAAGCACTTTAGACAGCCACTCATACAGTCGTCACAGAGACACGTGGTAGGATAAAACCTCATTCTTGCAAGCTGTCCTCTGGCCTGCAAACCATGGCAAGCATATACACATGTGAACACAAACCAAAAATAAATATTAAAAATTAAAATAATAATTTGTGAAAGAAAACTTAGGAAATTTTTTAAATAATAAAGATAAATTGGAAATATTGTTTTAAAATAGAAAAAGAAGACAGGCATGGTGGAATACACCTTGAATCTTAGCACTCAGAGTTTAATGCCAACCTGATCTAAACAGTGAGTTCTAGGACCATCAGGGCTACGCAGAGAAACTCTGTCTCAAAAAAATTAATAGAAAATTTTAAAAAGTTAATTAAGAGATCATTCTAATTGAACTAATGACATCTTATAAGAAGTTCAAGTGGAATTCTATACAAAGAATCCTTAATAATCCGCATTTATGACATGTTTACTATTTTATACACTATTAGATTCTTCATATAATTTCATTTTCTAATTAAATCTTCAAAAACCCTTTCATATAGCTGTTATTACCCTCTGTTGACCAGTTTAAACAATAGGCACTAAGTACTGAAATAGTTTGCCCAAATCATGCATCAAGTAGTGTAGGAGTTAGGATTCAAATATGGACCAAATCCATAGCTAGCAGTCTGTCTTCAAATGCCACTGATTCACTACAGGAGACACTAAGGAAACACCAGTAAAGAAATGACTTCCAGGGCTGAGGACATAGCTCAGTTGACAGAGTTCTTATCTTGTAGGCATGAAGCTTCAGTTCCCAGCAACACACACACACACATGCACACACACTCAGAGAGAGACAAAGAGAAAGTCATCCAAATTATAGTATTCAAATCCAGTAACAGATACAGCTAGTAAAAAAAATGTACTTAGAAATTCATAATCTAAAAATAACTTATCAAATATCCACACATGGCACGTGGAGGGAAATAACTGTGGAACACCGCCACCACGCACTTCCCAGGAAGATCTCAGTGCTGCTATTTAGAAAAGAAATACAGCCACGAATTAAGCCACTGCTGAAAGGGCTCGCGCCACAGAAAACACCAGGACAGACAGGAGCCCACCTGCGAAGTCGAAGGTGAACTGATCACACGTGGACACTAGCGGGGGCTGCACGTAGAGGGACAACTTCACCTTCCGCAACACCACTCGGTTCTGCAGGGTGATCTGAGGACACACAGATTGTTAAGATTACAAAAGTCCACTCTATCAAAATTGGCAAACTACTACAAAACTACTACAACCAACTCAAAGTAATTAACCAATAACTAGGAAACCTGGTAAAACATGTATAACAGTTCACAGAAAAAAAAAAAAACCATAATAGCTAAAGAGTATAAATAAGCCAAATGTCCATCTCAATGGGCAACCAAACCATGGTCAATGCCACAAAATAATATTCAGAAAAAGAAATAAAACTGACACATAAACTATGAAAAATATGTATTAAGTAAGGAAAAAAGCTAGTCACAAATAATTGCATACAGTATAATTCTATTTATATAAAATGTATGGCTCCCCTTCCCCTGTAAGGCTCAGGCACCACCTCAGAAAAGGGAGCAGAAATACATTAAGAGCTAGAGGCTGGGAAGACAGGAACAAAACAGTGTCTCTGAACATGGCAAGACCACTGCGCCCATGAACTCACAGCAGGTATGGTTACCTGCAGACAACCTGGATAAGATCAAGCCAGTAAACACTCCAGCATGGAGCAGAACAGGGTTCCACCCCTAGCTGAGGAGAGATGGACAGGTGATGGCTTCTGAGACATGGAGATACAGTTTTCTTTAGGAGTGGAAGTTGACCATGCTCCATTGGATGACCCATATCGATGAGTATTCGGGCAGAACAAACTGAACTTAGTGGTCTATAAAAAAAAAAGGTTAACAGAAGGTGTGGTGGGTAGGTATGGATCAGAGATGGGAGGGGTGCATATGATCAACCTACACGGTATAAAATCCTCCATCAATTAATAAAAACATTATATCAAAAATTTACATAGAGAAACCCTACCTCCAAAACACCCAAAAAATTCTATTTAAATTTTCAATAAAATAAATAGAACGAGAAACCTCTGCAAAAAATTATATAGATTGACACTTGCCTCAAAATAAGAGATAAAAAGAGACAATTGATGGTTATTGCCATTTCTTTTAAGGGGTATAAAAGGTTCTGAAATTAGGTGGGGGTAAGGTTAGTCAAATCTGTAAAGATGCTACAAAACACTGGGAACCATATAATTATATATAGTGATGTCTCAGAGTATAGAAGAAAGAAAATGGTTGTTCTCATCTGTATTGAGAAACTGCATAATGGCATAAATGTGTTTGTTCTTTCCTTAAACACACTTGTACTGTTATGGATTATTTATCTTATCTAGTATACTTATTTTTACAAAGAGCAATTGCTCTGAAAATTTTCTCACTTACATGGACTTATTATCAAAGCACTGCATTTTCTTCTGTGGCTAATCACAAAAATAGTACGACATACCAGTTCTAGACTATCAAAGAACAAGCCTGTTAACCACTCTGTTCTTGAAAGATTAAAATTCCAAACTGCTTGTCTTACTTGGTGATGCTAAGAAATCCTACCCCTGTAAAACCAAAAGCTAAGGTTTGTGGGATAAGAACTTTCCCAGAAGACGGTGTGGCACAGGAGGTCAGGGTGTCTATCTCCTCAAGAGGTGTCTGTAGCAACATCAGACCTGAGCATCTTCACTGGGGTACAGTACCACATGTCAGTGAGGGCACATCAAAGAATGATATATCTGCTTTGCATTGGGTATCTTCTCTTGTTGGTTTTGATTTCCTAAAGGTTTCAGTCTCTTGGAATTGTCTATGTTAGATGACTTTGTCTAACTATTAATAGACAGCCAACCACCAGTCTAGGCAGGGTCACTCACAAGATCTGGAGGCAGACTCAAGTGTTGAAATTTCTATACCTTCTCAGGTGATCCTTATATACAACCTGGAATGAGTGGTGGGTTGAAAACGATTCTTCCTTGTGTTTCCTTTGCTACAGAAAAGTTCAATCTAGTTACTAGATTCCACCTACCACGTGAGGTAGACACACGCCATTGTTAAGAGACACGGTGCAATGGCGTCTTCATTATGAAGAAATCTGTTTTGATTGGTCTCTTAAGTAAAAGACATGCATCACTTGTCCCTCAATTACACAAATATATTAATATAAAATCTACAAAAATGTATAATTGACCTACAAACATAATGTGCCCACAGTTAAAGTCAGCAAATGTTATGATCAATTTTAAGTGATGTTCTCTAAACAACCTAAAAATAATCCAAACAAAAATGTTTTCACATGTAAAGTAATGGTTTTAAGAGAAAATTATTGAAGCAAATACATATGATAAACAGAGAAAATAAGCAATGTATCCTTGGATTTTTACTGTAAAAACCCTGCTCCAGGTACCCGGCATACCAGAAACAAAGCTTCCTCGGCAATGCCTAGCCATTTGGACAACACCCTCAAGGTGATTGTGGCAAAAAGAAGCTGTGTGAGTGGCACACATGATGTCTTTGAGATGGCCAGCTGACAGCGTCTTTGAGATGGCCAACTGGACTAGTGAACTAACAGGATATAATTAAGTATTCTTCTATTAACAATAACACAATGTTCTCTGCATACATAATTAAATGTAATAGCCACAGTGGCTTTCTGTATTCATAAAGCATGCTTGTGAGTGATTTGTGTGTCTTATCTCACATAATCTTCACAGCTATGGGAAATGAGGACCAACATACCGCATCCTACAAGACAGAAAAACCACAGTGCTGAGAGCTGAGCACTTCTTCCTGAAGTCACTAATTAAAAGGGAGAGAAGTGGAACTAAACTGCTCTCTGCCAAAACCCAGGGCCTGGGTCGTTATGCAACAGTAATTAAATCATGAATAACTTTATAAATAAAAGGTTCCCATTTTACACTTTAGAACTGCACCGCAGAGAAAGTAAACAATACGCAACCCTGCCAAGGCAGTGGGCACCAGGGCTGAAACCAGCCCTCAGGAGCATCGTGTGAGCACGAGAGCGACAACTCCCTGTAGTAATAACAAACTGTTGGGGAAGGAGCAGACAGCCTGACTCTGCTGGCAGAATGATGGCAGCTTAGACAGCAATCACACAATCTCACATTGTTACAAGAGGGTGTGCATCTGGGTCAGATGAACAACCGTGATAGCTCCCACATCAGATTTATTGAATCCAACAATGGTCGAGGCACTTTCAAAGCACAAATCAAAGAGATATGACAAAAATAACTACAGTAACAAAGAATAGTTGTTTGTGAGCCAAAAAGTGAATTAAAGACTTGGCTAAATCATAAACCTCATATTTTTAAAGGAAAATAATTGTAGAATATTAAGGAGAAAATATAAAATGTTAATACAAGAACTTTCCATGCCATTTTCTGATTCTAAAGAAATAATATATAATCCTTGGGAAATATAATACCAAATGTTTACCCTAGGTATATAAATACGCCTGCCAGGCCAGGTATGAACAAGCACTCTGCCTGTTGCCTGGAACAGATGGTCACGCATCATGCACACATACTCAAGGTAGCCACATCTTCATTCATTTGGAACGGATGGAAAAATTTTCTCAATTAACTGGATTTATTATGATGGAAACTTTACTGGGTATATATCTTGGCTGCTGCTGTTAGAAAAGGCCATAAGGAGAGATTTACAGCAGAAATTTGTATAGAGACTATCAGACAGGATCAGGAAATCATACTGTCTGCTGTGTAAGTCTGGCACATGTCATGTGACCTGGGATGCCATGGTCTCTCTTCTACTTTTACCATGGCACTAAAGAAGAGGTGTGATCAAGGCATGGTTAAGGGAAGAAACTTTCCAGAAGTCGCGTCATCACCTCAAGGTGGCTGGTGCAGATGGAAGCCTAGAAAGCGTGTGGGAGGGAAAGGTGTGTCCAACAGGGACGACTCCCGCAAGACGATGAGGACGAAGACATGGACAGCGTTATCTGCCCTGGGCAATGCAGTGAGATCCTTGAGTGTGGCACGGCTGTGTCTGAACAAAGCCATCACACAGAACTAAAACAGCCCCGTCCACAGACGTATAGGTCACTCCTGCACCTCTGCAATTACTTCTTTCTTAAGTGTTTGATTTCTTGCCATTAATGCCTTTCCAGAAGGGTCTGTGATTGGGGAGGGGAAGGGAGGCTGGGGAAAGACCACCCTTGTTTCCAATGGCAACAATCCAAAAAAACTTAGCTTAGGAAAGAGTTCTAAGATGGGGCTTGCTTCAGCCTCACCAAAGATCTCCACACTTGGGCCACCCGCTGGGCCAGTGTAAGCGAACACAATTGCTAAAGCCTCCTACCTTGTTAAGCTTCTCCAAGGACAGCAAGCTATAATCTGAGTAAACAGAAACTTGGTCCAAGTTTTGACTAAATGAATCGCCAAGATCCACAACTTTTCCTGGCTTCTAAGGTCTGGACAGTGATAAATATTTCCAGCTTAATAACGTGCTGACCGATTACCACACTTTAAGTGCCTTAAGAACACGCCACATTTGAGTTCTCGCTCTAAACTCTACAGTGACAATATCGAACCTCTTAGCCAAAACTACATCATTCATGTCCTACTTTTCCAGATTATCAATTTGTCATTACTCTATAGTCTCTTCATTTCACATTTTCTTGCCATAAATGCATCCATTTAAAGCTAATGTCATAGCAGATAAATGCCTGAGAATTCTTTTAAACACACATGTAATCATAATAAAAGAATGATTGTTAATATACATGTACATCTCCAATATCCCTTCACAATCCATACATGACGCTACAGTCAACTGACTGGCTTATAACTGGATGACAATAAGACAACTTGAAAGTCTTATAAAGAAAACTTTGTAAGTGACAACCTTCATGAGACTTTTATGTCTCATAAAGAAAACTTATTTCCAGAAAAAGGAGCCCATATCGTGCTATGCTCTTAAGGAAGGGATGAGAAAAGTCTAACACCTTTTCATTTATATATATGATTTATTTCTATAAATGTAATTATAGCTTTTATATTTGAAGGGAACAACAAAGGTTTTCTATTCGCTATCAAAATTGAAGAAAATGGATGGATTTTAAGCATTTATTTTCCATGTCAATAAACACAGGAAAACAGCAGTGGCAAGAGCAATGAAATACACACTGTTGCCTGCACTCTGAAGTCTAATGCTGGTACCATACCTTCACTGTGATGGAAGGAACAGAGTCGGCTCCAACTTCAACATTAGTGGCTTGCTGCAAACACAGAATTGAGAAAAGTTTTCCAACTGACTTCAACAGTAGTAAAACCAAGTGAATATATTGGGTGAAACAGATATTCCCCACCGTCACGAGGAAACTAGCTGAAGGGTCAGTCATTCTAACGACAGTCTAAGAATCCTGAGGACATTTTGGAAATGTTCACATGTAGGAAAGCATGAATGGTATTAAACCCCACTCATCAAAAAGGAAAACGGGGGGGGGGGGTGTTTGGAGAGATGGTTCAGTGGTTAAGAGCATTCATTGCCTGCTCTTCCAAAGGTCCTGAGTTCAATTCCCGGCAACCACATGGTGGCTCACAACCATCTGTAATGAGGTCTGGTGCCCTCTTCTGGTCTGCAGACAGACTACTGTATACATAATAAGTAAATAAATATTAAAAAAAAAAAAGGAAAGAAGGGTTAGGCAACCTTGTTCACTTGAATGTTGAAAGTATCAATGCTACTAACTAGTTCTTTTTATGGACAAATCTCTCCTAGTAATTCCCATAGAAACATTATGCTACAATATTATGTGAAAAGCCACTTTATTCAGGTTAATATTTTGTACATAATATATGTAACTAAGATTATAATGACTGTGAACAATAAATAAATAAAATCTATTGTGCATTTTATTTGAACTTTTATATAAAACCAATAACTACTTCTAAATAGAGATCATTATGATGCCATGGGCATCTGAAGAATTAAGAGCTGAGAAATTCATATTCTACCCACAGCTCCACAGGACATCACGTTAGACCCCCATAAAGCTGTTCCCTGAGGAAGACGAGCTAGTGGAGATCGTCTCCACTACAAAAGACCTATTCCAATAGAAAAATTTACTTGATTTCAGAGATTTGCACTTGTAAAATAGTGATTCAAATAAATATGAACCCAAGCTTTCTGCTCTAGCACTATGTTACCCACAGGCAGGAAATAACTTCACATTTGCCCACAGATCTGGAAGGAAGCATCTTCTGTTTCCTTTTCAACCCTTGTCTAAACAGCTAGACATTTCAAGGACAGTAGTATCTGGGGAATATAAGGAATAGCCAGAGAAGTGACTGAAAGAAGACACCATGGCTCCTCAGCCACATAAATAAACTGTCAGGCTAATGTTTTCCAGTAAAGTAAGTATGATAGTCTAAAAGTTCTTAAGAAAAAAAAAATGCCAGCCAAGGCTACACATAGGAACCTTGCCTTGCCTAATATATATATATATTAAGACAAAGGAAATGAAGCAGGAAGTACAGCAAGACAGAGGAAATGAAGCAGGAAGTTCAGCAAGACAGAGGAAATGAAGCAGGAAGTTCAGCAAGACAGAGGAAATGAAGAAGGAAAGCAACATCAATTAAGAAGAAACAGCAACCGAAGTTATCAATCACGGAACATACATTACAACATGTAGACCAAACTGTTCCTAAAGACAGAAAGAGAACTGCTCATTCCAAATAGTCTATGTTCCAGAGAGAGAACCTAGAAACAATTCTATGAGGTGCCAACATAGGAGAAAGGAGACATTTTCATAGTAAGAAAATGTGTAAATATCCATCAGCTAACTAAGTTCCTCTCACTACACCCTTCAGGTAGGGTGAAAAATGGTGTCCGCGGGAGGGCAAGCGTTTCATACAGGGGCTCTGCTGTGAGAGGGAGCTGGGCCAATGTTTCTTTCATACTGTGTTCCTGCCGCTTTTAACTGCACCTAATGTACTACACCATAGCAACATTAACATGATTTTTACCATAATTTGAGTTGGCTGGTCATACAAAAGTTTATCTTTGAAGGCTCTGACAACCACTTGTTATGTTATGCTATGATACTTAAATAGCAAACACATTTCCAAGGCAAAATTACATGATGATATCAAAGCTAAATGCAGAAAGTGTCCAAGTTCAGGCACTAAACTGATCAAGTTTGGACAGAGATACATATAAACTTAATGGATTCCATACAGACCTCAAGCAATGTGACATAATTATACACAGAGAAGTGCTCTGTGGAAGAGTAAACAAGGATATGAAGGAATAGTCCCTTTCGGCCTTCCTGTTTCTCCATTTTAATCAGTCTCAGAGCAACAGACAGACAGCACCCAATGCACAGCAAGTCCGAAGGGTGTGGCCGTGAGCGAGATGAGTGGTGGGGTATGGGAGGAGATGGTGGAAGTGATGTTGGAAAAACAAAGGGTAAGTCATGATAATGGCACTGGTAACAATTCAACAAAGCCCATTCCAGCAGAGGGCAAAACAGTTTCTGGACCAGATATCTGTGTGTGCTACACGCTCACCCTCATTGCTATCTGTGTGTGCTACACGCTCACCCTCATTGCTATCTGTGTGTGCTACACGCTCACCCTCATTGCTGTCTGTGTGTGCTACACGCTCACCCTCATTGCTATCTGTGTGTGCTACACGCTCACCCTCATTGCTATCTGTGTGTGCTACACGCTCACCCTCATTGCTATCTGTGTGCGCTACACGCTCACCCTCATTGCTATCTGTGTGTGCTACACTCTTGCGTCATTACTCCAGTGACCTATAAAAGACTATAAATCATCAAACCTGGATATGGACTGCTCCAAAGCATTACCTCATTAACCTTTTTTTTCCCCAAGTGTTACTAATTCTTACTTTATATGTATGGGTTTGTTTTTTTGTTTTTTGGGTTTTTTGTGTTTTTGGTTTGTTTTTTTTCTGCCTGTTTGTATACAATGCTTGTGTGCCTGATCCACAGAGGCCAGATGAGGATACGAGATCCCCTGGAAATGGAGTTAAATATAGTAATGAGCTGCCTGCTGGGTGGTGAGAACCAACATGGGGCTTCTGAAAAAGCAGTTAGTGTTCTTAACAACTGAGCCATCTCTCCAGCCCCACCTCATTGACTTTCTAAAAGATCAAGGAGGCATGTTCAGTAATACAGTACTGAAAAGGTTTAAGAAACTTTCTGCCCCTCACCTCTCACTCCTTTTGTAAACAAATACTTCTAAAACACTTATTTCTGGCACTAAGAAAACAAGAATGGTTCTCACCTAGAACAATGAGTTGTTGTCAATCTGTGGGGGTCACATGACCCTTTCACAGGGTCACATATCAGATAGCCTGAATATCAGATATTTATATTACAATTCATAATAGTAGCAAAATTACAGTTATGAAGAAGCAAAGATCTAATTTTATGGTTGGGGGTGACCACTACATGAAGAACTGTCCTAAAGAGTAGCAGTATTTATTAGAAGGTGGAGAACCACTGATCTAGAAAGTAACAAACTCTGAAATGTGTTATCATTTCATAAGTTCCTACCAAGGAGCCCAGAATTTAAAGCAATTTGAGCACAATTCAGAATGTAAAAGTATACCTACAGACACAGAATCAAGGCTGGAAGAGACCACTGCAGAGACTTTCAAATCATCTTCTCTTTCAGTCATGGGCCAAACACCTGTAATTAAAAAATATATCTAATCATAAAGTAAAATTGCTGTATACAGTTTATAACAAAAACCAAATTGCAAACACTCATGAGTTGAAGATATAATGAATTAGAGTATAAAAAGTTTATGGTAATTCTTCCCCCAATAACACTTTGAACAAAAATTGTTTTCCTCCAGTACGACCTAAGCACTGAGCTGATAAGCACCCAGGACTGGGAATTGCAGTCTCTCCCTGCTGGCAAAAGCTGAACTGGTACAGCCCGCTGGAAGGAAAGTAGGCCGCGACTATCAGGATGCAAAGTGTAAAGGTCCTCTGACAGCAACTGCACACCCAAGAACTCACCGTGCACATGCGCACCCAAGGAGGGGCTCTGGTATTAATAATCGATAACACCTAAAACGACTTATGTATGTCTATGTATCTTTACAAGATGATTAAATATAATATGAATGTCTATATTATCCAAAGGTCCAGAGCAGTAAGAATTTCATTAACCCATGTAAACTGGCATGAAATAACTCAGATATACCTCTTAATATTTTAAACAACAAGATGTACATCTAACATGAACTTATCTGTGTAAAAGGTATTCATAAGACTTCATATTTTTAAGAAATCCTCAAAACTCAATAAAGCTTGTAGCCAAAGACTGGAACTAGGTTCTATAGTCAAAGAGATTTGCTTTCCATGTTTATCCTTTCAGCAATGTCTGAACTATTTTACCACATGCATATACCATATACACATACAGATACCCCCACATATATACATATACCAATATACATACATATACCACAAACACATGCATATACCATATACACATACAGATACCCCCACATATATACATATACCAATATACATACATATACCACAAACACATGCATATACCATATACACATACAGATACCCCCACATATATACACATACCAATATACATACATATACCACAAACACATGCATATACCATATACACATACAGATACCCCCACACATATACATATACCAATATACATACATATACCACAAACACATACATATACCATATACACATACAGATACCCCCACATATATACACATACCAATATACATACATATACCACAAACACATGCATATACCATATACACATACAGATACCCCCACACATATATACATATACCAATATACATACATATACCACAAACACATACATATACCATATACACATACAGATACCCCCACATATATACACATACCAATATACATACATATACCACAAACACATGCATATACCATATACACATACAGATACCCCCACATATATACACATACCAATACACATACAAATACCACAAACACATACATATACCATATACACATACAGATACCCCCACATATATACACATACCAATATACATAAATATACCACAAACACATACATATACCATATACACATACAGATACCCCCACATATATACACATACCAATATACATACATATACCACAAACACATGCATATACCATATACACATACAGATACCCCCACATATATACACATACCAATATACATACATATACCACAAACACATGCATATACCATATACACATACAGATACCCCCACATATATACATATACCAATATACAAACATATACCACAAACACATACATATACCATATACACATACAGATACCCCCACATATATACATATACCAATATACATACATATACCACAAACACATGCATATACCATATACACATACAGATACCCCCACATATATACATATACCAATATACATACATATACCACAAACACATGCATATACCATATACACATACAGATACCCCCACACATATATACACATACCAATATACATACAAATACCACAAACACATACATATACCATATACACATACAGATACCCCCACATATATACATATACCAATATACATACAAATACCACAAACACATACATATACCATATACACATACAGATACCCCCACATATATACATATACCAATATACATACATATACCACAAACACATGCATATACCATATACACATACAGATACCCCCACACATATATACACATACCAATATACATACAAATACCACAAACACATACATATACCATATACACATACAGATACCCCCACATATATACATATACCAATATACATACATATACCACAAACACATACATATACCATATACACATACAGATACCCCCACATATATACATATACCAATATACATAAATATACCACAAACACATACATATACCATATACACATACAGATACCCCCACATATATACATATACCAATATACATACATATACCACAAACACATGCATATACCATATACACATACAGATACCCCCACACATATATACATATACCAATATACATACATATACCACAAACACATACATATACCATATACACATACAGATACCCCCACATATATACATATACCAATATACATAAATATACCACAAACACATACATATACCATATACACATACAGACACCCCCACATATATACATATACCAATATACATACATATACCACAAACACATACATATACCATATACACATACAGATACCCCCACATATATACATATACCAATATACATACATATACCACAAACACATACATATACCACATGCACATACCACAAACACATACATATGGTTTAGCTAGGGTTTGACTGTGTCCCTCAAAGTCCATCTCTTTGAAACTTGGACTCAGGTTCTACAGTGTTAAGGAATGGCAAGATCTTTAAAGGTAGGAGATCCTTCAGTTACTGAAGGCACTGCCCTCAGAAGAAACGGATGCATCATTCCTGTGACCCCAGTTAGTTCTCACAGAGGCTAACCTAGCCCCCCCTTCTTCCTGTGTCCCTGATTTATGATGTACATTTTCCCTCACGCATACTTCTGCCCCTACACAATGCCAACTTATCTGAAGTATTACTAAATACAGGCCTGGCTTGGATTCATGCTCTTGAATCTCTTACAACTGTTAACTAAATAAAACTTTCCTTCATAAATACTTAGCTGAAAGCCTTTTGTAATAACAGAAAGTAGAGTGACAATTCATACTATTGCCCTAATTTTCAATGTTTATGTTGTACAAACAAATATTACAAAAGCAAGTTATTCTAAATAAGAAACAAATATTTATACATATTAATAAAATGCATACATATTTATATATATATATATATTCACACATATATGTGCTTAAATAATGTATTTTAAGTATTAGATATATGTACATACAAGTTCATACATATCAGATAATTGACTGAGAAGCTAACATCCACTCTTCCCTCATTTCTCTTTGTGGCCAAGCACTATTTTTGTGGAAGTGTTCAACTTCCCACAGAAAGATTCCTCTCCTGGCTCCCGGGTTAAATTTAATCATGGTAGTTGTTTTGGGTGTGAACACAGCTCTAAAAATCATCACTGATGGTATTGGGGTGGGCAGGGGAGACATATGCTTTTATGAAAGCTGTTTCTGAAATTCTATCTCCACACAATGCCTAGAGCATCTTTGGCTCCCAGGATCTCTAAAAAGGGAAGATCAATGCACTGAGGATGGAGGATTAAAAACAGAGGGGCACAAGGGAGACACTGTCAACTCCCGTGTCTCACAGCAGGATGTCCTTTAGCCACCATGAGGTGGCTCTGTCACTACAGCAAAGTCTGGAAAGGACATTCTAGACCTAGTAAGAATCTAAAAGGCAATCTGTTGGCCATTTAAGAACCAGTCTTCGCTTCTTCACTAAAGAAGCTCAATTTTGTCCAGAACAGCCATCAGCAAACCCCACTAAACTGGCCGGCCTGTTTCGCAGATTGGAAGAGCCATTGAGATAAAAGCTGCTCAGGGTGTGGCTTCCAGGAAAGCTCCTTTGGGGGCTGACTTGGCTGCAGATGTGAGGCAGAGGTTCCACAAGCATTCCTGAACCAAGACATGATCTGGAATAGAAGAATCAAAATTCCTGAAGAAGTGTGGCGCCAACCCTGTACTGCCGACTACCTGGCTTCTTTTCCATGAGAAACAAACAGACCTCTCTCTGCTTTCTGAGCTGCTGTATTTCAGCCCTCTGTTCCATGTACCCACACACAACCGGGAATGAACAAACCAAGTTCAACTGTTCCTAGCCCTTGGAGATAGCAGAAAGTAAGCCGGCCCACACACATTCCAAATGGGATACAGACATATTTGTCTTGCCCATGTCTGCACTCTGTACTTGTCTGAAAGCACACTGTTGGTACCTCTCTTACATGCCACACCCAGGGCTTCACGGGTACACTAGGTAAAGAGTGTGTGATCAGGTGCTTATGTCATACGGAAACTCCATCTCTTGAAAGTTTCCACTGAAAGACACTGGTGACTCTTCCTCATGGAAACACTTGGCAGAATTCACACTAGCACTCTGAATTTCAAAAGTTTCACCACATGCATAGAAAATATTGCTATAATTTCATGCTTGTAACAACATATATTCCTGATATAAGTTACACACATAAAATCAGCTTCAAAAATTTTATTACAGTAGACATATACACCATGTGTGCAACAAAATATC
The DNA here is from genome assembly GCF_950005125.1 of Chionomys nivalis. Classification (NCBI taxonomy): domain Eukaryota; kingdom Metazoa; phylum Chordata; class Mammalia; order Rodentia; family Cricetidae; genus Chionomys; species Chionomys nivalis. Next base: position 22,201,122 of record NC_080089.1, on the reverse strand, counting down.
TCCTTTACATTAGCTTTAGGTTTTACCGCAGCCCCTTCTTAGAAAAAGCTTTAAGTATGGAATATAGCCTGTAACACAATGCACATTTTTTAAGTTAAAGGATGCCTTCATCAAACCCCTACCGCTGGGGCTCAGGGAGCTAAGCAGAAGAGGAGGCAGAGTGGTCATAGAGCCAGAGAAGATGGAAGATGCCAAGGAAACAGTGTCTTCCAGACACACACACATGAATTCACAGAGACTGTGGCAGCATGCACAGGGTGCTGTGGTAGCATGAAGTGGGTCCACACGAGTCCAAGCCAGATGAAGTCCCAACACCAAGACAGGGAAGTAGACACAAGCTCCCGGCCCTAACCAAGAAGCTGTGTTCAATTGACAACCACTTGCAAAGGAAACAGTTTTCTCCAATGGAGTCTCACCGGGTATATAAACCTAAGGGTAAACCCACGCCTAGCTGAAGACAGCCAATACAAAATGAACTCGATAGTATTTTTGTAGAAATTTTGTTTCATATTTCTTTGTTTGGGCATCTTTTACTGGTATTTTTTATATATTATGGTTTCCAATTCTGTGTTTGTATGGGTTTCAGAGTGTGTGTGTGTGTGTGTGAGTGTGTGTGTGTGTGTGTGTGATTCTCGTATTGTTTTTCTTTGCTTTGTTTTTGTTTTTCATTATGGTTTGCTGACTTTTTTATTTGCCTATTTGTTATTGTAATGAGAGAGGGAGAGAAGGCATGGAGTTGGGTGGGTAGAGATAAGGAGAGGATATGGGAGGAGATGGGGGAGAGAAAACTGGGATCAAAACATATTGTATGAAACAACTTTTTCATTTTTAAATATTTATTCAACAAATTTATTTTTTAAAATGCCACTGTACAAAAGTATCATTAAAATGAATAATGAGGTCATCCAGGACTTCAGCATCCTGACTTTCCATGATCTATAATGAAATAATATGTCATTTCCTATCATTAAAAGTATTTAGGTGAACAGGTATATCAAACTTTCACAAAGGAACAGAATACTAAATATTCTTTATGTCTGGAAATAAAATAAAGCAAATAAATAAATAAAGCAAAATCTTCTATTTCTTAAAAACTTTCTCTTTGTTTCTTTTTTAGAAATAAAACCAAACAGGGGTAGCACGAAAGTACAGAGAAGTTCAAACATTAACAGATACTGAGGGTATGTAAAAAATTAACTTTCATCAAAGTCTGTGGGTGCATTCCTAGCTTAAGTAGTATAATCTAGAGTAGCCGCGGTAACCATCACGGCAGACAGCGGCCGGCTCTAGAGAGAGAGGATAGAGGATGCAGGTGCTGTCAGGGGGAAGTGGGGAAACGGGAGCGGTGATTAAACTAGGGGGTTAGGAAGGTGGGTACTATGGGGGTGTTAGATAATGCTAAGGATATTTGAAAAAGCTATTGCTTTATCCTGACATGAAAATAAATATGTAATGAATGTAAATGTGTGCATACATGTATATACAGTTTGGATGCAGTCCAAGCAATTGTGGTGATGATGCTGGCCGCAGGAAGTGCAGACAGTGTAGCAAAAAGCCACGCCAGGCATGGGAAGCCTCTCCTGAGCTGTGGGAGATCCAAAGTATGAAGACAGAAAAAGGTTACCACCATGGCCCTGGACTGCCTTCCAGAACTTGAAAGTTAGACACTATTTCTTAGTGATGAAGACATACATCAGACACAAGACAAGGAAGAATGGAGCTGGAACTATCTGGAAACCTCCTCCAGGAGGACTAACTCTTATTGTGTCTTAAGGTGCTACACAAGTTGCCAAGATAAACAATAATCAACAGTCCTTCCTAGCTGTAAGGCTTACAAACCACAAGGGTCAGAGCAGCAAGATGGCCCCAGGAATGCAATGTGGCACCTAGATCCAAGAGCCAAATACTTGGACTGAAGATGTGCTCAATAGGAGGCAGTTATGCCTGGAGCTGTAAACCTGGGCAGCTCCCTAAGGCTGGTAAGGACATGGAGCCCAAGGGAGAGCCCATGACCGCCACCTTGCTAAGATAGTATTATTTCTAGTTGCGTCCTAAATCATGAGTAAGTGTAACTTTCACTCATCAAAGAAGCTTCTTTTTTGTAGCGGAGACCATCACAGAAATCCACAACTGGGAAAAATGCAGAGAACAACTACTGTGAGCCCAATGCCACCTGCTATGTCTGCAACTTGACCCCTAAAGCTAAGGGGGGAACTGTGGGAGAGAAGTGTCAACTGTAGGAAGCTAGAGGATTGAGACGTCTGCTGCTGGACAGTGTCTTTGGCATACCACAGGGAAGCTGCACCCATGAAGTCTAAACAATAGTTCCCTAAACAGGATTGCACAAAGATACCAACAGATAACGTGTCAACATAGCTAGGAAAATCTCACAAGGCCTGCCCTAGAAAAAGAGCTCCAGTCAATCAAAGGCTGCTGAGAGAATCGGTCCTCTCCAGGGACACGCCCTAATCCCAACAAGTCAGTCCTAAGCACAAACGCATATGAGCGATGCTAAATGGGCTTGGCAGGCTGCATTTATGCACACGTGTGTGTGCCTGTGTGTGTGTGCCTGTGTGTCTGTGTGTCCGTGTGTAGTAACAATAATATTGAAAGGAGAAAAGGTCATGGATTTGAAGAGTGGGAGAGCAGGGAATAGTCAAACGGTGAAAAAGAGTAAAAGCTGATATAAATGCAGGACTCATGTGTGAAATTATCAAAAAAATAAAATGCTATATTTAATAGAAGTGCTTCAAGATCTACAAAAAAAACCAAGGAAATGGCAAACAAAGTATCAAAGCCTTTTCATTTAAGGACATCACTATGATTACCAGGAGATAATGATTGGCTATAAGGGATTTCTTGAACAATTTATATAATTCATGTTAATTAAACTACCATTAGCCATTGCTTGTGGAATGGCAAAAATCACAAGACAAAAATTTTGAGAAAAACCCACATTATTTAATGAACTTGAGAAACTTCATGTTTCATATATATGAATGTTATATATATAATAATCTTTCCCAATTATACCCTAAAATGACAAAAACTGTAATTCCATTCATCTGCCAAAACACTAGCATCAAGACTGAGAACTTAAATCTGCACACTGCGGCCTGATGCGTCCATTCTTATCACTTCCCACCTGAAGAGGCAGTGCCGAGTCCCTTTAAAGATCTCCATTTCAATGGTTTACTCTGAAAACCTTCTATAAGAACGTGTGAAGCCAAAGTATAACATCTTTACTTTTAATATTCCTATTTTAATATATCATCTCAATTCCTAAAAACCAGAGGAATATTATCCTGGCAACAGAGATCAAAAAATACATAAACCTAGTGAAGCAAACGGACCAGGATTAAGATTGGCTCCGTTGCTTTGCTTGGCTTTTGATGCTCCGTTCTTTTATTATTCCTACTTGTTTTAACATTTCTTTTATGTGAAAATGGTCCATATTTTTTCTCATTAAGAAAACACTTTTACCTGACCCTGAAAAGGGAACTTAAAGTAATGATTTTCACATGTCCAACACGAGCTGCAGGGTTGGTGTTTTGTTTCTCCTTTTAATTTACAATAAAATTACACCCTTGTGAGTCCTGACATAAAATAACATTGAGTTACTCAAAACTTGGGAACTGGAAATATCACCAGTCCCTGCGTCATTAGAAATCAGAGTATCCCAGGCTAAACTCCATTTGGATGGCTAATTAACTCCAAGCATAAATTACACCATCTAAGCTGCAAATTACTACATTTTGAGTAACAAAGTGGCAATTCGTGTACTACTTGGATTTCTTTTCAAAGAAGCAAGTGAAACCAAGGATACTGTAAGTTAATAATTGACTGTAAGCTTCAGCGTTCATCTCACAGCCTAAAACCACTAAGAACTACTTCGCCTTTGCTACGAAAGCAAAATACTTCCAGTCTAGCTAGAGCTGTGCCTGGAACACGTTAACAAAATACTAGCTTCAAGACTAGCTCTCAGCTGCCACCTACACAAAGTCCACACAAGGCCCTCGTGTGCTAAAGAGCAAGGCTTTGTTCAAAGTCTCTTGAACTAGGCCTGGGAGAGAAATTTAATTAATGGTTATACAACAATACCATATACAACATAAGGTGAATTTTGTAATTAACATTAAAATTATACAGTAAAAACTACAAATGGGATACCTTGTGACTTTACGTCTTTGATGATTCTCTGAAGCTCTTTCAATTCCACATCAAGTTCATCGTAGTTGAGCTCTCTTGATTCAACTTTTGGAGCTTGGAACAGAGAAGGGTCTGTCCCCAGATATGAACACTGCAGGTGACCATCATCACTGAGGGTCACTATCACTCCCTTCAAGTCACTGTAAGGTGCAAGAGAACACAAGACAAGGTTAGATTATCAACCTTGACAGAAGACATTGAGCTTTACATACCAATAAAAAATAAGTATAAGGATAGGTTTATTTCAAAGATTCAATTTTAATGTTTCAAACAGCATCTATATTTACAGATGTATGCCCAGTGTTAAGATATATTGCAGAACTGGGATAAACATTAAAATGTACTCTACTGACTATCAAAGGAGTCTAATTACATGGTAGTCTGATATTGGATATTGATCTTAATCCACAATACAGGTGCTGCTCGTCGATATCACATCCAGTATGAAAATTCCACTTGCAGCCATGGAGCAAGACAAGAGACTAGATGGAGAGAAGGAATAAGGCATGACCCCAAGATGCCAGGACAGCCGTGAGGTGACCCCAAGATGCCAGGACAGCCGTGAGGTGACTGACCCCAAGATGCCAGAACAGCCGTGAGGTGACTGACCCCAAGATGCCAGGACAGCCGTGAGGTGACTGGCCCCAAGAGGCCAGGACAGCCGTGAGGTGACTCCAAGGCCAGGACAGCCGTGAGGTGACTCCAAGGCCAGGACAGCCGTGAAGTGACCCCAAGGCCAGGACAGCCGTGAAGTGACAGCGAAGTCACTGGAGAACTGATAAGAAATCTTGAAGATAGAGATGCTCTCTCCTTTCTCCCTCCTCTGGACTCTTAGAACTAATTCTTTCCACATGGGCCCCTCAAGGCTTCCTTAACACACACTCCTACCAAGGAGTTCTCTGATTTGTTCCTTTCTTCTCTCCCCATTCCTAGACAGAAAAGGCCACTGCTCTGTGCATTAGCTCCTTCTCCACCACTATTCTGATTCCTATAATTCCTTTTCCTCGCTGTCTGTTTCCACTTGAACGTGACCCTCAAACAAGTCATTAGGACATGAGTGTTTCACCTCACAGATTAAGACTGATTATGAAAGACCTTAGAGAAAAGGAGTTCCCCTGTCAATCTCTCTTCCTCCCTCCCTCCCTCTCTTCCTCCTTCCCTTTCTTGCCTTCCATGTCCTGAAACTTCACCCCAAGTCTCGGACTCCTGAATCTCCACAAGCATAAGTCAAATCCTTTTCCTTCCTAACTAAAGCACCCAGTCTTTGGAAATCTGTAATAACAGCAAAGAACAGATGAAGACAGTTTTCACTTCTTCTCAGGCTCCATTATCTCTGGTTCTCTCTAAAACTTACCTGTAATATATACATTCTGGCTGATTTTACTATGCAATGTTTAGAAATTAAAATTACATATTTCTCTTAATACACTATAAAAAGCAGTCAAAAATAATACTGAATTTGTTTGTTCCTTGGTATTCATAGAAAAAATTTCAACATTGTCCTAAATCATTTGGTGTTTATATATGAATTCTTTTAGGTTTTGCTATATGTTATATACTGGTCTATGATCTAACAAAATATTTTGCCTTTTTTGTTGTTTTAAATGTTCATACATATATTGCTGTATGTGGGGCATATTTCCCTTATCCTCAACCATCTGCTTGCTTCTTGCCCCTTCTCCTGTTAGTCCCCATTTGTTCCCCTAAATAATTTTACTCCTGTTTTCATAACACATATACCTACCAGATTTTATGTATATATATAAAATCTAGGAATGGTAAATGAGAAGAAAGCATACCTTTGTCATTTAAGACAATTCGCTTACTATGGTTTGCCTTGCTCTTGCAACAGTTTTCCTGCAAGTGATATGACTTCCTTCTTCTCGGCTGGAAAAGCTCTGTTGTACATGAATTACCATGTCTGCCTTTACATTCTTCTGCTGCTGAACATGCGTGTGGCTCCAGAAGTTCGCTGTTGTGAACAGTGTGGCAATAAACACTGGTGCCAATGTCTCTGCAGCACACTGGCTTGGAATCCTTTGGGTAAGTCAAGTCAGGTGGTAAATCTGTCTTTAGTTTATTGAGAAGTCACCCAACCAATATCCGTAGTAGGAGACTAGTTTACCTTCCTGCCAGCAGCACATAGGGTTCCTTGTTGTCTACACGTTTGCCAGCATTTGTTATGTTTCTTAATAACTACCATTCTGACTAGGCTAGGATGGAATCTAAGCAATTTTGATTTGCGTTCTAAAGCAATAAAGTAATGTTGATTTGCATTCTGAAGTAATGAAGTGGAAATATGTATTGAACATTTGTATTTTATATTTTGAGAACCATCTGTTCATTTTATTGGCCTCTTTATTGATGAGATTATTCAGTTTTGCTTTGTTTCAGTTTTTTGTATGTTTTAGGCATTTCCCTCTGTCCTACGTAGTGCTAGTGAAGATTTCCTCCTATCATGTCATCTCTCTTCACTCAGTTGTTTTCTTGTCATACAGAAACTTTTGAATTTCATGAGACCCCATTTGTCACTTTTTGGACTTATTCCTGAGTGACTAGAGTCTTACCAAGCAAGTCCTTGCCCATTCCTCTATCTTGAACTGTTTTTCCTACTTTTTCCCCAGTAGAGAGTTTCTAGTCTTCTGTTAACATCTTTAATTCACCAGGAGTTGACCTTTACACAGGGTGAGATGTGGGGATCTATTTTCATTCTACACACGGATATCCCATTTTTCCAATGACACATTTGAAGAAGCATGCTTTTCTCCAATGAGTATTTTTAGCATCTCTGTTGAAATCCAAGTGGCTATAGCTGTGTGGGTTTATATCAGGATCTCTGTTCTATTCTGCTGACCTATATGTCTCATTTTTGCCAGTACCAAGCTATTTTGAGTATTATGTTGCTGTTGTTGTTATTATTATTATTAGTGTATGAGTGTTTTGCCTGCAAATATGTCTATGCATCATGAGCATACCTGTTGCCTTTGGAGAACAGAAGAGGGAGCTGGATCCCCTGGACCTGAACTTAGATGGTTCTGAGCCACCACATGGGTACTGGGAATCAAATCCAGGTCTTCTGGAAGAACAACCAGTCCTCTTAACCACTGAGCCATCTCTCCAGTACACTATGTTGTTTTGGCACTATTTGCCACTGTTTTTTCGTGATTTAATTTTTTATTTTTCTTTAGAATTTCATACATCAGTCCTATATTTCTAACATTTCACACCGCAATAGTTCCCATTACCCCATACTTCCTCTCCTATTCAGGACCTCTTCAATTATTATTGTTACACACACACCCTCTTGAGTTCTTTTAGTGTTACTTGTCTGTACATGTGAGTAACACATGTGTTCAGAACTGACCTCTTGGGGTTGGATAGCTTATCAGAGAGCTTGTCTCTTCTTAAGAGATTGATTCTCCCACTCCTAGCTCTTAGTAACCATTGGTATCCTGTTGCCCTTCATCCAGGGTATGACCCTGTGATACTTCCGCCATCCACACTGGTGTATCCACTGCTGTTTCCATTATATAGGTCTTGGGTAGGCAATTATATGTTGGGGTTTTATGGGTACATTCTCCCTGTTTATGCTACAAAACACTATCTAGTAGCAGGAATCCTAGTCCTCTGGCTCTTAAAATATTCCACGCCCAATTCCATGATCACTCCCGAGCCTTACACGTAGGGGTTGCATTGTAGATTTATCAATTGGTTGTACCTGTTCTTAATGAAGAGTTCTTAGAGAGAGTTATTAATCAGAAGGGGAGAGAGAGAGAGAGATCTACTAAACTCAGAAGAAATAACTTTAAATCTCTTCAGGGCTGTATCATTGCAAACAGTCATGCAGCTAACGTAAAAGCTCAACTAGGTTGAGAACATAAGTCTTTCCCAAAAAATGACTCCAGCAACCACTCACTACCGACCAGAAACACAACAGTCCAGCTAGATGTGATGGTGAGTACTTATGATTCTAACACTCAAGAAGTTGCGGTGAGAGAAATTTGAGTTCCAGACCAACTTGGACTACACAGTGAGACTGTCTCAAAAAGACAAAAACAATCAACATAATCTACAACATCCCTACACCCTGTACACACTGTACCTTCTCTGGGGCCTGTTACAGTGAGTGCCACAGACCCTGTGACATGGCTTCACAGAAGTAAGAGCTACCCTGGTGTTAAGTGACAGCGGAGCTAACTGAGACCAGGAGAGCCTGGGTTCTAACACTAGAGTCCAGTCAGCCCCAAGAAGTCTTCCCAAAGTTGCTCATCTCTAAAGAAGATGGTGAGAGATGGTACTCCTCAAAATCCATTTGCAGGAATCGTTTCTTTCATCCGCCTCACCAAATGCATTCACTTTCTCCTAAAGTGAACTGTGGAAACCCACGGTGCCTATGGGGCTTGTCTTTCCTGGCAGGCCACTGAAGCCATGTAGTAAGAGCGGCGGTGGGCTGTGTTCCTGGCGCCGGGCCGCCCACACGGCTAGCTTTATCTGAAATAATTACACGGAAACTGTATTCTTTTAAACACTGCTTGGCCCATTAGTTTTAACCTCTTATTGGCTAGCTCTTACATATTGATCTAACCCATTTCTAATATTCTGTGTGGCACCACGAGCTGGCTTACCAGGAAAGATCTTAACCTGCATCTGTCTGGAGTGGGAGAATCATGGCGACTGCCTGACTCGGCTTCTTTCTCCCAGCATTCTGTTCTGTCTACTCCACCTACCTAATTTTCTGTCCTATTAAAGGGCCAAGGCAGTCTCTTTATTTAACCAATGAAATTAACACAAAACAGAAGACTCTCCCCCATCAAAGCCACCTAAAAGGTTTTGACAAAATCCTAACTTACAGCCTCAAAGCATGTCCAGATGTAGAAGCCTTATTCTACTCCAAGTTGTGACTTCTGTTCTCCTTTACTCAAGTCCCTGAAGGTCCAGAAACCTGAGTCCTCAAAACTTTCCTGATGCTAAAAGGCCGGTCATTGGCTGGCGCCCCAAGACAAGGCAGAAACCATCCTTCTCTGAATTCAAATAGCCACTCCCAGCTCACTCCTAACCTCCCAAGGGCCCACAAAGCAGGAGAGCTGGCAAGGCATGAGAAAGGCATTCCTCCTTATTCAAGTGTATTACACGTTACATTAGATAGTTTAGAGTTTCTCTCACATTCCAATACTGGTAATTAAATATGTTCTGAAATTCAGCAAATTTCAAAAAAAAAGGTGTTGATTTATAGAAAAATAAACCGGTTTGTTCCAATGTTTAAATAGAAGATGTAAGGGAATTATTTGGAAAACCATTCAGTTTCTGAGTTAGAAAATGAAGGGTGTATGTATTTCTTTCTCTTCTCAAAATTCATTCTTTATTTATGATTGATATCAAAACAGAAGAGACAAGAGCTAGGTCTTGTCTCACAAAAAGACCTGACCTAAATACCAGCAGAATATATTCATATCTAAAGAAAGTCCAGTAGCTACTGGTGTGATTTACCTTTTATTGAATCCCATAAGAAACACTGGATATAATTTAGGTCAAATAAGAGAAATTTAAACTGTAGATAAATTCATTTATCATTACTTTATTTCAAAAAGATGCTAAGACAAGTTTTAAAACTCTAGTGTTCATCAATAGAATTTCTGCATAAAATACCTACAATAGGCAAAGACTTTGACCCAGGCATACACAATTACTAATTAAATATAATCATTTGGCAATTTTATTCCAATTAACTATAAAATTATCAAACAATGTGTTTTTTCTATTTCTACTTAATGGGTATTTGACATAACAACGTGGTCCACAAAGGTGACAGGAACGGGACCTCTGAATGATAGACTTGCAGGCTGAAAGGGGCCAGGAGGTAAAGGCAACACTGTATGTTCAATTACTTCCAACTGAAAAGCAGCATTAACACTGACAAAATAATTTCTTGATACAAATCAGCATGTTAGTGGACTTCATGAAGGGTCAAGGTCAGAGATGTGACATCCCCGGGATAATCAATCACTCTGTGATTTTAGCCATAGAACATGAAACCAAACAAGAATTGAGTTCAAGAATCTGAAAATGAGTCCCTCGTTCCATAGACAATCCCTGCCCTCAAAGCGCATTAAACTCAAACTCCAGATGGATTTTAACATTAAATTTTAAAATACGAGACTATAAAAATATTTATCTTCCTTTGAGATGGGAGGAGCATTTGCTGGAAGGAAACAGTAGGCTAGAAACTAAAGAATCTCTAAATGAAATCACATAAAAATTTAGAGTTGCTGCATGTTTAGCAGCCGCGTGCGATGGGCACGCTTGGACTCCTACCACTGCCCACACAGTAGATGCAGAGGCGTGAGGTTGCTGTGTAAGCCCAGATCTGTCTACACGGCAGGAGTCAAACAAACCAAGTTACACAGTGAGACCCAGTCTCAAAGGAACAAACACAGATACATACAGACAGTCAATTTTGAAAAACAAACGCAGCCAAGCTAAAAATACTAATTTTCAGGTTGAAACTTGCATGCTGTTCAATTACTAAATTACTTTTGAACTATTAAAGCAATTTTATAGGCAGACATAGTGGGCACACCTTTAATCCTAGCATTCGGGAGACAGAGGTGGGATCTCTGTGAATCCAAGACCAGCCTGGTCTACAGAGTGAGTTCCAGGACAGCTAGGGCTCTTATATAGAGAAACTCTGTCTCAAAAAACAAACAAAAAATTATATATAGAACTTAATACATAAAAAGAACTCTTACAAAACAGTAAGATTATATCCCAACAGAAAAAAAAATCAAGGAAATGAAGACAGCACAGACTTAAAACTCAGGGTTGAGAGAGGGTTCAGGGAGCTGAAGCACTTGCTATGTATGCCTGACCACCTGGGTTCCAGCCCGGGAACCCAGACAGCAGCCTAAGATGCTGCTGCGTATCCATCATCCCGCAGAATTTGGAGGGAGTGAAAGAACCAGCCAGGAGCACACGGCATAGCAACAGAAACGAGAGACACCCTACCTCAGCGACGTGGACACAGAGACTCCTGCAAGCTGTCCTCAGACAAGACCTCCATGTAAATGCCATCGCAGATACACACGCACACACGCACACTCATATCAAAGAAATAGGTTTTAAGTTTATTTTAAGGATACAGTCAGTAAGCAGATGAGAAAAATTCAAAATCAAAGATATGTATTTTTGGCTTGTCCTTTACGAATGGTCACCTCTGTAAACACTTGTGTGAGGTTATGTTTGATAAGGACTCCTGTTGTCAGAGACTTTAATAACACAGCAGATCTTTTGCTGAGAATAAAGCTGATTTTTCATTATTTTTGAAATTTTTGTTAAAATCCTTTCAGAGAACATCTCAGAAATATGTATCTAAGCCTGAGAAATTCCACTGTAATACACAGTAATCTGCTTCTATAGTTAGTAAGAAAATTCAAAAACGACCCAGAGGATAAGGGTGAAATAGGTTTTCAAACATGGACAATCCATGCTGAAGAGTTACCCAGCTGTGGAGAACAACGGAGAGCGGGTTCCTAACATATGTGGGCCCCTGGATTCTAGCCTGAGCACTGCAGACAGACCCAGAAGAGTAGTGAGAAGAGATTACCGAGTGCAGAAACATAAATTCTGGTTATAAGTTGTGAATAAAACACTAACGGCTAACAGGATGACAACCATATCTACCCGTAGTCATAATTTATTCTGGTGTTTATAGTTATAAACAAGTTTTGAGGAAAATTTTTATTTCTTTTCAAGTAAAAATAAGCTCTCTTTCCCCCGTCAGAAACTGAACTGGAATCAGCTACTTAGCGAGTGAACACCTCAAAGCCTTTCTCCCCTTCTCTCGGGCTTACAAAGGTACTGTATGGAAGGACAACACCGGAGACCGGGCGCTCTGTTCACAACAGGGCAAACAAACAGCTTCCTTCACGTGTACAGAAGGACAACACCGGAGACCGGGCGCTCCGTTCACAGCAGGGCAAACAAACAGCTTCCTTCACGTGTACAGAAGGACAACACCGGAGACCGGGCACTCCGTTCACAACAGCTTCCTTCACGTGCTACAACACATAAATGATTAATCATTTTTAGAAACAAAAAGAATGTACATGGGTTCTGGCTCTTCTCCAGAACCGTTTTATGTAAAACACACTATCTGTTTGCCAGCAGCTGGGTTTTATTACTATATAAAGGAAGACATAGCAAAAAAAACCTTTAAACCTGGATTTTCGCAGCACCCCGGAAATCAGCACATACTGTAAGGAAGTCCTCATCGCAGCCAGAGGACTGGCCTGGGCATATGAGTCTACTACCATTCATTTAAAACACACATATTAAACATCCACTATACAACAGAGGCAAGAACAAGATCCGATCCTTGCCCTATTAAAAAAAAAAAATGGCCAAGGTAGAAGGGAAACCATGTTTGTATTTTAAATGGCAATTGGAGCCCCATCTGGCAGATACGATGGCTCAGTAGATCCTGTGGCCTTGTGTGAAGGAGTTAACCAAAGCTTCACAAACGGTACAAAAGGCAGACCTCAGATTACACACAGACCCTCTTTATAAACATATTAGCAAAACCCCTGAAGAAGGACAGAGGCAAGCCTGGACACTAGCCCCAGGGAACCAACTCAATCTCAGTACTTGACATCACTTGTGAACCTCCAAGAAGACCTATAACAATGTCTAGACACAAGCACATAAACCCTCTGAATACAAACCATAGAATATCCCACCAGCAAATACTGCTGACAGTTCTTTTGATATGTCTAAAGTCTAAATTCTCACCAAATCCACTATTACACACCTGGAATAAGCACATGTATTTCTTCCCTAAGTAGAAGCTACTATCCAGTCGCTCTGCTGTTATTGAAGAACCAGCCTGCCTCCCTCTTAGGCTTAAAAGTCATCTTATAGAAAAGACAAACTACGTTCATTCCTGGTTATGATTAAACCTCTGTTTTTCAAGAATTGGGCTATGTTCTACCTGTAACCTTGACTACAAATGGTTCCTTACTGCCTGTTCCAGGAATGGCCATCATGCCTTTGTTTCGAAAGTTGTTTCTAACCCTTTGCAACCTAGCTTTGTTTCCGAAGGTTATAGGACTCCCTGTGAGTACCTTGTTGTGACTGCCTGTTGCTAAGACTACCTTGCTATGCCCACCCGGCATCCATTTTTTGTTTCAAGAGGGTCTAACTTGTTATGCTTAAGTTCTGCTCCTGTAGCCCCACCTATTTGCCCACCAAATCCCCCATTTGGAAACCTCCTGCCCCTGAACTATAAAAGCCTTGTCTTCCTCACATCCAATCTTGACCTCTTGAACTCCACCTTTGGGGGGAGGCAGCCCGTGTACAAGAGTCAAAAAGCTTGCTTTAATTAATTGTTTGCTTTAACTAATTTGGTCATGATGATTTGGATGGGTGGTTTTCTCCTCACGTCTTTGGTATTAACACTATCTTAGTGCCTATTGTACCTTCCCAGCATGGAAGGCAGAATGCTTACACCAGTCTATAGTCCTCCACTGGCACACAGAATAAAAACCAACTCCTTCAAAAGACTCTTCAAGGCCCCAAGAAGTATGACTCGACCCACACTCAATTTACAAATAGTAACCTCATATTACATATAAAAACTAATGCAAGATCAAGACAACTCAGCCAAAAAAAAAAAATCAAGGTGTAGGGTAATCTCAGGCTAGGGAGGAACTTCCAAGGAAGGGAAATAACCAAACATCCTACCCAGATCTGCTGCCTATGAACCACAAAACAACCAGCATGGCCATGTCCTGAGGGTGTACTAGTGTTGCAGAGTGGCATGGAAACCTTGGTACTAACCAATAGCTGTCTAATCGAACTGTAGGCATGCTCAACAATACAGGAACCATGCCTGGTGCTGGAAATCTTCAGCCACTATCTTTAGTCATCAGGAAAAATAAAATTAAAACAACTTTGGAAGTTCTTATTTTACTTTCCTTTCTTGTTGCTATAATTCTCCTGAGCAAAACAACTTAAGGGAGAAAAGGTTTACTTGGCTAGTAACTCCAGGTTACAGCCCATCGCTGTGGGTACGGCAGCAGGAAACCGAAGGAAGTGGTCATGTCTACCATCAAGAGCACAGAGCAATGACTTAATATGAGCAGGCTAGGGCTCAATGTTGTTTCTCCACTCTTACACAGGTGAGGATCCCAAATCCAGGGAATGGTGCTACCCATAGTTCGCAAGTCTCCCAACATCAATGAATGTAATTAAAATGATGCCTCAGAGACTGTCCTCCCGGGTAAGTCTGGATTCACACTGCCTCAACCCTGTCAGAGGCCATCAATAAAAAACAAAAGACAACTGTAGAAAGCATGGGGTCCTCATGCTCCCAGACAGCACTGCAGAAACCAAGAAAGTTAAACTGGCAGGCTTTTCTCATCAGTGGAAGGAATTTACACTGGATTTCCACTCAGAAGGCTGGGGTTAGATATAGTTAATAACCTGGTGATCTTCTGCTGTCTGTAGGGCCAGGCCTCACCTAAACACCACAGACTACTATGCTTATCCCAGACTCCTGGATATGGATTCTCAGCCAATAGAATCAATTCTCATGAAAGAGGTGCTGTGTACTTTGCAAAACAGTCTACAATTATGCTTATTCCAGACCCTCCCTTCCTAGACTCTTTCCCTGATCAATGTTTCTCATGCATCCCATAAAAATTCATTCTTATGGAAGAAGTCACAGGTACTTTGCAAAAGACACGTACTTTGTAAAGGAGTTTCAGTGTAGTCATGTCTTAAGCTTTGTGTGATAACTGTTGCAAGGAAACTTCTTTCCAAAGTTATGCTGTGCTTAAGTATGTCAGAAATAAACTCCAAGTCAGACTCTAGAAGTTTGAGCCAACAGAAGCTAAGTTGTGTTGAACCAGATTTCCTCCTTGCCTCAGGTGGATCATCCCTCTGCCAGCTCTAGCATTTACAGAGACCCCACAGACATATTACATTATGTAATTACGTTCATAATTACATGCTATCAAGGGAAACAGGAACCTTGACTCACTCACAGAGGAAGTATAACCTGGTAGAGCCACTTATAAAAGCAGCCTGGAGATTTATCAAGTACTAATTGAACTATCTTATGATCCAAATAGATCAAATAGACATATACACGAAGGACTCTATATCTTATCCCTGAGATACTTGAACGACCATGCTCATTGACGTACTAATACTATTGTGTTTGTATAATGTACGTATGGGGTTGGGTGTGTGAGAACCATGATATACATGAAGAGGTCAGAGGACAACCTGAGTGGACAAAGAGTGAGTTCTTTCCTTCACATGGGGTTTGGGGATTGAACTAGGGAAATCAGGCCCACAAGACAAGAGCTTTACCACTGAGCCATCTGGTCTACCCCGACTTTATCCAACACATTCACTCACTGCTTTACAAAAATAAGTCTGACATTAAGAAAAACCACTGGAATAATTTTTTGAAGTATGTGTCAAGGAGTTACGCTTTCAATTTTTAGAAACAATTATGCTCTGTTGGTCCTTCTCTGCATAGCCACATCTCAGAAAAAACTTCCTATTACTGTAGTCTGATACACACCGCTCACACTGAATACAGAAGTGTTGTGCTGAGAGGAAGCAAGGCTAGAATCTAAATTTCCTAAGGTGTTTTTCCTTGCTCTTCCAGGCTGACTTCCAAGCAAGGAAAAATTTTAATGATTTTTAAGGTGCAATTTGAGGCTTGGTAAATGACACTCAGTTATTATTGCTACCCACCATTACTCTTAATAATCAAGAATGTGGGTTATTTAAGGGAGGGTGTGGTAATTAGAATGCCCAGGAAATGAACATGCAAACTGGAGGAACCAAGGCCAGTTTCCAAAGACATCACAGTAGCATGAACTCTGCAAAAACAAGTAGTCAAAAAATTGCAGAAATTACAGGGTCATAAATGGAACCGAACAAAATTCCTTTGTAGTAAGGACATTTCTTTGCATCAAGACTCAAGACAAACCTGTTCTTTTATTAGACTCACTACAGTCTACATAAGGCTATTAAATCCGACTAATTTATATTTGCAGACTAAACAAGAAATTTCTAACTAGAAAAAAAATGATGTCACTCTTAAAAGAGGCTATGTTTTACTTTGGACACAGAATGAGTTTAGAAGGTTTGCCTCACTATGATTTCTTTCACCACTGTAAAAATCAACCAGCACCTATGTCCAGATATCATTCTAGAGGCTGAGCACTCCTATCGACGCCCTGAGGGAGCAGTGGCAGCACAGACATGTGATCAAGGGAGTCTATGGAAACACAAGAGAAGACCGTCAAACTCTGACAGGGAGGGAGAGAACCCATCCTTCAGGAGGTGACACAGAAGGACTAGAGGAGGAGGGAATATGGCAGCAGACAGAGCTCTCCAGAGTGTGGCATGTTCAGATGTTCAGAGAAAGCAAGTCACTCAATGAGTATCTATTGAGTAACAAAATTGTGGCAGGCACAGTTCCACAGTGAGAATATCAGGGAAGAAAAGGCACAGAAACTCTAAGGAGGGGAGAAAAGCAATAGGCAAAACAATTAATTAATTAATAAACATATTGTGCATTCAACTGTGACACGTGCTGTGGAGAAAAATTACGCATGTAAATCAAGAATCAAGCTGAGTCACATGTGAATCATATGATATAATCTTAGCTCTGAGGCTAAGAGACCTGAAATACCAATATCTACCTGATTTTTATAGACTCACTAAATAGAACAGTCAAGTTGGACACAAGAGAGCAGATGTGCTATGCACAGGAGTCAGGGTGGGGAGTTACTGCAGAAGAATGCAATGGCCGGAGTATGTGCGCCCCTGTCAGCTTTTCTCTCCAACAGGATGAAGATGGAAAACTAGTAACGTTAAAAGAAGAAGAAAGGTATACAATGTAATGATATTTTATTTGTATTTTAATAAATAAAGCTTGCCCAAAGATCAGAGTGCAAAGCTAAACCACCAGAGGCCAGGGAGTGGGGGCACATGCCTTTAATCCCGGAATTTGGGAGACAGGCAGACAGATCCAGGTGGTAATGGCTCACACTTTTAGTCCTAGTGTTTGGGGGTCACACATCTTTATTCACAGCATTAGGGAAGTGGAGACGGGAGTTATATGGCTGGATGAAGAAGGAACAGTAAAAGATAAGAGACAGGAACTCACTGGAGTGCGGAGTCTGAGCTTTGGTGGAGACACAGTGCAATCTAGGCAGTCTGAGGACCCCTCCTTTGGTCTAAGCATTAGTAGAAGTAAAAGGTCTCTCTAGTGACTTACTGCTCTGCTTCTCTGATCTTCAGCTTTAACCCCTATATCTGTCTCTGGGTTTTTATTATTTGTGCTATAATACAAGAGCTTTGAATGTCTGGCAAGTACTGTAGACTATACCCCATAATAGTCTACAGTAAGGACACTGGAAGTGAAGAGAAATCACACATTTGCTCATTCTCCCTGTTTCTACATCATGCCTGAAAACAAAGATTATCATTCCCCTACTCTTCACTTGCCCAGTAAGCACCCACTGTGTAGTTACAAGATATTAGTTCAAAATAGTATTTTTTAATTAACACCATGGTAGGTTTGGAGGTATACAATATAATACCAGTATTGTGCAAGTATATGAGGCAAAAGGCGTGAGTTTGAGGCCACCGTGGACTATATAATAACTGGATAATGGAAGCTATAAATAACAAGATCCCATTTCAAAAGTAGTACTAATAAATTTTAAATTTCTTTTAAAAGCAATATATTATACTGTAGTGTTAGAAAGATAAAAAGGCTTATATCCTATTCTGCTTTGGTATAGATTTATTTTGTTTTTTGAACAATCTCATAAACAGCCCATGATGTAGGAAGTCCTTCTGTATATATGTTGCTTTTATTGGTTAATGAATAAAGAAACTGCTTGGCCTGATAGGGCAGAGTAGAGCTAGGTGGGGAAAACTAAACTGAATGCTGGGAGAAAGAAGGTGGAGTCAGGGAGATGCATGTAGCCACTGCGGGGGAGTGGGGGGGACAAGCTGGAATCTTGCTGGTAAGCCACAACCATGTGGCAATACAGAAATTAATAGAAATGGGTTAAATTAAGATGTAAGAGTTAGCCAATAAAAAGCTAGAGCTAATAGGCCAAGTAGTGATTTAATTAATACAGCTTCTGTGTGGTTATTTTGGGGCTGAACAGCCAGGAATGAACTAGCAGCCTTCTACAACAAGCCCAGGCTAGCTCAAACTCAAGATTACCCCTGTCTCAGCTTGCCATGCTTAGATTGTGTGTAATCTATTTGGCTCAGTGGTTAAGAGCATATACTGCTCTGATTGAGGACTAAGTTCAGTTTGCAGTACTCACATCAAGCGACCGACAACACCTGGTAACTTCAGTTTAGAGGGGTCCAATGCCTCTAGCCTCCCTCAGCATCCACAGTCACATGCACACATACCCACATGAACATAATAGGAACAATAAAATATATATTTCAAAAACACTATATGTGAAGTAACATAATGAATGAACAAAATGAAACAACATTTAAAAGCCTCATAAAAGGTCAACCCTGAGAATTGAGAAAAGCTCCACAGAGGGTTTGGATATCAATTGAGAGTGAACGAGCTGGACAGAAAAAAGGCATCTCAGTCAGAGAGACACTGGAAGGCAGTTTACATGAGCACAAATCCCACTGTAATTAGGATGATGTTAAGACATTGGTAAGAAACTTCTTTTTGCATGAGAGTTAATTCAATAAAAATGCAAATGTCTATGGACTATGTTATCCTTTTCAAATTTAAAGCACTTTAATATGTCACATGGGAAAATGTATGGCTTATAATTTTTATTACAGTCTATTGAATAAAAGAATATCAGTAGAAAACTATTTTTAAGTCACCAAGATGTTAGCACATAGACATTTTTTTAGAAGAAAAATCAGAACAGCTTTCGAACAATACCAAAGTGAGGAGACTATTCAGTGAGCGATAAGAGCACTAATGTGCAGCCAGACCCTGGCAGATCTTGCATGCTGGGAGCACTTGATCAAGGCAAGAGCACGATAAGGTCACAGTTCACAAACGTAATCATCTTTAAATGCCCATCAGCTCACATCAGTCCCTGAAATGGAAGCCTGCAACGATTCCCATTTGAAAATCAAAATCCTTTGAACAAAGATAGGGTTTGCTGCACGCTGATCTCACCAGGCTTCACTATCCAGGCTCCACCATCTACCTCCACAGCCCCACCACAGGGCCCCATATCCAGTTCTGTGGAACAGTCACTCTCTACGTCCCTTTGGTACCTGGTGTGCTCCTCCTCTCTCTTCTTCAAAGGAATTGTCACATAGTTCAAGTTAACTCATCCAAAAATTTTCAATTTAAATGCCAAAAGCTGTTCCCCTGATCTTATATTCCAGGTTTGGTTCCCTGTCACACGTTCCCAAAGCATGCATACATGCCTAGATGCCACTCTGATGAGGTATTTTCTCAGTTGAAGTTCCATCCTCCCACATGACCCTGGCTATGTCAGTCTGACAAAGACAAAAAAAAAAAAAAAATCTAACCAGAACAGACAACATTGCCAAATGGAGTAGCTAAGCCAATGAACTAGCGTACCTCTAGCAGCTAGAATAATCTAGTTCAAAACTGTTGATTTTAAGCTAGTCTAGATTAGTGGTTCTCAATTCTAGGAATGGATTAGATCATCTGGGTATCACCTATAAAACAAGAAGCTGATGTCTCTGCAGCCCCGCACATAGTCCATGACATTTAATGACCCTCACACTCCAGTGTCTCTAAAAGCCACTGCTACTGAGAAGCAGGGTCCAGAGCAATGAATGGTTCTCAACCATCTTAACAATGCGGCCTTTAATACAGTTCCTCATGTTGTGGTTACCCTAACCATAAATTATTTTCATTGCTATTTCTTAACTGCAACTTTGCTATTGTTACGAATTGTGATGTAAATATCTGTGTCTACCAATGGTCTTAATAGACCCCTGTGAAAGAGGCATTTGACCCCTGAAGGGGTCATGACCCACAGGTTGAGGACCACTAATTTATATCATCATTATTATTACTTCCATTCCTCAAATGGGAAAATTGAAGCTGAGAGAAATAAGAAGCTCAAGGTTTCATATCCAGTATATGTGCCATTGTGCCATAAAGCAACTAATGCTTACATACACTGTGCATAAATGTAATGGCAGTGCTAACATTGCTTCAAAAATTTATTTCATTATCCCTATTTACATGTGAATGGTGTCTCCAAACAAGCCTAAAACAGATAGGGAATCATCTCATTTTCCCTAGAGAAACACTGCTGGGATTGAGAACAACTCTCATAGCACAATGATTTGGAGTATCCATTTTCAAAGTTCCAAGAAGAGATCAATTCATCTTCCAAAACTTCCAGAGAAGGATTGGAGAGAAGGCTCTGTAAGGAACGTGTGTGAGAACCTGAGTCAGATGCCCAGAACCCACGCAGAACCAGAGCCACTAGCATGCATCTCAACACTCTTACAAAGACAAGGAGGCCATGGAAGCAAGGACCAACAGCAAGACTGTCCTCTGACCTCTGCATGAACACTCTAACACATTCACAGTGACATACACATACACCATACATAGATAACATACATGTATACATGTACAAGATAAAAATGGTGATTTAAATATTATCAACTGATTGATATAAAGACTCTCACTAGTCTTCAAAATTCAGTAATAACAGTTCGTGGGTACTGAGTTGGTATAAATGGTGCTTTTCTTTAGCTCCATATTCATAAAATGCCAAATATCAAAATTTTAGTATCTAATCTTATGATAAATCTTAGCAATAACAATTCTTGAGTACAAACCAGGTGGAAAGCTTTCAAAACTCACTGATGTTCACCATTGATCTACTCTATTGCCTAAAAGTTAGGATAACCACTAAAAAAACAAACCTGGAAATTTGCTTTCCCAGTTCCCTTTGGAGAATGAGCCTATTCTTTAATTCTACACTATCTCCCCACAGAAGAGCAGAGAACACTGCTGTAATGGTTTAAACAAAATGCTGCAGGTCCTTGAGTGGCAGCATTGGGCAGTGGGCCATGAGAACATGGTCCCTGAGTGGAAGCAGGCAGCAGGCAGTGGGTCCCAAGACCACAGCAGGCCTCGAAGGAAGCTGGATCCCAGGCAGGAAGTGATGGTTAGACACACATGCAGAGAAAGTGGGTATTTATTTAGTGGGTTATGGAAGGGAAGGGGAGAAAGGGGAAGAGCAGAGAGAGAGGCAGAGAGAGAAAGGAAAAGGGAGAGAAACAGAGAAGGTGGAAGGGGAGAAATGGAAAGAAGGGAGAGATAGACGCTGCCTCTTCAAGAGAGAGACAGAACAAGGAAGGGACTCAGGCTGGAAGCCTTGGCAGACTGGGAAAGAGTGGGCGTGACTTGTCTCTTAAAGGAACAGGACAGACCATTACAGCTGTGATGGGCTACAGCTTCCAAATCCAATCTTTGCTAACTTCATTCCACAGTTTTGGGTAGCACACTACTGTACTGCTCTACCTCTAAATAGTGGGGGCTCTTGGAGGTTTACAGTCACCCAGATGCCCAAAATCCTGAGAACACAAACCAGCACCTATTTTTCACCAGGAAGAAGATGACACGAGGACATATATATGCTTGTGCGTCTTCCATCCTACCTGCCTGCCTACAGGGACACTCTCAAGGATGCAGGTCACTTATTTCACCTGATTTCGACTTGTCACTCTTCAAGTGAGGTCACTTTGTAGACCTGCTAACAATATCTTGCAATTGGTTTGTTTTAGAACTTGAATTTTGGACATTATAAAATAACAATTTGCTACAAAATTCAAGACAAACACAATAGAATAGATAGTTCTATTGTCACAATGCTATCTTCATTTATAGACTTCTATAAAACTTCCTACTTTATAATCACATTCAGCAATAAATAAATCATCCAAATGCATTTGAACATAACCTGAGTTGCTAACATTTTTTGTTACAGGATACTTGTAATGTCTGTCTGTCTTTAAAACTAAGAAATCTCGATAAAACAAATATTTGCTAAAGCAAAGAATATACTAAGGAGGACATTTTTAGAGCATGTTTGACTACTAGCAAGGATTATTTTAAATTCTACACGATTTATGACAAGCCGTGAATATAAAAAAAAAACACATAAAGCATGTACCCTTCTAGGCAATGAATGAAAACGGCTTTCTTTATGGTTGCTAGTCACATCTGCTATAGACTGTAAACACCCTTTGGGTTCAAAAGACTTCAAAACACTGCATCACTTCTTATCCAATAAAGACTATTTAAAAAAGAAAAATCTTAATTTTGTTACTGCATGCACACAGCTAGGTGACACACTAAAGAGAAATACATGCTTCAAGATGAGCGCTAAGGTAACATAGCAATCAGCAGTGACTTTAATTATGACATCTAGGACAGGATCCCCCCCCTCCATACCCTTAGAACTCCTCATAAACATTGCTCACAGGGACTGTGTCCCTGCAAATATCATTTCATGCAATAGATTGTTTATAAAATTTGCTATCTCAATTGTCTGTCAAAATACTTTATGCTTCTACCATAACACACCATGCTAGAGTCACATGAAGACAGAATTTGAGGGGCCTTTTGGATGCTGGAAATATGAAGCAGACAACTCCGGAGCCTGAGACGAGACAAATGTGGAAACAGCTCCCACCATGGGGCCTTTGGCAAAGCTATCTCCTATTGGACTCTAGGTAATAACAGAGGCACATGATTTTTGCATGTCTACTCTTACAAAATAAATTTTCACAACATAACCTTTCAAGAAATGAAAATGCTTCAGATGCTTTCCACGCTGCAGTATCAACCTAATAATTCAAATATCTGGCTGACAGGATTCAGTACACAAACCTTTTCAGATTAGAATCAAAAGAAAAGCAGTTTATTGTTTTTACTCTAAGACAGATTAATCACTGTAAAAAAAAGACATTTTAAAGTTACAAAAAATGTTCCTTTTCTTTGCTTCTCTTCTCCCCATGTTTTTGTTTTGAATAATAGGAAGACTTCAATGATAATAATATAAAATGAATTTGATCTGTTGCTGGGGACCAGCCTCAACAAAAATACCTCTCACCAGGGTAGAGACGTGGGAATTTAGAAATATAGTAAAGAATATAAAGATGTGAATAAAAATAATAAAACAGAGAAACATATAGGATAGTATCGGTAGGAAGTTCCAGTGAGTACTGAAAATTCGTCCACATTTAATTTCCAACTATTTAAAATACCCCTGACCCCAAAACGTAGGAGTAAGACAAAAGACTGCACTAACATGATACAAGGAAATTAACATATCAATTGAAAGTCACGGGCTACATTCATAGTTAAACATTTTGTTGTTAGAACAAAACAAGTCATGCTCACACACTAGACCAAAACTTTCTGTAGGCAAATCACTCCCTGGGTGGAATCTCAAGTTATCTCCATAATGGGAACTGGAACTTGGTTGGATCCTTAGACTCTTGTTTGAGGTAGGAACAATCTACTTCTTTATTCCTGGGTACTAGGTCTGGCTATTAGCTGTCCTGTTGACAATAACCTTGAGAGAGCTAGGTGGGACCATTGTTTAAGGTAGAAGCGCGAGAACCCTGAAGGAACTAGAGGTAAGTTCCAACTCTCTGACCTTTGATCAATGTGAAAATATGCTCACGTTTCCAGGCCTCCACAATCTGTGGAATAAAAAATATTCCAGTAGTATAATGGCCTTAATTACTAATTTATTAGATAAAATAAATTGTTTTTTTAAATCCCAATTCCCTATCATTTTCAAAATCCCTAAGTTTGAATGATGCTTCCAATTGGCATGCTTTTCAACAACAAGCATTTGTCAGCTGGGCAGGGTCATAAACACTCGCGATGCCAGCACTCGGGGCTGACACAGGACGATCACAAATTAGAGGGGGCCATGCTGAGTGCCACCATGCATATTAGTTACTTTACTGTGG
Source organism: Chionomys nivalis (assembly GCF_950005125.1). Lineage (NCBI taxonomy): Eukaryota > Metazoa > Chordata > Mammalia > Rodentia > Cricetidae > Chionomys > Chionomys nivalis. Next base: position 22,176,897 of record NC_080089.1, on the reverse strand, counting down.
GTATGATAAAACACTGACTAAGTCAACTTACAGAAAAGAGAGTTTATTTGGCCTTATGGTTCTGGAGGGATGAGAATCCAACATAGCAAAGATGGCAAAGCACAGCAGGAAGTTGCAGACACGGCAGCAGGAAGAAGCTGAGAGTTCATATCTTCGAATGTAAACGTGTAAAGAGACTGAGAAAAAACTGAAATTACCTGGTGCTAGTAAGAAGGATAAAAAGAACATGCAACAAAGCAGCTCACAGGGCTCACGCATGCATGCAAGGGCTTAGCTGAGTGATGTAATCTATGCCCCACGTGGGTCATGCGGGGTCCTTTAACATCCGGCAGGAGGGGAGCATTAGTCACTTCTACCTGAGGGCTTGTCTGTACCTGCATGACTCTTAGAATCCGGAAGTATTAGTCTTACGTGACCGAAATCATTACAAAAACTATAAATACTCGAAGTCTTTCCCCACTGACATATGCCCCCTAGCAAGGCTACACCTCCTAAATCTCTTCCCAACAGTTCCACCAACTGGGGATAAAGTATTCTGAGCCTATAGGGCACATTCTCATTCAAGCAACTACACCCTGTTTCCAACAAATAAAAAAGGCATGCAGGGAACTGGCATGTAAAATGCATTATTAATCATGAAATTACAAAGACAAAGGAGGAGGCTAACAAGTCTATATCACATTTTATTAAACTATAATAGGCAATGATTTCTTTTCATGATGTTGGGGATAAATAAGGACAGTTCCATACAAAGAAAAAGAAACCTTATTATATTTTCCTTGGCCTTTCTGGGTGGCTGCCACCATAATTACTATCATCCTGCTAAGAACCCATGTTTGCCTGGCATGGTAGCACTGCAAAGAATGAGTCAGGACGGGCATGAACCAAGGTCAACTTGGGCTACACATGGGCGCCCAGTAATTCTAAGTCAATGTTAAAAAGAATGTGTAAAGCTACCAGAGTGTTGTGGGATATTTGTACACTGTGTGAAAATGTATTGCTGTGATTAGTGTAATAAAAGTTGAATAGCCAATAGCTAGAAAGAGGTCAGGCAGGACTTCTGGGGCTAGAAAGGACCGTGGGAAGAAGGAGGCATGCTGGAAAGGACAGGAGACACTGAAGAAGCAGAATGGATGGTACATGGAGGACCATAAATTAATAGAAATGGGTTAATTTAAGTTATAAGAACTAGTTAAAAGCAAGCCTAAGTTAAGGCCACATTTGCTTAATTTACAAGTCTCCAAGTCATTATCTGTTGACTGGCAGTTCAAATAAGAAAATACAACTACAACAGAGGAAACAGAGGGCAAAGAGATTGCCAAGCTGATTAAAATACTTGCCTTGTAAACTTCATAACCTGGGTTCTATGCCAAGAACCCATGGGAGAAAGAAAAACCAACTACCGAAAGTGTCCTCTGACTTCTACACACACACTGTGATGTGTGTATGTTTGTGCAAGCATGGCACACACACAAATATGCTTAATTTAAAAGGAGGAACTATACATTCTTTCAATAAATATTTAATGTTCCAGTCTTTTTACCCTTTTTAAAAAAGGATTGTAGAAAGTAGCAAGCTGAGAATAAACATATAACCTTCAACCTATTCAAATAAAAATGCTTAAAATCAAAGTTAAAAAATTAAGGGGCAGGCAAGATGGATCAGCGTATAAATGTGTTTATGCCAAGCCTGATAACCTGAGTTAAATCCCTAGAATATACATGATATGCAAAAAAAAAAAAAACTCCTATGAGACGTCCTCTAACCTCCATACAAGTGTTGGGGAACACACACACACACAGACACGATTAATGTTGTGGACCAATCTTTTTGTACAATATGAATATGTGTTACTCTCAGTGGTTAATAAAGAGCTGATATGCTGATAGCTAGGTAGGATTTTCAGGGCAGAGGAATGCTGGGAGGAAAAAGGGTAGTGTGTCCAGAGTCTCGATCCAGACTCAAGAGAAGCAACATGGGAAGTTCATAGATGAGGTAATCGAGCCTTGGGGCAGCACATGTATTGGTAGAAATCGGTTAATTCAAGTCGTAAGAGCTGGCTGGAGACAAGCCTAAGCTATCAGCTGATCATTTATAATTAATAATAATTCTCTGAGTAGTGATTTGAAACTGGCTAATGGAACAGAAAAGTCTACTACAGATTAATTTTTTTATTTAAAATACCCAAAACAAGGAACTGTAAAGATTTAAAACATATATTTATAATAAAACAGCTCATTTCTCAATAATATTCATGGAAGCCAGATTACCAGTAGAAGTACAAAAAGAATATGACTATTAAAGAACTGGAATTCTTTTTTTTTTCATTATGAAAGACAGTTTATTATCAACATAAAGAAACAGGATTGAACAGTTGAAAGAGATTTTGTTCAATAAGTTGATAGCAAGTTAAAAGTTTTCCTCATTTAGTATAGTATTTAATCTTTTTTTTTTTTTTTTGGAATTCTATACCCAACAAAAATATCCAAAGCAGACATGTGGTAAATAAACCTTCTTAAAAAAAAAACTGAGAGCACTAATTACTATATTAGAAAGAAGCAATGTTAGAGCAACTTAAGACACAGTCTCAAAATAAAAATAACAAAAAAGGGTAAGTGTTTATAGCTCAGTAGTAAAACTCCTGGATAGCATGCATGAGGACCAGGTTGAAGGGTTGGTTAAAGGTTTAGGAAATAAGAGAGGTAACAAGAATCATAAAACATGGACAAGTAAAAGTGTTATTAAATATTTGAAATGTACCACTATTTTATAAATCACTAGTAAATCTACCAAAACTGGGACAGTATTAGAAACGTTATTCATATTTTTAAAAATAAGGGGATGGGAAAAGGAAAAGTGTGTCCGGAGTTAATCTGTCCAAAATCCTAAAAGTAACTCTGGTAACTATAAGGGAAGAACCCTACCTACAATCTCTACCACAATTAGGGAAAGAAGCAGGTTACAAGATTTAGAGACATTTTTGTTGACACTAAGAAACTATTTTCTCAGTAATGCATCTGTGAACTGAAAGTTTTCTGTTTTCCTTGTAAACCTTCCATCTGCTTCCAATTAAATCCAGGCCAGAAGAAACTGACCCTCTTCCTCTGGCTTCCAGCTGAGATTGGCCAAAGAGGATGGTGAGCAAGAGACTGGAGTTCCAGGTAATCATTTCACCAGCTCCCTGCCTACTGTCACCATGGTTGATAAATAGCCCAAGCTAAGACAAGGGCTACTGTCAGGCAGCCCTCTGTTAGAGCTGCTCTGATAGGATCAAATAATGGCTCCTATCTCTTACTCCTTTACATATGGGAATGCTGAGTTTCATTGATGTCATCATCAAGAAGCATCTCTGTCCCTTCTGCGTGTCTCTTACATGTGTACACACTGGCAGCTCTGTCTCTTCTGCGTGTCTCTTACATGTGTACACACTGGCACTTCAGCACCTGTTTGAATGTGCCATCTACGTTCCACCACGACAACGGATGACATGAAAGGTAATAAAAAGAGAATATTTTGATCTATACATTCAATGTGTAGTAAGTACCAGGTAACTACCATATCCATCACCTCAGCCCTCTATCATTTGTGTTATTACTCCTCAAAAGTCTACGAGCTGTTCTGATGCATGGATTTAACCATTGTCAACCATAGTCACCCGACTATCCTGTGTAGAGCCGTCCCAATTATTTCTCCTAACTGTGGTCTTGTCACAATGAACTCAACCTAGCAACTTACACAAAGAAAAGATTAAACAAATATTAAATTATTATCATTATTATTGACTATTCCTATTTACTTCACAGGTATAAAACAAAATTGGCCGCATAACTATTGTCAATTTATTTAAAGATTTTTATTTTGATTGATAGTTAACCGATCAAATTTCATACCAGAAAGCCAAGCCAAGGGAAAAATGTGCCTTTTACAGAACTATACTTTGTCTGCCACAGATTAAAATGCAAGTAGTATATCTAAATTTCCCATGTAAATACACGTCTGTGTGCTTTAGAAGACAGCATTCACACAATAAGTGGTTCTGCTCCAGTTCATCATTATTGGGAAAGAAAAAAACCAGTGGCATAAATTAGGATTAATCAAATTCAGCTGCCTACAGCTAACTGGATGAAGCCAAAGCAAGTCATTTGAACACATCATATACTTAAACAATTGCCCTAAGCCTCACCCCACGGCAAGAAGGATGTATCAGACAGAAATCTAGCATACATTTCCGACCAGAAATAAGGAAAAATAAGAGTAGCAATTTGAAAACTTAAACTAAGAACAGATGAAAGAGACCATCAAAATAGAGTATCCATCTTTCAGTTTAATGTTGTAATTGAAAGGCTGGGCGTGCATGCCACTGGAGTTAAACAGCCAAACACAACCAGCAGCAGGAAAAGCGTGTGACTGCCAGACTGGTCGCATGTCCTTCAAAAACAACTGAGCTTGCTGCCTGCAGGATCCCAACACTAACAACATATTTGGCAGCACAGACAGATAACTCTCTTCCAAATATCCTCTAGGTGAACAACAGTATTAATAACGATAAAGACTGGTGATGGCTAGGACGGTCTTTGTCCCAGGTTAGCTGTGTGACTCAATGGGCAGAAGAGGGGTTCGAATGGTTCTCCTGTCCTCACAAGCGGCTGCTGTGCATCCAGGCCTCTATGTGGACAACAGTCCAAGGCCCTGACCGCAGGAACAATCAGCCACCTTCCTGAATCAGATCCTGAAGAATCACAATCTCCAACTCCCGCTCATAGAAACAGCTCAGACTTGATGCCACCAAGCAATGGAAGGGAGCCAGAGCAGAACACTGCACATGCGGGCGCTAACTGATGTTCTGAAGGGACCCATTACATCATCTTTACAAGGAAACACTTGAGCCTTTGTTTAGCTTTCTGACTTAAACCCAGTCTTCTAAAGAAGAAGAGACACCCAGAAACAACTGTGTTTCCATGAGGGATTTAATTCCATCACTATAGTTATAAGTTCTCAAGCAAGCCAATTGGTGTATTTAGCAAAGCAATAGCCACAGCAGCCATGTGCAATCCTAGGAGCCTGACACTCTCCTAAGGTCTTAGGTTAATTCAGATCCCCATAACAACCCTAAGAGGGAGAGCCTGGCCAAAGACTCATTTCAGAGATGAAGGGACTGAGGTGCACTCTGCCCAGGTCTCAGTGGGTGACAGTCCTCGGCTTTCAGCACTGTGATAATCCCACATGGTTATTTACACCTGGACTGGAATATCACTAACCTCAGGGGCTCCTATAACTCTCTTCTCCCTCACCTCTTCCACTTATTCTCAAATCAGTAATTCTTCTACACTTGCCAACAAAAAGGAAAACTTAATGTATCTCTCCCTGAGAAGAGAAGACTGCAAAAAATTTATACCTAGTGAAATGTTCACTATGGTAAAGTCCTAAATAACTGAGAAGATGCATTTGATAACCATTCGTAAAGGACATTTTCAATGAGATGGTGGCATTTCTAATAATGTCAGTTATGCCCTAAGAGAAGCATTCTTTCTTGATTCTTACAAAAAAGAAAAGAAAGAAGGAAGGAAGGAAGGAAGGAAGGAAGGAAGGAAGGAAGGAAGGAAGAAAGAAAGAAAGAAAGAAAGAAAGAAAGAAAGAAAGAAAGAAAGAAAGAAAGAAAGAAAGAAAGGGAAACAAGGTCTATGTAGCCCAAGCTGGCTGTGACTGAAGCTGAATTTGAACTCCTGATCCTCTTGCCTTTACCTCCCCAGTGAAAGGATTACAAGGTGTGCACCATGATGGATGGTTTATGCCATGCTGGGAATCTAGCCTGGGCTTCAGGCATACGGAGTGAACACACTACCAACTGACTTATATTTCCCAGCCATCATGATTTTATATACTATTTTACCAGTCTAATTCAGAAGTATCACCAAATACTTCTTTTGTTTTCACATTTTCTATGCAAAATATAATCAAGGGGTTCCCAGAAGCCAGCTATATTGGTGATGCACAATGTGTAACATATATTGTATTGTTTATTCTGAAAACAGTGAGAAGTATGGATCTATTCCTTCCTGTCTTTCTTCCTGATCCCTCTTGGACTTCCTAACTGCCAGCTCTGGAGACAGAATCATCCTACCGTGCTTGTCAAACAGAGTCCAGAGTTAGAGAATGAACATGTCATAGGCCAAGCCATCCCCAGCTGAACAGTCCCACAGAACTCACTTTGAGCCTTACAGCACACCCCACACACACACTCAGTGTGTTCTGAGGCTTGTTGTTATGTGTCCACAACAGGGGAATCTACTGAAACCAAGCTGATGCCCAGTGTGTAAGGGAGGGAGTCACCAACAGAAGCCCAGTCCTCGGGTACCCACTGATCCTGCAGTTCTTCTCAACAGGCATCCTGCGGCCATAAGGTTCTCATTTCCCCGTGTTCCTTTCCTCTGGCTTGTTTTCCAGGGCTTACATCCCAGAAAAGCAGTGTTCTCCCTCTCCTGTCAACAATCACTCCCATAAAGGCCTCCTCTACATCAGAGACAGAACTGTATTTCCATTAAAATTTTCTTTTTCACTCTGCAACACTTGAAGATAACCAGGCCCAGAAAGACAAGATGTTTCCTTTGAAGACAAAATGTCACTGGCTCTCAGTCTTGTCTTTTTTCTGTTGTTTGTAACAAAAGTCCTAAGCCCTGAGAGTCAAGATACACTATTGAATTCTATTTGGTTTCCTATCCCAAACAAACCACCATTGAAGGTGCCAGATTAATTCTGAACACATTTGCTTCAGGGCACCTGCAGGGGCCACAGGCCTTTAATCTTCACATAACAAGAGTGTTTATTCATCTCTGCTGGAAAGAGATGCAGACCTGGGATGTCAGAGGTTAGTCAGTGAAGGAAGAAAATGGAAGGCTGTCTCAAGATAACAGAAGAAAGTACTGACCCCGAGTGCCCTCCCGGGCACACTCCAAGAACTGCCAAGTCTGGGTCACAGGTCCCATTTCACTCAAAGTCCTTCTGCTCCCTCAGCTTCCCAATGTGCCAAGGAAGCAGCTTCAAGAACTACCAAGCAAGTTACAGGCTTGCAAATTACGTGAGCGCCTGACAACAGAACCTGTGGATACAGCTGTCTTAGACTAGAGTAGCATCCAGATAGGAACGCAACTCATACGCAAAGAGCCTTTTAATGACCTGACCCACACGACATGGAACCCTCAGCAGAAACCACAGAAGCTCTGCTGAGAAAACTGCCACCGAGAGCCAGCTACAGATAAAAGTACCAATCCCTCTTGTGAAACTTTAAGATAGGGTCTTACTTTGAGCCCAATGTGGCTGGGACTCAAATAGCAGATGTGTTTCAAAATTGTGAACTCTGTCACGTGAGCACTGGGCTTGCAAGTGTATGCCGCCACACCCAGCTCTGGCCACATTTTCTGAACATTTTTCGCTGTTGTTCCTATCCTGGGCAGTTCTAGATGCTTGCGTTATTGTCATACCCTAGGTTCTACAGTATTACTCTATGTTGTCTATCCAGCCTTTTCTGGGGCTTCCTTTTCGCCTTATCCAGTGGACTCCTCCATGCAGTGCTGTCTTCGGCAGATACCAGAAGATAGACAGGCCTCACTCTAACAGTGAGTAAATCAGTACTGCTAAGTAAAACAGGTTCTACTTAGGAACACAGAGGATATTTGAAAAAAGGGCATTCAGTGAAATAAGCCAGTCAGCAAGAAGACCATTTGCAACCAACCACAAAGCATCATGGCAGAGCTTGGCTTTGGAGAATGTAGGTTTAAACAGAGGAACACTAAAAGCAACTGTTTGAATTTAGAAAATCAAATTTAACTTCATGAATACAAATTCATTTTATCATGCTCAGACGTTTTATTATGCCAGCATGACTATGCATGCATGAAAAGATCTAAATGTGATTTATTTAGTAAGAACATAACGCTAAGGTATCGGATAAAAGATTGCCACCTACAGCATCGGTATCTGGCAGCTAAGGGCCAGCGTGAAGATGCTAACTGTTAAAAATGACTGCTTGTAGTCAACAATAGCCTACAGCCAAATCTTCTTGCTCCCTTTTCCAAGCTACCAGGAAGGCCAAAAGCCACACATACACACAAGTGAGTATATGGAAGATGACAGAAGACAGACGGACAGACAGACTAATGAGAGAAGTTTGTGTGTATGTCTGAGGGCAATGAGGGAATTTTCTGTGGCTATTAAAGGTAAGCATTCTACATGAAAATCTGTTTAGATGAGGCCTTACTGAAACTAATTGGTCAGGTCTAAGTTGAACATTCCGACGTAACACAGGACAAATTACATATTTATAGCTGCTTCGAAGAAAGTATCAATCAGCTAATGCTTACACTATCTGCTTCTCTGCTATCAAGTCTGCTGTGCCAAAATTACCTCACAGCCTGTACTTTGAGACCTGTTGGACAGAGAAAAGCCTGGCTCAAGTTTGAGCGAACCGAGTGAGGATGAGACAGCAAAAACTAGGTAGTCATCCCTTCAGCCAGAGGGAGGGCTTGGCTGTCTCTCATTGGCTGAAGGGAACCCCACATCACATGATGTCACTTAACCTAAATAAGCTGACACTCACAGAAATAAACTGAGTTCCTGCTTTGATTTGACTCCCTATCGTGTCTGATTGTCCTGCCTCGTGGGGCTGTGGAATAGGCGGATAGCACACTCACCTTTCCCTGGGGAATAAGGAGGCTAAGGAGGCCTGGCAAAGTCATAGGTTCTAGGCCACTCTCAAAGGCAGGAAAGGTCTCTAAGACTCTCTCATATAAAGGCAACGTGACTGTGCTCCACTGAGAATGAAGGAATATAACAATACCTCTAACAGTGAGTGAAGCTACAGATGTCCTTTGAGAGAAAAACTAAGTAAGGCCTTAAGAATATGATGAACAGAAAACATAAATTCATAAACATATATGGAACTGAGGGCTCAGTAGTCCAGCCATGGCCTCACATGTGTGAAGCACGGGGCTAAAATCTCTCACAGGGTAGAAAAGGCTGAGGAAACCCCATAGTCCAGCAGTCTATGAACAGGACCTACCGCTGACTAAATGAGACACGGCTACTCAAACAAATGCAGGAATGTGGAAGTAACAGCCTACAGCTATTTCCACTATCCTAGAGAACATTGGGTGTTGTTAAAATTTTATCCCCAGATGAAACTGTACAACCCTACAAACATTTCAACAGAAACAATGGAAATTTTCATCATAAGGCTTGAAGTTGTTAAGTGCCTAGGTGGATATACCTGTAAAACATCAGCCTGTGTCGCCATATGTCCTCACTTATGAAAATTAAAGCTCTTTCCCAGGTCATGGAAAGGGCTCAGACAGGTAAGGCACTGACCCCCAAGCCTGACAACCTGAGTTCAATTGCCAGGATCTACAAGGGAGAAGGACAGAACCAACTCCTGCAAGCTGTGCTCTTACCTGTACACACTACTCTCTCTCTCTCTCTCTCTCTCTCTCTCTCTCTCACACACACACACACACACACACACACACACACAGCAGGGGAGAAGGGAATGCTGTGAGATCTTTGCTGCAGCCATGAGTCTTCTACTTCTCTGTGGCATCATTAAACTCTGAAGTTTTCCCTCCAAAACATCAGCTCTATTAGGCAACGGTGGTATTGGCTTTTTTGCTATCACTCAATTTTCCCCTTTCTGATAACTAAACATTTCATGTAGCCAGATTCTATTTATACAAGCTTGATAAAAACATAAAATATGTTCACATAAAATATAAAAACAAGAGAAACTTGAATATAGTTCACAGGAAGTAATGAAATCTACTTTTGTTAAAGGAGTATGAGAAGACAGACATTGGCACTCGGGAGGCAGAGGCAGGCGGAGCTCTGTGAGTCCAAGGCCAGCCTGGTCTACAGAGCGAGTTCCAGGACAGGCTCCAAGGCTACAGAGAAACCCTGTCTCAAAAAAAAAAAAAGTAATATGAGAAACTTTTTACAGAGAAATATTGAACCCATTACTACTAGCATAAAGTCAATGCTAATAAGATAAAAATTCCTGGAAATAAACAGCATCTAAAGTAACAGTACAGGCATGTTTACTACCTGTGGTGGTTTGAAAGAAAATGGCCACCACAGATTCACAGGGAGTGGCACTATTAGGAGGTGTGGCCTTGCTGGGTAGGTGTGACTTTGTTGGAGGAAGTGAGTCTCTAGGGTTTAGGCTGTGAGGTCTCCCATGCTGAAGCCTGGCCAGTGTGGCATAGTCTCTTCCTGTTGTCTGCAGATCCAGATATAGAACTCTCAGTTACCTCTCCAGTACCACTTTACCTGCATGTTACCATGCTTCCCACCATGATGACAATGGATGACACCTCTGAACTGTAAGCCAGCCCCAATTAAATGTCTTCCTCTATAAGAGTTGCCATGGCCATAGTGTCTCTTTCACAACAATAAAATGCTAATTAAGACACTACTAAGATAGTAAATAGTAATTGTGTACGTAAGAAATTCAGACAATTGTGGTCTTTTTTTTTTTTTTTTTTTTTTTTTTTTTTTGGTTTTTCAAGACAGGGTTTCTCTGTGGTTTTGGAGCCTGTCCTGGAACTAGCTCTTGTAGACCAGGCTGGTCTCAAACTCACAGAGATCCGCCTGCCTCTGCCTCCCAAGCACTGGGATTAAAGGCGTGCGCCACCACCACCCAGCAATTGTGGTCTTTATTACCTATGGAGTGTACATTCTCTAAGACATATTCACCAATGGCTGGAAGAATAAGACAGTAAATGTTTGCCCTAAACACAAATGAATGCTCCACAGTAAGTTCCCATCACCCACAGACAGACGTTAGCTGCACCGACACCACATTAGATGTCTATGAAATAGAGGAACATAATTTTAACCTAGTTCTACACAACCACTTTCTAGTCCAAAATATTTAAGAATCAATCTAAATGTTCTTTAAATTTTCAAAGGACAAAATATTCAGAATCTAAAAGAGCATGTTTTTTGTTTACATACCATAGCTCCACTACTTTATCCACTCAATCAACCAACATTCTTGAAATCCAACTTGCTGGACAGCATGAAGAAACTGAGCAAGGGCCAGTCCCCTAGGGCAAGAAGAAACACCATTCTACAAGCCAACTGCCCAGAAGAGCACAGCGAGAAATGGTGGTTCTCTCTCAAAGACCCTCAACAGGAGAGGACCTAGACTAAGGCCATAGGACTCCATCCAGCCACAGAAAGTACTTATATTAGGGCTTGGGCTGTGACTATGTGGTAGGTCATTTACCTAGCATGTGCAAGGTCTTGGATTCAGCCCACAGGACTGTCTAGATAAGAAAAATGCCCGGTGCTATGATGTGTACTTATTCTTAAAGCCCATGAACCACTACTGTTCACACTAGCACAACTTTGTAAAATCAAATCGTATTCAACTCATAAGGACTCTATGAGCTACCAAATTCATCCATAGTCTTGTAACATCTGGTGATATCTAAGTATGAGTTGAATAATTCAAATGGTTTATGTATGAGTTTTAGCAAACCTCAAAGTCATGCATTAACTCATTTGAATATTTAAAAAGGTCAGATGGAGAATGAATGGGTAAAAGCACATATGTGCCAGCCTAAAGCCCTGAGTTCAATCCCAAGAACCCAGCACACATCCGTACTCCCAGCATTCCTACAGCGAACCAGAAGGGGGAGACAGGAAAATCAGCTAGAAACTTCCCAGGATGGTATCCTGGGAGTGTGCTACACAGCAGAACAAGAGACATCCTGCCTCTTCAGCAAGACAGAAAGCAAAACTGGCTCTTGGAATACTGTCCCCTGACAATACACATGCCATGGCATGCACCCAGTCACATGTATGCACACACACACGCATATACACACGTACACACACACACACACACACTTTTTAAAAGCTAAATAAGATTTTTATTTAAAACAAATTTCTTAAATTTAAATGTGATATAACCTTGAAAATTAGTGTAAATTTTCTTGAAATATTTACAAGCAATTCATGAAGATATTTATTTGAATGAAATAATGCAAAAACAGTCCATAATAATCTCCTTAAAAGAAACATGCAACTACTGTTTAATCATTCTAAAATTTACTAGCAATTTATGTTAAAGTAACCTGAACAAAAATCACTGAGTGTAACAAAACTAAACATTTCTCAAAGGATTAACTTTGAGACTTTAATTACTAAATAGAGAAAAAGATTTAAAATGATTAATGCAAAATTATTTTGTTGGTTAAGAGTGAGGAACTTACTTCCAATTTACTTTCTGTGCTGCTAGAGCTGAGGTGTAAGTTGGTGATGCAGCCTAACATTACAGTGCTCTGTGGTCACTGTCACCACCACCACGTGAATGAATACACAAATACAAATCCTATGCCAGAAAACACACACTGCATTTTATAAAAGCTGCTAAAACCAGAAATCAATAAAATTTATGATGCCTGCCATTATGCAGGTACAAGTAAATAAGAAATATTTTATAATGATTCACATTACATTGTTTCATACTTTCAGTGCAAAGATAGTATTGGCACTGAACTGAAGCTGTCACAAATAACTAATATTTTCCTCCTTAAAGTAGGAAGGACCTGGGCCAGACAGATAGCTGGATAGGTAAGTGTACTCCCTGCCAGCTCCATGACCTGAGTTCTGACCTCAGGACACAGGCGGTGCAGGAAAGGGACGATTCCCACAAGGTGTCCTCTGACCTCCACAAATGCACCACCCATGCATGTGCCCGCTCGGGCTCTCACTCTCTGCATAAATAAAGAAGTAGACGCACTAAAGTAATTCTTGAATAGAAAATAATAATATTCATTTCTACTTCTGGCAAAGATATACTAATCTATTTTTTTTAAGTGAAAGAAATGCATAGTCTAACTGGATCATTTATGACCATAACCTTCACTTTTAAAGCAATTCAGATGAGAAAAGTAATTCATTTCAATGGCACATGAGAAATGTGACAAGTTCAGGTCACTGAACAATCACACCACTGAAACATGAGAAGCTGCTGGTCTAGTCTGCACACCACTCTGGGTGTTACCTCCACCACATACCGTGCCACACACGAACCCCACAGCAGGACATGTCTCTTGATTTGTGTGATTTTATGTCCACAAAACTGTGCAAGAAATTCTGACTGCCTTTTTACGTGGTGCTCGGTACATTCATGTTTGCAGTAACGTGGTGACGTCGTCTATACCGAAGGACGACCCCCGACCAGAGAAGAGGACAGAGCATCTCCACATCTGGAAGCCTGCAGACTGACGAGGCTGGAGAAGGCTTCATCCCACTCCTCCATCCACTGCTCTCACTGCTATTGTCTTTTAATTCCTCATATATGTCTGCCCGTTGGGTGCCCCGGGCATGGTTTCCATAGGAACTCTACTGCTAACTCACACACAAGCCCCGTCCTGTATTCACACAGTATGAAAAGGGGTAGTGCCTGGAAAAACAGAGGGTTTTTTTCCCCTAACAATAGCTCTTAACAAATATATTTGCTTGTTCCATTATTAACAAAGGTTTATAAAAATCAAGTACAAGCTTTTCATATTCCTAAACATACAAAGTTATTACAAAATTCTTTTCAAAATATAAATTGAATACAGGCCAAGCCAGAATAATTCTCTTTCAAAGAAAATGTTGAGCTAGTCATGGTCATGCATACTTGTAATCCCAACAAGGGAACACGGAGGCAAGAGAAGCATGAGATCGAGGCCAGTATGGGCTATACAGCAAGAACTTGTCTCCAAAAAAAGGAAAAACACTAAACCAGATATGGTGATTCACAGTTGCAATCCAGGACTTTGGAGGCTAATGCAATTTCAAGGCCAGCCTGGGATACACAGATTAAAGCAAGTCTAGATTACATGCCAAGACATCATCTCAAAAACAAACATGGGGGACTGGAGAGATAGCTCAGTTATTAAGAGCACTGATTGCTCTTCCAGAGGACCCAGGTTCAATTCCCAGCATCGACAACCACAAGGCAGCTCACAACTGCCTGTAACTTCAAGACTTGACACCCTCACACAGGCATACATGCAGGCAGAGCACCAATGCACACAAAATAAAAGTAATTTATGCATAAAATAATTTTATATAATAAATTATATATATTAAAATAAACACAAAACAAAACATTTTTAATTAATTATTTTAGGGGGCTAGAGAAATGACTCAGCAGTTAAGAATGCTTGCTGCTCTTCCAGAGGACTCAAGTTTAGCTCACAGTACCATGTTAGGCAGTTCACAGTTGCCTGTAACTCCAGCTCTAGGGAATCCAACGCCTTCTTCTGGCATCCATGGGCATATGCACATTCACAATTATAAACATAGAAATATCCACATAAACATGAATAAAAATAATTTTTTGGAAGTTTTCAGTTGTTATTGATATGATTTGTACCTATTCATCTAAAATACAAGGATAAGCGGGAAAAAAAAGAGGGAGATTTGCTGTTGGAAATTAACACAAATGAGAAAGGAAAATATGCATCCAAAAGCTAAACATATTTTTACTATATTTTAATTACTAAACTATGAGAAATTGCCTGGCTGTGGATTTTCAAATAACCTTATTTTTAAAGGACTTTGCATTTTCGGTCATATGTAGGCACGTGGGCCCGCACATGTCCATGCAGGTGCCCATGACGACTGGGGGTTCTGGGACCCCGAGAGCTGGAGCAACCGGCATTGTGAGCCACATGCACGCTGGGACCAAACACAGGCCTTCAGTAAAGTCAGTACAAACGCTTAACTAATAAAAGATCTCCTATTTTTAAAAATCGCCTTATTGTAATGAACAGGATCATTGGATTTTTTTCCTTTCTGTTGAAGCAGCCATGCCACTGAGCACAGGCGCCATTTCAGAATTTGTTCAGGGCCACTCCCACAAGATATTTAGTCTTGTACCCGAAAAAGGAACACGTGGTTTTGGGTTTTGCGTGTGCTCTCCCTCTGTCTTCCCCCTGCCATGCTCCTGGCCACCCAAGAGCATTAAACGTGGGCATTTTTGATTCTGTCTAATCTGGTTTGATTGGAGTTTTTGCGCCGGCAGAGAGGCTCTGTTAGGAAAATATTCCTAACACACTCTATTTCAGCTTCCAATCTTGTCTTACCGAATGAATGTAAGACTCTAAGGACGCAGTGCTGCTGGGGACTCAGCAGTGACAAGTGTCACTGTATTTTAAGCTCTTCCTGTCAGTAAACAAACAACCGGTGCTAATGTTTAAGTCAGCCAACATCAGTCTATAGAGTAGGTGGTGATGGAGGAAGGTCATTGGTTAAAAAATAAAGAAACTGCTTGGCCCTCATAGGTTAGAACATAGGTGGGTGGAGTAAACAGAACAGAATGCTGGGAGAAAGAGGAAGTGAGCTCAGAGGCAGGGCAGCTCCTCTCAGAGACAGACACTATGTAGCTCATCGCCAGGGCAGCCGCGATGAAGCAAGCCCCCAGGTCAGACATGCTGAATTTTTCCCGGTAAGACTGGTGCTACACAGATTATTAGAGATGGGTTGATCGGGATATGAGAATTAGCCAGTAAGGGCTGGAGCTAATGGGCCAAGCAGTGTTTAAAAGAATACAGTTTGTGTGTTGTTATTTTGGGGCATGAGTTAGCCAGGTGACCAGGAGCTGGGGCGGCAGGAACACAGCCCGCAGCTCCCCACTACAAGGCGGCTTTCTTAACCTCGCACCAATCTGGTGCCAAAGCTCTCTAGAGCCAAAGGCAAAGAAGGTAAAACTTTCATAACTAGGAAAAACCAGATACTTTTCCTCAGCCCTTGATTCATTTCACAAGTCCCCCACTCCCACCCCGCCTCAGCCTGCCCCTCATATCTGTTACAGGTTAGAGAACCAGAAACCCAAAGCACTGGGGCACTTTTCCTACCAACTGGGAGTTGCATTCCTAAGAGACTTTGACAGACTCAATGACAGGATGACTAATAAGGCTATTCCATGGGAACACGCATTAATAAGTAGAATTTAACAATTAAAATACTTAATTTATAAAACAAAAGACTATGAACCCAACCAGCACTCTAAATAACAATTACTTAGCCTTTGGCTATACAGTCTTTCTAACATCTTAGGAAGCAAATTAAACAGATTTACTATGGAATTAAAAAAACAAAAAGCTAACTCCCCAATGGCTATTACATTCTTCCCGAGAACTGAGTAACACTGGGTTTTACACTACAAAACATGACAGAGAACATGATTCCTACTTTAATAATAATGAGAACTTTTTGAGGGCTGTAACCTTACCTGACAAATAGCAATAAAGATAAATAACTTCTTTATATAATTACCACAAGCCGAAGTAGCACCCAACAGCCTATGCAGAGCAACACAACCCAATGACAGCCCATGTGGAAAGGGCGGCTTGGGCGCTTAGCTCAACACGTTACTGATAGAAGTTTTTATTTATGTCCTGCCTACTTTACGAGCTCCAGCTTTTCACACTTCAAATCTGGTTTTCAACTAGAAGGTCTTTCTACTCGGCCCCTCCTTTCACAGAAAACAAATTAAAATGACTGCTAAGCTCTTATTCAGCACACAGCATGGGTTTGTCTTTCTGCACAATTACTCAGTCGGATATGCAAATGTAGGAAGAGTATATTAAGTGGTTGGGGAATTACGTCACCAACAAAATTACAAATGCAAAGGAACTGTGTAGAAGGAAGCTATAGAAAACAGTTGTTGTAAGATTCAAAGATCAAAGAAATTAGGGAAATCCAGAGATGAAATGGAAAAACACTCTAGACTACACTACATCAACAGACGCTAAGGATAAAAACACAAACGCCAAAAGTTAAAGTGCATATTTTGGACAAAGCCTCAAAGAAAATCCAAAAGGTCTAGAAATTGTTTTCACATAAAAGCATGAGGCACGCTGACTGTAAAGAATGGTGCTGAGGCTGCAGGCTGTGTCTGCTGTAAAGCATGGTGCTGCGGCTGCAGGCTGTGTCTGCTGTAGAGCATGGTGCTGCGGCTGCAGGCTGTGTCTGCTGTAGAGCATGGTGCTGCGGCTGCAGGCTGTGTCTGCTGTAGAGCATGGTGCTGCGGCTGCAGGCTGTGTTTGCTGTAGAGCATGGTGCTGCGGCTGCAGGCTGTGTTTGCTGTAAAGCACTGCAGGCTAAACCTGGAAAGACTCTCAGCATGTCCAGCTTCCCTCCACATTTAGGTATATTTGACATCTCTCAAGAAAGTGATGATACCAATACAAAATAATCTTTATCTGCCATTTGGGAAACTGAGCTCAGCAAAGGCAAGATGCTCAGTCAGGTCTGCTTCATACTAAAAGGGAAGCAGTAAGAACTGAAAATGTAAATATTCAGGATCATGATTCTCCGGTCTGAATGCTTATTTCACATCCCTGTGTGGATTAAAGTGGGTGTGTGCGCATGTGCATGCTCGTTCTCTCTCTCTCTCTCTCTCTCTCTCTCTCTCTCTCTCTCTCTCTCTCTCACACACACACACACACATACACAAGAGAGAGAGAGAGAGAGAGACAGAGAGAGAGAGAGAGACAGAGACAGAGAGAGGAGAGACAGAATTGGTCTACCCAGAAGAACAGCGAGGTAGGTACCCCACATAAATTTGTCTTAGAGTACAAGAAGGAAGTGCAGGTTTAAAATTAAAGTATAATGAACAAGATAGAACCAGGACTGGCAAGTAGGTGGGGGTGCGGTGGTGTTGGTAATAAAGGGTGCTGTTATTAAGGATAATTACACCAACTTGATCTGAATCCAGTATTTTAAATTCACTGGAAAAGTATTAAAGAAGCAGAGAATTCCTTTAAAAATAAACATATTCATCCAAGAAAGTTTCTAACAAATAGGTTCAATCTTAAATGTAATAAAAAGCAAAAGTTATTTCAGTGCTTATAATTTTAACAACAATGGCCTTCTTATTGAAATTACAGTTACATCACTTCCCCTTCGCTTCCTCCTCCCACCCCTCTCATGCACCCTGCTTGCTGTCACATTCATGGCCTCTTTTCTTTAATCGTTCTCCACACTGATTTCCAGGGAGGCTGCGCCATTTTCAATCCCACCACCAATCCCCTCCAGCATTTGGCTGTTGTTTTGCCAATTTTGCTGTTCCGACTAGGAAAGATAAAATCTCCAAGTTGTTTTGATTTGCATTTCCCTGATTGCTAGGAACAATGAACATGTTGTCAGATATTTCTAAACCACATTTATTTCTTCCTTTGGGAAGCATGTTCAGACCCCAAGCCCATTGTTTAAATGGGTCATTTGTTTTTTTTAGCTCTTGGTTTTCTGAGTTCTTTATGTATTCTGGGTATTGATCCTCTGTCAGGAGGATGCCTGGCCAAGATTCTCTGCATCCTGTGGGCTTTCTCTTTACTCTCTGTTGTTCCTTTAGCTGTGCAGAAGCCTTGCAGTTTAATGTGGTCTCATTTCTTGGGCAAATGGAATCCCACTGAGAAAGCCCTGTCCTGCACCTATATCCTATAGGTACTGCCTGTGTTCTCTTCTGGCAGGCCCAGTGTTTCATGGTTCACATTTAGTCCATTTGGAGTTAGTTTTGTGCAGGTGATAGATATGGGTCTAACTTCGTTCCATGTGGACAGCCAGTTTCCCCAGTACCATTTGTTGAAGATGCTTTCTCTCCTCTAGTATATTTTTGGCCTCTCTGTCAAATATTAGATGGCTGAAGTTACACATACTCATGTTTGGATCTTGGTTCTGTTCCATTTGCCTACAAGTCTGTTTTTATGCCAATACCACAACTGCTTAACATAAGAATGTTATGCTAAGCTACTAAAAATTACTTTTAAGGTTCTAATAAAACTACAATGAAAACTTTTAATAATGGGGAAAAAAGGAATATGTTTTGATGTGGCTACACTGGGAAGTGAGACAAGGGGATCCACAAGGGGCCTGAAGTAAGATTACGGTTTAAATAGAAAGCCAAGGATTTGAATCTTTCAGCGGTCCTGGCTCACCATTGACCAGCTTCCTTCCCAGGCTTTAAGGTGGCCTGACAAGCTGTTAGAACTGTGAAGTCGCTATCCTGGAGACAGATTCTCCCAGCATGAGATTCCTGGGGAACCCCCACATCTCGGGGTCCCTTCTTCAAACAGTCTGGTACTCAGACTGAGAGATAAAAATGTCCCTTTATAATATCTTCATTTCTGCCTGGCCTATAGCAATTCCCCACACTGTTTAAGACCTCAATCTTGGGGCAAAATATTCTGAAATGAATGTAATAAACAAGATAATAGCAGAGCCCAAGGCTAGAACATAGTTGGTGGTAGACAGCCATGCATACTTTTGGATACTTGGGAAATGGTCTTAAGGTTCATGTAAAGATTGTCCCTCTAGGTACTACCTCCTTAAACTAGCTTATACCTACTTAAAATGGAAGCTACCAGCCTTCGGAGAACTCCTGCCTCTGTAAAGGGTTTCACTGTGTAAGTACAGTTTCTGGCAAAGAGACATGGACAATGTATTTGAGATGCTAGTGCATCACCCGGAAAGCATGCAAAGTGGGTGACCTGGGCCACTTCTATACCTCGGTTGCCTGAACTGCACCAAAGGGTTTTTCTGTCACTAACTCCTGGCATCTGTGACTTATCCCCACCATTAATGCAGTATCAAACCACACCAATCAGGATGAATCATTTCCTGGGGCGGCAGTTTGAATGAAAATGTACCAGATAGGTTCATATAGTTGAATACTTGGACTACAGTTGATGGAGCTATTCAGGAAGGATTAGGAAGAGTGGCCCTGTGGAAGGAAGTGAGTGGGTCACTGGGGCAGACTCTGAGATCTCAAAGATCCATGTTATTAGGTTGTGGAAGACATTTTTAACTGGGCAAAGATGTGTTACTTTTGTTTATGCTGAGGAATATTACTTTAACTGTGTGAAGGTGTGTTACATTTGTTTATGCCGAGGAATATTACTTTTACTGTGTAAAAGTGTGTTACATTTGTTTATGCTGAGGAATATTACTTTAACTGTGTGAAGGTGTGTTATATTTGTTTATGCTTTGTTTAACTATGTAAAGATGTGTTGCCTTTGTTTCACCTTGCCTGCCTAAGGCACCTGATTGGTCTAATAAAAAGCTAACAGCCAATAGCTAGGGAGAGGGATAAGCAGGGTTGCCTGGCAGGAGAGAAGAGAGAAAAAGGAATGAGAGAGGAAAAGAAGAGAGGATAGAACAAGGGAGATGCCTGGGGTCAGCCAGGCAGCCGCCAGCCAGTAGATGTGAGTAGCAGTAAAAGTAAGATATACAGAAAGAAAGCTTAAAGCTCCAAGGCAAAAGATAGATAAAGAGAAACTGGTTAAAAGAGCTAGCCAGAAAGGAGCCTAAGCTAGGCAGAGCATTCCAAACAAATAATAAGTCTCCATGTCAGGATTTGGGAGCTGGATGGTGGCCTAAAAGAAAAGCCTGCTATGCTTCCCAGTTAGCTCTCTGTCTTGCCTCACACTTGTGGATCAAGATGTAAGCTCTCAGCAGCTGTTCCCAGCATATGTCTACATGCCTGCCTGGAGCCATGATCCCTGCCATGATGATCATGGCCTCTAACCCTCTGAAACCATAAGCCCCAAATAAATGCTTTCTTTTATAAGTTGCCTTGGTCTTATTACAGCAATAGGAAAATAGTTAAAATGCCTGTCATGGTGGGTCAATGGAGAATGAATCAGAGAAGGTTCCTGAACAATGCATCCAGACAAACGGTTCAGAAAAGGCAGGAAGCTGTCAGCCCTGACACAAATGCATCCTGGGCATGGTGTTGCTTGCCTGTAATCCCAGCACTGGGGAAGCTGAGATGGGAGAAGTTTGACACCAGCCTATGAATAATCACAAAGCCTTACACCAACAAGATGGATTTGCTTGTGCCAGCCCTTCCCATAATTACTAAAAGCAAAAGTCATTAAATTCTTTCAGGCATAATCTGCTTTTATCCTATAAAGGTATACATTTTTTAATTTTAAAAAATTTTTATTTTAATACATTTTTAAAATCTCCAACTTTATGTATAAATTATAAAAACATTAGTGGAACTACTTTTCATTTTGTTACTTAGAATTATGATCTTTAAAAAGCTACAAGAAATAGAGGCTTCTCTCTGAAGTATAGGTAGCTAAAATATATGCATTTCCTGAAGAAAGGTATCTTTTGAAAGTCTTGTACATGTTATAAACTACCTATAACTTCTCTTTCCACCAAACTCCCATGTTCAAGTATATATATATATATATATACACACACACACACACACACACACACACACATATATATACACATTACAGTAACTTTTTTAGTAAATAAAGATATTGGCTCCTAGCCTGGTGTATAGCTCAGAGGCAGAACAACTGCCTAATATATACAAGGCTCTAGATTTAATCTCTAAAACCACAAAAAATAAATAAATAAAATATTAAAATAAAGTTACATCCCCCTCCTGGAGAGCCAAGGTGGGCCACAAACCCACCACAATGTATCTGCCTTTCTGTACCTAGTGGTCACTTGTGGGACCAAAGAGAACAAAGAGCTCTTGAATGAGTTATGGACTGCTGTAAGAATTAGTCTCCAGGAAGAGAAGCCACTGACGCTTCCCTGCTGGCAAGATGTTTTTCCAGATCTAAATTCTTCTAACTAAATTTGATGCAAAATGTCTGGAGAGTCTGGTTGGATGAACTTAAAAACAAAATCTGGTGGACATTGCAAAAGCCAATTTCAAATAGTTTATTCTTTCAATACTAAAAAAAAAAACCACTATGATTATTATTAAATGCATAGCAATTACAAATAAATGACTGTCCTTTCTCCTAAAATACAAGAAATCAGCTTTTCCTGAGACTTGATAATATTTAAAGTTTGAACACTGAAAGAGCCTTTAACTTGGTTAACAATATTCTAATATTTAAAAGTAACTTTCTTTTAACACAACCCACACTCAGTGAACACGACACTTCTGCAGACGTGGATGCAGCAAACTGCGAAGAATTCAATCGCATTTCAAGTTCGGGAGTGCAGGTAGCACCTGTGTCAACCCATTGACGTGTCAGAGGGGAGTGTCTCCAATGAGTTCATATAATTAATCTCAGTACTCAGGAGGCAGAGCATGTGGATGGCTTGTGAGTTCCAGGGAACCTCAAAACCAGTAAAATGATCTGAAGTTGGCAATAAAAACATTCCATCTGAAGCTGGAGAGATGACTGAACTCTGCAGAGGACCCAAGGACCAGGTTAGGGGTCCCAGAGGTCTGCTGTCCTCTTTACCTCCTACTCCAGGGGGGACATAGTTTTAGAGAGAGAGAAAGCGAGAGAGAGAGAGAGAGAGAGAGAGAGAGAGAGAGAGAGAGAGAGAGAGAGAGAGAGAGAGATAGGCAGGCAGACAGGCAGGCAGACAGATATAGATAAACAGATAAGATCTGTGTTGGGGCTAGAGATGGCTCAGCAGTTAAGAACACTGCCTTCTAAGAGAGGACCTGAGTTTGATACTTAGCACCCACATGGTTGCTCACAACCATCAGTAATTCCAGTTTTATGGGATCTAACACCCTTTCCTAGCCTCCCTGGGTATCAGGCACACACATGATATAGACACGCATGGGGGTAGAAGACCAATATGCACAAAATAATGCACTACTGATATTCAAGACACAGGTTTCAGTTTTGGAATATGCATACCACAGCTTAATCACTAATACAATCATAAGTGCCCCTCACTGACTCCAACAGTGAACATCCGGCTCCTCATTCGTCATGGGACGCTCTGGGCATCACTGGAAACTTCCACAGTAAACGTTCTACTGAGCAGAATGACAGGGGTCTGAGGCTCCGTGGAAACTTTAGAGAAGCTGTTTCGAGGCTCCAGTTGAGCTCCTCAGACCTGACACATAATCTGAGATGCTCGAGGACTTCGGGATTTCAATTCTTATGCTAACAACCTACTCACTGGCAAACTGGGTCATGAGTTTAATATTGATATTAATTTTATTTTTCTTTCATTTTAAGTGAAAAATTGCCGTACAGTCTGAACTGTTTAAAGCACACAAACATAAGGCAAGTCGGCACTACCTGACACGAGCAAAACTGAAGCAAAGTCTGCAAGATATTGGTTTTCACGTTAAAGAAAACAACCCACCAGGAAAAGCATCTCCCCATCATCTTCAACAGTACTCACCTTTAATTCTAAAGAAGTAACTTCTTAGAAATATTAAGTGAAGAGGCAGGCGGATCTCTGTGAGTTCGAGACCAGCCTGGTCTACAAGAGCTAGTTCCAGGACAGGCTCCAAAACCACAGAGAAACCCTGTCTCGAAAAACCAAAAAAAAAAAAGAAATATTAAGTGAAAATAATTAATGATGCTAATTAAGGAATTTTTATATACTTTTCCAAAAAAAATCTACTATTAACAGTCATACTCCAACACTTCAGTGAAACCACATTCTACAGAACTCCTCGACTAAGGTATTTAATAAGAGCCAGGTGCAGTGGCTGAAGGAGAAGTGCCATGAGTTCAAAGCCAGCCAGGGCTAAAAAAATGAGACTAAACAAAAATCCTTTCATACAATTAAATTGAATCACTTACTGCAAGCAGCCCACCCTGACTGCTACAGGAACGTGGGGGAGCTGTGTGGCCCACTTCAGTGTCACGTCCTGGTAAACATGCAGCATGTGGTCGTGGTTTCCAATCAGGGTGTTTACTGTGCCTTCAGAGACTGCAGGAGGAAGATACAGAAAGAAAGTACGAAAAGGGCCCTTCAAAAGGGCGGTACGCGGTGGTCTCTTCGGTATCACACACTAATTGTATTATCTTGGTTTTAACACATAAAGATTTTAGGTGATAAGATATTTAGCTTGGCAAAAAAGAAATAAACCATTTCAAAGACAGAAGTATAGATATCAGCCAAAGTGTTTGCATTTCATCTAGAAGGTATGAATTCTATTAACATATCACACATCTAAACTAATGATTGACAGGCAGTCACTGCAAGCCATTCTATTAGACAGCGTTGCTCTGCTTAGAAAAGAGTGATGTTCTCATGGAAGGATTCTTGAATAGTCGCATCACGGAGAGCAGTAATGAGCAGGAAGCCCGTCTACAGGGACCTTACAGAGTCAAGGGCTGGCAGGACCATGTGTGCTTTATATCAAACGTCTACAGAACAGTGAAAGAGAAAGCTATTTTCCTAGACGTTTGAAATGTGTGTCTGAGTGTGGCATTTTCTGATGTGTGCATGTATGTATACGACAGAGTCAGAAGGGTAACAGAAAGTCTTCGCACTCACCTGAGCAATATGGCAGAAAACAGCTGGGGCTACAGTCGAGCTTCTTCATGAATCGAATCTGCCCGTTATCCTTCAGGCAAAAGAAGTTTCTCTCACCAAGCACAAAAACAGAAGACGCTGACTGGTTAAAGGGGATGATACAAATGTCAAGAGCTTGCTCTCCGATGTTCAGAGTCCAGTCCACCTGCAAAGCAAAGGCCAGCAGTGATGGAGCTGTTACTGTACCCACCATTTTCATATCAGCGAAAATGAAGAAACTGCTTTAGAGCAAAACAAGATGTCTAACTTCTTAGCTTTGTTTTGAGGCTGGCTTGTTTGCCATCACTGTAGTTAGTATTTTATAGGTTTGATCCGATCCCTTACCAAGTGATATTAACTACTCAGAGATTCCAAAGCATGCATCAGCAAAGTCACCTATGGAGCAGTGGAGGAGTGGTCGGGGGGCACTGACATGCAGTAACGTACTATATACACAAAAGGCTGCACAAGTTCTGAATGCTCTCCATACAGAAATGACAGTGGCTAGAGAGATGGCTCAGCAGGTAGAGGACCAGAGTCAGGTTCCCAACCCCCACGTGGTGACTCACAGCCATTGGGCTCTACCTACAGGGGACGATGGCCTCTTCAGACCTCCACAGGCACACACAGACGCACATGTGATATATGCATGTACATTCAGAGAAAATATCCATGCATATACAATAAAAATAAATATTTATTAAAAATGATAAATTTTGGAGATTGATTTGTTAGACCTGATTTAAATATTAAACAATGTACACATTCATCAAAACATCACATGGCAATCCATATACATGTTCATGTTTTATATATCAGTTTAAAACAAATTTAATCTTTTAAAGCTATGTTTATCTTGCAAATCAATAAATCACACTCAATAAAACCCAGAGTTAATATTGCTGTAAACATGATGTTTTCAACAAAGACAGCTCTAAAATGTATTCATGTGTAGTCCTGTACTGAGTTGTCACCAAGTGATGACAGGAGTAAGGGCAGATTGGTTTCTCGACACTAGGAACTACCCGGAGAGAAGTCTGCTCCCGTGGAGCATGCTCTATATCCAGTAGATGCTTCTTAAAACAATGAAAGGATAGACAGAAAGTATGTGTGCGGAATGTTTTTAGAAGAGTTAAGCAAGAGTTAACATTTTAAACTGATATATGTGTAAGGGTGCACGTGAGGATGGCTTCACAAGAAGACAAAATCTACACCAAAAAGACGTGAACACCTCAGTGAGCATCGAATAAACTAACACCAGTAATCTGTAAAAAGGAAAGAAGCCCGAGCATGGTGGCCCATGTCTATAACCCCACCATTCAGAAGGACTGAGAGTTAAGGCCAGGTGCTCTGTGGCTGGGGGAAGTCACAGTGGACCCCATCAGTTACAACACTGATGTGCCCTGACAAGATAGGCTCCAGGCAATTGTGGCATGACATTACGGGGACATCAAACCACCGCTGGTTCTAATTGCTCCTAAGATCCGAACGGTGGTGGTGCATGCCTTTAATCCCAGTGCTCTGGAGGCAGAGGCAGGCAGATCTCTGTGAGTTTGAGGCCTGTAACTACAAGAGCTAGTTACAGGACAGGCTCCAAAGCTACAGAGAAACCCTGTCTCGGAAAAAAAAAAAAAAAAAAAAAAAAAAAGATTGCTCTTGCACCTAAGGAGTAAACTCATTTCTTTTCCATCAACCTGGCCAAGAGTTGGGGAGGTCACAGGCCCTAGGGGAAAACCTAGTACTGTTGTTTTTCTAAACGGATGTGGATCAAACAGACTTCTTACTACTATGTCTATAACCACTGCAGTCAGTGATGATTAACGCAGAGACCCTGGGCAGTGGTGGCGCACACCTTTAATCCCAGCACTCAGGAGGCAAAGGCAGGTGGATCTCTGTGAGTTTGAGGCCAGCCTGGCTTACAGAGCGAGTTCCAGAACAGCCAAGGCTACACAGAGAAACCCTGTCTTGGGGGTGGGGGCAGCGACCCCAAACAGCTCAGAGTGGAGAATAAGTGACTCTGGGATGCTGGCCTTAAACGGGGACATCTGTATTACTCCTCCAAAGCTAAAGGATCCTCA
Source organism: Chionomys nivalis (assembly GCF_950005125.1). Taxonomy (NCBI): domain Eukaryota; kingdom Metazoa; phylum Chordata; class Mammalia; order Rodentia; family Cricetidae; genus Chionomys; species Chionomys nivalis. Next base: position 22,150,510 of record NC_080089.1, on the reverse strand, counting down.
GCAAGAGGGAGGGGAAAGGATATAAGAACTAGATGCTGCGGAGGAAGGGCATGAAAGGAGCCTTCTGGACATGAAGAGCCACTGCACTCTTGAACTCACCGTGGCTATGCACAAGAGCGACCTCGGATCAGGTCTGTCACCCTCTGCCATGCGTGAATAAAGGGCTCTCATTCCCCCACAAGCGCACTGCACATGCGCACCGCACACGCGCACTACAGGATGATGGCAATTACTGAGAGCTATGGGATAGGGCTCATCGTCCATGGTGTGGACTCTGCTAAGTTACCCGCGTTTCTGTAAATCCTCACTCATGTTCATACAAGCTGTGGCGGACTGAATGGAAATGGCCCCACAGGCTCAGAGAGTGACACTATTAAAATGTGTGGCCTTGTTGGAGGAAGTGTGTCACTCGGGAGAGGCTTTGAGGTTACAAATGTTCAAGCCAGATCCAGTGTCACCGTCTCTTCCTGCTGCCTGCAGATCAGAAATAGAACTCTCGGCTTCCTCTCCAGAACGACGTCTACCTGTATGCTGCCATGCTTCCTACCATGACGATAATGGGCTAAACGTCTGAACTGTAAGCCAGGCCCAATTAAATGCTTTCCTTTACCATGGTTGCCGTGGTCATGGTGTCTCTTCACAGCAATAGCACACTGACTAACACACAAGCAAACACAATTACCTCAGGAGGTTCAAATAAGGCTTAAGGTACCCAAGTAGGAGTGAAATGTTTCAGTTAGGGAGTGGGAGGGTAGCAGGGGTTATTAAAATGCCCCAAACCTGAAATACACATGTATGGAATTGGTAAGAATAAAAAAAAATTTAAAGAGTTTAAGTATAACCTTGGATACATAGCAAGTTTAAGGCCAGCCTAGACTACATTAGACCCCTTCTCAAAAAAAAAAAAAAAAAGTAAGGGTGAATTCCTTTAAGAGACAAGCCATGCCCACCCCCCACCCCTGTCCATCACCAAGGCAAGCAGATCTTCCTTCCTACATCAACAAGTACAAGTTATCAAATCTCTCTCACCCTGCCTTCCATAGTCTTAAAAATACTTTTCATTGTACAAAAAAAATCTGTCACAGTCATTCTGATATCAATATGCTACTATTTATACAATGCATATGTCTAAAACTTATGTTTTCACAAACCCAAAGAATTCTTGTAAGTTCCAGGGAGTCGAATTGAAGAATCCACCTTAAACAGGTCAGATACACCCCCTCTCAATTACCTGATCCTAAATTTTTTTTCCTAAACTTAACTTTGTCCTCTGTTCTGCCAATACCTTAAACAGGTGTAAGAGACACCAGACATTTCCATACCACAAACACCGGACAGGAACAAAGAGACCAGCTATGCCAGGATGTTACCAGCACCCAGCCTTCTCAGGTTCCCCCCTCAAGACGATGCCCACAAATAAGCAGGAAGCAGTCTTGAGACCCTACCGCCCCAATCCTTTAACCTGTTATGCCTAATCTCCTGCCTTTTTATTATAAAAAAGAGATGGGAATATAGTGGTCTGTCCTGTCCCTTTAAGAGACAAGCTCTGTCCCCTCCCCCATTCTCTGCCAAGGCAGGCAGATCTTCCTTCCTGCCTGCAGCCCAAGCCCTTTCCTTTCTGTCTCTCTCCCAAAGAGGTAGCTGCTGCCATGGCTCCTCTCCCCACCCCACCCCTGCCTCTGGTTCTCTTTCTTTCTCTCTCTCTGCCTCTCTCTGCCCTTCCCCTTTCACCCCTTCCCCTTTCCCCTTTACAACCCACTAAACAAATATCCAACCTCACTCTGCATGGCATGCCTATCCATCACGGTCTCTCACCGGCCACGTGGCTCCCTGCCTGGGATCCGCTGCCCCTTATGGCCCACAGGCCACTAGGGGAATAGTGCCATTTTATTTTTACCATTACATAAGGAAAGAATAAATTCAAAGAATTTGAAGAGTCACTTTAAAGATATAATTGGCCTTCTGGCTAAAAAGGCATGACTTTAGATATTAATCTACCTCCTTTAGGATTAAAACAGCTGATGAAAATCTGCAGTAATGAGTCTGGCCAGAAATGAAGATGTTGTCAATGTGCACAAAAGAACATCTGTGGGAGAGAAGCAGCACTGTAACGACAGGGAGATGAGTCAGATTGCCACAAACTGATGCAACACTGCGCTCATCCCTGCTGGACACAGTGGTACAAGCCACGACACTAGCACTCACCAGGCTGGCCCGAGAATGTCAGGAGTTAAAGGAGAGTAAAATCCAGTCTCAGAAAAGAAAAAAGGAGGAAAGGGAAAAGGAAAGTGGGGAAGGGAGGGAATCATTCAAGTAGCATTTCATCAGATGCCAGTGAACACATAAGCACTGCATCTCCCCCACACTGTAATTTGCTAGAAGTCTAACATTGATGAGTGAAGTGTAACTCAGGCTGGTGTGTGCACACTGTAACTTGCTAGAAGTCTAACATTGATGAGTGAGGTGTAACTCAGGCTGGTGTGTGCACACTGTAATTTGCTACAAGTCTAACATTGATGAGTGAGGTGTAACTCAGGCTGGTGTGTGCATACTGTAACTTGCTAGAAGTCTAACATTGATGACAGTGAGGTGTAACTCAGGTTGGTGTGTGCATAACTAAGAGATAAAGATTCATCTGGAATAGCTAAGCATACCATTTCTGAGGCCATAATCTGAGATCTGGGATTAAATACTTCCATTCTCTAGGTACTGAGTATCATTGTCTGACTTCACAGGGAAACAGCACACAGCCTAAGCTTACCAAGAATATTAATTTGTAAATTCCTCCACTTCCAACCAAGATGGGACAACATGATAGGATTCAGTATCTTGCCTGAAACAACCACAAAACGCAGAGAACACATAAAACAGTGGTTTGTAAGACAATAAGAATAATGATAATGCCTTATACACAAAACAAAAACAGCACCTCCAGCCACACAAGAGTTCTTTCAGAGCAGAGTTCAGGGAGGGTGGAGCCAGGCAGAGCATAGCAAACTTACTGAACTGAGAAGATGAATTCAGAGGCCAGAGAAACCAAGGCAGTTAGAGTTGACAACACATTCAATGAGGAGACCAACCCTGGGAGACAGATAGAAAATTACCTCAGATGTCCACCTGAGATTCCATCAGTATATTTCAGAAAGAAACTAGGGAAGGCCAGGGAACCCTCCCCCAGGATTCCAGGTAGCAGTGCCCAACATCCACACAGAACTGAATCTGTGCTCAAAAGTTTGTAGCCCCGGGGGCACTGGCGGGGCTCACAGAAGGCTCTGCTCTCATGACTGGGGAAAATAGCCATGCATTAAGTAATTTTGCTCCACCTAATAAATCTTTAAAACAATGTTCAAAAAGATCAAACTGTTTTCAAACAACTGTGTCGCCGGACTAAGCTTAGCCTGTAATAATTAAAAAATATCTAAAATGCAATAAAATAAAATTGACTATATCTGACATCTAATAACTTTTAAATTAACAGTCATGCAAATAAAATAAAACAGGAAATGTGATTTACAATGAAGAGAAATAAATCAACTGAAACTAACTCAAAACTGATACAGATGCAAAGAGTTAGAAAACAAGATATTAAATATTATAACTACTTTCTATCTTCAAAAAGTTATATGAAGACACTGGAGATGCAAACGTTCAAACTGAATTTACAGAAACAAAATCTATGCCAAATGAGTTTGATTCCACCAGAAAGAAGTTATTAGTGGTCATAATTATAGCAATAAAAATTAGCCCAAGTGAAAGAGCAAGAATAAATGACTTTTTAATGGGAAATGAAATCATTGGATGGTAAAAAGCTGTCTGAGGCCCAGGGCACAGTCTTTGCCATTGCAAAATTAGTTAATTAATTGAACAAAATAAAAAGAAAGATCTGTGAGCCGTGGGGAAGTCTTTAGCAAGTTAAGTACATGTATAATTAGAGTACTCCATAGAAGAGACAGAGATGCACACAAAATATCTAAAGGATTGATGGCCCATTTTTTTTCAAATTTTATGAAAATTGTAAATTCACAGATGCAGAAGGATCAACAAGTACTAAATCTGAGAGACATAAAAGGGAGAAAGGAGAAGAGAAAGGGAGAAAGATGCCAGAATCTGAACTGCTCAAAATAAGTGTCTAAGGAAAAAAAAAAGCCTAAAAATTAAGCCAAGGAAAATTTGTATGAACAGAGAAATATAAGGTATAAAAATTTCATACTGAAGAGATGTTTTTCTGGGTCAGCAAAATGGCTCAGGGGATAAAGAAGTTTGTTGCCGAGCATGGAGATCTGTAATTATTCCCAGAACATAACAGAAGGAGAGAACCAACTCAGTAAGCTGTCCTCTGGCAGATACACAAACACGCATGTGTGTATGCACAAATACATACAGACACACACACATAAACACACACAGGCACACATGGGTCTGGCGACACATAAACTTAGTAAGTAAGTTAATACATAAATAAATGTACAGAATTTATTTTTTTAAAAAAAGAGGCTTTTAGCTGGACGGTGGTGGTGCACGCCTTTAATACCAGCACTTGGGAGGCAGAGACAGGCGGATCTCTGTGAGTTCGAGGCCAGCCTGGTCTACAAGAGCTAGTTCCAGGACAGGAACCAAAAGCTACAGAGAAACCCTGTCTCGAAAAATAAAAAATAAAAAAAATAAAAAGAGGCTTTTACAAAGTGTGAGAGAGAGGTGAGAACATGGGGTGTACAAGGGGGGTTAACAGGAGTGGGTGGTGATGAGCCTGGAAGGAAGGGTGTGACCAGAACACACACGTGTGTGAAACTGACAAGGAATACACTATTTTTATACTGCTGTTCTGCCAAAGGCACATAACAATAAAATGGCACTCAATGACATCCTGTTAGACTCATAGATCGGTGTTCTCAGCCATCATCAGAGAAGCTTCCTCCTGCAGCAGACAGAACAAACGCAGAGACCCCCAGCTGGACAGTGCAGAGAGTGCGAGACCTTGGAGCACTCAGTCCTAACTGGGACATCTCCATCAACCCTCCCCTCAGGCCTCAGAGAACCACATGGAAGAGGAGGCAGAGTGTAAGAGCCAGAGAGGAGGAGGACACCAAGAAACAAAGCGCTCCAAACGTGGCAGGACGGACACACACACACATGTGCAGAGCCTGCACACGTCTGAGCCAGATGGAGTCCCAGTGTGGGAGGGGAAGCAGATACAGCCCCCATCCCTATCCCAGAGGCTATATCCAATGGACAAACCACCTAAAAGGAAAAGCTCCGTTTTCTCCACTGGAGTTTCACTGGGTATATAAACCACAGTTAAGGCCAGGTTCCACGCCCAGCAATGATGGCCAATAGAAGGCAAGCTCAGTAGCTTTTCTGGAGGGATCTTTGTCTCATAGGCTCTATTTGAGCTTTACTTTTCCCCTCACTTTACAGATCTCTTGTTTATATATTATGGTTTCTGATTTTGTTTTTATGGGTTTCTTGTGTTTTTACTATTTTTCCTGTTTGTTCTGTCCTGTTTATTTTATCTTACTTATTTTTATTTTTTATTACTATTTTGAATGCCTATTTGTTTTCTAATAAGAGAGAAAGGGTGTAGATTTGGGTGGGTGGAGAAGTGGGGAGGATCTGGGAGAAGTAAGTGGAGGGAAAGACATAATCAGACTATACTGTATAAAAAAAATCTATTTTCAATTAAAAAGTAAAAAAAAATGCTTCATCTTGATTTAACATGGGTTGGTCATATGCATCCAGAAATTCACCTGTTTTTATTTAATTCCACATATGTGTTCTGTACCTATATCCTTTCACTGACCCCCAACTCTTCCTTCCCACCCCTCCCTTGCTCCTTTCAAAGTCCTGGTGAGTTTGTATGTACATGTGTGTATGTGTTTGTGTGTGTGTGTGTGTGTGTGTGTGTGTGTGAATAAACACATACAACCTGTTGACTCTATTTAGTACTGACCTTATTTATATGTAAGTTTTCACAGTTTCTAGTTCAGTGGAAAATAAAGATTTTAAAACCAAGAGAGGTGGGGGAGAGGGAAGAAAAGAAGGAAGGAAGGAAGGGAGGGAGGGAGGAGGGAGGGAGGGAGGGAGGGAGGGAGGGAGGGAGGGAGGGAGGGAGGGAGGGAGGGAAGGAGAGAGGGAAGGAGAGAGGGAAGGAAGGGACAGATAAAGGATGGGAGGGAGGGAGGGAGGGAGGGAGGGAGGGAGGAAGGAAGGAAGGAAGGAAGGAAGGAAGGAAGGAAGGAAGGAAGGAAGGAAGGAAAAGATGAAAACAGACAATTTAAACAGGTGTTTGGAATTAATTTCATGCTGGTTTATGGTCTCTTCAGTTGAAAGCGACGCTGTCTAGCCATCCACAGGGTGGTGGGGCTACCTGTGTTCCGGGCATCATGGCATGCAGAGGAACATGCTCCACAGCTCAGCAACAGATCTTTGCCATTGGTAGAACTATATAAAGAAAACTTATCAAAATATAATTTTTATTTTCTTCCAAGAATTCTCTAACAAATATGATTACATATGGCATTATTGAAATCTTTGTATATTAAAGGTCTTACAACTAGTCTTTTTCCAGAACCAAGCTTTTGCTGTTCCGTCTCCTGCTTCTTGTCTGCATCCGTCGCGAAGGCAAGCACCTGGTACCTGTTTGAAAGGGACAGCAGAGGACACATGACTTCATAGTTTAAAGTGAGGATCACCTGAAACTTCAGAGGTACAAAATCCATAAACACTGTGAGAGGCATTTTCTTTAGTTCTAAAACCCACAAATTTTCAATTAAATTTTAGTGAGTTTTATTATGAGACATGATATGAACGATCATGTGATAACGACATCCACGTGTCGCATCTGTGAACCCAGCACTACATCGAGGCTCTCGGGAGAACTGTGTACAGCAAATAACTGGGGAAAGGTCTAGCACCTCAATACCACACACCAGAAAGAACTTAAGTACAAAAAAAAAAATTCACATAACATAAAAATAAATCATTTTTTAAAAAGCTGGGTCTTGGTGGTGCACACCTTTAATCCTAGCAATTGGGAGGCAGAGGCAGGTGAATCTCAGTGAGTTCAAGGCCAGCCTGCTCCACAGAGCTTTCAGGATAGCCAGGGCTATGCAAAGAAATCCTGTCTCAAAAAACAAAACAATAACAACAAAAACAATTTGTAATATACTCAATATACAAATAAAGTTATCCAATAAAGTTTAGGTTTCATTATTTCCTACTAATTAATATAATATTTTAGAATAATTATCTACTATAAATTAAAAAGAACTTCAAACAGATTCCTTTCCTTACTATTAAATCTCATTATTTGTATTGTACTTCCAGGCTAAGATAAAACTTATAAAACATATATATTCAGACAATCCCTATCGACTAAGACAAAGACATCTGAGAATGTGGGTCCAGCAGCCTGATGAAGACAGTGTGGAGGATCTAAACACATGCGGACGAGCCAAGGCAGGGGCTAAGGTGCCGCTAGGCAGAGCACTTACCCAGCATACACAGCACAGGGGCTCAATCCCAGCACTGAAGTGTACAGCTACTCAGTATCACACACTGCCATGATTTGAATGTGCCCCCCCCCCAAACTCATGTGTTAGAAACTCAATCCCAAAATGTTACATGCTTGGAAGAAGGAGCTAAAAGTATACAATGGAAGAAAGAAAGCATCTTCAACAAATGGTGCTGGCACAACTGGATGTCAACCTGTAGAAGAATGAAAACAGACCCATATCTATCACCATGCACAAAACTCAAGTCCAAATGGATCAAAGACCTCAATATCAATCCGAACACACTGAACCTGATAGAAGAGAAAGTGGGAAGTACCCTACAACATATGGGCACAGGAGATCGCTTCCTATGTATAACCCTTTGAAGCTTTTATATAGCTACATTGAGTATCATTATTTCACCTGAGGACTAAGTGAGCCCCTAAAGTAGCCTCATTAACATCTAGACAGTAAGCAAAGACAGACACAACCAATACTGACTCCTGATTTCCAAATCAGAACCAGTCTCCTCCTGAAAAACAGCTGGGCAGAGTACTGAAGTACCTGAACACAGCCGGCAGCAAGTTAGATCATGCCCAAGACCAGCATCTCTCTAATGGTTCTCCCTTCGTTCCTCTCAACTGTGACCAAGGACGTGCACAAACCCAGCAATTCCAAGCGGACTTGGAAATATGAAACTTTCCAAGCACTTGTTCTTTTTCCCACCATTCGAGTGCTCGCTGACAAAAGCTAAAGAACAAGACCCCTGTGAGCCTGCTGAAGGAATGCGCAGGCCCAGGGCAGGGCGATGCACAGAGAGAGCCAGAAGGATGCTCAGAGCTGAACGGTGCTGGTCACAGACAAGCAAATTCAGGTGCACCGGTGACATGACCCAGCAGCTGACCCACAGAACACCAATTACACAGGCAACCACATGATCTAGTGTCCTGCACAGCACATCACAGAAGCGGCCACAGGCTGCTGAAATATGAATTGTTGTAATACAGACCACCAAAGTCAGCTCCCCATGTCACCTGTCAAATGAAACAGAGTTGTCACCTCAAGTAGGACCAGGCAATTTGGTCAATATTTGATTGGAGAACATAACTGGAAATCATACTTCTGTGGACAGTGTCATAGTGACCGTTTTCACCAGGACACAAGTATTCTTATCATATCAAGAAAATCATTGTCATTAAATGATGCAAGGAACAAAACAGAAGTTTCCCAAAAATATATTTCTTTTCATTTCTCCATAAAGTTCATGTGAAATATCTACTGTAAGCAAGGGAGTGGAATTAAGAGGCTAATGGTGATCCCTGAACAACACCTCACTGAGAAGGAAGGAGTGGGAGGAAGCAGAAAGGCCTCCAGACCTTGTGGTGAGCAGGGAAGGAAGCAAGAGCATGTCAAGACACTGGAGACAGCAAGGGTGAAAGACAGGAGCAAAGCCTTTCCCTTGGCCAGAGCCTCAACCTGGGACCCATACAACCTTCTGAACGCATTCAGTCAACAACCTCAGCTTTCTCTACTCCACATACTGAAAAAGGCACTAGATGTGCAGAGTAGACTAAGACCTGCCTCTTGACTTCAGGCAGTACCCAGAAGGGTGTGGCGGGATTCCAGCCAGCCAGCTTCTGCAGCTTGCTAGGACACAGGTCCCTGCACAGCTACCCATGGGAAGCTGACAAGATTTGAGCTGTATTACAAAGCCTCCTAGAGGAAGCGTACCAGTCATTTGTTTAAGTTTGCTTCCCTAATGACTCTTGCAGTCACTCCTAAATAAAAGACTTCAAGCATGCAGCGCATCTTTATGTGTTCCTTGTTAGTGGACGTCTAGTCTGGTTGTTTCTTCACTGCTAGGAACAGGGCAGCTATAAACAGGGTGTGCAAGGATCTCTGTGCTATGCCGACTCAGGAGTCTTTGGGATATATACCCAGAATTGTACCATTTTCATTTTTTTGTTTGTTTTTGTTTTTCGAGACAGGGTTTCTCTGTAGCTTTGGAGCCTGTCCTGGAACTAGCTCTTGTAGACCAGGCTGGCCTCGAACTCCCAGAGATCTGCCTGCCTCTGCCTCCTGAGTGCTGGGATTAAAGGTGTGCGCCACCACCGCCCTGCCTACCATTTTCATTTTTTAAGGAATTTCCACAGTGGCTGCACAGATTTGAACTCTCAGCAAACATGGATATCAGTCTGCCTCTTCCTGCGTCTTCACCAGCACTTGTTTTCATTTATTTTTTAACGATACCCATTCTGACTAGGGTTAGGTGGACTCTGAAGGTATGTTCCTAGCAGTGAAGAAACAACCAGACTAGACGTCACTAACAAGGAGCACATAAAGATGCGCTGCATATACAAGGGCATTTTATACAGCCATAAATAAAACGAAGGCATGAAATTTGCAAGAAAGTTGATGCAACTGGAAATAATTGTGTTAAGTAAAATAAACCAAACTCAGAAAGACAAATACTATATTTTGTCTCATGTATGGAAGCTAGATAAAAAGAGTATGTTTATATGTGTGTATTTATAAATATATGTTTGTAGGTAACAGGAGTTGAGGGGAGGTGGGAGACAATGGGCTATGGCAGTGAGAGCAGGAGTGGGGCTCACTGACATCCATGTCTCCTATGACCTTTCTCCTCCCCCCTCCCTAAGTCCTCTTTCCCCCTTCTCATGGGTCACTTGGTAGTGAGCAAGTGATTCTGTCAGGAAAAGAGAAGAAAAGATACTGCAAAGTCTGCACACGTGGCCAAGAGGACTGCAACACCAGGACTCTTAGACTCAGTCAGGACAAACAATGCTCCCACAAAGCAAATCAGGGAGCAGGAGGCTCAGCAAAGGCTCTTACCACCACGCTTGACTCAATCCCCAGATCCCACGTGTTGGAAAGAAAGAATCAAATTCTGCAAGTTATCCTCTGACCTACACACACACACGAACACACACACACACACACACACACACACGAACACACACACACACACGAACACACCCCTATACAATAAGTAAGTGAAATTTAAAACAAAAAGGTGCAACTGGCCAATGAGGTGGCTTAGAAGGGAAAAGTACTTGTTGCTAGGCCTGACTATCTGAGATTGATCTTGGATGGAACCAAGTCCCCCAAGGTATCTCTGATATCCAGGCATGTACCATGCCAAACATGCCCTGCCCCAGACATGAGTCCGCATACACTCAAAAATACAAACACACACACCCACACAAATATGTAAGAAAACAAGCCTGGCTTGATAGTACATGTCTATAATGCTAAATTGGAGGCTGAGGCAGGAGGATTACAGCCTGAGCTGCAAGAGCCAAATCCTTCCTAAATAAATAAATAAATAAATAAATAAATAAATAAATAAATGAGAAAGAAAAAAAAAGAATAAGAAAAAACATTTGATTCTAAATTAAAATCATTTGCAGTTTATATTGACAATGATGAGTTCTGTGTCTCATCCACGGCCCTGGGGCGTGGGGCCTGGGGCGTGGGGCCTGGGGCCTGGGGCCTGGGGCCTGGGGCCTGGGGCGTGGGATGTGTAAATATCATTAACAACAGGCTGGCCAGGAGAGTCGTACACACACTAAAGCTTGAGGCCAAAGTCCATACATGCTCCGATCTGAATATAATTAACTTTAAAGTAGTTAAATATCAATATCAAAATGAAGGTGAACTATGTCTTAAAAGTCCATTCTATTAGTCAATTACATTCTATTAAGTGACTATAGATAGGCTTAATGAGGCCTCAAGAAAAAGGAACCAGGAGTTTTCATGCTTTTCTCCTTCCTAAATTTCCCTGGGACTATCATTTAATTCAATCTATTAAACTTGAAAGCATGCATACATATATCACAGAACTTAATGTTAAAAGTCTTCCCAATTGTCTGATGTCTCAAGCATTTTTACCATTATAAATGAACCTCATAATGAATAAAGTGTGTGGGTTTTAGATATAAATGGAAATGAATTAAATATATTAGTATGTTAAAGAACTATCAGAGCTGAAACAAGACTTTTGTGATATTAACCTCACACATTAAGAAAATGCACCCATCGCCTCCTCATGGGATATCTCCTGGAGTTACACACAAACTAGAGTTATCTGAAAGGAGGCAACTTCAGTGGTCAACTTGACTATATTTGGGATGAACTATAATCCAGAAACAGAGAGCACACCTGTGAGAGATTTCCTGCTTTATTTGAAGTGGGTGAATCCACTTCCACTCTGGACCTTGAGTCAGGAATGGCCACACTCATTTGATCTAGTTCTTGGGGTGGGGAGACATACCTTTAATATGGGCCTCACCTTCTGCTGGAAGCCTATATTGGAACATAGAAGAAGGAAGGTTTTTCTCTTTGCCTGTCTCCCCTTGCCTTGCTAACACATCCGTTCCTTCACTGGCATGGAGCCTACTTTGCTGAGGTTCTAGCATACACAGAAGACCAGCTGAGACACCCAGCCTTGTGGCGCTGAGCAACTCAAAGATTCTTGGAGTTTCTATTCTCAACCAGTCATTGTTGGATTAGCTGGACTGCAGCCTGTAAGTCATTCTAATAAATTCCCTTGACAGATGATAGACAGACAGACGAACAGAAAGATATTCGTTCTGTGACTCTAGAGAACCCTGACTAATACATGCCTCCATAAGATCCAGCAGTGAGGCATTTTCTTAATTAGTTATTGATGGGACCATTGTGGGTGGTGCCATCCCTGGGCTGGTGGTCCAGGGTTCTATAAGAAAGCAGACCAAGCAAGCCATGAGGAGAAAGCCAATGAGCAAAACCACTCCATGGCCTCTGCTGCAGCTCCTGCTTCCAGGTTCCTGTCCTGATTTCCTTGGATGATGAACAGTGATACGGAAGTATAAACCAAATAAATCCCTTCCTCCCCAAGTTGCTTTTTGACCATAGTGTTTCATGGAGCAAAAGAAACACTTAGACACACACACACACACGTCCAAGAGTAAGTGATGGCATGTTCAGATCTGAGCACTGTACCCCCTGTGGAACCCTGCTTGGCAGGAGTTAGGCACTAGACAGGGTGGGAAGCTGAAAGCAGATGGCCACAGCACCGCCTAAGCTTGGCAGTCCTGAGTAAGTCACACAGATGCTTTTCTTAATTTCTCAAACAAAAAATATTTATTTCCAGAGGCAATACCACAATTCCTTCCATCCAGGCAGGGGCCAAAGGAGCCGCAGAAGAAAGGGGACATGGGAGATCTGCCACTGTCATCAGCCTCTGCTCGGTGGCAAACATTTGCGCGTTTTCGGCATTGACAACGCTTAAAAACAAGACTTCCACTTATGAAGGGGGAATGAAGATAAAATCCCTATGGCCATTGCCAAAGAGATTTCTGTTTTCTTCCCACCTTGGGAAACATCATGTGGCCAAAAAACAATACCAGAAAGAGATGATGTGCAAAGTTCTAAATGCTCTCATCACAAAGAAAATAAATGGTGGGGTTGGAGAGCTGGCTTAGCAGTGAAGAGCAAACTCAGATTGGTTCCCAGAACCCACATCCAGTTACTCACAATCACCTGTGACTCCGGTTCTAGGGGACTCCATGCCCTACTCTGGTCTCAATGGCACAGCAAACATGTGATACACATAAGCCCACAGAGGCACATACATGCACATAAAAAATAATTTTTTTAAAAATAATACATGAAAGAGTTAAAGATATTTAAAATGAACCCTATTTCTGCTCCCAGAATGGATTTCTACATTCTTTTCTCTTTCCCTCTACCTACAATAATCGTTGTGGATATTTACCTGATGGAGGAGAAAATGATTTCTCTCCAACATAACTCAGGAAGACCTGAAGAATTTCTAGCAAAAGTACACACTATGTTCCTGAGGTCCCTTCTACATCTCATCTACAAGCAACTATTTCTTCTTAAAAACCATTAGCATTCATGGCAATGACTGTATCGCTTTCCAGAAAGATTTCAGGTGTCATTTGCATTTTTTGTCATTATACAATCATTCCACTCATGCAAATTTATGTTTTTTCACTCATTATTACATTTTACTGTCTGTCTGTTGTTGCTGATGATATTTTTTTTATTTTTGTTTGTTTTATGAAACTAATTCTCACTATGTAGCCCTAGCTGTAACTCACTATATAGACAATATTGGCCTCAAACTCACAGAGTTAATCTCCCGAGTGCCCAGATTAAAGACATGGGCTACCACATCCATCCATTTCATTGTCATTATAACAGGGGGTAGTCATTAATATTGAGCATTTTCTATTCGTGGTAGGTTGGAACACACTTAATCTTTATGACAAACTGCTCAATGCTCACATTATCTCCTAAGGACACTGACCATCCAGCAGCAGGGAGTAGCAAACTCAGGATTCAGATCAAGAGCTGCCTCCACTGGCTTCTTGGGACCAGTGTACCACAACAGTCTTTTGAATTCTTTACTTAGGTCGGTGCTGTGCTCTAAGGCATCCCAATTAAATTTTACCAAAGAAGTCAGCCTCGCCTTCATTTGCAGTATTCAAGGTCTTTCCAGAAAATGATTAATCAGGAACAAATGGCCACAATCATCATGATTCCAGAGGTAACACACAGACTCACTTGTAACTTTCCACCTGTCTGCAAGAGGAGACAGTGATGAAGGAATCTGTGCGGGCACTGTAAGCGAGAGGGCCAGGCAGAAGAGAGCCCGGGAGAAACCTCCCAAAAGCGTAGCTTTCCTGCTCGAACACCATCAGCATCCCATCCATAGACTGGATACAAATTAAATCTCGACCTAAAGAAGAATTAGAAGAAATTAAATACCTTATTTTTGATAAATTTAATGTTTAATAATCACTATTCTGCTAAAATACATCACAGTTAACTTTATCCGACAAGGTCACGTCAAGGTAACTTCAATTTTAAATTACAACACACTGAAAATATCAAGTTAGTAATATCAATACATATACACATGTCCCAAATTTTATATTTATAAAATGTTTGTACTTTCATTGTATGTTCAATTTTATATTCATCAGGTATTCATACTTTTAACAATATTTCTTTTATATATTATATACCCAAACCCTCAATTTCAAAATAATCCCTAAGAACAATCATAATCCTAAGATACTGTTTTCCCCAAATCTGACATATAAAAAGTAGTTCTCCAGGGGACAAGTTCATTGTCATATGTCTCTCTCATGCTTTCATATGACTTAGACATCAAGCATAGCACGCAGGGAGCCAGGGATGCCAACCAGGAGTACAGTACGTGCACAGCATGTATAGCTCTGAATGCAAACCCCAACACACAACACACCAGAACACAAACACGCCATACAAATGAACATGCACTCGTGCATGCTCACACGCATGCACAATGCACACGCATGCATCCACACAGACACAGACTTGTTTTAGTTATTAGTTTTGTATAAATCACAGTGATAGACAGAATTGAGACTGAAAGCACTGAGGCTGACAGGTAACAATTCCTGCTTGCCCTGTAAACTGACTTTGAAGACGTCTCCACTGTAAGTATATCAATGTTGGTTTTAATACTTCTTAGAACACACTAGGATGAAGATGACAGTTTCCATGACAGCCCCTAATCTGAGATTGGATGGTACAGCTCTGCATGCTCTGCTTATGCACCTTATAGCCCTATTATGCAGGGAATAACTACACCAGGTAAAAGCCACTTATTAAGAAAGAAAGAAAAGGTCAATCCCCTAGTATGCCATTTCTAGCCCAAACTTTAAGCCCTTAGCTTTAAACAGTTAAATCCTATGGGGACTAGTCCATATTGCCTTGGATATCAGTGATATTTTATGTGTAATAAATATAAACTTTACAGTGACTTTGCTAGGAAAAAAATTAAATTGTATAGAAACAAGTGATATTCTTACTCTACCTGAATAAGAACAAACATATAAGTGGGCAATTTTCAAAAGGATTTTCACATGCTGCCTAAAGAGATTCAAGAGAAAGCAAGTTGATAGTTGGGGTTCATTACCACAGAGTACTGTAGCTCATAGTGACTGCCACAAGCTAATCGGTCTTGAAAAGTGTTAATGCTGCTTGGAAAAAAAAAAAAAGTCTCTCAAGGCTCCACTTCCTTTGCAGCAATTATTTGGTTGACTAGTCTCTATTTTTATTTTATTTTTAGTCAATATTTATTCATTACATCATTTGTATGTGGTCTATCTGGGTGTCCCTGCTATGAGCAAGCATTCAGAAACACAGTCCATCCGTCAGCTACCCTGGCAGCCCCACCCATCTATCAGCCGCTAAGATGAGGCAAGAGGCTGAACAAACGCTGTAAGGTCTCCACATGCAAAACACAAACTTTTTACTAGGAGCACGCTCAGATTTTCAGCAAGGTTTTAACTCTATTTTTACTATGGTCCTAATGATTTTGGTGACTATAAAAAGTTATTAATAACCCAGGAACATTAGTTAATTTTTAAAGTAAGTATAATTGCAAAAAGTTTCAAGTCTGCCAATTTATCGTCAGCAAAGGTCCCAGGACTGCACAATGTGAAATACAGTCTTTATTGAGGGATATTTGTACACTGTATGAAGCCGTATTGCTGTGACTGGTGTAATAAAAAGCTGAGGAGCCAATAGCTAGCCAGGAGGTATAGGCAGAACTTCCAAACAGAGAGAACTCTGGGAAGAAGAAAGGCAGAGTAGCCAGCCAGAGGAAAACAGGAGGTGCAAGTCATAAGAGAGGTAGTGCCACCTGGCAGAATGTAGATTAATATAAATGGGTTAATTAAGTTATAAGAGCCAGTTGAGACAAGCCTAAGCTAAAGGTCAAGTTTCCATCATTTCCATCATACGCTTCCGTGTCGTTAATTGAGGGCTAGCAATCTGAAGGCAGACTGGTGAGAAAGTTCCGCTACAGGTCTTCAAGAAGCAGAATGCAAAGGGGAAAGATCATCTCCGAGAGGACACTGGATATCCGCATGCAAACTGGGAAAGAAGCAGAGGAAGGAAAGACAGAATTGAGTCCTTATCATATACCAAACTCCTCAACACGGGTTTAAACATAAGCCTACCAGAGTCCTGAACCATAGGAGAGAGGCCAGCAATGACTGGTCTAGGCAATGACTTCTTTAAAAAAAAAAAAAAAAAAAAAGTGCCAAAAACATAAGCAGCAAGAATGAAACAAAAAAATTAGAAAAGTGAACCTGTCAAACTAAAGCTGAATAGGAGAGGGGGGCAAAGGTGAGGGGGCAAAGGTAAGGGGGCAAAGGTAAGGGGGCAGAGCAGGGAAAGGTGTTTGCAAACCATGTGGCAAGGGCTAATCTCCAAACCACATGACGAACTCACGACTCAGTAAGAAAATGAGCGTTTATTTTAAAAAATAGACAAAGGACCTGAAAAGAACTTTTCCTCAGAATGGATACAAGTAGCCAACACATGCATGAAAAGCTGCATCATAATCATGAGGAAACACAACTCAAAATATCACCCACACTTGTCTGGGGAGAAAGGAAATCCTGCCATCAGAAGCAACACGGTAACCTGAGGACACCATGCTAGAAAAGCCCAGCACAGAGGGCAAATCTGCATGCTCTCAGGTCCATATTAAACGTTGCAGATCAGATTGGTAGAAACACAGAGTAGAAGCAGTTAGCAGGCAGCAGGGAATGGGCAGAGATGGGGAGAGATTAGTCAAAGGAAGAAACCTGCAGTTGTAAAACTGGTAAACTCTAGCACTAAAGAGAGAATGGCTATGCCTTGTATATGTGGAATCTGCTGAGAATCGACCTTATGTGTTCTCACATCAAAAAAAAAAAAATGACAGTAAAAAGATAACTAAGGGGTGATAGATACATTAGATAGCTTGGTTATGGTAATTATTTCACAGCATATGCATATATGTGCACACATATGTTTGACATATTTCAAGCATCACACTGTGTGCCTTCAATATACAAAGCTTTTGTTTGTCAATTAAACCTCAGTGAAGCTGTAAACAGAGTTCCAACATCAGAAATAAGATGTTAAAGATGCTAACATGTGTAGCATATACAAACCACACAATAAATTATATGATGTAGGAGGGTTTTTATTGCCTGTTTAGCTGGCCCAGGAGGAAAGAGTAGCATTGTAGAAAGGAAGTGAAGACACCATCAGCAGTGAATGGTGTCTAAAGCTAACAAAAGGGAAGACAGCACAAGACACAGAAGACACACAAATGCCAGACATGGTGGCTCGTACAATCTCAGTACTGGGTGGCTGAAGCAGAGGGCTTGTCACATACATGTTCAAGGCCATCTTAGGCTACGTACTGAGTTCCAGGCCAGCCAAGACTATATAACAGGGTCCCATCTTTTAAAATATAATAGTAATAAATAAGTACATAAAAATAATTTTTCAAAGAAAAGGAAGCTCAGAATAAGAGCAATTCAGCCTACATATTTCAAAAAGAAGAAAGTCCATATAATAATAAATTAAGAGCAACTGCATGAATTTCATATAATTCAGTGTAGCCTAGATCTTGTGGCAGAATGCTAACTGCTCCCCGTATAATTTTAGCATGCCAATCATAAATTATCTCCAGGCATACAGCTATCCAAAGTAAAGCATACTTCTAGTCCTCTGTTAAAGACATAGCAAATGATTGATGTCGGATGACCTTACCGAGAGATGGTGTTGAAGCATTTGTGGATGACAGAATGCAAGGCATGCCCCTTTAAACACTGCAAATCAGTCACTGTAACTGCTGGCTACAGGTGTGACGTAAAGTCCTCAGAACTACTGCCTTAGCATAACAGAATAAGGAAAAAGGGCTTGAAGAAAACCTGAGCCCAGGAGAAAGCTAGCACCTTTGGGCCCTGTAAGCACAGCATAAAGATCTCCTTTCCTGGAGCTTCTGCAGCATAGAGGAAAATACTTAAACTGCTACATCCAAGACAGCCAGCTGCCTCTGGAGGCAGCTCCTCTAGGTCTGGGTCCAGTCCACCGATCACTGCTGTGTGGTTGGACTGCAGTCTCCCAGTCCAGCAGGTGGCACACCTACCTCAGTTCCTTCTCTGACAACTAATTACGTAGGAGAATTAGACCCAGCCATGTAAACTGCTCAACACCTTCACCATGCTTACAGCAGCTTGAAGTCACATATGCGGTGCCTGGCGCTGCAGAGCCTGCAATTTCCTGCACACCTCGCGATGACACCCCTGTCCCAGGTTTGCTTCCAGTAGCTCCTCTTCCTTGCACCTTCCTCACCTTGTCTAGGGAAATCCTTTCACTCTCTTTTGCTTTAGCTACGTGTCTTCCCCTGGCCATCCATGCCCCGCCCCAGCCCCTGGCCATCCATGCCCCGCCCCAGCCCCTGGCCATCCATGCCCCGCCCCAGCCCCTGGCCATCCATGCCCCGCCCCAGCCCTCCTGCCACGCCATTCTTAATTTTAAGATTTGGGGGGAATGACCTCATTGTGAATTTTAAAATAGTCCCTGACTTATGTGAACTGTTTAGTAATGTCTAGTCACAGTTCAGGGACAGGTATAGTTTACGGTAGAGAGAGACCCAAATCTCTAAAATGAGACGCAAGTAAAGACAAGGGCGAGACAGTCAAATCAGAGGCCATTTGGCTTTTCAAAGGGCAAAGTTAAGACAGAAGACACTGTCTCAAATCTCTGGACCTAAGCCTCTGAATTCTGCAGGCAAGAAATTCACATAAATGATGGGGGCATGTGGAGTTGAGTCTGTGACTCTGAACCAAAGCAGGTCTTCCCATAAGTCTCTCTTTTCCCTTCAACCATCCTTTGCCAGTGGTTTCTCAGAAGCCCATCCATACTTTCCTCTTGAACAGATTAGCTATTGAAATGTCTTGTTTTGTATCCCTCATTAACCCTGAGCTCAAGGCAGAAAACCGTTGCTCCTGGGTGTGAACTGTAAAATGCCTAGCTCAGGGGCTCCACAGAGAAATGTCTTTCGAGGTGGAGCAAGCTAAGCAAAATAATTTACTAATCTGCACTTCAGATGAGTGAGAATTTTATTCTACAAATCTCACATGCATCATCTGAAGTATGTAAAAAAATGCTTTATTTATTACAATCTTGGCTACTAATATTTAGAAAAATGTAGAGATCAACCCAAAACATAACTCAAAAGTAAATAAATAAATAAATCTTTCAAATCACTGCTTTGGAACCCACTTGAGAACGCATACCAAAGGCTCTTCTTGGGGATACGGGGAACAGACAGAATGATCCACAAAAGTGTTAAGAGTGTTCTAGGTCTGAGAGCTCAGAGACAACAGGAGATTTCAAAGACGCCTTGATGGCCATGCCGAAGGGTCCTGACACATGGCTAACGTTTAGTTCTACTGTGCTTCTTTATAAGACGTGGAATAATACTAACAGAATAATAAATTATTAAGTAATACTGTCATTTATTACATATCTATTAGGATCTCAGCATTGTGCTAAAGAATTAGCCAGCATGTTAGCTGCCATTGTCAAGAACTCTAAAAATTAGGCCATGCTCCCTCTTCTTATATCAAAATACTAAAACTCACAGAGCTTCATTAATTCACTTAATGTCACAGAATTAGGAAGTGATAGAAGTAACCTGCCTGTACTGAAGTGCACTGACAGCTGCGGAGGAGAGAGTTACATCACTAACACTGAGGAGTTACGCCACTCACACTGAGCATGCGTGATGTAAGTGCTGCGCTGAGAATCGAGTACCGCAGAAGACCAGCACACCATTACAGGAACTCTCCCAGAAAGGTTTCATGATAAAAGTGGGGGGCATCAGCACCTGGAAGGCTGAGCACCAGCGGTCAAGGTAAAGGGGGAGGAAGTGCCTGGGCGAGAAAGCCAACGTCTCAGAAGCAGCAGCAGAGGTGCTGAGACTGGGTACAGTCAATTCAGCCAAGACAGCACAAAAGTGAGGCACAGATGGAAATGCACGGTAACACTCTAACGATGACCCTCGAAAACTACACCTATAACTTTTAGAGAGAAATTATTAAGAAAGTTGAAGATTTCATCATACTTTGGACAATTATCTCATTAATCTCAAACAGAATGGAGCAATCTTACAGTTTTAAATATTTGTAAGATCTGAAGAAATTGTGAAAAGGTCTATCAAGCCCATTTTGAAAGGATTTTCAAATCAATATATATTTTTTAATCTTTAAAAGCGAAGGAAGAATTGTGCCTGCAGGGTAGAGAATGGAAAGCAGAATGCTCCACTGTGGAGCCTCAAGGAATGAGTACGAACCAAATAGTCTATCTCGTTTCCTGACGCTAGAATATACAGCCAATGTGCTAATGTGATTCGTAAAATAGTAACCAATCACATGCTGAACTAACCGCTAGATTCACGGCTTAATAAATTATAGTCTATTCACTAAAATGGTGTGTAGGAGTGTGTTTGTATGGGCATTCCCAGGAATTCTTTCTGCCATGCGTGGCCCAGGAAATTTTCCGTCACTCACGACTGTGGCAACAAGGGCCCTGAAGCGGGCAGTCCAGGATGCCATTTCCTGCATCTCTGCTCTCCTCTCCCCGGAGAACCCACACAGCAGAGTCAGGGGAGTGACATCCATGAAAGACGACCACCATTACTCAGTGAGCTACATGCTCTCTGACTCTCTCTGTGCTCGTATTTCTTCCGCACACTGAGTGAAAATATAAGAGAAGAAACGCAAACGTGCCCTGCAGCCAAGCACAGATTGCCGTTCAGCAGCAACTGTCAGAAGTCTTTGGTCTTTCTCCAGGCCGGAAAAACACATGAAAAACATCTGCACAGGTAGTCACAAAGGCAGGCTGGACACATCAGCAGTCTGACTCGCAGGAACAAAAGAGTCCAGCAGTCTGTGGAACTTCCGCTCCTTTGACACGGAAAAAAGGTTGTTGTTGTTACCAAAGAAAAAAAAAACTCTGAAATACTAACTCATTAATCTTTAAGCAAGCCTAAGTCAAGAATGATGAAATGTGTCTGCTGTGAGCAAAGACATAAAAATGTTCAGAGTAGGATTCCAAAACACACTGCCTAAAAACAGCCCGCACGTGGACTTCAAACCTTCTCCAGGCTGCAGATCTGCCATTAAATAGCCTTCTAAGCTTCTCACTCTTGCTATTGTACAAGGAAAACCACCACCATCTCTAGGAGATGTGCACAACCTCTACTCAACTACAAACACCTGGTAACTGGTTGAGGACAAACAGCTAAACTCTGTCTTGCTGTGGTAGTTTGGATAAGAATGGCCCCATAGGCTCAGACTTTTGAACACTCTGTCCAGGTGGCAAACTTTTGGGGAAGGACTAGGAAGTGTGGTCTTGTTGGAGGAGGTGTGTCCCTGGGCATGGGCTGATTTGAGGTTTCTAAATACTCTGGCCAGTTCAAGTTCCTTTGTTCGCTCCCCAACCCCACCACTTCTAACTGTGATCAAGGTGTGAGGCCTCAGATGTTCCTGTCACTATGCCTTTGCTCCAACATCCTTGATTTAACCCTCTGCACCAGTAAACACTTTCTTTTATAAGTTGCCTCGGTCATGGCATTTTATCACAGTCATACAAAATTAACTGAGATATTATTCTTTTACTTTTTGGTTTGAACATTCTAAAAGTAATTTGTGATTAATCATAGTCCATTATATATTTAGATTCTATGTTTATAACCTTAGTTATAAAGGAACAAATAAATTTCAAATCCTAAGAAAACAGAGGAATAAACAAATAGAAAACATATTTAAATAAATAGCTAATAGTTTAAAGTATCAAAGAAAATAACACAGGTTCTCAATGACTATTCAACTGTTGCTTCAAAAATAACTTTGGGACACTAATCTCAAATTCAAGAAAAAACATTGAGTCTGCATACTAACTTTTCCTGTGGACGTGACTTTTGACATGCTAATGTGTCTCTTCTTAAATGAAAAATGTATTAGTTTCAAAAAGACCATTACTGTTTTTCACCAAGTTTTTGTTTGGTTGGTTTGGTTTTGGTTTTGGTTCTTTGAGACAGGGTTTCTCTGTGTCCTAGCTGCCCTGGAACTCGCTCTTGTAGACCAGGCTGACCTCGAACTCACAGAGATCCACCTGCTTCTGCCTCCCAAGTACTGGGATAAAAGGTGTGCGCCACCACCGCTCATCTCTCATCAAGTTATTTAACACAATCTTTTCCCCTTAAATGTAAACGAAATAACAGATGATTAAAAGGATCATAAGCATTCATTGAATTAGCATTCCATGTGATGATTCATTGAAAATTTCGTGTTAGACTTGAAAAGGTCCTAAGCATGTGCTATTATCACTTGCATTCACAAAATAACAGGATTGTGTCCATGGGTGTAGAATACAGATATTTTAATAACATTCTCCATTAACAGATGCCACAAACATTCACAGTCTGACTGGTATATACTTGAGAGACATGGCTCAGTTTATATGACACCTAATTAAACATTACAACAATACAAGAACAAGGGCATGTGAAAATAATTTAAGTAGCTATGGGCACATGATTAGTATCTGCAAGAATCAGAAAAATCTGCAGAACAAAGATAACACTTGTGTCTTGTGAGCCGAGTTTGCGGGCAACCGGAAGTAAAAGAGGATGTAACAATATTAAGAAGCCGTGTACTGTGACAGGGATGTGGGAATGGTGTCAGGAGGGAAGGCAGGGGATGGGGGAAGATACCGCTAGGAAGAAAGCATGTTTCTCAGAACAGGAGGTAAGGCTGCATCTGCCCAGGACGGCCGCATCCACGTTTTCGTCCTGGGAGTGCCATCGCTCTCCTCAACTGGAAAGTAGCAGCATGAAGTGGGCATTCCATAATGCTGGTTAAATACAACAAGTGCACACTTCCTCACACCTGATAAGTAGCCAATAAACAGCGAACACAACTGTCCCTCACTGACCAAACTGTGAAAAAGTAAATCAGAGGAGAAAATTTTCCTTTAGGGAAAATGTACTGTGAGTTCGAGGCCAGCCTGGTCTACAAGAGCTAGTTCCAGGACAGGCTCCAAAACCACAGAGAAACCCTGTCTCGAAAAACCAAAAAAAAAAAAAAAGGAAAATGTAGTGGGGGAAGAAACACACACATGCACACACACACCTTCACACACATATACGTGCTCACACTTAGACACCACACACACCCCAAAACTCATCCTCTTTGGCAAAGCAAAGGGTTCTTGTTTCTTTTTAAGATTTTAACTCTGGAAAATCTCCCAGAACTTGGGTCCATATGAACCAGGGGCTGTCAAGATGATATTCTGCCTAAATTAGGTGTACTTCCCCTGACAGCAATTTTCCTAACGTGGTAACTAACAAAATCACTTTGAAGGGTGTTCTCTGGGGCTGGAGGGACGGCTCAGCAGTGAAGAGTCCTGCTGCGCAATCATGAGGACCAGAGAGTGGATCCCAGCGCCCACACAAGAAGCTGCGCAATCATGAGGACCAGAGAGTGGATCCCATCGCCCGCACAAGAAGCTGCACAATCATGAGGACCAGAGCACAGATCCCAGCACCCACACAAGAAGCTGTGCATGCAAGACATGCCTGCAACCCCAGCTCTGGAGAAGGCAGAGACAGGAAGGTCGCTAGGGTTTTCTGGCTAACAGCACAGAAGAACAACTGTGGAGGGCCAGTGTTCAGGAGAGACCCGCCTCATAGGAAGAGCTGGAGAGTGGGTGGCAAAGGGGAGATCTAATGCCCTCATCTAGACTCCTGCACATATGCGGGTGCGCTTACACTTGTGAAAACACACATACAAATAATAAGTAAATAATCTTTTTTTTTAAGTACATTTGTGTCAAAATCCTATCTTGGAATGGAGAATGAGCTGTCTCTTGACTTTGACTGCACTACCCAAACATGCACATGGGCCCATTCTCATTCACTATGTGCTCATTTATCCTCTCTTTCTCTCTCTCTCTCTCTCACACACACACACACTCACACATCCACTTCATTAATTCTAAACAGTATATAAGAGACAAGACAGATACCACTGTATAAAAGAAGCCACAAAAGATCTTATCTTGTTGCTCATCAAAAAGACAAACCCTTTGAGACTGAGGAGGATGCTGGGGTCTATGTTTAATAAAAAGTAACTAGTTTCAAAGCCAGATAAACTACTTGGATAATAGAAAATTATAAGAAATCCAGAGAACATTTACAAAAATATTAAAACACACAATATTTTTTAAGTTGTCTTCACTTTGTCAAGCTATTCATCATACACAATTTAGCCCATGAAAGAATAAATCTAAAAGCAAAATATTTGCTTGTTTTATACTGCCAGTTCTCTTGATCTTAAAATCATTAGCATATCAAAAGGAATAAGAAAAATCATAGTTTAAACTCACTTTGTTCCCACTATGACCAATCAATTGAAGTTGGGCAGACAAAAGTTTGGAAGTGCTGAGCTGAGGTTCAAGCTGATAGAAGCATCTATGTTTTGAGAAGGCAAACCAAGCTGAACTGGAGACCACGACAGCAGCGACTGCACTTCCTGAAATGTCCGTTTCTATCCCAGGGTTCACTATGCCAGGGAACCAGAGCTTAATATATCAGGTCTTGCTTTTTCACTAAAGAACGCAGTTGGAAAGCTCTGTCTTTAACAAAAACCACAAGGACAGATAGGCTACAACAATCATCTTCAAGTCACAGTAACAACGTCCTAATGTCCCCAGAACAAAGGACAGGATTCGTCCACAGAGCTTTCCGGGTGTCAGTGACATCAGGGCAGCCTGACAGCGGCTCATCACAGTCAGAGGACAACCCTTTAAGGGCTAGCATAAATTCTATTCACCAAGCCAGGAGCAAGCAGGTTTTAAATCCTATCCAGGCCTAGGAGACTGTGCTTCAGAACTCAACTGAAGGGCTCAGGAAAACAGAGAGTAAGGAGAGGGCTCCCTCTGCTGTCCGGCAGAGAATCAAGCGTTACCAGCAACAGCTGACCTGAGTTGTTTGGGTGTCTCTTGAGACAGTCTCACTATGTAGCCAGGCGGCCTTTGAATTTCAGTCCCCCACACATAATATCCAGACAGAAATTTGCCTTTTTAGAAATGTTCCATATTTCCTGGGATTCTCTTTCTCCCTATCAAAGACTCCTTCATTTGATGCCTTAAAACACTGGAATGTGGGATGCGGCAATAAATTATTATGTAAAAGGCTTGCCATGCAAAGTTTAATGTGCAGAACCCACACCAAGTGCCTGGTATGGTAGCGTTTGCCAGCCACCCCAGTTCCTTGGGACACACCGGTCAGCTGGCCTGGTCTACTTAGAGAAAGGCTCTGGGAGAAGTAAAGGTGGGCAGTGACCCAAGGCTGTCCTCTAGCCTCCACGGGTACACACGCGTGTGCACATGAGATCCTCCCCCCTTCTTTCCCCCCAACACACACACCAAGAGAAGATTGTTATCACAAAAGTGCAACTAAATAAGATCACTTATATATTTCAAATGAATCTCTCTAAATAAGTGTTCCACTGTGTGGGTTTCATTCTGCGCCTTAGGGTTACCTGAGAGACATCATACAGAGGGGAAAGTAAAGAAAGAAAGCCGAAGTGAAGTGGATTTGAGGAGAACAAGGATGGCAGTGTCGTGTCTCACAGAAGTCCTATGAAATTACTGGAATCAACTTAAGGACTCAACCATAGCGGCCATAGAAGGAGTGCTGGCCTGCTCATCACCAGCACTTCTAACCCAAGTGGCTCTTCCATGAGAGAGGAAGGCAAACCTGTCCTGGTGTGAAGAGAACTGAGTCTCAGGGAGCTCTCTGGTCTGCCGGGGAGCATGCAGCAGCTAAACAGCCGACACACACAGCTGTCTTCCAGCCTCCACGCCAGCTGTGTGGACCCATACAGTAGGCACTAGTCACAGCTCTCTGATTCCAAATTTATTGTGGCCTACCATCAGAGCTACATGTTGTACATTTTATGTTTAAATCTGATGCTAGAAGTGTTTTTATTTGACAGATAAAGCTTGATATAGTTGATCATCAACAATAAAATTAAATTATTAAAAAAGCAGAGAAAAATCAAGTAATATCAGTTCTCTATGTCGAATAAAATATTTGTTAAATTTTTTAAAGGATTTTAAAGTATATCAATACACTGCCAAAAAACAAAGGAAATAAAATTCAGAAGCAAAAACCTAAGTGAAAGTAGAACCCACAAAGGTACACAGAGCCCTTGGGACATTTTCCTAAGCCAGATAATCTAACCATAAGCTTAGGTTTTCATGGTCTCAAATGACATAAAGAAAGGAGAGAATAAGGAGGAACCACCCAATATGGGGACCCCAAAAGACCCTCACAATGTCTCCATCCTCATCACCACATGGTAAAAACCTAAGACCACTGAGAACTTGACCCCTAATCTAAACAGAATTCAGAAAGAGCATTACCTCAGTCAAAGGGAAGGAAAATAAAGTGCACATATCAAAACTTGGAACCAGATGAAGGAAGAAAAAACTCCCTGAAGAATTCATAAAATTCATGCTGATTTTAATGTGAGTTTGCAGACTAAACCATTCTATCAGAGAGAGGAAAAAAAAAAAAAACCTAAATCTGGGAATTTAGAATAAAATGGTCCTGGGTTAGAAATACCACCAAGCACCTCACCAAAGAAAGTTCAAACCTTCAAAGGAACACACGAATCATTCACATGGATGAAGTTCTGAAAAATGTAACCTCAAAGTCAAAATCACAATATGCAAGGACCTGAAAGAAATATGAGCAAGAGACAGTAACTTAATAGCAGAATTGGAATCCTAAAGACTTCACATTCTGAACATGACAGGACATAAAAATATGACATTCTCTAAGCTTAAGGAAATTAAGGCAAGCATTAAAAATACGGTCAAGGGCAAGCTGAGCAGACCCAGAGGTGTACCTAGCCAGGGCTGAAAACCTCCCAGACGTGTGACGTATGGCCTGGAGCAAAGCATCCCCAAGTGCATCCGCCATGTTTCCATCTTAAATTGCGAGCTTAAGCTCAGCGTGCTGCGCGCATACTCTCTAACTGAGCCTGCCCGGGAGTGTGCCCTCCGCTAAAGCATTCCTGAATATGTATAAGTTCCCAGATAAAATCTCGAGACTTCCTGTGCTCATGAGAGGCACTGCTTCCAAAATAGATCCCATGCTCTCCTCTCCTGCTGGGTCTTTACAAAATACATACAAATATATTATGTATGACTATACATATGTATGTATACGGTACGAGATTTTTATCAATGGTTAAGCAGATTTTTATCAGAACCTATGAAAACAGATGCTGGAATGGAGTTAACAAAGCTAGCATGTGTCCAAGAGCAGGCTTAGAGGAAGAGCATGGCCAGCCAAGCATGGTGACCTCAGCACTCAGGAGGCTGAGGAAAGATGACATCCAGTTCAAGGCTAGCCTGGGCAACAGAGACAAACACTGTGTCAAACAGAATTTGTCATTCTAAACATTAGTAATGTAGGAAGAAGAAAAGTAAATCTAAATAAATCATGTAACATGCATCTCAGTAACAGGGAGGAAAATGCAGTGAAGTTAAAACTCACAACAGGGCAAAATGGCCTCACATGCACACAGCTGGGCGGAGCTAGAACGACTGGGGTATGGTGCAACGACAGAGTGAACCACTTTGCATTCTATTCTCAGATCCTCCAACAGAGGACAGTAAGTGAATATCAGAAGGACAAATGACGGCTGAGCATTTTCTAGAATTAGTGGACATCGGACCTTCAGATCCATTTAAGCCCAATAAACCCCGTAATAGATTGGCTCTTAGATGCCCCATGAGAAACTACAAAACACCAAACAAACATGTACACAGACTCTCCTACCAGCATATAGAAAACACAGATCACCTAATGAAAGAAACGGGCTCATCTAAAAGCTTGCTTCCTTCAAGGAATTGAAAAAGAACTGTCAACATAGCCCCACAGGCCCAGCCTTCCACACACATGCACATGCACACACACACTCCCTCAGATACAAAATAATATGAATATTTAATCATTAATAAAACAAGGATTCTACTCACTATAGAACCCAAAGCCATCACATTCCTAAGTCCAGTATCTGCCCCTGGCCCCAGCATTCCTCATGGACCAGGCAAGCACTCTCCAAACTGAACGTGGGATCACGGATCACAAGTTCACTTCCTCAGGTGTTGTAAGAAGCTGCAGGCTGTGTTCCTGCCACCCAGCTCCCGGCCGCCTGGCTAGCTTATGCCCTGGAATAACAACCCACAAATTGTATTCTTTTAAACACTGCTTGGCTCATTATATCTAGCCTCCTCTTGGCTAATTCTCACGTATTAATTTAGCCCATTTCTAATAATCTATGTAGCACCCCAAGGTGCACTTACCAGGAAGATTCTAGCCTACGTCCATCCTGTGTTGGAGCTTCATCGCGTCTGTCCCAGAGAGCAGAGCTAAGGTGTATGAGCTCACTTCCTCTTCCTCCCAGCATTCTGTTCTGTTTACTCCACCCACCTAAAGGCTGGCCATCAAATGGGCCAAGGCAATTTCTTTATTAGCCAATGACCTTCCTCCATCATTCAGGAGAGCCAAATTAATCAATAAACCCCTTCGTTTATCTTTATTATCATCACTTCTCTCATTATAATTGTAAGTATATAATTTTGTACTTATTGGTTTTAGAATTGATGTTTTTAACTTTCTTCTCAAACCAAAGGGACCCATGTGCCTACTGACACAGGGAGTTGAGTTTTGTACAGATATAGTTTCCCAGTGTGACCAGCATCTTTTGTTGAGGATACTCTCTTTTCTACGGTGTATATTTGTTGGCCTCTGTGAAAAAGAAGGGAGAGAGGGAGAAAGAGAAAAAGGAAGGGAGGAAGAAAAGGAGAGAGGGAGGGAGGGAAGAAGGGAAACCCAGGTAGATATAGGAGTGTGGGTTAATGTGTGGGTCCTCAACTCTAGTCTATTATTAATGAGTTTGTTTTATGCCAGTACTATGCTGGGTTGTATTTTTTTTACTACTATAGCTCTGAAGTATATCTTAAAATCTGGGGTGGTGATACCATTAGTAATAGTAATAGTAGTACTTAGGATTGTTTTGGTCACCCTGGGTTTTTGGATTTTCATGTTAAAGGTAACACTTTTTTAATTTCTGTAAAGAATTGCATTGCAATTTTATGGAAATTGCATTGAATCTGTAGATTTGTTTTGGTGGGATGGCCATTTTCACAGTATTATTCAGTCAGTCCATGAGTAAGGGTGATCTATCCATCTTCTGGCACCTTCAATTTCTTTTTTTACTGTCTTAAAGTTTTCTCTGTACAAGTCTTTTACTTCCATGACTAGATGTATTCCAAAATATTTTAATTTTTGAGGCTATGTGGAATAGTAGTGTTTCCCTGATTTCTTTCTTTCTCAGCTGTATACAGGAAGGCTATCTATGATCTTGTGCATTTTTGCTATTTTGCTGGGTGCTTATCAGCTTTGGACTTTTCTGATAGAGTCTCTGGAATCTTTTATGTATAGAACCATATTATTTGCAGATAAGGATACTACCTTCTTCCTTTCTGTTTGTAGTCTCTTTATCTCCTTCAATTGACTTACTGCACTAGCTAAGATTGTGGTGGACAGGAGGAGGCATCATTGCCTTGAGGATGACTTTAGTGACACATTTTGAGTTTTCTCCATTTAGGATAACATTGGCTGTCAGCTTCCTGTATATTGCCTTCATCGTGCTAAGGTATGTTCCCTGCATCTGTAGGCTCTCCAGAATTTCCATCATAAATGGACCCTGAACTTTGTCAATGGCTATTTCTTCACTTAATGAGAGGAGCATGTGGTTTCTGTACTTTATATGGTAGACTATGTTTTAAATAAATGCCTGCATGGATATGGGGAATGGGAACACTCAATTCTAGCAGAAGTACAAACTGGTACAACCATTGTGGAAATCAGTATGGAGGCCCCTCAAAACACAGAGAGAGAGAGAGAGAGAAGAGAGAGAGAGAGAGAGAGAGAGAGAGAGAGAGAGAGAGAGAGAGAGAGAGAGAGAGAACATATAGAGAGAGGGGGGGAATACATACATAGAGAGAGAGAGAGAGAGAGAGAGAGAGAGAGAGAGAGAGAGAGAGACCTACCATGTGATCCAGCTATCCCACTCTTCAGCATATATGCAAAGGACTCTGTAACCTACTACAGAGATACCTGTTCATACATATTCATTGCTGCTCTATTCACAATAGCCAGAAAATGCAAACAGTCTAGATTTCCATCTACTGAAGAGTGGGTAATGAAAATGTGGTTTATTTAGACAATGAAATACCATTCAGTATCAGAACGTGAACCAAGAATGGAGTTGTGTGAGGAGAAGTCTGAATGCTTGTGAGAACACTCCAAGAGAGAAAGAAGAGAGTCTTGTGACCTCAGTTTCTCAAAAACATGAAATTGCTCTTGGATTGTTTCTTCATGCACCTCCCAGGTGCAGCAGATAGGAGTGGGTTTTCTTCAGATTGTTCACTATATCGGGTTATTGTTATTTGCTCATAAGCTTCCTTAGAAAAACATGTTTTTGCCATGCATGGCTAGTCCTCTACATGCGGCTTGTCCTCTTATGATTGGACACTATAATCATGGAACTCTTCTTAATCTTTGAAGCATAATTTGTCTGCGGCTCAGAATGAAGCCGGCTACTGCATGGGATTAGTCCACCTCATTTATCTGTTCCACTCTCCCAGGCCCCACCATCTCTAGAGCAGCAAACAATTCAGCTATTAAGAAAATGAACACAACTCTTTACAGACCTTCAAAAAACAATACTCAACTTCATATGGGAAAAAAGAATAGCTAAAAACATTTCTGTACAATAAAAAAACAAAATAAAAATAAAAAACTTCTGGAGGTATCACCATCCCTGATTTCAAACTCTACTACAGTGCAAGAGTAATAAAAATCACATGATATTGGCATAAAAACAGACACGTGGATCAATGGGATAGAATCAAAGTCCCAGAAGTAAATCCACACACCTATGAATACTTGATTTTTGACAAGAAGTCAAAATTATACAATGGAAAAAGAAAACATGGTCAACAAATAGTGCTGGTATACTGTCTGTTGGAATGTAAAGAGCGTAAATAGATCTATATCTACCACCCTGTACAAAACTCAAGGCCAAGTGGATCAAAGACCTCAACATAAAACCAGATACAATAAACCTTATAGAAGAAAAAAGGGGAATCGCCTTGAATGCATTAGCTCAGGCGACAACTTCCTGAACAAAACACCAATTGCACAAGCACTAAGATGGAAAATTAATAAATGGGACCTCATGAAAATGAAAAGCTTCTATAAGGCAAAGGACACCATCAATAGGACAAAAAGGCAGTCCACAGAATGGGAAAATATTTTCAGCAACCCCAAATTTGACAAAAAGATAATATCCAAAATATAAAAAGAACTCAAGAAACTAGACAACAACAAATTAAATAATCCAATTTATTAAAGTGGGGTACAGATCTAAATAGAGAATTCACAATAGAGGAATCTCAAATGGCCAAGAAACACTTAAAGAAATGTTCAACATCCTTAGTTATCAGGGAAATTCAAAGCAAAATGAGATTTCATTTTACACCTACCAGAATGGCTAAGATCAAAAACCCAAGTGACAGCTTATCCTGGAGAGGATGTGGAACAAGAGGAACACTCCTCCACTGTTGGTGGGAGTGCAAACTTGAATAGCCACTTTGGAAATCAATATGGCAGTTTCTTAGAAAACTGGGAATTGATATACCTC
Organism: Chionomys nivalis; assembly: GCF_950005125.1. Classification (NCBI taxonomy): domain Eukaryota; kingdom Metazoa; phylum Chordata; class Mammalia; order Rodentia; family Cricetidae; genus Chionomys; species Chionomys nivalis. The sequence goes on along the minus strand of NC_080089.1, from coordinate 22,118,295 downwards.
AAAACCTAGCTGTACCACTCCTGGGCATATACCCAAAAGATGCTCAATCACACCACAAGGACACTTGCTCAACAATGTTCATAGCAGCTCTATTCACAAAAGCCTTAAACTGGAAACAACCTAGATGCCCCTCAACTGAAGAATGGATAAAGAAAAATGTGGTACATTTGTGCAATGGACAATAACTCAGCTGTTAAAAACAATGACATCAGGAAATTTCCAAATATATGGAACTAGAAAAGATCATCCTAAGTGAGGTAACCCAGACCCAGAAAGATGAACATGTGTGTGTACACTCATGTGTAGCTGTAAAGTAAAGGATAGCCATGCTACAACCCACAGACCCAGAGAAGCTAGGTAACGAGGAGGACTGGACTGTGGGTGGAGGGGTGTCCTTGAGTCTCACTATGAAGGGGAAATAGAAAAGACACTGCCAGTGGATGAGGGGGGGGTTCTGGAAGAGGGAATATGGGTGGGAACAGGAGGGATCAGGTATGGTAAGGACAGAGGGAGAGAGGGAGCACTGACACTGAGAGAGAAACTGGAATCTGGGGATATCTCGGGGAAGAGCTAGAAATGTAGAGCAATGAAAACTCCTGAAATCTATGAGGATGACCCCACTAAGACTCCAGCAATAGGGGATATGGAGCCGGAACGGGCTATCTTCTATAGCCAGGCAAGATTTCCAGTGGAGGATCTGGGACACCAAGCCAGCTGCAACCCCTTCCACCTACATTTGCCCTGCCTACAAGATGTACCGGTGTAAAGATGGCACAGGAACCTGTGGAAGTGGCCAACTGGTGACTGGCACAGCTGGAGACCCATACCACGAGAGGGAGCGCCCCGCTGAGGGCCAGGACCCAAGAGCAGGATACCCCAGAGACCTAGGACAGAACTAAATACGAATGGGGGAACACCAATAAAATAATTCCTTAACAATATTCTGCTATACTCGTAGATTGGTGTCTAGTTCCCAACTGTCATCAGAGAGGCTTCGCCCAACAACGAATGGAAACAGATGCAGAGACCCACTGCCCAACATTGGGTGGAGTTTGGGGAATCCTGCGGAAGAGGGGGAGGAAGGATTGTAGGACACAGTGGTGCCAAGAACACCACAAAAAAACCCACAGGGCCAACTGGCTCATAGGGGCTCACAGAAACTGCTCCAACAATCAAGGAACCTGCATGGGACTGGACTAGGCCCTCTCCATATATGTTACAGTTCTGTAATTTGGTCTTCATGTAGAACTCCTAGCAGTAAGAGTCGTGGATGTCTCTGACTCTGTTGCTTGCTTTTGGGACCCTTTCATCCTACAGAATTCCCTCATCCAAACTTGGTAGAAGAGGAGGTACCTGGTCTCACTGTAGTTTAATATACCATGGTTGGTTGGTATCCATGGGATACCTGCCTGTATCTGAAAACAAACAGTGGAGGAGTGGATGGGGGTGGATGGTAGGGCTGGGAAGATGGGAGGGAGGGAAAACTCTGGTTAGCATATAAAAACAAGAAAATAAATTTGTAAAGAAAGAAAGAAAAAAAGAGAAAATGAAATTCAGAAACCAATGGACAGAGCTGTAAATAACAATTCTGAGTGAGGTAACTCAAATCCAGAAAGACAAACAACATGTGTTCTCTCTCATATATGGATGCTAGTTTTGAATCTTTAAATATTTGTCTTTAAATTGGAGTCAGGAAACCAGTGATGAGCATTAGGGATGGCTTTTCAAAGAAAGAATGTAGAACAGTGGTAATGGAAAGGGGATTGGGAAATAACGGAGCAAGAAGGGTTTAGTGAGACAGGAGAAAGGAGTGAGGTACAGGGAGAAATAACACTAAAGACCTTTTAAAAAGTCATATGGAAACCTATCACTGGGGGGCTGGAGAGATGGCTCAGTGGTTAAGAGCACTGTCTGCTCTTCCAGAGGTCCTGAGTTCAATTCCCAGCAACCACATGGTGGCTCCAAACCATCTGTAATGAGATCTGGCGCCCTCCTCTGGCGTGTGGGTATACATGAAGGCAGAAAGTTGTATACATAATAAATAAATAAATCTTTTTAAAAAAAAACTATCACTGTAAAAGCTTCCTACAATAAATAGATGTATATATAATGTTAAAAGAGAGCCATTCTGTACCAGGGGACAACATCTCCCTAGACACCATAGGCTATCAAATAAAATCTCAGTGTCAGGGATGGGCTGTCTCTCTCTGACTTTGTCAATGGGGTTCCACATACTCATAAATGTTAGACTACTTCTAGAGAGAACAGGAATAAATCAAGCTGGCACAGGCCTTGAAGCTTCATCCCTACTGATTAGCTTCCGTAGTGCTGGGAAGAGCTATGGAAGCTACTGGAAGAAAAGTAATTATCCCTCTTACCAGCTCTGAATCCCACAGTGTTAATAATGACCAGTGCAACAAGACCCAGCCAGTGGTACAATAGCAGAACAGATGCAATGGCAACGGCCAGGCAGTCTCAGCCTGGACTGAAGGCTGCTCCACAAGAAGGAACTCATACGCCAAGAATCCATGGCTGGATAGACCAGTTCCTAGGGGAAACTTACTACTACTCTTCTACTAAGTGGATATATTATAAAACTGACTCTGACAGGCCCAGTAGCGCACACCTTTACTCCAGCACTCGGGAGACAGAGGCAGGCGGATCTCTGTGAGTTCGAGGCTGGCCTGGTCTACAGAGTGAGTTTCAGGGCAACCAAGGCTATCTAGAGAGACCTTGTCTCCAAAACAAATGAGTAAGTAAACTGGTTTATCATTATACTCAAAATCAGTGGATCTCTCAATACTCCTCAGAGACGAGGAGTACAACTGGCCAAGACACAGAGGACACAGAGAACAAGAGACTTCAGAGTGATCAGTTCTTTTTTTGTTTTGTTTTGTTTTTTTTGTTTTGTTTTGTTTTGTTTTTCGAGACAGGGTTTCTCTGTAGCTTTGGAGCCTGTCCTGGAATTCCCTTTGTAGACCAGGCAGGCCTCGAACTCACAGAGATCTGCCTGCCTCTGCCTCCCAAGTGCTGGGATTAAAGGCGTGCACCACCACCGCCCTGCCAGAGTGATCAGTTCTTAAGGGGACATGTAGGACATGTACATCACACAACCCACTCCCAAAGCTCACAGATCATCAAGAAAGAAAAGTGGAAATTTTCTAGGAACCAGAGGTGATGGATGACTACAGGGAACCGGAAATAGCAGGGAAAGCACACATATGAATTCACAGCAGTTGGGAGAGTACGCCCAAGACCTGAGAAAGATCAAGCCAGACAAAATCCAGCACAGAAAGGCCCCATGCCCAGTTGAGCGGCCACTGGAAACTGTGGATGCTGGGGAAGAGTCAGTCTTCTGCAAGCAGAGCTTCCTGAGATGCTCCCCATGCTCCAGTAGGTATCCCACACCCACGTACACACTGGAAACACTAACCAACTTGGAAGGAAATTGTGGTGGAGGGGACAGAGGAGGAATTGGAGAGAAGGAAGTAGGAGTGAGCTTGATCAAAACACATTATATGAATGTATGAAATCCTCAACAACACACAAAACAAAAAACCTCATACAAGTAAAAAGTAAGATTTTCCTGAAAGATATAAAATGTTATTAAATAGTAAGGCATCATAATGTGCTTCCATATGGAAAAAATAAGAATCAAAAATTTCATTCACTAAAATAATGTATCATTTTAAAACAATGTGAAACAAGGTTCTAATTTTGAGTGTATAGAACTCAATACGTTATTTTTTTAAATAGTTTATTATTTCTTTGAAATTTCTACATACTGTTTTGATTATATCATCCCTTCCCCAAGTTCTTCCCAGATCTACCCCTCCGCTCTGCTGTCCCAACTTTGCGTCCCTTTTCTCCTCATCAAGACTAACTTGGGCTGCACGAGTGCTCTTGATGTGTGGCCTTACTGCAGCTCGGCCACCTTACCGGGTACACTCAGAGAGAACTGATCGCCTCTTGCAGCGCTTCCCCAGGTTAGACATGGAACTCAGCGTCCCTCCCTCCCCGGCTGGGGCCTGGTCTGCGCTTGCAATAGTCTTGTACATGCTGCCAAGTACTGAGAGTTCATGTGCAGCTGCCCTGTGGGTCCAGGAACAGTGTCCTTGCTGCTGCTCACCACCTCTGTCTCTTCCGCTCTTGGTGGCCCTTCCTCCACTACGATGCTGAGTCTTGGAAGGAGGGATGTTATACTGACGGCCCACGCAGGACTCAGCACTCTGCAGATTCTTGTTCTCCCTACCTTGGCTAGCCGTGTTAATTACTAACTACTGCATGCACATTGAAGCATCTCCAATGAAGATCAAGCTATGAGGCTCTCTAATATAATGAGAGGTCACTAAGAGTCACGTTTATAACATGCCCATTTAAAATCTTTTGTTTTAAATCATGAAGCTCAAATGCACTCTAAGCTTGTAAGAAAAAAAAAACTCTCGGTTTAGGTCCTGAGGAGTTCCATCTGGAAGGGTGAGTGTGTGCTATCCAGGGACGGACTGTCCCGGAAGAGAGCACAACACCCCCCCAGCTCCTGCTGCAGGGCCCCTTTTCTTACACACGACACAGCCCCCAGCTTCCCCCTCCTCAAGCCTGCCCTGCTGTCTGCTAGGTCCTCTGCTCAAGAACAATTTTCCCCGCACCTACACTAAGGCTACCCACCCAGAGCGGTGAGTGCCTGCCTTCCGGGCAGGCCTCAAGGACCCCCAAAAGGGAGCGCGGGCACCTTCAGCTTGTGCTGCAGGGTCTCCTGTGTTCTACTCGACCCCGCCCTACCTACCACATTTGCCCTTTTGTCCGCTGGTCATTGGACTACCAGGCATCCATGTTTTGGTGCTGAGGAGTCCATCTGGAAGGGAACGGTTCCTGCTCCTACACTGAGGAGATACACCCAGGGAGTTAGTCACAGCAAAGACTGGACCAAGACACCAGGCCTCTTCTGGCTCCATTTGAAGGAAGAGATGGGCAGGTGCCAATGCAAGAATTCCTCCAACAACCTGAAAGGCAACGTGACATCACCAGAATCCAGGAATCCCAAAATAAGAATTGTACACCCTATTCCAGAAGAATTAGAAGAATTTGACTCGAAAGTGAATTATATGAAAATAATAGAGGACGTTAAACAGGAGGTGAAAACTGCCATAATCAATTAGAGATTACAAACAAAAAGGTAGAGGAAATGAATAAATCTCTCAAAGATACCCAAGAAAACCAAGAGAAACAAGAGAAAGCAATCAAACAGGTAAGGGAAACAGTTCAAGACTTGAAGAATGAAATGGAAGTAATGAAGAAAACACAAACCAAGGGAAGGATGGAGATGGAAAATCTGGGTAAACGAACAGGAACTACAGAGACAAGTACCACCAACAGATTACAAGAGATAGAAGAAAGAATCTCAGACACTGAAGATACCATAGAGAAAATAAACACAATGATCAAAGAAAACAGCAAAACCAACAAATTCTCATCACAAAACATTCAGGAAATCTGGGACACAATAAAAAGACCAAACCTAAGAATAATAGGGATAGAAGAAGGAGAAGAAGTACAGCTCAATGGTCCAGAAAATATATTTAGTAAAATTATAGAAGAAAACTTGCCCAACCTTAAGAAAGATATTCCTTTGAAGGTCCAAGAAGCATACAGAACACCGAATAGACTGGATCAAAAAAAAAAATCTCGTCATATAATAATCAAAATACAAAACATATAGAATAAAGAAAGAATATTAAGAGCTGCAAAGGAAAAAGGTCAAGTTACTTATAAAGGTAAACCTATCAGACTTACAACTGACTTCTCTATGGAAACGATGAAAGCCAGAAGGTCCTGGATAGATGTACTGCAGAAACTAAGAGACCATGGTTGCAAGCCCAGACTACTATACCCAGTCAAGCTTTTGTTCACTATAAATGGAGAAAACAAAATTTTCCAGGATAAAAACAAATTTAAACAATACGTAGCCACAAATCCAGCCTTACAGAAAGTAATAGAAGGAAAATCACTAACCAAGGAGTCCAACAATGACCACAATATCTCAGACAACTAGAGACCCTTCACCAGCGCAACACAAAGAAGGTAAACACACAAAATTTACTACTAAAAAAATGACCGGAGTTGACAACCACTGGTCATTAATATCACTTAATATCAATGGACTCAACTCACCTATAAAGAGGCACAGGCTAAGAGATTGGATACGAAAACAGGATCCAACATTCTGCTATTTACAAGAAACACACCTCAACCACAAAGACAGACATCTACTCAGAGTAAAGGGCTGGGAAAAGGTTTTTCAAGCAAACGGACCTAAGAAACAAGCTGGTGTGGCCATACTAATTTCTAAGAAAGTTGACTTCAAACTAAAATCAATCAGAAGAGATGGAGAGGGACATTTTTTACTCATAACAGGAACAATTCATCAGGACAAAGTCTCAATCCTGAATATATATGCCCCTAATATAAAAGCACCCACTTATGTAAAAGAAACAATACTAAAACTCACGGCAGTCATCAAACCACACACACTAATAGTAGGAGATTTCAACACTCCTCTCTCACCAATGGACAGGTCAATCAGACAGAAACCTAACAGAGAAATAAGAGGATTAAGGGAGGTAATGAATCAAATGGACTTAACAGACATCTATAGAACATTCCACCCGAATAGGAAAGAATATACCTTCTTCTCTGCAGCTCATGGAACCTTCTCGAAATTGACCACATACTCGGTAACAAAGCAAACTTATACAGTTACAAAAAAATATTAGTAACCACCTGTGTCTTATCAGATCACCATGGATTAAAGTTAGAACTCAACAACAGTGCTACCCCCAGAAAGCCTACGAACTCATGGAAACTGGACAGTCAACTACTGAACCACACCTGGATCAAGGAAGAAATAAAGAAAGAAATTAAAGTCTTTCTTGAATTCAGTGAAAACAAAGACTCAACATACTCAAACCTATGGGACACAATGAAAGCAGTGCTAAGAGGAAAGTTCATAGCACTAAGTGCCCACTTAAAGAAAACGGAGAAAGCGCACATTGGAGACTTAACAGCCCACCTGAAAGCTCTAGAAAAAAAGAAGCAGACTCACCTAGGAGGAGTAGAAGACTGGAAATAATCAAACTGAGGGCTGAAATCAACAAAATAGAAACACAGAAAACAGTCCAAAGAATCAATGAAACAAAAAGCTGGTTCTTGGAGAAAATCAACAAGATTGATAAACCTCTATCCAAACTAATCAAACGGCAGAGAGAGAATACGCAAATTAACAAGATCAGAAACAAAAAGGGAGACATAACCACAGACACAGAGGAAATTCAGAGAATCATTAGATCTTACTACAAAAGCCTGTATGCCACAAAATTGGAAAATGTAAAAGAAATGGACACTTTTTTAGATAAGTACCATATACCAAAGTTAAACCAGGACCAGATGAACAATCTAAATAGACCTGTTAGTCGCAAAGAATTAGAAGTTGTTATAAAAAACCTCCCTACCATGCACCCACCCACTGTGACAGTGGAACTGATTTATTGGGAGCCCACCAAGGCCAGCTCGTCTGGGACTGAATAAGCATGGGTTGAAACTGGACTCTCTGAGCATGGCGGACAATGAAGGCTGATGAGAAGCCAAGGACAATGGCACTAGGTTTCGATCCTAATGCATGAACTGGCTTTGTGGGAGCTTAGCTTGTTTAGACGCTCACCTTCCTGGACGTAGATAGAAGACCTTCGTCTTCCCGCAGGGCAGAGAATTTGGACTGCTCTTCAGTATCAAGAGGGAGGGGGAATGGTGTGGGGGGTGGAGAAGGGGAGTGGGAATAGGGGAAGGGGAGTGGGGGGGCAATATTTGGGAGGAGGGGAGGGAAATGGGAAACGGGGAGCAGGTGGAAATATTAATTAAAAAAGAATAAAAAAATAAAAAATAAAATAATAAAACCTCCCTACCAAAAAAAGCCCAGGTCCAGACGGCTTCAATGCAGAATTCTATCTTCCAAGAAGACCTAATACCTATACTCCTTAATGTATTTCACAATATAGAAACAGAGAAGTCATTGGGAAATTCCTTTTATGAAGCTGCAGTTACTCTGATACCAAAACCACACAAAGACCCAACCAAGAAAGAGAACTACAGGCCAATCTCACTCATGAACATCGATGTGAAAATCCTCAATAAAATACTGGCAAACAGAATCCAAGAACACATGAGAAAAATTATTCATTATGATCAAGTAGGCTTCATCCCAGGGATGCAGGGCTGGTTCAACATACGTAAATCTATCAATGTAATCCATCATATAAATAAACTGAAAGAAAAAAACCATATGATCATTTCATTAGATGCTGAAAAAGCATTTGACAAAATTCAACATCCCTTTATGATAAAGGTCTTAGAGAGATTAGAGATAAAAGGATCGTACCTAACTATAATAAAAGCTATTTATAGCAAGCCGACAGCTAACATCAAATTAAAGGGAGAGAAACTCAAAGCCATCCCACTAAAATCAGGAACACGACAAGGCTGTCCACTCTCTCCATACCTCTTCAATATAGTGCTTGAAGTTCTAGCGATAGCAATAAGACAACATAAGGGGATCAAAGGGATTCAAATTGGAAAGGAAGAAGTTAAACTTTCATTATTTGCAGATGATATGATAGTGTACATAAGTGACCCCAAAAACTCCAGCAAAGAACTCCTACAGCTGATAAACACCTTTAATAGCGTGGCAGGATACAAGGTCAACTCCAAAAAATCAGTTGCCTTCCTATACACAAAGGATAAGGAAGCAGAGAGGGAAATCAGAGAAGCATCACCCTTCACGATAACCACAAATAGCAAAAACATCTTGGGGTAACTCTAACCAAGGAAGTGAAGGATCTATTTGACAAGAACTTTAAGTCTTTGAAGAAAGAAATTGAGGAGGATACCAGAAAATGGAAGGATCTCCCTTGCTCTTGGATTGGGAGGATCAACATAGTAAAAATGGCAATTCTACCAAGGGCAGTTTATAGATTCAATGCAATCCCCATTAAAATCCCATCAAAATTCTTCACAGATCTTGAGAGGACATTAATCAACTTTATATGGAAAAACAAAAAACCCAGGATAGCCAAAACAATCTTATACAATAAAGGAACTTCTGGAGGCATTACCATCCCTGACTTCAAACTCTATTACAGAGCTTCAGTATTGAAAACAGCTTGGTACTGGCATAAAAACAGAGAAGTTGATCAATGGAATCGAGTAGAAGACCCTGATTTTAACCCACAAACCTATGAACACCTGATTTTTGATAAAGGAGCTAAAAGTATTCAATGGATGAAAGAAAGCATCTTCAACAAATGGTGCTGGCAGAACTGGCTGTCAACCTGTAAAAGAATGAAAATAGAATCATATCTATCGCCATGCACAAAACTCAAGTCCAAATGGATTAAAGACCTCAATATCAGTCTGAACACACTGAACCTGATAGAAGAAAAAGTGGAAAGTACTCTACAACATATGGGCACAGGAGATCACTTCCTACGTATATCCCCAGCACCACAGACATTAAGGACAACATTGAATAAATGGGACCTCCTGAAACTGAGTAGCTTCTGTAAAGCAAAGGACACTGTCACTAAGACAAAAAGGCAACCCACTGACTGGGAGAAGATCTTCACCAACCCTGCAACAGACAAAGGTCTGATCTCCAAAATATATAAAGAACTCAAGAAACTAGACTTTAAAATGCTAATTAACCCAATTAAAAAATGGGGCACTGAACTGAACAGAGAATTCTCAACAGAAGAAATTCAAATGGCCGAAAGACACTTAAGGTCATGTTCAACCTCCTTAGTGATAAGGGAAATGCAAATTAAAACAACTTTGAGATACCATCTTACACCTGCCAGAATGGCTAAAATCAAAAACACCAATGATAGCCTTTGCTGGAGAGGTTGTGGAGTAAGGGGCACACTCATCCATTGCTGGTGGGAATGCAAACTTATGCAACCACTCTGGAAATCAGTGTGGTGATTGCTCAGGAAATTTGGGATCAACTTACCCCAAGATCCAGTAATACCACTCTTGGGAATATACCCAAGAGATGCCCTATCATATGACAAAAGCATTTGTTCAACTATGTTCATAGCAGCATTGTTTGTAATAGCCAGAACCTGGAAACAACCCAGATGCCCTTCAATGGAAGAATGGATGAAGAAAGTGTGGAATATATACATATTAGAGTACTACTCAGTGGTAAAAAACAATGACATTGTGAATTTTGCATGCAAATGGATGGAAATAGAAATCACTATCCTGAGTGAGGTAACCCAGACCCAAAAAGATGAACATGGGATGTACTCACTCATAATTGGTTTCTAGCCATAAATAAAGGACATTGAGCAAATAATTTGTGATCCTAGAGAAGCTAAATAAGAAGGTGAACCCAAAGAAAAATGTATAGTCATCCGCCTGGATAGGGGAAGTAGACAAGATTGCCGGGCAAAAACTGGGAACTTGCGGGTGAGGTGGCTAAGGGGAAATGGGGTGAGAAACGTGAGAAGGGGAGGATAGGGGGAGCTTGGGGGAATGGGATGGTTGGGATATAGGAAGGGTGGATATGGGAGCAGAGAAATATATATTCTAATTAAGGGAGCGATCTTAGGGTTAGCAAGAGACTTGACTCTAGAGGGGCTCGCAGGTGTCCAGGGAGAGGTCCCCAGCTAGTACCTTGGGCAACTGAGGAGAGGGAACCTGAAATGACCCTATCCTATACTGATGAATATCTTGCATATCACCTTAGAACCTTCATCTGGCGATGGATCGAGATAGAGACAGAGACCCAATTTGGAGCAACGGACTGAGCTCTTAGGTCCAAATGAGGAGCAGAAGGAGGGAGAACATGAGCAATGAAATCAAGACCACGAGGGGTGCACCCACCCACTGTGACAGTGGAACTGATCTATTGGGAGCTCACCAAGGCCAGCTGGACTGGGACTGAATAAGCATGGGATGAAACTGGACTCTGAACATGGCGGACAATGAAGGCTGATGAGAAGCCAAGGACAATGGCACTAGGTTTCGATCCTAATACATGAACTGGCTTTGTGGGAGCCTAGCCTGTTTGGATGCTCACCTTCCTGGACCTAGATAGAAGTGTGAGGGCCTTGGACTTCCTGCAGGGCAGGGAATTTGGACTGCTCTTCAGTATCGAGAGGAAGGGGGAATGGAGTGGGGGGAGAGGAGTGGAGAGAGGGGGAGGGGAGTAGGGAGAGGGGGCAATGTGTGGGAGGAGGGGGAGGGAAATGGGAAATGGGGAGGAGGAGGAAATTTTAATTAAAAAAGAATAAAATAAATAAATAAAATATATAAAAAAAAACCTCTCAAGTTCAAAATTCTCATTACAAAAGTAATATAAATTCCCTAGAAAGAGGGTTTTGACTTTAATAGAAGTTTGTCACCGTCTCCAGATGAAGAAAAGTCAAGCCTCTATCCCCTACATCAGCTGAACTTTCAGAAGACCAGAGTTGAATGCTGCCTTAGAGAGAGAAGGAGAAGCTGGGTGAGGCAGTCCTATCTGCCTCCCTTCCTCCCTCCCCGAGTGGGAATGAGAATGCTGAGCAAATAGCCCCCATACAGTATTTTTAATGACACCCCTATTGCTGCACATTAAAACTGAATGTTTAGAACTTAAGCATTTGTGTAATAAAAATGAGAGTTCTAATAATCCAAAAAGTAAATGCTACTCTCCTTCTAAAGATAAGAGTCAGAATACAAGCTGGACTTAAGAGACAAGAAGCATTTCATCTTCATAGATGTGTGCTCATGTACTCATATGAACATGTGTAGATACGCCTGCATGCATGTGAAAAAGAAAGAGAAGGATATGGAAAAAAACAGAGGGAGGGAAGAAAGGGAAGATGGACCATGAGCTATGGAAATGAAACCAGCTAGGCTGCAGCGACTGCCAGCCCTGTAATGTGTGTATCAATCCAGTCATCAAGTCGTACAGTTCAAATACACAAAAGTTGTCATCTGTAATGATAGTGCGAAGAGTTAGCAGGGAATAAGCAGTCAAGGAAGAAGTCAGAGGAAAAGCCTAACATGCCCACAGACAGCTGGACTGTAAAGAGAGATAACAGCCTGTCTTAGGGTTTCTACTGCTGCGATGAAACACCATGACTAAAAAGCAAGTTGCACGGGTTTACTTGGCTTACACTTCCACATCACTGCTCATCATCAAAGGACATCACTGCTCATCATCAAAGGAAGTCAGGACAGGAACTCAAGCAGGCCTGGACCTGGAGGCAGGAGCTGATGCCGACTCCTTGGAGCAGGGCCACTTACTGATGTTTCCCCATGGCTTGCTCAGCCTGCTTATAGAACCCAGGACCAGCAGCCCAGGGATGGCACCACCCCCCATGTGCTGGGCCTTTCCCCTCTGATCACTGAGAAAATGCCTTACAGCTGGATCTCATGGAAACATTTCCACAACTGAGGCTCCTTCCTCTGATAACTCTCGTTTATGTCAAGTTGGCACAAAGCCAGTCAGTACACACCCCCACTTTGCAGCTGGGGTACCCTCACTCACATATGCTACTTTCCCATTCCAAAGACCATCTGGGCTGGAGATGAGAGGGAAAGAGGGAAGACCCCAGGAGTCCTACCAAAAAGCCAACCTCGAGACTACTTGTTGGTCTACAGCTCTGGAGATGTGACCCTGTCCTGAAAGCTTCTTGAGTTTTCACTTCTTTGTACGCTCAAAAGCATCACCTCTGGAAAGAACCTACGCCTCTGCACAGGTGGCCGGATGCTCAAGGTGGCACACACCTGTAGTACCGGCTACTCGGGAGGCTGAGACAGGAGGATCACTAGAGTCCAGGAGTTCTGGGCTATAGTGTGCTATGCAGATGGGGTGTCCACACTGAATTTGGCATCTATATGGTGACTTCCCGGGAGTGGGGGACCACCAGGTTGCCTAAGGAGGTGGTCTTAATGGCTACAGCCGAGGACATATCCTGTCAGAATCCCAAGGGCAAGCCAGTACAGATGCCTGAATACTAACACAAGGCTCCCCAGTACAATATCTCAATAAGCCTGTAGTTTAAACAAATTTCCTTTTTCTTATATGAATGTTCATAATAATTCTATTTGTATAGTCTAAAATAGTAACTATCCAAAAATGTCTAACAACAGTAAAAGGAATAAAAATATTGTGAGGCATTCAAGTGATAAAATTCTATATGGCAAATGGAATAAAAATCTATAATTACATGAAGCAACATGTAAAAAAAATTGTTAAAAATGAGTGCAATAAGTCAGGCATCTAATAACCTATGCATATATTGAGTTTACCTAAAGGGCAAGTAAATCTGATTTGCAAATGGCCATGAATGAGATGGGGATCTTGACAAGGGTGTGAACTGGGTGCACATGTGTGTTCAGTTAACAAAGATTCAAACAGAACATATGAAAATTATTTACTGATAGAAAACTGTATCATCAATGTAATTAAAGCAATAATAGAATTTCATGGTCACTTATAAATATTTCCATTCATCTTGCTGTGGGAATTGAAGCTACTTGGACACTCTCAGGGACTGTATTAGACAGCTCATCTTTGGGACCAACATGGACCACCTCATTGCTCTCGTGTGTAAGTTTTAAACTGTAAAATGAGGCTGTGATTTCTCTCTGGCTTTATGAAAACATTGCATAAGAACCAAGAAGAACCGAGCATGTGGAAATGCTCTAGGCTGTGAGACACGAGGTGAGCACAGAGGATTTGCTTGCTTTTAGGGCTGCTGACAGGGCTAGTAAACAGTGAGTGTGCTTCCTCTGGGGAGTGTGGATAGCAACTGGGTGAGTCAGATCTCCTACTTAACTACACGCATGAGAGCTGACTATTGTGTACATGAGACAATTCTCAAACTAGTCCCGTGGGCTTTGGTGGGCTGTGTTAACAGATGCAATCTTCAAATTTCAAGACATGGATTTAGAATGCATGTTTTCAAACCAGAACAAAAAAAAAAAAAATAGGATGCCAGCAACACAGCTCAGCACATAAAGGCATTTGCCACACAAGCTGGTGATCCTCAAAAGCCACAAAAGGTGGAGGAGAGAAACAATTCCACAGAGATGGCCTCTGACCTCCACACATGTGCCACGGCATGCATGCTCACACACACACACACACACACACACACACACACACACACTAAGCTGTAAATTATTATTATTAAACAAAACACAAAAGCCATCTGGCACAATCTCAGGCACATACGTTGTCTTTTGCCCTTATTTTTAAAGGATTTTATGCGCATGAGTGTTTTGTTATTCTGCATGTATGTGCCCCTGGTACATGCCTGGGGCCCACAGCAGAGCACAGATCCACTAGACCTGCAGTTATGGATGGCTGTGAGATGTGGGTGCTGGGAATGGAACCAGTGCTCTTGACCACTGAGCCATCTTTCTGTTACTGACATTCTTAAAAATGGTTTTCTTAGCCTTTAAGAAACAAACAGAACTTTTAAAGTTAATATTCTTTATTAAAAGACATCTTGAAAACAATATGGTATCTTCAGCTGTCACATTTCTATTCTAATTAACTCACATTTATCTTAATCCAACATACTCTAGCTGCTTCTGCGACTTCACCTTTAGGAACACAGTTACACCCCAGTGTCCTACCCTCCAAAGGAAATGACTGAAGGTCTGTGGATGTCACTTAAGGGGTCTGGTGACTGCTTGGCATCACTGCATGGTCTCCAGAATCACTAAAAATAGAGGCAATCAGTCTGACAGAAACAGAAAGGAATGCATGGAACATAATACCTTACTGCACAATGAAAAGTCCTCAGCCTTTGATAGATGTCACTTAAAACAAAATTTTAATTATTTGAGATTATAATATAATTACAGCATTTCTCCCCTCCTTTTCTTCCTTCTAAACCCTCCCACACAGAAAGATCAAACGGTTTGTAATGTAAAGGCCCCCACTACATAACACAAGATATGGCACAAGCCTTTCATCCCAGCACTGGTACTGTTCTGCTAAGTCCTTAAACTCTGCCAAAATTACAAAGATAGATTGTCAGAGAAAAGAAACATAAATATACTACCCCTTCGGACTCCTAAGCCATCAGCACCCAGACTCCCATGAGCCTGCAGGGTTGCTGCAGCTCTCGCGGGGTTTGCTCCTTTGCTTCTACGGCACAATGAGCATCGTTTGCAGGACATCTCTAACTGTTAATTCCTGCTAAGGTTTAGGTCAATGAACAACTGCTTCTCGTTATAAAACTCAATAATTGTAATGGAATTATGGGTTTAACAAATAAAGTCCTGAAGCATTCTAAACAGATGCATTATTCAGGAGCAGGACTTTCCTTCGGTCTGCCCGCACCAGAACACATGTTTTTTCAATTATATAGCAAAGACTAGGGCTTCTGTTCAAACCTATATTTTATTGTTTATAAAATTAAAAACAGATACACACATCTAGCTGTGTGTACACACATCTATAAATATATACACCTGGGTCACATATTATATAAGAACAGTTGAAAGGTTTAATGTGTTATACAAGAAATTACTTTACACACATAAGGAAATTAATGTTAATCTATAAAATGGATAATACATTCAGAAAAGCTTTTCTAACTCCATGGATGTCCTTGGATATACTACCACAATTATTAACACAATTCAAATAAAATAAAATTAAAATATTGGTAAATTCTAGCACCTTCAGGTTTGGGGTCTGAGACCTGAACCCAGAGCTCGTGGGTATTCAGCACATGCTGCGCTACTGAGATACAACCAGCCCTAACAATTATTGTTTTCAATCACAAACAGTTCACAAGTGTTTTTGCCATTGTTTACCCAAGAAGGGAAAGTTTCATTTTAAGTATGTCTAAGTATTCACCAGTATTACTGCAATGTTGGAGAGCCGGCTCAAAGGTTAAAAGTGCTTGTTGCTCTTGCAGAGGACCCAGGATCATTTCCCAGCACCCACAAAGTGGCTCACAACTATCTGTAACTCTAGTTCCTGGGATCCAAAAGCCCTCTTCTGACCTGCTGGACAAACAATTATGCACAAAAAAATTAAAATAAACAAAATTAAATTTGTACTTAATTGCACTACTTTTTCATCAATACTTGACTTGAAAGTATGTTTCTATTTATTTCCTAAATTTAAGGAAAATTTTCTTGATAATTTTCTTTATTTTCCAAACTTTTTACAATTTACAAGAAGAAATTAAAGCAAGAATCAAAACACGAATATTAAGTACATATCAGAAAGTTTAGTTGTGCTAAAGTACAACCTATAAATTCATGACTTCTTTGAAGGGAACGTGTAATAAATTCTAACTTAAATTTGACAGTTGTAATAGCAGGAAGAAAGGAGTATAATGGAGGGTTGCAAACCCCTAATGTTGCAGTGGGAAGACAAGCAGAATCAAGGTAGGAGTCAAAACCCTAGAAACAATAATAATCTTTATTATAAATGATGTTCCTGTTTCTTTTAAAGTATATATAAATTGAATTTTCCAAGTATCGACACTATCTTCTTCTTAAACATATATACAGTTATTACTTGTACTGTGTGTGTGTGTGCCTGTGTGTGCGTGTGTACAAGTCGGTCCAGGTGCTAAGAGGATTTGAAATGAATGTACTGCAAATACTGGTATGTTAAAATGATGGAAATGATATTTGGTATGATTTAATTATCATACAAGGCATGCTTAATCAGTACATCCTATGTATCCACAACATACGCAGTTTTAATTTGTCAGTTTAAGATGGTAATTTTTGTATGTTTGTTTGCTTGCTTCTTTTGAAACAGGGTTTCTCTGCATACTTCAGGCTGTCCTGGAACTCACTGTCCTGGAACCAGGCTGGCCTTGAACTCTGACAGATCCGCCTGCCTCTCCCTTCTCAGTGCTGGGATTAAAGGCATGCACCACAACTGCCAAGCTAAAAGGGTAATTTTTAAAGTGCTGCCTTGAGTTGGAAAAAAGATATGATCAGAGTTGTCCTTAGAAATACTTCCTCTAAGGGCTGGAGAGATGGCTCAGTGGTTAAGAGCATTGCCTGCTCTTCCAAAGGTCCTGAGTTCAATTCCCAGCAACCACATGGTGGCTCACAACCATCTGTAAAGAGGTCTGGTTCTCTCTTCTGGCCTGCAGACATGCACACAGACAGAGTATTGTATACATAATAAATAAATAAATATTTTTAAAAAAAGAGAAATACTTCCTCTAAAGTAGGAGTCCAGTGACCAGAGGAAGCTGGGAAGGACACGGGCACTGTTACAAGCAGAGCTGGAACAGGGCACACATCGGCAACATGACACCAGGGTCAAGGTGGTGAGACGGGGACGCAGCACCTCTTCCTCACTCTCAATGTCCCTAGAACCCCATGAACCTGGGCTCATAGCCCTCAGGAGGCTGAGAATGAGATCATGAAATGAAGGCTCATCTGGGTTGCATAGTATAACTCTGTCTTCAAACCTAAAAACGGGGCTGTTAAGATGCCTCAGTGGGTAAAGGCACTTGCCACACAAGCCTGGTGGCCTGAGTTGGACCCCGAGAACTCATACGGAGATGGAAGGAGAACACCTGGCTCAACAAAGTTGTCCTCCACGTGTGCATCATGACACACACATGAGCACACACACAAATAATATTTTTTAATTCTGTATTGGAAACCCTAAAGAATAGCATAGAAATCAGAACAATGATTGACCCATGAACTAAAACAGCCACATAATCTCATGTACTAAGCTTGCCTGAAAACTATCCCCAAAGCTATGTG
The DNA here is from genome assembly GCF_950005125.1 of Chionomys nivalis. Classification (NCBI taxonomy): domain Eukaryota; kingdom Metazoa; phylum Chordata; class Mammalia; order Rodentia; family Cricetidae; genus Chionomys; species Chionomys nivalis. The sequence continues at coordinate 22,100,487 of NC_080089.1, read as the reverse complement.
TGGTGGGGTTCATGCCTGTAATCCCCAAAAGTGAAGGTTGAAGCAAGATGATCATGAATTTTATATCAGCCTAGGCTACACAGTGAAAACCTGTCAAAAAGGAAAAGGAAGGATGGAAGGACTATCTCCAAACTTTTCCCTTAAATCACTAAAAAGTCCATTTGATGTCTTAGTTATTAAAAAATATAAAATATTTATAAAGTGGCCATCATATGATATCCACAATTCTATCAAGTCACATGCTTTTGTTTTAGAATCTCTAGATATAATAACTGAGTAAGAAAAATGTTAAATTTTTAAAAAGCTCATGCTATATAATAAAGATATCGAAAATGCATTGAAATGCACCACAGTGTCATTCCTGTTAATTACACACTTTAATGTTAGAGCCCACACAAGATCTATTGTATACATCACAGGACTTTTCCTCTTAGGATCAAAATCTCTATGCTAGGTTTGGCTTTTAGCCAACATTATCCCCTCCCCCCCAAAAAAATCCATTATATACATACTATTTTCATGCTCCTCAAATATAAGCATGTTTTTCTAATTCTCATTTTTAAAATTCAAACATGTCATGTGTCTAAGTTTAAGCCACACATCTCAATGAAACAGCAAGTCTGTCAGGCATTGGGGTTCCTAGAAGTTGTTAAATATACTGTAAGCAATTAAAACTTCATCCCAGTGAATGAAGTTCAATAGCTTCAGCTCTGTGAGCTGCCTGGGGTCAATGGGTTCCAAGCTAGGAGGCTCTGTAACTTCTATCCACAGAGCGGCTACTTCAAAAGCTAAAGAATTATTCTGAATGAAGATGGAACTTGTCCGTACTAGGAAGCAGTTCTACTTTTTCTTGGTTTCTCCTGTTAAAGTTAAATGTAAAGAAAACAGACACTTTAACCACAAATTGAGCTGCCTTAAATAAATAATGCTTCATAGCGTTCATAGTGTTTGGTGGTTCCACTCTTATATGCTGGTTTTTAAAAATCTAAAAATGGGGTGGGGGGTACGTAGACAGTTCAGTGGTTAAGATTTCTTGCCTGAGACCTGAGTTTTTCCACCTTGCACAACGGACGGCTCCAAGCACCTGTAACTCCAGATCCAGGGGGAGGAAGCGCCTCTGGCCTGTCATATGCACAGAGCTACACACACACATGCATAAATATCAAATGAAATAAATCTTAAAATCTAAATAAAGTTAGCATAGTTATTCAATCAAGACATTGACAACTTACTATATACCTGAAACTAAGGACATAGGCAAAATGGGGAGGTAAAAAGGTCAATACAGAAGAGAAAGGCGGGAAGAAAGTAGAATAACACTGAGAATTTATTTAAAATTAATTTATTTAAAATTACACACAGCACATACATATATGCACACACACAGAGAGAGAGAGAGAGAGAGAGAGAGAGAGAGAGAGAGAGAGAGAGAGAGAGTTTAAATCCCCTTTTAAGTTGTTGGTCAGGGTTGTCCAAGAGACTCCCAAAACAATATAGGCTGTTGCTTACCCTTTGATTACCTCCCAGAGGTTGAAGGTAACTTTCTGTTGCTGAAGACACCATACACTTTGGACACAGAGCCACAATACTCCAGCTGGATCTGACTTGAAAGCCTCCTCCCTGAGCTTTCATAATACCCAAAGGGGCTGCACAAGCTCCCCAGGGAGGGACGTAACCAAAAGTCATACTCGGCTATAACACACAACAACCATCGTGGCCTGAGGATGCTACAGTGGCGCTCGCATCTTGATGGTAACCAGCAGCTGTCTAATTGGACTTAAGGTCTACTCAACTAGAGGGAAATCGGGACTGGTACTAAACCTAGGGCTAGTGAGTTCAGGAATCTCAGAGGAGAACATACTACCGCTGCTCTCCTGAACCACTATAATTCCTCAGGCATTCCCAGTGCTCGTCCCTATAATCCACAGATAAGTACAGCTTGTACCCCTCATCAGAGAAGCTTCTCTTTACAGCAAATGGAGACCAGACAGGAAACCACAGCCAGTTAAAATGAAGAGAACAAGTGATCACGGGGCACCCAGCCCCAACCAGTACATCTATAACATAAGCACTGCACCTAAGGCTCACGAAACATTGGAGAAGTGGGACAGAGAGATCTTCAGAGCCAGAGGACCAGAAATCTGCTATGAAATTGTGCCTCCTAAAAATGACAGGGAAGTTACACCCATGAAATCTTAACAATATGGCTGCCTAAACAAGGCATGAAGAACTGCAACAGCAATAGGCATGCTACCATGGAAGATGGAACGCTCGACCCAACCTCTAGACAAAGAACTACAGACAACTAGGGTATGCTGCAGTACAAGAAATGGGATTCCCCGGTGATAAGCCCCATAACTGGCTATCCATTACCCAGTAGTCAGTCACACATATACATACATACATATATACATGAATACACATGCATATCATAAACATCATACATACATATATACATGAATACACATACATATCATAAACATCATACATATATACATGAATACACATACATATCATAAACATCATATATACATATATACATGAATACACATACATATCATAAACATCATACACATACAAAGAAAAAGAAGCCATGATTTTAAAAGGGAGCAAGCAAAGGGGTACATGTGAGGGACTAGAAGGAAGAAAAGAGAAAGAAATAAAAGTTATGATTATATTCTAATTTTAAAAAATAAAATAAGACCAAGTGGTGGTGGTGCATGCCTTTAATTCCAGCACTTGGAAGGAAGAGGCAGGCTCATCTCTGAGTTTGAGGCCAATCTGGTCTACTTAGTAAGCTCCAATACAGCAAGAGTTGCACAGTAAAACCCTGCCTCAAAAAAAATTAAAAAATAATAATAATAAATTTTAATTTTTAAAAAATGAATGAAATATAACCCCTAATCACAAGGGAGAAATACTGGCCCCTAAAATACTAAAGCAAGTCATCACATCCTAACTTAATGTGAGCAACAATTAAAAACAAGGCACACACAAATCCTGTGGGTGTGAGCAAGCAGAAGTCACTAACCCAGCAGGCCTTCTCAGACACAGACCGGAGAAGACATCTGTCGGAACACGCACCCTGAGCAGGGAACTGCATGTGATCATAAGAGATGCTCTAGAATTTTCTCCATCCTTTAGCCCTCAGCTTTAGCACCAAGAAGAGCTCATTCTATTGCTAGCACCACTACATGTAAACTCCAGCCTTCCTGTTCACTCCAGTCAGAAGAGGCTAAGTGAGGATGAGGATGAGCGAGCACAGGGGGTGGATAATGCAAGCTAGCTAAAGAACACATCCCAAAGGAATATAGCACATTCCTCCACGCTATAGCAGAGAACACATAAGTCACCAGAGAGCAGCCTTTAATCAAAGGCAGAGGCAGGTAATTCCTTGGAGTTCAAGGCCATCCTGGTCGACACAGCAAGTTCCTGCCAGGGCTATATAGTGAGGCCCTGTCTCAAAAGAGATAAAAATCAATTATCTTCACATCTAATAGACATAAATATGCTACATGCTTAAAGAGTATATTTAGGGACACAAACGTGTAGCCCATACTGTGTACGTACATATAGGAATCATACAATGATGAACACTCAATCAGATCACCATGCAACTCCAACAGAAATGCAAACCCACATGTGAGTCTGTTGGGAAAGCCTCAAAGCCCAGTCCCTGAGATCTCTGCACATCTGGCAGATCATGGTCACAGCAGAAGATCCTTGGCCTCACTTCTGCGCATCCTTCCACACAGAAATGCCCCTTTTCTTTAACCATACTGTGGAACCTGATTTTCCAACACTATCTCTGATGAGGGGTTGTTCCCAACTGTGAAGAAATAAAGGAATAAAAGGTTCACTCTGCCACTTACCAGTAATATTCCCTCTGAGCAAATTCTTTAAATCTTCGTTTCCTCGTCCGTCATTAAACGTCTGACATGAGCACACACTTACAGACTGCTGTCTATGGTGAGGCGTCAGCCAAGCAGAGCAGCTGCTCACACGAGGCCTGCTGAACCCATGCACAGCATCAGCCAGCCTCCCACCAGCGCGGCTTCTTCCTCACACCACCCCCACACCAGGAGGGCTCTTACTCAATCATTAAAGTATCACAAACTAGTCCCATAGTTCAGAACTTTATTTCTGTGCCTATATAGCTCGGATCATTTTCATCAGCCTGACAAATTGAGCCTGTTTAGAGGCATAGATAGATATTACCCAAATCTCCCAATAACCTTATTAATCACTGTGGCCTAACTGAATTTGAAACAAGTTCAATTTAATTTCTTTCAAGACTAGCTCATCTTCCTGTCCCTGAAGTACTGACTGACACAGATCTCCATGGGTCCCACAAGAGACCCATTTGCCTGCAGGAAGACATGGGATGTACACACCCAGACCTCATCTTGATCTTGACTTCCATATGCATGGTGACCTATGGCTTTGCGCTTCTGAGCAGTGGGAAATCCACATCCGGATTCTACATGGTGTGACTATAGTTCCCCTGCAGATGTTCTGCTAGATCCCCTCGTGACACATGTCCACCTCATTCAAGTGACACTGGTGTTTTCAAGGATGCTCACAACTGAATGCTAAGAACAGAGGCCGCAAAGATCTCACACTCGTCTCTTTTCCCGGTTTCTTTCCTTCCTCTGGGCCAGGACACTAGCACGCATTTATCTCGTGTCATTAACAGGATTGAGCAGGCTTTCATGAGAGAAGCCCACGGTAAATCCTCACGAAAGGTTTGTGGAAGTACTGCCGAGTGCTCATGCGCCTGAGAGCCATATGTGGTTCATCAGCTCACGCGTGCCCTGCTTGGTTACCACACACTATAAAAGCAATATCCTCAAGCTACAAAAATGACCTTCTTCCCAGGCGCTTAAGCCAGTCCTGAATTACAGTTCGTTACGACAATGGCAGGATCCGTATGCAATCATATTTGGGGAAAGCCTAAAGCTAAGAGTGGGGGTTTTATGTAGTTACTCAGTGGCAAAGCAAGGGCTCACACACAGCCTTCCTATGAGGAACATCAAACCTTTTCTGGAGCAATATCAACATATTCTTCTCTGTAACAGTTGAGTTTAATACTAAATTCACTTTTTGGTGAGGCAATGACTTTTAAGCCTACTATGAACAGAATTAACTTGTACACAAAATTTAACGTGCATCCTACAATCTTTTTTCAATTCATTTTGTATCTTTTGACATGTGCTTTTAATGTACAAGCAGTGAAAAGTGGGTATTTTTATGCTTCATTTTTTAAAAATACAGTCTTCAAAGCTCAGCCAGAAATGTCCATTTTAAAAAATCAGCTCCAGCCAGTTGGCTCCGTGATGACACGTGCAAAGTGAAAACGTGCCCAGCCGTGACTTTCCGCAGGTCAGATGGAATCACTTAGCGCATTCAGCGTGGTTTCCAGTCCACGCTGGGGAAAAGCATCTCTCAGCTAGCAAGTGTTTCTTAAACATCAAGTGAGCTACTGTAGCTTACATATAATGTTATATTAGCATGCTAAAAAAGATTTTAGCATGAATTATGAACATTATTCTGTATGAAAATACAATTAGAATGCTTTCATTATGAACACAGTAAAGAGTCAATATAAAATTGAAGTAACTAATAACAGTGCTTGGGAAGCTACAAGTCTCTAATGCTAAAGATCTCCTCTGCTCCCAAGGTTTAGGTCAACACCACTTCACAGGTAAGTCTCCTGCAAGCAGAGATGGCAAATCTTCAAAAAACAAAATCAGCTATGGTGTTCACTTTGAAGACCACAGCAATTTTTTGCCGTTCTCTTTTCTAACATGCAGTAAATGAGCCTTTTTGTAAAATACCATGAAACACCAGTATATAAGAAAAGTCTACAACAAGGCATAGTGACAGATGCCTATAATCCCAGGACTCAAGAGAGAGGCAGGAGGATCACCACCTGTTCTGTGCTAGTCAGAGCTGCATAACAAACCTCAAAAATTTTAAAACATAGAACAAATTATCTCAGAAAAATTGCCAAATTTCACCAAATACATGTCTTATTTTCCAAAGATCACATTTTTAACTAGTTCACTAAAAAGAAAGGTAATTCCAGTTTTACAAAGGAATAAAAAGCCGTGATGTAGTTCATCCCAGACGCCTTCCTTCACACTAGAGCAGTTGGCCAGCGCTAAGGATGTGTGTCTTCTGCACTAAATCAAGTTCAGCGTTCTCTCAAGCTGACCACATGATGAAGCAAAGCACAGCAACCTTCTCTCTGACCACTAACCGGCTTTCAAGATTTATCACGTCACTATCTTTACCCCCTATAGAATTTTCCCTTATTTATTGGAAGAGAGCGCAGGCAGATACATGTGGGCATGTGTGTACAGCCCACATGTGAAGGTCAGAGGACAACATGCAGGAGTCAGTCCTCTCCTTAGACCACGTGCATCCTAGGGATCAAAATGACGTTTCCAAACTTGAATGACAAGAACCATTTTCTGATGAGCCACCTCGCCAATCCCTATATATTTCTTTTTCAAAGGGAAGTGTTTTTCCTGATAAAAAGCAACTCGTGCACCAGACATGGTGACACACCTATAAAGCTAGCTAGTTAGGTTAGGAAATCCACAAGTTCAAGACCAGGCTGGATTATATGGCCTGTTTCAACCATAACAAATGTAAAAAGTAAATTTTTAAAATCACTTGAAGGGGGAATACATTCAGAAATTTGTTGCCTTCAAAAGAACTATTTTCTCCCCGCCACCACCTCCCATTTCCCTCCCCCTCCCCCCTCAAGTCCCCCTCCCTCATCATCCCTAAGAGTGATCCGGGTTCCCTGCCCTTTGCATAGACAGACAATGAAGTTCAGCTGTGTTTTGCAGAATAGGCTGTGGCCAAGATTTGAGACTCGCTAAGCTGTATGTTAGCCAGAGAAGAACCACAAGTGGAAGAGCAGTGTTTAGAAGGCAACTAGTCTTAGAAAAGCAGACGTCTCGATGTCCTTGAATTAGTCAAACACCAGCATGCAGAGTTTGGATTGTATAGTTAATAAGAACACCGTGGTCTACAGTCAGAAGTATATGCTTCGTTGTAAGGGGTTAGAGTGCAAGGCCATTAAACAGAGCCTTTGATCCTCCGAAGCGCAAGGCTGGGGAAACTGGGAACAATGAACCACAGATGGTCAGGATGACCTTTCCCCTGCTAATGCAGAGGTCAGCACTCAACAAATTCATAACAATGTCCTCTTCTAGGCTAATTTCCTAAAGCAGGAAGTTTGTAAGAGACTAGAAAACAAAATTGGAAAGCATGCAATCTATGCTTATATATTACCTCAGAGGAGAGTGTGTAATCTGTGCTTATATTACCTCAGAGGAGAGTGTGCAATCTGTGCCTATATATTACCTCAGAGGAGAGTGTGCAATCTGTGCTTATATATTACCTCAGAGGAGAGTGTGCAATCTGTGCTTATATATTACCTCAGAGGAGAGTGTGCAATCTGTGCTTATATATTACCTCAGAGGAGAGTGTGCAATCTGTGCTTATATATTACCTCAGAGGAGAGTGTGCAATCTGTGCTTATATATTACCTCAGAGGAGAGTGTGCAATCTATGCTTATATATTACCTCAGAGGAGAGTGTGCAATCTGTGCTTATATTACCTCAGAGGAGTTTCTGCTGCTGTTGATCCAGAAACAAAATACCCTGACAAAGGCAATGGAGAGAGGAAGGTTTACTTTAGCTCACAGCTCCAGGTTACAGCCCATCACCATGGGGATGTCAAGGTGGTGGGAGTCTGGAGCAACTAGTGACATCACAGAACAGAGAAAATGGGATTGTGCTCAACTCTCTTTTACGCAGTCCAAGACTCAAGCCCAGAGAATGGTGCTGGCCAGGTTTTGGTTGGATCTTCTCACATTGATCAATATAATGCACATTCACACACACACACAAACACACACACGCAGACAGACAGACAGAGAGAGAGAGAGAGATGCACGCAAGCCAGCTTGATCCAATCCATCACTGAGACTGCACTAGGCAAGTGTTGTATTACCACACCACGCCTCCAGCCTGTATCTTTTCTACTCACCTACTCATAACCTCCACTCTTTCCCATGCTGGCAGTAGGAAATGTGAAGGGAGATGCACATCTAATTCGTTTTAGCAAATTCGTGAATAGAAGGGTAAAATAATTTGGTGCTGTTTAGAATACTTAAGGCATAACTATCTCTGGTGATTTGAATAGGTATAGACCCCATGGACTCATGTGTTTGAATACTTGGCTCATAGGGAGTGGCACTATTAGGAGGTGTGGCTTTGTTAGAGTACATGTGGCCTTGTTTGTTGCAGTTTTCTCTGTGTTCTACATCTAGAAGAGCCTTAAGACTGGTGGCTGAGACGATTCAGTCCCACAGAATACTCCAGTCAAGATTTGACCATGATCCTACATTTTCTTTGGGTCCCCATAAGATTATCAATGCCCCCAATCAACAGGAAGTAGCTTACAAAACTATATCCACATTCCCAAAAAAAAATGGATTATAGATGTTTGTTACTATGTTGGTTAAAAGTTGTTATGGATAATGGTAAGGAAAAAAGCTAAACAAAGTAGATTAGATTCAGGGTTCTTGTTTTGAAAAGAAAAATGGGAAATGCTGTGGGATAATACTGTTGTACACTGTAAAGATTTGTCACTTGTATTGGTTTAATAAAGTACTGACTGGCCAATCAGGAAGTATAGGTGGGATGACCAGACTAAGAGAATTCTAAGAGGAGAGGCAGACAGTGCAAGATAAAAATGCCTCACTGAGAGGTACCAAGCCATGTGTCTAAACATAGACAAGTACTATGGGTTGACTTAAGTTGTAAGAACTAGTTAATAATAAGCCTGAGCTAATAGGCTAACAGTTTTTAATACAAGCCTCTGTGTGTTCCTTTGCTGTGGGACTGGATGGAACAGAAAAATCTGTCCACATTCATTGGAGGAAGTGTATCACTGTAGGGATGAGCTTTGATGTCTCCTATGCTCAAGCCATGTCCAGTGTCTCAGTTCACTTCCTGTTGTTTTCAGATCAAGATTTAGAACTTTCAGATCTTTCTCCAGCACCATGCCTGAAGCTGCCATGTCCCACCACAATGATAATGAACTAAACCTCTGAACTGTAAGCCACCCCCCAATTAAATGTTTTCTTCATAAGAGTCATCATGGTCATGATGTCACTTCACAGCAATAGAAACCCTAACTAAGATACTATTCATATATGAAAACAAGAATATGGACTAATTGGTAATTAATGAATTCTGAAGTCTCTTGAAGCCTTGAGTATAAATTTCTATGGCACCAACCAGACTTTTTTACTTATTCTTCAAATAACAAAAATAGATGCAGAAGTTTCTCAGTAGCCAGTAATGGGCTCAGGTCCACGTGTGTGCCCTTGTGTGATGCCAAACACAGATTGTTGAGTTGACAGGACCTAGAACCACCTAGGAGAACAACTGTGGACACGCCTGTGTGAATGACTGACTGCTGGGCACACCTGTGTGAGTGACTGACTGCTGGGCACACCTGTGTGAGTGGCTGACTTCTGGACACACCTGTGTGAGTGACTGACTGCTGGACACGCCTGTGTGAGTGACTGACAGCCCCCATCCCCGACAGCCACGTTCACTCTGACTACAGCCCCCATCCCCGACAGCCGCTTTCTCTCTCCAATGGGTGACTCTTCACCCACCCCATCTCTAATAGTCTATGTTCACTCTCTGGCTACAAGCCTTTGAGTTTGTCACCAGCTGCCCCCACTGTCATTTGGCTGCTCCTGTCACTTTCACTGTCTCTGTGTGGGTCTTCTTCCTAGACATGCAATTCTCCCAGAATGAACCTGGTGATACCCCAGATGGTTACCCCTTACTTAAGACCCGCTCCCAAGGTGGCAGAAGAACAGTCTTCCAAGAGTTGAGCTCTTGGGATCTCCTCTGATCCCACAAGGGCAGGTACCGACACAACATTGCTATTCTCTCTGACTCAGGCAGCAGGGTGGATTTCCCTGCCATGTGCAGAGAACCCTTTGTAGACCCCACCCCTGGAGACCTGTGACCTCTGGGCTCCATCCCCAGACTATGCTGGCAGTCAGGCATAACAGCCCTTCTTAGCCCCTCAAGTGGAAAAAGGACCAGGCCCTGCCCTACAGAGAGAAAAAAATCCCACCAATCCCTGAGTTTGCACCAAGATCAGGGCACATAATCCCTCCAACCCCAGGCCACCCTGGAAAGTTACCTCTGCCCCCAAAAAATCCTTGCATAAACCCATCTACTACTCAGCTCTCTGCTGCTTCTCACCCAAGCAGAGGCAGCCTCTATCCTGGGTCTTTCCCTCCCAATGAGTTTCTTGTGTGAGGCTTGTAGTGCGGTGTGACTTTTTGGTATCCGTGGGCTCCAGACTGCCACAATACCTTTCCCATTTGAGCTACAACACTTACACATACAAAAATAAATTGTCTAAGTAACATGTTAAACTGATTTACAATAGCAGCTGTGGCCACGGGCACCCACAGGACCATGGAGCAGCTCCGAGAAGCCTGAGAGACCCATGGAGGCTCCATGGCAACAGAGGTGAAGTCTGCAGAGCCCACAGTACAACTAAAAAAGGCAGGTCTCATGGAAGACGCATTTAAAAAGTGGTCTCCTCAAAGTGGAAGGAAAGATGGCAGGGCAGAGCTGCTCCAGTGGCCGGGAACGGCGAAAACTAGAGACACGGAAGCAAAGAGCACAGGAGAGCCATGGGAGCGCGGCGGCCATGGACCACAGCAGCTCTTGGAGAGGAAAACATTGCACTGTGGCTGGCTTTCAGTTCCAGAGGCTCAGTCCACTGTCATCACGGCAGGAAGCACGGCAGTGTGCAGCAGACATGTGCTGGAGAAGGAGCTAAGAGGCCTGCATCTGAAACCACTAGCAGCAGAAAGAAACCGTGTGCCGCACTGGGCACAGCTTAAACATGTAAGACTCAAAGCCCACACCACAGTGACACCCTTTCTCAACAAGCCCACACTCCCTAATAGTGCCTGCCACTCCCTATGGGCAAATTCAAACACGTGAATCTGTGGGGGCCATTCCTATTCAAACCAATACACTTGTTTCCAACCACAAGGAAAGACAGCCACATCACTGCCAATCAATTAACCAAAGTGTGAACCTATGCAAATTAGCAAGTAACCAACTCATCCAGGAGACTCTGATTATCATTAATTTTAGAGCAGTGGCAGCAAATTTAATCATTCTAACAAGTTTCCTGAAAGAAAAAGATCTTTCTTACAGCAATGACCTTTTCAAAAACAAATTTAGCAAGTATACCTAATGAAAACAAGTATTTGAATAACCCTGTTATTCCAAAAAAAATCTTTAATATTGATTTTTTTTTCATTTTGATGACTGCCATCACCCCAAAAACAGACACAGGAAGACCACAAGTTCAAGGCTAACCTGGGTACATGGCAACACTGAAGCTGACCCAGGACACGTGATGAGGACCTATCTCCAAACAACGAAGTCACAGCATTCACTGCTCACACAAAGGCATGGGTTCAGTTTCCAGCACCGACATCAGACAATGCACAATCACCTATAACTACGGGTCTAAGGGATCCAATGTCCTTTCAGACAATGCACAATCACCTGTAACTACGGATCTAAGGGATCCAATGTCCTTTTCTGGCCTCTGCGGGAACCTGTACAACGGTGGTACACATATGCTCATGCAGACACACACACATAAAACATAGACAACCTTTAAAATGCAACAACATTCCAGTTATTGCTTTCAAGATTGAGATTTGTGGGCATGCTCTGCCTGTGTACCCAAAATCAGACGAATGAAAGGTATATGATCAGAGTCAAGAATTCTCCATAATTCTATACATCAGACTAAACCAAATCATAACCAGACATTCCATTGTCTAACACACTGTTAAATCTGCTTTTCTGCTTCAGATTTTCACTAAGGCTCCAGAACATGAAATAATCAAAGCTGTACTCTCACTCTGAAAAGCAAGGTGCTGCCATCTATGCGTGATTCAGAAGAAGTGCCCTGACCTGGGTCTGCTTTATGAGGCTGAGAATGCATCAGGGAGCTATGAGAAAGTGTGGGCAGCGAGCAGAGCACAGGAGCTGTGCACGGGAGCTGAGCACATGGCCACTGGAGTGCAAAGAGTGGGTATGTGAGTTCACGCAGCACTGGATAATTTTATAGCCCTGGTCCAGCTGAACCAGAGACCCCATTACCACTTTGTAAACACCATGGAGGAAGATAGCACCCTTAAGAATACAGATCCTGCCCAGAGTACGGCCTACTCTATGCCCACCTTAAAAAAAAACTATTACCAACCCTTGGCAAGATCCATGGGGAAGAAAAAAGATCTCGCGAGTCAGAGAGGTGTAGGAAACCCCCTGAGTGTCCGTGGGAGAAGAGAACACCAAGCCATCACAACCTTGTGGTCAGTGATAACGAAGCAGGTGTCTCACTCGGCCCTTTTAGCTTTTCTGCTGGACAAGCAAACATCCCAGATGGTTATGAATTTAATTTCCCTGAAGTACAATGATGCTGAGAATCTTTTCCGGTCTCTATTAGGCCACATCTTCAAAAGAGGGTACCAGATAATTGTCCATGTATCCTGGGTAGTTTCTATATCAACTTGACACAATCTGGAGTCGGGCTAAGAGAAGGACTCTCAACTGAGAAATGCCTCTGTAAAATTGGGCTGTAGGCAAACCTGTAGGGCATTTTTTTAATTAGTGATTAGGTGGGAAGTCTCAGCCTATTGTGGATGGAGCCACTCCTGGGCTAGAGAGAAGTCCTGGGCTCTATAAGAAAGCAGGCTGAACAAGCCAGTAAGCAGTACCCTCCAAGGCCTCTGCATAGGCTCCTGCCTCCTGGTCTCTACCTGTTTCAGTTCCTGTCTGGGCTGCCTGGGGAGGATTGTGATTCAGGGTATGTAAGCCAAATAAACTCTTTCCTCCCCAAGTTGCTTTTGGTCATGGTATTTCATCACAGCAATTGTAACTCTAAGATACCGTCTATCTTTAAAATTTGAGCAATCTGTTTTCTTGTTGAGTTATAAAAACTGGCTTAGAGGTTAAAATGCACTGCTTTTGCAGAGGACCCACATCTAGCAGCTTACAGTCAGCAGTAACTTCAGCTCCAGCAGAGCTGACACCCTCTTCTGGACACAACAGGTACTACACTCACAGACACATGTATACTCCACACAGGGACAAACACTTAACTGCTTCGTGAGTATTTCCTCCTTGCCTGAGATTTACCTTTAGATCTTCACACAGTTAACATTGGAAAAACATAAACTTTCAATTTTGATAATTATAGCAAATTTTAGTTTTCTTTTATAATTAATGTTTTATTATGTCCCAAGAAATGTCTGCATATCCCAAAGCCACAAAGATTCTTTATTCTATAAATTATATAACATTATCTTTTACTAATGTAAAAGATATGATCTATGATCATATGATCTATTTCATGATCATTTTTTATATATCATACCAGGTAGGAGTGGAGATTCATTTGTTTCCCAATAAGCTATCAGTCACATATTTAATTACTTAAGCATTTTTGTCAAAACTCATTTCATGATCATTTCTTATGTATCATATCAGGTAGGGGTGGAGATTCATTTGTTTCCCAATGGGTTATCACAGTCACACATTTAATTACTTAAACATTTCTGTCAAAAATCATTTCATAATATGTAGACTGATCTCCTTCCAAACACTGTATCCTGGCTCATTAACTATACATCAGTCATTCTGACAACACTACACTATGCTGCCATCTGTAAATTCTAGTCATTAAACAATATAGTAGTCCATTTTGTTTTCAAAGTCAGCTCTGGGCCACAACAACAACAACAAAAAAAAAATGTCCAGGCCAGTGTGGGCTACACAGTGAGACCCTGCGTTGTTCACAATAGTCACTAACTGATGACTGGATGGAAGCAAGTGAACGCCAACATGCATGAATACTATCATGGAATAAAAAGAAATGAAGTTCTAAAACATGCCACTATACTGTGTCATCATCGATTTACATCAACTGCTGAAAAAATGTAAATCCTTAACTTAAGACACAGACTAGTGGTTGCTAGGACTAGACAGCTTAGAGGGAAATGTGTTTCTGCTAATGAGTACAGATTTGGGGGTAGTGAAAATGCTCTAAACTTGACACGGTGACAGAAGCCAACTCTAAGTGTATTAAAGAGCAACCGTGCAGCAGGTGTCAGTCAGACTTGAGGCACTGCGACAGAGGCCTGAGAAAACAACTGAGAAGGAGAAGGGAACAGCTGGGGCCCATGGTGTCAGAGGCTACAGTGTGAGGGCAGTTGGAGCAAGGCAGTCATGAGCAGACAGCACCATGCAGCGCCTTCTCCTCCTTGCCCTTTGATTCCTACCTGGCACCTGACGTACTGACTGGTGCCACCCACATTCAAGGTGAGACATCCTTCCTTTCACAGACAGACCCAGAAGTGGGTTTAACTAAAGTGGTCTTTACTTTCTCCATCTAATAAGGTGTCAATCAAGATCAAGTATCAGAGGGCTTTTGTGACAGCCCAGTAGGTAAAGATGCTTGTTGCAACCTGGTGACCTGGGTTCCATTCCTAGAACCCACAGTAGGAGACAACTGACTCCCAAAAGTTGACCTCTTACCTCTACAGGAGCATCATGGTACATGACACTCACACATATGCACACACACACACTCATCACTGTATTATAACAAGAGATAAAATCTATATATAATGAACCAAAAACTATGTCATTTATTTAGGGTTAAGAAGTTAACCATCAGGAAAAAATAACAAAGTTAATGCTAGATGTGGCAAACTATACCTATAATCCCAGTACTGATCAGGCTGAAGATGAAAGGTCATGAGTTCGAGACAAGCCTGGGCTACATAACAGGACCATGCAGACAAAAGTGGAGCAAGGTAGAGAGAAGGAGAAAGTAAAGGGAAGAGAGAAGAGGAGGAAGAGAAAGATTATGACAGAATATCTTGCTAATATTATTCTATTAATAATATCTCCTAATAATACCTTATCTCCTGGAAGTTTCATCCCTACAATAGAATAAGCTATATTAGATGGTGTCCTTAAACTCCCTAGCATCACTAAAATCATGCATGTGTATATGGTATGTAGTAATTTTCAAGTAGGAAAAGAGGAGACTGAATAGGCAATATATATATATATATATACACACATACACAGTGTGTGTGTGTGTGTGTGCGTGTGTGTGTGTGTTGAAAAGCCATGGGGTAGAGGACTAGCTTCCACACTTTTTTTATTATTTTTTTATTTTTATTTTTTAATGGCTTCCACACTTCTAACTTGCTTCAGAAACCTTGAAATACAACACACCCAACTATCCTATAGTAAGCTCTATATAAATCCTAAGACTCTGCCATGACATATTGGCCTTTAAAACCCAGACAAGCAGAACTATTGCCAGACAAATCTTGAAACCAAGGGAAGTTTACAGGAACCACATCTTAGGGATATTAGAGCACCTTAACCTTAGCATCTTCATTAACTGAGCAAACCCTTACCTAAACACCCACCAACTCCTTACACTTATTCCAATACCATTACTAAGCACTGGCTTCTCACAGATGATCTGTTCTGCAGACTGACAAGAAGACAGCGTGGTTTTCAGGGGCTGGGTGGGAAAAACAAAGAAAGAAGCAGAGGTGAATGATGGAACCAATTTCCTAAGTTTCAAAAGAATTTGTCACCATCCTTCAGAAAGAAAAGCACCATTGACTGAGTCCCAAACTATATTATGTGTTGATCAGTCAGGAACAGCCTAATGCTGCTGAGAAAAACCACAGAGTAACAAAATTTGGAATAACTTTTCATGGAGAGACAGAAGTTAAACACCATGTTCTTATGAGCACTAGCGACAGTAGACATATTGATAGTGCAAGGCTCTGCCCTAATATACCTGGACCCACAATAAACCACTGCCAAAGCCTGAAACAGTCACAACAAATCTCTCAGCCTTGCAGCAGAAAACTCAGTTGATAATTTCTTTGTCTAACACCTAATAAAATTCATTCTTCCAGAATTGTGGAAAAGCTCAGCACAGCCCCTCCCTTATTATAAAGTTTCCTGTTACAAGGCTGCAAAATTTACACACATGTTAGGCTTTATTGTTGAAAAGGGCCTCCTCATAACACCCTCTTTGTTAGAAGACCCCGTGCTTTGCCTCGGGCTGGATATATAATGAGAGTGGAACGAATTCAGACAGATTGCTGAGGGAAAAGCAAAAGAGGGAGTTTCTTTCTAGTCATCTCCCGAGACTCTTTCTGCTCCGTGGAACTTTCTTCTTAACTGTTTTGTTCTTTTTTCCTTTTCTTTTTATGTGTTTCTTTCAGTAAATGAAACATGATAGATTATTAAAACCAGTTTGTACTACTTTAGAAACTGTTGATTTTCATATACTTCTACCTTCCAAAACTTTCTACAAATATCGTCTCTAGAACAAGGATCTATATTAGGACTTGATCAAGCAGCTGCAAACAGCCATATGAAATCTTAATTTTCCACTCACAGGCTATGCTCACAGACCCCTAACATCATGAACGTAACTTTCCATATTAGATTTAGGAATACCTCTGTTATTGTTTCCATATTAAACACTATCTCATTTTAGCCAAAATCTGGAAATACTGACTTTAAAGAGCAGTGTGTGCATGCATGCATGCCCGTGTGTGTGACAGGATGGGGGTGAGTGTGCGGAGATCAAAGGAGACTCCAGTGGCAACCCTTACCTTCCATCTTGCTGGAGACAGGGTCTCTCTTTAGTGCTGTGTATGCCAGGATTGCCAGCCCACCAGCTTCTCGGCCTCTGCTGGCTCCATCTCCATCTCTGAGCACTGGGAACACAGCCACACACCACTGCGCCTTGCTCTACTGGGTCCCGGGATCTGAACTCAGGTACTGATGTTTGCACTGGGAACACAGCCGCACACCACTGCGCCCTGCTCTACTGGGTCCCAGGGATCTGAACTCAGGTATTAATGTTTGCACTGCGAGCTCTTTACCCACATGGCCACCTCTGTTGTGAGTTCATTTTTAACTTAGATAAAAAAAAAAAATGCAACCTAGATGTCCTTCAATGGAAGAATGGATGAAGAAAGTGTGGAATATATACACATTAGAGTACTACTCTGCGGTAAAAAACAATGACTTCTCGAATTTTGCATGCAAATGGATGGAAATAGAAAATACTATCCTGAGTGAGGTAACCCAGACCCAAAAAGAAGATCATGGGATGTACTCACCCATAATTGGTTTCTAGCCATGGATATGGGCCACTGAGTCTATAATTTGTGATCCTAAAAAAGCTAAACAAGAGGGTAAACCCAAGGAAAAACATATAGATATCCTCCCAGCTATGGGAAATAGACAAGATTGCCGGGCAAAAAATTGGAATCTTGGGGGAGGGGTGGGATGGGGGTGAGGGGAGAAGGGGAGAGAAAAGTGTGAAGGAGAGGATGAGGGGAACTGGGGGAATCGGGGTGATTGGGGATAAAGGAAGGTTGGATAGGGGAGCAGGGAAACTCATATCTTAGTTAAGGGAGCCACCTAAGGGTTGGCAAGAGACTTGAACTTGGAATGGCTACCAGGTGCCCAGGGCAATGTCCCCAAGTTAGTTCCTTGGGGCACCTGAGGATAGGGAACCTGAAATGAACCTATCCTATAACCATACTGATGAATATCTTGCATATCACCATAGAACCTTCATCTAGCAATGGATGGAGATAGAGACAGAGACCCACACTGGAGCACCGGACTGAGCTCCCAAGGTTCTAATGAGGAGCAGAAGGAGGGAGAACATGAACAAGGAAGTCAGGACCATGAGGGGTGCACCCAACCACTGAGACAGTGGGGCTGATCTATTGGGAGCGCACCAAGGCCAGCTGGACTGCAACTGAAAAAGCATGGGATAAAACCGGACTCTCCGAACATGGCGGACAATGAGAGCTGACGAGAGGCCAAGGAGAATGGCACGGGGTTTTGATCCTACTTCATGTTCTGGCTTTGTGGGAGTCTAGACAGTTTGGATGGCCACCTTCCTAGACCTGGATGGAGGTGGGAGGACCTTGGACTTTCCACAGGGCAGGAAACCCTGACTGCTCTTGGGACTGGAGAGGGAGGAGAAGAGGAGTGGGGGGAGGGGGAGAGGGGCGGGAGGAGGGGGAGGGAAATGGGAGGCGAGGAGGAAGTGGGAAAATTTTTTTTTCAATAAAAAAAATTAATAAAAAAAATTCAAATATTAATTTGACTTATTTAATATGCCGAGCTTAACTGTTTCTGATATTGTAAATTATCGAGAAGTGATAGAGTAAGCATGTATTTGTGTTTAGAAAGTATAAAAACTAAACGTATAATGTCATTTTTGCACATAAAGAATGCCTGCTAATATTAAAATTTTAATCTTAATACTTTGGGTAATACTTCAGTAATAAGGATCAGAATTGAGATATCTACAATAGCTTTATTCATATTTACCCAAAAATTAGAATTCTAAATCCTAAGAAAATCTTAATTTTTATATTTACAAATATAAAATTTTATATTTACAAATTCTTTATTCAGGATACTGAAGTCCTGATGTGCTGAGAACTGACCCACGGCTCAGGAACACTAGGCAAGGGCTCTCCCACCGAGCCACATCACCAGGCCACTAATGAACATGTATTTTTTTTTCTTTCCTCTCCTTTTGCTTCTTTTCCCTTCCTACTGTCTTCTCTCTTCCTTCCCTGTTTCTATCCTGGCAGAGTTTCCCATGGAGTGCATGCTGACCTCGAACCTGCGACCCTGCTGTGTCAGCCTGAGTGCTGGGCACAATCCCACTGTGTCAGCCTGAGTGCTGGAGATTTGGAGTGGGTATCAGCTTTTGGAACTCTGTCCATCACAATGTCACTTGAATCATCCTTCCCAATTCAATAAAATAATGTGATAAAACACGTGTGTAGGAGCTGGAGAGATGGCTCAGCAGTTAAGAGCATTGGCTGATCTTCCAAAGGTCCTGAGTTCAATTCCCAGCAACCACATGATGGCTCACAACTATCTACAGTGGGATCTGATGTCTTATTTTGGTATAAAGTCGTATTGCAGATATAGAGTACTCATACATAAAATAAATAAATCTAAAAAAAAAAAACCCACGAGTGTAGATTTAGATTTAAAATGACCAAATATACTTTGGCTTGGTGGCACACATGTGCCATCCTGGCCCTTGGGAGAATGAGACAGAAGGATCACCATTATTAGTTCAAGACCAGCCTAGGCTCCATAATGAATTCTAGGCCAATGTGGGGTAGCATGTGGTGGTCTGAATAAGAATGCCCCCACAGGCTCGTGTATTTGGATGCTAAGTCAACAGAAAGTGGAACTATTTGAGCATTGGTGGTGTGGCCTTGGTAGGGGAGGTGTATCACTGGAGGAGGACTTTGAGGCTTCAAAAGCCTACACCAGACCCAGTTTCTCTCTTTCTACATAGAGATCAGAATGTAGCTCAGCTACTTCTCCAGCTCCATGTGTGCTACCATACAACCCACCATGATGATAATGGACTATGCCTCTGAAACTGTAAGCAAGTCCCCAATTAAATGTTTTCTCCTAGCTGCCTTGGTCATGGTGTCTTTTCACAGCAATAGACCAGTGACTAAGACATAGTGAAACCCTATCTTGAAAAAAAAAAGTAAGAAGGAAAAGGAAAGAAAAAGGTAGGGAGGGAGGGAGGAAGATGGAAGAAGGGAGAAAGGAAACTACAGTTTTAAATAAAAAAAAAGACAGGGTTTCTATAAATTGTCAAGGTCTTCTGACTCCCAAGTAGCTGGGATGCAGACCCAGGGTTCTGGCTCACTATTAGACCTAACAGCTGGGCTGATATGTTTACACCCTACCCACCTAGGGCCGCCACATCCAACCATCTGCTCTCAATGGCTATGCTAACAAAGGCTTTCCTATCGTCACATTCAGCCTCAGAAACGAGTTAGGATTTCTGTCGTTGCTCTTCAAACAACCCAAGAAGTTTCAGATCATCATTTTACCTTCCCCTGTTGTTAGTAATAGCAAGCAAGAAGGCATGAAGAAATCAGTATTCACCTTTCACAAAAGTAACAACTTTAAATAATCATGTCACTTCATTAGCCGACTCCATGGGACTGACTGTCTTTAGAGCCCTCAGGAACTAAAAGTTTTACACAGCACAATACACAATACGATGTCATCTGAAAGATTTAAAAGTGATATTATTTTATGGGCCTTGGAGCACAGATTTTATAAATGTTGTACAGATGATAAACCCAGTGCAGAATGAGAGTTAACCCTATACCCCATTGATCTACTTCCCACTGTAGACTCATAAAGAATCTTAAGACACATAAGAAAATCTCTGATGTCCTTCAACACCTACACGTCCATGCTTAAGCAGGAGCAGAAGCCACTGACCAACACTCTTCTCTAACCTTAGTCTCTAATATTTCAACCACACGTATTAGGAAAAGGGAACCATATGGCTCACGGGTGAAACAAGGGCTACCAAAACATCCATTAACTCCCTAGGAGGAACAGCATTAATCTTTTACTAGGCGACACCCCCACAGAAGACACAAAGCTGGGTTCTAGCTATTCCTTCAGCCCAGCAGAGCATATCAGTTCACTCTCCGGATAGCAATCAAAGGCTCCAGCTGGTTCTACAACCGCGTATGTGCCCACTAATATGTGCCCTTGGCAGACAAGAAAACGCCTCCACCTTAGATAATGTGAAGTTATTTGGAGTTTGCCTCAATATGAGGCAAAAGGCAAATTCTGCCTTATCCTTCAATTCACTATTTTCTTTGGCATGTCTTCATTCCAAAGACTCCAGGAATTTTTATTTATGTGACAATATATATACAAGTTTATAGAAGTCATTTTATTATTTGAAACATATTTCACCATATATATATATATAACACTGATAAAATTCTGTTCGCTTCCTTTACTGACAATTATACTTCAAACATATTGGAACTTTACATAGTATGCTCTTTCCACCTTAGTCACAGCGAGGACTAGTGTGCCGCCAGACCTCTCTAATCCACAGCATGCCACGTCATGTCTGCACTGTGGCATCATCTGCCTTAATGCGGTCCACCTTTCTTAGGTTCCATTAAATGAGAAGCCAATGTAGAATACAGGAGGAGTTACAGGAAATGAGCCTTCACAGCACATACGGAGAGGGTAGTATTAAGAAGCCAACAGCAAGGCTGGGGCACACCTGTAATCCCAGTAGTTAGTCTTCTGAGGCAGGAGGATCACAAGCTTGAGAGTATCTGAGAGTACATCACAAGACTCTACCTCAAAAAAGGAGGTTAGCGTTGGGATGTACTTTAGTTGGCTGAATGCTGGCCTAAAACAATGCACTAACCGGGTGGCGATGGTACACGCCTTTAATCCCAGCATTTGGGAGGCAGAGGCAGGCGGATCTCTGTGAGCTCAAGGCTTGTCATGAAGAAATATAATGTTCTGGGTTCAATCTCCAGCACTTTGTGGAGGTTAGTATATGTAATCCCAGTACTCAGAAGACAACAGAAAGTTTGGGAGTTCAAGGTCACCCTTGGCCTCATAGAAAATGTAAGATCAGTCTACATTATGAGATCTTGTCTCCAGAAAAGTATTAAAAAGTGAAGTACCTCATATTAAATATTACAGAATTTAGATAGTTGCTTAAAGTCAAAACCATTTTGATCTATGAGGATTATAACAGCTAAGTTTGAATGTCACATTACACACTTAAAAGTAATGACAAAAGAATAAAGAATGTAGAGAAGGAAGAGATACAAACTCGTTTCCATTGCCAAGCTTGACTTGTATGAGTGCTGCAGCTGGAACAATGGAAACTGATTTCGATAACAGATGACCTCAGGAGGCCTGGCAATTCCCCCTACGTCATCAATGTGGATGATGCGTCTACCCTGACTGTACACTATGCGAGCAGACCACATACGTCTTACTCAGCGCTTCTATTGCCGTAATAAAACACCATGGCCAAAAGCAACTGGAGGAGAAAGGGGCTTGTTTTCTCTTATAACTTAAGGGCAGGAACTCAAATAGGGCACAAACGTGGAAGCCAGGAACTTACCCAGAGGCCATGGAGGAAATCTACTTACTGGCTTACTCTCCTGGCTTCTTCATCCTGTTTTCTCATAGCAGCCCAGGACCCAGGGCCCTCCCACATCAGTCATCAATGGAGAAAATGCGCCACAGGCTGGCCTACAGGAGGGTCTCTGGAGGACATTTCTCAGCTGAGAGTCCCTCTTCACAAATGACTCCTGCTTGTGTCAAGTTGACATCAAACTAGACAAGATGGCTTGTCTACCAAAGAGAAAAAATAAACTTCAAAAGTTGCCTAGTTAGATGGCACGGTGTTATCTGTTCCTAAAACTATCCGCCCCCCCCCCCCAGTCTCATACGCACATCTGCTTCTGCGCCGTGGACATGAAATGTCTCCCAAAGGACTACGTAGTGGCTTGGTCCCCGGTCGTCACATTCACTTGGGAGATGGTTGAAACTTCAGGCGATGGGAAATGGGTTGCTGGGGCACACCTTCAGGAAGCATGCCAGGGACCTTCATGTGCCCCTCTCTGATTCCTGCCCACCATGAATTGAACCATTTTCTCTACCACATGCTCCTCACCATGATGCTCAGCCACCTCAGCCTCTCATTGGCACGGCGACGGAGCCTGCCACCATGGACTGCAACCTCTAAGATTGCGAGCCAAACTCTTTCTTCCTCTAAGTTGTTTTCTCGGGCATTTGTCACCGCACAGAGAAGTCTAACATATCAGCCTTGCCCAACCTCATGCTATTTTGGTGAAATCTTTTAATGACATTTATTTAGCACCTGCTATGTGCCAATGACTCCCTGACACTATATAAACAGCAATAGACAAATGACATGAACTCTGTCACAGTGTGGGAAAATCTCCCTCTTCTTCCTATTTCAGAGTCTGGGTAGACCTCTGTAATTAGCAAGGCAAGAGAATGGGTGAGATATTAGGAAGGCTGTGGCTTTGGGACTAGACAGCTCTGTTTTCACGTACCTATGACTTGTAGAAAGAGTGCCACCCTCTCACCTCTGGTTCTGCATTCTGAAAAACTGGTAGCTACCTGGGTTGTGCAAATGCACATTACCCAGTAGATCAGGATTCAAGACGCTGAACCAGCAGGGCGGTGGTGGGTACACCCATAATCCCAGCATCTGGGAGGCAAAGGCAGGCAGATCTCTGTGAGTTCGAGGACAGACTAGTCAACAGAGCCAGAGCTACACAGAGGAACTTTTGGGGGGAAACACTGAAAAAAAACCATGGCAGGGAGAACTGATGCCAGGTCCTCTAGTTAGACTACCATAGCCCAAATAACTGCTCTCTTCTATCCCCTCCTCACTGCCCACAGACAGGTATCAAGCAGGGACAATGGTCAATAACTAGAACTCCAAACAGTATGTCAAGAAAGGAAACAGCCTAACTGATTGGGTAGGAGAGAAGCAAAACTCCACCGGCACTGTAAAAAGCAGATAGGCCCAGAAAGAGAC
This sequence comes from Chionomys nivalis, assembly GCF_950005125.1. Taxonomy (NCBI): domain Eukaryota; kingdom Metazoa; phylum Chordata; class Mammalia; order Rodentia; family Cricetidae; genus Chionomys; species Chionomys nivalis. Next base: position 22,076,858 of record NC_080089.1, on the reverse strand, counting down.
AGCCACGCTAAGCAGACACAAGGTGAGTGGTTGGTCCAGCAAGCTCAAAGATACACTACGAAAAAGACAGAGAGAAAGGACAATAGAAAACAATGTGCAAAAGACAGATCTCTAGTGAACAACTGGGCAGTTTGTGGGGCCAGTAGCAGTGGGTCCAGGATCTAATCCTAATGCATAAACTGACTTTGTAGAGCCCATTCTCTTTGGAGAGATGGCTTCCTTAGCCAAGGCAAGGGGGACAGGGCCTTGGTTCTGACTCAACGAGGTAATGGAACAGACTTAGCTGACTTAACAGATGAGGCCTTACCTTCTCTGAGGAGCAGAAAGGAGGTGGGACAGAAGGTGGGGGAGGTTTGGGGAGAGGGAGGAAAGCAGGGAGGGCGACCTGGTATTGATATGTAAGAGAAAAATAATAATAAATAATTATAGTTTAGAGATAATAATAAATAATTATAGACAAACAAATAAATAAATACTTGGTATTTCAGAAAATTAAAGAAAAAAGAATATGATTTAACCAAAATGTGATAGCAGAAAGGCTGAGCTAAAATTTCATAAGAACAAAACCTAGCAAACACACACACATGCACACATGTGCACACAAATTTTAAACAGGTAAGGTGTGTTTGTGTGTTGATACATTGTAACAACCAAGGAACCTGTTAACAAATAAAACTTGGTTATAGTATCATCTACCAAATCTCAATGGACAGAGAATCACACACAATATGGACAATATTTTAAAAGGACTGACTAGTTTGAGAGACTAGAGAGATGGCTAAGTGGTGGGTCACTTGTTGCTCTTATGGAGGATCCAGGTTCTGTTCCCAGCACCCACAAGATAGCTCACAACCAGCTTTACTCCAGTTCCAAGGAATCTGACACCCTCTTCTGACCTCCACAGACAGCAGGCACACACATGGTGTGCATACACTCATGCAGGTAAAGCACTCATACACATGAAATAGAAAGATAATTCTGGTCTATGGCCATACCACCCTGAACACGCCTGACCAGGGCTAGGTCTGGTTAGTACTTGGATGGGAGAAATAACAATTCTAAAGAGAGAAAATAAACTAAAACCTGAAGACCTGTCCCAGGTCAGTCACTAGGCTATTGTGGTGATATGATAAGATGGAGCCTTTGGGGAGTGACTGCGTTAGGAAGGCTTTGCCTGCATGAATAGGCCATTGTCCTATAAAAGCCTAGAAGATACAGTTTTGGTTCTTTGCTCTTCCACTCTTCCTCACACCTAGCTAGCACCATCTATGAAAAACAGGCACAGGCTAGACCTTATATTACAGGCCTATAATCCCAGCAGCTTGGAAGGCTGCAGCAGGAAGATGTAAAGAACTACAAAAAAAAAAAAAAATGACTGATAACATCCGGTAGTTCAATAATTATTTTGCTTATACTATGGAAGATATTCTGCAAGGCTTATGCAATTTTCCTTCTACATCCCTTTATTTGATTCTAGGAATTAGCTTTGTTTTCAATATTATCTCATTAAAAAAAATTTTCAATACTACAAAGAGGGATGGCATGAATCTGACAAAATTATCTGAAAGAATTTGTGCTGTTGAATTGAACTATCGGGATCTGTTGAAAAGTTATGATATGTCCAAGGATGAGACATTATCTATACTGGACAAGGTTCATACCTTGGAATCAGTGAGGACATTAGAACAGAACACTGGACAGGAGATTTAGACTTTTAAAAAAGGCAGTAGTAAAAAAAAATTGAAAAGAACAAGGAATTTATTAAAACTGATGAGCAAAGAAAGAGGTACAAGGACAGGATTTAGCCTCATCAGCACATGCCAGACCCCAGGATTACTTACACAGAGTTTCAACTGCATATTTGGTAATTTCCTTGAAAAGATAATCTGGCACAAAGTACCCAAGGTAGTCAAAGAATATGCATGGGAACCAATATGTATGAGTGATCTAAAAAAAATAAAATAAAACAAACAATAGTTTCTTATAGGCTACATTCACCATTTGTGAGGGAAATAGTAAAAGAAAGCATGGGCTTCCAGCACTAAGGCTACCCCACACGGTTGGCTTCAATTAATCTCAGTGGTCCTAGGAAATGGACCTCAGTTGCTTTGGAAGCGTTATTTGAGAGAAGAGACAAAAAATTTTAGAGCAACAGGGGAAAGCAAAAGGATTTGAGACTTCCCAAGGTCAAATTCTTGGCAAGGGTCATTACTCTGATCCTCAGGAACAGGCTCACTAAGACAATGAACCTTGCCCTTATGTAACACAGCAGCTTTAAATGCTTGGGACAAGATTCAGGAACCAAGAGAGAGGACTGAGTCATATACTAGGGTTAAACAGGGCCAGAGAGAACCCTTTACTGTCTTCTTACAAAGATTAACTAAGGCTGTACAACTAAGAGTGACAGACCCTGAAGCTAGATGTGTACTAATTGAATCCTGGGGTTTTGAAAATGCCAACTTAGAATGTAAGAAGATCCTTGGGCCTTAAAGATTATATCAGCAACCACAGGTGAATGGATCTTACATACAATGAATGTTGGAACATTTGACTATAGTACTGAAGCTTGGGTAAGAGAAGCAATTTCCAATGGTATGAGAAGACACCAAAATTATTGATTGGAAGGGTGGTGAAGGCCTCAGAATTACATAAGAAGCATCATGTCAATAGCAAAGGTTTAAAGAAAGAGTTATCCTGTCTCGAAAAACCAAAAAATAAAATAAAATAAAATAAAATAAAGAAAGAGTTATCTATTACATGGCAACAAGCTAAGGAGAGTATAAGGAAATGTCCCACTTGCTCTTTCTATAACCAAACACCATTACCAGCAGGGAGTAACCCAAAGGGTACTCAAAGGAATGAAAACTGGCAGATGTATGTGTTCTACTTTATGGAATTTGAAAAATTAAAATATGTACACCACACCATTGACACTTATTCAGGTTTTCAATGGGCAACTGCCTTGAGCTCAGAAAAGGCTGATTCAGTCATCATGCATTTATTAGAAGTTATGGCCATCATGGGTATACCTGCACAAATAAAGACAGACAATGGTCCAGCATATGTCTCTAAGAAAATGAAACCGTTTTTCTGCTTATTATAATATAAAGCATATTACAGGTATAACAAACAATCCTACAGGTCAGGAAGTTATAGAAAAATCAAATCGAACTATAAAGGATATGCTAAAAAATAAAACAGAAAAGGTTAGAAAATACCCCCAGAAATAGATTGTATAATGCTTTATTAACCTTGAATTTTCTTAACGATAATGAGAAAGGAACAACAGCAGCAGACTGCTGTTTAAAAAAAATCTGGACTAAGGCTACCAACCAAGAGCAGTGAGTGCCGGACTAGAGGGCAAGCCTCAAGGTCCCCGCCAGGGAACACGGGCCCCTGCTGCTGGGGCTGCAGAGTATGCTGTGCTCTCCTGGACCTGCTCTGCCTGCCCCCTACTTTCCTTGGTCCCTGGCTCATTGGGGCTACCAGGAGTCCCTGTGTAGGTGCTGAGAAGTTTCATCGGGACGGGTGAGTGTGTGCTATCCTGGGCAGACTGTCCCAGTAGAGAGCACAAACGCCCCTCCCCCAGCTCCTGCTGCAGGGCTTTCTTTCCTACACACGGGCCCCCCACCCCCACCCCCAAGCCTGCCTTGTCTGCAAGGTCCTTTGCTGTGGAACAGCTTCCTGCCCTTTCACTAAGGCTACCAACCCAGAGCAGTGAGTGCCTGACTAGAGGGCAGGCCTCAAGATCCCCACCAGGGACCGCGGGCCCCTGCTGCTGAGGCTGCAGTGTCTGCTGTGCTCTCCTGGACCCGCTCTGCCTGCCCCCTACTTCCCTTGGTCCCTGGCTCATTGGGGCTACCAGGAGTCCCTGTGTAGGTGCTGAGAAGTTCCATCTGGACGGGTGAGTGTGTGCTATCCTTGGCGGACTGTCCCAGTAGAGAGCACAAACCCCCCTACACTAAGGCTACCCAACCAGAGCAGTGAGTGCCTGCCTAGCGGGCAGGCCTCAGCAACCCCCGAAAGGGAGCGCAGGCACCTCCAGCTTGTACTGCAGTGTCCCCTGTGTTCTACTCGACCCCGCCCTACCCCTTGCATTCGCCCTTCTTTCTGCGGGTCATTGGAATACCAGGCGTCCCTGTTTTGGTATTGAGGAGTTCATCTGGAAGGGAACGGTTCCTGCCCCTACACTGAGGTGATACACCCAGAGAGTTAGTCACAGCAAAGACTGGTCCAAGATACCAGGCCTCTCCTGGCTCCATTTGAAGGAAGAGATGGGCAGGCGCCAATGCAAGAATTCCCCCAACAACTTGAAAGGCAACGTGACATCACCAGAATCCAGGAATCCCGAAATAAGAAGTGTACACCCTAATCCAGAAGAATTAGAAAAATTCGACTCAAAAGTGAATTATATGAAAATAATAGAGGACCTTAAACAGTAGGTGAAAAACTGCCATAATCAATTAGAGATTACAAACAAAAAGGTAGAGGAAATGAATAAATCTCTCAAAGATACCCAAGAAAACCAAGAGAAACAAGAAAAAGTAATCAAACAGGTAAGGGAAACGGTTCAAGACTTGAAGAATGAAATGGAAGTAATAAAGAAAACACAAACCAAGGGAAGGATGGAGATGGAAAATTTGGATAAACGAACAGGAACTACAGAGACAAGTACCACCAACAGATTACAAGAGATAGAAGAAAGAATCTCAGACACTGAAGATACCATAGAGAAAATAAACACAATGATCAAAGAAAACAGCATAACCAACAAATTTTCATCACAAAACATTCAGGAAATCTGGGACACAATAAAAAGACCAAACCTAAGAATAATAGGGATAGAAGAAGGAGAAGAAGTACAGCTCAATGGTCCAGAAAATATATTTAGTAAAATTATAGAAGAAAACTTGCCCAACCTTAAGAAAGATATTCCTTTGAAGGTCCAAGAAGCATACAGAACACCGAATAGACTGGATCAAAAAAAAAAAATCTCATCATATAATAATCAAAATACAAAACATACAGAATAAAGAAAGAATATTAAGAGCTGCAAAGGTCAAGTTACTTATAAAGGTAAACCTATCAGACTTACACCTGACTTCTCTGAGGGAAACGATGAAAGCCAGAAGGTCCTGGATAGATGTACTGCAGAAACTAAGAGACCACGGTTGCAAGCCCAGACTACTATACCCAGTCAAGCTTTTGTTCACTATAAATGGAGAAAACAAAATTTTCCAAGATAAAAACAAATTTAAACAATACGTAGCCACAAATCCAGCCTTACAGAAAGTAATTGAAGGAAAATCACAACCCAAGGAGTCCAACAATGCCCACAATAACTCAGACATCTAATGACCCTTCACCAGCAAATTAACAAGATCAGAAACAAAAAGGGAGACATAACCACAGACACAGAGGAAATTCAGAGAATCATTAGATCTTACTACAAAAGCCTATATGCCACAAAATTGGAAAATGTAAAAGAAAATGGACACTTTTTTAGATAAGTACCATATACCAAAGTTAAACCAGGACCAGGAGAACAATCTAAATAGACCTGTGAGTCGTGAAGAATTAGAAGTTGTTATAAAAAACCTCCCCACCAAAAAAAGCCCAGGTCTAGACGGCTTCAATGCAGAATTCTACCAGAACTTCCAAGAAGACCTAATACCTATACTCCTTAATGTACTTCACAATATAGAAATAGAGAAGTCATTGCCAAATTCCTTTTATGAAGCTGCAGTTACTCTGATACCAAAACCACACAAAGACACAAGAAAGAGAACTACAGGCCAATCTCACTCATGAACATCGACGCAAAAATACTCAATAAAATACTGGCAAACCGTATCCAAGAAGACATTAGAAAAATTATCCATTATGATCAAGTAGGCTTCATCCCAGAGATGCAGGGCTGGTTCAACATACAAAAATCTATCAATGTAATCCATCATATAAATAAACTGAAAGAAAAAAAAACATATGATCATTTCATTAGATGCTGAAAAAGCATTTGACAAAATTCAACATCCCTTTATGATAAAGGTCTTAGAGATATTAGGAATACAAGGGTCGTACCTAAGTATAATAAAAGCTATTTATAGCAAGCCGTCAGCTAACATCAAATTAAATGGAGAGAAACTCAAAGCTAGGGCCGGGTTGTGGTGGCACACGCCTTTAATCCCAGTAGTCGGGAAGCAGAGGCAGGCGGATCTCTGTGAGTTCGAGACCAGCCTGGTCTACAGAGCTAGTTCCAGGACAGGCTCCAAAGCTACAGAGAAACCCTGTCTCGAAAAACCAAAAAAAAAAAAAAGAAAGAAAGAAAGAAAGAAACTCAAAGCTATTCCACTAAAATCAGGAACACAACAAGGTTGTCCACTCTCTCCATACCTATTTAATATAGTGCTTGAAATTCTAGCAATAGCAATAAGACAACATAAAGGTATCAAAGGGATTCAAATTGGAAAGGAAGAAGTTAAACTTTCATTATTTGCAGATGATATGATAGTGTACATAAGCAACCCCAAAAACTCCAGCAATGAACTCCTTCAGCTGATAAACACCTTTAGTAGCGTTGCAGGATACAAGATCAATTCCAAAAAAATCAGTTGCCCTCCTATACACAAAGGATAAGGAAACAGAGATGGAAATCAGAGAAGCATCACCCTTCACGATAGCCACAAATAGCATAAAATATCTTGGGGTAACTCTAACCAAGGAAGTGAAGGATATATTTGACAAGAACTTTAAGTCTATGAAGAAAGAAATTGAGGAGGATACCAGAAAATGGAAGGATCTCCCTTGCTCTTGGATTGGGAGGATCAACATAGTAAAAATGGCAATTCTACCAAGGGCAATTTATAGATTCAATGCAATCCCCATTAAAATCCCATCAAAATTTTTCACAGATCTTGAGAGGACAATAATCAACTTTATATGGAGAAACAAAAAACCCAGGATAGCCAAAACAATCTTATATAATAAAGGATCGTCTGGAGGCATTACCATCCCTGACCTCAAACTCTATTACAGAGCCTCAGTATTGAAAACAGCTTGGTATTGGCATAAAAACAGAGAAGTCGATCAATGGAACCGAGTAGAAGACCCTGATTTTAACCCACAAACATATGAACACCTAATTTTTGATAAAGGAGCTAAAAGTATTCAATGGAAAAAAGAGAGCATCTTCAACAAATGGTGCTGGCAGAACTGGCTGTCAACCTGTAGAAGAATGAAAATAGATCCATATCTATCACCATGCACAAAACTCAAGTCCAAATGGATTAAAGACCTCAATATTAGTCCGAACACACTGAACCTGATAGAAGAAAAAGTGGGAAGTACTCTACAACATATGGGTACAGGAGATCACTTCCTACGTTTATCCCCAGCAGCACAGACATTAAGGACAACATTGAATAAATGGGACCTCCTGAAACTGAGTAGCTTCTGTAAAGCAAAGGACACTGTCACTAAGACAAAAAGGCAACCCACTGACTGGGAGAAGATCTTCACCAACCCTGCAACAGACAAAGGTCTGATCTCCAAAATATATAAAGAACTCAAGAAACTAGACTTTAAAATGCTAATTAACCCAATTAAAAAATGGGGCACTGAACTGAACAGAGAATTCTCAACAGAAGAAATTCAAATGGCCAAAAGACACTTAAGGTCATGCTCAACCTCCTTAGCAATAAGGGAAATGCAAATTAAAACAACTTTGAGATACCATCTTACACCTGTCAGAATGGCTAAAATCAAAATCACCAATGATAGCCTTTGCTGGAGAGGTTGTGGAGTAAGGGGCACACTCATTCATTGCTGGTGGGAATGCAAACTTGTGCAACCACTTTGGAAATCAGTGTGGTGATTTCTCAGGAAATTTGGGATCAACCTACCCCAAGATCCATAATACCACTATTGGGAATATACCCAAGAGATGCCCCATCAAATGACAAAAGTATCTGTTCAACTATGTTCATAGCAGCATTGTTTGTAATAGCCAAAACCTGGAAACAATCTAGATGCCCTTCAATGGAAGAATGGATGAAGAAAGTGTGGAATATATACATATTAGAGTACTACTCAGCGGTAAAAAACAATGACTTCTCGAATTTTGCGTACAAATGGATGGAAATAGAAAACACTATCCTGAGTGAGGTATCCCAGACCCAAAAAGTGGAACATGGGATGTACTCACTCATAATCAGTTTCTAGCCATAAATAAAGGACATTGAGCATATAATTTGTGATCCTAGAGAAGCTAAATAAGAAAGTGAACCCAAAGAAAATCGTATAGTCATCCGCCTGGATAGGGGAAGTAGACAAGATTGCAGGGCAAAAACTGGGAACTTGCGGGTGAGGTGGCATAGGGCAAAGAGGAAATGGGATGAGAAACATGAGAAGGGGAGGATGGGAGGAGCTCGGGCGATTGGGATGGTTGGGATATAGGAAGGGTGGATACGGGAGCAGCGAAGTATATATCCTAACTAAGGGAGCCATCTTAGGGTTGGCAAGAGACTTGACTCTAGAGGGGTTCGCAGGTGTCCAGGGAGATGTCCCCAGCTGGTACCTTGGGCAACTGAGGAGAGGGAACCTGAAATGACCCTATCCTATACTGATGAATATCTTACATATCACCTTAGAACCTTCATCTGGCGATGGATCGAGGTAGAGACAGAGACTCAATTTGGAGCAACGGTCTGAGCTCTTAAGATCCAAATGAGGAGCAGAAGGAGGGAGAACATGAGCAAGGAAATCAGGACCACGAGGGATGCACCCACCCACTGTGACAGTGGAACTGACTTATTGGGAGCCCACCAAGGCCAGCTCGTCTGGGACTGAATAAGCATGGGTTGAAACTGGACTCTCTGAGCATGGCGGACAATGAAGGCTGATGAGAAGCCAAGGACAATGGCACTAGGTTTCGATCCTAATACATGAACTGGCTTTGTGGGAGCTTAGCCTGTTTAGACGCTCACCTTCCTGGACGTAGATAGAAGACCTTCGTCTTCCCGCAGGGCAGAGAATTTGGACTGCTCTTCAGTATCGAGAGGGAGGGGGAATGGTGTGGGGGGAGGAGAAGAGGAGTGGGGATAGGGGGAGGGGAGTGGGGGGAGGGGGAAATATTTGGGAGGAGGGGAGGGAAATGGGAAACGGGGAGCAGGTGGAAATATTAATTAAAAAAGAATAAATAAATAAATAAATAAATAAATAAATAAATAAATAAAATAAACTACAAGATTATAACCAATAAATAAATAAATAAAAATTAAAAAAATCTGAATTAAATCAGCCAGTGTATTTCAAGAATGTGCTGACCTCACAATGGAAACCAGGAGATGTGCTATGTTAGGGAAGGGGTTTGGCTCTTGTTTCCACAGGAGAAGAAAAGCTGTGGATATCATCAAAATTAATAAAGATCCAGTTTGGAAAAGAGAAATGTTTTCAGAAAGAAAAATGACAGCTCATCTACAGTGGTGACAATCATACAGGTGGAAAAGAAAAGCTGTGGATATCATCAAAATTAATAAAGATTCAGTTTGAAAAAGAGAAATGTTTTGAGAAAGAGAAATGATAGCTCATCCACAGAAGTGAGAATCATACAGGTAGTAAGAAAACCTAATAAGGGTTGGGGAAGGGTTCTGTTCTTGTCTTTGCAAGAAAATACTCATCTTCAGAGTTGAGAGACTTTGGACATCTAGATGCCTAAAGATGAAAACATAGCTATCCAGAAAGAACCAACAAGCAAAGAGAAAACTGACTTATGATGCTGCATAATCTGCATGGTAAAATTTGATTATTTGGACATGTATACATCTCTAATTAAAAATAAGAGCTGGCTTTGGAGTTGGACAATGGCTATCCTTCTCTAAATTTAAGCATGTTGTTAAAAAGAAAAATTCAGATTTTTCTGCCTCATGTCAGGAGCCATCTGGTATGGGACAGAAAGAAGACTGATTTTTAAGGAAATATTTTACTTTCACGCACATTTTGTTTATATCGTATCTTTCTTTGAATATATACCTATATGAATAATGCTTAAGTTTTCCACAATAAACAGTAGATTTTCCTGCAGTAATCTTTGAAGCTTCCAGGAAGAAGATGGGGTCCCGTGACAATGACTCTACCTGCTGATATGAAGTCATAATGCTGACAGCGCTACTGAGAGACTGGTTTTTTGGTACCAGCTGTGGAAATGGTGCACCTTCTTACAACGTTCCGGCCAGAACTCCAAATAAGAACTTCAAACAAACAAACAAATAAAAAACCCTATTGACTACTCAGAGACCATTTGCAATTATACAAAACAGCAATCTTGAAACTTAACAATCATTTTACCTTTACAGGATCCCATAGAAAAAACATGGCCCCCATGACAGCTGGAAGCAATTCTAGAAGATGATGTCCCCTCTCCCAACAAAGTTTGTCCTCAGGGCTAGGGACATCATTTCGGGGTTGATTATTACTCACATAGGGTTTGGGTGGAAACTATATAGGCCCAGAGATCTTTAAAAAAAAGACTGCACTTCCTGCCTACTCAAGTAATATTATCTCCCTTCTCAGGCCTTCAATGGAGTTGAAGATTAGATAGTCGTAGTTATCTTCTTATGATCTAGCCAAGCTATTTCCAATACAAGACTTGGACTCCTTAGGATAGAATGTTTATTAAAATGTTAGGATATGTTCTTTGCTTGATATTGTTTATGCTGGTTGTAATTCTAATCTTATACTAGATATCTGTTTCTAGTGTATATAGTTTTGTATTTGGTTTAGAACTCTCTTATTTAAACAAAAGGGGGGCGTTCTGTGGGAGCTCCTTCAGCTCCTTCAGCCAATAGTCTTTAAGATACCAGCCCACTTGGGTGTGGTCTCTTATACTATAAATGTAGCTGTAAAGCGTGTGCTCACTCTCTAGCTTCCGGCTCTCGCTTCCAGATGCTAGACTCTGTTCCTGTTCCCTGTTCATACAGAGGGATCTAGGACAGTGATCTGTGAGTCTCCCCTAAATAAATAACCCTTTACTATATATAAATCTGAACTACTGTGGGATTGTTTTGTATATTCCACAATCACTGCACAAGAACAGGAAGTATTCTTAACCATCTCTTCTCCTCTAAAAGGACATTTCTTCTTTAAGGACAGCCTTGTAATTGTATGTCTGTTGGTTATCTGTTGAAAGTAGATGCACTTATGAGAAAGTAGAAAACATTGAAACCTATTTTAATTTAACAAAAACTACTTGAAAACTATAACACTAAATATTTATTACTGTATACATTTTTTCTGTCAAATCTTATTCTAGAAGTTAAAACTTTGATTTCTTTTAAGATGGCAAGAACACACACAGAAGTCATATAATAACGTAACACACATGTTTATATCCAGGGAAAGTCATGTTGAAATGCATGTAGTGTGTGTCCAGATCACAGCTCAGGGTCTTTGGGGTGGTGTGACTGCTGCTGATATTCCTGCGCCTGCAGGTTACCTTCCAGCCTGAATACATGGAGCAATTCTTACATCTGATGCCTGCTTGACAACTGAGACGTTCTGCTGCAGAACCGAGTCTGTCTGTCCTACTGTACCAGAGCACCTGGGTCTAGGTGGATCATAAAGAGCCGTCATTCACTTACTGTAGGATAGAAGCTCATGGCCAAACTGTCATCAAGTCAGTGTGGTGAGGGCCGCTCCCTGTCTGCCTGCCTGAGTTCAATCCTCAGGACCCATGTGATGAGAGAGAACTGGCCCCTCAAGCTTCCTTCTGACCTCCACATATACACCATGGTTCGTTTTCTCTCTGTTCTTGCCATTGCTCGTTCAGACACACACATAAACACAATAACAGTTTCTAAATTACATACTTAAGTTTGGCCAAAGCTAACTGTAGTCCTTTCTGACAGGAAAGTCATTCTAAATCCAATAGCAGCCCAGATAGGGAGAGGGTTGGTGTAGCGAATCCCACAAGCTTCCTGATGCCAAAGCCTGGTTAAACTGACTCCCCCATCATTACAGCAAGTCTTAGAAAATTTCCCACATGCAAAACACTGAGAAGTTACTGGAGTAATGGCTGGTGGAGGTGGGGTGCTGTTTGTCTTGGTCCCCACAATAGGGGCAGTGGGTTGGGGATGCAGTGTGTCTTGGTCCCCGCAATAGGGATGTTGGGTTGGGGATGCAGTGTGTCTTGGTCCCCACAATAGGGATGTTGGGTTGGGGGTGCACTGTGTCTTGGTACCCACAATAGAAATGGTGAGTTGGGGTGCAGTATGCTTTGGTCCCCACAACAGAGATGGCTGGGTAAGGATGTAATGTATCTCTTTGCCCACAATTTGGCATCACCAGAAACACTACCAGAAACCCAGGCTCTCAGGTCCAACTTCAGAATAATAGGACTCAGTGTCTGCACTCATCATGGTCTTAAGATTCAAATGCAAATTAGTTTCAGGTGCACACCTGGAAAGAATCTCATATTATAGTCTATCAGATATTACCTAATAATTTTGCTATAGAAAATATTTCTTTGCAACCTGAAGCAATATTCATCTTTAGTCAAAGAAAGAGATTTCAAGATAAAATTTCCTTATCTGTGACTTTTGTTATTTTGCTTTCTGAGGTAATCTTCACGCCATGTCCTAAAACTCCTGACCCTCCTGCCTCCACCTCTGCAGCTACAGAACTACAGGACCACCACCTGAGGCTCGACACCTCCTCTGGGGCAGAGGCAGGCCCAAACAGACAAATTGTCGAGGCCTGCCATCTAGTGGCCGCTCATTGTAATGCACAGCCTCGGTGTCTTCTCAGTCTAAAACAGCACCAGGTTTTATTTTCTCTTGATCCCTTTTCTAAAACGCTAAATTTTATTTGCATTGTCTGGTTAATTCTAAGTAACTTTCAAGTTAAAAGAATGACTGACGCTGTAGTGGTTCCAGCATGCACCGGGAGAATCCTGAGCCAGCCCCAACTATACAGCCAGTTCCAGCCAGTTCCAGCCTGTTCCAGCCTGGTCTAATGAGACCTTGTCTCCAAAAAAGCAAAACATACAAACAAAAGAGAGTGGCACCCTTACTGCCAGAGACGTCAGGCTTGGGAAGGGACTCGGTTCAAAGGTACGCAACTTGGGAGTGACTCATTTTCCTTTCCTAAGGGATATACATTCTACTGCTTAGTTCATACATCAAGAAAAACAAATCCTGCAGCCACCAGACTTCATCATTTCTACCTTCTGGCAAACTTTTTCCCCCGTGTCTGGGACTGAATGCGGGCTACAAGCATACCACATACCTTCCTTCATGACAGGGTCTTCTTAGCCCAGTCTAACCTTTAGTTCACAAAGCTGACCTGCAATTCCTGATCCTCTGGCCTCCACCTCCTTCTGCTTCAAATTGTAAAATGTTTTGTTCTCAACCAAAGGAAGTTAAAGCCTGTCAAAATGGTCTCTCACACTTTGTTGGAAGTCACCCTTTAAATGTGAGACACAATTCAAGAGCTAAGAGGACAGGGTCACACAAGCACCAGGTGAGATCTTGTTTTCAGCTTGTAGGACCCAGCCATGACAAACTCAACAGAGGCCTGAGGCTCAGTAGTTTACCCTGAGGCAATACCTGCTTCCTAGAAAGACCGAAAACAGACCACCTAGGCACCAACCAAGAACAGACCATCCAAAGGAAATTCCTAATGTTCGAATCGTTGTAGATAGGATCACCTGCCAGCACACACCAGGACACCCCTAGACAAATGTCAGCCAATCAGGATTGAACCTGTCACCCCACACTCTGCTAATGTAACTTTTCTGGGTTTTGCCTTTAAATTATGCCCTCTAGAAGGGCGGGGGGACCGCCTCACTGCTGAGATGACGAGGTTCCTGCCAGCTTGTAATGCACACACAATAAACCTTGTTTTTGCATTTCAGTGAGTCGGTCTCCCTGGTGGTGTTTTGGGGTCCTCGTGTACTGGGCATAACAAGCTAATCACACAAGGAAAAAAAACGCCTCTTGACTCATCTTAGGTTCAAAGCTGAGGTCATTCAAACAAGGACACCTTCACAGAAGAAAATCATGTCAAAAATAATAGTTTTACATGATGTGAGAGTCTTCACAAGAAAATGAAGACCAGAAGGACAATTCGACCTGTGAATTTTTAGCCCACGTTGAATGTGGGTTGTCACAGAGAAGTGAGACAGGACAACTGGGTGTTAGCTGTCACAGCTCCTGTTCAGCATGGCTCCCTGTTAGCATCTCCCTGTGAGCCTTCATTCAGAGAGGCTATTTCTCCACATAGGGAACCCACCTCTCACATGAGAGTCATACAAACTGTGAGGTCAGGGGGCAGCGGAATTGAGGCAATCTGCTTCAACAACATCCATCAGTGTGTGGGGTTGGGGGTAGTATACAAAGGAGGAGGAATCAGCCTATCAAAGCCAGAGGAGCCAGCTTTAGTAGCCGCAGCTGAAACATCCAGGAAAGGATTGCTTCTGTCCTGAACATGTACATACTAATTTTCTGGGGATTATCTGAACATCACAATGATTTGCATGGCATTCATATTTGGTATTATAAGTAATCTACAAATTAGAAGGCACACAGAGGAAGACTGGCATGATGAACACACTGCGATCCTAGCACATGGACATTGGTCCAGAAGAGGATCACTATGAGCTTAAGGCAAGCCCAGTCCACACTGTGAGATCTAGGTCAGCCTGAACTACAGTGTGACCACAGTCCTCGAAATATATAATACACACATACATATGTACATACATGCATAAAATAAAACAAGCAAGCATGCAGCCAGCGGACATGATATGTGTAGGCTAGATACAACCATTACCCACTTATTCAAGAGACTTGAGAATCTGCTGGTTTTGTTATGTGCTATGAAGAGGTGGCAGGCTTTCCACGAATCTACCCCCTAAGCCCAAAGATAGCAAGGGCACCTACTTGATAAAGGTGATGACCTTGTGGAATTTGGGACTGTCCTTCATGTCAGAGATCACAAGTTGATGAGCATACCAAGTCTACATTTAAGTCTCCATGTGTTCTCACTTCCAGCTCTCTTGTGCAGAAAGAAGCCATGGGCACTCTCAACATGAGAGGCTGGGCAGACATGTTTGTAGCCCCACCCTCCTCTAGTCAGTACAGCAGGAACTATTACTAAATTCAACATTTCACACCACTGAAAGTGGCAGGCACCGAGCTCTACCACCAAAGAAATCAGTTTTAATCAGCTTATAAGGCAAGTTCTGTAGAAAAGGTGTTGTCTTAATTACTTTTCTATTGCCAAGGAAACAGCATGACCAAGGCAACTTTAATAATAATAAAGCATTTAACTGGGGGGGGTCATGATTTCAGAGGAAAAATCCATGACCATCACTTTGGGGAGCATGGCCCCAAACAGGCAGGCTTTGCACTGGAGCTGAGAGCTCACATCTGATCCACAAGCAAAAGGCAGAGAGAGCTAACTGGGAATGGTATGGGCTTTTGAAGTTTCCATTCACAAGAGACACACCTTCTCTCACAAGGCCACGCCTACTGATCCTTCCCAAACAGTTCCGCCAACTGAGTCTGTGGATGCCATTCAAACCATCACAGATATTTAGAAAGAACACCAAAGACCATATAATAACACAACTAATGTGAATCAAACATATCCACTGTTAAAAGTATACTTTTTTAATTATTTTAAGTATCTGGATATAAAACTTTCACTAAAATACTTATTTAATTATTAAGATTCAAACCATATAATATTCCATAGTAATATGACCAAAGGGTGTAAACTTACCACTTGAAATATCATACGCATGATTCAGAGCAAATTACCTTTTATGCCACCAAAGGGTCCATAAGTCATATTGCAGGCTGTCCTCTGAAGATGGTGCTCATACATTAGCTTTATCTGATACTGGTTCCCATGGTCTACATTACCCAATGTTCCTATGGAGAAAAAAAAAAGGAGGGACTACTTTAAATCTGTTTATATTGTTTTAAATTAATTTCTTCTCATCCTCTCTATCAGCTTTAATTAAATTATATTAAAATTTAAAATGACAAAGTTGTAAAAGATAAGAACAATTAGCACACTGGTCACAGAGAAAGCCAGCACAGAAAAAACACTTAAATCTCAGCTAGATCACACCAGTAGAGAAATAATACCGTGGGGAACATTTTATTATATCTTTCTATCAGACACACCTGAGTGAGGTATAATTATTTAAATGACAACAAGGCCATTTAATTTCAGTTCTAAAACAAATGCAGCTCCATTCCTTCAGCTATAGGCGATATAGCAGGAGAGTCAACAAATGACAACTTTGAAACATCTCATTCTCTTGTCCACACTATCAAAATACCCAACCCCTTCAAACATGGCGTCCTAATTTTTGAAACTAGGGGCTGAACCCAAGTCCTTGTGCAGACTTGGCAAAGGTCCTACCACTAAGTCATATTGCCAACCCTTATCTTCTACTGTAATGGAGAAATCTTCCAAACTTCCATCAATGAGTGAACTACACGCCGCAGAGTCAAGATCGGGCAGAGTGTGAGAACTGAAAACAGTGTTGTAACTTGGACTTGGAAAGCAACTTTTCCATAAAGAAATAGCTCTCGAAATGCAAATGGTAAAGATGACATTAAGGTAGCTTAAAGAAATAGCCAATCTGGTCATTCAGACCATCCAAGTCTTGCTGTGGTCAGAGAGAGCCATAAGGCCAGTACTCTGGGTGTCACAAACCATGGCAGCGGAGCTGCTGAAGGAGACCCTTCCCTCAGAGAAAGGACAGCCTAGGTGCGCAGTTACATATGAACAGCTGCTGCTTTGGGACTTTGCTGTTTAGGGAGTTGGTTTCCATGCTCAGAAAAAAATGCCAACAAACCCTGATACTGCATAAAAATATTTTTTCTACATTTTAGCCTAAAAATACCTTTATTATTCAAGTAAATGAACTGAAGAAATCCCCTCAAAATCACAGTATTGAAACCAAGGCCCCAGAGTCAGATATCATACACCCTAGTTCCTGGCTATCTACCTTTTTAGGAACTTTCAGGGAACCTGGTCCTCCCCAGGAAAGGCCCACGGGTACCATGCCAGCAAGACACAACCTCAAGACTTGAAGTTCTCTAGAGAAGCTGTGTCCTAGTTAGGGTTTTAATTGCCGTAATAAGACACCAGGACCACGAACAACCTGGGGAGTGAAGGGTGTATTTCAGCTCACAGCTCCAGTGCTGAGGAACCCAAGGGCAGGAACTGAGCAGTTGGGGAGGAATACTGATTACTGGCTTCCTCCCCAATATTGTTCAACCGGCTTTATTAAAGGACCCAGGACCAACAGCCCATGAGTGGCACGACCCAGAGTGATCTGGGCCCTCCCACATCAATCACCAATCAAGAAAATATATGTCAGGCTTGTCCACGGCCAATCTATTGAGGTCATTTTCTCAACTGAGATTACCTGTTTCCAAAAATGACTCCAGCTGTGTTAAGCTAACATAGAACCAGCCCGCACAACTGACCCTTGTCAACTCAACACACAGACACATCAGTATTCAACTAGAACCTTTTCTTTCTCAATTGTCCCAAGATAGCTTAATATTAATACCAAAATATAAAACAGAAATAACTTTAAAAGTTCCATTAAAAGCTCAGTCTCTTTAAAATATCCAAAGTCTCTCAAAATTCAAGTTTCTCTAAAATAAATCCCAAAGTTTCTAAACTACCAATGTTTCTTTAAAATTTCCAAGTTTTTCTAAAATATCCAAGGTCTCCACCGTGGGCTCCCATAAAAATCAAAATAAATTATATACTTTCTCACTCCAAGAGGGAAAAACCAAAGTACAGTCATAATCAAATTGAAACCAAAGTCCAGCATTGTCAGCTTCTAGGACTCACGATCTGTGTGGCTGCAAAGGGCTCACGGCACTCTGAGTCCACAGCACACACAGCTTATAGGCTCAGGGCAGCTTCCATGGCTGCTGCTTTCCTTGGTGGTTGTCCCATGGTACCAGCATCTCCAAAATGCTGGAGTCTCTGCAACTGGCAGCACCTTCCCCAATAACCTTCTCAGGGAGCTTTTCAGACACTGACTCCGCCATATAGTGCCAAGTCTTAACTTCTCTCCATGACCCTCTCCACCCTGGGGCTCTGACGTTCACTAATGGCCTTTCCCAGCTGCTCAGCAGGGACTCCAGCCATGCCACAGAGTCAAGCCGCACTGCTCTCCACGACCACTTAATGTTCTCCAAAACCAAAACTACCTGGAAGACTCTTAGACATTACCAAGTTCAGCTGCCAGCACGAGGTACAATCTGGTCCACAGCTTCCGTGTGCTGAGTCTAAAGAAACACTCCCCCAGGAAAGCTCACCTCAATGATGCAGGTCTGTTCTTAATCACAGCTGAGTCTTCATCCCCAGCCGAGCAACTTCAATTGTCCCTAGAGAGCTGGGGCCTCACTTGAGTAGTTAATAAAATCAGTGGCCCCCATACAGTTTTTAAAGGGCCTCTCAAACTTCCCTCTGAGACTTCACAAGCCAGGCCCCCGCCACATGCATCCCTCACGTTCCTGTCTTCCAAGCTCCCACAGAACAAACCTAAGGACTCAACGACCTTTCCAGCACAGTCCTCCACCATGGCCTAAAGTCAGTGCTCTCCAGCACAAGGTCCCACAATCCTCCACCATGGCCTAAAGTCAGTGCTCTCCAGCACAAGGTCCCACAGTCCTCCACCATGGTCTAAAATCAGTGCACTAGTACTGTGGAGACACCATGGCCAAGGCAACTCTTACAAAAGAAAACGTTTAATTGGAGGCTTGCTAATAGTTTCACTAATTGAGAAAAGGCCTTCCAGCTGGCTCCTTCTTCTCTGATGACTCTATGTGAAGTTGACACAAAATCATTGAGTACTGACTGGTCTCTCTCTCCTGCGCCAAGAAGAGGACTCTTATGATGGAGGAAGGTCATTGGTTAAAAATAAAGAAACTGCTTGGCCCTCATAGGTTAGAACATAAGTGGGTGGAGTAAACAGAACAGAATGCTGGGAGGAAGAGGAAGTGATCTCAGACGCCATGCTCCCCTCTCCCGAGCAGACTCGATAGCTCTCCTCTCCAGAACAGATGCAGGGCAGCTCCTCTCAGAGGCAGACATGATGAAGCAAGCCGCCAGGTCAGACATGCTGAATCTTTCCCGGTAAGACTGGTGCTACACAGGTTATTAGAGATGGGTTGATCGGGATATGAGAATTAGCCAGTAAGGGCTAGAGCTAATGGGCCAAGCAGTGTTTAAAAGAATACAGTTTGTGTGTTGTTATTTTGGGGCATAAGCTAGCCAGGCGACCAGGAGCTGGGGTGGCAGGAACACAGCCCGCAGCTCCCCCCAACACTCTTAACTCTCACAATGGAGAAGGGCTGGACAGAACCTGCATAGCAAAGTTTCTTTTAATTTTAAGTTGTTTTAATTTGTTGGGGGGGGTATGTCAAATATGTGCCCACTGAAAGGTACATCTTTGTGCTGTGATCTGCCTAGCCACTGACTCACTGTACTTTTCTGTTGGGACTAATGAGTCCTGGCCTTCAGCTGCTCTTCCCTGCTAGAACCTTCTAATTAAAGTTACTAGAAGCTGTGCCTAGCTTAGAGGATCAGAGGATGGGATTTTCACCTGTTGGCCATTGACTGCAGTGTATTTAAGCCTACATGGTGTTATTAAAGAGGGGCTTTGGTATCAGTGGTTAAAAGGTCTGCCTCTGCTTGTGTATTCTCAACCTCCAGCCCCTTGCCCGAAGCTCCTGAACTGGGGTCTAGCGCATAAAGCACAGACTGGGGCCATGGTGCATGGCAATTGGAGGTTCCCACCGAGATTTCAGGAACTAGGGAGCGCTGAGAGGTCACCCTCGGAAGTTGAGGGTGGATTGGGGTATGTTTTAATCCCAACGTCCTTCGCTCGGTTTCGGTTTCAGGCCATGCAGGCAGCAAGTGGAAGTCCAACCAAGAAAGAGGGGTAAGCGGACAGGGTTGTCCCCAGCCGGAGGGGACGTACTGGGGAATTAAGCAGGAGGCAGGAGGGTGACTTGATGGCTTTCAAAAGATAGAATGTATACAGCTCAAAAAGATAAGTGTGTACAGATGTACGATATTTTGATTGTGTTATCTTTTGTGTTCTGGACTGGAGAAAGACATTTGATTCTAGGAACTGCTAAGAAAGGTATTTTGACTTTAAAGTGTGAGCTCAAGAATTTGATGCTTTGGAAAAGAGGTTCTGCTTTTGTCTCCACAGACAATGAGAACCTGAGAATTTATTCGAGATTCATGTGGTTTGAATCACCAAGATCTCCTGAAATGTTGCAGTAAATACCCCCAAGAATGCAGCATCCCAGCTCAGCAGGAAGTAGCCAGACAGACTGACAATGCCCAAATTC
Organism: Chionomys nivalis; assembly: GCF_950005125.1. Classification (NCBI taxonomy): domain Eukaryota; kingdom Metazoa; phylum Chordata; class Mammalia; order Rodentia; family Cricetidae; genus Chionomys; species Chionomys nivalis. The sequence goes on along the minus strand of NC_080089.1, from coordinate 22,056,456 downwards.
CCTAAAAAATTGTTTAAGTGGGGCCCCTTCAGTGGTTCCAGAGCAGCAAGCCTGCTTTCCTGAGTTCTGCTCCACTCCATGCACCAGTTTGGACCCAGAACGAATGCAGCTGGGGCTAGAAGGCAGCTGGAGCAGAGCTTTGCTAGGTGGCTGTGGTGGAAGGCACATTGCCTCAGCAGTCGGTGCCTAGCCTGGCGGATGCCACAGCAGCGCCAAGAGTATCAGTAGACGCAACAAGTGCTGGGGCTGAGACAAGCTGGAGCACAGACCCCACAGGGCTGCCCGAGAACGCAGCAATGAGGCAAGGAGAAGGCAGTGGCAGTTCCAGGCCCTACACGCCGAAGAGTCTGCAGCAGAGCATGGACTTATGGCTAGTATAAAAAATTTAGTGGGGAGATGTTGGGACTAATGAGTCCTGGCCTTCAGCTGGATGTTGGGATTAATTGAGTCCTGGCTTTCAGCTGCTCTTCCTTCCTAGAACCTTCTAATTAAAGTTACTAGAAGCTGTGCCTAGCTTAGAGGATCAGAGGATGGGATTGTCACCGTTGGCCATTGACTGCAGTGTATTGAAGCCTACATGGTGCTAATAAAGAAGGGCTTTTGGTACCAGTGTTAAAAGGTCTGTGTGTTGGTCTGTCTCTGCGTCTGTCTGTATTCTCAACCTCTAGCCCCTTGCCCAAAGCTCGCGAACTGGGGTCTAGCACATAGAGCGCAGACCAGAGCTGCGGTGCGCGGCACTTTTCCAAATAAACTTTCCCTTTAACTTGTGCTTCAGAACTGAACCCTGAATGGTCTCAGGCCTACAGGAAATGAAGAGTCTACATCACCAGTGACATGACTGTCTTTGGGGGCAGACCTACTGGCTACTCCCATGTGTACATCCAGTGCACATGTTAAGTGTAGCGAGCTGCGTGAAGCCACACCTGATGGCAATGTAGAGAGCTGCGTGGAGTCGCATATGATGGTGCTGGCTCCCGCCCTCCGCAATCCCGAAAGCGAGTGCTCTCTGTGATAATCAACTTCTAATATCAACTAAGCCTGACTTATGCTATTATCACGCAACGACTGTCAGCTGCTTGCATATGCATGGACCTATGGGCAGTGCCCACCTGGCAATCTGAGGTTGGCGGCCCAGGCCTACTTAAGGGCTGGGAGAGGTTTGCCCTGGGAGAGAGGAAGAGAGAGAAAGGAGAGAGAGGGAGAGGGGGAGAGAGAGATTTTACAGTTGTCAAAAGGTCCTGAATAAAACTGCAGTGAGAAGAGCTCCGGTGGTCGCGTCATCCTTGATGGATGAGGTGGGCGTGACAGTTGGTGGCCCGTACGGAGACAAGACAAGTGGTGCCGTGTATGGGGATTCTCCAAACCTCTCTCCGTGGAGCCCAGAACTTGCTGCAGTCAGGGGGTGCACCAGATAATCCTCAGGTAAAGACTGGGGATCCGCGAAAAAAGCGGGTTTTCCACTCTCGCAGGTAGAAGGGAGAGTGGGGGTAATGAGAGCCACGACCAAAGTGGACGGTTTAAAGTAAAACTAAAAGGAAGAATGGGATTTTAGAATGGGCGCTTCAACATCACACCTGATTTTTCTGGCTCTTAACGAGCTGTTAAGGAGCGCATTGGAAAAGTTTTTGACTGAATGTGACACAATTGCTCCTTGGTTTGCCGTCTCTGGCAATCTTGATGTGTCATCCTGGGACAAGCTTGGTAGAGATCTGAATTTTGCTGCAGAACAAGGTACGCTAAGGAAGGGAGTTAGATTCATGTGGTTTGAATTACCGAGACCTCCTGAGTTTGCAGTGGAGAGTGAGCAGCTGCGGCTCCAAGGCCCCAAGGCCAAGCAGCGCTGAGGGTCTGCGAAGCTGCAAACACCCAGGACCTGCCTTGAGGACCGACAAGGCCAGAACGCTAGGCCACTCCCTGCGTGTGCCTCAGGGCGTAGAAGCCCAGCACAACCAGGGCTGCTCTGCGCTGCCACGCCTCCACCTTCCAGCTCGGTGGGGAGGTAGAGTCCCCTCCTCTCCCCAGTCGCTGCCGCGACCTGTGTCCAAGCGCAGCTGAAAATGGCAGTAAGAATGCAACGTCCCCGCTCAGCAGGAAGTAGCCAGACAGACTGACAACGCCCAAATTCCCTAAAACGTGTAAGTGGTGACCCTTCAATGGTTGCAGAGCAGCAAGCCTGCTTCCCTGAGTTCTGCTCCACTCCGTGCACCAGTCTGGACCCAGAACGAATGCAGCTGAGGCTAGAAGGCAGCTGGAGCAGAGCTTTGCTAGGTAGGTGGCTGTGGTGGAAGGCACATTGCCTCAGCAGTCGGTGCCTAGCCTGGCAGATGCCACAGCAGTGCTAAGAGTATCAGCAAAGCAACAAGTGCTGGAGCTGAGACAAGCTGGAGCACAGACCCCACAGGGCTGCCCGAGAACGCAGCGTAGCTGCAGGGCAAGGAAAAAGTAATGGCAGTTTTAGGCTCTGCACGCTGCTGAAGAGTCTGCGACAGAGCTAATTTAAATCAAGAGACTGCCCTATTGTAAGAGCAGGTACCTGTGTGTACTGTTTTAGCCAAAGGGTTGGTAGAATACCATAGCCCAAATGGGAGGTTGGGTCTAATGGTGATTGGGACACCTATTGTCATGGGCATTTATCTTTAAATCCTGTGTAAGATCAGACAACTCATGAGAATGCAGCATATGGTCACTTAGCAGAAGCAGGATCAGCTGAGCTGCTAGGGAAGCCAAAGAGGTGCACGAGGAGGTGTCTTCCATGCACTCAGCTGACAAGAATGAATGTGCCACGGGGGTATGGCAGCTGGGGTATGTTGAGAGGCAAGTCCATACCCTAGTCTGTCAGACATTTCTATCCATCCGGGGCTATGTGTGACCAGCATTCAATATGACTCATGCAGCTAATCTGTCTAAAGAATTGTCTAGATATCTTTTAGGTAATTGGTCTGGTGAATTCGAAAACAACTGGAAAAGCTGCAGATGACGATTGCGACTGCAGATTCCACACGCATGGATAACCAGCCTGGCAGAAGGACTATCCTCCTGGATCACTCCATGGATCATCTGAAGGAGTGGACGGGAGTAGGAGCCCTAACAGGCTTAATGGTGCTTGCCTCCCTGGTATGCCTGTGGTGCATTTGTCACATAAGGGTTTCACAGCATCGCAATGCAGTTATGATCATTCAGGCCTTCACGGCCATTGAAGCAGGACAGTCTCCCCAAATTTGGCTATCTATCTTAAAAGAGATAGAAGCGAGCACAGGATGCGAGGCTTGCGCACTGCACTTGAGGTAAGCATACATCAACCTCAAGAAGAGCAAGTCTGATTGCATGTGGGTTGGTGTCTAACTCCCACCTCTGTAAAAGGACACCGGACAGGTCTAGTGTTCTCTGGGTGGATGACACCTGGACAGACACTAGCACATGTTCCATTTTTAACAGATCAGACCTCTACTCTTGCCTGTTGCTTTACAAAACAAAAAGGGGGAACTGTAGCGAGCTGCGTGAAGCCACACCTGATGGCAATGTAGAGAGCTGCGTGGAGTCGCACATGATGGTGCTGGCTCCCGCCCTCCGCAATCAACTTCTAATATCAACTAAGCCTGACTTATGCTATTATCACGCAACGACTGTCAGCTGCTTGCATATGCATGGACCTATGGGCAGTGCCCACCTGGCAATCTGAGGTTGGCGGCCCAGGCCTACTTAAGGGCTGGGAGAGGTTTGCCCTGGGAGAAAGGAAAAGAGAGAGAGAGGAAAGGAGAGAGAGGGAGAGGGGGAGAGAGAGAGATTTTACAGTTGTCAAAAGGTCCTGAATAAAACTGCAGTGAGAAGAGCTCCGGTGGTCGCGTCATCCTAGCTGGACGAGGGGGGCCGCGACAGTTAAGGAACTTTTTCACCAAGCAAGGTAATGCACACTTTTAATGCCATCAGAGGCAGGCGGATCTCTGAGCTGGAGGTCAGCCTGGTCTACAGAGTGAGGTCCAGGACAACCAGGGCCCAAAGGCAGGCACAAACTTAAGAATTCACATTAGGAAACAAGATTCAGAGTTCATTATTAAGCAAAGTAGGCCTAAACCTGCTTCAAAAGCCAGCAATTCCACCTTTTGCCCTTCACCATCAATCAGTTCAGTCTCAAGCAGAAGCTGGAAACATCCTTGTTTCTATCCAAAGACCTGTCCTGGCCAGAGACCAGAAATACCAAAAATGTTGAGGGTACTGGCCCATATTCTTTCTGGTGTCTTGTTTTAATCTTTTTCTCCTCTTACATAGCAAACTACATAAGCACAGCTAAGCTTCCTAGAAACCATTTGTGAGGACATCCAAAGCTCTAGTCCAAAACACCTGGATGGAGGACATGACCATCTCACAGGTGGGACAACTGGGCCAGCCTGCTCATCCTTCCAAGCCAGGAAAGCCTATACACCCTGAAGTGCCTGGTGTCCAGGACGCCGCCTGCTTCCCTTCTCGTAAGGCTTCTCCTACAGCACAGCTTCCTTCTAAAACTCACACCACTAACTGAAATTCACTCTTCAGTTCTTAAAGCCAAGGGACCCCGAATCCACAATGGCTCTGGTGGCTGTTGACTGAGCCCCCGACACACACAGTTACTGCTCAGCTGAGGTGAGAAAGCCTCTATCACTCAAGAACACTACTGTGCCTGCTGTCACCACTTTCTTCTCCCAGATACTGAAATGACGTTAGAACTTACATCCAGTCAGAGCTCTAATACTCTGATGGATTCCTAAATCCAAGGGAATACCACTCAACACGTGCAGCTGGCAGCGGTGGGCACGCCTTTAATCTCAGCATGAGGGAGGCAGATGCAAGAGAATCTCTGTGAATTCAAGGTCAATTTAGTTCACATAGTGAGTTTCAAGGCAGCCAGGGCTTCTAGTGAAACTCTGCCTCAATAAATATTTTTTAAACAAAAATAAATTTGTAAAGAAACAGTACAACTGTAGAGAATAAAGACAACTTATTTTCCTCAGATAACTCTTTTGGAATAAAGATAGCATTTAAGAATCTAATTTTTTGCACTTTTTTTTCTTTTAGAAAAGTATCAATAACATAAATATTAAAATTATTTGCATTCAAAAAACACATAAGGTTCTGCCCTTAGATATACAGGCTTAATATGCTAATATTATGAAAGTCTACATAATACATTCTCTATTTTAAAATATCTCCAAAAATTCTCCAAGAATACCAAATGTAAAAGAAAGAATAGCTCTTCTAATAAGTTTTCAATGCAATTTTAGAAAAGAATGTAGAGATGCTTAAGTAACCTGGAGTCGTTATACAATAAATAGATGTTCCCTAATTAGATTATATGAGCCCAGGAAAATAGAGGAGGACATGTTTTTCCCTTCCACTGGCAATCATCAAAACTCTAGAAATTAATCAGATACCTATAAATGTTTGTGACATGCATAATATTTGGAAAAGAATATAATCACTGTAGGCTCAAGCATCTGTAGCTGGAAAGGTTCATGGCTCAATGGTTAAGAGCACAGCATTTGCTGCTCCTCCAGAGGACTTGAGTTAGGTTCCCAGAACCCACATGGGGTAGCTCACAACCACATGTAACTCCAGCTCCAGGGGTCTGGATGCCTCCTCCTGGACTCCAAGGGCATCTTCACTCACACGTGCACACACTCAAACACGGGTACACATACACATTTTTTAAGATTTATTATATTAAGTTCAAACAATCTCAGCTCAAACTGAAGCCCACCAGAAAAGAATCTAAGCCAGATGTGGTGGCACACATCTGTAATCACAGAGCCCAGGAAGCTTAGGCAGAAAAACGCAAGTTCAAGACAACCCTGGGCTCCGTTACTCAGAAGAGGGAAAGGGGGGGAAAGGAAACAGAAAGACTAGAGGGGCCTTGTGTTGCTCTTTGTTACCCATACATTTAAAGATACAGCACCCAACATAGAGAAGTCTGCCCAGTAACCTTAACTCTGTGGGGCTATCTGTTACACCCAAGAAAATGACTTCAAAGAATGAACTTCAAATCTGTTTCAGAAGCATAGTCTAATGAAACCGTACCAAAGTCTTGGATTCAACTCCAAACAAAATAAAATAAAAATAAAAGGAGATGGGGAAAGGGAAAGAACGTGGGGACGAGGACGTCAGAGCCGGCTCACTTTCACTGTCACACCCATCACTGTACTCAAGCGAGGAGTCTGTGCTCCCCCGTGACTGTGAGAGGCGGTCAAAGGTCTGCCTGGAACCTCAAGAAATGTCACCAAAAGAACAGAAACATTAATTCCCCAAGCTTATGAATTTCAGTCAAGCCACAAAAAGTACAAACTGTCGGCCTGTGAATACTACAAAAACTATAGAAACAAGAGGCAGGGAGTAAGGTGAGCATAGGAAAATGTGGTTTAGACAATTCCTGGTCTCCAGGGAATATAAAACTTTTTAACAAAACACAAAAATAAAAGAGCAACAACACTACCACACCCTTAGCAACGACACTACCACTCCCTTAGCAAATCGCTCAAAGGACATCAACTTTCCACAACTATGACCAAGTAAGTTTCTTCACTGAGCTTCTGAATAGACAGTCATCCCTACTCTGCGCTCTACCCCAGTGCTATTTTATAAGCGGCTGTCTTGCCAGCTATAAATGGGCCAAAGAAGCCTTAGAGCCTAACTAACTTAGTTTCTAAAACACCTTCTTCTGCTTTTAGAGCCCCCACAGGGCCCAGGATGGGGGTAACTAACTAACTAGGGTTCAGTTCTCTTCCATGGCCTGTGAAAACTAGATAATAAAGATCACGTTCAATTAATACACTTATCGAAGCCAAACAAAATCAAGCCAGGGACAATGTCACGTCCATGGCCCCAGCGCTCGGAAGGAGGGAACCGGAGGCCCACTCACCTTCCGGGCCAACTGGAACACAGCATGAGCTACAAACCAGCCTGAGCACAAGAAGGACGATCCTGCCGCACAACTAGTCAGCATGGAGATAATGTGACTGTGGAGTGTTCAGCCCTAAACGGGACATTTGTATCGTATCCCTCCCCTATAATCCGGGGCTCAGCAAACATCACCAGTGAGCGGCAGATACACTGTGAGAACCACAAGCTGAGTGAAGGATGCTATGAAATACACTCTTCTGGACCATGCCATTGTATACACAATCGTACAGCAGCTGAGGATGCAGCACAGACCTGACAAGATCAAGTCAATCAGCACTCAAACACAGAAGGGGGGCTCACAAGGTCGGGCTGGAGGCTGAGGAGCTATGGGCAGCTGATGTTCACTGGGAGTCAGTTCTGTTCAGAGATGTGGATATGATCTATAAATACTGTAACTATGTGGGAAATTACCAAAGAATATTTTTTTAATTTTTCTATCTATTAATTTTTATTTTATATTAGGGGTGTTTGCCTGCATGTATGCCTGTGACCACATGGAAGCCAGAAGACAGCATCAGACCCTCCGAGACTGGAGTTACAGTTACAAGCCGTGATGTGGGTGCTGGGAATTAAGCCCAGGTCCTCTAGAAGAGAAGTTATGTTCTTAGACCCTAAGCCATCTCTGCAGCCCCCAAAATGAATTATTTTAGATCCTGTCTAAAAAAAAAAAACAAAAAAACCAAAAACAAAAGAGAACTAAATCCATAAAACAGATTAACCTACATCAAATTTTTTATTTCTGTATTCTGGAATACTAGATACATGCCCTTTCACTAGAAATAGCAACCTTTTCTTCAGAGAGGAAGCCTCTCTATGTCACTCTCAACGCCTTGGCTTCAGCGTGGTGGGATTGTAGGTGAGCACCACCGTGGCCACCTAAGGATCACGTCTGGCCATGGCAGTGGTGGCATGCACTCTGCCAGCCCTCTGAAGAGGCGGTGGTGTGGTGAGGAGGAAAACTGAAGCCCTGCCACAGGACAGGGGGCCCACAGCTGTGCTCACAGCACCTGGACACACAAACAGGAGGATGAGTCAGCAAAGGCCACCCTGCGCTACACAGTGAGTCTGGGCTAACCTGTACTACTAATGAGTCCCTTTCTCAAAATCAGTCAATTAATCAACATAGATGAGCAACTACTTCAAAGGCATCCACCAATTTCTAGTTTTTTCTACCGCATACACACCTCTTGTTATGAAGGTTGCCTTTAAAGGTCAACAGATTTTTGCCCCTAAAAGATCCTTGTCTTCAGGTTCCCATTGCTCTCAGGAGACACCATGACCACAGCAACTCTTATAAAGGAAAACATTTAACTGAATGGCTTACAGTTCAAAGATTCAGTCCATTATCATCATGGTGGAACATGGCAACATGCAGGCACACATGGTACTAGAGAAGGAGCTGAGAGTCCTACATCTTGATCCACAGGCAACAGGAAGTGAACTGAGACACTGGGAGTGGCTTGAGCATATAAGAGACCTCAAAGTCCGCCTCCACAGTGACACAATCCCTCCAACAAGGCCACACCTACTCTAACAAAGCCACACCTCCTAGCAGTGCCACTCCCTATGAGCTTATGGGGACCAATTACATTCAAACTACCATGATCCGCAATTTTAATAAGGGCCAAAATGCTGAAATTAAAGCACAACAGAATATGTATTAAACTTGTACCCACAGGACCACATCAGGGAATAGAACCCAATTAACCTCAAATCAAGTGTCCTGAGGTCTGGCGGGATGAACACAACAAGAAGCCAAGAAACTGGAACTAAAACGAGAAAACGCCTGAGGTTTACCAAGAAAAGGACATTTCAAACACTCTGGCTCAACAGTCAGTGCGGCCACTGCCGAGCACGGCTTCAGCTTCAGGGTCTGGAGGAGCCCGAACCACTGCAGCTGGTCACAGGCTGTTCCAGACACAACTCCTGACAACACGGAGATTGTAAGAAACCCTCTATAAAAATAAGAATACCAGGACTCATGGGTCAAGAAAATGAGCACAAAACAATCATGAGTGGTAGGGAAGGCTAACAGGGACAAGAAACTCCTCACGAACACTCTGTATTCACTCTCAAAATCATCTCTAATCTGTTCTCCAGAGCAGTCTGTGACAAACTCCACATGAAAAGGAAATTCTCTTACCTGAAACAGAGTAGACACAGAGCTTTCTAGCATGCAGCACAGCCAAATGGAGCATTTCAGTGCCTCTGCAAAATGGGTAAGTTTCAAAAGCTAGTAAGTATTAGTTCCAGATATAACCTAAAAGTTACAAATTATTTTCAAACAGACCTCATAACTGCAGCTATAAGTTAATAAAGCAATTCCTGTTCATAATTCTAACTGAAAAATAATCATATCTGCAGGTTCCTGCCTCTAATTCAAGCTACACAGAAAGCTGAGTCGGAGGAGCCGAAGTTCCAAGCCAGCCAGGTCTACAGAGGGGAACAGAGAAAGAGTAAGAAGAGGAGAGGGCCAGGCGTGGTGGACACAGCTTTAATTACAGCACTGACGGCAGAGGCAGGCAGATCTGAGTTCCAGGCCAACCTGGCCTACAGAGCAACTTCAAGGTCTACATAGGAAAACCCTGGCTCAAAAACAAAGAGTGAAAAAAAAAGGGGGATGTACAGAGAAGGGTACTGAGAGAGGGAGAAGGGGGTGCTACAGAGAAGGGTACTGAGAGGGAGAGAAGGGGGTGCTAAAGAGAAGGGTACTGAGAGAGGGAGGAGGGGGTGCTACAGAGAAGGGTACTGAGAGGAGGGGGAGAGGGTGCTACAGAGAAGGGTACTGAGAGAGGGAGAAGGGAATGCTACAGAGAAGGGTACTGAGAGGAAGGGGAGGGGGAGGATGCTAAAGAGAAGGGTACTGAGAGGAGGGGGAGGATGCTAAAGAGAAGGGTACTAAGGGGGGAGGGGTGCTAAAGAGAAAGGTACTGAGAGGAGGGGTGTTGAAGGAGCTGCAGGGCTGCGTTCCTGCCACCCAGCTCCCAGCCGCCTGGCTAGTTTATGCCCCCAAAATAACTGATATAGATATGAATAATTTGCATTGATATGAATCTTGGTTTATTGATATTAATTTAAGGTCAGTTTTGTTATATGTATATGTATTTCTGATATTGATTAAGGTATTGTGATTGTGTAGTTCATTTATTCTGTTGAAGGGAGCTGTGGGCTGTGTTCCTGCCACCCCAGTTCCTGGTCGCCTGGCTAGCTTATGCCCCAAAATAACAACGCACAAACTGTATTCATTTAAACACTGCTTGGCCCATTTCTATTCATGTGTGTAGCACCCTAAGGTGTGCTTACCGGGAAGATTCTAGCCTATGTCCATCCTGGGTGGGAGCTTCATCTTGTCTGCTCTGGAGAGGAGAGCATGGCGTCTGTCTCTCAGAGGAGCTGCCCTGCATCTGAGCTCACTTCCTCTTCCTCCCAGCATTCTGTTCTGCCTACTCCACCCACCTATGTTCTAACCTATGAGGGCCAAGCAGTTTCTTTATTTTTTAACCAATGACCTTCCTCCATCAGAGGGGGAGGGGTGCTAAAGAGAAGGGTACTGAGAGGAGGGGAAAGAGGCAGATGAGGAAAAGATATTTCCTGAGCCTGAAACCAAACCTCTGGGCCTAAAAAATCAGGCCTGAGACTGTTTGTGAGTCTGCTCCCACTGCAAGGAGCTCCTGCTTTCTGACCAACTCACTTAAGACTTGTGGCAAGCCCCTTAATCTCCCTGAGCCCATTTCTCCCTCTGGAAAATAGGAGGCTTCCATTCAGTTGAATGCAGGTATGTGGAAGTGTGTTATAGCGTGAGGATGCATCGATGCTGCCGGTATTAGCGATGGCACAGATCCCAATTCTCATTAGAAGTGTTGAAAACTTTCATCTTTGACTAAATCTCAAGTGGAAATAAAACACCACCATCAACAGTGCCCTTCCGGCCATGTCAAGTGGCTCCAGAGGCAGACACAGGGCACAGGGCGGAAAACCTTAATTCACGGGCTTCAGGGGACCAGACAGATGGGCACTAATGAGGAAAGGCCGTGGCAGGTTATAATTAGCTGAAGACTACAGCCAGGCTCAAGGAGGTGGCTACTATTCGGTTCTGGGCTTCTGGCCAGCTCTCCACAGTTTTTCAAGAAAAGCCAGAAAGCAGGGGTTTTATGTGAAACCTTCTGGTTCTTAAATATTAGCAGCTTTTTTAGATTTAAAGCACCACAGGCCAACACGCACACGCAGGCCTCCAGCACGAAATCTGTTAGAGTCAATGGAAACTACAAGGAGTAAAATTAAAGTCTGAAGACTCGATCCAGACTCTGGCACTTCTCCACGTGACCACTCCTCAGCCTGGTGCCCTCCTTACACAGGGAGATCTGCGGGAGCTAACCCACGCACAGCACTGCAGACATCAGCAATCACTGCCCGCCTGCCACACAGATGTTACTTACACTATGTAACTACCACAGAATCAATGGTGCTTCCAGACTGTTATGGAGTGGGGTATTCAAAACAGTGCATTTCCCATGTTCCAAAGGAGAACAAGGTGACATGGAAAGACAGCACTGTATAGAGTCAGACACAACAGGTCTGCTCTGTGACTCTAAAATTTCTTTATCTATAAATGCCAATCATTATGTCAGGTAAGATTATTGAGGCAGGGCCAAAGAAGAGGTTTAGAGCCTATAACTCCGAGATTTTCTCCGTTCCACGTTAGCACGTCTATCAATATTGTCATTGTTCAGTGTTGGGCCACAGAGGTCACTGGACTCACAGATATTTACTAGAGGAACCAGAGATGCTAAACACACAGGGTTGTCTCTTCAAGGGAAGAGATGTGTAACCTGTTTATAGCCCAGAAGGCTAGGAAAGGAGGCGGTTAAGAGCCTGGTAACCTCCATGCTATCCATGATATCTGTAAGACTGAGGCCACACTTGGCTCCTCCCAAGACCCTTATCTTGAACATTGTTTCCCAACCAATGAAGCCCATTGTCTTACCTAGGGTTTCTATTGTTGTGAAGAAGCCACGTGACAACTGTTGTTTTTCCACAGGCTTAACTACACCTGAATCTAGTAATATTTTAACTACTGTCTGTGACCTGCCCTGTCCCACTCCCCTAGAGACAACACCCTGCTCTCAGGCTGTAGCCTGCTGGGACTGGCTCTGCTGCTGCTGTAAAAGGTAGGTTCTAACTAAGTCTCTATCATTCTATTTACTAATAAAGACTCGGGAGTCAGATGTTGGGGTGAAAACCTGTTAGCTCAGAGAGGCTGAGAAGCAATACCTTCTTTTTTGGCTGAAGACCCAGCAAGAGAACATCTCTCCAGCTGTCCCAAACCAAAAAGACCACAAAAGTTCAAGTTCCTCCCTAGTCCTTCCTGTGTTAACAAGATAAATATTTTGTCAGGAAAAAATATTACTTTATGTGCTACTCAAATGGCATTAATCTGATGAGCAGGTAAAAATGTTAAAATGCAGCACAGTTGTCTTAGCTGGGGTTTCTATTGCTGTGAAGACACAATGATTACAGCACAGAGAACAAGCAAAGGTGGGTGAAGCTACGAACTCTCAAAGCCACCACCAGTGTCTTAGCTGGGGTTCCTATTGCTGTGAAGAGACTCCATGACCACAGCAACTATTATAAAGGAAAAGAAAGAGAGGGAGAGATACATAAAGAGATGAAGAGAGAAGAAAGGAGGGAGGGAGGGAGAGAGGGAGAGAGGGAGGGAGGGAGGGAGGGAGGGAGGGAGGGAGGGAGGGAGGGAGGGAGGGAGGGAGGGAGGGAGGGAAAAGAAAGTACTTTGAAACATTTTTTTGTATGGACAAAACATACTTCATGAATTGAGCTGACTTCTTTTAGCACAATATCTTTCCACTTTAAATAGGTAATGCATTTTAAATTTCAAAACTATGAAATGATAGTTATTAGCATCCTTGAGTACTTATGAAACAGTTATTTACCTGAGGTGTTCTTTAATAAGTAAATATTTGGCTTTGTCTGTAAGTTTATCCTGTGCTGCATATGTCTAATATCTCAAGTCCACTCCTATAGAACTGTCCTCAGTACTGATGTGAGCTTGCTGGGCAATCATGAGACCCACTAATCAGTTCCCAGCACCCGTACAACAATCCTTTACAGAACTGTAACCAGTTCCAATGGGGCCAGAAACAGGGGGGCTTCCGGGGTTCTGGGCTAGCCTACGCAGGAAACTGCAAGCCCCACTCTCTCAAAGGAAAATGCAGACTGTGCATCTACACACACACACATACACATACATACACTCACACAGACACACAAATAAATCACTAAATTAGTTCATCTTAAAAATACATGTTTCTGCCGGGCGGTGGTGGCGCACGCCTTTAATCCCAGCACTTGGGAGGCAGAGGCAGGCGGATCTCTGTGAGTTCAAGACCAGCCTGGTCTACAAGAGCTAGTTCCAGGACAGGCTCCAAAACCACAGAGAAACCCTGTCTCGAAAAAAAAAAAAAAAAAATACATGTTTCTACATAAAAAGTGTTCAGCCATAAAGTTTGGCTTCATGACATGTATCTATAACATACATGATGCACAAACTAATTTTTTTAATCAATAAAAGTGTCATCATAAGGAACAGAAACTCCCACACTCAGTGGGCTCTACTCACGAGACGAACTTCCCGACTTCCACCTGCAGCACAGGGTCCCGCAGATGCACTTCTAGGAGTAAGTCTTCAGCCTGAGGCCCGTCTCCGGCTTTTACAGAATGGGGACTAAAGATTCTCAGGTAGCCCGTGAAGCTGCCCACGATGATTTTATCTGTAGATAGATTTTCATAGACAGAGTGACAGACAGGCATTAGCAAGTACCATTGGGAATCAACTTTCTGAAGATTAAAGAAGTCAAATTATTAAAAGATTCTAACCTTGCTTCAAGCACAAAGTCCTCCAACAGGTGATGTGATTAAAGGGAACTAACCTGAATAGCACAAACCTTCTCAAAAATAGCTCTACATCACTAAAAGGCAAGGATGCTAGTGTGTTTTCCTTTCTTTTCTTCATTTGTTTGTTTGTTTGTTTGTTTATTTTGGTTTTTCAAGACAGGGTTTCTCTAGCTTTGGAGTCTGTCCAGCTCTTGTAGACCAGGCTGGTCTCAAACTCACAGAGATCGGCCTGCCTCTGCCTCCCGAGTGTTGGGATTAAAGGTGTGCACCACCACCGCCCAGCTCTAGTGTGTTTTCAAAGTATCAATTGGTATCCATAAAAATCCAGCCCAATGAAAGTCTCAAAAGACTGATGAAGATTACCAGTTGGTTTCATCATGGAATGTTAATTCTATAATTGATTGCGACTGTTGAAAACACTCACTAGAGTACCCCCATTAACAGCGAACGGTCTTGGGAATGATATGGTGAAAGAAAGGAAATGTATTGGAATTTAAATGGTGTCTCCCAAAAAGACATGTTCAAATCCCTGCCCCAGGTACCTATGTATGTGATCTAGTTTGAAAACAGTCTTTGCAAATATAACCAAGCTAAAACAAGGATACACCTGTCCTTTACGGAAAAGGCACAGAGGAATCCAAATGCCAAATAGAGATGCAAAGCAGCCAGGTGAGATGGCACAGGAATGTAATCCTAGCACTTAGCAAGCTGCCTTTGTCACCTTTCTACTGCCTGTGACATGGGCAACTTAGTAATAAAAATGTTGATTTGGGGTTTATGAGTGCAGAGCCATGACAAGGTACACAGCAGCAGGCATGGCAGCAGGCACACATGGCACTGGAGTAACAGTTAAAAGCTTCTCACATCCTCTCCCAAAAGTAGGAGGCAAAGAGAGAGTGTGAACTGGGAGTGGCATGGGCTTTTGGAACCTCAAAGCCCACCCCAGTGACACACCTCCTCCCGCAGGACCACTTCGTAATCATTACCAAACAGTTCTACCAGCTGGGGACCGAGCCTCTGGGGCCACTCTCATTCAAAGCACGACAGAATCTGAGGGAAGACAGAGAATAAGCTGGGGGCTGGGAAATGTCCATCTGACAATACTGCCAGAAATTGGAATGGAATGATACATCTACAAACCAAAGAGTATCTTTAATTACTGGAACTTAGGAGAAACAAATAGGGATCCTGGGGGCTTCAGAAAATCTGGAAGAAGGAGCTCAAGAGCCCAGCAGTTAAGAGCACTACTCTTGCAGAAGGACCTGAGTTCAGTTCTCGGCACCCACATGCTGACTCACAACCGCCTGCAAATCCAGTTCTAGAGTACCCAATGCCCTCTTTTAGCCATCACTGGATATTGCAACATATGGGACACATAACTTAAACCAGCAAATACATATATAGCACACATAAAATAAATAAATATTTCAAATTAATACTAGAGGAGGCAAAGAAATGCTAGAAACCAGAGAAACAGCACGGCCTGACAACACCTTGACTTCCAAAGCTTGGCACCTACCGCTGGGACAGAATACACTGCTGCCATTTTAACCACTAAAGACATACTTTGTTATCGTGATGCTCAGAAACAAATCTTCATCTACTTAAGAGGTAGTCTATTTCTCCTTTACTGGGAGTTTACTGTACCAGCCCATGGACTAAACAGTTCACACAGTTCCTCCTCAGCAGGAAAGGTACTCCTATAGGGGCTTCAGTCCTAAAAAAACATAAAGCATCAAGGATCCAGAGAACCCAATGGCAGCTTTCTGGAACTGTGTAAGATCAGTGACACCATGATGGGCTCTGTCCTGGCCAAGTCTCCGTCAGACAAGCTCTGCTTTGCAGCTAGTTGGAAGAGTGTTAGTATTCTCAATCTTTTTTACTAAATTTACCATGATGTCCTACTTTTTGTAGCAAAAAATAAAAGTTAATTGACGGAGAAATTAACACAAGGATTGAAATGTAAGCATGAATATCCCTGCAAGGAGGATATTTGGATTCTTGTGTTCTGGTGGAGCACCAAGCAGTCAGACTCCTGTCCATGCTCTAGGTGGGGCTAGAGAGCACTCTAAGAAATAGAACAGATAAATATTCACCTCAAGTCATCTGGGGCACTGTGCTCTGCCCTAGATTGCTTTCAGGTAACGTAATAAAACACCGACCAAACCATGGACAGGAGGAAAGGGCTTATTTGGCTTATGGGTTAGTCTATTATTGGGGTAAGGCAGGGCAGGAACCTGAAAGCAAGAACCAGAAGCAGAGACCATGGAGGAACACTCTCCTCATGGCTCCTCAGCTTGCTTTCTTCCACCGCCCAGGATGACAAGCCCAGGGATAGTACCACCCACAGTGCGCTGAGCCCGCCCCCATCTATCAGTAGTCATGAAAATGCCCCCCAGACTTCCCCCAGGCCGCTCTGATAGGGAGGTTCCTGAACTAGGGGTGACTAAGAAACTAACCAGCACGTGCACATTGCTCACAGCATTGGGGTGGACAGGACATCTGTGCCTCCAGCCACCCAGACAGAAGGGAGACATGCCAACACATTTACTCGGCTTTTTCTACAGATACTCCATAGTTCACTATGATACATTTAAAAATCAAAATTCTCATCTTGGGGTAAAGAATAAGACTCAGGGTCTCTAAGACTCTGCAGAAAGAATTTCTTGGCATTTAGATCCGTGGAACCTACCACGAAGAATCTAATTCAAAGATAAACTCTTCTGCATTTAAATCACAGTGACACATAAGTTGACAAATCTTGGCTCTCTCGGGTGAAAGTAATTGCACTAATCAGAAAGAATGGGGGTTGCTCCCATAATGAAGTCATTAGAAGAGTCTGGACCTCTTGCTCCTTACTGAGTTCTCCTTGCATGCTGAAATACCTTAGCCCCCATGAGACCTCACTAAATGATGTGGGAGTGATTTTTTTATAATCTGTTGCTTTTATTGGTTAATTAATAAAGAAACTGCCTAGGCCCATTTGATAGGCCAACCCTTAGGTGGGTGGAGTAAACAGAAGAGAATGCTGGGAGAAAGAAGCCGAGTCAGTGAGTCGCCATGATTCTCCCACTCCAGACAGACGCAGGTTAAGATCTTTCCTGGTAAGCCAGCTCGTGGTACTACACAGAATATTAGAAATGGGTTAGATCAATATGTAAGAGCTAGCCAATAAGAGGCTGAAACTAATGGGCTAGGCAGTGTTCAAAAGAATACAGTTTCCGGTAATTATTTTGGGTAAAGCCATGCGGGCGGCCGGGTGGCGGAACAAAGCCCCGCCGCTTCATATTACTACAACTAAATAACCAAGATTTGAATTCAATACAGAGGTGGGGGCTGGAAAGCTGGTCAGCGGTTAAGAGAACTCGTCACTCTTCTGCAAGACCTGGGTTCTATTGGCAGCACCCACACAGCAGCTCACAATCTCTGTGACTCCAGTTCCAGGGATCTGAAGTTACACATGAATGGTGCACAGACATACATGAAAACAAAAAGAACCATACACATAAAATAATAATTTTAATAATAATTTTTAAAAATCAGAGGCAATGAGAATGGCCAAGTCCATAAAGGTAAAAGCCTAAGAAGAAAGAAAACACCTAGCTATTTTAATAACCAGACTGCAAATAAAAGTTTTACCCACAGATTTCAAGCTATGATAAATTCATTCATTCATTCATTCATTCCAATGCGATTCCCTGGGAATCATTAAACAAAACGTCATTAAGACCTCTTCTGTTTTCTCTTTTTTCTTTCCCAAGTAATAGTTTTAAGAGGGCACTAAGCTCTGTTTATCATAGTAAGTAAGGCCTTTTTTTCTCATTTACAAATATAACACTACAGGTTCCTGAAAAAGAGCCACCTCAAGATGCTATAATAAGTCGTGGCTTCTTGCCCATTGTCACACATAAGTCAATTTAGAGTCACATGAACAATGACAGTCTGGCTATGATTCTTGCTGTTATAACCCATATGCCTAAACTTTTTAAAATATATACAGATGTTTTGTCTTCATGTATGTTTCTGTACCACATGTGTGCCTGGTGCATACAGAGGCAAAAAAAAAAAAAAAAAAAAAAAAGCCTCAAAATTCCTGGAACTGGAGTTTACAGACAGTTGTGAGCTACCGTGTGGATGCTGGGAATTGAATCCTGTCCTCTGGAAGAGCACTGCATGCTACTAACTGCCGAGCCATCTCTCCTGTCCCTAATATAAATTGTCCTAGGATTTTTCTCTGAGAGACCGTGGTGGTTCGAATGAGAATGACTCCCTTAGGTTTTAATGCTTGAAAGTGGCACTATCTGAATGAATTAGGAGCCTTGTTGGAGGAGGTGTGTCCCTGGAGGTGGGCTTTGAGGTTTCAGAAGCTCACCACAGTCACTCTCTCTTCCTGCTGCCTGCTGATCCAGATGTAGAACTTTCAGATACTTCTCCAGCACCATGTCTGCCTAGATGCCACCATCCTTCCCGCATCTGATAATGGACTAAACCTCTGAAACTGTAATCAAGTCCCAATTAAATGCTTTCTTTCATAAGAGTTGCCATGGTCTTGGTGTTTCTTCACAGCAATAGAACACTGACTAAGACTAAAGCTTACTTACACAGACACACTTGGAAAAAGTAAATACTTATGCTCTGCAAGTATCCTGAGTGCTGGCTTTGAGTTATGTTAATTCTGGAGGGCCAGAAAGACAATATACAGAGGATGAAACTGGTAGACCAGATGTCCCAAGAAGACTGGTAGAGATGACAGGACAAGGATTGGGGATGAATGGGCTCATTAGATTTAAACAGGCATAAGAACTTTCCTTTCTTATCTTCTTGTCTTTGTCACAAGGGGAAAAACTCCCTATGCTCTGCATTGTCCTCGTCTTTCTTACTTTGGCTTTTTATAGCAAGTTTTTTTTTTTCAGGAGCCATGGTCTCTCCACCTCCCACTCTCTGTCACTCACTCACTGCATATCTAGAAGAGAATTCTCATCCACCCTCATCAAGAACACTAGTTAGCAGCGGGAGAGAAGTAGTGTTCTTGCAGAGGATCCCTGCTGGGTTCTCAGCATCCACGTCAAGAGGCTCACTACAGGAGATCTGACATTTGCACACTGCAGGCTCCTGCACTCATGTGCACATGATCCACACACAGACTCGGGAAAACTCATGTAATTTATAGAAAGTTATAAAAATTAATCGTTTTCTCTTTTATGCAAAGAACACTAGTAAACCACTTGCTACTAAACTTACTGAGAACCTTCCATTCCTCTTGCCATTTAAAACTGCCTCTAAGCTGAGTTGTAGCTTAGTAAAGAGCGTGCCCTACATGGACAATGCCCGGGTTCCATCCCCAGCATCGTGTAAGAGCAGACATAGTGGCATGTGACAGTAATCCCAATACTCAGGAGCTGGTAGCAGAAGGATCAGAACTTCAAGCTGCTCCTCAGCTACTCTATGAGGTGGAGATGAGTCTGGGCTCTATGGACACTTTATACAGAAGCAAGCCTGCCTCCACCTCTGACTCTCAGGAAAGCCTCTCAAAATCTAACACTGGCTACGTCCCAAATTCCCCACTTTAATGCTTGCCTTCTCAGTCTCATTCCAAATATGGTGGGCCAGTGCTTGCTTCCAAACCTCTACTCATATTCTGACTACTAGATACTGTTGTCTTAAAAAGACCATATCTTCAACAGTTCACATCAACCCACACTCCCTAAGATAACAAGAATTCTCAGACTTTAGGGTAGGCAATTCAACTTCCTCTTCCCCTTTCTCTTCCTGGTTTTCCTCCTCCTCTTCCTACTTTGCCAATGTAACTTGCTTTTTTCACCTTGCCCCTAGATAACTATTTAGCTGACTAATTAGCTAATTATTTCCATGATAGGGAACAGAAATAAACTGAAAGGAAAGGAGTGATATTCATATTACCAGATTAAATTTTCTTTCTTGGAAGCCAATGATTATCTGAATTGTAAAGTAAGAGCTCATGAAATAGAACCTATTTACACTTAGTACAAATTTCATACATACTGCAATAATATAGAACTAGACCATTCTTTTTTAAAAAATAGTTTTTAAGACAGGGTTTCTTTCTGTATCCCTGGCTGTCCTGGAACTCACTCTATAGACCAGGCTGGCCTTGAACTCACAGAGATTCACCTGCCTGTACCTCCTTAGCACTGGGATTGAAGGCGTGCACCACCATTGCCCAGCTTGAATTAGGACAGTCTTTTTTTTTCTTTTTTTAATATTTGTTTATTATGTATACAGCATTCCTTCCATGTATGCCCACAAACCAGAAGGGGGCGCCAGGTCTCATTATAGATGGCTGTGAGCCACCATGTGGTTGCTGGGAATTGAACTCAGGACCTCTGGAAGAGTAGGCAGTGTTCTTAACCACTGAGCCATCTCTCCAGCCCCTAACTAGGCCATTCTCAAAGACCTCTTAAAAGATGAATATTCAGAAAAGCAAACCAAAAAGTGAGAGCAAGGATTGAGCGATTTTCCCCCTCAGTAACAGAATTAGCATGATTTATTATAGCATTAATGTTTTCAGATTCAATTAAAAACCACATCATGGTTGGGTGGTAGCACATGTCTTTAATCCCAGCACGTGGGAGGCAGAGGCAGGCAGATCTCTGTGAGAGGCCAGCCCAGTCCACAGAGCTAGTTCTAGGACAGGCAATGCTAAACAAAGAAACCGTGTCTCAAAAAAGAAAGAAAGAAAGGAAGGAAGGAAGGAAGGAAGGAAGGAAGGAAGGAAGGAAGGAAGGAAGGAAGGAAGGAAGGAAGGAAGGAAGGAAGGAAAAATATCATTTTTCATTGTAAATAATTTCCCAAAATGAGTTTTTTAATTTTAAATATTTTACTAGCTCTACCTTAAAAGACCCCAATTGGTAGCAAATCAAGTACCATATGATTTGTCTATTCCACCAAACTAATATGACAGAATGAACAAAACCAAGAATGGTATAAACAACAAAACAGAGGTGAGGACTCTGTCAGTCTGCCGTCTACATGTCCCTTTAAAAATAAAAAACACCCGACACTTGCGATCCCAACCTCCGGAGGACCGGAGTGTGACCAGGGCCAGCCTGGACTACCTAGTGAACGTTAAACTCAGAGGGGGGAAGAAGCGGGAGGAGGCACAGTCAAACCTAGGTAACAATTACGAGAGTGTAGTTCATCATGTTCTCTTTAGTTCTTATTTTTAAAACCAAGTCATTTCTTTAAAGCCTTGCTCCTGGGGAAATGTAGTCTATAGCCCAGTATCGGAAAACCTCCTTGGCAAGTGTGAGGCCCGAGTTCAGTCCTCAACCCTGGGGAAACAGAAACACACCCACAAAGTCCTTACCTTGTCCATTTCCGCTGTTGTCCACGTCAGCCAAACACAAACAGCCTTGGTCAAATTCTTCCTTCTCTCCCAGCACAGTAGACCACCAATCACGGGCTTTAAATAAGGACATGTTCTTTTACCCTAAAAATAAAACATTCATTTATAATAAAAATTCACTCTATGGAAAGGAAGAAGTCAATTATCCCATTTGCAGATCACATAATTCTACTTTTTAAAGACCTTATATAATTTACTTATATGAATTCTTAAATGTAAAAACACTTACTGTAAAACTACAACATACAAAATCAGTATTAAAAAAAAAACCAACAGCCTTCACATATATCAGAAAGAAACTAGCCTATTCATGATAACTCCCAAAAATGCCAAGTGTCTACGGGCCATAGAGATGGCTCAGCAGTTAAGAATGCATACTGATCTTCTAGAGGACCTGAGTCTGATTCCCAGCACTCATATTGGGTAGCTCATAAATGCCTGTAACTCCAGGACTTAGGGAATCTGATACCCTCTTCAGGCCGCCATTGACACTACTCAGGTGCATAAACCCACATACAGACATATGTACATAATTTAAAAATAGTAATAATTAAGTACCTATGAATACACCTAACCAACGAAGTGAACCGTCGAGGCTTTAAATAAGAAAATCAAAGGTGCTAACGGAGGGTAAAAAAAAAATCTATGTTTTTGGATTCACAGAATTAATATTACAAAAAAAATGGATATACCACCAAAAGTAATCTACAGATTTAATGCAGTATTTAGCAATATTCTGGTGTCTTATTGCACATATCCAGAAAAATAACAACCCAAGTATTCATATAAGACACAAATAGGGGCTGGAGAGGTGGCTCAGCCCTCCTTCCAGAGGGCCTGGGTTCAATTCCCAGCCCCCACATGGCAGCTCACAACCATCTGTAACTCCAGTTCTAGGGGATTTGATACCCTCACACCAATGTACATAAAATAAAGTTAAGTAAATTTAAAAAAAGACACAAATAGCCAAAGCAATGCTCAAAGGACACAAGCTTGACAAAACCCAGCCTCAAACTATACGGCAGTCACGGTGACAACTGCAGTCTGGTCCTGGCATAAAAACAGGCAGGTAGACCACTGGGACAGAATAGAAGATGCAGACATAAGCCAACAAGCTCTGACAGGAAAGAGTGCCTGTTCAACAAACTGTTCTGGCAAAACTCAATACCCCATAGAGAATTAAATTAGATCCTTATCTTTCACCTTGTACAAAACTTAATTCAAAATGCACCAAAGACCTTAATTTAAAACCATTTTTGAAATGTTGCACCTGCTATAGGGGAACAGGGAGAATGTTCTTCGAGACACTGGGCTGTCTCAGTCCTCATCAGAGAAACTTCTTGCAATAGATGGAACTGGACAGTGTGGGAGAGTGAGAGACTTGGGAGCACTCAGCTCTAAATGGGATGTCTTTCTCAAATCCTCCCTGCAAGGCTCTGGGATCTATTTGAAAGAAGTGGGAAGACCCTGAGAGCCAGAGATGATGCTGACTCCAAGGAAACTATGAACTGTGCTTTCCAGACAGATGGGTGCACATAACCCACAGAGACTATGCAGCACATACACAGCCTGCACAGGTTCAAGCCAGATGGGGTCCCAGCACTGATAGCTCCCGGGAAGTGGATGCAGGCTCTCACCACTAACCAAGACTCTTATCTGCACTTGACACCCTTTTGAAAAGGAAAAATCAGTTTTCTCCGGTGAACTCTCATTGGGTATACTAAGCACACTTCAAGGCAGACCTCGTGCCCAGGAGTAGTTGACCAATACAAAACAAACTTGATGGTATTTATGTAGATTTTTTTCTCACTTTGCTTTACTTAGGCATTTTTTTTTGTCTTACTGACCTTTGTTTGTTTATTTTTATTCTGGTATTTGTGTTTTTGTGAGGGTTTTTTAGTGTATGTTTCTTGCTTCTTTGGGTTTTTTGGGAGGGGTTGTTTGTTTTTTGTTGTTGTTTTTGCTTTTGTTTTTGGTCTTTTGTTTTTGTTTTATGAAGTAGTTTTGGAGTCTATCCTGCACTTGCTCTGTAGACCAAGCTAACCTTGAACTCACAGAGATCCACCCGCCTCTGTCTTCTAAGTGCTGGGATTAAAGGCATGTGACACCACCGCCTGGCGCTTCTTTGTTTTTAAAGAAAAAGAACATAAAGTTGGATGGGTAGGGAGGTAGAAAGGATCTGGAGAGTGGGGAATCGGACGAACATGACTGAAATACATTGTATGAAAATGTTTTCAATGAAAAAACTAGCTGGACGGTGGGTGTTTGATATATGTGAGGAGAGAGAGAGATACAGATACATATATATATATATATATATATATATATATATATATATATATATCAAAATAGAATTTACAAAGACACTGGGGGGAAAAGACACTGGGAGATGCAAAACCTTTCTGAATGGAACACCAACAGCACAGGAACCAGCCCCAAGTATCAACAGATGGGACTATATGAAATATAAAGTTTCAGCACAGCAAAGAAACTAACAGCACACAGCCCATAGAACAGGAGAAAACCCTTGCCGGTTATGCTTCAGACGGTAGCTAACATACATAACCTACGAAGAACCACAAAAATTAAGTATCAAGGAAATAAAACTGACAGCTAACAAATGTGCTGATGAAATGAACAGTATGCCAAAAAAAGGGAACACAGGGACTGATAGCGATCATTCAACTTTTGGGGAATTTTTGATTTAAAAGAAACACACATACACAAAATATAAAACTTTTTCATGTCAACATGTGATACGTTGTATTATGTAGTTTGTTCAGTGCCTTAAAGCTTAAAGCTTTAAGGAGCCAGAAGCATCCTAATCTTTGGCAAGCAGGGAGGAGACACAACAAAAAATCAAAATAGGAAGAGAGGCGAATGCAGGGCACATCTGCGAACACACCACACATCTGAAAATTACAGTATCGGTAAAAGTGATACAGTTTAGGGCTGAAATGACTGAAACTGGCCAAGCACAAGCTTCTGAGCCTGTGCTGATAAAACACACTGTCATTGTTGATCCTATTATTATCATTATTATTACTATTACAAAGTCTAAAGAACATTGTTTACAGCAAGTGGAATTGCAACCCCTGTTTATACCTTTTAAAAATCTAAACAGGACAGAAATCCAGACTAAAATGTATCTTTCTCTACAGTAAATCCAACAGCTTCTTTTTGCTATTTGCTAAAAATCTGAAAATATTAACAAGACTATTATTAAATATTAACCCGCACGACACTGCTCAAACTGCAGAGTCCCTAGGAAGGAAGAGGACAGAAAGCAAACGCTCCCTCCCAGCTGTGTGCACGGCTCAGCTCTGCCTTTCTCGGAAGACTGGGACTCTGCTGTTGTCATGTATTTCTGACACACATGTGCACAAACTCCTCTGTATGTGCACGTGTGTGATATGATGCTGGTCAGAGAACTTGTTATTATACCACTAGCATCACCTGGAGTCTTAGTTTCTACACACAGAGAAAACACACACACACATTCTCCCTCATGTGCCAATTCTGGTCAACAATGTACAAATATATACACACTCAGTTTTTACTGAGGATTGTAACTGTGGGTATCTTACAACACTTAGGGTAATTTAGGTGAAAGTAGAGACAAAATGCAGGAAAAGGGTCACAGACATAATTAAAGAAGATATCAGCTTGGCAGTAGCGGCGCACACCTTTAATCCCAGCACTCAGAAGGCAGAGGCAGGCGGATCTCTGTGAGTTTGAGACCAGCCTGGTCTACAAGAGCTAGTTCCAGGACAGGCTCCAAAACCACAGAGAAACCCTGCATCAAAAACCAGAAGAAGAGGAGGAAGAAAAAGAAGAAAAGGAAGAGGAAGAAGATATCAACCTGTCTTTCTTGTTTCAATTCTGTCATAGTTTTTCTCTTTTTGTGGTAGACAAGTGAAGTAAAAATATAGTGAAGATACTCTAAGTGAAGATACAAGGCTTCAAAATGGCCATGCTAGCTGTATATATATCATAGATATATATAGGGTTTAAGTTTGAACTGCTACCTTGCGGGGGATGGTTTTTAAAGACAGTTCCTCTGTGGGACCCTGGCTATCCTGGAACTCACTCTATAGACCAGGCTGGCCATGAACTCACAGAGATCCGCCTGCCTCTGCCTCTGCCTCCCGAGCACTGGAATTAAAGGCGTGTGTCATCACTGCCATCTGTTAAGCAGCTACCTTAATCTCACTGTGCACTGTTTTTATTTGTGAATTAGTTATAATCAAATTACTTTTACAAATAAAGACCGAGGGTTGGAGAGATGGCTCAGAGGTTAAGAGCACTGGCTGCTCTTCCAGAGGACCTGAGTTCAATTCCCAGCAACCACTTGGTGGCTCAAAACCATCCATTATGAGATCTAGTGCCCTCTTCTGGCCTGGCTTGCATACATAATGCAGACAGAACACTGTATACATAATAAATAAATAAATCTTTTTTAAAATGAAAATAAAAATAAAGATCTTTAAAACAAAAACCTGTTTTTTGGGTTTTATTTTTAAGATTTATTTATTTATTATGTATACAACATTCTGCCTCCATGTATGCCCACATGCCAGAAGAGGACACTAGATCTCATTATGGATGGCTTGAGCCACCATGTGGTTGCTGGGAATTAAACTCACGACCTCTGGAAGACCAGCCAATGCTCTTAACCACTGAGCCATCTCTCCAGCCCCCGGCTGGTTTTGTTTTTTTGTTTTTTTTTTTTTCTTTTTTTTAAAAAGACAGGATTTGGTATGTCCCAGGCGGGCCTTGAACTCCTGTCCTTGTGCCTCCACATCCCAAGTGCTGGGATTACAGTCATTTTCCATCACACCCTGCTCAATTAGTTCTCTCTTAAAGCACAGCAAATTAAACTTGCATAGTTTTGAGATTAACGCTTGCATTTAACTCTAACTCTGTGATGTGTACACAAACATGGAAACAGGATTCCAATGGCTACAAACACTAAACAGATATTCTGCAACATCATTATGAATTAGCCTGAGAAACTATAGGTCCATTTTGGACTAATTCTATTTTTTGAAAACTTGACGAAGGAATTACACAAAAATGGAAAAAAAATAGAACTTTTCTCTAGGACAATATTCAGATGAAGAGCACTGCCTAGCACAGAAATCTATACAAAATACTCAACTTCCTTTCAGAACTGACGGTGATATCCTCTGCACTGGAAGTACAGGCACTTCCTCCAAGAAAGGCAAGGTGGAAAGGGGGACTTACCCAGAGAGAGACCCCAGGAAGAGTGGTCTGCAGGTCCAGTACCTGCAGTATATCCTCAGACAGCCACTACAGTGCCTTAATTTCTGACATAGAATGAGCATCCCCAGCCCTCCCTTCTTAGGTTACTCTTGTGAATGCATATTGCACCTCTTCAAGGGAAATGCGGCATCACCTAACAGGAGATTACGCATTCCTCTACCTTTTTTAGACAGTCTCACACTAGGCCCAAGGTGGCCTAGTACCTGTCCTGTGTCAGCCACCTAAGAACTGGGATTGCAGCACCATACCCAGCTTCTACATATTTCTCTAATGCGGATGAAACTTTCCTTCACGGCCGGTTCAAACAATACTTAAGAAGTACATTTTCAAGTGAGTGTGGTGGTGCACGCCTTTAATCCCAGCACCCAGGAGACAGAGGCAGCGGATCCCTATGAGTTTAAGGCCAGTCTGGTCCACAGAGAGAGTTCCAGGACAGGCTCCAAAACTACACAGAGAAACTCTGTCTTGAAAAACAAAAAAATTAAAAAAAAAACAACATTTTCCCCTTAATTAATTACGTTACATAAAGTCTCCACAAACAATAAAATCGAATTAGTTGGCTATGAAGCCACAGCTTCCATGTAAAACAGAATACAGAGCTGGGGAGCTGGCCCAGCAGCTGGACCAGAAACTGGATCCCTGAAACTCAGGATGGAAGTAAGGAAGCTCCAGAGTGGTCCTTGGAGCTCCCCACGCATGCTACAGCACACGTGCATGCACACACATGCGCACAATAAATATATAAGAAATCCATAAATGACTCTAAAATGTGACAAGCAAGTCATAAAAAAGATACTCGCTCACGGCTTAAGGACTGAAGATGGAGAGTGGCTTCCGTCCCCAGATCCTGCAGGTTAACCTCCTTGTCCCCCGGATCCTGCAGGTTAACCTCCTTGTCCCCAAGATCCTGCAGATTAACTTCCTTGTCCCCTGGATCCTGCAGATTAACCTCCCTGCTGCTCTCAAGCAACTACGGAAGGCTACAAGCGCACTGAGAACATGATGACGAGATCACAGCTAACTTCCCAGCAGGTGGAAGGAAGTTCACAGATACGGAATCTGAAAACAACAAACACACAGAACCACCTGCTTCTTGAACTGGTCTTCGCATGACTAATCATAGAAACCGGGCCCATTTTCTTCCATACAAACTAAACCAAGAAGCTGTCTGAGAATACTGAAAATCTCACACAATGGAGACAGGCTGTGTGAGTCTGGGTTCCCAACATAAACTAACCATGCCACCCAGGGGCAATGTGCTAACTGCCCTTGTCGACTTGGCTGGGTTTGGAACTGCCTGGAGATCCACTGCGGGCATGTCTCAGAGGGTGTTTCCTTGAAGTTCTAGCTGAAGAGGGAAGCCACCTTCAGGCCAGGAGGACAGGGTTCATCTGACGCCTATAGGTAGCGCTCGATCATGACAGGAACCTAGAGGCCTGAGCTGAAGCAGAGCCCACACTGGGACGCTGCTCACTGGCTAGCTTCCCCTGGTTTGCTCAGCTGCTTTTCTTACACAACCCAGGCCCACCAGCCTAGGGATTGCACCGCCTACAGTGGGCTGGGCCTTCCTACATCAATTAACGACTAAGAAAATGCCCTAGAGACCAACTCAATGGGAGCAGCTCCTCAGCTGAGGCTCCCTCTTCCCAGAGGACTCCAGCTACGTAAAGCTGACAATAAACCAGCACAGTGGATAATACCATTCCACAAGCTGGAGTCACAGAGTACTTGAAAATGGAAGCGGAAGATGTCAGCTGAACACCAGCATTCAAGTCTGTTTCCTAACAGCAAATACCACGTGACCAGGCGCTTCGCTTCCCTCTGTCCATTCAAACAATGAACCAAGTAAACACCTCTTTGCTCAAATTGAGCTGTGGGGGCTTTGTCATCACAAGGAGAAAAGTAGCTACCAACCCTGCTATGGTTCGGCCCCTCCAGCAACGCCAGCTGTGAATGATCGTTAATCAGGGCAGCAGGTACAAACTACAGAGAAACTTCTGCACCTCAGTCATCTGATAAGGACATTCAAGATATGTAAAGAATTCCACAGCTCAACGGGGATAATAAATAAATGAATAAATAAGCAAGCAGGAGAGCAGATAGATAAATAAATAATAATGAGCAAACAAATGAACTGGTGTTTCTCCAGCAAAGACCTACAAATAGCCAACCCATACACGAAAAGGTGCTCTACAACACGAGTCAGGATGAGGCAAATCAAAGTTGCCATGAGATGCCACGGCACAGCCTTTATCACAGGCCTGGTGGCAATGCCAAGCCCAGCTGTCCCGGAAGCTGCAGGAGGACAATCTGGGCTACAGAGTGAGTGAATTCAGGAGGAGCTTGTTCAACTTAGGGAAAATCTGTCCCAGAAGTTAAAATGTTTAAAGAGCTAGAGATCCAGTTTGTGGTAGAGCACAAGAGCCTAGCATGTCCAAAGTCCTGGCTTCAGTCCTAGAACTGCAAAAAAAAAAAAATCAAACATCAGTGTGATGGTTAATCTTGATCATCACCTGATGAGATTCTGACTTGCCAATGAAAACCTCTGAGCGTGTCTCTGAGGGCATCTCTAGGGTCAGTTGAGGTGAAAAGATCTACCTTCTATGTGGGCCGCAGTAATCCTATGGGCATGGCCTAGACTCCTCTAGACTCCTCACAGAGGAAACCGGCTGGACATCAGCCTGTACCTCTCAGTCTCCTGACTCAGGTAGGATGTGACCATCCACCTCCTATCACCATGACTACCGACAAAATAAACTTTTGCTTCCTTAAGGTCTTTCTTTTGGGAGGGGGGTCTCTTTTGTTCGGTTGTTTTGTTTCCTTTTGTGTTCTCAGACAGGGTCTCATGTGCCTCAGGCTGACCTGAACCCCAGTCCTCCCACACCTGACCCTAAATGTCTTTCAATGTGTCATTCACCAAACTATTACAACAAAGGAGGGACCCACCTTTCCCTGAGCCCTGGACAGATGTTCAGCATTTTTCAAGCACTGTTAAAAATTGCTGTTAGTGAGGGCTGGAGAGATGGCTCAGTGATTAAGAGCATATACTGTTCTTTCAAAGGTCCTGAGTTCTGCTCTCAGCACCCACATCAGGAAGCTCCAAACAGCTAGCCTATAAACTCAACCTCGGGGATCTGACGCTTTTCTGACCTCTGTGTGATATAGATGTGAATAATTTGCATTGATATGAATCTTGGTTTACTGATATTAATTTAAGGTCAGTTTTGTTATATGTATATGTATTTCTGATATTGATTAAGGTATTGTAATTGTGTAGTTCATTTAAAAATGTAATGTATATAGGTTGTTAATAGATAATTATCAATAATAGTCAAGCTTGTACTTAGTTAGATTTTCTAGATGCACATAGATATATTTTAGATAGACATTCTTCATATCTTTCAAAGACTACAGAATATGGCATTAATGTTTTAATAACTTAGGGTTTTTCATGACAATGAGACATGTCTGCTCCTGGCAGCACTAATCTACTTAAAGAGGAAGATGGGCATCGAAGAGGATCCTTATGGAGTTTGATAGCCATTTGGGCAAGAAACTGCTCTTGCCTGGACTGTTGCATAAACTGGACACAAAGAACCCGCAGAGAGAGGACTGCTGAACTTGCCTAAAGGTGAGATGATCTTTCGGGGTTCCTGACTCATGAAAGAGTCTGCGAGACATTCTGCAGGACACAGCAGATAGTGACTGAACTGACTTTGAAATTTCCTGCTTCATGGAAATGTCTCTGGATATTATGGGCCTGTAGGCCGAAGATGGATGCCCCAACGGTACAGAGAAACTTTGGGTAACTGTCAAGGCAGCGAGATGTCTCTGTCATTTCTAGAGTTTGGAAGTTGCTTATTGCTTGTTTGTTTAGGTAACATTGTATCTTTCTGGAGTCTTTGATGGAGTTGAAGAATGGTTAGTTATAGTTATAGTTTTCCTTTGTTATGGTAAAAGATAAAGTAGATATAAATATTGTAACTGTAATTTTTACTTGATAACTGTTTTGTTATATGTAATTTTGCTATGTTAAAGTTAAAGCCATCCCTTTTTTTGTTTAAACAGAAAAAGGGGAAATGATGGAGGAAGGTCATTGGTTAATTAATAAAGAAATTGCTTGGCCCTCATAGGTTAGAACATAGGTGGGTGGAGTAAACAGAACAGAATGCTGGGAGGAAGAGGAAGTGAGCTCAGATGCCAGGCCGCTGCTCTCCAGGGCTGATGTGATGAAGCAAGCCGCCAGGTCAGACATGCTCAATCTTTCCCGGTAAGACTGGTGCTACACAGATTATTAGAGATGGGTTGATCGGGATATGAGAATTAGCCAGTAAGGGCTAGAGCTAATGGGCCAAGCAGTGTTTAAAAGAATACAGTTTGTGTGTTGTTATTTCAGAGCATAAGCTAGCCAGGCCGCCGGAAGCTAGGTGGCAGGAATGCAGCCCGCAGCTCCTTCAACATCTGTGGGTACAGCAGTCATGAGCACAAACCTACATACAGATACACATATATACACATAAGTAAAACCTTTTTTGTTGTTGTTTTTTTTGTTTTTTGTTTGTTTGTCTTTGGTTTTGGTTTTGTTTTTTTTTTGTTTTGTTTTTTGGGTTTTTTTTTTTTTTTTTTTTTTTTTTTTGCTCTTTCAAGACAGGGTTTCTCTGTGGTTTTGGAACCTGTCTAGCTCTTGTAGACCAGGCTGGTCTCGAACTCACAGAGATCCACCTGCCTCTCCCTCCCAAGTACTGGGATTAAAGGTGTGTGCCACCACCGCCCGGCTAAGTAAAAACTTTTTAAGATGAAATTTTAAAACTGCTGTTAGTGCCAAGTTTTGTCAGTTTACAGGGTAAGCACCCCCGATGCTTATTTCTTATGCATAAACAAAGGCGTCCAGGATGGGTGGCTAATTAGTGAACTTGCCTGTACTGCCCAGACTGCCATGGGCACACACACAGCCAGGCACCAGCAGGCTTGAGCACACCACAGACATTTTAAGATATTATGCAAAGATTGCCCTGGTGCCTCCTAGTACATGCCGTTTAGCCCCTGGTACATGCCTTGGTGAGCCCCTTCTGCCTTGACCAGAGGAAGATAGAGCACATCCCTTGTCAGAGGGACTACTATGATCCGTGCTAAAAGGTAAAGCCATGACTGCTCCAAATCACAGGGCTTAGGACTGTGACTGGGGTGGGAGGTAGTGGGTGGAGCAAAGCACTTGACAGATGAAGAGGTCCCAGGGATCTGGAAGGCAGTCCCAGCAGCTCATGCCCATTTCAGACTCCTGGCTCTGAACTCCTGAGCAGCCTCACTTGTGTCTGGCACCAGTTTCAGGGCTCTGGAACTGTAGCTTGACAGTGAAAGTTCTACCAACAGCTTGTGCCCAGACCCTGTGCCAGGGGCTGAGCTCCCAAACACCTGGTTTGCTTATAGCACCAGGTTTCTGTATTAGTAACCTCTGCTTGACAACTCAAGATCTGGTGGTGGCCACTCAGCTCTCCCTCACCACACACACACACACACACACACACACCAGCAACAACTGAGCCTGACTTTAGCTGCACCTGGCACCTAACTCCTGAGCATTGTGCCAGGCACCCTGGCTCAGCTCACAACCCAACCCCAGACAGTCACCCTAGCTGTGGCCAGGCTAGTGAGCTGAGGCAAAGGTCAAGCTACCTAACAACTAAAGAAGAAGTCAAACAGCTCGAGAGCTACATGAGACCAGTTTTTGAGGTGCTTCCTGGCCCCCCACAATTTCTGTCCAGGGAAAAAAAAGGCCCCTCAACCATCTAAATGGTGACACAATGTGCATATATAGCGTCCCAACACAGCTCAGGGATTTTAAAGCATGACATACAGGGCTTGGGAGATGGTTCACTGAGTGCTTGCTGTGCAGGTACTGTGACCTGAATTCAAATCCCCAGGACCCAGGTGAAAAGCCAAGCAAATGTGTATCCCCAGAGGATATCTGGGGCTTGCTGCGGCTCACTGGTCAGTCTATCTCAAAAATGGTGAGCTCCAACATACACACATGCACATACAACACACAAACCTGTCATGCCTGCCATGGACTAGTCAGGCATAATGCCTCATGTAATTCAGCATTTGGAAGGCAAGGCAGGAGGATCACAAATTTGAGATCAACTTGGGTTACATGGAAAGTCTGAGGTCATCCTAGACTGTATATTAGTCTCAGTCTCTCTCTCTCTCTCTCTCTCTCTCTCTCTCTCTCTCTCTCTCTCACACACACACACACACACACACGACTATCATACACAATTTGCAGAAATCTATAGGCCATTATGCTGAGTGTAAAAAAAGATTACATTAGGTTACATATTAAGTGAATATATTGCTATAATAGCCTCAAAATGACTAATTTTGCTTATATAAAATGGATCCATGGTTGGCAGGAACCACAAATGGCTAATATAAGGACATTCCTATGGGATTCATTTCTAAGAACTATAAAGTTAGAATCAAGGTGTGGTGGCTCAGACCTGTGACCCAGCACTTGAGAAGTAGAGGCAAGAGCATCAGGAACATATGTCCAGCCTCAGCTTATAGTGAGGCTGCATAAAACCCAGTCTCAAAAATATAAGACATCACATTGAAACCCCTTTCTTCATAGGCTACCAAAGAGTTTAATGAAAAAACACTGAGGTTTAGTTTTAGTATTGTCAGTGTAAGGGTTTATACTATTTGTATTGTTGTCACGGGAGACATTTCTGAGACTGTGGTGTGATATGCTAATTTTCAAAAGACATTCTAATGAAATTATTGCAAAACGACAAATTCAAAACAACGAGAGACCAGCCATGGGCTATAATCCTGGTCTTTAAGAATCTTGGGCAGCACAATCGCCACAAGGTTTTGGCTGGTCTGAGTTATATAGTGAGGCCTTGTCTAAAAAAGGCAGACGGGGAGGCTGAAGAGATAGCTCAGAGGTTAAGAGCGCTGTCTGCTCTTCCAGGGGTCCTAAGTTCAATTCCCAGCACCTACATGGTGGCTCACAACCATCTATAATGAGATCTGGTGCCCTCTTCTAGTATGCAGATGTACATGCAGACAGAGTACTGCATTTCTAATAAATAAATAAACCTTAAAAAAAAAAAGGCCAGCTGTGTGACATGCTGGTCTATAATACCAGCACTGGCTACAGGTTTCCTTCAAGTATGAGGTGAATCTGACCCAAATAGCAAATTCCAAGCCATCCTGGGATACAGAAAAGGGCTGGGGAGATGGCTTAGCCAGCACAGTGCTCACTGTTCAAGCATGAGAACCTGAGTTCAATCCTCAGGACCCATGTAGAAAAGCCAGGAGTGCTGGCAAGTGACATGACCTCAGCAGTAGGGAAACAAAGGCAGGACAGGACGGTTCCTTGGCCAGCATAGCCTTATCAGCAAGTTCCAGGCCACTAAGAGATCCTGTATTAAAAATAAATAAATAAATAAATAAATAAATAAATAAATAAATAACCAATGCATGGGCCTGAGGAACAACACCTGAGGTTAACTTCTCACCGCGCCATGTATGTGCACACTCCCAAACAAGGACACATACATACACTTAACATATGCACATACACATACAAATCAAAGAGCAAGAGTGGAAGTCCACTCACTGGCCTTTACCTCTGCTAAGAAAGAAGTTAATTATGTTGGGTAGAATGTTCGCCTAGCATGCAGGAGCTCTGGCCTCAGTCCCCAGTACTATATAACACTGGACATGGTGGCGCATGCCCAACACTGGGAAGGTAGCAATGAGAAGATTAGGAGTTCAAGGCCAGCCTCCAATACATAGCAAGTTCAGACCAGCCTGGCCTACATGGGACCCTGACTCAAAAGGGGTGGGGGGCATAGGTTAATAAATATATGAGCTCCAATACATTTGGGAGTTTCTTAAAAGTATTTATACCACTCATGACTAATGGTTTTATATAAGTCTACTAACTGCCAGATGATCAAACTTAAGTTTGGTGGTAAAAAATGTACTAAACACTTTTATTAGAGTTTTATTGGATTTTTACTTGAATGAAGTAATGGTATTTAATAGACTACAAAAACTTTCATTATATATGCCAGACACACAGAAAAAAATTGTAACATTATATAATTGGCTCACCAGAAAGAAGATATCCCCTCCCCATATACCAGATCTTTGTTCTTGTTTGTTTGAGAGGGGCTCATGTAGCCCAGGCTGGCCTTAAACTTGCTATATGGTCCATGTCGGTCTTGAACTCCTGATCTTCCACCTCCTGAGTGCTGGAATTACAGGTGTGTGTAAACCACCAAGCCCAGCTAAGGTACATCTTTTCTTACAGCCCAGAACAGCAAAACAAGCAAGTCCTTTCTGGAGGAATGTGGCAGAGAGGAAGCATTCGCTAGACCCTATATCAGCGCTTCTGATGAGAGCAAAAGAAAGCCAGGGGTTAGGTCATCGAGTTCAAGAGTGGGAGATGTACCTAGAAAGGTGTGGCCCCTTGATATAAGCAGGGTGTTGAATATCCTGTGAAAGGCGGCTTGGTCCACAGGGCAGTTCATGAGACGTGGTAGGCTCTCTGCGGGGCCCAGTCAGAGGTCATCAGATCATCAGGGAAACCTCTGAACCAGGCTGTGTGCCCTGGCTACTTCTCTCCTTGCTCCCTAGCCCTGACATAAACACTTTTGCTCCATCTGCCCTGTGTTCTCACGGTGACTAGAACCTCGGAAACTAGGAGACCAGTTGTAAGTTAATGATCTCGAGTTTATTGTTATAGTATCTGAAGGCCAACTAATACAGCAGCTACATCAAATGTGGCTGTTTTGCCGGGGGGTGGTGACCCATGCCTTTAACCCCAGCGCATTCCCAGAACTCTGTGAGTTAGGGCAAGCCTGGTCTACAAAGCAAATTTTAGGACAGCTGGGCTACACAGAGAAACCCTGCCACAATAAAAAATAAATAAATAAAATAAAAAGGAGGAGGAGAGAAGAAAAGAACAAGTAGGAGGAGGAAGTGGAGGGGAGGAAACTAAAGAACACGTGATTCTCTGCCACACTCTGCATCAGGGGACGAAAGAAGATAGCGAGAGGGGGCTGAGCTGTTCAGTGCAAGAAAGACTAAAGAGAAGAACTGCTCAACAACCAAGGAAGATTCTCTTCCTCTCATTCAGGCAGAAGAAAAAAACCCTCATGGGGCCCGCCTAGAAAACATAGTAATCCTCCCCCAAATAACAGGAGGAGAGGGTCTCTTCTGTTGGGCCATCAGATCATGCACCAAAAAAATCAAAGTATTTAAATAAGTAACAAGAGACATGGCTAAGGTTTGAAATTAAAAACGTATTATCGATGAAAATGCCCTTGAAAGCCTTTACCAGAGTGGTAACAAGATGGCACACAGCTACTATGACGGCATTGAAGAAATTGAGACAGGGGAATTGTAAGCTTGAGGTCAACTCTTGCTACAAAACAAAAGAAAACTGTAAGAATGGATTTTTGTAGCTTGCTACAATAAAGAAAAACAAACAAACGAAACCACAATAAGCTGGATATTATTGTGGGGTATTTGATCACACTGTGTGAAAGGCACCTTCTGAGTCGGCTGGATAGGGCCAGATGCTCTGGCTCACTGTACAGTTGGAGGGTCCCATGCCCAGGACACCTAGGGTCAGCTCTTGTGGATTTCAGGTTTTGGAACGCTGACATGTGCATAATCAGATGTCTTGGAGAAGTGTCCACTTTAAACATTAAATTCATATTTCATATGCATCTTACACACATGGCCTGTGTGTAATTATAAGCAACATATTCGGGGTATCTGGGTTTTAGCTATAACCTGACAGAGGAGGTAGGTATGGGACATCCCACATGTGGTATCACATCAGAGCTCTAAAGTTTCAGATTCTGAAGCTCTCTGAGTTCTGGATGACAACGCTCAGCCCATGCCTGGCGACCTAAGGGAGCCTTTCTTCCATCACAGCTCTGCCCTAGCCTTCTTTTCTTAGGACCTCCCGCTGTCATTCCAAAGCTTAGGAGGAAATCATTCTCTCCACATCAAAGAGCTTAAACAGCCAGAAGTATCCATAAATCAGCTAGTCCTCACATTCTGGTCTTGTCTTGTTTTCAAAGCAAAGTTGGAATTTAATAAGAGATCTGAATTCAGGTTTTAAGCACTAGAGTTGAGAAAAGAAAGCATTCGGGGGGGGGGGGGGTGAGGCAAAGCACCCAGGAATGTGGTGAGGTACCTCGTGCCATCATGTGGTAGGAGCATCCCAGAGAAGCCTTGTTTTCATTTAATCCCACAGCTAAGGCAGAGCGGCTTCTGCACATGTAATACCTGGGCCCCAGACCCTTGTTTCAGTTCGTGCTAATGCTGTGCAATTTACTATTTGGGGAACTGAAACAAGCATGTATCAATACAGGGACTTTATCTCTTTTGCTTTTTTGTTGGCTTTTTGTTTTCTGAGACAGGGCCCCCTATGTTACCTGAGCTGGCGGGGAACTTGCTATGTAAGACAGGCTGGCTGTGAACTCAGAGCACTCTTGCCATGGTCTTCTCGAGGCTGGGATTATAAGAATCACCACACACCCACACGGCTAGTTTTTCTTTTGAGCAGATACTGTATTACTTTGGGCAAGTGTGTGCCATGGCACATGTGTGGGAGTTGGTTCTCTCTGTTGTGTGGCGCTGCAGAGAACTCATGGCACACATGTGGGAGCTGGTTCTCTCTGTCGTGTGGAGCCGCAGAGAACTCATGGCACACGTGTGGGACTTGATTCTTTCTGTCGTGTGGAGCCCCGGGGAACTCATGGCACACATGTGGGAGCTGGTTCTCTCTATCGTGTGGAGCCGCAGGGAACTCATACTATATTACTTTGGGCAGGTGTGTGCCATGGCACACGTGTAGGAGCTGGTTCCTTCTATCGTGTGGAGCCGCAGGGAACTCATACTATATTACTTTGGGCAGGTGTGTGCCATGGCACACGCGTGGGAGCTGGTTCTCTTTATAGTGTGGAGCCGCAGGGAACGCATGGCATCGCACTCAGCAGCGGGTGCTGCTATCCGCTGAGCCACCTCACCAGCCATCACCCGTCTCTCTCTCTCAGCAAAAGGGAAAAACCAAAAGCAAAGTTTTCAGTGACTACTCTGCCCTCTCGTGAAAGGAACTCATAGCTAGCATCTATTTGTTGTTTACTGACTTTCAGGTCACGCTCAAACGTTTTGCAAGAACTCTATTTGAATCAGACTGTAGACATAGCTCAAGTAGGGAAAGGCACCTGCCACGGAGCCTGACAACCTCAGTTCAATCCCTGGGACCTACATGGTGGAAGGAGAGAACCAACTCCCCAAATTTGTACTCTGACCTCTACGCACCTGCTGTGACACCAACTCCACAAACATACACACACACACACTACAAATAAATACACATATACACATACATACATACTTGTGATTTTAAAAGAAATTCCTTTGACTCTCCAGAGTGACTGTAGATATGATTATTTGGGTATCACTGAAGGTAGGACACCTGCCCAAGTGATCACCTGTATTT
The DNA here is from genome assembly GCF_950005125.1 of Chionomys nivalis. Classification (NCBI taxonomy): domain Eukaryota; kingdom Metazoa; phylum Chordata; class Mammalia; order Rodentia; family Cricetidae; genus Chionomys; species Chionomys nivalis. The sequence continues at coordinate 22,018,420 of NC_080089.1, read as the reverse complement.
AAGTTTCCAGCTTTAACGCTTCAATGAACCAGACTGACATCAGTAGCCACAACAATGCAGGGAATGCAGCAGGACAAGCTGACAGTCGGAGGCAGGCTTTGAACTTAGGAAGCTGACATAAAGCGCTACTGTTCATATCTGCAACTTTCTCCAAGTGATGTTTCTGTCCTTAAATCTCAGGAAACAGCAGTCAGGTTGGGAGTCCAGAGCAACAGCACTGTCACGTAAGATTAAAACACTGATTCGAAATCAATATGACAAGGGCTTGTACTGGACTCTTCAGTTGACATGAAAGGCACAAGAGTGGGGTCAGGCAGACAGTTCACTTCCCGATGCGATATTCCAACCATAAAGTAAGCCCCCAACTCTGGCACAGTGGCTCTCAACCTTCCTAATGCTTCGGCCTTAATACAGTTCCTCATGTTGTGGTGACCCCCAAACCAAGATTATGTCATTACTACGTCATAACTGTAGTTTTGCTACCATTATGAATCGTAATGTACATATCTGATATGCACAATATCTGATATATGACCCCCATGAAAGTAGCATTCAACCTCCCAAAGGGGTCACAACTTACAGGTTGAGAACTTCTGCTCCAGTATCTGATCCTGGTGGTGGGAAAATAAAACGGCCTAAGAGATGCACTTCCTTAAGCCAGTGCTCAACCCATTGTGACCACTTACTAAACGTCAGCAGTAACCCAGTAACGGTGACAGATGGGACAGTCGTGGAGGTGGGGGCAGAGGTGGGGACAGCAGAGTCTTCTGAACACAGCAAAAGTTCAACTGGAACATCCAAAGGGAGGGTCAGAAGCGCTGTGTGTGTGTGTGTGTGTGTCTGTGTGTGTGTGTATGTGCGCACATGCATCTGTGTGTATACGTTTGTATGTGTTTTTAAATGGGTACTAAAAGAGCTACACCCCCAGCTTGTAAATATTATAATCAGCAAGAATGTTTTTAATAACTTGATATATTTCAATATTTTTCAAAAAAGTATCTGAGGGGACTAGAGTGTAGATCAGTGGTACCTGGTTCACACACACACACACACACACACGTATGTAAGTTCAGAGGAGTAAGACTTCCTATGTACCTGGAAAGGTATAAAACTTTACAGTATTGTTAATGGATATTTTTTTTTCCCTACAGAGAGCATTTTCATTGGGAAGTCATACCATAGGCCAGTGAGATAGCTTGGCAGAGGAAGGTGCTTGCTGCCGAGCCTGACAGGACCCACATGGTGGAAGGCGAGAACTGACTCTTGCAAGTTGCCTTTTGACCTCCACACTGGCACTGTGGTACCCTTGTCCACATACATACATACATGCACCCCTATCAGTTAATAAATCAAATTCTAACAAATTTTAAGACTATATCATAAACATAAGTGGGAGGTATAATTTAACCACAACCACTATAAATAATTTAAAAAATACTTAAACTCTTACAAACATCTTGTAAACGGTTTTCAAAACAAGGTCTCTTGTTTTGAATCTTATGATAGTCCACTCCATCATCAAAACCAAACCTCAACCATATCATCTTCACATATTACTACTAGGTTAATCTTCCTCTCTCTGAATGCTAACAGGCATTAATACATTACATGGTGGCACACGCCTGTAATACCAACATTTGGGAGCCTGAGGCAAGGGGATCATAAGTTCAAAGATGGCCTAGCCTACACAGTAAGTTCCAGGTCAGCTTGGGCCACATCGTGGAATTTAAAAAAAAAAAATACAATGAAGGGGGGAAAGAAAGGAGGGAGGGAGGGAAGAGAAAACCCTATTTTCCCTCCAGTATCTTTCAAGCTATGTGCATAAATCAAGATGTAGATATGTATGTATATATACACATATGACATGACTTGGTATTTAAAGACAATGTGAGACACCAAAAAATGATCTTTAAGTTTATCAAGAAAATCAAAGCTAAGTGCAGACCTTGCCCGGGAGGAGCTGCTGATGAAATCAGCTTAGGCATCTAAATTGCTGTGGTCTGCAAAGGAAAGAGAAGGGATAAACACTAATCCTACCGCAGGCAGCACTGGGGAGTACCAACATGCTCCCGCTTCAGTCACAGACTGAGGACTGCCTTGACGCTCTGCCCACAAGACCTGTTGAAATGTCACAGAACAAACGTGTTATTACTCCACGTGACTGCTGCATGGAATCCTTACAAGTCACCCCTTCCTCAAAGGTGCTCATAGGATCTAGACACGTCGTGTTAGCGGACTGTTTGAATGCAAGCCTACTTCCTAGGAAAAGGACCATCCAAAATCTCCCAAACCATTACATGGCAGCTGAGGACTAGTCTTGTTGACCAGGCATAGCGAATGCATTCATGCACCCGAAGTTTAATTCCTGGAGTATTTCTTACCCGATGCCAACAAGTGAACTTTGCCTCCTCACCTTTCTGTGAACCCACTATGCACAGACTTCCCCTTCAGAACTCCTGACGAGGATACAGTGATGGAGCAGAAGTAACAGCCGCGCAGAGAAAAGCAACCCTTAACTCCTCTAGTACCTCTTGGTCTTGTGTTCGAAGTTTCCCACGTCCAGAGGCAGACAGAATCCCGCCAAGCAGCAACACCAGCTCCACAGAGTTGAAGCGAGTCCCTCCAAGCTCTCCTGCACCCCTTGTCATCCCCCAGAGACAAGCAGGGGAAACGGCATGGATTAATCGGAAGCCACAAGGCAAGAGAGAACAACTCCAAGTCCAGACGCTCACACAGAGCATGAAACCACCGAGGAAGCTGTATAAGGGATGAGGCTGCAAGTCAACAGCCTGCGGAAGACACCTCCCCACTCCAGCCTAAATCCAAGCCGCCTGCGCCCTGTTGTCATAGCATTTTACAACGGAGGCTACTGCGCAAGTCAGACGCGGGGCCGCGGGGTCTGCTGGGTGTTGTAGTCCAGGCGGCCGACAGCGAGTGGCGGGGGAGAGATGGTTCCTGGGCCGTCCTTGACACCCTAAATGGCTGCAGGGTGGGATGGAGCAGGGCGCCCCTGAACCACTTGGGCAGCCTGTCCTTCACCGCGGCATCGGCGGAAGTCCCGCCTCCGCGGGGGGTGGTGGGGCGCTACCACAGACCGCGCTCTCCGTGCTTTAGTGTTCTGGTGTCTAGGCCCGAGACCCCGTGGCTTTACAATTTATATCGTTTTCTTTCTTCTGTTGGCCTAACTGCTGCGGCTAAGATTTCAGGCACCATACTGAATAAAGTAAAGAGCAGACCCCCTTGTTTCATTCCTCATTTTAGAAAAAAATAGTTAAAGTTTCTCCTCATTTAGTATAATATTGGCTATAGGTTGGTTGTCAATTGGACACACCTGGGAAGGGCGGCCTCAACTGAAGAAAGATTGGCCTGTAGGTATGTCTGGGGCATTTTCTTGACTGTTTATTGATGTAGAAGGATCCAGCCCCCTGTGGGCTAGACAGGCCGGCCTGGGCTTTCTGAGAAAGGGAACCCCGCAGTAAGTATCCAGCACGGTATCCACACTAACTTCCTAAACCGTGAAGGGTAGCGGGTAAGATTAAACGGGCAATGCCCGCACACACACTTGATCTTGGTCACAGCGACAGAAAGAAAACTGCTATGTTGAGGCATGTCCACAACTTTCTCAGGACTTTTATCGTGCAAGGGTATTAAACTTTTGTCAACGGCCTTTTCTGAGTCTCTTGAGGTGGCCATATGATTTCTCTCCTTGGATCTTTCTGTATTGTATCACATTTATTGGCTGAAACGTATTGTCCTGGCATGCCTCTAATCAAGCCAGGTTTGTTCATGGTATATGATTCTTTTCAATGTGTCATTGAATTGTGGGTGTTTTATGAGGAATTTTTGCACGTGTTCTTACTAAGTCTGGGTGTCAGGAAGATGCTAGCTCTATAAGATGAGTTCGGAAGTGTACTTTCCAACTCTATTTATGGGGAACTTTTTACTTTTATTTTTCTTAGATTTATCTGTTATATTTATTTTATGCATATGAGTATTTGGCCTACTTTTATGTAAGTACGCATATGCATGCCTAGTCCTTGCAGAGGGCAGCCTGGTGCCTAGGGAGGGCAGCCTGGTGCCTAGGGACGGCAGAAGAAGGCACTAGGTCCTTTCAAATTGGAGTTACAGACCATTGGGGCTTCATGATGAGAATGGAACTCAGGTCCCATGGAAGAGCATTGTGTGCTTTTAACCACTGAGACATCTCTCAGGCCACCTAATTTATGGAAATTTTTGAGAAGACTTGGTGTTGATTTTTAAATATCTGATAGAATTACAGAGTGAGTCCCTCTAGTTTGGAGATTTGTTTGATTGAGACTGCTACTGCCTCAGTGTCATTATTGCTTATAGGGCTTGTGTAAGCTCTGTATACCTTTGTCTTGGTTTGGGTTTCTGTTGAAGAAGCACCATGACCACAGCAACTCCTATAAAGGAAAACATTTAATTGAGTGACTTACAGTTTCAGGGGTTTAGTCCGTTATCGCGCTGGCAGGACATGGTGGTATGCAGGCAGACATGGTTATGGAGAAGGAGCTAAGAGACTTTTTGGTTTTTTTGAGAGAGGGTTTCTCTGGGTGGCCCTGGCTGTCCTAGAACTCACTCTGTAGACCAGGCTGGTCTCAAACTCACAGAGATCCACCTGTTCCTGCATCCTGACTTCTGGGATTAAAGGCGTGCAGCCACCACCCCACAGGAGCTCTGCATCTTGATCCTCAGGCAACAGGAAGTGAACTGCATACCACACTGGAGATAGCTTGAGCATAAGAGACCTCAAAGCCCACCCTGACACTGGCACATTTCCTCCAACAAGGCCACACCTACTCTAATAAGGCAACACCTACCCCAACAAGACCACACCTTCTAATAGTGTAACTCCCTGCATGCCAAGCATTCAAACAAATGAGTCTATGGGAGCCATGAATATTCAAATCACCACAACCCTTCTGCTATAACTTTGGTAGGTCATATGCTTCTAGAAATGTATCCTTTTCTTCTAGATTGCCTAATTTGGGAAACAGGTTTTTAAAGTGTTCACTAATGATCCTTTAAATTTCATTAGAGTCCATGTGGCATCCTATTTTATCTCTAATGTCAATTAATTTAGGTCTTCTCTCTCATTCTTTTGCTTAGTTTGGCTAAGAGTATCTGGTTTGTCTTTGCTAAGACTCAACTTTTTCATTGTAATTTCTTTTGTTTTCTTTTTTCTAATGAATTTTTACTAACTCTTTGAGAATTGCATACAATATAATTTTTAAATTTTTTTTTTATTTTAAGTGTATGTGGATTTTAACTTTAAGAATGCCTTGCATAAGCTCATATTTTTGAAGGCATAGTCACCAGAGAGTGGAACTGTTTGAAAGGGTTAGAAGGTGTGGCCTTGTTGAAATAAATGTATCACTGGGCTTTGAGGCTTCAAAAGCCCATGCCACACCCAGTCTGTCACCCCCCTCACTGTGGATCAGAATGCAGCTTCTGCTCAAACTTGTTGCTGTGTTCCTCAGTATGATGATAATGCATTAAACCTTTGAAACTGTAAGCAAACCTCTAATTAAATGCTTTCTTTTATGAGACGACCAGAAAAAGCAACTCTTTACAGCAAAAGAACATTGATAAGACATAAGCTGGTACTAGGAGTGGGGTATTGCTGTGACCGAGTTGTTTGAAGGAATGTGGAAGACTCTGTAACTTTGAACTAGAAAAGAGATTGGATACTTTAAGCAGGCTTAGTGGACCATCATAGTAGGAGCATGGGAAATGGTGGTGAGTGTGATGTGAACTATGATAGCCCAGCTCAAAAAGTCTCAGAGGGAAGGAATATTAGTAAGTGGCCTAGAGATCATTCTTGTGATATTTTGGTCAAGAATGTGACTGCTATTTGCCCTTGTTCTAAAAAATCTGCCTGAGACTAAATTAAAGAGTTTGGATTAATGGCATTAGCAGAGGAGATTTCAATACAGCCTAAGATTGACTCTGTCATGTGGTTATTGGTAATCACTTTTATGCAGATCTGTGATGAAAAAGAGCAAGGTGGACAAAGAGAAATACAAAATGTACAGCTTGAGGAAAAAAGTATACACCAGGACATGTAATGGAGTTACATCAGTGCTCAAAGAAATAGACACTTTAAAGGAAAGCCTGGTACTAAATGGAATAAAGGGAGTGGCGACCTCAGAGCAAGACCCCATCCAACTAAGCTTCCTGTTTCTGAAAATGGATTAAGCTTAAGCAGCAAAAGAAACCACCAACAACAGAAAGCTGACACAGATGTAATTGAACAAGGGAGCCAAGTTCTATCCCCAACGAACAACAGAACTTGGCATCTTTGACTAGTTTTACAAGAAATGGATTGTGCAATCTCCCTCGATGGCAAAGGAAAGCTGCTGAGTCCAGGCATGTATCAGCAGTGCCCTTGCCTTGAAGCCCAGAGAGGTCAATGCATGAAGGTTAAGCCTGGATTATGTGGAAACCCCAAGATGTTGGAGATTCCAGAAGATAGGATATCTGCTAAGGAGAGTTGCTAACAGGAAGTAGAAAACAGCCCAAGGGAAAGAAGTGTGTTGTAGTTAACAAAGTTGAAAGGAGTTTGAGACCTGGACATCTCTTTGACATCAGACATGGAGATGCAGAATTTGGAATTTGCCTTGCTGGGTTTTGTTCTTGCTTTAGTTCAGTATTTCTTCACTATGTTCCCTTTCTTCCATTTTGGAATGGTAATGTACATCCTGTGCTATTGTATGTTAGAAGAATGTGATCTGCATTTTGATTTTGATTTTATAGGAGGTTATAGTTAAGAGATTGCCTTGATTCTCTGAAGAGACTTTGGACTTTTAAACAGTGTTGGGACTATGATAGACTATGGAGACTTTTTTGAAGTTGAACTAAACGTTTGCATTATGATATAACTGCAAGTCTATTGGGGCCCGGGAGTGGAATGTGATGATTCGAGTAAGAATGGCCCACATAGGCTCATAGATTTGAATGCTTCGTTACCGGAAAGTAGAACTGTTTGAAAGGATTAGAAGGATGAGGGGCTATGACCTTATTGAAGGAAACACGTCACTGAGTGTTGGGATCTCTTAGTCTGGCCTCTACCCTCCTCCTCCCCCACTGGTGACCAAGCTTCTAAAAACAACCCTAGTTATGTGTTTTGAGTTGTTTACCCAGGCCTAACTTCTTGTGAACATATTGCCCCTGCTCTGACCTCCTGAGCAACAATGAGCCTACCACCTGGCTGGGCCTGCTTCCTGTTTTGGGTTGGGTATAAAAAACCTCCCTCACGCTGTAAATAAACGGCTTTGGGTTCTACCTTCATTCAGTCGGTGTGATGTGTCTTCAATCCTGACGTCCCTCTCTCGGGTTCGGTTCCAGGCCATGCGGGCGTGGCAACTGAGGGTGGCCTTTGAAGTTTCAAAAGTCCATGCCAGGCCTAGTCTCTCTGCCTGTTGCCTGCTGGTCAGAATGGAGCTCTTGGTTACTGCTCTAGTACCATGCATGCCACCATCTCATGCCACGATGATAATGGACTAAAACTCTGAAACTGTAAGCAAGCCCCCATTAAATGCTTTCTTCTGTATGAATTGCCTAGGTCGTGGTCTTTTCACGGTAATAGAACAACGACTAAAGCCCTGTATGTTTGCGGCCATGTAAATCTCTGTATGTGTTGTGCATGGTACCCACCAGAAGAGGGCATCAGACACTCTGGGACTGTAGTTATAAATGTTTGTGAGCCACCATATGGATGCTGGCTGTCGTAGCTGGGTCCTCCAGAAAAGCAACAAGTACTCCTAAACACTGAACCATCTCCCCTGTTCCTTTTTCCTCATTTTTAGGCAGGGTCTCACTGTGTATCCCTGGCTGCCTGAAACTCACTACATAGGCTAGGCGGACCTCAAACTTACAGACATCTGCCTATCTCTGCCTCCCAAGTGCTGAGAGTAAAGGTGTGATCACCATGCCCTGCTGAACTTACATTATCAAGGAAAAGTGAGAAAGAACTCCCAAGAGTTGGCAAGGTTCCTACAGACGGTTTGTGTGTGTGTGTGTGTGTGTGTGTGTGTGTGTGTGTGTGTGAGTCAAGGTCTTGCTGTGTAAATAAGGTGGGCCTGAAAATCATAGACAGCCCAGGTCCGTCTCAAACTCATAGTTCTCTCACCTCTATCTCCCAATAATGAGGACAGAAGCTAGAAATGGTCAAGCAGCAATCCTCACATGCTCTGATTTTCTAATAAGATTTTAGGCCTTGGTTCTCACCAACCAAAGTAACCCCAGAACTAAACAATTCAGGCCATTACTGATTCCCAGACCTAACAATTTATCTCCCAATGTACTCTGTTTCCTATCACTGATTTTCCTACCACTGGAAAAAATACAGAAAAAATTGAGATTAAAGTCAGAGGATGGGAAGCCCAGGTTGGTGAGGGTTACTAGTTTAATGGTTTGTTTCCCCTTGGCCACTTACGAAAGCAGACAGCCCACAGAGAATGGAGAACACATTGTTGAGTCACATTGTTGGCCCTGGCTTACCTGGAAGCATGGAAGAAATGTCTCCTTGATGCTGGTCTTCCTCTCTGTAGCCTAGACACTGGTTAGAGCACACCAGATGGGCTTCCCAAACAAGAACACAGGACACTCTCCACTCTTACATTACAGATCATTCTGAGAGAAACACACCACCATCCTCTGGAACCCAGCTGTCCTTGGAGAGCAAGGGGAAAGCAATTTTCCTTTTAACCCCTCTGGCTCTTCATCATAACCTCCAAGGATGGTCATTGAAAATGAAAAGGTGAGTCAGGCCCATCTCATGCTTTTCACTATTTTGTAATAGTTAAATAAAGCCTGAGCAAAATTTACATCTTTTTAGATAAATCTTGACTAGGTATACACATTTTCATCCAGTACTTAAAAACTGTTATCGTGAGTAGGTTGATAATTAGGATAATTTAAATCTAATGATTTAAGTAGAGGTTTGACATTAGTGTACTAGACTTTAACCTTATAAATTATAAGAATATATGTGTGTGTGTACATATATATATATATAATCTCTAAGTTTCATATTTTGTGTATTTTAAATAATTTACTCAGATCTCCATAACTTCCATAGCTTTTTTATTTTATTTTCCATTTTGGAGACAGACGACCATCTTAATCTTAATGCAAATCCCTTTCTACTAAAAATATTTTTATCTTTACATACTTTTAATATTGATTTCATCAAAGTTCATCCTGAGAAACCAATGAGTTTAAGTAAGCCATGGGTGCCACGAAAGCAGCTGCACTGGGAAGTCTTTGCCCAGCATAGATGATGGCATCTCGTAGCCACATGGATGAAGGCGGCTCTTTTCAGCCTTCCCCAAACTATTTTATCTAGTCCTCCCAACACCCAAGTGAAATTTGCAGCAGACTTGCTTGAACTCCAGCCCCCAAATTATAAAACAGAGACTTATTATTAGTTATGAATCTTCAGCCTTAGTTTAGACTTTTTCCACTAGCTCTTATGACTTAATTTAACCTGTTTCTCTTCATCTAGATTTTGTCTTGAGGCTTTTTACCTTCTTTCATTCTGTATATCCTGCTTTCCTGCTTCCTCTGTTTTTGGCTGTCTAATGGATGCCTGGCTGACTGGCCTCTGGAGTCTCCCGCTCTTTCTCCCTTGTTCTCTCTGGAGCCTAGATTCTGTCTTCTACGTATTCTCTCTTGCCACTAGCCCCTCCTATCCTTCTACTGCCTCACTATTGGCCATTCAGCTTTTTATTAAACCAATCAGGTGCTTTATGCAGGCAAGGGAAAACTAATGCAGCTACATCTTTACATAGTTATAAAATTATTCTGCAGCACAAACAAATGTAACATTTATATTGTTTAATATTTTCTCTTTTGTCTAAAATAGGAAAAATTTTAACTATATACAATAAAAACAATTATCAAGTAAGAATTGCACTTACAATATCCAGTCTATTTGTATTTGGCAAATTCAGAGAAAATACTCCATTATTTGTCCTATCTTAGTGATCCAAAGTTTTCAACCTAATTTGCCTTCTATCATAACTAAGGAAAATTGTAACTATAACCATCTAGGGCTCAACTCCATCAAAGACTGCAAAAGGGTATAATATTACCTGAGTAAACTGGAAATGCAGTGCAAGCCACTTCCAAAACTATAGAAATAACAGAGACATCCAGATGCCTGGATAGCCAGCCAAGGATCCTCTGCAATGTTGGGGCATCCATCTTTGGCCTACAGGCCTAGAATATCTGGCAGAATTTTCTATGAAGCAGGAATTTAGAGGATTAACCTACCTTGTCTTGGCAAAGTTCTGCAGTCACTTTCCTTTGTGTACTGCAGAGTATTTGGCAGACTTTTCTAGGAAGCAGAAATTTTGAAGGACTGTCCTGCCTTGTTTTGCCCAAGTTTGGCAGTCACTTTCCTTTGTGTCCTGTATATCCAGTTTGGACAGTATGATGTCAGCAGTTGAGGCAAGGACAGCCTCTTGCTCAAATGGCTAGCTTTGCCACAGTGAAAGCAAACTCCATATAGGTTCTTTGATGCCCATCATCCTTTTATGAAGTAGATTGGTACAGCAGGAGCAGATGTGTCTCACTGTCATGGAAAGTCATATGTAATTAAACATCTTCAATGCCATATTCTCTGGGTCTCTGAAGCATTTGGAAAGTGACTATCTATATAAAATATATGTTTAACCTTGAAAACATACCTCATATGACTAATTTGATTATTATAGATGACTACTCACCTGCATTTCTCAATTATACATTACATTTTTATTTTTTTATTTTTTTAAAGATTTCTTTATCTATTATGTATACAACATTCTGTCTCGATGTATGCCCGCACAACCAGAGGAGGGCGCCAGATGTCAGTACAGATGGTTGTGAGCCACCATGTGGTTGCTGGAAATTGAACTCAGGACCTCTGGAAGAGCAGCCAGTGAGTGCTCTTATCCTCTGAGCCGTCTCTCCAGCCCTACATTACATTTTTAAATGAGCTGCATAAGGCAATACCTGAAACAAGAATACAAACATACATATAGTAAAATAAAAATAACTTTAAATTTGTATTGATATCACAAAATCCAGTCCAATACAAAATATTTGAGGTAATAATTGTCTTTTTATCCTACAGTCCTTCCTATATCTCCACCAAATGATGACAAACAAAATGTAACACACTTTTACATAGTTAAACTAATTCAGTATAAAAAAAAATGCAACATGTCTTTACACAGTTAAACAAGTTAACTTTACACAGTTAAGCAACACAAACAAATATAATACATCCTTACATAGTTAAACTAATATTCCACAATAGAAATTACAGCAGAATTGCATACAACTGGCAGGGAGGAGTGGCTGGAATACACAAGGTGAGGGTCTGGTGACCCGGACCGTTCCATCCATACATAGAGGAACGTCACTGTCAACAAGCCTAGCTATGATGATCGTCTGTAGACAAGCACAGCTGATGTCAGGAAGATGGCGGAATTCAAACTACACACCTAGGACAATGTAAGCATTGGTGTTATCGGTTGTACTTACTGCTAAACTATGGGGCTTTGCTAGTTTCCAGATAAACTGCATAGAAAACACAAGTTTTTGTGGAATATTAGTTGAAGATGTGTTACATTCATTTATGCTATGGAATATTAGTTTAATGATGCAAAGATAAACTGCAATCTTTTATGTTGCATTTGTTTAACTCTGTTACTTTTCCTGTCTAAAACACCTGTATTTATTTGGGAGCTGGGTTGTGAGCTCCTAAGAGTTAAAAAAACATCTATATATGTAGGGCCCGGGTCTACCCTTGTTCCTGCGGTTCATCTTGAGGACAGTTCCTGGTCAGCCAACTAAAGCATTCTGTTTGTTCCTGTGCTCCTCCTGCCCCACCTGATGATTAGCTGTAGGGCATTGTTGACTCCATCTTTGGCATGGTAATTTCCCACCTGCCTGGGCAGAAATCCTTGTGCAGCAGCTAGGTATATAAGGATTTCCCCAAGGTTAAATAAACGGCATTCAGCTGATCTCCTTACAAATGACCCAGGTCTCTTTGTGTGTTCTTTCAACCTCCAGGCCCTTGCCCAACTTGCATACGGTACAGTGGCGCACGAACTGTACCGAGGGTGTAACACAGAATCGGGTGTTACATATATATACTACATAAAACTAGGCTCGAACTCACAGAGATTCTCCTGCCTCTGCCTCCCGAGTGCTGGGATTAAAGGCATGCCCCACCACTGCCTGGCTCTAGTGTGTTTTCAAAGCATCAACTGGTATCCATCATAATCCAGCATAATGAAAGTAAGTCATTATGCAATCCCACACCAGTTTGGAATTATGATTAATAAAAGGGTTATTTATTTAAAGGAAAAACTTACAGATCACCATCCTAGACAACAGCTCTCTTCATGACCAGGAAAGGAGTCTAGTAGCCAGAAGCGGAGAGAGAGCTCATGGCTACCTTGGCATTTTAAAGCAAGAGAGACCACATCCAAGTGGGCTGGTATCTTAAAGGCTATTGGCTGAAAGAGCAGAAGGAGCTCCCACAGCACCTCCCCCTTTTGTTTAACTAAGAGAGTTCTAAACTTACTACAAAATTATATACAAGAACAAATATCCTATTCTAACTAGCTTAAGTTTTGAATAATAAATAACTTGGCCAAGTCATGAGAGGAAAGTAACTACATTTATCTAGTCTTCAACCCCATTGAAGATCCAAGAAGGGAAATAATGTTACCTGAATAATTAGGAAGTGCAATCAGACAACTTCCAAAATATGCAACAAATCACAGAGACAACTGGCTACCTGGGCAATCACCCAAAGTCACGTTTGCAACATTGAAGCAACCAACTTTGGCTAAGGCCTAAAATAACTGACAGATTATTTTTAAAGGCAAGAAAAATTTCAAAACTGTCTTACCCTGTCTTGGCAAGAAGATTTAACAGTTCTGCTTATCAATTTCCAGATACTATGCATTTTGTCAGTGGTTGAGGTATGGGCAGTTCCTTGCCCAAAGGCCGGTTTTGCCAAGAAGAAGACAAGCTCTAAGTAGAGTGTCTTTGGTGCTCAACAATCTCTCAGGAATAGATCAGTGTTGCCAAGAGCGATTGTGTCTCACTACCACAGAACTCTAAGTTAGATTAAATGCCATTTTCTACAGCTCTTTGAAGAGGTTGAAGATTATCTGTTTATACAGAATATAATCTCTATGCATCTAAAGAACCCAATTAGTCCAACTATAAATATGACAAACATAGATGATTATTGATCTATTATTCTTAATACCTATCTAACTTAAAGACTCAGACAATAAACAACTGTGCAATAAATGAGGACAATGTTCTCCAAATGTAAATAATGTACAAATATCTTGATTAGAGGTAGAAATGTACACTGCAATATAGTAAATATATATCAATACATAAACAATACATAAGTATCTTAATCAGAGGTAGAAATGTACACTGCAATATGGTAAATATATATATAACAATACATAAACAGAGGTAGAAGCATGCATGCATACAATATTTAATATAATTTAACTCTGTATCCATATATATAAGAATCTATACCAATGTAATTGTTTATAAACAATAACTTACAAATACCAATTATCCTATCATCCAATTTTCTCTCTTTTCTTTTCAAAAAGATCCCTAAGCTTATAAATTCCTCCCCCAACCCTCAACCGTATACCAATTATAATCAACCCCTAAATGATGTCCCTAAACCCGAGAACAAACTTTACTGGGAGAGGGGATGTCGTCCTAGGAACCAGTAAACGTATCATGCAAAATAATGTGTTCAAACACTACAGAGGTCTAGCCTTTCCCTCTTAGTCTGATATAGAAAGGCATTGACATTGTTACATGGCAATACAGCTCATGTTGGAGTCTCCTTGGGGTCTCCCATTTCCATGATGTCATTTGTCAAGAAACCCTAAGGACTTGAACGTGCTGTGAAGTTTCATGGGTGCCACCGTTTTGTTCATATAGTGTGCTGCATTGACCGAGACAGTGGTGAAGTCCTATGGCCATCTCCATCTTGATAACGTCAGCAGCTAAGATGTCAACAAAGCAACAGGATTACTTTCTGTTCTGGGGAGCTCAGCTCCGTGATAAAATGAGCCCATCCCCCATCAGGGCACAGGTTCCTGTGGGGTGCACAAATGTGGACGGCTACTTCATTGTCCTAAAATAAATAAATAAATAAAAAGGGGGCCCTGAATTAGATTAGCAGGGGCATAGGAGGAGACAGCCATTGTGCAATTTTATTTTAACTTGGTAAAGATGAGTTACATTTGTTTATGGTGCATTTGTTTAGCTGTGTAAGGATTGTGATTAATTATGTGAAGATATGTTGCATTTGTTTCACCTTGCCTGTCTAAGGCACCTGAATGGAAGACTGGCAAGCAGAGAAAATACATAGGAGGAGAAATCTAGGCTCTAAAAGAATGAGAGAAGAACAAAAGAGAGAATGAGAGAGACACACCAGGGGTCAAGCTGCCAGCCATCCAGACACAGAGAAGCCATGAACGTAAGATATACAGAAGGAAAGAAAAGTGAAAAAGCCCCAAAGCAAAAAGTAGATTAAAAGAAACAGGTTAATTTAAGTTAGAAGGGCTATCCAGAAACAAGCCTAAGCTAGACAGAACATTCAAAACGAATAGTAAATTTCCGTGTCATGTTTGGGCAGCTGGTTGGTGGCCCAAGAGAAAAAGTCTGGTGCAGCCTGGGCACATGTTGCCTAGGCACGACCTGGAAAAAGGTAAAGAAAAAGCAGAGGACGTGACATTGGTGAAATTTACCCCATGAAATAAGTCATGGGCTGAGGACAGTCAGATCCGCAAACACTGAGCCTAGTAAGGGAGCCTCTTTGCCTAGTAAGGGAGCTGGGAGAGCCTGCTCCTTAGAGCTCTTTTTTTCTTTTTAGCCAGTGTTGAAGTGCTGGGGAGTCAGGTCCACTGAGCCACACCTCCAGCCTTGATTTCATTTTTAAAATATTTCTGGAGACAGAAAGAGTGTGAAAGATACTCAGAGGTTAACATTTGCTGCCCTTGCAGAGGTCCGAGGTTCTGATCCCAGACAGAGTGGTTCACAGCCATCTTCAACTTCGGTCTGAGAGGATCCAGTCCCCTTTCTGGCCTCTATAGGTACCAGGCACATACATGGTGTATGTGCATACATGCAGGTAGAACACTCATACACATAAGGTTAAAACAAATAAATCTGAAAGAACCTAAATAAATATTTTGTTAAAAATAAACTATTTTAGGGGCCAGAAAGATGGCTCAGTGGGTAAAGGTGCTCGCAAACAAGCTGATGACCTCATTTCAATCTCAAGTGGGACCTGTATGGAAGAAAACTATCGATTACCACTAGTGTTTCCTCACTGCCACACATGTGAGGCAACTTTCCCCAGTAAATAGATAAATGGAATGTAAAAAGCGTTTCTGGAAATTCTTTAATTCGGTTTCACAGTCCTCGAGTGACTCTCAACCACGGTCTGAGAAACATGACTGCAGCACTGAGCAGTCCCAGCAAGTATTTGCGGAAGTAATTGTCATGTAGGAGGATTTAGCACACTCGTGGCTACAGAACTTGTGGCATCCACACAGGTGCTGGCACACACACAGCAGAGAACTCTGCTAAGACCCAGACCAGGTCATGACTCTCCTCTGCTGGACTTTGTTTTCCTCCCCAGTTTACTTGCCTTTGAGTGGCATATCTTTACTAGATCACCCAGACTGTGGACAACCTCATCCCTCTACTAGGTCAGCAGGACAACTTCATCCCTCTACTAGGTCAGCAGGACAACCTCATCCCTCTACCCTCCATCCTCATCCTTACTAGGTCAGTTGGACAACAACTTCATCCCTCTACCCTCCATCTTAAGACCCTTGTTCCTTGGGCTTTGGGCCCACACTGGCTCTTCTCTTTTCTCATATACTTTTCAAAGTAGCATTCCTCCCCTGAGGCAATCTCCCCTAGTCTCTGTGTCAATCATTCCTATGTGTTCGTATGTATCCTGTGGTCCTCTGGTAATGCATCTCTTCCTCTGAGAAAACTTTCTAGACCATATCTTCATGGACTGATAATTGAAGCATTAATATCTGCATAATTTGGGTTCACCCGTTTTGTTGCTGTTTTGAGATAGGGTCTTTCTACGCATCCAGGCTGGCTATAAACTCTCTGTGTAGCCCAGACTAATCTTAAATTTGCAAGCTTTCAGCCTCAGCCTCCAAAGTGCTGGGATTATTATTTACTGCCGAGACCAGTTCAATATATTTTTATAATACAGATTTCATGCAGGCAAAATCGTGGTTGTCCTGTCTCCATATAAAACTGTCATTCATACACATAAAATCTCCCTCACTTTCAGCTGAGGGAGTAAATGAGATGTTATTAAGTCGGCTGTCTCTCTGCCAAAAAGCTCTGTCTCTGCAGTTCCTCTCCACGGCTGCACTCCTGATACTGGAATGGAGTGTGTCTCCCTCTAACCCAGCACAGAAGACCTGTTCCCACCCTGGAATGAGCATCAAGTTAACCAATGTGTGAACATTTTTTGAGACTAAAGCAATTACATCAGATACAGTTTCAGAATTCAGCCTCGAATCATAGCTAGTATCTTTGCATCCTTGAGCCATGTCATGGAGCACGTAGGCTCCTCCTTGTTTGTTAAACAACAGCTTCTCGGCAGAAATAACTACCTCATAAAAACACGCCTCTTACTTCTTCATCTCTCTCCAAAAGGACCACAAGAAGAAAAGGCTCGTGTAGAGCATCAATCCCTGGTTCATAGGTGTGAAGTAAGACCACGATGCTCTTTCACCATGTGCCTTTGTGCTGTGGGGCCTGCCCATGTTCTCACACACACTAAAGCATGCGCTGTGTGAAACAACCATTGCTGGAAGGCAGGGACTCCTCACTT
Organism: Chionomys nivalis; assembly: GCF_950005125.1. NCBI lineage: Eukaryota > Metazoa > Chordata > Mammalia > Rodentia > Cricetidae > Chionomys > Chionomys nivalis. Next base: position 22,001,472 of record NC_080089.1, on the reverse strand, counting down.
GGATCTGCTGATGCCCGATGGGTAATTAAAAGGAGACTAGAGTTTGGATTGAGGTAATCCACTGCATCATGGTTTGACCAAGACTTTGATTATTGCTAACTGACCCCTACCCCAATTCCGTCTAAAGTTCATGTCAGTAGCCTGGAAATGCAGTGATGTTTGACCTCTGTTTTCTCATTGTGGCTACAGTGACTAAATCTCTCTCTCTCTCTCTCTCTCTGTCTCTCTCTGTCTCTCTGTCTCTCTCTGTCTCTCTGTCTCTCTCTCTCTGTCTCTCTGTCTCTCTCTCTCTCTCACACACACACACACACACACACTAAACTACCTGCTTGCCTCCACTGAGTACCAAAATGTCAGACTAAAGTCCTTTCTTGCCTTTTCACTATTATTCCACTTTACTCTCCTTGGGTAAGTGTACAGGCTGTAAGTGTCACAGCTCAGATGGAAAGGGGTCCTGGCAGTCGGGAGCCAAGGAATACTACTAGGTGCACCGCTCAGGTGGAAGAGTGCTCTGGCAGTAGGGAGTCAGGGAACAGCACAGGTCTCCGTAAGTGTAGCAGCTTCCAGCCCTGCTCTAGGGAAAGGGTTCCCCAGTGTAACAGCTCTGCTCCGGCAGGAGAGAGCTTCCCCAGCGAACTTGTTACGATTTGGCTCCAGTGTAACAACTCTGCTCTGCTAGGGAAGGTTTCCCCAGCTAAAGCGTTATAGCTCTGCTCGGAGCCGCTGTGCTTCCTCGGTCTCTGGTTTCCCCTCTGAAGTTGTAACAACTCAGTGCTGCTAGGGGAAGGCTTGCCCAGAAAGTGCTACAGCCCTGCTCTGATTTGCTCCAGGGAGAGGTCTTCGCCCAGACTTCATTCAAGAGATTTATCAGGAGGGAAGAATCCAGAAGAATGGCTGCCTCTGCAAGGATGGAAGAACAGCCGCACACTGAGCAAGCACAGGGCTTACGTAGGGTTTCTTACGGTTGGCGGTTTTTTTTTCCCCCCAGGGAGATTTTCAGGGTGGGAATTGGTCAGATTTCAGTGCCTTGGCTAGATCTCTGCTCAGGGATTGGTTGGCTTTCCCTGCACAAGTATTGGTTGGTTTTCAGCTTAGTTAATCAGGGGCAGATTTGGCTCTGGTTTCAGGGTCAAACTGTGTTTCTTTCATTGACCCTTTTTACTTTTTTGGCTCTAGTTTTGGGGTCAGGGCATATTTCTTTCACTGGCTCTGATTGTAGGGCCAAAGTGTGTTTCTTTGGCACTGGTTTCAGAGTCAGGTTGTATTTCTTTGGTTCTCGATTCAGGGCTAAAGTATTTTCTTTTTTTTCTTTTTCTTTTTTTCTTTCTTTTTTTTTTTTTTGTTTGTTTTTTGTTTTTTCGAGACAGGGTTTCTCTGTGGTTTTGGAGCCTGTCCTGGAACTAGCTCTTGTAGACCAGGCTGGTCTCGGACTCACAGAGATCCGCCTGCCTCTGCCTCCCGCGTGCTGGGATTAAAGGCGTGCGCCACCACCGCCCAGCCTAAAGTATTTTCTTTTCACTGGTTTAGGTCTCTGAGCCAGGGTGGGTTTCTTTGGCTGGCTCTGATTTCAGGGCCAGGGTGGGTTTCTTTGGCTGGTCGCTTTACCCCACACAGACCTAACTTGGAATACTCAAAGCGGCGCTTCTGGTCTGAGACTTGATAACAAACTCTATGTATATATTGGTCGTTGTTTTTTCTATGGATCATATACTCTGGAAAAGTGGAGATTTTGTACAGAAAGTTGTTTTATTCTCCAAATAAATCCACAGGTGAAAAGTACAGGACAAGGATCCAAAGAGCAGCAGAAAAGCTTTAGTTTAGGAATGCGTACTCTCTTGCAGAGGACCAGAGTTCCATTCCCAGCATTCACAAGGTGGATCACATAGTCTGTAGTTCCAATTCTAGGAGAGCCATCGGCCTCTTCTGGACTCTGTACAACCACCGTTCCCCATACTCGCACCACCACCCACAATATACATGGAAATAAAAATCTTTTTCTCTTTTGAGACAGGGTCTCATAGTATAGCCGGGGCTGGCCTGGAACTCGTTTGTTGTAGACTAGGCTGGCTTCAAACTCACAGGTCCTTCTGCCTCGCCCAACCACAAATAATTAAATAATTAAAACCTTAACAGTATATTTATTAAAAAAAAAAAGCAACAAGACTCAGAAGTGGGTGTGGCCTTCAGGCGACTTAGCTCTCCCGGAAGCCCTCAGGCCCCGCCCCGGCCCCGCCCCGCTTCAGTTCCCGCAGGCCTCGGGGGCCGCCGGGGCCTGGCTGCGGGTTCCCGGCTGGAGCTCTGGCTCTGCGGCGCGGGCCGGTGGGACGTTGGCGGGAGTGCCCTGCGGGGCGGAGGAAGCGTCCGACCGTCTCCTCCCAAGCCCGCCTCGGGTCACGATGTCGTCCGGAGCCGGTTCTCGGCGGCCGCGGGAGCCCGCTGAGCAGGAGCTGCAGCGGCGGCGGGAGCAGAAACGGCGGCGGCACGACGCGCAGCAGCTGCAGCAGCTCAAGCACCTGGAGTCCTTGTGAGTCGGCGGGGCTGGGGACGCGGGGCGCGATCGGGGGCCGAGGGGCACGGCCTCGCCTGCCCCGGCCGCAGCCGACGGGCCCCCGGCTCCCTACGCGGGAGGAAGGCCGGCTAGTGTCCCCGCCACAGCGACAGTGGCGGTGGCAGTCCCCGCGTCCGGAGGCCGGGTTCTGAGCCCCGCGGCCCCTGGGTGCCGTGCGACGCAGACCTCCGGTCCTCTGCCACCGACGGGACGGGCGGGAAGCCCAGGGTGGAAACTGCGGGAGACACGCGGGAAGGCGGCTGGTCCCCGCAGCCGGCCGAGGGTGGAGCCCGAGGAGAAGCCGCGCTGGTGGGTGGCGTCGTGCGTAGGTGAGGGAAAGTGGCCGGCCTGGCTCTGCGGGCAAAACTAGGATAAAAGTCAGAAGCAGGCAGCAGAGGTTTAGGGCCACTGAGCGTGGTAGACACAGTTTATGGGAGCGTGAGGACAGGAAATTGGAGAACAGAGTTTTACTTGTTATGCAGACAGCTCTCTCTCTCTCTCTCTCTCTCTCTCTCTCTCTCTCTCTCTCTCTCTCTCTCTCTCTCTCTCTGTGGTGTGTGGTGTGTTTCTGGTTTCCTCAGGTGCTATATCCATCTTGTTTTCAGACTTGATTTTTTTTTTAATTATTTTTGCTTACACATCACTGGCACATTAAGTTTGTGTTGGTGTTTTTGTTTTGTTGAGCTTTTCCTTATATATTCCCCCACTACCCTGTATATCTTGTTCGTTTCCTTTTAAGACAGAATCTCACTAGGTTACATTGTGACTTGTCATCCTCCTGCCTTAGACTAGAACAGGGCTTCTTAAAATTTTTTACATGTGACCCCTTTCAGTTCACTTAATAAATTATTACACTACCGCAGGTGTCTGGGTGTATAAATTAGGGACTACAAATCGAACATTTGCTGATGAAAGAGTTATAAGGAAATTTATTTAAAAACAGTTCTTTCTTATACATATAATTTTTAACATTTATTAAAGACAAAAGCAAGTTTGCGTACTAATGAGATAGATGTACTTGTTTGTTTTTCCGTAAGCAATCCAGTCATGACTGAATATTTGAATGCTGAAGAAGGTGGAGCATCTTCAGCAATTTTGAGAGTTGCTTTATATTTTGATTTTGTAAGTGTTAGAGCTTTTGACACCACTGTCACTGTACACAGGCACAAAGTACATAGTGTAATAACAGAAGGAGGTTTAGAGCCATTTCAGAAACTGTTGAGAATTCTGCCCTGTATACTTACCTTATCTGTGTGCCTGGTGCCAGAGGAAGAACCAGGTGGGTGTTGAGAACCAAACCTTCTGCCTTCTGCAAGCATAGTGAGTGCTCTTAACCACTGAGCCATCTCTCCAGCACCACTGAACAATTTTTTATGAAACTCAGCAACTTCAGCAGCAATTTTTAAAATCAAATATTCTGGGCCAGCAAGGTGCCTCAAGCAGGTGGAAAAGCCCTGCTGCCAAGCCTACTGGCCAGGATCCACATGATAGAAGGCAAGAACTGACTATTGGAAGTTGACCTTTAACCTCTGCACACATGCTGTGGCACATAAATATGAGCACACTAATTAAATAAGCACATAGAAATGTAATAAGATATTCTGACACAGTACTACACGGAGATATTACTAACTTCATGCACACCGAGTGATGGTAATAGGAGGGTACTGAAAGCCTGTGTATGATTAAACAAACCATTGCTGGTATTAGAACCTTCTTCAGGATTCCAACATTTACCAAGGATCAGCGGAGACGTCCAGCCTTGTAGACTGAACAAGTGCCGGGCCTTGGACTAGGCTTTCCGGTTTGCCAGCACTGCGGTTACTGAAGCCTCTCCGAAAAGCACAGAGACCACTAGCAGCCGTGGTGTGACTGTTGGAAGAACTTACTGATATAAGTGCATTTGATGATCCTGATTCACCTCTTGTGACTCTGTTCCTAAAACTTCCGTGGGAAAATACGGAGAGTGACAGTGCTGGTGGCTGCTCTAGCGGCAACGGTCACGGTGGACAGACTGACAAAGGAAAAGTCTGAACCAAGCAATGTAATTGACCGGCTCCAGATGCGCATGAAGTCAGATGGTTTCTAAGTGTGCACTGGGAATCGTCTCTCCAGCAGCCGTAGAGCTCAGTTTGCAGGAGATCAAGCCAAAGCACCCATTGTAAGATTGGCTGAATTAGAAAATTCAAGCTCCAGCTGCCGAGAGGGTCAGCAGTTACAATAAGAGTACTGGTTGGTGAGGAACTGGGTTCTGCTCTTGGATGGAGATGCGAAAGGACCCTACCTGAACCCTCGGATTCTCAAGGGCTTGTCACTGCTGAGAAAGTAGGCTCTTCGCCCTCAGCAGAGGATGCACCATACCCCGTCCCCTGTCACATTGTCCTCTCTGCATTTGTCTAAGGGATTCATCCCTCATCCTCTGCCAGAAGAGATGCCAGGTTCCATATTGATATCCCCCAGGGCCCATTGATAGCTGCTCTAGATCTATAGCCAGACTTAAAGCACGCTTCTAGAGGGGGGATTGAAAGCATGGTTCATGAGGAGGTGCACCATACCACTAAAGAGCTAGCTCAATGAGTTTGCTCATTCATTCAAGCAGAATGTATGGGAATAGATTTTACGGGTATGGGATAATGGTGGAAGGAACATACAGCTGGATCAGGATGAGTTTATCGAGCTGGGCCCACTGAGTGGAGATTCTGTTTTTTTTCTTTTTTTAAGTTTATTTTTATTTTATTTGCATTGGTCTTTTGCCTGCCTGATGTCTTCATGAGGGTGTCAGATCTTAGAGTTACAGACAGCTGTGAGCTGCCATGTGGGTGCTGGGACCTGAACCCAGGTCCTCTGGAAGAGCAGTAAGTGCTCTTAACCACTGAGCCATCTCTCCAGCCCGATTCTAGTTTAGTATGGAAACTCATACAGTTGCTGAAACATTTGTCCAAAGATGGCCTGCTGTGCCTTGTCTTACTGTTGATGAAGCTGGAGTTGCTACGGTGTGTGGAGCCAAATCCTCCACACTAAGAAGGCCCAGAAGACGTGCCCTTCGCTAGTCTTACAGACGAAAAATGGTGAGGGGCACCAGTACATTTGAAGATCTTTGTCACCGTCCTTTTCCTTGTGCCAGACCTTAGGGTTGGAGATGTTGCTGCTAGTTAGATGAATTAAATGTTATGATTTCATAGGTTCCCCAGGTTCCCCTAAGGAAGGACCTTGCTAAAATTCCCAAGAGTTTACTGTTAGCATTTCTCCCATCCCTCCCACAAGAAAGACCTATGGCCTTTTTCAGGGGTAACTATACACTTGGGGAAAGGAGTCAATCAGACTGTCCAAGGTCTGGATTCCAGTGGTTCCAGGAACTCCCAAAAAGCAATGTGAACCTCCAGTTAAAGTAGGGGCTTAATGGAATCAGGTAGTTAGTGGAATTTTGGCTGAAAGCCAACTCACAGTGAATCCCCACATTCATCCTGTATTTATTTTCAGTTCAGAATGTCTAATTGGGATAGATATACTCAGGAGCTGGAAGAGGTCCTGCATAGGTCCCCTGACCTGTGGAGTGAGGGCTGTTATGATTGGAAAAGCCAAGTGGAAGTCATTAGAGTTGTACTAGGGAAAGAGTGAACCAAAGACAATATTGCATCCCAAGAGGAATTGCAGAAGTTAATGCCAACCCTCATGGACTTGAAAGATGCAGGGTGGAGCTGGGCAGTGGTGGCACACGCCTTTAATCCCAGCACTCAGGAGGCAGAGGCAGATGCATCTCCGTGAGTTTGAAGTCAGCCTGGTCTACAGAGTGAGCTCCAGGACAGCCAAGGCTACACAAAGAAACTCTGTCTCAAAAAATAAAAAATTAAAAAAAAAAAAAAAACGGGGCTGGTGGTTCCCACATTCCCATACCTCCCTTTAACTCTCTTCTCTGGTCTGTGTAGAAGACAGTGGGCTGTAGAGAACTGACAGTTGACTATCAAAAGCTCAATCAAGTAATAACTTATATTGTCGATTCTGCACCAGATATGGTGTCAATATTTGAGCAGATTAACACATCTGATACATGGTTTGCAGCTGTTGATGTAGCAAATGCTTTCTTTCTTTTCTTTTTTCTTTTTGGCTTTTCAAGATAGAGTTTCTCTGTGTACCCCTGGCTGTCCTGGAACTCACTATGTAGACCAAGCTGGTCTTGAACTCAGAGATTCACCTGCCTCTGCCTCCCGAGTGCTGCTGCCGTCACCTGGCTGCAAATGCTTTTTCTTAAATATCTGTCCATAAGGAGTACCAGAAGCAGTTTACTTTGAGTAAGGCCAGCAGTACACCTTTATAGTTTTACATCAAGATTAACTCTGCAGGCCTGTGTCATAACTTAGCTCAAAGAGATCTTGACCGTCTTTCTCTTCTACAAAATTTCAACTGGTGCATTATGTTGATGACATTGTGCTGATTGGACCAAGTGAGCAGGAAGTAGCAACCACTTTGGATCTGTTGGTTGTGCCTATGTGCATCAAAGGGTGGAAAAGAAATCCAATAGAAATTCAAGGGCCTTCTACCTCAGTTAAATTCCTAGGAGACCAGTGGTGTGAGGCATGCAGAGATAGTCCTTCTAAGGTGAAGGATAAAGTTATTATACCTGGTCCCTCCTACCACTAAGAGAAAGCACAGCGTTCAGTGGGCCTGTTTGGATTCTGGAGATAGCACATTACCCACTTGGGTGTTTTAATCCAGCCCGTATATAAAGTGACTCGGAAAGCCGCAAGCCTTGTGGGGGGCCTGCAAGAAGAGAAGGCTCTTCAGCAGGTCCAGGCTGCTGTGCAGGCTGCTCTCCCACTTGGACTGTATGACCCAGCAGACCCCATGGTACTTGAGGTGCTAGTGGCAGATAGGGATGCTGTCTGGGGCCTTTGGCAGGCCCCTTAGGTGAAGAGACCTTTGGGATTATGGCGCAAGGCTCTGCTGTCATCTGCAGACAACTGTTTGCCCTTGTCCTGCTACTGGGCATTAATGGAAACTGAACATTTGACAATGGGCCACCAGGTTATTCTGTACCTGAGCTGTTCTTTATGCGTTGGATATTACCTGACCCACTGTAATGACTATTCTTGGTTGTCAGCTTGAATATATCTGGGATAAACTACAATCCAGAAATGGTGGGCACACCTGTGAGAGAGATTCGGCTTGGTTTGAAGTGGGTAAATCCACTTCTAGTCCAGGCCTTTGAGGAGTGAAGACACACCTCTGATCCGGATCTTAAGTGGGATGACACAGGCCTTTAATCCAGAGCTTGAGGCAGAAAGACATAAACCTTTAACATAGATCACACCTTCTGCTGGAAGCCTGTAGAAAGGCAATAGGAGAAGGAAGAAGGTGTTGCTCTTTGCCTGCTGGCCCTCACCTTGCCAGCACATCCATTCCTTCACTGGCATTGGAGCCTCCTTCTGAATTCCAGCATTTACGGAAGACCAGCTGAGGCACTCAGCCTCGTGAGACTGTGCAGCTACTGCATTCTTGGGCTTTATGTTTACAGCTAGCCATTGCTGGGTTAGCTGGACTGCAGCCTGTAAGTCATTCCAGTAAGTTACATACACACACACACACACACACACACACACACAGAGAGAGAGAGAGATTCATTCCGTAAGTTCTATAAGAACCTGACTAATACAGCCATAAAGTACTATGTACACAGCAACAACCCATTATCAAATGGAAGTGGCATATACTATACATGTTGGGCCCAAGCATGTTCTAATGGCACAAGCAAAGTACATGAAGAAGTTGCCCAAGTACCTATGGCTTCTACTCCAGTTACAGTGCCTTCTGTACCCACACGTGAACCTATAGGCTCGTGCGGTGTGCCCTGTGATGGTTTACTGATGGCTCTGCACTCTTACCCTAGCTCTTCCTGTCATTGTCTGATGGGCCCATGAACCACGTAGTCATAGTGGCAGACATGGAAGTTATGGACTTGACAACATGGACTTTCTCTCAGTCAGGTTGATCTGGCTACAGCTGCCGCAGAATGCCAGGTCTGTCAGCAGCAGAGGCCAACAGTGAGCTCCAGGTGTGGCATTGTACCCTGGGATGACCAGCCAGCCACCTGGTGGCAAACGCCAGCAGCACTGGACCACTTCCTCCTTGGGAAGGCCAGCATCTTTTCCTTACTGGAACAGATATTTATTCTTGCATATAATGCCTCTCCAAAGCCACCCATCTTACCAAAAGCTTTATCCACCGTCATGGTGTTCAACACAGCATTGCTCCTGACCAAGGAACTGATTTCAGAGCCAGAGAAGTGTGACCTTGGACCCATGTTTTACCATGTTCCCACCATTCTGAAGCAGCTAGCCTGGTAGAATGATGAAATGGCCTTTTGAAGACACTGTTAAACACCAATTAAGTGGCAGTAGCCTGGATGGCTGAGGCGGGGGTCCTCCAGAAAGTGGTGTATGCTTTGAATCAGAGTCCAGCATGTGGTAGGTACAGTTTCTGCCATAGTTAGGATCCACGGGTCCAGGATTCAAGGCCTTTCTGCCATTGTAGTGGTCAAACCACAACATTTAAGCCTCTCTAATAAATGTGTGTGTGTTCATTTTATCCATTCTGTTCCTCTGGAGAACCCTGACTAATACAATAGCTGATATTGTATTAGCTTTATATGCTAATTTTAAAAATAAAGAGAACATTTACTTGTTCTGAGCTTTGCTTTTCAGAACATCCTGTTCTTGTTTCAGTAGTGATGAGCACACATTAATTTTTGTTTTCTTTTGTCCCCTCTATTGTCACTGTTTCGAGCTATAACCTTAGCCCTCCTTCTGTTTTCTATTTTGAAATGAGGTCTTGTTAAGTTACCCACTGTGTGGCCCAAGCATCCCCTGAATTTGCCATGTCTTTCTGCCTCAGCTTCCCTTGCAGCTATATTTACAAGCTTGCCTTGTGTTCTGATTTCTGACTTACATGTAATTATTTATGTGTTTGTGTGTGTGTCTACATGATGAGGTCTTTGATATCATACCTGGGAGGTGATCAATGACAGGGTTTCTCTTTGGCCAGAAACTCACCAGGCAGACTAGACAAACTGGCCAGTAAGCCCAAGGGGTCTGCGTGTCAGTGCCTCCTACAGCTCTGTGGTTTTAGGTGCATACCAGCATGCCCAGCTTTGCCGTTATATGGTTGGGGATCTCACTCAGGTCCTCTTGCCCACAAGAGCAGCTCTTTACCGGCTGAGGCACATACCCAGCCTGTGGTTTTGTTTTCTCATTCTCTTTGTTGTCTGGGTGTTCTTGGATCTCTGCTCATACTTGATAGTGATACGCTATCATGTCAGCCATGGTGTCGTACTCTAGGAAGGCTGAAACGGGGTCGTGTTGAGTTCAAGGCCAGCCTGTGCTACATAGTGTGTGCTAGGCTATTCTTGGAACTTTTAAAGTGGGAGAGAAAGAGGGAAAATGCTCATTCAGGGTTTTTGTTTTGTTTTGAGGCTCTATGTAGCCCTGGTTATCCTGGAACTCTCCATGTAGCTCAGGCTGGTCTCAGATTCAGAGAGATCCACCTGCCTCTGCCTCCAGGGTGCTGGAATTCATGCCACTATGCCTAGCGTGACTGGCAGCTTCACATAGGATGGTCTGACTGCTCGGTGCTCTTTATTCCCAGCAAGGAGAGCCATTTCTAGGTTTTAAGGTTCTGGGCAAAGCATCTTCCTTCCTTGACCTGAAGTTAAGGTATGTGTGTGGCTGCCAGGAATCTGGTAAAAGAATGAGCCGTGCTCAAGGGTAGGGCAGGCAGTCTCCCACTGCAAGGATAGCCTCAGCGCCCTGGTGCTCATGCTCTCTGGAGACCTTCTGAAGGCCTCGACTTCCTCTACCTGAGGAAGTCTGTAAACTTGTTCCCACGTTGAAATCAAAACTGTTGTTTGGTCTTGGGGTACCTTGGCTTTGCTGTTTCTTGCTGTCATTTTAAACACTGCTGGGAAGAAGACAGACACGAATGTGGGAAGTCTGTCAGCCATGTTGGACAGGAAGCACCACAGCGGGGTGAACTCATTTGTTCACCCTGAGGTGCCCCCTCAGGTCTCAGTTTTCTCCACAGCACCTCTCTCTTCGGGCTGCCCATGCTTCCGGTCTCTTGTCGTAGCTGAGAGCTGAGCTACACAGCTGACATCTTGTCTCCATGGTTCCTTCCTTGCAGGCAGCTGCAGAACGGCTTTGTGGGATGGCGCATACTTAATGAATGTTTCCAGTAAATCCCACTGAGCGTTCAACACCAAAAGTAGTTTAGAGGAGGCTGTTGAGACGGCTCGGCAGTTAGGATCACTGGCTGCTCTTGCAGAGGACCCTGATTCAGTTCCCAGCATCCACACGGCAGCTCACAACCATCGGTATGACATCTGATGCCCCACTCTGACCTCTGCAGGCATCAGGCGTATATGTAGTATGCATACATACAGGGAGGCACAACACTTATGCATGTTAATTTTTTGAAAGTCATTATAAGTACTTCACAGAGTGAGTATTATTTAGTTGTCCCCAAAGAGCCAGAGTTCTAATCCTAGCACTCAGAAGACTGGGACAGGACAATGGCGACTGAAGCCAGGCTAGTCGAGACTCCGCCCAGAAGGCAGTCGTCCGTATTCATTCAAGAGTGAGGTCTGGGTCCACGTCCTCCTGCGTTTTTCCGTCCTACCAGGCTTGACCTTCTACTTCTCAGAACAACGTAGTCCACTCTCAGTGACATCACACGAGACCTCCAGAACAAAATGGAGCTCTTTTCCCCCGTTTTTAGATCTTAAGAACTAAGTACACAAGGTCACCTCACCCACATAGTTCCAGCACTCAGGAGGCTGAGGCAGAAAGGTGGTCAGGAGTAAGGCCCTGTCCCAAACAAAATTAACTAGGTATTTCTTTCCTTTCTGGTTTTTTTTAGAGAGGGCCTCACCATGTAGCTGTGGTTGACTTAGAACTCACTATGCTGGCCTCAAACTCTTAGAAATCTACCTGCCTCTGCATCCTGAGTGCTGAGATTAAACATGTGCACCACCACTCTTAGCCAGCCCTAAATTTCTTAGTTGTCACAGTGCAAACAAATTCATTCTAATTTCTCAATCTCTTTTATTTACCACTGAAATAATATTTTAAGGTATAGTATCTTTTTGAATGTGTTACATTAATTGAAGTGGGATGTCCTTCTGTTTATGTGTTGCTTTTATTGGTTAAATGAATAAAGAATCTGCCTTGGCCAGTGATGGGGCAGAGTAGAGCTATGTGGGGGATGGACACTAAACTGAATGCTGGGAGAAAGAAGGGCAGAGTCAGTGAGAAGCCATGTAGCCACGCCAGAGACAGATACTGGATGGAACTTTACCCGGTAATCCACAGACATGTGGTGATATACAGATTAATAGAAATGGGTTAAATTAAGATGTAAGAGTTAGCCAATAAGAAGCTAGAACTAATAGGCCAAGTACTGATTTAAATGATACAGTTTCTGAGTGATTATTTCAGGTCTAGGCAGTCGGTAATGAACAAGCGGCCTCCAACAACAATTTTTTTTTTTTTTTTCGGTTTTTCAAGACAGGGTTTCTCTGTGATTTGGGAGCCTGTCCTGGAACTAGCTCTTGTAGACCAGGCTGGTCTCGAACTCACAGAGATCTGCCTGCCTCTGCCTCCCAAGTGCTGGGATTAAAGGTGTGCGCCACCACCACCCGGCTATCCAACAACAATTAATGAATTTATTTGTCCTAGTAATAAACACCAACCACTTTACTTTAAATTTATGAAAACATCTGTGTGACACACTTTCATGGAACACTTTTACTAATAATAACACATTTCAAAATCTATAATTGTGTCACATTCCTTTTATAGTGATAAGATGCATTTTATTCATGCATTTGGACCTCATTATAATTCGCCATATGTTGTTTGTTGAACACTTGTAGTTCAGGGATGGATCTGGAGATTCATGGACTTTACTACCCTGTTCCTTTCTGTCTGACACGAGACCACAGTGTTGGGAATGAAGGGCTGCCGGAGCACTTTGTGGCCTCGCCACACGGCCAGGGTTCTGTTGGCTTTGCTAAGTTAGTCTCATGTCACACTATAGTTTTCCTTTTGAAATCTTTTTGAATATCGGCTTTGGAAAAAGCACCGTGCCAGATCTAAGAAGCTAATTTTGATCCCACCAAGCCATTCTCTTGGGAACCTTTAAGGCTCTGAATTCATGACATCTCTAAGCCATCCTTATACATGTTAGTTTTTGTCAACTTGACACAAGCTAAAGTCACCTGGGAAAACAGAACCTCAGCGGAGAAACTGCCTCCATCAGACTGGCCTGTGGAGAAGTCTGGAAACGTTTTCTTGATTAATGATGACCGCGGGAGGGCCAGTCCACCACAGGTAGTGTGACCTTGGGCACTGGTTCTATAAGAAAGCATGGTCTCTGCTTCAGTTCCTGCCCTGGCTTCACTCAGTGACAGCCTAACCTAACCTGTAAGCTCACAGACACTCTTTCCTCCCCAAGTTGCATTTGGTTATGGTGTTGGTGACAGCAACAGAAAGCAACCTGTGCTAATCCCCTACCAAGTTGTTTTTCCTGCATCTGTAGGCTAAGATCAGAAAACAGAAGGTCATTTCACTGCCCCTTAGTCTGGCGCCTTGTTTCCCACACCTAATTTTATTTTTCCCCTGCAGACCCCTAGCCCTGCATAAATAGTCAGAACAAAGAAGGCACGCATCCTTGTGCTTTCCTGTCCCTCTGGCCTTCTAGTGATGAGGAGTGCTTCGAGGGGGTGGGGGGGGGGGTTAGAGAGGTGAGGCACTCTGCGGAGTGTTGTCTGGGAGTGTCACTGCCCTTCGTGTGCAGCCACCTGTCCCAGATACAAGCATTCTGAGGGCTGTGAGCGTCTGACACAGCTGGGTGTGAAGGGGAAGCCTCCGAGGGGGCTGGCTCCTGCTGTCCTGTGTGTGTGTGTGTGTGTGCGCGCGCGCGCGCGAACACACATGTATGCTATGTCTTCTGTTGACATGTTTGATGAAGATTGCTTTTTGTGTTTCATTTTCTAGTTACGAGAAGCCTCCTCCTGGGTTTATAAAGGTAAGCAATGGTTACTCAATTAAATATACTTGGGGATTTAGTGGTTTACTATTTTTAAAAATGGTGGTATTTTTAATCTTGTATGAACATGGTGTTTCTTTTCTATAGATACCCAGTGCAAACACATAGGAGTCCTGGGACCGCAGCTTCCTTTCTGTCTCTGTGGCAGTATCTTCTGGAAGCTCTGCTGTCCAGTTTCCTTGTCTGCCTCACTCAGCCTGCTCCTCAATACATTTAGGGTGGAGTCTTGAGAGCCTCAGCTCAGCCTGTGAAAGGACAAACACTGTCCTCCAGGGCAGGACCCCTGCAGCCTAGTGGGTCTTTCAGTGGCATGGGACACAGGAAAGCAGCCAGAGGACCAAAGACTTTCAGTAAAGGAAATGTTTGAAATAAGCAGAAAGTAAAGGAGTACTCTGGTTCTAAATACAGTTATTCACCAGTGGAAATCCCCATCAGAGACACAGTGACCTTTAAGAGGAAAGGTGAGGGCGGACTCCTCCAGGGTCGTCTTCTCCCTCCACTCGCATCACGGGAAGAGCTTGCTCTCCCCACAAAATTGTAATTTTTTAAGAGCCATTTTAATGTAACCATCTGTCTCTAGCGTTCTAGAATGCCTTCTCCTCCCACAGATTGTGAGAGAGTGAAAACTGTTTGACCTATTTTCTGTCAAAGTGTGGAGGTCATAAGTCATTCCTGCACGAAGCCTGTGCATCACAGCGAGGCTGAGCTGTTCTCCTGTGTAATTCTGCCCCTGACAGCTTGTCTCCCAGTTCCTGGGGGACGACATTGTCACACAGTTAACAGGAAGTCAGATGATAGCTTCCCAGGCAGGAAGCAAGGATGGGTCCTGTTTGGTTCTGGTTTTGTTCTGTTGTTTACATACTTATCTTCCTGCAGGAGGAGGAGACAAAGCCAGAAGACTGTATTCCAGATGTGCCAGGCAATGAACATGCCAGGGAGTTTCTGGCTCATGCACCAACTAAAGGACTTTGGATGCCACTTGGGAGAGAGGTCAAAGTTATGCAGTGTGAGTGTGCAAGGGTTTGAGTGATGTCTCTGTGGCAGTCTGTTTTTTGTCACTAAACAAGATACATGAGGGTGGGTAAGTCATGAATGGGTCTCGTTGGCCCACAGTTCTGAAGGCTACAGGGTCTACACAGCACGGCATCAGCATCCTGGCCTGTGTGCCCTGCCTGCATCATACATGATGGAGAAGCCAAAGGAGAGTGTTCTGAAGGGAAACACATGCAGGGAGTGGTGAGATGGGGGTACAGTCACTCCAGGCCTGGCCCACATTTCCGTTAGTGATGAGATGGGGGTACAGACATTCCAGACCTGGCCCACATTTCCGTTAGTGATGAGATGGGGGTACAGACACTCCAGACCTGGCCCATGTTTCTGTTAGTGATGAGATGGGAGTACAGTCACTCCAGACCTGGCCCACATTTCCGTTAGTGAGGACTTAGTTCCCTTCAACATAACCTGCCTCTAAGCTCCACATCTTAAAAGGTCCTCTACCCTGTACTACCACACTGCGGACCAGATTTTCAACATGAACTTTTGGGGGACAAACCAGATCCAAACCACAGCATGCCTGTCTACACACTGGTTATGTGCTGTACTTAATAGTACCATATGTCTTATCTTTGGCTTGGTGTGTGTGTGTGCACGCGTGTGTATGCACACACGTGCGTGCAAGTGTGTTGCTATGGAGATCGACTCAAGGGCCTTGCCCATGCCAGATGACTGCTTTACCAGAGCCCCTGGTTTTTTTATGTTATTTATTATTGCTATTTATGTATGTTTTCATTGTGTGTGTGTCAGTGTGGGTTCCACGGTGTACACATGGAGGTCAGAGGAGAAGTGTGGAGTTGGTTCTCTCCCCGCCCATGTGAGTTCCAGGTCAAGTGCTGTTATAGGCCGAGCCTATGGCTGACCTGACTCCAGGACTTTTGAGTCCGACCCAGTTATCTTTCCATAGCCATAGCTGTTTTGGGTATGTGAGCAGTACTACTGTGATAAAAAGAACATCCGGGGGAGAGATGCCATAGGAGGAAGAGATGCGGCAGAGCTGGTCATTGTCTGTCAGTGTTGTTGAATATGTTTGTCCATTAAAGTGACTAACAAGAGCGACCACAGGCCACAGGTGGTGGCTCTACACAGGTATCTTCTGTGTCCCACCTGCTTCCGGTCCTGTAATCATACATATACATTTCAATAGTTTACATAAGTCTCTCACAGATTTCTGTTCCATTTTTGTTTTGTTTTGTTTTGTGACAGGACATCTTCATATGGCCCAGACTGGCCTTCTTAGTTTTTAAGACAGGTTCTTACTATGTAGCCATGACTGGCCTTGAACTCATGCTCAGAAACCTGCCTCTTGTTGCTGGGATCAAAGGTGTATGCCTCTGTACCTGGTCCCAGACTGATTTTGAACGCCCAGTGCTCCTGCCTTGGCCTCCCCATAGACTGTTGGTACGTTAGACCTGTGCCACTCTCTGTAGCCTCCCAGATTTATGAGAAGATTACGAGAAGTCCATTGGAGCTTTCTTTTCCTGTTTGCCTTTCCTGTGGGCTGTTGGTATTTCTTCTTAGTATCTGAGGGACCACCTAGTGCCCTTTCATAGCTTCAGCTTCACCTGTTCTTTCAAGGCAAGTCTACTCACAACAGATTCTCTCAAGTAGGTTTGTTTTGTGGTGCTAGGGATCATGAACAGAGCCTGGCACATGGTGCAAGTACCCTAATCTTTATCTACACCCCTTAAAGTCCTGCCCACTTTATTAAGTGAGCTTCCTCAGTTCCTCTTCTTTTCCACCGAGGAGTTCATGACAGAGAATTCCGACTCTTTTAGCACTTTTACTATCTTTTGACGTCCCCTTCCACAGATGGATGGAGAGTGAACCCAGGCCTCACACATGCTAAACAAGCATGTTAGCACTGACGAGTACCCCGGCCTCTGGTCTGCTTAATTCCTAATGAAAAGTTCTTTCTTGTGGGCTTCTGGAAGTCTGCTTACAGTAATGTACAGCTTTTTCTTGACACCATTACAGTTGGATCTCTCTGAACTTACCCTCTTGGTTTTAAGTCTTTTTAGCTTCCTGGCGTTGTTCTATTTTGCTTTAGTTTGAGTTTTTTAAACGCAGGTTATTCTCTAGCTCAGACTAGCCCAGAATCTCCATAGTGCTAAGATACAGATGTAAACACAGGCATGTGCCACCATGCCTGCCTGGCTGGGCATTCTTATTATTGTTTTACCAAATTTGGGTTTTGACATTTTATCAAACGTTCTTCTATCTTCTCTCACTCTTTTTTTCTTGTTTTTTGTGTTTGTTTTGTATTATCCACTGAGCACAGGGCTTCACACATGCAAGGCAAGCTCTGTACCCTGAATTGCACCCCATTCTCTTTGTATATTTTATTGTGAGATGCAGCCTCACTATGTGGTCCGGGCTGACTTGGAGCATCCTCTGCACCCAAGGAAGCCTTGAATTTCCGTCCTCCTGTCTCAGCTTTCATTTGTTGTTCTTTTCTGAGACAGGGTTTCTGAACACAGGGTGCAGACCAGGCTGTCTGGGAACTCATGGAGATCCTCCTGCCTTTGCCTCCTGGTATTAAGTGCTGGTATTAAAGGTTTGTGCCATCACGCCTAGCCCGCTTCAGCCATTTAGGCTCTTACACTTTAGACAGAAAATGTTTCGAGGTTTAACATCTTTATTACCTATACTGTTGTTTGTTACACTTTTTTCTTGGAAACTTCTTGTAGCTTTAGTAACTTTGTGGAGTGACTCTGAAAGTGTGTGTCTTCTATAGTGTACGGCTCAGTAGATAGCACTTGGCTAAGAATTTGTCAGGTATTCTTCAACTGCATTGATCCAGGAAACCTACCTTTTTCCAAGAGGAAGGGTGTGTGTGCATGTGACTGTGTCTGTGTGTGCATATGTGTGTGCATGTATGTGTGCGTGGACATTGATACCATGCCTCCTCAGAGCTGACACAGGTTAGATCCCTGCTTTAACTTGCTCTCCTCTTCTGGTCAGGTCTTGCTATGTTGTCTAATCTTCCTGCCATAGCCTCCTGAGTAGCAGGAGCTACAGACGTTTGTCACCACACCTGGCTCTCATCAGCCTTTAAAAGCCTGTCTTCCCAGGCCCCAGGTCACACAGAAGGGAGAGTGTTGGGTTTCTGTGGACAGCGCATGTATACAGCTCTAGATGACCAGGGTCATGGTGAGGACTGTAGAGGCTCTTTGAGTGCACCAGTCCCCAGTGGTTCCTGTAAGTGTATGACTGCGTTCTTGTGTGCCAGGTTGATAACCAGCCTGACAATGTGTCTTAGTTTGCTTCGGGGGGAAAGAGTTTATTTGACTTAGATATCCTTCCTGGACTGTGAGGGAAGTCAAGGCAGGAACTCAAACAAGGCAGAAGCCTGAAGTCAGGAGCTGATACAATGGAGAAATGCTGCTTACTGGCTTGCTCTCCTTGTCTTACTCAGCCTGCTTTCTTTCCACACCCAGGACTGGTAGTGCCCAGCCCAGAGGAGGGCACCACCTACACCTGGGCCCTCCTATAGTAATTATTAATCAAGAAAATGCTCTATAGACTTGCTTACAGGCAATCTGATGGAGGCATTTTCTCAAACGAGGTTCCCTTATTCAAAATGACTAGTTTGTATTAAATTGACATAAAACTAGCCAGCATGGGCTGGATGTTAAACAAGCCATTATTTTCAGCCAGTATATATATATATATATATATATATATATATATATATATATATATATATATATATATATATTTGGAGCCTGTCCTGGAACTAGCTCTTGTAGAACAGGCTGGCCTCGAACTCACAGAGATCCGCCTGCCTCTGCCTCCCGAGTGCTGGGATTAAAGGCGTGCGCCACCACCGCCCGGCTTCAGCCAGTATTTTGAAAGGTTGTCTTTCCTGTAGAATGAATGATGTGCTTAGGCAAGTAACTTACAGGTGTGGCTTTTCCAGGGATCTTTGAGACGACCAAATAGCGGCAGTGTGCCATGTGACTCTGTCCTTTTAAGGAGCTTAGAGCTCATTCTGACTTTGGTCAGACTGTTACTGACCTAGGACAAGAACACTGGGAGTGGCCCAGTTCAGAGACCAGAGGTGGCATTTCTCACCAAGGTTGACCAGAGGTGGCACTTCTCACCAAGGTTGACCAGAGGTGGCTCTTCTCACCAAGGTTGGCCAGAAGTGGTACTTTTCACCAGGGTTGGGTGGATTTCCTGGAAATAATGTTCCTTAGATTGTTGTATTGGAAGCAGATATTCAGTGTTACCCAAAGAAACAAGAACAAAGAGAAAGAAACAGTAAGGCTGTTGCTGTTGGTAAAAAGGGTGTCCCCTGACCTAAGCCAGGCTCCCAGACACAGTGGCCATGAGTGCTCTTGATTTCTGCTCTAATGCAGCCATGTCTGTGCCTTTCCCCCAGTGGACGGGGTCCAGCATCACAGGCTTTCATGATTGCCTAGATAGCAAAGGAAATGAAGGAATCTGGGAGGGAGCGGTAGCTGAGGCTCTCCAAGTTCCTGGGGTGTTTGCAGGGCCTTTGGGTAAACAAGTTCTCCCTGGTGGGAGAGACTAGGCTTGAATGCCGGGTGCGGACTGGAGACACGGTCAGCAGTAAGAATACCAGGTGCTCTTACAGAGGACCCAGAGTCAGGGCCCAAGCACCCACGTGGAGGCTCAGAGGTTTGTAACTCCAGTTCCAGAAGACCCAGTGCCCTCTTCTGACTGCACTGCATGTGTGTACATGGCCCACAGACATATGCAGGCACTGCAGCCATAGCATAACAGCAAAATAAACATTGTACAGAGGTTCAGGATGGGATTGTTTTATGGAATATTAACCCTTGATGGGCCAACTACCTTTGATTAGAATTTTTTTTTCCTCACAGTGAAAAAAGCCTGTGTCTAATTTGTTAAAAGCTAAAGACTGTTTTAGACAAATTTGTTACTATTTTTATTACTTGTTTAGAAATTTTTTCAAGGTTTATTTTTATTATGTGTATATGTGTGGTGGTAAGGAGACATACCTATGATGTCCTGTAGTGCCAGAGGTGGTTGAGCTTCTTGACATGGGTGCTCAGAACCAAAACTTAGGTCCTTTATAAGAACAATATCTGATCCTAACTGCTGACTCAACTGTCCAGGGCCCCCAAATTGATTTTTGTTATTTTTAATTATGTGCATGTATTCCCTTAAACTGGAGTTATGAGCTGCCCAACATGTGGGAATTGAACTGAGGTCCTCTGCAAGAGTCCTAAGAGCTATAAGAGCTCTTAACTACTGAGCCCTGTGTTTGTTTTCAGACAGACTCCCATTCTATAGCTTGAGACTGGCCTAGAACTTCTCATTACTTTTAAGAAAGAACAGATTGGGGCTAGAGAGATGACTCAACAATTAAAAGCTCCTTGTTGCCCTTGCAGACAACCTGGGTTTGGTTCCCAGCACCCACATGATCGCTCACAGCTGTCCATAGTTCCAATTCAGAGCTAGGGTACTTTCTTCTGACCTCTGAGGACACCAAGCGCATATGCATTATACATGCAGGTAAAGCACTCAGAAATAAAATAAGTAAGCAAAGAAAGAATAGATTTATGAAGGTTATATCCTGGCCCGTTGTAGAAGGAGCTGCGGGCTGCTTTCCTGCCACCCAGCTCCCGGCCGCCTGGCTAGCTTATGCCCCGAAATAATTACACGGAAACTGTATTCTTTTAAACACTGCTTGGCCCAGTAGTTCTAGTGTCTTAATGGCTAATTCTCACATCTTGCCTAACCCATATTTAGTAATCTGTGTAGCACCAGTCTTACCAGGAAAGATTCAGCATGTCTGACCTGGTGGCTTGCTTCATCGCGTCTGCTCTGGAGAGGAGAGGCATGGTGTCTGGCTCACTTCCTCTTCCTCCCAGCATTCTGTTCTGTTTACTCCACCCACCTATGTTCTAACCTATCAGGCCAAGCAGTTTCTTTATTAATTAACCAATGAAAGCAACAGATTGATATGACACTCCCACATCAGCCCATATAGTGATATTTATTTGTATTTTAATAAATAAAGCTTGCTTGAAGTTCAGAGAGTAAAACAGCTGCACTGATCAGCCCTACAGACCAGGCAGTGGTGACACACACCTTTAATCCCAGTAGCTACATTAGTTTGCCATAAAAACAGGGCAGTAGTGGTGCACACCTTTAATCCCAGCACTAGAGAGGATTATAAGAAGGGAGGGGACAGCTCTCACACACAGTCTCATTCTAAGACTCCTGGAGGCAGAATTTGTAGGGGAACATGGGACCGTAGTGGTATTGGGATATCCTGATTGATGGGGAAGCCAGGATATACTTAGAGATGCTCTAGGACGGCTCTGGGGGTGTAGAGCCACACTCGGACAGCTCTGGAGGCTGGAGCCCTAGGGGAAAGGTGTCCTGACTATTGGGAAGCCAGGCTGCCTGAAGCTGGGTGTGGTGGCCGATGGTCTCCCCGCAGGATGTAGGGATACTGTTCCTCTCATGGAGAGCAGCTACAGCTGAGCTCTGCTCTGTTCCATTAAGGGAGCTCCTACCAGAGCTATCTGTTTCTTTTCCTTCTCCAGTCCAAGATGTTTCTTCTATAAACACTGCTAAATGTAGCAATCTCCTCCAGCCCTGGGGAAAAGTTGTTACTTTTCCTCCCCTGGCCTTGCTCAGTCCCTCTTAAGCAGCATCCTAGCAAGGTCCTTCTGTTCTGTTCCTCCTTGCTCAGGCCCCCCCTAGGGAACATCACAACAAGATTTTTCAACTTGGTCCTCTAAGGGAAGTCCCCGCCAGATTCTTCTAGTCTGCTCCAGTGAGTCACCCAAGACTCTTTTGAGAAAGTGATTTATTTGGGAAGGAGGAGTCCGGGAGAGTTGCTGCCTCTGCCAGGGAGGGATTACCTGCAGCCTTAGGGCAGCCTTTAACTGAAGGGTGGAGAGGCTTCTATAGTGCTGCTTAGGGGCAGGGAGAAGGGGGATTGGTTAGTTTTTCCCTGCTCAGGGATTGGTGAGTTTAGCTGGTCAGGGGCAGAGATGGCTCTGCCTTCGTGGCCAAATTGTGTTTCTTTCACTGGTCCTTTTTAGCTTTTTGACACTAATCTTAGGACCAGGGCATACTTCTTTCACTGGCTCTGATTCTAGGGACGAAGTGTTTCTTTGACACTAGTTTCAGAGCCAGGGCACATGTCTTTAGTCTGGGGTTCAGGGATAATGACGTTTCTCTCCCTGGCCCAGGTCTCAAATACAGGGCATGTCTCTTTCTCTACTCTGGGTCAGAGTCAGGGTGCTCAGTGATTGGTTGGTTTCTTGTCCCAGTTGTCCTTTTACCCTACAGAATTGACAGTTTGAACTGAGATAGAGGTGAAACCCAGTGGTTGGCTGTTTTGCTTTTCTGATCTTCAGGTTGAACCCTAATTTCTGTCTCTTGGTTTTTATTAATCATGCTACAAATGGTGCCCAGCATGAGGCTGTTTTGCTCTCTGATCTTCAGGCAAGCTTTATTTATTAAAATACAACTGAAATGCCACTATAGGCCCATATTGAGGGACCTCTGTGTATATTCGTCATTAAATGGATTATCAATGAATCCATGTTTATAGGTGGTCAAGAGTCTTGTGTTCCTAGCGGTGTACAGTGTGTTCCTGTTCATATTTGCATATGATGCTGTTCAGTTTCTGAAGGCAAGATGTTTTTGTTTTCTCACAACCATTTACCCACTTCTTCACCTAATGATAGAAGCTTCAGGTCCTACAAAGCAGACCACGCTTGTACAGGAACCTGCATATGTTCCTTGACTCTGGTGTTAAGAAAAGTCGTTCTGGGCCTGGAGAGATGACTTGGTAGTTAAGAACACTGGCTGTCCTGCTTACTTCCGTGTTGCCATGATAAAACACAATGTACAGGGAAACTTAAGAAGAAGAAGAAGAAGAAGAAGAAGAAGTGTTTAATTTGGGGCTTACTTCAGAGAGTGAGGCAGGTGTGGTGCTGGGGCAGTCGCTGAGAGTTTGTGTCTCATCCACAAGCACGAAGCAGGGAACTAATTGGGAGTGGCATGGGCTTTTGGAACCTCAGAGCCCAACCCCAAAGACAAGGCCATTCCTAATCTTTCCCCAAACGGTTTCACCAACTGGGACCCAGCAAAGTATTCAAACATCTTAGGGGCCATTCTCATTTAAACCAGCACATTAGTCTTCCAGAGGACTGGGATTCCATTCTCAGCACCTATATGGTGACTCCAGTTCCAGGGGATCCATTGACCTCTTCTGGCATCCCTAGGCACCACGCATGAATGTAGTGTATAGACAGACATACATGTAGGCAAAACACCTGCACACATTAAAATAATATCAAAATATTGAAAAATATATAAAAGAAAAATGGTTCTGTAACCACTAAGTCTACATATCACAATCCCCACCCCATCTGTCTGTCTGTCTGCCTGTGTTCTCTGTGCTACAGTATCTCCCTTGTGCAAAGTAGACCCTCTGCCACTGAGCTGCCACCGCCCCATGGCTGCCAGTACAGCTCTGCAGTCAGGCTATTCACACGCTGAGGGCTTCTAAGAGTGCACTGCTGATAGCATCTTTCACGTTGTGACTTTTTCTGTGAGCCACACTTAGAATTACAAGGATCATCATTTTGTTGTTGTTGCTGTTGTTTTGAGATGCCATCTCTTTGTATAGCCCAGTGTGGTCTTGAATTAGAAATCCTGCTGCCTCGGCTTCCTGAGTGCTGGGATTATGGGTCAGCACCAGGGCTATGCAGCACATCACCTTCATTTAAGATAACCTTGAGCAAAGCTAACATGTGCTGGGATGTGTGCATATCCAGTCGTGCCCCTTGATGACATACAGCATTAGTTTAGAATGTGGTCTTTCTTCCTGATGTTGTTTTGGATTAGTGAAGGGGAGGTTGAGCCAGAATTCTTTACCATGGCACTTGTTAGCCTGGAACTCGGGGTGGGCCTGCCACATCCTCCCTAGAACTAGGATTCTAGGTCTGTCTCTTTCTGTAAGTTAAAGTGGTGGGTACACATGAGGACTAGACTCCCCAGCACCCACGTAAGATGATGCAAGTGGCTGTTCATGCCGGGAAACCCATTAGATGGTAGAGACGGATCCTGAGAGCTTGACGGCCAGCCGTACAGCAAGTTTGTGGTATACCCATCTGAAGGGAATAGGCAGAAAACTGGTAGAGGAGGGCACGTGACTTCCTGTCTGACCTAGACATGAGTCCTACACTCTCCTAAGCACATGCACATGCCACAGAGGACGATTGCTCTCTTCAACAACAAGCTTTCTGTGGTTGCTTAGCATGGGCCAAAGCAGCTCATCTTTACAGCGCTCTTGCTTCCTGACCTCCTTGGTCAGCACCTAAGTGTCACTTGGCTCATCATCCCCAAGCAGCTGTCTGATGGGATGAAAAGATGTGAGGCAATGCTGGGACCTCGTCACTGCTTCACTCAGGTCGCTGTGCCGATCGCCGAGGAGCGTCCAGTGAAGCCCTCAGTTGCACGCTTGCTTTCATCGACTTGGAGCGTGTGTTCATGTGTTACATTGATTCCTCGGGGCCAGAACCTCTCTAAACACTGACAGTTTCTCTGTTTTCCAGGCTAACCTGTATAGTTCTAGTGACACTACATTTTAAGAGAAATTGTTGTTTTGCTTAAAAACGAGGCTCAAGCTGGAGAAGCAGCTCGGCAGTTAGGAGTGCATAGGGCTCTTTGGAGGACCACAGTTCGGCTTCCAGCACCCATGTCAAGTGTCTCACAACCACACCCTCACATGAGCTCATCTGCACCACCTGCATATGACAGCCCTTAGAGGCCAAAAGAGAGCATTGGGTCTCTTGGAACTGGAATTGCAGGTGGTCGTGAGCCACCGTGTGGGTGCTGGAATCATGGCTGACCCTCTTGCCAGCCCCTGCTGTACTCTGAGAAATGGAGTGAAACCTGCTAAAAACATTATATTGCTCATAAATTTCTGATGATGGACATTCACTCCTAACAAGATTCGAGGAAGCAATTAGTTACCCTTCGTTATTTTCTGGGATCTTAGTGTTTTCATCCATTAATCCTTTGTGTTTTAGAATTGGAGTCTAATGAAAAACTTGATCTATTAAACCGTTATCTCACTGAAGTGAGACCATATTTTACAGAAATGCTTTTCTTTGGCTTTAGGTTGGCGTTGCAAACGGTATGGCCATCGAACAGGCGACAAAGAATGCCCTTTCTTTATCAAAGGCAACCAGAAGTTAGAACAGTTCCGAGTTGTAAGTAAACCCTACACTGTCGATATTAACAGTCATCAGAGATGGTGAGCGTTAGGAGGTAGATCGTCACTGGTCAACTTGTGCTCTAGAAACACACACACACATCACGCCTTTGTAACAGATAACCTCTGTAACAAGAACTGGGGCTGGGTGTATCACTCCTATGGTAGAGTGCTTGTGTAGCACGCACAGAGCTCTTGCTTGGTTCCAGCCCCATCACCACATAAAGCAAGCATGATGGTGCATGCCTGTAATGCCACCACTTGGGAGGTAGGGGCAGAACTCATGATCATGAGTTCAAAGTCAACCTTGGCTACTGAGTGAATTTGAAGCCAACCTGCTCTATCTATATAAGGCTCTTCAGAGACAGCTCAGAAGGGAAAAAAAGAAAAGGGAGGGAAAGACTCCTGTTAAAATGCTATTTAACATGTCAACAGTTTGACATGAATAACTGAAAGTTCAAGAATAACCTGAGCTACTTAGTGAGATCTTGTCTCAAATTGAGAAAGAAAGTTTGAAAAGGCCAGAGCTGGATGTAGACAGCTGGGTGGTAGGGTGCGTGTCCAGCTGGGTGGTAGGGTGCGTGTCCAGCTGGGTGGTAGGGTGCGTGTCCAGCTGGATGGTAGGGTGCGTGTCCAGCTGGGTGGTAGGGTGCGTGTCCAGCTGGGTGGTAGGGTGCGTGTCCAGCTGGGTGGTAGGGTGCGTGTCCAGCTGGGTGGTAGGGTGCGTGTCCAGCTGGGTGGTAGGGTGCGTGTCCAGCTGGGTGGTAGGTTGCTTGTCCAGCTCGGTGGTAGGGTGCTTGTCCAGCTCAGTGGTAGGGTGCGTGTCCAGCTGGGTGGTAGGGTGCGTGTCCAGCTCGGTGGTAGGGTGCTTGTCCAGCTCAGTGGTAGGGTGCGTGTCCAGCTGGGTGGTAGGGTGCTTGTCCAGTGTGTGCAGAGCCTGAGGTCAGCCCACAGCACTGCAGGGAAAGACAAACAAAGACAGATATTATTTACTTAGCCTGAGGAATGGTGATTTGTTTTCTCAAAGCCAACACCATGTCTTCAACCCTTCTTTGTAGTTTACTATATATAAATGCACATTTATTACTCAGGTGAGGGTTTTTTTTTTCCCATGTAAACTTAGTTGTGTCTTTGGAGCTGGAAGTGTGTACTTGATAAACAGATGAGCGAGTGTTCCCACCTCCTCATGGTACTTTCACGAATCACCTCTTGGAGGTGTGCATTCACATCAGGAACTAATTCTGCCAAGAAGGCTCCATCTGTGCACTAAGGTTGTCAGTGTATGTAGAGTGAAGTCAGCAGGGCCAGGGGTGGTGAGCCATGTCTGCAGTCCAGTGCTCAAGAAACCTCAGAAAGACCCTGCATGAGGCCAGCTTGGATCTCATAGCAACAGCCTGTCTCTTAAAACAAAACATGAAAACAAAACACCTTCTCCAGGGACTTGGGGGTTGACTTGGTGGATAATAGCTCTTGCCAAGCAAGCACAAGGACAGGAGTGTGACTCTCCATCATCTGTGCAAATGCTAGGTAGGCATAGCAACCCACCAATGTCAGCGCACAGAGGGTAGAAAGGGATCGCTGAGAAGACTAGCTGTCTAGACTAGCTGTCTTGGGGACTCTGACTTCAACTGAGATACCCTGCCTCAGTGAATAAGATGGAAAACACTGGGAAAAGACTCCTGAAGTCAACCATGGGCTTTGACATTTGCACATACACACATGCACACATAACCACACACATATACAGACATGCACTAACAGGTGCATCTGTATACACATGCAAAAACACGAGCAAAGAAAATTCTCCAAAATGAAAATGAAAAGGGGAAAGCATTGTCTAGACTCTGCCATGTTAGAGCTTGAACCCAGGGCCTCCTGCATTCTAGGGGAGCATTGTGCACTCCGTACAGTCCTAGCCATAGCATTATGATGTTGAAGACTGCAGACTGTTAGGGGAAGGGGCTCATGAAAACCCAAGTGAAAAACAACCTGTGGTTGTGCCTGGGAGTACAACAAAAGACTGGCGCAGGCCTCCTGCATCAAGGGATGGGGGCCTGGCTCTGCCTTTGACTTCTTTTTATGGGGTCTAAAGAACAGAGGCTTTGATCACTAGACATAGAGTGGGTCTCTATTTTGATTAATAGATTGAGTTATAGAACCACTTTTTTTTCTGAACTTGTCCCTTACCATAATGCATTTGATTTAATGATATGCACACACAATATACATAGGCATAAGATGATAACCAAGCATTCTCCCTAAAAGTTCACTTAGTGGCTGGGCATAGTGGTGCACACCTTTAATCTTAGCACTTAGAGGCAGAGGCAGGCAGATCTCTGCGAGTTCCAGGACAACCAGAGTAGAGAAACCCTGTCTCCTCTCCCACACACACACAAAAAAGTTTTTCTTACCACACATGACCCTAAAACCTGTCTAGCACAACTTGCTCTCTACATTTGTACCTTTACATTCGACAGAATTCGTATGTGCTTGGAGACCACTGGGAAGAGGAACTTCCTCCATTGCTTAGAGTGTGCCTAGGCTGGCAAGTGCATAACCAAAAACAAGGGGAGTCCTGGGCTTCTATGCTTGCCTGCCTCAAAGGTGCTACCTCCTGCCTGTAACCCCAGCACCCAGGAGAAGCAGAATTGCCTTGTTAGAGGTCATTATTTAAAGTTTTTAAAGATTTGTTTTTATTATGTGGATGGATGTTTTCCTGCATGTCTGTACACCTCATGCATGCAATGCCCGAAGAGCCCAGAAGAGGGCTTCAGAGCCCATGGAACTGGAGGTGCAGAGGCTTGTGAGCTCTGTCATGTAGATGCTGGCAATGGAAACCATGTCCTTGGGAGGAGCAGCCAGTGACCATCTTTCCAGCCCCTCCTGTATCTCTTTATATGGAATAGTTAGTTTTTTCCTATATATTCTAATTGGAGAGGCATTTTATAGCCTTACAGTGTTTACAGTGTAAGCCAGGCATGGGCACACAGCTGTAATCCAGCATTCAGATGGCTGCAGCAGGAGGACCGCCATGAGTTAGGGTCAGCCTGGTCTGCCCAGTGAGTTCCAGGTCAGCAAAGAATTGTCGCAAACAATAATTATAGTCCTTTTGGGGGGGTTAAAATTTATTGTAAGGTGGCTGTGGTGCTTATTGCTTGGAATCCCAGCACTTTGGTAATTGACTGACATAGTATGAGGTGACCTTGGATGACAAAGTGAGACCTTTTCTCAGAATAAGCTGGTAACAAAAGGCTGTCATCTAGCACTTTAGGAGGTGGAAGCAGGAGGGTCAGGAGTTTAAGGTCAAGGCTGTCCTCAGCATCATAGAAAGTTGAAAGCTAGCCTGAGAAGAAACTCAGATTTGGATACAAATGTCATCAAGCGTCAGGAAGCTAACTAACCCCAGCACTCAGGAGGCCAAGGAGGTAAGATAAAAAATTCAAGGCCAGTCTGAGCTCTACAGAAAGTTTGAAGGCTTTCAAGGCTAAATAAAGAGAAAAAAAAGCTACATCAAATACCAGTTTCAGTTAATAGAGATATTTTTACATAATAAAGCAGTCCATGATAACTAACCAAAAATCTAACTCTCTCTTACCCGAAAGGCACATGAAGATCCCATGTATGATATCATTCGAGAAAATAAAAGACATGAAAAGGATGTAAGGTAAGGCTGTCGCATTGCTACCAATGTCCTCTTCAAATCTGAAACTGTACAGAATTATAAACAAGTATTCCAATATATGGGGGACAGTTTGTAATCCTAGTACATTAACTGAGTAGCTGGGAGAGCAAGACTTGTCACTGAACAGAGATGTCAGTGTAAGAAGTAGGCCAGTTCTACTGAAGTTCTCTAAATAAGCAGTAGGCATTCCAAGAGCACAGTCATATTGTGCTGTATCGTTAGGGTGTGTGTGTGTGTCTCTGTGTGTGTGTGTCTGTGTGTTTGTTTTGTTGCATGAAGCTCAAGCTGGCTTCAAATTCTAGACCTCCTGTGCCAGCCTAAGGTGACAGATAAGGACAAGATTAAGGAAGGGGACGAGGGATGTAGTTTTCTTGGTCGAGTACTTACCTAGCATGCATGCATGAGACCCTGGGTGTGGTTTGATCCCCAGAATTTGTACACCAGGTATTACGATGCACACCTATACCACCATCACCTAGGAGGTGCAGGCAGGAGGATCAGAAGTTCAAGGTCGCCCTTGACTACATGAGTTGAGGCTAACCAGAATACATTGGGACCCTGGCACCAAAACAGAAAGGTTTTCTAATAGTTGTCTTGTGGTCTTGAGGAGCTGCATTACTGTAAACAGCGGAGGGTGTTTCAGTGGGTGTGCACTTGCTAGGGGTTACAAGGGCTCCTGGAGTATGCACAGCTGTTTAGGACAATGAACCGGATTGTCTTTAGCAAGGTAGTTATTTATGATTCCCTCAGTTCCCAGCTGCTTTTAAGTGAAATGTTGTTCTGATGGATCTGTTTAGGATCCAGCAGTTAAAAAAGTTACTGGAGGACTCCACCTCAGATGAAGATGAGAGCAGCTCCAGTTCCTCAGGCAAAGAGAAACGCAAGAAAAAGAAGAAGAAAGAAAAACACAAGAAAAGGAAGAAGGAGAAGAAAAAGAAGAAGAAACGAAAGCACAAGGCTTCCAAGTCGAGTGAGAGTTCAGACTCAGAGTGACAGCTGACGGCAGATTCTCAAGTCCCCCCGCCGGCCAAAGAACAGAGCTGCCCCTGAGAGCGGCAGACAGGACTAGGAGGGACACCTGGCACAGCTGCGGATTCTCGCCACCTCTGGTACCAAGTGACCACCGCAGGGCAGGCGGGCTCCCAGGTGTGGCTGCCAACAGCATCTGTGTCCTCTTCCCTGATGGTCACTTGTGTCTGTGATTGCTTTAGTAGGCCACCTGCAGGGGAGGTGATGGAGACTTAGGAAACACCCTCGGGTGTTGCCAGCTTTTGCCCTCCATGGTGTGGCAACTCAGTTCCATGAACTTCAGGCTTACCCTTGTCTGTGGTTCGGGACAATAAAAGTTCATGATTTATTTTTTAAATATAGTCATTATTAATTCAGACAGGTGGTCCAAGACTAAAAGCTACACACTCCTTTTTTTACCCCCTTTCCAGTTGGCTTAGCAGTTTGCATATGAGTTTTTTAGAAATATCTCACGCACACCTAGGTACATGCATTTGCCTCCAATTCCAGCTCTGGGAGACTGGTACAGGAAGGTTGCTGAGTTCACAACCAGCCTGGGCTAACCGTATCTTTAAAGGAAAAAAGTAAAGGATTGTGTGTCATCAACAAAATAAATAGGATGCTGTTTTGTTTCATTTTGAAACAGGGTCTGACTATAGCTCTGTCAGGTCCAGGGCTGGCTGTGTAGACAGGTTGGCTTTAAACTAACAGAGAAACGCTTGCCTCTGCCTCCCAAGTGCTGGGATAAAAGCATTTGCCAACCATGCCAGGTGTATATAGAACTTTTGTGTGCTCATGTGCGTGCACGCGCATGTGTGTGTGTTTGGGGGGGCAGAGGACAACCTCAGGTGTCGCTCCTTAGGTGTCCTTTTTTTCCCCACAGTCCCTTGCTAGCCTACAGTTCCCCACATGTGTTAGGCTGACTGTCTTCACCTCTCCAACACTGGAATTAGAGAAATACACCACCATGCTTGGCTTTTTTCACATGGGTCTTGATGATGCTTACAAGGCAAGCACTTACAGACTGAACTAACTATATCTACAGCCCTAGGGCTTTTTCTATACAAATGGCCTTCTGTGCTGACCGTCATGTTCTTAGCTTTTTAAATGAGAGACAGAAACGGACGCTTGTAGTATCAAGTACTTGTCGCTGCCTTGTAGGTGTAGGCTTGGGTGGTATTCCTGTTACCACCCAGCCTGCTACACCTTATTCCGAGGAAATTCCATTCTATAAAAACAAAAACAAAAAAGCTGGGCATAGTGCTACACACCCTTAGTCCCGGGACCTAGAAGGAAGAGGTGTAAGCAGAGATCTGAGTTGAAGGCCAACCTTGCCGCCAGGGGAGACCTTGTCTTAAAGAAAAAATGTGCGTCCCCTGTCATCATTTACTGATTTGAGAGTGGAGTTTCCTGTAACAGTGAGGCACAATGTGCGCGCGTGTGTGTGTGTGTGTGTGTGTGTGTGTGTGTGCCTGCCTGTGCCACACTTACTATGTCTCATGGTGCTAAGATTGTCACAGAAGCACTAACTCAGAAAATAACTGGAAATAAACTCAGGGGAAGCGTTAGACTGAGTACCTACTGCATCACAAAACACATGCATCACTACCTCATGATGCGTGGAACAACCCACCCATGTGCCTGTAACAGAGGTCGGGGGGGGGGGGGGGTTCCTACAGGTAGAGAAGCTGTATTTTGTTGTTGAGTCAAAGCTGTACACACACTTTTTGGTGTTCAAGACAGGGTCTTTCTGTGTAGCCCTGGCTGTCCTGAAGCTCCCTCTGTAGACCAGGCTGGCCTTGAGCTCAGGGATCCTCCAGTCTCTGCCTCCCAAGTGTTGGGATTAAAGGTGCGCGCACAACACATGGCCTGTTCATACTCTTGAACAGCTGAACCATTTCTCCAGTCCCTACACAGCAAGTCTTAAAAAAAATTTAAAAAATTAAAAAAAAAAAGGTTCCAGGGTAGGGGGGAGCACAGAGGTCTCTGTTACCCACTCAGAAGCTGGAGTGACATGCCTTCTAATCTGGTGAGCTATCTGTGTGGCCGGAGACTAATGGCATCGGTCCATCCTCCAGACCGTTACTATAAAGTTTTTTTCTCAGTCAGTCTATAGAACCTATCTTTATGGACTTTACAAATAGTTTTGATGTAGTCACATCTGATCTATACTTTGCCTACTCTGTCCTCAAGGAGATTCACGTATGCTTTGTTGGGCATGCAGGGTTGAGTTAATCATTACCGGCATAGTTTTTACCAAATTGTGCTCTGCTTAAATCTAAAATAAACCACTCGGGTCAGACAGCAGAAGTTAGAACCAGCACCGGCTACTGAGTCCTGATGAAGCCGACTGCCTTCTTGCCTCCCTCAGATTGCCTTTCTGCAGCCCATATAGGTCACAGAGAACACCCCACACATCCCACAGTCTGGGGTGGGATGGAGAGATGTCGCAGTGGTTAAGAGTACTTGTTACTCTTGCGAGGACCTGAGTGTAATACAGTGGCTCACAGACACAGGGATCCGGTGCCTTCTGAGCTATGTGGGCACCAGGCACGCCACTGGTTCATACACATACATGCAGCTAAAACATTCCTGCATATAGAATATATTGAGTCTTGTGTGGTGGCATGTGCCTTAATAATCCCAGTCAGTAGGCAGAAGCAATTAATCTCTGTGAGTTCAAGGCCAGCCTGATCTACATAGCAAGTTCCAGGCCAATCAAAGCTACATAGTGAGACCCTGTGTCAAATTAACTAAATAGAATTTGATTTGGGGCAGGAGAGATGGCTTGGTGGTTAAAGAACACTTGCTGCCTTTCCAGAGGACTGAGTTCAGTTCTGAGCATCCATGCTGGGCAGTTTATACCTGTGTAATTCCAATTCCAGGGAGATCCAACAGCTCTGACTCCGAGGACACCTGCACGCATGTACACACAGCCAAATATCATACACAGAATCGATATTTTATTTGAAAGGGAGTTTGGGGTGGAGATTCAGCAGCTAAAAGTACTGGATGCTCCTCCAGAAGGCCCAGGCTTGATTCCCAGCACCCATATGGTGGCTGTAAGTCTATTTCTGGGGCCTCTCACAACCCTTTTCTGCCTCCAGGAGCAAAGCCACACAACTAGCCACGAACACACAAGCAGACAAAACACCCATGCATATAACATTGAAGGGCTGGAGAGATGATCCAGTGGTTAAGAGCAGGTGCTGCACTTCCAGAGGACCTGAGTTTGGTTCCCAGCACCCTTATCAGGCAGCTCACAAGGGCCCATAACTAACTCCAGTTCAAGGAAATCAGGCTCCCTCTTCTAGCCTCTGCAGATGCTTGCACTCATGTGTTTATCCTCCCTACCCCTCCCCTCTGTCTGTCTGTCTGTCTGTCTGTCTGTCTCTCTCTCTCTCTCTCTCTCTCTCTCTCTCACACACACACGCACTCGTATGCTCATGCATGTGCACATAATTAAAAATATTTAAATTAAAAAATTCAATTACTTAAAATCCAAAGCTAGTAATGGTAAAATCTGTCTGTAATCACAGACAGGGGTAAAGGGGAAGCAGGAGGATCAGTTCAAGGTCATCCATCCTCTGACACCTACCAAGTTTAAAACCAGCCTCTTTCAGAAAGAAAAGTCCCAAATAATAAAGGAAAGTCACACAGGGCTGGAGATAGTATAATGGTAGAACCTTAGTTTGACTCCCAGCCCAGGAAAAGGGTCAGGGAGAGATCCTTGTATTAAAGTAAGAGCCAGCCTGGTCTACAAGACCTAGTTCCAGGACAGGCTCCAAAGCTACAGAGAAACTCTGTCTCAAAAAAACAAAACAAAACAAAAAAAGTAAGTAAGAGACCTAGTGCTGGGGGAGGGGAGAGGGAACTGGCTCAGACAGGCAGGTCTCAGAAGAGGCTCACTGACCAGGCAGTCTAGCCAGTCTATGAGCCCCAGAGTCAGTGAGCAACCCTGTCTCAAAGAGAGTGAGCTGGACTTGGTGGCACTTGGGATGCAGAGGTGGGCTGGTCTACAGAGTAAGTTCTAGGGCTACATAGTAAGACACTCAGCAGTGACTTCTAGACTACACAGGGCACACCGGTGGTGGAACACACCAGCACACACAGAGACATACCTATAGCGCACACTCAAATGACACCGTGCAGGTTGACGACCCTACAAACTGAGCTGACAACTGAGCCCACAAAGCCAGCTAGCAGAAAGTGCTGGTCACCTGCTCTCATAAGGCCTCACATTCGAACTGCACCCCACTCTTTCCCAGCCTTCAGGTCTACATTCACCAGAGCACCCTACTAACCATCTTCATGGCTGTGAGGGGCAGAATGCTAACACCGGCCCGTTCTCTTCCCTTCATCCTCAGAACTGCTGAAGGGATGGACTCTTGTGAGTCAACACTTGTCAGACGGAACAGCTAGTCCAGGTGTTTCTAACCAAACCACGGGCACATTTCACATGCCAGTATTGACTTTGATAAACATGACACATGCCATATGGAAAGAAATGCTAGATTCCTTTTTAAGTGACATTTTTATCATGTGGGTATGTGGACATGCATGTGCCTTGCAACCTGTGTGGTCAGAAGACAGTTTGCTGGAGTTCCTTCTCTTCTACCGTGTGGGTTCTATGATGAAACTCATCAGGCATGGCCCACCAAGTCACACTGCCTCCTGGGAGAAATGCTAAATTATTAATAGCAGGTCCTGAGCAACCAGCAAGGAAGTGGAGATCTGAGTCCTACAGCCAATCCTCGGTGACAGGATATGCATTCTTCTCCGTGTCCTCCAGTAAGTGCCCTGCTGGCAATTTGGTTTTGGTTCTGTGAGATTTCTGAACACAGTTCAGCCAGTCTAGACTTAGGACCCAAGGAATAAGAATCACATCTGGTAGATGTTTTGGTTTTTTGAAACTTGGTGGACTTGAACTCAGAGATACATATGCCTCTGTGTCGTATGTGCTAGAATTAAAAGCCAGCTCCATCTGGCCTGGTTTATGATATTTTATTACGCACCCCCCCACACCCAATAGATTCATCTTTGTATCCAGAACCAGGTACATAACAGCACCTGAGTGAGTGGGTGAAGGAACGAGAGCTTAGGGAGTCAAGGCAACACGGGAAGAAGTTTGGAGGACAGAAGGAGCAGCACTCGGCTCCTGGGCGTGGCGTGTGCTTTGGCTCACCCCGGGCCCCAAGCAATAGAGAGGCCAGGGGAGACAAGGGAGACAAGGGGAAGGGCAGGGGATCAGGTACCTGGGCCTTTGGTCTGCTTCCCAGGGTATCTTCTGGTACCCATCCTTCCAGGGACTGAGGGCCACTTTGGTTTTCAGATGTGGAGCTCACTGTCCATGCTGGGTGTGGCCGTGTGCCATTCTAAGGACAACTAGAGACAGCAGTGGGCAGAGTGTGCTCTGTTTCCTCAGAGATGACTGACTTGCCTCCTTCCAGGTGGCCTAGGCAGGAAGGACAAGGAAGAAAAGCTCTCTTCCTGCAAGGGGCTTTCAGCCTGCTTCTCCTTTCCTGAGTTTGGCTTTTCTTGGCTCTGGGTTCTGGAGCTAATGGTGTTGGCTTAGCAGGGTGAGTTTCAGTGGTGAGTGGAAGATGGAAGATGGGATTATTGAGAGGCACGTCGATCTCTGAGTTCGAGGCCAGCCTGGGCTATAGAGTCAGTTCCAGGACAGCCTGGGCTATACACCGTCCAAAAACCTTAAAAAATTATTTTAGGAAACAAAAACTGATCTTTCGCTCAATATAAGAAAGAGACTAAATATCATCAACCTCAACTTATTCTTTTGCTGCTGTTTTGAGATAGGGCCTCACTATGTCTCCCTGGCCTTTCCAAGGACTCTCCAAGATAGTCCCAGGTCTTCAGACCCCTCTGTTGTTCTGAGACCACTTTTAGTTGCTGTTAACTTTTGAAGATTTTTAAGGCCAGTCAATGTAATTTAAGGTCATTTTTTTTTCTCTTCAGAATGCTTTTTTTTTTAATTTTTTTATTTTTCGAGACAGAGTTTCTCCGCAGCTTCTGGTTCCTGTCCTGGAAGTAGCTCTTCTAGACCTTTTAAATTTTATTCATTTTATTTTTGCACCAAAGTGGTAAGGCAAGAAAGCAGGTTCCCTTTCCAAACCGGCCAGAGACAGAAGGCCCACTCACTCTGGAACCACTGCAGATAACCCTACAGGAAATGAAGACTGCTCAGATTCTCCTTTACATGTTAACCCTGAGGTAAGATTGCAGCGTTACTGCCAGCAGGAGTTGACTGCGAGCACCTGGGTGTAGATCCCAGGACATAAACACTGCCCTTCTTTCTCCTGCAAGACTGCTTGCAGTCACTTGGGTGAATTAAGTGAGAGACTTGAGATAAGGCTGGAGAGTCTGCTGCAAGGAGAGGCACACCTGAGGGGCCAGGAGCAGACGTCTTGCCTCTCCTAAGTCCTGCCCCCTCTGGCAAATGCTGTAGGGACACCTGTGGGTTATTATGGTATGGAGCGAAGAGGTAGTTTTTCCAAGCTTCCAAAGGCCTTGCTCTACTGCCAAAGGCAAGAGGTGCGGCTCTTAGTTAGAGAGCCTGGGTTTACTTGTAACTATTTTCTGAAGCAAGCCCTTCCCGTCTGTGGTCTGTGAAGGAGAATCGTAACCCAGGCTTTCTAGCAGGCTCGGCTTCACAGTCTATGTCTCCAGCACATTTCTGCCTGCGCTGAGGCAGAGATGAGCTCTCAGAGGCGTTGGAAGCCAGCAGAGCAATCCTGGGGCAGTTACGGCATCACTCTTGCTGGTCAGTAAGTGGTAGGAAAAGTCAATTATGAGCCCAGGTGCACAGGCTGCAAAGTGTACATGGAATTCTCCTAAGTTCATACTGGATCAGGATTGACCAAAGGCCCAGAAATTTCATTTTTTGAGCCATGGCCAAGTTTATTCAAGGCCAGCCTGTTTGTCCTTGCCTCTTGACACATTCCAAACAAGGTGAGTGGCCTCACTTTTCCTGACTGTTTCATCTGAGTGGATGGATGGATGGATGGATGGATGGATGGATGGATGGATGGATGAGCGAATGAACGAAGCACTAAGATAAAAGGCAGAAAGCAGCGACTCACTTCCGAGCCACCCGCTGGAGGGAACTGTCACTCGATTCCCTCTCCAAGGGAAGGATCTTAAAAGCTGACTGAAGTTTAAAGGGGCAACTATGTTTTCAACACAGTGTGGTTCAGAGGTAACTGGACAGGTCCTGAGCTGTGGGTGACCTCTAGTTACAACCGCCTGCTGTCCTCTTCAGTGTACTCAAGAAGTGGTGGGGGGGACGAGGAGAAACAAACGTAGAGCCTTGGGTGTGGATCAGTGGCAGATTATACCATGTCTGATCCTTTGCCACACACACACACACACACACACACACAACCTTCTCGAGCTTATATAGACTCAGAAAATAAAAATGAAAATGTATAAAACAAAGAACTTAATGAAAAGTTTTCAAATTTCATTTTCCTTTTAACATTACTTACCATAGGAAAAATAAGAACTCTCAGATATTGCCAGCCTTTTGGCGAGTTACAAAATGAGTATTTTGAAGAAGAACCATCACCACTGTTTAGCAGAGGAAATAGAACCTTGGAGTTTATACAGTACAGCGTGGAACTTGGCCACCTCCACCCTGGAGCTGGCCTCGGTGCTCAGGTTTACAGTTCATCCCGGAGTCTTCAGCAGCAGCAATCTCCATTCGTCTCTGCTGAGACCTGGATGAAGATAAGTGACTTCCACCTGCAGGCTATAGAAACATTTTAGGAAAATAGTTTCAGGTGTACATATAACCTAAATTTCAGCTGGATACTGAGGGCTGGTCTTCGGAAAGCTGAGCTCAGCCACCACTCTCCTCTACGGTGCAGGCGCTAGGTGCCCCAGCCACTAGCAGCCATGGAGGAGTCGCCGCCACTGCTTAGATGAGGTCTTTCAACTCGGCATCAGTCAGCTCATTCACCTCCATGATCCTCTCCAAGTGCTCCATGTAGCGGCTGTGGTCCTGCAGGAAGTGGGGCACTCTCATGTTCTCAGTAACTGCCAACCCTTTTAAGCGATCCACATCTTCATAAGACACCTGGAAAAAGGAATTGCTTTTTACAACTACAAGTTACATTCTGGAAGTGATTTTTTTCTCCAGGACCTTAAATATGTGGATATGAGACTAGGTGTGGTGACTCTCATCTTTAACCCCAGTACTTGGGAACTTGGAGGCAGATATCGGTGAATCTCTGAGTTTGAGGCCAGCCTGGGCTACAATGATGAGATCCTATATCAAAACAAAACAAAAAACAAAAATGTGGACTGTCAGGTTACTAGCTGCAAAATACAGAAGCAAACAAAAATTGTCGTTTACTTTACTACATTAAATATTATTTTATGCCCTCTCATGGCTAAGCATAAGCATAAAAGAACAGAGAAAATCAGTATTTGACTTCACATTCTTGGAACTGAATCCGTTTGTGTAAAGTCAGGTGCTAAGCTTCCTGTGTGTAAGGACAGATGTACCTTTTGTTGGTGGTGATGCTGAGGATCAGACTTTGGCCTTGAACATGCTAGGCAAGTCTACCATTGAGCTATATTCTCAGGTAGGAGAGACTAAACTCAAATAAATCTCTTGATTTAAGAGATGATGCACGCCTTTAATCCCAGCATGCAGGAGGCAGAGGCAGACAGGCAGGCAGGCAGATCTCTGAATTGGAGGCCAGCCTGGGCTACACAGTGAGTTCCAGGACAGCAAGGACTACACAGAGAAACCCTGTCTTGAAGAGAACAAATCTAAATAAGGGAATCAAAATGCAGCTAGCATGATGAAAGCTGAAGAAGAAAACTCTTGTGGACTGACTTCCTGTCTCCCATCAAGCTGGCAGACATAACTTGTTATATTCTCTTGCTTCTCACCCTCCATGCTGGTCAGCTTTCTCAGAACCAGAGGTGATATGCAGGCTGCTGGGGTGGAACTGTCACCCGCAGTCTAACTCAGCTGTAGTCTCTGTGATGTGCCCACTGCGGGCAAGCAGTGGGAGTCTTACGGGGACAGCCAATCCTGTCAGAATGGAGGCTCTCTCCATGGGAAAGAATCTGTGTAAAGGAACTGTAAAGCTACCCCGAAGCCTGTGTAACTCTAGTTGGGAAGCTGCTGCTGCTGTCTGGTAGAGGAGGCAGTGTTCCTACCAAATCGCCATCTAAATAACCGTGTGTATGCTCACGGATGAATACTACTATCTGCTATCAGAGCAGCTTCATTTTGCAGGGGGCAGGAGTTAATGGAGAAACGCATAACTGGTCAATGTGTCAAGAACTAAGTGGCATTTGAATGGGCAGTCCCAAGTGAGCCATCTCTATCACTCTCCCGCACTCAGGGTACATCACAGAGGGTAAGACAGAAGGGAATAGGGAGTGGTTTGGGATGCTGAGTTCGGCTGAACTCACAGCAGCTGGGATGGCTCATGGAGCCCACCCCTCCCTGAGGATCCTAAGAAGTTGGTGGTTGGTGGAAAATGCGAGACATTTTCCTCAGTGTTGCCATTGTCAAGTTGCCCATGTGTCTATAATCAACCCTTCACCCAACTTTAAAGAAACTTGTTGAGTCATGAAAACCATCTGTGGAGCAGGGAATAGTGGTGTCACACACCTTTAATCCCAGCACTCGGGGGCAGAAGCAGGCAGATTTCTGTGAGCTCAAGGCCAGGCTGTCCACACAGGAGTTCCAGGACAGCCAGGGATTTACAGTGAGAGAGACCCTGTTTCAAAACAAACACGCCCATAAAAGTAGAAGGGGATCTAGTTGAGAAGAAAAAACTTCTTATAATTCTTTAAGTTATTTTTACCTTTAAATTCCAAATCAAGGCTGAATTTCTTTATTTTTGGGTTTGGGGTCTCACTATGTAGCCCTGTTGGCCTAGTACTCACTATATAGATGCCTCTGCCTCCCAGGTGGTGGGATTAAGGCATTCACCAAGCCTGTCCTGGTAAGGCTGATTTTCAATACTCCGACTTCTGATTACCACTCTTCCAGGGTTGGCAGGAAGTCTTTTTGAGAAGAAATCATAGTCATATCGCACTTCTATCTTATGATTCTTGATGTTTATATTTCAGTTACCTACTATCTGTACCCCTAAATGTAATAGAAATAGGTTTTCTGTTTATGACAGACACGAGAGGAAAATGTCCAAGAGTATCTTGCCTACCACAACATATTGTATTGTTTACACACTTCCGGGTAATGGCAGCCCTGCCTTAAGCAAGTCTAATGCTAACTTTAAAAACACATTTTTATGTACTGGAGCAGGGTGTGGGCGTACTTTAGTGCACTGGAAGGTGCAAGCACGACTTGGCAGTTGTCCAGCTTGGGCGAGTGCCTTTACTGGCAGAAACAGCATCCCAGCCCAAATGGCAACATTTTTAAACAATATTGACTCATTTCCTGTTTTTATCATATTTTGATAATTTTTCTCATAGTGCTTCAATATAACAACATATATAGCCAATTAATCACCCTACAACAGCCTCTGCATAAAAAATTCAAAGCCTTTAAATAAGACAAGAAATGAGTAAACATAGTAAACAGTGCATGCCAAAAGAAAAGAGAAGCTGCAACCTGTGCCCAACAACCAAGCCATGAACAGAGGGCATATATGTGTGCATGAAGGACATGAAACATGCTGGCCCAGTGAACATGCAAAGGATAAGAAAACAAAATGGCCTGGCAAGGAAAAGTTTCAGTGGTTTGCACAGAGAAAACCAGCACAACAGTCCTTAAGGAAAGGTCTCATCCAGATAAGAGCTTTCACTCTGCAACTGTGGTGCTGGCTGAGCTGAGGGAGCTGCACCAGACAAGGTGGGGCTTAGAACACAAAGAGCAGGGAAAGCAGCACTGCTGCTGCAGGAGCGTAGGCACAGCTGTTGAGTCCCAGGCCACCCAGGGCTACATAGTGAGACTGTGGTAGTTTAAAAGAAATGTCCCCTAAATGGATTGTCACTATTATGAGGTGTGGCCTTGTTGGAGGAAGTATGCCACTGTGGGGGCGGGCTTAAGCTTCCCACAGTGTGACAGTCAGTTGACTTCCTGTTGTCTGCAAGGTGTGGTACTCTCAGCTCCAGCATCATGTCTGCCTGCACCCCGCCATGCTTCCTGCTATGATGATAATGGACTGAACTCTGAAACTGTAAGTGAACCACCCGTTAAATGATTTCTTTATAACAGTTGCCATGATCATGGTGATTTCATAGCAATAAAACCCAACTAAGACAGAGACCCTATCTCAGAATAAATCAGTAAAATCAGAGAGTTACAGACAAGCCGCTCTCTTGTAAGGAGTGAATATGACCGGCTTGAGTGAAGGCCAATGCTCACTAACTGTCCCCAAACTCCTAGCGCCCAAGAATGACACTGAAATCTATCTACCCTGCCTGTGCAGAGGCCAGGTGGCAGTGGATCTGTTTGTAACACGACTTCCTAAATAGACGTATTTTAAACCTTTTTAAAAATGTGTTTGTTTATCTGCGTGTATATGTGTGTATGACATATGTGACTGGTACTTTTGAAGAGCAGAAGAGGGTTCTGGATCTCCAGGAACTGAAGTTAATAGATGGTTATAAGCTGCCATGTGTGTGCTGAGAATGAAATCCAGATCCTCTGCCAGAGTAACAGGTGCTCTTAACCCATCTCTCCAGCTCCCTAAATACATTTTCTAATGACTTATTTTTATTTGTGTATATGCAGGTGTGCATGTGAGTGCAGGTGTGCACAGGTGTGCGTGTGAGTGCAGGTGTGCATATGAGTGCAGGTGTGCGTATGAGTGCAGGTGTGCATGTGAGTGCAGGTGTGCGTGTGAGTGCAGGTGTGCATGTGAGTACAGGTGTGCATGTGAGTGCAGGTGTGCGTGTGAGTGCAGGTGTGCATGTGAGCGCAGATGTGCGTGTGAGTGTAGGTATGCATGTGTATGCAGGTGCCTACTGAGGTCAAAAGAAAGAATAGGTCCCCCGAAGTAGAGTTACAGGTGGTTATGAACCATTCCATCTGGGGTGCTGAGAACCAAGCTCAGGTCCTTTGCAAGAACAGCAAAGGCTCTTAGGGACTGAGTCATCTCCCCAGATACCCAGTTTCTGGAATATTTGAAGCACACTGTTATGTCTTGTGTAGAAAGGATTCCTTTCAAATGTCAGCATTCAATGTCAAAGCACTTGGTCATCTGAGTCCCCGATGGCCACATGCAACAAGATTGGTACTGTATTTTAATGTTATAATGAATTAATGATAAATTAGATAATATCCTTGCTCACAGGAGAGCTTAGCAAGGCAAAGTGCCACAACTACAGCTTCCTTCATACTTTTACAAAGAAACCCTTTTCATTCCATTTATTTATTTATTGTGTATACAGTGTTCTGCCTGAATGTCTGCCTGCAGGCCAGAAGAGGGCACCAGATCTCATAACAGATGGTTGTGAGCATGAGGTTGTTTGTGAGCATTAGGTGCTGGGCGCAGAATTCAGACCTCTGGAAGAGCAGCCAGTGCTCTTAACTGCTGAGCCATCTCTCCAGGCCAAGAAAACCTTTTTAAAGATAGATATGGTAGTGCATGCCCAGAATTCTTGCAGGCACTGTCCAAAAAATAAAATAAAATAAAATAAAATAAAATAAAATAAAATAAAATAAAAAAGGCTTAGTGATAGTGGCACACACCTTAACCTCAGCACTCAGGAGGCAGAGGCAGGTGGATCCTAGGACAGCCAGAGATACACAGAGAAACCCTGTGTTAAAAACAAACAAAACAAGCTTACAGTCATCTTCAGCAGCACATCTATTTGGAGGCTATCCTGGCTCCATGAGATCCTGGTTCAATAACAGACAAAATCCAAAAGCAAACCCAAAAAGATGTTTTGATTTTTTTTTTTTTTTTTAAAAAAGATGCACATAAAAATAAGGTATCTCCCCAAATTCTCTACTCCTCTGTCTCTTCCTGATCACAGAGTTTCCTTCTGCTGTCACAATAAGAAACTTGTTCCAACAACAACAAAATAACAGTTTGAACTTGAGTGTGTGACCATACAATGGAAGGAAAGGAAATGCTGACCGGGAGCGCTGGAGGGCTGGGTCGCTGCGCACTCACCTTGCCCAGGGCAGTCAGCAGATGAAAGTCTATGGACTCTCTGAATCGAAGGATTTGAAGGATTCCATCCAAGTACACCTGGTCTTTACTGAAACACCCTGGAGGAACCAGAACAATGTTTACTTTCTTTCTCTTTAAAAGACTATTTTATTTTTAATTTTGTGTGTGTGTGTGCGCGCATGCATGTGTGGTGTATGTACCTCAGTATGGACACCTGAGGAGGCCAGAAGCATTAGCTCTCTTGAAGCTGAAGCTGTGAGTTGCCCAGAGTGGGTACTGGGAAGTGGACTCAGGCCCTCTGCACAATCAGCACACATTTCATTGCTCAACCATTTTTCCAGCCTCAGCGGTTACTTTTTATGTTTAAAGAAACATAAAATTGGATGCTAGCCATTCTCTTTGCATGGGAGCAGCTCTGTTTTTAAAATAGCCTACTTTTATTTTTTGAGACAGGGTCTCACACACTAGATAGCTTTAGCTGTGCTGGCACTCTTTGTAGGTCAGGCTAGCCTTGAGCTCAGAGAGATCCGCCTGCTTCTGTTTTGTGCTGGGATTAAAGGTGTGCACCACCATGCCCGGCCCATGTTTGTTTTTATTCAATTATTTTTACAACATAAAATGCAAGATCTTGGAAAGTAACAAAATAGTATTGATAGTACACAGGCCAGTACTTTGACCTGAAGAACTCATTTTACTGCTTTTTGTTAATTAAAATGACATCCTCCCCAAATTTAAAGACTGGGACTTAAAAGTCAGTGCCTTACAAACATTACCCCACCACACACCTGAGCATGAAGGTGACGCCTTGGTGTGATGGGGATAGGGTGAGAGGTCTCACGAGGGCACTATGGAGATAAGGGGTTCTGTTTTCCTCTGTTTGCTCTGTCCTGCCCTAACTCCTTCATAAAGACCATGACACTGGACGCTGTGGTACACTCCTGTGACTGCAGCTAACTCCTTCATAAAGACCATGACACTGGACGCTGTGGTACACTCCTGTGACTGCAGCTAACTCCTTCATAAAGACCATGACACTGGACGCTGTGGTACACTCCTGTGACTGCTGCTATTTAGGAGACTGAGGCAAAAGGATCTTGAATGCGATCATCCTGGGTGAAATAACGATACTGTTTTGGTTGATTAGAATTGTCTTGTTTTTGTTTTCATTTTTTTAGACTAGATTTCAGACTCAGGAAACATCTCAGTCTGTAAAGAGCTCACTTCTTAAACATGAGGACCTGAGTTCAATTCTAAAAACCTACATCTAAGAACTGTCAATGAAACTGACTCTTGTTGTGAAGCCCAGGCTGGCTTTAAAGGCACATCCATTTCCCACCTCAGCCTCCCAAGAGTGGATTTACAGGCATGTGCTATCACACCCAGCTAAAATTATGACTTAATGGTTTAAAAACCAGAAAGCCAAGATTGATCTTCACAGGGAGTTCCTAGTCAGCCAGGCTTACATTGAGATTCTATCTCAAAACAAAACAAAACAAAAACCTAACATCATGGGTTTGTACTCAGTTGGTACAGTGCATGCAGGGACCCCTGGCTTGGACTCCCAGCGCTGCACAAACCTGATAGTGGTGCACATCTGTAATTCTGGAGGTAGAGAGATCAGAAGTAACCTGGACTACCAAAACCTTGTCTCATAAAAACATAAAACAGCAAAATGCCAATCAACCAACCAACCCCCCCCACACACACACACACAAAATGGA
Organism: Chionomys nivalis; assembly: GCF_950005125.1. Classification (NCBI taxonomy): domain Eukaryota; kingdom Metazoa; phylum Chordata; class Mammalia; order Rodentia; family Cricetidae; genus Chionomys; species Chionomys nivalis. Next base: position 21,956,996 of record NC_080089.1, on the reverse strand, counting down.
CACCTGTAATCCTGATACTCTGGAGGCAGAAGGAAGATGATCTCAAAGTCAACAATAGTCATAGCCACATAACTTCAAGGCTAGCCTGAGTCTCATAGTGAACCTGACTCAAAATATAAATAACTCGAAATAAATACACTCTATGTGATTTTTATATCGTTTCTCCCATGAAAGTAGGGATGACATCCAGAATTTAAAGAATGTATAGGAATAGACCAGGCATGGTGGCACACACCTTTAATCCCAGAATTTGGGAGGCAGAGGCTGGTGAATCTCTGTGAATTTGAGACCAGCCTGGTCTACAGAGTGAGTTCCAGGACAGGCTCCAAAGCTACAAAGAAATCCTGTCTTAAAACAAATAAACGAACAAATAAATAATAGAAAAATTCTATATAGCCTCATATTAAGGAATTGTTGCTAATTTTATTAGGCATGCTAGTAGCACAGTGATTAGGAACGATACTGTTCTAATTACCTAGAGATACACACTGAGACATCCATGATATGATATTTGAATTAGATTTACATTGTTATAGGAAAGCAGGAACACTGAAAAGCAGATGATTCGGTAAGAAAATGTCAGTGGATACTAAGCTCTAAGCTCAAGTAATGTATTCATGAGGGCTCATTGAATGAAAATTGTCCTTGTTTTATATAAATTTCAGGATGTCTCTTTTTTTTTTGAGACAGGATTTCTCTGTAGTTTTGGAGCCTGTCCTAGAACTAGCTCTTGTGGACCAGGTTGGACTCGAACTCACAGAGATCTGCCTGCCTCTGCCTCCCGAGTGCTGGGATTAAAGGTGTGCGCCACCACCGCCCGGCTCAGGATGTCTCTTTAAAAAACCTTTCAGGAGTAGAGTTGCTGCTCTTGCGGAAGACCTGAATTTGATTCCCAGCACCCACACAGAGGCTCACAACCATCTCTAACTCTAGTTTCAGGGGATCTGACAAACCTTCTGCACTTCATGGATATCAAACATGCATAGATATACATGCAGGCAAACACCCATATACATAAAAATTTTTAATTAAGATTAAAGAAAAAATCAAAAGAGCTCGAGTGGCTTAGTCAGAGAAGTGCTTGCTGTGGAAGCGGGCCTGAGTCTGACCTCCAGCACCTCTGTAAAGAGCTGGGAGTGGTCATGCATGCAGATAATCCCAGTGCTGTGAAGGCAGGAGACAGGTGGATCTCTGGAGCTTACTGGACAGCCAGTCTAGTAGAGCCCATGCTCCTAAGTCCAAGTCAGAGACTCTGTCTCAAAATATAAGGTAGGAAAACAAAGTTGGGTAGGCAGCACAGTCACCTCCTAGGTATGAAAGAGAATGCAGTTAAGGCCATTCTTGGGTATACAATTGAGACTCTGTCTCAATTATTTTTAAAATGGGGGTGGGGAGTACGGTGGTAGGCCATGGTGGCACACGGTTTGAATCTAGCAAGTATGAGTTCAAGGCCAACAAGGATTACAAATGGAGGTCTAGGCTGGCTAAGGCTGCTTAGCAGGACTTGTCTGGGGAAAGCTTGAGGCAGCTCAGGGGGCTCACAGTGGGCTTACCATGTCCACCTGACTCCCTGAGTTCCAGCCCAGAAACCCATGTGAAAAGCTGGACGCAGTGGTAGCATCTGTAGCAGGAGCTTCCTAAGAAGCTTGGGGAGCCAGGCAGCCTAGAGCAGGTAATATGGCGGAAACATGTTGTCTCCTGTTTCTTCCTCAATAAAGTGGGAGGACAGAATGGACTCTCAAAAGCTGTCCTGTTGCCGGGCGGTGGTGGCGCACGCCTTTAATCCCAGCACTTGGGAGGCAGAGGCAGGTGGATCTCTGTGAGTTCGAGACCAGCCTGGTCTACAAGAGCTAGTTCCAGGACAGGCTCCAAAACCACAGAGAAACCCTGTCTCGAAAAACCAAAAAAAAAAAAAAAAAAAGGTGTCCTGTTATCTCCACATGCATGGCACGGCGCCTGTGCACCTATACAAACATATCACACACACACACGCACTAAAAAAAATAAATCAAAATTTCTTCAAGGATACTGGAAGCTGACTTCTGATCTTCACAAACATGTTTTCTCTCCACTAAAAACCTTAGACAGAAAGCTAGGAAAAACAACAACAACAAACCTAACCCTGCCTTCTGTATCCTCTGTATGGATAGGTGGCTGGAGCTGTCAAACACAACATGATCAAGAAACTTAATGATAAAAATATCTGAAAAAAACAAAACAAAAGCCGGGCGGTGGTGGCGCACGCCTTTAATCCCAGCACTTGGGAGGCAGAGGCAGGTGGATCTCTGTGAGTTCGAGACCAGCCTGGTCTACAAGAGCTAGTTCCAGGACAGGCTCCAAAACCACAGAGAAACCCTGTCTCAAAAAACCAAAAAAAAAAAAAAAAAAAAAAAAAAAACCCCAAGCAGATAGTTCTTTTAAAGAAATACAAAGATCAACTAAACAAATTAAAAGATGTTCCACACCATAGTCATCAGGTAAACACAAATCAAGACTACAGTAAGATGCAGTTTTACATTTAAACCAATTGCTGGTTTAAACAATGAAAATCGCAAATGTTAGCAAAGATGTGGAGAGGACCATTTAACACTGGTGATCGTGAGCCAGCAGAGTCACGCGGTGCCTCTGAAGCTCAACAGTCACCCTGTTCCTGGACTATTCTACTCCTGGGCAGAGGTGGCTTATGCTTGTAATGTCAACACCCGGGATGCTGAGGTGAAGAGTTCACCAGGATGAGCTGTGGGGGTGATGTGCAGGCAGAGTAATGGAAACAGCACATAAACACAGCGGAGCGTTATTCCTGAGGGCCTAAAGATGGAAACTAATCAACAACCACAGCTGGCAAAAGAACAAAGAATTATTTCAGCCACAGCATGAATCTGAAAATATCCGTCCAGGTCTGGTTTCCCATGACATTAATCCCTGCACTCAGAGGCAGAGGCAGGTGAATGTCTGTGAGTTTGAGGCCACCATGGTCGACAGAGTGAGTTCCAGGTCATCCAGGACTACACAGTGAGATAGTTTCAACAAGAAAACCAAAACTGGGGCGGGGAGAGGTCCCGATGATTGCAGGAATCCAGCTAAAAAGGATCACAAATTATAATTCTGTTCATATGACATGTTCAAAGTAGATAAATTTAGAGAGATTGAAAGAAAAACCCGCTCTTTGGGCTGAGGAGGGAGGAAGACTTGATTGGGGGAGGGGGGGAATGGGAGGTGGTGGTGGGGAAGAGGCAGAAATCTTTAATAATTAAATAAATTAATTAATTTAAAAAAAAAAAAGAAAGAAAAACCCACTAAAAGTACTGCCTGAAAGCTGAGAGAGAGAATATATGGGACATGAATTCTAGTGGATATCTGTTTCTTGGGAGCCTGGGGCAGGGGGGAAAGGGCTGGGTGAAGAGAATATTCCAAAATTAGTGGTGATAACTGTGTGGCTCTATAATATTGAAAAAACAATGAAGTTTACATTTTAAATAGCTGAACTAATTGTAAGGCATATGCCATCTCCAGTATCTCAATAAAGGTGTCTCTAAAGGTTGGAGAGATGACTCTGTGGTTAAGAATGTTTACTGCTGTTACTAAAGACTCAGGTTGGGTTTCCATTACCACATCAGGTAACTCACAACTGCTCCAACTCAATTTCCAGGGATTCTGGTGCCCTCGGGCCTCTGAGGGCACCAGGTACACACATGGTGCACATGAACTCATAGAGGCGCACACACACATACACCTAAGTAAAAATAAATAAATAAATCTTAGAAAATGAGAAAGAAATAGCAAAAGAAAATTAATAGCTGTTAGTGATTGGTTGATCAAGAAGGTTGTATGTGTACTCATCCTATTTTTTTAAGTTACAAAAATTTTTACATTTGTGTGTATGTGTGTGTGTGTGTCATAGTGCTCAAGTGGCTGTTGGATCAGAAGGCAACTTGTAGAAGTCACCTCTCTCCTTCCACTGTGTGAAGTCTCAGGGATCAAATTCAGGCCATCAGGCTTGGCAGCTAGCACCTTTACCTGCTGAGTCATCTTGCTGGCCCTTCCGGCCTTTTAAAATCAGGGTCTCACTATATAGCTGGCTAGCCTTAAACTTGTTAGCCTCCTGTTTAACAACTAGCCAGACAATCAGAATCCTGCCACTGAGGGACACTTACCTGGCTGGGAAGTATCAGTCCACCCTCTCTTGGCTCTTACACAGTAATCCCATCTTGTATTAGGGTCCTTTACAAACTTGCCGATATCTTTAAAGAGTTCACAGAAAGACATCTGGCTGGCTTGATACACTGTATAGTAAAGGAGGGCAGCCCTCCATAGGAAGGGGTCTTTTCTGAACAGGACGCTATGAATGCTGGCCAGCCCTTCCTCTGTAGGGTTGTTTGGCTTTAGCTCATGTTTTTTGCGGCCAGTCCAACTGTTCCATGGCTGCTGGAGGTTGTTAATTCCCCGAAAGTAATGCGTGCCTACAGAGAGAAAAAGTATGAATGACAGGCAATGACACTGTTTTGACACTTCCCCAAAGAATATTTGCATTTAGGTCTGGAATATTCTCCCTCCAAGTCCTAAGTGCTAAAGGCTTGTCCCCAACATGGAGCTCCTAGCGGGTGGTAGGACTGAGGGTAAGGCCTAGTGACAGTGTGGAGTTTTTCCTCTGCCTTCTCTGCTGTCTTGGCCATATTCGGTGGCCACATACACCCAGCATGATGTCTTACCAGTCTGTCTTACCGGGCTCAAAGGCAGTAAGGAGTTTAAACCTACAAAAACATCAGTCAAAATAAACATTTCAAGTTGACTGTTTTTGGCTATATGAGACCTTGTCTCAGAAAACAAATTTAAAAGTTAAAGAAAAAAAAATCCCCAAGCTCCTAAGGCAGAAAAAGGTCTTTCACAGATCAAAGACCCAGATACTCTCTTCGTGTGCAATTTTTCTCTTCATGTGTAATATTTGTAAAGGGATGCAAATATCCCTTTAAAGAGATAATATACCTTCCCTTCTCAGAAAGCAGCCTCCAGTACGGTGGCTTGTGGGACAGCAGCCAGGGAGCATGTTAATCCTGGCTGGTTCTCTGTGTCTTCACTCAGAGAAGGGTAACTTTTCCTTTTCTTTCCTAAGCATGTGTCCCCTCAACTTCAGATGGAAGACTAAATCCCAAAGGACTGAAATGAATTTCCAAGAGAGTGTTCTAAAATTATAATTTGAAATGACATATACTCTAAGTAAAGCTTAACAACCTCATGAATTTTTACTAAATACTACTAGGGAAAAGCCACACCCTCTGGAAGAAGACTTCCTTAGGGGATTCGTGACAGTAAATGAGGACATGGGAAGGGCTTCCTACCTATCTCATGCCTCAGCATCCCCTCCAACCAGTGCTCTCGCGCAGTAGAAATATTGATGGTTAGAGTTGGGCATCCATTTACCACTGTCATGGATGCCCTGGAAAGCAGGTCTTCAGTAAGATGAACTACAATCTAGGTAGAGAAAAAAACACATCTATAGGGCTGGGAGGACAACCCAGTGGGTTAGGGCACTCAATATAAAGGCTGACAACCCAAGCTCTCCAAAACCGACATGTTAGAAGGAAAATCAACTCCCTAAAGTTGTTCCCTGTCCCCTGACCACCATACACACTGTGGCATGCATGTTCCCACAAACATACACATACAAATATATAATTATATAACATACACATGCACACACACACAGAGAGATAGACTTGGAAAAGGAAGAAAGTTTTTACAAAAAATAACGGGCCCATACATAAACTAAGTTGAATTAAATTAAGTTGATAAAATGTATATCCGGTCACATTTGAACCTTCTAATCTTAACCCTCTGAGAATTTAAGAACCTTTATTGGACTAAAAAGAAAGCAAAGGAGGCTGGTTGTGGTAGCACATGCTTTTAATCCCAGCACTTGGGAGGCAGAGGCAGGGGGATCTCTGTGAATTCAAGTCTACCCTGGTCTACACAGCCAGTTCCAGGACAGTTAGCAGACAGATAGCACGAGTGAGAGAGACCGAGAGAGAGACCGAGAGAGAGAGACCGAGAGAGAGAGAGAGAGAGAGAGAGAGAGAGAGAGAGAGAGACCCTATCTTTGAAACAAAGAAAGTAGATGGCTGTGCTAAGGAAGACACAACTAAAAATTGTAATTTTAATGGTAAAGAAAGGGGTACAATGGGGACTAGGAGGACCAAGGCAAGAGGAACAAGGTCTAGTTGGCTACAGAGAGAATTCAAGGCCACCCCGAGCAATTTAGTAAAATTCTGTCTCAAGCAAAAAGAAGAGGGAATAGAGCTTCAAGGTAGCGTGCTTGTCCAAGGCCCTGAGTTCAAGTCTCAGTGCTTTAAAAAGGGGGAGGGAGTGACAAGATGGCTCAGTGGACAAAGGTGCTTACCCTGCAAGATGGCAACTCAAGTTTGCGCCCCAGAATCCACACAGGGACTAGGAAGTACCAGCTACCAGCTCATGGATGGGGAGTGGGGAGGACCTGTTCCTTGTCAGTGCCAAGGTTTTGAGACTGATGAATGAGACTGGCCTATCAATAAGAGAAGACTGCAGCAAATTCTCTCAGTAATTCTCCCTGAGTAACACACAAAATACCATAAACTACACATATAAGAATCAAATAAGAGCAAAAGAAAGGTGGCAAGAAGCCAGTTCAGTGAGTTAAAGGGACTGCAGAAAAAAAAAAATGTATGTGGCACTGACTGCAAGTGCCAATATCACAGCCACGTCCCCAAGTCACCCATGGCCCATACCTCTCCTAGGCAGCCTTCCTTCACCATGTACTTCCTAACATGACTCCAGATTCGAGTTTTAGACAACAAGCTACCACCAGTAGCTTGTTCGAATTTCTCATAGCTTCCGTATTTCTGTAAAGTCAGCTCCATAATATTGATGGACTGTAAAAGAAAGGGAGATAAGGACAGTGAACAGCTCATGCCACTCTGAGACGAAGGGAGCTAATTATCACCTAATTTGTCAAGACTTGTTCAGATTTATTGATTACTGAATTAAGCTGCAATCCCAGCTGTGCATTTTTCTAAGTTTAAACAGTTTCCACCGGCTTTTCCAAATTTGCAAATGTTCTGGCCCAGCATTGCATTCATGGTCTACAGAGTCAGATCCTCCCGGGCTGCACAGTGAGACTGACTACAAAGGTCCAAAGGGAGAAGGCTGGTGAGCAACACTCTTCTTTCCTGTCTTCTCATGTCTTTAGCACATCATGTCTACACCTGCTGCTGGGAAAAGCTGGGCAAAGAGGGTTCTGGCTCCTCGACAAGATATATCGTGTCTTCGAAGAACTCCAATATAAATAAAGTATTCTGTAAATCAGTTAATATGCTATAAGTACCATTTAAATAAAGGAAAAAAGTCCTTTAAAAACATACAAAATAACCAGTCCTCTGTAACAACCTATAAAATCTGCTTACAATGCATTTATTTATCTATTTATTCTATGTTATGCGTGTTTGCCTGATGGATGTCTGTGCACCACTTGCATGCTTTGCTTTGTTTTGTCAAAAGTAACAAGAAAATTTTATTCAAAAGGAAGGCAAAAGTACTGGTCAGAAATACAGACATTGGGCCACAAGAATGAAAGAGTACTTAAGTGCCAAAAGATACTTTTTATTCTGGTGCCAAAAAATAGTAAACAAAAATTATAGTCTTAAAATCCTTCCATCTTCCCTCCAGGGCAACGTATCATTTACTTCCCATCATTCTAAAAGGTTGAGACCTTTTCCCAACACACAGAGAAAAGGTGAAGACTACTAAAAATCTGGTGATAAAGACAAATTCTCAGAGCCTCCAAGAGAACCACAGGATAGAAAAATGTAAGTCAGAAGAAACCTGTTCTTCAAAGATCTTTTGGGAAGGAAAAAATTCCCCTGTATCTGGCTGCTCTTGAGAGGCCCCAGCCTGGCTCCCGGCACTCACACAGCGGCCCACGTGGTCTGTAACTCTAGTCCCAGGGGATCTAACACTCTCTTCTGGCCTCCGCAGGCATCCATGCATGAAGCAGACTTACCAACATACAGGAAAACACCCATACACATAAAAATAAACATATCTCTTTAAAACCACACATATGCATACAAAGAAATCTTTAAGAAAATCTATGAAGCTGGGCAGTGGTGGCGCACGCCTTTAATCCCAGCACTCGGGAGGCAGAGGCAGGCGGATCTCTGTGAGTTTGAGACCAGCCTGGTCTACAGAGCTAGTTCCAGGACAAGCTCCAAAACCACAGAGAAACCCTGTCTCAAAAAACCAAAAAAAAAAAAAAAAAATCTATGAAAAGAAATCTTATTTCTGGGTTCTTGTGGACTGGAAAGGAAATAACTGAGAAACAGTTACAGGGTCATTACATGCCCTGTGCTGCCAGGCTGTCTCCCATATTCTAGGTGTGTCACTGTGACCAATCACTGAAGTGTGACACCCAGTGGTGGGTGTAATAACAATGACAATCAGTCACCTATTACATCATCACTGCTGTGGTTCCATTCTTTATTAAACAATGCACTTGACATGTCATACCAGGAGGGGACAATCACACCACAAATGTAGCAACGCATAGATACATCCCTAACGAACTAGGACGGCATCAGAAAGTTAGCACAGGACAAATTACTCCTGAAAGCCTTGTTATTCAGCATGGCCGAGGGCAGAGACACTGGAGTAGCCAGGCTGTCCCGAAATGTAGACCTTAATGCTCATCTTTAAACCTATTAAATCCGAACCTGGGTTTGGCTTGTTTTTGTTTTGGTGGTGGTAGTGTTTCACGACGGGGACTCAATGTATACAGATCAGACTGATCTCAGTTCACAGAGATCCGCCTCCCTCTGCCTCTTGAGTGCTGGAACTAAAGGTGTGGGACAGCATGCCAGCTTTCAAACCCTGCTTTTGAAACAAGGTTCCCAGGTGATTCAAATACAGTAAAGTGCAAGAAATATGCAGAACTGTAAGGAGAGCACAGGAGTCCCCGTGTGCTGATTGCTTTGTGTGACAACTAAGATGACTAAAAGTACAAATTAGCAATAATTAAAACCAAATCAACAAGGACATTTTACATGCTCCAGTGAAGAGTGTGGGAGCTGGGCTTTAAACACCGCAGAAGAGAGTGAGTGTCCCCTCTGTATTGGAGAGACAGACCTAAAAGAAGTTTAAATTTTTTGGTTGTAATTTATGCTTATGCTTTTCAAATGTTTTTCTCTCCATATTTAATTTTTCCTTTATTATTCCTCCAAGGGTCTTCTTTAAAGCACGCACTTAGGATGTGGTCATCTGCTTACTACACAGGGGTCCCTTATATGTGATACCCTTGTCAAAGAATAAGTACAAATAGTGGTGTGTGTTCAAGAGGGTACACAATAGAACACCATTTCTTCCACCCCATCTTGCCTTGCCCGTCACCACCATAGCAGCAATACTATATAGGGTTACACTGATGTTTCCAAAAAGCTTGTTTAAATATTTCACACCAGCAATTGGGACTGCAGATACATCTTGCCTGGTAAGCATGGAGTCTCAGGTCTGATGCAGTACTGCATTAAATAAAAACAGACAGACAGACGGGTCTGTAATCCCAGCACTAGGGAGGTGAGAACTTCACAGGCATTCTCTGTTAGTGAGTTTGAAGCCAACCTGAGCTACAGAAGACCATGTCTTTAAAAAGAAAAAGTCCATTGTATGTGGCTTATATGGAGACAGTATTTAATATCTACTAGATGCTAAAAAAATAATTTTGCTTCTTCCTGTCATCAGTAATTCTGAATGTTAGACTCTCTGCCCCCAGAATCGAAAGGTAAAGAACATGACTGAACAGAAGAAGAGGGCCAGGTTTTCCTGTTTTTCTTCCTTTCTTGGAGACAGTTTTCTGTAGCTAAGACTGGCCTCAAACTCCTAACCCTCCTGTCTTTGTCTCCAAAGTTGGGATTGCAGATGTATGCATCACAATGGGCTCTATTTTCCTGTGTGTCTACGTTCTCAATACAGATGTGGGATGCAGAGCGTCAGTACAAGTCAATGTACCAGTCGACAAGTCTCAGAGGCAGCTCAACTTTATAATTAAAAATAAATCTATCACATTTTCCAGACAACATTTACATTTTCTTCTTTTTTAAGTTTTTTTAAAAAATATTTTTAATGTGTTTTGCCTCCATGTATCTGTGCATCGTGTGTGTGTTTGTGCCTGCAAAGGTCAGAAGAAGGCATCAGACCCCTGGAACTGGAGCTTTAAATGGTAACTATGTGGATGCTGGGAACTGAAGAGGATACAGTGCTCTTAAGCATTGAACCATCTCTCCAAGGCCTAGATTCTTTTAAAAGTAAGCAAATTTCTTACTGATGGCATGCAGACAGGAATTCTAAAATATGAAAAATGAAGAGAAAACTTCTTCATATCCACTAGGCTGACTATAGGAAAAAACAAAAACAGAACAAGAACACAACAAAAGCTGATGAACATGTAGAGAAACCAGAACCTCTAGTCACTACTGAGTGATAGCAGCCAGTGGTAATCATTTTGAAGTTCATTGTAAGGTTAAAACTAGCACAAGACATCTAAGTAACTTATCTACAAAATGAAAATCTTTTTCTCTATAAAATGTCCACCATTGTGTTTGAGGGGATGACAAACTTCCTAAAAAATTTCAGTGTCTGCTAAATGATCTGCTTTTGGTTTACTTGCTGATTTTGTCTTCAGTTCAGTAACTGCGAAGTCTATCAGTCACAGGCACTTCCACAGTTGTGAGCTAACAAAGCAATCTCTCCTCTCAAGTGCAGCCCCGGTCAGTGAAAGCCTTGCACACTGGAGGCACTGGTACACTGGCATGTGAACCCGCGAGAGGGCAGTTAGTTAGGTCTGCCTTTCCCGGGTTTGCCTCTTTGCTGGCAACATGGAGATGCCAGGTCCTTGCCCTACTTACCTTACAGAATTGCTGTACGGACACAATGGAGATGGGAAGTGAGCATGCTTTGTAATCTGCTTCCAAAACCACTGGACAGTGTTGAATCTGACAAAACTTCTAGTCTTTAATTTTAGAATTCAGGGTAAATATTTTACCCTTTAACTTTTTTTGGTTTTGGTTTTTTGAGACAGGGTTTCTCTGTGTAAAAGCCCTGGCTGTCCTGGAACTAGCTCTTGTAGACCAGGCTGGCCTCGAACTCACAGAGATCTGCCTGCCTCTGCCTCCCAAGTGCTGGGATTAAAGGCGTGCGCCACCACCGCCTGGCTAAAAATTTCTTTAATTGAAAAAAATTCTGGCTGTATTTGGTAATAAACCTGGGGCCTCATGCACTCTAGGCAAGAGCTCCAGCACTGAACTACAGCCATGGGCTGTCTTAGTGAGCTATGACTGTCACTTGACACAGCCTAGAGCCATCTGAGAGAGAAACTGCATAGATTAGATTATCCTGTGACAAGTCTGGGGAAATGTCATGATTGTTAACTGATGTGGGAGGGCCTAGCCCACAGTAGGTGGCACCATTCCCTGGGCAGATAGACCTGGAATATATAAAAAAAGCTAGGGAAGTATGACCCTGCCTATGAGTGAGCCATCAAGCAGACTTTTCCCATGGTTTCTGCTGTGTTCCCTTAGCTATGGCAAGTCCCCTGGTTAGAATAATGCTTCTTGGAATAGCAAGCAGGCCTGCCTTCCAACTCCAGCCCCGTGTGTGAGCGAGCACACGCACACGCGTGCATATCGTTCCTTGGGAGCTATCCACCATGATTTTGGTTTGTTGACTTCAGAACGCACACATTCCTCCTGTTTGCAGACCAACAAGCTGCAGAGATCTGTGATTATAAGTGGAGCTTTTTACATGAGCTTGGAGATCACACTCAGGTGTTCATGCTTTAGTACCAAGCACTTTACTGACTGAGCATCTCCCCTGACATCAAGTCTTTTTCTTTACATCAATGCTGTCTAAACTATTTCCCGGAAGTCATCTACATAATGTCATATTGAAAGATTTCATGTCAAGTGAGTTTAGACAACGTTAGATTACATAAAGTCAGAATATTCTTAAGTCACTATTGTGACAGCTGTGCCAGGGCGCCTTGGAAATGAATAGAACGTGTGCGAAGCAATGCACAAACTCTCCTCTCTCTAAACTCAGAACGAAAAGCAACATTTCAAACCTAAATGAGTTTTCCAATGGTGGTTACTTCTTCTTGGCAACAAATTTGACAATTAAATACTTGTAATTGCTTAATCAGATCATCACAGCCAAATTTGAGGGGATGTAATAATAAACTTACATAGCATTGCCCACAGTAGTGGCCACACCACAAGGTCTTCAATGTAAGCAGTAAGGATTGTGGAAAGTACTGCATAACATACTCAGGAAAGACAACATAACAGCACTTTAAAAGATCTCTATGCTGGTAACCAATATACAAACAGTATGTAGGCTGAAGTTGATCCATGGGTCACTAAAATTGGGTCCACTGTTTATAAAGGCCTTCTCTAAAATTATACCCACCAGGAAAAAGAAATATTAATTTGTCTAGCTGTTATTCATTCAAACTTAAGCCAACTCCTGTGTCAATCACTATTACTTTCATATTTCAGAATCTAAGTCCATCACCTGCTATTAGGCTGGCAGAGCTGATATCTAAACACACATAATGATACTCTGAATGTGTTACAAAGAAAGTATTGTGAAATCATGGGAAAATGTAAGTAGATGTGGGACATTAGAGGAAACAAGCTATTCCAGGCAGAGGGGATGGTTACTGTTAAAACACACAGGGATCAAAGACGGTGAATCCTGGTCTGGGGAAGCTCAGTGCAGGAATATGTAACCTACCCTGTTAGTAAAGAGGTGCTATCCAGGAGAAAAGGCAAACAGAAACTTGACAGCTATAGCAGCAGATAAATGCAATGGCAGCTACTTATACAAGATGCTCTGAGGGATAGCACTAACTGGTGAAAGGCTTTGCAGTTTGGTCTTAGGGGCCGAGAGAGTGCCTGACAGCCGACATGGTAGAAGAAAACTGACTCTCACAAATTGTTCTCTGGCTCCACACATGCACCATGGCATCTGAGTACTCCAACAAAAACAATATCTTTTAAAGCTTTTTGGTTTCAATATGAAATTTTAGGAAGCCTGGAATGTTGCTGGGAAGGAAAGTGACATGAGCAGATCTGAACCCTAGGAAGACCTGAGAGCAGCATGGGAAGCAGGGAGGAGACCAGGACAAAGAAAACACTTTTGCCAATAATCAAGTTTGCCATAACATAAACTGCATTATAATAAAAAGAAACAGCCCAAATACTTATAAACCATTCTACCTATCCACATATGTAGAGCCCAGGGAATGGACAGACCCTAGACATTGAGTCCTGTCCAATACATGCCAAAGTCAGACACAGGAGGGGAATGCCACTAGCCTGTTCCTCTGGGCCCTTGGATCTCCTCTTCTATGTTCTGTGTGGTCAGGGCTGGAGGTGGACTGGGTGTATACAAAGGTGAGAGGACATGAGAATGTGATGGCTTCTAGGGTATTTGTAAACACCATAATAGTGCAAACCATTCCCTCCAACGGAACAAGCAGCTTCCTAGTAAAGCCTGGTGGAGCGCATGCGCTACCACACCCGAAGGTCAGTGTGCAAAGCCTTCAGTGCCGCATCAACTCTGGTGTGAAAGAGAATCCTTTTGTTATGAGGTTAAGAAATGACCCCACTTCTCCTATGTAGTATATAAAATTTCCAAGGGACATAGTAATCTCTAAATAACCCATTAGAAAGCCTTATTATGTTGAGATATGTGTAAAAGATTTGTGATCTTCTAAATAGAAAAAAGTGTCATCTGGAGAGAGGTGTAATTTAAAAACTTGGTTTTTTTTTTTATATTTTTTAAGACAGGGTTTCTTGGTCTCTCTACATAGTCCTGGCTGTCCTGGAACTCACTACGTAGACCAGGCTGTCATGGAATTCACTGTGTAGACCAGGCTGGCCTTGAACTATGTAGTCCTGGCTGTCCTGGATCTCACACAGTTCTCCCTGCCTCTGCCTCTGCCTCTGCCTCTGAGATTAAAAGCCTGAACCACCACACCCATCCCTAGGTTTCTGGAAAGTTTAAATATATCCAAGAGCAGGAAGACTGAGGCTACCCCAGTTTCTAGCCTATCTAGACAGGGCTCACCAAACTCTGTCCTGGCTCACAGTCCAGCCTGCTGCCCAAACTGGACACCCTGGTGGCTTAGTCCCGGAACTCCTTGACCACTGGCAGGGAGACCAGTGGGAATGGTCAGAGTCTGCATGCCACCTTGGCCCACTCTGGTAGGTTGACTGCTCTCCAGTTCAGGACCGTAGTGTCCTCCAACAGCAGAGAGACTGCCTCGGAAGCGCCCAGAGTAGGAGGCTCATGACACTGCTGCTGAGTCCTGGAGGACTCTTCGTTTTCAGGGCTGGGCAGGGGAGATGTGTGACTTCGTACTGTAACTCAGATCCTGAAGAGAGTTTCAATCATAGTTTTCTACATTCTGTGATTTTTCTTTCAATTTGATTAAAGTGCCTTAAAAAGTAAATCTGGAATAGATTCCATTTCCCCGCTTGTGGTATTTAAGGTACAAGCCAGCTAGGATTACTGGTGCTATTTAGAAACCTGGGGCAATTCAAATACATTTAATTACTGCAGATGAAAGTGGGTTAACATAAATACAGTAGAGCCTCAGGGCAGATAGTGTCAACTACCTTCCAAAGAAATGATAGAGAATTCATTTTGATGTGAAATGGTACTTTCCTGCACAATGCACAGGGATGCTGTATACTGGGCTTCAAATTAAAGAATAGTGATACATAAATCTCAGTTGGCATTTTCAGCACTGAGGGGAAATAAATAATATTTTTACAATAATAAAATTTAAATTTGCTGGGCGGTGGTGGCGCATGCCTTTAATCCCAGCACTCGGGAGGCAGAGACAGGTGGATCTCTGTGAGTTCGAGACCAGCCTGTTCTACAAAAGCTAGTTCCAGGACAGGCTCCAAAGCCACAGAGAAACCCTGTCTCAAAAAAACAAAAAAATAAATAAATAAATATATAAAATAAAATTTAAATTTATGGCCGGGTAGTGGTGGTGCACGCCTTTAATCCCAGCACTCAGGAGGCAGAGGCATGCGGATCTCTGTGAGTTCAAGACCAGCCTCGTCTACAAGAGCTAGTTCCAGGACAAGGTCCAAAGCTACAGAGAAACCCTGTCTCAAAAAAAAAAAAAAAAAATCAAAGTTGATTCAGTAACATTCTCCACAAAAAACAGGGGGCATAGGAGTCACTGTCAACTAAAAAGAACAGCAAAGTAGGCTTGGGATGTAGCTCAGTTGGTAGAGGATGAAGTCCAGAGTTTGATCCCCAGCACCACAAAAAGTAAGCAGACAGGTCAGGTGGTGGGGCAGGCCTTTTATCCCAGCACTCAGTCACAGTCTTTTCTGTTTGTCTGCTTTTGTGTTGTGAGAAACAGAGGCCGGAGGATCTCTGTGAGTTCAAGGCCAGCCTGGTCACAGAGTGAGTTCCAGGACAGGCTCCAAAGCTACACAGAGAGACCCTGTCTTGAATCACCCCTCCACCCCCCAAAGGTAAGCAGACCTTTTGAGAAGAAGGTCAAGGTCACCTCCCCAGATGGGTGACTCTAGGCCAGGCTGGGCCACCTGAAATCCTGTCTGAACCACAAACAGAAGGGTGAGTGCTCACTGAAAAATACAAAGGCAAGAGTAAGAGAGTTCTTTTACCAAGGAAAATACACAGCATATTTAAAATCATTTTAGGAATTTTAAAATGCTTTATAAGCTATGTGTGATAACACACTCCTGTAATCCCAGGAGTTCGATCTTATTTATTTTTAATAATATTGTACATGAGGGTGGCACATACATGCACGAGAAGTCAGGACAGTCCGCAGGAGTCAGTTCTCTCCCTCCTAACCTTGTGGATCTTGGAGATCGACTGACCTGAGGTTGTAAGACTTGGTGGCGGGCACCAATACCTGCTGAGCCTTCTCACCAACCCAATCCCAGCACTTGAGAGGTAGAAGCAGGAATATCTGGAGTTCAAGGCTAACTTCAGCCATGACGCAAATCTGAGGTTAACCTGTGTTACTGGATCCTGTCTCTGATACGTTTGTGAAGGGATGGTGGTGTTAGAACAATTGCTTAGCATGTACAAGACCCTGGGTTTGATCTCCTATACCCCAAGGGAAAACTGACTATAAAACAAACAGTAAAGTCCACCTAACCTTCATCTGTAGGCTAGCTAATGAACCACAAGTTCACAACTTCCAAATCAAAGCACAGAAGCAGAAGTGGTTCCCAAGTATAGTGTCTTTCAGTCAGAGAACACAGTGTAGTCTTTGTATATTTTGATTAGTGCAACACAGTTCTCATAAACCAAAAACATGAGCAAAAACACTCACCTGCAGATTTCTTATCACATAGTTACCCATCCTTGGTGGTGGTTGATCACAGAGGATAGTAAGGTGTCTCTTTTTGCTTATAAAATGGTAGGTAATTGCTTTTGCTACATAACCATGATACACTACTACAAAAGTGGCATTTTACCTGCTTAAGAAATCGGTCAGAGGCGTTGCTGTGTTTGGCTAACACACCAGGCAGAGCGGGGTTGGCATATTCAAACTGAGGGTTGTAAGTATAGTCCGACTTGAAGAACCGCAGCTTTTCTTTCTCCAGGTTGGTGGGCTTTATGGCAGTTAGGATACAGAGCTTCTTCCCAGAAAGCTCGTCTCCCTTCTCAAAGCTTCTACACAACTGAGGTTGCTGCTTGGGCTTTGGGACGGGGGTGACACTACGGCGGCTCACCTTGCTTTTCGGTTTAGGTGGCAGTGCTAGGCCGCTCCCTGTAACAGAGATACCACGGGTAAACTTTACAGGACTTGGTACTGGACTAGGGACAAAAACAGCAGACTGCCTGTCTAGGCAGTACCAAGTACCACTGCTGGTCACAGGCACTAGGGCTGTCATCCTGTGAGAATCTTTGCTATGAGAGGAACTAGGAGATTTGCTGGGCTTTCTACGTCTTTTGGAGAAGGTAGAGGAAAATTGCTTTTGTGAATGGTGCTTTCTCTCCTCCTTGCTTTGTAGTAGAACATTGTAACTACTGGTTCCAGTTGTAAAAGTGTCCTTGAGCACTCCAGGGGACAAACTTGAAAAGCTTCTTTTGCTGTCAATGATCAATGCCTCTTCTGCATTTAGAACAGACTTCTTAGCAAGTTCATGCTCAGGCCAGTGAAGCTTTTCTGTGATACAAACAAAACCAAAACAAAGAAACAATAGAGATGCCAGGTGAAGCAAACAGCTTATTAGATGAAAAGTATCCTGAAGGTTCTGTGTATAACTTGCAAACATCTTTAGGAATGCTATTCTGAATATTAAAAGGTCATATTATGATCCATAAATTATATATCAAATTGTTCAGCTTCAAGCTATGCATGTGGTCAAAGTCTAAAAGCACATGCAATAATGCATAAGAATACTCTAAATACCTCACTACTGTGAACTTCACAAGGATAGATTTTATAATATCAAAACACCATCCAAGACACTCCCAAGGTAAATACAATCTTGACATTTGGAACTAAATACAAAGATAGCCACCAGTAAAAGCAGACTGCAGGCTGTGGCACCTCCCACCTGTAATCTCAGAATTCAGGAGACTGAAGCAGAAGGACTATCTGGGGTCTGAGACCAGCCTGGACTAACTAGTGAGTTCCAGCCCAGAGTTACAGAGAAAAACCTTATTTATCTTAAAAACAAACAATAGCTGGGAATGTTGGCACGTGCATTTAATCCTAGCACTTGGCAGGCCGAGGAAGGCGGACCTCTGAGCTCAAGAGCAGTTGATGGAAACCAGGCTACACAGAGACAAACAACTCAAACCAAATAAACACCCACTTCCAAAAAGCAAAACCCCCAAAATACAAACACAGCAGTGTCATGAATAATCTTTCTGTGTGCTGCGAAGATGTGTCCCTTGGATTGGTTTAATAAAGAGCTGAACGGCCAATAGCTAGGCAGGATTTGGGGGCAGAGAAGACGCTGAGAGGGAGAAGAGCAGATGGGTGAGCCAGACGTGGCACAATGGGAAAGGACATAATGGAGATGAGGTAACGAGCGCATGGGAGAACAGATTAAAAAATAGGGGCTAATTTAAGTTATAAGAGCTAGTTAGAGCTGGGCGGTGGTGGCGCACACCTTTAATCCCAGCACTTGGGAGGCAGAGGCAGAGGCAGAAGGATCTCTGTGAGTTCCAGGCCAGCCTGGTGTACAAGAGCTAGTTCCAGGACAGGCTCCAAAGCTACAGAGAAACCCTGTCTCGAAAAACAAACAAAAAAAGAGCTAGTTAGAAACAAGCCTAAGCTAAGGCTGAGCTTTCATAATTAATAAGTCTCTGTCATTTTTTTTGTGAGCTGGTAGCCCAAAAAGAAAAGTCCATCTATACAACAATACGTTTCTACCTGAAAAAAAATTGTTTAAGATTCGAGAGATAATCAGCTAGGTGCAGTGGCACACAACACACCTTTAATCCCAGTGCTTGGGAGCCGAGGCAGTGGATACGTATGAGTTTGAGACAGCCTGGGCTACAGTGCATTTCAGGTCAGTAAGGGCCCCATAGGGAAACCTGTTATAAAGGGAAAAATCAACTGATGATATGTGTTTAAGTATGTTTTAGTAAGATCAGTCACCATTAATAACTGAGAGCTGGGGATGTAGCTTGGTGACACAATGTTTGCTATTTCTCCAGCACAAAAAAACACTGCAACAATATTAATTTTGGGGGGAGGTGGTGGTAGCACATGCCTGTAATTCCTGAACTTAAAAGGTAGAAGCAAGATCATAATTTCAAGGTTATCCTTAGATGCATACTTTCGAGCCAGCCTAGGCTACATGAGATGCTGTTGCCAAAAAAGAAAAAAAAATGATCGCTATTACAAAAGTCCAGTATTTTGTTTTTATTTTTTTTAAATAAAGTTTTTTTTTAAGATTTATTTATTTATTATGTATACAGTATTCTTGGTATTCTGTCTACAGGCCAGAAGAGGGCACCAGATCTCATTACAGATGGTTGTGAGCCACCATGTGGTTGCTGGGAATTGAACTCAGGACCTCTGGAAGAGCAGGCAGTGCTCTTAACCACTGAGCCATCTCTCCAGCCCCAAAAGTCCAGTATTTTAAATGGCAAGTTGAAGACTTTGTCTTTAAGTCTTCCAAATGCTTTAAACAGCTAAGAGTCATCTAGACTACTGCTCATGCACTAGTTTTAAGCTGTTAGCTGGGCATGCTGGCTCACATGTGGAATTCCAGCATTTCAGAAATACAAGTTGAAGATCAAGAGTCTAAGATCAATCTATACAGAGAGCTCTAGGATAACCTGGGGTACGTGAGACCCTATCTCAAGAAGTTATTTGTGTCATTTATATCATCTTTTTATTCCACAAATGGATGGCATATTGGGCATATATCTCTAATAAACATCTACATAAATGCATATTGAAATTGTTCCTGTGCACAGCCTGCTTTCCCCACTAGTGCTAGGTACTGAGGCAATGGTCTCCACACTCTAGGTAAGCGCTCTACCACTTAATTACAGCCCTTGTCTTTCACCTGACTTCTGACTCTGAAGACAGGGTATTCCTATGATGCCTTTTAATAACAGCACAGCATATGGTTAAAAGAGGCATTATGGGCTGGGCGGTGGTGGCGCATGCCTTTAATCCCAGGACTCGGGGAAGAGGCAGGTAGATCTCTGTGAGTTAGAGGCTAACCTGGTCTACAGAATGAGTTCTAGGCCAAGACTTTACAGAGAAACCCTATCTGGAAAAACAAACAAAAAAGAGGTGTTATGGTTATCTCATGGGGGGGGGCAGGCTCCTGTAATGTTAGGGGCAGAGACAAGGAATGGTGGCAAAAGTCCCTCAGAGGACAGTTACCTACACAATGAAATATCCCAAACCACCATCATGTCAAAGTAGAACAATGTCTCACTTGGTATCCCAGGCTGGCCTAGAACTCACTATGCATCCTAGACTGACCTCAAACTCACAGTGATCCTCTTCCTTGGCTTCCCAAGTTCTGTGATTATAAATGTGTGTCACCAAGGCTGGTAAAATGTCAGTTTTTACAGTGTAGAAGTTTATGGGTTACAGTGAAGAAACAATGCTAGGTCAAAGGTAGACAATAGACATTCCGGGCATGTAAGTTATCTAAAAACCCTTTAACTAAAAATTCTTGTCTATAATCCCAGTACTGACTGGGGAGGTAAAGGCAAGAGGATCTGGTCACTTTGGTCAGTCTGCGTCATGTGAGACCCCGACTCAAACAAACAACAAAAACAAAATAAAATTTCTTAGACAATGTAAAAGTTTAATTTTAGTGTCTAAAGGATAATGTAAAAGTATGGATTTGTAAGAGCCAGATGTAACTATATGCAAATGTTTAGAGGTGGAGGGGCTGAAAGGATGGATGGCTCAGTGGTTAGGAGCACTGGCTGGTCTTCCAGAGGACCTGGACTTGATTCCCAACACCCACATGGAAGCTCACAACTGTCTGTAACTCCAGTCTCAGGGATCCAATGCCTTCTTCTGTTTTCCTAGGGCACCAGGCATGCACATGGTACACAGACATACATGCAAACAAAATGCTCATATACATAAATTAGATGTAGCAGGTTTTATGGGCTCATATTGTAGACTGGACAAAGGAGTAATTTAAGGTGTTAAAGATTCAATCAGCCAAAAGTAAAAGGACAAATACCATTTTCATCACAGACTGGTTGGTAATAATTTCCCAGGACAAATACCATTTCCATCATACACTGGTTGGTAACAGTTTCCCAGGGTAACCAAACTGGGCTGGCAAGGCGGATGAGCTACAGAGCACCAGGACACGGGTAGTGCTCCAAATGCCTAGGAACAATGTCACTTTCCCTAAAAGGACACAGGTCAGGAGATAAGAGGTCACAACGGAAGGCAATGAGATGGACTAGAAAGGAAAAGAGAGGACAGGGAACACAGGGATTGGAAGACTCGGGGAGCAGGGTAGGATCAAGAGCACCCTGGAATGGAAAGGGAGGTAACCAAGTTCTTTTTCCCATCTGATCCTCATGGATCAAAGTAAGTTAAGCCATACTAAAACCAATTAATAAAAATTACTCTGTAGAATTCCCAGAGTATTGTGCTGATTTCTATTATTTTATTTTTTGAGACAGGGTCTCGCTCTGTGGAAGCCAGACTTGCCTGGAACTCATTTGCAGGCCAGGCCAGCATTCTCAGTTCCCCAGTGCTGAGATTACATTCAGAAATTTTAAAGTACTCTTAAGACCCAGGTTATCTCATTGATTTATTTTACTTAGTCATAAAGTACTACAGACCTCCGAATCAACATTTTTTTTCCAGTTTCTAAAGGCTGGGTATGGTGGCACACACCTTTAATCCAAGCAGAAGCAGGTAGATCTCTATAAACTGAAGACCAGCCTAGTCTATATAGTGAGTTCCAGGCCAGCCAGGACCACACAGTGAATTACTATACTCCAGAGTACTTTTTAAAAAATCCCTGAGCCTGAAGATGTAGCCTACTTTACCTAGCAAGGATGAAGCTCTGGATTCAGTGCCCCAGCACCAGTAACAATGTTGCAGCACACTTGGGAAGGAAATCATTAGTTCAAGGTTACCTTAAACTACACAGTATTTGAGAGAAGCTTGGGTTACAAAAAAACAAAACAAAATATTAAAAAAACTAAAGCTCTCACCTCTCCCTTGAGGAGTCCACACCCACACTTGGGTAGGTCTTACTTCCACTGATTCTGCTTTGAGAAGCCATACCAATGCTTTCTTAGATGTGTTTTTGCTTCCTTCTGAGTGCCTCTCTTACCCTTGTGTTTAGCCCTATATGAAAATGTCTTTATTTAGCCCCACTGCTTTCAGGATTGCCTGGGAGGAGCAGGAGGGAGAAGCTGGAAGTGCATATAATCAAGTGCATGTGATTGTTAACGTGTGTGGAACTGCAAAGAA
Source organism: Chionomys nivalis (assembly GCF_950005125.1). NCBI lineage: Eukaryota > Metazoa > Chordata > Mammalia > Rodentia > Cricetidae > Chionomys > Chionomys nivalis. The sequence goes on along the minus strand of NC_080089.1, from coordinate 21,934,975 downwards.
TAAAGATGTTCTATGAAAAACAACAATCCTGCTTGCAAAAACAAAACTGCAGAAATTTTTATGGAGGAGTAGGAAGTAACAGAGGGATGCCTGACAGAACTCCTCTCCCCAGGCATCCTGGCATTTCAGTTCACTTGGTAATGATCTACTGGAGGCCTCCTTCCATCTGTTCTAGAGTCTTCCAGAACGTATGGTGAGGCCAGTCCTGCCAAATGCTGGATAGCTCACAGCATCCAGCCAAGTGGGCCACATAGCAGTTCTGCAGGAAACTCATCTAAGATGTGTACAGTTTATTTCCCAGTCACACTAACCCTAGTTCAGCTGTATTAAACAGTACAGAGCCTACGCTGTTAGTGGCTCACACATCTAATCCTAGTACTTGGGAGGCTGAGGCAGAAGTATTGTCATAGTCACAAGTGAGCCAGAGCTACAGAGCAAGAATCTGGGTTTCAAAGAACAAACAAAAATTATAAGGAACATCAAGATGTGCCATGAGTAAAGGCATTTGCCATCAACCCTGTCAACTTGAGTTATATTCCTGGAACCCACATGGTCAAGAGACAGAACAGTTCCCAAAGTTGTCCCCTACCTCCAGAGCACTTCAGCCAATCACAGATCTTTCATTAAAAACCTGGAGTGACTGCAAAGCTGGCCAGGAACCTATGGCTGAGGAGGTCGAATGCCCTTGGGAAGAACCTACTACCGTTATTTTGCTAAATAGCCATAGCATCTTACTGCCTAATAAATCTTGTCCTTATCCCATAGATCAGGACAACTCTTGGCCCTCATTGCAGGAGACACTGTCTAACAGAGAATTACATACACATGACCATGGAATGGTCAGCCCAACACAACATCTGTATCAGCCCCTCTACTTCCAGGACTCAGGGAACACAGCAGAAAAGAAGGTGAAAGGGTTGTAAGAGACAGAAAATAGTGTGGATTGCTGTGAAGCAGGGTCTTCTGGACACAGGAGGGCTGCTGCACCCTGAACTCTGGGCAGCTCTGGCTGCCTACACAAGACCTATATAAGATCAAGCCAGCAATGGCTGCTGGAGGAGGGAGAGAATTTTTCATTAGTGGCCACTGGTAAATTGCTCATATTCCTGTAAGTGTCCCTCCACAGGCCAACAAAGCATGAAGTGAAGAGGACACCCTGGAAGGAGGACAGCATGGGTGTGAGCGAGGGGTGAGAGGATGGGGAGGGTCGAGTACAACACCAGTACAATGTATACACATCCCATTACTACAACCAGGATAGACTAGTTGGCCATTTTAAAATATCAACAGTATCACTGCATTAGAATCACTTCTCAGCATTAGCACTCCGGTAAATATACTGAATTTCCCAAAACGACAGAAGCTTCCGATGTATCTAGAACACGAGAAAAAGACACTTGGACTCCTGGCTTCATCCCCAGCTCTTTCAATGGCTCTCTGTAATATCAGCCTAATCATTAAACTCATCAGGGGCTCTTGTTCCTTATCTAATAGTACGGGGGAGAAGGGCCACTGCTCAATAAACAAGTGTTCCCCTACTGGGAATGGTTAGGTTTCAGCAGAATTTTACAAGGTCCTTGCTGGAAGACAGACCAAGGAAAGCAACACCGGGCGGAAAAACACTGAGTCAACAACTTTGGCCTACAAAAATGGCACTTTTTGTTTTTCTGTTCTGGGTCTGTCTTTCTGTCTGTCTGAACGAATATATGCCCCTTGTGTACAGGTGCCCTCAGACGCCAGAAGAGACAGTCGCCTCTCTTGGAGCTTGAGTGACTGGTGTGGTGGGCACAAAGGTACTGAGCGCTGGTCCTCTAAAAGCAAAGAGCACTCTTAACTGATGAGCTGTTTCTCCACTCCCCACCCCTTCTCTTTGTGCAAGATCTCACCGTGTCAAGCCGGGTGTTGGTGGGGCACACCTTTAATCCCAGCACTCGGGAGGCAGAGGCAGGCGGATCTCTGTGAGTTCGAGGCCAGCCTGGTCTACAAGAGCTAGTTCCAGGACAGGCTCCAAAACCACAGAGAAACCCTGTCTCGAAGAACCAAAAAAAGAAAAAAAAAAAAAAAAAAGATCTCACTGTGTCACTCTGGCTAGCCTGGAACTCTTTATGTAGAACACGCTGGCCTAGAACTTAGAGATCTGCTTCTGAGTACAGTTCTGGGTTTTGAACCTAGGGTCCTAAATATGCTACATAGCGGTCCTGCCACTTAGTTATACTACCAGCCAAATGAAAATTGGCTTCATAGGATTCATTAATACTTATAAAACCTGTCAACTTGGATTAATGTTGAAATAGGAAGCGCAGTTGCAAAAAGGAGTGTAAAACAGAACAAAACAAAACTTCATAATGTCCAAAGATAAACACTCTAATGTTATTGAGTATTTCATCACTTAAGCTCAAATGACGTCTATCAACAATATTAACTTATCAGAATACTGGAGTAGTCTGCATGGAAATTAAACTGAGGTTACAAGTGACAATGCTGGGGAACATCAGAGAAAGCTGGATAAAGGAAGCCGGATCAAGGGAGTGCATGGTTACATTTATATTTAGTTCAGAAGCAGCAAAAGTAGTCTAGGCTTCTGTGGCTTATGCTTGTAATCCCAGCACTTAGGGGGTGCTAAGAAAGGAGGCCAGCCCAGGTTACACAGTGAGTTCCAATCTGGGCTAGAATGAGAACCTATCTAAAAGCAACACTCTCTCTGCCCGGCACAAAGAAAGAATAGAAACCAAAGTCCAAGCAAACAATTCTCTCCTCTTCCTTTCTTCTCAGTAGCTCCCTCCCGAGGCTACCTTTCCTAAGCAGGAGGAAGCAGGAGGTGAACAAACCCTCTGTCAGCAGTTCTGCACTACAGGAGAGTTCACGGTGTTGCTGGAGAAGGTTATCAATACAACAACTATGAGACTGCAACGGTGACAGTCGCTTCAAGGAGGTGACTTCAGGGTGCTAGGAGAGTCTGGTATGCAGTGAAATGCCCTTACAAAGTGCTCTTCGAAATGAAGAATAAGTAGCTACTAACCAAACATCCCGAGAGAAGAGGTGTCTAGGGATAAAATGACGAGTTGAGAGACTGACAACATGACAGGAGTGGGGAGATTAAGGGGGATGCGGGAGATGAGGAAGTAGGGGAAGGATCTGACTTGGACTGCATAGCGTGGGCAGTTTTCTCCTAGAGCTGGGGAGAAATTTGTCTCTGTTGTTAAGTTACGGGCACTGCTCTCTTTCACTACCACCACTGCCATCAGGGCTTCTGTAGGGTTTTGCAGACATCTCACTGTGAACAACAGAAAGTCAGTCTCATTAGAAGATGCTTATTAGGGTTGGTGAGATGGCTCAGTGGGTAAAGGTGCTTGTCAAATCCGACAACCTCAATTCCATCTAGAACTTACAACGTAGGAGAGAACCAAATCTTGAAAATCATGCTCACCTCCACATGTACGCTGCTGCACGCTCATCCCCACAACTCATCTTCATATATATGCTGCTGCATGCTTATCTCCCTAACCCCCTTACACATGCACGTGCATGCATGTGCACTCGTGCGTGCGCTCGCGCACACACACACACTAGTGTAAAGAGAAAAAAACAAATGCTTAAGGATTGTTATTAATAAGGTAACACTAAAGCAGTCTCAACCAGAACTATGAAGTAGACGTTAAGTATGTTAAGTATGGTGGTTCTTAACTGTAACCCTAGCACTTGGGAGACAGAAGCAGGAGACGCTCAAATTTAAGGCCGTCATGGGTTATATAGTAAGACTGTCTCTAAAAACTGAAAGAAAACCAGGCATTGTGGAGAATCCCTTTAAACCCAGCACTCTGGAGTCTACGGTAGGTGGATCTCTTGATTGAGGCTAGTTGGTCTACTAGATAGTTCCAGGACAGTCAGGGCTGCAAACTGAGAGCCTGTCTCCAAACAGAAACTGAGAGCAAAAAAAGAGGGGGTGCTGAAATGCCGTTCCACATACTGGGGTTGCAGGTGTGAGTCACCATGCCAGGACACTGTGGGTTTTGTTTTGTCTTTTGAGACAGCGTCTCACATATCCCAGGCTGGCCTCAAACTAACTGTGTAGCTAAGGATAACCACGAACCCCTGATTTTCCAAATCCTGAGGTTTCAGGTGCCTCCCACCATTTGGCTGGTTGTCGGAGTCTTAATGGAAAAGAATAATATCACAGGAAGGTATAAGCCAATGAAACAGCTGGTGTGGTTCCTCATGAGATCCTGGAGACAGGATCCCTGTGAGTCCTGTACCAGTCATAGCTACAAAGTGAGGCCGTGTGCCTAAAAGGAAACAGAAGAAGAACAAAGGGTTATAAGAGGTGAGCTAGGTATGGTGTTGCTAACCATAATTGCAGCACTCAGGAGACAAGGCCAGAAGCCACTCTGGGCTATACAGAAAATAGTAGGAGAGAAAGAGAAAGGAGCAAGGAAGAGAGGGGAGGGAGGGGGGAGTGGGGAAAGGTAAGGAAACATTTCTGCCTCGATGACATTTTTCCGTAGCTTCCAGAGGGCCTTGGGTCATCTTACCCTCCAGTCAGCACTGTCACTGGGATGTCTTGCTTATAGCACATCGTGACTAGGTCAAAAGTGGGCATCGTATAAAATGACCTCACAAAAAAACTGCACTTCAGTTTGGAAACGAAAAATTCCTCTTTATATTTATAGCTTTTTTTTTTTCTGTTTGAACTTCTGATCCTCCTACCTCCTGAGTGCCAGGGTCATAAGTGTGTACTACTATGGTGCTTGGCAGTAGAACCAGGGCTTCTTGCATGCTATGCAAGCACTCTCTCAGCTGAGCCATATCCCCAGCTCCCCAGCTCCTTTATGTTTATTTTAGGATAGGCTCTCAATAAATTTCCCAGTAAGACCTTGAACTCGCTATCTTTCTGCCTCATCTTCCCAAGTAGCTGGGATTACAGGCCTATGCCACCAGGCTACTGCAAAGCTTAAAAAAAAAAAAAGGAATGCATTTTCATCAATACTCTTATCACAATCAAGTTGTTCTACTAGTGGGAAGAATGACCACCTGAGACGTGCAGAATAAGGGAAGGTCAGGATAGTCCAGGGTGTGTTTTACCATTTGGTTGTCCTATTCATTGATTGATTGACATTTCAGTAAAAAAAAACCTAGACTACAGTAGAGTCTGTCTAAAATAATAATGATGATGATAATGAAACCCCTCTGTAACAGAAGTGAATGTTTAAAAATTCTAGAGACTAAAGTCTTCTAATGGATAGTGTTTCTCTACCAAATTATCTACATCAGTATATGCAAGACCAACTTGGAGCAGTGTTTGTACTCCACTGAATTATGGGGAAAGAACTGATCCAACAAAAGTGGGTCTTCTGTTTAAAAATCAATCCATCCTCAAGTTGACTCTACATACTCAGGCAATCTTCTCTGTATTGCAGACTATCAAAATATCTACTTTCTAACATTATCCTTAAATCATACACTATATTAATCATATACTATGCTAATATTTTAATCATATTCTCACTATAATGACTTTAGGTTTGGGAGAAATTATTTTAATCAGTGCAATTTCTAAACCCAGTGACTCACGTGGATGACAGAATCTATTTTCCTCAAGGCAATGTTTTTAACTAGATGACAGGGAGAGGCGTATTTTGCCGCCCACAGGGCATTTTTAGTTGTCACAATTCTCTGTGTGAGAAAACAGTCACTCACAATAAAGAATTAACTTCTCCAGTATTAGAGTGCTGAAGTTGGGAAGTCTTGCTCTATATCATAAAAAGGACTGGTATTTTTAATTAATTTTTTTAGTATATAAAACTATGTACTTCTTTCTGTTGTGTCTTGCTGTAAACCTAGTTCATGGTAAGAAAGCAGGCTATCAGACCTACTGTGACACCTTCATGCACTCAGTCACTGAGACTTGCTTACATTGTCCCCTTCTGCCAGAATTGCTGTTTTCAAGCAGCTTTGGACATTGTGTTGTTTTGGTTTTTTGTTTGTTTTTGGAGACAGGGTATCACTGGCTGGCCTGGAACTTGTTATTATAGGCGGGGCTGACTTCAAACTTGTGGAAACTGGCCTGCCTCTATCTCTGATGTCCTATTCTGAGATGAAAGACTAATATCTACATCACAATTTCAAAAGCCTAATGCCAATTTAAGTGGCCTCTAAGATCTTGGCTTTTATAACTGTAAGTTTCCTGTCAACATAATAACAGGGTAAACTGTAGGGTACCAGGACTGCGCAAAAATCACTTCTGCACATAGCATAGAAAATTAAGATTAGATATATTTTCAATGAAAAATAACTTAGTTTTTCCATTTTAAAAACACTGCTGCAACATACAAACCTGAGTTTCAAAGTACCATATTGAAACCTATTACTTTGCATGCTAACTTAAAAATAAAAACTTAGCCAGTGATGTCCATAATCTCAGCCCTTGGGAGACTGGAGCAGAAGGATTATAAATTCAAAGCCAGTCTGGGTAACATAGACAGACCCTGCCTCAAATCAAGTAACTCAGAAAACTGGCCTACTGGGTTCTCCAATACCCTGAAGCTAAAAGTTCTAGACTTATTTTTGACTCTAGTTTGGGAAATAGTTATTTTCCTTAAATCTCTTGTTCTGGTACCTATCCTAAAGAAATGTTTTCATGCAGAATCAAACTCAGGGGAAATGGCCCAGGAACTGTATAATATTATTAAAGATTTAAATATTGCTAATATGCAAAGTAACTTAAAAGTGAAAGACAAGTCAACTTTCCAACCTTGAATCTAAACACCCATTCTTATTAATAACATCAATTAAAGCTGTTTAAGAATAAAAGCATACAAAGCATACACAACGTAAACTGAAATGTGGAGATATGTTTCCTTAGCTGACTTTTTTAAAAAACATTCTAGAAAATATAACACCTTACTACACACCTAAATGCTCCGAAATAGGCTGTACTCTAGACTAGACTCTCTAGATTGCACAGCTCGTGCCTGTGGCTAGTTAACTGACAACAGGAAAGGGACAGTGTTCCCCTCATTCTGCAGGCATCGGGGTGCCGCGCCGCGTACACGCGCGACTGCTGCGTCCTGGTTCTCCGAGTCCAGACCCCAAAGGTCTCCACCTGCTGCAGCCGCGCCACCCTGGAGGGCCCTGTCTGCACTCACCCGTCACGCGAATAGACTCCAGCATCGTCCCACCGCGGCCAAGGCCGAGGCCGGCGGGCCGCTGCGGGGAAGACTCCCGGGAGGTAGCTCGGGACCAGCCGGGGCAGGAACGACAGCGCAAGGCGGAGGAGGACGTCGGATACAGCGGCTGGAAGGTGCACTGATGGTTCCACCTGGCCTCAGCGCTGAGAACCCGCCACCATGACGTAGCTGCTCCTCCGTTGCTAGGAGACACTTCTGCCTTCTCTGCACACCCGGCGCCACCAAACGTGCTCGCCGCTGGAGGCGCTCCTGTGACCGAGATCCTGCTCGCGGGGAGAGAGGCGAACTACAACTCCCAGTGTGCACAGCGCGGACCAGCTCTGGAGGGGCTGGTCCACCACAGTTTAGGTGTCTAAGCGGAGGCACACTTGGTTTTAAATTTGACAGTTAGGGAAAGTCTGTGAGACTCAAGGGGCCTTAATTTTCTAGCCGCGTGAAATAGGAATGGTGTGATGATTCTCAGTTTTAGCTGAACAGTGCAAATGTAGTTCTCTGACCCTTCAGCTAATTTACATGATATGAAACAGTCGATTTTAGATTGAACCAATTTTTTAAAAAGTGGATGGCCAGGTGTGGTGGCACACGCCTACTGTAATCCCAACATTTGGGAGGTGTGACAAAGAGAATCAGAGATTCAAGATCATCCTTGTTAGACAGTGAATTTTGAGACCGCCCTGAACTGTACAAGACTCCGTCTCAAAAAAGAATAAACAAACAAACAATATTTTTTAATTGAAAAAAGAGGTGACAGAGAGATGGCTCAGCAGTTAAGAGCACTTGCTGCTCTTGCAGAGGATCTGGGTTTGTTTCCCAGCACCAACATGGCAGATCACAACTACCTGTAACTCCAGTTCCAGGAGATCTATCCCATCCCCACCCCCGACTGTTCTCCCCAGGTACCTGTGCTCACACAGTCCACAAACACTCATGACACATATACACACATTTTTTTTAAAAAATAAATTGAAAAAGGAAGCATACTGGGGATGTAGGTCAGTTGTCGAAGGGCTTGCCTGGCATTCACAAAGCCCTGCCTTTGGTTCCTGGTGTCCACAAACCTGGCCTGAGAGCTAGCACAAGCTGTGATTAGGGAAGTAGGGGCAGGAGGATCAAGATGTGTTCCTCTGTGAGCTTGAGGCCAGCCTGGGTTACAAAGATTTGATTTGTGTACCTAATTTATGTATCTATACATTGGGGTTGCATAAAGGGATTTTCAGAGGAAAAGGTTAATAAGGAATAATTAAATCATAAATTTATTTTAAACCAATTATTTCTATACATAGAATTTCACCATTTTTAAAATATGAAAGCAAATTTTCACACTTATATGGATTGCTGGTTTATTTTTACATAAAGAATTAATCTCAGCTGAATATTTAAGAATGTAGGACAGAGCATCTTCAATACTGCTTTCTCTTTGTGTGTGTGTGTGTAAGCCCTTGTGTGCAATGCCATGTGTGGAGGTCAGAAGACAACTTGCAGGAATCATTTCTCTCCTTCCACTAAATAGGTTCTGATACTCAAGCTTAGATAGTCAGGCTTGGTGGTAGACCCCTTCACCTGCTGAGCTCTCACCAGCCTTCATCTTCCACATTTTTCATAACTATCAAGAAGAGAGCACCATTTTACATAAGCACATAGTACAAAATTGCATATGTATGTTTAAGGATATTTAAGAATGTCATAAATTCTGTCCTAATCCCAAAACTAAATTCATTTCAACTAAAAAATAAAATAAGCCAGGCGGTGGTGGCGCACGCCTTTAATCCCAACACTTGGGAGGAAGAGGCAGGCAGATCTCTGTGAGTTTGAGACCAGCCTGATCTACAGAGTGAGTTTCAGGACAGGCTCCAAAGCAACAGAGAAACCCTGTTTCAAAAAAAATCAAAAACAAAACAAAAACATCTCAGCAACTCAAACAGCCAATTTTTTCCTTCAGGGATTGTGGTGGTGGTGACACAAGGCTTCGTGTAGCCCAGGTTGACCGAGCACTCACTACACAGTTGAGGGTAACTTTGAACCCCTCACCCTCCTCTTCGTTCAGGCACTCAAGGTGCTGGGATTATAAGAGTGTACCAGTGTACCACTACACATGGCTAAAACAACACTATTCTTAACACTTTTAAAATGTCCTTAATGTGGACTTTAAAAAATTATTTTGTGTGTCTGAATGTTTTTCTTCATGTGTGTGCTATATGCATGCCAAGTGCTCACAGAGGCTAGAAGAGGGCATCAAATTCCCTGAAACTGTCTTTATGGATGGTTCTGAGCCACCACATGGGTTCTGGGAACTAAACCCAGGTCCTCTGCAAGAGTAGCAAACGCTCTTAACTACTGAGCCATCTCTCCAGCCCTTCAAACATTCTAACACAATACAATCCACACATATACTAGGTACTTACATGCTGAGGAGTGATGGTGGAAAAATATTAAAATCCTTTGCTTCCATAATTACATCATTACATTGTGCTTCCATAAGAGCAGAAAACCTTATCTATACAATAAAAGCACTGTGACTCTTAACATCAAGTCGTCTGGAATCCAAGCTGAGGTGTTTTAGGTGGCATTCATCAGTGTTGATGGGTGACAGCCCGCAATCTAAAGTACACGTCTTGTGTTCACAGCCAAGGCTGCAATGACTCACTTGATGTCATGCAGGTGAGTGCTACCAGAAGAGCTCTGCATTCAGTACACTGATTGGAAGTCAATATTTGATCATTACATGTCCAGAAACCTTTCACTGCTGACAAAATTTTTGAAAGCCCCCACATTCAGTTACATGACTCCATCTGGAGTCTCAACCCTGTTTCCAAAGCAGAGTCCTAGATGATTCTTGCGTCTCACCCTGACTCAAGTCTGTTTTCAAAGCCCAGTGGACAGAGAGGTCCTACTGAAGTCAGATCATGTCACTCTCTCACCTCCCCTGTGAAGTCCTTTATGACCTAGCTCTGGTCATCTTTTTGATGTCATCTCCTACTGTGCCCTCAGTCTCCTCCTAGAGACCCAGTGGCAACCTTGATGCTTCTCAATGACAGACACTGCTTCATCACAAGGTCCTTGTCATTTGTGATCCATCCTTCCTGCTTGGAATGCACCTCCCCCACTTCAGTCCTGTCTTGATCCAAATGTCACTCTTCTCTAAGGCTTTTCCAGCCGCACTCCTTAAAATTCCTCTTCTCCATACTGCATAGCCCTTTTCTGCATGTAATTTCCCCTTAGCACTTATTTGGCATTGTTTTTTTCCTATGGTTTTCTGGAATTTTCCCTACTGTCCGTACCATTCACAGGACACACAATGTTGTGTTCCTTTAGGGCTATAGAGGTTTAAACTAGGGCCTTACACATAAACTGACCTCTGCTTGTTCACTTCTGCACTCTCATCAAGAACAGTACCTAGGAAGTGGGGAGCTGGAGAGACAGCTCAGCAGTTAAGAGCGCTTGTTGCTCTTGAGGAGGACCTATATGCCAGCTAACAACCATCTAGAACTCTGGTGTTGGGGGATCCAGTTATGACTTCTCAGGCACAGCAAGCATGTAGTGCACAAACATATACAGGCAAAAAAAAAACCTTACATATGACATAAAAATAAAAAAAATTAAAAGGGAAAAAGATGAAGAAGAGTACCTGGTACCTAGCAGACAATAAATGTCTGTGAACTGGAAAGTGAGCAGCAGAGTGTATGCTTGTCAGTGCTGAACTCAAGAAACAATGGGATCAGATGGCTCTCCAGACGCGCCTGTATTTTGGGTCAAGTATTTGCCTAAACAGTGAGAGTGGCAGTACAGGGCTGTATTCAGAAACTTGTTTTTCAAGTTTTCTATGAGCACCTTACCCTTCAAATTTCTAGTTTCTAAAGTAACTGTAGCTTCAGGACTATTTCCCATAAAGGAAAACTTGTGGACAGCAGACAGTCCTATACCCATTGTGCAGCCTGTTGTCCTTAACAGTATATACAAGGCAAGAGTCTTGAGACCTCAGTTTTGTCACAACACAGAGCTGTCCCTGGCATGGTCTCACTCTCTGCCCAGCTGCAGCAGACAGGAGTGAGTTCACTTCAGCTGCTGTCACTCATTTGCCTCTGTGGAAAACACATCCTTGTGACTGAACGCCTTACACACACGATGTCTCATAACCCTCAGAGTGTAAACTGTGGGGTGCTCTCAGTAAAGCTGCTACTGCATGAGACGTTAAACCACTCTCATTTTTAGGCCCTGCTCTCTAGGGTTCATGTTGTCAACTAGAAGGGTAGAAGGTTTATAAAGTCATCAGCTCATAGTTCATGCAGCGTTTACTCTGAATGCGTTTCCCAGCATGCTTAGTCAAGTGTCAGTTTTCTTTGTATGTCACGAACTTTTTTATTTTCCACTGCTGGCTATCCAATTCAGAGCTTTGCATGTACTATGCAAGCAGTCTCGCGTTGCACTATGACCCCAACCCCACTTTCATTACAAGTTCAAATAACCAAAATGTGTGTGTTTCATAGAGTTTTATATACAAGCACCTGGCTTAATGTTTTTAGAATATAGAAGAACCTTACTGACTAGTAGGGGAGATTTTAAATACTGATATGCATTACATATATGAATATATATTACATGCATACATACACATATATACATACTTAGTATACATACATGTATATTAAAAGTATACCTCCTCTTCAGTGTTCATCAGTCTTAAGAATTTTGGGGCCGGGCGGTGATGGCGCACACCTTTAATCCCAGCACTCGGGAGGCACAGGTGGGTGGATCTCTGTGAGTTCGAGGCCAGCCTGGTCTACCAGAGCGAGTTCCAGGACAGGCTCCAAAGCCACAGAGAAACCCTGTCTCGAAAAAGAAAAAAAAGCAAAAAAAAGAATTTTGGGGTTTGGGTTGGTGGCACACGCCTTTAATACTAGCACTTCAGAGACAGAAGCAAGCAGATCTCTGGCCTGCTTGATCTAATGAGTTTTACGCCAGTCAGGGCTACGTAGTGACACCCTATCTCAAACCAAAATCAAACATGAAAACCTTAAGAATTCTAAAACTGGGGCTGGAGAGATGGCTCAGTGGTTAGGAGCACTACTTGCTGTTGCAGAGGACCTGGGTTCAATTCCCAGCACCCACAACCATTTGTAACTCCAGTTCTAGGGGCACCAACACCTTCTGACTTCCACAGGCACATGGTACATATAAATGCATGCAGGCAAAATATTCATATACATAGAATAAAATGAATAAATCTTTTTTAAATTTAAAAATGGCCAGGTGTGGTGAGGTATGCCTTTAATCTCAGTACTATGGAGGGAGGGACAGGTAGATCTCAGTGAGTTTGCTCATCTACAGAGTAAACCAAAGACATACAGTGAGACTGTTCTTTTATATAACAATTCTAAAACTGAATATGGTGAATTTGATGCCTTTGTACTTATCCCACTTATAATCTTAACCTCACCCTTATTTTTATGTTCATCCTACCAATATTTTTTGTTGTTTTTATTTTAAAAATCTTTTTTTCTTTCTTTTTGGGCTTTTGAGACATGGCTTCTCTGTGTAACAGTCCTGGCTGTCCTGGAACTCACTCTGTAGACCAGGCTGGCTTCAAACTCACAGAGATCCTCCTGCCTCTGCCTCCCGAGTGCTGGGACTAAAGGCGTGCACCACCAGTGCCCCACTTATTTAAAAAAAAAAACTTTAATAAGTGCTCTACGAAGAAATATGTCAATATAATGAAAACATTTAAAATTATGTTTTACATCTATTATCCAGGCACTTGCTAACAAATTCATGAACACGAGTTTTTCTAAGACAATAGTGCTGCTTTTCACCAATCCCAGCTATGTAATTATTCATCTTCATCAAATCTGTACATGTGCATTGTTAATTATTGATTCATTCAGTGCCTGCTCAGTGTCTGCACTGGGCACAGCATCTGCAGCTGTCCCATTCTACTTTTGAGTCAGCATTGTTTTTACACACTGCTAGAACAATGAACAATTCTTTCTTTCTGAGAAAACTTGTATACCTGTTTCTACATGAACCATTAAGACTGAGATAAAGGACTGATTTAATTACTACTTACTCCTCTAATTTGCTCTCCCTCTCACCCCTCCTTCTTTATTCCCTATCCCCTTCCTTCTTTCCATTTTCCTCCATTTTCAAATTGCTGTAAAAATCAAGATTGTATTAAAATTAAAGCCAGGTGTAGTGGCATATACTCATAATCCCAGCACTTGGGAGGTAAAAAGATTAGGAATCCAAAGTTATCCTCTACATAGTTTGAGGCCATCCTGAGCTGCAAGAGTCTCCAACAAAGAAAATAACAGTTGGTCAGTGGTGGCTCACGCCTTTAATCCCAGCACTCAAGAAGCAGGCTGATCTCTGTGAGTTTGAGGCCAGCCTGGTCTACAGAACTACTTCCAGGACAGCCAGGGATTTTACACAGAGATACTGTCTCAGGGGTAGAGAGACAGAGAGAGGGGGGAGGAGGGAGGGAGGGAGGTAAAGAGGAAGAACGAAAAGAAAAAAGAAAAGAAGGAAGGAAGGAGAGGGAGGGAGGGAGGGAGGGAGGGAAGGAAGGAAGGAAGGAAGGAAGGAAGGAAGGAAGGAAGGAAGGAAGGAAGGAAGGAAGGAAGGAAGGAAGGAAAGAAACAACAACAAAAGTCTAGTCAGACTAGGTGGTACTTGGGAGACAGAAGTGATGGGATCCTAACTTTGAGGACAAGGTCCAACATGGGACCTTGTCTCAATAACATCTTTCTCGGGCTAACGAGGTGGCTCAATAAGGTCCTGCTGCCAAGCCTGAGGCTCTGAGTTCAATATCCGGAACCCACGTGGCAGAAGAATAGGAGTCGCTCCCACAAGTGGTCCTCCGACTCCACATATGCATTATCTTTGGATTCTGTGAATGAGAAAAGTCTTAGTCAAGGCCTAGACAAAAGGGGAAAAAAGAAAGGAAGAATCAAATAACGTTCCCTCTTTCAAACTGATTCTATTGAGTGTCAAGATGGCATAAAACTAGCCGGCACAATGTATGTGAAATTTGTCAAGTCCTTCTTCTGAGTCCATTGAGATCATCATGGGATGTCTGTCTCAATCTCTTTTCAGCATGTTTGGTATTTATTGTTGTGGAGCCCTGAAGCCTTGGCTGTTTGTGCAGATGCAGCTGCTGCTCCTGCCTTATAGCCTGCTGCCTCTCTGTGCTCCACCAGCCAGCAGAGGGTATTGGTTCTGTCTTCCTGGGCTGTAAGTCTAGGGACTTGACTTCTTTCCTTGTAGAATTTCCTAAGACTTTGTTTATGTGTTTGGTTCATGATGGTCAGGACATGAGTGATAGGTTTGGTGACAACTCAGGTCATAGAGAGCTGGGCTGTGGATGTGTTGCTTTAGTGACCTGCAACTGGAACAGCTCCACCTGCAGACCATCCAGCAGCTTCCGCAGCTCCGCCCTTCCTTGCCTCAAAGGTTCCCAGCTCAGCTATGGCTGGGCTGCTCACTGTTACCTTGACTGATCCAAATTTTTAATCTTTTGTTTTTTTAATATTTTAATTTGTTTTTAAATCTTTTAATTTGGTGGTTTATGATGATTTGTGAGTTTTAAAATTTGTATATATTGAACCAACCTTGAATCCTTTATATGAAACCAACTTGCTTGTGATGTATGTTTGGTTTGTATTTTGGCTTGGTTGGTTGACTGGGTTTTTGTTGTGGTGGTTTTTGTTTTGTTTTTTGCTCTTTTTTTTTTTTTTTTGAGACAGACTTTCATTATGCAGTCCTGGTGGCTGGTACTCAAGAGATCTGCCTGTCCCTTCCTGTCACGTGCTAGGTTTATAGGCATGTGCAACCAAATATAGTGTATGACCATAATGTAATCTTGACTTTATAAGTAATTTGGGAGACTCTGTGTCTATGTTCATCAGATAGACTGGTTCGTAGGGCTTGTTGGTTGTGTCATCATCTGCTTTGGGTATCAGAATTATGCTAGCTTTACAAAATGAGTTTGGTAGTGTTCTTGCCCTTTCTTCCTTATTTGTATTATTATTTGTGTGTATGACACATGAGTATGGATGAGTATGGGTGCCACAGGAAGCCAGAAGAGGATATTGGATCCCTGGAGTGTTTGTGAGCCAATATCAGTGTTGGGACCTGAGAAAAGAAGCAAACATTAACTGCTGGCCATCTTTCTGGCCCCTGTGGGGAGTCTTTTAACTACTATTTTTTTTAATTATATTTCTTATCCAACCACAATTATTTTTATTTTTAATCTATGAAATAGTTTCCTTACAAATTAAGCCATTTTTAGAGGAGTGACATTTACTATTGATGTCATCTGTTTGCTTAATATGACTGTAGTCAAAAAGGAAGTTAGACTTGTTATTTTTCCAGAAATTGCAAAAAGTACCATCATTAAGAAAAGGAAGAGAGGTGGACTGGAAAGATGGTTCAGTGGTTAAGAGCACTGTGCTCTTCCAGAGGTCCTGAGTTCAATTCCCAGCAACCACATGGTGGCTCACAACCATCTGTAATGAGATCTGGTGCCCTATTCTGGCCTGCAGGCATACAAGGAGGCTGAACACTGTGTACACAATAAATAAATAAATCTTTTTAAAAAATTGTCATGTGTTCCTTGCTTAATAAAAAAAAAGAGAAAGATTTGTACCCATCTTTTTGGGACATGTAAGTAGAGAGTGAAGTTTCACAGTTGGAGAATCTGTGGATGTTGTTGGAGCAGCTGGAGATGCTCTCTAGCAGGCAGGGAATCCCTCTTCCTCAAACACTGCTGTTGGGGCCAGAAATTTTCACCCCAGATGGGTACCAGTAGGTGTGTTTGACCTTTGTTCCTGTTTGTAAGAGTTGAAATGACAGAATCCTGAAGTCTCAACTCTTAGCTTCTGGTAAGGCCCCGCATCCAGTACAACCATTTTGAGCGTCACACTGTTGCTGGCCTCAAAGTCTTGTAGTGGCACACGAGCTCCAGTGAGCTGGATTCCAGAGTGGCTAGAGAATTACTGATGCAGTACATGATTTTCTTGCAAATAGCTAAAGCACAGAAGAGAATATCATTTTCTTCATGCCCCTTGTGTTGCTAGAATAGTCCCACATAGCCACATTTAGGAGGCTTCTAACCCAGGTCTTAGAGGGTTCCTTGAGGAATTTTTGCTGGTAGATTCCCACTACAAGGTCTTCTACAGTGAGAAGTTCTAGATCTTGCCTGATTTCTGATGCCCACTCCATACGCTTCAAACACCAGTTGACTCTGGCTCTATCACCAGACTTGCAGTAAATAGGTGGCCAATTCCCTGGGTTTTGATGAATAAATTTATAAAGGTTTTGTAACACAATTGCTTGGTCATGCCGAATTCAAACTTTGAAATAGGAATCTTGTGACTAGAGTCACTTGCAGCCTGGCAATGGAACCGAAATCCTCATGGAATTTCACCTAGATGGATAAAGCTGTGGACGTCTACTATAGTACCTTCCTGTTAACTGTTTGTATCCAACCATCTCCCTAGTTATGGATTACAGTGGCATGAATGTAATTGGCCCCCATTATATAGGGAGTGGCACTATTAGGAGCTGTGGCTTTGTTGGAAGAAGTATGTCACTATGGGAGCACACTTTGAGGTCTCATATGCTCAAGCTATGCCTAGATCAGTTCATTTCCTGTTGCCTGTAGATCAAGATGTAGAATTCTCAAGTTCCTTCCCCAGCACCATGTCTGCCTGCATGCCACCATGTCCCACCATGATGATAATGGACTAAACCTCTGGAACTCTAAGCCACCCAATTAAATGTTTTTTATAAGAACTATCATAGTCATGGTGTCTCTTCACAGCAATAGAAACCTTAACCTAAAGAAGCTGGTAGCAGAAATGGGGTATTTCTGTGATAGGCCTGACCATGCTTTTGTTTGAAGGAATATGGACCTTGAGACTGTGGATTAGAAAAGCAGTTGAACACTTTAAATTCTGTTTAATGGGCCACACTAGTAGGAGCATGGAAGACCGTGGTGCTGAGGGTGATTTGATGAACTGTGGGACCTGGCTCAAGAAGGTTCAGAGAAGGATTTTAGTATGTTGCCTAGAAATCATTTTTGTGACATTTTGGTGAAGAATGTGGCTATTTTTTGCCATGTCTGGAAAGTCTGTCTATGGCTAAATTGAAGAGTTTTGGATTAATTCTGTTGACAGAGTAAATCTCAAAACAACCTAGTATAGACTCTTTTGTGTGGTTATTAGAGCTAAGTCTAATGAAGACTTATAATGAAAAGGAGCAAGCTGAGCAAGGAAAATTACAAAATATACAATTTGAGGGGAAAAGGAGCACCAGTAAGTAGAATAGTGCTAAATCCTGTATTTAAGGGGATAAACAGATTAAGAAATGGAATAAAGGACTGGAGAGATGCTTCAGCAGTTAAAATTACTGGTTACTCTTATAAAAGACTCGGGTTCATTTCCCAGCACCCACATGGCAGCTCATAACTGTAACACCAGTTCCACGGGATCTGATACCTTCATGCCAATGCACATAAAATAAAGTTAAATAATTTTAAAAAATGGAATAAAGGGAGTGGTAACCTCAGAGAAGATCCCATCCAGCTAAATTTCCAACTTGTGAAAAAGAATTAAAGAAAACCTTACAGATGGGTGTGGAGGTGCACACCTTTAATCCCAGCACAAAGAAGGCAGAGGCTGATAAGTCTGAGTTTGAGGCAAACCTAGTCTACAAAGCAAGTTTTAGAACAGCTAAATTTAGGCAGTGAAGGAAGCCATGGGAAACAAGAAGCTGGTGAAAATGTAAGAAAACAAGGGGGCCATGTTCCAGCCCCAGCAAGCATCAGAACTTGGCAGCTCTTGCTATATGGTTCTGGCTTTAAGGACAGAAGAAAGGGGTAATGGAATTTGCCTCTGTGTCTAAGGAAAGCCACTGAGGCCAGTCATGTGTCAGGGGTGACCCTGAACGGAGGCCTAGAGAGGCCATTGCATGAAGCTGTGAAAGGGAAGCCTGGATTGCCTTGGAGACCCCAAGACACTGGAGATGCAGAAGCCATGGGATCCCTGCTAAGGAGAGCTGCTAACAGGGAGTGGAACCAGCCCAAGAGAAAGAAGTGTGTTGCAATAAACAAAGCTGAAAGGAGTTGGAGATCTGAAGAGCCTTTTGACATCTGACATGGATATGCAGAGTATGGAGTTTGCCAAGCTGGTTTTTGGTCTTGCTTTGGTCCAGTATTTCCTTACTATGCTTCCTTCCTTATGTTTTGGAATGGTAATGTAATATATATCCTGTGCCATTATATGTTGGATCTATTTTTTGAATTTGATTTTATGTATGTGATCTATTTTTTGAATTTGATTTTATAGGGGATTACAGTTAAGAGATTGCATGAATCTCAAAAGAAACTTTGAAATTTGGACTTTAAAACATTGAGATTGTGATAGACTATAAGTATCAGCATTCAGGCATCTGTTCTGGCGTGACCTTGGGGTTCTGATAGGCAATGTCCTCAGCTGTAGCCACTAAGAGCACCTTCTGTGTACATTCACTAAGTTCTCTTTTAAAAGGGCCCTGCCCACCTCCCATCTCTCTCTCTCTCTGTTCCTTTCTCTCTCTGCTTCTCTGCCTCTCTCCTCTCCTCCCCTCCCCCCTCCCCCTCCCTCCCTCCCTCCCTCCCTCCCTCCCTCCCTCCCTCTCTCTCTCTCTCTCTCTCTCTCTCTCTCTCTCTCTCCTCTTCTGCTTCCTTTCCCAAGAGGCTGATCTCACCCCCACATACCTTTTTTTTTTTTTTTGGTTATTCGAGACAGGGGTTCTCTCTATAGCTTTGAAGCCTGTCCTGGAACTCACTTTGTAGATGTGGCTTGCCTTAAATTCACAGAGATCTGCCTGCCTCTGCCTCCAGAGTACTGGGATTAAAGGCATGTGCCACCACCACCTGGCTCCCCTTCCCTCTAATAAAATTAAAAATTAAAAAAAAAAAAACCTCACATGAACTCTGTTGCATGGTGTCTTTCTAGCTCCACTTAAAATAAAAATTACAACACTGGTCCCCTGACTGGGAAAGGCTCTGCTAGCGCTTGCTTCCTCTTTCCCGCAGACGTTTGAAGCACGCCAGGATCCTGGGACCCAGTCCACATTCCACATATGACAGACAGCCTTGCTTCTCCAGATCACTAGTTCTCTCCATCCAAAACTGGCATGATTGGTGAGCCCCTTTTCCCCACCTCTGGCTATTTATCGAGTGAGGATTTGTCCCTTAAGCATGGTGTTTCGCCTTTTGGCTTCGTTAAGTCCTGGTACCAGGCAACCACGACTCTCTCGGGCTCAGAGCCCTTGGGCCCCACCCTTTGTGTGATGACTCACTGAGTGGCCTGTGCCCTTCTTGAGCCCTTCGGTCCTTTGGGCTTTGCCCTGTGACACACAATCCATCCCCCTCCCAGTGATGGCTCTCCAGGTGGCTTGCGCCTTTCTCATTCGATCCTCGCTTGATAAAAGGCCACTAGATCTCGTTCTGCCTCACTCATGGGAAATACGCCTACCAAAAATCTGCTTCCTGGAACTCTATATCCTAATATTTCATGGGACCTTTGTAACATTCTGCCAGTGATCCCGATAGACGGGAGAGATCACCTTTCGCTTCCCCCCTCCCCCAATAAACCTCTTACATTAATTCTGTTGCATGAGGCATGTTTACTCAAAGGCAGAGCTCACTAAAAGGGAGCTGCCCACTTGCCCACCCTCAACAGATCTGTTCTTCCAGCCGCAACAAGTCTCCTTTCTCCTTCAACCGTCTCATCTTCCCTTCAGTATTGGCAACTGGGGCTCTGGTGGGGCACCTGATGGTTCCACAGAGCCTGGACAGTGAAGTGAAACAGTCAAATACTTCAGGACATGGTAGCACCCCAGCTTTCCCAGATCCCCCAAAGATTAATGAAGCCCTCCAGGTCAACAGGAAGTAGTCTTGAGAACATGGTGTTCTCATCTCCGCCTCACCTGCTACCCATTTCTAACTCCTAACCTTTTTATAATAAATAAAAAGGAGGAGTATCAGCATTCAGGCATCTGTACTGGCCTGTTGGGGTTCTGACAGGCCACGTCCTCAGCTGCAGGCACTAAGAGCATCTCCTGTGCACATTCACTGTGTTCCCTTATAAAAGGGCGCTGTCCACCTCCTGTCCATATCCCTCCTTCTCCCTCCCTCCCTCCCTCCCTCCCTCCCTCCCTCCCTCCCTCCCTCCCTCCCTCTCTTCTTTTCTCTCCTTCTCTGCTTGTCTTTCTCTCCCTCCCTCTGTCCCTCCCTCCTCCTCCTCTCTCTCTCTCTCTCTCTCTCTCTCTCTCTCTCTCTCTCTCTCTCTCGCTCTCGCTCTCGCTCTCGCTCTGTCTCTCTCTCTGCCTCTCTTCTCTTCTGCTGTTCCTGTCCCCAGAGGCCAGTCTCCCCCTCCCCTCCCCTCTTTATATGTTCCCTTTCCCCTAATTAAAAAAAAAAAAATCTCTCCACCTGAGCTCTGTTGCATAGCATCTTTCTTTCTCACGCTTTTTTTTTAATTACAACAATAAGAACTCTTGAAGTTAGACTAAATGTATTTTTCATGTTACAAGTTTATGGGGGTCAGGGAGTGGAATGTGGTAGTTTGAACATAATTAGTCTCCATAAGCTCATAGGGAGTGGCACTATTAGGAGGTGTGGCCTTGTTGGAATAGGTGTGGCCCTGTTGGAGGAAGTGTGTCATTATGGAGGTGGGCTTTGAGGTCTATTTTGCTTAAGCTGTGCTCAGTGTGGATACACTTCACTTCCTGTTGCCTGCAGATCAAGATATAGAGCTCTCAGCCCCTTCTACAGCATGATGTCTGCCTGCACATTCACATGACCCGCCATGATGATAACAGACTAAACCTCTGAAACTGTAAGCCATCCCAATAGAATGTTTTCCTTTATCAGAGATGCCATGGCCATGGTCATAGTGTCTCTTCACAGGAATAGAAACCATAACGAAGACAGATGAGTTTTGAATCAAAAGTCAGCAGAGAAACACCTAAATTTCATCATAGACCAATAAAAATTAACAAATATCAGAGAATCTTCTACCCAACAGAGAGGGAATATATGTTCTTCTCAGTGGAACATGGAACCCCCTGTAAGGTTGTTCACAGTATAGGCCTCAAGTACAAAAACAAGATCCACCTACGTCTGCCTCACAAGTACTGGGATTAAAGAGGTCTGCCACCACACTCAGGAAAAGAGGAAATCTTTAAATTTCTGGAGTCAAAAAAAAAAAAAAAAATGAAAATATACCGTACCAGAACCTCTGGGGGTACAGCTGAGACAGTCCTGTTCTTAGTGGGGGAAAATATATAGTTATAAATGATTATATTAAAAAATCAGTGCAGGAGATCGGGAAATGACTCAGTAAAGATGATTTCCGTGCAACATTCATGACCCCAAATCCCTCCCCCAAACCCATGTAAGGCAAAAAGAGAAAACCAATTCTGTGATTTCTTCTTTGACAACAACACGTCGGCCATGACGTCCTCACAGTACACCCTATAATCCTAGCATCTGGGAGGCAAGGGAAGGAGGATCACAACTTCATGGTTAGCCTCAGCTACATGGGGAGTTAGAGGCCTGGACTACATAAGATTCTGGCTCAAAGCAAAACAGAAGAAAATAAGATAGCAAAATAAAAGCCAGGCGGTGGTGGCGCACACCTTTAATCCCAGCACTCGGGAGGCAGAGGCAGGCGGATCTCTGTGAGTTCGAGACCAGCCTGGTCTACAAGAGCTAGTTCCAGGACAGGCTCCAAAACCACAGAGAAACCCTGTCTCGAAAAAAAAAAAAAAGGAGGGCACGGAATGTACATATTGTCAGAATGCTTGCTCAGCATACTTGAGACTTTAGATTTTATCTCATGTACAATAAAAATAAGGTGTTTGTTTTAGTTCACAGTTTCAAGGGTTTATGATTGGTTGACCCCATTTCTTTGATGGCTAAAGGTGTTGGGAGATAATGGCAGAGCCAAACCACTCAGCCCAGGGCTATGAAGCAGAAAAGATGAGGAAGTACCTGTGATTCCACCATACTTCAAGGATATCTCTAGTAACCTGAAGACAGAGCCCTACCTCTTAAAGGTTTTACTGCCTTTAATACATAACCATTGGCTGAATCTTGGGGGACTTCTCCATATCACTGGATTTATTTTTCAAACACTGCCCAACCTCTTTTTTAAAAGTTTTTATTAACATAATTAACATATACATTCATTAAATATATATTAATGGTTTTCATGATGACATATTTGTGCATATATGTTTTGTGTTCTCTTCCCATTCTGTTCTTTCCCTTCCTCTTCATATCTCCCCATTTTTTCTACTTTCATGCCTGGAACTAGAAAGTCAACTACCCCAACTATCCCAACTACTCCAACTACCCACGGCTAGTGAATTCACAGATCTTGGGGGAGAATCTACAACCACCACTTTACTAAGTCAGCACAATTACCAATTACATCCTAAATATTTGTCCTTCTACCCACAGATAAGTATATTCCTTACCCCTCGTCAAGGAAACTTCTCTGCAACAGTGACCATTACAGAAAACTACAGCCAATCTAAATGCAGAATTGTGAAGTCTAGTCCCAACTGATACATCTACAACTCAACCTCTGCACCTAAGCCTCTGGGATCATTGCAAAAGAAGGAGCAGAAAGATCATGAATAGGGAATTTGCTGTGAGACTGTATCTCCATAAATGCCAGAAGCTACAACCATAAAGTCTACAACATGGCTGCCTAAACAGGAGGTGAACAAAGATGGCACCAAGAGACATGCACGTGTGTCTGGGTGAGGAGGGAGCTCATGAGGCCTCAATCCTATACAAAGCGCTATGGGCAACTAAGAAACAGAAGGAATAGTTTTAGCCTGGGAATAGCACTCCAGTTGACTGTTCAATACTGTCTTAGTTAGGGTTTCTCCAGCTGACTGTTCAATACGGTCTTAGTTAGGGTTTTTATTGCTGTGGAGAGACGCCATGACCACAGCAACTCTTTCTGTTGGTGTTTTGTTTTTTTGTTTGCTTTGCTTTTCCATGACTGTCCTGGAACTCACTTTGTAGACCAGGCTGGCCTTGAACTCACAGAGATCTGCCTACCTGCCTGAGTGCTGTGCTGGGATTAAAGGCGTGCACCACCACTGCCCAGCAGACCACAGCAACTCTTGTAAAGGAATACATTTAATTGGGGGTGGCTTACGTTTTAGAGGTTTAGTCCATTAACATGATGGTGTGGCATGGAGGCATACAGGCAGACATGTTGCTGGAAAAGGACCTGAGAGTACTATCTCAACCTACAGGCAACAGGAAGTGAACTGAGACACTGGGAGTGGCTTTAGCATATAAGAGACCTCAAAGTCCACCTCCACAGTGACACACTCCCTCCAACAAGGCCACACCTACTCTAACAAAGCCACACCTCCTAGCAGTGCCACTCCCTATGAGCTTATGGGGACCAATTACATTCAAACTACCACAAACACCAAATGGTTAGCCTTGAAAACATATATATATATATATATGTGTGTGTGTGTGTGTGTGTTTTACAAGTAACATTATATAGATTAAGCAGGTTGTATTTATAAATATATATACACACAAATATGCACAAATAGGTATGTAGTAACAAGAAAAAAGAGGTCATAAATTTGAAAGAGAGCAAGCGGTATGTGTGTGGGGGTTGGAGGGAGGAGAGGGAATGAGGAAACAATGTAGCTAAATTGCTATGTCTGTATAATGAGTAGGCACATGGATGCTAGCGCATGCTTGTGGACGCCAGAGGACAACTTTGGTATTGAACTGGGACTAGAGAGCACATGCTCTTAAGGATTGAGCTATCTCTTTAGTCCCAGTTCAATATCATGTCTTGTATGTTCTCACTTGCCTTTCTGGTCTGCTTTGTATGAAGACCTTTTTAATTGTGAAGCCTGTGTCTTAGACTGCTCAGTCTGCAAAGTAAGAAATAAACTTTAAAAAATTACTAAATTTTGTTGGTCAGGCATGGTGATCCATGCCTTTATTTATTTTTATTTTCTTATTTTTTATTTTTTGGTTTTTCGAGACAGGGTTTCTCTGCAGCTTTGGAGCCTGTCCTAGATCTAGCTCTTGTAGACCAGGCTGGCCTCGAACTCACAGAGATCCGCCTGACTCTGCCTCCTGAGTGCTAGGATTAAAGGCGTGCGCCACTACCGCCCGGCTAGTGCATGCCTTTAGTTCTAGCATTTGGGAGGCAGAGGTAAGGAGGATCTCTATGATCTATAAAAACCCTAGGACAGCCAGAACAATATATAGGCCCTATCTCAAAAAATAAACAAAAAGAGCTAAGTTATGATGTTGTGTCGTGGCAGAAGATGAACTAACACAACTGGATGATGGATGACGTCAGACTCTTGAAGGTAGGGGAGCAGAAAGTGAAATGGACTAAATGGACCTGGCATTGGAAGTTTAGTGAGAGGAGAGATGAATTCTGACAATAAACTTGATGCATTTCTTTAACTAAAATCTAAGGGAAATATGTCCTTGGCACTCAGAGAATGTGGGTATTGAGCCAGGAGTGCTGATGCTGAGTTCTGATCACAGCAGGAGGCAGAGACAGACAGAGCTCTGTGAGACTGAGGTCACAGTGAGACTGTCTCAAAACACCGAAAACAAACATAACTACAAAGTAGGTTTTATGAAAATAGCCTTATGAAATAAATGTGGGTATGGAAAAGTCATACACACACACACATATATAATACATAAATTATAAGATTAGTACAGGGGCACACCTGTATTATATATATAGTCTCAGTCTTTGGAAGGTGGAGGCAGAAAGATCAGGTCATCTTCAACATCAAAGGAAGTTTGAGGTTATTCTGGGATACAGGTAACTTAGTGTGGGAAGTCCTTCTGTATATGTGTTGCTTTTATTGGTTAATGAGTAAAGAAGCTGCTTTGGCTTGTGATAGGGCAGGATAGAGCTAGGCAGGAAAACTAAACTGAATGCTGGGAGAAAGTAGGCAGAGTCAGTGAGAGGCCAGGTAGCCACCAGAGGAGAAAGACGCAAGCTGGTAGTTGAAACCTTGCCTCATAGTAAAATATAAAATAATAGAATGGGTTAATTTAAGATATAAGAGCTAGCTAAAAATATGCTTAAGCTATTGGCCAAACAGTATTGCAAATAATATAGTTTCTGAGTGATTATTTCAGGTCTAGGTGGCCGGGAATCAACAAGCAGCTTCTGCCAACAGCAATCCTTTCTCCAAAAAAAAAAAATTCCCAAATTCAAACAAACATTTTCATTGACTAAACTAGGAAAGGGAAAAGATTACACAATGCTAAAAGCAATTAATAGCACAGTTCATTTTTGATAATATTCCCCTACCACACCCAATAATAGAGATTGTACACAGGGCCCCTCCTACATGCTATACAAGCACTCTATCACTGAGTCACATCCAAACCCATTTTTAGTTACTTTAAGACAGAATCTCACTAAATGACCCAGTCTGGCTCCAAATTTGTGACCCTCTCACCTTAGTCAGTCTGAAGTGGCTGGGATTATAAGCATGCACCATCATGCCCACCTGTGTATAAAATACTGTTTGTTTTTGAAACAAGGTCTTACTAGGTAGCCCAAGCTGGTTTGAAGCTCACTTTGTAGCAAAGGCTAGCCCTGCATGGAAGTCGTTCTGCCTCAACCTTTTGTCCCCATGCTCCACTTGATATTAACTTTTGGTCGTTCTCATTTCTTCACTACAATACATGTATAAAGAAGTGGCCGTCAGCCAGGTAACCTGAGGCGGAGAACTTTTGTCTGATCCTTCTCGTCACTGCCTTCTGCTCAGGTCTCGGCCTTTTTTCCCTCTGTAAAAATACAAATATCTATGTTATTGTATTACTCTGTCAATTGTGGGACTGTATGTGAATTTTGAAAAATTAACTGGAAATGGATATATTTGGAGTTCTTGATGAGGTTAATGCTACCACATTTTGTGGGGTTTTTTAAGCTCCCCATTACTTTTATCTACAAGAGACATAATTACTTGTTTGAAAGAACAGATCTCCCAAAGAGGAAATACTCATTTTCTCGAGCTCATCATATCTGCTTAAGATCCTTGTCTTCATAAAAAGATTTTATGTATGGATGTTCTGTCTGCATTTAGTTCTGTGAATCATGTGTGTACCTGGTGTCCACAGGTGCTGAAGGGGGAACTGGACACCAGGGACTGGAGTTATGGTTGGTTATGAGACACTGTGTAACTGCTGGGAATTGAAGATGGGTCCTCTGGAAAAAACCGCAATGCTTTCGATTGCTGAGCCATCCCTCCAGTCCTTGGTTATCATTTATTTTATTTTATTTATTTATTTTTTAAGATTTATTTATTATGTATACAGCATCTATCTGGGTGTTTGCCTGCAGGCCAGAAGAGGGAGCCAGATCGCATTATAGATGGTAGTGAGCCACCATGTGGTTGCTGGGAATTGAACTCAGGACCTCTGGAAGAGCAGCTTGTACTCTTAACCGCTGAGCCATCTCTCCAGCCCTTGGTTATCATTTTAAATGAACATGTATGTATGTGTATTTTTTCTTTCCTTCTTTTTCTTAGGCAGGGGTTGGTCTTGAACTCCTGATTCTTCTCCCTCCTCCTAAGTGCTGAGACTGTATTCATTACCACCACACCTAGCAAAGATTTTTTTAATGAAAAAAGTTATTCCAGGTTATAAACAGAAGAATGAACTGCCGTGGGAGACAACCGCGGCCGTCTAGGGGAGCAGCCTTGAATCTGAAGCATGGTGTCTGGCCCCTACCAGACGCTTCAGACATGGGAGCTATGGGACTGTGGGAGCTGCTGTCCCTACTGTTACTACAACTAAGACATAATCAATGGCCAATGCTTCAGGGCATGTACGGAGAGAGAAACTACAAGTTTAGAGCAGGTCTATTGCTTTGCTCAAGCTGGCTAGAATCAAATTGCTGTTTATAATGAAACCAAGGATCCCAGAGCAACAGCCAGAAGGCACAACGGCTACATAAATTTCCCATGACTCATTCCCAAGACTGACATACACAGCCACACCCCACATACACACACCCCTTTACTGAATCTTGAAAAACATTCAGGCTTCATTTCCCTTTGGTTCATAAGTAGCACATTTGACTTATATTCTAGCAACCCCATACATGACACACTTTTATCATCCCACAGCTCCAAGGAACTGGGGAAGTTTATTATTCCTGTTATATTGTGGTCCCAGCATGGAAGCTGTAATTATTATTATTATTATTATTATTATTATTATTATTATTATTATTATTATTGGTTTTTCGAGACAGGGTTTCTCTGTAGCTTTGGAGCCTGTCCTGGAACTAGCTCTTATACACCAGGCTGGCCTGGAACTCACAGAGATCCACCCGTCTCTGCCTCCCGAGTGCTAAGAATAAAGGTGTGCGCCACCACCCCCGGCAAAGCTGTATTCTTAAGTTGCTCTTATTCCATGTCCAGAATTCAGTTTATGACAATCTATAGATTATTTTTGTTTTTAAATGCATTTATTTACTTTGTGTGTGCAGGTCACAGGACAATTTGCTGGATCTGATTTTGGCCTAGAATTCAGGTTCCAAGGCTTGGCAGCCAGGGCCTTCATAGCATGAGCCTTGTTGCCAGTCCCAAGCTTCCTATTTTTATTTAGCTTTCTGACTCGGGACGTGACCCTTCGACACGTTTCCCATCGAATTTTCTGCTCAATAAGGAAAGCATCCTCCATCCTGTCATGGGCCCAGTTAGTATACACAGACTCACCAGAGGCCTTGCTTACACACTCCTCAAGACTTTAGGTCTCACAAACACCAACCTGGGCACACAGAGCATGTAGATTTGGGTGCTTTCTCAACCTTTGGGTAAGGCAAACAGTTCTACAACTGGAGCTTTGACAGCCCTGTTTTGTTAGACACTGCTTCTTTGGCAGCCTGGGTCTGCGCATCTACAAAAGACCCTCCCAGGAAGAGGAAAAAGAAACTCAGATAAAGAGATATTGGGGAAGCAATTTCTGTCCTGCTTACTGGCTGGTAAACGGGAACTTTTATTAAAAACGGGCCTTTCAATTGTCCCTGCTCTCAAATGTAGAAGATTGAACTAGAAGTCTTCCCTAGTGTTCTCAGTGCTGACGTTTGGGTACAGGTGGCTGGGATTTGAAACCGAGGGGCCTATGAATGAATTTGTCGCACGGTCTATTACCGTTATTTTTCCCCAAGGACAAAGAACTAGTCACTGAATGCGAGTGTGGGGACCCACCAGAGTGGCCTCTCAGGAGTGTCAAGCTTGCAGTCCAATGCCTCTTCTGGTGGCAGAGACAGATGACATCAGGCCCAAGGGCCAAGGAGACCCGGACCGGATTCGTAAAGGCCCACCGAGGAAGAAGGCAGGGCGGCGGGAGCTGACGGAACCACGAAAGGACCGGCTAGGGCATGCGTGGGTGCGAGCGGGACGGAAGGCGCTCTCCCTAGGCTGTTCAACGGCAGGAACGACCCCACCCACGGCGACCAGGAAGGTCAGCAGCTCGGCACCAGGCAAGAGCCGCCGTGTCACGTGACCGAGCTCCGGGGCGGGGACAAACGCGGCTCGGCCCGTCCGGCCCCGCCCGGGCCCCGCGCATGCGCGCCGTTAGGGGCGCTGAAATTCAAATTTGAACGGCCGTGCTCAGCGACAGAACCGGCACTGAGGGCAGAGCCGACTGGGTGTGGGAGAGCCCGCCGCCCGGCCTCCTGCCTTCCTCCGGAGCAGCGCCGAGCCCGCACTCACTTCTTTCCTCCTCCTGAATTTGAACCACCGGACCCACCGTCTCGTCTGCCACACGTGAGGCCTGGGGCGATGGACCCGTTTACAGAGGTGAGAGACTCTGCGGGTGCTGTGAACCATGACCCCCGCGGACCCCCGCCCGCTCTGCCTGTCAGCCTGCGGCCCACCGGCGGGCCGCGCGGCGCGTGCGCATCGCGAGCGTGCAGCCGGGCGGAAGCCGCGGGGTCGCAGGCCGCCTGCCAGGCTTTGCGGCTCCCGCTGCCGCGGAGGAGACAGGGCAGCTTTAGACTCTGGGGTAAGGCAGGGAAGACAGGGCCTCAAAAACCCCGCGCTGGCCGCGAACTCCTTCCTCCACCTCCCACCGGTTCCCGGTGACAAGAGAGCGCACTTCCCTCATTTCTCCGTCCCGCCTTCTCCCGGGAGAGAGCTCCTTGCGGTCCTCTGGGACCGGTCCTGCCGGAAAGCTGGAATAGTTGGCAGGGTGGAGTCTGCCCGGTGACTCGTGCAGTGTGCTGGGAATCCGATGGGAGGTGATAAGGGCTTCACCGGCCCTGAGGAGCTGTGCGCTTAAAGAATCCCGTGATGAAATCAGCCAAGTCCCAGCGACCAGGTGCTCTAGCCGCGAGTTCCTTCGGACGTCTCTGCTCTGCTAACTTTAGACGTCTCATGCGCAGGATTAACACTGATTAAAAGGGAACGGTGTTTATTGTGTGAACCGGAATTATTAGCGTGTGATGGGAGGCTACTGTACTGTCCAGTGTTTATGTAGCACATCATTCCAACAGTGCCTTCCTCGTCTCTCCCTTGGGAATAGGGTCTCGAGTACGTTGTTAACCCTATTCTTTATCTCTAGTTTTAGCTTCGTGTTGCAGCTGTGCACTGACATTAAGGAATTTCCCGTTGCTGTTTGCCCATTCTTTTATTCCAGGACAGTTCCTCTTTTTTTTTTTTTCTTTCTTTAAGCTGTTGTGCAAATTTCAAGACTATACTGTGAGTTTTGCAAAGTGGACGTACGGTGATTCTGTACTACATTGGAAAATGTCATAGAAGATAGTAATAATTTAATCTGGGTAGTGTACTTAATAGTTAAATTCACAAGCTAAGCCCAAGATACTGAGTTTCGACAATTAAAGGTTTCAACACAACCGTTATGCTTTCCCCATGTTTGAAGTTCTCCGTTATTTTGAGGGAAACAGCACTATGTTAACTTTAAGCCAGAAGAGGGTTGGAGAGATGGCTAAGCTGTTGGGAACACTGCTCTCCCAGAGAACCCAGGTTCAAATCCCAGCACCCATTCTCCTCTCAAAGCAGTCTGTGACTCTGGTCTCAGGAGATCCAGTGCCTCCTTCTAGCCTCCACAGGCACCAGATCATACACATGTGGTACCCAGGAGTACATGAAGGCTAAAGACCCTTACACATAAAAATAAATGAACTGCAGAAAATTCTAATGGAAACATCCAGGACATTGTGGCAGCTTTAGAGAATAGGGATGACTGTTCACCAAATACCTGTCATTTACAGTGAATCTCTGAAAGTGACTTATGTCAGCTGGGCAGTAGCAGGCAGATCGCTTGAGTTCAAGTCAGCCTGATCTACAGAGCAAGTTCCAGGACAGCCATGGCTACATACACAGAAACTTTGTCCCAAAATATATATTTGTTTGCCTGAGTTTGAATTTTTTATTGAAAGCATTTATTCTTAAAACTTGCATGTCAGTAAAAATTACCACAATTCTAGATTATATTACCATTAAAATGATATTCTGTATTACTAAAAGAATAAAATTACTTTGAATAATGCTGTATGTTTTTAGTAACCGACAGGATCAACACACTTCAGAAGTTTGGTTGAGATTTGTACTTTTACTTAAAAATGCCTTTTGGAAGCTTGTATAAAACTCAGATAAAGAGAACCTTCCAGTCTGGGGCATTTTAGAACGTGTTTGGAAATGTGCATGCCTTAACTTGTAGTTTATATTCTGAAAAGCGAGGTCCATTGCTACTGGAATCACAGCTCTGACAGCTTTACCTTAATTGGTAATGAGGGCCCCGTAGTGAGCTCCAGCTTTGAAGGTGCTCAGTGACAGTGTTCATAACATTTAAGCACTGTGAAATGAATTTCTGATAGGGTTTTTGTTTTTTTGTTTTTGTCTAAAAAAGGACTAATGTCAATATAAATGACTTTTTAAACAAGTGTCTTACTTACTCTTACTCAAAACCATGCAACACAGAAAGTTATTAGGAATTATTTTTAAAAACTTCGCCCAGAGTGATTCCTTACCAATGCTGTCATGAAACAGAAAAGAAATGAACCCATTTCCTCATTCTCTTACTAACTCCTGTTTCACGTGCTACAGTCCTGGACAACATTCTTTCCCTTGGACCTGTGTTCTCCCTGCTGCCCTGATGTCGGCGGTTCTCACTTTACCAGCCTTTTCTGCTGTATAAACTCACATTTAACTTCCAGTTTGCAAGTTCATCTCTGGAGCTTCATTGACAAATCATAAATATCACTTGCAACTATCTGTTAAATGTGTTTCCTTCCAGAATGTGTGCATTCTAAACGGGCTGTTTTCTCCCATTCAGACATGTTTTTTCCAACATCAAACATATTTAAAAGCATCTTGTTGAATTAAGATATCAGATAGAAGTTTTATTTTTGGTCGGGATTGAACATAAGTCCTTGTAAAGACTGAGCTACACCCCCACACCCCATTTGAGACAGGCTCTGTGCATCCCGTATTGATCTCCAACTTTCCTGATCCGCCTGTCTCCACCCTCCGGGTGCTAGGATTATAGGGTACTCTACCACACTTCCTGGAGGTGTGATGAAACACTTCATCCCTCCCTCCCACTGCTTTCCTTTTCACATCCTCCATCCTATTCCTCTGGCTGGTTCCTGAAGCTCTAATTTTTGTTTTAAAGGAAAATATTTTATATTTAAATGATGCAATATAAAGAAGGTCTACTTAAAATACTGAGCACTTAACATGTAATTTAGAGGACATTATTTCTTCAATAAAATATCTTTGGCACTTAGTAGCCTTATTTTGTTCTTTAGAGTATTTAAAATTTTCCTCTATCGTGTGAGTTTTGACTCCGTTACAAACATTAGAGCACTTGTGTGTATTTGAATGGCAAAACCAACCACATTCTTGTGTTGTGAACCATTGCTGTGCTGACTCAAGTACTTGACCACAGGGAATGGAATGCTGGGCATGTCCATGCTGGATATAGTTAGGGTGATGGTGTTTTCTCAGAGTGATAGACTTTATCAAAAGATTACCAAACCGTTATGAATTTGTATAACAGTCTGATCACTTTTGAGTTGATTGAAGAAGATTTCTTTAGGGGATGAAGGTCGTGGGCTCATAAAATACTTTAATTGCCCAGCATTTTGATTGTTATTTCTTTCAGTGAACCTTAAGTTAGAAGATGTATTTAAGTGCAGAGTTGCGCCTTAACCCAAATTTTATTCATGTTTTGTTTTGTCTTAGGTGGAGTCTTGCTTAAAGACCAGGCTAGCTTGAACTAGCTTTGTGTATCCCATGCTGGCTTCCCACTCATGATCTCTTTACCTCCTCCCTCCTCAGCCTTGCGAGTATGGGACTACAAGAGTGGCCACCACACTTGATAGGCCTTGTGCTCCTTCTAAGGCTTTCTTTTTTTTTTTTTTTTTTAGGCTTTCTTAAAGGAATTCAAATAAATAGCTTAATCCCTATCTGTATTAATTACTGCTTTATATATGCAGGGTGGTGAATATCTATGCCCTTTAATTGTATGCATTTGAGGGAGAGTAAATTGTTTTGTATCACATTGGTTCAAATAGGAATGTCTATCAATTGAGAGTAAGAAATAAGGAATATTCATGAATTTATCCAGTGACTAAGATTTGAACTTATGATATTTTATATATTTATTAGTTTTTATTTAATAAAACAAGATATTTTAGCATTTTTCTCCTTGGGAAGTGTGTTATGAAAGACTTCCTGTTTGGATCACTTTTTTGCTGCTTGTCACAACTTCAGATCTGAGCATCTGTATTAGTTTTGAAACTGTAACAAATTATAAATTTAGATGGCTTAAACTGGGCATTGTGTTGTACCCCTTCCAATCCCAGTACTCAGGAGGCAGAGGCTAGTGTATCTCTTGCGGATTTAAGATCAGCCTGGTCTACATAAGATCCAAGAGACCCTGTCTCAAATAAATACATAAATTAGTAACTCAAACAAAATTTTTCAGTTCTATCAGTCATAGGTTTGAAGTGGGTTTAATCGAGTCAGAGTTGAGTGTGGGTAATATTTCATTCCTTCCAGAAGCTCTAAGAGAAAATCTATTTTCTCACCCCTTTGCTCTAAGGTAACATTGATAGGTCAAAGGGTTAGAACACAAGCATTTTTTGAAGTACCATTTTTCTGTCTAGCATACTGACTTAAACAACAACTACTTTCTGTTAAATATATTTTAATGGGAGAAGGTGGCTCAGTGGCAAAGAGCTCATGTTGCTCTTAAAGAAGACTTGGGCTCAGTTCCCAGCACTTCTGTGGCAATTCACAGCCATCTATAACTCCAGTTCCGGGGATGACTGTCCTGACCTCCACGAGCACAGGCATGCATGCTGTTCACCTACATACTCAGATTTTTTTTAATTTAAATTTTTCTTGCTAGAGATGGTTCAGCAGTTAAAGAAAGCTGCTCCCCAGAGGAGTGGAGTTCTGTTCTCAGCACCTATATTGAGTGGCTCACAACCGCTTCTTCTGGCCTCCATGAGCACTTAGATGGATGCATGTGTGAATTTTTACATGCAAACAAACAAAATTACATTATTTACTTGTGTGTGGGGGGTGGTAGTGCATGCATGTCAGGCACATGTGGAATGCAGAAGACAATGGGTTCTTTCCTTCTACCACATAGGCTCCAAGGATAAATTCTAGCGTCAAACTTGGCAGCATATGTGCAGTCTCACCATATTCCCTCCCTGCTCCTCCGCACCCACAATCCCTTTTTTATTCAGTGGCACAGGAGTTTGGCCAGTTGGGCTCAACTGGCTGTTTATCTGTTGGTTTTGTCTGGCAGTTCTGTAGTGTTTCTTAGTGTTATGGAAAATTACCTGGAGTTAGATGCCATAATGCTGGCATTCAGTGGATTTGTTTCTTGAGCATGCCAAACCTGGACTTTGCTCATCATGTGTCTGAAGGGGAACCCCAAACAGTGGGGGCTCCTCCCTGACCCGTGATATGCACAAACCACACCCAAACGCCTGTTTTTACAGAGAGGAAGAGAAGTTAAGTGGCTGCTTTCTGACTCAGGCAGAAAACAGCAAATGACCTCATAACGTGTAATTTTTAAGGGAGGTCTGTGTGAGAATGGGCTAGGATGTGGTGGTAAAGGAGGTAGGGTGTGAGGGGGAGAGGACACGGGGAGGGACAAAGGACTACCTCTGGACAGAGCGGAGACAGACATGGCCCATAGGCAAGCAGTGGTTCATGCAGGGAAAGGGAACCCTGTGTTAGGATGAGGTGTTTAATTTTAATTGGCCTTGTTAATGAGGTGAGCCAAAGGAGGCATTTTTTTCTTTTTTCTTTTTCTTTTTTTCAAGACAGGCTTTCTTTGTAGCTTTGGAGCCTATCCTGGAACTAGCTCTGTAGACCAGGCTGGCCTCAAACTCATAGAGAGCCTCCTGTCTCTGCCTCTCGAGTGCTGGGATTAAAGATGTGCGCCACCCACCTGCTCAAAGGGGGCTTTTGATTTCTGGACTTTGGTACCAGGAGGAAGAAGTGGCCAAATAAGGGAATAGACATCGGTGGCTAGCTTTAGGAATGTAATTTAAAGGTTTTAGTAAGGTAGAGGGAATGGGGGAGGAGCATGTGCCAGAGCCACATGCTCAAGAGGGCTAGTGTCCCTACAGTGCCAGCCCAAGAAAGGGGGTGCAGAAACTGCAAGCCTTTGGGGGCTTAACATTGAAAGTCACACAGTGTGTTACTTCTGCCATATTTTATTCGTCCAAGCAAGTCATAAGGCCTGGCCAGCCAACCCAGATTCAAGAATGGTGATACAGAGTTCCTGTGTGTGTGTGTGTGTGTCTGTGTGTCTGTGTGTGTCTGTGTGTCTATGTGTGCAGGTGTGCATGCGTGTGCACATGGTGGCAAGGGTTTGATGTGTTTTCTTCCTCAGTCTTTCTCCACTTTATGTCTTGAGCCAGGTTTTTCACTGAGTTTCAGGAATCCTGACCTTGTCCCTCCCTGGTGGTTCCTGATGTATGCCACCATGCTTGGCTTTAAGTGGGTACTAGGGGTCCGAATTTAGGTCCTTATGCTTGCATGGCAGGCACTTTATCCACTAAACTATTACCCCAGTCTTAAAGTATACCTTTTGATTGGAACAAAAACTTGAAGCATTTTAAATTTTGGTAGGTGTCTTTATATACTGCTTATTAATATTTAGATTGAATCTCGTAATTTTGATGTTGGGATGCTTGTTCATCTGGTAAATTTTAGTTTGATTATTTGGGATTTTACCTTTGAAATGTGTTTGACTCTTATCCTACATACCAGTTGTTGGTTTTAGCAGGCATCTAAGGTTTTGTGGACCTCTGGCTAACCTTTGTTTTAACACTGGTATAATATAGAAGTTGCTTGAACGAACCCGTGCCAGACGAGAGAATCTTCAGAGAAAAATGGCTGAGAGGCCCACGGCAGCAGCAAGGTCTACACTACATGCTAAGCGGGGCAGAGAGCCACTTTCAGAAGCCAATAATCAGCAGTCCCTCTCAGGGGGTGAAGGTAAGACTGGGCAGGGGTGGGGAGGGGCTAAAAATGTCATGGATTTTGGAGGATATGAGCCCCAAACATTTTATTATGTACATAGAAGAACCCGTCTTTAGGAGACAGATGCAACAGCCAATGGAGCCAGGGCAGCCTTCTGTTGTTTTTCAAGGTTGTTAGCTCAGGTCTCAGATCTGCCAGAAGCCAGAACAGAGAACTTTGGTGTCTATGAAACTCATGCTCTTAACTTTAAAAAATTTAAAACTTCTTTTTGGAGATTTACTTATCTTTATTTTATTTGTATAACTGTTTTACTTGCGTGCATGTCTGTGTAGCATATGTGTGCAGTGCCTGTGGAGACTAGAAGAGGGCACTAAAACCCCTGGAGCTGGAGTTCTAGACAATTGGTAGCTGCCATGTGGGTTCTGGGTTCTCTGGAAGGAAGAACAGTTCTCTTAGCCGCTGGACCATGTTTCCAGTGGGCATCTTCCAAGTTTTTGTTTGTTTAAAAGAATATATTGTTGTCTGTGTGGGCAAGTGTGCCCTGGTGCGTGTATGGAGACAGACCATAGGCCTATTCCTTAGATTGGTTTCCTCTCTTCACCTTTCGTGTGGGTTCTGGACAGCAAACTCAGGTTACTAGGAATGTGCAGCAAGCTTGTTTACCCATTGAACCATCTCACTGGCCTTTCATTCTAGTTTAAAATATTAATGTTCTTGGCTGGAAAGATGGGTCAGTGGATAAAGTACTTGAAGCACAATTGTAAGGACAGGAGTTTGAATTCCCAGCACTCATGTAAATTCTGAAACATGGCAAGGGACACAGGAAGTAGGGACAGGGTTGTCACGGCAAACTGGACATCTAGTTTAGCTGAACTGATGAGCTCTGAGTTCAAGAGAGAGATCCTGCTTCCAGTTACAGTGATAAGTAGAGCACGTGGAGGAAGACACCCATGTCAACCTGACTGACCTGCATGTACACCTGCACACACCTGTGCCACGCACAGAAGAGCACGCGTACACATCCCCTCCACATACTCTTCCCGAGAGGTGCAGTGAGGCTGTGTTCTAGGTAAAGTGAAGCCTTGTTTTGAATGATGCCCTTAGGATCTCTCACATCCTGTACAGATGGCCATAGAAGTTTCAGTGATGAGACGTTAAGTATTTGTGCTGGTTTGTTTGCTGTAGAACAGATAGTTCAGTTGCCCTCAGACCCACTTCTCTCCCCTTCTGCATTACTTTAGCTATTGTCCATGAAAGGTTGTTTCACAAATAAAAACCAAACAAATCAGAAAGCCTGTTTTCTACAACCTAGTTTCTCCAGGCTTGATTTTTCTTCCCTTAAAATAAAGTGAGCTATGAGATCCTTAAAGTTCTTTAGAGTACGTGGTGTGTGTGCTATTTGTTCCTGTTGTCTTAAAACTCCATACAATCTTATGTGTGCATCTTGACGATGTTTACATTTATTTTTATTGAGGGTTTTAACAGAAAAAATGACATGTTTGTTCAAAAAAAGGTGGTGTTTTTTTTTAACCTAATTTCAAAGTTAATGAAAGACAAGTTTTTGCATTTTTCTTTTCTTTTTTTTTTTTTAAAGATTTATTTATTTATTATGTATATAACATTCTGCCTCGATGTATGCCCACACGCCAGAAGAGGGCACCAGATCTCATTACAGATGGTTGTGAGCCACCATGTGGTTGCTGGGAATTGAACTCAGGACCTCTGGAAGAGCAGCCAGTGCTCTTAACCTCTGAGCCATCTCTCCAGCCCCCTGCATTTTTCTTATAACAGAAGTAGCTCAAGTATTAGAGAAGTCTGATCCCTCATTAGTAAGTAGCTACCTAGTTTTTAGGCTGTGAAACTGCAGGGTTTCAGTGTGGGTTTTTGTTGTTCTTTTGGATCTAGAGAAATCTTGTACGAAACCATCACCATCAAAAAAACGATGTTCTGACAAAACTGAAGTTGAAGTTTTGGACTTGGAAAATAAAGAACCTGTTGAGCCAACTGCTGCAAAACCTTGTTCTCCAAGGCCTGAACCCCCTCAGGCCCAGCCCCCAGCACCAGCTGCCATCAGTGATTCTGCGGCTGCCCCAACATCGCTGCTCAGCATGGGCAGAGGGCTAAACTCAAGATTAGAAGCATCTGCCGCCTCCTCTGTTAAAACTCGAATGCAAAAACTTGCTGAGCAACGGCGCCATTGGGATAGTGATATAGCAGGTATTAAATGATATGGGTGGTCCTTGAATTTCTTTTGGTAAGATTCAGCTTGGAGTTGGATATGGGGGTTCTTGTTTTTAATCCCAGCATCTAGGAGGCTGATACAGGAGGATTATAAATTTGAGGCTAGCCTGGAAAGGTAAGTGCTTTTGTTTTATCTATATGTGTATTCTTTGCTTATAGATAATTGATATGCCAGGAATATATTCATAAAAAATGAATGAGAATGAAACATTCTCACCGACGTAGATCTTGAGGTTCTTGAACTAATACAGAAACTTCACCTAGTACTGAATTACTTTCCGTTTGCAATGAAAAAGTACTGACCCTCAGCTCTATATTCAGGAATCCTATTCTTCGGTTCACTTATCAAATTAGAGACTAAGGTGTGCAGTGCTCCTTGGTAGGGAGAAAAGGTTTCTAAAGCATAGTCTCATGCCACAGTCTGGGAGAGGGTAAATGAGTGACCCTTCCCTGCAGGCCAGTTAGTGGTTCTGTACAGTGCTATTTTTGTCACTAACTGTATTGATTCCTTGACTTGTTGGGTAAAATCCTTGAAATGGCTTCCCATAAATACCCGTATTGTATTTTGAAAGGAACTGAAGTCCAGAAAAAATATAGATAGGAAAAACTTTGGATTAGCATCTCAAAAGTATGGGGAACTCAAGGTGTGCTTTTGTCTCTTGATTATAAAACCCTTTAATTAGGGTGCATGGCCAGAACTAAGACAAAGCAATAGGAATAAATTGATAAGCTTCATTTTTAATGTAAAAGAATTTTGGGTTTTCCAGTATGTAAGTATGTATACACGGTGTATGCCTGGCCTGTTGAGCCCAGGGAAGGGTGTCAGAGCCCCAGGGACTGTTGAAAGCTGCCACGTGGTTGTTGGGAACTGAACCCAGGTTTTCTGGGAGAACAGCAAGTACTATTAATTGCTGAACCATCTCCACAGCCCCTGCACCAAAATTTTAAAAGAACATTTATTTTAGTCCGTGTATGTTTGTGTGCATGTATGTCTCTGCTTGAGTATATGCATGCATACAGCTGCACATCTGTGCCTATGTGGAGGAGAGGAAGAAGGCAGTGGGTCCATCAGAGAGAGAACCAGAGTTACGGGGTTGCAGGATCCCAGCTTGTTCTATGGTGTTGGGGTCTGAATAACAGTCCTTGTAATTGCACTGTAGGTACTCTTAACCCTAAGTCATTTCACCAGCTCCTCACTACTATGCATTTTAACTGAAATTTTGAGTAGTATTGGACAACAGAAAGTTTGAGGTATCTTCCTCCCCCGCCTTTATTTACTTATTTGTTTATTTTAAAGGTTTTATTTTTGTAAGTGTAGGGGTGGTGGCATTCATGGGGAGGTCAGAGGACAACTTGCAGGATTCAGTTCTTTCCTGCCACCATGTGGGTCTGGGAAATGGAGCTCAGATTGTCAGGCTTGGCAAGCATCTGTCACAGTGGTTCTCAACCTTCTTTTTTTTTTTTTTTTTTTTTTATTCTTTTTTAATTAAAATTTCCAACTGCTCCCCGTTTCCCATTTGGTTCTCAACCTTCTTAACGCTGAGGCTCTTACACTTCCTCATGTTGTGGTGGCCCCCAACCAGAAAATTATTTTCGTTGCTACTTCTTAATTCTAATTTTGCTACTGTTATGAATCATAATGTAAGTATCTGATAATGCAGATGGTTTTAGGTGACCCCTGTGAACGGTTTTAGGTGACCCCAAGCTGTGAGGTCGAGACCCACAGCTTGAGAACCACTAATCTATACCCACTGAGCCATTTTATCACCCCTTGTTTTTAAGTAAAATAACTTATTACAGCACATATTTATATGAAAAGAGTTTACAAGGAGGAAGAATCTTTTGAAACAAGATTCCTGAGGTTTTAGAGGGGTGGAATTAAATTTTCAGGCTGGGGTAGAAGCTTGGGCAGATGGAGAATGGGGGTGGGGTGTCTCTTCTCTTAATTGCATATATAGAGAATGATGCGCCCCAAACCTTGGTTTCCTTATATACAAGGTTTTTGAACATACAGGCCTAGATCCTTCATCAGGTATTACTAGCTGAGATTTGTTACACATGAAATATTGAATTGTTCAACTCTTTGCTATCCTAACAGCCATTTACCATA
The DNA here is from genome assembly GCF_950005125.1 of Chionomys nivalis. Classification (NCBI taxonomy): domain Eukaryota; kingdom Metazoa; phylum Chordata; class Mammalia; order Rodentia; family Cricetidae; genus Chionomys; species Chionomys nivalis. The sequence goes on along the minus strand of NC_080089.1, from coordinate 21,894,874 downwards.
AGTAACCTTTATTTAAATTAATTAAAATCGAGTTCCATTTCTCAGTTCCCCTAGGCACATTTCACACATGTGTTGAGCGCTACGTGTGTAGGTGTAGACACCTCTCTTATCTTAGAGCTTTATGTTGGGCATCATTGGTCGACTTCAATTTTTAAAACAAAAGGATTCTGTAGGTTACAGTCTTAAATAGTTCAGTATTATAACTCACAGAATTAAACGTGAAATATACAATAGTATCTTTAAATTATAAAAAAATTCATTTGTTTGTATATGATACGTATGTGTGCCTCAGCACATGTGTTCTCACTGTTGTGTCCAGCTTTACATAGGTTGACAAGATTCAAAATCAGCTTCCCATACTTAAGTTACAGGCACTTTGTCCATGGAGCTATTTATTACCCCAGCACCCAGCCGTACCTGGTATCTTATAGCATCCATAACCTATTAAAAAAAAATAAATAAATAACCCGAAAAAGTACATGTTAAGAGTGTTTCAAGGCCGGGCGATGGTGGCGCACGCCTTTAATCCCAGCACTCGGGAGGCAGAGGCAGGCGGATCTCTGTGAGTTCGAGACCAGCCTGGTCTACAGAGCTAGTTCCAGGACAGGCTACAAAGCCACAGAGAAACCCTGTCTCGAAAAACCAAAAAAAAAAAAAAAAAAAAAAGTGTTTCAATTTGGATTAAGTACCATTTGATTTGAAAAACATGTCACATTTAAGTAATATAATATTTCATGCATGTAATTAATCCCTTAAAAATTCTGTATGAGTTGAATGTGTGATTATACATAAAAATAACTGTTGAATATAGCTTTTGATTTTTCTGAAAACATTTTCAGATGATGTATCAGAAGGCTCACACTTCTCACCAATGCCATCCGAGGAAAAGGCTGCTTCTCCTTCCAAGCCACCCCTTTCAAATGCCTCAGCTACCCCAGTTGGGAGAAGGGGCCGTCTGGCTAACCTTGCTGCGACGATTTGCTCCTGGGAAGATGATGTAAGCCACTCATCTGCAAAGCAAAATAGTGTACAAGAACAGCCTGGTACCACTTGTTTATCCAAATCTTCCTCTGCAAGTGGAGCATCTGCTAGCATCAATAGTAGCAGTGTTCAACAGGAAGCTACATGCTGTTCCCAAAAGGATAGCAATGCCTCTGTCAGTAAAGCTCCATCTTCAAGTGCTGCCGATAGATCATTGCTTAAAGCCTCAGCGTCCAGCTCTGTGGTGAGTCAATACCATTTTGGTCTTTTGAAACTTTTGTTATAAATAGTAATATCGCTATGTATTATGTAGTATATGTCCAGCATATTTATGTGTTTTTAGAATGTTTTATAAAAAATGAAAACTATAAATTTGGTAATTAAGATGGATTAACATTAGCATTAAAATTAACATTTTGTGACTGAATATTAATTAAATTTTTAAAATCAAGAGTATATAATAATAGAATATGATGGGGCCTCTTTTGGGCCATTTGGGAAAAAACTGAAATTAATCCCTCCATTAAAACACCTTTATAAGTATGTATAAATATGAGATACTGAATATTTCTGGGTAGAGAGTATAACCCTGTATCTGTAGTTGCCTCCAAGGAAGGCCCATTGACAAACAAGAATGTAGCAGTGACATTTTCTCTATTTAACACTTAAAAGTGTTTGGAACTTTTACTTTATGTGTGTAATATTATCTCAGCAATTTAACAAAAAGGAAAAAGAGTGTTGATATTATTGCTGAAGATGACCTGTTAGTGTAGACAGTTTTGGATTAACCTACCTTCAATCCCACCTCTGAAATATAGTGAGAAATGTGACTAGGTACAAGTTACTTAATATTGTAAAAGCTTATTTTCTTCATTATATAAAATCAGCATACAGGGTTATTAGAAAGTTGATCTGCTTAAAATACATAGCATAGTTCCTGGCTGAATCCTAGTTATTTTTTATAATCAACTTTCAAGTCTATGATATAGTGTTTGAACAGTTCTAATCTCAAAAATTCAAATCCAGCCGGGCGGTGGTGGCGCACGCCTTTAATCCCAGCACTTGGGAGGCAGAGGCAGGCGGATCTCTGTGAGTTTGAGACCAGCCTGGTCTACAAGAGCTAGTTCCAGGACAGGCTCCAAAACCACAGAGAAACCCTGTCTTGAAAAAACCAAAAAAATAAAAAATAAAAAAATAAATAAATAAAAAAAATTCAAGTCCAAAGTGATTCAAAATTCTGAATGAAGCCTTCTGAGTGCTTGATACTACAAGTGGGAAGTTCCACGAGAAACTGCGTCATGCATTTTGTTATTTGTGGTACAGGGAATTGAACCCAAGGCTTCCAGAATGCTGAGCAAAAACTGTCATTGAGCTGTGCTCCCACCCTTTTTGCATGAAAAAAAATTTTTTTTCTTTTCTGGTGCTTTGAGACAGGGTTTCTCTGTGTAGCCCTGGCTGTCATGGAACTTATTCTGTAGACCAGGCTGACCCTAAACTCAGAAATCTACCTGCCTCTGCCTCCCGAATGCTGGGATTAAAGGTGTGCACCACCACTGCCAGGCTGAAAGTATTGTTTTGTTTGAGTTTATTTGGTTTTTCGAGACAGGGTTTCTCTGTAGTTTTGGAGCCTGCCCTGGAACTAGCTCTTGTAGACCAGGCTGGCCTCAAACTCACAGAGATCCACCTGCCTCTGCCTCCCGAGTGCTGGGATTAAAGGCGTGCGCCACCACTGCCCAGCGAAATATTTGTTTTTAAGATAATCTAAAATTGTTTCCAGGCAGTGTCTAAGGTGTATATGTAACAGAATTTAATTATGTGTTTAAGCTTGGGTCCCATCCCAATGATACTTCATTGAACATAGCGGACAATGAGGACTGCTGAGAAGTCAAGAACAATGGCACTGGGTTTTGATCCTACTGCACGTACTGGCTTTGTGGGAGCCTAGGCAGTTTGGATGCTCACCTTACTAGACCTGGAAGGAGGTGGGAGGTCCTTGGACTTCCCAAAGGGCAGGGAACCCTGACTGCTCTTCGGGCTGATGAGGGAGGGGTACTTGATTGGGGGAGGGGGAGGTAAATGGGAGGTGGTGGGGAGGAGGCAGAAATCTTTAATAAATAAATAAAAAAAAGAAAGAAAAAAAAAGAAATTCAAAGTCTTAAACACTTCTATCCCAAGTACTTTTGAGTCATGAATACTCAAGTCATATCTTATTGAATTGATATTAATTTAGTTAAAAATAATTTGATGTAACATAATTTGAAAGTTTAATAAAAGTACTAATCCAATAATTTGAAATTTTTCTAATAAAACTGTGAGTGACCCTACCTCTGATAACTACTTAAATGTCAATATATTGTGAGACTAAATTGCCTACAATTTAAACAGCAGCATTTTATAAGCTGATTAAAACCATTCAAGTTAGTATGATATATTAGAGAACAGAAGAACAGTATTTTTGGTGAGTTGTTTAGCGGCTGCCAAGGAAGTGGGGCTTGAGTTGTTTGTGGCTCTAACTGTGATAGAATTGCTGTTTACCCTGTGTTGTCCTGTTTCAGAAAGCCACCTCTTCCCCTGTGAAATCTGAGGCTCTCACCCCCAGTACTAAGAGCTGTGAGGCACAAATTCCTGAGATACTTCACAGAAGCGCTAGCCCTCTGAAAACAGAGGCATTGAAGCCAAGGGAGAAAGCAGCTTTACCCCAGGCAGTTCAGACCAAAGAGGAAGCAAACAGGGACGTTTGTCTGCAGTCCCAACCCAGAGACAAACCTGCAACACCAGGTTACGTATGCTCATTTTCAACATTTTATTTTATGTTCACTTATTGTTTTCCGGTTTGTGAGTCAAGATCTTCATATGTATCTCAGGCTGGCCTGGGACTTACAGTAGCCCAGGCTGGTCTCCATCTGTAGATCCCCATAGTCTCCAGGGTCTGGGGAGTTGCTATGCCGACAAAGATGACCTTGACATAATGATGTTTTATCTTCCCAACCACTGAATTGAAGCTTCCTTACTGGGCACCTTCCAAGGCTACTTCCAAGGCTAGGGTACAAGCATATAAATTTGTACCTGTCTTTTTTCACACAGATGCTGAGGATTTAAATTCAGGTCCTCATGCTTGCAGGGCAAATGGTCTTACCTATGGAGCCATCTCCCTGTCCACTCCCCAACTTTTTTTTTGAGTGTATTTCTTTTTTGACACAGGAGCTAATGTGCCCCAGGCTTGCCCTAAGCTTACTCTGTAGGTGAGGATGACTTTGGACTTTTGATCTTCTTATTGCAGGCATGCACCCCCATACCCAGTTTATGCAGTGCTGGGGATTAAACAATGGGACTTTGTGCCCTTTAAGTGTATATTCTACCAACTGCCATATCCCTAGCCTGTGTTTAACTCAAGTAGAGTAAGCAGAAAGCCATTGACAGTTTCTAGATGCACTAAGATGAGGATTGGAAACGGAGAGGTCAATGGTAGAGCTCTTGGATGCACGCGCTCTGAGTCTGATGTCCAGCGTTCACGAAGCTGCAGGCAGGGTGATGACGACAGTGACAACAGAAAAGAGATAATTATAGGGTCCTTTGGAGTCACAATGGTTTTTGTTTGGTTGGTTGGTTTTGGTTTTCAAGACAAGGTTTTTCTGTGTAACAGTCCTCGCTGTCTCTCAGACTCAGATCCACCTGCCCCTACTTCCCACGTGCTGGGATTAAAGATATATACCTGAAGTGGTAGTAAATGACACGTAGTCCTCAAACTATGGCCATATGTTGAATTCTGCTGTTTGTTCTCTTCTTCAAATAAAGTTTATTATAATAGCCACATCTGTTTATTTCTTTCCTGTGACTTCTTTCAGTCTTTACTTTCATGTCTATCGCAGGAAAGTGTTGTCAGCCTCCGATATATTAACTCTACTTTAAATAACAACCTTTTGGTAGAGGTGGCAATATATATAAGTGTGTGTGTTGTTCTCTTTTACACTTGATCTTAGCCAAAAGGCTGAGAAGCGATGTATTGTCCTCTTTTTAAAATAATATTCTGCAACAGGTGTGTTTATGTGTGTGTACTTTGTACTGTTTCACATAGCAGTCTTTACGACTATTAGTTGTGTAACTCATAATTTATAAAAAGAAATAATTTATGTGCCTATTTGAATGCTGTGGCCTGCATGAGTGTCAGAGGACAGCTGTCTGGAGTTGCTTTCCTTTTTTGTTTTTGGTTTTTAGAGACAGGGTTTCACTGTAGTTTTAGAGCCTGTCCTGGAACTAGCTCTTGTAGACCAGGCTGGCCTCGAACTCAAAGAAATCCACCTGCCTCTGCCTCCCGAGTATTGTGATTAAAGGCGTGTGCCACCACCGCCTGGCTTTGGGGTTGCTTTTTATCATGTTGTTTTGAGGCAGGGCCTCTTGTTTATTTCTCTGTTGTGCTCTTGAATTTCCAGCCATTTCTCCTCCTCCCATTTGACTGTAGAGTGCTGAGTCTGGGATTTCGGATGAATGGTTTTAGTGAACCACTAAATCTGTAAGGATTCTGAGGATCAATGCAGGCTCTCAGGACTTTGCGGCAAGCACTTTTAACAGCTAAGCCAGCTTCTCGTGTCCCCCCCTTTTTTTAATATTTTTTTATTTATTATGTATACAATATTCTGTCTGTGTGTATGCCTCCAGGCCAGAAGAGGGCACCAGACCCCATTACAGATGGTTGTGAGCCACCATGTGGTTGCTGGGAATTGAACTCAGGACCTTTGGAAGAGTAGGCAATGCTCTTAACCGCTGAGCCATCTCTCCAGCTCCCTCTCCCCCTTTTTTTAATTAACTAAATCCTATACATTTTAGGGCATAGCGGCTGAAGAGATGACTCATCATTTAAGATGATATGTACAGCTGTTTCAGAGCAAATTTGAGTTCAATTCTCAGCCCTAATGTCAGGCAGTTCAAAAGTGCCTGTAAATCCAGCTCCAGGGGAATTGACATCTGACTTATTTATGTTGGTACTTCTACTAATGGGCACCCCTATACAGAGACACATACATACATATAATTAAAAAAATTAGAGCATGTTATTAATAGATTCTTTGAACAATTTTAGTTTCATTTTTGAATGACTATTTCTAGAAACAAAGCATTTTGTACCTAATGGATTTTAGAATTTTGCCTTGGAAATGATAATTGCTGGTTATTTTGACTAGATTTCAAAACTATGTTTTTATAGGAGGAAGAGGAATTAAGCCTTTCCTGGAACGCTTTGGAGAGCGTTGTCAAGAACACAGCAAAGAAAGTCCAAGTTACAGAGCATCCCATAGAACCCCCAATATCACTCCAAACACAAAGGCCATCCAGGAAAGATTATTCAAGCAAAACACATGTTCTTCTACTACGCATGTAGCACAGCAGCTCAAACAGGTAAGGCTTTCTGCATTAATTCTTATTATATGACCTCAGCATGGAGCCTAAGAAATAAATATGAGTCTCTTAAAAAAAAATGAGCTTATTTTAAGTGTCAGGGTGTTTTGCCTGCATGTATGTGTGTGCACCACATACATGTAGTGCCTGCAGAGGCCCTGGAACTGGGATGGTTGCAAGCCTCCTTTGAGTTACTGGAACTGAACCTGGGTCCTCTGTAAAAGCAGACAGTGCTCTTACCCACCGAGCCATCTTTCCAGCCCAAATATGGGTCTTTTTGGCTGAGCTATAGAGAATCCTTTTGAGGACATGCTCTAGTTATAAGACATATCTCGTTCTGTAGCCTAGGCTACCTTGGAATTCACTAGGCAGCCCAGGCTAGCCCTATGTTCTTGGTAGCCCTTCTACCTCAGCTTTCCATGTGCTGGGATTATAGGTTTGATCACTATCCCTGACTTTAATAAGCATCACTTCGGCTCACTGTACCTTTTACTGCAAATTGGACATGAAAAAAATGTATCATTATTAACTTAACTCCTTTCCATCAATGCTAAAATATTCCTAAGTCACAGAAAACAAAACACAACAATTCAAACACACTTTGCCTTTTTATACCAAGGCACCACCTCCTTTCTCCCTCCCATTTAGACAAAACTTCTAGCAACTGCCTATACTGGCTCTGCTCTCTTCCCCCTGCCAGCCCTGTTATGAGTCTTTATATTTTATAACTGAGTACAATTTTTTTTTTTTTTTTAAGACAGGGTTTCTTTGTGTAGCCTTGGCTGTCCTGTAAACCAGGCTGGACTTGAACCCTGGAGATCCATCTGCCTCTACCTCCCGAGTACCACCATCGCCAGCAAGAAAAATGATTTTTTAACTCTTTCCTTTGATAAGCCCTTATGAAGTTCTAGCTGATCTTTAACTAGCTCTATAACTGAGGATCGTCTTGAGCTGCTCCTGCTGCCCCCACCTCCCAAGTGCTCGGACTACAATTGTTTGCTACCATGCTTTTAAGAAATGTTTTACTAGTATTTGGATATTCTTAAATGCTGTTGGCTCTTGTGTAAAATACTGCCTTATCTAATGGGTTTAGGAACGTGAAAAAGAACTAGCATGTCTTCGTGGTCGATTTGACAAGAGCAATTTATGGAGTGCAGAAAGGGATGAAAAGTCAAGAAGCAAACAACTAGAAACCCAAAAGGTAATGTGAACAAGAAATATAAAAGTCCCTGATGTACTAAAGTAATAGTAGTTTTTAATTTTTTGAATTTGAGAGGATGGTCTCTCAGTCTAGCTTAGACTGTTACAAACTAAGTAATCCTCTTATTTCAGCCTCCCAAGTTCTTGGATTATAGGTGTGAGTCACTGTAAAATCAATTTTAAACACCTTCTTTCCAACGACGTTACTCCTTCCCTTTCCTGGTGCCGAGGTGTAAATAACTCCTTTCCTTGTGCTTTCCATCTCCATCCCACCCTACAGTCAGTCTTAGTGCTCTCCTTAGATGCTGGTTTAAATACTTCTTAAGAATCTACGATTCTCCTTGGTGACTATTTAACTTTTCTACTGTTCTAGTTTGTTTCTCTATTGTGATAATGCTCTGACTAAAAACAGCTTGGGGAAAGAGGGGTTTATTTGGGTTTACATCTTATAGTCCATTATGAAAAAAAGTCCGGGCAGAAATTGGAAGTAAGAACTCAACCAGAGAACATGGAGGAAAGCTACTTACTGGCATGCTCTTCATGACTTGCTCAACCTGCTTTGTTATAAACCTGCCCAGGGATGACACCACCCATAGTGGGGTAGACACTTTTACATCAATTATTAATCAAGAAAATGCTTCACAGACTTGCCTGTCAGCCAGTCTTCCAAGATGACCCTGACTTGTGTCAAGTTGACCAAAAACCACCCAGCACATCCACATATGATGCCTTCAGTGTCTGCAATCTTTCCAGGTTCCATATGCCTCTAGTTGTTTCTTTATTCTAGTTAGTCTTCAATAAGTCCCTCCTTAAACAGACACAGTCACACTTATATAGATCCAGTTAGTATTTTCTAATCTGTTACCAATCTTTCTGCCTGTCAGCCAGTGTGACAGTCACTACCATAGTTTTATTTTTCTTGTTCCAATTTTCTTTTCTCTTCCCTCTCCTTTTCTCAAGTTCATCCATGATTTTCTTTGATTGGTTTCAGATATTTAACTAGACTTCTTAGCAACATTTGGCGTTGGTACCATAGTACCAGAATCTGAACAGTTTTCTCCTGTCCCTGGAGTCAGGAATCTTTAGATTATGTTGTACTAAATGGTTCCTTGGGAGCCTATGAGATAGCAGCACTTATGCATGTGGCCAAACTTAAGAACATGATACTAACAGGGAGTTCAGAGCTTTCCTTCCCCGGAAACCCATTTGTTTATCACAAAAGGAGTAAGCAAAACCATGGGTGGAAAATACAGGAGTGTCATAAAAGTCCAGGGAGACAGGAGAAGGAAGGGATAGTTTATCCCCTGAGGGTTTAAATGAGTCCACTGAGATTTGTCTGTTTGGTGTTTGTGCTGAGGTTTCAAGTACGAAGTCTGCTGTGATGTGTGAGGTGAAGAATGCAGGCATGAGGAGGGCTGGCAGGGGGAAGAGAGCAGAGCCAGTATAGGCAGTTGCTAGAAGTTCTGTCTAAATGGGAGGGAGAAAGGAGGTGGTGCCTTGGTATAAAAAGGCGAAGTGTGTTTGAATTGTGTTTTGTTTTCTGTGACTTAGGAATATTTTAGCATTGATAGAAAGGAGTTATGATAGAAATAACTCAAGAACAATGGCAATGGGTTTTTGATCCTACTGCACGTACTGGCTTTGTGGGAGCCTAGGCAGTTTGGATGCTCACCTTACTAGACCTGGATGGAGGTGGGTGGTCCTTGGACTTCCCACAGGGCAGGGAACCCTGATTGCTCTTAGGGCTGAAGAGGGAGGGGGACTTGATCGGGGAAGGGGGAGGGAAATGGGAGGCGGGGGTGGGGAGGAGGCAGAAATCTTTAATAAATAAATAAATAATAAATAAAATGGTTTATAAAGGCAAAAAAAAAAAAGAAATAAGTTATGGTGAAGGGAAAGGAGCTGATAGTTGTAGGATGAGGGGAGGGAACCGTTTGTGAGAAAAGCAAGGTGGAAACTGCCGGCCCTGATGTCTGGTGCACTGCTTGGCCAGGTCTGAGGGTCTGTTAGTGGCTGTTGTGTTTATTTCTAGGAAAGGGAGGTGCTCGCTTCTCTGCCTTTGACTAGAGCATGGCAGGGGAAATACTTGAAGGGAAGAGAGGCTAACTGAGAACCAGAAGGGACCAAGATAGTAGAGTTGAGACTTGGATGGCCATGCGTCAGGGACTTTTCTGTTGAGGCTCGGGTGGCCATGTGTTGGTGACTTTTCTGCTGCCGTGATAAATACCATGACAGAAGCCACTTAGGGAAGAAAGGGTTTGTTTTAGCATAGTGTTCCAGAGGGTAGAGTCTACAATGGTGGGAAATGATGGCAACAATCAATGAAGCATAGAGGCAGGAGCCAGCTGGCCATCCTTTCATCCACAAACAGGAAACAGAACAGGAAGTAGGGTAGGGCTATAAACCATCAAAGCCCATTCCCACGATATACTTACCTCCAGCAAGACTCCGTATTCAAAAGGTTCCAAAACCTCCCCGAATAACACTTCCAGCTGGCAGCCACATGTTCAAATACATGAACTATGGGGGACATTTTTTATTCAAACCACCAGAACTGTAAGACTATACATGTGTACTATAACAAAATTGCACAGGAATAGCCAAAGAGTCTAGGTGTTGATTTGAAGAATTTTGGTCAGTCCTGGGTTAGGGTTTTCCCAAACAAGAGGTCTAGAAGGTTGGTGGTATGAACCCTATGATGTCATTGGTGAGGAAGTGGTTGCAGTGAAGAGTTCTGAGGTTGAGGTCCACCCTGGGTGGAGGTGAGGGATAAGAAAGTAAGTAGAATCAAGGAAGAAGAGCATCAGCTGACCAGAGGGGAGAGAGTGTTGGGGGGATTGGAGGCACAGTCAGGATGGGGTGTATGGAGAAGCACAAACCATTTTCAGGGGAGGCCAAATTGAAGTGTTGGTGAAGGGTTTTGGAGCTGACATTTTGATGCAGCTGAGAGGTTGCTTGGATAGCCCTGGTGACCCCTTGTTGATGCAGGCCTTAAACTATAGAAGCACTTGTGAGTTCAGAGAAGACTCTGTTAATGATGCTAAGAAACTCCAGGTTGTTGCTGGTGGGGCCTGTGGTCATGGAGCGCACTAAATTCTGAGGGCCAATCTTGGAGTAATAGCTTTGAACGAGGGTTAATAAGACACTGCAGAGATGTGGTTCTCGTGTTGTCAGGCTCGGGTGAGAAGTCTGTTGTAGGTGTTTTATTGTTTTCATCCTTCTCACAGTCATTGACTCACTGTGTAGACCAGGCCGGCCTGGAGTTATAGATGTGTGCCACCATGCCTGGCCATCACAAACTGTCTCCACTACGGGGAGTTAGCAGTGGGCTGGGCAGTAACTAAGCCTGTCCATCAGAAAGTCCAGTATGGAGACAGTAAAACAATGCATGCTTTTCTTCTTTTCTTCCTTATTTTTGGATCTGCTTTTATCCTTGTTTTGCTTTGTTTTAGAATTTTGTACTTTGAGTAAATGATGATTAAATAGAATCTTCATATCAGAACTGTCTCAATAGAGAAAAAGACAGGGGAAATTGTTTTTTGTGTTACCTTCACTTTAGTTGGTTTGTGTATGACAGAGATCTGATGTGAATTTTCATTCTTTCTCACTTCCTGGTCTGGTAAAATATTTTAAATAATGGAAGTCTTACACCCGGAAAACTATTAACACTGGCCTGGACCCTTTTAATAGTATATTATTTCTTTTATACTCAAAAACATATAGAATGTTATTTAATAATAGTTCTATTTCATTTAATAAACTAAGATTTATAATTCTGAGAAATAGAATTTACCTCTCCGTTTGCCTTTTGCAGGACATTCACTGTCAGAATACTCCCCTCAAGAAACATCAAGTTGTTTCAAACACCCCATCGGCTGCTGTAACAGATAAAGTGGCCGAAAATCAAACTGCAGTGAAGATCTCTAGTGCAGAACCTTCAGGTTAGTGTCCCCTGCTACGTAGCTGAAGCTGTGCTGCTACAGATGGCTGGAGATGACTCAGAGGACGAGCACTGCTGTGCCATACGCAGGCAGAGCTATTTTCCTGTTCAGTCAGCTCATTTCTGACCATTTAGTTCTTCCCAGTATAAGAACCCCCTCTTGGCTAATGTGTTGCCCCCTCCCCAAGGAGAGACGGGCTTTGTTCTGTCTTATAGCCCTAAAAAATATAGTCCATTGTGGCAAAGGAGCCATAGTGGCCGAAGCTAGGAAGCTCCCCTTCTCTCCTCTCCACTCCTCTCCCCTCTCCCTGTCTCTTCCTCCTTCCTTTTCCCCCTCCCCCCATTTCCCCATCCCTCTTTCTTTTTGGAGATAGGATCTTACTGTGCAACCCAGACTAGCCTAAAACATTTAATCCTCCTGCCTCAGTGTGCTAAGTGTTGGAATTATAGGTGAGTCACCACACCTGGCTTATCACAAACACTTTGAAATTTTTATTTTTCTTTCTTGCTTTCTTTTCTTTCCTTCTTATCTTCCCTCCTTGCGACAGGGTCTTACTATGTAGCTCCTGCTGTTCTGGAACTCTATAGACCAGGCTGACCTTAAACTTAGAGATCAGCCTGCCTCTGTCTCCTAAATGCTGGGATTAAAGGTGTGCGCCACCATGCACCTGACATTTTTATCTTAATAATGTATGATATATAAAAAGAATCATATAAACTCAGGTTCAGAGGATAAGAGCACTGGCTGCTCTTCCAGAGGTTCTGAGTTCAATTCCCAGCCCCTGCATGGTATCTCATAACCATTTGTAATGAGATCTGGTGCCCTCTTCTGGCCCATAGGCATACATGCAGACAGGACACTGTATGCATAATAAATAAATAAAACTAAAAATAAAAATAAGAATCACATAAACTCTACCAGCTTTGGCTGGGCATGGTGGTCCATGTCTTTAATCTCAGTCTTCTATGGGCTAAGAGAGGATTCATAATGTTAAATCAAGCCTGAGCTTCAATAATGAAATCCCACCCTTATCCCATCCCCCAAAACCAGTTTTAACAACTTACTGGCTTTAGGTGCACGTTTCAGTAGAATTAACTATGTTCGTTTGTCATCGATCTCCAGAACTTAGTCAGCTTGCAAAATTGAAACTGTACCTGTTAAACAAAAATTCTCCTTGATGCTTTATCCTCCCATTTTACATTGTTGTTGTGAATTTGTCTTCTTAAAATGCCTCATGAGAAGAAACAAGCAGTAGTCCTTTAATCTTTAAGAATGCAGTCCGAGATTCTGTAGGAGAAGCTTAAAATTGTGCCTAGCACCTGGACTCCCCAAGAACTCGGGTTCTCCTGCATGTCCTGCAGTTTTCATGCGGCAGCAGAGTTGTCGTAGCTTGGTGTATTTCTGGATGGCAGCAGAAGACTGGAACTCTGGAAAGTGAGACCCTGGGTGAAGGAGGCCTGTAGCTGGACACTGTCCCACCATGTGTACATAGCATGCTGCTTACGCATTCTCCGCGTGTACACTTGCAGTGCCTTCTCCCTCTCTGCTGCTGTGCACAGTTTGCCTGCACCCCGTTGCAGTTTTTGAAGACGGAAGTACCCAGTAATGGAATTGCTGCATCATGTTTCGTTGTAGTTTCACTGTTTTGTGTTCTCACTAACAGTGCACAAAGTTCTAATTTTTCTGCTTTTTACCAGCATTGTTACTTTCTGTTTTGAGTGGTTTTTGATAATGATGTTTTTGTTTTAGGTAGTAGCCATCTTAATAAGTATAAAGTGAAATCCCATTGTGTTATTTGTGTTTCTGAATAGCGATGGTGGGCATTTTTCATCTTCTTTGTGGTCATTTTCGTTTCCTCTCTTAAAAAATGACTTCTGTACCCATCCATCCCACACACATACACCTGTTTTTTTTCTGGGGGGAAAAAAGGCAGGACCTACTAGGTCGGCTAGGATGGCCTGGAATCACTTCAAATTTCTGCCACTGTCCTCGCCAGGTGCTGAGTTTATAAGCATGTACTGCCATGCCTGTTCCAGTGTGTGTGTGTGCATGCACGTGTGTCTACGTGGGTTTGGGGTATTTTTCCTTGGGAACCGTCCACCTTTTGTTGAAACAGGCTCTCTTACCTAGAACCTGTTGTTCCCTGATTAGGCGAGGGCGGCTGATCCATAAACTGGACATCTGCCTGTCTCCAGCTTCCTGGTGCTGGATTAGAAGTGAACACTGCCATGTTTGATTTTTATGTGTGTTCTGGGATTCAGCTCAGGTTCTCTTGCTCGTGATTATTGGCAGGTACTTCGCTACTGACTGAGCTGCCACCACCACTGCCCCCAACACCCTGCTTCTTTCATTTTTCAGCCATCCGATTTCTCATGGTTGGGTTGTTGTAGTCATCTGTATATTCTGAATAGTAGCCTCTTTATCATGGATAGCTTTGTAATTGTTTTCTTCTTTTTATGTGTTGCTGAAACCAAGGGTCTTACACCTGGCAGAGAAAGTACCATTAAGTTGAACCCAGCTATATAATACATTTTAGCAGGAAATGTGAATCTTTTCTTCTCTTTCAGAAATGTTTTGAATATTCAGGGGGTTCTTAAATTCTATATAAATTTGAGGATGTCTTTCTGCTCTGAAAAGGGAGATTTTGATAGACATCACATTGAGTGTGCAGATTATCTGGTCCTGCTGGCGCTTTACCTGATGTTTCCTCGTGTTTGTATCTTCCTTTTAGCAGAATTTCACTGTTTTTAAGGTACAAATGTTTGAGTCTTTGGCTGGGCTTATTCCTGTGTATTTTCTTCTTTTACATTCTTACCTACCTCAAGCTATAGTCCAGGATCCCCTTGAACTTCAGATTCTCCTGCCTTCACTTCCCAAGTGCTAGGGTCACAGTTGTGCATGCGCCACCACACCTGGGTTATGCGGTGGTCACAGGTGAGCATGCGCCACCACACCTGGGTTATGCGGTGGTCACAGGTGAGCATGTACCACCACACCTGGGTTATGCGGTGGTCACAGGTGAGCATGTACCACCACACCTGGGTTATGCGGTGGTCACAGGTGAGCATGTGCCACCACACCTGGGTTATGCGGTGGTCACAGGTGAGCATGTGCCACCACACCTGGGTTATGCGGTGGTCACAGGTGAGCATGCGCCACCACACCTGGGTTATGCGATGGTCACAGGTGAGCATGCGCCACCACATCTGGGTTATGCAGTGGTGATGATTGCTCAGGCTTCCTGACAGCCAGAGAAACTAGCACTCAGGAGTTATTTTGAGACTGTTCACTGCTGTGTAGGTGTATGTTTGTATGTATGTATGTATTGTTGGTATCATTCAGTGTTATGCTCTGTAGCCTTTGTATCCTTGAATATGCTGCAATTCTGCTCTAGCCATGTGTTTTAAGATTTCAGGTATGAGCCACCAATCACCCTTAGATGTTGACATTATCTCCTCTATGTAGTTTTGCTGAATTTACTAAATGTATTAGTTCTAACAGGCCATGTGCTGCCTTATTTTTTTGGTAGCATCTTCGGGGTTGTCAGCATTGGGTGATGCCATTTGTGAGCTAAAATCGTGGTAATTCTGTTCTGGTTTGGATGCCTTTTATATCTTTATTGTTTATTTAGTTGCTTTTGGTAAGGTTTTAAAATGATTGTGTTCAGTAGGGAGAGCAGGCATGTTTCCTATCTTAGAGGAGTGCTGTCAGTCTCTTGTCAGTGAGTGTGTTAGCGTTACCTAAGACTTTTCGTCTATTGTCTGAGGAAATGATCTTCTGGACTTAGTTTTGAGTGATGATTTTGTTTACACTTTTTCTTTTTTTAGGTGAAAACTAATTATGAAATAGTCTGAATAAAGAAAACTTGTACTATTGTTGTCATTTTTCCTCATGTGGAGAGAAAAACAGGAAATTAAGAGAAAACAGATAAAACACTTCTCCCTCCATTTATAGATTTCAATGTTTAAAAGTACAAGCATGGCTTTCTTTCTTTTTCTTTTTTTCTTTCTTTTTTTTTTTTTTTTCTCAAGTCAGGGAGTCAGGGTTTCTCTAGCTTTGGTTCCTGTCCTGGATCTGGCTGTTGTAGACCAGGCTGGTCTCAAACTCACAGAAATCCGCCTGCCTCTGCCTCCCAAGTGCTGGGATTAAAAGTGTGCGCCACCACCGCCCAGCCAGGCATAGCTTTCTAATAAAGATTTATGACTCTCTAATTTTACATTTTCAGGTTGTTCCTGCCACATGTGTGCATGCACACACACACACACACATTAATTTGATTTTTCTTAAACTCTTGTAGGTTCCACTGAAAGCAAAATGACCAAGTCCAGCCCTTTGAAAATAACGTTGTTTTTAGAAGAGGAAAAATCCTTAAAAGTCACATCAGACCTGAAGGCTGAGCAGGAAACTGGTTGGTTTACAGCATTATTCTTGTTAGTTCTAGGTCCCTTGTAAGAAATAACAAAATAATATAAGAATAGTACTCTCATTTTAACCGTCCTGTTACTTTACAATACCTTTTTGTCACACTAGGATACACTGTAGCTTCCATTGTGCTGTGGTACTGTTGGTTTTGGTTTGGTTTGTCTTTTATTTTTATTCATTTTGCATTTCAACCACAGTTGTCCCTGCTACCCACTCCTCCCAAAGGGTAAGGCCTCCCATGGGGAGTCCACAGTGCTACCGTTAGTGGTTAAATCACTCGAGATGGGACTGATATTTTCCTGTGCTGACTACTGCATGATATGACATCTCCTAACAATAGAAGGGACTCCTTGGACAGTGCTGTTTAAGGTTTATTATTTATTGTTTTATTTTATTTATTTATTTATTTATTTTTCAGGGCAGGGTTTCACTGTGTGGCCATTGCTGTCATAGACTCACTTTGTAGACCAGGTTGGCCTCAAACTCCCAAAAATCCACTTGCCTCTGTCTCCTGAGTGCTGGAATTAAAGGCGTGTGCAACCATTGCCTGTAGGAGATGGGAGGCCGCTAGTTAGTTCCCGGCCGCCTGGCTAGCTTAGACCTGAAATAATCACAAAGAAACTGTATTAATTAAATCACTGCTTGGCCCATTATCTCTAGCTTATTATTGGCTAACTCTTACATATTAATTTAGCCCATTTCTATTAATCTGTATATCGCCACCTGGCTGTGGCTTACCGGCTAAAGTCCCCAGCATCTTTCTTTGGAGACTCCATGGCTTCTCTCTAAGCTTTCCCCGCCTAGTTCTGTTCTTCCCTGCCATAGGCTCAAAGCAGTTCTTTATTCATTAACCAATAAAAGCAACACATAGACAGAAGGACCTCCTATACCAATTGCCTGTCGTGACTTATTATTTTTAAATTGTGTGTGTGTGTGTGTTTAGAGGTGCCTTTAGAGGCCAAAACAAAGTGTTTTGTTTTGGAGCTGGAGTTACAGGTCGTTGTGAGCTGCTCATTGTGGGTGCTAAGAACTATACTTGGGTCCTCTAGAATAATAGCAGACTTTAGCCACCAAACCTTATCTCCAGCTCCTGAGTACGTTTTGAAAGTCAGAATCTTATTCCTGTGTAATTTCCTGTGTAATACTGTCACTCAGATCCAAAGCATCACGTTTACTTTCCTTTTTAAAAATATTTATTTATTTATTATGTATGCAATATATGCCTGCTGGCCAGAAGAGGGCACCAGACCTCATTACAGATGGTTGTGAGCCACCATGTGGTTGCTGGGAATTGAACTCAGGACCTCTGGAAGAGCAGCCAGTGCTCTTAACCTCTGAGCCATCTCTCCAGCCCCCAAGTTTACTTTCTTTGTAAATCTAATCTTTATATCTTAGAAAATATCTCAACTTTTTAAAATATTGTTAAATATGAGCTTTATCTTGATTTTATAAGCATTGGAAGTTGTCCTCTCTCCATTGTTAGGAAGTGATTTTTCTTAGGGTAACTGTGTTTATTTTAGTAAACATGGAAACTCAGCCTTCTCTGCCACATTGGTTCTTAGTGTCTACCCACTGAAATGTTTTTCAGAAGTAGTGCGTGAAATTGAAATGAATGTGGATGATGATATCAATAGCTCCAAAGTCATTAATGACATCTTTAGTGATGTCCTAGAGGAAGGTGAATTGGACGTGGAAAAGAGCCCAGAGGAGCTGGAGCGAGTGGAAGCAGATAACAGCGAAGAGCAGGAAGATGCACTGAATATCTCTTCAATGTCTTTGCTTAGTCCCTTGGCTCAGACGGTTGGTGTGGTAAGTCTAGAGGTAAGAAAGGACGACATGTACACAGGCTTATAGCAAAATACACTGAATAATATACTTCTTCCACTTTTGGTAGATGGATTTCCCTCTACACTATTACAATTCTCTTAGTAACTCTAGTAGTTCCTGTGACCTCAGGTAAACATTGACTTTTTTTTTTTTTCCAAGACAGGGTTTCTCTGTAGCTTTGGAGCCTGTCCTGGAACTAGCCTCTGTAGACCAGGCTGGTCTCGAACTCACAGAGATCCGCCTGCCTCTGCCTTCCAAGTGCTGGGATTAAAGGTGTGCGCCACCACCGCCCGGTTTAAAGTTAACATATTTTTGCCAATGAGAAATAAGTATGTTTAACTGTATAGTAAAATGTGTGCTTTTGGACTAAACAAACTTTTGAAAAGCATCTTTGGATCCTGCTGGCTGTGAAAGCATCGTCCTATAAACAGTGTTGTGGAGATGTTTGAGTCTGTGTTACTGGCTGACTAGAGGTCAGGTGAATATGGTACATGAGGCAGAACTTTGTGACTCAGTTCAGATTTAAAGAACTTTTTTCCCTCTTCATTTTTGTTTTATGTGTATGTTGTTTTGCCTGAGTGCTTATCTATGTATCATGTATGTGCAGTGCCAGCAGAAGCCATAGAAGGAATTGGATCCTCTGGGACTATATTTTAGAGATGGTTGTGAGCCACCGTATGAGTGCTGGGAATTGAGCCCTGGTCCTCTAGAACATTAGCCATTGTTCTTAACTACCAAGTCCTCTCTCCAGCCCCCAGTTGAGCTTTTGAAGTTTGGTTCTGTGGTGTTTGGTCCTTCTCTGTGGCCCAGTACTTCTGTGGCAATAGGTATTTCAGTTTTCAGTGCATCTCATGGATTTGCTGATTTGTGTGTTCTTTATCTATTTATTTTGTAGAAATTTAATCTGTTTTGTTATTTTTATTATAAAGCAGTAGATGTGTTAGATATGTATTTCCTTATAGCAGAAAGGAATTAATTAGCCGGGCGGTGGTGGCGCACGCCTTTAATCCCAGCACTCGGGAGGCAGAGGCAGGCGGATCTCTGGGAGTTCAAGGCCAGCCTGGTCTACAAGAGCTAGTTCCAGGACAGGCTCCAAAACCACAGAGAAACCCTGTCTCGAAAAACCAAAAAAAAAAAAAAAAGAAAGGAATTAATTACATTCTGAGAATTAAATGAAGTATCATTTAGGATTAGTGTTGTACATCCATAACATCTGGTGTGTAAATCCTGGGTGTGATGATACATGTCTGTAACCCCAGGTTTCAGGGAGGGTGGCAAGAAGATCAAGAGTTGGAAACTAGTCTGGACTCTATAATGAAGACCATGTCTCTTAAATAAAAACAAAAAATATAAAAATGTTGAAAGTCTAACATCTCATTTCCTTGTTTACTTTTCTGTAGAGTGTAATTTCTTCACCCAAATTGGAGTTAGGAGGCACTAGCCCAAGTGCTGCAAGTCCCAAGCCAGGAAAATTCCAGAGGACCCGTGTTCCTCGAGCCGAGTCTGGTGATAGCATCAGTTCTGAGGATCGTGATCTTCTCTATAGGTAAGGTGTGTGGGGAAGGCTCGCCTCCACCGCGTTGTCTGAGGTTGACGTGAGAAGCGTCACAGCTTAGCTCTTGTTTACAGAGCTTTGTAAGCTTGGGATGACTGTGGCCTGGGAGTGAACTCAGGACCTCAGGCATGCTGAGCAGGAAGTCTGCCACTGATGAGCAGCCCCAGTTTGGAATAACTTCTGTTGGTTTTCCTTTCACCAAATAACATCTCCATTTTGGGGAAGTGTGTCAGCACTTCAATGATGCTTCAATGTGAGATTCGGTTTCTGTGACGTTCGACAATGTCTGTTGTTCGGTGGATTTCTAACAGTGGCTCTTTCCCTGCAGCATCGATGCATACAGGTCTCAAAGATTCAAAGAAGCAGAACGTCCTTCCATAAAGCAAGTGATTGTTCGAAAAGAAGATGTTGCTTCAAAATTGGGTGAAAAGAATAATGTCTTTTCTTGTCAAGTTAATATCAAACAAAAAATGCAGGTATGTTTTGGCATGTGCAGGGAATGTGGACTTTCTTGAACTAGATCGTGAGCTTGCGGCCCTACTAACCTCAGCCCCAAAGGACTGGAGTGAGGCTAGCATGTGGGAGCTTAGTTACTCCTGATTCAGTTTAACATCAGGAATATGCTCATTTTAGAAAGTTGGAAGCTGGTTCACATTGCTGTGACATCATCACACTGGAGCAGATTGTGTAGCTCTGTAGTATAGTGATGCCTAACATGTGTGAAGCCCTGGGTTCAATCCCCAGCACCTCTCTACTGCCCAAAATGTAATTATAACTGTTAGTTGGATGATGGTACGTGAAACTTACTGTGGTCTTAAAGGGGTTTTAGGTTAAATAAAACATTTTGTTTGCTTGGTGCTTTCTGTGTGGGCGCGGGGATCAGGACCCAGGTCCCCATGCTTGTGCAGCAGACACTTTGCCAATTGACCCACCTAGTGACCATGTGGAGCTCACGTCAGCACAATAGCAACTTCTGAAAACAAAAACTGTCCTATAAAGTTGTTACTAATTACTAAGGAACAGTGGTAGGAAAATATTAAAAATTTTCCAGCCTGGCAGTGGTGGCACACGCCTTTAATCCCAGCACTTGGGAGGCAGAGGCAGGCAGTTCTCTGTGAGTTTGAGGCCAGCCTGGTCTACAAGAGCTAGTTCCAGAACAGGCTTCAAAAAGCTAGAGAAGCCCTGTCTCAAAAAACAAAAACAACCAAAAAATAAATAAATAAAAAGGTCCAATTAGTTAGGGCAGTATGGTATATTTATTTATTTTGAGACAGGGTCTCCCGATGTAACCTTAGCTGGCCTGGAGCTTGCTATGTACCCAGACTTGCCTCAGACTCAGATCTGCCTATTTCAGCCTCCTGAGTGTGGAAACTAAAGGACTGTTGTGCGTTTTTTTGTTCGTCTTGTTTTGTTTTGTGGTTTTTCAAGACACAGTTTCTCTATATAGCTCTAGCTGTCTTGTAACTTTCTCTGTAGGCCAGGCTGGCCTTGAACTAACTCAGAGAGATTCCCCTGCCTCTGCATCTGCATATGCCACCACGCCCACCTGACTGTCCTATTTTATAGGAGCAGAAAACTGCATGTATACTAAAAATGCATTTTATAGCATAGAGTATGACCTTCATAACCAGCAGAGTCATGAACTGTGGGAGACAAAAAGACAGTTTGGTTCATCAGGAACCATTAGTAGCTGGTGTTGGTCACCAGACTTTAGTGTCTGCTCCAGCCTTCTGGATAAGGAGGTTTTTCATCCCTTCCCTTGATGGGATAACTCTGTGTGCTTAACATTCTGAGATCCCCTAGTAAATATCTGATCACGAAGGCCTCCATGCCTCCTGCAATACAGTAGTGTCGCATTGTAGGTTGTCTTCATTGGTGTTACATAGTGTGTGATGTACATGCTGTTTTCAGAAGTATGGCCACAGGAAGGTGTGCAGGATAAGTGCTGCCAGGAACATCTTGAATTCACCACATAATTTAACTATGAACTAATGTTGGATTGTTTGTATTAACAACCTTTTACTGTTGTTATATTTTTTGTTATGCTCACAGTTATTTATGTTCCTAGCTAACCCACAGTTATAGAATCTGACATCTAAACACTTGTGCAGTAAAACTAACATTTGGACTTTTCTAAAATATTTGGAAATTGTGCAGTCTAATTAGAATTAAAGTTTAAATAAAGTGGTAATGGTGATTAATTAATTCCTCTTGTGCTTTCACTAGGAGCTCAATAATGACATAAATTTGCAGCAGACAGTGATCTATCAGGCCAGCCAGGCTCTGAACTGCTGTGTTGATGAAGAACATGGGAAAGGATCCCTGGAAGAAGCTGAGGCAGAAAGACTTCTTCTGATTGCAAGTATGTGTAAGGCTCCTGGAATACAGTATCCTAAATGAACATCCATGTGCACGTTCCTGTCTGTGTCTCACATCTAATGTGGGGATGGAGCAGTCGAGCTGGGAAGGTGACACCTCCTTAAGAAAACCGATTAAAAACTGGCACTTTGTGAGGGAGGAGCTGGGAACAGACTAGCAGAGGACATCTCACCCAGACAGTCCATCGAAGAGACAGTGACTGATTTTGTCTGTGTTGTGAGGAGCTGGGAACAGACTAGCAGAGGACATCTCACCCAGACAGTCCATCGAAGAGACAGTGGCTGATTTTGTCTGTGTTGTGAGGAGCTGGGAACAGACTAGCAGAGGACATCTCGCCCAGACAGTCCATCGAAGAGACAGTGACTGATTTTGTCTGTGTTGTGAGGAGCTGGGAACAGACTAGCAGAGGACATCTCACCCAGACAGCTCCATCGAAGAGACAGTGACTGATTTTGTCTGTGTTGTTTTGTTCAGTTGCCAACTCAGTGTGCTTTCATGATTTGGCCTCATTCAGGTCTAGCTGCAGTTCTAATATTTAGAATCTTTACTTGCATATTTCTATGTAGCTGAGAAGAGAGCACTTCTGATTGACGAACTGAATAAGCTGAAGAATGAAGGGCCTCAGAGGAGGAAGAAGGCTGGTATCGTGTCTCAGAGTGAATTTGTTCCATCCAAAGGGTCAGTCACTTTGTCTGAAATCTGCTTGCCTCTGAAAGCAGATTTTGTCTGCAGCACCGCTCAGAAACCAGGTATGAGACTGGATTACACAAAAAATTGTGAAGTCCACTTAGTCTTACATTTGTTTGAGAAAGATATAAGTATGCATTATGATGCAAAATTCCATCTTACATTATTGCAGTGGTACGCTTGTTCATCCTGGCTGTCCAGAACCAAAATAATAAAACAGAAACTGTATTAATTAAAACACTGCTTGGCCCATTAGTTCTAGCTTCTTGTTGGCTAACTCTTATATTAATTTAACCCATTTCTATTAATCTGTATATTGCCACGTGGCAGTGGCTTACCTGCAAAGATTCAGTATGTCTATCTCTGGTGGATCCATGGCATCTCTCTGACTCCACCCTTCTTTCTCCCAGCATTCAGTGCAGTCCTCCCTGCCTAGCCTTGCTCCACCCTGCCCTGCTCTGCTGTGGGCTCAAAGCAGTTCCTTATTCATTAACAGTAATCACAGCATACAGAGGGGACTCCCACGTCATTACAGTTTTGTTCCTCATATTGTATGGACAATTTCTCATAGTGAATAGTTAGGGGAAATTTTACATAATAGGGTTAGCAACCCATGCAAGTATGTACGTCACTCTATCTCACAGTAAGACCAAACATAATATGACAGGAAACATAGATTTTTTTTCCTAGGTTATCTTGACAAGACATGGCATTTGCCTTTCATTGGTGTAGGAGGCCCTTTTGTATTTGTGTTGCTTTCATTGGTTAATAAAGAAACTGCTTTGGGCCTGGTGATAGGGCAGAACTTAGGCAGGGAGACAGAACTGAATTCTAGGGGGAAGAAAGCAAAGAGAGAGAGCCACTGTGGAGCTGCCAGGTCAGACATAATGAATCTCCCAGTAAGCCACGACCTTGTGGTGGCATACAGATTATTAGAAATGGGTTGAATCAAGATCTGATAGTTAGCCAATAAGAGGCTAGAACTAATGGGTCAGGCAGTGTTTAAATGAATACAGTTTTTGTGTGATTATGACAGGTGTAAGCTAGCAGGGTGGCCAGGACAGAACAAGGGACCCCTCTGCTACATTTCATTAATTAGTTTTGTTATGTGCCAGGTCATCTAAAAAGTTTACTTTATTCTTGTTAAAATTCACCCCATTTTATAAGTTTCTTCTAGAAATTTTGAATTATTGGTTATGTGAGTGATAATTGCTCAGTGACTATACTTATATTGAAGTTCTATCTCCTTTTCTTTTTTGGATTGGATAACCACAATGACCTTTTAAGATTGCCTAATCTACAAAAAAATCATATGAGAGTCATATGGGTAAAGAGGAATATGGCAGTATGCTCTGAAAACAGCAGGATATTTCTAGAACACTCATGTGAAATGTTGGATAAGAATTGTTTTAAGATTCTTTTGCATTTTTCTTTAATTTTGAACTTTATCTTTGGAGTAAAGAAGTCTTAAAATTGAGAAGTGAATTTGAGGTTTGGGGAAAGAATGGAGATATAACATGGTTGAGCCTTCAGTGGGACCATGTGGAACAAGGTTGTCATCCCACTGCTTTGGAGGCTGCAGTGGTCCTGAGCTCAAGGCCAGATGAACAACTGAGTGACACCTGTGTTTCTCCAAACAGAGTTTGGGGGGCGGGGGAGTAATAGTCTGAGATCCAGTGCTGCCTTCCATGTATGATGAGTCCCTGAATTCAGTCTCTAGGACTTAATTTTTTTTTTAATAACATTCACTGGATGTGGCGGCTTGTGTTTATAATCCCAGTAGTTAGGAAGATTACAAAAGTATATCTTCTCAAATTCAAGGCCTGCCTGGGTTAGAGAAGGAGTTCCTATTTCTGAACAAACAAATAAAGAAAAAGTTTGAGTATTATTGTAGAAATGAGCTAATCTAGGTTATAATTTTTCCTGTTGCCTGATTTTAGTATAATGCAGAAAACTTGGTGATTTAGTCTTTGAAATATTGTTACTTAGTGATAGTGAATAAATAGTTCATGTTTTTATTAGATATTATCCCTGAGTAACCCTTAGTGGTTTTTGTTTTTGTTTTGTTTTGTTTTGTTTGTTTGTTTTTTTTGATTTTTCGAGACAGGCTTTCTCCGTAGCTTTTGGTTCCTGTCCTGGAACTAGCTCTTGTAGACCAGGCTGGCCTCGAACTCACAGAGATCCGCCTGCCTCTGTCTCCTGAGTGCTGGGATTAAAGGTGTGCGCCACCACCGCCCGGCTCCTTAATAGTTTTTAAATGTCAATTTTGAAATAACAAATCATAATTTACCTTTTAGAGGAATATACTTATTACTGCCTAATAAATTGTAGCAGAAAGGGAGGAATGTAGAATGAAGTCATTTTGCCTTATGTAATTAGAAGACTTGATATTTCTTCTGGACCGTAGGTATCAGCTTCTTAGTTTTTTGTTTTGAGAAATTTGATCTTAGACATTGTAAATATAAATTTTATGTGGGTCAGGTGCAGTATGACTTCTGACCTTCCAGAATGTTGTCTAGCAAAGTTTGATCCTCTTTTGCTAATTTTGCAATGTGGTTACTTATTACAGATGCATCAAATTACTACTACTTAATTATGCTAAAAGCTGGAGCTGACCATATGGTCGCCACACCATTAGCAAGTACTTCAAACTCTCTGAGTGGTGACGCTCTGACATTTACCACCACATTTACTCTGTAAGTAAATTGAGTATCTCATGATTCAGACAAGTTTTTCTTTAAATAGAGTAAGGCAATCTCAGCATTTGACTGATAACTTATGATCTCGTTTTATCTGTTGTAGTGCATGGGATGGAACTCAGCTTTGTGCATGCTAAACATGCATTATCAGCAAACTACATCCCAAACTTTTATAGGTTTTTTTGGTGGGGGGGTATTTTTCAAGATAGTTTCTCAGATAGTTCCTGCCTGTCCTGGAACTTACTCTCTAGATCAGGCTGGCCTCAAACTCAGAGATCTACCTGCCACTGCCAGACCCCAAACTTTTATAGTATTTAAAATGTATTTATGTTTGTTTGCTAATTTATTATAATTAATGCAATATTTTTATTAGCATATGTTATATATAATGACATGTTATTTTTATTCCTGCAAATAATATATTTTTTGTTATATTAGCTCCCCACTACCCTTTTTGTCTCATCTCACTCCTGCTGACCCTCTGCTGTCCCTAGACAGTCTCCCCTCTACTTTCAGTCCTTTGTCTTTTCATTTTTGGTAGTACTGGAACCAAGCCTAGGACCTTGTGAGCTAGGCAAATACTCTACCGTATGCACCCCTCAATTTATCTATTTTAGTTATTATTCAGTGAGCTAATGAGTTTAAATTAGGGTTGCTTACAGGACCATGGGTAAGGGGTTACTTATAATATCATGGGCAACTTATCAGTGATTGCCCTACTGAAAAAAATGCCCCATGTCTTCCCCCACCCCCACCCCAGTAACTATCAGCTGCCAGTGTCTCGGATGGAGATAGGGCCCCTTGAAGCATCTTTCGCAAATTTTTTTCCCTCTTCTTCTTCTTCTTCTTTCTTCTTCTTCTTCTTCTTCTTCTTCTTCTTCTTCTTCTTCTTCTTCTTCTCCTCCTCCTCCTCCTCCTCTTCCTCCTCCTCCTCCTCCTCCTCTTCCTCCTTCCTCCTCCTCCTCCTCTTTTTCCTTTTCAGTTTATATATGAGATTCTGGAGAAATGGCTCAATGGTTAAAAGCGTAGACTATTCTTCAGAGGACCAAGTTTAGTTCCCAATATCCTTGTGGCAGCTCACAACAATTTGTAGCTCTAGTTAGTTCCTGAGGATCCAATGCTCTCTTCTAGCTTCTGCAGCCACCACATACAGGTGTGGTACACAGACATGCATGTAGACAAAACACCCACACACATGAAATAAAAATAATTAATCTATTTGTGATTATTATCTGTTTGTGTGTGTGTATACTTGCATGATGTGGGTGCATGGGTTTGTGTTTAATAGTGAATGTGTGGAAGTTAGAGGATAACTAGAATCTGTTCTCTCCTTCTGCCTTTATGTGAGCTCTGGGTATTGAACTTAGGTTGCTAGGCCTGTGCAGCAAGCCCCTTTAGCTTCTGAGCCATCATCTGGACCCCTCTTTATTCTTTAAATATGAACAGATAACTCAATTTTCAGTTGTTCAGTTTAGCTCTTTCTGATTTATTTTCATTGATACTTTTTTGACTATAGATATGCAGTATATATTGTGCTTCAGTATTTTGCACCATTATTTTTATAGATGCTTTAAATCACGTATTTTTTTATTTTTGAGTTTTGAGTTTTCAAGACAGGCTTTCTCCTTGTAGTCCTGGATATCATGGTATTTGTTCTGTAGACCAGTCTGGCCTCAGACTCAGAGATCTGCCTGTCTCTGTCTTCCAAGTGCTGGAATTAAAGGCATGCGCCATCTTGCCTAGCTGTAATAATATTTTATTATCGCTAAAAGATAATTAGTATCAAATACATATTAAACTGCAGTCAAAATCTTAATTTTAAAAAATCTTTCTGCTTTTATCATTACTAGTATTATTTATTCTATAAACTTCTAAAATTGCCTGCATACAGCAGCCCAGGAATGAGGAAGTCAGAAGGACAGCTTGTGGGAGGCCTCTTTTGTTCTGTCGGTCTTGGGATAGAGCTCAGTGCTCATGCAACCTTGGTTGCAAGCACATTTACCTCGCTGGCCTTACTTTATTATTAGTAAAGACCTTGATTTTTATAACACAAGAATCTCTGAACTATATCTTAGAAAATACATGTTTTTACCATTTTTTTTTATTATTCTTTACAGGTTTAGTTGTATTTCTTTTTCTTTTTTTAAAAATTTATTTATTTATTTATTTATTTATTTATTTATTATGTATACAATATTCTGTCTGTGTGTATGTCTGCAGGCCAGAAGAGGGCACCAGATCTCATTACAGATGGTTGTGAGCCACCATGTGGTTGCTGGGAATTAAACTCAGGACCTTTGGAAGAGCAGGCAATGCTCTTAACCACTGAGCCATCTCTCCAGCCCCCTTTAGTTGTATTTCTTAAAAATACAATGGAATCTTTTACTTTGAGTCTTGTAACCGTGTTTGTGCATTGTTTTTAAAGACATGAGTTTAGTTTTTTATTACAGTTTTATTTAATACTTTTTTCCAGGAATGATGTTTCCAATGACTTTGAAATAAATGTTGAAGTTTACAGCTTGGTAAGCAGTTAAAAAGCTTTTTGAAATGTACAATAATATATTTCCTTAATAATACCAAATTTTAAGATAGTTATGCTTTGGATTTGTGTGTAGGTACAAAAGAAAGATTCATCAGGCCCTGATAAGAAAAAGAAAGCATCAAAGTCCAAGGTGAGAGTTACAGAGACCTAGTAAAAGCGTCTAAGTCGGTGTTCTGTTGCTGTGAGAGACTCTGTGGCCATGCAATGCTTATAAGGGAAGCATCTAATTGGAGCTAGCTTATATTCAGGCTTAGTCTGCTATGGTCACAGTAGGAAACATGGCAGGCAGACACGGTGCTAGAGAGGTAGCTTGAGTTCTACATCTGAATCAGCAGGCAGCAGGAGAGCGAGACTGGGCCTGGCTTGAGCTTCTGAAACCTTCAAGTCCATCGCCTGTGACACTTCCTTTAACAAAGCCACACACACTAAGGCCACACCTTCTAATGGTGCCACTCTCTGGTAAGTTTCAGTGATTTAAAGTTTTTTTCTTTTTTTAAATCAATACAGGATCCAAATTTCTATTTACTGAATTAAGTATAGGTATGACTGTAGAATGTAAACATACACAAGTCATCATGATAAGTGTAATCAAGGCCCTTCTAATACATGTAAATATCTTATTTTCTGAATATTGCTTAAAAATTGAGTTTATAGCTTACTTCAGCTCCTTTGTGCTCCTGTCTCAGCAGGTCTGCAAGGCCAAGGTTGAGAAATATGATTACTGGGGTCTTGGTTTCCGCCTTTCTAATCTTTGCTCTTTTGTTTTCTTCCTAAGTCATTAGACATTTCTTCTGGCTGGGTGGAGGGGGCACACGAGTTTAATCCAAGCACTTGGGAGGCAGATCTTGGACAGCGTGGTCTACAGAGAGAGTTCCAGGACAGCCAGGGCCACCCAAGGAAACCCTGTCTCAAAAAAACCAAAAAAGAAAAATAAAGAAATTTTTTTTGTCCCCAGTTTTAAAGTCTTCCTTTATTCTAAATTTTTTGTTGGGTAGAAGTGGAGAGAACACACACACACACTCTACTTCCAAAGAGTAAAGCAGTGTTTGAAAAGCCTTGATAAAGGAATTTAGTGTGGTCTATATTTATATTTATAAATATGTTTATATTTAACAGTTATTTTTTGTGTAAGAACATTAAAGCTCTGAATTGCAATATTTAATAAAAAATATGCTAAGCTCTCTCTTTTTCCAGGCTATTACTCCAAAGAGACTTCTCACATCTATAACTTCAGTAAGTAGAATTTTTCTAAAAATCAAATTCTCTCTCTTTTTTTTTTTTTTTTTTTTTTTTTTTTTTTTTTTTTTTTTTTTTTGGTTTTTCGAGACAGGGTTTCTCTGTGGTTTTGGAGCCTGTCCTGGAACTAGCTGGGATTTCAAATTCTCTTGATAAATCTACATTTTAAATAAAACTACAAATTGAGAAACTAGCTTTAAGCCTTTAATAGTATAGAAGTCTTTAAAATGTACTAATGGGCCGGGCAGTGGTGGTGCATGCCTTTAATCCCAGCACTCGGGAGGCAGATGCAGGTGGATCTCTGTGAGTTTGAGACCAGCCTGGTCTACAAGAGCTAGTTCCAGGACAGGCTCCAAAACCACAGAGAAACCCTGTCTCGAAAAACCAAAAAATAAATAAATAAATGAATGAATAAATGAATGAATAAATGAATAAAATGTACTAATGGGTCCCAGTACTTGAGAGACAGAAGCAGGGGCAAGTCCAATCTGGACTACAAAGTAAGACTTTCTCAAAGTAAGTGAAGATATGTTAATTATTGATACTTATATAGGAAGCGTGTTTTCTCAACTATAGTCCTTGTAGTGTTAAAATTTTGTACTTTATTTCATACTAAATAATAGATAATTAATGTGTCTTCTTCATCCTTTTTTTTGTTAGAAAAGCAACCTTCACTCTTCAGGTGAGTGGATCTAAACTATTTGAAGCTTTAGAATAAGTAAATTTAGCAGTTGCATACCTTTATAAATATATCCAACCATATACACCCATATACATACGCCTTCTTGATTTGATTTGAAAAATTATTTTCTTTTTTAAGTGTTTTAAAAATTCTTTTCATGTGGTATGTGTGTATTTGTGTGTGGCTCCTCTGGAACTGAAGTTACAGGTGGCTGTGAATCTCTTATAGGTACTAAGGATTAAACCTGGGTTCTCTAAAGAACGTTCAGTGCTCTTAAGCACTGAACTGCTTCTCTAGCCCCTTAAGATAGATTTTTAATTTTATTTATTTATTTATTTATTTATTTATTTATTTTTTTTTTGGTTTTTCGAGACAGGGTTTCTCTGTGGTTTTGGAGCCTGTCCTGGAACTAGCTCTTGTAGACCAGGCTGGTCTCGAACTCACAGAGATCCGCCTGCCTCTGCCTCCCAAGTGCTGGGATTAAAGGCGTGCGCCACCACCGCCCGGCCTAGATTTTTAATTTTAATTGTGTGTGTGCACGCCTGTTGGCACGTACATATCTGCATGTGCAATGCAGGTGTGCATAGAGGCCAGGAGAGGATGTTGGATTTCCTGGAGCTAAAGTTAAAAGGCAATTGTGAGCCACCCCTTAATAAGTGCTGGCAATTGAACTCTGGTCCTCTGTAAGGACACTGAGCATTCTTAACTATTGAGCCATCTCTCCAGCCACAGGAAGACATTTCCTACGTGGATTTTTTTATTACTGGCCAGAATAGATTGTAGTCTGATTTGTTAGACAGCAATATAAGCTGATCATTAGGGGTTTTTTCAGATTGTAGCAGTCATGACTAGTCAGTAATTCCAGCAAGCAGTGTTATTCTTCAGCCCTGCTTCACTTCTTTTATTATCAACACCATGGAGTTTGCTTCTTTCTTGTTTTTTTTCGAGACAGGGTTTCTTTGTGTATCAGTCCTAGCTATCCTGGAACTAGCTTTTGTAGACCAGGCTGGCCTCAAGCTCACAGAGATCTGCTTGCCTCTGCCTCCCGAGTGCTGGGATTAAAGACATGCGCCACCACCACCCAACTGAAGTTTGCTTCTGTAAGTTACTGATTCCAACTAGCATTGTAACATGTCAACAAAGCATCTCTCTAGGGCCCTGGGAACTGGGTTGCTAGTGATCAAGAAAAGTCCTCTGTAATGAATTTAGGCTCAGGTGTTCAAAGTGGGTTGTGGTGGAACTGGCCTCATTTACGTCGTGTGCTTGTTCTCTCAACTGTGGTACAAGAAAGTTACTAAAATCACTCAGGATTACCAATAGTAAGGGAGTCTTTTCCATATTTCTTGTCATTTTATTTACTGATATGTGTCTGTGTACACATGCACATATGTAGATCAAAGTTTGTTCTCTTTTTACACTTTATAGATTCCAGTGATGGAAACTGGACCATAAGGTTTGGCTTGGCAAATGGCTTTACCTACTGAGCCATCTAGCTGGTCAACTTCTCTGTATTTTTTATGGGGAAATTGCTTTATTTATGTCGAAATTTTTAGGTTCTGTGTCATTAAAAACATAATTTTACCAAATGTTAAGAAGTGCCTGCATTTCAGTTAAAGATAATCTTCTAAATACTTTTCTTTTGTTTGGAAAGCTTGATCTTTGCTTTTCTTTCATATTTAAAGTCGAGGTGAGACAGTGATATGACTGAGCAGGTAGATGTAGGCATTAAGGTCTGAGTTTGATCCTGGGGTGCCACAACATGGCAGGAAAGAACTGACTTGTCAAATTGTTCTCTTGGTCCTCACAAGAATGCACGTTCACACAAACAATCAAATACACTAAAGTAAAACTGGAGGACATTGCACATGGAGCCTCAAACTTGTAAGTGATCTCGATACTTGAAAAGCTGAAGAGGATTGCTGTGCTTTCATGGCCATTCTGGGCTAGCTGGTAGTCCAGCCTGCCTGGCCAAAGGGGTGCATCCCTGTCACAAAAGACAAAGAATGAAAAGGAAAATGAGGCAGATTCTCTCTGGCAGGTTTATTTCATACTTGTGGATAGTGAGAAGTCATTGCTTATTACTTAGTGTCATGGTCACTGTACTAATGCTGTGGAGACCATGACCAAAGCATCTCTTAGAAAAAGGGGCATTTAATTGGGGACTTGCTTCCAGTTTCAGAGGGTGAGCCCATCATCATGGCAGGCACCAGACAGGCAGTAACTGAGAGCTTTACATTCTGATCCACAGGCAGTGGTTTGGGGCATTGGGAGGTAGGTGTTGAAAGAGGTTGAGACTGGGCTTGGCATGGGCTGTTTAAATCTCAAAGCCCACCCCCAGTGATACATCTCCCATGAGGACACACAGCAAGGCTATTCTAGCAAGGTCACACACCCTCATACTTCTCAAATGATTTATCAACTGAGAACTGAGCATTGAAACATGAGTGTATGGGGCCATTTCTATTCAAACTTAGGAAAGCCAAACTGAACTAAATTTTGCTGCGTTTCCCTACAGTTATGGCCAGTCCAGGAGGTCTCAGTGCTGTGCGCACTAGCAACTTTACCCTTGTTGGATCTCATACGCTGTCATTATCTTCCGTTGGAGACACTAAGTTTGCTTTGGACAAGGTAACTCTACTGGACTTATGATTGTGTGTACACTTAAAAATATTAGTCTATAGAAATTCCAAAATACTTTCAAATGTTTGAAATCTTTGGCTTAAATACACATTCTTAGAATTGTACATTTTAATAGATAGAGGTATACATGTGTGATATATGTTGGGTATTTTGCATATTGATACTGTTAGATAGATTTAAATAAAATCTTTGGTCTATACTGGTTTCTGTGACAGTTCTGATTAACATTAAGTGTCGCATTTAGGTATTGTTTATATTTTGAAGCAATTCAATATGTTATGGATTTAGCTTTATATATTTTATAGGACAAGTTCCTGCTGTGTCATTGAGGCTTGCCCAAAACTTGCTAAATAGCCCAGGCTAGAACTTCCTTGGTCCTCCTGCCCTAACCTCTCACTGTTGGGATTATAGGCGTGTGCCAGTCACGGCTTTTTAATTTACGAGATCTTTCCCATTTTTCCTTCCTAAATTTAACACTTCAGACTTCAGATCTGTCTTTTTTCACTGTGGAGTGCTTCTCACCATAGTGTGAGGTGAGTAAGCATTGAAATAGCTGACAAGACTGTGGTAGGGAGCTCGCTCAGATTGACTCCTGATAGATACATAATATAGTGATTGTTTTTTAAATACAGATTCTTTTTTAAAAAAAATAAGTTTTTAAATCTTAATTAAAATTTTTGTATTGGCATGTAGTAATTTGCATATTTACTTAACACATGTGCACAGTGTGTCTGATCCAGTCAAGATAATTAGATTTTATATCTGTTCATTCTTTACTGTTTAGAACTTTTGAGATCCTGTCTTAGTATTTTCTTAAAATATTTAAAAGGTTATTATGCAAATAATCCTCCCACTGTGATGTGGACACTAGAATTTATTCCTTCTAATAGTAGATTTTTTTTTCCTGGGGTTTTTGTTTGTTTGTTTTTGTTTTTGAGTTAAGGGCTCCCATAGCCCAGGCTACCATCAATCTTGTGTGTGGCAGAGGCTGACCCAGAACTCCCAGCCTTCCATCCCTACCTCTGAATTGCTGAGACTCCCAGCTTGGGATACCGTGCCTAGCCTGATTGTGTTCTAGTACTTGCTTGACTTCCCACCTCCTCCACCGCCCTCCTTTCCTGTTTACCTTCTCCATGTCTAATGGCTATTGACTTCATGTGGACTGTGAAAATTCTTCCCGGATGGAGAGAGCATGCAGTCTTTGGGTACTTCGTATCAGGTTTCTGTAGTCAGAACAGAGAGGTGAAACTGCTGGAGAGGCTGGGCTTCTGTTGTTCGGGCAGATTGTAGTTTATGTCTCCTTCTCTGGTAGCACTGGAGGCCGACCCCAGCTTTCATGCAAGCTGTGCTGGTAACTTCATTCTCAGGGTTCTTATTTCCCCATAGGGATATTAGATTAATACTAGTCAGCCTAACATTAAAACTACGAAAATATTAGTTTTGGTTGATAGACAGTGCTAACCATGATTTAATTTTTACTACTGCTAATGCAAAAATTATTTTAACATGCTAATATCTAAAATTGTATATAAGTTTTATTTAGTAATTTGACTAGTCTTAACACATTGAGTGATTCTGGATTTTTTTGTTTTCTTTTTGTTTTCTTTTTTGTTTATTTTAGATAAATTTTGATGTAAGAGAACAGGAGCTACTGGGCTATTTGTTCCAGGAAAAGGTTGCTTTATTTTCTTTACTTAAAATTAATGTGCTTAAGAAATCATTTTCTGCCTGTATTATTTCTTAATCATGTTATGTTAAAGCTGCTGGTTAAGTATATGTTCTGATTAATAAGTTGAACTTAATAATTTAAAAAAAGAGCTAATGTTCTCATCAAAACAATAACCAATCCTTGATTTTTGGTCCATGTGTGTTTGTTTCCATAACCACTCTTGTATATTTTTTGTTTATTTGAATAATTAACAATATGCATGTAGAAATAAAAAATTTATTCTTTGGGCTCTTATATATGGGCGTCTTTTAATATACTTTCATAATTCTAAATTATGAAAGTTTTCTTTCATAAACTATGTAAAGTTTTCTTTATATATAAACTATAACGTTTTCTTTCATAAACTATATAAAAAAACTACAAGTTTTCTTTAAATTTTCTCATTGTTTTCCTTGTGGGTTTACTTTAGAATTTACTCTATATTCTTTTTTTTTTTTAAGATTTATTTATTATTATGTACACAGTGTTCAGCCTCCATGTATGCCTTCAGGCCAGAAGAGGACACCAGATCTCATTACAGATGGTTGTGAGCCACCATGTGGTTGCTGGGAATCAAACTCAGGACCTCTGAAAGAGCAGTCAGTGCTCTTAACCTCTGAGCCATCTCTCCAGCCCCTATATATTCTTTCTTCCATTTTGTGCTTCTTTGTTGTTGTTTGAGACAGGGTTTCTTTATGCAACAGCTTTGGCTGGTTGTCTGGAACTTGCTCTGTAGACCAGGCTGGACTCAGACAGAGAGATCCGCCTGCCTCTGCCTCCTGAGCTCTGGAATTAAAGGCAGTGCTACCACCGCCTGGCTTTTTTTTTTAAGACAGGGTTTCATTTATATTTGGCTGGATTTGAACTTACTGTGTAGCCAAAGATGAATGTCAACTTCTTACCTAGCAACCTTCCAAGTGCTGGAATCACAGCCCATTGGTCTTTACGGCTTAACATTGGCTGCTGGGAATCAAACCCAGAGCTTCATGCATGCTAGGCAAGCACTCTACCAACTGAGCTGCATTCCCAGCCCACATTTTATAACTTTTTGAAATCTATATTCATGTTAATTATTTTTCTGATAAAATTATTCTAATTTGACTATATTTGATAAACTAAAAGAACTATTGGTATGATACTTTAAAATTGTTTTATGTGTGTGAGTGTTTTGGCTGCATATGTGTATGTACTGTGTGTGTGCCTGGTTCCTGCAGAGGTCGCAAGGAGGGAGTTAGATCCCCAGAACCCCAAATGGTAGATTTCTGTGTTATCTAAGCTGAAAACTAATTTAAAGGCTGAGTCCTGGCACTTAAATGGTGAATCTCAATCAGTTGCAGTCTCAAATCCAATGTGACATCCAAAATACTTTTACTTCATATGTTTCTGAGAAAAGGGTGTTCCAGAGTTCAGCTGACTTGAAGGAACCTCTTATAGAGAGAGGTTTCCTTTAGAAAGTGGAAATGTCAGTTCAAATATTTTAGGGAAAACAGTGATTAAGTAAAACCATCAGAATGACAGAATTTTAATCCCAGCACTTGGGAGGCAAAGGCAGGCGGATCTCTGTGAGTTCAAGACCAGCCTGGTCTACAAGAGCTAGTTCCAGGACAGGCTCCAAAACCACAGAGAAACCCTGTCTCGAAAAACCAAAAAAAAAAGAAAAAAAGAATGACAGGATTTTGAACTTAGAAGTAGAGTGATTAATTCATTGTTTTGGGGTCCCTGTTTCAATGGTGTGTTTGTGTGTGTTGATAGTAGGTGCTTCTTCACTTGAAATGAGTTCATATCCTGGTAATCTCATCATAAATTGAAAATCACTTAAAATACCTAAACCTACTAAGCATGGCTTAGCCCTCCCTTCCATAAACGTTACATTAGCCTGTGCTTGAACAAATTTATCTAACATAAATCCTATTGTATAAGAAAGTAAGGAGTATCTCATGTACTTTGTCAGATTTTTTAATTAGTAAAAGCTTGCCAGAGACATGAGATGCTCTAAAGTAACAGTCTCCTCTCTGTGGCTGATGAGAACCTGTGACGGGCAATGATGTCCAGCCCCGAGAGACTCAACAGAGAGCTGTACTGTGTCTTGTTAGCCTGGGAAAGATAAAATTTAAAGACAGTTTCTGCTAAGTGCATGTTTACTTATTGCACAGTATCAAGTGCCATAAATTGAGTCATAACTGGTTACGAATATTTATGTTTAAATTTCTTTCCTTTAAAACAAACTTGTTTTCTTGTGACAAGTGCTGCACATGAAAGCTCATCTGCAGTACTAGGAAGAACACCCACAGTTGGCTGGCTGTCGTCATGCTAAACACATGTTATTCAAGGGGCAGGGAAGATGCACAGCCTGTGGTCTCTGTGGTCACTGGAACCGTGTAAAGGTGGAAGGAGAGAACAGACTCCATCAAGTTGCCCTCTCACCTCCACAAGTGTGCTATGTGCACACACACAAATGGAAAACAGATAAAATAGTCCAGATGGTAAACTGTATAAAAAATTTTAAATTTAGGTAAATATAAAGAACTTAAGGCAAAATTCAGTGAGTTTTGACAAGTGTACACCAAGCAGGGTATACAGCATTTCCACCATTCCTTGTTGTCAGCCCCAACCACACAGACGCCTGTTCTCACTTCTGCCCTCGTGCGTTATTTTGGCTCCTTGTTAAACTTCCTTTAGGAACATGTGCGGTCTTTTAGTCTCACCCTTTTTGCTCAACGTTATAGGTTTTGAGTTTTATTCATGTTATGTGTTAGGAGTTCATTGTTTCAAAAACGATCAGTTGGATGTGATGGTTTACATCTTTAATCCCTGTACTTGAAGCAGAGATAGATGGACCTCTCTGAGTTTAAGGTCAGCCTGGACTACATAGTGAGGCGGTCTTCCTTAGGATTCAGGCATTATGCTGGCCAGCCCCCTGTCATCTGACAGGACACACCTAGTAGCAATTCAGACAAATAAGTTAGTCCAGTGCCCTAGATTACCTACACCATGCACTGCATAGCTGTTAAGGCTCTGCAGGCATGCACAAAAGGTCCCTTTGAGAGACAAGCTCCACTCATTCCAGCCCGCCCCCCAAGAGGCAGACAGGCTATTTGTGATTTTGTGATTTTCTCTCTCTCTCTCTCTCTCTCTCTCTCTCTCTCTCTCTCTCTCTCTCTCTCTCTCTCTCTCTCTCTTTTCCCTCCCTCTCCCTCTCCCTCTCCATCCCTCCTTCCCTCCCTCCCCCCTTTCCCATTCCCTGTCTCCCAATAAAAGCCTTTGTAAGCATGGTCTGCATAGCATGTCTCTCACCTGCCGTGGAGTTCCTTGGATTCGCTCGCACTGGATCCTAACAGTCTTGATAAAAAGAAAAACAACCCTCGACACAGAAATGATTCATTTAGAATTCTTTTTATTCTTTTATTTTATTTATTTATTTTATTATTTATTTATTTATTGGTTTTTTGAGACAGGGTTTCTCTGTGGTTTTGGAGCCTGTCCTGGAACTAGCTCTTGTAGACCAGGCTGGTCTCGAACTCACAGAGATCCGCCTGCCTCTGCCTCCCGAATGCTGGGATTAAAGGCATGCGCCACCACTGCCCAGCTTGAGTTAGAATTCATTCAACAAAAGTACAAACTTTGAAATGAACAGTTTAGTGGCACTTAATACATTGATGGGCATGTTCAGCTATCATCTCTTTTTTCCAAGATAAACCCATGTCTCCAAAACTTTGAGTTCTTCCATGATGTTTGAGTTGTTGCTGTCATTTTAGCTTGATTCTGTGGTTGTGTGTGCATGTAATTGTATGAGTGCCTCGTTTCTGAGTTTTGGGACTTATATCCAGGAATGTGACTGGGGAATCATAATGACAGTCTGGATTATGCTTATAAAGAACCACAGTAATAGGAGGCTCCACTTCCAGGGATTTTATTTTTAAGACATGACCTTCCTAGGAGCTATGAAGTGGCTTACTGGTTTGAGACAGGCTCTGCCCTCCATTTCAGGCATTTCTCCTGTTAGGGGTGTAAGTTTGGGCCACCATAACCACCTTTCTTATGAGTCTGATTTGCATTGAGTTTGTCTTTTGGCTTTTTTGCTGTTGAATTCTTTGGCTTTTCCAGGCATGACACATGTGGATCATTTGATCGACATGTGAGTAGTGCAGATGTCTCATGGTGAGAGGTGTCGCCGGGCGGTGGTGGCGCACGCCTTTAATCCCAGCACTCGGGAGGCAGAGGCAGGAGGACCTCTGTGAGTTTGAGACCAGCCTGGTCTACAAGAGCTAGTTCCAGAACAGGCTCCAAAACCACAAAGAAACCTTGTCTCGAAAAACCAAAAAAAAAAAAGAAAGGAGAGGTGTCATGATAGTTCTTTTTAAATTACGTTTATTTACTTTGTGTGTGTGCTTGTGCATGCCATAGCACTCATGTAAGTTCAAGGACAGTCTCTCCTTCCCCTGTGTCAATTCCTGGGGATGAAATACAAGCTGTAAGGCTTGGTGGCAAGCATTTCTGCCCAGGGAGCCATCTTGATGGCCCTGTTTTTTATACGTGCACATTCCCTCCAGAAACCCTACCCCTTTTGTGACTACACCACTGAAGAAGATGTCTTCCCTCCCCACCGTTAATCTCCCTGTGAATCCCCAGGGAGGAGTGGGGCCCTATGAGCATCTCCCCCTCCCGAGACAGAATGCTGACGGGCCTAATCTTGCAGAGCTCCTGAGCGGGTGGCCACAGCCCTTAGGAGTTCAGGGATGTAGTGGCCATGTTATGATGCAGTGATCCCTGAAGCCGGTGCGTCCCACACCACCCCTCCTCTCCCTGTTAGATTATTGCCCCTTCCTTCACTTGGCAGTCCTTTGTTCTCTGAATTTTAGCAGATTATGAGTCTCTGTGCTTTGCTCTTAATTTCTGAGGACCCTCTTTTCTGAAAGGTTTTTAATTTTGATGAAGCCTGTTTTATTTTCATCTTGTGCTTTTTATATCTTTTTTTTTTTTTTTATGTATACAGTGTTCTGCCTGTGTGCATACCTGCACCCCAGAAGAGGGCACCAGATCTCATTACATGTGAGCCACCATGTGGTTGCTGGGAATTGAACTCAGGACCTCCGGAAGAACAGTCAATGTTGTTAACCGCTGAGCCATCTCTCCAGCCCCTGCTTTTATATCTTATCTGACAATTCATTGCTAAATCTATGAGCATGAAATTTTATTTCTATGTTTTCTTCTTTTCGTGATAGTAGCTCTCATATTGAAGTCATAATCTATTCTAAATTAACATTTATGTTATGAGGTCTAGGTTCAGCTGTTCTGCTTAGTAGGATTTTTTTTTTCTTCTCATGTTGGCACAAGCTAGAATCATTTGAGATTAAGAAACCTCAACTGAGCCAGGCGATGGTGGCACACACCTTTAATCCCAGCATTCAGGGAGGCAGAGGCAGATGGATCTCCGTGAGTTTAAGGCCAGCCTGGTCTACAAAGGGAGTTATATATATATAGTACAGCCAGAGAGACACAGAGAAACCCTGTCTCAAAAAGAAAAAAGAAAAAGAAAGAGAAAACGAAAGAAACCTCAATTGAGAAAATATTTCCACCAGTTTGGCTTGTGGGCAAGCCTGTGGGGCATTTTCTTTGATCAACGTGGAAGGCTGCAGCTTACAGTGGGCACTGGCACTACTAAGCACGTGGTCCTGGGGTACATAAGACAAAAAGCTGAGCAAGCCAGTCGGCAGCACTTCTCCACGGCTTCTGCTTCAGTTCCTGCCTCCGTTCCTGCCCTGACTTCTCTCAGGAGTGGACGGTGACTGGAAGTGTAAGATGAAATACATCCATTTCCCTCCAAGTTGCTTTGAGTCGCAGTGGGAACCCGGTGAAGACACCAGCCTACACTTCTGCATGTGAATTTCCAGTTTTCTCACTACCGTTTGCTCAAGACTGCTCTGTTTCTTAGAATAGTCTTAGCACAGTTTTCAAAAATTAATTGGCAAAAAATAATCACGTATCAATATGTGGGGTTATTTCTGGTCTCTGTCTTTGATTACTGCAAATTGGGTCGGGGCTTTATGCATGCCACCCAGTCCTCTGCCTCTGCCACATCTTCAGTTCTTTCTTGGCTCTCGGTTCTGTTTCATGTGCCCGTGTGTCAATCTCTCTATCTGCTGCTATCATACTGTGTCCATATTTCAACTTTGAATTAATTTGTGAAACTGGGAAGTACGATTCCTCCATGTGTTCTTTTTGATGGTTTTGATTACTTGCCGTCCTTGAGTTTCATATAGATTAAAGGATTGACTTTCCTGTTGTGTGGCTTATTTTTCTTTATTGCTAAGTACTGCTGCATTATAGGAGTGTACACTGCTGGTCTATCCAGACTCCTCCTGAGTGTCTCCTAATAAAGGAGTCGGCAGCTCCTAGTCTCAAATCTCCTTTCTTTTCTCATTAATTTAGATCTTAAGACTTTTGTTTTTGTAAAATTCTACCTTGAATGAATTTATTCTTTAATTAAAAGTATCTGTTGCTGAGGAACCAGTGGCTCTTTTATACTTCAGCTTTAGAATGTAATGTATTTTCATGGTATAGTATTTTGTGTTCATGATTTATCAAGAAAGATCAAACTTTGAAACGATTTTACAAATAACTTCCCCTTTTTCTTCACAGGTACCTTTTTTATCTCCTTTGGAAGGTCATATCTGCTTAAAAATCAGCTGTCAAGTGAATTCAAGTGTTGAGGAGAAAGGTTTCCTAGTGAGTAACATCTCTGTTCTTCATTACCGTCTTTTGCCTTCCTGAAGGAAGAAAGCCTATATGATCATATGATAAATTGGTTTTGTAAGGATTTATTGCGTTTCCCTCTAAGCCACTGACTGTGCTGGTATTAGGATATAATTAGACACAGAAAAGAATCTCTTTAAATTGGCTTTAAAATTTTTAATTATATTTATTTATTTGGGAGGTGCACATGTATGCCACAGTGTGTTTATGGAGTTCAGAGGATAAATTGCAGAAATTGGTTCTCTCTACCTTGTGGGTTCGGGAGATCAAACTTAAGTCATAAGACTGGCAGTAAGTACCGTTATCCACTAAGCCATCTTGCTGGTCCAGGAGGAGCTTTAATTTAGCATAGAGGAAGGAAGTGAACCTACAAGTGCATTGTGCATTACATCATAAGAGAAAGCAGAGGGAGCACTGCTGGGAACTGAGAGAGCATAAGCTGCTTATAGTAAGTCAGCAGAAGCAGGGAGAGATGATGCTGGCTAGTGGGACAGTGTCCTGGGTGTCCCTTCCCCCGTCACCCCAAGGAGGAGAGAGTACTGAATATTTCCGGAGAGTAAGGGCTTACCCTGGGGACAGAGGTTAGAGAAATGGACCAAGTATTTTAAAGAAATTGAACTTCATTCTGAAGCCAACTGAGTGACTATTACAGAGTTTTAAGAGATGAAAATAGCCACATTTTGGGTTTAGGATAATCACAGTAAGTGGTGTGTAGAAGGTGGTTTAGAGAACAGCAATCTGAAAGATGGGCTCGCTCACTAGGTCTCAGCCACTCTACATGAGAGATGAGAGAAGGCAAGCGTGGGTCCTAGAGACTTGTCTGCAGGAAGTGAGACGGGAAAAGGCAGGAGAGTGCTCAGACTGATCCCTGCCTTGCACAAGTTGGGTAGCAGGATGCTGCTGAGGAAGGACACTGGGGAGTAAATCTACTTCTCTTAGTGACACCTAAAATAGAAGTGGTGGGCTTCTTGAGATATTGGCCTCGTTTCACAAAGAATATGCATTGGTCATCTCAATTTTGCCATTACATTTGTTTTGTTGCTTTTTTTTTAACAGTCTGTTTTATATAGCACTGGTCATTCTAGAACTTGTTATGTAGACCAGGCTGGCCTTGAACTCAGAGATCCACCTGCCTCTGCTAGAATTAAAAGCTTGTGCCACCACACCCAGCTCCACTCTTTTTTGTTTTTGTTTTTGTTTTGTTTTTTTGCTATCACTTGTAGTTGGAGGATGCTTGTTCGTTCCCAGCTGCCCAGACAACAAAATAACCACTCAGAAACTATATTATGTAAATCACCTCTTGGCCAATCACTTAAGTGTATTGCTAGCTAGCTCTTACATCTTTGGTTAACCCATTTTTATTATTTTATATTTTAGAGGTTTGTGGCCTACCGGCAAGGTTCCAACTAACAACTTGCATCTTTTTTCCCATGGTGTCTCCTCTGACTCCGCCTACTCTGTCTATATATATATATATATATCTTTTACAGCCTGGTTATATTTGGTTAAGCCATTGACTAAAAGCAGCTTCTTTATTCATTAACCAATAAAAGCAACACATAGACAGAAAGACTTTCCACAACATTTCCCCTTTTCTATTTAAATAAAAAGGAAGGTTTTAACTTTAACATAGTAAAATTACATATAATAAAACAGTTATTAAGCAAGAATTATAATT
Organism: Chionomys nivalis; assembly: GCF_950005125.1. Taxonomy (NCBI): domain Eukaryota; kingdom Metazoa; phylum Chordata; class Mammalia; order Rodentia; family Cricetidae; genus Chionomys; species Chionomys nivalis. The sequence continues at coordinate 21,852,553 of NC_080089.1, read as the reverse complement.
ACATTGTTGATATCTATTTTATCTTTTATCATAATTAAGGAAAACTATAACTATTTTTTAACTCCATCAAAGATACCAGAAGGATATAACATTACCTAAGTAAACAGAAGTGGATTGTAAGCTACTTTCAAAACTCTAGAATTGATAGAGACATCTCGCTGCCTGGACAGTCACCCAAAGATTTTTTGTAACATTGGAGCATCCATCTTCAGCCTACGGGCCCATGGTATTTGGCAGACTTTTTTATGAAGCAGGACATTTTAAAGACAGCTTTCCTATATTGGCAGTTTGTCAGTCACATCAGTCCCTGCTTTATCACATTTGATATCTAGTCGTCCTTTAATCATTACTCAGTCTCTTACCTTTTTAAATAATTAAAAATTTATTATAAAGAACTTGAAAATAAAAAAAATCACATACTAATATTCTCCATGTCTAAAGTCTGTACATCCCAGTGAACAGCCATTCGGAAGATGTGGCCTTCAAGACAGGGACTATGTATGTAGCTTCGGCTGACCTTGACCTCACGTTGGTCTAGATATTCTTTTTTGGTTTTTCGAGACAGGGTTTCTCTGTGATTTTGGAGCCTGTCCTGGAACTAGCTCTTGTAGACCAGGCTGGTCTCAAACTCACAGAGATTCGCCTGCCTCTGCCTCTCAAGTGCTGGGATTAAAGGCGTGCGCCACCACCGCCCGACTAGATATTCTTAAATGCATTTTTGGTAGAACAATCTGACTTTTATTGCTGAAGTAAAAGACACGATAAACTCATACAAATAGATTTTCACATAAAAATGTAACAGATAAGAACATTTTTCCTTAATTTTCTAATGTCAGTGTTTCAATTGACTTCCAGACCATATTTGAAGATGTTAGTGGTTTTGGTGCCTGGCATCGAAGATGGTGTGTTCTCTCTGGAAACTGTATCTCCTACTGGACTTACCCAGATGATGAGAGGCGAAAGGTAATTGATACAATTCTAGTCAGTGCTGGAAGTCCTGCTGGGCTTTCGTGGTGCTTCATGCATATGTATCCCCTGTTCCCACCCCTTAATTCCCTTTGTATGTGTTAACACATAACTATTCATGTTTTGTTTATGTACTCTTCTACAGCTAAAAACATATATTATATATGTATTTACAAATCATTCCCCTGAGCCCCAGCCTTATATTTAATATACTTACTCAGCAGGGTTTGGTACTGCTTACCTGGATCCTCAGACTCTTTATTATATCCAGGTATCTTTGTAAAGCAATAGACATACCTGTAATGGTTTTAATAGTTTCTAAACAGCATTACATTTTACTAAATAGCATTGTATTATAATATGTAGACAGAGGCCGCTTGTCTGTTCCCAGCTGCCCAGACCATGACATAATCACTCAAAAACTATATTATTTGCAACACTGTTTGACCAATAGCTTAAGTGTATTTCTGGCTCACTCTTTTTTTTTTTTTTTTTTTTTTTTGGTTTTTCGAGACAGGGTTTCTCTGTGGTTTTGGAGCCCGTCCTGGAACTAGCTCTTGTAGACCAGGCTGGTCTCGAACTCACAGAGATCCGCCTGTCTCTGCCTCCCGAGTGCTGGGATTAAAGGCGTGCGCCACCACCGCCCGGCTGGCTCACTCTTATATCTTAAATTAACCCATTTCTATTATTTTATATTTTACCACGAGGCTCATAGCCATTGTGATGATTTGAATGAGAATGGCCCTCCCATAGGCTCATATATTTGAATGCTTGGTCTCACAGTTGATGGAACTGTTTGGGAAGGATTAGAAGGTATACTGGCTAATTCTCATATAAGCTCAAGTTATCTGAAAGGAGGGAACTTTAATTGAGAAAGTGCCTCTAGGATGATCCTATTGTAGGGCATTTTCTGAATTAGTGATTGATGGAGTGGGCACAGCCATTGTAGGCGGTGCCATCCCCGGGGTCGTGTCCTGGGTTCTATAAGAAAGCAGGCTGAGCAGGCCTTGGGAGCAAGCCAGTAAGCAGCACCTCTCCTGGCCTCTGCGACAGCTTCTGCCTCCGGGTCTCTGCCCTGTTTGAGTTCCTGTCCTGACTTCCTTCGGTGATGAACAACAATATGGAAGCGTAAGCAGACAAGCCCTTCCTCCTCGAGTTGTTTTGGTCATGGTGTTTCATTGCAGCAGTGGGAACCCTAACTAGGATAGGAGGTGTGGCACTTTCAAGTTTCAAAAGCCCATGCCATTCCCAGTTAGCTCTCTCTGCCTCCAGCTTGGGGTTAGAGGCTGTAAGTTCTTCGCTACTGCTCCAGTGCCGTGCCCTCGTCGTAATAGTCATAGACTTAACCCTAAGGAGCCACGAGGCCCCCCACCCCAAAACATTTTCTTTTACTAGTTGCAGAAAAATCACTGTTAAAGTCCCCCTTTACTATCATTTAATGCTTTGAGTTTGTATTCCCTTAGGATAAATTTCTTTCTGATAAAATCATAGGATCATAATATCCTCACTTGTTTCTTAATTGCTGTTGTCATCTTAGCAACCAGTAATAGATCATTTATCTTGTCACCAACAGGGATATAAGAATTTCGATTGGGCTGGAGAGATGGCTCAGTGGTTAAGAGCATTGTCTGCTCTTCCAAAGGTCCTGAGTTCAATTCCCAGCAACCACATGGTGGCTCACAACCATCTGTAATGAGGTCTGGTGCCCTCTTCTGGTCTGCAGGCATACATGCAGACAGAATACTGAGAATACTGTATACATAATAAATGAATGAATGAATGAATGAATGAATGAATGAATGAATCTTTTAAAAAAAAGAATTTCGATTAACCTGCAGCCAGATAATTTTTTTTCTTGTCCTATCCTGACTTAATCAACCTGGGATTTTAAAAATAACCTCTCGTACTTTAATTTATTTTTAAAATTACTAATGGAGTTGGCAGTTTTATTGGCCATGTATAAATTCTTGTACCCATATGTATCCTTTTTATATTTCCCTATTTGATGTCATTAACTTTTGTCTCCACTTTGGTTCTTATACCATAGGAATATCATAGCTTCCAATACTACAAAGTAATTATTTTGCAAATACATGATAAATATGAACATATAAAGTAAGATATATAGCTGTCCTTTTGTTGAAAAGAGAATAGGAAGCCTGGCAGTGGTGGCGCACGCCTTTAATCCCAGCACTTGGGAGGCAGAGGCAGGCGGATCTCTGTGAGTTCGAGACCAGCCTGGTCTACAAGAGCTAGTTCCAGGACAGGCTCCAAAACCACAGAGAAACCCTGTCTTGAAAAAACCAAAAAGGAAGGAAGGAAGGAGGGAGGGAGGGAGGGAGGGAGGGAGGGAGGGAGGGAGGGAGGGAGGGAGGGAGGGAGGGAGGGAGGATAAAATAGTGTATATAAAAGGTAATTAAGTTGAATACGTGTTTCTTTTTTTTATAATTTTTATTTATTTATTGTGTATACAGTATTCAGCCTGCATGTATGTCTGCAGGCCAGAAAAGGGCACCAGATCTCATTTTGGATGGTTGTGAGCCACCATGTGGTTGCTGGGAATTGAACTCAGGACCTCTGAAAAAGCAGCCAGAGCTCTTAACCACTGAGCGGTTTCTCCAGCCCCGAATACATGTTTCTAATTGTTGAAAGGGAAGTATATGGGGGGGGGGGGGGTGTTCAATTATACTGTTTTGTTATTCATCTGTGTGTACACGACATACATGCAGGTGCCTGCAGAGGCCAGAAGATGGTTGGAATCCCTGACTGCTGTGAGTCCCGTGATGTGGGTTCTGGGAACCGAAGCCAGGTCCTCTGCAATAATGTCCTGCACCCTTAGCTGTTAAGCTATTTGTCAAGCTGTCGTTTTTTGAAGTTTTCCGTAAAAGTATTGTACATTTCTTTTAGATGCATAACATGGTTGGCAAGAGCCATCAGTTGGTAATTTACATTTCTATTTTTATGCCCAGAAAATTCATAGATACCATTGAATGTTTTTATAAGTATAATATAAATTTTAACGTTTTGTTTTGTTTTGTTTTGTTTTTTGATTTTTCGAGACAGGGTTTCTCCGTGACTTTTGGTAACGTTTATTTTTAAATTACAAACCACTTTCTGGTGTTGTGAAAGGTAGTTTTCAGGTTAGATCCAGTTCACATTCTCCAAGTTCTGTGTCCAGAGTTCACGGTTCTGGAAGGCAATGAAGAGCAATAGCAGTAGCCTGTATTGTTTGGGAGTCTCTTGGATTCCTCTGACCAGCAGCTCCAGAGGAGATGCCTGGTACTGGGGCTTTGCTTCAATAGTCTCTGGCTTTTATCATCCCAAGTGGCATAACTTCATTGAAACTGTCTTTCTGTCTGTCTGTGTGTGCATGTACACTTAACATTTACTACATGCAATTTTAGGTAAATAGAATATTCCCTACAGTTATTTCAAGTATTCTTCCCCGCCTTGTCTTCTTCATCCCCACCCTTAACTAAGCCTCCCCACCATTTTCTCCCTTCCCCCTTCATATGACTTGCATCCTGCTATTCCCCTCTCTGGATCTTTCCCCACTCCATGGTCTGTCCCCTTTTACTTTCTTGGCTTCTGTATTTACTTCAGGTCATATAGTCACATCTGGACTTGGCGCTGGGAGCCACAAAAGAGAGAGAACATAGTGTTTGTTTTTCTGGGTCTAGATTACTTCACTCAATATATTTTCTGAATCCATCCATTAGTCTGCAAATCTCATTTCATTTTCTTTACAGCTGAATAGTATTCCATGGTATATGTTCCACATTCTCGTTACCCTTTCATCAGGTGAAGGACATGTGTGCTGTCTTCATGTTCTGATTATTGTGAATTAAGCAGCAGTGAACATGGCTGAACAACTGTGGGTGGGATGCTGAGTCCTTTGGGCATATGCAAAGGGATGGTGTAGCTGGTTCTTGTGCCTATTTTATTTCAGCTACCACAATATAATATCTTGTAGCTCCATTCTTGTTCATCTTTCACAAACTACAAAGTTCTCTGTTTTCTTCTAAGACAGAGCAATAACCTATTGTGTATATATGCCATAGTTTTTAAATAATTCATATTTTGATGGACCCTTAGGTTTCTCCCATACTAATACGACTAATCCTGGCATAGACTGCCTTTGACACACTAATGTTATTTCCAGAGCAATCCCACCAGTTCTTCTGGAGCAGCTTCTCAATCTTCTCATGTGTGGTTGCCCACCCCCAGCCAGAAGTTACTTCACTGCTACTTCATAACTGTGATTTTGCTACTGTTATAAACTGTTATGTAAATATCTAATATGTATGATGGTCTTTGGCAACCCCTGGGAAAGGGTCATTCAACCCGCTAAGGGGTTGAGACTCACAAGTTGAAAACCACTTCTATAATGGGACTATAATGGATCATATGTGATCCTACTTTTAAAAATTCTGAGGCACTTTCAGTCATCTAAAATGAGTTTTTCTAGATAATATTTTAATGCTTTACATTGTTTTTGGATGTGCATCGTGTATGTGTGAGAATGCATATTCAGACGTGTGCACATGTATATATGCATATATTGTCATTCGATGGTAATTAGGGGATTTCCCAAAAGTTTACATGGGAACATAGATTTATATTATTGAGCATGTACCCAAACCCAAGTGAGCCGGAGCAGTCCATTGCCTGTATAGTTCCTGGATTGTGTTCCTTTGTATTTGAATAGAAACTGGCTGTTACCAAGTATTTGATAAGGAAGAACTTAATCTCATTGTTTAAACCAGAGGTGTGTGCAGCCTGATGTAGGTGAGAGGTCCTAGTTGTCAATAGGTTGCTAAGTTCATTGACCAGAGAGAGATGTGTATATGACCTAAGCCAAGTGAAGTCCCAGGCTGCTAAGCCACTTCTTAGGCTTGGCTGCTTCATGCTTGCTTGTTTTCTGGTTGTTAACTATTACATTTTAAATAACAGCTTTTTAACTTTATGCTAACTTAAGCACTACTTAATGCTTACTGCATTAAGTAACCTTGCTTGTTCTCCACTAATACTTTCTATATTTTGTTTTTAAAGAATCCCGTAGGAAGGATAAATCTGGCCAATTGTATCAGTCATCAGGTAGAACCAGCCAACAGAGAATTCTGTGCAAGACGCAACACTATGGAATTAATTACTGTCCGACCACAAAGAGAAGACGACCGAGAGACTCTTGTCAGCCAGTGCAGGGACACACTCTGTGTCACCAAGTATGTACTGCTCCCATGCTTGTTTCTGTCAACTAAGTAATTGCCAGCTTCCTTCTGAGGTGTATGGAAAATACTACTGATGGTCCTCAACTTTGAAAAGGGTAACATTCTGGTGAGATACATATAAATACATACACATATATAATAGTAAGAGAACAGCCTATAATATATACATATAACACATATATATTATAACCTATGTTATAACTCATACATAACAGTAAAAGAACAACCTGTAATAACTGACTAAATTTAATTAAGAAAAGTTAAAGACTGAATCTCAGTTGGTCATGGCTGTTCTCCAGGCAGTAAGCTGGTAATCTTTGAGTTAAGCTTAAAAATTTCATGTATAGTTGAGAAGTCAAGCATATTTCTCTTCATTAGGAAATACCCTCATAACTGGGCAGTGGTAGCGCACGCCATTAATTCCAGCAGAAGCAGGCAGATCTCTGAGTTCAAGGCCAACCTGATCTACAAAGTGAGTTCCAGTACAGCCAGGGCTGTTAAACAGAGAAACCCTGTCTTGAAGAAGAAAAAAAAAGTATTCTCACTTAATTAGATTACTTTAAAAATCGATTTTAGTCTGCAGGTTTCTGGTTGGAGGTTAACTAAACACTATAGCAAAAAGCAACTTGAGGAAAGGGTTTATTTGACTTTCACTTCCACAACACAGTCCACCACTGAGGGAAGTCCGTGCAGGAGCTCAAGTAGGAGCCTAGGGACAGGACCTAAAACAGAAGCTATGGGGAAATGCTGCTTACTGGCTTGCTCCTTGTGGCTTGCTCAGCCTGCTTTCTTATAGAATCCAGGACCACCTGCTCGGTGGTGGGACCGTCCACCATGGGCTGGACCCTCCCATATCAATCTGTAATCAAGAAAATGCCTCCACAGAGATTTTCCTACAGGCCAGTCTGATGGAGGCATGTTCTCAAAGGGTTCCCTTTTCTCAGATGACCCTAGTTGTATCAAGTCAGCAAAAAGACTGCCCAGCACAAATGCCCAAGAAAAACTTGAAGACGATCTTGAGTGAGCAATTGTGACTCAGGGTGGAAATGAGAATGTGACACAATCTGGTCATCAAGCCATTGCTGGATATACAGAGGGGCTTGTGTGGAAATCACTCGGTGAGACCTGAGATTCCATCTCAAAAAAACAAAAACAAGGAAACACTAAGGAATTAGTGTGAGTCATAATTAGTTAACCAGACCAGGAATGACAGTACTCTGTTGTGCTCTTCCCTGTGTGGCTCTAGGTTAGCATCAGATGGAAGGTAGGCAGCGAGTCTTGGTTTATTTAGGGATTTATGTTTTCCTAGAACGGGTGTGTGGGGGCATGGAATGGTGGGAAGGAGGCTGACCTCTACTTGCCCTTGCAGGAACTGGCTCTCTGCAGACACTAAAGAGGAGCGGGATCTCTGGATGCAGAAACTCAACCAGGTGATTGTTGATATTCGCCTCTGGCAGCCTGACGCTTGCTACAAGCCCGTTGGAAAGCCTTAAGCTGTGGGAACTTTCGCATCATGGAGAGGCTTCGCTAGCCGTGTCAAAACGTGTCTTAAGAAGACATATAGTTAGGAGCATCAGATTTGCAAGTTGTATTTTATGCTTTAGATATAAAGGGTCTGTGCAAATATTCACTACATATTATGCAGTATTTATTTCCTTCTATGTAAAACTTCACCTAGTTTCTCTTGCATTCATCAGTGTTTGAGAGTCAATTCATGGTAATTGATTTGCTAAATCTTAAGAGTCTCATTTTCTAGACACCTAATTAGCCAGTTATTTGTGGCAAAAAAGAAAAAAAAAAAATCATAAGTTCTGAGTTGTCTTTTGGAGCTGCAGGTTTTGAGGTATCCGGTCTCCTGTAGGTCACAAACAGAAACCTCTGGTTTGATGATTCCTTCTCCAGTCTCAGTGATTATTTTTAAAAGAGGATGATCATTCATGGCTCATGATACGGTGTGTAGAGTACTGAACGCGCTCTCAGAGGGTTTTGCAGAAACATGTTTAATGATGGAAATGAGGGAAAACAACAGAAGCTTATTAGTTTAGTGTGGCCCTGGGCTGCTTTCTGGAGAGTTGTGGACATAAGTGACACTGTCTGATATTTGGGGCTAAATATTTTATATAAAAGCATTAAGAATCACATGGCTTGCATTCACTCCATTTCTATCTATGCAGTGTGGTACACATTTCCATAGTGTTCAGGCTTTATTAAATAGTTATTTTTTCATGTAGCTTAGAGATTCTTCATATTAACATTAATTTTTCTCTTATAAGAACAAATATAAATTAAAGAACATTTACATAAAAAGATTTAAACTTTTACCAAGCTGCTGTGAACTACTACTTTGCTTGCCAAAGTTCTTGTCTTTTTCTTTCCTTTCATATCCATCTATGACAGTTTCTAGAAGTGTTTTGAGATCATTGACAAACAGTAAGCCATGTTCCCTTTAAAAGCCCAACACCTTCTTGCAGTTTAGAAACGCTGAAGTGCATGGCTCCAGTTTTCAGTACAGTTTGTTTGTCTTCTCCGACTGTGATTGATGGTTTCATTTATAAACACTAAATTCTGTCACCTGCTATTATATTTGTTACTCATCTAAATGTCTTTTTTCTTATGTATATTATAAAAATATTTTATGACTGCCTACATAAATAAATAATTGTAAATGGTCAAAAGAATCATTTATTTAAGAAACACTGTGTGATGTAACGTCTATGTATGTCTTGGTGGTGTTGACAGTACCTCATCCATATTCTCATCTCTAGCCTAATCTTCGTCTCACTGAGTATTGTGGGGATTGTTGTTGATAGAGCAGTATTCAGCACACTGTGGTGATGGGATGTGTATTTGAAGAGGCAGTGGATGAGACTGACAGTGATCTGTATATCCCTTACAAATATGTATAGTCTTCTGTACGAAAATGTTCCACATATACTATTTATAATATAAAGAAAAAACCAAGTGCCGGGCAGTGGTGGCGCACGCCTTTAATCCCAGCACTCAGGAGGCAGAGGCAGGCGGATCTCTGTGAGTTCGAGACCAGCCTGGTCTACAAGAGCTAGTTCCAGGACAGGCTCCAAAGCCACAGAGAAACCCTGTCTCGGAAAACCAAAAAAAAAAAAAAAAAAAAGAAAAGACCAAGTATGTCTTAAAGCTCATCTGATTTTCATATATATAATTTTATATATGAAATTCAATTTTAGAAATTTTAGTGTATATGCTGGTTATTTTTAATGGTTAATGAAACCATCTAGAATCTCCTGAGTAGGGAGTCTTTTTGATTTTTTGAGACAGGATTTCTTTAAAGCAGCCCAGGCTGTATTGGAACTCATTTTGTAGACCAAGCTGGCCTCAAACTCACGGAGATCTACTTACCTCTGCCTCCCAAGTGCTGAGATTAAAGGCATGCGCCACCCACCGGCCGTCTTGAGTTTAGAGTCTTAATGAGGAACTATCTAGAATAGATTGGCCTGTGAGCATTCTGTGGGGGACATTATTTTTATTTGTGTGTGTACGCGTGTGTGCGTGTATGTAAGAGAGGCCATGTATGAAAACCCATTACAATTATGTATAATATATTAACATATGCTAATAAAATACTTTAAAGTTTTTTCCTTACAAATATCTGTAGATAAGATCAACACAAAAGGTGATTATTCACAACCTGGTAATAAAAGAATTAATGTATAAAATATAAGAGACTGGCTATCATTGAGCATTTATTGTATATCAAGTTATCCTTGATGTTGCAGGCATTATTTTACCAACCTAATAAAATGAACTTTAGCACTAAATTAACATTTCTGGGCCATTACAAGTGACAGACATATATAACCTTTATCCACATGATTTACCTTTTTATTGTAATAGTTCTCAAATTAGTGAGGAAAAGAAAATTTAACCATTATTGAGATCTGGGTACCCACATTAGAATCACGAGGACCAGGCATCTGTGGGATGATCTGTAGGTCTGCCTCTTCCTGAGCCGTGAAATGGTGGGAGCCACCTCAAGGCGGGCAGAACAGCCAATAAGGAGACAGCAAAAGCCTCTAGGCCAGAGATCTCTAGTCCCTAAAAGAAATTATACTTTAACCGGGCGGTGGTGACACACACCTTTAATCCCAGCCCTTCGGATCCAGAGGCAGGATCTTTGTGAGTTCAAGGCCAGCCTGGTCTATAAGAGCTAGTTCCAGGACAGGCTCCAGAGCTACAGAGAAATCCTATCTCAAAAAAAAAAAAAAACCAAAAAAAAAAAAAAAGAAAGAAAGAAAGAAAAATTATACTCTCAAGAGACCCTAAACCCTGAGAGACAGTCTTCCACTGGCTCCAGTGTGGGGCAAGAATTTCCACATAAAGCTAGATTTAAAAAAAAAAAAAAAAAAAAAAAAAGGTTTCTAAATAGACAAAGGAACAGAGTCAATCACAACTTCTTGGTAGCAGCATTGTCTCGGGTGTTCTCTGTCTGCTAGAGGCAAGCAGAGGCATGGATCCTTTTAAGAGAGGTTTCCTGACTCAACCTCAGCAGCAAAAACCGTGCAGCTCTTTTAAGAAGCTCTGCCACCAAACACTTAAATGGTGTTTGTGAGCAGCCGGGCAGAATTCTTCTTGGTGGTGGCAAGACCTAGAAACTCCACAGAATTGTGGTAAAAATGTGGCTCCCACCAGTACCTCTGCCATGAAGCTAGACTCAGGAAGCCAAGGAGTGCGGCGAATCCTGTCGCCAAAGCCACAGCTTTAATCCTAGTCATGTCGCTTAGCAAACTGAAAAAGATAAGAGATATACAGTAAAGACAGATTCAGAGAAAAGAATAGACCTCTAGATGGTTTACAGTGTGTTTAAAAATATACATAGCCGTGGGAGAGAAAAGAAAAAGGATAGAGAAAGTCCTTAAAAAAAAAAAAAAGAAAAAGAAAGATAGTCTTTTTTTGTTTTGTTTGTTTGGTTTTGGGTTGTTTTGTTTTGCTTTGTTTTTCAAGACAGGGTTTTCTCTAAGTATCCCGGACTGTCTTGGAACTCACTTTTTAGACCAAACTGGCCTTGAACTCAAAAAGATTCACCTGCCTCCCAAGTGTGGGATTAAAGGTGTGCCAGCTACCTCCCTAGTTTTTAAGTTGATATCTGAATTTTTCATCAAGCTGAGTGTGGTAGCTGGGACAGGGAAACCATGAATTAGAGAACAGTCTGGGCTACAAACCAAGTCTGTCACACACAAAAAAAAAAACATTTAAAATTAACATTTGGGGCTGGAGAGATGGTTCAGTGGTTAAGAGCACTGACTGCTCTTCCAGAGGACCTGGGTTCAATTCCCAGCACCCACATGGCAGCTCACAACTATCTGAAGATCCAGTTGCAGGGGGTCTGACACCTTCACACCAATGTACATAAAATAAAATTAAATAAACTATAAAAAATATTTAAACATACCAAGTCATGTAGGATGTAATTCCATCATTTGGGGAAAATTAAGATATTTAAATGTTACATTCTTTTGCTCAAATTAAAATAATCTAAGTGCAATTATAACTTGGTTTTCCCAGCATCTACTTAAAAAAATACATGGATGGGGGGCTGGAGAGGTGGCTCAGTGGTTAAGAGCACATACACCTCTTTGAGAGTACCTGGGTTCATGCCCTAGCACCCACGTGGGGCAGCTCACAACTTCCTGTGACTCCAGCTCCAGGGAATCTACCCTCAGTTATACATAATGAAAAATAGATGTTTTTAATACAAGAGCAAAGCTTACAGACTGTTGTTTTCCTTCATTTGCTTTTCTCATAGTTGTTTAATATAATTTATATTTTTTGTTTGAGTAAAGTATATAAGAAAATCTCAATGATAATATTTTTAAATGTTGAAAATTCTACATGGAATTCTTCTTACATTTATTATCAATGATTAACTACACATTTGAAATATTTAAAGAATAAAACTTAATAAGAAATGTGTCTTGGGGGCTGGAGAGATGGCTCAGGGTTAAGGACGCTGACTGTTTTTCCAAAGGTCCTGAGTTCAATTCCCAGCAACCACATGGTGGCTCACAACCATCTACAATGAGATCTGGTGCCCTCTTCTGGCCTGCAGTTATACATGAAAGTAGCACACTGTATTGTATACATAATAAATAAAATCTTTTTTTAAAAAAAAGAGAAGAAATGTGTCTTGGGCTGGCTCAGTAAGGAAAGGTGCCTGCTGACAGGCCTGACAGCCAGAGTCCTCCTCACAACCCACGTGGTGGGAAAAGAGAACACTCCTTTACACTGTCTCCACACACGTGTTCCTGAAGCAGATAAGCTAGAAAAGACCAGTTATTAGATAGTGATTTAGTTTTGCTCTGATATAGTAGTTTGACTTAATCATACAGGCCATTTTGAAACCTCTTTCTGTATTCCAGTAATCATTCCTGGGATTGGAAATACAAAAAAAAAAAAAAAAAGCCATTATGGCTGCAACCATTACAAGATCCAATAGACCCAGAGAATTATTACAGTTTTGAGAAGAGTCTTCTTAATTCTGTTGATCAGTTGCAAATATTTTCTGAGAAAAATGGGTGTAATACAGCCAATTCCACATGAGCTTTTATAACCTGCAGGGATAGTATAAACCTTTTTTTTTTTTAAGATTTATTTATTATATATACAGTGTTCTGCCTGCATCTATGTCTACACGCCAGAAGAGGGCGCCAGATCTCATACATGGTTGTGAGCCACCATGTGGTTGCTGGGAATTGAACTCAGGACCTCTGGAAGAGCAATCAGTACTCTTAACCTCTGAGCCATCTTTGCAAGCCCCCAGTATAAACCTTCCTAAAAGTTGAGAACCACTGCTTTAGATTTCAGACTTAAGGGATTAATTTCACCAAGAGAGGGCAGTGGGTGGGGTGAAAGAAGGAGAAAGTAAAGAAGTTCATGAGAATTTTTTAGCCTCCTGAAAAGGCAGACTGCTGCTGCTGAGGCCAGAATGCTGGTCTGCGCATTAGCAGATGTTAACCAACTTGGTGGATTGGAATTAGCATGACTATGAGTTATAAAAATAATGTTGATTGTTTTTGTCATATAGACATCCGGTAGGAGAGAAATAATCGTAACAGAAGTGGGGGTGGGTTCAAGACTAAAAGAGAAACAGGTTGAGCTCGATATGCTGAGTCAGGTAAAATAGTCAATGGCAAGAAACATACGAGCTGCTTGAGTACAGTAAGTTCAGACTGTTGAGTTGTGTGGTGGTTTGAATAAGAATGGTCCCCATAGGCTCATATTTGAATGCCTAGTCACCAGGAAGTGGAACTATTTGACGTGAGTACAAGGTTTAGGAGATCTGGCCTTGCTGGAGGAAGTATCTCACGGGGGGGGGGGTGTAGATTTTGGGGTTTCAAAAGCCCATGCTGGGTGTTCTCTCTCTCTTCTCCAGCACCATGCTTCATGCCTTTTTATGGATCGCAAACGTAGGGGAATTCCAAGGCCTAATACGCCCTAGATGACCTAGTTGCAACTGTTCCTGTACTAACAGTTAGGCCCGTTTTAATTTTTCCACACAAAGGAGCCGTTGATCAACCCATACTGGGTCAGCCACTCTGTGAGAGAAAACAAAAGCTAAGTTCTGGGGCAGCCAAGTCCTTCCATGTACACGGCAGAGTGTCTGCAAGATACTCTGGGCTCTGCTCGACAGACTCTTCTCTGTACTTAGCCAGTTCAAACTTCCATTGTCTCAAATTTCAGGAATCTGACACCGAGGAGGTTATTTTAGGCATGTTTAAGCATAGCACAATTTTTGTCCTGGTTTGCTAGAGTTCTCAAAGACAATCTGCTGGTCTTGATTCACTGGTAGGGGTCTTCAGTGTCCCTGTTAGTGCCCAGATCAGAAACATGTCCTGCCTGAGGCCACACATGGTAGTGCGTGCTTTAATCCCAGCACTATGGATGTGTTGGTGGATCTCTATGAGGCCATACTAATGTACATTTGAGTTGCAGGCCAGCCAAGGTTACACAAAAGGGGAACAAGTCCTACCTGAGTCTTGGGGTGTTGAGTATCTGCTGTACTGTATTTAAAATATTAAAAAAAAATAAGCATAGCATAATTTAACAAAAACTTTCCTGGTGACAACTAACTCAATCCCATGTTCACAGTAAAGCATTCACAAATCTTGTTGAGGAACAAAGTAAGCTAAATAAAGATTGATCATGACTATATCAAAACTCTTTGTAGAGTATGATTGAAACCTTCCATACAAATGGACTCTACAGACTGAGAAAACAACCTCACTATAAGGATTTTGGGGGAAGATCTGGGGTGGTCTCCACCACGTGGATATCACAAAGGTTACCAGGCCGTTAACCACGCCCACTCCCAACCTTCCTTGGCAGGAACAACCCTGTGTGTTTGACATTCCAGGTTCCCTTAGTGTTCTTCTGTGAGTGCCGAGGACCGCCGTGCCTCCCACACCTGGTGTTGGGAGTTTTGTTCAGTGGTCGTTGGCTGTCGGTGGGAACACCTTCATCGCAGATGACAAAATATCACTTAAATTATAAGTGCATTTAGATTTTTAGGTAAATAGTTAATATTCCTTATGAGTTTTTCAAACATTCCTAGTTATTTTGCCCTCCTCCCTCCTCCACTGTATTTATCTCCCTCTCCTTACCTACAAACCCCCTTTCCCATTCCCCGTATCAGATCATTTGTCCTTTGCTATTCCCCTCTCTTGCTCCCCTAAGCCCCCACCCTATCAATGGTGACTTTTTGCTTTCAAGCTTTCTGGAATTACCAGAGTATGTGCTCACATTTGAAGGTTTGGTGCCTCTGTTGAGGGAGAAGATGTGATGTATGTTTTTCTGGGTCTGGGTTACAGGTAATTTTAGGTTTTTAATCACTATCTGTGGTACGTCTTCACCCTTGGTAGAAGTATACCCTGTGCAATAGTCAGGATTCTCTAGAGCAGCCACTCTCAACCTGTGTTTTGTGATCTGTTGAAGTATTGCATATCAGATATTTACATTACAGTTCATAATAGTAGCAATGAAGTAATTTTATGTTGGGGGTCACCACAGCATGAGGAAGTCTATTAAAGGGCTACAGCATTAGGAAGGTTGAGAACCACTGCTCTAGAGGAATAAAACTGATAGAATGATAGAATCATATATGTATATAAGATATATATTATATATTGTTGGGAGCCATTTTCCAGGGATGATGGCGGGGACCATCATCCTGGGGATGTTTGCAGAGAGCCCCACACCCCAACTGTATTGAGAACTGTTTGTTGGCAGAGCCCACCCCACACCCAACTATCTTGAGAGCTATCTGTTAGCGGAACCCGCCCCACATTCCAACTATCTAGAGAACTGTTTGTGGTTGGAATCACAAAAGGAAAGATTCCGCTTGCATAGAGAACACTAGGTGTGCCGACTCGTGACCTCGTGACGTGACCCACTCCTGACAAAGTGTCGACTCGTGACCTTGTGACCAACTCGTGACCAAGTGTCGACTCGTGACCATTGCTGCAAGATCCCTTCCTGCCCTCGCCATGCCCCTGCCCCCATCCCAAGCCAAATTCCTCATTCAAGGGCTATATAAGCCACAACCATTTCCCCAATAAAGTGAGACCTTGACAAGAACTCTGCTTGGTCTCCTTCCTCTTCCCCACCCATGTCTTTTTCAGATAGCGCCTCTTCAGGACCCTGGAATAACTGACCTGCTAGGCTGATTACACCCGCTGGGCGGGTTACAATATATCTTATGTATTATATATTAGATATATAGCACATATCTAATAAACCACACATAAGATATATATTATACAGATGATATATAATAAATATTTTATATATGATTTATTAGAGTGGGTTATAGGCTGTGGTCTAGCTAGTCTAATAATGGCTGTTTCCTGATGGAAAATCATGAATAGTTATTCAGTTCATGAGGCCGGATGGCTCAGCTGGTCTTCAGTACGCATCAACATACTGAAGAAGTTGGCTCTAATAACAGTGAAAGAATGCTTCAGCAGCAGGATATGTGAGTTTGCCAGTGATAATGAGAGCAAACAGGCAAAACCCAAAGCCTTCATTTCATGTCCTTATATCGCTTTCCATGAGAAGTTCTGTCTTCTGATCTCACATGATCCAGTTAACAAGAATTCCTCACAGATGCGCTTGGTGACTTGGGTTTTTAGTGAATTCCAGATGCAGTCAACTTGACAACCAAGAATATTATCAGAAGCCCATGCTTTGTCAATTTGACACATAGTTGTATCCCCTTATTGTATATACTGTTGCCATGACTACTCACTGGAATGGGAAGGTTTTATTGTAGAGATGAGAGAACAGGCAGAGATATCTGGCAGAGTCCAGAGCAGAGAGAAAGAGTAGACTGAGCATGTCCAGCAGACTGGACATGGTCAGGGATATCTTCTAGTGAGGGGAGAATGGAAGATGATAGAAAATAGAGAAAGCATAGTGAGACTAAACAGCTGCTTTTTGCGGAGAATGAGTATCCTGGGGGAGGGAAGCATGCAAGCTGGAGGGAGGGGAGCTAGCATGGACTCTGAAATATGTAACAGGTACCTGTGATGCTGACAGAGCCTGGAGACCAGCTTTTGCTTTTAAATGATAGGTACCGTGTGTGGATAACCATTTGTCCCTTCTGCCAGAGGCAAGAGAAGTGACCCTTTTCTGCAGACGGAAACCAGCTTCACAAGTTCCTAAGGAATGCTAGCTTTTATCTAACTGCCAGAAATTCTAGGTGGGGTCCAGGTTGTGTTCAGTTCTGAATATTGGACTGTCTTTAAGAGTTTGGGGAACTGGAGTTTCATTTGAACTTGGCACATTTCCAAATGATAACAAAACCAGGCCATAGTCACACTCAGCATGATGTAACTGTCCTACCTACAATCTCAAACCCAGTACATACTTTTAAATGTATGTTTTAGAATTAGTTGGGGTTTTCTAGAAGGACATTCTTTTAGTATCTCATATCTTACATGTGATAACTGACACCACTCTAAAGGCAGTGGGGCCTGGGCCAATGGAGCTGATAAATAAGGCAATGTCTCATGCAGTAGTCAACTTACTCACAGCCTCTAACAATTTATACTCCGGGGTTTAAGACGGTCACATGAGAAAGTTCTCATAAGTTCAAGCTGTATATAATCACAAGGACAAGCCATGCATGACAAAAATCATATTTTTCCGTAGAGGCACATAAAGCGAAGTTTAAGTCTTGAATTGAATTGAAGTCAGCTCACTCCTATCTGCCACACCCAAGAGGAGCAGAAACAAAACACGTGTCAAGGACAATTTCATGTTTTGAAGAAACACGGTCACAAGATTCTTGTCTTTCTCAGAGTGGTCTCATAAACGCTCAGAATTCTCCACACATAACTGCATTCCTGGGCCACGTCCCCACAGGTAACCGCTGAGATTCTCTCAACTGATGTTACATTATATGGTAAAGTAACCGAAGAAAGAAAGCACAGCTCTCTGCACAAACACATTCATAACAAAATGCAACAGAAACACTCATGTCAATTATGATCCTCTTTTCTGCAACTGGTGGCGTGGCCTTGGGTGGCATTTATAACTGGTCACGTGGCCTTGGGTGGTATTTAATGTAGGAGCCGGCCATGATAAGCTAAATATGAACAGATCACCCAAAGGAAGGTCTTTACTTCCAACAATTATCACCTGCCATCAACAAATTTAATGGAGGCCTGAGTCTCGGTAGTTTACCCTGAAGCAATACCTGGTTGCAGGAAGAACCACAAACTGAGATTACCTGAACACCACCCAAGAACAGACCATACAAAGGAAATGCCTGATATTCCAACCATTGTAGATAGGATCATCTGCCAGCACACACTCACCAGGGCACCCCTAGAGAAATGTCAACGACTTAGGGGTCCTGAACCTCAGAAACCCCTCACCCCCACTTTTATTACTATAAAAACCCAACTCTAACTGAGCTCGGGGCTCTCCATTTATTCCAATACATTGGGCATGCAGAGAGACCGAGTTTGCAAACTTGCATAAAATAAAGGCTCTTTGTTTTTACATATGGGGCACGGTCTCCTTCTTGGCTTTTGGGGGATTTTGCAGATTTGGGCAAACATTTATAACTACCTTCCTCTGCTACCCACCTGTATTTCTTCCAGTCTCAGCACCTCAGCAGGCCTTGGCTCTTTTTGAGGAATGGCCCACACCTTCATTCCTGATGGATCTGTGTGCTTAGTCATTCCGTCTGGATTAGGCTGTTGTAGTTTCCATTGACTTTCACCACACAAAGGATCTCCTGCACTCCAGACATAACCTTCCTCACCCCCATTGTAGAGAGGTGATTCAGTTTCCCCATGGTAATCTGGATCTGTCACCGTCCTAACACCGTTATTCCTTTCTTAGCTTTTGGCTCAAGAGCATAAGAAACCCAAAGTTGTTGTAGGAATCTAGCAGAGTCACTGTATCAAGGGTGAATATTACAGCAGAACAGTTGTTCTCTGGAAGTCTTTAGCCTTGAAGAAATCTTGGTGGAAATCCGTGTTTGTTTTCTGTGGTTTCTGGAGCTGCTTTGCTGAAGCAGCTTTACAGTCTTTGCATGCCTTTGGTGGCAAGATGAAGCTGTTGGCCCACCTGAAGCTCTTGGATTACTGGGTACTGCAAATGGTACACAATAAAAAACTAACATAGCAGGGTGTGATGCTTTCCTTCAGAGAAACATATAGGACATTGGTATGTGGAGCTTGTTTACCCAAAAACCAACTGGAATCCCCCCAAAACCAAATAGGAGACATTTGCAAACTCGGTCTCTCCATGTGTCCAATGTATTGGAGTGATCGGAGAGCCCTGAGCTCAGTTGGGGTTGGGTTTTTATATTAGCAAAGGTGGGGGTGATGGATTTCTAAGGTTCAGGAGCCCTGATTGGCTGACACTTGTCAGCCAATTGGGTGTCCTGGTGAAAAGAGATGGTGTGTGCTGGCAGGTGATCCTATCCACAATGGGTGGAAAATTAGGAATTTCCTTTGGATGGTCTGTTCCTGGATGGTGCCTGGGTGGTCTCAGTTTGCCGCCTTTCTTGGAACCAGGGTAAACGACTAAGACGCAGGCCTCTGTAGAGCTTGTCACGGCTGGGTCCCGCACTCCCCTTTGTCTCTGCTGCCACCAGTCCACCTTGGCCCACCTTATCTGGTTCTCTCGCTAACTCTCTCTTAGCGTTTCCTTCAAGCCCTGCCGACACTAAAACGCGGAGTGAGTCACCATTTCCTATTTCCTCTCTAGGTGACCTTAGTGATCCACTTCTGAGTATTCATGTTGTGTGGATGGTCCTGAGGATGGAACCTAGGGATTGGTGCTTGGTGGGGAAGTGCTGGGCCACTGAGCTACACCCCTGTCTTAACAGCAGCAGCACCTCCTTTTTATTCTGTGAGAGGGTCTGACTCTAGCTCAGGCTGACCTTGAACTTGTGGTCTCACTTTAACTGGCCTGTTGTAAGCATGGGCTTCCAGCCCTGTGATTCAGACTCCAACTCCTCATGAGTTCTCATACATCCTGACGTCTTGAATCCTAAGGTTTTTAACTAATCCTAGTTTCCATAGAAACCCTGCTTCTGTCTTGACTGAACCTATAGAGGCGGATCACAAGAATCCTAGTTTCCCAAGCTCAAGGGTTGTTTACAGCGAGGGAGCAGGAACCAGATGAAAGACCCGGATAAATCCAGACCCCTCTAACAGAAAGAATAGAGTCAAAAATCTAGCAGGAAAAATAGAGCCAAAAATCTAGCAGGGAGAGAAGAACCAAAAATCTAGATTAGCCGGTTCAGTGACTCTTTTCCAGGAACTAGCTGACCAAAAAGTTAGATTATAATCTTGAGAAGTTACCCCCTTGTGGTTATCACTGGTATTTTTGGAATTTTCCAATGACACCCTCCCTACCCCCTTTGGGTTGTGGTTTCTTCCTCTAAATACCCCCTCTCTCAGCTACTCAGGGTCTAACTCCTCTTCCCCTGCCTGGGAAATGAGTTTCGGCCCTAGCGTGCTGGTTCCTGTTAATAAACCTTGTGTGATTGCAGCAAGGACGGTCTCTCCTGAGTTCCTGGGGAGTCGTGCTATCCCGAGACTTGAGTGAGAGTCTCCCCACTCTGGGGTTTTCACAGACAGATCCTTGGCAGGGATGGGGCTACAGATAAATAATAAAGATGACAAACTTCCACCTTCTTTACCGTCCTGACTGGAGACAAAGGCCTCACCGGCTTTTTCTCCTGCCCACGGGCCTCCTTTCTGGCTTACGTGTCCAGGCCACTTGAATATCTTAAATGTGTTCAAGACCAGTCCTGAACAGGGTTATCTGATACTGTGGGCCGATCCAAGCCCCTTACTTCTAAGTTGACAGTCAAAGATGAGAGGAAGAGGGGCCCTTCCATCCCTCTAGGGGGAGATGGACCTTATTTGCCAAGCCCCCTGTCTCTCTGTGTACTTTGCTGTGTATTTCTTCACCTGTGATAAAGCATGTAGCCTCTTTCCTTGCTGTGTCTGAGATTTTCTTGCCTTTTAACTCTTTAATGGGTGGAGAAAACAAACCCAGTCAGGACCCCCAGATGGAAACAACAGCTCTGAACATCTGGTTCAGCCTAGTCTATAATTCTGTGCCCCGGGATGCCAGTCTACTGGTTCTGTAACACACATCTGCACCACTGGACGCTGTCCCCTGGCTTCCCATTCCTGTGCCACTTTGTGTTTGTCCTCTATACTCCCAGGACCTCTGGTCCCAAGCTCCAGGGGTCATCATATCTAGGCTTCAGGGTACTGTAGCCTACACTAGTAATACCAGTAATGTGTATCACTGGGACATCAAGTTCTGTTAGCTTTCCCAGATACCTGAAGCTCTGTCTATCTATGTTCTGAGCTCTCAGTGACTCTAGGTGGTTTACTCACCCTACTAGTAAATCAGTGCTGGCCTGGCATCATCGGGCCATCTTGAGTTGTATGATGTTTTATTGTTTTGGCTTTTTGAGGGGCAGCCACCCAGCTCCCAAGTAAATCACATACACAGACGCTTATTATTACTTACAAATGCCTGACCTTAGCTTGGCTTGTTTCTTTTTTTTTTTTTTTTTGGTTTTTCGAGACAGGGTTTCTCTGTAGCTTTGGTGCCTGTCCTGGAACTAGCTCTTGTAGACCAGGCTGGCCTCGAACTCAGAGATCCGCCTGCCTCTGCCTCCCAAGTGCTGGGATTAAAGGTGTGCACCACTACCGCCCGGCTAGCTTGGCTTGTTTCTTGCCAGCTTTCCTTAACTAATTATCCTGACTACCTTTTGCCTCTGGGCTTTTATCTTTTTCTATTTCTGTATACTTTTTCTTTCCTTCTTATTCCATGACTGGCTGGTGGCTGGCCCCTGATGTCCTTCTTGCCTTGTTCTCTTTCTCCTCTTTTTCTCTCTCTCAGATTTCACCTTCTATTTATACTCTCTGCTTGCTACTCCCCTCCCCCCATCCTTGCTCCCGCCTTGCTATTGGCTGTTCATCAATTTATTAGGACCATCAGGTGGTTTAGACAAGCACAGTGGTAATACAGCTTCACAGAATTAAACAAATACAGCATAAGCAAAAGTTACACACCTGAAAATAATATTCCCCAACCGGGGACCTTAAGGATGTCACACTTGATGCCTCTGGGAATCCATGTGAATGCTGAGGTCCTTAGCACGGTGTCATACCTGCCAGGATGCTAACCGAATAGGAGTAGAATGCAAGGGGCTTCTGTGTACTTGAACCAGGATTTGTACAATTTGCCTTTGTTAGGGTTTCTATTGCTGTGAGTAGACACCATGACCATGGCAATTCTTATAAAGAAAAACATTTAATTGGGGTGTTTTACATTTTCAGAAGTTTAGTCCATCATCATCATAGTGGGACATGGTGGCATGCAGGCAGATGTGGTGCTGGAGAAGTAACTAAGAGTCTTACATCTTGACCTGCAGGCAACAGGAAGTGGTCTGAGTCACTAGGAATGGCTTGAGCTAATGTGAGATCTCAAAGCCCCCCTCCACAGTCTTGTTCTCGGAGGGAAGAATAAGGCGTTTTAGCCAGGAAGGGTGGTTAACCAGGGGACAGTGCCAGGCCACAGTGTAAGGGATTTGGTCTGGATGACTGAAAACAAAGTCCTGGACCTTAAGAATAAATTTAAGATCAAAGGAACCTTCAGGAGGCCATCCAGCCTGGATGTCTGGCCACTCTAATGAGCAGAAGACCTTAAGTTGCCCTGGTTTCACACAGGCTACAGAGACTGCGTAGCATTCCTGAAGTTCTGGAAATGAGAAAGAAAAAACAAAGTCCAAGGGGGCCCTAGGTTTAGAGGAAGTTTGGCTTATGGTGGAGATTAATTCACAAGTACAACCAGAAGACTAGGGCTGGAGAGATGGCTCAGAGGTTAAGAGCACTGACTGTTCTTCCAGAGGTTCTGAGTTCAATTCCCAGCAACTACATGGTGGCTCACAACCATCTGTAATGAGATCTGATGCCCTCTTCTGGCCTGCAGGAATATGTGCAAGAAGAACCCTGTATATATAATTAATAAATAAATCTTTAAAAATAAAAACAAGAAGACTGACAGCAACCAAGACAATGAATAAACCAACATGAGGAGGAAAAAGCCAGCAGACACAGACAGGAGAACCATGTAGTCCTGGTTCAATCCCGAAGGGCCACAAATTCACGACTCTATGGACAAAGGAAGAGTCAGGCTGTCCCCCTATTTCTTCTGGCTCAGAGGTTAATAGCATGTCCACCAATTCTCTGTTGAACCCCAATTTGTCCATACACCAGACACAAAATCCAGAGAAAATTTACAAGTTGACTAAACCCAGTAGAATAAAGTTTGGTAGAGACTGGGGTATCCCCCTCAAATTGCGCAAAGTCCCAGGTTTGGGCACCAAAAATGTTGGATCCCAGGGGTGTTCAAATTATGAGGAACAGATCACCGAAGTCTAGGATCCAAAAGCAAACTTTATTCCAATCACCACGGGGCACATAAAAACTTCCAGTGCACTGGGGCCATAGGTCAGAGTTCGGGCTTCTGACCTGACAATGGAAGCAGGTTTTGAGTCTCTTCTTTTTTTTAATTTTTAAATTTATTATGTATACAATATTCTGTCTGCATGTATGTCTGCAAACCAGAAGAGGGCATCAGACCTCATTACAGATGGTTGTGAGCCACCATGTGGTTGCTGGGAATTGAACTCAGGACCGTGGAAGAGCAGGCACTACTCTTAACCACGGAGCCATCTCTCCAGCCCCTTGAGTCTCTTCTTAAAGTCAAATCAAGCTTCAGGTGTGGGTAAAAGAGCATTTACAACCTTGAGGTCAGGGTTAGAGTCATGTTACATGTTAAGTTTTACAACTTTTGATTATATGATGCTAATTTAGGATGTTTGCAGGAGCCTGAGGCTGACACAGCCACTTCTCACTGTCCCTGAAAGGATGCAAGGCAGAGAGCAGAATCTCAGAGAGAGGAAGCTGAAAGTTAGGGGAGTACAATGCAGACGTCCCATAGAGGCAATGGTTAGGAGTAAGATGTGTCTGCCCTCACTGCCCTGCTGGAACTGCTGAGTTGGGAGGCAACTGTTAAAACTTTACCTCTGCACACAGTAGCTGCCAGGATATCTGCTCTCAAGGCAGAACGCGGTTGTTAAAGGTTAACAGTGGCTTTATTTTTCCCCCCAAATATGTTTAAGCTTACAGTTTTATGTTCTGGGATCTTCGGTAGAAATCTAGGGAACTCGGTTGACCTTGGAAGGCAAGAGGCAAAATAGCATTCTAGTCCTTCTCTGCACCGTGGCAAAGGACTCCAAATATGCTTACTGAATACCATACTTGGTCAGTTAAACCAGCATTGGACAGTAAATCATGTTTTAAATCTTAGCAGTTGTAGATAAAGCTCAAGTAAAAAAACTAAGCAGTTTTAAACATCTTATTAAAAGATCTGAGCCAGGCGGTGGTGGTGCTGGCCTTTAATCCCAGCATTTGGGAGGCAGAGGCAGGCGGATCTCTGTGAGTTTGAGGCCAGCCTGGTCTGCAAGAGCTAGTCCCAGGACAGGCTCCAAAGCTACAGAGAAACCCTGGCTCGAAAAACCAAAAATAAAAAATAATAAAAAAAGATCTGAATACAAATTACATACACAGCATAAATAAGATTAGGCATGCACGCATGCACACACACACACACACAAACACACATACACCCACACACAGGCTCACCAAGCTAAGGTACTGTGAATGGATTGACAAAAGACAGAAAATGGTCCTTCCCCATCCAGAGTGAGTATTTTTCTTTTTATTAAGATTAAGAAAAGGAGCCGGGCGGTGGTGGCGCACGCCTTTAATCCCAGCACTTGGGAGGCAGAGGCAGGCGGATCTCTGTGAGTTCGAGACCAGCCTGGTCTACAGAGCTAGTTCCAGGACAGGCTCCAAAACCACAGAGAAACCCTGTCTTGAAAAAAAAAAAAAAAAAAAAAAAAAAAAGATTAAGAAAAGGACATCAGGCCAGGCGGTGGTGGCGCACGCCTTTAATCCCAGCACTCGGGAGGCAGAGGCAGGCGGATCTTTGTGAGTTCGAGACCAGCCTGGTCTACAAGAGCTAGTTCCAGGACAGGCTCCAAAACCACAGAGAAACCCTGTCTCGAAAAAACCAAAAAAAAAAAAAAAAAAAAAAAAAAAAAAAGGACATCAGAACGGGAACACTTGATTTTCTTCAAAACGTCTTTTAAATCAAAACAACGCTCAGCATTTTGTTAGCTTGGCTAAATATCAAGCTAGGCACATCCTGTCCTTTCAAAGCTAAAAAGTAACAAACATAGGCACATTTTCAAGAACTACAAATGAAAGACCCTACAGACCCCCCTCCTCAGAACCCACAGCTAGCAGGCTCCCGAGAGAAAGTCCTGTTTGCTTGAAAGATTCTCAGGATCAGCAGCTAGCCTGCTCTCGTGAGAGGAAAACAGGATATCTATAAGATAGGACATCTACAAAGCAGGATGACTGCAAAAGTAGGATATCTATAAGAACAGGATGTCTGCTGCCAGACATCCATGCTGGGAGAGGAAAAACCATTCATGCCCCCCCCACCCCCCCACCGCCCCCGCCTCATTCCGATAACCACGCTTCTGCTTCTGTAAAACTTGCTTTTGCTGCCCTCTTTCCTATAAAAAGACCTCCTCCCAGTCTGCAGGCGCGCAAGTCCTCCGAAAGACTTTGCCGCCCGCAGGTACCTGTGTCTATCTAATAAACCTCCTGCAGTTTGCATCCGACCCGTGGTCTCGGCCTGGTCTTTGGGTCCGGGGGTCTCCACCTGAGGGAAGGTCCCTACTGGGGTCTTTCACAATATTGTTCAAAACTTAACAAAGCAGAAGGAGGGAGAACATGAGCAAGGAAGTTAGGACCGCCAGGCGAGGGGTGCGTCCACCCAAAAAGATGGCGGGGCTGATCTAATGGGAGCTCACCAAGGCCAGCTGGATAAGCTGTGATCAAATGATCAAACCGGACTCTCTGAATGTGGCTGACAATGAGGGCTGACTGAGAAGCCAAGGATAATGGCATGGGGTTTTGATCCTACTTCATGTACTGGCTTTGTGGGAGCCTAGTCTGTTTGGATGCTCACCTTCCTAGACCTGGATGGAGGCAGGGAACCCTGACTGCTCTTAGGACTGGAGAGGGAGGGGAAGGGGAATGAGGGGAGGGGGAGGTAAATGGGAGGAGGTGGAAATTTTTAATAAATAAAAAAAAAGATAAAGAAAAAAAGCAAAAAACAAATTAACGAAGCATATTTACACAAATCGGTGATTTACCGTAAACTGAATACAATTAGCTTGTGTTTCTTTTTTTTTTTTTTTTTTTTTTTTTGGTTTTTCGAGACAGGGTTTCTCTGTGGTTTTGGATCCTGTCCTGGAACTAGCTCTTGTAGACCAGGCTGGTCTCGAACTCACAGAGATCCGCCTGCCTCTGCCTCCCGAGTGCTGGGATTAAAGGCGTGCGCCACCACCGCCCGGTTTAGCTTGTGTTTCTTTAACTGCCCATTAATTGTTATTGCCTCTGATTCTGTCAGCACTGAGTAGGAACAATTCCCAGGGTCTAGGGTGACTGCTGGTATTTCCAGATAAGAAACCTGAGAAGCATCAGTTCCCAAGAATTTTAGAGGAAAATACTTGAGAAAAACGGGGTTTCCAGGAATGATCACATCTGACCCCTGCGTGACTGATGGAAGTGACACTAAAAACCACCAAGAGACTCGTCAACTTTGTGAGAGAGAAGAGAGCATGCAGGCTGGGCGGTCCCAGCAGAATTCTGGGCTGTTCCCAGGTCTGCTGGTCCGTGTTGAGTGAGAAACTGTCCCCATGGGCTTTGCCTTGTGGAGATGCATTGGATAAGCACTCAAAAGCTGATCTGAAACTAGGCCACAGGGCTCCCAACACAATGCAGCATCTCAGTTCCTTTTGGTGGAAAACAGCATTGCATAGCTAAAATAAAATTTAAAACAAATTTGACATACTCCTTTGTTTGCATATATTGCTTCAAGACAAAGCTGTAGTAATATTTCGTTTATATTTTAATAAATAAAACTTGCCTGAAGTTCAGAGAGTAAAACATTCGCACTGCTCAGCCTTACAGACCGGGCAGTAGTGACACACACCTTTAATCCCAGTAGACCATGACGACTGCAACTCTTGTAAAGGAAGAAGTCTAGCTGGGGTTGGCTTACAGTAACAGAGGCTCACTTCATTATTGGCATGGTGGCATGAGGCAGACATGGTGCTGGAGAAGGAGCTGAGAGTTCTACATCTGGATCTGCAGGCAGCAGGAAGAGAAACTGGGAACGTGGCTTGAGCATCGGAGACCTCAAAGCCCGCCCCCAGTGACACACTTCTGCCAACAAGGCCACACCTACTCCCACAAGGCCACACCTACTCCCACAAGGCCGCACCTTGTAATAGTCTCACTCCCTATGAGTCTACGGAGGTCATTTTCTTTCACACCTCCACAGTGGCCCATCGTCGGCCAACACAATACTTTACTCCTTCAGCCCTCTAACTCCAGCTGCCCTTTTCTTTGCTCTGTGTTCTGTAGAATGCCTGCCTCTGTGTGTGTCTGGCTGTGCAATTGTGTTATGGCTAAGAAAGTGCCATTTTATGCTGGGCATTCTTCTTGGTACGCACCAGCTGCTTGTCTCTGACTCCAGTCCCTGGAAGATCAGTTCCCAATAACCCTGATTCGGAGACCCCCATGTACAGCCGTGACTATCTACTTAAGGCATCAGTTATGATCTGACTGCCTTTTTTTTGTTTCTGTAACTTGCCTACGCAGATACCCAATGATGGTTTTGAGTTTCCTTAATCACTTGACTTGGCAGAGCAGAGCAGTTTTTGCTTGATTGCATAGTTGTTGAGGGTCTTCTTTTGGCTTTCGCTTTAAAAGTTCTTTCCCATACCTTCCTTAGCAGCAATCTCAAATGTGTCTCCCAGACTGTTCATTCTGCTAACAGCTAATCAATACAACTTTTAATTATGATTGGATTGAGTCTATGATCTTTTCCCAGGGAGTCACAAAAGTAGCACAAGTGTAGTGCTTTTAACAAAATTTGTAAACTGTTGTTGCCTGCTGTGTCTGAGATTCTTCCCTCCTGCTACCTGGGGTGCTGGAGGCTTCTACTGTCTCGGTTCTTTAACTGGCAGAGGAGGCGAACCTGCTCCAAACCCTACTTCGCCTACAAACCCTAGGACCGGATCGTATAGCCTTCTGTACAAGGCTAAGCGCAAATGTTCAACTGATCATCTTAGGGCGCACAGGAGAAAATTGCGGAAGATAAACCAGTTCCACAATTGTCTAATTGGAGCAAGCTTTAGTTTAGAGGTGCACCGGGGGACTGGCCAGCAGGCTGTCTCACCCTAATCTGGGATTTTAGGGAGCAGACCCTTCTGGCCTCTTGAGGTCCCTTTTACGAGGGTGAGATAAGAACTGGCTGTTAGAGAAATACAATGAAAGAGGAAGACAAGGAAGACAGCGTGTAAATGGCGTCATTATGTTTTCCAAGTTACATCAGATTTAAGAAACAAACATTCTTTTTGTTTGTTTGTTTCGAGATAGGGTTTCTCTGTATCTTTGGAGTCTGTGCTGGAACTAGCTCTTGTAGACCAGGTTGGCCTCAAACTCACAGAGATCCGCCTGCCTCTGCCTCCTAAGTGCTGGGATTAAAGGCGTGTGCCACCACTGCCAGGCACAAAAATATTTTCTATTTAAGAATAAGTTTGTTAGCCGGGCGGTGGTGGCGCACGCCTTTAATCCCAGCGCTTGGGAGGCAGAGGCAGGCGGATCTCTGTGAGTTCGAGACCAGCCTGGTCTACAAGAGCTAGTTCCAGGACAGGCTCCAAAAACCACAGAGAAACCCTGTCTCGGGAAAAAAAAAAAAAAAAAAAACCAAAAAGAAAAAAAAAAGAAAAAAGAATAAGTTTGTTGTCGGGCACTTGGGAGCAGTTTCCAAAACTACAGAAAAACCCTGTCTCAAAAAACCAAAAAAAAAAAAAAAAAAAAAAGGAAAAGGAAAAGATTTTTGTAAAAAAGTATGGAAGTTTAACACAATGGGCTTCTTCATTTACAAGGTATGTTGTTCCTGTTTTGGTCTAACATTATCTACCATCAAGAAGCTGTCATTTTTGTTGTTGTTTGTTTGCTTTTGAGACATGGTTTCTTTGTAGCTTTTGAACTCGCTCTTGTAGACCAGGCTAACCTCGAACTCACTGAGATCCCCCTGCCTCAGCTTCCCGAGTGCTGGGATTAAAGGCGTGCGCCGCCGCCACCACCACCCAGCTGAAACTGTCATTCTTAATGATGAGAATGAAGTTAGTGTTCTAGTTTTATCAACCCATGGATTGGTACCCCTCTCTGTCATTCAGGGTCTGAGCCGGTGAGAACTAAGCTCTGTCCAATCGAAGGCGCCGGGGTGAGAAACGTGCAATCAGGCGAAGAGACCGAGAGTAGGGGGCGGGCTTTTGAGGTCTTGCTGGGGCCTTTGTGCCTGATACGCCGTCGGACCACCATCTTGGGATCTGGAGCCGGCCTCCCAGGTTCCGGGGACTCTGTCGGTACCGGCACGGTTCTGCGCCGCGCAGCGAGGACGCGGGGTGTCCGGACTCCGCCATGGTGAGCGCGACGTCCCCGCGGAGCTGGTGCCGGCGGCGGCAGAGTCCCCAAGCCCGAGCCCTCTGTCCCTCTGGCTGTGGGGTGGGAGCTGGGCGGGCTCCCGGCATCTTGGCGTCCTGTCGCATCCCTGGTCCCTGCGTGGGAACTCGAGTCCGGCTGCAGCGCTTTCCGCAGCTCTGGCCTGGCGGGGGCCGCGCGGGGGCCAGGACTGTGGCAGGAGGCCCAGGGATGCAGGTCCCCGTCTCCGGACGAAGGCCCCCGAGGGGTTTGGGGCTTGTGGCACTTCTCTGCAGCCAGCTGATCTGACAGGACTTTTGTCAGCTGAACAGTGCCGGCTCCCTGGCCCCAGTCACTCGTTGCCCCAGGATTTTCCTGGACCTGTGTCGCTGTACGGCTCCACCCCGCTCCCTCCGCCCTGTGTGCCTCTTGCTTTAAGTCTTATTTCTGAATCTCGGACCCGCTCTATAAGGACTGGCTTTTGAACCGTACCGATTTTAGACGTGTGTCTTTTGATTTCTCACCACCGCTTCCCCTTGAGACATTTTCTTGAGTCCAGTTCTCTAGAGCATGGATTGGAATTCGGATTCCCACATATCCATTGGCACTACCCTATGGCTCTCTGTGATGGAACCTAGGGGAGCGTCCCAGGGAAGCACTCTGTCACGATCCCAGCACGCGTGTGACAGAAGTGTCTGATGAGGTGTCCAGCAGCCCAGGTGTCCAGGCTCTTCTCAGAGGCAAACAAAGAATTGAAGTAGGGACTCTGAAGAGATGAAAACAACCATCTCTTGAAGCGGAAAACACCCTGGCAGGAAGGATAGGGTCTCCAGAGCAGGGAGACCTTGACGTGGTTATCTTTTGGGTACTTGGGTTTAATCCCAACTCCCTACATTTAATATCTAGCCCAGGCAGCCTTGATCAGGATGGAGATAACCAAGGGTAGAGGTCCTGGTCGATGGATGGTCTTGTTGCACACACACACATACACACCCACACACACTTGCACACAGGCACCTCCCTTAAGTGGGAAGTTCTATCTTCCCTGCTGGCCTGTCCCTATCATCCCTGACACCCAGTCTTCTCTCTCTCTGTCCCCCACTCCCACCCCTGCTCTCCGCCCCCCCCCACCACACCTTTTGGGGCAGGACTCCTCACACTGTAGCCAGGCTGCCACAGCTTATGGTGGTCCCACCCCAGCCTCCTGAGCACATGCGCCGCCCACCACCCTACTTCCCTGTCCCCCTTTCTCTCCCCACCCCTTCCCTGTTCCTTGTTAGCATTTGTTTGAAATCCTGAGTGTGAGGACCTGACTGGAAAAGGACTTTTGCTGACTGAGCCTCTACCCAGGCAGATGGAGGACGCTGGGATGTGGGCTTCCAGAAGTAGCTGTGTACAGAGGGCTCACCCTTGCCTGCCTTCCTTTATCTACATGTCCCCTTAGTGCCCTGTTAAGGAGAAAGAGGAGAGGGCTTTTAGATCCAGGCTCAACTCACCTTCACGTCAGACGTGGTGGTGTAGGAGGTTGAGACCAGCTCAGGCTACAGAGTTCAGGGCCACCCTAAGCAACCTATTTAAACCCTGTCCAGAGGGCCCTGGGTTCCAATCCCAGTCACCTCTCTGTGGGACTTCAGAGCCGTCAATACTCTCTTCTTGAAGATTGGGGTGATGTCATCCCCTGACTCTCAGTGTCGTGGGCCCACAAAGGCCGAAGTGAGGAACTGCTTTAGAGAGACCCGTGCTACTCAGAGCTCACAGGCCTGACAGGAGACCTGGGGCCTGAGGGAGGAGGTGAGGGTCTGCAGGAGAGTCAGTCAGAGGGACAGAGGTTTAGGATGAGGCGACTGGTGGTCTGATCGTGTAGACCAGTTATGAAGGAGGAGAGAAGTTTGAGATTTGAAGAGTGAAGGCGTGACCTGTGGAAAGACTGACCAGATAGAAAGGAAAAAAATTAAGGGGACATGGGAAGAGCAAGGAAGCCCCTCCCTCTGGAGAAACCCCCACTCTGGAGAACCTCTGATCTAGAGAACTCCTCACTCTGGGGAACCCCTCCCTCTGAAGAACACCCTATTCTGGAGGACCACCCCCACTCTACGGAACCTCTCCACTCTGGAGAGTCCCTCTCTCTGGAGAGCCCCACACTCTAGAGGAACTCCCCCACTATAGAGAACCCCCCTCTGCAGTCTGATGGAAGGAGCTCTTAGCAGCTGAGGGTCAAGTGGAATGTTTGCTGTGAAGTTGCCAACATAGAGTGTTACTTCTATATAGCAATATCTCCATTAAGAATATTAACATTGCCAGCAGTGGTGGCGCACGCCTTTTATCCCAGCACTTGGGAGGCAGAGGCAGGCAGATCTCTATGAGTTCGAGGTCAGACTGGTCAACAAGAGCTAGTTCCAGGGCAGGCTCCAAAGCTACAAAGAAACCCTGTTCTCCACCCCACCCCTCCAAAAAAGAAAGCAAAGATATTAATATTTTTGGTCTGGAGAGATGATTTAGCAGTTAAGAGCACTGGCTGTTCTTCAGAGGACCAGAGTTCAATTCCCAGCACCCACATGCCAGTTCACAACCATCTGTAACTGCAGTTCCAGGGAATTGGGCACCCTCACACAAACATACTGTAGACAAAACCCCAATGCATGCAAAATATAAATAAATGAATCATTGAAAGAAAGAATATTGAAATTTTAATGAAACAGTCTCAAAACTGGAGCCTCTAAGACATTGACTCTTTTGCAGATGTAAACTTGAATTCTCCTGGGACGTCCTTGTGATGCTATTTCCAGAAGGCCCAAGGCACTTTACTCCCTGCAGGCCAGAACGGTGAGTGTGTGGTCTAGCTTCCAGAACCAGGGGAGGGAAATCTGTAGCCTGCATAATCAGACTGGTCTAGGTCCCCATCATCTGTGCAACTTGACTGTGGGGTCCTCCCCCCCCCAGAGTCTCTTGATCCCCAACACTTGGAGCCTTCATATTTGGTTTCTGTAACCTGCGATTTAGATGCGTTTGTGTCTTTGCTCGTGACATCAGGTTCCATTCTGTCTCCCAGAACTAAGTCTGTTTTTGCCCTGAGCTCCATCTATGGGTTCTGGTGAATTTAGGCAGCCAGCACTGGGCGGAGACAACTCACTCTGGCCTGCACAGGCTGTCAGTGGGTTCCTAAGACCGCCAGTGTGTTTGAACTGCCAGACAATGGCCCAGGAAGATGTCAGTCCTGCCAATAACATCAGTGGCAGAGGACTGTGGCTGTTTGCAGGGGATGTTTGTGGATTCGCAGTTTTGTGCTGAAGGCAGTGATGATGTTGGCCCTGGTATAAGGGCCCCTTGTCTCTGCTGCTTCTGAGTACTGGGCATGTGCGGAAGCTGGAAACTGCAGCCGTAGTGGAGCAGCTTAGGAAGCTGAACCTAGAGGACTTTTGTAAGCCTGGGCAATGATGGCCACCCGTGCCCCCTGCCCGGGAGGCTAAGCTAGTGCTGTTCGCCCTACCCTCCTACCCCAGACTGCCTGTGCAGGCCTGGGCGGTGCATCTCTGGTTTTGTGGCTCCAGCTGACTAGCTTTGAATGCTTGTGACTATCTTTCTCTTTCCGGATCCAGCCTGTGAGTGCCACTCGGCTTTGTTTTTGTTGTCATTGACCCATCTTTCCCTAGTGTCCCTTGGTCTCTCAACACAGCTTCCCCAAGGCCTTTCCCTTCGGGCCCTAGAGTTGCTTAGGTATAGGCAGGAATAAGGATTCCCATTTCCTGACTTGTTGATCTTGATTAATATCCCCCCCCTCTCATTTTTCCCTCCCTCCTCCCTTCCCTCCCTCCCTCCCTCCCTTTGTGTGTATATGTCTGTCTGTTTGTAACTAGGAATTGAACCTAGACATTTCAGCACACTTGACAAGCTCTGCCACCCAGCCACATCCCCATGGGATCCTTGGTTTGTCTTTAGACAAGCTCTTGGTCTGGAGCCCAGGCTAGTTTTGAATTCAGAATTATCCTGCCTTAGACTCCCAAGCTAGGATCGCAGGGCTGCTCCATGAGGTCTGGGCCCATGTCCTTTGCAGCAATGAAGAGAAGACCCCATTCAGTGACTGGCACATGGCAGGATCCTTGCACAAAAATGTACCTTTTTGCTTCCCAGGTTCTACCTTGTGCCTCCAGCAGCAGGCCATGAGATTGGGGTTACTCAAATGCTCGGAATGTGTCTGTATTTGTGGTGTTCGTGCACCCAGCCCAAGACATTAAAGATGATGCTTGTGGAACCCAGATGTAAATGGCTATAGGGACTCAGGGACAGGTACAGATGTGGTGAGAGGGGACTCAGGGACAGGTACAGATGTGGTGAGAGGCAGGTGATAGACACAGCAAGAGGCAGACAGGCAGAGACCACAGTTAGGCCTTGTGTGCTCTAACTCCTTCCTCCCCTGCTTCCTGCTTTGCTGAGAGGTGCAAGTCTTGGGGTGGGGGGTGGGGACAGTGGAGCAGGACTGGGGACAATGGGGCGGGGCATGGTGATACTCATGCTTGTGATGGCAGGCAGAGTAGAGTGTTCTTGTCTCTGCCCCAAGTGGCATTTTCCTAGGGTTGGTAACTGATAACAGAGTCAAAAGTGATAAACATAAAGGACTGGTTTTCCCTCTTTGGACCTTGAGCTTCAGAGGTTCCCACCCACCAATAGGGACAGCCCTTGGATGGGCTGTAGAAACTTATCAAAGAAGACTGGAAAGTCCTACTTGATGTCTAATCTCTTCCCTGTGCAAGCTGCAGGGCTGTTCTTCCTGTTTCTAGAGGAAGGAGCAGGGGATGTTACTGCTCCAAGTTCCCATGGGGGCGGAGTCCAGTCAGAAGATGGGGACCTGAGGAGGTTCTCTGTGAACTGGACGTCCTTTAGTTGAGAGGGCAATGGGGCTTAGACATCACATTTCCTTCTGCCTCAGTGTAGCTCTGTGTGGAAGTTTTACCAACTGCTCATCATCTTTGGGAGTTCCAGGCCATAGCTGTCGCTACAGATCCTCAGCTGCCAAATTGGGAAACCAGATCCACTCAGCAGCCACGCTCTCTCTTTTCACGTTTTGCTGGTTTTAAGACAAGGCTTTTCCAGGCTCACCATATAGACCCAGCTGGCTTTAAATACACTTTGATCCTCCTGCTTCTGCCCTGATTTTGGGGGCTCCAGCTTTGACTACCCCTTGCTTCTGTCTTATAAATTCTGATGCTGTATCGTAGCTGCGTTACCCATGTTGGTCGCTTTCCCTCCGCGGTCCTGCACTGTGACTTTAAGAGTTGAAGACAATAACAGGTCCTCACAGGGTCATGAACAGATTTAATTTAGCCCATGTGCAGACTGAATGAATAAGGGAGTGGGGGGGGGAGGATGGCTCAGTCAGTAAAATGATGCCATGCAGCAAGAGGACCTGGCGTGCTGGCGTGCTGGCGTGCTGGGGTATTTGTAACCGCAGTGCTAGGGGAACAGAGGCAAGTGGATCATAGTCTGTCTGAGAGAGGCACGCTGTCTCAGAAACACAGCAGAAAGTTAACAGAGGGAGACACAGCCTTGACTTCTCAGGCACACACGTGTCTACACATGTGCCGTGTGCACACACACACATATGGGGAGAGAGAACAAGAAGATAAAAGACTGAATGATTCTGTCTCTACCTTTGGTTTGTTCTTATTTTTTTGGTAGCGTTTTGTTTTATTTGGGTAATGTTTGATTTTTATTTGTTTGTTTCGAGATAGGAACCCATTATATAGCTCACACCGGGTTGGGATTCACTGTATAGTCCATTATGGCTTCAAACTCAAGGAACCTCTTATCTCAGCCTCGGAAGTGCTTATAGGTGTACACACTCTTCCTACCTACATTGCTTGTCTTACCCTTATCCGCTCAACTCGTGGCTTCTCGTAACCCTTTAAGCACACAGAGGAGACAGGGTGGGCCTCCCCCGAGTCCCACTCAGAATTGACCACATAATCTGCCCCCTCTGCACCTTGTGAAGAAAGTTCAGCTGAAGTTTACACTCAGAGTTGTTTCCCAGCCAGGGACTGGGAGGAGATGGGGCTTAAACCGGACATCTGTGGCTCCAGTGTTCTGGTTTCAGCAGGCCCTGGGTGGGCGGCCAGTGGCTACAAATTGGCTCTGATTTTCAGCCTTTGGTCCCGGAAGGGCATGGCTTGGATGAGGAAAATGGATCGTGGGGTGACTGAAGCTGTGCCTTGCCAGGGTGTCTGCAGGGACCTGATGACACAGCCACACACTCTGCAACTTGACTTTGCTGCCTCCAGGAGAAGGAAGGGCTGGGGAGAGATCCCCAGCGCAGTAGTTGGGGGTGGAGCTCTACTTATTCACAGAAGCAGGAGCAGTGCCTTCTGCTGACCCCCAGTGCTTGGCTTCCCCTTTCTCCTCAGGCTGTGTCTGTACAGAAGCCTTTAGATATCAGGTTCCTCCCTTTGCCACCCGGGAACCTGACGCCCTGTGTTCCTCTCCTGACTACAATGGCCAGTGTAGATATGGTACCGTGTGGACGCTGGCATCTGCCATCAATGGATAGGTTTGAGGGCAAGTCTCAGAAAATTGGGTTTAGGACCTAAGAACACAGAGGTCCCCACGAGAGGATGAAAGACAGCAGGGGGACCATGGTACTCATCTGTAAGTGGGGTACCATCAAATCGTTTAGGTTGTGCAGGCATGGTGGTGTTTGCCTAAATTCTGACACTTGACACACTGAGGCAGGAGAACTGGGAATTTGAGGCTAGCTTAGTCTATATAGTGAGACTTCATTACCACCTGCAGAGGAGGGGCTTCCTTGCTCTTCAAATTTGTATTTGAATTCCAATGTGATTCTAGGCAGACAGTTTTGCTAGGTACAGTTTTCTCACCTATGCAGTGGATCTAGGCAATGCGGCAGGCAGTAGAGCCAGGCTGGTCACCTCACTACAGCCAGGAAACAGGGCCGCATCTCAGCAGCCCCCTAGGACTTCTAACAATCAGTTCTGACCTGCTTACACCGTTTTGGTGTTTATCCTGTGGATCTGGTGTCTTACACGTGTGAGATCTTATACTGTGAATGTTGCAACCCTGGCATGTATCACATGATCATAATTTATAATGTTTCTAAAGACAGTGTCTCATGAAGCCTGGGCTAGTTTTGAACTCGTCATATAGACAAGGATGAAGCCAAGCTTCTGATCTTCCTGCATCTACCTCCTGAGTGCCGAGATCACGGGTGTGCACCCCTGGCTCCTGTTTGTGTAGTGTCTTGGTGTTCTTTTGCTGTGAAGAGACACAGTGACCACGGCAACTCCTATAAAGGAAAACTTTTAACTGGGACAGGCTTACAGGTTCAGAGTTTTAATCCATTGTTAACATGGTGGGGACCTTGGTGGTGCACACAGGCAGACATGGTGCTGGAGGAGTAGCCGAGAATTGTACATCTGGATCAGCAGGCAGCAGGAAGAGAGAGACTCTGGGCCTGACTTAAGCATTTGTAACCTCAAAAGCCAGTGGCACTCTTCCTCCAACAAGGCCACACCTACTTCGACAATGCCACACCTCCTACCAGTGCTTGTGGGGCCATTTTCATTCAAACCACCACAAGTAGTTTGCAATCTTTATGTGTTGTTCCTCTTGATTATTTTGTTGAAAAATTTTAATGATAGCCTTTTTTCCAATGTACATATTTGTTGGGGAGATGGTATGTGTGCTGTGGTGAATATGTTGATGTCAGAAGACAACCTGAAGGACTTGGTTCCCTCCATCAGGTAGGCCCTGGGGATTCAATTCAGGTCGTCAGACTTGGTGGCAAATGCCTTTCTCCCCTGAGCCATCTCACCAGCCCTTGTTAAGAGTTTTTGCATGTGTGTTCAGCCACTGGGTCTGTGGTTTGATTACATGTGCGTTCAACCACTGGGTCTGTGGTTTGATTACATGTGCGTTCAGCCACTGGGTCTGTGGTTTGATTACATGTGCGTTCAGCCACTGGGTCTGTGGTTTGATTACATGTGCGTTCAGCCACTGGGTCTGTGGTTTGATTACAGACAGTTGTGTCCATGACTAACTTTATTTATTCTTTTGAAATAAGGTCTTACTCTGAAGAACAGGCTGGCCTGGACCTTTGATGCCCACCCTGACCTTGATCTTGTAGGCCCTTGCCTCAGCCTCCAGAGGGCTGGGGTTACTGTCATGGGCCACTATACCCGCCACCCCAGTGTGTACCCTCACCCCCAAGGTCTTAGGCTCTGTATCTGTGTCTTCCTCCGTCTCCAGGATCTTGCTGGGCAGCCCAGGTTGGCCTCAAACACATGATGAAGCTTACTGAATGTAGGCATTACAAACAAGATGCCCCACTCTGGGCTTGAGACGGGATTTCACTCTTTGTCCAGACTGGCCCTGAACTCAGTTTTCTGCACCAGCCTCTCAGGTAGCTTGAAACATGTACACATCTCAGCATTCAGCTAAGTCTCTCTTAACAGCCAGTGGTGCCTGGACACCCTATCTCCCCTGTGGCTACGGTGCGGCCATCCTGAAGCACAGGAGTAGCACGGTGCTTTCCAGGTCAGAACTGGTTCTTTGTTTTCTTCCTAAGAACTGGTGTATAATTCCTGTGCCATTTTGGAGCCTTCATTTCTCTCTGTTTCTTTGTCTTTTGAAACTCTGTTGTAGCCCAGGGTAGATTTAAACTTACTTTATATAGTTTTAAAAGCATATGCAAGCCAGGAGTGGTGGTGGCACACCCTTTAGTCCCAGCACTCGGGAGGCAGAGGCAGGTGGATCTCTGAGTTAGAGGCCAGCCTGGTCTACAGAGTGAATTCCAAGACAGCCAGGGCTACACAGAGGGAACCCTGTCGCAAACTCCCCTTCCCCAAGAAAAAAAGCATTGTAATGCTGGTTGTATGGTTATAGCCGGGAAGTCGGCAGGGCCTCTACTTGCTGTTTTTTTTTTTTTTTTTTTTTTTTAATAAGGGCTTTAGGTGTACCTCTTCAGGGCTATAGAATTCTCTAGAAAAGAAGTTTGTTAGTTTCAATGTCCCTGACAGAATTGTTATATCTACCGAGGATCCTTGAGTTTCTGAGTCTCTCTGTGTCTATCTCTCCTATGATGGTAAAATTCTCTTGCTGAAACTGTATTTTCATGTGCTTTCTCTTCTGTTTTTTTTTTTTTAAACATTTATTATGTTTACAGTGTTCTGTCTGCACATATGCCTGAAGGCCAGAAGAGGGCACCAAATCTCATTACAGATGGTTGTGAGCCACCATGTGGTTGCTGGGAATTGAACTCAGGACCTCTGGAAGAGCAGGCAATGCTCTTAAGTGCTGAGCCATTTCTCCAGCCCCGTGCTTTCTCTTCTGGAACATAACACTAGTGTGTGCTTCCTTAATGTCCACTAGTGTATATCAAAAGGTCAGTTATTCCTTAAGTGTTTCTCCTTTCTTCACCTGCTTCAGTTATTTAAAGATAAAGTCATTGTGCTTTGGATTTTTTCTCTGCCTTACCAATTCAGCTGTGGAGTCTTTGCTTTTTGCTCTTTTTCTTCTTTGTCTTTGTTTGTTGCTTTGGAGGTTGTTTTTCCTTTTTTACATTTCTTTCTTTTGAGGCAGGTCTCACTATGTAGTCCCTGTTGGCCTAGAATTTGCTGTGTAGTCCAGGCTGGCCTTGAACTCACAGAGATCTGCCAGTCTTTTCCTCCCAGGTGCTGGGATTAACGGCCTCTGTCCCTGGCTTTGTTTTTCCACTTTTTTTGTTTGTTGAATTGAACTCTTTCCATGCGAAGTTTCTGGCCGGTTCTTTATAATTACCCCTCTTTCTGAGTTCTGTATGCTCTAATGGAGTTTTTCTAATTTGGTTGTATTTTCTCTTTATTATCTTCTGTTACCTTAAATAGTCTCCAGATCTTTATTTTGGGTTATTTATCATGCAGCTTACTGCCACTTGAGGGTAGCAGCCCCATCGGGGAACAGGGTGAGAGTGTTTCTGATTCACTGGTCACAGTGCGGTCTTTGCGATGGAGCCGTCGTCCTTCATGAGTGGCCCTCACTCGGAACGTTGCAAAGCTGATGTGTTGTTTCCATTTGCAGGACACCGCATGACCAGAGCAGAGTTCATCTTTAAGTGGGCGCTGAAATTCAGGCCATGGACCATAGCAGAAGCCTCAGTTCGATGCCTCCCAGGTCAGTCAGTGCATATGGCACAAGAGTGTCAACAAGGAGAGCACATCATGTATTGTTTGTGTTGAGCTGATTTTATACCCAAACAGTTCCTGTAGATAGTTAGTCCTGTGACTCAGATATGTGTTTTCTGTAGTTCCTGAAGAGGGTTCTCCTTGTTAACACAGTCTCCAGTTTCTGCTTCGAAGTATATTTTCTTAGATTTGTTAAAATTTCAATCCTATATAGTACTTAGATCCAGTGGTTCTTAACCTATGGGTTGCTACCCTTTGGGGGTTGAATGACCCTTTCATAAGAGTCACCTAAGACTATTGGAAAACACAGATATTTACAGAATGATTCATAACAGTAACAAAATTACAGGTGTGAAGTAACAATTAAACTAATCTTATGGCTGGGGTCACCACAACATGAAGAACTGTATTAAAGGCTCTCAGCATTGGGAAGGTTGAGAACCTCTGACTTAGATGTTTTTATTGCTTAGTCCCTGGACCTAAATTCTCGCTTCCATTCTTTTTAAATTAAGCAGTTGCTAACATCGGTTTTCAACATTGCTATGGTCCTGTTTATTCTTTGTAGCTGTGGTGGTGATGCCAATAGTAATCACACAGACAACTCTCTGTGTAACAGCCCTAGCAGTCCTGCCTGGAACTCGCTCTGTACACCTGGCTGGTCTGGAACTCACAGAGATCCACCTGCCTCTGTCTCTGGAGTGCTGGGATTAAAGGTGTGCACCTCCATGCTCACAGGCAACTCTTAGAGTTATCTTACATTCATTGTAAGAAGAAAAGTGAACCAAAGATAGGAAGATTATGGTGACGTAGAGCTCAGACAGTGTTTACTGGGAGGAGAGAAAAAGTAGGTGTGAGGTTTTAAGAAGAATGTAAAAGCTGAACTCAATGTTAAGGAGATATTTGTTTATTTTAGTTCAAGTTGGATTTAACTGATTTCCAAATTTAGCACATCATCCTTGATCTTGGGTGGTGGTATTTTTAATATCATTTTCTGTGTTCATAAAGTGAATGCCAGGATTGAGACCAGCCATGAAAATCAAGAGAAAGACTTGTGGCAAATAGGAATCGAAAAAGCAGTACATCAAATGAAGACTGTTGATTTATCTAAAACATTTATTGCAAGCGCTCAAACCACATTTCAGGTCTGAACATAAAGGACGAAAAGTCTTCAGGAATGCGGAACTGCTCCGTAGTGCGCCTGGTGAACTGCGGACGGGAGAAGAGCCGCTGCTCTCTTTTTAAACAGAGGTGGAATAAAATGTAGATTGTAAGCATTAGGCTGAAGACAAAAGGGCTTGGGCAGAAAGCAAGACAGCTGAGAACGTGCGTGCTGGCTTTTTGTGTCACCAAACCCAGCACTTTTATAATTGAGGAAGCCCTCTGATGTGCTGACCATCTTGGTGTCTATAAGAAGATTCAAGAGTCATGCTGTTATACTCCATATATTTGATGAGGGATATCCTTCAAAATCAGTGTAATCTTACTGACACATCAAGAGGTTTCATATTCAAGATGGCTCTAGGAGATTCAATCAGTGCTAGAAGTCCCCTTTAGAGGCAGCATTTAATGCCTAAAATGTGAAAAATATAAAAGAAGCAAACCATTAAATTTAATGGGTGTGGGATAATGTTCTGTTACAGATGTAACTCAGAAAATGGTAGGTACACACAAGAAAAGTAGTGTAAATATAGTTATTTGAGAAATCTTTTATTAAGTAGCTATACTTCAGAAAACATTAGGATATATGTGCTAGGAAAAGGCCCCATGAGTATAAGGAATATAAATATTTTTTATGTCTTGAGTCAGAACAAAAAGTTCAACAGAAAATCCTCTATGGGATAAAACTCCTATGAATATAAAGCATGTATGAAAATGTATAACCAGATGTCACAGCTCTGCAGGAATCAAAAATGTTATACCTTTTTTTTCTTTTTCCTGAGACAGGGTTTCTCTGTGGAGCCCTGGCTGTTCTGGAACTCACTCTGTAGACCAGGTGGGCTTTGAACTCATAGAGATCCTCTTGCATCTGCCTCCTGAATGCTAGGATTAAAGGCATGAAATCTTACACAATTTAAGAACCTTATATATCTATAAAATATAGGAAAGTTTTCTATTGCAAATCAGCCCCCACTCAACATCAGAAATTTTAGAATGGGGAGAAACCTATGAATTTACAGAATGTTATGAAAGTACTCAATTTGAAGTCAGTGCTCACTTTTCATCAGAGAACACATAGAGGAAGAAACCTTATGAATGTAAAGAATGCAAGAAAGCTGCTAACTTCAAGTCCCAACTCACTGTACATCAGAGAAGTCACACGTTATTAAGGTTGGAAGCCTTAATAATGTGAAGAATGCAAGAAGACTTCCTCTTGCAAGCCACAGCTCTGCATCGGAAAAGTCATGTGTCTGCACACATAGACCCCACGTAGGTGGGAAGCTCTATGAGTGTAAAGAAAGAAGGACAGCTTTCTACTTGGTTTGCATCAGAAGTTCATAAGGCGAGAACCCTCTTGGATACAAAGGATGCGGGAGATATTTCTCTCTTAGGTCAAAACTGTATCCGAGGACTCATACCAGTGAGAACCCCTGTCAGAAGAAAAGCTTACCCTACATCAGAGAGTATGTACAGGGAGAAGTCCTATGGCTGCATGGAGTACAGAAAGCTTTCTGCTCAGTCAAAATTTCCTGTGCATCAGAGAACACACACAAGAGGCCCTGTGAATGCAAATAATGCTTCTAGAAAAGCTTTCTTTTGCAAGTCACACTTACTTGACATCAGAGATCCCACACAGGTGTAAAACCTAATGAATGTGAGGGATTTAGAAAAACCTTCTACAGGAAGTCACAACTTACTGTCCTTCAGAGAGCTCATATGGTTAGAAACCACATGAAGACAGATTACAGGAAGACATTCAACTCAAACCAGGCCCAGCATTCTTGATGCCTGCAAATCCAGATGAAGAACTCTCAGCTTTATGTCTGGCTGCATGCGACCATGCTCCCGAACATGACGATAGTGGTCCAAATCTCGGAAACTGTAAGCAAGCCCAAATGAAATGTTTTCTTTTTTAATAGTTGTGTTGGTCATGGTGTTTCACCACAGCAGTAGTAAACCCGACTAAGACACCACTCAAGCAAGGATTATAAAAAAATTAAAAACATGCACAAGGAACATGCAAGAATTGTCAGATACCATGAAAATACCATATCTTCAAATTATGGGCATGATGAAAGAGAAGAATTCCAGTGGGAATGACCAGATCTTCAACAGTATCATACAAGAAAACTTGGCCAAATTAAGGAAAGATACACTCATACAGATATAAGAAGCACAGAGACCCCCCAAATAGACAAGATCAGAAAAGAAGCTCCCCGTGGCATATTACAGTTCAGACATCAAACATACAGCACATAGAGAGAGTACTAAAGCAGCAAGAGAAAAGTTACAAGTCATGTAGAAAGAAAGGTCCATCAGAACGACAGGTGGTTTCCACGTGGAAGATTTAAAAACCAGAAAGAAAATCCTGGAACAGTGCACCCCAGTTCTCAGAGACCATGAACACAAACTGAGACTACCGTGTGCAGGAAAACCATGTACCACATTTGAAGGGGGAAAACCTTCATGATATAACCAGGCTAACAGAATTCATGTCACCAAACAGAGAATGTTGGAAACAAGACTTTGCACTGATGAGAGGAATAAGCATAGCCAGAGGAAGAAAACAAATGAAGCTACAACTACTGAAGCACAAGATTACACTAAACATGAACAGAAACAAAAGGACAGCAATCAGCACACCTAGAATAATAACATTAAATATTAATGGCCTCTACTCCTCAATCAGAGCACACAGGTTGATTGAGTGGATTAAGAAACAAACTCTGAGCTGGGCAGTGGTGGCACATGCCTTTAATCTCAGCACTTGGAAGGCAGTGGCAGGCAGATCTCTGTGATTTCGAGGCCAGCCTAGTCTACAGAGCGAGTTCCAGGACAGCCAAGGCTACACAGAGAAACCATCTTGGAAAAACAAAGAAAGAAAAAAAGGAAGGGGGGAAGGAAGGAAGGAAGTGTGGTGGCGCAAATGAATGTAGACAGATTATATAGATATATACAGCTTTAATAAGGAAATAGACTTACAGGACCACAGGTTCCCGCGGAGTACTGGAAAAGCGGAGCAAAAGAAAAAAAGGGGCTGCTGGGCTCACGCCCGGCAGATTTATCCGTAAACATTAGCCCGAGGCGAACACGCCCCCAATGGGTGGGGCTATGTCCCTACGTCTCCCCCTTTTGTCTAAATAAGATAGAACCAAACCAAATACAACTATATACAATAATAACAAATAATAAATATAACAAACAATATTGAGAACAAAACTTTTGCTAAACATTCTATCTCAAGGAGTCTAAATAACATAGAGAGTAACTACAATTATATAATCTTCAACTCCGTCAAAGATCTGAGAAGGGAATAAATATTACTTAACAATCGAGAGATATCCAAAATGTGCAACAATTGACAGAGACAACTGACTACCTGGGCAATCACCCAAAGTCTCGTTTGCAATGTTGAGTCAACCAACTTTGGCTAAGGCCTAACATAACTGGCATACCATTATTAAAGGCAAGGAACTTTTTTAGGACTATCCTACCCTGTCTTGGCAAGATAAGACAATCCTGTTTCATCCACTTAGGGATATTCTGTATCTTTGTCAGAAGTTGAGGTATGGGCTTTTCTTAACCCAAAGGCCAGTTCTGCCAAGAAGACAAGCTCCCAGTGGAGTGTCTTTGGTGCTCAACGTTCTCTCGGGAGTAGAGTGGTGTTGCCAGGAGTAATTGTGTCTCTTTGGCACAGAAATTTTAGGTTAGATTAAAGGCCATTTTCGGGGCTGGAGAGATGGCTCAGTGGTTAAGAGCATTGCCTGCTCTTCCAAAGGTCCTGAGTTCAATTCCCAACAACCACATGGTGGCTCACAACCATCTGTAATGGGTCTGGTGCCCTCTTCTGGCCTGCAGGCATACACACAGACAATTGTATACACAAAAAAAAAACAATAAATAAAGGCCATTTTCTACAGCTCTTCGAAGAGGCTGAA
This sequence comes from Chionomys nivalis, assembly GCF_950005125.1. Classification (NCBI taxonomy): domain Eukaryota; kingdom Metazoa; phylum Chordata; class Mammalia; order Rodentia; family Cricetidae; genus Chionomys; species Chionomys nivalis. The sequence goes on along the minus strand of NC_080089.1, from coordinate 21,807,938 downwards.
GATCATACTATCTATACTAAATATAATCTCTATGTAACTAAAAGACCTGATAAACTTAAAAATAAATATGACAAACATATAATTCTCAATACCTATCTAACTTTGAAGACTAAAAGAATAAACAACTGTGCAATATATGAAGACAATGATCTTCAACTGTAAACAATGTCATAGTATCAGAGGTAGAAATGTACAATGTAATATGGTAGATGTATCAATACAATATAGACAAAGTTATAAGCATACTCATACAAAAATAGAGGTAGGAACACTCACATTCAATATTCAACATATCAATATACAAGAAACAGTACCAGTACAATTTTCTATAAACAGTAATTCACAAATACCAATCATCCCAAAAAACCAGTTACCCCCTTCTTCTTCCTCTTCTTCTTTTTTTTTTTTTTCCAAAAAAAAAATATCACCCCATCCCCTCAACCCTAAACCAACCATTAAAAGATGTCCCCAACCCTGAGGGCAAACTCTGTTGGGAGAGGGGATGCCGTCCTCTAAGATTGCTTCTAGCTGACATGGGGGCGACGTTCTTCTTAGGGGGTCCTGTGAAAGCAAATGATGGTAAAATTTCCAAATTAACCTTTGACCTAAGAAAATTGTAACTAGTCTCAGAGCGTTTTGAGAAGGTCCGACCAGAGTGTTGTCAAAAATGTGCACCATTCGAAATTGTCTCTTGTAGTTGGTACCAAAAAACAGGTCTAATATTAGCGCTTTAAAAAAAAAATCATGACGTCATAAAAACCAGATGGAGTTGATGTTGTGGGGCCCCATCTTCATCCTGGAAACTTCAAAGATTACTGTAGGAAAATTTGTTGCTTGTTATGGGAAATTTAAACATTAACAACAAGGACATATACTGACATATAAAGAAAGACACAGATATGAGGAAAAGCAAAGAAAGTTTAAGACATATATATATATATATATATATATATATATAAATTAATACTTACAGAACAAGTCCCTCCATCAGTAATTAAATATTAGGGGTACCTTAAATTCTTTGAAGATGGGTATTTTCCTGTGGAGATAAGAAGAGAACCCTGCCCCCAACCTATTTGTATTACTTACCATCAGTATGATTGCCATCCATGTGATTGAATTGTTATTTATCTTTCCCAACTGGCTTCTCTTCATCAAAACGAACCTTTATCAATTTTGATGGAATCCACAATTTTTCCTCACCTGTGGAGACAAGAGCAAATCCCCTTCCCCAACGCAGCACATCTCCTGGCTTCCATTGTGAGGTCAGCACATCCTTGAAATAAACTGGTTGATTTAGTTCAGTAGACTTTTCCATTATCCAATGTCTTTCTGCAGCCGATGTTCCCTTCTCATTAGCATTGAGGAAATTCAAGGTTAACAAAGCATTATGTAACCTATTTCTGGGGGTGTTTTCCACCCCTTTCTGTTTGTTCAACATATCCTTTATAGTTCGATTTGATCTTTCTATGACTGCTTGACCTGTAGGATTGTATGGTATACCTGTAACATGCTTGATATTGTAATAATCAAAAAACCGTTTCATTTTCCTAGAGACATAAGCAGGACCATTATCTGTCTTTATTTGTGTAGGTATACCCATGATAGCCATGACTTCTAATAAATGAGTGATAGCTGAATCAGCTTTTTCTGAACTTAAAGCCATTGCCCACTGAAAGCCTGAATACGTGTCAATGGTGTGATGAACATATTTTAATTTGCCAAATTCTGCAAAGTGGAACACATCCATCTGCCAGATTTCATTCCTTTGGGTGCCCTTTGGATTAGCCCCTGCAGGCAGTGGCGTTTGGTTATAGAAAGAGCAAGTAGGGCATTTCTTTACAATCTCCCTAGCTTGTTGCCATGTAATAGAAAACTCTTCAAACCTTTGCTATTAACATGATGTTTTTTATGAAATCCAGAGGCTTGTAGCACACTACCAATCAATAATTGATCAATTTCTGCATTACCTTGTGCTAGAGGACCTGGCAGACCCGTATGGGATCGGATGTGTGTTATGTACATAGGGCAAAGCCTGTTCCTAATCAAATCTTGCACCTGGATAAACAAAGAGGTTAGTTCTGTATCATCAGATATAAATTCAGCAGTTTCAATATGTAAAATAACTCTTTCTGCATATTGTGAATCAGTAACTATATTAATAGGTTCTTTAAAATCCCTTAGCACCATAAGAATGGCATATAATTCTGCCTTCTGGACAGAATCATAAGGACTTTGTTCCACCTTACCCAAGTCTTCTGATTTGTAACCTGCCTTCCCTGATTTATTGGCATCAGTATAGAACGTACGGGCTCCAGTTATTGGAGTATCACGGACGATTCGAGGAAGGATCCAAGAAGTTCTCTTTATGAAGTTAAGCCTCTTGCTTTTTGGATAGTTGTTATTAATGTCTCCCAAGAAATTAGCACAAGCTCTTTGCCATGGTTCATTATCTTCCCATAATTTCTTTAGTTCATCAGCAGTGAAAGGCACTATAATTTCTGCTGGGTCTATGCCTGCTAGTTGACGAAGTCTCAACTTGCCTTTTATAATTAACTCAGAGACTTTTTCTACATAAGTTTTCAGTTTCTTACTTGGTTTATGTGGTAAAAAGATCCATTCCAAGATAATATCATCTCTCTGCATTAAAATTCCTGTAGGGGAAATTTTTGATGGTAGTATGACGAGAATACAGTCGAGCTCTGGATTTACCCTATCCACATGTGCCTGTTGTAATTTTTCCTCAATCATCGTCAGTTCCTTTTCTGCTTCAGCTGTTAATTCTCTGGGACTGTTTAAATCTTTGTCACCATCCAAGGTTTTGTTCAAATGAATTATTAGATCAGGTGTTATCCCAATAGTTGGCCGTAGACTGGAAATGTCCCCTAATAGTCTTTGAAAGTCATTAAGAGTCCGTAGGCGATCTCTCCGAATTTGTGCCTTTTGTGTCTTAATTTTTTGTAAACCTATTTTATAACCTAAATAATTAACAGAATCTCCCTTCTGAATCTTTTCAGGAGCAATTTGCAATCCCCATTTTGGTAAAAGTATTTTTATTTCTTCAAACAGTCTGTTCAAGGTATCCATGTTTGAATCGGATAACAAAATGTCGTCCATGTAATGATATACTATCGATTTGGGAAATTTCTTGCGTATTATTTGCAATGGTTGATTCACAAAATATTGGCACAGGGAGGGGCTATTTAACATACCCTGGGGGAGGACGGCCCAGTGGTACCTCCTCGAAGGTTGAGAATTATTATAAGTAGGCACTGTGAAGGCAAATTTTTCTCTATCTTCTTTTTGTAAAGATATAGTGAAAAAACAATCCTTTAAATCAATAACTATGAGAGGCCATCCTTTTGGCAATAAAGAGGGCAAAGGAATTCCAGATTGCAGAGGGCCCATAGGTTGAATAACCTTGTTGATAGCCCTGAGATCTGTCACCATTCTCCATTTACCTGATTTTTTCTTAACCACAAATACAGGCGAATTCCAAGATTCTTCTATATGTCCAGCATCTAATTGCTCTTGTACCAACTGTTCTAAAGCCTGTAACTTTTCCTCAGCTAAAGGCCATTGCTTTGTCCATATTGGTTTCTCAGTCAACCATTTTAAAGGCAAGGCTGTTGGTATCTCTGAAGGGACATCAATTGCTTGTTCTTGTACAGCCCGAATGGCCCGTTTTCTCCGTTTGTAATATCTTTTAATATTATCCCCAGAAATATAGGCTCTAGAAGTAGCAGGAACGTTAATTTGGGTATTCCATTGTTGTAATAGGTCACGACCCCATAAATTCATTGCAATATTGGCTACATATGGCCTTAATTTTCCTATTTGTCCCTCTGGTCCTATACATTCAACCCATCTCGTGCTCTGCCTTACTCGAGATAGGGTTCCAATTCCCAGGAGCTGAACATTTACATTCTGAAGAGGCCAATATGGATGCCAAGATTCTGGGGTAATGATACTTACATCCGCACCTGTGTCCAGCAGGCCAGTAATAAAAATGCCATTTACACACACTCTCAGCTTTGGTCTTTGGTCATTTATAGAAGTTTGCCAAAACACACGGAACTCATCTTTCTGATCATTGTTGCTTGTAACAGTAGGCATGGGGCTTCCTAATTGTCCTGACGAGTCACGTTCTCTGTAGTAACTGGAAATGACTGAACCATGTTTGCCATGGGGGCCTGTGAGGCCCCCCCTCTCACGTTTCCCGTCTGTATCAGGTTGCCTTGTCTATCTCTTGTAGACCTGCACTCATTCGTCCAGTGTCTGCCCTTTCCACATCTTCTACATAAACCTGAAGGCTGAGTCCTCCTATTTCTGTTATTTCTAGAAGATGCATTATTATTATTTCTGAAAATCCGTTGTCTACAATTCCTTTTCATATGACCCATTTTGCCACAATTAAAACATTTGGTATTCTGATGTCTCCTTTTACCATTGGAAATTGCTTCTTCTACCCATGCTTCAGTGCCATAGTCAAATGTATCAACATCTAGTGTATGCAAGACCCATTCTTCTAATGGCGCTGATCTGAGCTTTAAAGGTCCCAAAATCCTTTAGCATTCCACATTTGCATTTTCATAAGCCAAAGTCTCGATCATTATACGTCTTGCTTCTGGGTCAGATATCCCTATTTGTACAGCTTTAGTTATTCTTTGTAAAAAGTCAGTAAAGGGTTCTCTCTGACCCTGTTTAACTCTGACAAATGATTCCATCCTCTGTCCTGGGTCTTGCACCCTGTCCCAAGCCCTTAAGGCTGCTGTAGTACACACGGAGAGTATGTTTTCATCCAAATTAGCTTGTTCCTGAGGCTCAGAAAATAGCCCCTCTCCCAAAATTTGATCTATGGAAATCTCAATTCCCTTTGCTCTTTCCTGCTGTTCTAAAAGTCTAGCCTCTTGCCTGAATAAGCATTTCCATTTCAATTGCGTTCCACTCTCAAGGACAGCAGAGCTCAGTTGAAACCAGTCAGAGGGCGTGACCTTATTCGTCGTGGCCCAAGATCTTAGCATCTCTTTAACAAAAGAGGCATTCATTCCAAAAGTCATTACAGCCTGTTTAATTTCTTTGAGATCATTCATACGGACAGGTTCCCATGTATCTTCCTTGATGACCCTAGGGTTTCTGGAACCAACTACTTTCTCGGTTGTTACAACTGGAAAGGCAGGTAGAACTGTAGGTAGAGCTTTGTGGGAATTGTCCCGGAGGGATTTACCCACAGATTTAGTTAAAATATGCCTTTCTACCTCTTGCTCTTCTTCCTCAGAATTTAGAAATTCCTCAATCTTTTCAATTCTATTCACCATTGCCTTCTTTAATGTCTGAATCTCCTGTCCAGAATTATGTTCTAAAGCCTTCATTGAGGATTCTAAAGTATGAAGTTTGTCCATTAGAGATAACGTCTCATCTTTGGACATAATTTTTATAGCATATACCGTGCCTTCTTGTATAGATAATCTTTCTGTCAATCTGTCATAAGCTTTAGACAAAATCCGATTGTCACATTCAGCAGTTTTGATTCTCTCAGTTAATGTTTCTGTTCCTACTGAAAGGGACTGAAGCTTACGATCCAAATCAGCTGTTCCTTCTTCCATAGTAATAAATTTCTCCTTAATATCAGCCGTTAATATTTCAGTTCCTACTGAAAGGGACTGAAGCTTACGATCCAAATCAGCTGTTCCCTCTTCCATAGTAATGAATTTCTCCTTAACATCAGCCTGTACCTCTTCTAAATTTTTTTCAGTTTGTCGAGTTGTGTTAAACAAAGATCTGTTCTCTGCCTGGAGAACTTCAAACTGATTTTTGAGAAGATTGTTGTCATTCTCAATTGTTTTTAAGCGTTCAACCTCGTCTCGTAAAGACTTTATCATATTTCTATTATCAAACCATACAGTACCAAGGAAAACTACGAATCCCAGAAAGATCCATATCTGTGGGCTGACAGACACTTCTTGTAAAATCTCCCACATGGTACAACTGAAAAGGCTGTTAAAGTCTTGAATGGTAATGTTTTCAGACATTTTTCTTATTTATAAAAGAAAATTATGTACCTGTAATGAAGTTTTCCTGCCAGTGGTGGCTAAAGAAATGCACCTGAGTCCACGTGGTCTAAGCCAGAGCCGGTCTGAAACAATTAACTCAAAACAAAAATTATTGTACTGCCTGTTAAGGGAAGGGGTTGGCGGCTTTTGCTTCAAAACCGCAGGTGCTTCACTTAAATCAGGCAGTGAGGGTTTGGAAGAAGCAGGGAGCTATTAACTGCTCTGTGGGGGTCGCTGCTCTGCGACTGTAGTGGCCTGGAGTGGGGGAAGGGAAAGCGAGCAGGGAGCGCGCTGTAAATAGCCTTCCTGAGCTCAGGCAACTAGCAGGGAAAGGTGGAGCTTGCGCCCCCCCTGTGCCGGGCCGGGGGCAAAATAGCCCGACGTTGGGACGGCAAATATGGTGGCGCAAATGAATGTAGACAGATTATATAGATATATACAGCTTTAATAAGGAAATAGACTTACAGGACCACAGGTTCCCGCGGAGTACTGGAAAAGCGGAGCAAAAGAAAAAAAGGGGCTGCTGGGCTCACGCCTGGCAGATTTATCCGTAAACATTAGCCCGAGGCGAACACGCCCCCAATGGGTGGGGCTATGTCCCTACAAAGGAAGGAAAGAAGGAAGGAAGGAAAAAGGAAGGAAGGAAGGAAGGAAGGAAGGAAGGAAGGAAGGAAGGAGGAGGAAGGAAGGAAGGAAGGAAGGAAGGAAGGAAGGAAGGAAGGAAGGAAGGAAGGAAGAAAGAAAGAAAGAAAGAAAGACTCCATCTGTTGTCTACAACAAACTCATTTTACCTCCAAAGACAATATTAGTAAAAGTACCCTAAGCAAATGTGATCAAGAAGCAACCAGATGTTGCTCTTCTGATATCTGGCAAACAGACTTCAAACTAAAACAAACCAGGAGATATAAAGTACTCTTCATACCAGAAATGCACTGACCACAGTTTCATACCACTGACCTTCAGGACAAAGATGAACTCCATTCAGAGCACCGCTTTCTCCACTACACAGAACATCTGCACAAAAAATAAACAGAAACACCAGAATTAAGTGGCACCATACGCCATATGAACCTAACATGCACCAAAGAGCAGACACCTTCTCAGCAGCTCGTGGAAGCGTCTCTGAAATGGACCGCAGTGTAAGCTGCCCCCGACCGAGGAACTGGAGACAGTGACGAGAACCCACAAGAGAGCAGCCCAGGCCCAGGCGGGCTCACAGCAGAATTCTGCCAGACTCCCAGGGAAGGTCCACAGCCAATCTCTCTGAAATGAGTTTTTAAAAACAAAAGGGGCATGAGCCTGAAACCTCTGAGGGAGTAGACGAGAGCCAGAGACCTCTGTGGGACCAGGCCTAAGTCAGGGACCTCCGTGGGAGCGGGCCCAGGCCAGGGACATCTACAGAAACAGGTCTGAGCCAGCGACCTCCATTGGAGCAGGCCGAGGCAGCAAACTCTACATGAGCAGGGGGAGCAACCACCAAGGGAGCAGGCCCATGTCAGAGAACTCTGCAGCAAACTCACCCAAGAGGACTAGATGGCAGGAAATAATCAAATTGAGAGCTGAAATCACACCCACAAAAACATGGACAATAGATGATCTCATAGCAGGAATCCCAAAAAGGGAAAAACACACAAAATAACATCACCAACAGCAAAAACTAAAATAACAGAAGATAGCAATCACTGGTCATTAATATCCCTTCATACAAATGGACTCAACTCACCTATAAAGAGACACAGGCTAACAGATTGGATACAAAAACAGAATCCATCCTTTTACTGTGTACAAGAAACACACCTCAACCTCAAAGACAGACATTACCTCAGAGTAAAGGGTTGGGAAAAAAATCCCACACAAGCTGAAATCAACAAAATAGAAACAAAGAAAACAATACAAAGAATAAATGAGACAAAGAGTTGGTTCTTTGAAAAAATCAACAAAATAGACAAACTTTAATCCAAGCTAACCAAAAGGCAGAAAGAGAATATCCAAATTAACAAATCAGAAATGAAAAGGGGGACATAACAACAGACACAAAGGAAATCCAGAGAATCATTGGTCATATTTTGAAAACCTGTACTTCACAAAATTGGAAATTTTAAAGGAAATGGACACCTTTTTGGATAAATATCACTTACCAAAATTAAATCAAGACCAGATAAGCAAATTAAACAGACCTATGGCTGCTGAAGAAATAGAAACAGTCATCAAAAGTCTCCCAATCAAACAAAGCCCAGGACCAGACGGTTTCAGCTCAGATTCTTTCAAAGAAGAACTAATAACAATACTCCTCAAATATTTCCACACAATAGAAAGAGAAGGAACATTGCCAAACTCTTTTTATGAGGCTACAATTACTTGATACCCAAACCACATAAAGACATTACTAAGAAATAGAATTACAGACCAATCTCACTCATGAACATTGAGGCAAAAATACTAAATAAAATACTGGCAAGTCGAATCCAAGAACATATTAGAAAAATCATCCACCATTATCAAGTCGGCTTCATCCCAGAGATGTAGGGATGGTTCAGCATAAGAAAATCTGTCAATGTAATCTACCATATAAACAAACTGAAAGATAAAAACCACATGTTAATTTCATTAGATGCTGAAAAAGCAATCAACTAAATACAACATCCCTTTAGGATAAAGATCTTAGAGCAGGGATACCAGGGACATTCCTAAACATAAAAATCAGAAAAAAAAGAAGTGAAATTCTCACTATTTACTGATAATATGGATAGTTTATATAAGCAACTCTAACAATTCTACCAAGGAACTTCTACAATCCATAAACCTTCAGTAATGTAACAGGATACAAGGTTATTTCAAAAAAAAAAATCAGTGGCCCTCTTTTACACAGATGATAAATGGGCTGAGAAAGAAATCAGAGAAATATCACCCTCACAATAGCCACAAATAACATAAAATAGCTCAGAGTAACTCTAACCAAACAAGTGGAAGACTTATATGACAAGAACTTTAAATCTTTAAGAAAGGAATTGAAGAAGAAACAAGAAAATGGAAGGATCTCCCTTGCTCTTGGGTAAGTAGAATTAACATAATAAAAATGTCAATCTTAACAAAAGCAATCTACAGATTCAATGCAATGCCCATCAAAATCCCAGCAAAATTCTTCAAAGACCTTGAAAGAACAGTACTCAACTTCATATGGAAAAGCCAAAAACCCAGGATAGCCAAAACAATCCTGTACAATAAAGAAACTTCTGGAGGCATCAAAATCCGTGGCTTCAAACTCTACTTCAGTGCTGCAGTACCAAAACCAGCCTGGTATTGGCAGAAAAACATAAAAACAGGAGGACCAATGGAACTGAATCGAAGACCTAGATACCAGTCCACACACTTAAGAACACCCGATTTTTGACAAAGCAAAAAATATTAAATGGAAAAAAGAAAGCATATTTAACATCTGTGTCTTCTGGTGTTTGTATCTTCCACCTCCTTTTGCTGCATCTCCATGCTTTCTTCCTTCTGCTCTGGTCACACTGTCCTCAGTGCTGAGCTTCTCAGACTCACTAAGCTAATTGTTTCCTACGGCCTTTGCCCAGGAAACCCTCAGCCTGGAATGGTCCTGCCTAGACAGCTACAGGGCTCGATCCAGTCAATTTGTTTCTACTCAAATTCTCTGCCCTGTGATCCCTTGCCTCATTTTCCTCCATGTCATTGTGTGGTTCATGTATACTCTGTAGCTGTCTGAATCTTCCCTGCTAAAATGTTTCCTTCCCCAAGGCAAGACTTCATTCTCTCACTGATGCCTAGAACACAGCTGGTGAGGTGTTTGTGACCATTCGCCACACACAGCTGGCGCGGTGTATGTGACCATTTGCCACACACAGCTGGTACGGTGTATGTGACCATTCACCACACACAGCTGGTACGGTGTATGTGTTCAGTGACAATTCGCCAAATGAATACACTCATCGCAGCAGTCACTCTCAACTTCACCCCTTAGTGGGCCATGGCTCTCTCATCTATGAAGTGAGGGATGTGAACTCAGGGCTGTCCTCAAGGTCTCTGCCAAATGCACATCAAAGTCAGCCTCCAATCCAAGATACTCACGGGCTGTATATGGAGTACAGACCTTGGCTAAAAGGAGGAAGGGCTAGGTGGGATAGAGACATCGCTCTTGGGCTTTTGCCAATGGAAGGGTCTTTGATTTCATATAACCTGGGAAGTACCCTCTGTTAGGGAGGTGCTTGCTCATATCATGCCTGTCTCATGGGATGAGGGCATCAGCTATGCAGTGGCACCAGGCTGGTCATCTACAATCTCTTGACTCTCACTATGGAAGCTATGTGACCTCCAGGATTCCCTGTGGGGCAGTTGGTCCCTGCTCAGATGACAGAGAGTCCTTTCCATCGAACCCTTCTGCCCGCTTCCCAGTGGTCCCCAGCTAGAACAGCCGTCCAGTCGATAGCAAAGCCGAGAGCATTCGTGAGTGTGCAAGCGTATGGATGTCGGGGAAGGGCTGAGCACAGCAGCGTTAACTTTACCCATGATGCCTGGCCTTTATTTAAAGTTAGCCTAGCCAGGGCTGGGGAGATGGCTTATTGGTAAGAATGCTCATTACCACACAAGAATGTGCCGGGTGGTGGTGGCGCACGCCTTTAATCCCAGTACTTGGGAGGCAGAAGCAGGCAGACCTCTATGAGTTTGAGGCCAGCCTGGTCTACAGAGCAAGTTCCAGGACAGGTTCCAGAAGTCACACGGAGAAACTCTGTCTCAAAAAAAACCAAAAATGGAAAGAAAAGAAAAAAAAAAAAAGAATGCTTGTTGCTCTTGTTGGGGACCCAGATTCAGTTCTCAGTACCCAATGATGGCGTAACCTTCCATAAATCCAATTCCAGAGACTCTGACCCCTCCTCTGACCTTTGAGGGCATCCAGCACTCTTATGATGCCCACACACATATACAGGCAAAACATTCGTGTAGAAAATATTTTAAAAATATTTAAAGTGTCTGGGCTGGTAATGATGGCCATACACCTGTAATCCCCAAATTTAGACTCTTGAAGGAACAGTATTGAGTTTGAGCCTATCCTAGGCCACATAGACCTGCATTGCCTCAAAAACAATTTCAGATGTAGCTCAGTGGAGGAACAGTTGCCTAGAACTGAACGTTTAGGAGCTGGGGCCATGGCTCGGCAGTAGGGCGCTTGGCTAATATGTGCGAAGGCTTGTGTTTCATCTGTGGCAGCACTGGGACTGTTGGACTCCAGCGTCCAAACACCGAGGAGGAGTCGCCCCCAGAGACGCATCTCACACACCACAGCCGATGCAAAAGCATGAGGATTTTATTAATTCTGTCATGACAGGGTCCCCCAGCATTTGGGAAGCCGAGGGACCTCGAATAGCTGGTACAGTCTACTTTTAAAGGGGCCACAGAAGCAAGGGAGGTTGTTCTTTGACTATTTTGACTGGCTTATTTAAAGGGCTATTACCAATAATTGACTGGAGAGCTGTTGCCAGATCAGGTGAGGTAAGAGGTCATTTTGACCCCGTTCCCCAGGGGACTGAACCAAAACATACGTATATGGGTAATTGTTCAGGAACTGAGTTCGTGCGAGTGTAGCTGTTAGGTCCTTGGTTCCCAGGGGAGGAGGGGAAGCACTGTGGCACAGAGGCTGAGAGGATTCAGAATTGTCAAAATGGCTTCAGTATTGTCTTAAAGTCTTACAGAACAATGGGGAGTTAACTGCCCTTTACTGCCAGATTCTTGCTAAGGCACAAACATGCAATGATTGTCCAGAATATGATTCCAACCTCCACGTGATTACTGTAAGAAAATGACTATCTAAAAGTCTAAAGTTGTATTGGGGGCATTTAATCCTTAAAGAAGAGGGCAAAGACTGTACTGAGTGAATATAAATTATATGAATATGGTTAAAAAATATTCTTAGGAGAGCTGTGGAAGTTTTGGTGAAAGCAAGAATGAAGTTTTTAGTACCCATACAGTAATCATGCCTGAAAACATACTGAGAGACAGGCAATGTGCACAGTGTGAAGAAAAGGCGTGAACTTACCCTGGGGACTGGGCTCTGTGCCCTTCGCCCCAGCAGGGCTCTTTGTGACTGATCTGTAATGACCATTGCATTGGTACCAACACCACAGTCCCTGGTGTGGGGAGGAAGAAGGAATTAACAGGAATTGAGCACTTAGATGAGTTAAGTTTCAAACGAAGTAAGCCTGGGCTTCAGAGAGTGTCCCCAGCCTGGAGTCGGAATGGTTTGCCCGCAGGGCTTGGTGATGTGCACTCCATTGACTCTCAGACAATTTCCTAAGTGACAAAGCTGGAGGGGGTAGTGGGTAGTTGTACAATCAAACAAAAAATTTGATTTAAAAGTCACAACGTTCACTTGACTCTGTGGGAAGGAAGAATTGCCCTTGGAAGAACACGAGAGTTTTCTAGAAGTTATGAAATATTAAATGTTTGCATACCTTAGTATCTCAGAATAACAATTTGTTCTGTTTCAAGGTGAGCCTGGTTAAGGAGGTGCAGTGCTCAGGAGTCCATAGTCTCAGGCCTGAGAAGCATAAGAAAGGCTAATAATTCGAGGCCAGCCTCTAACTGGGCCACAGTGATAGCTGCAGGCTGTCCTGAGTAGGAAGCTCTGCCTTCTGGCTCAGTTTCCCTAGGCTTTGTGCCACCTGCTGTTACTCAGAGTCCAAGGGGGTGAGAAATAAAACCCTGTCTGGCCCAGCGCTAAGGTGAGGAATGTCCAGTCTTTGTCTCTGAACAAACCATCATGTGATCTGTCTTCAGGTTCATCTTGATCAAGAGGCTCTAATGCCACTTCTGTTTCCCGGTGACGTGCTGCTCCCTTAGAGCCACAGAGAGGACACTGGGTGTCCTGGAACCAGAAATGGTGAGTCTGTGACACATCTCTGGCAAGGAACACAGGCCTGATCGTTCTGTGGGCTTCTTATTTACATTGCACCAAAGATATAATTTACATCATGGTTTAATGAATAAACACATCTTGCAAATCGGTTTTCTTTGGGTGGGACCCCTGGTAAGTAACCCCGTGCTCCAGGGGATGGCCCCACCTCCATGAACACTGGGATTCAGTGGGTTATTTAAGGAAAAGAGGATGTGAAGTTGGAACTGAGTGTTCCAGGGAGAAGAAGGGGTGGGCTGGGTGTGGACAGATAAAATGCATTGTCTAGGCTGGCTGTGGACACCTTTAATCCCAGCACTTGGAAAGCAGAGACAGACATCTCAGTGAGTTCACAGCCATCCTGGTTTACAAAGCAAGGTCCAGGACTCCAGAACTGTTAAACAGTGAAACGGAGAAACTCTGTCTCCAAAAAACAAAACAAAACAAAGCAAAAAAAACCAAAACAAACAAACAAAAAAAACCTCAACCCATTGTCTTCATCTATGACATTTTTTGAAGAATTAAAAATGTTTTAAAACTTAGGTAGAAAAATATATAAGTTGGTTTATGTACTTTTCTTGTCCATGAAAAACAAGTCTCTAACTTCACAGAGGAGACACTAAGTAACTGACCTTGGCTTGGAAACACGGGTTGTTGTAGGGAGGCCGGGTTGTTGTAGGGAGGCCGCTTGTTTGTTCCCAGATGCCCAGACCTGAAATAATCACACAGAAACTGTATTAATTACAACACTGCTTGGCCTATTAGCTTATGTATATTTCTAGCTCACTCGTATATCTTAAATTAACCCTTTTCTATTAATCTGTGGTATCGCCACATGGCTGTGGCTCACCGACAAGTTTCTGTCCTGCGGCTGTCCTGGCAGAGTTATGTAGCTTCTCACTGACTCCGCCTCCTTTCTCCCAGCATTCAGTTTAGTTTTCCCACCTAGTTCTACTCTGCCCTATCAACAGGCCAAGGCAGTTTCTTTATTCATTAGCCAATAAAAGCCTAGTCCAGAGCACATATGTGTGCGCCTTCTCAACTGGTGAATCCCTGGAACCTCCTCTGCTTTTGCTGTCCCCAGTCCTTAGACCTAGCCTTGCCACACAGCCTGTATGCCAGGCTCGCCTGGTGAGTGCCTGTCTTTGTCAGGGTTTCTACTGCTGTGCCGAAAAACCATGACCAAGGCAACCTGGAGGAAAAGGCTTTATTTCAGCTTACATGACTGATCACAGCATTATGCCCAGATTACGGAGTCCCCCCTGAACCACCTAGGAGACCAAGTCCAGTATGGAAAAGCAAAGAACTTTTATTCTTTTTTCTTTTTTTCGAGACAGGGTTTCTCTGTAGCTTTGGAGCCTGTCCTGGAACTAGCTCTTGTAGACCAGGCTGGCCTCGAACTCACAGAGATCCGCCTGCCTCTGCCTCCCGAGTGCTGGGATTAAAGGCGTGCGCCACCACCGCCTGACAGCAAAACCAACTTAAAAACCAGTGACTTCCATGGCCTTCCGCAGCGGTGCCAATGGCCTCCATTTGAGGCCATGGTGACATCCAGACCCAGGTGGCTGCCAAGGACTGTGCCTGGGTCCGTGGTCCTTTCACAACTGGGGTCTGTGTTGAAGTCCATGTCCCATGTTGCCACCAGGCCCACACAGAGCCCCAAGGTTGGAGTCTGGGGTCCATGCTCCAGCAGGGGCCGTATAGATCTGGGTGGCCTGTGCTGCCACTTCGGGCCATGGTGTCATCCGGGCCCCAGCTGCTTGCTGAGGGCTATGTGTAGGTCTGAGGTCCAGCTGCAGCTGGGGTCTGTGCTGATGTCTGTGGCCTGTGTCATCTCAGAGGACCGTAGGAACGATGCATGATGAAATCAGAGGGCCATGCTGAGCCAGCCCCACCCTTTTCTGGCCCTGGAAAAGCTGGGAGAGATGGCTCCATCCCTCACCACAGGCGAGGGAGAACTGACCCTGATAGCATGAGTGTAGCTCTGACTCTCGTCCCTCACCTAAAGAAGGCTGCCCCAGTGGCCCCACTGACCAGCTCAGCTACCACCCAGGTCATAGCCCTGAGTTGGCACACCCTAACATCTACTACATCTAGAACCCGGTAGAGTTCGTGAAGGAACTGGCCCTGTAGATCCTGGGGCAGCCACAGGATATCCCAGAGGAGTCCCAGAGGAGTTCCAGTGAGGACCCAGTGATGATGTGTGTTGAATGACACAGGTTGAAGAAACCCAGGCTAACTCTAAGATAAACAAATTATATTTTCTTTATTATAAGTGGAAAACTCATGAAACAGGAACCAGAAGTCCAACCTCAGTTGTGTAGCGTAGAAACCACAGAGAGAGAAAGAGAGAGAGAAAGCCCTGGGCACCAGCAGCTTTTCTCTAGGTACCCAAAAGATCACTCCCCTAACCTGGTCCAACCTCTTGAAAATCATTGACTGACAGAGATTCCCCATCACCTCCCCCTTTTGTATAAATAAGAGAGTTTTAAACCCAATACAAAACTGTAGGGGGCTGGAGAGATGGCTCAGCTGTTAAGAGCACTGACTGCTCTTCCAGGGTCCTGAGTTCAATTTCCAACAACCACGTGGTGGCTCACAACCATCTATAATGAGATCTGGTGCCCTCTTCTGGCCTACAGTCAGGATACTGCATAAATAAATGAATAAATAAATCTTAAAAAAACCATATATACTAGGAACAGATATCAAGTATAAAATTAGGATTATAACCAACATAAACAATATTAAGCAAGGACACATGCTAAATGTTTTAATAAACATTTTATCCTAAAGAGTCTAAGTCTTGCATTGGAAATGGCTTGGCTAGATCATAAGAGTACAGTAACTATGACTATCTAATCTTTAACATTTGCAGTGTTGAAGCAACCAACTTTGACTAAGGCCTAGCGTAACTAACAGACCATTTTTAGAAGCAGGAAAATTTTCAGAACCGTTTTGTCCTGTCTTGGCAAGGCTTGGCAGTCTTTTATGTGAATGTGTTCTGCTTATTCAGTCCAGACACCATGTACTTTGTTAGTGGTTGAGGCATAGGCAGCTCCTTGCCCAAAGGCCAGTTGTGCTAAGAAGAAAACAAATGCCAAGTGGAGTGTCTTTGGTGCTCAACATTCTCTCAGGAATAGATTGGTACTGTCAGGAACAACCGTGTCTCATGTCAACAGAATTCTAAGTTATTTAAATGCCATGATCTACAGATCATTGAAGTGGCTGAAGATTAGCTATCTAGGCAGAATGCAATCTCTGTATCTAAAGAACCTAATTAATCCGACTATATGTATAACACACATGAATAACTATTGACCTATAATACTTAATACCTGTATAACTTAAGGACTAAGACTCCATATCAGAATATTAAATAATCTGTAAACAACTGTGAACTAAATGAGGACAATGACCTCAAAATGTAAACAATGTATAAGTATCTTGATCAGAGAGGTAGGACTATGTAATGCAATATGATAAATATATCCTAAAATTTGTATCAATATACAAAATGTCTTAAACAGAGGTAGAAACATACATATATACAATCTGACAAAATAACTTTGCATAGGTGTACAAATATTGTAAACAAATAACAAGATAATTTGAACTTGTATCAATATACAAGAATCTATACCAGTGTAAATTGTCCATAAAAAATAGCCCACAAGCTCTTTGCCCCATCTACTGCGAGAATGAAGACCATTCTCAGCAATCAGACAGTCGACATTCCAGAAAATGTGGACATCACTCTGAAGGGGCGCACAGTCATTGTGAAGGGCCCCAGAGGAACCCTCCGGAGGGACTTCAATCACATCAACGTAGAGCTGAGCCTTCTTGGGAAGAAGAAGAAGAGGCTCCGGGTTGACAAATGGTGGGGCAACAGGAAGGAACTGGCCACCGTCAGAACCATCTGCAGCCACGTTCAAAACATGATCAAGGGTGTTACACTGGGCTTCCGCTACAAGATGAGGTCTGTGTATGCTCACTTCCCCATCAACGTCGTTATTCAGGAGAATGGGTCTTTGGTTGAAATCCGAAATTTCTTGGGTGAAAAATACATCCGCAGGGTTCGGATGAGGACAGGCGTTGCTTGTTCTGTCTCTCAAGCCCAGAAGGATGAATTAATCCTTGAAGGAAATGATATTGAACTTGTTTCAAACTCGGCGGCTCTGATACAGCAGGCCACAACAGTTAAGAACAAGGATATCAGGAAGTTTTTGGATGGTATCTATGTGTCTGAAAAGGGAACAGTGCAGCAGGCTGATGAGTAGACATAAGGTACCAGTCCCAGAAACAAGCTCGGAATTTTATTACGATTTGGGGTGTCTTTTGGGACAATAAAAGACTTGTATTGAAAAAAAAAAAAAAGAATAGCCCACAATTATTCATTCTAATACCCACTATTATTGGTAGTAGTATGAATAAGTTCACACTAAATTACCTATTATCCCATTCAGTTTCTTCTCTTTTTTGATTCACTTTTATGTCTATTTTATCGTCCAGACTAGTATGATTTTTTACAGTAGGTATTGGATTTTTTAATTTTTTTGATGAGATATGTTTTCCACAGTCACTGGGAATGATTGGATCATGTTCCACATGGGGACCTGCAAGAGGCCCCCCAAGGGAGTTTTCTGATGGTATTGTGTTGTCTTGTCTGTCTTTTGTCAATCTACACTTACTGGTTTAATGTCGGCCTTTGCCACACCTTCTACATACACCTGAAGGCTGAGTCCTCCTATTCTTGCCATTCCCAGAGGAGGTATTATTTCTAGAATTTTTTTGTCTACAATCCCTTTTCAGACATCCTGTTCTACCACAGTTAAAACTTTAGGCATTTTGGCGTCTCCTCATACTGTTGGAAATTGCTTCTCCTACCCAAGCTTCAGTACTATAGTCAAATGTCTCAACATTTATCATATGTAAGATTCATTTATCTCTTGGTGCTGATCTAACCTTTAAAGGCCCAAGAATCTTTTTGCATTTTAAGTTGGCATTTTCAAAAGCCAAAGATTCAATGAATACACATCTAACTTCTGGGTCTGCTACTCCTACTTGTACAGCCTTAGTTTAATCTTTGTAAAAAGTCACTAAAGGGTTCTTTTTGGCCCTGTTTAACCCTGATATATGATTTAATTCTCTTTTCTGGTTTCTGAATCTTGCCCAAAGCATTTAAAACTGCCGTGCTACATAGGGACAAGGTGTGTTCGTCATAAAGAGCCAGGTCCTCCTCAGAGTAAAGTCCCTCGCCCAGAATTTGATCTTGGGAAATAGTAAGTCATTTTGCTTTTCCCTGTTGTTATAAAAATTTTGCTTCTTCTCTACAGTAACATTTCCAAAGAAGCTGCAGTCTGTCTTCTAGGACTGCTGAGATTAATTGAAGCCAATCTTGTGGGTTTGCCTTATTGCTTGAAACCCATGTTTTGACCATTTCCCTAACAAACGGTGAACGTAGGCCATAATTAACTATTGTTTGTTTAATTTCTTTAGAGCACTTATACGTATGGGTTTCCATGTATATTCTTTGACTGCCTTAGGTACTTGGTGTCAGATGCTCTTTCCGAGGAGATTACTGGATAGGCAGTTAGAACTCTGGGTAAGATATCCCAGAGCGTGGTATGTATTGATGAGGCGAAATTTTGTCTTTGTACCTTTTGTCCCTGGTCATCAAATTTGATAAATTTTTCAATCTTTTTAAATCTTTCTACCACTGCCTTTTGTAAAGTCTAGATCTCCTGTCTGGTGTTCTGTTCTAATGTCCTCATTGAGGATTCCAAGGTATGAAGTCTGTTCAGTAAAAATAATATCCTTGGACGTAATTTTTATGGCATACATATTACCTTCCTGAAGAAACACTCTATCCATCAATCTATTATAACTGTCAATAGATTTCGATGAATACAGGTAACAGTACAAATTCTCTCAGACAATGTCTCAGCACCCTCTGTCACGGACTGGGTTTTATCCATCAAATTGGTCATGTCCTTTTTAGAGTGCTAATAATTTTCCCTTTTAGCTGGTCATTATCAGTCTGTAAAGACTGTATAATTTCTAAAAGTGCCTCATTCTTGGCTCTGTTATCAAACCATTTTTTAAGGAGAAAATATGGAAGACAAAGCTAATCCCTAGAATTAAATATAGTGATGTAGAAGGTAAATCACATAAGCCTTGCATGATGCTATTCATGGTATAAGTAAAAAAGCTGTTGAACTCTTGCATCATTAAATTATCTGTCATGTTGACCTTATAAATTACAAATTTGACCTTACAAATCTCACCTGTAATGAGTTAGAGTAGGTGCAATACCGTTACCGGACAGTAGGTGTCGCAGCTGTAACTCTGTGGCCGGCTTGAACAGTTTGAATTGCTTTTAGCGTGTTAGATACTGAAAAATATGCTTAAATTAAAAGCGGTTATTCAGTGCAAGTAACAGATTTTGTGCTCCACGGAAATTCCTGTCTGGACGGCAGCAGCAGGAACAGCAAAGCCCCAACACCTGGGGAAGCCCTGCACTTCCGCAGGGTGCCGGGGAAGCTGGACCCAGAAAGGCTCCGAGAGGGCACCGAGGCCAGAGACTGCTGCCGCAGAGCCGCTGGATGGATAAGCAATTCAAAGAGAGCCTGAGTATAGAGTTTATTTAGTGGGATTGGGAAGGGTATAGGTGTAAGGAGTTATAAAGGGAAGAGAGAAAGAGAGAGAGTTAGAGGGACAGAGAAAGGAAAGAAAGAAAGAAAGAAAGAAAGAAAGAAAGAAAGAAAGAAAGAAAGAAAGAAAGAAAGAAAGAAAGGGGAGGGAGAGGCAGAGACTGCCGCTTCAAAAGAAGGAGAAGGAGAGAGAGGGAGGGAGAGAGAGATGGAGAGGAGGCAGAAGATCAGTAGATCTGCTTGGCGGGAAGGGGGAGATTGGGAGTGGGTGGGGCTTGTCTTTTTTTTTTTTTTTTTTTTGGTTTTTTGAGACAGGGTTTCTCTGTGGTTTTGGAGCCTGTCCTGGAACTAGCTCTTGTAGACCAGGCTGGTCTCGAACTCACAGAGATCCGCCTGCCTCTGCCTCCCAAGTGCTGGGAGGGGCTTGTCTCTTAAAGGGACAGCTGACAGGGCAGACCAGCGTATTTATTACAATAGACTGTTCTACCAAAAGCCGTTTATAGGTTCAGCAAATCTCCGTCAAAATTCCCATAGTATTATACATGCCCACACGTGTACACACACATACATGCACACAAAAATAAATAGATAGATAGATAGATAGATAGATAGATAGATAGATAATCCTGAAATTCACACAGAACCACAAAAGTCTTAGCTAGGCAAAGCAATCCAAAGCAAAGGAACAGTGCTGGAAGGACAGTTACACCAGATTTCAGGCTATGTTACAGAGCAATGGTAATGAAAACAACATGGCACTGTCACAAAACAAACATGCAGGTCAGCAGAACAAAGTAGAAGATCCAAATGTGATTGCATCTAGTTATAGGCATCTCAGTTTGTCAAAGATGCCCCAAAAATGCATTGGAGAAAAGAGCATCTTCGATAAATGATGCTGGGGAAAACTGGATGTCTATAGAAGGAAGAATAAAAGAGCCCCTTATCTACCACCCTGCATGGAAATCAACTCTCAATAGATCAGAGGGGTCCACGAGGAGCCTGGAGCTCTGAAACTGTTGGAAGAAAGGGAGGTAGTGCCCTGTAGGATGTAGTGTGGGAAGTGAGCTTTGGAATGTTTCCCAGGAGCTAAGGTCAATGACTGACAATGACTTATATCCATACTATACAAAATTCTCAAAATCAAAGAGAAAAAAATGCATCCAAGGAGAGTTTTCAAAAAGAGAATAGAAACGTGTAGGAATATCTCAAACTGTTCACCATCCTTAACACTTAGGGGCGTGCTATTTAATACTAGTATTAGATTTTATCTCATTCCAGACCAAGTGAACAACGGACAGCAAATGCTGGCTAGGATGCAGAGAATGGAACCCTAATTCACTATGAGTGGGATGCAAACTGGTGTAACCAATGTGGTGAATTCTCCAGAAGCTAAAATCAGATCTCCCATATGATCCAGTTATGCCACTCCTTGGCATATAAAGATATATATATATATATATATTATTGATTAAAGCATAATTAGTATAAGATATCTCTTTTGGAAATTGTGTTGGGTGTCTGTAAGTTTCTGGCTTCCTGATAGAATGCAGAGCGAGGGCCTTCTTCTTCCCATGTCTGGTAATCCTTTGTTTTTTGGGGTAGCCGCACCTCTCCCCTACGGCTCACCTCTGGTCCCTGAGCTTTCCATATGTGTAGGAAGCAAGCTATCAAATCCAGAGTGCTGACTTCTGTGTCTGGAGACAAAGTCCTAAGATTCTCCTCCCTGCAAGCATTCCCGTACAGTAAGTCCCTCTTCCCACATTTCTACTAAGCATGTGTTTCTCCTGGTGCTTGTTTTATACACTCTCTATTTTGTCTTTTTCTCAGCACTGCAGCAAAGGCTTTTGAAAGAATGCTATAATTGCTTGCGGGCATTTCCCATAAGAGCAAAGCTGAGAAGATTGGCTTGATTCCATGTAAACAATCTTTGTACTTCCTCTTCCCATAGACTCAACCCTTGCCAGACTGCCTGTTGATTGACCGTCCCCTCAGACCTTGTGTGCATGTCCAGTGCTTTGGCGCTGCAACACCACCATGTCATCTGCAACATTCATGTTCAAGATCCACACAAAAGTCACCAAAGAGATCTCATGATCTGTGTTGTCTCCTTTTCTGTAACACCACTAGGGATTGGAATCCATGGAAGACATGATCCTCAGGAATCATTAGTCTCTCTGAGCTGCAGGGAGATTGGCATGTGCCCGGGTCCCTTTCCTCCAGAGCTGGGGAGTTTCGCCTGTATTCCCTCATCGTGGCTTTGTTAAAGCGGAGGTATTCAGAGCAGACTAGATTTCTGTAAGTAAGGCCTGGGCTCAGGAAGGTCTAAGATCTGCCAGATTGCTAGAGCTTTCTGTTCACTCTGCCCTGTTCATTTCTGCGGGCAAGTACGGTAAAAGCTTGATTATTGGCAACGGCAGTAAGCAAACCTTGTTTGAAGTTACCTTCCAGGAGTAAATTCTGTGAGTTTGCCCTCTCTCTTCTGCCCTGGTCCCTTAGGATGAAGCCAGTGGAAACAAACATTGTGTGTAGAATTCCCATTTTTATCTGTGCTCTAGATGGGCTTGTGTGGATGAAATAGCGGAGTTTAGGTAACTGTCTTTCTCCCTTCAGAGGGATGTTAGTGGTCTGGAATTGTTTTTTAATTACAGAGTATACTGGCCCAATGTAGAACTCATGCTTGTGTGTGCCCTGACATTCCAAACTCATTTATATGGTTGTTGTCTAAACTATACAGAATTTAATATTCTGTCAATCTATGTACTTTTCAGAAGGGCCTCAGATATGTATAGATATTTATTGTTTATGACCATGTATAGAGGAAAAATCAAGTTTCTACCATTTAGGACATTTAAAACATTTTGCATGCATGACCACTTTTTATCTGAGATATTTTATATGACCCTAGATATATAGGTATACAAATGGCTCAAAGGTTTACTGATGAGAAACCATAAAGAAGTTATTTTAAAACGATTCTTTGGTATACATACAATTTTAATTAAAGATGAAGGCAAGGTGCATACTAAGCCATGAAAGGCTTGTGTTTCTAACAATACAATTCAGACATATACTAGTTTGATGCTTAGATGAAGAATATGGAAAATGTTAAATCTTTCTATAATTAAGCCGTCATGTCTCTGTGGGAGTGGAAAATGTATTTACAATAAAAGCAGCATAGTTTAAAACATACGTGTGAGGCAAAGCTTTTCTGGTCGTTTCCCCGGGAGGTGTGTGGTGGAATCACAGCAGGAAGCTGCTGAGTGCTGCACAACAGCTCCCCCGTGCTGCACCACGTGATCTGGTGCCACGCTCCCCTTGGATCCATGCACACTTGATTCAGAATTCATTTTTGGTTAACACATATTCAGGAAATGTTAAGTACTGACAAATTTTCCCCAACATCTACACCAGTGTACATGATTCCATATGGATTCCACAGTTGCTCCAGGCTCTCGGAATTGAACTCACGGCCCTGCCATTTGCATGCACTATACCACAGCGGTGTGCTCCCAGCCCCATCTGCCTTTGCATTGTTTTGTTCATCCTTTACAGACTTAATGGTTACATGTATCTATGTCTGTCTTTTGCTCATAATAATACAGACCATGCATATACATGTATTCCTCTATGAATTTGTGTTTCTGTTGTAATTCCTTAGAAAAGTTTCTGGTCATATTTTTTTGAATCACAAGATTAATACATAGATAGGATTCTTGTGTTGATTTTTTTTCTTCTATAATAATACAGAATACAAAACAGGCTACATTTTTATAAGACACTGATAAGACATATATACACATAAAACAATCAGTTCCCATTTTCTGTTCCTAAGGGTGAGCACAACTTGGATTGAAGACAAATTTGTCATTCTAGGTGTTGGTATCATTTGAGGACGTAGCCGTGGACTTCACCCGGGAAGAGTGGCAGGACCTGGATGCTGCCCAGAGGACCCTCTACAGGGACGTGATGCTGGAGACCTACAGCAGCCTGGTGTCCTTGGGTGAGTCAGACTCCCGTGATTCTCAGAGGTACCAGTTGTAGAATTGTTGCTTACTTTTAATGCTAATCTGATATTGTACATTTTAATTGGCGTGGCAGTGATACGCATGGATGAAGAACAGTGTAGCTCTGTACCGCACATCGTGTGTAGTGGTCTGGCTGGTGATAACTGAGAGTGTACCAGCCCTGGATTCGCTTGTTTGTATGGGGAACATTTACATCTCTCTGATGCCATTTTAGAATATTTCGTTGGTGCCGTATATATGGGTATAATAGTGATAGTATTGTAGAGCTTACACTAGGCCTCCCCTCCTGCTATGTCCTGCTATTGCTTACCTTCTTCCCCTCCCCCGTGCCCCATGTCTTGCCCTTGCTCTAGTTCCTATTGTTTTTCTCTCTGTTTGAGGCCACCGTTAGTTTGCAAGTTTGATGAGAACACAGAGGACTTTTCATTTTGTGCCTGACTCATTTCATCTACACACTATAACTTTCCTGGAGAGACTTGGGAAAAATGTGTTTGCTCCAAATACGAATGGAGTTTTATTACCCAAAGAAAGATTTCATCAGTGCTTGGTGAATATATGAGTTTATTGGGTTTATTTAGTGAGTAAATGTGACTCTCAGATATACAAAAAAACAGAAGCAGAAAAAGCCTCCAACCTTAGTTACTTTTTACTTATAGTTTTACCAACTTACAGGTGGGCAAAAGTGTGCCCAGGCTGGAATCTCAGCAGAGAAATACATGATAGTCTCGTAAGGGGATGCTACCAATCCTGGTCCCCTCCATAATGTTATGTATCTTTGTTCATTTCATTGCCATGGCTTTGTGCCAAGATCATCCTGTGTTTTAAGATGGTGCCAGTCTTTTGAAGCCCAGAATAACAGCCTACAGATAACAGAATGGCCTGCTTACCTGCCACCGTGACCGATGTTATTTTAAATTTGCATGTGCCACACTTCTCTACTCACATCCCTTTGTTGAAGACCGCCAGTGTGCAGATTTCCCTGGAGACGCTAACGTCACTTCCTTTGACTGAATATGGCCAGCAGTGGCACAGTGTTGATGTCATTCTGGGTCCAGTTTTACAACCAGGACATTGTATTTTCAAGTGGCTGCACTAACATATATTGCTACTATCTGTTTGTGTAACTTTTTAGCATTTTTTACTTTGTATATTAAAAGTAACATTCTATCTATAATTCAGTGGTAAATTTGGGAAAATTTCTTTCAATTTTACTTGTAAATGTACTTGTATATCATGTTTGGGAAATATCAGTTTAGACTGTTTGCCCAGATTTAATGAAATCTTTTACTTTTCTATGTTTAGTGAATGAGATCCTTTATATGGTCTAGAAATTAATTGCTTGCTGAATAAATAATTTTCCAGTATTTTCTCATTCTAGACATGACATTTAGTCTAATATAATCTCATCTGTTGGTTTTGCTTCTGTTGACTGGATTGGCATATATTAAAAGACTCCATCTGCATCATTGTTCCGAGTCTTAGAGTTCCAGACCTTACATGTAATTCTATTTGTAATTGTATTAATTCATTTGTAATTGATTTCTCTATATGGTATGAAAAGAGTCTCATCTTGGGCTGGAGAGATGGCTCAGAGGTTAAGAGCACTGGCTGTTCTTCCAGAGGTCCTGAGTTCAATTCCCAGCAACCACATGGTGGCTTACAACCATCTATACTGAGATCTGGTGCCCTCTTCTGGCATGCGGGCATATATTGAGGCAGAATGTTGTATATATAATAAATAAATCTTTAAAAAAAAAAAAAGAAAAAGAAAAAAGAAGAGTCTAGTCTTTTGTTTGTTCTCAAGACAGTGGTCCCTTTCTATAGCATGTAAATATCCAGGTTTCGCAGAATAATTGATTCATGAGAACGTACTTCTTTTCTGAATGTAAGTTCTGAAGCCTCTGTTGAGTGAGAAGCTCCCTGCCCTCTGATGCCATGGGGGAGGGAAGATGTGTCTTAGCTCTAGGAGGTCAGAGGTTTCATTTGACATTCTTTTGGGCCTTTTTACGTGGAGCCTCTGTTGAGAGAGCCTTGTAGCAAGGAACACACTGCAGGGCAAGGCTTCTCAGTTCAGTCTCAGTAGGAGGAAAGGTAGGAGATGACACCTCAATGTCCCTGCAAACTGTGTCCCAGTGAGCTTGTCCCCTGCAGAGTGTGTCCAGTGAGCTGGGTTCCCTCAGTGCCCCTGCAAAGTGTATTTCAGTGAGCTTGTCCCCTGCAGAGTGTGTCCAGTGAGCTTGTCCCCTGCAGAATGTGTCCAGTGAGCTCGTCACCTGCAGAGTGTGTCCAGTGAGCTCGTCCCCTGCAGAGTGTGTTCCAGTGAGCTCGTCCCCTGCAGAGTGTGTCCAGTGAGCTCGTCCCCTGCAAAGTGTGTCCAGTGAGCTCGTTCCCTGCAAAGTGTGTCCAGTGAGCTCGTCCCCTGCAGAGTGTGTCCAGTGAGCGCGTCCCCTGCAAAGTGTGTCCAGCAAGCTCCTTTCCTTCCCCTTTAACTTTACCTGATGATTGCATAGCAGACCGCTGACCAGTGCCTGCCCACCTGTCTCTGGAGTGCATTTTTGATCCATACTAAGTATGCATGGATTTTGTTTTGTTTTATTTTTAACTGTGTACAGAGTGTTTTGTGCTCGCTCATTTCTATGTAGAAATACTGTGTCTCTGGCATGAGGCTCCCTTGGTCGTTTTTGTAGTAGTGATGTCCTCGTCTGCTCCATTTCTATTCTGTGGAGACGATTTACATCTTTATTTGTTGGAGATATCAGATCTGTCATTTGGATCTTGTGTGACTTTGTCTGGATTTGAAGTCATTGTAATAGCTAGTCCTGGAAACTTGGCTGTTCCAGTAATAGGTGCTCATTTATAAGCGACTGCAGGCTTCCTTCCTTGTGTTTTTGGGATTCCCTTTGTCTTGGAGTTCTTCTAGTTTGGATGTAAGTGATTTGTTGGTCCAAATCTTTTAGGTTCTATTGGACATGCCTGTCTATGTTTTTATAACCATTCTCTTTTCTTCTGGAACACAAATAATGTGAATGTTTGTTTTCTTAAAAGGACCATGTTGCTGGGTGGTGGTAGTGGTGCACGCCTTTAATCCCAGCACTTGAAAGGCAGAGCAGGCATATCTCTGTGAGTTTGAGGCCTGCCTGGTCTACAAAGCAAGTTCTAGGACAGCCAGGACTGTTATACAGAGAAACCCTGTCTGGAAAAAGGAAAAAAAAAAAAAAAGGAACTATGTTCTCATATATATTCTTTTATTTTTAAAATTTTTGTGAGTATGGATATTTTGCCTTTTTTATGTCTGTGCACCACTTGTGCGCCTGGTGTCCTTGAAGGCCAAAAGAGGGCATTAGATGCGTTGGAGCTGGAGCTTTATATGGTTGTGATCAGGGCAGCGTGTGCTCATAACTACTGAGCAGACTCTCTAGACCCTGTCTTTTCTTCTTCCCAATTCTTTAATCTCCTTTGTTTAAGGTAGCCAGTCTTTGTCCCCGTGTTTCTCTCTGCATGGTCGTTCCAGCTGTGTGTGTTTTTTTCTTTGATCAGTTGAGCTCTTCCCCTACAAATCTTCTGGGTGGTTCTTTCTTTATGACTACTTTTCTTTTTTAATTTATCCTTTATAGCAGACAAATTGTCTATCGTGTTTCCTTAAGTCAGCGCTTTTACATGACTGCTGGGGACTGAACTCAGGTCCTCATACATCCATAACGGGGGCTTTACCCACTGTTCCACCATCCATCTCCCCTGGGAGGTTTCTTAAAATCCTCAAGTGCCACTTGGGGACAACACTTCCATCAGTGGAGAGTGTGAGTGAAAACCTACTTTAGTAAAAATGTGTAAATCACTGAGAGCTAGGGCTGTAGCTCGGTTGACAGTGACTTTCCTACCTTGTGTAAGGCCATAGGTTTAGTCTCTGGTCCACTCAAAAATAAATAAATAAAAAGGAAGGAAGATGTTTCTAATGCTCCCATCAGGGGCCTTGATTAGCACTTTGTCACAACCCCTGCATTGTTTCTCACTCACAGGGCACTGCATGACCAAACCTGAATTGATCTTGAACTTAGAGCATGGACTTGGGCCGTGGAGCACGGCAGATGCCTCAGTCTGGAGCCTCTCAGGTCAGTGAATGAACGAGGCGAGAGGGGTGGGACACAGAGGCCGCCATACTGTTCATCTCGGGCGGTTTTCAACAAGGTCCGTCTAAACCCAGTCCTGAGGACAGCTCGCCTCCTGGACCAGACACCTGTTCTATCTGGTTTCCCAACATTCTGTGTTAAACTACCAGTTTCTTGATGTTGAGGAATAGCTTTTTTTGTTTTGCTGCTCTTCAGAACCATCTAGCTGCTTTACCCGGGTCTTCAATTGTGCGTGTTCCCTTCCCTTTGCCACCGTATGTTTTAAGTTAGGCATTTATTGACATTATTTCAATACCAGCTTATTGACAAGTGCTTGTCTTTGCAGTTATCCTGATCCTTAATCACACACAAATGCTTCTCCTCTTAAAATACTTCCATATAGTGTGAGAAAAGGAGTAAGGAACATGTGTTATGGACAGGTAGGCAGCACAGAGAATGTTTCTCAGGCGCGGAGGGAGAACATGGGGCTTTAGAGGAGGAAATAGTAAAGAATTTTTCATTTATTTCCGTTTTACTGTGTGATGACTATTTTCCACATTTGCCATGAAGTATACACGTGGATTTAAATTTAAGACTAGCTAGGGAACCTGATTAGAAACTACCAGCCAAACAAGAGTCTAGTTTGGCTGTACTTGTGTCACCTGTGGACAGAGGACATCAGAAGTCACAGGGTTGGATGGCACACAAGCAGGTCTTTCCACATGGACTGTGGAAATCTGAAGTCGGAATCACAAAGGTGAGTGTGGAGTGTGCAGAGAGGAGAAAGCCTTGCGCAGTCACCGAACACTGGAGAACTAGCTCAAAAGCCAAGGCACACTCAGATGAGTTGTGGATGAGGGAGAGTCCCGAGAGAGAGAGAGAGAGAGAGAGAGAGAGAGAGAGAGAGAGAGAGAGAGAGGGAGGGAGGGAGGGAGGGAGGGAGGGAGGGAGGGAGGGAGGGAGGGAGGGAGGGAGGGAGGGAGGGAGGGAGGGAGGCAGATAGACAGACAGACAGACAGACAGACAGACAGACAGACAGACAGAGAGCTCGGTCAGTAAAGTGCTTGCCTTCAAAGGCTGCAGACCTGAGTTTCTGTACACAATTACAAAAATTGGGACATGGTTTGGGGGCCCCTGCTTGTAAACTTGGTGCTTCGGAGTTGGAGACAGGCAGATCCCCGGAGCCTGATGGCCAGCCAGTCTCATAAATTGCTGAACCTCAGGTCCCAGTGAGAGACATTGTCTCAAACAAGGAAGCAATACTCGAGGTTCACCCTCTGAGTTCCCCATGTGTGCACACATGTTCATACACACAAACACACTGCGTGTACACCTACATGAGCCTGCATGTACAAGGTCATTTTAACTCTTGTATGGAAAATTTGGCTTCTTGGGTAAGAAATTCATCAGAGTGATTCTGAAAAAAGATACAATCTCAGATCTGGGAAGAGAAAAGCTAAATTAAACACAGAAACAAAAAACACTCTTTGGAAAGTACACAATGTGGAAGAAATAATCCCAGTGATGTGTTTAAAGACAACATTGAGCAAGTGTAACAATTACATAGTAATAAGGGGAAGCAAACAGGACGATTGTTAGCACTTCTAGATGGAAGAGCTCTTGGGGAGTGAGGTATCTAATCTGTGAATCTTTTATTAAACAGTGAATTGAGAATAAGGTCAACACAAAACATACTCCATGAAATTAGTGTATAATATTGTACAAGTCTTGGCCAAGAGACAGGTCTCCAGATATACGGCATTTACAACTAGACTCTGAGAATACTTCCTCAGAGGTTGTTACAGTTAAGACGCCCAGAGGATGGAATATGGGCAGAATATTTGTTGTAATAAGAGCGGCGGGACTGCGTCCCCAGCATCCGGCCGCCCGCATGGCTTATGTCCCAAAATAATTTTATGGAAACTGTATTTTTTTAATCATTGTCTGACCCATTAGTTTTAGCCTCTTATTGGCTAGCTCTTACATATTGATTTAACCCATTTTTAATATTTTGTGTAGTATTATGAGTTGGCTTACCAGGAAAGATCTTAACCTGTGTCTGTCTGGAGTGGGAGAATCATGGCGACTCATTGACTTGGCTTTTTTTTTTTTTAGCATTTTGTTTTGTTTACTCCGTCTACCTAATTTTTTGTCCTATCAAAGGTCAAGCAGTTTTTTTATTAATTAACCAATGAAATCAACACAAAACAGAAGACTCTCCCCCATCAAATATTGAAAAGCATAAACAAAATGTGTGATTAGTTTGTTTGGGTTTGGTTTGTTTTTGAGACAGGATCTCACTACGTAGCTCTGACTGGTCTGAAACATTATGTGGATCCGGTTGCCCTTGAACTCCCAGAGATCTCCAGAATGCTGGCATTAAACACGTGTGCCACCACGCCCAGTAGTTCCTTTTGAATATAAGTCTACTATCATAGCTGATTGATTAACAGAAACTCTGAATTCTAGAAAGTATAGTCTTTGGTGTTTTAAACCCTGAAAATATAAACTGCCAATAAAGATTATTCTATGAAGCAAAGTCTAAAATCAGATAATGTTATGAATTCACTCCATGAATACTAAGTCACTATTACAGAAGATACTTAAAACAAAGTAACAACATTCTTTTTGTAAAGGCAAGCCACAAGCAACATTTCTTTTTTTTTAATATTTATTTATTTATTATGTATACAATATTCTGTCTGCGTGTATGCCTGAAGGCCAGAAGAGGGCACCAGACCCCATTACAGATGGTTGTGAGCCACCATGTGGTTGCTGGGAACTGAACTCAGGACCTTTGGAAGAGCAGGCAATGCTCTTAACCTCTGAGCCATCTCTCCAGCCCCAACATTTCTTATAAAAACAATCATTCCCACAAAACCCCATGGAAGGTCCTGCTGTTCTTTATCAAAGCAAAGTGCAGTATCTGAAACAAAGTAGCAATCTTCACCCTAAGTGGTATACTAGGGAGGGAGAATGTTTATAACCTACATCCTAAAGGTAGCTATAGAAGAGCATTTCCTGTTTCACAGATGAAGGAGCATGGCAGGATACATTTAGAAACCAGAGAAACAGGACAGGTAGAATAACGAGAGGGAACATCGCTATAAAGACACCTACAGCTAAGAAACTGGTTGGGTGTTTATTGCCATGTATTTCAAAGGAGCAGCAATGCACCAGAGAGCCAGGACTTAACACTGCAGTATTTCTCAGTGTATTGTTTTATTATAATTCATTAAAGACTAGGATGTGTACAGTTATAAGATGATATTGTAAAAGTTCAAATGTATATTGGGCAGTAGTGGCGCACGCCTTTACTCCTAACACTTGGGAGGCAGAGGCAGGCAGATCTTGTGTTTGAATTACATAAAACATGTGCCCAATTCATAGTAGTTGAAATTTTTCCTATTTTCAGGTGTCAACAAAATGAGTAGCCTGGTCGAGACCAGCCAGAAAAATGGAGACAGACATTTCTGGCGAATTGAAATCGACAGCAATGCGTCAAACGAAGAACTCATTGAAGTAGGTAAAGCTGCTGTCAGCCCAAACTGTGCCCTGACTGACTTCATTTTCTCTGCCAGCTGAAGAATAGAAAGGCAAAAACAGGAAAGGCAGGCGGTATTGTAGGTGCCACATCTAGCCTAGCCTCTAGGGAAATATCAGACGGAGCAGGCACATCATCCTGAAGAAAGGAAACACACCGAGGCACACAGAGAAAGACCTCTACAGAGCCAAGGGCCCCAGGAGTCTGAAACCCAGTTTCTTATTAAGGACATGGGGGTTTCAAGGGTATTTGAGTGCTCGAGGGGTCTTCACCCCTAATTTAGGGTTGGTCCATCTGAACAAAGAGAGAGTGGCTAACAGGCCCTTAACTTTGGTGGGAACATGTACTGATCCACCCTCGCACTGATTGGAGACCCATCGCCACGGTGCCCTCCTAGCGGCAGCAGAAGCCCACCAGGCCTTTCTTTTAAGCTGCCAGGCTTTTATCTCAGGTCAGGAAAGTGAGGAAGAAGCTGCTATCGCGGAAGTCTGCCTTCTTTATCACCTAGTTATGGCCCCTCTTCCTATCTGGCCACCCACCAGGGACCCAACGCCATGTCCCTCAAAACCATATTCCAGCTTTGAACATGGAAAGTAGAAACTGCTTTAGGAATGTTTCCGTGGGAACTTAATCTATGGCAGGATGAACGTCTCAGTAGTGAACCTGGTGAGATGTGGGCTACAAAAGAATCTGACCATTTTACAGTAATTGAAACCCTCCAGTTACCCTGTGCTCCTGGGTAACACACAGTTAATCATGTCATTTTGATTCCAGAAGAACCTACAAAGGCAGGGTCATTAACACAAAAGTTTTCGTTTGTAGAGGAGCTCTAGTAAGCTCAATGAATCTAGGAAATCCTGTGATAAGGCGTGACTTATTCAAGTCATGACACAGATTAGGATGCAAAATTCTAATAGGATGTATCTGAGACGGCATTCTTTGACTAAATTCATCCAGTAAATGAAGTAAAATAGACAGACAGCAGAGAGAAATTATTTCAATGTGTGGTTGTAAGAAGTGTCATTAAGAAATCACGATAAACAAAACATAATAAATTCTATAGGACTCTCCCTGTGAATACGAGGAATTTAACAAACCCTTCTGTCTTCAGGCAGAACTAAAGATACATGAGGAAATCCACCAAGGAACAAAGCCCTATGAATGCGAAGTGTGTTTGGAAGCGTTGTACCTGAAGTCAGACTGTAGCAGAAATCCGAGGTATCACACGTGTGAGAACCCGTACGAATGTAAGGAGTGTAGGCACGCTTTCTATCCTAAGTCTGCTTTCAGTCAGTGCCAGAGGCTCGAGAGGGGCGAGAAGCCCCATGCATGCGGGGAATGTGGGAAAACCTTCTACTGCAAGTCCCACCTGACCGTCCACCAGAGGACGCACACGGGCGAGAAGCCCTATGAATGTAAAGACTGCAATAAAGCCTTCTACAGCAAGTCACAGCTCAACGTCCATCTGAGAATTCACACGGGGGAGAAGCCCTATGAATGTAAAGACTGTAGAAAAGCCTTCTACCGCAACTCCGACCTCACTGTCCACCAGAGGACGCACACGGGCGAGAAGCCCTATGCATGCAAAGTCTGCAATAAAGCCTTCTACTGCAATTCCCAGCTCACTGTCCATCACAGGACGCACACTGGTGAGAAGCCCTACGAATGTCACGTGTGTACGAAAGCCTTCTACTGCAAGTCACAGCTCGCTGTCCATCATAGGACGCACACGGGCGAGAAGCCCTACGCATGTAAAGAATGCAGGAAGTCCTTCCAGTGCAGGTCGGACCTCACTCGGCACTGGAGAACACACACTGGCGAGAGGCCGTACGAGTGCAGGGAGTGCAGGAAAGCCTTCTACCGCAAGTCCGACCTGACTGTCCATCAGAGGACGCACACGGGCGAGAAGCCCTACGCATGTAAAGAATGCAGGAAAGCCTTCTACTGCAATTCCCAGCTCACCGTCCATCAGAGATACCACACGGGTGAGAAGCCGTATGAGTGTAAAGACTGTGGGAAAGCCTTCCAGTGCAAGTATGAACTCACGCGACATCAGAGAACACACACAGGTGAGAAACCGTATGTGTGTCTAGAATGCAAGAAGGCTTTCTACACCAAGTCAGACCTCACTCGGCATCTGAAAACACACGCAGGTGACAGACCCTGAGTACAGAGGGCGCAGCAAAGCCCAGCACAGCCAGTCAGTCTAGAGCTGGCATCAGAGGACACTTATAGAAACTATTGCCATAAAATTAGCCCTCAATATCAGAATTCATCCAGACGCAAAAATACCCATGAGAATAAAGTAAGAAAGCTGTCTGCTTTAGCTCATCTCCATGTACAGATCAATACACTTAGGGAGCACGAGCAGACTTTGTGTGGTCAGAGCTCATGGGTCAACGTGTAGCATACACAGGCGAACGGCCCTTTGAATATAAAAAACACTAGAACACTTTTTTAAACCATAAAGTACATTCAATGGGCAGAAAAGCTCATACAGGTAGACTTTATCAATATGAATATCACAGAAAACTTCGATACCTAAGTCAGATCTCAGTCTACATCAGAAACCTCATAAAGATGAAGTTGTGTACAGCAAGTGATTTAGCCAGATACGGGTGTTTATCCTGACCCGTGTTGGTGATCTTGGCAGAGACACATAGGGACTTGATATGTACCAACATAGCAAGACACCAGACCAAAAGATAGGGAAAGCCAGGTGGGTGGTGCACGCCTTTAAATCCAAGCACTCAGGAGGCAGTGTCATGTGGACCGCTGAGTTTGAGGCTAACCTGGCCAACATAGCGTGTTCTGGGCCAACTAGGGCTATACAGTGAAAGCCTGCCACAAAAGAGAGAAAATCTTCAGTGTCAGTAGACACTGCCTTGTTGTTAAACCGTAAGAAAGTAAAGGATGTCAGAAACCTTAATTTGGAACTCAGCTGACATCAGAACACAACGAAAGGGTGATACAGCATCATTGTGTTTACAGGCGTGTAGGTGCTCCGTTTCTCCTGGCCCCGTGTCGGTATAGTGATCTCAGTATTTATCTGCATACACGCGCTCTAGAAACCCACCACCACAGACACCGTTTGTGAGAATGGGAACATGTCTGCACTTTTAAATTAGTAGAACTGGGATGGGGCTCAGTCACAGTGCCCTTGGGAAGCACATGCGTTTCTTCTCCGTTTGTATCTGAAGCTTCTCACATGTCGCCCAGATTTTCAGCGTTCGTGCTCATGAAACAGTTGTTATAGAGTATAAGCAGTTGTGAAGAGGTTGTAACAAACCCATCATACGTTATTTTGAGCACCGTTTTCAGCTTGAGCCGTTCTCATATTCATGGTAATACCGCTTTGTGCCCTTGAGAGCTTGGATTAGAGGAATGGGCTTCCATGCAACCGTGTATTTCTTTAATATGTGAAAAATTTTTCAGTAAAATTTCAACATTTTTATACATCATAAATTTGGGGGAAAATTTTCAGTTTATGTAACTTGCATGTTAATTTCCAGATGGGATTGTTTGAAATGGTATTGGAAATTAAGCATTTAACTGTATACTACCAAATAAACACAATGGTATTTCCAGCCACTGTCTGTTAATCTTTTTCTTTGGGCATTTATGTGTTCTCATAACTAGAGTTTGGTAGTGGGTAATGAATGTAGTAGACAAAGACCAACGATGCTGATAAAGATCTAGTAGAACACAATTACTCCTCACAACAGAAAATTTTTCTGTATGTTAGTATTTTGTGTTAATGCTTTGCCTGTAGAATACTCAGCATGATGGTATAGAAAATACATATACTTTGTATAAGAAATAACAGTGGAAGAAAATGGAAGTGGTAGGATACATGCGTTTGTATGTATGTAGTCTTGATGGGAATCTTCATTATACATTAGATAGATGGATAGATAGATGGATAGATAGATAGATAGATAGATAGATAGATGATAGATAATTGATTGATAGAGGATAGATAGATAGATAGATGATAGATAGATAGATAGATAGATAGATAGATAATTGATTGATAGAGGATAGATAGATAGATAGATTGATTTATGATAGATGATAGGTAGATAGATGATAGATAGATTGATGATAGATGAAAGATAGATAGATGATAGATAGATAGATAGATAGATAGATAGATAGATAGATATTGTGATTTACACTACTCATTGTCTTTCTGTCGCTGTGACTAAGTCTCAGCAGAAAAAAATTAAGGATTGAAGTAGTTGTTTTGGGTTGTGGCTTCAATGGATTTTGTTAATGGCTACTCTGCCAAAGACCAGTGTGAAGAATATTATGGTGACAGGTGGTTGTGGTAGAAGAGTTTCCTCCTGTAATGACAGGAAATGCACCAAGGAAGAGACCATATGCAGTATTACATCTCCCAAAGCATGACCCTAGTGACATAGATTCAGCTAACACCTCCAAAACCAGGTCCACATTTGAGTTCAAGTGTGTGGGGGAAATTTCATTCCAAAGCCAAAATGCACTAAAAATATCCACCTTTAATAAAACTCCATTCCACTCATGAATCTTTAAATATGAAGCCGTTACATTTTACTATGTGTCTTTGTTTGTGTGTATCTAAATTGCATGGACGCTGTTACAAACTATCCTATAAATGAGAGTAAGAAGTAATTTCTAATACAATAGCAAAGCAAAACCAGTGTGGCTAACAGAAGCAGTTTTTAATTGCAATTGAATTTTTTTAATGAAAGTAGATTTTTTATTAATATTTATTGAGCTCTACATTTTTCTCTGCTCCCCTCCCTGCCTCTCCCCTCCCCTCTTCAATCCTCCCCCAAGGTCCCCATGCTCCCAATTTACTCAGGAGATCGAAAGTAGATTTTTTTTTAAACATACAATATATGTGGATTGTGGTTCCCACTCCCCAACTCCTCCCAGATCCTCCCATCTTCCCAAATTTTTTCCTGCTCTCTCGGTAGAAAACAAACAGGTATCTTTAAAAATGAAAAAAAAAAAAAAGATAAAATAAAAACAAACCTGAATAGGAGAACAAATGAGCACAAGAACAGCCAAAGAAAGAGCACATGAAACACATATAGATGAGAGATACACACATGGGGACACGCCAGAATCCCCTAACCCACAAAAACTACCTTAAGCGATTGTCCCCAGCTGTGGGCAGAGTTAAAGTGGCTGATGTCAGCAGTTCTCACTGTCCTGGTGGATGGAATGCCGACCACAGTCACCCCCCTTCATTCCTCATTCCTTGTGGGTGTCAGTAGGGCAAAGACAATGTTCCAAGTATGTTTACCCAATGTTGTATTCCGAAGACTCTATACGTTTCCTTCCCTAGTGTAGCCCTCTCGGTGTACCGTGGACAAAAGAAGTGACATGTCTTGTTGATGTAAAATTTTTTAAAATGGTGTATTCTTCCCCTAAGTGAAATTGTATGGGATGCATATGTATGAGTATATGTGACATAATCCCTAATATTTCTAAAGATACATATATTTTTAAATAAAATGTCATTAAATGTGTCATTAGATGTGGCAACTTAGTTGAAATGCATTGGACCTTAAATGTTAATGGAAACCACGTGCAGCAATGACGATGACAGTTGTGATTTAGAAAATCGCTCTTATTTCTGGAGGCTGGAGGGCCTCCGGGTGTTTGTCTGTGAAAACGTGTTCTCATTTTAGTCTTAACTTGGTTTTGTCGCCCAGATCTACGTGAAGTTATTTGGGGATTTATCTTAATTGAATCTTTATATCTATATCATGCTGATGTTTCCCCAAAGGCCTTTCAGGACTGTATGAGCCTGTCTGTTGGCATACAGGTATGATTCTTCAGCAAGTGGGCAATCTCCAGAAAGAGAGACACAGCAGAGATACCTGGTCAGAGTTCGCACATTTGTGTGTGGGTGTATATGTGTGGTGTGTTGGGGACTGTGTGTGTGTGTGTGGTGTCGGGTATGTGGGTGTGTGGTGTGGGTGTGCAGGTGTGTGTGTGTATGTGGGGGGGTGGAGGGGTGTATATGTGGGGGGGTGTGATGTGGAGATGTGTGGTGTAGGGGTGTGTATTGTATGTGGAGGGGGTGCGTGTGTTTGTGTATGTGTGTATGTGGAGGTGTGTGGTGTGGGTGTGTGTATTGTGTGTATGGTGTGTGTGTGTGTGTGTGTGTGCTGGATGTTGTGCCCTCGTGTGGAATGTCTGAGATGGATGGGGAGAAGAATGGTGACTGAAGGTCTAGTTACCTTTCTTTGTTGTGACAGACACCATGACCAAGGCAGTTTGCACAAGAAATGGTTGATTTTCATTTAGAGCTGGTTTGTCAGCGTGGACCAGCATGGCAGCTGGAATAAAAGGCTGAAAGCTCACATCTGGAACTGCAAGCATGAAGCTGGGAGAGCAAACTGGAAATGGTGAAAACCACTCCCAAAGCCTATCTCCAGTGACACAGTCCTTCACCAAAGTCACCCTCCTTGACCCTCTCCCAAACAGCACCACCAGCTGGGGACCAAGTGTTCAAATACAGGAGCCCTTGGAGGGCATTCTCATTCAAACCAGCACACCTCCATTGCATGGGCTTCACCGCTTGGGGACAATGGGAAGTGCATTGGCTGTCTAATTGTAGGAAGGAATGCCATTACGCCAGCTCCAGACAGCATTCGGTTACTGTCTGGTAACACTGGTGCTCTGGGAGACAGTTCTGAAACTCCTGTCCCCACTCCAGATGGCTCCATGACTCTGGGGACTGTTATATTGCTGCTATAAAGCACCTGCCAATGCTGTTAATTAATTGCACATAAATCTCAATGCAAAGATGTGGAGAGATGCATGATACAGAAGACCCAGCTATTTTACTGAAAAACAGTGAACACAGCAGAGTTCATCATGCTCGATTCGAAGTTAACTATAGAGCAAAAATTTTTGTTCAAAGTAAATGTATAAGGACAATATTAAACTACTATGGGTAATATAATTCTATCCACAACTCAGTGAATATACACCTGTATTCACCTATAAATAGGAAAAAAACCAACATGCAATGGAACGCCACAAACAGTATCTGTTGTAAATGCTCTGGCTCTATTGGTTTTGGAAGGAGGATGAGGTATAGAGAGTAGGAATTAAAAATATGAATGTGGATTGAAGTTACAAATGGTTACAGAATCACCTTGGGCTAGGCAGAAGGTTGTAGCCAGGTGTGGTGGTATACACCTGTAATCCGGGCACTAATGAAGCCAAGGCAAGTAAGTTAGGATCTTGAAAACAGAAGAATATAATAGGACCCTGAAAAAGAAAAACCACCAACAATAAAAGGAGCGAGGGAAGGCACACGGAGAACTGCGAATACTGACCCAAGCAGATGCTGGGAAAGATACTGGGATGATATGAAGAGAACGGGTTCAAGGCTCAGGAGGAAAGATGGGCAGGAAGAAGAATACCGCGTGATCCATAGTACAGACAACTATAAGTGTGCATTTCACACCAGTCCACTGTGACCACTTTGAATTTCCCGACACAATAAATAATAAATGTTTGAGGTAGTGGATATTATAATATGTACAAAAGAATTAACCAAAAAAAGCTCCAAGGATGTTTTTATAGTGATAAATGTAGAGATTCCCCGGGACTATGAAAGGCTTAGGAAACAAGTGAAGGTCGGAATAACGCAGAGGTCACGTGCCTGTCCCCAGAGGACAGTCGCAGTTCTATTATGAGCAGCTCTGCAAACAGCGTGGTAGCTGCACCTGGAAATGCATCATTGAGGCAGAATGGACAGCAGGCAAACACTGGGTGTGTCTGAAAATGATTCTTGCTAAATAAAATTGATATTGAAAATGAGTGTCAATGAAATATACAATTCATTTTAAAGTCTGCTCATATTTTATGAAAAATAAACTTCAGAAGTTCTTAGTGCTTTTAAGAGAAAAGTTAAGGAGTGGAATGAACACTTTTATTTCTGAGACTATATTATCATTAAATGCTACTGGTTCTAAATCTTTACCACGATCTTTTAAACCTTAAACATGCCTTGTTACTTTTTTGAAAATAGATCTTTTTTTGCACACAATATATTTGGATTGTGGTTCCCCCACCTTCCCGAATCCATATCCTTTCTTGCTTTTTTATTAGAAAACAAACATGCTTGAAGTTTTTGTCATACAAGTTTTTCACTTGCTTGGTTAGGGTTACCCCAAAATACTTTGTATTATTTGAGGCTATTGTGAATGGCGTTGTTTCCCTAATTTCTTCTTCAGTCCACTTGCCATTTGTGTATAGAAGGACTTCCTTAAGACCCAGCTATGCCGTTCTTGGGCATGTACCCAGAGATGCTCCATTCTTCCACAAGGACGTGTGCTTAGCTATGTTCATTCAGGCTTTATTCATGATGCCAGAGCTGGAAACAACCTAGATGTCCCTCAACCAAAGAATGGATAAATAAAATGTGGCACATTTACACAAAGGAGTATTACTCAGCCATTAAAAAAAAAAATGGCATCGTGAAATTTGCAGGCAAATGGCTGGAACCAGAAAAAATCCTGAGGAAGGCAACCCAGGCCCAGAAAGACAAGCATGATATGCACGTATAAGTGGATATTGGCTGTTAAGTAAAGGATAATCATTGCTACAATCCATAGACCCAGAGAGGCTAGGGAGGGGCCCAGGGGGACACCTAGATTTCCCTGCGAAGGGGAAACAATATGTGGGTGGATATGGGCATGGAAACAAGAGGGATCAGGTTAGGGAGGGAGAGAGATGGCTGGAATTGGCGGGCATTTGGGGGACGATGTGAAGGGTCCCTGGGACTTGTTAGCCAGCGTAGTTAGTTGAAATGATGAGCCCCAGGTTCAGTGAGAGACCCTGTATCAAAAAATAAGGTGCAGAATGGTTGAGGACAACACCCAACATTAACCTCTGGTATGCATATACATACATACACTTACTACACAATACATAAAATCAGTACTGCTTTGGAAGTGAGGGCTATAGACTGTCCAGGCTTGTACAGTGTTGCTATGGAGATTGGAACTGTGGTGTAGATGTGCTATTAGCACACAGTGAGTGTTAGACATCCTTCCATGGGAGAATGACTCTTAGCACGCAGTGAGTGTCAGACATCCTATGGGAGAAGGACTATGTAGCACGCAGTGAGTGTCAGACATCCTTCTATGGGAGAATGACTATGTAGCACTTCGATAATTTTTACTTGGCACTGCTTGTGATGGTGAGGTTCTCTTTTAGAAGTTTTAATAAACAATAGTATTTAAGTGAAAACCCAGTGTTGCTACTTGGATACTACAAGATACCGGCACCACATACACACAGGATAACAGACAGAACGTGGATTTGTGCCGTGAAAACACCACACACTTTGCGTCACCAGGGCTGAGTGACACCTCATTAGATAAAGACATCTGCCACTAAACTTACTGACCTGAGTTCAGTCCTCGGGCCCCGGATCCACGGGTGAGAACACAGACTGTCAAACCTCCACACATGCACCAATGCGCATGCTTGCCCATGCATACACACAACTGTAAAAGGAAAAACTCAACTTCGCACACACAAGAACACGCCTTCTAATTTGGGACCAGAGTTGTTTTTTATTGTGAGTCCTGAAATATATGTTAAAGTCCTTGTGTGGAAATTTTTTATGCTAAGTGATTACAAGTTGAGATCATCAGGGTGGCCTGTTGTATAATCGCAATGAGATATTGGAGAGAAACGTCCCTCCATCGTCAGAATGGGTCACCTGTTCCCCTGAGTTTTCCAAATGTCTGGGAAGTGTCTCGGCTTGGGATGTGTACAGTTCTGTAACTGTCACTGGCCTGGCAGAAACGAATAGTCTAAGGAGACACTGTGTTCCTCAGACTAACCATCAGATTACTGGCATAACCCCCAAGAAACCAGAATTATCCATCCAGGAATCTCATGCTGGGAGAAAGAAGATGCTGGAAAGCCTCAGGACTCAGGATCGTGACACAGGAAGTGACCTACAAACTGTGCTCTAGTTAATGGCAGTGCCGTGACTGTAGTAGGTTGGAGTGGGGAAGCTCACCTCTCAGATCTCACAGTGCTGGCCACTCGTCAGACTGCCTCGCTGAAGACAACATCAGACAGTAGTGGGTCAGTGGTAGACGGGACACACCTTGCCCAAGTCTGCTTAGTTGTGCATATCCCTGGCCTATTTCAATTTAATCTCATTTCAGGTCCCTGAAGGGGGACTGGAGTGGGGGGACTGGAGTGGGTTGCTGACTTCTTGGGGTACAGACTGTGACCCTAAGTTAAGTAATAGAACCATGCCCCCCAAGCCAGATCCTTCTAGACCTGGAAGCAGCTTTATAGACTCTGCACAACTGCAACCATATTCCAACCACCACCTTCCTCTTCCAAAAGATTGTTGACTACTGTCCCTACTGCATATATCAGGCAGTATCCTGTGACTCCCCCGACCCCAGCATGTCAAGATTCCTGTCGTGGCAGACAACCGAGTTTATACACTCAACTGCACTCCTAGTCACTACAGTGAGAGCAAAGGAGGAAATGACATTGAAAACAAACCCCAAGCCCCCACGATTTTCTTCACCGCTGCACTTTGTTGCCTCCTCATTTGAACATAATTTATAAAATCTTTTCTTCTAAGAACAGACTTCATTTTGTTCCCACGTGGCATTTCTGAGGAGAGGGCATCTTCATCTAGAAAGAATCCTTGATGTAAGCTGAGCTCTTGCTCACTCTCTTCACAGTTTAATCGCTGTACTTGTTCCACGTTGTTTCATAACTTTTTTGTTTTGTTTTTTGTTGTTCAAAACAGAGTTTCTCTGTAGCTTTGGAGCCTGTACTGTGGACCAGGCTGGCCTCAAACTCACAGAGATCTGCCTGCCTCTGCCTTCCGCGTGCTGGGAATAAAGGATGTACCCCCACCACCCAGCC
Source organism: Chionomys nivalis (assembly GCF_950005125.1). Taxonomy (NCBI): domain Eukaryota; kingdom Metazoa; phylum Chordata; class Mammalia; order Rodentia; family Cricetidae; genus Chionomys; species Chionomys nivalis. Next base: position 21,765,730 of record NC_080089.1, on the reverse strand, counting down.
ATAGCTTTTCTTTAAATATTGTGTACCACATATTTCAGGGATGTGTCAAGTTAAAGATATTTTTTGATTTTTAAAAAATTATTGTGTCCCTCTCGTCCAGGAGCATGCAATGGTGTACATGTGGAGGACAGCCTTGTTAGGTTGGATCTCTCCTTCCACCCTTATGTGGGCTCTAGGGACAGACTCAACTCATCAGCCTCATCCAGAAGCATTTGGCCCCCTGAGCCATCTCACTAGCATCTAAAGATGTCTCTGTTTGAAAATACAGTTTCACCAGAGGTCAAATGGACAGATGGTGGAAAGACACGGAATGTGATGTCAGTGGAATCGAGAGCCTGAGTAGCCCATGTTTGGATCGTCCATTGAGATCACACCCTCGTCTGAGCTTTTGGATAGCGTTTTGGTATTTTGTGGAACTCCCAGATAGCTGGAGAATGGACTAATAAGCAGAGAGCAGGACAAGCATTTAGACTTTTTCTGCATAGCCACCGCCTTCCCCAGCAAGTGCACATCTTTCGCTCCTGCACACTGGATACAGGTAAAATGATGTATTTATTTAACTTGGAGGTCTGTGTTTCACCAGATTTGTACATTTCCCAACGGGCCTTTTATATGTGGGAAAACAAAAAGAGTATTAAAACTACAAATGAAGCTTGATAATTTGTTTCTACTTCCCTGATACATTATAAAACAGAAAGTGTCTTGAAAACTAACAAGACCCACAGCGGGGGGGCCAGGCGGTGGTGGCACACGCCTTTAATCCCAGCACTCAGCACTCAGGAGGCAGAGGCAGGCAGATCTCTGTGAGTTTGAGGCCAGCCTGGTCTACAAGAGCTAGTTCCAGGACAGGAACCAAAAGTTATGGAGAAACCCTGTCTCGAAAATCAAAAAAAAAAAAAAAAAAAAAAAAAAAAACCCACAGCGACCTTTAATCCCAGCATTCCAGAGGCAGAGGCAGGCAGATCTCTGTGAGTTGGAGGCCAGCCTGGTCTACAGAGTGAGTGCCAGGACAGGCTCCAAAGCTACAGAGAAACCCTGTCTTGAAAAACCAAAACAAACAAACAAACCTAACAAGACCCATTGTTTAATTTCCATTTTCTCAAAAAGAATTGTGCTACTGTTCAGTTGGCTTGCTGGCAGTAATAGCCCTAGCATGTACTCTGACAATACTGTGGCAACCGTCTTCTGTGCTCTATATGAAGTCACCAGCAAAAACATAGAGAACTCCAAAACCCTGTTGTTAGGAATATTTTCCTAATGCGAGCTCTCTGCCGACACAAATTCCCAGTCAAGCCAAATCAAAACAAACCAAATTAAGAAATATCCAGGTTTAATGGGAGTCCTGCGAGAGAAAACCAGAGGCCACAAACGCGACCACCGGGAGGAAGGAAAAGAGACCACGTGTTCCTCTTTTGGGAGTTCATTTAAATACTCTGTGGGAGTGGTCCTGACACCCCCTGACCTGGTCTACTGGGATTTGGAGTCCAGACCAATATAACTCTCAGGCCTGGGGGCTGGGATAGATGCGAGGGGCTGGGGCCTATGCTCCCAACTTAACACCTGTCTGACTCAAGAGTCTTAAAGAAGCTGGTGAACACAACCAAACACAGAGTATGCACCCTCTCTGAGAGTGCTGGAGACAGCAGTCCAGGACCTGAATACATCTGAGCAGCATCAGGACCTCCAGGGCACTTACCAAAGCATGAGTGATGTGAGTGAAATCAGAACCATTATCCCTGTGTTGATGTTAGAGTGAGGTCTATTCAGATCACACCCTTGTCCACCACCAGTAAACTAAAGATCAGTAGCATCACCAGTACCGTCAGGAACAGAAGACCTCCATCTGACTGACAGGATGGCCACTTGTGCAGTATCCCAATAGCCAAGGGGGTTCCACACATAAAGACCTCTAGCATGGCTCTAGCAAACCTTGGCCAGTTCACATTGTTGGACCCTGAAGTCCAACTACCGGGAAGAGTCGCCCCAAGAGACCATCTCTCACACCACGGTTGATGTAAAAGCATGAGGATTTTATTAATTCTGTCGTGGCAGGGTCTTTCAGCATTCGAGAAGCCAGAAAGACTGGCTGGTAAGGCTACTTTTAAAGCAAAATAAAAAACAGAAACAATGGGGGAGTCTGGGGGTTGTTCTTTAACTATTATGAGTGGCTTATTCAAAAGGGCAGTTACCAATAATTGGCTAAAAAGCGGTTGCCAGATCAGATGAGGTAAGAGGAAACATCTGAGTGTTACTTTGCCCCTTTCCCAGGGACTGAGTCAAAACATCTGTGGACATCTGTGGGTTATCTGTCCCAGTTTCATAAACGGAGCTCTATTTGGAGAACACTCACAAGGACTCAGGGAGATGGAAAGTTCTCAACATTTTAGTAAGTGCATGTGTAGTTGTTAGATCTTTGGTTCCCAGGGGAGGGGGGCACTACTGCTGAGAGGCCTCAGCTTAAAGTTCTACAACACCAGTTCTTATTCAACCCCAGCAAGAGAGCTACATAGATGCTTACAACATTATCATCTCTGTTAAAGCCAAGATGACGCCACCAGAAAGGGCTTTGTGCTTGCAGTCTCCTTGGAGCTATGAAGAGCCTTTTAAAAACATGACCACAGTTCACTTTCCAGCTTCGACTGGTTGCTCAAAAGAGTATGAACTGGAGTTGACTACCAATTACATAGACTTTTATTCCATTAAGTAGCATACATGTGGATGTAGCTTCAAGATGCCTGCAAAGGAACGTTTTCTCACTTTGTTTAATCCTCCCAAGGCTGTGACCCTTTAATACAGCTCCTCCTGTTGTGGTGATCCCCAACTATAAAATTTTGTTTCTATTTCATAACTGTAATTTTGCTACTGTTATGAATCATAATATAAATATCTGATTGCAGGATATATGATATGCAACACCAAAGGGGTCACAACCCACAGGTTGAGAACCACTGGTTTAGACTGAAGTAAAAAGTCTGGCTTGACTTAGTGTTGTAATGTGCAGTGGAATGGGTGAAAAGCATATTTATTTTCTTTTTTGAGAAATTTTCAGGGAAGTGACGAAACCCTCATGAAGGGATCTCCAGCTCATCCTCGTCAGCAGTGCTCAGGATCAGACACTGTCATTCAGAGTACAATAAAAACACAGACACCTATGCAGTATTGTGGTAGCCAAGGAGATGGCACACAGAGAATCCTGTGCCCCGGCTCCAGCAAAGTTGTGATTCTATCAGGTAAAGGTGTGGGTCACGTGATGAGAAGTGTAAGAAACAGGTGAAACAAGATGGGCGTTTGTAGGTCAGACGAAATGACAGACGTTTTCTAAATGGGAGTAAAGTTAGGTTCAAACTGAGCAGCAAGAGTGGTGCCCTCGTGTTTTATTGCTGCTGTATTTTATTATCTCTCCTGAGCTTCTTCTGTTGGTGTGAATGTGGAACTGCCAGACTGGTGAAGTACCAACATTCGTAATGCAGTGTGACATTTGGAAAGATGCTTGCAGAAACTGTAGCTTAAAAAACAACCAAGAGGACTGGAACATGACTCAGGGATGAAGAGCACTCGTTCCTCTTCAGAGGACCTGGTTAGGTTCCCAGCACCCATAGGCTGGCAACAACTCTAGTGTCAGGGGATCCAGCACCCTCTTCTGGCCTCCTTGGGTATCAAGCATGCATATGGTGGTATCCAAACACACACACTAGCAAAACACTAGTACATACAAAATAAAAATAAATCTTTTAAAAAAAAATCTGGAAATACAAGGAGCTACTAATAAAACCAAACTCTGAAAACACCCACCCCCTTTGCTGACCTGAGACCTCATGGAATCCTAACCAGAGTCTCAACCAGAGCTCTTGGTAGGAACCCACAGAACCCACCTGTCTATTAACCACCCCACACAAAACCACATGAAGCCCAGCCTGGAACCACAGAGAGGATCCTAGACTGATAAACATTCTGCATTTGGGTCCACAGACGGCCATGCAGGGGTGATTGTAAACATTGCTGCTCAAATGGAAAGGTATCCTGGCACCTGGAAGCCAAGGAATACCACTACATCATACAGCAAGGCAAACCTCACATGAGATTTATCGGGAGGAAAGAAACCAGGAGGGTGGCTACCTCTTCTTGAGCAAGAAACATCAGCAAACTGAACAGGATAGAGAGCTTTCATAGAGTTTTTAGTAAAGGGGTAGAACTATTCAGGGTGGAGCTTTCCAGGGTGGAGACTGGTGGGATTTTGTATCCAGAGATTGGGCTTTTTACTCTGTAGGGTGGGGCCAGGGTTCAGCAGTTAGGGTAGTTAGAGTGTTCTGTGGGTGGAACCCAGCAGTTAGAGGTCCTTGGGGGAGGGGCATGGCCACTCATGTGGCTCAAGGGACTTACATTCCCCCCTTTTATGTTTATTATCGATAAACAACCAGGCCATGGGGGAGAGGGTGATGATATCATTAGACAGCTTTCTGTTGAATCAGGACATTAAGGTTCTTTGGGGCCATCTTGATCTCCGTCATCAGGATGGAACCAGGGGCCACAGGTCTCTGGCTCTGTAGCTAGGGGTTGGTTGTAATAGTAACTGGTTAAAAGTCTGGCTGGAAATCTCTTGGATCTGTTGTTGAAGAAATCTAGACAAGAAGTTTATAAGGCAGGGTACAACCAATAGGACTAAGAAAAGCAGGGAAAGGAGGTCAAGAAGGGTAGCATCCCATTTCATATGTTGGAAGCCAGCCTACACCTGTAGGTGTTATAGGTCTGCAGGGAATGTGTCCTGGCCACCAGAAGCCAGGCTACACCTACAGCTTGTGGGGGAATCTATACTGGCCACTAGAAGCCAGGTTATACCTACAGCTTGGGCGGGGGGAGCTATCCTGGCACACCTATATGACTTTTGTAATAAAAGTTAACAAAGCAGGGAGCTCCATAATGACATTTACCCAGGAGGGGAGAGACAAAGTAGAACAGAGGTACAAGCGTCTTAGTGAGTAGAACTGCAAGTGTGGTTGGTGTGGGACAATTCTGTATTCTGTCAATTATGTTTTAAATAAATGCTCATTGGCCAGTAGCCAGGCAGGAAGTATAGGCAGGACAACCAGACAGGAAGTAGAGGTGGGTCAATGAGAACAGGAGAATTCTGGGAAGAGGAAAGCCCATTCCTCTGCAGTCCTGCCTAGACAAAGAAGAAGGAAGATGTGACCTACCCCGCTGAAAAAGGTACTGAGCCATGTGGTTAAGATACATAAGAATAATGGGTTAATATAAGTTATAAAATTTAATAAGAAGCCTGAGCTAATGGGCCAATCAGTTTGATTAATGTAGACCTCTGTGTGATTTCTTTGGGACTTAATGACTGCAGAAACTGGGCAGGACAGAAACCCTGACAACACATGGTAGGGCCCTGAAGGGTGCTGCAGGGGGTATGCCCCTGTGGTAGGCAGCCCAAAAAGCATACAAGATTCTTAAAAGGTCAGAGATAAGAGACTTATGTCTGCTGAGGCTAAGGAGAGAGTGTGAGTATTGAGCCTGGGTGATATATTTGGTGGAGTTTGATGAGGCTGGTAAAGCTGTCCCCCAACCCTGACAATAGGGGAGCAAGAAGATGTAGGTCTGTAAATCTCTGTCGGGACTAAAATAGGTGGTCCGAGTGTCCAGAAAGAGGGAGACAGATTGCCCTGATACTGTGATGTCTGCTGCCAGTGGGAGGTGGCAGTGGTTGGGCAAAGGGAACCCAGCCCCTCAGTCATCCATGGCCAGATCTAGGAAGTCAGCTGAAGGGCCACCTGGGCTTGATGTCCCCATACCATGAGGGACATAAGCACAGTCAACACCCTAATGCCCTTCTTGATGGCACCTTGGACATGGTCTGGGTGGTATATGAGGGATCAGACAGGCCCAGGCCCAGAGAACCTTCTGACTGCATTTGAAACAGGGACCCAGAGGTTTTCAGGATTTGGGAAGCCAGGGAGCCTGGGCAGTTGCTATGGCCACTCAAAGGGTCTTCACTAGCATCAGGTATTTTTGGTTTTGGCATTCTCATCTTTCCCATGGTATACCTTAAAGGCCCTTGCAAGTTACAAACTGATCCCTACCACCTGTAATTTCATTCAGGGTCCTGGTCAGGGACTGCCTCAGCCCTGACTGGGTGGGCAGCCTATAGCTAATAAAGGAGAAAGAGAAACCAGAGAGGCTGGACAGTAAGAGAAGGGACTGTGGGCTGAGGCTTGTTAAGTGTGATCAAAAATAATGGAAGAAGCCAGAAAGTCAGCCTGATCTACAAGAGCGAGTTCTAGGACAGCCAGGGACATTTCAAAAAAAAAAAAAAAAGGAAGAATCATCTGGTTTGGGCCTCACAGCTAGGAGGAATTGTTTTCCCTTGGATGGCTTATGTCATGTGGTCACTTTTATCAAGATGGGAGTGAGGTCACATGGCAATGTCCATCCTTTCCAACTCTACTTGAGATGGCTGTCAGTGAGGGAGCAGCAGCTAAGGTGGCAGCAACCCACACGTTTCCTTTAAGTTTATCTTCGTATAGATCTGTAACTCCCAATCCTTGTGTTCTGTGCTTCTGTTACAGATTTTACAGGGTTTTAATCAGACCCAGTATGCTTACAAATCTTGAGATACAGAAAGTTTTCACAATAGTTTTTCAAATCTTGAGATAAAATTTATACCTTAGCAAAATTTTTAGAGTTAAAGGAAAACCAAAAAGGTATGAGAGGCAATAATCGCTATTGGCAACAGTCCCTTCCTTTGCTTTGTTTTGCTCTCCTTTCTCTGTCACACAGCAGGTGGCTTGCCTGATACCAGACAGATTTTGGAAGAAACCTTTCAACAAACATTCCTGGGTCTACAGGATGGGGAGCCATTCCCTAACTAAAGCCAGATTTAATTCAAGCGGGGCAGCACAAAACAGCAGTCTAATGCCACTCATACTTAAAAGATACCTGGGTCCCTGTAAAATTGAGGGCAAAGAAGGCTTAGAGCTAGGACATTTTTGAGTCTTGGCTATAGACAAAGGATGCTGCAGGAGGGTGGGAGCTGAGAGATGCACCAGCCCCTGAGGAGTGTGTGCAGGGTTGTGCAGGGTGTGTGCAGAGTGTGTGGGGTATATACAAGGTATGTGCAAGGTATGTGCAAGGTGTGTGCAGGGTGTGTGCAGAGTGTGTGCAGGGTGTGTGCAGAGTATTGCAGGGTGTGTACAGGGTGTGTGCAGAGTGTTGCAGGGTGTGTGCAGAGTGCGTGCAGGGTGTGTGCAGAGTGCGTGCAGGGTGTAGCAGGGTGTGTGCAGAGTGCGTGCAGGGTGTGTGCAGAGTGTTGCAGGGTGTGTGCAGGGTGTGCAGAGTGTGTGCAGGGTGTGTACAGGGTGTGTGCAGGGTGTGTGCAGAGTGCGTGCAGGGTGTAGCAGGGTGTGTGCAGAGTGCGTGCAGGGTGTGTGCAGAGTGTTGCAGGGTGTGTGCAGGGTGTGCAGAGTGCGTGCAGGGTGTGTACAGGGTGTGTGCAGAGTGTTGCAGGGTGTGTGCAGGGTGTGTGCAGGGTGCGTGCAGGGTGTGTGCAGGGTGTGTGCAGAGTGTTGCAGGGTGTGTACAGAGTGTTGCAGGGTGTGTGCAGAGTGATGCAGGGTGTGTGTATGGTATGTAAAGAGTATGTACAGGGTGTGTGCAGGGTGTATACAGAGTGTGTATAGGGTGTGTGCAGAGTGATGCAGGGTGTGTGTATGGTATGTAAAGAGTGTGTACAGGGTGTGTGCAGGGTGTGTACAGAGTTTGTATAGGGTGTGTGCAGAGTGTGTGCAGGGCGCGTATAGGGTGTGTGCAGGGTGTGTGCATGTTGCAGCTGGCCTACCCCTTCTACTCCTTTGCTTTCTCCCCATCTTGCTAGGTCTCACTCCTAGCTCCTACTTTGCAACAAACTTACTGATCCATCTATGGTTACTTAAAAGTCTGGACATTTACATAGTGTGTTGGGGGGAGACTAGACAAAGACAAATAGGGCTTGGAGCAGAGAAATGGGGAATGGGGAATCCCTTTCTGTTTCCCTATCACTCACAATATTTGTAAAGGTTCAGAGGGGTATTAGGATCTGAGCTGCCATTAGCTGGCACTTTGGATTGATTATCTAAGGGGTACAGAAGCCAAATTTTATTGCAAAAGTGAATAAATTTAGATCCTTTCAGAGAGGCTGGAAGTTTTCTAAGAGGTGTCCCAAGGGGGAATGAACAAGTATGGAAGACACATTTCCATGGATGAGAGAAGAGGAAATCATCACTGCAGCCTGTAGCTGTGGGCATCACCAGGACACAAAGGACCGAATGAGAACCAAGCTATTCAGTGGGTTATCACCATAGTCAACAGGGATCAGGGGCTTAGCCTGGCTAAGCCAGAGGAGAGACTTAGTGCCTGGTACCAGGGCTTCCATAGATGCAAGACAGTGAAAAAAATTGAGTTTTAGGGGGAGACTTTTATTCACAAGAAAGAGACTGGGAATTGGGTCACAAAATCCATGAGGTCCTAATGGAGCCTTGGGATAATAGGCAGCTCCAGGGGCAATGTGGAGAAAGAGAACAGGAGGGGGCGCCTGGTTTGGCCTAAAGAAACTGCAGGATTGCAGCTCCAGGGGTGGGGGATGGGGTTAGGTGAAGAGGGCCAGCCACAGCCTTAAAGACTGGGCTGGGGTTACCTCTGCTTCCAAGAGTACCAGAGGGGTGCAGGACACTTAACAAACAGTCCCTTTCTCAGACTCAGGGAAACATTTACACAACCAAAGGGGAAACTTACCTAATTGCTGCTGGTGAATAGGGTTCTAAGTGTTCAGTGAGCCAGAAGGTGAGTCTGATGCAGGTGGACTGGAGATGAGGGATGGGGTCTCAGTGCAGCTTAGAGTATGAGGGCATTGGCACCAAATGCAACCATTGTAGCTCAGATGGAAAGATATTCTGGCAGCTGGAAGCCAAGGGATGCCACAAAGTCACACCACACAACAAACTTCACACAAGCGATTTATTGGGAGAGAAAGAAAACAGGAGGGTGGCTGTCTCTGCTCGAGCAAGAAACAGCAGCAAACTGAGCAGGATACAGGACTTATATAGAGTTTCTTAGGAAGGGGGTGGAACTTTTCAGGATAGAGATTGGTGGGATTTCATGTCCAGAGATTGGGCTTTTTACTCTGTAGGGTGGGGTCAGGGTTCAGCAGTTAGGGCAGTCAGAGTGTTCTGTGAGTGGAACCTGGCAGTTGGAGGTCCCTGGAGGAGGGGCCTGGCCACTCATGTGGCTCAAGGGGCTTCTGGTAATAACAACAATTATCCAGAGTTCTAACAGAGGCATGGCCAGATATCCATGCCAATAAATTTTACTAATGACCTACCAGCAGCTAGATCCCATCACAAAAACACAAACAACAGGGGCTGGAGAGATGGCTCAGAGGTTAAGAGCATTGCCTGCTCTTCCAAAGGTTCTGAGTTCAATTCCCAGCAACCACATGGTGGCTCACAACCATCTGTAATGGGGTCTGAACCCCTCCACTGGCATGTAGGCATACACACAGACAGAATATTGTATACATAATAAATAAATAAATATTTTTAAAAAAACAAAACAAAAAATACACAAACAACACAAATGATCGATATGTCTTTTCCAGAAACTAGCACCTTTGATGTTACATTCCCTGAGAAAACAACTTAGCTGCTGCACCAGTGGCTCAAAAAGGGAATTATAAATATGCCCGAGGAATTCAACAAGGATATTCAATGAAGACTGCAAAAAGACAGTCAAAATAATTAAAACCAGTCAGGATATGAAAGTAGTTTAGTAAAGAATTAGAATCTCTGCAGAAAAACTAAGCAATTAAAATGAGAAATGAAAATCTCAGAAAGCTAAACAAAACTCCCAAAGGAAAGCCTTCAACAGATTGGGTCAAATAAAAGAGAGGACTGCGGGCCTTGACGGCAGGGAAGACGAACTGGAGCACTGATTTTATAGTATAACTATAGAGCTGTGGTCAAATGGGCATGCTGTTGGACAAAACAGATACATTGATCAAAGGAACAGAACTGAAGACCGGGCATATGCGCATACACTTACAGACACCTGATATTTGACAAAGAGGTCAAAATGTCACACTGGAGAAAAGACCACATCTTCAACGAACAGCACTGGTGGAACTGGAAGGCTGCATGAAGAGGACTGAAACTCGATTCTTGTCTCTCACACTGAACAAAACCTCAACAGAAGCCCTGACACCCCGAATCTAACCGGTTCTCAGAAGAGAAAACATTTGGATATAGGAAAGTGGTCCCTAAACAGGACCCCAATAGGACAGACATTCAGACCAAGTGGGGCCACGCGAAACAGAAAGATTTTTGTACAGAAGGACACTATCATTCGAGTGCACCGGCTGGCTACAGAATGGAAAAAATCTTAACCAGTTCTACATCTGACATAAGGTTAGTATTTAGAATATACAAAGAGCTCAAAAAACTAAACACCAAGAAATCACGCAACCACATTTAAAAATGGGGCCTGGAACTAAATAGTGTCAAAATGTGAAACACAAATGAATGAGAAATATTCTTTAAAATGTTCACTATCCTTAGCCATCAGGAAAATGCAAATTTAAACTTTGAGCGTTACCTGGTCAGAATGGCCACAACCAAAAACAATTTAAATGACAGCAGACCCCGAGGAGTATGTGGGGAAAAGAGGTTTCTTCCTCACCGCTGACTCAAGTACAGACTAGTGCAGCCATGGAGGAAAGCAGCATAAAGATTCCTCAATAGGCCGGGCGGTGGTGGCGCACGCCTTTAATCCCAGCACTCGGGAGGCAGAGGCAGGCGGATCTCTGTGAGTTCGAGACCAGCCTGGTCTACAAGAGCTAGTTCCAGGATAGGCTCCAAAACCACAGAGAAACCCTGTCTCGAAAAACCAAAAAAAAAAAAAAAAAAAAAAGATTCACTCTTGGACATATATTTGAAGGATTCTACATATCATTACAGAGATACCAGGTCATCTATGTCCATTGCTGCTCTGTTCACAATAGCCAAATGTCCATCTATTGATGAATGGATAGCAAAAATGTGGTACACTAATAGAATATTATTTAGCTGTTAAGAAAAACTTAATTATTAAATCCATAGGTATATGGATAGAACTGGAAACAATCATCTTGAGTGAGGTAACCCAGACCTAGGAAGATAAACACTGCATGTTCTATCATAAGTTAGCTTTTACAGAAGAAGGAGAAGGAGAAGGAGAAGGAGAAGGAATGTGTGTTTCATTTGAAATACCTGTGGAAGTGAAGCGGATGTAGGGTGTCATGGGGAGGAGGAGAAAGAGCGCTAGAATGTAGCACTGTGGCGGGAACAGTGGACCGCGGAGGATTACAGCAGGTGGAGGACGAGAGGCCAAGGCACTGTAGGAAATGTGGGAAGGGACAGCTAACACTAAAACCTTTTGAAAAAGCCACGCTGTAGAAGCTTCCTAAAACACACACAGACATGCACACAGACAGACAAATGTGCATGTGCATGCACACACACAATTTAAATTCAGTTACCCTGTAATAGAGAGCCATATCCCACATGCTACCAAATAAAAGCCCACTACTTATATGCATTTTTTTCTCTTTTTATTCTTTGGAGGCTTGCCACCCAGCTCCCAAATCATCACATGGAGACTTATTCTTTCTTATGAATGCCTGGCCTTGGCTTGGCTTATTTCTAGCCAGCTTTTCTTAAAGTATCCTGTCTACCTTTTGCCCCTGGGATTTTTACCTTTCTCTATTTCTGCATATCTTTTCTTTCCTTCTTATTCCACAACCGGCTGGGTTGCTGGCCCCTGGCATCCTCTTCCCTCACTCCTTCTCTTTTTCTCCTTCTGTTTATCCTCTCTGCCAGACAGCCCCGCCTGTCCTTTTCCTGCCTCACTATTGGCCCTTCAGCTCTTTATTAGACCAATCAGGCGTTTTAAACAGAAAAAGTAACAACACTTCACAGAGTTAAACAAATTCGACATAAAAGAATGCAACACATTTTGCATCATTAAACCAATGTTCCACAACATAATCAAACATAATACATTTAAAAGTATTATTCCATGATTCCTGCATATTTGGAATCATCAGTAGGAACTTAATATCAGTTTTAACCCATTTATCCAGAGATTGATATATGGTTAAAAAAAAACAAAAAAACAAACAAACAAACAAACAAACAGAATTTCATAGAACGGTGAGGAATTATAGTAGAACTTACTACCGCTTGAGCTGGTGGCTTGGTCCATACAAGGAGGGCCTGAGCATTAGGGGAGAGAACCGGGGTTTTGCTCAGTCACGGATGGAGTCAGGGCAAAGGTCGGAATGCAGAGTAAGCACGGCCATCCCAGGGTGGCCAATGCCCTTGAGGGGACAGTGGAGGGCTGAAGGCAGTCCGGATAAAGTTCGCACCCTGTGAAATCAAAGTCCTGAAATGAAGCCTTAAAGAAGTCAAGCTGTAGACAGCAATGGTCAGAGACAAAAGCGGGAATCAGGGTCCGCACCAGTGGTCCCAGCTGGGTTGGCAGCACGGAAGGAAAATGAAAAGCCCAAGCAGGGGCCAGAGGCACCAAGCGGCCCGTTAATTGTCCTGTGAGTCATGGAGTGAGGAGCACTGCTGATGCCCTGTGGGGAAGGCACGTCTTTACGTCTTTACGTCTTTACGTCTCTCTGAACTGTGCGTGCCACAAAGTGCTGTTTGTCGTCACTTCAACCCCCCACACCGCTGTTGCCCTCCTCACCAGCCCCACCCCCTCCCTGGGCCTAACTACTTCATCATGTGGCCATGTGCTCCCTGCAAATGCGCCAAGGCAGGAGCCTTTCTTATTGTCAATGTTCACAGCTGCGTGTTGTGTGGTGCGTCTTGAAGGCCAGGCAGGTCTTGATGGACGAGTCTCCCTAACCACCAGTGAGAACTCACCTTATTATCGCGAGCTGTAGTCCCAGGGCTCTGAGGACTGTCCTGTCCTGTGGGCCTTCGGGTTATGGTGCTTCATATAATGTGGCTGTCTAGCTGTGGTGGTCCAAAAAGCAGATGACACCAGCCATGGATGTGAATCACAGACAGTAATGCGATCCCAGCTCCCTGGGGTGCCGTCTAGGGAACGGTGACTGTGTGGCCTGTATCGTGCTTTGTACATTATCCCTGCTTCCCACCCATTCACGGTTTCTAGATCCTAGGATAGAGTTTCTGGTACCTCCTCCCACAGGTGCAATCATCAGGGACCACTGCTTTCCTCACCTGTGGGGTTTGGGGTTGACAGGGTGTCTTGTAGCCCAGGCTGCCCTTGAAATTCCTATAGCTGGAGATGATCTTTAACTTCCTGTCCTCCTGCTAACCAATTATAAAATTTCAGGTGTGTACCACCATGCTCCGTGTGATCACTAATCTTGCTTATCAGCTTGACTACATCTGGAACTAAGCTGCTGGGCATGCCTGTGAGGGGTTTTCTTGACTGGGTTATTTCAAGCAGAAAAACCCACTCTAAGTGTGGCCCGCACCTTCCTAGGGCAGTCCATGTGAAAGGACACGAACCAGGGAAGCTGCTTCTCACCGGTTTGCCCCTCTCGCTGGCAAGTTCACCCACCATGTGGCAGCAATTCTTGAACAATCCAAGGTAGACTGAGGACCACAAGCTCTCCAGGCATCCCCGGCCTTCAGCTCCAGATGGGAACTGCCAGATTCAATGACCAGCCATATAATCTGTGTATAATAACCAGCATTGTTCTCAACTTTGTGAGAGATTTAAAATTGTAAGTAAACTTATTCTACCTAACTAAAGTTTCTGAAGTTTGCTTTGGGAATAGCTTGTGCCTAGTTCTTCTGTGTCATGCCAATTGTTTCTGGCACTGTGGATAAGAGCCTCATAAACTCTGTAAACCTTCTAAATATCGATAGTTATTGAATAAGATATATCTGCATACAATCACTTATTTTTCTTTTTTTTTTCTTTCTTTTTTTTTTTTTTTTTTTTGGTTTTTCGAGACAGGGTTTCTCTGTGGCTTTGGAGCCTGTCCTGGAACTCCCTTTGTAGACCAGGCTGGTCTCGAACTCACAGAGATCCACCTGCCTCTGCCTCCCAAGTGCTGGGATTAAAGGCGTGCGCCACCACCGCCCGGCTCACTTATTTTTCAAAACAGTTTAACTCTGTCCATTGTGGTTTTGAAAACCATATAAATAAACTGATGTAGAAGTTTATTACTAAATTCTGTAGAGATGCTGCTCCAACAAATCCAAACCTTCTTCCGAGCAGGATAAGCAGAACGGACTCCAGCGCCCCTAAGAGCCACTTCTGTATCTCACCTGGTTAAAGCAGGACTAAGGGACTTAAGGACTCTAATTCCTCCATGTCTGTCACCTGCCCCTCCCCCAACCAGGACGACTCTTACTCTGGCATCCTGGGACAGAGAACAAGCTGCCAGATGGCCCATCAGCAATGTCTTCAGAGACTTTTTCTCAGAGACAAAGGGGGCGTGGCCAGAACCAAGGTAAAGGCACACTGTAATCCACGCCTGCCAGCTGAAGCTGAAGGGTTATAGTTCCGAGGTTACAGCATAGGCTTCATGATAAAATCTTTTCTCAAACCAGCAAGATGGAGTTGCTTATGTCCACCCTTCCAAAGGAAACCGGAAGCCAGGAGATTATAAAACATGATTCTTATGCATGGCTCCTGGCAGTAGCTAAACATGCTCTAGCCTCATTTCCTGCTTACATTCTATTTTTTTACTTATATATTTGCTTCAGATACTGGCATGTTCCTCCTCAAGAGTGAGGGGTTAAACCAGCAAGTGCAAAAACTTACCAGTCTGGCAGAGCAAATTCTCTTCCTTGGTTTTGTTGCTTTTTTTGTTTTTAAAACATTCTGTTAGGTAATTTGATAATGGAGTTTGTGTAACTAGTGGAAATTTCATATCATTTATTGTCAGAAAAAGTTAAAAATTTTTATTTATAGTCTCTCTATTAAGAATTATTAATTCTTAAAACACTTATCACTTGATCGTTTATAGCATTGGGCAAAACTGCATGTGCTTAAACTTTGTCTCAAATTACGCTGATTTCATATTATATGGATGTCTATTTTTATGAATCATAACGACCACTTTTAGAAAGATATTCTCAACCAGTCTGCCTCCATCTTAGGCTTGGAAGCCATCTTATATTAAAGACAAACTAGGTTCATTCCTGTTTATGATTAAATTTGTTTCTCAAAGGTTCAGCTATATATGAACTGCCTTAACTACAAATGGCTCTGCACTGCTTGTTCCAGGAAACCACAACTAAGCCTTTGTTTCAAAAGGTAGTCGAATCTGTGGGGTTAACAGTGTCGCGCACCTTTTAACCCAGCACTAGGAAGGTAGAGGCAGGCAGATCTCTGTGAGTTCATGGCCAGCCTGGTCTACATATTAAGTTCCAGAACAGCCAGGGTTATGTACAAAGACTCTATTTCAGGGGGAAAAAACGTCATCCGCCGGGCAGTGGTGGTGCACGCCTTTAATCCTAGCACTTGGGAGGCAGAGGCTGGCGGATCTCTGTGAGTTCAAGCCCAGCCTGGTCTATAAGAGCTAGTTCCAGGACAGGCTCCAAAGCTATAGAGCAACCCTGTCTCGTAAAACAAAAACAAACAAGTCTGATACTGTTTTCATTTATAAATACATTTTAGCCGATGTAACCTTAGTTAGAAAATTCAGTGTAAATGCACAGCTGGGGCTGATTCTCCGCAAAAAGCCCTGCCATAAATACTTGTAGCCAAGAACTTGTCGTTTACTGTCCCACAGGGTCTGAGACGGTGGGCCGAGCCAAGCCGTCTCCGAGGCCCTGCGGTGATGAACGTCCAATCAAGCACTCAGACCGAGAGCAGGGGCGGGCTGAAGTCTGCGCCACCTGTTCGCCATCTTGGGTCTGGTCCAGATGTTCCGTACTGCCCAGACGGCCCGGGAGGTTCTGCACATGGCCGCGTGAGGAACCACGCACGATGAGGACCCTGGTGCCCCGGAATCTGGAGATGGTGAGTCTGGCGGGTGGTCCCTGGTCCCCGCGCGGGGACTCTCCGCAGCTCTGGCTCGGAGCGTGTGTTGTGCCGGACGGGAAGGAAAGCGATAACCACGCCTGGACCCGGCGCCTTGGCTTTTCATTGTCTAAGTCCCTCAGCTCCTCATCTCTGTCTCCTGGCTCCCGCTCCAATTCCCGACACTGCACCAGGGTTTTAGGTGTTCAGCCTGGTGCCTAGATGGTCTCCCATCTGTCCCCGGGACCTCAGCTCGACTCTATCCCCCAGGTACCTGGAACTCCATCTATTTGTGTCGTGAACTCCATCTCTTGGCTCCCAGTTTGGCAAAGCACCTCTGGCCTGGGCCTGGGCATGCCATGGGGGCCGGGACCCGCCTGTGTGTTCCTGCGGCTGGATAGGTGTTCAGGGGACAGCAGAGGCCCTGTACCCGCGGGTGGTGGGACCCACAGGACGGGCGCGGGGAGCATCGCTGAGCGCTGGTGTTATCCCTGGTGAGCAGATCACGGTCACATCACGCAAGAGCATGGAGTGGCTAGGCCTCTGGGGATTGGTTTCGCCAGGCGCCCTGCAGACCGCTAAACCAAAGGCGCTTTTGTCAGTCTCTTCTTCCTCCGGACCAGGATTTCCATTTTCCGTGTGTCACAGTGAACGTGGATGGGACGCCTCTTCCTTTATTTGGCAGTTGTGTCTGTACAGCCCTGGTGAGCCTAGTACTCATGTAGAGAGGGCTAGCCCCAAAGTCACAGAAATCTGCTTGCTTCTTCCTCTGCCTCCCCAGTGCTGGGATTAAAGGCATGCACCATCACCGCCCAGCTTTTGTTTAAGGTTTTAAAGAACTGAAATGTCAATTTATAAAATGCTTTTACTAATTTTCATTTTAAGAACAGAGTGCGGAATTCCCTCTTTGGCATGCCGGCTTCCTCTCAGCACTTGTCTCTTTTTAAAACTGTTTTTATAGTTGTATGTAGAGTGCAGGCATCCTGCTACGTGATGCATTCAATATCTGGTGCGTGTCTGTTAGAATTCAAACCGTCAAAAGCCACTGGGCCCAGCGGTGGTAGCATACACCTTTAATCCCAGCAGCACTCGGGAGCCAGGGGCAGATGGATCTCTGTGAGTTTGAGGCCAGCCTGGTCTACAAGAGCTAGTTCCAGGACAAGCTCCAAAGCTACAGAGAAACCTTGCCTTGAAAAAGAAAAACAAAAAGCCAGTGGAAGAGAGTACTCACACGAAGTCGGTGAATGGACAGAGTTTTATGTTTTTTTCCCTTTTAACTACTTTGCCATGGAAGTAGTTAAGCACCATTTGATTTTAGATCCAGAGAGACTTGCATGTGCCCAGATGCTTTTGTTTCCAGAGCTTTAGGTTTTTCTGTATTCAATAAACGGAGGTCCTCCGCATAAGGACCAACTTCTTTCAGGAAGTGGAAGATTTTAGAGGACTTGGAGACTTCATTTGAGAAATCACAGGTATAGCTGTCTGTGTTGTAATCCTTTGGAAAACTCTGACCATGTTTTCTGAAATCCTTACACTAACAGATTTTTGGATTGGTTTTTCTTTCTCCCATGAAACAAATCAAATGTCGCCTGCTATGAGACCGCCACAGAATAGAATGAACCCCCACTTTGTGTTCCAAAAGCTGAAGACTTGGGTTGAAGAGAACTGTGTCGTTACAGGAGCGGGAGCAGGTATCATTTGAGGATGTAGCCATGGACTTCACCCGGGAAGAGTGGCAGGACCTGGATGCTGCCCAGAGGACCCTCTACAGGGACGTGATGCTGGAGACCTACAGCAGCCTGGTGTCCTTGGGTGAGTCAGACTCCTCTAGAAACTCCAGAAGCAATTCTTTCTTTTTTTAGTTGATAAGGTAGGAATCATTGCTAATTTAATATTAATCCAGTGCACATTTCCAAGTGTTTGGGAGCAGTGGGGTTTGCAATGCCTTAGGTCATCTGTAATGGTCAGACGAATGGTTGTCATCTGTAATGGTTAGACGAATAGTTGTCATCTGTAATGGTCAGACAAATGGATGTGAGAGAGACATTTATCAGCCCGGCTTTACTTTTTTCTATTGTGAACATTTTAAACTTATCTAATAAATGTTTTGAAGAATTTAATTGTTTTTTATCTTGTTTGCTGTTCTGTAGAATATAAGTTCTTCCTCACTTCCACAGACATCTCACTAAAAACCACTCACTGCCTTTCCAACCCCAGCATACATTTTTCCATACTTGAGAGTTAACACTGTTTTTATCTCTACTTCTTGGCTGTCATCTTTATTTCGGAGTTTGGGTAGCATAAAGGTGTGTGTGTGTGTGTGTTAGTGTGCACACGTGCACATGTGTGTCTATACATTTCATTTATATCTTTGACTTTTCTGGGAAACATCCACTCACAATAAATATGGAGGTCTTCCTACCGTCAGGGTGTTCAATGTCCTTATATGTTATGGAAATTAATTTCATGTTAAATGAGTCGTTTAGCAGTATTTTCTTATTCTGTAAGTTGATTTCTGTTTTCTTTTTTTGGTTTTTCGAGACAGGGTTTCTCTGTAGCTTTGGAGCCTGTCCTGGAACTCCCTTTGTAGACCAGGCTGGCCTCGAACTCACAGAGATCCGCCTACCTCTGCCTTCCGAGTGCTGGGATTAAAGGTGTGCGCCACCACCGCCCGGCCTGTAAGTTGATTTCTTCTAATAATTGTCTACTTTTCTGTATAGATGATTTGGAGATTGATGCTCTCCCATGTGTTGACTCATGTTTCTGTTCTCCACATGTATAAAAATACTGATGCTGCCCATATATTCTAGGAACTTCATGGCTTTCAACTCTCATATTTAACTTTGGACTCAGTTTTAGGTTACTTCTATGGTGACAATGAAGATGCCCTGTATCTTAGCTCAGAATTGATGCAAGAGAACGTCCCTTGTGAATATGAGTTCTTAGACTTATTGAAACCAGCTGGTGATGTTTAGTGGTCCATTGCACCAACCAAACACCGGAGACAGGCATTTTAAAAGGAAGCACAGTGTGCTTTTGCTTGTGGTTTGGTTTCCAGTTGATTTAGAGTTACAAATGCATCTTTATTTAAAAAGCTGAACTAGCCGGGCGGTGGTGGCGCACTCCTTTAATCCCAGCACTCGGGAGGCAGAGGCAGGCGAATCTCTGTGAGTTCGAGGCCAGCCTGGTCTACAAAGGGAGTTCCAGGACAGGCTCCAAAGCTACAGAAAAACCCTGTCTCGAAAAACCAAAAAAAAAAAAAAAAAAATCTGAACTAAAATTTGGCATTTTCCACTAACTAGGGAGCAAAGATCTGCACAGGCTCACACTCTTTTGCTTGGCCGCTGTTCTTGTGTGTGCTCGTGGCAGCTGTGCCCTTTTGTGCGGGCTCGTAGCAGCTGGGCCCTTTTGCTTCCTTGACAGCTCTGACAGCAGCTATCGCTAAGCTTTCCTAACTTCTGCATTCTGACTCCTGTTGGCCACAATGTCAGGAAGAGATCAGCCAGGGACAGCCGGGTGGGGGTTTGACGGCATGGTGGATGCTTTTGAAGTTTTCTGACTGCCCTTTTACGTGCAGTTTTTAGAGAGGACAGTCTACCTTATCTGGCCAGAAATATGTCTCAGAAAGGAATGCAGGGTTGCATTCCGTGTTAAGAAACTGTAGAAGGAAAGATGGGGAGGAGGTTGGCCTTTGGTGAGGAAGAATATCGTGCTATCAGATGTGTGTGTCTGGAGACCTCAGCTCCGTATCGGGAAATAGTGTTGAAAGAGCACATCTCTGTCCTGTTGAGGACCTTAGAGGAGAACATTTCATGCCTTCTCCATTGCTTATGCTGGAGGCTACGGATTTATTGGTTGTATGTAGTCATTACTCTGTGGAGAAAGTCATGCCTAACATATGAGGGTTTATGTGAAGATAGGGTATTATTATTAATTTGTTTGTTTTTTGGACAGGATTCCTCTGTGTAGCCATGGCTGTCCTGGAGCTCATTCTGTAGACCAGGCTGGCCTTGAACTCAGAGATCTGCCTGCCTCTTGGGTGCTGAGATTAAAGGTGTGCACCACCACCGTATTTTTAAACTGCCCTTCATGCATCTGTTGTGACATTCCTGTGGTTTATTGCTCAATGTGTAAATGTAATGATTTAAACTTGTGAGTTTCCGAACGGGCATTTGGTACTATAGGGTAGCCACCAGAGAAGACAGCTTGGACGTGGGCGTGAGCCAATAGAAAGTCTTTATTTCCGGGCCTGGCAACTACACGGGGTGTTCAGGATCCCAGTGAAGCACCAGGCCTTTCTCAGTGGGAGCTTTTACGACACAAACTACATCCTGGCTGGCATACTTCAGTTGACAAGAACAGTTAGTCAGAAGCAGAACTGCAGAAGCCAGAAAGCAAGGCTGGTGCGTTTAGAGACTGTCCCAGAACTATGGG
The DNA here is from genome assembly GCF_950005125.1 of Chionomys nivalis. Taxonomy (NCBI): domain Eukaryota; kingdom Metazoa; phylum Chordata; class Mammalia; order Rodentia; family Cricetidae; genus Chionomys; species Chionomys nivalis. The sequence continues at coordinate 21,745,273 of NC_080089.1, read as the reverse complement.
CTCTGACGGATTAGACCTTTGTTTTAGTTTTGGCCAGTGGAACTGTGTACATGCTGTGTGTTGTGACCTGAGGGGTGCCCTCCATCATGGAGTCAGTTGTGCTGGGTCTGGGGCCTGTTACAGTGGGATCCTTGGGAGCAGTCACATGGGATCCTTTTTATAAGCTTCTTATTTTCTTTTGTTTGTTGGTGGCTTTTGGGGGTTTTTGTTTTGTTTTGTCTTATTTTGTTTTTCGAGACAGGGTTTCTCTGTGTAACAGCTCTGGATAGCCTGAAACTTGCTCTGTAGACCAGGCTGGCCTTAAACACAGAGATTCACCTGTTTCTGCCTCCCAAGCACTGTGATTAAGGAACATGCCAAAACACTTGCCCGTTTATAATCTTTTTATGTGTTTGTTTTCTAGTTTTGTTGAGAATTTTTGCACCTGTGTTGACTAGGAATACACACCTGTAATTTGGTTGCTGTGTAGCTTGGACAACATTGTAGAGCCCAGGTGGTCACAACAGGAGCTTGACCGTTCCTCCAGTAGGTCTTCGATGCGCAGCACCGCCACACTGTCCTCTGGAACAGCTAGAATTGTGTTTGTCTCAGAGTTTTACTGTAGTGTGGCAGGCGTGGAGTCGCTGTTGGTCGGATCCGTTATACTTCCTTTGAACTCTCTGGACCTGAGTGTGCTAATCTACCCCAAGATGTAAAACTTTCTCACTGAATCAATATTATAATGTCTTTTCCCTTCTCTTCTGGAATACTCACCAGGTATTATTTTCCTTTTCATCAGTGGGAGGGAGTTGAGCAGCTGGCATATTACATGTCCTGTGTATCTACACGGAGGTCACAGGATAACCGTAGGTTTTGGTCCTTGTGTCCCACCTTGAGATGGTGTTTCTTGTTGGTTTTGTGCTGCATATGTCAATCTAGGTGGCCCGTGAGCTTGCTGGGGATTCTCCCGTCTCCATCTCCTGTCGTCCACAGGGGCACCAGGGTAGCCGACGAGTGTGCGAAGTTTCCAGTTTTGGTCGTTGTTGGTTTTTCTGTGTTTATGTTTTGTTTTGTGTTTGTGCTGTGTATCTGAAATCAGGTCCTCATGCTGCACAGCCCTTTTACCCACTGAGTCATCTCCCCAGCCCAGATATGTGCTTCCCGATCACTTTGGAATCTTAGAATTTTACTCCCCAATCCCTGTTCATCAATTGAGTTCTTCTGTAAAGCTTTGACTAGTTCTCCCCCCCACACACAAAATATATTTAATAAACTTGTTATATAAACCAAACACAAATGCCCATTAATAATTCGAAGTGACTTCTAGCCAGGAGTGCTTGTATTTAGGAAAACTGAAACATTTGCGTATTCATAACACAGCTCCCAAATAACCACATAGAGACTTAATATTAATTATAAATGCTTGGCTGATGGCTCAGGCTTGTTACCAATTAAGTCTTACAACTGAACTCATCTTTCTTGTCTAAGATCTACCATGTGGTTGATGGCTTGTTACCTCACTTTCTACACGTCCTGCTTCCTCTGTGTCTGGCTCAAAACTCCTCGGTCCCCGCCTTTGTTCTCCCAGCACCCTCCTAGACTGGCTCTCCTGCCTACTCACTTCCTGACCAGCTATAGGTCAGCCAGCTCTTTTAACCAATAAGAGTTATACATATTTACTCTGTACAAAGATTGTTCCACAGCACAGCCTGATGGAAGGTCGTGTGCTGTGTGATCAGTAACCCTGCATTGTGTCTTATCCGAGCCTTGCTAACTGTAGTTACGCACTCTGGCTCAAAGCAAGGAAGTAGTGTTAGCAACATGCCTTCTCCACAGCGGTTTGGGCCTTATGTTTAAATAAGTTCCTGAAGGACATTCTCAGCCTGCATCAAAGGTGTTGTGTTCTTAACACTGACTGGGAGGAGGGGAGTAGATGACCACATACATCACATACAAACTCATGACAGTGAAGTTCCAAATCCAACTTTGTATTTTGATCTCTGTTTTTATAAAGTTAACTTAAAAACTTCTTGCCGTGTTGTTGCTGGGCAACCACGGTAGGGCTCCCGCGGTTCGGCCCCCGCTTCAACTCAGCAAGCCGGTTCGGCTCCTGCTTCAACTCAGCAAGCCGTAGGGGTCCCGGCTCCCGCTTCAGCACAGCCAGAATGTGCTCAGATTTCGCAGGGGCTCAGGCAGAGCCTGAAACCAGTTGAGAATTCCTGCAGTGTGGCAAGGCTTCGCAGGAGCCAGGAGGGACTGATCTTTCCATTTGCTGTACCTAGCATGTGATCAGAGGAAGCTGATCACACTGAGATGCACTGGAAAAATTGGGGTGCCTGACTGATTTATTTGTGTGATCTATACAATAGGTTTCAAATTCCGATGACTCCACCCACTCCTGCCCAGGAGGAAGTCCTTCTCATTCAAGAGGAAGGCTGCAACAAGTTGTAAAGTTATGATCTATGTAATATTTTCTCCCTCTTCATTGTCCACAGACCAGGGTTTTTTTGTTTTTGTTTTTGTTTTGTGATGATTTTCTCGTTTTCAGTCTGTCCTAAATACCATATATGTCGCCTCTAATTATCACTTCCGTTCTCTTCAAATCATCTCCTCATTATTTCATGCAGTATGAGCCTGAAGATAGTATTCCAGTCAACAAAGAAAGAGAGAGCATCTCTCCCACAAGCCTCTAACCACTGATCATAGCACCATTTGTGAATCGGAGCTGTCTGTTGTCTTGTAGACCCGTCTCAGCACTCTGGCTTCACTCTCTATTGCTCCACACTTACAGGGCACTGTCTGAACAAACCTGAGTTGATCTTCAAGCTGGAGCAAGGACTTGGGCCATGTACCGCAGCGGAAGCCTCGGACAGGAGCCTCCCAGGTCAGTGACTGCATGGCGAGCATGGAAGGAAACTCATTAGTCTCTGGCCCGCTTGGGCTTTTTCACTGACTTTATCTAAAGCCACTCCTGAGGACTAAGTCTCATAAATAAACGTCAGCAAGAAGAAAGTGCTCGATATTAACTTGTAAACCAGAACGCCTCTAAGATGAGGGGAGAAATCATACATGTGCTTCAATAGCAGCCCTTAAAGCAAGTCATCTCAGCTTTCCAATCAGGGCTGGCGCAAGCAAACTAAATTCTTACCTGCATTTGTTTGCTAATGAAAACACAGACTGTACAGATAGAAAGTGATATTTGAAGCAAACTAAATGCAAGGGAAATCAAAACTAGGTTTTCTTATCAAAGTTGAAGCATATGGAAAGTCAAAGGAAGTCTGTTTATTATGAAACTATGAACTATTCATTATGAAGTGATATCAAATATAAATATATATTCCCTGAACATTTGTGAGCCAATGTTCTTATAAATGATGTGCCCCAAAGTGTCAGGTTCTGTTAGTTAATGTCAGTACCCACTCTTGAGGGGATAGACTAAACAGACCAACCGGAAGTCACACGGGTAAAACTCCGTTTCACGCTCGAAGCAAAGCATTTCCTTTAGTATAAGCAATGAACCGGGGTGCTCGTTCTTTCTTCCTTCTTGTTAAAATAAGATTTAAACTGGGTGTGCTAGCATACGGCTTTCCTCTCAGTGCTCTGAGCTTGAGGCTAGCCTTCTCTACACAGCAGCTTTCAGTGAGACCCTGTCTAAATCCTATGACAGAATTGCCTAGAAGCTCATGGGCCAGCTAGCCTGGGGTCTGCAGTACAGAGGAAATAGGAAAACCTGGCTCAATGAGGTAGAGAACGAACTCTGGAAATTTGTCCTTTGACTTCCAATCATGTGTGTGTGTGTGTGTGTATACACATGTCTATATTCACCCTACCTCACATAATGATGATGATGATAATAATAATAATAAAAATTAAAAGCACACACACTATGGTCGATAATGTCCAGTTGTCCATTCACTCAGGAAGTTTTTCATTTGTTGTTTTTGTTTTTTTTTTTATGAAATGAAATAGAACTACTGTCTGTAGGCCCATATTTACTGAACAATTACTCACAATAACCATGGTATGATATTGCCCCATCTGCTTATCACTGGACTCAGAGAAGGCTGTACATAAAAAGTGTATCACTCGGCCTTCATAAGAATCATTGGCCAGGTGATGGTTATTCCCAGCACTTGGGACACAGAGACAGGCGGAGCTCTGTGAGTTCGAGGCCAGCCTGGTCTACAGAGTGAGTTTCAGGACAGCCAGGGCTACACAGAGAAACCCTGTCTCGGACCTTGGTCTTACAGAAACAGGGACGGAAGTGAAATAAGTTAGAACTGAAATAGAAAATATCTCCTTTGTATTATGCACTGAATACAGAACTGAAGTCAAGAGTAAAACTGGGTGGATTCATAGGGGTAATGAACCAGCGCAGGGGAAGATGGGAGACTGCCTTGTCCTATAAGATGCGGTAAGTAATTTATATTTGCATTTGAGGTGTTGTGGTGTTCGCCTTTACTCCCAGCACTTGGGGGGCAGAGGCAGGTGACCACTCTGGTCTACATAGCAAGTCCCAGGCCAGCTGGAGCTACCAAGTGAGACCTGGTCTCCAGTGTGCACACGTTTTTCATTCAGAATTGTCAGCTATGCACAGAAAAACGCACTGCCATAATAAACTCTGGTCACTATTTAGTTTCCATGAAGGTGTTTCTTGTTGTTTTAGAAGGTGAAGAGGAGGTGTAAAACATGCATTAAAGAGAAAGTTTGGGAGAAGGTGTCTTCTGCTTCTGAGGAAGACACTTTGCCTCACAAACCCCACAGAGAGTTCTATTGCTTTTACCCAGTGCAAAGTAACCTTTTAAACACATATATTTAGCATTCTTTTCCCTAACATGTATTCCTGCTTAGGAGAGAAAACATTTGGCTATGTTTACATCTTATATATAACTATTTAAAAGTAAATCTCTTTTACCCATGAAAGATGTGTACCATAGATGATATTATACGTATAGTTAGTATCATAGAGGAATGGAGCGACCAGGACCTAGCAGGGGAAAATCAGTTGGGACCTACAGCGGAGAAAGAGGTGAGTAGCTTCTCTTTGTGCTTCCCCAGAAGAAAACACAACAGTAAGAGACGTGACCCAGCATGCAGTGTGTGCTAGTCCCATTTGCTACACAGATCCGTGAAGCACTAAGATGTGTACACTCATTACTATTCTATACTTTCTATGAGGGAAAAAGTCCACTTTATGTTAGTATTGCATAATAAGACTATCATGTGATTCATGGATAGGGATTTTTTTCATCTAATTTCAGATCTTCCTATATTGACTACCCAGAATGTGACCAGCCAGGAAAATCATAAGGTGCATTTGTGGGAAGTTGAAACCTTCCAAACCAAGGCATCAAGTGAGAAGATTGTAAGTAAAGCATTAAATTTGGGCACTTCATCTAAATCTGACCATAAAGAGGGAAGCCTATTATCCCTAAGAATTTGATGTTAAGCTGGTGAGAAGGCGCAGTTATTACCAGGCTGCCTTGTGAGCATGAGGACCTAAGTTTGTTCTCCAGCACCCAAGAAAAAAGTTGCGAGTGGTGGCAGAAAGTTCTTATCCCAGTGTTCAGCAGACTGGGAAAGAAGGCTGTCCTGGACATCTTTTTTTTTTTTTTTTTTTTTTTTGGTTTTTCGAGACAAGGTTTCTCTGTAGCTTTGGTGTCCGTCCTGGAACTAGCTCTTGTAGACCAGGCTGGCCTCGAACTCCCAGAGATCTGCCTGCCTCTGCCTCCCGAGTGCTGGGATTAAAGGCGTGTGCCACCACCGCCAGGCTAGTCCTGTGTAGTGGGAGCTGCGGGCTGTGTTCCTGCCACCCCAGCTCCTGATCGCCTGGCTAGCTTATGCCCCGAAATAACAACACACAAACTGTATTCTTTTTTTTTTTTTTTGGTTTTTTTGAGACAGGGTTTCTCTGTGGTTTTGGAGCCTGTCCTGGAACTAGCTCTTGTAGACCAGGCTGGTCTCGAACTCACATAGATCCGCCTGTCTCTGCCTCCCGAGTGCTGGGATTAAAGGCATGCGCCACCACCGCCCGGCAAACTGTATTCTTTTAAACACTGCTTGGCCCATTAGCTCTAGCTCTTACTGGCTAATTCTCATATCTCGATCAACCCATCTCTAATAATCTGTGTAGCACCAGTCTTACCAGGAAAGATTCAGCATGTCTGACCTGGCGGCTTGCTTCATCGCGTCTGCCCTGAGAGGAGCTGCATGACTTCTGAGCTCACTTCCTCTTCCTCCCAGCATTCTGTTCTGTTTACTCCACCCACCTATGTTCTAACCTATGAGGGCCAAGCAGTTTCTTTATTTTTTAACCAATGACCTTCCTCCATCAGTCCTGGACATCTTAACTAAATCAGCAAGCCCCACCTTTAATGAGAGACCCTTTCTCAAAAATAAAGGTGGACAGTAATTGAGAGGCCTCTGTTGTCAGCGCATGCACACTTGCACACAGGTGGACACACATGCATAGACATATATGTACTCACATCTTCCTGACACAGACACTTAACCCAGGCAAGAATGTACCGTTTCTCAATATTTAGCTTCTTAATTACCGGGAGGAGAATAACTCAGTTTTTCATGCAGTCGGCAAATCTTTTGCATCCTGCATATCTTGTCCATAACAACAATGATCTTTAGTATGTTTGACCAGGAATATCATTCTAAGCTAACGCAGTGTGTTCGATACATGAAGTTTCATTTAAAGATACCTGTAGTAAATTCAGTAAGTATTGAAAAGTCATTTAAGTGACACTGTATATGTAGCACAAAACACAGATCATGTGAAGTTGTTTAGCCACTACTAATACATTTGGGATTCTGTGCTGTATAAATCAATTCAGTAAATGGAAAAATGCACATGTATGAAAAATGTACATGTGCCTGTGAGAAATCAGACCTCACAGAACCTCAAGAACAGAGGCCAGGACAAAGGCCTCTTTGTAGGTATAAGAAATATAACAAATTCTTTATTTCAAGGCAGAGCTAAAGAAGCAACAGAAGACCCATCCAGGGTCAAAGTCCTGTGGAACTGAAGCGTATAGGAAGACATTTTGCCAGAAATCACAGGGCACCGGGAATCAAACGTCTCAGACTCGTAGGAAAATCATCCGTTATGTGTCAACTCTCAGTGAAGCTCAGGGGCTTCGTAAGAGTGGGGAAGGCACGGAAGCTTCCTTCCAGAGCCCACATGCTACCGTATGTCAGGAAACGCCTACGGATGTACAGCGTTGTGAACGTACGGACTGCAGAGAGGCTTCCATCTGCAGCTCAGAACATCAGAGAATTCATACAAGCAAGAAGCCCTATGAATGTACAGCATGTGGGAAGGCTTTCTCCCTCAAGTCATACCTCACCCAACATCAGAAAATCCACATAGGCAAGAAGGCCTTTGCGTGTTCAGAGTGTGGGAGGGCCTTCTACACTAAGGGGAAACTTACTCTGCATCAGATAATCCATACAGGGGAGAAACCTTACGAGTGTACAAGATGTGGGAAGGCTTTCTCCCTCAAGACGTACCTCACTCAACATCAGAAAATCCACACAGGCAAGAAGCCTTATGAGTGTAAAGAGTGCGGGAGAGCCTTCTACCGATTAACACACCTCACGTTACATCAGCGAACTCATACGGGTGAGAAGCCCTATGCTTGTACAAAATGCCAGAAAGCTTTCTACTGCCAGTCCCAGCTTAAGCTACATCAGCGAACTCATACGGGTGAGAAGCCTTTTAAGTGCATGGAGTGTGGAAGACCTTTCTACTATAAGTCACACCTAACTCGACACCAGAGAATTCACAGCAATGAGAAGAAGCCCTTTGAATGTGCGGAATGTGAGAAAGCCTTCTACTGCAAGTCGGACCTCACTGCACATCAGAGGTCTCACACGGGCGAGAAGCCCTATGCATGCATGGAGTGCAGGAAATCATTCCACCAGAAGTCCACACTCCTCCTACATCAGAGGACTCACGTGGGCGAGAAGTCGTACGCGTGCTCAGACTGTGGCAAGGTTTTCTACTGCAAGTCACATCTCACTCTGCATCAGACCATACATACAGATACACGCCCCTATGTGTGTACAGAGTGTGGCAAATATTTCTACTATAAGTCACTACTCATTGTACATGGACGAACTCACACAGGCGATAAGCCCTATGAATGTGGAGAATGTGGGAAAGCCTTCTCCCGCAAGCCACACCTCACTCGACACCAAAGTACTCACACAGGTAAGAGCGATTTGAATGCAAATCAGGTGGGAACGCTTTCTGCTGTCAGTCACACCAGGGAGCACACGCGTGTGGCAGGCGTTCTGAAGGAAAAGAATGCAGGATAGCTTTCTACTTCGCGTCACAGTGACAGTGGGCGGCTCAGATGAGGAGCCCCGAGGAGGGAAGGAGGGAACTTTATCCCGCGAGTCACAGCGAAGAATAAATGGGAATGACCACCGTGTAGAGTGAAGCTCAGCGTTCTCTACGTCGCCGCTCAGGCGCATTAGCGCTCTCACGCAGACAAGAAGCTTTACCCGTGCGGAGTGGACAAAGTCATTCCCCAGTCGTACCTGCCCCAGCACAAGAGGCCACATGGATGAGAATGTAAGGAGTATTGGCATTTTTTTAAATCATTTATTGAAAACTGAAACTTGGGGATAAATATTAAGGAATAAACGTGAGAAATTCAGCCGGGCGGTGGTGGCGCACGCCTTTAATCCTAGCACTCGGGAGGCAGAGACAGGCGGATCTTTGTGAGTTCGAGACCAGCCTGGTCTACAAGAGCTAGTTCCAGGACAGGCTCCAAAACCACAGAGAAACCCTGTCTCAAAAAACCAGAAAAAAAAAAAAAAAAAAAAAAACGTGAGAAATTCAGAGTAACTGAGAAACAACCCACCTTCTCTACTTCCTCAATCTGAGAGCGTGCAACCCCTTGGCCCCGCCTCTTTCTTCACTGTGTGCCTCTTTCTCCTCTTAGTCGGCCAGAGAACTCGATGGCCCATTCTGGTCTTCTGAATGTGAACTTTGTCCCCTAAGCCGAGATCAGCTCCACTGGTGGTGGTCTGGAGCCATCAACACCAGCAGATCTCCCCCAGCGCAGGAAAGCCTGGTAGACCCGTTTGCCCTCGCCTGACGACAGAATGTCCGCGAGTCAGAAGACTGATGGTTATAACAACTATGAAAATGTATCAGACACCTACAGGATCAGGACTTCTGCCTGGGGGGAGTTCTGTAAGAAAATCCATACATGATAAAAAACCTAGGAATTTAAGGAATGTAAAAATTTTATGATACTGGAGCCAAGATGGCCATGGTGCTCATGGCTCCTGCAGGGGGCAGTCGAGGCTCCTGAATCCCTCTCCCCCACAGCAGACAGATGAGAGCCGCTTTAACCCAACCAGTGCCCTCCTCCCACCCCATCACCCCTGCAGTCAGCATGGAGGAGCTGCCGCCGCCACCACCACTGCCAAAACCTAATCCTAAACCTGAGCACTGCCCTACAGCAAGAAACTTAGAGAGGAGCATCAGAGAGAATGACTGTACCTTCACCAGATGTGTCCTGGCACTTCTGTAATTTCTGATATCAGAATCTTTTAAAAATATTTGAAGATTCATTCAAGATGGTGGTGGTCCCCGACACTGGTAGTACCACAGAGCAATTTGTGGGTGGGTCCCTGGTCACTCTCTTGGGACTTGACCCTCAGCATGGAGCCGCCATTGCTCCTGAGCTGCCCAAGGGCTGCAGGCAAGACGGTCATACACAATGAGCCTTCGCCAAGGGCGGAGCCATATGCAGTGGCCTGGAGCTCTATCGGGTCCTGCCCTGGACACCCTGCCCAGCTGAAAGATCACCCTGACTCGGCAACAGCACGATATCTGAGAGGAGCCTCAGCAATAGTCCAGTATTTATGGTGCTTCAGAAACCAGAGATCTTGAACCAGACCAATGACTCATTGCAATAAGTATGTGCATGTAAAGCTATTTGGACAAAAAATAATATACTGTGTGACACGCTGCAGTTCGCCACTTAGATAAATAAACATCCAAGAGAGGCAGGAAGGACGGTGGAAGGGAGCAGCGCATGAAGAAGGACAGAGCTAGAGCCACGGGTGGCGGCAGGTGTGGGATAACAGCAACAGGTCGCGGAGCGCGCCATGGTCAAGTGGGGGCAGCGCGGTGGGGTCCCGAAGCCGCTCCCCAGCCTCCAGGGTCACCCTGGCTCCTAGCAACATCAGGATGTCCAAGGAGATTGGTTCATTTCCTGGACTGGGTCTTCTCAGAAATCTTCCATGGTCCGTGCTGCCACCAGAGGTCATGTTGCTATATGTGGTCTATGCAGCCAGGGGTGCCTGTGGTCTGGACTGCTTGTGCAGGCTGTGTTAATGCCTTTAGACTGTTGCTACCAGAGACCATAGGGTGGCTGTGGCCTATGCTCCCTGTGGGGGCCATGTTGGCATTAGTGGTCTGTTTCTGCCGGAGTCCAGTGTTGATGTCCATGGTTCATGCTACCATCAGAGGTCATGTTGGCCTCCATGGTCAGTGCTGCCACCTGAGACTGCTGATTTTCTTGGTCCATAGGACAAGTGGATGTCTGTGGAATGGGCTACTGCCTGAGTTGATGTTTGTAGTCAGTGTTGCCAGCAGATGTCAGTGGTCTGAACTCTTGCTGTAGGTCATGTTTGTCTATAGTCTGCCCCACCACAGGGGACAGTGTAGCTATCCATGGTCTGTGTTACCACCAGAGGCCATGCTGCTGCTGAGGGTCATGTTGGTGCTTGTGATGAGGGCTGCCAAAGAGACCTTGTTGATGTCTGTGGTCTCTGATGCCATTGGAGGCAATGGTGTTGTCTGTGATCTATGCTGATGTCTGAGGTCTGTGCAGCCACCAGAGACCATGATAAGGTCCGTGGTCTATGCTGTCTTCAGAGACCATGTTGAGGTCCATCTTCCATTATTCACAGAGGCCATGTCGATGTCCGTGGTCAGTGCTGCTGCTGGAGACCATGATGAAGCCTGTGGTCTGTTGATGCTCCTGGAGATCATGTGGATGTCCGTGGTCAGTGCAGCCTTGGGAAACCATGTAGAAGTCCATGATCCAGGCTGCTGTTGGTTGTGGGCAAGGGAGCATCTGTTGCAATGGTATCAATGACTCCAGCCAGACTCAAATTGAGAATGAGAGACAGTGAAGACTCCTGCAACAACCTACACACACACACACACACACACACACACACACCCCAAGAAAAACAAGCAGTCTAGACAGGAAGCCATTGGGGAAATACTTAGTAATTGTGATAAAGATGCTGAAGTAACTCTTCACAGTTGTTGGCTTCTGGTGGGGGATAGGAAAGGACTCAGCTATCTTTAAGGGGCTGGCCCCTGGGGGTTTACCATGCTCTAATGAGTATATGGCAATAGGAATTGTACTTGGTGTATTTGGGGGCAGGGCACAAGGGTGGGAGGTTGGACCTGGGAGGAATGGGAAGTGAGTGTGACCGGGATACGTAGTATGAAATTCCCCCAAAATAAAAATATGCTGGAAAAAAATATCTCTATTATAGAAAACAGGAAAGAATCTTATGAAATCGCAGTGTCAGTATACGAGCGGATGGGCAATCCCGTGAATGTGAGGACTATGCTATTAAAAAGGATTTTAGCAGGATCTAGTTACAGAAGAAAGTATGGTGCCCCTTGCCCCCCAACAGGCTGGAATATTAGATCAAAAGGACACTCTCTGTCATAGGGGACAAAATAGCTACCTTAGTGCCCATCAGCATACCAGGAAAGGTGCCCGTTAAAGCCAAATAGACCCAGATCTATCAACAGGTAGATTCATTAGCTGAAATAGTTCTATAGTGTGATTGGGCACTCAACCTGTTCTAGGTAAAACAGAGAGGTTACTGTATCGTTTTAATAAAAAAATTTTTTTCTATATAAACCACTCAGGAATCATTAGAAACAATCTGACTGTACTAAAAAAAAATGATTGCAAAAAAGGGAACCTGAGTTGAAGTGAATAACTGGAAGCCATTCTCCTTTCCAGGTTCCTCTAGGTGGTAACTCTGAAGTCAGCCATCACAAGGCCTTCGGCCCTTAGGTTTCTGCTAATGCTGGTGGATTTTGCACCACTAATGCTTCAACTAAACAATAATTCCTGCCTGGGTACCATTAGGCTGATGGTTTTTAAGTCCCAACATAAACAGTTACCGACACAAAGTCAAATACTGGACTCAGAATACAACTCGAGGGGGTGATGTGAGAGCCAAAGTTACATTTTGAATTTTACTGACTAGGCCTTAGAGAGCCACGAAGCAAAAATGCCTCTGACCAGCAAGCCCTTTCCCCAAGGACAGAGAGTTCCTGAAATGCTGAAGGCTGTTGCTTACGGGAGCTAACAAACCACGTGTTTTCACGCCCTAAACAAGTTTGTTTGACCCATCTGCAGCAGATATGCTTGATCATATGTGGGCAGGAGGAACATGGGCAGGAAATGTCAGGATATCTGCTCTTCTGATTGAACCTGATGGAAATACAATGAATTATGGGTTTTCCTTCTCAAGCCCTTGCAAAACTTGATTCAGGGCCATTTCCTGGGAAACCTGCCACATACCCGGCCAGAGCCTATCTACCTGGTCAATACTTAGTTAAAACATGCTCCAAGTTTGGCTTTAAATTGTGGTAGTGGTCTCATTCTTTTTTTGCGGGGGTTAAATTGATTTTTATTGAGCTCTACATTTTTCTCTGCTCCTCTCCCTGCCTCTCCCCTCCTCTTCAACCCCCACAAGGTCACCATGCTCCCAATTTACTCAGGAGATCTTGTCTTTTTCTACTTCCCATGTAGATTAGATCTATGTCTGTCTCTCTTAGAGTCCTCATTGTTGTCTAGGTTCTCTGGGATTGTGATTTGTAGGTTGGTTTTCTTTGATTTATGTTTAAAAACCACTTATGAGTGAGTACATGTGATAATTGTCTTTCTGGGTCTGGGTTACTTGACTCAAAATGATGTTTTCTAGCTCCATCCATTTGCCTGCAAATTTGAGGATGACATTGTTTTTTTCTGCTGTGTAGTACTCCATTGTGTAAATGTACTGGTAGTGGTCTCATTCTTAGCCAGTGGGATTAGCAGCCACCCCTGGGCAAGTGGTCCTGGGTGGTATAAGAAAGCAGGATGAGCAAGCCATGGTGTGCAAGCTGGTGACATTCCTCCATGACGTCTGCTTTACTTACCGCCTTCAGGTTCCTGCCTTGAGTTCCTGTTCTGACTTCCCTAATGAAAAACTGTATCCTGTGAGGTGGAATTAACCCTTTTCTCCTCAAGGGGCTTTCGGTCATCATGTTTATCACAGCAATAGAAACCTAAGCAACACAACTCATGGATTAATGTGTCACAAAAATTTAAAAATTTAAATTTAAACTAAGGTTGAAATGTCTAAGTGTAGGGGGCTGGAGAGATGGCTCAGTGGTTAAGAGCATTGCCTGCTCTTCCAAAGGTCCTGAGTTCAATTCCCAGCAACCACATGGTGGCTCACAACCATCTGTGATGAGGTCTGGTGCCCTCTTCTGGCTAACTGTATACATAATAAATAAATATTTTTTAAAAAAAGAAATGTCTAAGTGTAGCAGAGTGCATTTCAGTATTAAGTTTTGGATTTGTGTTGAAGACCAGGTATTACAGTTTTGTCCCCTATCTGTGATGATACTAAGCAGATAGAGCCAGTGGGAGCAAATGAGGCCATGGAGAAGTGTCCTAGGAGAGATACTGGTTTCCCAGTTTCTTTTCCCTCTTGTCTTCTTGGCTACACAAGGTGAGCTGCTCAAGAGGGTTTTCTGCACCAAAGGATCAAAGTAAAATACTGATAGCCTTGTGGTGGTGATCAGATTCCCACTTTTCACAGAGGTACCAGCCTGGCGTCAGTCCTAATTCTCAGGAAGCCAGAGAAAGACACTGGGACACAGTGGAACAAACTGCCCACATCTAGACTCCTCTACTACAGACAGCCATATGACTGGACCCTCCAGTTTCTGTGGGAAAAGAGTGCACTGGACATGGGCTCTCTAGTCCCTATAGATCCGTGTGTACCCCAAAACCAGACTTCTACCACCAGTGCCCCAAGGATCAGGGCAGAGCCCAACTTTTTCTTCATTATACCTAAGATCACTTTAGAGACTGGGATTTGGGCTCCAGGCGTCTCTATTGTCGGTGTGGGCATGGGGTCTGACTTCTCAGGTTCCAGGGGTCACTGCAGGATCCAGAGTCTAGACTGCCGTGGTCACTGAGGTCACTGCAGATCTGTGACTCTAACCACAGCCTCCAGATAATACACAGACCGCAGTGGGTTCAACATGTGTTATCCTGCCCCAAACAGGCTCACAAAATGCAAGACACAATCACAGTTTAGACTCTACATGGTCACCTTCACGCTTAGTGCGCAGCCCACTCTCAACCCTGTCCTCACACAGCTGAGAAGGGATCACCTCAGCAACTGCACTGGACAGTCAACACCGAGTCTCACCATCCCTACAGCAGAACTTTGTGCTTCGTGAACTCTTCTTTCTAGGAAGAGTCATGGAAAACAAGATATCCAAACAGATCAAACTGAAAGTGAATTCCACTCCAACAGATGAGTGAAACATGACCAACAAAGACCATGACATAAACACAACCTCCATCACAACCTACCCTAACCTGCTAACGCCCTATCAGGAATCCCAACCACAGAGACAGTTAACATGTCAGAGAGAGAATTAACGATCATCTAGGCCAGCGGTTCTCAACCTTCCTGATGCTGCGACCCTTTAATACAGTTCCTCATGTTGTCATGACCCCCAACCATAAAATCATTTGTGTTGTTACTTCATAACTGTAATTTTGCTACTGTTTTGAGTTGAAATGTAAATCTCTGTGTTTTCTAATGGTCTTTCTGGGATCAAGACCCACAGGTTGAGAACAACTGATAAAGGACATTTCAACAAACAGATGCACAAATTTAGAAATTTACCCAAACTAGTCTCCAAAGTGAGCATGGTAGAAAACTTCCAAAAGTTAGAGGAAAAGTAGACAACGAAGCACAAGAGGTGTGTAGAGCTTCAACTAGACATGACCACAGAAGAAACTCGGGGACCCAGTACAATAGTAAAAATACCAAAGGAAAGAAAATGTAGGGAATATTATTCAAGACACTGGGTAGGCAAGAACTTTCTTTCTGAATGCAACACAAATAACACAGGAACCAGTCCTAAATATTGACCCATGCGACTACATGAAACAAAACTTTTCCGCACAGCAAAGGAAGCTATCAGCAGAGCACACAGCCCACAGAATGGGAGAACATCTCTACCAGCAACACTTCAGACAGGGGCTGACATCCAGAACTTACGGAGAACTGCAGAAATTAAATACCAAGAAAATAAAACTGCCGATCAACAAATAGGATAATTAATTTTTTAAAGTGTTCAATATCTCTAGCCATGAGGAAAATGCAAATTAAAACTACTTTGAGATACCACCTCATCCCAATCAGAATCTACCAACAAATGTTAGAGAGGATGTGGAGAGAACCCCTTGCTCACTGATGGGAGAGGTGCAAAGTAATATAGCTCATTTGGAGATTTCTCAAAAAAATTAAAGATAGAAGTACCATATGACCCAGTTATTTCTCTCCTGGTCAGACACCCAGGAATTTCACGCCCTACCATAGAGATATTTGTATCATAGTTACCCCATGTTTGTTGGTGCTCTGTTCATATAACAAGGTAATGGAATTAGCCTAGTTGTCCATCGACAGACATGGATAATGGAAATCTGGTACATCCATAAAATGGAATACTGTCCAGCTCTGAAGAAGAATGCAATCTGTTGTAGGACTCGGGGATGAATCACTAGAGTGAATAAGTGTTTGAAGAATCATTGTGGAAAGTGGTGATTGTTTTCCATGATTTGCAGAGCTGCTCTGAAGGGGCATTGCAGCCCTTGCATGACTTTGGTCACAGATGCTTCGGGCACACCTGAATCTCTAGGATTATTGTGGTCTGCAAATGTGTGGGGCAGGTGATGCTGTCCTTTAGAGACATATGATTTAGAATAGGTATCAGGAAATACTTTACCCAAAAAAACAACTTTATGTAACAATCAATAAAACACCTTGGTATGGCTGTTGAGGGTTCAGTCCATCAGAGGCTGGACCTCCTTGCTGTCACACAGGCCTTAACATTTCTTCTTGGAGTGACCTCTTTCTTGATTGTCTCATGCAACACAGAACATCCCAACAGAAACCATGAAATCTGTGGGAAAATGGATGAACTTACAATATATACTATTCAGTGAGGTCACCCACTTACAGCATGTCCCCCATCATATGCAGAATCTTCCCTGTAATATGTGCAGAAAAATGACACGAGTCATGAAAGAGCATAGTCTTTTTTGTTTGTTTTTTTTTGTTGGTTTTTTTTTTTTTTTTTTTTTTTTTTTTTTTTTTTTTTTTTTTTTTTTAGCTTTTGTGATTAATGCATAGGAAAAGTGCAAAAACCGAAGTGGGCTCTCCATAGCCTCAGGATAGCTGCCTAACTATAGAACTACTTCATTGAGATGAATAGACTTTGAGTCTGGCTAATTTCACTGTGTGATGTTTTTTATTTTCAAGTTATATATAAATGATTTTTAATTTAAAAATAAGAAGCTAGGTGTAAGATTGTAAAGGAGCAGCAGTACACACGCAGGGAGCACCGAGAGGGTTAGGCCACACTGCACATGGCGCGGATTCCCCGACTAGCCGCTGCTGTCCCGGATGCAGGCTCAGTGGCAGTTATTCCCAGTGGCTCTCACCCTGTTGCACGAGCACCGGAAGTCGCCAGTTCGAGTAAAAGCACAATGCCTTTTACCCAAAGGCCGGGAATCCGACATCACAGATTCGCGCTTACAGTGCCTTTCCCGACCTCTTTGGAGGCAGAAATCGCCTGTGGGTCCCTAGCTCCTGATGCCGAACCGCACCGAGGACTGTTGGGGAAGGAGCTTAAAGTGAGCGGCTGCGTGCTGGAAGTCCACTGGATCTCGGAAGATTCTCGCCTCCTCCGAATTTCCATCATGAACTTTCTTGACCAGCTTTCCCTAGTGGTGAACACCATACAGCGCTTTGGGCCCCCAGTTTCTCGTTAAGCCTGGCTGGGAGAAGGCGCTCAGGTTTGACCTTATGTCCGGTCCCTCCTAAGCAGTACAATCCTACGGAAGAGATTCCAGAAATAGTAACGGCCACTTAAATGCGGGGCCTAATATTTTTTTGCCTGACTTGGTCTTCAGGTCCTTAGGGGCCACTTGTTTAGTCTGGTGCTTAAATGTTTGTTGCTGAAGAAAATAAAGCTGTACGGATATATTTTTTTAAGAAAAAGATTGTAAAGTATAGTATTGTTTTGATTTCCACGAATTTGCTATGAACTCTAGAAGGACACATTCCTTCTAAACTGTCAGGGGCAATCCGCATTCCTAACATGGAGCTCTTGAGAACCTTTCTTCCTCAAATCACAAATGACACAATGTTCAAGAAAACGATGAGTTTCGCACTCTTCTCAAATGTTTGAATGCCTGCGCCATCCCCTGACGATACCAGGAGATCCCCCGAGGAACCCCAGATATGTGTGCAACAGAAATGTGCTCCTGAGCTGCGTGTATCTCATACAGAGAGAATAAACTCCCCCTCACCTATGCCTGCTGAGTGTTGCTTCTCTTCCACAGCTCTGCCATGTCTTAGGGTTTCCATTGCTCTTAGAAAGGAAAACATTTAATTGGGACTGGCTTACCGTTCAGATGTTTAGTCCATTATGGACAGGGTGGAAAACATGGGAGCAGACATGGTACTAGAGAAGGAGCTGAGAGTTCTACATTTTGATCCTCAGGCAGCAGGGACAGAGCTGACTTGAGCTTCTGAAACCTCAAAGCCCACCCCACAGAGACACACTTCCTCCAGCAAGGTCACGTTCACTCCAACAAGGGCCACTCCTGATGGGCCAAGCATTCAAACACAGGAGTCCATGCGGACTTTCCCATCCAAGCCGCCACAATGTGTTTGGTTTTTTTATTTTGTTTTGCTAGATAACAAAGTATCTCAAGGCAAGTGGCCCCAAAGATTCATTCTCCCTGAGATCTGATTTGAATTTCAAGGTGAGATGTTCACTGGCCTACACATCTCCTGAGAAAGGATAAAGTGTGACTCACCATTTGTGCAATTTCGGGGACATTCAATTTAGTAATATTTGCTCTCCACTATAATCTTGCTGTCTTTTATCACACAGTGAGCTTCTCTTCTTAAGTGAATTCCTTAAATAATTATTTAGAAGCCACCCTAGCTAGCTAACTCTTTACTTGTGAACTCTAGGTCTTTAGCTAAGACTTAACTAGATGAAGATTCTAGCAAATATTGAGGAGACACAAATTCTTACATTAAAATAGATGGCCTTGTAGGGGAAGAGATGCTAAGGTTATATGGTATTTCCAGAAGATAGATTCCATGTTCTGTCATACTGTTACCGACGTACATGGAGTTGAGGCATCATACGGTGCTCATTCAAGTAGCAATGTTAGCCCTTGCTTTGGATATATTATTAATTTTATGAAACCTAATGTCAAATTATCATAATCACAATAATGCATATGCAATTATTGTTTAAATGTTATATTAACTTTTTTCACAAAAATGTGTGTTATTCAATGTGTGTTAATAACATGTCTGTACTTACTTACTCCCCAGGTCCAAAGCTCAGACAAGGTGCTAAGTGACTGAATAACGTCGGGCTTTTGTTTCTTTTATTTTTAATTATGTGTATGTGTGCATGCGTGCGGTTTGTGCATGAGTGTAGTGCCCAAAGAAGCCAGAAGCAGCATCAAATCACTACAGTTGAAGTTACAGGCGGCGGAGATCAACCTGATGGGTGGACTGAGAAGCCCCAAAAGCAGTTGTTTTAATTAGGGCTCCTACTGCTGTGAAGAGACACCCTGACCACAGCAGCTCTTACAAAGAAAACATTGAATGGAGGCTTGCTTACAGTTTCAGAGGTTTAGTCCATTATCATCGTGGTGGGTGGCACACAGGCAGACGTGGTGCTGGAGGAGGGACTGAGAGTTCTACACCTGGACACACAGGCAGCAGAGAGAGATGTTCCACAATGGGCCATTGGGCATAGCTTGAGCATACATGAGACCTCAAGCCATACCTCCACAGTGACACTGTTGTCCCTGAGTCCTAGGACCCCCAAGAAGACCACCACGGAGCCACACTTCCAAATGCAAAAGCAAGGTTTCCTTTACTAAGTACAGGCTAGCACGGGTCCTCTGCCTCACAGTCAGACACAGCAGATGGAGGGAGAAGGACCCCGTCTATTTTTGTAAGGGGTTTATAAAGACAAAAACCACAAAGCAGTCACAAGGTTACAGTCTCAAAATACAAAATTACTGATCCTATGTCACTATTGGCTAAAGGTGGGGTAAGGCTCAGCTGTTGGTTCCTGATAGGCTGTTAGCATCTAAGGGGGATAGCAACAGCCCCTGCTTATGTCCTCCAGACATCTGCTGACCTGTGCTAACCACAGGGGCTGCTTGAAATATCGCCCAGCTGATGTCACCCAGCTGATAGGGGAAGCTGGGTGGGGGAATGGTCTGCAGTCAGCAACTTTAACTTTCCCTAAAGAGGGGTCCTATGGCCTTCAGCTCATCCTGGGGTCTGGGGGTAGTTCAAGGTCTTTTGGGCCCAGCAGAGAAATGGGAAAGCCTGAGTCGTTTGGGGGTTTCTATGGAACCCTTTTGGCCAACAACTCATTAGATGTTACCCATTCCTGACACTTGGTGACAAGAGATGTCGAGTTTGGGCATTGTCGCCCCCATTATCTGGGGACTCTATCTAGGTTTATTTCGTGTATGTATATAGTTTAAGAAGCTTCTATACTGGCTTCTATCAGTTTCCATATAATCCCTCAAAGGGCGATTAGTGGTGTGTCCCTCCCTTAATCCCTTCTTTGCCCTGTCGTGTCAGGTGTTCAGTCCACATACCAAAACCTCTTATCTGAAGCTCCCCAAAGGGTCAAATGCCAAAGCAATTCCCAGTCACAGACATTTCAGTTTTCTGAGTCTTCCCACAGCCAAGTTTTGCATAGGCTTTGAACCTTTAGGAACCGCTCAGATAAGATTCACATACTTCAAACAGAAGGTGGCAGACACAAAAGGCAGCGTTCACAATGGATGATCAGAACCAGGTGCTAATACTCCAGAATCAAACCAGCCGCAGAACTCTGAGGGAATTCCCACGACAACCCCCCTTTTCCCTCCTCCTTCCCATTTAAACCTCCTGTTCCAGTCTGCCCTCCCCCTCCCGACTCTCCATTGTTATGTTCTATTTTCCCTTCCTTGAGTCATCCTTCCCTTCCCCCTTGGCCTTTATATCTGTGCTCTGTGCTGATACAGAGTACAGCATGCCTATCAAAGGCTTAAAAGGCAATATTCACATAGATGAGAACACATACCATATTTCCCATTTTCGGTCTGGGTTATCTTAGTAATGATGTTTTGCTGACGCCATCCTCTTACTTCTGAATCTCATGATTCTGTATAATATTCCATTATGTAAATGTACCACATCTTTTAGCCTTTTATCTGTTGAGGGAAGGCTGTTTCTAATCTCTAGATGAAGATCAGCAATGAACACAGATGAGCAAGTGTCAGTACAGTAGGATAGAGTCCTTTGGATATATACCCAAGGGTAGTATAGCTGTGATGTGGGATTCCCCTCCGTATGCTATGAATACCATTAGTTAATAAAGAAGCTACTTTGGGCCTATTGCAGCGCAGGATAGAGCAAGGCAGGAATGCCAAGCAGATAGAGGAAGAAAAAAGCAGAGTCAGGGAGAGGCCATGTAGCCACCAGATAAGAAAGATATCCTACAGGAGCCTGATGGAACCTTGCTGGTGGGCCACAACCTCATGGGGATGCACAGATTAATAGAGATGGACTAATTTAAGATATAAGAACTAGCTAGCAATACGCCTAAGTGATTGGCCAAAGGCTGTTTTAATTAATACAGTTTCTGTGTGGTTATTTCAGGTCTGGGTGTCCAGGAATAAACAAGCAGCCTCCACCTACATAGCTGGATGTTGAGGTAGATCTCCTGGCTTCTTGTGGATTCACCATACAATGGAGATGCATTCCCCTTTCTCCGCATCCGGACGAGCAAGAGCTGTCGCTTCTTTTATCTTGGCCATTGTAACTGATGTAGACAAAAATATCAAAGTTGTTTTCATTTGCATTTCCCTGATGACGAAGGATGTTGAACATTTCTTCAAGTGTCTCTCAGCCATGTGTTGAATGCAGCACAAGCAAGTGAGAATTTGTAGAAAAGAAGCAAGGCTAGAAGACATGGTGTATTTTAAAAGGTGACATGGAGTACAGGGGGAAAGAGCCGCAAGTGTTCTAGGTGACAGCTGTCAACGATGACCACTGGGTACAATGAAGGATGAAAGGCACATTGTTTACTTTTCTATTATTACTCTGACAAAACATCACAACCAAGGCAACTTACAAAATAAAATGTGAAGCCGGGCAGCGGTGGCGCACGCCTTTAACCCCAGCACTTGGAAGGCAGAGGCAGGTGGATCTCTGTGAGTTCGAGACCAGCCTGGTCTACAAGAGCTAGTTCCAGGACAGGCTCCAAAGCCACAGAGAAACCCTGTCTCAAAAAACCAAATAAATAAATAAATAAAATAAAATGTGAGCCTGGCGGTGGTGGCACAAGCCTTTAATCCCAGCACTCAGCAGCCGGACAGGCGGATCTCTGAGAGTTCAAGGCCAGCCTGGTCTACAAAGTGAGTTCCAGGACAGTTAGGGCTGTTACACAGAGAACCCTGACTCAAAGAAGCCAAAAATAAATGAATGAACGAATGAATAAAATGAAATGTTTGTTTAGGTTTATAATTTCAGAGGGTTAGAGTCCAGGATGGCAGAGCAAAGGCATGGCTGCAGGAAGAGCTGAGAGTTCACATAATGATTCACTAGGAGGCCAAGAGCATACTGTGATTAGCTCCAGTCTTTTGAAACCTCAAGTCCCACCCAAGTGGTACACACCTTCTGACCCATCCTTCCCACACAGTTCCACCCACTGGGCATGAGGTATTCACACATGAGACTATGAGGGGCTAATCAGATACTGTGCTCAGGTGTAAAAAAAACATCTTAAAGGTATATATGTTATCCCTGAACAATAAACAGATGCCCCAACAAGGAGAAACTAAGTATTAGTTGAGTTTACTGGAGGCAAATTAATAAGGAACGAATCTGAAGCTTTTGTTTACTGTGCATGCCGGTGCTGAAGAAGACAACCTTCTGAAATCAGTTCTCTCCTTCCACCGTTTTCTGAGGCAAGGCTCTCTGTTTCTGCCACCGTGTACTCAAGCTTCTGGCTGCTCCTGCCTCCACACAAGCCTCACAGATGCTGTGTCCCTACAATTGGCTTTTACATGAGCTGTGGGGATCTGAAGTCGTCAGGATTGCATAGCAAGCGGTTTACCCATTGAACCGTCTCCCTAAGCCCTGACTGCACACTCAATCCCAGTTTTCTATACTCCAATACTCTCCTGAAACCAGCGGTGTTGCCTATCATCTTTTCCTGGTGTTTCATCTTAGGCAGCAGAAGACTGAGTTGTGGAGAGATGTTTGTCTTTGCTCATTCTGATAACTATCAAAATGCTTCTGTCTAATCGCCAACTGCCCCGAGTAAAATTGACCTAGTTTCACTTTCAGGTTTTGTAGCACAAATTCTAATTGATCTTAATAATAAAAAAACAGAGTCAGATATAGAGGTAGATGTAGGGATATAGCCCCACCCACTGGGGGCGTGTTCGCCTCGGGCTAATGTTTACCGATAAATCTGCCGGGCATGAGCCCAGCAGCCCTTTTTTCTTTTGCTCCGCTGTGCTCCGCGGGAACCTGTGGTCCTGTAAGTCTATTTCCTTATTAAAGCTGTATATATCTATATAATCTGTCTGCTTTCATTTGCACCGCCACATTTTGGCGTCCAACGTGGGGCTATTTTGCCCCCGACCCGGCACAGGGGGGGCGCAAGCTCCACCTTTCCCAGCTAGTTACCGGAGCTCAGAAAGTGCGATTTACAGCGTGCTCCCTGCTCGCTTTCCCTTCCCCCACTCCAGGCCACTACAGTCACAGAGCAGCGACACCCCACAGAGCAGTTAATAGCTCCCTGCTTCTTCCAAACCCTCACTGCCTGATTTAAGTGAAGCACCTGCGGTTTTGAAGCAAAAGCCGCCAACCCCTTCCCTTAACAGGCAGTACAATAATTTTTGTTTTGAGTTAATTGTTTCAGACCAGCTCTGGCTTAGACCACGTGGACTCAGGTACATTTCTTTAGCCACCACTGGCAGGAAAACTTCATTACAGGTACATAATTTTCTTTTATAAATAAAAAAAATGTCTAAAAACATTACCATTCAAGACTTTAACAGCCTTTTCAGTTGTACCATGTGAGAGATTTTACAAAAAGTGTCTGTCAGCCTACAGATATGGATCTTTCTGGGATTCGTAGTTTTCCTTGGTACTATATGGTTTGATAATAAAAATATGATTAAAGTCTTTACGAGACAAGGTTAAACACTTAAAAACAATTAAAAATGACAACAACCTTCTCAAAAATCAGTTTAAAGTTCTCCAGGCAAAAAACAAATCTTTGTTTAACACAACCCGACAAACTAAACAAAATTTAAAAAAGGTACAGGCTAATGTTAAAAAAAAAATTCATTACTATTAAAAAAAACAGCTAATTTAAATCATAAGCTTCAGTCCCTTTCAATAAAAACTTTTGGGATGATTGGTATTTGTAAATTACTGTTTATAGAAAATTGTACTGGTACTGTTTCTTGTATATTGATATGTTAAATATTAAATGTAAATGTTCTTACCTCCATTTTTGTATGAGTATGCTTATAACTTTGTCTATATTGTATTGATATATCTACCATATTACATTGTACATTTCTACCTCTGATACTATGACATTGTTTACAGTTAAAGATCATTGTCTTCATATATTGCACAGTTGTTTATTCTTTTAGTCTTCAAAATTAGATAGGTATTGAAAATTATATGTTTGTCATATTTATTTTTAAGTTAATCAGGTCTTTTAGTTACATAGAGATTATATTTAGTATAAATAGTATGATCTTCAGCCTCTTCAAAGAGCTGTAGAAAATGGCCTTTAATCTAACCTAAAATTTCTGTGCCAAAGAGACACAATTACTCCTGACAACACCACTCTACTCCCGAGAAAACGATGAGCACCAAAGACACTCCACTGGGAGCTTGTCTTCTTGGCAGAACTGACCTTTGGGTTAAAAAAAGCCCATACCTCAACTTCTGACAAAGATACAAAATATCCCTAAGTAAATAAAACAGGATTGTCTTATCTTGCCAAGACAGGGTAGGATAGTCCTAAAAAAGTTCCTTGCCTTTAATAATGGTATGCCAGTTATGTTAGGCCTTAGCCAAAGTTAGTTGACTCAACATTACAAACAAAACTTTGGATGATTGCCCAGGTAGTCAGTTGTCTCTGTCAATTGTTACACATTTTGGATATCTCTCGATTGTTAAGTAATATTTATTCCCTTCTCAGATCTTTAACAAAGTTAAAGATTATATAATTGTAGTTACTCTCTATGTTATTTAGACTCCTTGAGATAAAATGTTTAACAAAAGTTTTGTTCTCAATATTGTTTGTTATATTTATTATTTGTTATTATTGTATATAATTGTACTTGGTTTAGTTCTATCTTATTTAGACAAAAGGGGGAGATGTAGGGATATAGCCTCACCCATTGGGGGCGTGTTCGCCTCGGGCTAATGTTTACAGATAAATCTGCCGGGCGTGAGCCCAGCAGCCCTTTTTTCTTTTGCTCCGCTGTGCTCCGCGGGAACCTGTGGTCCTGTAAGTTTATTTCCTTATTAAAGCTGTATATATCTATATAATCTGTCTACTTTCATTTGCGCCGCCACAGGTAAAGGCTGAAAAATCAGAGAGACAAAGGAGCAAGCCACAGCTACCTCTTACCTGGCCAACTTCACAGCCAAAAGGGGCAGAGCTCCTATCTCTGCTCCACTTCATCACTTTCTCTCTCTGCCTAGTCATATCACTTCCTGTTTCAGTCCAGCCATTCACTTCCTGTCTCCGCCCAGCTGTATCACTTCCTGTCTCACTTCCTCTTTCCTCCTCCCAAGAAGTTATGTGTTACTACTCCCTGGCCTCTATGGTTAGCTAGTGGCTAGCTCCACACTCTGATCTCCAGTCAAGGTTTCTTTCTTTCTTTCTTTCTTCCTTTCTTTCTTTCTTTCTTTCTTTCTTTCTTTCTTTCTTTCTTTCTTTTTTTTTTTGGTTTTTGTAGACCAGGCTGGTCTCGAACTCACAGAGATCCGCCTGCCTCTGTCTCCTGAGTGCTGGGATTAAAGGCGTGCGTCACCACCACCCGGCCAGGCAAGGTTTCTTAGAGCACAAAAAAAATCACAAGATTTTAATGGTGGCGCACGCCTTTAATCCCAGCACTCGGGAGGCAGAGGCAGGCAGATCTCTGTGAGTTCGAGACCAGCCTGGTCTACAGAGCAAGTTCCAGGACAGGCTCCAAAGCCACAGAGAAACCCTGTCTCGAAAAAACAAAAAAAAAAAAAGGATAATCATGATTCAACTATAAAACTGTATATAACCCTGCACTTGAGATTCGCGTCCCATGAACAGTACTTGGCAGCACCATCAAGGCCAGTGGAGCTATCTGCAGTAGGGAGGAATGGAGGCTTCAAAACTATCTCCTGGTTCACTATAAGTTGCAGGCAGTAAAGAAATATTTTGTACTTTGCTAGCTGTCCCTGACAAATAGAAATCTGACTATTCCCTACGTGTCCTCACGCAGTGCAATTCCTGGGCAACTGGGCAGAGGGTTCATTGCCGTTCACAGTCGTCACAGACGGTCAGGGCATAAAGCTCCACAAGTGTGAACAGCAATGGAGTGACCACAGAAGTGAGGCCGCAAATCCCTGAACTGTGGAGAGCTGGCTGACAAACCAAATCAAGATTCAAACTGAGAGGGATTTGGTTATACAGCCAAACTCCTAAGGCAACCAGGATCAAATGAGTCTGAAGATAACTTTGTCTACATACAGATGAAAAAAAGGCAAAAACAATGCACAAAGACTGATTTTACAGAAAGAGTGCAACAATGCATCATCAATTTATTGCAATTTTTCACATGGCTAATGTCGTTTTTTCCAAACAACACATTCAAGAGCATGAACACTGACAAGGCAGATAACCCAGACAAACTTTAATATAAAAGGACAGGGAACACACACACTTGGTAGGCACACCACCACGGAGCCACTCCCAGATGCACTCTTTGAATGCTGATGTGATCCTTAGTGATGAGATTCACAGGGTTTTTTTTTAGCATGAATCTCTGAATGTGCAAAGGAATATAGCAAGCTACTTCCCGACCTGTATTTTATGTTTTGGCACGTGTACAGCTTGTTTTTGTTTTTTTTTTAACTCATCTGCAGAAGCTGTGAGCCAACTTACATCTGCTTCTGTGCCACAGGAAGGGTCTAGGGATCAGACTTAGGTCATCGGATGTGATAACAAACACCTTTACACAATGAGCCCTTCCACCACTCTTTGTTTACACATGTGTTTAGATGTGTACCCAAACTCACACAGAGAAACCAGTAGTGTGCATTGAGTGACCTCTTCCCATCACTCCCCACCTATTCCTCTCATAAGGGGCCCCTTCCTGAACCCGGGGCTCACGGCCCAGCTAGGCTAGGAATCAGCAAGTTCAAGTGATCCCCGTCTCTGCCATCGTCAGAGCTGGGCTGACAGCTGTTTATAGGGTTGCTGACTTGTCAAATAGGTGCTAGGATCATCACAATTATAAAGCAAGAGCCTGGGAGGCAGAGGCAGGAGGATCTCTGAGTTAGAGGCCAGCCAGGTTTACAGAGCAAGTTCCAAGACAGCCAGGCTACACGGAGAAACCCTGTCTCAAAATACAGCAAGAGCTCCTAACCACTGAGCTCCCTAACGCCATCTCTGTGGAGCCTCTGAGGACAGGTAAGTCACGCAAGGAGTCTGTGAACACAGTGCCCTGCTCTTCTCCAGGCAGTGTTCTCTGTTATTCGTTCAGGAAGCTTTGTCCTGCATGCCTCTTCTGATGTGCTGTGAGCTGACAATTCCAGTGGAAAGACTTATTGCATTCTTTACATTCATAGAAATTCTCGGATGAATGAGCTATCCTATGTGCGGTGAGCTGGGACTTATGGGAGAAAGTTTTCCTGCATTCTGTACATTCATAAGGCTTCTCACCTGTATGAGTCTGCTGATGTATGGCGAGCTTTGACTTGCGAGAAAAAGCTTTCATGCACTCTTTACATTTAAAGGGCTTCTCACCCAAGTGAGTTTTTCTATGTCGAGTCAGGTCTGACTTGTAATAGAAAGCTCGCATGCATTCCGTACACTTATGCGGCTTCTCGCCTGTGTGGGTTCTTTCATGAACATTGAGATGAGACTTACGGAAGAAAGCTTTCCCACATTCTTTACACTCGTATGTCCGCTCCTGTTTGTTGTGAGTTTTCTCGTGAGCAGTGAGGTCTGACTTCCAGTGGTACGTTTTACTGCATACAGTGCATTCAAAGCGCTTCTCTGCATTATGAGTTCTTCTGTGATGCTTAATAAGGGTTGAGTTATTACAGAAAGTTTTCCCACAGTCCTTGCACTTATAGAGTTTCCCATCTCGGTGTGATGTATGAGTCTTGCTTTTCTTTAACTTTTGGTGAGGTGTTTTTACAGGTGCTCTAACATGACGGGATTTTGGCCCTTTGTAGACTTCCTGTTGGGTCTTTAGTTCTCCCTTGAAACAAAAGAATTTGTTAGATTTGTTAGTGCTTTTTCCTAGAATGAGCTGCCTGTTATTCCAAAGCATGATTTCCTAATGAACAATTTCTAATAATCCCTAAGTATTTCTGTGTGCACTTTCCCATTTACTGATCTCGTCTCCTTACAGTGTCAAAACATATGACATTCAACACGTTGCTTCCACATAAGCCACTTTGTGGGCACGGAAAGGATTTCAAGTTTTACAGAATTTACTAGAAGTCTTTTTTATATGAAATTTCTTTTTTTAATATTTATTTAGTTATACATATAAAATATTCTGGCTGTGTGTATGCCTGCAGACCAGAAGAGGGCACCAGACCTCATTACAGATGGTTGTAAGCCACCATGTGGTTGCTGGGAATTGAACTCTGGACGTTTGGAAGAGCAGGCAATGCTCTTGACCGCTGAGCCATCTCTCTAGCCCCTGAAATTTCTTTATGTATAATATTGTCTTTGTTTCAAAGGCTACCCCTTGATAATACTGAATTAATACACTATGAACTTTGTTGTTAAGCAAACTAAGATGCTGGGAGTCTTAGATGAAAATGGTCAGTTCTTCTCCAGCCTGTATCTAACCAGGTTCACTATAGAAAAGTACATTCTAAGTGTGGAAATATTTCATGTTCATTCTTCATGTGTTCATATTTGAAATACGGTTTGACCTTACACTGAATCTTTTACTTACTTTAATCATGTCTTGGTCAGTTATTTCAAGCTGTCCCAAATGTATCTCAGGATTTTCCTTGCTGGTGTCAATCAGGGCACTTACTTTATTAACATCTAAAATATTAAAATGTCATGATTCAATAATAATATTTTTATAGAATTCAAACATAAAAGTAAAGTCATGACTGTTATGATCTGCTGGCCTGGGTACACCGTCCCTTTAAGAGACAAGTTCCACCCTCTCCCAACCCAACCCCTTCTACCGAGGGAAGCAGATATCCTGCCTCCTCCAGCCTGAGTGCTCTCTCTCACTCTTCCTTCTCTCTCCTGAAGGAGCTTCTCTCTTCTCTCTTCCTCTCTGCTTCTCTCCTTGTCCCCCCTTCTCCCTCCCTCTCCCTTTCCCTTCCATAACCTACTAAATAAATATCCAACCTCACTCTGCATGGCATGCCTATCCATCTGCCATGCAGCTCCCTGCCTAGGACCCACTGTCCCTCATGGCCTGCTGCCCACTGACACCCTTGGGGAATGGGGCCATTTTATTTTTACCATTACAATGCCTTCATATGCTATTGTGCTGGTTAGTTTTATATCAGCTTGACACAGATTCATTCTGATAGAAGGAACCTCAATTAAGAAAATGCCTCGATCATTTGGCTGTGGGCAAGCCTGTGGGACATTTTCTTGACTGACGTGGATTCCAATATGGGCCTAAAGTTTCAAATGTATTATTCTTCTTTAAGTATATAACTTTTAGCTTCTGTTCCTAGTTTGAATTTGTCTCAACAGGTTTCCCCTTGGCTGGCAGACACAACCAAGCACCAATTGCTGACTATAACCTGCTCCAAATGACCGTGGATCCTGGACTTGCTAAAAACCGATATGGGTCAGTCTACCCGATGTGAATGCTCCCTGGTCTTCACAGAGTCCACAAACTAGACGCTCCTGAAAAATACCCCACTGCCTGAATTTCCTCTGTTTTTGACTAGTATTTCTCCTTTGTTAGTTCTAGACAAGGACATCCCACAGTCAGCTGGAAGCAGTTACAAAAAATACATCGTTTTGTAATCCCTGGTTGAGATGTTAAGTCAAAAGGAAACTCCCTTACATAGGAAGACTCTGTACAATTTCAGGAAATTCTGTTTTTACACTAGCCATTCAGGAAGTATAAGAGAAAACTTGGCCAAAGTTAGGAAAAGATTGGCCAAGTCAAAAAAAAAAAAAGAAAGAAAGAAAAAGATTCTTCCCAAGGATGGCTTGAATCCTGGTTTAATAGTTAGCTTTCCTTGGTTAACCACCCTTATTTGTGCTGTTATAGGACCTTTACTGGTTTTGCTAATTACTTTGACTGTTGGCCCATGTATAATCAACAGACTGGTACAGTTTGTAAAACAAAGGTTTAATCCCATTCCATTTATGGTTCATTGCACTAATGCTAATGTATGTCGTTCTGTTATTCTATTCCCAATGAAGATGAAATAGAATTTGCAAGTTATTCTCAACAGGTTGAGGAACCTAGAGTTCAAGATTGAACTCCACTTAGAACTCCCAGTGGAGAATGAAAGGCTAGAAAAGATTCCATTTCTCTGCTGGGCCCTTTGGGGACCTTGAACTACACCCCAGTTCCAGGATAAGCTGAAGGCTACAGAAGAGCTGAAGGCTGACTCTCCCTCCTCCCCCCGCCCCCAGGGATAAGCTGAAGGCCATAGGAACCCTCTTTAGGGAAAGTTAAAGTTGCTGACTGCAGCCCATTCCCCCACCCAGCTTCCCCTATCAGCTGGGTGACATCAGCTGGGCGATATTTCAAGCAGCCCCTGTGGTTAGCACAGGTCAGCAGATGTCTGGAGGACATAAGCAGGGGCTGTTGCTATCCCCCTTAGATGCTAACAGCCTATCAGGAACCAACAGCTGAGCCTTACCCCACCTTTAGCCAACAGTGACATAGGATAAGGAATTTTGTATTTTGAGACTGTAACCTTGTGACTGCTTTGTGGTTTTTGTCTTTATAAACCCCTTATAAAAATAGACGGGGTCCTTCTCCCTCCATCTGCTGTGTCAGACTGTGAGGCAGAGGACCCGTGCTAGCCTGTACTTAGTAAAGGAAACCTTGCTTTTGCATTGGAAAGTGTGGCTCCATGGTGGTCTTCTTGGGGGTCCTAGGACTCAGGGACAACATTTTGCATATTAAAACTGCTAAATTTATATCAGATGGTACAAATTTGACTTCACTATTTATTCAGTTCAAGATATAATCAAAAATAGGCTTTGTCCCATAAATATAACACACATCTGATCCAATACGGATCCTGTCAGGTCCTCTAGCACAAGGTAATATAAAAACTAATCGATTATTGATTAAAAATGTGCTAAAGGCCTCAAAATTTCGTAAAAAAAAATGTCAATAGCACAGATTTAAAGAAAGAGTTTTCTATTACATGGCAACAATCTAAGGAGATTATAAGGAGATGTCCTAATTGTTCTATAATCAAACACCACTATCTGCAGGGAGTAACCAAAGAAATGAAATCTGGATAGTCGGGCGGGGGTGGCACACGCCTTAATCCCAGCACTGTAGTGGGAGCCGCGGGCTGTGTTCCTGCCGCCCCAGCTCATGGCTGCCTGGCTAGCTTATGCCCCAAAATAATGACACACAAACTGTATTCTTTTAAACACTGCTTGGCCCATTTCTATTCATGTGTGTAGCACCCCAAGGTGTGCTTACCGGGGAAGATTCTAGCCTAAGTCCATCCTGGGTCAGAGCTTCATTGTGTCTGCTCTGGAGAGGAGAGCATGGCGTCTGTCTCTCAGAGGAGCTGCCCTGCATCTGAGCTCACTTTCTCTTCCTCCCAGCATTCTATTCTGTCTACTCCACCCACCTAAGGGATGGCCTATCAAATGGGCCAAGGCAGTTTGTTTATTGACAAATGACCTTCCTCCATCACAGCACTCGGGAGGCAGAGGCAGGCGGATCTCTGTGAGTTTGAGGCCAGCCTGGTCTACAAGAGCTAGTTCCACGACAGGCTCCAAAACCACAGAGAAACCCTGTCTCAAAAAAACAAAACAAAACAAAAAAAGAAATGAAATCTGGCAGATGGATGTATTCCACTTTACAGAATTTGGAAAATTAAAATATGTACACCACACCATTGACATTCAGGTTTTCAATGGGCAACTGCTTTGAGTTCAAAAAAGGCTTATTCGGTAATCAAACATTTATTAGAAGTTATGGCCATTATGGGTATATCTGCACAAATAAAGACAGACAATGGTTCAGCCTATGTTTCTAAGAAAATGAAACCATTTTTTGATTATTATAATATAAAGCATATTACAGGTATACTAAACAACCCTACAGGTCAGGCAGTTATAGAAAAATCAAATCCAACTATAAAAGACATGTTAAACAAACAAAAGAGAATGGGAAATACCTCCAAAAATAGACAGCAGAATGCTTTATTAACACTAAATTTTCTTAATGCTAATGAGAAAAGAATAACAGCAGCAGAGAGACATTGGATAATAATAAAAACTTCTAAATTGGGCTGGAGAGATGGCTCAGAGGTTAAGAGCACTGACTGTTCTTCCAGAGGTCTTGAGTTCAATTCCTAGCAACCCTATGGTGGCTCACAGTCATCTGTAATGAGATCTGGTGCCCTCTTCTGGCCAGCAAGCATACATACAAACAGAATATTGTATACATAATAAATAAATAAATCTTTTAAAAAAAAAAAAAACTTCTAAATTAAATCAGCTGGTGTATTTCAGGATGTGCTGATCTCAGAATAAAAACCAGGAGATACGCTACATTGGGGAAAAGGTTTCACTCTTGTTTCCACGGAGGAGGAGGGGAGCTATGGATACCTTAGCTGAGAATTATTAAAAGTCCCACACACTAGCTCAGAATGGGGCATAATAAAGGGTTCTTTATTTAGGGGTAGACTCACAGATCACAGTCCTCTGCATGAGTGGGGAACAGAAACCGAATACAGCAGCCAAGGGGCTGCACCTGCACATCTGTATACACAGTACGTGTGGCCACACCCAGAGTGGGCCAGTATCTTAAAGGCTATTGGCTAAAGGAGTTCCCACAACACTCCCATTTCATACAAGGGGAACTTCTTTGCCATTATCCTCCACCTGTAGCCTTAACCTGCCGTACCACTCAGAGGAGAAAGTAAAGTCTGTAGGGTAAAAGGGACAACTGGGGCAGGAAACCAACCACCCACTGAGCACCCTGACTCTAAACCCACAGCCAGCTAAAGAAACACACCCTGGATCTGAGACCTGGGCCAGGGAGAAAAACATCTTTATCCCTGAACCCAAGACTAAAAACAAGTGCCCTGGCCCTGAAACCAGTGTCAAAGAAACACTTTGTCCCTAAAATCAGAGACAGTGAAAGGAAAAAAAAAAAAAAAAAAAATATATATATATATATATATATATATATATATATATATATGCCCTCGTCCTAAGATTAGAGTCAAAAAGCTAAAAGGGACCAGTGAAAGAAACATAGCTTGGCCATCTCTGCCCCTGACCAGCTAAACTGACCAATCCCTGAGCAGGGAAAAACTAACCAATCCTCCTTCTCCCTGGAAAAACTCCGCCCCTAAGCCCTATATAAGCCTCTCTGCCTGTCCCTGGCAGAGGCAGCCACTCTCCTGAACACATTCCTCTATAAAGCTAATATAGAAATAAAAAATAAAGACAACTCATACACCAGTAACCACACAAAGAACATACAAAAATGTAAAACAGTGAAAATGAAACCTAATGAATGTTAAAAGAATAATAAAACAGGAGCTAATATAGCACAGTAAGTATATTAAAATGTCTCCAGGCTACTGATGTCCAAATGTACCTGTTAAAATACCAGGATCACCACCAAGGCATCAGTTTATATCCAACTACTAATTACATGCAAAAGTTAGAAAACGGTCATCTAATACACTTGGTCACAAAGCAAATCTCAACAGGTCCAAAAAAATAAAGGAAAGAAACCTAAGTATACTATTGGATAAGCAAGGGTTAAAGCTAGACTTCAACAACACAAACTACAGAAAGCCTACAAGCTCATGGAAACTGAACAATTGTCATCTGAATTATGACTGGGTCAGGGAGGAAATAAAAAAATTAAAGACTTTTTCCGACAAATCGTCAGCAACAAAATCAGGGAGATGGAGTGACACCAAGAATGTTCTTTTCAAACAGGGTTAAGAGCAAAAAAATTGATTCAAAAAGAAGGAGAAGAAGGAAGGAGAAGCAGCAGCAAGCAGTTCAACATGACCAGTACCCGATGAGCTCTCCTGCTGACCACCTAAGACATTTGCTCACCTGGGGGGCTCTGCACTGCAGCTTCCGCTTGGCCCCACGGCCCACATCCTCGTTCCAAATTGAAGATCAACTTAGGCTTGGCTACGCAGAGCTCTGTAAGTTAGAAATAGAAAGGAAATGAATGGAGCCAGAGTGCTGTGACCGGCTACTAAGGAGTGAGTCACAGCTCACTTCTGGAACTGCTGCTTGCTGCTCTGGTCAGAGAGGATCTATAGTCTCGTTCTTCCCTAGCTAGAAAACCACCCTTTTTTGGCATTAAACTGCAAGATAGATAACCCAAAATAATGATCTTGAGAAAGTTTAGCAGGCTGGAAAGATGGTTATGGGGCTAAGAGCAACTATTGTTCTTGGGAGACCCAAGTTCAGTTCCCAGTATCCAAACCTGGCGGTTCACAGCTGCTCAGCGTCCCCTCCAGGCAACCCAGTGCCCTCCGGTGTCCACAGGAACACACACACATGTGGTGCTCACTCTCAGACACGTATACATAGCTACAAATAATGATAAATCTTTAAAGTAAGTGATGATTTCTATACTTGTTAACCAAGGGAAAAGCATTTGCTGAGACTGACGGGGTTACACTCACTCAGGAACACCAGGCTGCTGTAGGTCTCCAGCATCACATCCCTGTAGAGGGTCCTCTGGGCAGCGTTTAGCTCTTGCCACTCTTGCCTGGTGAAGTTCACAGCTACATCCTCAAACGATACCAATCCCTGAAAAAACACAAAATGGAAGTTCACTCCTCTCTCTCTCTCTCTCTCTCTCTCTCTCTCTCTCTCTCTCTCTCTGTGTGTGTGTGTGTGTGTGTGTGTTACTAGTTTCTTACAGAAGGCACAGCTTGATTTGTATTCTGCATCACAGAAAAAGAAAAATCAACACAGGCATCTTTATCTCAGTGTCAACATAGTGACTCAGGAAAACAAAATTAGCCTTTTCTAATTTCAACAGAAAATCCATACAAGAACGCATGGGTATGTAAGGGAGGAGCTAAAAAGACCAAAGGGAAAGAATCCATGAACCCAATCATAAAACATTCAGTCTCCAAAGGAAGAATGTTGAAGCTGGTGTCCCAGCTGGTACAGGTGTATGCCTAGACAGAGCAGAGGTGGATGTTCAGTTCTCAGTACCAACCACAGGGTAGACATGTCTCTGTCAGGGTTACCTTTGCTGCAATCAGACACCATGACCAAAGACAACTTGGGGAGGAAAAGGGGTGACTTCATTCACAATTCCATATAATAGCCTATTATGAAAAGCAGTGAGGGCAGGAACTCAAGCAGGGCAGGTGGCAGGAGCGGATGCAGAAGCCATGGAGAGGTGCTGCTACTGGCTTGCTCCTCATGGCTTGCTCAGCCTGCTTTCTTATAGATCCCAGGACCACCAGCTCAGGGGTGGGACCACCCTCCATGCTTGCTTCCAGCTCCATCTTAGGAATTGGGACTCCCTCCTCTTAGATGACTCCTGCTTGTGTCAACTTGACATATGGCTTTCCAGCACAAAGTCTTAGCTCCGTGTGGGGTCACATAACTGAAGGCAGGGGTCAAAAAACTGGGGAACACTAAAAGGTTTTGGAACATGCAACCAAAGATTAATTCAAAATCAAATGTAGAGAATTCAAAGTGTTCCAGGCAGGGCTCAACTTTGTGCTACGGGGTGACTTCACCATAGCACCTGTGGCACTTGCATACAACACACATGTCATTGCACCACCAAGCCCCAGTACATGCCACCTCCGGCTCAGACTCGGCTGTGTCATAGGCTGCAGCTTTTGTATTCTCCATAGCTATCTGATCTTTCAAAACACCGTTTTTGATGAAAGCAAAGACATTTAATTTGTTTCTACCACTGGCTCCTGCCATTTATATTGGCACCATATTATGTCAGGCAAATTAGCACTGGTCTCGCTAGTATGCAACCTTGCTTTCATCTTCAAGAAATATTAAGATTGGATGTATGCCAAAGCATCATTTTTAAATAAATAAAATTCTTATTATCAGTAAATGTTTCATTTTTTTATTGATTTTTATTGAGCTTTACATTTTTCTGTTCCCCTCCCCTTCAACCCTCCCCCAAGGTCCCCATGCTCCCAATTTACTCAGATCATGTCTTTTTCCACTTCCCATGTAGACTAGGGTCCTCATTGTTGTCTAGGTTCTCTGGGATTGCGATTTGTATGCTGGTTTTCTTTGCTTTATGTTTTTTTTTTTTTTTTTTTTTTTTTGGTTTTTTTCGAGACAGGGTTTCTCTGTAGCTTTTGGTGCCTGTCCTGGAACTAGCTCTTGTAGACCAGGCTGGCCTCGAACTCACAGAGATCCGCCTGCCTCTGCCTCCCGACTGCTGGGATTAAAGGCGTGCGCCACCACCGCCCGGCTTTGCTTTATGTTTAAAAGCACATATGAGTGAGTACATGTGATACTTGTCTTTCTGTGTCTGGGTTACCTCACTCAAAATGATGTTTTCTAGCTCTATCGATTCGCCTGCAAATTTGAAGATGTCATTTTTTTTTCTGCTGTGTAGTACTCCATTGTGTAAATACCACATTTTCCTTATCCATTCTTCGATTGAGGG
The DNA here is from genome assembly GCF_950005125.1 of Chionomys nivalis. Classification (NCBI taxonomy): domain Eukaryota; kingdom Metazoa; phylum Chordata; class Mammalia; order Rodentia; family Cricetidae; genus Chionomys; species Chionomys nivalis. The sequence continues at coordinate 21,708,791 of NC_080089.1, read as the reverse complement.
GTATTTCGGTTGTTTCCAGGTTCTGGCTATGACAAACAAAGCTGCTATGAACATAGTTGAGCACATATCCTTGTGGCACAATTGAGCATCCTTGGGATATATACCCAAAAGTGGTATTACTGGGTCTTGAGGAAGGTTGTTTCCTAATTTTCTGAGAAATTGTAATACTGACATCCAAAGCGGCTGTACCTCTTTGCATTCCCACCGGCAATGCAGGAGTGTTCCCTTTTCCCCACAACCTCATCAGGATAAGTTGTCATCAGTGTTTTTGATCTTGGCCATTCTTACAGGTGTAAGATGGAATCTCAGAGTTGTTTTGATTTGCATTTCTCTGATGGCTAAGGATGTTGAACATTTCCTTAAGTGTCTTTTCAGCCATTTTAGATTCCTCTGTTGCGAGTTCTCTGTTTAGGTCTGTACTCCATTTTTTTTTTATTGGATTATGTGTTCTTTTGGTGTCCAATTTCGTGAGTTCTTTATATATTTTGGAGATCAGACCTCTGTCTGATGTGGGGTTAGTGAAGATCTTTTCCCATTCTGTAGGCTGTCGTTTTGTCTTGTTGACCATGTCCTTTGCTTTACAGAAGCTTTTCAGTTTCAGGAGGTTCCATTTATTAATTGTTTCTCTCAGTGTCTGTGCTGCTGGGGTTATATTTTGGAAGTGGTCTCCTGTGCCAATGTGTTCAAGTGTACTTCCCACTTTCTCTTCTACGAAGTTCAGTTTGGCTGGCTTTATGTTGAGGTTAGATCCATTTTGACTTGAGTTTTGTGCATGGTGATAGATATGGATCTTTTTATTCTTATACATGTTGCTATGCCAGCACCATTTGTTAAATATGCTTTCTTTTTTCCATTTGTTTTATCCCCTGGGATCAGGGGAGTAAAGAGATGAACTCTAAGGTCTCACTTCTCTCTAGAAGGGAATTCTGCTAACTGCTGTTGTTGATGGTTGAGCTTGTATCTAGCCTGCTCCAGGGAGCTAATAAGGCAGAAATCAGTAGACCTCTGGCCGCCTGGATGAAAGCATGGCACTTTCTGAGCCACTGCTGCTCACTGCACGGACAGCTCCAGGCCCACCAGCTCCTATCAGAGGAGTCTGCCCAGATACTTACATTCCTGGCTTTAACAGCTGGTTTGTGGGAATACAAGTTAAACCTGGGAATAAAGGGACCTGAGCACATGAATATCGCTTTCAAGTCATAAAAATACAGGGCTCTAGGAAGAACTAATTACCATTTCTTAAACAGACACAAAACTGCAGCTCCCGATATTCTCTCTAAACCAAAGAAACTTTGTTTTGCAGTAAACAGTGATTAATACTGAGACTTCCAACTGGTCAACGTATAGAGAAGAAGGCACGGGAGAGCTGGGCCATTAATGGTGCAGCTGTATCACATTCCCTATGCCCAAGGCTCAGGATCATCTTGAAAGATTCTAGCAGCCTGGTGTTATAGAGGACTGCTAAGAAACATGACAGAAAACGTCCCAACAGGGACAGTGAACCGGTGCACTTACAGCAGCTATGACTACATGCACAAGACCCGGACAAGACGAAGCCAGGGAAAATTCCATCATGGACTGGATGGAGAGGGGCTTGTGAAGTCCCACTGAGAGCTTCTGGCAATTGAAGGCTGCAGGGGTAAGGTCAGTTTACCTCAGATGTGGCCTGGTAGACTGTCCATGTTCTAGCAACTACCCTACACCCCTGCATGTACCAACAGCACCAAGCAGAGTGAAGGGTTTTGTTTCTTAAGGGGGAAGGGAAACTGATGGTGGTGGATATGAAAGGAGCTGGAGGGGAGGAAGTGCAGGGTGGATTTGAACAAAACATTATATTCACATATGAAATGCTCAGCACTTTTTTTTTTTTTTTTTTTGGTTTTTTTTTTTTTTGGTTTTTCGAGACAGGGCTTCTCTGTGGCTTTGGAGCCTATCCTGGAACTAGCTCTGTAGACCAGGCTGGTCTCGAACTCACAGAGATCTGCCTGCCTCTACCTCCCGAGTGCTGGGATTAAAGGCGTGCGCCACCATCGCCCGGCTTAGCACATTTTTTTTAAAAAACAAAATACTTAACTATTATAAATTTAGTAATCAGATGTTTAGGTTTTTATGGCGTTTTGTCTCTTCGGAGAAATTTTTATTAAAAAGGACAGTGCCAGGCAGTGGTGGCTGATGCCTTCAACCCTAGCAATCAGGAAGTAGAGGCAACTCTGATTCAAGGCCAGCCTGGAGTTCCAGAACAGCCAGGGCCACACAGAGAAACCCTGTCTCAAAAAGAAAAAAAAAGAAAAAGAAAAAAGGGAACATGTGTAAGAAAGAAATATAAAAGGTTTTAGGTATAGAAACAACATACTAATAAGAAGGAAATATATTTTGGCAAGGATATTTGATAAAACGGTTTAGTACTGAAGTAAAGGACTATGAAAGAGAGATCAGGACAAAACCAGAAGGTTAAAGTCTGCCATAATAAGGCTTGCAAAAATTAACTTAAGTGGCATTGATTTAAAAAAAAAAATAGTGGGCTGGAGAGATGGCTCAGAGGTTAAGAGCATCGCCTGCTCTGGCAAAGGTCCTGAGTTCAATTCCCAGCAACCACATGGTGGCTCACAACCATCTGTAATGAGGTCTGGTGCTCTCTTCTGGCCTGCAGGCATACACACAGACAGAATATTGTATACATAATAAATAAATAAATATTTAAAAAAAAATAGCGCTTTCTTCTCGGGAGGCAGAGGCAGGCGAATATCTGTGAGTTTGAGGCCAGCCTGGTCTACAGGAGCTAGTTCCAGGACAGGCTCTAAAACTACAGCAAAACCCTATCTCGAAAAACCAAAAAAAAAATTTAAAAAAATAGTGCTTTCTTAAAGAGCAAGGATTATGTTTTGTTAAGATAATTGTAGTGGCCTGGCGGTGGTGGCGCATGCCTTTAACCCCAGCACTCGGGAAGCAGAGGCAGGTGGATCTCTGTGAGTTCGAGGCCGACCTGGTCTACAAGAGCTAGTTCCAGGACAGGCACCAAAAACTACAGAGAAACCCTATCTCAAAAAAATCCAAATAATAACAACAACAACAATAATAACAACAACAACAATAGTAGTAGTAGTAGTTCCTGCTAAATTTGTCAAGATTTTAAGTCTAAAAAGTTTTAACATTAGTCAAGTTTTTAGTGGTACAGAACAGCTGGGTTTCAAACCACAATTTATTCTTTAAAACTGATGTAACTACATTGTGAGCATTTAACAGCTATACAAGAAAAGGGACTGAGCTGACAGCCAATATTTTAGTTAGCTATTGTGCTCAGGTCAGCTAGGCAACAGAGAACTGGAGAACAGAACTCTTCTCAGCAAGCCCATGACCCATCCCTGCAAACCACAGGACTGACAGAGAGGCCAAGGTGCTTCAGACAGGTGAAAGACCAGGATAAATCCAGACCCCTTAGCAGGAAGAGTAGAACCAAAAATCTAGGTTAGCCAGTTCTCTGTTCCAGTGACTCTGTTCCAGGAACTGGCTGACCACAAAGTTAGATTATAATCTTGAGAAATGGGGAGTTACCCCCTTGTGATTATCACTGGTATTTTCGGAAATTTTCCAATGATGCCCTCCCTACCCCCTTTGGGTTGTGGTTTCTTCCCTTAAATACTTCTTCTCCCAGCTACTCAGATCGAACTCCTCTACCCCTGCGTGGGATATGAGTATCAGCCTCGTGAGCCTCGTGCGCTGGTTCCTCGTGTGATTACAGCAAGGGCGGTCTCTCCTGAGTTCTTGGGGGGTCGTGTTATCCTGAGACTTGAGTGAAAGTCTCCCAACTCCGGGGGTTTTTCACAGGGTGCCAAAAGCAACCTTAAGAAGTTTATTTGTGGCTAACTACAAGGTCTTAAATACCTAGGGGAAGGTCTTATCCCAAACAACAGTATTATAGAATAAAACCTACCAGCTCCCACCCAGGATTCTCACCCTGACCTTGTCTGCTGGGGGCCTGACACTCTGGTTCCTACAAAGACAGTCACTCAAGTAGCCAGCTTTAGCCAATTAAAATCTTATCTGACCCTTAAAGCTCTCAACTCAGTGGGTCTCAGACACGACTCAGCAAGCACCAGATTCTTTTTTTATCAACTCCAGACTGCTGGAAAATCTCGCCAAACTTTGAATCCAGCTATTATGCTGCCGGCACCCAGTGCTGGTTCAATGACTCTAATTTTATGGAGGCAGGACACAGATTTTAAGAGAATGCTATAATGACCGTCGCATGACCCTCTTCTGAGTAATTGTATCTCAACCCAAAAAGCTGAACTAGTGGCTAAGGCTCGCCACATGGAGAAGGAATGGAACATTTGCATAGGTTTGACCCAGCTTTCCAGGCAACCAAGGCAGCCATTGAGGGGAGAGAGGGCCTTCTATAGCCCAAGTATCCCAATTAAACATGTCCCTGAGATTTTGATATTATTGGAAACCATCTGGTTTCCAATTTAGGTGATCATTATACATTCCAAGGCCCATCAAAAGGACCCTATGACATTTCTGGGTCAATTAACAGGTCAACTAGGCAGTTAAGCTCCTAATTTTCCTGACCACGCTCTCCCGTGTCCTCAATCTACAACTCAGCTGACTACAGGCTTTAGACCAGAAATCTGTAGCTATTGTCTCAGGATGGTTACAAAGCCCAGAAATGTCTATTGCTTCCTGGGTCCTCCCAATAGGGACTCGGTGGTTTTCATTGGGCCTCACAACTGGGGGCCAAAGTCTCTTCAGACATCACGGTTTGTTTTCCAAAATCTGTCCTACCCGTTGCATCCTTCAACACTTTACTGGACGAGATCTTATCAAGCACTCCTCCGTCTAAAGAGACCTATCTGTAGACTGACCTGTCCACAGCTGACTGTTCCACCCCGGCTCAAATGACCTATTCCGGTAAGCCTCTTGGACCTCCACACCACGTCATGCCACCACCGACACCTAAAAGTCACTAACAAGTAGCGACAGACCAAAGTCATTTCTTGAGTTATTGTCCACCCCTTTAGTCCCCTGTGCAATGTAGCAGGGCTTCTACACTAGGGACAGGCTTCGCCCTATCCTCACACCACCACCCTTACAGTTTTACCTTGTGCCTAAGCCCTACACCCCGTCCCTGCACCCAGCTAGCGTGTTTCCATACAGTGCACACGGTTCCGCATCTCACCCATCGCCGTATTTGAATCCCAGAGAGGAGGGCTGGTGTATGTTCTGCTAAAGCGACGCGACTGCGAGCCAGTTCCTCCTCGTGTCTTCCAGTGGCACCACGTCCCCGGCCCTCCCGGAGCTGCGGGGAGCGCTGCGACCCCACTGGAGTTCTCGTGCTGCCACCCCACTGGAGTTCCCGTGCTGAGACCCGGGACGCCCGGAGCCCGTCCAGCTCCCACCCCACAGCCGGAGAGGCGGAGCCGGGCCTGGGGACTCTGCAGCCGCCTGCACCAGCTCCGCGGGGACGCCGCGCTCACCATGGCCGGTCTCGGAGCGTCCTGCGACTTTCCTCCGTCTCCGGTACCCGTGCAGGATCACCCAAACAAAGTCTCCGAATGACAGAGCCCAAGATGGAGAACTTAGCCGAGCTCAGCGGAACTTTATAAGCCCGCCCTACTTCCCTCAGATCAGGGTCGGCCTGAGTGACAGCCAATGGCACCAATCCATTACGGAATGCCCGGTTTCTGGGGGCGGGGAACTCGCACACTTAGGAAGCAATTGATTACGTACAAATTCTGCACAGGTAGAAATAACTGCAATGTTATGCCCGCGTCGCGAGACCAACAAGACCACCACGGAGCCGGCTTTCTGATGCAAGAACAAAGATTTCTTTATTCGAACTGGGCAAGGATCACGCCCAGCACTCTAGTACTGTAGATGAGAGAGAAAGGCCCCGAACCCCTATTACAAAGGGTTTATATAGGGAAAAACGACGAGCTGGGAGCTATCTGTCTTGGCGTTTTATAATTGGGTGAGGAGATGCAGGGTGAGGTCATTCTTTAAAAGCATTGGTCAAGCTATAGGCGCGAAGTTACTAATTGCTGGCAAGGATGTCTCCAGGAAAGAACAAAAATGTTGACAGGATATAGGGTATCTGTAGGAACCTCTGGTCTTCCTTAATTTTTTTTAATATTTATTTATTTATTATGTATACAATGTTCTGCCTGTGTGTGTGCCTGCAGGCCAGAAGAGAGCACCAGACCCCATTACAGATGGTTGTGAGCCACCATGTGGTTGCTGGGAATTGAACTCAGGACCTTTGGAAGAGCAGGCAATGCTCCTAACCTCTGAGCCATCTCTCCAGCCCTTCCTTAAATTTTTTTGCCCTGTTTCCTGGTTGGCTGTATCCGGGATGAATGTTTCAATCCGGCTGCCCCAGCACATTCAAGGACTTGAGTTCAGTCCTCCACTCACGAGTTGTTTGAAGACGGAGGCCTATTCACAAGATGGCGTAGGTTCTGCTCCTTCAACATCTCGACAATTTCTTTTAATTTCCTGTGAATTTTTCTTTTCTCTCTCTCTCTCGATTTGTGTTTTGTTGTTGTTTTTGTTTGTTTGTTTTTCAAGAAAGGGTTTTTTCGTAGCTTTGATGCTGAAAGACCCCCGAAGAGGACCTTCCCTCAGGAGGAGACCCCTGGACCCAAGGATCGAGCCGAGACCACGGATGCAAACTGCAAGAGGTTTATTGGGTGTACACAGGTACATGCATGCGGCAAAGTCTTTTGGAGGACTTGCACGCCTGCAGGCTGGGTAAGAGTCTTTTTATAGGGAAAAGGGCGGGCGGAAGCGGCATACAGAAGCAGATGCATGGTTACAGGGATTTCATTGGTCAGTTTGAATGAGGCGATGGGTTCACTTGAGGACAAGTTCCTTGGGGACATGAAGATCTGATAATAGCTGACTTGACTCTATCTAGGGTACATGTGGTTTTCCCCAGAACTTTCTGTTCCCCTCCCAGGCCAGGTGTCTGACCACAGATATCCTGTTTGGCAGCCTAAGAGTACTGACCTTGCCCTGAACCCATACTTGTTTGAAAGCCTTGCGAAATGGCGTTATAGCTGCCAAGCTGGGTTAAGGCAATGTAGCAGGGCCGGGGGTCTTTCAATGCCTGTCCTGGAACCAGCTCTTGTAGACCAGGCTGGCCTCGAACCCACAAGAGATCACCCTGCCTCTGTCTCCCAAGTGCTGGGATTAAAGGCATCCTGTGAGTTTTTCTCACTATGATTTTTGTGAATGTGTGAAAGACCCAGACCCCAGCAGATCTGTAGCAATTGACAATCCCTCAGCACCCTGACTCTTGAACCCAGAGCCAAGAAACACACCATGGATCTGGGAACTCGAGCCAGCAAAAGAAACACTTTATCCCTGAACCTGTTGTGACTGCGTTGGACACCCCCCAGTCAAGACCACCACAGAGCCGGTTTCCAATAGAAACCCTCAGACCATGATCCAGCACTCCTACCCAGCAGGTGGTGAAATGCTCCAAACTCTGGTGTTGGAGATTTTTAAAGGGAAAACCCACAAGCTCGGTGTGACAAGCCTTGGCATTTGAGGATTGGGTAAGGGGATGCAATCTTTTAATTCTTTGGCTGCGGTCTAGGGGAATTTCCAAACAACAGTTATCAAAACGCCGTCTTTATTGAAGCAGGTTAGAGTTTCTAAAGGCAAAATGTACAAGCGAGGGTCACAGCCTTAGCAGTGCTCAGAAGGCCTTGCAGCGGTGACATTGAACCTGATGGGTCGTGACGAACAGGGAGTACAGAATAGAGGGGTAGGGTTAACGACCTGCATCAGGTGTGGTTGAGGCTAGAGGTTAGTAGCAGTCACAACAGTCATGCCCAGTGTGGAGCGCAACCCATTCTGGGAACTAGGGATCGTGGAGAGGCCATAAGATGGTGGTCTTAATTTAGTTTGACTTTAATCCTCGCATTTAGAACAGCTTACTTGAAAGACCCCCGGTGTGGGGAGACTCTCACTCAACTCCTCAAGAACTCACGGGAGACCTTCCTTGCTGCAATCACACGAGGTTTTTTGGCAGGAACCAGTGCACTGGGGCCGAGACTCATATCCCACGCAAGGGAGGAGTTCGGCTAGCCGGGAGAAGGGGTATTTAAGGGAAGAAATCACAACCCAATAACCCAAAGGGAGTAGGTAGGGCATCATTGGAAAATTCCGAAAATACCAGTGATAATCACAAAGGGGAACTCCCTGTTTCTTAAGATTATAATCTAACTTTATCTTCAACTAGTTCCTAAAACAGTGTCACTGAGCCGGCTAATCTAGATTTTTGATTCTTCTCTCCCTGCTTAGATTTTTGGCTCTATTTTTTCTGCTAGAGGGGTCTAGATTTATCCGGTTCTTTCACCAAATTGACGGTGTTCACTTGTAGGACCCAGCCACGATAAGCTCAATAGAAGCCTGAGTCTCAGTAGCTTACCCAAGGGAAATACCTGGTTCCAAGAAGGATCACAAACTGAGACCACACCGGCACCAGACAATGGGTCTGTGCTTGCGGGTGATCCTATCTATGAAGGTTAGACGTTAGGAATCTCCTTTGGATGGTCTGTTCCTGGGTGGTGCCTGCTTCTTCTCTCTTTTTTAGACCTTTCTTTCTTCTAGAGAAGAGAGAAAAGAGAAGAGAAGAGGAGAGAGAGAGAGAGAGAGAGAGAGAGAGAGAGAGAGAAAGGAGAGACAAAAGCAGGGAAGGGGAGAAGTGGGGAGAGGCAGAAGCTGCCTCTCCAAGAGGGAGATGGAAAAGAGAGAGAACTTGGGCTGGAAGCTGAAGATCAGCCTGTCTCAGCAGAGGGAGGGGGGAGTGGGCATGGCTTGTCTCTTAAAGAGACAGAACAGACCATTACATTCTTAACAATAACAACTGCAGTTGTAAAATAACAACGGGAAAAAATTTGTAATAGGGGGTCCACAATATTGGAAACTATATTGAATGCTCAAAGCATCAAAAAATTGAGAAGCAGTGGCTTTAAAAATGTCCCTTGTTACTTGAGGTCTATTCAACATAAGGATATATGTCTAGCATAAGCTATTTGGATAAACTGAGTCATATAAATTTTTTGAATTGATAATAAGAAAAATTTCAGTTGAAAAATTGTTGTTTTCTAAGGCTCATACTTAACAGAGATAGAACTACAAAGCCCTTTTCCCAAGGTCAGGCATTTGGATAAAGCTCCTATTCCCTCAGGTGGCTTCAAGAAAGTTCTTACTCTAAAAAGGACATCACCCTCCTTATCTCTGGCAAAAGGAACCTTCCCTAACACCTGGCTGTAGTGCCTTAAAACTTGACAAGGGCAATGCTAGGCCCTAGACTCCCTCCCAGTCCCAATGGTCTTTGAATATCCTGACCATTGGTTAGGGTGGAGTGGACCTGTATGGGTCATCTTAATGTCAAAAAGACCAAGTAACCACACCCTAGGTCAGAATGTGTAGCCATAACTGTCAACAACTCAAAACAAGCTAAAACTCTCTGATCTTCAGACAAGGTGGAAATAGGCTCACATTTTTTGGGCCTCCACAAACTGCAAAACAAAACTGTATTATATATCTCCATTCCATATGAAAGGATGGCATGGGATAATAAGTCATGAGGACTCTATACCCAACAAGATTCATCATGTCTCATACAGTCGCAAAGTTGTTCCCATGTAGAAAGATCCACATGCACATCACCTGTTTTTCTTGGTTTGTTCCTTCATGACTGCAGCCAACATTTTCAGGAGGTCTCCTCCAGTCAAGTCTTATCTTTATTAATTTTGAAGAATCTATAGCTTTTTGTTTCCTGTGAATACAAAGACATAACCTCTTCCCCTAATATAACACATTTCCTGACTTCCATTCTGGTTAAGACATTTTAAAAATATTTAGGCTGGTTTAATTCAGAAGTTTTTTCCAACACCCAGTGTCTCAGCAGCTGTTGGTTTTTTTTTTCTCATTGGCATTTAAAAATTTAAACTTAATAAAGCACTATGTAATCTATCTCTGGAGGTCTTTGTTACCCCTTTCTGTTTATTAAGCATCACTTTTAAAGTATGATTGAATCTTTCTACAGATTTCTGTTTATCCTTGTGAATTATGGGTATGCCTCTTAAAATATGCTTTATGCTGTAATATTCAAAAATGACTTCATTTTACTAGAGACATATGCTGGAGCATTGTCAGTCTTAATTTGTAAAGGTATTCCTAATATAGACATAACTTCTAATAAATGTGTGGTTACAGATGCTGACCTGAACTGACCAACTTCAGTTTGATATTGTGGCCTGCAAGAGACCCCCTCCAGTGTTTCCCAACAAGGGATGTCTTGTTTGTCCCTTGTTGATCTGCATTCATTAGTCCAATGTAAACCCCAGAAGGCTGGTTCTTTTTTGATTATCTCTAGAAAATACATAGTTTCTAGGAAAGCCTTGCCTACAACTACTTTTGAAATGACCTTGTTTGCCACAGCCAAGACATTTGACAACTTGGCTTTCCTTAAAACATTTAGAGATTACTTCTCTTATTAAAGTTGCATCATGAGATCCAGTATCAGCTATATTTCTAATCCATTCATCTATTGGTGCTGATCTTGTCTTTAGAGGCCTGATCACCTTTTTGCATTCAGAATTAGCATTTTCCAAAGCCAAAGATTCAATTAATATCTGAATTTGATACTCTTCTATTTACAGCTGAAGCCAATCTTTGTAAAAAGAAAAATTAGTAAATGCTTCCTTTGGACCTTGTATAATTTTAGTAAATGGTTCAAACCTCTTTTCTTGTTTCTTCAATCTTGTCCCACACACTTAAAGCGCTGTGTGACATAGTGCCAAGGTGGCATTGTGTTATTCAGCCTGCATGTATCTCAGCATGTTGACCTTCACCTGGAGTGCTCTTGGGAAATATGGATACCTCTAGCCCTATTTCTTTGTTCTATCTCCTTATCTTCTTCCACCATGATCACCTGGTGACCAGAGACCAGCTTCTAGTACTGCTTTTGTCAAATCTTCCCAGTCTTGGGGAATTACTCTATTGAATTGCCCAGGAATTTAATATTTGCTTCACGAGGGGTGAATGCATACTATATGAAATTACAGCTTCTTTTGATTTTTTAAATCTAGCATTGCAATGAGATGCCATTCAAATTCTTCATAACCTTCAGAGTATCTATCATCTGCTGGTATTTCTCATATAGTAACTGGGTAAGTAAAAATTGGTTTCCTAGAAACTTTTGACTGACCTTCATTTTATTATACAGTGGCTCAGCAGGCTCTTGTCTTAATCCCTGTCTTTGTCTTAGTATCTTTCTAATTTTTATTTATGTCTAATTATTTTTCTAAGGCTTGTATTTTATGAATCCACCTTTTATATTTTTTGTTCCCTTGTATTCTAAAACTTTTTTTCTTTGAGAGGGCATAGAGGGCCACTATAGGTATTAAGAAAAAATTTGAAGCCAGGTAATAGTGGTGCATGTTTTAATTTCAGAACTTGGGAGGCAGAGGCAAGGGGATCTCTATGAGTTCAACGCCAGCCTGGTTTACACAGTGAGTTCCAGGACAGTCAGGACTAGGTGTACACAGAGAAATCCTGTCTCAAAAAAAAAAAAAGAATAAAATATGAAACACCAGAATGATAGTAATCATAATCAATATTAAGCAAATCTCAGTTGTCATTATCTTTTCATTTTTCTAATATCAAGATATTCTAATAGCAAGATGTAGTCACAAAAGAAGATACGTCTGGGCTGACAAGACGGCTCAGCAGGTGAAGGCTCTAGCTGCTAATCTTGATAACCCGAGTTCCACCCCTGGAGCCGGTATAAAGATGGAAGGGGAGACCCAATGCCAGAGTTGTTCTCTGACCTCTACACATGCCCACCGCACACTGCAACTTTAAAAATGGTTCATTCGGTCAAGATGGCGCCGAAAGCGAAGAAGGAAGCTCCTGCCCATCCCAAAGCCGAAGCTAAAGTGAAGGCCTTGAAAGCCAAGAAGGCAGTGCTGAAAGGCGTCCACAGCCACAAAAAGAAGAAGACCCGCACATCGCCCACCTTTCGGTGGCCCAAGACGCTGCGGCTACGAAGGCAGCCCAAATACCCCCGGAAGAGCGCGCCCAGGAGGAACAAGCTTGACCACTATGCCATCATCAAATTCCCCCTGACCACCGAGTCAGCCATGAAGAAGATAGAAGACAACAACACACTTGTGTTCATTGTGGATGTCAAGGCCAACAAGCACCAGATCAAACAGGCTGTGAAGAAACTCTATGACATCGATGTGGCCAAAGTCAACACCCTCATAAGGCCCGACGGAGAGAAGAAGGCATATGTTCGGTTGGCTCCTGATTATGATGCTCTGGATGTTGCCAACAAAATTGGAATCATCTAAACTGAGCCCAGCCGGCTAATTCTAAATATACACTTTTTCACCATAAAAAAAAAAACAAAAAAAAACAGTTCATTCCCACAGGCCTTGCACTCAATAGAACGGTGCCCTCCCACATTTACACATGCCACCCCAAAGCCTTCTTCACAGCAACCTCTGTAATCTGGTCCCTGGGTGCTAACTTGGGAAATCATCCATCTTTTACAAATTATGTGTATGTATATTGAGTGCAGAGCCTGCAGAGGTCAGAGGAGAGCTTCAAATCCCCTGTGGCTAAATACAGTCTGCTGTAAGAGGTCCAACGTGGCTGCTGACAACAGAATGCAGTTCTCTAGGACAGCAAGCACTCTTAGCTACTGAGCATGCCCCAACCACTCTGAGACAGGGTTTCACTATGTAGATTGGCTGGCCTGGAACTCACTATGTAAGCCTTGAACTCACATGCATTCACCTGCCTCTGGCTCTCAAGTACTGGGATTGATGGCTTTGAAGCAGTGTCATGAGGATGACCATGGCTGAGGATGACCATGGCTGAGGATGACCATGGCTGAGGATGACCATGGCTGAGGGTGACCATAGCTGAGGGTGACCATGGCTGTGGCTGAGGGTGACCATGGCTGAGGATGACCATGGCTGAGGATGACCATGGCTGAGGGTGACCATAGCTGAGGGTGACCATGGCTGAGGATGACCATGGCTGAGGATGACCATGGCTGAGGATGACTACAGCTGAGGGTGACCATGGCTGAGGGTGACCATGGCTGAGGATGACCATGGCTGAGGGTGACCATGGCTGAGGATGACCATGAGCTCCTGATCCTCCTGCCTCCACCTCCCAGTACTGGGACTAAAGGCCTGTGCCACCATGCCTAATTTAAGAGCCCGTCTTCTATGTATCTTCTAGACCACCTCCACAAAATAAGCTGTTACAGTTACACACATACACACAGACACACACATACACACACATGCAGATGCACACGCACACACACACATACACACACATGCAGACGCACACACACACATACACACACACGCACACATACACACACAGGTTTTATTTTATTTATTTATTTATTTTGGGTTTTCAAGACAGGGTTTCTCTGTGGCTTTGGAACCTGTCCTGGAACTAGCTCTGTAGACCAGGCTGGTCTCGAACTCACAGAGATCCGCCTGCCTCTGCCTCCCGAGTGCTGGGAGGTTTTATTTTTTTATTTATAAGCTTTTTCTTCAGCCTCTTCACACATTCTAGATAAAATCTGACAGTTAACAGTTTTCCCATATTCTCTGAACAGGGTTTCCCTCCAGTAATTCTTTTCTGTACCTGAACTAGGATAGTAAAAGATTTTCTCAGATACCTTATGTGTCCTCAAGTGACCCAAAGTGAAGGCTTCCCAAGTTCTAGTCACAAGAATCCTATACAACGTGAGCACTTTCATGCCTTAGCACCGCACTGGGAGAGCCAAAGGCTTTCCCGCAGAACTTACATTTATAAGGCCCAATGCCAGTGTGCCTGATATATGTCCTTGGAGGCCTGAATTAGAAATGAAGGCCTTCCCACATCGCTTACATTCATAGGGTTTTTCCCCAGTGTGCCTTCTTTCATGTTTGCGAACTGAAGTTGAACAAATGAAGGCATTCCCACAGTATTTACACAAAAAAGGTCTCTCTCCCGTGTGAGTTCTTTCATGCTTACTAAGTGCACTGGGTGAATTAAAGACTTTCCCACACTCCTTACACGTGTAAGGTCCACCTCCAGTGTGCCTCATCATGTGGCCTTTAAGGCCCGAGAGAGAGCTGAAGGCTTTCCCACACTCGCTACACGTGTAGGGTTTCTGGCCAGTGTGAGTCCTTTGATGTCGTCGAACTGAGCCCCAACAACTGAAGGCTTTTCCACACTGTTCACACTGACAAGGCTTCTCTCCGGTGTGGATTCTTTCATGGATTCTCAGTGAGCTGGGATAGTGCAAACCTTTTCCACACACATTACACGTATGTGGTCCACCTTCAGTAAGAGTTACAACGAATTCACCAAGGCTGGCAAATGAAAGCAAGGCTTCCTCATGTTCCTGACACTCAGACGGTTTGTCTTTGTGAGACCGGGCACTGATGTGGGAAGAGTAACTGCCGAAGTCCGTCCCCACACACTGCACTCACGGAGTTCTACTTCGGTAGAACTCTTCTTCTTCAGATCACGGTCAAGAGTTTGCCTGAGGTTTCTCCATAATGGCTGCCTTGTCTGCTGTCGCCAAGTCTCTCTAATATGGCTGCTGTTAAGACAACAAAAATCAGAGCAATTACAAATGCTTTTCTCACAATCTCAAACCACTGATAGGCTTCAAATTCATACATTTACTAGAAGGCTGAAGAGATGCCTCAGCAGTTTGTACACTGTTCATTTTTTAATGCTTTTGTTTTTATTTTGTGTCTCTTTGTGTTTTACCTATTTGCATATATGTCTGTACACGACTGTGTGCCAGAAGAGGTCATCGGACCCCTGGAACTTAACTCCAGCTCCAGAGGAATCTGATAGCTCTGGCCTTTGTAATCAAGTGCCCATACACGCGCGTGCACACAAATAAAATGTAAAAATAAATAAATAAGTAAATAAACATGCAGATGGGTGGGGTTTTTTTTAAAGTTAATGACAGACTAAAATTTTATCTTTATGTACATGTACACACATGCACATGTGGAGGCCAGAGGTCAATCTCAGGTGTCTTCTTTGCTACCTTATTTTCTGAGATAGAGTCTTCTTCTTTTACAAAGAACTAGTCAGGGGATGGAGAGATGGCCCAGAGATTAAGAGCACTTAATGCTCTTCCAGAGGTCCTGAGTTCAATTCCCAGGGCCTACATGGTGGCTTACAGTCATCTGTAATGAGATCTGGTGCCCTCTTCTGGCCAGCAAGCATAGACAGACAGAACACTGTGTACATAATAAATAAATCTTTTTTTAAAAAAGAAAGAAAGAGAGAGAGAGAGAGAGAGAGAGAGAGAGAGAGAGAGAGAGAAAGAAAGAAAGAAAGAAAGAAAGAAAGAAAGAAAGAAAGAAAGAAAGAAAGAAAGAAAGAAAGAGAACTAGCCAGTGTGATTAGGTTGACTGGCCAGTAAGCCCCAGAGACCTAACTATCTCTAATCCCCTAAAGCTGGAATTATACGCACATATCCCCATACCCACCTAGCTTTTTACACAGATTCTAGGATCAATCGCTGGCATAGTTAGGCACTACACCGCCTGAGCTGCCGGCTCAGCTCCTGAACATCTCTCAGGGGACATTCCTTTCTGTTTTCAGTGAGAGTTACCTTAAGAGTCTCCCCTGATTTCTGTACCAGTCTTCAATATTCTGGTTCCATCTTTCTCCTACAACACAGAAGGGAGAACACTGAGTTCTGAGAGAGAATGGACTAGACTCTGGGCCCATGAACGCTGCAATGACGCTCTGGTTATGCATCAGGATATTCCTTTCTACACTGCCAGTCAGAAACCAGCACGGATGGGCACAGCATGCTGTCTAGCAAGAAAGTAAGAAGCTGACATCCTTACCCACAGAAGCCAATGTCACAAAGATTTCCCCGACAACCTCTCTGTAAAGGTTCTTCTGGGAAGAATCCAGCAGAGCCCACTCATCCTGGGTGAAATTCACAGTCAAATCCTCAAAGGTGACCAAGTCCTGAAACATGGCAAACATGTTTACAAGAGGAAGAGAGACACATGGCACGGAGAAGCTGTATTCAATCCATAAGTCATTCACATAAGAGGCTACAGGGATAGCTCAGCAGTTAAGAGCACTTGCTGCTCTCCAGAGGACCCGAATTCTGTTCCCAGCAACCACAGTGGGCTGCTTACAATCACCAGCTCAAGGAGACTTAACACCCTCTTCTGGCTTCCTTGCCAAGGGTAGGGTCAGCACACATAGCATATTCTAACACAGACATATACACATAAATAAAAATAAACCTTCCTTTAAAAAGACATTTGCATACAATCCTATGGTCTCTACGCTTTTAGTTTATGGTAAATGAATATGGTTACCAGAATTCTGACCTTAGTCCACATTCACTTTCTCATAAAGTACTAACACCAAAACACGTGGAACTGGTCTGTACATTCTGACTGCTGCCTTGCTTTGTTTTATTTATATTGTGTGTTCATATCCATGCCCACGAGGAGGATTTGGGTACTGTGCCCTGCTACTCTGTATTATTATCAAGACAGTGGTAAGAGTAATTGCTGAATGGTGTAGGAGGTCCTTCTGTCTATGTGTTGCTTTCATTAATGAATGAAGAAACTGCCTTGACCTTTTGATAGGGCAGAACTTAGGTAGGCAGGGAAGACAGTAAGTCCCAGACTCTATCTCCACCCCCAGCACTGGGATCATGGGCAGACAGCCATATGAGGCTTTACATGGAAGCTAGGGATCCAAACTCAGTCTTCATGCTTCCGCAGCAACCATCTCCCCAGTTGGCTTGTTGGCTTTAGGGTCCAGCTAGGTTGTCCCAGGCCTGATTATGCTGCCAATCCTCTCAACCGCTGGGACTGCAGCTGGTGCCACCATGTCCGACTTATTGATAGATTAATCACAGGTCTAATTTTCCGTTTTCTCTCTGCCCCACTTTGAAACTACACAAGATGGGCTGGAGAGATGACTCAGCAGATAAGAGCCCTGGCTGCTCTTGCAGAGGACCCAGGTTCAGTTCCCAGCACCCACATGGTGGCTCACAACTATCTGTAACTCTCATTCCAGGAGTTCTGGTACTCTCTTCAGGCCTGTGAGGGCAAAGTATGATGCACAGATATACACACTGGCAAAATACTCACATACATAAAATAAAAATAAGCTTTGAAACTTATAACTACACAATAAAATCATCAGGAAGACAGAAAGCAGGAGAGAGAAGCACGGGCACTGTGACCCCACACAGTCTTCACAGTGCTGAGCATTAGAACAGTCTCCACGCCATTCACTGCCATTTCAGCACAAGACACATGTGAGATAAGGGACCACAATAAGACGTGCTGAGATAAGGGGCCACAATAAGACATGCTGAGACGAGAGACCACAAACGCTCCCTCTAGCAGAGCCAGACACTGTACTGAGAAACAGATAACAGCCACAATGCTCTTGATTTTTTAAATTCCATTTATTTACTGGGGGCATACATGCCATAGCGGGTGTGGACATCAGAGTACATGTTTGTGGAAGTTCTCTCCTTCCGCCATGTGGGCTTTGGGTATTATCTCAGTTACTTTTTTTTATTGCTGTGATAAGACATCAAAACCAAGGCAATTTACTGAAGAAAAGCGCTTATTGGGGCTTACCGTGTCAGAGAGTAAGTTCATAACCATCATGTTGGGGAGCATGACAACAGGCAGGCACAGTGCTGGAGCAGCAGCTGAGACCTTATGTCCTTACCCACAAGGATTCAGAGAGAGAGGAACTGGAAATGACACAGCTCCCCTCCAGTGATGCACCTTTCCAACAAGGCCACACCTCCCAATCCTTCCCAAACAGTTTCACCAAATGCAGACCAAGTATTCAAACATATGAGCCTATGGGGACCATTCTCATTCAAACAAACATAGGACTCAAACTCAGGGTATTAGGTTTGGTGGCAAGTACCTTTACCTGCTGGGCTATCTTGGTAGCCTAACAGCTACAATTTAACACAGTTAAATGGGAATCATGATATAATGGTAAGTGGACTCACAATTACAACATACATAGTGGGGGGCATGGTGGGGCACACCTTTAATCCCAGCACTCGGGAGGCAGAGGCAGGCGGATCTCTGTGAGTTCGAGACCAGCCTGGTCTACAAGAGCTAGTTCCAGGACAGGCTCCAAAACCACAGAGAAACCCTGTCTCGAAAAAAACAAAAAAAAAAAAAAAAAAAAAAGTCAGGCATGACAACACAAGCTTGTAACTCCAATACCAAAGGGGGGGGGGTGTCCCAGGGACTTGTTGGCCGGCTAGCCAGTCAAGCCAAAATGGCAAACACCAGGTTCAATGAGGAGTAATTATCTTAAACAAGGTAGAGTGGCCAATGTCAATCTCTAACCCAAACCCCACTCCATGTGTACGCATATCTACATACATGAGTATACATACATTAGCACACATATGCGAAATTGGGTGAACAAGGTATTCTTCCCTTAGAACCCTTCCCACTCTCAGAAATCAGAAATTCTCATTTTTCTTAATAAGTCTATGTTTATTTGAATATATTATCTATATTATATTTGCCCCACACACACCTTTTGTGAACCACTAGCACAGCACCTGCCTCCCTGGGTCCAGATGATGCAACGTTCCCAGCTTCTTCTGAAGGAGGCTCAGGTGGACGACAGGATTCTCCCTGTTGACCCCATGGGGATGTTATCTCTGCAACTTCCTCCTTTACTCAAAATGAAATCCCACCCACATTTCCCAGGGCACAGAAACCATGGCCTTCACAGGCTTTCCCGTGCACTACAGCAATAGATACAGAATGTAAACCTGAAAGCTGGGGTCTGAGGGGACCGTAGAGTGCTACGCAGAACGCAAGAAGCCCTGGGCTTGACCTCCAGCACCTCATGAGCTAGGAATGGCGAGGCACATAACTAAAAAAATCCCAGTTTGGGAAACAGAGACAGGAGATCAAAAGTTCAAGAGCGGGCCTGAAGAGATGGTTCATTTGCTCCTCTTCCAGAGGACCCAGGCCCTGTGCCAAGCGAGGAGCCTCACACTTATCCCTAACTCCAGTTCCAGGGAATCCCGTGCATTTTAGAGATGCATCTTAGAGAACACAGCTCCAAAGAGTTTCCTGTTAGTCAGACAGCCAGTAAGGCAAAACTTTAGACTTTGTAACAGCCATTCAGCCAAGCCTGGTGTCCTATACCTGTAATCCCAGCACTCGAAAACTGATACAGGAGGATTATTAGTTTGAGACCATTCTGAATTGTGCAGTGAAACCATATACAATAAATACATACTAATAATAAGTAAAAGACTGGAGATGCAGTTCAATGATAAAGCTCAAAGTCCTGGGTTCTATCCTCGGCACTACAAAAATCAGCCAACCAACCAAACCAACCTTTGTCCTAAAGAAAAATTGTCATTAAGATGTATGTTTAAAATGTAGAAAGATCATCAGCTGCGACAGCACAGGTATGTAATTGCAGTACTTGGGAGTTGAGGTACGGGCCCCCGAGGATTGGAGTTAAATTCAGCATCGAGAGACTGCTGACCAGCACGCAGGAAGACCTGGGTTCCATCCCTAGCACCGCTTAAACTCAAACCAGATGGCACTAGAAACCGTGTTGAGAAAGTGAGCAAGAGTAAGGGGGAGGGGGAGGAGAAGGAAGAGAGAAAACTAGAAAGAAAAAGAAAGGACGTGGAGTGGGGAGTTGCTACTGGAGGTGTGGAAAGGGGAACCCGAAACAAGCGGCTTCATTGGCCACAGACTTTGAAAAGCTAGACTGGAATAGGGTCTCTAATTTAAGACCACCAGTAAATCTGTACAACACAGGGGGGAAACTGGCCCCCACTTAGGGAACAGGGATAGGCTGGGGACCCTCGGGCAGCAGCTCCTCCCGCACTCTGCACAGCTCGGATCTTGTTGCTGCCCTGCCCACCCCACGGCCGAGCTGCAGAGCAAGGCCGAAGCCGGACGTAGCGGGAGCCGGGACCCGAGGGGGTAGTGGGAGCGGGACAACAGGGGACACAAACTGGGCGCAGACTCCCTAGTGACGCAAGGCTGCATCACGTAGCATTTTTCCATCTCCGGCTGCACTCACCATCCCGTTGCCCAGGAGGTCCTACTGACGCCCACCTCCGGGTTCCGGGCTCTCTTCGGGGCACAGCAGGACACGGACAGAGGCAGAGACCCCAGCCAGCAATGCCCAGCCAGCCCCTCCCAATAAGAGTCTCAGTCCTTTGATGGCTTTGCGAGGCGGCGCCCGCCCCTTCCAGCGGCGCGTCTCATTGGACAGTTACTGCAGTCCCGCCCCTTCACCCTGAGGGACAGAGGGGAACGATTGGGGATAAATTCGTGTAAGCATCCTCCAGGTCCTAGATCCTTAAGTTTAGGATCTCAAACTGATTGGGGCAGCTAAGGAGAAACGTACATAAACTGTCTAGCTTTTTTTTTCTTGAGACCGGGTCTCATTAGCACGGGCTGGCATCGATGAACTTAAGTAGCCAAGGATGAACTTGAACTTCTGATCCTTCTGCCTTTTAAGTGCTGAGATTATAGGTGCTATTATGCCCGACTGTGTTTTTGCCGTGTTGGAGATGTTACTTAGAGCCTTGTGCGTAGCAAGCAAGCACTCTACCAATGGCTACACCCCCAGTTCCCTGCCCCTTTTGTGTCTCTTTTCTTTGTAAGAGGGTTGGGTCTAGATAGCCTAGGGCTGGCCTCCAACTCCTCCTGAGTACTAGAATTTCATTCGTGGGGTACTAGGACACCTGACGGGCCATGGGCTTGTTTACAGATCACTAAGGAGTGCGCTCTTATTAGCTCTGCCTTTGTCCATCTCAAACCAGCTGAAATTTTTAGATCGGGATTGACGGAGCAGATGTGAAAACAAAGAGAGCGACCTCCACGGAAGCGGACCGTCCTTTAATCGGAACCACGAAGGGCAGTGGGGAGGGGGGTGGAGTTTCATAGCGAATAAAAGGGAATTTTGGAGTGGACGATCCTGTCTGCAGGTGTTTCCCTACAGAGGAAGGTTGTGCGTTATCAGGAAGGCGTCGCCCAGCTCCTAACCACCGCAAATGTTATCAGTTTGTCAACTCTCACCACTCAGTTTGCCTTGCTCACCACAAAAGCCCTTCTGAAAACCCCACCTCTTCATTACTAAGAGCCTGCAAAAATGTCTGATGGGAACTGGAGATGTACCTCAGTTGGCAGAGTCCTTGTCTAGAATTCAAGAAGCCCTGGGTTTAACCTCCAGTAGTGTTATTTTAAAAAGGGGGGGGAGGGGGAGGGAAATGGGAGGTGGTGGTGGGGAAGAGGCAGAAATCTTTAATAAAGAAATAAATTAATTAATTAAAAAAATAAAAAATAAGAAGGCCCAGTGTGGTGGCACAAGCCTTTGATCCCACCCTTCCAGAGGCTGAGGCAGGTGGATCTCTGAGTTTGTGGCTAGACTGGTCTACAGAGCAAGTTCCAGGCCAGCCAGGGCTACACAAACTATGTCTCAAATAATATTGTTTATTACTGGAGGGAAACACACTATGGCATGGGTGTAACATTTTTTTTTAAAAATGTCTTTGGGTATTTTGCCTGCGTGTATGCGTGCCTTGTGGAGGCCTGAAGAGGACATTAGACCCTCTGGGGACCACAGATGCTTGTGAACTGCTCTGTGGGTGCTCAAGAGCATCCAGTGTTCCAGCCAAGCCATCTCTCCAACCTCCAGGGACAGTTCTCGGCCTCCACCATGGGTCTTCAGGCTTGCACAGCTAGCACTCTTACGCCGGCTCACTGGGCCTGACGGCTAAACTTTTGAGGTCGGAGCTATAAAATTCCACCCTCTGCTTACACCAGCACCGCTTCTTCGAGGAGCTGGACCTCTGATGCCTTCTCACCTCACACTTCACCTCAGACCCCTGTTTCTGGAGCCTATAAGGCCTCTAAGTGCTGCCCCTGGTGAGGCGAATGAAGACTTGGATCTCCTATCTGATATCGACCATCTTTACAAAGTCTTTACAAAGCTTGTTTCAAATGGACAAATAGAACCTGGCTAGATAACATCAAATCGGTTTTTAAAAATCTAGAATGAAGCCGGTCGGTGGTGGCGCACGCCTTTAATCCCAGCACTTGGGAGGCAGAGGCAGGCGGATCTCTGTGAGTTCGAGGCCAGCCTGGTCTACAAGAGCTAGTTCCAGGACAGGCTCCAAAGCTACAGAGAAACCCTGTCTGGGGGGGGGGGCGGTGGTGTCTAGAATGTTAGCTCCAAGGGGCCAAGGATGTTTACAGAGTTTGTTTGCTACAGTGTTTCTTACTGGAGTCATGGCTCCCGGCTCACAGCACACACACACACACACACACACACACATCACAGGCCCACAACCACTCTCACGGTAAACTATTCTCTTACTGGAGTCATGGCTCCCGGCTCACAGCACACACACACACACACACACATCACAGGCCCACAACCACTCTCACGGTACACTATTCTCTTACTGGAGTCATGGCTCCCGGCTCACAGCACACACACACACACACATCACAGGCCCACAACCACTCTCACGGTAAACTATTCTCTTACTGGAGTCATGGCTCCCGGCTCACAGCACACACACACACACACACACACACACACACATCACAGGCCCACAACCACTCTCACGGTAAACTATTCTCTTACTGGAGTCATGGCTCCCGGCTCACAGCACACACACACACACACACACACACACACACATATACACACACATCACAGGCCCACAACCACTCTCACAGTGAACTATTCTCTTACTGGAGTCATGGCTCCCGGCTCACAGCACACACACACACACACACACACACACATCACAGGCCCACAACCGCTCTCACGGTAAACTATTCTCTTACTGGAGTCATGGCTCCCGGCTCACAGCACACGCACACACACACACACACACACGACACAACCACTCTCACAGTGAACTATTCTCACCTCTCCCGTGGCAGGGGTACCTCACTCTTCTCAAATAATTGCAGAAAAGGTACTCTGGCTTGCCCAGAAGGGAGGGTAGGGCTCCACCTCTGGAGGACGGGGCCGGATGAAAGACTGCTTCCCGTACTGTAGGACGACTCAAAGGAAAAGGGATGCGAGGGCAGACTAGACACCCACACACCACAGCTCCTCCTGCCCGTGGCCAGGAGCCTCCACACCGTCTGGTGAGGCGTGGGGCTGCCTGCCCTATCCCAGCCCTCAGACTGGAGGGACCTAGGGCAAGTCCAGACAGCGGGAAGGTTTGGGGAAGGCAGCCCCCATCTCCTTGGCCCCTCCCCCAGCTGGGACTTCTGGTTCCCCTAACCTGACACTCTCTAAAAGGATTTATTTTTAACTATCTGTAAGTCAGGACCTGGGCACGCGCACATGAGTACAGTGGTCTGAGGAGGCCAGAGAGGGCACCAAGTTACAGGCAACAGCGAGCCACCCCACATCGGCACTGGGAACCAAACTCTGGTCACATTCTGTGCTGGTTAGTTTTCTCAGCTAAAAGGGGGAACCTCAAGGAGTTGTTTTCATCTGATTGGCCCGTGGGTATGTCTATGGCACAGTTTCTGAATTTCTAACTAATATAGGCGGCCCCAGTCCACTCTGGGGGATATCAGCCTGAGGCAATAAGCCTGACCTGAAGGGCAGATGAATGTGAACTGGGGAGCAAGTCAGTGAGCAGCTTCCTTCACGGTCTCTGCCTCAGTTCCTGCCATGACTCCCCTCAATTATGAACTACAATACAAAAGTGGAAGTAAAAAAAAAAACCCTTTCTTCCCTCAAGTTGCTTTTGGTGCTTTATCACAGCAATAAAAAACAAACTAGGTGCTGGAGACATGGTTAAGAGGTTAAGAACACTTGCTGTTCTTGAAGAAGGCCCGGGTTCAGTTCTCAGCACCCACGTGGTGGCTCACATTAACTCCGGTAACTCCAGTTCCAGAGGATCCGAACCGTCTTCTGGCCCCGAATGCACTACGTGAACATGGTGCATTACACACATGAGAGCAAAACACTCAAAAAAAATCCAAAACCTTTCTAAGCAAACTAAGGAAACACTCTTAACCACTGAGCCATCTCTCCAGCCTCTTGACTACTTTTCTTTAATCCTCTTTCCAGGGTGTCTGGGACTTCCCCCAAGGGAATCTTGTTTCACAGTCTCGGGGTCACAGGAATTCCAGATTCTGTGTCCTATGGAGCCAAGTCTCAGCCTCACCGAAGCATCAGGAACTGGGAATGACTGAGTTCAGGTCAAGACCACAACTTCCTCAGCCCATCTCCGAACTTGCCTTCAAGCAAGGGTAGACCGACTTTCAGCCCACAAGAACTTTTTCTCTCTTTTTTGCAAGACTCTGTGTTTATTTTTAGGTGTGTGTTACAAACTGAGTGCAGCCCTCGCTGCCGGTGCAGGAGCTGTAAGGAGGTGCAGAGGAACAGGAAGGGCAGCTTAAGTAAGAGCAGCCCCATAGGCTCATATATCTGCACGCCTGCTCTATAGCCTCGCTCTGCGTAGTCTCCTCGCAACCTTACACATCTGTATGTGGGCTTTTATTTCAATTATTTGAATAAGAATCCAAGAACCAGGAAACACCGACCCTAACCCTGACCGCCACCACCTGGTAATACCTGATGCCAAAAAAATAAAGGTAACTTTATAAAGTCAGATTTGTTTTCCTTTTTTTTTTTTTTTTTTTTTTTTTTTTTTTTTTTTTGGATTTTCGAGACAGGGTTTCTCTGTAGCTTTTTGGTTCCTGTCCTGGAACTAGCTCTTTTAGATCAGGCTGGCCTCGAACTCACAGAGATCTGCCTGCCTCTGCCTCCCAAGTGCTGGGGATAAATGCGTGCGCCACCACCACCCGGTATTTGTTTTCCTCTCTAAAAAATTGTGTGTTTGTGTGTGTGTGTGTGTGTGTGCGTGCACGTGAATACATGCCACATGTTTGCAGGTGCCCAGAGTCCAGAAGAGGGAGTTAGTTGTGAGCCACCAACGTGGGTACTGGGAACTGAATGGAGTCCTTTTCAAGAGCACTTAGTGCCAAGAAACTGCGGAGCCATCTGCGCAGACACAAACTCAGAATCAGGATAAGTACTTAATATTTCTAGCTTCCAGGTACTGACGGTTTTATCATCACACCGGCTCTAACACATTTTCCACCAGCTCCTCTCAGTGGAGTCATCTATAACATAAGACTTTACCATTGATTTTGAAACTGAAACAAAACTCCAAATTATTATTTGTGACAGTCTTACTATGCAGCCGTGGCTGGTCTGGAACTCATTCTGGAGATCAGGCTGCCTCAAAATCATGGAGATCCCCCTGTCTCTACCTCCCAAGTTCTGAGATGAAAGGTGTGTGCCACCATGCTCAGCTTCTAAAGGACTAATATTTAAAAGAATGGGATTTTTTAAAAATGGTCTTTGGGGCTGAGTAGCTGGGAGAGTGCTGACTTAGCATGCTGAAGCCCTGGCCCCCTCCTCTGCACCACAGAAATGGATGTGGTGGTGCTTGCCTGGGATTTGGGCACTCTGGGGGTGAAAGCAGGAGGACAGAAAGGTCAAGGTCATCCTCCCCACAGCTGAGGTTAGCCTGAACTAAAAGAAAAGAGAAAGGAAATGAGATAGGTGGCTGGAGAGATGGCTCGGGGGTTAAGAGCAGGTACTTAACTTGCTACCCTCACAGAGGACCCAAATTCAGCTCCCAGCACCCATGTCGGATGGCTCCAGAGAATCCAACACTCTTGTGGCCTCTTCGGCCACCCACACGCACATGCACATACCTACATCCGGACACGTAATTAAAAATAAGTCTTAAAAAGAAAAGAAATAGTCTTCAATAGACTGGTGGTATCCTCTCTCTCAAGACATTTTATTGAAAGTGTTATTCGGCTACAGCACTGACGTCAGAATCTGCAAACCTTGAGGGCAGAGCCCAAGTACCAAGAATCTCCAGCGCAGTTTCCCCAGCGAGGGGGGCGGGACTGCACTAATTATGTCTGAAGAGCTTCAGCCCCATCCAGGTCCACAGATGGAAGAATACGTACACGGGCACGGTGACGGGCAAGAGCAGGCTGTAGAAACACAGGCTGCTGGCGCTGGTGCAGTCCTGGGGGAAGCCTTCCTCCACAGAGGCGGAGTAGAACAGGCCTGCCAGGGATACCAGCGGGATGAGGACAGTCAGGGTGGGCAGAGAAGGGATCATCCTTCTCCCTTCTTAAAAGGTAAACAGTATCACGAAAACTCGATTGCTTTCAAGGTTCTGCTCCTGTGCTGGCCTGCTCCTGTCTTATCTTCCCGTTGTCCTGACTCTTCATTCATCCAGGCATGAGGCCACGCTTCCTAAAGACACACAAGGTGAGGCCACGCTTCCTAAAGACACACAAGGAACTCAGCGGCCCCAGGCCGGAGGTGCGGGCTCCTCAACCTTGTTCTGACCCGATCCACCGTCACATGCAGCAGTTACCAGCGACCGCAGACAACACACACGTCCCCCGCAGAGCAAAGGATTCTTAACTGTATGAGAAAAGCACAACCGAGTGACAAAATGGAGGGGGGAAAAGGGAGGAGAGAGCAAAGGAAGGGGTATAGAGAAGCAGTCAACAACTCCAGTACCGAGAGGGTTAGAGACAAGAGAGGACTGCTGGGACCTGCAGGCTGGCCTCGAACGTGTGGTCCTCCTCCATCAGCGTCCCCATGCCACTATGCCCAACTAGTAAACAAATCTTCTAAAAAGAGTGTCTTCCAAAACTGCCTGTGGTGACTCACGCCGGGAATATCAGTACTGAGGGGGAGGCAGAAGAATGGCACCTCAAACACCACAAGGTGTCATCTAGTCCTTTGGGAAGTAAGTAATTTGAAAAGTAGAATGAAGAGCAGGTGGCTGACCATGTTTTGTGAACTGGGGACGTGAAAGGAGGCCTACAAACCCTGATTCACATCAGACGAAGGCAGACCTCAGCACCTGAGTGGATGCTTCCCATACGCCAAAGACCAGCTGGGGACCCGCACCGGAACCGGGAGATTCGTCACGAGCCGCCTGCCACCACTGCACTGACCGGAAAAACAGCACCAGCTCTGGACCCACGGGGACGCGAAAGGGTACCGGGGTCCCGCGCCACCTCTGGCCCGCGGAGGGAAGCGATGGCCAGGCGGACAGAGCCGAAGGGAGCCGGACAGAGCCGAGCCGAACAGAAGCAGGACAAGCCGAACTCAGTCGAGCCGAAAGCGAACCAGTCAACCGAGCGGAACCGGAGGCGTCCGTGGCGCAGACGCCTAGCTGGCGCGAGGCGGCCAAAGCCCTGCCCCTGCTGCTTCCAACAGCTCGTCCGCCGGGCTCTCGGGACCCCCTGACCCTGAACTCACCGCTCGCGGGCCAGCAGGGATCCCGGGGCCGGCGGCGCCTAGCCCTGCCGGTCACCGCTCCTCGGAGGCGGGGCACCCTCGGCCAGCGGCCCCGTCAAATCGCCTGCAGGGGGCGGAGCGAGAGACCCAGATCCCGCGATGGAACGGACCCGCGCGTGCTCATTGGACAGCGCGCGACATCTCTCGCGCTCAGGCTCCGCCCCCGTGGTCTTGGATGACCGGTAAAGCCAGAACCGCGATGAGAGGCGCTTGATAGAGGGGTCCGCGGGCTGCCCCCGGCTCTGGCTGGGCGTCCTGTGCGCCGTTCCCGTTGGAGGTAGGGTAGGAGCATATTTGCCGCAGAGTTTATTCATGGTTTATCCAGACCAGACAGTGGCGTCCGCATTCGGAAGCCTTCTCTACTTCTCTAATGGATAAACTGGAATCCGGAATCCCTGAGCCTCTGAAGTAGAAGGGAAAAGAGTCTAATCGGTTGTTTTACTCATGAATTTGTGAATGTCAAAAGAATGGTTTGCCTTTAATCCCAGCACTTGGGAGGCAGAGCCAGGTGGATCTCTGTGAGTTCGAGACCAGCCTGGTCTACAAGAGCTAGTTCCAGGACAGGCTCCAAAACCACAGAGAAACCCTGTCTCAAAAAACCAAAAAAAAAAAAAAAAAAAAAGAATGGTTTGGACCGGTGTGATGGCTCAGTGAGTATAGGCGCTCGCTGCCAAGCCTGACTACCTGTTTTCTCACATTATCCTCTGACTTCCTTCCACACTTTTACTGTGGCACTCCCGCGTGTACTCACGCAAAAAATGTAAAATGCAGTTTAAAGAGAGAACGTGTCCAGGCGTGATGGTCTACATCCCTAATCCCAGCACTCATGGGGCAAAGACAGGATTTCTGTGAGTTCAACCTGATATACACAGCAAGATCTAGGTCATCTGGACTGTATACAAGACCCTGTCTGGGCGTGGGCTGGCGGTTAGGGGGACTCGTGTTCGCAATCGCTATCTGTCCATGTTGCCAGCCACTGCTTGCATACGGATACAGAGTGGAATCTCTAAGTCCAGAGTACAGAGGAATGAGGCTGAGCTTGAATTCTATGCGCTACTGTACAGTGGCCTCCACCCCTTCACCTTCCTGCAAACCAAAAGATCAGAAAGTTTTTCCTCCCAGAAGTCCGTAGCAGTGTAGAGTCCGCGCAGGTTTTATTGGACCACAAGGTGGCAGAAGAGGGCCAAGAACAAAGCTGTCTTGTGGTCTGTACACAGTTGCATGCCTTCGCACCTGCACGCACACACACAAAATCAGATAATAAACGTTTTCTAATTAAATATTTTTTAAAATGGAACAAAACTTAGGAGCCATCAAGAGAGTTCAAGTGGTCGAGGCTCTCACTACACAAGTCTGACTCCTCCAAGTTGTCCTCCGACCTCTGCGTGGAGAGGAACACATCCTCATTAAATAAACAAATACACCTGGGTGGTTGGCCTTAAAATCTGGGACTTGGGCACCTGCGTGACAGGCTTTTACTGTATGGATGCACTGCACACACATCTGCTCACCCCAGGAAGGGCCCTGTCTCAGACCAAAGTGTGGTCGTCACCAGATGTGGTGAAGCAATGAGTGAGCTAATTTGGTGAGACAACGGTGAGTTCTGCTGGGGTTGCTTACAGGAATGTGGGTGGGGCTCCTTACAGGCGTGGCAGAGGCTCAGCCTGCTGGCGTGGAGCACGGTGGCGGTCGCTGTTTGACAAAGTTGCAGCATTCGACATTGCAGGACCCCCTTCTCAGCACCTTTGACCTTCACTTTCAATGGTTATCAATATTAATGCCTTTCCCTTTGGGAAATTTTGTGCGGGCTTTGGTAAAGGGTGAAAATGTGTACAATGGTAGCTTCTCTGAACAAAATAATACTTTGGGGAAAAAAATCCCTGCCACTATGAAACCAGGAAAGTTAGAGATCTCAAGGATGAAATGTCTACAGTGCAGATCCAGTGCCTAAACCCATTAAGGGCGGTTTTTCCCCAGATGAATTCACGGAGCCGGATTTCCGATGCTGATTACGTGAGGGTTTTTAATTCAAACGAGTTTGGTCGAGTTTCCACACCAATGCAGCGCAGTGGGTGAGAGAAGTGCAGCCCCAAACCCGGGGAAGGGGCAAACTTCCCTCCCGTAATCGCTCATTCTATGACTTAAGATGAAGCCCTTCCTTTAAAATGGAGTTTGCAAAGTCAGGTCCTCACAGGGCAGGAGTTAAATACGGAGAACTCAGAACTGTGCAGTGTGATGGGAGAAGAGTAAGACATCAGAACCTGCCCTTTGGGGAGCTAGGCGGGTAACAGGCCCACTTAGTAATACTGTCTGCTCCCCAAAAGTACTTTCCCAAGGTCAGGAATTTGGGAATGGGTGTCTACTCCTGGGGGCTTGAGGAAAGTTCCTGCTTGATAAGGAAGTCATTTTCCTGTCTCTAGCAAGAGGGACAGGTGGGCTTTCCAGAACCCTTGACTGGTGCCTATTGTCAAGGTCAATGCTAGGTGACTCAGCTCCCCCACCCCCCAGCTCACCTGCTGGTTGTCTCCGTTTGATCCAGTTTGATCCAGTGTGCAACTGTCAAGTGTAAAAGGTTTAATCCCAGCACTGTGAGTTTAAGGCCAGCCTGGTCTACAGAAGAAATTCCAGGAGAAATCTTTTCTCAATTGAATGCTGCTGGCAGTCATCCCAATTCACCCTCAGATCCTGTCTCCTCGTCTCCCCCTGCTAACTCCACACATTCTCTTTGGAACCTGACTGCCCCCCACCACCTCACCCCCTCACCCCTGGTACCCCAGCTGAAGCAGATCTCCGGTAGCCTATGCCAATCTGGATGTCACAAAATCTAGGAAGCTGGAGTGCATTGCATGGCCTGCTGGCAGCTCAGCAGATTGGAGAGTGTCCTTTCCAGGTGGCTCATGGCTCTCTGCTTCTTCCAGGCAGCTGGACTTGTCTGAGAGTCTTCCCTGTAGCTTGGCTTGTCCGAGAGATGCACTCATCATACACACACACACACACACACACACACTCATGTACACTTGCGGACAGAGGGGCATAGTGAATTCGGTCAGTTTCAGGGATATCCTGAAGCTCTTTTGATTTGCTTTCTGCCTGTATTATGAGCTTTTCTGCAGGGTGGACTGTTTCATTCTAGGAGGGAACCATTATCCAGAGCAGTCAGTTCCGACCTCTTCTGAAAACACGGCTAATGGCGCTTGTTAGCTTTCTCTTCCACTTTTCAAATTCTCCCCACTGGCTTGTGTTTGGATTCAGGCATTATAATGGCCCTGCCACCTAGCGGGATGAACCCAGGCAGTACCCTAGCCAGCCCAGGGTCCTATGGCTGCTGGGTCACATGAAGTAGCAAACGTCCCTTTAAGAGACAAGCTCCAACCACACTCCAGCTCCCTGCTCCCGGCTGCCCTTCTGAAGAGGCAGCTGTTCCTTCCCCCTTCTTCCTCTT
Source organism: Chionomys nivalis (assembly GCF_950005125.1). Taxonomy (NCBI): domain Eukaryota; kingdom Metazoa; phylum Chordata; class Mammalia; order Rodentia; family Cricetidae; genus Chionomys; species Chionomys nivalis. The sequence continues at coordinate 21,677,893 of NC_080089.1, read as the reverse complement.
CCTCTCTGTATTTCTCTTTATTCCCTCCCTCCCTTCATCTCAATAAAATTCCCACATGAGTTCTGCCTGCACGGCATGTCTGTCCCTCACTCACTAAGGGCTCTCACCTGCTGTGTGGCCCCTTTGCTGTTTACCAACAGCTTGTTCATTTGGTCTGTTTCCTTGTATGCATCACCAGAATACTTAGTTGCTTCTCGGCAGGTCATTTTTCTTTGGTCTGAAAGTTGAGGAAGGTCAACTCACAGCTTTGGAGAAGTGCTGGTCTAGATTTCTTTGAGGCAAGTGCTAAAATTACAGTTTTGAGGCAGGTACCAAGTTCAGAAAACAGCTGAGAATCAAGAAGCTCCCAGAGATATGCAAGAGCTCTGTCTATGGCATTCAAAAAATATTTTATGAGGTTGGAGAGATGGCTCAGACGTAAGAGTACTTGCTGTTCTTCCAAAGGACCAGAGTTCAAATCCTACACAGTGGCTCACAAGCATCTGTGACTCCAATTCCAAGGCCATCAATTGCCCTCTTCTGGCCTCTGCAGGCTGCACACGCAGTACATAGACATGTGCAGGCAAATAACCATACACATAAATCTATAAAACGTATTTTATTACATTTATTTGTTCATGGACACACACTTGTGTGTCACATTGAGCATATAGAGATCAGAGAACAGAAAAAGGGGAAATGATGTGGGAGTGTCTGTATCTATCTGTTGCTTTAATTGGTTAATTAATAAACTGCTTGGCCTCTGATAGGACAGAAAATTAGGTAGGCGGAGTAGACAGAACAGAATGCTGGGAGAAAGAAGCCGAGTCAGTCAGTTGCCATGATTCTCCTCTCCTAGGCAGACGCAGGTTAGGATTTTACCGGTAAGCTACCACCTTGTGGTGGTACACAGATTATTAGAAATGGGTTAATCTAGATGTGAGAGCTAGCCAGTAAGAGGCTAAAGCTAATGGGCCAAGCAGTGGGGTTTTTTTTGTTGTTTTTTTTTTTTTTTTTTTTTTTTGGTTTTTTGAGACAGGGTTTCTCTGTGGCTTTGGAGCCTGTCCTGGAACTAGCTCTATAGACCAGGCTGGTCTCGAACTCACAGAGATCCGCCTGCCTCTGCCTCCCGAGTGCTGGGATTAAAGGCGTGCGCCACCATCGCCCGGCTCCAAGCAGTGTTTAAAAGAATACAGTTTCCGTGTAATTATTTCGGGGCATAAGCTAGCCATGTGGGCGGCCAGGTGGCGGGACATAGCCCCGCTGCTCCTCACACTACATTTGTGGGTGTCATTTCTCTCCTTTCTTTATGTGGGTCCTGGGAAGCAAATTTAGTCTGCTGAACCTGGAGTTCGAAGAATTCTTACCTGGTGAAGACACTCACAGAACTGGACCTGGGACTCTGGCCCCTGGCACAGACCCAGTTTAGCTCGCCCCCCCCCCCCCCCCCCCAGCTCAGCCTTGCAGTCCAGTCCATCTCCAGTCCCAAGCCCCAGAAACACTTTCTACAAGGGACCATGAGTGACCTACTGGGCTGGGACCTGGGTGGGAGCTGCCCGCTACCCTTCCTGTCTTCCACTATGCTGTCTGCAGGCCTGCTCTTAATCCCATGGCATCCTGCATGCAGGAGCTCCTCCTACCGCATCAGCACTCCCTCCTGGGGACTCCACCTTTGAGTGTGAGCACAATCCTCCCTAGCTCTTCCCAGAATCCCTCTCAGCCATTTCCTTCTAGGCATCTCCATTCCTCTCGGCCACCCCCTGATCTGCAGAAGCATTCACCACCAGTGACCCGGAGCCAAAGAGTGGATTGCCCACCCAAGGAAGATCAACACCAAGAAACATCTCAAACATTGTAAGTCCAGATGCCTAGACCTCCCCCCCACACACACACACACAAAACATGAACAGTCAAAGCGATCATGACTCCATCGGAATCCAGCACCTCAGTTACACTAGGGCCCGAGAAACACAACATAGCGGAAGCAGGAGACCAGGATTTCAGAATAGCAAATACGAATATGATAAAGGGCCTCAAGGATGACAGAAGAAACCTAATGAAACCTGCGAAACACAAGAGCCTCGGTGACCAGGCAGCATCACCTTCCCCCAACCAACCGTCCTCTGCCGCATCAGCCGCCACAGGAGCCACAGGCCTCACCTGCACCAATTGGCAGAAGAGGTGAGTGTCTGAGCTCCCAGCTGAACAGCCCTGCTCTCTAGGTCCTAGTTCCCTGGGCACATCCCTTGCCCTCCCTCACCCACTGCAGTGCCAGCTACTGGGTACCAACCACCCCTGCCATATCAGCAACCAAGGGAGCCACAGGCCCCACCTGCACCATTGGAGGAAGAGATGGGCAGACGGCAGTGTAGGAACACATTCAACATAAAGAGTAATATGTCTCAACCAGAGACTAGTGGTTCTACAACAGCAAGACCTGAACACCCCAACACAAATGAAGCAGAAGAAAACAATCTTAAAAATAGCTTTATGATCCCCTCCCCTGCATGGATCAGACCCTGTAAGCTACAAGGCCCACTCTGCCCCCAAGCCCACCCATGCCCCGCGACCTCAGAGGAACTCTGAAGCATAGGCTGCAACTGCACACACTAAGAGGTGAGTGATCAGCCAGCCAGCTGGGCACCCAACTCTCTAGGCCCTTGGTACCTGGGCAAAAACCGGGTCCCTCCCCCACCTGCTTCAGCTTCACTAGGCAGCCAGCAGTAAGCTTCCTGCAGGTAGGCTGCTCCAACCCTGCCCCTCCCATGGATCGGACCCTGTAAGCTACAAAGCCCACTCCGCCCCCAAGCCCACTCATCCCCTGCAACCTCAGAGGAACTCTGAAGCACCGGCTGCAAAGACACAAAACAAACCAAGAAAGTGAGCCAAGAGAGACCTCAGCGACTCCCTGAGACATACAGTGACTGCACACAGTAGACTAAGAGCAGCTCCCTAAGACACAGGCAGCAACTGAAGGGATTGGACCAAGAGGTAAAGACACGGCCAGCACCAATTAGAAGAGTTAGGTAGGCGCCAATGCAAAACTTCATCCAACAACCTAAAAAGCAACATAGTAAAGCCAGAACCCAGTGGTCATGCAACAGGAAGACCTGATCATCTTAACCCAGAAGAAGCAGAAGAAAACAATCTTAAATATAACTATGAACATGATAGAGACCTTTAAAGAGGAAATGAAAAAAAAATCCCTTAAAGAAATGGAGGAAAAGACAAAAAAAATATGGAAGAAATCAATAAATGTCTTAAAGAAACTCAAGAAAACCAAGAAAAAGTAATGAAACAGGTGAAAGAAACAGTTCAAGACTTGAACACTAAAATAGAGACAAAGAAAGCACAAGCCAAGGGAATTCTGGAAATGGAAAATCTGGGTAAATGAACAGGAACTACAGACGCAAGCATAACCAACAGAATACAAGAGACAGAAGAATCTTAAATGTTGAAGATACTATAGAGGAAATGGATTCATTGGTCAAAGAAAATGATAAATCCAACAGATTCTTAGCATAAAACATCCAAGAAATCTGGGACACCATGAAAAGAACAAACCTAAGAATAACAGGGATGAAAGAAGGAGAAGTACAACTCAAAGGCACAGAAAATATATTCAACAAAATCATAGAAGAAAACTTTCCCGAACTCCACCTTGGGCCTGAGCAGGAGTGAGGCAACAAATTCCACAGGAGTGGAATTGAACCAACTATCTAGGATGGAGTGGGCCTGGGGAAGTAAGCTCCGCTAGAGAAGAAGCAGGGAGCCAATTCAGTCCCGGGACACTGGCAGACCAGGATTGAGCCAGTGACCTAGTCCAGAGACTGTGAACTCCATCAGAACAGGTACAGAAGAGAAATTGCTGAGGAAATGAGCCAGAGCCATAGACATCTGAGGGTCCGGACGTGAATCTAGGACCTTCAAGGGAGTCGACCTAAGCCAGAACCCCTGTGGGTTTGGACGTGAGCCTAGGACCTCCCAGGAACTAGGCCTGAGCCAGGACCTCTGCCAGTCTGGGCATGAATCTGGGACCTCCAAGAGTAGGCAGGAACCAGAGAGCTCTGCAGGACCAGGCATGAGTCTGGGACCTCAGAGGGAATAGGTCTGAGCCAGGTCCTCTGCAGTTCTGAGCACACCCGAGTCTGGAAACTCTGAGGCAGTAGACTGGAGTCAGAAAGCTTTGCAGAACCAATTCCAAGGCAGGGACTTCTGCAGGAGGGGATCCAGACCAGAATTTACAGAAACAGGTCAAAGCCCGTACCTGGGCCAAAGTAGGTCTGAAAAAGCAAATTCCAAGGAAGCAGAGCAAAGCACAGAAGCACTGAGCTGTCTCCAGGAACACAGACTAACCAATGGGGTAACTAGAACTGTGGCACTGACTGTACCACGAGGAAAAACCATCTGAGCTTTGGATTCACTGGCACCTAGAAGATTAATCAACAGAATCTCAGACAGCCCCAACCACACCTATTAGAGGAAAAGATGAGTGGAAAAGGTAAGAACGCTAAGAACGCAAACAACACCACAAGGAGCAACACAACATCAGTAAGACCTAAAGACCCTACAACAGCAAGACCTGAACAACCAAATATAGATGAAGCAGAAGAAAATGACCTAAAAATAACTTCAAGAGAATGTTTGAAACTCTTTTTTTTTAATTAATTAATTAATTTATTTATTTATGTATACAATGTTCTGTCTGTATGTATGTCTGCAGGCCAGAAGAGGGCACCAGACCTCATTACAGATGGCTGTGAGCCACCATGTGGTTCTGGGAATTAAACTCAGAACCTTTGGAAGAGCAGGCAATGCTCTTAACCACTGAGCCATCTTTCCAGCCCATGTTTGAAACTCTTAAAGAAGAAATGAGAAATTCCCTTAAAGAAATGGAGAAAAAGACAAACAAAAAATTGGAAGACATCAGAAAATCCCTTAAAGAAAACCAAGAAAAATAAACCAAATATATGAAAGAAATTACTCAAGACTTGAAAACCGAAATAGAGACAATAAAGAAAACACAAGCCGAGGGAATTATATATAGACAGAAATCATGAGAAAAAGATCAGGAACCAAAAATGCAAGCATGAACAGCAGAATACAAGAGATGGAAGAGAGAATCTAAAGTACTGAAGATACAATAGAGGAAATAGACTCAGCAGTTAAAGAAAACATTAAATCTAACAAAAACTTAACCCAAAATATCTAGGAAATATGGGACACCATGAAAAGGCCAAATCTAAGAAAAATAGGTATAGAAGAAGGGGAAGTTCAACTCAAAAGAATGGAAAATATATTTAACAAAATCACAGAAGAAAACTTTCCCAACCTAAAGAAAGATATGCCTAATGAAGATACAAGAAGCTTACAGAACACCAAATAGACTAGATCAAAAAAAAAAAAAGTCCTCTTGCTACATAATAATCAAAACACTAAACATACAGAGTAAAGAAAGAATATTAAGAGTTGCAAAAGAAAAAGGCCAAATAACATATAAAGGTAGATCTAAGCCGGGCGGTGGTGGCGCACGCCTTTAATCCCAGCACTCGGGAGGCAGAGGCAGGCGGATCTCTGTGAGTTCGAGACCAGCCTGGTCTACAAGAGCTAGTTCCAGGACAGCTCCAAAACCACAGAGAAACCCTGTCTCGAAAAAAAAAAAAAAAAGTAGATCTATCAGAATTACACCTGACTTCTCATTGGAGACAATGAAAGCCAGAAGGTACAGACATTAAGAGACCACAGATGCCAGCCTAGACTACTATACCCAGCCAAACTTTCAGTCACCATAGAAGGACAAAATAAGATATTCCATGACAAAACTAGATTTCACCAATACCTAGCCACAAACCCAGAACTACACAAAATACTAGAAGGAAAACTTCAAACCCAAGGAAGTTGGCTCTACCAACAAAAACACAGACAATTGATGATCTCATAAGAGTAAATCCTGAAGAAGAAAAAAATGCACAAATTAACATCCCCAATGATGAAAACTAAATTAACAGGAGATAGCAATCACTGGTCATTAATATCCCTTAATGTAAATGGACTCAACTCACCTATAAAAAGACACAGGCTAACAGATTGGATATGAAAACAGAATCCATCCTTCTTCTGCATACAAGACATGCATCTCAATCTCAAAACAGACATCGACTCAGAGTAAAGAGTTGGGGAAAATATACCAATCAAATGGACCTAAGAAACAAGCAGGTGTAACTATCCTAATATCTAACAAAATAGACTTCAAGCTAAAATCAGTCAAAAGAGACAAAGAAGGTCATTTCATATTAGTCACAGGAAAAATCCATCAAGAGGAAATCTCAATACTGAACATCTATGCCCCAAATACAAGGGCACCCTCATATGTAAAAGAAACACTTCTAAAGCTTAAATCATACATTAAACCCCACACACTAATAGTGGGAGACTTCACTCCCCTCTCACCACTGGACAGGTCAGTTAGACAAAAAATTAACAGAGAAATAAGGGAACTAACAGATGTTATGACTCAAATGGACTTAAAAGACATCTATAGAATATTCCATCCAAACAAAAAAGACTATACCTTCTTCTCAGAACCTCATGGAACCTTCTCAAAAATTGACCACATACTTGGTAACAAAACAAACCTCAACAAATTAAAAAAAAATGGAATAACCCAATGTGCCTGATCAGATCATCATGGTTTAAAACTAGAAGTTAAGCCGGGCGGTGGTGGCGCACGCCTTTAATCCCAGCACTCGGGAGGCAGAGGCAGGCGGATCTCTGGGAGTTCGAGGCCAGCCTGGTCTACAAGAGCTAGTTCCGGGACGGGCACCAAAGCTACAGAGAAACCCTGTCTCGAAAAACCAAAAAAAAAAAAAAAAACTAGAAGTTAACAGCAATACTAATTCCAGAAAACTCACAAACACATGGAAAGTAATCAATGCTCATCTGAATCATCAATGGGTCAAGGAAGAAATAAAGGGGGAAGTTAAAAACTTCCTAAAATTCAATGAAAATGACCATACAACATACACAGATATGGGACAAAATAAAAGCAGTGTTAACAGGCAAGTTCATAGGACTAAACGCCTACATAAAGAAGCTGGAAAAATTCCACACTAGTGAATTAACATAACATTTGAAAAATTTAGAAGAAAAAAAGCAAACTCACCTAAGAGATCTAGATGGCAGGAAATAATCAACTTGAGAGCTGCAATCAACAAAATAGAAACAAAGAAAACAATACAAAGAATCAATGAGACAAAGAGTTGGTTCTTCAAGAAAATCAACAAAATAGACAAACCTTTATCCAAACTAATCAAAAGGCAGAAAGAGAATATCCAAATTGACAAAATCAGAAATGAAAAGGAGGACATAACAACAGACACCGAGGAAATACAAAGAATCGTCAGGTCATATTTCAAAAACATGTACTCCACAAAATTGGAAAACGTAAAGGATATGGACAACTTTCTGGATAAATATCACTTAGCAAAATTAAATCAAGACCAGATAAGCAAATTAAGCAGACCTATAACTGCTGAAGAAATAGAAATAGTCATCAAAAGTCTTCCAACCAAAAAAAGCCCAGGACCAGATGGTTTCAGCTCAGAATTCTACAAGACTTTCAAAGCAGAACTAATACCAATACTCCTTAAATTATTCCACACAATAAAAACAAAAGGAACATTGACAAACTCTTTTTATGAGGCTGCAATTACCCTGATACCCAAACCACAGAAAGACATTACTAAGAAAGAGAATTACAGACCAATCTCACTCATGAACATTGATGCAAAAATACTAAATAAAATACTGGCAAATTGAATCCAAGAACACATCAGAACCATCATCCACCATGATCAAGTCGACTTCATCCCACAGATGCAGGGATGGCTCAACATACGAAAATCTGTTAACGTAATCCACCATATAAACAAGCTGAAAAATAAAAATCACATGATCATCTCATTAGATGCTGAAAAAGCATTCAACAAAATACAGCACCCCATCATGATAAAGGTCTTAGAGAGAGCAGAGCTACAAGGAACATACCTAAACATAATAAAGGCAAAATACAGCAAGTCAAGAGCCAACATCAAACTAAATGGAGAGAAACTCCCAGATATTTCACTGAAATCAGCAACAAGACAAGGTTGTTCACGCTCTCCATAGCTATTCAATATAGTTCTTGAGGTCCTTAAGACACCAAAGGGAGATCAAGGGGATACAAATTGGAAAAGAAGTCAAACTCTCACTGTTTGCTGATGATATGATAGTTTACATAAGTGATCCCAAAAATGCTACCAAGGAACTTCTACAACTCATAAACACTTTCAGCAATGTAGCAGGATACAAGATTAACTCAAAAAAAATCAGTAGTCCTCCTGTACACAGATGTTAAATGGGCTGGGGAAGAAATCAGAGAATCAACACCCTTCACAATAGCTACAAATAGCATAAAATATCTCAGAGAAACTCTAACCAAACAAGTGGAAGACTTGTATAAAAAGAACTTTAAATCTTTGAAGAAAGAAATTGGGGGGCTGGAGAGATGGCTCAGTGGTTAAGAGCATTGCCTACTCTTCCAAAGGTCCTGAGTTCAATTCCTGGAAACCACATGGTGGCTCACAACAATCTGTAAAGAGGTCTGGTGCCCTCTTCCGGCCTGCAGGCATACACACAGACAGAATATTGTATACATAACAAATAAATAAAATAAATATTAAAAATAATAATAAAGGTAATATTAATATTAATGATATTAATAAAATAATATTAATAATATTATTTTATTTATTTAATAAATAAATAAATAAAATAAATGTTAAAAAAAAGAAATTGAAGAAAACACCAGAAAGAGGAAAGATATCCCATACTCTTGGGTAGGCAGAATCAACATAGTAAAAATGGCAATCTTACCAAAAGCAATTTACAGATTCAATGCAATGCCCATCAAAATCCTAGCAAAATTCTTCAAAGACCTCAAAAGAATGGTACTCAACTTCATATGGAAAAGCAAAAAAAAAGATAGCCAAAACAATCCTGTACAATAAAAGAACTTCTGGAGGCATCACAATCCCTGACTTCAAACTCTACTACAGAGCTACAGTACTCAAAACTGCCTGGTATTGCATAAGAACAGACGGGAAGACCAATGGAACCAAATAGAAGACCTGGATATCAATCCACACATCTTCAAACACATGATTTTTGATAAAGAAGCAAAAAATATCAAATGGGAAAAAAAGCATATTTAACAAGTGGTGCTGGCATAACTGGATATAAACATGTAGAAAATAAAAATAGACCCATATCTATCATGCACAAAACTCAAGTCCAAATGGATCAAAGACCTCAACATAAAGCCAACCACACTGAACCTTATAGAAGAGAAAGTGGGAAGTACACTTGAACGAATTGGCACAGGGAATCACTTCCTAAATATAATCCCAGCAGCACAGACACTGAGAAAAACAATTAATAAATGGGATGTCCTGAAACTGAAAAGCTTCTGTAAAGCAAAGGACACGATCAACAAGACAAAATAACAGCCTACAGAATGGGAAAACATCTTTATTAACCCCACATCAGACAGAGGTCTGATTTCCAAAGTATATAAGGAATTCAAGAAATTTGACACCAAAAGATCACATAATCAAAAAAAAAAAAAAATGGAGCACAGACCTAAACAGAGAACTCTCAACAGAGGAATCTAAAATGGCTGAAAGACACTTAAGGAAATGTTCAACATCCTTAGTCATCAGAAAAATGCAAATCAAAACAACTCTAAGATTCCATCTTACACCTGTAAGAATGGCCAAGATCGAAAACACTGATGACAACTTGTGCTAGAGAGCTTATGTGGAAAAGGGAACACTTCTGCATTGCTGGTGGGAATGCAAGCTCATACAACCCCTTTGGGTTTCAGTGTGGCAATTTTCAGGAAATTAGGAAACAACCTTCCTCAAGACCCAGTAATACCACTTTTGGGTATATACCCAAAGGATGCTCAATCATACCACAAGGACATGTGCTCAACTCTGTTTATAGCAGCTTTCTTTGTCATAGCCAGAACCTGGAAACAGCCTAAATGTCCCTCGACCAAAGAATGGATAAGGAAAATGTGGTACATTTACACAATGGAGTACTACACAGCAGAAAAAAAATAACAGCATCTTGAATTTTGCAGGAAAATGAATGGAGCTAGAAAACATTATTTTGAGTGAGGTAACCCAGACACAAAGAGACAATTATCACATGTACTCACTCATTGGTGGTTTTTAAACATAAAGCAAAGAAAGCCAGCCTACAAACCACAGTCCCAGAGAACTTAGACAACAATGAGGACACTAAGAGAGACTTACATAGATCTAATCTACATGGGAAGTAGAAAGTAGAAAAAGACAAGATCTGAGTAAATTGGGAACATGGGGACCTTGAGGGAGGATTCAAGGGGGGAGGGGAGAGGCAGGGAGGGGAGCAGAGAAAAATGTAGAACTCAATAAATATCAATAAAAAATGGATATCAAATTACCAAATAATCTAATTTTAAAGTGTGGTATAGATATAAACAGAGACTTCTCAACAGAATAAAAACAGCTGAAAAACATTTAAGAAATTGCTCAACATCAAATCAAAATGATACTAAGATACCTTCTTAAACCTGTTAGAATGACTAAGATAAAAACACTGATGACAGTTTATTTTGGAGAGGATGTGGAGTAAGGGGAATATTCCTCCATTGCTGGTGAGAGTGCAAACTTGTACAGTCACTTTGGAAGTTGATGTGGTGGTTTCTCAGAAAATTGGGAATCCATCTACCTCAAGACCCAGAAATACCACTATTAGGCATATACCCAAAAGATGTTCAATTATACCACAAGAACACTTGCTCAACTTTGGTCACAGTAGCATTATTCATAATAACCAGAATCTGGAACCAACCTAGATGTCCCTTAACCAAAGAATAAATAAAGAAAATATGGTACATTTACACAAAGAAATATTACTCAACTGGTAAAAACAATGGCATCGTGAAATTTGTAGGCAAATGGATAGAACTAGAAAAATATCATCTGAGTGAGGTACCCCAGACCCAGAAAGCCAAACACGGTATATACTCACTCATAAGGGGATATTAGATGCAAAACAAAGGATAACCAGGCTACAACCCCAGAGAAGCTTGTTAAAAAGGAGGACCCTAAGAGGGACAAACATGAAGGGCCCCAGGAATGAGAAATAGTTATGATCTCCTGGGTAAACTGTGAAGAGATGTAGAAAGAGAAGGGGTTGGGAGGGGAACATGAGGGATCAAAATGGTCGAATGGAGAGGGACAGAGAGAAAGAGCAATGAAAGAGACATCTTGCCGGGCGGTGGTAGCGCATGCCTTTAATCCCAGCACTCGGGAGGCAGAGACAGGTGGATCTCTGTGAGTTCGAGGCCAGCCTGGTCTACAAGAGCTAGTTTCAGGACAGGAACCAAAAGCTATGGAGAAAAAACCCTGTCTCGAAAAAATCAAAAAAAAAAAAAAAAAAAAAAGATATCTTGGTAGAGGGAGCCATTAGAGTTATGGAGAAACCTGGTGCTAGAAAATTCCCAGGAGTCCCCAAGGATGACCCCAGCTAAAACTCCTAGCAATAGAGAAGAGGGTGCCTGAACTGACTTGTCCCAGTAATCAGATTAGTAAGTACCCTAACTGTCATCATAGAACCTACATCCAGTAACTGATGGAAGCAGATGCAGTGACCCTGGAGTGAACTCCTGGAGTTCAGCTGAAGAGAAGGTAGGAAAACTTATGAGCAAGGCAGGATCAAGATCATGACAGGGAAAACCATGGAGACAGCTGACGCGAGCTTGTGGAAGTTCATGGACTCTGAACTGGGGGAACCTGCATGGGACTAAACTAGGCCATCTGAATGTGGATGACAGTCACGTGGCCTGATCTGTTAGGGGGTCCCTTGGCAGTGGGATCAGAACTTATCCCTGGTGCACGATCTGGCTTTTTGGAGCCCATTCCCTATGGTGAGATACCTTTCTTCACCTTGATGCTGGGCAGTAAGGGGAGGAGGGACTTGATCCACCTCAACTTGGTATACCAGACTTTGTTAACTCCCCAAGGGCATCGAACTTGTAAAAGAAACATTACTAAAGCTTATATCACTCATCTGTAGGGGAAGCCCAGCCTTGCTTGAAGGGCGGGGTCCCCTGAGGTTATTTTTTACTTATAAAGATTGCGGACATGCTCCCCAAGTTCCTTTCTGTTTTCCTGTTCTCCGCGGGAACCTCGGTTTTGTAAGTCCTCACCTTATTAAAGCTGAATATTTTATTATAATTTCTGTCTGCCGTTCATTTACGCTGTAACATACATCAAGTGTGACTAATAGTGGGAGACTTCAACACACCATTCTCACCAAAAGACAGGTCATCCAGCCAAAAACTAAACAGAGAAATACTGATGCTAACAGATGTAATAAACCAAATGGATCTAACAGATATACAGAAAATTTTACCCAAACACAAAAAATACACCTTCTTCTCAGCTCCTCACAGAACTTTCTCCAAAACTGACCATGTACTCAGTCACAAAGCAAGTCTCAACAGCTACAAGAAAATTGAAATAACCCTGTATCCTTTCAGATCACCATGGATTAAAGATGGATTTCATTTTTTTTTTTTTTTTTTTTTTTTTTTTTTTTTTTTTTTGGTTTTTCGCAACAGGGTTTCTCTGTGGTTTTGGAGCCTGTCCTGGAACTAGCTCTTGTAGACCAGGCTGGTCTCGAACTCACAGAGATCCGCCTGCCTCTGCCTCCCAAGTGCTGGGATTAAAGGCGTGCGCCACCACCGCCCGGCTTTTTTTAACAACTTCTGTTATTGAAACAAAAACAACAAAAAGTTTACAAATTCATGGAAACAGAACAACCCTCTACTCAATGAAAATTTGGTCAAGACAGAAATAAAGGGGCTGGAGAGATGGCTCAGTGGTTAAGAGCATTGCCTGCTCTTCCAAAGGTCCTGAGTTCAATTCCCAGCAACCACATGGTGGCTCACAACCATCTGTAAAGAGGTCTGGTGCCCTCTTCTGGCCTTCAGGCATACAGACAGAATATTGTAAACATAATAAATAAATATTTAAAAAAAAGACAGAAATAAAAATGAAATTAAAGACTTTCTATAATTCAGTGAAAATGAATACACAACATACCCAAATTTATGGGACACAATCAAAGTGGTATTAAGAGGAAAGTTCATAACACTAAGTGCCTACCTTAAAAAATAGGAGAGATCTCATGCTAGCAACTTAACAGCACACCTGAAAACTCTAGAACAAAAAGAAGCAGACACACTCAAAAGGAGTAGAAGGCAAGAAATAATCAAACTGAAGGCTGAAATCAGTAACATAGAAACAAAGAGAACAATACAAAGAATTGATGAAGCAGAGTTTGTTCCTTGAGAAAATCAACAAGACAGAAAAATCTTTATCCAAACTAACTAAAAGACAGAGAGACTATCTAAATTAATAAAATCAGAAACAGAAAAGGGGACATAATAGCAGACACATAGGCAATCCGAAGAATCAAAGGGACAGGGCTGGAGAGATGGCTCAGCGGTTAAGAGCATTGCCTGCTCTTCCAAAGATCCTGAGTTCAATTCCCAGCAACCACATGGTGGCTCACAACCATCTGTAACGAGGTCTGGTGCCCTCTTCTGGCCTTCAGGAATACATGCAGACAGAATGTTGTATACATAATAAGTAAATATTTTTAAAAATCAAAAGGATATACTTTAAAAATCCGTACGCCAACAAATTGGAAAATCTAAAAGAAATTAATAGTTTTTCTCATAGATATCACTTAGCAAAGTTAAATCAAGATCAGATAAATGACTTAAATAGACCTAAAACCCCTAAGGAAATAGAAGCAGTCATTAAAATCTCCCAATCCAAAAAAAAAAAAAAAAACCCTCAAGGTCAGACAGTTTTGGCACAGAATTCTAGCAAACTTTAAAAGAAGAGATAATGAAAGTACTCCTCAGATTGTTCCATAAATTATAAATTATTCCACAAAATAGAAACAGACGGAAGGTTGCCCAAATTCAAATTCATTTTATGAGGCCACAGTCACCCCCAAACAATACAAAGATTGAACAAAGAAGGAGAATTAAGGACCAGTTTCCCTTATGAACATAGAAGCAAAGTACTCAGTAAAATACTGGCAAACCAATTTCAAGAACACATCAAAAAATATCATCCACCATGATCAAGTAGGCTTTATTCCAGAGATGCAGGGATAGTCCAACATACAATCAGTCAATGTAATCCACCATATAAGCAAAATGAAAGAAAAACTATATGATCATCTCATTAGATGCTGAAAAAGCCTTTGACAGAATCCAAAACCCCTTCATAATAAAAGTCTTGGAGATATTAGAGATACGAGAAACATACCTAAATATAGTAAAGGCAATATACAGCAAGTCTATAGCCAACATCAAATTAAATAGAGAGAAACTCAAAGCAATTCCACTAAAATTAGGAAGAAGACAAGGCTGGCCACTCTCTCCATATCTATTCAATATAGTGCTTGACGTTTTTGCCCGAACAACAAGACAACTAAAGGAAACCAAGGGGATACAAATTGGGAGGGAAAAAGTCAAAGTATTTGAAAATGTTATGTTAGTATACATAAGTGACCCCAAAAATTCCACTAGGGAACTCCTACACCTGATAAATACCTTCAGTAAAGTGCTGGATACAAGATTAATTTTAAAAACCGTCAATAGCCCTCTTATATACAAATAACAAACAGGCTGAGAAAGAATCAGTGAAAAACACCCTTCACAATAGCCACAAATAATATAAAATACCTTAGGGTAGCTCTAATTAAGTAAGTGAAAGATTTGTATGCTTAAAAACTTCAAGTGTTTGAAGAAATGAATCGAAGATATCAAAATATGAGAAGATCTCTCATGCTCATGGATCAGTAAAAATGGCAATCTTACTAAAAACAATCTAGAGATCCAATACAATCCCCATCAATATCCCAACACAATTCTTTACAGACCTTAAAACAACAATCTCAGCTTCATATGGAAAAAAAGCAAAAAACCCAGGATAGCTAAAACAATCCCGAACAATAAAAACTGCTGTAGCAGGCTGGAGAGATGGCTCAGAGGTTAAGAGCATTGCCTGCTCTTCCAAAGGTCCTGAGTTCAATTCCCGGCAACCATGTGGTGACTCACAACCATCTGTAATGAGATCTGGTGCCCTCTTCTGGCCTGCAGACATACACACAGACAGAATATTGTATACATAACAAATAAATAAAAAAAAAACTGCTGTAGTTATCACCATCCCTGACTTCAAGCTGTACTACTGTAATAAAACCAACACACTATTAACGTAAAAACAGACAAGTTGATCAGTGGAATTGAACTGAAGACCACATATAAACTCACACACCTATGGACACCTGATTTTTTATGAATCATCAGAAATGCATACAGAAAAAAAAGAAAGCATCTTCAACAAATGATGCTGGTCAAATTGAATGTCTGCCTGTAGAAGAATGTAAATAGATCCCTATTTATCACCCTGTACAAAACTCAAGTCCAAGAGGATCAAGGATCTCAATATAAAACCATGTACACTGAACCTGATAGAGGAGAAAGTGGGGAACAACTTTGAATGCAATGGCACAGGAGACAACTTCCTGCACAGGACACCAATACACAGGCACTAAAATCAACAATTGATAAACAGGACCTTGTGAAACTAAGAAGCTCCGTAAGGCAAAGGACATTGTCAATAGGACAAAACCGCAGCCTACAGGATGGGAAAAGATGTTCACTAACTCCACATCAGATAGAGGGCTAATTTCCAAAATATATAAAGAACTCAAGGAACTAGATATAACAAACCAAATAACCCCATCTAAAAATGGAGTACAGATCTAAATAGAGAATTCTCAATAGAGAAATCTCAAATGATTGAGAAACATCTTTAAAAAATGTTCAACATCCTTAGCCATAAGGGAAATGCAAATCAAAACAACCCTGAGATTTCATCTTACACCTGTCAGAACAGCTACGATCAATAACACAAGTGACAGCTCATGCTGGAGAGACTGTAGAGCGAGGAGAACACTCCTCCATTGCTGGTGGGAGTGCGGACTTGTACAGTCACTTTGGAAATAAATATGGCAGTTCCTCAGAAAACTCGGCATCAATCAAGACCCAGCTATACCACTCTTGGGCATAGACCCAAAAGATGATCCATCCTCCCATAAGGACACTTGCTCAACTATGTTAATTACAGCTTTATTCATAATAGCTAGAAACTGGAAAGAACCTAGTTGTCCTTCAACTGAAGTATGGATAAAGAAAATGTGGTATGTTTACACAATGGAGTATTACTCCGCTGTCAAACAATGACATCATGAAATTAGCAGGCAAGTGGGTAGAACTAGAGGAGGGAAAGACAGAGGGACAGACAGAGAAGGGGGGGACAGACAGACAGGGAAAAAGAAAGAGAGGGGAGGTGAGCTTAAAAGGGAACATAGTGAATGTGCACAGGAGTTGCTCTTAGTGGCTGCAGCTGAGGATGGATCCTGTCAGGACCCCAAGGGCAGGCCAGTACAGATGCCTGAATACTAACACACCCAAGTAACCGAGGTGGTTTCAGATACACAGCACAGTTCATTTCAGTGAAGACAGCTGAACCGGAGGTAGTAAACTGTGCGAATGTACTAGTGCTGGCTGGTGGGAAGCCAGCTGTTAGTATTTTCTATTCTTACTTTGAGACAGACTCTCACTATGTAGCCCAGGCTGGCTTTGAATTCATGGAGATCCGCCTGCTTCTGTCTCTTGAGTGCTGGGAATAAAGTCGAGCACCACCACGCCCAGGATTTTGGTTTGTTTTTCTTTTTTTGAAGTGAGGTTTCTCTGTGTAATATCCCTGGCTGTCCTGAATCTCTCTATGTATATATAGATCAGGCTGGCCTCAAACTCACAGAGGTCCTCCTGCCTCTGCCTCCTAAGTGCTGAGATTAAAGGTCTGCGCCACCACAAATGGCAGTTTTTATATATTTTTCTCCTTGAATAACTACCAATAAACTAGCCCATCCTTGTGTGATTGGATAAATTTAAATTTTCCCTGGAAGTACATTTTCATTATGCAATTTGTTAATTTTAAATGTTTGTTTATTTATATGTTTAACATTTAAATCACTTTCAATGTAGTGTGTCTGAGACCAATGAACAAATAAATTTAGCAAATACTTAAAAATTAATTTTTAAAGATTTTTGTTAAGTATATATGTGTGTGTGTGTATGTATGTATGTATGTATGCTTCTGTGAGTTCAATGTGCACCATACACATGCAGTACCCGTGTTAGGTATATATGTGTGTGTATGTGTGTGTGTGTGCTTCTGTGAGTTCATTGTCCACCATATGCACGCAGTACCCATGTTAGGCGTGTGTGTGTGTGTGTGTGTGTGTGTGTGCTTCCGTGAGTTCATTGTCCACCAGATGCGTGCAGTACTCGTTACCCGTGCTAGGTGTGTGTGTGTGCGCGCGCGCGTGTGTGCTTCTGTGAGTTTAATGTGCACCATAGGCATGCAGTACCCGTGAGAATCAGAAACAAGTGTGGGATTCCTGAAGCTGGAGTTACAGGCAGTTGTGAGCTGTCATGTGGATGCTGAAGAACCAAACTCGGGTCCTCTGAAGAGCAGTAATCGCCCTTAATCACGCGTTTACTTAAAAATGTAAAGGCACGGAAGAAATGCCTCAATATTTAAGAGCCTCTTACAGAGGACCCGCGTTTTGCTCCCAGCACCCACGTGAGGTGGCTCACAGGTGCCGGTAACTCACTCTCCTCCTCTTTCATTCGCTAAAGCAGATTTAGAAAGGAGAAAGGCTGAACCGCTAACTGCATGTCTGTAAATACATGAGCTACCAAGACAAGGAACAAGGGGGAGGAAAGGAAACTTCCCAGTAGGGAAAAGGGAAGGAAAGGAGATAAAAAGGAAATCTTCCCAGTAGAAAAAAAAAAAAAAAAAAAAAAGGAAGGAGAAAGAATTAAAAGGGAATTTTTTTCCAATAGAAAGAAAAGGAGGGGCTGGAGAGATGGCTCAGTGGTTAAGAGCACTAACTGCTCTTCCAGAGGACCCAGGCTCAATTCCCAGCACCCACATGGCAGCTCATAACTGTCCGAAAAATGCAGTTCCACGAAATCTGACACCTTCACACCAATGCACATAAAATAAAAGTTAAATAAATCATTTAAAAAATTTTAAAAAAGAAAAAAAAAGAAAAGGAATGTTCCCTAGAGAAAAAAAGGAAATATTTAATTGTGGACCCACGGCACCACCTTACGATGGGATTGAGGAATGTTTGCCTAAGCTCATAAGGACACCCCCACAGGTGTTCCCAGTCACTGTGCAGCAAATGCCTCGAATAATCAACATCCTCAAGGTTCTGCTCAGGTGAGCTGGAGACCTATGGACTTGGCTGACCTGGGAAGATTTGAAGAAGCAGTGGTGGCGTATGGGAAGCACTCGCCCTACATGAGATGTGGCTTTAAATAACTGGGCTGCTCAGAGTTATTCCACAAGATTGGAAGGGCCTCTCGGCAGCTGTACTAGAAGCTAGTCCTCCTTACAATGGCTCACTTGGTGGAGAGAGTGAAAAGACCTGGAGAAATCCTGACCCCTCTATCAGAAAAAATAGAGCCAAAAATCTAAGCAGGAAGAGGAGAGCCAAAAATCTAGATTAGCCAGTTCAGTGACTCTGTTTCAGGAACTAGCTGAAGATAAAATTAGATTTTAGTCTTGAGAATAATCTTGAGAAACAGGGAGTTACCCCCTTGTCATTATCACTGGTATTTTCGGAATTTTTCAATGATCACTGGTATTTTCGGGGATTTTCCAATGATGCCCTCCCTACCCCCTTTGGATTACTGGGTTGTGGTTTTTTCCCTTAAATACCCCTTCTCCCAGCTACTCAGGGTCGAACTCTCTACCCCTGCATGGGAAATGAGTTTCGGCCCCAGTGCACTGGCTCCTGTCCAGTCAATAAACCTCGTGTGATTGCAGCAAGGACCGTCTCTTGTGAGTTCCTGGGGGATTGTGTTATCCCGAGACTTGAGTGAGAGTCTCCCCACTATGGAGGTCTTTCAAGAGGAAGCAGCAACCAACAGTGTAATCAGACTAGAGGGGTGAACATAATAAAGGACCAATTATTCAGAAAGGGTCAGTATGCGATTTACAGAGACAGGTACAGTGTGATGACGTCACTATCATGCAGTGTCGTCTAGTGGCTTTAATAGACTCCAGCGCCAGAAGATGGGTGACTTCTTATGGACTCATATGTGCGTAGACCCCCCCACGCATACACAAAGAATTTAAAATAAATATTAAAATAATAGTAATCGAAACTGCACATGGTGGTGGTGCTCCCCCATGGCGCCTCGCTGGGAATGTGAAGATGCAAATATCCCAAGGACCCACTGGCCAGCCAGTGAGAGAGACCAGGTCAGACAACAGGATGGGACTGGGTGTGAGCAGGGTGGAGCGCACCTTTAATCCCACATCCCTGGAGTAACGTGAATCCCCATCACGAACTGTTGCCTGGAGTAACGTGAAATAAACCCTCCCCTCCCCGAGCTGCTTTTGGTTATGGTGTTTTACCAAACCAAAATCCTAACTGAGACACCTAGCATGCATGAAGCCCTGGATTCTAACCCCAGCACCGGATACAGCAGGTTATGGTGACACACACCTGTCATCCCAGCGCCTTTGGGGGAAGCAGAAGGAGCAGGGTCATCATGGTGATGCAGGGAGCTCAAGGCAAGCCTGGGCCACAGAAGACCCTGATAAAAGAAAAAGTAAAAATATTTTAAAGCTGCCTGGAATTTGTCATAGCACCATGTGGCCCTCAGTGGGAAGGACGGGCTCAGCCCCAGGGACTGCTGCAGCAGTACATTAGATGAGGACGGGGTTTTCACAGCCTCAGGTTCCAGGCTGAAGAACTTGCTGGTCAGAGCACTGGGAAGCCAAGGAAGTGTGTGAGCAGGCGAGATGGGAAAGATGTGGGACTGGGCTGAGTGTCCAGAAACTGAGGGACAGGAACGCGGGCGACAAAGGGAATTCAAGGTGACTACTGGGCTAGGCTTGACCAATGGGAGCTCCTGCGGGGAGCAGGGAGAGGACAGATGCTCGCGATCTGGACTTTTCCTTTTTTAATTTACATACTCACATGTATTTTTTTTTTGATGGAGGAGGGTCATATGTCTATTGGTTAATAAAGAGACTGCCTTGGCCCTTTCGATAGAACAGCAGCTTAGATAGGCAGAGTAGACAGAACAGAATGCTGGGAGAAAGAAGTTGAGTCAGGCAGTCTCCATGATTCTCCCACTCCAGACAGACGCAGGTTAAGATCTTTCCTGGTAAGCCACCTTATGGTGTTACACAGATTATTAGAAATGGGTTAGATCGGGGCTGGAGAGATGGCTCAGAGGTTAAGAGCATTGCTTGCTCTTCCAAGGGTCCTGAGTTCAATCCCCAGCAACCACATGGTGGCTCACAACCATCTGTAATGAGGTCTGGTGCCCTCTTCTGGCCTGCAGGCATACACAGACAGAATACTGTATACATAATAAATAAATAAATATTAAAAAAAAACCAAAAAAAACAAAAAAAAAAAGAAATGGGTTAGATCAATATGTAAGAGCTAGCCAATAAGAGGTTAAAACTAATGGGCCAGGCAATGTTTAAAAGAACACAGTTTCTGTGTAATTATTTCGGATAAAGCTAACCATGCGGGCGCTGGGCACTGGGAACGCAGCCCGCAGCTCCCACTACAGAGTGGCACCCAACGTGGTAACTAAATCCACTTAAAAACCTTAGAAGGGGGGCTGGAGAGATAGCTCAGTGGTTAAGAGCACTGGCTGCTCTTCCAGAGATCCTGAATTCAATTCCCAGCAACCACATGGTGGCTCACAACCATCTGACTGAGATATGGCGCCCTCCTCTGGTGTGAGGGCATACATGGAGGCAGAATGTTATATACATAATAAATAAATAAATAAATCATAAAAAAACTTAGAGGGTTTAAAAAAAAAGGGGGGGAGAGTTTAATGCAGATTTTTGCTGTTTGTTGGTGGCGTGCCGTAGAGAGATTTCCTGATTCAGCAACAACAGCAGAAAAAAGCTGCATCATTTTAAAGCGCAGCTTCCTAGGGCTGTGCCGCCAGTGCAAACTCTGGCTTTAAAGCATTTCAATGGCTTTTATGGGACTGGATGTTTGTGTTCCCACTTGGGATCAAAAGGAGAGTGCTCTGAGACCCTGCCGACGGCTCAGCGCTCCCCGCCTGCACCTGGGCAGATGGCAGAATCAGGCTTAGGCAGGCGGAAGAGCATGGCGGATTCCTGCCGCCATACAGAGACGTGTTTTCAGACTGCGCAGTGCTCTGCGTGTCAGATTTGGCTGTAACTTGGATGAAAAGTTTCTGTGCCGCATGCTCAGTCTCAGAGTTAAACTGCTGAGTGCGGCTACAATGTGGACTTTCTGTGTGCCTGGAACTGTGCGCAGCTCAGGAGCATCAAATGGATCTGAGGCAGGAGTGACTGCTCCATGCTGAACTGTGCTGACAGGCAGGCAGGAACAATCGTAATTACCATAACAACAGGGCAGTTAAGGTTTAGACTGGCAGTAAACAGGCGGTACTGTATTACCCCTACATGGTGCAACTTAAGTTTTTAAGACGTGCTTAACATTTTAAGAAATGCTTCTGAGCCGGGTGGTGGGTGGCACACGCCTT
This sequence comes from Chionomys nivalis, assembly GCF_950005125.1. Taxonomy (NCBI): domain Eukaryota; kingdom Metazoa; phylum Chordata; class Mammalia; order Rodentia; family Cricetidae; genus Chionomys; species Chionomys nivalis. The sequence continues at coordinate 21,656,103 of NC_080089.1, read as the reverse complement.
TAACCCCAGTACTTGGGAGGCAGAGGCAGGCGGATCTCTGTGAGTTCGAGACCAGCCTGGTCTACAAGAGCTAGTTCCAGGACAGGCTCCAAAACCACAGAGAAACCCTGTCTCGAAAAACAAAAAAAAAAAAAAAAGAAAAAGAAAAAGAAATGCTCCTGGATGGTTAAAAAAAAAAAAAAACTACAGATTCACAATAGGACAGATTCAGACCACTAAATGGATCACAATGTTGGATGAGTGTACATAGGCTTGAGAGAAAAAAAAAGAGAGAGAATAAAGTTAGAGAGAATAAAGTTAATGCCCTTAAAAAAAAGGGTAAAGTCTTTGAAGAGACAGAATAAAATAAAGTGATAGAGTAAAAATAAGCCACGTAAAAATGGAAAATTCACAGAGAGTCTGGATTCTTTGTATTATTGTTTTTTCTTTAAAATTTTTGACTGTGAAGGAGCTAAGTACAGAGAGACATTTCATTATATGGGCTGCCAAGCGAAACCAAAATGGATATCATAAGGGTATTATGACTTCAGAATTTGGGTCTAAGGATATGATGCTTTGGAGAGGGTCTTCTTTTGTTTTCACAGAGGATGAGACCCTGTGGATTGCTTCTATCCCAATATGGTATGATAGACCATGCCCTCCTGAAAGGTTGCTGTGAACACCCTCAAAAAAATTACTTCACTCAACTGCCGACTGAGATGAACCTGGCACACAGGTTACCCCATGGAAGATATGATTAACAGCACCCCCACACAGCAGGAAGCAGTTTGGAGAGAAAAACCTGCACCCATGTTCCCAAATATTGTTTATAAATATTCTTTTACATTTAAAGGGGGATATGATATAGATATGAATAATTTACATTGGTATAAATTTTGATTTATTGGTATAAGGTTAAGGTCAATTTTGTTATAATGTATATGCATATTTCTTTTTTTTTTTTTTTTTTTTTTTTGGTTTTTCGAGACAGGGTTTCTCTGTGGCTTTGGAGCCTGTCCTGGAACTAGCTCTTGTAGACCAGGCTGGTCTCGAACTCACAGAGATCCGCCTGCCTCTGCCTCCCGAGTGCTGGGATTAAAGGCGTGCGCCACCATCGCCCGGCTGTATATGCATATTTCTAATCTTGATTAAGGTATTGTGATTGTGTAGTTCATTTAAAAATGCAATTTATATAGGTTGTTAATGGATAATCATCTATAATAGTCAAATTTGTAGTCATGTTAGTTAGATTTTCTAGATATATCGAGATATATTTCAATTAGATAGACATTCTTCATATCTTTCAAAGACTGCAGAATATGGCATTTAAAATGTTTTAATAACTTAGGGCTTTTCATGACAATGAAACACATCTGCTCCTGGCAGCACCAATCTACTTCAAGAGGAAGATGGGCACCGAAGAGGCTCCTTATGGAGTTTGATAGCCATTTGGGCAAGAAACTGCTCTTGCCTGGACTGATGCATAAACTGGACACAGAGAACCCGCAGAGAGAGGACTGCTGAACTTGCTTAAAGGTGAGATAGTCTTTCGGGGTTCCTGATCTATGAAAGAGTCTACGAGACATTCTACAGGACACAGCAGAAAGTGACTGAACTGTCTTTGGAATTTCCTGCTTGATGAAAATGTCTGCTGGATACTATGGGCCTGAAGGCTGAAGATGGATGCCCCAACGGTACAAAAGAACTTTGGGTGACTGTTCAGGCAGCAAGATGTCTCGTCATTTCTAGAATTTTAGAAGTTACTTACTTCTTGTTTACTTAGGTAATATTATATCCTTCTGGAGTCTTTGATAGAGTTGAAGAATAAATAAATAGTTATAGTTTTCCTTAGTTATGATAAAAGAAAATAGATATAAATATTGTAACTGTAATTCGTGCTTGATAACTGTTTTGTTGTATGTAATCTTACTATGTTAAAGTGAAAGCCTTTCTTTTTTGTTTAAACAGAAAAAGGGGAAATGATGGAGGAGGGTCATATGTCTATTGGTTAATAAAGAAACTGCCTTGGCCCTTTCGATAGAACAGCAGCTTAGATAGGCGGAGTAGACAGAACAGAATGCTGGGAGAAAGAAGCCAAGTCAGGCAGCCGCCATGATTCTCCCACTCCAGACAGACGCAGGTTAAGATCTTTCCTGGTAAGCCACCTTGTGGTGTTACACAGATTATTAGAAATGGGTTAGATCAATATGTAAGAGCTAGCCAATAAGAGGCTGGAACTAATGGGCCAGGCAATGTTTAAAAGAATACAGTTTCTGTGTAGTTATTTCGGATAAAGCTAACCATGCAGGCGGCTGGGCACTGGGAATGCAGTCCGCAGCTCCCACTACATTTGTTTATTCATTATTTTAGCTGTATGGCTGCCATATGCCCATATGGAGGTCAGAGAACAATGCAAGAGTCATTTCTCCTAGTTTGAGTCCTGGAACTAAGGTCTCAAATTTGGCAGGAGCACCTTTATCCACTGAGTCATTTTGCTGGCTCTTGCTCTCTCTCTCTCTCTCTCTCTCTCTCTCTCTCTCTCTCTCTCTACTCTATATATATATATATATATATATATGCATATGTATATGTGTGTTTACATCTATAATTTGCATGTGTAAATATTTATCCATTGCATATACATTATATATGTGATATATACATAATTATGTATCTTATATATACATAAATACATATATTTATATACTATACATACATATATGTGTGTAAATATCCTTTGCTGGCTTGCAGTTCACTATGTGGGCCAAGCTGGTCTCAAATTCACAGAGAACCTCCTGCCTCTGCTTTCCAGGCCCTGGAATCAAAGGATTCATGCACCACCATGCCTGGCCTCTTAACGCTTTTAGAAACAGGCAAGGATAACTTGATCTCCTGTCTCTACATCCTCAGTGGCAGGACGACAGCTTACACCAGCGCTCTGGGCTTGGCTGATTCTACTATAGGATGCACTTTACCCAGCCCTCGCCTGTCTAGCTCCCAGCTTGTTCATTAGAACAAATCGGGATTATCTGAAGGAATTGCAGTTCCGACGTTGGCCACGTGGGGCAGCAGTGTACAGACCAAAGCGTCAGTTACAGGAACTCTGCCGCTAGTCCCTGCTCAGCATGGCCAATTTCCCTTTGCTAGGGAAGGAACGATAGAGGTAAGGAAAACGTGGGAGGAAAAGGTCAGCTCAGTGTTAGAGCGGTCGCTTAGCATGTTCAATGCCCCAAGTTCCAACTCCAATACTGAAAAAAATTAAAACAAACAAACAATGACAGCAACAACAACAACAACCTCAAACAGCCCAGCATGGGGGCAGCGGCAAAGGCGGAGGAGGGGGGGGGGATTCTGGGTTCCAGGTCAGCCTGGCCTATAAAGTCTTTGTATCATAAAATAAGTTATAACTGAATAAATAAAATACACCTTTGGGTGTTATGCCCAAATCCGCGGGGTCCCCACAAAAGCCAACAAATGAGACCGAGTCCCATATGTAAAAGCAAAGAGCCTTTATTTTAATCAAGTTTGCAAACTCGGTCTCTCCACATGTCCAACATATTGGAGTATCCGGAGAGCCCCGAGCTCAATTAGAATTGGGATTTTATAGTAGTAAAGGTGGTGGTGAGGGGTCTCTGAGGTTCAGGACCCCTGATTGGCTGACATTTGTCTAGGAGTGTCCAGGTGAGGTACTCTGGCAGGTGGTCCTATCTACAGGGGTTGGAATGTCAGGCATTACCTTTGAATGGTCTGTTCTTGGGTGGGGGCAGGTAATCTCAGCTTGTGGTTCCTCCTGCAACCAGGCATTGCTTCAGGGTAAACTACTGAGACTCAGGCCTCTTATTTAAATTTATCGATGCCCAGAATCCCAGATGATAATTGCAAGTAAAGAACTCCCTTTGGATGACCTGCCCAGACTTAGATTGTCATGGCTGGCCCCCACAGGGGACAGTCTTCTTCAAGCCTTTATTTGAATGAAAACTACCCTGTTGCTTCTTTTTTGTTTTTAGTAAATTTTATGTATTTATGAGTGCTCTATCTGCATGTACACCTTTACACCAGAAGAGGGCATCAGATCCCACTGTAGATGGTTGTGGGCCACCATGGAGTTGCTTAAGGTGGCGCACGCCTTTAATCCCAGCACTCGGGAGGCAGAGGCAGGCGGATCTATGTGAGTTCGAGACCAGCCTGGTCTACAGAGCTAGTTCCAGGACAGGCTCCAAAGCCACAGAGAAACCCTGTCTCGAAAAAACCAAAAAAAAAAAAAAAAAAAAAAAAAAAAAAACCTGAAAGCAGACCGTGCCCCTAACCTCTGGGCCCTTTCTCCAGACCCAACCCTGTTGCTTCTATGCCAAGTTGAGTAGGTCTCTGCTTTCCAAAGGCCAAAGGATTGACATCTGAGCTTATTCACCTTTATGAATTGGGAGAGTGGGGAAGCAGAAGGTGACAAATGCCTGTAACCTCAACACTTGTGAGATGTAAGCAGGAAGATCAGGAGTTCAAGGCCAGCCTTAGCTACACAGTAAATTTGAGGTCACTCTGGAGTACATGAGAGTGTACTCCTAAAAAAAAAAAAAAAAAGGGCTGGAGAGATGGCTCAGAGGTTAAGAGCACTGGCTGCTCTTCCAGAGGTCCTGAGTTCAATTCCCAGCAACCACATGGTGGCTCATAACCATCTGTACTGAGATCTGGCGCCCTCCTCTGGGGTGCGGGCATACATCGAGGCAGAATGGTGTGCACATAATAAATAAATCTTTAAAAAAAAAAAAAAAAAAAGCAAATAAACCATTTCTTGGAATAAAGTCAAGCCAGCAGGAGGCAATAGACTCCAATCAACACAAGACGGCTATCCTTGACAGTCAACTTGACGGGGCTCAGACTCAAGATGTGACCCCTCTGGACACACCTGTGTTGTCAGGAAGGGGAGAGCCCAGATCTCGAAAGCAACAGTTGCCCGCCTGCCTGCCTCTCTTTGCTTTGAGGGCCTCTGTTGCCCTTGCTGTCACTACCCTTGTGCTGCCCTTCACTGACAACTGAACTCAGCTTCCTCGACCTTCCGCAGGCTGCAGCTCCCCAGGCATCCTCCAGGCTTTCAGCACCAGTCTGAAACTGCTGAGGCATCCAGGTTCCTGGGCTCTCAGCTGCCCTGTGTTCCAGCCACTGCTGTGATGCCAAGCCCCCAGCACGGAAGCCACTCTAGTCTGGTCTTTTTGTTATTGTTTCTATTTAAGATTAATTTTATGTGTATGAGTGTTTGGCTGCATGTAAGTATGTATGTATGTATGTATACCGTGTGCATGTTTGATGCCTATGAGCCTATGAAGGTCAGAAGAGGGCTCAGGTCCCCTGGGATTGGATTTACAGACAGTTGTGAGCCACCGTGTAGGTGCTTTGCAATCCAACACTCAGGAGGTGTCTCCAGGGCATGAGGTCAAGGTCATCCTCATTGTGCACAAAGTTCCAGGCTACCCTGGACTAGATCTCAAATGCCAACAAACACACAGAGAAACGAAAGCCACGAGGCAGGAAAGGTCACTGTAAGACAGAGCCCACACAGGTGACACACTGGTCAGGCAAAGACAACGTGCAGCAGAGAAGCTACAGCAAGAGGGGAAGTCTAGGGTTCGGGTGTGGCTCAGGGGTAGATCACAAGACCCTGGGTTCCACAGCCAGCACTGGGGGAGGGGGGGAGTCAAGGCAGTGTGAATACAGGAACCCAGAAGCCACACTGGAAGAAGGAAGAGGCTTCGCACGGAACACAGAGCAAAGTCCCTGAGATCAGAGGTTCCCTAGGAAAGGCAAGGAGTCAGAGAAACCAGGAAATGGGAGGACAGTGGGAAATGAAAGGGCAGGGGAGAGGAAGCAGGTACAGGACCAGCTAGAGAGGAAGTCCAGCATGGGGCTGACCTCCGGGCTGAGGTTGCAAGGGGAAAATCAGATGGAGAGTCAGCATGGTTGCTCTTCCTGTGGTTCTAGCATTAGGGAGGTAGAGGCAGAAGGATGGAGTGTTCAAGGCCAGCCTCAACTACGTAGTGAACTTAAATCCAATTCAGGTCATTAAAGCTAAAAACAAAAGGCAAGTATGAAACGATACCCCATTTTTTTTCTGAAGGCAACTTAAAGAATAGAAGGGAAAATAATAGACGTTGAGCCGGGGCATGGTCATGCATGCGTGTTGTCTTGGCTCCTTGGAGGGCTGAGGCAGGAAGAGAACCTAGAGCCCAGGTATTGCAGGGAAGCCTAGACTAGCAACATAACAAATCCTAACCTCAAAAAAAAAAAATACAAATAAAAAGTATATGAAACCAAACAAGCAGAATAGAAAACGGAGCTGCAGGCCTTTGATGCCAGCACTTAGAGGCAAGCAGATCCCTAAAAATCTGAGAGCAGCCTGGCCTACATAGTGAGTTCCAGGACAGCCAAGGCCTGCCTTAAAAAAAAAAGAAAAAAAGCCGGGTGGTGGTGGTGCACGCCTTTAATCCCAGCACTCGGGAGGCAGGCGGATCTCTGTGAGTTCGAGGCCAGCCTGGTCTACAAGAGCTAGTTCTGGGACGGGCACCAAAGCTACAGAGAAACCCTGTCTCGAAAAACCAAAAAAAAGAAAAAAAGAAAAAAAAAGTCAAGATATAGTGACACCTTACCTGGAATCCCAGTGCTCTGGCGGTCAATCTGGAGGACCAGGAGTTCAAGATCATCCTCAGCTACACAGGGAGTTTGAGGCCAGCCTGGTCTCCATGGGACCCTGCCTCAAAATAAGTAAGTAAAGCTTTGGCTTTTACCCACAAAACTCCAGAAGATCTGTAGATCTCACCAGCCCTCCACACCTGCCCCTGCGGCAGCCTGGAGCGGCCACTGCCTTTGGTTTCCACAGTTCTTTGGCCTCCTCAAGCTCTGAACCTTTTCTGGATGCAGGCTCTGGGTCTCCGACTGAGGCTGGCCTGAAGCTCACATCCTCTGGCTTCTGCCTTCCCGGTGCTGGGGTCACAGGTGTGGCTACCACACCCAGCTCGACCGTGTGCTTAATTTAATGTCATGACTGCATGTATAGTGTGTGTACTCAATTAGGAAGCCAGTTCTAGTCTTCCACCATTTTCGTCCCAGGGATCAAATCCCAGGCTTGGCACCAAGCGCTTCTACACTGACCCCTCTCGCCAGCCCTACCCAGTGTATTCTCGTCTGCCGAAGCTATGGGGCTCTGGGGGAAGCACACATGGTGTGTGGAAGGGTTTGCTCAGATATTTGCTCAAAACCACGTGACATCACTAGGGCGTGAAAACGACAGTTCCCTCGTCGGCTCCTCAAGGAGGGACCGGCCAGATGACTCCCCGCTTGAAAATGACTGTTTCATGCATTCTAAACCTGCGGTCAGATCACACTCAAAAATAGAGGGAGGCTGGAGAGGGTTCCACACTGTGGGAGGGGCTTGCTTTTGCTCCTGTTGACTTTTTAAAAATTCTTTTAAAATAGCATAATAATTTATTAAGTATCATTAACATAATATTAATTATACACAATAGGTTCCATTATGACGTTTCTTACACATACACAATGTATTGGGCTCACATTCACCCTTGTCATCTCTCGTCCCTTCCCTCTGACCCCTGCCCCATCCCGACAAGTCTTCCTTTTTCTTCCGTGTGTGCGCATTTACTTCCTACTTCAAAATTTTCAAAACTGTGTGTGCATGATATGTGTATGGGCTCACATGCATGTGTAGAAAGACTGTAGAGATCAGTTGGGCAAGGTGGCGCACACCTTTAATCCCAGCACTTGGGAAGCAGAGGCAGGCGGACCTCAGTGAGTTCAAGACCAGCCTGGTCTACTATCCAGTTTCAGGAAGTCCAGAGCTACGTAATGAGACAACGCCTTGGAAAAACAAAACAAAACAAACAAACAAACAAAACAAAACTGTGGAGGTCAGAGGACCACTTGGTGCTGTTGATTCTTTCCTTCCTCTATGATGTGGGTTCCAGGCACCAAATTCAGGCTGCCCAGCTTCATTGCAGGAGCCTTTTCTAACTCACTTCTCCTTTGGCATCTCTGTGTTGTGCGTGGGAGCATGTGGTTTCCTTAGGGTTGCTTGCATGAGCATGGACGCCTTACCAGTGGCTACCCCACTGAAGGAACCACCTCCCCATCCTCCTCCAGCAACTGTTAACACTTGCAGGACCTTTAAGATTGTGTAGATTTATTTATTTTTTTCACGTGTGTGAGAGAGAGAGAGAGAGAGAGAGAGAGAGAGAGAGAGAGAGAGAGAGAGAGAGAATTTATACAAACCTAAGTGTAGTCACCCACAGAAGCCAGAAGGGGGCGTCAGATAACCAGCCGCTGGAGTTACCGGCAGTTATGAACTGCCTCGTCTAAGTCCTGGGAACCAAACCTGGTCCTTTGCAAGAGCCGTCCATGTAGTCATAACCATCAGGGTGTCTTTCTGGCCACTGGAATTATGTTCTTTTTCTCTGGAATTCATTTTTAGGAGGGGCATTTTGTTTTAGACAGAACCTCACACTTTAGCCCCGGGCTGACCTAGGACTCCCTATTTAGTCAAACTGTCTCAAACTCATTGCAATCCTTCTGCCTCAGCTTTGTCAATGCTGGGTTTACAGACATGATCTACCACACCAGGACTTTAAAAATCTTTATTACATTCATTTACTTATTTATTATGGGGGGGGGCAGCAGCCCATATGTGGAGGTCAGTGGGCAACCTTTGTGAGTTAGTTCTCTTCTTCCACTGTGTGGGTTCCGGGCTGGAACTCCCGGTTCTCAAAGCTTGCCAGAAAACGCCATTCCCTTCTGAGTCATCTTGAAGGCCCACTGCCAGGCTGTATTCTTTGGAATTCTTTTGTTGTTGTTCAGGTTTGGTCTTTGTTTTTAGAGACAGGGTTTCTCTATGTAGCCTTGGCTATCCGGAGCTTCCTATATATAGATCAGGACAACCTTGAACTCACCTGCTTCTGCCAGTCAAGTGCTGGGATTAAAGAAGTGAGCCACCAGGCAAACTCAACCTTATTTTTCTTTGGAATTCTAAGGACAGTCTGACTCCTCTGCCCTGGAACGTGTTTATTTATGAAGGAGACAGAGAGCCGTGTCTTGAACTTGCCCTGATCCTCCGTCCTCCACAGCCTAGGATTACAGGTGTGCCCCTGATTTGTTCCCACCTGGGTTTGGGACCCAGGGCTTTGTACGCTTTGGCAGCAAGCACCATCTAAGCCACGTTCCCTGCCTCCCTGCAAACCTGTTTGAAAGAACAGCGAGACCTCCAGTATGCCGAAGAGGGTGATTCTGCCCGCCCCTCTGGGACCCCCCTCCGCCTAAAGTCCGAATTGTGAAGGCCTATTTTACGGCACATGTAGGAGTCAAATCCCACCCCATCCTGCTACCGGTGATGGAACCAGAGCCGCTCTGGTACTAGGCAAGCTCTCCGCGGCTCGAGCGCCATAGCCCCTTCTCACCCACTTTAAAAACCTGGTGACTGATTAGAGACGTCACACCTGGCTAGGGAGTCCCGCTCGCTCCAGGGCTGGACCACCCCAGCGCGGCTACCAGGGGTTGTGGGCACCCCAAGAGGCGAAGGCAGGTGGTAACGAAACTAGGGACCCCCTCGTTGTCTGGGAGTCTGAGTCCTGGAGGTAAGACGCCTGGTAGTGGCTGAGGCAGGGTTGGGGCGGGGAAATCGAGGCACCCGCCCTTCGCCCGCCAGGACTCTATAGGGCTGGCGGGGAGTTGTAGGCAAAGGCTGGCCAGCGCCGCCTCTTCACTAGTGCAGTCTGGAGCGATCCGCCCGCGGATCGGCAGCTCGGTTGGGTCGGCACGGATTGTCCTGGACCCTGGACCCACTGGCGAGGTGAGACCGGCCGGGCCAAACCTTTAGCTCTGCCTCCCACGGGGGATGGGTCTCTGCCTGTTCAGGTCACCCACTTCCTTCCTGTTCGCCTCAGCGGAGAGGTGCGAGTGAGAAATCCACAGCAAGCCCTGCGCTGAGCGACCTGGGGCGAGTCGCGGACCCTCTCTGAGCCTTTATACGAAGCACTGAACGAGGGATTCCGGGATCCGCACTAGCAGAAACCGGAGGGCTTGGTGGTGAGTGCTGAGGGAACTGAGTCTGAGGAGTAGGGGCGGTCTGTGCAGCGAGGAGGGAGGTAGGGTGTGAGAAGCTGGCCACACCTCCCACAGTGCTGGGCTCCGGGGTCAGAAGGTGGGTGTGCAGACAGTTGCTGAGGGTGCTAGGGGTCAGAAAGCTGCAGCCACGTGGTATGTCCGTTCTGGGAGTTCCTCAAGCTGGAAGGGGGGTTGGGAGGTCAGGGAAGATCATGGATAGAACTTCCTGAAAAAGGCAGTGTCAGCATTGCTGTGTATGGGGGCGAGGTGAACACAAACACAGAACTCACCTTAGAGGTTCAGCAGGACTCGTGTACAAAACAGACATGTCACATGGGTGCCACGGAAGAATTCAGGCCTGTAATTCCAGCACTTGGAAGGCAGAGACAGTGGCTCAGGAGTTCGAGGCCATCCTCGGCTACATAGGGAGTTTGAAGTCAGCCTGGGCTACTTAAGACTCAGGGAGGAAAAAGAATTGGAGTATATATACAGACAGGCCACTCAGGTTTCTCGGGACCAGAACTCCCATGCCAGAGCAGAGGCGCCCACTCTGTCTGGTTCAGATGCACGTAGAAAAAGTGACAGCTAGCAATAGGCAGCCAAGCGTGTAAGGACACAAAAGTGAAACGGGTCAGGCACAGAGCAGCCTTGTGAGAGTGTACAGACACGCAGACACTGGGACCAATGGATGCATGCCCAGCACACATACAGGCAGCCCCTGGCACACAGCCCTCGAAGTGTGCTAACTCAGAGATTTCTCACGGCCCAGACCCCCCCCCCCCCCGCCTGGATGCACGCGCCACCCCCAACCCCCCCAGCCCCACGTCCAGTTCTGGGGAAGCCCAGTGCTCACATGACCCGAGGGGAGGGCTTCTGACAGCCCTTGGAGACAATGCATCATCTTTCCCAGCGGATGCACTTCTGCCCCAGGGAATAAAGACTCGGTGATCTCCACTTCTGCTCCAGGAGCCAGATTGCCTCTTGCAGGCTCCCTGAGCAACCTGCCAAGGTGAGTGCCAACTACAAGAGGAAGGTGGTGGAAGAGGCCTGTGGGGCCACCCTTCCCTGGCTCCTCGGCTCCTTGGCCAGGGCCAATTGGTGCTGCTGTGTCTTTGGGACTGACAGCTATGGATGGCTAACTGTGTGTGTGTGTGTGTGTGTGTGTGTGTGTGTGTGTGTGTGTGTGTGTCTGGCCTTGAACTTCTGACCCTATTGTTCTACCTCCCTGCTGCCTGAGTTTACCGGCGCGTACCAGCATACAGCTGGCTCACCTTTCCTTGAACAGGGAAAGGGGAGGTCTCGGGCCTGCTCTCTGTCCTTGCCCAGGGACTCCAGACTCTCTCTTCACTCGTAGATGGACGCATGGACCGTGCTGCTGGGCCTGCAAGTCATGTCCCTCCCGCTCCTGGCTCACTGTGCAGCCCCGACTCCCACCCTGAAATTTGTAGCTGTGGGTGACTGGGGAGGGGTCCCCAATGCCCCATTCCACACAGCCCGGGAAATGGCCAATGCTAAAGAAATCGCCAGAACCGTGCAGATTATGGGTGCTGACTTCATCATGTCCCTAGGGGACAACTTCTACTTCACTGGAGTGCACGATGCCAATGACAAGAGGTTCCAGGTATGCTCAACAACAGGGTTAGAGGGTCCAGAGGGGAGGTCACTCCGACCTGGGGCCTTCCTCTGGGGAGGGCAGAGAGAAACAGAAGGGCTCCTCCAGGTAGCTACCTTGGACATCCAGTGGTTCCTTTGCCCTTGGTCTCTAATTTGGTGGCAGTGGCAGGGTGGCTGTTGACCCCAGAGGTGGGATGTCCTTTCTGTCTGTCTGTCACAGGAAACCTTTGAGGACGTGTTCTCTGACCGTGCCCTCCGCAATATTCCCTGGTACGTGCTAGCTGGAAACCATGACCACCTTGGCAATGTCTCAGCACAAATCGCGTACTCCAAGATCTCCAAGCGCTGGTGAGCCTTCCCCCAAAAGACTCTCACTGAGGGACAAAGAGACCCTTTGGCTTTTGGGAGAAAGTTTTTTTTTAACTGTATTGTATTTATTGGGAGTCAAGCACATGTGTGCAGGCCAGAGGACCACTTGTGAGAATCAGTTCTCTCTTCCCACTGTGTGGCTTCCAGGGCAGGCGATCAGGTCATCATGCGGCAGGTGCTTTCCTCACTGAACTGGCACTGCCCTCAGAACTTCCGTGTCTCATGGAGCCCTTGCCGGCCTTGGCTCTCCCATGTAGCCAGAGATAACCCTGAACCCAGATCCTGTTGTACCCATCTCCCAAGGGACAGGACTTCAAACATGCCCTGCCACGCTCAGCTGTTTGATTTTAGAGCTGGAATCTTGCTATGTAGTCTAGACTGGCCTCAAAAATTACGATTTTTCTGCCTCCGCCTCCAAGTATTGCCACTGGGCCGCCAAATAAGCCTTTGAGGGCTGAGATGCATGCTCAGTCAGGGAAGCGCTTGCTAAGCACACACAGGACCTGAGGTCAAGCCACATAATCTGTGTTACGAGCCGAGTGTGAAGACATGCTCCTGTATCCCTAGTCTGGAACTCTGGAGACAGGAGGATCCTGGGGCTCTGTGGCTAGACAGCCTGGCTGAAGCCGGGAGTCCTACAGCTCTGTGGGCTACCCTGGCTCAAAAATAAAGTTGGCAAAATGGCTCAGTGGGTAAAAAGCACCTTGTAAACCTAAGGACCCAAGTTCAGTCCTGGGAGCCCGTAGTGGAAAGAGAACCGGTTGCCAAAAGTTGTCCTCTGACCCCCCCCACACACACACATGCACTAGCAATCAAAAATGGACACAAACAAATGCAATGAAGCTGGAGAGATGGCTCAAGAGTCAAGAGCACTTGCTGCTCCAGCACAAGGACCAGGGTTCACATCCCAGCACCCAGGCACGATCCCTTTCATGCATGTAACTTCAGCAGTAAGTGGGGTTGGAGGGGAGACAGGAGGTCAGTGGGGTTTGCTGACTTCCAGGCTATACAGAGCGGGAGGGGGGGGAGAAAAAAAAGTGAGCTCCAGGGTCAACGAGAGACCTTGCCTTAAAGGACACTCAGCTCCCTGCTGTGGCCTCCGTGAATGCATGGGGGTATGTACCCCTTACCACACATCAGAAACACACCAAAACACATAAGGTACATGGCTCTTGAGGAACAAAATCTAAAACTGGCCCTGACTTCTATGCACAAGTGCAAACATGAATATATGGGTACACACACACACACACACATAAATATATGTGAACACACACAATTAAAAACTTCGAAGCCGGGCGATGGTGGCACACGCCTTTAATCCCAGCACTCGGGGAGGCAGAGGCAGGCGGATCTCTGTGAGTTCGAGACCAGCCTGGTCTACAGAGTTAGCTCCAGGACAGGTTCCAAAGCCACAGAGAAACCCTGTCTCAAAAAACCAAAAAAAAAAAAAAAAAACTTTGAAAAGAGGTCCTTTACTTTTGGGTTTATTTCCCAGCACACATATGGCAGCTCACAACCATCTGTAACTCCAGTCCCAAGGGATCTTTTTCTGACCTCCATGGACATTGCATGCACTTGGTACAAGGGTACACATTCAAGTTCATAAAATTCAGGCAAGCATTCAAGCATATAAAATAAAAAATAAATAAAATCTAAAAAGAAATGTTTTTAAGATTTTTAAAAAAAAAAAATAAAAACAGGAAGTCCTTTGGCCAGAACTAATCTTAGTGTGTTCCTGCCTAAAATGCTTACCCACAATTTCTTTTCCCTCCACAGGAACTTCCCAAGCCTTTATTACCGTTTGCACTTCAAAATTCCACGGACAAATGTAACTGTGGCCATCTTCATGCTGGACACAGTGACACTCTGTGGCAACTCTGATGACTTCAGCAGTCAGCAGCCCAAAATGCCCCGCGACCTGGGAGTGGCCCGCAGTCAACTGTCCTGGCTCAAAAAGCAGTTGGCAGCAGCCAAGGAAGACTACGTTTTGGTGGCTGGCCACTACCCCATCTGGTCCATTGCCGAACACGGCCCCACCCGCTGCCTGGTCAAGCACCTGCGGCCATTGTTGGCCACATACGGGGTCACTGCCTACCTGTGCGGACATGACCACAACTTGCAGGTGAGAGCTCTATGGACAAGATAAGGAATCTGGTAAGGTGTTCTTACTGTAGCACAAGATACTGCAGGGCCGGACTCCTGCTGTTCAGGGGCCCTCTGGTATCTTTCAGAACATCAATACCCTCCCCTAAATTATGATGTCAAGGGGGTATGGCTCAAAGGCAGAGTGCTGGACTAGAATCCCCCAGTGAGGGGCTGGGGTGTGGCTCAGTGGTAGAGCCCCTGCCTAGAATCCCCCAGTGAGGGGCTGGGGTGTGGCTCAGTGGTAGAATGCTTGCCTACCAAGCAGGAAACCATGGGTTCTATCCGCAACACTGCCAGAAAACAAAAACAAAAGCAAACCTCTCCTTAAATGTGCCTGTGCAGTAGGACTGATGCACCTCTGCAGATGGGAAGACTGAAACAGGTTGTCCACCTCTTGCTCACGGTAGCTCTGTGGTCAGGAATAGCCCTATTCCCACACTTAGGGTAGGTCTTGGTGAAGCCCCTGATCATCCCCTAGCCGGGCTGGAGTGACCAACTTTGCATCCTCTGCCCTCAGTATCTTCAGGATGAAAACGGAGTGGGCTACGTGCTGAGTGGGGCCGGCAACTTCATGGACCCCTCTGTGCGACACCAACGCAAGGTCCCCAACAACTACCTGCGCTTTCACTATGGATCCGAGGACTCCCTGGGTGGCTTCACATATGTGGAAATAAGCCCCAAAGAAATGACCATCACCTACGTGGAGGCTGCTGGGAAATCACTCTTCAAGACCAGCCTGCCCAGGCGGCGCAGACTCTGAGCACCATAGGGTTCCGCTTGTCCCCTGATGGCTCTGAGGCAGGAAGCCTCCCCACACATGGCGGGTGGGTGCTGTGAGGACCTCACCCACCGGCAGCCTTTTCTCTGGCCCCTGGTGCTCTGGCAGAGTGGGAAGGAAAACCACAGAGGCTTACATACATGGAAGAAGTATGTGCACACCGACTCTCCCCATCCCACAGCCAGGCTCACCCCTGATGTTTTGGGGTAGAGCTTTCTAGGAGTGAGGGTTTCTTCTAAGACAAGCATCTTATTGTCACTGCTATTCAATAAAAGAATAGTTGTTGAGGCTGCACTGGTCTCCAAATGGATGCATCATCTGGGTTAATATGCGTGTGTGTGCAGTCTCGGTGAACGCAGCCCGCCGTGCATGTGGGACTTCGTTCTCTCCTCCCACCATGCGGGTCCCAAGGATCAAACACACACTCCCGGGTTTGATGGCGAGTGCCCCTACCTGCTAAACCATCTCTGGCCTTCCCTTCCATCTCTTAGTCCCATGCATAACCAACTAGCTTTATGCGTGGACATTAACCTTCTTCCCTCAGCTATGACACTGTGGAATCCAGGGCCTCCCTCATTACACTATACACGGGCTTTACCATCAAGCTACATTTTGAGCCAGGTCTCAAGTAGCACAGGCTAACCTTGAACTCCAGGTCCTCCTGTCTCTGTCCCCCAGTGCTGAGATTACAGGCATCTGCCATCGTGCCTGGTTGTAGATGTGATCTTAAGTAAACCTCAAGATGTGAAGGTTGAGCTTGTGGTCCCAGGTACACAGGACAGGGAATCAGGAGAACCACTTGGGTCTAGAACTTCCAGCCCAGCCTGGCAGCATAGCAAGGTCCAGCATTCAGGAGGCAGAAACAGACTTTTCTCTTTGAGTTCTGGGTCACCCTGCTCTACATAGCAAGTTCCAGGCCAGCCTGTGCTACCTGGTGAGACCCCGTCTCAAAAAATAAATAAATGATACACAGAGAAGCCCTGTCTCAAAAACCATATATTGAATGGATGAATCAATCAACCAGTTATTCGATCAGAAAGAAGAACACAGCAAGTCCCCAAGTTCCTTTGTTTTTTTTTTTGTTTTTTTTTTGTTTTTTTTTTTTTTTTTTGGTTTTTTGAGACAGGATTTCTCTGTGGTTTTGGAGCCTGTCCTGGAACTAGCTCTTGTAGACCAGGCTGGTCTCAAACTCACAGAGATCCACCTCCATCTGCCTCCCGAGTGCTGGGATTAAAGGCGTGCGCCACCACCGCCCGGCTCACACCTTGTTTTTTAACCTTCCTTTTCTTCAAAACTAATTTTTGAAGTGTAATTCACATACTTAATTCAAATACATTAAATGTACAGTTTTACAAGGCGTGTGTGTGTGTGTGTGCGTGCACGCATGTGCATGCATGTTGGGGATCAAGCTAGGGTTTTGAGGACGCTAAGTACCCACCCTATCCTGAGCCACACCCCTAGTCAGCTGGTCTGTTTTTTATTTAAGTTTCTTTATTTGCATTGTGGTTCTTGGTGCATTTGTACCGTGTCACCCTTCAAGTTTTTGCTTCCTCCGAGTACTCAGATCATAGGCCTATGCCAACCACACCTAGTTTATGAGCTACTGGGGATCAGATCAAACCCAGGATTTTGTGCAAGTACTTTACCAACTGATCTACACCAACCCCTCTGATAAGTTTTGGCAAAGTCATAAACCTACCACATGTAACATTGCAGGGAGGTATGGATCAGCAGTAGAACCCCTGCCTAGAGCCCCCCAGTGAGGGGCTGGGGTGTGGCTCAGTGGTAGAGCCCCTGCCTAGAATCCCCCAGTGAGGGGCTGGGGCATGGCTCAGGGGTAAAGCCCCTGCCTAGAATCCCCCAGTGAGGGGCTGAGGGTGTGGCTCAGTGGGAGAGCCCCTGCCTAGAACCCCCCAGTGAGGGGCTGGGGCGTGGCTCAGGGGTAGAGCCCCTGCCTAGAATCCCCCAGTGAGGGGCTGGGGTGTGGCTCAGTGGTAGAGCACCTGCCTAGAATCCCCCAGCGAGGGGCTGAGGGTGTGGCTCAGTGGTAGAGCCCCTGCCTAGAATCCCCCAGCGAGGGGCTGAGGGTGTGGCTCAGTGGTAGAGCCCCTGCCTAGAATCCCCCAGTGAGGGGCTAGGGTGTGGCTCAATGTGGTAGAGCACCTTTGTAGAATCCCCCAGTGAGGGGATGGGGGTGTGTGAGGGTGTAGCTCAGTGGTAGAGACCCTGCCTAAGCATCTGTGAGTTCCTAAGTTCCATCCCCAATACCAAACACACACAAAAGAGCCCAGCATATTCATCAACCATAAAGGTTCCTTTTGAAACCTAAGGTTTTTACTTCTGTCTGGAGATCTTCCTCTGAATACAGAGACTGTCCCCTGCTCCTTAGCTTCTAACCTTCCACCTATCAAGGACCTCCTGGGTGCCTTGCAATCCATTTTGCAATCTGCAGCCAGCACTGCAGTGGCTGCTCCTGTGTGTTCACATCCTCTGCGTTCAGACTTGTTTCTGGATAAACTGGATTTGCTCCCAGGAGCATCGTTGTCATTTTAACTTCTTTTTGATGCCTCACCTATGCAGGCAAGAGCTCCGCCTGTGAGCTACTCTCCCAGCTCACCTAGAATGAATACAGAGCCTGACCTGGGATGTACACCTTTTATGCCCTTACTCAAGAGACAGAGGCAGGTGGATCTCTGTGAGTTCAAGCCCAGCCTGGTCTACCGAGTGAGTTTCAGGGCTATAGTGAGACCATGTCTCAAGAAGAACGGAAGGAAGGAAGGAAGGAAGGAAGGAAGGAAGGAAGGAAGGAAGGAAGGAAGGAAGGAAGGAAAAGAAGAAAAGAAAGAAAGAAAGAAAGAAAGAAAGAAAGAAAGAAAGAAAGAAAGAAAGAAAGAAAGAGAAAGAAAGAAAAAAGGAAGAGGCAGAGACAACGATAGAGAGGAAGAGAAAGCTGGTCTTTCAGCTGCAGGAAGCCCAGTTCTCGTCTACGGGGAATTGAGTAACACTTGCCCGCAGACATATTTGCCTAAGCCATTGGCGTGAGGCAAGTCACACAAACCACTCTCTTGGCAGTTTCAACTGTCACACCAGGAGAGACAGAGCAGGGATGCTGGTTTGTCTGCCGCCTGGCGGAATCAAGTGACAGCACAGCGTTTGATTGCTGTTTCCTCCCCCAAAGAGGAGGATGGAAGAAGAGCTGCCTCCAGGCGCCACTTTATGTCGATGCTGCTGAACTGGAGACAGAGCCCTGTTACTGTTGCAGTTGAGTAGGGGCTCTTGGGCTGGGAGACGACTCATGGGGTAAAGGGGCTTACAGTCACGCATGACCACCCAGTTTCCATCCCTGGAATACATGCGGAAAGAGAGGATTTAACTCTCACAAACTGGACTCTGGCCTTCACCTGCACACAACTCCTACCCCTGCCAATAAAAGATTTTGGAGTTAGTTTGATTGTTTAAACAGTTTTGCAGTTGTTCATCACCACAGCTCAGCCTGACTAGACTTTTTCTGTTTCTCTGAAGACGTCCAACCCCACACAGCTGCTTACAGACCTCCTTTGCTGAACCTGCTGCATTCTTAAACTCTAAGACAAAAAGTGTGGCTATCTTTCTGGCTTTTGTCCATCTCCCTCCTCCTGGCAGCTGTTGAGAGTTACAGCTTGCTTGCCCTGTTATTTTCCTTTCTCTTGGTGAGACTCTGATAAAATGTTCCCTGAGATGGATGGATGGATGGATGGATGGATGGATGGATGGATGGGTGCGTAGATGAATCAGGCAGACAGAAGGCAGCTTTTTAATGTGGGGGCTCATGCCTGTAATTTCAACACCTGGGAGGCTAAGGTAGAACGATCATTGTGTGTTTGAGGACAGCCTGGGCTACTAAGGGAATTCCAGGTTAGCCTGGTCTAGAGTGATACCTTTGCATCAATGTCACATTAAGAGATGTAGAGAGGGCTGGAGAGATGGCTCAGTGGTTAAGAGCATTGCCTGCTCTTCCAAAGGTCCTGAGTTCAATTCCCAGCAACCACATGGTGGCTCACAACCATCTGTGATGAGGTCTGGTGCCCTCTTCTGGCCTTCAGGCATACAAGCAGAAAGAATATTGTATACATAATAAATAAATAAATAAATAAATAAATAAATAAATATTTTTTAAAAAAGAGATGTAGAGAGAAACTAATCTTAATTAGTTTGATCACAAATTTGAGCACAAATTTGAATTCTCCATTTATCTCCCTGTCTGTAGCCTGTCTGTTGTGTTTCTGATCTGACCCTGTTGTCTGTGCCTGTCTATCTGCTGTGTCTGTTCTGCTGTCTGTGCCTGTCTATCTGCTGTGTCTGTCCTGTTGTCTGTGCCTGTTTATCTGCTGTGTCTGTCCTGTTGTCTGTGCCTGTCTGTCTGCTGTGTCTGTCCTGTTGTCTGTGCCTGTCTGTCTGTTGTGTCTGTCCTGTTGTCTATGCCTGTCTGTCCTGCTGTCTGAGCCTGTCTGTCTGTTGTGTCTGTCCTGTTGTCTGTGCCTGTCTGTCTGCTGTGTCTGTCCTGTTGTCTATGCCTGTCTATCTGCTGTGTCTGTCCTGCTGTCTGAGCCTGTCTGTCTGTTGTGTCTGTCCTGTTGTCTGTGCCTGTCTGTCTGTTGTGTCTGTCCTGTTGTCTGTGCCTGTCTGTCTTTGTGTCTGTCCTATTGTCTGTGCCTGTCTGTCTGTTGTGTCTGCCCTGCTGTCTGAGCCTGTCTGTTGTGTCTGTCCTACTGTCTGTGCCTATCTGCCCTGTTGTCTATACCTGTCTTCTGTTGTGTCTGTCCCAAACAAGGGTCTTTGCTCTGCATTTATTGAAGAGCACGGAAAACATGGCATAGGAAAGGAACAGGGAATCTTCACAGAAACAGGTCCAGAGTTTGCAAGGGAAGAAGTGTGATTCAACTTCAAACGACCCTGAGTAACTCAGAACCGCACTGATATTATCCGTCATGTCCTCACGTTGCTTCCAGCACTCATGGGAGATCTGCATTGTTTAAGATTTCTGTCAACCCATTGACTGCTTTCAGAAAATGATTACCACACCACACTACACACATACCACACTGTCACGGTCCCCCTCGTCCAGCAAGGAAGACGCGCAACACCGGAGCTCTTCTTGCTAAGCAGTTTATTCAGGACCTTTTTACAATCATAGCTCTCTCTCCCTTTCTCTCTCTCATTCACTCACACTCTCTTCCTCTCTCTCCTCCTCTCTCCTCGGGCAAAACCTCCCAGCCCCTTGCACTGGAGTTCATGCCGTGGTGCTGGGAACTGACCCTAGGCCCTCTGCAAATGTAGCGGTGCTCACCACTGAGCCATCTGTCCAGTCTTCAGCCGATTTTCTGAGGTGGGGTCTCTCCTCGGAGCTGAAGCTCGGTGATGCTGCCAGTCTGGCTGGCCAGCAAGTCCCACAAGCTTCCTGCCTTTTCTCCTCCCCAGTGATGAGATCACAGGTGGACTTGCCATGCCTAGGAGAGCACAGATGTCCTGTGTTTTCATGGCAAGCACTTTTGTGACTGGGCCTTGTCCCCAGGCCCTGAACTTATTTTGTATTGTTTGTGGATTTTGGGGTTTTTTGAAACCGTTTCTTTTCAAAGCCCTAACTGTCCTGGAACTCATTCTGTAGATCAGGCTGGCCTCAGAGATCCGCCTGCCTCTGCCTCCTGAGTATGGGATTAAAGGCATGGCACCCCATGGCAGCCTCCCTGACTTTGTTGTGGGGGTCAGGCAGTGAGGTGAGTTAGCTAGTAAGGGCCAAGCCTAGCCACCCAAATTCAGTCCCTGAAATCCTCATGGGAAGGAAAGAACAGACTCCCGCAAACTGTCCTCTGTTTAAATAAAAACAGCCTATAGCAAGTGAGACAGTGAGAGTACACACACACACACACACACATGCACGTACTCATGTACAAACACACATGCACACATGTACACACACATCACATCTACATACACACATGCACACATCTACACACGTCACATCTACACACATATATGCACACATCTACACACATGTACACACACATCACATCTACACACACACATGCACACATCTACACACACATATATGCACACATCTACACACACATCATATCTATACACACGTCACATCTACACACATATATGCACACATCTACACACACGTCACATCTACACACACATGCACACATCTACACACACATATGCACACATCTACACACACGTCACATCTATACACACATGCACACATCTACACACACATATATGCACACATCTACACACACGTCACATCTACACACACATGCACACATCTACACACGTCACATCTACACACATATATGCACACATCTACACACACATCATATCTATACACACGTCACATCTACACACATATATGCACACATCTACACACACGTCACACCTACACACATATATGTACACATCTACACACACATCACATCTACACACATATATGTACACATCTACACACACATATGCACACATCTACACACACATCACATCTACACACACAATGATGATAACCATACAGGTGGTTCCAACTTGGGTAGCTGAAATGGTGCACTTTTTTACAACATTCCGGCCAGACCTCCAAATAGGAACCTCAGAAAAACCCTACCAAATACTCAGAGACTATTTGCAATTATACCAGACAGTAATTTTGGAACTTAACCATCATTTTACTTTCACAGGATCCTGTAGAAAGAACACCGCCCCCATGACAGCTGGAAGTAATTCTAGAAGACAATGTCCCCCCTCACAACAAAGTTTGTCCTCAGGGTTAGGGACATCATTTAGGGTTTGATTATAATTGGTATAGGGTAGGGGGGAAATTTTATAAGCTCAGAGATCTCTCAAAAAGGGGGGGGATTGGATGGGATGATAGATTGGTATGAGCTTACTCACACTAATAATAATAGTGAGTAATAGAGTGACTACTTGTGAGTTATTATTTATAGACAATTACAATTACATTGGTATAGATTCTTGTATATTGATAAAGGTTTTTTTTTTTTGGTTTTTCGAGACAGGGTTTCTCTGTGGCTTTGGAGCCTGTCCTGGAACTAGCTCTGTAGACCAGGCTGGTCTCGAATTCACAGAGATCCGCCTGCCTCTGCCTCCCAAGTGCTGGGATTAAAGGCGTGCGCCACCATCGCCCGGCTGATAAAGTTAAATTATATTGAATATTGTATGCATGCATGCTTCTACCTCTGTTTAAAACTTTTTTATATATTGATATATATTTACTATATTGCAGTGTACATTTCTACCTCTGATCAAGATACTTATACACTGTTTACATTTGGAGGTCATTGTCCTCATTTATTGTACAGTTGTTCATTGTCTTGGTCTTTAAGTTATATAGGTATTAAGAATTATAGATCAATAATCATCTATGTTTGTCATAGTTAGACTAGTCAGGTTCTTTAGATACATAGAGATTATATTCTACATAAATAGATAATCTTCAACCACTTCAAAGAGCTGTAAAAATGGCATTTAAATAACTTAGAGTTCTGTTGACATGAGACACAATTGCTCCTGGCAGCACCGATCTATTCCAGAGAGAGTGTTGAGCACCTAAGACACTCCACTTGGAGCTTGTTTTCTTCTTGGCAAAAACTGGCCTTTGGGCAAAGAAATGTCCATGCCTCAACCACTGACAAGATACATAGTATCTGGAAATGGATAAGCAGGACTGTCAAATCTTGCCAAGACAGTGTAAGACAGTTTTGAAAAATTTCCAGCCTCTGAAAATGGTCTGTCAGTTATTCTAGGCCTTAGCCAAAGTTGGTTGCTTCAATGTTGCAATTGAGACTTTGCGTGATTGCCCAGGTAGCCAGTTGTCTCTGTCATTTGTTACACGTTTTAGAAGTTACTTAGTTGCACTTCCTACTTACTCAAGTAATATTATTTCCCTTCTCGGATCTTCAATGGGATTGAAGACTAGATAATTGTAGTTACTTTCCTCTTATGACTTGGCCAAGTTATTTGTTATACAAGACTTAAACTAGTTAGAATAAGATATTTGTTCTTATTGTATATAATTTTATATTAGACTTAGAACCCTCTTATTTAAACAAAAGGAGGAGGTGCTGTAGGAAGACCTTCAGCTTGTAAGTTTCCGCCTACTGGGGCGTGGCCTCTTATACTATATATGCGGACGAAAAATCCGGGTCCATCGCTTTTCTCCTTCCCCTTGCTCCCTTTCCGCAGGCTGCTCTTTTGGATTGCATGATTCAACCGGTCAAGCAGAGGATTCTGATTTGTCAGTCTTCCCCTGAATAAATAACTATCTATTTCTTAATTCTGAGCTAGTGTGAGATTTCTTTTAAGCATCCGTTCACCGTTTCACACATATGCACGCATCTACACACACATCACATCTACGCACATCATATCAGCACACACACGTACACATGTGGTACATACACACGCAAAATAAGCTAATGTAAAGCGAAACAGTCAAGTAGGCAGAGAGACTCATCTGTAGCCAGCCAGTCTGGGCTACATGAGATCCTGTCTTTAAAAACAGATATCACTTCTGATCCTGGCCCATGAAGCAAAGACTAGACTCATCCTGTTCCTCAGAGGACATTGCAGAGACCCAGATGGGCCTTAGCACCATGGCGATCCTGGTTTGCTCTCTGTGGTGATGAACTGCTCTGACCAATAGCAACATGAGGAGGACAGGATTTATTTGGCTTATACATCCAGATAGCAGTCCATCACTGAAGGAGGTCAGGACAGGAGCTCAGATAGAAGCCATGAAGCAGTATTGCTTACTGGCTTGCTCCCCGCAGCTTTCTCATATAGCCAGGACCATCTGCCCAGAAGTGACACCCCCCACAGTGGGCTGGGCCCTCCCACATCAATCAGTAATCAAGAAAATGCCTGCCAGGCTGCCTACAAGTCAGTCTGATGGAGGCATTTTCTCAGTTGAGATTCCTTCTCCCCAGATGAGCCTAGTTTGTATCAAGTTGACAATAAAAAAAGCTACCCAGCACAGCCAGGTTGCCAACCTGCAATGATGATTACAGATGGGCTCTCGGTGTTAGCCTCAACCATCCTGAAGCTCACAGCCACCAGCTTCTTCCCACTGACTCAGGGGCTCCCGGCAGTCAGAGCTCTGAATCAGCAGTCACCTTCACCCAGTGTCCCTGTTCCCAGGGTCCAGAAAAGAGAAGTGGCACATTAATTGTCACATGGAGAATGAGTGACAAGGCCAAGGGACTACGAACCAAGTTCCTTCCTCCACTAAGCACTACATGCCATAAAGATTTCTCAGACATGGAGAGGGACATAGAGGCTGTGCCGTGCCCCTGCAGATGGGGCTTCTGACCAGCTGAGGTGACAACAGCTTCCGCTTGCTGACTACGAGAAAAACACTGCTGCTTGTTACCTGCACTGGGAATGAAACCCAGGGTCTTGTGTGAGCCAGGCAAGCACTGGAGCAAACGATCCACACTCCCTCGTTCGTTTCCTTAGATAGGCTCTCTCGTGTAGACCCGCTGGCTTCGAACTCACAGAGCTCCACCTGCCTCTGCCTCCTGGGTGCCACCAGGCTCAGCTTATTTATTATTGCCGAGGCGTATGTATATGTATGTGTGTGCGCATATACCATGGCACACACAGGGAAGTCAGAGAACAACTTACGGGAATTGTTTTTCTTCTTCCGCCACAGGCTCTGGGATTGAACTCCAGTACCAGGCTTGCAGGGCAATGGTGTTTACCTGTGAGCCATCTCACTGCCCCATGGTTGGCTTTGGAGGCGAGATCTCTTGTGTAGCCCAGGCTTTCCTGGAGCCCACTGTGTAGTTAGGCTGGCCTCTGGTTTGTGGAGACCCCTTGCTTCCACATCCTGAGCGATGAGATTGAAGGATGAGTCACCATGCCTAGCTTTGATTTTTTTTTTTTGGAGACGGGGTCTAAATTGCCACAGGTTGACCTTGAACTTCCGAGCTTTTTGCTTCAGTCTCCACAGCAGCTAGGATGGCAGGCTACAGCACCAAGCCAGGTTAAGACATTGTTCTGTTTTATTTTAATTATATGATTTTATTTGACAGGGTCTCTCTATGTAGCCCATTCTGGCCTCTGACTCAAGGCAATCCTCCCGCCTCTGCCTCCTGAGCCAGGATTACAGTTTTTTTCAACCATACGGGGCTCTTGACACCTTCTCACCACAAGGGCTGTGATGCTGGGCCCGTGGCCAGCCACCCTGGCCGAAGTTCTAGTCACCTCTTTTCTGCAGATGTGATAAACTATCTTGCTTAAAGCTTCGGGGAGGAAGGAAGGGTTTCTTCTGGCTCCCAGTTCCAGGGTACAGTCCATGGTGACATGGGAAGGCGTGGCAGCAGGAGCTCAGGGCAGCCGTCACCTCCATCCACAGTCAGGAAGCAAGAGTGACGACGGATGCCCGCACTCAGACGGCTTTTTCCTTTTTATTCAGTCCAGGACCTCAGCCCAGAGAATGGTGCTGCCCGCAGTCACGGTCAGTCTGCCCACTTCCATTGCCCTAATCGAGGCAATCCTTCCAGATGTGCCCAGAGGCATGTCTCCCAGCTGATCTAGAGTCTATCTAGACTCGGACTCTAGCTGGCATCGAGATGACAAAAACAGACAAGGACAACTACTGAAAACCAGAGTTTTGCATCTGTGTCTTGACCATTAGTGGAAATAAGACAGCAAGCCACAGGGTAACGTGAATGGTGTAAACTGACTGATCTTATCCTCTGTGCTTTGAGAGAAAGAGAGAGAGAGAGAGAGAGAGAGAGAGAGAGAGAACACCAGGGTCTCACTCTGTAGCCCAGATTAGCTTAAACTCATCGTATAGCAAGGAATGGCCTAGAACTAGCAAAGATCTTGTCTCTGCCTTCTGGGTACTGAATCCTTTGGCGTCCCATCCTATGTGAGTTTGAGCGCCAACACTGGGAACCGGTTTTCAGGAAAGGCAGTTCCAAGGATGACATTGCCCCCTATAGGACATATCGGGGATCCATCCACTCTAATACCTCAAACTGTTTCTGGAAACACACTAAAGAAACAACTCTTGTTAAGATCCCCAGGGACAAACACCAAACTCAGCAGTTGGCTTCCTTCGTTCTCTTCAAAGCATGAGCTACACGTGGCACAGCTAAGCCGCCCACCCCCGTGTGTGTGTTTATGTATGTGTGTGTATGTGTGTGAGTATGTGTGTGTGTATGTATGTGTATGTGTGTGTATGAGTATGTGTGTGTATGTATGTGTGTGTATTTGTGTGTGCGTGTGTGCGTGTATGTGTGTATGAGTGTATATGTGTGCGTGTATGTGTATGTGTGTGTGCATGTGTGTGTGCATGCGCGCGCGCGCGTGTGTGTCTGTGTGTGTGTGTGTCTGTGTACAACTTGCAGAAACAAGTTCTGGCCTTCCACCATGTAACTTCCAGGGATAAAACTCAAGCTGACAGTCTTGGTAGGGAGTGTTTTTACCTGCTGGGCTGTCTTACGGGCCAGTAGCCTTTAGTTTAGAAGAAAAAAGATGTATTCAGCACATATGTTTGTGAGGGTCTGCACGTGAAGGCTAGAGAGCCTTATATATCGAGGCAGGGTCTCTCTTGAACCTGGAGTTCACCTCATCTAGTTGCCAGTTTGCACTGGGGATCCTCTATCTCCACCTCCTGTAGGCTCAGGTTACAAGTGAGGCACCACACCCACCTGGCATTTATGTAGGTGCTAAGGATTCAGATTCCAGTCCTCAGCTTGCCTGGCCAATGTTTGACCCGCTGACCATCTCCTCAGCCTCTCTTCCATGCTACTACGGCCCAAGCTCAATTCTTGATTTCTTTCCTATGGGGCTCCTCAGCTTTCCTCCTCTGAGACACAGCCCCCAGGAGCTTTGGCAAAGAGAGCCCTCCATCTTTAACTTCTCCCTATTCAGTTCTCCCTGGGCTCCTCTGTCAACCTGAGCATCAGCCTACCCACCCCCAGCTTCCGCTATCTTCTCAGATCATCTGGCAACTTCTGCCACCATCGAATGTTCTGAGCTGCAAATGCCCCTCTCTGCTGCACAGAAGTCTTGGAATCTACCCTTCATGCTCATAGTCTTCCCTGCGTTGCAGGGATCATGAGCCTGTGCCTCCAGCTCAGATTCAGAAACAGCTTGGCTTTATTTTTTTTTTAAATGTCATTTTATTTATTTATTTATTTATTTATTTATTTATTTATTTTTGGTTTTTTTTGAGACAGGGTTTCTCTGTGGTTTTGGAGTCTGTCCTGGAACTAGCTCTTGTAGACCAGGCTGGTCTCGAACTCACAGAGATCCGCCTGCCTCTGCCTCCCAAGTGCTGGGATTAAAGGCGTGCACCACCACCGCCCGGCAACAGCTTGGCTTTATAGCTCAATTTCTAGATGCATATTTGTTCTCGTTAATCCTGCCCAGCCTGAAGTCACAATCCATTCAACTACGGCATCAGCTTTTAAACTGTTCTTCCAGCTCTCCAGCCTCATCTACTCTCTTTCCAGTGACTAGAGTGGCCTTTAAAGGGGGGGGGGATCCTTGTAGCCCAGGCTGACCTCAAACTCAGTAGCTTTATCAGTCAGGATTCTCTAGAGTCACAGAACTTACGGAATACCTGCCCCTCCTCTCTCTCTCTCTCTCCACATCTTTTGTTTTGTTTTGTTTTGTTTTGTTTTTCAAGACAGGGTTTCTCTGTAGCTTTGGAGCCTGACCTGGAACTAGCTCTTGTAGACCAGGCTGGCCTCGAACTCACAGAGATCCGCCTGCCTCTGTCTCCAGAGTGCTGGGATTAAAGGCGTGCGCCACCACTGCCCAGCTTCTCTCTCCACATTTATATATAACGGAGATTTATTGGAATGATTTATAGGCTGCAGTCCAACTAACCCAACAATGGCTAGCTGTGAATGGCAAATCAAGAATCTAGTAGTTTCTCAGTCCCACAAGGCTCAGCTAGTCTTCTTGAAGTAGGCTCCAATGTCAGAGAAGGAATGGATTCGCTAGCAAAGTGGGGGGAGGCTGACAAAGAGCCAAAGCTTCCTTCTTCCAAGTCCTTATACAGACTTCCAGCAGGAAGTGTGGCTGGTATTAAAGGTCTTCCCGCTTCACGAACCGATCAAAGCTGAGTTATCCTACCTTAAAGGTCTGGGCTGGGAATGGACTTACCCACTTCAAACCAAGCAAAAAAATTCTCACAGGTGTGCCCTCCATTTCTGGATCGCAGTTCATTCCAGATATAGTCAAGTTGACAACCAAGAACAGCCATCACTGTAGGGTAATAGGGCCAGTCAAAGAAACCCACCCTGGCTCTGAAACCAGAGCCATTGATAGAAACACATCCTGGTTCTGAAACCAGAGCCATTGATAGAAACACATCCTGGTTCTGAAACCAGAGCCATTGAAAGAAACCCACCCTGGTTCTGAAACCAGAGCCATTGAAAGAAACTCACCCTGGTTCTGAAACCAGAGCCATTGAAAGAAACACACCCTGGTTCTGAAACCAGAGCCATTGAAAGAAACCCACCCTGGTTCTGAAACCAGAGCCATTGAAGGAAACCCACCCTGACTCTGAAACCAGAGCCATTGAAAGAAACCCACCCTGACTCTGAAACCAGAGCCATTGAAAGAAACCCACCCTGACTCTGACACCGGAGCCAGTGAAAGAAATGCTTTAGTCCCAAACCCAGAACCAAAGAAATATACCCTGACCCTGAAACTAGTGCCAAAGAAACATGCTTTGTCCCTACAATCAGAGCCAGTGAAAGAAATATGCCCTGGCCCCAAAACTAGAGCCAAAAGCTTAAAAAGGCCAGTGGGGGGGGGCACAGCATGGCTCTGAGACCAGCCATCTCTGCCCCTGATCTTCTTCTTCTTTTTTTTTTTTTTTTTTTTTTTTGGTTTTTCGAGACAGGGTTTCTCTGTGGTTTTGGTTCCTGTCCTGGAACTAGCTCTGGTAGACCAGGCTGGTCTCGAACTCACAGAGATACACCTGCCTCTGCCTCCCAATTGCTGGGATTAAAGGCTTGCGCCACCACCGCCCGGCTTGTCCCTGATCTTCTAAACTAACCAATCCCTAAGCAGGGAAAACTAACCAATCCCTGTTTTCCTTGGGAAAACTCCACCCCAAAGAAGCCCTGTAACTGTTTGGTTTGGGACTGTTTAGGGCTGCTCCTCTTCCATGCTGGTAGAGGTAGCCGCTCTCCTGGATTCTAACCTCCCCTCCCAAAATA
The DNA here is from genome assembly GCF_950005125.1 of Chionomys nivalis. NCBI lineage: Eukaryota > Metazoa > Chordata > Mammalia > Rodentia > Cricetidae > Chionomys > Chionomys nivalis. Next base: position 21,626,880 of record NC_080089.1, on the reverse strand, counting down.
TCCTTTTTTGTTGTTGTTGTCGTTTGTTTTTCGAGACAGGGTTTCTCTGTAGCTTTGGAGCCTGTCCTGGAACTAGCTCTTGTAGACCAGGCTGGCCTCAAACTTGCCTGACTCTGCCTCCCGAGTGCTGGAATTAAAGGCGTGGGCCACCACCCCACCGTCTGGCCTTGGACCTTAAATTTATAGACACCCTATCTCCACCTCCTCCTGCTAGGATTACAGGTGATCAGGGTTAGGATTGGGGTATTTTGAGTTTTGCATTAGCACGTATTAATCATACACAATGGGTCTCGCTATGCCATCTTCATGTATGTATATAATGTACTTTGGCCATATTTACCCCTCCCCACTTCTCGTGTCGCTCACTCTTAGCCTTCCTCTTTCCAAGCAGTCTCCTCTAGGGCTAGAATATTTGAGCATGGAGGTTGGGAAAACCCAGGGGCGCTTCGGGAGTCGGGGGAAGGAACTGTAACTGAGGAGAAGACAAGCGAGAGAGTCCAGGAAGACGGAGGCCACGGGCGAGGACCTTAACCAGGGATACACGGCTGGACACACGGCTCGTCGCCAAACACCGCCGCTCCACGGAACTTGCTGGGCGGGCGCATGCGCTGTAACAGACGTCACTGAGCGCAGAGACCGGCGGTTGAAGGAGGCGATTGCGGAGTAGGAGGGAAAACAAAGCGGTATATTTCCGCTTCCGTCAGGGGCCGGAAGTTAGCGTCTCCCGGGTGAAGCGGCTTTGGCTGCGAGGCAGGCTTGGTACAGGTAGGTGCGGGGTCTCGCGCGCGGGCGTTGGGCCCGGCGGGACCGGGCGCTGTAGTCTACATCACCCGCAGGGCGTGGAGCCGAGGCCGGGCCATGGCTTTGAGGACGGCTGTGTGGGGAGCCTGACCACCGGACCCCCGCAGCTGAGCGAGCGGGCGGCGCCGCCAAAGCCTGGGTGAGGCCGATGGCGTCGTTCCTCCGCCGCGACCCCTTCCCTCCGCCCCGGTCGCCTCGAGACATCACGGCTCGTCCGCAGGCTGCGGTTTGCCGATGGGATCCTGGGGCCACACAGACTCAGGAAACTCACTGTTCAACAAGTGGTTACTCAGTGCTTGATGTATAACCAAGCACAGTGGATACTGGCCGGGGTTTGGACAGTGGCCAAGTGAAGTCCTTCCTCGGAGGTGGATGAGCAGGGTTGTAGACGCTGAAGTTGAAGGTGATCTGGAATTAGTTTGTTTTACGTGTTATACGTGAGTATACAGACAGCTTGCAGGAGTCTGCTCTCTCATTTCACCGTGAGGGTTCGGGAAATTGAGCCCAGGCAGTCGTCAGGCTTGGCAACCAGCATCTTTACCTGCTGAGCCATCTTGCTTGCCCTGTTTTGAAAGTTTTAGAAATCTTTCTGTGTGGGTATCATGTGTCTGTGTATAGAGGTTAGTGGACAACTTGCGAAGTACACTTCTCTTTTTCCACCTTGACGTGGGTTCTGCAAGTTCTTGTCGGACTTGGCAGCAGTACCTGTACCTGCTGAGACAGGATCGACCAAGGTGGCCCGACATAGCCTGAGGAAAGTCTGTGATTCCGTTGTAGGTGGTCGCCAGGCCCAGATTTGGGAAGGGAAAGAGACACAGTTGCATAGACAGTAAGTCTGGCTCGGGACCAGACCACACTTCAGCAGTCCTCGGTCTCCTGGGATCCCGCCTATAATCTCCTCTTGAGTATCTCATACTTTCCCGCTGTAGCTCCCAGAGCTTCAGCCATTCTTTCTGAAATAAAGCAATGAGAAAACCCTTCATCTGCCTCAGACGCTTTGCAGATACATCTCTCTGCCTGGCTTTCTTGTATCAAAGCTGCCTTTGGCCTTCCAGGCTTCATCCTAAATGACTCTGTTGTAGAGAAGTCATGTTGTGTAATGGGGCTCACATGGTAGGTTTTTTGGAAGAGGAGAGAAAAGTGAGCAGAGACTGGTCCCTGGGGACAAGAGTGGAGAAAAAGCAAGGGAGAGACGGGGAGAGAGAAGAGAAAGAGGGAAAGACTGGAGGTGGGCAGGCCCATCTTTAAAAGGGAAGATAGCAACTGTACACAGGAGCTGCTCTTAGCTGCAGCTGAGGACGGATCCTGTCAGGACCCTAAGAGCAGGCCAATACAGATGCCTAAATACTAACACTCCCTTCACCCAAAGTAGCCCTGTCTCAGAAACTTTGATTTAATACTCAGAGCAGTATTTAAGATTCACCCAAACATGAATTTTCTTTTTAAGAGCCTGTCAACTGTAACTATTTATTAATACAGATCTTTGAATATTTGGTTTTATGTGTTTGGGTGCTCGCCTGCATGTATGGCTGCCCACCACATGCATGCAGTGTCCTAGGAAGCCAGAGAAGGGCATTAGATCCCCTGGATCTGGAGTTACAGGCAGTTGTGAGCCACCATGTAGGTGCTGGGAATTGAACCTGGGTCGGCCCCATTGTTTTGGATTTGTGAGAGTCTGACCTCTGACTTATGACATCATCCTGCCTCAGCCTACCAAGTGCTGGGGTTGCATGCTAAACCAACATGCCTGGTTTGGTCATGTTCTGTTTTGGTCTGCTGTCCTGTGTAGCTCAGGCTGGCTGAAAATGTGGCAGTCCTCCTGCTTCTGCATCTTTGCTAGGATTCCTCGGGGAGCCCCCACTAACTGAAACTTGAGAAGCAATGGGTTGGGCGTGACAACCCCTAGAGCAGTGGTTCTCAACTTTCCTAGTGCTGCGAGCCTTTGTTACAGTTCCTCGTGTTGTGGTGACCCCTAATTATTATTATTATTATTGTTATTATTGTTATTATTATTTCATTGCTACTTCATGACTATAATTTTTGCTACTGTTAAAGAATCGTAATGTAAATATCTGATATGTAACCCTGACTAGGGCTACACAGAGGAGCCCTGCTCCAAAAACAAACAAACAAAAATTAATGTATATTTTTAAATTTTATTATCTTATAAATATAGATGTTTTGCCTGAACATATATCTGTGTACCTCCTTTTTTTTTCCTCTTTTTTTCCTTTTTTTTTGGGGGGGAGGTGGTAACTTTGAATGAACGTATTTTGTTGCCCAAGATAGCCTTTACCTTTCAGTACTTGGAAGTGCTGGGGTTACAGTGTAGGGTGGGCTACCAAACCAAGACCCTGTCTCCAACTTGCTATGAATTCTCTGTCCTGCCTGAACCTCTTGGGTTCTGGAATTTCAGACGTATGTCAACATGCTGGCCTTTTCTTGCCTCTTTCTTCCTTTCTTTCTTTTTCTTTTTTGAAATAAGAGTATTGTGTCATGGCACATACCTTTAATCTCAGGCAGAGGCAGGCAGATCTCTGGATTTGAGGCAAGCCTGATCTACATAGAGAATTCTACCTGGGTTACGTAGTGAGTTCCAGACCAACCTGGGCTACAGTGAGACTGTTGTGGGGGACACATAATGAGTGGTAGACAGATGAGTATAGTTGCCCTCTCCATATCCCAGCAGGCTGCTGTCTCCCCATCTCGGGGTCTGGCCTAGAAACAGTGGGTGGTCTAGGTGTGCTGTGTGTGGAGGTGCCACAGGATCAAACTACAGAGCAGACTGAGTGCATTCCCAGGCAGGTCAGTGGTGCTGCCGCCACCTCCCTGTCCACCTGCCAACAGGCCGTCTGCCTCTGTCCCTCACTGAGACCTTCATTTCTCCACCCACCTCTTCCATGTCTTAGACTTTGGGGTGACTGTGGTCATAACTGATGACATCGACTGAAGGCAGGAAGGGTTTGTTTAGACTCCACAGCAGGTGTGTCAGACTGCAAGGAGCTGCTTTTATGTGTCCAAAGTCAGGAAGCAGAGGGCAGTGGATGCTCAGCTGGGCCTCTCGTGTGTGTGTGTGTGTGTGTGTGTGTGTGTGTGTGTGTGTTTCTTTCTTTCTTTGTTTTCCTGTCTGTAACCCCAAACCAAGAAATGGTAGTGCCTTTTTATAGGGTGGGTTTTTCCACGTTTGTTAGCCTAAGCAAGATACCTGGCATGCCCAGACTAACAGGTGATCTGGAGTCTGTCCAGTTGATAATCAGTATTAACACAGCAGTGTCAGGGGAAACCAGGCATGGCTGCTCATGCCTGAAGTCCAAGCACTTGGGAGGATCAGGAGTTCAAAATCATCCTCTGATTTGGGGGTGGAGACCATATTTGGATTTGTTTGGGTTTAGTTGTTGTTGTTGTTGTTGTTGTTATTTTTTTGGTGAGGAGGGGAGATTGAGAGAAAGTCTCTCAAAGTAGCCCTAACTTCCCTAGAACTCACTCTGTAGACCATGATGGCCTCAAACTCACAAAGACCCATGCCTGCTTCTGCCTCCTGAGTGCTGGGATTAAAAGTGTGTGCCACCACTACCATGCTTTTTTTTGAGGGGGGGACTTTCCTCCCATCCTTTTGTGTCCCCATCACAGCTTTGGACACCACCCTAGACTGTCATTTCTCATCCCTTAAAAAAAAATCCTACTTGAGACTTTATATTTGGAGTAAGGGGAGGCGCATGCCCTGCATTGTGCATATGGAGGTCAGAGGACAAGTTTTGGGGAGTCTTGTTCTGTCCTGCACTATGTGGTCCAGACTGACTAGTCCCAGACAGTTCTGTTTCTGTCTCTACCCCCATGTCAGAGCCAGAGCTGCAGCTATGAGAACACCGGGCCTGGCTGACCTGTTGTATAGGTTCTGGAATTGCACTAGGCCATCAGCTCGGCATGGTTGGCACCGAGCCCACTAAGCCATCCTCCTGCCCTTGACTTCAATTTAGTCACTCTTTGGATGTGACTCCTCCGTCCCTGAGCAGAATGCAGTCAATATGTTGAGTGCCCTCCCTCTGTCCCTGTGTTTTCTTCAGCCAGCTGTCCACCTCTACCTTCCCCTGAGCACAGAAATCTTTTTTTAAAATTGATTTTAATTTAGCTCTACATTTTTCTCTACTCCCCTCTCCTCTTTTCCCCTCCCCTTCAACTCAACCCTCTCCCATGGTCACTATACTCCCAATTTACTCAGGAGATCTTGTCTTTTTCTACTTCTCCTAAGGTCCCCATGCTCCCAATTTACTCAGGAGATCTTGTCTTTTTCTACTACCCATGTAGATTAGATCTATATATGTCTCTCTTAGGGTCCTCATTGTTGTCTAGGTTCTCTGGGATTGTGAATTTTAGTCTGGTTTTTCTTTGCTTTATGTCTAAAAGCCATTTATGAGTGAGTACATATGATAATTGTCTTTCTGTGTCTGGGTTACCTCACTCAAAATAATGTTTTCTAGCTCCATTCATTTTCCTGCAAAATTCAAGATGTCAGTTTTTTTTCTGCTCTGTAGTACTCCATTGTGTAAATGTATTTTCCTTATCCATTCTTCGGTCGAGGGGCATTTAGGTTGTTTCCAGGTTCTAGCTATGACAAAAAAATGCTGCTATGAACATAGTTGAGCACATGTCCTTGTGGCACGATTGAGCATCCTTTGGATATATACCCAAAAGTGGTATTACTGGTTCTTAAGGAAGGTTGTTTCCTAATTTTCTGAGAAATCGCCACACTGACATCCATAGGGGCTGTACCAGCTTGCATTCCCACCAGCAATGCAGAAGTGTTCCCTTTACCCCATGACCTCTCCAGCATAAGTTGTCATCAGTGTTTTTGATTTTGGCCATTCTTACAGGTGTAAGATGGAATTTCAGAGTTGTTTTGATTTGCATTTCTCTGATGACTAAGGATGTTGAACACTTTCTTAAGTGTCTTTTCAGCCATTTTAGATTCCTCTGTTGAGAATTCTCTGTTTAGGTCTGTACTCCATTTTTTAAATTGGATTATTTGTTCTTTTTATGACCAATTTCTTGAGTTCTTTGTATATTTTGGAGATCAGACCTCTGTCTAATATGGGGTTGGTGAAGATCTTTTCCCATTCTGTAGGCTGTCATTTTGTCTTGTTGACCATGTCCTTTGCTTTATAGAACTTTTCAGTTTCAGAAAGACCCATTTATTAATTGTTTCTCTCAATGTCTGTGCTACTGGGGTTATATTTAGGAAGTGGTCTCCTGGAGCACAGAAATCTTAAGTGACCTACCTAGAGTCACACGGTAAGTTGAAAACCAAGGTTAAAAGCTGTTCTCAGCCATACTGCACAGAGTGTACACAGGGACTGTTGTGCCTAAGGTCAGGAGCCTGGGTGTCATAGTGTACATCTTCCTTTCTCCACGGGCCACTGCTGGTGGCTTCCAGCCTGCTTCTGGAGGACGGAGGTCGAGAGTGAGCAGCTTCCTCCAGCTTCTGACCCTTGTCCTCTGCCCCACAGGTTTCATCCCCCTGCAGCCATGGGACGAAGGAAGTCTAAAAGGAAGCCACCCCCCAAGAAGAAGATGACAGGCACCCTGGAGACCCAGTTCACTTGCCCCTTCTGCAACCATGAGAAGTCTTGTGATGTGAAAATGTAAGTGGGTGGTTAAGATGGGCCAACCTACCACTGTGGGCATCCAGGCTTCTCCTGCCTTGCTTCCCTGGGCCTTCCTGCTGGCTGGGTCGTCCCCAGAGGTCCAGGGCTCTTTCTCATGCATCCTTCCACCTTGTCCATTGCAGGGACCGTGCCCGCAACACTGGAGTTATCTCCTGCACCGTGTGCCTAGAGGAGTTCCAGACACCCATTACATGTATCCTTATAAAGTCAGCTGATGTCTGGGAAATCAGAGAAGGGGGTGGGAGTCGGGGCTGCCCTGACCTGCTCAAGGGCTGGTGACCAAAGACAAGGAACTGTCAGTCACTCCTGCTCTGGCCCTGTGGCCAGGGATGGAGCCGCTGGCACCTAGGAGAATGGACATTGTCTACTGAGTTAACACTAAGTGACAAGGCACAGGGCAGGGGTCCGACTGACTCTGTCATAGCAGAAATGTGCAGGACAGGGCTTCACTGCCACAAATTCCTTGACCTGTGTTTCAGATCTGTCAGAACCAGTGGATGTGTACAGCGATTGGATAGACGCCTGCGAGGCAGCCAATCAGTAGCAGGAACAAGGACCTACCCCTCAACAGTCCCCTACTTGGGTGCCAATCCAGAGACATTCCAGGGTGTAGGTCCAGAGCTGTGACAGTCCTCCCTCTGTGTATGGAGTAGACGTGTGTGTGGCTGTAACAGTGGCCCTGACTGCTTGTAGCTGGCGTGGAGGTGAGGGGTTGCTGGGTCTCACCATGCTGCCCAGGGTGGCCTCAAACTTCAGAACCTTATGTCTCAAATGACTCTGAAAGCCTTTGAGTTGCACCCTTCTTCAGCTCCCAGTCCTGCCCCCAAGCTTTAGGTTCCTGGCTCCTCTGGTGACAATTTCTCGACATCCAAGGCAAGGAATAGCCGTGGGACCTCCAGTCTCCTAAGCCACCTCACCAGCACCTTGCCCTCGGGGAACTAACTGGACTTCCCGTCCTTCCCACCTCCTTGTGCTTGTGGCCTGGGAGTCAAGGCTGCTGACCAACCAGATCCCTTGGCTGGGCTTTGCCGGGTGCCCATTTTCCTCTTCGATTGCTTTTGTAGAAAAGGTAGGGGCTGGTTCAGTGACAGCTGTCACTCACAAACCTGACAATAAAGCAGCCAGTGCAGATCCCCTGACTATCTGTGCTTTCTTGGGTTACGGGGCCCCAGTGCTGGAAGGGGAAGTGGGATTTGGGGCTAAGGTATTCAGAAGAGATGTTGGTGGTCCTATGACTATGATGTATGGTTTGGTCAGCTTTTCAAACTATTTTTCTATTGTTTTCTTTGTGAGGGCAAGGTTAGTAAGATTGGGGGTGTAGTACCAGGCTGACCTTGAACTTGCTATGAATCTGAGAGCGGTCTTGAATTTCTGATCCCTCTGCCTTTGTGTCCCAAGTGCTGGCATTGCAGGTGGGCACTACCACACCTAGTTCATTTGGTACTGAGAATCAGACCCAGGGCTTTGTGCAAACATGACAGATGCTCTGCCAACTGAGTTATATTCTCAGTTCTTGGTAGACATGGTTTGGTTTGGTTTTTTGGTGGGGGAAGGGGATTGACATAGGATTTCACTGTGTGGACCTCATGCTCAGAAATCTGCTTGCCTCTGCCCCAAATGCTAGGGTGAGAGATGCGAGCCGCCCCCCCAGCCAGTGGTGGTGTTTGAGACAAACTGCAGCCCAGGATCGCCTCAGATTCATCCTTCTGCCCCAGCTAATTTCAGAGCTAGAACACCACTTAAAACATAGTTGGCCCGGCGGTGGCGGCACAGGCCTTCAATCCCAGCACTCAGGAGGCAGAGGCAGGAGGATCTCTGTGAGTTCGAGGCCAGCCTGGTCTAAAGAGTGAGTTCTGGGACACCAGGAATACACAAAGAAACCCTCTATCAGAAAACAAACAAATAATAATAATAATTGCATAATTGGATGATTCTGGGTGCACAGTACACGAGTGGAGCAAACAGACATCTTGCTTTGTGTTCACAACAGTCAGTAAAATCCATAGAGATGGCTGGGTTTTTTCTGCTGTAGTTCGGGCAGTAAAGTCCTTGCTATGCAAACAAGAGGACCTTGGCTTGATCCCCAGAACCCAGTGCCAAAGAGGCAGACACTAGCAGATCCCTGGGGCTTGCCACCAGACAGCCTAGCCTAATTGGCTAGTTCCAGGCCAGTGAGAAACCCTGTCTCAAAAAACATGATTGGGCTGGGCACAATAGTACACACTTTCAAAGATTTGTTTTTTATTCCAGTTTCCTGTGGGTGATTGTGCTGCCTGTTGGCTTGTGCGTGGGAATGAGGGCCTGGAGAGGCAGAGGCGTTGGCTCTCTGGGAGCTGAGAATTAGGATTCTGAGTCACCTCCTGTGGTGCTAAGACCAGAACTCAGGTCCTCTGCAAAACAGCAAGTGCTCTTAACCACCGAGCCATCTGTAGCACTCAGAAGGGAGAGGCAGGAAGATCTGAGTTCTGGGCCAGCCAAGGCTACATAGTGAGACCTGGTCTCAAAAAGCCAAACCAGCTGGGCGGTGGTGGCGCACGCCTTTAATCCCAGCACTCGGGAGGCAGAGACAGGCGGATCTTTGTGAGTTCGAGGCCAGCCTGGTCTACAAGAGCTAGTTCCAGGATAGGAACCAAAAGCTACAGAGAAACCCTGTCTCGAAAAACAAAACAAAACAACAACAAAAAAAAGCCGAACAAAAGAAGTTAAATGTCTCACACTCCTGATGCCCTAAGTCAGTCCCCAGGGTCCTCATGGTGGGGGGAGAGCTGACTCCTAAAGTTGTCCTCTGACCTCCACGTGTGCCCTGTAGCACACAAACTCCCACACCCCACACATGTAAGAATATCAAATTTACTTTAAATACAAAACTGGGCTAACTAGCTGTCTGAGCAGGCGAAGGGTTTGCTGTGTAAGCCTGACAGTTTAAGTTGTCATGCCCCCTTCCATGGTGGGAAGAAAGCACCACCCTCTAGTGTCTTCTGGCTACCACGCCTGCTCTGTGGCACCCACACACTAAATACACTTAAATTTTTAAAAACACTTTTTAAAAAGATTTTATGTGTATAAGCATTTTGCCTGGTGTCTGTGTACCACATAGATACAGTGTTGAGTCCAAGAGTATTGGAGCCGCTAGAACTGGAGTTACAGATAGTCATGAGCTGCCGTGCAGGTGCTGGGACCCACACCCAGACCTCCTGAATAGCAGTGAGTGCTCTTAACTACTGAGCCAGTTCTCCAGGCCTGAGTTCCTAGTCCTTACCTATTTTGTATATGCGTGCACGAACACACATAAATGTGTCCCTGGAGGTGAGAAAAGAATTTAGATCCCGTAGAGTTGGAGTGAAGTCATGAACTGTTTGACATGGGTACAGGGAGCTGGGTCCTCTAGAAGAGCAGAAAGTGCTCTCAACCATCAAGTATTTTTATTTTCCAGCCCAAACTCAAGATAGAAAGGGCGGACAGCAAGTGGGGAGCACCACCTGAGGCCAGCTCTGGTCACCTCACCACACTCCTGTACTCATAAGCACAGGACTTGTACAGTCGACTCAAAGGGTGGCACCGACACCGGCAGTGAAGCAGGTGACAACACAGCTCCAGATTCAGAGACAAACAGACCTGAGAGGGGAGCCCGATTTCTGGTGTGGGAGAATTTTTTGTATTCTGTCAATCATGTTTTAAATAAACACTGATTGTCCAGGCAGGAAATATAGGCGGGAAAACCAGACAGGAAGTAGAAATGATGCAATGACAACAGGAGAATTCTGGGAAGGAGGAAGCTGATTCCTCCCACTCCTGCCCAGATCACCGAAGCATCAGGATGTGATCTGCCCCACTGAAAAAAGGTACTGAGCCACATGGCTAACATAGATCAGAAAAATGGGTTAATCAAGATGTGAGAGTTAGGGCTGGAGAGATGGCTCAGAGGTTAAGAGCATTGCCTGCTCTTCCAAAGGTCCTGAGTTCAATTCCCAGCAACCACATGGTGGCTCACAACCATCTGTAATGAGGTCTGGTGCCCTCTTCTGGCCTGCAGGCATACATACAGACAGAATATTGTATACATAATAAATAAATAAATAAATATTTAAAAAAAAAAAAAGATGTGAGAGTTAGCCAGTGAGAGGCTAGAGCAGATGGGCCAATCAGCTTATAATTTATAGAGACCTATGTGTGATTTTCTTTGGGGCTAAATAGTTGTGGGGGACTTGGTGGGAGGACAGAAACCCAAACAAGCCGGCCCCCCCTCATGTTACAGAATGGCGCCCAGACGTGGATAACTGCATCCACAGAAAGCCTGAGAAAGCTTGGAAAAGACTAGAGTAAAACATTTCGGTTTTCAGCCAATGCAGGAAAAAAAAGCCGAGCTGTTTTAAAATGCCGGCTTTCTGTGCCGTCCTACCAGGGAAAACTCTTGACTCTTTCAAGCAGGCAGTCCGGACTATGGAGCTATGGATACATTGTTGCAGCTTCCTGGCAAGAAAACGGCCATAGGAGCTTTTGACTGTTGTTTATGGACACACTTTGCCGCTTCTCCATATTCCTTAGCAAATTAAAGACCCATGTGGTCAGAAAAAGAGATATACAGTAAAGAGAGATTCAAAGAGGAAGAAAACCTCAAAATGATTTACAGTGTGTTAAAAATATATACAGGCTAAAGAAAGTTTTCAAAGTAAAAAAAAAAGAGAGTAGCCTGGGAGGCAGAGACAGATGGATCTCTATGAGTTCAAGGATAGTGTGGTTTACAGAGGAAATTCCAGGACAAAGATATATAGAGAACCTGTCTCAAAAAGCCAAAAGTAAAAATAAAAGAAATAGAGGTTAAAATAAACCCACGTAAAGATGGAAAATACACAGAGAATCTTGATACTGTATGTTATTAAACAAGCCGCCCCCACTCCACCCCCCTTCATGTTACAGATTCCTGCAGCTGGACATGCTCAGAAGCCCTTGACCAGGAAGCTTAGCTTCACAACCACCATTTTAATTCCTTGTAAATTCAGGTTCTGGACTTAGGTCTCAGCTGTCCGGGGTGCTTTGGGACACTGGGAAAGTAATATTAGCCCACAGAAGGGACGTTTTCTGAGGGTGGTGAGGATTCTTGGAAGGCTGGAGGCAGTGAGGGGTGGACACGCTGAGAGCACCATATGCCTTAGAGGTTCTCAAAGGCAACAGGAGACCTGGACTCAACACCTCAGCATGGCCTCATGAGCCTGGCCAGCAGCCTGTGGTTTAGAGCTCCTCATGGGACAAGAAACATGCAGAGAGCTCAGAAGGTGGCTGTCAGTGAAGTACTTGACCTGAGCCCAGGTCCCTAAAACCATGTAAAAGCCTTGTCTAGTCCCAGCGCTAGGGTGGTAGAGACAGATCTCTGGAGTTCTGTCCAGCTAGCCTAAAGACATCAGTGGACCCTGGACTGGGGAGGAACCTGTCCCTAAAAATAAAACGAAGGCTCCCCAAGGATGACAGGAAGTCAGCCTGTGCCCTCACGCTCACCATGCACGTGCCCACACAAACAGTTGTGTAGACACAAACAGTTGTGTAGACCACACAAGGAACTGCTGGTGCCAGGCATGGTGGCACACACACTCGGAGGCAGAGGCAGGCGGACCTCTGAGTTTGATGCCAGCCTGGTCTATAGAGTGAGTTCCAGGACAGCCAGGAACACAAAAATCCTGAATGAGCAGGTAGCAGACCTGGCATTATGTGGTTCTGAGGCCACCACAGAGCAGGTAAACAGCTAAGGAAGGGCAGTAAACTGGCCCAGAAGTGGTGGCTGCTAGGCTGTCTGTCAGATCTTATCCCAGAGCCCCACCCTTCAGTGATATGCCCCTTGGTGCAGCAAGGTGCCAGCATCCCCAGGCAACAGCAGTGGCTAGGTTTCTAGACTAGTATCCACAGGATTCCACAGAAGGGGTACCTAGTGCTGACACCAGAGCCTCTGTCACTGCCACCCATCTGACAGGCAGAGCCTCAGCACAGCCTCCCCAGAAAACGGGGCGGGGGCAGGATCCCTGGCGTCTCCAAGGGATGGAGTGGGGAAGGAACTGCTGGGCCCCTCCCAGTTTTCTGCATTCTCTCCTTGAAGCCCTGACCAGCTGGCGGCTTTCAGGCAGAATATCTATGGCCTTCTTCCAGAAAAGAGGGTCCTTGCTGAAGCAACGTGAGGTCACAGTCCTGTCTAGACTTTGAAGATGGTAGGGAGTCCCAGGACTCAGTTGTTGTTTTGGGGACATTTATCTGTGTAGGTGGTGAATGAGTGCATGCTGTGCCAAGAGGAAGAGGACAAATTACTGGGAGTTGACTCTCTCTCCATCATGTAGGACCTGGGGATTGAACTTGAGTCGTCAGACTTGACAGCAGATACCTTTTCCAGTTGAGGCATCTCACCAACCCATGGGATTCAGTTTTTTTTTTTTTTGGTTTTTCGAGACAGGGTTTCTCTGTGGCTTTGGAGCCTGTCCTGGAACTAGCTCTGTAGACCAGGCTGGTCTCGAACTCACAGAGATCTGCCTGCCTCTGCCTCCCGAGTGCTGGGATTAAAGGCGTGCGCCACCACCGCCCGGCCGGGATTCAGTTTTAAGAAGACTGCTGAGCACAAGGCGGCATACAGAGAAAGCCATGCCCCTAGGTTAACTCAGCCACTCTGCCAGCACTAGGAACCGGTAGTGCCAGTCCACACCACTTGCACACAATCTGGGGACCCCAGGACTCTCACACATCATTTTGTTTAAGTGTGTGTGGCATTTGCCTGCCCTGTGTAGTGGTGTGAGGTCTGTAGGCATATCTATTTAATTTTTTAAATTACATATTTATTTAGGGAAGATTAGTGTATCCCATGACTTGTGTGGAGGTCAAAAGATGCTGCAGGAACTGATTCTCTTCTACCGTGGGTCACAAGGATTGAACTCAGGTCATTGAGCTTTGTGTCAAGTTCCTTTACTAGCTCTGAGCCATCTCACTGGTCCCAGCGTATGTATGTGTGGAAGAATGAGGGAGGCTATCTAGGCAACACCCCTAAACAGCTGGCTCTGAGACCCAGATGACGTCACAGCCATTTATTGTGCTCCAGTGAAAAAGAAAAGGAAAGTGCTCGAGTTACAAACGCCGCTGTCACATCCACAAACGCCAGTCACCGCAAAACCAAACTGTGTGTGTCCGCTGCATTTCGGGCATGCATTCTGCTCCCACTGCGGGAATGGGGCAGGGGTCAGGCCAAGCCTGGGTTCTGGGAGCTTCGCTTGGAGGGTTTCTGGTTCTGGGAGGTACTCGCTTGTGAGGGAGTAAAAGGGGGCAGCGTCCTTTGGGTGCTGTCGGGGACACCCAATTCTGTGTTGGGCCCTTCAAGAGCTACAGGGATGAGGGACCCCCTTCTTCCCGCCGCCCCCCTCGGCCTGATCTCCCCAAACTGTAACCCTATAGACAGATGCCAGGGGGCTGGGGGACGCCATGCAGGAGATGGGGTTGGCTGGGCCAGCTGGGTCCAGCCAAGAGCAGCAGCCAGCCCCCTGGGGGCCCCTAGGCAGAGTTATAGTAGTTGTGTGGGTGGTGATTGTGGGTGGGCTCTCCCAGCTCTGGGTATTCCGGAGTCAGGCAGTATTTGGGATCGTACACCTGACGGGGCAGCCCATACACTGTCATGCCCCTCTGTGAGGCCCCCTTGTTGCTGCCCATCTGCAGGCTGACGTTGAGCGTGTCACAGTGTTCCATGCCCAGTCCTGGCTCAAAGATCTGCCGCTTGGTGCCCGGTGCAGTCATGCCAGCCTAAGGAGGGAACAGTGGTCAAACCACAGAGACAGCAGCCCCACTCACCAGCCCTATCTCACCAGGTGTCCCACCCATCACACAAACCTGGCTGGCGCCCTTGTTGGTGCCCATCTGCAGGCTGATGGTGGCCTGGTCCAGGGGCTGATCTGTCCCCAGTTTGGGGTCGTAGAGGTGACGCCGAGTACCATAGGCTGTCATGCCCTGCTGACTGGCAAACTTGTTGGTACCCATCTAGGAAAGAGATTAATGAAGCAGTAAGAACTACAGAACATCCCTGTGACCCACAAGAGAAGGTTGCATCAGAGCAGGAGGCCAGAAACACTCAGAGTGGGGATGTTGTATGACCAGACTCTTAGGGTCAGCTACAGTGGTGTGTGGTGGCCAGGGTCTGAGAGACAGCTCAGTGGGTAAAGGGTCCTGCCTCTGGGTCGGATGACCTGGGTTGATTCATGGTACCCACGTAGTGAAAGGTAAGAACCTGAGAAGGCAGAGGCAGGAGGATGTCAGTTTGAAGCCAGCCTAGTCTACATAGTGGCCAGCCACAGACACAGTGAGATCTTGTCTCAATAAAATCAAAGAGAAAGGGGATAGATTGAAGTCGGGGCTGCTAGTGCAGGTCCATACTATGGTCCCAGCCACTCAACTGGGGCTAAGGAAGGAGGATGGGAAGTTACAGGCCTGCCTGCCTGAGCATAAACTGGCCACCAACTTAGAAAGACTCTGTCGCGATAAAAACTCCTTGGAAGGTGGAGGTAGGAGGCGCAGAAGAGACGCTCAAGGCTAGCTTTGGTTGATTAGTGACTCCAGGGCTAACCTGGGCTATAGGAGACCCTGTCTCAAGTAAGTGCTTGCCTTCCAAGCACAAGGATCTGAGTTCAGTGCCCAGCACCACCTATAGAAGCTAGGCATGGGGGTATGTGCTCATAATCCACTGAGGAGGCAGAGACAGCTCAGTCTAGCCACATCGGAGAATGTGGAGTTTGGGACTGGAAAAGCCATCAAGTGCTGGAATGTAATGAGAAAGAATCTGGGGACTTGGAAGATCGACTGCTGGAAGAGACACAGCAGAGACCCGTCTTGTGAGGGTGAAAGTTGCCATTTATATGATTTTTTAATTAATCTGGGACTGGAGCTGGAGAGATGGCTCAGTGGTT
Source organism: Chionomys nivalis (assembly GCF_950005125.1). Taxonomy (NCBI): domain Eukaryota; kingdom Metazoa; phylum Chordata; class Mammalia; order Rodentia; family Cricetidae; genus Chionomys; species Chionomys nivalis. Next base: position 21,611,498 of record NC_080089.1, on the reverse strand, counting down.
AAGAGCACTGGCTACTCCTCCAGGGGACCTGGGTTCAATTCCCAGCACCCACATGGCAGCTCACAACTGTCTGTAACTCCAGTTCCAGAGGGATCTGACACACTCACACCAATGCACATAAAATAAAGTTAAATAAATTATTTAATTAAAAAAATCTGGTGCTAGAGAAATGGCTCAGCAGTGTTGACAGATTTCTGTTGACTGTGGGACCTGGTGGGACAGAAATATCAGTCAACACAGCAGTTAGAAGCAATGTCTGCCCTTCCAGAGGACACATGTTCTATTCCTAGCACCCACATGATTCAAAGCCATCTGTAACTACATTTTCAAGGGCTCTGGTGCCCTCTTCTGGCCTTCACTGGTATCAAGCACATACATGGTACATATACATACATGCACATACATACAGACAAAACACCCATACACATAAAATAATAACTATGAATCTGTGGTGTCTGGTCAGCTGGGGCTTGAGAAGCACTGGAGAAACAGCACAATTGTTAACTACACTTAGTATTCCTGCAGCCTACCCACCCAGAAAGTAGCTAACAGACATGCAGTGCCCTCTTATCTCCTCAGGCACTGCACTCACACATGCTGATAAAACACTCATGCACATAGATACTCAAAAGAAGAAGAGGAAACCAGCACCACTGAAGTGAAACATTGGCTTTACTGGGACAGTTGATCAATTGATGCTGGTTTGCGGATGCTGAGGAAGATACCAGCATCACTGAGGTGGAAGCTGTGGTCCAGATGGACCAAGACTGCATCTTAAGCTAGCAGCTGAACTTGACAATATATATGAGTCTCCCCAGTGACTGTTTTTTGTATCATTAAAGCTGCAAGAACAAAGGGGTCATGGAGAGCAACTGAGACTTTAGCACTGAGAGCCCAGGAGAGACCACTGGTGACAGTACAGCCTCCGCTGCGATGGAAACCCCAGGTCTGAAGGGGGGGTCATGGACAGACACTGAGGATTTGTACCATGAGTTAGGGTCAGAGTCCCGAAGAGGAGTCAGGAGCCATTGGTGAAGAGCACCTCGGTTGCTATGGTGACCTCTAGTATATTGGAGATGCCACAACTGTGTGACAGCCAGTAAGGACAGCAGGTGTGGTGTGGTGCCTCCCTCCACCTGAGACAAGCTTGTATTGCTGGTGGCAGAGCCAAGCAGTAGTAGGGAGCCCAGAAGATCTCGAGTCCCAAAAGTCAGACACTGAGCTACAAGATTTGGAGCTACACTGATGGACTTTAATTTTGTGGAAGTGTAATTGTCTTATGCCTCTGTTCTGTCCATTCGGAGTAAGAAAATATTTACTTTGTAAAAAAAATGTTTACAGAAGCCCACATTAAGAGACTTGGCTATTTTAAAGAAACGTTGAACTTTTAAAGTGTTTGAATTTTTTTCAAGACTATGAGACATTTAAAGTTACAGTTTTATATTGTGATATTAACATGAGATCTTGGGAATAAGCAAGGTCAGGTGCATTCAGGGTGGTATGGCAGTAAGGAGGGCTTTGGGAATAAACAAGAGAGAGAGGGTGGTTTAACAGTGATGTGTGTGTGTCGAGTTATAAGATCAGCAGTACTGGTTAGTTTAACAGTGATGTGTGTGTGTCGAGTTATAAGATCAGCAGTACTGTTTAGTTTAACAGTGATGTGTGTGTGTCAAGTTATAAGATCAGCAGTACTGGTTAGTTTAACAGTGATGTGTGTGTGTCGAGTTATAAGAGGTCAGCAATACTGGTTAGTTTTTGTCAACTTGACTTACACTTGAGTCACCTCAGAAGAGGGACCTTCAATTGAGTTGTGTCCATCAGATTGGTTTGCGGGCATGACTATGGGGCATTTTCTTGATTACTGATTGATATGGGAAGACCTAGCCCACTATGGGTGGTGCCATCCCTAGGCAGTTATCCTGGGTTGTATAAGAAAACCAAGCAAGCCATGGGGAACAAGCCAGTAAGCAGCGTATCTCCATGGCCTCTGCTTCAGTTCCTGCCTACAGGTTCCTGCTTGAATTCCTGCCCTGACCTCTCTCCATGATGCACTGTGACGTGAAAATGCAAACTGAACAAACTCCTTCCTCCTACAAGTTTAGGCTAGTGTTTGATCATAGCATCAGATTGCAAACTGAGAAACCCGATGAGAGACCCTGTCTCAAAAAGCAAAGAGACCTGGCGTGGCAGCTCATGCCTTTAACCCCAGCACTTGGGAAGCAGAGGAAAACTCTATGAGTTTGAGGCCAGCCTGGTCTACAGAGTGAGTTCCAGGGCAGCCAGGACTACAAAGAGAGACCCTGTCTCAAAACAAAGAAACAAACAATAAAACAAACATAAAACCCAAGGTGGATAACTCCTGAGGAATGATAACAGTGGCTGACCTCTAACTTTGATATGCACGCCCACATCCACAGATATATACATATAAATAAAATACAAGAGAGCTGTAGCTATAACTAAGGCTCTGTGCTTGTCTAGCGTACATGAGGTCCTAGAATCAATCCTCAGCACTGAAGAAAAAACTGGTATGCTACCTTCTGCAAACATTAGGTTCTCTATCTATATAAAGGGGCCGGAGAGATGGCTCAGTGGTTAAGAGTACTGGCTGCTCTTCTAGAGGACCTGGGTTCAATTCCCAGTACCCAGTTCCAGGGGGTTCAGTGTCCCCTTGTTGTCTCTATGGGTACCACACACACATGATGTACATATATACATGCAGGCAAATATAAGAGTTTTTAAAGGGATCTAGAGGCTGGAGAGGTGGCTCAGCAGTTAAGAACATGGGCTGCTCTTTCAGAGAACTTGGGTTTGGTTCCCAGCACTGCTGGGAACTCCAGTTCCAGGGTCCAGTGCCCTCTTGTGGCCTCGATGTGCACTATCCACACATGTGGCTCATAGGCATACATGCAGGCAAAACATTCATACATGTAAAGATAATTAAATAAAATGTTTTAAGGGTCCATTAAAAACAGGAACTACTTAGGAAAATGGGCAAAGAAAGCAAGTTAGTAACTAGAAAATACAGTGTTCCCAGTCAGTTCATACAAATATGCTGACTGCCAGAGCCTCCAGGATCTGGGCAGCCTTCCGTCAGCCCAAAGCAGCCCGTGTGAGGAAGGGGCCCTACCTGTAGTCCAATGATGTTCCGACCTTCTCTCAGCTTCTCCGGCTCAAATCTCCGCTCTTGTTTCTCTGCGTATTTGACCCCGACATTGACCTTATTTCCTTTTGTCTTGGCCTGCGAGGGGCAAAGAAGGCTATGAACCTCAGACGAGCCTCCAGCAGGACCCCTTTCCCCTCGCTCACCCACACCTGTCTCACTCTTGGTGAGGCTCAGTGACCTAAGTGTCCCTATGGACACCTGACCTGAGACCCTGTCCCATGCCCACTCTGCCCATACACTCACCATGCTGGCCAGAGCCAGGAGAGTGGACTGAACCTGGGTATGGTTGGTGTTCTCAAACAGGTCGTTGGCCTCAAAGATGTCATGGGGCTTCACTCCATACTTGGTAATGGCTTTAATGAAATTACCTATATTCTCCAGCTGTAAGGGAAGAGGTCAGGTCAGGAATGGGAGGGTGGAGGGCTGAGGAGAGGCTGGTGGGTAAAGGATAGAATGGAGCTCCTGTAACTCGAGCTCCAGGGGATCCCATGCCTCCTGTGGTCTCTGTGAGCACTTGCTGACACACACAAATAAATAAATTAAACAAGTCAATAAAACCTGCCATCCAGTCTCTCAGGGGGCCTGTCTGTCTGGGCCTCAAAATAAAAGGTAGAAGCCAAGGAGATGTTTTTGGTAAGACCAAAATAAACAAACAAACAAACAAAAAACCACCACATTTCCTATGCAAGTATCAGGACCTGAGTTTGAATCTCAGGAAACCAAGTAAAAGACACATGGCAAGAATGCGATCCTAGGACCCTACGGAGTCGGAAGTGGAGACGGAATCCTCAGAAGTCAGGAGAGGGCTAGTGTGCCCGATGGAGAACGACAAAGGGAAGGAGATCCTGTCTCAAGGTGGAGGAGAGGACCAAGACGGGAGCTGTGTTCTGACTGAGCGGAGACTTTGACAAAACCAACAATAGAAGCCCATGGTTGGATGTGGTTCAAACATAGAGCCCCTGCTTTGAGTCCCCCAGTGAGGGCTGGGGTGTGGCTCAGTGGTAGAGCCCCTGCCTAGAATCCCCCAGTGAGGGGCTGGGCATGACAAGGCAGTAAAGCTCCAGAAGCACATTCAATGGATTCAATCCTCACTACTAAAATAGAAAACACACTAGTAAGTTGGGTCTGGACTTACCTGGTGCCAGTTTTGGGTGGACTCGTTTACCTTCTTCACAGAACCTGGCTGGAGCTTGTTGATGAACCTACCAAAGAGAAGGGGCCAGTGGGGAAAGTGAGTTCCAGTTGCGTCAGAACCCCAGCAAAGGTTGGAAGGGGGCGCTGCGCAGCAATGATAGGGGGTGTGGAACAGCTAGACCCAAGCTGCCAGCCAGAAAATCCTTGAGTCGGGCTAAATGTCCTGGTTTTCCTATGTTCAAATGTCAGTGTTCGCTGTTGTTGTTGGTTTCATTTGTGTGTGTGCAAGCACATGCATGTGTAATTCCATGTGTGCAGAAGTCAGTGAACCGCTTTCAGGAATCTGTGCTCTTCTTCCAGCACGTGGGGCCTGGGGACTGTCTTGGTGGCAAATACCTTTACCCACCGAGTCAGTCATCAGCCTGTTGGGCTTCCTTCATGGCATTTTCTTCTTTCTGGCATGAATGTGATTATCTGGTTGGTTATTTGGTTACCTTTTCTTTTCTTGTTGATAATATTGCTGGATATGGAACCAGCGTGATTTCTCCCTCCACAAGGAGTCGGGTTCACTGTCGGCATGCCTAGAGCAAAGGCCTGCACTGTGTATCAGAGCTCTGTAAATGCTTATCACATGAATAGGTAATTAGCTGCTTGGCTGGCTACATAAGTCAGTCAGCCTTGCTTGGGCATATGTTCTGCTCTGAATTGTACCTCAGCCCTGTGCCGGGGATCCCAGGTGTGTGCCAAGTCACGGTGAGCTGCTCCTGTGCGGGTTTTCATCTTCCCCATTGATGAGGGCAGTGGGAAGCCAAGGTCTACGTAAACTAACACCAGCAATAAACAGCCATTGCTGGCAACTGGGAGCCACAGACAGGCCTGCCCCGTAGCATGTGCTAGCTAAGTAAGGACTTTGGGTACTGTGCCCTAAACCTGACTGACTGTCATCTCTGCCTGTGCAACGGACACAGTGAGTCTTTGTGGCCTTTCAAGGCGTGTAGGTGGCATCAGATATCAGTGTCTAACTCCAGCTCCAGTTTTGGGATCATCAGGTGATGTTGAAGACCTACATGGAGCGGGGTGCTGGTCCGGGGCAGGGACTGAGAATCTCACTCACTCGCAGAGAATGATCCCATCTTTGAGGCCATCCATGAAGTTGTTCCCGATGCGGCGGCCTGTCACCCCCTCAATCCACTCTCTCAGCTCCTGCTCACGCTGATGGTCGTATTTCTGGGCCAGCTGAGGTGGGGATGGGGCGTGAGGAGCAGGTGATGAGGAAGCAGGCAGTAGAGAGTAGTCTTGGCTTTCTGGGGCCCATCTCAGCCCCATAGGCCGGATCTCATACCTCATCCCATCCCAACTAAGGCAATCCTGTCTTAGTGTCCACGGTGGTGGTGTGGGGGGGGCAGAGCTGGGTGGAGGCGGAGGGCCAGGATTGAGGTGGCACCTGCCCAGGGGGCCATTCCGGGCATTCTGAGGTTTGGCACCAATGAATAGACAAGAGGGGGCTGGGGAGCCAGATCCTTTCAGCTGGGGGGCGGCGCTTGGCTCCTTGGTTTCCCCTCCAAGCCAAACTTGGGGCTTAACATCCCCTGACCCAGCCCCCCTTCACTCTCCAGTTAGAAGAGGAGATGCCTTAAACTGGGGGTGGGGATGAACCCTAAGAAGGAGCCTGGGTGCTGGCTTGCTGGGGGCACTGCACCCACACCTGTGCAGTGTAGCCTCAGGTGAGAAGTGGGGTGCCCTTGTTCCCCTCCTAACCCTTGCCTGAATGTATTTCTCAAGTCTGTCCTTAGTCCCACTTTGTCTCTCTCCTTGTCCCCCCAGCTCTGCACATTATCATCCTTTACTGAGTCTCGGGGTTCTTATCCTTGAAGACTCAAGGCTGTGGGACTCAAGGCTTTTTGTAGCTCTGATCCCGTCTTCCCGGGTAGGAGGTGGGATTCGGCCAGCTCCTTTCTCCACCTCTTAGCTCCTATCTCCCTCCTGGCTCGCCCTCCAGTCTGTCTGCGAGGCTGCTTCGCGTTCTTTCAGCAGTCCTGCTACATGCTGGCCTCCCAGCCCCTGGTGCTGGTGAGATGGGGGGGATGCCTAACTTCTACTGAATGGGGAGAGGAGGGATGCACCCCCTCACCTGGCCCCTGCCCTGCCGCCCCCCTCCTCACCAGCCCGGCTTTATAAAGCAAACCGGCCCTTATATAGCGCGGGCCCAGGCTGCCCAAGGCCGCCTTATAAGGCGCGGCGGCTCTTCTGCGACTCTGGGGCCGGCGCTGGGGGGAGGGGGCGGCGCTGCCATCAATCTCTCGCAGAGTACCCGCCCCCTGTTCTCCCCCAACTTTAGCCCTTAGGATACCCCAACCTGATCCAGGTCCCAATCCCTGCTCCTTGCTCCCCTCAACTCCTGCTGTGGGACCCTGGAAAGAAAGAGCCTCAGTGTTCCCTTCTGTCAAATGGGACTGCCTCTCCTTCTCTATGCAGGTTCCTGTCCCTGGAAGCCGACCTATCCCAGCGTGGAGAGAGTTTGGCTCTGCACTTGCCTTATCTGGCGCCCTAGCTCCTTGCTGATCCTTTCTAAGCCTCAGTTTACCCATCCATGGCAAGAAAATGGGGTCTCTCAATGTCTTCTAGCTCTGCAAACTTCAGACTTAACTTTTTAAAAGGTGGGGGTCTGTCCCTTCCCCCTACATCCCTCCCAGAAACAAGAAGGTCGACCAAAGACTCTGCGCAGGCGGGGAACCTTTATGGCACTCTGATTACCTCGATTTATAGGTAGTGGGGTGAGTTCCCTCACTTCACCCCTCAATTAACTGGGGGCTCTGGATGTTCCAAGGACAGAAAAACAGCCCCCACCTGGTCTCCCCTCTTCTCTTCTCAGGTCTCAAGTCACGTGACCCAGGTAGGAGGGAGTTCAGGGAGCAGGATCTGCCCTGAGTGTGTCAGGGACCAGACTAGGCAGTCCCCTCCAGCCTTACCTTGTTCTTGACTTCAGCAGACAGGCCATAGGCAGGACCTCGATTGAAATGAGCAGAAGACATGCTGGCCCGGGGGCTCTGGCAAAGCGGAGGTGCCGGTGACACTGACAAGCAGGACAAGGCAGCTGAGCCTGCGTCTGCTGCTTCTTCCCTCTTCACACGTTTTTGAAGCTCCAGAGGCCAGCCCCGGGCTCTTCCAAGCCTGTCCCATTGGCCACGGGGGCTTGCCAAGGGGCGTGGCACCACACACACACTTTGGCCACCCCCACCTCGTGATGTCAGGGCCTTGGTATTGGGAGCTGATTGTGTCATTGTTTCCACCTAGGGGGCTGCTTGCCTTATTCTGGGAAGAGGGGTTTGCTCTCATAGGCCACCCCTCTTCTACTCTCCTCCCCATGCCAGCTGTCTGCGTCCCATCTCTGAATTTCCTGATCTCAAAGGTCATTGGTCTCTACCCCTCTTCAATGCCAAAACAGGACTCTGTCCACTGCGCATCCCTAGTGTCGTCCCCCTCCCCATGCCGACCCGTAGTTTACCGAGACAATCTCTCTCCACACACCAACCCTCTCCACATAGCCTTCTCTCCAGATCTCTACCGCTGTATCTGTAGAAGGGCTAATGACAAAGCTTGCCTCCTGAGGGTGCTGAAAAGATCAGAAAAAAATGTCAACTCCAGGGTGCCCAGTGCAGTGCCTGGCACAAGGGAGAACCTCAGCAAAGCTTGTGTCTGCTAAGAATTTGGTACCCTGTTCTGTCCTATCCGGTCCCTTATGAGGACTTGGGGCAGCAAGAGCTTAGATCTAAGTTGGTATGATGGCCCATGGTAAATTCTCAGCACTACAGGCAAAAGGACTCGTAAGAGTTTGAGGCCAGCCTGGGCTACACAGTGAATTCCAGCACAGTCTGGGCTATAGAGTGAGCCCCTGTCTCTGTCTCACACATGTTAGTTAAAAGGGGCGGGGAGGCTAGTGAGATGGTGCCGTGGGTTAAGATGTTTACCAACAAACTTGATGACCAGAGTTTGAACCCCAGGATTCACATAGTGGAACAAGAGAACAAACTCCTGCAAGTTATCCTCTGACCTCTGTTGTGTGCGTGCACACACACACACACACACACACACACACACATGAATGTAACGGAAAATGTTAAAAAGGAAGGCTAGGACATAGATCTGTTAGTAGAGTGCTTGCCTAGCATGCAGCAAACCCTGTTTCAATCCCCAGAACCATGTAAACCAAGCCTGGTAATGCATGTGTGTAATCCCAGACCCAGGATGTTCAGAAGTACAGGGTCATCCTTGGCTACATACTCAGTTCAAGACCAGCCTGGGCTACTGGAAATGAAAACAAACAAACAAAGATCCTGGACCCATGCCCGCTATCCATCCATTGACAGTCTGAGCCTCTGGGGCCTGTGTTAGCTGGTCTTGGCCCATGAGCACTCCCCTGTCTCTGTCCAGCTCAGGCTGGTCTGCTGGACACCTGTAAGCTCTCATCTGGGCCATGGGATGGATGCCCCACCCAAATCATGTCAAGGGAAGGATAGTGACACTTAGATGACATCAATCTCTGTGCATTGATGATACTTTAAGGACCTACAATTTGCTGGTCATGTATGAAGGGCACATCTGGCAGGGCATCGAGGTCCACGCCTTTAATCTCAGCACTTGGGAGGCAGAGACAGGTGCATCAGAGAAAGTTCCAGGCCAGCCAAAGCTACACAGTTAGACCCTGTCTTAAAATAACAACAAATAATAACGATGAAATTTTATCAATAATTATCAATTCTTAATAATATACTATAATAGAATTAATAATAAAATACAGTTATTAATTAATATCAAAACATAATAAATATTATTAATAATTAGTGTTATTATTTTGAGGCAGAGGCTGGGAACACTCCTCAGGGGCAAATTCCATACCCAGCATGTGGAAGACTTTAGGATAATTGCCAGCGTTACAAGAGAAAAGGACAGATTGAAAACATTCCAATTGCTGTGCAGAGCAATGAATGGAAGGGCTGGCCAGATGGCTGAGCAGGTGAGGCACTTGCCTCCAAGCCTGACCACCTGAGTTTAATTTCTGCGACTTCCATGAGAGAAGGAGAAATCCGAAAGTTTTTCTCGGGCTCCACATGCAAGCTAGGATACATGTGAACACACACACACATGCACACACTGGAATACAAATGTTTATTATAACATTTTGGGGAGGGGAGTGAGACAGTGTCACGTGGCCCAGACTAATATCGAACTTGCCATGTAGCCGAGGATGACCTTGAACTCCTGTTCTCCTTCCTGTATGAACTGCACAGCTCAGAAGTATAGTCATTCACAGCCATCTCCATGTATCCCCCCGCTACCCTCCCGTCCCCTCCCTTTGTATCTGATTTCCTTCCTCTTCCCAAATGATCCCTGCTTTCGTGTCATATAGAATATGAAACAGACAAACAGCCAACACTGCTCAGGCTGGAGAAATGGCTCAGTGGCTAAGGAGCACAAACGGTTCTTGCCAAGGACCTGAATTCAGTTTCCAGCTTCCTTGTCTGGTGTTCCACAACCTCCTGTAACTCCAGCTCCAGGGTGTCTGATGCCCTGGCCCGGCCTTCAAGGGCACTGCATACACAGACAGACACAGTCTCAGGAAAAAGAAAGTCTTGCTTGAGACAAAGTCTCACTATATTCCCAGGCTGGAATTGAACTTGGAATTTGTTTCCCTCCTCCTCCTATGTAGCTGGAATTACAAGCATGTGTCGTCCCACTTGACTTGCCAACAGCTTTTCTGTCAAACCCTGTCCAAACTGTGGCCATATAACCTACTCGATATTCACAGCAGCCTACGGTAGAGTTGTTATTGTGGGCATTTTACAGATGGAGAAACAGCAGCACGGGCAGGTGTGGGATCCCTTCCCCTAGGAATGTCACAGATGGAGACGGGCAGGTGTGGGATCCCTTCCCCTAGGAATGATCACACAGTTTTGTCAGAGTCACAGCAGAATTTAAACTCAGCCGTTGTCCCTAATCCTGTGAGGTGAAACAGTGTCTCAGCCTTCACACTGACAGATAATTCTTTGCACTGGAGTCCTGCCCTGGGCACTATGACTTTAATGTATCCCAAGCCTTTATGAGGTACCTGTTGCCAGCACCTGCTCCCCCCGTTTTTCCGACAAGCTTTTGCAGTGTAGCCCAGGCTGGCATCCTGAGTGCTAGTATGGCAGACACGCATCAACAGGCCTAGTTTTCTCTTAAATTGGCAAACAGAAATTGTACAGTCATCATCAAATAGACCTTGAGAATGGAGTGAGTAGATACCCAGATTGTCCCCATTGACAATCTGGTGATATATGCCTGTAACTGTCAGGAGATGCAAGTGGGAAGATCATGAGTTCAAGGTCCTCCTCAACTACATAGTGAACCTGACCCAGCGTGAGCTACAAGACTTGAGACCCTGTCTCAGAAAACAAACAAAATAAAATGAGGTGTTGGGGATATGGCTCAGTTGATAGAGTGCTTGCCTGCCATGCTTGAAGACCTGTCTCAAAGTAAAATATGTGGGTTCCATCCCCGGCGCGTTAGCTAGGCTCAGTGCTGCCCATCTGGGAGGTGGTAGCAGGGGGGTCAGAAGTTCAAGGCCATGTTGAATTTACATACTGAGTTTGGGAAGCTACAGAGAGAGATTCTGTCTCAAAAATAATAAGTATGACCAAAAGGAGGGAGAACAAGAAAAAATAAATAAACGAGAAATGATTGGTCATGGGGGTGCACAACTTTAATCTCAGCACTCAGGAAGTGGGTGGGTCTTTGACTTTGAGGTCTGGCTACATAGTGAAACCCTGGGCAGGTGGGAGAAAGGGAGAGAGGGCCGGGAGGAAAGAGACAGAGACAGAGAACCAGTGGGCTAAGAAATACATCAAATTGTATCAAATAAGATAGCAACCCATGCTTCACAACAACCCTCCAAGGAGGGTCCTACAGGATGAACAGAGAAGGGTAGTCAGTTGTCCAGGTCACACAGCCCGAAGGCAGTAGCGTGGAATTTGAATTAATTAACAGCCACGAGAGGGCAGCGATCACTACAGCGCACGCAAGGTCTGGTGCCCCCTGGCGGCCAGGGCACTGGAGTGGGGGTGGGGAGGCTGACGTCAGCGCTGACTCACTCCCGGGGCTCCCGGGTCCGCCGCTGTTTGGCCATTTATAGAATCCCCGCGGGCTCTGAAGTCAGAATGCTGGCACGGTGGAGGCAGCGGCGGCGGGTGGGGAGCCCGGGTACCCCAGGGGCGGTGCTCTGTGGGCCTGCCTTGTCGTTCTGATCCTGGAGCTCATCGCTGGTCCCATCCCTGTCCCTGATCACCCAAGTACAGGCCCACACTGTGCCTCAGTTCCCCATTCCTAGGAGAAGCATGGAATCTTTCAAAAACAGACTTCTTGGATCCACAGCTGTGGTGCCAGCACTCAGGAGGTGGAGGCAGGAGCATCAGGAGTACAAGGTCAGCATGGGCTACACAGAGAGTTCCAGGCTAGCCTGGGCTACATGAGAACCTGTCTCAAAAACAATTTTTTTTTTAAATTTAAATATACTGGGCAGTAGTGGCACAAGCCTTTAATCCCAGCATTTAAGAGGCAGAGACAGGCGGATCTCTGTGAGTTTGAGGCCAGTCTGGTCTACAAAGGGAGTTCCAGGACAGCCAGGGCTACACAGAGGAGCCCTATCTCAAACAAACAAAACAACAAAAATAAATAAGAAGGAAAAGAAAAGCCAGTGACTTCCCTAAGCTTTAGGGAACTCCCTAAAACAAAACACTTCCACACACGTCCCAACACACTCGGGTCCCTTCGTGTGTTGGTGTGAGTGACTGAACACCTCCACTATCCCAGTTTTCCTTGGCAGTTCCTCTCTTCCAGACCTGCTGTCCTGGCTCCTAGGAAGCAGGTGGACCCAGCGGCTTCGAGGTGGCGTGTGCTTAGCATGCAGGAGCTCTTACTCCATCTCATCAACAGATTTATGTTTGCTTCTGTACTGTTCACAGAGGGCTTGCTAATACGTGGAGTATGGGGTTCCAACCCCCGGCTCTGGACAAACCAGGTGCCCTCTCCAAGGCCTAGACTCCCAGCTCTTGGGAAGCAGAAGCAGGAGGATCAGAAGTTCAATGGTCCAAGCCAGCATGGACTACATCAAACTCTGTCTCAAAAAATAAAAATAAAGAAGACTGGGGCTCAGTGGTAGAGTACTTGTATAGCATTATAAGGTCGTATGTTTCATGCCATTTTAAATGCAAGAAAGGCGAAAGACCTAGGTCTCACCCTCACCCACTTTTGCATGGGAATGCTTAACTGCCTACCAAGTGAGGGTGTAGCTCTCCAGCACCTTTGGGACCTAACGGTGGGGGTGCTTTGTATGTTCCCATTTCTCCCCTCCCTAAAAGAGCAGCTGGAGGAACACCCAAAGGGTCATAACCTGTGGCTGGCATTTTTCTAGAACATTCTATATCTGTTAATCTCATGGGGGCAGCATTGAGGTTTTCCAGGAAATTATTGGGAGAAAGAAAATACCTGTTAACTGGGTAGAGGCAGGTGGATCTCTGTGAGTTCAAGACCATAGTAAGTTACAGGCCAGAGAGGGCTGCATAGTGAGACCCTGTCTAAAAGAGCAGTGGGAGTTTATTTATATTTAGTTTTGTTTTAATTTCTGTGACAGTCTCCTGTAGCCCAGGCTGTCCTTCAACTTTCTATGTAGCTGAGGATAACCTTGAACTTCTGATCCTCCAGCATCTCTCTCCTGAATGGTGGGATCACACACCTGCCTGAATTTGAATTTTTAAGTTACATTTATTTTATATTCACACAAAGTCATGTGTGTGTAAGTCAGGGAACATCTTGTGAGAGATTGTACGCTCCTATTGTGAGGTCTAGGGTAGGGGGTCAAACTCAGGTCATTAGAATTACTTGCTGGCATCTAATTTTTTTTGAGACAGGTGTAATATTGAGTTGGGGGCATCACCCAAGCCCCTGGCAGTCATCCTTAGATGAACAGAAAGCTCCATCTCAGGCCCCCTCCCTCACCCTAGGAGTTGCCTTGGGCCAAACTCCACCTCCAGACTCCAACTCCCAGCCTGCCAAGCGCTGACCCCTCCCCAAGGATGGTCAGGATCACTCCCACAGGCTATTTAGGCTCGCACTGGATAAAGAAACCGTGGTTTGGGGTTTTGCATGTCTCCCCCTTTCTCTGTCTCTGTCTCTCTCTTTGCCATGTTCTCCCTGCCACCCGGGATCACGGCATTTATCAAATGTGGGCTTTTTTGATTTGGTCTAATCTGGTTTAATTGGAGTTATTTTGTGTTGGCGGAGAGGCTCTTCTTAAGAATTTTCTTAACAGGATCTCACGTAGCTCAGGCTGGTTTTGAACTCTCTGTGTAGCCGAGCCACCACACCCAGATGTTGTGAGACAGGTGACCATCACCTTGTGTAGCCACCACACACAGATGTTGTGAGACAGGTGACCATCACCTCGTGTAGCCACCACACAGAGATGTTGTGAGACAGGTGACCATCACCTCGTGTAGCCACCACACCCAGATGTTGTGAGACAGGTGACCATCACCTCTGTGTAGCCACCACACCCAGATGTTGTGAGACAGGTGACCATCACCTCTGTGTAGCCACCACACCCAGATGTTGTGAGACATGTGACCATCACCTTGTGTAGCCACCACACCCAGATGTTGTGAGACAGGTGACCATCACCTCGTGTAGCCACCACACACAGATGTTGTGAGACAGGTGACCATCACCTCTGTGTAGCCACCACACCCAGATGTTGTGAGACATGTGACCATCACCTTGTGTAGCCACCACACACAGATGTTGTGAGACAGGTGACCATCACCTCTGTGTAGCCATCACACACAGGTTTTGTATTGTGAGACAGGTGACCATCACCTCGTGTAGCCACCACACACAGATGTTGTGAGACAGGTGACCATCACCTCGTGTAGCCACCACACACAGATGTTGTGAGACAGGTGACCATCACCTCTGTGTAGCCATCACACAGAGATGTTGTGAGACAGGTGACCATCACCTCGTGTAGCCACCACACCCAGATGTTGTGAGACAGGTGACCATCACCTCGTGTAGCCATCACACAGAGATGTTGTGAGACAGGTGACCATCACCTCGTGTAGCCATCACACAGAGATGTTGTGAGACAGGTGACCATGATGAAAGTGAGAATCTGTGACAACGAGCAGCATGGAGGGGACTATCTGATGCTATCGACGGGAGAGAGAAGTTTCCAAAGATTTCATATGATCGAGGTCCTCCACTTTAGACCCAGGCTGTCGTCAGCCTCAAGAAGTCCAAGGGAAGGCGTGAAGAGTGACAGCGTATCAGGGACATTTGCTCTGGGGCCGTGTCACCCTATAAATCCGTCAGCTGGGAGCACAGGGGACAAACATGAGGCCAGAGCAGGCAGACTCAGCCGCAGCCAGATAGAGGTGCCTCAGTGCTGTGGCAGATGCCAAACTCTTTTTGCTGTCCTTGGAGGTATGTTGATGTGAATGAAAAAGCCCCCATTAGTTCATATATTTGAAAACTTGTCCCCAGTAGGTGGACTGTTTGGGAAGGATTAGGAGGTGTGGCCTTGTTAGAGGAGGAACGTCACTAGAGGTGGGCTTTGAGATTTCAAAGTCCCTGTCAGACCAGGACTGTGTCCCTCCAACTGCACCTTTCAGATCAGACATGAGCTCTTAGCTACTGTCCTATCTAGTGCTCTGCCTGCCTGCCTGCCTGCCTGCCTGCCTGCCTGTCTGTCTGCCTACCTGTCTGTCTGTCTGCCTACCTGCCTGTCTGTCTGCCTGCCTACCTGCCTGCCTCTGCCTACCTGCCTACCTGCCTGCCTCTGCCTACCTGCCTACCTGCCTGCCTGCCTGCCTGCCAGCTGGCCACCATGCTCCTGCTGTGATGGCCAGGGCTCACCACTGAGACCACAAGCCCCCACTTTCCTTTCTAAGTTGGGTGTGATGCATCTTCCTGGCCACAGAACACTAAGACAGTTGGGTGTGTAACACCATGTGCTGCCTGCTGCATAGCCTTCCACAGGTTGGTTTAGCCTGGTTTGATTTTTTAAATGTATTGTATGTATATGGTGCTCTGCCTGCATGCACACCTGCATGACGGAAGAGGGCACCAGATCCCATCATAGATGGTTGTGACCCACCATGTGGTTGCTGGGAATTGAACTCAGAGTAGCCAGTGCTCTTAACTGCTAACCCATCTCACCTGCTGCCATGGTTTGGTTTTTGTTTTTTTTTTAATACAGGTTTCAGGGAGCCCAGGCTGCTCAAGAACTCACTATGGGGGTGGGCAGCACTGGGATGGCCCAGTGGTATAAAGTTCTTGATACCAAGCCTGGAACCCACAGGTGAGGACCAACTGCGCCACCGTGTCCTCCGACCTCCACATGCACACCAAGGCACTCGGACCCCACCCAAATAAATAAACAAAAGCAGACCTTTTTAAAGAACTCAGTGTGGGGCTGGAGAGATGGCTCAGTGGGTAAGAGCATTGCCTGCTCTTCCAAAGGTCCTGAGTTCAATTCCTGGCAACCACATGGTGGCTCACAGCCATCTGTAATGAGGTCTGGTGCCCTCTTCTGGCCTGCAGACATACACACAGACAGAATATTGTATACATAATAAATAAGTAAATAAATAAATAAATATTTAAAAAAAAAGAACTCAGTGTGTAGCTAAGGGTGAACTGGAGCTGTTGACCCTTCTGCCTTAGTTTTGAGTGATGGCACTATAGGTCAGCAGTACGCCTGGCGTTGACACCTTTCTGAACCTTAACTTCCTTCTTTTTTTTTTTTTTTTTTTGGGTTTTTTCGAGACAGGGTTTCTCTGTGGGTTTGGAGCCTGTCCTGGAACTAGCTCTTGTAGACCAGGCTGGTCTCGATCTCACAGAGATCCGCCTGCCTCTGCCTCCCGAGTGCTGGGATTAAAGGCGTGCGCCACCATCGCCCGGCTTTAACTTCCTTCTGTAATGGGCATAGGAACAGTTCCTCTCAGGTTTGCTTGTTTTAAACTTTTTTAACATTTAGTTATGTTTATTTATTATTCGTGTGTGTGGCCACATGACTGCTAGTATTTGGGAGGTCAGAAGACCTCCTTCCATCAGGGGGCCCTGGAAGTGGACTTGGGTCATCAGACTTGGTGGCAAGTGCCTTTGCCTTCTGACTCATCTGCCCAGCCCTTCTAGGCTGGCCTAGTGGCTAAAGTCAATTATGCAAGGATGAGGAGTTGAATTTGACTCCCCAGAACCCACATTAAAACTAAATATGGCAGCTGGGCATAGTGGCACAGGCCTTTAATCCAAGTAACTTGGGAGGCAGAGACTGCTGGATCTCTGTGAGTTCCGGATCAGCCTGGTCTACAGAGTGAGTTCCAGGACAGTGAGGGCTACATAATAGAGAGACCCTGTCTCAAAGCAAGAACAAAACAAATATATAACAATCCAGGCATGTCTGCCTGTGCCTGTAACTCCAGCATGGGATGGGGCAGAGACAGGACGGTACTGGAAGCTGCCTACCCACTACAGTAGCCAGGTTCAGTGGGGGACCCCATGTTAAGGGGACACCATGGAGATCACTGAAGGAAGACATCCGAGGCCTCCTCTGGCCTCCCACACACTTACAGGGCACAGACACGCTGATGCACATGCTCACACCCACGCCTGTGCCACACACACAGACAAAATGGTAACCTTTGTTTTTATTTTGTTTTTTGAGACATGGTTTTTCTGCGTAGCCCTAACTTTCCCAAGACTTGCTCTATAGATCAAGCTGGCCTCAAAAAATGGTAATTTTTAGAAAGGAGTTACAGATTTGTCATCTGAACTTATTCCCAGCTGCTTATGTTAACATAACATTTTTTAAAGTTATGCATGTGTGTGTGTTCTCATGTTTGTCTGTGCACACGAATGTATGTGTGTGCCTGCAGGTATCCGGGGTGCTGCCCCCGTGGAACTGGAGTTGTAACTACCACCCGTTATGTTTATGAGCTACCACCCAGGGTCTGGCACCTGACTCAGACTCTGTAGCAGCAGCAAGTGTTTACTCGCATTCAGCTCCAAATGGTGACCCTTATAAAAATAAACTACCTCTTTGGTTTGTTTGTTTTTAGTTAACTGGTTGAGACAGGATCCTATTATGTAGTCCAGGCTGGCCTCGAACTCACAAAGCTCCTGCCTCAACGTCCTAACGCTGGGGATTACAGGCGTGCTCCCCCATGCCCAGCTCAGGAAAGCTCTATGTGCAGAGCCCCAGGCTTCATGAGACTTGTTTGAGTTTGGGGGTTGTTTGCTCTTTTGTCCTTCCCTCCCACTGTGTCCTTTGGTTCCGGAGGCCAAGTCGAGATCCTGGCTTTTGGTTTCACGCCTCTCTAGATTCTCCATAGTTGTGTCGTTTGTGAGCCTGACTCCTCGGCAGGGACTTTGAATTTAGATGGTCTCATATTTGGCCCTGATCCAACTGCAGCTTTGCGGGAAGGATACCAGAGAGGTGACGGTGTACCTCTGTGTGCATCATACCAGGGCATGTGACGTCACCATGACTCATGGCTGGTGATGTGAACCACGGTTCTCCGGCTGCCAGGATGTCTGCCCACACTCTTCACTACTTCTCTGGGGTTATTCTTAGGACTGCACGGTAAAGGGACACTCAGATAGACTGTACCATATACAGTCCACACAGGGGTGCGGGGCCAGCGAGAGCACCTGCTTCAATCAACTACTTGGGCTCATTCCCCAGCCCTCTTTTTGTTTGTTCTTAAATTTTTAATTACATTTATTTACTTGTGTGTGTGCACACAAGCACAACGCAGGGCACACATGTGGGAGTCTGCTGTCCCCTTCCACTGTGTGGGTCCCAGGAGTCAGACTCTCAGGTCTTGGGACTTGATTGCAAATGATGTTCTGTGAGCCACATCACTGATCTGGGACTTTTTTTTTTTTAATAATGGTAATGAGAACTGAGGGACTTGTATTTGCTAAGTAAGCACTCTACCACTGAACTACATCTTAAGCCCCATGGTACTTTTTCATTTTTTTTTCATTTTACAACCTTTAATCATTTTAAAATGTTATGTGTGCTGGGCGGTGGTGGCACACGCCTTTAATCCCAGCACTCTGGAGGCAGAGGCAGGCGGATCTCTGAGTTCGAGGCCAGCCTGGTCTACAAGAGCTAGTTCCAAGATAGGCTCTAAAGCTACAGAGAAACCCTGTCTCGAAAAACCAATAAATAAATAAATAAAATGTTATGTGTGTGAGTGCTTTGCCTGCATCTATGTGTAGCATGTGTCTTCAGTGCCTGGAAGAGCGAGTTTAGTTCCTAGCACCCACATGGCAGGCAGCTCACATGCATCTGTAACTCGTTTCAGATGTGATGCCCTCTTCCGGCCATGGCAGTCACTGCACACAGTGCACATACCCACCCTTAGAAGCACAAACACATAAATAAATATAATAAAACTAGGGATTGGAAAGATGGCTCAGAGGTTGAGAGCACTGGCTGCTCTTCCAGAGGTCCTGAGTTCAATTCCCAACAACTACATGTGGCTCACAACCATCTATAGCGAGATCTGGTGCCTTCTTCTGGCCTGCAGGCAGAACACTGAATATATAATAGATAAAATCTTGAATAAATAATAATAAAAAACTAGGGCATGGTAGCACAGCCCTTTAATCAGAGCACTCTGGGGGCAGAGGTACGTGGATCTCAGTGAGGTCAAGGCCAGCTTGGTCTACATAGTAAGTTTTAGGTCAGCCAGAAATTCATAGTCAATAATAATATTAAATCTTTTTAAAACTTAACCATCAAAGACAGAGTAGAAGGAGTGACTGAGGCTGATTCCTGATCTCATCCGGACAGAGCCCACCTACCTGTGCAGTAACTACAGCAGAAGCCATCATCCAAAGGGTCACAGAAACAAAGGCCATCACCTCTCAGAAGACAGCCACAACTAGGCATTAAGGGGCTGGCACAGTGAAATCAAGGCCCCAGGTCTACCTCTGCCTTGGCTGGGGGTATTGCTGGTTAGTGTCGCTGTGGTGAAATGCCTGAGTAGTTTTATATAGAAGGGTTCCTTCAGTTTAGTGTAGTCCTGGAGGTTCAGAGGCTCAGCACCAGGTGATGTCTTCTTGCTGGCAGAGTGTCCAGTAAGGCAAAGCATCACGTGACAGGAAGTGGGGCTGTGGACAGGTCCTCTGCGTCTTCCCAACCCACAAACACCCACCAACAGGGTTCCTCATTCTGTAGCCCTAGCTGAACTGGGAAAGGCTAGGTGGGCCAGGCTATTCTCGAACTCTAAGAAGTGTGCCTGCTTCTACCTTTTCTTTTAAAAAAAAAAAAAAATTTGTGCAGAGTTTTGCCTGCTTGTATGTCTGTGTGAGGGTGTTGGGTCCCCTGGAAAAGGAGTTACAGACAGTTGTGAGCTGCCATTGTGAGCTGCCATGTGGGTGTTGGTAATTGAACCCAGATCCTCTGGAAGAGCAGCCGCTGCTCTTAACCACTGAACCGTCTCTCCAGCCCACCTTTTCTCTTCATAATGAAGTCACCAGTACTGATGACTTTCTGTGGTCTGAATTACCCCTAAAGGTATCACCTCGAAACTCCATAGTTGGATTAAATTTCTTTTTTGTGGAGACAGGTCTTATGTAGCTCAGGCTCTGCCATGTCAGGGATGTCTTTGAACTGCTGATTCTCCTGCCTCCGCCTCCTGCGTGCTGGGATGACAGACACATGCTGGGCTTGCTCACTTCCTTTTCCTTCCTTCCTTCTTTCATTTCTTAGCTACATATCCAGTTTGGGCTAACCTGGGCTACACAGTCTAGTGGCCAGGCATAGTGGCACATGCCTTTAATCCCAGAACTTGGCAAGCGCTCAAGGCCTGTCAGAACACAGTCCAAGAATGGAGTCATGTGATAATTCTTGGAGAAAACTCCAAGAAAATAAGGCACGAGTCTTGTGACCTCAGTTTTGTCACAACACAGAGCTGTCCCTGGCATGGTCTCACTCTCCGCCCAGCTGCAGCAGACAGGAGTGAGTTCACTTCAGCTGCTGTCACTCATTTGCCTCTGTGGAAAACACATCCTTGTGACTGAACGCCTTACACACACGATGTCTCGTAACCCTCAGAGTGTAAACTGTCGGGTGCTGGCACTGCATGAGACGTTAGTCCGCCCCATTTTTCCCTCCTTTCACAGGTTCATGGCACCAGCTAGAGTGGTAATCAGAGGCCAGCCTGGTCTACAATAAAGGGTTCCAGGCCAGCCAGGGTGAGCGAAAAAGTGAGACCCTGCCTAAACCAAACCAGAGGACTGGGGCGGCACCTCAGTTGGGCAAGTACCTGCCCACGATGTAAGAGGCCTTGGATTCTGTCTCCAGCACCAAGGAGACACAGATATGTAATCCCAGTGGGAAAGAGGCAGGAAGATCAGTGCAAAGTCAAATTCAGCTACAGACAAGTTTAAAGCTAGTCTGGGCTACACAAGACTTGACTTGGAAATGATTGCTTATGGGGTTGGCAAGCTGGCTCAGTGGGTAAGGTGTTGCCAAGTCCTATGGCCTGAGTTCAGTCCCTGGGACCCACATGACAGACAGATTCTAGCAAGTTGTCTTCTCGTCACCACATATACCACCCCAAAACAAAACATCTTAGAAAAGATGCATTTAAAACAACAAAACCCTACACTCAATCATTATGTGTGTGTGTGTAAAATCAATATTATCTATACACTCACAACAGTTCCAGGGCATGATCAGATCACCTACACATACATTCTGCAGGCTTCTCCATTGGCCCTCCGTTTTTTGTTTTTTTATTTACCATGTATACAGTGTTCAGCCTCCATGTATGCCTGCAGGCCAGAAGAGGGCACCAGATCTCATTACAGATGGTTGTGAGCCACCATGTGGTTGCTGGGAATTGAACTCAGGTCCTCTGGAAGAGCAGACAGTGCTCTTAACCTCTGAGCCACCTCTCCAGCCCCAAGTTTTTTTTTTAAGACTACTGCTCCACCTGTACATTTTTAATTGAAAGATGCTATATACAAATGTGTATGCTACATGCCTTCTTAGAATGAGAGCCGATTTAAATATAGTAAAATGCTTGAACCAATTCTTGAGATGGGAGAACCACCTGAACACGTGTAAGCTTTTGTAGTCAATGTGATCAGACAGACAGGTGGTGGTTAATGTTGAACTCCATAAGTAGAGGCAGCAAATACAATACCCCTCTTGATTTTGGTGACTCCTTCAGCAAATTTGTTCTCCAGCTCCGTGTTTCCAGTGGCTTTTGCTGCTTGACACATCTATCGAAGCTGTTCTTCCCAGGCGCCTCATCCAACGAACTGTGCTGCCTTCAGAGACAGCTGTGGTTCTGCAGATAGGAGCAGATGTGGCTCCAGTTGCCCAGGTACACACCACATCCATCGGGTGAGGGTTGAACAAGCTCAGGTAAGTGTCTTCATCAATCTCCAGTTTTGCTTCTGCTGAAACTTTTACAATCCTTTTAGCACATTCCTGCATTTGTCAAAGTGGTCCAGCCAACTGTTCTGTTAGTTTGGGCATCTCACTAGAATTCTCTTGAAACACAAAACAGCTCAATAGTGCAGTTGCCTGTTTTGCAGGAAGGTCATTGAAAAGCCTCTTAAACACTATCTGTTAGAAGTAGCTCATCGGCACTGCTTATTTCACAAGCCACACGTCCCTTTCATCTCTATACGTAGCAAAGCCCAACCTTCTTAAAACACGTTTGGACATTTGAGTTCATCCGTGGCCCTCAGTTTTGAAGCGTCAACCTAGACTCCTTGTTCGGGAGTGAGAGGGTGCCAGGAATGCATGTCCTTTCTCACAGTAGCCCTTGTTGTACTTATATGGCTCTTTTACATAGATGAAGTCAAACCTCAAAAATTCTAATTAATTATTAAAGTGCTTGCAGCCAAGCCTGATGACCCAAATTTCATCCCCAATATCCACGTGGTAGAAGGCCTATTCCCCCTGAATTGTCCTCTGACCTCCACGTGAATGTGCTCACACAGATTTACATACACACGTAGATAAAATAAATAAACCTAACTTGGAATCCTATTAAAGCTGCTGGCAATGTTGCCCACCTGAAGTGCCAGACTGAACCCTGAGACCTCTGAGTCCAGGGTTTCGAGACCAGCCTCGGCACTATAGCAAGACCCTGGCTCAAACAACTCAAATGCAACCAACCGAACTAAAGAAAGTGTTTGGTAAAAATAATAATTCCTGGGGCTGTGGCTTAATTAGTAGAGTGCTTGCTTGGCACGCAAGAGGCCCTGAGCGTCATCCCCAGCTCTGCACGGAATCGAACGTGATGTTTCAGGACCGTAACAATATTTTGTACGAAACAACAGTTTACCATCACACTTCGGGTGACAAAACTGGATGGGATAGGCTCAGCCGCCGCCAGTGCAGAGCCTCCGCCGCGCGAACCCAATACCCCCAGCCTCCCGCACTTGGGAAGGAGCAGGGCCTGCTCCCCCAGAGGCGGGATCAGTGTCCTCCCTCCTTCCTATTGGTGAGTCTCTTCTTTTGGGCGGGATCTATCGCCACAGGCTTTTCTGATTTGCTGTCCCTTTAGCCTGTAACCGGAAGTTCTATGACTCCACATGACGGCGTCCAGCGGTGCCACCGAGCCGTCTAGGTTACCGGGCCGGCCGCGTGAGTAGGTGGGTCGCGCGTGGGAGGACGATGGGACAGTCTGGGCTTCAGGGCGTCCACTTCCAGGCCTGGTAGAGCCGTGGAGAACGACCGTCAGCTCGGCCTCAGGGTGAGGGCACCGTGACCTTTGGGGGGGTGCAGGCTTGGGGACATGTGAGAAAGGTTGCTCTGCACCTCTTGCTTCAGTGTCCGGTTTCGCAGGTGCGACAGTCGGCTCAGGCCACACAGCACGTCGGTGTTGGGCACTTACCACGTACCAGGCACTGATCCTGCTGGTGGAGATACAGCAATGAGAAAAACAGATTTTAAAAAAAATTATTATCTAAGAGAGCCAATTATTGAACAAAACGGAACAGGCAGTTTTGTGATTTCAAATGGTGGTTGTTGAAAGCAATGTGTTTTTCCCTGAAACAAGAGGCTTTATGTATCCCAAGCCGGCCTCGAACTCTTGATCTTCCTCTTCCAGGCCTGCACCAAGATAGGAAGCAGTAGACACGGGGTAAAACAAGTTCAAAGCCTCTGAGACCAATAAACGTGTCTTGTTTCAGAAACAGTGTGGCTGGAACCTCAAGGGATAGGGAGAGTTCAGCAGGTAAACTCCGTCTGATATTTATTTGAAGTGTTTTAGTTATGGGGGGGGGGGCGCATGTGCTGTGGTGCACGGTGGAGGTAAGAGGACAGCTATGGAGTTGCATCCTTACACCTTATTCCGGTTCCAGGGATTGAACTCAGGTCATTAGACTTGCATTGTTCCAGCAGCAAGAACCTTTCTGTCCCGGCTCTTATTTGTTTACATTTTAGCCAGGACTTTTTTTTTTTTTTTTTTTTTTTGGTTTTGGTTTTTCGAGACAGGGTTTCTCTGTGGCTTTGGAGCCTGTCCTGGAACTAGCTCTTGTAGACCAGGCTGGTCTCGAACTCACAAAGATCCGCCTGCCTCTGCCTCCCAAGTGCTGGGATTAAAGGCGTGCGCCACCACCGCCCGGCTTAGCCAGGACTTTACTGTAGCTCAAGACTGCCATGGAGCTCACTAGTTACTACCAGCTGGTCTGGATGCAATCCTCCACAGTGCTGGCTTTGGAGCCACAGCACTTGTCTCAAGTCTGGCTTGTTTTTTGAAGCAGAGTCCCACTATGTATCCCTGGCTGGTCTGGAACTTACTATGTCTGTGTAGCTCAGATTCACCTCAGACTCAGAGGTCTGCCTGCCTGTGTCTCCTGAGTACTGGGATTACAGGTATCTGCCATAACACCCAGCATTTTATGTGTTCATGTGTGGCTGCATGGATGTATTAGTGCATGTTCATGTATGCACATGTGTACAGGAGGACACATGTCCTTGGATGTTGTCCACCTTGTGCTCTGAGACAAGGTCTTTCACTGGGACCTGTAATTAAGTAAGTAGGCTGGCTGGCCGCTGAGCTCAGGGACCTGCCTGTTTCTGCCTCCCTGGTGCTGGGATTGCAAGGGCATGTCACCTCACCTTTTTATGTGGGTGCTAGGGATCAAACTCAGGTCCCCAGACTCTCAGGGAAAGTATTCATCAATAAAGCCTTCTTTCCCGCTCACTTAGTTACATTGTTAGAGCTGTCTTTGCGCTGGAGGGACGTAACTGGCTGGGCGAAGCGGTGGATATACGGTATGCAGGGAAGCCGAGTGGACTGATGTGGTGACCTGCAGCGGAGCGGGTGGATTTGGAAATAGTCTCCAGGACTGTTTGACAGATTGAATGATTCCGACTTTGTGGCCTTACTGGGAAGGGTGGTGTCGCTGGCTGGCCTCCAGAGAAGCACATGAAGCAAAGGTATGTCGGTCGGTGTCCCATTCGGAGTTGGAGTTGGCTGCTCTCTACTAAAGCTAGTTTAGGCATGGAGGTGAAAGCGTTAGGGAACCATAAGCACAAGTTGTCACTACCCTGACTAATACATTAGGAGCCACCTATGGCTGCCGCAAAGCAAATTCTCACACAGTAGGTCTGGCAGTCAACATTTTATAGGTCCTGGAACACAATTTGCAAAGCAAAGGTTTAGATTCTTCTTACCTAACTGTATGCCAACCAAGTACCCCACCATGAGTCCACCATGAGCCCCTCACTGGGGATTCTAGGCAGGGGCTCTACCACTGAGCCACACCCTCAGCTCCTCACTGGGGGACTCTAGGCAGGGCTTCTATCACTGAGAGTCCCCAGCAGCTCACTGGAGGATTCTAGGCCAAGTCTGTACTACTGAATCACTGCCTGAGTCTAGTCCAGTTGCATTTTCTCAGACCACTAGCTGCAGCTATCACCAGATGTTGGTCAGATATGCAAACATGTTGGATATGTCAGAGTCTGCACGTTTTATGCTCCCAGAACATTTGTCTGCACCTTCAGTTTCGCAGACACTGCAGGACCCTGAATGCCAGGAAGAAAACCAAGGATGTTAACAAAGGGCTGTGGGGGAGGGGCCTTCACTATCTGCTACTTAGGAAAAATCAAGCAAGTCGACACTTTGAAGTTATTGGTGGCTTCTTCGAGGTGTGGAACACACCAGTTTGGATTAGTGTTACTGACATGACTAGGGCAGCCGTCAAGTAGAGAGGAAGGAGCCAGTGTGTGGATGTGACTTCAGTGTAGCTTTGTGATAAAAGATCAGGAAGTTGGAGGGAGATTTTGGGCAATGATACTAGAGAAAAGGCTGTTTTTTCTTAAATAGGTTCTCACTATGTAGCCCTAGCTAGCCTGGAGCTTACTGAGATCCGCCTGCCCCTGCCTCCTAAATGCTAGGATTAAAGGTGCATTACCATGCCTGGCTCAAGTAGATGAAGGTTTTGTGTGTGTGTGTATGTGTGTGTGTGTGTGTGCCAGTGGAGGTCAGAGGACAGCTTGTGGGAGTCAGTTCTTTCCTTCCCTCTGGATTCCAGGGACGGAATTCCAGCAGTCAGACATGACAGCAACTGCCTTTACCCGCTCAGCCATCTTGTAGCTCCCAAGGTATTTTGTTTTCTTACCCTGTTTTTGGAGGCAGGTTTTTATGCAGCGCAGGCTGGCTTCATACTTGCTATGTATACAAAGCTGATCCTCCCGCTTCAATGCTGGGATTACAGGTGTGCCGCCACACCTGCTGCACCCAGTGGTGGCAAGGGTGACCCAAACTCTTCCTAACATTGTTCTCCAAGGCCTAGGCACCATGACACAAAAACCCCACAGGTACACTAAGAAAACTGCAAGCCAGTGCCTCTGGACTATCGCCTAAAGTTCTTTATAGCGGGTCTGCAAACATACCGAAAGGAGTCTACATTGTGGCTAAGAGAACGTATCTCCAAAATGCAAGGGTAGTTGGATATCTAAAAATTTAGTATATATATATATATATATATATATATATATATATAAATTATATATTTTAATATATAATAATAAAATACATTAAGAACAAAACCCCAAAATTACATGATTTCATGATGCAGAAAAATATTTGACAAAGTCCACACTCATACTTTTGTATTTGTTTGAGACAAGGTGTCACTGTGTTGAACAGGCTAGCTGTGAGGGTCCCTGAAAGTGTCATGGCCGACAGTGAGATGACCTGGATGAGGTTAAGAATGAAACTTTAGGTCAGCACAACTTAGCTGGTGCTGGATCCAAGCTTCTGGAGTCTAATGCCAAGAGACTTATTTCTTGTACGTTTAAGCACAATAAAATTTTGGGGGAGAGTTTGCATGTTGTGTGACAGTTATCATGACAAAGCTTCAGGCATGACTGCATAGAAACACCTTTGCAAAGTGCATCTCTTTTTTTTTTTTTAAAGATTATTTATTATGCATACAATGTGCTGCTGGCATGTATGCCTACATGTCAGAAAAGGGCACCAGATCTCATTACAGATGGTTGTGAACCACCATGTGGTTGCTGGGTACTGAACTCAGGTCCTCTGGAAGAGCAGCCAGTGCTCTTAACCTCTGAGCCATCTCTCCAGCCCTGCAAAGTGCATCTCTATAACAAAGGCCCTGTGGCCTTTCTCACAAGAATGGGCACTACTGCTGGGCAGTGGTGGTGGCGCATGGGCAGTGGTGGCACTCGCCTTTAATCCCAGCACTTGTGAAGCAGAGGCAGACTGATCTCTGTGACTTTGAGGCCAGCCTTGTCTACAGATTGAGTTCCAGGACAGCCAAAGACTATTTCACAGAGAAACCCTTTCTCAAACAAACAACAACAACAAAAGGAATAAAAGGGTTCTACTGACTGAAAACAGTGCTCAGGACAAGGGCCCAGGGAGGAAGGGTTTGCAATAAGCATAAGGATGGGTTCTATTGACTGAGAAACAGTACTGGGGCCAGGGAGGAATAAGCTAGCAAACTTTTTTGCAAAGCACATGCTACCTCTTTGATGAGGATGGGCTCTACTGAGGGACGATGCTCGGGATTCTGGGAGATTTGATGAGGGCTGGCTTTGTAGAACAGCAGACATTACCAGGTGCTAACATGTCCACTCAGTTTCTTTCTTTTCTAGTGCTGTCTGTAAGCTGTGCCCTCCACAGCTGCCCTCAGAGATCCGCCTGCCTCTGCCCCCCAAGTGCTGGGATTAAAGACATGTGCCACCAGCCCTGTGAGAGGTTAGATCCTTTTGCCAGAGTTCAGGATCTAGACAAGGGTGTGCAGTGTGGCCACTTGTCAGCGTTGTACCAGTTTCCAGAAGTAGCACTCGGGCAAGAGAGAGACTCACCATGGAAACAGCCCAGTCGGTAAGAACCTGCATGAGTCTGACCACCTGGGCTCTATCTCAAGTACCCGGGAGAGAAGAGATAGGGCTAGTGAGATGGCTCATTGGGTAAAAAGTGCTCGCTGCCAAGTCTGAGGACCTGAGTTCAATCCCCAGCACCCACATGGTGGGTCACAGCCATCTGAAACTCCAGTTCAAGAGGATCCAAAGCCCTCTTCTGACTTCTGCAGGCACCATGCACATACATACAAATAAAGACAAAATGTTCATACATAATTGAAAAACAAAAACAACTGGGTTTTAGATTTTTTTTATTGATTTTTATTGAGCTCTACATTTTTCTTTACTTCCCTCCCTGCCTCTCCCTTCCCCCCTTCAACCCTCCCCCAAGGTCCCCATGCTTCCAATTTACTCAGGAGAGCTTGTCTTTTTCTACTTTCTATTTCCCATGTAGATTAGATCTATGTAAGTCTCTCTTAGTGTCCACATTGTTGTCTAAGTTCTCTGGGATTGTGGTTTGTAGGCTGGCTTTCTTTGCTTTATGTTTAAAAACCACCTATGAGTGAGTACATGTGATAATTGTCTTTCTGTGTTTTTTAAAGAGGCCAACCAGTGGTAGGTAGCGCCTGCCTTTAAGCCCAGTACTCAGGAGATAGAGGCAGGCCTGTGAGCTCAAGGCCAGCATGGTCCACAGAGGGAGTTCCAGGACAGCCAGGGCTACAGTGAAACCCTGTTTTGGAAAAAACCAAAGGGGAGGGGGCGTTGAGATGGCTCAGTGGGTAAAAGTGTTTGCTGCTAAGCCTGAGGACCTGAGTTCAGTCCCCAGGGCCCACATGGTAGAAGGAGAGCACAGAATTCTCTGAGTTGTCCTTTGTGCTGGTGCCACGGCACATCCGTGTACACACACTCTGGAATGTACAAAGAAGGTTTTTTAAAAAAATAATTTTGTCTTAAGCCACACCTGTGGTCAAATGGTCCCTACTTTCTTCTGAGCCTTGTGTTCAAGCCTTTTTCCTTTTCCTTTTAAAGCTGGAGGAGGCAGAGAAAGGGGAGTCCTTGGGGCTTACTGGTCAGCCAATCTAGCTGACCTCGTGAACTCCCAGTTCAGTGAGAGACTGTCTCCAAAACTGTGGCGCTGCCTGCTGTAAATCCCCACCCGGGAGAGGCAGAGGTGGGGGAGCTTGGTAAGGTTAGAAGCAGAGCAGCTTCTAGGCCAGCTAGAGCCATCAGTAAGACCCTGTCTCAAAAAGGGGCTGGGGGTCTAGAGGGTGGAGAGATGGCTCAGCCATTAAGAGTTCTTCCAGGGGGCAGGAGAGATGGCTCAGTGGTTAAGAGCACTGACTGCTCTTCCAGAGGACCCGGGTTCAATTCCCAGCACCCACATGGCAGCTCACAACTGTCTGAAGATCCAGTTCCAGGGGATCTGACACCTTCGCACTAATGCACATAAAATAAAAGTTAAATCAAACATAAAAAAATATTTTTTTTTAAAAAAAGAGTTCTTCCAGGGTTTGATTCCCAGCACTTACAAGGTAGCTCACAACCATCTCTAACTCCAATTCCAGGGATCCAACACCCTCTTCTGACCTTCACAGGCAGTAGGCATGCATGTAATATATAGACATACATGCAAGCAAAATACACATAAAATTGTTTAAAAGCCAGCTATCTCAGTCCGGGCCGGTGGTGGTGGCACACGCCTTTAATCCTAGCACTCGGGAAGCAGAGGCAGGTGGATCTCTGTGAGTTCGAGCCAGCCTGGTGTACAAGAGTTAGTTCCAGGATAGGCTCTAAAACTACAACGAAACCCTGTCTCTAAAAAAAAAAAAAAAAAAAAAAAAAAAGCCAGCTATCTCGGCAGTTATACAGTGAGGTAGGAGACTACTGAAAAACTGTTCTCTTGCCTCCACAAAAGTAATGTGGACTATACATCTGTGTACAGATACACGGCAAAATAAATGGATTTTTAGAAAAAAATGAACTGGGGTGTAAGGTAGGGGTGACATGCACCTTTAGTCCCAGCACTCAGGAGGCAGACCCAGATCTCCATGAGCTCCAGGCCAGCCTGGTCTATGTGGAGAAACCCTATCTCAGGAAAAAAAAAAAAAAAAAAAAGAAAACCTGCCAGGTATGAGCCAGTGAGCTGACTCATTGTATAAAGGTACTTGTGCCAAGCCTGGAAAACTGAGTTTAATCCTAAAACCCACATGCTGGAAGAGAGAGCCAACTCTCCATGCTATCCCTGACCTCCACACAAGTGCATGTAGTGTATACATGAGGCAGGCATGCACGAGCACACACAATAAATCAAATATAATTTTTAAAAATGGGCTGGAGAGATGGCTCAGAGGTTAACAGCACTGACTGCTTGCTCTTCCAGAGAACTTGAGTCCAAATCCTAGCACCCACAAGGTGGCTCACAAACATCTATGAGATTTGGTGCCCTCTTCTGGTAAGCAGACATATATGTGTACATAATAAATAAATCTTTTTAAAAAAATTATCAGGCTTGATGGCTCCCACCTGTAATCTCAGCACTTAGAAAGTAGAGGAGTTTAAGGCCATCCTTGGCTACATAGTAAATCTGAAGCAAGCCTGGGCTATATGATACTCTTATCTCAAAAACAACAAAATCAAGCAAAAAGCCTTGGAGCTTTGTAGGCTAGGCTCTCTGGTCTGAACTGTTCTCTGTCTTACAGGTGTGTTGCCAGGCTAACGCTGTCTCCATTTCTCTTGACTGGTGGCTGAATCTGCAGAGGCATGAGCTGGGTCCAGGCCAGACTGCTGGCCCGAGGCCTCTCTAGGGGCTGGGGAGGTATCTGCAGGACTGGCCTCTCAGAAGCTCCTGTTGCTCAGGTAACCACAGGCTAGGCATTCATGAGTGGAGGGGTAAGGCCTGGGCTTTACACTCACCTTCTCAAGATCAGGTCACAGAAGACCTGCCTAGCCCGTTTGTTTTGTTATTTTGCCATTGCTGTACTAAAGTACGATGACCAAAAGCAACTTAAAGGTATTTGGGCTTGTGGTCCTGAGGATGAGTCCATATGACAGGGGAGGCATGGCAGCAGGTGGCCAGAGCAGACGCCAGGGTCACACTCAAGCACACATAGGAAGTGGAGAGTAAACTGTACAGTTGAAGCATAAATCCTCAAAGCCCCCTCCAGTGACATACTTCCTCCTGCAAGGCTCCAAGTCCCAAAGGTTCCATAATCCAAAAGCACCTACTGGAAACCAAGTGATCAAATAGAAGCCTATGGGGAATTTCTTATCCAAACCACAATAGTATGTGTATTTTTGGATTGTGTGTGTAAGAGCCATATGTAATAGCAAATGGCCTCAGAATATGATGTGTGGTTCAAGCTAGCCTTGAGATCTCAATTCTCCTGCCTTAGCCTCCTGGGGGTTGGCATTTTAGGTGTGTACCACCATGTGGCAGTGTACTTTGTCATGGTACCTAAGCTAGGGCTAGCGGCCACAGTCTCAAAGCTCCTCCATGATGTTGAGGGCACCTCTGCCAGGAAAGCTAAGTGGCATCCGTGCTCTCCCAGGTGTCCCTCCGGGCCCCACGAGGCCTCCACTGCAGTGCAGTTACACACAAGGATGACACATGGTTGATTCCTCGACCTCCCGAGCCCCAGAGGAAGCCCAACAAGGTCCCAGTTGTCCATGAAGAACTGTTCGGGTCATCGGCAAACGGGGAACGAGACAAGAAAAGCTTCATTCGTGCCGTGCGCAGCTTTGGGGAGCACAGTGTGCGCAAGCGTGGCCACGTGGACTTCATCTACCTAGCGCTGCGCAAGATGCCAGAGTTCGGCGTGGAGCGGGACCTGTCAGTGTACAACCTGCTGCTGGATGTCTTCCCCAAGGAGGTCTTCAGGCCCCGCAATGTTATCCAACGCATCTTCGTCCACTATCCACGGCAGCAGGAGTGTGGGCTTGCTGTGCTGGATCAGATGGAAAGACACGGTGAGGGATGTGGGCCCAGCCTTAGCACACCTGCTTCATTCCCCTGCTTTCTCCGTCTCTACCTCTCAGGATTTCTACTCCTCTTAGAATTACTGGGATGAGGCTGTAGCTCAGTTGGAGGACTTACTGGGATGCTCCGAGGCTGATCCCCAGCATCCAGCAGCCTCAGGTGCACGCCTGTCACCCCAGCTCCTGGGGGAGGGGGGTGGAGTGGACGCAGGCATTCAAGCTCATCCTTACTATGTAAGTTTTGCTTTGAATTTGTTTGCCTTTTGTTTTGTTTTGTTTTTTGTTTTTCGAGACAGGGTTTCTCTGTTTAACAGCCCTGGCTGTCCTGGAACGCTCTTTGTAGACCAAACTGGCTTCAGACTGAGTGTTGGGGCTAAAGGCATGCACTACCATGCCCAGCCTTTGTTTTCTGTGAGTTCATGAGTGAGTGCATGTGCCCCAGGGAGCCAGAAGAGGGCTGGATACCCTGGAATTGGAGTTCACGTGGTCCACGTTCTCAACTGCTGAGCCATTTTTTCTCCAGCCCTTTTGCCCGCCCCAATACGTACATTTTACATCCTCTCACGTGGCCCAGGTTGACCTTGAATTTGCTGTGCTGTTTAGCCAAGCCTGGCCTTGGACTCCTGATTTTTGCCTCTCGTTCCAAATCTTGGGATTATAGCCTGTGCTGCTGTGCTCTTTCGTATGGTAAAGTCAAACTGGAGCTGTGTGTGCCAGGCCAGCACTTTTACTCGGCTACACCCCAGCCCCAGCTTCAAACAAAACAAGCACTGATGGCCGGGTGTGGTGGCGCACACCTTTAATCCCAGCTCTGGAAGGCAGAGACAGGCAGATCTCAGAGTTCCAGGCCAGCCAGGGCTATACATATAGACCCTGTACCAAAATAAGAAAGAAAAAAAAATCATGAAAAGTAAATCCCCTTTAATTCTGCCCTCCCTTCCTGCTCTTTCCTGACTTGACATTTGTCTAACCATACATGACTCTCTGAGGCTCTACCTGGATCTTCCCAGCACAGGAGTCATGCCTGACAGAGAGACAGAGTTCCTACTGATTCAGATATTTGGACGCCACAGTTACCCCATGCTCAAGTTCCTACGGATGAAGCTGTGGCTCACCCGCTTCAAGAATATCAACCCCTACCCTGTGCCCCGAGATCTGCCCCAGGACCCTTTGGACCTGGCTAAGCTAAGCCTGCGACACATGGAGCCTGACCTCAGTGCCAAGGTCACTGTCTACCAGGTATGCATTCCTGTTGGTTCCTGCAGCTACCATCCCTGGCTGGGCTCTCCTTCACTCATGGTGTTAATGCTCATGGCCTTCCTTATTACCGCAGTTGGACCTGAATTAGTCTATTTAGCCATTACAGAAACATCCTGTGTCAGGTGTATTTGTCCCTTCTTGTACAATGACTTGGACGAGGTCACTGCGGGTTGCACATAAGTTAGATGGCTCCGAGGTCCCTTCAGGATGGGCTCAATGTTGGCAGCCCCGGCCAAACTGGCTACAAAGAAAGAGGAAGGGACCACTTTTGTAACATCTAGGGGACCTGGTACAGTAGTTCAGGATTTGCTGGCATCCTTTTTCCCTTTGCCTTCTCTGGCTCCCCGTAGATGCTCTGGAGTCACAATCTTGCATCCCTGCTATTCCTTGCAGATGTCTTTGCCCAGTGACTCTACAGGCATAGATCCCATCCAGCCCCACATTGTAGGTAAGACCCCAGCCTGTCCCAGTTTCTGCCGGATCCCTCTGGGCCTTTCGCTGCTAAGGCATCACTAGGTTCTCATCTCCACACCAGGAATCCAGAGTCCTGATCAGCAAGCTGCCCTGGCCCGCCACAACCCATCCAAGCCTGTTTTTGTCGAGGGCCCCTTCCCTCTCTGGCTGCGCAATAAATGTGTCTATTATCACATCCTGAGAGCTGATCTGCCATCCCCTGAGGAAGAGGTGAGTTACATCCCAGAACCCACATGTCAAAGGAAAGAACTGACTCCTGGGAGTTGTTCTCTGAGCTACACAGGGTTGTGCAGAAATATAATTTAAAAAAACAAGAAATACATAGTGGCATATATTTTTAATTCCAGCACTCAGGAGACTGAGGCAGGCAGATCTCTGAGAGTTCAAGGCCACTGTGGTCTGTACAGTGAGTTCCAGATTAGCCAGGACTGTAGATTCTGTCTCAGAAAAAGGGGTAGGGGCTGGCACGGTCTTGAAGTTCAGATGAGGAGCTGGGATTCTGTGTTCTGGCCTCTGATCACGCTTGCTCTCTCTTTCCGAAAGTAGAAAGTAGAGGAGATCCCAGAAGAATGGAATCTCTACTACCCAATGAAGCTGGACCTGGAATATTCTAGGAGCGGTTGGGACAACTATGAGTTTGACGTGGACAAAGGTAAAAGCAGTTTTCTGTACAGAACATCCTGTGTGGTGGCCATGGGACCTCAGGCTGAGACACTGCTCATTTCTCCAGTCCCCACAATCAGGGGTCATGTACTCCTGGGGAACCTGACCTCCTTAGCCACCCCCTCTCCCTTAGATCTTTTATGGAGCATTATGCACCAGCTAGTAACATGATCAGGACAGATGCAAGTCTCAGGTCAGTAGGGAACACTCAAGTTACGTAAGGGAGTTGAGAGGAGGCACGGGCAGCTTCCAGGTTTGGGGTCAAGGCCAGCTTCCTGATAGCATCTGAAGAAGCAGGTGGCATAGCCCAGGTAAAACAAATGTAAAACCAGTATGTAGCAGGGGGCTGCTCTGTGAATGTTTGGAGGTGCCCATCAGTGGGAGGTCAGAGTACCTCAAGGTGGTGAGGGCAAACTCCTCTCTCCTAACAGTGACAGAAGGCCCCGTCTTCGCCATGTGCATGGCTGGTGCCCATGACCAGGCAACACTGGTCAAGTGGATCCAGGGCTTGCAGGAGAACAACCCAACCCTGGCACAGGTCCCTGTGATATTTCGCCTGGCCAGGTCCACGGGGGAGCTGCTGACAATCTCGAGGCAGGAGGAACAGTCCCCTCCCCACAGCCCTCCCAAGGGCCAGGAGGAAGATGAGGCCTTTCAGGCACAGCAGCAGCAGGGTCAGAGTTGAGTCTGAGCTGTAACGAGGCAAAGAGAGACCGGACTGATACAAAATAATATGGACAAAATAAAATCTTCTTCCCTGGCCTTGCGGCTTCCCTTCAGATGTTATGCATGATTCGTCTGGCTCTACCTTTCTGGGACCCTCCTTTTTATTTACCTTTAAACTCCGTTGATGTATTTGTGGTGTGGGAGGGGTGTGTGGAGGTGAGAAGACTATTTGCTGGAGTCAGTTCTGCCTTTCCACCCTGAGTCCTGCAAATGGAACTCAGATTGCCAGGTTTGGCAGGATTCGCCTTTACCCGCAGAGCCATCACCATGGCCTTTAAAAAAAAAAAATTAAGATAGTGTTAAGTAGCCCACACTGCTCTAAAATTCAAGAGACAGCCAAGGATAACCTCCGGAACGTACTGCCTTGACTTCCCAAGTAGCCCCGTAACTGGAGTGTGTCTTCCTGGCCGGCGCATGCGCAGCTCCGGCTAACTGTCCCTCGTTTGGCGCCGCGGGCAGTGGAGAACCTGTGAGAAATCTCCCGGCGGCGCAGACTAGGCGCGCCACTTCCGGTTGAGGCTCCTAACAACGGGGGAGGCCGGTAACCAGGGTGGGGGGGGATGGCGGAGCGGGCTCCAGAGCCCGGGGCGGAGGCGGGGGCGGGGGCAGGCGGGGAGACGGCGGCAGAGGAGGGCGCGGCGGGTCGAAAGGCGCGGGGCCGACCGCGGCTCACAGAGTCGGACCGGGCCCGGAGGCGGCTCGAGTCCCGGAAGAAGTACGACGTGCGGCGCGTGTACCTGGGCGAGGCGCACGGCCCCTGGGTGGACCTGAGACGGCGCAGCGGCTGGAGCGACGCCAAACTCGCTGCCTACCTCATTTCGCTGGAGCGCGGCCAGCGTACCGGCCGCCACGGGTGAGGGGGCGCGGGCCCGGGAGAGGGAGGGAAGGAGGGAGAGGCGGGGAGAGCGCGGCCCCCGCCCCCGGAACTGGAGGCTCCGCCCCCGAGCCACCAAGCAGGCCTCGGTCTCAGGCTTAGGCGACCCGGACCCCTCACGCGCCGCCTCCGGCCTGCTTACTATCCAATGCCAGCCTTTCCCCGCCCCTCTGCCCGCCTCCAGGAGCTCTGACTGGCCCATCCTGGCCTCGGTTGGGGCGTCCCGCAGGTGTGAATTTGCAAAGGTGCTTGGCACTCTAGTTTTCTGTATGTGACTAGCATGTATGTATGTATGTATGCATGCATGCATGCATGCATGCATGTACACCACCTGCGTGCCTGCTGTCTGCGGAGGTCAGAAGAGGGTGTTAGATCCCCTGGAACTGGAGTTACGGATGGTTGTGAACCACATGTAGGTGCTGGTAACCAAACCCGGTCCTCTGCAAGTGCAGAAAGGGGTCTTCACCACTGAGTCATCTCTCTAGCCAGCGCTCTGTTTCAACTCCCTTGTCGGGGCTACCTATAAATTCAGCAGGAAGGGGAAGACTCCACCTGTCCTGCTCCTTCTGAACTCGAAGACTTTGCGAAGGACTCCGGTCCTCCCTGATGCCAGTTAACTCGGAGCTGAGTTGCTCCCCAGGAGCCAAGGGCCTTAGGGGTGCCGTGGCTTAATTAATTATTTATTTGTTGGTTAGTTTCTCGAGACAGGGTTTCTCTGTGTAGCCCTGGCCAACCTCGAACTCGCTCTGTAGACCAGGCTGGTCTCGAATTCAAGGATCTGTCTGTTCTCAGCATCCTGCGTACTGGGACTAAAGGCATGCACCAGGCTTGGCATAGGGTTCTTTTAAGATTTTATTAGTGTGTGTGTATGTGTGTGTGTGTGTGGGCCCACAGGTGGAGATTAGAGAATAGCCATGTGGAACTGGTCCTCTCCTACCATGTGTGTTTTGCCACACTGTAGGTGTTCATATGTTGGTAAATTGACATGTACTGCTTGCCCATACTGAGAAACTGTCTCTGAAAGTACGTCCGCCTCCTCCCCCATATTTTAGAGCCAAGCATGTTTGTATCAGTGCCCTCCAACACCCTTTGTCTGGGGTAGGGTGGCCCCTCTAACTCAGTGACAGGAAGAGGAGAAAACTGCAGAACAGCCCAAGAGTAAAGACCCTGTGCCCTTAAGGACAGCAGAAGGCGGAGTGTTTCCAACAGAGCTTACTACTGTTTGTTCCATGATGCAAAAATACCTGCAGTGGGAAAGAGGCTGAAGTTGAGCTGTGGAGAGAGAGCTCAACCTGGAACCCCAACTGACACCTCAGCTTCCCCAGCCAGCTGCTGCATGTTGTGAATGCCAGATCCGATGTTAGCTCTGTTTGGTCTGCACAGACAGTTCCAGCCAGCCAGGGCCACATCATGATACCCTGTCTCAAATAAAATTACAGAGCTTAGAAAGGATCCAGCCACAGTGGGGATTCACAGTGTATCTTATTCTTCTCTTGTTGACCTCATCTGTCTGATTCTGGGGGCTGGAGAGGTAACTCAGTGCTTAAGAGCACTTGTTGCTCTTGCAGAGGACCTGGGTTTGGTTCTAGGTTGTGGTTTACAACCATCTGTAACTCCAGTTCCAAGGGATCCTTCTGACCTCCATGGGCAGCAGGCACATACATGGTACAAAGGCATAAATGCAGGCAAAAACTTATGCACATAAAATAATAAAATCATTTTTTAAAAGTTAGCCAGGCATAGTGGCACATGCCTTTAATCCTAGCTCTTTGGAGGGCGATGCAGGTGGAGCTCTCTGAGTTTGAGGCTAGCCTGGTCTACGTATTGAGTTCCAAGATAGCCAGGGCCACATAGAGAGAAACCTTATTTCAAAAGGAAAAACAAAACAAAATAAAAATAATTTGATTCTGTGGGGCAGTAATCAGCCAGGAGCAAGGGGTATATAACTCAGTGGTCAGTGGTGGAGTACCTCATATGTGAAAAGCTCTGGATCCCACCCCCACCCAGCAAGCATGCATGTTTGTAATCACAGCACTTCAGAGAAAGGCATTTGCTCCCAAGCCTAATTACCTTAGTTGATCCCCAGGACACATTAGTAGAAGAAAACTGACTCCTGCAAGCTGTCCTCTGCCCTCCATACACAATCACTATGACACATTCCCTACCTCTATAAATAAGTGTAACACAAATTATTATTACTATTATTATTATTTTGGTTTTTTGAGACAGGGTTTCTCTGCATCTTTGGAGCCTGTCCTGGAACACAAATTATTTTTAAGAATAAAACTCTTACATTGAAGCATGAGGAGTAAAGGTAGGCCCTGGGAGGCCAGGAAGAAGGAATTTGCAATAATCCTCCTGCCTCTGCTTCTTGAGTTCTGGGATTGGATTATAGGCATGAGCTGTCACATAGGGTTTATTTGATTCAGTGAAAGGAACCCTAGGCTCTGCATGCTAGGCATGTGCTCCAATATTTTTTTTCTATTATTTTTTTCTATATTTTACTTCTTGAAACAGGGTTTCCCTATATGATGTAAGCTGGCCTTGACTTCTTGATATAATCCAGACTGGCCTCAAATTCATGATCCTCCCACATCTGCCTTCTGAGTGCTGGGGAGACAGGTGTGTGCCCACACTTCTGACTAACATTATCAATTGATGGTTGGTGGAATTTGTGGATATAGGGACTGACTCTGAATACAAGCCATTTGCCCCGTGGGGTAGGAGTCAAGGAACTCTCTTAGCATTCTTCCCAGTCTCCCACATCCCATCTGCCTGGGACCTTCTGAGGGCTAGTGTTCTCTGAGCTAAGTAATGGTAAGAGGCCTCCATTCGGGGTTGCTGCCAGTGGCAGTTACCCAAACCAAGGACCGCTGGAAAGGGAACAGACAGCAGAAGTTCAGGTTCCATCCCAGAGCAGATGAACTGCTGTCATTTTCTACCAGCTCAGGCCCCAAATTCACCCTCACCGCCTCTCTGTATTGCAGGAAGCCTTGGGAGCAAGTCCCCAAAAAGCCAAAACGGAAGAAAAGTAAGTGGAGCTGCAGCATGGGGAGGGGTGGGAGCACATGCAGTGCATAGCCTAGAAGCAACCCAGTTACCATCCCTGTCCCTTTGCTGCGTGGTTGGAAGGTGGAAGCGCCAGTCCCTGCCCCACCTGCTAGAGGCAGAGTGTTGTGTGCCAGGTAGACCGAATCTAAAGAGGCCCCACCCAGCAGGACCTCAGTGCCTTACCAAATCATTAGGCTGTGGGTCTCCATGGCATTCAGCTGGGTGATTAAGAGAACCACCTGGTGGCAATGAGCCCTGCTCTGCCTCTTTTTTGACACATGGGTCTCAGTGGAGCTCAGGCTCATTCTATAGCAGAGGGTGGTCTTTATGCCACAGTGCTAGGCTGACAGGTATGTGCCACAAGTCCAGTTCATGTGCTCTTAGCGATGGAACCCATGGCTGTGTGCTCACTGAGTAGGTTCTCTACAACTAAGCCATATCCCCAGCTTCCAATTTAAAAAAAACAAACATGTATTTATTCTTTTATTTGTGTGCGTGCATACGTGCATACACATCACAGGTGTGAAGTCAGAACTACTTGTGGAAGTTGGTTCTTGCTTTCTACCACATAGGTCCTGAGTATCTAACTCAGGTGGGTCAGGCTTGGTAGCCAGTTACTTACCACTGAACTATCTTTGTGGCATACTTTTTTTTTTTCTGACTTGTTTTACTGTGCAACCCAGGCTAGCCTCAAAACTCAAAATCACCCTGTCTGATGGGATTACAGGCATGCCTAACCATTCCCACTCACAGCTTTGGCACATGAGTTCTTGGAGGCAGAGGCAAGTCACCATCTTTACTGTGCAACCCCAAAGGGTTAGGTAGTGCCAGGCTGGAAGTGGAGCAGCTGTTGAAGTTCCATGTCACTGATGTGGTTCTCATGAGGATGGAGACCTTAGCACACTCCCTCAGCCCAAATACCTCTCCTTCTCAGCTCTACAGGTGTAGGACAGCCCTACCCCATCACACTCATAGGCCCTAGTGTTGCTCTGTGCCCTTGTGGCTTCTTTACCCCTTCTGCCTCTGTGGCAGTCTCCAAAGGTGGAATCCTGGTTCTCCCCTGGCCACTCACTTAGAGCTGCCCAGCCAGATTGTGACCAAGCCTAGATCTGAACGCAGGCTGTTTGGCTCTGCCATTCCCACCCTCCAGCACCCTCACCATGTCTGGTGAGTCCTTGCCCTAGCCAGCCCTGAGGAAACAATACTGGCTGTGTGGAGTGACAGCCTTTGTGGAGCTGTCATTCCAGTGGGGGAGACAGACAGGCGGTATCTGAATAGACAGCCACAGGCAGCTTCTTGGTGCTGTC
Source organism: Chionomys nivalis (assembly GCF_950005125.1). Taxonomy (NCBI): domain Eukaryota; kingdom Metazoa; phylum Chordata; class Mammalia; order Rodentia; family Cricetidae; genus Chionomys; species Chionomys nivalis. The sequence continues at coordinate 21,571,458 of NC_080089.1, read as the reverse complement.
ATGAACAGACCGAAGTTGGCTAGCATGACTCTGAAGAGCGTGGCTTCTTAGGGGAGGGCATCTGTGGGTGATCTCTGGGTGGAGGCACTGAGTGAGGCTGTCATCTGGAGGATGTGCAAGGGCCGAGGCAGGACCTTACCTAGGTCATTTAAAGGACAGCTAGGAGGCCATGTGGCTGGAAGGGGTGAAGAGGAGTATAAAAGGGAAGGTGTAGGACCTGACAATAGTATATGGTCTTGCTAGCCACCTTGGCACTTGCTTTTCTCTTGCCCCTTTTGAGGTGGTGACCAGTGGATTTTGAGCTGAGAGGGGATATGCCCTGCTCTTCTGGCACCCCCTTGTGGCTGTAGATGTTAGCATGCTGACACCAGGGAGAACTCCTAAGACTGTGTGGCTCTAGCCCAGAGGTATTGATGAAGATTTTTATTAAGAAGCAGCTGGGTATGGTGGCACACATCTTGAATCCCCCCAAAAAACCAGCTAAAAGCTGAGCAGTGGCGCATACCTTTAATCCCAGCACTGGGGAAACAGAAGCAGGCAGATCTCTCTGAGTTCAAAGCTATCTTGGGCTACATATGAGCCCCCCCCCTTTTTTTAAGGAAAACAGCTAACAATTATTTTGCCTCTAGTATGTGCCAGTTCCCATAATCTATATGACTTCACTCAGCCATGAGCAGTACCTGGCCAACTCTGGATCCTAGTTGTCTCTAGGTTGTGTTACCTCTCCTATCCTAGGTTTCATCTCCTGCTAAGTGGGAGTGGGATTCAAGAGGCTGTCTCAGACTGTGGGAACTGTGGGCTCCAGGGGGAGTAGAGCGCCTGTCCTCATGTCCACCTGGATCCTGTGTCCACAGGGCGGAGGCGCAACGTGAACTGCCTGAAGAACGTGGTGATCTGGTATGAGGACCACAAACACCGATGCCCATATGAGCCGCACCTGGCTGAGCTTGACCCTACCTTTGGCCTTTACACAACGGCTGTGTGGCAGTGTGAAGCTGGCCACCGCTACTTCCAGGACCTGCACTCTCCACTCAAGCCCTTAAGTGACTCAGAGCCGGACAGTGACAAAGGTGGGTCTTCAGGGCACGGGCACTGGGGATAGCAGGCATGGGCCTCTGCCCTCTTCCCAGGTGGACCAGCCTGGACTGCTGTCAGAACTGTATCAGCCAGGATGTAGCCTGGCCAAGCCCTGCGCAGACTTGCAGCCTTTGAGTCCCTGCCAAGCTGAGCAGAATGCTGTCCTCCTGTGCACTAACAGCCTTTTCATTTCTTCCAGCTTTCTCAGCTCCCTTTCCCTGTCTCTCCCTTCTCACTCCCTTTGTTCTCATCAGCTGAATTACTGGTTTTGGTTTCCTTTTAAATATTTTATGCATTTTTTTATTTGTTTTTGACTGGCCTGGAACTTGCTATTTTAGATCATGCTGACTTTGAACTCACACTAATCCGCCTGCCTCTGCCTCCCGAATGCTGGAATTAAGGTGTGCACCACCACATTCAATCCTGTTTTGTTTTTTTAAGTCAGGGTCTTGAGTTTTGGACAACCCTTCTACCTCGGCATACCAAGTACTGGGATTACAGATGTGCACGCAAAACCTGACCTCTCAGTAGTATATTCTAAGCAGGCATCTGCCACTTGGTCATGCCCTTAGCTCCTCACTGAAAGATTCTAAGTACATGTTCTTCAACTGAGCCACACCTCCTCAGCCCCCACTCCCTTTTTTTTAGCCCTTAAAGTTTTTTTTTTATAAACTTTTTGTTTATGTATATTGTTATTTTGCTTGTGTATGTCTATGCATCGCAGTGCCTTTGTGGGCCAGAAGTGGTGTTGTAGTCCCTGGTCCTCTAGAAGATCAATCAGTACTCTTAACCTCTAAGCCATCTCTCCAGCCCCTTTCAGCCCTCTTTTTAGTTTTGAGATAAGGTTTCATCAAGTTCCCCAAGCTGGCTTTGAACTCTCTGTAGCTCTAGTAAACCTTGAATTTGAACTTGAAATCCTCCTGCCTCAGCATCCCAAGTAGTTAGGATTACTGCCTGGGCCACACTCAAGCTTCTTTCCTGCCTTTGATCTTCTGTTTTCCACTGTCATCCCTGCCGTCCCCCACCCCACCCAGGTCTGTCACATTTACTATCCCCTCTCTCTCCTCTCTTACACAAGTCACATTGGGCTAGCTGCCCACTGAGTCTGGGAGGGACTCCCAGGAAGGCCCAAGTTCATCCTGGTGTGGGCAGTGAGGATGCTGCATGCTAACTACCTCAGGACTTGGCGTGACTGACAAGGCCTATAGGGCCAGTTGCCAAGTGCTGTGGCAGGCCTGAGGGTGGGGTCAGTCATCAGAGCTAAGTCTGTGCTGGCAGGCATCACCAAGCAGGTGGCATCCCAGCTGGCTGAAGGGAAGCTGAGATGAGAAGTACTCCTGGTGGGCCTCACACCCACGGCCACCCCTCTGGGCCTTGGCCAGTCTCCAGAGGGCAGGAGTCTTAGTTAGGGTTTCTTTCGCTGTGAAGAAACACCATTACCACAGCAACTCTTACAAAGGAAAACATTTAATTGGGGTGGCTTACAGTTCAGAGGTTTTAGTCCATTATCATGGTGAGACATGGTGTTGTGCAGACATATATGTTGCTGAAGAAGGAGCTAAGAGTTCTACACCTTGATCCAAAGGCAGCAGGAAGTGAACTGAGACACTGGGCATGGCTTGAGCATATATGAGACTTCAAAGCCCACCCCCACAGTAACACACTTCCTCCAACAAGGTCATGTCTACTCCAACAAAGCCACACCTCCTAATAGTGCTACTCCCTATGAGCTTATGGGGGCCCAATGACATTCAAACTATCAGAGCAGGTATCCTGTGCTTTTTGTTTAGCACCCTGTCCTCTTTAGCCTGCCACTTCTCCCTCAGTGTGCCCCACTGGAGGCCCTGCCCTGGGCCATCTGACTTCTCCCCATAGCCCTGTCATTTGTCCTGCTGTAGGAGGATTGGGACTCATCTATCTGGTACTTCTTAGGCCATGATGGTGTCATCCCAGGCCAACACTGACCTCTATAATTGAGCTTTTGGGAGTGAGCCCTGTGATTCATTAGCCGTGTCTGCCCAGGCAGTGGTAAGGAGGTGGCTTTGCTCCTGTTCTGGCCTTGTCCCCAAGCGCCTCTCCCTACCTTGGCCAATGCCTGGGGTGGTCTTACCACCTCTCAAGAGTCAGACTGGGAACCTTCTGCTGGTCTGTGAAGTCCAGACACAAAGAGATGTTTGTTGTGTTGGTGCTTCGAGTGGAGTCCAGAGCCTACAGGTGATAGGCAAACATTCTCCCCTGAGCTTTTTTGGAGCCAGGGATGGAGCACCAGGTTGCCCATGCTGACCTTGAATTCATTTTATAATGCCAGTAGGCCTTGAGCTAGTGATCTTTCCACCTCAGTCTCCTGAGTAACTGGGGGCTGAGGTGTTACAAGTGGCAGAAAGGCCTGTTCCTCTTCCCAGCCACCCTGCGGCATCCAATCAAGATGGTCTCCATGCCTGTGTGAGTCAGCTCTCTGCCACTATACTGAATGCCCAGAACAACCCACTTAGGACAAGAAAGGCTTGCCTAGGTCTCAGAGGCTCTGGTGCCGTTGGAACTTGATGCTTAGGGACAGCAACAGTGGGGCTGCCTGCAGGAAAGTGCCGGTCATCACAGCTTCTGCCAGAGAAGAGTGGAGTGGGCTAAGGCCCCACAGTTTCCTTAAAGACCCACCTGTGGCCTGAGTCCTCAGGCTCAGCCTGCCTGTTAAAGGCTTCCCCACCTTCTAATGGTGCCGTTTTTGGAACCATATCTTTAAAACAGGAGCCTTTGGGGAACACTTAGCCAAGCCATAGCCATACCCCAAGGGTCACTAAGAAGCTAAAAGCAAAACTCATCTACTCGTTTGGTCTGTTTTCATAGTTAATAGTCCCAGTGCCAGTTGGGCTGGCCCCAGAGTGATTCTGGGGCCCAGAGTGGTGCTGTAAAGGCAGGCCCTTTACACAACTGCCAGCAGGTACTGATCCAGGCTCGGGAGCCGCAGAACTAATGGTCCCCGATGGCATGGCCAGTTGTGTTTTGAGCATAATAACATAAGTTCCAATCACTCATGGCTCCATTCCCTTCAGTCTTTGTGTGTGGAGTTTAGTAACAATATGTGACTGAAATATTGGGCCTTGGCTTACTGGTGGCCTTCTGGGAGTGGAAGGAGTGCTCTGCCCAGGGGCCTCCTTTGTGTGTGCACATGCGTGTGAACATATGAGTGCAGGTGCTCAAGGAGGCCGGAAGCCTTTGATCCCCTGGAGCTAGAGTTGCAGGTAGTAAGCTTCCTAACATAGGTGTTGGGACTGAATGTCTGCAATAGCAGTATGTGCTTTTAACTACTGAGCCATGTCTCTGGCCCCTTTGTGGCATTTCAGTTCTAGAGCAGAAGCAGATGATAAATAAAATAAGCAAGTACATCAGATATTCTGGAAAGGGGAATTGTTTGAGACAGGTGATCAGGATGCCTCCCTGGGAAAGTCGATGAACTGACACACCCCAAACCTGAGGACTCAGGTTCTTTTTGTCCTGTGGCTCTAGCCTCCTCTTGGGCCTGCCAGGATGGATGAGAGGGTCAGGAAGGTGGAAGCTTAGCCCAAGGGAAACCATATTGGCTGCTCTGTTGGCTGGAACCAGAGCTGTGCTGTGTCTACCTGTTGCAGGGCATGGGAGATGCAGACTAGCAGGGTGTGTGTGCACAGGAGGAAGCGCTGGCCTGTCTCTTTGGCAGGAAGTGATGAGCAGGTTCTTAGGAGCTGGGGAACCAAGCTCTATTGCAGAAATGCTGAGGCCATGACCAGCATCTGTAGGGATTGAAGAGAGGCAGTTGGGCTGTGGGTGGATGGATTTTGGATGTAGCCCCAACAGGTTTTACTGACAGCTTGGAAGTGGGTGTGAGAGAAGGTCAAGTATAGCCCCAGGACATTGGCTTGAGCTACAGGAAGGGTAGAACTGCCACCCTGTGAGACAGGGCCACCTGTGAGCAGCACAGGCTTTGCTGGAAGAAAATCTAGTGGGGAGGATCCCAGTGTCACCGAATGGATTCTGAGATGGGGGCAACAGAGAATGCAGTAGGGAAGCCCAGCTCCCCATGAATACCTGGAGTCACCAGGCCACTGGTGTAGCCTATGGTGTCAGAGAAACAGATACAGTTGAAGGGTAGGGAGGTGGTAGCTGGTCAGGTGCTTGCTATGCAAGCATGAGAACATGGAATCAATTCCCAGCACATGCATCAAAAAACCAGGTGTCATGGTATACCCTGTAATCCCAGCAGTGGGGAGACCTGACAGGAACTCCCTGGGGCTCAATGACCAGCCAGTCTAACCAAAATGGTGAACTCTTAAATTGAAGGAGAGACTCTATCTCCAAAAATAAAGTGAGCCAAACATGATGGCACATGTCTCAGCACTCGAGAGGCAATGACAGGTGGATCTCTGTGAGTTCAAGGCTAGCCTGGTCTACATAGTAAGTTCTGGACCAGCCAGTACTACATACTGAGACTCTTGATTCAAAATATACAGTAAAAATAAATGAATAAGGGAGGTAGAGAGTGATTGAGGAAGGTACCAAAATTGGCTTTTGACCTCCACATATATCTGTACACATGTGCACACATATTCGGACACATAAACACATACACACACATACAGTAGATACAGCCTGTATTCTGTGCCCATGTGTTTTATACTCAATGCTTCTGTCTGCATACAGAGTCAGCCAACTGAACATAGGGGCAAGATCAACATGTGTGAGGTCATTTCCAACACAACACAGTATGGGCCTCTTTTTGATTCCTTTTCCTTTTTTTTTTAAAAATAAATATTTATTTATTTATTATGTATACAATATTCTGTCTGTGTGTATGCCTGCAGGCCAGAAGAGGGCACCTGAGCCACCATGTGGTTGCTGGGAATTGAACTCAGGACCTTTGGAAGAGCAGGCAATGCTCTTAACCTCTGAGCCATCTCTCCAGCCCCCTCCTTTTTTTTTTTTTTTTTTTTTGAGATGCATAATTCTTTCTTCCTTCTGTTTTCTTTTGTCTATTTGCTTCCGAAGCAATACAGTATAGAAAGAGTGGTTTGTATTGTGTCAGGTATTACAAATTATTTAAGGCAAAAGAAGTGTGTATAAGTTCTCTGAAGGTTTGCATTTTATTATTTGTTTAATTTTTATTACATTTATTTGTTGGGAGGACTGTGTATGGCGTGCCACCAATGTCGATGTCAGTGAATATCAGAGGACAACTTAGTAGGGGTTGGTGCTCACCCTTCCACCATGGGGTCCTAGGGATCAAACTTAGATCCTCAGTTCTGGCTGCAAGTAATTTTTACCCACTGAGCCATCTCTGTAGCCCCCAGATACTGTATTTTATACACAGGATTTCAGTTTCTGAGAATGTTGATGTCAGCTTGGAGTTCTAGAACCAATAATTCCCCCTGAACAAACTTCCAGAATCTTTAGAATTTCCTGAATGGAGAAGGTTTTTTTTTTTTTGTTTGTTTGTTTGTTTGTAAACTAGTCACACAATGAGTAGTTGCCTAATTATTTATACTTTATCAGTGTGCATGTGTGTGTGCTCGCCTGTTTGTATGTGCACGTGCCAGAGAGGGCATCAGATCTCCTTGGGCTGTTGAGAGCTCCCTGGGAATAGAACTTGAGTCCTTTGGAAGTACAGCAAGTGCTCTTTAACCTTAAGCTGGGCCATTTTTACAGCCCTGATAGTGTTTTTTGTAATTCATATGGAGTTACTTTACGGAGCTCTTTGGAATACCCCTAAATCTATCCTAGTTAGGTGATTCTGAGCTGTAAACAGAAGTTTCTGTCCCTCCAGGTCCCACAGCCATTCAGTCCCAAAGAAACACACAGAGGCTTATATTAATTATAATCTGTTTGGCCTATTAGCTTAGGCTTATTAACTAGTTTTTACAACTTAAATTAACCCATAATTCTTGTCTGTGTTTAGCCACAGGGCTTGGTACCTTTCATCAGTGAGACATTCTCACTTTGTTTCCTCTGCATCTGGCTGGTGACTGCATCTCTGTCTTTTCTCTTCCCCAAATTCTCTTAGTCTGGTTTCCTTGCCTATACTTCCTGCATGGCTATTGGCCAATCAGCATTTCATTAAACCAGTATGAGTGACAAATCTTGACAGTGTACAAGAACATTATCCCACAGCACTGGGTACCACAACTACATAGCTGCTGGGTAGGGGGACTAGCCACCTACAAGACCAAACACAGGAGGAGAGGGAAGATGTAAGCTTAACACCCTCCCATCGGGGAGCGGCTGAACATTTGGTCATGAGAGCTCTTCTGAGGCTGGGGAGATGGCTTAATCAGTAAAATACTTGCTATTCAAATGTGAAGACATGAATTTGGGGCCCCAGCACCTGCAGAAAAGCTGAGTGCCAGCCAGTGAGCTAGCCCAGCAGGTAAAGGTGTTTGTTGCCAAGCCAGATGATCTGAGTTCTGTCTTTGGGACCCACATGGTGGAAGGAAAGAGCTAACTCGTGCAAGTAATCCTCTGGCCTCCATACATGGGCACCATGGTGCCCCTACCTGCAAATAAGTAAATGTGAGAAATAGAAAATAATAAGGGAGAGAGATTGAGGGAGACAGCAGATGTCCACCTCTGGCCTCCACCCATGCACACCCAGGCTCGTGAGCAGTGAGCGGAGAGCTCTGGTGGGGTGGATACTTGATGGTGCTGAGAGGGGGGCACATTCAGAGAAGTGCAGAAGCTGAAATCTGTCACCAGGACCAGGTACTGTGACTCCAGTGTTGACTTCTTCTGACCATTGATAAATTACAACTTCATGATAAAGTTGTGATCATAAGCAGACCAAAGGGAGAACTTTCTAAAGTTCCATAAGTCATCCCAGCAAGTCATGGCACCTGAGAGTGGCATCATGGGAATTCCTAGCTGATACCTCAGACACACAGGGTGGACCAGGATTTTCCATGGGCATCAGAAGTGGACAGAGCCTTGTGACAGAGCCCTTGACTTAATAAATTAGAAGCTTACTCCAGATAGGTTGTTTCTGGATCCTATGGAATTGAGATGATAGCATTTGACATGAATCAAATCAGTGTGAGAATGAGAGAGTGCTAATGCTGGTGTGGTGGTGCACGTCTTTGATCCCCGCACTTCAGAAACAGGCAGCCCTGTTTGACGCCCCAGCCTGGTCTACATATATATCCCAGCAAGGGACACGTAGTGAGACCCTATCTCAGAACAACAAAAAAACAAGCCAGAGAGGCCAGGGAAGAGCAATGTGAGAGCCTCGAAAAGAGACTAGTGATTGAGTATAGCTAGCCAAGTCAGTTATACAGGGGCCTAGAAGGGACCACTGGCTTTGGACCTGGAAATCACAGTTCCTGGTTCCTGGTCATACATAGATTCCAGCTGCTGCTACTGCCGCCACCACTAACTGCACCCCTCCCATGTGTGTATGTTTTCACGTGTGTGTGTGTGTGTGTAGGCCAGTGGATAACCTTGGGTGTTATCCTCAAAATTGTCATCTCCCTCCTTGAAACAGGCTTCCTCACTGACCTGAAGCTCACTATTTAGTCTAGACTGTCTGATCAGTGAACCCCAGGGGTCCTTATATCTCTGCCTCACCAGTGCCGGGGGTGGAGAACCTACAAATGTGTACCACTAAGCCTGACCTGACATTCTAAAATTGTTTTACTTGTTACTAGTGTGATGTTTGTAGCATGTTGTTAGACTGTGTATGTAGCATGTGTGTGAGATGACTGTGGCCTGGCGGGGGGAGGTGTCTGGGAACGTGAGGCCATGGAGCACATATGGAGGTCAGAGGACAACTTTGTGGAGTCGACTTTCTCTTTCCACCTATATATGGTGTGTTAGTTACTGTTTTGTTGCCACGATAAAACACCATGACCAAAAGAAAGAATTTATTACTCTGGCTTGTGGTTCCAGAGGAGTGAGGGTGCGTCTGGTGGTCAAGCACGACAGCGAGCAGGAAGCTAAGCCTATACACCCAACTGCAAACGCAAGCAGAGAGCAGATGAAAAGAGATGAGGCTGTGTAACCTCAGGTCCTGTCCCTACTGCTGTGCTTCTTTCAGCAAGGCTACACAACTTAAACTTCCCCAAACAGTGCCAGCAACTAGGGATCCAGTGTTCAAATGCCTGAGCCCATGGGAACTTTTATCATTCAGATCACCACACATGGGTTCTATGAACCAAACTTAGGTAACCAGTCTTGCATGGAAAGTACCTTTAACCACCAAATCATCTCGCCAGTCCGCACACAGAAATCTAAACTATTTTTATGTGTATGAGTGTTTAGCCTGCATGTATATCAATATACTACATGTGTGCAGTACTCATGGAGGCCAGGAGAGTGTCAGACCCCCTTCAACTGGTGTTACAGGCTGGATTGAGCCACCACATGGGTGCTAGGAACTGAACCTGGTCCTCTCTAAGAGCAGCAAGTACTCTTAAACACTGAGCCATCTTCCTAGCTGCCATACATGGTATCTGACCTGGATTCTGGGATGGAACTCAGGCCCTTGTACTTGTAAAACAGGCACTTGGGTGTGAGCCGTCTCCCAGCTAATAACCGTCCCCTTTTGTCTTTGCAGTGGGCAATGGCCTGGTGGCTGGCAGCTCTGACTCATCCAGCTCTAGCTCCAGCTCTGACTCGGATGAGCCTCCTGATGCCCAACTGGCCAAAGCCTCAGCTGCTGCTGCAGCCACCCCTGCCAGCCCTACAGGCAGCAGTGGACTGATCACTCAGGAAGGAGTTCACATCCCCTTTGATGTCCATCATGTGGAGAGCCTGGCTGAGCAGGGCACCCCTCTGTGCCAAAACCCTGCAGGAAGTGGGCCCGAGGCCCTGGAGACGGTGGTGTGTGTGCCAGTGCCCATGCAAATGGGCGCTGGCCCCAGTACCCTCTTTGAGAACATGCCCCAGGAGGCACTGGGTGAGGTGGTGGCCAGCTGCCCAGTGTCAGGCATGGTGCCTGGCTCCCAGGTGATCATCATTGCTGGTCCTGGTTATGACACCCTTACAGCCGAGGGCATCCACCTCAATGTGGCTACTGGCAGTGGCACTCCCAGCAGTGGCCTGGGTGAGGAGGTACCCTGTACCATGATGGAAGGTGTGGCAGCCTATACACAAACGGAGCCCGAGGGCACCCAGCACAGTACCGTGGACACCACCTCCATAGCCAGCATCGAGACCAAGAAAGGTCTGGGGTGCCACTGTGGTCTCTGGCAGGGGTTGGGAGGGGTGGCAGAGGGGAAGGAGCTCAAAGTGAGCTCCTTGACAGCCTTATCCCCACAGACACCGCCCCGTGTCACCCCGTAGAGAAGGAGGACCTGTGTATGCTCAAGGAGGAGAAAGAGGATTCGGTGGCCCCAGAGCTGACAGAGCTGGCAACTACCATGGCCGAGAATAGAGAAGCGGAAGCAGATGTGGATGGAGAGGAACTGGACAGCAGTGACATGTCAGCTATCATCTACGAGATTCCCAAGGAGCCCGAGAAGTGGGTGCTAGGATGGATGGGTGGGACCAAGGGTAAGGAACAGCTACAGGCTTATAGCCCACTGGGACTGACACCCTGATGCTACAGGCTCCTTCCTCTCCAGGAGACGGCGGAGCAAGCGGTCACGGGTGATGGATGCTGATGGCCTGCTGGAGATGTTCCACTGTCCCTATGAGGGCTGCAGCCAGGTGTATGTGGCTCTCAGCAGCTTCCAGGTGAGGCCACCCCTGGCTGCATGTGGCTCTATTGGCTGTCACTGGCACAGGGCCTGTGTCCGGGAACCCATTTTGTCCCAGCTGGCCTTGCTGGATATCTGGCTTTCTCAGCCCTCTCTCTGCAGACATCAGACACAGCTGCCTGGTCTTACCAGCACCCCAGACCACCCTCTTAGTCTTCCACAGGAAGACCACCAAAGTCCCAGGGGTCAGCCATACGTGGGAGCCCCAGAACCTAGTACAACTAGAACTCTTTTCCTGTAGTTTACCTTCACAATGTGGATGATATACCCCGGGGGCAAACAAGGGTTTCCTCAGCTCTCCACACTGAAGGCAGCACCAGTAGACTGTTGAATTTTCTGAGCATGTGTTAAGCTCCTAGGCTGTTCTCATGGGTTAAAGAATGAGATCACAGAATCAAGTACCCCAGGGGCAGTGCAGTATGTGAGGCATCCATCAGCCGTTGTGCCTCTGGAACCTGTTTCCTCCATTAGCAGCAGGAGCCTGCCAAGGTTAACTGGAGCCCAGAGTTGGGATTGATAAAGCTGCTCTTTGACTCCCATGCTCCTGTCCAAGCTGGATACTGGAATGCCTTTTCTACCTTCAAGTCTAGGCTGACTGTGGCTGATGTCCCGGCTACCTGCATGTCTTCCCACTTTAATAGCCCCTAGATGGGCCCATGGTACCACTCCTGCCCCTCTCACCCCTAGAACCATGTCAACCTGGTGCACCGAAAAGGGAAGACCAAAGTGTGCCCTCACCCTGGCTGTGGCAAGAAGTTTTATTTATCCAACCACCTGCGGCGCCATATGATCATCCATTCAGGTCAGGCCCTGCCAGCTGGCACCCATAGGCCAGGTGTAGTGCACATATGTAAATCCCAGTGTTCAGGAGGCCTGGGCTGCACAGGGAAACCCCACACTCTTCCCTATACCCGGTACTGTTTTCATGTGCAGTAGCCCCAAGTCCCAACTCGGGTCACATGGGAGTTCATCTTAGCAGTTGACACCCTGTGTCAGGAACTGCAGTCCTCTTACCTGTTGTGACTCCAGCGAACACCGGTCTCAGGGTTGTGGGATGGGGTAGGGGAGCTTGCTCCTTGCAGTCACCTCTACTGGGCAGTTTCCTGAGGCTGTTGCCACCCCTAGGCATCCGAGAGTTCACTTGTGAGACCTGCGGCAAGTCTTTCAAGAGGAAGAACCATCTGGAGGTGCACCGGCGCACGCACACAGGAGAGACGCCCCTGCAGTGAGTGTTGGGGTGCTAGGGAGGGAGGGACCTGATCGGGTCTCAGGGGAGTCTCAGGTGACCCGCCCCTGGACCACTCAGGTGCGAGATTTGCGGGTACCAGTGCAGGCAGCGTGCATCGCTCAACTGGCACATGAAGAAGCACACGGCAGAGGTGCAGTACAACTTTACTTGCGAGCGCTGCGGGAAGCGCTTCGAGAAGCTGGACAGCGTCAAGTTCCACACGCTCAAAAGCCACCCAGACCACAAGCCTACCTGACCTGCCTGCTCCCACGGACCTCAGCCTCTATTTATTTGTACTCTTGGAAATCATGCCCAGACCTGTCAGAACCCAAGACAGCCACTGGGGCTGCCCCAACCGCAGGCCGGAAGGAGGTGTTCCCCATTCCCCCTGGGCAGGTGCCCCGCCCTGTCCCTTCACGTCCCTCCCATGGAGCTGGCACCTGGGACGACACTGCCGAACTGTGTCAAGAACACAGAATGAGATTAAAGTGAAAAAGTAGATGCCCTTCCCCTAGGCCTGAATAATTGTGGGGGTTGGGCACACCTTTGTGACCAATTAACCTGCTCTCCTGACCCAAGACTAGGTTGGGGGTGGCTGCCCTTGGATAACACACAGGAACCTTTCCTGTTAGCCTCTGCTCCCACAGGGTGGGTGTGGGGTACCAGAATCCTGATGCCCATGTCTCAATGTTGATTCCTGGCCCAGAGGACTGTGGGAGGAGCTAAATTGTTGAACACACATTTGGGAACACCCAAATGAGACTTCTACACTGGAGACAAACACTGGACAGAAAATGGAGTGATGGGTTGGGTTAGGGGAGTAGGAGGGACTTCCCTGAGGAAGTGTCTTTTGCTCTTGTGCCAGAGTAACAGAGAATCAATCCCAGTATGGGAGGATGGCTAGGTGTGTTCCTGGAACAGGACCTGGCCCCATTGCGTGCTGGGAGATTCGTGGGGAAGGAGGAGCCACCACCAGGTGGTGCATGAGCCTACGGACCCGGGGTGGTTGCTGCCACGTGACCCAAGGGAACACAGCCGCGAGCTCTGACATGTGCCCCTGGGAGCCTTGCAGCGCCACGCGCAGATTGGTCCCGATGGGGTGGCAACAAGACTCAATTCCCGCTTGGGACTCGGGTCTACGTTAGCGTGGTGCAGAACTGAGGGGCTGGTCTAAGCTCTCTAAGAGCCCCTTCTCTTACTCGCTCAATAGGAGCAGGCGGTTTCCATGGGAACCGCGGTACGGCCTTTGCCCCAGGAAGTAGGCTGGCAGCAGAGAAACTCCCAGCCGAAGGGAACGCGGGGGTGGAGGGCATCATTTGTGGTGATGGGTCCTGCATCGGCAGCCGTGTTGCTCCACAAACCCCAGAGGAGCCACTTGGGAGCCTGCTCTGCCACCGCCCCTTCTGTGTGGGTCACTCTGATTGGCCCGCCCTCTTCCTGCGCGGCAGCACCTTCATCGTATGTTCTCTCATTGGCTCAATCTCCAGGGCATCTTGCAATTGGGTCTTTCGAGAGTCATTCGTGATTGGTTAAATCAGACTGATTCGCACTCTTGACAAACCGGATCATGAAGGGGCATACAAGAGTAAGAATAGGGCCGCGGAGACGACTCGTGTTAAAGGTGTCTGCCCCCAAGACTGGCGACATAAGTTCGATTCCTGGGGCTCACATGGTGGAAGAGGAGACATGAATCCTAAAAACTGTCCTCCCTCTGACCTACACACACACACACACACACATTCAGTGTTAATTTAAAAAAAAATGATCAGGTTAGGCTGGGGACAGTGATTCGGGTTAGAGAATCTGGTCTTCCGCCAGCAGCGCCTTTCCACCTGATCAGACCGCTGTCTGTGGTGCTGAAGCCTTGCTCGAGCCCCCACCCTGACCCAGCAAAAGCAGTAAACATTAAAGGAGGTGTTGCCGCTCCAATCTCCTAAGAAGGGGGGTGCTTTTACAGGACAAACAATCACACTCCCAGAAAGCCAGATATTAACCAGTAGGCCTGCCAAGCCTTGTTTGCCCAAGTTTGGAGGCCTTCCTTATCTATGGTTTTGTGACTAGAGGTTGTATGACTCTAATGGGGGTCGATGGTCTAGCAGTCTTAGCACAAACCTCTTTCGCCTGCTTTGGAGCAGCGTGGCGTTTCCCTGCCAGAGGGGGTGCCAGCGCCCACGTTCTAAACCCTAGAGTACTTGGTGCACTCAACACCCACAATGGATACAGTAAGACCTCCTTAACTGTTTGATTACTTCTGCTTTTCCTTTTCTTCCTTTTTTCTTTTCTTTTTTTTTTTTTTTTGTTGCTCTTCTTGTTTGGTTTTTGTTGTTCGTTTTGAGAGAAGGTCTATGTAACTCAGGTTGACTTGGAATTCACTATGTAGCTGATTATGACCTTGAATATGTGGCCCTTTGTCTCAGCATCTCCGGTGTTGGGATTACAGGTTTTCAGCACCATGCCAAATTTATGTAGTACGAGGGATGTACCCCAGGCTTCATGCATGCTAGTAACTGAACCATATCCCTAGTCCATTTTAAAAATAAGTATTACTATTTTTGTGTGTGTGTGTGTGTACCACAGGTGAGTGTTTGGAGGTCAGATGACAACTTTGTGGAGTTGGCTCTCTCCTTCCCTTTAAATGGGTTCCAAGAATCAAACTCAGGCTGCTTCCCAGCATGGTAGCAATGACTTTAATCCCAGCACTTGGATTCAGAAGCAGATGGATTTCTGAGTTCGAGACCACCTCGAACTTGGTCTATAAAGCAAGTTCCAGGACATCCAGGACTAAACAGAGAAACCCTGTCTCAAAAAAATAAAACAAAAACCAAAAGCCCTCAGATTTCCAGGCTTGCATGGCAAGAATCTTTTCCTCCTGAGCTATCTCTCCTTTTGTTTTATTTATTTATTTATTTATTTATTTATTTATTTATTTATTTATTTATTTTGAGAAAGGGTCTCATGTAGCCCAGGCTGGCCTTGAACTCCGGATCCCCTGACTCTCCACCTCCCAAAGCTGGCCTTACCAGTATATGCCATTGTGCCCACCTATTTTTTCTTTCTAGTTTTGTTTTTTGTTTTTGTTTTTGTTTTGTTTTTTTGTCTTTTTTCTTCACTTTCTAAAGAAACAAAATCTTTCTAAGCAGCCTGGAGCTTGCTTGCTATGTAACCCAGGTCAGTTTAGAGTCTTGTGTAGCCCATTTCATTCTCAAATTATCAACGATACTCCTGGCTCACCACACCTAGAATTATTTCTAATATCACCAGAAGTCATGCGGAGATAAAATATATTCACCTCGGATCTAGCAGCCTGGGTCTGGGTCTTTGTCCCTTCCCAACCTTCTTCTGTTTGTGTTTAGGCCATGGAAAACTGTCTTTACCATATCAGAGTTAGGTGCTGGACCGAAGAGGGGAACCCATTTTGTCCGCAAAACTCAAGGAGTACTCAAGAACGGTGTCAAAACAGGACGAGGGAGCCGAGATGTGAGGCCTCAGCATATTCATTCTCGGCAGAGTCCGCCGGCGCGCACTCGCTTCCACCTGCCGCGCCGTCGGGAGCCGGGAGGAGGCGGGGACCCGCCCTCCCAGCCAATGAGCGACGTCGGCGCTGGCAGCTGCCGCTATAAAGGGCTGGGGGCGGCGGCGGTGCGACCCAGAGCGCGGAGCGCGCAGCGCGGGCCGGAGGGAGGGAGGGCGGGCGGGCGAAAGGAGCGGACCCGACACCCGGTACCCGGCACCCGGCATCCGGCACGGGACAGGCCGGACCGAGGGCCCACCGCAGAAGTGCCGAGATCTTAGTTCAGAAGGGCGACCTCTCCGGGCCCCGCGGGGCCGCGCACTGGGCGTCCTCCACCGCGCGCCCGCTCCCTCAGTCCACCTGCCGCTGGGGACCCGACCGTCGGCGCGCGCATCCCCAGGCTCGGGTCCCGGCCCTCGAGGGCGCCGCTGCCTCCGTCTCCGCCTCTGCAGCGTCCGCAACCGCAGACGCCCGGGCGGGACCCCGGCGTGAGCACCGGGCGCCCCCCAAGGAGTGCACGAACCCCGGAGCCGCCCTCGATACGGACCGCGCCCGCCGGGCACACAAGAATGGTCACTGTAGGTACTCCCTTGTCGCTGCGAGACGAACACGAGAGGGAGGGGCTGAGTCTGGCTCCACGGAGACGCGGTGGGGGGGGTAGGACCAGGCCTAGCTAGGCCTGAGGGGGGGGGTAGGACCGTTCCTCGGGCCTGAGAGTGGTTAGAGTCGCATCCGGAGTTCTGGGGAGCAGAGCCTGGCCTGAGAGGATTGGCGAGCTGGGCTGTGTGCGGGGTGCCCTCGGCTACCCCGGGGTCGGGATGGCCCCTCACTGGAAGACTGTGGGGGAGGGGCCGCGGCGCGGAGGATGTTTCCAGCATCCCAGGCCCAGACCCGTAGGCCGCCCAGGAGGACACGGGCCGCGGTGGCCTTCTGTTGGTCCGGGCAGGGGCCTCACGGCATTCTCCGAGAGCTTTTTTTTGGGGGGGGGGAGGATGGAGAGGCGGGGTGTAATCGGATTGCGCTACCCCGTGCCCCAGCCGCGCCCGAGAGGCGGGCATCTTCGTCCTCGAGCCCCGTCGACCTTGCGGCAAGCGGGGAGGAGAGAGGAGGGGGCGCCCGGAGGCCTCGCTGCCACCGCCGTGGTCTCTTTGTCTCTCCGCCCTTCTTCGCGGGCCATAGCCTCGCGCGGGGCCTCGGGGCTGCGGGGAGGGGGGGGGGAGGAGCGGACAAGAGAGGGGTTTCCCATTCCCTAGCCACTGCCTCCAGGTGAGGGGGTGAGGGGCTGCAGCAGCATCCCATCGGGCCTGCTGCACGCGCCCTCCCCGGGCCAGGGCTCAGGGCCTCGGGGTGACCTTGAACGCGCCCGCAACTCTCGCCGCTCGGCCGGCGCGCGTTCGCTTTCAGCAGTCTCAGAGCTGGTCAGCTCCCGAACTCGCGGCCCCGCCCGACATGCCACGCCCTGCCTGCCACGCCCATTCAGGCCCCGCCCCGAGGCCCCCAGGACCTGGCCTGGAGCGAGCCCTCGGACCTCCACCCGGTAACCCGGGCGTGTCCCGGGGCGGGGCTGGTCAGTGCTCACCGCACCCTGGCTCCACCCCCGCCTCCCTGAGCGACTAGCTCCCCGCGCCGCCGCGCGTCCTTTGTCTGGTCCCCGCGCCCAGCCTACCTTTTCTGCTCTTCGGAGATCTCTCCCTGTGTGTCACTGCACACCAAGTGTTGTTCCCGGACTCTTTTTCGAGACGAGGCTAGTACAGTGGAGGTCGGGAAGCTCAATAGTTCATCCTGGGCCTCCTCTCTCTTGGACCCCGGGACCGGACCACCTCCTCCCCGAAACCTTCCTAAGACGGGCTCATCGTGCTGTGTGACCTCAGGCTGGTTCCTTACCATCTCTGGGCCTCAAGGTGCTCATTCAGGTCTGAGAACAGGAGTGTGGCCTCCTTGGGACTCTCAGAACCCCTATAGCAATATAGCACCCCCCCCCCATTCCCCCTCCTCTGTTGTTCTGCTTGAAAAGAATGCGCAAAAGAGAAGAGGGTGTGGTCAGAGGTTACAGGAGGACCTGGAGCCCCTTGAAGGCCTGGAATTCCCATGGGTGGTGGTGGGGGGGAACTCTCAAGAAGGAGGAAGTGAGGGGGATGGAAACGGTGAGGCCCCTAGCAGAAGTAGAAGGAAAAGGGTTCAGAAATAGGAGGTTCAGTCTGCACCACGTGGTGGCCCGACTTGCCTGCACAGATAGCCACTCAATGCCCTATTGTCACCAGTATCCAGGCATCTGTCACTGTGATTGGAGCCCAGAGGCCCAGCTAGAGGCCAAGGGGGTCTGAGGAGCGAGTGTCTTTAGGTGTGTTTTTGAGAAATCCCTACCTCAGCCTGGTGGTGCTGGGGGGTGCAGTGGAAATGAGAAAGAGTGAGGGGAAAGGTTAAGCCAAGAGAGAGAAACAGACCCGTAGGAGGGGCCAGGAAGGGAGGGGGGAAGTCCTGCTCAGTCAGCCCTGGGCCAGTCCTCAAGGTCCCTCCAACACTGGGGTGCCACCAACCCAGGCTGCAGTTACTACAGGACAGGCCGGGTGTGGCTTCTGCCAATCCGATCCCTATTATCGGCTTAGGCGGCTCAGTAGGTTCAGCTGTGAAAGGAGCACCAGGCCCTGCCCAGCTAAGCTCAAGCGGGAGAGGAGGGAGAAGCGCTAAGGTGAGCAGGCTGGCAGCAAACCCGCAGAACTAGCACACCCTGGTACCCCTACCATCATGGGGGCACAGCTGTAGGTAACTCCACACTCGGGGCTCAGTAAGTCAGGGGTCAGCTGCTGACTATGGCTCAGTGGGTACTTGTGCCAACCTGACTTCCATCTCTAGGACACACATGGTGGAAGAAAATAACTAACATCCAAAAGTTGTCCCCTGGCCTCCACACAGGAGCAGTGGCACACACAAGCACACACACAAGCACACACACACAGGCACACACACACAGGCACACACACACACAAACCTATCAAAGATAGGCTCCACAGCAAACACTAAACCATTACCTCTGGCCTTGGTTTCTCCATCTGAGAAATGGTCTCCATTTTCGGTACAGTGCTGGTAGTCTCAAAACATGTAGCTGGACATGGCGGCATAGGCCTTTTAATCCCAGCACTCAGAAGGAGAGGCAGGCAGATCTCTGAGTTCATGGCCAGCCTGGTCTACTCAGGGAGTTCCAGGACAGTGGGGCTACATAATGAGACCCTGTCTCAAAACAAACAATACAAAAATCCACATTCCACATGCTCAATGCCTGACACACAGTGAGGCTCCAAAAACTAGGAAGTAGGCTAAAAGCAGCATGCCTAGCACACGCGATGTCCTATGCTCTGAAGCAATACTTGCCGCAAGTAAACAGGCATTCAGCGCTGCTTGCTCTGCGGATGTTGGGTTGTCTTTTTATTGAGTTCTGTTTTTAAGGCAGGTTTGATTCTGTGTCGAGTTCCAGGTCCTGGGAACTACAGCTGAGGGCTGCCGTGCCATTCTGCGTTTGCTGTTTCTGTTTGTCTGTGTGGTGCTGGGGCTCTCCACAGGGCCTGTGCACTGCACGCTGAGCGTGTGCTCTGCCGCAGGTGTGCCGCGGGGGCTCTGTGGCTCTCGTTATTATTGATCTTTGATTCTTTGATCCTAGATTTGAATTTTTATTACACTTGTAAATTTGCTTATTTGTGTGCGTGGAGGTCAGAGGACAGCTTGCAGGTTTGGCTCTGTTCTTGCAGTCTGTGAACACCAGGGATGGAGAACAGGTCCTAGGGTGTGGCTGCAGGCATCTCTATCTGACAGGCTCTGTTCTGCCATTTCACCTGGGGCGATCCCTGTTTCACTGAGACTCAGTTTTCTCACATGATCAGTGGAGAAAATGCCTTCATAATGTTCTATGTTGGGAGAATTTCTGAAAGTTTCTCATGAGAAAGCTGGGGTTAGGACTCGGTGGCAAAGTTACCTGTCTAGTATGTGTGAGTCCCGAGTCTAATTCCTGTCCTAAAAAAAAAAAAAAAAAAAAAAAAAAGAACAGGGTAGCAGGTTCTCAAAACACAGGCTGTGCTATCAATATAGTATTAAAATTAGGAAACCCTAAACCAGGCAGTGGCGGCGCACTTCTTTAATCCCAGCACTTGGGAGGCAGAGGCAGGCAGATCTCTGTGAGTTTGAGGTCAAACTGGTCTACAAGAGCTAGTTCCAGGACAGGCACCAAAGCTACAGAGAAACCCTGTCGGGCTGGAGAGATGGCTCAGTGGTTAAGAGCATTGCCTGCTCTTCCAAAGGTCCTGAGTTCAATTCCCGGCAACCACATGGTGACTCACAACCATCTGTAATGAGTTCTGGTACCCTCTTCTGGCCTGCAGACATACACACAGAATATTGTATCCATAATGAATAAACTAATAAATATTTTTAAAAAAACCCTGTCTTGAAAAACATGAGTAAATAGATAGACAGACAGACAGATAGATAGACAGATAGATAAAATAATTAGGGAGCTGAATCAGGCATGTTTGTATACATCTTTAATCCTGGAACTCAGGAGGCAGAGGCAGGCTCATCTCTGAGCCCAAGGCCAGCCTGGACTACAGAGTGAGTTCCAGGATGCCAGGGCAATACAGAGAAAGCCTGTCTTGAGAGAGAGAGAGAAAGACAGAGAGAGAGAGAGAGAGAGAGAGAGAGAGAGAGAGAGAGAGAGAACCTTGCAGTGTTCACCGTCTGACTGCTGTGCCCATGACAGGCATTACTAATAAGTCCAGGATTTAATCAATGCAGAACACGTTCCTCCAGAGACTAAAGTGGCTTTGGAGTACTCTGAGCAGATGACTGTAGGTAGCCACTCTCAGCTGATTGGCCATCAGAACTGATGCTCTATGACACCCTTCCCCTCACCCTATTGCACTCAGGATGCCCAGGGCCTTGCTTGTGTGAGGGAGTGCCCTGCCTCTGAACTACACTCAGTCTGGGGTCGACCTTTCAGAGACTGAAAGGCAGCTGGGCCTGATGGAGCACTTCAGCCTCCACAGCACAGGGGAGGAAACCAAAGACCTTTTAAGACCTTTTAAGTCAAGACTTCAGGAGCTACCCCAAGGGCAGGGTTTGCAGCTTCTTGGCATGTAACAAAACCTGGAATGGATTCCCAGCTCCACTCAAATTGGGCATGCTAAAACAAGCCTGTAGGGGGCTGGAGAGATGGCTCAGCGGTTAAGAGCACTGGCTGTTCTTCCAGAGGTCCTGAGTTCAATTCCCAGCAACCACATGGTGGCTCACAACCATCTGTAATGAGATCTGGTGCCTTCTGGCCTGCAGATGCACATGCAGACAAAACACTGTATACATAATAAATGAATAAAACAAGCCTGTAAATCCCAGTTGGTGAGAGTGGAGACTCAGAAGTTCAAGGTCAGGAACCAGGAGAACCAGGAGAAGGTGCAACAAGTCAAGGCTCTTGCCATCAAACCCAACGACCTGAGTTCGATACCTGGGGCCCCCAAGGCAAAAGGAGAGAACCAGTTGTGTGTGGACTCATGGGATGATTGTAAATAATACTGCTGAGGCAGGGGCATGAACCTTACAAATCTACTTCCACTTCTCACAACTAAGCCCATAGCAGACTTTACTAACTGATCTCAGTATGCTGCCCAGCTGCCCTAACACAGGGCTTTAAATTCTTCCTCAGGTTGCTGCACCCGTAATCTGAGGTTCAACAGTGTGGCCCGGAGTCCAAGAAACTTTAGGGAGCAGATCTGAGGATGCACAGCTGGGCAGTGTGGACTGGCACCACTCGCGCATGGTTGGCAGAGATCGCAACTCCCTCACCAACCACTTTTAAAAACTTAACTTTGTTAGTGTGTGTATGGTTATGATGGGCATGCGTGTGCCGCAGCAGCAGGTGTTTGCGAAGGTAAGGGGACAATGTTGTGGGGTCCGTTCTTTCCTTCCACCTTCACGTGAATGCTTGGGTTAAACTCTGGGCCCAAGACCTCAACACCTACATCAAAAATTTGTTTTTGTTTGCTTGTTTGTTTGTTTGGTTGGTTAGTTGGTTGGTTGGTTGGTTGGTTGGTTGGTTGGTTGGTTGGTTGGTTAGTTGGATTTTCGAGAGAGGGTTTCTCTGTATAACAGTCCTGGCTATCTTGGAACTCACTTTGTATACCAGGCTGGCCTCAAACTCACTGAGATCCACCTGCCACTGCCTCTGCCTCCCAAGTGCCGGGATTAAAGAAATGTGCCACCACCGCCTGGTCTCAAACATTTGATTTTTAAGATTTATTTATAATATGTGTGTGTTAACTATATGCATGTTTGTGTGCATACCTGGTGCCTGGCAGGGGGCAGGGGGTCTAGAGGCCGGAAGAAGGCAGTGGATACACTGAAACTAGAGATACAGTTGTGGGCCATCCTGTGGAAACAAACTAACTGCTAAGATGCCTCTCCAGCCACCATTTTTATACTGCATGATGTGGGCTTTATTTTTGGAGACAAGGTTTCACTTTGTAGTATTTGCTGGCCTGGAATTTGGCATGTAGATCAGGCTGACCTGGAAAAGCTCACAGAGGTTCACCTGCTTCTAGCTGCCTAGTTCTGGAGTTAAAGGTGTGTGCCACCATGCCCAGCATATTTTGTTTTTCTGGGTGGGGTAGTAGGACTTTGCTATATCTACCATATTGGCTTTAAGTCATTACATAACCCAGGTTAACCTCAAACTTTTCTTTCTTTCTTTTCTTTTCTTTTTTCTTTTTTGAGACAAGATTTCTCTGTAGCTTTGGAGCCTGTCCTGGAACTAGCTCTTGTAGACCAGGCTGGCCTCGATCTCACAGAGATCCGCCTGTCTCTGCCTCCTGAGGGCTGGGATTCAAGGCGTGCGCCACCACCGCCCTAACCTTAAACTTTTCATACTCCTCCCTCAGACTCTCAAGTGCAAGGATTACATGTATGAGCCACTATGCATAGCTCGGGCAAATTTATTTACTTTATATTTTATTTATTTACTGTGAGGGAGATTGTGGAGTGTTGGCACGCACCCTATGTGGCGGTCAGAGGACAGCTTGAGACAGTTGGTTCTTCCTCTGCGTGAGTTCCAGGGAAGGAACTCAGGTTTTAGGCTCCATGGAAGGTGCCCTTACTTAAAATAAAAAGGAATCTCCAGTTTCCTCTGTAAGTGACCACAGTTGAGTGTGACCTCTGGTGAGCCAGCATACATGCCACCAGGGGCTGGATCACTGTGCTGTCTTGCAGGTCCATCCGAAACAGATCAGGCGCTGCTGCCATTTCACACACAGAACCCTAGGGGACTGATGCTCCCCAGTTTAAATTTTGTTTGTTTCTTTGTTTTCAGACAGGGTCTCACTACATAGCTGTGGTTGGCCTAGAACTTACTATGTAGACCAGGCTGGCTCACAGAGATCCATCCACCTGCCTCTGCCTCCCAAGTGCTGGAATAAAGGTACATGCCCCACGCCCAGTTCATTTTATATTTTTGATTCAGGCTCTCCTTTGATCCAGGCTGGCCTTGAATTGGTTTGTGCTGATGAGGATGCCCTTGAACTTCTGATCTTCCTGTCTCCATCTCCCTAGAGCTTCCTTAACAGCCAGGTGCCACCATCTTCCACTCTCTGTAACCCAGGCTAGCCCTGAGCTGCAGTGGTGATCTTGCCTCACTTCCTCTGTACAAGGCTACAGGGATTAGAGGGGTAAGCCAACACACCGCGATAGGATTAGAAAAATCCCCTCCTTTTGTCAGTCCTAGGAACTAAACCCTACCTTACATGCTGGGCGAGCACTATACCCTGAATGTTATCCCAGCCAAGCTTTGGTCACTGTTAAACACACACATTCTCCCTCCCTCCCTCCCTCCCTCCGTCCCTCCCTCCCTCCCTCCCTTTCATCTGTTCTTTCCCGGTTATTTAGTGTGGGTGTGCACTGGTGTGAGTGTGGGAGGCCAGAGGACGACTTTAAGGAGTTGGTTCTCATTGTCTTGTGGGCCCTGGGGTTGAACTCAGGTTCTCAGTCCTGGCAGCAAGCACCTTTACTTGCAGAACCATCTTGAAGTCTCCTTCCTTGCCACGACTTCACAGAAGAGCTGGAGGCAATGCTGGCCACTTTACCTTCTGATGTGCATGGCAGACACTACCAATAGATCCCAGCCCTCTTTCCAGCTGAACCGAGACCTGGCTTACACAGCCCTCCCATCAGAGTCATTACCAACTGCTTTGGTTTTCTTTCTTTCTTTCTTTCTTTCTTTCTTTCTTTCTTTCTTTCTTTCTTTCTTTCCTTCCTTCCTTCCTTCCTTCCTTCCTTCCTTCTCTCTTTCTTTCTCTCTTTCTTTCTTTCTCTCTCTCTTTCTTTCTTCTTGTATGGGTGTTTCTCATCACATGAGTTCAGTGCCTAGAGGCCTGAAAAAAGTGTCAGATCCTCAGGACTGGAGTTACAGATGGTTGTGAGGCACCATGTGGGTGCTGGGAATCAAACCAAGGTCCTGTGGAAGAGCAGCCAGTGCTCCTAACTGTACAGCCATCTCTTCAACCCCAACTGTTTTGATTTTTGCTGCAGGGGAAAACAAGAGTCTCAAGAATCTAAGGGGTATATTCAGAGACATCAACTGAGTGTCAAAGCCCGTACAACCTTAGTGACTGCCATCTCACCTAGAGAAAGCGAATGTGTCCTTCAGCAGAGGGAGGCCCACATCTGAGGTCTAGTGCTAGCACTAACGTGCTGTGTGACTCACTAACTTCCTATGGTCTCTGAGCCTTAGACTTCTCACCTAGGAGAATTAGCTCCCGTCTTCTAAGTGCGTCAGTTTGCAGCAGGTGGCGTGGCCACAAGGAGGTGCAAAGTTGGCCCAACACAAAATCATAACCCTATTTAAAACAGGAAGTTTTTCCTGACATGCTGGCACACATCATTAACCCCAGAACTCAGGAGGCAGAAGGCCAGTGGATCTCTAAATTCAAGGGCATCCTGGTCTACATTTTGAGATCTTGCCTTCAAGTAAACATCGGATTTGGGGAGGGGAGCACGTTTTGTTAAAGACTGTGTGGTTCTTCAGTGTGAACTTGTAGATAGTAACATCATGTCCAGTGTCAAAAGACTGACACACTGGTTAAGTATCATGCTGAATTATACTCTTAAGCATAAACATGAGAATTGCTGAGTAGATGGGGAACTAAGGGTACAGCACTTGCCTGGCAGAGTAAGCTTAGCTCTGGGTTCGATTCCCAGATCCCAATGAACAAAAATTATCAGCAAACTAAATTAAGCAATGCAAACAAATACAATTAAAATATGCATGACCGGGCTGGTGAGATGGCTAGCAGGTGCTTGCAGTTAAGTCTAGCAATCTGAGTTCAATCTCCAGTACCCACATGGTGTAAGAAAAGAACCGACTCCAACAAGTTATCATTCAACCATTTCATAAGTCATGGTGTGCATGCACCCACACATATATGCAAATTAATAACATTAAAAAATTAAAAACAAAATATGGTTAAAAGAAAGTTTGAGATAGGGTCTTACTGTTTAACCCTGCTGCTTTGGAACTCCCTGTGTAGACCAGGCTAGCCTGGAACTCACAGAGATCCATCTGCCTCTGCCTCCTGAATTCTGGAATTAAACATTTGTGCCACCATTCTCAGTCCAAAATTTACTAAAATACATGTTTGAAAGTGCACATAGTCAGGTTTGTTTGCCTAGGTTGCTTGGTTTGATACTAGAAAATCAATATAATCCGTAGCAATAATGCATTAAATATAAAAATCATTTATTATGCTGGCCACAGTGGCCCAGTCATACACAGCATGAGGGGGACTGAGGCAGAAAGGTCACAAATTCAAGCCAGTAGAATTGTTATCCCTGCACTCAGGAGGCGTCAACATCAGGAGTTCAAGGTCACCCTCTGCTGTACTCTGAGCTCCAGGCGATTCTGGGCGATTCTGTCACAAGCACAGGAAAAGATCAGGTCTACATGGTAGCACATACCTATTTTGGCTTGTTTGGTTGGTTGGTTGGTTGGTTTGGCTTTTGGTTTTCTTAGAGAGGGTTTCTCATTGTAGCCCTGGCTATCCTGGAATTCTCTGTAAACCAAGCTGCACTATAACTCAGGGATTTATCTGCTTCTGCTTCTCAAATACTGGGATTAAAGGCACACCACGTCCAGTTTGTTACACACCTTTAATCCCACTGTTTGTGGAGGCAGAAGCAGATGGATCTCTGTGAGTTTGAGGCCTGTCTGATCTACATAGACAGGGATACATAGTGAGAGAGACCCTGTCTGGAAAAGAGAGAGACAAAGACAGGTACACAGAGAGACAAAGAGAGACCATGGGGAAGGGAGAGGAATGAGGTACCTGAGAGACAGCTCAGAAGTTAAAAGCACTTACTGCTCTTACAAGGGACCAGAATTCCCAGAACCCAAGTCTCACACCTGCTTCTAACTCCAGTTCCAGCAGATCTGAGGCCCTGACCTCTGATGGCATCTGCACTCACACACCCACACACAGACACATAATTAAAAAGAATAAAAATAAATCCAAACCTTTCCATGCCATCTAGGGCTACACAGCAAAGCCACAAAAGTTACTTTAATAGATACAGAAAACATTTCAATAAAATTCAATATTTTCTTTAAAGACCTGGTACAACCGGCACTGGGGAGCACAGTTATGATCTTAGCTCTTTGGGAGTTTTGAGGTTTGCAAATTTGAGGACACCTTGGACAGCTAATAAGACCCATCTTAAAAGGCATGTGGAGGGGGGACTGGAGAGGTAGCTCAGCAGTTAAGAGCACTGGCTGTTCTTCCAGAGGACCCAGGTTCAATTCCCAGCACCCACTTGACAGCTCACAACTGTCTGTTCCAGGATCTGATACCTTCACACCAATGCACATAAAATAAATAAATTATTTTTTTAAAAAAAGGTGGGGGAAGGTTTGGGACACCGCTCAGTTGGTAGAGTGCTTGCCTACTGTGCAGAAAGCACTGGATCCTGTCCATAGATCATACTAGCAACCTAGTGTGATGATGTCTGCCCCAAATCCCAGCACTCAAAGCTTCATGAGTTCAAGGTCATCCTGGGCTACTTTGGTCTGTATGAGACCACTTAAGAAGAAAACAAAATGGCGAGAGAAATACCACAGTGTGCTGTACTCTTCGGCATGTAGTGAACTCGGGTTCAATCCCTGCTGAAAGGATAAATCTAGATCAAAATAAAATGCTGCTTTTTTAAAATTTTTAACTGTTGGAGATCAAACTGAGAGCCTCGATTCTCTCATTTCAGTGTAGAATCTGAGGATCAAACTCAGGCTATCAGGTTTTTGAGGCAAGCACCGTTACCCACTGAGCCATCTTGCTGGCCCATTTTCTTTTTTTCTTTCCTTTTTTTTGGGGGGGGGGCAGAATCTTAGGTAGCCCAGGTTGACCTTGAACTCTCTTTTAGGAGAGAATTATGCTGGACCTTCAGCCTCTGCCCCCACGGGCTTTGGGGCTTGTGTCTCTGTGCCGCCACACCACCTCCAGCTTCTGCACAAAATCATCTTAACTGGTAAAGCTTGCGTAGGGAAAATCTCTCAATTGCACTTTAAAATTGTTTAGTATTTATTATCTTTGTTTTAGTTTCTCGAGACAGGGTTTCTCTGTGTAACCGCAGTGGCTGTCCTGAAACTTGGTTTACAGGCTGGAGAGATGGCTCAGTGGTTAAGAGCATTGCCTGCTCTTCCAAAGGTTCTGAGTTCAATTCCCAGCAACCACATGGTGGCTCACAACCATCTGTAATGAGGTCTGGTGCCCTCTTCTGGCCTGTAGACATACACACAGACAGAATATTGTATACATAATAAATAAATAAATTAAAAAAAAGAGAGAGATCCGCTTGCCTCTAACCCCCAGTGCTGCGGTTAAAGGCGTGTACCACCACAGCCTGGCTGTTTAGCATTTATTTATTGTATGTGTTAGCATGTGTGTGCCATGGTTCACATGTGGAGGAGGTAAGAAGGCAAATTGCTGGAATGGGTTCTCACTTTCTACCATATAAGTCCTGGGGGATTGAAGTCAGGCTTTCAGGCTTGAAGCCAAGCCTTGTCTGCTGAGCCATCTTGCCAGCTCTAGGGGAAGAATTATCTGTAGCTAAGACGATTGTGGAGCTGTGAAAGGTTTGAAGCTTTAGTTATTTGTCTGTTTGTTTGGGGCTTTAAAAGGATCTATGTATTCTGTATTTATGTGTATATCTGTGTGCCTGTATGAGTTTATATGCACCCAAATGTACCAGAACCCCTAGAAGCCAAAAGACGGTGTCAGGTCCCTTGGAAATCGAGTTGCAAATGGCTGTGAGCTGCCCTGTGGTGCTGGGAATTGAACCTGGGTCTTTCAGAGCAGGATCTGCTCCTAGCCACTGAGCCATCTCCAACTCCCTGTTTTTTTGTTTGCTTTTTGTTTTGTTTTGTTTTGTTTTGTTTTTTGTTTGTTTTTCGAGACAGGGTTTTGCTGTAGTTTTAGCGTCTGTCCTGAAACTAGCTCTGTAGACCAGGCTGGTCTCGAACTCACAGAGATCCACCTGCCTCTGCCTCCCGAGTGCTGGGGTTAAAGGTGTGCGCCACCACTGCTCGGCTTATTTTTGACTTTTTGATACGGGGTCTGTGTAGCTCAAATTGGTCTTGAGTTCATGGGTACTCTAGCCTCAGTCTCCTAGGTGTTGGAATTACACACACACACACACACACACACACACACACACACACGAACTGTCCTGCCCACCTTTCTGTTTTTTACTTTGGGGTTCAGAGTCTCACGAGGTAGCCTGGCATTCAGAATGACACTGAACTCACAGAGATCCACCTGCCTCTGCCTTCCCAGGGCTAGAATTAAAAGTGTGCGCCACCACACCCTGATTAGCTTTTTTTTGTTTTAAGCATTTGTTTAACACCAGGAAATCAGGACCCTTGCGATGGGCTCCCAGTCTCCACAAAAAGTGACAGATACAGTCTAGAAATTAAGAAATAAGAGTCATTCTTTGTAGATGTTTTATGTTTTACAAAAGAAAAAAAGAGGTAGTGGCATTTTATTTGTATTTTAATAAACAAAACCTGCCTGAGGATCAGAAAAGTAAAACAGCTACTATGGGCAGCCTTACAGACCAGGCAGCAGTGACACACACACACCTTTAATCCCAGCAGCCACACTAGCTGCCACAGAAACCAGGCGGTAGTGGTGCACACCTTTAATGCCAGAACTAGAGAAGACTATAAGATGCGAGGAGACAGCTCTCAGACACAGTCTCATTCTGAGGTTTCCTGGAGGCAGGATCGTGATTTTCAGATTGAGGTCGAAGCAAGAGCCAGTGGCTGGCTATTTTGCTTTTCTGACCTTCATGTTGAACCCCAATTTCTCTCTCTGAGTTTTTATTAATTATGCTTCACTTGGTGCCCAATGTGGGGTCCATTACAAGAAGAAAAAGAAGAAAGAAATTCAAAACAAAATAGCTCACAGAGAAATTAAGGGGTAAATAACTAATAGGAAAATTATGCAGGAAAGAAAGAATATTAACACACTTTAGAGGGGGGTTACTTCTGGTCGGGGAAGAAAAACAAATCCTATTAGAGAGGACTTGGCTGTGGCTTTTAGGTTACTAATATTGTTACATTTCCAGTTTTTGTTTTGGTTTGATTTTTTATTTCTTTTTCTTCCCGCTGTCTTTAAAACAGGATCTCTGAGTAGTTCTGGTTAATCTAGAAGTTGATATGTAGACCAGGCTAGCCTCCTAAATTTTGGGATTAAAAGTATACACCACCATGAAGGCTGCAACTACTTTTCCTTTGGTGAAGACACGTGCTCCTTTGTTCTGAAAAGTCTCAAGTTGATTTCAGCTGCTCACTTGTTTAGATGAAGTAGCTCCTCAGTTTCTCTTGCTGTAACAAAATACTTGAAGCTGAATGTTTATAAAGAAAAGAGTGAGGGGGCTGGAGAGATGGCTCAGAGGTTAAGAGCACTGGCTGCTCTTCCAGCGGTCGTGAGTTCAATTCCCAGCAACCGCATGATGGCTCACAACCATCAGTAATGGGATCTGGTGCCCTCTTCTGGCCTTCAGGCATTCGTGCAGGCAAAACACTGTATATATGATAAATAAATTGAAAAGAAAAGAAGAGTGGGGCTGGAGAGAGATGACTAAGAAAAGAAGGATGAGTGAGTTGGTTCTGCAGGCAAAGGATGACAACCCTGACCCACCTGAGTTTGACCCCTGGCTCCCAAGTTATCCTCTGACCTCCAGATGTGTGCCCCGGCACATGCGTGCTGGACACACAATTAACAAATAAAATGTAAAGACTTAACTTTAGGAAGAAAGAAAGCGCTCTGAGGGTGGTTTTGTTTTCGTTAGGGCCTCACTGTGCAGCCCTGCTGACCATAAACTGCGGCAATCCTCCTGCCTCAGCCTCCCTGCTGCTAGGATTACAGGCATGTGCTACCATGTCAGGCTACAAAAGAGATTTTCTTAGCTTTGCTTCGGAGGTTGAAGGTCTCAGAGTAGGTGGCCCTATCAGTTCATCCTCTAGGAGCCCCTTGATTGGATCACAGTATGGCAGAGAAGTGGAAATGGAGGTGCCACCATTGCCATCCCTGGCCGGCTCCCTTCTGAAGGACAGGAAAGCAAAGAAAGAAGAAACTGCTGTGTTCAAAGGCCAGGCACATGGGATGGTCTTTCCACACAAAGTCTGAAAGGGGCCAGGAGTGACCCAGTGAGACACCCTGTCCCCTGAAGCTGGAGTCACCTGACAGACTCGGATGACTGAAGAAATCAAACGCTCAACTGCGTGTCACTTTCCAGTCCCAAACAACCCACTCTTGAGGGAACTGGCCAGGGTCCCTGGAGGACATCGGTCCCTGCCAGCGACCTAATTACTTCCCACTAGGGCCACATTCTTAAAGGGTCTGCCACTTCCCAACTTAGCCCCCTTGGCCCAGCACACCCACACCTCTGTGGGCACACGGCAGCCTATCCAGACCATAGCTGACCATGCTTGTGTGCGGGTTAGGGAGTAGACTCACCCGTCTTAGGCACATCTGCTTCCCTCATACCATATTTGGATTGGTTTTAAGACAGGTCTGGGGTGTGATGGCATACTCTTGTAATCTCGCCACCTTGGAGGTAGAGCAGGAAAATCAGAAGTTCAAAGGTTGAGACCAGTCTGGGTTTCATGAAACCCTGCCAAAAGAGAGAGAAAAAAGAAGGCCCAGGTTTCAGTATTTAGTTCAGGCCTCTTCAGTGTTGGTATTATACACAGGTAGGATACTTATAAAGCATTTATAATTAGCCACATAAAGCATTTATTTTATTTTATTTATTTTGGGTTTTCAAGATAGGAGTTCTCTGTGTAGCCATGGTTGTCCTACAACTAGCTCTTATAGACCAGACTGGCCAGGAACTCAGAGATCCGCCTGCCTCTGCCTTCCCAGTGCTGGGATTAAAGGTGTGCTCCACTACCACCCAGCGCTTTTTTAAAAAATTAATTTTAAAATGTATTACATTTAAACTTTTTGGTTTGTGTACATGTGTAGTGCACACATGTCATGGTCTACTTGTGGAGGTCATAGGACAACTTTATGGTATTTATTATCTACCTTTATTGGACTCTGGAGATAGAGCTCAGTCTTTAGGCTTGACAACACATTTACCTGTTGTGCTGTATCTCCTGCCCCACAAATAACTCACAGAAGAAGACGAATGAATACACCTGGCACAGCAGCACACACCTGTCATCCTAGCAGAGGCAGGTGAATCTCTGTGGGTTCAAGACCAGCATGGTCTATGTAGTAAGCTAGTGTCTCAACAAATATCGTGTACCCAGACTGAGCTGCACAGTGAATTCAAGGTCAGCCTAGGCTACACAGCCAGAAAATCTCCAAATCAAAGAGACCAACAAACAGCTAATCCCAGCACTCGAGGCAGAGGCAAGGGGACTCTGAATTTGAGACTAGCTTGGTCTACAGAGTGAATTTCAAGACAGCCAGGGCTACACAGAGAAACCCCGCCCCCCAAAAAGAACAAACCAATGAACAAACAAAACCCAGTGAAAACTGTCATCCCCTCCTTTGACTAAGTTCATACCATACTAGACATGCCTATGCCTAATTCATCCCCCAAACCCCTCTTTTCAGGGATGGGGACTGAGCGGGTGCGACCTGTTTTCTCCAGCAGATACTGGGGGCCATGGAGTCTCAGGTTGGGGGGGGGCCGGCCGGCCCGGCCCTGCCCAATGGGCCACTCCTTGGGACAAATGGAGCCACTGATGACAGCAAGACCAACCTCATCGTCAACTACCTACCCCAGAACATGACACAGGACGAGTTCAAGAGTCTCTTCGGCAGCATTGGGGACATCGAATCCTGCAAGCTGGTTCGGGATAAGATCACAGGTGTGGGACTCTTTCTATGTGTGGCCTCCGGTGGCAGGCAGGGAGGAAGTACCCTTGGAAAAACTAGTGTGACCCAGGTGGGGTAACTCAGGATGGATGGAGCCAAGTGGTTCTCTAGGGAACACATAGGGAGGATAAATCCGAGTGGGCAGCTGGAGTCTGGCAAGGTGTGCTGGGGGCACTGGGCAGACTAGAGAAGTCACTCTTCTGTCCTCCCACAGGGCAGAGCCTGGGCTATGGGTTTGTGAACTACTCTGACCCCAATGATGCAGACAAAGCCATCAACACCCTCAATGGCCTCAAATTGCAGACAAAGACCATCAAGGTGAGTGTCCCACCCCATCTGACACCTGCCCCTCCCTGTTGTCTCCGCCCCCTGCCGTCATTCCTTCTGAAGCTTTGGTTCTCTCTTCCTTATTGGTCACCCGGCTTTATTTCTCTGAGCCTGGTCCCTCACCCATCAGTGTGAGGGATTACTTTTATTTTACTATTCTGTGTGCATGTGTGAACAGGCACACATGTGCCCCTGTATGTGTGAACACTAGAGCCAATGTGGGAATTGGTTTTCTCCTTTCACCTTGTGGGTCCCAGGGATCAAAATCAGATGGTCAGCCTTGGCACCAGCTGCCTTTACCAGCCGAGCCACCCCCTTGACTGGAGACATTACTAACAGTAAGAAGACTTAGGGAATCTGACAGAGTGACCAGGACCCCACAGGCAGACCCCTCCTTGTCTTTGTCCTGGAAAAGGGGGTGGGGCCCATCTGCCATCTGGAATCTAATTAGGGACTGGGGAGGGGGCAGGATGCAGTGCCCCTCCCCCACCTTTGTGCAGTGCCCCTCCCCCATGGCCTCCCTTCTCAGCAGCTGCAGCTGGGACCTTGTGAGCCCAAGTTCCCTTGGGAAGAATCACCATGGAAACCCCCTCTCTGAGTTGGCCTGGGGGTGTTTGGGCTCCACCCTTCAAATCTGCTCTAGGACCCCTGGGGAGGCCAGGCTGAGGGTGCCCATCTGGCCCCCAATTTATCATGGGAACAGAAGTATAGGAATCTTTTCCTTTCCCCAGAGTGGGGGGAAGGGAATAATGGTACCACTGGATGAGGCTGTGTACTGTAAGCTTGATCCAGAAGCCCCAGGGGCGTGAGAGTAGACCCCAGTGACTGTAAGTAAATCTGCAGGTGTGTGCAAAGCAGCAGATTGTGACTCCGCACTTGTGGGACACAGTGACTATGTAGGTGACTGTTGTGAGACAGCTGTGGGGCTGGGAGTGTGGCTCAGCGACAGAGTGCTTACCCAGCCTGCCTTTCATCTGAAGCACGGACATGACAAATGAATGATTAGGGGCGGAGCCTGGAGACACAGCTCAGCTGTTTGTATTGCTTTGAAAACCTGACTTTGATTCCCAGAACCCCAATAAACAAGCCAGGTATGTAAAGTCAGGCATAGTAGCATATAACTTTAATCCCAGGACTCAGGAGGTAGAAGCAGGCAGATCTTTGTGAGCTGGGGCCAGCCTGGACCATATAGCAAGTTCCAGGTCAACCATAGCTATATAATGAGACCCTGCCAAAAAAAAATGAAAAAAGCAGATTTGGTGGCCTTTGCCTGTAACCCCAGTACTGGAATGTGAGGCAGGTTGACCCCTGGCCTACGCACACACTAGTACTCATGTACAAGATTTGGGGACTGGGGATCAGTTTCTGCAAGTATTGCCTACCCAGCACGCATGGTGGCCCGGGGTTGGCTCTCCAGCACCACATACACTGGGCCCGGTGACACAAGCCTATGATCCCAGCATTCTAGACAAAGCAGCAAGAAGATCAGAAGTTCAAGATCATCCTTGGTTTCACAGCAAGCCTGGCTACACAAGACCATCTCAGAAAACATCAGACAAGACGACTGTGAGTGTGTGGACCTGGTGTTTGTGTGACGCGTGCTTTGTGACACCACAGTTCCTGTTGTGGCTTCCAGGGTGCACAAGGGGATGTGTCTGTTGCAACAAGATATTGCGTGGTTTGGTGTGTGTGTGTGTGTGTGTGTGTGTGTGTGTGTGTGTGTGTCAGCCTGGGCCAGGTTTGTGGGCTATGCTGTGGGCTATGCTGTGGGCTATGCTGTGGTCAGCACCTGATAGTTTTCCTACTCTAGTTCTGGAGGAACCGATATTGTGAGCAGGGCTGCGACTTTATGAGACAGCCTCTTGCTGGTTTTGTCACGACTATGTTGGTCAGGCCTGAATGTTGTTGCCCTGGCAGATTTGGGCCAAAATGGTTTCAGCTACTTGGATGCCCCCAGGTTCCATCCTGGTATTGGGGGGTACAAGAAGAACACCAAAGCCCACCTGAGTATGAGTGACAGTTCACAATGCTGGAAACCCAGAGTAAACTGCACAGCCTGCAGGCAGCTGCACAGGTTGGAGAGCGTCCTTCCAGGTGCCCAGGTGGCCTAACCCTCTTCCAGGCAGCTCGGCTGGTTTCTGCTTCTCCCAGGCAGCTGGTCAGGTCTCAGCGTCTTCCTGCAGCTCTGTTCTGCAAGTCTCAGAGGAACCTCAGCTTTATGGCTTACTCTAGCAGGGAGGGGCCTGCTGAATCTGGTCAGTTTCAGGGACTTCCTGAGGCTAGTTTGAGTTATTTATCTTCCTGCTTGAGGAGCTTCTGGAAGGATGGAATGTTTCAATCTCTGAGAAAACTGTAACACGACCTGACCTCTTGCTCTTCCGCAAAGATCTCTGAGGCTCGGTGGGGGTGACTGTAGGTGTCCACCTGTGGCTAAGAAACAGGCCACCACGCCACAGGAAGTCACTTGTTCTCAGGAGCTTCACAGTCATGAGTGGAGGGTGACAACAGTGATCTATGGTGTCACCACACGTTTAGAAGGCGGTCTGACGGGCACATCACATCCGTCTAGAAGAACCAACCATACAAGTCACCTCCCCAGCCACAGGTGTCTGGTTTACAGTACCATACGTACTTGTGCGTCTCTGGTGGAGCTGGCCTTAAATCCAATTGAATGGCTATTGTTCTTGCCCATATTGACTGAGCAGCTATTGCACAATCAGGCCCATCCTGCCTCACGTGTCAGTATTTCAGGACGGTACCCCACCAGCAGCCTGCATGTGACCCCTTCTGGCACTGTGTGAGCAGGCAGCAGATGGGAGCTTGCAGTCCAGTCACAGCTTAGTTTCCCCATGGCCTACAGTCAGAGCACGAACTGAGGTGTCTCCAGCAACAGGGTGTCATGTTTAGTCCTGGCATACAATCGACAGCAGGAGCAAAGACTTCACAGTTTGTAGGGCCTCAGTGCCCAACAACTCACAGGGAAGTAGCCCACCCTTGGTACTGAAATTTTCATTCAGTGACCTCTGGGAGTGTCCTTTGGGATTTTTTTTTCAGTGAACCAAGTCCTATAGTGTTGTGAGGTAAGTAGCTGGCAGGGTCATGGCACCTGGTTATCTGTCTCTCCAGTGTCTTTCCAAATCTGCAAACCCTCAGAGGTTAGCGTTGTCACCTGTTAACAAAGCTTTTTTCAGAGACTACACAGGACAAGGCAACATCCTGAACCCCCGTTGCACAACAAACTGTGGGGTTACAAAGACAACCGTGGTGAAGCACTCTGAAAGTCTGCTGTCACCTGTTCTCAGCAAGTGTCAGGTGATCTCAGGAGTTCACAACTAGGAAGACACCAAAGTCAAACATAAGCAAGGTCTAAAACAGCACAGAAAGGTTCCATCCAAGCCGGGAGGTGGTAGCACACACCTTTAATGTCAGCACTCGGGAGGCAGAGACAGGCAGATCTTTGTGAGTTCCAGGACAGGCTCCAAAGCTACAGAGAAACGGTGTCTCGAAAACAAAACAGACCAAAAAAAAAAAAAAAAAAAAAAAGTTCCATCCATTTGTATCAGCTGCTTCCTTCACAGATCAAGGCTGGGTACAAATCATGGGTAGGAGACACTAAATTAGCGCTCTGTAACCCTGGGTCACTCTCTCTGAGCCATTACCTTTCCATATCCCAGAGCTCTTCCACAGAGCCACCCTACACCTCTCCACCCTAACCAAGTCGGTGGCCTGTCTTAATCTGCTCAGGCCTACTCAGGGCCACAGGTGAATGTGGTCCAGGTTTCCCCTGCTGTACCCGCAGGCTCCCTGGGTTGGCACAGTGGCTGGGGCCTCCCCATTCATCATTCCTGGCTGTTCAGGAAGTTCCTGACTGGGCAAACCATTTCCACCCCTAACATAACCTTTTGCTGGAGAGAAATGTACACTCCTTAGTGGGGGGGGGGGGCGGCGGATAATCACCCTGCCCTGGGGCAGGCTGGACCATCCTCCCCTGTCTTGTTCCATCACGGTTCTGTGAACTGCTCCTCAGGCTCACAGCCTTGCAGAAGCTCCTCAGCACACAATCTGTGTCTGTCAGTATTTTGCTTAGGAGCTCCAGCTTGCCACAAATCCTGCTACATCTGTCTCTGAGTAGCCAGAAGGCCTCTGCCTCTGCCTTACGTTTTCCGGTCCCCTCTAGGTTGTTCCTTTGCTTATGAACTTCCTTTCCGTGCTGGTCTAAGTCACTGAGCTGTACCAAAGCCTTTCCTACCCCACACAGCCCTTGCCCCACCAGAGAGCTCAGCAGAGCCACCAAAGCTCCACACCAACCTCGAGGTCCCCGCTGGATCAACCTTTCCCCTAACTCCTCTGTGAACACAGTTCCAGCTGGCCCAGTGGACTGGGGTTCCAACACAGCTTCTCTTGCTCCTGGTTCCCTCACGAGTGCCTCTCCCTCCTCAATTGCCCTCCATTCCCGGACATTTATGGGGACCTCAGACAGAGATTGTCCTAATGGCTCTGAAACGTCAGTCCGTCTGGGACTGCCTTCTCTCACGCTGTCTCAGGATGTGCAGCCTCTGCCTGATGGAGGGGTGGGGAGCTACATGACTCAGTTTCCTGCTTTCACAGCAGTCTGACTGCTCCCATCCCCTCTCCTGTCCCACAGCCTCACAAACCCAGGCTGTGATAGGCTCTTTCATTGTTGGCTTTCAAGTCCTCCTTGACTTCAGAAGTTCGAGTGCTGAGTATTCCAGGTCACACCAGCTTCTCACACTGGATCACTGGAAGGCCCCTCTGTACATCCGACCAGATTCCCCTATTTCCCGACTTAAGTTTGGACTTGTGGGGTATCGTCTATCTCTTTTCTACCTCTCTCTCGGCCCCTCCTTTATCTAATTTTCTTGCCAAATCCGAGGCTAGCAAGGAGGATGCTGCTGTTTCTTCCCTTTCTTGTTGCAATCGTTCTTTACACAGACAAGCTCCCGCTAGGCCGCCATCTCAGTCTCAGGTCATGAACTTCACACAGCAGTGGCCAGGCAGCCTCTGCTGCACTGCTGGGCATTCTTAGATCTTCTGCACTCGCCTTAAAGACGGCAAATTTTCCTCTGAACTTTTAACTGTTTCCAGAGCACCTCCATATACTCCTGTGATGCCCTCTGCCTAGCAAGCAGGCATTGCCACCCCATACCTCATAGATGAAGACGCCATCCTGGGCTTCCTCCCCCAGACCTTGTTTCCATGTCTCTACCCAGAGCAAGAACCATGCAACTGCTCTCGTCGCACACAGGAGAAGACAGCTCTATTGGAATTTCCTCCCTTGAGGCTCCCCCTTAGGCTGCTCAGTCTGCTGTGTGCATGTCTTGCTACCCATAGCCAAGACTGTGCACTCACTCCACCCCAACTCACCCCTGCTTCTGCTGTGTCCAGGAGGGACACAACAGGCATGTCTACTCACCCACATAGGGAAC
This sequence comes from Chionomys nivalis, assembly GCF_950005125.1. NCBI lineage: Eukaryota > Metazoa > Chordata > Mammalia > Rodentia > Cricetidae > Chionomys > Chionomys nivalis. The sequence continues at coordinate 21,533,740 of NC_080089.1, read as the reverse complement.
CCATGGCAGACCAAACTACAGAGACCACCAATGTCCAACTTGGTGAGTCAATGAGTTACTTACAGCAACAGAAATGACTCAAAGATGGCTGCATCGCCAAGGCCCACCCCTGCATGGATGGGAACCTGGAGCACACTGCACAGCCTGCAGGCAGCTGCACAGGTTAGAGAGTGTCCTTTGCAGGCGCCTCAGCTGGTCTAAACCTCAGCGTCTCTCAGAGGAACTCTCAACTTTTATGGCTTACTCTAGCAGGGAGGGGCCTGATTCTGGTCAGTTTCAGGGACTTCCTGAAGCTCGTTTGAGTTATTTATCTTCGGGACGATGTGATGTTTAGTTTTAGAGGAAACCGGTACACCAGTGTGTAAAGTACTTCCTGCAGAGGCCTGAGGACCTAACTTTAAATCCCCAGCACACAGGTAAAGACAGGCTTGGCTGTGGGCACCTGCAAACAGGACCGCAGACAAGGGACTCTGGAGGCTGACAGGCCAGGTGCCCTGGTATCCACAGTGGCGCACGAGAGACCAAGGCGGGGAAAGTGAGGACCAACACTGTGGCTGTCCTTCTCTCACACACTGTAGCATTGTGAGTAGCTAACTCTGTACACAGACTTCAGAAAGACAGGGAGATGCCACCCCTAGCTGGGTATGGTGGCTCATGTCTATAGTTTCATCACTCAAGGCTGAGGCAGGAGGGTTGCTGTCTAGGACTCCATAGCAAGACCAAAACTCACCATTCCAAACTGGGCACAGAGGCACACGCCTCAAGTTTGTGAGCTCTGTAACTCTGTGAGCAGGCCAACCTGGTGTACACAGTCCTCCAGACTCCCCCAGCCTGAGGCTGGATAGTGAGACCCTGTCTCAGAAACATTGACAACAGCAGCTACAGATAATGATCAAAGCCCTCACAGCCCGTGCTGGAGTTAGGAACCTCAAACACTCAACTGCAGTTCTTATTTGTGTGTTTAGTCCTGGCATACAACCGACAGCAGGAGCAAAGATTTCACGGTTTGTAGGGCCTTGCTGGCCAACAACTCACAGGGAAATAGCCCACCCTTGGTACTAGAATTTTCATCCAGTGACTTTAAGGCCTCTGGGAGTGTCCTTCAGAATTTTTTTGAGAAAAGCTCTTGCTATATAACCCTGGGTGGCCTGAAGTATGCCGTGTAGAACAAACAGTTCTGGAACATACAGGGATGTGCCTGCTTCTGCCTCTGGAGTGCTGGGGTGACAGGAGTGTGCCGCCACACCGGGCTCATAGGGGAAAAGGTGGAGGTGGCTTCCGCTTGTTCCTTGTGACAGCCAGGGTCCTAATTAGTTACTTCTTTTTCAGAATTTCATTACATTTATTTACTAGTTTGGCGTGTGTGGAGGCCAGAGGACAACTTTGGGAGCCAGTTCTCCCTTCCACCCTGTGAGACTGAGAGATCAAATTCAGGTCATCAAGCTTGGTGGCAAGCACCTTTACCCACTGACCCATTTCAACAGCCCCTAATTAGGTATTTGTAATGAAGCAATACAGCTCCACAATGCATCTCCCTGAACAAATGCCAGCCGTGACAATGGTCCCTATCTCCCTCCGTTTAGAGGTTTGAATAGAAGCAGCAGAAAGCAGACCTCGGCAGGAGGGAAGGGGAGGGGTGCTCACAAACCTACCACCACAGACTGGTCTCCCCATTGACACTTGTGGGCGGGGCCTCAGTACCCAGTCTCCAGGGCATTGATAAGGACACAATGAGCGGAGTTCCAGAATACTCTGTGAGCAGACTTTTCTTCCCCACTCCACAATGCTCTCCAGTGTCCCGTGCCCTGAATGGCTGAGTCGGTCGACTTGGGAGCAGCTGCAGAGTTGGTGAGATGTGTCCTATAGTGACACAAATGGAATGACCTTGCCAGAATGGGTACAAATCCCAAGCCTGAGCAAAGCACCTTGAGCTAGGGTCCTAGCAGGCTAGCGAGAGAGTGCAGTGGATGGGAAAGAGCTTGCTGCCAAACCTGATCCCTGAGAGCCACACGGTACGAGGATGGAGCCGGCACACCCCAGAGGTCCTGTGACCGCTACACTCACACACGCACACACAAAATAAATAAATGAATGTTAAAAAACAAAAAGCTGAGAATCGAGGAAGGTAGGAAGGACATTTCAGATTTTGAACTGGCAGAAAAAGAGGGAAGAGTGTTTCTGTGGGGTGGGGTTGAGGCCTCAGTCTCATTCTGGGGCCCAGCTCGTCTTGTGCTCCAGATAGATAGTCATTCCATTGAATCCTCCAGTGTTGACGTTACAGCCACGAGCCACCAAGGCCAGCACGAAAGGACTTTCTAGCATCAAAAACAGCAAGTGCAAAAGTCCTGAGGCCAGATGTGCCCGGGTAAAAGAAAGGAAACAAGGAGGGGGAAGTAAGAGGAGGTGAAAGCGGAGAGGTGACCTGGTCCAGTGCGAGGCCTGTGGACACGGAGCTTAGAGATCGGAGCTGTAGTTTAGTGGTAGAGCAAGTCCCTGATGTCAGTCCTCAAACCACACACACACCCCCCCCAGAACCACCTTCCTAAGCTCCTCTCTGACCTCTGCAGTTAGGCATTGCACATGCACACACATGTGCACACTCAGATGTAATTTAGAGCTGTTCTGTTTTCATTTTGGGGGGCTGAAGAGATGGCTCAGCGGTTAGGAGCACTGACTGCTCTGCCAGGAACTGAGATTCAATTCCCAGGTCCCACGTGGCAAGGCAGCTCACAACTGTCTGTACCTCCAGTTGCAGGGAAGCCAGGGCTTGCTCTCTGGCCCTTGTCGGTACTGTGTGCACACAATGCACACTCTTACCTGTAGGCAAAACACTCATACACATAAAAACAAACACCAGACGGTGGTGGTGCACACCTTTAATCCCAGAACTCAGGAGGCAGAGACAAGTGGATCTCTGCAAATTCGAGGCCAGCCTGGTCTATAGAATGAGTTCCAGGAAAGCCAGGGACTCACAGAAATCCTATCTCGAAAAAACAATAATAATAATAATAATAATAATGCAAAATAAACTTTTTTTAAAATAAAAGTGTAGTTTTTAAGCTGAATGTGATGATGCGCACCTTTAATCCCAGCACTGGGAGGCAGAAGCAGGTGGAGCCCCGTGAGTTTGAGGCCAGCCTGCTCTACAAAGTGAGTTCCAGGACAATCAGAGCTACATAGAAAACAACATAGCTCAAAAAAAAAAAAAACCAGAATGTTAAAAATTTTGGACAGGGTCTCAGTGAAGCCCTGGCTGTCTTGGCCCCAAGAGATACCTGATCTGTTTCTCAATGCTGGGACTGAGGCCTGGGTCACCACACTTAAGGCAGAGGAATGAAGGAGCCACAGAAAAGTCTGCCGGAAGAGCCTGTGTTAGTGTGCGGGGCGCCCTTTGGCTGCTGTGTAGAGCTTCAGCATGGGAACTGTAGCGTCAGTAGCGGCGGCCGTCGGGGGTAGGGAGTGTAGAACTGGAGGTACACGTCAGGGATTGGCAGTTTTTCCATTTTGATTTTTTGTCTGAAATAGTCAATTATCACCTAACCTATTTTTTGTATTTTAGTTACATTTAATTTTTATTTTATATACACGTGTGTATGATACACAGGTCAGAGGGTGGGCTCTTTAGGCATGAGGATGTGGAAGGCAGAGGACAGCTTGCAGAAGCGAGTCCTCTCCTACCCTGTGTGACCCGAGTATTGAACTCTGTGGACAGGGTTGGCAGTGAGCACCTTTGCCTGCTGAGCCCTCCTGTGGGCCCTGTGTTTTAATTATTATTTTTTAATTTTATGATTATTATTTTTATTATTATTTTTAAGGCAGATGCGAGTTGGATCCTTTTGGTTTGAGTTGGCAAAGATTATAAATAAGTCTGTTACAGTTTTCGGGGGGTGATAATTCCCACCCACCTCACCCCACCCCTAAAAGGCACAGCCTTATATTTACAGCTCTGGGCTCAGTTCACACTGCACATGGGTCTGAGAAGCAGGGGCAGGTCCTTTGAGGAATGAACATTTTCAGCCAAGCCCCTGCTGCACCCCACCCCACCCCCACCGCCTTTGCTGGTTTGCTTTGTTTTAAGTGTTTTGTCTGAGATAAGGTCTCAACCACACAACCCTGGATGTCCTGGCCTCAAACTCACAGGGGTCCACCTGCCTCTGCCTCCCAGTGCTGGGATTAAAAGCGTGTGACATCACTCCTGGCTCTCAAACTTTTTCTTTTCTGAGACCCAGAACCGGGCAGGACCCATAAGCTCATGCTGGTGAAGCTAGGGGTTACCTGACCCCTCCTAGAGTTGGGATGACACATGTGCTCCAGAACATCGAACTTATTGTTTTAGATAAAAAAAGTTGTTATTGTTATTGTGGGGAGTGTGCACACACATGCTGCTGTGTGGATGTGGAGGTCAGAGGATGCTGGGAGCCGGTTTTCTCCTCCACCGTTGGTTGGTACCAACTTAGGTTCTCATCTTCCACAGCAGGCAATTCACCATGGAGCCATCGCCATGGCTGCCTGGTTACTTCTGGGTTTGCTTTGTTGTTGTTGGTTTTTTTTTTTTTTTTTTTTTTTTGGTTTTTTTTTCGAGACAGGGTTTCTCTGTGGTTTTTGGAGCCTGTCCTGGAACTAGCTCTTGTAGACCACGTTGGTCTCGAACTCACAGAGATCCGCCTGCCTCTGCCTCCCGAGTGCTGGGATTAAAGGCGTGCGCCACCATCGCCCGGCTTGCGCCACCATCGCCCGGCTTTGCTTTGTTTTCTTATGTGGGTGTGGGGATCCAGCTCAGGGACTCAGTCTTGGGCAGCAAGCCCTTTACCAATGGAGCCATCTCCCCAGCCTTCTTCTTTGTTCTTCGAGACAGGGTCACAATTGGCCCAGGCCAGGCTTGGACTTAATATGTAGTAGAGGATGACTTAGCTCTGATCCTTCCGCCTCCATCTGCCAGGCCCTGGGATGGCAGGATGTAGATTACCTTGTTTATGTGGTGCTGGGATGGAAGCCAAGCTTCTTGCATGGCAGACCAGCACTCCACCCAGTCAGCCTCAGCCCCAGCCTTGAGCGACTTGTTAAATGAGCTATTGGGAGTGGGGGGGGTCATTCCTGAGCCTTGTCATTTCCCATGCACCCTCACTCTCCTCTGACCCTTGGCCCAGGTGTCCTATGCACGCCCCAGTTCTGCCTCTATTCGGGATGCTAACCTGTACGTCAGTGGCCTCCCCAAGACTATGAGCCAGAAGGAGATGGAACAACTCTTCTCCCAGTATGGTCGCATCATCACTTCCAGAATCCTGCTGGACCAGGCCACAGGTCAGAATGCCAAGAGGAGAGGGTGCTCTGGGCCAGGGTGTCCCAGGGAGGGGGGAGTCACACGAAGAGGTATAGAGTACCTGAGACTGATGCCCTCACCCCCCTGGCAGGTGTCTCTCGGGGTGTGGGATTCATCCGCTTTGACAAGAGGATCGAGGCTGAGGAGGCCATCAAGGGACTGAATGGGCAGAAACCACTAGGTGCGGCTGAGCCAATCACGGTCAAATTCGCAAACAACCCGAGTCAGAAGACCGGGCAGGCCCTGCTCACCCACCTGTACCAGTCCTCTGCCCGGCGCTACGCGGGTCCTCTGCATCATCAGACACAGCGTTTCCGGTGAGCCAGAGTCCCCAGACCCCAGGTCAAATGTCCCAAGCCTGCAGCTGCCCTCCCTGAGCCAATTTTCTTCCCATGGAACCCAGGGGCACCTCACCAGCAGGAGCATGAAAGGGCGTGTGCCCGGTACCTAGAGCAAGAGCTGGTAGCTAAGAGAAGTCAGCTGTGACTCTCTGTCTCTCTCTGTCTGTCTGTCTGTCTGTCTGTCTCTCCCTGTGTCTTGGTCATGGTTTCTATCGCTGTGATAAAGCACCATGACCAAAAACAATGTGAGGAGAAAGTTGATTTTCATCTTAACAGCAAACCGTTCACCATGAGGGGAAGTCAGGGCAGGAACCCGGAAAGCAGAGACCATGGGAGACACTGCTTCCTGGTTGGCTGTCCATACCTTCCTTGCTCAGTCTGCTTTCTTATACAGCCCAGGCCCACTTACATAGAAGAGGCACTGCCCACAGTGGGCTGGGCCCTCCCACATCAATCAAGGAAATATCCCACAGGCCATGTGAGGAAAGCATATTTTCAATAGAAGTCCTCTTCTGAGACTTGTGCCAAATTGACAAAAAGCAAAACAAAACCAAAAAACCCAGACCAAACAACAACGACAGAAAAAAACAAAACAGAAAAACAACCTGGACACCATGTCTCCCAGTTTTCTCTGTGTGTCTGCCTGTCCTTTCTCTCCCATCTTTCTCTGTGCCTGTCCATCTCTCCTGTCCGTCTCTCCTTACGTTCTCTTCTAGTCTTTCTGTCTGTCTCTTTATCTCCATATCTCTGTCTCTTCCTCTGCACAGTTGTGTTTCTCTGTCTATCTCTGGCCTGCCCTGTGGGTCCAGCTGTGCCTCAGTTTCCTCATGGATAACACCCACCAAACATTCCCTTTCATATTCTGTGTGCCAACCATGATCATATTCCTGCACGGTAACTGGGTAGAACAGCTTGTTCCGTGCCATTCACTAAGATTTCTTCATCTGAGATGGAGTGTGGAAAAACCCAAAAGAAGACTTGAACCCAGAACTCTGGCTGCTCCCAAGCCGGAGGTCAGTGGGAACAATGATAACTGTGGGGGTGGCTGTGCACTCTGCCCATCCTCCCGTGAGCTCAGGAAAACCCCCTGAGGCTGTACTACCATCTTTGTAAGCTCTCAACCCCTGGGTCCTCCTGGCAGGGTCCACGGAGGCATCGGGAGGGCAGGACAAGATCCTTTAGGCTGGGCAGCAGCAGGGCTGTTGAGAAAAAGTCCCGAATCCCGAATGAGTGAGGTTCCGTGCCAGGCGGTGTCCAGCCGGGCTGGGAGCAAGCAGCGGGTGGGGGGGACGGGGGGGGGGGGACGGGACAACTGTTGAAGGCTGTGGGGGTGGGGTGGACTAGCTGTCACATCACAGGGGGTGGGTCACAGGCTACTCTGACAGCTGCTTCTGCCTCCACAGGCTGGACAATTTGCTCAACATGGCCTATGGAGTCAAAAGGTAACAGTGCCCCTGTCCCACTGCCCCTTCCCACAGCCCCTTACCTTGATGGCTTCCTTTAACCCCTGCATGTCCCTTGTCCCTGGGACCACTGGGAACCCATCTCTGCCTGTATCTAGGAGATGAAAACCTCAAGACAATGAGCAGAGTGGACGTACAGAGAGAGTGGCTATGGAAGGTGGGCCATGGAGAGCTGTCTGTGGCTTTCACCCCTTTCTTGTGCCCCGGGCCCTACATTAACTCTCTGGGAGTCACTAACCACTGCTATGTTGTGCTCTAGGCATGGGGCCGGGGACTCCTGCATCCTAGCCTTGCACAGAGCCATGCGCCCTTCCCCCGGGCCCTCACTCATCAGCTATTGTTGCTGGGTTTTTGTTGACGGCCACGGAAGGTTTCCTTTCCTCCCCACAGTCGCTATAAAGCTTGAAGGCCTCCTAGCTTCATCCATATCCCTGCTCTTGTGAAAGTTTCCATGTCTATGGTGTCACAAGCTGGTGGGAACATGTTGCATATCGAGACCTGGGCTTGAGGCCAAGGATGCAGCATGGCCCAGACTTGCTCTCTCTTGGACATGAAGTTGAGACAGAACACAGTGCTTGGTACATAATAAAAGGTGGCCAAGTATAAATACTGTCGCTGTTCATGTTCTCAGCTCCACGGGGATGAGATGTGTGAGCAAGTGGTGGTCAGGGCAGTGCAAGGGCAGCGTAAGGGTCACGAGGTGGTGGCCAGAAGAGACCTGGAGGGAACCTGGCAGCAGGGACAGCAGTGAGCTGAGCCCCTATGGTCAAGGTTAAAGGGGGTTAGACTTTCAGTGATTAATCCTGAGGGTAAGCGAGTCAATGGGAATATGGTTTTCTGTCCTTTAATTAATTTAGTCAACAGACAACCTGCTACCCAGGGGGTGAGATATCCCAGAGACAACGTCAGGGACATGGTGGTGGCATGAAGCACTGTTGTCCTCCTTCCCCATCAGGGACACATCCTGAGACTCCTTGTTGGTGCCTGACAAGAGATTGACATCGAAACCTCTATATCTTATTTACTTAAATTTCTACTTATTTGTTTATGTGACTGTTTATTTGTCTATGAGGCAGGGTTTCTCTGTGTAGCCTGGTGACCTGAAACTCGTTCTGTAGACCAGGTTGGCCTTGAATTTACAGAGATTCGCCTGCCTCTGTCTCCTGAGTGCTGGGATTAAAGGCGTGCGCCACTGGCCCTAGTTGTTGTTATTGTTATTATTATTATTATTATTATTTACTGGAAAGGAGATGTAAAGCCTTGTTAATAAGCACTGGACTGCTGAGTCACATACTCAGCCCTCTTTGTTTCTGTTTTCTTTCTCTCTCTCTCTCTCTCTTTTTTTTTTTTTTTTTTTTTTGTTTGTTTGTTTTTCGAGACAGGGTTTCTCTGTAGCTTTGGTGCCTGTCCTGGAACTAGCTCTTGTAGACCAGGCTGGCCTCAACCTCACAGAGATCTGCCCGCCTCTGCCTCCCGAGTGCTGGAAGGCACTACCACCACCCAGCCCTCTTTGTTTCTTGACACAGGGTTTCGCACAGGCAGGTCAGCAAGCCTAAGCCAGGCGTGTCCTTGAACCCTGCTCCTTCTGCCTCTCCCTGGAACGTGGGCTTCAGGGATGTTCGGTTTATCTTCTTACTTTTATTTTGAGCTGTGATTCTCCTAGAGTGACAAGCCTGTGCCACCAGGCCAGCTCCTTCTTCATAATTTACAGCTTTGTCCTTTCCTGAGGTACTAGTGGCCTCATATGGATACCCTCTTTTCCATAAGGGAAGAACTTTTACCTTTTCCCTTAAAGAAAACATTTTTATCAGTTTCTCTTAGGCATCTCTAAATCACCAGCATTATCCAGTTAAAATAACTGTTCCTTAACACAGAAACTATGATTTAGACAGTCAGTCAGCTCCTGAGACGCTAAGTGACTAGTGAGGGAGGTGCACATGCCGCACAGGGACCTTCCGTCACGCTGCTCATTCTCCTCGTTTATCCCTTTAGTTCTTCCTCCTTTTCCACCTCCTCCTCCTCCTCCTCTCTCCTTCTCTCCCTTCTTTTCTTCTTCTAGACAGGGTCTTATATGTATCTCACAAAAATCTCCCTGTCTCTAACTCCTGACTGTTAAAGAAAGGCATCTTCTTTTTTGGTTTTGTCATCTCGTGTGTCCCAGGCTGACATCAAACTGAAGGTGTAGATGAAAATGACATGGAACTCCTCATGCTCTGTCTCCACTGCTCTAGTGCTTGGATGACAAGAGCCGTCTACCATGCCTGACTTTTTGTGAAGTAGGACAGGGGCTGGGAAGCTGGCCCAGTGTGGCACAAGCTGAGGACCTGACTCAGATCTCCAGCATCCATCAGAACCCTGGAGTGACAGTGCGTGTCTGAGACCCCAGTTCTGGAGGGCTGAGAGGGGAGGGTGAGAGAGGAGAAAGAGAGACAGACTTAACAAGAAAGGCTCTCTTGAGAATGGAAGTGTGTTAAAGCTTGGACAGATCCAAGAGTCAAAAGCATTTGTTTCGAGACAAGTTTTTGCTCTGTGCCCTTGGCCTTCCAAGAACTATAATTATAATCCTAAGCCACCTAACCACATTGAATGTGCAATTTAAAATTTATGAGTGTGAGCTGACAAGAATGTTCAGAGGATAAAGGGGCTTGCCACACGAGCATGATCACCTGAGTTTAATGCCTAGAACCCATATGAAGTGGAAGGAGAAAACCAACCCTACAGACTCGTCCTCTGCCCTCCACAAGTGTGATAGCATGTGCACTCCCTCCCTACTACTACTACTACACACACACACACACACACACACACACACTAATGATACATTTAATAAAATTATATTAGATTCACAAAGATCACAAGTGAGAGGCTAACCTGGGCTATACAGTGAGATCCAGTCTCAAAAATCCAAAAACATGGGCTGGAGTGAAGGCCCAGTGGTTAAGAGCACTTGTTCTTGCAGAGGACCCAGGTTCGATTTCCAGCACCAACATGGTGGCTCACAGCTCTCTGTAACTCCAGTTCCAGGGGTTCTGATGCCCCCTACTAGTGTTGAGAGGTTTTGTCCCGCCTGGGCCCACAGCCATTCAGTCCCAAAGAAACACACAGAGGCTTACATTAATTATAAACTGGTTGAACTATTAGCTCAGGCTTCTTATTAACTCTTATATCTTACATTAACCCATAATTCTTGTTTGTGTTAGTCATGTGGCTTAGTACTGTTTATCAGTGAGGCGTTCTCATCTTGCTTCCTCAGTGTCTGGGTGACAACTGCAGACTGAGCCTTTCCTCTCACAGAATTCTCCTGTTCTGGTCGCCCCGCCTATACTTCCTTCTTGGCTACTAGCCAATCAGCATTTTAGTAAATCAATACAAATGACAAATCTTTACAGGGTACAAGACCATTGTCCCACAGCACACTGGCTTCTGCAGGTACCACGTATGCATGTGTTTCACTTACATACATGCAGGCAAACACACAAAAATGAAATAAGTCCAAACTGAGCATGGTGTGTTTAATCCCAGCACTAGGGAAGATCTCTGAAGGCCAGCCTGGTCTACATAGTGAGCTCCAGGACAGCCAGAGTTACATAGAGGAACCCTGCCTTGAAAAACCAAAATAAACAAATAAATAATCTAAATAATATTTTTAAAAAACAAAACAAACAAGCAAAACAAACAAACAAAAGCCAGTCTGTGAATTGTTTATTTTTAGAAATTTTCATTTAAGGGAACTACCAGTAATTGAAACCAGAGAAAGAAAAACTAAGTCAGAAGGGTATTGCTTATGATTTGGATAGGAAGAGACCAGAAAAAAGACCGATGAGGCCACTGTTAGTGTTCGAGGAAGGTGCAGGACCACTGGCTCACGTAGGACACCCTACGCTGGTCTTGTAGGGCCAGTTTCTACCCACACAGGGTAAGTCAAAATGGAGTCAGAGCTGTCAGGGAAGACTGGTACCAGGACAGGTTCAGATTTCGGCCAAAAGAGAAGAGCTAGGGCTCAGCTGTTACCCACGCTGGGCTCCTTCATCGGCTGAGGCAAGAAATGGAGTTCAGTTCGAGGTCAGCATGGTCGGAGTACAGAGGCAGTCTCTGTCTCTCTGTCTGTCCTCTGTCTGTCTGTCTCCCTCTGTCATCTCTCTCTCTCTCTCACACACACACACCGAGTTAGTTTTGAAGGGGTGGGGACTGGGAATGCAGCTCAATTGGAAGAGCACTTGCCTGGCATGCACAAAGCTTTGGGTTCCATCCCAGCACTGTCAACTGGGTGTGCAATGCCAGCATTTGGGAGGTAAAGGCAGGAGAAGCACAAGTTTAAGATCAGCAAGCAAAAAGGAAGAAAAAACAAAACCAAGAAGCCACCCTTGGCTATATAGTGAGTTCAGGCCAACTGGGCCACAGAGAGAAGCTGAGTATACCTATGGAAGGGTGAAGATCAGCAGGGCTCAGGATCAGGTAGGGTCAAAATGTCACAAGATACGGCTAAAGATGGCACTTTAGGACAGGGTCATAGGTGATATGTGGAGAGTGGTGGAGGTCAAGACAGGGTGCAGGTCAGGGGCTGGTGTCTCAGTGAGGTCAGAGACAAGCAATGGGGTCACAGCTAGGTTAGGACAAGGGTCTTACAGACATAGCACACAGTATAGGGTTCTCCCAGTGGGGGGTGTCGGAGGCATGCTGGGGATCAGGGCAGAGCCCGCGTGACCCCCAAAGTAGTCCCCTGTCGCTCATCGCCAGGTTCTCCCCAATCGCCATCGATGGCATGAGTGGCCTGGCAGGTGTGGGCTTGTCCGGAGGCGCGGCAGGTGCTGGCTGGTGCATCTTCGTGTACAACCTGTCCCCAGAAGCTGATGAGAGCGTGCTGTGGCAGCTTTTCGGACCTTTTGGGGCAGTCACCAATGTCAAGGTCATCCGGGATTTCACCACCAACAAGTGCAAGGGCTTCGGCTTCGTCACCATGACCAACTACGACGAGGCAGCCATGGCCATCGCCAGCCTGAATGGCTACCGCCTGGGTGAGCGTGTGCTGCAGGTGTCCTTCAAGACCAGCAAGCAGCACAAGGCCTGAGCACTCACCGCCCTCCCTCCCTGGGCAGCAGAGAGAGAGAATGAGAGCGGGAGAGAGAGAGTGAGAAAGAGAGAGAGAACGTGATTGCAAGAGCAGGAAGACCCACACACTTGCAAAAAACACCACAGGGTGAGCATCGGAATGGGGAGGGTCTGCAGGGAATCAAGGGGGAGGGGTCCCCCCATCCTCCCTGCTTTCCCCACCCAGCTGGGGCTTGTTCACTCTCTCGTCTTGGTTTGGTTCACGGTGATGGCTTTTGTTTCTTTTTTTGGCTAAAAACAAAAAGAAGAAAGCAGAGAGGAGACCCCCCCCATCCCACCTCACCCTCTCCACCCTACATGGGATGGCTCAGGGGACACAGCAGTGCTCCACCCAGGCCTCCTTTGCCCAGGCCTGTCCTATACCGAGAGAAAGGGGAGGGAACAGGTTTAAAAATCCCCAAAACAGCAAAAAACATGAAAGAGGGGTGTGGGCCTCCCCATCCCCGGCCCCAGTCCCTGGGCAGAATACAGGGAGCAGGGTTGGGGCAGGGTAGGAAGCAGAAACAAAACGAAAAAAAAAAGGGTGGGGTGGGGTGGGAGGGGAAGAAAAACTCTATTTTTGTAAAAAGGGAAAAAGACCTCGTGGAGAATTTTTACTGGGGATTCTTGAACTTGAAAAAAAAATCACAAAAAAAAGACAAAAAAAAAAAAAGAAACTATTTTGGCAAGTTATGTTTACCAACTAACTGGGGCGGGGTGCAGGGAGCAGGGCTGAGGGTTTGAAAGTCCATAGGGCTGCCAGTGCGCACACACACACACACACACACACACACACACACAGCCATAAGAAGACAGGAGGGACATACACTTGGATCTTGGAGACACGGATACACAACACATACAGAAATATTTCAGGATACATTCAGGAAGGTGACCAAAGCCACAAGAGAGGATGGAGACACATGGACCCTTAGGGCTGTGTAGACATAGATACAGACATTGGCTGCTTGTCCACAAAACCATGTGATGTGTGAAAGCCACTGCCACAGATCCATTTGGACGTAGGAATCTGGGCACAAGTTTCCAAAGAGAGCCGGGGCTGCCATCGGTTGGTGGACCTGGGTTCAGCCCAGCACTGCAGCAACCTGGAGCAGTGGTGCACAGCCCTCGTTCATCCTAGTATTGAGAGGTGGAGGCAGAAGATCAGGTCAAGACTAGCCTTGGCTACATAGTGAGTTTAGGTTAGCCTGGGCTATATAAGACCCTGTCTCAAAAAACAAAAATAAACAGGTCACCTAGAAACATACAACACCTAGGGCATACACCCATGTCCGCAGCATCCTACAGGTCACCTAGAAACATACAACACATAGGGCATACACCCATGTCCGCAGCATCCTACAGGTCACCTAGAAACATACAACACCTTGGGACATACACCCATGTCCGCAGCATCCTACAGGCCCAGACAAGACGTTCCTACTGGAGACCCTGACCCAGTTACTTCCTCCAGCCAGGCTGGTCCAGCCACTTCTCCCTGGGCCCCCAATAAGCCCCAGCCCCAGGTTCTCTGCACAGACTCCTTAGCCCACCAGGGGCCTCCCTGCTGCCCACACATATGGCATCCATGCATCCAAACACACAATACCTCGTTCTACTTTGGCATCACCGTGGGCTGGAGGGGGCTCTCACTCCCCACAACACTGAGGCCAAAGGACCCCCTGCCCCTGGGACTCAGCCCCCCTGGGTCCAGGGGGAGGTCTGCAGTCTCCTCCCTCAACTAGGGCCAGTGTGCTCCCCACTGCAGCAAGCACCCGGAACACCCCCAGACCCAGGGTGTCCCCACATCCCTTCCCATCAGCGTGTCACCTTTTGATCGTTGGGTTTTTTCGTCTTTCTGGACTGTGGGGGAACCATGGATGCAGCCTTCATGAGCCCCGGCCCTGGCTTCTGACTGAATTTTGCATCCATAACCCCACACTCCTTTTATTCTTTTATGCAAGTTCCAACAGAAGCCACAGGCTGGAGCCCCTGGGAGCCCCAAACCTTCAACCCATCCCTCAGTGGGCCCAGTCACAACTGAGAATCGTGAAGCCCCGCCCACCCCACCCTCTAGTTCTAGTTGCTTTCTTCCGGTGTCCTCTGCGTTTGGTGTCTGGCCATGGCCCCATCTGAGCGTCCAACTCTCTCTCCCCACCCCTCCTGGTGTTGTTCTTAACCGTCTGTGGAATTTCTGCTGCAAGGAACAAAAAGAAAAAAAAAATTAAAAAAAGACCAAAAAAATAAAAAAACGGAAAAAAAAAGAAAGAAAACTCAAACAGAAGATGAAATATAGCAACAGGAAAGAAAGGAAAAAAGACAAAAACACACACAAAGACAATTTAAAAACAAAAAAAAAAGGAAAAAAAGATAAACTGTCACCAGTTAACTTTCTCGTACTTTTTTGCTGAATTTAGCTTCATGTAGTTTTAACTTATTGCTATGTTAACTATTTATTACCCTTGTTGGCCTGTAAGGACCTTTGTGTATATTTCTGTTCTTTCATTGGTTTGCAAGTTGAAGGAAGATGTCCCTTTTCTTTCAGTTTTGCTGAGATGTGGTTATGCCTAATTTATTTATAAAAAGGGGAAGTGGAGTCATTAAAGTAATAATTATTAATAACAGTAATGGTAGCGGAGTGCCCCCCGGGGTGCCGTGGGCTCCAAGGGGTGGGGTCCCCACAGCTACGGCGCCCAGGGCCTCTCAATGGGATTGTTTTGCTATTGTCTTGAGAGGTTTTTCTGTCTATTTAGCTGGTGAACTCTAGCTTGCTCATGATACACCGAACCTATTTATTCTGGTGGTTTCTAAGTCTGCCCTAATCCTCCCTCATCCCTCCCAGCAGGACAGGGACTCCCCACCTCCAGGAGGGTGCAACCCCTTCTTTCCCTGCTGTTTCTGGGGTCTCCCCCTGCCCTCCACACATGCTGGAGGCATCCGAGCAATAAGGGCTGGGTTTGTCCCCCACCCTGGGGGGAGGGCCGGCTCTGAAGAGGGGGCTTCTCCCCCCACCCCCTCCCACCAAGGCCTAGGTCCCTGCTGTCCCCAAGACTGGGAGGAGGGGACTTTTTTTCTAAGATACAAGCTTAGCCCAGTTAGCACCCCTCCCTGAAGGCCAGTCCCCCAGGAGGGCCAGGCCAAGGGCTCCCAGGGAGAGGAGCCCTTGGGTCTTCCAAAATCCCTGGGGGGTCACAGGCAGGGCCAGTGGGAATGGGGCTCAGCCCCTCCAACCCTTCCTTCATCCTGTTTATTGGGAAAGTTTCAAACCATGACAGAGTCCATGTTGGAGGTGATATAAAGAACTGTAGAAAAAAAAAAACTAAAAAAAACAAACCTCAACCCAAACCCACAAACACTTCAAGTTGCGTTTAGACTATTTATTACCGAGATTCCAGGCCTGGCCGCGGTAACTGACTTTTACATGGAATTGTTTAATTATTTGTACTTTTCATGCCAGAGAATAAAAAGTTCAGAATCTTAAGTCTCAGGTGATTTGTGGGCAGGGGTGGGCAAGTCTGTGTGCTGGGACCCCGGGAAAGGATGCCATCCCTCCCTGGGAGACTCAGGAAGCCGACAACAGTCTACTGTCTACCGATTGCTGGGCCTGGGCACCCTCGCTGTCAGTTGGGTTGCGGTGCTGCAAGGAGCTGCAGCTACTGCTTCCCTAGGTGTGAACTGCAGCCGCGACACCACACCTGACAGTTCAAGAGTCCAGTCCATCACGGCAGGAAGGCGTGGCAGGAGCTTGAAGCTTCTGGCACTGCAGCCAGGAAGCAGAGATGGCTGCAGGAGCTAAGGTACACGTCACCAAGCCTGACCTCTGCTCCTTCTCTGTAATTACAGCCAGGTCTGTCTCCTAGGCAACTCCAGACCCTGCTAAGTTGACAGCGGTACCCACATCTGCCTCCTGTTCACACCCCAAAATAAAGGCAGACCTAGGTAGGCATGCTGGCCCATGCCCTGAGCGACTAAGGAAGGAGACAGCCTGAGGCTGGCCTCAACTATATAGACCAACGGGGAAAAAAGACACACAGCCAATACGGACGAGTCACATTTATTGTTCTGAGGTCACGTGTGAAGTCATCCACTCATCTCCTACCAGCTGGGAAGGCAGGGGTGAGGTGGAGCAGGGATTAACTCCCACCCAAAAATCCAAGGAGGGTAAGCTCCTTTATCCATCTCTGGAGGCCGCTGGGGCCTCAGCAATATGGATGGCTTGGCTAGCCTGGGCCAGAAGCGGGGCTTAGAGCACCACGGGGTTCCTGCTACCTGGAGAATGGCCAGGAACCCTGGGTAGGCAGGCCTTGGTCCATAGACTGCAGGATCAGTAGACAGGTTTCAGGCCTTGAAGTTCTAGGATGGAAGACAGAATTAGAAAGACGGAGGGCCCAGGACATGGGCTGGTGCAAAAGCAAGCACCCCAGCACTGGCAACCTAAATTATTTCTGGAAGATGTGGCTCAGCTGGCAGACTGTGTGCCTAGCACAGAAAGCCCTGGGTCAGTCGTCAGTACCTCGTACACTCGGCGTGGTGGGTGGCACAGTGGGCAGGACTGACAAATGCTCAAGGCCAATATGGACTACACAATATACTGTCTTTTTTGTTTTCGAGACAGGGTTTCTCTGTTTCTTTGGAGCCTGTCCTGGAATTCTACAGAGTGAGTTCTAGGAAAGCCAAGCAAGAATACACAGAGAAATGAAACCCTATCTCGAGAAACTATGAATGAATGAGAGAAAGAGCGAGAGAGATAGGAGCACAGGTTAAGAAAGTAGCAACACCCACACTAGAGCAGACAGAGACCCAGTCTCCTTACCAGGCTACAGCTCATCATGGTCTCCCTCAGTGGGTGCTTCTGGTGGCGGTTCTGGGCAGGCTGCAGGTGTCATCAGCTCCATGAGGTACTCACAGCGACTGGGCTCCGTGGTACTGGTCACCACAGTCTCTTTGCCACACAGCAGGCGCACCTGGGGATGGGGACAGAGCAGGAGCGATGCTGGGCTGGGCTGGTCCAGGCCCGGGTCCCCACAGCCCCAGGTCAGACACTCACTGTGGTTGAGCGGTTGGGGCCCTGCCAGCAGCCGGTGCCCTGCTCATACTTCATGGCACTGAACTTGTCATGATCGGGGCCAGCCCACGAGCCCCATGTGCTATGGGAGAGAGCAGGGGTGCTGAGTGCCTGGCCAGTGGGTAAGGTTGGGGGCAGGGTAAGGGCAACAAACCTCAACCCACTCACCCAAGGTTGGTTGGAGAGCCCCCATGTTTGGGTTTCTGGGAGACCAATTTGAAGGGGCAAAGCCGGTAGATGTACCTAAGGGCGGGGAGAGGAGCTGCTGAGTGACAGGCTTGACAGGTGGCTCACTGGCACTTCGATGCCCACTGACACTTCAATGCCCACTGACCCCTGGACCCTGCCTGTGTTCCCTTCTGGAGACAGGGTTAACATAGCCCAGGCTGACCTCAAACATGTTCAAGTAACTGAGACTGGCCTTGAACTTATGATCCTCCTTACACCCACCTCGAGCACGTGCCACTATGCCCAGTTTCATGAGGTGCTGGGGATGGAGCCGACTCAACTTGAGGTCCTCCTGCCTCAGTCCCCCAGTGATGAGATCTCAGATAGGTACTATAACTCTTGTTCGCCCAGTGCCCTCCTCCCCACCCCTCTCCCGACCAGTGCCAGGATGTACTCGTTGGTTGTGAGCTCGTAGCATTGGCTGTAGAGGTACGCAAACTCTCCATGGGGACCGAAGTCAAAGGAGATCTCTTGTTCCAAACTCCTGGAAAAACAGATCCGATGGTGAAGGGGGGCAAGGACACAAGATCCCCACACAGAAGAGTCCAGGGGAAGGGAGTGTAAGGACATGAGAGCCCCACACAGAAGGGTCCAGGGAAAGGGGCTGTAAGGATATGAGAGCCCACACAGAAGGGTTCAGGCAAAGTGAGGACATGAGAGCCCACACAGAAGGCCCAGCTGTATGTATGGTGGATAAACACAGGTTGTGCTTGGAGCCCTGCAAGAACCTGGCTGACACCTCCTCCGAGGAGCCGGCGGGAGACGGTCACCGGGCAGGAGGTGGCCTTGGGGCTCACCTGATGGACTCCTCCATCTCTTTCAAGGATCGTTCGGCTTCCTCAAACTTATTCCGGGCCTCTTGTGCAGCTGAGGGACGGGAGATGAGAGTGGGCCCCAGTTCCATGAAAGACCCAGAATGGGCCCCAGAGAATATGAAGGATAGGCTGACCAGCGCAGAGTGAACCTCCTGTCACTGACTCTCTAGAGTACAGGCCAGGGCTCCTGGGAGCCCGCAGGTTCCTGCCCTGTTGTGCACGTTTTACAAACAAGTGCGGCCCATGAGGAGGAGGACTCAGGGATAGAAACAGTAACTCCCCAGCAACACGGGCACTGCAGGGCCAGGGGTCCCTTCCCAGCAGGTCCCCACTCACCATCGATGACAGCCTGTGCCTCCTCATCATAGGGTGGCATCTTTTCCTCCTCAGTGGGGCTGGCAGGCTGTGGGGGTTGTAGAGGGGCTGGGGCCTCCTGGGGAGGGGGCAGGGTCCAGTTAGCAGGCAGCCCCACCCACCCATCTGCCCACCATTCTCCCAACACAAACCTTGGGTTTCTCCCCCTGCACCTCCTCCTCCTCCTCCTCTTCCTCTTCCTCTTCTGGCTCCTCCTCCTCCTCTTCTGTAGGTGGCAACACTGGTAGCTGCTCCTCTTTGGGCTCAATCACATCCGGAGCAGAAGGGGCAGGCACATCAGTGGGCAGCACCTGGCTCCCGGGATTGTAGAGGCCAATGCTGAGACCTCAAGGCTGGAGAACACTAGTTCCCAAGTCTGGGAGGGTTGGCCTCCATGGAGGACCGGGGACCAGCACGGGAGATGATATTTTTGTGAGGGGTTGGGGACAGGACCACTTCCCTTCCTCCTTTTCCCACAAACCTCAGAGCGGTACTTGTCCCTGATGGCAGCCCAGACACGGTCATAGAAGGAGGTAGAGTCAATCTCTGTGTCCCCACTGAGAAGGGCCTGTGTGCATTGGGGTAGGGTCAGGGTTAGGGCCCCCAGAGGCCCACACACCCTGCCACTCACAACTAGGGACCAGGCCACAGCAGATGGGTCAGGTACTATATGACCAGGAGGGACAACCCAGGCCTGAAGGAGGTCCCATGGGTTGGGAAGTAAGGGGACATCAAGACAAGACACAGGCATACAGAGGCACAGTGCCAGAGTGTGCTGCACCCTAAGCAAAGGTCCACAAGGGGCAGGGAAGGACCCGGTTTGCAGCAGAGATGGTAGAGGGGCAGAGCCAGGGATGGCAGGCAGAGAGAAAGACAGACTCCTACTTTGAGCAACAAGCAGAAGGTAAGTGGGATGAACAAGCCTGGGGACAGGTGCCATGCTGCCCTGGTACTAGTCTAGGGTTCTACCAGGCAGCCACAAGGAGCTCTCCCTAGAGGAGGCCTACCTTGACCCTCTCACCCTGAATTCACTCTAGGCCAAGGATAGGCTTGGGGTACCTGGGCCTCCTCTTCGGATAGCACTGCATCCCCATCTGTGTCCAGCTCCGGGTGAGTCTGTAGCTCTGCCACCGAGACCCTGAGTACAGAAAAGGAAGGGGGAGGCTTCTGTGGGATCTCTACACGTGTGAGGGCTGGGATGGGAGGGGCAGGGCCCAGCCACTTCCCACCCTCCCCTATAAGAGACCTAACTCTAAAGAGAGCCAAGGCAGAGCGGGTCCTAGACAACACCCACACCCTAGCCCTTCCATCTGCTTCTGCCCCACATGCCCCATGGTAGTGACAGCTCTCACCTGCCACTGCAAGGCTCCAGAGGCTGAGACAGGAGGACTATAAACCTGAGACCAGCCTGGCTACCTGACACGTCCAAGGCCAGGCTAGTCAGACTTGGGTGAGGAACTCTCAGTGGGCAGTTACACTTACACCCCATCCTCGTTGTCATCCAGTTCCTGGAAGGCACTGGCTGCCAGCTCCTGTTCCCGCCGGACCTTGGCAGTAGCTTGCTGCTCTGTAGAGGGGCATTCTGTCATGCTGTACCCTAAGTGGCCAAATCCCATCACCCCAAAACCTGCACAGAGTCCCACCGTGAGAGCAGTCTTACACTGAGCGCTGGGGACACGACCCTGGATTTAACAAAGGTCTGTGTCCTCTGGAGGGAGGACGAATTTGGGAACAAGCTGAGTAAGTGAAGGGCCACCAAGACGGTTCGGCAGATACAGAAGCTTGCCACCAAGCCTGACAACCTGAGTTCAGTCCTGAGCCCCACAAGATGGAAGGTGGGTACTGACTTCTACATGTGCACCATGGCACACACATACAAACAGATGTAAAATGTACGAACTGGGGCGGTGGGGAAAAGGCAAGTGGAGGTCTGGGCCAGGAAAGATGGGAAAGCGGAGGGACAAGACTGAGTCAGCAGATGTGTCCAGACCCCTGCCAGGGACAGACACTGCAAGAGCTCTAAGCAGCTGGCAGAAGAGCAATGTTTTCCTTCACACCTGGCTGGGCTGGAATTCTTAATCCATCTCCTAAGGGCTAGAACAATAGTCCCCAAGGACCGGCTCCTTCTTTATAATTCATTCATTTATTAGAGACAGGATCTCTCTTATGTAGGCCAAGTTTGTCTGGTATTTATAGTCCTCCTGCCTCAACCTCCCAGAGCTGGGATGACAGTTGTTGTGGCTGATGGAACAAGTATAACCAAATCTAAGATCAAGGTTGGGGCTCTACAGAAGAGTCTCCAGTGACCTCAGGAGGACGGCATCTCCTCAGAGATGCTCAGGTCATGTCAGAAAACACATGCATGTATCTAAGTTCATACTCTGTGTAGGCTGAAGGCTTAGCACAACAATGCACAGCAGTAGGGTCCCTGGTGAGGGGCCGGGCAAGGGTGGGCCAAGCACGATCAAGGCGCTACATCAGCCTCTACTACTGCAAGGGAGCCACACATTGCTGAGAGGTCAAAGGTCTTCAATTTGGGCTTGAGATTCCTGGAGGGAAGGTTCTAGGCACCAGACAAAATGCAAACAGGAATCTGTAGAGAAGGATCTTGCATCCAAGGCTACAAATTATTCTTACAGCTTTCCTAACTGATGGCCAATACAAAGTTAACTAGGCACACAAAGAAATAAACAATCATGGTAAGAAACAAATAAAATCACCGAGTGCAGAACATGGCGAGGCACACATTTCAAATCCAGTACTTGCGAGGCAGAGCAGGTGGACCCTTAGCAGTTCAAGGCCAGTCTAGTCTACATACTGAGTTCCAGACCATGTCTCAAAACATACCAACAAAGAAAAGCAAGCAAACAAATCAAAACATAAATAACCCAGGCATAGTAGTACATGCCTGTAATCTTGGCATCTAACATATATACAGGAAGATTAGGATTTCTAGGTCTTCCTCGTCTACATAAGAAAATTACGGCAGTCTGAGCTACATGAGACCCTGCCTCAAAGGGAAAGATGGGATGAGTATAGCTCAGAGGTAGCGCTCTTGGCCAGCAGGAATTAGAACTCCCAGCCCTGGTTCTTGTCTGGTCAGAGCTGCAGTGCTGCCCCACAGCATACCTTCCCACAGCTTCCGGTGCTGCTCTTTGGCCTCCTTCTCTGGCTTCTCTGCTTCTTCCTTTGCTAACCGCAGCATCTCTACCTGGTCTTCTAGAGACTTCTTTCCAGCCTGAAGTTCAAGCAGCTTACCCTGGAAGGAGAAGAGAAGGTGAGAGGCCAGCTCTGCTTAGGCCTGGTCCTCTCTTTGTCAAGTGCCTCTGTTCCCCAAGATCATTCCGAAACGCTTGCATCACAGTGTATCCCTACTTTACTCTGGTTCCCTTGATGTTCTGTGTGACATCAGCCCCTCCCTCAGTCCCACCTGTCACATCTCCATTATTTAAACTTTACCCCCCCCCCTTTTTCTTTGAGGAGAGAGACATGTGGCAATCAGATGACAACTCAAAGGAAATCAGTTTTCTCCTGTCCTGGGAAACAAACTCAGGTCATTAGGCTTGGTGGCCAAGGGTTTTTACCCACTGAGCCATCTCAACCCCCACACCCCGCCATCCTGAAACTCAAGAATAAGATTCAGACTCCTCCACCTGGAACACTTTCCATGGCTGGTGTGAATTACCTACAGATCTCCAATAATATGGCCCTTCCTCCAGGAAATCTTCTTCATTTCCTTCCCCCAAGATGGGTGACCACACAGAAAGCTCTGGATGCCCTGAGGTCCCTGAACGCCTCTACCCAGGAGCAAGGAGAGAACTTTCTAACGACCTAGCTCTAACATTCCCGAGGCAGGTGCAGGTCTGGTTCTAACCTGCATAGCACCAGGTACACCCTGGGCATCTACTTCTGTTCTGAGAAGCAACAGGGGCGGGAGTACAGAACAAGGGTGGAACACTTGCAGAGAATCCCCCAGTGAGGGGCTGGGGTGTGGCTCAGTGACGGAGCCCCTGCCTAGAGTCCCCCAGTTAGGGGCTGGGGCGTGGCTCAGAGGTAGAACCCCTGCCTAGAATCTGCCAGTGAGGGGCTGGGGTATGGCTCAGGGGTAGAAACCCTGCCTAGAATCTGCCAGTGAGAGGCTGGGGTGTAGCTCAGCAGTGGCAGAACTCCAATTGACAGCCTGGGGTTGTGGCTCACTACTAGAGCACCTGCCTAGCTTATAAGGCCCTGGGTTCCAGCCTCAGCACGATAATACAAGAAAGCACGGTGTGTGCATGGTGGCGCACACCTTTAATCCCAGAATTTAAGAGGCAGAGACAGGTGAAACTCTGTGAGTTTGAGGCCGGCCTTGTCTACATAGGAAATTCCAGGCAGGTCAGGGCTATATAGTGAGGCAGTCTCAACAAACAAATCAATTCAAGAGGGATGGGGGTGAGGGAACAGCGACAACAAAAAGGGCCCCAGGCAAGCTCTGGTGTAGAGATACAGAGAGGGCTCCCACAAAGTGTCATGGTGTGAGGCTTTTCTGCCAGGGTCAGGACCCCTCAGCCTGACCTCTCACCAGGATCTTCTCACCTCCCCTGGAAGGAAATGACCTCAACACTTGGCTTCCCCAGATCCCCTGAATTTGAAAGGGCAATCATTGTCCACTGAACAAAGCAGGGCCTTCCAGCCTCCTCAATTCAGAGAGATTCTCCAGTCACGGGGGTAGGAGAGAAGAGCCTGGGATTTTCTGTGGACAGGAACAGTCTGGAGTCCTGTCTCAGTGCACTGGGAAGCACCTCCCAGGCAGCGCTGCTGCTGAGCCATGGTGAGCCAAGCCAGTGGTGGGGAAGGGAGGGAGACACACAAGCCCAAGAATCCTCGAGTGCCTACCATACTCATTCAATCAAACAGTTTCTACTGACATTTAACTGAGGGATTTCCCCAGAACTAAGGTGTCACCAACCACCAGCCTGTTACAGTCAGTGAGGCAGGGGTACAAAGAGATGTTCTTCCTGTCTCCAGGAGTTAACACCTCTGGCTCGTAATCTGATAGCCTCTTATCTGGGAAGTGCTCAGTCAACCACTCATAAAGGAAGACACAGGCTCATCACAGCCCAGAGTCAAGTGTATACCCACGTGCATTTACCCACCCATCACTCAAGGACCCCAGGCCCAGGTCCTACCAATGCATCTCTTTGGGTCCCTCACCTGTTTCTCTTCCCGGGCTGTCTTCCACTCCTCAATGAGCATCTGCTTGAGGCGGAAGCCCTCTCGGGTGACCTCAGCCAGCTGCTGCAGGGACTCTTTTTCCTTACGACCCTTCTCTCTGGAGTAGACACACATAAGTACCACTAAAGACACTCAAGACCCACAAGCAGAATTGCCTTTTCCAGAAGGGCCTGAGTCACCTGCAAGTTCCACCCACACCCCCACGAACAATGCTAAGAAAGGTAAGGCACAGAAAGAGCCCTCTTCAACCTGCCCCTCCAAGTTCTTTTGACCAGAGGTCTCAGTTCTGTCCTTAAGAAGCTGGACAGTGTGCACAGCCTGCCCGTCCTTGGGATTACAGACAGAGCAGAAGTAGTGGGGGATGAATGGGCTTGGAAGCTATCCCTCAAACTGATCAACAGGCTCAGGCCAGTCATGGTGATGCACACCTTTAATCCCAGCACTTGGGAAGCAGAGGCCAGCCTGGTCTACAGAGAGTTCCAGGACAGACAGAGCTACAAAGAGAAACCTTGTTTCAAAAGAACGAAAGAGAGAGAGCAAGAGAAGAAAGAAATTAAAAACAAACAAGTGGGGGTGGGAAAAAATAAACCAAATATTGAGAATATTGACCCAATCAGAGCCCAAGTAGTTCTCAACCAGACATAAATCAAGTTGTTTCTCTTCCTGCACTGAGTTTCTCCTTTTTTCCCTAGGTTTTTTGAAACAGGGTCTCTGGAAACCCATGCTTCAGACTCACTGTATAATCAAAGACTCAACTCCTAATCCTCCTACCTCCATCTCCCAAGTGCTGTGATTATAGGCCTACACGCCTGTCCTAGCACCATCTCCCATCTTTTGAGCAAGTAAACAATGTCAACTGCTCATAGCTGGAGGGGATTCTGGTAATTAGAGTCCCAAGGGGCACGACCAGGGGACTCACAAAAGGACAAAAGGAGCCAAGATGGCGCAGGCTTGAAACTGCAGCATTAGGTTACGGGAGGAGGTGCTTGAGGCCAGGTTGATGGGGCACACTGAGAGAGGGCTATCTCTAACAAAGAAAGGAGGGGCTGGACAGACTTCACTTGCTGCTCTTCTAGAGGCCCCAATTTGACTGGTAACGGCAGCTCCTGGGGAGATCAGACACCCTCTTCTGACCTCTGTAGTTGACATGCATGTGGGTGGCATATACTCTACCTGCCTCCCCCCCAAAAAAGATAAAAATAAACCTCCTTCCAAGTGCTGGGACTGGAGGTCTGTGCCACCACACCCAGCAAATAAAAATTAATCTTAATAAGTAAAGTAAGAAAAAAAAAAAGACAATGAACCAGCCAGACTTCCAAGTAGAATGTGGTAAGGACCAGGGAACCCAGGGTGCTGCACCGCTACCCACCCACCTGCAGGTGTTCTCGCAGACACGGCCACTGTTGTACTCATCTGTCCCATCGCAGCAGTCTGAGGGAGAGGTGAGGGCAAAGATCAGAGAGGGCAGGGTCTCCTCCAGCTGGCACCTGCCTCCTTCCCCGGATCCCCAGAGTACCCTCACTTACCACACACCCCATCGTTAACCCGGCTGGAGGGGAGGTACAAGGGCTTATACCCAGTGTTGGTGCAGTGGAAACTGCCATTGGGGCAAGCGGCTGTGCCTGCAGAGAAAGAAAGTTTGCTGGATGTGTTCCAAGCCAGACACGTCTCATCTATTCATAGAAAGCATGAGAAAACCGGTGGAAGTGGGCTGTGGTGGTGAACGTCTGTAATCCCAGCAGCTGGGAGATAAAAAGCAGGGTCGGGCCGGGCGGTGGTGGCGCACGCCTTTAATCCCAGCACTTGGGAGGCAGAGGCAGGTGGATCTCTGTGAGTTCGAGACCAGCCTGGTCTACAAGAGCTAGTTCTAGGACAGGCTCCAAAACCACAGAGAAACCCTGTCTCGAAAAACCAAAAAAAAAAAAAAAAAAAAAAAACCAAAAAAAAACAACAAAAAAAAGAAAAACAAAAAAAAGGCAGGGTCGGTAGTTCAAGGTCATTCTCAGCTACACGACAAGTTCGAGGCCAGCCTGGGTTATATAAGAGTGTCTGCAAAACAAAATATACCAAGGACCAAGGGAAGAAACTATCTTCAGAGGCCTGCAACAGAACCTTCCAGTCTTCTGCAGCTTCTCCTAAGGCAACCCACCCCCAACTCCTCCTTAGCCTTCACCAGTACAATGCCATTCAGCCTTACTCCCCCTCCCACCTCTGAGAGGTGTCTGTGTTGGCTTTTCCTGGCCAGAGACCTTACCTCCTCCTGGAAGCTAGTCCGGGGTCCCACAATGCCATCTGATGACTTGGTCATAAACCTGAACATTTATTCTTTTACTTGGGAATGAAACCAGAGACTGAAACCTACAAATTCTACCAATGAGCTAACCCAAGCCAACAGGGATCTCATTCCTGTCCTCTGAGCAGAGAGCAACGGGAAGATGGGACCCTAATCCTTACGGGGCATCTGCTCTCGGCAGGCTCATTGAACGGGCAATGAGGAGATGCAGCAAAAGCTCACCAGGTTCATCTGAGCCATCCTTGCAGTCGCAATAATCATCGTTCACCTGATCGAATGGGATGGTGGCTGTGCCGTCCAAACACGTGAAAGGCTTAGATTCGTCATAGAAGTGATGATCTGGGGAGGAGAACAAGAGGCTCAGCCCAGATCTTCTTAAATAAATAAATACTACCTCTGTCCTATTCATTCACCAGTGGAAATGTTATGGGAAACTGAGGCAAAGGGAGGAAAACGCCCCTCTCGACCACCAGGCTATACACAAAGAGGACTCACTGCTGAGGGAAACACCCCGGGGTCTCTTAACCTCCACCGCCCAGCAGAGGGGTAACAGAAGCAGTAGCAGCAACATCCCGTCCGGGCCGAGACCGGAAGTGTGTTCGGCGGCAGGAAGCAGGCTGCAGGAAGATGTGCTATGTCCTCTCCTGTAGGAAAGGATGAAGCATCAGGTCATTGAGAGGGGTGCTTATCCAAAACTGGACTCACCACTGCTTCCCGGAAAGGAGGGCTCAACTGGCTGCCGAGCTGGAGGTGCAGGGCTAGGGGGTCTCCTCAATCCAAGCCAGTGGAAGTCTCAAAGGGAACTCAAAATCTTAGTTCTCTATAACGGGGTGAAGTGGGCAGCTCCCGCCAACGGACCCAAAGGATTTACAATCCCTCCACACCACCCTCCCTAATGCAACCTATAAGAAATTAGGGTGCCTTCCTCCCATTGCTACTTCATCACCTACACGAGGCCGAGACAAAGGTCAATAGCCACCGCACCAGTCTGGCTGAGCAGCCACGGTTCCTGCAGCAGAAAGAAAACGGAACGCTCTAGGATGCGTCACTTCCGTTTTGGCCGCCACGCTTGGGTAAAGGCAACTCGAGGACGCCATGTTGGGAGTGGCGGGGGTGCGGGTGCCGCAGCTGAGGCGGCCATCTTGAGTGGGAAAATGAAGACGGCCTTCGAGAGAACGGATCGGAAGTCTAGCGCTTAATGGCGGCGCAGTGTGCCTCCATCTTGGGA
Source organism: Chionomys nivalis (assembly GCF_950005125.1). NCBI lineage: Eukaryota > Metazoa > Chordata > Mammalia > Rodentia > Cricetidae > Chionomys > Chionomys nivalis. The sequence goes on along the minus strand of NC_080089.1, from coordinate 21,506,331 downwards.
GTGGCGCGTCTCTGGCCATGGGGTGTGTGGCGGTGGGGGGGTGAGCACGTGACCGCTGAAGCGACCAGCCCCTTCGTCGAACGATCGCGCCGCTCTTTTGCTGAGCCTCCTTGTGGGACCGCCCCTCCGAGCCGCGCCAGCCAGTGAGAGCCGTGGAGTGTAACGCGAGTGGTTTCCTTGGGAACGCGGGCGGGGGGAGGAAGTTACTTAGCAACCGGGAGATGCTTAGAGGCCCCCAGCCTAGCAGTTAGCAAAAGTTCATTCCCAGAGCTCAGGGAACCTGGACTGAAGACGCCAACTTGTAGTTAGTTACTCTCCTACTCTTTAGAGGCTTCCTGACCTCAAGCCAACCTCAAGCCAATCACCATGACATCTCCTCTGTGCTGGGCAGCCGGGACCTATACTGTGACTAGCCAGGAGCAAGTTCCGACTCCGTCTTCCAAAGTCAAGGGCAGTAAGGTTCAGGGCCACCGAGGCAAAGCTTTGGGCCGGGCACAGGCCTGGCCTGCACAGCGTCTCAAGTCGGGAACTTCCTACCATTTGATGAAGTCTTCCATGCAAGCACAGATGCTTGAGTTACAAAGGAAAATCCAGCTGTTAGGTAAGATGGCTGCAGAAGACCCAGAAGGATCAGGAATCAATAGTGCTCACCCAGTCTTCTGAGTAGACACCCTGTGCCAGGCTTCACCAGTGGGAATCTACGTGACTAACTTTGAGATGCAAACATTCACATTGCCCGTACTTCTCGTTGCCTTTCTTTCACGTTTCACTGTAACCTTACCTCTTCTAAAGTGTTTATGTGTGTGTGTGGGCGGGGGGCAGGGGACAGATGCTGGAGTTCGTTTTTCTTGACTTATTTATTATTTTGTTTGAGTGTCTGTGGACCAAGTGAAATACTCTCAAAAACCAGGATCCGGCAGTGGGTCTCCTGGAGCGGTAGTTACAGGTGTTATAGACTGATTACTGTGGGTGTGAAGACTGACCTTCAAGCCCCCTGCAGGAGCAGCAAGGCTCTTAACCACTGAGCCATTTCTCCTGCCCAATTTTATTTATTTATTTATTTGTTTGTTTGTTTGTTGGTTGGTTGGTTTTTGGTTTTTTAAAACAGGGTTTCTCTATGTAGCCTTGACTGTCCTGAGACTTGCTCTGTGGAGCAGGCTAGCCTCGAACTCAGAGATCTGCCTACCTCTGCCTTTCAACTGTTAGGATTAAAGATGTGTGCCACTATGCCCAGCTTCTCCAGCCCAATTTTTATTTATTTATTAAATTATTATTTTTGAGACTTGGTCTCATGTGGCTCAGGCTGGCTTGAACTCTAAGGAAACCTAACTCCACCTCTTTGGTTACAGGCGTGTACCACGATGCCTGGATTATGAGGGACCGAGGCTGGGACCCAGGGCTTCATGCAGGCTGTTCAAGCACTTTGCTGAGTTACATCTCCAGCCCCAGGAGAGTTTGTTTCTCTTGAGTTTGAACCCTAGCTCTGCATAGTAGTTGTTAGCTCTAGGAATAATATAATTGTATTCAGTTTTTCCATCTATAAAATGGGCATAACCCTACAATATAGTGCTCAAAATTGATAAAATGCTCAAAATAGTGCGCATTGCTATGGTTAATAAGTGAACACTGGTGGCTCCCGTGGAGGAGATAGTGCTGCTTTTCCCGACCACTGAGCAAAGTCTGCAGACGTTTTGGACTATTGAATTGATGAGTGGGGGAGGCTACTACTTGGGTTTATTAAGCAGAGGCCAGGAGGAGGGTCTTACAAGTTATAATGCCTAATTACAGCCCCACAGCAAAGAACTATCAAGACCAGATATTGATTATGCCAGCATTTGGAAAACCCTTGTATACCGTTACTCTTATTATTAAAGTGTAATCTTAAACCGAGCTGTGGTGTTACACACTTTTTTTTTTTTTTTTTTTTTTTTTTTTTTGGTTTTTTCGAGACAGGGTTTCTCTGTGGCTTTGGAGCCTGTCCTAGAACTAGCTCTGTAGACCAGGCTGGTCTCGAACTCACAGAGATCCGCCTGCCTCTGCCTCCCAAGTGTTGGGATTAAAGGGGTGTTACACACTTTTAAGGCAGACAGATCTCTGTGAATTCAAGGCCAGCCTGGTCTACAAAGTGAGATCTAGGACAGCTGGCAAGAGCTACAACAGAGAAGCTTGTCTTGAACTCACTAAAATAAGAGGTAATCTTGCAGGCTGGGTGTGGTGGCTAACACCTTTAATCCCAAAACAGAGTCAGGCAGATCGCTGAATTTAGCTCCAGGCGAACGTGTGTGTGTGTGTGTGTGTGTGTGTGTGTGTGTGTGTGTGTGTGTGTCTTGAGAAGCAGGAGGATGAGGAGTGCAAGATCATCCATGGGTATGCATGCAGCAAGTCCAAAGCTAGCCTGGGCTGGGGCTCTAACCTAGCCCTGCTTGTGCTAGGCAAGCACTGGAGCACTTAGCTGAGCCTCACTGAACTTAATATTCTTTTAGTTAAAAAAAAGGTAAAGTACACCAGGCGCGGTTGCACACGCCTGTAATTGTAAAGTACACCAGTACACCAGGCATGGTTGCACACGCCTGTAATTGCAGTACTTGAGAGACTGAGGCTAGATGGTTGCCATGAGTTTGAGGATAGTATAGTCTAGTCTATCTATTGAGGTAAAAGCCAACTTGGGCCACAGAGTAAGATCCTGGAGGAGGGGAGAGGAGGGAGGAGAGAGACAGACACAGGAGAGGAGGGAGGAGGGTGAGGGGGGGAGAGGGAGAGAAGAGATTAGGAAGAGGGGAGGGAGAGAGGAGAGGAGGGGGAGGGGGGAGAGAAAGGAGAGGGAAGAGAGAGGAGAGGAGGGAGGAGGGAGAGAAGAGGAGAGGAAGGGAGAGAGGAGAGGAGGAGGGAGAGAGAGAAGAGGAGGGGGGAGAGAGAGAAGAGGAGGGGGAGAGAGAGGAGAGAAGGGGGAGAAAGAGGGTGGGAGAGGGGGAGAGAGAGGGTGGGAGAGAGGGAGAGAGAGAGGGAGGGAGGAAGAGCAAGAGAGAGGGAGGGAGGGAGAGAGAGGAGGGGGGAGAGTAAGAGAGAGAAAAAGGAGAGGAGGGAGGAGAGGGGGGAGAGAGAGAGAGAGAGAGAGAGAGAGAGAGAGAGAGAGAGAGAGAGAGAGAGAGAGAAGAAAGACCAAGGAATGTAGGTCAGCAAGATGTCCAGCAGATGAGGTTGCTTGCTGCAAAGTCTGAGTTAGTTCCCTGGGACTTTGACTTTCTGATCCTTCTCCTCTACTTTCCATTCTAAGAGAGTAAAAGAATGCACCAGCACACTAGAAATTTATGGGAGATTGCTCAGAGGTTAAGAGCATTGTCTACTCTTCCAAAGGTCCTGAGTTCAATTCCCAGCAACCACATGGTGGCTCACAACCATCTGTAATGGGGTCTGGTGCCCTCTTCTGTCCTGCAGGCATGCACACAAACAGAATATTGTATACATAATAAATAAATATTTTTTAAAAATTATGGGCAGGAGAGAAAAAATGGTTTTTTTGTTTGTTTGTTTGTTTGGTTGGTTGGTTGGTTTGGTTAGTTTTTTTTTCTGTATAGACTTGGCTGGCCTTGAATTCAGAAATCTGTCTGCCAAAGACTTTTGAGTGTTGAGATTAAAGCAGTATACCATACCCGTTTCTTTATTCATTTTTTTGCTTCTTGAGATCTTGAGATCAGACCCAGAGCCCCATGAAGGCTAGTCATGGGCTACAGCCATAGCCATATGGGTTTTGCTTTTTTAAAAAAATTAATTTAAAATTTTTATGCATATGAATGTTTTACCTAAATGTTTGTCTGTGTACCATGTGTGTGCTTGGTGCCTTGAAGGCCCCCAGAACTGAAGTTACAGACTGTTGTGAGCTGCCTTGTAGATGCTGGGGATCAAACCTCTGGCGGAGCTGTCCTCTTAATGACTGAGTCATCTCTCCAGTCTCTAATTTTTGCTTTTTGTTTGGTTGAGTTCTTTGTTTGTTTGAGACAGGGTTTCTCTGTGTAACAGCTCTGGCTGTCCTGGAACTCACTTTGTAGACCAGGCTGGCCTTAAACTCACTGAGATCTGCCTGCCTCTGCCTCCCGAGTACATCAGCACACCTGTTTAGCTCACATGGCTTTGACTGACATGGAATACTCATACATGTTGGTGGGATACAAAGTGGTATTTTAGGTATTGTATCATAACTAGATTGTGGTAGTTGACATCATCAGATTTGCTGATGTTATTGTGAAGGGCCTATGATCCTTTGTAGAGCTATTTGACAACACATGAGATGTTTTATAATGTACTTATTCCACTGTGCCTTAGGGCATTAGACTTCATCCCCTGCACCCAGCAAAATGTCCTCTCTCCACCATCAGGTACCATAATACTAACTGGGCTTAATGGTGCTTACCAGAGACTGAGGCAGGAGGATCCAGGCTAGCCTGAGATACGTACTGAGACCCTATGTAAAGAGATCAAACAAAAAACAATTTGTAAAAGGTCTTGAGTGCCAGGAATGATGGAACACACCTATCATCTCAACACTTGGGGCCTGGAGACAGGAAGATCAGGAGTTCAAAACCACCTTTGACTACATAGTGAGTTCCATACCAGCTGGGCTATAAGAGACTTTCTCTGAGAAAAACAAGACCAAAGTGGTGATGAAGTGATTGCTTCAAAATCTTGAAGACCAGAGTTTCCAATTATTACCTACGTAATAAACTGGGTGTTCTGTAAATGCCTACAATGGCAGCTCCTAGTTGGGTAGAATGGAGCCTCACTGCTTCCAGCCTAGCAGAGAGAGACTCCAGCCCAGCATTCACAGACTTTATCTCCAAAAGCAATGAGTAGGGGACTAGAGAGATGTCTCAGCAGTCAGGTCTGCACACTGTTCTTCCAGAACCCAGGTTCAGTTCCCAGCAGCTCCCTACTGCCTCTAACTTCACCAGCTCCAGGGGACTCCAGTCAGCTTCTGGCCTTGACAGGAATGCACACATGCACACACACTTAAAATAGTTCATGGTTTTATTTTTAATGATGTTTATGTGCTTGTGGGGGGGAGGGGAAGAGCCCAAGGAGGCCAAAAGAGGAATTCTGACCCCCTGGATCTAGAGTATAGGTGATTTTGAGCCACCATGTGGGTGTCAGAACTGAATGAACTTGGGTTCTCTGCAAGAAGAGTAATGAAGCCACTAAAATCAAATCTTTTACAAGAAGAAAGAGTGCGACGAGGGTGATACAGAGAACACCCATGTCTTCCTGGCCTCTAAGGGCACCGGCGCATGAGCCTCTCCACATGCATGTGTGGGTGTACTCGCACAACACACGCACTTCCTCCTCCTCCTCATGCTCTTTTTAAGCGAGAGCTCTGGGGCTGCATCTCAGGTGGTGGACTACTTGCCTGGCATGCTCTAACACCAGTTCCGCATAGACTGAGCATGGCATGACTGCACATCTGCCATCCCGGGGAGATGGATGGAGGAGGAGTAAGAGCTCAAGGCCAGCCTTGGCTATATGAGTTTGTGGCTAGCGTAGGCTACAAGGAACCCTATCTAAAACAAAAACAAAACAAACAAAAAACCCACCACCACCAAATAGGTCTTTTCTCTGGGAATGACAGTGACCCCTGTCTTCCCCAGAGGGTGACCGGAAGGCCTTTTATGAGAGCTCCCAATGGAACATGAAGAAGAACCAAGATACTATCAGCCAGCTTCAAGAGGAGACCAAGGCTCTCCACATGCAGTTAAAAGACCTGCTTCAGGTGAGGGTGCACAGGTGAGTGGAGGGTTTGGGGGGCAAACAAGTGAACTGAGGAAGTGACTGGTCTTCTCTCCTTGGCAGGGAGATTCCAAAGTGGTCCAGGCAATCATTCAGGAATGGAAGTCAGAGAAGCCTTACCTGAAGAACAGGACTTGTGAGGTTAGCTCCTCACCCAAACCTCTTCACTTTCTCCTCACCAACTTCTTGTCCTATTTTTGTATATGCAGTCTCGGGTCTCAGCATGGGTATGGAGGTCAGACAGTCACTTTTGGAAGTTGGTTCTCTCCTGCCATGTGGGTTTTGGAGAGGGAACTCAGACCATCAGGCATGGCAGCAAGCACTTTCACCCACTGAGCCATCATGCTGGTCTGTCATTATTACACACTGACCTTGTGTTTGATCCAGTGTTACCATTGGTGGCATTTTTGTGATTAAGCAAAGTGAGCCCTTCCAAGAAGGTATGTCTTAGTGGAAGGCTGACAGGTGTTGAGTGTGAGGGGTGTGTGCTTCTGTTTCGAGCACGGGAAAGCTCAAACAGGAGTTGAAGGCTAGCCTGGGCTATATAGTAAGACCTGAAACCCTGGGTTGTGGGAGTCAGTATCAATCTGGAAAGATGGCTCCATAGTTAACAGAACATATTGTTCTTGTCAAGAACCCAGATTGGATTCCAAGTACTCACTTGAGGCTGCTCACAACTGGCTGTAACTCTAGCACCTAATCTAATGTCTCTGGCCTCTTATGGCACCGCACAACACATTTGTACACACCCAAACTCATCCACGTAATTAAATATGAAATATATCTTTAAAAAAGAAAGAGGAAAGGGCTGGAGAGATGGCTCAGAGGTTAAGAGCACTGTCTGCTCTTCCAAAGGTCCTGGGTTCAATTCCCAGCAACCACATGGTGGTTCACAACCATCTGTAATGGGGTCTGGTGCCCTCTTCTGGCCTTCAGGCATACACACAGACAGAATATTGTATACATAATAAATAAATAAATAAATATTTTAAAAAAGAAAGAAAGAAAGAAAGAAAGAAAGAAGGAAAGAAAGAGAAAGCAGGGCGATGGTAGCACATACCTTTAATCCCAGTTTTTGGGAGGCAGAGGCAGGCAGATTTTTGTGAGTTCAAGGCCAGCCTGGTCTACAAAGCCAAGTTCCAGGATAGCCAGGACTTTTGCACATGGAAACCCTGTCTTAGAAAGAAAAGAAAGAAAGAAAGAAAGAAAGAAAGAAAGAAAGAAAGAGAGAAAGAGAGAAAGAGAGAAAGAGAGAAAGAGGGAGGGAAGGAGGGAAGAAAAAAGGAAGGAAGGGAGGGAGGAAGGGAGGGAGGGAGGAAGGGAGGGAGGGAGGAAGGGAGGGAGGGAGGGAGGGAGGGAGGAAGGGAGGGAGGGAGGAAGGGAGGGAGGGAGGGAGGGAAGGGTAGAGAAGCTGAGCGCTGAGACCAAGGGCTAAAACTGGGAGAATAAAAAGGCTGTAAAAGAGGTAAACTCCCAGGGCACTGCTTGTTTCTCCAGTTCTGACCAGCTCTTGTATCAGGAGTTTGATCGGGCCTCTGTCTGCCTCCCTCCTGAGGAGCCCAGACTTTCACCTGAATGGCCTTCCTGCAGCTGCTCCCTCTCCAGGAGGCCAGACAGGACTTCCAGTGTTGTCTTCTTGGACACGGGCACAGCAGCTAAATTTGCTGATATCGAGGCCACCACAGTGGTGTGGCCAAAGCAGAGCCTGGCATTGGAATGGTGTTTGGCAACTTGATTATTGGTGATGCCAGGAACCCACCCCTTGAGCAGATCTCCTGTTCCATTTTGGGCTTTGCCCCTGTCTGAGGCCACAGGGCTCTTCTCTTTAGCGATCACCTTCCTCATCCTCTTCCCATGTGAGGCTTTGTGGGGTCACCCAGCTGACTACATGCCAGTCCAGTGCTGTGCTGCACATGCTCAGCTTTCCAGTTTGGGGAGCGGGGAGAAAAGAATCCTTAAATCTTTACAAATCTAGGCTGGAGGCTGAAGCAATGGTTCAGTGGTTTAGAGCACAGAGCACCTGGGTGCCACTCCCACCTGTCTGCATGGTCACAACTGTCTGTAACTCCAGTTTCAGGGGGTCCAATGCTGCCTTCTGGACTCCTGGGGCATCAGACACAAATGGTGCACAGATATACATGCAAACAACACACTATTACACTTAGAAATGAAATGAAAATAAAAACGTAAAACCGTGACGGGAGATAAAATAGGAACCTGGGGAGATGACTCAGTCAGCGATAAGCTTGCTGTGTAAGCCTAATTCCTATCTCTGGAGCCCATGGAAAATCTGAGTGTGGGCTGGAAAGATGGCCCAACAGAGAAAAGTGCTTACTGCCAAGCCTGGGGACCTGAGTTTGTCTCTGAGCCCAAATGGTAGAAGGGAAGAACCAACTCCCTCCCACAAGTTGTCCTCCGACCTCCACATGAGGTCCAGGTGTGGTTGCATGCACCTGTCATCCCAGCACTAGGGAAATGAAGAGGAGGCTGCACAGAGCTCTCAACAACAAGTCTAGTGACCCAGCCAGCTTCAGGTTCAGTGGGAGACCTTGTCTCAAATCAAAGTTGGAAAACAGTAGAGAAAGATACCAGACATTGACCTCTGACCTCTGTGTACATAGGTGTACCTGCTCTCTCTCTCTCTCTCTCTCTCTCTCTCTCTCTCTCTCCCTCTCCCTCTCCCTCTCTCTCTCTCTCTCTCTCTCTCTCACACACACACACACACACACACACACACACACACACACACACGAAGGAGCTGAAAGTGTAGCTCAACAGGTGGAATGCTTCCCTAGCACACATGAAGCCCAAGCCCCAGCTGATTTCCAGAGCCTCATTAGATGGAGTTCAACGGTACAGCAATATGATCGCGACACTCAGGAGGTGCAGGCAGAAAGGTCAGAAGTTAAAGTTTATCTCCAGCTGGATACAGAATTTGGAGCCAGCCTAGACTACAAAGACCATGTCTTTAAAAAAATGTAAAAGAGAGCTGAGACTATAGATCAGAGATATAGCCGCTGTCCAGCTGTGCAAGGTTTGACTTCCCCTGCACACACACACAGAGAGAGAGAGAGAGAGAGAGAGAGAGAGAGAGAGAGAGAGAGAGAGAGAGAGAGAGAGAGAGAGAAAGTGCTGGATGCCAAGGGTCTGGAAGTCAACTAGGAGACCAGAGGGACAAGGACTTCTGGGAGAACCAGGACTCAGGTCCTTGGGAAGGGCAAGCTGAGGTTCTGCTCTCTGCCCTCCCCAGGAGGCCCTGGAGCACCTGGAGCACCAGCTGAGGGATAAGACGAACCAGCTGAATGCTTTGCGACACCAGGTGACGCTGCGACAGAAGCGTCTGGAGGAGCTGAGGACGCAGCACAGCCTGCACCATCTGGAGACGACGGAGGTGCAAGACAACAACACAGAGGCTGCCAAGGTGGGGCTTGCCGAGGGCTACAGGGGCCTTGGGGGAGGCGTGAGTGGTGACAGAAGGGACCCAGCCTAGCCTGCTGTCCCTCTAGACCATGCGCAACCTGGAGAACCGGCTGGAGAAGGCCCGGATGAAGGCAGAGGAAGCAGAGCACATTACCAATGTATACCTGCAGCTCAAGTCTTACCTCCAGGTAGGGACACTTTGGAGAGAGCAGTAGGTGAGGAGGGCAGGCCTGGCCGGGGACAGCAGTCTCAAGCTTTCCCTCTCTCCATGTGCCAGGAGGAGAGTCTCAACCTGGAGAACCGGCTGGACTCCATGGAAACTGAGGTGGTGAAGACCAAGCATGAGGTAGTGGAGCTGAAAGTGGTGAATCAAGAGGCTCTAAATGCCCGGGACCTCGCCAAGGTACTAATCTACCACCCCAGGATAGAGTGGGGAGGGGCTCTGTCACAGCTGCCAATATTATAGGACAGTATAGAGCACAGTAACCACATCCAGGTGCGATGACACGCACCTTTAATACTCATGCACAGAGACAGAGGCAGGCGAATCTCTGTGAGTTCCAGGCCAGCCTGGTCTACATAGAGTTCCAGGACAGCCAGGGCTACAAAGTTAAAAACAACAACAACAAAAATAAAAAACCATCAACCACTCCACCAAAGTCTAACTTGGAGAACAATGAGTTTATTGGGCTTCCTTGCAGAGCGTGGCTGAGGAGTTTCGGTGTGAAAGTCACATCTCTAGAGTTCCGTTCCTAAGTCTCCTCACCTATCCATTGTAACCTGGGGAGGGGTCTTGTGAATCTTGTTTTTTTTTTTTTTTTATTTTCGAGACAGGGTTTCTCTGTAGCCTTTTTTGGTTCCTGCCCTGGAACTAGTTCTTGTCGGCCAGGCTGGCCTCGAACTCACAGAGATCCGCATGCCTCTGCCTCCCGAGTGCTGGGATTAAAGGCGTGCACCACCACCGCCCGGCGTGAATCTTGTTTCTTGAGCCTTGTAAGTTTCACCGACTTCCTGAGTCTCGAACCGCCCTCTCCCTCTAGGAGGGAGTGTTCAATTCAGAGAAAATAGCAATGGAGCACCAAAGGCTCAGGGAATTCTAGTCAGAATTCAGTTGTCTTTAAGTCTTTCCCAGCAGTTGTACTGCTGCGGCATTGCCTGGGGATGCTCCCCGTCTATCCTGGATAGATACCAGGTGCCCCTGCCTGCCCTAGAGCCAGCTGCAGTACCTGGAGGAGACTGCCATCCGGAACCGCAAGAAGCGCGAATACTTCATAACGGACTGCAAGAAGCGGGCGGAAGAGAAGAAACTTCTAACAGAGCGCATGGAGCGCAAGGTGTGCACTCCTAAGGGTGCAGGGCTTGGCCACTCAGACCAGACAGCCTCAGCCTTGCCTTACCCCACATTCTGACCGAGCTCTCCCTCCTCCTCTCATTGTCCTAATCTCGCCCCCTCCCTGACCTCGCCCCCCACAATCGCACCTCATCCTCCTTTCCTGGGAGAGGCCGCAGCCTGCAGCCCTGCCCTGACTGTCTGAACCTCTCCTCATCCTGCCCCATTTAATTTGGACGCTTTTGTTCCAAATCCGACTGGGGCTCTAGCCCACCCCTTTCCGGAGGCCACTCCTTCTATGACCCTGCTTCCTTACTCTGGTTCTGAGGCCACCTCTCTGAGTCCTGCAGGGATAACCATATCTAGACTGTTCCTCACAATCCAAGCTAAGCCAGATCCTCTCCTGACCTCTGTCCCAAGCCCTGTTTGGAATTGACTTTGATGGTAGCCTTGACTGTCCCCCACCCTCAAGCAGACGCACCGAGAGCATGTCCTGCTACAGTCAGAAGATACCATCCAGGACCACCAGCGGCACAAGGAGGAGGAGCTGAAGCAGCGCTGGGGCATGTACCAGATGGAAGTGATGTTCGGCAAGGTCAAGGATGCCACTGGAGTGGCTGAATCGCACGTGAGTGCCCCAGGTCTGCGCGTGAGCCAGGAAAGGCTTCCAGGATGGCGGAGCTGTCCACATCAGCCCTTAATTTCTTCCATTCTTCCACTGTGCTAACTTGTTTGGTATGTAAGTTTTGGGAGCTTTATTTTTCAGGTCCTGTTTCTCAGATCATCACTGTATGGAATGATCTAGAATACAGTGGACTGCCCAGTATTGCCCCTAACCTTGGAATCCCAGCCCTGCTCTGTGTCTCCCTCCAGCGCCTGATCCTGCTTTAGAATACTGACCCCCCCACACACACACACACCCAGTCAGTTTCTCCAGTTTGGGTTCTCTGTACCCAGTTACCCCTGGAAAGCCGTTAATCCCCAGGCAATCTGGGCTCTGGCTGGAGGTCAGCCGTGAACTCATTCAGCGGTACGAGAACCCCTTCAGAAGTGGGTCCCAAGCTGGTGAGATGGCTTGGCGGGTAAAGAAGATGGCTCTCGAGCCTGACAACTCGAGTTCCTGGGCCCGGCGTGGTGGGAAGTGAGAGCAGACTCATCCAAGTTGCTTTTTGAAATCCACACATGTGCCGCGGCACACACACACACAAACGGCCGGGAGGCCTGATCACACACACCCTAGAGGCACAGTGTCTTTGTGCTGTTGAGCGAGATACCCACTCAGAACTTGCTGGCACAGGGATTTTTGAAAGGTGTTCACTCTGCTGCCTCCCGCATGCTGATTTTAGCTGACTCAAACATAGACAGGAAAGGGTGTGGGGAGAAGTATAGCCTTGAAAGAGCTGGCAGACTGACCCACACAGTCCTCCTTACACACGGCTGTGTAACACTGTTAGAGTCAGATCGCCCTCGAGCCTCTCTTGACCCAGGCTCTGACCAGAAATGGGTGGCCCTCAGGCGGTGGTGCGAAGGTTCCTGGCCCAGGATGAGACCTTCACGCAGTTAGAGACTCTCAAGAAGGACAATGAGCAGACGTTGGTGAGGTTGAAGGAGGAGAAGCAGCGGCTCCAGAAAGAGCTGGAGAACCTCAAGTATTCCGGGGATGCCACACTGGTGAGGTGAGGCCTCAGTGGCTGAGGGAGGCCTGGGGGACGCTGGAGTTAGCCGCCTGTTAGCTGCTGAACCTCCCGGCTCCCGGCAGTCAGCAGAGGCACCGCGACTCGATGCAGGAGACACTCAAGAAGGAGGAGCAGCGACGCAATGTCATCCAGGAGCAACTGGATCGCACCTTGCGAACTCTCCAGTTGGCCAAGGACTGCCTGGAGCACTTGGCCAGCAAACTAAACCACGTGATAGTGGTAGGTCCCCCTCCCTGGGAAAGATCTACCCCTAGTGATGCTCCGCCCCTGGGGGGGGCGCCACCCAAGGAGATCTGCTCCAGTGGCCACTGTCCCTGGGAGGCCCCACTGCAGAAAGCCCCACCCCGTCCCTGGCAAGCCCTGCCCTCATCCTCCCAGAACATCAGGTTGAGTTGAAGTGCCACACAAGCCACAGGATTCCTGCCCTGTGACTTCGTTTAAGGAAGAAAGTTTGACTCCTCGCATCACTATCCGGGTTCCACATTCCTGGGGAAGTCCCCATTTGCTCAGGCTAAAGCTGACTCCAAGCGCAAAGCCAACCATCCCCAACCCCAGTTCAAAACTTAAGCAGCCCTTCTCCAGACTCCTGCGAAGAAAGTCCCACCGTGTCTGCAAGAGCGCCAGTTCTTTAGAAAGCCGCCCTCACAATGGCCTAGCTCATGTATTAATCTCAAAGAGACCTCCCATCCTTTGAATAGAGCTCAAGTTCAAAGGCTCTGACTTCAAGGCGAGGCTTTAATTTTAGAGGACCTGCCTGTGGATGGACTCTTTGCAAAGCTCTCCCCTCCCTGGGAAAAGCCCCACTCATGGGTGAAGCCTGTCCCCTCACAGGGACCTCGCATCTCTCAGCTAACTTAGCCTATCCCCCTGCAGGATAATAGCCTCTTGGCAGGAAAGTTAGACCCGGACACAGAGGACTATGTGTCCAATCTGCTGGTCGTTGTCGAGGAAAAGTTGCTGAAACTACAGGGGCAAGTAGAGAGCCATGACATACCAGAGATGCTGCGACACATCACAGAACGAGAGGTGCAGCAGCAGTTTCAAGGCTGGGGGCGGGGTGGAGAACCAGAGGGCACGCTGAGATCCCAACAGCAGGTGGGGTGAGGGGTGAGCTTCTTCTCCAGAGAAGAAAAGCTGGGACTGGTTGGATCAGATGGCAGGACTGGAGAACCTGGGATGACTCTAGACAGGTCTACAGGCAGGGTCCAGAGACCAGGCCTGAGTGACAGTCGTCGGCCTGCTGGGGAAGAGTATGCAGGAGAGTGGACAGTGGTCTCTCCTAGAATCCGGGCACTATCTGGAATGTGGTGGGAGGAGGAACAGCTTTGCTTCAGTCCCACACCTCTCTCCTGCCTCCTGTAGTTCCTGGCCACGTTAGAAGGAAAACTGCCCCTCTACAACACCCGCATCCTTCTGCCCGTTGCCAGTGTCAAGGACAAGTTCTTTGGTCAGTGTGCGCCAAAGGGAGATGGATGGGAGGGAGGAGGTGGCCTTAGGTCAAGGCCAAAGAGGAGGTGCATGGTGTGGTGAAGTCTGGGAAAGGGAAAAGAAACGACCTCTTACCCTCCCACCCACCATGCTTCCCTGCAGATGAAGAGGAGAGTGAGGAGGACGACCGTGATGTGGTGACCCGCGCTGCCTTCAAGCTTCGTTCCCAGAAATTAATCGAAGCCCGCAGTAAGAAGCGCAGTAGGTCGCGCAGGTCCTAGACTGGCAGTCACATCCCTTCGGATGCCTCCTGGCCTCTAGGGAGCCCTCCCACCCTCTGGAGCTACCTACCGGTGTGGCCTCGAGGCTCCTTCAAGGGCTGAAGGAGGCTTGACGTGGGAGCACCTCAGGCCGGCAGCGCCTGGAGGAGGAAAAAGGTTGAGCCAGAAGTTCCCACAGTAAATCTCTTGAGACGGGTTAGAGTCCGCCTCAGAATCGCGCAATAAAGGTCACAGATTAACCCCCTGGGTATTCACCTCTTCTTGGCCCTGCACCGCCCCTCATCGGCTGACCCCACAAAATGCAGGGCCACAGACACTTCGCAGCTTCCAGCCTGACACAATAGGGTTCCCATCACCTGTGATACAAATTCGGTGTGTTAAAACTTCATTTCTACCATAAAAAAAAGAACAAATTCAGTGTGCCCTCATTCCCCTCCAGACATAGGGGCACTCCTACACGTGGGGCTGATCAACCCCAACTGAACACAAAGAACTTCCCACCCGAGGACACAGACCTGTCGTCGTCCCCCGTACACTCATATCTGGGATCAGGGAAGACTTATGGTCAGCTTGACACACCTTTGGGGGAGGTCCCCGGACTTCTGTGTTGGTTTAAGTGCCAGGGTCCGGTTGGGGACCTCTGGAGCCGTACGACCGCCTTGCCCAGCCCCGCCCCGCGACTGGACGCGCGGCCGCCCCGCCCCACTGCCCGCTCCTGCTGGCCCTTCCGCCTCACTCCGCGGCGCCAGGGAGCAGGACGGGCATCGGGGCCATGCAAAGGACAGCGAGCAGAGAGCTGGCCTTGGTAAGAGGGAGCTGGGGAATCCTCAGACCCCACGTCCCTGGTGTATCCCCAGATTCAGAAACTCTGGATATCCACCTCTCGTTTTCTACCCCTTTCTGCCAAATGGATGTGCCCTGGAGTTCCCACTTGGGGATTCACACTTCCTGACCCCGCGACGCGGCTGGTTTGTGGGGTGGGGACCGGGGTCTGAGACTATCTCGGGAGGAAGAGACAAAAAGATTCTTTGTGACATTGGACTATGGAATGTCCCCAAATGATACCCCATCCACTCAAGACCTAAGAGGAGGGTATCTGTGGCGCAGAGGGACCCACCTGGGATCCCAGCCAGAGTCTCAGTACTCTGCTCGGGAAAGAGGCCCAAACTTACAGGCCAGGGCAGAGGTGGGGGGTCACTGCTCTGAGCCCGCCTCCACATCCAGGCGCCTCTGCAAGACTGGGGCGAGGAGACTGAGGACGGCGCCGTGTACAGCGTCTCCCTGCGGCGGCAGCGCAGCCAGCGCTCGACCCCAAAGGGGCCTGGAGACGACCAGGTGCGGAAGGGACTGGAGGTGAGCAGTGAGGGCGGGCTCAGCCCGGGCTGCAGCGGAGAGGCCAAAGCTAAGAGCAGCGGGGCCAGAAGGAAGGGCGGAGCTTAGAGGCGACCAGGTGAGTGGAAAGGACCTGGGGGCGTTCAGGTGACTGGGTATAAATTCAGGAAATGGGGGTGGGGCCAAATGATAGCGCTTCCCGAGAGGTAAAATGACCGGCAAGTTGCAGAAAATCTGAAAGGGGAGCAGCAAGGTGGGGCGGGGGGGTGGGGGGAGACCGAGGCTTGGCCAGTGAAGCGAGCTTGCAAGGCTGACTGAAGCCTAGGGTTGCCCGGTGAGGAGGGAACAGAAGGCAGGGCTTAAAGTGTGGGGTGTCTGTCCTACGGGTTTGATGTAGGCTTTTGATGGGTGGACATCTATTTAGGGAGTCTCAGATTTTCAGAAATGAACACAGTCAGAAGCAAAAGAGGTGCCAGCAACGGGTGTGGTTGAAAACAAGGTGCTTGGGACACCCCTCATGTTATTCCATCCACCGCGCCCCCCCTCCCCCCCCGCAGGCTCCCACCCCGGTTGCTGACACCTTCCTCCAGTACCGCACCAGCAAGGTGCGGGCGCTGAGGGCCGCCCGACTAGAGCGGCTGGTGCATGAGTTGGTGTCCGGAGACCGTGAACAGGATCCTGGCTTCGTGCCTGCCTTCCTGGCTACACACCAGGCCTTTGTGCCCACAGCCCGAGTTCTGGGCTTTCTACTGCCCCCGCCGCCGCCGCCGCCACCACCTCCTGGGTCAGTCATTCTTAGGAGACTCTCAGGTCCTCAATTTCAGAACCCCTTCTGCGCCCCCCGCCCCCAAATTTAGAACCCCAGAGCACAGGTCTTAAAAGCTCTATAGCTGCGTTACCATCTGATAGAGGCTTTTCTTCCCAGGGTAGACAGCAAGAGGGCAGAGGCACATGATCTGAGCTTCAGCAAGCATCTGAGGTTGGTTCCACCCTCACAGCCCCCACCCCCACCCCTGACCCGAGGGACCGTGGGGGAAGGGACCTCAAGGTCAGGACTGTCGGCTGGCTGCACTGCGAGGTTGGGAAAGTCTAGGTCCTTGGACTCAGTTTTGAATCACACATCCTTCTCGATTCAGGGCTGTGGTTTCGGTACTCGGTTTTTGGCTGCGAGATCATCCTCAGGAC
Organism: Chionomys nivalis; assembly: GCF_950005125.1. Lineage (NCBI taxonomy): Eukaryota > Metazoa > Chordata > Mammalia > Rodentia > Cricetidae > Chionomys > Chionomys nivalis. Next base: position 21,489,883 of record NC_080089.1, on the reverse strand, counting down.
TTCTGGGATCCCCCTGCCCATCAGAACCTGGGGAATGTCCAAATATTTTTGGGCTGGGCAGCCCCAGGAGGGGCAGAAGCCAGGGAAGCAGAGAAGCTTCTAGAAGAGTTCTTGGAAGAGGCTAAGGGAGAACAGGCAGAGGAGGAGCAGCGACTGGCTTGGGCTGGTAAGGGACATTTAGTGCTGGTGATTCTGAGATTGTGCTACCCCTTTCAAAATGACAGACCTTGAACACATTTTTTTTAAAAAAAAAAATAACAACAAGAACAATTTTATTGTTAGGGGTCATCACATAAGGAACTTTATTAAAGTGTTGCAGCATTAGGAAGTTGAACACATTTTTTAAACTTATTTTAGTGCTTGGAAATAAACTCACCCTTTTTGCATACCAGGCAAGCACTGTAGGTCTGACCCACATCTCCAGCCCTGGAAAATGCTTCCTTTCCTCTCTTCCTTACTTAATGTGTGTGTGATGCATGTATGTGTTCATGAACATGGGTGCACATGCACATATGTGCACACGAATGTGGAGACCAGAAGACAATGCTAGGTGTTTTCCTCTGTTGCTGGCTACTATTATTGAACCTAGAGCCCACCCATTTGGCTAAACTGACTTGCCCTTGAGCCCCAAAGTTTCTCCTGTGTTTGCCTATCCAGGACTGGGCTTTCACTACTGTGCCTTGTGGTTTGTAGGTGCTGGAGATCTGACTTCAACTCCTCACACTTGCATGAGCAAATATATTACCCCCTGAGCCATTTCTCTGGCCTCATGGGCAATACTTTTAAGCTAAATGAGCCTTATTTTCTTCACCTGATCATAAGTCTTTATCAAAAGATATTAACATTTGCTTATTAGTATCTTCCTGCACCCCCAAGATCCTCCGTTCTCTGATTTGGGATGTCACTTAGTGGCTGAATGCTTGCCCAGCCAAAAGCAGCAACCTAGGTTCAAATCCCAGGCCTGCTAATGGCTGATTGTGTGCTTTCCCTGCATTAAATGCACCGTGTGCATGTAGCACCAGCCAGCGTAAGTCAAAAGATCTCTGCTCCCCTGGAACTGGAGTTTCAGTCAGTTGTGACCATGGTTTTGTTTTACTTTTTGAGACAGGGTCTTGCTATATACCCCGCGCAGAGCACAGCGCTAAGTAGCAGAGGGCGACTTTGGACAGATGTGTGGTTTACACAGAGCAAGGGACTGAACTCAGGGCCTCCTCTGTATGAGGCAGCACCAGTTCCTTCCCTGGAGTGTTGGATTGTGTGTGTGCCACCAGCCTAGTGTTGGTGTTTGTCTCCTGGTTTTGGTACTTGTTTTTTTGTTTATCAAAATAGGGTTTCTCTGTGTAGCCTTGGCTGTCCCGGAACTCAATCTGTAGACCAGGCTGCCTCGAACTCAGAATCCGCCTGCCTCTGCCTCCTAAGTGCTAGAATTAAAGGCGTGCGCCACCACCACCCAGATATTTCCTTTTTTGTTTGTTTTTTTTTTAAATCTTTATTTAATTATTCGTGTATTTATGTTGCCAGGAACTGGAACCTAGCTCTGTGTCGAGGCAGTTTTCCCATGGGATCTAAACTTTTAGGTATCTACCGGGCCGGTGGAGTGGGTGCCACACATCAATTGACACCTTATTGTGAGCACTAAGGTACCAGCAAACACCACAGAAAACTGGTGCTCTGGAAGCCAGCCTGGTCTACACAGTGACCTCCAGGCCACCCAGGGCTACATGGTGAGACCCTGTCTGGAAACAAAGGAAGCTGAGGATGGAGAAAAGATTACAAATCTCACTCAGGTCCCCTTGAAATGTCACTTCTGGGGCGGGTGAGAGGGCTCAACAAAGGGGCTTGCAGACAGTCCTCATAGTCTGAGTTTGGTCTCTGAGACTCCTGTAAGAAGAGAGAACAGGCTCCTGAAATTTGCATATGCGCAATAGATGCGTGTACTTTTCATTCATTTGCTCATTATTTATTTACATTGTCTGCATTTTTGGCAGTGCTGAGAGCGGCCCAATGTGCCAATAAGCCATCGCAATGAACCTAGATGAGATTTTGAGTTTTGTTTTGGGTTTTTTGAGACAGTGTCTCATCTCACTGTGTAGCCCAGGCTGGCCTGGAACTTGCTATGTAGCCCGAGCTGGTCTTGAACTCATAGAGAGCCTCCTGCCTTTGCTTCCTGAGTGCTGGGATTAAAGGCACCAAACCCGAAAGAAAGAAATTTCACTTCTCTTGAGAATGCCTGTCCCGTCCGTCCGACGCCTCTGAAGCTGCCTTGTTTTTCTGCACACTTTTTGTGGTTGATTCCTGGCTTCCCTGCATCCCGTGAGTGTAGGAGCGAAGGACGCTATTGGCTTTGTCTCCACAAGCAGGACAATTAGGATTAGCTAACGAAATAATTGTACTCGGCTTATACAGAATCATCGTCTCATCCGTGTTTGAGCTCATCTGATTCTGTGTCCCTAATCCTCATCCTTTAATCCCTCAAACCCTGAGCTCAAGTGGCCACTTCCAGCTCTCAGCCACTTCCAGCTCTCGAGAGAAGCAGCTACTTGCCTATGCCTACTGGTAATATTTTCTTCTCTGCTTAATTGATCACCGAGAAGTTTCCTTTCCTACCATCAAGTTTTAAATCTTTTGTTACATTTATTTCTTTATTCTGCGGTGGTGGACTGAGTGAGTGTGGGAGTTGGTTCTCTCCCTTCGCCATGTCGGCCATCGGGAGGGACCCCTTTGTGTGTGAGTGGCTAGGGACTGACCTAGGGCCTCACTCCTGTTCTTCCACTGAACCACAAACATTTGGGGCTTGGGGCTTGGCTTTCTGAGGTTTTCTTTGTTTTATTGGGTATAGCTGTGTGTGTGTCTGAACCCACTATGAAGATTCCGCTGACCTCAGGTTTTCAATCTTGCTCTTTTGGGGTAACAGGTGCTCACCGCCACATTTAGATAGAATTAGAGGTTATATTTTTATTTTACTTTTTAAGATTTAATTTTAAATATGTGTCTGTGTGTGTGTGAGGGATGACACACAAGTGCAGATGCCTGTGGAGGCTGGAGATTTTGAATTTCTTGGAGCTAGAGTTAGAAGCAGTTGTGAGCTGTCTGACATGGCTGCTCGGAACTAACCTCCAGTCTTCTGGAGTAATACTATAAGCTCTTAATCTCTGAGCCATCTCCCAGCCCCTGTTTTTATTTTTATTTTTTAACATTTATTTGTTTATTTTCATGTACGGGATGTATCATGTTACTGTGTGTGTGCGCGCGCGTGCGCGAGTGCTTGTGTGTGTGTGTGTGTGTATAGGTCAGAAGACAGCTTTTGGGAGTTGGTACTCTCCTTCTATTAATGGCATCCACTTCGGATCTTTGGCTTTGGCAGCGATCTCCTTTAACCACCGAGCCATCTCAGCAATGCCACGGCTAACACCCCACCTTGAGACGGAGTCTCACTCTGTAGCCCAAGCTAGCCTGAAACCATAGCTGAAGTCGGCTTCAAACTCATGGCAATCCTCTTGCCAAATGCCCCCCCACCAATGTCATCAGTCAGAGGCAAGGAAAGGAGGATGTCACAGAATCAAGAAAACTGAAGAACACAGTGATGTGTGGTGGCATATTCTTGTGATCCCAGCTGTGGCAGGAGGACCAGCCTGAGGGTATAGAAAGCCTCCTCCTAAAAACAAAAGCAACAACAAAACCACTCGGGATGGGCTGCTGAGATGGCTCCACCTGGTAAAAGCACTTGCTGCCAGACCTGGCCCCCCGAGTTAGATTCTTGGAACCTTCAGGGTGGAAGGAGAGAACCAACTCCCATTGTCCTTGACCTCCGAACATAAACCGTGACACTTGTGGACCCAAAATCACACATAAAATTAATTACGTAAATAAAAAGCAAAACACTCAGGGTATTCAGAGGTGAGGAGGTGAGACTCAGAGACACAGAGGCACTTGCCTAAGGTCCCACAGGCAATCTAGACTCCTGATGAGATTAAAGGCCTGCGTCACCACCGTCCAGCCTTTACTTTTATGTCTATCTCTGTGTGTGTGTGTTTTGCCTTCATGTTTGTCAGTGCATCGCATGTGCGCATGATGTCCACAGAGGCATCTTGTAGATCCTGTAGGTCCCCTGAGACTGGAGGTACATCGAGGTACAGAGTTGTTAGCTACCATGTGGGTGCTGAGAATCCAACCTCTGTCCTTTGGAGGAGCAGAAAGTGCTCCTAACTGCAGAGCCATCCTCTCAGTTCAAACCTGAGTTTTAAACATTGTATCTATTCCCTAGGCCCTCCCAGGGCTGCCCAGTCTTCCAGATCAGAATTCTCAGAGGACTTCGAGGAAGACGAAGGTCCCAGTTCTGAAGGCCCCGAGCTCCTGGACTTCAGCGTGGATGAGGTGGCGGAGCAGCTGACCCTTATGGACGTGGTGGGAACCCCTGCCAGCGTCAGGATGGGAGGGCGGGGGAGGTCTGTACTGATGAGCACCCACCCATCTTACCCTCTTCTCCCCTACGCAGGAGCTCTTCTTGCGCGTGCGTACCTGTGAATGTCTGGGTTCCATGTGGTCTCAGCGTGACCGGCCAGGAGCTGCAGGCATTTCTCCCACAGTGCGTGCCACCGTGGCCCAGTTCAATGCGGTTACGGGCTGCGTGCTGGGCTCGGTGCTCGCAGCGCCTGGCCTGGCAGCCTCGCAGAGGGCACAGCGCATCGAAAAGTGGATCCGCATCGCCCAGGTGTGCATCAGGATGGGACTGGGGCGGGCCCAGCAGCCGGCCTAGGGTGCAACCAGAAACCAGCTTGCTGAAGCTGAGGATTAGAGGCTGGAAGTGGATGTGTTGAAACAATAGGATTGCAGTGGGGAATGGGAAAAGGGGGGGGGAACAGATCAGGTGTATGGAGTGCCTAGAGGAGTAGGGAGGGGAAAAGATGATCCTGGAGGACTTGGGATAGGATCTTGGATCCAGATGAGAGGCTGTGGGCACGCGTAAGAACTGAGGAACTAGAGAGAAGTAAGGCATAGGGAGAGATGGGTGAGACAGGCTCAGCCAGGAGGGGTTAAGAGCTGAGGGAGGGGCTCGTTGGAAAAAGGGAGTATGTCGGCTTACCTGCTTAGCCACTCTACAGGTGAGGCCTGGGGTCTGACCTGGTATCAGAAAAGCCCAACCTCAAGTCTGGTGTAGTGGCATGTGCCTGTAGTCCCAGCATTGGGGAGGTGGAGGCAGAAAGATCAGCCTTGGCTCTGGAACCAGAAGTTGTCTTTAAAAACAAAACAAAGGCAGCATGACACAGCTACCGAAAAAGCTGTGCCTGGGAGATGGAAGTGGAGTGTGGCCGCTGACCAGAGCTGCCACCCTTACTCCCAGCGCTGCAGGGAACTTGGCAATTTCTCTTCATTGCGAGCTATCCTGTCGGCCCTGCAGTCTAACCCCATCTACAGGCTCAAGCGCAGCTGGGGATCTGTGAGCCGGTGAGTTGGGTGCCCCATGCAGTAACCCTGCCCTGGCTCTGACTCTTCCCTCTGCTGACCTGAGCACGCCTCTCACCGCCCGCCCCCCCCACAGGGAACCACTGTCCACTTTCAAGAAACTGTCGCAGATATTTTCTGATGAGAATAATCATCTCAGCTGCCGAGCAATTCTTTCCCAGGTATTGGGTACCCCCAAATCAAGAAAGTGCGGTGGCTTGTGCTTGGAAGGCTGAGGCGGGAGGAACACTGTGAGTTTGAGGCCAGCCTGGTCTACAGAACGAGTTCCAGGGCAGGCTCCAAAGCTACACAGAGAAACCCTGTCTTGAAAAGCAAACAAACAACAACAACCACAAAAATACTCAAAGTATGAAGACAGGGAGATGGCTCAGTCTGTGAAGTGCCTTCCGCACAGGCATGAGTCTCTGAGCGCAGAAGCCAGCAGCCACACAAGAGCTGAGTGGGAGACCTCTGTAGTCCCAGCAGTGAGGGAGGCAGAGGCAGGTGGACAGGGGCTCTAGATAGACGATCTAGCTAAAAGCATCAAGCTCCAGCTTATAAATATTACAGAGGAAATCAATACAGGAAATACTTGATATTTGGGGTTTTTTTTACTTTACTTTATGAGTGTTTGCCTATATATATGTGTGTGTGTGTGTGTGTACCATGAACATGCGTGAGGGTCTACAGAGATCAAAAGAGGGCATCAGATCTCCTAGAACTGGAGTTATAAATGATTATGAATGTGGATGCTGGAAATCAAACCTGGTCATTTTCAAGAACAAGTGCTCTTAACCACTGAGCCATCTCTCCAGTTCAGGTACTTGGTGTTGACCTCTGGCCTAACACACACACACACACACACACACACACAAAACCACACATGCATACACTCACAAACATATTTACACACACACAAACCAAAACAAGGGGCTCAGAATGTGGCTTAGTCACACATGCGAACCCATGTAAGTCAGTCATAGGGTGTAGCTTCTCACGCCAGCATTTGAGAGGTGGAGGACAGGGTGTTCAAGGACAGTTTCAGCTACAAAGTGAGTCCAAGGCTATTCTGAACTCCAAAAAACCTTGCCTCAAAACAAAACAAAAGTAAACAAATGCTTTAAAAAACAGGGCCCGGTGACACACACTTCAATCTCAGCACTCGGGAGACTGAGGCAACCTGGTCTACAGGGTGAGTTCCAGGACAGCCAGGGCTAAGGGGACTTGGAGCCATTCTCAGGGAAGCATCGTATCCTCAAAACATCCTTCCTTTAGGAATCTGCTGCAAAGCCGACTCCAGCTTCTGTCTCCAGCTTGCTTTCTCCCTCTCTCACAGGCAACACCAGCCTTCTTCATTCATTCCGCAAAATGCAAGGAAGTCAGAGGAAATGCTTTCCTAAGGGGCCTAGGGAGAAGGAACCATGTTCTAGGAATTTACCTTGATAGGGGTTTTTCAAATGTGGGCCAGCAAGGGTAAAGTTCTGATTAGAATTGAGTGCTCACCCTCAGTGTGAATTCCATATAGATGAGCATGAAGCCTAATTCCTGGATCTGGAACATCTGATACCCTCAAGATAGGTGTGTGCTGTGCCCACTCCCCTCCTTCACACTCCCCTTCCCACCTCATGGCCCTTACCCACCTGATGGCCCTTGTTTCTGCCTTCCTTCTTATGAGTTATCTTGGCTGTCCAGGCCATTTTGTCTCACTTGGTCACCCCTGACTAATTATTACCCCAAACAGCACATGACAACACAGTAAATATTCAGTAAATACCATGAGGGGCTGAAGCTGGATTCGGTTGGTAGAAGCTTGCATAGCACAATGAAACCCCGGGGTTCCCTCTCCAGCGCTGTATAAAATAGGTGAGGTTGTACACACCTGTCACCCCAGGAGGCAGAGGCAGAAAGAGCAGGAGTTTAAGGTCACTCTATGCCACAAAGACCCTGTCTCCAAAAAAACAAAACTAAAGCAAAACAAAAAGTGAAATGAAAGAAGAGAAGAGAAAGGAAAGGAAAAGAAAAGAAAAATACCTTGTTAATGTATGGGCAGGGCAGGTAGCACACCCCTGTAAGCACAGAACTCAGGAACGAGACAGGAAGATCTCGGAGTTTGTAGCCAGCCTGGGCTATAGTGAGACCTTATCTCAAAACAAACAAACATCAGGGGAACCAGAGAGGTGGTCAGTGGTCAAGAGCACTTGCACTCTTTGAGAGGATCTGAGTTTGGTTCCAGTGTTTCATCCATGCGACTCACAATCATTTCCAACTCAGCTCCAGGGAATCTGATGCCCTCCTCTGGCCTTCTGAGGCACTGCACACACATCTACACATACCCATACTCATATACACACAAAACAGACAACCAAACAAAATTTAAAAACCTTCCCAGTGAAGGTGTATCTCAAATGAGGAGGATTCAAGAGACAAAAATCAAAGCTACTGTGTACCAGGCATTGTCCTGACCCTCCGAGAACCAAACACATACTTGTTCCTGTAGGAGACGCTGCCAGCCCAAAGGACGACAGAACAGACCTTCTTGCTGTCTGTCTGAATAATGCCCAGAAGTGAGCCCAGGGTCCTTCTAGAGGTTCCCCAGTCAGCCTGTTCTAAGTAAACCGGGAACAAACGTTTTTCTTCCCATCCACTCTGGGGGCGTAGAACTTGCTCCAGAACTCCCTGAGTTCAGGCTTTTTCTGTCCCCAGGGTACTCTACACCCTGTTTGGCAACAACAACTCATTTGTGATGTTCTTTTGTTTTTAGACAGGGTCTCCTGTAGGATAAGGATGCCCTGAGCACCTGATCTTCCTGCCTCTGTCTCGAGTGCTGGGCTGACAGGAGAAGGCTGCCACAGTCAGTCTATGAACTACTTGGGATGGAACCCAGCAGTTCCAACTAAACTACAGCCCCAGGCCACAAAAGTCAGCCCAGTGCTGACCGGGTGGGTCCTTTCCCTGCTGAGCCATCTCACCACCCCCCAGCTAGTGGTCTGTGAAGGCAGCGTGGTAAATGTGCCAGTCTCAGAGTGGTCTCTGTGAGAAGTGTCAAAGTGAGCCTCGGATTCCTTTAGTCTCTTCCTTCCCAGGAGGAGGCTACTGAGGGACCCCATGATGATGACTGCCTCCCAGGAAGCCTGCCGTCAGTAAGTGATAGGGTTCAGGATGGAGATGGGGGTGACAAAGGGGACTCTCGGAGAGGGGCCTGGGGTCAGTGATGCCACTGAGTAACTGAAGTTTTGGGGTTGCAGAAACTGTCCCCAGGTCCTGTCCCCTACCTTGGCACCTTTCTCACAGACTTGATTATGCTGGACACAGCCTTACCGGATATGTTGAAGGTTTGACCCCTTACCCTTGACTCCTGACCCCTGCTCTAATACCCCCAACGCATCACCTTTGATCCTGCCTTGTACCCATCTCCCCCAGCATAAGGTGGCTCACACCATCCTAGCTTTTGATCTTGACTTTTGACCCTTGACCCTGGATGCTGTAGCTCAGGCCAGTTTTGCCCCCTCAGGGAAATCTCATCAACTTTGAGAAAAGGAGGAAGGTGAGTAGATGGGTACTTGGGTGGGTAGGATGCCCCAGGGTGGGGAAGCAGGGTGGGGCAGGATCTCAGTAGACACCCCCTCAGGAATGGGAGATCCTGGCCCGAATCCAGCAGCTACAGCATCGCTGCCAACTCTACAGCCTGAGCCCCCACCCACCAATCCTGGCTGCCCTTCGAGCCCAGCGCCAGCTCAGTGAGGAACAGAGGTATCCAACCCACCAAGTCTAGTTCACATACAATCCACCTTTCCTCCCCTTCCAGAAGCTTCCCAGACCATTCAGAGGACAGCCCCACCCTGTACCCTTTATTCTCTCTGTCTGAAGGTCACTACCCACCTCCAACCTAAAATATGAGCCCATTCTATACTGTGATTTCAGCCCTTCATGTCCATTAGTCAATCAACTTGAACGCCCCACCTGTCTCCCCGTAGACTTCTGATCCTGTCATCCAAATCTGTGACCCTGACCATCAGCTCCTCAGTGACGCTGGCTTTAGTGTCTGTCTGGCCCCCCAACTCAAGAGCCTTATTGCTTCTTTTCATTTTGTTCAACACATGCCATGCACTGTTGATCCCCTAAATTATCTGACCCTGAACTTTAATGTTGGCCCAATTGACTCTTCAGTTCATCCTGCGGTTTCTGTTTTGTTTTGCATTTGTAGTGTTAATGCCTCATACACGCTAAGTCTGTGCTCTACGCCTCAACCACGGCCTCAGCCCCTCGCTGGGAACTCTAGGCAGGGGCTCTACCCCTCAACCACGGCCTCAGCCCCTCGCTGGGAACTCTAGGCAGGGGCTCTATCCCTCAACCACGGCCTCAGCCCTCACTGGGGACTCTAGGCAGGGGCTCTACCCCTAAGCCATGGCCCCAACCTCTCACTAAGGGATTCTCTGCAAGCACTCTATGTGTGAGCCACACCCCCTAGCTAATCTCACCCTGTAAGTGCTGTGCACCCCACTAACCAAACAGTTCACCCCATCTATAATGCACCCTGGTACCCCAGTGAATCCTGTTTCTATCCTAACCTGACACCTCACCCCTTCTTCTCTCCCCACTCTGTACTTGATTAACAACTCACACTAACTCTTACCTCTTGATCCTTGCTCTGCTTCCTGTTCCCTCGCCGCTCACATGCTTAACCTCTCCAGCTACCGGGTCTCCCGTGTCATTGAGCCACCAGCTGCCTCCTGCCCCAGCTCCCCACGTATCCGGCGGCGAATCAGCCTCACAAAGCGTCTCAGTGCGTGAGTGTCGGGACGTGTGCAGTGGAAGCCGTGGGGGTAGAGACGGGGGAGCGGGTGGACAGGGGCGTTCAGTCTCAGAGCTAAACCGTCCCTTCTCCTCACCCTAGGAAGCTGTCCCGGGAGAAGAACTCTTCCCCTAATGAGAGTCCCGGGGACCCGTCCTCACCAGCCTCCAGGTGAGTAGGCAGGCCAAAAGGGACTGGCGACATCAGGACCAAAAGTCCGGCCAGCCCTCCCACCTTGAATTCTGTGTTTTCATCAGTGTTTCTCCAGGGTCTCCCCCATCCAGTCCTAGAAACCGAGAACCTCCTCCTGGTAGTCCGCCAGCCTCCCCAGGACCCCAGAGCTCCAGCAACAAGGTACCACGATGATCTGTGGTTGTGTTGAGGACTGGGGCACAGGTTTCAGTATCTGTGTGTGCACATGCGTGTGTGAGTCTGGTGTGTGTATGTATGTGTGTGTGTATGCAGCACTGCAGGTATGTGTTGCAGAGACTGACTGCTCTCTGCTGTTTCTCTGGGAGACTGCACCTCCGTGGCCATATGAGTCATGACCTACCATCTGGCTCCTCCTGTCTGATTGGATTTCCACCTATCTGTAGGGCACACCAGGTATAATCCCCATACTTTTTTCCCCTAATAAACAATACTCCAGCCAAGTGTGGTGGTGGTGCAGGCCTGTAATCCCAGCACTTGGGAGATGGAGGCAAGAGGACCAGAAGTTCAAAGCCGTTCTTGGCTACATAATGAGCCTGGGTTCCATGATGTCATGTCTCAACAACAATGACAAAAACAAATCAAAAACCAAAACAAAACACAAAGTACTGGGATTGGACCTAAAACCTTTCAAGCCGGGCGATGGTGGCGCACGCCTTTAATCCCAGCACTCGGGAGGCAGAGGCAGGCGGATCTCTGTGAGTTCGAGACCAGCCTGGTCTACAAGAGCTAGTTCCAGGACAGGCTCCAAAGCCACAGAGAAACCCTGTCTCGAAAAACCAAAAAAAAAAAAAAAAAAAAAAAAAACAACCTTTCAAGTACTCCGCTACTGAGCCGTGTTCCCAGCCCCTTGCAGGAGATTCTTTCTAGACAGGGGCTTGACCGCTGAGCCATATCCCAGCTCCTCAGTGGCAGACTCTAAGTCAGTGGCAAATTACTATGCTCCCAACACTTTTATTACTTTTTGTCTTGAGACAGGGTCTGACTAGGTTGCCGAAGCTAGCCTTGAACTTGCGATCCTCAGACCTCAAACTTTCCAGCAGCTGAGATAATAGTTCTGTGCCACCAGCTCTAGCTGTCACTCACTTCTACAAGGATATACAAGCCTAGAAGTCTGCATACCTGACAGGGAAATGGCCCAAATATCCACAGAGCTATGCTTGAGGCTGCTCACCGATGGTGTGTTGTGGCTTTCCAACTGTACACTGTGCACTATGTGCTGTCTACTCTGGAGCCTGCTGTGAACTTGGCTTTGTGTGTCTATGGGTCATGTGTCCATCTGTTTCTATAACAGGGAACTGGAGTCTGTGTGTGAGGGATGACATGCTCGGTCTTGTGTGTACCCTAACTGTCTCATGTAGGAGGAAAGGGGTGTGAGGACTCTGGGGGAGTTGTGTGTGTTCATCAGCTGACTGACTATAGTGGGGAGAGAGCCGCATGGTCTTCATCACGCAGATGAGCAAGGCCACAAACTCTCCAACCCCACGCTGCCTACAGCCGTCTCTGAACATGGATTCCTCCACAACCTTGACCCTGAGCAACCCTCGAATTCCTCTCCTTGGGCAGCAGACCTCAGAGGCCCGTGTCATTCGAGTCAGCATCGACAATAACCATGGGAACTTGTATCGGAGCATCTTGGTAAGGGACGAGGAGGGGACAGCCTTGTCCTTAGTTCTGGGACCCTGCCCCCTTACCACCTGCCCCTCTTCTAAGAGTTTTAATTACATATGTGTGTGTATATATATATAGTATGTGTATGTATATGTATATATAGTGTGTATACATATATGTATATAGTGTGTGTATATATACATACATACATACACATATATATATATTGTGTGTGTGTGTAGGTCAGATGACAACTTGCAGGAATTGGTTCTCTCCTTCTACCATGCAGGTGTCAGGGATTGAACTCAGGTTGTCTCTTGGAGTAGTCTTTACCTGCTGAACCATCTCACTGGTCTTTTCCTGTCTTTCTTTTCCAGCTCACTTGTCAGGACAAAGCCCCCAGCGTGGTGCAAAGAGCCCTGGAGAAGCACAATGTGCCTCAGCCCTGGGCCCGTGACTACCAGCTCTTCCAGGTCCTACCTGGAGACAGAGGTAAGCAAGGACATTTTGCATTGAGCTGAACTTGGAACCAGTGCTGTCACTGCTGTGACAAAACCCCAGGCAGCAGCTGATGAGAGGAAGGGTTTATCTTGGCTCACAGTTGGAGAGCTACAGTCCGTTATGGCGGGGCGAGCACGGAGAAGCTCCAGGCTGCTGATCACTCCACACAATGCTACCAAATGTGGGCCGAGTATTCAAATACCCAAGACCATGAGGAACATCCCAGTTCCAACCACCACCACCAGCACCCACAATCACAGGTTGTTCAAGCGTTGAGTGTGAATGCCCTTAGCTTAACCGCCTGAACAGTAAGAGCGGTGGCAGTCATCTGAGTTCATTGTCACTGTAGACCGAGCTTGGCTGGGAGGGAGTTTGGGAGAAGTCATTGGGGTGATAGGAAGTTGCCAAAGGAGCACCCAGACTTTGCAAGCCACCCATCGTGGTCCCCATTTCCACACAGAACTCCTGATTCCGGACAGTGCCAATGTCTTCTATGCAATGAGCCCAACCGCCCCTGGCGACTTCTTGCTGCGTCGGAAAGAGGGGACACGGCATTCACCTTCAGCCTCCCCAACCTGAAGCAGCACTCACCACAGACAGCTTGGTACCTGGCTTCTACCACCGTCAAAGTAGGGGTCCATTTCCTGAAGAGCTTCCATCCCCCAATGGAAGCCATCTTGTTCCATATCCTGGGGACTCCTCAGCCTTAGCCCATCAGACACCCTCTCTCTGACTTCATGAGCACTTGGTCATTATTCCAGAAACATGGATGTGTGAGAAAAGTGTAGAACTCAGAAAAATCAAGAGCTTTAAGAGCTGGGAGCTTAGCTTAGTGGCTGGGCACTTGCCCAGCATGCCCTAGACCCTGGATGTTTTCAGCACTACCCAAAATAAAAGTCCTGTAGAGTATAGTTAAGTTGGATCCTAACACGTAGCAAGCAGGGGTCTGAGAGCCAGCACTGAGTATATCCAGCATGTTGCCACATGCCATAATCCCAGTGCTCGGGAGCTGCAGGTAGGAGAATCAGGAGTTTGTCATCCTCAGCTACATATATATATGAACTGAAGGCAAACCTGGGCTACATCATGAAACTTCATTTTAAAATACAAAACTAAGAAAAGTTTGAAAAAATCCTCACGAGAGTTCAGGGTTTTCTCCCCCTCGCTTTCAGAAGGTGCCACCCTGCCTCTCCATCACACGAGTGGAGTTGTGGGAGGAGGGCAGGAGTTTGTCATTACTTGCAAATACAGGCAGTGAGAAACTGGGCATGGCGGTGAATGGCTGTCACCCTAGCACTGTGGAGGCAGGAGGATCTCGAGTCCAAGGTCATTTTCAGCTGTAGTGGGAGTTCCAGACCAGCCTGTGACATCATTCCCTGTCTCAAATAAGCAAAGAGAGACTGTAGATGAAGTGAGCTCGGAGGTAACCTCAAAACAGCAGCAGCAGCAGCAGCAGCACGCTGGCTTCAGAGCTTCTGCTGTAAACTAGACCTCAACAGGAAGGGGCTCTAGGTCTCACCGAGTTCTTCCATTTTCAAGGGATCTGTACAATGCCTTAGTGAGGAAACCTCAATTCAGATCCCCAGCACCCACATAAACAGCAGGGCATGGTGGGGTATGTCTGTGATTCCAGTCTAGGAGTGGAGAAAGTCAGGTCCCAGGGGTTTGCTAGCCATCATTCACGTGAGACCCTGTCTCAATAATGTTGAGGGCCATCAAGATGACTCAGTGGGTAAAGGTGCTTGTGCAGCAAGCCCGGTGACCTGAGTTCAATCCCAGGATCTACGTAAAGATGGAAGGATAGAACTGATTCCACAAAGGGGTCTTCTGACCTGTGTGTGTGCACCAAGACATGTGCTCTCAGTACACATTTCAAGACAGGGTTTCTGTGTGTAACAACCCTGGCTGTCCTAGAGCTCGCTCTGTAGGCCAGGTTGGCCTCAACCTCACTGAGATCCGCCTGCTTCTGCCTCCTGAGTGCTGGGATGAAAGGCGTGCACCACCACCACCCAGCTGCCAACACACATCTTATACATACACAAAAGAGTAATAAGTAAATATTTTTAAAATAAGGTAGAGAATGATAGATATCTGATACCAGCCTCTGGCCTCCATGGGAGTGTGCATGAGTGAGCACACACACGCATAATACACACCCATAAATCCTAGTGAAATAGGCACTTGCCAAAAGGAAATTGATATCTCCTGTATTGAAAAGTCCAATAAGGGCGAGGCAGTAGTGATAGCATTCAGGAGGCAGAGGCAGGAGGATCTCTGAGTTCGAGATCAGGTCAGCCTGGTCTACAGAGAAAATTCCAGGACAGCCAGAATAAACAGAGAAACACTGCCTTGAAAAAGAAACAATGAGAGAGAGAGAGAGAGAGAGAGAGAGAGAGAGAGAGAGAGAGAGAGCAAGAAAAGAGAAAGAAAAGTCCAATACGGGGCTGGAGAAATCACTCAGTGGTTAAGAGCTCTTCTTTTTTTTTTTTTTTTAAAGATTTATTTATTATGTATACAACATTCCTTCCGTGTATGCTTGTATGCCAGAAGAGGGACCAGATCTCATTATAGATGGCTGTGAGCCACCATGTGGTTGCTGGGAATTGAACTCAGGACCTCTGGAAGAACAGTCAGTGTTCTTAACCTCTGAGCCATCTCTCCAGCCCAAGAGCTCTTCTTCTTGCTAAGGATCTGGATTCTGTTCCCAGCACCCTCAAGGAGGCTCACTACTCCCTCAGCACTTGGCACTCACATGGAGGCGACTCTGATTTGCTCTGAGAATAAGATTGTCTGTTCTCCCTCAAATTCACTCACCTTGTATGGAACTAAAGCCACTGATCTTCAGCCACTCAAAGTAAAAGCCACAGATATGCTTGCCACTGTAGCACACAGAAAGCCAAAGGTGAAGGAAGATGGGCTTAAGGGCAACCCACACTACGTAAGAGACCCTGTGTCAAAGCAACATGAACACTTTTCCTGTGTTAGGGCTCAAACCCTGGGCCTTGTTCGTGGTGGGCACTTGCTCTGCCATTGATCTACAACAAAAGCTGCTTTGTCCGACTCCTGTAGCAAATATGGTCACATGATTAATTCTTGGTCAATGAGAGATACAATGAAGGGAAGTTGGCCAATTCTGAGGTCTACTCTTAAATGGGAGGGGTGAGTCTTCCCCTTCCACATTTCCTGCTTTCTGCTGGTTAGAATGAAGACATGAGATAACTGGTCTGGTTGAGTAGTCACATCCTCTGAGTAACTGAGCAACAAGTGGGAAGGCACCTGGGCCCCTGGAGTCGGATAGCTGCTGTGTGGATTGCTGTTACTTGGAGAGTAATGTCAGAAATAAATTGCTATCTCCTTCTGCTATCCTTGGTTTTGTCATAGTAGCCAAAAGAACATTTTTGTGCTAGAGGTTGGTGGAGCACTCCTTTAATCCCAGCACTCAGGCAGAGGCAGGTGAATTTCTGAGCTCGAGACCAGCCTGGTCTACAGAGAGGGTTCCAGAACAGCCAGGACTGTTACATAGAGAGATCCTGTCTCTAAAACCAAACTAAACAAAAACAAACAAACAACAAAAAAGAACATCCTTGGGTGTCTCGCTTAGTTGTTTGTTACTATCGTTATTATGATTGTGTGCTGAACACATGTGTTTACAGGCAAGCACTACACAGGCCAGAGGGAGACTTAAAACATCTTAGTTGAATATGCTCCATCCTATTTTTTGTGACAGGATCTCTCACTGAACCTGGTGGTCACCTGTTCAGCTAGACTGGCTCCTCATCCTGCCTTTTACATGGGTACTGGGGATCGAACTTTACCTACCGAGCCATCTCCTCAGCTACCGTTTGTCTGGTTTTGTTGTTGTTTGTTTATTCAAAAATCTCCTTAAGACCATTTGTATCAGACTGCAGAGATGACTCAGTGGTTAAGAGCACTAGCTGCTCTTCCAAAGGTCCTGAGTTCAATTCCCAGCAATCACAAAGTGGTTTACAACCATCTATAATGAGATCTGGTGCCCTCTTCTGGCATGTAGACATACATGCAGGCAAGATACTGTATAAATAATAAATGAATCTTTAAAAAAAAAAAAAAGACCATTTGGGCGGGGGGAGGGGGAAGGGGTGGTGCACACCTTTAATCCCAGCACTCGGGAGGCAGAGGCAAGTGGATCTCTGTGAGTTCGAGGCCAGCCTGGTCTACAAGAGCTAGTCATTTGTATGTGCGGCACCATCTCATTTTCTCATCTGAACTAGCTTGAGAGTGTCCCCTTGCCCCATACACATTTCTAGGCCAGGCATGGCGCACATGCCTGTAATCACAGCATGGGCTTGGGGGGGAGGAGCAGAAGCAGGAAGACCCCTCTAAGTTTGAGCCTTTAATATACAACCAAGCTGTCTCCAAACAAAGCCCATTTCTTGAGGAAGAGAATCACACTGATATCCACCTTTTGTTGTTTTATGTGTTTGATCATTTTGGCTGCGTATACATCTGTGCACATGTGTACAGTGCTCATAGAGACCAGAAGAGGAACTGGAAATACAGACAGTTGTGAGGCACCTTGTAGGTGCTGGGAATCCAAACCAGGTCCTCTGCAAGAGCAGTATGTATGTATGTATGTATGTATGTATGTATGTATGTATGTTTGTTTGTATGTGCAGTATGTGCGTATTTATCTATCTCTCTACCAATCTATCCATGTATGTATTTATTCATATATGTATGTACATATCCATACATATATCTTTGTGTGTGCATCCATACATGTATCTATTGTGTACATATGTATGAATTCACCTACCTTTCTGTCCATCTTGGTGGTGCTGGGGATAAACCCGAGGCTTTCCGCTGCTAGGCAAGGGCTGTACCATGAGCTACACCCCATTCAACTTTCTTTTTTTTAAAAGTAAAGGAAGCTAGGTGTGGTGGCACAGGTCTGTGATCCCAGCATTCAGGAACCTGAGACAGGAGGATTGCCACAATTCCAGAACAGTCTGGGCTATTTAGTGATACCCTGTGTCAAAAACAAACAAAAAAACAATAAAACAATACAGGAGCTGTAGCTCATTGTAGAGCCCTTGTTCAGCATGTCTGAGGTCTGGGTTCCGTTCCAGCACCACATAGACCGGAGATGGTAGTGCATGCCTGCCATCCATCCCGACACGGAGGAAGTGGAGGCAGAACAGAAGTTCAAGATCATCCTTAGTGATCATATGGTGAATTTGAAGTCAGCTTGGGATACAGTAAGACCCTGTTTCAAAAAAAAAAAAAAAAAAATCCGGGCTGGTGAGACCTAAGCCCCAATGCTGGGAACCACATGGCAGGAGAGGGCTGGCTCCCAAAGTGCCCTCCATATGTGCCCTAGGGCATCGGGGCATGCACACACTCATGCATGCATGCACGCGTGCGCACACACATGCACATAATAAATAAATGTTTACGATTTTAAAAATCATAATGATATATTCCCAAATCGGTGTAATGCACAAACAGAAAACACCATAGCATGTTGTTTGTCAGACTGCACGGCCTGGTCCCTCTCACACGTCCAGTTGGTAGTCTTCTTTAGGATTTTTATTTCGAACCGGACTGAGGAAGAGATACTGCCTAGTGCAACAACATAGCTTCCATCTGTGTCCTGCTGGCCTGCGCAGCAGGGCAGATTTGCAGATGCCCTGACTAGACGTGAAGAAGGTAAGTCTCCTGTCCATGACCACATTAGCAACCACTAACCCCCTCCCCCGAAACAAAAGCCTGCTGTCTGCCCCACCCCCCTACACTGGTTATGGCGGCGGCTGTGCCCAAGAGGGCCCCTGTTCCCTCCGGAGGCCTGTGGCTTATCTGTCCCCGACTGCGTGCTGGCCCCGCCCCCTGGAGGGAGCTGCCACTTGGAAGCTCCTGGTCAGCTGTGTCCGGCAGCTGCTGCTGACCCAGCTGTGGACTGGGGGAAAGGGGAAAGAGAAAAGGGGAGGGGAGGCGGGGGGGACACGGAGGGGCTGGAGCCCTGGGTTTCCTGAAACTGGGGCTGCACCATGGACCACCTCAGGGTGCCCCTCTGGCCTCGGGTTGGCCCCCTCTGTCTCCTACTTGCTGGTGCAGCCTGGGCTCCCTCACCCAGCCTCCCGGACCCCAAGTTTGAGAGCAAAGGTAAGAGCTGTACATGGGTACCCCCTCATTAAGTCGTAGAGGGCAATGCTACCACCCGAATTTCCAGCTTGGGTCTCAGGGGCTACACGTCCACGTCCTCTGAACCCCCAGATGGGTCCTAGGGATCAAACTGGTTTCTGAACCTGATGAGGTGTGTCAATTGCCTGACCCTTGAGCCATGCCCAGGGGTAAAAGTCTTAGAAAGGCTTAAGATTGTTTTAGCTGTTTGAAACAGGATCTCAGAAGGTAGACCAGGCTGGCCTTGAACTGCTAGGATTAAAGGCAAGTGTCACTTTGCCTGTGCTGTTTTTGTTTTGTTTTGTTTTTAAAGCAAGGTCTTATGGTAGCTCAGGCTGCCCTCAAATTCACTATGTAACTGAGGTTGGACTTGATTCTCCTTCCTCCACCTCTCAACTGTTGGGGTGACAGGTATTAACCTACCCCTTTGGCTCTGTTTTGTGTTTTGGGGGACTCTGAGACATGGTAGAAATCGGAAGGGCAGAGTAGGTCAGAGCTCCTAGTTGGAAGTGATCAAACTCACAGTGATCCTGGAAAGTGGGTAAGGTAGTGGGAGAACAGGACCCATTTGCAGGCGACTGTAAACACGGTTTGGCGCGGCGTATGGAGCTAGATCTCTTCCACTTCTTGCTAGGAGGAGGAAGGGGGGCGGGGGACACGGTTGGCGCTATCGGGGGGCAACCGGGTGCCTGCGGGGACCGATAGGAGGCCAGTACTCTGCACACACGCGCGCTAGGGCGGGGCCAGCACCGCTCAACTTGCAGGGTGAGTGGGCGTGTGCACAGGGTTGGGACAAAGCAGGCGGGGTCGCTACTGCGAGTTCTAGAGGTGCCACTTCTGCAAGACCCCTCGAAGGCCCTCTTGGAGAAGAGGGCGGGGCACTAAAATTATCGGGTCTGCACAGGCGATAGGAGGGAGGGTTAGGGGACTGTGGAGTACAGACCTCGACTTCCCTGACCACCACCCACCTCCCCGCTCCATGGCAACCCCCCCTCCCTAGCGGCCCTGCTGGCATCCCGGGGCTCCGAAGAACTTCTGTGCTTCACCCAGCGGTTGGAGGACTTGGTGTGTTTCTGGGAGGAAGCGGCGAGCTCCGGGATGGGCTTCAACTACAGCTTCTCTTACCAGCTCGAGTGAGTCTCCCAGGACTAGGTGACCTAAGGCGGGGTTCGGGGCAGCAAAGTTTCCTGAATGTCATAACCTGGAACATCTTCATCAATCTGAAGTCTTGGTTAAGGGCGGCAGGCGGGGGTGGGGGTGGGGGAATGGGTGGAGGGCTCCCCCTGGTGGCCAGGGTTGGAATAATCCTCCATCAACGGTCCGTCACATTGGAATTGGGGCGCTCCAATGTGGTCTCCACTATCTGAGCAAAAGAGATCAAAAAACTCTCCAGTCACCTCCTACCCTCCCTGCTTGTCCAATTTTTTTCTCTCGGTTTCTCCGGTCGCACAGGGGTGAATCACGTAAGTCATGTCGCCTGCACCAGGCACCCACAGTCCGCGGCTCCGTGCGTTTCTGGTGTTCACTGCCTACCGCGGACACGTCGAGCTTCGTGCCACTGGAGCTACGCGTGACGGCGGCCTCCGGATCTCCTCGCTACCACCGCATCATCCATATCAATGAAGTTGGTAGGTGAGAGGGGATGGGAGCGACATCGGTCGGGTTGGAGGCTGGGCTGTGTCCCTGCCTACCCGATTTGCTTCACTTTCTGCAGTGCTTCTGGACGCCCCTGCGGGACTGCTGGCGCGCCGGGCGGAGGAGGGCAGCCACGTGGTGCTGCGCTGGTTGCCACCTCCTGGGGCACCTATGACCACCCACATCCGCTACGAGGTGGACGTGTCTGCAGGCAACCGGGCAGGGGGCACGCAAAGGGTGAGAGTCCATTCAACCTCCCTGCGTCCTGGCCCAAAATGCCACTCTTTCGGGTCTCCTTCGCTGTTTGTGTTTTTAAAGATTTGTTTATTATAAATATCATACAGGGTTCTGTCTACTTGTGAACTTAGGACCTCTGGAAGAGCAGTCAGTGCTCTTAACCTCTGAGCCATCTCTCCAGCCCCAACCATCGCTATTTTTTAATTGTTCTCTTTTCTGTGCTGGTGCACGCTTGCCACTGTGCCCTTGAGAGGATCAGAGAACAACTTTCCTGAGTCTTTCTCGTTCCACAACTAGGGTCCCCTGAGCGGCACCATACCTAACTGGCGCTCACGTTAGCTCATGCCCACTTTCCCCCCCAGCTCTTGGCTTTGGGGGTCTTTGATCTGATTTGCCTTGAGCCAAAAAATGGGCCTTGTCAGTGATACCGTTACTTGAATGCCCCCAAGTACCGTTCCCATTATTAGGGTGCTGACTAGATGCCTCCGTGCAAGCTCCCACATCTTCTCACTGGGTGCTAGTTGGTGAAATCTCTTCTGGCTCCACCGAACCTTAGGTGGAGGTCCTGGAAGGACGCACTGAGTGTGTACTGAGCAACCTGAGGGGCGGGACGCGCTACACCTTCGCTGTTCGAGCGCGCATGGCCGAGCCGAGCTTCAGCGGCTTCTGGAGCGCCTGGTCTGAGCCCGCGTCGCTGCTGACCGCTAGCGGTGAGGCTCCGGCTCCTCGGAGAGAAGAACGAGGTGGGCCAAACACCCGGCAAACCTCCCTGACCTCCTTCCTGTCTCCCAGACCTGGACCCTCTCATCCTGACGCTGTCTCTCATCCTCGTTCTCATCTCGATGCTGCTGGCAGTGTTGGCACTGCTGTCCCACCGCCGGTGAGCCCCCAACCCGAGCTAAGCTAACTCAGATCTCTCTCTAGGGAAAGCAGGCTGAGGGGTGAGCACTGGCCTAGAGTCACACAGTTATCAGTGATAGAGTACAAGCCAGGCCACACCCAGACTCTTGAACTTCATTTCTCTCGGTTACCTGCTAGAGTTCTCTTGACCTCAGCGATGGCTCCTTCCCGTTGTGGGTTCCATTTCCCGATGTAGTCAACCTTGTCAAAACAATCAGTTAGTGGAAGAGATTTAAGCCCAGTGGCTTTAATGACCTGACCATGCTGCGTATTTATAATTACGTGCTGGGGTATTTATAATTCCCAGTGCACTCAAAACTTTGTTCGTCCTACTTTTCCAGAAAGTACACATCCTGCCAGCCCTTCGTGGCCCTGGGTATTTACTTCATTGGGAATCGCGCACGCACACACGCACTTATGCACTTACGCACGCGTTTTGGTGGTTCCAGGGATTCCACCCTCAGCCTATGGAAAGGAGAGATGATGGGTGTGAGGGAGCCTACACTGAACTCCTTTGCATCCTTCAAAACTATCCCAGACACCCTTTTTTAGGACCTCCCCTCCTGCAGGAACCTTGGCGTCACTGTGGTGGGGACCTGAGAGGGTACAGGTGAGTGCCCAGAAGCACACACCCATGGACTTGTTTCTAACTTCAATAGGACTCTGAAGCAGAAGATCTGGCCTGGCATCCCAAGCCCAGAGAGTGAGTTTGAGGGTCTCTTCACTACCCACAAGGGTAACTTCCAGGTAGGTGACCTGTTCATCTTCTCCGCTCTTGGGGCTGCCTTGCTACCTCGTGCCAAGCCCAGGCCTCTGAGCAGGAGGGTGCTCTCTTCCCAGCTGTGGCTGTTACAGCAGGACGGCTGTCTGTGGTGGAGCCCAAGCAACTCCTTCCCGGAGGACCCACCTGCCCACCTAGAAGTCCTTTCAGAGCGCTGCTGGGGGGTGACACAGGCAGGGGAGCCACGGGCAGATGACAAGGGGCCCTTACTGGAGCCAGTGGACAGTGAGCAAGCCCAGGACACCTACCTGGTACTGGATGAGTGGTTGCTGCCCCGGAGCCCATGCAGTGAGGACCTCTTGGGATCTGGGGACAGTGTGGACCCAGTGACTATGGATGAAGGCTCGGAAGCATCTTCCTGCCCCTCTGAGTTGGCCTCAAAGTCCAGGCCAGAGGGCACTTCACCTTCCAGTTTTGAATACACCATCCTGGACCCCAACTCCCAGCGCCTCTGCCCTCGGGCACTACCTCCTGAGCTGCCTCCCACTCCACCTCACCTGAAGTACCTGTACCTTGTGGTGTCTGATTCGGGCATCTCAACAGATTACAGTTCAGGGAGTTCCCAGGGAGTCCATGGGGACGCATCTGATGGCCCCTACTCCCACCCCTATGAGAATAGCCTTGTCCTGGACCCAGAGCCTCTGCACCCCAGCTACGTGGCCTGCTCCTAGGACGCCAGCCTATACCATCCCAAGCCCACAACTTCTTGAACAGGGCTGAAGGCCATACTTAAAGTCACTGCTGACCTTGGTCCTCTGCCCAGGCCATCCTGCCCAGGAAGCAACAGCCTTGCAATGTCAAGATGGACAGTTATCTGTCTGTACATAGAAATATATACATATCGATTTTTCTACCACTCTGTATCTGATTTGTGTGTGTAACTCATGGATGGAGTGGACTCCCTCCCCCCGCTTTGTTCCTGCCATGCTTCATGGCCCGGGCTGGTTGTCTGTGCTTCTTGTTGCTCCTCTGACCTCTGCCCCCATCTTGTCTTTGGATTGCTCCCTCAAACCACACACCACAACCAGGTTTTTTGTTTCTTACATGAAACAAAACTCATGTTCCTAGACTGGCACGGGAAATGCTTTTACTCTGAATTCTCTTGCTAGTCCATATTTTAGTTGAGATGTGGTAGCTGAAGGTGACCTTGAACTTGTGACGCTCCTGCTTCTACTTCCCGAGTGCTGGGACTCCAGGCTTGTTCCACCACACCAAGATAACATGATGCTGGGAACTGAACTTGAGCTTCACACATGTGCAGTCACTATGCGCTCTGCCACAACCTCTGTGAAAACCCTCAAACCCCATCTTTCCCTGGACCTAGACCATGGGAAAGCATAGCTAAAGTCTTGGTGCTAAGACTGAAATTGTGGATCTGGCAAACATGAAGAGGGACCACAACAGTCAGGGCACGCTCCCTAGCTGCCAACACAAGCCACCTGAGACTTAGTGCCGCATCCACACTGCTCCTGGGGGGCACAAACCAACATCTACTCACCCAGATAGAAAAACAGATCCAAGCACGCGTGCCACAGAAGTCCAATTTGGTGACCCAATGAGTTTTACTGGAGTTATGTGCATCCCTGCACATGTGGGTGAGGGGTTACTTGCAGGAGTGGAAGTGACTCGGGACTCGGACAGCTGCACCAGCAATGCCCACCCCAGCATTGGAAGCCTGGAGCACCCTGCACAGCTGCAGACAGTTCCACAGGCTGGAGAGCGTCCTTTCCAAGCAGCTCAGCTTGTCTGGGAGTTCCAGCATCTCGCTGAAGCCTTTGAGTTGTTTACTTCCCAAGCTTAAGGAGTTTCTGTTACAGGATTGATTTGTTTTGTTGTTTTTAAAATTTATTTATTTAGGGCTGGAGAGATGGCTCAGTGGTTAAGAGCATTGCCTGCTCTTCCAAAGGTCCTGAGTTCAATTCCCAGCAACCACATGGTGGCTCACAACCATCTGTAAAGAGGTCTGGCGCCCTCTTCTGGCCTTCAGGCATACACACAGACAGAATATTGTATACATAATAAATAAATATTTTTTTTAAAAAAAATTTATTTATTAAGCATACAATGTACTGCTAGCAAGGAAGGCACCAGGTCTCATTACAGATGGTTGTGAGCCACCATGTGGGTGCTGGGAATTGA
The DNA here is from genome assembly GCF_950005125.1 of Chionomys nivalis. Classification (NCBI taxonomy): domain Eukaryota; kingdom Metazoa; phylum Chordata; class Mammalia; order Rodentia; family Cricetidae; genus Chionomys; species Chionomys nivalis. The sequence continues at coordinate 21,465,476 of NC_080089.1, read as the reverse complement.
ACTCGGGACCTCTGGAAGAGCAGCCAGTGCTCTTATCCTCTGAGCCATCTCTCCAGCCCGTTTTTAAGATTTTTATATACTTTAATTTCATGTGTATGAGCGTTCTGCTTATATGTATGTATGTTCACCACTTCTTGCCCAATGTCCAAGGAGACCAGAAGAGGGCGTCAGATTCCCTGGAGCTATAGTTGCAAATGTTGTGTCTGATAGGAAGGCTGGGAACTGAACCCACATCCTGTGGGAGAATTCTTAACCACCGAGCCCTCTCTCCAGCTCCCTAGTTTTTTTGTTTTGCCTTTGAGACAGGGTCTCACTATGTAGCCCTGGTTGGCCTGAACAGTCCATTGAAACCAGTCTGGCCTTAAACACAGTAGGATTAACAGCCTGGCCCATTTGGGTTCTTCTGAAACAGGGTCTAGGGTATGCCAGAGTAGCTCAGGACAACCTTACACAGTGACCTCCTACACCTACGTCCCAAAGCTGGGCCTACCATTTTGCATACCACCATGCTCAAATTCAGTTTAATGGCATTAAAAATGTATGTGGAGTGATTCCACTCCCAGCCGTCCACCCTACACACCTGTGCAAGGGCATGTGTATGATTAATCCCGACAGTATGTAAGCAGAGACACAGAGGTAACGGATACAGGCACCCATGGAATAGGCAAGAGGAGTCAAGCATAGGAGCACACGCCAAAGGCCCTGCCCTCAAGAGATGGGGCTGGAGGATCAGAAGTTCAAGGATAACCTCTGCTAAGTATTTATTTAATCTGCAACTAGCCTGAGCTACACAAGGTCCTGTCTGGGAAAAGAATGCAACAGGTAAAGAAATGAACTAGGAAACGTGGCTGAATCTCATCAATGACAGCCAGTGGGCAAAGGAAGCTTCAGCTGACTATATTTATTTAGAAGGGTTTATTATTTATTTATTTATTATTAGTGTGGAAGGCGTGTGTGTGTCACCACCCAAAAGTGGAGGTCAGAAGACAACCTGCAGGAGTCAGCTCTAGACTCCAACCATGTGGGTCCCAGGAATCAAAGTCTGGCGATGATGCAGGTTGACAAGGTCCCTTCCCTACTGAGCCATCTCACCAGCTCTCAACAATGCCAGTCTATGAAAGAAAACCTACACTGTTCAGGTCTTTGACTCTGCACCTGTCCCCGAAGTAAGTGTTCTATCCAAGGGACACTGAGGACCAGAGAGGTTGTCACGTGCCAAAGTTAATGACTGGCTTCTAGCACTTGAACCTTTTCTATCTGAGCAGGGCTTAGAAGCCTGGGTAGGCCATGGGGTGATCTTCATCTCTCCACTGGGTAAGAAAGTCACTGACCACTCCATCCTGGGGCTCAGAGGGCCCGACGCCAGGCTGGCTCGAAGGCAGTACTGCTGTCCCAAGCCTAGGGCATCTGGCTGCAGCCAGCACTGTGCAGGAAAATATCGTTGAAGCAATGTCAGATGTGGGATATCACCGTCTGCTTCTTTTAGGGTCTCAAGGGCCACCACAAGCCCGCAGCTGCCACTGGCTCCAAGATGGTGGCTAAAGTAGGCAACAGTATCCAGAAGCAATGCAGCCAAGTAAGCGGCTTCCTGGGCCCCTGAATCCTCTGCTAGATAGTCTTCCAGGCCGTCCAGCAGTAGAAGGGACGGGGCAGGCCCTGAGGCCTCATGGGCAGAGGCTAGCAGCTGGAGAAGCTCTGGAACTGAGGATGGGTACTGGAATCGAACCTTCTAGAAGACAGGAAAAGGCAATATTTACTATAGGGGGCCAAGACTCCATACTATGACTGCCATGGCTCTTCCATTCTTTCCCAGTCGAGGCTCTTATGCCCCACATACAAAATTCAGGACGAAGCACCAGCAGCCTTTGCCCTTCTCTGTCACTTGCCTTTTTCCAGCATATATCATGGCTCAAGATTGTAATTCTTTTTTTTCTTTGATACAGGGTCTGATGTTACCCATGATCATTGAAAACTCGTTATGTAGCAGGATGGCCTGACACTACGGAAACTCCGAATCAGAGGGGGAGAGAGAAGGGGGAGGGAGAGAAGAGGGGTGGAAGAGAGAGAGAGAGGGAGAGAGAGAGAGAGAGAGAGAGAGAGAGAGAGAGAGAGAGAGAGAGAGAGAGAGAGAATCAGAGGGGAGGGAGAGAAGGGGGAGGGGGAGGAAGGAGGGGTGTTTAGACCAAGGTTTCTACCCTGATCGCTCCTAACGCTGGTCTTTCATTCAATTTTAACTAAATCCGCACTGCCACACCACACATGGCTACTCCGCCTCCTCCACCCTCCTCTTCCACATAAGTTTTCTGTCGTGCCATTGGCCTGCCGACCTGCCACTCATGCGCAGCCTATCCTGCCATTGGGTGACACGTTCCAGGCCGCGCCCTCCGGTTACCTGGAGCCGCCAGGGTTCCCGCGCTGCGGGTGTATTGAGCGGCAGGCTCTGAAGTGGCCTTCGTGTCAGGAAGAGGACAGGCCCGCGGCCTTCCCCTGCCGCCTCAAGGGCGGCTGCAAACAGCAGCGACGTCTGCGCGGAACGCGGAGCGCCGAGCAGCAGCAACGGTGGCCCGCTAGCTCCATCCCCCTCGGGCCTCGCCGCGCAGCCTGCATCCAGCACCCGCCTCAGCGCCTCCGCCATTTGCCAAGTACCGCTGACCAATCCGGGCTGCGCTCTCATCCGGGGCCCGCCCACACCGATGCCTCATTGGCTACAGCTCACAACTTCACTGTCTGTCGCTGGAGCTGTCGTAACCGGTCAAAACACGGAACGTGGAGGAAGCCGGGGCTTGAGGGATCCGTGGGGGAAGCCGGGGCTTGAGAGATCCGTGGGGGAAGCCGGGGCTTGAGGGAATCTGCCGCCGAAAGCCGCGCGATCAGATTAGAAGAAAGGTCGAGGGTGCCAATGCGCTGCCCAGCTTCTAGGCCGGAGACGGGGAGGGTGACTGAGCCGTTAAGAGCTCTGGCTGCTCTTGCAAAAGACCTGAGTTCAGTTTCCAGCACCCACAAGGTGACTAACAACCGTTTCAGGGGATCCCACGCCCTCTTCTGATCGCGGGCACGAGGCACACATATTTACATGCTCTCCGCCACCCCACACACATAAAAGTAAATCTTAAAATATATATATATATATAGGTCACCCTTATATTGAAGTTTTCGGCCAGCCTGAGCTACGTGAGCACCTGTCTTAAAAATAAATAATAATAAAATCCAGATTCTTAACCTCAGCTTGCCCATTTACAAAGCGAGTATTGAGTCTTTGTGATCATTGCAGTGTGTTGGTGTGAATATTAGCTAAATGTCACCGAAGGACTGTTCATAGGCGGAAAAGGAAAGATGTTTGCTTGGCTTTGCATGCTTCAATATGAGAATACGGTTTGTATGGGCTGCAGACGGGAACTCTTGTTTGTTTGTTTGTTTGTTTTCATTTTACACTTGTCTGGAACTCCGAGGATGGCTTATGCTACCACGCCAAGCTAAGGCAGGAATCAAACTCAGGGTTTTGTTTGTTTGTTTGGTTTTTTTTGTTTTGTTTTGTTTTTTTTTTTTTTTTTTGGTTTTTCGAGACGGTTTCTCTGTGGTTTTGGAGCCTGTCCTGGAACTAGCTCTTGTAGACCAGGCTGGTCTCGAACTCACAGAGATCCGCCTGCCTCTGCCTCCCAAGTGCTGGGATTAAAGGCGTGCGCCACCACCGCCCGGCAAACTCAGGGTTTTGTACCTGCCAAGCAAGTACTCTACAAATTGTGCCGCGTCCCTAGTCTCAATGAGGGGTTTGTTACATTGATTTAGTTGCTGTGTGTGTACGTACTCCTATGACCCAGTGTTCAAGGACAACTTGTGGAATGGGGTGCAGTTCTTTCTCTCCTTCCATGTGGGTTCCCCAGGATGAAAGGTCTTCAGGATTGGTACAAGAACCCTCAAGTCATCTCACTGACCCTGTTTTAAAAATTTCTATGTGTGCAAGGTCATCACAGCCCTGCGCTGACACTATACTTTGTCTGGTGTTTCCACGGTGCTCGTGCCTGCACTGCTAGCACTTGACATGCTGAGCCCTCTCCCACGCTCCCTCTGAGGCTCTTGAAGACACCCCTCATCTGACTTTCTTCTAGGCCTGGGACCTTCTTAATGCTTGCTCTGTTGACAGGAGAGAGAGCATTGCTTCTATTGGCATTGGGAGAGATACTGTAGAGGACAGATGTGCTAATAGGTTGAGAGCCCTGAAGGCTTCTTCATGGGCATCTGCTGAGTACACTGGAGAACTGCAAGTTTTTTAAAATAATTTATTTATTTTATGTACATTGGTATTTTGTGTGCGTGTATGTCTGTGTGAGGGTGTCAGATCTGGGAATCACAGACAGCTATTACTTGCCATTTGGGTGCTGGAAATTAAACTTGGGTCTGTGCTCTTAACTACTGAGCCAAATCTCTCTAGTCTCGAGAATTGCAATTCTTGTTAAATCACTGAATGAAGGAAGAATTAATGAGAACCAAGATTTTGATTGCACAGCCAGTCTCTTCACCCAGACTTGGCTCTAGAGCTATCACTCAAGCCTGGGTTTCCCTGGAAACCTTGTCTCCTAGTAACTTCAAAGTGGTACAGTTGCCTGGAGACCCAGGGACAGGGCGGAACTGTGATTTCCTGGGCTTACTCTTTCCCTCTGGGGACAGAAAACAGCTCCAACAACATCCCCCGGTACACCCCCACACACAGCTGGGCTCCCCTACACCCTGTGTGTGCGTGCGCGCGCGCACACACACACACACACACACACACTATGCCATTTTGCATATATTCCCTTTTCAGATTTTCATTCCATATACACACACACAGCTCAACCCTGACACAAAGAATCCTATACAGTATTCCCACTTTCATACTCTATTCTTGCACGCGCACACACACACACACACGGACACGGACACACTTTGAGATGACGGTGTGATTGGCATTCTGCACACAAGCACACATACATCCTCAGCACCCTGTTACACTGATCTGTGAAGTATGCTGCCTCAGCTCCCACCCCCGCCTCAGACACACAGCAAGCATAAAGCACACAAGCCCCAGGTCACAGGAGCACACGGACACAGGCGTGTCTTGATCCTTGCTTAGAAGAGCTGGCTCTAAGGGCTCTGTCTAGCTCTGTCTTTGGTTTGTTGCTGGTTCTGTCTTTTTCTTCGTCTCTTCCACTCAGCACTGGGGATTGAACATGGGTCCCACGCATGCTAAGTAAGCTTCCCAACACTGAGCTACATATAGCCCTGGTCCTCTTTTTGTCCCCTCACATGAAATTTTTTATATTTCTATTTTCATGGCTATGTGTTTGCCTGCATGTATTATATGTACCACATGAGCATGGTGCCCTCAGAGGTCGAAAGAGAGCATCAGGACCCCTGGAACTGGGCTACCATGTGAGTTCTGAAAATGCAGCCACGTCCTCTACAAGATCAGGATCAACTACTGAGCCACTTCTCCAGTCTCCTCTCTTACTATTTATTAATTTATTAAGCCTTATTTATTTATTTAGTCAGAGTTTTCTTTGTGTAAATGGCCTTGGCTGGCCTGGAACTCACTATGTAGACCAGGCTAACCTCAAACTCACAGAGATTCCACTGATTCTGCCTTTGCCTCCAGAGTGCTTAAATTAAAGATATGTGCCACCACAGGTTGTAGTTTTTTTTAAATTGAGACACTCAACTTATGTTGCCTAAGATGGTCTTGAATTGATTGTGTAGCCCAGGCAAGCCTTGAACTCATGAAACTTGTGTCTCAATATCACAAGTAGCTGGGATTACAGGCTACAGCACTAGGCCTGGTTGCCATTCGTTGTTCATATGTGTATGTATGTGTATGTGTGATGTGTGTGTGTGATGTATGTGTGTGTGATGTGTGTGTGTGATGTGTGTGTATGTGTGTGATTATGTGTGTGATGTGTGTGTGTATAGGCATCTGCATGTATGTTTGTGCAGCACACATGGAGGCCAGAAAAGGGCATCAGATCCCCTGGAACTGGAGTTACAGATGGTTATGAGCCACCATGTGAGTGCTGGAAATCAAACCTGGGTTCTCTGGAAGGGTAACAAGTGTTCTTCATTTCTGAGGGGCACCTCTCCAGACCCTTCAACTCTTCTTCTTTTTAAAAGAGATCTACTTATTTATATTTTATATATATGGCTGTTTTCCCTGCATGTGTGTCTATGCATACATGTGTGCCTGGTGCCTGCAGAAGTCAGAAGAATTTGATTCCTGGGAACTGGGGTTATAAGCAGTTATGAGCTACTCTGTGGGTGCTGGGATCAAACCTTGATCCTCTGCAAAAACAGCAAGCACTTTCAATCCTTGAGCCATCTCCAGCATTATTTTTTTATTTTTTTATTGTTTTTATTGAACCATATATTTTTATCCACTCCCCTCCCTTTTTCTCCCCTCCTCTTCTGCCCTCTCCCATGGTCCCGATGCTCCCAATTTACACAGGAGATCTCGTCTTTTATTACTTCCCATGTAGATTAGATCCATGAATGTCTCTCTTAGGAGCCTCATTGTTATTTAGGTTCTCTGGGATTGTGAATTGTAGGCTGGTTTTCTTTGCTTCATGTTTAAAAGCCACTTATGAATGAGTACATATGATAATTGTCTTTCTAGGTCTGGTTACCTCACTTAATATGATGTTTTCCATATCCATCCATTTGCCCACAGATTTCAAGATGTCATTTTTTTTTCTGCTGTGTAGTACTCCATTGTGTAAAAGTACCTCATTTTCCTTATCCATTCTTCTATCAAGGGGCATTTAGGTTGTTTCTAGGTTCTAGCTATGACAAACAAAGCTGCTATGAACATAGTTGGATATATACCCAAAAGTGGTATTACTGGGTCTTGAGAAAGGTTGTTTCCTACTTTTCTGAGAAATCACCACACTGACATCCAAAGAGGCTGTACCAGCTTGCATTCCCACCAGCAATGCAGAAGTGTTCCCTTTTCCCCACATCCTCTACAGCATAAGTTGTCATCAGTGTTTTTGATCTTGGCCATTCTTACAGGTGTAAGATGGAATCTCAGAGTTGTTTTGATTTGCATTTATCTGATGACTAAGGATGTTGAATATTTCCTTAAGTGTCTTTCAGCCATTTTAGATTCCTCTGTTGAGAGTTCTCTGTTTAAGTGTGTACCCCATTTTTATTGGATTATTTGTCCTTTTGATGACCAATTTCTTGAGTTCTTTGTATATTTTGGAGATCAGCTCTCTGTTTGATGTGGGGTTGGAAAAGATTTTAAACATTTTGTAGGCTGCTGTTTTGTCTTGTTGACCATGTTCTTTGCTTTACAGAAGTTCTCAGCTTCAGGAGGTCCCATTTATTAATTGTTTCACTCAATGTCTGTGCAACTGGGGTTATATTTAGGAAGTGGTCTCCTGTGCCAATGCATTCAAGTGTACTTCCCACTTTCTCTTTTATGAGGTTCAGTGTGGCTGGCTTTATGTTGAGGTCTTTGATCCATTTGGACTTGGATTTTGTGCATGGTGATAGATATGGTCTATTTCAATTCTTCAACATGTTGATATCCAGTTATTCAGCATTGCTTTTTATTCTTTCATTTGTATGTGTGTTTAAGTGTGGCACTGTCATGGCACACAAGTGGAAGGAGAAGGTGACCTGTGGGAGTAGGAGTCAGTTCTCTCCTTCCACTGTGTGAGCCCTGAGATCTGAACCCAGGTTGCCATGCTTACTGGCAGACTTTTTGTCCACTGAGTCATCTTGCCCACCCCTGCTTGTTTCATTAACAATATACATCATTATTACTATATATCTCTGGCTGAACATCACCTGCTTGTAGAGGCTTCACTTGAGCAAGTAACCAAAGCTAATCCATCCCCTTCTTTTTTTAAAGATTCATTTCTTTTAAAAATCTAAGTGTAAGCTCAGTGGTGGTGGTACATACATTTAATCCCAGCACTATGGAGGCAGAGGCAGGTGGATCTCTGTGAGTGTGAGGCCACTTAGCTGGAGAGAGAAAGAGAGAGAGAGAGAGAGAGAGAGAGAGAGAGAGAGATTAAGTGTGTGTATGTGTGTGTGTGTGTGTAAGTTTTGCAAGTTTTGCCTATATGTATGTGCACAGTGTGTGTACCTGGTGCCTCCAGAGGCCTGAAGAGGGTATCACATCCCCTGACATGGATTTGCAGATGTTTGTGAGCCACTATGTAGGCGCTCAGGATCAAACCCAGGTCTTCTGGAAAAGCAGCCTCTCCAATGCTTCTTAAACTTTTCATCATCATCACCATCATCATCATCAGTTATATTAGCATGTGTGCATGCCTGCCTGTGTGTGCCTGCACACACACACACGTGTGTGTGTGTGTGTGTGTGTGTGTGTGTGTGTGTGTGTGTGATTAGGGAGCATTCCATGGCAAGCATGTGGATGTCAGAGAACAACCTTGTCTATCTGCTTCTCTCATTCCACCTTTGTCTGGGTTCTGGCGATCGCAATCAGGTCAACAGGCTTTGCAACAAACAGGCACTCATAGTTGCTGAATCACCTCACCTGCCCCGTTTTGCCTTCTTGTCTCAAGCAGTCCAGGCTGGTCTCCAACTCACTATGTATCTGAAAACAACCTTGAGTTTTGAATCACACTGCTTTCATCTCCTAGGCTCTTCTTGGGTTATAAGCATATCAGGCCTGGCCACAATATTATATGCTGGGGATGGAACACAGTCTCTCACATTGGGCAAATATCTACCAATAAGCTTAACTCGAAGCCCCAAAGAGCTTTAGGAATTAATTTGTAGCTTCTGAGGTTATCCATTTGTGATGTATGCCTGAACAAGAGTATGATGTAACCCTTCTCAACAGTCTAGCCCTCTCCCTGCCTTTAAGGCCCTCCATTACCCGCCCCCGGAGTCAGCACCAAGGACAAGGTCAGTCGGGCGCTGTCCGCGGTCCTGAGACTGTGCTCCCTCCCTGAAGGGTTAGTAAGCTTCAAGGTTGTTTGTGAGTTTTGCAAACAGCCCCGGTCAGTATAGATTGAGGCTCTACAGTCAAGTGATTCTTCTTGGCCAGTGACCAGCCCCTCTACCTCCTGGAACACCTCCTCCTTCTCCGTCTGCTCTTCATTCACTGAGTTCTAGTCATCCTTGTTTTCCTCCCCCTGGAGATGTCAGGCATGGGTCTCGCCTCAGAACCTTTGCACTTTCTGTCTTGTTTACCTAGGGTTCTTATTGTCACACACTCCCCCAGTCTCTCCAGATGTTCACATGACTCTTACTGCTACACATCATCTCCAGATGTTCATGTGACTCACTGCTACACATCTACCCTATCTCCAGATGTTCATGTGACTCTTACTGCTACACATCTACCCTATCTCCAGATGTTCATGTGACTCTTACTGCTACACATCTACCCTATCTCCAGATGTTCATGACTCTTTTTCTTCACATCTCACCTATGCTGTCTTCTTCTCAGTGGACTCCCAGAAAACTCTTTATAGCCTCTGTCTCCATTCAGAATTCTCTCATACACACTTTCTCCTTTGTTGCTGATGTAGCCCAGGCTGGCTTCCAACCAGCTGTGTATCTAAGGATGGCCTTGGATTCCTCATCTTCCTGCTCCTCCACCTCCCAAGTACTGAGGTCACAGGCATGTGCCACTATGATTAGCCACTCACTCACTCTGAAAATGTTTCATTATCTTTATTTAATGACGGGGAGGTGACTCTGTGCTAAGATCAAAGGACAGTTGCATGAGTTGGTTCTTGCTTTCCACCCTGTGGTTCTAGAGCAACAAACTCAGGTTTGACTGCAAGCACCTTTACCCAGGGATCCATTTCTCCAGCCCTCCAATTTTTTAAACTTAAAAAACATTTTTAATTTTGTGTGTGTTTGCATGTATGTATTATGCCATGTGAGTGTGAGTGCACTCGGAGACAGAAGACAGAATCAGCCCCCTGTGAGACAGCCTACATGAATGCTGGGACAGAACTTCACTCAGCCTTGTCTCCAGCCCCTTTTAAAGTTGTTATTGTTTTAATTATTATTATTTCAGAGGGAGGGAGACAGAGAGGATTGCCAAGCTCTCCATGGTTTGTCTTCTTCTCCAACCCTGGATTTTAGGGATGGAACTCAGGTTGTCAGAAACTGAGAAAAGTGCATTCGCCTGCTGAGCTAGCTCACTGGCTCCTCGCTCCTTGATTCTTACATCATATCCCTGGCTTGAGTTTTCTGCTGATCAAATATCAATATTTAACATACCAGAGATCTAAAACCCAGATACACCTGCAATCCTAGCACTCAGGAAGCTGAGGGAGGATGGTCATAGGCTACATGAAATCACAGAAATCTCAAGCCTTTTCTTAAATCCTTGAACCTAGAGTTTGGAATTATAGGGTTCCATATTTGAGACTTTGGGGGCTGTGTGTGACAGGGTCCCAGGTAACCCAAACTGATCTCCAAATTGCATTGTAGCCAAAAATGATCTTGAATTCCAGATGCCCCTGCCTCCACCTCCCCCATGTTTGACTACAGGCACAGGCCACCACACACAGTGTATGAGAGGCTGAGGATGGTTGGCTAGGCAAGGCCTCTTTCAGCCACCCCACATCCCTAGCCCTGATCCAGGATTCTGATCCATGTCACTGGCCCCACGACCACCCTGCCTCTCCACACTTGTCCTTAGATCCACTGCGACAACTCACCCACACCCTATTCACAGCCGCCTAGAGCCAGTGTTACAGTCTCTCCATCTTCCAGCACTCGGGGGAGGCGGGCACTGAGCCAAACTTCTGTTACAAACAGGTCTTTATTAAAGATGAAGAAGGAGGCAGGGAGGGGGGACAGTGTCTCATCTGCCCACTGCCTTTGGCTATTCGGGATAGGAGAACCCCCTCCTGTTTCACCCGTGCCCCACAAGATGGTACATCTGCATGAGGTTGAGGCATAGGGGGTCCCTATGAAGAAGGGTGGGTCCCAAGAAAATAAAGTATTTTTCCACAGCCCTAATAAATAATAGAAGGTTTGGGGGTGCCCTGGGCACGCACAGCCAAGGGGAGACAGCACCCGAAACTCCAAAACCTGTGAACTGGGGCAAGCCCTACTTAAGTAGAGTTGGGTGTGAGGGTGCACCTGGGAGAGAAGCTAGAAGGGTAGGGGTGCCGCAGGATCCTGCCATGGGGGAGCCTGCCCCTCACCCTCCAGCTGGGAGAGTCGGCATAGGCCTCCTTGGCTTTGACTTGGTTTTGACACGGGCGGTCCCCCATTGATTGGAATCATTCCCACCCTCTCTTGGCAATTCTGAAAGCCAATGGCTCCTATTGGCTGTTTAGACACCGAACGTTGGCGGGAGTTGCCTTCTTGCTTGAGAAAGCTAAGAAGTGAGAGGTTCCCATTGGCTGGAGTAAACTTTTAGGTTGAATTCTGAGAACTAGGAGCCCAGGCAATGGCCGGTTAGGTCAAGCGTCAGCCGTTAAAAGGGCAGTCCTAGGGACATGAGCCCACCTGGTCTTTTTTTTTTTTTTTTTTTTTCTTACCCGGATGTCCCAGAAGGCCAAAGAGCAGTCAAGAGAACCCCCACCCCCACCCCAAAGTGTCCTTCCAGCCATCTTCTGACGCTGAGCCAGGCTGGTTTGGGGGTCAGGGTCCTTTAGCACTCACGTGGCACACGCACGCGTGGCAGGGAAGAAACGGGGTGAGGGACACTGGGCATATTTTAGGTGGTGGGTCTCACAGCAGGTGGTCGCGGCTGGCAAACAGATAAGGGCTGAAGTTGTCGCGGTGGAACGGGGAAGGATGGAGCCCACTGAGGGTGTACAGGTCCCGTAGCAGGGGAGTGGGCAGCAGCAGCTTCCTGCCGCGTCCACCTCCCCCGCCTGGGCCCCCGGGTCCAGGGGACGAAGGCGAGGGACCCTGGCTGGGAGTCGGTGCGGGCAGGGGCATCGGCAGCGGCAGGGGTGTTGGCTCAGACCTCAGTCGAGGGCGGGGCACACGGGGTGAGGAGCACATGGCTGGGGCCCTGGAGGACACACAGCTGGGAATCAGGTGGCCACGGCGGGCACAGTTCTGCGGCTCTAGAGGAGACATTCGGAGATGAAGAGGTTAGCAAACTGGAAGGTGGCACAGAAGCCCAGGTGAGACCCCTGCCCACCTGGAAGAGCCCCCTCTTCATCGCCCCCCCCCTTTCCTCAACACTTACTGGATGGGGTGAGCCGTGCCGGTGTCGAATGCGGCCTGCAGGTCTCGGGTTCCTGAGACAAAAACGAAGAGGGAAGGGGCTAGAGGACCCCAGGACCCCTCAACTCACAATCAAAAAGGGCTCATCAGCCAGACGCCCCCATGGAATCCGCACCAGAGACCTCCGAATAAACGATGCAATTTGGGAGGGACAGGGTAGTGTAACCTTTCACTCCTGAAGGCTGCCTTCCTCCTAGGACCTCATCCCCTGAGCTGGATGACTCCCTCTCCTCCTCTCCCAAGACGAGGATCCTTATCGCCCGATTTCTTACTTCCCTGTGTCTCCTCCACCCACCACCCTCTCCAGCCCGGAGCAGCTCCCGGGCCCCCTTACCTGGGCCACACTTAACTTTTCGAGGGGGCTGTCCATAGTTGGGGCCTGGCTCAGGTCCTCCCAGGGAGAGAGCCTTCGACCAATGGGGGGTCGGCTCTGGAAATTGTGCACGACACAGGTGACCTAGGCCAGAGAGATAGAAGCGTGTTGTGTGTTGAGGCCTGAGACCAACAACACAAGAATTATAAAAATTTTCCAAATAGAAACTGAGGTTAGGATTTCCAAGCGCATATAGCGGCCTTTCTTTACAATTTTACTATTTATTTATTTATTTTAGGGGTCTCGCTATGGCTGTCCTGGAATCCTCTGTGTAAACCTGGCTGACCTTGAACTCGACAGAGACTCACCTGCATCTCCTCCCAAGTGCTGGCACCAGGCATGCACCACCATGCCTGGCCTGGCCGCATTTATATGCTTGATATTTGGTATATTGCCGTTATTTGGCATGAACATTGGTTCTTAAAATTTTTGAGATTTATTTTATTTTCTGTCTATGAGTGCATTTCATGTATGTCTGTGCACTTGCATACTTGGTGTCCATGGAAGTCAGAAGAGGGCATTGGACCCCATGGAACTGGGGCTACAGGTGGTTGTGAGCCACCATGCGGGTGCTGGGAACTGAACCCAGGTCCTCTGCAGGAGGGTCAGTGCTCCTACATGCTGAGCCATCTCTGCAGCCCCGAATATAGATATTTCAATGTTTCAGAAAGTAGTATTACTTTTTATTTTAACTACTCACTTTGTGGGGATCACCCACAGCATTTGTAGAGGTCAGGGGAAAACTTTAGGGAGTAAGTTCCTTAGACCTGGGCTGGAATTTACTTTTAGGCAGTTATGCAATTGCCTTCGCCTGATGAGCTTCCTCACTAGCCTTTCCCCAGATGTTCCAGGAAGAGCTGAGTTATGGCTCGCTCCACAGAATGCTCGCCTAGCATGCAGGAAGCCCTGCGTTTCATCCCCACAAAATCAAGGCATTGGTGGGGCATGTCTGGAATCCCAGCACTAGGAAGACAAGGCAGGAGGATCACAAGTACAAGGTTATGTTTGGCTAGACAGCCAGTTCAAGGATAGCCTGAGCTACATGAGAGCCTGTCTCAAAAAAAAAAAAAAAAAAAAAAAAAGGCTTGCCAGGAGTGGTAGCACACAACCTTAGAAAGGCAGAAGTAGTCAGATCTCTATGAGTTCAAGGCCAGCTGGTCTACACTGTGCATTCAGAGCAAGTCAGGGTTGCACAGTGAGACCCCATGAAAAAAAATTAAAAAAGAAAAAAAAAGATGTTTCATTAATTCACTATATAGCCCTGTTTGGGCCTGGAACTCACTATGTAAACCAAGCTGCCCTCAAACTCAAGAAATCTGCCTGTTTTTGCTACCCAAGTGCTGGGACTGGAGGAATGTGCCACCGTGCCTGGTCAAAATAGTCTCTCTTTTTTTGTTGTTTGTTTGCTTGGTTGGTTTTTTGAGACAGGGTTTCTCTGTGTAACAGCCCTGGCTGTCCGGGAACTCACTTTGTCAACCAGGCTGACCTCAAACTCACTGAGATCAACCTGCCTCTGCCTTCCAAGTGCTGGGATTAAAGGTGTGCACCACCACTGCTCAGCCAAAATATTCTTTAAAAATATATTTAAGGGTCTGGGAAAGTGGCTGAGTATTTAAGAGCAGTGGCACACACACACACACACACACATTTAATGCAGGCAAAACACACAAAGTTAAAAACTACACAAATCTTTAAAATATATGTGCATTTTTAAATATTTATTTATTTATTATGTATACAATATTCTGTCTGTGTGTATGCCTGAAGGCCAGAAGAGGGCACCAGACCTCATTACAGATGGTTGTGAGCCACCATGTGGTTGCTGGGAATTGAACTCAGGACCTTTGGAAGAGCAGGCAATGCTTTTAATCTCTGAGCCATCTCTCCAGCCCCTATATGTGCATTTTTAAAAGCATGGGTGGTGTGCATGTTTGTGTATACTCCGGTGCATATTTGAGGGTGGGTGGGTGGGTATATACTTGTGTGCACAAGAGGGTGTGTTCTGCTGTGGAGGTCACAGGTTGGTGTGTGTGAAAGGCAGGGTCAATCTCTGATGTCACTTGAGACTGAGCCTCCCATGGCCTATAACCCCCAGATTAGGCTAGACTGGCTGACCAGTGAACCCCAAGAGTCTGCCTCCCTGGTTCTGAGATGTCAAGCACACCACTTCTGGCTTTTACATGGGTGCCGGAGACCTGAACTCAAACCCTTATACTTGGAAAAGCAAGCACTTTACCAATGGCGCCATGTTCCCCTGTAAAACAGTATTTATTTCAGTTGCAGAGTGTGGTGGTATCGCTTTAAATTTTGCTCACCATGGCATGACCCCGTCGGCCCATTCCACAGATGAGAACAAGCAAGCAGTCAGGGTGAAAGTAAAGGACACCTGCCCTCCCCAGGCACGCAGACTCTGTATACCCTTCAGCATCATTGAGCAATTCTGCCTTTTGGGTGCGGGATGAGCACAGAGACGGGTGGGAGCGGGACTCACCAGAAAGGTGGCGATGGCCGCCCCAGTCAGAAAGCCTGCCAGCACGTCCGACCAGTGGTTGCGATACTCTGCCACGCGGACCACGCCCACGAGGAAGGCGGGGCACAGCAGGGCCAGGCAGAGGGAAGGTTTCACCAGGCGGGAGCCCTTCACGCGGAACACTAGGGTCACGTACATCTGTGGGACCCAAACTGATCAGAGGATGAACCCACGCTTTTCGGGTCAGAGCAATGGAGGCTTGAGGAATGGCTTGAGGGACTGGGATGGCAGGGGAGGGATTCCAAGGGTCCCAGGGGTCCTGCATGCAGGTAGTGTGGTCAGAGCACCAAAAAGTACAGGTAAGGGTCTATGGAACAGGCTTCTCTGTGATGGGGGAAAGATACTCGCTGCATTAAAGCATGCGCACAGAACCAAAGAGCAGAATTAGGGTCTAAGCGGCAGATCCGGGAGCTCCAGAGGTAGCCTCGGAGCCTCGTGTAACACAGAAGTGGTCAGGATGGGACATATCAGTCATTTCAGAGGCCAGAAAAAGGAAAGAAGTCAAAGCAATAAAACAAAGGACTAGAGAAAGGCAACGGACAGAATTAGAGAGTTAGGGGCGTGACCAAAGTAACAAAGGGGAGGGGCGAGGGCTCCAGAAGGCGGAGTCAAAGCCCACAGCTTAGTTTCCTAGCCACTATTCAGGGCCTGCGTCTCTTAGCAACTCCAAGGGGCTGAGTCCCAAAAGGTAACGTCCAGGACAACTGGGGAGTAGTCAGGGTTCTAAGGCTGGGATGCACCACGAGGGTGTGTGGCCTCATGAAGGACCCAAATCAGTGGGCGTGGCCTCATTCCCAAAGCTCTTACCCCTCTGTCAAGCACACCCACCCACCCACTCTAGACCCTTGGCTTCTCCCGCCAGGGGCTCACCGCAGTGTAGGTGACCGCGTAGGCGCACAGGGCCGCGTCCTTGCAGGGGAAGGCGCGGCGTGCAGCGGCCACCAGGCTGGGGCTGCCTGCACAGGCGCTCTGGTCCGTGACGAAGCGGTCAGGTCCTGGCCGGTCAGGAGATGGTGGTGGGCAGCCCAAGGCCGTGTAGTTGGGGCGACACACAGACAGGAAGTGAGGCGTGGGGTTACCGGTCACCACCTGTCCCGCATTTGCAAAGATGGTCGTGGTGAAGAGGCCAAAAGAGTACACTCCTGGTGATGGGGAGAAAAGAGGTCATATCCCTTCAACTGGGCGCCCCATACAGTTCCATTAAGCCCCCTTGTTTATGTCTAAAATTAATTTTTATGCTGGTGGCGCACGCCTTTAGTCCCAGCGCTCAGGAGGCAGAGGCAAGAGGATCTTTTGAGTTCCAGGCAGACCTGGTCTACAAAGTGAGTTTCAGGATAGCCAGAACTACACAGAGAAAGTCTTTTTACATTTTTTTACATTTACATGTAAAAAAAAATCCAGTTTTTTACATTTACTTATTTGGGTTTTATTTATTGTTTAGACACTGCTATGCTTTGTGTGGAAGTCGGAGGATAGCCTGAGGCATTTAGTTCTTTTCTTCTACCACATAGATTCTGGAATTCAGGTAGCAGGCTGGGCAGCAGCACGTTTGCCCACTAGCAATCGCTGGTCTCCATTGTCTTGTTATTCTTAGGATGGCCACTAAAGTCAATCTGGGATCCAATGATAACTGGGCTGCAGTCCCCTTATCTTTGGGCCCCTCCCTTTTAGTATATATCCACTGTCAGTCTCTAAGAAATCAACTGTGGCGGGGCAAGCCCCTTGACTCCATCCCGGCTACACCGGTACCGCTCAACACTACTGTATCAGGAGTTTGGGAATTCCAAGGAAGATCCTATGGAAATTTCGGGATTCCTCCTCTCTGTGCTCTTCTCTTCCTCTTCTATTTGTTAAGAATTACATTTATTTTGGGTTAGAGAGATGGCTCAGCAGTTAAGAGCACTGGCTGCTCTTCCAGAGGACCCAGATTCAATTCCCAGCACCCACTGCTCACAACTGCCTGCAACTCCAGTTCCAGGGGTCTGACACCCTCACAAGCACGTAAATTAAAAAAAAAATTAGGGGCTGGAGAGATGGCTCAGAGGTTAAGAGCATTGTCTGCTCTTCCAAAGGTCCTGAGTTCAATTCCCAGCAACCACATGGTGGCTCACAACCATCTGTAATGGGGTCTGGTGCCCTCTTCTGGCCTGCAGGCATACACACAGACAGAATATTGTATATATAATAAATAAATAAATTTTAAAGTTACATTTCTTTGTTTATGTGTGCCTTTGTGCATGGAGACCAGAGGACAACTTGTGACAGACTTATCTGTCTGTCCTTCTAGCATATAGGTCCTAGGGATTGAACTCAAGTCGTTAGACGTGGTAGCAGACATAGTACCATGACCCTTCTGACCCAGCATGCCTCCCCCCACCTCAGGCAGAGTCTAGTTATGTAACCCTGACTGGCCTTAAGCTTGCTATACAGACTAGGCTGGCTTGGAACTTTAAAAAAAAAAAAAAAAAAGACTTGCTTATTATTTTTATTTATGTGTATGTATGCATGCCTTCATGAGTTTATATGTACCACATGGATGCAGGACCAATGGAGCCAGAGGGTGTCAGATCCCCTGGAGCTAGAATCACAGGCAGCTATGGATTGCCTGATGTGGGTGCAGGGACCAGAACCATGGTCCCCTGTAAGAGCGGCAAGCATTCTCAACCACTAAGACATCTCCCTAGCCCCTCCCTGACCAGAACTTTTGAGAGTTCAGATTATAGGAATGTGCCAACCCACACAGCTTCATAGCTTTTTTTTTTTAAAGATATTGACTCACTCTGTAGCCCAGGCTAGCTTTCAGACTTGCGATCTTCCTAACACAGCCTCCCAAGTCCTAGGATTTTAGATGTGACCAGCACACGGGCTTGCATTCTTCGTGTGACAACCTCAGGTATCAGTCTTCTGACACCTTCACATTGGAGACAGAGTTTCTCACAGGCTTAAAACTGCCAAAAGGCACACTGGGTGGCCCAAAGCTTCCAGGGACCCACCAGTCTCCACCTCCCATCTTACTGTCTCTGGGACAAGCAATGTGTGCCACCCCGGCTCTTAAAAAAGATTTTCTTGGGCTGGAGAGATGACTCAGCAGTTAAGAGCACTGGTTACTCTTCCAGAGGACCCAGGTTCAATTCCTAGCCCCCACATGGCAGCTCACAACTGTCCGTAACTCCAGTTCCAGAGGATCTAACACTATCATACAGACATACATGCAGGCAAAACACCAAAGTACATAAAATAAAAATAATAAATTATATTTTTAAAAAAAGCTGGGCAGGGCTGGAGAGATGGCTCAGAGGTTAAGAGCATTGCCTGCTCTTCCAAAGGTCCTGAGTTCAATTCCCAGCAACCACATGGTGGCTCATAACCATCTGTAATGGGGTCTGGTGCTCTCTTCTGGCCAGCAGGCATATACACAGACAGAATATTGTATACATAATAAATAAATAAATATTTAAAAAAAAAAAAAAGCTGGGCAGTGGTGGCAAACACCTTTAATGCAAGCACGTGGAAAGTAGAGGCAGGTGGATCTCTGTGAGTTCAAGGTTAGCCTGGTCTAGAAAGTGAGTTCCGGAACAGCCAGGGCTACACAGAGAAACCCTGTCTCATATTTATATAATTTTCTTTTATTCGTGTGTGTGCATGTCTGTGTCTGTGTGTGCATGAATGTACCCATGTTTATGCGCTTGCATGAATGTGTCTATATATGTATGCATGCCTGTGTCTATAGGTAATGTATGTCTTTGTATGTATGCCTGTATCTGTGTGTGGACACATACATCTTTCTATGTGTGTGTATGTCTGTATTATATATGTGTGTCCATGTGTATGTATGCATGTGCTTGCCACATCTTGAGTGTAGTAAGAGGACAACTCAGGAATCAATTCTCTCCTTTGACCATATGGATAATCAAACTCATGTCAAGCTTGGTAGCAAGCGCCTATACCCACTGAGTCATAAGATGTAATTGTTCCTTTGACCCTGAACTCACCACCCTCCCCAAGACCATTGGACTAACCCCAGGCTGCATCTCTCACCCAGGAAACGGACCAGCCTCCGCAGTGGGGGACTGAAGCGGCAGCAGGCCCCGGACACAATGGTGCTCTCCCCACTGACAGGACTGGCGGAGGGAGGAGCAGGAAAGAAGGCACGTGCCAGCTCCCCCAGCAGGATCTGTGGACAAGACCAAGATGGGGTCTTCCTGGCCTCAAAGGCCAGGGCTCCCCCAGCCCCAACCTGGCCCTCCTGCCTTCTGGGAGTTTCCCTGGCATCCAACCTGGGTGGCCCACACTATCTCACCGTGAAAGTGGGCCCAGCAGTGACCAGAGCATAGATGAGGGCAGGAGGCGCTCGGCTGGCAGCCTCAGGCCCGGGGTACGGCTTGGCATAAGCGCTGTCATAGCAGAAGAAGCCCTGGGTGTGCACAGGGAAGGTGTCCGTGAATTCCAGGCGGTACGCAAGCAGGACCACAATGCCCAGCAACACAGACTGCAGGCGGTCAGGGCCAGAGAGAGGCAAAGAGAAACAGGAGGAAGTCAGAGGCCATGAGGCCATGGAGAGAGAGAGAGAGAGAGAGAGAGAGAGAAGGAGAGAGGGAGGGAAACAGAGACAAGAGGAGAAGACAGAAGGAAGGGAGACATTCTTACTTCCCTACTTCCCAACAACTGGAGCTATCATTCTGTTTTCTCTTTTTCTGATGCATTTTGGTTTGTTCTGTTTCGTCTTGCTTTTTTTTTTCCCCAAGGCAAGGCCTCAAGCAACCCAGGATGACTGACAACTCACTATGGAATTGAGGATAACTCCTGCCTCCCTGGTACTGGGGTTGTAGGTGTAGGTCAGTACATCTTGTCCATTCAGTGCCAGGGATGGAGCCTAGGGCTTTGTGCCAGCTAGACAAGTTTCTACAAATTGAACCACAGCCTCCATCCATTTTTTATTTATCTATATACTATTTTTTAGATGGTCTCCTTATGTATCTCAGGCTGGAATAGAAATCATAAACTTTTTTGTTATT
Source organism: Chionomys nivalis (assembly GCF_950005125.1). NCBI lineage: Eukaryota > Metazoa > Chordata > Mammalia > Rodentia > Cricetidae > Chionomys > Chionomys nivalis. Next base: position 21,445,345 of record NC_080089.1, on the reverse strand, counting down.
TTTGTTTTGAGACAGGGTTTTTCCTATGTATGTAGCTCTGAATGTCCTGGGACTCACTCTGTAGACCAGGATGGACTCAAACTCACTCCTGTCTCTGCCTCCTGAATGCTGGGATTAAAGGTGCAGCCACCACCTTCTGGTTTGTTTGCTTCGAGACAGGATCTCACTCCACAGTCCTGGCTGGCCTGGAAGTTACTGTGTATATGGAATGGACTTGAATTTGTAGGCGTTCTCCTGCCTCTGCCTTCTGAATGTTAGGATTATAAGTATGCATCACAGTGGCCGTGCCTTACGATTTCTTTTCTCTGTCTGTCTTAATCATTTCTTGAGACAGTTTTATGTAGACTAGGCTGGCCCTGACTTCCCTGAATGCTTCTCCTTCAGCCTCCTAAATGCTGAGGTGTGTGTCACATATGTGCCGTGCCACTATGCCCTGCTGATTATGCTCATTTTAGATGAAGTAACTGAGGCTCAGGCAGGCAAAGTCCCAAAGTGTGAATGAATTAGGGCTGAATGGGGCTGGAATCCAGAAACGCTTCTGAGCCCAACCCTGTCACCACATCTCAAGAGAAAGGGGGCAGCGGGGTATGAAGGGAAGGGGAGAGAGAGAAAGAGAGAGAGAGAGAGAGAGAGAGAGAGAGAGAGAGAGAGAGAGAGAGAGAGAGAGAGAGAGAGAGAAGACTGGACTGGGGTCAGGGAGTTGGGAAAATAAGCATGGTTAAGGGCTGGGCCAGGACCAGGGAGGCAGGCTGGAGAGGGATAAAGGGATGAAACACGGATCAGGCACCCTCTCAGAGTGGCTCTGAGGTCCTCACCTCCACGAAGACGAAGCAGGGGATGATGGAGAAACTCCGCTTCAGGTGAGGTCTCCCTCCAGCCATGGTGAAGGCTGGGCCTGTGGAGGAGGAGGGGTGGGAACTCCAGGGGCACAGGAGGACATGAGGCTTCATGGAGTTCTGAGTCTGCTCTTCAACCCGTTTCCCACCCTGCTGGGCCGCCTCTGCCCACTGGACATCCCAGCTCCTCCTAACAGCAAGCTCTGGTCTACCAGAGACCTAAGACTTTTTTTAAAAGTTACATTTATTATTTTGCACGTGTACACAGGTGTCCCAACCTTTGTGTGGAGGTCAGAGGGCAACCTGCAGGAATTGATCCAAAAGATTCTACCGTGGTCTCTTCTCTCTCCTTTCTATAAAATTCTAATCAGACCCCATGCCTTTTAGGGGAACCCTTAGTCAATCTTTAGAGGAGACACCTCCGGCTTTAAAGAAGGGTGCCCTTCTCTTTGGTACCCACCTTAATCATATTTTAGGGAATTTCATCTTCTTTTCCCAGGAGATCCAATGCTTCCTGCCCTCTCCCACCAAGCCCTTTCTCCTAGGCCCTTCCACCATAGCCTCCATATGGAGCCCCTACCCCACTCCCACCCCCATGAGCTGTGGTGCAGGCTGATAGCCAGACCCTCCCTCTCTCCCAGCTGCCTTTCCCTCCTCCCCATCCTGTCAGTCCAGCTGCCTCCCCCAGTCTCCTCTCACCAACCCCCTACATCTGACTTCAATCCCCAAGGGTTCGGAAGCCAATACAGTCAAGCCAGCTTCTACCCACAGTGACACCTGCTCTCACCTGTGAAGGTACCCTAGGGCTTCCCACAGGCCTCCACCTCGACCACCGCCAACTCACAGCCACTCCTGGAGGCCAGCAGGGCAAGGACACTCATCTCCATTGCACGGATGTGGAAACTGAGGCCCAGGAAGGTGAGGGTAGGCTCTGTGTGTCCAGGGCTCCATTGAGGCCTACTCCACAGAGTGACATATTGGAGACAGGGTCAGCACAGGTTCCAGAAGTACAGTGACTCTCAATGGTACTCCCACAAGATACAGCCCAGTCAGGGCTTCCAGCCCAGACTCTAGAGACAGGGACACCTCAGAAGACGACATTCATCTAATCCACAGCAAGATCCAAGCACACTGTGTGGGGTGCCTGTTTCATGCTGAGCAAACCAGGTTTGCTCATTCACACAAGTCCCCAGTACTCCTAAACACACACACACACACACACATACAAACACACACACACACAGAGGAGATTTTGCATATGGCCTGTCATAGACACCCACACGGATAGAACATACCCCCTCAAGCACACAGTCAGAGAGACATCCCAGCCCCCTACAAGCCCTTACCCTGACAGTCACCACGATAGACTCAAGGTTGCCAACACACTTCAGAGTCAGAGCGGAGTCACTCCACATAATGAGAGTCACAGAATGGGTCACAGAGTCACACCCCCAGTTAGAAGGCACTCAATGACAGTCACGCACACAAACACCCCCTCCAGTCATAGAGAGACAGTGTGCCATCCACAGTCTCAGCCACATGGTCAGGCAGGGGTGTATGTGCCATGTGTGACATGGACTTGCAGTCACACACATACAAAGGGCATGTAAGATCAGACACCTGCCGGATTGCAAAACAGGCACGCACACCATCAGAAAGAACACAACAGTAACCACAAAATGACAGCCAGATCACACAACTAGACACCTAGACACACACACAGTGCAAGCAGTCATACAGACACCCTAAAGAAGCCAGTGCGTTCCGTGGCGCTCTCTCTCTCTCTCTCTCTCTCTCTCTCTCTCTCTCTCTCTCTCTCACACACACACACACACACACACACACACACATCAGCGGACACACCCGAATCCATCACTGCCAGAGAACCACACAACCAGTTACACAACCAACCACACACCAACAAGGGGCAGCCACACCATTATTCACCCACAACCACCCTCGCAGCATTGTGACCTGACTCCTGAGGTCTCTGGGGTTCCCCTCTCCAGGTTCCCCTCCCCCAACCCCATCCAAAGCCCGAGATCACCTCCTCCCCACTCTCTAGCTACCCTTCCCCCAAAATGGACCCGCAGGGAACGTATCTGAGAGACCCACGTCCCCGGTCTGGACCTCCGTGTCCGGCCTGGGCAGCCCCTGGGCTGGGAAGAAGAGGCGCCCACGCTCCTCCCTCACCCTGTCTAGGCCGCCGCCGCCTGAGCCCCCGCTCAGTCTAGACGGTACCGACGCCGCAGGACAGTCAGACAGACCGCTGACCAGGCAGGCGGACACAGGCAGAGATAAGTCTGGACCGCCGGGCTTGCAGCTCCGCGCAGACTCCGTGGCCGAGGCAGGGGCGGGGCCACAGAGAGTCTTATTTGCATAATCCAATGGGGCGGGTAACGGAATGTTCATTTGCATAACACATGGGGGCGGGCCACAGCGCCGTATTTTCAGGAGGGCGGAGGCATTGGTCCTTTCATTTGCATAACACTGCGGGGCGGAGCTATAGATCATTCATTTGCATAACTCAATGAGGCAGGCAGGACGCGATGGCCGACAATGGAAAAGAATGGAGAAAGAGGTGGGTGGGGTAGACTGAGGGACGAGAAGAACTGTCTCTTTGATGGACACACTATACCATGCCTCTCCCCATCTGGGCACCGAGATCCAGAAAGGAAGACTATCTGGATAACCAGGTCCATTTTTGTGTTTGTGACAGGGTCTAAAGCAGCCCAAGCTGGTCTCCAGTTCTCTTTGCATTTTAGGCTGGCTTTGAGCTTTGTATCCTCCTGCCTTCATCTCCTTGGGTGCCATAATTTCAGGCCTATTCCACCACATCTGGTTTATACGGTGCTGGCGTTGGAACCCAAGGCTTCCTATACGCTAAACAAGCACTATCTTGATTTTGTGTTTTAAAATTTTTAAATTACATTTATTTATTGGGGTGTGTGCCATGTTTTGCGTGTATTTAGAGGTTGGAGGACAACACGCATGAGTTGGTTCTCTCCTACCATTGGTGGGGACCAGGGATCACACTCAGGTCTTCAGGCTATTTGGCAGGCCACGTCTGTGTTTTTGAGACAAGGTTTTTCTCTAGCATAGGCTGGGCTCAGACTTGCCGTGCTAACTTTGAGTTGATATGCCTACTTCTATCTACCTGCCAAGCTGGATTACACGCCCCAATGACACACCCTAAATCTTGTCTCAATGGCCTAACTAGACCCACACGTCCTCAAAAGTGCCCCGTCTCTACATCCTCTGAGAAACCAAGGAGTTAGCTGGGGGTAGCGTAGGGAGGACCCCAGACTCTTAAACCAGCAGATGCAAAAGTCCAGGGTGGAGGAAGGTCTCAGCTAGTTTATTTTCTCTCTGGAGGAGTCTTCAGGGCAAGCAGTCCCAGCTGCTCAAGCTATGGGGAGAGAAGGTAGATCACAGTCTGGCTTTAACCAGAACTCAGGGTGGCCAGCCAAGGACCAGATGCCCAGACAGAGTGCCAGCCTCAAGGCCTACACTGTGGGAATAACAAGGGAGCCAGATGTTAAGGGATGGAGAGGGGATGAGGAGGGTCTGTACCGGGAGGGTGAGATCCACTCTTGCTGTAAGGTCTCTCCCAGTCAGAATCGGAGTCCCAAGAAGGATACTGAGAACTCGGGCACCGCTGTCCCTTGTGGCCTGTGGGAGAGACATGCCATTCTGGCCCTTCAGACACTGAATACGGCCCTCTAGCAACTTCACGGCATGGACTCCGTATCCCTCAAGATGAAACCATACCTAGACTTATGATTCAGACACCCACATCTCTTTCTTGTGTGACCCAAAGTAATACCAAATTATATCAGTGACCCTCTAAATGTCCCCTTAAAAAGACCCCATAGCTCCAAAACCACAGAGAAACCCTGTCTCGAAAAACCAAAAAAAAAAAAAAAAAAAAAAAAAAAAAAAAAAAAAAAAAGACCCCATAGGAGGTCCGAGAGGTGGCGCAGAGGTTAAGAGTGCTATTAGTTGCTCTTTCAGAGGACACAGGTTCAATTCCTAGCACCCATATATTGGCTCACAACCCTCTGTAACTCCAGTTCCAGAGGATCTGATGCCTTCTTCTGACCTCTGAGAGCACCAGGCAGGCAGGCAGGTGGTGCACAAATACATGCAAAACGCCCACACACATGAAATAAAATATGTCTTTAAAAAATTCCATAGAGCCCGGAATAATGGCGTCTATCTGTAATCCCTGGGGAGCTGGAAATAGGAGGATCAGGAGTTCAAGGTGATCCTTGGCTATGTAGTGAGTTTAAATTAGTCTGGGTTATGTGAGACCATATCTCAAAAAAAAAAAAAAAAAAAAAGAGAATAAAAACAATAAGCTCACAGATCCTAAATGTGACCCCAGTCAGCTCCTACATGACACATCCCAGGCTTGCCTTGAGTTTGAGGTTCCCTTTCACCTACTCATCAATTTCTAGGATTAGAGGCCTTCAAAATCTCAACTAGTCTCTCAGCTACTCAGTGTAGCCTTAGAACAAGACCCCACGAAAGACACTTAAGGTCATGTTCAACATCCTAAGCCATCAGAGAAATGCAAATCAAAACAACTCTGAGATACCATCTTACACCTGTCAGAACGGCAAAGATCAAAAACTCTGCTAACAGCTTATGCAGGAGAGGATGTGGAGTAAGGGACCACTCCTCCATTGCTGGTAGGAGTGCAAACTTGTATAGCCACTTTGGAAATCAGGATGGTGGTTTCTCAGAAAATTGGGAATCAATCTACCTCAAGACACAACAATGCCACTCTTGGGCATATACCCAAAGGATGCTCAATCATACAACAAGGACATTTGCTCAACTATGTTCATAGCAGTATTACTCATAATAGCCAGAATCTGGAGACAACCTAGATGCCTTTCAGTGAAGAACAGATAGGGAAAATATGGTAAATTTATACAATGCAGTACTATTCAGTGGTAGAAAACAATGACATAGTAAAATTTGCAAGCAAATGGACTGAACTAGAAAAAGCCATCCTGAGTGAGGTAACCCAGAAAGACAGATATAATATGTACTCACTCGTGAGCAGATATTAGACATAAAACAAAGGACAACCAGCTTACAGGCCTCAACCCCAGAAAAACTAGGTAACAAAGAGGACCCTAAAAGAGACATACATTGATTCTTCTAACAAGGGGGAAAAAGACAAGATCTCCGAGTAAATTGGGAGTGTGGGGGGCAGTGAAGAGGGTGGTAGGGGAGAAGAGAGGAGAGAAGGGGAGAGGAAAAATGCATAACACATTTCTATCCAAACAAACTGAGAAGAAAACCAAACAAAAATAAAACAAAGCAACAACAAAAAAGAACAAGATCCCATCCGATGTGACCCTCAGAAGGCCTCTGAAGGTGGCCTCGTATATATGAAGCTGAAAATGATCTCTTCCCCCACACCCCTGTCACACTCAGCCCCTCACCCCTGAGACTGGAGGTCCTGGGCCTGGTGCCCATGGACAAGGCAAGGCAGTCGATGGAGCTCTGCAGGCTGTGGACAGCAGACCTGTATGGAGACAGGGAGACAAGGGCCCCAAGAGACACTGGGATATCCAGGGTACCCCAGAATTGGAGCTAGGGCAAGGAAGGCTGTGGAGAGGGTGATTCCTAGGAGGAGGAGGGAGAACTAGAACCAGATGCAGTTCCAGATGCGGTGGGGGGGGGCAGATTAGAGGAGGGCTGGGGTCAGAGGTCAGACGGGAGGCTGGTCTCACCATATGTCACTCAGTTCCTTCTGTAAGTCATCCTTCCAGCCGCCACTGCCTTCTGCAGGCACATCCTCAGCTTCTGGCCACGAAGACGGTTCATACGCCTGCTGCTTCATCTTGGTCAGAACCTGAGGTTCGGGAGGGGGTTGGAGGAGCAAGCACTTAGACACACAAGTAGTGATAGCCATACAAAAAGGCAATCATGACGTAGCACTTTAATTCCCAGCTGTAGTGAGAACACGGAACCCTCAACGAACACAACTTTCTGATGAGGGAGGGACCGCAGCCATTACAGACATTATATGGAGAGGCGAATCGAGGCCCAGAAAGACAAAGTGATTTGCCCATAATAACATAGCATTAAGACGGCAGAGCTGGAGGCCGAGCGTGGTAGCGCACATCTTTAATCATTCCCAGCACTTGGGAGGCAGAGGCAGGCGGATCTCTGTGGGTTCGAGGCCAGCCTGGTCTACAGAGTGACTTTCAGAACAGTCAAAGACACACTCTGCCTCAAAAATAAAAATAAATTTAAAAAAAAAAAAGAGTAAGATTGGTCCAATTGCGGAAGCATGAGGAAGCTCCCATCCGCACCACGTCCTGCAGGCTCTCATCTTCTCTGCTCACCTTTCGGCACTTCACCTGTGTTTTCTGCATCTTCTGGATATTCAAGAGGTTCGCTGAGATCTCATCCTCCTGGGCCTCTGTTGGGGAGAGAGCTCAGTGGACAGAGGAAGCAGAGCCCCATCCCTTCCAGGCTGTGGGCTTCCAGGCACTCACGGAGCTTCTGATAGAGGAAAGTCACTTCTTCCCGCACGAGCTCCAGTTCCTCCCACAGGAACTTCTTGCTGAGGGGAGAGAGGAGCCTAGACCCACATTCCCAGCCCATTCTCCTGTCTACCACGTGCGGTCTACCCAGCGGACTTACAGCACAGGCTCCTCCCACAACCCTAGCTCCCTCCAGGGTATCAGGCTCCACCCATACCACCTGAGGTCCTGCCCACAACCTCAGAGTCCGTCCTCAGCCAGGGGCTACAGCAGCCCCAGACTCCGCCCATAGCTCCCGGCATCTCTCACTGCCTCCCCTGGACCTTTTCAGCCTTGTTCTCTCCTGATTTCCACTCTCCAGCCTCTCCGCCTCCCTCAGTCTTCTGAGACCCTGCCTCCTTCCCCAACCCCCCTCCAGCTTGCTGTCTCCCTCACCTTCTAGCTGCCTTCGACTCCCCAGCGGCTTCTCCCTAGCTACCTACGTCTTCTGAGCTCGTGTCCCCCAAGCCTTCCACTCCCTGCTCCATTAAGCTCCCTCAATGGTGGCCTGCTCCACCCCGCCCTCCGGCCCACACCCACCTGTCCCGGATCTCCTGGGCCAACAACTGTAGGCAGCGAGTAGTACGGGCCCTTTGCAGCTCCTCCCCGTCCCTCAGTGTCTTCTGCAAACCCTGCAGGCCTTGGGCCAGGGCCCCATACAGCTCCTGCCGACCCTGTTCCGTGCCCCACTTACGACCTTCCTTCTCTCCTTGGCGGCTTGTGGGGCTCAATACTTCTGTGGAGAGGGTGGAATACTCGACTTTATTATTGTGTGTTGATGTATGTGTACCTACATGTTCACGTGTTTGCACAGGTGTGGGCACAGGTACACAGACGTGTGGGTGTGGGGGGGAAGCGAGGTCCAAGGTCAACCTTGAATACTGTCCTCAATTCTTCTCCGCCTTATCTTTTGAGATGGGGGTCTTTCACTGAACCTGGACTGGTTGGCCTCTGTAGAACTGGGATTACAAGTGTGCCCCACCAAGCCCAGCTTTTTTCCCCCAACATTCGGAGATAAACTCCAGGTCCTCATGCCTAAATGGCAAGCATTTTAGTAACCGAGCTGTTTCCCCAGTCCTGAAACAACAACTTCTTCTTTATAAAGATTTATTTATTTATTTACTATGTATACAGTGTTGTGCCTGCATGTCTCCCTGCAGGCCAGAAGATGACACCAGATCTCATTACAGGTGATTGTGAGCCACCATGTGGTTGCTGGGAATTGAACTTAGTACCTCTGCAGGAGCAGCCAATGCTAAACCATCTCCCCAGCCCAACTTCTTTATTTTTTAAGAATATATATTTCTGGGCCTGGAACACATGCAGCCAGAATACTGTATACATAATAAATAAAAAAAGAAAATCTTTTTTTAAAAAAAAATCATAATTTCTGCTGGGTAGTGATGGCACATACCTTTAAACCCAGCACTGAGGAGGCAGAGGCAGGTGGATCTCTGTGAGTTTGAGGCCAGTCTGGTTTATCGAGTGAGTTCCAGGACAGCCAGAGCTACACAGAGAAACTCTGTCTTGAACCCCCCCTCCCCAAAAAATGCCTTTCTATTTTACGTGGTTGGTTTCATAGGTGTTTTACCTGATGCCCATGGAGGCCAGAAGAGAGTGTTCTGTCCCCTGGAACCTGACATTACAGAGGACTGTGAGCCATCATGTGGGTGCTGGGAACACAGCCTGGGCCTTCGGCAGAAGCAGCCAGTGCTCTTAACTGACAAGTCATCTCAGCCCCAGGGCTCTGTTTCAGGCTGACTTTCACTCTCTAATTAAGTGCGGGTGACCTTGAACTCCTAAACCTCCTGCTTTCATCTCCCAAGTGCTGGGATCACAGGCGCGAACCACCAGGTCCAGTTTTATTCCATGCTGGAGGTGGAACCCAGGACTTCATGTGTGCTAGGCAGGTGCTGGGCCAACTGAGGCCCAGCAAGCCCCAAAAGGTGAGGAACCAGATGTGGGCCTGAGGCCAGCCTTGACTCCAGCTTCTCCTGACCCTGTCCTGACCTTGGTCTCCATCTGGTCCTTACCTTCAAGCTGCTGGATTTTGATCTGCTGCAGGCAGCTCTCTTTTTCCAGCATGGTCACAGAGTGGTTCAGGAACTCAAAAGCCTGAGGGGGCGGGAGCGAGAGGTAAGGCCCAGGAGTAAGGAGAAGGATGAGAACGGGTGCAGAGGAGGTAGAGGGACCCACCTTGGTCTGAGCCTGCAATTGGGTCCTGAGAGACTCTAGTTCACATCGCAAGAGCTTCTGAGAGTCAGGGACTAGCATGGTGTTCTTAACTGTGGGCAGAGGGAAAGTGAGCCATGGTTGAGGTAAGATCAGGGCAGAGATGGGGGCTCAGAGGAGGGAGAGGGGCATGTTTAGAGCAGGGTACCCCCTTGAAGCAGTTAAGGAACATGGGCCTTGATACCAAAGAAGAAAATGGGAGAGGGGGCCTGCAAGATGGCTCTGTGGGTGAAGGAACTTGCCACCAAGACAGGTGACCTGAATTTGAACCCAGAGACCCACAGGGTAGGAGAGAACCAACTCTGCTAAGGTGTCCTCTGACCTTCAATGTGTGCCACGGCACACACCCTCAAATACAGGAAGTAAAAAAAAAGTAAAGGAAAAATGAAGTGGGGCTAGAAACCCAAATGCCTCCCCTCCGGGTTCACTCAGAAGAGAGCGTTCACCTTTTACTTTAGCAGAGCCAGACTCCAGGGACTTCTGGGAAAGAGGAGAAGAAGAAAGTGATGATGTATTCCCAGATTGCTCACCTCGAGACCGTTTGCCGGAAGGACAAGATTGGTTCTCTTGAGATCTGGCTATCCCTAACCAGGAATCAGGCAAACCTGTCCAGGGGTATTCATCCTCTGCCTTTTCCCCCAACTTCATCATCTGCATCTGCTCAGAAGTGCACTTGTGTGTATCATCTCATGTGTTTGTGGGCCCCTGGCTTGACCCTGACAGAAAGCAGATGCCAGGCTGTGCCTGGTTTGACCCTCCTACTTTGGAGTACAAGACGGCAACAACAGTGATGTCCCTAGAGGACACCATCAGCACTTGGCACACCACCACAAGCTGTTGCTAAACACAATCAGCCACAAGCACACAATTTTAGACACAAGTCTGAGTCTCACACACACAATCAGAAACCATACAGATACAAAAACAAACACCAAACACACACACACATATACACCTTCAAAATATGAAAGTCAGATATAGGGCTGGAGAGATGGCTCTGAGGTTAAGAGCACTGGCTGTTCTTCCAGAGGTCCTGAGTTCAATTCCCAGCAACCACATGGTGGCTCACAACCATCTGTACTGATATCTGGCGCCCTCCTGTGGCGTGCGGGCATACATCAAGGCAGAATGTTGTATACAGGGGGCTGGAGAGATGGCTCAGTGGTTAAGAGCATTGCCTGTTCTTCCAAAGGTCCCGAGTTCAAATCCCAGCAACCACATGGTGGCTCACAACCATCTATAATGAGGTCTGGTGACCTCTTCTGGCCTGCAGACAGAATATTGTATACATAATAAATAAATATTTAAGAAAAAAGAAGAATGTTGTATACATAATAAATAAATAAATCTTTTTAAAAAAAGAAAGTCAGATATAATATCTCCTTCCTATAATCATAGCATTCAGGAGATGAATGCAGAAGAAACAGGAGTCCAAATCCAGCTTTGGCTACAGAAAAAGTTCAGGGCCATCTTGGGCTACAAGAGATATTGTCTCAAAACAAACAAGCAAAGACCCACACATAGGTTTCCTTCTTTTCCTTCCTCCCTCTAGAGGTGCTGAAACTCCATGCAGGCCCCTTCTGCGCAGCCCCTTCCCTGTGCTCCACAGTGGAACACTGCAAGTGTATTCACTCCTAGGTTAAGGAGAGTTGGGGGAGGGGGAATGTGTGACCTTGGTTGTGTGGTTCCTCTTCACAAGGTCCTGGCCGGGACAATGCTCCTTGAGCAGGTCTGAGCTGGAACTGGAGGTACCCTCATGAGGCCGACACTTGGAGTCCCACTCAGGGCCCCAGTCTACAGTCCTCGCTGCTTGTTCTGAAGCAGCATTCACGATCTCAGGCTCCCAGGTCCTAGACCAGCAGGTGGTACAGTCCAAATCCCTGTCTGAGGAGGACCCTAGGGGAAAAGGGACCAGTGACGGCAAGTTTGCAGTTGTCAGCCCTTCCCGGTCCTCTAGCTGTCTACCAGGAACACCAGTACTTGCCCCTCTTCTCGTTGGCAGGCCAAGGTGTGATGGAGAGTGAAGGAGATGAGTAGAGGTGAGAGACACAGTAGTCAGGGTCCCGGGGTAGGCCGGCCAAAAGAGGGTCGCTGTGGAAGGGAATGGGAGGGGCTCTCAGACGCGTCTCCAACGCGCGTAGCCAAGGATGACGTTGAACTTCTGACCCTCCAGTTTTTACTTCCCTAGAGCTAGGATGACAGGCCCATGTCACTGCATCTATTTATGCATTGATATAATGCGTTTATGCAGTGCTGGGGATGGAACCCAGTAGCGCGGCTAGGCAAGTGCTCCACCCACTGAGCCTCGGCCCCGCCTCCTAACCCCTTCAGAGTGTCCCCTCAGAGATGTTTCAGCCCCGAAACTTCTGACAGAAGCAGAAGTCAGATAAAAGATAAATCCAGTCACAGAGGTGAGGGTGGGTTATGCGAACCCAGACATCCCACATAAAGACACTAAGGTCTTGAAGGGCTACTGAGAGGACTGTGCTTGCTGCCGAGCCCACAACATGAATTGGTCTGCAGTGACCAACTTAAAAGTGGAAGGAGAGAACCAACCCCATAAACTTGACCTCTGATCTCTACATGTGTGCCATGACGTGTGCACACTCACACACACACCTCATGCACACTTAAGAATAATAGAGTTTTATGTTAAGAAAGAAACCAAGGGGAAGTTGGGGGAGGGATTGGGAGGAGTGGAGGGAGGGAGGGAAGGAGGGAAAATGGTGATCTGGCTGGAGATTAATTAATTAATAATTAATAATGAAAAAAATAATTAATATTGAAAGAAAGTAGTCACACGCCTTCAATCCCAGAACTCAGGAAGCAGAGGCAGTGTGAGTTTGAGGTCAGCCTGATCTACATAGTGCATTCCAGGCATGTCTGTGTCAGGGCTACCTAGAGCGACCCTGCTAAAAAAAAAAAAAAAATGGTTTAGCAGTTAAGAGCATTAGCTGCTCTTCCAGTACCCAGGTTCAGTTCCCAGCACCCACATGGCGACTCAACTTCCCAACCTTTAATAACTCCAGTCCCAGAGGATTTGATGCCCTCTTTTAACTGCTGCAGGCACCAGGCATGGAAGTAGTGCACAGACAGACATGCAAGCAAAATATTAACACACATAAAACGAAATTTAAAAATTTAAACAACAACAAAACCATATAAAGGGCCGGATGTGGTAGTTCACCCCTTTAATCCCAGCACTCAGGCGATCCTTGAGTTTCAGGCCAGCCTGGTCTATAAAGCTAGTTCCAGGCTACACACAGGAAGAACCTGTCTGGAAAAAAAAAAAATCATCATATCCACTTTACTGGGCTGTCCTGATTACACAGATTTAGTCCACTGCTCGGTAAACGAGACTTTGCTCTAGATTATCACGTGAGGACCACAGATGCCCCAGAAGAGTTAGAGGGGGAAAGGAAAGAGGCATTTAAGAACTTCACCGCAGGTCGATTCCCAATAATGCCTGCCCTCCCCCATCTCTCAATTGATTTTTCCGATGACCCTTTCTCCACAGAATTCTTCGAGCAAAGGGGCGTGACCACTGATATTGGTCCCGCCCCTTGCCCTGTCAATCTTACACCCGCCAGTCTCCCAATTCCCTTTTCCATTACCACCTACCACATACCACCTGTTCATGCTCGCCCATCAGGGACCACGAAGCCAGTCCCCAGCTGTGACGCTGAAGTTTTGATCCCATGGAGACACCATCGCTGGAAAACGCAGGGAGGCCGAAAGTGGAGTCACAGAGAAGGGCGTGGTCTGCACTTAAGCCCCGCCCGCTCACTCCGAGTCAGGCGCGGAGCTCATTGGCGCCTGAGCATCTTCGGTGTGACTGGATGAAGTTTGGAGAGGCGGGATGACAGGATGATTCTCGCAAACCGACTGGGCAATCCCTAAGTGGGCAGGTCCAGAGGTGACAGATGTGTGATCTTATTGGCTTCTGCTTGACCGGGAGGTGGGGCGAGGCCTACGGTGTGGAAGAAACCCCGGGAGGTCTCAAGCGAGCCTGAGCTGCACAGGCGCTGTCCGGGTTCGCGGTTCCCACGCCTGACCTCTGGTGCTCCAACGGTGGGGTCATATGGGGGGCCCTGGGATGCTTTGGGATGTTTCTATGATATCTCGGGTTTCTGGATGAGGGCTCTTGGTTGTCTGCAGAACCAGGGTGATCCCTCAAGACCTAGGGATATGAACTTGAGCTTCTGGGACTCAAGCTTTTGGGGTTCTATAATGTGCAGTTGATATTGGGATCTAGAAAAAGCCTGAGATCATTTGTTCTAGGATTTTGTTTGTTTTTGAGACAAGGCCTCGTGTATCTCAGATTGGCCCCCAATTCCTGATTCTCTGACTGTGCCTCCTCAGTGCTGGAATGACGGAAGCGTACCTGTGCTCTTGTACAGAGCTGGAGATGAACCGCAGGGCTTCCTGCACGTGAGGCAAACGCTCTGCCAGCTGAGCCACTTCCCCGGCTGGTGCCTGAGTTGTTTAAGATATCTCGGGCTGTCCTCAAACTCAGTGACTTTCCTGCATCACCCATCTCTGCTGGGGTTACAAGTGTGAGTCACCAGGCTCACACTTTTTGGAATGGAGTCAGTCTCCCAAGTGTTAAGGTTTACAAGTGTGAGCTTCCACACTAGGCTGAGATTCTTTTATTTATTACTATCATTACTATTGCTATTATTTTGCAAGTGTTGGGGAGGGAGTGTGAGGCCAACACAAACCAAGTCTCTGACCTCACAGCCACAATTCCAGCCCTGAGCCTGAGTGCAGAAGGACTGGTTGGGCTTGAGGCTGGGCAGGGACTGCTATGGTCTTCCCACTGCGGTTTCCATACTGTTTTTCCTCGCTCTGCACCCACCGGTGCTGGCCCTAAGCGTCCTCTGCCAGGTGTCAAAGCTAGGGGGCAAAGGTTGAAAGTTAAGCTGAGTCACTGGTGCCTCCTTTCCAGGGCCACAGGATGGAGGAAGGTGAGGATCCAGGAAACCTGATTAAAGTGGTCCACTTGCTGGTCTTGTCTGGTGCCTGGGGCATGCAGATGTGGGTGACCTTTGCCTCAGGTAGGTACCTCTAACCTGTTATTTAGGGTGGGAATAGAATGGGAGGGGAACCTGAAAGTCTCCTAATAGGTGTTTGTGGCCTTCCACCTCCCAGGCTTCCTACTTTTCCGGAGTCTTCCTCGGCATACCTTCGGGCTAGTGCAGAGCAAGCTCTTCCCAGTCTACTTTCACGTCTCCTTGGGCTGTGCCTTCATCAACCTCTGCATCTTGGCTCCACAGAGAGCCTGGATCCACCTCTCATTCTGGGAAGCCAGTCAGGTATGAGGGTTGGAAGGCCACCATTCACTGCAGATTTGTCCCCAAGACTCCAGTGAGAACTTGTGGAGACTTCATTTTATTAGAGAGAGAGAGAGAGAGAGAGAGAGAGAGAGAGAGAGAGAGAGAGAGAGAGAAAACGTGTGCTGATGTGCACAATTGGTATAGAGACCAGGGGCCAATGTGTCTTCCTCTCTCACTCCCTACCTTATTTTTTGTTCATTTGTTTGTTCACTGTGTAGACCTGGCTGTCCTGGAACTCTCTCTGGGCCAGGCTGGCATCTGCCTCTTGAGTGCATCACTAGCACCCAGCTTTCATTGTTTTCATTTATGTTTGCTGTCTCTGTGTAGGTATGTGCATATATGTTTGGGTACCCTCAGAGGTCAAGGGTGACAAATCCCCCCTAGAACTGTAGTTACAGGCAGCTGTGAGCTGCTTAAAGTGGGTGATGGTAACTGAACTCGGTCCTCCGCAAGAGCAGTATGTTGAACCAGTCATCTCTACACCCCCAAAAGTATAGCCCAGGCTGGCCTCAAACCTGTGATTCTATAGCTCCCCCTTTTCAGGATATCCTCCTGGAGTGTGCTACCACAACCAGCTCAAGTGGTGTTGTTTTGAAAGGGGAAAAGAAACGCCTGTTGTTCCTGGTAAAGACATAGCTGGTTACTGTCCCTAAGCAGAGCACACATCCTGAAGAGCTGCCCCTGGCAGCCCTTTCTGCAGCCTTATCTTCCCCATTGGCTCCTATTTCCTTTCTGCCCAATAGCTGGGCCTCCTGCCAAACTGGAGTGACTCAGCTCAGCTGAGGTTCCGACCTCAGTTCATTGTGTAAAAACTAGCCGGACTGGGAATTTAGGTTTCCTCACTCCCATCTACACGTTTCCTCAGTCACAATGTAAGGAACAATTCTTGCAGCTCAGATTTCCTCACCCTTCCCTCCCTCTGCTCTTAAAGTTTTCAGATGTGGGTAAGACTTGATGTGTCAAGAGTGGTCTCTCAGCCCAGTGTGGTGGTGCACACACCACACACACACACACACACACACATACTTGTTACCCCAGAATTTGAGAAGATGAGCCAGGGAGATTGCACAAGTTCCAGGCTAGCCTGGGCTACATAGTAAGACTGTTTCAAAAACAACAACAAAACCAAGCTAGGTGTAGTGGTGTACACCTTTAGTTCCAGCATTCTGGAGGCAGAGGCAGGAGAATCACTGTGAGTTAGAGGCTGACCTGGCCTTCATAGAGAGTTCAAGGACAGTTAGAACTACATAGAGAGAGACCCTATCTCAAAAAAAAAAAAAAAAAATTAAACCAGGTAGTGGCAGCACATGCCTTTTATCCCAGCACAAAGGATGCAGATATCTGTAAGTTTGAGGCCATGCTGGTCTACAGATCCAGCTACAGAACAGCCAGGTCTGTGCAGTGAAACCCTGCCTCAAAACACCAAAATAAAATTAAAATTTAAATGAAAAAACCAAGGCTGACATGGCGGTGACACCTATAATCCCAGCATTTGGAAGTGGTGGTGGGAAGATCAGGAGTTCAAGGTCAGTGTCAGTCACACAGGGAGCCTGAAACCAGGCTGAGCTACTGTGATCCTATCTCAACTCACTCCCCACAAAAGAATAATCTCTTAGAGGTCAGAGAGGGTTATGGGTAGCTGGTATTTCTCAGGTGTTTGATTCATTTCCTGTTGGTTCAGTGTAAGTACCAGGGGTCACAGAAGAGATGGGCCCTCTTTTAAACTGTGTGCTTTTGAGCAGAGGGAACGAAAGAACCATGAATGTTACTTGTCTTACTTTTGGGGAGACCAGGTGGGCATCCTATCATCCCAGCTCTTTGGGGGGCTTAGCCAGGAGGATTGCAAATTCAAGGCCAGCCTTGGCTACATAATGAATTTCACTCCAGCCCAGGCAACTTAGTGAGAACTTGCCTCAAAGGGAAGGGTGGAGGCTGGAAGATGACTTGGGCAGAAAAGTGCTCCCTGCAGAAACATGAGGACCTGAGTTTGAATCCTCAGCTCCATCCAATCACCAAACCCAGAGGAGTTACCCAACACGGGGAGCGGTGGGAGTCAGGGGTGGAGACAGGCAGATCCCTGAAGCTCATTGGCCCACCAGTTAGTCCAGCTGAATGAGGGAGTTCCAGGATCAATAAAGGATACCCCTCAAAAACTAAGGTGGCCACTTTAGCAAGCAAAGGCCCTTGCTTGCTAAGCCTGAGGACAATTTGAGTTGGACTTCTGAGGATCTACATGGAGGAAGAAAAGAAATGACTCCTTCAAGTCTGCACATACACACACCAAGGCATGTTATCACACACACACACACACACACACACACAAAGTAAATGCAGTAAAATTTTTTAAAAAGAAAAAGGGCCAGGTGGTGGTTATGCACACCTTTAATCCCAGCACTTGGGAGGCAGAAGCAGGCCTCTGTGAGTTTGAGGCCAGCCGTCTACAGATCAAGTTCCAGGACAGCTAGGGCAGAAGCCCTATCTTTTTTTTTTTTTCTTATTTATTTTTTATTTACTTTTTTTGTTGAAAAAAATTTCTGCTTTCTCCCCGCCTCCCTTTCCCTTCCCACTCCCCCCACTCATTTCCCCCTTCCCCCCACTCCTCTCCCCCTCTCCCTACTCCATTCTCCCTCCCTCTCGAGTCTGAAGAGCAGTCCGAATTCCCTGCCCTGTGGGAAGTCCAAGGTCCTCCCCTCTCCATCCAGGTCCAGGAAGGTGAGCATCCAAACAGGCTAGGCTCCCACAAAGCCAATTCATGCAGTAGGATCGAAACCTAGTGCCATTTTTCCTTGTTAAGAAGATGTAAGATGCCGGGCGGTGGTGGCGCACGCCTTTAATCCCAGCACTCGGGAGGCAGAGGCAGGCGGATCGCTGTGAGTTCGAGACCAGCCTGGTCTACAAGAGCTAGTTCCAGGACAGGCTCCAAAACCACAGAGAAACCCTGTCTCGAAAAATCAAAAAAAAAAAAAAAAAAAAAGAAGATGTAAGATGTGACCTACTTATTACTTAGTACCACACAGATTATGTGCTTTTAAAGGGAAGATCTCAGGTGTCTCGCTTACTCTCGCCACAGCGCTGTCAGAGAAGCCACTCAGATTTGTCTAAGGAAACACAATCTCGATGATTCAAATAGTTTTAAATAATTCAGCTCTAAAGATTCTACGTACACTAATCTGCTGAAATAGTTTAAACATGCAGAAGCCCTATCTTGAAACACCCCCCATTCCCACCCAACTCCCACCCTACCCCTGCCATCCAAAAAAATGTGGAGCCCCCCCACATACATGTGTACCTGCAAGCACATGTGCACATACATGAACATGTGTATATACCACCTACAAGTGAGAAAAGGGCTGGGTAAGTAGCTCAGCAGTAGAACTTACACTGCGTCTGAGGCCCGAAAATCAATTCTCAGTACTGCAAAAAACACGTTTTGTTTTGAAGAGGCAGCTTAGGTGTTCAAGGGACAGTAGGGGTACAGACTGTGCCCTGGGCCACAGGTTCTTTACTGCTCTCAGGGTCCCCCTCTGGGTGAGGGAACTCTGGGCTTTGAGGATGCTGGCATACCCTCTCTCAGATCGTCACCCTCCTCACTTTGCCTCCACATCACTGTCCTCAGCTCGCTCTACTGCTCCTGAGCCTCACACTGGCCACTATCAATGCACGCTGGCTGGAGGCCCGCACCACGGCTGTCATGTGGGCCCTACAGACTGTGGAGAAAGATCGAGGCCTGGGGACAGAGGTGCCAGGCAGCCACCAGGGCCCTGACCCCTACCGCCAGCTGCGGGAGAAGGACCCCAAGTACAGTGCTCTTCGCCAGAAATTCTCCCACTACCACGGTTTGTCTTCCCTCTGCAACCTGGGCTGCCTGCTGAGTAATGGGCTCTGCCTTGCTGGCCTCGCTCTGGGGCTCCAGAGACTCTAACACAGGCCAGGCCTCATGTGCCAATAAATGCTTCTTTGGAGATGGCTGTGGTCATATTTCCACCACAGAAGCCAGGTGGTGTGTGTGTGTGTGTGTGTGTGTGTGCGCGCGCGTGCGTGCGTGTGTGCACTAGTATAGCACCTGGAGTCTCAAGTTTCCCCATTTCAGTTGCATGATGCTTTGGAGTGTGAGCTATTGCAGCTCCAGCAAATCTCTACTAATGATGACCATTTATGAGTCCCTGCTGTATGCCTGGCTGGTGCTAACCATTGCCCTGACTCTGTTACTACAGCAACTGCAGGTTCCCACCTCAGGCACAGTCGGATTTCATGGCCCACTGACACTACCGATGAGATGTGAGCATGAGTGGTGTGTGTGTGCAAGACAAGATAGAACTTGCTTCGTCTTTCCCTAGTCCATAGCATCCATGCTGAGATGTGAACCTAGGTGAGTGGTACTCTAGAGACTTGGGACCCTGTGGGTCAGCAGGCCTAGGGGCAAGTGCCTTTGCCCACTTGTCCATCGTGATGGCCGCTATATTATTTTGAATTCCAAATCTTGCTGTGTGGCCTCAGACAAATATCTGCCTTTCTTTGATCCTTAGTTTCCTTATTTCTAAGACGTGTTTTAACTCCGGGAGTCCTTAAGAGGATTGAACAGTGTAATCCAGCACCCTTTAGGACTGTGTGGGACATGGAGTGTGCCTAACATTCATGAAGGCCTGGTCTTCGCCCCCAGCACTGCAGAGAAAATGGGTTGGGGGCGGAGAGTGCTTGCTTAGTATACAAGAAGGCTCAGGCTCCTTCCCTGCACCAAAACCATAAACTAGGCATGGTTTTGCATACCCGCAATCCCAGACCTTGAGAGGTGGACGCAAGAGGATCAGTTTATTTATTTATTCTTGGCTACATAATGAGTTTCAGGCAAGCCTGGAATAAATGAGACCTTGTCTGAAAAAAAATTTAGATTTAAAATTATATTTTACATGAGTGTTTTGCCTACATTTATGTCTGTCCACGTTGGTTCTTGCTGCTTGAAAAAGGGTGGGGGTGAGATCCCCTGGAATATGGATGGTTGTGAGCCACCATGTGGGTGCTGAGAAAAAGAGCTTTTAACCACTGAGCCATCTCTCCAGCCCCCAAATTAAAAAATTAAAAACAAAAACATGGCTACACACTTGACAGATGGGAAAACTGAAGTTTGGAGAGGTTAAATGTGTCACGAGTCCCAGTCCTAGAAAGTGGAGGCGGGATTAGAACCCAGCTGCTGAGGTTTTCCTCTTAACCACAGAGTGCACAGAAGGCATTTTCTATGTTAGGGAAGAGGAGACAGACGTAGTTTCTAGGAGAGAGGACGGTGGGACTTAATGCACTTTCCTGCTCCCCTGGGCTCTATAGCTCGACTCCTGTCAGGACCCTCACACCTAGCGCCCCCACCCACCCAGCCTCTTGGGCCCACACACCGCGTGCTCTCATCTGATTGGCTCTTGCTGCCACCCGGTGAGGCTCAACCTTCGGGGAAAGTCCCTCCACGTATATGCCCCGCCCGCTTCTTGTGGGTCGCTGAACTCCCGTCCGCCTCCGGCCGAGGACGCTTTACTACCAGGCCCACCCCTCAATTCCCCGCACACATCGTGAGCCTCTTTAAGCAGCCCGGCACCTGCTAGACCTACCTCCGCCTGCAAGACTTCGCCCACTCCGCTCGGACTCTCGCAGGGTCCCAATCCCCGACAGGCCACGCCCACCTCCTGGCTCCTCCTCTTGCGGATCCCCCAGGCCACAAGACCACGCCCACCTCCAGATTCCAACTCACGACGGCCCCGCCCCCATAGGCTCCACCCACGCAGCGCTCCAACTCTTGCTGCGGCCTCGCCCCCTCCACCTGGGCGGAGCCGGCGCGGGATCCGGGTGTCAGTGCTGGCGGCGGTGGCTGCGGGGCGGGGGTCGCGGCCGGGTGCGGGCTGCAGCGACTTCGTGGGCGGATCCTAGTGTGCAAGGCGTGACCCGAGGTGAGTCCCGGAGCGAGTGCGCCAGCCCGCCTGTCGGTTGCGCGTGCGCTTTGACAGGTTGGGCTGGGGTCCACGCGAGGCCGGGTCACGCTCCCCAAGCTGTACTGCTGGGTCTTCTGGGTTCCCCGCGCCCCGCTGGCTCCGCTGGCTCCCCGAGCGGCAGCGAGCTGGGCGAGGAGCCCAGTCGGGGGCGAGCGAGGGCGCCATATGGTGATGGGGGAGGCACCTGCTGGTACACGCAGTGCACTGACAGCTTGGATGCCCGCCTTGAGGACCCGGGAACCCCTAATCGGCCGGGAAAAGGAGCCGCGGTGGGGCGGGGGCCAGCCTGAAGGCCCTGCCAGGCGGACGCTTTGCGGTCCCTCCTCAAACCCGTTCTCCCGGAACATAGGGTGGGGTTGGCTGCGTTCTCTTTGGAAATGCACGGGGCAGAGAAACAGAAAACACCAAGGGCCGTTGAGAAATACTTTTGCTTGGGCTTCAGAGAGCGACTCTAGACAGCTGAGAACACTGAATCCCGGGGAGATTGGAAGGGAACCCTAGATTCGGATTTAACAGCATGCTGGAGTGTGGACAGATATAAATAAAAGGATGTGGAGTGGGGTGGGTTTTGTGATCTTTGAGTGGCTAGGATAATTCCGTCGGATTTGATGACTTTCATTCCTGTCTCTGTATACCATGACTGAGATGAATCAGCTTTGACCAAAAGGGAGCCAGGTCCGGCCCCTTTGACAAATAAAATGACAGGTACCCACTTGGAAGCTTAACTGAGGTTCTAAAGCATGCTGTATTTATAGAAATATCCCTTATCCTGGGAGACAGGGAATGGTTAAAGTGGACTAAAGGGGAAAGGACAGGCGCCCAGTGGCAGACACCAGCTAAGTCAACACCCAGGCCCTGATGGAGGGGGCTCTGTCTAGTTGGCAGTCGCCCCCCCTCCAGCTCACACCTGGCCATACCAGCTGCTTGCGCTGGGCAAAGTCCAGTCTGCAGCCCGCGCGACTTCCTCGCCACCACCACTGGCCCTGAGTTTTTACCTGTTACCTGACTTCTGTACTCAAAGCAGGAGATCAGAAAACCTTCCACTATAAAGGCTCCGTTCTGCCTTTTTTTTCTTTTTCTTTTTTTTTTTTTGAGACAGGGTCTCATGTAGCATAGTTTGGTATCAAACTTCCAAAGTAGTGCAGGATGACCTTGAACTGCGGATTCTCCAGTCTCTACCTCTCTAGTGGTAAAATTACAGGTGTGCACATCACACCTGGTTTACTGGGTCCTGGGGCTGAAACCTAAAGCGAGCCCTCCACCACCGTCCCCAGGCCCCACTTTCAACTGTGTGTAAAGGTTAGCCACAGCCCTCCACACAGGTAAGTGCTTTTCAGGTTTATGCACAGCTGTGTCTCTTCAGAGCTCAGTGCCTGGTGCCGAGAAGGACTGGGCCAAGGTTTGTTGATGAATAATGAGACTCATTAGGAAGGACATTGGGGTACACACCTGTCATCCCAATTCCAGAGAAAGGATCAGAAGCTTGAGGCCCTTATCCTCCACGTAGGGAGTTGGAGGCCAGCTACATGAGACCTTTTCTAAAAGAAGAAGAATGAGGACTGGAGAGATGGATAAGCTGTTGAAAGCAGGTATTGCTCTTTCAGAGGACCTGACTTAGATTCCTAACGCACAGGTCAGGCAATCACGAGCACCTGGAACTCCAGCCCCAAGATGGAAGTACATGCCTGCCCCCACCCCGCCATGCACTTGGCTGCAGAGGCAGCAGGACTGGGAGTTAGAGGCCAGACTAGGCTCCAGAGTGAGACCTTGGAGAGAGAGAGAGAGAGAGAGAGAGAGAGAGAGAGAGAGAGAGAGAGACAGAGACAGAGACAGAGAGAGAGAGAGAAACGAGGGCTAGGGAGTGGCTTTGCAGGTAAGGGCACTTGCTGCCCAGCCTGACAACCTGAGTTGGATCCTGGATCCACGCGTTCTAAGAACTGACTTGAGAACCCAAACAGACTCCTAGGCTCAGTTGTTGGTACCTACCCCTTGCAGGATTCCATTCTTTCCCATTAGGATTTCAGGCTTCCCCTCCAAGCTGATTCCACCAAGATGGCCTCCGCTAGTGAGCCCCCTGCCAGCCCAAGGGATGCAGCCGACCAGAACTTTGACTACATGTTCAAACTGCTCTTGATCGGGAATAGCAGTGTGGGCAAGACCTCCTTCCTGTTCCGCTACGCAGATGACTCCTTCACCCCCGCCTTCGTGAGCACCGTGGGCATCGACTTCAAGGTCAAGACAGTCTATCGGCACGACAAGAGGATCAAGCTGCAGATCTGGGTGGGTTGGATGCCCGTGTGGGGAGTGAGAGGCCATCAGTAAAGAATCTGACCTAAGACAGAGCAGCCCGGGGCGAGGAGGTATCTTTTATCTCTGAGGTAAATTTATTGGGATGTGGGACATGGCCTGTCCTGGATGGAGGGACAAGATGCACAAAGTGCATCAGTGACGAGTGAGGAAGAAGGTGGGGACCATCTTGAGGACTCCTGTGGAGGCTGCCAGGTTCAGAGCTATGCCCTGTCCCTAGTCCAGCTGTTGGTATCATCATGGTAACAAGGTGACAAGGTGGCAGATCGAAGATGGTGGCCTGAGGCCCAGATGACTCTCACACTGGCTCATGGAAACGAGGGAAGCTCATAGATAGGAGCTGTCATCCAGCCCTGCACACTGGAGCCCATCCAGGGTAGAGCCGAGTCAGTTAGCAGAGTTCTCAAGATGGGACAACAGGGCCTGGTGATACAGCCTATGTCTCACACCAGGATGGGCAGCGAAGGCTGGGAGGGCAGGACCATGCCTCCCCATCAGATTGGACCACAAGGGCAGACCTGTATCCCTTTCAGGGCCTTGCAGAGTCAGGTAGGGAGCAGGTAAGCTCCAGCTGACTGATTGCTGTTTGCCTAGGACACAGCAGGCCAGGAGCGCTACCGGACCATCACCACGGCCTACTACCGTGGAGCCATGGGCTTCCTGCTCATGTATGACATTGCCAACCAAGAGTCCTTCACCGCTGTGCAGGACTGGTGAGTGCTGGCCAACCACTGATATGCCACAGGCCTTTGTCTCCCCCCCGCCCCACACACACATCTTTAACCTCCTCAATGTTCATAACTCCACAGGGCTACACAGATCAAGACCTACTCCTGGGATAATGCCCAGGTGATCCTTGTGGGGAACAAGTGTGACCTGGAGGATGAACGGGTCGTACCTGCCGAGGATGGCCGAAGGCTCGCTGATGATCTTGGTTAGTGCCCAGCCTGAACCACAGGTCACATCTCGTTTCAAACCCTTGTCACACTTGAGGCCCAGTTCCACCATGGTTAACTGATGGTCTGGTGGAGGGGGATGCCCACGTGCTGGGGCTGGGGGATGGCTTAGTGGGCGAGAATGCTTGTTGTGCAGATGTGAAGCTTGCATAAGAGGTCAGACATGGCCACACATATGCACATGCACACACCTCTTCATGCCTGTAACCACAGCACTGCGGAGAGGCTGAGACAAAGATCACTGGGGCTTGCTGGCTGTCTGGCTAGCTTTAGGTTCAGTGAGAAAACAGGGTCCCTGATGTCCTCCTCTACCTCCAGGAGACACTCAGACACCTGCACACAGATGCACACACACACCACACACTTTCTCCGAGATAACCCACCAACACGCCCATGTATAAACTATGCTCTCCCATTTCAGAGAATATATCCCCTGTCCTGGGAACCCAGTTGATTACCCTGGTGTCCTGTCTTCACTCTTTTTAAACAATTTCCATATTAGGTATTAATATACCATAGCCCACCACCTAGTTTTGTTGTTGTTTTGAGATAGAGTCTCCGTGCATAATCCTAGTTGTGATGAAACTCAGCTATGGAACTCAGTAGACCAGGCTGGCCTCAAACTCATACAGATCCACCTGCCTCTGCCTCCCAAATGCTGGGATTAGAGGTGTGTGCTAGAATATCCAGCATCTACTACCTATTTTTTAGGTATTCTGAAACCTGAGTGAAGTAAATCTCACCATTTTTGCTTGCTTTTGCATGTGTGATGTGTGTGGTGTGCGTGTGTGTGTGTGTGTGTGTGTGTGTGTGTGTTGGGAGCTGAACCAGGGCTGCCTGCATTACAGCTGCCTATAAGTAGGCACCTGACCATTGAGCAACACCGCCAACCTAGGTTTTACATTTTTTATTGTTTTTTGAGCAGTCTCACTATGTAGCACAGGCTGAGCTTAGACTCATGAACTTAACCTCCCAAGGTGCTGGAACTGCTGGCTGGACCCTGTTAGAACCAAAGAAAAGACACTTAAAAGGCAGAGGTTCAAGGCTGGCCTGGGCAGCATAACAAGTTCTAGATCTAGATCTCAAACAAAACAAAGAACTCAAAGCACAAACAATTAAAAAGAGAGAAGAGCCCAAACAAACAAAAGAAATATAAAAAATTCAGATGTGGGAGTGGGGGAGCTGACACAGATAATAAAACACCAAATTTGCCACGAAGGTAGCAGGGATTTCACCAGGCTCAAAGAGTGGAGTTCATCATTCCACCATATTCACCATTGAGTTACTCAGCACATGGCTTCTAAGCATTCACTCAGGGCTGGAGCTGAGCGGTGGAGCCTCTGCCTAGAATCCCCCAGTGAGGGGCTGAGGGCGTGGCTCAGTGGCAGAGCCCCTGCCTAGAATCCCCCAGTGAGGGGCTTAGGGTGTGGTTCAGTGGCAGAGCCTCTGTCTAGAATCCCCCAGTGAGGGCCTGAGGGCTTGGCTCAGTGGTAAAGCACCTATCTTGCCCTGGTTTCCAATCCTGATCTGAAAAGTAGCCCAGTGTCTTCCTCATATATGATTTGTATCAGGGACCGAGAGCTGCAGAGAGAATCATGCCCTCAGGCTGGTCTATTTATAGCAGAGAGGAGTATGACGTAGAAACCGAATACTTACCTAATCGGGATGACACTTAATCCTAGAAATCAGATGGACTTCATCGTACTAAGCATCGTTTTTCCATCCAGGCTCCAGCTCCCTTTATGTCCTTTCTGAGTTAGGGAGATGGCCTCCCTTTGCAGCCCTGGCTGGCTTTGAGCTTTGAGCAGTTCTGAGTATGTGCCTAGCTACCACACACACACACACACACAAGCACAGGCACACACACACGCACATGCACACACACAACAAAAACAAAAACCCTCAAATTAAAAACAATTACTTATCAGGAGTGAGACACATGCCTTTAATCCCAGCACTTGGGAGGCAGTTCAAGGCCAGTCCGGTCTTCAGAGTGAGCTCCAGGACAGCCAGGGCTACACAGAAACAATCAAATAAAAAGCTTATTTGTTATGTTCCTTTAAAAATTATTTCTGTGTGTGCCACATTGCCCGTGTGGAAGTCAGAGGACAACTTTTAGGAATAGATTTTTGCGTCCCACTGTGTATTCCAGGGATTGAGCTCAGTCAGGCTAGTCAGGCTTACATGGCAAATGCTTTTGGAGGCTGAGCTAGCTCACCAATTCTCTCCTTCTCTCTTGAAAACAGTGCTAGGGCCCAAACCCAAGGCCTTATGCATGTTACACATTATATTTAAATTTTTTTTGATAGAGGGTCTAACTTTGTAGCTCTGAAATCAGTAGTCTTCCTGCTCAGTCATCCTTCCAGTGCCAGGATTACGGGTGTGCACTCTGCCCTGATTTCATTATATTTGTGTGTGCATGTGGAGGCCCTAGAGAACATCCACCCTTTCTCTGGGACAGGGTCTCTCACGGGTCTGGAACTCCACAAGTGGGCTAGGGCAGCTGGCCAGCGAGCTCCAATGCTGCCCCTCCCCAGCACTGGGATCACAAGCATGCTCTGCCACACCAGGCTTTAAAAAGTGGTGCTGGGCATCTGAACCCAGGCCCTCATTCTTGCAAAGCCAGCACTTTTCCACCCGGGCCATTTCTGTAGCCCCCCTTACACTGGTGTGTGTGTGTGTGTGTGTGTGTGTGTGTGTGTGTGTGTTTGAGACAGGGTTTCTCTGTAGCTTTAGAGCCTGTCCTGGAAACTAGCTCTGTAGACCAGGCTGGCTTTGAACTCACAGAGATCCACCAGCCTCTGCCTCCCAAGTGCTGGGATTAAAGGCGTGCGCCACCACCACCCGGCTCCTCTTATAGTGTTTTAAATTACACTTTTTATTTTTATTTTTGTTGTTTTCTTTTTTGAGACAGGGTTTCTCTGTAACTTTGGAGTCTGTCCTGGAACTAGCTCTTGTAGACCAGGCTGGTCTGGAACTCACAGAGATCCACCTGCCTCTGCCTCCTGAGTGCTGGAATTAAAGGCATGCGCCACCACAGCCCGGCTCCCCTTTTTACCATTTTAAATTACACTTTTTATTTTCTCAAGGGGAGGCAGGTCTAGAGATAGAGTTTCTCTGTGTAGCTCTAACTGTCCCAGAACTAGCTCTGTAGACCAGGCTGGCCTTGAATTCACAGAGGTCCACCTGCCTCTGCTCCCAAATTCTGGGATCAAAGGTGTGCACCACCACTGTCTGACTTCCCTTTTTTAAATGTGTATGGGTGTTTTGCCTGTGTGTGTTCGTGCACCATGTGCTTCAGAGGTCAAAAGAGGGCATCAGATCCCTTAGCACTGGAGTTTCAGACAGTTGTGAGCTTTTACATGGGTTCTGGGAATTGAACCCAGGTCCTCTGGAGGAACAACCAGTGCTCTTAATGGCTGACCCATCTCTTTAGCCCCATAATTTATTTAGTGTCTGTGTGTGGCACATGCACGCACACACACACCTGCTGATGTCTGTCCTGTCTTGTATGTTCTGGGGATTGAACTCAAACCATCAGAATTGGCAACAAGTACCTTTACCACTGAGCCATCTGTCTCCTGAAGATTCTTAGCTAAGCATGATGGTACAGCCTGTGATCACTGCTCTCTGACAGCTGAGGCAGGAAGATTGCTGAATCAGAGGCTCTGTGAACTAGCTCAACATTGCTACACAGTGAGATTTGTCTCAGGACTTAAAAGGGTTAAAAGAGGCTGGGAAGGACCTAGAATCTACCTTCAGTCAGGCGTGGTAGTGTACAGTTGTCATCCCAAGGGGCTTATGGGCCAGCAGCCAAGCCTGCTTGGTGAGTTTTAAGTCATTGAAAGACCCTCTCAGAAAGAATGGTGCCGGTGGCTGAGGAACACACCCAAACATACATGTGCACCCCTGCACACACATGTGCACTCCCCACACACAGCGGGTCAGGCAGGAACGACAGGTTGGAACAAGTCCAGCCCCTTGGGACTCACATGACTGCCGCGACTGTCCCCACTTTCTGTCCATCCAGGTTTTGAGTTCTTTGAGGCCAGCGCCAAGGAGAATGTCAATGTGAAGCAGGTGTTTGAGCGCCTTGTGGACATCATCTGCGAGAAGATGAATGAGTCCCTGGAACCGAGCTCTAGCCCAGGCAGCAACGGAAAAGGCCCGACCCTTGGGGATGCCCCGCCCCCCCAGCCTAGCAACTGTGGCTGTTAAGGGTGACCCCTGACCTCCCCACATCTGTCCCCTCCTGCCTCTTCAAGGACTGCAGCCAAACTGTGAGCCACAGGGGACCGTCTCCAAGCTCAGGGCACCCCTTTCCTCCCGCCAACTTCCCCTCTTCTCTCCGTGTTGATATACTCAGACAGTCCTGGTTAGAGCCCACACTCCCAGGCTCCGCTCAGCATTGTCTGAGAGCGTGGGACACCCATGCAGCTGCTTACTGCGTCACAAGGCATTTTGATGGGGATGGCTAAGGCGGCATCACCCTCCTCCATTGGTGATGGAGGGCACACTCCATGCCTTCTACCTTAGAACCACTTCTCAGGTACATGATCTGCTGTCCGTATTGCTGGCTGCAGATGCCATCTTAGCCCTGGCAGCCTCCCTAGCTCAGGTCCACCAATGTGGCCTTGAACCTACCGTGAACTGCCTTGATTCCCTGGCGTTTACCTGAAAGCTTGTTTTCTGGTTTTACAAGGGGCAGAGTCAGAACCACCCATGTATGGTATTGGTGGCTCTCCAAAGTGCCCTCCAAGCTTCCCCTGAATCCACATCCCTCAGTGCGGGTCAATCCACTCCATCTTTGATCCAGAGCTGAATTTGGGAACCTTCTAGGCACTGTCACTTGGGGGCTGAGAACTGCCCCAGCGTTAGCACGCCAGCTCTCTGTTTGCCTCAGAGCCAGGGGACTGAGGCTGCCCGCCCAGGTCCCCATCTGTGTGCCCGGTGGTGTTTTAAGCAAGAGCTTTACACATCGTACATCCTGTGTAGAAGGGAAGTAGAGAAACCAGCCCACAGAGGGAGTGCACTCGTTGCTCATTTTCTGATGGCAGAAGTTGGGTTCTCCACCTGAGGACTCTCATATAGCCCCAGGGTCATCCCCATCACCAGTGGCCCAGGACACTTCAAGGCTGTGGAGGAGGAAGGCCCCAGTGGGCACCAGTGTACTGGGGATGGACTGGGGGTTGGTGTCTCCACAAAGATTGGGACTTAACCCTAGGATCCCCAGTTCTCTCTAGGTCCTTCCCCCCACTGACCATACTCCCTTAAACACCATTTGCTCCTATGATCCAGGTGACACTGAAGCCCCGGAGGTCTGTTTCCTACCGGGTGGAGTCTACTCCCTGAGTCCCACAGCCACAATGAGGGCTGCAGCCTTACCACGCTCAGTGTCGTCCCAGTGCCTGCTCCAGGTTCCAGTACTTCCAGCCCTGCCGCAGCTGTCCTTAGGCATATGGGTGAAGCTATCTTTGTACAAACTAGGTGAAAGGGAGTGAATAAATCATTTTAGCAAAGTGAGGGCATCTGAACATTTGGAGGGGAGAGTCAAAATTTTTATATTCCTTTATCATTAAATAGTCAAAACAGCTAAAATTAAGATTCAACAACCTGTTTGGTGTGGTGGTGTACACTTTCAGTCCCAGCACTCGGGAGGCAGAGGCAGGTGATCTCTGAGGCCTTGAGGACAGCCTGGTCTAGAGAGCGAGGTCCAGAACAGCCAGGACTACACAGAGAAACCCTGTCTTGAAAAACCAAAGAGACAGACCTTGTCTAAAGCACACACACACACACACACCCCAGCAGTGTGTGGAACTGGGGCTCAGTTGCTAGTGTTTCCCTAACGTGTCACACAAGGTCCTGTGTTGAAGGCCCCGCACACAAACTGGACGTGTGGTCCAGGGTTGTCATCCTAGTTGAGGCCGGAGGGTCAGTTAGGGTCATCTTGGATTTCTATCCAGCCTGGAGCTCTAAGAGACTGTCTCAGGAAAGAAGATGACCTTTGACCCTATCACAGTCCGTTGCTCCTAAGCTACTGCCCAGCATGGTGGGGGGCCAGTTGCCCTTAGCAATGGCCGGTCCTGACTTTCCTGTGACAGAATCACCTTTGACTGGATCTTGGACTTGATCCTGGCTTCCCAGTGATGTAAGAGGCTCCCTCAGTTCTACTTCAAGCAGCCACAGAGGAAATTGTCTTGTGGTTTTCACACAGCTGGGGATCATGCTAGCAGGATGGCTCATCTGGTAAGGTCACTTGCCACCAAGCCTGATGACCTGAGTTGAGTTAGACACTGGTCCACCAGGTAGGAGGAAAGACTCGATCCCTTCACGTCATCCTCGGGCTCCACACACAAGGATACGCACACTCACAAAGTCGATGCAATTTGTTTTTAGACCGAGTAACGTGGAGACTGTTCCCTCCTATACTTACTACTTCTAAAGGGACATAAGAGCGTTCTCAGCCGTGTGCCTCCAACACTAGCTCCGTATCAAAGGAAGCTGGCAATTAGGAATGGTAAGACTTGAAAGGCTCGTGCGAATTTGATCAGCCCAGAGCCAAATCTTGGGAAAGCACAGAACCCAAGGAGAACCAAAAGAGTAGATGTCCAAGTGCTCACCCAGCTGCTGCTAGTGGGCAGCTACAACAGCTGGAGATGAGAAATCCATCACTGTAGGAGGCTGGAGACTCAGGCTGTGCAGGTCTCAATGTCTCCTTTTTTTTTTTTATTTAGATTTATTATGTATACAACATTCCTTCCATATATGTTTGCATGCCAGAAGAGGGCACCAGATCTCATTATGGATGGCTGTGAGCCACCATGTGGTTGCTGGGAATTGAACTCAGGACCTCTGGAAGAGCAGTCGGTGCTCTTAACCTCTGAGCCATCTCCCCTGCCCCCTCAATGTCTCCTCTTTGCTTGAAATCTCCAAGCTTGTTTTCTGCTAAGTTACTGGGGACTTCTCTTCCACCTTTGCTGTCCACTCTTGTCCTGCTCCCATGATGCCCTGGGAACCCAGGACTTTTGTTTTCATTTTCTAGTTCTTGTGACATAAGCATGCTCAGGGAAAAGAGCATTCTCCATGTGGGAAATTATACTAAGGTTTTCCTAACCCAGGCAGTCTTACTTATAGGAAGCCAACTTTCAAAGGGGAAATGTAGCATGAGTGCTATCATGTTTGCATCCGATCTAGATTGAGAAATAATGGGGATTGATGGAAAATAAATTTAAAGAACCAGGGAATGATTAAAGGAAATACTGAAAGCTTTACCATAAGGGAACCCAAACCCTCCCTAACTTACTTACAGTAATTAAAAGTTTACTGATGTCTTTGGCATGTAAGGATATATATATATTAGAATCACACACACACACACACACACATTCCAGGAGTTTTGCTGGATGAGGATCTTGTACAATCAGGTTTAAATCAGTCAGACAAAATACAGAGAGAATTCAATAATCTCAAAGATTTTGAAGTGTATAGGAATGGATAATCTGAACAGTCTGCTTATTCATGGTCCCTATGAAGATGGGAAAAAAGGGGTCCAGGCTCATATCAGGAAAGTGACTAATATGAAAGTGTCTCTTTCTCCTGAGTAACTATGAGAAAAGGACTAAGGGGAGCTAAGAACTCCAGAGAGGGAGCCAGAAGAGATCTGTCTTTGGTCCCAAGATGGGAACTGTCAGTTTGACTACTCATTGTGTCCTTACAATATGTTAAGATCCCTTCAATTCATGAGCCTTAAGAAAGAAATGTCTGCTATAGGCTATCTGTACACTGTGAAGAGGTATTGCTCTATTGACTGATGTAATTAAAAGTGGAACAGCCAATAGCTAAGCAGGAGAGATAGGTGGGACTTAGGCAGAGAGAGGAAGTAGGAGGAAATAACCAGGGCACAGGGGAGATGCCAGGAGACACACATGGAGAGGAAAAGGAGGTACAAGATGAAGAGAGGTAACGCCATATGATAGATTAATATAAATGGGTTACTTTAAGTTATAAGAGCTAATTAGGAACAAGCCTAAGCTATAGGCTGAGCTTTTTGTTTGTTTGCTTGTTTTTGTTTTTTGAGACAGGTTTCTCTGTGGCTTTGGAGCCTGTCCTGGAACTAGCTCTTATAGACCAGACTGGCCTCAAACTCACAGAGATCCATCTGCCTCTGCCTCCCGATTGCTGGGATTAAAGGTGTGCGCCACCACCACCCGACTACACTGAGTTTTTGCAATTAATAGTCTTTGTGTCATTATTTAGGTGGCAGGACAGAAAAAAAAAAGACTCATTACGTATGGCGCCCAACATGAGGCCACATATATCCACATAAGTCCTAAGAAAGCTAAAAACATTTTTCTGAACACAGTCAAACACAGCTTCCTGGAATGGCTCTCAGGTAGGCTTGGCAGACAGAAGTGTGGCTCATTTAAGAGGCCCTGATGTGCAACAGAATACCTGAGCAGCCAGCTCACTATGTAAAAAATGCCTGCCACTCTTTTTTTTTAATTAATTTATTTAATTATTAAAGATTTCTGCCTCTTCCCCGCCACCACCTCCCATTCCCTCCCCCTCCCCCAATCAAGTCTTCCTCCCTCCTCAGCCCAAAGAGCAAGCAGGTTTCTCTACCCTGTGGGAGGTCCAAGGACCACCCACCTCCATCCAGGTCTATTAAGGTGAGCATCCAAACTACCTGGGCTCCCACAAAGCCATTACGTGCAATAGGATCAAGAACCCATTGCCATTGTTCTTCAGTTCTCAGTAGTCCTCATTGTCCGTTATGTTCAGCGAGACCGGTTTTGTCCCATGCTTTTTCAGACCCCGGCCAGCTGGCCTTGGTGAGTTCCCAATAGAACATCCCCTTTGCCTCAGTGTGTGGGTGCACCCCTCGCAGTCCTGAGTTCCTTGCTCGTGCTCACTCTCCTTCTGCTCCTCCTTTGGATCGTGAGATTTCAGTCCAGTGCTCCAATGTTGGTCTCTGTCTCTGTCTTCTTTCATCGCCTGATGAAGGTTAATATTCAGGAGGATGCTTATATGTTTTTCTTTGGGTTCACCTTCTTATTTAGCTTCTCTAGAATCACGAATTATAGTCTCAATGTCCTTTATTTATGGCTAGAAACCAAATATGAGTGAGTACATCCCATGTTCCTCTTTTTGGGTCTGGCTTACCTCACTCAGGATAGTGTTTTCTATTTCCGTCCATTTGTATGCAAAATTCAAGAAGTCATTGTTTTTTACTGCTGAGTAGTACTCGAATATGTATATATTCCATACTTTCTTCATCCATTCTTCCATTGAAGGACATCTAGGTTGTTTCCAGGTTCTGGCTATTACAAACAATGCTGCTATGAACATAGTTGAGCATATACTTTTGTTGTATGTTTGGGCATCTCTTGGGTATATTCCCAATAGTGGTATTGCTGGCTCAAGAGGTAGGTTGATCCCGACTTTCCTGAGAAACCGCCACACTGCTTTCCAAAGTGGTTGCACAAGTTTGCATTCCCACCAGCAATGGGTGAGAGTGCCCCTATCTCCACAACCTCTCCAGCAGAGGCTATCATTGGTGTTTTTGATTTTAGCCATTCTGACAGGTGTAAGATGGTATCTTAATGTTGTCTTGATTTGCATTTCCCTGATTGCTAAGGAAGTTGAGCACGATCTTAAGTGTCTTTTGGCCATTTGAACTTCTTCTGTTGAAAAGTCTCTGTTCAGCTCAGTGCCCCATTTTATAATTGTATTGATTAACCTTTTACGGTCTAATTTATTGAGTTCTTTGTATATTTTGGATATCAGACCTTTGTCAGTTGCGGGGTTGGTGAAGATCTTCTCCCAGTCAGTGGGTTGCCTTTCTGTCTTAGTGACAGTGTCCTTTGCTTTACAGAAGCTTCTCAGTCTCAGGAGGTCCCATTTATTCAATGATGTCCTTAGTGTTTGTGCTGCTGGGGTTATACGTAGGAAGTGTTCTCCTGTGCCCTGCCTGCCACTCTTGGATCCAGCAAATTCCCAGAGCTGGGGTGATAAATGTGGCTCTTGCCAGTACCTGCAGACATGAGGCTAGGCTATTACAGAACCAAGGGAGTGGAGCCAGCCTCCAGCCTCACTCTGCAGGGGTGCCCTAGCCATTTAAGGCTTGTCTCCTGTCAGAGAATGCTGCAGACAGGTCCAGACTGAGAAAACTCTAAAAGGATTTATTATGCTTAAAAATGTGCTGAGGTGCTGAAGAAAGAAAAGAAAGTGGGTACAGACAGTCACAGAAAATAAATAGTTTAAAATAATAAAGTTTTTAAAGAGAGAATAAAGTAACGGGGCAGTGGTGGCGCACGCCTTTAATCCCAGCACTCGGTAGGCAGAAGCAGGTGAATCTCTGTGACTTCAAGGCCAACCTGGTCTACAGAGCAAGTTCCAGAACAGCTAGGGCTGTTATACAGAGAAACCATGTCTTAAAAAACAAAAAAGATGGAAATACACAGGGCATCTGAATCCTGTATGGTGATTTGTTGACTTTGAATTTCTAAGTCTAATAAGTAAAAACAATAGCTGCCAAGATATTAGATTATGGAAACTGCTGAATTAGACCAACCTATATATTTTAAGAATGTCTCAACTTTAAAATGAAAGCCAGAAAATATGTTCTACTGTGAGAGAGGTTATGCCTTTGTTTCCACAGGAAACAAAAAGTTATGATTCTCTTCAAAATTAATAAAGGTCAGATTTGATTGGGGAAGACCTTCTGAAAACATTGGCTGCAGACATGAAAAAAAGAAACCAAGAAAGACAAATATGCTGATCTCTCTACTATGGGAGCAGTTTTGAAATGATAAATCTTGTTGGCTACAGAGACCTCATGAGTTATTATTATATGCCATTCTTTCATGTAGCATGGATAAAGATTTATATTAGTTTGATTATATAGTCCAAATGGACTTATAAAGTTGACAGAGGACTTTTACCCACTCAAACATAGAACCAAAAAAATCATCTTTAACTGACTTGTGCACACCCCCACATTCCATACTTACGTTAATGTAGATATTTGCCACATTTAAAAGTTTATGTCTTCGCCTTTAATCCCAGCACTCGGGAGGCAGAGACAGGCGGATCTCTGTGAGTTCGAGACCAGCCTGGTCTACAAGAGCTAGTTCCAGGACAGGCTCCAAAACCACAGAGAAACCCTGTCTCAAAAAACCAAAAAAAAAAAAAAAAAAAAAAAAAAAAAAAGTTTACGTCTTTTCAATAATAAAAAAGGACCAGACACCAATAAAGGCAAGTAGCTCAGGTGATCTGGTCTCTTAGAGTGCTTCTGTGGCAGTTTCCTCAAAATTCTGCACCAGAACAACTTCAAGTTGCTAACTGGAATGGTCTAGGCTCACAGACTCCTCACGATGCCAGCACTTTCCCATCACACAGAGACTGGACAACAAATGTCACAGCTAGTTTTCCCTGGACTTAACCATTATCATAATTTTCTCAGGGTTCCCTAAAGATGCTGGCACCCCCAGACAATAAGAAGCAGTCTAGAGAATACAATGTCCACATTCACAAGAGGTGGGGTGGGTGGTTTTTGGTCATTTGGTGGGTTATGGATGTTTGTCATCATTTACGGGAGTTGTCTGTGTAGGTCATGGTGAGGAAAAGGCTAAACAATGAAGATTAGATTCAGGGATCTCTTTCTGAAGGGAAAAGTGAGGGATATAGTGTAGAAATGATGAGACACAAGGGTAAATTGTTGAGTCTAGTTTTGAACAACTACTAGTCTCAAATATTTTACAGGGGTATGAATTATTGTATATTGATACAAATTTAAGGTTATTTTTGTTTTACTGTATGTATGTTTCTATTCTTGCTTAGGGTATTGTACTTATGCAGCTCATTTAAAAATATAAAGTTTTAGTCCTTAAAAGCTATTTAGGATAATAAAGAAAGACAGGTTAATAGCTAGTCATCTATAAGAATCAAATTTATAGTCATGTTAGTTATGTTTTCAGGGTCAAACAGAGATATATTTTAAATAGATGGGCTTCAAATAATTCAAAAACCTACAGAATATGGCGTTTAAAATGTTTTAATAGCATAACACTATTCATGACAGTGAGACGCATCTGCTCCTGGCAGCACCAGTCTACTTCAGAGATGATGATGGGCATTGAAGAACCTCCATATTGAGTTTTTTGCTTTGTGGCAAAAGTTAGCCATGGATCAAAAAACTGTTCTTGCCTCAACTGCTGGCAGTATGTTGTCCAAATTGGACAAGCAGGACACAAAAGAAGATGACTGCTGAACTTCACCAAGACAAGGCAGGATAGTCCTTCAAAACTTTTCTGCTCATAAAAAAAAGTCTGTCAGCTGGTCTAGGCCTATAGACCAAAGATAGATTCCCCAACATTGAAGAGGAACCTTGGATGACTGTCCAGGCAGTCAGCTGTTTCTGTCATTCCTATAGTTTTGAAAGTTGTTTGTTCTGCACTGACTGTTTTACTCAGGTAATATTATATCCTTCTCAGATCTCTGATGGAGTTGAAGACCATATGGTTGTAGTTACAGTTTTCCTTGTTACCAGAATCAGAAAAGAAACTCACAAGAGGTGTAAAGTGTATCAGGTTGAAACCATGAAACTTAAATCATTTATCTAAGAAAATATTTTGAAGTCTAAAAAAATAGTTTTGGGTTGGTAAATACAAGTAGGATAAGAAGTGAATTAGGTACAAAACTTTGGACTCACCAAGATAGGATAGATGATGGAGTATTTCCTCTGAATTTGCCAAATGTAAATGGACTAGACATTGTGAATGTAATTCTTACCTGATGATTGTTCTTATTGTATATAGTTTTACTGTGTTAGAGTTAAAACCTTTTTTTTGAATGAGACAAAAATAGAGGAAATATAGGATATTCATATACTGTGAAGGTGTATTGCTATGACTGGTGTAATAAAAAGCTGAGTGAATGGCCAATAGCTTGGCAGGAGAGATAGGCAGGACTTAGGCAGAGAGAGGAAGAGGATAATTGAGGCATACAGGATGCTTTGGAGATGCCAATGAGAGACAGAGGGAATTGAACATACAGAAAGAGAGAAAGGTAAAAAGATACATGGTAAAATGTAGATTAATAGAAACAAATTAATTAAAGTTATAAGAGCTAGTGAATCAAGCCTAAGATAAAGCTGAGCTTTCATAATTAATAATAAGTCTATGTCATTTTCTGGGAGCTGGCAGGATGGAGAAAGAGTCATTATAAATGTCTGGCTGGGCATGGTGGTGCTCACCTTTAATCCCAGAACTTGGGATACAGAGGCAGGAGGATCTCTATAAGTTTAAAGCTAACCTGGTCTACACAGTGAGTTCCAGAAGAGCCAGGATCACATAGAGAGACACTGTCTCAAAACACTAATAATAATAATAACAACAACAACAGCAACAATAGTAATAAAGTGGTGTTGCACAACATCATCCTAGGCCAAACACATGCTGTCTCCCTAAGTTTGGCTATGCCTACTTACAGAAGGGGACCATGGCCAGATTTGTTGACTGTTGATGCTCCTTCAGAGAAGGAGTGGGTATGGAGGGTCACTAGACTCTCAGTGAGTATCCAGCCTCTTTCCAGCAAGTTTCACCCAACTCTTCCCTAATCACATGTGGCCTCCTGATTTTAGAGGAGAACTAGAGGACAGACTGGGAAAGCTAGGGAGCAGTGAGGCTCCACTCATGCAGCACATGCTGCGTGAGAACTGCGCAGTGTGCCTGCTGCTGGGTACCCACACTCCTGTGAGTAACCCCTGCTTCTGGGTACCCTCACTCCTGTGAGTAACCCCTGTTTCTGGTGCCCACACTCTTGTGAGTAGCCCCTGCTTCTGGATACCCTCAATCCTGTGAGTAACTGTTGATGGAGAGAGGGCCCACTTGTTTGTCCCAGCAGCCTGGCTAGCTTACACCCGAAATAATCACACAGAGACTGTATTAATTTAAATACTGCCTGGCCCATTAGCTCTAACTTCTTATTGGCTAACTCTTACATCTTAGTTTAACCCATTTCTATCAATCTGTGTATCACCACAAGGTCGTGGCCTACCAGAAAAGTTTCAGCACATCTACCTCTGGCCGTGGATCCATGGCATCTCCCTGACTCTGCTTTCTTCCTCCCAGAATTCAGTTCTGTCTTCTCCACCTATCTAAGTTCTGCCCTATCAGGCCAAGCAGTTTCTTTATTGATTAACCAATGAAAGCAACACGTAAATAGAAGGACCTCTAACCGGGCAAGACAGAAAACCCAGACAACAAATGGTGCCCACATGGACAACTGTACCCACATAAAACCTGAGAGTGTTTGAGAAGTAATTCTAGACAGAAAACAATAGAGTAAAGCCTGGCTTCTTGGTAGCAGCAATTTCTCAGGTCTGCTCTGCTTGCTAGAGGCAAGCACTCTCATTTAAGAGAGGTTTCCTGATGCCGCTTTAGCTGTGAAACCCTACAGTTCTTTAAGAGGTCCTGCCACGAAACACTTAAATGGTGTTGATGAAAGCTGATCGTATGCTTTTTGGTTTTCAGCGATAGCAGGAAAAAAAGCTATGCCGTTTTAAAATGTCAGCTTTCTGGGCTGTCCTACCAGTGCAAACTCTGACTCTTTGAGGCAGAAAGTCTGGCTACAGAGAGAGCATTTGAGTGTTGTTTTTGGACACACTGGAACTACCTCTTGTAGACCAGGCTGGCCTCAAACTCACAGAGATCCGCATGCCTTTGCCTCCCAAGTGCTGGGATTAAAGGTGTGAACCACTACCTCAGAGAATCTTGATACTGTATGTTATTATGCTCTCTTTGAATTGTTTGAATGCTGAGGAAGGAGCAACAGCTGCTAAAAGATATTTGCTTATAAATGCTGCTAAATTAATCCAAGATAGGTATTTTGAAAATACCTTGACTTCAAAATTGAAGTCAAAAGGTATTTACTCTGGAAAAGATTTTGCTTTTGTTTCCACAGGAAATGAGAGGCTGTGGATTCATTCTGAGTTAAGAAAAATCAGGTTTGATCAAGGAAGATCACCTGAGAAATCTCCGTTAGGAACAGATGGCCCAGATGTCTGAGTTCTACATCCAGGACAGATTCAAGACTGATACTCCAGTCAGGACTTGATCATAATTCTAAATTTTCTTTAGGTCCCCATAAGATTATCAGTGCCCCCAACTAGCCAGAAATAGCCTGGAAAACTATGCCCACATTCCCAAAAAGTGGACTATGGATATTTTCCTTTGTTAAAAAAAAAAGAGGAGGAAGTGGTATGGGACAATTCTGTATTCTGTCAATTATGTTTTAAATAAATGCTGATCGGCCAGTAGCCAGGCAGAAAGTATAGGCAAGACAACCAGACAGGAAGTAGAGGTGGGTCAATGAGAACAGGAGAATTCTGGGAAGGAGGAAGCCCATTCCTCCCCAGTCCTGTCCAGACACAGAAGAAGAAAGATGTGATTGCCATGCTGAAAAAGGTACCGAGCCATGTGGCTAACATAGATAAGAATAGTGGGTTAATATAAGTTATAAGAGTTAATAAGAAGCCTGAGAGGAGGCTGGAGAGATGGCTCAGCAGTTAAGAGAACTGACTGCTCTTCCCGAGGACCCGGGTTCAATTCCCAGCACCCACATGGCAGTTCACAACTGTCTGAAAATCCAGTTCCAGGGATCAGACACCTTCACACCAATGCACATAAAATAAAGTTAAATATGCCATAGAAAATTAAAAAAAAAAAAAAGAAGCCTGAGCTAATGGGCCAATCAGTTTATCATTGATATAGACCTCTGTGTGATTTTCTTTTGGGACTTAATTATGGGAACTGGACAGGACAGAAAACCCAGACAACAAGTAACCCCTGCTTCTGGGTACCCACACTCCTGTGAGTAACCCCTCACTCATTTTCAGTAAGAAGCCAAATTGAGAGATGCTCAATGGTTAAGAGCACCAGCTGCTCTTGCAGAGGACCTGGTTTTGATTCCCAGAACAGGCACAGTGGCTTATTAACCATCAGTAACTCCAGTCCCAGGGAATCTGATGCCCTCTTCTGTTTCTGAGAGTACCAGTTACACACACAGTGCACAGAATACTTTCAGGCAAACACCATATGCAAAATGAATAAAACCCACAACCCTGAACCTGTTGGGTTTGCTCCCTGCCTTGTAACTTTGCACTTTGTTTGATGTTGGGCAGGGCAGGGTAAAGAAGCAAAAAGCAGGAAGCAGACCCAAACTCAACTCAACAGACACAGCTGTTCATTTCAAACACCGAAGCACAGAAGTACAAGAACTCTTCTGCAGGATGGAGTTCTGGGACCTTGTACAGAAAGCTGGCTGGGACCTCATATAGAGGCAGGTGAGGGGCTTGGGACTAAGGAGGTGGATGCAGTTTCCGGGCTACGTGTGGGCCTGTGGTCTCACCTCCTTCAGATTGTTTGCTCAAGGTGAGACAGGCTATCTTGGGAGACCAGCTATATAAGCAGACACTCCTCTCTGGACTAACTGGTAACAGTTGAGCAAGGCCAGCCATAACCTCATAGAAATTCTGTTTTTACAGCTGAGGCTCTCCATCACCTCCCCCACCACAAATGAATAAATGTAAGAAGAAGATTAAGTTTTTATGAATATTTGTGAGGTGGGTGACATGGTCGTGGGGCAAGGCAACCTACCCTTTTCTCACTCTGAAATCATGATGGATTGGATTCCTTTTTGGTGTATTTCCTTCTGTGATCCCCATAAACATGAAGGGATGTCAAGGCAAGGACCTGGCCTGGTATTAAAAGTGGGAGACAAAGCCAGGTGGATCTCTGTAAGTTTGAGGTCACCCAGGGCTATCCAGTGAGACCCTGTGTCAAAAAACAACAACAACAAAAAAAAATCAGGGCTGAAGAGATAGTTCAGCGGTTAAGAGCACTGGCTGCCCTTCCAGAGGTCCTGAGCTCAATTCTCAGCAACCACATGCTAGCTCAAAACCATCTATAATGAGATCTGGTGCCCTCTTCTGAAGTGCAGGTATAGATGCAGGCAGGACACTGTATACATAATAAATAAATCTTTTAAAAAAGAACGACGAAAAACTCTAACACAATGCAAATGATGCTGTAACGACATCAAGTGGGAGAAGGCCCCAGGAAGAGCAACCTCTGTGTAGCTTCAAACACATTAAAGACATCGGAGCCACAGCTACAACAATGCAGCTGGCTTCCTGCCTGTGTCAGATCAACCCTTCTTTGAAAGTGCCCAGCCCCAGGCATTTAATTCTAACAAAACCTAGACTCACACACCCCTGTTACACTTAGCTGTTTCAGGTTAATATCATTGCCAGATGGAGTGCAAAATAAAAACCAAGAAAGGCACCAGGACAGAAAGGGGCTTCCTGATGGTGTTTTATTATTGAGCAGTGAGTGTCCCTGAGAAATAAATGAGGAGACCCACTCTCCAGCAGCCGGGACTCCGTGTCCTGTTCTTTCCCCGACTCTGTCAGCCCAGCTTGATGAGCAACAGTAAGGTGGCAAGAATTCCCGGAAGCTGTGGAGAGACAAAGCAAAACCAAACGGAAAAAGCTGGCAAGATGTCTCAGTGGGTAAAGGCTCTTGTTGCCGAGCCTGATGAGTTCAGTCCCCGGAACTCACAAGGTGGAAGTTGAGACTCAACTTCTGATTCGTGCAGGTTTTTCTCTGACCTCCCTATGTGTACAGTGACACCCAGTGCCCACCTCCCACTGATGTGGGATTCCCCTCTGAATGCTATGAATATGTTTTATTACCATTGGTTAGCAAAGAAGCTGCTTTGGCCTATGGCAGGCCAGAGTATAGCAAGCAGAAAATCCAAGAAGAGATAGAGGAGGAAAGAAGGCAGAGACAGGCAAATGCTAACCAGTCACCAAGGAAACAAGACATGTAGAAAATAAAATAACACCATGGCCATGTGGCATTACATAAAATAATAAAAAATGGGTTAATTTAAGATGTAAGAGCTAA
The DNA here is from genome assembly GCF_950005125.1 of Chionomys nivalis. Taxonomy (NCBI): domain Eukaryota; kingdom Metazoa; phylum Chordata; class Mammalia; order Rodentia; family Cricetidae; genus Chionomys; species Chionomys nivalis. Next base: position 21,403,189 of record NC_080089.1, on the reverse strand, counting down.
CTAGGAATACGCCTGAGCCATTGGACAAACGGTGTTGTAATTAAATATAGTTTCTGCATGATTATTTGGGTCTTGGTGGCCAAGAAATGAAAGCACAGTCTCCATTTATATCCCAGACAAATATTTCTCAAGTTATTTTACAGATTTGTTTTATGTGTATGAGTATTTGGTCTTCATGTACATTTGTGTACCAACCATGTCTGTCTCAAGGGTCAGAAGAGGGCGTCAGACCCCAGTAACCAGGGTCAGGCCCTCGTCTGGGGCCACTGGTCTGCAGCGGGGAAAGGACGGGGAAGAGAAAAGGCAGCTCTGTCCACGGAAACTTTTGGCTAAGATTAAGTCTCCATCCAGGCCTTGTGCTTTGCCCCTCTCGAGGACTACATTTCCCAGAATCCTCTATAATGACGTCCTATAAAGTTGCACCAATAGGAAGAAGCCTCTGTTCTCTATCTTCTGGCAACTGTTCGGAAATGAAAGCATGGATGAGAGATGTGTCTGCCGAAGGGGAAAGCATAAAGCCACTGTTTCCACACTTTGTCTTCAGCTCTGCGGTTATAGCCATGGAAAGAGGGTCTCTTCTGTTTTCTTCTGCTAAATTCGTTTTTTAATTATTTTATTTGTAGACAGAGTCACACTATGTAGCCAGGCTATGCTGGAATTCTTTGTTGACCAGGCTGTCCTCAGAACCCCGAGAAATCCTGCCTGTTTCTGCCTTCCCAGTGCCGGGATTAATGAGTGCACCCCCAGACCGGGATGGTTTTGTTTCGCTTTAGAAAGATTCTTGTAGCTCAGGCTGGCCTCAAACTCCTGATTCCCCTGCCTACCCCTCCTAAAGCCTAGGGTTACTGGTGTATCCCACCATGCCTGGCTTTTGAGCAAATAACAAACAAACATTTGAACATTATAGTACCTTTCTTTATCGTGTGTGAGCGTGTGTATTTGCTCTATCATGGGTGAGTGTGGCGGTCAGAGGACAACTTTGACAGTTCTTGCCACTTATGGGTTCAGGAAACTGAATTCAGGTCATTCAACTTGTCAACAAGCGTCATTGCCAGCGGAACCATCTTGCTGGCCCTCTTTTCGTGTGTATGTAGTGTGTGCGCATGTTCGGAAGTGCATGCTTATACCTATGAATGTCAGATGTTGATCTTGGTGTTTCCCACCTGTCAGTTTTGAAATTATTTCATTTATTCATTTGGGGTCAGAGAAGCCACAGCTCAAATGTGGAGGTCTGAAGACAACTGGTTCTCCATCCACCTTATGGGTTCTAGGTATCCCCAAATCAGGTCCTCATGTTTGAGGGGTAGACATTTTACAGGCTCAGACCTTGAATTTTCTGTTTTGTTTTGAAACAGGGTCTCTGTGTAGTCCTGACTGTTCTGGAACTTGCAATGTAGACCAGGTTGGTGGCCCTTGAACTATTGCTCCTCCTGTCTCCCACCTTTCATGTACTGGGATTGCAGGACCCGCCACCGCGATGGGCTCAGATTAGAGTTCATTTTCAGAAGGAAAGTCTGTGTTTTTGTTTAAAAGTTAGAGCTGGACATAGTGGCACATACCTTTAGTCCCAGTACTCGGGAGGCAAAATCAGGTGAATTTCTATGAGTTTCAGGCTAGCCTGGTTTACAGAGGTAGTTTTGGGGCAGCCTGGCTACATAGTGAGATTCTATCTCAACACCAAGAAGTTGGGGGATGTTCTCCTACATTTATTGCTTAGTCCATGTGACCAGGACATACCATAATTCATTGTCGCACAAGTATAGGTTGTGTTAAAAAACAAAAGGATTAGATTTCCTGAAAAGCACTTTCCATGACTGTTGTTACCTCTGCATGTGGTGTGTGTCCTTCCTGTGTGTCTCTGGGCAGAGGGGTGGGAGTTGTACTCCATCACTCTCGGCCGTAGTCGCTTGGAGAGTCCCTAGCTGAATCTGGAGATAGACTGGTAGCACCTCGAGGTCCTAGTGCTGGGGCTGACAATACCGCCCTTCTTTTCAGGGCAGCCCTTAGGAGGTGACTAGCTTTGCCAGCAGGATGAGCATTTCTTCAGGGATCGAGTTCTGGAGGGGTCTGGATGACTCACAGCAAGAACAGGGGTCCATGAAATGCGGCTGCCCTCTGTGTGTCGTACCTTCCAGACGAACCTCTCCCCCCAACCCTGGCTCTCACCAGAACCCTGAGCAGATCCAGAGACATTCAACTTGTCATCTGCCTGAGCCATAATCTAAAACATAGTGAGTTTGGGGCCAGCCTAGGATACAGGAGAACCCCTAAAAACAAAGAAACAAAGCTAACAAGAATCCTAAAGCCAGCTCTGGCAGCACACACCAGTAATCTCAGTACTAGGGAGGATAAGGCATGGGGATTGGCTCATTGAGATTGACCAAGCCCCAAACTGGACAGGCGGTTGTTGAAATAACCAGGCTAGCTAAGGATAAAACAACTATATTTTATTTATTATAAGGGGAAAACTCACGAAACAAGAAACGAGAAAATCCAAGCACAGCAATGTCCCTCGAGAAAAGGTGCAGAGAGAGCACACACAGAAATGCACACATTTTACCTTAGGTCCCAGCAAAGCCACGCCTTAACTAAGACCCACCTCTTAAAGATGATTGACTACATTCATTTCACCCTTTTGTCTAAACAAAAGCAATCCAAACCCAATACAAAACTATATACAATAGGAACACATATCAAGTGTAAAATTACAAACAACATAAACAATATTAAGCAAGGAACACATGACAAATGTTTTATTTTTTATTTTTTTATTTTTTATTTTTTTTGGTTTTTTGAGACAGGGTTTCTTTGTGATTTTGGAGCCTGTCCAGGAACTAGCTCTTGTAGACCAGGCTGGTCTCGAACTCACAGAGATCCGCCTGCCTCTGCCTCCCGAGTGCTGGGATTAAAGGTGTGCGCCACCACCGCCCGGCCTGACAAATGTTTTAATAAACATTCTATTCCAAGGAGTCTAAATCTTGCATCGGAAATAAGCTTGGCTAAATCATAAAAGGAAGGTAACCATGATTTTCTAATCTTCAACCCCATCGAAGGCCTGAGAAGGGAGATAATATTACTGGAGTGGACAGGAAGTGCAATCAAGCACCTTCCAAAGTGAGCGGAATATGACAGAGACAATTAGCTACCTGAGCAATCACCCAAAGTCTCATTTGCAACATTGAAGCTACCAACTTTGGCTAAGGCCTAGTGTAACTGACAGACCATCTTCAGAGGCAGGAAACTTTTTAGAACCATCATACCCTGTCTTGGCAAGATTTGACAGTCTTTTTCCTTGTATCCTGCTTATCAATTTCCAGATATCATGTACTTTATCAGTGGTTGAGGCATGGGCACTTTCTTGCCCAAAGGCCAATTGTGCCAAGAAGAAAACAAATTCCTAGTGGAGTGTCTTCAGTGCTCAACACTCTCTCTGGTATAGATTGGTGTTGTCAGGAGCAATCATGTCTCGTGTCAACAGAACCCTAAGTCATTTTAATGCCATGTTCTACAGATTCTTAACGTGGTTGAAGATTACCTATCTAGGCAGAATACAATCTCTATGTATCTAAAGATCCTAATTAATCTGACTGTATGTATAACAAACATGAGCAACTATTGACCTAATATTTAATACCTATATAACTTAAAGACTAAGACTTCATGTCAGGATATTAAATAATCTGTAAACAATTGTGCAGCAAATGAGGACAATGACCTCAACTGTAAAAAGTATAAGTATCTAGGTGTGGGAGGGTCGGCAGAGGAAACAGAGAGGAAGCAGGACATACAGGAGGAGAGGTAACAGCCACGGGTTACGTGACAACTAATAGATTAATAGAGCTAGTTAGAAACAAGCTTAAGCTAAGGTCACACTTCATAATTAATAAGAAGTCTCCATGTCATAATTTGGGGGCTGGTGGTATAGGAAAGATTAACTACATATGGCATCCAACATGGGGGCTTGAATATCCTAACATAGTACCTGAGAAAGCTAAGGAAAGTTCCGGATTAGGAACTAGATATAGCTTTCTAGTTCTGTGGTCTCTCATGCCTGCAGGCTGAAGTCGGCCTCCAGTGCCATGCCCCAGGGCCACACGGCGGCTGACATGCCAGTTTAAGATTTGTCTCATGTGGTCAGAGAACAATGCAGGTGCTCAGTAAATATGGATACAGACAGAAAAAAAAAAACTCTAAATAGTTTATAGTTTAAAATATGTACATAGGCTTAAAAAGAAAAGAAAATGAGTATAAACAGTCATAAGAAATAGTTTATAAATAATAAAATAAAGTTTTTAAAGAGAAAATAGAATAATATAAGAAAGATAAGCCATATAAAGATGGAAAATACACAGAGTCTGGATCCTGTATGGTGTCTTGTTGACTTTGAAATTTTTGATTGCTGATGGGTGAATGACATGAGAGATTTGGGATTGTAAGAGCGACTGCTGAAGTAAATCAGCCTAGACACTTTAGGGATGCTTTGACTTTAAAATAGAGGTCAGAAAATGTATTGCTTTGGGGAAGAGGTTATGCTTTTGTTTCCACAAAAAACAAAAGGCTGTGGATTCCTTCAAGGTTGATAGAGATCAGGATTGATCAGGGGAGACCACCTAAAATCTTGCCTACAGACTTAAAAAAATAAACCTAGAAAAACTACATGACATGTACTTTACCTGCTCAGACATTTGACAAAAAACATCTTTGATTGGCTTGTGTACAACTCACAGGTCCATGCTTGTGTTAATGTGGATATGCATATTACCTTTGAAAGTTTGTTTTCAGAACAAGGGGACCAGATGCCAATGAAAATGGGTGGCCCAAGTTATCCAGCCTCTCAGAATCCCTCTGTTGAAGTTTCTTCAAACTTCTGCATACAGAACAGCTTCAACTGCTGACTGAGATGGTCCAGCCTCACAGACTACTCTTGCCAGAACTATAGATTAACCTTGTGCTTTCCCATTTAACAGAGACTGGACAACAAATGTTACAGCTAGTTTCTCCAAGGCTTGACCACTATCTCAATTTTCTCAGGCTCCCCAAAGTTGCCATTGCCCACAGACAACAAGAAGCAGTCTAGAGAACACAACACCCACATTTCCAAGAGGTTGGATGCTTGATGTTTGGTCATTCAATGGGTTATGGACATTTGGTATCACTTGTGGGGGTAGTTACAAATTGTTACTGGTCATGATCAGGAAGAAAGTTAAACATAGCAGATTAGATTCAGGGATTTCTTTCTGAATGGAAAAGGGGGATATAGTATTAAAATGATGGGATAAATGGGTAGATTGTTGAGTTTACTTTGGAATAGCTATTAGTCTCAAGTATTTTACATTTTTATGGATTTTTGTATATTGATACAAATTTAAGGTTTTGTTTTACTGTATATATGTTTCTATTCTTGTTTAAGGTATTGTACCTATGCAGCTCATTTAAAAATGTAAAGTTTTAGTCCTTAAAAGCTATTTAGGATAATAAAGAAAAACAGGTTAGTAGTTATTCATCTATAACAATCACACCTGTAGACAGGTTAACTATGTTTTCAAGACCATGCAAAGATTTATTTTAAATAGATATATGGTCTTCAAACACTTCAGAGATCTAAAGTGGTATTTAAAATGTTTTAATAATGTAAGGCTTTTCATGACAGTGAGACATGTCTGGAACAATATACTTCAAAAAAGGATGATGGGCATCCAAGAAACTCTATATGAAGTTTGCTTTTTTTCTGGCAAAGCTAGCCATTTGGACAAGAAATTGCCCATGTCTCAACCACTGACAGTATGCTATACAATCTGGACAAGTAGGACACGGACATGGACACAGAGAGAGAGAGAGAGAGAGAGACAGAGACAGAGACAGAGACAAAGACAGAGAGAGAGGGAGGGAGGGAGGGAGGGAGGGAGGGAGGGAGGGAGGGAGGGAGAAACAACTGCCAAACTTTTCCAAGGCAGGGCAGGACAGTCCTTCAAAAAAAAATCTCTGCTCCACAGAAAAGTCTGCCAGATATTCTAGGCCTGTAGGCTGGAGATGGATGTCCCAACAATGCAGAGGAACCTTGGGTGACTGTCCAGGCAGCCAGATGTCTCTGCCATTTCTAAAGTTTTGAAAGCTGTTTGTTCTGCACTGCCTGTTTACTCTGGTATTATGTCCTTCTCAGATCTCTGATGGAGTTGAAGACCATATGGTTGTAGTTACAGTCTTCCTTGTTACCAGAATCAGAAAAGAAACTGGGTGAACCATGTGGAGGACCCAGTACAGTAACTGCGGGTGGACCATGTCTGGCAGGTGGTCCTGGACTGTATAAGAAACCAGGCTGAACAAGCCATGAGGAGCAAGCTAGTAAACAACGTTCCTCTATGGCCTCTGCTTTAGTTCCTGCCTTGATTTCCCTCAATGATAGACTAAAAATTGTAAAATGAAATAGATCCTTTCCTCCCCAGGATGCTTTTAGTCACAGTGTTTTAAACACACCCTTAGGAACCCAGTTTTAAGCATTTATGAGCTGTCTAGTGGAATCCGAACTCAATCAAGTTCTCATGATTGAGCACAAAGCGCTCTTAAGCACTGAGCTACCTATCCAGCCCCTGTGTTTTTTGTCTTTGTTTTGAGGCAGGGTCTCGCATAGCACAGGCTAGCTCAGAACTCTCCATGTAGTGGAGGATGTCTCACATAGCACAGGCTAGCTCAGAACGCTCCATGTAGTGGAGGATGTCTCACATAGCACAGGCTAGCTTAGAACTCTCCATGTAGTGGAGGATGATCTTGAACTCTGATTCTCCTGCTCTCCCTTCCCAAATACTGGGATTTTAAATGTGTGCAACCATAGCTGGTTTATGTGGTCCTGGGGTCCACACCAAAGGTCTCGTGCATTCTGTGTTAGCACACTATCTACTTAGTTACATTCCAGGTTTTATTTATATTTACTTGCTTGCTTACTTAAGATCTTATCTCAGTATATAGCCCAGGCTGGCCTCAGGCTTGACCCAGGCTTAATCCTCCAAAGTGCTGGGATTATGAGCATGTACACCCCTCCTTCTTCCTCCCCTTTCTCTGAGCCTGAACTCAGGTCTTCACACATACTAAGGACTTATTCATGCACTGAGCTACAGTGCTCTTTACATTTCTGAGTGTTCTTTATATATGAATAGAAGGACTGAATGAACTGTATTCAACATCTCCTTCCTTCCTTCCTTCCTTCCTTCCTTCCTTCCTTCCTTTCTTTCTTCCTTTCTTTCTTTCTCTGTATGTCCGTCCCTGGAACTCACTTTGTAGACCAGGCTGGCCTTGAACTAACTGAGATCCACCTGTCTCTGCCTCCCGAGTGCTGGGACTCGAGGCATGCACCACCACCACCCGGCCCATCAGAGTTTCTGTTCAAGTGAATCTCAGTGTATCTGGGTGTGAGGTTAAGTGGTCAATCCAGCCTGGACTGGTTGTGTTTCCTGTGCAGAAAGGTGGACTGTGGCCTCAAGTAAACTTTCAGGTAGACCCCCTATTCATCACCTTATACATGTGCATGGTAGGGTGTAAACTTTCAGTAAAACACTTGAGTTACCCCTGAGAGATGACATCCGAGGACACATTATACCCATCACAGTCCAGAGTGTCTGTGGATTTACAACAGCCCTGGGGTAGGAGTGGCCGGTTGTCTCTTGAAAGGAAGAGCCATCAAAATCTGTGTAGTTATCCCCCCACACACACACACACACAGCACCTCAGCTGCAAAAGAAGGGGTTTTAATGGCTCCCTGTGAGGCCTGTGGAGATGACTCCGTGGTAAGAGTATTTGCTGCACGAGCATGAGGACTTGAGCCCAAATCCCCAACATCCGTGTAAAAAGCCAGGCATGCTCCGTGTGCCTGTTACCACAGCTGGGAGGCAGAGATGGGGAATCACCGGGGCTTGCCGGCTGCTAGTCTAGCTCTCACGGGAAAATGCAGGGAGTGACGGAGCAGGACTCTTTTTTTTTTTAAATCTATTTATTTATTTATTTATTTATTTATTTATTTATTTATTTATTTATTTTACCACTGAGTACTACTCCATTGTGTATATTTTTTTTTCTTTTTTTCTTTTTTTTTTATTCTTTTTTAATTAAAATTTCCAACTGCTCCCCGTTTCCCATTTCCCTCCCCTCCTCCCACACATTGCCCCCTCCCCCCACTCCCCTCCCCCATCCCCACAGCTCTTCTCCTCCCCCCAGTCCATTCCCCCTCCCTCTCGATACTGAAGAGCAGTCCAAATTCCCTGCCCTACAGGAAGACCAAGGTCCTCCCACTTCCATCCAGGCCCAGGAAGGTGAGCATCAAAACAGGCTAAGCTCCCACAAAGCCAGTTCATGTATTAGGATCGAAACCTAGTGCCATTGTCCTTGGCTTCTCATCAGCCTTCATTGTCCGCCATGTTCAGAGAGTCCAGTTTCAACCCATGCTTATTCAGTCCCAGTCCAGCTGGCCTTGAAGAGCTCCCAATAGATCAGTTCCACTGTCACAGTGGGTGGGTGCACGCCTCGTGGTCCTGACTTCCTTGCTCATGTTCTCCCTCCTTCTGCTCCTCATTTGGACCTTAAGAGCTCAGACCGTTGCTCCAATTTGGGTCTCTGTCTCTCTCTCGATCTATCGCCAGTTGAAAGTTCCTGTGCCATTCTCCTTGGCCTCTCGTCAGCTCTCATTGTCCGCCACATTCCGAGAGTCCGGTTTTATCCCATGTTTTTTCAGTAGCAGTCCAGCTGACCTTGGTGAGCTCCCAATAGATCGGCCCCACTGTCTCAGTGGTTGGGTGCACCCCTCATGGTCCTGACTTCCTTGTTCATGTTCTCTCTCCTTCTGCTCCTCATTATAACCTTGGGAGCTCAGTCCGGTGCTCCAGTGTGGGTCTCTGGCTCTATCAACGGAGCAGGACTCTTGATGTGCTTTGTCCTCCACGTGCACACACACGCGTACACACTTGCTCACGCACATTATTTAAAGACTCCCCTTTAAATAACAAAACAGCATCAAGGAAGTCACTGTCACCCCAGAGCTGCCAGACTCTTCTCCCAGGGCTCTGGTTAAATGTCCCTGACACCGTTATCATGGGGCAGAATCTGGCCTCTTAAGGACCTGTCCAGGTTGCCTCTGTCACCTCCCAATCTGAGCTCAGGCTGGAGTTGAACTCATGACGAGCCTCCTGCCTCAGACTCCCGAGTACTGAGGTTGCAGGTGTGATCCGCCCCATCAGTCCTTTTAAATACAATTTTGTTTTGTTTTGTTTTGAGACAGCGGCTCACTGTGTAGCCCTGACTGTATGGAGCTGGTGATGAAGTCCAGGCTGGTCTGAAACATAGAGAGAGCTACCTGCCTCTGCCCTCTGCCTTCCGAGTACTGGGATTAAAGACAAGTCCCACTGCATCCAGTTTACATTTTATTTTTATTTCTCACTTATTATTATTATTATTAGGGAATTTTTTGCTACAGCACAGTGTATAGATCAGAGGACAACATCAGGAGTCTGTTCTCTTGCACCACGCGGGCCCCAGGGCCTGAACTCAGGTCACCAGGGACACAGCAAGCCCTTTTCTTACTGAGTCATCTTGCCAGCTTTGTTCCAATCTTTTCAATCCACAGCTGACTGACGCTGGACAAGCAGTGCTTTAATATAGAGAACTAACTAACTAACTAACTAACTGACTAACTGACTAACTAGTTCTAACAGGTTCATTTCTCTCATTGTGCCCATCAAACTTGGCCAGGCACTTGCGACCATCTACTCAGAAGTCCGGACTGGAGTGCAGTAGTGAGTTCAAAGCCAGGTTAGCTACGTGAGACTCATTTTTTAAAAGTTAAAGCGTGCCTGGGAGAATAGTTCAGTAGTTGTTTGTCCAAGGTGTGGGAGGCCCTTGGCTCCATCCTCTCCGCACAGGAAAGGGTTAAACGGTCAGCTTCACATCACGTCAGTTTCAGCGGCTATAGGGTGCAGTCACCTTCTCCATGGCAATGCTCATTGTGTAGAGAAGTCATCGGCCCCATTGTACCAGTAATTCCTCCTCGGGGTCAGAGCGGTGTGCTCAGAGGCCACATCCTGAGCCTCCCGGGAGAGACCAGGAGCAGACGCAGCCAGGGTGAGTCGTTGATGGAGAAAGCATCCCATCTCCAGTCCCTCCTTTTTTCTCCCTCTCTCCCTCCCTTCCCCTCTCTCCTTCCCTTGTTCTTCCTTTTCTTTGAGACAGGGTCTCATGTACCTCAGGCTAGCCTTAGATACACCACACACCCAGAGCTGACTATGAACTTCCGACCCCCTACTTCTTCTACCTTGAGTGCCCGGACTGTTGAGATTTAGTTCCTGGAGCTAGAAGTTGGGTTTCCTTGGCTACCTCACTTTTTCTCCTTTTCCTCGTGGTTCTGGGCTTGAACTGACTCATTCAGGCTGTCATGGTACTGGCTGGGGAAGAGCAGAGCAGGAGTCCCCAGGCAAGCACATCCGGTCCACCCGAGTAACCATGGAACCCGAATCAGCTCCTCTTTCCTACAAGTTTGGCTGCAACTCCATTAAAAACTGATTCCTAGGCAACCACACCTGGTGCTCACTCTTGTTGTCCCAGCATGGAGGAGGAGGAGGAAGAGGAGAAGGGAGAGGAGAAGGAGGAGGAGGAGGAGGAGGAGGAGGGGGGAAGGAGGGGGAGGAGGAGGAGGGACAAGGGTCCAGAGCTCACAGTCAGCCTAGCTACTTAGTGAATTGGAACCTAGTAGACTGGGTTATGAGAGAGAGAGAGAGAGAGAGAGAGAGAGAGAGAGAGAGAGAGAGAGAGAGAGAGAGATTAAATATTACTTTGACCAACCAAATTCCTCTTGGAACACATAAAAGACAAATTTAGCTTTTTTATATTAGTTTGTTTGTTTATTTACTGACACAGAGTCTCAATAAATCTCCAACCCTGACTGCACTGGAACTCGCTATGTAGCCCAGGCTGGCCTCAAATACACAGATCCGCCTGCCTCGGCCATCCGAGCGCTGGGATTAAAGGTGTGTGCCACCTTGCCTAGCCTCCAAATTTTGATTTTTAAAATAAAGGCTTTAAAATATTGGGGTTGCTGAGGATGCGGCTGAGTCAGTTAGCACTTGTCAAGCACGCATGAAGCGCTGGGTTCAATCCCAGCACCACAGAATCCAGGCGTGGTGCCACGCACCTTGTTCCCACCAGCAGGGAGGTGTGGACAAAACTGTCAGGAACTCAGGGCCATCCTCAGCCACACGGGGGCCCAAGACCCTGTTTCAAAAAAAAAAAAAAAAAAAAATCCCCTGCCACAGCAATGGCATCTTCAAAGTGATCGGGGTCTGGAGGGTCAACCCTGAGAGCTTCCCTCCACCAGTGTCTCCAATCTCCCCCAAAAGGTACCCCAACTGCACCAGGGTGACTGGTCCCGGGGCCTCTGCACACAGTCCTCACGCGACCGACCCAAACTGAAGAGGTCAATCAAGAGCTCAGCGCCTCAGCCCTTGGGTATAGTAACTTAGATCCACGTTTTGTGTCGTTTGAGGTAGGTTCTTGGCAAGTAGCCCAGGCTGGATGGATCTCGTCATTCTCCTGCCTCAGCTGCCTGGATTCTGCAGCCACAGGTGTTTGTCATGATTTCTGGCTCCAGAGGCGTGCTTGCGTGTGTGTGTGTGTGTGTGTGTGTGTGTGTGTGTACCCGCATTCATCTGGAGGACAGAGGCTAACCTTGGGTGTCGTCCACCTTGTGTTTTCTGTTTTGTTTTGGTTATGTTTGCTTTATCTTACGTGTGTGCGTGTGCGTGTACGTATGGAGGCGAGAGAGCATCTTAAAGGCACCCGTCCTCATCTTCCGCCATCTGAGTGGGATGAAACTCACCTTTGCCCAGTGAGCTGCCTTGCCACCTCCACCTTGTGTTTTGAGACAGGGCCCCTCACAGGGATTCTGCTGTCTTGGTCTCCTCACGACTGAGACACAGACTACACCGCCATGCCTGGTTCACAGGGCGCTGGGGATGCTGACTGGCGGCCTATGAGCTGAGCTCCAGCCCTTCTCCAGGCCTTTAGATGGATGTCCTACTCTGTGACTGCTCCAGTGACCCACCGAGGGGCTGTCTCCTTTCCCTTCCTGTCCCCATGAGCACATCCCATCATCACTTCCCAAACAGAGTACATGACTTTTTAAAGCCCCTCCCTGAGGATTCTAGACAGGGCCTTTCAGCTAAGACTCTCCATCCCCCTAATCTTTGGGCATCTTACAAATGTACCTGCCTTGCCCATTACCTCCTATCTCCCTGCAGAAGACAAGAGGGAAAGTGACAATTCCTGGTGTCCTCAGCTTTCCCTTCCCCACCCCACTGTCCCCCCATCTCTGGGTTCCTGGGTGTCAAGACATGGAGTGGGGACACCATTGGGGACCAGAATTCTGATGGTGGCTGTCTCTTTCTGCAACTTAGAAATTCTGTACTTACAATTGGGAAGACTACAAGCAGCACGGACGCCATCACGACTTCCAGAATGACAATAACCAGGAACGGGAAACCCTAGAGGACACAGAGAGGGACAGGGCTGGGCTGGGAGCCTGCTTGGCGGATCCCACCGACCTGGTACTGAGAGGGAAGAGGTTTGGTCCTCTGCCCCACCCCCATTCTACTGGGTTCCAATGTGAAAGAACTCAGACGTGGGTGGGGGTGGGAGGTTTCCAAGGTGCAGGAAGATCCAGGTACAGGCTGGCCTGGGGTGCTTGAGAGAGCTGCAAGATGGGAGCATTCTCTTGAGAGGTTTGAGGGAGGACTCGAAATAGGTGCATATGGAGGGGAGGACTCGAAACAGGGGCATATGGAGGGGAGGACTCAAAACAGGGACATATGGAAGGGAGGACTCGAAACAGGTGCATATGGAGGGGAGGAACTGAAACAGGGGCATATGGAGGGGAGGACTCGAAACAGGGGCATATGGTGGGGAGGACTCGAAACAGGGACATATGGAGGAGGAGGACTCGAAACAGGGACATATGGAGGGGAAAACTCGAAACAGGGACATATGGAGAGAAGGACTCGAAACGGACATATGGAGGGGAGGACTCGAAACAGGGACATATGGAGGGGAGGACTCGAAACAGGGACATATGGAGGGGAGGACTCGAAACAGGTGCATATGGAGAGGAGGACTCGAAACAGGGACATATGGAGGGGAGGACTCGAAACAGGGACATATGGAGGGGAGGACTCGAAACAGGTGCATATGGAGAGGAGGACTCGAAACAGGGACATATGGAGGGGAGGACTCGAAACAGGGACATATGGAGGGGAGGACTCGAAACAGGTGCATATGGAGGACAAGGTTGATGAAGAAGAGAGGACTATAGGAGAGCTCTGGCATTCCTGGCCCACCTACTGGTATCAAAATCAAACAAGGAAACCAGGAACCGTACTTGAAAAGTGGAAGAGAATGAGAGTCATTCTCTGCTGCTTAGCCAGAGAAGACCAGCCTGGACTAAAGGAGACCCTGGCTCAAAGGGGGGAAAAAAAAGCCAGGTATGAACCAGGTATGGTAGCTAACACCTTTATTCTTAGTACCCCGGAGGTGGACACAGGAGGATCTTTGAGTTTTAGGTGTTCTTGGGCTACTTATTGAGACCCTGTTCCCAAAACCAAACAAACAAACAAACAAATACATAGCCAGGTGGTGGTGGCGCACGCCTTTAATCCCAGCACTCAGGAGGCAGAAGCAGGTGGATTTCTCTGAGTCTGAGGCCAGCCTGGTCTACAAATTGAGTTCCAGGACAGCCAGAGCTGATATACAGAGAAACCCTGTCTTGAAAAACAAAGAAAATAAAATATAAACTAAATCAGGGGCTGCGGAGGGAGAGCACTGGGAGCCTGCAGTGAGGATGGACACACGGCAGGGCTGTGCGGTGTCCAGGTATGGACTACTTACAGTCAGGAGCCTGCAGTGAGGATGGACACACAGCAGGGCTGTGCGGTGTCCAGGTACGAACTACTTACAGTCAGGAGCCTGCCTCTGTTTTCCGCGGTCACTCCATACCACCCAGCAAGGCTGAGCACTAAGGAGATACATCCATCCCTAGGCTCACATAACCAGAGTGACAGAGGTAGGCAGAGGGCATCCCGAGGACCTTTGTCCGTGTGACGTTTGGCTACATGACCCCGAGAGCCAGGCCAATGAGGACCATGACAGACACCTTGAGAACAGAAACCAAACAGAAGGAGGTTGGGTGGTACAATTAGGAATCTTCCTGGGTGGGGCCAGAGGAAAGCAGAGGCTAATAAAATCAGCGAAAAAAATGTTAAACAGGGAAATATCCAGAGCTGGTGGTGATGTGGAAACATTCTCATAGTTTTAAAACAAACAAAACAAAACAGAAAACAGCTGGGCAGCGGTGGCACAGCCTTTAATCCCAGCACTAAGGAGACAGAGACAGATGGATCTTTGTGAGTTCGAGGTCAGCCTTGTCTACAGAGTAAGTCACAGGATAGCCAGGAATGTCTTGGAAAACGAAAAGAAAGAAAGAAAACCAGAAAAAGAACATGTTGGGTTGAGGGTGTGGCTCAGCTGGCAGCGTGCTGATGAAGCACACAGAGCCCTGGGTTCCATCGCCAGGACCACGTGAACAGCGTGGCAGTGCACACCTGTGATTCCAGTGCTTGAGATGTGGAGGTTTGAGGACTGGAATTAAGTCATCCTTGGCTACATAGTGGATTAGCGTCTTGCCCGGGCTACAAGAAACCCCATCTCATAAGAAAGAAAAGAGTGGAAGAAAGGAAAGACAAAGTGCAATTCATACACAAAACCCTAAAGATTACACATTTAAAAATAATTTTAGCCGGTCGGTGGTGGTGCACACCTTTAATCTCAGCACTCAGGAGGCAGAGACAGATCTCTGTTTTTCTTTTGTTTGCTTGTTTTGTTTCTGTTTTTAGAAGGTTTCACTGTGTATCCATCTCTAGTTGATCTGGAATTCAATATATAAATAAGGTTGGCCTTGAACTCACAGAGATCCACTTGCCTCTGCCTCCTAAGTACTGGAACTAAAGCCATGTGCCATCATGGCTGACTTTTTATTTCTACATGTATTTTTATTTTCTATGCATGGATTTTGTGTATATGCATGTGCACCCTGTGCATGTTTGATTCTCGAGGATGCCAGAAGAGTGTGCTGGATCCCTGGAAGTGGAGTAAGAGGTGATTGGGAGCTATTATATTGGGTGCTGGAGGCAAACCCAGGTCCTCAGGAGCAGCACCTGAAGCTCTGAGCTGATGCATCCCTCCGGCCCCAGATTTTACTTTTTGAGGTAAAATTTTATTTTAGAAATAACACTTTTAGATTTTTGCCTAATGAAATAGTCACAACCATCTTTCCGAGCAGCAGCGTGTTTGCTATAGTGACATTTTGTATTATTTTTTATTGTTTTATTCTGTAGTCTATAGTTGCTCATTATGTAGACTAACCTTGCACTTCCTCTCCCACCATCCCCCGAGACAAGGTTTCTCTGTGTAGCCCTGGCTGTCCTGGAACTCACTCTGTAGAGCAGGCTGGTCTCAAACTCAAAGATCCGCCTGCCTCTGCCTCCCAATCAAGGAGCAGGACACCATGCTCAGTTAATGTATTCTTACGGGAAGAGGACATGGGGCTGTAGAGATGGCTTAGCCGTTAAGAACATTTGCTGTTCTTATAGAGGACTTGAGTTCAGTTCCCAGCCACCCACACTAGACAGTTCACAACTGCCTGTAACTCCAGCTCCAGAGGTTCTGTCCCCTCTTCTGACCTCTGCAGGTGCAAGTGTGCACACACACACACACAACACACATGCACGCACACAAGCACACACACATGCGTGCACACACACACACCGAAAGAAAGGAGTGCTGTAGAGGTGGCTAAGTGGCTACGAGGGCTTCTCCACAATCATGAGCTCCAGAGTTCAGGTTCTAGTACCTACTTAACAACTGAGGTACCCTCCAAAAGCCTGGAACCCTACCTCTGAGTGGGGTGGAGACAGGGAGCTCACTGGGGCTTTGCTGGCTGCCAGCCAAGCTGAGACACCACCTCCAGGTTCAGGGAGAGATCCAACCTGCTTCAAAGGGCATGATGGAGGACAACTGACTCTTTCTTCTGCCCCATGCCCCAATAAACTAAAATAAAAGTAAGGAAGATTAGGAAAGCACAGGAGGAAAGTGAAGACGAAGGCGGGAAAGGGAGTGTGCGAAGGGACAGAGATGAACAAAATTGAGAAAAGAAATGCGCACGCACACACACACACACACATACAAAGGCGCACACACACAGCGGGAGGGCAAAGTGTTAAAGGTGTAGGACAGGGCCGGGGAGCTGGCTCAGGGGGTCGGAGTGCTTGCTGCGCAAGCATGAAACCGAGTTCAGATTTCCAGCACCCACATAAAATCCAGGCCCTGCTGCCCGTGCATCCTCAGGCCTGGGAGGAGGGGGCAGAGACAGGAGGATCCCAGGACCTGCGGACCACCAGCCTAGCTCTAGCTCAGAGAGAGCCCCTGCCTGGAGAGAATAAGGTAGAGAGTGGCAAAGGACACCCCGTGTCCTCCTTAGGCCGCACAAAGGGGACACTCACACCCACACATGCCAGCCGATGCAGAAAGATATTTTTAGCCGGGCAGTGGTGGCGCACGCCTTTAATCCCAGCACTTGGGAGGCAGAGGCAAGCGGATCTCTGTGAGTTCGAGACCAGCCTGGTCTACAAGAGCTAGTTCCAGGACAGGCTCCAAAACCATAGAGAAACCCTGTCTCGAAAAACCAAAAAAAAAAAAAAAATAATAATAATAAAAAATATTTTTAAATTTTAAATTTTGGTTTGTGTCTTAAGTTGTTTATTATGTGTGCATGCGCACCCGACAGCTTGCTGGAGTCAAGTCCCCTCTTTCACCTGTGGGTCCCCGGGATGGAGCGCTGAGGGTCAGGCTGGACGGCAGGTGCGTTTCCCACTAAGACATCTCACTAGTCCTGTTGTGTTTGCTTGTTTGTTTTTAGGACAGAGTCTAGTGTAGCCCAGGCTGGCTTCGATCTTCTGCCAATCCTCCTGTCAGCCTCTCAATGTCTGTGACTGCAGAAGGCACCGCAGCAACCGGGAAAGTCAGGAGTTCAAGGTCATCTTCAGCTACACAGTGAGTTCCAGGCCAACCACAGGGCTGTACAGTAAGATTCTGCCTCAGAAACCATACATGAAACAAAAATAAACACAAAGAGCATACTCTGTGTTCCCCTGATAGTGAAGGAAAGGTGCTTCAGAAAACTGAATAGATCAAAACACCGCGAAGGCGGGTACAGTTCGGTGAGCACACGTGCAGCTCAGGGACCGTGTGCTTAGCATGCCTGAAGGCCTGGCTTCATCCTCAGCACACAAACTAACCAGCAAGAAAGACCACCCAGGGTTGCAGAGACCCTCAGCAGTTCTGAGCACACACTGCCCTTCAGAGGACCGAGTTCAGTTCCCAGCACCCACCTGGTAGCTCACACCGCGGGGGGGGGGGGGGGGGAACCTGCAAAGAAGCCATTTGGCAGAAAATTTGAATTCCTCTAGAGTCAGCACTTCTGGGAAATCAAAATATGTACTCAACTTTCACATCTCCATAGACACCTCGCTGCTCTTTACCAGACACTCTCCTAAGGATGCGAGGCCTGGCTCTGACCACTCAGAGAGGCATGGTGTTCGGAATCCTAAAAACCGGGTGGTGTCCTAATCAAGGCCTTGCACCCTTCTCCAGGGGTAAAACTCTTGCCTTGCCAAAGAACATTGGATTTGTTATTTTCTTTTTTGTTTGCTTGTTTGTTGCAACAAGGTTTCTCTGTGCAGCCCTGGTGTGCTGGAACTTGCTCTGTAGGCCAGGTTGACCTCAAGCTCAGAGATCCGCCAGTCACTGTCTCTTGGGTGCTGGGAGTAGAGGTGAATAACCCACCTTGCTGTGTAATTCAACCCCCAAACTCTGGAGGCAGAAGTAGATGGATCCTTGGTGAGGAGCCACAGCAAGACTCAGGACAACCAGGGCTGGGGAAGTCACACACAGGCCCTGAGCAGGGGGACAGAAACTACTGTTGCTTTGTTGCTTGGGCCTGGCACCAAGCTGCCTTCTGAAAATGATGTTTCTATCCATAGGTTAATGCTGCCTCTGCTTTGGTCAGAGAATCTTCTGTCTGTAGGAGGCAAGCGGGTAATGCAGGGATTCACGATTGGTCAGGAGCTGAGAATAAGTGAGCACTCAGCTCTGACAGGACATCTGTGTCACTTGTTCCTCAGGAACGTCACAGGAGAAAGGGAGAGAACAGAGGAGCTGGAGGATGGGGAGAAGGCCCGGAAGGGCAGTCTTCTGACATGCTGTGGCTATTGCCCCCGTGAGCCTGGGTCAGCAGGGGCTGCTGTGTGAAAGCGGCTGTTGACATCTCTCCTCAGAGAGGGTTCAGGGACCCCACCCATCCAGAGGAGCCATGGGCAAGAAAGTGGGAAAGTCATAGTCCTCTGTGGTGTGGTCACTTGTACACGGCCTCGGTCAAGGAAATAACCAAGTGCCGGTGTGCATAGAGGAAACACCAATTAGTGCAGGAGGCACCAAAACTTCATGGGAAGAAAAGCATTTTCTTAAAAAGAGAAAAAGGAGGGGCTGGAAAATGGGCTCAGCAGCCGAGAGCACTTTCTGCTCTTGCAGAGAACCTGGGTCCAGTTCCCTTCGCCCTCATGGAGGCCACCTGTAAGTCCAGGTCCAGCTCCAGGTCTACGTGACACTCCTTGTACCTCTCCAGGATGGAACACAGCTACACATACACACAGACACGTAATGAAAAGGAAAACAAATCTTCAAAAGACTATACGAAGGGAGAAAAAAGGGGAGGGGCTAGAGAGCCGGCTCGGAGGTTACAGCTCTTGCAGAGCACAGGAGTCCCTTCCTAGCATTCACGTGAGGATGGTTTATAGCCGCCTGTAACTCCAGCTGTAGAGGACGGCTGCACCTAGACACACATACACATGATTAGAATGATAAAGTAAACCTTTAAAAAAAAAAGAACCATCTGTCCAATTTTACTAGGATAATGTGACCAAAACCAACTTGGGGAAGAAAAGGTTTATGTCGGCTTACAGCGGACAGTTCATCCCTGACGGAAGCCAAGGCTCTGGAACCCGGAGGCAGGAGCTGAAGCAGATGCCACAGACTGCTGCTTACTGGCTGCTCGCTCTGGGGCCTGCTCAGCCTGCTTTCCCATAGTCCCAGGATCACCGGCGGGGGGGGGGGGGGGGGGGGGGGGGGGCGCACGGGACGGCTCCGCCCTCAGTGGGTTGGGTTGGGCCCCGTCAGTCACTGACCAAGAAAATACCTCCCCAGACCTCCCCACAGGCCAATCTGAGGAAGGCAATTCCTCAGCCGAGGCACCTTCTTCCCAGAAGCCCCCAGCTTGTGTCTAGGTGATAAAACACGAAACAAACAGACAAAACACCACACTATTCTACTTTTTCAAACTTTTTTTTCCTGATGTATAATTGGTTTGTTCTCATTTTGCTTTGGAGACAGCATCTCACGTAGCTCAGGTAGGTGAGGATCTCTGAGCACGTGTGTGCCTCTGCGTCTGGTCTATGTTGCGCTAGGAATAGAACACAGGGCCCCATGCAAGCTCAGCAAGTGCTCTACCCACGTCCCCAGCCTTTCAAACTCCTTTCCATGAGAGCTGATGGTTTTCCATCACTGATCCAGGCTCCCCAGCTTCGGCTCCCACGGTGCCTCCTACAAGATTATTTCCAGCCCCTCTCAGTCCTCACCAACCTGCCCTACATCTCCTACCCTCCAGCCTTCCTCCGGGAGCACGGATCCAGAAGGCAATTTAGATCAACTTATTTCTGTCTTCCAGGGAGAGGGCTATGAAGGGAGGGCTGCCAAGTCTCCAGGGCCTGGATTGTGACATACTTACAGCCGTGAAGCCATTGAATAAAGACAACAGTTTCTTCAAGAAAGAATATGGCGTGTGTATTTCAGTCATGACGGACAGACCTGGGTGCTCTGGATACTTAAGTCAGCATCTTCTGTAAACTTCTGGGCTGCTGAGTCCTAGCATGTCACCAAGGGACACTCAAGTGACTCGCTCTGTTTCCTGACTGCCTGGTGACTTCCCTAGGATGCTTGGCGCAACCCTCAACCTTCATCACATCACAATAGGAAGATGGCTGGACACGGTGGCACCCACCTTCAGTCCCAGCACAAACACCCCACAAGGGTCGGATGCCCCTACTCCAGTGACTCCCAACTGCCTGGAATTCCAGCTCTGTGGGACTGGATGCCTTCTTCTGGCCCCAGTGGGCCCCTGAGTCACGTGGCAGACAACTCACATGCTCACACACGCACATACAGAAAAATAAAGATATAAAAAAGCATAACAAAACAGTTGGGAGCTGGGGAGAGATTGACAGTAGGAAAACAGCCCCTCCCCCACAGCCATTACCTGGCTCCTTCAAACAGGCCACACAGGACCTCGGAGGAGATAAGCCTCCTATATGCCACCAAGGGACCAGGGCTACCTGGACTCCCAAGCAAAGTGGTCATTCAGCACTTATATTTTGAATGACTGACATCCACTGCCCCTAAATCCTGACCCCATAGGTGCTCATTAAACCTGGGTGGAATTAATAAGAAAGTGGCTTCGAGGTCATACATCTTGTTTTGTTGGGTTTTAATTTAATGAAAACTTTAGCTTTTAAATATATATATATATGTGTGTGTGTGTGTGTATACACACACATATATTTACCTTTATTTTGTGTATGAAAGTTTTGCCTGTGCTCCATGTGTGTGCAGAGCCTATAGAGGTCCCTGATACTGGGGTTATATATGGCTGTGAGCCACAATGTGAGTGCTGATCGTCAGGGTTAATGGTAAATACATTTATCCACTGAGTATCTTGTCAGCCAATGCACTGGCTTTTTTATGTATTTTATGAGGTCCTCAATGTTGCAAGGCAGGCATTCTACTGCCTGAACCCAGGTTAACCTCAAACTAAGTAGGCAGCTGAGAATAATCTTGTACTTTTCTTTCTTCCTTTTTCTTTCTTTTTTTCTTTCTTTCTTTCTATTTATTTATTTATTTATTTATTTTTTGGGAGGCAGGGTCCTATGTATTCCAGATGGCCTGGAACTTGCTATGTAGACCAGGCTGACCTCGAACTCACAAAGACCCACCTGCCTGTGCCTCCTGAGTGCTGGGATTACAGGCGTGCGCCACCACTGCTGGCTTCACCCTTTGAACCACCTCTGAAGATTTACAGTGTCCTGCTTCCCCCGCGCGGCAGGTGGAGGGATGTGTTTCTCTCTTCCACAAAGAATTCTGAGCCACTGATCGCTGTTGAATCCGCAGGATTTTGAGCTTAAAGGATTTCCTTGAACTGCAAAATTACGCCGGCCTGATGGAGCAGCAGCGAAGGTGGAATTCTGGAGCTGTCCCTCGGTGGTCACTAGGGGGCGCTACGCCCACAGAAAACAATTGCCGCTTCTCTGCTCCGCGTCCCTAGGGTGCAGGAGCCTGCTTCCCCACTGGGTAAGGCCCTCCAAACTGTCCCCTCGTGCCAGGTGCGCGGGCATCAGTATCTTCAAACACTGTTTTGTGCCATGTTGCGCTGGCACACGTTGGTTGAGGGCTCCATGTCCCCACTTACCCCGAGTCCTCTCTTCTCTCCTTCCTTCCCATTTTCCTCTTCTCCCTTCTCACCTCTTTAAGACAGATCTCTTGTAGCCCTGGCTGTCCTCAAACTCCATGTTGCCGAGGATAACTTTGGAACTCTGGCTTATTAACTCTGTCTGTCCGTAGTTCTCTGCTGAAGGCATGAGGAAGCAATGCTCTGGGAGTCTCCTGGGGCCCCGGTCACAGAGCTGAGAACGCTCTTGGACGCTTTCTTTGTTGCTCTTTTTGTTTTCCTTCTTTCCTCCCTCTCTCCCTCCTTCCCTTCCCTCCTCTATTTATCTCTTAATTAATTAATTAACTTATTTTTGAGACAGGTAGCTCTGGCTGTCCTGGAACTCACTATGTAGACCAGGCTGACCTCAAACCCTGAGACCTGCCTGCCTCTTCCTCCCAAGTGCTGGGATTAAAGGTGTATACCACCACCTTTATTTTATTTTATTATTTTTTGAGTTTTCTTTTATTTTTGAGATTGTAATATAATTACATTTCTCCCTTCCCTTACCTCCCTCAAATCCTACCATATATCCCTCCTTACTCTCTTTCAAATTCATGGCTCATTTCTTATTATCCATTGTCACAGACACAGATGTGTGTGTGTCCGTGCGTGTGTCCATACATGCACCTCAGGACACCTGCCCAGTCTGTATAATGCTTCTTGTATCTATGTTTTCAGGGCCGACCACTTGGCACGGGATAACCAAATGGCGCTCTCTTCCTTGGGGAAGAGTATTTCTCCCCGCTCGGAGTTCTTCAGTTGGCTGACGTTCTTTGTGTACGACTGAGGCCTCGCGGGCTTTTCTCTGTCTACTTTGAGAATCTATTGGTGTCATCCTTGTTTAGTTCACGTGTAGGTCTTCATGTTGGTGATGAATTATGGGTGGAGCTTCTGATATTTCTAGAAGACACAGACAGTCTCACAGCAAACTCCCTGATCGTCCATACAGCCTTCACCTCTCCTCTTCTGTAATGTTCCCTAGGCCTTAGGTGCAAGGATATAACTGTATCCACTGGGGATCCCCAACTCTCCCATGGCCTTTTGTTTTGTTTTGCTTTGGTTTTTTTTTTGGGGGGGGGGACAGGGTTTCACTGTGTAGACTTGGCTATTCTGGAATAAGAGTAGCTTCTAATTCACAGAGATCCACCTGTCTCTGTCTCCCCGGTGCTGGGGTTAAAGGCATATGCTACCACCAGCCAGTAGCTTTTTAAAGATTTATTTTATAGGGCTGGAGAGGTGGCTCAGCGGTTAAGAGCACTGGCTGCTCTTCCAAAAGTCCTGAGTTCAATTCCCAGCAACCATATGGTGGCTCACAACCACCTGTAATGAGATTTGGCGCCCTCTTTTGGCCTGCAGGCATACATGGAGGCAGAATGTTGTATACATAATAAATAAATCTAAAAAAAAAAAAGATTTATTTTATAGGCAGTGGTGGCACACACCTTTAATCCCAGCACGCGGGAGGCAGAGACAGGCAGATCTCTGAAAAAAATGTATTTTATTTTACATGTCCAAGTGTTTTGTCTGCATGTATGTCTGTGCACTATATGTGTGCCTGGTGCCTTGGAGGTCAGAAAAGGAAGGCAGACCCCTTGGAATTGGGGTTATGAACAATTGTGAGCCATCTTGTGGGTGCTGGGAACCAAACCCAGGCCCTCTGAAGAGCAACACGTGCTTTTAAGCACTGAGCATCTCTCCACCCTTCACCTTAAACTCTTTTTTGTTTGCTTGTTTTTCAAGACAAGGTTTCTCTGTGTAGCCCCGGCTGTTCTGGAACTTGCTCTGCAGACCAGGCTGGCTTTGAATTCACAGAGATCTGCTCCTGTGTGCTGAGATTAAAGGTGTGCGCCGCCACCACTTGGCACCTCTCCTTTCAGTTGATGATGTCACAGGTTCCGTCCCAGTGACAGGAAGCTGACTGAAGAGTTCCAGTCACCAGCTAGGAGCTTTGGATGTGTCGATCCACGCTTCAGTGTTTCTACCAGTAAATATTAACTATGCGTGATAATGGGCTTCACCGACATTTTCTTAAGTGGGGGGGTAGATTTCCTGTCACAGTGAACTTGGTGCTATCTTTATCCCTTCTTCACAGATGAGGTGACGGAGGCATAAAGGATTAGACATCTAAAGCTAAAAGGATCTTTGCAAAATCTCTCTCTCCCTCCCTCTCTCTCATCAGCACGTCAGGCAAGTGAGACCCACTCCAGTTTCCTGTTTATCCGAGAAAACTTGCCCTGATGCTAAGCTGGTCTTGAACTTTTGACCCTCGGGCTTAGGTAACAGGTTTGAGCCTTTGGCCTCTGCATTCTTAGGAGGGTTTCCCAGCAGCCCTCTCAGCTGGGTGCACCTGCTGAGCCTGGCAGGGGGCATCATGGGAATCGGGATCACATCCTGAACCAAGCAAATGAGAGCTCATTTAGGGAAACAAACCCTTTCTGACCTGAAATTTAGCCAAATCCTCTGGGGGTCAAAGAAAACAATCGGCCCAGCAGAGGAATTTCCCTGCTGGTGTCGTTTGCATTGTGCTGTGGCTCTCCTTGGATGGGAAGCAGGAAGGTCAATGGCAGAATTGCTCAGGAGGCTCGCAGCAGGTCAGGTGCTGACGCGGCCTGGAATTCTCCCTCCTTCCCTGGAGGCAGCCTCAGGGACAGCTGCTAGTATAAAAAATGATAAGGCAAGCCTGGCATCCCAGCACTTCAGATCAACAAGGATTTGAAGCATGGCTGGAGGACACAGAGAAACCATGTCTCAGAAGTCTCAGAACAAGCAGGTATCTGAGAAACTGGACTTGTATCAAATGCCAACAAAATGGAGTCAGGAGGCCAGGAAGGAGCACTCATAGGGGAATGTCCACCTACAGGATGAAGTGAGACTGCAGGATACCTGGGCAGCATTGCGGCTATCCCTGCCTAGAATCCCCCTGTGAGGGGCTGGGGGCGTGGCTTGGCTGAAGAGTCCTGGCCTGGCTTTTGGGACCCAAATTCACTCCCAGCAATCAGCTTCACACATAAAGTGCCAGGGAGAGGACTCGGTCTGTAGCAAAGTGCTTGTCTGGCAAACATGAGAGCCTAGGCTTGTGCCCCAGAAACCCCATTAAAAAAAAAAAAAAAAAAAAGCCAGGTGAAGCAGCAGCATGTGTCGGTCATACAAGCACAAGGAATTAAAGCAGGCGGATCCCTGGAGCTTGCTGACCTACACACACATTCACACAGAGGAAGACAATGTCAACCTCTGGCCTCAGGAAACAAGAGCCTGCCTGCATGTGCGCATACACACACACACACACACACACACAAACATGTATACACCTAACATAAACACACAATTAAAGTAAATAATATCTTACACAAAGAGTGGAGGCCAGGTGTGGTGGCACCCCTGTGATGCCAGCACTAGGGAGGTTAGAGGCAGGAGGATGGCGAATTCCCAGCCAGTCTGGCTACAAAACAAGATCCTTCTAATAAGAACCAAGGGCCAAGCAGCTGGAGCAATGGCTCACGGCCTGAGTGCCTACCACACACGAACAAAAGACCTGAATTTGGAGCCTCAGAGCACAGGTCAAAAGCGGGTGCAGTGGTGCATGCGTGTAACCTCGGGCATGGGGAGAGTCAAGGGACCCCTGGGGCTCGCGGGCGGGAATGGGGAGAGGGTCAGGGGACCCCTGGGTTCGCTGGCGGGGATGAGGAGAGTCAGGGGACCCCTGGACTCGCTGCTGAGCATGGGGAGAGTCAGGGGATCCCTGGATCTCGCTGGCAGGGATGGGGAGAGTCAGGGGACCCCTGGGCTCGCTAGCAGCCAGTCTAGTTGATTTGGTGAGCTCCAAGTTCAGTGAGAGGCTACACCAAATGAGAAGGTGGGTCTGGGGGCATGGCTTATCTATCTTCAGCACTGTATCCACAGGAGGATTGGGAGTTCCAGGTCATCCTCCTCATTGGAGTGAGTTTGAGGTCAGTCTGAACTAAAAATCCTGTCTCAAAGATAAATAAATCTCTAAACAAATGAAAAAATTGAGGTGGGGAGGGATAAGAGAAGACAGTCTCTGATTTCCACATGTAAGCACACATACATACACATTCACACACACAAATCAAACAAGGAGACATACACACCAAGGGCTGAGTGTGTCGCAGTGGTAGAGGCCTTCTCTGGAATGTGTACAGCCCGAGCCTCATTTTCAGCACTGAAGAAACAGTCTACCTGGGACTGGTGAGATGTTTGCTGCCAAGCCTAACAATCTAAGTTTGATTCCCAGGAGCCACACAGTAAAAAAAAATGAGAACTAACTCCCGAAGGCTGCCCCTGACCATCACATGGGGCGGGGGCAAGGCACTGGCGCATGCGCACACACAACATAAAGAAATAAATGAACTGGGCAGTGGTGGCGCACGCCACTCAGGAGACAGAGTCAGGCAGGACAGTCAGGGTGGTTACTCAGAGACACTGCCTTGAAAAAAACAAAACAAAAGAAAGAAAAAAAAGAAAGAAAGAAAGGTATTTTTAAATTAGCCAGGCTAAAGGGTGCATTTAAATAATGAAATGGCATTGTAATGTCACAGGTCTCATACATCCTTTCTGAGAAGTAAAGAAATCTGGGTGACATAGCTCAGCATGACCATGGGAAAACAGTTTTATATTGAGTATTATAGGAAATAAGGATGAAAAACACCTGAGTGTTTCATTTGGGCACAATGTCATTTTAATTTTTAATTTTTTAACATTTTATTTATTTTTTTTATTTATTTTTTATTTTTTTATTTTTTTTGGTTTTTCGAGACAGGGTTTCTCTGTGGTTTTGGAGCCTGTCCTGGAACTAGCTCTTGTAGACCAGGCTGGGATCCGCCTGTCTCTGCCTCCCGAGTGCTGGGATTAAAGGCGTGCGCCACCACTGCCCGGCCTTATTTCTTTATTATATAGGTTGGTTCTCATCTTCCACTATGTGGGTCTCAGGGATGGAACTCAGGTGGTCAAGTCTAGGGTCTCTTGTTTTTCATTGTTGAGAGGTGTCTAGCCCAGTCTGGTCTATAACTTGCTATGTAACCCAGGCTAGCCTGCAACTCACTATGTAGCCCGGCTGGTCTTGAGTGCTGGATCCTCCTGCCTCAGCCTTCCAGCACCGACTGGGACTGACATTTCTAAGGTTTGCAGTAGAAGGCAAGTGGCTTTGCCCGTCCCTCCTCAGGTTCCCCTTCTGTAGCGTGGACTTTTGATGGCACCTTCCTCAGAGCTGATTTGAGTTTCTATGGATTCTAAGGCATTCTGTGAAGCTCTGGGCACTTAGGAATCACTCAGCGAACAGTAATGGCCACTACAGTTATGCCATGGATGGTTGCCCTTGGCAAGCCTGTCTCCCCACAGTTGCCAGGAGCACTTCTGCCCCACGTACCCCGATAACTGTCAGAACCGCCCCCCACTCAACCAGGACTCTCACCAAGCATTGTAAAAAAAATGTATTTCAATTATAATACATGTTGCTTATTTATTTGTCTTATTTGTGTGTGGACAGGCACAGCTGCCCTGGCGTGTGAGTACCATGCAGATGTGGAGGTCAGAGGACAACTTGCAGGAGTCAGTTCTTTCCTCCCACAATCTGAAACCTGGGGATCAAATTCGGGTTATCTGGCATGGCAATAGGGGCTTTACCCAGGGACTCATCTCTCTGGCTCCGAGTGTGGCCTTTCACATCTAGCCTCCGTGAGCAGCAATGATGTCTCTAAGACCGACTAGCTGTCGCCTGTAGTAAAAAGTAGTTCTTTTTGTCTTCCTGAAGAATATTCCATGGTACGGACAAACCCTGGCTCAACATTCACTCCTGGACACACAATTGGCCACTTCAAGTCATTCGCAATAATGAATAAAGCTGCTATATCTACTGTGTGACAACCATGGAGAGTGGGCTTTCTGGGGGGGTGCAGCACAGTAGCTAGCTGGAGGACTATTAGAGTTCAAGAGAATGGACAAGCTGAAATCCCAGCAGCCACTGGGGAAAGGCGAGTCATGCCTTGTGGCTTAGGGTCCGAGAAAGAAGACAGGTTGGGCCAGCAAGATGGCTTAGTGGGTAAAGGTACTTGCTGTAATGCCTGCCATCCATCTTTGGAAGCCCCCTCCCCCTGGGAGTTGACTTGGTCAGGACTCTACCTCCAGGAAAGCCCTCCAAGTGCTGACACCTCGCTCAGGGAGCGTCAGGACCACTCCCATAGGCCGCTGTCCAAAAATGGAACATGTGATTTTAGGGTTTTGTGTGCCCTGCCCCTCTGTCTCTCCCCGCCTCAGCAGTGCTTTTCTGGCCACCGGGAAACGCTGCATTTAGTAAACATGGGCATTGATTCCGTCTAATTGGTCTGATTGGAATTATTTGTGTTGGCCGAGAGGCTCATCTTAAGGAATATACCTAACACTTGCCACCAAACCTGGTGTCCTGAATTCAATCCCAGGACCCACATGATCAAAGAAGAGAACCAACTTCCACAAGTTGTTCTCTGAACTCCACACACATGCCGTGGCACACACATGTATGCATGCCCACCCCACATACACAATTAGACACATAAAAAAGAAAGCAAATTCAGCAGTGGAGGTCTGCAAGTATCTGTATGGGGCATGGAAAGGCAGAGGGGTCTTCAGAGAAATTAGTGAGAAAACCCAGAGGGTCAGAGGGGATGAGCTTAGGATGCTTTCGCTGCACAAAATAAATAAATAAATAAAATGTGTGTGCTAGTTTGCTTTCTATTGCAATCGCAAAGACTTGGACAGCATCCCAACTTTCTTGGGTCTCTGGAGATGTCAATGCCCCCAAACAACAGGAAGCAGTCTAAAGAGTGCAGCGACCCCATTCCTGCCTCACCAGCAGCCTTTCCTCTTTCCTTGCCTTTTATAATAAACAAAAGGGAGGAACGTTAGGAACCAGGTGCTCCCCAGCCACCTTCAGTGACTCAGCACCAGCGGCCATGTTATCAGCAGCCACCAACTGCCGCATGGAAACCATTTAAAGGGATTCCCGCCGTCACAGTCCACTCTCTCACTGTCTGTCTCTCACTCTCTGTTTCTCTGTGTTTCTCCCTCTCTGCCTCTGTCTCTCTGTCTTGTCCCAACTCTGAGGCAGCCTTTCAGCACCTCCCAAAGCGTCTCTTGACATTGTGTGATGTGATTTCTGCAGCATTCCTCGGCGTCGACCACCAAGGTACTCTTCCAAAGACACTCTAACACACATGGAACTGGAGAAGTATCTGAGCGCTACACCCTGATCGACTGGCTGGGACAGAGAGAGAAAGAGAGATTGGGTCTGGCCTGGACTTTTGAAAGCTCAAAGCCCATCCCACTGGCACACTTCCTCCACAAGACCACACCCCCTAATCCGTCTCATACAGTGCCTCCCTAATGACTGAGCCTTCAAATGGATGAGCCTACGGGGGCCATTCTAGTTTGACCAACCACAGTTAGTAAGCAGCATGGCCTCTGTTTCAGTTCCTGCCTTGAATTCTTGCTCTATGACCTGGAAGTTGTAATATGAGCTAAACTCTCTTCCCAACTCCTTTCTGGAGGTGGCCTGGGGAGCACCTGACTCCTAACAGTCTCCCTTTTGCTTATTAGAAACATGTGAGGGGCTAGAAAGGAGGGCTGATGGGGCAGGAATACGGGTGCTGCCCTCCTTAGACCGCTTCCTGTTGTCTGGGAGCATAGACATCTTCGGGACCTACGAAACCTAGGATGCTGGCCGAGTCCTAGGAAAGCAAGCTGTTTCACTCACTGTCCGTGCTCTGTGGGACCATCTGGGGCTGGGGACTTGCAAGCAGTAGCTGGAGCAGTTTGTGAGGCTGGACCACCAGGGGTTAGCCTTTGAGTCTGTCCGGGATGCAGATTTTGAAGGGGCATCTGGAGCTGGCAGGATGCTGGGGCGGATATATACTAGTGAGAGAAGGTAAAGTTAAGGCGTTCTGGGGAAATTTTTTTCCTTAAGTGTCCTTTTGAAACTTTTAGGCATTTGGTCCTGGTATTAGGAATATTTCCTAAGCGAGCTCTCTGACGACACAAAAATTCCTAATCAAGCCAAATCAAAACAAGCCAAATTAAGAAATATCCAGGTTTAATGGGAGATCTGCGCTCTCGGGTGGCCCCGAGGGGGAAACAGGAAGCCGCAGAAAAGCGACCCCCGGGAGGAAGAAAGGGGGACCACGTGTTTTTCTTTTGGGGGATCACTTAAGTACCCAGGGGAGTGGTCCTGACCCCACCCCGAGGGAGGGGCCTAGACTCCCAACCTAACACCTGGTAGCTGGGAAAGGGGGAGAGAGAGATTCCACCTTGTAGTATTTCATTTGCATTTTAATAAATAAAACTTGCCTGAAGTTCAGATAGTAAAACAGCCCCACTGGTCAGCCTTACAGACCAGGCAGTGGTGGCATACACCTTTAATCCCAGTAGCCATACTAGTTTGCCATAGAAACCGGGCAGTAGTGGTGCATGCCTTTAATCCCAGCACTAGAGAAGAATGTGAGACAGGAAAAGACAGCTCACACACAGAGAGTCTCTCACAGAATCATTCTGAGATTCCTAGAGGCAGGACTGAGGTAGAGGTAAGAGCCAGTGGCTGGCTGTTTTGCTTTTCTGACCTTCGGGTTGAACCCAATTTCTGTTTCTGGGTTTTTAATAATCGTGCTCCACCACCCTCAGGAAGAGGCAAAATCGGCAGGTGGGGAACAGGTTGTTGGCCGACGGTACTTATCTGGAGTCAGTCTGACCTGTGAGAGATGGATCCATGTCGATTCCCTGACCCTTACAATAAGTTTTTTAAGTTTACAAAGAGAGGTACGTTTTAGATATGTCAGCATTGCCACTGTTTGTAATCCGCACTAAAATCCACACTGTAGAAAAGGCAGTAGACTCACGCCTTTGGATCGTAGTAGATGCTTGGGGACCCAAAATGATTTTGGGCTAAAATATTAACACACTTTCCGGAGAGCTGAATACACAGATTGGACAGAGATGTTTCCAGCTCAGTGAGAAGCATTTTTAAGTCTCTACTTAGAAGACAAGAGGAAATTTAAACTCTTGAGCTTGTGGCTATGATAATAGTAGTCAGAGCTCACCAGAGCTGGGCTAACAGCTCCTCAGAACTCCACTGACTAATGCTAAACTCAGTGTTTGAAGTCTTGATGTTACAATAGCACACAGAGGCAATGAAATCTGAAACAATTTTCTTTGTTTTGTTTTGTTTGAGACAAAAGTTTCTCTGGGTAGTCCTGGCTATCCTGGAACTCACTCTGTAAACCAAGCTGGCCTCAAACTCACAGAAATCCTCCTGCCTCTGTCCCCCCTCCCCCGCCAAGTGCTGGGATTAAAGGTGTGCGCCACCACACTCAGTTCCAACATTTTTCATTTTTACATATATCTTAAATCACTCTCTTATGCCTTTACAAGTAACATTTGCGTACCTTAAGACATTTTCTTTCACCTTTATAACTTGCATTTACACATCTTAAAATATTTCCTTAGACACTCCCGATTTAAGCTTTTGTATCTCCAGACCTTACATAAACTTTACACCACTCTTCTGTCCCTGTCATCACCATGAGACCCAGGTGGCTGATTACTGAGAGCAGTCACTGGAAAGGGAGCTCCTTTAAGTAAAGAAAGAGTGAAAAGTTACACTTAATCTATTTTGTGAGTGCCTCTCTTCTCAGCTGGGGGCCTGGGAAAGTGAGGCCTCAGGCCTGGTTTTTACACTGAAGAGAACTGAGCAGGCAGCTGAAGCCTTGGCTGCTGCTGTTGAACTGAGGGAAAACTAGCAAAGCTACGGCTAGCCCATCAGTCAACCCCATCAGAGATCTGGGGCAGATACATTTTACCTGAGTAAGCCAAAAGTGCAGACCAAGCAGCTCCAAAATTATTAAAAATGACAGGTCCTTGCCGCCTACCTGGACAATTACCCTAGATCCCTCCATGGTCCTGGGGGCAGAGGTCTCGGAGCAGCGTCAGTTGTGGCCATGAGGCCCAGAATATCCAACAGACTTTCCCCTGGAGTAGGAACCTGAGGGGGCGGGGCAGCTTACCTTATTTATCTAGGCAAAGCAAGGCAATCAACTCCGCAGTATCCTGCTCAACCACAGTTTGGACAGGGTCTGAAGGCAGTCAAGGTGAAGAACAGGTTTTGATGGAGCGGCTGACTTTGCCACATTTAAATCATGCTCCAGGTGGAGATTCTGTACCCATCATCTTCTTTGGGGGAGATTATGGGTGCTGCCAGGAGTTGGCGTGTCTCTTTACCACAAAAAGGCCCCCCTTTTAATTAAACACTTTGAATGCCATATTCAGCAGATCTCTGAAGAGTTTGAAGATCATCTACTAAGTATATCTAAACTAAAGAAGCATTGCTTGTGTAACTTTGAAACTATACACAAGAGGCTAAACACAACTTGTTCTGTAATGAATTTCACCAGTGTTGAGCACTCTGCAAGTGCAGTTCTGACCATACGAAAGATTCTCGCCGTCTGAAAGGTGACTGCTGGCTCGCACGCCTTACCTTCCATCCTTGTTAGGTTTAGACTTAAAAAGAGCATTTTTTTTAATTGAAGTTTTTTTTTTTTTTTTTGGTTTTTCGAGACAGGGTTTCTCTGTGGTTTGAAGATTTTCTAATATCAAAATAAAACTTTTCATCATAGACACAGTCAGTAGGGAGACCAGCAGTTTTACTGATCCTTTTATAGTTCACCATTACAGGACACTGCAGTTTTTTGTATTGCTTAGTTCACACAAATGGCTGAAGGTTAACAAGAGCAAGGACAAAGTAGCTAGATAAATATTATTATAAATCTGAGCAGACCTGAGGAACTTATAAATCTTAAATATCAAATATATCTTATTTTTCAAGCATATATTGCTACTTATTTAAGTTTTCTAGTAGCTTGGTGTTGAACAGTTAGCAAAGACGTAAGCATTTAGGTAAAAATCTGTAAGTCAGCTTTTGTTAGCCCGAGTACGTCTTTATAACCTTAAAATTTCATCATCACGTGCAGTATATTCTAAACCAGGGTTGAATCATATGTATAGTATGCTGCAGCAAATATATTCTTAGATTTTTGCTATCATACAAAGGTCCATACTAATCCAAACATCTGAGACTCTTTGCTTCCCCAGTCCAGAAAGATGATAAACAGAGGCTTCTCAGGACTAAGATGTTTACAGTTCTTGCTCTGCGCCACCTGCTTGTCTGAAGATGGCGGGTAAGTCACATGGTATTAACTCTTTAACCTTCGGGAAGATGACTGCCAGCCCTGCAGCTCCTTGCTGCATGAGGTTCATTGGCCAAGAGGGAAGACGGAGGAGAGCTACATGGTTACATGGTTGCTGTTTAAAAACATCTGTTTAGTAGGTCTTTTTTTGTTTTGTTTTGTTTTGTTTTGTTTTGTTTTTCAGGACATGGTTTCTCTGTAGCTTTGGAGCCTGTCCTGGAACTAGCTCTTGTAGACCAGGCTGGCCTCGAACTCACAGAGATCCGCCTGCCTCTGCCTCCCAAGTGCTGGGATTAAAAGAGTGAGCCACCATCGCCCACTTTTGTTTCACTTTTTTGGAGACAGGATCTCAGGCAGCCCAGATGGAATTCTGATCCCCCTGCCTCTACTTAACACCGCCACACCTGGGTAACACTTATATGTGTGATTGTGTGTTATAAATATGCGTTTGCATGCACATACACCATATATATGCATAATATATGTGACATAACATAATACATGTGATGTATACATATGTATATATAAATTCAATGGAAGAGTATTTGGGACTGTAGTACTTGCTTAGTACATCCTCAGCAACAAAAAAAATAAATAAACTTTTGATGGATGGTGGTAGTGCACGCCTTTAATCCAAGCACTCAAGAGGCAGAGGCAGGAGGATCTCTGAGTTTGAGGTCAACCTGGTCTATAGAGTGAGTTCCAGGACAACCACAGCTACACAGCAAAACCCTGTCTTGAAGAAAAAAAGAAGACTTTTTAGTCAGAGAATTCCAGAGTGCTACGGGCTACAGCGTCAGAGACAGACGAGCATCAGAGACAGCCGAGCATCCGGTAACCAGACAATCTGTTCCAAGAAAAACAGGAAGCCTGGGACCTGCCCTGTGATCTCTCTTTGTGACTTCAAGTCCTGAAGTCAGGCCTGAACACTCTGCCTGGCTCTGGCTTCCTTTCCTAGCTCCGGAAGGAGCAAAAAAAAAAAAAAAAAAAAAAATCTTGTGAGGCCCTGGTGGCTTATGTTGGGGTAGC
Organism: Chionomys nivalis; assembly: GCF_950005125.1. Lineage (NCBI taxonomy): Eukaryota > Metazoa > Chordata > Mammalia > Rodentia > Cricetidae > Chionomys > Chionomys nivalis. The sequence continues at coordinate 21,369,265 of NC_080089.1, read as the reverse complement.
ATACCTTAATGGCCCTGTGGTTTTCCTGTACTTTACCAAAAAGGATACCCCCCAGGCCACCTGTGGTCAACCCGTAAAAGGAATAAAAAAATCTCTGCATCTGAGATTGTTGGCGCTCTAGAAGATGCACGTGTGTTCATTCACACGCTCACTCAGTCATTCACTTGTTCTTTAATTCACTCACTCCCTCATGCACGCGTTCACCCACTCACTCAGGCATACATCCATTCATTCATTTGCTCACTCATTCATTCGGTCAATCGCTCATTAATTTGTCATTTAAAAACATTGATTCGAGCTGGGCGGTGGTGGCGCACGCCTTTAATCCCAGCACTTGGGAGGCAGAGGCAGGCGGATCTCTGTGAGTTCGAGGCCAGCCTGGTCTACAAGAGCTAGTTCCAGGACAGGCTCCAAAACCACAGAGAAACCCTGTCTCAAAAAACCAAAAAAAAAAAAAACAAAACATTGATTCAGTGAGTCATCAGTTACCAAGACAGACCTGATGAGTGGAAAGTGTACCTAAGTCAGTCCCGTGAGGCTAGTGGCTCACACACCATACACATATGTATGCTCGAGCCCCCATATAGATAATAAATCTTTAAAGAAAATCTGCATGTGTTGTTTGTATGTTTACCTGTTCATGTGTGTGTAGCTGTGTGTGGGTACATGTGTGCACTTGTGAAGACCAGACGTCTTCCTCTGTCACTCTTTGTCACTCTCCATTGAATTTCTTTTCAATGCTTTTCTTTTGAGGCTGGAGGGAGACTGAACTCGAGTTGCCAGTCTTGCCAACTGAGTTGTCCTTCCTATTGGATGCAGGGTCTCTCACTGTACACGGAGCTCTCTGATTCAGCTGGGCTTGCTGGAGAGTGAGCTCCAGGGATCCTCTTGGTTCTGCCTCCCCAGTGCTAGGATTAAAGGTGTGTATCACCCACCTGGATGTTTTCTTGGGTACTGATGATCAGTTCAGGTCCTCAGAGCAGCCCCTTGCTGCTTTCTGAGATAGTTGCATATAGCCCAGGCTAGCCTAGAACTCCCTCCACTTAACTCCTGATCCCTGTCCCTGTTCCCTCAGTTCTGGGATTACAGACATACGCCACTATGCCTGGCTTCCAAGTGAGTGCTTAGGACCTGAATTCGGGTTCTTCTGCACACACAGCAGATGCTTTACACACTGAGCCATCTCCCTGGGCCGACAAAGACATTTTAATGTCACAGTGATTCCCATCACATGCTCATGGAATGGCAGGTCAGGAACTTTCCCTTCCCAGGAAAAAGGAGCAGCATGCTACAGTAGTATGAATGAAGGGAAGACTTTTGCTGCTGTTTTGAGATAGGGTCTCATGTAGCTCAGGATGACTTCAAACTTCCTCAATAGATAGCCAAGGCTGGTCCCCCTGCTTCTACCTCCCAAGTGCTGGGGTTATATGTGGCTGCTGCCACACCCAGCAGGGGATGGTCTCCAACCCCTCATTTCTCACATGGAAAGTGAACTAGTCTGCGAGTCAGCTGCTGGGACCCACCCCTTCCCACTGCCCCCCCTCAGCCCCACATACATCCGTCCCCCCCAGGGTAGTGAGGAATTCTCCTCCGCAGCCTCCTCCGCCTGGGTCTACCAGCCCCACCTCACACCCCGTCATGTAGAGGCCAAAGTCTCCTGCATTTGAGCAACTTCAAGTGCTCCCCTGCCCCGCCCGGCTGAGTCAGGCCTGGCAGTGCCCTGCAGAGGTGTGGCCTTGACAATCAGGTCTGGCGGGCACCTGGGTGGTGCTGGACACTATCTTGACTTGAAGGGATCTTTGAAACCACCCTTTCGGAAACAATGCCACTCTGAGAGTCCCCAGGCTCTGGTTAGGTCCCCATTAGCTTCTCCAGAGGATCCAGGCTCCAGGATCCTGTTCCCCTACCCATATCTGTGCGTTGTCATGTGACTCACCAGGAGCCCTTGGTGAGGAGAAGAGAAAAATCAGAGAGGTTGACAATTGAATTGTAAGTCACACAGCCAGGTCTGAAGTGAAACATAGCTGATCTTGGCACAGTTGCTCTCTTTTGGGGGTGGGGAGCATCAAACTCCTTGGGTTCAAATCTTAAATCTGGCATTAGGTAAACAGGGCAAGTCCTGAGTTTCCTCGAGTAAATGAGAACATGCTAGCTGGGTGGAGTAGGGGAGTGATGAGGACAAAACCCACAGCCAGCGCAAAGGCCCTGAGGTGAGACACATCTTAATGTCTGAAAGGAATATTTGGGCGGTGAGAGGCAGACAGGCTGTTGGACTGCAGGCTTTCAAGAGGAGGCGATAAGGACAGGGTGGTGGTGGAGCACTCTGCTCCACTCAGGGACTGGAGGCTAAGGAACAGACTTTGACCCCAGTGAGGTGAGAGCCACAGAGACTTCTGCACAAGGGAGGATGTGATGGGACTCAGGTATCCCCAAGACCATGCACAATAGAAGCAGCAGGGAGGGCCGGCTTCATGCCCTCCCACCCAGCCTGAGAGGAGAGGAGGAAGCAGAGATCTCAGAGTGACACTGGGCGCCCCCGCCGGACGCACAGTGGTGGGTGGAGTTACATTCTGCATCTCCTGGGCAGAAGCAGCTGGACAACTCTGGGCTCCTGACAGCTGTGTACATAGATTGCATGCTGGGCAAGGAGCAGACGGACTTCTAGGGGGTGCCCCTACCATCTAGGTTTCCTTTTTATGGCTTTTAAAACTCATATAGGTTTGCTGGGCAACTGGGGCAAGTCACTCTGACCTGCTGACCCGGTTTCATCATACGCTAGCATCCACAAGCGGGAAAAAGAACAGCACACGCAAAATTCTGAGGCAGTCATCCTTGGTGTTACACAGCTGCCCACTCTCCCATGTTTTGACCATGGTTGCTGGGAGGGCAGACGCTTCCCAGGGGAAGGTTGGTATATTCAGAGATAAGCCAGGACTGAACAACCCCAGAAAACTGGTGCTCGGAGAGGAATTATAGGGAAGAGATTTTAGGTCATAAATTAATAAAGACATAGCTACATCTTCTGACGGACAGAAGTTTCCAGACTGGCTCCCTCAGATATCAGTGCTGGCTTTCTGAGTCACACCTCCTAGACGGACACCCCTGAGCCTAGCTGGGCTCATCCACCATTCTACCCCGACCCAGAGATGGGCATGGAATCCCTTGAGCCTCTCGTGAGGTATACTAAGCAAAAGCCTCCATACCTCTAGACTCCAGTTTAGCATCTTGTCAATAGTGGAAAACAACAGACCTTCCCTGCCCTGTCTACTGCACAGCTATAAGCAAAAACTTAGTAATTATTGTTATTCCATGTGAGACGTTGACGTTGTTTTCTTGCCAGAGTGTCTCCGGGGACAAGCAGGGACCTACCGGGTTTTGATGCTCAGTCTTTTCCTCCTCAGCCCAACAGAAGACTCAGCTTCCCCATCTTGACCCCATTGCAAGGGGGAAATCTTCCCCCTCCATGACCCTCCCCTGTTCCACTCCCGGCTTTGCCCACCCAAGTCCAGCTCTGCCTGGCCCCAACCTGCCTTCACAAACCCCCAATTCCCTACCCATCCTAGCGATGCCCAGCCCACAATGTCCCTCCCCATCAAGGACTTCCCTCACTAGCCACGCCCACAAAGACTCCCCATCTCTCCAGTCTTAGCCGGGTCCTTATCTTAGAGCAGGGACAGCCCCCATCACAGCCTGGCTCTAACCCTTGTCAGCGCTATCTCCATCCCAGTCCCCAGTCAGAGAACAGGCTCCTCCCCATTCCCAACGTTTCTGCTCTACTCTCAGTGCTGGCCCCGCCCTATCCCAGAAAGACCCCGCCCTACCCTAGGGAAAGCTCCACCCCCGTCTGGGCCCAGTCCCATCTCTCAGCCTCATTCCGCGGCTGAGGCGGGTCCCTAGCTCAGGCCCCGCCCCATCACTACAGGCCCCGCCCCGTCCGCTCGCCAGCCCCGCCCAGTCCGACTTCCCAGACTCGGGAGACTGCGGCGGGACGCGGGGCGTCATGGCGGCCTCGGAGCGCCGCGCCTTCGCTCACAAGATCAACAGGTAGCGAGTGCGGCCGCGGACACTGTCGTTCCGGGCAGGATGGGCGGGGGCGAGGGCGAGCACTGGGGGCTGGCGAGGAGCGGTAGCGGGGGCGTGCCGGGCTCCCCGAGGACTTCCCGGAGGAGGAAGCGCATCCTGAGTCGGTGCGGGCGGGCTCCCCGGCTGCATCCCGACCCTCCAGCTACTCTCCTGTCCTTTCCTCGCCGGCCGGAGGAAATTCTCAACCCCTCCCCCGCCTAGGGTCCCAGAACCCAGCTGTCTGGGAAGAAGAAGAAGCTGCCGGAGCTGGAGGACAGCTGGGGACAGCCCCCCTCAGTCTCCTGCCTCAGCCTCTCCCCGCACCGCCTGGGCGCAGGAGGGGGGGACGAGGGGGCTGGGGACTGAACCAGCTGGTGGGCAGACGGTGGAGGGGGACAGGCGACAGATGCGCGAGGATTCTTTCCCGTGGTCACTGGTGATTGGGAGAGAGCTTGGAAGAAGGCTCAAAACTGCGGCGGGTTCGTAATCATCTCTGGAATCCGATCCACTGACCACCCTTAGGTGGGAGACGACGCTTGTGGGTCCCACACTAATGGAAACACAAGAAGTAGCCCCTCTCTTGGGTTTGCCATGGTGGGACAAACAGGTGCCAGATAGATGTGACAGAGATATGATGGGCATCTATAAGACAGGAAGCAGGTGGGGAGGCTAGTGGGGGCAGCGGCTCATCAGCTATGTGGGAGGGGCTGGTGCATTCAAGCACCTACCTAAAGGATGGAAAAGATCTCTGGTCCATCATCCAGGGAAGAAGCGAGTGCAAAGGCCCCGTGGCCCCAGAGGGAGTAGATTTTAGAGAGTCTTGCGGACCAGAAGGAGGACTTTGACTTAGCCCCAGGTGAAGTGAGAGCCATAGAGAGTTCTGGAGAGAGGAGGGATGTGACCTGGAGCAGAGCAATTGGACAGTTTTCGGGTCTCATAGTACCATGTGTTTCTCGTCTCTTAAGTCCCTATGCCCTTGAGTTTGGGTTCAAGTGAGCAAGATGGGTGTTGTCTAGGAGAATAGGAGCTGTGGAGCCCAGGGTAAGATCAGAGAATGATCCTGGGGTCCTAATGCCCTTTGGGGAAGTGTCCCAAGACTTCCCAAGAAGTTTGGTAGGTAGACAGTTTTGCATGCAGACCTGACCCTGTATTCACCTATCCTTTGAGTTTACCCACAAATTCCCAGACGAGCCCTAACATCAGGGAACTGAGTGGAGTCTTGGTTACACTTGGTTGTGTTTTGCTTGTTTGAGACAGGTTCTGACGTAGCCCACACTGACCTAAGAGTCACTGTGTAGCCAAGACTGGTCTTGAACGCCTGGCTTTCCTACCTAATGCTAGGTTTACAGGCATGCACTACACACAGTTTCAGTGGCGCTGGGGCCGGAACACGGTGCTTTCTGCATGCCAGGCAAGTCCTCTAACAGCAGAGCCACATGTCCAGCACTTTGCTTTGTGCTTGCTTTCCTTTGGAGAAGGGTTCTCGCCCTCTTCTAACTAGTCCAGAACTGACCATGTAGCCCAAGGTGGCTTCAAAGTTCAGCAGTCATCCTACCTCTCAGCTTTCTGAGTGCTGGGATGGCCACGTGAGGCACTGTGCATGTTTAACTTTTTGTTTTGTTTTGTTTTATTGCTATTTATTGAGCTCTACATTTTTCTCTGCTCCCTTCCCTGCCTCTCCCCTCCTCACTTCAACCCTCCCCCAAGGTCCCCATGCTCCCAAATTACTTAGGAGATCTTGTCTTTTTCTACTTTCTACTTCTCATGTAAATTAGATCTATGTAAGTCTTAGTGTCCACATTGTTGTCTAAGTTCTCTGGAATTGTGGTTTGTAGGATGGCTTTCTTTGCTTTATGTTTAAAAACCACCTATGAGTGAGTACATGTGATAATTGTCTTTCTGTGTCTGGGTTACCTCACTCAAAATAATGTTTTCTAGCTCCATCCATTTTCCTGCAAAATTCAAGCTGTCGTTATTTTTTCTGCTGTGTAGTACTCCATTGTGTAAATGTACCACATTTCCCTTGCGTGTTTAACATATATATGTATGTATTTTCATTTACTTACTTTATGTGTCCTTGTATGTGCCAGTGTGTGTGGGAGGTCAGCGGACAGCTCACAGGAGTCTGTTTGGTTCTTTCACTGTATAGATGCCATGGATCAAGCTGAGGTCATCAGGCTTGGCAACAAGGGCTTTTGCTCACTGAGCCATCTTGCCACCCTCACCTTGGTTTTTGAGGCAAGCCTCTTAGTGGGCTCTGAAGCTCACAGATTCAGCAAGGCTGGTTGCCCAGCAAGCTCTGGTATGCCTGCCGCTACCTCCAGCTACAGGACCCCAAGCTGATGCTTGTATGGCAGGCACTTACTGAGTCATCCCCAGCTCTTCTGTTTGTTTTGTTTTATGGGACAGGGTTTCATTCTGTGTCTAGGCTGGTCTTGAACTGGCAGCAAGGCTCCTGCTTTGGTCTCCCACTCTCAAGTGTGGGGATTACACAATCACATCTGCCTCTTTTGTCTCTCTCAGTCAGATTCCAGGAATGGATATGGCCTCTTCCTACATCCTGGACTTCCGCCACTGTGAACCGTGTGCGTGTGTGTGTAGATGTGAAGTCAGCTCATGCCCCTCCTATGTTCCATAACTCGTGTATGGAGTTAGGACAGCTTTTAGGAGTCCTTTTTCTACAGCTCATCAGGCTTGGCAGCAAGTTGCCACTGAGCCAGCCTCCCTCCATCTTACCTTTTGAGACAGGGTTGCTCACTGGGATCTGGAGCTCCAGCCAAGCTGGTTGGTTAGGGAGCCCCAGGGATCCTCTTGTCCCTGTTTCTGCAGTGCTGGGGGCTGTTGATCTGGTGTGGGTTCTCAGCTTGGGCAGCAGGCACTGACCCTGGTAGGTGTCTCAACCATTGCAGTGAGAGAGAGAGAGAGAGAGAGAGAGAGAGAGAGAGAGAGAGAGAGAGAGAGAGAGAGGTGTTCTCCTAGGATGCCTGAACCAATCAGATTTGCAAGGAGGAATGTAGAGGTTTAGCGTGTGAGCCGTGGAAGTTAGGGTTGAGAGTACAAACCTAGCCTGGGATACACAGTGAGATTGGGGCCAGCCTGTGTGCTACATGAGATCCTGTTTCAAATGTTGGGAGGCCAGAAAGATAACTCAGTCAACAAACAGCCATGCAAGCATGAGGACCTACGTACGTTCAATCCCTAACATCCATGTAAAAGCCAGGTGTGGTGGAACACCATAGCCCTGGCTCTGGGACGATGGAGAATGGTTGGCTCCCGGAGCTCACTGACCAGCAACCTATCCCAATGGAGAGAATCTTTCTCAGGAAGTAGGATGGATGGTACCAGAAGAGACATAAGAAGCTGACCTCTGGCCTCCATCTGTATACACGTCACACCCCTTCTACCCCTTACTGCCGAGCATAAGGCCATCGTAGTAATTTGGACATGTACATAGTAACAAGGCAGCAGTTCCCATGACTGGGGCTGCAAGCCCACCACTCTTTTCCAAGGCCAAGGGCTGTGTCTCATCCTGCCCCTCCTCCCCAACCCCTGTGCTTTCCCCAGCCGAAGACCACCTCAGATAGAGTGTAGCCTCCATCCCCGTCCTTGCGTCTTTTAAAAATACTAATCCTGGAGCCCTGCATGCCCAGGCTTCAGAGGATTCTGCTTTGAGGTTTTGAATCTGAACACAAACCTTCCATTTTCATTTTCATTTCACGGGGCCTGGAGAGATGGCTCAGGGGTTAAGAGGTCCCAGGTTTGGTTCCCAGCATCCACATGGTGGCTCACAGTCAGCTATAACTCCGGTTCCAGGGAATCTGACGCCCGCTCTCTTCTAACCTCTGAGGGTTACACACATACATGCAGGCAAAACACTCATGCACTTAAATAATAAACCTAAGTTTAATTTGGTGCTGGGGCCATTGAGACGGCTCAGCAGGTAAGAGGCTTGCCACCCAGCCTGACATCCTGAATTTGGTCCCATAGTGGGAGGTGGAAAACAACTCCCATGAATTGTCTTTGACTTTTATACGTACGCTGGCTAGCTGGCTTTTTCTTGGTTTTGTTTTGCTGTAGCATGACTCAGTGGTAGAGCCCCTGCCTAGAATCCCCCAATGAGGGGCTAGGGTGTGGCTCAGTGTTGGAACCCTGGCATGTAATCCCCAAGTGAGGGGCTGGGGTGTGTGGCTCAGTGGTAGAGCCCCTGCCTAGAATCCCCCAGTGAGGAGCTGAGGACATGGTCAGCTGCAGCATTTTCTAGCATGCAGGAGGCCAGAAGTCATCCTCAGCACAAAACAAAAGAAACATTGAACACCTAGAATCAACACGACCTCCTCCAAGGCTGGGATTCCAGTGCAGCAGGCCTGGCATCTGGCCGTTCTTTCTGAGCTGAGGGTCCTGTTGGCTTCTCCACCCTGGCAGCCTCACCCTAGACTCCCTGAGAACATACACTTACAGAATGCTCACTGGCCCCTCTGAGGTCAGGGTAATTGTGAACAGGTAAACTGAGGCTGGGCAGAGCTTCACAGACAGGAGGGAATAGGTTCCTGCTCTGAGTGCAGTGCCCAATTGGTGTGTTTGAAGAACCCAGGAAAGATGGAGGGATGGTGACTTCCTCTAGACATTGATGGGTCTAAGAGGGGAGGTCATGGGAGGAAACTGTCACTCCTCACGTCTGGCACAGTGACACTTCCCTATCTGATGTAGGAAGGGACCAGCAGCTTTTATCTATCTATTTATTCTTGCAGTGCTTGCAACCCTGGGACTGGAACCCAGGGCCTGCCACAGCATCAGGGCCAGCCCTCCACCACTGCCTCTCCCAGCCCCTTGTTGTTTTTAATTAGTTTACTCGCTTGGCACCCGAAGTAAGGGGACAGCCTTTGGGAGTCAGCTCCCGCCTACCATGTGAGTCTTGGGGTCTGAGCCCAGGTGGTCATGGACTTCTACCTGCTGAGCCATCTCACAGGTCTCTCTCTCTCTCTCTCTCTCTCTCTCTCTCTCTCTAAAGCTCGTTGTGTTTTTATTTTTCCTTTCATCACCCAAGTTCTCTCTTACAAATAAGCTCGCCCCCCATTCCCAAGCTTTCTTGTTCTCATAAGCCTTTTCTATCTTCCCAGGACAGTGGCTGCCGAGGTCCGGAAGCAGGTGTCCCGTGAACGCAGCGGCTCACCCCACTCCAGCCGACGCTCCAGTAGTTCCCTGGGGGTGAGTCCCTGCCCAGTGGCTGGCAGCAGTGGGCACACCCTCCTCTGATGCTGCTTGGCCATCTGCCTTCAGTGGCCAGTGAGGAGGGGGTTCTTGTCCTTCCCACATCTGTGCAAATGCAGGGTTGTGTGTTCCAGGGGTGGTCTGGGGGTGATACCGGCTTCCTGGATCACCCAGATGGGGCCTCAGACTGGAGGCTGGAAGAGACTTCCTGCCACGGGGGGAAGAGGTGGGGCCTCAGGAATTGTCTCCGACCGTTCCTTCTACCATTAGAGTCTTTCCAGACGCCAGGGTGTGATTTCCTTCCTGGAGTCCCTGGGGAGAGGGGGCAGGGCGCTGGCCAAGCTGCTATGGAAAGTCTGAGCTTGCGGGCTCCCGTCGACCCTCAGAGGCTCCCACCACCCTCTCCTGCAGTCTAAAGTCAACTGTGAGCATACTCCCTGCCTGTCACCAGTGGGAGCCATGGCCACTGTACTTCAATCAGGTCCCTCTGACGGAGGTCATAGAACCCCTGGACTTCGAGGACGTGCTTCTGAGCCGGCCACCTGATGTTGAGCCCGGTCCCCTCAGGGACTTGATAGAGTTTCCAGCCGATGACTTAGAACTACTGAAGCAGCCCCGAGAATGTCGGACCACAGAGTCTGGAGTCCCCGAGGATGGGTGCGTTCTGAACACACACAGACATCTCACTCCCTCTCCCAAAGTCTCGTACTCCCAGCTTCAACTCCAGGCCCTGGATGCCTGTGTGGCCTTGGGCAAATTACTCTCCTTCTCTGATCCTCCATTTTGGCATCTTTGACTTAAAAAAAAAAAATTGTTGTTGTGGATGTGGGGTGTTTGTGTGTGTGTGATAGGTAAGTGTGCAGAGGCTAGAGGTGAATTCAGGAATCTTCCTTTTTTATTCTCCACCTGATGTATTGAGGCAGGGTCTCTCACTTTCCAGTCAGCTTGCTCTAGGGGTGCCCTTCTTTGCCTCTTGAGTCTGGGGTTTGGGTGGGCCACCATGCTCACCCACTGTTGTTGCATGGGTGCAGGGGATCTGAACCTCAGTCTCTATGCTTGTGTGGCAAGCACTATACCTGCCCAGCATCTCTCCAGCTGCATTTTCTTTTTCACTTCTTTTTTTTTATTAATTTATTTTTATTTATGTGCATTGTTGTTTTGCCTGCATGTATGTCTGTGTGAGGGTGCCAGATCCCCTGGAACTGGAGTTACAGACAAACAGACAATTGAGAGCTGCCATATGGGTGCTGGAAATTGAACCTGGGTCCTTTGGAGGAGCAGTCAGTGTTGTTGACCTCTGAGCCATCTCTCTAGCCCCCCCCCACCTTTTTACTTTTTAAAGATTTATTAATTTTACACATATGGTGTTTCACCTGCATGCATGTCTCTGCATCACCTGTGTGCCTGGTGCCCATGGAGGTCAAAAGCGGGCGTCAGATCCTCTGGAACTGGAGTTACAAGTGATTATGAGGCCATGTGGGTGCTGCAGACTGAACTGGGGTCCCCTGTAAGAGCAGCCTGTGTTCTTAATTGCTGAGCATCTCTGCAGCCCATTGAGTTTGTGTTTTGAGGCAGGGTCTCATGTAGCCCAGGCCAGGACCTAAACATCTGGTTCTTCTGAATCTGTCTCCTTGCTACTGGGATCCCAGTGCAGATCATGCCTGTCTGCCCCAGGGCGTGGTGGTCTACGTAGTGCCGAGGATGACCCATGGCTTGGTGAACAGGAAGCTGGTTCCTTCCACTAAGCTGCATGCTTAGCCTGCTGTTAGTAAGACAGAATCTCACACTGTCCCAGCCTGGTTTGTAACTCAGAGAAATTCCCCTGCCTCAGCCTCTCAAGCATTGGTACTGACAGTTCCTTTCTCCTAGGCCTTTGGAAATGTTCCCCACCTCTGTTTACCCTCGTTGTATTTTGCTGTAGAAAGTTGGACGCCCAGGTGAGGGCTGCGGTGGCGATGTACTCGGAGGACTGGGTCATTGTACGCAGAAGGTGCGTCCGACCCAGAGCGGTTCACGGGAGGGGAAGGAGGGTGGCAGGGCTGCAGACTGTGGTTGGCCCCTCTGTTTAGCCACCCACTCTACCATCCAAGAGCAGCTGAACTTCTTTAGTAAAAAGGGGCCTTGGTAGTTGTCATGTGACTTCACTTGTATCACTGTATCAGAGCCCCCAGCTCCGCCACCTGATTGGTCCTGCCCCACCCCCCTGCTAGGTACCAGCACCTGAGTACAGCATACAGCCCTGTCACTACGGAGACACAGCGAGAGCGACAGAAAGGCCTCACTTGCCAGGTCTTCGAGCAGGATACCTCTGGGGATGAAAGGATGGGTCCTGAGGACACGGTGAGGAGCCGCTGGCTGGGATTTCTGAGGGTCAGACTCAGGAAAATGCCCTGTTAGCCTTGATTCTAGTGAGTGAAATAGACCCCAGGACTAAAAGTCCTGATTCCGTGCATTTGTCAAGTACGTGCTGTTTGGATACCAGAGACTTGCCGCTTGTGCTCCGTTCATCCAGTGATTCGGGGCCACAACCCTTATCCCTCTTCACGGGCAGAGAGACCGAGGAGAGCAAAGTTATTAATGCTTATATTTTGTTGGTCAGCATTTACTGAACACCTACTGTATACCAATATCATTTGTTCGTACTAGTAGGTTTCTGTGGTTGTTGTTAGAGGTAGTTAGTTGTAGGAGATGTGGATTTAGCTCAGTGCTGTGCAAAGCCAAGGCATGAGTTTCATCCTCAGCCGGGGTAGGGGGCCAGGGAGGGAAATGAAAAATAAACAAGAAAACTAGATGCAAGGGGAAGCTGAGGCTCATAGACAGGTCAGAGAATCAAGGTCGCAGAGGTGAACTAGATTGGAGTCAGAGCTATGAGATAGCTGACAGGGTGATCTGAGGGTCTAGGTCAGCCAATCACCTAGAGGAAAGAACTCTTCTTTCCCTGACAACAGTGACCTAAGTCCCAGGGAAGGCTCTGATTGGTCCAGCCCAGGGACCATTAGGTGTGCTCCAATTGGCCAGAGAAGGGTCACCTGTGGGATGTGGTGGCCTCCCACATCAGTGATAGAGAGCTCCCTACAAAGAAGTATTTCTAGAAGTTTCTGGAGAGGCCATCCAGGCCCCCAAATGACCCTTGTAGTGGTGACCCCACCTTGGCTTACCCTCAGCTTCTCTCCCATGTGGATTAGATGTCTGCAGGGACAGACCAGGAGAGCAGGGCATACAGTTGGTGCTCAGTGCTGGCACATTTTCAACTGCAGGACGATTCCCAGCACTGCTCAGGCTCTCCAGAGGACACCCCTCGAAGCAGTGGGGCCTCTGGCATCTTCAGCCTGAGGAACCTGGCTGCGGACTCACTACTACCAGCCCTGCTTGAGCGGGCAGCCCCCGAGGACGTGGACCGGCGCAATGAAGCCCTCAGGCGGCAGCACCGGGCCCCTGCCCTGCTCACCTTGTACCCCGCACCTGACGAGGTGGGTGCCAGGGCTCACTGCCCCTCCCCAGACCAGAGTCTAACCACCCAACTAGGTCCCTGTGTATCCAGCCAGTGTTTACTGCCTGCCTACTATATCCCCACCTTCAGCTCATGATGTTTATTGAGGATTAAATGCTTATCTCTACATTTATTTAACCAATATCCATTGTATGCCTACTGTATACTTCCCTAATTAACCCGTGTGCTGACCACCTAACGTATGTGTCTCTATATGTCTAGCCATTTTCTTTGGCACCTAGTAAATACCATTATGTTTTGTTTAGCCATTTATTGAGAGCTGGCCGTATATTTAGTCAGTACTTGCAGGGTTTGTAGAGAATAGAAATACTCCTTGGCTATCATGGGGTTATTGGTATAAATACCAACAAATATTTTCGAAGTTTAAAATATATAAGTCTAAAATGCTTTCAAGCAGGGTGGTGGTGGTGCACTCCTTTAATCCCAGCACTCAGGAGGCAGAGGCAGGCAGATCTCTGTGAGTCCAAGGGCAGCCTGGTTTACAGAGTGAGTTCCAGGACAGCCAAGGCTACACAGAGAAACCCTGTCTCAAAAAAAGCAAAACCAAGCAAACAATGCATTCAAGCTTGGCATAGTGTTCCATGCTTATAATCCCAGCGCTTGGGAGGTGGGGGTAGAAGGATCAGACATTCAAGGTCAACCTTGGCTATGAATTCCAGGCCAATCAGGACTGCATAAAACCATGTCTCAGAATAAAACAAAGAAAATGTGTAGCACAGCCACCTTACCGAGTGTTGTTGTCTAACCTGCGTTAGGTGGGCTCAGAATGCCCACTTAGCGTATAGCTGGGCAGAGCCCTGAGGTGGAAAGCCCTGTTCTATACTAAAGTGTTGACGCTCACGTGGTGTTGTGTGGGTAATACATTCACAACCCTCGCCAAGTCACAGAGTTGGAAACCCAACTGCTAAACTCAGAGACTTTGTACTGTTTGTCTGTCTGTCCGTCTGGCATTCAGTGAGTGCTTTCTTTATACACTGTATCTATCCAAACAGAATCTGTTGGCACTTCCTGTATATCTCTGAACAGAATGGACCAACATGCTTTATGATTGATAGTGGGGATATGGCTGGGTTAGAAGGAGAGGAGGCAGGAGGCATTCCAGGCTGCGAAACACCATGTGGAAAGTTCCATCCAGCTTGGGGTGTGGGGGACTGAAGCCGGGATTGGTGCGGCTCATCTCAGGCCAGGCATTCTAGAACCGTCCTGAAGAAACCATCCTAGACATCCCCTCTCTCCCACAGGATGAAGCTGTAGAACGCTGCAGTCTCCCAGAGCCACCCCGAGAGCACTTTGGACAGCGGATTCTGGTCAAGTGTCTGTCACTCAAGTGAGTCAAAGGGCAGCCAAGATGGGTTTCCCTGTAAGGACACCATGGACTTTTCCTTCCCCTCTCTGAAGGCACAAATGCCTAAACATGTTTCCTCTACATCAGCACATGCCACACACACACACACACACACACACACCATACACACACACACCATACACACACACACACCATACACACACACACCACACACACATCACACACACACACACACCACACCACACACACCATACACACACACACCATACACACACACACCACACACACATCACACACACACACACACCTCCCACTCAGCCAGTCCCCCACTAGCAGCTCCAGCTCCCTCCCCGGGAAATGCCATGCTTCTTCCTACCCTCTGGTCCTCTGAGCTGTGCCCAGAGCTTCTCTGAGCCCCAAGACGTTTCCTCCAAGTGTCTATCACAGGTCTGTGTGAGCCACTCCGTAGTTCTGTATCCTGTGTACAGCAGGAACTCGCTGAGTGAGTGTTGAATGACTACCTGAGCCAACAGCTTCATTCCTAACTTTGGAGTGTGGAGCCGAGGACCAGAATGGAACTTCTGTTTCCTGCTCTGATCTAGACAGAAATAGGGTCCAGGAGGGGCAGGGCCAGGCTCTGAGTGCACTTCCTGCTCTGTTCCATTCCCACGCTCTTCTTGCTGCTCCTGAGAGTTCAGAGCCGGGCCCCGCCTCTCCCTCTGTGTCTCAGTAGGAAGGTGGGCAGGCCATAGCCAGACCCTTGTTTGTTTTGGATTTTTTTTTTTCAAGACAGAGTTCTCTGTGTAACCACCCTAGCTTTCCTGGAACTAGCTCTTGTAAACCAGCCTGGCCTCAAACTCACAAAGATCCATTTGCTTCTGCCTCTCGACTGCTGGGATTAAAGGCATGCACCACTACTGCCCAGCCAGACCCTTGTTTTTACAAATGTCAAGATCTCAAGCAGGTTACCCATGCTGTTATGTGCCTCGGTTTCCCCATCTACACTCACTTCACAGGGGAGGGGAAGGGCTGATGAGTTCATACATGCACAGAGCTGCCTAAAATAGTAGGAGGTCTCATGTTCCCATCAAAGCCCACAGGGGCTGGGGTGTACCTCAGCGGGTAGAATGCTGGTCAAGCACGCATGAATCCCTGGGTTCTGTCCACAGCACTGCAGAGACAGGGTGTCATGTACAGGCCTGTCACCCAGCATTTGAGAGACAGAGACAGAATTGGGAATTTGAGGTCTTTTCTGGAAACATAGGAGTTGGAAGCCAACTGGGCTAAATCAGACCCTGTCCCAAAAGGGGAAGCAAAGAAGGGGAAGGGGGCAGAGTATGTGGGTGACTGCTGGCACAAGCAGAGTGCTTCCCATTTACCCGCAGGTTTGAGATTGAAATTGAACCCATCTTTGGCACCTTGGCCCTGTATGATGTACGGGAGAAAAAGAAGGTAGGCACCTCTCCCCTTGTTCCCTTCTTCTCCCTCCTCCCAGGTGTCTCCCCTGTCCCTCCTCCTCCCCTTGGTGGGGAGCTGTGGAGCAGTGTCTCCCAGCTAGCTGCCTCTCATGTCCCCAGATTTCAGAAAACTTCTACTTTGACCTAAACTCAGACTCCGTGAAGGGACTGCTCCGGGCCCATGGCACCCACCCGGCCATCTCCACCTTGGCACGCTCCGCCATCTTCTCTGTAACCTACCCATCTCCTGACATCTTCCTGGTTGTCAAGGTGCCCACTGGGGCCCCACAAGGGGGTGGTTTATCATAATTGGAACCAGAGGTTCAGTGGGATAGACTGTGATTCCAGCACTTGGAAGCAGGGGGATTGTGAGTTTGAACCGGATTGGACTGCTTATAGAAACTTTGTCTTAAACACGCACAGAACAGTTTCGTCTGCCTCTGTGGTGAGGCAGGAAAGGTGTGCTAATGTATTCTGGGATTCTTTCAGTAAAGGTTAGATCAGTTAGGTTACAGCAATGAAACAAATTATCAGCTCTTCAAGATGAAGGTTGCAACGGAGAAACTGAGGCACAGAGCATGTAAGGACCTTGCCTAGGGTCCCACAACTCTTGAGGTGTTTAGGATTGGAGTTCCTGTCCTGTCATTCCAAGTCAGGCTTCAGTGTGGACTGACAAAATGTAGCATGTGTGATGACATATGCCCGTGTGATGGCGTGTGCCTATGTGATGGCATGTGCCCGTGTGTTGGCATGTGCCCGTGTGATGGTGTGTGCCCGTGTGATGCCGTGTGCCCGTGTGTTGGCGTATGCCCGTGTGATGGTGTGTGCCCGTGTGATGTCGTGTGCCCGTGTGATGCCGTGTGCCCGTGTGATGCCGTGTGCCCTGTGATGGCGTGTGCCCGTGTGATAACGTGTGCCCGTGTGGTGCCGTGTGCCCTGTGATGGCGTGTGCCCCTGTGATGGCGTGTGCCCGTGTGATCCGTGTGCCCGTGTGATGGCGTGTGCCTATTAAGCCTAGCTACCAGGGAGGTTGGGGCTTGCTTATACTTGACAAGCACCATGGCCAACAACAATTTGGGGAGAAAAGGATTTATTTCAGATTATACTTCTCGGGTCACTCCATCGTGAAGGGAAGTTGGGGCAGGAACTCAAGGCAGAAACCTGGAGTCAGAAACTGAAGCAGAGGCCATGGAGGAGAGCTGCTTGCTTCCTGGCTTGCTCTTCCTGACTCGCCAGCCTGCCTTCTTATACACCCCGGGGCCACCTACCCAGAGAGGCACCGCCCACAGTGATGCCTCCCACATCAACATTAATCAAGAAAATGTCTCAGACTGGCCTACAGGCCAATCTGAGGGTAGGTGTTTTCTCCATTGAAATTCCATTCTCCCGGAAAACGCTGGCAGGTGTCAAGCTGACAAAAAGCCAACCAGAACACAGGAGGATTGCAAATCTGAATCCAGGCCATGAGACTCAATTTCAAAATAAAAGTGGAAAAGGGCGTGGCTCAGCAGTAGGGTGTTCTCCTAGAATCCTTCAGTGAGGGCCTGGGGGCGTGGCTTAGTGGTAAAGGAGGCCCTGGTTTCCACTATCCCCAGTGTAAGAGAGATAGATACTGGTGGCGCACGCCTTTAATCCCAGCACCCAGGAGGCAGAGGCAGGTGGATCTTAGTGAGTTAGAGGCCAGCCTGGTCTACAGAGCAAGTTCCAGGACAACCAGTGCTCTACAGTGTGAACTTGTCTCAAAACAAGAGAAATGGGGGCTGGGGCTGGAGAGATGCTTTAGCTGTTGAGCGCCCACTGTTCTTGCTGAAGACTTTTGTTCAATTTCCAGCGCCCATGCTGGGTGGATTCAGTGCCCTCTTCTGGCCACCATGGGCACTGCACTTACACTCAGACATGCATAATTAAAAATAAATTCTGTTAAGAAAGTGAAAAAAAGCTGGGTGTAGAGGTGCACACCTTTAATCCCAGCCCTGGGAGGGCAGAGACCAATGAATCTCTGTGAGTTCAAAGCCCTATGTAGAGAATTTCGGGACAGCCAGAGCTACATAGTGAGATCCTGCATTGGGGGGGGGGGATGTAAAGAAAATATCCAGTTTAAGGTGGGATGGATGAAGGGATTGAGACACATCTGAAAACGAGCTACTGGCCAGCAGCGTGCTAGAAGTCAGTACTGAGGACCGTGGGAGCCATGGTGGCTGTCAGTATGGGCTACAGAATAGTGATAAAGGCTTGCTAGGATGCAGGAGTCCTGGGTTCATTCTTAGTCTCGAATGAAGTATCTGTGGGTCACGGAGGGTCCAGAAGACTGGAAGGGGGCTAAGGAGTCCCTTGCTGGGTCCTTCTGCCCTGCAGCTGGAAAAGGTGCTTCAGCAGGGGGACATCAGCGAGTGCTGCGAGCCCTACATGGTGATGAAGGAGGCAGACACAGCGAAGGTAGGTGTGGGTGACCTGGACAGGGTGGGAGGGTAGGTTTTGAGGGTGCGGCACGGGGAGGGACGCCGAGCTGTGGGTGCATCTCCCCACAGAACAAAGAGAAGCTGGAGAGGCTGCGCCTGGCCGCCGAGCAGTTCTGCACCAGGCTCGGCCGCTACCGCATGCCCTTCGCCTGGACGGCTGTGCACCTAGCGAACATCGTGAGCAGTGTTGGGCCTCAGGACCGGGATTCCGACTCCGAGGGTGGTGAGGACGTGCGCCGGTTGCTGTCTCTCAGCGTCATTACACCCGTCTCATTCCTGCGCCCTCCACCCACGCCACCATGCCCGTCTCTCCTAGAGCGCAGACCTACCTGGGCAGAACGCCGCCGTCGGGGGCCCCAGGATCGAGGCTGTAGTGGGGACGATGCCTGCAGCTTCTCCAGCTTCCGCCCGGCCACTTTAACTGTCACCAACTTCTTTAAACAGGTGACCTTGGTATAGGACAGGGGCCTGGGAGAAAGGAAACAGGGATTCTTACCCTGAGGCCCCATTCTTCTTGGGGACTTTCAACCCCTTGCCTTGGGGAACCTGTAACTGGCAGGAGGCAGAGCGTCTCAGTGATGAGGACCTTTTCAAATTTCTGGCGGACATGCGGCGACCATCGTCCCTGCTGAGGCGTTTGCGACCTGTGACTGGTGCGTGAGTGACACCCTATAAAGAAGAGCTGTTGCCTACATGGTCATTCACCAGACCATCCTGGGGTACTGGGGACTAACCCCGGGGCCCGGATAGACAGTGGAAGAAACTGGGCAGTTGAATTTTGCTCCTAATGGGTGCAACCCCCAGAGGACACCAGGACGCCAGGGGACAGGCAGAGTCCCAGCAGAAGTGCCCCCGCTTTGGAGACTGAGAAAGGTAAAAACCAAGTTCTTTCTCCCCAGCTCAGCTCAAGATCGACATCTCCCCAGCGCCTGAGAACTTACACTTCTGCTTGTCGCCTGAATTACTCCACGTCAAGCCCTACCCAGACCCCAGGGGGCGGCCCACCAAGGAGGTCCTGGAGTTTCCTGCCCGGGAGGTTTATGCCCCCCATACCTGCTACAGGTACAGTGTCTGGCCTGGTGGGGCCCCAATTCGTGTGTGTGTGTGTATGCACGCACCCATATTTATCCTTCTCTTTTGTGAGGGGGTGCTCGGGTGTATTTGAGTGAATGTCTGCATGTGTTTGGAGGCCAGAGAACAAAGTCTTGGGTGCTGTTCTTCAGGAGTTATTGACCTGGTTTTAGGAGCTTTTTTAAAAATCATATTTATTCATTTTATTTGTCGGGGGGCGGGAGGTGCAGCACACAGTGTGAGGTGGAGGTCAGAGGATAGCTTGCAGAATCAGTTGATGTCCACCATGTGCTTTTCAGACTAGAACTCATGTTGCCAGGCTGCGGTGACACCTTTATCCTCTGAGCCATCTTAGTAACCCTACCTTTTTTCTCTAACATTTGTTGTTACTTGATGTGGGATGTTCTTCTGTATGTGTGTTGCTTTTCTTGGTTGATGAATAAAGTTGTTTTGGCCAATGGCTCAGGCTCCTTATTAACTAACTCTTGCATCTTAAATTAACCCATTTCTATTATTTTGTAATTTTACCATGAGGCTCATAATTTGTTACCTCTTGCTTCTTGGGCAGTTCCATGGCATCAGCCTCCTTTGGCAGCTACATGTCATCTCTTTGACTCTGCCTACTCTCTGTATATATCTCTGTTCGGATTTCCTGCCTGACTTTACTTTGCTCTGCTAAGCCATTGGCGAAAACAGCTTCTTTATTAACCAATGGTAATAAAACATATTCACAGCATACAGAGGAGAATTGAATCCCACATCATCTCCCCTTTGCTGTCTAATTTAAAAAAGGAAGGTTTTCACTTTAACAAAAGAGGTGTCAAGCAAGAATTACAGATACAATAGTCTATTTGTACAAGGCAAAAATTAAAGAAAATATTCTATTATCTATCTTATCTTTGTGAGTTTAAAGTTTTGTATCTAATTTATCTTTTATCATAACTAAGGAAAACTATAACTATCTGTCTTCAACTCCTCAAATACCTCTTAAATATATATATATCAATAGACCTAAAATATGTATCAGCAGACAAAGATTTATACCAGTGAAAAGTATTCATCTCTATATCATTACTATTGTTATTTGTTGAGATAGAGTCTCACTATGTAGCCCTGGTTGACCTGGATTCACAGAGATTGTCTACCTCTGCCTCCCAAGTCCTGGGGTTAAAAATGTGTACTACCATGCATGCCTGGATTTTATTATTTTTAATTCTCCCCCCCCCCCCCCGTGTATGCCTGTTTGTATCTGTATGGGAATGTGCACCTGTATGTGGGAACGCTCACCTGTGTGTGGGTACAGGCACACCTGCATGTGGGGTGCTGAGGAGACCAGGGACTTTGAATTCCCTGGAGTTGGAGTTTCAGGTGATTGTGAGCCACCTGGCGAGTGATGAATGTGGACGGGTCCTCTGCAAGAGCAATATGTGCTCTTAACCAGAGCCTTCTCTCCAGCTCCCAACATATTTGTTCTCAGACAGAGTCTCTCACAGCTTGGAACTTTCCGGGTAGGATAGGCTGGCTAGGGATCCACCTGTCTCTGCCTCTCCATGAACTCCTGATTCTCCTGCCATTGCCTTCCCATTCTGAGACAAGTGTTCACCACTACACTGGTGGCTGTATTTGGGACCCAGGGTGTTGTGCATTCTGCATACTGGGCAAGTGTCAGCTAAGCCCCCAACCCCCATTCTTGCAGACACAGGCATAGGCACTCAGCATAGATAGCCTCTGTTCTGTTTTATTGTGGGGTCTGTGGGCATAAAGGAACTCATGTACTTTCTCCAGCCCTTTTCCACGGGGCTCTGTCTTCTGCCTTCCATCCTGCCTGCTTGCTTCTGTCTCCGGCCTGTGTCAGGAAGCGGGGCGCACTGGCCAAGCCCAGCCGGCGGGCAGCTCTGTCTGCCCTGCTCAGGAGCCTCGTGGATCGCATTCAGTGTTCCTCATGGTATGACTGGTTCTCAATGGCATCCAGGCGGTCTCAGGCCGGGAGGGCTGCTGTGTGGAGTCTAGGGAGGGAGACAGCTCAGTCATGGCCGGGCCAGTGTGGGGGCCCACTTCAGTGGACCTAGACGCCACCCACCCTGACACCCCAAGTGGAAGTCCCCCACCAGACTCACCTCTCCTGGACCTGTCGCAGCCACTCTTGCTGCTCTGCTATCTCCCGCCGCTGTCGCTGCACATGGCCCGTGAGCGCCCATAAAAGGTGGCTCTGTTTATCGGCTCGAGCCTGTGGAGTAGCATAGGGACCTCAGCTGGGGCTGGGGGTCACCTCCCATCTCCTGATCACTGCCAGACCTCTCTGTTACAGTCCATATGACCCAGCTAATGTCTAAGCCCCTTTGGCCTCAGTTTCCCAATTTGTAAAGTGTATCTAAGAGAGGGCTTGTTTTCTCAGTACATGGCGCTAGATACTATGGTAAGAAGCATTTATTGAGCACCTACTGTGTTCATTGCCCGCATTTTGAGGCTCTAGCTTTGCTCTGAAGTGACTGTTACTCTTACTTTAAAATTTATTTTTTCTAGTATGTGCACATGCATAGCACAGATGTAGAAATCAGAGGACAGCTTTTGGGAGTGGCCTCTTTCTTTCCCCATGTGGATCCTAGCGTGGAACCCAGGTCACTGGGCTGGGCAGCACGGCCTTCACCTGCTGAGCTACCTTGCCAGTCCCATTCTTCACTCACTCACTTTGAGACAGGGCCTCACTCAGCACTAAGTCGGGTGTCCGTCTAGTCAGACCACCTGGGACTCCTGACCATCCCGCCTGGGGGAGCCAAGTGCTGGGCTTGCAGGCGTGTGCCTCCACACCCAGTTATCCCTCTTTTGTTCTTTTTGACACAGGGTGTCACCATGTGACCCAGGCTGGCCTCTATGTAGACACGACTGGCTTTAAACTTCTGTTCCTCCAGCCCCTGCCTCCAGGGTTCTGGGGTCACAGGCAAGCACCACCGTGCCTGGTCCCTGACCTTACTTGCAAATGGGAAAACAGAGTCCGAGAAGGTCATTGAGGGTAGAACCCAGATACAACAACAAGGGGGGGTCCTCTAGCTCAGGGCTCAGATGCGGCTACTGATTGGGAAGCAGGGCTGTACCCCTCTCAGACCCGGAAGCCCCTTACCTTTAAGGTCTCAAATTCTTGGTGGGCTTGGCCCAGCCAGGCGCCTTTCAGCTGGACTTGTAGTCTCCGTACAGTGTCCCTTAGAGCTCGCTGGGCCCGGTCTACTTCTCCCAGTGACAGAGCTGTGGCCTCTGCTCGAAGGTGCAGTACATCCTCTTCAGCCTGCTCAGCAGATGGCATCAGTGAGGTCACTAGTCCAGGTCTGTTCACGGAGCACTTGATCACTTTTCCTCTATTATGAGCTAACCAGGACAGTGGGACACCCTCAACTTAAGTTCACCCCAGCTCCAGTGCCCACCTGAATCTCCGACAAGCTGGCGCGAAGCTCCTGTGTTGCATCCCGGCCTTGACTGACCTCTGTGCCCAGGAGTCCCAGGGCTCTGTCAAAGAGGCCCAGGCTGCGCCCAGCTTCTGTCAGACGCGCCTCCGTGGCTCTGTACACGCTGTTGAGGGACTGGCCTAGCTGTAAAGCCCCGTGAAAGAGCAGGGTCAGCTCTTCATATTGGGCTGGCTCTGGACCACCCAGAGGAGATACTGGGGCAGGTCGCACTGCTGTTGTGAAGGCCCACAGAAGGCAGAGAGTGAGCACAGCCATGGCTGACGGTCTGGGGGTGTGGTTCCTCTGCCACTGTGGGCCGCCACCTTTTATTTCCACTGACTGCCATTGACCACCCCCCCTCCCTGGTCAATGGTTAGCCAGCCACGGTTGCACAAGGGCCTGGCAGGGTGCAGGCATTGCATCAGGCTGATGGCTAAGCAGGCCACGCTGTTATCACGCTGGCTAGAACTCGGGGCCAGCTGTGGCAGGGGGTAGGGGTGGAGGAGGAACTCAGGCCCTAGATCTCAGCACCAGGGGCTGTATGACTGCAACATGCCTTGTCCCTCAGTTTCCCACTTGAGCCCAGGCTTGTCTTCCGTGATCCATGGCTCTCTACACACTGATGCAGTGGCCAGTGTTTGGCCACCCCGAGGGACCCTGGAGCAGGCTGGAGTCTCGTGACTGTCAGCCATTTGCATGGACTCAGGCCTGTGCGTCACCTGGTTTCCTTGTCTCCTTGCAAGGGGTCACTGTGAGTGTGGCTGCCAGCTTGGGGGTGCAGGAGTGACATGACAGCCCCCTCCTGAGGTTATGAAGCCTGACCTCTGACCCTGTCTGTGCTCGGTGCTAACTTTAAGTTCCTAGAAGCCTGGGGGCAAGTACTGCACCTCATTTTCCACCTAGGGGGTCACACATATGGTAAATACACATTTGTTGAGCACCCACTGTGTGCTCAATAGTCATTGATTGCAAATGGAAAGTTAGTAAATCAGGTGTGGAGCTCACGTCCTTCCAGCACTTGGGAGGCTGAGGCGGGAGGAATTGGGTTCAAGGCCAGCCTGGGCTGCAGAACTAGACCCTCTCTCCCTTCAAGAAAGGAAGGGCTGAGATGAAGCTTAGAGACGGACGGCTTGCTGGGTATGCGCCGGGCCCTTCTTCCCATTCCCCAGCAGCACAGAACATGGCCATGGGGTTGCTCATACTGATTGTTTGGAGTGGAGCTGGCACCCAAATGCCACAGAGGTGTGTGTGGCGACTGTCACTGGGTTATTGGTGGTTGGTATTGGGTTACAAAGGCTGAACTGGCAAGCCAGATGCCCCGTTATACAGATAGAGCAACCGAGGCCTACAGGTTGGGGGCTGTGCAGTTATACTTGGGTACAGGAGGCAGGACCAGGCCCTCCAGCACCAGGTTCTGACTGTTATGTCCACCTGAGAGACAGACTCTGTGTAACGGTAATGCCAGTGGGTCAGCAAGGCGCTGGTGGGGTGAGGAGGGCAGCTATGCCTCCTGGTCATCTGGACCACATTTTTTTTTTATTAGATTTTTTTTTTATTAGATTTTTTTTAAAAATACTAATCCAAGTTCCCACTGCCTCCCCTTCTCCCATTCCCTCCACATGCCCACTCACCGCACCCCCATCAAGTCCTCAGAGAGGGTAAGGCACATTGCTGAGTAGAAGGTCCAAGGCCCTCCCAACTCCCTCAGCTTTTCTAGCCAGGCAGCAGGAAACTGCGGATAGCCCCCCCCAAAACCCAACTCATCCAGCGGCCACTACAAACTGCTAGCCCCACCCCGCCCCCAAACCTGTCTATCCCTACTGGGTCGCCTTTGGAAAGGTTTATTTTATTGTTCTAGTCATATGTGTTTGGGGACAGGGTATGAGCACAGGTCCCCCTGGAGCTGCCTGATGTGGGTGCTGGGGACAGAGCAGTTTTAACTGCTGGGCCATTCCTCCAGCACTCAGTTAACTGCTGGGCCATTCCTCCAGCACCCAGGCCACTTTTTCAGCCCCCAGGAACTGGAGCTGGGGCTCAGCTGGCAGAGTGCTTGCCTAGTTCACACGAAGCCCAGCATTCTGTCCCTGGTCCTTGATCACTCCAGGAATGGTGGCACATGCCTGTCGCCCCAGCACTTTGGAGGTAGAAATAGGAAGACAAGAGTTTAAAATCATCCTGAGCTAAGTAGGAAACCAAATCTGTCCTGGGCCACATGAGACCCTGACTCAAATGCTTGCTGTTGTTGTTTGTGGGGTTTTTCTGAGACAAGGTCTCCTGTGTAGCTTTGGCTGGCCTAGAACTTGCTATGTAGACCTTGAATTAGAATTTAAAAGACCAAAAAAAAAACCCTGGCTCTCAGTGCCCATATGTGCCTGGCTTCTTCCTCCCTGAATCTAGATGTGTGCATCAAGAGGTTTCATCTGGCAGTGGTGGTGCACACCTCTAATCCTAGCACTCGGGAGGCAGAGGCAGGCGGATCTCTGTGAGTTCAAGGCCAGCCTGGTCTACAAGAGCTAGATCCAGGACAGCTAGGGTGGTTACACAAAGAAACCCTGTCTCAAAAAACAAAACAACACCAACAAAGAGGTTTTGTTTATCCATGACCCTTGTGATGCCTGGGTCACAGCCTACTCTGTCCTGAGTGCACCTACTTCATGATTCATGACCGTCTTTCCCATGGCTGACCCCCCATCTCTCTTTTTCAGGAACCTGCTCTTCGTATATCCACACAGCCTCAATTTCAGCAGTCGCCAGGGCTCTGTGCGCAACCTGGCCGTGCGGATCCAGTACATGGCAGGCGAGGACCAGAGCCAGGCCTTGCCGGTCAGTGCAGTGACCCTGCCCTGGAGGGAAGGGGATGGGGCAGGCGTAGCTTGTCCCCAGTTAGTCCCTCATGTCCCACCTCCCACAGGTCATCTTCGGGAAATCCAGCTGTAGCGAGTTCACCCGAGAAGCCTTTACACCAGTGATCTATCATAACAAGTATGTGGGGTTGGGTGTCTCTGGGGGACTCTGAGGCGGCCAGGGTGGCCTCCTGGAGGGAGAGTATGAAGGGAACAGGAAGAGTGGAGGCTTAAGGTTTGGTATGCAAATGAGGTAAGTTGAGGCAGGAAGTCACCCTCTGAGATTCCCACTCCCTAGCTGGCCCCCAGCCCCTGGCCCTGTCTTACCAGGTCTCCTGAATTTTACGAGGAATTCAAGCTGCGACTTCCCGCCTGTGTGACCGAGAACCATCACCTCTTTTTTACCTTCTACCACGTCAGCTGCCAGCCCCGGCCAGGAACAGCCCTGGAGACGCCTGTGGGCTTCACCGTGAGCCACTGTTACCTCACAGCTTCCTCCCCTGACCCGCGGTCCCCCAGCCACACCTGACCCTCATCCATTCATCTTCTCCCCAGTGGATCCCTCTGCTACAACATGGCCGCCTGAGAACGGGTCCCTTCTGCCTGCCTGTGTCCGTGGACCAGCCTCCACCCAGCTATTCAGTCCTGACGCCGGATGTAGGTGCTTGTGCCCCCAACACCAATGCCTTCATTGCCCTCCAGCTCTCAGCCTCCTCCGTGGGCCCCTGCGGGTCCCCTGTGCCTCCTGCCACTCCAACAGAATGACCCTGTGGGATGCTGCATCCCCTGTGCCTGTTCCTTACCCCTACTAGCCCTCTCCTCTCTCACTGTCCCCAAGCCTCTCTGTTCCGTTAACAGCCTTCCAGGTCGTAGTGGCGCGCGCCTTTAATCCCAGCACTCTGGAGGCAGAGGCAGGCGGGCCAGCCTGGTCTACAGAGCAAGTTCCAGGACAGGCTCCAAAGCTACACAGAGAAACTCCTTCTCGAACCCCCAAAATACATACATACATACACACACACACTCACACACACACATTTGTTATTTTGGGAGTGTGCCCCATGTACCATGGGAAGTGTGTGAAAGTCAGAGAATAAAGAATAACTCTAGGGTCTGTTCTGTCTACCGTGCAGGTCCCAGGAGTTAGACGCAGGTTATTAGACTAGGTGGTCAGAGCCTCTACCTACTGGAACATTTTTTTTTTTAAGACAAGGTCACACACAGCCCAAGCAGGCCTGGACTTCTGCGTAGTTGAGGATAACCTTGCGTCTGTCTCCCAGGTGTTGGGATGGCCGGCATGTATCACCAAGCCTGGCGTTGTTTCCGTCACCTCCATCAGCCCCTCTCCCTTGTACCAGCTAACGAACAAGTCTGATGGCTTCAAGTTCCCCGTTACGTGCTGTTCCTAGGCCATTGTCTTTCCTGGTTAATGTTCACTCCTAACATAGCCCCCATTTTCTGTGGGTTTCCAGCCTGCCATTAGGGCTCTCCTTAGGGTGCCCTGCCGCTCCCTTAGGCTGGGCCACTTTCTGGCCATGATGTCGCAATGGCCAGGGCCATGGCCTGGCCTTGTGGCCTGATGCATGTGGGAGGGAGAGCCTTGCCCACCCCACCTCTCCCTCCCACAGGTGGCGCTGCCGGGCATGCGCTGGGTGGACGGTCACAAGGGTGTGTTCAGTGTGGAGCTAACAGCTGTGTCTTCCGTGCACCCCCAGGTACAGAGCGGGTTGAGAACCCCTCCCACTTACCCTGGGATTGAGCAAGATTTACTTGCAACTGGCTGATAAAGGTCTGGCCTCCAGCCACCGGACGTGACTTTAGTCCGCTTGGCCCAGACTGCTGACTCAGATGAGGGGGAGGGGCGCCGCCACCCCCCCTTACCCCTTCCTCCCTTCGCTCCCCTTCTGCTCCCTCTCCCCACTACCACCCCACCCCACCCCACCCCTGCTCTCTGCTCACTCCATGTCCTTCCCTCTCCTTAGGACCCCCACTTGGATAAGTTCTTCACTTTGGTACATGTTCTAGAAGAAGGGACCTTTCCATTCCGGCTCAAGGAGACAGTGCTGAGTGAGGCCACTGTGGAGCAGGAGCTGCGAGCCAGCTTGGCAGCCCTGCGCCTTGCCAGCCCAGAGCCCCTTGTGGCCTTTTCCCACCACGTTCTAGACAAGCTTGTCCACCTGGTTGTGCGGCCACCCATCATTGGGGGCCAGATAGGTGAGCCACTGTGGTGTCAGGCCTGTTTCTGGAAAGGCACCCCCCCTTGTTCCCCAGCCCTGAGTTTCTTCCTATAGTTCATTTGTTTCTCTGGACCCCCAGGGCACAGGCCCCCAGTGCAGGGCCTTTAAGATCCTGATGGGCTCTTCCACCCTAACGACCTCTCCCTCCTCTGGAGGCTTTGGGCTGTGGAGCTTGACCTTTGCTCTGTCCGACAGTGAACCTGGGCCGAGGGGCCTTTGAAGCTATGGCTCATGTAGCCAGCCTTGTGCACCGGAGCCTGGAGGCTGTTCAAGATTGCCGTGGTCACTGCCCACTGCTGGCTGCCTATGTCCACTATGCCTTTCGCCTCCCTGGCGGTGACCTCAGCCTGCCAGGCGGTGAGTGTTGACGGAGAATGCTGGGCCACAGGAATTGCTGGTGAGAACTGCACACTAAGCAGAAGAGAATAGCCATATGCAAAGGCCCAGGGCCTCATGGCCTCCCTTGGGTGACTTGCGAGGTAGACACCAGCTGGCCCACTTTGCTCTGGCCTCAGGGCAGGGCTCTACGCACGTGACTGACAACTGGTTCCGCCCATCAGCTAGATGCTGAGAACAGGGGCTTAAGAAAGGCTGCCTGGCTGAGTGTCATTCTATTGCCTAGACGCTCTGTGGCCCTGGCCTTTACCTCTCTGAGCCTGCTTTCCCACTTTTCTATCTATCTATCTATCTATCTATCTATCTATCTATCTATCTATCTATCATCTATCTATCTATATCATCTATCTATCCATCTATCTATCTTATCTATCTATCTATCTATCTATCTATCTATCTATCTATCTATATCATCTATCTATCTATCTATCTAATCATCTATCTATCTATCATCTATCTATCATCTATCTATATCATCTATATATCTATCTATCTATCTACCTATCATCTATCTATCTATTCATCCATCTATCTATATCTATCTATCTATCTATCTCATCTATCTATCATCTATCTTTCTATCTATCATCTACCTGTCTATCTGTCTATTTTGGAGACAATTTCTCTTTGTAGTTTTGGCCGTCCTGGAACTCACTTTGTAGACCAGACTAGCTTTGAACTCACAGAGATCCGCCTGCTTCTCCCTCCCGAGTGCTGGAATTAAAGCCGTGTGCCACCACCGCCCAGTTTATCTTCCCGTTTTTAAGTAGGGCGATAGTAGTGTTCATGCCACAAGGACACAGGTAGTCACAGATACAGCGATCTTGGAAAGCTCTTTCTGCAGAGAGCATTCGCTGAGATTGGCTTTGCAGGGGTCTGTACTTCAGTGGCATGCCTGAGGCACAGAAAGAATAGTGGTGAGGGGGCACAGAGGGAGAGACAGAGGGAGAAAGGGAAGGAAAGGTGGGGGGGGGACTTGGGCTGAGGCAAAGCTCCTGATAGCCTAAGTGTTCAGCCTGCACAAGACCTTGGGTTTCATCCCCAGCACTGAAAGAGAAGTTAGCTTCTTCCCATCCTTGCACAATGAAGAGTGGCTATGAACACGTGGGCTCTAGGCTCTGTTTCCAGTGTGTTCTGTCTACCCCGAGTGGCTATGAACACGTGGGTTCTAGGCTCTGTTTCCAGTGTGTTCTGTCTACCCTGAGTTGCTATGAAGCAGAAACCATGTTCAACTTCATGTCATAGGGAGAACATGGAAAGTCAGAAGGAAGCCATTTCAGACTGGGTTCCTCCTGACAGGTGTTGACCTGACCTTTTCCTCTCTCCTCAGGGGTCCCTCCAGCAACGGTACAGGCTGCCACACTGGCCCGCGGCTCTGGCCGCCCCACCAGCCTCTACCTGACACGTTCTAAGAGCATCAGCAGCAGCAACCCTGACCTGGCCGTGGTCCCCGGCTCTGTGGATGATGAGGTGTCTCGCATCCTTGCCACCAAGGTAGGACAAGGGAGCATCTGAAACCTCCAGCCTCAAGGGCCTAACTGCAGGCTCGGTGGGCGGGTGAAGAATCTCCATGCTGATGGAGGAAGGAGAACCAGATGTCACTGTTGAGAAGGTGTGTCCCAGCTCTGTGGCCAGGCTGAGGTTCTCACAGCTGCAGGGCTGTTCTGGGGTTTCTGCCAACTGCTCAGTTGACTGGAGAATGGGAAAGAGGGCTTGACCTGACTCAACAAAAAGCACAATGTACGTGGTTCAGCGGGTGCATGTACACATGTAGCCTGTGCACACTAATACAAGGTGCGTGCACACATGCAGCCTGTGCACACTAATACAAGGTGCGTGTACACATGCAGCCTGTGCACACTAATACAAGGTGCGTGTACACATGCAGCTTGTGCACACTAATACAAAGGTGTGTATACACATGCAGCCTGTGCACACTAATATGAAAATGTGTGTGCACATGCAACCTGTGCACACTAATTTGAAGGTGTGTATACGCATGTTGCCAGTGTACACTAATTTGAAGGCGTGTGTACACTAATTTGAGGTGTGTATACACATGCAACCTATGCACACTAACTTGAAGGTGTGTGTACAATGCAGCCTGTGTACACTAGTATGAAGGTGTGTGTACACATGCAGCCTGTGTACACTAGCATGAAGGTGTGTGTACACATGCAGCCTGTGTACACTAGCATGAAAGTGTGTGTACAATGCAGCCTGTGCACACTAGTATGAAGGTGTGTGTACACATGCAGCCTGTGCACACTAGTATGAAGGTGTGTGTACACATGCAGCCTGTGTACACTAGTATGAAGGTGTGTGTACACATGCAGCCTGTGTACACTAGTATGAAGGTGTGTGTACACATGCAGCCTGTGCACACTAGTATGAAGGTGTGTATATGTGTGTCCCTTGTACATATATGCACAGGTGCATATACATTGTAGCCTATGTTATACACATACATTGATATATATGCACACAATGCACATACATATTTACCCCATGTACATACATGCAGAAGTGCATGTAGACAGGCCCCATGTGCACATATATACATGAGTACATATGTACATGCTCTCCATGCTCATCTGCATGGGTTCAAATGCATGTGCACTCCAGGCAGTTACATACTACATGAACACATGCACATTGCACATTTTCCAGATGTGTGCATGGCACACATGTACTCTGGCGCGGTGTCCACACTTGGTTTCTCATACTTCCTTCCCTGTACTCGGCTTGGGACATCATCCCTTCTCTGTATCTTCAGGGCGTCGATCGCTCACACTCCTGGGTGAATTCTGCTTACGCTCCGGGAGGCAGCAAGGCTGTGCTGCGGCGGGTGCTTCCGTACTGTGGGGCTGACCCCAGACAGGTGCCCTCCCTATCTGCCCCCACATGTGTGTCACCTTTGCATGAACTAATCCCTGAGGACAGCAAGGACCCCACCAGACTTTGTCTGGGTCTGTGGCGGTCTTGTTCTATCTGGTCGGCATAATGAGCCTCCGGCTGCCACTTAGGCCACTGCATGGTTGGGGTGTGGCTGAGTGGCAGAGTTTTCATAGCAGGCATGAGGTTCTGGGTTCCATCCCCAGTACCACCAAGAAGTAAAATTAAGATTAAGAAGCAAGACTGGGTGGTGGTGGCGCATGCCTCTGATCCCAGCACTTGGGAGGCAGAGACGGGTGGATCTCCATGAGTTTAAGGCCAGCCTGGTCTACATGGTGAGTTGGAGACCATCCAGGGCAGCACAGTGAGACCCTGTCTTAACAGATAAAGAACAAACATTGAGAAAAACATAGACCCTAGCCCCAGCAGAGGCGGAAGACTCTGTGGTGTGCAAATGGAGCAAAGCCTGTGTCAATCTACTGGCTACAGCTCCACCACCCTGCATGGATGGCCCTGCTCTTTAACCCACCTCTGCTTTCGGGGACTCCTAACCTTCTCCTTGGCATAGATAACCCTATGAGGGTGAAGTAGCGCTGGACCCCCAGAGTTCCCCATCTGTTTTCATGCAGGGGTTTCCCCAATTTAGCTTCTTCCTAGGGACCTGGTATGCAGTAGGCCTGGGCTCTTTTCCCCCTTGACTCAGGCCTTGCCCTGTGCCCAGCTGATTGGCTGCCTCTCTGAGTCTCTCAATATTTGAGATGAAGATAACACACCAAATTTTCAGGTGCCTGCCTATAATCCCAAGTTTTGGGAAGTAGAGGAAGGAGTACAAAGTCGCTGTGGGCTACATGGAAGTTTCAAGGCAGCCTAGGCTACATCAGATCTCATTTCAGCAAAACAAACAAAAAAGACTCTTAGTAAAGTACTCAGCAGCGTGGTCCCAAGCATGGGCAGAGGGTGGGGCCCAGAGGGTCTCCTGAGCTGCAGCAAACATCCCAGAATAGATCCCACAAACAGGTGAGCATGTTCAGAAGTGCTGCATAGATGCTTCAGCAGGCTGGAGCTGGGCTCAGCAGGTGGAGCACTGGCCTAGCACGTACACAGCCTGGGTTCCATCCCTAGGACCACATACACCACGCACGGTGGTGCACGCCTGTAAACCTAGCCTTTGGAGATGGAGGCAGGAGGATCAGTAGTCTAAAGTCATCCTTGGCTGCATAACGAGTCTGAGGCCCTGTCCCAAAAGAAAAATGCTGGGCTGAAGTTCAATGGCAAGGCACGCGCTCAGCCAACACCCCGTCATTAAAAATATATGTTAGATTTATTTACTTATGTGTATGGGTGTTTTTCCATGAGTGTTAAATGTGTGTCTATGCTGCACCTACCTGGTGCCCTCGTGAGTCACCATGTGGGTGCTGGGATCAAACACGGGTCCTCTGCAAGAGCAACCAATGACTTAACTGCTGAGCCATCTCTAGTCCCATCTGTAGCATTAATCAGAGTCATCCTCAGTTTCCTGAAAGGTCAGTCAGGCCTTGAGGAGCCACGAGGAGGTGACAGGTAGTAACAGGGTAGTGTTCCATGCAGGAAGTGATCTTCATAGTGTGTGGTCTGGCTCAGGCATGCGAAGTAAGCCGTGCATGATGGGCCATGTCAGCTGCAGGGTGCTTAAATGCCAGTGGCAGAGCCAGCTCCAGCACTGACCAGAAAACCAGGCAGGGAGAGTGAAACTTGGACCATGATACCTATTTGGCAGAGGGGCATACTGAGGCCCTGTGAGGCCCTGAGCAAGGCTGGAGCAGGAGGCCAGGCCTGTAGTCCTGGCAGGTACCGTCTTTACTGTCTTACCTTCCTTCCTTTCCTTCTCTCTCCACACCTCCTCCATGTTTGGCCTCTCCTCCAGTCATGCATTCCTTCCCCTGTCTGCAGTGGTGCCATGGCCAGCCTTTGTCTCTGCCGCACCCCCCACACTAGGGGAGTCATGGCCTACATCACCCCACGTCATCACCTCGTCTTCATTGTTCGCCCTGACTCCATCCTTCACAGGGCACCCCCTTTTCTTTTGTTTTTTGTTTTGTTTTGTTTTCCCTGAGTACAGGGCATGGAGCCCAGGGCCTTGCCCATATGAAGACAAGCGCTCTACCACCGGGTCAAATCCTAACCCTTATTTTTGTTGTTTGCTTTGTGTTTTGTGGAGTCTTGTTCAGTTTGGTTTTTGCACTTTGAGACAAATTCTTGCTATGTAGCCCATGATGGCCTGGAAGTCACTGTGTTCCTGCCCCCTGAGCGATGGGATGACAGGTGTACCCCACCGTGTCCAGCCCCCTCTTTTCTCAACATATCTGCTTTCAGTTGCTCCTTCACCTGCCCTTACCCGCACCGTCCCATGTACTTCCACAGCTCCCTGGCCATGCCCAGTGTCCTCGTTCTACCTACAAACACATTCCCACACGCCTGTGCCCCTTCCCCATGGACCTCATAGCCTGCATGGCCCTGCCCATCGCCCTAGTCTGTCTTCTGTTGCTGGCACAAAGAACTCAAGACCGAGTCTTTATAAGGAGTAACTGCCGAGCAGGGTGGCACACGCCTTTAATCCCAACTCAGGAGGCAGAAGCAGGGGATCTCTGTGAGCTCGAGGCCAGCCTAGTCTACAGAGCGAGTTCCAGGATAGCCAGGGCTACACAGAGAAACCCTGTCTTGAAAAACAAACAAATAAAGAGTAACTAGCTAATTTATACCTCTGGATGCTAAGTAAGCTCCCAAGCACAGGCCCCTCGCACTGATCATGTGGCAAAGGTAGCCATGGTGACAGAGGCAGTGAGCTAATTTGGGTCTCTCCCTTCTGTGCCCCCACTTTCTCAATTCTCCCTGTTTCTCTCCCTCTCCCCTTTCTCTTCCCTTCCTCTCTCCCCCTCTCCCTCCCTCCCTCTCCTCTTTCCTTCTTTTCCTTTCTCTTTCATTTATTGTGGACAAGGTCCCCCTTGACTTGGAGTTCACAATCCTCCTGCCTCAGCGTCCTCAGCTCTAGGATTATAGGTGTATTCCATCTTGCCTGCCTTTTTCTTTCTCTTCTTCTAAAGCCACTAATAGTACTGTAGGGGTTCCACCCTTACAGCTTTACCTAATGCTAGTCACCTGCTAAGGTTCCACCACCAAATGCCATCAACATGTCCAGCCTGGGCTACATGAGACCCTGTCTCAAGAAAACTAAACACAAAATCTCTAGCATATGGAAGTTTCTGGCAATGTTTTCAAACCCTAAGTTCCTCCTGTGTTTAGGGGACCGGACCCATCTCTCTTTACCCATGCCCGCATCCTCCCTCCATCCACGTAGCCTCGTCTGTTCCCATCCTCATCACTAACCCTTTCTGCCATCCATGCTCATCCCATCCATCCTAGGCCATGGACCGCAGCTCTAGCCGTGCCTCCTCTTACCTCGAGGCCTCCTCCTCGGCCCCGTCAGCCCCTCAGCCAAGACACACTGTGCAGAAGGTAGAGGGGGGGAATAGGGTGGCTGATCTGATGTCTACCCCACTGCCCCACAGCAAGGGTCCAGTGCTCCTCCCCACATCCAGAGCCCAGCCAGGGCTTGAGTCTGCTCTCATCCCACCCTGCATGGCCTCCTGCTGCTCTGACCCCCAACCAGGCTTCAGGCTACCTCCCCCAAGTCATGCCTTGCTAAGGGGTGTGGGAGGGTGTCACGTGGCCCTTGGTGACTCTCGCCCTGTCCACAGTTGCTGCACGAGGAGCTGGCCCTGCAGTGGGTGGTGAGTGGCAGTGCGGTCCGGGAGGTGGCCCTACAGCATGCCTGGTTCTTCTTCCAGCTCATGGTGAGCACGTCCCCATCCAGGGAGACCGTTGAGAACAAGTGCCCCACAACTGCATTTGAGAACCCTAGAAAAAGGCCTTGGGGCTCTTCCATAACGAGGGATAGAGGTCACCTTGACAGTGACCCCACCCCCCTTGAGAGAGGATTTCTCAACCCAGAGATGGGCCCTCCTTCCTCCAAAAGATGCTAAGCACTGAGAGTCAGGCTTGCCAACCCCCAGATTCCTTCAAGTGGGTCTTTGTGTTCTCTTCCCCAGGGCCTGTTGGTCCTGACCTCCCCCAAATCCTTCAAGACAGAGTCCTGAATTCCTCAAAGTCAGCCCCTCAGAGGCTGGGAAGAAGGTTCAGTTAGAGCAAAGTGCTTGCCACACACACAAAGACCAGAGTTAGATCAGGAGAACACATCTGAAAAGGAAAGGACTGGGCCTGGAGGAAGCTGGTCATCCCAGCACTGGAACCTGGAGGCAGAAGGGTCCCTGTACTTGTTGACCAGCCAGCCTAGCCAATCAGGATGCTCCAGCCTCAGTGAGACCCGCCCCAAACAGGATCCTAGGCTCTACCATTGGTCCCACCTGTTTCTCACACCCTACCCACTCCTCACCCATACCACTTCCTCAGGTCCTGCTCACAGCCTTCAGGCTGCGTCTGTTGGGGTCAGGACCCCTTAAGCCTATTGCTTTTTTGGGGGGTTGTTTTGTTTTGGATTTATTTATTTTATATATATGGTGCTCTATCTGCATGTACACCTGCACGTCAGAAGAAGGCATCAGATCTCATTATAGATGGCTGTGAGCCACCATGTGGTTGCAGGGAATTGAACTCAGAACCTCTGGAAGAGCTGCCAATGCTCTTAACTGCTGAGCCATCTCTCCAGCCTACAGCCCACTGTTCTCAATGCTAAAGTTCCGTGCCTTCTGTCAAGCCCAGACCACCCTTCAGTCGTGACTACTTAGCTCAGAGCCTCTGATGTTCCCCTTTCTTGCCTGTAGTGCCTCACCTGTCAGCCCAGCACCCCAGTTTCTCTCAAGCCCCAGCTATGTATTTAAGCCCCTCCCACAGCTTTGGGGCCCCTCCCATATGACAGATCCCTGCCCACAACCTTTCAAGTTAACACCCTGCCCACCTACCTCATCCCCAGATAAAAAGCATGGAACTACACTTGCTCTTGAACCAGCGACTGGACACTCCCCGCAAGCTGCGCTTCCCTGGACGCTTCCTGGATGACATCGCGGCCCTGGTGGCCTCTGTGGGGCTGGAAGTCATCACTAGGGCCCATAAGGTAAGGAGGGACTCAGGGCCTCTTGGAGGAAAGTGACCACGTGAACATACTTTTTGTTTTTGTTTGTCAAGACAGGGTTTCTCAGTAGCTATGCAACTGGTCCTGGAACTTGCTATGTAGACCAGGCTGGTCTCGAACTCACAGAGATCCGCCTGCCTCTGCCTCCTGAGTGCTGGGACTAAAGGCGTGTGCCACCACTGCCTGGCCATGGTCTCTTTCTTGAGCACCTATGGCATACATAGCCCCGGCTGGATGTAGAGACACAGCAGTAAGCAAAACTGATCAAGTCCCTGCCCTCACAGAGCATTCTTGGAGGAAAAGCTGCAAGGCGAGACGGATAAGGCCTGGGGGCCACAGGCAGGAGGAACGGCGGTGCAAGGGTCCAGAGGCAGGGAGAGCCATGGAGGAGAATAAGAGTGGTGAGGACACAGTGGTGGGCTGGGGCCATCAGACGGGTGGCCCTTAGCTTGGCACCAGTATGCTGCAGGAGCATAATAAGTGGATGTTGCTATTCTGAGAGCCTGATGCTCTCCGAGGCCCCAGGGTCACCAGTTCCAGTCCCCACAGGAATTAGGCAAGCAGCAGTCATGATCACCGTAGCCCTACGGAAGCATTTATTGATCTCCTTCTGCACGAGTCAGCTGGATCATATTCAGCCTCACCAGCCATCCATGAAGTATTACTGTTACCCCTACTTTACTGATAAGGAAACTGAGGCAGAGAGTGACAGAGTAGCATAACCTAGCGCCATGCTTCTGGGGGGCAACGAGTCACCCTCTTCTGTGGGGGTGTGTGGGGCCAGAGAGAATGTTTCCCTCAGACAGAAACACCCACTGCGCTACTCCATCCAACCCATGTTCTGCAGAAATGTCTCCTAATTATTTTTTATTAAAAAATTAAGCTGGACAGTGGTGTGCATGCTTTTAATCCTAGTGCAGAAGGCAGAGGCCGGCAGATCTCTGAGTTCGAGGCTAGCCTGGTCTACAGAGAGTTCCAGGACAGCCAGGGCCACACGGAGAGACCATGACTGGGAAAGCCAAAAAATTATTTATGTGGATGAGTGTCTGGCTTGTGCACCGTGTGTCGTGCCCTTGGAGGCCAGAAAAGGGCTTTGGATTCCCTAGTACAGGAGTTCCAGATGGTTGTGAGCAGCCATGTGGGTGCTGAGATCAGACCCTGGACCACTGAGCTATCTTTCCAGCCCCATATCCTGATTGTTTAGAATTACATTTGTTTATCTATTGTGTTTGTGTGGGTTTGTGAAACACGGTGCATGTGAGAATTTAGGAGACAATCTGGGAGGCAGCTCTCTTCCCAGGGCGTCAAACTCCAGACATCAGGCTCGGCAGCCAGCTTGCCAGCCCATCTCTCCTGATGCGCTTTGATTTTTACAGAGTCTCGTTGTGTAGCCGAGACTGGCTGGGAACTTGCTGTGTAGCTTCAAGATCAAAGGGAAGCACCTGCCTCCCCAGTGTGAGGTTAAGTTCATGGTTTTTAAGGAGAAATGTCACTTGGGGATGATAGGGACACTCAGGCAGGTTTGGGAAAGGCCGCCTGTTGCACGGTCCCAGTTACCTCTAGGCTGATGCAGAGGTCCCAGTCTCGGTGTCCCTGGAGCAATCCCAAGCGTTGACAGCAGGGTCGTTGGTGGTGGGCACTGCTCTTTCATTCATTCCTTTGGCATATAATGAACACCAGTTGTAACTGGCTCCATATTTAAGGTGTCCCAGCCAGGTGTGGTGGTGCACATCTGTGGTCTCTGCATCAAGAGGCTGAGGCAGGAAAACCACATGCTTGAGGCTAGCCTGGGCTATGTAGTTAGCGTATGACTTCTCCCCTAAGACTGGTGGACTAGCACCCAGGACCATATGTTTCTTTCTCAGAGGTGGCACACAGTAGGTGCCCAATAGATGCTCATTACTGGTGGTATAGCATTAGAGTACATTAATTTGCTAGGGTAAGCATTTAAACAGAACCAAAGTGTTTCTCTGTACATAAGTAGGCTACGGGGCTACGTTTGGTTCATGGCCTCCCAGTTCACCAGGGGTCTCAAGCAATGAAAGATGGTACTTCACCTCTCTGATCTCATTGACCGGAATATGGTCACATGACTATCAGCTGCAAGAGAGCCTGGGAAATGCATTCTGTTGCACTCTGAAGTCTGGATGTAGAGAGTGGATTATCCAACTATGGGTGGGAGAAGAAAGAAAAATGTATTGTGGGGCTGGGTGTGACATGGTGGCATCTGACCCCAACCTGGGGTGTGGAGGCTGGGAGATCTCTGTACTTGATCCCAGCCTGGGGTGTGGAGGCTGGGAGATCTCTGTACTTGATCCCAGCCTGGGGTGTGGAGGCTGGGAGATCTCTCTGCTTGATCCCAGCCTGGGGTGTGGAGGCTGGGAGATCTCTGTGCTTGATCCCAGCCTGGATTTCAGTGGTCTAGGTCAGCTAGGCTGCATCACGAGACCCTGTCTCAGATAATAAAATAAAGTTCAGTGAGGGTTGTGAGTGAATCATAGAGGGGGAGGAAGTCAGGGATGAAGACCCGAGAGTTAAGGAAGTCATGCAGAGGTGAGCCAGGCTGGGCACTGTCAATATGGACTGAGAGGTCCCGTGTCCCCAGGACATAGAGCTGGCTGAACGCCTCAACGCCAGCCTGGCCTTCTTCCTCAGTGACCTCCTGTCCATAGCAGATCGAGGTTACATCTTCAGCCTGGTACGAGCTCACTACAAGCAGGTAGGTGTGCATGATGGAAGACATGGAGGGTGGCAGATGGCATCATGGGACCATGGTGGGGGATGTGGAGGCAGAAGCTGGCATCGTGGGACCCATGGAGTCTAAAAGCAGGAGAATGGTGATCTCACCCCTGCATCCCCTTTCTTGCAGGTGGCCACTCGGCTGCAATCTGCCCCCAATCCAACTGCACTGCTGACCCTTCGAATGGACTTCACTCGCATCCTGTGTAGCCATGAGCACTATGTGACCCTTAACCTCCCCTGCAGCCCCCTGTCACCCCCAGCCTCCCCCTCCCCCTCGGTGTCCTCCACTACTTCCCAGGTAGGTGGGCCTCCTCCTCCCCGCTTTCACCTGTCTTCTGCATGTCTGTTCACTTCCTTGTGGTACACTGCCCTGGCACACCCTTGACCTTTGACTCGTCACCTTTGAGTCTTCACCCTGACTTCTCAGAGATTTCCTAGCAAAAATGACTCCTTCTGACCCACAAACCCAGTCTTTGAACTTGCATTTGGTCTGCTGTTCCTCAGCCTTTTGAGTTTTGACTCCACGCCCTCCCCGCTCACAGATGGGTTATCCCTGACCTCGCACCTCTGACCTTTAAGGATTTATTTGTTTTATTTTAGTGTATGACTGTGCACCACATGCATGCCTGGTATCAGTGCAGGCTAGAAGAGGGCGCTTGGTCCCCTGGAACTGGCATTGCAGAAGGTTGTGAGCCACTATGTGGAGGCTGGGAGATGAACCCAGGTCCTCTGGAAGAGCAGCCAGTGCTCTCAACTGCTGAGCCATCGCTCGGTTCCTCTGACCTTTAACCCTGTGCCCATGGACAGTACTGCTGCACTGTCGTCCTACAATAGTGAGCAGAATAATACCATGATGACACTTTCTTGGGAGATACTTAATTTAAAATTGTATTTACTTTGTGGGGAGCACTTGTGTGCTGTGATAATACCGTGGCACTCAGAGAACAACTTCCGGGAGTTGGTTCTCTCCATCCACCATGTGTGCCTTGGGGATCAAACTCAGGTTGTTAACTTTGGTGGAGAGTGCCCTTCCTGGCTGAGCCCTATTCCTGGCCCCTCCTGAAGTACTTTTAGGAGAGGAAAGTGGGAAATATCCAGATTTAGGATCTGTGGGTTCGTCTCTACCATCCCAACCACTCATCTTGATGCTAACTTCTGTTACTGTCATGGTGGCCATGGTTGTGAACTTTTACCTCATCCACTCTACCATCCATCTACAGAGCTCCACCTTCTCCAGCCAGGCCCCTGACCCTAAAGTGACCAGCATGTTCGAGCTAAGTGGGCTTTTCAGGCAGCAGCACTTTCTCTCTGGACTCCTGCTGACGGAGCTGGCCCTAGCCCTCGACCCTGAAGCTGAGGGGTGAGCATGGGGCCTGGGTGTGGCCGGAGGAGTGTGACATGGGCCAGGAGCCATGTCTGCACCATACTGAGTACCCTGTCACTCCACAGGGCATCCCTTTTACACAAGAAGGCCATTAGTGCTGTACACAGCCTGCTGTGCAGCCACGATGTTGACTCCCGCTACACAGAGGCCACCGTGAAGGCCAAGGTGGCCGAGCTGTACCTGCCCCTGCTCTCCCTTGCGAGGGACACACTACCACGACTGCATGGCTTCGCTGGTCAGAGGGCTGGGGAAGACGGGGTTTTATGGGGCCAGACTTGACCATGGGATATGGAGTGGGAGAAGCAGAGAACGGGGTGGGGGATGGGGTGGCTAGTCAGCCTGAGGGGGAGCAGCTCAGGGCCACAGCATCCACATCAAGCCATAAGCCTCACCTGGAAAGTGAAACCGTGAGCATCCACATGACAGAGGAACACACGTGTGGACAGCTGTCCAGGGAGACAGTGTGAGCATCCATATGACAGGAACACACGTATGGACAGCTGTCCAGGGAGACAGTGTGAGCATCCATATGACAGGAACACACGTGTGGACAGCTGTCCAGGGAGACAGTGTGAGCATCCATATGACAGGAACACACGTGTAGACAGCTGTCCATTTGTTGCCAGCCCACCAGAGGGCTCCTGATGGCCTGCGCTGCCTTCTGAGAGGGACGGGGAAGGCTCAGTGGGAAATAGGCAGGTGAGAGACCAGGCCTTGTGCTCCTGTCTTCGCTCTCTCATCTGTTCCAAGTTGTGAGTGGTCCTGCATGGCCTTCAGGCACAACCGAGGGCACTTTCCTGGATACAAACAGGACCCTAGATTCATGCCTTTCATCAGTATGGAGAAATCCTCAGCTCTTATCTTCTCAACCTTTTTCCTGCCTCCTCTTCTGTCTCCTGGGACTCCAGTGCTTCATGTTAGAATGTTTCTTTGTATGACATGTCTGCTGTTTTCTCATCTGTCTTTGAGTTCACTGTCTTCAAGCCCATCTGTTTAGTTCTTGTGTGTGTGTGTACATGCATGTGAAGGCCCGAGTTTAATGTCAGGAGTCAGCCTTGATCACTCTTCCACTGTATCTTCTGAGTCAGGGCTTGCTTCTTCAGTCAGACTTGGAGCTTGCTGACAGGGCTGGTCTCACAGCCAGCTTGCACTGCATCCAGGTCTGCACCTTCTCAGGCTGGAATTGCAAGCATGTTGCATCTGACATTTACATGAGTGCTGGGCACTTTGAACTCCAGTCCTCATGTGTGCATGATAAATACTCAGCCACTGAACCATCTCCCAGCCCAAATTCTTAATTTCAGACACTATATCTTTTAACTTGTAAAATGTCCAATTTGATTTAATTTTTTCATACATTCCAATTTTGTTTTGTCATTTTTGTATTGTTTCATTGTGTGAATGTTTTGTCTGTGTGTATGTGTGTGTGTACCATGTGCGTACCTGCTACCCACAGAGGCCAGAGGCTGTCACAACCCTGGAACTGGAGTTATACACAGTTGTAAGTCACCACGTGGGAGCTGGGAACTGAACCTGAGTCCTTTGGAAGAGCAGCCAGTGCTTATTTTTTTATTTTTTTGAGACAGAATCTCTATATAATCCAGGCTGTCCTGGAACTTGCTATTTAGACTCTGAGGTCCACCTGCCTCTGCCTCCTGAGTGCT
The DNA here is from genome assembly GCF_950005125.1 of Chionomys nivalis. Classification (NCBI taxonomy): domain Eukaryota; kingdom Metazoa; phylum Chordata; class Mammalia; order Rodentia; family Cricetidae; genus Chionomys; species Chionomys nivalis. The sequence continues at coordinate 21,327,471 of NC_080089.1, read as the reverse complement.
GAGGTTGAAGGTGTGCGCCACCATGTCCAGCAGCTCCCTAGTTTTCTGTGTGTGTGTAGAACATGTGGAAGTCTGGACGACTTGTGAGAGTCGGTTCTCTCCTTCCACCATGTGAACCCTGGAGACCGGAACGTGGGTCATAGGTCATCAGGCATGGCAGCAGCCATCTTTGCACTGAGCCGTCTCACTGACCCTCTGGCATTATTTCAAAATTCTTCATGTTTGAAACCATTTTGTCCTTCTCTGACTTTTATTTGTAAAATCGTTGCTTGCTAAGGGACATTTACTCTTTTCTGTGTCTTCTTCAGATGTCTTGGTCACTTACAATTTTGTGTTCTCTCTGGACATTGAATATGCGAGCCACGGCCTGGAGCAGTGTTGGCTTCTCCAGGGAGGATGTTCCTTTTAGTGTCTAGGCAGATAGGTAGCTCCGACCTCCTCAGCCGGGACCTGCACCAAGCTGGCTGAGGCCAGAATTTCACTTGGGTTCAGTCTACCTTTTGTCCGTGGCGGCCAGGTGTTGTGGTAAACGCCGTGTAACCCAGTATTCAGGAGGCCGAGACACACTCCCAGCCCCTCACTGACCGACCCATGGCCCAATCCTCAAGTTATGTTCTAAGTGTTAACTATGGAGCTGTGGCCAGAGTAGCCATACTTTAAGTACAAAGATTAAATTTGAGCAATAAGCAACTATTGACCTGACCTGGTCTGAGGCGGCTGATGTCAGAGAATACTGGAAATTTGGAATGAGAGCAACAATTATTCCTTTTGGGGGTGGTGTTCTAGACAGGATTTTTCTGTGTAGCCCTGTCTGTCCTGGAACTCACTCTGCAGACCAGACTGGCCTCAAACTGCCTGCCTTTCCCTCTTGAGTATTGGGATTCAAAACATGGGCCACTGCTCCTGGCTAAAGCAAGGAGCTTCCCAGTGCCTCATCCTTCTTGTCTTCTATTCTGCCCCTAGAGGGCTCAGGGCAGCGGTCAAGACTGGCTTCCATGTTGGACTCAGACACAGAAGGTGAAGGGGACATTGGAGGCACCATCAACCCATCTGTGGCCATGGCCATCGCTGGGGGACCTCTGGCTCCTGGCTCTCGTGCCAGCATTTCCCAGGGACCTTCAGCAGTAAGTCTGAGGCTCATCCCCAGAGAAGACTGGGTATGTGACTCACGTGGTAGAGTGCTTGCCTAGCATCATGCAGCCCTGGTACCACATTCCTGCACGGAGTGGTGAGTACCTGTGATCTAAGCACGGCGGTGATAGAGGCAGGGGGATCACAAGTTTAAAGTCTTCTTCAGACCGTGTTGTGGGTTTGACACTGGTCTGTGTCTCAAACAAAACAAAAAGGATGTCATGTCACGAGGTACAGTTGGCCACAGCTCACCTTGTGTAAGGAAACTAACATTGATTCTGTTCCCTCTCTGCACCCAGGCAGCTCGCTCAGGCTGTCCCCTCTCTGCCGAGTCCAGCCGGACCTTGTTGGTGTGTGTGCTGTGGGTCCTGAAAAATGCTGAGCCGGCCCTTCTGCAGCGTTGGGCTGCTGATCTGGCCCTGCCCCAGCTGGGCCGCCTCCTGGACCTCCTCTACCTCTGTCTGGCTGCCTTTGAGTACAAGGTGTGAGGCAGTGGGTGAGGCTGAGGTGGGGATGAGCACACACCTAGAGCTCCCTGTAGTGGGAGCTGGGTAGCCAGGGGCAGACTGTGTGTACAGGGCTTCTGTGAGCTGAGGGTGGAAGGTGGGCTGTGTCTGTCCTCAGCTCTGGAGGGGGATGGCACATGACCTCATGAATAAAGTGTTGCACTGGGGATGAGGGCAGTCATAGAGTGCTTGACAGGCACTCATAAAGTCCATCCGCCCCACAATGAAAGAGAGTGAGGAGGGTGGAGGAGGGAAGGCACACAAGCCTGTCATCCCGTGCTTGGCTATTCAGAAGGCCAAGATCATTCTCGGCTACATAGTGAGTTCAAGACCAGCCTGGAGTACGGGAGGCTCTGTCTTAAAAATGAGAAATTTAGCCGGGCGGTGGTGGCACACGCCTTTAATCCCAGCACTCGGGAGGCAGAGGCAGGCGGATCTCTGTGAGTTCGAGGCCAGCCTGGTCTACAAGAGCTAGTTCCAGGACAGGCTCCAAAACCACAGAGAAACCCTGTCTCAAAAAACCAAAAAAAAAAAAAAAAGAGAGAGAAATTTAGAGAGTGAAGAAAGGAGAGAAGGTGGAAAGCTGCAAGGGAGTCTGATAGCGTGGTTGGCAGGTGCTGGGAGAAGTGTAGTGGGGGGAGGAGAGTGGGGAAGGGGGAGGAGAGGGGAGAAGGGGGAGCAGAGGGGAGAAGGGGGAGCAGAGGGGAGAAGGGAGGAAGAGAATTTGGAGGTGGTGAGCTTTTGGAGAGAAGGCTGTATTGTCTTCTGGCAAAGGGCCCTGAGCAGAAGGAACACATATCACCTGAAACCCCGGTTCTCTGCTTTTCCAGGGGAAAAGGGCATTTGAGCGCATCAACAGCCTCACGTTCAAGAAGTCCCTGGACATGAAAGCCCGGCTGGAGGAGGCCATCCTGGGCACCATCGGGGCGCGACAGGAGATGGTGCGCCGGAGCAGGGGTGAGGTGACAGGGGGAGCTGGTGTGTGGTGCACACCTGCAATCCCAGCACTCGGGAAACGAGTTCAAGGCTAGGCCTTGGCTATACATGAGTCCTTGTCTCAGAGAGAAAAGGTTCACGTGTCACTGCTCTCTACATGGATGTATGTGGTTCTCATCTGTCCCCACAGCCTATTTGTGTCTAGTGGTGGTGTCTGATGGGCAGTGTCTCTCTGCTTAACTCTACATAGACGTCTTCCTGTGTGTGAATGTTTCGCTCTGTTTGCGTGAGTCTTTCTCTCTCCACATACCTATGAACATACATTTGTACATGGCAGAGAGAAGTTCATCTGGAAACCAAGAGAATGTTCGCTGGCGTAAGAGTGTTACACACTGGAGACAGACCTCAGACCGTGTGGACAAGTAGGTTGAAAGATGGGTATTCTCATGACTGTGATGAGCTGCCTGAGGCAGCCACTTATAGTCTAAAAATTTCTCATAGACTGTGCTGCTGCAAGCCTGGGAGCCCAGGGCAAATAGTTCTAAGCCATACAGTGCTACACAGCAAGACCCTATCTCTAAATAAATAAATAAATACATAAAATAAAAAGTTGTCCCTTGAGACCTACCTTAATTGCTTCTTAGGGCACACTCCTAATAACCAAAAACTGTCTAACTAGTCCCTACGGGTCTAGGGAATCAAACCCTAGATCTCACCAATGTTGGAAAAGTACTCTACCACTGAGCCACACCCCAGCCCCTCACTGGAGGATTCTAGGCAGGGGCTCTACCACTGAGCCACACCCCAGCCCCTCACTGGGGGACTCTAGGCAGGGGCTCTACCCCTGAGTCATGCCACACCCCTGCTCTCTATCTCTTAGCTTCTTCAAGCTGAGGACCAGCCTTCCAACACAAGAAGCTTTAGGAACACACTCAGACCATCATATGAGGTTTAGATGAATATCTAGAGAGCTGCTCCCTCCAAGGACAGCCAAGGGTGGAAGAGGGCTCTGTTGTGTCACTGGGTCTGACTCCAAGTGGCTTCACATGGTCCCCCCTGCCCTCCAGGACCAAGGATGAAATGGAACATGAAGCCCTGGTGGATGGAAATCTGGCTACAGAGGCCAGCCTAGTGGTTCTGGACATGCTGGAGATCATTGTGCAGGTATGATTTGATCCAGTGTCTGTCCTGGCCTCTCATCCTGCATGGTGGCCCCATAATCCCTCAACTTCCCAGACCCCATAAGCACCCTTGCCTCTTAACCCATGGATTTCTAACACCTTCCTGTGAAGACGGTGATGCTGTCGGAGGCCCGTGAGAGCATCTTGAGTGCTGTGCTGAAAGTTGTTCTGTACAGTCTGGGGAGCGCCCAGAGTGCCCTCTTCCTGCAGCACGGCCTAGCCACCCAACGAGCACTGGTTTCCAAGGTGAGCAGACTCCCAAGCAGCAGCCACAATTCACAGGATAATAATAGTTCATGTGCCGAGCACCTACTGTGTGCCAGGTAGTTTCAGGGCACAGACAACACCGCTGCATTTCTGAACTGAGGAGCAAGCCTGGCATGGTGGCTGTCATCTGTCATCCCAGGTCATCTTTGGCTACATAGCAAGTTCAAGGCCAGCCTGGACTGCCTAAGATAATGTTGCAAAATAAGAACAACCAAAGAAAGAAAGTCTTCCAGAAATATAAATAGGCTGGGTGGAGTTATATGTACCTGTCATCCCAGCTTTAGGAGGTAGATGCAAGGAATCAGGCATTCAAGGGCATTCTTGGCCCTACAGGGAGAACGAAGTCAACCTAAGTTACGTAAAAGAGCCTGTCTCAAAAAAAAAATAAAAACAGCCAGTCGGTGATGGTGCATGCCTTTACTCCTAAAGTAGAGGCAGGCGGATCTCTGAGTTTGAGGTCAGCCTGGTCTACAGAGTGAGTTCCAGGATAGCAGAGCTGCCCAGAGAGACCCTGTATTGGAGGTAGGGAGGGAAGTACCAAGAATGGGCTGAACAACCTCTCTCTGGGGCCTGGGGGCAGTTCCCGGAGCTGCTTTTCGAGGAAGACACTGAGCTTTGTGCCGACCTATGCCTGAGGCTTCTGCGACACTGTGGCAGCCGCATCAGCACCATCCGCATCCACGCCAGTGCCTCGCTCTACCTGCTCATGCGCCAGAACTTCGAGATCGGCCATGTATGGGGCAGTTTCCGGGCTCCAGCTGGGGTGGCGCTGCATGGGGCAAGATCGGCCATGTATGGGGCAGTTTCCGGGCTCCAGCTGGGGTGGCGCTGCATGGGGCAAGATCGGCCATGTATGGGGCAGTTTCCGGGCTCCAGCTGGGGTGGCGCAGCACAGCACAGGGGCCATCAACAAGTATCACCCAGTGTCATAGGCCAGAAAGAGAGGTCAGACTGGGAAGCCTGGGTGGACAGGTAGGTGGGGAGCAGTAACCACATATGGCAGCTGACCAGTGAGAAAGTTTAAGGGACCCTGGTGTGAGGGAGTCGGGGACCTGAGGCTCTCAGGGCAACACCGCCTCCCTGCCCTATTAGAACTTCGCCCGTGTGAAGATGCTGGTGACCATGTCCCTGTCATCCCTTGTGGGGACAACTCAGAACTTCAGTGAAGAGCACTTGAGACGGTCCCTCAAGACCATCCTGACCTATGCGGAGGAGGACATAGGGCTGCGGGACAGCACATTCGCTGAGCAGGTAAAGCCTGCACTGCCCCTCCTCCCACTGTGGACAGTGTGTCTGTTTGCCCCGTGTCTTTTGGTTTATTTGTTTATTTATTTTTGATATCCATATTTGAACTTTGGTATTGTGAAGCAGGGTCTCACTCTATATCCCAGGTTGGCCTTAGACTCACAACAATCCTCCTGCCTCTACTGTCTGAGTGCTAGGATTATATGCATGATCCACCAAGACAAACCTTTTGTTTTACTTTTTGAGATAAGTTTTCTCCCTTCCCTCTCTCTTTTCCTCCCTCCCTCCCCTGGTCAAGGAGGCCTAGATCTCACTATGTCGCTGAGGATGGCCTTGAACCCCTGGCCCTCCTGCCCCTACATCCCGTGTTCTGAGATAACTGATCTGCTCCTCCACTCCAACTTCTTGTTTCTTTTTGGACATCTCGGCCTTAGCCTAGGCTAACCTGGAACACATTATATAGCCAGGATGACTTCTGACTTGCCGCTGTGGTCCCGGCTCTGCCTCCCAGTGCTGGGAATACAAGGTGTGCGTGCGTACTTGTGTGACATCCAGTGTGCCCTGCTGCCACCCCCACTGTGTGTGTGGTGAATGTGCATGTATGTGTACCTGTGCATACGTGCATGTGGAGGCCAGAAGTCACAGGAGGATGACTCCTTCAGTCTCTCTCCACCTTATTTTTCTGCGAGGACTTTTCTTTCAGATGGTTCCACTGTGCACCTCTGGCTGTCCTGGACCTTGCTATGTAGAGCAGGCTAGCCTCAAATTCACACAGATGGGCCTTCTCTGCCTCACAAGTGCTGGAGTTAAAGTACCTTACTTTTAGGGACGGGGTCAGAGATGCCATGGTGTTGTCCTTGTCCTCATCGTCCCATGTCCATGCTCTACCCACCCTGCCCTGCTCCTGCTTTTCACATGGGTGCTGGGGATCAGACTCAGGTCGTTATGTTGCCTGGCAACGTTCCCCACTGAGCCATCTCCCAGTCCTGCTCTCCCATCTTAGTCCTGACCCCATTGCCCTTGCTGACCCCTGGACATTCGCTTGCTCCAGGTTCAGGACCTCATGTTCAACCTGCACATGATCCTGACAGACACAGTGAAGATGAAGGAACACCAGGAGGACCCCGAGATGCTCATGGACCTCATGTACAGGTGAGGGGGGCAAGAGTCAGGCCTGGAGCAGGGAGCCGGGCAAGCAGGCAGATGAAGGGCACGGGTCAAAGCACAAGATGGGACAAAACGGGAACAGATACGGGTACGTGTTTGTAGTTCTCCAGTGCCAGACCACACACCCAAGACAATCCGCTCATAAAAAGAAAAGGCTCCGATGGTAAATGTGCCTACCACCAAAGCTGATGACCTGAGTTCCATCCCAGGGCCCACATAGTAGAGGAGAGGGTCCCTCGGGTTGTCATCAGACCTCTTGATGTGCACTCTGTTAGCACAGGTGTGCCCTCTTCTCCACACATATATTACACACACAGAGAAATAAAATAAATGCACAAAAGAGGGAAAAGAACTGTTCATTTAACTAATGGTTTTGGGGATTTCATTCTGTAGTCAGTTGGCCCCATAACTGGGGCCTGTGAGAGAGCTCCACACTGCAGCTTGTGGGACACTGAAGCCACCCAGGTGAGGAAGCCAGGCAGACAAGAGGAAGAAACCGGGTCACACAGACAGTGGCCATAAACAGGACTCATGGTGGTCGGCCTAGCACACGTGAGGCCCGGCTTCCGTCTGCAGCGCCGCTTACACTGGTCTCTCTAGCATGCAGGCAGGGGAAGCAGGTGGATGAGAGCCTTAAGGTCATTCTTGGCTACACAGCCGGTTTGGGGTGCTCTAGTTTGCTGTCTGTTACTGTGATAAACACCACAGCCAAAAGCAATTTGGGGAGAAAAGGGTTTATTTGGCTTAAATGTCCCAATCACAGTCTGCCATTGAGGGAAGTTGGGGCAGGAACCAAACAGAGACCATGGAAGAATACTGCTCACTGGCTTGCTCCCCATGACTTGCACAGAAAGCTTTCTTATAGAACCCAGAACCACCTGCCCAAGGGTGTCACCACCCAGAGTGGGCTGGGCCATCAATCATTAATTAGGACAATACTTCACAGATTTGCCTACATGCCAATCTGATGGAGACATCCTCTCCTTTAAAGTTCTTCCCAGATGTCTCTAGCTTGTGCCGGCGGGTGGAGAGATGGCTCAGCAGTTGAGAGCCCAGAGGACCTGGGTTCAATTCCCAGCACTCACATGGCAGCTTATGACTGTCAATAGCTCCAGGATCCAACACCCTCACACAGACACACATGTAGGCAAAACACCGATGCACATAAAATAAATTATTTAAAAGAAAAAAGAAAAACTAACCAGTGCAAGTGGCCAGCCTGGCACACACCTATGATCCCCGCACTCAAGAGGCAGGAGGATCAGAAGTTCAAAGTCAACCTCAGCTACATAGCAAGTTCCAGGCCATCCTGGGCTATATGAGACCCTGCCTCAAAAAGGAAAAAAGGAAAACAAGAAAAGTGAGTTAGACAGGGCTGTGAGGATAAGTAAAAGTATGGAGAAGAGAGGGGCAAGGTGTGTGGGGTGGAGCCATGACTGAGCAATAGGGATGGTTAGAGGGACAGACAAGAATGCAGGTGGGGTGGGGCTGGACAAGCAGGGACAGGCACTCACTCCCCTGCTGACCTGGACCCTAGGATTGCCCGGGGGTACCAAGGCTCTCCAGACCTGCGGCTGACATGGCTGCAGAACATGGCTGGCAAACATGCAGAGCTGGGCAACCATGCAGAGGCTGCCCAATGCATGGTACATGCTGCTGCCCTGGTGGCCGAATACCTTGCCCTCCTCGAGGACAGCCGCCACCTGCCTGTGGGCTGTGTGTCTTTCCAGGTTAGTGATGGAGTAACTGGGAGGTAGAGGAGGGCCCACTTGGGTGGGCGCTGGATCCAATGCCACCTCCTGCCCTCCCCAGAATGTCTCATCCAACGTGCTGGAGGAATCTGCCATCTCTGATGACATCCTGTCTCCAGATGAGGAGGGCTTCTGCTCCGGGAAGAACTTCACGGAACTGGGTCTGGTGGGGCTGCTGGAGCAGGCTGCTGCCTACTTCACCATGGTGAGACCTACAGCGATGGTGTCAGACTGCTTGGCAGGGATTTGGAATGGGGAGTCAGGAGCAGGCAAGGTGGTGCATGCCTGTGAAGCCAGCATTTGAGACAGTGAGGCCGTAGGACTGGCGTTGAGGCCAGCATGGACTACAGAGCCATTTTCCCCCAAACAAAACGAAATTGGGCCTGGGGCTCTAGCACACAGAGCCCTGGATTCCATCTCCAGACCCTGTAAGCCAGGTATGGTGATGTGTGCCTGTGATCCCAGCGCTCAGAGGGTGGAATGTAGGAGGGGCAGAGGTTCAAGGCTGTCCTCCGCCACACAGCAAGTTCTAGGCTACTCTGGGCTGTGTAAAGAATAAAGGGGGAGGGAGGAAAGAACAGAAACAAAACAGGAAAAACAAACCCCTGAGGCGTTAGGTCAATGGCGATGGTAGAGTGTGTGCCCAGCATGGTGAGTGAGGCCTGGGTCGGGGCAGGGGACAGAACCATTAACCTGGGACCACCCTGAGAATGTAGGGCTAGGAGATGACTCGGTTGGTTAATGTGCTTGTCACTCAAGCATGAGTTTGGATCTCCAGTAAAAAGCCAGGCATGGCGATAAAAACCTATAATCCCAGAGCTGGGCCAGAGTGAGGATTCTGAGGCTGGCTAACTAGCTAGTCTACCTCAGATGGCTCAGAGAGAGACAGACTGCTTCAGAAAGTAAGGTGCGGAGCGACAGGAAGACACCTGACACAACCTCCGGTCACCACGCAGACACGTACCCCACAAGGGCTGGGAGCTGGCTTAGTTTGTAGAGTGCTGACCTAGCCTGCTCGAAGCCCTGAGTTCCATTCCTAGAACTTCATAAACGTGGCATAGTGGTACACACCTCTCAGCACTCGGAAGGTAGCAGCAGGATCGGAAGTTCAAGACCAGCCTGGGCTCGTAGGACCCTGGTTCAGAATGAGAGAAAAGCAGAGAATTGGTTCCCCAGCACCGTGAGCTGCCTCTCCCTTCATTCACAATTTTATCAGTGCTAGGACTTGTGTGTGCTAGTGCACATAAAAGAAGAAAGGGTTTTTGTTCCTGCTTGCTTCTCCAGTCTTATTCTCGGTAGTTTCCTCTGCTTGGGCCTTCCTGGGCAGCTACTCTATTCTCTGGGGTGCTGTGTTACCCGACTCGGGTAAAAATAAACCCAGTTAAGACAGGAGCTGGCAGTCAGCCCAGTGGAGCCCCAGGTTAGCCCTGTGAGGCTCTGAGCTCCATCCCAGCACTGGTCAGCTGGGTGAGGTACTGTACATCTGTCATCCCAGTGGCTTGGGAGGCAGAGGAAGGATGAGGGCTTCAGGTCATCCTGAGGCTGCGTAGTGAGTTTGAGGCTAGCCTGGGCTACATGAGACCCTGTCTCAAACAAAAAGACAAAGAGGCTCGTGTTGCAGTATAGTGACCGAGCACTTGCCTAAAGTGCACAAGATCCTGGGCCCCATCTCTAGTATAAAAATAAAATAAAGTGCCGGGCGGTGGTGGCACACGCCTTTAATCCCAGCACTTGGGAGGCAGAGGCAGGTGGATCTCTGTGAGTTCGAGACCAGCCTGGTCTACAAGAGCTAGTTCCAGGACAGGCTCCAAAACCACAGAGAAACCCTGTCTCAAAAAACCAAAATAAATAAATAAATAAATAAATAAATGTATCAAATCAAATATGGGATCCAGGCGGTGGTGGCACACACCTTTAATTCCAGCACTCAGGAGGCAGAGGCAGGAGGATCTCTGTGAGTTTGTGGCCAGTCTGGTCTACAGAGTGAGTTCCAGGACAGCCAGGGCAGTTACACAGAAAAACCCTGTCTCAAAAAACCAAAAAGAAAAAAATCAAATCTGGGACCTCACTCAAACCACACCAGCTTTGCATTTAAACAAGGTTTGAAAGAACCCCTTTCTTAATGAACTCTGAGAAGCCCCAGTGCCATGCAGGTCCCAGTCATCACCCCTGAGCCCCAGTGAGCCTCCCAGCACCCTCACCTGGGAAGGTGGGCGCACTGACCCTGTCCACAGGGCTGCACAGCAGTCCTGCAGTGCAGACTGCTCCCATAAAGCTCTCCTGGGCGGGGAATTGCTTAGTGCTGGGGCATGTACTAGTAGCGTGTGTGATGTTTGGTGATAGGACTATTCCCCCGGACAGATGCCCACGCTTATTTTCTTTTCCTTTAAAAAAAAATATATTTATTTATGTGGGGGCGTGGTGCTTGATGTGCCCTGGCTCACTGCGAAGGTCAGGAGGCGACGTGCAGGAATTGGTCTCCCCTCTCACCATGTGAGTTTCAGAATCAAACCCAGGTCATCAAACTTGGAGGCAAACACCTTTACCCACTGAGCCATGTCACCCTGTGTATCCTGGAACGTCTATGGAAGCCCCAATAGTGTTTCTCTGGGAGCATTACACGCACCACCACCACCACCACACTCAGATGGTGAAGTTTATTCTTTTTTTTTTTTTTTTTTTTTTTAGATTTATTTGTTTATTATGTATACAACATCCCTTCCATGTATGCCAGCATGCCAGAAGAGGGCATCAGATCTCATTATAGATGGCCGTGAGCCACCATGTAGTTGCTGGGAATTGAACTCAGGACCTCTGAAGGGGTAGTCAGTGTTCTTAACCACTGAGCCATCTCTCCAGCCCCGTGAAGTTTATTCTTGAGCAGTCTCCAGCTCACAGTCAGACCGCATGGAAAGCCTGTGACGAGCCTTGCTCGGAAGGGCGGCTTTCTAAGGCCGTTTCCACTCCAGCCGTGGAGCACTTCGAGCAGATCCCCTTCTCTCGCTTTCTTTCCCTTCTCACATAGCCCAAGCAATCCTCAAATCCCCTATCTGGTGGAGGATAGCCTTGAACTCTTGATCCTTAAGCCTCCACCTCCAGACCACAGGGCTTGAGGGGTGGCCACCAGACCTCTTCCCCAATATACACAGCCTCCCCCATTGTCAACACCCCATGCTGGGTTGTATGTTGTTCCCAATCGATGAAGCTCCATTGACAGACCCAACATTGTCCCCCACAGTCCAGAGTTCACATCCGGGATCAGCCTGGGTTATATACATACTCTTGCAGGCTTTAGCACACTTGCAATAGCACCGACCCCACTGTGGAATTTCCAGAAAGGCTACTACCGAGTCTCTCAATCTTAAAAAGCCCAAATCAGGAAAATCGGTTACCACTTCTTCCTTCCCGGGATCCTCCTCCTCTCCAGTGTAGTGGTTGGGTGGCACCTCGGGCTTCAGAAGGCTGAAGCCCTCTGCAAATGGAGCTGCATCCTCCCTGCCTCCTTTTATCACATTTGTTTATTACATCACACATGCTCTCATGCATGTGTGCGTGTTCAGAGGACAGCTCGCAGGAGTCAGTTCTCTCCTGCCACCATGTGAGTTCCGGGGACGTCCTAGTCTGCTTTCTGCTGCTGTGACAAACTCCGTGACCAGAAGCAGCATGGGGAGGACAGGGATTATTTCAGCTCTCATTTCCAGGTAACAGTCCATCGCTAAGGGAAGTCAGGGACCTGGAGGCAAGAACTGAAGCGTAGACCCTGGAGCGCTGCTTACTTGCTTGTTCCTCTGTTTAGCGCCCAGGACCACCTGCCCCCTGAGGCTCCGCCTCCCACATCAGTCATTAATCAAGAAATGTCCCAAGGAGGCATTTTCTGAATTTTAGGTGCCTTTTTCTCAGGTTACCTTAACTTGTGTTTCAAGTTGACAAAAAACAACAACAAAAGTCCTAACCAACACGTCCGCAGAGGCTTCTCAGCGGTCCCTGTCTTTTTGTGGTGGTGGTTGTTGTTTGTTTTGTTTTTTTGTGAAAGTATCTCGGTATGGCCTGGAACGTCTATGTAGACCAGACTGTCCTCAAACCTGTGACTTCTGGTTCTGCCTCTAAATTACTAGAAGCACAGGTGTGCATGCCATGCCTGGCTTGGTTTTGTTTGTTTTGATCTCTGCATACACACGCATGTATATGATGTGTATGTGTGGTATGTACTTACGTGTGTACACGCATGCGTGTGCCACTGTACACCTGTGGAGCTCAGGGGACAGCATGTTGCATTGGCTGTTACCTACCTTGTGTGAGACGGTCTCGTGCTGTCTCACATGGCAGGCTCTCTGGCCCCAAAGGTGCCAGGGATTCTCCTGTCCCCTCTCATCTTGTTTAGGGATCATGGACTCTACAGCTTTGCATGGGTTCCAGGTGCCACACTCAGATTGTCACTGCTTGTGCCCACAGAGCCATCTCCGTAGCCCCGGTTGGGGGGGGGTTTATTGTTGCTGGGGTTTTTTGTTTGTTTGTTTGTTTGAAGACAGCCTGGGCTGGCCTTGGACTCCTTAATCTCCACCTGTACTTCCGGTGCAGTCGTGACCTTCACATGCCACAGCCCTGCTGCCCAAGTACCTCTCGGCTCTGTCTGGCTGTGCTTCTGCACAGGACTTGCTCTCCTGCCCTGGGGCAGGCTGTGCTGTGCGGTGTTATTTGACCTAGAGTTTTTGGGTTTATTTCGTTTTGTTGGTTTTCTGTTTTATTTTGTTTTGTCCTCATTGGAAAATGAAAGTTAAATCTGGTTTTCTTTTAGTTTTTTAAGATAGAGTGTTTTAAGGCTGGGCGGTGGTGGTGCACGCCTTTAATCCCAGCACTTGGGAGGCAGAGGCAGGCAGATCTCTGAGTTTGAGTCCAGCCTGGTCTACAAGAGCTAGTTCCAGGACAGGCTCCAAACCCTGTCTAAAAAAAAAAAAAAAAAAAAAAAAGAAGAAGAAGAAGAAAAAAGATACAGTGTTTAGAGTGTTTTAGTTACTTTCTATTGCTGTGAAGAGATACCATGCCCAAGGCAGCTTATAAAAGAACATTTAACTGGGGCATTGCTTACCATCAGAGAGTGAGTTCATGGCCATCACGGTGGGACATGGCAGCAGCAGGCATGGCAATGGGGCAGGAGATGAGAACTTACATCTTATCCACAAGTTGAAGACAGAGAGGAAGAGAGACTGGGAGTGCTATGGGCTTTTGAAATGTTAAAGCCCAACCCCAGTAACATGCCTCCTCCAACAAAGCTGCACCTCCTAATCCTTCCAAAATAGTTCCACCAACTAGTGACCAGACATTCAAATAGGTGCATCTCTGGGGCCATTGTCATTCAGACCATCACATAGGTTCTCACTATGTAGTCTTGGCTGTTCTGGAACGCCTAGTGATTCATCTGCCTCTGCCTCCCTAGTACTGGGATTTTAGATGTGTGTCGCAGTGCCTAGCCCTAAAGTGAGTTTTCTCTGGATATATGATTTGTTTGTATGTGATGCTGGAGATGAACCCAGTCTTGCAGATGTTAGGAGGGTACTCTACCCCTGAGCCAGTGAAGTTCCTCGCTGGGGGATTCTAGGCAGGAGCTCTACCCCAAGCCAGTGAAGTTCTGATTCTAGGCAGGGGCTCTACCCCTGAGCCAGTGAAGTTCCTCGCTGGGGCATTCTAGGCAGGGGCTCTACCACTGATCCACACCCCAGCCCTTCACTAGGAGATACTAAGCAAGGGCTCTACCCCTGTTTCATGCCCCTAGGCCCTCATTAGTCAGGCCCTCTGGTCAGCTCTCTCGGGTGAGACATGGCCCAGCCTTGTTAAAGGAATATGTATTTAAAACAGAACCTCACTATATGGCCCTTGCTGGCCTGGAACTCACTATATAAACCTGGTTGGTCTCAAACTCAAAGAGATCCAGCTGCCTCTACCTCCAGAATGCTTGGGTCAGAGTGTGTGCCCCCAGGCCTGCCCCTAAACAGGATTTTTTTCTTCTGGATCATCACTTTGCTGATGTCTTCAGAGAGACTGCCAGAGAGAGGAGGCCCAGCACGGACAGACCCTGCCTGGAGGACTCCAGCTTGGGGGAGAGCAAGAGGTTCTTACAGCGCTAGGAGGCAGTTGGGCCTGGAGTCCTGGGGTGTGGGGTCAGGTGGGCTGATGTTGACAGTCTGGTCTTGGGAGCCCTCCATCTCCAGGTGTGGAAGGCAGGAGCAACAGTTTCTGAGGTATGGCTCAGTTGGTAAAGTGCTGAACACTCTCGCATAAGGACTTAAATTCACATCTCCCCAAACTATACCTTATCAAAAAGCCAGATGGGGGCTGGAGAGGTGACTCAGCCTGTGCTGCTGTTGCAGAGAACTGGAGTTCAGCTCCCAGCACCATGAGAAACAGCTCTCGACTGCCTGAAACAGAGGTCCAAGGCCTCTGGCTTCTTCTAGCGCCTGTTCTTATGTGTGCATACCCACACATCATACACATACTGAAATAGACCAGCTGGGCCTGGTGGCATATGCCAGCACTCAGGACACTGAAGAAACTGAATTTCTGAGTGCAAGGCCAGCCACCTGGTCTACTCACGGAGCTCTGGGCCAGCCAGGGCTACACAGGGAGACCCTGTGCCTTAGGTTTCTGCCACTGCGATGAAAGACCATGACTGAAAGCAAGCTGTGGAGGAAAGAGTTCATTCGGCTTACACTTCCAGATCATGGTCCATCGCTGGAGGAAGTCAGGACAGGAGCTCAAGCAGGGCTGAAACTGGAGGAAGGAGCTGATGCAGAGGCCATGGAGAGTTGCTGCTTCCTGGCTTGCTCTCCATGGCTTTCTCAATCTGCTTTCTTATAGAACCCAGGACTAGCCCAGGGATGGCACCACCCAAAGGGCTGGGCCCTCAGCCCCTCCCCCATTGATCACTAACTGAGAAAGTGTCTTACAGCTCGAGGCCTTTCCTCAGTGAGGCTCCCTCCTCTCTGATGACTCCAGCTTGTGTCAAGTTGACACCCAGAGCCAGTACACTGTCTCAATACGAACAAGTCAATCAACCTTTGTGGGTAAAAGTCAAGCCTGGTGGTCGGTCCTATTACCCTATCTGAGGAGGCAAGATGGGGATCCATGGGGCCCTCAGGTATCAGAACTGATGAGCTCCCCTTTCTCAAAACATAGAGGGGAGGGTGTGTGAGAAAGACATCATCCAGCGTCCATATCTGGTCATCCAGAGTCGATATAGGCATGCGCACACCAGAGGGAAGGCTGGACACGGTGCACAGCACTTGGGAGGTGGAGGCTTAGGCTCAGGAATTCATGGTCATCCTTAGCTACAAAATCAGCCGGTACTGCCCAAGATCCCTTCTCAAAAACAAACAAACAAAAATCCAGCCAAGCCAAAAAGCAAACTGTGGTCTGTTAGAGGCTTTGCAGGGGCAGAGCTCACCGTGCACACCTTACTATTCCAGGTCAGTCCCTGGAGTCTCAGATAAATTTTTTTAATTTAAAAAAAAAAAAAGATTGAGGTTGGGGCAAGCACAAGGACCTCAGTTTGATCCTCACCTCCAGAGAGAGAAATTTATGTGCATGAGTGTTTGCCTGAATGTATGTGTGGGCACCATCTGTGTGCCTGGTGCCTACATAGCTCAGAAGAGGGTTTCAGACCCACTGGACTGGAGTTACAGACAGTTGTGAGCTGCAGTGTGGGTACTAGGAGCCAAACCCAGGGTCTCTGCAAGAGCAACCAGTGCACGCTCTTAGCCACTGAGCCATCGCTCTGGTCCTGATTTGTTTCTGTTTGGTTGTTTGGTTGGTTGGTTTGGGGTTTTGTTTTTGTTTTTGTTTTTTTTTTGTTTTTTTTGTTTTTTTTGTTTTTTTTTTTTAAAGATTCATTTATTTATTATGTATACAACATTCCTCCTATGTATGCTTGCATGCCAGAAGAGGGCACCAGATCTCATTACAGATGGTTGTGAGCCACCATGTGGTTGCTAGGAATTGAACTCAGGACCTCTGGAAGAGCAGTCAGTGCTCTTAACCTCTGAGCCATCTCTCCAGCCCCTTGTTTTTGTTTTTTGACAGGATTTCTCTGTGTCCCTGACTGTCCTGGAAATTGTCTGTAGACCAGGCTGACCTTGAACTTACAGAGATCTGCCTGCCTCTGCCTCCTGAGTGCTGGGACTAAAAACATGTGTCACCACTCCCTGGATTATTTTTTATTTTTAAGATTTGCTTATTTATTTTATGTATATGAGTGTTCTACCAACTTTATGCCAGAAGAGGGCATTAGATCCCACTATAGATGGTTGTGAGCCACCATGTGATTGCTGGGAATTGAACTTAGAACCTCTGAAGGGTCAGCCAGTGCTCTTAACCACTAAGCCATCTCTCCACCTACCCCCCCTTTATTATTATTATTATTATTTGATTCTTTGAGACATGATTTTCTTAGGTAGCCTTTGCTGTCTTAGAACTTGCTCTGTAGATCAGGCTGGCTTTGAACTCACCCTGCCTCTGCCTCCGGAGTGTTAGGCTTAAAGGCTTGTCCCACCTATTTTTAATTTTTTTAAAATATTTATTTATTTATTATGTATACAATATTCTGTCTGCAGGCCAGAAGAGGTCACCAGACCTCATTATAGATGGTTGTGAACCACCATATGGTTGCTGGGATTTGAACTCAGGACCTTTGGAAGAACAGGCAATGCTCTTAACCACTGAGCCATCTCTCCAGCCCCCCTATTTTTAATTTTTATTTTTTAAAGCAGACTGTATTCAGACTGGTGTTTTTCAGTGGCAGAGCAGGTGTTTGCCCAGCATGTTCAGAAGCCCTGGGTTTCATCCACAGCCAGCAAAGACCCCTCTCTTCCCGCAAGGAGGAGCCAGTACAGATCGCCACAGCTCCTGTGAGAGAGGTGGAGACCTCAGTGGGGGCCCAAGCAGGAAGGCCTGTCTTTCTAGGAGTAGGAGTTGTCAAGGTAGTGATGGGGAGGGGAAAGCCATACAGGATCTTGGGAAATCCTTACCTCACGTCTATTCTCCAGGGTGGGCTGTACGAAGCGGTGAACGAAGTCTACAAAAACCTCATCCCCATCCTTGAAGCCCACAGAGACTACAAGAAGCTGGCTGCCGTGCATGGGAAACTGCAGGAGGCCTTCACCAAGATAATGCACCAGGTGGGTCCTGGGCGCCCTCCCAGGAGAGGCTTATCCTAGCCCCTCTTAGACCTCTAGTCAGGCCTGCCCTAGGCCGCCCTGTTTTCTTTACTCTGGGTCTCTGGGTCCCTCTCCTTGACCCCGGGCTCTGCTAATGTTGCCCTCTCTTTTCCCACAGAGCTCTGGCTGGGAGGTGAGTCTGTGTTGGGGACCATGATCCCTGGTGAACATTGGTCAATGAACACTAGGGGGCGACAGAACAGCACAACACCCCCTCCACGGGGCCTGGGTGCAGTGGGTGATGACGCACCCCCCCTACTTACTACCTCCTCCCCAAATGCCTCCCCCCAATCTCAAGGGCAGTCTGTGAGTCACCCAGCTGGGAACCCTCCAGAGACACCCCTCCCTCGGGTAGGACCAGCTCAGTCACCACCCGGGAGGGGGGTGAGAAGAAGGGGGCTATCTCTTCTCCTCTAGCCCTCACCATCTCTTTCTTAGGGTTCCCTCACTCTCTCTCCCTTGCAGTCTCCCCAACTCCCAGCTTTGCCCACTGCTCCCCATCTCTTGTCAAGAATTCGTGCTCCCCCAAACTCCCCCCCCCCCGCTTTCTATTTTTAGGCATCTCTCAGTTGAGGGAGAATTTTCTGGCCAAAGATGGCAGGAACCCAGAGCCCTGGCAGGCTGGGTGGAGGCCAATGGGGTGGGTAGGTCCCTTGGTCTCCTCCTCCCTCCATAGAATGAGTCTCATAAGGTGGTATAACCAGGACCCTGGGAGGGGGTAACTCTGACCTCTGACCTCTGATCTCTCCACTGTGTCTCTCTGTCCACCGTCCCTGTTTCTGGCCTCACCATGTCTGCTCCACCCTGCCTGGATCGGCCTTGGTGAGTGATCTACCTCCTCTTCCGTGGGTTAGGGGAGGTTTCTTGGGGTGAAAGGTCTCCCTTCCACATTCAGGGATAGGGACACAGAGAAGAATGTCCTAGAACTAGAGCCCACCATCCCAGGACAGGCGGCAGCCCAAAGTGTTCCTTGGTCACTCAGTCACTAGGGCATCTTCTGGGCCTGAGTCCCAAGGGAGCTGAGGTGTAGTTGGGAGCTACACAGCCCCTAATTTGGTATTGGAATGTAGGTGATGGAGGCAACAGAAACCCAAGTTTATGTTAAACAAGGAAGTTGACAGAAGAGAGGAGACAGAAGAACAAAGACAAGGAGCCTGCCTGGTGGTGCTCGGGCGGCTGAGACAGGAGGATAGAAAGGTTGGGAGTAACATGGGCAGCTTATTAAGACTGTATCAAAAGTAAAACTAAGCCAGGTGGTGGTGGTGGCACACGCCTTTAATCATAGCACTGGGGAGGCAGAGGTAGGCAGATTTCTGAATTTGAGGCCAGCCCAGTCTACAGGATGAGTTTCAAGTCAGCTGAGGTTATGTAGAGAGAGACATTGTCTCAAATAAATAAATTTAAGAAAGAAAATGACTGGGGGCTTAGCTCAACCATTCACAACCTAGAATCTTCCAGTGGGGAGCTGGGAGTGTGGTTCAGACATGAAATGCTTACCTAGCATGTGGGTGGCTCTGGCCTCAGTCATCAACACACATACATGCAAAATGACGGTGACGGCATCTGGCTGTGATCTGGGTCCCCCGGCATGTTAGTCTGCCTCACTGTTTCTGAGGTCCTCAGACAGGCTCCCGAGAGTCCCAGGATTCACCATTCCCATCTCGTCCCCTAATTCCCACCCTGAGTGTGTCTGGGCTGGAGGTCACCCGCAGAGATGCCTCCATGTCAACACCACTGGCTTCTCTCAGCCCAGCGTGTATTTGGAACATATTTCCGAGTGGGCTTCTATGGTGCACGATTTGGTGACCTGGATGAACAAGAGTTTGTGTACAAGGAACCGTCCATCACAAAGCTGGCAGAGATCTCACACCGACTGGAGGCACGTCCTGGCACTGGGAGGTGGGACAGGATATGTGGGTTATAGTGGGGGCTGTCCCAGTGAGGACCCAAGTCAACCCCGTGTCTCTAGGAATTCTATACGGAGAGGTTCGGGGACGATGTGGTAGAGATCATCAAAGATTCTAACCCAGTGGACAAGTCCAAGCTGGACCCACAGAAGGTGCGTCCTTTGACCGTCTCCCCAAGATCCTATATTGAAGGAGCTTGCAAATATTGTTTGAGTGGGGCAAGTCTGGTTTCTCGGGGGTAGGGGTTCATGTCCATCCAGAATTGGGGAGATCTGGACTCTAGATTCAAAGACTTCAAGCCCAGAGGGACCAAGGCCTCTGGCTGGAGCTGTGGTGTCCCAGCCTTATGCACGACCCTGTGCCCCAGGCCTACATCCAGATAACCTACGTGGAGCCGCACTTTGACACTTACGAGCTCAAGGACCGGGTGACCTACTTTGACCGCAACTACGGGCTGCGAGCCTTCCTCTTCTGCACACCGTTCACACCAGATGGGCGAGCTCATGGGGAGCTGGCTGAACAGCACAAACGCAAGACCCTGCTGAGCACGGAGCACGCCTTTCCCTACATCAAGACACGCATCCGCGTGTGCCACCGTGAGGAGGTGGGACCCCAGGCCTGGGGAGGGGTAACAGGAGGCTTAAGACCCAGAAAGGGGAGATATAAGGACTCAAGGTCCAGGGAGGAAAAGGTAGGGGAACCCCTCTAACAATGCATTTCAGGGACCCTGGATTCAGGAAAAGAGAGATAAGGTTTGGGAAATAGCAGAATTGGGTTTGGGAAATATCAGGACCCCAGGCTGTAGATTCAGATGCAAACCTCTACCACCAGACCTGGAGAGATCTGGAAACCTCAAACTTAGAGTCCCCAGACTCAAAGGCTGACAGTGTGTGCACCAGACTGAAGCCCCAGCAGAGTCAAGATCCACCCAAGGAAGGACAAATCCCCAGCTCTGTTCATGGCCTAGGACCCTCCTATCCCAATTCTAGCTGCCTTGGAATAGGACATGGCAGGCCTCAGCAGGTGCACCCCGACACGGGCACTCGTTTCCATACCTACACCTCCCGCTCACCCCACAGACGGTGCTGACACCAGTGGAGGTGGCCATTGAGGACATGCAGAAGAAGACACGGGAGCTGGCCTTTGCCACTGAGCAGGACCCTCCAGATGCCAAGATGCTACAGATGGTTCTGCAGGGCTCTGTAGGACCCACTGTGAACCAGGCATGGCTGGCATTCCTGGGGCGGGGGCTGCTACTCTGGGCCTCCAGGTGCCATTCAGGCCCACATGGTTCTTCTCACCCAGTAGGGTCCCTTGGAAGTGGCCCAGGTATTTTTGGCAGAGATCCCAGAAGATCCAAAACTCTTCCGGCATCACAACAAACTACGACTCTGCTTTAAGGATTTCTGCAAAAAGTATGCTGGCTGTTACAGCCCTGCCTTCCTGACTCCCTACTGTCCAGGCTGGTTAATACCCATCCTGACTTTCCTGCTGCATAAACCTGGCTCCCTATTTAAATTCACAGACCCATTGTGGGCCTTTGCACACCTGTCCCCACACTCCACCTCCTTAAGGACTCCCTGGCCTCTGTGCTCTCTCTTGAGTGCGAGTCCCTAGCAGCCTCCTCCTGATCCCTCAGGTGTGAGGATGCACTGAGAAAGAACAAGGCCCTGATTGGACCAGATCAGAAGGAGTACCACCGGGAACTGGAACGCCACTACAGCCGCCTACGGGAGGCTCTACAGCCTCTGCTCACCCAGCGTCTGCCCCAGATGCTGGCACCAAGCTCCACCAGCCTCAGGTGCCCACTGTGGGGGCTGTGACACATATATGCACATACACAGCAAAGTCCACGTCCAGACTAGGTGGTGTGACTTCATCTACTCTGTTTTTCTATTATGACGTTTGATTTAGTTGATGGGGCATATATGTGTTTACAGTTCTCTTCCACTCTGGGTCCCACGGATTGAACTCAGGTCAGCAGGCTTGGCAGCAAGGGCTTTGACCCACTGCGCCGTTTCTTGTAGTCTCAGTCTCTTCTATCGTGGAGACTGAATCTTAGGACTTCACATGCTAGATTAGTGCCCTCCCTAAAAATGAACATTATTCTAGTCCCCTGTGGTAGACTGCCACACTTTGTGACTCTTCTGGTCCGGGAAAGCCAGGATTATCTGGCTACAGGCTATTACAGCCATGCTTGAATGCCTGAGTTTGAGTCCCCAGATCCCACGTGGAGGAAGGAAAGAACCAATTCTAGTAAGTTGTCTTCTGACTTCTACACTGTGCACACACCACAGAAATAAATGTGATTTGTTTTAAAAAAAAAAAAAATCCCTTGATTGGATCAGGATAGATAGATTCTTGGGAAGGTTACAGAATGACAGAAGAGGAGGGTGGGAGGACCGTGGAGCTGGGGGTCCTGTGGCTAACCTGCCTTCTGCCCCCAGGAACTCCCTGAACAGATCAAGTTTCCGGAAGGCTGACCTCTGACCCCAAAGGACTGGAAGGCACACCAAGAAGACCAGCACCCACGCCTCAGCTGTCTGTGCTTTCTGGAGTTCCTCCTGCCCCTCATCCATGGGGTGACCACACGTCCTTAGGGCTGGGCCCTCGAGCCCTGTCTGTCTGCACTGATGGATCCTAAGTTTTGTCTTGTTTGTTTGTTCTTAATTTAAAATGAGTTTTATATGCAACCTGTGTGGTGTGACAGTTCCTGGTGAGCTAACATTCAGTTGAAGAAGAGAACACACACAATGTAACATGTCCAAGAGAAAAAGTGCTGTATGTATGTGTGTGTGTTCATGTATGTGCACGTGGTAAGGGTTTGCACAAATGTGTGATACATGTGTATTCCTCGGTCTCTCTTCACTTTTTGTTTTGTATTTACTATGTAGCCCAGGCTGGCCTGGAGCTTATAGATCACACTGACCTTGAACTCACAAAGATCCACCCGTCTCAGTGTCCTGAGTGCTGGGATTAAAGGGATACGCCACTATGCTTAGCTTCTCTTCACCTTATTTTTATTTTATTCTTTGTTTCATTTATTTATGTGAGTCTCTATATGTTGTGGGCGCATGTGTGCCATGGCACCCAAGTGGAGTCAGAGGGCCACTTGCAGGACTCAGTTTCCCCTTCTTATCATGTGGACCCCAGGCCCTCAGATTTAGCAATAGGCACTTTTCCCCCCTGGTCTTTCGAGATAGGGTTTCTCTGTGTAA
This sequence comes from Chionomys nivalis, assembly GCF_950005125.1. NCBI lineage: Eukaryota > Metazoa > Chordata > Mammalia > Rodentia > Cricetidae > Chionomys > Chionomys nivalis. The sequence goes on along the minus strand of NC_080089.1, from coordinate 21,304,956 downwards.
CAGCCCTGGCTGTCCTGGAACTAGCTTTTGTAGACCAGGCTGACCTCAAACTCACAGAGATCTGCCTGCCTCTGCCTCCCAAGTGCTGGGGTTAAAGGGGTGCTCAGCAGCAGGCACCTTTACCTGATGACTCTCTCCTTGGCCCTCCACTTATTTTTTAAGACAGGTGTCTCACTGAACCTGGAGTTCCCAGATCCAGCTAGGTTCACTGGCCAGTAAGTCCCAGAGATCTGCCCAGCTTCCAAAATTGGGCTTACAGATAAATGTTTAGACCCAACTTTACATGGCTGCTGGAATCTGAACTCAGGTCCTGGTGCCTTCTCAGGCAAGCACTTTACCCCTGAGACAAAGACGATCCCCAGCTCCAGGACTCCAGGAGCAATATTCCTGGGCTTCTGGGTTGGAGTTCCTTTCTCCTCTCTCTCCGTCTCTCTCTGAACTGGAGTCCTTGGTAGCCCTGGCTCCACCTCTTTGATGTGCTGGAACTACAGGTGTGCACTGCCACAGCCAGACTGACTTCAGAAAGTTCTGTGCAAACAGAAGTAGTTCTCTGGGCTGGGGGCGCAGTTTAGTGGCAGGGTGATTACCTAGCATTCAGAGTCCTGGGATCCATCCAAACCCCACAACCCCATGACCCCACGGACTGTGACTTGTGTCAACCTGTGAGTAGTTTAAAAGAAATTTTCTGAATACACTGATCACATAGGTCAATGATTAACCCAATTTTATTAATGGGGAAACTGAGGCCTAGTTCAGGAAAAGACAGGTGGGGGCGGGGGACTGGGTTACTCGTCAGTCAGTGCTATCTCTAAGCTTGGGCCGGCGGTCACGCCACGGTACACCCGGCCCGCAGCTGGAAGGCTTCCAGCCGGCGGCGGCCAACGGGGGAGGGGTGACCTCCAGTCGCCGCCACCGCACCCGCCCTCGAGCTGGGCCGCAGCCAGCTCCGCCCCCCTGCAGCGTCCAGCTGCAAAGGGCGGGCACCAGGCTCGGAGGAGAGGGACCCTGTCCCGAGGGCTGGTGGCCAGGGGCCGACTGAGCCCCTAGGACGTGCACAGGCAGCAGCGAGAGACCGTGCACCCCCACGACCACCCTTCAACTTCGCCCCCAGTCCCCGTTGCACAGGCGCCCCGGAGGCTGAAGGGGCGGGGTTTGCTGATTGGGGCGTGGCTACCGCGCTGGCGGGGCTGGGTATCGGCGGCCGAGGCGGAGCGCGCAGGACGCCTGGGACGGCGAAAGCTGGAGCGCGCCAGGCGAGTGGGACCCAGGGCTGGTTGGGGTGGCTTGGGGTCCGGGCTGCTCTGGGGGGGGCTATCAGGATTTCTAATTCACTTCCAACCCCAGGCTACAAACTCACTCCGCTCTCTGAGCTGGTCCTTCCCGAGTCTCACCATCTGCGCCCTAACTTTGCAAACCTGAGCGTCTGGATCCCCGCGCTCCTGTCCCCTTCCCCAGCCCTGACCTCGGCCCTGCTTCTCTTTCCTCAACCCACCTCCATTACTTTATCGTTCCCTGCCTTTCTTCCTCTGCTTCACCCCTCTCATCTAACTTTGCCCGGGTTCCCGCTTTCGCAGCTCTCGGTGGCCGGGCCCAGACCCTCAGCGGCGGGAAGGCATCCGGGCGTCCGGCCGGGCTGGGCCTGCTGCTGGGCGAGTGTGTGTGTGTGTGTGGGGGGGGGATCAGCATATGTTTGCCATTAGACGGGGACCCCGCAGGCCCCGCCCCTCCCCGCCCGGGGCGGGGTCCTGCTCACCCTCAACTTTGGGGGCGGAGAGAGCTAGGCAGGAAAGCCCCCAGATCCGCCCAGGCTGATGAGGAGGTGCACTCTGGGGAGACCCAGTGGCCTTTCTCTGAAAACTCCCACCTGTTGATTCTTCCAGCCTCCTTTCGCCACCCCATCCAGGGATCTTGTTGGGAGAGAGGGGCCTCCTGCCACCCTTGCCACCGACTTACTGCCTGCGGTCATATGACTGGAGACCCTTAAACCTCAATCCTTCATTCCCTACGTCTGGGAAGAGATGTGTGGGGTCTAGAAGTGTCTTGGGCGAATCTGCCACACTTAGGTTAAGTCCAGGCCCACCACCACAGCTTTCCCAAGTGACCTTGGGCAAGATTCACACGCAGTGATAACTTAGGTGAGGGCTTACCTCCTGGGGTTGTCGTAGCAGCTGAGAGTTGGTGTTATAACCTGTAGTCACGGAGGACGCCTGCTGAGGCCAGAGAATATAGAGATCGAGGCTGGTCTAGGCAGTGTAGTAAACTCCTCTCTCTCTCTCTCTCTCTCTCTCTCTCTCTCTCTCTCTCTCTCTCTCTCTAGGTTTTTTTAAATTTGTTTTTTGTTTTGTTCTTTGAGACAGAGTTTCTTTTTTTTTTTTTTTTTTTTTTTTTGGTTTTTCGAGACAGGGTTTCTCTGTGGTTTTGGAGCCTGTCCTGGAACTAGCTCTTGTAGACCAGGCTGGTCTCGAACTCACAGAGATTCGCCTGCCTCTGCCTCCCAAGTGCTGGGATTAAAGGCGTGCGCCACCACGCTCGGCGAGACAGTTTCTTTCTGTAACAGTCCTGGCTGTCCTGGAACTCTCTTTGTAGACTAGGCCAGTCTCCAACTCGCAAAGCTCCACCTGTCTTTGCCTCCTGAGCTCTGGGATTAAAAGCATGAGCTCCCACGGCACAAGTTCTTAGAAACATAAATGGGCCAGGTGGTGGTGGCACACAACTTTAATCACAGCACTTGGGAAGCAGAGGCAGGCAGATCTCTGGGTTCAAGGCCAGCCTGATCTACAGAGCGAGTTTCAGGACAGCCTCCAAAGCTACACAGAGAAACCCTGTCTTGAAAAAAAAAGAAAAAAAAGAAAGAAAGAAAAAATAATAAAAGAAAAAGCGGGACTGGGGATGTACGAGGCAGGCAGATCTCTGTGGGTTCAAGGCCAGCCTGATCTACAGAGCAAGTTTCAGGACAGCTTCCAAAGCTACACGGAGAAACCCTGTCTTGAAAAAAAAAGAAAAAAAGAAAGAAAAAATAATAAAAGAAAAAGTGGGACTGGGGATGTACAACGCATGCCCAGCATGTACGAAACCTGGTGTTGTATTCCCAGAATGGCGTAACTGGGTGTGGTGGTACAACCAGCCGCCCCCAGCACTTGGGAGGTAGAGGCAGGAGGAGCAGAGTTCCAAGGTCATCCTCAGCCACTTAGTGGGTTTGAGGCCAGCCTGGGCTACATGAGATTCTGTCTCAAAACAAAACACAAAGCAAGTTGATGTTATAATTATTCATTCCATCTCGGCACCCCTACCTCAGGTTACCCCAGCACTGCTCCCTACCCCTGTGTCTCTCTGAGGTCTCCAGAAATATTTTGAACCAGCGTCCTGGTGTTGGAGACTCCAGGCGGATGCAGGGCCAGTTTTCCCTCTGGTTGGTCACTGTGTATTCCAGGTGTTCAAGGCTGCAAAGCCAGGGCAGAGGTGTAGAGAGACACAGGCTGGGGGGGCAGAGGTGTGGACGGAGGCTAAACAAGAGGGAGAGAGCATCCCAGGCCTGCCTCCATGCCTAGCAGGTGCCCACAGCCGAGACTGGTCCACCCTGGAGGACGAGATGGGTAGAGGTGTCTGCAACGAGGTGGCTGGAGGGCAGACAGCTGAAAAGCCTGACCCTGGCTGACCTCCAGGGCTGAAGTGGGCTTAGTAAGAGCTCTTTGCAGGCCATGGGCACCCCCCTTTACTTCCTCCTCCCCACCTCTATCCCTGCTGCACCCCCTACCCTCCCAGGCCGGACACATCCTGAGGGGGCAGGAAGTTCTCTCTAGCTGGGCAGAGAAACTGTTTATTTTTAGAGAAAATTGTTTCCTTAAAGAGGAAGGCTTCTCACAGCTTGTATCCTCAGCACTTTCCCCGCTCCAGGGGCCTGACCTCGCTCTTGTCTTTGGGGTCCCCAAGGGGTCCCACCCTCCATGTTGTGTCTCTTGCCGGGCTCTGGGATCCCCACTGCGTCTCTGTTAGCATCTCTACCTACTCTTAGCCAGCTCTCCCTGTGCACAATCCAAGATGAGCCAAGGGGAGGGGGCACAGGAAGGGTGGGGCCCCCTGCCTTGGGGGCCATGTGGAGGCTGTGGGAACAGCTGGAGCCTGTCCAGGGCTGGACAGATGTGCACACAGGCAGGGCGGTTTGGTTTCTTTGTTCTAGGACTTTCTGCAGCCAGGCAAGGGTAGGGAGGGGAGCTTGAGTGTTTAAGAATTTGAGAGGTGCCTGACCTGTGTGCAAGGCCATCTGTGGAGGGAGGGTGCCACATCCCTCCCCTCCCCTTGACAACCGCTGCTGAGACTACTCTGTCAACCTCTGCAGGTCGGCCTCAGTGCTGCAGGCAGTGTGACTCACAGTTCGCTGGTGACACCTGAGGAGAAACAGCAGAGAGAGGATGGCCCAGGTCCTGCATGTGCCTGCCCCGTTCCCAGGTCAGGGGCAGAGGGGAGGCGGGGAAGCTCTGCCCTGGAGGTCTTGAACGGGAAGGACACTGACAGTGTGGGGAAGGTCAGCCCTAATGTGAGGGCCTGTGGTGGGGGACAGAGGGGATGAGACAGCCATGTAAGGCTCTGTGAGGCAGGAAGGCCCTAATGTGAGTGAAGAAGGACATCCCTGTCCTTCTGGCTGTCCACCCTGGCATCTGTGGGTGACAGGGCCAAACAAGACCCTGTTGATGTAGGGTAGACTCCCAGCTCTGGCAGAAGCTACCTGTGTCCCTGGGCTGTCGCCTGGGCACAGGGCGCCCAGCAGTACTTTAAGGTCTTGGCTTTCCCCCCCTCCAGGGACTCCTGGCCAGGCCACCCCTGCAACCTTCCCTGGCAAAGAGCCAGATCCACCATACTCTGTGGAGACGCCCTACGGCTACCGCCTGGACCTGGACTTTCTAAAGTACGTGGATGACATTGAGAAGGGCCACACACTGCGCAGGGTGGCAGTGCAACGCCGCCCGCGCCTGGGCTCCCTGCCGCGGGGCCCAGGTTCCTGGTGGACGTCCACGGAGTCGCTGTGCTCCGATGCCAGCGGAGACAGCCGGCACTCGGCTTACTCCTACTGTGGCCGTGGCTTCTACCCACAGTACGGGGCGCTGGAGACCCGCGGCGGCTCCAACCCACGTGTGGAACGTACGCTGCTGGATGCACGGCGCCGGCTGGAGGACCAGGCGGCCGCCCCATCAGGTGGTCTGGGCTCCCTGACACCCAGCGCCGCGGGCTCCACCAGCTCCCTGGCAGGCGTAGGCCTGCTGCCGCCCACACCTCGCAGCTCGGGTCTGTCCACCCCGGTACCACCCAGCGCAGGTCACCTGGCCCATGTGCGAGAGCAGATGGCTGGGGCCCTGCGCAAGTTGCGCCAGCTGGAGGAGCAGGTGAAGCTGATCCCCGTGCTCCAGGTCAAGCTGTCGGTGCTCCAGGAGGAGAAGAGACAACTCACCGTGCAACTCAAGAGCCAGAAGTTTCTAGGCCACCCCTCAGGAACACGGGGCCGGGGTGAGCTCTGTCTGGACCTTCCGGAGCCTCCCGATGACCCTGCTGTGCTAGAGACCCGCTCTGTAGGCACCTGGGTCCGGGAACGGGACTTGGGCATACCGGATGGTGAAGCTGCCCTGTTGGCTAAAGTGGCCGTGTTGGAGACGCAGCTCAAAAAAGCGCTGCAGGAGCTGCGGGCGGCTCAGACCCAGCAGGCTGACCTCCAGCCCCATGCCTGGCCACCGCCAGACACCCAGGTCCGTGTGGACACCGTACGAGTGGTCGAGGGTCCCCGGGAAGTGGAGGTGGCAGCCAGCACGGCAGCGGGAGCCCCTGCACAGCGAGCCCAGAGTCTGGAACCCTACGGAGCAGGGCTGAAGGCCCTGGCCACATCTGGGGGCACAGAGAACGCCCTCGTGTTCCGCAGCCATGAGGTAGTGGAGACTATGTGCCCGGTGCCCACAGCCAGCACCAGCAACGTGCACACGGCCAAGAAGATCAGTATTACAGAACGGAGTTGCTTTGGCGTGGCCAGGACTGCAGGTGAGTGACTGTTCAGGGGAGACCCAGTAGGGCCTCTCCTTCATCTAACCTTCAGCAAACAAGGAGCACCAGCTTCTTAACATGGAGACAATTCCACAATGGGCTGCAGAGCTGGAGGGGCCTGGAGAGAGGGCACGAATGGTAAAGTGCTTGCTGTACAAGCGTGAGGACCTGAGTTCTAATCCCCAGCCCCCATGTAAGAGGCTGACGGTGGCCATGTTCATCCCAGTGCTGGGGGGAGAGACAGGAGGATGATGGGACCTGCTGGGCTAGGTTATTTGGTGAGTTCAGCCTGTGATGGACCTTGTCTGAGACAGGATGGGCCTAGCAAGATGGCTCGGTGGCTAAGGCACCTTGCAGCCGAGCCGATGACCCGAGTTGTAGCCCTGGAGTTCACATGGTGGAAGGGCAGAACTGACACCTACGAGTGTCCCCTTTGCCCTCCACAGGTGTGCTGTGGCCACGTAAAAGTTCAGACACCTTTATTGGTTTTTGTTTGTTTTTCGAGATAGGGTTCCTGTGCGTAACAGCCTTGGCTGTTCTGGAACTCACTCTGTAGACTGGGCTGGCCTCGAACTCACAGAGACCTGCCTGCTTCAGGCTCCCGAGTTCTGGGTTAAAGGCGTGCGCCATCACTGCCTGGCAATTGTGCATTTTTAAAAAGGTAGACAGTACCTGAGGAACACCACCTGTTTACCTCTGACCTAAACATGCATACAGATATACACACATGCACACACACACACATGCATGCCTGCACACATGCTCTCGTACATACATGCACAGAGAAATTGAACTTGAAGCATATTGCCTTGTTGTGTTGAGGTGTTTGGAGGACATTCCCCAAGATGGTTGGTTTCATAGCAGAGTCTCTCTTTTGAATTAAAAAATGGCAGGAACGTGTTGGGCACATGTAATTCTAGATAGTGTGTTGTCCGTGGTTCAGGCTGGATCCGAGTGCTCAGAAGCCGTGTGGATTCCCTACCTCGTGTCTGTTCTGTGGCACCTTCAGGAGGATGAGGAGTCCAGAACTCCTCCTTCTCCACGGATCCCGTGAGTTCACATAACACCAGATTAAAACCCCAGTGGCAGAGCCAACCAGTGTACATCTCCCTGCCCAGCCCTGAGCCCCGAGGGTGGAGGAGACCCTTCCTGAGTCCAGGGGCCTTCAGAAGAGGAAGGGGTGCACCCGGAGGAAGTGCTGAGTCCTCGTGTCCGGAAGGGCTGTATACAGATTGTCAGCTGCCCAGGAAAAGCTGCCAGGGTGATTCATAGGAATAGTCACAGCTGTTCTGTCTTGGCACGGGCCAAGGGGTGCCAGCTGCTCTGCTAAGTGATGGGCCAACAGCCGAGGTACCCCAGGTTCCATCACTGTGTGACCCCAGCAGTGACTCCACCTCTTGGGCCTACACTTTCCTCTCTGTGACATGCTCTAATATGGATCCACCCGAGTGCACACAGTAAGTGCTCAAGCTCTGCTTATTGCTGCTTCTGCTGACAGGTTGACCTTTGTGGGCTGTTCGGTTTGGGGTTTTCTTCTCTTTCCCTCTGGGCTATGTGGCTTGGAGACAGTTTTGCTATGCACTGCACTCCAGCCTTGAGCCTTACCTTCTTCTTCCCATTCCCTCCCTTCCTTGCCTTTTTACCTCCATCTCCCCTCCTGAGACCTCACCTGGCTCAGCCTTGAACTCTCTCATTCCTCCTGCCTCAGCTCCCTGACTAGTTGGAATTACAGAGCATTTAATCCACTCCTGACTTCACTCTACTTATAGCTGGGGAGACTGAGGCTTAGGGCAAGGATTCACTGTGCCAGGGTCTGCATCAAGAGCCCGTGGAAGCCGACTTCTCACCCCCATAACCAAGGTCAAGTTGACTGGAGCCCTGCTGACTCTAATGGAGGGGGGGCTGTGTTTCCTTGCTTCCCTGTTGTTCCTGGCCGGCTACGGAAACCACCCCTCTGTTCCGTGTCCATCTAAACACCCAGCCCTGAGGTTCTGGCCCCCAGCCAGGGGCCCGCCCAGCCCAGCCTTGGAATCTTTGAGAGGCACCCTCCATTCCAGACGTGCCTCCCAGGGCAGTCATGGGACCTCCTGCTTGCCGGACATACAGACAAAGCTATGTTCACTGCCTGTGGAAACTGCCACCCCAGAAGTCCTCCCTCATGTCTCACTACACTCCCTCTTGCTGCAGCTTGCTTACATCAGGCCTCACTTAGATGGAGCAGGAGTGGGTCTGTTCCAGGATTTCTCCAAGATGCTTGGTACTTAGTCTCACAGGCCCTGAGAACACTTGCAAAGCTCTCTGCTCAGGGCAGGGGGACACAGTTCAGCAGGTAAAGTTGCTTGCCACCAAGTCTGAGTTTGACCTCCGACCCACATTTTGTTTGTTTTTTGGAGATAGGGTCTCACTATATTGCACTGTTTGGCCTGGAGCTTGCCATGGGGACCAGGCTGACCTCCAAATGCTGGGATTGAAGGTGCTCACCACCATGCCTGACCCACGTAATGTAAAGAACTGACCCTGCCCCCCAACAGGTTGTCCTGTGAACTCCATATGCACAAGCCATGGCATCCCACCCCCCCAAGTAAATAAGAGCCTAAGTCAGTGTCACTGTTTAGAGACAGGGCCTCCTCATGTAGCCAGGCTACCCTCGAACTCTCAGAGGTCACTCACTGCCCTTGACTCTGGAGAATTGGAATTAAAGATGTACACTAGTGTGCCCAGAAATAAACGTCATTTTAAAAATACCCCTGCGGAAAATATGCGAGAGACCCCAGTAGGAAAGTGAAAAGTATTCACGTGGGAAATACGTGCTCAGATCAAAACGGAGAGAAACAGAACTGGATCGTGGTAGTTCCCTGGGTGCTGGCCTCCCTGTGCCCTGCAGCTGTAATCTTGAGCATACTCTTCAAATTGTGGTCTTTTTCAACAGCATCCTGAACCTCCTCAAAGTGGTGTGTCCTGACAGACATTGTGCTGGAGGTGTGGCTCAGTGAGAACCTCCTGCCTGGAATCCCCCAGTGAGGGGCTGGGGGTGTGGCTCAGTGGTAGAGCCCCTACCTAGAGTCCCCCAGTGAGGGGCTGGGGCGTGGCTTGGTGACAGAGCAGCTGTCTAGTGCTGGGAGGCTTGAGTTCTGGCCCTAGCACTGTGAATCATGGTTGTGCGGCCTGGCTCTGTGTGTACTGTTTATGTTCTCGGTTGGATCTAGGCTCCGTGGTGTCTTTTTGACTCAGTCTGTTGGGGTGCGGTAGCATGAGTGTATAAGCCTAGCACTCAATAAGCTGAAACTGTGTAGGTGGGTGGGAATCACCTCAGCATCAAGGCCAGCCTGGGCTACAGAGTGAGTCTCAAAACATCAAAAAATAACGGGAAGTGGAGAAGATACAGCCTGTGGGCAAAGAAGCACCAGGCCAGGGCGCAGTGGATCCAAGGCCCTGGGATAAAGACGGACTTGGGCTGATGAAATCTAGAATGAGACAGAGTTAAGGTGTGGGGGAATCCCAGCACCCAAGGGTGAGTTCCAGAGGCTCCGGTGCGCTGACAGTGCGGTGTCAGAGCTGGACTGGGGGCAAGGGCAGTCACCATGTCTGTCTGCTGAGCTTGGTAAGCCTGATGGGAAATCATGGTGCACTCCTTGGAGGACGAGGCAGAGCTGTCTGACTTCTTTAGCATCAGGCAAGGCCTTTGCTTCTCAACAGAGCAGGATTTTCTTTCTCCAGCCGGAGAGTGGGGGAAACCCCTCTCCACAGATAGACACCCAGGCTTGAGAGAGATGGGCAGAATGGACCCAAAGACCCGGGGCCCTGTCCACTCCAACATCCCAAGCCAGTCAAGTCAGGGCAGAGTCAGCGAGCCCAGGCAAGCCAGGACCAGTACAAGCAGCCCTGTTCTGGTTTGACATGAGTTTCTGAGCGACAGAGATGGCCCGGCTTGTACAAGCACAATGACCTGAATTGGACCCTCGAAACCCATGTTAAAAACCCACTATGTGATGAGACACGCAATCTTAATGCTGGAGAGGCCAAGACGGGTGGATCCTTGGGGCTTGCCTGCCAGCTTAGCCTATTCTACAAACCCAGGACAGAGAGACCCTGTCCCAGACAGCAGACTCCACAGAGCAACAAAGACTGCGTACTCTGGTAAAAAGCGCTTGCCACTCTTGCAGAGAAACTAAGTTTGCTTCTCAGCACCCAACACCTGAAATCCCAGCTCCAAGGATCTGACGTCCTTTTATGGCCTTCTCAGTCCTCTCTTACACACACACACACACACACTCACTCACACACAAGTACATATACACACACGTAAACGATAAAACAAAGCTTACAGTGATGGTGCGTGCCTTTAATTCTGGCACTCGGAAGGCAGAGGCAGATAGGTCTCTGTGAATGTGAGGCCGGCCTGGCCTACATGTTGAGCTTCAGGTCAGCCAGGGCTAGAGAGTGAGACCCTGGCTCAAGTAACAGAAAAGTGATTTCTGATATTTATAGAAGCATTGGAAAGTGCAGAAAATTTTAGACTGCTAGACTCTGTCTCCCCCACCCAGGTGTGGCTGCTCCCTAGATTTTTGTCCATTCTGTTTCGCTGAGATGGGGTCCCATTCTGTAAGCCAGGAACTGGCCTAGGACTCATGGCCATGCTCCAGCCTCAGCTTCTCTGTAACAGGCACAGCTTCTGTGAGCATTTCTGTTCTTTGGCTTCTGTGCATTTGGGCTTTTTGTTTTGGTTTGGTTTTGGGAGTTTTGTTGTTGTTTGTTGGTTTTGGTTTTTGGAGACGGGTTTCTCTGTGTAGCCCTGGCTGTCCTGGCACTTGCTTTGTAGACCAGGCTGGCCTCGAACTCACAGAGATCTGCCTGCTTCTGCCCCCTGAGTGCACCACCACTGCCTGCCTACTTTGGTTTTATTATGTGGTGCTAGGAATGAACCCAGGCCCCAGGCCCCACACATGCTGTGCCAATGCTCTACCTTGGTCACACTCCAGATCCGCTTCTGAATTTTTATTTTTTCATTTCATTAATATATTTGTTTATTTATTTGGAGACAGAGTCTCCGGTAGCCCAGGTTAGTATTGAACTCAATGTAACCCAGGATGACCTTGAATTTCTGACACCCCCCCCCCCCCGCCACACCCCGCTGCCGCCTCTGCCTCTTGAGTGCTGGGGTTACAGGTTGGAGCCACCATGCCTGGTTTATGGGATGCTGGGGATGGTACCCAGGGCTGGAGTGTGCTTGGCAACAACGCTCTACCACTCAACTCCATCCTCGACCCATTTACTTTGTAAGAGCGCATGTATTTGAGACAGTTCCATTTTGTAGCCCAGGCTGCTCTTCTCTTGCCCCCGTCTGACTTGCCAGAGCTGGGATTTTGGGTGTGAGCCACCGCAGCCAGCGTGAAGTTTTCAAGGGCATAAGAGAAGAGTATGTTTTTGATATCTGGCATCACAAAGCTTATTATTGTTTTCCTTGACTTCGTTTATTTTTTCAGCTGCTAGGGATGGAACCCAGGGCCTCAGATATCCTGGGTAAGCAGTCTGCTGCTGGACCAAGCCCTAACTCCGGTGCTTTTCATACGTCCTAAACTATATTTTCCTTTCGATTTTCCCCAGTCACATAAAAACGTACACTACTGAGCATGGTAGCACACACACATCTATAATTCCAACATTTGCGAGAATGAGGCAGGAGGATTGCTGTGAATTCTAGACTATCCTGGGCTACATAGCAAGATGCCATCTCTTTTGTTTGTTTGTTTTTGTTTTTCAGTGTAGCCTTGGCTGTCTCAGAACTCACTCTGTAGAACAGGCTGGCCTCTAATTTACAGAGATCCGCCTGCCTCTGCCTCCTGAGTGCTGGGATTAAAGGCGTGTGCCGCCATTACCACTGGGCAGCTGCAAGGTGCCATCTTGATAAAGAAAAAGAAGGAAGGAAGGGAAAGGAAAAAAATTTAAGTAAAAACAGGGCTGGAGACATCCCGACTGGAAGAGGGCTTGCCGAAGATGCATGAAGCCCTGCGTTCCATCCCCGACATCACATACCACTAAACCGGTACAGTGTCGGGTACCTCTCCTCTCAGTGCTGGGAGGTGGAGGCTTTTTAAAATTTTATTTATCATTATTATTATTATTTTGCTCTGGATCTTCCAGAGGATCTGTTTGGTTCTCAGCACCTATGTCAGGCAGCTCACAACCACCTGTATTTCCCCAGTCCATTGGAGCCGCCCCAGGCACCTGTATGTGCACCTGTGCGCATGTGCGCGCACACACACACACACACACACACACACACACACAGGCTCACGGACTTGATTAAAAATAAATCTTAGAAAACATGCCGGGGGGTGGGGGTTGCACACGCCTTTAATCCCAGCACTTTGGAGGCAGAGGCCTGCTGATCTCTGTTAGTTCAAGGCCAGCCTGCTCTATGGAGCTAGTTCCAGGGTTTCTCTGTGTAACAGTCCTGGCTGGTCTGGAACTCACAGAGATCCACCTGCCTCTGCCTCCTGAGTTCTGGGATTAGAGGTGAGCGCCACCACCCGCACCCTGCAAGTCTTACCTGTATTTCAGTTACAACTTTCACCCCATTCATTATATATGTATATTTTTTTCTTTATTCTGCCTTGCTTTCTAGTTATCTGATACCACCATGGCCAACATATTTTGTCTCCTTTTGAATTACTTGCAAACTTTTTTATTTATTCTGTGTGTGTGTGTGTGTGTTGTGTATGTGCGCGCATGTACGCACACCCAAGTACAATTTTTGGGAGTGGTTTCTCTCCTACTGTGTGTGTCCGAGCAACCAAACTCAAGGCATCAGTCCCAGCAGCAAGTTCCTATCCACTGAGGCATCTCGGCAGCCCAAGAGTTTGCTTTTTGAAGAGGAAGTTTCTCTGTGCTGCCCTGGCTGGCTACCAAGCAGTCCTCCTGCCTCACCCTGCTCATTCCCGGGGCCCTCAGGCATGCGCCGCCACCCTGGCCTTCCTATCCCTTTTACTGTCATTGCTGCACCCCACCTCAGCCACTTACTTAGCTATTGCATGTCTTGAAAAACATTCCCTGTGCCTGCCTGATTTCCTTAAATGGTCTTGTGTTTCAGAAAAACAAGATCCTCTCTCTGTTTCTTGTTTTTTCCACTTTAACTTTTTTCCCCTCCAGTGCTGGGACGGGGCTGTGGGTATCCTGCAAGCCAGGCGGGTGCCAGGCGCTGAACGCCTGCTCTGAATTTCATTTTCATTACTTTTTTTTTTTTTTTTTTTTTTTTTTTTTTTGGTTTTTCGAGACAGGGTTTCTCTGTGGTTTTGGAGCCTATCCTGGAACTAGCTCTTGTAGACCAGGCTGGTCTCGAACTCACAGAGATCCGCCTGCCTCTGCCTCCCAAGTGCTGGGATTAAAGGCATGCGCCACCACCGCCCGGCTCATTTTCATTACTTTATTAATGTTTGTTGACTTTGTGGAGTGCATGGGCCAGAGTGTGTGGAGTGTGTAAAGGCCAGAGAAAATCTGTTCTCTTCTGCTACCTTGTGGGTCCTGGGGATCAAACGCAGGCCATCAGACTTGGCAGCCAGCGCCTTTAACCACTGAGCAACCTTGCCAGCCCCGCATCTGGCTGTTTCTGCACAGGCTCTGGGAATCTGAATTCAGACTCTTGTGGCAAACACTTTTACCTGCCATGCCACCACACCAGCCGCTTTAGGTTTTGATTTTGTTTTGAAGTAAGGTCTTACACAATTGTCCAGGCTAGCCTTGAAGTTACTCAAGCCTGGGCAGACCTTTGACTTGTGATTCTCCTCAGCTCAGCTCCCCAAGTCGCTGGGATAGCAGGCCTGGAGAGCTGTGTGTGTGTGTGAACAGCGTGTGTATGGGGCTGAGAACACAGCCCTAGGCGTTGCTTTGAGGGGAATTGTTCTGTTTGCTGCTTTTGTGTCCTGCTAACTGGCCTATGGCTTCTGAGGATGCTCCGGCTGTGTGCCCACCTCTGTAGGGGCCCTGGGATTGCAGACATACAGTCATGCTGGGGTTTGTGGGACTTGAACTCAGATCCTCGTGCTTGCACAGCAGATGCTGTGCTCGCTGAGCCTTCTTCCCAATGCAGGTAGTTTTTAAGAGTCGTTCCATTTTTATTTACAGGGGGAAGGGTGTCGAGAACAGCCTGCAGGAGTCAGCTGTCTCCTTCCTCCGTGTGGGTCCCAGAGATCAGACTGGACTGTCAGGCTTGGTTGTGAGCCTAGCCTTTAATGGCTGAGCCATCCCTCCAGGCCTGGACTGTCAGACTCGGGGACACGCACCTTTACTGCGAGCTCTCTTGAAAAGTCTTTTTCCACTGTTGTTTTGTGTTTCAAACAGGGTTTCTCTGTACCCTTGGCTGTCTTGGAACTAGCTCTGTAGACCAGACTGGCCACTCTTTTCTCTTCCTTCTTTCTCTTTTTCACATGGGATCTTGCATATATGTAGTACATACACATACATGTATATGCATAGCACATGCAAACATATGTAGTATACACAATTATGGGATACACACAGTACGCACACATATATAGTACACCTACACATATATATAGTACATGTGCATATATATGTATACATTACACACACACACACATACTTATATATGTTGGCTTCAAACTCATGCCCCTCCGCCCTCAGTCCCCAACCCTAGTGCCTGGGCTTATGGGGACAAGCCAGCACACCAGGCTATATCTAAGGTTTATTGTTCCTGTTTTTATTAAGGTGTAGGACACTTTGGGAAGACAAACATGTCGCCACAGAAGGCACATGGAGATCAGACACCAGTCCTCACTCTGTTTAAAGCAAGGTTTCTCTCTTGTTCATTGCTAGGTGCCCGGGCTAGCCCAAAGACTTCCAAGGGCCCCTTTTCTCTGTCTCCCATCTCACCATGGGAACCATGGGATCACATTCCTCCACTGTATCCAGCTTACACATAGGTCATCGGGCAGGTTCCCCTATCCACAGAGCTCTGCACCACCCCCCACCCCCCACCAGCCCCAGCATTTAGATCAGGAGCTTTAAACCAAGCATGGTGGTATATGCGTGTTATCCCAGCACTCTGGAGGAGGGAGGAGGACTAGTCTGGGATGATAGAGAGAGACCCTCTTGACAGCAGAAAGAACCTGAGGATGCAGCTCAGTTTCTAGAGTGCAGGCTTAGAATACAGGGAGCCCCAGGTTTTATCCCAGAACTTGGTAGAGTCGTTCAGCCTGGGCCACATGAGGCCCTGCCTAAAAAGAGACACCGTGCAAGCGGAGCCGCGGCTCAGTCAAGATACTGCAATAGGGTTTGGGGTTCAGCTCATGGTACAGCACGTGCCCAGCAAAAGCAAAGTCCTGCGTTCAGGCCTCAGCGCAAGACCCCCCCCCCAAAAAAAAAATCTACAGTAATGGACACAAACCTGGGGTTCCTTCCCCAGTACCACAAAACATTAATAAGTAAATGAGAGTTAGACACACCCCAGCACTGGCCCTGGCTCGGTGTGAATCCAGTCCTGGTGTCAGCTCGGGTCACCACACCCTAGACTATATTCCTTTTGGACAGATTTGTAGCCAAGTGCCTCACTCCACCCTGTCTTGTCTGTACTCAGCTTGTGGAGGAAAAGCACTTAGTTCCTTGCAGAACTTAAATAGCACCCAGGAACTTCAGGAAGCAGTGAATTGCTTATGTTAAAAAAAGATTTAGTGGTGGTAGCTCCTTTTTTTTTTTAATATTTATTTTATTATTTATTATGTATACAATATTCTGTCTGCGTGTATGCCTGAAGGCCAGAAGAGGGCACCAGACCTCATTACAGATGGTTGTGAGCCACCATGTGGTTGCTGGGAATTGAACTCAGGACCTTTGGAAGAGCAGGCAGTGCTCTTAACCTCTGAGCCATCTCTCCAGCCCCGGTGGTAGCTCCTTTAATCGTAGCACTTGGGAAACCAAGGCAAGCAATCACTTTGAGTTTGGTCTATATATGGTGTTTCAGGCCATCAGGGTAACATAGTGACATAAAACAAAATATTAGATTTAAAAAATACGTATACTCTTAAAGAGCCTTACACGCTGACCTTCCACAGGCTGTGCCCATGGCAGGAAGGCAGTGCCTCTGGGACAGCAAAGCTACCACAGGGTGTGAGGAGCACAGGCAGCTGGGGGAGTAGAAATCGCACTGTGATTCCACACTGGAAGCTGGAGGACTGTGCGTTCGTGGAGACTGAGCCCAAGAAGTCACCCGTGTCAGCGTGGTAGCACACACCTTTGACCTCAGTGCTCAAGAGGCGGAGGCAGGACAATCACCTGCTCTAGGCAAGCCAAGGCTACACAACGAGACCCTGTCTAAAAAAAAAGAAAAAAAGAGCTGGTGGGGTGGGTGGTGGGTCAGTGGTTAAGAGCACTGGCTGCTCTTCCAGAGGACCGGGGTTCAATTCTCAGTGCCCACATGGTGGCTCACACCATCTGTAACTCCAGTCCCAAAAAATGATAAATATTCTCTTTCACGCAGGCACCAGGCATGTATATGGTGTACAGACATACATGCAGAGAAAACATACATACACACACACAAAAAAAATCTTTAAAACCTAGACTAAATGATACATGGAGTAAAATATACCCTCTTATGTGGGTGTGTATGCTGTCTACAGGAGCCTGAGTACAGAACCAGTGTTCACACAGACTGCCGGCCTTGTAGAGCAAATGCCTTTAACAGTATTACTGATAAAGCCATCCTGGGAGCCCCCTACATGCAGGAAGCATGTTTCACATAATCTTTAGCTGATCCATCTCTAGAAATGTCTTTTTTTAAAAACTGAGACAGTGTCTTGGTACGTAGACTTGACGGACCTGGAGCTTGCTCTGTAGACCAACCTGGCATCAATCTCACAAAGATCCTCCTGTCTCTACCTCTCCTGTGCTGGAATTAGAGATGCGCACAACCATACCCGACCTCCTATACTTTATCTTCTCCAAGGAAATTTTTGGCAGAGTGGGGTTTGATCTGATTGGTTGGTTGATTGTGCTGATTGTGGCACTGAGATCGTAATCCAAGGTGTCACGTGCTAGACAAGTATTTTACCACCAAGCCACGCCTCAGCCTCTCACTGCGGGATTCTAGGCAGGGGCTCTACCACTGAGCCACGCCCCAGCCCCTCACTGGGGGATTCTAGGCAGGCTCTTTACTAAGCTATGTCCAGGTCCCAAATTTTAAAATGGGTTTTTTGTTTTTTTTTGTTTGTTTGTTTTTTGTTTTTTTGAGACGGATTTTTCTTTAGCATTAGAGCCTGTCCTGGAACTCACTCTGTAGACCAGGCTGACCTCGAACTAACAGAGATCCTCCTGTCTCTGCCTCCTGAGTGCTGGGATTAAAGGCATGCACCACCACGGCTCGGCGTTTTTTAAATTTTTCTAATGGCTCCGGTCCCATTTTCCTAGTGGCCAAACTCACACATGTTTAAGTTAGATTAAGACAGTCTGTCCCTCACATGGCTTAGGGAGGGGATATAACTGTGTGTGTTCTTTAAAGAGGAATGGCGAAGGGCTCGGGGAGGCAGCTCTGGGTGAAGCATTTGCTGGGATCTGTGAGGATCCTGAGTGAATCTGGGGGGAGCAGCCTCGTAAAGCTGGGCGAAGAGGCTCATGACCCGAACGCTCCTACAGGAAGGGAGGGCGCAGAGACAGGAGAGTTTGGAGGCCTGCAGGCCAGCCAGTCTGGCACACAGTGAGCAACAGGAGACCCTGTCTCTCTACAAGACAGACAAGGATGACGACCTCATCAGAGGCTCTCCTATGACCTTCGTGCATGCTGTGGCAACTGTACACACACACTCATACACACACAATCATAGCTACACACACAATCGCAGACACTCACACAGGTGCAGTCACACACACACATATACACACAGTCGCACAGACACACAGGTACAGTCTCTCTCTCTCTCTCTCTCTCTCTCTCTCTCTCTCTCTCTCTCTCACACACACACACACACACACACGAGATAAGGAAGAGGAAACACCAGACAGGGGAGCATGCCTGTGATCCCTGCATTTGGGTGATGGAGACAGAAAAATTGCTGCAAATTCTAGGCCAGCCTAAGCTATGTAGTAATGCCATGAGTTAAAATGGTTTTTTTTTGGGGGGGGGGTGCAGAGATGTTAAGACACTTGACACTTGCTCAGGTCACACAGCTCCTAGGTATGAAGTTTGAATCTCTGTTCTGGCCACCATGCTCTTGACCACAATTGGACTTCTTTTTCTTTAGAAAATATTCAGGGTGACAGAGTGTGAGAGATTTGAGTCTGAAGCCAGGACTCTGAGGTCTCCCAGATCTCTATCATTGGCGGGCTGCCGGCTGACAATGGTTTCAACAACTCATTTTCTTCCCTCTGTGAGCTGAGCCCTTCCTGGGGTGGAAGCTTTGATGTAAGGATTGTCCAGCATGCTCTGGCTGTGTGGTGCAGAGCCATCATGACTGTCGGGCTCTTTGCTGGGTGTCCCGCAGGCGTCAGAGGACACCTCCGAGACAGGCGCAGGCCTGGAATTTACCAGAAGACTAGGCTGGAAGCGGTCAACTCCAGCTCTAGGGTGACGGATCAGTTTGAGTGTGCACTGCTTGTCTGTGTGGATTCTAGGGATGAGCTCGGGTCCCCCGCTTCCAGCCAGCCCTGCCCCAGCTGCTTCTCTCCCTTCCCTTTGCGTGCGCTCTTGTGTTGCCGGTCTTCCACGGCTTTCTTGTTTTTCTATTTTGTTTGTTTGAGACAGGGTCACTACTGTGCAGCCCTGGCTGACCTGGAGCTCACTCTGTAGACCAGGCTGGCCTCAAACTCACAGAGATCCTCCTGCTTCTGCCTTCTGGGTGCTGGGATTGCAGATATACACCACCATGCCTGATTTAGGTTGTGCTGGGGATGGATCTCAGTGCTTAGGACAGGCTAGGCAAGTGCTCTACCATAGAGACCAGCTGTGTGCATTTTAGAGACAAGGGCTCACTCTGTAGCCCAGGCTAATCCTCCCACCTCTACCCTACAGCAACGCTGGAGCACCACGCCAGGCATCTTTTATTATTATTTATTATTATTGATCTCCGTCTGGTCCACATCTCTTTTTATCCCAGGTGTCTCACAGTCTCCTGCAGAGCCTTCCTCCTCCGCTGCACACCCTGCTGCAGCGCCCACGAAACAGTCCGAGAATCCTGACCAGGCAGCTGCCCCGGACACCACTGACAGGGAGCCCACAAGGCCAGCAGCCTCCCAGGAGACACAAGTGGCTGAGGGAGCAGGTGAATAGACAATGGCGAGGGAGACGGGCCCCTGGTTGTCCAGAGTGGACTAGGAGTCAAGGGGCACTCATGTTACGTGGTCTCTCAGACAGAGTCTCTGTAGGAGGGCAGTCTACCTTGAAGAGGAAAGAGGACCCTGCAGATCCCGGAGCCCACCAGAGGCACCTCCAGTTTGTGGGGGTCAATGGCGGGTGAGTGATCTCCAGCCCCCAGTGGCTCCCCTAAGTCCTTCATACTGTAACCCTGAAGACTGGGGACAGGAGGTCTGTTTGTCCTGCTGCTGAGAGCCAGTCCCAGTTCGGCCCCTCACTGCTCATCCCTCAAGTCAAAGCATGGGCGTATAGAACAAGGAAACTGACGCAAAGGAGTGTGTGCACCTGGTTGAGACCCATGCAGTGGCTCTGGCGCCTGTGTGGGTCCAGTGCACCCCAAAGGGCCTGATCAGATTAGAGCCGCGGTATGGCACCCCAGGTCTGCAGTAGCAGCTGAGTGACAGTTCTGGTGTACCGCGGTTAGAAACGGAGGGCCACAGGCACGCCAGTCCCCCCAGCGAGGGGCTGGAGCGTGGACTCCAGGCGCCTGCTTGCCTAGCGTGTGACTTGCCCTGGGATCTTCCCTGATGGAAAATGTGGAGAACCAAGGCCCAGGGCGGTCACACTGGTCCCTCCTGCACCCATTCCCTTTAGTGTCCTTTCCCGTCGTTCCTTAGTTACGAGTCGTCCTCAGAAGACTCGAGCACAGCGGAGAACTCGGAGCACGAGAGCACAGAGAATGAAGCCCCAGAGCCACCAGCAAGGGCCCCGAGCACAGCTGAATGCTCTCAGCTCAGGCCTCCCGGGACTGCAGCGGCCAAGGCCAGTCTGGAAGAGAGCCAACTGCCCCAGGAAGCTCAGCGTGTGCCCGCAGCTGAGGCGGCATCAGAATCCAACTCCGAGGAGGAAATTCGGTCAGTTCTCTGGGAGGGACGGCATTGGACAGGGTGAAGGGTTGGTGATCTGCTGCTGCCTGGGATCCAGCCAGACAGGAAGCCGTGTTTCTGAGTGTGTCTGAAAGTTTTCTTCTTGAGACAGGGTCTCACTTTGTAGCCCTGGCTGGCCTGGAACTCACTAAGCAGACCAGGCCGGCCTCAGACTCAGAGCTCTGCCTCATGTGTACACGTCAGCACGTGTGTTGTTGGTTGCTTGCGGGAGACGTGCGTGTGAAGACTGAGGGTCAGTGTTGTTTACTCCGCTCTCTTTGTTTTGGTTTTTGGTTTTGTGTGTGTGTGTGTGTTGCATGTGTGTGCTATTGAGACCGTGTGTTTTGTGTCTGTGTGTATGGTGTGGATGCATGTGTTTGTGTAGATATCTGTGCACACGTATGCGTCCATTGGTATGCACCCAGGACTGGTGCTCAGTGTCTTTCTTCTTCCACCACTCCACCTTATCTGCCAAGTCAGGGTCCCCTCCTGGCCCAGCTGGCTGTGCAGCCCAGCCTAGCCAGCATGTTCTGCAGATCAACTGTCTCCCACCCATGTGCTGGTATTGCCACTGCCTGCCATACCCATCTGGCCTTTCCGTGGCTTCTGGGAATGTGGATTCCTGCCTTCACACCCAGACTGCAAGTCCTCTCCTACTGACCCATCTTTCCACCCCTCCCTTTTTATTTTGAGATAAGGTTTCAAAATTAAGTTGCCCAGGCTAACCTTGAACTGACTCTGTAGCCCAGGTACCTCGAATTTGCAGCCCTACTGCCTCCGTTTCCTGAGTGTTAAGATCATAGACATATGTAATCAAGCCTAGTTTATGGGGTGCCAGGGACCCCAGGGCCCCATGCCTAGGGCAAGTCTAACAGTTGAACCACATCTCCAGCCCACTCTTCATACTTCTTATGTAGAGTTGCTAGGTTGCCCAAACTAGCCTCCAGCTCACTGTAAGCCAGGCTGGCCTTGAACCTTCAATCTTGCCTCCACCTCCAAGTAGCCGGGATTTCCAATCAAGTCCACCAGCCCTGGCAATGAACCTGCCCTATTGAGTTTGAAGCTAGCCCGGGACACATGAGACCATGTCTCGAAAAGTGGGGAGAGGCCTGGAATGATGCCTCTTCATTTAAGCGCACTGGCTGTTCTTCCACGGGACCTGGGTTCAATTCTTAGCACCCACATGTGTTACGACAAGGCATTTCCTGAGGAGACACAATACATGCCTCTGCTCACCCCAGATGAGGAACCCATGACAGACTAAAGTACAAATACTGCCAAAGTCCAACTTCATGCACCAATGAGTTCCACTGGGGTACCTAGAGGCATATGGGTGAGGGGTGACTTACAGGAGCAGAAATGGTTCCAAGACAGCTGCATCACCAAGGCCCACCCCAGCACGAGTGACAGCTCCCACAGCTGGGAACCTGGAGCGCACTGCACAGCCTGCAGGCAGCTGCACAGGTTGGAGAGCGTCCTTCCCAGGTGCCCTGCCCAGGTGGCCTAACCTTGCCTGGCAGCTGAGCTGGTTTCTGCTTCTCCCAGGCTGCTGGTCGGGTCTCAGTCCTCGCAGGTCAGCCTCCTTTCCTCTGAGGCCGTGGTCCTCAAGCTTTCTAATGCTGTGACCTTTTAATACAATTCTCCATACTGTGGTGACCCCAACCGTAAAATTATTTTCGTTGTGGGGCTGGAGAGATGGCTCAGTGGTTAAGAGCACTGGCTGCTCTTCCAAAGGTCCTGAGTTCAATTCCCAGCAACCACATGGTGGCTCACAACCATCTGTAATGAGGTCTGGTGCCCTCCTCTGAACTGCAGGCATACATGCAGACAGAATACTAAGAATACTCTACACATAATAAATGAATAAATCTTTTAAAAAAATTATTTTCGTTGTTACTTCATAACTGTAATTTTGCTATTGTTATGAATCATAACATAAATATCTGTGTTTTCAGGTGGTCTTAGGCAATCCCCATGAAAGGGTCATTTGACCCCCCTGCAAAGGGGTCATGACCCACAGGTTGAGAACCGCATATCTAGGGGAACCCTCTGTTTTTATTGCTTATTTTGGCAGGGTCAGTTTCAGGGACTTCCCGGTACTATTTTGAGTTGTCTACCCTCTTGTTTAAGGAGCTTTGTGCAGGATGGGTTGTTTCAATCTCAGAGGAAACTGTTACAATGTGGCAGCTCACAACCGTCTGTAACTACAGTTCCAGAGAATCCAACACCCTCTTCTGGCCTGTTTGGACACTAGCCACACATGCACAGATATACGTACATGCAGGCAAAACACCCACACACATGAAATAAAAATGGATAAGTCTTTTTTGAGATCATAATCTGATAACATTTTCCCCTTCGCTTTTCTCCTTCTAAGCCTCCCATACCCACCCCGCTCTTTCAGATTCATAGCCTGTTTTTTATTGTTACTGCATGTGTGTGTGTGTGTGTAAACATACATATTCCTAGATAAAATGTGTCTGGCCAAAAAATTAATTCATCTTTTAAAAAGTAATACTAGGGTGCTGGAGAGATGGCTCAGAGGTTAAGAGCATCGCCTGCTCTTCCAAAGGTCCTGAGTTCAATTCCCAGCAACCACATGGTGGCTCACAACCATCTGTAATGAGGTCTGGTGCCCTCTTCTGACCTGCAGACGTACACACAGACAGAATATTGTATACATAATAAATAAATAAATATTTTTTTAAAAAAAAGTAATACTAGGGGACTGGAGAGATGGCTCAGTTGTTAAGAGCACTGGCTGCCCTTTCAGAGGATCCAGGTTCAATCTCCAGCACCCACATGGCAGCTCATGCTGTTTGTAACTACAGTTCCAGAGAATCCAGCACCCTTACACAGACATATATTGCAGGCAAAATACCAATGCACATTAGAAAGAAACGAAAAAATGCCAGGCAGTATTGTCACATACCTTTAGTCCCAGCACTCATAAGGCAGAGGCAGGTGGATCTCTGTGAGTTCCAGGACAGCCAGGGCTACACAGAGAAACCCTATCTTGGGGGGAAAAGTAAATAAAAAGCTAAAGCCAAAAATAAATAAATGTTTAGAAAGTAAAATAATGTAAGCCTGACCTTATCTGTTCCTGGCAGGATGGAGCTAAGCCCTGACCTCATATCAGCCTGTCTGGCCCTGGAGAAATACCTGGAGAACCCCAATGCCCTCACTGAGCGAGAACTGGTACGGAGGATCCCTGGGCCCGAGGGTGCCCCTCCACCCGCACACCACACCTCCCCACCCTCAAAGGTGTCACTAGTGTTGGGTGGGCTCGAGTCCTGACGTTGGTGCCGGGGTCCCCATGGTCTTGTTTGGGGGATGTTTGGAGATTCCATGCTTTTGCTGTAGGCACTGTGTCTGTCAGTGTCTCAGGCTACGATTCCTGGACCCTATGCACCCCAGAGTCAGCACTGCCACTGTAGCTGGCAATGGCCATTACTTTGTTTTTATGTCCCCTGTAGCCAACGCTGGCCCGGAATCACACTTGCCCAGATAAGGGCACCTCTGTCCTCACTCCCCACTCCTGCTGTCTCTATCCAGAAAGTGGCCTACACCACAGTACTTCAGGAATGGCTGCGCCTGGCCTGCCGCAGTGATGCTCACCCTGAGCTTGTACGGCGACATCTGGTCACCTTCAGGGCCATGTCTGCCCGGCTGCTGGACTATGTGGTCAACATTGCCGACAGCAACGGTAACACGGCGCTGCACTACTCCGTGTCCCATGCCAACTTCCCTGTGGTACGGCAGTTACTGGACAGCGGTAAGCCTCCAGGCTGGGCCAGCCTGCTGGGCTAACAGGGAGGTGTGGCTTCCTGAGCTCCCTGTACAGTGGGATGGGAGGTGGAAGGCAAGGAGTACGGGGTTTCCAGTCTGATGGGGGAGGCCCTGTGCTTTCTCTCTCTGAGGAAGCTTTCTCTCTGCTGATCTGACGGAGGCAATACCACCTTCTTAAGTTGGATAGAGGGGGAATGTGCCCTCCCCATCTCATGGAAGAATGTAGCCCACCCAGTCTGGTAGAGCAGGCTAGGCCCTTGCTGTGTGCTGGGAAGACTGTTAGCTGAATAATGAATTTGGTCTTGATGTTACATCGCCAAATGGTACCTCTGTGATGGACACACTGTTTTGGTTTTTTGTTTTTTTTTTGTTTTTTTTGGTTTTTCAAGACAGGGTTTCTCTGTGTCCTGGAACTAGCTCTGTAGACCAGGCTGGTCTCAAACTCACAGAGATCCGCCTGCCTCTGCCTCCCAAGTGCTGGGATTAGACACACTGTTTCCAAAGCCCTTGTGAGAGGAAGGCTGTGGCCTCTGGACTGCCGATTGGAGAGTACACATGATATTCAGTCAGGCAGGAAGAAACCTGTCTTCCCTGGTCTGATGGAGAAGGCAGAACCTCCCAGTCTATGAGGGAGGCAAGAGCCATGGTCTGATGGTCAAGGTATAGACCTGTTAGGAGGCGGAATAGCAATTCCAGATTCCCAGGGGGAGCCACTGCGCCTATTCTCAGCCCTAACTGTATATGTGACATCAGCCAGGCACCCCAGGTCTGGGAGAGGAGGCATCATCTCCACCTTCTGGGACCCCCTCATCTACTAGGGTAACAGTGTGACTATAGTGGATGGGACTCCCCATTTGGGAACAGAAAGCAGTCGGGGCTGTAGAGGAGGTTTAGCTGTAAAAGGCGGTCCGTGCAGGCATGAGGCCCCTCGTGAAAAGCTGGGACCTCAGCGCTGGGGAGACAGAGACGGAGGACCCCTAGCCTGGTTGGCAAGCCCTAGGACACAGAAATGACCTTAAGAAAAAGAAAGGGGGTGCTGGAGAGATGGCTCAGAGGTTAAGAACATTGCCTGTTCTTCCAAAGGTCCTGAGTTCAATTCCCAGCAACCACATGGTGGCTCACAACCATCTGTAATGAGGTCTGGTGCCCTCTTCTGGACTTCAGGCATACACACAGACAGAATATTGTATACATAATAAATAAATATTTAAAAAAAATAAAAAAATAAAAAAAAAAAAGAAAGAAAAGAAAAAGAAAGGGGGGGGGGGGAAGAAAAGAAAGAGTGGCCGGGAGATGGCCCTGTGAGTACTGTGCTTTTCCTGCCACCGTGACCTGAGTTCAGGTCCCCAACATCCAAGTTTTAAAAAAACTCTTAAGCTCTGTGGAGTGAGAGGTGGAGTCGGGAGAGTCCTGGAGCTCGCTGGCCACCGGCTACAATTCAGTGATGGACCTCACCGCAACAGTGAGGTGAGAGCGATCAAGGAGCTCCCTGTGTGCGCAAGCAGACTACATACACACACACACACACTCACAAAGCTTTTAAGAAGGGCTGGAGAGATGGCTCAGAGGTTAAGAGCACTGGCTGCTCTTCCAGAGGTCCTGAGTTCAATTCCCAGCAACCACATGGTGGTTCACAACCATCTGTAATGAGGTCTGGTGCCCTCTTCTTGCGGAACACTTTATACTTAATAAATAAAATCTTTAAAAAAAATAAACAAGCCGGGCGGTGGTGGCGCACGCCTTTAATCCCAGCACTTGGGAGGCAGAGGTAGGCGGATCTCTGTGAGTTCGAGACCAGCCTGGTCTACAAGAGCTAGTTCCAGGACAGGCTCCAAAGCCACAGAGAAACCCTATCTCGAAAAACCAAAAAAAAAAAAAATAAAAAAAAAATAAACAAAGCAAACAAAATGCAAAGACAGGTGCCTGACTCCTGAAGGATGCAGGATGCATCCAGCTCTCCACAAGCTCATACACGTATACAGAAACCTGCTCGGCTATGCCTAGACCGAGCGTTCGGCCAGCCTTTAGTGCAGATGGCAGAGGCTCACAGTCGCCTCATCCCCACCCTCCCCACACAGGTGTCTGTCAGGTGGACAAGCTGAACCGTGCTGGCTACAGCCCCATCATGCTCACTGCTCTGGCCACCCTGAAGACCCAGGATGACATGGAGACCATCCTTCAGCTCTTCCGGCTTGGGGATGTGAATGCCAAAGCCAGCCAGGTACGGGCTGCGGTATGCCTTGAGACTCACTTCACTCCTACTGCCGTGTGGGTCCCAGGGTGAAACTTGGGTTATCAGGCTTGGTGGCAAGCATCTTACCCACTGAGTCCCCTCACCTGCTCCCAGACCTACTTTATTAATTCCATACCAAGCCAGGTCATGATGACATTCTGTGTCCATGGGAACAGTCGCCGCTCTGAGACTCAGAAACAGTATTGGTTCTTCAGGGTTCAAGGCAAGGAGCTGATGTTCAAACCTGAGTGACTCAGTCTTAGAGCGAGCTCCGGTTAGCTTGCATATGATGCATCTGTGTGCGTGCGCGCGTGTACATGCTTGCACGCCAGAGGACCGTGCATTTTAAGACATATCTCTCACTAAATCTAGGATTCACCAATTCCCTTAGATTGGCTATCTAGGATTCTCCAACCTCTGCCTCCCAGGTGCTGAGATCACAAGTTGTACATGGACCTGATTGTACACAGGTTCTTTCTGATGGAACTCAGCTGCTTGTGTTTGCAAGGCAAGCACCTTACCTGCTTGGCAACAATTGTATTTCCCCCTCCCTGTTTGAGACAGTATCTAACAGTTATACCCCAGACTGGCCCTGAACTCAGAGATCCGCCTGCCGCTGCCTCCGGAGTGCTGGGATTAAAGGCAAGCAGCACATTCTGTGTGTTTTGCCTGCTTGTATGTGCACCATGTTTGTGCCTAGAGGCCAGAACAGGGCATCAGATCCCCTGTGACTGGAGCTACAGGTAGTTGTGAGCATCCATGTAGCTGCAGGGAACCAAACCTCTGCAAGAACAATTGGTGCTTTTAACCACAGAGCTACTCCAGCTCACAGCCCTCTTCTTACAGGTTGATTTGAAATAGGATCTCATTGAGTTACCCAGGCTGGCCTGAACTGTCCCGATAGACCTGGAACATGAGACCCTTTGACATCAGGCCCCGCCTCTTTTCTTTCCTTCCCCATGTCCCCTTCAGTCTCCTTCTGTCTACAGGGGTGATATATGCCTATAACCGCAGCACTTAGGAAACTGGTCCAGTAAGATCAGGGGTTAACATAGCAAGCTCCAGGCCAGCCTGGGCTACGTGAGGCCTGCCTGTTAGGTAATGAAAAATAACAGTGATAACAAAGAGGAAAGCCCTGTTCTCATAGGTAGACTCTCTTCCCGGAGCCCTGCTGGCTTTGAACTTGCCCGCTCTGGCTATAGTCTGTAAATGGAGTCCCCTAACTGGGAATCAACGTGTTCAGGGAACCTCTGAACAAAAGGGCCGCAGGTTCCTGCCCATCTTGGGGGCTCTGCGGTGAGACCCTGACTGCCCATCCTGGGGGCTCTGCAGTGAGACCCTGACTGCCCATCCTGGGGGCTCTGCGGTGAGACCCTGACTGCCCGTCCTGGGGGCTCTGTGGTGAGGCCCCGACACACCTAAACAAAAAACACCATCGATGAATTTTTGCACTCAAAAGTTTTTCCACGTTTGAGCATCCATCAGTATTCTGAGTGATGCTCCTCTTCGTGACTGAGTGGTGTTCTGTTGTGTCTAGACATGGTTTGATCGTTTCATCCACTGGTGAGCATCCATTTTTGTTTTGTTCTTTGTTTTTCGAGACAGGGTTTCTCTGTGTAACCCTGGCTGTGCTAGAACTCGCTTTCTTAGACAAGGATGACCTCGAACTCACAGAGATCCGCCTGCCTCTGCCTTCTGAGTGCCGGGATTAAAGACGTGCACCACCACCACCTTGCTAGTTTGATTAAATTTTTGCTTAACTTTACACCTGTGAGTTGGAGGCTCATGGTAGATGACCATACAGGTGGGTAGAACCAAGAGAGCCCTTCTGAGGAAGACAACCAGGAGATGGAGGGCCCAGCGTGTGCACCCAGTCAGTGTCAGAGCACTTGGGAGCCATGGGACGGTCAAGAGCAGGGTGTGATGTTGCCGGCCTCTATACTGTAGCCCCGTTCTGTTACCTCAGGCTGGACAGACGGCCCTGATGCTGGCAGTCAGCCACGGACGGGTGGACGTGGTGAAAGCTCTGTTGGCCTGTGAGGTGGATGTCAACATGCAGGATGAGGATGGCTCCACGGCCCTAATGTGTGCATGTGAGCACGGACACAAGGAGATCACCGGGCTCCTGCTGGCTGTGCCCAACTGCGACATCTCACTCACCGACCGAGTGAGTCCCCACCCAGGTGCTGCCCAGGGAGGGTGGGTTGCACACAGGGCATCTTTATAGTTGTGGCTGCTTTGCAGGATGGGAGCACAGCACTGATGGTGGCCCTCGACGCAGGGCAGAGCGAGATCGCATCCATGCTGTACTCACGCATGAACATCCAGTGCTCGGTGAGTCCAGATCCCTGCGTGAGAGGGCGGGACTCAGAGCTGAGCGGCAGGTGATGGGCACCTGTCATTCCAGAACTGGGGAGACTAAGATAGAAGAGAAGGTAGGTCCCAGTCCAGCCAGGGCTACAGAATTGAGTTTAAGGCCAGCCCTGGCAACTAAGTAAGACTTACCTCAAAATGTAAAGAAAAAGGGCTGGGGCTCAGGGTAGAGCCAAGAATCTTCCCATGAAAGAGGCTGGGGCTCAGGGTAGAAACCCCGCCTACAATCCCCCAGTGAGAGGCCAGGGTGTAACTTAGCAGTGGGACCAGCATTCTTTCTTGAACCTCTGCATCAATATTTGGTTGCCTAAAACAATATTTGGTGTTTTGTTTGTTTTTCAAGGTAAGTATATTTGATCGTACTATGATCCTCCTCCAGCTGGGTTGAGTTTGAGGCCTGGTGCAGGGGTCAGTGAAGAAGTCCCTTTGTGTCCCAAGTCTCCACTTTGATTCCTTCCCACGCCTTCTCCGCAAGGACAAGGTGACAATACACTGCTGTATGTGGTGCCTTGGAGGGAGGGACCACCCTCCCTCCCTCTGCATCCACAGCAAATCTCCTCAGAGGGATTTGAAAGGATTCCAAGAAAGAATTCTGCCTCTCGTTGCAGTTCGCTCCCATGTCAGACTATGAGAGTCCGGCATCATCCTCAGCTGAAGAGTAAAGACCAGGAGAGGCCAGTGACTCCCCAAGGACCCCAGCCACACAGCAGAGGCGCCTCCCCTCATCCCGCCCCCTGTCTGCCCTGCACTTCCTCAGCCTTCCTCTCCGGGGGAGTCCTGACATCTGCCAGACTCAGCTCTACAGGCCTTTCCCAGCACCCTGAGTTCAAAGCCACATTCAAAGCCAAAAAGCCAAGCTACTTTCTCCGCCCAGTTGGCGCCAGTTGCTGACACCCGGGTGTGGGTTTCTTATGGAGAACATGGAGAACAATCAGCCGGCAATTATGGGAGGGGTGGGGGCAAGAAGGGAAAATACTGTATTTTTGAGTCATTGTTGGGGGAGGGAGGGGTCAGAATTTGAGTTGCTAAATTCGAATGTCACTGGAATGTTAGAGTCTCCTTGTCCTGACTTCACTACGGCAAGTCTCCACTAGGCCTGCTTAATGCCCTTGTAGCCTCATGTCATTGTCTAGTGTATAATAGGGTTTTGTCCACCGCCCTCCACCCCCAGACAGTTTTCTTGGGGGCCAGGGGAGTCTTGAGTGATTGCGTCACAATATAAGATTCTGTCACTCTTGAGCATGCGGTCTCTCCCCAGGTCGGAAACATTTGTCTTTTCAAGATCTGTCACCCACTCCACACACACATTCAAGTTGGGGCATCTCAGCACCCTGCAGTTGAGGTCTTGGTGGGCCCTGTGGCTTGGAAATGACCATCTTACAAGGAGAAATGATACAGACTTACCCATTCCCCACAGGGAGAGCTCAGGACACAGGAGTATTCCTAGAAAAGCTCTCAGACCTACAGAGGAAAGAGAAAAGGGGCCATTCCAGAGCGTCTCCCAGCTTGGAACCCAGAACTGCTCTCCTCCAAGGAGAGTAAACAGAGGAGGATTGATACTGACCAAGTACAGGCGCATTCCACAGCCCATGTGGTCTTGATTAGGTGCTGGCTGGCCTCAAAACACACCCAGAAGTAGCTTAAAGTCACAGGCTTCACGGAAACCCAACGGCCAGAGGAGTAGCTGTGTGTGTGTGTGTGTGTGTGTTCTTAAAGCTCTAGAGTGCCTGTTGGTGACAGGGCACAGGCTCTAGAGTGCCTGTCAGTGATGGGGCACAGGCTCTAGAGTGCCTGTTGGTGACGGGGCACAGGCAGGCTGCACTTTTCTTTTAGTGGGTTTTTTGGTTGTTTTGTTTTGTTTTTCTGTTCCCGGAATCTCAGCATGTTTTTGTTTTTCCTAATTTCCTTGTCTTTGTAAAGAAGAAAGGAGACCACTTCTAAATGTGCCTTGTGATGGGAGCAGTCTTGTCCAGGTCACAGCTGTACCCACTGGGCTTTGGAGCCAAACCTCAGCAGGGCAGAGTCGAGGCTTATGAGCTAAGGAAAGTGCTGGGTTCTCTTCTAGACAAGTAGGTCTCTTGGTTTGATGGAATCTTAGTTGGATTGGGTTTTTAGGTCTAAGGCATAGAGGCTTGATTGGCATGAGAAATAAGATGGATGGATGGATGGATGGATGGATGGATGGATGGATGGATGGATGAGTGCCTGGGTAGAGGCTGGATAGAGATGAGTGATGACAGACAGATGGACAAGTATGGATGGATGATAAATGAGAGACGGGCGAGGGATGGGTGGGCTGGCGGGCGGATGTCAGGATGGAGTCTGCATGTGGATAGAGCTGCTGGTGCCTGAGGGATGCTCACAGCCTCTGGAAGCATTCTCTGTGATCCCAAAGCACGGAGCTCCTCATACAAGCCCATCTGTCTCTGCCACTGTTCTCTCTGCCTCGGGGACAGCAGGGTCAGTGCTTGTCCCTGCTCTCTTTTCTATACTCAGCTCCACTTTGCGACCACGGTACGTCCATGAAGACAGTGTTACACATAAATGAAGTATTCTTTTCTTGTAATCATGTTTTAGGAAGTAAAAGGACTTTTAATAAAGCTACAAACAATGGCAATGCCTTTGTGGTTTTTTTTTTTAACCCCTTCCTTATTTTAAGGCTGGCCTAGAACTTTTCGATCTTTGTGCCTCCTCTTCACACCCAGTGTATCTGATGCTGGCCTGTAGCCCGGTGCCTTGTGTGTGCTAGCCTCTACTAACCCCAGCCCCTGCATGTTGTTTTGTCTCTTGCTATTCCTGGTGTGTGCAGCTCTGGGGATTGAACCCAGGCCTTGTGCACACCAGGCAAGTGCTGTGCCACTGAGCCACACCCCAGGTCATTGTTTTCTGATTCTTTAAGCTTTTAAAAATAAACCTAAAGTGTTGGAGCTGTGGCTCAGCAGCTAAGAGCATGAGCTGCTCTTCCAAAGGGCCCAAGTTTGTCCCCAGCACCCAGGCATGCAGCTCACAGCCCCTGGAACTCCAGCTCCAAGAAATCCTCCATTGTGGGCACTGCATTAACATGGCACATACACACATAATTAAAACTTAAGTAAGTTTTTTTTTTTTTTTTTTTGGTTTTTCGAGACAGGGTTTCTCTGTGGCTTTGGAGCCTGTTCTGGAACTAGCTCTGTAGACCAGGCTGGTCTCGAATTCACAGAGATCCGCCTGCCTCTGCCTCCTGAGTGCTGTTATTAAAGGCGTGCACCACCATTGCCCGGCTGAAGTAAATTTTTTTAAAAATAATAATGCTGGGTGGTAGTAGTGCAAGCTTTTAAACCCAGCACTGGGGAGTCAGAGGCAGGTGGATCTCTGTGAGTTCGAGGACAGCCGGGGCTACACAGAGAAACTCTGTCTTGAAAAAACAAAAACAACCAAAACAAAAAGATAAAATAGGTCTGGAGAGATGACTCAGTGCCTAAGAGCACTGGCTGCTCTTCTACAAAACCCAAGTCCGATTTCCAGCACCCGTGCGGTGGCTCAGAACTATCTGTAATTCCAGTTTCCAGGGATCTGATGCCATCTTGTCCTCTGCAGACACCAGATACACACATGATACATAGACACACGTGCAAAACACCCACACCCACGCCAAGTAAAATCTTACCAGGCAGTGGTGGTGCATGCCTTTAATCCCAGCACTCAGGAGGCAGAGGCAGGCAGATGTCTGTGAGTTCGAGGCCAACCTGGTCTACAGAGCAAGTTCCAGGACAGGTAGGGC
The DNA here is from genome assembly GCF_950005125.1 of Chionomys nivalis. Taxonomy (NCBI): domain Eukaryota; kingdom Metazoa; phylum Chordata; class Mammalia; order Rodentia; family Cricetidae; genus Chionomys; species Chionomys nivalis. The sequence goes on along the minus strand of NC_080089.1, from coordinate 21,272,551 downwards.
TGTTACACAGAGAAACCCTCTCTTGAAAAGCAAAAAACAAACAGTGGGAACCCCCCCCCCCAAAAAAAAGCTTGTTTCCACACAGGTTTTTGTTGATAGTGGTGTTCATCTTGTTTTTGAGGCAGGTCTCATGTAGCCCAGGCTGGCCCCAAACTCACTACCAAGGATGACCTTGAACTTCTGATTCTGATTCCACCCCTGCCCCCCAAGCGCACCCACACAGCAGTTTATAACTGCTCGGAACCTGTAACTTCAGCTCCCCGATGCTTGTCCTGACTCCCTGGGCACCAGGCATACAGAGAGTGGGCACACATACAAGCAAAACACCCAAGCACATAAACATTTTTTTCTTTTGTTGTTGTTTTGTTTGAGACAGGGTTTCTCTGTATATCTTTGGCTGTCCTGGAACTCACTCTGTAGACCAGGCTGGTCTCTAACTCACAGAGATCCGCCTACCTTTGCGTCCTTAGTGCTGGGATTAAAAGTGTGCACCACCAAGCCTGGTCTGCAGATAAACTTTTTTTTTTTTTTTTTAAATATTTATTTATTTATGTATACAATATTCTGTCTGCTTGTATACCTGCAGGCCAGAAGAGGGCACCAGATCTCATTACAGATGGTTGTGAGCCACCATGTGGTTGCTGGGAATTGAACTCAGGACCTTTGGAAGAGCAGGCAATGCTCTTAACCACTGAGCCATTTCTCCAGCCCCTGCAGATAAACTTTTTAAAGATTTATTTTTATTTTATGTGTATGAGTCTTTATGTGTGTCTGTGTACTTCGAGCATGGCTGGTGCCCTTGAAGGTCAGAGGAGGGCATCAGATCCCCTAGAACTCTGGTGGGTGCTCAGGTCCTCTGCAAGAATAAGTGCTCTTAACCACTGAGCCATCTCTAGCCCATAAAACTTTTATGAAATGGAAAAATCCATATGTAAAATATATTTGGGCAAAATTTGCATATTACTAAATTAACCATTTTTTTCTTTTGGTGGTGAGAATAGCATGAAGGGTGAGAAGTAGCACCCAAGCTAGATATGGGCTCTGCCCCGAGCCCGGATCAATCACCTTCACCATTTTGAAGAGCCCAGTTCAGTGGCGTTCAGCTCACTCACTGTGTTGTGAAACCATCTCCAAAACTATTTATCTTGCAAAACCGAAACTCTGTCCCCGTTGAACACTAACCCCAACCCCTAGTTCCAGACACTAAAGCTGAGGCATCTGGAGACCTCCAGTGAGTTTAGTGGTGTGTGTGTGTGTGTGTGTAGCGTGTGCATGTGTGTGTGCACGCACAGGTGCACGTCAGAGGGTAACACAGTGTTTGCACACATGTCAACACTTCCCTCTTCTGCCTTGTATTTTGAGACATGGCCTCCTACTGAGCCAGAAGCTCAGTTTCTGCAAACTGGCTAAGCAAGCAGCCCAGCAGCACAGGGAGCTGCCTGTCCCCACTCCCCAGCCTTACTTGGAGTGCAGATCTATGCTTCTTGGCTGAATTTTTATTTACCTTTTGTTTATTTATTTATTTAGAGATAGTCTATGTAGTGCTGGCTGTCCTGGAGCTCACCATGTAGACCAGGCTGCCTTTAAACTCACAGGGATCCCCCTGCTTCTGCCTCCTAAGTGCTGGGAATAAAGGTGTGGCTATCACATCTGCTCTGCATGGATTTAATGTGGTGCTGCTGACTCGAACTCAGGTCCTGCTGTTTCCACGACAAACACTATACCCACCGAGCCACCCCCTAGTCCTTGTTTGGCTATGGTAGTCTTTTTATATGTGTGTGCATGTGTCTCTGTTTCTCTGTGTATGCAGGCCAGAACAGCACATGGGATCCCTTGGAGCTGGAATTACAAATGTTTGTGAACCACCTAACATGGGCGCTGGGATTTGAACAAACTCCAGCCCTCATGATGGGAGCAGCAAGTGCTCTTTCTTAACCACTGAGCCATCTCTCCAGCCTCCTTTGCTCTTGTTTGTTGGTTTTTGTTTGATTAGTTTTAGGTCTTGAGACAAGGTCTCACTGTGTAGCCCTGCCTGACCTGGAACTCCCAGTGCAGACGAGGCTGGCCTTGAACTCACAGAGATCTGTCTGCCTCTGCGCCACAGCTGAGGTGAAACACAGGCGTGCTAGTGTGGTTGGCTGGTTGTTTATTCTGGTTGGTTTGTGGTTGCTTCCTCGTTTTGTTTTTTGAGACAGGGTCTTGTGTAGGGCAAGTTAACCTTGATCTTATATCAAGGATGACCTTGAATTCCTGACCCCCCCTGCCTCTGCCCTCCCCACCCAGTGCCAGGGCCTGTTTGCACCACCAAATTACGCAGTATCAGGACTAGCTCTCGGAGCTTCCCGCACGCCACGCAAGCTCTCTACTGACCAGCCCACTCCACACCCCAGCCCTGTTTTGTTTTTAACCTCTTTGACACCTGATTCACAGTTGAGGGCTGGGATTATAAACAGCTCCACACCTGATTTTAGGAAGTCCTGGGAGCTGAACCCACCACACCCTGGGGCTAGGCCAGCCCTGTGTTTCTATTGTGTTAAGGACCTGCGCTCTCTCCAGTTCTGCCTCAACATTTTGCAGCCTCTGAGGCCAGGCTTTCCACCCCCCAGCACCAGGAAGTTACTCTCTAGGTCTTTTGAAGTGTGTGCGTCGCTGGAGAAATGGCTCGGAGGTAAGAGGTAGGTGTGTGCCTCTTTTTGGACAGGGACTCTGGCCATGGCAGAGAGATGGCACACCCTTTGCTCTTAGATGAGGTGGGTGGCTCTTTTGGCCAGGGGATTTGTGTCTGCTGGGTCCTCTTGCCCAATCCCAGTACGTATCACCTAACCCCCACCCCTGCTGATAAGAGCAGGCTATCTTTAGCCCCAGGATTTGGGAAGAATTGGTAGGAGCCAAGGTCACTGGCAGGGTTGCAGCCCAGAAACTGAACCCTGGGTCCCCACCCACAAGGCTTTAACTCAGGCCACCTGTGTGCTAGGCTATCTTCACTGTTATGCAATTTACTGAGTTTAGGCCCAATGAAGGAGGGCTGACTGTCAGCTTTACATTGCCAGGTGAAGCAGGAACAGTTTCTGCTGTGAGAGCTCAGCCCCCTCCACTTTTTTTTTCATTTTCTTTTTGTTTTGGTTTTTTTTTTTTTTTGGTTTTTCGAGACAGGGTTTCTCTGTGGTTTTGGAGCCTGTCCTGGAACTAGCTCTTGTAGACCAGGCTGGTCTCGAACTCACAGAGATCCGCCTGCCTCTGCCTCCCAAGTGCTGGGATTAAAGGCGTGCGCCACCACCGCCCGGCTTGTTTTGGTTTTTGATTGCCTCAAAAAAATTTAATTTCTCTTTATTATTAGTGTGAGATGCATGGGTGTGTGCAGGTCAGAGAACAGCTCATGAGATCAGTGCACATGTCTTTGTCTGGTGTGTATATCTAATGAGACAGGACGCACTCTGTAGTCAGGCTGGTCTGGAATCACTCCTGAAGTAGAGGCTCTTTTCCTTAGCCTCTGGAGCCCTGAGGTGGCAGGGATGAACCAGCATGCTCAACTTCAGGATTCCTTGCTCTAGTTGTTGGGACAAGGGCCTCACTCAGCCTGTTGCCCAGGCTGGCCTGGGATTCACATCAATCCTCTCACTCCCACCACCTGAGTGCTGGGATTGCATGCTAGACTCCTACTTAGAAATTTTATTTATTTTTGGTGTGTTTTGTTTTTTTAGGCAAGGTCTCTTTATATAATCCTGTCTGTCTTGGAGCTCAAACTCACAGAGATCCTCCGGCCTTTACCTCCTGAGTGCTAGGATTAAAAGCACACACAGGCCCCTACTTAAACGCTTGAAAAACACAGAAGCAGGAGCTAGAGAAATGTATCGTTGGTAAAGAGCACTGGCTGTTCTTGTAGAGGACTGGGTTCAATTCTCAGCACCCACATTACTCACAAACATCCATATTTAGTTACAAAAGATCAGATGCCCATATTTCGCCTCTGCTGGCATCAGGCAAGTATGTGGTACTCATAGGCAAAACGTTTGCCCATACACATAAAATAAAGATAAATAAGTCTGCCAGGTAGTGGCGGCGCATGCCTTTAATCCCAGCACTCAGGAGGCAGAGGAAGTCGGATCTCAGTGAGTTTGAGGCCAGCCTGGTGGTCTCAAACATACACAGCTAGCTTCAGGACAGCCAGGGCTATACAGGAAGTATCAACACCTCCCCTGCCCTCCCATCCTGGTTTTATGTATAGTTAATATATTTCTAAAGTAAATTACAAAAACAAAAAAACAAAAAAACCTCAAGCAAAAATAATAAGCGATTCACCGCTTCGCCTCTAGAGTCTGCCTGCAACCAACAGAAGCAAACAGCTCTAGGGTCCCGCAACTTTCAAGTCTAAGCATGCGCAACAGACCCGCCGAAGAATTGACGCATGCGTACTGGGCCGAACGAGGACTGGCCCCTCGTGACACGCCCTCCCTACGATGATTGGCCATCGCACGTGAGTGACAGGAGAAATTGCGCATAGCTCTCCACAAAATGGCCGCTCATCCCGACGCCATAGACGGACGTAGGACCCAGCCAATGAGACCTAGGCGCTCTGGGAAGGAGGCGGGACCATAGGAGAGAAATTTGCGCGGGCTCGGGCTCGGCGCGGTCAGTCATGGCGGCTTTCCGCGACATCGAGGAGGTGAGCTACGGGCTGCTGAGCCTGCTGGGGGCCAACCGCGCCGAGGCGCAGCTGCGGCGGCTGCTCGAGCGCCACGAGCAGATGGTGGAGCGGCTGCTGGAGACGCAGGACGACGCCGACCAGCGGCTTCGGGGTGAGGGTGGGGCCCCTGGGCCTCAGTTTCCCCATCTGACCATAGTCATCGCCCAGAGACTTAGAGATGAGTGTCAGCGCTCGCAGTGCCAGACTCCACATGAACTCCATAGCTCAAGCTGGCCTGGAAGTCAGGGGTCTTCCAAGTGAGAGCCCTCACCCCTTAGCCCGGTCCTCCCCTTATGAAACGAGTTTCATGAGAGTGGATGTATAGAAGCAAGTATGGGAGTTGGCAGGGCCTGACCCTTAGGAACTTTCCAAGACTCGGTCCTTTTTTTTTTTAAGCCAAATCTGAAGCAAGCTTTAATTAAATACTGGCCAGGCAGATGGGCTCTCACCAGGTCCATACCCAGGTTCCTGGAAAACGGCAAGGGCTTAAGAAGGAAAACCTGCCGGGTGGTGGCAGCGCACGCTTTAATCCCAGCACTCGGGAGGCAGAGGCAGGCGGATCTCTGTTGAGTTCGAGGCCAGCCTGGTCTACAAGAGCTAGTTCCAGGACAGGCTCCAAAACCACAGAGAAACCCTGTCTCGAAAAACAAAAAACAACAACAACAAAAAAGAAAAACTGTAATTCATTACATTTCCCAGCAGGTCCAATCAGGGGCAAGCATACATCTTATTTCCTACCTACCTCCCACCCATACCTGCAGATGGGTCAAACAAACTTGCCAAGACTCAGCCGGGCGTTGGTGGCGCAGGCCTTTAATCCCAGCACTCGGGAGGCAGAGGCAGGCGAATCTCTGTGAGTTCAAGTCCAGCCTGGTCTACAAGAGCTAGTACCAGGACAGGCTCCGAAACCACAGAGAAACCCTGTCTCGAAAAACCAAAAAAAAAAAACTTGCCAAGACCCAGTCTTAAACATAGCTCAAGCTAGTTTAGAACTCTGTAGCTGAGCCTGGTTGAAACTCAAACAGTCCTTCCTGTCTGCTCTCCAGTGCTGAGATCATACCTCCCTGCACACTAAGCTGTTAATAGAGCCGGGTGGTGGTGGCGCATGCCTTTAATCCCAGCTCTCAGGAGTCAGAGGCAGGTGGATCTCTGTGAGTTCGAGGCCAGCCTGATGTACAAGAGCTAGTTCCAGGACAGGCTCCAAAGTTACAGAGAAACCCTGACTCGAAAAACCAAGAGAACAGATATAGTTTTGGTCTCTGTAGCAAATCCCAGGCCATGCAGGGCTGCACACAAGTCCCAATGGCAGATGCCTGAGGAGGGGGAACCCCCAGTGTATCTAGGACACTTACATAGTGAAATACTTCACCCATTTATAAAGAACCCTCCTGTAAGAGAGGTGAAGAGAGAGTGGGCAGAGAAGGGGTGGGAAGGCCATGTTTGCCCTGGAGGCCTTCAGGCCTGCCCATAAGAAGTTACCATAAACAGTTGTATAAATGAATTGCTTAGCCTGTGCCAGAGAAACCAGCTCAGTAGATACGTGTGCTTGAATGCTTTGAGATGTCAGCATGAGCCCTTGTTGTGGCTAGAGACTCAACAGTTAAGAGCCCTGTTTCCAGACAGCCTGTGTTCAGTTCCCAGTACCCATGTCAGGCTGTTCACAACCTCTTGGACCCTTGTGGCCTCCACGGGCATCAGGCACACATATATATATAATTAAGAAACAATAAGGTAATAAAGCTTAAGAATAAAGTAAGCTTCTGAAAACCAGAGCATGGGAGAGGGGCCATGGCTGTGGCTTAGTTGGGGGCAGGGTACTTGCCTGGAGCGCATGAAGCCCTGTGTTCCGTTCTCAGAGCTGCGTTAAACTGGCTCGAGGTGTGAACCTGTGAAACCAGCAATCACACAAGCAGGGAGTCGGGGACTTAAGATCTTAAAGAATTCAAGCCCAGGCTCATATATGTGAGACCTATGTCAAAAGACCAAAAGACAGTGCTAGGCGACTAGCTCAGAGCACACAAGACCTGCATGGGGCCTTGGGAGCAAACAGATAGAAGTGAGCTGTCTCAGGCCAAGACGCTTGCTGCCCAGCCTGACAACTTCAGTTTGGTCCGGAGGAGCTGCACGGTGGAGGAGAGCTGACTTCTGCAGGGTGACCTCCGACTTCCTATACAAACCATGGTATTTTTTATTTGAATGAGGCAGTGATGACTTGGACATTTGATTTTAGATTTTGAGAGTAGAGCAGGAGGTTTGCTGAGAATTCAAGACCAACCTCAGTTACATAGAGTTTCTGACCGGTATTGGCTTACAAAGAAACCCTATGTCAAACTCACCCAGCCCTCACCCCTACAGTGAAGTAATTCAGTGGCTATACATTGGCCATATATTTTTTTTTTGATTTTTCGAGACAGGGTTTCTCTGTGGCTTTGGAGCCTGTCCTGGAACTAGCTCTGTAGACCAGGCTGGTCTCGAACTCACAGAGATCCGCCTGCCTCTGCCTCCCGAGTGCTGGGATTACAGGCGTGCGCCACCACCGCCCGGCTCCATTGGCCATATATTATGACCTGCTTCTGTAGAGCAACTTGGATAAGACAGAAGAATTCCTTGAGCTCAAGAGTTTGTGGCCAGCCTGGACATAGTGAGACCCTTGACTCTGCCACTCAACACCCACCCAAAGGGGGGACAGTTTTAACAGGAGACATTGAGGGAACTGTACACTGACTCTGAGCATTTGGGAGGTAGAGGCCAGCCTGAACTACATGATACCACCCCTCAAACAAAAGATAAAAAGTGCTGGTTTAGTGGGTAAGTTAAAGTGCTTGCCTAGCATATAGAAAGTTCTGGCTTCCACCCCCAACACCATACAAAACAGCCATGGTGGACAACTTGGGGAAGTCAGCTCTGTCCCTCTACCAAGTGGGTCCTAGGGACAGGACTCAGTTCGTCAGGTTTGTTGGCATCTCACCCGACTGATTTATTTTTGTGTTTGTTTTGGCACAGTCTCTGAGTTTAACCCAAGCCAGCCTAGAACTCTACATCCTCCTGCCTCTGCCCCAGAGGAATGGATTACAGGTTCACACTGCCAGTCTCAGTATTGAGTGTGTTCTGGCAAACAGGAGCACACCCAAATTCTGGGAGGTGCTCAGAAGCTGCTAGGGCAGCGGATGTGGGCGCAGTGGCAGAACTCTGACTGGGTAGTGACACATATCTCTTTGGAGTCTTCCTGAGCAAAGGACAGATCCAAGGACACCTACTTCTGTCCCATTGCAGAGGTCCTGGCTGTGGAGGAGGAAGTGGCTCAAAGCCTTCTTGAATTGAAGGAATCCATGCGCCAGGAAGGCACCAAACTACAGCAGCTGGACATCGAGCTCCAGAATGCCAGCAAGGAGGATGCCTGTCTGCAGGCCAGACTCTGATATCCTTAACTGTACCAAATAGCCTATCTCAGAGTGTACTTGGATTGGGTTAGGATGCGGCTCGGTACTGGAGCTTCCACCTAGAATCCCCCAGTGAGGGGCTGGGGTGTGGTTCAGTGGGAGAGCCCCTGCCTAGAGTCCCCCAGTGAGGGGCTGGGGTGTGGTTCAGTGGTAGAGCCCCTGCCTAGAATCCCCCAGTGAGGGGCTGGGGTGTGGTTCAGTGGTAGAGCCCCTGCCTAGAATCCCCCAGTGAGGGGCTGGGGTGAGGCTCAGGTAGAGCCCCTGCCTAGCATGTGTAGGTCTTGACTTTTATCCCTAACAATGAAGGACAAAAATAGGAAGAAAATGTTTGAGCTCCAGGTGCTCTGACTTGGTGTCTGGTAAGGGAACTGTCCTTAGTCCCCCATGAGCCTGGGCCTTAACTGACTACACTCAGCTCTCCACAGAGCTGCAGGAACTCAGAGAGATGGAGGCGGATCTTCAGCAACAGGAGACAAAAGTGGATGAGGACACCACAGTCACCATCCCCTCTGCAGTGTATGTGGCTCAGCTGTATCGCTGCATCAGTAAAATAGAATGGGATTATGAGTGTGAGCCGGGGACCATCAAAGGCAGTATCCTTTGAGAATCACTGCATAGCTGGGGAAAACCTAGATCCTCCATGTTAGGAAGTCAGTGGGCAGGTAGGTGGATCATGCTGGAGTTCCAGACAAGCCAGGGCATTTCTGGGGATGTGCTCCAGAGAGATGAAGGGGGGCTCTTGAAGATCATAGGGCATTGTTCATCACGTCCAAATGTAGAAGTAACCTGTCTCAACAGTGTATCTGTGCACTGGGGTAGTAGTTAGCTTTTGGGACTGCAGAGATGACTCAGTGGTTAAGATCACTGGCTGTTCTTCTAGAGGACCCAGGTTCAGTTCTCAGCACCCATGTGGCAGCTGATGATTGTCTGTAACTCCAGTTCAGAGGATCCAACACCCTCACACAGACAGAAATGCAGGCAAAACACCAATGCACATAAATAAATCGTTAAAAAAAGAAAGAGGCCAGGCGGTAGTAACGCACGCCTTTAATCCCAGCCTTTGGGAGGCAGAGGTAGGTGGATCTCTGTGAGTCTGAGGCCAACCTGGTCTAGAGGGAGTTCCAGGACAGCCAGGGCTGTTGCACACAGAAACCCTGTCTCGAAAAACCAAAAATAAAAAAAAATTTAAAAAGCTGAGGGGGTTAGACAGAAGACACAGATGCAGTAGAGTGCTTGCGGAGCATTTGGGCTCCGCACTCAATAGTGGGGCAACCTGGAACCTATTGTCTAGTCCCAATTGGCTGCAAGTCTATGAGGAACTTTCTGATTCTGCCCCTTGAGTGCTGGGATTGTAGGTATATGCCATCACACCCAGCAAAAATACCATTCTTAATTAAAATAAAATTGGGGGGGTGCTGGAGAGATAGCTCAGTGGTTAAGAGCATTGCCTGCTCTTCTAAAGGTCCTGAGTTCAATTCCCGGCAACCACATGGTGGCTCACAACCATCTGTAATGGGGTCTGGTGCCCTCTTCTGGCCTGCAGGCATACACACAGACAGAATATTGTATACATAATAAATAAATATTAAAAAAAAAATGAAATTAGGGAAGTCCAGGCACCTTTAATCCAGCACTCGGGAGGCAGAGGCAGGCAGATCTCGGTGAGTTTGAGAGCAGCCTGGGCTAGAGCAGCCAGAGCTCCACAGAGAAATCCTGTCTCAAAATGAATAAATATTAGGGAGCTAAGAAGATGGGTCAGTGAGTAGGGGCACATGCCACAAAGCATGGTGACCTAGACTTAATTCCTGGACACTGATAGAAGGGGCACCGGCAGGCGCACTGGCGTGTCTGCAGCCACATGCCACAGAGAAAGGACATTGGCCTGGTGCAGTGTCACACGCCTGCAATCCCAGCACGGGAAACTGAGGCCGGAGGACTAAGATAGTGAGAGCCATCTCAAAACAACCGAACGTGAACAGAGACTGCTTCCCCTGCGTCTGGGAGGACCATGTATACTTTCCTTTCATTGTACCCTCAGTCCACCACGGCCCCACTGTGGCCCTGCCCATCCACCTGGACAGCACACAGCTCTCACAGAAGTCTATCAGTGACTACCTCTGGAGTCTGGTGGACACTGCATGGGAGCCTGACCTCACGCCTTGATAGAATCGGGACTTAGGGGACCCAGGGGGGATCATTCAAAATTAAAAGTCTATGTGCAAATGTCTGCAGTGATATTTTATTTGTGCTTTAGCAAATAAAATTTGCCTGAAGATCAGAGTGTGGAACTAGCCACTAGTTAGCCATAGAGACCAGGCAGTGGTGGCACACACCTTTAATCCCAGCACGCAGGAGGCAGAAGCAGAAGGATCTCTGTGAGTTCAAGGCCACCCTGGGCTACCCTAAATCGATCCAGTCTCAAAGAGAAACAGAGCCAGGCAATGGTGGCTCACACCTTTAATCCCAGTACTTGGGAGTCCCACAGCTTTAATCCCAACACTAGGGAGGTGGAGAAGGAAGGGATGTGGCTGGGCAGGGAGAGGAATATAAGGTGGGGGCAGTAGCTCAAGGCCTCCTTTCTGAGGATTTTGAAAACAGATCTCGCCCACTTTGGTCTGAGAATTCAGTACAGGTAAAAGTTCTCTCTAGTGGCTGGAGGTGCTGCTTCTCTGATCTTCCTGCTTTTGTACCCTAATACCTGACTCTGGATTTTTATTATTAAGGCCAACTCGATTCATGCTTAAATAACTGCATGTATTTATCTCTTGTTTTGAGACAATGTTTCACAGAGCTCAGGCTGACCTGGAACTTTTTTTTTTTTTTTTTTTTTTTTTTTTTTTTTTTGATTTTTCGAGACAGGGTTTCTCTGGTTTTGGAGCCTGTCCTGGAACTAGCTCTTGTAGACCAGGCTGGTCTCGAACTCACAGAGATCCGCCTGCCTCTGCCTCCCGAGTGCTGGGATTAAAGGCGCGCGCCACCACCGCCCGGCTCTGGAACTTTTTTAAAATTACATTTTTAAAAAAGAATTATTTTGCTGAGTGAATGTTTTGTCTGCATGTGCGTGTGTTAGCCGTGTGTTCCAGTGGAGGTCAGAAGAAAACATCGGCTCCCCTAAACCTGGAGTTAGAAGTGGCCGTGAGCTGCCATGAGAGTGCTGGGAATCGAACCTGGATTGTCTGCAAGAGTAGCCTATGCTCTTAATAGCTGACCCATTTCTCCAGCCCCTCCTGCCTTGCCCTCCGAGGCAGGGTTTGAACTCTGAAGGATTTGCCATCCATCCCCAGCACCAAGTTTCCACACAGCCGTCACACTAGCCATTTTACCTGAATTTCATGGTTTCACCTCAGGGCCTCATGCTTAAGTGCTCTGCAAGCAGCTGTCTCAGCCCACCCTCCACCCCCCATCCCCACCCCCTTGTTTTTATGAGGTCCTGATACCTGGCCCAAGCCCACACTGGAAAACTCTAGGCTTGTGCTCAAGTCTTAAACCACATACAGAGCCAGGCCACCCCTGCTCCCCGGGGCTTACCTACTGACATCTGGGTGATGTTTTAGGGTTTGGGGATACTATAGGATCTTCAGCACCATCCCTGACCACCGCTCACTGGATTCCAGTAGCACCCCGACAACAGGAAGTGTTCATGGCTCAGTCCCTGGGGAAGGTTACACACAGCATCTCCAGGACTACAACATTAGCCACACACTGCTGGCTGAGTCACTGCTGGAGACTTTCCATGCCAGGGTGAGGATGGAGAACTCACCCAGCCCAGGCTTCCTTCCCTCTGGGGGTACATGCTGACCTGCAGATACTGGTACCTAAGGAAGAGAGGGACCATGGGGTCCAGGGCTGCCAAATAGCAAAGTTAGGGGGCTAAGGAGATGGTTCATGGGTAAAGGTGCTTGCCACTAAATCTGATGGGCTGAGTTCAAACCCCTGGGGCCCATATTTGCCTCCACCTCAACAGTTAAGGGTTAAGCAGTTAAGCAGTTAAGGCTACTCTTCCAAGGGACCTGGGTTTAATTCCTGCACCCACAGGGCAGTTCACAACTGTAACTCCAGGGGACTGGATGCCTTCTGACTTCCTCAGACACTGGGTACACAATGCAGACATACCTACCGGCAAAACACTCATAAAATACATAAATCTTAAAGAGGAGAAGGAGGAAGAAGGAAAGAGAACAGGGCAGCAAGAACCACAGATGAGGCTTGGCCCTGGCCCTGTGGAAAGGAGTTTGTACTGGCAGGGCGAGCACCTGCTGCCGGAGCCCCTGACCTGGTAAGGGAAGACCCACACCCATGCCACTGCCTTCACTGGAACACACCAGAGGCTACTCCAGGGGCCAGGGAATGTGGCTCTGCATGCCTGGGCTCTGAGTCACTGGCCATCACTGGCTTCCTGCCGAGGACATCCTGGGGCCAAACACCCACCCACAGCCTGGCTTATTCCTTCCAAGGGAACCAGTCACCCCAGGGGCCAGCAACTCATCCTCAAAGCCAGCCAGAGGGAGGGGCAACATTGAAGTTACCAACAAATGGAATCGAGTCTCTGGCCGAAACAGGGTTTGCCCCAGTGCCATCTAGAGTCCAATTTACAGATAAGGGAAACTGAGGCACAGCTCCAGAGACTGAGCCATTTCCCTAGGCTTCCAGCCAATGGCCCCTAAAGCTAGGTGCTCCCTAGGGTACATAGTGTCTTCCTTTGATCTGTCACCAGGATGAAGTGGTTTGTCAGGACAATGGAGAGGCATCCAGCAGGAGTGGCCAGCCCCCTTCTCTAGTCTTTCTACCCTCCCTATAGGTCTGGAGTCAGCTGTATTCAGAGGTGTTTCCACTAGGCAGGCCCCTGGGCCTGGATTGGTCTCAGGTCTCAGGTTTCACACCTGGTGATAATGAAGGGGTAAAATGCTGGGGGAGGTAGGGCTATAGGGGGCCCCAGGAGGGAGTGTCCATTGAGCACAGGGATCAAGGGGGAGGGTAGAGATGAAGACAGGATAACAGATGTGCAGGCAGGCATCTGGGCTGGGAGAATGCAAACAAATTCAAGGGGCAGAGACCAAGCCACCGCAGAAGGCTCCTTGATCAAGCCTGGCCTGCCAGAGTACGGGGCCAAGATTTTTCCAGATTCCCCGTGGTTTGTGCCGAGTAAGGGACTGATTAATTAAGCCCCAAGTTTTTCCCACACCTTCCCCAAGGCAGCCAAGCCAAAGGGAGGGTCAGGAGAAGAGGGAGGGAGTTCCTCCTCGAGGGCAGGAAGCAGTTGTCAGGGGTGTCCGACAAGATGCAGAAGTTTTAGGAAACTTTCCCCAGGCGGGCTAAGCGGGGGCTGATGTGGCCTGGGAACCAGTTTTCTGAGATGGAGAACTGGAGTTAGGGGAAAGCTGGCTGCAGAGTAGGCAGCCCCCCCTCCCCCCTGCAGGCCTGGGCTCACTCAGTCTTGGGCTCCAAGCTGGCTCACCGCAGACAGCTGTGGTTTGAGATACTATGAGCTGGAAGGAACGCCAGCCTGGGGTGGGGATCAGCAGCGAACAGCAGCTGGTGTCAGGACTGGCTTATGCCTGGCACCCCTCTTGTCCTGGACAGAACTGAGTCCCCAGAGATGTGGCAGGCAAGACCACCACCATCTGCCCACCCTGGGTCAGACGACTGCTGGACACATTCAGGTCTTTCATTGATCCCCAGTCTGAACCCAGAGAACTGCAGGCAGAGAAGACAGGAAACCAGATAAGGGAATCCTGTCCCCAAGAACCTCTCATTGCCCTTGTTAGGCAGGCACTCTACTGCTGCGTTAAACACCAGCCCTTCAGCGCTGGTAAGAAAGGTGTTTGCTTTTGAGAGTGAGTCACGGACCCCAGGTCCACCTCAAACTTACTATGCAGCGGAGGGAGGATGACCTTGAACTCCTGATCTTTCTGCTTCCACCTCCCAGTGGAAGGATGGCAGGTGTGGGTGATCACACCTGGCCTTGCGGGACCTTGAAACAGAAAGAAGCAGGAGCTAAGAATCAGAAATTCCAGCACTTAGGAGGCAGAGGCAGGTGAGTTCCGAGGTCAGCCCATCTGGGATGCTGGAGATGGGGTGAGGAGGGGGAGTGAACCCATCCCCTTCCATGTGCGGTGCCCGACGGCTCCTGCTCTACAGTTTGTTAATCCCAGGCCTCAAAGCACCATTATCCTGTCTGTTACACCAGTGAGCATTACTTGATGCCTGTGCGGTCCGCTTCCCAGGCTCAGTTTGCAGAAGAGGTTTGGCTTTTTCCCAAAACGAACAGCAGAGAAAGAGCGGATGCGCCACCCTGTGGGTGGAGAGGAGATGACAGGCCTGTGCGGAGCTCCCCGCCACAACCTGGCGGGAGGTGGGATCACTGGGGAAGGCCGAGGCTCTACGGTACACAACAGAAAACTAGAGCAGAGCCAGGATCCGAACCCAGGCCACTTACCTCGTTGCTACTTCATTTCCCAGACTCTGTCCCCACGTGGGATCCCGCGTGGGAGATGGGTAGAGCTCTTTTCCTCCCCCATCCACCCTAGCAAGGTTTCCTAAGGGCATTTGTTTCCTTGCAGTAGCTCAGTCCAGCCACCAGCTTCTTCCGTAATCCCGGAGCCCCCACGGCTCCCCACCAGCCCCATGACTCCTCCCGTCCCCTCCCTTCCTCCTCAGCCCCCGGACCCCTCCCGGGCCTCTCAGTCGTAGACAGGCCTTCAGTTGGCATCATGGCTCCCGTATGCTCTTGAAAATTTTGAAAACGTTTAGTTTTAGCCGTGTGGTAGTACTCGCCATTAACGCCAGACTCCGGGGGCCCACAGCTCTGTGAACAGCCCCTCACCCGTACTATGTAAGCAAACCCCACAAATCCACTGGGTCACAAAAAAGAAAAGAAGTGTGAAAGCAGAAGGGGGGCTGGGTGGAAGGGAAGGGCCGGCTGGAGTGGGGTGACAGGATTCACATGATCAGATACACTTGTGCGTGATGAAAATACCAAAACAGGGGCTGGAGAGATGACTCTTCCAGAGGACCTGGGTTCAAGTTTCAGCACCCACATGGCCACTCACAACTGTCTGTAGCTCCAGTTCCAGGGGACTGAACCCCCTTACACAGACATGCATGCAGGCAAAACACCAAGGTACATAAAATAAAAATAAATTTGAAAAAAAAAAGAAAATACCCAAACAACCCAACACTTGGAAGGCAGAGGCAGATGGCGGGGGGGGGGGGGGTGGGGGTGTTGTTTCTGACTTCAAGGTCAGCCTGAGCTACACTGAGAGACCCTGGCTCAAAAACAAACAAAACTACCAAATAAACCCAACTCGACAAACACAAAAGTGTTTAGCTAAATGACTCTTTTAGGAAATCAAGGCCAGACTACAGCTCAGCAGCTAGGGACACTCACTGTGTGAACAGGGACCAGAGAGCAGCCGCTAGCACCCACTTAACAAGATGGGGGTTCTCTGCATGCTTGCAACCACAGCACGGAGAGGGGCAGAGACAGGCTGGGGCGTCCTGGCATTGGACAAAGCTGATGGAGCCCAGGTTTAGGGAGACAGCTTGCCTCAAAGGACAGCTGGCTTCTGACCTCCACACGGAGGTGTGTGCACCCGTATAAACACGGGCATATATGCTCATAGACACGCACATAAATAAAACTAAACATGTCATCGCACAAGTTCAAGTCCCAGAACCCGGGTAGGTGTGGAGCCGTGACTCCGCAAAGCTGCCCTCTGACCTCCAGTCCCATGCTTCTGCACGCCCCACCTCACACATGTACACACCTCACACACATACACACCTCACACACATGTACACGCCTCACACACGTAACACCTCACGTGTACACGCCTCACACACGTAACACCTCACGTGTACACACCTCACACATGTACACACAGAACGATAACAAGGTTTTCAAGAGGAATTTAATCCATCATAGTAAGACACTTTCAGCCCATGAAAACCCCGAACAACGGGTTCAAAGCCGTTCCCATCCCTCAAGGCAACATACAGGCCTAAGGACAGTGCGTTCAAAGAGTCTTCGTACACAGCATCCAGAGTTTCAGCCAGTCAACCTGGAGAAACGTCACCAACAAGTGCAGCAATCAGGGTGTGTAAAAATAAATAGATTTAATAGATAGTGTGATAACCTCAAACAAACACACAGAATGAAGACAGCCAGGTGCCGCTGGCTCAGAGCTCCTTACAGTGCCCGACCTCCTGTCCCGACAGTGGGGCCCTTCAGCTGGGCGTGTGCAGGGATCCAAGGACTGCCACTGTCATCCTGAGTTACCCGTGTGGCAAATTTGTGGTGATTTCTTAGTCTTCTTCTAAGTTCCCCCAAATGACTTGATTATGGGATTTCTTTTGGTTTTCAGATGCAATCTCTCTGTGTATTCCTAGCTGGCCTGGAACTCAGAGATGCACCTGCCTCTGCTTCTTTAGTGCTGGGATTTGGTGCACCATCACACCTGGCTGATTCGGGGATGAAAAATCACGTAGGCTTCTTGCTTCTCCTTTTCCTTGCTGAGGCAGTGTTCTACTGTATAGCCCAGGCTGACCGCCAGTTCCTGACACCCCACTTGCCTCAGGCTCTTCTGCTAGGGTGACAGGTGTATACCAAAGCCCAGTTGAGCAGGGAAGTCTCTGTTGGCCTGAGAGGAGCTGAACAGCCAAACTGCTCCGGGTGTGGACACAGAATCAGAAGCTATCAGGCAGGGGTTAAAGTGTAGATATATAGTAAAAAATAAAATAAAATAGAAGCCAAAGAGGCTCTGGGTTCCATCCCAGCACTGAAGAGAGCAGATCTTGCGGATGCTTGGATCCTGACCAATCTGATGTCTTCCTTCCTCCCTGGGCATCGCCTTCTGTGGCCAATGACATGGGGCGCTGCTGGCCCAGAGCTCCGGAACAGCGCACCACCCAACAGTGCGATCTCAGGGTACAGGTGCGGAGTGCCCAACCCTGAACCGGGAAAGTGAGGAGAGAAATGAAGCACAGGTCCCATGCGGACAACCAGGCTGCCTGGGGGACTGAGGTCCTGACGGCCACGCCTGAGCAGCAGGGGGCCCAGACAGCACACACAGCCTCAGCTCCTGAGCAAGGCAACTGGAAGTCTCAGGCACTTCATAGATATGAAGAGGGCATGGCGGCACAGGCTTGTTCCTCCAGGAACGGGTGAGGTCTCAGCGGAGGCACGGGCAGGAATCAGTCACTGGCGCGCTGGCCCCAAGACCAGTGCCCGGGTGCCACAAGTCACTTCCTGGCTTCTGCAGGGCCCACAGCAGCTTGGAAGGCCTGATGGGGCGGCAGAGCAGAGGCTTCCTGGAGGGCAGCTAAGGCATGCAGGGTGGAGGTAAATGCAGAGAGTCCTGAGTTTAGGGATTGGCCGTGGTACCTGGGACCCTGTCACAAGCACCTGCCACTGAATGTTCAGAACAAAGGGCCTCTCCACCTGGGTCCCTTCCTCCTTCCTGTGAGTGGAAAGCAGGGAATGAAGAAGCTTCTGGGGTTGCCTCTTTGCCTTCCAAGGAAAGAAAGATGAGTGGAAAAATCCCAGCCAGAATTCCTGTCCTGAGCACAGCCAGCAGCCTTTTCTGCCCCTAGACAATAAATATATAAAACAGGGCCTGGGGCAGGCAGGCTGCTGAGCTTGGCCCACAGCCCAGTTTTACTCTTATCTTGCTTTGAGCAACACAGAGGCCACCGAGGTGACAGGACCAGTCCTGGACAGGGAGGTGTGGGGACAAGTGTCCTTCCTGCCTGAGAGTGGTAATGGATCCCGGAAAGAGATGGTTCTCGCAGCTGTTCATGCCACATCGTCCTCCAGGCTGACCATCTGCCTCTGTCAGCAAACCACAAACACAGGAAACAGTCAGTCTAATGGGCAGTGCACAGGGCCAGAGCTCAGCACATTCCACTCCACACAACATGCATCTCTCTAATGCCTCGGGCCCCTGCACAACCACCAGAGGGTGCTGGGTAAAGCCTCTTGTGGAGAACCCTCTTGATGCCCACAGTGCAGGAGTCCTCCCTAGTGCTCACAGTGCAGGAGTCCTCCCTAGGGTTCACAGTGCAGGAGTCCTCCCTAGGGTTCACAGTGCAGGAGTCCTCCCTAGGGCTCAGAGTTTAGGAGTCCTCCCTAGGGCTCAGAGTTTAGGAGTCCTCCCTAGGGCTCACAGTGTAGGAGTCCTCCCTAGGGCTCACAGTGTAGGAGTCTTCCCTAGGGCTCACAGTGTAGGAGTCCTCCCCAAGGCTCACAGTGCAGGAGTCCTCCCTAGGGCTCACAGTGCAGGAGTTCTCCCTATGGTGAGCCCCAAGGCTCACAATGCCCTCTTTCCTCACTTGCAGGCTCTCGGATCATGCACTTTCTTTTTTCTTTTTTAGAATTATGTTTTTGTGTATGGGTGTTTTGTCTGCATGAAAATCTGTGCCACATGTGTGCCTCATGTCTGCGGAGGCCAGAAGGTGTCAGATTCTCTGGAACTGGAGTTACAGACCACTGTGGGTCCTGAGAATAGAACCCAGCTCCTCGGGAAGAACAGTCAGCATTCTTAGCAACAGAGCCACTTTTTTCCAGTCTTCCACATGCTTCTTAAATGCATTTTGCCCAGTCCTATCACAGGCCTCTGCAATGGACTGCTTCCTCTGCATATCACCCAATTTCTACCCAGAGGAGCCTGAAACCTCCTCCTGCAGTCATCAAGGATGAAACATGGACTCAAGCATGCTAGGAGGAGCTCTGCCAGTGACTCCTGCCTAACTCCCCACTGACGGATCCTAGCCAGGGGCTCTACCACTGAGCCACACCCCAGCCCCTCACTGGGGGATTCTAGGCAGGCGCTCTACCACTGAGCCACACCCCAGCCCCTCACTGGGGGACTCTAGCCAGGGGCTCTACCCCTGAGCCACACCCCAGCCCCTCACTGGGGACTCTAGGCAGGGCCTCTACTGCTGAGCTGTCGCATACCCCTGGCTTCCTTTTTTCCATTCCACCAAACTTCTGTCCTTCAGCTTCTTAGATGCCCTCTCTCCCACAAAAGGGCACTCACTGAGGGGTAGGTGTAGCCATCCTGGCTTCGGCAAATGTGGAGTTCGTCCTCTGTGGTCTTCTGGTACACTGGGTTGTCAAAGTTTATGCTGTTGATGCTCCTTAGCCGCCAGTTTCTCCACAGCAGGATGGCCCCAAAGACAAGGAGGATGAGCAGTGCTGTGGGGAAAGAGGGCTCGGTCAGGGCGGGCCCCAGGAGACCTTCACACGACAGCGATGTGTTCTGAATGTAAAATTATACTTCCTTATCAGACAAAGAAAAAACCCTGCAGGGTGAGGGCATCAGGACCTGTAAGCCTAGCACTTCAGAGGGATGAGGCAGGAGGATGCCAACTTCTGAACCAGCCTGGGCTCCATAGCCTGACACTGTTCTATCTTCTGAGATCCTGACAACTTTGCTTTGTTTGTTTGGTTGTGGTTTTCTGTTTGTTTTGTTTTGTTTTGTTTTCCGAGACAAGGTTTCTCTGTGTAGCTTTGGAGCCTGTCCTGAATCTCACTATGTAGACCAGGCTGGTCAGTAACTGATAGAAATCTGCCTGCCTCTACCTCCTGAGTGCTGGGATTAAAGGTGTGCACCACCACATCTGGCCATCTTTCTTTTTGCCAGTCTAGAACTCTGTAGACCAGGCTGGCCTCAACCAAACTCACAAGTTCTGCCTGTGAGATTAAAGCTGTATTCCACCATAACTGGGGGCACTCAGTATTGTCTGTAATGAAGGGAACTAGAAGGGGGCAGGGGACAGGGGGCAGAGGCAGGCAGGGGCATTGTCCCTCATGCTGGGCTGTCTCTCAGACAGGGACATTCCATTTAGGGTCAGAGAGGTGGGGTGGCCCAGCAGGGTAAGCATGAAGTCTCAGGGGCCCCACCATGTCAGCAGCCCAGCCAGCACTTACCAACAGGGAGGATGATGGACAAGGCACTCACACCCTGTGGCTGTTCCTCGCTCCCTCTGCCACCCTGGACTGGGGTAAGACAAAGGACAGAGTGAGGAGGCTGAGGTCAGAAGAAGACACACGTGTGACGACAGGAGCCACCCAAGGAGACTGCCTGACACGGTCTTCCTATTGTCCTGCTCAGGGAAATCTGGAGATGCTATCAAGGTTTGCGTAAGCCATGTGGACTGATCTCAGGCAGAGCTGTCCTCCAGTGTCCACAGAGGATCCCAAGACCCCCAAGGTGGAAGGAGAGAACAGACTCCACAAGCTGTGCTCTGACCACACAGGCATGGTGGCACACTCCCCGATCCCACTAACCAAATCAGTGTACTAATCAAATGTAGGGTGGGCCTGGCCTTTACCTTGGTGGGACATTGTCACCGACTCAGCCGTGCTGAGGCCAGGGACGTCCACGGGCTCCCTGGAAGTGCTGGAAGCCGACTGATCCTCCTTGTGCTGTGGAGACCTCGCGGTTGCTCCAGTGACCACAGACCTGATGGTGGATGTCCCCAGGGTGGTCAGGACAGGTGCAACTTCTGATGGGACAAAAGACATGATCACGAGCTGGGGTGCTACTCACACACCGCTCTGCGTGGAGGGCAGGCCAGGTCCAGGGCCTTGAGGCGGTAATGATAGCTGGCGGCACTGCTCCAGAGTGACCTCAGACTTGTGATTCTCCTGCCTCAGCCTCCAGAGGACCTATCCTGTTCTTACAATAGGATTTGGAAGTGTCGAGGACACTTTGGTCCCTGAGATGGGACAGTGACCTCCAAAATGCATGTTAGGAACTCAAGCACTAATGAACAGTGATGGCTCACATCCTTAATTCCAGCCCTCAGGAGGCAGAGGCAGGTGGATCTCTGTGAGTTCAAGGCCAGCCTGGTCTACAGAGTGAGTTCCAGAAAAACCAGTACTACACCGAAAAACTCTATCTCAAAAAATTCAAAAAAGAAAAGAAACTGAACCACCATTTTTTATTTTTATATACTTTTTTTTTTTTTTTTGATTTTCGAGACAGGGTTTCTCCGAAGCTTTTGGTTCCTGTCCTGGAACTAGCTCTTGTAGACCAGGCTGGCCTCGAACTCACAGAGATCCGCCTGCCTCTGCCTCCTGAATGCTGGGATTAAAGGCGTGTGCCACCGCCCGGCTTAATAATTTTTTGAGACAGGGTTTCCCTTGTGTAACCTGACTGTCCTGAAACCTGCCCTCCAATCAGAACAGTGTCCTTTAACTAAATGAACAGATAAAATAAGAACATTTGCTGTCTCAACACATGATCTCTTCACCTGTTAGCATGCAGAAAGAAGTGCCCTCTAAGACTTCCAGTATCCAGAACCATGAACTTCTATGCTTTATAAATTATCCAGTCTCAAGCAATATGTTTTAGCAACAGAAGACAGACGGAAACAAACCCAAACTGAGCCTTTCTCAGATGATGTCAGAGACAGGGGTCCTGTTTCCCACTTGATACCCTGGCCTAAGTCAGATGACTTCCACAGGAGCTAAGATACAACGGGGCCACAAAGGTGTGCCCAGTCTAAGTGTATTTAGTGCGTCCAGGAGTCCCCAGACAGCGCCGGTGTCCAGTCAGCCTTGGCAGGCTCATGTGGGTACAGCTCCAGGGACTGTGCCCCTACCTGGCAGGCAGCTCCTCATGTCGTTGGCCAGAAGCATGCCATCAGGGCAGGCACAGGTGAACTTGGGGGAGTGGGGGTTGATCTGTGGGGCCGGCAGGCACAGGTACTGGCAGCCACCGTTGGGGAGGGCCGTTCTCTCACACCAGTTCACTCCTGGGGGAGAAGAGGACGTTCAGAGAGACGAGCCGATGGCATCAGATGCACCAGAGCAGAAGTCTCGGGAATTCTCAATGGCAGGGAAATGTATTTCAGGGTAGGGGCTCACCTCTAGGCTGTGTGATGTTGTGGAACAGGACAATATCCTCAGGTGACAAGAGGTTTTCAGCCACCAAATTCACATCTGAACCCGTGAGGCGATTAGCACTGAAAATGGCTTCATTCATGACATCCGTCCAAAACACTTTGTCCTACGGGTGACGTGAAGAAGACAAGCAAGCCCATGAGCCACCAGAGCAGCACGCATCTCCATGACCTCCCCAAACTTCTGGGGTTCTCTACGCACAAGCAATACTGGGTGTGGTGGAAAGTTTCTACTTTATAATGTAGCGATAGGGCTAGACAGCTGGAGAGATGGCTCAACAGTTAGGAACACTGGCTGCTCTTCCAGAGGACCTGGATTCAATTCCCAGCACCCACATGGCAGCTCACAACTGTCTGTAATCCAGTTCCCTGGAATCTGACACCTTCACACCAAAGCACGGAAAATAAAGTTAAAATAAATTATTAGCCGGGCGGTGGTGGTGCATGCCTTTAATCCCAGCACTCGGGAGGCAGAGTCAGGTAGATTTCTGTGAGTTCGAGACCAGCCTGGCCTACAAGAGCTAGCTCCAGGACAAGCTCCAAATTTACAGAGAAACCCTGTCTTGAAAAGCCAAAAACAAAACAAAACAAAAAACCCAATAAAATAACTATTCCTAACCATTCTGTGCATGTGTGTGTGTTGCATGCATATGCTCATGTTCGGCATGTGCTATGCACACATATGTGGGGTGTATGTGTGTATGGAGGTCACAGGTGGATGTCAGGTGTCTTTCTCAGTTACTCTCCCCTTAATTTTTTGAGACAGTCTTTCACCGAACCTGGAGCTCACTGAGTTAGCTACACTGGCTGGCTAGTGAGCCTCGGGCATTTTCCTGTCTCTTCATGAACTCTGGTTCCAATCCTAGTACCACAAAAACAAAAAGAAAAAACCCCAGAAAAACCCAAAAACAGTAACAAAAAACAATTCCAGGAAAACCTGCAACTCCACCACCTCTCTAGAGCTCTAGATAAGAGCCAGTACTGATCAGTGTTGGCTCGAACGGATGGGACAGACCTAGGGCTGCGCCAAATCCCCTCACAATTCACAGGGTCACCTCATAGATGGCCAAGGAGAAGGGGTGGGCAAGCTGCTTCTCATCCTCCAAAATGGTCTTCCGATTGCCCCCATTGACATCGATGCTGGAGATAGAGTGAAGTTTGGAATCGACCCAATAGAGGCGGCCACTGGGAATATCTAAAATGCATGAACAGACAAGGAGATATGGAGACGGCAGAGGTAACAAGATCATCCAGTTTGCCTGAATATTCCAGAATGTTCTAGAAGATTCTAGAATGTTTCAGAAAGTTCCAGACCGTGCCAGAAAAACTTCAGGGCACTCACTAACTTGGGGTAGAAGGTAGGTACATCTTTGGGAGAAGTACTCTACCACATATGAACCTGAAGGCCACATTGTGGTTTTTGTACCACCCAATAATCCTTCCAGCTGCATAGGAAGTAGGTAATGTCAATGCCATAATGTCAAGGATGTACCTCACGGTGCCCAGCCCCAGCAAGCAAGACCACCCCTTAGATATACCGAGTGTGATGCCATTTGGCCACTGGATGTCCTCAGTCACCAGCGAGTAGATGTCTACACCATTCAGGCCCCCTTTCTTGATCTTGGCAGGCGTCCCCCAATCTGTCCAGTACATGAAGCTGGGAAAACAGACAGAGATGAGGACACTCTGACAGCCGGCTCCCACTACTGGTGACAAGGGTTAGCTTAAACAGCTCGTTCTCAATTTGGGACCACACCTGGCTCTTTGTACGTGGGCAGTGAAGATGGAACTCAGGTCCCGCACTTACAAGGCAGGCCCTTTACAGACATTTCCCCTTCAGCCCTCCGCCCTGCTGCCAACACCAGCTACAACTTCTGCAGGGTCCTACCACCTGGGACGGTCAGCCTGCTCTGCAGGCGTGGAGTAGAGCCGGGGTGTGGTGGCGCGTACCAATGACCGCAGACGCTGCAGAGGAGGTGCTGCAGCATTCGGAGTGCAAGCTACGCCTGAAGCACAGACTCTGAAATTATCCTGCACGGACACGGACGTGGCCTGACAGGAATAGCACTGACGGAGTGCCAGCAGCTGCTCAGTCTGTTGGACCCCGACAGAGACCAGTAAGCAATGGATTCTTATAGACCTGTCTGATCTCCACGGGTCGAAGAGGAGCTTTACTCCTGAATGTCCAGGACACTAAGGGGAGGAGCTCTACTCTTCTCTGAGTGTTCCGGGAAATAGCTAACAGGGGGATTCTGGATAGTGTTGTATGCATGCGTGTGATGTACGTAGAGGGTAGATACAATCTAAGAAATGCTGTCCATGGGGTCAGCAAGACATTAGCATTAAAACACATGCACCACGAAGCCCAGGCTGTCTGCTTGTTCCTTGTTCTGGGGATGAAGCCAGAGCCTCCTGCACACTTGGAAGGTACTCCACCATTGGGCCACACCCCCAGCCTAGGTCACTGCGTGTTTCAAACCATGATAGAGCTGGGGATGCCTTGAACTTCTGACACGCGTGTCTCTGTCACAGGTGTTTATGAGCATACAGGTGTTCGACCATGAGGCAGAAGCCAGGACTTTATGCGTGTTAGGCAAGCACTCCAAATGAACTACATCCCCAGCACCTTTATTTTGTTTTATTAACATTTATTTATCCAATGTATGGACACGTGTGTGTATTATGCAATATTTGGGGAAGGGGTTGACTCTATCCCTGAGATTAAACTCAGACTTGGAAGCAAATGTCTTTACCCACTGAGCCAAGATTTGGTTTCTCTGTGTAACAGTCCTGGCTGGCCTGGAACTTTGGGGATTTTTTTTTGTTGTTTTTTGTTTTGTTTTTTAAGATTTTTTTTATTATGTATACAATGTTCTGTCTGTATGCCTGCTGGCCAGAAGAGGGCACAAGATCTCATTACAGATGGCTGTGAGCCACCATATGGTTGCTGGGAATTGAACTCAGGACCTCTGGAAGAGCAGTCAGTGTCTTAACCTCTGAGCCATCTCTCCAGCCCCTGTCCTGGAACTTTGTAGACCAAGCTGGCTTCACACTCACAGGCTTCCACCTGTGCTGGGATTAAAGGCATGCACCACCACTGTTTATGTTTCTGTGTCTATGTACCTGTGTGCCGAGACTAAAGGAGGCCGGAGGTTGTGAGCTCCCTGGTACAGAAATAGGGAATTAAACTTGGTTCCTCTGCAAGGGCAGCAAGTGCTCTTAACCACTGAACCACTACTCCAGCCCCTTGCTGAGTCAGCTTCTAAGCCACTATTTTGAATATTCTGAGACAGGATCTCACTTTGCGACCCAAGCTATTCCGTAACTCGCAGCAATCCTCCTGTCTCAACCTCCTCTGTGAAGGGATTTCGGGTTTGAGCCACTATCTCCTTATGCCACCTCCCTGATCTTTCACCGACAACCCCCAGCCTCCACTTCACTGTCTCCCTCTAGCTCAACACCTTCTCACTCAGCTACACACATCACATGACCCAGCTGTGCATCCCCCACCTTGATTCACCCCAATGTGCTCTGTACCCTCCGCTCTGAGACACTCACCCGTGCACGGGGTCCACCACAATGTCTCTGGGTCTAGACCCTTTCTCCCGGAACAGTGTTCTCCTCCTTCCACCCTTGGTGTCAGCCACAGACACGCTGCCTGGAACCGAATCTGTCCAGTAGATGTTGCCATGGATCCAGTCTACAGCCAGCCCATCCGGGGCCTGCAGGTCCCCACTGATGATGGTGTCATAGGACAAGCTAGGCGCTCGGTCCATCAGGGTGCTGAGGCAGAAAAAAGGATCGCATGAGAGCCTGGAGCCTGGGCGTCACCAGGGGATGGGGTGGTGACGGGTGACGGGACTGCGGCTCACCTGTAGATCTTTCCTTGGGACAGGTCGGACCAATAGATTCTATTGTTGGCCACTTCAGTGTCCAGGGCCACCACGTTCTTCAGGTTGGGGATCAGGCTGGTGTACTCGCTGCGGTCAATGGTCATCTTCCGGACCTCATGGCGGTTAGTGAAGAGGAGATAAGCTACGGAGCCTGGAAAGTCATGCAGAGTGGTGTGGGAGTCGAATCAGGGCTCCGTGCAAGCCAGGCAAGTACTCTACCTACTGAACCCGGGACCAGTTATTCTTTCGTAAGAATAACTGGAGATGCTACAGAGGCTCAGACGTCTTCTCCCTCTCCCAGACGCGAGAGGGACAGGTAGAGTCCGACAGCCTCAGCTGGTGACCCCTAGAAAGGACACATCTGGGAGAGGCCCCATGTCCTCACTGTACTGTCCCCCTATCAGCATGAATCCCGGAGAGCTCCCATACCCAGACAGCACCCCAAAGAGGAGCTGCCCACCCCTTGGCTTCCCATCTGTGCTCACCCACAGCCTTGCAGGCGCTGGTGTGAGGGTCCATGTGGAAACCCGCCCGGCATTCACACTTGTAGCTGCCTTCAAGGTTGATGCAGAGCTGGCTGCAGGTGTCCGGCTCCTGGCACTCGTCAATATCTGTGTGGAGTAACAAAAAGGTTTGCTCTGGGGAAGAGGAACCCTTCCTACAAGGCTACAAATGGCGACAGGAGAGCTAAAATCAAAACGTTATGTCCTCCAGTGCCCGAGGATTTCTCACCCCTAGCAGACCCGTGACCCTGGCATTCACTCCAGTGCTATATGATGTGGGACTTATCCAGCCAGCTTTCCTTCACTTCTTTATTTTCTTCCGTTTTTGGGGGGTTTCTGTTTATTTATTATTGGTCTCTTTATGTAGTCCTGGCTGGCCCAGAACTCGCTATGTAGACCAACCTGCCCTTCAATTCAGAGATCTGCCTGCCTGTCGCTCAAGTGCTGGGATTAAAAATATTTTGCACCACACACGGCCTCTTTTGTTGTTTTCTGAGACTTCTAGCATAGCCCAGCGTGGCCTTTAACTTGCTACATAGAAGATGACCTTGAACTTCTGATCCCACTACCATCCTGAGTGTTGGTTGTCTCTGTGGGCCACCTGCTGGGCTTAAGATGTGATGGGGTGGAACTTGGAGCTTGCTGCTTATGAGGCAAGCATTCTGTCAGCTGAGCCCCAGCTCTTGCCTGAACCTTGATGCTTTTTTCTGTTTGTTTTTGTTTTTGAGACAAGGTTTCTCTGTGTATCCCTGGCTGTCCTGGAACTTCTCTGTGGACCAGGCTGGCCTCGAACTCACAGAGATCTGCCTGCCTCTGCCTCCCGAGTGAACCTTGATTCTTGATGACGACCCCAAAAGGCAGGACTGCCAATGATCCACGCTTCCTAACAGTCAGGCCCCGCTCAGTGTTTACCCTTGGACGGCTCCTGAATGCCCTAAGAGGTGGAAACTGCACAGCTGCCCACTGAGCACCCGAGGAAACTGAGGCACAGGGCTCAGCGGGCAAAGGCAGAGGTGGTCAGAGCCACGGCCCGACGGGCCGCAGACCTACCTTCACATTTGTGCTGGTCCACCAGCTGGAAGCCGTTGGGACACAAGCACTCGTAGCCAATCTTGAGGTCCTTGCAGACGTGGGAGCAGCCACCATTGTTGTCCAAGCACTCATTGGTCCCTGCACAGGGTGAGGAAACCCAGCTCGGTAATTCTAGAGCCCCTTACTCTCCACTGGAAACACTAGGCCATTGCACTGTCTTTGCAAAAAACGTTCAGGCGTGCATGTGTATTTGCACATGGGTGTGAGAACATGAATGCACAGACACCAGGGCCAGGGGACTAGAGTTATAGACGACTGTGAGCCACCAGACTTAGGTGCTGGGACCAAACTTGAATCTTCTATAAGAGCTATAAGTGCTCTTAACTGTATCTCTCCTAACTCAAGATCGATTTTTTTTTTTTTTTTTTTTTTTTTGGTTTTTCGAGACAGGGTCTCTCTGTGGTTTTGGAGCCTGTCCTGGAACTAGATCTGTAGACCAGGCTGGTCTCGAACTCACAGAGATCCGCCTGCCTCTGCCTCCCGAGTCCTGGGATTAAAGGCGTGCGCCACCACCGCCCAGCTATCGATTTTTTTATATTATACAAGTGCTAGGGATTTGAACTCAGGTCCTCAGCTCCCAGCACCCCTCCCCTAAGGCCCCTCTTGCCCTGAGCCCTGTCAGGTCTTAGTGATGCACGCTAGGCCTTCTGAACCTGCGGGGGTGGGGAGGCTCGCGTTCCCATAGTCACTACATGTCCAGTTCCCCGAAAACACCGCGCTCCCCAGCTTCCCAGCACTCACGGCACTCCTTGATGGGCTCATCCGACCAGTCCCGGCAGTCCCGAGCGGAGTCGCACACCTTGTCCAAGGAGATGCATTCGCCACTGCGGCACTTGAACTTGTTGGGTCCGTCACACTGTGTCACTAATTAGTGGCAAAGAGAACCGTCAGGAGTGATTGAACGGTACAACCAGTGAGGGGCTGGGGTGTGGCTCAGGGGAGAGCCCCTGCCTAGAATCCCCCAGTGAGGGGCTAGGATGCTGCTCAGTGGTAGAGCACCTGCCTAGAGTCCCCAGTGAGGGGTTAGAGGTGTGGCTCAGGTAGAGCCCATCCCTAGAATCCCCCAGTGAGGGGCTGGGGTGAGGCTCAGTGGTAGAACCCCTGCCTAGAATCCCCAATGAGGGGCTGGGTGTGGCTCCGGGGAGAGCCCCTGCCAGGAGTCTAACTGTGTAGTCCTACTGGCCTGGAACTTCCTCTTATACTTCAGGACACTGGAATTGGGAGTCCTCCTGCCTCAGGCTTCCAAATACTGGGATTACAGGGTGTTCCAGCACGCCTGCTGTGAGGAGTATCCTTATGGGGTGTTTTCCCCACAGGGCTGGAGGGAAAGCGAGGCTCTGTGTGGTTAGTTGCTGGGAGCTCAGCAGACAGTTACTGTTTAACAGAAACAGAGCTTGTTTCAACTTTGCAGGATCAAAAAACGTTTGGAGAGCTGGGAGGTTCAAAAAAGTCTTGGAGAGCAGGGCATTGGTGGCACGCGCCTTTAATCTAACCAGCACTCAGAAGGCAGAGGCAGGCGGACCTCTGTGAGTTTGTGGCCAGCCTTGTCTACAAAATATGTTCCAGGACAGCTAGAGCTACAGAGAGAAACCCTGTCTTGAAAAACCAAAACAACAAACAAACAAACAAACAAAAAATCCTACAGAGAGATTATAGTGACAGCTGCAAAGATATGATTTTTTGGTTGAATCGGGTTTCTTAGCCAGAGGTCTACTTGGTTCAGGCTGGCCTCAAATTTGTGTGCTTCCTGCCTCAGGCTCTTCATTGTCTGGGTCCAGACCGGCACACCACACCCAGCTCTGGCAACGCAGTTACTGCAGTTAAAAAGTAACGAGTGACTCCTAGTCCAGTGATTAGAAGTCCTGAGTTCAACTTGAAAGAGCAAACAACAAAAAACTAACAGTGAATTTTCTAAGTGAGAGCTGTTCTCAAACTCAACGTGTGAGCAAGGCTTCCACCTCTCAGTGTAGGGTGGCAGGCATGTGTCAGCACACCCAGCATGCGGTGACTAGACATGCACGCTCGTGTGCACGCTAGACAAGCAACCTACTGATACCTCAGCCCTGGAGTGTGGTCATGTTATGTCACGTGCAGCCGGAGAGATAGAAAAAGTGCCACCAGGTCAGATGACATGAGTTTGATCTCAGGGCACTCAAGAGAGAATGACTTTTATAAGTGCCGGAATGTTCTTTTCATGGGATTATATGGCTTGTGTATGCCACTAGCATGAAGGTCTGGGTTTCAGGCAGTGCTGGCGCACACCTTTAATCCCAGCACTCGGGAGGCAGAGGCAGGCGGATCTCTGTGAGTTCGAGACCAGCCTGGTCTACAAGAGCTAGTTCCGGGACGGGCACCAAAAGAAAGAAAAGAAAAAAAAAAAAAAAGGAAGGAAGGTAGATAAGTAGAGAAGAAAGGAAAAAGGAAGGAAAATGCAGCTGCTAGGAACCTGCCCCCCTTCCCCCCCGTTAGGGGAGAACAGCAGTACCCCAACTTGACAGGAAACAGCAGGAGCGGAGCTCACCGTTGATGCAGCCCAGCTCGTCACTCATGTCTTTGCAGTCATATTCACGGTCACATTGTCGGCTACCATGGATGCAGGTGCCATCCGCACACTGGAATTCATCGGGCCGGCAGGTGGCCAGCACTGAGGAGGACAGAGTGGTGATTGTCACAAGAAGCACCAACCAGAGACCCTTCCATGCCTTTCCGCAGTTAGCTTAAACTTAGCAGTTTGAAGGCTAGCAAGTAAGGTAATTGCCACCAAGCCCAAAACCCCGAGTTCAGTCCCTAGGAACTGTGTGTGCAGTGACGGTGAGAACTGACTCTCAGAAGCTGTCCTCTGAGCACCATGTATGTGCCCAAACACACAGAGTATACACATCAATAATAATTTTGAATCTATTTTTTATTTCTTTTGGTTTTTGAGACAGGGTTTCTCTGTGTAGTCTTGGCTGTCCTGGAACTCACTCTGCAGACAAGGCTGGCCTCAAACTCGCAGAGATCCGCCTGCTTCTGCTGTATGCCACCACCACCCAGCTAATAATTTCATTTTTAAATAAATGACTCAGGCTGGGTGGTGGCGCACGCCTTTAATCCCAGCACTTGGGAGGCAGAGGCAGGCGGATCTCTGTGAGTTCGAGACCAGCCTGGTCTACAGAGCTAGTTCCAGGACAGGCTCCAAAACCACAGAGAAACCCTGACTCAAAAATAAAAATAAAAATAAAAATAAATAAATAAGGCCGGGCGGTGGTGGCGCACGCCTTTAATCCCAGCACTCGGGAGGCAGAGACAGGCGGATCTCTGTGAGTTCGAGACCAGCCTGGTCTACAAGAGCTAGTTCCAGGGCAGACTCCAAAACCACAGAGAAACCCTGTCTCAAAAAAAACTAAAAAATAAATAAATAAATAAATAAATAAATGACTCAGGGAACTGAACCCTGGCCTCATGCATATGCGATGTGGCATGTGAATGAGAATGACTGCACTGGCTTATATGTTTAAATACCAGGTCCCCAGCCGTGGAACTGTCTGGGAAGGACTAGGAGGTGTGGCCTGTTGGAGGAGGTGTGCACTAGGATCAGGCTTTGAGGTTTCAAAAGACTCAGGCTTCCCAGTTATATCTCTCTCTGTGCCTCCTGCTTGTGGATCAGACGTGAGCACTCAGCAACCGCTGCGGCTCTGTGTGAGCTCTCTGCTGCCAGGCTCCCTGCATGATGATCGTGGACTCACCACCGAAGCTGCATGCCCACCCCAAAAAACTCCTCCTTCTGTAAGCCCTGGACCCGGCCCTTCGAAAAAACTCATTGTTCCAAAAAAAGAAAACAACAATGTTTTCTGAGACATGGCCTCTCTACAAGAGCCTGGTTGTCCTGGCTCTAGAACTCACAGCACACCTGCTTCTAGAGGCAGATGCTGCCACACCCAGCCCTTGTCTTTGGTTATGGCTGAAATTTTATTTACACAGCGCTGTGCAGTGTGTGTACATGCAGGTATGCTCTCCAGGACACTCTGGCATTGCTCCTCCTTGTTTCCTTGAGTCGGGGTCTCTCATTGAGCTTGGAGCCAGCCTGGCAGCCAGCAAGCCCCAGGTACTCTCCTGTCTTCACATCCCACAGTACCAGGGTTGCAGCCTTGAGCAATTCAAACTCAGGACTTCATGCTCTGACAGTCTTAACTACTGAGCCTGCCCGTCACCCAAAATAAATCACCCTTCTTTCCGGGCAATCTCATATTGCTAAGCCCCAGTGCACCCGTAGGGGGCTGGAGAGCCATTCACCTCCCTTCCAGGGCCTCACCGCAGTGTTCCTCGTCCGACTTGTCCTTGCAGTCCGCACTGCCATCACAGACCCAGTTGCGATGAATGCACTCGCTGCTGCCACAGTGGAATTCCAGGGAGGAGCAGGGGCCGCTGCTGGGGGCAGAGGCAGTGTCGCGGCCCCCGCAGTTCTGCGGCCACTCGTCGGAGCCGTCATCACAGTCGTCATCCCCGTCGCAGGCCCACAGGCTGGGGATACAGCTGGAGGAGTTGCAGCGGAAATGGGCGGGACCACAGGTGGTGGCCTGGCAGTGGGCCTCGTCAGAGCCATCCAGGCAATCTCGGTCCTGGTCACAAACAAACTTCTGGGAGATGCACTTGCCGTCCTGGCAGCGGAACTCATCCGGGGAGCATGTCTTGGGGGCTGTGGGTGCACAGGAAGGAGAGCACCCTGTCACGCCATGGTCCAGGCTACCACACATCGGTTCATTCGTAGACAGGATCCTTGTGCTTAAAAGGGCCACAACCCATTTAGCAGAGGCTTGGACAGCCGTGGTGGTAGCAGGCCAGGGCCCGGAAAACTGCTGCACAGCCTTCTCTGGCTCAGTTTCCTCATTCACACGATCAAGTATCAAGTCAGCTCTCTACTACCGAGCCACACCTGAGCCCCTTCCTGGGATATTTCACTCAGGGCTGAGTTACACCTTGTGCTTTAGGTTCTGTTACAAATGCTTACTGTGCTAACTGTATAAATGCCACTGTACCGAAGGTATGCAGGTCTGGGGAAACCCACAGTACGCGGATATAATATTCAGGGACCGTGGGTCTTCAGAGAGCTGCACAGAGAGGTGGTAAGGACACCAGGACAGCAGCTGGTAGGCACACTGGCCTTCAGTACCTCAGCTCTGCTTCTTAGCAGAGCTCAGCAGCTGGGGGAAGCCTCCTTCCTCAGCGTGGGTACTGAAGTCACAGAGACCGACATATGTGAGCACTTCCTACATGCGCAGCCTACGTGAGGGCTGCCCGGCAACCGTCGCCAGGGCTTGCTGCCTGCATAAATGCTTCCGAGGTCACCACTCTCCGTCTCTCAAGGTGGGATCTAAGCCACAGGAGAGGGTGAAGGATCAACCACATTACAGGTGGAATCCCTTAGGAATGCTCCTGGTGGCTGTCACACCCCAGGGCCCCTGGACGACCGACTCCTTAGTGCATGCGTGTGTGTGCGCACACATACACACACACATACACCACCCATAGTCTGGGCAGCACTCACCACAGCCTTGCTCATCTGAGCCGTTCTCACAGTCTGTCTGTCCGTCACAACGCCAGGAGTCAGGAATGCAGCGACTGACAAGGCCCCCACAGCTGAATTCCTTGGATTTACAGGTGACAGACACTAGGGAGAAAGAGGAGCAGTACACAAAATGAATACCGGTTAGTTACATCAGATGTGTGTGTGTGTGTGTGTGTGTGCGCGCGTGCACACAGCCACGACAAGTGGTGGTCATAGAACAACATGCAGGAGTCCTTCCACGATATGGATTCCAGGTGTCAAATTCATTTCGTGAGGGTTGGTCACAGGAACCCATGCCTGCTTAGCCATGCAGCCCCCTTTAGATGACCTCATACAGAGCTTATAGAACACTTTGGACTTTGGAAATCTGGATTAGGAATAGCCATCTTCTGTCCCCACCTCTCAGTTTATAACTGAACCCATCATTCCTGGGCTGCTCTGGAAGCACACTGGGTCTCCACAGCAGCGGAGCCCCCGGGAGGGTGGGGGCATGGCTCGGTGGGAGAGCCCCATTGAGCATGCGTCATCCCTCGCTCCAGCAGCACATCAAGGCGGCTCACCGCAGGTCTCCGAGGACTCGTCGGACCCGTCCGGGCATTCCGGGGTGCCGTCACAGACCCACTTGCTGGAGATGCACCTCCCGTCTGTGCACTGGAACTCATTCCTGCCGCATCTGTCTTCGGCTACGAGAGCAAAAGGGAGAAAGGGTCTCTCAACAGCAGTGGGCCAAGCTGGCCACACACCAGTGTGGCCAACCCCAATGAGTGGCAAATTGACCCAGCATAGCAAGTGAAATTTGTCAGACCCAAAAGGAGAGCAGAGGATCAACAAATAAATGCAAAGGGAAAATCTGTCAATCAGTCGTTAACATAGACATCTGGATTGTTGAAAAGAAAATATAAAGATTTATCTAATTTGCCAGGCGGTGGTGGCACGTGCCTTTAATCCCAGCTCTTGGAAGGCAAAGACAGGCGGATCTCTGTGAGTTCAAGGCCAGCCTGGTCTACAGAGTGAGTTTCAGGACAGCCAGGAATATAGAGAAACCTTGTCTCAAAAGAAAAAAAAATTATCTAATTTAGTTATTTAAGTAACTTTAAGTTTTATTTTGAGACGGTCTCACCACGTAGTTCTGGCCTTGAATTCTATATAGAATTGGATGGCGTTGGTCTCACAGAGATCCGCCTGCCTCTGCCTCTGGAGTGCTGGGATTAAAGTATGGGTCACCTGATTTCGTGATGCACTGGCACGCTAGTGAGGGTGGCCAAGCACTGTCTAACCAGACTTGAAGCCCACCTCATGAGACGGCAGCCATGCTCGACACTGATACTATGGCCAACAGCCTGGGACTGGAAAAGTCAGGGACCGAGAGGGAGAACAGCTACCACTGCTCTGGTCAAGGAACACAGCAACTAAACGACTCCTAACGGCACTCTGCTCTACCCATCAGCCAGCGTCTCCCTCAGCCCTCATCAGGGAAGCTTCCTCTTGCAGTAGATGGGAACACACCCAGACACCCAGACTGGGCAATGTGCAGAGTGAGAGAGCTCGGAATACTAGTCCTAAAGACTAAGTCTCTTCCCATAGGGCCCAGGGAACCCTTCGGATGAGGAGACAGAACACCTGTGAAACAAGGCCTTCCAAGCACAACAGAACTGATGGACACACAAACTCACAGAGACAGTGGCAGCAAGCACAGCCCCAAGCCAGGCGGGGTCCCAGGGTTGAGAGCGGAACTGGACATGGGACCATCCCTAAGCCAGAAGCTGTCCCCAAGTGTCAACTGCTTGCAAAGGAGAAATTAGTTTTCTCCAATGGAGACTTGCTGAGCACGCAAACCATGATGCGCAAACCCCATCGCAGCAGTGGACGGCAGCACAAAATGAATTCAATGCTGATTTTGAAGATTTTGTCATGTTTTCTTTAAACTTTTCTTTTCTTTTTTTTTTAACTTTACTGGTCTTTTGTTTGTATTTTATGGTTTCCAATTATGTGTTTTTATAGATCTTGAATGTGTGTATCTCTTGCTTTTTCTGTTTCTGTTCATTTATTTTATTTTATTCTGGTTTGATTACTTATTTGCCTGTTTTCTAAAGAGAGAGAAAGAAGGCCTGGAGTTGGAGAAGTAGAAAGATCTGGCAGGAATGAGAGCGGGGAAAGCTTGATCAGAATACACTACATGAAGAAAATGTCATTTTCAATAAAAAATAAAGTATGAGCATCATGATTGGCTACTTTTTTAAACTGTTATTTAAATTTTTTTTTTTTTTCTGTGACAGGGTTTCTCTGTGTAGCCCTGGCTGTTGTGGAACTTACTCTGTAGACCAGGCTGGCCTCAAACTCACAGATCTGCTGGCCTCTGCCTCCCGAGTGCTGGGATTAAAGTAATTTTAAATTTCTGATTAGAGGGCTGGAAAGATGGCTCAGAGGTTAAGAGCATTGCCTGCTCTTCCAAAGGTCCTGAGTTCAATTCCCAGCAACCACATGGTGGCTCACAACCATCTGTAATGGGGTCTGGTGCCCTCTTCTGGCCTGCAGGCATACACACAGACACAATATTGTATACATAATAAATTTCTGATTAGATAATTGTATTGTATGTATATTGCCTGCATATATGGAGGCCAGAAGAGGGAGTCTGATCCCCTGGGACTGGAGTTATAAACGTGTTTAAGCAGTCACGTGGCTGCTGCGAATCAAGTTCAGGTTCTACGGAGGAATAGCCAGTGCCCTTCCTTAATCACTGAGCCTCTGTCCATCCCTGCCTAGATACCAAACAGAAGTCTTTTTGTTGTTGTTGTTTTTAAAGATTTCTTTATTTATTATGTATATATGCACCAGAGGAAGGCACCAGATATCATCATAGATGGTTGTGAGCCACCATGTGGTTGCTGGGAATTGAACTCAGGACCTCTAGAAGAGTAGTCAGTGCTCTTAACCTCTGAGCCATCTCTCCAGCCTCCCAAAGAAAAGTCTTTTTAGTTTTTAGTTTGTTGTTTTTTCCTTCAAGACAGGGTTTCCTCTGTGTAACCTTGGCTGTCCTGGAAC
This sequence comes from Chionomys nivalis, assembly GCF_950005125.1. Taxonomy (NCBI): domain Eukaryota; kingdom Metazoa; phylum Chordata; class Mammalia; order Rodentia; family Cricetidae; genus Chionomys; species Chionomys nivalis. Next base: position 21,236,438 of record NC_080089.1, on the reverse strand, counting down.
TTGCTCTATAGACCAGGCTGGCCTAGAACTCAAAAATCTGCCTCCCTCTGCCTCAGAGTTCTGGAATTAAAAGTGTGCATCACCATGCCCTGTGATAACTGTTTTTATTCTTTTTAATCATGTGTCTGTGTGTGGGTTTGTGCACAAGAATGCAGTGTCCAGGGAGGCCAGAAGAGGACATCAGACCCTTAGACCCAGGGTTACAGGTGGTTGTGGACAGACTTGGCAGGAACTGAACCCTTACAAGAGCAGTGGATCTAACCTGCAGCCATCGGGTCTAACCTGCAGCCATCGGGTCTAACCTGGAGCCGCTCCAGTCTGAAGGTAAAGCAGAGCTCCCCTGAGGGACGCAGCAAACTGCTAACTCTTCTCTGTGAGTGTAGATGGAGGAGCTGGTCAATGTGCTGCCAATGCGGCCAGCCAGAGTTCTAGACCAGAGACTCACGTGGTGGAAGACAGAACCAACTCAGGCAAGCTGTCCTCTGGCTTCCACACACGTGCCGCGTGTTGTACCACACGAGCACGCAACAGAAGGAAAACGAAGCCTTGAAGAAGCCCTACGACGGCAGGACGTTGAAAGTAATTCTTTGTTTGATGCTGTTGTTTTCCAGACAGGGTTTCTCTGTGTAGCTCTGGCTGTCCTGGAACTTGCGGCATAGACCAGGCTGGCCTCAAACTCAGAGTGCGGGGATTAAAGGAGTAAAACCACCACCACTGCCCAGCTTCACAATCTAAAAGTTCATTAGCCTGAAACCCCACACCCCAGTGGTCCCCTTTGTGGTTCAGTGGCCCCTCCCAAGTCCCGGCTTCCAGCTCAGCTACGCTGTAATTCCTTCTTTTTTTTTCCCTCCTCGAACAGGGTCACAGTACCTAGGGGTGGCCTGGAACTCTTGAGTTTAGATTAAAGGCGTGTACCACCGCGTTCAGTGTGCCGATAATATTCCATTACCCAGTGCTAACCAGACCAGTGACTCATTATACAGCCAGTAAAGGAAGTGACTCACTGACTCTCTCTGACGGTCGGGTGAGCAGGGCATCTAGAACTCCAGGACTGGTTGGATCATTATAAAAGGGAAGTTCAAAGGGCACAGGCAGGAAAGGGCTGAGGAGTGTCACCCCATCAAGCCACACAGCCCTGGTGATGGGTCACTAACCCACGTTCTCACTTAAATGACGTACAAATGAGCATGAGGTGTGCAAATACCCGCCACACCCGAACCGCGCCTGGGGCTCAGGTGGGAAAGTACTGGCCCAGCACCAACAAAGTCTGGGTTCCACCCCCGCCACTGCATAACCTGGCGATGAGGTGGAAGCCTGTCATGCCAGCCCTAAGGAGGGGGAGGCAGGAGGATCACCAATACTTTGAAGCCAGCCAGGGTTACATAGCAAGACCCTGTCTCAAAACAAAACCAAATGAATAAAAAATTAGGAAGGTGTGGTAGAGGGGTGAACACCTGTCATCCCAGGGACCTCGCGGCAAAGGCAAGAAGTCTGTTACAAGTTTGAGCACATCCTAGGCTTCGCGGCGATTTCCAGGTCACCCTGGGGTACACGAGGAGACCCCATCTCAAGCAAATAAGAGAAATAAACAAGGCCAGCAAGATGGCTCAGTGGGTAAAGGATCTGCTGCCAGGCCTACCGGAGTCTGATCCCCAGGACTCGGATGATGGAAGGAGAGACCCTCCTCTGCCCCCTGTCATCTCAAGTCCATGAGCACTCACACAGACCAGAGAAACAAATAAACGTAATCTTAGACATTTAAAAACAAGCCGGGAGTAACGGTGAACACCTTTTTGTTTGTTTGTTTGTTTTTCGAGACAGGGTTTCTCGGTGTAGCTCTGGCTGTCTTGGAACTAGCTTGTAGACCAGGCTGGCCTCAAACCCACAGAAATCCACCTGGCACTGTCTCCCAAGTGCTAGAATTAAAGGCATGTGCTACCACCACCACCCGGCATAGTACACACTTTTAATCCCAGCATGGCAGAGGCAGGTGGATCTCTGAATTCAAGGCCAGACTGGTCTACTTAGTAATAAGACCCAGGATAACCAGGGCTATAGACGAATACAACCACATAAAAGGCCGTCACTTTGTACAGCATACACTAAAACGGGACCCGCCACTCCAGCCAACAGGCTCACACCTCTCAGCCTTGGCCCTCAGATCTCTAAAGTCAAGAACGACAAGACCACAAGAACCAAAAGGGGAAATACTCAGTTGTTGTGTTTCCCACACACGAATAGGTGGTCACTGCTCTCTAAGGTTTTCCTTTTCTGAGACAAAGCCTCATACAGTTCAGGCTGGCCTCCATATATATATATATACATATATATATATATGTATGTATGTATGTATACACACATATACATACATACACACACACATACATATATATATATATATATATATATATATATATATATATATACAGAGAGAGAGAGAGAGAGAGCGCGCAGGCTGGACTTGAGGACTTGACCCGTCAAGAATCCTGGGTGGCGGAAGTGTGCTGCCACACCCAGTCACTTCCCCAAACTACTGAGGACAGGTGGTGTGCAAGGAAATCAAGATAAGCACTCAGGAGGCAGAGGCAGCAGGATCTCTGTGAGTCTGAGGACAGCCAGGGTTACACAGAGCAACCCTGTCACAAAAAAAAAGAAAGGAAGGAAGGAAGGAAGGAAAGAAGGAAGGAAGGAAGGAAGGAAGGAAGGAAGGAAGGAAGGAAGGAAGGAAGGAAGGAAGGAAGGAAGGAAGGAAACAACATAAAGGAGGTTGAGGTGCTGTCATTGACAGTGCCTAGCACTGAGGGCACTTTGGGCTCCGCCCCAGCAACAATGAGCAAACAAGCTCACAGTCGGGCCTGCTGGCTTTCACTTGTAATCTCAGCATTCCAGACGCTGAGGCAGGAGGGATATGAGTTCAAGACCAGCCAGGGGATACATGCTAACCTGGGCTACACATAAGAGTAGGGTACACTGGGAATGCTCCCTAGTGAGATCCACTTTGAGCACCTGGAGATTAATGTGGGAAAAAGCTCTAACAATGGCCTGCGACTGGCTCTGCCTAATGCAGAAAAGGGAACCAGCCTCGAACTGAATATTATTTCTCTAGACATTCCACACACACCGTCACCCTTTTTTTTTTTTTTTTTTGGTTTTTCAAGACCGGGTTTCTCTGTGGTTTTGGAGCCTGTCCTGGAACTAGCTCTTGTAGACCAGGCTGGTCTCGAACTCACAGAGATCCGCCTGTCTCTGCCTCCCGAGTGCTGGGATTAAAGGCCAGCTTACACCGTCACCCTTAAGTCGCTCTGAGGTCCTGACTCCTGACCCCCGTTACCCTTTGAACGACTAAAACAGGCAGGAGCCTGCAAACCTAGCTTACACAGCACAGATATTGCTAGATATTCTTAGTACCCAGAGTTCTTTTCTGAAGGCTGTCATCTGGGGTCATCCTGCCCACCTATCAAAACTATGCTTCTCCTGATAAAGAATTAATAGTGGACCAGGACCTAATGATCACTGTCACCCTGAGCTGCCTGGTTTTTGATAAGGGGGATGGACCTAATGGCTGGTTCTAGGTCAGGGCTGTCTCCTTTGTTATGAGACTGGAGTCTGGTTGGAGGTCAACCCTGGCGAGGACACATTTACAGAAGTGTTTCCACAGTGGCCCTAAACTTCCTTATGGCACCAACTTTCCTAACTGGTGAGTACACACTTGCCCAGGCACACCTTTGGTTAGTGACTGAGTCCTTCACAGCCTCAGCCGGACTGCTTACGATGGCTCAGTGGCAAAGGCACTCACCACCGAGGCTAACAACCATCTAGGACAACCAAGGCCTGAGGTCCTCATCCTGCTGATCGATTCCACTCTCTCAGCAACCAAAGCGGAATGGCTTCACAAGCCCAGAGGTGCAGATGCTGTAAGTATTGATGTACTTAAGGCGAAAAGGGGAAGAACACCGAAGCTTGGCCCAAGAGCCAAGTACAGACCAGAGCCGAGTGTCTAGACTGCAGAGTCTTATCTGGAAGAAGCAGAAGATAAGAGCAGGGATTAACTACCCAGAGACAGGAGCATCACCCTTCAAAAGGCTTGGACTGGCTCCCAGCACTCAGGAGTGAGGTGGACTTGCCTGCGCTGTCAGTGAGACCCTACTAAAAAAATAAAAATAAGAAAAAGAAAGGCCAGTGCAGAGGAACTGCCACCGCATGAGGCAAGCCTGAACTACATAGGGAATTCCAGGACAGCCTGGGCTACAAAGTGAGATACTGTCTCCAAAAATAGATAACTGAAAAGAACAAGAAAAAAAATCCAACTTCACCCAAACTTTTACCAATTCTGTTCAACGAGAACTATGACGGAGACAAATGAATACACCCACGGCACATTATCAATGCTCGCAAAATTGTACTCTCCCTGTGTTTGGAGGGCACTCTGACATGCTTGACTCCCCTTACATCAGCTCCTTGCTCTATCCGTGCATGCGTGTGTATGTGTGTGTGTGTGGCCCAGGGACCCTCCCAGCACTGGCCATTGCAGGCTGTCACAGCTGGCTTAGACGGTTGCCAGCAATTCCTACTCAGGTCCTCCCGTGTGCACTGCAAGCACATCACCAACTGAGTCACCACCCCAGCCCCCATCTGCTCTGGACCAACCTGAAGACACATGCACAACAGATCATTTGCTTGTTTTTCAAGGCAGGGTTTCTCTATAGCTTTGGAGCCTGTCCTGGAACTAGCTCTCGTAGATCAGGCTGGCCTCAAACTCACAGAGATCCGCCTGCCTCTGCCTCCCGGGTGCTGGGACTAAAGGCGTGCGCCACCACTGCCCGGTGACAGATCACATGGTCCAGGCAAAGCAGGAAGCCAGAGCAAGCTACACGAGCATGAGGTGTGACAAACAGGCTGGGAGTCTGGGGAGTCAGCACAGAGGCTCTTAGGCCTTTCTGCACAATGGGAAACCAGACCTCACGCAAGACTTTATAAAACACATTTTTTCCTTAAAGAAGGCAAAGATGTATGGGAGAAATTAGGGCCTTTGGTCAAGTCTTGTTTGTAATTACAACTGAATGCCGAGTGTTTGCCTGTTCAATGGGCTTGCACACGCTCTCTCTGAGACTCGGTCTCACTGTATGGCCCTGGCTGTCCTGGAACTCAAAGAGATCCGCCTGCCTCCGCCTTCCCGGTGCTGAGATTAAAGGCGTGCTGGACGTCTTTAGGGACTGTACAGCTGACAGCCATTCCCTGCGGACTAACAAACTCCTTCTAGTCTCCTACTACCTGCACTGGTTCTGAGGAGGAAAAGAGCCATTTAAACTGTTCCTGTCCCAGCCAGGCTGACTGCAAGACTAACCAGACTGGGGCTGGGCGCAGTTGGTAGAGTGCCTGCCACCCTGGGAACTCCGAGCATGCCGGCACAGGCCTGTCATCCCAACACTCCTGAGGAGGAGGAGGGCGGATCAGTTCAGTCATTCTAAGCTATATAGTGATTTATAGGCTAGCCTGGACTAAATCAGATCCTGTCCAAAACGGGGTGGGGGAACGGACGCTGGGAATGCAGCTTACACGCAAGGATTTATCCCGAATGTGCAGGGTCAAGTTCAAGCCCCAGGACTGCAAAGAAGTTGGGGGTGGGGCTGTAACCTGATTACACACCGTCTAACCTTCGTCCAAATTCCAACACCTCTCCTAAAAGGAAAGTCCACTTTACGGGGCAGCCAAACCCAACGCATTCGGAGAGTGGGAACATAGCAGATCAGCAAGAGTCCTTGCTGGGTCCCTGGCCCACTCTGGCTGATGATAGTCTTGGTTAGCGAGGCCTGGGTGGCCCGAGGCACACCAGGAAACTGGACCAGGGAAGCTGGGACAAGATTGGGATTAAGGACTAAACACTCCCGGAAATTCTGCAGGGTCCCAGCAGGCCCAGATGTAGAGCCCCGCCCCACAGGGAGGCTCACGCAAACCATGCCCCTGCACCTCATCCTCCGCCTTCCATTGGACGAGGGGAGTGGCTCGAGGCTCGCCTGTTCCGGCTGCACCCAGTAGGAGCTCGGGGGTGCGGTGGGAGGTTGGGCTGGGGCGGTGCTTTCGGGCACGCGGTAGCAGCAGGATTTGGGTGTGTAGCTGTGGAGACCCCAAGTCGTGTACACAGAGGACTAGGGGCCGCAAAGTTGGGCAGCTGGGCCTGCATATCCCCCTAGAACGAATGACGGGAGCTCTCCTCTTGGACTTCCACGTACATCGCTCCGGGAGACCCATAACACCTCCGGGGGACCCTCACCCGCTGACCCGGGAGAACCCTTCCCTGTCTCCCCTAAGGCCACCCTGAGTCCCTACAACTCCGGCACCCCCTTTCCAAAACAGCTCCTTCCAGTCGCTCGGGAAGGACCTTCACTACAAGTTCTCACGAGTGATTCCATTTCACCACTTCTCGTTCAAAAATAAATAAATCACCGGGGACTCCCCGAGTGCAGGGGGTCTGCCCCTTAGCCTGCGCGGGCTCCTGGAGCAAGCCTTACCTGCAGCCCCAGCAGCAGCTAGGAGCAGGGCGATGGCCCAGCGCAGCGCTAGATCCCCGGTGCTCATCCTCAGCGTCGCGTGTCCACTCGGTTCACAGACTCCACTGTGTCCGCGCTGCAAATCGGGCCCCACGGTATCTCGGCTGCAAACCCGGGGTGGCGGGTCCCAAGGTGTCCCTGCTGCAAACCTGCGCAGCACACGGCCAGCCGGCGACTACACGCGCGCAGCAGCCAGAGGCATTCCTAGCACTTCCAGGCGAGGATTCCAGGCGGGGGAGGAGTCTGCAGTGGGGTGATTTTCAAAAGTCTTCACCTCACAACGCGGGGAGGAGCTTCGAACGGCCGACGTGACCTCGGCTCGTTAACCCCTGAAGCTCCTGAGGCTCCTTCCTCAGAATCCCGTCACACTTTCCAAACGCTTAGAGGCCAACTTTGCTGAGTGTTCAAAGGACAATCCGCATCCTTCCAAAGTCCGGGTCACCTTTTGACGCTGTGCTTTCGACCTTCAAGGGAAAACAGAAGTATGGGAAGCCCACCCGCTTCTTGTCGCGTTTGCGTTCCGCTTTCTAGGAACCCTGCATAGATTTCTGACCTAAGTACAGCTACAGTTTTCAGATGGTTATCCAACTCGATCCACAAACAGAGCTCAGCGAGGAATGTGAATAAAATCAAGCGGGAAGTGCTACTTAAACACGACTTGGGGGTGGGCTTGTTGCCTTGGGAAGTGAAGGAGTTCGCAGCCAAGCCTGAACCCTGAGTTTGTCCCCTGTTTGAAAAGTTAAAGTTATTTTATATAATTCTTCTCAAAATCAAGGGGTTCATTATCTTTCTTTCTTTTTTTTTTTTTTTTTTTGGTTTTTCGAGACAGGGTTTCCCTGTGGTTTTGGAGCCTGTCCTGGAACTAGCTCTTGTAGACCAGGCTGGTCTCGAACTCACAGAGATCCGCCTGCCTCTGCCTCCTGAGTGCTGGGATTAAAGGTGTGCGCCACCACCGCCCGGCCCAGATATACAGATCTTATTGTAGATGGTTGTGAGATACCATGTGGGTGCTGGGAATTGAACTCGGGGACCTCTGGAAGAGCAGCCAGTGCTCTTAACAACTCTGAGCCATCTCTCCAGTTCCTCATTATCTTTCTATGTTGACAAAAAATACTGATTTGTTCTTTCCTTTTTTCTTTTCTTTCCTTTTCTTTTTGGCATACACCTCCTGACATAACTGCTTGCTTATACTTTTTACAAGGAGTCAAATACACCGAAGGATGTCTCTTCCCTCAAAGTAAAAAACGGAACCAAATGTGGTTTCTTTTGACATTGACCCTGAAAGCTAAACCACAGCAGAGAAGCTTCGAAGAATCAAAGAAAGACTCTTGGGATTTGTAGCTGCTCAAAGGGTCCCCGAGGGACTGAGTGGTTCAGCTGCACAGAGTTGGCCTCTAAGGGCTGTCTGAGTAGGCTTCAGGTTCCACGCCCAGCTCCCAGCAAAAGAATGAAATGGGGCTTGCTTCTTGGCTCCGTGCATGCCAGGAAGCCTAACAACCTGAGTCTAAAACCAAGGACCTACATGGAAGGAGAGACTGCATTGCTGTGAGCTGCACGTTTGTACAGTAGTGTATCACACACTCGCAGTAATAAAAAAGTAAATAGACAATACTAAACAACAAAGGCTGAGAAGTGAGACAGAAGAAAGAACAGGCCAGCTGGGCTTAGCTGGTAGAGTGCCTGCATGGGTTTCATCCCCTGCTGTCACAGTCTGGGTCTCTGTACTCCGGAGGTGGAGGCCAGAGGAATGTGAGGCCAGCCTTGGCTATATCCATAATTTGAAGACAGAAGCGAAAGACACATAGCAAGTTTATTTTGTGAGTTGATTTCTCTTGATTTTGATTTTATTCTTTATTTTTGAGATAGGGTCTTTCTTATTATGTAGCTCTGGCTGTTCTGGAACTCACTATACAGACACAAAGATCTCAAACACAGAAATCTACTGTGTCTCAGGGGTGTGTGCCACACCACCAGCTGAACTGATTTTTCTTAACCCCCCCCTTTTTTTTTCTGGTTTTTTTGAGACAGGGTTTCTCACTTAGGTACCTGGTGGTCAGCCTCAAACTCAGAGATCTGCCTGCCTCTGCCTCTTGAGTGCTGGGATTAAAGGTGTGCGCGCCACCACTGCCTGGCTTGTTTCTTTTTTCTTTTTGGTTTTGGGGTGCTTGTGTGTGTGTTCATGTGTGTGTGGAGGCCAGAGTTCAATGTCAGGTGTCCTCCTCAGTTGCTTTCCACCTAACTAAATAGAATTTTAATATTCTATTTTGTGTGTGCACACATATACGCATGCTATGGCGGAGGTCAGTGGACAACGTCTGCTACCAGAAGTCTCGGGACCCACCTGGCACACCTGGTGGGCTCTTCTGGCCACAGGCAGCTCACTATGAACCCTAATAACCCCCAGCTCCTGGGCTCATTGATCCCACTTCCTCAGTCTCCTGAGTAGCTGGGACTGCAGCCTGCAGCCCTCTGGGAACTCCCACCCTCCCCTCCCCACTGGGTCTCCTTAGAGTCACCAGGAAGGAATCCCTTCTCCCAGAAGGTCAGGCCTTTCCAGGAGGACTGACTCAGGGGAATACCTGGTGGCACAGCAGGTCCCGCCAGTTTTCCCAGACAGACACCTGCCTACAATATCTCCTGCACTGTGCCTCGGGTCGTGAAGACGCAAACCAGGCTGTACTGGGCAGTAGCCCTTAGCCATAAAGAACTTAACCAAAGCCTGACTCTTAACCTCCAGAGACAATACGCCCAGATGCTGAAAACCACTTTTGCTGCTCCAGTCAAATAGCCACAACTTCCTGGTGGCTGTGTGGTGTGTGTGCATGTGTGCGTATGGTGTGTGTGATATGTGTGTGCATGGGTGGTGTGTGTCTGTGTGGTGTGTGTCTGTGTGGTGTGTGTCTGTATGTGTGTGTGCGGTGTGTATATGTGGTGTGTATATGCGGTGTGTGTATATGTGGTATGTGTGTCTGTGTATGTGGTGTGTGTATGGTGTATTGTGTGGTGTGTATGTGTGTGTGTGTCCCAGTGACCCCTCACTGTTCGGATAAAGCAGTCTCAGCCTATTGAGCTCCACTTTTCTAGTACCTCGTACCTGTGGCTGTCTCCTGAGCTGCCCTGGGCAGCAGAGTTTGCTCCTGGAAGTTTCTGCCCAGTGTCTTGTCCTTCCATTTGCCCTCCCATCACCAGATTGAGAGAATTATTGAACTTGACCTGAAAAGTGTTTGCTGCCAGCCTCCGCCCAGAAGTCATGCCAGCAACGGAGCAGCTGCTATATGATCTGACCTCTTCCTCCTTACCCCCCCCCCTTCTTCTCAGTGCTGGAGAACACCACCACCTAATTCTGCCCAAAGGGAGAAGTGCACGTCATTTGGATTTCAATTATTTGTTTAAAATTTTTGTGTTTGGGGGTGTAAGCGCCTGTGTATGTGTGCCAGAATCGTGCACCAAGTGTCTTCCTTAATGTCTGTCCACCTTATCTTGACAGCTGGTTTGAATCCAGCACTCACTGACTAGATAAACTGGCTGACGAGTCACAGGGATGCCCTGGTCTCCCTGCAGGGACATACCCCCCACACACACCACATATACCCTCACACACATCTACACACAGCACACACACATACCACATACACCCACACACCACACATACACACATACCACATATACCTCCACATATACACACAGTACACATACACCACACACACATACATACATACATACCACATACACCCACACACATACACATACCTCCCCCACACACATATACCCCCCACACACACATATACCGCCCCACACATATACCCACCCCACACCCACACACATATACCCTCCCCCCCCACCAGCCAGTCTCACCCCAAGGATCTACCTACCAGTGTGCCGCCACAGTTTGGGGCCACAGGTGTGCTACTCCTGGGGCTTTCTGCACATTTTGTGGATCAGATCAAGTTCAACTGCTTGTACAATTATACTCCACTGAACTGTCCCCAAAATTCCTTGTTGGGTTTTTCTGAGAAAGGAGGATCTTCGTGTGCTGTGTGAAATGTATGTGTGAGGTGTACACGTGTGTGGATGTGAGGGTGCCCACACCCATGTACCCACAGAGGCCAAAAGAAGTTACCAAGTAAGTGTCCCTCTCTGCCTGCTCTACAAGAACAAAATCTGGGATGGCTGGGGCTACATAGCAAATCCCTGTCTCAAAATAAAAAATAGTGACCAGCTGGGCGGTGGTGCACACCTTTAATCCCAGCAAAGGCAGGTGGATCTCTGTGAGTTGGAGGCCAGCCTGGTCTACAGAGAGAGTTCCAGGATTGGCTCCAAAGCTACAGAGAAACCCTGTCTCAACTTCCCCCCAAAACACAAAACAGTGACTATCTCTGCTGTTTACCCCGTATTCCCTTGAGACAGATCATTCACTGAGCCTGGGACTCAGTTGATAGTAAGCAAGTACCAGCAACCCTACCTCAGCTCCCCACAGTGCCAGGGTTACAGGTGTGTGTGTGGCTGTCTGCGGGGTTACAGGTGTGTGGGTGCCTGTCTATGGGGTTACAGATGTGTGTGCGGCTGTCTGCAGGTTACAGATGTGTGGGCAGCTGTCTGTGGGGTTACAGGTGTGTGGGTGTCTGCCGTGTTGCAGGCGTGTGGGTGTCTGTCTGTAGTCTGCAGAATTGCAGGTGTGTAGATGGGTGGTTGTCTGCGGGGTTAACAGCTGTGTATGTGGCTGTCTGGCTTTTTTGCGTGGGTGCTGAGTATTTGAACTCAGATCTTCATGATTGCACAGCAAGCTCTCTGACCCACTGAGCCATCTATCTACCTAGCCCAAGACATGATCTATGTAGCTCAAGATGGCATCAAAATTCATAATCCTCCTGCCTTAACCTTTCTAGTACTGGGGTAACAGGTGTGTGTATCAAAAATAAGTTAATGAATACCTTCTTCCTCCTCTTTTTCTTTCCTAGATAGGGTTTCTCTGTGTAACAGCCCATGCTGTACTGAAACTCGCTTTGTAGACTAGGCTGGCCTCGAACTCTCTGCCTCTTGAGTGCTGGGATTAAAGGGGTGCACCACCATGCATGACTTTTTTTTCTTTCCTCTCTCTCTGACAGGATTTCTCTGTGTAGCCCTAGTTGTACTGCAACTCACTCTGTAGACCAGGCTGGCCTTGAACTGAGAGAGATCTGCCTGCCTCTGTCTCCCGAGTGCTGGGATTAAAAGTGTCTGCCACTACCGTTTGTCAATTCTTATTTTAAAGAAATCATTCATGTGTATGATTATCTTGCCTGATGTAGATGTGTGCTGAGTATGTGCCTGGTACCCTCAGAGGTCAGAAGGTATTGGATCTCCTGGAGCTGGAGTTATAGACAATTGTGAGTTGCCAAGTGAATGCTGGGAAGAGCAGCCAGTGCTATTAACTGCTGAGCCATCTCTCCAGTCTTTTTTTTTTTTTTTTTTTTTTTTTAATTAACGTGGGCTTTTGCTACATGGTCCAGCCTGGCCTTGAACTCCTCAGCTGAAGCAGTACTTTTGCCTCAGACGCCTGAGCAGCTGAACTAGTTGTCTGAACAGCACCATGGCCAGCAAGGGAGACAACATCAAAAGTTGCTTATGGTTATTATTGTGAGCACACAAATGCCACAGCATGTGGGTGGAGCTCAGGGGACAACTTGGTGCAGCTGGTTCTCTCCTTCCACCATTACACGGGCCCCAGGCTTGTGTGGCAGCATCTTAGCCTGTGAAACTCAGCGGGATGAGGGGCTGGCCTCAGGGAGCTGAGATCAAAGGAGGTGAGTCAGGGCCGCGAAGGCCACAGTCCTGGCTTTCTTCTGCTTTCCTGCCTCTTAGGTGATAAGGACACTTACTCAGGGTATAGGGGCAGGGAGGGTACCCGGAAGGCCTCTGTGACCTGTGAGGTCACAGAGCTTTTGCTCAACATTACAGAGAGCTGAGGGAACTCTTTCTGCCTGGATGCAGACAAGGGCAATTTAGGAAGGTTTTATTTTAGTGTGCCATCGAGGGGACACGGGCCATCATGGCAGGAGGTCACGGTGGCAGGAGCATGAGGCAGGGATGAGCTGCTTCTCAGCCACTTTCTCCTTTCTAGTCAGTCTAGAACCCCAGCCTATGGGATGGTACCACCCACGTGTTAGGTCACCTTAGTGAACCTAATCTAGAAACTCTCACGCCCAGCCCAGAGATTTGTCTTCAAGGTAATGTTTAGACTGTCAAGTTGCCTGCTTCGATGAAAAAGGCTGAAGGGAAAAGACAAGCCTGCCAATTTCCCTCTGTCCTAAAATACGATATTCAGAGTGGGGTGTCCTAAGCCCTAACATAAACCTTGCTGTATGACCTTTCCTGGGAAGAGGTGAATAAATTGTATTCCCCCCCCAACTGGAGAACTGGTGCTACCCACGCCCACCTTAGTAAACCACAGCAGGAAGGGGAGCAGGTGTTGGCTCCTGTCCAAACTGAGGTGGGTGCCATAGAGGATTCCTGAGCTGAAGAGAAACCTGCTAGGACTCGGGTGCCTCCTGTGGTTTCTGGGGAACATACTAGCTGGGGTGAGAGCAGGAGGAGGGTCTAAGGAAGAAGCGAATGGGCTGGTTAGGTGGGAGATGCTGGGGTAGGAAGAGGAAGGGATAGAAACTCATAGGCACCAGTGGGGGCTATTGGGTCAGGGTCAGATACTGCTTTACTATCTCCATGGACTGGGATGGTTCTGGGCTGGAACACTCTGGAGCCCTAGAGATGGACATGCGTGTGCTCTTGAGCCACGTGGCTGCAGGGCCAGAAGACCATTGGCCCATGCAGTTCCAACCAGGGCTGGATATGGCCACAGTGCAACGTTGGTGTAGTGGCTTCTACCCACCTTGCTGCTTTGCTAGCTCAGGGGTGAGCCCCGTTGAGCATGTCGGTGTGGTGCTGGTCTCCAGCAGACCTTCAAACACTAGCGGCCAAAGCCTCAGCTCTTATCTAGAGTACCCTGAAAGAAGTGAGTGCAAAAACAAGAGCAGGAGAGGGAGTGGGGGGGAGGGAGGAGGGGAGAAGGGAGGAGGGAGAGATCCCGATAGGAGCAGGAAGGTCATCAGTCTAAACCTCAGAATCCCTGGTGGGTTGCCACTTTGCTTATTTTAGATTTTTTGAGACAGGATTTCTCTCTGTGGCTCTAGCTGTTTTGGAACTTGCTCTGTGACCAGGCTGGCCTCAAAACGCACAGAGATCCACTTGCCTATAAGGCGTGAGCCACCACTACCCAGCCTTGTTTGTGGTTTTAAAGACTTGATTTTTCTCTTTGTCTCTGTGTGCGTCCTTGTAGAGTCCAGAGAGGGCATCTAATTCCTTGAGTCTGGAGTTACCAACCTGATGTAGTACTGGGAACTGGGCTCTACTAACTGTTGTTACCCCTTCAGACCCTTGTTTGGGGCTTTAATAAAGGGCTTCAGGGCCTGTGAGATAACTCAGCGGGGAAAGGCACCCAACCCTGACAACCTGAAATTGACCCCCAGGACCCACATGGTAGGAAAGAAGCAATTCCCACAAGTTTTCCTCTGATCCTTATGTGCACACTATAGCACATGTCTCTCCACTCTGTTGCGGGAGGTCCTTCTGCTCCTCCAGCCAATAGCCACTGAGATACCAGCCCATTGGGGCGTCGTCTCTCTCCCTTTAAAAAAGCAGCCACTTCCCTCTGCGCTCTCTTACTTCCTGCTCCGCTTGGCGACTAGACTCCCTTCCTGATTGCGCAGAGGGCTGTTGTCTGGGATGGTGATCTGTAAGTTTTTTTCCCCTTTAAATAAATAACCATTATATTAATCATAATTCCAAACTAGCGTGGGATTGTTTGTGACTTACGCCTTCGCCTTCATCTGGTGCCCAACGTTTGGTTTTAGGACCCCTCCTTCCCCCGCTCGGCTGCCTGCTGCCAGTTTGGCCGCGGCCTGTGCCTTGCGGCCTGTGCCTTGCGGCCTGTTCCTTGTGCGTGGAGCCAGCAGTTTAACATAAATCATCACACAGGGTATGCTCAATAGTCCTACATTGTGCCAATATTTTGTAAGTAAGCCATTGGAAATAATTCGTAAACAATTCCCCAAGTCCATAATTTATCATTACATGGATGACATCTTGTTATCTGATTCAAATAAAGATACTTTAGAAAGGATGTTTGAAGAAGTGAAGAAAGTCTTGCCTAGGTGGGGATTACAAATTGCCCCTGAAAAGATTCAAAGAGGAAATTCTATTAATTACCTAGGTTACAGAATAGGTTTAGAGAAAATTAAAACACAAAAGGCACAAATTAGGAGAGACTGGTTAAAGACTCTTAATGACTTCCAAAGATTGTTAGGAGACATTTCCAGTCTACGACCAGCTGTTGGGATAACACCTGATCTAATAGTTCATTTAAACAAAACCTTAGATGGTGATAAAGATTGGAATAGTCCATGGAAACTGACAGCTGAAGCAGAAAAGGAACTGACAATGATTGAGGAAAAATTACAGGAGGCACATGTGGATAGGGTGAACCCAAATCTTAGCTGCATCCTAGTCATATTGCCTTCCAGAATTTCTCCTACAGGGATTCTAATGCAGAGGGAAGATATTATTTTGGAGTGGATATTTATACCTAATAAACCAAGTAAAAAATTAAAAACTTATGTGGAAAAAGTCTCTGAGTTAATTATAAAAGGTAAGCTGAGACTTCGTCGACTAGCAGGTATAGACCCAGCAGAAATTATAGTGCCTTTTACTACTGAAGAAACAAAAAAGTTATGGGAAGACAATGAACCATGGCAAAGAGCTTGTGCTAATTTTTTGGGAGAAATTAATAATAGCAACTATCCCAAAAGTGGTAGACTTAACCTCATAAAGAGAACTTCTTGGATTCTTCCTAGAATTGTATGTGATGCTCCAATAATTGGAGCCCATACGTTCTATACTGATGCAAATAAATCAGGGAAAGCAGGTTATAAGTCAGATGAATTGAGTAAGGAGGAACAAAGCCCTTATAATTCTGTCCAGAAGGCAGAATTATATGCCATTCTTATGGTGCTAAGGGATTTTAAAGAACCTCTTAATATAGTCACAGATTCACAATATCACAATATGCAGAAAGAGTTATCTTGCATATTGAAACCACAGAATTTATACCAGATGACACAGAGTTGACTTCATTGTTTATCCAGGTACAAGACAATCAGGAACAGGCTTTGTCCGATGTACATAACACACATCCGGTCCCATACAGGTCTGCCTGGTCCTCTAGCACAAGGCAACACTGAGATTGATCAATTATTGATTGGAAGCGTGTTGCAGGCCTCAGAATTTCATAAAAAGCATCATGTCAATAGTAAAGGCCTAAAGAAAGAATTTTCCATTACATGGCAACAAGCTAAGGACATTATAAAGAGATGTCTTACTTGTTCTTTCTATAATCAAACACCATTGCCTGCAGGGAGTAACCCAAAGGGTACTAAGAGAAATGAAATCTGGCAGATGGATCTGTTCCACTTTATGGAATTTGGTAAATTAAAATATGTACACCACACCATAGACATGTATTCAGGTTTTCAATGGGCTACTGCCCTGAGCTCAGAAAAGGCTGATTCAGTAATCACACATCTATTGGAAGTTATGGCCATCATGGGAATACCTGCACAAATAAAGACGGACAACGGTCCAGCATATGTATCTAAGAAAATGAAACGCTTTTTTGCTTATTATAATATAAAACACAGGCCAGGTGGTGGTGGCGCACGCCTTTAATCCCAGCACTCGGGAGGCAGAGGCAGGCGGATCTCTGTGAGTTTGAGACCAGCCTGGTCTACAAGAGCTAGTTCCAGGACAGGCTCCAAAACCACAGAGAAACCCTGTCTCGAAAAAAACAAAAAAAAAACCAAAAAAAAAAAATATATATATATATAACACATTACAGGTATACCACATAATCCCACTGGTCAGGCAGTTATAGAAAGATCAAATCGTACTATAAAGGATATGCTGAACAAACAGAAAGGGACCAAAAATACTCCCAGAAATAGATTACATAATGCTTTATTAACCTTGAATTTTCTTAACGCTAATGAGAAAGGAACGACAGCAGCAGAAAGACATTGGATAATGGAAAGGTCTGCTGAAGTTAATCAACCAATTTATTTCAAAGATGTGCTGACCTCTCAATGGAAGCCAGGAGATGCGCTACGTTGGGGAAGGGGTTTTGCTCTTGTTTCCAAAGGAGAAGAAAAATTGTGGATACCACCAAAATTAATAAAGGTTCGATTTGAAGAGGAGAAACCTCTTGGAAAGGAGAAATGACAACTCATCCACAATGATGATATTCATACAGGTGGTAAGAAAAACATATAGAATGGGGGCAGGGTTCTGTTCTTATCTCCACAGGAAAACACTCATCTTTGAAAAATTCAAGGGACCCTGGATGTTTGGATACTGACAGATGGAAAAATACCTGCCCAATAGGAACTATCAAGAAAACTGAATAGGTTATGTAAGAAAAATATACTAAACCATATTTCTAATTTTATAGAGCTGGTTTTGAAGTTGGACTCTGGCTCAGTCCCTCTCCAATTCCAAACCTGTTGGTAAGAGAAAAACCCAGAGTTTCTGGAGTTTCTGTCTCATGTCAAGAGCCGTGATAGGGGACAGAAAGAAATATGAGTTTAGAAAACATCTGTGGGGGCTGGAGAGATGGCTCAGTGGTTAAGAGCATTGCCTGCTCTTCCAAAGGTCCTGAGTTCAATTCCCAGCAACCACATGGTGGCTCACAACCATCTCTAATGAGGTCTGGTGCCCTCTTCTGGCCTGCAGGCATACACGCAGACAGAATATTGTATACATAATAAATAAATATTAAAAAAAAATAGAAAACATCTTTGCTTTTCTTCATATCTATCATACTTTTCATTGAATATATCTATCATGCCTTTCATTGAATATATATATATATATATGTATGTCTATATATGTCTATATGATTAATGTTTAAGTTTTTCACAATGAACAATGAGTTTTTCCTGAAGTGACATTTGAAGTTTCCAGGAAGAAGATGGGGCCCCACAACAACAACTCCACCTGGTTGATATGACGTCATGATACTGATAGTGCTACTACAAGACCTGTTTTGGGTACCAGCTGCACAAGACAGTTCCAACTTGGTTAGCTGAAACGGTGCACATCTTATACAACATTCTGGCCAGACCTGCACAAAATACTCAGAGACTATTTGCAATTTTAAAAGACATTGATCTTGAAATTTTTTTTTTTTTTTTTTTTGGCTTTTCGAGACAGGGTTTCTCTGTGGTTTTGGAGCCTGTCCTGGAACTAGCTCTTGTAGACCAGGCTGGTCTCGAACTCACAGAGATCCGCCTGCCTCTGCCTCCCAAGTGCTGGGATTAAAGGCGTGCGCCACCACAGCCCGGCTGATCTTGAAATTTAACCATCATTTTACTTTCACAGGATCCCCCAGAAAGAACGTCGCCCCCTTGACAGCTGGAAGTAACTCTAGAGGACGACGTCCCCTCTCCCAGTAAAGTTTGCCCTTGGGTTTAGGGACATCATTTAGGGGTTGTTTATAATTGGTATACGGTTGAGGGTTGGGGGAGGAATTTTATAAGCTCAGGGATGTTTTGGAAAATAAAAAAAGAGGGATAATGGGATGATGGGATAATAGATTGGTACTTGTTGGTACTTGTGAGTTATTGTTTTGAGACAAATATATTGGTATCGATTCTTATATATTGATACAAAGTGAAATTATATTGACTATTGTATGCATGCATGTTTCTACCTCTGTTTAAAACATTATTGACATATATTGTATTGATATATATTGTATATATTTACCATATTGCAGTGTACATTTCTACCTCTGATTAAGATACTTATATATTGTTTGTGTATTGATATATATTTACCATACTGCAATGTATATTTGTACATTGTTCATATTTGAAGGTCATTGTCCTCATTTGTTTCACAGTCGTTTATTGTCTTAGTCCTTAAGTTAGATAGGTATTGAGAATTATATAGATCAATAGTATTCTGAGTTTGTCATTTATAATTAGACTAATCAGGTTCTTTAGATACATAGAGATTATACTCAGTATAGATAGATAATCTTCAACCTCTTCAAAGAGCTGTAGAAAATGGCCTTTAACTCAGAGTTTTGTGGTAGTGAGACACAATTGCTCCTGGCAACACCACTCTATTCCCGAGAGAATGTTGAGCACCAAAGACACTCCACCTGGAGCCTTTCTTTTTGGCAGAACTGGCCTTTGGGCAAAGAAATGCCCATACCTCAACCACTGACAGAGATACAGAGCGTGCATCAATGGATAAAACAGGACTGTCAT
This sequence comes from Chionomys nivalis, assembly GCF_950005125.1. Taxonomy (NCBI): domain Eukaryota; kingdom Metazoa; phylum Chordata; class Mammalia; order Rodentia; family Cricetidae; genus Chionomys; species Chionomys nivalis. Next base: position 21,217,531 of record NC_080089.1, on the reverse strand, counting down.
ATCCTGCCAAGACAGGGTAAGATAGTTTTGAAAAGTTGCTTGCCTTTGAAAATGGTATGTCAGTTATGTTAGGCCTTAGCCAAAGTTGGTTGCTTCAACGCTGCAAACGTGACCTTGGGTGATTGCCCAGGTAGCTAGTTGTCTCTGTGATTTGTTGCATGTTTTTTCCCTTCTCAGATCTTCGATGGGGTTGAAGACTATATAAATATAGTTACTTTCCACTCATGACTTAGCCAAGCTATTTATTATAAAAGACTTAAGCTAGTTAGAATAGGATATTTGTACTTATTGTATATAATTTCGTAGTAGGTTTAGAACTCTCTTACTTAAACAAAAGGGGGAGGTGTTGCGGGAGGTCCTTCCGCTCCTCCAGCCAATAGCAGCTGAGATACCAGCCCATTGGGGCGTGGTCTCTCTCCCTTTAAAAAAGTGACCACTTCCCTCTGCGCTCTCTTCCTTCCTGCTCCGCTTCTGGCGACTAGACTCCCTTCCTGATTGCGCAGAGGGCTGTTGTCTTGGACGGTGATCTGTAAGTTTTTTCCCCTTTAAATAAATAACCATTATATTAATCATAATTCCAAACTAGCGTGGGATTGTTTGTGACTTACGCCTTCGCCTTCACCACTCCACAAAAAAAAATTGTAATTAAAATTTTCTTAGCTGGGTGGTGGTGGCACATACCTTGAATTCTAGCATTTGGGAGGCAGAGGCAGGTGGATCTCTATGAGTTCAAGGCCAACTTGATTTACAGAGCTAGTTCTAGGACAAATGAGGCTACACAGAGAAAACCCTGTTTAGAAAAACCAAATAAATAAATAAATGAATGAATAAATAGAATCCAACTATTTTTAATTTTTCTTTTTTTCTTTTGGATATGCGGTTTATCTGTGCATTGACTGTCCTGGAACTCACTTTGCAATCCCAAATGCTGGGATTAAAGGTGTGCATGACCACTGCCTGGCTGGGAACTTTGCTTTAAAGAAAGATTGTCGGGTGTGTGCACAAAGGTGCCCTTGGATGTCTGAGGACAAGGTTATGCAAGGCTTGAGTGGAGCCCAGGCCTTCAGGAAGGAAAGGTGAGTACTCTACCTACTGGGTGACACAGGGCTCCTTGTGTGGAGAGGGAGTTTCACAGTGGAACATGAACACCAACTGCCCATCACTGCTGCTATTTTTCTAGCAATTGGCCTGGTGTGCTTCATTGTATCAACAAATGGTTACATGCTCACTGTGTAAGTCACACCTCTTCCTAAGACATTTCCACCTTCCAGATTTAATACCCCTCCTCCAGAACCCAGAGGCACTCCAACTCCTGGTGCTCCGGAAATGTAGGCCTGGATCTAATAGTCATGGAGAAGTATTACCTGTGAAATGAAGACTCCCTTACACGCTGGAATCTGGACAGCTCAGGCACTGAGTGGGACTAGCAGGGGAGGGGCCAGAAGGGGCTGTCGCCAACCTCAGGCAAAGGGCAGTTAGGGACTAGGCAGGCCTGCTACTCTGACCTCTTGTCCCACATGACCCATGTCCCCATGACACCTGGCGGTGCACATGATGCTGAACCCAATGTGTGTCTGTACCAGGTCATTTCCCTTGTAAATCTATACTAGTTTATTGGCTCTCAGATGAGAAGAAGCTATTTCAATTATGTAGTCAAAAGCATAAAAAACCATGTATACAGTTACAACAAAAGAGAAGGACTGCTCATCTCTGTGAACAGCTGGAATACGGCCTAAACAGTTGGGATGATGGCAGCCATTTCCGACCACAAGGTAGCTGGATGTGTGGGTGCCGGTGCTGGTTCTGACACTTAAGAGGGGCCAGCTCCAGACTTCTGCTGGGGGAAACGCAAGGTCACACAGAACCTGTCAGGCTCACTTTGGATTTGCTGCTGTTTAAAATGAACAATATTATCATACTCATGTGTTGGTGTGTTATGTACACTTTTTTTTTTTTTGAGACAGGCTTTATTTATTTGAGCTGCCCGGCAAGAGCCAGATTTTATCATTTTTTTATTTGATGAGACAGTGTTTCTCTATGAAGCCCTAGCTGTTGTGGAACTTGTTCTGTAGATCAGGCTGACTTCAAACTCACAGAGATCCACCCGTCTTTGCCTCCTGGGAATAAACAGATTCTATTCTATTCTATTCTTTCATTTATTTTAGGTTTTTTGAGACAGAGTTCTAGCTGTCCTGGAACTCACCATGTAGACCAGGCTGGCCTTAAGCTCACAGAGATCCTCCTGCCTCTGCCTCCCAAATGTTGGGATTAAAGGCCTGAGTATCCAGGTCCAGCAAGACCCAGATTTTAAATGCCATTAAAAAACTGTGTTTAGCCAGATAGTTGTGGCACAAGCCTGAAGGAGCATGGAGGCTCTTCTCCATGACTGTCTTAGAGCACAGTACGTTGGACTGGATTGGGGCCTGGCCCGTGGCTTTGAAGATACAGGGACTTTGTGCTGCAGACACTGTCGCCTATAGTGCCATCTACCCAGACCAAACGAGGGACTGCCCCATGTGGATGTGTATATGAGCAGGATGTATATGCATGTGCACATGGCTAGTGTGTGTTCATTCGCACATGCTGGCCACAGATGGACACTGGGCATCTTCTGTGATTCATTTCCACCGAACACATTGAGATGAAGGCTTTCACTTGAACCCAAAGCTCACTCATTTGGCTTGCTTGGCATGTGTGGGTGGTAGGGATGCACCTTTGACATGGCCAGTACTTTGCCCCCGAGCTAGTCCCACCTACCAAAGGTCTTTGTTCTCTGTGGTCCAGACCCTACCGTAACAACAAAGAGTACAGAGAGGCCAGCAGTGGTTTGTCATTGGTTTAATTTATTACGTCTGACTCCAGTGACACTGACATACCCGCGGGGCCTGCGGACCTCCTGGAGCATCGGCTCTGTCCAGTAAGATACAGTACAGTTAATGCTGGTAGAGACTCAAGGCCAGACCAGGGCCGACAGACAGGCCTATTCTTCTCTGCCTATAAATGTGGACGATTGCATGTGTACAGTTCTCCAAGTCCGAAACTACATCTGGTGCTACCCATCACTGCTAAGGGCTACTCCATCTCGGCTGGGACGTGCGCCTCGGGGTCAGGACTCCGGAATGTCTGCTTCAGTCCTCCTCGCTGCCACTTCCTGAGCGGTCCTGGAGGAAGAGGGGACAGGGTCTGAGTGGCCGCCACCTAGGCACTCTCCTGAGTGCTGGGGAAGAGTCTATGGATCTCAGATCCCAAGGAATAAAATACCTTGACACAGCAGAAAGAAAACATTAAAACCTGGGTCCTGCCCTGCAATATGGCAGCCCTGTTACGAGTAGACATGAGAAAGAAACTGGCTGGGGTGTAGGACAGACCACTATGGAATGCTCCAAGAGGCAACCGGCCCATTACAGCTATTCTGAGTATGAAATTTGTCCTGTTTTATGATGGCCATTTTGGTATTTGTCTAATGCAGCTCAGACCAGCTTCAAACTTGCTATGCAGCCAAGGATAACCACAAGCTCCTGCCTCTACCTCCCAAGGCCGGGGATCACAGGCCTGCACCACTATATGTCTGCAGTCATTTTTATTTATTTATGTTTTTTGAAGACATGGTTCCTCTGTAGCTTTGGAGCCTGTCTTGTAGACCAGGCTGGTCTTGAACTCACAGAGATCTGCCTGCTTCTGCCTCCTGAGTGCTCGATTAAAGGCGTGCGCCACCACCACCAGACTGCAGTCACTATTTTATTAAGATTTATTTTTTAGGGCTGGAAAGATGGCTCAGTGGTTAAGAGAACTATCTGCTCCTACAGAGGACCTGAGTTCAGTTTCCAGAACCTACATAACGGCTCACAACATTTTCTAACTCCAATTCCAGGGGACCCATTGCCTTCCTCCTAACCTCCATGATCACTACGGATACTCATCGTACACACACGCAGACAAAATACACATAAGAACGAACAAACAGATAAGAAAGACTTGGGTTTTGTTTTCTTTTGAGCTAGGGCCTCTATCTTGGCTGCCTGCCTCTGTCTCTTTATTGCTGGGATTGAAGGCACAGCACCACAGCCGGCTTGTTTTCACTATGTAATGTTCAGGTGTGTGTATGTGTGTGGGCACGAGTATGTGCACTCAGGCTAGAGGCCTGGGATCCCCTGGCACTTGAATCACCCCTGAGTACTGGAAACTGAATTCTGGTTTTCTACACAAGCAGTTAACATTCTTAATCTCTGAGCCATCTTTGCAGAACCTCCCCATTTTACTGTTTTTTCCAGACTGGGTTTCTCTCTGAAGCCCCGGCTGTCCTGGAACTCACTCTGTAGATCAGGCTGGCCTCAAACTCAGAGATTCCACCTGCTTCTGCCTCTCGAGTGATGGGATTAAAGGCAGGTGTCACCATTGCGTGGCTCCATTTGAATTTTTAAAATATGCGTTTGAGTGTTTTATTCACACACATGTCTGTGTACCATGTGTTCCTCAGGGCTACAGAAGCTATAAGAGGACATGGAATCCCTGGGGACTGGAATTATAGATGGTTCTAAACCCCTGCATTGGTGCAGGGAATTGAATCTGAATTTTCTGGAATAGCACCCACCTTTCCAGTCCTCTTTATTTTTAACTCACTGGTCCTATGTGGAAACTGTCCCATATAAGCCAAGGCAGAAGCTGAGGACCCAGCCTGTGTCCCATAGAAGGCTTCACCAAACAGGAAGGCTTCCAATGTGTTGGCACCTGTCTGGTGGCTCCAGACATAGACTTGTCTTGTCCAATCTAGCTGCTCTGCAGGCTTCACCATAAACCCAAAGTCCCCTGCTCTGGAGCATGTGTGCTACCAGAACTAAGCACACCGCTGCTGCCTGGCTACGGGCCTGGGTCTGCACTGTAAGCTGCTAGACATGGCTGTGAGAACATTCAAGGTTACAGAATGATGAGTTTACCCATCTGCAGAGTGGCCTGGACTTGGGGACTGGCCGGGGTGTGGCTTAACTAAGGGCTGCAGTGACCTCACCTCTTCCTGTTCCTCTTCACTGTCGTCGTCGCTCACAACGGGCTTGGCCCGGGACCCCCGGCTTGGCCGCCGCCGGCCCCCCTTCAGTCGATCCTGGGCTTTCTCCTTCCGGCCCAGTTTGATCTTTACCTTGACAGAGCGGGCTGAGGGGACATAAGGAAGTAAGCTGTTAATTGAGGCAACAGCTGGCACCTCAGGTCATCTGTGAGCTGCTGCAGCAAGTCTGCCCCTTTCCCTCACTCACACTCAGACTCGGAGCCTTCCTCCTCGCCCTCCTCTTCCTCCTCACTTTCTTCGCCTTCACTGTCATCCTCCTTCTCAATTTTCTGCCGCACACTGGTGAAGACAGACTGCAGGACAATGGAGTCCTCGTAGATCTGTGAGGACACAGGGCTTATGTCACTTTCTATTGGAGCTCTGCTGTTCAGCAATGCCACCCCACAACCCTTCCCTGGATGACAAAATGCCAGGGCTGGGAGGTATGTGCACTGGCCAGTTTCTCCCTCACTGACTCTACTTTTCAAGGCCCTGATGTCTATAAAGATGAATGATATCAGAAATACACAATCCTATTGGAATGGTATTTCCATGACCTACAAAGAAAAACCTATCTCCTGGAAGCCGCCCCTCCCTACCAGAGGCAGATGGGAACCACTGCCAGGCATTTCCCGACAGAAAAGACTCCCGGCACAGTATGTCTTTCAAGAGAGTAAATATAAAACCGCAACACAGGCTGGAGAGATGACGCAGGGTTAAGAGCACCATGCTCTGGCAGAGGACTCAGGCTCACAACTGCATGGAGCAGTGGATCTGTTTTCTTCTGCAGGCGCCAGTTACACGTGTAGTGCATGGACACCTCGCAGGCAAAACACCATATATAAAATAAAACTGCAAGACAGACAACAAGGCTGAGAGGCAGCTGCATGTGACCCCTTTACTACCAAGGAAAGGGACACAGCTTTCAGCAACAGAAGCAGACCAAACTGTTCAAACCCCATTATTTGCAGGGGGATGAAGGGCAGGAGGCACAATGGCCATGCGGGTGCTCACCAAGGAACCCTCGAGGTTGAACGTCTGAGCATTCTGGCACAGCAGCATCACATCCTTCTCCAGGTCATTGAGGCTGCGATACTTGTGGTTGCGGATGCGTTCCTGTGGGGAGAGAGGGAGGCCTTACTCTGGGCCATGACTTCCTGTCTGCCCATGCTGTGACTGCTGGGCTGACCTGACTGTCCTCCCAGAGCCCCAGATTCTTGGCACCCACATACCTTGATCTTCTTGAAGTCCACGGGTTTTCGGATGAGCTCATAGTACTCAGGAAGCTCCTTGCGTGAGGGAAGCTGGATGAATACCTCGCTGAGCTGTCTTCCACTACTGCTGCAAGGTGACACGGTGTGTGTCACTCCCGGGCGTTGGCCCATCACCCGAGAGAGACATTGCACCATCACACAAGGACAGAAGAGGAGGATTTTTTTTGGTTTTTCGAGACAGGGTTTCTCGAGACAGGGTTTCTCTGTGGTTTTGGAGCCTGTCCTGGAACTAGCTCTTGTAGACCAGGCTGGTCTCGAACTCACAGAGATCCACCTGCCTCTGCCTCCCGAGTGCTGGGATTAAAGGTGTGCGCCACCATCGCCCGGCTAAGAGGAGGATTTAAAGACCGGGAAGTTCTTTTATCTTCTTGGGACAGTGCCTCATTATGCAGACAAGGCTGGATTTAAACTCAGAAATCACAGCCTGCCTCCTCCCCAGTGCTGTGACTGAAGGTGAGCACCCCCTCCATTTAACCTGGCAGCTATTTAAGTGTTTGAGGCCTTCTGAATGCTGAAACATTCCTGACGGATAACCAGGTCCAGTGGCAGGACGCAGTTTGGTGCCGTCTCTGAGCCTAGCTCTGGAAGGAGTGTCACACTGCCACCCTCAGAGCACACACCTCCAAGCACTCTCATTCCCATCAGTAGTCTCACTCTAGACCAGGCTCTGACAGTCTCCTGAGTGCTGAGAGTAAAGTGTGCACCACCACACCCATTTCACCTTAATTTCCATTCTATGCTTGAGCACGGAGAGCATTACAGGGACCTTCCTGAGGCCACAATTCCCACAAGCATCTCTCCTGAGGGTGGCACCAAGCCAGAGGTCTTCAGAGTACATGGCACAAACCCCAGGACGGAAGAGGAAGAGCACAGCTGTGTCCTGGGCTCTCCAAAGGGACAAGTGCTGCTTCATATAAGGGTGAGCTGCAGCTTAGCATCACCCTGACTGCTGTCCTGAAGTGCTAACCTTAGCGGGCCCTACAGCAAGTGGTGTGAGCAGGCTGTGCAGAGAGCCTAAGGGGGCAGATGTGGTCACACCCACTAGCAGAGGGAGGGAACCAGACTCCCTAGGGTCTCTGTGTAGCTGGTGTAAGGGGCCAGAATGCACCCACCCCCTCACCAATCAACTGACAGTTGCCCAGCCCTTCAGAGTTTCCAAGTGGCAGATAAGCCAGTGAGTTAGGCAGAGGAAACCATGCCCCCCAGGGCCAAGAGGGTGGTATTTGTAGGGAGAGTCCCTGTGGCACTGAGCTCCACGACCACCTCTCCAGCACCCCTCTATTCTTCATTATCTTTCTTCTTTTCAAATAGCCAGGGTGGCCCTCCAACTTGCTGCGTTGCCAAGAATGACCCTGAACTTTCTCTTTTAAAAAACCCTAAATTCAAAATAGGCTGGGGTGGTGGTGCACACCTTTAATCCCAGTGCTCAACAGGCATAGGCAAGAGGATCTCTGAGTTGAGGCTAGCCCAGTCTATATGTTGAGTTTCAAGCCAGCCAGGGCTACAGGGTGAGAACCTATCTCAAAAAACTAACCAACAAACTGAATGGGGCTCCAGTGGATGCCCCATACCTACAAGATGATGGGCAGCACAAATGGGACTTGGTGGGTTATAAAAGGTAGATAATGAGTTAGGGTGCGGGGTAGGAAGTGAAAATGATCAAAATACAAAAAGTTTTTGTTTTGTTTTAGAAGATTCTAAATGGCTAGGCCTGATGGAACTCATTGGTAGAGCGTCTGCCTAGCATGCAGAAGATCTCGGATTCCATCCCAGCACCACAAGAAGAAGAAAAAAAAATCTCAGTGCATGGAGATCACAACCCCTGATACAGACACAAGAGTCCCTAGAATACAATAGACAGGAGGATGCTTTGTCCCTGCATGGCACATGCTCTACAGAGCAACTGCCCCTGTACCACAACATCAAATTATGCTGCTGCTGGGAAAGCATGAGAAGTTCCAGCTTTGTTCCCTTTGTTCCTCCATCCAGCATGGAGTGGGGTAGGAGTATAGGGACACGCCTGGGTACATATAGGACTAGCATCTTCCATCTCCTTCAGGGCTACATCTTCAGTACTAGCCCGTGTATGGGCCTCAAGGAGGCTATGGCACATGCCCTCCAGCAAAACAGAGCTGTCTGTAGTCTCCAAAGGATGTGGTTTCCTGCACTTGCATATACGCCTGCTGTGGGAGCTTCTTCTTTGCAATGGCAGAGCACTGGCCAGGTTTCCTAAACTGACCCTGCTGTGCAATTTCCTAAGCAGAGCCTTCTTGATGCAGCAAGGATTCATTTAACTCTGTTTCTTAGCAAGAACTGTTTCTCACTAACACAAGACAGGTAGGCAAAGACACAAATAGGAGGTGCCAAGTTGGTGGGGCCCAGGAATCCAAGGCCAGCCTGGACAGCTCAGCAAACCGTCTCCATAAAAAGATGTCCCCAGTGTGGCAGGCTTGCTTAAGAACTATGCCACTATTCCCTCCATCCTCTGCCCCTTCTTTTGCTTTTTTTGAGACAGGGTTTCTGTCCTGTAACTCGTTTGTAGACCAGGCTAGCCTTGAACTCACAGAATTCTCTGCCTCCCAGGTGCTGGGATTAAAGGTGTGCGCTCCTTCCTTTATTTTTAAATTGTGACTCAAACGCAGAAGAGTCTTGAGCATTTAGAAACAGTTCATTTCCCCTTCAGCTCTGCTCAGTGCCACTTCCATAATTCTGAAGAGACTCCTGCCTCCAATTCCCCATGATGATGGGTTTTGGATGATGATTCATGGGCATGCCTCTGAGGGATTGCCTTGACTGTGCTATTTGGTGTAGGAAGCCCCAGCCTAAAGTGGGCAGCATCATTCCCTGGGTGAAAATTTCTCTCTGTTCTTGACTGTGCTTGTGATGGGACTAGTTCCTGTCTTGATTTCCTTCTCAACAATGACAGATTGCCTTGAACCGTGACCTAAGGACACCCTTTCTTCCTTAGTTGCTTCCTGTCATGGCATTTTATCACATTAACAGAAATGAAACTAGGCCAGGTGACAAAAGCTGTTGCAGCCATTCTCCTGTGGTCTGAAGATGGTACCCCCAGAGAGTCAGCTGTCCCTCTAGAGCACTGGTTCTCATCTTCCTAGAGCTGAGACCTTTAATACAGTTCTTAATGCTGTGACCCTCAACCATGCAAGCATTCTGTTGCTACTTCATAACTGTAATTCTGCCACTGTTATAAATCATACTGTAAATATGCGACTCCAAAGGAGTCAGAACCCACAGGCTGGGAACCACTAGCTAGAGGAGACTGGCAAATTGTCTTTTTTGTTTCTGAGGTCCCTTCATCTACATACCCTGGGTGACCTGCAACTCACTATGTAGCCCAGGCTGGTCTCTAAATCACAGAGATCTCCCCATTATGCCACCTCTTCTAGAAATCTTCAAAGCACCCATCTGAGCTCTCTGTGCTCTGGTACTGCTGACAGTGCATTCCATGGTATCCTGTCAGCGCTGTCTATCACACAGCAGCTGGCAGCACAGTTCAAGGCCACCTTTCATCCTGGTGAGCAGCGAAGGATGCTGATGGCAGCTCTATGTGGATAGAAAACTCGGCTTTGAGCAAGTTAAGTCATGCAGCTCACCAGGCAAGCAGACACTTCCCTTTGTGCAGGAACCTCACATGGTGATACTATGCCTTGGTGCTACCTGACATTCGGTCTGCATGCAGGCCAGGTGGATGATGGTCCTCTGCTATAAATCCATTTGGAAGATTGACAACTGTGATCAGACAGACTATGGATGGTACAAGACTCTTCCTGGGAAGGAAACATAGATGCCTGTCCCAAGAACCCAAGGAACAACACCACCCTTGAGGAATAAGGGCCTACACAGCCCCCTTCCCTTTTCAGAAACATGAGTGAACCCTAAGACTGTGCACTTGCTGTGAGGACCTCTCGGGCAGTCAATGCCATCATACTTTGGGGGCTAAAACATCACAACTGTGATACAGTACCATGCTGGATCCTTCTCCATCCCCGGGCCCACTTGCCTAGCTTCCTAGCCAGTGAGAGGTGAACATAATCGTAGCTTGTCACACACTTGAATAACGTTCCAAGCTCTTCAAGACTGCCCACTGACATGGGCACTGAATGCCCCTCCCCAGGGAAGCCTATCACACACCTCACCTTGATGCAAATGTAACCTCTGGCCCGAGGTGCTGGTTCCATCCACACATTTCTCACGATGCTGGTATTCAACCAGCTTTACACATTCTAATCAAATGCTCAGCCATGGAGCTACACCCAGAGGCCTATGATCCTGCCATCCCTGTGTCCTGGAGTGGTTCTGGGGGTGGGGGTGGAATTAGCTGAGTCTGTTCTCCTTATGTTGATGTAGCATCATGCTGAGAGTCACAAGTGACAAATCTTGCTACTGCTAACAGGCACTGGGGCGCATCACTGGGTATTAAGAAGCCAGCAGCTGGACTGGGTGGCAATGGTGCATTAGGGAGTCAGAGGCAGGCAAAACTGAGTGTGAGGCCAGCATGGTCTACAGAGAGTGTTCTAGCACACTCAAGGTTACAAAGAGAAATCCTGTCTCAACAAATCAACACACAAAACCAAAAATAAAAAAGAAGTCAGCAGTTGCTAGGGTGGCAGCAGCACACATCTTTAATCCAAGTACTCGGGAGGCAGAGGCAGGTGGATCTCTGAGTTTGAGGCTCTTCTGATCTACAGAATGAGTTCCAGGACAGTGAGGGGTACGCAGAGACAAAACCAAACCAACAAACAGCTGTCTGGATTGGGTTGGCTGGTGGGCATGTCTGTGGAAAACTCTTGACTGTGTTAACAGAGTGGTTGGACCCTTCCATTGCAGAAAATTTCCTAGACTGTAAACGTGCAGGGAGTGAGCACATATGCATTCGGAGACTTGCTCATGACCAGATGTAATGGAATTGGATGTCAGAAGTAAATGGTCTTAACGTCCCTGCTCCGATGAGCTGTGACCTGGAACTGTGAGCTACAAAACCGCTTTCTCCCTTAAGCTGTATCTTAGGGTGTTTTACCACAGCAACAGGAATAAAATGAGGACACATATTAGAAAAGGAAGCACTTGGTCACAGGAAACCCTCCCGGGCAGTAAGCTGGCAGCAGATGGATGGCCTGGGGCCATGACAGCTCTTTTTCTTCCTTAGCCACTCTGCAGTGAGGCTATGACCTGGCATCTCTATGGTCCACCCATGTTTCTGGGTGCACAGTGAAGCTGAGCACCATATTGAAGGCTGCTAGCACTCTGCAACCTTTCCAGACACTGTCAGAACCTGGATTTGTTCATCTATCTGGGAACGGGACTTGAACTTGCTTATTGCAAACACTTGTTTGATGTGTGGCTCATTTCATTCTCTTCAAGGTGTTCTTTGTCCTGCTGAAGAGGCATCTTCCTAGCATCAGACTGGATAGAGACATGTACTTTGAAAACAACCCCACACCACTAGCTGAGGATTGGTCACCTCGGTAAAGATGTTCTCTCCAGTTGTTCTCAGCATTCCCACCCAGTCCTGCCTGCCTGTCTCCTCACTCACGGCAAACCATGAGCCACAAACTGAGACGAGCACAAAGGAAGGAGGACGTGCAGGAGGCTGAGGAGCCTGAGCTGTCCCTTGCACACCACCTCACCACAAGGAAGATCCACTGCAGAGCTCCCTGCAGACACCATTGTGCCTATCCATGCTTCTCTGTGGGGTTTGCCAATGAATGCTTCTGTAGGATGAGAACTGAGGGAAGGGGAATCTGAACCTGTGTCTGGATGGCATGAACGAGCTGGGAGAGCCCTCTTTCAACCAGACACAGGAGTGCGGGCCATGGCCATGGCTTCCCTGTTGAGTTTCATTGCTTTATTAACAGCCAACGATGTGGGCAACAGTTGGGGGTAGAACCATGGCTGCCGCTCTGCTTCTCTGTGTCAGCTCCTAGAGAAGATACTGTCCTACTTTATCACTACAGAGAGGGACACTGTCTAGGCCCAGGGTCCAGTCACTGAGGTTCTACCAGGGAGGACTCTGAGTTGGTTTGCAGGCCCTCTTGGGAGTCAGCAGCCCATGTGGGGCCCTCGACTGTACTGCCACCATATGGGCAGGGCCTTCCTCCACACCAGTTCAGGCATTCAGGAATAGTTACTGTCAAAGTCTTTTCTTTTTACTTTTCAAGATAAGGCTTCTCAGGCCAGGCGGTGGTGGCGCACACCTTTAATCCCAGCACTCGGGAGGCAGAGGCAGGAGGATCTTTGTGAGTTCGAGGCCTGCCTGGTCTACAAGAGCTAGCTCCAGGACAGGCTCCAAAGCTACAGAGAAACCCTGTCTCAAAAAACTAAAAACAAAAAAAACAAAACAAAACAAAAAAGATAAGGTTTCTCTGTGTTGCCTTGGCTGTCCAGGAACTCATCTCGAACCTAGAGATCTGACTGCCTCTGCCTCTGTCTCCCTAAATGCTAGGATTAAAGGTGTGTGCCATCACAAGTGACAAATCAAGTCTTCTAAAGACAGAGTCTTATGTGTCCCAAACTGGCCCTGAATTCATTTCTGATTCTTCCGTCTCCACTTCCTCAATGCTGACGGTTACAGGCGTGCACTTCCAGGTGCTGGGATGGAACCTAAGATCTTATGCATACTAGGCAAATACTCCGGCTTCGGACGCACAGACCAGCCCTGGAACCAAAGTTCTTATTATGGTATCATGCTGGTTTTTAACAATGGAATCTGAACCTAGGGTTCAAGAAGTCTGGAAGACCTTCCACAGAGTCCAGTAATATATAGGACACAACTTCAACACCTTCATTTGATGAAGGTCCTGATATGGCACTGGTGAAGGCAAGCGGAGAATGGAACAGGAGATGACAGGCGCACGGTTATGCCAGGAAAGCATCTGAGAATTAGGAAGCAGAGCAAAGGGACAGCAAGGCTAGCCATGGCTCTGTGGGTTGACTGAGGTTAGAGGCAAGATGAGGGAAGCGCAAGGTTTGTCTGCAGTACTGAGTGACAGCAGCCCAGACTGAATTTGTCAGCATTCCATCTGTGACTGTGGAGTAATCTCACTGTCAAAGGACACCTCAATCCTCTTCTGAGGCATAAGAAACTTGGGAGCCAATGAGTGATGGGGTATTCTGAACTAGCAGAGCATATGGACTGGGAGTAACTGGATCTGAGCTCATTACATAGAGGGTGACCTATACACCATATGTGGAGACTTTGCGAATGTGACCTGGGACCTTCTACCGAATGGAAGGCCTTCACAGGGACATAGGCTGCTGACTGCAGGGAACAGAGCAGGAGGGCAAAGGACCCAGCTGCTCCAGACTCCATCCAGTACCTCACCTGTCAGCCCCACCTGTTTGCTTGTGAGTTATGAACTGATCACTGGTCTCTTTATCAGTCACCTGCTTTCCTTGGTGTAGGAATGTTTGGCCCAGGGCATGAAGCCCAAGATGGAATCTGCCTTCTAACCAGAATAGGTGGAGCTTTTTCAGGTAGATTCTAAGGTGAATTCAGAGTCTTAGGTGGCTAGACAAGGAAGCAGGCCAAGGCTCTCCCGAGCTGCAGAGTGGGCTCTGTCTGTGGCCTGGCCAGGGCTCACCTGATCTGCCAAAGTCTGCTGCAGCTTCTGGGCCAGGAGCTAAGCAGATGGTGCTGGCCACAAACCTAGAACCAACAGGCAGCAAGCCCAGATGTCATTCAAAGGCTTAGGAGCTGGAAAACCCTGGAGCTAATTTGGCCCATCTCCATTACTCAAGAGGACAGGTTTAATCACAGAAGTACCTCAGGCAGGCAACAACCCACAGCTTGGCTTTTTTTTTTTTTTTTTTGCATAGAGCACAGCCTCTCTCTTCTGAAAAACATCTGCCTCCTGTCTCTTTACACTGAGTAGGGGCTGGAAGGAGACAGTATGGCTTGCTGAGAAGTCCCAGGCAGTGCTGGGTATTTCTGGGCCTGAGACTTCATCCTACCTAGCTTCACTTTCCCATATGCCTGACCTCTCAATCTTGTTTCTTCATTTGGAAACTGAGGTACAGGATTAGAACAGAATTTTAAAATCTACAACTCAAAACTTTTGAACGTGTGCCCACCACCCTGGAGTGTCAAGTGCAAACACCACACCTTTTTGTCATATAACACACAATGCACAACTTGTGGAACAAACATGTTGTTACTATGACCTCAACACTAGTAGTGTGGAACACACAATCTACACACCAGCAAGGGCTCTGGGAGGTGCACAGCTGGCTGAGACGGCACCCTACAGTGCTCTGGAACCTAATCCTATGCACTTGAAAGGAGTTGATTTGGGCCCTTGCTATTCCATGGTCCAGGACAAGGTACAACCTAACTCCTGAGTCCATACTTAATTTTCATCCATGTTTTACTTTCAAAGTAAAAAGTTCTTTTTCCCACTTCATTTTGACTGGCTGTGTGCTACAGTACTAGCTGGGGATGGTGTTCAGCTCTGCAGGAGGCAGGCACAGTTTTCCTCTTAGTCTGGCAGGTTCTCTAACACGAAGAGAGGACTGAACTGCAGGGATCCTCCTCTTCTCACGGGGCTCTGCTCATGAGCTCAATTCTGCCTGCCTGTGCACCGACTCAAGAGTCACACAGTTCAAGCTCCTACCCACTGTGTGCCATAGCAGGAAGGTATACTGCGAGTTGGTGCTATGGAGCCAAGGTCAGTAGGCCCTGCCTACTGGCTACCAGCACCTATGGGAGAACATAAAAAGGAGACAAGTTTAGTTCTTGGGTATTAACTCAAGCTGGGCCAGAAAGCCACAGCCTCAATGGCCAGCAGCACTAACATGGCCAGGGCTTCCCTGCCTCTCCATAGCAGTTTGTCTTGAACCCAGCAGCACTAGTTCCTGGAGGCTGCCAAATGGACGTGCAATCTAACCGTCACCCAGAAGTAGGTCTATGGTCTAACCCAAAATCATTCTTCGGTGCCTGTCAAGTATTAAGGCGCTGGGCAGTGGTGGTGCACACCTATAATCCCAGGACTTGGGAAGCAGAGGCAGGTGGATCTCTGTGAGTTTGAGGTCAGCCTGGTCTACAGAGTGAGTGCTAGGACAGAACAGGCTCAAAGCTACACAGAGAAACCCTATTTTGAAAAACAAAACAAAAAACAAATAAAAATAATAATAAAAAAAAAGAAAGCAGTTTTGATGACAGGGCTACATAGAGAGCATTTGTCTAAAATAAAAAACAAAACTAAGTTTGAGGCTACAATGTTATTCTCCCCAGCATATCTGCAACGGGGTAAGAGATATTAGGCCTGACTTGTGAATATTGCCTACCATGCCGGAGACCAGAGCTGGCTCAGAGCCTTCTGGATGACAAGTACGTCATAAAGAATCTGTAGCCTCTGCCTTTGGGTGCTGACATTCTGGAGGGGGTAGGGCTCCGTGATCCCGGCTGGTGGCTCTGGGACAGACTGACTAGCAGAGGTGGTAGATACAGAGGCCAGACATGTGAGCAGCCAGCCACGCATACATGAGAGAGCCCCAACGAAACCCCCGGTGCCCAGGGGCATCCCTGGCTGTCTCTACACTTGCAGGGAAACTGGCAATGTCTGTGATGCCACCAGGAAGGGAGGGACAGTGGGAGAGGCCTCTCCAGAGAGCTGCTGCTACTGACGGCCTTCCATCAGTTACCGCAGTTGTGGGCACCCTTGGCCGCTCTCCCCACAACAAAGCAGACTTCCCATAGGCTCACACTGTGCTGTCCCACAGCTGTGCTCATCTTACTAGTAGCAAATTTAGTTAAGTGTCAGACGTATCCACAAAACAAGTCAATGTTGTACCTAAACATCCTTTTGAAATCCTCTGGCAGGGAGCTGGAGAGATGGCTCAGTGGTTAAGAGCACTGTTTGTTCTTCCAGAGGTCCTGAGTTCAATTCCCAGCAACCACATAGTGGCTCCAAACCATCTGTAATGAGATCTGGCACCCTCCTCTGGCGTGTGGGTATACATGGAGGCAGAAAGTTGTATACATAATAAATAAATATATCTTTAAAAAAAAAATCCTCTGGCAAATGAGTTAAGTTTCTGACCAGGAAAATGAGGCAATGCTGACTTTCCTCAGGTGACATGTGACTGTAGCCATCAGCAACCCTTGTTAGGGTAAAGGGACCTGCTTCCAACAATCTGTTACAATCCTGTTACACTCTTTCCCGGGAGCTCTGGGCTCCATGACACTATCCAATCTATGGGAGGCTACTTAGAAATAGGCATCAAGCTCCAAGACATCTTGCCCCCAGGGTCAGCTATAAGAACAGTAACATCCCAGCAAGGTGCTCAGCATCAGGTTATATACTTACCACATCCAAGGAGTTTGTGCCCTGCAACAGAGCCATCTTGACAAACCAACTCTGAGTCGTCACCTTACTAACCAATCTGCACTGGAGCCTGCTTATTCTACTGCTGGGTGAGTCATCTGTCACCTCATGGATAATTGCATGAGGGAAGGAAGCTTTCTCAGTAGGGCACAGAATACACGAATAACAAACTGGTTCCTCTGAAAACAACCAATGCCTATGAAGTCTCTTACACACGCCCTTCCTGTATTGTTATGTACACACCTACCATTTCAGACAGCTTTCCAGGCAGACCCCACTTGGAGGAACTGCTGCCCACGGCCAGCACCATGGATGGGTTTGGAACCTCATCCACACTGAATTGAAGTACATGGTGCTCTGCAGACAAAGGCCCTCTAGGTAGCAGCAATATCTGCTTTCAGAGCTCTCAGGTTACAGTTGCCCTGTGGATGGACTCCTGCCTAAGACTGCAACCCTGCTGCTATGGACTTGGGCCATAGCGACTAGCACAGAGGAAACTGCACACCGAGCTCAGCTGAGAGGATGGGGCTGAGTCATTTCAGGACCTCGCCATCAACGGCCAAAAATCTGGATATCCTGGCAGGGGCAGTCTTTCAAATTCTCAATATTAATTGAAAAAATTTTAACTTTATTTTTAGTGTTTTTTATTTTCTTGCTTGTTTTTTTTTGAAACAAAGTCTCTCTATGTAGACCAGACTAGCCTCACTCAGAGCTCTGTCTGCCTCTGCCTCCTAAGTGCCGGGATTAAAGGTGTACTCCAGCAACGGCTCAATTTTTTTTTTTTAAGTTACTTATTTGTGTACATGTGGGAATGTGTGCCACAAGAATACACATGGAGTCAGAGGATACAACTTGTGAGTCAGTACTTGTCTACCATGTGGGTCTCAGGCATCAAATTCAGGCCATTGGGCTTGGTGGCAAGGGTCTTTTACCCATTAAGCTACCTCGTGGCTCATTTTTGTTTTTTTCTGAGACAGGTTTTCACTATGTAGCTCAGGTCGGCCTCAGACTTGTGATCATCCTGTCTCAGCCCACCCCCATTTCAAAGCTGGGCCCACAAAGGTGTACCAGCACCTAAGTCACCCTGGCTTTTGTGTGCATTGCCCGATATTCTGATGTATCGCAGAGACCCTGGCACTCACACCTCATGGTGAGTGGGTCACCAGGAAATCCTTTTAGGAGGCATGTCTTCACACCCTTGCCCATGTTTGTATCAACTCATCTTCTCAGTCTGGAAAAAGCCTGCATTATTGTAAGGGAGTCACCTTGTGGTGAACTGATTTTCTGAACTCTAATTTCTTAGCCATTAATGACGGATGGCTTGTGTCCCCCTGAAGGGAAGACTCAAGGATCAAAAACTAACTGGTAGTTTCTCCTAGAACACTTTTACCTTTCTCAGTTTTACAATCACAATCTATTTCAAAGAGGAACATAAGAGGGTCAAGGGTTACCGCCTCTCAAGTGGCTATCCAAAACCTTAGCAGGGCTCACTTCAAAGGCCACCTTGCTGTCCCACTGACCTTCAGCAGTCTCCTTCACTTTAGCTTTAAGTTTCCTCAAAAGAACTTAAAATTGTTAGAAGGCACATGTGCACAGACACACAATCATACACACAAAAAAATTAAAACTTAAAAAAAGGATATCTAAAACAAGTATTTAAGCGAGCAAGTCTCTCTCCACAGTAGTCCTCCATTTCCTTTCTGTGTGGAATCTGTCTGAGAGGTAACGGCAGCAAATCAGGGCTGTCACTCTTGTCCATCCACCCCTACTACATTTTCAGATCTAGCTGGGGAATGGGTGCCAAGATGTGTATAATGGAGTCAATAATGGACAACCTGGTTTTCTCCTTTCACCAACTGGGTCTTGGGGATCAAACTCAGGCCATCAGGCTTGGTGACAAGCAACTTTGTCCCTGAGTCGTCTCTCCGGCCAATCTGTGCTGATTTAGGCACTACCACCACTATAAACTATTGTGCTTGTGGACTCTTGGCAAACACACTTGCTAACTCTCCTTCTGGATGACTCATACTTTGCTTGAGTCAGAGAAGAAAATTTTTCTGTCCAGAAAAAATTTCAATTAAGGGGCCGGCACTGGCCAGTGTGCATTGGAAAGGTGAATTAAGACATCATGCAATGGAAAGATTAGCAAGTCCCAAGCTTCATGCGTCCATCTCCTGCTAGTCAAGGCCTGCACGGGAACCACAGTTCCCACGAACAGTAGTCTGACAGCTTTGGTCATAGCTGAAAACATGGCCTATCTCATGTGTGGCAAATCTTATCAGACAGGATTCCCTCCAAAAACGAAACCTGGCAAGAAACAAGACAAGGTCTACAAACTCTCAACATCTCAATGACCCTTAACATTGGGAGAGGGAGAACCAGACACACAGCAGGAACACCAGAGGCTGCAGTCATGATCCACCCAGCCACAACCTCTCAACATCATTGCCATTCCAACAACTACACCTACTGCTGCTACTGCAGGGCCTGTCCTTGTCCTTCCAGACCAGTCCTTCCTCAGACAGACCAACAGCATATACCACCTTTGCTAACACATACATGCCTGCCTCTATCTCCTGCCACCCGTTCCTTCCCTATCACGGTGGAAGACACCTGTGTGCATCCCTGCTTCAGATCAAAAGCCCTTTGAAGAAGGGTGCCAAAACGTAGGCCTTCAGTGTTGATGAGTGCCAGGTTCTATGCTCTACACTTCACAGACACCCAACAGGGAACCCTCTGTTGTTGCCTCAGCTTACCTGTCCTTGTACTTGATCACGGCATCCACAATCTTCTTCATCTTCTTGGTAAGGTTAGGAGGGTTTGGGGACAGTTTCTCGGCAGGAGGCCGTCCACGCTTCTTCTGCTTCTTGCTTTCCTCATCTTTGTCACGGCTGCGGGTGCTGGTGGTCGGGGTGGAGGAGCCGGCCTCGCTGTCCCGCTTGCGCTTGCGTGAGGATTTCTTCTGCCGGACCTCCTCTTCGATCTCCTCCAGCGTGCCCTCCTCGATGGCCTTCAGGGTCAATAGTGGTAAAATAGGACAGCCAGCACCCAGGTCGACAAAGAAGAGGCCACAATGCACGCTCCTAGGGCCCGGCTAGGGAGGGAGGTGGCCCCCATACTGATGTTCTTCCAGCATGGCTGGCTCAGGGCACAACATGTACTGGGAACCCTGACTTACCTCCTATAGGTAGGAAAGTCCGGTGCTCTCTCCCACTTTGATGCCCCACCCAGTGTCCAATCAAAAGACTGACTACACAGGATCATGAATGAGCCAGGCAAAAAAGCCTAGCCACATAGGTACAGACATTTGGAAGACCCTGCTCCAGGCTCTGTCACCATCTACTTAAAAAATTTTTAAATTAATTTATTGACCGACTATATGTATTGTGTATGCATGCGTGTGACAAGTGGCAGTGGAGATGGAATTCAGAGGACAAGGTATGGGAATTGGTTCTCTCTTTTTACCATGTGGGCTCTAGGGATTGAATTCGGAGGTCATCAGGCACAGTGGCAATCACCTTTACCTACTGAACTACCACACTAGTGCCCTGTGGTAGTTTCAAAGAAACTGTCCCCCAAAGGGAGAGGCACTATTAAGAGGTGTGGCCTTGTTGGAGTAGGTGTGCCACTGTGGAGACAGGCTTTGAGGTCTCATAGACGCTTAAGTCACACCCAGTGAGAAAGACACTTCCTGTTGCCTGTGGGTCAAGATGCAGACCTCAGCTCTTCTCCAACACCAAGTCTGCCTGCATGCCACCATGTCACAGCATGGTGATGAAGGACTGAAACTGAAAAGGTGAACCACCCCAATTAAATGCTTTCCTTTTAAGAGTTCCTGTGGTCATATTGTCTCCTCACACTAGTAGAAACCCTAAGACATGCCCCATCTACTCTTTTTAGCTGTTGATCAGTACAGAGTACAGTGGCATCAGGTGCTCTCGATGTTTCAGTGCAGCTGTGGGGCTGCAGCACAGGTTTACTGTGTTGTACACACTTCTCCTTTTACTACTACTATTATTGTTGCTTACTCCCCCACCCTGAGTTATGGGTGAGGCGTGTGCCGACACACCCAGCTTTCCTGTCCTTTTCTCACTCTACTTTGTGATGCGAAGGATGGGATTCAGCTCTCAGGCAGGCTAACTAAGCAGTGTCCTGGAGCTGCCGTGCTAATGCACAGCCTGTCTGCTCAATTTTTCAGTGTACTAACTGCACTAATGTAATTCAGACAAATCCTTAGGCACTTTAATGTGTGTCCTTTCTTTTTCTTTTAAAAAAAAATTTACTTTTTTTCTGTGTTTGAGAGAGATCCCATAGCCCAGAACAGAGAATCAGAATCCCTGGAGCAGGAATTAATGGTAGCTGTGATGTGGATGCTGGGAACTGTAACTTGGGCCCTCTGAAACAGTCATCGTAAGTGCCTGTCACACTGAGCCACCTCTCCAGCCTCACCTTACTGCTGTGCTGGGGATGAGACCTAACGTGAAGGGCATGCCAAAGAACAATAGTTAACTTTCAGAATATTCTAGGGGAGCTTGGGATCAGGAGAGAGGCCTGGATCCAAAAGACCTAGCAGGTCACTGTTTTACATGTGGATTGTGGTGTCCAGGCACAGGGCTGCATGCTGAAGTCAGATGAACCCTGGCTCTCAGACAGTCATACAGCTCAGTATGGTATGACCAAACCCCACAAGAAGAGTGACAGTTGAGCTTCAAGCTGAAGCAAGGAGGAGACAGGGAAAGCCTCTGAGCCAAGGAAGCAGTATTAGGGCATGTAGCAGCTGGTGAGACACACCTGTGAACTCTGCCGCACCCAGAAATGACTGTTCCCCAAATTCATGTCAACACAGAACTTCACAACTTGATCTACAAGGTCCTTACAATCTGTTAATGATTTGTTTAGGTGGGGAGTAGCGGTGGTGGAACCCTGGGCCTCAAGCCTGACAGCCTGACTGAGATGCAGCACCAGCCCTCTTCTCACTCATTACTTAATCTCACGCATGCACGCAGCCATCAGCTCTCCTGGAGCTGGAGATACAGGGGGTTGTGGGCCACTTGATGTAAGTGCCAGAAATTGAACTTGGGTCCTTTGCAAGAACAGCCCATGCTCTTAATCACTAAGTCATTCCTTCATGCCCTCCATCCTGGTGAGACAGGGGCAGGAACTAGAGAAAGTAGGCCACAAGTCAAGAGCTGCTGGAGTCCCAGAAGCTGGAAAAGCCAAGGATATTGCCCAGGGCCTGAGGGAAAATGACCCTGCTGGCAATTTGCCTTCAGTTTCCCAGGTTCTCCAACAGAGAGAGTGTTTTAAAACTGTGTTGAATGGCACGATCATGGTACTTAATCAGAGCAGTCTCAGTCCTGTTGGTGGTCAAATAAGCTCTAAGATCTGGACACAGTGGCCAGAAGAGTGCAAGAATCACATGCCCACTGCAGCGTGGGAAAGGGCTGGGGTTAGAGATTTCACGAGTGTGAATGGATTTGTTTGAGACACGGTCTTCAGTAATCCAGGGTGGCCTTGAACTTCTGATTCTCCTACCTCTATCTCCCAAGTGCTGGGGTGACAGACATGTGCCAGCATACTTAGCTTTATAACTATAAATGTATTATAATGTAAGATGTACTCACTGGCAAAATAAGTGTCTTTAGCGAATGCTGCCAAACAGCTGGATATGCGTACCAGGCATTCAAACTAGACCCTATTTCTCATACTTATAAAAACCCAAAATGAATCAGAACTTTTTTGTTTATTTCTTTTTCAAGACAAGGTTTCTTTGGGTAGCTCTGGCTGTCCTAGAACTCACTCTGTAGATCAGGCTGGCCTCAAACTTGAAGACCTCTTTGTCTCTGCCTGCCAAGTGCCAGGATTAAAGGTATGAACCACCACCACCCGGTTCACAGACCTTAATGTGTGGAATAAACATGAGGTCTAGGAGATATCTCAGTGGGAATGTATCTGTTTTACAACCTAAGGACCTGAGTTTAGATGCCCAGTACCCACATAAATGGGAATGATGGAATGCATCTTCAGTCCTGGTATGTGTGGGGTGTGTGGAGACAGGCTGTCCTTGAGTTGATTGTCCAGTTAGTTTAGCCAAGAGAAAACACCAAAAGGGACTAGACAGATGGCTTGGTGGTTGAGAAAGTACTGGCTGCTCTCCCACAGAATCTGGGTTCTATTAGCTACACTCACATGATGGTTCACAACCATCTATAACTCGAGTTTCAGGGGATCTGATTGATGCCTTCTTCTGGCCTTCATAGGTAGAGACATACATGCAGGCAAAATATCCATATACATATATACATAAAACATACGTACATATATACATAAAAGTAAATAAGTCTTTAGGGAAACAAAACACTAAGAGACATTCAAATTCATGATGTGTTTTTTTTTCTTTTTAAAAAAAAGATTTATTTTTACTATTTTATGTATGTATTTTCCCTGCATCTATGCCTGTGTACTACATGTGTGCCTGATGCCAGAGGAGGTGAGGTGGTGAGCCTCCATGGGTGCTGGAAATTGAACCCAGATCCTTTTTCAGTAAGTGCTCTTAACCACCGAGCTAACTCTCCAGCCCCAGAAGTGCTCTATTTTAAAAAGTAAAACTACAAACCTCTCAAAACAAAAGGCAAAAAGTCAGGCCTGTTGGTACACAACTAGAACCCTAGCACTTGGGAGACTGAGGCAGGATCACCATGAATATGAGTTTGAAGAACACCTGGGAGTCTAAACAATTACCAGGCTAGCTAGGGTTCAAACAGCTCTAAGGATAAGGATAAGGATAGTATAAGGATAGAAACAAAATAGAAAACAGGGATAAGTCTTTGTGTGCTTGAATTTGGCAACTTTTAAATATATAATCAAAGCGTAAACAATAAAGATAAATAACACCACCAAGGTGGCTCATGAGAGTTCGCTACCAAGCCCCATATCAGATGGTGGAAGAGAACAGACTCCTGTAAGTCCTGACTTCCATGAGTGCCTCGGTATGTATGTGCCTGCACGCACAAACAAATCTCATATGCATACACAACAATAACAAATAACCTTAAAAATGAAAAATCCTTTGTGATGTCAAGGTTATCAAGAGGGTAAAAGGGGGAGGAGGGTTCAGGGATTAAGAGCCCACACTGCTTTTGCAAAAAATCCCTAGTTCAATTCCTAGCACCCATGTCAGCTGACTCACTTCCCTGTCCCAACTCCATCTCCAGCAATCAGTTGCCCGCTTCTAGATATGGTGGCTTGTGAGCATGAACAAATACACACAAAGAGATGAAAAAGAACGAGAGAAGAGGAATCTACTGCTATGTGTATCTATAAAAAGAGATTTATGGCCTGGTGGTGGTGGTGCACACTTTTAATCCCAGGACTCGGTGGAGACAGGTGGATCTCTTGAGTTTGAGGCCAGCCTGGTCTACAGAGCAAGTTCTAGGATAGCCAGGACTGTTACACAAAGAAACCTTGTCTTTGAAAAAAAACAAACAAAAAACAAACAAAACAAAACAAAAAGAAAGATTTATAAGCTCTACTGGGGCTGGCAAGATGGCTTAGTAAGTACTTGTATTTGGTTCCCAGGATTCACACAGTAGAAAGTCAGAATTGCCTATCAAGTTGTCCTTTGACCTCTACACATGCCATGCCACCCCAATATACATATACACACATTTCAGATAAATAAATGTAAACATAATTTTAAAAAAGAGACCAGGTGGTGGTGGTACACACCTTTAATCTCAGTACTTGGGAGGCAGAGACAAGCCTCTGAGTTTGAGGCCAGCCTGGGTCTACAGTGAGTTCCCAGATAATAAGCTCTAAACAGAGAAACCCTGTCTTAGAAAAACAAAAAACCTTTTAAAAAGAGAAAGAGTAGGCACTACTGTGTGTTTATAAGGCCACCTACTCATGAGGCTGAGGCAGAAGGACTGTTTGAGCCCATGAGTTGGAAATCAGAACGGGCAACACAGTTAGAAAATTTTCTCAAAGGGGTAGGGGTGGGTGGTAAGGGACATGAATAGATAAATTTATGCAGAAGATACAGGAATGGGCAAGAAGCACACAAAACATACAACCAAGGCAAGAGATAAAAGATGTTAGTGAGGATGTGGTAAACCCAAGGACTGGCACATGTGTGGCTGGCCATCTCTTCTATCAATATCATTCCAAGCTACACACAAGAGACAAGAAGACAGGCCCACATATAGTTACCATATATCAACCAAAACAGCTCCTCAAATGAAGCAACACAAACACCAACCAATGATGGAAAGACAGCATGAGGAATTCTCCACAATGGCGCACACTACCCAGCCAGGGTTGTCCTGGAATTCTCCTTAATCCTCTTGTCTCAACCTCAGGATTATAGACCTGAGCCACCACACTGGCTTTCCTGCTGTGCTCTCTAGATGAGGTTCTTCTGAGTTCCCAGGCCCAGGCCACACAGCAGGGACACAGGGATCATGCTTCAATTGCCACCTTCCTAATCCTAAAGAGCTGCTTCCGGGCTGTGCTCACAACACGACTCCAGGGCTAGATTGTGAATCACAATTATTAGCTTACGCTCCTAATATCAAATGCCAGTCTTAATGCCAGACACTTGGGACTACTCAGCTATGTCCTCACTCACCATCTGCAACTACTGCTGCATGGACAGCTGCACCGCACCAGAAGGATGTTGCCCTGCCCTCTGTGTGCCTATGGGCGGTCAGCTCAGAAGCAGGCAGGGACTTGAAACCTCAGCCTTCTCCACAGTTGGACTATGAGCCCAGTTCCTGGCCACCTCCAGGTAAACTTGCTGACTATTTATCAGGTCTCTTATCAGTCAACCACATCAAGAGGCAAGTACCCACACTTGGAGAGCCCAGGAGAGCTGACGGCACGCTAGGGGCTGCACAGTGACAACAGCATGGCTCTTCCCTGTGGTAGCTATAGAGCTGGGAACTATAAAGGTCCTTAGAAGCCATGCAGTGGTCAATGTAGCCAACAATGTGGGAAGGCGCCAGCTGGGATGACCCAAGAAGGCCTGGCCTCTGCTCCCAGCCCTGCCTGGCATGGTCTGTGTCGCACAGCCCTCTCAGGCATGTACCTTGAGCCACTGCTTCTCTGTCAGTGAGTCACTGTAGTCCACCTCCTTGCGGTGGCGGGAACCACGGCCAAACATCTTCTCCTCTTCCTCCTCACATGTGAGCCGTTCTACCTCAGCATCATCCTTGATGATCCAAGATGGAAGCTCATCCTCTTCCATCAGGCGTGGCTTCCGCTTGGGGTTGCGGGCCTCTTCACGCCGGCGGTCCAAGTCCATGCGCTGTGATGTGGGGTGGTAGGTAGAAGGGTAGAAAGAAGTCAGCACAGTGATCAATAGCCCTCGGTGTGGGCCTCACGGGAACCAGCTCACTGCCTGCAGGCACACTAGGTGTTGAAGAGTTATCCGACAGTGATTCATTTTGGAGACTGACTGGACCTGGCTGCTACAGCAGACTGTTAAGAGGGAGCCTTTGGGCTAAGAGTCCAAAGGGTCTGAGGTCATATATAGAAATAGCAGTATAGTGTCCCTCACTATCCCTACAACATGAAGGTCAGCTGAAGTCGTAAGAAAGCTACAGAAGTAGGAACAGCAGCTCCAATAACTACAGGGATAGCACTATCATCACTGAGTCTGTGTGGTCTCAGCCCAGGTGCTCACCATGAAGAGGTCAAACTCTTCTTCATGCCGGGCAATCATCTGGTTGACGGTCTCATCATCAGGTACCTCATCTTCCTCCTACAAGATTGCAAAGCTTTAGTTTGACTGTGGTGGGGCTGGGCTGGGTGGTGGCCAGGCTCAGAGGTGAGCAGCGGTGTCCGTCCATAGGAATGAGCTGATGAGCTGGAGGTCCCAGGCTGGCTGCGGTGGAGGCTCCCACACGTCAGCAAGAGGCACACACATACACACACGCACACGCACGCTCTGTGGGGTCAGGCCCTTGCTGGCCAGTCTCAGCGAGAAGCCGAGAATTGAGTGGGCGTGGAGACTGAACTACCCCTCTCACCTTTAGAGGTGGCTCCTCCAAGTCGGGGTTGACGCCCGCTGGCGGAGGGGCAGTGTGGGCGAAGCTGGCACTGCCGCTGCCCGTGCTGCAGTGTCTGCTCTGTGGATAAATACAGGACTTCAGTCTCCAGGGCTGTCAATGCGGCGTCTGTCACCAGCAGTTTAGAAAAAAACCCACTTCGAAGGGAAAGCAAGTGCGCATCCTCTTTCTGCTCAGCCCACACTCCCTTTACTCCAAAGGGACGCAAAAAAAAAAAAAAAAAAAAAAAAACCAAAAACCAAAAAACCAAAAAACAACCAAAAACAAAAAAACAAGAGTGCAAAAAAGGTACAAAACTGAAAATGAAAGCCTCATGCATCCACCACTCACGCTGGGCCAGGATGGCACCACGCTCACCTCATCCTGCTCCTCATGCTCCAGGATGGCCTGCAGGAAGGCGCGCCGCTCATGGCTGGATGACTTCTGGTCAAACATGCCTGCCTGGATAACCTTCTGGTCCACATTCAGTTTGTATTTGGCAGCGGCCAGGATCTTCTCCTCCACACTATTCACGGTGCACAGACGGAGCACACGCACCTCATTCTGCTGCCCAATTCGATGGGCACGATCCTGTGCTTGCAGGTCCTTGAAAGAGGAGGTGGGTCAGTATGAGGAATTCTAGATATCATGTTTAGCACTGGCTTGCAGCTTCATGAGCCAGGAACCCAAGAATGGAACCTGTGATCTGTCCCTAGAGGCCTGGAGGAGCCCTGTTTAGCCCATAATAGCTGTCTACTTTCCTGAGACACAATAAATACTATCTTTTAAAAACAAACAAACAAACCAACAAACATACATCTATTTTAAGTGAGAGAGAGAGAGAGAAAAAGAGAGAATGTGTAACATATAAATACCCACTAGGCACAGAGGAGGGTGTCAGAGAACATAGAAATACTGTGTGCTACCTGACACAGATGCTGGGAACCAAACTCAGGTGCTCTGCAATTATATGCTCTTAATTGCTGGGCCACCTCTCCAGCCCGACAATTCTTTTTTAAAAAGTCACCCTAGGGTAACTCGTAGAGTAACACTCTTGAGCAGCCCTTGCAAAAGCTCCAAGGCATGGCCAATGTCACAGCTATGGGAATGGCACTTCTGGGCATTCTGGGTCTGGGGCAAACATTTTTGAGCCCCAGTACAGGCAGCACAGATGGGTACAGGAAATAGAGTAGTCAGCTCCTGACAGCATGGCAGTCAAGGCTGCAGTATTATTTCTGTCATTTCTAGCAGAGTAAGACTGCCTGCAATTCTCTTTGGGCCAGAAGCTGTGTGTGACAAGCTGGTTATCAACAAATTTTTCTCAATTAGAGACCACGACCATCAGAACAGAAGGGACTTGTTTGACAGTTGGCCCCCAGGTACAACAGGATGATGGCTGGCAAGAGTGGCCTTGATGATGTGCCCCTGGCTGGCCCTGAAGTGCCTCTGCTTGACTTCTGTTATTACCTGAGCATCTCTTAGGAATTGGCCCATCAGTAGCATCTGGGTGGAAACCACACTGACACTCACAGAAATGACAGAGTGACCACCTAGGCAATTTGAGCATCACATGG
Source organism: Chionomys nivalis (assembly GCF_950005125.1). Taxonomy (NCBI): domain Eukaryota; kingdom Metazoa; phylum Chordata; class Mammalia; order Rodentia; family Cricetidae; genus Chionomys; species Chionomys nivalis. The sequence goes on along the minus strand of NC_080089.1, from coordinate 21,189,253 downwards.
GTCATTTCTACTAGGTCTGTCAGGCTGTGGCAATGACATGCCACAGACTATCGATGGGAGGGAGTCATCTACACACAAGCAGCCTGCACGTGAATGGAATGCCTTATAACTACGGCAATCACTTATTTTCAGGGCTGATCTAACTAGAGCAGTGGTTCTCAACTTTCCTAATGCTTTAATCCTACTCTTTAATACAGATTCTTCATGGTGTAGTGACCCCTGACCATAAAATTATTTTCTTTTTTTTTTTTTAATATTTATTTATTTATTATGTATACAACGTTCCTTCCATGTAGCTTGCATGCCAGAAGAGGGCATCAGATCTCATTACAGATGGTTGTGAGCCACCATGTGGTTGCTGGGAATTGAACTCAGGACCTCTGGAAGAGCAGGCAGTGCTCTTAACCTCTGAGCCATCTCTCCAGCCCCATAAAATTATTTTCATTCCTACTTTATAACAGTAATTTTGCTACTGTTATGAATTATACTGTAAACTGTTTACAGATAATCTTAGGCGATCCCTGTGAAAGGGTTGTTTAACCCCTCCCCAAAGGGTCATGACTTGTTAAGAACCACAGGACTAAAGGGTCCTTGCAAAAGTGCCCCAAGAGGACAAAAAAGGCTCCCTAGGGGCTAATTAATGGTCACTGAATAAATAGACAGAAAATATAGACATCTGTCTGTTGAACTAGAGGATAATATAAATGTCTTGGAGCTCTTAGATTCTGCTGGGCACTTTGCAGCAGAGGCAACCGTCAAAAAGCTTTACATGTCTCCTCTGGAGCGGTGACAGACAATGATGGCCAAATGGGACAGGACCACACCACTACACATCAAACACATCACTATTGTGTGTGCCTGGTAGATGCAGAATGATGATGGGAATGGGGACTTCAGTTCACCTTACAGACTAGCATGTGCATTGCAAACTAAAACAACATAGTAAACCTATATGAGGAGACAGGGCGAATTTGTTACTCATCTTCAAAATGTCAAAAGTACGAACAGCACGCCCTGGCACCTTCTGACATGGGGCCCCCGAGCAAATGTGGCTAAGAAGCAAGAAGAGGTAATGAACAGAGCACAGAGCTTGCCCAGGTTTGGTTTTACTGAATGGGACTGCATGTGGGGTTCAGGACGGGTCTAGAAGGGCTGTGCCCCAGTGACAAGTAATCATCAGTCCTGTAGATGAGGCTGTTTTCCACCTTTTTATCAGTTGTGGAACCCAAGAACTGTATGGTAACTATAATGCTGTGTGTGGGGCCTGGAGACTAATGTGGGCTAGAGAAGAACTCTACCTCTGTGCTAGTTACTGCCCACATACATCCAGGAATAAAAACATGGAGACTAGAAAGAAAGTCCTCCTCAGGCAGGGTGCAAGGTCACTTCCACTTTGAGGAGCAGGAGGGGAATCTGCTTGGTTTGCTCCCTGACCACCATGGACCAGTGAATGTACTTCTCACAGCTCCCAGGTTAGGGAGAGCATTGGGGAGGAAGTGGACACTAAGAAAGGAGGAGTCCCCTCTCCACGGCCAGTGCCTTTACCTGGTGGGGATTCCAGTCACTGTCAAAGATGATCACAGTGTCAGCTGACTGCAGATTGAGGCCCAGCCCCCCGGCACGAGTACTGAGCAGGAAAATGAAGTACTCAGAGCCAGGCTCATTAAAGGTTTTCAGCAGCATGCCCCGGTCCTCTGCTTTTGTGGTTCCTGATAGGCACAGGAGAAGAGGGTCAGGAGGGTGACCAGGGGTGGGATATGCAAAGGAGCTTGTGCCCTGGCATCAGGAATGGTGTTGCAGGGGACAAGAGCCACAGCTATCCTCTACAGGGTGAAAGGATCAATCAGAGAAGGACTCGGAGGTACAGTGTATCATTACTGAATGTCATCATGCCTATCTCAGGAGATAAAAAAATGGGCCCCACAGGCCAGCCGTGCCCTGTATGACACGAGCCATTGGAAGAGGAAGATGATGACAGACTCCTGGGGCATCAGCTCCAGATGCAATGCCTCCTGACTCTTGTTCATGCTCTCTGTACGAGGACAGACATTAAGAGGCTGACAAGGTTGACACCATACCCTGACAAGGATCACAGTACCTCAGCATTAATGGCCTGGGGTGGTGGCATGAGCCACTAGCTACAGGACTGGCACTCACCCTTGACCTTCTTGCAGTCAGTTTGGCTGGCTTAAGAGGAAAAAAAATGTATGCACAAGAGCTGTGCCCACTGCAGCCTTCCTTAGGCTCCTAGCTAGCAAGGGGCTAATAGGCCTGCACCTCATACTCGCCACTCATAGAATAATAAAGAAGCCTGCCCTGTGGCGGCATTTCACTGCATTTTGGCCTTTCCCTGCTCTGCGGGAAGCTATGCTGCCTGTGGCCTTCACACTACATGCAGCACACACAGCTGAGATCAAATAGATAAAAGTCCTTACTCCTTGAGAGGACAGGGACCCACATATAGAAGGACCTGGTGCTTCACAAGGACAGGAGGGGGCAGCTAAAGAGGCCCAGTCATTCGGACCTCAGCAATGTTTGGCCAGCATTGAGATACATGAACACATAGAACAGGATGTTGGCTCAGCAAAGGTGGCCCTGGGATATTTTGAGGGGCTAGGGACAGGTGGGTGTGCAGTTCTAGTCAGCATGCTCTAAATGAGGCTCCACAGAGTCAGACAAAAAGATGAAACAACCAAGCTCAGGTTGGTGGTCCCTAAAACCTTAATAAATGCAGTAAAAAAGGTCCAGAGGATAAGGAGTGACAGCAACGGGAAGGGGGGCCGTCTACTGTGAGACACACCCAGCTCCTGAGCCCAATAAAGTCTCTGCAAGGATAACTGAAAGTTGCCAAGTCTGATTATTACTGAAGTTCCCAGGCTGACAGTGTGGGAAAGTAACTTCAGGGTCTCCCTGATCACTTGTTCTGTCAACAATATGGATGTCTTCCTCCCTGAAGCATGTCTTGGAGACCAGGGAAGGTGGAAAGACATATTGTGACAGCTAGTACACAGAGCATGTTGGGCAGTGTCTGACCTTGCCTGCAAGCAGGCCATGGTTCCATTGCAGCTGAGCCTCTGCTGGTGACACTGGGATGAGGCCAAGATGGAGGAGAGCATGCACTGGATGCAGCTCTACAGAGCCAGAATAGTGGTGCTCTTATGTTCATGCCCATGTGACAAAGGTTTATGTGACTTCTGCTGAAATGGGACCACTAGAACCCGCTGACACTGAACCAGCCCTGCAGTGAAGACTCCAGCGAACAGGAGTCTAAACAAATACCGTCATGTCAAAGCTGCTAGGATGTTGTTGGACTCAGAGTACTCACTGGAATGCATCTCTCAAGTAGATGGTCTTCCACTCACCATCAAGCCTGAGGTATTTGAAGCCACGGTATGCAAAGTAGTCTTCCATGATGGTCATGAGGGAGGTCATTTGGCAGAAGAGTAGCACTTTATGGTTGGTTGCACGGAGTTTGGGTAGAATTCTATCAAGAAGTTCAAATTTCCCTGAGGCACGGTACAGGTCCAATCTAGTGCATGGAAGAAAGAGGTGAAAACATAAAAATGGTCAGTCACACAAGTGTGAGCTCAACAATGGTGTATGTGGATTCTAGGTTGCCTAGGAGACTCAAGGACAAGGGAGGGGGTTTGCCCAGGCAGACCCACCCATAGCTACAGCTAAACTCAGGTCACGCTCAGTCAGGGCACGTCACTAGAGACCGTGTACATGTCATTTCACCAGGTCACAAGGAGAATAAAGTAAGTGTGATTAGATATGATGTTCAGAGGGCCAGGGAGTTGGTTCATGGGTAAAGTGTTTGTCTTGTAACCCTGCTGACCTGAGTTCCGTCCCTAGAACCCATGGAAAGGTAAAAAGAGAGAAATGGCTCCAGAAAGAAACAATGCTGAGGGTGGATACGAGCTGGAGTGGCTCCAAGGATGCTGGGTCTGCCACCCTCTGGTTAGAACAGCTCACAATAGGAACTGAACTCCAGACTAAAGAATCCCAGGATTCTCTCATTTCCTCTAGCTTTAGACATACGGAAACAGGCAGAGTGGCAAGGATAGTGGGACAGAACAGGATCTGAGATATACTATAAGACAAATGACATAAATACATACAGGTCCGTAGGACTTTTTGAAGCTAGGCCTGGTGGTGCATACCTGTAATTCCAGCTACAACACGAGAGTGTAAGACCAAAGACTGTAGAGGCCCTACCTCTAAATCAAGGGGGTCGAGCTAGCACATGATAATGAAGCATTTGCCCAGTATGGTGAGGCCCAAGACCTCTAGAGCAACAGCAAAGAGCACCAGTGCTCTTCTAATCCTATGTTTCGCCTTTACAGGCGAACAATGCAAGGCTGGAAATGTGGCCTCATCTTCAAGAATGTACACAACAAGGCTCTCAGTGACATTCTAGAGCTGGCATCCAGGGCTACCACTATGGACTGACAGAAGTGTGGTCTGGAAGCAAGCATGGTATCTGTATCATACCAATGATGCCAGCACCTGGAAGGCTGAGGCAGAAGGACTCCAACTCTTTCAGGAGGGAGATGATTAGGCATTCTGGGCTACACAGTTACATAGGCACCTAGACCACACATTGAAACCATATTCCAACAATCCAAAAGAAAGAGAAGTAGAGCCTGTGCCTAAGGTTACACTGTGGACAGCAGAGTCACTGTCTGGGGGCCAGTCTAATAGCACATTCTGCCTCTTACCAGATAAATGTTAATCACAGCAACAAAGCCACTGAACAAGACTACAAACCCCTCTGGGCAGACTGCTGCCCACCCCCAGAACTGGGAAGCTTCTCACCCTTGCACGATGCCGCCGGTGAACCCCAAGTGTTCAGAAAAGGATTCCTGCAACAGGACAAGAGATGGATCAGTGCCAAGGCAGGAAGGGGCTGCCCAGTCAAGCCCATAGTCCAAGCTGCTATTGCAGAGGACTGAGAGTTCACACTGGTGGTCACTGTGTCCTACAGGGGCACCGAGTCCAGATATGGATGTCGTTAGCCTCAGTGCACCAAATGCCAACCCTCGTGCTTTTCCTGTGATGGACAGGAGGACCACAGATATTCGGTCACCAATGTGAACACCTCAGACCACCCTGAAATGGAACTCCAAGGCATCATAGGTCTAGAGTGACCCTGAAACTGTACACCAAGAATACAAACACATGTGTGCTTTCTGGGAGCAAGAGTCCAGATTCTTCAAAAGCACAACTCATAATGACTGTGGATAGTGGCCACAGACTTGACTGGTGTCCATGGCAGCTTTTCATAACCAGGTGTGGGAAACCCTGGCAGAGATATGTGTAACCTCAGGAGTAGGAACACATATCCCAGAGAAGAAGTCTCCAAATCCACCTAAGAGGTGACTCAAGTGTGGAGCTTTAGAGACATTCATTTTTAGCCACGTGATGGGTTTGCTAAGCATGTGGTTACATGCATGACCGTTGGCAGCACAGACACATACATACATACATGCTAAACTCCAACAAAAAGAAAACTCAATGGAGAAAGATGTACAAAGAGTGGCTGGTGAGAATCTTAAGCCTTCTTTTTATTTTCTTTAGAGACAGAGTTTCTCTGTGTAGCCCTGGCTGTCCTAGAACTTACTCGGTAGACTCATCTTTGCCTCCTGAGTGCTGGGATTAAAGGTGTGTACCACCATGACTGGCTACCTTTATTCTGTTTTGTTTTGAGACAGGGTCTCTATACATAGCCCTGGTAGTTTTCAAATTCCCTATGTAGAACAGACTGTCTTTGAAATCATAGAGATCCACTTGCCTATGCCTCCTGAGTGCTAGGATTAAGAAGTGTGCCACTGTAACCAGTTCCTTAAGCTATTCTTAAGAACATCATAAGGTCCAAGGAGACATATGCCTTTGTCCCCAAAGCCCCTGCTGTACAAAGAGGACCTGAATTTGGATTCCTAGCACCTAGGTAGAAGCCAGATGTGGTGGCTGATGTGGGTAAGGTAGTGGAGGTAGAGGCAGATGGATCTGTGAAGCTCATTAGCTATTCCGTCTAGCCAACCAGTGAGCTCAAAGTTCAATAAAAATTACTATCTCAAAAACTAAGGCAGAGATTAGTAGAGGAAGACACTTGACATCAACCTGTGGCCTCTACATACACGCACACACATGCACACAGGCATTAGGGACAAGCAGCTCAGCTCTACCTCCATAAGCCGGGCCAATGGGCTGGAGCCTTACCTCGATATGCTGGAACATGTAGGGGTGGTTGCAGATCTTGCGAAGCTGCATGATAGTGTTCATCAGTGTCTTGGTGCCACCTTTGCCCTGCAGGGACACATGAAATGGTCCAAAATGGGGTCCTGCCTTTTGGTAAGATGAAGGAGGCAGGAGATTGGGGCAGGGTGGTAGGAGAAGGGCCCAGAACAAGCTGGACACTGGGAAGGAGGGAGCAGTGTTGTGTGGGGTCCCTGAGAAGTCCTAAGAGACTACCTGGCACATGGGATGATTGGAAGCAAATGTGGCAAATGGCTTAGGGCAAGCACAGGCACTTTGTACAGTTATAATGAGAAGGGAGTTATCCTCTATGTCAGGAAGGGAAGCAAGGAGTACAAATAAGAAAGGGGCTAAAAAACAGCCTGAGAGGGGCTGGAGAGATGGCTCAGAGGTTAAGAGCATGGACTGCTCTTCTGGAGGTCCTGAGTTCAATTCTCAGCAACCACATGGTGGCTCACAACCATCTGTATTGAGATCTGGTGCCCTCTTCTGGCCTGCAGGCATACAGGCTGAACACTGTGTACATAATAAATGAATAAATCTTAAAAAAAAAAAAAAGCCTGAGAGAACAAACAATAGAGACATATTGAAACTATGGTTGGGATGCAGGGTACAGACCAGAGGGATTGGTGCTTCCCTATGGGACAAGCCCAGATTTGTTTAGAGGTGGAAGAGGACACTCTGTGTGCCAACAAGAGAGGGTTGGCCTGCCCCCTCACTCTTTCCAGTGTCAGCACACCCTCAGCAATACCAAGAGGAAGGTCATGAAGATCACGACTGCTGAGGCAGTGGAGCTCCCTAGTAATATTCTAAATCTAGATCAGTGAGCCCCGTGTTTCCTATTGTCATGAGAAAGGCAGTGTCTCAAACAAGAGGAACTCCAGAAAGCAGTCCAGTGAGCATCCTCAAAAAACAACCAGTATAAAAGCTGTGACTGATTGACTGCCTGAGGGACCAGGGCCAGGACAGGCCTCTGGGCAGGATGCTCAATGCTCGGAATCCCATGGTGCTCTCGAACCACCCTCCCCTCCAAAGACAATCAGGGGAACAGGGACCTGGAACAAACCTTTTTGTCCTTCTCAGAGCCGTCAGTCAACAGCACACCTTTGGCCTGCATGTGACGGTAGAGCACACGTTGTAGGGCTGACATATCACATTTGATGACATATTCCACCTGTGGAACAAAGAGTACTCTTGAGGCCATACAATCTCAGACTGAGTCACCCGTATCACCAACTGGAGCCTTGTGACCAGCACTCTGATTAGGATATGGGGTTGAGAGAGGAACACCAATACTGGGGAGATTTGGAATGAAGAGAAGACAGACCAGATTCTGGGCCAAAATGGGTAAGCTGTTCACATTCTGGAGGGCTCTCCATAGCTTGCTAGAAAATAAAGGGTGAGGTGAACTAGACAGGCAAGCCAAGTACGGCTGCATGGAGCAGAGAGCCCATACCACTGGCAATGCTCAGTAGATCCAACCTAAGGCATGGGCTCTTGCTGTGGGCAGGAATCTGGGCATGCGTACAGCAAGCATGTGTGAGACAGGGCTCAGTTCTGACACACTGCCCTGGCTTTGCAGTAGTGTCAGTCACCACTCCACGCCTGGTGGAACAGGGCCAGGGAAGGAACACCTGATTGCCCCTACCCTAGAAATGCCCTGCAAATGGCACCCTGTGACTTCTGCCAACACCTACCTTTTCAGGTAGCTGGGCTTCAACTTCCTTCTTGAGCCGCCGCAGGAGGAAGGGCCGAAGCACCTTGTGCAGGCGACGGATAATGAGGATGGTCTCCTCTTCATTCAGGTCCACCTGGGTGCCAGACAGTAAATTACAACACTGTCTCCAGAAGAGGGAGGCAGGGCATGGGAAGGGGCAGCTGCATTACAAAAGCAGCTGGTACTTGTGCTGCTTTATACGAGGAGAAGCACCCTCTTCCTGGGAAAAATCTGCGGCCTTCGGTAATTTACGTATTGCGAAGAGCCAGGTACGATGCTCTCCTTATGCCTCCCCAACTCGAAGAACATACGTAGCAGCTGGCTGCGGGGGTCCCCCTAAGCTGTTACCAGCTTGTATTTACAACCACAACACTAGCTGACCAAGGCACTCCATGCAGGTCTGACCAGCGTCTAAGGCTGCTCTGACAGCAGGGCCACCCTTTCCCCTCTCAGTCTGAGATGAAGTGCTGAGTAAGAAATACTGTTTATCTAAGACACTGCTTTTTTTTCTATTCTGTGTGTGTGTGTGTGTGTGTGTGAGAGAGAGAGAGAGAGAGACAGAGACAGAGAGAGAGAGAGAGTTTTGTGTGTATGTGTGTGTGTGAGAGAGAGAGAGAGAGACAGAGACAGAGACAGAGAGAGAGTTTTGTGTGTGTGTGTGTGAGTTTTTTGTTTTGTTTTTTCGAGAAAGGATTTCTTGGTAGCTTTGGAGCCTATTCTAGAACTCACTCTGTAGACCAGGCTGGCCTAGAACTCACAGAAATCCATCTGTTTCTGACTTCTGAGTGTGTCACCATCACCCAGCTCAAGTCATCACTCTTCAGCTAAGATGATACATTGTTTAACACATAAAATGTTTTTGATTTACTTATTTGTGTGTGTGGTAGGGGGTGGGGTGGGGGGGTGGGAGATGCAGACCCCAAGGAGGTCAAAGTTGACTCTAATTCTACCTTGTGGGTTCTGGGACTCAAGCTTGGGTCATTAGGAATGGTGGCAAGTACCTTTAGTTGCTGAGCCATCTTGTTAGTCAGGGTTCCATTTTATTTATTTATTCATTTTTTTTAATGTATTAATTTAATTTTTGGGTTTTCAATAAAAGGTTTCCTCTGTATAGTCCTGACTGTCTTGAAACTTGCTCTGTAGAGATCAGGCTGGCCTCAACCTCAGAGATCCAGCTACCTGTCCACCACCAAGCCTCTCCTAGGAAAGAGAGACAACTGAGCTTTTCTGTTGCTCTCTGGTCATCCCTTTTAGAGCTTCCTCTTTGAGGAAAAGAAGTCCAGCTATAGATTTGGGCCCTGGCTCTGTAAAGGGCACTTCTGAGAAGAGGCTCTTTCATTATCTGGATTGGAAAGAACTTCAATTTCCCTTTCACAAGGCCTGTTGCCTCAGCATGTCTCCAGGGAGGATGGGGAACTTACAGATGAGAGCAAAGGATGCCTTTCTACAAGCTCAGACAGCCTTAAGAGGAATAGATGAGAGCTGCCATCAGCTTCTGGGTTTTGCCCAGGCTCACAGGCTAGTTGTTTAAGCCTTTCATAATGCATATGGCTTGCTTTAAAATCCACCAGCATCAGTGCTGTGGGCTAGCTTCTCAGATAAAGATGTGTCTTCACACAGATGACCTGCCCTCCCATATGAAGAGTATGACCTTTAGACTTAGTTCCACCTCATAGCAACTGGGAAAAATACTAGCTGTAGTGTTCTTTGTAAACAAGGTAAAATCAAAGCCACAGGTGTCTTAGCTAAATTTTCTGAGCTCTGTAATACCCTCACAGCAAGACCTGATTCTCACGGAAGCTCCACAGTCTCCACTGGGGCATTTGATTGCTGCTCCCCTGGAGACCTGGTGACTACAGAGGCTCTGTTGTTACGTGGCCAGAGGGCACATATAGTCAGTCTCAGGGTGGCCGAGCCTAGGCTCCTTAGGAGCCATTTTTTACCCCAGGCAAGCTCACCTTCTCTCCTGTCATGGCAAAGGGTGCATTGAACCACTGTTCGAAGGTGCTGCAGCTCTTGAAGATAGTGGGCAGCAGGAAGTTAAGCAGTGCCCAGAGCTCGGGTAGCTTGTTCTGCAATGGTGTGCCCGTAAGAAGCAGGCGCCGAGGGGCCACATAGTGTGTGTTGAGGACCTGTGTCAGCTTGCAGTGGTGGTTCTTCATGCGGTGGCCTTCATCCACAATCATGTACTTCCAGCGGATCTGCAAGGCCAACAGGAGGTAGAAAGAGGAGGTAGCAGAGTTGCCAAGTGACCAGCATGTCCAGCAGGAACCACAAGACACAGACTCCAGCACGTGAAGTGAGGACACATGGGTGAAGAGCTGAGATAAGGCTGTGCTATCAGGACAAAGAGCAAAAGTACTCTGGTTTTCAAACAATGACAGGAAATAGTGCTCAGCACCTCACCCTGCAATGGGGAGGCACCTGAACATTGGTCACAAGTAGCAATGCCCCTGCAGCAGGTGGCACACACACAACAAACAAATGCAGCTCCCAGGTAGGGGCAGTGCCAGACCTTTCCTCCCCAGAGTCTGACAGTGACTCCAAACTCCAAGGAAAGGGTTAGACAGAGTGAGATTTCAGGTAGGAGCCCTAGAAAAATTCCTGGCTATGTCTCTTATGACCACAATCAATTCCTCCTCTCATAACAAGCCTGTCCGAGGTACCATTTGAAGATACAGAAGCTCGGCATAGATATCAGTGTGAACCACTGACAGGATTGTCAGCTGTTTTTCAGGGCCTCAGGATTTGGTTTTGTACACTGGAGTTGGTGCCCTGTGGAAGGCCTATATGGTAAAAGAATGCAATGGGGCTAACTCTTTGGATCTTGATATACTCACCTGTCAGCCTAGGAACCCACAGTAAGTGCACACATTGCTAGCACTTTGCAAGGAAATCTGGCTATGGGTAGAGGTCCCATCCCCAAGTGAGTTCTTTAATACTTTCTGCTGGATTACCAGCTGTGGGGGCCCAGCCCTGTCTCCCCGGTCCACACTAGGAAAATAAGCTTGGACAGATAGAGATTGGGTAACTTCATGCCACTTACGGCGGTCAGTACATCAGACAGAGAGCCACAGCCACCCTGGACAGGGGCCCCACTCTAGCCCAATACATACCCACCACAGTGCTCACCCTCAATTGTTCCCCGCAGTGTCCACCAGACCCACAGTCAATTTTACTGGACAGCCAAGCCCCAGGGAGAGGCCCACTAGGACCACATACAAGGGTGGTCTTGTCTCAAGCCAATAGGACACTCAAGAAGGTCAGGGGATAAGTAAAGAGGCTCTCTGCCCAGAGATTGTGGGAGATGGGTGAGGGACACTTGTCCATGTTCTGTGGAGAATCCTGACCTGACCTAAGGCCTGCTTCGGATGTTGAAGGAGCCAGAGCATGGCTGTGCCCTACAAAAGCGCGCAGCAGCTGTGTTTTGCTCTATGTGCAGATGAAGCACTGAGGGATTCCTTGCAAGGAGCTATGACACAAGCATGCTATCAGGCATTAAGGGCATAGACAGACAGCCTGAGCTCTAGGCTGTATTTGGTGAGGATACGCTACCTTGGCCAGGATATGTTTGTCTTTGATGATATACTCATAGGTGGTCAATAAGACATTGAACTTTCCACTACGTAGCTGTGGGACGAAAGCTCGTCTTGCCGCTGGAGAGCCCTGTTGAGACAGGATGCAAACAATTTAGACTCCTGAAGAAGGAAGATGGCCCTTGTCAAAAGCAGCCAGGGACTGTGCTAAGCAAGACTGCTAGCCTGCTCTGATCCTGCATGTACAACACCAGCTGCAGGAGAGAAATGGACACGAGGCACCTTGGGAAACTGTGCTGCCTGCACAATCATCAGTCACATTCCTGGTGTCTGACCAATTCCCCTCTTCCTTGGTCCAGAATTTAGGCCCCTAACCTGGGAGATAGGTCCTTTCCTTCACATGGCAACAGCCACTATAACCACTTCACCCTGCTCCCTACTGCCTAGTCCTTCCTCATTTCTAGAACCCAGTCTCCTCCATGACTTCCTTCGTAACACATCAAGCTATAACATACAACACCACAGGCACAGGACAGAGTCCATGGCAGAAGTAAACAGTGCTATGCTATGGTGGACTGGTGCCCCTTCAGTCTAAGTTTCCAATGCCCACACCTGAGTTTGGCATGAAGTTAGGCAGAGAGTCAGGCACAGGCCTGCCTAGGTACCCAGGACACTTATCATCATGCCACATCAACGATCTATGTTCGTTCTGCTCCCATATACAAAAGGGTTTTAACCAGAGTTCTGGTGAAGACAACTCTTCAGTGAATGTATCCATGTCCGTTATATATGCTGAAACCATGTTTCACATGCTCCACAAATGGAATATTTAATTTTGACTTAAAAAAAAAGCATCTATGTCACAAAATAAGTTAACATACATTCTGCATTACCACTAAGACCATGTGAGCATCAAATAAGCACCAAGCCCGGGAGCCTTGTGCCTCTAACGCATAATGGCTTCTTTTTGCGCTCCTTCACCATCCCTGCCCATGGCTGTGTCTCCTAACAAGTTGGAAGACACCATTTCGGTCTGTGACATACCTTGTAGGAAACCTTTGCCACTGAGGGGGCCCACTTGTCAAATTCATATGCCCAGTTTGACAGCGTCCTGAAGGGAAAAGAAGGGACAGTCAACTTCTACTAGATGAGGCCACAGAGAAACCAACAGGCCTTGTATTCAGAACTATCATAGCAAACTCAACGTGTCCCGTGGGAGCTTTGTGCACAGGACTGGGGAAGAGTCGGGTGGCAGCAGCCAGAGAGAAAAGACACTGGGTCCCAAATGGGAAGAACAGATACACACAAAGATACGGTGCTGGGAAGCTTACCCAGGGCAGAGCCAGGAGTAGGTCTTAGGGAGCCAGCCCTGTCTCCAGTGGGTGTATACGGGCCTCTTGGTGAATGAATATGTGAGACACTACAGATTTGCTGCAGCCAGGGACTGTGGTTTAACACAAGGAAATACAGGAGACATAATGATCCTGCCACCAACTTAGACCAAAAATAGAAGCTATAGATGATCCTGTCCCAGGAGGGGAAAAGCAAAAGCAAAGGGTAAGCAGACCACAAATACAGGGGAGGGGACAGAACCAAGACCTTTCCTCAGGACAGACCTGAGAGCCTTCTTTCTTGGGGAATCCTAGGAGGTTGAGCAGGAGAGAGAAATGGCTGAGGAGTTCAAGAAAGAGCCTGTGCCCCATTTTCGATTTTCCTAACAGAAACTCCATTCCTATGATTTCCAGCGACTGCCTAAATTCCATCTAATGAGAGTTCAAGATGCTGAGGTCTCATTGGCATAGGTTTACCTTAGCTGGACTATGCTACTGAGGCCCTGACTCTGCAACCTACGTGAGAAGAAGGGACAGTGCAGTCACTTTGCAGCCCTAAGGCTGCAGCCTACAGACAGCTCTCACGACACAAGTGTGAATGAAAAGAACACTTAAGGGCAGTGGTGGTGCATGCCTTTAAACCTAGCACCCGGGAGGCAAAGAGGCAGTCTGGTCTACAAAGTGAGTTCCTGGACAGCCAGGGTTACAGAAAAATCCTGCCTCAAAAGAACAAACATGTTGTGAGCAGGGGAGCCTGTCCCCAGTAATCATTTGACATGTGGCGGCATGGGTGGAGGAGAGATGCTACCACCATACCTGGGACAGGTGGAAGAAGACCTAGCCAGCTGAAGCGCTCAAGAGAGTGGCCCTTGTACCTGGACTGGGTAACACAGTGAGCTAGCCCTGATGACACTACATCAGTGGTATGGGAGAGATGACCCTGAAGGCACGGAGACAGAACTAGCCCTGCCCCTTGCTCACTGCTACAAGGAGTGAAGTAGCCAGGACAATGCTGGAGAGCTCACCCTGGTGGTGAGGACAGGGGCGAACTGGTGTGCTGATCAACCTTGTAGCTGCCTAGGCACAGGACCTGGGTTATGACTTGGCCTGTTCCAACATCCAGCCAATCTATGATCTGCTGGAGCACGTGAAGGGGCCTGACCTGCAGACCCAAAGCTACAGGATCTACACAACACAGGCAGGGAAACAAGAAGATATCTGTGAAGAGTCCTAGTGAAGGCCCAACCACCAACAGTGTAATAGAAATCAGAGCTCTTAAACCAGACAAATTACTCTATGCAATGAATACTTGCAAGTAAAGATATATGGACAAAAGGGTTTATTGTGTGACTCACTGTTTCCATGACAAGATTATTATTATTATTATTATTATTATTATTATTATTATTATTATTATTATTGTTGTTGTTGTTGTTGTTGTTGTTTTTGAGACAGGGTTTCTCTGTATAACAGTTTTGGCAGTCCTGGAACTCACTTCATAGAATAGACTGGCCTCGAACTCACAGAGATCCACCAGTTTCTGCCCCCCAAGTTCTGGGATTAAAGGTGTGCACCAGCACCGCTCAGCCATGACGAGATTTTCAACTTGTTCTCCCCTTAAATTTTGTTTTAATGGAAATGGCTGAATGGGGGGAGGATAGTTGCAAATGGATGGGGAAATGAATGGGATCAAGATGCATGATGTAAAAAACACCAAACTTAAAAAAAAGATAGATAGATGATAGATAGATAGATAGATAGATAGATAGATAGATAGATAGACAGACAGATAGGCAGGCAGGCAGGCAGGCAGGCAGATGACAGACGGACAGGCAGGCAGGCAGGCAAGCAGATAGATGAAACTTGAAAAGTGAGGAGAGGCTAGAGGGGCTAGCCTGCATTTTCACATTTACTGTTTGTTGGACATTTGTTTGTTTTGTGAGACAGGTTTTTTTTTTTTGTGTAGCTCTGGAACTTGCTCAGGCTTCACCGAGACTGCAGAGTGCTGGGATTAAATCACCACCAAACAAACTAACAACAAAAACAACAAGACCCCAACCAACTAACCAACCAATCAAACAAACAAGCAAAGTTAAAAACACTTCGGAACCTGGATGTCTGGTAGTACTGGGAGCCATTGGGCCAACTGCATGCCCCTTAGGGAATACTAGTGGCTGAACTACTAAGGTCTTCCTGCTATTGCAAAGCATGATGGAAGTCGAAGAAAGGCACAAAGAGATGGAAGGCTTGAGAGGCACGGAGACCTGCAGTAGGAGGGAAAAAACCGGCATGTCACGAGGAGCCTGGGGATCAGGACACATACAGAAATGTAAGAAAGGCAAGGAACACAAATGTAAACAGCAGCGCAGAGGCAGGTTGGGACAGCTGGATATACACTCCAAGGTATAGGAAGTGTGTCTAGCCAGAAGGAGGTGGGATGAAGAGCATGAACATGCCTGGACAGGAACCACAAGACTGGAGGTCAATTCAGAAACACACCCACCAAGGAGGCAGCAAGGAGCTCCTGAAAGGTGGCAGTACAGTGCTCTGGTGATTTGAATGACAATGGACCCACAAGCTATGCTTGAATATTCAGACTCAGTAGCTTAGAACTGTTTAGGAAGGATTAGGAGGTGTGGCTGAAAGAGGTAGGTCACTAAGGGGCTGGAGAGATGGCTCAGCAGTTAAGAGCACTGGCTATTCTTCCAGGACCCAGGTTCAATTCCCAGCACCCACATGACAGTTCACAATTGTTTGTAACTTCAATTCCAGGGGAATCTGATGCCTTCACACCAATGCACTTAAAATAAAAGTTAAATAATTAAAAAAAAAAGTGTGTCACTGGAGGTGAATTTTGAGATTACAAAAGCCAGTATCTCGGTCTCACGCTTGTGGATTAGTATGTGAGCTCTCAGGTGTTGATGGGACCACGCTTTGCTGCCACCACTAACTCTCGGAAATCCTATGCCAAGCTAAATGTTTTCTTTAATAAACTGTCTTGGTCACAGCAACAGTAAAGTAACAAAGACAGGTTTTCATTACAAGCTGTGAGCCTCAGATAAAGCAGCTGCCCTGAAGTGGGAAGCAGCTATTTACTGCAACTATCAGAGACTCGCAAGTCAGGAGGAGCCAGGAGAGTGGTCTCCTATACCTATCGCTATAGGCAATTTTAAGGTAGTATCATTTAGGTGTTGGGAACTGAACTCTGGTCTCTGGAAGAAAAATCAAACACTATTAATCCCTGAGTTGTTTCACCATCCCCTTTTGTTTTTCTTGAAACAGGGTCTCATTCTATATCACAGACAAGTCTGGAATATCATGCAGCCCAGGTTGGCCTCAAACTTGCAATAATTTTCCTGCCTCAGTCTCATGAGTGAGTACACAGTATGATTTCAAATACTGAGGCTCCTTAGGGAATGAGCTGATCCAGAATTGGGACAGGAAATGAAAAGAGGAACCAGGGGAAATCAGCTAGGACAAAGAACAAGAAATATTCTAATACCAGGCGGGGCCTGCTAAAAGGATAGGAAAGTCAACTAAGAGAAGTCAAATCTGAACAACTGGAAAAACAAGAGAAATGAATCAGTGTTAATGTACAGACCAAAGCATCAAATAAACACTCCTGTCCTCACTGAAAATAAATGGAGTGGCAAAAGGGAAGAAATCAGAATGCTGCTTGCGACATCCACCTTGAACAGCTCCATATCCACAGCCTTGAGCATCCAACACAACAAATTAGTAGAGCTGGGCTTGGTGGGGCATGCCTTTAATTCCAGTACTACGGAAGCAGAGGCCAAGGGTCTCTGGGTTTGAAGCCAGTCAGGTCTACAGAGTGAGTTCCAGGACAGCCAGGGTTACATATAGAGAAACCCTGCCATGAATAACAGAAAAACAACAGAGTAGTAGAGAAACCACAAGCACTCAGGAGTGTTCCTGCCTGAACGGCATGGTCAGGATTGCAATGGGCATGATGTGGGCAACATAGACAGGAGGGAAACTGAGGGTACTTCACTTCCACAGTCATGGGCATAGTCTAGCAATGGAAAATTTCAAACCCACCATGAGGACGAAGGAGAAACCAATGAAATACACATGCATGCAGGACACTTGCCTAGCATTCTGAAAATCTGGCTCCACACCCAGCACCTCTAACAAAAAGTAGTGCAGAGGCAGTCAGGAAGTTGAGGCAGAATCTTGAGCTCAAGGCCAGTCTGCGATACATCAGTCTATCTTATAATAAATGACAATAAAAATGTATCAAAGTTCGAATTATGGAAATATGGATGAACTATGACAGGTCAGAAGCATGGAGCCCTAATAACTGAGCCTGGACCAAGTCACAAACATTAAGAGAAAACTGGTGGAAGTGACTGAGGTTAGAGTGCACTCTGGGGCGCCATGCCAGTGGTGGCCCTCAACTGTGACTGAGCCTGAGGAAAAAGGGGTACTGAGAGGTAAGTGTGAGGGCCTCTCAGTGAGTCTGTGACTACGGTCACCCACCACCAGAACAAAAGGATGAAATTTCATGAAAGGAATTAAGCAAATGGAGAAAGAGGCAGCTCTTCCTAGTGGAGAAGTACAATAAGCACTTGAAGAAGGAATCACTTCTGGAACAGCTCTTGGAACAATCACTGCTGGCAGGACTCATACTGTGCCTGCCGTGATGTCTGCAGCATCAGAGGAAATGGGGCATTAGCTCGAGCCTGGTGGCTACCACTAGACATTTAACTAACAACAAAGGGAAATACTCAGCATGATAGTGAAAGCGCCTGGAAGGTACCTGGAAGCTGGGTCCCCCGTGGAAAAACACAACCCCCAGAGACTTCAGATAAACCCTAACCAAGAGATAAACTTTCTGTCCAAGTCCCAAAAATGACAAGTTTGTGAAGAACTAAGATTTGAGACTAGTGACTCTGGATGAACATATGATTGAGGTACACTACTTGTTTGCTTCCCAAATGCTAAGACCTGAATAATCACATAGAAACTATATTAATTACAACACTGCTTGGCCAGAAGCTTAGGCTTCTTATTAACTAACTCTTACATCTTAAATTAAACCATTTCTATCAATCTATATATTGCCACAAGGCTGTGGCCTACTGGTAAGGTTGCTAAGTTTCCAATGTGTCCTCCTTCATGTCCTTCTACATGGCTTCTCTGTCTGTCTGTCTGTCGGTCTGTCTCTTCTCTCTCTCCTGACTTCCCACCTGGCTTTACTCTGCTAAGCCATTGGCCCAAATAGTTTTATTCATTAACCAATGGTATTAAAAACATATTCGCAGCACACAGAGGGGGTCCCACATCATATGGTGGTGGTGCTCAAGGGCTGCACTCTAGAATGAGGCCAGTCACAGAAAGACAACAGAATCAGACTATCTGCCTAGGCCAGGGACTGATTCAGGGTCAGAGTGTAACACAGGCTGGGCCAACGAGATCTAGCCCAAGGGAGGGTTGAGGCAGATGAACTGCTTTAAGCCATCCGATTTCCAGCATGCTGAAACCAAGAAATGGTGAGTGGGAGACTGCAGAACAGCAAAACGTATGCATGGGCACCTGTGTTGTATACGCCAAGCTGAGATGTACCGGAAGAGGACACTTGACCCTACACAGGGCACAATGCGTATAAGAGAGTACAAAAGCTTTTGCTTAAGAGTCAAAAGTAGCCCTACCATTCCCCCAAGAGGAGCAAGGAGCCACTGAAGAAATCTAAGAGCTGATCCATGGGGTTTGGGTGGGCTCCCCACACCTGCCCTCAGTCAGAGGCAGACAGCAATGGGCTGGTGTGTCTCCCAAACAGATGTACTGCAGCCCTCACACTCAGAACTCAGACGTGACTGAAACAGGGTCTTGTCCTAGTCTGGACCTAAGAGACAACCATGTAAAGACTGACAGAAGGTGGCCACGATGTGAAGACAGCTGCAAGAAGGCCACAGAGAAGCTCCAGACCAACCCCATGCCACACTTGGGACAATCCACTTCTATCCTGCAGGAAAGAAACCCCTGCTGCACCCGGACTGCGACCAGAGTCAAGGTCATACATACGAGAGAGGCACAATGATGAGGAAGGGCCCGTTGATGCGCTTGTGCTCCATGAGGTATGTGATGAGCGCGATGGTTTGGATGGTCTTTCCCAGCCCCATCTCATCAGCCAGGATGCCATTCAGGTTGTTGTTATAGAGGGACACCAGCCACTCTAAGCCCTTGATCTGTAAGGGCAGAAATGTGAGGACCATGTTCACACAACAAATACGCCACCTGTAGCTCCTCTTCAAGGCACTCTCCCGTGGACGCCCAATTTCCTGCTGTGCTCACCCAGCCACACTTATTGTGAAAGTGCAGGGACTATGCTGAAGATGGTTATGATATTTTTTGTTTTACTTACTTACTTACTTATTTATTTATTTTTTTTTTAAATTTATTTATTATGTATACAATATTCTGTCTGTGTGTATGCCTGCTGGCCAGAAGAGGGCACCAGACCCCTTTACAGGTGGTTGTGAGCCACCATGTGGTTGCTGGGAATTGAACTCAGGACCTTTGGAAGAGCAGGCAATGCTCTTAACCTCTGAGCCATCTCTCCAGCCCCATTACTTATTTATTTTTGAGATAGGGTTTCACTGTGTAACAGCCCTGGGTGTCCTTCAACTCACTCTGTAGACCGAGCCAGTGTCGAACTCCCAGAGATTCACCTCCTCTACCTCCTGAGAGTTGGGATGAAAGGCGTGCACCATCACTGCCCAGCTATTTATTTTTTAAGTGGAAGTTATCTCAGCATTTACTGCCACCTGACAATAATATAAGAGCTATCAAAAGAATAAGACTGTTTCATTCTGTGCTTTATACCACTGCTGCCTCCCCCATGTCTTACTACTCTATCACTGCTAGCTAGAACATGCCGTGTCTGTCACAGGCTCTCCTGTCAGCATGATTCAACTCAGTTGCTTTCTTGCCTTTGTTGTAGACTGAATCTCTTTTGCATCATGTATTATATTCATGCAAACTTTTTCAACTGTCCATAAAGCACGCCTGAATCCCAGATCTCCGTTACACGTATCTGAAGATGAGGCTGGTAGCTGCACAATTACATTCAGGCCCTGGCCAAGGCACGCCATGGTAGAAGTCACAGAGACCACACGAATGAGATGCTACCTCAGGAATGGATCTATTAATAAATGAATTCTGTTTAGACGTATGTCATTATTTTAAGTGTATGAGTATTTGCCTGTATGTATGTATGTATGTATGTATGTATGTAGCATCATGTGTGCCTGGTGCTTGTGAAGGACAGAAGAGGATATTAGATCCCCCAAAACTGGAAGTAGATTTGAGCCACAGAGTGGGTGCTGGGAATCAAACTGAGGTCCTTTACAAGAATAACAACTGCTCTTCACCAATTGAGCCATCTCTTCACCTCTAAATACTTTAGGACAGGATTAGGAAAGAGAAGCTCAGAAGTAAGACGTGCTCAAGAGTGGGCAAGGAGACCTCAAGGACTCTTTAGTGTGGGCAAAGGTGACCTAAAACTTCTGCTTTGAATGTGTGTGATGTATAGATCATGTATGAATTCATAGTATGTATGTGGAAGCCAGACACTGCTTATCAGTGTTCTCTGTCACTTGCAGCTTCCTCAATATTTATAAGATAGGATCGCTCACTGAACTCAGAACTTTATGATTTGGCAAGACTGGCAAGTCAGCTTGCCCTGGATATGATGTCATCATCATCTTTTCTTTTAGTTCTTCAAGACAGGGTTTCTCTGTGTAGCTCTGGTTGCCCTAGAAAAGCTCTGTAGACCAGGTTGGCCTTGAACTCACAGAGATCCACCTGCCTCAGCCTGCTGAGAGCTGGGATTAAAGGCGTGCACCACGACCACTGGCCTAATCCTCATTTTTAAGTAGCAAGTGCTTTATCGACTCAGCCATGCCCCTAGCCCACTACCTAAAACCTTCTCATTCTCAGGAGTGTGGTGGGGTTTGCACATATATATAGTGGACTAAGAGCGAATGGCTGGCTCTCAACAGCCAGCAGCACTGCCTGCACAGAACAATGGACCACACAGAAAAGCCTGCCACTCCATGGGATACTTCAGTGCTTCAGAGGAGTGTGAGATGGAAACATCAGATGACCAATGACTGCCTAAATGTTACTGTGATGTTAGTAACGATAGGAAGGTTGAAGAGGTGATCAAGAGATACACTGCTTGCCTACTCACACAAGTCCATGGGTTCCAGGCCCAGCCCCACACACAAAAATTTATTGCATGGATGTATTAACACATGTGTGCACTTGTGTGTCAAAGAACAACTTGAAGAAATTATGCTTCTACCATGAGAGTGTAAGGGATTGTACTGAGGCCACCAGGTCTGGCAACAGGCATCATCATGTACCGAACAATCTTGCAGCCTCCTCCCAGATGCTTTAATTTTTTCTTCTTTATTTTTGTTTTAAAATTTGAGACAGGATCCCACTGTGTATCTCTGGCTGGTCTGAAGCTCATTATGTAGATAAGGCTAGCCTTACATTTACAAAGATCTACCTGCCTCAGTCTCCCAAGTGCTGGGATTAAAGATTTCATTTTTGGTTTTTCAAGACAGGGTTTCTCTGTAGCTTTGGAGCCTGTCCTGGAACTAGCTCTTGTAGATGAGGCTGGCCTCGAACTCACAGAGATCCGCCTGCCTCTGCCTCCCGAGTGCTGGGATTAAAGGTGTGTGCCACCACCACCCGGCTCGCAGATATTTCTTTGTGTGTGTGTGTGTGTTTTGAGAGAGTGTAGCTTTGCCTTACTAGAACTAGAGCTATAGAAAAGCCTGGTCATAAACTCAAAGAGCTCTGCAAACCTCTGCCTTCTGAGTGCTGGATGGGACTAAGGGTGTGCACTAAGGCACTGCATAGGCTTTTTTTTTTTTTTAATAGAGGATTTTTCAAAGTATGGGAGCTTTCCAACTGAATATAACATAAGGAAAAAAGTTTGGACTTTTTTTTTTTTACACATTAGGCAGGACCGGGGCAACTTGCAATGCTATTAATTAATTACACTGGCCTGTGGTGTTCCAGTGAATGCTGATTTGCCTCTGGAAGCTACACAGGCATAGAGTCTAAGAGTTCTCCTAGGGAAAGTGGGCAAGAACAGAGGCCACAACCAAACAAAAACAGGAAGATAAAATCTTTGGATGGAGTGAATATGGCTCCCTTTTAGCATCTCAAGAGATGAGACTACTCTCAGATATAAAAAGAGAATTTCCCAGCCAGGCTGGTCTTCTCGCCTTTATAGAAAACCCTCCCACGATAAGGACCATTCCTCTGCTCCCAGAACAAAGTCCTGCTCGGAGGTCCAGATGATTATGGGTCTTGAAGTGTGACGCAGAGCATCCACATGAGGCCCATCCCGCATTGAAAGGCTAAGTCCTTTGTGCACATAATGCTCCTCTGCCTGGAGCACCTGTGGTATACTCAAGTTTTATACCTTCTGGCAGCTAACCTTTCTGACCATAGCTGCTTTAGACCAGGAAACTATCTGGGTTTAGTGCTATACATCTTTCATTAGGCAGAAGCAGATGGATCTCTGTTGAGTTTGAAGCCAGAGTGATTTACAGCATGAGTTCCAAGCCAGCCTGACACACAGTGAGACAAACCCTGTTTCTGAGAATACAAAACTTGTGGTTCTTCAGGAAAAGTGAGTGTTGCCTAAGTATAGCCACCCGTCATCCCTGCTGCCTCCTGCCTTACCTGGTACTGTTTGAGGACACCGTTGACCATGAGGGCTGACTGCTTGTCCACTCTCTCTGTGACAGCATGGGCCACAGCATAGTAGGACTGCAGACCACGAGCAAGGGCCTGGGACACACCGTACTCATCATCCACATCTTGCTTGGCATTCCTGGAGGGGACACAAGCTGTGTGAAGATACACACTCCTTTCTGTGATAATATATTTATTTCCAATAGCTTCAATTAGCTGCCTCTGTCTGTGACTTATGGACTACACTGCGAGAAACACAGAGGTGGGAATCACAGTAAAACTAGCAGCTGATCCCAACCCAAGGACCAGATGATCGCCTCTGACTGACACAGGCTAGTGAAGGTCTGCCACTCACCACGACAGGAGGTACTGGTGCTTAGGAGCAGCTGCTCACAGAACCAGCACTTTGTACCTGTGTGCTTTTGAGATCCAACCTGAACTCACCTTGCTGCTGCTGCTTACACCCATCTTTATCTTCTTGAGACAGGGTCTCAGTATATGGCTCTAGCCGGCCTTCAATTTGTCATCCTCCTGCCTAAGTCTCCCATTTCAGAACTGGTTCATGAATTCTTTTTCTTCATTTTACATTCTGAGGTTTGAAGGGACCATTTATTTGTATGAAGGATATGCACGAGCCATCACATACACGTGGAAGTCAGAGACAGCTCAATCCTTCCAAATTCCGGTTACCAGGACTAACACCAAGGACCATTACCAGTCATCTCACTGGTCCTTCACTTTTCTTCTTCTTCTACTTTTTCTTTTCTTTTTTTTTAAAGACAGGGTCTCACTATTGTAGCCTTGGCCAGCCTGAAACTAGCTACATATACCATGTTGGCCTTGAACTTGGTGCAATCCTGCCTCCGGAGTGTTGGCATTACATGCATCCAGTTCATTCCTGGCTCAATAAATTCTTTTTCTTTTTTTTAAAGATTTGATTTTTAATTATGTGTATGAGTTGCAGGGGTCTTGTGCTTATGAGTACAGGGGCCTAACAAGGCCACAAGGTGGTACTGAATATTCTGGAGCTTAAGTTACAGGCAGTTGTGTAACTCTGACTTGACAATAACAGTATGTGTTTTTGATTGTTGAGCCGATCTCTGGTTCCTCTTTTTCGAACAATTAAAAGTCAGTGGTGTATGGGTGGCATATGAAGGTGCCACCAAGTATATGAATTCAAGGGAATCAAACTCATGTGGTTAGAACTGGCAGTTCTTTTACCAGGAGTCATCTTAATGGCCCCTTATTTTTCATTTAGAGTGATTTAAA
The DNA here is from genome assembly GCF_950005125.1 of Chionomys nivalis. Lineage (NCBI taxonomy): Eukaryota > Metazoa > Chordata > Mammalia > Rodentia > Cricetidae > Chionomys > Chionomys nivalis. The sequence goes on along the minus strand of NC_080089.1, from coordinate 21,165,401 downwards.
CTGCATGATGTGGCTATACTCACCTACACTTCCAGCATTCAGGAAGGAAAATAATTTCAGGATTGAAACCAGCCTGGGCAATAGAATGAGATTTCATCTCAAAATTTAAAGAAGAAAAAAAAATTTAAAGTCGGGCATAGTGGCACACACATTTAATCCTGCCTCTCAGGAGCCTGAGGCTGATGTAGCTCTGTGAGTTTGATGTCAGCCTGGTTTACATACTAAGTTACAGGACTGCTTGAGCTACACAGTGAGAGTCTATCTCCAAAAACCCCCAAAAACTTTAAAATAAACAAACAAAAAAAAAACCGAGTAGTTCATGTTCAAGTCTATCTCCGCTACAAAATAAATAAATAAATAAAAATAAAACACAGGATTAAAAAACAGAAATTTCAAGTGATTTAAATTCACTGCCATTGACTCATGAATCCCAATGCTCTCGATGTGGCAGATGTGCGTCCCCTCACTGTGTATGCTGCTGCTTCGTTCTTATCTTTTTAGCAAATAGCTACAGCCAGGTACGATGGTGCCAGCAAACAATCCTGACAATCCAGAGGAAGAGGCAGGAGGATCTGTGTGTTCCAGGCTAGCCTAGTCTACGTGCCGAGTTCCAGACTAACCAGAGGCAGACAGCGAAACTCTGGCTAAAAACTCCTAGGGAACAGTCACATTAAGCTATCGTTTTCTTGCTCGATGACTACTTTAGAAAAGGTCTCGTGTGTGCACATTTAAATGTCTATGTATGTCCCCATGTATAAGGAGGACCAAGCGTTCTTTGATTACTATTCACTCAACAAGACAGAATCTTTAACTTTGAATTTAGAGCTCACTAATATGGCTAGTCCAGGTAGCCAGTGTGATCTGGGGATCCTAGCGCTCTGACTGCCATGAAGTGGAACTAAGGCAGACCATCTTGTCTATCCAGCATTAATGAACATGCTGGGAACCCACAATCTAGTGCCCATGCTTGCTGCACTTTCCCTACTAAGCCATGGATGTCCCCAGCCCTTGGAGGGGAGGTTCTTCTCATGTATGTCTCATGTAGATTTGAAAGTAGAGGTCGAACATTCCTTTTCTTTCTTTCAAAATCTTTTTTCATTTTTTTTTAAAGAAAGACTTATCTATTTTATGTGTATGAATACTTACTTACCTATATGTATGTTTGTGTACTATGAATGAGCCTGGTACCCATGGAAGTCAGAGATCCCCGGGAGTTGGAGTTACACATGGTTATAAGTCACCATGTAGGTGTTGGGAACTGAATCCAGGGCCTCTGCAAAGGCAAGTGAACTAGCTAGCTCTCTAGCCCCCCTAGGGTTAAGCATTTATTTCTTCTTTCTCTTTTTTTGTTTTTGTTTTCTGAGTTGAGATTTTTTTGTGTAGTCCTGGATCTCCTGGAACTCAATGTTTAGACCAGGCTAGCTTTGGGGCGCTGGGATTAAAGGCATGTGCCACCACCTGGTTGAGCAATTCTTATCTGAAATTGTATTGTGTTTAAGATTTTGGAGTTCTTTTCAGTTGGTGAGATATCTATATAAATCTATTTAAAAAAAAATCTTTATTTATTATGTAGTGTTCTGCACTGTGTATCTGCAGGCCAGAAGAGGGCGCCAGATCTCATTACAGATGGTTGCTGGGAATTAAACTCAGGACCTCTGGAAGAGCACTCAGTTCTTCTAACCTCTGAGCCATCTCTCCAACCCATTTATATAAATCTTTTTTTTTTTGCTGATTTTTTTAAAGATTTATTTATTTATTATGTATACAACTTTCTGCCTCGATGTATGCCCGCATGCCAGAGCAGGGCACCAGATCTCAGTACAGATGGTTGTGAGCCACCATGTGGTTGCTGGGAATTGAACTCAAGACCTCTGGAAGAGCAGCCGGTGCTCTGAGCCATCTCTCCAGCTCCCTATATAAATGTTAATAATTTCACAGTTCCCAATCACGAAATAAAACAGTACTGTGAAAATGGAAACATTTGGAGTTTGGAACATTTCAGATTTGAGTAACTCAGCTTTTTTTTTTTCTTTTTTTTCTTTTTCTTTTACAGGATATTTTCTTGAAGTAACTCAGCTTTTATCTTATTTCTCTATAATGGTCCTCCATCAACTTCTCACTAAAGAGATCAAATCTTAATTTTTAACTGTGCTTCCAAGAGCAAAATTTTTGTAGAAGAGAGAAACTGCATGCCCAGCACCAGGGGTGAGTCCAGAGCATAGAGCAGATCATGTGACTACACAAGACCGTAGCAGCTCTCTGCATCTGCAGACACAGGGCCACAGCCCAGACAGATGCTTACTGACAAGAGATGCACACCACTGTCTATGTATTTGTGTGCAAACAAAACAAGAAGGACAGAGAACGCAGCTACTCCCTCTAGAAGATGATACAGGGCTGGACAAAGGCTTCTGGGAGGAAACATCAGGAAGCTGCTGGAACAAGAGAAGATGGGCAAGTCTGTGCTCTCACCCAACTATACTTTGAAAGCATATGAACAAGGAATCATTTTCTATAGCAAATCACTATAGAGACAAATGAAATCTGTAGGAAACAAATATGGTCCTACACTGGTTGCTGACAGAACTTGGGAATGACACCTAAGGAGAGGATGATCAAGTCTAAGGCCAGTCTAGGCTATGTAGTAAGATCCTGACACAAAATAAAAACAATGGAAGGGGAAAGCCTGGGACTCTGGCCACTTGTTTTGGTGCCACTTTATAGAGCTTGCAGGTGAGGACAAATGGGGACCCCTTACTCAATAATGTGTCGCGCATCCACCTCAGAGACGTCATCACTGTCTGGGTCTGGAATCTTCTTCTTCTCCTCCACAGGCAGTGTAGGGGGCTGTGCGGGTTGAGGCTGCTCTTCCTCCTCCTCCTACCAAGAGAGGTGCCATGTCATCCAGTATCCCTAGCTTGATTCCCTAGCATCCTGCTGGGCTCCCAGTGAAGATATGCTCGTATAGCCTTGTTCCCCCAGTCCAGTAGTGTCTATGTCTTAACTGCCCTTCCCTTTGAACAGCTAGATTATTGACTTGAGTTTCATGGCAGCTTGCAGGTTTTTTGCAAGGGTATCTTGGGGAGTTTCTATACCTGTTGCTCTCCAATGCAGACTCCACATGGCTCCTCGAATCATGCCACGCCTTTAGTGTCTACCAACTCAAGCAGCTTCCCAGTTTATAGCTGACCTCACTGAGCATACTTGTGCTTTACCTCCAGTTCTACAGACAGGCTCTCACTCGTCTGGAGACAACAGGCATCTTTCCAATACTTGTAAATTGATTGAATGTTACCTTCCTTAAAGGGCCTCCTTGCAGTTACTGAGCAGATAACACTGGGACTCTGCATAGCATGTTCAACAAATATATTCAATGCATTTCCCAGTACTGAGCGATTCTTGTTCTACATGAACCATAGCAAATTCTTCTCCTCTACTATCACAGAATTGCTACAGAGATTTTTAAATATCATATGTAAATGCCACATGCCTCTAACCCTGGCTACACAGGAAACTGTAGAATACAGACTATAAGTTTGAGTTGTCTGGGCAATATAGTTGACTCTTGTTTCGAATTAAAATAAACAACCAGGGCTATAGCTCAGTTCTAAAGTATCTGCCTAGGATGTGTGGCGAGGTTCAATCTCTATGGTACAAAATGCGTGTGTTATTTCACAACTATCTGCTAAACAGTTCTAATAAAACTCTGACAAAGTTTTCCCTGCACCATGCAAACGTAACGCAAGATCACTGGGGATCATCAGGAGGTTGCTAACACCAATGAGTCTGGAAAGGCAGCAGCCACCCAATGAGTCACAGCATGGCTAGAATAACACAGGAGTTGGTCAAACAGCGAAAGCAGGAGGAAGAGGTCAGGATATTCCCTTTCTAGAGACATGAACTGAGCAAGATTGAAAAAATGGCTATTCAAGCTCCAAGAGTTAGGCAGGGCACAGCACATTCTAACATTCACCGTGGAGATGCTGTTAACTTCTCAGGAAAACGGCACAGGGCTGCAGCTTATTTATTTGAAACACTTCAAATAGCCCACCCATTCCCAATATGAAGTCTGCTGTGCTAGGCAGCCATGGATATGGACAAAATTGCCAGGTTCTATAACCAGTCTGGTAGAAATAAAAATATTCTACAAAAAAAACCAAACACACACTTATGTCTCTCAATCTATCAGACTACCGAAACAACAGATTCCAAAGAATGGGAAGTTCCCTAGGCATCTCCTGCTGGGAGAAAGAAAGAGCACCAGTCACAGGAGCAACTGATCTCCCAGAAAGATTCACCCACTTGTCAGGCCACCTTACAGAATGAAACTGAAGCTAAAAACAGTGATATCTGGGACCATACCAACAGATATCTGCCACTTCTGGTTAGCTTCGGTCAACCCAACACCAACTAGAGTCATGTGAGAAGGGACTCTCAACTGAGTGGTATCAGGTTGGCCTGGGGCTGGGATGTTTTTCTTTATTACTGATTGATGGGTGAGTGCTCAGCCACCCTGGGGACAGGTGGCATGGAGGTGCTTTTACTGGGAGTCGAGAAGTAAGCCAGTAGCCAGGCTCCTCTGCGGTCCCGCCTCACCCTCAACTACCTCAGTGACAGACTGTGCTCTGGAAATTGTAAGAGCAAATGAACCCTTTCCTCTCCAAAGGTCATGGTGTTTATCACAGCAACAGAGAAATCTAAGACAGCTACCATGATTCTGGAGAGGGTAGGGGTATAATCTTTCAAAGGAGCTAACTGGGAGTCTCTGAGTTTAAGGCCAGTCTGGTCTACATTCTAAGCCAGTGGGAAAAAAAACCAACAAAGCTAAGTAAATAAACAAGAAATAACAAAGGCTGTCAGGTGTTCCGGCCTCTTTCCACAGACAGTGAAAGGTAACCCAAGCCGGTAACTACAGCGTGTGCAAAGCTGCTGGAGGAGTTAGGCTTCTGTTCAGTCAATGAGCACAGAATCAAAGAACTATGAGATTATCCACTTCTCACTCTGACAAAATCAAAATAATTCACAGACAAGTCAGAGACACAACAAGAAGGATAAATATCAAGACAGCTTGGTATGAAGGCCACTAAAAAGTCAAAGACAGATAATCTATAAGGCAAGAGATACAAACAATTGGGTGGTAGTGGCAATAAAAAAGAGAACTGAAACAGCAGGTGGCTGAATTCTCATCTGAAACAAGAAGCCAACACAAAAGGCTACTAAATGATCTGAGAAGTGTGAAAGAGCCAAGTTCAGTTCTCAGTGTTCATGTCAGGCAGCTCATAGCTGCCAGTAACTTTAGCTCCAGGGTCTGTGACGTCCTCTTGTACTTACAAGTCACAACTGCATACAGAGATACATGAACATGCACAGAAACAAAAACAATGAAACAAAAAGGTCAACCAAGAGTGGAATCACAATGCTCAAACTGCTTGAAAGAGGAGGAAGCAGGGGAGGAGTTATAAAACACTATTTATATGTTCAACTAAACTGACCTTCCAAAATACAAAAACACCCCAGGGGGGAAAAAAAAAAGACTGAATAGCACCTGTTGCTGGCATTCAGGCCTTATTAAATTTCCTTAGAGGGCTGGGGTGTGGTTCATCAGTAGAGCACTTGCCTGTATGCATAAGGTCCTGGGGGCCAACCCAGCAGACGTGAAAGATTTAGAATCAAACAACCACTAACACAAAATTTCAGGACACAAAAGTGAAAGGCATGCTCTCAAGTAATTTAAATGCATGGAAAGAAGCAGCACCCAAAGAGACAACAGAGATGAGAGCCCACTGCAAACACCTACAACTCAGGTCCAAGGAATCTGCTACCCTCTTCTGGTTTTGGCGTACACACACAGGCATACACTCACACAGACACAGAAAAAATAAATCCTTGGAGAACAACCCACAAATAGCATCAGAAATGGTAAGTATATAGATTGATGTAAAAGACTATAAATATACTTTCATCTATTTCTTCTATGCTAACATCTTTCAAAGGATTCAGAGTGCATAAAGCATTAATTTAAAAAATACTGTGCTACATGCCAGCACTCAGGAAGTGAGACAGGAGGTCACAGGTTCAGTCAGTAGGAGTGTCACATCCACTGGAGCAGAACCACCACGAACCTATCTCAAAAATCCAACCTAAAAACTAATGTAATGAAATCAGATGCCTACTGTAATGAGTGATTACAAAGAAACTACTAAATAAAAGCATAGCTGAAATGAAAATTTGCAGAAAAGGTAAGTCAGCAAACTGATAAAAGATAGTACCAGAAAAGGAAGAATAAAAAAAGATTGGGAGGCAGGAAGGAAGGAAGGCAGGTAGGCCAGGCAGCCGGGAGGTGGAGCCGTGCTAGTGATGCACACCTGAAGCCCAGCACCTGGAATCATAATAAAGCCAAGGCAGCTTGGAATATAAAGCAAAACTGCCTCAAATGCTCACCTGCACAAACATACAAGAAAAAAGACGGGAAAATTAGAAAGAAATCAAATTAACCAATAGCACAGTGATTTGTAAATGTTACATAAGCCTCCAACCCAAGTTTTATGCCTGGAGACTACTGTATGAGAGACCTAACTACTGCAAGCTGTCCTCTGATTTCCAAATACATATGGCACATATATATGCCTACCCTCACCCGCACAAATCATACACATGTGATAACATATTTTAAAAAAAGTCCAGATTCGATGGCAACAAAAATAAAGCACTGGGATTCTGAGTCTGGACCCCCCCCCCACCGGGCAAGTCTGTCCCTTTGTGTGCTCTGTGTATGTGGACATACTTTTGTTTTGAATAAAGCTTCCCTGAGCACCAAAAACATATAAACATAAAATAGTTGCTGGAGCTAGGGCTCAGTGGTAGAGAGTACTACCCTAGAATGCGTGGGACCTTTTCCAGCCCCAATATCCAAAACAAAAACACATTGCCAGAGGCAGGTGGATCTCTGAAATCGCGACCAGCCTGTTCTACATAGCAAGTTCCAGGACAGCTAGAGCTATCATAATATAGAGACCTTGTCTCAAAAATACCAAAAAGCAAACAAAAAAACAAATCAAACTCATTAAAATTTCAGAGACACACAACAATGCTTATCTAGCATGTATAAGGCCCTAGGTTTTTGGAGTGGGAAAATTGAAAAGTAACATTTATGAAGCCAGGTGTCATGGCATGCAACTATAATTACCAATACTTAGGAGGCTGAAGCAGGGAGATTTAGAGTTTGAAGCAATCCTGGCCAAATAGTTCAAAGCCAGCCTGAGTTATACATAGTGAGAGACAATCTCAAACCAAAGTTTATGAAATACAGATCAAGGGTGCATAGTGTTAAACATAGAGGTTTAAACACTATTTATATCCCAAAACAGCCTTACTCACATCAATAATTTAACTCTAGATCAATCAACAAAGTGTGACAAACCATCAAAGAACCAAAATCCAGAATGCAGGAATCATCACCTCTGACCCTTCAGTATGATAGAGGTAGTTAGAAACCATTAAACACAATGTTGGAGGTTGGGGATACTGCTACGTGGGTAAACACGCTGAGTTCAATCCCCAGAACACACATAAAGCCAAGTACAGCAGTACATGTCTGTAATCCCAGTGCTCCTAAGGTGAGTTGGGAGGCAGAGATAGAAGAATCCCTGGAACCTGGGAACAGCAGTCAACAAGAGCCCCATTCTCAAGGTAGAGGAAAAGATGACATCTCAGGTTACCACAACTTCTACACAGGCACTGCTGCATGTATGTATACATGTATGTGTATATACATACACAGAAAAAGGGTAAGAAATCAAGCATACTAGAAGATATTTGTAAATTATACACTAGGTCAGAACCGTGTTTAGAATAAATAAGGTCTGAGAGCTCATTAGAATGGCAGCTCAATTAAAACCAGGCAAGACTTGAAGAGACTTCCCCTGAGGAAGATGGATGGATGGAGCACATGTGCATATGAGGATGCTTAACATCACTACTTACTAGAGTAACGCAAATCAAAACCAAATGAGATGCCACCACACACCCACTAAAATGCTCATAAGGAAAAGAACAGACAATACCAAGTGTTGGTGAGGACACGGAGAAACCGGAACCCGTGAAATGGTACAGTCATTTTCGAGAATAGTTGGCAGTCTCTTAGAAAGTAAACATAAACTTACCACATGACCCAGCAATTCCACGCCTAGGAATCTACCCAAGAAAAATGAAAACATATGTCCACACAAAACATGTTTGCAAATGTTCACGTTATTCATTATAGCAAAACTGGAAATTTAAATGTCACCCAATTGGTGGATGGGTAAACAAAAATGGTATAGTCATACAATGGAACACAACGCAGCAATAAAAAGAACAAGTTCTTGGTACACACCACACATGGACGGACCTCAATAACATGCTACACAATGGTGCTCCAATTCCATTTGCAGCATATCCACAAATGGCTAATATAGAGATGGAAAACAGATTGGTGAGCTGGGTATGGGGGTGTAACGCTGTAATCCCAGTAGTTAGGAGGACAGTGAGTTTGAAGCTAGCATGGGCTATACAGGGAGACTCGTACAACGAGAAATAAAAAAGCAAAACAGTTTTGTGGCTTCCTGGGACAAGAGGGGAGGGAAAGCAGACAACCACAGACAGCTTAAGGGTTGCTTTCTGGCTGACCACACATTCTAACACTAGTGTGAAGGGCTGATCCACAGTCCCAAATGTTCACTAAGAAACTAGACTTCAAGGAACCTGTTTAGATTAGAACAAAGCATTCTTGGCTGGGCATGCTAGCACTCCTGTAACTCTAGCTAGCATTCAGAGCCAGGCGGAATGTACCAGAATGTGTAAAATAGCAAAAACCCTATCTTAAACAAACAGTGTGTGTGTGTGAGTGTGTGTATTCACCTAAGACTGGGGAGACTCTTAGGGAGGCAGGGGGCACTCAAGACTCCAGCTGACATAGAAACCACAAGTCCTCTAACATAGCACCACAACTCATGAGGGAAAAGCTGGAGAGGATGGCACACCATCCACCTAACGCTGTGGGGAGAGGAAGGGAAACATAAAACCCAGGGAGCAAGGGAAAGAGTCATCAAGAGGCATGAGAGAACACTGGGTGGCTGCCGCACATATGGAACAAGCATACGTGCCCATTAAGTCACAGCACTGACCAAGAATGAGCAAAAGCAGCAAAGCATTCAGAGGAGTGATGCTGAGTGCTTGAAATGCGGCTGGTGCAACTGAGGAAATGACTGAAACTGGATTGGCTCTAAACGGAAACAGTCCACAGGTCAGCAAAGCTGTGAAGCACCCCTTCCAGCCAAGCCCAGGGTCTCGGCTGCCCCTGTTACACCATGCCCAGCCAACACACAGGGCACAGGGGGCATAGCCCACAGGGTGATGGGCACAAACAAGGTGGAAGGCCCAACAACAGGAAAGATAAAGCAGCTTCTTACCTCCTCCTCCTCTTCAGAGCCACTTTCTTCACTATCTGACCTGGGAGCGACTTCATACCTGGGAAAAACAGCAATGAATAGATGCAGAGCCCCTGCAAGGAGTGGCTTTACTCTCCTTGAAACCTGGTCTGATGATCCCCAAACGCAAGCAATTATCGTCCCAGCGGCCAAGTTCCACAAAGGAGGCACCCAACTCACCCTGGGTTCATCTCAAGCCAGGCTTCTAGCTGCCCGGCTTTTGGGGCATCTGTGCCTGTGAGGATCTTGCCGCTCTCTACATGGATCACCTTCACAGGGAGGTCGCTCATCTGGCTGGTCTCATCCAGAGGCTGAAAGAGAGTGACTGTCATGACCAATTGCTCCCCAACTCCCACCCTGGGATCTAAAAAAGTCACTTAAGAAGGGCTGTAATCCTAGCTGTTGGGAAACGGAAAGAGATTCTAAGTCTGAGGCCAGTATGAACTACATAGTATCAGAAAACAAGAAGAGACACAGATCACTTTAGAAAGGTTAAAAGTAACCAGGCAGTGGTGAATGCCCTTAATCCCAGCTCTCAGGAGGCAGAGGCAGGTGGATCTCTGAGTTTGAGGCCAGCCTTGTCTACAGAGTGAGTTCCAGCAAAACCAGGACTACACAGAGAAACCCTGCCTCAAAAACCAAAAACAACAACAACAAAAAAGGGTGAAAGTGATGAGACCTGACACCTTATCCTAAAATTTTAATCAAAGTATCCTAAAGTGAGTCTGAGTCTTATCTCAATTGTTTTTTAAATTTGTTATTCTATGTGTATGGTTATTTTGCTTGCATGTAGGTCTGTTTATTACGTATGTGCCTAGTGCTCCCAGAAGTACCTAAAAGAGGGCATTAGATTCCCCGGATTGAATTACAGCAGCCACGCCAGTGCTGGGAATCAAACCCAGGTCCTCTGTGAGACAAATCAATGATCCCAACTGCTGAGCAACCTCTCCAGCCCCCCAGGAGGCTGGGAACAGTGACACTGGTACCATGAACTGACACAAAGAAGCACTACAGCTGCCTTAGCATGATTCCCTGAAGCTTAGCTCTCCAAAGCAAGATGGCTGCCTTAAGTTCCCCACATGGCAGAGAGTAAGTCACTTTGTGCTTTAAGCACAGTGGTTCACACTTGTAATCTCTGCGGTCTGGAGGCTCAGGCAAGAGGCTGAAGCATGCTGGGTGGTAGCAGCACATGCCTTTAATTTCAGCACTCAGGAGGCAGAAGCAGGCGGAGTTCTGGTTGTTCGAGGCCAGCCTGGTCTACAGAGTGAGTTCCAGGACAGGCTCCAAAGGTACAGAGAAACCATGTCATGAAAAACAAAAAACAACAAACAAACAAAAATAAATAAAAAGAGCCTGAAGCAGGAAGATTACCAGCCTGAGCTAGACGGTAAAACTTTGTTTCAAACAACAAAAATAAACTAAGACACTACCAACTACCACGAAGTGGCTCTGTGCAGCAGTGTGCCAGCCCGCATTCTTCTACAGTAGTCACTCAAGACAACATCTGTGCTGGCTAATGTTCTGTCAATGCGACAGAAGCCAAGGTCATTTGAGAGCAGAAAACTCAATGAGCACATGCTCTCCAAAGACAGTCCTATGGGTAAGCCTGTGAGTCACCATCATCACTAAGGACTGATGTAGGAATGCCAGTCACAGCCGGGGGTGCCACCCAGGGCAGGTGGTCCAGGGTTCTATAAGAAAGCAGGCTGAATAAGCCAGGAGGAGCAAGCCAAAAAGCAGCATTCCTCCTGCCTTCCCTCAGTAATGTGCAACCTGAGATAAACCTTTTCCTCTCCAAGTTGCTTTTAGTTGTGATGTTTTAGCACAGCAATAGAAACCCTAAGACAATACCCCAAATAAAATCCCCTGGAATGGCCATCTCCAGGGGAACAGCCACAGCAGTATGCTTGAGGCCAGCCTAAATTAACAAGTGTGCGCTGCTCTGGCCTTCCTGAGATGCTTGGGGAAAAGTCCTTGCTTCAAAGAATAGGACTAAGGCAAGTCCCCCGGAGTCATAAAGTGAGAATGATGGCTGGGTTAATTTAGCTCGGCTGTACAGCCTGACCTTGAGTGTGCAAAGTTACAGCTTCCATTCCTGGCAAAAATTAAAAGCCAGGGAAGGGAACAGCTGATTTTTCATGCTTTTTTCCCCTTCCCTGCCATGAAAATATAGACAGCAGGTAGGATGACTCCACAACCCAGGAAGAAAACCCTCTCCTTCTGCTCCCCCTCCAGAACCCAACAGAACACTTCTCATGTACCCAGTCATGTACTTAGCTACTAAAGCCTGAGCCAAGCAAGACATCAAAATATACAGGGCACAATATACTCATAATAAACGAAAGGTCAACAGACACTAAAACAACTTGCATATAAAGAATTAAACACAGCTGGGCGGTAATGGCACACACAGGCCTTTAATCCCAGCACTCAGGAGGCAGAGGCAAGTGAATCTCTGAGTCTCAAAAAGACTAATTAAATTTTTGTCTTAAAAAAAGGTAAGGGTGCCGGGCGATGGTGGCGCACGCCTTTAATCCCAGCACTCGGGAGGCAGAGGCAGGCGGATCTCTGTGAGTTCGAGACCAGCCTGGTCTACAGAGCTAGTTCCAGGACAGGCTCCAAAGCCACAGAGAAACCCTGTCTCGAAAAACCAGCTTCTGGCCTGAGCTTGCTCTCTTTTTCTTCTCGGAGAGGCAGCTTTGCTTCTGCCTCTTCCCACTTCTCCAACCCCCCCAATTGGTGCCACGTGACTTGGATAGGTGCTCCTGCCCAAAACTCCTTTTCCAGGATCAGAATCCTGAACCAGGTTTTTTTTCCACTCCCACCACCGGCTTCCTGGCTTCAATCAGTGAATCTTCCCTCCTTTCTGCTATGGTTGCTTCCCTTTACCGAAATCGTATTTGGACTGACCCGGGGTCAGTCAGCCCGCGCATTAGCACTGTACACTCCCCAGTGCATTCGACTGTACAGGTAGAAACAAGGTCCCCCAGTTTCTTCATCTTTTTTTTTTCCCATTTCTTCTCTTTCCTTTTTTCTTCCCTCGTAGTAAATGCCGCTCGGAGTGACCCCAGCCTCTCTGGTTCCTGAGTCACCCCGAACAACCGGATCCAGCCAGGCCATAACACCCCACTTGCGGTCCGAGGACGCTCGTCCACGAGTCCTGGGTGTTCGCGCCATTTAGCACCTGTTCCCGTTATAGGCCTTGGGTGCCGCTATTTCGTGGGTTTTCACGATTTTGGCTCTGGATAGCAACCGCCCATGGAATTTTTTTAAAATTCCAGCTGGCTTTTTCAATTCCAGCCGTGGCATGGTGCGGTTTTTTAGGTTCCAGCCTTTTGCTTCCTTCTGTGTGGTGTGGCATGGCGACTCAGCGACAGGGCAGATCACACCTTTCGGTCCCTCTTATTAAGCTTAAAAATCCTCAACAGCTCAAAAATTGTGGCTTTTTCATACAACACGTGGCTGCCGACATGTTGACTGGGGTCAGGTGACCAAGTTCTTCCATCTTTACTTAAGTATACCCTGCATTGTCCCCCGGTTTTCACTAAAATCCTCTTGTTGACTCTTTTACATGTGTTTTGCACAGTGGCATGCCTTTGGTAGGCCCCACCAAAGGCATCCACGTTGCCTAATTCCTGTTCACTCTTTCTGTGTATAATAATTGTTCAATACATATCATTTCAGACTATAAAATCATAAGTCTCATGTTTTAAACTGTTATGTACTTTTAAGTCTCTTACAAAAAAGCCTTATATTTAATCCAACCCTCATTTAAAATATATTAAGCTGTTCTCTACTATTGTCAGTTTTGTCATTAACATAAGTTTCTTCTTTCTGTCTTTTTTTTTTTAAATATTTATTTATTTATTATGTATACAATATTCTGTCTGTATGTATGCCTGCAGGCCAGAAGAGGGCACCAGACCCCATTACAGATGGTTATGAGCCACCATGTGGTTGCTGGGAATTGAACTCAAGACCTTTGGAAGAGCAGGCAATGCTCTTAACCTCTGAGCCATCTCTCCAGCCCTCTTTCTGTCTTTTTACCAGTATAAATCTTATTTGTTAAGAGCCAGTACAGTCAGGCTCACACTCAGCCTTCCAGGCAGATTCTATACTGCAGCTATACCTAATAAACAGCCCTCAACTGCTCAGAGATCTGGGGAATGTAATATTTAAATATGTAACTATTAAAAAAAAATTTCGTAACAAAAAAAGGCAGGCTGGCTCCTAGCAGCAGCACTCTACCTCCTCCAAAGAAGACAGAAGACAAACGGACATACAACAACGTCCATCCACGGTTTGGCTCAATTGCCCAATGCTGACCATTGAGCAAAACTGCCTTTCATCTAAACTAAAGATCTCCTGACGTGGACAGAATCGCTGGAATCGACAGCCTAGCTGCTCAGGTCAAGGTAGGCCTGTCTTTCTACTGATTTCTTAGCCCACAGGGTCTTCTGGAGCCTGGCAGGCCCTGTGCTAAACAGCAAAGGTCAAGTACAACCTTCAGCGACCATGGAGGACCCAAAAAAGAGTAGCTCTAGGTGCCAACCAAGTAAATTCTCTGTCATTTTTTAATCAATAACTCAAGTAAAATCTTATCCTTCTCAAAGATCTCTGACAGTTTGATAGCTGAGAGGTTTTGCCAGTTTTAAAATTTCTCTGTTATACTGCCTTCCATAGTCTTAAAAATACTTTTCACTGTACAAAAATATGTCACAGTCATTATACAATGTATGTGTCTAAAACCTGTTTTCACAAACCCAAGATATTCTTGTGAGTTCCATGTAGCCAAATTAAAGAATCCACCTTAAACAGGTCAGATACTCCCTCAATTCCCTGGTCCTAAATTTTTTTTCCTTAATTAACTTTGTTCTTTGTTCTGTCAATACCTTAAACAGGTATAAGAGACACCAGATATTTCCATGGCACAAACACCAGACAGGAACAAAGAGACCAGGTATGCCAGGATGTGGCGAGCACCCAGCCTTCTCAGGTCCCCCGCCCCCCGAAAGATGACGTCCACAAATAAGCTGGAAGCAGTCTTGAGAACCCACCGTCCCAATTCCGTCAAACTGTGGTGTCTAACCTCCCACTTTTTATTATAAAAAAGGAGCTGAGAATGTTATGATTTTCGTCTCCTTAAGAGACAAGCCACACCCACTCCCTCCCCCATCTGCTGAGGCAGGCTGATCTTCAGCTTCCGGCCTGAGCTCACTCTCTTTTCCGACTTCCTCTTGGAGAGTCAGCTTCGCTTATGCTTCTCCCCACTTTTCCGCCCCCCTCTGTCTCCCCCCCCATCCTCTTCTCCTTCTTCCCCCCTCCTCTAAGTAATAAATACCCAATTCTATTCTGTACCATGTGTCTGTCCACGTGTCTCCCACCCGCTTGCCACTGGGAACCTGTGCCTTCCGGGGACTCACTGTCGAATGCACAGCCACTCGCTGCATGGCTGGGTCTGCGCGGCTCTCCTGGTCAGGGAACCTCACTGTCGCCAGAACCAGCCCGCCCTGCAGGAAGCTGCTCGGGACTCACCAGCATTTTTAAAAAATCATAAAAGTTATAATTTAGGGGCCATACCTCTCCTGCCATAACTCTGGAGTTGAAGATTGGAAGTTCAAGATCATCTTTGGCCACACAGAGATTTCAAGGTGAGCCTGGGCTAGATGAGACCCAGCCTCAACAGAAGAAAACAAGGGGACTGGGGAGTCACACAAGCTTAGAATGCCAGCACTGGGAGGCAGACACAGGAGGATCCCAGGGGATACCATAACTGCTGAGTTCTCAGTCAATAAGAAACCCTGTCTCAAAGGAATGGGTAGGGCTTCTTACGACGACACGCAAAGCTGCCTTTTGGCCTACACATGTATACACACCTGCAAACACACCAATTCACAATACATGTGTGTGATAAACATGATGCAGAAATGCAGTGAGGCTTCAAGTAACAGCTTCAAGAGATAAATGACCGCCAGGCATGGTGGTACACACCTTAATGCCAGCACTCAGGAGGCAGAGGCAGATCTCTGTAATTTCAAGGCCACCCTGGTCTACAGAAAGAGTTCTAGGATAGTCTGAGCTGTTACACAAAAAAACCCTGTCCCGAAAAACAAAAAACAAACAAGAATGAGATGTGACCTAAAATTAGCCTGATGTCACTACTTCAAACATACAAACACAATGAAACAAAAGGTTCCCCCCTTTCTTTTGTTTTTTGGGACAGAGTTTCTTTGCGTAGCCTTGGCTGTTCCAGAAATAGCTCTGTAGATGAGGCTGGCCTCGAACTGACAGAGATCCACCTGTTGAACCATCACTGCCCGTCTAAAAGAACCTTGCAATATATCTCACAGAGAGCTTGCCCAAACACCCATGGAATGGAGGTCTTTGTGCTCACAAACATGTACTAGGACAGCAGGTTTTTTTTTTTTTTTTTTTTTTTTTTTTTTTTTTTTTTTAGTTTCTCTGTGGTTTTGGAGCCTGTCCTGGAACTAGCTCTTGTAGACCAGGCTGGTCTCGAACTCACAGAGATCCGCCTGCCTCTGCCTCCCGAGTGCTGGGATTAAAGGCGTGCGCCACCACCGCCCGGCAGGACAGCAGTTTTCAACCTGTGAATCGCATCCCCTTTGAGGGTCAAATGAACCTTTCACAGGGTTTGCCTAAGACCATTGGAAAACACAGATATTTACGAAATGTAAAATTTGTAAAACAGCAAAATTACAGTTATGGAGTAGCAATGAAAATAATTTTATGGTTGGGGGTCGCCACAACATGAAGAACTGTATTAAAAGGTTGCAGATTAGGAAGGTTGAGATCCATTACCCTAGTGGAATCTGGACTCTTAAGCATACAGGGTTGTCCCCCTTTGAGGGAAGGGATTAAAAACCTCCTTTCTGACCCAAAAGCTGGAACAGATGCTCTTTCTAGCCTGATGACCTTTTTGTGCTACCTGCTGTGACTAGAGACTTTTCTAGCATCTAAATGGGCCTTCCAACCTTCCCACCCCCAGATCCTTATCACAAATTTGTTTTTCTCAGTCAATCCACAAAACCTATCTTTATGGACTTTACAAGTTGTTTTTTTGGTTGTTTGTTTTGGGGGTGGGGTGTTTTGAGACAGGGTTTCTCTGTAGCTTTGGAGCCTGTCCTGGAACTAGCTCTTGTAGACCAGGTTGGCCTCAAACTCAGAGAGATCTGCCTGCCTCTGCCATCACCACCCGGCTACAAGTAGTTTTAATGCAGTCATATCTGATCTGTATTAGGTTTAATTTGTTCCGCAAAGAGATTTATGCATGATTTGCTGTACATGCAGGACTGAGTTAATCGTTACAAGAATAAGCTGTAATTTTGCTATACTTAAATACGCCTAAAATAAACCACTTGGGTTATGAAGTATGAACCAACATTGGCTGAGTCATGTTGAGCCGAACAGTCTTTTTGATTGCTGCATTACTTTGATGACTGGGAAGGTCATAGAGCCCTGCATGCTTGCATGTATCCTAAGTGTGCTTTCCTGGAGAGTATCTGGAGTTTTTCCACCAAACACACGCCTTTCAAATGAGGGGGAGTAGCAACTTTTCAGGAGGCTTTAGATAGAACAAGGGGCATGTGTGTGACCTGACTTGAAAAGATGTCAGCCAGGCAGGAACTGGCAGAGAGCCTGGGGCTTGCATAGAAAACTCCCAGGAGAGGCAACAGCCTAGTCGTGAGGCCGGGTTTCCATCTGGGAAGGACTGAGAGGTTGCTTTCACATAATTAAACTTTTCTAATTGCTTTTTGTAAAACAGGATAGTGTATAGCCCAAGGTTTTGACCTTATGGTGATCGTTCACTTTGGCCACACACACATTGGACTCACAGGCAGGCGATACAACATCTACCTTCTGGGTTGTTTCTTCTCTCACTCCTTTTCCTCCAAACACAGAGTACTGGAATGAGCTCACTGGTAGACAGATTCCCTACTCTGCACAGGCGATGGGTCTGATCCATAGCCACCCTACCCCCTAACATACACAATAGATGCATGAATGAGACTACCTGCCTTTGAATGGGAATGGTGTGGATAGCATCCCCTCTCTCAAAGCAGACAATGCTGTGTGCTGACTTCCTGGAATCACACACTAACCACATGAGCAAACTGAGTGAATTCCAAGGAGAGTCAAAACAATAAACCTCAAAATACACTCCCCAACCAATTGAAAACAAAGGCCGGTCTAGCAGATGAGACTTCCTAACAGGGAGTCAGAATGGATGGATATTCTGTGCATGGTAGAACTAGACAAATACATTAAACCCATGATGGCTGATAGGAATGAAACTACTGATTTTAGAAAAGAAGACAGAAGAGCAGTTGGGTCAGAAATGAATGTATCTTCTGGGTACAACAGCACATGCCTGGAGTCCAAGCTGCCCAGAAAATGCCTGATGCACATTTGAGGGCAGGCATGTGCACAAATGCATAGTAATAAATGTAATCTTTAAAAAACGGTTTCTTGCCGGGCGTTGGTGGCGCACGCCTTTAATCCCAGCACTCGGGAGGCAGAGGCAGGCGAATCTCTGTGAGTTCAAGTCCAGCCTGGTCTACAAGAGCTAGTTCCAGGACAGGCTCCAAAACCACAGAGAAACCCTGTCTCGAAAAACCAAAAAAAATAAAAATAAAAAAAAAATAAAAAAATAAAAAAAAATAAATAAATAAAAAACGGTTTCTTCATTTTGCTTTGTTTTTCAAGACAGGGTTTCTCTGTAGCCCTGGCTGTCCTGGAACTCGATCTGTAGACCAGACTGGTCTCAAACTCAGAGATTCAACTGGCTCTGTCACCCAAGTGCTGGATTAAAAGTGTGTACCACCACCACCACCTGGCTTAGAAAACTTTGAAGTACTAAAAAAAAAAGAACTAAATGGAAGGAAGACAATCAAAAGTGCAAGTTCAGCCCTGCGTGAGCAAGATGACTCAGTGTCTGTCTGCCATGAGAGCCTGACGACCTGAGCTCTACCCCAGGAACTCACAAGGAGGAAGGAGAAAACCTACACCACTATCACCCCACTAAAGAAATAATCAAAATGTGATTTCAAACATTTTTAAACGAACAAACTGAAAGAGACACGTATCACAGGGTTGGCCAGCATTTATGTAAGAAAGCCCCACTTCTCACCTCGCCATCTGGTCCAATAGCAGGTGTCTGTCCTTCAGCGTTTTCCACCTTCTGCAAATAAAGAGACAAGGTCAGCCTGATCCTGCAGGCCCAGGCCACTAAGCATACAGCCAGGCCAACTAAAGGGTGCCCATTCCTAGTCAGGCCCAGCAAACCTTCTTTTTCTTTTTCTTCTTCTTCTCTTTGGCAACCTGGGCGGCTTTGTGCTGCCGCACCAACTCTGTGAGGTTGGCCACATATTCGTCTGTCTGCTGCAGGAGGTAGGCCAGGCGTTTGTCCTTCTTCTGGTCAATGAGCTTCCGGTAGCCCTCCTCATCTTCAGCCTGTAAAGCCAAGACAGGATAGAACACAGGCCTGTAAGGGTGCACACCTGAGGATTTATGAGGGCTGCTGCACCCACCCCAGCTCCATACTGAACCTCAAGGGACCTGTCAGGGAACACAGGTCCTGCCATGAACCCTTCACAGAGGACATAAATAAATTTTAGACTCCCTGTCCAAAAAAATGCATCACAAACCCCAACCTTCTTATCTGATCTGGGTTCTATGACCATGACTCCCTGTCCAAAAAATATATCACAAATCCCAACCTTCTTATCCGATCTGGGTTCTATCGCCATGACTCTCAAACCATCTTGTCTCTACCTGACCTAGATCTCCACAAATCTCAGCCTTGACCTTTACATATCTTTTTATGAATGAACAAGAGCAGAAGCTGGGCAAAGTGACATGCTTGTAATTCCAGCACTTAGGAGGCAGCAGCAGGTAGGTGGGTCTGAGTTCAAGCCTAGCCTGGTTTATATAAAGGAGGCTAGACAGGCTTATAATGAAACCCTGTCTTAAATAAAACAGAAAGTACTATACAGCAGTGAACATTCCCTGGGTATTCCTTCCATAATCTATTTCTTCCCAATGGCCTGCAAGCCTCACATGATAAACTTCGCAAGCTTTTGGACCCTGTGTCCTGTTTTAACACCATGAGGTTCCAGGGCCCCAGTGGCGACTACCTGTAGCTATACCTTGTGTTTGGTGTCCTGCTTCCTTGCCCTTCTCGTCTCCTCCTTGGACTCTTTCTTCTTCTCCATAGTGCTTCGCACTGTACACTGGACCCGACCCTCAACCTCTGCTCCAAGTCTGTCTCACAGCTGCCCAGCCCAGTCCTGCCCCAACTGTCTCTACTCTGTCTATTCTGTTCCTTTCTAGGGCAAACATGAGTCCAATAGAGAAAAATTATTCTGCTCCCTTCTATGTCCCTAGAGCAGGTAACAGTATCTGTCCAGTTAGCAGCTATACCATGATGAAACATCGACTAGATTCATCTGGGTGTAGAGTCCTCATTGTACCTTTCATGGCTCTCATGAGGCTTAGAGCAGGAGGCAGAGAACTCAGAGCTATCCTGCCCTAACAGTCAGAAGGAATAAAGGTGAAGGCCCACCCACACCTCTGCCTCCCACATCCATGTGGCTCTTCCTTCAGCTCTAATTCTATACGCTAAGGCACAGAGTATCTAAGCATAATCCTGGGTGACTACGCCCAGAATTTGCTATACCCAAGGCCTGCAGGTGACCAAAATCAAGAAAACAGGTGTATACCATAAGTCTCCGCATTCGCTCCTTCTCAATGCGCTCATTTTCCTTCTTCTGCTCCCGCTCAGTATTTGCATGATAGGTGGCCACAGCCTTGGTGAGTTTCTGGAGTTTGCCTGTGACTGATCTGTGATACTCCCTGAAGTCCTTTGCATGCTGCAGGATGCTGTTGAGGTACTCCTGCAGAAAAACATCATGGAGGGGTGGCTAAGTTCTAGTTCAGTAAGGCTCAATTGTACCTACAGCTTGTTCAAAGACAAAGGAGTATCTAGAACTGGCTCAGTGGCAGAGCGCTTCTCTTGTATACATAGAGTTTTGGGTTCCATCGCTAGCACATCAAAGAAAATGGAGGGGGGTACTATCCACATAATAAGGCTACTATGTTCAGTTCTGCCTATGACAAAATTTGCTGCTGGCACTTGTGCAACAATAACAGGGGCCCGTAGACACAACAGTTGAGTGTATCAAGTGAACACTCACACCCATCTCTCATTTGTGAGGAGGAGGTAGAGACAGGGTCTACTACATAGCCCTGGCTGTCCTGGAACTCACTATGTGGACCAGCATAGCTTCGAATTCAGAGAACAACTTGCCTCTGCCTCCTGAGTGCTGGGATCACCGGCATATACCACTACACCTGGCCCAAGTTAAACTCTTGCCCAGGGCAACTTGACATTGTAAATCAATTTCCAAACATGCTCGCACCTTTTACTCAGTTGTACCCCAAGACTGCCAGGGCACCTTTTAACTCTGAAATGTAAAAAGTTAGACACACATCTGAGTGTAGTGTGCTACACACCTATAGTACCAGCACTTGGGAGGGAGGTAGAGACAAGAAGATCACTGAGCTCCAAGCCATCTAGGCTAAAAGAACCTAACTCAAGAAGGCAAATGTTATGCTCTGTGTTCCAAATAGGGATTCGGTGACAAAATTTATAGGAAAACTGGGCAATATTCGATAGATGGAGTACAGATTAATTTATCTAAATTCTACTGAAAGGGTAAGTAGTTAACTTTTACCCACTGAGCCATCTCAATAACCCAGGTACTTAACTTCTCATTAATACACATACATAGGTACTTAAACTTCTCATTAATACACAGGCACACACACACACACACACACACACACATATACACATATAGATACAATCATAAATACCAAAATGTTAACCATAATTAATACTGAGTACTGACTTTAAATTTTCTTACATGCAGTGCTGGAAATTGAACCTATGGCCATGTGGTGTGTGCTGGGCAAACACTCTATTAATGAGATACACCCTGGGCTCAGGTTGCCCTAAAATCTGTGATACTTCTGCCTTAGTTCCTGGGTATAAAGATTACTTACACCATGGTCATCCTGGAATAAATAGTTATTGTTTTAAAAATGTAGCAACTATGAATAAGAAACCACCGGAAGCTGAGGCAGGACTGTTACGTTTGAGGCCAGTCTGGGTTACTCAGAGAGTATGAGTGTCAGGGATACAAAGCAAGACTCTGTCTCAACAATAAATAAACAGAGCTGAAAGATGACTCAGTGGTTAAGAGCACTTGTTGGTCTTGCAGAGTACCTAGGTTCAATTCCCAGAACCCATATGGTGGCTAACAAACATCTGTAACTCTAATTCCCAGGCATATGATGCTCTCCTCTTCCGACCTCCTTGGGTACTCGGCATGTATGTGATGTACATATATGCAGGCAAAATAAATATGCATAGGGGCTGGAGAGATGGCTCAGCAGTTAAGAGCATTGCCTTCCAAAGGTCCTGAGTTCAATTCCCAACAACCACATGGTGGCTCACAACCATCTGTAATGAGGTCTGGTGCCCTCTTCTGGCCTGCAGGCATATATGTAGACAGAATATTGGATACAGAGTAAATAAATTTAAAAAATGCATAAAATAAACCTAAATCTATTTAAAAATAAATACGCAACAAAACAAATGAGAATACTGGATTCATCCATAAACCTACTTGACTGTAGATTTTCATTTCCTTGATGGACTTTGTAATAACTGAAGTTATTCAGTCTCTTGTGGTTTCCCCTTGCTCAGAGCAAAAGTCCAAATACTCCATACCGCACAGGGCCCTCACTCACTTTATCCACTACGCCCTATAGCTCACTTTGCTAGCTACCCTGATCCTTGATTCAAGATGAAACAGGGAAGCATGTTCTAGTCCCCACTGCCCCTCCTCAGTCTGGCACCCTCACTCAAGTCTGCTGTCTCCCCTCATGAAAACCCCAATGATACCCTTTCACCTTAGGTAGCTCCTTCTTCTCTGTCCTTACTCCTCCTTTCCCACCTCTCATCTGTCCAGAGTGACCACTGCTCATCTTCTCTTTTTGTTTGGCTTGTGTACTGGCACACTGCTATGCCCAGAGCATTCTTATGCTAAGTCATAGGAAAACTGACTAGAAAGAATGCACCCCAAAGGCCCTGTGGCAAACACACCTGGTGTTTCTGGCGGCGCTTTCGCTCCTGTTCAATCTTCTGCTGCTTCTCCAGCTTCTCAGTGATGCGGGCCTCCCGCAGTGACTGTCGTTTGCTGCGCTTGTAGGCCTTGGCATTGAGGGCTGTCTCTAAAGCTGTATCTCTGCGCATGCACACCACCACCTCCTGGCGCAGCTTTAGGGTAGAAAAGGAGACACGGGCATCAGGCATGATGGGTTTATAATGCCTGTGGTGATGCTTACAAGGGATGACCACATGCTAGAATGTAGGACACCTGAGAGGTACCACAGGTGAGACAAGCAAGGAGCAGAACATGAGCAATCTGAACTTTTTCACAGCCACACATACAGTTCCTGGGGGATATGTAAACCTCAGGAAGAGACTCACCAGGCATCCTGCCTTCCAGTTGACAACTGCAATCTCAGGAGCCCACACCTGTGTATCCACAGGGTATACACAGCCAGGTCTTGCTGCAGTGTGGGCCATGACAGTGAAACTAACTCCCCTGAGATCCTAATAGCCCCAACCACACAGGTATCCCAGGTAATATCCTTCCAAGCACTCTCGGAACCCAGCATCCCCACTGTCAGAAAAGGCCGCATAAGCCCAGAGTTGAGGCCATCAGACCCACCTGCCTCTGAAAATTCAGCAACCTAAGGGCCTTGAGTTCAATGGTTGCTTTGGTTCGCAGGTCCCCAGCCAGGGACCCAGGAAGATTTTCAAGTTCCTGAATTCGGTGTGCGATTCGAGCCTGCAGCCTGGGCAGAGACAGGAAAAGGGCAAGTGGTGAGGACTATTGGTCTGAAGGAAGTCACCTGGTCTTTAAAGCTAGAGACTATAAAGGATCTGTCCTTCAAAGGAGGCAGACCCAGCCCAGCTGTAAGAGATGATGCCTCAGAAAAGGACAACATTTACAACACAGAACAGATGCAAGCAGCCTCAGAGTGCTCTTGGAAACAGGCCTGCTGGGATCACAGCAAGCCCAGGACCTGATGGTGACTGTACTCACTGGTTTTGAATGCCAAGTTGACACAAGCTTGAATCACCTGGGAAGAGGGACCCTCAACTGCACAACTGCCTTGATCAGATGGGCCAGCCCACTGTGGGCGGCTTGAGTCCTAGAAAGTAGGTCTGAGCTATAGAAGAAACTATGCGCTAGAGACCAAGCAGTGTTACTCCACAGTCTTTGCTTCAAGTCCTGTTTGTGTTCTTGCCCTGATTTCCTGCAGTAATGCACTGTTACCTGGAAGTCTATGGTGAAATAAACCCTTTTCCTTTCCAAATTGCTGTGGTCAGTATTTTATCACAGCAATGGAAAAGCAAATTAGAACAGTGACTTAGCTAGGTGCTAATCCCATGTGACCAATGAGAGCTGTGACATCAGGCAACCCAGCCCCAGCATGAGACACAGGGCTGTGGGAATCTATATAGCCCACGGGCATCAATGTTTTGTCTACAGGTTAAGAAGATACCTGTGTGGGAAAAGTCCCCTACTCTATCTTCTTATTTATATTACACTTACTATGTGCCAGGGCAGAATATTAGCATTGAACAGAGGTCAAAATGTTGCCTGTTCTCTTGTGGCTCAGTCCCATTAGAAGAATGGCTGTACAGGAATAAAGCATTAAGCACTCCAGCAATGCCAGAGCACCAAGTGCAAGGAAGAAAGGGAGCAGGACCAGGATGCTCAGCAGTGAGGTCTGGATGGCCAGAAGAAGTGCACAGCCTGTGGGACAAGAATGAGCCTAAGAAAGAGATGAAAGAACATTCTCTGGTACCTGGCAATCAACACTGGCAGTGCAGTCACTGGGTGCTCACCTGTACTCCCGCTCCTGTAGGATCTCCACAGGGTCCAGGCCCCGGGGCTTCTGGATAGGGGTGATGCGGCTCTGCTTCTGGTGCAGGGGCACCAATGGAGCAGGCTGGGCCGGCTGCCCTGGGGACTGTGTTTGTGGTGGCATCACAGGTGAGGCAGCAGGTGGGACAGCAGGAGGTGCAGGTGAAGGGCGGCCTGTTGGTTGGGGGGGAATCAGCTTCTGTGGGGTGCTTGTGGGGGCAGCAGCATTGGCCATGGGTCCTGGAGAGGCAAGCGGGATATGCTGCTTGAACTCTGGGGCCGGAGGCCAGCTCTTTCAGCCCTCCTACTTCTCACTGGGCCAGAACCTGGACACACCCATCCTCCAGCCAGGTTCTCCCACACCTCAGACCCAACCACCCAGTGTTTGGTTTTTCTGTGCTTGGCTTCACAGGGACACCATGCCTGTCTTTCCTCTAAAGTAGTTCACTCCTCCCTTTTAGAAGCTTTGTCTCTGCCATTTCAATTATCCTTGGTCAATGGCTGTCTAAAAATATTAAATGGAAAACTCCAGGAATAAATGATTGCAAGATATCAATTGCATGCTGTTCTAAAGAGCTACACCCAAATTCTACTTCTGCATCATTTACTGCTTCCTCACAACACCATTGTAGAGGCAAGTTCAGTGCACATTGTCCTGAGTGCGTTCCTGCTTACTCTATGACTGATGTGTTTTATCATTTACTGTTTAATGAATGAAACTTCATCACAGGGAGTGTTTAAAGAAAATACACAGTATACATGGGGTTTGCTGCTATTTGCCCATCAAGTATGCACTGAGTCTTGGATAGCTTCTCTCTCAGATGAAGAGAATGGCTCTATTCCACATCCAAACAAACCAGATTTTAATATACAATGATCCACCACGGACCCCAAGAGATCAGGGAGGGTCCACTGTCCCAACCCAAATATAGACCCTGAAATATCCAAAGACACTTATGAGAGGACAGGGCCAAGGGCACACACAGTCAGCAGACACATCCTCCACTGGGATTGCTCTCTACAGAGAAGGAAGCCATGCTGGACACCCTCCTCCCCTAAGCTCAGAAGCATCCTGTCTTTGAGCAAGCTTGCCTGTTGTCACAATTAAAGCCAGCCATTCTTCTTGAATCCCATAGTAGACACGTTCCCTGCCTTCCCTCTCTGCTAAGGAGACTACAGGACAACCTCCATCCACAGGGCAAGTCCTCTGCAGACCCCAACTGAACCCCACAGAAAAGTCCAAAGTCACTTCTGGGGAAAGGGAATGGAGCCCATCTCTGGGATCCGGCATAGCTCAGGCTCATGACAGAAGATGGGGCATGCCACCAAGAGAAAAGAAACTCACCTTCAGGCCATGGCTTGGGAGGTCCTCCAGGGGGCTGACCAGGCATCCCAGGGGGCACACCTGAGGGTCCTGGAGGAGGCATGTTGGGCCCTCCCATACCTACATTCAAGAAAACAAAGCACCATAAAGACCACTGTGTTCAAACCTGCTGGCCTACGCTCATATTAGCTCAGGGAACACACCACAAATAAGGTCAGAGAGAGGGACAAAGTATATTTATCTCAACATAACCCTATCTATCTCAGTAGTCCCAGATAACCACATCTGGGAGGCAGGGATGCCTGCCATTATCATCCACACTCAATACCCTCCCCATTCCAGAGGCAGGGATGTAGGCCTTACCATGGGGTCTACTGTAATTTGGAGGGGCTGGTCCTGGACCAGGCCCAGGGCCAGGGCCAGATCCAGGCCCAGGTCCTGTAGCAGACACTGAGGATGGAGGTAGTGTTGGCATCTGCTGCTGCATTCCAGGCATTGGCCGCTTGCCTTGCACGGCCATCTGCAGGTGGTCAGGCAATGGCTGGCCCCTGGCCAACATCTTGTAAGCCATTATCTGAGCTCTGAGTTGATGTAGCTGGTTCTGGTTAAATGGGGTTGGGCCTCGGTTTTGCTGCCCCAAGGCCTGGGGGTCAGAACCATCTAATGGGGCCCCTCCTGGCCCAGAGGACATCTGAGGGCCTGAAGATGGGCCACTGGCTGGGACGGGACTGGAGGCATGTTCAGAGCCACCCAGGGGTGAAGGGTAACCTGTAGGGAAAGAAGACTAATTCAGTGGTCACTTGGCAGCACTATGACTGCTAAATCACATCCACACCACCTGGCATTCCTAGACATAGTAGCCAGGCAACACCACTCTCCTGAGTCAAGCAGCACCTAGAGGGTGGTGACTAAGTCACAGCCTCAGTCCAGCAGCCCATGTAGCTGTAAGCTTGGATGTTTCAGTAGGATACAGATGATCAATGCAAAGGTAAGACCTCCAAACCAATCTCCATCAAGCCTACCTTCTGGCCAGGCAAACTACCCCTGTCATTCCTATGAGGCCCCAGGACTCAGTATCTTGCTAGCTGCCCCTGGAACACGGAGGACTCCACAAGTCACCTACTACAATCTCCTCATGTAGAAAAGTCAGCTTGCCTAAGGCAAGGTCTTGAGGCACTACTGGAGTTGCTAGCCCACAGGCCCCACCATGCTAAGTCCTGACCTCAAATACCATGCTGATCGGCCATCTCTGTTCCACCAGTTCAGTCTTCAAGGCCTGCTCAAGGCAAGAGACTATACAGAGCACCAGCACACCTCACCTGGGAGGCCCCAGGCAAGCCCTCCCCACAGCTCAGCTGTCCTAGCTGTCCTCGAAATTCCCATGGAAGAAAGTACACTGTGGGCTGCAGGTGTATGAACAAAAGGAAGCAGAAAGGGACCTAGAAAGACTGTACCTTGGGAATGCTGGTCCATGGGACTAGGTGGGGGTCCCATACCTGTGTGGGCCCCTGACCGCATGCCCATCCCTTTCATCTGGTTGTATCGTGGGTCATCAGGCATGCCCTTCTCATGCATCGTCTCCATAGGCTATGAGAAGTGCAAGGACACAGGTCAGTCAAGTACAGCAAGAGGCAGCCAAGCAAAGTACCATCAGGAAGACCACACAGAAGTCAACCTAAGGGGGTCATAAGGCTAGCTCTGAGGCACAGACATCACAGCTTCTGGGTGTCAGGACAAGAGAGACAAAATCAAGCTGTTGGAGAAGGTGACTACTTAGGCAATGGGACAGCAGAGGCATGGAGCTCTCTTTTAAGCCAGTGAGAACCACAAAGAAAGGATTCATGCCACAGCTCCCAGTAGGATTGTCCTGGCTCATTCCTCCCTGTGCCAAGAAGCATGGCTGCAAACCTAGGGCTAACGTCTCCTCATCCTTGGAGACTATAAATCAAAGGGGCATACGAACAGGTCTGCACACAGACTGGACAACACTGAGATACCAGATGCTCCACTGTCCTCAATAGCCGCCTGCCAGCTTGGAAAGAAGCTATTGCAGAGGTATCCTGCCACTGAGCAGAGCACAATAAAACAGGGTCCTTGCATTGTAGAGGGGAGGCTGACACATGGCACCTTTGGGAGTGGGCATGCCTCCCAGGGAAATGGCTACAGCAGTCGGTTATAAAGGGGCATTGCTTAAGAACCCTCTGTGAACTGAGCCTGGTTAACAAGCATCCTGCTCTGCAAAAAACTCACAGGCTAACATATGATGAAGCAGAGTGACACCAAAACCACAGTTCAGTACAGCTGTAACAAAGGAAGCTGGGACAGGGACATGGGGGCAGCTTCCTATGGGTCCATAGGTACACACCCCAAGGCCATAGGCAGGCCCCCAAAACTGTTCATGTTGAACAACAGCCTTGCTCCAGCATAGGAGGAGCTGTCATCCAGGACTCCAGTACCTAGCAGGTTTCTGGACATATGATAGGTATCCAAAGGGCACCTGTCAGAGGTAGTAGAACATGTGAGCAATGCTAGGAGAAGAAAGATAGGGAGAGGGGATGTGGCTGACATGCTGCAGGAGCCCGTAAACCAGAAGGTGGGCTTATGCATATGACCCACAGCTTCCTTCACAGAAGGAAAAGGGCAAAGCAAATGCCATACTACTAAGACAACAGAACAATCCGGAAAATAGGGAGTCAGAAAAGGGTATGTATTGGAAGCAGAGCACAGTTAGCACACAAGGACAACCCAAATAGAGGGATGAAACAAGCAAGGGAGGGCCTTCCTCATTTGTGGATAGGGATCAACCCAAACCGAGTTGCAGAGGCGTAAGCAAACACAAGGAAGACTCTGCAGGGAGGCAGAGCAGTTGACAAAGCCGCCATGGTGAAGCCTAGTGCAGCTTCAACTTTATCTTCTCACACCCTCGCCTCCATGGGCACAGACTATTACTCGCAGCCAGCTCTAAGAGGAGGACCGGGTAGCAGGACAGAGAGTTACTTGGCAGCCTTGCTGGCAAATTTACAAAGTGGGAAGAAGGCAGTCCAGAGCCTAAATTCAGTAACAGGTTGAGCACTCAGCACTGCTTCAAGCATGCAGGCCACCAGTGCAGTTAGGAGAGAAGCCTCGGCCGGGCGGTGACGGCACACGCCTTTAATTCCAGCACTACGTAGGCAGAGGCAGGCGGATCTCTGTGAGTTCAAAGCCAGTTCCAGGACAGGATCCAAAGCTACAAAGAAACTCTGGCTTTAAAAAAAAAGAAGAAGGAAGAGGAGGAAAGCCTAAGCCTCCTCTAAAGATCTGGGAACCCCTTTATTAACAAAAGAAAGCTCTGGCACACTGTTCCCTAACAAGTATGGGAAATGTAGGGTGGGATGGCTGCTCAGCCCCTGGCTCAGGACAACAGCCCGACCCTTTGTTCACAGGAGCAGACACAGGGTGGGAATCTGAACCAAGCCAAATCACCTCCACAAAAATCTGTCCCTTCTAGCCTGCAGGGAGGCTCCAGCAGCCTTGTATGGAACACCAAGGTCCCAAGCTCAGGCAAGTCTCGAGAACAGAGTACCAAATGAGAGCACAGCATGCCTACCTTGTGCATCTGGTGCATGTTGTCCTGAGGGTATCCTCCAGGCCCCTGGGTAGGCATGGGATGTCCTGCTGAAGGAGGTCCTGGGCTAGGCCCCATCATACTGTGGGCAGAGCCTGGTGAAGGGCCAGGGCTAGGGCCCAGCATTGCACCAGGTGAGGGGCCAGGGCCTGGGGAAGGGCCAGGCCGAGGAGTTCCACCCAGGGGCGGGTCTGGAGTGGACATCTTCACAAGAGCTGTAGGCAGTGGTCTCCTGCTGGAAAGAAATCCTGGTCATCCTGGGATCTGGGACATCAGTTCAGTAGGTCAGGAACAGCAAAGAAGGGCCCAGAGGCCAACCAGAACCAACCAGTCCGCAGTGCCCCACCCTGCAAGCCCTGTCCAAACCTCTGTTCCAAATCCTTCTTCTACTGCTTTTGGAGAAAACACTGTATCTCAGGAAGAGAAATCAGATCAGAAAGGAGGACATGATGCTGCAGGTTCATCTCCCCAGCAATAGGGAGGCAGAGGATCTCTGGTCTACATAACAAGGGGGTCACTCATCCAGGGCAAGTGGTGTGGGTACTGTACCAGCTTTATCTAAATATCACATGATAGTTAAAGAACAGACAGCAGGGCCAGGCGGTGGTGGCGCACACCTTTAATCCCAGCACTCGGGAGGCAGAGGCAGGTGGATCTCTGTGAGTTTGAGGCCAGCCTGGACTACAAGAGCTAGTTCCAGGACAGGCTCCAAAGCTACAGAGAAACCCTGTCTTGAAAAACAAACAAACAAAAACAAACAAACAAAGGACAGAGGACAATGGAACCGAATAGAAGACCCGGACATCAATCCACAGAGGACAATGGAACCGGATAGAAGACCCGGACATCAGGGGTGGAGAGATGGCTCAGCGGTTAAGAGCATTGCCTGCTCTTCCAAAGGTCCTGAGTTCAATTCCCAGCAACCACATGGTGGCTCACAACCATCTGTAAAGAGGTCTGGCGCTCTCTTCTGGCCTTCGGGCATACACACAGACAGAATATTGCATACATAATAAATAAATAAATAAATAAATATTAAAAAAAAAAAAAAAAAGACCCGGACATCAATCCACACAGAGGACAATGGAACCGAATAGAAGACCCGGATATCAATCCACACATCTTCAAACACCTGATTTTTGACAAAGCAGCAAAAATTATTAAATGGAAAAAAGAAAGCATATTTAACAAATGGTGCTGGCATAACTGGTCATCAACATGTAGAAGAATGAAAATAGACCCATATTTATCTCCATGCACAAAACTCAAGTCCAAATGGATCAAAGACCTCAACATAAAGCCAGCCATACTGAACCTTATAGAAGAGAAAGTGGGAAGTACACTTTTTTTTTTTTTTTGGATTTTTCGAGACAGGGTTTCTCTGTCACAGAGATCCGCTTGCCTCTGCCTCCCAAGTGCTGGGATTAAAGGAGTGCGCCACCACCACCCGGCTGGGAAGTACACTTGAACGCACTGGCACAGGCGACCACTTCCTAAATATAACCCCAGTAGCACAGACACTGAGAGAAACAATTAATAAATGGAACCTCCTGAAACTGAAAAGCTTCTGTGAAGCGAAGGACATGGTCAACAAGACAAAACGACAGCCCACAGAATGGGAAAAAGATCTTTACCAACCCCACATCAGACAGAGGACTGATCTCCAAAACATACAAAGAACTCAAGAAATTGGTCATCGCCGGGCGGTGGTGGCGCACGCCTTTAATCCCAGCACTCGGGAGGCAGAGGCAGGTGGATCTCTGTGAGTTCGAGACCAGCCTGGTCTACAAGAGCTAGTTCCAGGACAGGCTCCAAAAAAACCACAGAGAAACCCTGTCTCGAAAAAAAAAAAAAAAAAAAAAAAAAAAGAAATTGGTCATCAAACAACAAATAATCTGGTAAAAAAAAAAAAAAAAAAATGGGAGTACAGACCTAAACAGAGAATTCTCAACAGAGGATTCTAAAATGGCTGAAAGTCACTTAAGGAAATGTTTAACATCCTTAGTCATCAGAGAAATGCAAATCAAAACAACTCTGAGATTCCATCTTACACCTATAAGAATGGCCAAGATCAAAAACACTGATGACAACTTATGCTGGAGAGGTTATGAGGTAAAGGGAACACTTCTGCGTTGCTGGTGGGAATGCAAGCTGGTACAGCCCCTATGGATGTCAGTGTGGTGATTTCTCAGAAAATTAGGAAACAACCTTCCTCAAGACCCAGTAATACCACTTTTGGGTATATATTCAAAGATGCTCAATTGTGCCACAAGGACAAATGCTCAATTATGTCCATAGCAGCATTGTCTGTCATAGCCAGAACCTGGAAACAACCTAAATGCCCCTCGACCGAAGACTAGATAAGGAAAATGTGGTCCATTTACACAGCAGAAATAGATAACAACATATTAAATTTTGCAGGAAAATGGATGGAGCTTGAAAACACTGAGTGAGGTAACCCAGATACAGAAAGACAATTATCACATGTACTCACTCATAAGTGTTTTTTAAACATAAAGCAAAGAAAACCAGCCTACAAATCACAATCCCAGAGAACCTAGACAACAATGAGGCCCCTAAGAGAGACATACATGGATCTAATCTACATGGGTGGTAGAAAAAGACAAGATCTCCTTAGTAAATTGGGAGCATGGGGACCTTAGGAGAGGGTTAAAGGGGAGGGGAGAGGCAGGGAGGGGGCGAGAAAAATGCAGAGCTCAACAAAAATCAATTAAAAATAAAAACCAAAAAACAAAACAAAACAAGAAATAGACTGGTGAATCTGACCTGGGTGTGATCAATAACTACATTTAGAGGCTACACTGATGTGGTCAGAAGAATATCCTCCCCTTGCATCAAAGATCAACTGGGTCCCAGGAGACTATCTGGGGAATCATCTGTTCTCTTACTCAGGAAGGTCATAGAGACAGACAGAAACACAAACAGAAAGAAAGACAAATACACACCATCAATGAGCTCTAACCACCATCCAGCCCACAAAGAAGAGCAGTCAGCACAGAAGGAAAATTCCCTCTATACTTTTAATCAAAGCTACAGTCAGGGCCCACAGCTTTATTCCCAGTACTCAGGAAGCAGAGACAGGTGGATATTTCTGGCTTTGAGGCCAGCCTGGTCTACACAGTTCCAGACCAGCCAGGGTGACATAGTGATCCTGTTTCAAACAATAACAGCAGCAACAGCAGTTGCAGGAAGAGGAAGAAAAGAAAAAAGAAAAAGAAAAATGCTGCCCAGATATAAGACTTCAGACCTTGACTCACTAAAACACCTACCTACAGCTGCAAGAGACAGGTTGGCTGCTATTTTAGCCTAAAAGTTAAATGATGACTAAACTTCCGTCTCCCTCTCTAGAAGCCATCTGGGAAAAACATCACACAATTCTAGCCCTTCCACAGCTATCAAAGTGCCTGAAAGCCTATCTTCAGTTCATCACTCGACAGATATCTTAGAGACCACAGAAAAACTGGGAGCAGGCTATTGGGAGCCCATTCTAATAGGCCAGGTGGTGTTGGCGCAAGCCATTAATCCCCAGCACTCGGGTGGCAGAGGCAGGCGAATCTCTGAGTTTGAGGCCAGCCTGGTCAACAGAGCAAGTTCCAGGACAGAGAAACCGTCTTGGGAAAGGAGGGAGAGGGGGGGGGGAGGGAGGGAGGGAGGGGGAGAGGGAGAGGGAGAGGGAGAGGGAGAGGGAGAGAGAGAGAGAGAGAGAGAGAGAGAGAGAGAGAGAGAGAGAGAGAGAGAGAGATTGAGATTGACCAAGAGTCTAATAGGGAGCAGGAGAGATGGCTCAAGTTTAGAGTACTTATTCTCTTACAGAAGACTAGAATTTGATTCCCAGCACCCAATGGAAGTTTTTTTGCTTGTTTGTTTGTTTTGCTTTGTTTTTTAAACAGGGTTTCTTTGTGTAACAGTCCTGCCTGTCCAGTCCCTTGTAGACCAGGCTAACCTCAAACTCACACAGATCTATTTGCCTCTCTCTGCCTTCCTAGTGCTGGGATTAAAGGCATGCACCACCACCACCCGGCTCAATGGAAGTATGTATGTATGTATGTATGTATGTATGTATGTATTATGTATATAGTGTTCTGGGCACCAGATCTCAGATCTCATTATAATGGGTGTGAGCTATCATGTAGTTGCTGGGAATTGAACTCAGGATCTCCAGAACAGCAGTCAGTTCTCTTAACCTCTGAGCCATCTCTCCAGCCCTCAATGGAAGTTCTTAATCATCCCTAACCAAGTTCCAGGGGCTCTGATGCCCTCCTCTGACTTCCTTGTGCACCAGGCACGCACATGGTATACAAACATACATGCAGATAGACAAAACACTCATATGCATAAATCTCCTCAGTCTGGCTCCTCCTAGCTGTCTGGCCTTGTCCCACTATCGCTCTTGTCTTCACTCCTCCCTCTCACCCTTCTCCAGGCACCAGTCAAGAACTTCCTTCCCAGGGCTGGAGAGATGGCTCAGTGGTTAAGAGCATTACCTGCTCTTTCAAAGGTTCTGAGTTCAATTCCCAGCAACCACATGTACAACCATCTGGTTACAACCATCTGTAACGAGGGCTGGTGCCCTCTTCTGGCCTGCAGACATACACACAGACAGAATATTGTATACATAATAAATAAATAAATTTTTTTTAGAAAAAAAGAACTTTCTTCCCCTACACACTTGGCTGTTACACAAGTGAAACTACCAATGCACTTCTGGGATCACTGATGCAGACCCACTGGGGTACCCTGACTGACACTGTTGGGGTTCAAATAAAGTCATGTGGGAAATATAATCAATTTGTGACATGGGCACACGAACATCCACTGCTGATCTTTCTTGATAAGAGAATTTGGAATGACAACAAATATGAGAAGGAACATAGGAATGTCTACAACCTTCCTCAGTTTCTAGAGAACAGTTACCATAAATGATGTTCCATAACCTCAGATCTGCTTTTCTTAAGACAAATAGCATTGCTGTGCTTTATATAACCTTGAACTTGGTGCTCTGTAAAGCAGGCTTCTCTGCTAAACTGAAAACTCTGGAACTCTGTTATCAAAAAACTCTGTTAAAAAGAAAAAGTCTTTTGCCAATTGCACTTCAGTGGTTGGTTGCCATTTGAACACTTGGTTTCCTGCTTCCCTTCTTGTGACTTAAATCAGGATTTGGCCAACCTCTCCAGCCACTCCAGCCCCACTCACCTGGAGGATGTCCGATGAGCTGTCATTGCAATGTCGTAAGAGCAGTTAGGGTTACCTCTTCAAAGGGTGGAGATGACGAAAACAGGAGATAAAATTTGGCCAGCAATATATGATAAAAAGACCCCAAATAAACTAACGAGTTTCTCTCTTGACTAAAAGCCATAAAAGTCTTTGGGCACCTTAAAGCCTCCTCCTTGCCAAAACAGAGATGTCACAAGTATTTTAGGTGCCCTGATCTCTGACCTGGTTCCTAAATGAAAGGTTACATCTGTTGTGGAATATCCCTTTACACTGTGTGAAGATGTATCACAGTGACTGGTTTAATAAAGAGTTGAAAAAAAAATAGTTGAATGGCCATTAGCTGGGCAGGAAGAGGTTAGGTGGGACTTCTGGGGACAGAGAAGAGAGCTCTGTGAAGAAGAAAGGAGGAGTTGCCAGCGGAGGCACAAGTAAAAGCCACTAGTAACGTAGCAAGACCCAGAGGAGCAGAAATGGGCTAATTGAAGTTTTAAGAGCTAATGGGATAAGCCTAAGCCATAGGCCGAGCTTTCATAGTAAGTCTCCATGTCATTTTTTGTGAGTTGGAGGCCCAAAGAAATATCCGTCTATAAATGACATCTAACATGGAGGCTCAACTATTCAAACACAGGGACTGAGAAAGAAAAAAAAAAGGTGGGCGGTGGTGGCGCACGCCTTTAACCCCAGCACTCGGGAGGCAGAGGCAGGCGGATCTCTTTGAGTTCGAGGCCAGCCTGGTCTACAGGAGCTAGTTCCAGGACAGGTTCTAAAACTACAGTGAAACCCTGTCTTGAAAAAAAAATTTTTTCTGGGGGGCTGGAGAAATGGCTCAGCGGTTAAGAGCATTGCCTGCTCTTCCAGAGGTCCTGAGTTCAATTCCCAGCAACCACATGGTGGCTCACAACCATCTGTAATGAGGTCTGGTGCCCTCTTCTGGCCTGAGACATACACATAGACAGAACATTGCATACATAATAAATAAATAAATAGCCGGGCGATGGTGGCGCACGCCTTTAATCCCAGCACTCGGGAGGCAGAGGCAGGCGGATCTCTGTGAGTTCGAGACCAGCCTGGTCTACAGAGCTAGTTCCAGGACAGGCTCCAAAGCCACAGAGAAACCCTGTCTCGAAAAACCAAAAAAAAAAAAATAAATAAAATAAATAAATAAATAAATAAATATTTTTTTTAAGAAAATTTTTTTCTGGACAAAGAGCCTAGTCCTACAGTCCTGCAGTCTCTCAGGTAGACTGGTGCTTAGTGGCATATAAAGGTGTGCTGCTGCTGCCTGTGGGCTGAGCTGCCATAATGGTGACTGACTAGCAATTTAAGAGTTGTCTCATGTGACCAAAGAACACTGCAGATGCTTAGTAAAGACAGATTCAGATGGGGGGGGGGACGACACCCTAAACAGGTTACAATGTATTTAAAATTGTGAGTAGGCTTAAAGAAAAGAAAATGGGTATAGACAGCCATAGGAGAAAAAGCTGATAAAGTCTTTAAAGAGAGAAGAAAATAATATAAAAAGCATAAGCCATGCAAAGATGAAAAATGCACAGTGTCTAAATCCTATATGGTGTTGTATTAATTTTGAATTTTTTGAAAGCTAATGAACAAGAAATGACACCTGCTGAGACACACTGGGTTGTATAAGAGACTGATGCGTTAAACCAACCTAGACACTATAGGGATGCTTCAATTTAGAAGTCAAAAAAATGTATTGCTTTGAGAAACAGGTTATACTTCTGTTTCCACAGAAAATGAAACACTGTGGATTTGTTCAAGGTTAAAGAGGATCAGGTTTGATCAGGGGAGCCCCCTCTGAAAATCCTAGTTACATACATAAGAAATAAACCTTAAAAAAAAAAAAAAAAACCTACAAGACAGGTGATATATAATTTACCTGCTTAAACATAAAACAAAAAATTCTGTTTGCACATATGTACGTTACCTTTGAAAGACTGTGTGTTTTCAGAGCAAGGGGAACAGACACCTATGAAAATGGATGGCTCAGGGGACCCAGCCTCTCAGATGCCTCTGCTGCACTTTCCTCAGAGTTCTACATCCAGAACAGCTTCAAAGCTGCTGGCTGAGATGGTTCAGCCTCACAGACTTCTCCAGCCAGACTTCAGATAAGCCCTACATTTTCCCAACACACTGAGACTGGCCAAAATCTAGCTCTCCCAGGACCTGACAATTAACTCAGTTTTCTCAGGATCCCCCAATGATGACGTTGCCCACAAACAACAGGAAGCAGTCTAGAGAACACAATGCCCACATTTCCAAGACATGGGGTGGATGGTTTTAGGTCATTCAATGATTTATTGATGTTTGTCTCATTTAGGGGGGTTGGTTAAAAATTGTTACTGGTCATGGTTAGGGAAAAAGCTAACAAAGATTAGACTCAGGGATCTCTTTCTGAGGGGAAAAAGGAGGATATAGTATAAAAATATGGGATAAAAGGGTGGGTTGTTAATCTACTTTTGAACAACCACTGGTTTCAAATATTTTACACTGGTATGAATTTTTGTATACTGATATCAAGGTAAGATTATTTTGGTTAGGGGGCTGGAGAGATGGCTCAGCAGTTAAGAGCATTGCCTGCTCTTCCAAAGGTCCTGAGTTCAATTCCCGGCAACCACATGGTGGCTCACAACCATCTGGATTGAGGTCTGGTGCCCTCTTCTGGCCTGCAGGCATACACACAGACAGAATATTGTATACATAATAAATAAATAAATATTTTAAAAAAAAAAGATTATTTTGGTTAGCCGGGCGATGGTGGCGCACGCCTTTAATCCCAGCACTCAGGAGGCAGAGGCAGGCGGATCTCTGTGAGTTCGAGACCAGCCTGGTCTATAAGAGCTAGTTCCAGGACAGGCTCCAAAACCACAGAGAAACCCTGTCTCGAAAAACCAAAAAAAAAAAAAAAAAAGATTATTTTGGTTATACTGTGTATGTTTCTACTCTTGTTTAAGGTAGTGTACCTATACAACACATTTTAAAATGTAAACTTTTAATCCCTAAAAGCTATTTAGGATAATAAAGAAATACAGGTTAATAAATCTACCAAACCTAGTCATGTTAGATATGTTTTCAAGGTCAAACAGAGATATATTTTAGATAGATCAGGTGATCTTCAAACACTTCACTCCTTCAAAATTACTGCTTCACATAAATCTGTCATATATTCTTGTGAAATATCCCTTTACACTGTGTAATAAAAAATTTTTAAGCCATGAGAAAGTAATTTCTTTGTAGCCACCCATCCAAAAACGTTATTGTAACAACTCTGCAACTTGAGACAGCACCTGAGATACAATGATACAATTCTCTTTTGTCTAAATCACCTTTCCTGATGATATAGCAATACAGTCTTCACACAGACACTCCGAGAAGGGGGGGAATCAAAAGTCCTTTGATCCCAAACCTTGCCTTCAGTTGGTTGGAGAAAACACTATCTCAGGAAGAGAAATCAGACCAGAAAGTAGGGCATGGTGGAACAGGCCTATTAACCCATCACACTTCCCAGGGTCAGCCACAGGGTTGGGAGTGAAGAGGGCTGGTGGCTCCTCAGGTGCACGGGATACGAATAGGCACAGGCCAGCAGGGCGGCTGCCAGGACCTCCTGGTGTATCCTTCAAAACAGCATTTCTCAGCACATAATAGGCCAGCTTTCCTACAGTTTATTTCCCTATGGCTGATTTTATTAATTAAGCCTTCAACACAGGAATGTGAATGGCTCTGTAAGGTCAGCCAGGTCTACATAGTGAGAGTTTGTCTCAAGAAAAAAACAAACAAAAACCCCCATTGGTTGTACAAATACGGGGACCAGAGTTCAAATCCACAGCACCTATGTAAAAAGCTAGGCATGGCTGTGTATGCCTGTAATACTTTAATAATAAATTAGTAACAAAGCATTAGAAGATGAAGAGTTGATTAGCTTAAAAAAAAAAAAAAAAAAAAAAAAAAAAAACAAGCTTCAGATTCAGTGAGAGACCAGTAGTTCAGGTTTATTCTAGGTCTCAGAATAAAGAGTCAGTCTGGGAAACTGTCTTCAAAAAAACAAAACAAAACAAAAAAATTAAGAATTTCAATCTAAAAGGATGAGATAGATTTTTTTTTTTTTCCTAAGTAGTAGATAAAAAGTCCAAACTGTTTCTGGGGTGGAGAGTTGGCTCAGATTGGCTGCTCTTCCAAAGGAATAAAGTTTGATTCCTAGCAGTCATATGGCAGTTCCAGGCAATCCAACATATTCTTCTGCCCTCCACAGGCACCAATCACAAAAGTGGTGGACAGATACACTGTGCAGACAAAACCTTTATAAATATATGTATATATGCTGTAGAATATTCCTTTCCATTGTGTGAAGATGTGTTACTGTGATTGTTTTAATAAAGAGCTGAATGGCCACCAGCTAGGCAGGAAGAGGTTAGGCAGAACTTCTGAGGACAGTGTGTTCGAGGCCAGCCTGGTCCAGGACAGCAGAGCTGTTACAAAGAGAAAACCTTCAGGGAACAAGAAAGGAGGGAGTAAGACACGCAGGAGGAGAGGTAAAAGCCATGAGTCACATGGCAACACCGAGATGAATAAAAATGAATTAATTTAAGTTATAAGAGCTAGTGGGACAAGCCGAAACTACAGGCCAAGTTTTCTCCATGTGGTTATTTGGGAGCTGGCAGACAAGACAGAGAAAAAGACTGCCCACGCGCCATCTCTCTCTCTTCTCTCTCACACACACACAAAGTTTCAAATGCTTTAATTCAGTTTTAAGTTTTTTTTTAAAGGATCAAGTGTTCCAACAGTCTTCAGGCTAACTAGAGGAAAAAGCAGAGTAGGGTATCCTCTAACCGGTTGTGGAAAGAACAGATGTGACAGCTGCATTCATAGCCCTGGCTACTGTAGAGCCTAAAGCTGGAGGATAGGAGTTTAAGGGTAGCCTGAGCAAAACAAAAGACCAGAAGCAGCAGGACCCCTCTTCTTCGAATCAAGTCCTCCACCTACCAACTCCCTTCTTCCCTTCAGTCAACTCTCGCCTCCAGTGACCAAAGACTTAGCCACTCAAAGTCCAGCTCCCCAAATTGCTGGAACACCAGTATGACTCTCACAATCGGGGTACTTGTGCATGGAAAGGATGCTGGCAGTGACACTGGAAAGGAAAGAAAATCTGTTAAGATTCTTGAGAAGAATGGTGCACATATCAACATCTCAGAAGGAAATTGTCCTGAGATAATTATCACGTTGGCTGGATCCACTGATGCCATTATCAAAGCCTTTACTATGACCATCGACAAACTGGAAAAGGTCATTAGCATCTCTACAACCAATAGCACTGCTGCCCATAGACCTTCAAGTTAGCTTACAGCTGGTGGTCCCTGCTAGTCAGTGTGGCTGGCTCTCTTTAGGAAAGGCGGTAGCAAAATAAAAGCGTATAAGGGCTAAGGTCCAGGTGGCAGGGGATATGCTCCAACTCAACTGAGAGGCAATCACTCTTGCTGGCCCTCTAAAATCCATCATTAAGTGTTACAAACAGATCTTTGTGGTCATGTTGAAGACTGTCTATTCCCTTCCCACTAAGGGTGTAACCATCTTGTGCCAGCACAAGCCCTTGAGTTCTCCAGTTGTTTTTGCAGGCCTATACCATTCAAGGACATATGCCATTCCACAGCTAGATTTTACCAAGCTGCACCAGATGGCAATGTAACAGTCTCATTTTTCCATGACTCACGGCAATATCAGATTCAATGCAGGTTTGAGTGTACCTGCTCAAACTATTTCTCATGAATCTCCAAATAATTTGATTGGCTGCATAATTGTGTGTCAAGTAGTCAAAAATCAATGAGATTCATAAGATCTGGCGTGCAGATCAAAATTTTTCCAACCTAGTGGAAGAATCTACTGACAAGCAGGTTATCTCACTGGATCGGCTGCCAGCATTGTCCTGGCTTAGTTTTAAATCAGTATCAGGCTTTTTCTTGGAGACAGGTGGCACAAGGAGGAAACAGAACAGCGCAGATTCATCCATAATCCCTTTCTGCTGTTCTCACCACCCATGATCCATCTGTGTCATTTCTGAACAGAGGTTCCAGGTTTTAAATAGTTTGCAAATTTTCAGCTTCTACATACTTTATCATCCACTCATGATTTGTTTGTTTGTTTGTTTGTATCAGGGTTTCTCTGTGTATCCCTGGCTGTCCTGGAACTCACTCTGTAGCCCAGGTTGGTCTCGAACTCACAGAGATCCACCTGCCTCTGCCTCCCAAGTGCTAGGATTAAAGGTGTGCACCACCACTGCCGGTCCACTCATGATTTTTTTTTAAAGATTTTATTTTTTATGTATACACTACAGTGTTCTGCCTCCATGTATGACTGTATGCCAGAAGAGGGCACCAGATCTCATTGCAGATGGTTGTGAGCCACCATGTGGTTGTTGGAAATTGAACTAAGGACCTTTGGAAGAGCAGTCAGTATCCTTAGCCCCTCCACTCATGATTTTTTAAGTAAAGCATTTTAATTCCTTTTCCTGTTATTACCTTGTTATCCATGTTTTCTAAGCTTCTCTCCTCCCCCCTCTTTTTCTGGGGGTAGAGAAGACTAATGAAATTCTGTTATGGCAATGTAAGAGTGGAATATTTCCATTTAGTTCTATAATGCAAGGAATTAAAAAAAAAAAAAAGATGGCTGAGTGGTGGCAGAGGCAGGCGGATACCAGTAAGTTTGAGGCCAGCCTGGTCTACAGAGTAAGTTCCAGGACACAGAGTTCGGACAGCCAGGGATACACAGAGAAACCTTGTGCCAGAAAACAAAACCATAAATAAACAAACAAACAAATAAATAAATAAGGAAGGGCTGGAGCTTTAAAAACAAAAACAAACAGAAAAGTCCTGACAACTAGGAACCTAGGACCAACAAACAAAGAGCACTGACTGCTGCTCT
Source organism: Chionomys nivalis (assembly GCF_950005125.1). Taxonomy (NCBI): domain Eukaryota; kingdom Metazoa; phylum Chordata; class Mammalia; order Rodentia; family Cricetidae; genus Chionomys; species Chionomys nivalis. The sequence continues at coordinate 21,123,815 of NC_080089.1, read as the reverse complement.
TCCGTGGACCCGGGTTCTGTTCCCAGCACCCATATGACAGCTAACTGTTGTCTCTGACTCCACACACAGATAGACATACAGGGAAAATACCAATGCAAGTAAAATTTAAAAGAAAGAAAACATTCTTCCTATGGGCTTCCCCACTTCCTAGGCAGTTGGAGGAGCAACACAGAGCTGAGGCAAACCTGCAAGCAGCACCAGAAAATGCTAGCTCACTATCTCCTTACAACCCCAAACCCAGCACAGGCCAAACTTCCCTTTATCAATCAGCTGAGAGCAAGGCTGTTTGACTGCTATGGCCTCTCAACATGACTCCTGAACAGACTTTATTCTGGGTTTTTCTTTTGTTTTTTTCTTTTTGGAGACATTATTTCATTGTGTAGCCCAAGCTAGAGCTCTGGATTCTGCTGCCCTTAACTCCCATTGACAAGGTTACACAGGTACACCAACACCCAGTTTAATAGCACCCTTTGAGGGCCAGGCGTGTTAGCACACACCTTTTATCCCAGCACTTGGAGCAGAGGTAGGCAGATCTCTGAGATAAGAGGCCAGGCCAGCCTGGTCTACACATTGAGATATGTGCAGAAAAGCAAATACAACATAGACCCTGTCCCAAGGGGAAAAAAAGAAAAAAGAACAAAGAAAGAAAGACCAGCTTTTGAAGCTGCATTAGTTACTCATTATTGTAGGGGTAAAAATACCATGACTGTAAAGGCAATTTAAGGCAGAGAGAATATATTCTGGTTTATGGTTCTAACGGACTAAGAGTCCATCATGGTGCGCGTGGACATGGCAGCAGGAGCACAGAGCTGTGAAATCATGTCTTCAACCATAAACACAGGAAGCTGGAGAGATGGCTCAGCGGTTAAGAGCACTGACTGCTCTTCCAGAGGTCCTGAGTTCAATTCCCAGCAACCACATGGTGGCTCACAACCATCTGTTATGAGATCTAGCGCCCTCTTCTGGTGTGCGGGCATGGAGCAGAATGTTGTATACATAAGAAATAAATAAATAGCCGGGCGGTGGTGGCGCACGCCTTTAATCCCAGCACTTGGGAGGCAGAGGCAGGCGGATCTCTGTGAGTTCGAGACCAGCCTGGTCTACAGAGCGAGTTCCAGGACAGGCTCCAAAACCACAGAGAAACCCTGTCTCGAAAAACCAAAAAAAAAAATAAATAAATAAATAAATAAATATTTTTTTTTTAAAAAAAAAACATAAACACAAAGCAGAGAGAATAGGACTATGAACTCTTTTTTTCTTTTTTTTTGGTTTTTCGAGACAGGGTTTCTCTGTGGCTTTGGATCCTGTCCTGGAACTAGCTCTTGTAGACCAGGCTGGCCTCGAACTCACAGAGATCCGCCTACCTCTGCCTCCCAAGTGCTGGGATTAAAGGCGTGCGCCACCACCGCCCAGCTAGGACTATGAACTCTTAAATCACTACCCAACTGATCTACTTCCTCCAGCAAGGCTACATCTCCTAAACCTCCCCAGGCAGCACCACCAACTGGGGCTCAAGTCTCCAACGCTTGAGATTATGGGGAACATGCTCATTTAAACCACCACAGAAAGTATAAGAGGCTCTTGAAAGTGTCATTTAGAGCTAGAGAGATGGCTCAGTGGTGAAGGGCACTTGCTGCTCTTCAAGAAGGCCAGGGGGTTCAGTTCCTAACACACACATATCTAATGTCCTACAACTCCTGTTCCTGGGGATCTGACATCCTTCTGGCACCCTTGGGTACCTGTACACATGACACATATATACACATACAAATGCAATCTATTAATAAAAACAGCACTTGCGCTCTTTCCTTTCTGCCACCGCCATGCCATCCAGACTGAGGAAGACCCGGAAACTCCGGGGCCACGTGAGCCACGGCCATGGCCGCATCGGTAAACACCGCAAGCATCCAGGAGGACGCGGGAACGCTGGAGGCATGCATCATCACAGGATCAACTTCGACAAATATCATCCAGGTTACTTCGGGAAAGTTGGGATGAGGCATTACCACTTAAAGAGGAACCAGAGCTTCTGCCCGACTGTCAATCTGGATAAACTGTGGACGCTGGTCAGTGAGCAGACTCGGGTCAACGCTGCCAAGAACAAGACTGGAGTTGCTCCCATCATCGATGTCGTGCCATCGGGCTACTACAAAGTTCTGGGGAAGGGAAAGCTCCCTAAGCAGCCTGTCATTGTGAAAGCCAAATTTTTCAGCAGAAGAGCTGAAGAGAAGATAAAGGGTGTTGGAGGTGCCTGTGTTCTGGTGGCTTGAAGCCACTCAGGGAGGCCAATTAAATGCTAACACTTTAAAAAAAAAAAAAAAAAAAAAAAAACAGCACTTGCTCCTCAAGCTGCTGCCTCTAAACATCGGGCTGCAGAAAAGGTAGAAAGTGTGCAGAGCTACTTACCATCAGTCAACCAGCCTGCAAACACGGAGAAAGAACAAAGAAGGAAGCTCTGCACAGGGAACAGTAACCAAATGAGTGCATCAAGATAGGGGCAATCAGCCTCTGCCTACCTCACTAAGAAAGCAACTGAGGGATTGGGAAGGCGGCTCAGTGAGCGATGCAGCTGCTCTGAAAATACTCACGTAAATACTAGGTAGGTGTGCCCACGATAGCAAAGGGGCTCAGAAGACTAGCCCAGTGAGGAGGTCTGGTTTCAAAAGCTCAAAATACAAGGCAGACAGAAATTAAGGAAGATGTCAACCATGGGCCACCACACACACGTGCCTGCACATCTGCAAGTAGACATAGCTGTAAAAAAAATAAATAAAAATGCAGGTGGACAGTGCCACAACTGTAATCCCAGCACAGGGGAGTGACAGGAGGACCCTGGGCTCACCAGTCAGTCTAAACCAGTGAATGAGCATACTCCAGGTTGAGACAGAGTCTTATTTCAAGGAACAAGTTAGGGGCTGGAGAGAGTTCAGTGATTAAGGACACTTGCTAAGCCAGGCAATGGCAGAGCAAAACTTTAATATCAACACTCAGGAGACAGAGGCAGGAGGATCTCTGTGAGTTCAAGGCCAGCCTGTTCTACAGATCAAGTTCCAGGACAGCCAGAGACACACAGAGAAACCCTGATTGCAGCTCTTACAGAGGACCTGAGTTAAATTCTCAGCATCCATGAGTTGGCCTGTAACTCTAGCTCCAGGGGATTCAATAAATATCCTTTTCTGGCCTCTGGGACACTTGCATTCACATACAAAAAGCCAACACAGAAATTTCAAATCAATCTTAAAAAATTAAACTTAGAAATTGTGTATGAGAGACTGAAGAAATGGCTCAGAGGTTAAGAACACTGACTGCTCTTCCAGAGATCCTGAGTTCAATTCCCGGGTCCCACATGATGGCTCACATCCATCTGTAATGAGATCTGGTGCCCCAAACACTATATACATAACAAATGAATCTTTAAAGAAAAGAAACTCTGTGTGGTACTAAGCTCTTACATCCTTTCTACTTTCGCCCACTTAAGATGAACATCCTAAAAGAGTCGGGTTGGTCTCAGTCCTCAGGGAGTCTCTGAATTGAACAGTGCAGGGGTGGGGGTGGGGCTACAAGGCTGGAGCACAGACACTTAACCTCTCCACCCCTAGGATGGGCATGCCACCACTGGCCAGACTGTGCTCACTCACCACATTTGCAGTAACTGCAGCAGGTTACACAAACCTGTCCTGTCCATCTCCCTTTTCTTGATTAAGACTAGTTCCAGCCCATTAGGCCTCTCATTAGTTCCCACTAGCCTGCTGTATTCACAAATAACATAGGTGGGGGAAGCTACCACCAGGGGCACAGAAGACTGTAGTTGACAGAGAAGCAAGGAACTGAGACTCCAGGCACAGGACACTGGAAAATGAACAGTAGTGGCTACCACCAGCATCACACATAGACACCAGGATTCCAGGTCCAACTTCAAAGGCACAGTGAGATGGCCCACAGTACAACTCTCCTGAGACTTTTAGGACAGGCAAGAGACACATCAGATGTCCCTGATCCACACACACACCCCAACTATCACAGGTGATACAGCAACTGTCATGAAGCCACCTGCTTCCTGAGCCAGTGAAGCATACCTAACTGGCAAAACAACTTACAACTGAAAAAGAGCCATACTGTTAAAAATGGGCACATGTTGCTTGCTTTTCTGTTGTTGGATCTGATGCTTTTGTTTGTATTTTTGAGACAGTCTCACCAGATAGCCCTAGCTGGCCTGGAACTATGTAGATCAGACTGGCCTCAAGTTCATCTATCTCCACCTATCTTTGCTTCTGAGAGCTGGGATTAAAGGAACACCACCACACCCAGCTTGAGCTTGTACTTTTGATCCTCCCACCTCTCCTTTCCAAGTGCTGGGGGTGACAGGCATACATTACCATACTGCTTTACACAGTGCTTGAGGTGGAGTCTCAGACTTCAAGCACTCTACAAACCAAGCTACACCCCCAGCAACTTTACCACACATTAAATGGTGAACACACGCAACAAAAGCTGAACTGTTAGCTGGGCACAGTGGCTCACACCAATAACCCTGGTACTTGGGAGGGTGAGGCAGAAGGAACTCAACATCAAGACTGAAGCAGGTCAGCTAGACTACATAATAAGACCTAAACAGGGCTGGAGAGATGGCTCAGAGGTTAAGAGCACAGACTACTCTTCCAGAGGTCCTGAGTTCAATTCCCAGCAACCACATGGTGGCTCACATCATCTATAATGAGATCTGGTGCCCTCATACATACAGGCAGAACACTGTATACATAATAAAAAATAAATCTTTAAAAAAAAAAAAAATAAGACCTAAACAGAGCCCACACCCCCCACCCAAAAATCCCACCACTTGGGAAACAAGGGACGGTGTTCAAGGTCAAGGTCACTCTCAGGCACATAATGAGTTTGAGGCCAGCCGAAGCTATGAGAGTCTATTTCATAAGTTCTAGAAACATCTTGGGGTGCAAGGACAGGAAGGGGTCCAGGCTGGTCTGTCTGCTAACATCCACTTGCTTATTTCTAATACAGTCCCTTCCTGGTGGGAAACAAAGGGAAGCCACTGAGGGCCCTCTTCCTTTTACAAAGCTGCGGGAAAGTCAAGCCCCGACAAAGCCTTCCCCTAACATGCCACTCAACTGTACAAACAGAAACCTTCACAGCAGCAGCTGCAGTTACACAGGAAACATCAAAATCACTAGTTACCTTAATGAGCTTAACACTTCCTCTAAGAGATGATATCAGTAAGATCTCTTGGTCTTGACATATCCCAGATAATACTGCCATTTTCATTTAGAGCTTCTAAACATCCCTTCCCCCCCAAAAAACAAAAACAAACAAAAAAAAACAACAATAAACAAAAACAACAACCAAAAAAAGCAAGCCAGGTGGTGGAGCAGGCCTTTAACCCCAGCACTCGAGAGGCAGAGGCAGGCGGATCTCTCTGAGTTCAAGGCCAGCCTGGTCTACAGAGAGAGTTCTGGGACAGACTCCAAAGCTACACAGAGAAATCCTGTCCTTAAAACAAACAAACAAACAAAAAAAGAGTTCATGAAACAGAAATGGCTCAGCTGTAAAAGTATGAAATAAGAATAAGAACCCATAGTACTCTAGAGGCAGAGGCAGGTGCATCTCTGTGAGTTTGAGGCCAGTCTGGTCTACAAGAGCTAGTTCCAGGGCAGGCACCAAAGCTACAGAGAAACCCTGTCTCGAAACAAACAAACAAACAAAAAATAAGAACCCACATAAATGTGGAAGGAAAGAACCAACTCCACAGAATATCCTTTTTAAAGGGAGAGAGACCACACCCCAATGGGCTGGTATCTCAGCGGCTATTGGCTGAAGGAGCGGAAGGCACTCCCACAACACCTCCCCCTTTTGTTTAAGTAAGAGAGTTCTAAACCTACTACGAAAGTATATACAATAAGTACAAATATTCTATTCTAACTAGCTTAGGTCTTGTATAACAAATAATTTGGCCAAGTCATGAGAGAAGAGTAACTACATTTATATAGTCTTCAACCCCATCGAAGATCTGAGAAGGGAAATAATGTTTCCTGGGTAATTAGGAAGTTCAGTAAAACAACTTCCAAGGCCGGGCGGTGGTGGCGCACGCCTTTAATCCCAGCACTTGGGAGGCAGAGGCAGGCGGATCTCTGTGAGTTCAAGACCAGCCTGGTCTACAGCGCTAGTTCCAGGATAGGCTCCAAAGCCAGAGAAACCCTGTCTCGAAAAACCAAAAACAAAACAAAAAAAACCTACCAAAACATGCAACAAATCACCCAAAGTCACGTTTGCAACCAACTTTGGCTAAGGCCTAACATAACTGACATACCATTTTCAAAGGCAAGCAACTTTTCAAAACTATCTTACCCTGTCTTGGCAGGATATGACAACTCTGACCTCCCTAAGCCACTGTGACACACTCTCTACACACATTACACTCATTTTATGAAATAACTTTTTTTTCAAGACAGTTTCTCTATGTAACAGTCCTGGCCAGTGACTGGCAGTGGGATCCCGGCGACTGCGGCCAGGCCAGCGAAGCCAGAGTGCCAGCGCTGGGACTGCTAGCCGACAGGGGGATGAGGAAGCCGGCTTGGACGGAGCCCGTCACCTTGGAGCATGAGCACTGCGCGCCGCCTCAGGCTCATCCTCCTCCGCTGGACTGCAGTATCGACTGCTGCTTGAAGCAGAACCTGTGTCTGGAGGGCAAGGGGATGACGCGGGCATGAAGCAGACGCTGGGCAGACTAAAGAGACTGTGGTTCTGACTGAGGAAGATAATTCTCTGTGTTCTGGGGTTCTACACTGCCATTCCTTTTCTTGTCAAACTGTGTCCTGGGATACAGGCCAAACTGATTTTCTTGAATTTTGTGAGGGTTCCCTATTTCACTGACTTGGAAAAAAACACAGGATCAAGGTTTGAATCACACCTGCAATTACTACCTCCAGCCAGAGGATGATGTGACTATTGGAGTCTGGCACACCATCCCCTCCATCTGGTGGAAAAATGCCCAAGGGAAGGACCAGATGTGGTATGAGGATGCTTTGGCTTCTAACCACCCCATCATTCTATACCTGCATGGGAATGCAGGCACCAGAGGAGGCACCGTGGAGCTGTACAAGGTGCTGAGCTCCCTTGGTTACCATGTGGTCATCACCTTCGATTACAGAGGCCGGGGTGACTCGGTGGGAACACCACTGAAGCGAGGCATGAGGTATGATGCGCTCCATGTCTTTGGATCAAAGCAAGAAGTGGTGGCAACCCTGTGTATATTTGGGGCCACTCACTGGGCACTGGAGTGGCATCGAATCTGGTACGGCTTCTCTGTGAGAGAGAGACACCGCCACATGCCCTCATATTGGAGTCTCCATTCACAAATATCCGTGAAGAAGCAAAGTCACCCATTTTCAGTGATATATCGAACTTCCCTGGCTTTGACGGGTTCTTCCTCGACCCCATTACAAGCAGTGGAATTTGCAAATGAGGGATTGTGAAGCCCATCTCCTGTCCTCAGCTCATCTTGCATGCTGAGGATGTCCCCTTTCACTCAGACCTTGGTTACAGACATAAGTACATCTACAAGAGCTCTGAGCTTCCACGGATAGGAGGGAATTCCTAGGGAAGTTGGAACCGGAGCGCCAGCACTGAGCCCGGCCTGTGAAGGAGCATGAAGACCCACCCTCCTTCCCTTCTCCCCTGGCCAGCAGTCTGGCACCCAGTAGCTCAGGGTGTCGCTACCTGTGGTGCTCAGGAGCCCAGTGTGTACCTAGAAAGGACTCAGACCCAGCAGGCAGAGCCTCCCCAGAAGAATCTGTGAGGAAAACACGGTGGCAGGCAGGTGGCCCTGACATGAACTTTTGGAACTCCATATGCCTTGTGCTGGGCACAGGCAACCTGGGAGGGACCCGGGAGCTCAGGACCACTCCCTCTGGCACCACCACTTAAACTATGGGAAAATGGTTCCTTCTGCTCTTCCTGGCGTAGAGTGGACTCTAAGTAGTTCGGTTTGTCCCTTCAGCTCGTGTACCTGCTTGCCTTCCTCAGCTGACCCTGCCTCTCATGGTATCTGCTCACCCACAGTAAGGGGCACCTAGATCTGCACTTCCTGCCATTCTGCCCACCTGTCATCTAACCTGGTTGTAGACTGAGCATTTATTTAAGAATAAAATCTTGGCCGGGCAGTGGTGGCGCACACCTTTAATCCCAGCACTTGGGAGGCAGAGGCAGGTGGATCTCTGTGAGTTCGAGACAGCCTGGGCTACAAGAGCTAGTTCCAGGACAGGCTCCAAAACCAGAGAAACCCTGTCTTGAAAAAAAAAAAATAAAATAAAATCTTGGTGGTTTTTCTTAAATAAAAAAAAAAAAATGAAAGGGAGGGAGGGAGGGAGGGAAGGAAGGAGGGGGAGAGGGGAAGGAAAAGAGGGAGGGAGGGAGAGAGGGAGGGAGAGAGAGAGAGAGAGAGAGAGAGAGAACAGTCAGTCCTGGCCCGCTACTCACTCTGTAGACCAGGCTGGCCTCAAACTCATTTACATTCAATACACAAGAAAGAGAGTGAATGAGATGAGACTGGGGCTGGCATGGGCTTTTGAGTCTCAAGACCCAACAACAGTGAAACACCTCCTCTAACAAGGTCATAAAACTTAAACCTTCCCCAAAACAGGTCCAGCAAGCTTTCAAATATGTATGAGCTTCTGGGGACTATTCTCATTCAAACCACACCATCACTGTAAGCTCTGCGTTGTTCCCAGCACCACAAAATAAAAAATAACAACAATGAAACCAGAAGACTAACTTCTTTTTTTTTTTTTTTTGGTTTTTGGAGACAGGGTTTCTCTGTGGCTTTGGAGCCTGTCCTGGAACTAGCTCTGTAGACCAGGCTGGTCTCGAACTCCCAAAGATCCGCCTGCCTCTGCCTCCCGAGTGCTGGGATTAAAGGCGTGCGCCACCATCGCCTGGCAAGACTAACTTTTAATGCCATTTCACTGAAGCCCAACACCAGGTGAGGTGGCACTGGTCACACCTGTTTCACAGGATGAATGCTAGGACTCAGGGGTCTGCATATGAATTAGAGCTCTGAAGAACTACCTGGTGGCAAGATTGCTCACCAGACAAAAACACTTGCTGTCAATCTGATGACCTGGAATTCAATCCCCAGGACCCATGGGTAAAAATCTGCTCCTCCACATATCACACAAAATTAAACAAGTTGTTTTTTAGATTTTTACTATTTTATGTGTATGAGTGTTTTGCCTGCATGTATATCAAGATTGGTGCCTAAGGAAGTAGTTAACATCCATATGGGTGCTGGGAATTGAACCCAGGTCCTAAGCAACAAGTACTCTTTATTTTTTTTTTTTTTTTGGTTTTTCGAGACAGGGTTTCTCTGTGGTTTTGGAGCCTGTCCTAGAACTAGCTCTTGTAGACCAGGCTGGTCTCGAACTCACAGAGATCCACCTGCCTCTGCCTCCCAAGTGCTGGGATTAAAGGCGTGCGCCACCACCGCCCGGCTTGCAACAAGTACTCTTAACCATGGATTCAACTCTCCAGCCTACAAAAAATGTTTTCAGTTCAAAAAAAGTAGTAACACCCAAGCCGGGCAGTGGTGGCGCACACCTTTAATCCCAGCATTTGGGAGACAAAGACAGGTGGATCTCTGTGAGTTCGAGGCAAGCACGGTCTACACACTAGTTCCAGGACAGACTCCAAAACTACAGAGAAACCCCGTCTCGAAAAACCAAAAAAAAAAAAAAAAACAAGAAAAAAGAAAGAAAAACAAACAAGAAAAAAGAAAAGAAATATTAGGAGCTTGGTGGTGGCAGCACACACATTTAATCCCAGCATTTGGGAAGCAGAAGCAGGAGGATCTCTATGAGTTCAGGTCTATGGAGTGAGCAAGTTTGACGCCAGCCACGACTGTTGAAACCCCCGTGTCCAAAAACAAAAAATAAATCACGAGTGGGCCCACAAGGCACGGTGATGCCTGCCTTTAGTCCCCGCATTCAGGAAACAGAGATAAGCAGATATGTGTGAGTTTGAGGCCAGCCAGACACATGGAGAGTTCCAGAACAGCCAGGGCTACACAGTGAGACCCAAGAAAACAAAACAAAAAAGTTAAAACAAACCAAGAATTTATTTTATTTTATTTTTTTTTTTTTTTTTTTTGGTTTTTTTCGAGACAGGGTTTCTCTGTGGCTTTGGAGCCTGTCATGGAACTAGCTCTGTAGACCAGGCTGGTCTCGAACTCCCAGAGATCCGCCTGCCTCTGCCTCCCGAGTGCTGGGATTAAAGGCGTGCGCCACCACCGCCCGGCTCCAAGCACTTTAAAAATGAATGAATACATCTACAGGCCAAGGAAAATGCCCTCTCGTTTCCAGCCCCTTGCCCTGAAGACGTGTGTTACACAGTAAGGACTGACTATCCGCAGAGCAGTCAACGACAGTGCAGGAACACTGGCTGAACGCCTCTGGTCCCAGCACTTGGTAGGTGGAGGCAGGAGGAGGAGGAATTCAAGGCCAGCCTGGGCTACTTAAGGAGTTGGAGGTCAGCTTTGGTTCTATGAGGTCCTGTCTCCGAAATCACAATAATAATGATGATAATGCAGGAATTATTTGTCCAGTTTTTCCAAACCCTATCTGTGAAGCAGTTCCCTTGTACAAAGGAGGAAACCAACGGGTGCGGAGGGAAGACTTTGCCTAAGGCCACACAGCCGACGCTGACAGCCGGCGCGGGGCATCAAACTCAAAGCCAGTCTGTCAATTCAAACTAAACTTGTTTCCAAATCCTGAGAAGCAGCTGGAGTCCCTGCAAGTGGGGAGGGCATCAAGTCGATGCCTTCGATGCTTTAAAATAAAAAGCCCTATCTGGAAAGCAGGGAAGGGAGGGCCAAGGGACTCGAAAGAAAAACAATGCCTCCGTGAGCAAACGTTCCTAGGCATCTTTCAGTTTTTAGGAAAGCATTTCAAAGTCACTACCTGCAAGGAACGGAAGGCGTTATTTACTTTTCCTTCAAGATCTTCAATAATAAAATTTGTCAAAACAAGAGATGTCTTGGGAACGAAGAGGGTTCCTGACTGCGTCCAAGCCACTCTGGACATCAATATCTGAGGTAAAATGTTGCTCCAGACCCCCGACCACAGCGCATTAAGATCGCACCCGTTACAAACAGGACAGAAAAGACCAAACAGCCAGCCATTGTTGAAAGTTGGGGTCACAGAATTTAAAGTTGAGAGGTCTGAATCTCTGGAACGGCAAAGGGAGGGAGCTTTGTCCCAAGATCTCACGAGAACGCGCGCGCGGCCTCCACGAGGCCCAGGGCCACCCGCCTGGCCGGCCACAGAGCCGGGAAGCGGCCGCGATCTCGCTGCACTGAGGCCTGAGCCGCGCGCAAGGCTTCTTGACCCTCGGGCGCCGCCGTACCCCGACCCCGCTCGGGTCGCCCGGCTGCCCCCTCCCCCTCCCGGCGCCTCGGCTTCATTCAAACCGTCTTCCCCAAGCCCCGGGCGCCTCGTTTCGCCCGAGAGTCTCCCTTCCTTACCCGGAGGTACCGGCGCCGTAGCCTTCCTGGCGCCGCCCCCAACCCTCCACGAGGGGTCGGGGACAGAGTGGGCGTCTCGCTTCTCCTCGCGAAACAAAGAAGCCGTCGCCGCCGCTGCCAAGCGAGGGGAGAGCCTGGCGCGCGTGCCCGCTCAGCTTCGGCAGGCCGCCCCCCCAACACACGCAGCCCGCGCGCCGGCCACGCGCGCGCCCGCCTCCCTCCTACCCAGTCCACGACTCCTGCTTCCGCCGCCCGCCTGGCCTCGTGAGCGCGCCAGGCCACCCTTCCGCTCCCTGTGCGCACGCGCAGGAGTTCGCTGCGCGCAGGCGCACCGTTCCTCTAAGAGAGCGAGAGGGTGGGTGGGTCCAGACGCCGCACAAGATCCTGACGCACCGCCTCTGTGGGGCGCTGGGCGGCTCTGCGCACGCGCACAGTTCCAAACTGGGCCTCAACCAGGGGAGCATGCGCAAAGGGAGCGCCACTGCTGCGAGGACTCAAGGTTGGGGGAGGGGATTTTGTGGTCCTGATGGGAGATAGGCGTGCTGAAAGCGAGCCCTTAGGCTCGGAAATGAGCACCCAAAGTGGAAACTGAAGCCGAGGAACGGTCATACTGCCCAAGGACGGTACAGAGCCCACGCGAGGCCAAGGCCAGGTCTGGGAAACTCTTTGATCCTGGCGCTGGCGTGGCCCTGACTGCTCTGCAAGGCTCTGCCCTGTCCACATTTCCTGCAGAACCTGCTGAGGCCCATTAATTAGCTTTCCAAATATTTATTGAACTGCCATCAGCTCCTAGCCGCCCTCGGGTTCAGAATCGGTGGGTAGCAGGATGAGTGAGTGAAATGTGCTGTGTGTGAGGTGGACACAGCCAGGTCACAGTTTTCCTTCCCGTTCCTAAGAAGGAATGAGCGTAGAACTTGGTGCAAGTGTAGAGAGTCCAAGCCTCTATTTGAGTTTGAAAAACATTTGGGCCGGGCGGTGGTGGCGCACGCCTTTAATCCCAGCACTCGGGAGGCAGAGGCAGGCGGATCTCTGGGAGTTCGAGACCAGCCTGGTCTACAAGAGCTAGTTCCAGGACAGGCTCCAAAGCCACAGAGAAACCCTGTCTCGAAAAACAAAAACAAAACAAAACAAAAAAAAAAAAAAAACAAGAAAAGCATTTGGTGGTTGGGGCTGGAGAAATGGTTCAGAGGTTAAGAGCACTGACTGCTCTTTTAGGGGTCCTGAGTTCAATTCCCAGCAACCACCATGGTTCCTCACAGCCATCTATGACATGACAAGATCTAGTGCCCTCTTCTGGCATGCAGTCTACGTGGAGGTAGAATGTTGGATACATAATAATAAATAAACATTTTTTTTTAAAAAAAGAAAAATATCTGGTAATGATCAGGCATGGTATCCCACGCCTTTAATCCCAGCATTCAGAAGGCAGAAACAAGTGGATATTTGTGAGTTTAATGCCAACCTTTTTTGCTTTGTTTTTCAAGACAGGGTTTCTCTGTGAGGCCCTGGTTGTCCTGGAACTTGCTGTGTAGACCAGGCTGGCCTGGAACTCAGAGATTCGCCTTCTTCTGCTCCCGGAGTGTTGGAATTAAAGGTGTGTACCACCACCACCAAGCCCTACTTGGTCTCCTACATAGCGAATTCCAGGACAGCCAGGGATTCAAACAAAAAGGCTGGGTTTTTTTCTTTTCATATAAAGGACAACAGCACAATGTTTTTGTCAGGAAATCACTGGCAGTGATCCCCTGGCCACTGCTTCCCAAGCCACCAGGACTGGCAGCCTATGGTATTGAATTTATTTTATTGGATTTATTTTAAGGATCTGGAGAGATGAGTCAGCAATTAAGAGCATTGGCTACTCTTCCAGAGAACCTGGGTTCAAGTCCCAGCACCCACATGACAGCTCATAACTGCCTGTAACTCCGTATCAACTGATCCGACACCTTCATATCTAATGCAGGCAAACAAGTGCACACAAAATTAAAAATATTTTTTTAAAAGATTTATTTTAAAATGGGACTTGGACTAGAGAGATGGCTAAGAGGTTAAGATCACTGACTGCTCTTACAGAGGTTCTGAGTTCAATTCCCAGTAACCACATGGTGGCTTACAACCATCTTATTATGAGATCTGGTGCCCTCTCCTCGTGTGCAGTCATGCATTCAGACAGAACACTGTATACATAATAAATAAATCTTTAAAAAAAAAAAAAAAAACAAGAGAAAGATGGGGCTTGGTGACATTTGCTCTTAATCTCACCAGGTCAGTCTGTGAGTTGTGTCCAAGTCATCCACATAGTGAGTCCCAAGTCAGTCAAGGTTATATAATGAGACTCTTCTCAAAAATAAATATTTCGATGACTGGTGAAATGAATGGCTCAGCAGTCAAGAGCACTTGCTTGCACAGAGGACCCAAATTCTGTTCCCAGCCAACATCTCAAGTGGCTCACAATTCCTATAGACTGATGCCCTCTTCTGGCCTCCTTAGGTGCACACACACACACTCAGCATAAAACACACTCAGCCTACAGATGACAGACACAAATTTTATTTATTTTAAAGTTTTTCAAGATCAGGTTTCTCTGTGTAGCCCTGGCTGTCCTGGAACTTGCTCTGTAGACCAGGTTGGCTCAAACTCACAGAGATTCACCTGCTTCTGCTTCCCAGTTGCTGGGATTAAAGGTGTATGCCACCACTTTTGGTGATTAATTTTAATTTTTATGTGCATTGGTGTTTTGCCTACATATATGTAAGGGTGTAAGATCCCCTAGAACTGGAGTTGTAAGTTACCATGTGGGTGCTGGGAATTTGCCCAGGTCCTAAGGGAGAGCAGCCAGTGTTCTTAACTGCTGAGCCATCTCTCCAACCCCCTAATTTTTAGTTTTATTTGTTCTCTGTGTGTGAAAATTCAGATCCTCTACAAGACAGTACACTTCTAACCACTGAGTCATCTCTCTAAGCCCCTCTGGGGGAAAAAATGTGTATTAGTGTTTTGCCTGCATGTATGTATACCACATGCATGTGCATGGGTAGTACCCAAGAAGCCAGGTGGTATGACCTGCCATGCAGGCACTGGGAACTAAACCCTGGTTCTCTGTAAGGCTTGCTTTTCTCCGACAGGGTCTAGCTATACAAACTGAACTGGCCTTCAGCTCAGGATTCTCCTGCTCTTTCCCCAAGTACTAGGATTACAAGTGTCCACTTTACATACTAGAATTTGGTTGGTTGTTCATTTGTTTGAGACAGAGTCTATGTAACCTTGCCTGACCTGCGACTGGCAATGTAGATCAGGCTGTCTTCAGATTCATAGAGATCCACCCGCCTTGTCTCCAGAGTGCTGGGATTGGAGGCCTGTGCCAGCACGACCAGCCGTACTAGTTTTTAAAGCGTCACATATGGGCTGGGAGTGTGATTCTCACCTGTAGAGCTTGCCTAGCACACATGGAGCCCTGATTCCATCACCAGCACTGAGTACACTAAGCACGTGGTACACGCCTGTGGGCTCAGAAATAGGAATTTGCAGGCATGAAGATCAGTAGTACAAAGTCACCCTCCGCTACAGAGTGGACTTGAGGTGAGCCTGGACTGTATGAGAACGCTTCAAAGATAAAAAAGAAAGAAAAATGGGGGGAGGGGGATGAAGAGAGGGCAGGCTACCTGGCTATTAACTGGGTAACTCTGCATCAGCAAATTGGGCCTTTCCCATCCCCAGATGGGTACCCACCAGGAAGATCATAAGCAAAAGTCCACATATGTGCAGAAGCTGACTGGAGCAGGGTAACTGCAGACTTCATCATCCGCAGACAAGTCTACTGGACCCCATGGCATGCCTTGTGTTCTCCTCCTTTAAAACTGATCTGATGCCTTCTTCTGGCATGCAGGTGTACATGCAGATAGAGCACCATATACATAAAATAAGTAAATTTTAAAAAATTAAAAACAAAATTTATATGAAAGATGTACACCTTTAATTCCAGCACTTTAGAGGCAAAGGCAGGCAGCCTCATCTACATAGCAAGTTCCAGGCCAGCCAGGGTGCATGATAGGAGTGTGTGTGTGTGTGTAGGTATGTGCACATGAGTACCAGTGCCCAAAGAGGCCAGAAGAGTTGAAACTATAGCAACTGGAATTCCAGGCTATTTCCGCCACCTGATGTGGGTACTGGGAATTGAATCCTGGTGCTCTGCAAAAGCGGCAAGTACATTTAACAACTGACTTTTGATTGAAACATAGCAATTACACATATTATGGAGTACAGTACTGTCTTTGAATACCTGCTTGCTTTGTGCTGCTTACACCAGGCTCATGAGCATAGCTATCACTTTAGGTTGGTTTTTTTATTTTTTGGTTTACTTTAGGTTTTTATTTGTATTATTATTATTTCAAATGGTTATTTCAAGTATGTGTGTGGAGTGTGTGTGATATGTGTGTACCAATGCTGGTAGAGGCAGAAAAGGAAGTCAGATGGCCGGGAGCTAGAATTACAGGCATGTGAGTCACCAACATGTTGGGAACTGAACTCAGCTCTTTTGAGAAAGTAGAATGGGTCAGGGTTTTGTTTTGTTTTGTTTTGAGACAGAGTCTCATTATAGAACCCTGACTGGCCTGAAACTCTTCATGTAGACAAAGTTGACCTCAAACTCGAGAGATCAGCCTGCCTTTGCCTCCTAAGTGCTGAGATTAAAGGTGTGCACCACTGCCGGGCGGTGGTGGCGCACGCCTTTAATCCCAGCACTCGGGAGGCAGAGGCAGGTGGATCTCTGTGAGTTCGAGGCCAGCCTGGTCTACAAAGGGAGTTCCAGGACAGGCTCCAAAGCCACAGAGAAACCCTGTCTCGAAAAAACAAAAACAAAAAAAAAAACCAAAACAACAAAAAAAAAGGTGTGCACCACTACTCCCAGGTCACCTTGGTCCCTGTGCCAATGCGTTCAAGTGTACGTCCCACTTTCTCTTCTATAAGGTTCAGTGTGGCTGGCTTTATGTTGAGGTCTTTGATCCGTTTGGACTTGAGTTTTGTGCATGGTGATAGATATGGGTCTATTTTCATTCTTCTACATGCTGATATCCAGTTATGCCAGCACCACTTGTTAAATATGTTCTCTTTTTTCCATTTGATATTTTTTACTTCTTTATCAAAGATCAGGTATTCGAAGATGTGTGGATTGATATCTGGGTCTTTTATTCAGTTCCATTGGTCCTCCTGTCTGTTCTTTTTTTTTTTTTTTTTTTTTGGTTTTTCGAGACAGGGTTTCTCTGTGGTTTTGGCTCGAACCTCCTGTCTGTTCTTATGCCAATACCAGGCTGTTTTCAGTACTGTAGCTCTGCAGTAGAGTTTGAAGTCAGGGATTGTGATGCCTCCAGAAGTTCTTTTATTGTACAGGATTGTTTTGGCTATCCTGGGTTTTTGCTTTTCCAAATGAAGTTGAGTACCATTCTTTTGAGGTCTGTGAAGAATTTTGCTGGGATTTTGTTTTTTTGTTTTTTGGGGTTTTTTTTTTTTTTTTTGGTTTTTCGAGACAGGGTTTCTCTGTGGTTTTGGAGCCTGTCCTTGAACTAGCTCTTGTAGACCAGGCTGGTCTCGAACTCACAGAGATCCGCCTGCCTCTGCCTCCCGAGTGCTGGGATTAAAGGCGTGCGCCACCACCGCCCAGCTTGCTGGGATTTTGATAGGCATGGAATTCTTTTTTATATACTTTTATTTTTTGGTTTTTTCGGTACAGGGTTTTTCTGTATATCTTTGGTATCCTGGAACTCACTCTGTAGACCAGGTGGCCTCAAACTCACAAAAATCCACCTGCCTCTGCCTCCCAAGTGCTGGTTTTAAAGATGTGTGCCACCACACCTGGCAGGCTGGAATTCTTTTTTTTTTTTTTTTTTTTTTTTGGGTTTTTTGAGACAGGGTTTCTCTGTGGTTTTGGAGCCTGTCCTGGAACTAGCTCTTGTAGACCAGGCTGGTCTCGAACTCACAAGAGATCCGCCTGCCTCTGCCTCCCAAGTGCTGGGATTAAAGGCGTGCGCCACCACCGCCCGGCTCAGGCTGGAATTCTTAAGGAGCTGAGGATGGTCTTAAACTCCTGATCCCTCTGTCTTCCTCCTCTGAAGTTCTAGGATGAGAGGTATGAGCTGTCATGCTTCCAATAAGTTACCTTCTGACCATCCCATCACTTCACCTGTTTATCAGATGGCCAGAACTAGAATGATCTGTCAGCATGCACAAGCATGCACAAAATCAACAAGATTTTGATTTTAAAGACAAGCTTTTCACTATATCCAGGCTAACCTCAACCTCATGAACCTGTCTCAACCTCCTGAGTATTGGAATTAAACTGCCAAGCCCTACCACTACCAGATGGAAGCTTTTATAGATTGCCAGTCTTGTGGTAAGCCAACCTGGAGTATGCATGGGTGTGATGGAACCTGCCAGCAATACTACCCGCCTTTAGTTTCTCTTCAGGTCCTTCTGTTCTCTTATACAGTCCCCCTTCCTTCCTGTAGCCTCATTCTGGTTTAGGGAGGAAAATGCATGTTCAGCACACTTGAGATCAGGGCACAGTTTGGGGAGTCCACTTCTTTCCTTCCACTCTGTTCCAGCATCTGGGAATCAATAGCAGGTCATCAGGTTTCGTGGCCAGTGCCTGATCCACTGGGCCATCCTGCCCTGCACCCATTCTTGTTTAAGATGGAGCCTTGTACAGCCCCAGAAGGCCTCGCTGAAGGTGACCTTGAACATCTGATCCTCTTGACAGCTGAAACCATTGGTGTATACCACCATGCCTGGTGGATTTCGCTCTGGGGATCAAACCTGCAGCTTTGTTTTTGTTTTTTGTTATTTTTTGTATTGTTTTTTCGAGACAGGGTTTCTCTGTGCCCTAGCTGTCCTGGAACTCATGTGTGCCACCACCGCCCAGATAAACCTACAGCTCTGTGCATGCTACATCACAGAGCCACAACCTCTGGCATCACAGTGAAGCACCCAGTATGAAGCCTAGTAGGTGGGCCCTGTGAGACTTGGTGAAACAGGTTACACCACCCTGAACTAGCGCAACCAGAAACCATGACTCACTAAAGCTCTGGGGCTGGAGAGACGGCTCAGAGGTTAAGAGCACTGGCTGCTCTTCCAGAGGACCTGAGTTCACAGAACCCACATGGAAGCTCATAACATCTGTAACTGTAATTCCATGGAATCCAATGTCCTCTTCTGGTGTGCAGATGAACATGCGGACAAAACACATACAAAAAATACATAAAGAAGTTTTTTTTTTAATATTTATTTATTTATTTTGTATACAATATTCTGCCTGTGTGTATGTCTGCAGGCCAGAAGAGGGCACCAGACCCCATTACAGATGGTTGTGAGCCACCATGTGGTTGCTGGGAATTGAACTCAGGACCTCTGGAAGAGCAGGCAATGCTCTTAACCTCTGAGCCATCTCTCCAGCCCCATAAAGAAGTTTTTATTTTGTTTAGTTTTTCAAGACAGGGTTTCTCTGCGTAGCTTTGGCTGTCCTGAACTCACTGTGTAGACCAGGGTAGCTTTGAACTCAGAGAGTTCAATTCCCAGCAACCACATGGTGGTTCACATCCATCTTACAGTGGGATGTAATGCCCTCTTCTGACATAAAGGCATACATGCAGATAGAACACTCATCTAAGTAAAATAAATAAATCAAAAGACAGAGAATTTTCCACTATGGTCTTCTGGTTGAACATTTTGTCCCCAACTGGTGGCATAGTTTTAGAAGGCTGTGAAAACTTTAGGAGGTGGGACCCAGCTGAAGGAAGCAGATCACGGGGAAGTTATCTTGTCCCTAACCATCTGCTTTTTTCTCGGTTTCCAGTCTGTGCTGGCTAGTCTTGTCAACTTGACACACAGAGTTAGCGGAAAAGCAGGATCCTCAATCGAGAAATGCTGGAGTCATCAGAGGAAGGAACCTCAACTGAGGAGCTGCCTCCATGAAATCCAGCGGGTGAGGCATTTTCTCAGTTAGTGATCAATGGGGGGAGGGTCCAGCCCACTGTGGGTGGTCCCATCCCTGAGCTGGTAGTCCTGGGTTCTATAAGAAAGCGGCCTGAGCAAGTCATGAGGAGCAAGTCAGTAAGCAGCACCCCTCCATGGCCTCTGCATCAGCTCCTGTTTCCAGGTTCCTGTCCTGACTTCCTTTGATGAACAGTGATGTGGAAGTATAAGCCAAGTAAACCCTTTCCTCCCCAACTTGCTTTTGTTTCACTGCAGCAGAAGAAACACTAAGTAAGAGCACATCTTTAATCCCATCACTCGGGAGGCAGAGGCAGGCAGATCTCTGTGAGTTGGAGGCCAGCAGGTCTACAGAGTGAGTTCCAGGACAGGTTCCAAAGCTACAGAGAAACCCTGTCTCGAAAACCAAAAGAAGAAGAAGAAGAAGAAAAAGAAGAGGAGGATGAGGACGAGGACGAGGAGGAGGAGGAGGAGGAGGAGGAGGAGGAGGAGGAGGAGGAGGAGGAGGAGGAGGAGGAGGAGGAAAGAAACAGTAAGACATCTTCATAAGATCTGGCTGTGAGGCATTTTCTTTCTTCTTTCTTTTTTTTTTTGGGTTTCTCTGTGTATCACTGGAAGTCTTGGAACTCATTCTATGGACCAGACTGGCCTCAAACTCTTAGAGATCCATCTTCCTCTGCCTCCCAAGTGTTGGGATTGAAGGTGTGCACTACCATTGTCCAGCTAGATATTTTCTTTATTAGTGATTGATGGAGGAAGGCCCAGCCCATTGTAGGTGGCTCCATTCCTGTGCTAGAGATCCTGGGTTCTATAAGAAAGCAGGCTGTGGTGGTGCACGCCTTTAATCCCAGCACTCGGGAGGCAGAGGCAGGCGGATCTCTGTGAGTTCGAGACCAGCCTGGTCTACAAGAGCTAGTTCCAAGACAGACTCCAAAAACCACAGAAACCCTGTCTTGAAAAACCAAAAAAAAAAAAAAAAAAGAAAGAAAGAAAGAAAGCAGGCTGGCTGGGGGGTAGGGGTGGCGCATGCCTTTAATCCCAGAACTCGGGAGGCAGAGACAGGCAGATCTCTGTGAGTTCAAGACCAGCCTGATCTACAGAGTGAGTTCCAGGACAGGTTCCAAAACTATAGAAAAACAAAACAAAAAACAACAAACAAACGAAAAACAGTCTAAGGAGGCTGGAGAGATGTCTCAGAGGATAAGAGCATTAGCTGTTCTTCCAGAGGTGTTGAATTCAATTCCCAGGAACCACGTGGTGGCTCACAACCATCTATAAAGAGATCTGGTGCCCTCTTCTGGTGTGCAGGTGGACATGCAGGCAGAGCACTGAATACATAATAGGAAGGAAGGCGAGCATGAGGGAGAGAGGAAGGGAGGGAGGGAGGAAACAGGCTGAGCAAGCCATGTAAGCAGAAGCCCTCCGTGCCCTCTGAATCAGCTACTAACTCCAGGTTCCTGCCCTGTTCAAGTTCCTGTCCTGGATTCCTGCAATGATGGACCACCATGTGGAAGTGTGAGCTGGGTAAACCCTGCCTGCCCAGCCTGCTTCGGTCAAGGTGTTTTGTCGCAGCAACACAAACCGTAAGACGCTGTTCACCTTTCCACTGTTAGGGATGTAGACCTAAGTCCAGATGACACCTGCCCAAACTGCTACATTCTGCTGTACTGGAACAATGTGGAAGTTTGAATGTAATTGGCCCCATAATTCCCAGCATTGAAAGCGGCACTATTAGGATGTGTGGCTTTGTTGGAGTAAGTGTGCTATGAAATAACCCATTTGTACACTGTAAAGATTTTTTTTTTTTTTTTTTTTTTGGTTTTTCGAGACAGGGTTTCTCTGTGGCTTTGGAGCCTGTCCTGGAACTAGCTCTTGTAGACCAGGCTGGTCTCGAACTCACAGAGATCCGCCTGCCTCTGCCTCCCAAGTGCTGGGATTAAAGGCGTGCGCCACCACCGCCCGGCATGGTTTTTTATTTTATGTGTATTATGTGTATGGGTATTTTGCCTGCATGTGTGTCTGTACCGTGTGGAGACTTAGTGCCCAAAGACATCAGAAGAGGGTGTTGAGTCCTCTAGAGGTGCCTCACTGGGTTCTGTGCCGATTGACAAGAACCATTAAGGATGATTCAATTGCTCCCAGCCAATGGAGGAAGGCCATGATCTGGTCGAAGATGACGCCGATGCTGTTCCTGATGATGGTGGCGATGACAATCTGGATTCGGGCGGAGCAGAGATGGGGAATACTGTCTGCCTTCCCTAAGCCGATTCCTGTTCGCCACAATGCCGTGGTTTTCCCCCGCTTTTTTTATTACCAACAAGGATTTGGGCCTCCCCATGTTACAGGCTTTTTGGTTCAATGGAACCTTCTTAAAATCTGCTAACGCCCTATAAATGGCTCCTCTGCAGGGTTAATGGCAGTTGCTCTGATCTCTCCCCTTTTTGTGTTACTTCAGGGAGGGCAGGCTGGACAGAGCAACTTTAGTTGTGCTACCAATACCACTAATAAGTGCAAAGTGAGTAATGGTACAGGCTATTCTGGGCCTCAATGGGCCCCCGCTAATTTCACTAGAGGCTGCAACAAAAGGTTTTCGGATATCAGGAATGTTTTTTGCATGCTGCATAGGAGAATGTATAGTCTGCCTTTGGCTAATATGCCGCCTCCGAGCTCAAACATCTCGAGATAAGGTTGTGGTTCTACAAGCGTTAGCCGCTTTGGAGAATGGCGATTCACCCCAAGTATGGTTAAAAGGCCAGTAGGTTTGTTCCTTGCATAGCCTTTGCACTCTCAGGGAGAAATTCTCCATTGCACTGAGGAAGGTATGCATTTTTACTCTGAGTACTGCCTTTGCACCTCCCAGGAGTTTATTCCATTGCACGGGAGAAGGAGTACCAGGAGTTTTGGGCCTCCTTTGATCGGTCCTCGCATCATGAGGTGAGGACCTGAACGGGAGTAAGACCTTCTCACTGGCCTACAGAGAAAAACAAAAAGGGGGAGCTGCTGGGAGCCGATTCGAGTGGCCGCCATTACAATATGGCGCTTGGCCCCAGCCTCTCTTGTGAACAACTCCATATTAGGCAATGCAGTGGAACCGTGCCTCTCGCCTGTGCAGTGAGGATGATGTGCTTAGGGCCAATCCCGTGGCCAGGAGCATCGGCAAGCGCGCATCGGCAAGCATCAGCCAATCCAGGCACGACTCATTCCCTTACCCCCTATATAAGCAGCCGCCCGCTTGGCACTCGGAGCCCCTCGCTTCCGCTCTCCCTTCAACCAAGAGGCTCCGGAAGAATCCTCGTCTGGTGGTCGTCTTTTCCTGCTGGTCAGGGAGTTCGCCGCAAGAAATGACTTCCATATGTGCACTGTGGCACAAGTGCACCAACAAACAAAGTTTTAAAATTAAAAAAAGGGTGAAGAGCCGGGTGGTGGTGGCGCACGCCTTTAATCCCAGCACTCGGGAGGCAGAGGCAGGCGGATCTCTGTGAGTTCGAGACTAGCCTGGTCTACAAGAGCTAGTTCCAGGACAGGCTCCAAAACCACAGAGAAACCCTGTCTCAAAAAACCAAAAATAAAAAATAAAAAAATAAAAAATAAATAAATAAAAAAAAAAAGGGTGGAGAGTTGGCTTAGTGGTTAAGAGCATTTGTTGCTCTTGCAGAGAACCCAGGTTCTACTCCAGGCAACCTCTGGCAGCTGTCAACTGTCTGTAACTCCAGTTGCAGAGGATCCAACACCCTTTCCTGACCTCTGTGAGCACCAGACACACATGGTGCAGACATACATGCAGGTGAAACACACATATACATAGAATGAATATTTCCACGAGAGACATCACCTTGCCATCAGTGGGCCTTAAGGCCCTCCCCAAAGTTGACTATGTATTTATTAGTCAGGGTTCTCTAGAACAGATCTTATAAGCTAGTCTAATGAATCCCTGGTATGGGAGGTCCTTCTATGTGTTGCTTTTATTGGTTAATGAATAAAGAACTGCTTTGAGCCTATGGCAGGGAAGAACAGAACTACAGGGGGAAAGCTAGACTGAATGCTGGGAGAAAGAAGGGCAGAGTCAGGGAGAAGCCATGGAGCTACCAGAGATAGATGCTGGGAACTTTAGCCGGTAAGCCACAGCCACGTGGCAACACACAGATTAATGGAGATGAGTTAAATTAATATGTAAGAGTTAGCCATTAATAAGCTAAAGCTAAGGGGCCAAGTAGTTCAAGGCCATCCTTGGCTACATACCAAGTTTTCTATCAACCTGGGATGATATGGATTTTGTCTCAAAGCCTTAGGTTGGTAAGCAGGACTAGAATTTAGAAAGCTTTTCAATTATGTATGCTGTTTATGTTGTGTAAGAGTGCTGGAACATGCCATACTGAAGGTCAGAGGACAACTTTTTGGGATCAAACTCAGGTTATCAGACTTGAGTGGCAAGCATTTTTACCCACTGAAGCATTTGGTTGGTTGGCTGGCTTTAAAAAGGCTTTTAAAATTATATAAAGTTGGGAAGATGGCTCAGTGGAAGAACACTTATTACTCTTGCAGATCTGGGTTCAGTTCATGGCACCAACACAGCAGCTCACCACTCCAGACCTGGGGAATCTGTTGCCCTCTTCTGACCTCTCTGAGCACTGTGCTTATGTGGTCCACATGCATAACACATAAATGCAGGTAAAACACTCAAACATAGCCGGGCGGTGGTGGCGCACGCCTTTAATCCCAGCACTCGGGAGGCAGAGGCAGGCGGATCTCTGTGAGTTCGAGGCCAGCCTGGTCTACAAAGGGAGTTCCAGGACAGGCTCCAAAGCTACAGAGAAACCCTGTCTCGAAAAACCAAAAAAAAAAAAAAAAAAAAAAACAACAACAAAAAAAAAAACACTCAAACATAAAATGAACCTTAAAAAAATTAAACATTGCTGGGCAGCAGTAGTGTATGCACTTAAATCTAACACTTGGGACTCAAAGCCAGGCAGATTTCAGTGAGCTTGAGACCATCCTGGTCAACAGAGTAAGTTCCAAGACAGAGCCATTACACAGAAAAACCGTTTTTCTTTTTTCAATGAAGACCAGGCTGGCCTTGAACTCAGGATCAGCCTGCCTCTACACCACCATTGTACAGCTCCATTCCCCACTCTCTTTTTTCCTTTTTCTTAAAAGATAGGATATCACTACATAGATCAGTCTCTGCCTCTTTCTTTGAAAGCTGGGATCAAAGGCATGCGCCTGCCCCACACTGCTCTTTTTTCAGTTAGACTGGCTGGCCAGCAAGCTCCTGGCAACTATCCGTCTTCAAGCCTACAGTGTATGGAACTGTGCCCACTGCTTTTCAGTGAGTGCTAAGATCTGAACTGAGGTCTGCATGCTTGTATTTTATCTGCTAAGCCATCCTCCCCTATCTGAAGGCTGATTTTATTCTTTGCAAAAGTAGGATGTATGGGGTTGGGGAAATGGCTCAGTGGTTCAGAGGACTGGCTGCTCTTCCAGAGGACCTGGGTTCAATTCTCAGTACCCACATGGCAGCTCACAGCTAACCATAACTCTAGTTCCAAGGAACCTTTCAGTCTCATGCAGACATAAAGGGAGGCAAAACACCAAGGCACATAAAATAATTTAAAATTATATGTGTGACTTGTTCATCCCTTACAAGGCTCACGGAACACTGGAAGAAAGGGCAAAAAGAAAAGAGTCAGAGATACCGAAGAGTGGTGTCAAACACTAACTTTCAAGCATGACTTGGATGTTGCACTTAAAAAATATTTGTGTGTGCGTGTATGTGCTCACAAGCAAGCATGTGGAGCTCAGAGAACAACCTGCTGAATTATCTCCTTCTATCAAGTGAGTTTTGAGGCTTAAACTCAGGTCACCAGGCTTTATGGCAAGTGTCTTTCCCACTGAGCCACCTACAGCCCTAGCTGTTGTAGTCTTCAACTTACAGCAGTTCTGACACCTAGACAAGACTCCCAAAGACAGGGCCCATTCTCCTCACCCTGAAGATTTATGTCAGTAACAGCTACTGTAGGAAGGAGGAACAATTTCTTCAGTGTCCAAGTCAGTGCGGAGGTTTCTAGGAGTCTGTAATCAAGTTTAAACTCACAGGACATGCAAACAGAAGTGCTAGTTCTAGGGAAGTAAAGGGTATTTCTAGGTTAGTTCAAGACCAGTCTGATCTACATAAAGTTCTAGGCCGGCTAGGATTACATCCTGAGAACACCCCTACACACACACACACACACACACACACACACACACGCTAGCTGGGAAGAGAAGAAACAAGAGACAGTAATAGAAGGTGAATAAATAAAAATACTTTATATGCACATAAGAAAATGCTTTAGGGCTGGAGAGATGGCTCAGCGGCTAAGAGCACTGACTGCTCTTCTCAAGGACCCGGGTTCAATTCCCAGCACCCACATGGCAGCTCACAACTGTCTGAAAATCCAGTTCCAGGGGATCTGACACCTTCATACCAATGCACATAAAATAAAGTTAAATAAACCATAAAAATTAAAAAAAAAAAAAAAAAGGGAAATGCTTTAGCAGGGCAGTTGTGGCGCATGCCTTCAATCCCAGCACTCGGGAGGCAGAGGCAGGCGGATCTCTGTGAGTTCGAGACCAGCCTGGGCTACAAGAGCTAGTTCCAGGACAGGCTCCAAAGCTACAGAGAAACCCTGTCTTGGGAAAAAAAATGCTTTAATGAATCTTATTACAGATCATTAAAATATGCTAATTAAAACATCTAAAATGAGAAAATGTGAATTTTTTTAAAATAAGGTTTATTTATTATATATACTGTGTTCTGCCTGCATGTATGCCTGCAGGCTAGAAGAGGGCACCAGATTTCACTATAGATGGTTGTGAACCACCATGTGGTTGCTGGGAATTGAACTCAGGACGTCTGGAAGAGCAACCAGTGCTCTTAACCTCCAAGCCATCTCTCCAGCCCTGAACATGTCAACTTTTTAGAAAGCTTTATTACAGTTTATTTTGTGGGCATGGAAATCACAGGGAAACTTGGAGGAGTTAGTTAGTTTTCTCATCTTACCAAGTGAGTTCCAGGGCATGAACTCAGGTGGTTGGGCTTAGGTGAATGTGCCTTCTTCTGCGGAGCAGCCTTGCCAGTCCCTAAGATGTGGCCAGATCTGGATTTAAGAACTACCATACGCCAGAGGTGGGGGCACCTTTAATCCCTCAGGACAGCCAGGTTTCCTCAGAGAAATCCTGCCTCAAAAAAAAAAACAAAACCCAACCAAACAAAGGAACTACCACAATGTCAGTACATCAGGTAATAGAAGAAAGAGGCAAAACACACAGCACCAGGACTGTGGGTAGCGAAGTCCGGGCATCACAGACAAACCCATAGCAAGGATGACCCTGCTTCTACTGACTGACTAGTCACAGGCCACTTGACATTGGTAGACTTGCTTTCCTGTTAGCTTGAAATGGATTACTAGAACCTTGTCAGATTCAACCTATGTGTCCCAACTTGTTCCTTTCCACAGAACTGTTTCCAGGGTCCCTGCAGTGTGATGACATATGACTACATGTAGGCTTTGGGATGAGAATACACTCCAGCCTTCTGCCATGCTTCCAATCGCTGCCATACACACAGACAGTAAAATCTGCTCCCCTCCATACCTACCTCCTATACTGACAATATACAACATTACTAGTTATGAGAAGCTACGTCAGTGGGGTGGTGGTGGTGCACGCCTTTAATCCCAGCACTTGGGAGGCAGAGGCAGGTGGATTCTGTGGAGGTCAGCCTGGTCTACAAGAGCTAGTTCCAGGACAGAATCCAAAGCAGCTAGTTCCAGGACAGGTTCTAAAGCTACAGAAAAACATTACCTTGAAAGACTGGAGGGGGAAAAAGAGAGAGCAAGAGGCTAAGTCGAAGGGCCTCAAGGACTACATAAAGAAATTATCAAAACAAAAAACCCCAAGAGGACTGGGGGTACAGGGCTTGTCTACCAGCACAAGACAAATGAAATGTATTCAACAATGATACAGCAGAAACACTTCACCCTCCATTTGGGACATGTAGTCAAGAGGATCATTCGGTTATCCTTTGCTACATACTGATTTTGAGGCTGGTCTGGGCTGTGGGAACATGTCTCAGAGAAAAATCAAACAAAAAACAAAACAAAACAAAATTCAAATTTCAGAGGCACTTATCTGTGAGTTGAAGGTCAGACTGTTCTTCATAGCCAGTTCCAGACCCTGTCTCAAACCAAACCAAAACCCACAACAAACAAAAACCCAAACAAGCACATCTCAGCTCCAACTGAAAAAGAATCATCTGAGGTTGGCCACTGTGGTACATGATTGCAGTCTCAACCTTGGAAGGCTGTTTAGGAGGATCGTTTTTTAAATGTGTGTTTTGTCTGCACACAAGTCTGTACAACACATACCTGCCTAGTGCCCAAGGAATCCAGAAAGGAAAGGTCGGAGTCCCTGAACTGGAGTTATAGATGCTTGTGAACCCCTATGAGGACGGGGAGACGTGAATCGAGGCTCTCCCCTGCGGAAGGGAAGAGCAGTCAGTACTCTTGAATATTGAGCTATCCAGCTCCTGGAAGGTCCACTTGTGCCCATGAACTCTAGACTAGCCTGGGCAACAGAGCCAGATCTTCCTTAAAAATTCATATAAACACTCGAAAAAGAATGTGAATATGTGAACGGTCTTAGCATCTTGGGAGTCACTGGCAATCAGGATGTCTTTGTAGCCCCATGAACAGGACTTACGCATGGGCTACGTATGTACACTGTGGTGGACTGGAGTTCAGGAAGGATTCAGGGGCAGTCTAGGCCGTATGGGAATCCTGGCCTCAAAAACCAACCAAATAAACAATAACCCCAAAGCAAAAGTTCATTTTTGTTCTGTTTTGCAGTGCTGAGAACAGAAGCCAGACTAAGCTAAGCTAGTGCTCAAGCACTCAAGGACAGGTACAACAGGCTACACAATACAGGCTCCCTACTCATAGCCCTGGTGGTTAAAGAGAACAGTCAAGTGCTCCATCTCCAAGGCCAGGAAGGCTTTCAATCAGCTTCAGCTACTGGGGAAGCAGTCCGTCAAAACCACAGTGAGTGCGGTTCATCTCCATCTCATTCACTGCATCATCCATGGCCAACAGTTTGCCTGAGCCTGGAGATGCGGGAGCTCCTTGGGCTTCATCTGGAAACCTCGGATTGCACCAGTGAAGCGGCCTCGCTCAGCGCCAGTCTATCCTTTCTCTCCTTCTGCAACACCTGCTCTTCCCACAGCGCCTGGTCCACCTGGTCATCGGTGAGCACGACCGGCTTGAACTTCTCCTCGAACAGCCTCTCGTTGGCCTCAGAGTGCAGCTGGTGGGGCCCGACGACGCGGAGATGTGCAGGCAGGTGGAGAAACTCGTCGTCGTTGATGTCGCAATCACGCATGCGGTTCTCCAGGACCCACCAACGGCCCACGAAGCCCACGTCGAGGACCCGGCCGGGGAAGTCGATCCAGCGTGGCTGCAGGTAGCGGCAGCGAGCCTGGTAGAGGCTGGCCTGGGCATCGAAGGGCGCCTCGTAGACCAGCGAGCAGAGTCCCAGGTTCACGTGGCGCAGTCGCCCGCGGCCTCTCAGCCACAGCAGGCGTTGCAAAAACGCTTCCGAGTGGCGGTTGCGCGTGGTCGGCGCCAGCAGCAAGAGAGACCCCGATGCGTCGAGCAAGGCCTCCTCAAAGGCCGTCTCACTGGGTGCCAGGGCACAGCAGGCCGCGGCGCCGCCCAGCAGCCCAACATACACGGCCGCGCGGCCAGGTCGGGCACGGGCCGCGGCCGCCGCGTCTCCGCACGCCTCGGCGTAATCTCGCAGCAGCGCGCGGGCCCAAGTGCCTGAGGGAAAGAAGCGCTGCAGTGACAGTGATTCAGTCACTCGGGCCACCCACCCTGCCGCCTTCTGCCACTACTCACCCAGTCGCGCCCACATCCCTGGCTTTGCCGCCACCGTCGCGGAACCACTCGCTTCACTGCGCCCACTGGACCAGAATCTCCTCATAGCGGATGTCGCCATCCTTTTCCTGCAGTCCGTTGGCCGAGTAGAAATGCATAACATCGGAATGAAAAGGGCTGGAAATTGCCTCCTGCGCAAGCGTAAAATACCGGAAGTAGTTTCTCACTGGAAACCTCTAGGAGACGGACTAGCGCCGGATGTTGCCGTTGCGTAGAGAAGGGTGGACTCTGACGGGTAGGCTGGCCGCGCGCACGCGCACGGAGCACGGGCCACGCCAGCTTAGGTGGATTTAGATGAGGGTGGGGGTGTGCCTGCAGAGCCCTGGAGTGGAGCTGGTCTCACTCCGTGTTAGACTCCAGGCAGGACTCGAGGCGGAAGCAGCAGTTCTGAGGAGGGATGTGGGAGTGATGCAGTTCTGTCTACAGAGCGCGATGCGGTGACGCCTCTAAAGAATCATGGCAGCGACTGACGAACTGGCCTTCCACGGTGAGTGGGGCCCGGAAGTGACCTGAGCTCCTACTCCTGTCGTAGGCTAGAACCCCAGGATGAACCTGAGGTTCGTCCCGGACTCAATCCCTGCTCCCACTGTGAACTCAAAAGTACATCCGACCCTTCAAGTCTGCCCAGGAACTAAATTGAACCCCAAATGTGACGGAACAGACTTCCCTATGCATCAAAACGAAAGAAACTCAGTCCTTAGGGGACGGTAGTGAGGCAACCCCAGCCCAGGTTGGTGAGAATGGACCAAAGGAATTTTCAGACTCCAAACACGGGTGCCCATATTCTCTGTCCGCAGAGTTCGAGGAAGCCACAAATCTTCTGGCAGAGACCCCAAATGCAGCTACCACTAGCCAAAGTGATGCACTGACCTCACGAGAGCACGTGGCTGTGGTTATGGAATCAGGTATTGGCTATGGGGCCGAAGAGATGGAGGAAGAGGGTGACAAGACATCGGTGAGTCTCTTAGGAAGCCCATGCCCTGCCTGTCTTTACCCTGGCTGAGCAGGCAGGTCCTGAAAGTCTGTGTGTTGTAGCTTCTACAGGAAGAAAAGCCACAGCCGAGATTCTGGACGTTTGACTACTATCAGAGCTTCTTTGATGTGGACACTTCCCAGGTGAAGCCTGGGATATTGGTGACAAGAACTTGGGAGTTGCTTGGGTTTAGCCACTATATTTGGGGCACTAAATTTGGATGGAATGTGTGTGTGGTAGGGCTGGAAGGCAAAAGTGGGGTACAGAGTAGATGGGGATGGGTGGGTGGGTGTGTCTCTTAAAGCCAGTGTATTGGTATGTTTCCCAGTTAGGCCTTGAACTAGGCTTAGAGTGATTCTCTTGTCTCAGGCTCCTGTGTAGCTAGGGCCACAGCAGGCACCACGAGGCCTGGATGCAAGCCCTGTTAATGAGCTGGTTTGGGTCTTGGCCCGAGGCAATGGGGAGTCATGGAAGACTTTTGGGGATGAATGAGTACAATGAGCAGATATGAATGTGGAACACAGGCCAGCCTCTGATAATAACCCAGGTCTACTGAGAGGGCACATTCTGGAGATGGAGGAGGGAAAACACCCAGAACTTATGTCCTTACTGTGGCTGGGAGGAGAGCAATAAGTTACTTACTGTAGTATGTTGAGAGAGGGGCCGAGGAGATTGCTCAGCAGTTTAAGGCCACTGACTACTCTTCCAGAGGACCCGAGTTAAATTTCCAGCACCCACTTGATGGTTCACAACTGTAACTCCCGTTCCAGGGGACCCCACACCCATGGCAAAACATCAATGCACATAAAATGAAACTTAAAAAATTAAAAGGGGGCTGGAGAGATGGCTCAGAGGTTAAGAGCATTGCCTGCCCTTCCAAAGGTCCTGAGTTCAATTCCCAGCAACCACATGGTGGCTCACAACCATCTGGTGCCCTCTTCTGACCTGCAGGCATACACACAAACAGAATATTGTATACATAATAAATAAATATTTTTAAAAAATTTAAAAAGTAGAGAGAAAGGTGGCAGGCCTAAAAGCCCACCTTTAGAGTGTGGTGACATTTCAGTAGAAACTAGAGGCTAAGACCTCAAGCCATAGAGACACTCCATGAATAGCCTGGAAGGGACAGCTGAGCTTACTTAGTTAGGCTGTACTGGCAAGACAGTAGAAGTCTGCAGGGGTACTGCCTCTCAGAATGCTAGGATTCTCATTCTGGACCCTGGTTTTGCTCTCCAGGTCTTGGACCGGATCAAAGGCTCGCTGCTGCCCCACCCGGGCCACAACTTTGTGTGGCACCATCTTAGAAATCGGCCTGACCTATATGGTAAATGAGGCTGTATGTTTAACTCAATGGAATATTCACTCAGCAAACATGGGGCTTTGCCAGACCCTGAGCAGGACTGTCAGTCAACAAAAGTGAAAATTTGTGTTTAGTTGAGGGAGACACCAAGACAGGAAGCAGAAGGTGGTAGATAGAGCTCAGAGGATGAGGCATTGCTGCCTGGTATAGGGAAGTCAGGAAGGCCTCTAAGTAGGGTAGGCAAATGAGTTTTGTTGGCATTGGTGGAGAGAGGCTTAGAGAGGACCTGCGAAGTTTCTAGACCCCCATGGTGGAAACAGAACTGAGCTGCATAGTGGTATAAGTCACTGGAGTGGAAGGAGCAGCCGGGGAGGTCATAGGTAGGGGCTGAGTACGCCGGTCCAAATTGTGGTGAGAAGAGATCTTGGTGAAGC
The DNA here is from genome assembly GCF_950005125.1 of Chionomys nivalis. Classification (NCBI taxonomy): domain Eukaryota; kingdom Metazoa; phylum Chordata; class Mammalia; order Rodentia; family Cricetidae; genus Chionomys; species Chionomys nivalis. Next base: position 21,091,636 of record NC_080089.1, on the reverse strand, counting down.
ATTTTTAAGGTCTCCTCTCACACTGCTGAAATTAAGGGTAGAAGGCAGCAAGAACAGGCAGGGTACAGACATCACAGCGGAGGCTGTGAGCGCAGAGTGGTTGTTTCAAGAGAATGCCCCACAGTGAAGGAGTGGGAAAGGCCAGGGTGGCTTTCTACTCAGTCCACCAAGAGCAAGTTGCCATGGGTAGATAGGAAAAGCTGGGCAGGTATGAGGAGCAGGTCAAGAGGCTCAGGACACCCATGTGAAGTTCAAATGTAAGCGTGAAGTTTGGGGCACTGGAGCAACTTGGGAGTGGACAGCTAAAGGTAGCATTCATAAAGCTTCAAATCTGGACAAGATCCTGCCTCCAGTGCCAAAGCACCAAGCCTTTTCTACCTGTAAAGAACTTTGTCAGAGAAGAGAAAAAAGTCAAGTGCTTGAGGCACTTTGGAAGGCATTTCCAGAAAGACAGAATGGGCCCTGAGGCAGGTTTTGTCCTCAGTGATCTAGAGAGTCAAATGGGGTCTGGGGTTTTACCACACTTGAAACAGGACATAGCCAGCTACCTTTCCTAGGACTGATGGACCTGGGACTCCATGTCCCCTTTGCAGGACCCTTCTGGATCTGTGCTACCTTGGCTTTTGTCCTGGCAGTTACTGGCAATCTCACTTTGGTGCTTGCACAGAGGCGGGACCCTTCCATCCACTACAGCCCCCAGTTCCACAAGGGTAAGCAGGTGGTTGGGCTCAGCTCCTGGCTGCCAGAGCCCCAGGGCATGCAATGACGGTCCACTTTGCATTCCTAGTGACTGTAGCAGGCGTCACCATCTACTGCTATGCGTGGCTAGTGCCACTGGCACTGTGGGGCTTCCTCCGGTGGCGCCAGGGCACAAGGGAGCACATGGGGTTATACACCTTACTGGAGACTGTTTGTGTCTATGGCTACTCACTCTTTGTCTTCATCCCCACAGTGGTGAGTGTGGCTTGGCCCTGGGAACTGGTGGGATCTGCATGGCACACCCTGTATGGTCACCAGCTATACTTGTCACACTAGGTCCTATGGCTTATCCCAGTGGAGTGGCTGCAGTGGCTCTTTGGAGCACTGGCTCTGGCCCTGTCATCTGCTGGGCTGGTGTTCACACTGTGGCCTGTTGTCCGAGAGGATACAAGGCTGGTGGCTATAGCACTGCTGTCCGTTGTAGTGCTGCTTCACGCTCTCTTGGCGCTAGGTTGTAAGGTAGGTCAAGGTGGTCCTCAGCAGGGCTGTGGAGTGGGGCTTGCTGCCACCCAACTACACGTTCACCCTGATATCTCTCTGCAGCTGTACTTCTTCCAGCCACTGCCTCTGGAACATGTTGTACCAGGACCGCAAGCCACACCTTTATCTCCCAGTGTCCTGCTGCCCACCTCAGCCCGGTCCATGACAACCTTCTAGGAAGGCCTGGCCTGCAGGTGAGGGACCAGTTTCTGTTGTGGCTAAGGGTTCACCTTCTTGCCCCTGGGGCCACTCCTAGGAGTCTCTTCTTTTCCAGGACAAACCCAAGGGGCTGCTACCTATCCTCCCTGTCTCCCTGTGAACACTGGAGGATTCTTGGACCCTGGAGACCACCCTGCTACTTTGCAGGCTTTTCTTACAAAGCGAACACTTTTATTTTCTATGCAAAGGTGATCCAGAGAATTTATATAAAGGTGGGGAGGGGCAGCCGAGCAGGGAGTATTACTGATGGACAGAAGAGCCCAGTTTTCCAGCCTGCGAGCCCTGTTTCCCTCAGGGATGGCACAGGGCAGATCCAGCCATTGCCAGGAGTACCTACGGTAGGCATAGGCCCAGCCTGGGCTCTGGCCACTGAGGTGGGTGGAGACTCTAGGGCAAGGGAGCAGGGGAGAAACTGCCCTTCCTTACTTGTTTCTTTTCTTCTTTTTCTGTCTGGAGGGAGAGGTCCCTTCTAGGCCCCTTTTCAGGGATGCTGTCTTGAGGAGGAAGTAGAGCATGAATGTGGAGTGCAACATACAGGCCCATGTTAGCTATTACGGAGAGTATGCCCTCCTTCCTTCTGTGACAGATCCTTGAGGTTTTTGTCTGCCCCAGTGGCCCTGGGTGACTTTCCCTTTGGGCTGCCTGTTCCAGCTTTGGGTAAAGGGGGACCTTCAGGGCTCGGGACAGGACAGTAGCAGGAAGCAGGGGCTAGAGGCCTTTGGACAGCTGGGTGATTTTGTACATTCAAGTGTGAGGTGAACCCTTTGGTGAGAAGGGGTGATGCCTGCCCTGAAGGCTTGACAGGCCACCCCTCACCTAGAACCTCTGGGCCTACGGACAGGGGCTGCTGGCTGGGCCCGGCCAGCCGGGTTTCTCAGAGGGTCTTATGGGTTGACACTGGTTCTTTTCGTAAAAAAATAAAATTAAAAAAAGCAGCATGTCACGTCCATGGTGACCATGTGGCCTGGTAGTTGAAGAAGAGGTCCAGCTGGCTGTGCTGCTACCCCAGGTGAGGGGCAGGTGCAAGGATGGGTTGGGGAATGGGTTCTGCCAGGTCTTGTAGTGGCAGCTGCTGGCTTCCTCCTGCCTGGTCAGGCGCAGCTGTGTGTGTGGGATTGGGTGAAGGGAGCTTGCCTCTTCCAGTAGATGTCAAAGCCAGTTCAGGTTGGAGAGGGCAGAACAGGATGAGGGCTGCCCCAACAGGATCTCATGTAAAACATGGCAGCGACACGCACTCAGGGCCAAAGGGTGGGCTGGGGGTACTTGAGGGCAGCGGCGACATCGTGTACAAAAGTGTCCAAGTTCCCATTGCAAAGAGGGCTGTGACTGGGTGTTCACGCTTCTCCAGAACAAGGGGGACAGCCACCGGCTGCACTGGGCGTGGACTTCATTTGGTTTCCTGGTCTGTCAGTGCGCAGTGGTGTTGCAGCTGGAGGCACCTAGCTCCCGTAGTGCATGGTGTTGGTTGGGATGGACATGGGTGAGGCCATGGAGATGGCGGGGCCACCCATGGTGAACTGGTTGTTGACTGCATAGTGGGCACTGGAGCCACCGCTGCCTCCTTGGGCACCTGAGGAGCCTGTGGGGCAGGTCATGGGCACTGAGGAGCCAGCATGACCCCTAAGCCTGCCTGGCCCCCACTGGTAGCTTGAGCGTGTGCGCAGGCCAGGCGGGAGGCCCCCCGCCCACGGCCCCGCTACCCTGTTACCTTGGACAATGCCCGTGCTCATTATGGAGCCCATCCGGGAGTGGGTGTGATTGACAATCCCTGTGTTGGCTGTGCAGCGACAGGGAGGAAAGAAGGAGGGAGGGAGACGTCACCGCCCCCAGCCTGCCTGGCCCACTCCACTCTTACGGTTGGTGTGGGAAGGGCAGATGGAATGGTGACAGATCAAGATGGAGAAGCACACAGGGCTAGAGTACCCAGGAAGAGGAAGAGGTGCCCATGACAGCGACAGTGGTGGCAGAAGACCAAGCACTGGCTATTGAACTGGCCACTGGCACATCCCAGTCCTCCCCTGCCATGGCATAGATCTTAGGGGACACTCACCTAAGGGAATCAGGTTGTTGTGACCGACACTAGAGCCGCCGGCAATAACACTGCTCAGGTCATAGGCAGTAGGCATTCCTGACCAGAAAGTGGAGTATTAGGGGCAGGGCAAGGCAAGGCAAGCTCTGGGGACCTGGGGTCAAGGCTGCCACCATGGGCCTCCAGCTATGTCTGGAAATTGCATTCAGACTCACCGGCTACAGCCACCCCGCTGCTGAGATTGTAGGTGCTTCCTGTGTTCCACATATTCTCGGAGGGAGATGTGTAGTGTGAGCCAGGTGGGGGTGATGGGGTTGTGCCCGTGTACCTATGGCAGAGATTCACTGTGGGCAGGGCTGTGGGGCTCCTGATCCCCTCCCCCAACTAGAACCCTGCTACCTGAAAAAGGGGTTCTTCAGGTCCAGCAGATTACTGGATTTGGAGCCTGTCTGGTCAACCTGGGCCACAATACTGATGTCATAGCTCTGTCTGGGGAGGATAGAGAGGGTGGCTAGGAGAAAGCTGGGCTGGTGGGCCCCTGTGCCACTGCCTTATCAGCCCTGGATGGGTGGCAGGGTGCACCTTTTGTTGGCAATAAGCAGACATGTCCCTGAGAGTGTGTCTCCAGCCTTGGCAAACAACGGTGACTGGAAGAGGCACCGGACCTGGTACCAGTGGGTCAGGGGCTCTGTTGGGGCTGTGGACAGCCACACGGTCATTCTGTCAAGAAGAGATGGGTGTACTTCACTAGGTTGGTACCTTCACTTGTGCCACACCCCACATACCTTAATATTACCCCAGTAGCTTTCCCTGAATGGTCCCCTGGGGTCTCAGGGCTAAAACTGGCTCAATTCCAGGCAGGCACAGGCAAACATGTGGACAGTCAATCCATGGCCATGGGTGCCTACTCACTCTGACACCCGTGCACTGAGACAAACACACATAAGGGACAGGCACTTAGGGTAGCTGCTGAGGAAATCACAACCACAACCACAACCCTCCCCTATAGTTCTTCCTGGGTTTTGGATAGGAAGAGCCACCTGTGGAGTTACGACACAGCCAGGCCTGGAGGCCATAGCTGCAAGGAGCCCCAGCAGTGCCATACTTACATGGAACCAATAAAAGCAACATCGAACCAGAACGCCAAGCCATGGACCAGCCCTGAATGCAGCATGTGGAATTTGAATGGGATTTCTATCCTGCAAGGCAAAGGGCATGGGCTTGCTGTAGAAGCCCTACCTGATTGTGAGGGGAGTAGGAGGGGCAGCTGGGGGGACAGCAGCTGGCTGTGAGTGCCCAGGGGGTGACGGGTACATGACTATGAGGAGTGCAGGGGTAGGGGTACAGAGGCCGTGGGTGTCTAAAAGATGACGGATACCTGTGCAAATCGCCTTCTTTGGCTTCTAAGAAGTTCACTGTGTACTTGACAGATTTGGCCATCAGGATCCGGATGTCAAATGTGTCCTGCAAGATGACAGGTGTGACCCAGCTTGTGCTGCAAATGCCATGGAAGAAGGGGAAAGCCTCAATGCCTTCCCTTATTCTCCAGGCCTGGCCATGGTACTAACCTCTGCTATCTGGCTACATCATTTTGCCCTTCTCAGATTTGCTAGGCACAACACTAGGGACAGCAATTAGACTACACCCCTCAAAATGTTATATTATAGAAGCAGGGAGATCTCTGCAAGTTCAAAGCCAGCCTGGTCTATATAATGCTGGTTGGTGGTGGTGCACACCTTTAATCCCAGAATTTAGGAGGCAGAGGCAGGCAGATCTATGTGATTTCGAGACCTGCTTGGTCTACAGAGTGAGCTCCAGGACAGCCAGGGCTGTTATACAGAAAAACCCTGTCTCAGGGCAGATTGAGCCCTGGGCCTCATGCATGTGAGCAAGCACTCTGCACTGAGCTAATCCTTAGGATGACAACAATATGACAGTGAACAACAACCATATTCCCACCTACTCAGCAAGTAATGGCACTTATGCACTTGGGTCTAACCTAAGCAAGATATGGAAATCTTGTTTAGAAAAGAACAGGAGGGGCTGGAGAGATGGCTCAGTGGTTAAGAGCACTAACTGCTCTTCCAGAGGACCTAGGTTCGATTCCCAGCACCCACATGACAGCTAACAACTGTCTGTAACTCCAGTTCCAGAGGATCTAACACCGTCACACCAATGTACATGAAATAAAGTTAAATAAATTATAAAAAAAAAAAAAAGAAAAGAACAGGAGCCTGGTCTGGTGATTCATGCCTTTAACTGCAGCACTCTGGAGGCAGACACATGTGGGTTTCTGAGTTTGAGAGAGGATTTGTCTTTTTTTAAAAAAAATATTTATTATGTATACAATATTCTGTCTGTGTGTATGTCTGCAGGCCAGAAGAGGGCACCAGACCTCATTACAGATGGTTGTGAGCCACCACGTGGTTGCCGGAAATTGAACTCAGGACCTTTGGAAGGGCAGGCAATGCTCTTAACCTCTGAGCCATCTCTCCAGCCCCCCAAGCTTTGTCTTTATAGTGAATTCCAAGCCAGACAGGGCCACATAGTGAGACCCTGTTTCAAAAAAAAAAAAAAAAAAAGGTTCACCCAGCTGGTTTAGCAGGTGAAGGCACTTGCCGTACAAGCCTAGCACTATATAGTCCTGGCTGCCTTGGAATTCACTTATAGACCAGGCTAATCAAATTGAGAGATCCTCCTGCCTTCTAAGACCTGGGATTAAATGCCAGCACCACCATACCCTGCTGGTATTTTCTTCTAAGCATACACAAAGCATTAGCTGAGGACTGCACACTAGACTTGAATCAAGTTGCAATTGTCCAAGGTCTGATAGTACTCAGTGCTTGCTCTTTGATGACAGAAATGGATACACAGTAATATACCAATTGTGCTATATTTTGAGGAAAAGTTTTTTTTTTGTTTTTTTTTTGGTTTTTCGAGATAGGGTTTCTCTGTGGCTTTGGAGCCTGTCCTGGAACTAGCTCTTGTAGACCAGGCTGGTCTCGAACTCACAGAGATCCGCCTGCCTCTGCCTCCTGAGTGCTGGGATTAAAGGCGTGCGCCACCATCGCCTGGCAAGGAAAAGTTTTAAAAATGTGCACCGGCAAGCACATGTATTGAGTATTAAGACTTTTCTTTTTTTCACCCCTTTTTATGGAGTTTTTTGAGACAGGTTTTCTCTGTGTAGTCCTGGCTGCCCTCGAACTCACAGAGATCCATCTGCCTCTGCCTTCCGAGTACTGGGATTAAAGGTGTGTGCCACTACTGCGTTGCTTAAGACTTTTTCTTGATCCAGGCATAGTTCTGGGTTCCAGGCCAGCCAGTGTACACACTAAGAGCCTGTCTCAAATAAATAAAATAAAATAAAATTTAATCATTTAAAAAATTTCTTTAGAGGGGCTGGAGAGATGGCTCAGCATTTAAGAGCATTGCCTGCCCTTCTAAAGGTACTGAGTTCAAATCCCAACAACCACATGGTGGGTCACAACCATCTGTAATGAGGTCTGGTGCCCTCTTCTGGCCTACAGGCAGAATATTGTATACATAATAAAATGAATATTTAAAAAAATTTCTTTAGAGATTTACTCATTTAATGTCTTTTTGAAGTTTTATTTTTATTACATATATTTATGTATATGACTATGTAAATGCACCTGGCATTGGATTGCCTAGAATTGGAGTTGATGTGAGCCACCGTGTAGGTGCTGGGAACTGAACCTGGATCCTCTGCAAGAGTTACAATTGCTTGCAGGGTGGTAGTACATGCCTTTAATCCCAGCACTCCAGAGGCAGAGGCAGTTGGATCTCTGAGTTTGAGTTCCAGGACAGGCTTCAAAGCAACACAGAGAAACCCTGTCTCCAAAATCTAAACCAAAAAGAAAGAGACACAGAGAGAGAAGAGAGAGAGAAGAGAGTTACAAGTGCTTTTAGGTGCTAAGTCATTGCTCCAGTCCCCAATTTACTAAATTTTATTTTCTGTGTGTTTTCTCTGTATGTTAAGTACACGATGTGTATGCAGTGCCAGTGGAGGCCAAAAGAGAGATCTGATCCCCTGGAACATGGTCCCCTGCAAGAGCCACTAATGCTCTTTTTCCTCTTTTCTTTAGAAATAAAACAAAACTAATTTATGTTCTAGAGAGATAGCTCAGAGGTTAAGAGCACTGGCTGCTCTCCGATGACTTGGGTTCGATTCCCAGTACCCACAAGACAACTCACAACCTCTGGATCTAGTCCCAGAGGACCAAACACCCTCTCCTGGCCTCTGTGGGCACTCCACACATGTAGCACAGACATAAATGAAGGCAAAATACCTACCCATGTTAAAAAAAATTATTTAGTTATTTTACATGTGTGGATGTTTATCTGGACCTAAGTTTGTACACCACAGTGTCTGGTGCCCCATTATAGACGGTTGTGACTTGCCATGTGGGTCCTCTGCAAAAGCAGTAGGTGCTTGTAATTGCCATATCTCCGTCTCTGTTACTTTTACCTTGTTTTTATTAAAGATCCCAGGCCAGCTTGGATCTTCTGATCCCTATCTACATGCAGGGGTTACAGGCATGGATAACAATGCTTATTTAGATTCTTAATTACTGAACCATGGCTTTATGTATTATTCAGTCAAGTTTGCTACAGAGCCATCTTGCTGGTTGGTTGCACATGCTTTGCAGAGTGAGGGAGGGATGAGAGAAGCAGAGTTTCTAGATCCCAGAGCCTGGTGAAGACCTAACTCCATCCATCAGTCTAGCAGTGCCCTTTACACACTACTCACCACGACAGGTTGCCGGAAGTACTCATCCACCGCAGCACCTCGGAGGGCTGACAGGTCTACTCCGTGAAAGGATGGCTGGTACCTGTGGAAATTCCCAACCCCACCCTGAGGTCACAAGCAGCAAGAGAGGCAGGAGGAGTTACCTGCTTTCTTTCCTAGCTGGCCCTCATCTAACCCATGTCCTTCAGATCCTTCCAAGGGGGAAGAGAAAAGACAGGAGAGGCAAGGGCCCACCTGAGGACTGGGTCCATCCCCGAGCAGGCAGGCCCCATGGCCTGGCTGGACACCCAGGGCGCACTCACCAGAAGTTGGCTTTGGTGAACTGCTCCATGTAGAGCTGTTCATCGGTGAAGGGTGCGAGGTGGACGTCACCAATGGTGGGGAACATGTTTCCTGGGAGTGGGGGGGAGGGGCAGGGAGGAGTGCTGTTGTCAGGGCAGCACATCCTGCAAGGCTGGGTAGAGCTTCCAGAGGACTCTGAGATCTCCAATCATGGACTTCCTTTCCTTCCTTCCATCGTTCCACACTTCCATCCATCCATCCTTCCTTCCATCCATCCATCCATCCATCCATCCATCCATCCATCCATCCTTCCTTCCGTCCGTCCGTCCGTCCGTCCGTCCGTCCATCCATCCATCCATCCATCCATCCATCCATCCTTCCATCCCTCCCTCCCTCTCTCCATGCTCCAGTGTGCAGCACCTTTTGTCCATGACCTCTAGAAATGTGCGAACTGGGGATGGAACTTGGTGACCCTCAGTTTAACTCTCAGACATAAATCTTTTCTTTTTTTTGCTTTAGTTGGAGGGTGGGAGAGGGATGAGGTGGGAAGATAAACTCTCCTCTAGCCCAGCCAGGCTTTAACTGCTGACTCAGCCTCCACTTAAGTGTCACAATTACAGGTATACATTATCACCCTAACTTGTTTGTCTTCTTGAGATGGGGTCTTGTTGCCTCAGGCTCCCAGATGCCAGGATCTTAAGAGTATGCCACTATATTCAGCCTAATTTTGATAGAAGGCCTTTCTCTTTCTTTTTTTCTTCGAGACAGGATTATTCTAGGTTGCCCTAGCTGCCCTGGAACTAGCTCTGTAGACCAGGCTGGTCTTAAATTCAGAGATCCGCCTGGCTCTGTCTTCCAAGTGCTGGGATTAAAGGCGTGCACCACCACTGCCTGACTCAGAGGCTTTTTTCTTTGGTGATTTTTATTTTCAACCATCATCCACAGATCAGTTCAAACTTTCCCTATGTAGCACCAAGGCACTTGGATCAGTTCGTCTCCCACCAGCACCCATGTTCGTCAGTACACTTGCTTTCATCTCACTGATCTTCGTCTATCCCAAGTGAGTGGGCAGCTGCGCGCCTTTAATCCCAGCACTCAGGAGGCAGAGGCAGGCGGTCTCTGTGAGTTTGAAGTTAGTCTGGTCTACAAGAGCTAGTTCCAGGACAGGCTCCAAAGATACAGAGAAACCCTGCCTTGAAAAAACCAAAATAAATAAATAAATAAAACAAAACAAAAAGGGAGTGGGCCTATCCCCAGGTCCCAGTGCTAGCATACAGCCTCTTGGTGTCCAGTGTGCCTGGACTGCTCCAGACAGAGTGAAAGAAAAACCTAGGCTCTTTGGGGATTAACCTGCATCGCTCAGCCAGGACTACCCAAATACCAGGCTTGGGCATGTGATTGAAACAGAAGTAGAGGATCCTCCTCTAAGACTCATGAATAAGCAAAATGGGGCTAGGTTGGGAGCAGGGAGAAGCAGGTGTGCGAAGGCTGATCCTGCACAGAATAAACACATGGCCTGCAGATGTGGGCCTCCCTCCCAGTTCACACTAGGTTAGAATGCTCAACTATGGCCAATGGGATAGATGACAGGCAGGTGGGGCATCATATAAGGAACCCATTTCTGGCCCCTACAGGCCAGAAGGCTGCCTTTAATCCTCAAAGGGTTTCTGAGGGGATGAAAACCACCTCATAGGCCTGACTCCTGCATGGTCTCACACAAGGGCCAAGTCACTTCCACCTCATAGGCTTAGCCACCAATACGGCCAGAGGTGAGGAAAGGAACACCCAGGGCAGCTTGGAGTCCCACACTTACACACATGGAGAAGTACGGCCACCTCTTCCCTACAGGAACTGAGCCAGTGTTGGCTCTTAGGCAGAAGAGTCATGGAAGCCATACATTCACCAAAGCTGCCAACAGCACTAGCTTGGTTGCTCATCTCTAACTGAGGCTACTGCTAGATCCAGGTCCTTGAGCTCCCACAAACACATACACGCGTGTGCCTTTAAAGGACTATTCAGACACAGACACATCCCCAGAACTCATCAGAGAAATGGGCTGCACTACTGTGTACAGCAGAGTACAAATCCCAGACTGGCAGTTGCCAACATGCCACTTGGTGCAGGCACTTAATCAGCAGTATGGACAGAAATGACATACCAATATGCCCTTAATACATGTACGTACATCTACACACAGGTAGGTGTATACCCATCCATATACATTCACATACACAATACCTTCAGGGCACACCTACCTGCCCATTTACCCTTAAGATTTCACATCTTCATACACACACCTACCTCCCCCAGACTCTAACATGTAAACATACACTCTTAAACACCTACAAACCATCCCACACCCTCAAATATGCACAAACATATCTACACTACTCACAGACCCTCACCATCCATACACCTTCACATAAGAAGTGGGACTTTCCCAGGGGGTCAACTACTCTGGTTGAAAGGCTCAGCAACAACCTCAGTGCTTCTGAGCATGGGACACTCACCACTGGGCTTCAGGTACTTTTTGGCATGGAGGTAGCTCTCGAGCATGCGTTCATTGAAGAGCATGTAGCCCATGGGCTCTGAGATGATAATGTCCACTTGTTCAGGCAATGAGACCTCCTCTACCTTGCCAGGGATGACCACGATGCGGTCTGTCAGGTTGTTACTCTTAACCAGGACCTGTAGGAGGTGAGAGAAGGCTCCCTGTGCTTGCTTGGCATAGGCCCTCCTCACCCCTCAGCTCATGATGGTCTCTGCTCATAGCTGGCATGAGTCACCCCCTCTGCTTTCCCTATGGACATCCTAACCATGGGAAAAGGGCTTCTGTGGTCCAGCTGTCTCAGGCACCAATGTCCCTGATGCCAGGGGGAATGCTTACCCCCAAAGCTGTAGCCTAGTCCTAGCCAAGTTGTCTTTCACACACAGTGAGAGCCTGAAAAAAGGATGTGTATCAAAGGGCTCACAGGTTACAAAAAGCAAGAGGCACTTGGTCAGGAAAGACTGAACTAGCATGGAAGCTCTCTGAAGGCGCTGACTGAGGCTCATAGTCTCAGATCTGCAACTAGGGAACATCCAGGAGCAAGCTGGCAGTGCTCCTGTTTATATGAGACATAGGCTGTAGGAGAGGGAGCCAAGCTCATGAATGTATCCACAGAACAGTCTGGAAGGACCTAGGGGACTCTCTTTGTCTAGTAAAGGGCCTGAGAAGTAGGAAGTCAGGGGTATGAGCACAGTCATCTACCCCTCTGCAGCTTTTCAATTCTGAACTTGAAAATTAAGTTTTCCATGAAAAAAGTGTGTGTGGGAGGGCACCAAGGATATGGCAAAATGAAATCCTGTAGTCATCTGTACAGGATGTGTGGAACTGAGAATTCCCAATACAGGGCCGTGTCTTTGCCACTTTGCCTGAGGCATGAGAGCATACCCTTGTGGACGCCTGGTTAGTCACTGTGGCTTTGTCATCAGAGCCCAGTGGCCTCCCTCTCCTGCCTGTAATCACTTGGTTCTAGAGACAAGAACAGCAGTGATGTCCCCAGGTCCCCTAGGGGCTCTCAGTGGGTATAGAGATGAAGGACATGAGAAGGGAAGGGCTTGGGTCCCAGTAGGACACTGACCTCAGCATGCTGAGCCATGGTGCTGGCCTCCACTGCGTAAATTTTCCTGGCTCCTGCTTGAGCAGCAAAAAATGACAGGATCCCAGAGCCACAGCCTACATCGAGAACAATCTGGAGAAATGATATGTGTATGAGGCTACAGATGCGCCAAACACCACACAACTATGCCCATCACAAACAGTATAAATAACAGCAGAACTAATATGTGTCCACAAAAGAATTGTTTTCAGGGAGCTGGAGAAATGGTTACTCTTCCAGAGGACCCATGTTCAATTTTTGGCACCCACATTGCAGTTCACAACCATCTTTTAACTCCAGTTCCAGATCTGCTGCCCTCTTCTGGCTTTCATAGGCACTGCATGCAAATGGTACAGATACACACAGATAGATGCTCATACACATATAATAAAACAAAACAAAAAGCAATCCTGCACAATGGCAAATGCCTATAATCCCAGAATGAGAAGGCTGAGGTAGGAGGACCATGAATTCAAGACCAGCCTAGACTATATAGACTCTATTCGAAGATTAATACAAGGCTGAACCGGGAAGAACAGAGAGACAAAAACCAGAGAGGTGCCAAAGGAACTGTCCTGGTGCCAGAGACTCATTGTTCTTGCCCATCCACATGCTGAGAAGCTGAGACATAGAACTAGCATAAGGCTTGATAGCCAGGTAGGTCCTCACTTTCAGGAGCTACCCCTTATGGGACTGGGGTCAACATGGAGATAAAGCCAGGCTTCTGGGAAGATGAGCCTGGGTCTCTTGCTCAGTTCCAACCTTATAACCTGAAAGTGGCTGGAACATCTGGGGTACAGGCTAGGAACCTCTCTTTAGGAAATGGAGAGGTTGTCATCTAGGGTTCTGAAGTCTTGAAGGGAGTGGTGTGGGCTTCTGTACACAGTGTGTCCTGTGCTGATGCTAATTCTATTCCCAGAAGCAGTCTTTGCTAGGGCAGGTGAGTGACCCAAACCTAAAGCTCAGCTGAGACTGGACATGAACTTGGCAGAATCCTGCATGTTCTGGATGTGTGGGGTTGCTTCCACCTAAGCAGAAAAAGGACAGATGTTTCTGATGTGGCATGTGTGAGCTTTCTAAGGAGAAATGGCCCAGGTACAGTGGCAAGTTACAGAGATAGCACTGTTGCTAGGATCGTGGCTTCTTCTTAAGCTCTGGATGAAAGTGGAAATGGGCCCAGGCCCTGGGAGAGCCAGAATACCACCAAAAATCCATGTGATTTGAAGGCCCCAAGCACTGCCTGGGTTCAAGTCAAGAAGATACCTGTGCACACACCTTTAATCCCAGCACTTGTGAGACAGAGAGACAGGCAGAGTTCGAGCCTAGCCTGATCTACAAAGCGAGTTCCAGGACAGGCTCCAAAGCTACACAGAGAAACCCTGTTGAAACTCCCCACCCCATCCCCCGCCAGAAAAAGGCACAAGCTCCCACCTGCTACAAAAGGGTAAACAAATAATGGGCCATAGGATGAGAAGGGAAGGCTGTTCCTTTTGTGGAACATTGAGGCCCTAAATGGGATATGGTGATGAATATCTGTAATTCAAGTACTTGGCAAGTGGAAAGTGAGTTCAAGTCAGTCCTGGGCTACCCCAGACAACCGTGTCTCAATTCTCCCCTCTCCACCATAAAAAAAGAGAGAAGGGAGGGAAGAAACAAACAAAAAAAGGACCAGGGAGATGTGCCTCCCTTTACAATGGGATCATATATAAGGCAAAACTACATGCAAAATGTCTGATGTACCAAACATCTAAGCCTTGCCTGGTTTGCTGGACACATGCTGAGAACGTCTGTCTACCCCTAAAGCTGGACCAAATCATCCAACAGAAAGCCTAGTTCATCACAAGGTGCTGATTACCTTACAAAGTACTAAGAAGATCAGAAAGACAGCAGCAGCTCCCCCTGCCCCTCCTGACATTCTATTGCTTCAGCCTCTCAAGTGTTGGGACTATAGATATGCACCACCAACCTAGACTGAAGAGCAGTAAAAGTATGAAGAGTAGGGTTATGGTGTTGTGGAGGAGTGTCCAGTCAGTGAGGCAAGGCCCCAGGAGGCTGAGATAGGAAGACTGAGTCTAAATGTAGCTTGGAAAACAAAGCCGGCATTGTCTTCTAACAACCCCCACCACCACCAGACACTTCAAAAGGGTTCCACACTACCTACCTATCCTGTGCTTGGAGGAGGGGTGCTAGTTAAAAAGGCCAAGAACATGTGGACAGATCTCACTGGATTTTCTTACCAAGCCAATTAGCACATCATCAGCATTAGAGCCAGGAAAGGCTTAGGTCCTGAATTCAGTTTGATGGGGCAGAGTGGGTAGCTAGAAGCTCCAAAAAGCAGCGAGGCCACTCTCTCTAGTACTGTTCCCAGTGTCTTCATTCCACTGCTGGAATCTTCTGTGATAAGCTGGCAAGCATGCTTCCCTGAACTCTGTGAGCTGCTTAGGTAAACAGCTATTGCGGCACCCCAACTCAGAGCCATCTGTCATAAGACCTGAGAAAGGCAGTTGGGGCTGGCCCTGACATTTAAAGCTGAGGGGTGGGGTTCTGTATTACTGGAGTCCTCAGTCCATGGGATCTGCCCTTATTCGAGGTAGATTAAACTAGAACTGAGATGGATGAGAGAAGGCTCAGCCGGGGTCCATTACTACTGCAGAGCTCAGCTGCTCCCCACAGAAGCCATCTATCTGTGCGACTAGGAGAGGGGTGTGGCTTCATTATTCTCAGCTCTTTTTTTCTCCCTCCTTTTCTTGAGAAAGGGACTCACTGTATAGCCCTGGATGATTTCCAATTTAGAACTAAACCTGCCTCTACCTAGATCAAATGTGCATGCTGCCATGCCCAGCTTACTCTTTTATAACACACACATCCAAAACATCAACTTCTTTTTCTAAAGCTGTTTTATTTTTCTGCAGTGTTAGACTTGAAGTCAGTTTTCTTCATGCTAGGAAAGCACCCCAATCCTACAGTTGATGGCAACATCTCCTGAGTGCTGGCATCAGCAGCCCATGTAAAACTTAATGTTTGTTCAGTATATTCCACCCAATAAATACAGCTGAGTCAGTATGACCAAAGGCATGCTAGAAGAGGCAGAAGTGATTGTTTTCTACAGGGAGTTGAAAAATGAACATAATTTTAACTAAAAGAAAATGGAGGGTTGACTCAGATTAAGAATAGAAAAAAAAGGCAACAGAATTGGAGGGAGGCAAGGGAGGCCCTTGCCATAGCCTCCCAGGTACCCACAGCCTCGGTTCAGCAGGATTTCTGTACTGATGGCTCACCTTGTCCTTGAAGTCGGTGTGGTTTTGCAGGATCGCACGCTGGTAGGTACCTGTACGCACATAGTCCTGCATCATGTTCTGCTGCTGGGACAGGTAGCCATAAAACTGGAACAGAGACATACCAATAGCACATGGCACATGGCATAACAAACTGCCACAGCCCTGGCTGCCCTACAATGGAAGGCGGGCCTGACAGCATAAACCTCCCTTGGGAGGTCATGTACCCTCCTCCACCTGAACCCAACTGACAAGAGCCAGCTGCTCCATAAGTGGGAGCAGGGGTCTGAGGAGCAGTCCCCAAGAGGGACACTGCACTGTCGTCATGGCTGAAGGACACAGCTAGATGCCACCTGAACCTGGAGGCCACCCAAGAGACCACAAAATTTGTCATGAATGGGATTCTAACTCCTGGAGGCCAACTGTTCTATCTTAGGGTCCCAAAGAAGAGGAATGGTTGGAACAAAACCCTAGAGCTCAAAGCGCCAGGCAGGTGATGTGCGGTGTCTCTCTGTAAGACAACAGGTGATCAGGATGCGGCGTGGCACCTGGCAGGGCCACAGGCTTGGGCATCAGGCAGACCTGGCTTTCCAATCGTGGCTCTGTTGCATAAGAGCTGTTTGACTTGGAGCAAAATCACTTAACCTCTCTGAGCCCCAGTTTTCTCATCTGTAAAATGGGGACAATAACAGATGTTGGGAAAGTCCAAGTGCTTCCGGGCATGTAAGATGGCTCACACAATGCCTTACACTCAGCAAGGATTTAGGACATTGCTACAGTTCAGTCACTACTCTAAATACCTGGAACTTGGGCTTCACAGATGAGGAAACTGAGGCCTAGCAAGTGGTGAACGCCTGCTGAGGCTACGCAGCTACTAAGGGACAGAGCCAGGAAGAGCACTCATGTGGGTCTAGCCTGTGCTGTGTGACCCTCCTGTGGGAAGGTCGGGGAAGGAAACACCAGGTGGTTGTCTGGCCCAGGACAGCTGCTAACTCACCTGGAAGTACTGCACAGCTGAGGATTCCTCTGTTCTCTCACTGAACACAGAGCGCTCCAGTGTGTGGCCCCGACAGGTTTTCAGGATGTTGTAGAAGGAACAGAAATCTGGAAAAGGGGAGCCAATCACTGGGAGGCCAGTGCTAGGATCTCTGGAAGAGTCCAGAGGGCCTCGGCATTTATTCTTCCTTTCTGCCTTTCCTGTTTTTTCTACCTTGGACGCATGGGAACTGGTGACTTCTTTTTCCGATAGAGAAGGGAGGCAGAGCAGCCAAGACTGCCACTCGGACTGACATGTGGGCATGACGGCAGGTGGCACGTGGTGAGGACAGGCCTGGACACTCCTCCAGACAACAGCCTGGAAGTGCAGGGAGCACAAAACAGCCTCTAAGGATGACTGGACACAAGGACATCACCTCAATGTTGAAGACAGCAGGGGAGCATGTGGAGAGGGTTTCAGCACCCTTCCCTGGACACATTGCTATGAAGGTAAATGAACTGACTCAGAGAAGTTTCTTAGAAGGTGGGTAGCCGCACCCCTAGCTGAGGAACTATAAACAACTGGTAGTTGCTGAGGGAGGAAGAGCTAGTTCTCTCTAAGGGCGCATGTGCTAGTAGGAAGACCCCGTTCTGGTGGAAGGCCCCATCCAGAGGTATATAGATAGCACAAATTGGACTGGGTGGATTATACATATTAAAGAAAAAAATAAAAAAAGGAGGCAGGATGGGGGATGGATCCGGAAGGAATAGGAATTAATATGTAAAAATACATTGTATAAATGTGTAAAATTCTCAAAAAATAAAAGTACCTTAAGAAAAAATTTATCGAGAAATTTTAAAAAATGGCCACCAAGTTATAGATAAAAAAAAATTGTGTTGTAGAACTGGCTCAATGAATAAAACCCTTGCTAGACACATATACAAAATATACAAAGAACTCAAGAAATTGGACACCAAAAGATCACATAATCCAATAAAAAAAATGGAGTACAGACCTAAACAGAGAACTCTCAACAGAGGAATCTAGAATGGCTGAAAGACACTTAAGGAAATGTTTAACATCCTTAGTCATCAGAGAAATGCAAATCAAAACAACTCTGAGGGTCTGGAGAGATGGCTCAGTGGTTAAGAGCATTGCCTGCTCTTCCAAACGTCCCGAGTTCAATTCCCAGCAACCACACAGTGGCTCACAACCATCTGTAATGAGGTCTAATGCCCTCTTCTGGCCCGCAGGCATACACACAGAATATTGTATACATAATAAATAAATAAATAAATATTAAAAGAAACAACAACAACTCTGAGATTCCATCTTACACCTGTAAGAATGGCCAAGATCAAAAACACTGATGACAACTTATGCTGGAGAAGTTGTGGGGAAAAGGGAACAATTCTGCATTGCTGGTGGGAATGCAAGCTGGTACAACCCCTCTGGATGTCAATGTTGCGATTTCTCAGAAAATTAGGAAACAACCTTCCTCAAGACCCAGTAATACCACTTTTGGGTATATATCCAAAGGATGCTCAATCGTGCCACAAGGACGTGTGCTCAACTATGTTCATAGCAGCTTTGTTTGTCATAGCCAGAACCTGGAAACAACCTAAATGCCCCTCGATCAAAGAATGGATAAGGAAAATGTGATACATTTACACAATGGAGTACTACACAGCAGGAAAAATTAATGACATCTTGAATTTTGCAGGAAACTGGATGGAGCTAGAAAACATTATTTTGAGTGAGGTAACCCAGACACAGAAAGACAATTATCACATGTACTCACTCATAGGTGGTTTTTAAACACAAAGCAAAGGAAGCCAGCCTACAAACCACAATCCCAGAGAATTCAGACAACAATGTAGACACTAAGAGAGACTTAATAGATATAATCTACATGGGAAGGAGAAAGTAGAAAAAGATGAGATCTCGTGAGTATATTGGGAGCATGGGGACCTAGGGGGAGGGTTGAATGGGGGAGGGGAGAGGCAGGGAGGGGAGCAGAGAAAAATGTAGAGCTCAGTAAAAAAAAAAAATCCTTGCTACACAAGTGTCAGGACTGAAGTCCATATCTCTAATCCCAGTGCACAAGAGATAAAGATGGGATCCTCAGAGCACACTGGCTAGCCTGTCCTGCACAGCTGATGAGCTCTAGGTTCAAGTGAGAGGTCCTCTCTCCGTAAATGAGGTGAAGAGCTTCTGGCCTCAGTACTTCTATGTACATACATGCATACACACCTTAACATGTGTACTCCCATACATACAAACACATGCATTGACACACATCATATAACAGATACATGCAAATTAACTAATAACTAACTAATTAAAGGCCAGCCAGGAAGCCATGTGGTGGTGACACACATCTTTAATCCCAGCACTCAAGAGGAGAGCAGGTATCCATGAATTTGAGGCCAGTTTGAGTCTGGTCTATGGAGTTAGTTCTAAGATAGCAAAGGCTACAAAAAGAAATCTTGTCTTAAAAAAATAAAAAACCATAAGAAAGAAAGGAAGAAAGAAAGAAAGAAGGAAAGAAAGAAAGAAGAGAGAGAGAGAGAGAGAGAGAGAGAGAGAGAGAGAGAGAGAGAGAGAGAGAGAGAGAAAAGGAAGATAAACAGTCAACAGCTAGGCAACTAGGTAGGCAGTATAGATAGACAGGACTCTGGAAAGAAGGTGGAGTCTCCAGACAGAGACAGAGGAAGCAGCATGGAGAGTACAGAGAGATGAGGTAACAAGCCACATGACAGAATGTGGATTAAAATAAATGGGCTAATTTAAATTATAAGAGCTAGTGGGACAAGCCTAAGCTAAGGCCAAACTTTCAAAATTAACAAGTCTCATGTCGCTATTTGTGAGCTGGCGGGCCAAAGAAAAAACTCCAACTACAATTCCCTGAGACTGAACTAATCCCAGGTAACATTACCTTTAAGATTTGTAATTTAATTTACCTTTATATCTATGGGTGTTTTGCCTGCATTTATGTCTGTAACACCCAAGGAGTCCCTGAGAGGGCTTTGGATACCCTGGGACTGGAATAACCAACAGTTCTGAGCTGCTATGTGGGCAATCGGAATTGAACTTGGGTCCTCAGCAAGAGTTCTTAACCACTGAGCCATTTCTCCAAACATTCCTCCCTAGCAATTTATTTTATGGGTATGGGTGTTTTGCCTGCATGCACCACTTGCATGCCTCATTCACATAGAAACCAGGAGGGGGTTTCAGATTTCCTCAAAATAGAGTTGCCAACAGTTCTGAGCTGCTGTATGGGGAATAGAGTGAGTGCTCTTACCTGCTGAACCATCTCTCTCTTGCCCTTGTCTTTAGATTTAAAATGTGGATGGTAATCCCTGGTGGTAGTATTTCCAACATATCTTAAGCTGGGTGGCAGCACACCCCTGTAATCCCAGCACTTAGGAAGCAGATCTCTGAGTTTGAGATCAAACTAGTCTACACATGCACAGTAAGTCCCAGGACAGCCAAGGTTACACAGAGAAAAATCTAGCTCCAAAACAAAACAAAAAAAAACCCAAATCAAAATTTTTACTTATTACTGTGTATGTTATGTGTGTGGAAGCACAGGCCATGGCATAAATGCGGAGGCCAGAGGAACTCTGTGGAGTTGGTTCTCTCCTTCCATCTTTGAATGTTTGCTAGGGATTGAACTCAGGACATCAGATTGTATAGCAGATCTTCATTTGCTAAACCATCTCTCCAGCCTCTAACACTTCTTTAATAAGAAATTCGGGAACTGGAAAGAATGTTCAGGGGGGGCTGGAGAGATGGCTCAGTGGTTAAGAGCATTGCCTGCTCTTCCAAACGTCCTGAGTTCAATTCCCAGCAACCACACAGTGGCTCACAACCATCTGTAATGGGGTCTGATGCCCTCTTCTGGCCTGCAGGCAAACACACAGACAGAATATTGTATACATAATAAATAAATATTTTTTAAAAAAAGAATGCTCAGTAGGTAAAGTGCTTGCCATGTAAGCATAAAGACCTAAGTTCAGATCCCCAAACGCCACATAAAAACCTGATGTAGTAGTGTTATGTCTCTCACTCTAAATGTAGAGATTAAAAAAAAAAAAAAATCCCAGGGGGCTGGAGAGATGGCTCAGCGGTTAAGAGCATTGCCTGTTCTTCCAAAGGTCCTGAATTCAAATCCCAGCAACCACATGGTGGCTCACAACAATCTATAATGAGGTCTGGTGCCCTCTTCTGGCCTGCAAACAGAATATTGTATACATAATAAATAAATATTAAAAAAAAATCCCAGAAACTTGTGGATCAGCTGGCCTGGTGTGCTCAGTGGTGAATATTGAGAGATTATATCTCAAACAAGGTAAAAGGTGATGACTTGACACATATGGAGCTATTCTCACTTCCACAAGTGTGCCAGCACAAGCACACCTACATTCCCATTCACATGCACGCACACACAAAAATTAAATCAACCACGAATCTGGATTCCAGCAGACCCTCTTCCACTAGGAATACATTCTAAATTTTTCCTGAAATGGCTGAAGTGCCCCTTCCATGAGCTATGTTGCATGTGCATGTAAAACTATGAGTGTTTATTTAGCTCAGAGCACACATATAAAAAAACCTCTGGGGCTGGAGAGATGGCTCAGAGGTTAAGAGCATTGCCTGCTCTTCCAAAGATCCTGAGTTCAATTCCCGGCAAGCACATGGTGGCTCACAACCATCTGTAATGAGGTCTGGTGCCCTCTTCTGGCCTGCAGACATACACACAGACAGAATATTGTATACATATACATAATAAATAAATAAAAGAATCTTTAAAAAAAAAACAAAAAACTCTGTGTCAACAAGAAGATTTTTTTTTAAAACAGACATGTAGCCCAGGCTGGCCTTGAATTCCTGGTCCTCCTGCCTCTACCATCTGAGAGCTGGGACTGCAGGTGGGGCTAGGACTTCAAGCATGTCAGACAAGGGCTCAACCACTGAGCTACATCTTAGTCCCTCAAATTTAAAGAATTCTTTTCAATTTTTTGGGACAGTGTCTCATGTGGTCCAGGTTCCCTCTTAGACTTGCAACATGAGGCTAACCTTGCACTCCTGATACTTCTGCCTTACTTCCTACATGTTAGGATTACAAAGAAGGGGAGGAAGGGGGAGGAGGTGAGGGGGAAAGGAAGAAGCCTGAGGATGCTTGTGCAAGTGACAAGGCAGCAAGACTTCTCATGGCAACAACTCTATTAGAGGCACAGATAACCTGGGGAGACAGTGAAGGGCTCTGGGAAACCAGCAGCCCCTCCCTGTACCAGCCAACAGACTCACCTAGGCATTCCACTGACCAAGTCCTGTCACAGGACATTCACAAGCCTGGCCATTGCTTTCAAAACCCCGGAGCCCCAGTTATGCTCACCTGGGTTTCCACAAGTCATCCTCAACAACCTCAGGTGTCTGCCAGCTGGTAGTGGCGCACGCCTTTAATCCCAGCACTCAGGAGGCAGAGGCAGATGGATCTCTGTGAGTTCGAGGCCAGACTGGTCTACAAGAGCTAGTTCCAGGACAGGCTCCAAAGCTACAGAGAAACTGTCTCAAAAAATAAAAAACAAACAAACAAAAAAATCATGTCTAATGACAGGCCTGCTAAGAGTCCCCAAAGGCTTCTTTAATCAGAGTGAAGCCTCTGTCTACCTCTAGGCTACATCTCACCCCTCCTCTGGGGTTCTAGCCACAGCTGAGACAACTGGCCTCAGGCCTAACCCAACTAGCTCTCTAAGAGGCTTAGGTATGGCAAGAGCGTCAGGATGGCCCTTTTGGAGTAACAGACAAAGAACTGAGACCCAGAGAATCCAAAGCAGCACCTGTTTAACATCAAAAATACATTCTTACTGAGGACGTGTCTCTTCATTCGACTAGGTTTTTCCTCCCTCTTTTTTTAGGATCAAGGATCTTCGTATTCTGGCTTTTCAGGATGGTTTCAAAGTCTTGTGCTCAAGTGATTCTCATATTCTAGTCTTCTGAGAAGCTGAGGCAATGAACTAGGCTATGACTGTAACTTATATTCATGTCTTTAAGCAGGGATCCTCAGCCTCCTCAGCAGCTGGGACTACAAGTGCACAGGATGTGTATGTGTGGTGGTGCCTGTGCATGTGGATGATCAGCTTTGGGTGTCATTCCTAAGAAATGTCCACCTTAGGCCTTTTTATTTTATTATTATTATTTTTTTTTTTTTGGTTTTTCGAGACAGGGTTTCTCTGTAGCTTTGAAGCCTGTCCTGAAACTAGCTCTCTAGAGCAGGCTGGTCTCGAACTCATGGAGATCCGCCTGCCTCTGCCTCCCGAGTGCTGGGACTAATGGCTTGTGCCATCGCCAACTGGCATGTCCACCTTTTTTAAGGCAGTCTCTCTATCTTGGAGCTCTGATGAGGCAAGGTTGGTCGGCCAGTGTGAGCTGCGGGGATATGCCTGTCTCCATCTCTTCATCTCTGGCAATCTCAGAGATTACAAACTCATGCTACCAAGCCTAACTTTTCATGTGGTGCTAAGGGTTGAGCTCAAATCGTCATGCTTGTGTGACAAATGCTCCTATTAATTGACCACTTCTCCATCTCCCAGGCTACAGAACAGAGCCAAACACATACCGTGGGGTGTGGCGAACTGGATGAGGACGCTGTTGCAGCCCAGTGTGATGATGAAGGACTGTCTGCCCACACGACTGCACTCTGTCTCTCGGGACACTGAACACTTGAACACACACACATCTTCATCTGCAAGAGAGAGGGGACACTGGCATGAGCAACAGTGGCCTGGTGATTGCCTTGTTTTAGTGTGTCCCTGATCCCCAATCCTTTTAGGATGCTTTGTAAATACTTTGAAGTGCTGTGGGTGCTTTGCCACCCATGTCTCAGTGAAGAAAAGTAGGGGTGACTATGCTGCAGGGACACTACCAGGGTCCTCAGGAGCTCAGTGTCTCACAGGTGAAGACAAGCATGTTCCCAGCTGAAGGCCTGGGCCCCCAGAGACCACCAGTCCCCATATAAACCAACAGGTGGGGACAGCACAAGCAGAGTCATCCTTAATGAGGGGTAGAGACATCCTTAGGAAAACACAGACAACTAAAGGCTAATGAAGGAGTTGGGGCTTTGGAATCTTGATCCTGCCAAGGGGCATTTGTTCGGGTCCCTGAGTTACAAAGGGTCACTGGACTTTATAGCTGTCAGATGGAAGTAACCAAGAATCCTTCGTTCTCGGGGACAGTGACTGTGTCCTTAGTCATGGGAGCCATGCAACCTAGACTTCTGTGTCCCCTACAGCTCCTCAGTAGGATACAGCAAGCCATGGTGTTTCTTATGTTTCATATGGGGCTGGTTGTGGGTTGTGGGACAGGGATCCAGGGAGCTATTGTGTATGCTCACTTACATGGCCCAGCAGCCAGGAAGCAAGCACTACATGCCCATCACAACCATATTTTCTAGTTATTTATTCAACAAGAACCCAGTATATGAAGGATGAAGCCATTGTCCCTAGGAAAAGGACAGACTGATTGAGCAGTGTTGTTATCCCACGGCACCTGTGTAGTACTACTTCTGGTTTAAGCTTTTTAAATTTTATTATTGATATGTATTGCATATGTGTGTGTTTGTGTACGTGCATCTGTGCATGCTGGTAAGCATGAAGTCAGAAGCTGGTTCTTCTACCGTAGATCCTGGGACTCAAACTCAGTTGCTAGGCTTGTGCAATAGACCTTCCTCACTGAGCCATCTCCAGGGCCCCCATGAAACACTTTTAATCTTAACTCAGCCAGAAGATACAGATAATGGACCAGTCTGTCTCGTCAAATGGGCAACACCAGGTGAGAAAAACCACTGAGAACTATTTTAGAGTGAAGGAGATACAACAGAGGCAGCCAGTAAGTAGCCAGTAGACCCAGGCCTGGATCCATTACACCAGATAGATGGTGTGAAATGAGACACTGGCTCTATGGGCTTCCAAGAATACTGCCCCCCTCACAGGGTCTCAAGTAGCCCAGGCTAACCTGGAACTCCATGCAGCTTGAACTCCCACTTTCACTGCACCAAGAGCTGGGGTTACAGGTGCGCACACTGTGCCTGGTTTATGTGGTGCTGGAGTAGAACCAGGGCTGTGTGTAAGTGGTCTACCAACCGAGCTAACGCCCAGCCCTGACACCTTGTTCCTAGAACACAAGTGCAGCAGTGAGTGAGCTCACGGACCAATGCTCTCACGTGCTTGCCAGCTAAGTAGCAAAACAGAAAATACGCTGATGGAAATGCGATTGAAGACATGTTTCCAAGAGCCGTGCAGCCAAAATCAGGTGAAAAGAACAATTAAGTCGATAGTCTCCAATTCAAGAGTCACACAAAGCTTCAGTAATCAAAATATAGTCTTCAAAAAGTACAAGATAGACTAGCAGAACAGAAACATATCACAGAAACAAATCCTGCCATTAATGGCCAAGTGACTTCCCACAAGGGTGCCAATGGAGAAGCAAGCATCTCGAATAAAGGAACACTGGAACATCTGGACATTCACTTGGAAAACTATGCAACTGGATCCTGACCTCACACCACAAGAGCTAACTCAAATGAATCTGGTCTATGCAAGAGTTCAAACTAGAAGACTCCTGGGTTAGTAAGAGTTTCATGACTCAGTGGGTAATAGCACTTGCTACCAAGCTTGACCATCTGAGTTGAATTCCTGGGAAGGAAAGAACTGACTTCCAAAAATCTTTCTCTGATATCCACATGTGTACACACACACAAATGTAATTTAAAAACCTACAGGATGGGGCTAGAGAGATGGCTTAGTGGTTAAGAGCACTGGGGGCTCTTCCAGAGGTCCTAAGTTCAATTCTCAAGTCACATGGTGGTTCATAATCATCTAAAGTGGGATATAATGCCAACAGAACACTCATACCTAAAAAACAAAAAGTAAAAAACCTATAGGGCTCTTAGAAGGAAACACAGGGATAAATCTGTGACTATGATTTGCAACGGATTCCTAGCTATGAAACTAAATATGAGAACTATAAACTGTAATTTGTATTTTATTTTATGTGCACTGGTGTTTTGCCATGGATGTCAGGTCCCCGGGAACTGGATTGCAGACACTTGTTAGCTGCCATGTGGGTGCTGGGAATTGAACTCAGGCACTGTGGAAGAGCAGTCAGCTGAACCATCTCTCCAGTCCATAAATTGTAATTAAAAAAATTAATCCCTGGCCACCCTGAGCTACACATTGAAACCCTGATCTTAAGAAAAAAGAAGAAGGGGGGGAAAAGGCAGACAGGGCCTTGTACTTTCGAGGTAAGTGCTCTATCACAGCAATAAACATAATACAACAAAACAAAAATGAAAATAAACAACTCCAGCAACTGTCTATGAGATGTCACTTCTCATAGGGTCAACAAAACATCTACAATTTAAACAATGACATGAAGCAAGTAAATGGAGAGATGTGGAAGAGCAAACATCTCAAAAGGGGATGTAGCCAGGTGAGTACACTGACCACCTGACACAGCAGCTTTGTCCCCAGCTATGTCCCCCACAGAGAACAGCAGGCAGGGCTGCAAACAAATGCTTGTTTGCAAACAGTCAGGTATGGGGGCTACAACAGTTGCTGTCAGTCAGGAGGCCAAGGCCAAGATGGTTGCTGAATCTTAGCCCAGGAGTTCAAGGGCCAACCTCGATAGCATAGCAAGATATCAAAGAAAGAAAAGAACATGGGGCCGGCTTAGTTGGCAGAATGCTTGTCTGAAATGAAGGAAGCCCTAGACTCCATCCCTAGCACAGCATAAACTATATAAAGTAGTAGGAGTGCTGCAGAGCAGTTAAAAAGGCTTTCAGGAGGTGCAGGCAGGACAATCAGAAGTTAGAAGAGAAGAGGAAGGAAGACAAACAGAAACAGAAGACTGTTTATTTCCAATAGTCAAAACTAGACACAACTCAAATTCCATCAACTGATTAATGGATAAACAGAATCAGATAATGGTGTTATTTAAGCATAGAGAGAAACAACATCAAGACCAGCTATAGACTGGAACACTACCAGAAATGCTGTCAGAAGAAAGGGGCAGCCACAAATGCTGTGCAATAAATACTGCATTCAATGGAACTGCAGAAAGGGTAAACTGAGGTGGCCAGAACAGACTCAGTTGCCAGGGGTTCCAAGAAGGCAGAGGAAGAGCAAGAGCTTCCTAGTGTAGGTTTCCTTTGAGGTGATGACAGGGTTTTGGAAATAGCTAAAGGTCACAGTTATATAACACCAAATAAACTCAATGCCACTGAGTTGTTCTTTAAAATGGTTCGTGTTAGTTTATAAGACTGTCATTTCAATAGAGAAAGAAAGTTGATCCCTACCTGACAATAGTGTGCAAGGGGGCCTACAGTGCTCACAGGACCATGGCTCCCCTGTTGCTCTGTTTAGCCCAGAGCAGGGCCTCACTTAGGGCAAGTGTGTGCTTCTAGTTCCAGCTCCAAGAGGGCTCCAGGAAGGTGCCTCCAGTTTGGTGCCTGGGACCACACCCCTCCTGGGACAGAAGATAAAGGTGATCTTTGGGCTGGGTCTGTATGATGATAAGACCCCAGAGTGCTTGTTTACCCAGTTGCCCTAGGTGCTCCTTTAGAACCTGGCACCAAGCAGGTCACCAAAACACCAGTAGTGGGTGACAACAAGGGCAGGGCTAGGGCCAAGGCTACCAGGGCTGAGGAATCTGATAGCACAGATGAAGGAGTCAGTATTCTCTGAGCATCACAGCCAGCCCCGTGGCCTATTCTCTGAACACAGGAGGCACAGGAACCTTTCTGATGTACCCATGCAAACTAACAAACCAGCTGCACCACAGCCCCCCATTTAGGTGGCCTGGAATACAAGCTTGGCTCTAAAGAATTTGCAAGACACATGCAAAATCCTGGGTTCCATCTCTACAAAAATAAACCAAAAGCAAACCTCTCCTTTGGCAGAGGTCACATGCATGCCTAGAACCCCAGCTGGCCAGGTTCATCAGTATCAAGGGAATAACGTAGAATGACAAAGCAGGACACTCAATGTCCTCCTCTGATCTCCACGCAAGTATGTGTGTATGTATGCACACTAACAGTAACATGTGCACATACAACACACACATGCACACATATTCATATATACACAGGGAGGGTTAAGCTAGATATGTTAGTTCACATCAGTCAAGCTCAGGCCACTGTTATGATTTCTTTCTCCAGAGTCCCTAGGAGATAACCAGAATGGTAGGTTAACTGGTGTATTATCAAACGGGTCTCAAACAGAGCACAAAGAATAGGCCCTAAACTGAGGGGTTTGAACAGTGTTGAGGACCCTAGTCCTGGTCATCAGAGCCTGATCATTTCAAGTTCTGTGGCCAAGGGGGGTGACAGAAGACAGCTGCACAGGGCAAGTGGGACACAGATTCCTTCCGTGATAGGAAGACCTTCAAGACAGCCCATGTTGCTACCTACAAAAAAAAAAAAAAAAAGTCCCTCATCTATCCACATCATAAACCCTTAATTTTTGCCACGAGATAGCCACCCAACACTTTACAAATGCCCCTCGTTTCCTCAATACGTCACCAACTTGCTCAGAGGGTAAGGATCTTACTCAAAGTCACACAGCCAGCTGGACTCTGGTGATTGTCTTCAGAGTTACTGCTCCTGACCAAGGTTGCAAGGACTTGACAGCATCCTGAAGTGGCCACATTTCTCTAAAAAAGAGCCATCATCTATTACAACTCCTACATCTATTGTAGGAGTGTAACTCAGTGGTAAAACTCTTGCTAAGCATTTGTTCAGCCCTGGGCCTCAACCCAGCACCACTATTAGAAAAGAAAGAAATCTGTGTCACAATGACTCAATTCGGCCTGCAGCAGACTTCAACAAGTAAACAAATAACTACAGCTGTATCAATACAACTTTATTGACAAAACCAGGCAGAGGGCCATGTTTACTTCACTGGAGTATTATGTTTAGAATTAAGGGGTAGTGTTAAGACCTCTTTCAACTCGTTTCCTCATTTGCTTACCAGACATAGATAATGAGAATATCCACTTCCCATCAGAGACTTTAGGAACCACTATGCAAGTCTGGAGATGCACCAAAGCCAGTGTGGCTGGGAGACTACGAAAAACCTCTCAGTGAGTGCAGAGAACCTGTAGAGCAGTGGTTTTCAACCTTCCTAATGATTCGACCCCATACAGTTGTTCATGTTGTGGTGACCCCGACCATAGAATTATTCCATTGCTACTTAATTGTACTTTGCTACTGTTATGAATCATAAAATATTTTTGGAGACAGAGGTTTGCCAAAAGGAATTTCGAGCCACTGGTTGAGAACTACTGTTGTAGAAGAAGGAGGGCTACCAAGTTGAGGGGCAGCATGAGGCCTAGGCAGACATACAGCTCCCAGAACCTAGAAGTTCCCACAGCCATGGGCAGCACCAGGAAGATTCTTAAGCTAGGAGACATGAAAGGGAACTAAGTCAAGGCGGAAGGGCTGGGGATGCAAGCTACCCTGTTCCCCACCTGTCAGAGAACTCCTCTAACACTTGCCGTAGACCTGCTACCTCCCCAGGACAGAAGAATCTTGCTGAGGCTCAGGAGCCCCTGACCAGTTTCAGGGAATACGCAAAGCCTCTGTAACTTTCTGACCTACCCTATTAGTCATGTACCTCTAATTCAGTCCAACTGCTAGGCTCCCCTCTACTCAACATCCTCCCCTCTGCACACACTCAGGAGGCAGAGGTCACCTGAGCTCATGAGTTCAAAACCAACCTAGCATAGTGAGACCCTTCTCAAAACAAACATGCCGGCTGTAGGGGCTCATACCTAGTCTCTAGCATTTGGGAAATTAAAGCTAAAGGATCACCTTGAGTCTGAGGTCAACATGGATATACGATGAGTTCCAGGTCAGCCTGGACTATAGAAAGAGATCCTGTATCCAAAACACAAAGTGGGTTGGGGAGATGACTCTGGGTAAAAGCAGTAGCTACATAAGCTTGCAGGCCTGAGTTCCATCCCTAGAACTTCTCATGTGAATGAAAAGTTGAATAGATAGCCAGCATCTGTAGTCCCAGCATTCCTGCAAGGAGACAGAAGGCAGAAATAGGAGAATCACCTAGAAGCTCACAAGTCAGCTGACCTAGTCAGTATTGGCAGAAACAATGATACTTTGCTTTAACAAGGAATAAGGTCAGAAACAACTCTCAAACATTGGCCTCTGACCTCTACACAATGTGCCAGTATATGTACATATGTACACCCATGCATATATACAAAGTAACAACAAAAACCTCCCTGAACTCCAACAAGTAAATAGGAAAATAATACTCATGGCTTCCTGGTTTCTCAGAGTGTTCAGTAAGAAGTCCTGAGTTCACACAGGTCTAAGAGGCCCTCTATAGCATCATCTGTTTCACTGAACCCTGTCTGGTCCAGCCACTAGCTTACCCCATTCTCACATCCCTTGAGCATGGGCAAAAGTTCTCTCTAGGTTCTGTGGTTCTTGGACAGGAACACCCTTGCTCTTCCCCTGTGTACTTGTCATTTCTTCTCAGGTCTTTCTAGACAAGTTCCCACTGCATAGTGGAAGTTGTTACACTCACGTAACATCTGCCTATGCTTTTCTGGTCCATGTCAGGCATATGTGGCTACTCCACTTAAAGGAAGGATACTGGTCTCAATGGTGTGTCCTCCAACCGCTGACTCCCGCCTCCCCAGCAGGAGTTCAGTGTGTGGAAGCACAAAGACTCAGGTCCAAATGCTAAGCCTGCCCTGTCTATATCTAAGTGTAGCCGGAGATCTTCCCATTGCTTGAAGGTCACTGTTTCCTATCCCTTGTCTAGAAAGCAATAGGGCAAGCAGGAATCCCTTGATTCCTTAAACCATAGGCTAGAGAGACCAGCAGGGGTGTGCAAGACCTGAAGGGAAGCTCTTCTCCAGTGGAACCTTCTATCTGCTTAAGGAGAGGGAGGAGGGGCAACAGAGTGACACTAAAAAGTAGCTACTTTTCAAGGTGAGACAAAGGGTCAACAGCACCCCACACCCTCACCTTCCCATCAGGAGGCTATTTTACTGCTACCCATAGAGGAGCTACTAAAACTGCCCATCTCAGGCACTTGTTGGGAAGCACACACATGTGACACGTATGAAGTCTTTCCTTAAAGCAACTAACACCCACAACAAGGCTCTTCACCTTCCAGAAGAGCCATTCCACAGTGAGAGGAGGGTTGGAAAGAAAGAAATCCTTCTACGGCTGCAGGTTCCACGCCTCCCCCCAAACTCTCCCCAAGACCAAGATAAAACCCTGAGCCCACCCAGTCTTAGCCAGTGCACCAAACACAGGGACAGGGTCCAGCTGTGAACACAAGGACTGAGTCTTGTTTCACATGCTGAGAGCTGTCAGGGGTGAGAGGCAGCCAGTGAGAAGACAAGAACACAGAAATGGTGAGTGCTGGGAGGAAGGAGACAGGCTGATGCACAAGGATGGGGTGTAAACTGTCTTACAAACACCCCTGTTGCCGAGAGGTGGTGTCGTATGTCTTTAATCCCAGAGGCAGAGGCAGGTGGATCTTTGTGAGTTCGAGGCCAGCCTGGTCTACAAGAGCTAGTTCCAGGACAGGCTCCAAGCTACAGAGATACCCTGTCTCAAAAAAAATCCAAAAAAACAAAAAACAAAAAAACAACCACAAAACAAACTAACACCGCTGTTCCACGGCCCCCCACCTCCAACCCCTGCAGTAACTTTGCCTCCAAACCACTGCCCAT
Organism: Chionomys nivalis; assembly: GCF_950005125.1. Taxonomy (NCBI): domain Eukaryota; kingdom Metazoa; phylum Chordata; class Mammalia; order Rodentia; family Cricetidae; genus Chionomys; species Chionomys nivalis. The sequence goes on along the minus strand of NC_080089.1, from coordinate 21,060,432 downwards.
CAAAGGTTTCTCCTCTATCTTATATGGCTAGATCACTGTGGAGCCAGTCTCCCAGCTGAGAAGGGGCTAAAATGAGTTCTGATATAGGAGGGCTACAGTTCAGCTGCAACCCTGGGTCTTGGTTCCCTCACTTGTCTAAGAGAGTGTCTAACATTCCCAGGGTAGGAAGACTGATAGAACCCCCCAGAAGAGGCTAGGCAGCCCATGGAGGGGTGGTATTGAAAGCAAGGTGTTCATAGTACATCTGTGAAGCAGATATAAAGGGGTGAAAGCCCTTCTCTGCTGTGTGATGGAGGTGGAAGTGCTTAATAGTCATGATGGCTGTCACCAGTGATCACCCACTGTTATGGAGAGAGTTGGCCCATGAGCTCAGCCAGATCTTTCTCTTGTTATAACCTAAGGCAAGATGATCTGCTGTCCTCAGAAAAACTGGGAAGTGGCTGCAGCCAGTCTGCCTGCCCTGGGCCATCTGAGGACTATGAGGTCACCCTGGGTTCTTCTGCCCTGGCCAGGTGAAGCACTGGCTCTCTTCTCAGGTCCCCAGACCAGGGAACTTTCTTTGCCTTCCTTATCCTACACAGTTCTACTTGCAAACAAGCACAAAGCCATCCTCAGATACAGTAATAATAAAGTTCTGAACACAAAAGCTAATACCTACTACTTAAATGAACAAATGAATGGCCAATTAAAAAGTAGTTATTTTGTTTTTCAAGACAGGGTTTTTCTATATTGCCCTGTCTGTTCTGGAACTTGCTCTTGTAGACCAGGTTAGCCTCAAACTCACAGAAGTCAGTCTGCCTCTGCCTCCTGAGGGCTTGAATTAAAGATGTGCACCACCATGTCCAACTAAGAAGTAGATTTTTGACCTGTGGTAGTGCATGCCTTTAATCCCAGTACTCCAAATAAAGGTGGATCTGAGTTTGAGCCGTGTCTGTCGTGAAAGCACAAAGACCTGAGTTCAAAATCAGAACCCAGCCAGGCGCTGGTGGCGCACGCCTTTAATCCCAGCACTTGGGAGGCAGAGGCAGGCAGATCTCTGCGAGTTTGAGACCAGCCTGGTCTACAAGAGCTAGTTCCAGGACAGGCTCCAAAACCACAGAGAAACCCTGTCTCGAAAAAACCAAAAAAAAAAAAAAAAAAAAAACCAAAAAAAAAAAAAATCAGAACCCATATTAAAGCACAATTGTGGACTAGAGAGATAACTCAGCAGTTAAGAGCACTGGCTATTCTTTCTGAGGATTGGGTTTTAATTCCTAGCACCTACACTGCATAATTGAGTGTAACTCTAGTTCCCAGGTATCCACTTCATGGGCACTGCATACATGTGGTATACAAACATGCAGGCAAATCACTCATACACATAAAAATCTTTTTTGGGAAAACAAAAAACACGGGGCTGAAGAGATAGCTCAGTTGTTCTTCCAGAGAACCCTGGTTCAATTTCTAGCACTCACATGGCAGCTCACAACTGTCTGTAACTCCAGTTCTGGGGGTCCACCCTTACACAGACATGCATACAGGCATGTAAAATAAAAATATATTTTTTAAAGATTTATTTATTGTGCATACAGTATTCTGCCTGCAAGAGGGCACCAGATCTCATTACAGATGGTTGTGAGCCACCATGTGGCTGCTGGGAATTGAACTCAGGACCTTTAGAAGAGCAGGCAGTGCTCTTAACCACTGAGTCATCTCTCCAGCCCTAAAATAAAAATAAACAAACAGGTATGGTAGTACACATTTGCAATCCCACCGCTAGGGAGGCAGACATTCAGTAAATGAAAAGATTTTAGTAGAGAAATGAAATCACAAAGCTGTCCTCTGACCTCCACATGTATACCATGGCATAGATTACCTACAATATGGGTATATAAACACAATGATTATTATTATTTTTTAACAAACGAAAGTGGATGGCACCTGAGAAAGAACATCAATAGAGGTCATACTCTGGCATTTGCACACACAGTGCAACACACACACCAAGCCACATGCAGAATAGGGTATAAGAAAGAGAAGGGGCAGAGATGAAGGGAGTAGGAGGGGCTAGTGTGGAAACACAATTCCAACAAGCACTGTGGCTGCCCCAGGTAAGGGAATACCTTTCAGGTCAACCTTCCACACAGCTCTATATACACAGGACAGTGAACGCTTCTCCAGCTTGACCAGGACCAGGGCCAGAACTACAGAGACGTGTGCCTAGAGGAACATACATTACAGAAGAGTAGACAAATGGGACATAAGTTTGTCTGTATTCCTGGGTGACTGACCCAAGCAAGGGCACAGCGCACAGGAAAGATTGGCCTGGCTTTTCATGACACACCCTCCTGAGTTGATAGAACTTTTATCCTGTACACAGAAGATAACCAGACATACAGTGTTGGCTGCTATGAGGCCTGACTCTGGATCCTGATGTATTGGGGAGGTCAGGGGCACAAGCCAGTTTTATTCCTCCATGCATAGTTCTCCCAGAGTCAACAGCATTCACTCCTCAACACCAGAGTGAGTGATAGAGGTGGGGCAGGCTGAGCTGTACCAGGTCAAGTTGCCCCAGGCAGTCCAGCTCTAGGCTGCATTCCAGGCAGCTGTTACCTGGGAAAGCTGCCCTCTGCCCCTGGCCAGGATGACCAAACGCCAGAGCAGATCTGGAGTCAGTCAGAGTAAACTTAAACTTTAATTGTCTAGAAAAATCAAACCAGTCACAGCCCAGAGTGTTGTCATGAGGATGAACACACCCTGTGCCTGTGGGAACACTGAAGGGTGGGGTTAACACAAAGCACCCATCTCAGCAAGGGGCAGAGACAATCAGTGGGGAAGAGGGCCCTCAGAGAAAATCCTAGGCACAGCAATAGTAAACATAGCATAGGTGTGTCTCCACCTGCTCAAAATAGTTTCCAATTTATCAACCAAATGATGACTCCTAGACCTAGTTTACCTGGAAGGCCCTTATAGTCAAAGGGCTGACACAGGAATCAGTTTCATATACCACTTGTAATCTCTTGGGAGGGAATGTGTAGATGGTGCCTAAGTTTCTGTGCGTGCTGGCTAGGCAAGCTGCTCTACTGACAAGCCATGCCCAATTCCTCACTGGGGGGTTAAAGGCAGCAGCTCTACAGGTTGAGCCACAGCCAAGCCTCTGGAGGAATTTAGGTGGGGCTCTACGGTAGCGTTTTCAGCCATTTCAATAAAGCCCCCAGGGCTGACTCCCTTCATTAGCATAAAGTGCCCCGTGGCAGCTGCAAAACTTGGCAGATATATTAATTACAGACCCACGAGGTCTTTAGTGGACAGGATATTTAAGTGGCCTGGAAGCTGGGGTAGGATGAAGCATGTGGAAGAGCAGTTGGGGGAACCTCAACATGGAGGGGTGGTGGCTGAGACATTAAACTGCCAGAGGCAGGAAGCTCCACAAACCACCTCACAAAGGTGTGAGTCAGGTGGGGGAAGGGCAGTTCCCATCAACTGGCCTGCAGTTGATGGGAGAAACAGGATGTCCTGGAGCTGTAGGGCAGCGAGAAAGGCCTTCATTGGGTCCTTGAGGACTCCAGGAGCACAGGATGTTTGAGTAGAAGTTATACATCCCGTTCAGGCTCAAGGGCTGACTCTCCAGATGTGGCTCCAAAGGCTGTGCAGGCTAGAGGTAGGCCACGGTTGCTTGTAGTGGGAGTGGACCACAGCAGTGCAGCCAAGAGAGGTGTCTCGCTTGAGGAACTCTGGAACATTCTGCCTTGGCCAGTCAGTGATGCAGAACTAGGACGGAGATCTCAGGGGAGAACTTCTCCAAGTCAAAGATATAAGTGACTTGTGTCACCAGAATTTGAGGAATGAAAGGAATTGGGGAGGCGAGCAGCATTAGAGCTATAGGCCTGGTGACTAAATGCAGGCTGTGGAACCAAAACAACTGTCATTCACCTTGTGCATTTTTAAAAACAAGGAGAGGAGAGCTGTATCTATCTACTGGGACTCCCTCTCCCAGGTGGTGAGAGGCAATCAATAGGGACTGAGAAAATGGCCCAGTGAGTTAAGAGTCTTTGCTGATAAAGCAAGACCACCTGAATTCAAATCTCTAATGCCTACATAAGAGCTAGGTACGGCCATGAATACCTGTAACCCCAAAACTGGCGAGCACAGATAAGTGAATTCCTGACACTCACTGACTAGCCATGTGACAGAATCCATAAGCTTCAAGTTAAGTGACAGACCCTGTCTCAAAAATAAAAATGTGGACAGCAATAGAGGAACATCTCTTGATGTTCTTTCTCTTCTGTATATGTACTTACAGGTACATACACTCGAACACACACACACACACCAGTCAGTGAGGCTGGGGAGTCACTTGAGTAAGTAAAGCGTTAGCTGTACAAGTGTGAGGACCTGAGTTTGAATCTCCAGAATTCATGTAAGGCTGGACACAAGTGTACCCAGCTGTAAAGTAATCCGAGTGCTCCCAACAGAAATGGGAGGTGGAGATGGGAGACTCCCCAGAAGCTCACAAGCCAGCCAGTCTCAGGTGGCTGCAAATAAGAGACCCTGCCTCAAAATAGGTGGATGGTGGGGGCCAACAGCTGAGGTAGTTCTGACACCATACATACACCACCACCACCAGATGTACACAATTTTAAAACAACAACAAAATAGATGGATTTTAGTGAGGCGCATGACCAGTCAGTCACGATGGCTACACTTCACATTAGTTAGGGCCTGGATGCATGGATGAATCAATAAGAAGGGGCACAAGCATGTATATACTGCCAACCCACCCAGACTGAGGAGTGGGCAAGTGTCCCTCAAGGGCACATGACAAGTCCAGAAAGACCCTCCATCTCCCTTTCCAGCTCCTCCTGGGTCTGTAAGTCACCTCCCCGGCCCCCAAATCTGTCTTTTGTTTGGGGCAGAAGTTCAAGACAGAGTTTCTCTGTATAACAGCCTTGGCTGTCCTGAAACTTGCTTTGTAGACCAGGTTGGCTTCGAACTCACAGGGATCCACCTGCCTCTGCCTTCCAAGTGCGGGGAATAAAGGAGTGCAAGAGCGACACCACACTCAGCCTCCTGCATCTGCCTTTATCTCCATAACAAGAGCATGCTCTTTTGTTAGCACTAATCCACTAGGGGTTATCTGGCAGCATCCTCAGTCTCATCCCATCTGTGCTGATGCGTAGGTTTCTAAAACCCAAACTATTCTGCACTGCCATGTGCATCTATACAACGAAAATGAGTCCCACCTTGGGGAACTTAATTAGCTGAAGCAACAGCCAATAGCACTGAAAGTAAACAGTTTTGATATATCTTGCCAAAATATGGATAACAAATGGCTTTAAAGAGGTAGACAAAAACATGGGTGCAGGGGAGGAGGCTCTCAGGCTGAGTACAAGGAGTATAGCCCAGAAAAATAATTTGAGCTTATTTCCAAGAATGGTATCCTTGAAGCAGAGGACAAGCAGAAGGTGGCTGAAAAGGAGGGGAGCTGCTTGTACCAACAAAAACTTCCAAAGCAGAGAGACAAGCTTGCTGTAGGGTCAGGCTCACTGGCTGATTTTGGGCAGCAAGTTACACAGGTACTGAATACCCACAATAGTCAAATGCACCAAATTCAATACCCAGGGCCCAGGCAACCTTATGGTGTTGATTCAACAGCCATGAAATAAAGAATTATCCAATGAACATATAGAAGACACGAAAGGTCTTCCAGAACCTCCAGGCTCTGCCTCTTCTGGCTACTGTGAAGTTTGGTCTCATTTTCTTTCATAAAACTGCTCACAGGGGCAAGGTTTGGCAGCACACACGTGTGATCCTAAGAAGCTGAGCAGGACTACTACAAGTTAGATCAGTATGGGCTACAAAGTGCGAATCTGCCTCAAAAAATTAAAGAGGTGGTGGTTTTGTACACCTTTAATCCAGCACTCAGGAGGCAGAGGAAGGAGCATTTCTTGAGTTCAAGGCCAGCCTCGTCTATAAGGTGAGTTCCAAGATAGACAAGGTTGTTACACCAAGAAACCCTGTCTCAGGGGAAAAAAAAATTCACGAGGATAGGGGGCTCTGAGGAGACCATTCAGTGAGTAAAGCATTTGTCATGGAGGAACTAAGGATTCCAAAGCCCCAAGTAAATGCTGAATAGGCAAAACAGCCCATCTGTAATCCCAGTCCTGGGATACGGAGATGGGATCCCTGGGGTGAGCTGGCTAGCTAGAGAAATCAGTGAACTTTAGTACAATGAAGAGACCAGTCTCAGTAACTAAAATGGAAAGTAATGACACCCAGAACCAACCTCTGGATTCCACACACATAAAAGGAGTCAGAGATATAGCTCAGTTGGCAGAGTGCTTCCTAGCATACATGATGCCTTGGGTTCAGTCTCCAGCACCCAAAAAACTGTCATGGTGACTCATGCCTGCCATTCTAGTACTCAGGATGCAAAGTGAGAGAATCAGCAATTCAAGGTCATCCTTAGCTACAGTTCAATCCCAACACTTGGGGAGGCAGAGGCAGGCAGACTGAGTTCAAGGACAGCAGAATCACACAGAGAAACCCTGTCTCAAAAAAACAAAACAAGAACAAAAAACAAAACCAAATAAAAAGCTCTCTTGGCTTCTAAGCTCAGGACAGGTACCAGTGTTAAGTAGGCAAGCCTGGAAGGATCCTGAGAGACCCAGAAACTTGGATCCTGAAGCTATTCAAGCAGTTCTTTAAAAGGGGCAGGTCTTAGGGCAAACACCATGGGAACACATGGTGGGCTTATGACCATTATTCACTGACTGGACTAGCGAGGGTCTCAGAAGTCCTTCATATTACTGGAGGATTTAAAAACTCATTCACTTAGCCAAGGTCACAAAGTCATGACTGCCACTCAAGTTCTTAGCAGCTTCTGGCTCCAAGTCAGTACAGAGGGGTAACTTGCCAGCCAGCACCTCCTAGCCTGCTGTGACAGGAACCCCAGCATGCTAGACAACTGAGGCAATGCTACCCACTCCAGACCGCCTTGCTGACCTCCCAGCTCTACAGCTAGGCTAGGCTTTCCCTCTTAGCCCTTTGGCTGTCATCCTCCTCGGTGTCTCTTGGGCCCTATTCCTGTCAAGGACAGGCAGGATAGGTTGTTGTCCACATCCTCTCTGCTTCTAAAGACAGGAATCTACTAGATGGGGGCTGCATGTGACTTTACAGGGCTGTGAGTCTGGAAACAATGTCCACCCTGGCCAAAGCCACCTTCAGTCAGCTGGCCCTCCCCACCAAAAAGACGCTGAGATCCAAGGAGTCCGAGGCCCAGTGCAGCCCTTCATCCTGAGAGGACAGAGGCAGTAATCTGAGCCCTCCCCCACCCCATTTCTTCATGCAGGTCACTCTTACAATAAAAGCTTCTGCCCTCCCTGCTGCCCTTGGCTAGACCCAACCTAGAACCTCGCTTCCAATGCAGGTCTATGGAGCCACCTGGGTCAAACTCTACCCTAATACTTGACTCTTGTCAGCTTGCCCTCTAATGAAAATGTGCAAATTCCATTTTGTAGCAGAAAAAAAAACTGTCAAAGAAATAGTGAAAATATCATGACCAGGAAAGACCTGACAAACCGGGCGATGGTGGCGCACACCTTTAATCCCAGCACTTGGGAGGTAGAGGCAGGCGGATCTCTGTGAGTTTCAGACCAGCCTGGTCTACAGAGCTAATTCCAGGACAGGCTCAAAAAAAAAGTCACAGAGAAACCCTGTCTCGAAAAATCAAAAAAAAAAAGAAGAAGAAGAAGAAGAAGAAGAAGAAGAAGAAGAAGAAGAAGAAGAAGAAGAAGAAGAAGAAGAAGAAGAAGAGAAGAAGAAGAAAAGAAGAAGAAGAAGAAGAAGAAGAAGAAGAGGAGGAGGAGGAGGAGGAGGAGGAGGAGGAGGAGGAGGAGGAGGAGAAGAAGAAGAAGAAGAAGAAGAAGAAGAAGAAGAAGAAGAAGAAGAAGAAGAAGAAGAAGAAGAAGAAGAAGAAGAAGAAGAAAGAAAGAAAGACCTGACAGTGAGCCCAGAGTTCCACTGTGCCATGGGCTAACTCCAGGCTTCTGTAAAGCTTCTCTAGCAGAGGCCCAGTGACCAGCCTCCCTCCAATTTTAGAAAGGGATTCCTGAGCAATCTCCAATCTTTGAACAAGCAAGATTGAATTTACTTGTTTGTTGCAGTGCTGGGAAGACCTTGAGTATGCCAGGTAGAAACCCTACTGCTCAGCTCTAGCCCCAGGCTAGGACAAGCAAGCTTAAGTGACTATTGATTTATTAAGTATGGGACCTCAAATATCTTAAAATCCCCAAGATGCCCAGAGCAGTGGTTTTCTGCTAGTGGAAAGTAGGTGCTAGGAATACCATTATCCCACCCTGTAGAAGCCTAAGACTCTGTGGTAGCCTCTGGGGCTGGTGGCCTCTGTTGTCTTTCAAAGTCTCTCCCTTTCCCCATACCTGAGCCCTAACTCAAGCCTGGTCAGCCCTTACTCTCAAAGCCTGCTGGAGGGTGTGCCCAGGAGCTCACAGGAACAGCAAAGCAGCTACAATGATGTGGATGTGAGGCTCTTAGGCCAAATTCTTAAATGAATTCCTGTCCCCACACCAGCCCTGAGAGGTGTAGGTGTCATCCATCTCTCCAAGTGCAAGGGTAAGAGAAGCTCACAGAATGGCCTGCGGTCATAGCCACTGACTTCTGACATCATACCTCAGCATACTTCAGTTTCGGAGCCCAGCAACATGGGCTGGGGATGCAGCTCACTGTATAATACTTGGCTACACCTGTGTGTACAAAATCTTGAGCTCCACCCCAGCACTGCAATAAATACAAACAAAATCTTGAGAGGCTCTGCACAGGCCAGGGTTCTTCCCAACCTCAACCCATGTCCTACGAGTCTTGTTTCCTGGGTTCTCCAGCAGACCCCAGGTACAGAGTGGATGCCCTGGGCAGCAACTGCACCTGCCACAGTGTCTCCTGAGCAATCCATCCCCAGTTGCTAAACCTAGTAGAGTCATATCCTGGGCAAACACTCTGCCTGTTCCCCTGATCCAGGTACCCACGTGGAAGCCCAAGGCTCAGCGCTTGTCATTCACAATCTCATCAGGATCTGAGACCATAAGTGAATCTGAGGCACAGGATACAGGGGACATGTCTGCATGACATACTCAGGCATCCATTCGGAAAAATGTGTGACTGAGTGAGCTGGATATGTAGAGATTATAAAGAGGCCCACATGGCAGCTCATGGAAAATTCTGCAAACATACAAGTTAGGTTACAGTACACAGTCCAATAGGAGGAAAACCAAATTACACCTTCCATGTATAAATCACAGCTGAGGGGACTGGTTCTCAACATGTGGGTCAAGACCATTTGGGGGTCACACATCAGATATTTACATTATGATTCATAAGAGTAGCAAAATTACAGTTATGAAGTAGCAACAAAATAACTTTATGGTTGGGGGTCACCACAACATGAGGAATTGTTTTAAAGGGTCTCAGCATTAGGAAGACAACTTGCAGGAGTCAGTTCTCTCCTTCCAATATCTGAGTCTCAGGGATTTAACTCAGGTCATTAAGCTTGGCGGCAAGCACCTTACCCACAAACCACCTCTCCAGCCTCAGTTTGCTATTTATCTCAACTACATGAGACCATATGCTGGTTCAATAATAAATTTATAAAGTCTTTACTAAATAATCCTTTTTACATTTATTCATTAGTAGCCATGTTTGCCAGCAAGTATATATGTATATTATGTATGTAAATGTATGTAGGTGCACTTTGTAAGTTTCAGATCTCCTGAAACTGGAGTTATGGACATTTATGAGCTGGGAATCAAAACTAGGTCTTCTACTAGAGCAACAAGTGCTCTTTTGTTGTTGTTTTGTTTTTCAAGACAGGGTTTCTCTGTCCTGGAACTCACTTTGAAGACCAGGCTGGCTTTGAACTCAGAAAGCCCTCTGCCTCATTCTCCTGAGTGCTGGGATTGAAGGTGTACGCCACCACTGCCCGGCTTGCAACAACTGTTTTGTTTGTTTGTTTGTTTTTGTTTTTCAAGACAGGGTTTCTCTGTAGTTTTGGGGCCTGTCCTGAAACTAGCTCTTGTAGACCAGGCTGGCCTTGTACTCACAGTGATCCTCCTGCCTGTGCCTCGCAAGGGGTAGGATTAAAGGGGGGCACCATCACCGCCCAGCTGCAACAAGTGCTCTTAACAGCTAAGCCAACTCTCTAGCCCTTATAAAACATTTTGGAAAAAGAAAAGGTGGCTAGAGAGATGGCTCAGTGTCTAAAGTGCTTACTATGCAAACTGAAGCCCTGAGCTTGATCCATCAGAACCCAAGTAAAAACCAAGTTGGCTGTGGTGGTGGGTGGGTCCCAGTAATCCCAATGCTAGGGAATCCCAGACAGGAGTATTCCTGCGCCAGCACTCAGCCTACTTAACAAGTTCCAGGCCAATGAGAAATGCAGCTTCAAAAAAAGAACTACAAGCCTTTTATGCCTTAGTTGATAAAGTGCTTGCCATGTAAATCTAAGATCCTGAATTTGGTCCATAGAAACCAGGTAGAAGAACAGTGTGGTGGTTCATTTAAGCCCCAGGCCAGTGAGCAACCTTGACTTCAAAGGAAGCTAGCACCTGAAGAATGATACCAAAGGTCCCCTCTACACACATACACAAGGAATGGCACTCAAGGTTTATTGGCCTTACATACACACAATCTTTGTTTTTAGACAGGGTTTCTCTGTGTAGCTTTAGAGCCTGTCCTGGAACTCACTCTGTAGACCAGACTGGCTTTGAACTCAAGAGATGTGTCGCCTCTTCTCCTAAGTACTAGGATTAAAGGTGTGTGCCACCGCCGCTTGGCAAAAGCACATATTCTTATGCACCTGCACATAACATGCATGCCCTCACAAACACACACAAATATGAAATGAAAAAGGAAAGCATAACAAGTGTGATAGTACACAGCTGTAAGCAGCTATAAAGAAAGCAGAGGCAGGAAGCTCGAGTTCAAGCCCAGCTTGGGCTACCCAGTGAAGAGTGCTGAAATGTAGCTCAGTTGTAGAGCACTAGATTAGTAGTGTGCAGATGGGCTCCATCCCCAGTACCACAAGCACTTTTCACTATGGGAATAGGAAAAAGAAAACTGGAGTCTGCCTAGACTTGAGTTTTGAAGGACTCTGAGGGCAAGTTACTAAGAACCCTCCTCCAGGAGGTCTAGGGTCTAACCTTTTGTTACTTCTTCCTACCGCCCAGTGTGGAACTCATTTATTCTGGAACACAAATTCTGAACTTAAAATACAACTTTGCGGAGTTGGTGCTCTCCTTCCATCTTTACATGGGTTCCAGGTTGTCAGGCTTGCATGGTAAGCATCTTATCTGCTGAACCATCTTGATAGTCCTAAGGGGCTTCTGCCCCAGAACCCCCATCAACCCTTGAACAACTTATGTACAAGAACATGAAAAATGAGATGCCACCTTGTTTAAGAGGTCTCTTTGAGTCTGACACACACGACACTGTCTCTTCCTTCCATCTGTTGTTCTGCAGCAGCACAGTAAGACAATGTTGGGCAGTGCTGAACTGACGGCACAGGCCATCTCAGTAGATCAACAAGCGCTTTACCTGTTTGGCCACCAGCAAAATAGGACCACAATTCCCAGCTTCACAGGGCTTTACATTTTTTTATTAGATTTACTTATTTATGTGTATGAGTGTTTTGTATACATGTATATATATGTACTATGGGTGCCCACAAGTCAGAAGGAAGTGTTGGCTCCTCTGGAACTGGAATTACAAATGGTTATGTAGGTGCTGGGAATCAAACCTGGGTCCTCTGGAAGAGCAACAAGTGTTCTTAACCACTGAGCCATTTCACCAGAACCACCACCACCTACCACCAAAAAATTTTAAAGACAGTTTCTCACTGTAGTCCACACTAGCCTAGAACTTACTATCTACCCCCCGGCTGGCTTGCAATTTCAAGCAATCTTCCTGTCTCAGTACTAGAATTATACAGGTGAGTCATCATACCGAGCCTTACTAGGCTTTTCAAAGACCAGTAGTGACATACACAAAAGGGCATAATCTAAAGGCCAACTGGCCCATGACACCCAGAAAAGTGTACCATTATTTAAGGCCTAACCTATAGGGACACTTCAAATCTAAAAAGATGTCTGGGTTGTCCCAAGTCTGGCTAAGACCACATTTCCCTCTGGTGATTCATTTCTTTTTTTATTTTTTTGAAACAGGGTCTCAGATAGCATACGCTGGCCTCGAATTCAACATGTAACTGAGGTTGACTTTGAACTTCTTGTCCATTTACTAGGCTTGCACACACATGTTTATGTGGTTCTAGGGAAGGAACCCAGGGCTTTGTGCATCCTAGGCAAGTGTTCTACCTATAGAGCCTCACTATTTCTCTCCTCTCTCCTCTCTCTCTCTCTCTCTCTCTCTCTCTCTCTCTCTCTCTCTCTGTGTTTCTCTTTGTCTCTGTCTCTCTCTCACTCACTCCCTTCCCTCCTCCTCTTCCTCAGACAGGGTTTCTCTGTCTAGCCTGGCTATCTTAGAACTCACTCTGTAGACCATGCTGACCTTGAATTTTTTTAAAAATACTATGGCCAGGGGGTGGTGGCGCACGCCTTTAATCCCAGCACTTGGGAGGCAGAGGCAGGCGGATCTCTGTGAGTTCGAGACCAGTCTGGTCTACAAGAGCTAGTTCCAGGACAGGCTCCAAAACCACAGAGAAACCCTGTCTCGAAAAAACAAAAACAAAAAAACCTTATTCATTTATTCTGTATACAATATTCGGTCTCTGTGTACGCCTGAAGGCCAGAAGAGGGCACCAGACCTCATTACAGATGGTTGTGAGCCATCATGTGGTTGCTGAGATTTGAGCTCAGGCCTTTGGAAGGTCTTAACTGCTGAGCCATCGCTCCAGCCCCCCACCCCGCTGACCTTGAATTTAGAGATCACCTGCCACTGCCTCCAGAGTGCTGGGATTAAAGGTGTGCACCACTAGTGCCGGGTTTACCTCGTATTTTCATCCCAGGCTTTTGCTCTTAAGAACCCACAAGTAAACACTACAGGTTTTATAGGACAAGATGGTCCTATATTCTTTGTGAGCTGGTGATTTCTTTTCCCAACCCCTACAAACTGTAAATGTTTCTAGCTCTGACTGTATAAAAATAGGCCATAGGCTCCATTTTATCAACAGGCACCAGTTTACGCTGTTCTTTTCCCTGACTGATCTCAAGATCAAGCACTTAAGTTGGGCAACAGGAGCTCACTCATAGCCTTGTATAAAGCAAGTAGAAAAAACAAATGGTAACAAGCATAAGCAATATGCGAGTGACAGAAGATTATCTTTCTGGTATTACTAACTTTTCAACTTCATCCTATCTTGACAATATGGCAGACTATTGCTTGTGTGCATAACAAACATTTAAGAGATGGCAGAGGGAAGTCACAATGGCCCCTGATTCTGTGACTGCACAGTCTAGTGGTGTCAAGTCTGACCTTGAACTCACTAAATAGCCTAGGCTGGCCTTGAACTTCAGATCCTCCTGCTTCAGTGCTGGGATTACAGGTGTATAGCAGCGTTGCCTGGTTGATAAAGGAGTCATGCAAGACTGTTTTATGCAGGGCTGGAGAGGTGGCTCAGAGGTTAAGAGCACTGACAGCTCTTCCAGAGGTTCAATTCCCAGCAACCACATGGTGGCTCACAACCATCTGTAATGAGATCTGGTGCCCTCTTCTGGCCTTCAGGCACACATGGAGGCTGAACACTGTGTACATAATAAATCTTAAAAATAAAAAAAAAAAAAAAAAAAAAGATTGTTTAGACAGACACTCTGCCAACTTAGTACAGCACAACCCCAACACAGGAGTTTCCTCTAGCCTTTCCACACTGGATGTCACCTCGCCAAAATGACATCAGCCCTTTCTTATCAGACAGGGTCTGGGCAAGGCATCTCTTCCTAAAGGGTTGAGGAGCAAGCCAGACATCATCCAAACTCATTCTTGCTGACCAAGACAGAAAAATGACCTGGGCATTTCTAGATGGGTTGGTGCCAGGCTGAGCAACTGCAAGTCAATTCTGCTCTCCCCCTAGCCATGGGAAAGCCCATGCCAGGGAGAGTGACCTGGATACAGTAGCTGCCTGCCATGTGGTCAATCCCCAGGGATAAAAATCAGAGTGATTTCAAATGGCTAGGAGAGCTGGGAAGCGTAGCCCCTCTGTAGGGGACCAGAATGGGGCCTTCTGGAGATAGCTGCCACATTTCCCAATGAAGGGCACAGACACCCAGAAATGGAGGCCCAAGAATCTCTCCCATCATGAGGTATAAAACATAGGGGGCATACTAGAAAACCAAGTCTTTCCCATGCTACCCCAATTGCTGGGGCTGAGGCTCAGTGGGTAGAATGTCTGCCTACCATACAAGAAGCTCTGAGCTTATAGCATAAACCAGTAAGGTGCTGCTGCATGTCTATATTCAGAGCCCTGAAGAGATTGGAAGCAAGAGGATCAGGAATTGAAGGTCATCAGATACATTGTATATTTAAAGTCAGCTTGTGCAACATTAAGACTTTGTCTCAAAATATTAGTAACAAAAATATAAAACAAAAATAACATCTGTAAAAATGTTGTTGGGTGAGGATGTGACCTAAATACATTGTATTCATATGTGAAATTACCAAAGAACATATAATTTTAGAAATGTACTGTTGACAAACACTTACTACAAATCCCCTGCTCTAGAAACCCTTCTTCTCTTCTTTTTTTTCTACAACCAAAACCCCTTCTCTTCTTTAAGCCCTTCAACCCACCAGAGGGACAGCAGGCTACAGGCAGAAAAGTGCTGCTGCAGGTAGTAAGGAAACAGGCACAGACAGGTCATAAGGCTAACTAAAGATTCTATGACTGACCTGCACCTGACCAACTCCTGAGTCTAGTTCTGGGCCCTTAGAGGACCCACAGAGATCTCTACACATTTGACACACTGGAAGAAGATTCCTTCTGGCCAGGTAGTGGTGGCATATGCCTTTAATTCCAGCACTTGGGAGGCAGAAGCAGGAGGATCTCTGAGAGTTTGAGGCCAGCCTGGTCTACAGAGCAAATTTCAAAACAGCCAGAGCTGTTACACAGAAAAATCCTGATGAGGGAAGTCCTTCTGTCTATGTGTTGCTTTTATTAGTTAATGAATAAACTGCCTTGGCCTGCTGATGGGGCAGAACTTGGGTAAGCGAGGGGGGGGGGCACAACGACAGGACTGAACTGAATGCTGGAACAAGGAGGGCAGAGAGGAGGGGACACCATGGAGCCGCTGCCAGAGTCAGACATGTTGAAACTTTGTGGATAAGCCACTGCCACATGGTGATGCACAGATTAACGGAGACAGGTTAAATTAATATGTAAGAGTTAGACAATAAGAAGCTAAAGCTAACGGGCCAAGCAGTGATTTAAATAATACGGTTTTCTGTGTGATTATTTCAGGTCCAAGCTAGCCAGGCGGCCAGGAACCAACAAACCGCCCCTCCTCCAACAAAATCCTGTCTCAAAAATTAAAAAAAAAATCCTTCTGGTATTCTGACAAACTCTCCTTACAGTCTATATACAAATTCAGATCCTGGGGACTAGGAGCATGCAGGCTTATAATGAACAAATCAGTGTCTTCTGGCGTCAAGAAGGCTCTACACGAAACCATCTCAAAATAAAACAAAAACAAAAATAGGAAAAATAGCACACCAGCCTGGTCTACAAGAGCTAGTTCCATGACAAGAACCAAAAACTACGGAGAAACCTTGTCTCGGGGGAAAAAAAAATAGCACAGAGACAAATGAGAAGCCACAGCAAGCGAGGGGTGCTTAGAGTTTGGCTACAGAAAGCCAAGGAGTTCTTGGAGTTGCTGGAACCTGCAACAAGGGCCTCTTCTTCTCTCCAGCCCAGAGGGAAAGTGGCCTTTTAGACAACTTGATTTCAGAGTATGGTCAGGAAATGAGAAAGCATATCCAAACTTTTCTAAGCCACCAAACTTCTGGTCATTTGTTACAAAGACCAGTGGAAATCTACACACTCAGCTTTGACTCGCCTTTAGAATCCTTGTTTAACTGCAATCCAACATCAGGAATGGTGGTACAAGTCTATAAGCCCAGGAGGAAGAAAGCAGAAGTAGCACAATGTTCAAGGCCACCTTGGAAAACCCAAGATTGTCTCAAAATGGCTCAGTGGGTAAGGGCACTTGCTATCAAATCTGACGAGTTTGATTCCCAGGACCCACATAATGGAAAGGGAGAACCAACTCCTGCAAGTTGTCCTCTCATCTCCACATTCTCACTGTGACATGAGACACCACCACATAAACACAAATAAATATATGTAATAAAGATGGGGTGAAATCTTCACCCCAATGTCATTTTAGCCCAGAGCAGTGGTTCTCAACCCCATGGGTCATGACCCCTTTGAGGGTCACATATCAGATATTTACATTACGATTCATAACAGTAGCAAACAGTAACAAAATTAGTCATGAAGTAGCAACAAAATAATTTAATGGTTGGGATCACTAAAACATAAGGAACTGCATTAAAGGGTCACAGCATTAGGAAGGTTGAAAACCACTGGCCTAGAGGATGAAATTTTTTTTCTGGCCCCAAGAATATATCTGAGACTGAGGATTTTGAGAAACAAGGACTTTTTACTTATACATATGCCCGTGTAGGTATGTATGTGTGTAATTCTGTATAACTTTCAACACTGTTGTGATCTGGGGGAAGGAGAAAATCAGAGACTCTCAAGTAGCACAGGCTGGCTTGAAATGCTCCTCTTTCGTCCACCTCACATGTGCTGGGATTACAGGTATTTGTATATACCTGTATATGTATATATTCTAATTTCTGAAGACAAGACCTTACTTTGCAGCCAGGCTACTCTTAAACTGAACTCCTCCTACAGCCAGGTATGGTAGCACACACCTTTAATCCTAGCCTTGGGAGGCAGAGGAAGGAAGACCTCTGTAAGGCCATCCTGGTCTACATAACTAGATACAGGACAGCCAGGACTACATAGAAGAACCCTGTCTCCTGGTCTACAAGAGCTAGTTCCAGGACAGCCTCCAAAGCTACAGAGAAACCCTGTCGCGAAAAACCAAAAAGAAAAAAAAGAAAGAAAAGAAGAAGAACCCTGTCTCAAAAAACAAAAAACTGAGTTTCTCCTGCTTCAGTATCCCAAATGCTGGGATACAGGCCTGCACCACCACACCTGGCACTGCAGGATTGTTTCGGGGGGCTTTGGTGGTGCTGAGGATCTAGCCCAAGGCCTCAAACTTACTAGGCAAATGTTCTACCAGAGCTGTATGCCTAGTCCATAACCATCTTTATTTTTACTTCACAGCTGGGAACAGAACCCAGATCCTTACCCATGCTGAGCCCCCAAGCAACTTAGATAATTACAGCAAAACAAGAACACAAACTGTAAAGATTCTCCTGGAATAAGTTGAACTTCTAAACATCAAAGAAATTGAGTGTAAGAGATTATGAGGAAACTAACAATTATGTAAATATAATAAATGCTATAAAAAAAAGGTTTTTTTTGTCAAGTTCACAAACCAAGCTACCCAGAACTTTGTCTTGGTGACTGAGACAGGATCTGCCCACATGAACCAAGCTATACTCAAGCTTTCAGTCCTGCTTCAGCTTACCAAGTGTTGAGCCCACAAGCTGCTAACACTACATCCAGCTTCCCAGAACACTTTCCAGGGTAGGCCCTGGAACCTGTGCCTTCGCTTCCTTACCAGTCCTAAACCCCTAATCTGTGAAATTCCCCTTTCACTGCTGTCCTCAAGGAGACCCCAGCTCTGTCCAAGCCCCAAAGGTGTCCCACTTTTGGGCACCAGACACACTACTTTCTCCTGTGTTTTCAAAGTCAAGGCAAAGACAGAAGAAGCCATCTGAACAGACTGCTACATACATTCCCCTTCCCAACATCCCATTACCAGGGAGGGAGAAAAAAATTCTCACAGGCCAGAATCAATCCGGTCCTCCTCGGTGGCCCTTAAGGGCATCAATGAACGAAACCTTGGGAGACAAAGACCATGAAACAGAATAGCAAACTGCCACTAAGGAATCCACCAGTAGAAAGAGTAACAAGAGAAAGAATGAAAGGTGGGACTACAAAGCTTGGGGGGGAGGGGACTGGTGCCCTTCGCAAATACACTGTGATTTCCCCCTTTATTCCCCCCCAAAATGTCAGTTTTTGAAGCAGCTTCTGATAATGTCACCAGCTTCTCACGTCCTTAAAAAAGAAGACAGGAGGCGCGTGGCGAGGGAGGTGGCATTACCTCTTGACTTCTAAAGCCGTTCATCAGCAAGCCGGCCTTCCCCTCCCCTCTTCCACGTTTCAATGGGGGATGGGGGTGGAAGTCTTTATCTCTGTCCCCAGTTCTAAAGTTTGCCAATGGAGGTGTGTTGGGGGGGATTCTGAATACCAAGTCCTCCTCCACAAGGGCGGAACCCAGTATTCCCGGTGCTCCACACTGAAAGCCACTTTTCAAATGTCCGTGTGCATGTGTAGAGGATGTCGCCTGAGATGAGATCCACAAACCACACCCGCTCAAGAACCCTGCAATCGCTCCCTCTATCATCCCCCTAAATCCTCGGGGCCCCACTTCCTGCCACGCGCCCCCCCCCCGCCGCAAATCTCAGGCCCCCGAGTGTTTCCCGCGCCCCTCTTCGGGCTCCTCGGTCCCCGCGCACGCCTTCTCTGCCATCTCGCCCGCCGGCTGAGGGAGCCGCGTGCACTGGCTCGGCCCGAGTCCCCCCCAGACCGCCCCCTCCCCCGGCGCCCGCGCTGCCGGCCTCGTGCGCCGCCGTCCCCAGGGTGTCCCCAGCACTCACGGCTGTAGAGGGCGATGCCCGCCGCGTCTGGTCCAGCGCGCACCTCGAGGCGCAGAGCCTGCTGCTCCGCGTGCCTCTGGATCTCGCCGTTCGCGTCGCCGATAGTGAGGAGGCGGGCGCCGGGGAACACCGACACTGTCGCGCAGGGCCCCGCGCCGCCCGGGCCAGCCACCGCCGCGCTCCCCGCACCCGGCCCCACAGCCGTCGCCGCCGCCGCTGCCATCTTAGGTCCGGCTCCAGGCCCCGCTGCCACCACCGCCACCGCCACCGCCGCACCCGGGCCCAGGTCGCCGCCGCCGCCGCCGCCGCCGCGCAGGCCGAGGCCGAGGCCGAGCCTGGCAGCGCGCCGCCTGCCGGCCACGCGCCGCCTCGCCGCCGCCGCCACGGGCCGGCTCGGTGGCGCAGCGCCACCTGCTGGCGCCTGAGGGAACCCGGCGAGAGCGAGCACGACGTGGGTGGGGCCGGCCCCACCCCGCGAGAACGGTCGCGGCTTTGTGAGGTGGCCTAGCCGCCCCGGCACGCCGGGAGAAGGACCCTACGTCGAGAGGCGGTGCTCGGCGCCCTGGCACGCCCCCAGGGCTGCTAAGCTCCGCCCCGAGGCCGCGGCGCGTGAGCGGCCGCGCTTTGTGCCACTGCGAAGCCGCTCTGGAGAGGTGGGCGGGGCGTGCGTCAGGAGGCGGTGCTTGGCCTCGGGCACGCTCCCGGAAGGACCAGGCGGCCCCGCCCCTCCGGGCCGGCGTTAGATGAACCACCCTGTGCACCGGGAGGCTGCACTTGGCCACGCCCCGGGGGGGGCAACATCCCGCCCCAGGCCTGCAGCGCGCGAACGACCACGCTTTGTACCACCGTGGAGTAGTTAAGAAAGGTCGAGGAGCTTGAGTCCGGGACTGCGGCCCGACTCAGAAGAAACGCCCCCTCGATGGCTGGGCTCCGCCTCTAGGCCGGCGCCCAGCGGATGACCATGCCTGGGGGTGAATAGGCGCTCGGCGGCTGGGATACGCCCCCCGGAGGGCTGGCTCCGCCCCCTGAAGGGCCACGGTTAGCAGCGAACTGCTGGAGCTCTGAGGGCGGAACAGAAGCCTAAGTCCCGTTAAGGACCGCTCCTGGGCCCGAGAAATTCGGAGGATGATTTCCAAACTAGGCGCTCGGTCACGCCCCCAGGCCAAGCCTCCGCCCCGTTCTCTTCTCACTGGTAGGGAAAGGCCCTGTGGTCACAGGGGCTGGCTCGCCCCCAGCTGTGGCTCCGCCCCACGCTGCCCTACTAGAAAAGCACTTTGAGCCGCACGCCAGACCTTGGCATTGAACTTTCAGTCTTTGAGGAAGTTCTTCAGCTTCTCCACCAGGACCTCTCCTTCTCCCCAGTGAACTCTCAGGTCCTTCGGTAATGACTAGCCATTGTGTTCAACAGTCTCATCTGCTGTTCACTTTTTGGTGGGCCTTTTGGGACCTCTGATTTACTCCTGGTCCTTTAAGAGCCTTTTGTTCCCACTTTCCTGGTCTCCCCATGCTCCATTCTCTTTTGCACTTCCAAACATTTCTCTTACCCGACATTAGCTGAAGTTCAGTGGTGTGGTACCTCCAGCGTGACCAGTTCATCTCTTTCCCCACCCCACACCCCCAAGCCATGCAGTCCCAAATTTAATGATTAGCTGAGGCCTTAGGATTACTTTAACAGGAGCCTTGTTAGCAGGACTCAACCACCCAGCCCCTTCCCAAGCCCCACTCCCCAATGGTGCAAGCCCATAATTTCAGGCAGAAACAGGATGATGTGATCTCAAGGCCAGCCTGAGGTACAAAGTGAAATTCTGTCACTAAAAAACATACACCCTGTCATGCTGAGTGCTGCAAGCCTTTAATCCTAGCATTTGGGAGGCAGAAGCAGGCAGTTTGGTCTGCTGAGTGAGTTCCAGGACAGCCAGGGCTACACAGAGAAATTCTGTCTCCAAAACAACAGCAAACACCCCAAAGTCAAGCATGGTGGTATGCACCTTTAATATCAGCACTCGACAGAGGCAGGTGGATCTCTGTGAGTTTGAGGCCCAGTGATCTACAGAGTGCGTTCCAGGACTGACAGGGATACACAGTGAGACCCTACAACAACAGAAAACAACCCCCCCCCCATAAACACCCAGTCTGAAAGCCAAGTGCAGCTGGGGAAGCCCAGGAAAGGAGGTACAAAATGTCGACCTCTTATGCCCAGCTGGATGTCCAGATGAAATGGCAGCACGTCTCTGGTGATCTGGCCAATCCAGAGAATCTACACAGGTGCTCTGGCTTTCCATCCTGCCTCTAGGCTGATACCCTATTTTTCTTGTCTTCTGTAAGGAAGGTCACACCAGCAGTTCCCCTCTCTGGACAGATGTCCAGCTTCTGCAGCTGTGGGCAGTGGGACTAGGGGAACTGGATAAAGGGGTCCTCGTTCCTCTGCCTCATTGGCAGGCCCGGAAAGTGCTGAACTCAGGGAGCTCCGGAGAGGATGATGTAGAGGAGGGCCTGTCTTGAGGACCTGAGTTGCGAGGATGTACATCCAGGGTTGACATCATGTTTTCCTGAGTCATTTTCTTTGTCCATGGAAGAAAAAAATACTGAATGATTTGGGGTATGAGAATCTGGGAGTTCCCTTATTCCAAGTTCTCAGGTACCCTCTCAACTCTTCGCCCCCCACACCTCCCCATATCCCAGCCTTCAGTGTCTCTGTCCCTACGGCCTTCTCTCTGCTGAGGAAGGAGGACCAGAGACCTAGGCTCTGTCTCCATTTCTGTCACTCTCTAGCAGCCTGACCTCACTTGAGTGACACCTCTCCTATGCTTTAGTTTCACATAATGGGATCCATCTCCTAGGGGCATTGTGGGCCTGAAAAAGAGAGGTACCTGAAGTGGCTGGCACCTGATAAGCCAGCTCACATTTGTACTCACCCTATCAGGGCTCCCCTAAAACCTTTCAAGAACTGAAGCCAGCTGATTAAGGCAGGCTGAGGTCCCCTCAGAGCTTTAGGCCTCCCTAACCCCAGTAAAATCCCTGTCTAGCTACAGGGTTTTTGTTTGTTTAAAAAAAAAATTTTAAAAAAACACAGCAGGGTATGCCTTTAATCCCAGCACTCAGGAGACAGGGGCAGGCAGGTCTCTGTAGCCAGCCTGGGCTACATAGTGAGTTCCAGGCCAACCAGGGCTAAACAGTGAGATCCTTTCTTGCCTTTTTTTTTTTTTGTGGGGGGGGGGGTTGGGTTTTTTTTGGTTTTTTTTTTTTTTTTTTTTGAGACAGGGTCCCTCTGTGTAGCCATGACTATTCTGAAACTCTCTCTGTAGACCAGGCCGGCCTCTAACTTAGAGAGATCTCCCTGCCTCTGGTGCTCTTCCAGAGGACCCAAGTCAATTCCCAGCACCCACATGGTGGTTCACAACTGGAACGGGAACAGTTCCAAGGCTTCTGAAGCCCTCACACAAACATACATACATACCGGCAAAATACCAATAAAGTAAAAAAGTAAAAGAAAAACCAATAAAATGGTGACCCTTCCTCTACGTTGGACTCCACACTGTTACATGTCAGGCCCCAGAGGGGCAGTGAACACCAGGCACCTGGCAGCTTCTTTGTCGTCATTTCTACCAACATCAAAGCTTTCTTCTTAGGAGGGTTTGTTTACTGTTCCTGGACATGTATTTGCTTGCATCTGTGCAGGTGCAGCTTGTGGGTGCAGCTTTGGATCCCCTGGAACTAGATTTACAGTTCCAGGTCAGTCAGGGCTACATAATGAGAACCTTTCTGAAAAAGAAAGGATGGAAAGAAAAAAAGTAAAACCAAAAGCAAGAACTGAGGTATTTGCACACCCATGTTCACAGCAGCGGTGTTCACAAAAGTCAAAAGGTGGGAGCCTTCCAGGTGTCCATCAGTAAACATGAATCAGCAGAATGTGGTATATAGTACTCTGGAATGGTATTCAGCTTTGAAAATGAAGAAAATTTAGACACACTTAACAATGTGGGTTGAAGGGCTGGAGAGATGGCTCAGTAGTTAAGAGCACAGATTGCTCTTCCAGAGGATCTGAGTTCAATTTCCAGCACCCACATGGCAGCCCACAACTGTCTGTAACCCCAGGATCCAACTCTCACATAGACATGAATACAGGCAAAACACCATTTAAAAATAAAAATTAAAAACATAGGATGGCCGGGCAGTGGTGGTGCATGCCTTTAATCCCAGCACTTGGGAGGCAGAGGCAGGCGGATCTCTGGGCGTTGGAGGCCAGCCTGGTCTACAAAAGCTAGTTCTGAGACAGGCACCAAAGCTACAGAGAAACCCTGTCTAAAGAAAAAAAAATGGAGCCGGGCGGTGGTGGCGCACGCCTTTAATCCCAGCACTTGGGAGGCAGAGGCAGGCGGATCTCTGTGAGTTCGAGACCAGCCTACAAGAGCTAGTTCCAGGACAGGCTCCAAAACCACAGAGAAACCCTGTCTCAAAAAACCAAAAAAAAAAAGAAAAAAAGAAAAAAATGGAAATGGGATGAACCTAAGGTTACTATGTGAAGTGGAACTAGCCAGTTATAAGGAGAAATATATTGTTCATATGAGAGTAGGCAAGAGCCGGGCGGTGGTGGCGCACGCCTTTAATCCCAGAGGCAGGCGGATCACTGTGAGTTTGAGACCAGCCTGGTCTACAAGAGCTAGTTCCAGGGCAGGCTCCAAAGCCACAGAGAAACCCTGTCTCAAAAAAAAAGAAAAAGCAAAAAAAAAAAAAAAAAAAGAGAGAGAGAGAGAGAGTAGGCAAATCAAGAAAAGCAGGAAATAGGGCTTGAGATTTTTGGTCTCAACGTCTAGCCCAAGGTGTGTGTGTGTGTGTGTGTGTGTGTGTGTGTGTGTGTGTGTGTGTGTGTGCGCGTGCGTGCGTGCGTTACAGTGTTGTATACAGCCCTGGGATGGTGGGGGGAATGACTACATATTGAGACACCATCTCAAATAAAAGCAAGTGAAACATGTGACTGATAGGACAGAGTGTTGCCTGGTACACAGGAAGCCCTGTGTCCATCCCAGCACCTCATAAGCGGGTACAGTGGGCACACCTGTGATCACAGCACTAGGTGTAAGATGACCAGGTGTTCAGGTGCACCCTCAGCGACATGGTGAGTTTGTGACTAACCTGTCTGGAAACTATCCAGCCAACCTTAGCACCAATACAAAAGCCTTAGGGGCTGGATGGTCCTGGCTGCCCAGGCTGGGACACACCTGAAGCAGTCCACCTGCCTCAGCCTCCCAAGTGTTGGAATTATTTGCAGTGTTGGAATTATATGCATTGGGTGCATTGGCCACCATGCCCTGCCTCCTAGGTTTATCTGCTCAGTTCAGGATTTGTCAAGAGCTAGAGCCACAACAGATGTAACAGGTCCCTGAAAACCTCTCTCTCCCCACTCCCTCCTGGAGTCTTTCTTTTTGTACACTGTGGTGAGTATGGAGCCCCTGCTTCAAACACACTAGGCCCTCATTCTACCAATGCGGCTGCTTCTCCAGCTTTTGTTACATTGTTTTGTTGACTTTTTGAAACAGGGTTTCTCTGTGTAGCCCTAGTTGTCCTAGAACTCACTCTATAGACCAGGCTAGCCTCAAACTCAGGGATCCTCCTGTCTCTGTCTCCTGAGTGCTAGGATTAAAGGTGCCACTTTGCCTTCCTCGTTGGTTGGTTTAAGAAGGGGCTCAGGTGGCAAGTTGGCTCAGCAGCTCAAGCACTTTCAGTCAAACCTTATAACCTGAATTTGATTCCTGGAGCTCACACGGTAGGAGAGAACCATGTCCATCAAACTGACCTCTGAATTCTTCGTGTACACTGTGGCACCCCCCACACACACACGCAAAATAAAGTGGGTGGGGGAGTTGGGACTCTATAGCCCAGGTTGCCCTGTACCTCACTGTGTAGCCCAGGCTAGTCTCAAACTCAAGGCATCTTCCAGTCCTTCTGCCTCCACCTTCCAAGTGCTGGGATTAGAGGTATTAGCCTACTTAAAAATAAACTGACTTTAAAAAAACACAGACTTAAAAATGATCTTTTCTTATTGTTAGGAGGAGACAAGAGTACATCAGAGTATCACGAGGCTCCACAAAGGAACCTGACCTCCTTTCACCAGCCTCGAGGGCTGAACCCAATCCAGTGACAATATGACCGGGTGAGCCCTGGTTTCCCACAACCCCCCAGGCTTATGGGAAAGTCATAGTTCTGTGACTCTGGGCTTCAGAGGACTCCCAGTAACACTTCCCTCTTAGCTGGTTGGTCATCAGGGAACTTGACCAAGAAAAAGCTACTCACCGTGGAGATGGCAAACAGAGAGTTATCAAAGGACATGTCTGAAACAGAAAGCAGGATCAGCACAGGTCAGGCCCACTGCCCTGCACCCATCTGTTCCTGTCCCACAGTCTCAACACCCAGAATCCACCCTGCAGGAGGATTTAGGGTTCATCTTCCAGTATCTTCTCTTGCTCCTTTCCAGCCACCCCAGGGTGAGTTGTGAACATTGAGAGGAAGGACACAGATCTCACTGTGTAGAAGTGGGTGGGAGCCAGCAGGCAAAGGCACCTGCAGCCAAGTTTGTTGACTTGAATTCAACCCAGGACCCACTTGGTAGAAGGAAAGAATTGACTCCTGCAAGTCGTCCTCTGACCTCACATGCACTGTGGCTGCTGACTCCCGCACACAGACGCTGATCTCTTAAGTGTGCTGATAGCATGGGTGGTGTTGAAGAACAGCACAGCCTGTTGGGGGTCAGGGAAGGTTTCCTGGCGGGGGGGGGGGGGGGCAGGGAGAGAACCAGTGTAGAGGCTGGAGACAGAAACAGAAAGAAAGCAGAAAGAATGGGGACAGTGTTTGTGCCCCCAAAACAAGAGGCCACAGAAAGGGTCCAAGTAGCAACAGGATTTTGAAGCTTACTTCACCTAGGGAAACAGCAAGGAACATGGAGGGCATAACAGACCTGTATTAGTGAAGTTGATCTGCGCCCAGCAGGATTCCCGCTCTCTGCAAAGGGATTCAGAAGACAGGGCGTCCCATGAAACAGGACACTTGTTCAGGAACATCCCCCAGAGACACTTGCTATGGCTGGCTCTTACCACTCGCTCATCTCCTGCCCAGCAAATACCTGCACCGTCAGCCACCACACTGAGTGACGGCCCTCTGACTATTAGGGTGGCACAGTCCCAGTGAGTCCTGAAGAATGCCACCACAAATGTCTAGATTTCTGGGACAGTGCGGCAGCCAGCAGTGAGCTGGAGGTAAGGCAGCTGGCTGCCTGCCCTGTGTGACTGAACTCCGACCTCAGTATTCACATCTGGAAAGTGGGGTTCATCTGGACTGCTGGGAGGAAGTGGTGAGCCTTGATTTAGAGCATCCTGCACACAGCAGTGCTCAATAAATAATTCATGTTCATGCATTTGTCAGCTCTCCCACCAGAGAGTACTGTAGGGGATGAAGTTCTGCCCAGCATCTGCCCCGCCAGCAAAGTGCTCAAAGACCGCCCTGGAAGGTCTCACCTCTGCTTCTGTAAGTTTTTTATTTTAGCTGGAAGAAAGACAAACAGGCATTCGTTAGATTATTCTGGATCTGGTAGCTGCTGAGAAATGTCCACACACATGAAACAAAAGCTCCCTTGCCACTGTGGAGCCAGCCTTGCCTCATCCACATGGATCTGCTACTAAGCACAAAAGCTGCTCTAAACAGACCTTTCTTGGCTTTTGTGGTTGTTTTGTTTTCTAGGCAGGGTTTTGCATGTAGCCCTGGTTGTTCTGGAATTTACTATGTAGATTAGATTGTAGGTAGAGATCTGCTTTCTGAGTACAGGGATTAAAAGCTTGTGCCAGGCCAGGTAGTGGTGGCGCACACCTTTAATCCCAGCACTTGAGAGGCAGAGGCAAGAGGACCAAGGCCAGCCTGGTCTACAGAGCAAGTTCCAGGACAGGCTCCAAAGCTACAGAGAGAAACACCGTCTACAAAAAACAAAAACAAGCAAACAAAAAAACTTGTGCCAACATGCCTACCCTACCTTCTCTTAGTTTTCCTGTGTAGCTCAGGCGAGCCTGAACTCACTATGTAACCAAGGTTGGCTTTGAACTCTTAGTCCTTCTACTTCTACCTGCTAAATGCTGGAATTATGGCTGTGTGACATCACCCTTGATCTGTTTCTTTGAGCCCAGGTTGGTCTTTAAACGACAGTCCTCGGCCGGGCGGTGGTGGCGCACGCCTTTAATTCCAGCACTCGGGAGGCAGAGGCAGGCGGATCTCTGTGAGTTCGAGACCAGCCTGGTCTACAAGAGCTAGTTCCAGGACAGGCTCCAAAACCACAGAGAAACCATGTCTCGAAAAAACAAAAAAATAAAATAAAAACAAATAAACGACAGTCCTCTTTCATCAGCCTTTTGAGTTCTGGGACCACAGGTGTGTGCTATCACTTCACCCCGTATATTGTAGGTGGGTCTTTTTATTAACCTTTGTTTACTCTGTGCGTGCATGTTCTTGTATGGGTGTGGTGCACATACAGTAGGGCATATGCAAAGGTTAGAGGAAATCCTGTGGGAACGCTGTCTGCCATGAGGCTGAGGGATTGAACTCGGGTAGGTATGCTTGGCAACAAGTATCTTTGTCTGCTCAGCAATCTTGCTGCCCCTTATTTATTTTTGTGCTTGATTTATGAGAAATGTATGTTTATTTAAAAAAAATTTAAATTACCCTTTGGGTAGTGGTGGCACCTGACTTTAATCCCAGGACTTAGGAGGCAGAGGCAGGTGGATCTCTGTGAGTTCATGGCCAGCCTAGTCTACAGAGCTAGTCCCAGGACAACAAGGGCTGTTACATAGAGAAACCGTATCTCAAAAATACTAAATAAAAATTTTAAAAAAAATGAACATGCTGCTAGACAATTTCCAACACAAGTCTGTAGCCTTAGCACTAAGATCAGGAGTTCAAGACCACCCTCAGCTATAAAGCAAGTTTAAGGTCAGCATGGGCTACATGATACCTGTCAAAAGTTGGGGTGGGGGAGATGGCTCTTCAGGCAAAGACACTGGCTGTCAAGCCTGATGATCTGATTGGATCCTGGGAACCCACAAGATGGAAAAAGAACTGAATCCTGAAACCTCCACACACCTCCCCCTAATAATAAGTAAGCTTGGTGTAGAAAGGAGTCTCCGCAGTTGCCAGGAGCCGAGGGTGGAGTGAACAGAGTCACTGCCTAATGTGCAGCAGAGTCCAGAACAGTGGTCCTCAAACTGTGGGTTGTGCCCCCTCTTACCAAACCTCTAGCTCCAGATATATTCACCTTACAGTCCATAACAATAGCAAAATTGTAAGAATGAAGTAGGAATGAAAATGTTATGGCTGGGGTCACCACAACATGAGAGACTGTACTCAAGGGCCGCAGCATAGGAAGGTTGAGAACCACTGCTCTAGAAAAGTTCTAGAATCCGATGGAGGGAATGGTTGAGCACAGAAGGAACAGCAGCATATAGCTCAGGCTAGCCTGGAACTTGCTATACAGTGAGACTGACATTGACCTCTTGACTCTTCGGCCTTCAACTAGTAAGTGCTGGGACAACAGGTGTGCCCACTCTGTCTTTTATGCAAAAGACTTGCACCTCCGTAATCTTGATGCCTCGGGGTGGTCTAGAAACAGTCTAGTCCCCTTGAGTACTCAGGGATCCCATATGTCATTCTGCCCCCGTCCACCTGTCACCTCACTTCTGCTGGTGCCTCCTTGCTGAGTTCTGCTGAAAGAATTCCCCAATCTGTCTCTGTGCTCCTGAAAGCATGGATGAGAAAAATCAGTCCTGGTGAGGCAGAAAGATGGCTCATGGGTAAGAGCCATCGCTGGCTGCTTTTCTAGAGGCCCCAAACTCAGTTCCCACACACGTGTGTAGGAGGCACAGAGGTCCTCATGCTCACAGATGAGCCTAGCAGAACCTGGAATGTTAAACCCTTTTCAGGGTTGTTCCTGCAAAGGAAGGCTGCGAGTGGACATGGTTAATAGCCTGGTGAGACAGCACCAGATCTTCCCTCAGACCTTATCATGAGCTTGCTTTTCTCAACATATAGAACCTACCTTTCCTCTCAGAAAGGCAGTCTCTCTCTCTCTCTCTCTCTCTCTCTCTCTCTCTCTCTCTTTCTCACTCTCTCTCTCTCGCTCTTCCTCACTCTCTCTCTCTCGCTCTTCCTCTCTGTTCTTCTCCCCTTCTCCTTTCCCTTCCATAACCACTAAATAAATATCCAAAAAAAAAAAAAAAACCTATCTTTTTGGAAGGTGTCAGGTGTAGACAATCTGGAGAGTCCATCTTAAGAAGATGTAATGTGGCCGGGCGGTGGTGGCGCACGCCCTTAATCCCAGCACTCGGGAGGCAGAGACAGGCGGATCTCTGTGAGTTCGAGACCAGCCTGGTCTACAAGAGCTAGTTCCAGGACAGGCTCCAAAGCCACAGAGAAACCCTGTCTCGAAAAACCAAAAAAAAAAAAAAAAAAAAGAAGATGTAATGTGGACTTTACAGAGAGTTTCAATGTCATGTTAAGCTTCGTTGTGAACATGGGGTTAAGTTCATTAGCACCAGGAAATTTTTCACCAAATTGTGCTGTGCTTAATATACTGAAAATAAACCACTGGGGTCAGACTCCTGAAACTTGAGCCAACATGGCTCTTTGGTCATGTTGAACTGAACTTCCTTCTGGCCTCCCGAAGATCATGATGACTCACAGCCATTTGAAACTCCAATTACAGGATATCCAGTGCCCTCTTTTGGCCTCTGTGGGACTGCATGCACATGGTGTGTGTGTGTGTGTGTGTGTGCATGCAGGCAGACACCCATATACATAAAATAAAAAATTAAATTAAAACATTAAAATAAAATAACGGTGGTATTGTCCATGTGGAATTGTAGTACTTGGGAAGCTGAGGCAAGAGGATTTCACGTTCTAACCACCTACACATACCCCCCAAAAAGGAAAAAGACATCAGCCTCAATGATGTGATAGGGAAGAGGGAGGAGAAGAGAGTGGGGAGGGGAAGGGAAACGAGAAAAAGGGTTGGGCATGGTGGCATAATGCCTGCACTCCCAAGGACGGAAACGGAGGCAGTGGATCTCTGACGTCCAGGCCAGCCTGGACCACACAGTGGTTTCAGGGCAGCCAGGACTACATCGTGAGACCCTGCCTCACAACTGAGAGGAAGAATGAGAGCAGTTGGAGGCTACCAGCTGGCCTCGTCTGCTGTATGCCCATTACCTTTCCTGACCACCACGGTGACAACCACCAGCCCCGTGAGAAGGAGGACGGCTCCGGCCAGGCTCAGGGAGAGCGTCATGATCCAGATGGGGGCTAGAGGGAGAAGAGAATGGGGAGATGAAGGAGGTGGGAGGGTATCTGGAGGTGCCTTCTGGAGCTTCACCCTCACCCAAGGGACACCCCAGCCAAGCATCTTGACCACAGGTGGGTCTGGAAACTTAAAGAGCCTTGTACATAGGCAATTAGCAGCCAGTGAGGACTCCCCTGGACCAGTGACAAAATTTCTTCCTTCTATGGAGGTAGTCCCATTCCAAGACTGGATTACCAATCACTTAGAAAGTTGAGGAGGAAGATTGTGAGTTCAAGGCTAGCATGTGCTAGAGAATTTAAAGCCAGCCTAGGATACAGAATGACCTATACACACACACACACACACACACACACACACACACACACCATAGTATGTACATGTAGGTCAGAGGACAATGTATGGGAGTTGGTTCTCATCTTCCATGGTATGGGTCCCATCAGGTCTGACGGCAAGTGCCCTTACCCACTGAATCATCCAGGTGGCCTGTCAAATGGTTGTGTGTGTGTGTACACATATATACATATGTATATATACATACATATATAGCCATTGTTGGATATAGTTAATACATTCTAATGAAAACATTTGTATTTTTATTTATATTCATGGAGGATGAAAGAGACTTCTGCAGTGCATTCTAGTGCCCACAGAGCCCCTCACTGGGTTTACAGGCAGTTGTGAACTGCCTGATGTGGGTGCTGGGAAGCAAACTTGGGTCCTTTGAAAGAGCAGCCAGCCCTCTCAAATGCTGAGCCATATCTCTAGCCTCCATGAAAACTTTTCTAAGAAGAGCTCTGTGGGCCTGGCATGGAGGCACACACCTCTAATCCCAGTACAGAGGCAGAGGCAGGCGGATCCCTGTGAGTTCAAGGCCAGCCTGGGCTACAGAGTGAGTTTTCCAGGACAGGCTCCAAAGCCACAGTGAAACCCTGTCTCGAAAACCAAAAAAAAAAAAAAGGAAAAGAAAACAAAAGAAAGAAAACTACTTGAGGGTAAAGGCACCTGCCACCACCTCCTGCTGGCTGTAGGGCATTTCTTAGTTAGTGACTGAAGTGGGAGAGTCCAGCCCACTTCAGTCACTGTGGGTGGTACCATCCCTGGGCTGGTTCTGGGTTCTATAAGAAAAGTAGGGATGAGGCTGGGTGGCGGTGCTGCATCCCTTTAATAACAGCACTCAGGAACCAGATCTCTGAATTCGAGGTCAGCCTCATCCACAGAGCAAATTCCAGGATAGCCAAAGCTACACAGAAAAAAAGAAAAGAAAGTAGGGTGAGCAAGCCAGTAAGTAGGACCCCTCCATGGCCTCTGCATCAATCAGCTCCTGCCTCCATGTTCCTGGCCTGTTTGAGTTCCTGCCCTGACTTCCTTCAATGGTGGACTATGACGTAGAAGTGTGAGCTAAATAAGCCCTTTCCTCCCCAGCTTGCTCTTGGTTCTGGTGTTTCATCACAGCAATAATAACCATAAAACAATGGTTTAGGCCGGGCGATGGTGGCGCACGCCTTTAATCCCAGCACTTGGGAGGCAGAGGCAGGTGGATCTCTGTGAGTTCGAGACCAGCCTGGTCTACAGAGCTAGTTCCAGGACAGGCTCCAAAGCCACAGAGAAACCCTGTCTCGAAAAACCAAAAAAAAAAAAAAAAAAAAAAAAAAAAAAAAAAAAAAAAAAAAACAATGGTTTAGTGGTTAAAGGCACTTACCACCAAATCTGACAACCTGAGTTCAGTTTCCACATGGTATAAGGAGAGACTGGGTCTCAGATTGTCCTCTGACCTCCATGTGTGCAAACAGGAATACATACATTACCCACACTCAAATCAAAACACAACACTGCTGTGGGACAATGGTCTATACTTTGTGACTTGTATTTAAATAAATGCTGATTGGCCAGTAGCCAGGCAGGAAGTAGAGGCGGGCAATGAGAATTCTGGGAAGAGGGAAGTTTCAGTCTGCAGTCGTCACCCAGACACAAAGCAAGCAGGATGTGACTGCCTCACTGAAAAAGGTACCAAGCCACGTGGCTAACACAGACAAGAATTATGGGCTAATATAAGTTATAAGAATTAGTTAAGGGGGCTGGAGAGATGGCTCAGTGGTTAAGAGCATTGCCTGTTCTTCCAAAGGTCCTGAGTTCAATTCCCAGAAACCACATGGTGGCTCACAACCATTTGCAATGAGGTTTGGTGCCCTCTTCTGGTCTGCAGGCATACAGACAGAACATTGTATACATAATAAATAAATATTAAAAAAAAAAGAATTAGTTAATAAGAAGCTTGAGCTAATGGCCCAATCAACTTATAATTAATGTAGACTTCTGTGTGATTATTTGGGACCTAACAGCTGCAGGACTGGGCAAGACAGAAACTTCTGTCAACACAACACAAAATGCAAATTAAAAAATTGGGCCTGGCCGGGCGGTGGTGGCACACGCCTTTAATCCCAGCACTTGGGAGGCAGAGGCAGGCCGATCTCTGTGAGTTCGAGACCAGCCTGGTCTACAGAGCTAGTTCGAGGACAGGCTCCAAAACCACAGAGAAACCCTGTCTCGAAAAAACCAAAAAAAAAAAAAAAAAATTGGGCCTGAAGAGATGGCTCAAGGGTTAAGGCCACTGAATGCTCTTTCAGAGGTCTGGAGTTCAAGTCCCAGCAACTGCCTGGAGACTCCCAGCTATTTATAATGGGATCTGATGCCCTCTTCTGATATGCAGGTGTACATGCAGACAGAACACGCATATAAATAAAACACGTAAGTAAATCTTTTTTAAAAAGAGAAGGGCTGAGCAGTGGTGGTGTATGCTTTTGATTCCAGTACTCAGAGGCAGAGGCAGGTACATCTACAGAGTGAGATCCAGGACTGTTAGGATTGTTACATAGAGAAGCCATGTCTCAAGAAAAGAAAGAAAGAAAGAAAGAAAGAAAGAAAGAAAGAAAGAAAGAAAGAAAGAAAGAAAGAAAGAAAGAAGAAAGAAAGGAAGAAAAGGAAAAGAAAACAAATTTTGAAGACTGGAGCAATAACTCAGTGGTTAGAACCACTGGCTGGTCTTCCAGCGGATCCATGTTAAATTCCCAGCAACCACATGGCAGCTCCCAATCATGCACAATGCCAGACCCAGAAGATAAGAACCCTCTTAGGCTGGGTGGTGGTGTCACACGCCTGTAATCCCAGCACTTGGGAGGCAGAAGCAGGTTCGAGGCCAGCCTGGTCTATAGAGTGAGTTTCAGAACAGCCAGAGCTGTTGCACAGAAAAACCCTGTCTTGAAAAACAAAACAAAACAAAAAAATCAATGCAATGTCCAGCAAAATTCTACAAAGACCTCAAAAGAATGGTATTCAACTTCATATGGAAAAGCAAAAAACCCAGGATAGGCAAAACAATCCTGTGCAATAAAAGAACTAAGAACTTCTGGAAGCATCACAATCCCTGATTTCAAACTCTACTACAGAGCTACAGTACTGAAAACAGCCTGGTATTGGCATAAGAACAGACAGGAGGACCAATGGAACCTAATAGAAGACCCGGATATCAATCCATACATCTTTGAACACTTGATAAAGAAGCAAAAAAAATATCAAATAGAAAAAAGAAAGCATATTTAGCAAGTGGTGCTGGCATAACTAAATATCAACATGTACAAAAATGAAAATAGACCCATATATATCACTATGCACAAAACTCAAGTCCAAATGGATCAAAGACCTCAACATAAAGCCAGACACACTGAACCTTATAGAAGAGAAAGTGGGAAATACACTTGAACACATTGGCACAAGGAATCACTTCCTAAATGTAACCTCAGCAGCACATACAATGAGAGAAACAATTAATAAATGGAACCTCCTGAAGCTGAAAAGCTTCTGTAAAGCAAAGGACATGGTCAAAAAGACAAAACAACAGCCTACAGAATGGGAAAAGATCTTCACTAACCCCACATCAGACAGAGGTCTGATCTCCAAAATATACAAAGAACTCAAGAAATTGGACACCAAAAGAACACATAATCCAATAAAAAAAAATGGAGTACAGACTTAACCAGAGAACTCTCAACAGAGGAATCTAAAATGGCTGAAAGACACTTAAGGAAATGTTCAACATCCTTAGTCATCAGAGAAATGCAAATCAAAACAACTCTGAGATTTCATCTTACAAGTGTAAGAATAGCCAAGATCAAAAACACTGATGACAACTTATGCTGGAGAGGTTGTGGGGTAAAGGGAACACTTCTGCATTGCTGGTGGTAATGCAAGCTGGTGCAGCCCCTTTGGATGTCAGTGTGGTGATTTCTCAGAAAATTAGAAAACAACCTTCCTCAAAACTCAGTAATACCACTTTTGGGTATATATCCAAAGGATGCTCAATCGTGCCACAAGGACATGTGCTCAACTGTGTTTATAGCAGCTTTGTTTGTCACAGCCAGAACCTGGAAACAACCTAAATGCCCCTCGATCGAAGACTAGATAAGGAAAATGTGGTACATTTACACAATGGAGTACTACACAGCAGAAAAAAATAATGACATCTTGAATTTTGCAGGAAACTGGATGGAGCTAGAAAACATTATTTTGAGTGAGGTAACCCAGACACAGAAAGACAATTATCACATGTACTCACTCATAGGTGGTTTTTAAACATAAAGCAAAGAAAACCAGCCTACAAACCACAATCCCAGAGAATTTAGACAACAATGCGGACACTAAGAGAGACTTGCATAAATCTAATCTACATGGGGAGTAGAAAGTAGAAAAAGACAAGATCTCCTGAGTAAATTGGGAGCATGGGGACCTGGGGGGAGGCTTGAAGGAGGAGAGGAGAGGCAGGGAGGGGAGTAGAGAAAAATGTAGAGCTCAATAAATAGCAATAAAAAATGTATTTTAAAAAAAGTCTTCTGACTGCTTTGGGCATTGCGCACATGTGATGTGCCTTCCATGATGCCGACAAAATGCTCACACACGTAAACAGATGACTGCGATTTCACAAGAGCTGTTTGAAAGGCTCATTTCTCTGTATCGGCACTTGAGCACCAAGATGCGTGTCTGGAGCTACCGCTCATGCTATGCCACCATGAAGGAAAAGGCCCTTAAAATAATCGGGGAAGGAGGGCAAGGTGACGTGAGGCTCCTGCCATCTTGGTGTTGTTTGAGACAGGCTCTTTCTATGTAATCCTTTCATTTTTTTAAATTCTAGCCATGTCTGAATTCACACAGTGAACTGCTTTCAGTGAACCAACAAAGCCCTTTTGTGGGTGAATCCAGTTTCTTTTTCATTTCTTTCCTTTTTCCAATAGGAACTGGTGTGCCCCAAGCAGCCCTCAAACTTGCTATATGACAGAGGATGACCTTGAACTCCGGATTCCCTTGCATCTGCTAGGATGACGGACATGTGCCCATGCTGGGGATGAAACCCGGGGCTTTGAGAATGCCTGGCAAGTGCTCTAGCAAGTAGCCGCCTCCCCTGACAGGTTTGTTTTGAGACAAGCCCTCACTACGTACCCCTGGCTTGCCTGGAACTCTATTTAGAAACAGGCTGGCTCTGAACTTGCCTCTACCTTCTGAGTGCTGGGACTAGAGTGTGTACCCACCAAGCCTGGCTCCCGTGTTGTTGTTGTTGTCTAATTAATTGGTTATTTTATATGTTTGGGTGTTTTGCATGCATGAATATCTGTGTACCACTTGTGTGCAGTGCCTGTGGGTGCCAGAAGAGGGCAGTAGGTCTCCTTGGGTTGGAGTTAAAGTGGTTGTAGGAACTGAACCAGGCCTTCTGAAAGAGCAGCCAGTGCTCCAAAATGCAGAGCCAACTCTCCAGTCCCTCCATGTGGTGTTTTTGAAACCAGGTCTTGCTCCATAGCTATGATTGCCTGAACCTTGTTATGTATGTCATGCTAAAATCATACTTCCTATGTAGCCTAGGCTGGCCTCAAATTTGAACAAATCCCCTTGCCTTACCCTCACATCTTGCTACTGAAGCCATATTGAATGGTGTTTTGTTGTTGTTGTTTGTTTTGTTTGTCAAATTTTCGAGGCAGGGTTTGAGTAGCCTTGACTGTCCTGGAACTTGCTCTGTAGATCAAGCTGACCTCAAAATCTGAGATCTGCCTGTGCCACCTGCCTGGCCTGGCTCTTTAAAAATAATTGTGTTAATTGCATTTTAATTATTATCCTTTTGAGCCTGGGAAGGCAGTGTACGCACACTAGCATGTGTGTGGAGTGGAGATCAGAGGGTAGCTTTGGAGTTGCTTCTCTCTGACGCCATGTGGAATCTAAGGGTGCCCCTGGCACATACCGAGCCTTCTGTGTGTCACACACCACGTTCCACTCAGTTCCCCCTAAGCCCATATCTGGGACTCCAGCCCCACAGAGCAAACCCACCCCATCTCAGGGAAAGGTCTGCAGGGCTCCTGCTCAGTCAGATGAGAGCTGAAGTCTGCTGTGCCCACCACTCCCTGCCATATTCCGTGTGTTTGGACTTGCACCAAAGCGACCCAGGGAGGGCGAGGGCAGCATGGCGGGGTTCTGCATGGAGTCTTACCTGGGAAGGAGACCTGCACTGACTGGCTCAGGTCCGACAGCTGGGGCTGGCTGTGCTCGCCCATCACAACATACTGACAGCGGAAGTTCCCCCCAGCAGCCTCACTGCCTCCACCAGTCACATTGAATGTTACACCAGGCTGATCTGAGGGGGCCTGCAGGAGCTGGACTGCCTCTTCCCCTCGAAACAGGGTGAAATTGGCCCCTAGAAAGTCCTCTGGGGCTGTACACGAGATGTAGATGGGATCATCTTGGCTGCTTGGGTAGGGGGGAGCCAGGAAGATGGATGGTGCGGGAAGAGCCAAGGAGCCTGTAATGAAGAAAGATAGCTTGAGCTGGCTGTGTTCTTGGGACCAGATCACCTACTCTATATGCATGCATATATGCATTGTCCACATGCATGTGTGTGTGCCTGGGATCAGACTATCCTAACCTTCTGTTGATCTGCACTTGGTGTTTATAACAGGATATTCATCACTGTTAGCTGGGACACTGCTTACAATGGCACTCATGTGTCAATGTTTAAGTCACTTTATTGACAGTGGCAGTAATTATTATACAATGATGCTCAGTCAACAATACTATGTATCAGTCCCTTCTGTAGTTGCTAGGGACAAGGCAATGTACTACAAAGACGAACAGAAACTGGGGCTGGAGAGAGGGCTCAGTGGGTAAGAACATTGGCTACTCTTCCAGAGGGCCTGGGTGTGATTCCCAGCACCCACATGGCAATTCACAATTCAGTCTGCAACTCGGGTCCAAAGGGATTTGTCGCCCTCTTCTGGCCTCCAAAGGCACCAGGCATAAAACTAGTTGCCCAAACATGCAAGTAGGTAAATCCCAGATACACAGAAAATCAAATGAGGGCAGAAAGGAAATAAACAGAAGCGCTGACCTGAGGAAAGGCGAGGAGAGCTCTGGGCAATAGAGAAGGGCTACTTGTGAACTGGGGTGACCTCAGAGGGTTTCCCAAAAGAGGTGACATGTACTCCGAGCCTTGCTAGTGGAGAAGGACAGTAGCCAAGATTGAGGAAGAACCTTCCAGCCTGAGGAAATGCTGTGGGAAGAAGGCCAGAAGGTGGATGGGGCACACAGATGAGCTGAGGGTGTGTGTGACTCAGTGGTAGAGCCCCTGCCTAGAGTCCCCCGGTGAGGGGCTGGAGTGTGGCTCAGCGCTTCTGTCAAGCATATGTGAGGCCCTGGATTCATCCACAAGAACAGAAAAGAAAAAGAAAATCCAAGAGGCGAGTCCATGTGGGCGGGCAAAGGAGGGATAGACAGCAGGGTGGAAGAATGCACCTCACTGCCTGGGGCAGCGGGAGGCCGCAGTGGGTCTTCTGTAGGAAGCAGCCTCTTGCCTAGCTGTCACAACTTCCTGACAGAGAGTCAGAGGCAATCCATTTTGTCTTCTTTAAATTTACTTTCTATGGCAGGGCAGTGGTGGCGCACACCTTTAATCCCAGCACTTGGGAGGCCAAGGCAGGCGGATCTCTGGGAGTTCGAGGCCAGCCTGGTCTACAAGAGCTAGTTCCAGGACAGGAACAGGAACCAAAAGCTACGGAGAAACCCTGAATCAAAAATCAAAAAAAAAAAAAATTACTTTCTGTGTATGAGTAATTTGCCTGCATGTATGTCTGGGTAATATGTGGGTACCTGGGCCCTGTGGAGGCCAGAAAAGGGTGTCAAATCCCTTTGGACCTGAGTTACAGAAAGTTGTGTTCTGCCATGTGGGTGCTGGGAATTGAAACCAGGTTCTTTGGAAAAGCAGCCAGTGCTGCTAACTGCTGAGCCATCTCTCCAGTCTCTGTTTTTTTTTTTTTTTCAGTTAAATTTATTCATTCATTTCATGTATGTGTATGAATTTGTGTGTGCTGCAGTATGTGTGTGTGAATCAGAGGACAACTCGTAGGAGTTGGTTCTCTCCGTCCACTCTGTGAATACCAGGATCAAACCCAGGTCATCAGGGCGGCAACAAGTGCCTTTACCCCCTGAGCATCTCATCAGCCCCTCTTTAAACAAAGAAACAAACACATCATCCCTGGCAGGCGCCCCACCCCGTGTTAACTCCACAGGAACGTCTGAGCTAAGCTCCCCTGACAGCCCAAGTCCCTTACTCTGAGTGCCACAGTCCTGGAGCCAGGGGGGCTGAGTCAGGGACAGTGGTACTGCTGGCAGGATGATATTTCTATGAAACTTGGCTCCGAGGGGATGAGAAGGCCCAGACTGGCAGTCAGGCAGTTTCCCGGGCTCCAGGCTAGCTCTGAGGGGATCTAACTCATCTAACAACTAGAGAGGATAGCCCCACTGTGCTTTCTGCCCCACAGGGCGGGTGGGGGAGGGCAAGCTTCAGACTCACCAGATGCAAACAGCAGAATGGTCCATGGCATCTCTCTTCCCATGAAGGGCTGGGAAAGCTGGCTGAGGCCACAGGATCGGGGGCTCCCTGTGAGCCCTGAGAGCACAGTGAGAAAAGAGAAGCAAGGGCTGGTTTGTACTGTTTCCTCAGTGGCAGGAAGTTGCACACTCTTGGGCACCAAAAGAGATTCTCTCCTGTCCCCACCCCTTCCCCAAACACAGTCACTCTGCCACCGCTTGTCAGCCTCACTGGCTACGGTCCGCACACTGCAGGGGAAAAGGTTCCCTCCCTCAACCCACTACTTTGGTAGTGGTCTAAGAGGGAAGTCTCCGCCCAAGACACACCAACAAGTGGCAAAAACAAATGGCATGGTGGCATCTAGGGGACAAAGCTCAACTTGAGCCCTCAGGCAAGACCTAGTGCCATGATGTTGCAGTTAGCTGCTCCAGAGAAGAGGTGAGCGTAGGGGACAGTAATTAGATCGAGGGGCTCCTGACAGTAAAACTAGTCAAGGTGACAGAGAAAACTTTACCCAGGGATAAGCTAGGAGAGGTCATTACAATGGCGCAGACCTGGAAAGATGCTATGGTGGCAAGTTGGGGCTCCTAGGGCCTTGGGTTTTTACTGCTGCGATGAGACACTCTCCATAATCAAAGGAAATCAAGACAGGAACCCAAGCAGGGCTGGAACCTGGAGGCAGGAGCTGATTCAGAGGCCATGGATGGGTGCTGCTTACTGGCTCGCTCAGCCTGCTTTCTCATAGACCCCAGGATCTTACCACCCACCATGGATTGTGCCCTCCCACATCAATCATCAATCAAGAAAATGAGCTACAGGCTTGCATGGAGGCCACTCTGTTGGTGACATTTCCTCCATGGTTCTCTTCTAAAATGACTCCAGCTTGTGTCCAGCTGACGTCAAACTGAACAGCACAATTGACCCCTTATCAGAGTGGCATGCAGGCACATCAGTAGCCACCCAGAACTTTGTATTTTTCATTTGTCTCCAAGGCAGCATGTTACTATTAATATCAATATAAAACATTTTAACTTTTAATAGACCCACCGTCTTCACAAATTCAAACACTTTCAAAATCCAGTCTCTTTGAAATGAGTTTCTCTAAAACATCAAAACTCTCTTTGAAACTCCTAAGTCCAAAACTTTGGAATTTCTTTAAAATTTCAAAGTCTCTCAGCTGTGGGCCCTTGTAAAATCAAAAACTACTTTCTTGTTAAATACTTTCTTGTTCCATGAAGTAAGAACCAGGGCAGTTAATTAAATCAGAACAAAGTCGAACAGCATGAGAGACCCTTGGTGCTGGCCTGGCACTCAGTCATGTCCCGTGGGCCCCATTTCACCAGCGCGCCTTCATGTCTGAAGCCCAGGCTCTGGCAGGCTCCACTCCACAGCTGCTGCTTGCTGCTGCTGTCCTTGGCAGTCATCCCATGGTACCAGCCTCTCCCAAATGTGGGCGCTCTGCTGCCACTGGGCTGCACCTTCTCCGATGGCCTCTCCTGACTGCTCCCAGCACCAGGCTTCAGCTGCTCTTCCTTCATGCCACCTGGGACACTCTTAGACATGACCAAGCAAATTCAGCTGCCAGCGCGACGTATCAGCCTGGCTGCCTCTGGAGCACAGGAAAGCCTTCCAGGTTGACCAGTGTCGCTGTAGCGGGGCCAGTCTCCTGGCTTAGCTCTCAGCTCCAGATGACCAGCATCAGTTGTCCTAGGACAGCAAAGGCTTCACTCCAGTGTCACTGTCTCCTGTTATCATAGCTAACTTTTCAGCCTTGGCTGGACAGACCACAGATTCTTCTTTTGTTTGTTTTGAGGCAGGGCCTCACTCTAGCTCTGGCTGTTCTGGAACTCACTGTGTAGACCAGGCTGGCTCTGACCCACCTGCTTCTGCCTCCCAAATTCTGGGATTAAGGACATGTACCATTAAACCCAACTGTGGTTCTTCTGTGATTTTTTTTTTTTTAAGACAGGGTTTCTGCCACAATCCCAGAGAACTTAGACAACAATGCAGACACTAAGAGAGACTTACATAGATCTAATCAACATGGGAAGTAGAAAGTAGAAAAAGACAAGATCTCCTGAGCAAACTGGGAGCATGGGGACCTTGGGGGAGGGATGAAGGAGGGAGAGGAGAGGCAGGGCGGGGAGCAGAAAAAAAAATGTAGAGCTCAATAAATATCAATTAAAAAAACAAAATAAAAAAAACGAAAATGAAAAACACACACACAAAAAAAGACAGGGTTTCTGTGATAGTTTGAGTGGAATTGGTCTGCTTGAGCTCATGGGAAGTGGGCACTATTAGGTGTGGCCTTGTTAGAGAAAGTGTGTCATGTGGGGTGGGCTTTAAGCTCTCCTATATGCTCAAGCCACGCCCAGTGTCCCAGATCACTTCTGTTGCCTGTAGATCAAGAACGAACAAGATGTAGAACTCTCAATGTCTTCTCCAGCACCATGTCTGCGTGCATGCTGCAGTGTCCGACATGATGGTAATGGACTAAACCTTTACAATGTAAACCAGCCCAATTAAATGTTTTCCTTTATAAGAGTTCCCGGAATCATGATGTCTCTTCACAGCAATAGAGACCCTAATTAAGAGTTCAAGGCCAACCTGGTCTACAGATTGAGTATCAGGACAGCCAGGGCTGTTGACACAAAGAAACCATGTCTCAAAAAAGGAAAAAAAAAAGAAAAGAAAAAAAGAAAGCCAGGCCTTGGTGGCACACGCCTTTAATCCCAGCACTCTGGAGGCAGAGGCAGGCAGATTTCTGTGAGTTCAAGGCCAGCCTGGTCTACAGAGCGAGTTCATACCTCCCTGAATAAATATCCAACCTCACTCTGCCTGGTGTGCCTATCCATCTCTCGCCCACCGCACATGGGGACCTGGAGACCTGCTGCATGGTCTCATGCACCGCCCCTGCTTGGGACTGGCTGCTTTCAGACCCCTCAGCAAGCTGCCGGGGACTTGCAGCAAACCCATTACAATGGTGCTGAGACTCGAGGGGCTCTCCCACCCCAGTCCGGAGGATCAGGCTCCAGAACCAGGTATTTTCTCCACAACAACCACGTATTCCGTATGTCTACTTCAATTAGTGAGGTTCCCCCATTCAGCTAAAATTGTGTTTGGACTAACGGGGGTCAGTCAGCCCATGCTAGCACTGCACACTCTGTGCGGTGCATTCAACTGGGGGTTCAGGGTCCCTCAGATTCTTTCTCCATTTCTTTTTCTTTTTCTTCTTGCTGTAAAAGGCCGCTCGGAGCAGCTTCTGAGTCACCCCGACCAGATCCAGCTAGGCCACCTGGGGTCAGGGGATGTCTGGCCACAGGTCCTATGGTGTTTGTGCCAATTTGCACCCCGCCTGTAGGGAGAGACGTCCTGTTATAGGCTTGTGGTGTTGCCCTTTCATGGGTTTCCACAATTTCAGCTTTGAGTAACAAGCCATCCATGTCTGTCCCCCCTGAGATGCCCTTTTAGAGGCCCCCAAACCCCAGGCCTTAGCTGTTACCCTCATTCCACCGGTGTCCCATCAGCTCCACTTTTATGGGAGCTGTCCAGCTACTGTCAGCACAAGGCAAATGGACCCTGCCATGGTTATTGCTGCCAACAAGATTGGTCGGATCCACGAGGCAGCTTTTTTCAATTCCAGCCTTTTGCTCCCCTCTGTGGCTTGTGACATGGTGGCTCAGTGACAGGGCAGATCACACCTCTAGGTCTTTCTTATTAAGCTTAAAAATCCCGGCAGCTCAAAAATTGTGACTTTTTCATGCAGCATGTGTCTGCTGCCATTTTGACTGAGGTCATGTGACCTTACCACCATCTTAACTGAGGTGAAATGACTTCACCGCCATCTTAACTAAGTGGCTTTTCCATACAGCATGTGGCTGCTGCCATTTTGACTGGTGTCAGGTGACTTCGCTGCCATCTTGGCTGAGAGCCAGGTCAGGTGACCAAGTTCTGCCATCTTTACTGAAGTATGCCCTGCCTTGTCCCCTGGTTTACTTATGTTGTTTTTTTTTCACTAAATTCCTCTTGTTGACTCTGTTGCATGTTTTGGGCAGTGGCATGCTTTTGGTAGGGCCTACCAAGAGCATCCACTTTGCCCAATTCTTATTCACTTGCTCTGTGTGTGATCATACATGTAACTTAAATGTACCTATGCTTAATGTTATAATTGTTCATTGCATGCCATTTTAGACTAAAAAACAATAAGTCTCACATTTTAAACTGGTATGTACTTTTTTTTTATTTATTTTTACTTTTTTGGTTTTTCAAGACAGGGTTTCTCTGTGGCTTTGGAGCCTGTCCTGAAACTAGCTCTTGTAGACCAGGCTGGTCTTGAACTCACAGAGATCCACCTGCCTCTGCCTCCCGAGTGCTGGGATTAAAGGCGTGCGCCACCACCTCCCGGCTTGGTATGTACTTTTAAGTCTCTTACAAAAAATACTTTATGCCAGGCGGTGGTGGC
This sequence comes from Chionomys nivalis, assembly GCF_950005125.1. Classification (NCBI taxonomy): domain Eukaryota; kingdom Metazoa; phylum Chordata; class Mammalia; order Rodentia; family Cricetidae; genus Chionomys; species Chionomys nivalis. The sequence goes on along the minus strand of NC_080089.1, from coordinate 21,016,893 downwards.
ACACGCCTTTAATCCCAGCACTCAGGAGGCAGAGGCAGGCGGATCTCTGTGAGTTCGAGGCCAGCCTGGTCTACAAGAGTTAGTTCCAGGACAGGGACAGGAATCAAAAGCCACGGAGAAACCCTGTCTCGAAAATTCAGAAAAAAAAAATGTGAGTGGAAACAAAAAATACTTTATATTTAATTCAACCCTCATTAAAAGTATATTAAGCTGTTCTCTATTATTTTTAGTTCTGCCATTAACCTTATATTGCAAGCAGTTTTTTCTTCTGTCTGTCTTTTTATGAGTGTAAATCTTACCTGTTAAGAGCCAGTACAGTCAAGCTCAGACCCAGCCCTCCAGGCAGATTCTATACTGTAGTTATACCTGATAAACAGCCCTCAACTGCTCAGAGATCTAGGAAATATGGCATTTAAATATTTAATTATTAAAAAACTTTTCATAACAAAAAGAGACAGGTTGACTGCTAGCAGCAGCGCTCTGTTTCCTCCAGAGAAGACAGCAGACAACGGGGCACACAACAACGTCCATCCACAGTTCACTGCAACTGCCAAGCATTGACCATTGGGCGAAACTGCCTTTTATCTAAATTAAAGATCTCCAGACCATGGACAGAATCGCTGGAATCAACAGCCTAGCTGCTCAGGCCAAGGCAGGCTTGTCTTCCTACAGATTTCTCAGCCCACAGGATCTTCTGGAGCCTGGCAGGCCCTGCACTAAACAGCAAAAGGAAAATGTGACCTTCAGCAACCATGGAGGACCCTGAAGAGTAGTTCTGGGTGCCAACCAAGTAAATTCTCTGTCAGTTTTTAAAAAAAGACTTATTTATTTATTTCTTTATTTTGCAACATTCTGCCTCTATGTATGCCCACATGCCAGAAGAGGGCTCCAGATCTCTTTATAGATGGTTGTGAGCCACCATGTGGTTGCTGGGAATTGAACTCAGGACCTCTGGAAGAGCAGTCAGTGCTCTTAACCACTGAGCCATGTCTCTAGCTCCTCTCTGTCATTTTTAAATCAGTAACTCAAGTAAAATTTTGTCCTTCTCAAAGATCTCTGATGCAGTTTGACAGCTGAGAGGTTTTGTCAGTTTAAAAGGACAACCTCACCAAACAAATTTCAGTAAAATACAAATACAAGACCTGCAAGTTATAAAGGTATGAGGACAAATAAAAGTTATCAAATTTCTCTCACATGCTGCCTTCCATAGTCTTAAAAATACTTTTCATGGTATAAAATATGTCACAGTCATTATAAATGTATGTGTCTAAAACTTCTGTTTTCATAAACCCACAGAATTCTTGTGAGTTCCAGGGAGCTGAATTGAAGGATCCACCTTAAACAGGTCAGATACGTCCCCCTCAATTCCCTGGTCCTAAAGTTTTTTTCCTTAATTTAACTTTGTTCTGCCAATACCTTAAACAGGTGTAAGAGACACCAGTCATTTCCATACCACAAACACTGGACAGGAGCAAAGAGACCAGCTATGCCAGGATGTGGCCAGCACCCAGCCTTCTCAGGTTTCCCCCAAAGACAACACCCACAAATAAGCAAGAAGAAGTCTTGAGAATCTGCTGCCCCGATTCCCTTAACCTGTGGTGCCTAACCTCCCACCTTTTTATTATAAAAAAGAGACAGGAATGTAATGATTATTCTGTCTCTTTAAGAGACAAGCCACACCCACTCCCTCCCCCATCCACTGAGGCAGGCTGATCTTCAGCTTCCAGCCTGAGCTCTCTTTTTTCAGTCTTCCTCTCAGAGAGGCAGCTTCTGCCCCTCTCCCCACTTCTTCCGTTCCCCCCTTATGTCTCTCTCTCCTCTCTCTCTCTCTCTCTCTCTGTCTCTCTCTCTCTCTCTCTCTCTCTCCTCTTCTCCCCTCTCCCTTCCCCCTCCAAAACCCCCTGAATAAATATCCAACCTCACTCTGCATAGCGTGCCCATCCATGTATCTGTCTCTCTCACCCGCCCGCCTGCCACTGTCACATGGAGACCTGCCACGTGGTCTCGTGCACTGTCCCTGCTTGGGACTGGTTGCTTTTTGCAGCAAGCTGCTGGGAACCCACAGCAAACTCATTTCACCCAGCACTTGTAAGTTAGAGGCAGGTGGATCTCTGTGAGTTTAAGACCAGCCTGGTCTAAAAGAGCTAGTTTCAGGACAGACTCCAAAGCTACAGAGAAATCCTGTCTTGAAAAACAAAAAAACAAAAGAAAGAAACCTTAACTAAGATAACTGCTCTGTGTGTAGCCATGCTATTCCTCCCAGGACACAGAGCCACACAGGAGTGGGGAGAGCAAGCAGACTGTTGTGCACAGGGTACTGTCAGTCTTGTCTGTGTGACAGGATCTGAACCAGCCAAGGAATAAACCTCTGGAATGTCTGGGAGGGATATTTTAGTATGGGTTAACCAATGTGGACTCACCCTACATGTGAGCGACACCATTCCCTCTGGCTGGGATCCTGGGCAAAATAAGTGAGAACTGAACAGCAGCATGCATCTCTTTGCTGCTGACTGTGGATGTAATGTGACCAGCTACCGTGTCCTCCTCACCATGACAGACAGTATCCCCGAGAATGTGAACTAGCCTGGTGCACACCTTTAATGCAGCACTCAGGAGGCAGAGGCAGGTGGGTCTCTGAATTACAGACCAGCCAGCATTACATAAAGAAACTGTCTCAGAACAACAGCAACTCATGTATATATGTATGCACATGTGGGACACTTTTTGACACGGGAACTTTTTAAAAGATTTATTTATTATGTATACAGTATTCTGCCTGCATGTATATTTGGACACCAGAAGAGGGCAACAGATCTCATTATAGATGGTTGTGAGCCTCCTTGTGGTCGCTGGGAATTGAACTCAAGATTTCTGGAAGAGCAGCCAGAGTTCTTACCCTCTGAGCCACCTCTCCAGTCCGACATGGAAACATTTTAAGTCAAAGAATTAACTCCGCCGGGCGGTGGTGGCGCACGCCTTTAATCCCAGCACTTGGGAGGCAGAGGTAGGCGGATCTCTGTGAGTTCGAGACCAGCCTGGTCTACAAGAGCTAGTTCCAGGACAGGCTCCAAAGCCACAGAGAAACCCTATCTTGAAAAACCAAAAAAAAAAAAAAAAAAAACCACAAAGAATTAACTCCCAGCCATCTGAGGCAAAAGTTGACAACGAAGGTAAGGAAAGAGCGGGTGTAAAGCACTTGGGCTCAGTCTCCCTGTGCACCAAGGACACTGACAGCATGCAGAAGGATAGGGATACCTTTCATACATGAGACGGCGCTCAGCTGCGATGTCCATGTCCTGGGTAAGCACTGGACATACCAGAGGTTCCTGACGACCAGGGCATTTTCCTGATGATGTTTGCCCTCTTCCCCCACCATAAAGCATGTGATGGCTAATGCTGTTAACCTGGGGGCTGGGGCTCAGTGATTAGGAGCATCAACTGCTCTTCCAAAGGACCTGCGTTCAATTCCCAGCAACCACATGTTGGCTTACTACTCCAGTTCCAGGGAATCTAATGCCCTCTTCTAACCTCTGGAGGCATCGCGGGTGCATGTGGTACACAGACATACATGCAGGCAAATTATCCATACACATAAAAATAAATTAAAAACATACTGTCAACCTGGGCAGCACATGGAGGCACATGCCTCTAATCCCAGCATTAAAGAAGCAGAGGTAGATGGATCTCTGAGTTTGAAACCAACTTGGTCTACATAGTGAGTTCCAGGTCAGGTAGTGCTAAATTGTGAGTCTCTCTCTCTCTCTCTCTCTCTCTCTTTTTTTCCAAGATAGGGTTTCTCTGTAACTTTGGAGCCTGTCCTGGAACTAGCTCTTGTAGACCAGGCTGGTCCCGAACTCACAGAGATCCGACTGCCTCTGCCTCCTGAGTGCTGGGATTAAAGGCGTGCGCCACCACGGCCCAGCTGAGACCCTGTCTCAAGAAAAAGTATATGTACATGAGTATGTGTGTATACATGAGTATGTATGTGTACATGAGTATGTGTATGTACATGAGTATGTGTATGTACATGGGCATGTATATGTACATGAGTATGTGTATGTTCATGAGCATGTATATGTATGTGAGTATGCATGTGTATGTGAGTAAGTATATGTACGTGAATATGTATGTGTACGTGAGTATGTATGTGTACGTGAGTATGTATGTGTACGTGAGTATGTATGTGTACGTGAGTATGTATAATGTATATGTACATATACACATACAGAGACAAACAGTTTGGGCCAGCAAGCTGGCTTAGTGGGAAGAACCTGAGTTTGATCCCTGGATTCCATGGGGTGGCAGAAAAGGAGAAGCTCCAAGAACTCTCTCTCACGTCACTCGTGAGCCTGGTGTGGTATAACACAAGACAAAGCAAACTGCTAGTATATCATCAACCTGACAGGATATAGAATCACCCAGAAGAAAACTGGGCACACCTAAAGGGAGTTCTTTTTTTTTTTTTTTTTTTAAGATTTATTTATTTTTTATGTATACAAAATTCCTTCCATGTATGCTTGCCAGAAGAGGGCACCAGATCTCATTACAGATGGCTGTGAGTCACCATGTGGTTGCTGGGAATTGAACTCAGGACCTCTAGAAGATCAATCAATGCTCTTAACCTCTGAGTCATCTCTCCAGACCTCCCTAAAGGGAGTTCTTAGCTTGGGTAAACTGTGTGCAACATGAACCCAAGGCTGGGGTCCTGCACAGTTATAGCAAGGAGAAGGCCAGCCGAGAGCTGGTCTCTCTCTCCGGCTGTGATCTGTAGGCCCCTTGCTGCCAAGCCCTCTCTGCTGGGGCACATTGAACATGAACTGTAAGTCACAGCAAACACTTCCTCCTTAAACTGTTTCTGCTAAGAATTTGACCACAGCAACAAGAAAAGCAAGGAAGCTGGGGGTGGGGGGTGCACATCTTCAATCCCAGCACTCAACAGGCGGATCCCTGTGAGTTCGAGGCCAGCATGGTCTGCAGAGTGAGTTCCAGGACAACAGGGCTACATAGTGAAACCCTACCAAAAAAAGCAAGGGACACAATGCATAAGAAGCATTTAGACATCAACAAAAGAAACACAACCCAAGTTTGAAATGAAATGTGAATAAATGTTTCTAAAGCAGATTTATAAAAAGGAATAAAGAGGAGGAGGCGATCACCGAATTATTGTGCTGAGCGCCTGGAACCCCAGCCTTGAAAGGAGGAGGCAGGAGTTGCGGGGACCCTGAGAGGGCACTGCTCGAAGCTGTGAAAGTGAAGCCTGGATTTCATGTGGCCAAGGAGAACTGCATACAGCCCATGGGACCACCTGAAACAGAGGGTTTGCGTTGCAGGTGTCAGGCAGGAGGGGCAGAGCCGTCTAAGCCCTCTACCATCAGACACGGGCTAGAGAATTTGGAGTTTCCCGTGTTGGCCTTGGTCTTGCTTTGGTTCTGTATTTCCTCACTGTGCTCATTGTAATATATATTCTGTGCCATTGTATGTTGGAAGTATGTAATTTGATTTTTTTGTTTTGTTTTGTTTTTTTGTTTTTTTCAAGACAGGGTTTCTCTGTGGTTTTGGAGCCTGTCCTGGAACTAGCTCTTGTAGACCAGGCTGGTCTCGAACTCACAGAGATCTGCCTGCCTCTGCCTCCCAAGTGCTGGGATTAAAGGCGTGCGCCACCACCGCCCAGCTTGTAATTTGATTTTTTATTCTATGAAGATTACAATTAAGAGATCATTGAGTCCCAGAAGAGAGTCTTTTTGCTTGTTTGTTTGTTTGGTTTTGTATTTTGAGACAAGAGTTTTTCTGTGTAACAACCTTGGTTGTCTTGGAACTGACTCTGTACACCAGACTGACCTGAACTCAGAGACCCACCTGCCTCAGCATCCCAAACTCTGGGATCAGAGGCGTGCTCACCAGCACAAGGCCAGCTAGCCTTTCTGTACATGTCGCTTTGGTCTTGGTGTTTTATCACAAACAGAAAAGTGGTACAACTCCTTTCACCATTGTGATTCCATCTTTGTGGGTTTTTTTTTGATTTAATAAAGTTTTATTTTTCCAAATGTACAGCTGATTGAACCTGTTCATGCATCTTCACCAGCAGCTGGGGCATTTCCACCCTTTGTGTTTCTGGTGTAAATTACTTGGGCTCTGTGCTTTGAAACCAGCTTGATAAGCCCTTTACTAAGGAGCTCCTGAAGAGCTGCCCTGGCCAAGGAACCGCGAATCTTCAGTCTCTCAGAGACCACGGCTGGAGTAATAAGTTTATAGTTGGGAACTTCCTTACAGAGTTTGTCGTATGTAGCCTTGTCAAACAGGACTAGATTGTTGAGCTTGTCCCGAACTTTGCCTTTGGACCACTTCTTCTTTTTGGCCTTGCCACCGGACTTATTTACTGGGTCTTTGTCTTTTTCGGCCGACTTTCCGGCATCTTTCTTCTTCTTGTCATCCTTGGGCGGCATGATGAAGTTCGGAGAGTGGCGACGACCGCTGCAGCCTCCCTAAGATGTCCGGGAAAAAAGCTCCATCTTTGTTTTTTAGGTTTTTTTTTTTTTTTGAAACAGGGTTTCTCTGTAGCTTTGGAGCCTGTCCTGGATGGAACCAGTTGTTGTAGACCAGGTTGGCTTTGAACTCAGAGATCTACCTGCCTCTGCCTCTCTGAGTTTGAAACCAACTTGGTCTACATAGTGAGTTCCAGGTCAGGTAGTGCTAAATTGTGAGGCCCTGTCTCACTCTCTCTCTCTCTTTTTTTCCCCCTGAGACAGGGTTTCTCTGTAGCTTTGGAGCCTGTCCTGGAACTAGCTCTTGTAGACCAGTCTGGTCTCAAACTCAGAGATCCGCCTGCCTCTGCCTCCCAAGTGCTGGGATTAAAGGTGTGCACCACCCCTGACCAGCTAGTTTCTGTTTTGTTTTTTACTGTGGAAGTGGTTTTTATGTGTAGTTCCCTAATGACTCCTGAGTGAGCATTGCTTCCTGTGTGTTAGCTTTTCAGACAAGGCTGACCTCAAACCACCTGTGCAGGAGCATCCCTGCCACAACTTGCCTGGCCTGTGTAGCATCTCCACCAGACTCCATGGCCACAAAAGTGTGAATGGCAGGCTGAGCTGCCTGCAGGGACTGAGCCTGCACCCTGGAATCCTGTAGGACCCAGGTCTGCCCTTGTTCCTGGGGTGCATTTGCGGGGACAGTTTCTGGTCAGCTAACTAAACATCCTGTTTGTTTCTGTGCTCTCCCTGCCCCGTCTGGTGGTTAGCTGTAGGGCATCGACTCCATTGTTAATATGGTAATTTCCCACCTGCCTGGGCAGGGGTCCTTGTGCAGCAGCTAGATATTTAAGGACTTCCCCAAGTCTGAATAATAATAATAATAATCAGCATTCTGCTGATCTCCTTTCAAATGACCCTGGTCTCTTTGTGTGTTCTTTCAGTCTCCAGGCCCTTGCCTGACTCACGTACGGTACAGTGGCACGCGAACTGTACCAAGGGTGTAACACAGAATCGGGTGTTACAGAATCCCATTTGCAGAGACCTTCCTTTGTCTTTGCTTCCTGGGAACAGAAATTCTTCCAGGTCTTTCCTCTTCACAAGCTGGGAATTTAGCTGCTGGGATCTTGTCCTGAGGGGCACCCTTCCCTGATTCCACTGCAGAGCAGGCCTCTCTCACCTTAATCTCCTTGTCTCATTCAGCGCAAACCTTGGCTGTGGTCTTCTCCCCAAACTGCACATGCATCTCCTTCCTGCCCCTTAGCTCTTCTTCATAGACCTGAACAGGAGTGATCGCCAATAGTCACGTGTGGGGCCAGAACTAGGCTGGCTTGAACCCTGCCATCAAAGGAGAGTCCATTACGTCTCGATTTAGTTTCAGGCAAGTTCTTAGGATAAAGATATAAAACAGCCACATTTTTTTTGCCAGAATATCACCAGAATGGTCACTGGTTTAATTGCCAATACTGTTTCCCTCTGAAGCCTCTTGAGCTGAGCCTCCACAGACCACACATCCCTCAGCTCTGCTGTCTTCCAAGCCCTTGCTAGGATAGTTCGTTAAGATCTCCTTGCAGCATTCAAATGCTTTTTTTATTCCAAATTCCCAAAGTCTTCCACAGAGCTCAAAACATCAAAGCAAAATAGAACTGCCCTTCACAGCAATAGCCCACTCCCTGGTACCCATCTGTCTTCCTTTTTAATCACTGTGATAAAATACCACATCCAAGGGAACCTAGAAAAGAAAGCCGGGGCATGGAGGCAGAAACAGCCAAGAGCACAAGCAGAAGGCAGAGAAAGACAGTGGGAATGGTGTGAGGGTTTTAAAACCTCAGAGCCCACCCCCAGTGACATACCTCCTAAAAAAGGCTGACACCCTAATGTTTCCCACACAGCCACCAACTGAAGACCGATTATCCAAATATCTAAGTTTATGGGGACCATTCTCATTCAAAACACGGTGGAATCCCAACACTGAAAAGGGAGACTCCAGCCTGGCAGTGGTGGAGCACACCTTTAATCCCAGCACTCCGGAGGCAGAGGCAGGCAGATCTCTGTGAGATTGAGGGCAATCGCTTCTTGGCGTTTTGGCTAAGATCAAGTGTGAGATCGAGGCCAGCCTGGTCTGCAAGATCTTTGGAGCCAGGACTGACTCCAAAGCAACACAGAGAAACCCTGTCTCGAAAAAAAACAAAAAAAGAAAGAAAAAAAAAAGAGTCTGTAGTGAGAGTTGTGTTAGAGGAACAGGACTTACAGAATAAAGACGTAGAGACATACATACACGGGTTATTAGAACGGCTTACAAACTGTGGCCCAACTAGTCCAACAATGGAAGGCCCAAGAATTCAGTAATTGTTCAGTCTAAGAGTCTGGATATCTCAGCTGGTCTTCAGTGTGTGCTGGAATCCCAGAGAAGTAGGCTCCAATGTCAGTGAAGGAACGGACTTGCCAGGGAGAGTGAGGGCCAGCGGGCAAGGAGCAAAACCTCCCTTCTTCCTTGTCCTGTATAGAGGCTGCCAGCAGAAGGTGTGGCCCAGATTAAAGGTGGATCTTCCCACCTCAAAAGATCTGGATTAAAAGTGGACCTCCCCATCTCAAATGATTTAATCAAAAATATCCCTCACAGGTGTACCCAGATGTTTGGGTTTTAGTTAATTCCAGAGTCCCAGTGGGGAGGGGGAAATCACAGTGGGGAGGGGGTCACAGTGGGGAGGGGGAAATCACAGTGGGGAGGGGGAAATCACAGTGGGGAGGGGGTCACAGTGGGGAGGGGGTCACAGTGGGGAGGGGGTCACAGTGGGGAGGGAGTCGCAGTGGGGAGGGGGAAATCACAGTGGGGAGGGGTCACAGTGGGGAGGGGGTCACAGTGGGGAGGGAGTCACAGTGGGGAGGGGGAAATCACAGTGGGGAGGGGGAAATCACAGTGGGGAGGGGTCACAGTGGGGAGGGGGTCACAGTGGGGAGGGGGTCACAGTGGGGAGGGAGTCACAGTGGGGAGGGGGAAATCACAGTGGGGAGGGGGAAATCACAGTGGGGAGGGGTCACAGTGGGGAGGGGGTCACAGTGGGGAGGGAGTCACAGTGGGGAGGGGGAAATCACAGTGGGGAGGGGGAAATCACAGTGGGGAGGGGGTCACAGTAGGGAAGGGGTCACAGTGGGGAGGGGGTCACAGTGAGGAGGGGGTCACAGTGGGGAGGGAGTCACAGTGGGGAAGTGTAGCGAGCTGCGTGAAGCCACACCTGATGGCAATGTAGAGAGCTGCATGGAGTCGCACCTGATGGTGCTGGCTCCTGCCCTCCGCGATCCCGAAAGCGAGTGCTCTCTGTGTTAATCAACTCCTATGGCTAAAGCCTGACTTATGCTATTATCACGCAATGATTGTCAGCTGCTTGCATATGTGTGGACCTGTGGGCAATGCCCACCTGGCAATCTGGGGTTGGCGGCCCAGGCCTACTTAAGGGCTGGGAGAGGTTTTGCCCGGGGAGAGAGGGAGAGAAAGAGAAGGGAAAAGATTGCTGTGAATAAAGTCCTGAAATAAACTGCTTAGCAAGAAGAGCTCCGTTGTTGCATGTCTTCCTTGCTGGACGAGGGGGCCATGACAGGGAAGGGGGATCACAGTGGGGAGGGGGAGTCACAGTGGTATAATCTCCTTCTTTCCTTGGCTTTTTTTAAAAAAATAAATAAGCCCAACGTGATGGAACACACCTTTAAGCCCAGCACTCAGGAGGCAGAGGCAGGCAGACCAGGCCAGCCTGGTCTACAAGAGCTAGTCCCAGGACAGGCTCCAAAGCTACAGAGAAACCCTGTCTTTTTTTTTTTTTTTTTGGTTTTTCGAGACAGGGTTTCTCTGTGGTTTTGGAGCCTGTCCTGGAACTAGCTCTGTAGACCAGGCTGGTCTCGAACTCCCAGAGATCTGCCTGCCTCTGCCTCCCGAGTGCTGGGATTAAAGGCGTGCGCCACCACCGCCCGGCGAGAAACCCTGTCTTAAAATAAATAATAGAAAGAAAGAAATTGGGCTGCTGAGACACTGAGATAAGGCCACCTGCTCCAAGCCTGCCTGCCTGAAATGGATCCCCAGAGAGAGACTCCTGTCGGCTGTGCTGGGTCACTCACGGATGTGGGGTGGCACAGTCACACCCACTCAGCAGAAGATGAATGCAAAGCAGTGAAGGAAAGCAGGTTCCTCTGGGACCCTTCCCACCCTCATGACTGTTTTCTCAGTTCTTAATGAATGTGCATTCACTGTGCTCAAATAAACAAATTCCAATCATGTCCTTCTTGCTTTTGTTTTTTCTTTGTTTGTTTGCTTTGTTTTTTTCAGAGACAGGGTTTCTCTGTAGCTTTGGATCCTGTCCTGGAACTAGCTCTTGTAGATCTCAAACTCACAGAGATCCGCCTGCCTCTGCCTCCTGAGAGCTTCACCCTGTTTATTCTGACAGGGCTCGTCTGTTCTCCACTGTCCTCACCATCACCTGCAGGGAATCTGAGTCAATACAGATGAAAGCACCCAGGTTGTGTGCATCTGACCTCATTCAACATCATGGGGGACGGATGGGCTCTGGTGTTTGAAGGGGCAGTGCCCAGTCCTCCTGTCTCTGCGAATGTAAACAATTCTTCAGATATCCCAGACAGGGCACAAGCCTCATTCTGCCCAGTCCTCACAAAAGCTAGCTGGCACTACTGTTCTTATTCATGGACAGGGAAACTGAGACCCACTGGAGTGACTGCCTCATTTAAAGGTTATTTATTGAAAAATGCTTTTTTCATACAATATATTCTGAATAGTGTCCCTTCTCTCATTTTATCCCAGATTCTCCCCACCTCCCAGCCATCTAACTCCATGATTTCTTTAGAAAAAAAAAACAGGCAAACAAACAAAAACAAAACAATAATAATAAATCAGAAGAAACACATACACTATTAAAACACAAACTCAGAAACCATAATATATAAAGACCAGTAAGGTAAAAAATGCCCAGAAAAATCATTATGAGGCAAAAAAAAAAAAAAATTTCTAAAAATACCAATGAGCTCATTTTGTGTTGGCTACCTACTTCTGGGCTGGGGCCTGCCCCTTGAGGTTTGTGTATTCAGTAAGACTCCATTACAGAAAACTATTTTCCTTTGAGTGGTTAACACTTGGGGACAGCCTCTGGGTTAGGGATGGCGCTCTAGTCTACTTCCCAGGGCTAGGATCCCAGCTGGCTTGAACCTGCCCTGCGCAGCAGGCTCTCTGAGTTCACAGGCAGCTCTGTTGTATCCAGACCTTGCTTTCACGGTGTCCTCCCTCCCCTCTGGCTCCTTACACTCTTCCTAAGCCCTGAGGATGTGATGGAGACCTATGGTTTACGACTGAGTTACGATCTCTATTCTCTGCACATTGTCCACTGTGGGTCTCTGTAGCAGGAAGCGCCTCTGCTGATGGTGTGACTGAGTGGTCTATGGGTACAGAAGGTTGTAATTAGGAGTTGTTTTCTTACTACATTCTTTTTAGCAGAACAGTAGCATTTGGCTTTCTACTAGGCCCATGGCCTATCTAGTTGCAAGTTCTAGGTCATCTGAGTAATGACAAGCGTGGGCTTCATCTCTTGGAACTGGTCTTAAATCCAACCATAAAGTAGTTAGTTTATGGACACAAGTTTTGTGCTATGATTACACCATCTTATCTCGCAGGCAGAAATCACCAGTGTAGATTGAAGGGTTTGTAGTAGGGCTGGTGTTTACCTTTCTACGCTGGTTTGCCTGCCTCTGTCTCCTGGATGATAGAATAAAAAGTGTGCACCATGACAACCCAGCTAAGTTTTTAGTATCTCATTCTGTTAATTTCTTGTGCATTTAATTTAATTTCAAATTTTGTTTGCATCTACACATGCGTGTCCCAGGGTGGAGGCAGGGAAGGTGTCCTATTTTAGAACATTTTATTTTATTTTTATTTGAGACAGTGTTTCCAGTTGTGTAGAACTTAGTTTAATTTCAAATTTTTAAAGAATTTTTTTTATTTTTTGGTTTTTCGAGACAGGGTTTCTCTGTAGCTTTGAAGCCTGTCCTGGAACTAGCTCTTGTAGCCCAGGCTGACCACGAACTCAGAGATCCACCTACCTCTGCCTCCCGAGTACTGCCTTTAGGTTTTCCAGTTTGGTAGAGTACGAACTTTTTTTTTTTAAATCTTTCTCTGTGTGACAACAGCTCTGGATGTTCGAGAACCCACTTTGTGGACCAGGCTGGCTTTGAACGCCACCTACTTCTGCCTATCTAGTGCTGGGATTAAAGGTGTGTGCCACCACTGCCCAACTTCAAACTATTTTTTCTTTTTTATCTTTTTCATGTGCATTCGTGTTTTGCCTGTATGATGTTTGTGTAAAGGTGTCAGATCCCCTGAAACTGGCTTGACAGGCAGTTGTGAGCTGCCACGTGGGTGCTGGGAACTGAACCTGTGTCCTCTGGAGGAGCAGCCAGTGCTCTTAACCGCTGAGCCCTTTCTTCAAGCCCCAAACTAACACTACCTTTTTTCCTTTTGAGAAGGGTTTCTCTGAGCAACAGCCCTGGCTGTCCTGGAACTCTGTAGACCAGGCTGACCTCAAACTCACTGAGATCCACCTGCCTCTGTTTCCTGAGTGCTGGGATTAAAGGCGTGCAACACCACCGCTCAGTCAAATTACTTTTCTTTCTTTCTTTTTTTTTTAATATTCATATATTGTTCTTTTTTTAAATTTTATTTTATTTATTTATTATGCATACAATATTCTGTCTGTGTGTATGCCTGAAGGCCAGAAGAGGGCACCAGACTTCATTACAGATGGTTGTGAGCCACCATGTGGTTGCTGGGAATTGAACTCAGGACCTTTGGAAGAGCAGGCAATGCTCTTAACCACTGAGCCATCTCTCCAGCCCCCCAAATTACTTTTCTTAAACATAAACAGCCAAGACCCACCTGCCTAGGGATGGCATACCACCTGCACAGCGGGCTAGGCCTTCCGGCCTCAGATAGCAAAGAAAATGCCCGCAAGGCAATTCTTCCTGTGAGAATCCCTTTTGCCAGATTTGTGTCAAGTGGATAAAAACTAACTAGCACGGTGGTGCGCGTGTGTATGTGTGAGTGTGTGTATGCGTGTGCATGGAAGTCAGAGGACAACTAACTTGTGAGAGTCAGTTCTATCCTTCCACCACGTGGGTCCTAGGGATTGAACTGGGGTAATCAGGTTTAGCAGCGAGGACCTTTATCCTCTGAGTATCTCGAGGCCAAATAGATCCTTCGTAACACGTGCTAGTCTGGAACTATCTATGTACCCGAGGATGACCTCCAATTCAAACTCCTCAGAACTCCTGCCTCAGTCTCCCAATGCTAGAGTTAGGGCTTATGTCAGCAGGAACTCACTAGGACCTCTTGGCCCAAAGGTGTGAGACCAATTGGATGTAGAGTGAGGGCGTGTTCTGCTCACCACCTAACAAGCACCCCCAACTTAAGGAGACCAAAATCCTTCTAAAGTGATGATGTAAGGTATAAAGAGAAAGGAGAGCTGGCGTTGAGTCTGGGGAGGCCATGCTCATTGAACAAGCGTCGCTAGAAGCTAACATCGGAGTACCGCCAGCACCCGGACACCTCCCGACCGGGATCCAACCCAGGACCCACCACAGACGGGTTTCTCCTACACCAGCCTGATCAATAGGCGACACGAGACTTGCACTGGAGTAGGGAGGACCGCAGGCGGTGCCACAGAGGACCCGCAAACCTCCCCGTTTAGTCATCTTAATTTTTGCCTGAAAAATTGCTTCATCATTTCAGACCTGTCATTTCTCCTATCCCCAACTCCAGTGGTTAATAACAGATATGGAGAAGTTTCACAAAATCCTAGTGAGTGTTAGTGTGCTTTCTAACAGATTAGGCATTCGTCCGGGCAGCTCCCCTCTTTGGGACCCTTCACATAGCATTCCGCGGGTTTGGGGCCGAACATAGGCTCCAGCCAATGAGCTTTGCCGAAATGAGAGGTGGGCGGGACCAGTGCTTAAAGGACCCACATCCTTTAAGTAGAGTAGAACGTGATACGGATCATGGCGGCCGGCGCGGCCGTAGCCCTGGCCCTGTGGCTACTCCTGCCAGCAGTAGGAGTGGGAGAGGCGGGGCCGCCGCCCATTCAGGACGGCGAGTTTACATTTCTGCTTCCCGCAGGGAGGAAGCAATGCTTTTACCAGTCCGCGCCGGCCAATGCTAGTTTAGAGACCGAGTACCAGGTGAGAAGGTCCGGGGCTCGGAACGCGGCGTAGGACAAGGGGGCGTGGCCAGCGGAGGGGCGTGGAGTGGGCGTGGCCTGGATGCCTATGGTCTCCTGGGCTAGGGGAGTTCCGAGCTGGAAGCTCTTTGGGTAGGGTTCAGGGCAACTCCCTGGTGGCTAGAGGGTCGGCGACCACTATATATTTGCAGCCAGGTAGACACCCACCTTGGACTGCTAAAGGGGGTGGTGGGATGGCCCGATGAAAGACCTCGCGTGGAACGTTTTAGGGACCAGGAAGGAACCTTGCAGGTGTGGATGTCGGTGCTCAGATAGGCCCTTAGGGCAGCAAGATGGCTCAATGGGTAAAAGAACGCGCAGCTAAACTAAACCCGATGTCCCGAGTTTCCTAACTGTGGTGGAGGTTGAGAACTGACTCCTGCATGCTGCCCTATGATCCCCACAGGCTACCCTCCTACCCCAAACATACATGGTTTGTTTTGAAGATAGGCTCCTAGTGGTTGTATGGGTATTTTCCAGTTCGGTTCAACCCAGTCCTTCTGTGGAAGATAAGCTGGGCTCAAACCTGCCCATTCCCCAACTCTTACCTGCTCTTCAGGTGATTGGAGGTGCGGGGCTGGATGTGGACTTCACCTTGGAGAGCCCTCAGGGTGTGCTGTTGGTCAGTGAGTCTCGAAAGGCTGATGGGGTGCACACGTGAGTGAAGTCTTGCCCTGTCTTGGTTCAGTTACAGCCCTGCAGCTCCCCAGTGGCCTCGGGTTACCATCCTACTGGCTCCACAGACCAGCTGGCTGGTCACTCCAGGGTCATGTCTGTGTCTCATTTATCTGCCCAGGGTGGAGCCTACTGAGGCCGGGGACTACAGGCTATGCTTTGACAATTCCTTCAGTGCCATCTCAGAGAAGCTAGTGTTCTTCGAGCTCATCTTTGACAGTTTCCAGGATGAGGAAGAGGTGGAAGGTTGGGCTGAGGCTGTGGAGCCAGAGGAGATGCTTGATGTCAAAATGGAAGACATCAAGGTGAGTTGAATGTGGTGGTGCATGTTTGTAATCCCAGCACTCAGGAGGCTGAGGCAGCATTCCAGTGAGTTCAAGACCAACCTGGGCTATAGCAAGAACCCATCTCACAAAACCAAAAGGGCTAGGGATAGTTCAGTTGGTAGAGTGATACCCTAAGACGCATGAAGTTCCTACACCCAGCACTCCATAAAACCAGTGTGGGTTACAATTGGATACAAGAGGATCACAAACTCAAGGCCACCCTTGACTTGCATATAAAGACCAGTCTTTGACACAAAAGATCCTATTTTAAAGGCTGGTGAAATGGTTTAGCAGGCAGGCAAAGGCAACTGCCACCAAGCCTAACTACCTGAGACCCACACAGTGGCAGGAGAGAACTGACCCCTGTAAGCTGTCCTCTGACCTCCACATGAATGCACAGTATGTGCACCCTCTGACCCGTAAGAAAAAAAGGCCTTACCTAAAAACAAACAAGAAAACATCATGGGGAAAAATGGAAAAAACAAAAAACACTGGGTTTCTAGGAGAGGATGTGAGACATGAGACCAGAGAGGCAAATTAACTTGCTGACAGTCACACAGCCATTGAACGGCACGAGTGAGGATTTGGCTTAGGCAGCCTGACCCCGTCCTCTCTGTGACTTGGCAGGAATCCATAGAGACTATGAGGACCCGGCTGGAACGGAGCATCCAGATGCTGACTCTGCTACGAGCCTTTGAGGCACGTGATCGGAACCTTCAGGAAGACAACCTGGAGCGGGTCAACTTCTGGTCAGCTGCCAATGTGGCTGTGCTGCTGTTGGTGGCTGTCCTGCAGGTCTGCACACTCAAGCGCTTCTTCCACGACAAGCGTCCTGTACCCACGTAGCCCCGGCCACAGAGGATGAGTGAAACAGTGGAGGCCCTCAGGCCTGTGTGACTTGTGGAGACCTCCCCAGACTCAGAGAGGACCCCATGTATCCATCCCTTCCTGGGTGAGCAGGGAGTGTGAGTGGATTGCAGACCCCTTGGATGGGGAGGCTCAGCACCAGTGCCTGTTCCTCGGAAGCTGAAGTGTTAGGTGCTGCAGTGTGGGGCTATATGGCTCACAGATGCCCTGGTTTCTCCTGATATCTATCGTGCCTTAGCTTAAGTCTTCCAGCCATCAGGATGGGTCAAGCTGTGCGGCTGTCCCTGGCCCTTACCCCAGCTGGACACACCCCACCTGCAATGTCTCTGCTCGCTCCTGGGGATAAGCCTACTTTGCTAGGGTCTGGGAAGGAGACACACCTGCAGAGTTCTTGCCAGGACAGTCACTTTTATTTGATAGGAAAGAGCCCTGGCTCCTCGGCCCAGTGGGAGCCAGCTGGTGGGGGGCTGACGACAAAACTCCAAGAGGAGCCCTTCCTTCTCTCTGGGTGCAGCCCACAGTCTACCTGCAAGCCTCGAGGAACAAAGGGCATCTGTCCTGGGCTCTGGGGTCAATAAATTATGGTCAGAAAAATTAATAGTGCCTGGTGACTTGGGCTCAGGGACAGCAGCTTGGGACAGACCTAGCCTCAAGCCAGGCAGCCTGGAAGGCGGGAGGGCACTCCCACGAAGCTCAGAAGAAAGGCCGGGCAGGAGCCGATGGAGGTGGTCGCCTGGCACGAAAGAAAAAGATCATAAAGCAAAGTTGAACCATGTCCCCTATAGAGCTAATGGGGGACCTGGAAGTGGGCCTGGCCACAATGCCGTTCGGGGTAGTGGCTAGAATTTCTGTTTCCTATGAGCACCGGGAGAGGGGGTCCTATTCCTGAAGTGGTAGAGAGGTGTTCAGAAGAAATGACAGGAGACACGTGTAAGCGAGGGAAGTGTGGACAGTCTCCACCTGGCCTGGGACAGACACAGAAGGCCCACACACATAGCCACCAGCGGGGCTTCCCTTTATTTTAGTTTATTAATAGGATATACAGAGGCAGGCACTTAACAGTGGTCAAACCAAGCAGTGGGGACAGGATCTGCACAGAGGCACCAGGCCCACCCTATGGGGATGGGCCAGCTGGGAGCCAGAAGGCCCCTGATGTTTCCCCAGCTCACACAGCCCAAACCACACGGGCCGAGGAGAGTGAGGCAGGCCAGAGCTGAGGTGCTCCAGGCCTGAGGAAGGCACAAAGGCACCTCTGGCTATCGAGACTGGGCTGGGCTCAGGTTGTGTGGTTAATATGGCCAAAGAAGATATATATACAACTTGAGCCAGGTAGCTGGCCAGCACTGGGCCTGTTGGGCCCGGCTCACTCCTGAAGAGCCCTTAGGAAAAGTTGGACAGTTGCTGTACCCCAAGAAAGAACAAAGGCTTACAGTCTGTAGAGAAGCCCCTGGTAGAGTTCCCCTACACCAGCCTGGATCTTTCTTTCCAGATGGTCCCAAGGATGCAGTTCCTACTGCCAACCAGACAGTTCTCCTCAACCCAAAGTGCAAAGCCCCCATGTCCTGTTGTCTGGGACCCCACCCACCCCCTCATTGTCATGTCCACCAGGCTAGGGAGGAAAGGGTAGGGTTGCCCACAGGAGCCTGGTCCCACCATGGGGGCGGCAGTAGTGGGGCCCAAACCAAAGCTCTCCTGCACTGTGGGTGCACGAGGACCCCCCAGAACACTGCCCCCTGCAGCCTAGTCGAGCAGGGACGGCTCGGCCGGGCGGATAATGGTAGGCCGACTGGGCGCAGCGGGTGCTCTTCTGCTGCAAAGAGAGCAAGACATGGGGAGGTGGAGGGCAGTGAGGCCAGATGCAGGGTGAGGATGAGGACCCCACCCATCCAGCCCACCCCAGGTGCTCCCAAAGTCGGGGCACCAGGAGGAGTATACAGTATACAGGATTTTCCTGGTATCTCCATGTCACTAGCTGGCTTGGGTAGCACTGGCAAGTTCTGGGCCTTAGGAGGAGCTGGTCTTTCCTTCACCAAGAGGGGTCTGGGGACTGAACTCGGGTCACAAGGCTTGGTAGCAAGCACTTTTACCAGGTGTGTCATCTTGCCCACTTCCCTGCCCTCCTTGGACCTCAGAAATGGAGACCAGAACGTAGCTGACCAGGTATTAGTGATAACCTAGGGTTAGGGAGACAGGCCAGGAGCTGTGAGGTCAGCTGATCCATCGTCCTATGGCTAAGTGGGATTGGTCCCTCTGGGGCTCAGTTTCTCAGCACACAAGCAGCAATGCCTGCACTACTCGATGTCTTGTTGGGGCTACACTGGAAGTCATCAGAATGGAGGCAGTCAGAGTCTGTGGGCCTTACCTGGGCACTCCTGGAGGAACACCAGGGGGAATCCGTGCTGGCCGCGACGGTATCTGAGGTGGTGCTGAGAAAGGGTCGTTGTTGGCAAACGCGTTCTGTGGTCCAGGCCGGGATGGGATGGGGGGTGCTGAGAAGGAGGCTGCAGGCCCCACAGGCACAGGAATCAGGGGAGGCCCTGGTGTGGGACCCCGCACTGCAGGAGGCCGGCCCGGCGGGTGCACGCTAGACACAGGTCGGCGCTGTGGAGTGGGGCTGTGGAGGAGGGAGAGGCTGTAAGCTGGAGGAATCATACTGTGAACACCCCCTGTAAGCGACTGACGAGGGCCACCAGCCTGAGCTACAGCAGTCCAAGTTTCTAGGGTTGCTGTGTCCTGACAGGAAAGCTCTGAGGGAGGTGTGTCCAGACTGTTGTACAGCCCAAGACCCTTCCAGAGCCTCTATCTGTGAGATACCTGTCTGCCTTGTTCCCCACTGGTCCTAGAGACCTCAGTCTTCCCAGGTCTGGGCTCTGGTCCTCTTCCTGAAGGATCCAGTGTCCTGAAGTTTCAGTAGGTCCAATGCACTGACATTCCCTTGACTGTGGCTGCTTAGATGTCTCTCTGGCCCATGCTTCCCATCTTGAGGCTATGGAATCCTAGGTTCTATGGGCTAGAGGGCTCTGTTTGCCTTCTAAATCTTCCCCTGTGCCCTTCGCTATGTCTAGGAGAACGACCTCTGTGGTAGCTGTCCCCTGGGCTCCCTGCTCCACTAGAAGATACAAGAGTAGTGGAGACTTAGGATGTTTTCCTCCAAGGATGTGGCTCAGATTGGCCTTTGGAGGCCATGGCTCCCCTAGTGGCTTTAGGCAGGACAGGTTCTCAGGCCTGTGTGTTGTCCCATTCAGCTGTGACCTATCTCCTGATAGGACCGAGGAACAGGAAGGGTGGAGCTTGTATGGGCACATGGGGGACAAACTGCCCTCCAGACCTGTGTCCGCTGGTGTTCTGGAGCCACGTGTCATCAACAGGTGGGGGCACAGGCGTGGATACGGTGCTGGTACTGATGTCCCCAATGATGTTGAGTGCTTCCTTGAGCGCATGGTACATGCGTAGCATGTCATCCCGACGCTGAGCCTGCTCTGCTGACTCTTCCATGAGGCTACTCTGGTCTGCTGACGAGTACAGGTAGGCCAGCAGCTCATGGTGGATGAAGGCCTTTGTCTGAGGGCAATGGTGGGAGAGGTCAGACCCTTACACTAGCCAAGAACTCAGAAGCCTAATGTGATCAGAAAAACATCCATCGCAGGCTAAGGTTTAGCCATAGAGACTCTGCCTAAAATCAACCCTCCAGTGAGAAGTAGGGGCGTGGCTCAGCTGTAGAGCCCCTGCCTAGACTCCCCTAATGATGGAGTAGAGATGCAGCTCAATAATCCAAAGCTTGCCTAACATGCACCATGCCTTGGGTTCAATCCCCAACATTACAATCCCCAAGCAACTAACCAACAACAAACAAAAACAAAAGGCCACCTAAACAAACCAATTTGTTCTAACTTTGTAGGACTTATTTTAAAATATTTTGTTGTTTTCTTTAAAGATTTATTTATTCATGTATTTCACGTATATGAGTGCTGTCTTCATGCACACCAGAAGAAAATCAGATCTCATTATAGATAGCTGTGAGCCACCATATGGTTGTAGGGAATTGAACTTAGGACCTCTGAAAGAGCAGCCAGTGCTCTTAACTGTCGTCTCTCTAGCTCCTAATTTGTTCTTAAATTAATTTTATTTACTTATTTATTTATTAGTCTGGTGTGTGTGTGTATGCGTCATGGTGTGCATGTCAGAGGACAGCTTTGTGGCATTAGTCTGGCGTGTGTGTATGTATGTATGTGTGTGATATGTGTATGTGTGTAATATGTGTACATGTCAGAGGACAGCTTTGTGGACTGGAAAGTTCCAGAGCAAGTGCCTTTACCTTCTGAGCCACCTTGCTTGCCTTGGTTTTGGTTTTAGAGACAGGGTCATAAATAATCAAGGATCCCCTCAAAGTGGCTATGTAGCTGAGGATGAAGGTGAACTTCTGATCCTCCGGCCTCTACACTCCGGTGCCGGGCTGACAGGCACCACAAAAAGAGGCATTTTGTAGTGCTGCGGCTGGATATCCAGCCCACCAAGCCTCAGTTAAGACCTTGGCTAATTTGGAACTTCCCACTTACATTGTTGATCATGAGGTGCATGATGGTCTTTGGCATGAGGTCACGAATGGACTTGTTGATGATGGCCACATAGGAGTCCACCAGGTTCCGGATGGTCTCCACCTGCCGTTCCAGCTGCGGGTCCATGGAGAAGGTGTTCTCTTGTGCTCCATCCTCATTCTCCGCCTGCACGGGACACAGAGAAGGTGAGCACGGCCGAGCAGGCCGAGCAACTGTAGCTAAGAACTACATGCTCTTGGAACTATGTGCCTACCCTGCTGACAGCCAACCCCCTCTCAAGTGGGTTCCTGACAGTGCTGTTGGATCAGTTGGTCTGTGCTGGGGTATACTGAAAGTCAGGGTGGACTCTTCCCAGGGGATGGGGACACACACCAGGATTCTGTAGTGACTTCACCCCAAGAACAGGAGGAAAAAAGACAACAAGATGAATACCAAGTCCACCTGCCTTCAGGCCATGGATTCTGCTAGAGAACCTTCCGGACCCTAATGACAAACTATGCTCACTCTGCTTTGCTTGCTCCAGTGGGTGTCAGCTATGTGTTCTGAGTTATGGTTTGACTACGGAATGCTAGGGTTCAGGTGTTGGTACCCTGGGTTCCAGGAGCTGCTGTAATTTTTTAAAAATATTTATTTATTTATTTGTTTTTCGAGACAGGGTTTCTCTGTGGTTTTGGAGCCTGTCCTGGAACTAGCTCTTGTAGACCAGGCTGGTCTCGAACTCACAGAGATCCACCTGCCTCTGCCTCCCAAGTGCTGGGATTAAAGGCATGCGCCTATTTATTTATTTGTTTATTTGTTTATTTATTTATTTATTTATTTATTAAGTATACAATATTCTGTCTGCATATATGCCTGCAGGCCAGAAGAGGGCACCAGATCTCATTACAGATGGTTGTGAGCCACCATGTGGTTGCTGGGAATTGAACTCAGGACCTTCGGAAGAGCAGGCAATGCTCTTAACCACTGAGCCATCTCGCCAGCCCCTGAGCTGCTGTAATTTTTAAGACTTATTTTCATTTATGTGTACATCAATGTTGGTACGTGTATATGCCATGTGTGCGGTGTCCACAGAGGCCAGAAGAGGGTGTCAGATCCTCTGGAACTGGAGTTACAGACAGCTGTAAGCTGTAATGTGGGTGCTGAGAACTGAACGGGTCCTCTGGAAGAGTGGCCAGTGCTTTTATCTGCTGAGTTATATTTCTAGAACAGCACTATATTTGTGAAGCTCTTGAACCTTCAGGAAATGTGGCTGAGCTGGAGGCTGCATCCCTGGAGACACCTAGCCCTGTCACATCTTCCCATTTCCTGCCTCTGAACCTCGATCACTGCCAGGGTAGATAACGTAAGCAGAGCAGCTATGTACAGAGCCAAGCAGGACACCTCTCCCTTAGCTGTGTGTATCAGGTATTTACTGATTTGTGTCTATCTGTATGTATGTATATGTGAGTATCACCCCTACAAGCTGTTCCTCCTGCTTCTGCTTCCCAAGTGCTGGGATTAAAGACCTGTGTCACCAACGCCTGGCAGTTTTTAAATTTTTAAAATTAAATTTTATGTTAGGTGTGGTAGCCCAAGTCTTTAATTCTACTCAGAAGGTAGAGGCAGATAAATCTCTGTGAGTTCAAGGCCAGCCTGGTCTACATAGTGAGCTGTGGGCTAGGCAGAGCCACACAGAGACCCAGCCTCAAAAAACAAAACAAAACAAACAATAACAACAAAACCCTCGAAAAACCCACATTTATGTCTTGTACACGTATATATTTGTGTAAACATGTGTGTGCTGTGCCATGGCACATGTGTGTAGGTCAGAAAACAACTTGTGGGAATCAGTTCTCCATTATGTGGGTCTTAGGGCTCAAACTTGCATCATACGGCTTTGCAGCAAGCATGTTCAGTCCCTTAATCATCTTACTGGCCCACATTTTGAGACAGGCACTCTCTCTGAATTTGGAGTGCACTGATTTTTCTAGGCTGCCTGTTAAGTGGGCTTCAGGGATCCATACACTGTTTTCATCCCAGGTGCCTGCACTGTACAAGACTGGGGTTACAGGCAGACACACGGTTTGTGTCTGGCTTTCTACTAGGGTTCTGGGGATCCAAACTAAAGTCTTCTTACACAGCAGGTACTTTTCATCTGAGCTATCTTCCTAGTCTCACACTGCATTAATGATTGATTGGCCTGTTTTTTTGAGACAGGTGTGTAGCTCTGGCTGGCCTAGAACTCACTGGGAAGACCAGAGTTACTTATTTTTTTTAACTTATTATTTATCTATTTATTTATTAAAGATGTCTGCCTCCTTACCTCCACCACCTCTCATTTCCCTCCCCCTCCCCCTAGAAGAGTTACTTTTTGAGACAAGTCTCTCACCAGGACCAGGGGTACTGATGTGGTGAGGCCGGCAGGCTACTGGGCTGCAGCAGTCCGCCTCTCCCTGCCTCCCCGGCACTAGGACTGCAAGCATGCACCACCACACTTGGCTATTGTTTATGTGAGCTCGAGGGATTGACCTCAGGTCCTTATGCTTGTAGTGCGAACATCTAAGCCATTTCCACAGACTCTGGCAGGTATTTTTACCACTGACACCTTTGGCCTAGAAATGACTAGTCCCTTCTCCCAGGCAGCCTCTGGTATGTCATCTATGCAGGGAAGGTAGCTCCTTACCTGGTCCTTCTCTGGGTAGACCCCAGCTCGCAGGAACGAAGCCTTCCAGCTGTCCACGTCTTCCTGGGAGTCGCAAGCCAGTTCGATTTGTCGTAGGTCCTTGTAGACATTCCTGGAGTAGGAGATAGAAAGGGACTTGGCTGACCACTAAAAGCAGGGGTCTGGGGGTAGGGTGTGTCTCTGCCTGACCTGGGCATAAAGGTACCGTCCCCAGTTTGTTATAGGGATTCTGAATGTGTGTGCATGTATACTTTAGCGCACCAAGTACCACAAACACACACACACACACACACACAAAATCATCAGAGCAAGTGAATATGGCATAGAAGTGTTGATAGCTTGTCACTTATTTATAGGGCAGGGCTTGCTACACAGCCAACGCCAGCCTCACACTTAGAACGTCCTGCCTCAGGCTCCTGTGTGCTGGGGTTAGAGGTGTGTGCCACCATGCCTGTCATTCCAACCTGGTATTTGAGCTCAGTCATTTTGTCTCTGTATTATCAACCTGACACAGGTCTGCCTGCGGAGCACAAGCTCACCGTTGTGGGGAGACTCAAACTCAGTAGAGTGGCACACGACACCATGCAATCCCTAGGCAAGGGGGAAAAGCCTGGGCCACCAGCAAGGGAAAGGGAATGAGTAAGCATGCAAGCCCTCATCTGTTTCTGACGGGGATGACTCAGGCTCCTGCTGTCCAGACTGCCTCACTTTTTGTCCCGCACCCCACCCCGGATTTTCAAGACAGGGTTTCTCTGGAGCCCTGGCTGTCCTGAAATTCTATCTGTAGACCAAGCGGCTAGCCTCGAACTCAAGAGATCCATGTGCCTCTGCTCTGGCTTGGAAACTCCCACTGAGGTGTCTGCAGGGAAGACCACAGTTAACAATGTCCATCAGAACTTCCAACCACAGCAGAAACAAACTCAACCTGCACTGCCTGGTGTGGCAGCCCCAGACAACGGACAGCTGAAAATTCTCAATTATTATAATGATGGTTGTGTGTGTCTGTCCGTCTGTCCATGCATGAAGGCCATCTTTATGTTTTTCTAGGGAATGAGTTTGGGCCACTTCATCAGCTCACTTTCACTGGGGGACTCTGGGCAGGCACTCTGTCACCGAGCACCGTGTACACCTTCTATCACTGAATGCTCTCTATACATGAGGAGTGGGACCAGGGCAAGTTAGTAGGTCAGTCTGTGGGCATGGAGGTGTGCACGGGCAGGTAGAGGCTAGAACCAACACGGTGCCTTCCTCACTTTCTATGCACCTTCCTCTTTGAGACATGGTCTGTTTCACTGGCCTGACATTTACAGAACTGGCTAGACGGGGCTAGAGACCACCAGGGGCCCTCCTGTTTCTCCCCCAGTCCCGTGCCAGTCTTCTCCCTGTGAGTGTGGGAGGGTTGGACTGGTCCTCACACTTACTGCATCCGTTTCAATCGTCTGTATCCATGGTGCTCTGCCCTCACCTCACTACACAGAACTACCCCCAGGACAGGACTCTGGAAACCTGTGCACAAGGTTGCCACTAAGATCTCCTGGGACCCCACCCCTGCAGGCTCCTCACCTCTGCTCCGTGTTGAAGATGGCAAACACGTGCTTGTTGGACATGAAGCCCTTCTCCACATCCCGGATTTTGAGGTTGTCCAGTGGCAGCATGTACTTCTTCTCTTTCTCCTGAGGAGAGAGGGTAGAAGCCTCACCTGGGCTGACAGGGCAGAGCCTTCAATCACCAGAAAGCTATCCCAACACCTGACTTGGTGTGATGAGAACTGCCACCCCCTTGCTCACTTGAATGTTCCCTCAAAATTACAGGTCTCATATGTGTCCAAGGCCTCTGTCCAGGATGTTTCTGCCCTAACACCCTACATGGCCTCCTCCTTGCCTTCTTAAGGTCTCTCAGCAGCTCCTAGACAGATGCCTATCAATTCTGTTCCCCATCTAGAGAACACAAGCAGTGGGTGCTCAAACTGCTCAGCCCTAACTCCATTCCCAGGTGGTCCTCCCCACTTCTTGACAGAATCTGGTTCACACCACTGAGTTATGGTGACAATCCCACTCACAGGGAAGGAGTCTGAAGCACTGAGAGGCCACCTCGGGCGGCATACCCGGGAAGCTGGTGCCGGGGCACCAATGCCATAGAAGTATCATTGGCTTTGTGAGTCACCATCTCTCTTTCTTTTACTCTATGCTTGGAATCAAGCCCAGGTTTTCGTGCATGCCAGGCAAGCACTAGCACTGAAGCCAACCCAAGCCTTTTTTTTTTTCTAAATTTCTGGCGATGGAACCCAGGAATGCACTCACAGGTAAGCATTCCACTGCTGGGCCACGCAGGCAGCCCTCTTCTCATTTCAGACAGGGCTCATTAAGTTACCCAGAACATCTTTAAGTTCCAAACCACCTGTCTCAGCCTCCCAAGTAGCAGCCATGATAGGTCTGAGCCAGCTAGCTTCTTTACAACTCCCAGTCACGTGACCGGCAGCAGTGGCCACAGTCAAAGCCTCATCAATCCGCTCACAGAACTCTTCCTTTTACGTCTGCTCAGAGTAGGAAGCTGGCTGTCCAGGGACACAGCGCAGGGGCTCACTGTGTAATCTAGGTAAGGCTGCAGATAAAAGTCAGCTCTTTGTGGGGACTTTCTTCACTATTTAGACTTAAAATGAAACAAAAACAAAGTTTCAACATAGCCCAGGCTAGCCTCCAACTTGCTATACAGCTGAGGATGACCTTGAATTCCTGATCCTCCTGCCTGTGCCTCACAAGAGTGGCAATGAGTTACAGGCCCAAACCACCAATCACACCCAGGTCATGCAGTACTAGGATGAACCAGGCCCTGTGCACGCTAGGCAAGGCTCTAACAACTGAGCCTAGCCTTAGGCCCTCACCTGGACATCTTCTGTGTGTGGTATACGCACATGTTGGGGGAGAAGCGAGAAAACGCCTACTTTCTTGAGACAACATTATACTAAACCAGGAGCTAGGATGTCAGCCAGCAAACCCCAGCCATCCACTACAGAGCTGGGTGGGGTGTGATCTCGGTTCCCCATGCTGCAGTGTTATTCTTCTCCACAGTTAGCCCCCAGGCTCAACCTAGCCATCTTTCGTGACTCTTTCTCATGTTTCTGCGCTACCATAAAACCCCAGAAGAAGAATTTTGGAATACCACCTCTGAATCTGTCAGCAGCTACAGTGCTGAAAGGGAAGGGTAGGGACTAGTTGAACACTACGAGTACCTGTGTTAAACTCCACTCTGCCTTTCCAGGCTGTGTGCCTCAGGACAAACTGCTGCTCCTCTCTGTATCCCTCTTCCCCACCTGTCCAAGGAATGCTGAGTCTCACCATGGGGAAGGTAGTACGGTTCTGGGTCCAGGTTTCCTGTTGCTGCTCTGGACTGACTCCCAGTCAGCCTCAGGAGCTCTGACTGCCTGACTGGAGCACAGCTGGGGCCGTGTAGGGTGGAACACCCAACATATGCACTACATGCTGGGAGCCTCAAACAGGGAGGGCAGCCTTGAAGTCTGCCTGGTTATAAGGCACAAAGTTGGGAATTTGAGGACCTCTGAAGGGGCTCCTGTTTCCTGAGGGGTAAGTGCCCAGAGGAACTCTGTGGCCTGCACCCTATGATGTCATGAGGCAGTAAGTCTCCCACCAGCAGGCCAGGGCCAAGTAACTGAGTCACAGACATCCAGGCTGCTACATCTGGAACTGTTTATATATGATCCCGCCCAGGATCAGGAGGCTGCCATCTCATTCACACGCACATGCAAAAGAATGTGCATGCGCCTGCTCGACTGCACAACTGCACAGGGACCGCCTTCTGTGGCGCATGCGCCTGCTCGACTGCACAACTGCACAGGGACTGCCTTCTGTGGCGCATGCGCCTGCTCGACTGCACAACTGCACAGGGACCGCTTTCTGTGGCACTGGCTATTGACTCCAGCCCTCCTCCAGCCTGCCTTCAGATTTCCTGAAAACCCCAACTTTCTCTAGATCTGAGCCAGTCACCCTGGCCTGGCCACGTCAGAAGAGTCCAGGTGCAAGGATGAAGACGTGAAGGCTCCTGTCCTGCACTGAACTGCCATCCCTGCCATCCCAGTGTTCAGACTAGCTGTTCAGCAGGCTGTGATATGTACAGTAGTCTGCACATTGGTTAGGCTGGGCTTGGGCCAGCAGCAGTGGGAACAGATTACCCGAGGTGAGTACCACCCTCTGTGCCACTGTCTCCACCACGGAAGATTCTGGAAGGAAGAAGGTGGGAAATGTAGCCCCAGAATTGAGAGCCCTGGGCTGGGAGGGATGTCCTCAGCTGAACTGAGCCTTTCTCCTTGCTTTCTTTTCAAGTGGCACTATTCTCTGTTTTTTGTTTTCTTTATTCCTAAAATAAAGAAAAGGTGCCATCTGGTCTTTACAGAAGGCTTGTCTACAAAGTGGCTTCTCACAGATGGCTGCTACCTGCGATGCTGAGGGCCCTGGATTCCAGCTTGTTTTATCTTTAGCACTTGTTCTATCTTCACTGCGGTTGCTGTAGTAGGCTTGAGTGCACGGTCCTTCCCAGCGAGGGGAAGAAGCTCTCAGTATACATCTTGTCAGGTAGGCCCAGGGCTCCTCTGCAATGGCCTCTCCATGACAGGCTCTGGAAAACCACACACATACTCCTGGTCTGCCCATCTGTCAGGTTGCTTTTCTTAGAGTGCTGGAGCTAAAACCCAGAAACTCAACACTGGGGTGCCTCACCCTGGGGGGCACAATCCCTGACAGTTTGATGAGCTACATAGAAAAGCTGGTCAGGTCACGCAACTGGGCTCTCCAGGGAGCACTGTGTAGGCTGGCTCCCTGAACGTCTTTGAGGCAGGGATCACCAGGCTCACAGATGCAGAGACAGGAACAGGGATAAATCCAATTATAGCATAAGTGAAATAATTTTAAGAACAGCAAAAGGAGGTTGAAGAGATAGGTAGTTAGAAGCACAGCCTGCTCTTTCAGAAGTTCGAGTCCCAGCACCCATGAAACAGCTAACAGCTTTTGTAGTAAGTCCCAGAAGATCCTATGCCCTCCTCTTACCTCTGAGGGCAGAGCATGCACATGGCAGACAGACAGACACGTAGAACACCACCCATACACATAAAGATGTAAAAATATAAACAAACAAACATAAAACCAAAACAAAGCAAAACAAACCCACAAAAAAGCCCTTGGGGCCCACAATGTGTCTCAGTGGATAAGCCAGTGGATAAACCAGCTTGTTACTAAGCCTGATAACCTGGGCCCGATCCCTGACCACATGGTGGAAAGAAGCAACTGCTCACTACAAGTTGTCCTCTGACCTCCATATGTATGTATACCATGGCACATGCATACCCGCATACACACACACATACAATAAATAAATAAATGTAAAACTTAAGAAACAGAAAAGAGGAGGTAAAACCCCACCACCTCAGTCAGCCACTGAGGAGCAACCGGATCTACACCAGTGGCCACTGGGAGAAGCCTGCAGTTTTAGAGGCTTCAGATACCCCAGAAATGTCCATGGTAGCTCACTGATAGAGTCCTTCAGGTTCTAGAATCATCCAGAAGTAAGCCTGTGGCCTTATGTGGAAAAGGGAAGCCAGGCATCACCTCCAAACACCCCCGAATAAACACATCTGTCTTGGGTGCGGGAATGGCCTGAACTCAGGGCAGAGGTGCCCCTCCGAGAGCTGCCATTAAGTGTCTCCTCCAAACAGGAACCCTTCCTTATTCTGCGACATGAGCCAGCCACCTTCCAAGGCTTCAGTTTCCTCACCTAGTCATGGCAGTGCCAATCCCAAGGTGGACTTGAGGACTTGTAAGATGGCTCAGAGGGTAAAGGGGCTGGCAGCCAATGCTACCCACCTGAGTCTGACCAGTAACAGAGAGCACAAGTCTTGGAAGTTGCATTCAGACTTCCATGTCCTCTGTCTCAATTGTACACATACACTCACATAAATAAATGTAACACATTTAAAGTCTATAAAGAAATAGAGGAACATGCCTTCTGCATGTAGCTTACCTAATCTGTGAGCCTGGCACGGAGTGAGGCCTTGTGGGCATGCAAGCTTTCTATCTTTTTTTTCTGTTTGTTTTTCAAGACAGGTTTCTCTTGTAATAGGCCTGGTTGTCCTGGAACTCTCTGTAAGCCTTTAACTGACAGAGATCCTCCTGCCTCTGCCTTTTTAAAAAAATCCCATTTATGTACATTGATGTTTTGCCTGCATAAGGGTGTCAGGTACCCTAGAAGTGGAGTTACAGACTATTGTGAGTGGCCATGTGGATACTAGGAATTGAACTCTGGTCCTCTATAAGAACAGATGGTGCTCGTAGCTGCTCAGCCATCTCTGCAGCCCCCCTGCTTCTGTCTTCTGAGTACTAGGATTAAAGGTGCATGCTGAAACTCCCCCTGCCTTTCAGTTGTCCGGCTGCCCCAGTTCTCCAGAGTGGGTCACCTCCATCTTTGTCCTCCTAAACCTCACAGCAACAACCAGAGAAGCCTGGGGCTCAGTGGGTAGAGTGTCTCCTTACACATACAAAGCCCGGGGCTCAGTGGGGAGAGTGTCTCCTTACACATACAAAGCCCGGGGCTCAGTGGGGAGAGTGTCGCCTTAACACATACAAAGCCCTGAACTCCATTCTTGCCTCATAAGCCCAATGTGGTGGTGCATGCCTGTCATCCCAGCACAGGGAGGTTGAGGCAGGAGGACCACAAGTGTTACCCTGAGCTACATAGTGAATTCAAATCCAGCCTGTGTTCTTTTTGTTTTGTTTTTTGAAGAAAAAAAAAAAAAAGACCAGAGAAGTCTGGCCTTGCCAGTGACAGTACCTACAGCATTTCAGGGGCCAGGGCCCCAGCTGGCCAGCTTCTAAGAAAGGACAATGAAATACGCAGGATAGGCTTTCTGTCCCATGCTCAAGTCCCAGCACTCCTTTGTGCACTGATGGTGAAGGTCCCTCCTATATATATGGTGGCTAGAAGACCCTGCAGAGGTGACTGCGGATACAAACCACTGGAGCGCATGCTGGGAGCAGGGCCCTGTGCGAGACCTGGGACTATATCACCCCTCAGCTCCCTTAACAGTGGCAGAGAACTCAGGGTAGGGTCCACCCTTCATAGAGAAGTGTATGCATGGTAAAGTTTCAGGGAAACAAGGCTACCCTTGAACTAGTACTGAAGGATGGGGCCGGGAACTCTTGGTCCTGAGTGCTGGCATCAGAGGCACGACCACCACGTCTGGTTCATGTGATGCTGAGTGAGGATGGAACCCAAGGTTTCATGTGTGCTAAGCAGGGATTCTACTGACTGAGCTATAGCCCTCATCCAATTTCTTTCTCTTTTTCATTTCTCTTTTGTGAAGGTCCTATGTACATCTGTATGTGTAGGCACACATATGTGTACATATGGAAGCCAGACAACCACTTCAGGTATCATTTCTCAGGTGCTACCCTCTGGCTTTTTGAGACAGGCCTCTCATTTGCCTGGAATGTGCCAGCAGGCCCTGTGTCTGCCTTACCTGTTGAGACTATGAGCACATACTGCATAGGTTCTGGGATTGCAGTCAGGTCTTCTGGGGCAGGACAAGTATTTTACCCACTGAACTGTCTGCTCCTGGGCCTTGAGACAGACTCTTCCTATGTAACCTGGACAGATCTGGAAGTTACCACATATCCCAGGCTGCCTGTACTCCTTCTCAGTGTGGAGATTTCAACATGTTACCATGCCTGACTGTAAACTCGCTTTCTCAAGTGACTGAAGGAACAAACAAGTGCTGGCAAAGGGAATCGGTTTTGGAATCACCTCCTTCTCTCACCTTATCAGGCCACCCTTGTCCCCAACTGCTCACCTCCTCATCCTTGTACCAAGAGAGGGACTCTGCCGTCAGCACAAACCAGTACTCCTTGGAGCCACCCTTCATCAAGCTGATATTGTTGATGGTCAGCCAGCCCCTGCGGATCACCTGGTGGGAAGAACTCATCTTAGCAGGAAGGAAAGCCTTGTTGCCTCGTCCACCCTATGCCCCTCCCCAGAATGGATGGAAGCCTGGTTCTGTGGCAGGGTTACCTCCAGCCCCAAGCCAGATCCTAGCTCCTAATCAACCCATGCAATCCCAGCTGGGAATCAGACAGGCAGCTGGGACAGGGGTGGGGATGGATGGAGATACAGACAAATAGGAAGCAAATCACTAGCCCAGGGATAAAACTGTGAGCTGGGACCCTAGAAGGCCCTCTGTGGTTAGAGTGATTTGAGTGACATGCAAAACGAAATGCACACCCTAGGAATGGCAAGGGCCTCGGGCCAGGAGGCGGGGACTAGGTCATAAGCAGTTTGATGTTAAGGAACTGCACTTCCTTGGGTCAAAGTAAGCAGAGATGCCTTGCTGGAGAACCCACACCACGCGATGGCTGTCACTTCCTGGGGTTGATCCACAGAGGTGGCACCCTCACACAAGCTCTTCCGTGTGTAGGTGACCAGTGCTAGGGACTATTTCCAGGGACCCTGAAAGGTCCCAGCTAACTTCAAGCACAGCGAGTGTACTTTTCAATGCATGACAACTCAGGGGTCTGGGCTGGGAGACATTCCATGGATAGGGCTCATTGGGCCTTATCTGTCATCTGGATGGGGAACAGAAGCCAGGCCAGCCTGGGGACTCACCTGACTACTAGGCGTAGACAGACTGGGGGGGTCACGTTTTCATGTTCCCGTGATCCCTGGGACACGGAGGCACATGTAGGCCTGAGCCCCCCACCTCCTGACCTGGGGATTCTGGGGGACAGCCGGAAGCATGCAGAGGTGGCAACAGAGATGCATGGGAATGAGGCAGCAACAGATGAGCCAGGCTGCAGAGCATGTGCTGTGCATAGCCATGGGTAGTTGGGGAGGCTGATGTCAGGGCTCCCAGGTAGGATGGAGTAGGAGAACCTAAAACAGTCTGGGGCCTGGAGTTGAGGCTTCCCCTTCCTTACCCTGTTGGCATCCAAAGCTGCCACACCTAAACAGGGCCTGTGTGCACCTACTCTGCTACAGTGGGTACATGCAGGCTCCAAGTTGCAGACCATGAAGGCTATAGCGGTCAGTAAAGTTTCAGGGACCCCTGTAAACCACTGAAGTCCCTTCTCGGGTTGGGAACAGCATAAGCTGCCACTTGGCATCCCTCATTCTCCCTGGGAGGTCAGGAGACCTCAGACTCATACAGTTGCCTGGAGGCCCAGGGAGGGCTCGATGTCCATGCTAGGAACAGAGTGACTGCCTCATACTGATTCATTCCAGAATGCCCTGGGCTCAGCTCTGGAGGTTCAGCATTCCACAAACACCCTTGACCCCAGACCACCTAGGCTGGCTTGTGAGGCTGGTGACCTGCAGCTGTGTTCTGTCCTGCCAGCATGGCAGAGGCCCTTTCACTTAGACAAGAGCTCCCTGGGCTTAGCCTCAGTCTCCACATGTCAGCCAAGGGAGAGAAACTGGGCTCCAGCTGCCACTGTACCCCAAGAAGAGCAATCTCATGTGGTAGGGTCTCTACTCCTGCATCTACAGGTGTGCCATCGTCCCCTGGAGGTCTGGCCCAGCTGCCTCCACTAAGGGTAAGAGCGGTCAGAGGGGCTGACTGGGCTGCAGGGCACATGGGCTGACAACAGGTCCCAAGGCACCCTTCCCTTCCAGGCCCCTGCCCGTGGAAACACCCCCGTGCAGTCTGAGACAAAACTCTGCCCTATGAGTAGATACAGACTGACCCCAGGAACAGAGAAGGCTGTGCATCCTTATCTCCAAGGCAGACTGGGAACCCAGGTAATATAATAGTTCTACCCAAGGTCTTAGGATAATAAGGAATCAGGGGAGAGGTGTGGCAACAGGAGAGGCAACTAAGGCTCCCATTTCTGGGGTACACAATGATAGGTATGCAGGCACACAGAAGAGAGAGGGCCCATCCTGGTGGCTTGGACAACAAGGTGAGCTCAGCAGGAGCCATGATGGTTTCCTCCCTGGGTGAAGATCACCTGGAAGGCCAAGTATGGCTTGGGTACTCAGAGGCTAGGACCAGTCAGGCCCATGGCCCTGTGATTGCACATGGCTTTGTGGCCAGAAGAATGGAATTAGATAGGAACAATGGCTATCTGGGCTAGAGGGGAAAAGCAGGACTTGACTGATTTACTCATGGCCTGAGAATGACCTAGTCCCTGGCCCCTCTTCTCTAACACTGGCCCAGGCTTCAACCTTGACCCAGCCTGCTTTTGCCAGGACCCAGGCCCATCAAGGACCCACCACTGGCACAGAACTGGCTCAACCTTTGCAAAGGCTCCAAACCCCAGGAATATCTTTGCAGAGGGCAGTGGTAGCAGCAGGAGAATATTCTGGAGAAAGGGGCCTGCCAGGGCTAGGGGCCAAGCTGCTCGCAGGGAGTACCTCCACCTAGAATCAGCTCTCAACAGAGCTGGGCCTCGCACCCTTCTGACACCCCAGCTCCCAGCCCTTGTGCAAAGGGAAGAAGTTACCCACAGTTAAGATGGCAAATACAATATGCACCAACTGACTGATGGGAGCTGCCCAGGAGCACAGCAACAACGTGCTGGGATTAATTAGTGATGTCTGTCCCAGGCAATGGATAAGAACAGGGGGAGAGTGGAACTGAACATCCACACTGATCATCCTATCTGCCACAGAGGCAGTAGGCTAGAGGTAATCTAATTATTTATGCCTGTCACGGGTACAGGAGTAGGAAAGCACATGGAGAAATTAAAAAATTACAACAATCAGTCACAACAGCTAGAGAATGGGGGAGTTGATGGCATGCATATTAAGAAAGAATGCCAGGACTGATTAGCAATGTCTGCCCCAGGCTCACTGTGGAGGAAAATCACAGGAAGAAGTGTTGGATCACTTAGTCATGTCTGCCATAGGCATAGAAAGGGCAAATTTCCACATGTGGTAATAACACAGGCTCTGGTCAGTCAGTCAGTGATGTCTGCACAGAAGGCAGAAAGGATAAGGGTGGGCAGCGGCAGGATCCAAGCAAAATCTTCCATGGTTAGGAAGCTGAGGGGGGATGGAGGCTATATGTGAACTGCGTATTTGCCATCTCTCAACTATGGACACCAGGAGAACCTGTAGCAACCAGCCAGGGAAGTGTGCCTCCCAGAAAGTAATTGGTTAGTATTTTTGTGAGAGCAAAAGATACCCAGGACAAGAGGTCCAGTTACAGCAGTGACATGTGGCTCCCCGGTTAGTTCATTTTTTAGTTGTTTGAGTAGAAGGTGAAGGGTGGATCTCCTTTGCTACTAGATTCTCTAAGTTAGCTACCACACTAAGCAGGTACTTACCAAGATCTCCCCCTTTGAGAATGTAAAGTTAGGGTTGTGGGTCAATCAAGAAAGAATAGGAAGAAGAGAGATGGAAGGGACGTGAAGGGACGAAGAAAGAGCGGAAAAAGCACAATGACAGGAGAAAGAAGAGCAGAGGAACAAAAAACAGCAAAAGAAAAAAAATGACATGCTATTAATTATATTCATGGTGTTAATATTTAATTCATTATCTTCTTCAAAACAAAAAAAAGCAACAACATATGTACTACCTATGGCAAGCGCAAAAAAAAAAAAAAGAAAGAAAATTCAAAATCATGCAATTGTTATATTTCTCCCCAATCTCGCTCTAAATCGTGCAAGATACAACAGCACAGCACCCCACCCTCACCCCAGCCTGACATGGGAAGGGGGTTGGGGGACAGTAGCAGAAACTGGACAGAAAAAGCCCAACCAGACATATAATACTGGTATCTATGAAGCCATTCATAAATATACAAGGCCTCTGAAGCTGGGGTAAGATATAAAGGAAACTTGGGGGTTTCCAGGTATGGACCAAACCACCTCCATCTTTCCTGAGCTGCCTGTGGCATGTTCCACGGCTTCTACCTACCTGATTTGTTCCTGGGGCCAAGAGTTAGGAAACACAATCTGCTTGCATACTTCTTGGGGTGACTGCTACACATTCTCCTACTTTGAGGGTCAACTCTAACTTTTACCTTAGATGTCAGATGAAGCCTCTGGGTGTTGGAATTTGGTCTCTAAGCCCTGTGGGAGCGATAGCCCTAACAGCTGTGTGGACCACAGGCTGAGAGAGTGAGTGGCCACTCAAGTGTCAGTTCCCGTATCAAGTGCTATGATGGGGGTTCAGTGTGTTTCTGTCCCCAGAAGGGAATGACGGCTGAGGCAGGGGAGCTACCTGATTGGGTATGGCCCTCTTCTTGTTCAGCTGTGTGCTCCTCTGCTGGGCACTGTAACAGAAACAGAAGGCATGTTCGGATGAGATGCAGGAGGAGGCAAACAGAGACCCCAGTAGCCCAGGCTGGGGTGTTTTCCCTAGGAGCACACTGACCCACTAAAGCTAGAGGCAAGGACATGGCCCCTATATGCAGAGGACACCTAGAGTACATGAAACAAAAATAATGTATTTGCCTAACCCTAGCTTCTAGAACCTTCTCACGGCCACTCTAGAAGCACCAGCTATTTCCCACAAGTCACTGGGAAGTTAAAGCTTCAAAGAGAAGGTGTGAGATGCAGGGGAAATGGGACAGGGAGCTGGCTCCGAGGAACCTGAGCACAACATACCATGTTCTCTTCCCACCCAAGTCTACATCAGTCTGGAAATGGCTCTCATGATAAACCCTGACTTTGGGGTTCACACTGGCCAAAGAGGCTGGCTAGAAGGGCCTGACTCAAGCCAGAGACATAGAGGAGGTCTCTGCATGCTTTCTCATCAATAGTCACACTCTCCACCCTCACTTTTTAAAGGGGATTACAGCAGACCAAACGCAAGACCTCATATATGCTGGGTTAGCTCTCCCTCATGGATCCGCAGCAATTCTAGCTCCCTTTTCCTCTCTCTTCCTCCGGCCCCCCCCTTACAGGGTCTCACTAAGTAACCCTGGCTGTCCTGAATCTCACTATGTAGACCAGGTTGGCCAGTAACTGATTGAGATCTGCCTGCCTCAGCCTCCCAAGTGCTGGGATTGTGCACTATCAGGCTTATGATCTGTCTTGAGATAGGGCCTCGAGTAGCCCAGGCTGGCCTCAAACCCCACACATAGCCTAGGATGACCCTGACTCCTGATCCTCTTGCCTTTATCAATCTAGTGCCTCTATACCTGTTTTGGTTTTTTTTAAAGATTTATTTATTAATTATGTATACAGCATTCTGTCTGCATGGATGTCTGCAGGTCAGAAGAGGGCACCAGATCTCATTACAGATGGTTGTGAGCCACCATGTGGTTGCTGGGAATTGAACTCAGGACCTTTGGAAGAGCAGCCAGTGCTCTTAACCACTGAGCCATCTATCCAGCCCCACTCTACACTTGTTTATGAGGGGCCGGGGATGGAACACAGGTCTTTGTGTATGTCAGGTAAGCACTCTGCACCCAGTCCCTCTAGGCAGGCTCTTCTAGTTCCCTCTCCATACTGGCTTTCATTGTATAACCACCTGAGAACAACTGTGTCCTGTCACTTCTCTGTAGTATTTTCTCCAAAAACAAAACAAAACAAAACAACAACAACAAAAAATAAAAACAAAGAAAGAAAGAAAAAAAATAAAGATCCTGGGCAGAGATGGCACACACCTTTAATCCCAGCACTCAGGAGGCAGAGACTGGTGGTTCTCTGTGAGTTCAAGGACAGCCCAGTCTACAGAGTGAGTTCCAGGACTGTTACACAGAAAAACACTGTCTCGAAAAACAAACAACAACAAAAATAACTCCCCCAAACAAAAAAAGATGTGTGTGTGTGTGTACCACATATGTGCAGGTGCCCCTGCAGGCAGAAGCCAGAGGCATTGATTGGATCCCCTGGAGCTGAGGTTGCAGGTGGTTGTGAGCCACCTGAAGTGGGCTCTGGGAAGAGCCCAGGTCCTCTGTAGAAGCAGTCAGTGCTCTTGACCACTGTGTCCTGTCTCCAGCCTCATCTTACAGCTCTAGCTGTAAGACTGCAGAAGGTACCAACAGCAACATGGCTTGCTTCACTCCCCGCTGGCTGCTCTGAGACTGCCTACAGTGCAGGCCAGCCGAGTCTCAAGCGGCAGTTAAGGGAATGCAGGCTAGCAACCCCAGCAAGTGGGAAGCTAAGGTGGGCAGAGCACGAATCTGAGCCTAGCCAGGGTTACCTAATGAGGTCAGGTGGCCTACACTGGGAGCCTGGAACCCACAACAAAGTTTTCAGGCAGCTGCTGGACAGGGTGAGTGCATTTGGAGGAGATGGGCTCCTTATTCTAGACTGTTAAGGACTGGAAAACTAAGAACTGACGTAGAATCCCACCCAGTGCTCATCCTAACACTATCACAACAGGACTTGCTTCATTTTAAAACTTTTCTTAATTTTCTGGGGAGACACGTCATTGTGAATGTGGAGCTCTAACTAGTCACGTGGTTTGTACACCACGCACTTTTATCTGCTAAGCCATCTTATTGGCCCTAATTTTTTTTTTTTTTTTTTTTTTTTTAAGGGAAGGTCTCTTATGGTCCTGGCTGGCTTCTAACTCAGATATATAGCAAAGGTGACTCTGAGCTGATCACCCTGTCTCTTGTGGTGGGATGATAGGTGTGTGCTATCATGTCCCTTTGATCTGGTGCTGGACTGGCTGCACGCTAAGCAAGTGCTCTACCAAGCAGGCCACATTAGCAGCCCTCAGGGCTTTTCTTCAAGGTCTAGGACGTGAAACAAAGGAAGGAGGTGGGACATCTCACACAAAGGAAGAAGTAAGCCATCACTCACAGCAAGACTGTGTGATGACAAGGACTCTGATGTAACACATCTAATTGTATTGTGGCTCCCTTAAATAGCAGCAAAGATGGTGACACCCTTCCCTGGCCCTAATCA
Source organism: Chionomys nivalis (assembly GCF_950005125.1). NCBI lineage: Eukaryota > Metazoa > Chordata > Mammalia > Rodentia > Cricetidae > Chionomys > Chionomys nivalis. The sequence continues at coordinate 20,978,218 of NC_080089.1, read as the reverse complement.
GAGACTTCAGGTATCATTGCAAGTAATCTAAATTCTTCTCCTCAGCCTACTTCCTCGGAAGGGTCTCTCCAGGTCCCTCATGCTTTTTGTTGCATCCACTCACTCCCTAATCTGTGTGCCCTATAGGGACAGTCACTTTGGGTCTTACCCATTGTCCTCTTCACAGACCTGGGTGGGGCCCTGGCTCAAAGAGTGGCTCTGCTGTAATCCAGGGGCTCCTGGAACATCCCCAACAAGCTTGAGGCCTCCCAGGGAGTGCACCCCAGGTCACACAGCAGGGAAAAAGGCACACAGCAGGCAATACCCACCCTGTGACCAGCTCCTCAGTATAGTAACAGCTGGGTAAGTGGGAAGGCCCCGGAATCCAGAGAAAGAAGTGAAGAGGTCAAAGGAAAAACAGGAGAGATTGTGAGAAGGAACTGTGGATGAAGTGTGAGAAGTAGAGACATCAAGGTGAGGAAACCGGCAGCAACCAATCAGTGGGGCACTTGCTGTCCATGCACAGCTGGGAGAACAAGATTTAAAGAGGCTGCACCCCCAGCACATGGTGCAACCCACACCAGGGAAGAAATGGCCCAGCTAGGGCCCTGGGCTATATGTCATTCCTTCACTCACTTCACTCAGCTGCCCGTGCCCCGCCCACAACAGCTGTTTCATCAACTCTGCCTGGAGCACCAACCTAGAAGGCTCTCCCTGTCAAGAGGTCTCCAGAACCCTAAAGTCAGGCCCCACAGCCACCCTCTGGACTTCCAGGAGTCCTGAGCATACTGCCCTTGTCTGTCTCTGCACAGGAAATCCCTGTGGGCAGGCAGGAGGACCTGGCTGGGCCTGGAATAAAAGTACACCAGTAGTGCACAGACAGACACAGGGAGATGGTTTTTGCTGTGTGCTGGTGTCTTATTAACCACAGTGAAGAGAAGCCGATGACCCACCAGAACACCCCCAGTGGCATTCAAGTCTGCCACCTGGTGCAGTGGTAATGGTTGACCCAGGGTCAATACGCCAGATACCACGCCTGGTTACGTGGTCTATCCCGCCATGTGCATGCTAGGCAAGTGTGCTAACAATGGAGACAAATTACCAGCCCAAGGTTCTGGTTTTAAATCTACAGTATGTATGTGGAAAGCAGAGTGTGTGAGGTGCTCTGAATACGGAAAGGCAAGGAGTTGGGTGTGTATTGGCCAATGAAAGGTTCTGAGAAGTCTTGCAGGGGTGTGAACCTGGCTGGCTGCCCCCTTCCCTAAGAATGAGCACAGAACCCCCACTTTGACCCTGAGATATCCACAGGTAGACTGCTGGGTGAAGACACTGTGACAGAAGTCATGATTAGGCCCCAAAAGTTTTAAGACACTCTCAAATGACTCTGCACTTTGCCCAGCATTCCCACCAGCTAGGCAGACACTCTGGTGCCGCCCCTGTGTCATTGGCTGTGTAAGTACATACTTGGCAAATCCAATGAAGTCTTCATGGTTCGTGTTGATGTAGGACTGCTCAATGTCAATCAGAAGAAGAATCTAGAGGGAAGCAGCGGTGGCTGTGAGTATAGAGTACAGAACAGCAAAGAAGGCAGCACGCACGCGCGCACACACACACACACACACACAAATGCACACATGCAAGCGCGCACACACACCAGCAGAGGGCAGCAGGCACACTTGCTGCATTCCCACAGCCCTTTTAGGCAAGAGCTCAGTAGGAAGGCTGGATCACCAGGACAAGGGTGGGAAGAGCCCCACAGGAAGACTGGGCTAAGGGGACAGTATCTGGTAGCCCAATGTGGTGGTCATGGGTACAGTCTGATCACAAGAACTGATATCTACCTTTGGCCCCAGACTGGGGCCTAATGTTACTAAATTATGGAAGTGGATTGGGTTCATTTTCTTCTTTCTTTTTCTCTTCTTTTGCTATTGCGGGGGTTGGAGTCAGGACCTTCCTTACACATATGCTAGACGAGCACTCTACCAGCTTCCAATCACAATGCACTATGACTTCAGACTCGCCTTTGATCTCATCAGTGCTACTTTCAAATGGAAAAGTGCATGCTTGCTTGCAGCACACCTTCATGGCAATATGTATATATTATATTGAACAAGAAATGGCGTGGACTGCACGGTGACCACTGCTGCTGGGCAAAGTTCCAGAATTTCCACATTGCAGACCACCCTTCTCCGCATCTTTTACTTTCACTTTCTTTTTTGGGGTTTTTTGAGACAGGGTTTCTCTTGTGTGATAGCCCTAGCTGTCCTGAAAATAGCTTTTGTTTGTTTTTGTTTTGTTTTTCGAGACAGGGTTTCTCTGTGGCTTTGGAGCCTGTCCTGGAACTAGCTCTTGTAGACCAGGCTGGTCTCGAACTCACAGAGATCCGCCTGCCTGTCTCCCATTAAAGGCGTGCGCCACCACCGCGTGGCTCCACTCTCACTTTCAATGGTTCTCAATGTTAATGCGTTTCCCTTCAGGAGATCTTGTGCAGGCTTTAGTAAAGGATAAAAAGATGTATGTACAATGGTAACCTCTCTATAAACAAAATAATACTTACCAAGAATTCCATTGTGCCCTCCTAATTAATTTCACCAAGAATAGCAATGTTAGAGATTTACCAGACAAAGCTGATCCCAAGGATAAAATTCCTACAGTCCAGATCCAGAGCCCATGAAGAGCAAGAATTCAGTTAGTAAGTATAGAGAACTCAGGATGGTATGGTATGATGGGAAAAGAGGAAGACAGCAGGATTGTCCCTTTTGGGAGCATTATGAGGGGAGCAAGCCCACACAGTAAGATTAAAAAATTGTAGAACAGTGTCTGGTCCCCAGAAGAAGTCCTTTTCCTAAGGTCAGTCATTTGGATAAGGGTCTCCATTGTGGGAAGCAGTGTTTCTGCTTCCTAAAGCAGTGATTTTCTTTATCTCTGGCAAAAGGAACATATGACCCTTTCATTAACATGTGACTGGCGCCAATGTCAATGCTAGATTTCTTAATCCCAGATCTCAAGCCACACCTTAGCTCACATGCCCCCATAGGGTATATAATACTGTGCTTTTTTTCCCCTCCCAATTAAAAGCTGTTGGTAGCCATCTCAATTCATCCTTAGGCCATGTCCGTCCTGTGTCAGCCCCCACCACAGCCTACCTACTCCATACATCTCCTCTGGGTCTTCAACTCCCACCCAAAGCAGTTCTTTGGCAAAAACCAAACATTCTGAATTTAAGCCAGCCAGGGTAATGCGTTACTCTGCTTTCTTTCTTCTTTCTTCTTTCTTTCTCTCCCTCCCTCCTTTCTTTCTCTCTTTTTTGGTTTTTGAGACAAGGTTTCCCTGAATAGCTGTGGCTGTCCTAGAACTCACTCTGTAGACCAGGCTATCCTTGAACTCAGAGATTCAGAGAGCCACCTGCCTCTGCATCCCAAGTGCTGGGATTAAAAAATGTGCATCAGCACATCTGGCTCATGTGTAGCTCTGTTTTCAACACACTCACATAAAGTTAATGGTAAGGCTGGGGGCTGGGGGCTGCTGAGTGGATACAAGCATTTGCTGCTTCTCTAGAGAACCCAGGTTCAATACCCAACACCCACAAGGTGGCTCACAATTGTCTATAACTCCAGTTCCAGGGGATCTGATGCCCTCTTCTAGCCTCCACAGGCACCTGACAGGCAACTGGTACACTTAACATGTAGACAAAATATTCATTCCCATCAAAAAAAAAAAAAAAAAAAAGATGGCCTGGGGCTATGGTTCAGTGGTAGGTAGAGCACTTGCCTGGCATGAGGACAGACCCCAGCACCACGCGTACTAAACCCAATCACATTTGCAGGAGCCCCTGCTTGTGTACGTGCACCACCCACACCTGGGAAGGCTGCATTCTCAAATCTTCAGACAGTTCACTGCCAAACCAATTACAGCCCTGTGTGGGGGATGCTCCTGGTCCTAGTTTGCACAGGCTGAGGTTGTTCCATGGACATCACTGGCTCAGGAAGCTTTCCACCCTAGTTTCTATTAAGAATAGCCAGGCTGTCTGGGGAGAGAGACTCTAGTTCCCCCAAAGGTTACCTCTATGTCCTCACTGATAAGCAAGACAAAATACACAGAGCTGGGAGGCTGTTGGGGAGGGCTGGGTGTTGTGCACAGAGTCCTTGGAGCTGGCTCTATAAGGCCTGCATGTTGTCATCGCACAGCTCAGTGTCCACAGAGGGATACCAGGGCTGTGTGCACTGGACAGACAGCAGCAGCCTAGAAGTGCTCATGCTTCTGGTGGTGTATTATTTTGACTTTCTGCTTGTTTTCTTTGGAGACAGGGTCTCATGGAGCCTAAGATGTCTAACTCACCATGACAAGACAAGACAGACCTTCAATTTCTGATCCTCCTGCCTCTACCTCCTGAGCAATCTCACATGCACCGTCATGTGGTGCTGTGAGGTGATTCATGAGGTGCTGGGGATGGGTTGTGGAATAATCATTTTGTACGCTGTGAAGATGTGTCACTTGGATTGGTTTAATAAAAAGCCACCAATAGCTAGGCAGGATTTTCCCAGAGATGACGCTGGGAAGAAGGGCAGAGACAGAAAGAGTCACGAGCCAGAAACAGGACAGCAGCATGGGCAGTACAGAGTAAAAGTAATACAGTAATATGAGGTAGAAAGTAAATGAATAGAAATGGATTAATTTAAGCCTAAGCTAAATTATTAAATCATTAAGCCGAGCTTTCATAATGAGTAAGTCTTCATGCTGTGATTAGGAGCTGGAGGAGGACAGAAAACCTGCTTACAGCCCAGGGCTTTGTGAATGCTGGACAGGTTGCCCTTGTGTTGTTTCAGGACGTTTTCACTGTGTAATGTAGTCTGTCCAGCCCTGAACTCTTGACTGTCCTGCTTCAGACTCTCTACTGTAACGACGGGTATCTGCACTAAACCCACATCTCCCGGGCCACAGAAGCTAATCTAAGAGCCCCCGTGCTAAATGAAGATTTAAGGACAATTCTTTGGATCAATGGTGAAGGTGCTGCAGGGACAATCTCACCAGAGTAATAAGCAGACACAATATGGATACCTGTACTAGTTTAAGCACCTGTAACAAGGCCCCATAATTATATTTATATGCATGAGACCAGCATGTATTGTCTGTCTGTTTACCAAGTGCATGCCTGGGGCTTGCTACATCAGAAATAGGTATTAGACCTCTGGAACTGGAGTCATTGATGGTTTTGAGCCAACATGTGGGTGCTGGGAACAAAATCTGGGTCCGTCTGACCATGTAACCACTGAGGCATCTCTCCAGCCCTGCACCTGAAGGATCAATGACAGCCTAGGGTATGGAAAGGGACAGCAGAGATTCTGCTGCAGAGGGGCAGCAAGTCTGCAGGTCTACTTTCCTCCAGAGAGTTCTAGTCATCTTCTGGTAGTCAAGGGAAGCCCCAAAAGTGTGTAGTATATTCACCATAGAAAATAACCCCAACAATGGAGAAAGTCAACCATGGCCACCACAGACAACACATGGACCTTACACATTGGATCCGAGTTGGAAATCAGAGTCCCATGGTGTCTCCCCAAAGCACTGTGGGAAAAGACCCTGGCAAACAAGAAACCACCTTGGTCTTTAAAAAAATGAACAAAGATTTAGTCGCATCACAGAGCAATCTAATCTGTAGCTGGACAAAGACATGAACATCACCTGAACAATCACGGTGGGAGACGGCTCAGTATGTGATGGGCTGCCAGGATACAGGCTGGGCATGGGGATGGTGGAGACTGATGGCTCTTTTTTAGGTGGGAGTGTGGGACACAAAATCTCGTGCAGCCCAGACTGGTGAGCTTGAACTCAGTGTGAGTTTCTGATCCTCCTGCCTCCAGCTCCCAAGTGGTAGGATGACAACCATGCACAATCACAACCTGCTTACAGGGTGCTAGGCAAGTGCTACACCACAGAGTCATGGTTCAGGCCTTGGAATGCATCTTTGGGGCTGGTAAGATGGTTCAGCAAGTGAAGAGGCTTGCCTTTTAAATCTGGTGACCTACATTTGACCCCCCCAAACTTCTACATAAAGAGAGAAGGAGCCCAACTTCTTGGAGATGTCCTCTGGCCTCCACATGCATGCTGTGGAAAACTCATTTGAAATGAATAATTATAATAAAAAAACAACCTCACAGAACTATTTTCCAACACGTGAACAGATGAGGAAAAGGAAAGAGTAAATTGGTACATTACCTGGTCCTTGGTTCTCCCCTCTCGCTCCCTGATATAGGTGGTGACAATTCGCTCTGTCTCCTCTCGCAACCGGGGGTAGGAACTGAGCTGGGGGACAAGTAGAAGGGCTGAGTTGGCAAGGTCTTCATGGCCAGGCCAGAGAGAAACAAACCGAGTGCAAAGATGAAACAGGGAAAGAAATGAGGGGCCACCAGGTCCCCACTTTGCTCTTGTCTCCCAGCTTCTCAGCTGAGAGACAAGGGCAGGCCAGTCAGGGGCAAGTGGAGTGGAAGAGGGGAGAGGGTGGCAGTGCATGCTGAGAGCCGCTTTGCAAAGCCAGCAAATGGAGGTGAAAAGTGGCAGAGAAATGAGTGACATGCTTTTGTCACCCAGAGGTGCCAGACATCCCCCTCCCGCCCAGCATTAAGTGCAGGCAGGACAAACTGATGGCCCTCACTGAGCATTCAAATGAGCATGGTGCCCTGCTCCAGGATAACAGAGACAACATCTGGGCCATCGAGCTCAGGGAACCCTTTGCTGGAAACTGTCCCCTGATCACTATGAATTTGGCACCCATATGGGCAACCCTCAAACCCCCTTCTGGGATAGTGAATGATCTGAGCCACGCGTGTGAGGAAGCCACATCTTCCCCAGTTGGTGAGAGATGCTGCTAATGCACCATAAGGCAGGAACATGCAGGTGTTCATGTTAGGGCAAGCGGATGGGACCTAGGAATAGGAACTGCTTCACAAATGGGACTGTGCTTGGACATGCCAAAGGTAACTCCATTGGACCCCAGAACTGAAAAGGTGGGGCTGGTGACAAGTGTGCCTAGCAGGGGTTCCCTCCAGCAGGACTGTCCAGATGCTCAGGGCTGATGCCAGTGAAGAAATGATGAGGTGGGAACTGATGAGGGACAGGAGGAGCAAGGCCTGTTACCTTCTCAGCACACTTTTTAATGACCGTGGCTAGCTCCGACACCACCAGGTCAACACACTTCAAACTCGGCTCTTTGAGTTTTACAAGCTGTTTTTTCACGATGGCTTCAAAGGCCATGTCGGGGGTGAAGAGCCCCGTCCTGGGTCATGCGGAGAAGGGCGGGACGAGGTTGAGAGACACCCAGGGGTAGTGCAGGCCACACGCACAAATGCACACATAGGACAAGAGATGGAGAGAGAGAGAGAGAAGAAACAAGAATGAGCCAGTTAGTGCATGCGCAGAAAAGCCTACACCCATGTATGTCTTGGAAGCTGCTTGGAATCAACAAGGCCTGGGAGAGCAGAGGGCTGGTCTACAGGACACTATCATCATAGGGACAGAGGTATGTGAGCACATCTCAAATGTCACATCTGTGACAGTGGCTCCTAGGATGACAGCAGCCACTCTAGGTTCTGGTTTTTCAAACAGTCCCACGCAGCACATGCTAACCTCCAACTTGCCATACGATTAAGGATGACCTTAAACTTTGGATCTTCCTACTTCCAACTCCTGAGTACTAGGATCACAGATATGAGCCACCATATCTAGTCTATGTGATGCTAAGGATGAAACCCTGAGCTTCGTGCACGCCAGGCAAGCACTCTACAAACTCACCCTACCCCTTGCCTGGCTTTTTTGTTTGTTTGTTTGTTTTTTCCTTTTACTCTGTTTTCCAACTGGAGAAGCTGAGGAAGTACATGGGGACTTTGCTCCAGTAGAACAGGCAGCTCAAGCAGAAATTCTTTGCCATTTCAGAGAGCTGGGGATATTGATCCTGTAAGCAGATGCCCTCTCTTCCCTGCTAAGCACTTCAGCTGCTTGTCAGGAGTGTACTGTCCTGAGAACTAACCCTCTCAGAGGAGCCTGGCAGGTTGGTTGGAATGGAGACAGTTGCCCATGAAGAGTGGGATATAGGTCTTCAGGACCAGGTAGACTGAGCATAGATTTACCTGGGAGGGGTGGAGATGAAACAAAGACACCACAGGGCACAGCAAAAGCTGGCAGGGCCACTGAGGAGCCAAAGTAGCTTTGTGAAGCTGGGCACTGAGCTCTCATTACACCATCAGTTTTGTGTTCTTTCCAGTGCCAGGGGGACAAAGAAGTGACTCGTTCCAGAGAAGCCAGGCATTTGTCATTTGTCAAGGGGGGCATCAGGGGAATTTCAGGGGTCTTGGCCTCCAAAGCTCAAGCAGAAAGCCCCGATCTGCTTCCCTAGCAAGCAGCAAAGCAATACAGCCAGATGATACCCCCATTCCACCAGTTGCATGCTGGGCTTGGTATCAGGGTCCCAGGAGGCCTGTTACCCTCTAGCTGGTACTCAGAAGCCCAGTGTTCCCCCACCCCCTCCTGAGTGGGTCCAGACTGACACATTCCCATCCCTTCAGAATTCTTGGAAATGAGGTAACCTGGGGCCTGATACCAAGCCTGCGGCCCCATGTCCGCGGGTGCGGTACCTTGCTGGTGCATTGCCTAACTGTACTGATAAGCTCCTGGATAACCAGGTCCACGCATTTCAGACAGGGCTCTTTCAGCTTGACCACCTGCTTTTTCACAATGGCCTCGAATGCCAAGTCCGGCGTGAAGAGCCCAGTTCTAAAAAGGTCCGGACCCAGTGGGGAAGCAGGGAAAGATAAGTCAGAGAGAAACAAGGGCAGTCAGCCACTTTCTAAGCATGGCTAGGTCCCTGATGAGGAAGGCCATTCCATCAAAGCTGGTTGGGATGACCGAGAGTCCCTGATTAGGGAGCCCTCATAGTAACTCAAGAATCTTGAGATGCGAGAGAACTGGGTACACTTTATTGATTGTAATTAAGGATGGGACACTAAGAGGCTCACAAGGGACCCATGATCAAACAAGATTCCGGTTCCCATGAACACAACTCAATTCTGTTCCCACCCAGCCTCTCATCACTACAGATTTCATCCAGAGGACAAAGTAGCTAAGAGACCCAGAATGGTCATACAGAGCCAACACATATACTCTCTCTGTCCTTGGAGACCAAGATGTTTAAATAGTGCTGAAAACTACCCATGTTGTCAAGGCCTCACTACCAGAGACTCAGAAGGTTGCAGGGCCCACATGGGTTGAGGGGAGGAGAACATGGGGACTTCCCATGTAACTTGCCTGACTCCATGGATGTTCTTAATAGCATAGCTGATCTCTCGTCGTAGATCTTTCTCATCAAACTCCATCTGAGAGAAAACAAGCAAATACATAGAATGAATTCCCAGGGTCACACCAAGCATACGTAGATTCTGGGACAATTTGTTCTATTTATGACTATACTTCACAAAGATGACCTAGCAGCTCAATATTAAAAACAACTGAAGGTCATAGAAATGGCTCAGTAAGTAAGGGTGCCTGCCACTAAGCCAGATGATCTGAGTGCACCCCCAGAATCCATATAGTGGAAGACCCAATGTCTGAAAGTTGTTCTCTGACCTCCACACACTAAGTAAATAGATACAATATCTTACACACACACACACACACACACACACACACACACACACACACCGGGTGTATTGGGCTGCAGAGATGGCTCAGCACTCACTGGCTGCTTTTGCAAAGGACCAGCACCCACATAGTGACTTACAACTATCCATAACTCCAGTTTCATGGGATTCGGGGCCCTCTTCTGGCTTCTATGGGCTATTACATATGTACATGGTATACTTGCGCACATCAGGAAAAACACTCATAAACAAAAGAAAGTCTTTCCAGTCAGCAGGCTTAGTCTGCTGGTTAAGTTCTAGGCTGGTGAGAGATCCTGTCTCAGGAAAAGTATGGCTGGACCAGAACTATAACTCCGTGAGTATTGGCCACAGTTGCATTAACCCCAAATACAGAATAAACTAGATGTGGTAATACATGCCTTTACTCCTAGCACAGGAGGATCAGAAGGTCATGACTCACTACACAGACTTTGAGGTCAACTTAGGCTACAATGAGACCTAGTATTAAATAACAAGAGTGATAGCCAGGCAGTGGTGACACACCTTTAATCCCAGCATTCAAGAGGCAGAGGCAGGCGAATCTCTGTGAGTTTGAGGCCAACCTAGTCTACAGAGCGAGTTCCAGGACTCCAAAGCTACAGAGAAACCTCCCCGCCAAAAAAAGTGATAGCTGGGATGTGTGTGGAGGGGTGGCAATGCACACCTTTAATCCCAGCACTTGGTAGGGCAAAGCAGGCAAATCTCTGAAATTGAAGTCAGCCTGGTCTACAGATCAAGTTCCAGGACAGCCAGGGCTACACAGAGAAACCCTTTCTTGGAAAAACAAACAAGCAAGTGAGTGGCAACTGAAAAATAACCCTGGAGGCTGTTCTCTGACCTCCATACTGGCACATGTGTACCTCTGTATGTGAGACAGTCACTGCCTCAAAGGAAAAGGACACAAATGAATAGTGTGCTTTCCTTTTTTTTTGTTTTGAGACAGGATCTCTCCTGGTTGTCCTGCCTCTGCCTCCCAAGCTCCGGGATTCCTGGCCTTTTTGTTTTGATTTTGTTTCAGGTTTTGAGAGCAGGCCTCACACTCACTCTCGGCATAGCGGTTACCCGCTGTATGAGAGCGTGTGTAGGAGGGTCTGAATTTCACAAAGTATGTGTGGGGCCAGAGAAAACCTCGCAGGAGTTGGTTCTGTTTCCGCCTGGACATCAAACTCAGGTCATCAGGTTGAGCAGAAGGTGCCTTTACCTGCTGAGCCATCTTGTTGGCCACCATGGATCCTTTTCCCCTCATCGGAGTAAGAAACATGAACTTCCCTACTGTTCTGCCAAGAGCGTCTAAGCTGTGAGATCTTAGAAGACAGAGACCATGGGGAAACGTCTTTCAGGCCATGTTTACTGACAGCAGCCTTTAGCATGATGCAGAGCTTGTGACATTTTGGTTTGGAAGAACGTTTAAGGCCAAGATGGAGACCAAACACGTCTGGATGTCTGATGCACGCTCCAGGCTGAACACTCACCTTTACCAGCTCAAAGGGAAAGCGCTCATGAAAGATGCGATTGATTCGGGCCCCCCCAGACAGCTCCAGTGTATCCACTTGATCTCCAGAGCCCTCGATTCGCTTCTCAAAGTCCACTCCAAACTGCTGGACCATCCTTCAAGGAAAGAAAAACCAAAAGGTCAAGATGAAAGTTTCTGCACAGCCCTGCAATTACATGAGTCGTGTAGCAGACTGCTTCTTAAGTTACATGTATTATTGGGGGGAGGCATGCCACAGTGTATGAGCGGAATCAGAGAGTACTGTGGGAGTCAGTACTCTGCTTCCACATGTGAGTCTAGGGGATAGATGTCAGGGTATCAGTCTTGGCAGCAAGCATATTTACCCCCTGAGCCAACCTGTCAGTCTTGTGGCCAATTTTCTTGTCTTTCACGTTTTGTTGTTTTTGAATACAAGATCTTGCTGTGTAAGCCCAGCTGGCCTTGAAGTAAAGACCTTTCTGCCCAGACCTCCACAGTGCTAGTGTTATAGGTGTATGTATGCCGCCATGTTTGGCTATTTTTTTTTTTTATTTTAAATACAACTGTTTAGTCAGGTGGTGGTAGCTTACTCCTTTAATCCCAGCACCCTGGAGGCAGAGGTAGGCGGATCTCTGTGAGTTCAAGGCCAGCCTGGTCAGTCTACAAGAGCTAGTTCCAGGACAGGCTCCAAAGCTACAGAGAAACTATGTCCTGAAAAACCAAAAGCAAATAAATAGATAGACAGACAGAGAGATAGACAAATAAATAATGTATGTGACTGTTTAACAGCCAATGCATACATGGTTCTTTTTCTTTAAGATTTACTTATTTATTATGTATAGTGTTCTGTCTGTATGCATGCCTATATATCAGAAAAGGGCATCAAATCCTGTTATAGGTGATTATGAGCTACCATGTGGTTGCTGGGAATTGAACTCAGGACCCCTGGAAGAGCAGCCAGTGCTCTTAACGACTAAATCATCTCTCCAGCCCAAATGTACATGTCTCTTTTAAAAAATGGTTTATTTATTTATTGGTATTTTGCCGGCATGTATGCCTGTATGACAGTGTCAGATCCCCTGGAACTTGAGTTAGACAGTTGTGAACTGCTATGTATGTGGGTGCTGGGAATTGAACCCAGGGTCTCTGGAAGAGCAGCCAGTGCTCTTTCCCACTGAGCCATCTCTCCAGCCCCACGAATGCATGTTTTTTAAAAAAACAAGTAAAACAAGCAGGCGATGGTGGCACACACCTTTAATCCCAGCATTAGGAAGTAGAGGCAGACAGATCTCTCTAAATTCAAGGCCAGTCTGGTCTACAGAGCTAGTTCCAGGACAGCTAGGGTTGTTACACAGAGAAACCCTGTCTCAAAAAAACAAAAACAAACAAATAAACAAAAACAGAAAACCCGACAAGCCCTGGACACCATCCTGGTTGTTCTCCTGGACTCTAATGGTCTGCTATTCCCAAGTTTCTAGATGGAATTCTGAGGTCACCAGCTATGCAGCCCCCCAGACAGGCCAGGGGCATCTGTAGCTTCTGCTACTTCTCTACCCGAGTTGCACAGAGCCCCACCCTGGACAGGCTACAAAAGCTTGAATAAGATGCCCTGGGAGCCTCAGGATATAGAGTAGGCCAACAGGATGACACACTGTGGAACTTGGCAACCATAAGAAGTAGTATATTGATAGTCTGTGTAATAATATATATATTTAGGGGGAATGGTAGACAGCAATATGGAATATAATTCAATGAGTAAAGGCACTTGTCATTGAGTCTCTGGGAAGTAAATGATACAAAGAAGGAACTGACTTCTCAATGTCACCCTTGGACCTCCACACTCTGGGCTATACAATGTGCACTCCCTCCAAAAAAAGGGGGGGGGTGGTAATAAAAGGGTGCATGTAATCATTTCGGATTCTGATGTCACAGATTGTTTCTAAAGCAGGACTGGCCTCAAACCCAGAGCTCAACAGCCCCTCTACCTTCAGCGTCCCAAGTGGCTAAGGCGTGTGTCAGCCACCACACTCAGTTGATCACAACATATCTGCTTGTTCTCTTGCTTCTTCTTTTAATTAGACAGGGTCTCTTGTACCACACGCATGTGCATGTGTTTCTAGTGTCTTAATAAAGCTGACCAGTGAGGAAAGATCAATCTGTCTCCCCACCCCCCAGTGCTTGCATCCCCACCCCCCAGTGCTTGCAGTACAAGTGTGTGTTAATGTGTTTGCCTTCCTACATGGATGCTGGAGACCCAAAACTCAGGTCCTTGGGTAACTTTACCCATTTAGCTACCTTTCCAGTCACTGGCTTCAAACAATTTTTATTTACATGTACATGTGTCTGAGTGAAGACAAAGTGGGCATCAGGCCCCGGGGTGCTACAGCTCAGATGGTTGTGAGCTACCATCTGGGTGCTGGGAACTGAACTCAGGCCCCTGCAGGAGTAGCAAGTACTCTGAAGAGCCACAAATGTGTGTCACAGTACACATGTGGAGGACGAACCATCAAAGTGGATTCTCTCCTTCCACCATGTTAATCCTAGGGATGGAGCTGGAGCCAGATTTTGAGGCAGCACTTTAACTTGATGATCCACCGTCTTAGCTCAGGAACTTTTGATTTATCTTCCTGCTTCCACCTCCCAAGGGCTGAGATGATGGTCTTAATAATATGCCAACTTCGATGTGTCCAACTTACATGCCACAAGCCACAGCCAACTACAGCAATGAATGCAGAACAATACAAAATGATAATTTATTAAAACAATGTGATTTTTCACCTTTTGTTGTAATGCGAGTGCATGGTTTCTAAGCATGTACCCTACAATGGCAATGTCATGTTGAAATGTCAAGAGTCTGACCCCAGTCGTGGGCAGCTTGGGACAGGGACTGAATGGAGAACAGAATGAACTGGACAGGCAATGGGGTAAGGCAGGGAGGGGTACATACTGCAGCAAGGCTTTGGTCTTGCGTGTGGGGTCATCGGGCCGGAAATTTTTGTACTCTTCTACTTCCTTCTCCAAGGACAGAAGCTGGCTCTGCAGTTTGCTGCGCAGGGTTGGCAGTGACTCCCGTATGTGGTTGGTCAGTTGCTGTAGGGGACAGGTAAGCGTCAGTCAGAACACCCAGAGCTGTGGGTGCAAGCGAACGAGAGCCACAAAACTCTAGACAAAAACATCAGGACATGGACAGAAGCTGGATGGATGGCACAAGGCACTGCAGAAAGCCCGTAGGCAGATGTTGAACAACATCCAGTGCCGTGGATGGTCCAACTGAGATCCAAAGGTATACTGAGAAGTAGTGGGGGCACAGCTGCAGGGAGATGGGAGGGAGAGGAAGGGACAGAGCAAAAGCACGTCAGAGCAGGTGGATTCCCATCAACAGAGAAGACGAGGATTCTGAAGACAAAACGCTAGAGGAGGGGAGTAGATGAGGCTCCTGCTTGTGCTGAGTTCAAGTCCTGCTGTTCTCAAGGGAAGCAACAGGCCTCAGGCAGGCTGGGTGCTCACAGCTCTAGCTTTTACAACTCTTCTTTACCTATTATTGTGGGGGTGGGAAGAGCACATGCCTGCATGGAGGTCAGAGGACAGTTTCATGGAGTCCACTGCTTTCTTCTACCTATATATGACTTTTGGGGATTGAAATCAGGTCCTTAAGTATGAGTGGCAGGTGGCTGTACCTTCGGAGCCACCTGTGGACCATAATCCTGGGCTTACAGAGAGGAGCAGGGACAACCAGCCCCACAAAACACCCTTCGATTCAAGAGGACTGGCCAGTCTACACACCTGGCTCTCAAGCAGCCCCAGGGCCTGTGGAGGGTTTTCCATCCTACCTGTCCTTCCTCACTCTGCCCAGGCCCAATGGTCCCCTACCTACAAGACACACTGCCCAATTCCTGTTCCAGTTGCTCTAAGAATGAGCTTCATTTTGCAGTGATCCCCAGCTGTAGTTAACATGGACTTTATCTGATAGCTTGTTTACTGGCTGGCACATTGGACCTTCTCAAAGGACAACTGCCCTTGTACACAGTGCCTCTGCCCCAGTCCATGCATAACTGAGGGACTTGGCTGTTATTTTTTGATTCAGGCAGACTCTCATTTATCCCAGATTATGTAGCTGAGAGATGCCCTTGGATTCCTGATCTGAGCTGAGCGCTGGGATTACAGATGCAGCATAACACTGATTTATGTGGTGCTGGAGAAGGAACCCAGGGCTTCCCACGGGCTAGGTTGGCACTATACTGCTATGCAACACTCCTAGCCCCTAACAAGTAGATTCCAGACAGGTGCTCTAGCATGGAGCCAGAGCCTAACACCCTCACTGGGGATTCTGGTCTCTGCCTCTGTCTGCACTTATTAGTTTTCTGTTTCATGACTGTGAAAAACATGACAGTCCCCGGAGACTATTCCCTTTCATACAAGGTATATGCCCTGTGCTGCAGACATGTGGCCTCACTGACTTCTACCCTAGGAAACAGAAGGGACAGCTATTCTCCCTTGGTGGGTAAGAGGAGGGAGGCATGGGAAAGCTGGGCCGCCAACTACTGCTTGCTCAGAGGCTGGGAAGGGTTTTAGATCCCAGCAGTCCACGCTGCACACCTTCCCACTTAGCTGCAGTCACCAGCCTGGACCGACTGTTACCAACCCCAAGACTGCAGTGGCCTTGAAAACAACAGCGACACTAAGATTCAAATAGTCACAACACCAGCTCATGACTTACCCAGTGCTCAACAGGCCTGCAATGAAAAGCACGCAGGGCAGGAATAAGAAGAGAGTGGCAGCCTTGTTACTTGCCAGAGCCTGAGAATGGCAGACTGCCCTACTCTACATGGAGCCTCAAACCTCAGCTGTACCTGATTCAGGGTCTTCTGTAAGTGTGGGGTACCCATTCGGTCAGCCATGTGCCGGTAGGCTGGGTGAGAAAGGAAGAACTTCCTCTCAGCTGCCAGAGCAGCCCGGATGTCCTTTTTGCCCTCGATGTCTTTCTGGCTGCGGTTGACCACACCAATGTAGCCTAGAGAGAGAAGGTCAAGGCATGCATTACACCAGGAAGGACACAGAGCTGTGCTCCCAGTGTTGACCTGGCTCGGCTCGGCCAGTAAAAGAAACAGACTGGCCCCACAAATTACTGACCGAAGAGGGCACAGGATGGTGGAGACCTCACTAGGGATAAGAAAGCAATGGAAGGTAGCTGGGGAAGGCAACTTGAAACATGGAAGGAAGTCTCCAGACTGAGCTTCAAGGATAACTGAAGGGTAGAAGGGACAGCTCAACAGGGACAGTCCTGAACAACCGTGGAAAGCCCTGGCTCCCACTCCAGCACCACGAAATAAAGACAGTTGTGCAGTTAAAAGTACTTCCCCCTTGTGCCTGGTAGTATTTGTCATTACTAAGAGCTAGAGTCATCTGGAAGAGGAACTTAACTGAGGAACTAACTCTATCAGATTGGCCTGTAGGCATTTTCTTTATTATGAGTGCTGCAGGAGTGCCCAGCTCACTGTGAGTAGTGCCACCCCTGAACTGGTGGTCCAGTATTAGAAAGCGGGCTGAAGATGGCGTGGTGGTGCACGCCTTTAATCCCAGCTCTAGGGAGGCAGAGGCAGGACCTGAGTTCATGGTAGCCTGGTCTACAGAGTAAGTTCCAGGACAACCAGGGCTGCACTATACAGAGAAACCCTGTCTCAAAAACACGCCCCTCCCCGAAAAAGAAAGTAGGCAGAGCAGGTTACAGGGGGAAAGCAAGCCAACAAGCAGGTTCCCTGTGGCCTGTGCTTCAGTTCCTGACTTAGCTTCCTTCCATGATGGGCTGCAAACTGTAAGCCAAATAAAGCCTCTCCTCTCCAAGCTGCTTCTAGCCATGGTGTCTATCACAGTAACAGAAAGCACACTAGGACACTCCTCTTCCCCAGTACCTCTGTCAGTCAGTGGCTCGTGGATGTCTCTAACTTCAGCCTGTGGCTTCCAAAAGGGCTGCACATACCCAAACTCATTGCCACAGTGAGTTTAAAAAGAAATTAAAAAGAAGCCGGGCGGTGGTGGCGCACGCCTTTAATCCCAGCACTCGGGAGACAGAAGCAGGCGGATCTCTGTGAGTTCGAGGCCAGCCTGGTCTACAAGAGCTAGTTCCAGGACAGGCACCAAAGCTACAGAGAAACCCTATCTCGAAAAACCAAAAATAAATAAATAAATAAAAATAAAGACATAAACACATTCCAAAACAAAAACACCATCAACAACAAACACCTGGAAAACAAGGTAAAGAGAAGATAGCCTATCTTTTCATCATATTAAAACCCACTACAGCCAGCACATGGCTCAGCAGTAAAATGGCTAGCTGCCAGGCCTGATGACCTGAGTTTGACCTCCCAGAATTCATGTGATAGACAGAGAATTGACTCTAAAATGTTGTCTCCTGACCTCCACACCCAAGTTGTGGCACCTCCCCGCCATAAACATCATCATGCATACCCCATAGCCATATGCAAATAATAAATGAAGTAAAACCCATGAGATTCAGGCTTGGTGGTCCATGACTGAGAAGTCTGAGGAGGAAGGTGCTAAGTTAAAGGTGGCCCTGCATTATGTCATGATAGTCACCGGGCATACAGTCCTTAAAAACAAAAATATGGGCCGGGCGGTGGTGGTGCACGCCTTTAATCCCAGCACTAGGGAGGCAGGTGGATCTCTGTGAGCTCAAGGCCAGCCTGGTCTACAGAGCTAGTTCCAGGACAGGCTCCAAAGTCACAGAGAAACCCTGTCTCGAAAAACAAAACAAACAAACAAACAAACAAACAAAAATGTCAAAAATGAAAATTAACAAAAATAAAATATACATATGCATATGTAAGTGAATAAGCCCAATGTGGCAGTACATATTAGAACCCCAGCTGAGGCTGAGGCAGGAGGCTCATGGCCAGCCCGTCTCAAACACCAACAACAAAACAAAGCACCATATATACAGTAACCCAAAAAGGATGGGTGCTCAGGGCAACAGTCACACGGTAGCTGTGTGAGTCTGTAAAGTAGGAGGGGAGACGCAGTGGAAGAGCCAGGTCCTCACAAGTGGGGAGGAAGGGAGAGATGTCATTCTTGGGAAGACAGAGGGAGACAGAGGTCGTGTAACTGCCGTCATAAAGGAAGAGGAGGATGAGGTCATGAGTCCAAATGGATGGATTCTCAGTACAACCAGTGCCTGAAGATGCTGAGCAACCCTTGGTCTAAGGAGGAGCACTCCCAGTTGTGGAGCGGAGCCAGAAGGCCTCACTTCTTTAGTCCCAGCATTCCATCCCTCAGCCTCCACTAGCTAGGGAAGCACTTCTCAGCCCCACTCCAAGGAGCTGGAATCAGTTCCTCCTTCTACCTTTATGTGAATTCTAAAGTCAGGTCCTCAGTGCTTTACCCCAAGCTGTCTTCAAACTCATGATCCTTCCACTTCAGGCTTTTGAATGTAGGACTGATGGGTGTGTGTCCATGCCTGGCTATCCTCCAATGCCTAAGCATCACCATCTACATATTGGAAAATGACGGCTCTAGGGTCCTTCAATAGGTGGAATCAAGCAGTATGAGTCTCTTTGCTGTGTTCTGTTTGTGTAGCTGGAGAATGAACCTTGTTCCTAGCATATGGTGGGCAAGGGCTCTACCACTGAGATTCATTCCTAGAACCTTTTGAAAAAGCATTTTATATTTGTTTGTTTGAGATGAGGTCTCATGTAGCTCAGCCTGGCATAGAACATGCTATGTAGCCAAAAATGACCTGGAATTTCTGACCCCATCTCTATCTCCAGAGTGCTGGGATTATAGCATACACCAAGCCTGGCTGCCTACTTGCGTCCTAAGGTTCCAGAAGACAGCTGTAATTCAGAACCGCTGTAGACCCACCCCAGCCCTGCATACCTCTTCTCAAGGGCAGTAGCTTGTTTTCAAGGACATCTCTGGCATCTGTGCCTTCATCCATCAGGTCCAGCTTGGTGATAACACCGATGGTCCGTAGGCCTGAAAGAGCCCGGAAGTCAGAAGGGGTCATGAGAAAGGGCCCCTGGGGTCCTCTGACAGGGGATGAGACAAGACAAGTCAGTCATTGTGTCGTTTTGCCTGGATGCCTGTTGGCAGTGTGAAATGACAATTAAGCTCCAATGACTCTATCAAGAGGCAAGTGCTTTCTCAATAAACAGTGGCCAAGAATGTAAGTGGGTCACAGCAGAACCAGGGAGCATCATGGAAACTAGAATCTTCCCCTACCCATTCCCAACATTACACCTGAATCAGAACAACTGTTTCCAGGGCTCCTTGTTACCTGGCTCAAGTTCCACTCCAAGGACCACACCAAAGTTCTCACCACGTCTGCCAAAGTTAGTACACCCCACTGCAAAGCTACCCCCCACATCCACTATGTGTCTGGGCCCCACCTCTACTAATAATCCCCACAGCCAAAAATTTTTTAGTTTGGGATTGTGATCACAATTCACCTGAACAGTTTGTAAGCTGAGCTTCCAAGCCAGGGTAGAAGATGGTGCAACTCCACGGACCATACTTACTTTAGCATTCACAAACCCTAGGCTCCTCCCCAGTGCCAGCTAAGCTGTAGAGTACTTGGCAAGGAGCCTGCAGCTCTTTCCTAAGGACCCAATTATAATGGGCATGTTGGTACATACCTGTAATCTTAGCACTCAGGAGGTAGAGGCAGGAGGATCAAAAGTTTAAGGTCATCTTTAGCTACACAGGGTTTGAAACCAAGCTGCACTACACAAGGTTCTGTCTAAGTGAACAAGAACAACCTGACACATCAGGAACCCAGGCATAGGCTGGATACACATGTGCACATGTTACCTGTATGTACCACATGAGCAGGACACATCAGGAGCCAACAGAGGCCCACAGAGACTGGTATCAACTGGGAAATCACAGGTGACTGCACTAGCTGGCACCTTAAATATTCAGAGATAACAGGGAACAGGTCACACTACAAAAAGAAATGAATGGGAGGAGCCTGTGGCATGGGCTCCAATGGAAACATCTGTTGATAAGAACAGACACAGTGAGGATAAGGAGTGGGTAGCTAAACAATGGGGCTTCCACACAGAATAACACACTGTCACTACAGTATAAAATAGGGCAGGTGTGGTGCCGTGAACCTGCAATCCCAACACTTGGGAGCACAGGCATGTCTGATACTGGACTACCTCGGTCTATACAGTGAAGTCAGCTCAGCCAGGGCTACATTCTGAAACCACAACTGAAAATTAAAAAGCACAAAAAACCAAAGCAACAACCACAAAACAGGGGCACATTACAGATACACACACAAAAATAACGACAGACTGTCCCACTTTAAGAAATAACAGTTTGCCCAGTGATAGTGGCGCACGCCTGTAATCCCAGCACTCAGGAGACAGAGGCAGGTGGTTCTCTGTGAGTTCGAAGTCAGCCTGGTCTACAGGCAAGTTCCAGAAGATCAAAGCCGCTACTCAGAGAAGCCCTGCCTTGAAAAACCAAATAAGTAAACAAACAAGCACACACACAAATAAATAAATAAATTAGGTTTACATGTAAGAAAGACTCTAGGAGGAAGTTTGTCCAGGGCTATCTACATGAAAGCGGCGGGCTCTGTGGGCTCCTGGTTTTTCCACGGTAACTTTCTTTTCCATAATAACCATGAGTACTTTCAAAGACAAAAAAAAAAAAAAAAGAAGAAGAAGAAGAAAGGAAAAAATAACTCAAGGAGGTCAGTGTGCTCGCAGATGGCACCTCACCATGGTGATGTCCACTTTGCATTGTCTCATTAATACCTTCTCGTGGCCATGCCCATTCTGTGTGGACAGTGGGTAACATGACTGACATGTGCTGGAGGCCCCTTAGGAGGTCCAGCAAAGCCGTGTACTTCCAGCTCACTCTGCATTCTCATAGGCCTCCTCCCTCTCAAAATCTCTGCCAGGTTGTCCATGCTCTTTCCCCAGGTTTTATTTTTCCTTTTTTTTTGAGAGAGAGAAAGGTTCTAATGCAGCCCAGGCTTGCTCAAACTCGTATATAGCAGAAGATGAGCATAAACTCTTGATCCTCCTGCCTCACCTCTGGAGTACTTGTATTGCAGGTGTGCAGCACCACACCAAGTTCATGTAGTGATGGATTCTGTGTACTTAGCAAGCACACCACCAAATGAGCTATAGCCCAGGCCACCCCCAATGTTCCCATCTCAACAAAGAAGACTGTAGGCTGTAGACAGATGTGTCTGGAATTATAACTGTGTCCTGCGAACGCTGCTGCTAAAGATTGTGTCTTACTGATTTATATTTGCCATGGTTTTTTAATTTTACTAGATCAACTATTATTTTTTTGAGCATAAGTGTGTGGTGTGCCCATCTGTCCAGTGCACCATGTGCATGTCTGCTGCCCACAGAGCTCAGAAGAGGGCGTCAGGTTCCCTGGAACTGAAGTCACAGATTGTTACGAGCCACCATGTAGATGCTGGAAACCAAACTCATGTCCTCTGCAAAAACAGCGAATATTCTTTTTTTCCCTTCTCTTTTTTAGGCAGGGTCTCACTATGTAGCTCTGGATGGCCTTGAACTCACAGGGATCCACCTGCCTCTGCCTATCAAGTTCTAGGATTAAAGGTGTGTGTCACCATGCCCAGCAGAAAGTGCTCTTAACAGATGAGCCCTTGGATGGAACCTAGATCCTCACTTATGATGGGTTGCACCTCCAGTCTGTCCCTAGGCAATTCTACCACAGAGAAACAGCTGCAGACTAAAATTCAGACTTTAAATATCCACCAAAGGCTCATGTGCTAGACTATCTGCCTTTATGAAGTAAGGTCTCCCTGAAGCTTTTTGGTCACTGGGGCTCCACATCCCTTTTCTTATTCCGTTCTGTTCCCTGGGTATGAGGTGAGTGGGTTTGCTCCCCATATGCACAATGAAGTGCTGTCTCCTCATGGGGCACCAATCACAACCAGGAACCTCTGAAATGAGCCTAAATGAACCTGTATGCTCTTTAAAAGACAATGCCTATGTCAGGGTGTTGGTTCTACTGATGGAGAGTTGACTAGCACAGGCAGAAACCACCCTCCAGGGCTGACAGAGTGGTCCCCATCAGTACTTAACGATGAATGTCTATTTTAAGTGCTGCAAGAAGTGCCCATCACACAGGGGATGCTGAATCCCAGGAGACCTCTTTCTAACACAGTCCTGGGCCAGAAAGTGCACTAGGGAAGGGGCCTAGCACTACTAGAGGGAGCTGCTTCCCTGGGGCTGGACGGTTACCTTGGGGATCCACCTCCTTGGCCAGTTTGAGGGCATCTGAGTTGGCCAAGTCCATGTTGGCTGGAGTGACGGCAAGAATGAGGCTGCTCTCGCGGCTGATAAACTGCAGGATCATATCCTTGATCTGGTACTCAATGTCTGGCGGCTGGTCCCCCACTGGCACCTTAGTGATTCCTGGGAGATCGATGAGGGTCAGGTTCAACACTGAGGGTGAAACCAAAAAGCAAAAGTGGTTAGAGACTGGAAAGGGTTCAGAGCATACACACAGCCCAGCCCTGAAGAGACCTAGTTTGGACATCAGCAAGTTCCCAGGGGGAGCATTCCTAATACTCCTACTAGAACATACTTCTCCTATTTATTTATTTATTTGTTTGTTTGTTTGTTTATTTATTTATTTAAAGATTTATTTATTGTGTATAGAGTATTCTGCCTGCAAGCATGTCTTCAGGCCAGAAGAAGGCACCAGATCTCATTATAGATGGTTGTGAGCCACCATGTGGTTGCTGGGAATTGAACTCAGGCCCTTTGGAAAAGCAGGCAGTGCTCTTAACCACTGAGCCATCTCTCCAGCCCTAGAACATACTTCTGTGTGTATTTTGCATGTTTGGTGGATGTCCTTATGGGCACACGCATGTGGAGGTCAGTTCACCCACGTACTGTTCTCCACCATATTTATTCTTTTTAAAATTTATTAATTTTACAGAGAGAGAGAGAGAGAGAGAGAGAAAACATGTACACCAAGGTTCACAGATGGAGGTCAGAGAATATGTAGTAGTCAGTTCTCTCCTACCACATGGATTCTGGGAACTGAACTTGGTCATCACGCTTGCCAATAGATACCTTTACCTGGTGAGCTATTTTGCTGGCTCCTATACCGTATCTTTTGAGAAAGGGTCTCCTCACTGAGGAGAGCTACCTAGAGCTACCAACTCAGCTACACATTATCTGTCCCAGTATCCTGGTTCCAGAATTAAAGACACACACAATGCTGTGCTGTGCAGCTGCTGTGGGAGAATGCAGTCTTCACACTTCAACAGCAAGCATTCCACTCACTGAGCCATGGTCCTTCTTCTCACACCTTCTCTGTGTTTGAAGGAGAGTCTGAGTGTGTAGCCCAGATCAGCTGTGAACTTATTATGTTGCTCGGGCCAGGGCTGGAGTTCAGTTGGTAAAGTGCACACCTAGCACCCACAAAGCCCTGCATGCCATCCCTAGCACCACATAGTCATGTCTGGATGTGCATGTCTATAATCTTAGCACTGGTGACACACTAGCTTGAGGATGAGAAATTCAAGGTCATCTGAACCATATAAGGAGGCCAGTCTGGGTTACATGATATATTGTTTTAGGAAGGAAGGGAGAAAGGGAGGAAGGGAGGGAGGGAGGAAGAGAGAGAATAAATAGGGCCAATGAAATAGCTCAGTGGGTAAAGATTACTACCACCAAATCTGATAACCTGAGAGCAATTCCTGGGACTTACATGGTGGAAGGAGAGATAGACTCCTATAAGTTGTCCTCCAACCTACACATGTGCACCATATAATGTGAGAACACACACACAGAAAAGAAAATCTGAAGAAATATATATATTTTTTTAATTTATTTATTATGTATACAGTGTTCAGCCTCCTTGTATGCCCGCATGCCAGAGCAGGGCGCCAGATCTCAGTACAGATGGTTATGAGGCCACCTTGTGGTTGCTGGGAATTGAACTCAGGACCTCTGGAAGAGCAGCCAGTGCTCTTAACCTCTGAGCCATCTCTCCAGCCCCTGAAGAAATATATTAAAAAAAAAAAAAAAAAAGAGCCAGGCAGTGGTGCACATCTTTAGTTCCAGCAGCTGGGAGGCAGAGGCAGGCACAGATGAGTTTGAGGCCAGATTGGTCTACAGAGTGAGTTCCAAGACAGCCAGGTCTACACAGAGGAACTCTGTCTCAAAAAGACCAAAAACAAAAACAAAAAAAGGAGAAAAAAGGAGCTGAGTAGTTAACAAATACTGGCTCTTGCAAAGGACCTGTGTACAACTCCCAGGACCTACACAATGACTCATAACCACCTGTAATTCCAGTTCCATGAGATATGACACCCTTTTCTGACTTCCTCAGACACTAGATGTGTGTGTGTGTGTGTGTGGTATGTATACAGACATCCAGGCAATATACATACACATAAAGTAAAATTTCAAAAACTTTTACTTTTTACAAAAATTTAGGTGCTTTCAGCATCAAACACAAAGTTCTTATGTCTTAGCCTACCAAGTGCTGGGGTTACAGGCATATACACTGCCATATCTGGCCCATTTTTATTTAAAATGTGGTACTGGGGATTGACTTCATGCTTGCTACACAAGTGCCTGACCACAGAGCTCCAACCTCAGTCCTGTTTTTTTTTTTTTTTTTTTGCTTTTGTTTGAGATGGGGTCTTAATATGTCCTCTGGCCCTTGTCTCACAGAACTGAGGTATAGGCATGCGTTCATGCGTCCATGCCCACTCCTGACCTCCCTCCCAAGGCTTCCTAGTCATGATGCATCTCTCAGATGCTCGGGAAGCAGAACAATCCTACTGGATATAAAAACTATACCAGCTCCCCTGGTCCCCATCCAAGCTACCTACCGTGTGGTGAGTAGACCCGAAGGTTGATGGGCACTGGGGAGATGCCTTTGTTGGTCCCCGTGACCCGGTCAGTCTCCGCTTCGATCTCCTGCCGGACTTCATCGAAGTCTGTAAACTTTTTGGACTTGCAGTGCAAAAACTCCGCATATTCTGACACAGAGATAAGAACAGATGTTCAAGGTGAGAAAGAGGTGGTGTGCTGGGGTGGAGGGTGCCCAAGAACATACAGTATGCCAGGCAGAGAAGAAAGGAAACCACTTCAGTTCCTACAGAAACTTGAGGAACATGGCATTTGTTCTTTCTTTCATTTTATCAGGTTGGCTTATATTTTGAGACAGTCTCACTACGTAGTTCTGGGCTTAAACTCAGACATTTGTCTGTCTTTGCAAGGATTAAAGGTGTATACCACCAGACCTGGCTCATTCTTCTTCTTCTTTTTTCCTGTTTTTCGAGACAGGGTTTCTCTGTGTAGCCCTGGCTGTCCTGGAACACACTTTGTGTACTTTGTGAACCAGGCTGGCCTCAAACTCACAGAGATCTGCCTGCCTCTGCCTCCCGAGTGCTGGAATTAAAGGTGTGTACCACCACCGCCCATCATTCCTTTTAAATTCTATTTTTGTGTATGAGTATTCATACACATATGCACGCATGCATGTGGCAGTTAGACACTAACCTCAGATTTCCTTCCTCGACTGCTCTCCACCTTACTTTTTGAGACAATGCCTCTGAAAGAGCCCACGGTTTGTCAATTGGGCTAGGCTGGCTGGCCATGAAGCTGCAGCAACCCTTCCTTCCTTCTCCACCACTGCAGGGCACCCAACACCTAACCTTTTACAAAGGGTACTGAGGACAAACTTAGGTCCTCATATTTTGTGACAAACCCCTCACTGACAGACTTTTTTTCTTCTTTTTGATAAAGGGTCCCAGGTTAATCTAGAGCTCACTGCACAGTTCGGGAAGGACTGACAGTTGAGATCCATTGCCTCGGGCTCCCAAACGCTGGGAAGAGCTGGATACTGCAGCACACACCTGGGATCCGGGCACTTAGGAGACTGAGGAAGAAGGATATAAGATGAAGGCCAAACTGAGCCACACAGGATATATTGACAAAACACAAGATAAGCAGGTGTTGTAAGCAGGTGCTGTGTTTGGACTGCAGGCATCAGCTGCCAGGCTGGGGTCTGGATGCCTGAATTTTTCAAGAAAAGGCTGAGGAAGTGCCAACACTCATTCTCAAAGTCTGCATGACACACTCTAGGTAATACTGTGGGGCAGCGAGGCACCCTGCAGAGAGGAGCCAGGATGGGTACTGTGTGGAGCAAACCAAAATAACTTGGTCGTCCAAATCACAGAACCACAAGGCAAGTGGCCTCAGAGAAGAGCAGCCACAGGGAGCTTGCGACCAGAGGCCTGAGTGGGGAAAAGTCTCCACAGGTAGAGCTAGCTCAGCAGCTCATTCGGCAGAACCCTCAGCAGGCATACAGGAAGCCTGGGAGACCCCAACACGTCATAACACAGCTGGTAACAAGGGTCTGTTATCGTGGATCCAGGGATGTGGAGGCAGAGGGTTAGGAATGGGAGCCCAGCCTGGGCTACATGAGACCCTGCCTTAAGAAAAATAAAGCATTTAGCCAGAGGTGACTCAGAAGTTAAGAGCCCTTGTAGTATAAACAGGAGTGTAGGGCCCGGGTCTACCCTTGCTCCTGGGGTCCAGCTAAAATATTCTGTACAGGTGCTCCCTCTGCCCCGCCTGGTGATTAGCTGTAGAGCATTGTTTACTCCATGTTGGGTGTGGCAATTTCCCACCTGCCTAGGCATTCCTTGTGCAGCAGCTAGGTATTTAAGGATTTCCCCAAAGTTGAATAAACGGGATTCGGCTGATCTCCTTTCGAATGACCCAGGTCTCTTGTGTTGTTCTTTCAATCTCCAGGCCCTTTCCCAACTCGCGTACGGTACAGTGGCACGCGAACTGTACCAAGAGGGTAACACAGAATCGGGTGCTATACATGAGGATGGGAATTTGGATCTCAGCACCCACATACCAGCCAGGTGTCCCCACAAATGTCTATAAGGGAGAGAGGCTCACTGGGGCTTGCTAACTTCCAGCCTAGCAAAAACAAAACAAGCCCAGCATAGTGGCGCACACCTTTAATCCCAGCACTCAGAAGGCAGAGGCCAGGAGGATCTCTGTGAGTTCAAGGCAGGCCTCCTCCTCTAGCCTCTGCATGTGTGCAGGTGCACATCAATACACATGTGCACACTCATGCACACAGACACACAAACATAATGTCCATTTCACAGACATGCAGAGAGAACATAGGAGCTCAGAGATGGCACAGGGACTGGGTAGACCGGGTCAGACCACCTGGCAGGGATAGTGACTCTCAAATTCAATGACCTCAGCAGGACCAAGTCTGTGTCTAGCATAAATGCTGGCCACCCAACAGCAGGACCAGTGAGGGTGTGGGCAGGAGGCTCTGGGACACATTATCAGCTGACCCACTTCCCAAGGGCAGCCTTTCTCTGGCCTTCCAGGGGACAAGCGGAAACACTCTTCCTGCAGCTGCTACTAAAAATGGATCAGTTCTCTTCCTGATCAGGCAGTCAGCAAGTATGAGATGGTGGCAGGGTAAGGTAGCAGAAGCAGAGCCACAGCCGGATCTGGCTCCTCTCCTCCTCTCTCCCTGCAGGGCCTTTCTGCCAGTCACCCTTTCCCATCTTTACTTTGATGGGGCTGGAAGCTGCCAGCAGCAGCAGCACCCAGGTGCCCAGTGTTTGCTGCAGTTGTTAGCTTAACCAGCACTGGAGGCCTCACCTGGGCTCCTTTCATCAGGAAAGCAGACATCCCAAAAATCTGTATGAGGACAGAAAGATTGGCAACCAGCGACCTGAAGAAGTGTGGAAAAATTCTTGGGGGAGAGGGCTCTGTTTTAACACGAGAGACTCCAGAGAGGGTATGACATTCATATAAGCCACGTAGCAACTTTGACATAAATGCCTGCTTTAAGCTTATCAGGGCGGCCAGCACCTATAGCTCCGAGCAGTCCAGTCACCAAAGGCAGGATCATGAGTTAGAAGCCAGCCTGGGCTACGTAGTGAAGACTTGCCTTAAAAAGAACCTCTCACTGGGTGGTGGTGGTGCACGCCTTTAATCCCAGCACTCAGGAAGCAGAGGCAGGAGGATCTTTGTGAGTTTGAGGCCAGCCTGGTCTACAAGAGGTAGTCCAGGACAGACTCCAAAGCTACAGAGAAACCCTGTCTCAAAAAAAACCAAAAACCCAAAACAAAACAAGAACCTCTCACCGGGCGATGGAGGTGCACACCTTTAATCCCAGCACTTGGGAGGCAGAGGCAGGTGGATCTCAGTGAGTTCGAGGCATGGTCTACAAAATGAGTTCAAGGACAGCCAGCCAAGATTGTTACACAGAGAAACCCTGTCTTGAAAAATCAAAAAAGAACCTCTCAAGGCTGAGGACTCAGTCAGTGAAGTGAGTGCTTGCAATGCAAACACGAGGACCAGCATTTGATTCACAGAGCTCACACTAGTAAGACAAGCGTGGTAGTGCACGCCTGTAACCCCAGGGCTTGGGAGACCAAGACAGGCCTAACTGGCCAGTCAGCCTACCTCAAACAGCTAGTCCAAGGCAAAGAGAGCCTCAGATAAGTTCCCTGTTAATGCACATGCTCAAATGTTAAATCAAAGAATGTGCTGGATGCCTTAAGGCTGAGCTCCCTGCCAGTTGGTCCTAAACAGCCTAGGCCACACCTCTAAGCCACTGCCAATCCAGGTTTCCATGGTGACAAAGCCAGTCCACTGGTCCCTGTGCCAATACTGCAAGCATTCTGACAGTCACATACCCACTGGAAGCAGAGTGGATTCCCCCAGGCCCTTCCCTGCACAAGGCTTTCCCAGCGGCTCACAGCTGGTTACACAGGCCCCACTTAAGGCCCTGCGCACAGCAGGGATAAGGGAAGAAACCAAAGGTGGGCCTTGGTCAGCAGTCATACTGCTAATCCTGGTGGGCCAGCCAGCCTTCAGGTGGTTCTGAACCACCACGTGCTGGGAACTGAACGCAGCCCTTTAGAAGAGCAGCCAAAGCTCTTAACCTCTGAGCCATCTCTCCAGCCCAGGAAGGGGGTTTCTAATGAGCTTCTGTCTGCCAAGATGTAGCTATAAACAAGGGCTGGGTGTGGATCACTACATTCTCCAGCACCTGGGTCTGCTTCCTAAGATGTATGTAGGTGTTAGAAGATGGAAGCAGTGAGACTTCACCCACATTCTGGCAAAAACGCAGCCATTGTGGCCAGCTCCTGACGCCTAGGACCACTACATTTGCCTACTTTAGATCTAGCATTGGTATGCATGTCTGGACAAGAACACCTGGGGGTTCAGACACACTTTGGAGACCCCTGGATACACCCAACAACCAAACAGGATCTGTCAACCTAGAGGATTTGCATGAATGGAAGGCCAGCCCAGGTGAGGTAATAAGTTCCAGTCTCAAACAAACAAACCAAGAGGGCGCTGGAGCTGGCTCAACAGCCAAGAGTGCTATTCCTGAAAAAGACTGAGTTTGGTTCTCAACACCCACATTAGGTAGCTCACACCTATAATTCCAACTCCAAAGGATCCAACACCTCTGAATTCTACAGGCATCTACATGCATACCCATCCATCCATCCACCCATCCACCCATCCACCCATCTATCCATCCATCCACCCACCCACCCACCCACCCACCCATCCATCCATCCATCCATCCATCCATCCATCCACACACACATGCATGTACATACTTTAAAATAATAAACCTAAAAGAATAGGAGTGGGTTTAGATAAAACTCAGTTTGGTAGAGAGCCTTTTGACCCCAGCACTACATAAACCCTATGTGGTGGCACACTCCTGTAACCCAGCACTAGGGAGGTAGGGAAAGGAGGATCAGGAGTTCAAGGTCACTTTCAGCTACTTAGTGAGTTTGAGGCTGGGCTCTGTGACACTCTGCCTCAAAAATAAAACAAGCAAACAAACAGCATACAGGATGTGTGTACACAGGCTACTCAGAGCCTGGGGCAGGAGCATTAGCACAGCACTCACTAGTTCTGCTCCACCTCTGGTCTGGAACAACAGGGGCTGTCTCCTTGTCTAGGGTAGACAGTTACTCTGGAGCAACTAGGCCCCAACTTGAGCCACACCTGCTTCGGGCTGTTTTTTTCTTAGATCAAGAAGCACCCCAAAGTATGGTTTTGTATGCTACTGATGACCACCCAGGCCTTGGTCTTCCACCAGTCCTTTTGAAGACACGGGTT
This sequence comes from Chionomys nivalis, assembly GCF_950005125.1. Taxonomy (NCBI): domain Eukaryota; kingdom Metazoa; phylum Chordata; class Mammalia; order Rodentia; family Cricetidae; genus Chionomys; species Chionomys nivalis. The sequence goes on along the minus strand of NC_080089.1, from coordinate 20,947,928 downwards.
CAAAAAAGGGCCCCCATGGCCAAACAGCCTAGCGAAGGAGGTACTGGATAAGAAATGGTGGATAGTTCCATGCACTTTCCAGTCTTTAGACCACGCAGATGGAGCACGGACGAAGGATTCAAGGCCCCAAGAGGGGTGTCAGGAAAGAAAGGACAGCAAAGTATTTCAGCATCCCCCTGCCTCTGTGTATCTCCTGTTCTAGTGAGGAAGAGACAGAGGGAGAACACCAACAACACAGCTGGACATAGTGAGGCACATCTGTAATCTCAGGATGTTGGAGATAGAGCAAAGAGGATCAGGAGTTCAGGACTAGCTTCAAATATAAGCAAATTCAAGGCCAGCCCGGGCTACACGAGATTTGTTCTCAAACAAAACTCAATCTGACTCAAGATAGTACAGTTTTATCTAACAAGGAATCCCGTGGGACGTGGTAAGGGCCAGAGTGGGAACACAGATGTTTGAGGTGCAATGAGGAGGCATGGCTGTCTCTGGGGAGCAAGAGGGGCTGGGCTCTGACCATGTCCTGGCATTTCTTTTCTGGCACAGTGATCACAGACCAAAGTCAGGATGAAGGTTGGGGATGGGATGGGAGTCTTCCTCTACTCCTGTACCCACAGTTTAGCAGGATAATTCTGGGTGAAGGCAGGGTTCACTCGTGGGCCACTAGGCTTCCTGGAGCCTGTGGTCCTAGGTAATTTTTAAACAGCATTAGCTACTAGTCATGGCTCAGCAAACCAGCCTGAACAAGAAGCCACAAGGCACTTGGGTGTCTAAAGTTCTGAAGGGGAGGGCCTTGGTCTGGTCATGAAGCCTATCTTTAGATTCCTGAACCTCGAAGAGCAGCGGTCACTGGGGTATGGAGAACACGGGTCAGTCCAAATGGCTGGCTCTGCAGCTTTGGTCCCAAGCACCAGTGTGAGGAACTTCATCTCTAGGGTGGGCTCACCTATCCCTCTCCCACCTCTCTACCCACTATTGCTATGACTTAGAATGTGCTCCCAGGGACCCTGGCCTAGGGCACATCTGAAGCCAGATCCGCTCTCTAACCAGCCCAGCTGAGCACAGTGAATGTGTGTCTGCAGCGTCTACTAGGACAGGCTGGGGAGACGACCAGCATGGTGACAACACCACACACCTGGAAGAAACGCAAAGGCTGCCTCTCCAACAGACACTTCTAATGTCATCCTGCCCCAAATAGTCACACCTAGTAGCCTGCTCCAGCCTCCTCGCATGTGCCTGGTCACATCCCTTAGAGCAGCCGCAACAAGGATCTAAGTAACCCTCCTTTGGGACTCAGGCAAGAGGTGGGAAAGTTTGGGCTCCCTCCAAGAGGGAGGAAAGTCAGGGACTGATCTGACCCTTTACGAAGGTCAGCTCTAGGCAGGTGTTCCCCACTTCAATGGTTCCTTTTGTGGGCTTTCCCTCAACCCTACCCAGACCCACAGAGCCTCAGGTTTCCAGTAGACTTTGGCAGCTCAGGAACCTCCCTCCATACACACCAGGTCTGTTAGGCACCAACACCCCCTCTTCCCTGCACATTCCAGTCAGGCCTTGAGGTATGCTGTTCCAGCTATCAGGGAAGCTGCAAATGGAGGATCAAAAGTTCAAGGCCTACCTGGAACAGAGTGAATTTAAAGTCTACCTAGCCTACAAAATGAAAAGCTGAAAAATCGCAGTTGGAGGGACTGGGAATATCACTCAGCAAGGTGCTAAGCTAGTTTGAATGAGGGTCCTGGGATCCACCCAATACCCCATAAACCATGTATGGTGGTGCATAATTAAAATGCAAGTACTTGGCAGGTAGGAAGGCCAAGAGCTCAAGACTGTCCCCAGATACAAGTGGAGACCAGCCAGAGCTAGCCAGTCTAAACAAACAAACAAACAAACAAACAAACAAACAGGCAGGGCTAGGGATGCAGCTTGGAGCACTTGCACGTACCCAAAGCCTTAGGAGCATTCCCCAGTACCAGAAACACGCAAAGTAACTGTCCACTCCTGCGATGCCTATGCTGTCTGTCACCTTCCCCCTCTTCCCAGCACCTTTTCCCTGGGAACATAGGGTGGTACTCAGTCTCTGGACCAGCCTGTGATAAACTGTGAGTGCTCAATGAACCACCACTGGTGGCAGCCTCTATAACAAAAGCAATGGCCTTCCAAATAGGAATCAGCTGATCTGCTGTCCCAACAAACTGTCTCCAGACAATCTAGCAATAGCAAGCATAAAACTACAGTGAATGGGCCAGAAAGATGACTCAGGAGGGAAGACACCATCCTGACAACCTGAGCTGGATCCCAGGCACCCACATGGCGGAAGGACAGGACTCCTGCAAAGCTGTCTTCTGATTTCCATGTATGTGTGCGCGTGCGCGCGCACACACAGACACAGACACACAAAATAAGAAGATGAATACAAAGAAGAGGGCTAGAGAGATGAATCAACAATAAAGAGCATACAGGACTCAAACTTGGTTCTTGGGACCTAGGTAAGGTGGCTTAGGACCCCTGAGCTCCAGGAGATCTGGTGGATTTCTGCCTCTGTTTCTGTATCTGCATTCAGATGTATACGCCCACACATCGACACATGCATACACATGATTTAACAAATAAAATAAGGGGCTGAAGAGATGGGTCAGGGGTTAAGAGTACTTGGTTCAAGTCCCTGCACCCATACAGTGCCTGTAACTCCTGTTCCTGGGAATCTAATGCCTTCTTCGGACCTCCACAAGGACCACACACACATGTGAGCAGACATATATGCAGGTGAGATATCCATACAATTAAAAATAAAGATATAAAAAATTTTTAAAAATAAATTAAAACTACGAACTACAGTAAAATTAAGCATGGTGGCTCACCTAGTACTGTCATCCTAGCGCTCAGGTCCAAGAGAGCTGGGCCAGTCTGGGTACCAGCTGTTCAAACAAGCAACCAACCCTGCAGGTATAAAGCTAGCACTGCTCATCAAGGGCCTGGCACATGATTAACTGGTTTTCCCATTATCTTTACTCTGCAGACAGGGTGCCCACAGAGAAGCCAGCACAGGAACCTGGAAAGGCTTGGCTCCCTTCCCTGCTTACCCAGGCAGGCTTTCCCAGGGTAGCCAGGGACCAGAAGCAGCAACAATGCCAGCTGGTATCCCATGAAAAAGTGCAAAACGGGGATTCCTAAGGTGAGGCAGAGCCCTTCAGGCAATGAGAGCAGCATAGGAAGAGTTGCCTTTCCCAGTATAGCTGACTGCAGCCCGTCCTGCAGCCTTTAATGAGGCAGAACCCACAAAGGGGCACTGTGCACCAAACCTCCAGGTCTCAATGGGACCAGGATAAAGAAAAACAGCAGGCCTTTGGAAGGCAAGGTGTCAGGTCATGAGCATCCCAAGTCAGGGGCCCACTAGAAATGCAGGGAACCTGGCCATGCCTCAGTTTCCCCAACTGTAAATTTAGTTGTAGGGCACGTGGGGGGAAAACTGGCAGCATGAGACCATGGACTGGGCCTCAAATGACAGGCACAATGGTTCTTTTAATTGGGCCTGGTCTGTGACTGCACAGGAAGTATAGGGAAGCAATTAAAAAAAAAGATTTAGAAAGTAAAACCATGGTTCTAGTTGGGGATTCAGGGCTGCAGCTGGGGTGTTCACTGAGGTGTTTTTCATCTTCCTTTTACATGTGGGACCTTCAATTCCAACCAAGCCCACATCTGCACCCAGATGTGGCTCCCACGTAGGACTTGTTTGTTGTTGTTTGGAGACTGGGTGACCTTGATTCTGATCCTTCTGCCTCAGCCTCCCTAGTGCTGGGATTACAAGTATGCACCACCATGCCAGGCTTATACGACGCTGAGGATGGAACCTGGCCTTCCCACATGTTAGGCGAGCTGTCTGTGAACTATGCTGCCTTTGTATCCCTTATTTTACTAATTTATTTATATTTTATTTTTACTTTTTCTTGGTTTTTGTTTTGAATTTTTTTTTCTCATACCTGTTTTGGAAAAGATGAGCTGCAGAATGAGAGGCCTCCGGGTGACAATTCCTGATCCACGTGGAAGGAAGTCCCTGGGAGAAGAGAAAGCAGCAGAAATGACTCACACAGTCCAGCTAGAGAGGCAGGAAGTGTGATCACAGGCAGTGAGCAACTGTCTGTTGCAAACCTCAGCAAACACCAACCCCAGCTGCCCCCGCCCCCCCCCCCGGGCCTCAGGCTATGGGGGTCTGTGAAGAAGGCTGAGGACTCAGCTGTGTGGACAGTGTTGCTCTAGCACTCCACTAGGCCCTCTTTGTGTTGTATTCAGACAATGTTACAGTGGCAGAGTCCCAGAAGACTGAAGAAGGATCAAGTTCAAGGTCAGTCTGAACTAAAACAACCAACCACCAACAACCCAGGATGCTGAAGGCTGCGAGGCAGGCAGATGGGATTACACAGCAAGATGCTGTCTCAGAATAAAACAAGGGCTGAGAGGTGGCTCAGTTGCTAGAGTGCTTGTCCAGAACACAGGAGGCTCTGGGATGGATTCCCAGCACTGAAAGAAATGGGAATGGTGGCTAAAAGCTTGTACCAGCACATGGGGTGGCAAAAGCATCATCAGCATTATGATCAGTTAGGTCATCATCAGCATTATCACATGGCTGGTCCAGTTCTGTCTGGCGAATGGACATCTGTGTGGGTTGCCAAGTAGGGATAGAAATGAGTACAGCTGTCCTGGACACCTCATACGCACCCTCCACAGACACATGGCCCAGGCTAAGCTGGTACATAGATGGACTTGAACCTGAACAGGCAGAGCTCTCTTGTGATAAGATCAGGGCAGAGGAACAGACAGGAAGAACTTTCTGAGGTGGCAAAAAAAGGTCCTCAATGCTGATCTGTACAGTAATCAGCAGCTTTTTAAAAAAAGTTATCAGAATAATCAGGGTGTGTATTTAAGATGTATGCTCTACTGTATCTACATTAAATCTCAGGAAAGGTCACCAGCAGGGCATCAGAAGCAGAAGGATCGAAAGTTCATGACCAGCCTGGGCTACATGTGACCATATGGAAAAACAGAACAACTCAGATCTAAAGAATCTGCAGAGCAATACAGGATGGCAGTGCACTTGCATAGTGGTGTATGAGGTCCCAGATCCAGTCCTTTACATAGCACAAAAAGAACTTGGGCTATGTGGCTCTAGAGACCCATGTGGGAATTTTGCTGGGGAGGAGGGGAACTCAGCAGCAGAAGGATCAGAATGTCAAGGTCGTCCTTGGCTGTAGCACAGGGGCCAGGCCAGCCTGAGCTACATCAGCTAGCTAGGGCTATAGCTCAGCAACACAGTACCTGTCTAGTATGGAAAGTTAACAAGCTCATCCCCAGAAATGCAATAGAAGGAATTGAAGACAAGAGAGGGGGGTGAAGGCGCTCACCAGCAAGGTTGATGACTGAACATAACGCCTAGGACTGGCATGGAGAAGAAAGCGCCAACTCACAAGTGTTCTTCTGACCTCAACCCATAACCACAACACACAGATACACATGTGCATAATAAATGAATGAGATATAACCTGTTAAGTGTTTCACAGAGTAAGTTAAACAAAAGCTTCACAACTCAGCAAGAGGGGCTAGTCAATACCAAGAGTCCATCTAGAGGCTCAGGAAGCCAGACACATAAAAGAAAAAGAGCCTTTAATCTTCTCACAAGGAATTTCCTCCTGGGTGGACCAGGTAGGGAGGATTTGTTTTGATATTAAAGAAAACACAAATGAACTAACTACAACAGAGCCCACGGAGCTGGGTCCACTGACTGTCCTCAAAGTTGCTGACTATGTCGCTGGGTGCTGACTTGCAAAAATTGTTATGGTCAATGTGTTCAAGGTCATGCCTGACTAGATAGTAAGTTATGGATTAGTCTCAGATATCTGAGACCCTGTCTCAAAAGTCCTAAACTAAATCAATTCATTAATGTAGTTAAACACATCCACAGGTACTGTAGAGCAGCCACTACGGTGTGACAAGTGAGAAAGAGAGCAAGAGCACTTTGCATGGATTCACCAATTTAACAGTGATAAGATCAAGTCCCCCATCTCACAAAACTGAAGGACTCAGACTGAGTCCTGCCTAAGGCTGCAATGCATCAGCAAAGCCAGCAACTTAAGACTGAACCACATGAGGTCCACCTGAAGATGCTGACCTCCAGCTCCCAGAATCTCAGCCCCTATCCCACAATGCAGCCTCTCAGTGGGGATCACTGAGGAACACCCTCTGCCTCCAGGAACAGTAACCACTTGTATGTGCTCCAGGGCTTTACAGTGGGGGCATCTGAGGTGATAAGACACCCTGAGGACAATGTTGATACTCCAGACAAGGGACACAGAAGTTTCAAATGATATGTGGGGTATCCTGGACAAGCTCTAGTTCTCATAAGAAAAGTGACCAATAAGGAGGACAACAAAGAAGGCAGAGCCCAAGGAGGAAGAGGCTAAGCAGGAGATGGCCAGTCATGTCTCAGGCCAGACCAGGAACTAGCAGCCCAGAACTAATATAATGCTGCTTCCATGAGCCCTGGAACTGAGTGCACAGCATTCGAGCCCCCAACCCCTCAGGGGTTTGGTCTAGAAAGGTCTGTTCAAGATGATTTCCACAGGTCAGTGACATAGTCAAGTATGTAAAGGTATCTTCTGTCAATCTGAAGAGTTTGATTCTGACCATGGTGGAAGGAAGGCCGTCCTCTGGCCTCCACTTGCATGCCATGCCAAGTGTGCCACCACCACTACCCCATGCACAAAATAAATAAGGAAATAAATGTGCTTTAGATTTTTTTCCTGCTTTCTGGAGTTGGAGTAATTGGCTCAGTGGCTAAAAGCACTGGCTGCTCTTCCAGAGGACCCTGATTCAATTCCCAGCACCCACATGGTTGCTCACAACCATTTCTAACTCCAGTCTCAGGGGATCTGACACCCTCTCTGACCTTAAGCACCAGGCATATAGGTCGTCAGTACACAAACACACATGCCAGCAAAACACGTATACACATAAAAAAAATAATCTTAAGGAAAGTGTTCCCTGGACAGAGCAGCAGAACACACCCAGCAGGCCTCTAAGCAACTCTCCCACAATGCCAACTGTCCATAGCTGGTGATGGACACCTCTAGCTTCATCCAGTTCTTCCTTCCCCAGGCCACCCGCCTCCCACCGCATGAGTCCTTTTCTCTGCTGTTGCTATGACATTTCCTGTGTGCTCTGGCTACCCTAGCATCCCAGTTTCTCACTTAGCTAGTTCTGTGCTATGTGACTTGGGTTCACTCTCAGGTCTGGGTTTCCTGGTCAGTAAAACTCTGCCAACTGTGGGGGATGGCAACAAAATATATGGGGATGGGAAGACTCCGGCTCAAAGCCACCCACATCTCCATATCTAAGCACCGGTATCAGTTCCCCAGGCCAGGTTCCACTCTTCTGTGTCTCTAGGCCTGGTACAGTGATAAGACATGGTCAGTTTAGTATAAAGGGTGACATCATTTCTCACTGCCAAATGGAGCTGTTCCCCTTCTGTTTCCTTCCTTTCTTTTTTCTCTTTTGGCACAGGGACTCTTGTAGCCCATGCTTGCCTTGAACTCTTGATTGTCTTGTCTCTACCTCCCAAATGCTGGGATTACAGATATGTACCACCATGCCTGGTTTATGTGGTATTGACGAACCCCAAGGTTTTGTGGATGCTACGCCAGCCCTCTCTGACTGAGCCACAACCCAACCCCTCAACCCCACACTCATTTCTAAACACAGACCTCCAAAATGTTCCCCTACGAAAGTGTTGTGTCCACTCATAGCTGCCAATCCAGTCCTGGTCTCCATCCAGACTATCTAGGTCCCCCAGGGCCCTCGGAACCCTAGACCTTCGCAGGAATTGTTCTCTCTGCCAGAAAACCCTTCCCTAGGGAACTGCTCAACCTACCAATGGTCAGAGGCTAGAGCTTGAGCCCATCCTTCCTTCCCACTCCCGCCAGCTCAGCCTCAGAGGCCCTGTAACAGATCAGAGCTGCGCTTGGTCAGGTAAACAGCAGCCTGAACACAGACTCTCAAGCAGCAGCGATAATCCAGTGTGTTGAGGAGACAGAAGGTGAATGGGCTCTTGGGTCAAATGTCTCTGTTGGCTGTATCATGCCCTCTCTGGGCAGTGGTTTGGTCCCCTGTTCACAAGACTAGAGACAGGATCGTTGTGAAGGCTTCTGCCCCTCCAGCCTGTAGTACATGAAAGGGTTCCTGGGTGGGGCCAGGGAAGAGGTAGCACAATGGCAGGCTTGTTTACCTTCTGGAGAGAGACCTTGGCTTCACCCTGAGTGAAGAGGGTGGGGACAGCTTGTGAACCAACAACTGCAGGCAAGGTCTCCAGGCCTTCTAGGGAAGGAGAGCAGACGCGACAGGAAAGGGTGAGCCCTCACCAGCAACTGAGTAGCCTGGTTTCTGACAGGATGGAGACCCCTTCCTCATCATCCTCATTCCCCAAATCTCAGAGCCTCAAGTTAGAGGTCATACCGGATCAGATCCACTTTCTGTCCCTCGGCAAGCTGGTTAGGGCCTGGGGGTGGGGGGACGGGTAGTGTTTCTCTCAGGCTCAGACCTTCCCAGGCCCACTAAGCTCTGCACAAGCTGCTCCTACCAGCTCCTGCCCTTCCCTGTCAACACAGACCTCCAAGCTCCCTTGTCACAGGCTAGTCCCCACTTCTACCGCCTCAAGCCTTCTTCCTGTTGCACTCCCGGACCGGACTGATGACCCCTACCTAAGTTGTTCCCTCCCTACCTCCCTGTCTGTCCCTACTATGCTCCCAGCCTAGCTGCAGTCACACCATGGTTGGACACAAACTTAGCTCGCTCTCTCTTTCCCCAATCTCCTCGGACACAACAAGTACACGATCACGGTGGGATCAAGGGCTGACTCAGCCATTTCACAGAACAGGACACTGAGCTCAGGTGGAGGGGGTGGCAACCTGGCGCCTGCTTGGCCTTGTGAGCTCAGGCCTGGTGCTGCTCACCTCCTAGCTTCTGCCCAGCAGTCCCTCCCTAGCCAGGAATCCAGCAGAACCCAGATCAGTCCCACCCTTGGCACTCAGACCTAGTGTCACCTGCTCCTGGTCATATCTGAGGGCCAGTTTGGGCGAGGATCAAGAGCAGGAAATAGGGTGACTTGATGGCTATAGCTGTGGGACTTTTCAGTCTTTGGATTACTTTTAGAACCTTTCTGGACAAGCTAGAGAGTTGGGTGACCTCCTACGGCCTCAAGTTTCTTCGTTGGTTAAGTAGGTAAGACACCTGCCTCAGAAGAGAGAGAGTCAGTTACAAAGTTTTTACCATAGTATCCCACAATACAGCATTCTTGGATCTAGGGAGATGGCTTGGTCAGTAAAGTGTCTAGCACACAATCTGAGGAAGGACCCAGGTGTGGGGCCCCAGCACCTACACAAGCTAAGCAATGGTTTACACCTGCAATACAGCACTTGGGAGGCAGGGAGAGAAAGATCCCTAGCTTACTGGCCAAGCAATCTAGCCCGAACTGATAAACTCAAGATTCAACAAAAGAACCTAGTCTCAAAAATATGGTGGGAAACAATATAACAAGAGCTATCCAATATCAGTTTCTGTTTTGCACACCCACACACGTGACAGCAATAGTCTACACAGGCAAAGTAAGGGGTAACCTGTAATCACTACTCCTCTCTTAGCTTTCAGGGGCTGCCATGCCATCACGCAACAATTGCCCTCCCACCCTTCACTTATTCCCTCTTTCTTCCACAGTGAAGGCCTCTCAGAGGAAATCAGCACATTTCTGCCTCAGGGCCTCTGTTCCTTTCTATTGACAACTCTGGCTGCCTCTGCACACTGAGGGCTCAGATGCGATGTCCCCTCTTCAGAAGGCTCTAGCTGCTTCCTGGTGAGCTTACACCCACCCTGCACTGCCTGTTTTCGTTTTCCTCATAGAGATGTCCTTATTAGCTTGCACTTTCTGGTTCATCTACTTCTCAAATGAGCAGTTCCAGCTGGAACATGAACACCTCCAGGGCAGGTAGGAGATGGGGCAGAGACCCCACAGTCAGAAACAAGTCACTGCCTACATGAGCTAATAAGGACAGATGGCAACACCTGCCCAAGAGAACGTCATTAATGACCTAAATGTCCAACCAGCAGGGAATGGACTAAGTCAACTTTGGCAGCTGTTCTGAGAAGCAGTCCAGGGCCAGGTGCTCTCCAGAGTGTGGAACACAATGTGTGCTTTTTACAGAGGAAAGCTGCTCTATATGGAGAAAACCTGTGTCATATTTAGGAAGTTTTGTTGCTGATGTTTGTTTTCTTTGCCTTGAGGTAGGATCTCATGGCCCAGGCTGGCTCTGACGCCTCTATGTAGCTGAGTATGATCCTCCTGCCTCTTCAAGTGCTGGAATCACAGGCATGCACCACTATGCCTGGCTTGTGGATGGAGCCCATGGATTTGTACATGTCAGGCAAACACTCTAACCACCAAGCCCTAGCCCCAACCAGGGGGTTTCATCCGTTTGTATCTTTCTTTCTGCACAGAGGCAACTGGCTGGATAGAGGTCATCCATGGACTGGGAATAGCATTGCTATCTGTTTCCCTGGGTGTGGTGGCCCTCATATGATCCCAGCACTCGCTGGTAACAGGAGGATCTGGAGTTCAGGTCATCCTCAGTTACGTAGTAAGCTCTAGGCTAGCCTGGACTCATGAGACCCCGCCCAAACAAGAACAAATGAGAAATCCAAGAGTGTTGGTAAACATAAGAAATTCTAGCACTCAGGAGGTAGGATTACTGTTAGTGAGACCAGTCTGGGCTCCACGAGACTTTCTCACAAAACAAAGCAAAACAAAATAAAACAAAAGTATGTTTCCGTCTGCAAGGTGATATGAATTCCAGATTTTGACAGTTCATTTATAACTTTATAACAGGTAAATATTTAACCTGTCACCATCCAGTTGTATGGAACAGCCAAACAACACTGCCCAGAGTGACAGGGAAGCTGCTTGGATCGCGGAACCGTGGATCTCATCTCCACCCTTCTAGGCCCTCTGATGGCCCAGAACTGCTGGTGGCAAGAGTTATGACCATGCCCTGCCCTCCTGTGTGTCAGTTAAGTGCCCTCAGCAGAGGACTCTTTCATATCCTGGGTGCTGTGTAAAACAGAGTGAGGTGAGGATTGAGACAATGACCCCAAGTCTATACAGCCTCAGTGTGACAGATGCCTGGCGACATGTGGATTCCCACCTCTGTGGGCCCAACTGTTCACTAGGAAGGAAGGAAAGGCACTCAGCCTCCCATCTACCAGAACATTCTAGAACCATCCTCCTACAAGCGGATCCCTTTCGCAGACCCCTCCTCTGACCCAACAGTGTCTCTGGATCTTTTTCCTTTAGCAGCAGTCATATATCTTTCTTCCAGCTCCAAGTAGCCTGTCAGCTCCACAAGGACCAGGGAGATTGTCTGCTGTGTTCAGCACCATGTCCCAGCAGTATCTGCCACTCAGTGAGCAAAGTGCTTCCCTGAGTTCCATCCCCAGGACTGCATAGAACAGATAGGGTGGACACACCTGTACATCCCAGCACTCAGAGTTGGAGGCAGGAAGATCAGAGATACAAAGTCATCCTTGGCTACATACTAAGTTTGAGGCCAGCCTGGGCTACATGAGACCATTTCAAAAACAAACAAATAAAATCCCCCCCGTGAATGAACAGCCTGTGCAAAACATACACCCCGCACAGGAACAGCCTGTGCAAAACATACACACCCCGCAGGAACAGCCTGTGCAAAACATACACACCCCACAGGAACAGCCTGTGCAAAACATACACCCCGCAGGAGCTGGGCTGACTGTGGGAGGCAGCCTTGCTGTGCTGCCACGGGGCTCTCCTGTCCCCAGCTGGTCTTTTGGTTGTTTAAGGGTATCCAAATGTAGCTCTAGCGGGCCTTAGCTCCTCATCAGTCTCCCTGCCTTGGTATCCTGAGTGGTGGGATTCTATGCTTTCTCTACTCACATTTGGTAGATGTGGGAACCGGGTATTCGGGGGTAAAGTAACTCAGACCAAAGCCACACAGGTAAAAGTGACACTTCTGACTGCTGAGGTGCCTACCTAAGTCACAGTGATCCTGGGAGCCAGGATGAAAAGAAACCAGAACTCTGAACACAGGAAGAATGGGGCGCCGCAGGCAGAGTCTGCACCCTGACAGCTGAGCCACCGTTTCCCAGTCCTCCATCTGTAAATGGGGTCCTAATATTTAGTCATGCCCTGAGACAGAAGCAGGCAGAGGAGGTACAGGGAACCATAAGAACCACACAAGCAGCACAGACCCTTCTCCTCAGCACCCCTGTGAGGACACTAGCAGAGACCTTCTGTCACGTGAGGCAACACATTCCTAAATCCACTTCACGGATCCTTCAGCACAGCATTCACAAAAGCCTGGTGACCCTCAGGCTCTGTCAGGAGAATGACCCCATGCAACATAACGATGGGAAATAATAGACAGAGTCAAGGAATACTGTGTGGATGTCAACACTCCACTTTATTCACTTGTGTGTGGGCAATGTGCATGCATATGCCATCTGTGTGGGTGCACATGTGTGCGTCAACATACGGAATCAAGGCTGATGTCAGTCTTCCTCCATCACCCTTCACCTTATTTTCTGAGGCACTGTCTCACAGCTGTAGTTCAGCAAATCCAGTTAGTCAGCTTACTCCGGGACTTCCTGTCCCTGCCTCCCTCCTGATGGAAGCAGGCCTCCACACCTACAGCTTTTTAAGTGAGCTCTGACGATCCTTTCAGTAATTACACAAATGGCAAGAAAGGGTCCCTGTATTCCTGAGGCTTAGGGCAAAAATACTGAAATTTCCAGACTAGCCTGGGTTTATATAGAAACAGCCTATCAAAAGAAATCTGGGTGGAGGGTTGGGCTGGAGAGGTAGGTCCACAATTACGAGCACTGAATGTTCTTGCAGGACCCAGGTTGGTTTCTAGCACTCACGAGAAGTGTCACTCTAGTTCAATCCAGCACTCTACTGGTCTCCTCAGGCACAGGCATGCATGTGCCATACACACATAGATGCAGGCAAGAACATACACAAAAAATTAAGATAAGTCTTTGTTTTTGTTTATTGAGACAGAGATTTTCTGTATTGTCCTGACTGTCCTTGAACTCCCTCACTTGCCTCGGCTTCCTGAGTGTTGGGATTAAAGGGATGCACCACCACTGCCCAGCTTAATCTTTAAAAAAAGAAAAAAAGAAGAAAGAAACAGAAGAGGCTATGCAGGTTGTCGCAAACCTTTTCTACTGGCACCAGGAAGCAGAGGCAGAAGGATCTCTATGAGTTTAAATTCCAACCAAGATGACATAGTGAGATCCTGCCACTTGCGCAACAAAAAGGAAAGAAAAATTAAAGATGATCAAGAAAACAGAAAACATTTAAATACTACCAAGAAGCAACAAAGTGGGAAGAAAGACTTGTGCCCATATCCACCTGGCAACAGTGAGGCCTATACTCTCTGGGGGTTTTGTCCGTCTGCTTTTCCTCCTTTTCCTTCATGGTGGGCTAGAATTCAGGGCTCCTCGCATGCTAAACTAGTGCTTTCCCACTCAGCCATCTTCCCAACTCTCAAGGGTATACAGAACAGCCTCCAAGAGACTGCAGGTTTGGCCATGGCAGAGAATAGCAAAGACCAGGGGCAAGGAAAGTATGCTCCCCAACTTCAGCAGAAAGTCAGAATTCACAAGAGGGAATTGGCGAATTACCAATATTACTTGGACACCAGCCACTGTGTGCCTGCAGTCTGTAGAGAGGAACCCAGTGATAAAAAGCAAGCTGCTGGGTGGTGGTGGCGCACGCCTTTAATCCTAGCACTCGAGAGATAGAGGCAGGTGGATTTCTGAGTTTAAGGCCAAAGCAAGTTCCAGGACAGCCAAAGCTGCACAGAAAAACTCTGTCTTGGCAGGGCTAGCAGATGGGGCAAATCAAAGCTTTAAGAACTGGGGTTCCATGGGTAGAATGTTCCCCTGGGATGCAGAAGCCCTGCTGTCCCCAGCACCACATAAACACATGGTGGTTCACACCTGGCATCCCAGCACATGGGAGATAGAAGCAGGAGAAGCAGGAATTCAAGATTTTTCTATACAGTGAATTTAAAAAAAAAAAAAAGTGAGGGGAGGAGAGGGAAAGGAGAGAACCAAGACTTCCCAAATTGGGGGGGTAGGGAGACTCAAATGATTAATATTTGGAATAAATGTAGAGAGATCACGACTAACCAAAAAACAAACAAACAAATAAAAAAGGATGAGGGCTGTTGAGATGTCTCTGCAGGTAAAGGTGCTTGCTGTATAAGCCTGAAGACCTGAGTCTGATCCCCAGAACCATATAAAGACAGAGAGAGCTGACTCCAAAGTTGCCCTCTGACCTCCATGTGTATGACACACACACATAAAAATGAATGAATTAATATTTGTAATTTTTTTATTTTTAAGATAGGGTCTCATTCTGTAGACCTGGCTAGCCTAGAAATATTGACTAGGCTCATCTTGAACTCACAGAGATGCACCTGCCTCTGCCTTCTGAGTGCTGGGATTAAAGGTTGATGTGGGAGAGTCTTCTGTTTTGTGTTGATTTCATTGGTTAATGAACTGCCTTGGCCCTTTAATAGAACAGAATTAGGTAGGCAGAGTAGCCAGAACAGAATGCTGGGAAGAAGGGAAGTGAGTCAGTTGCCATAGCTCTCCTCTCCAAGATGGATGCAGGTTAAGATCCCCCCTGGTAAGCCACCTCGTGGTGCTACACACATTATTAGAAATGAGTTAAAGCAAGATGTGAGAGGTAGCCAGTAAGAGGCTGAAACTAACGGGCCACGCAGTGTTTAAAAGAATACAGTTTCCGTGTAATTATTTCGGGGCATAAGCTAGCCAGGCGGCAGGGAGCTGGGGCGGCAGGAACACAGCCTGCAGCTCCATACTACAAAAGGTCTGCACCATCATACCCAGCTAAGATTGGCTTATTTTTATTTTATGTGTGTGCATGTTTGCCTGCATGCATGTACATGCACCATATGTACAGAGGCCGGATAAGGGCATCAGATCCCCTGGAACTGAAGCTACAAAGGATTGTGGGCTGAGGATGTGGTGCTAAGAACAAATGCTGTAAACCACTGAGACATCTCTCTGATTCCATGAAATACTTTTTTTTTTTTTTTTTGGTTTTTCAAGATAGGGTTTCTTTGGATCCTGTCCTGGAACTAGCTCTTGTAGACCAGGCTAGCCTCAAACTCACAGAGATTCACCTGCCTCTGCCTCCCAAGTGCTGGGATTAAAGGCGTGTGCCACCACCGTCCTGTCGAAATACTATTTTTTAAAAGACTAAGAGAACACTATGAAAGAAATTGAAAACCTTGGAGGAAATGGGAAAAAATTTTTAGAAAGAAACTAAATGGCTGAAAGTGGTAAAATATTTTTAGACTTCAAAGGAAGAAAGAATCTGAATTAGTTCTAAAAAACATTCCCCAAAAGACACCCCAGAGCCAACAACTTCATGGTGAAGTCTAAGAAACACTGAAAAGGGAATGAACACTAACTCTTCAAAGACTCTTCCAAGGAAGGGAGGAGGAACACTTCTGAGCTCATTCTGCAAGGGCAGCACTATACTGCTCAGGAAGTCAGACAGCAGCAACAGAAAGTTCCGCTCCTCCTAGAAGCTGGGAGAGTAAATGCAGGTTCAGCACGATGCTAGCCAGGGAGGCCCTTGCCACATTATAGGCTTCTGCTGCTCTACTGCCCTTGGTGGCAAGCAGAGCTAGATGTTAGAGCTATTGCTGAAGACATCACACACTGGACTGAGAGCTATTTCCTGCTGACTAGTGGCAGGTATTTAGTGCTGAGAGCAGGGCTGTGGTAATGCATGCCTTTAATCCCAGCTTCTGGAAGCAGAGGCAGGTGGATCTTTGTGAGTGTGAGGCCAGCCTGGTCTATATAGTGAGGTCCTGGATAGTCAGGGCTACACAGAAAAACCCTATCTCAAAAAAACAAAACAAACAAACCCCAGTACAGTTTTGGAATGAGGAAATGGCTCAATGGTTAAGAGCACTGGCTGCTCTTCCACAAGACCTGGGTTCAACTGCTAGCACCTACATGGCAGCTCACAATAATAGTCTGCAACTCCAGTTCTAGGGGATCTAGCACTCCCACAAGGATAAGCATGCAGATAAAACACCAATGCTCAAAAACTAAAAATAAATAAATCTTTTAAAAAAAAAAAAAGGTGCCTAGAAAATCACCAGTGGTCCTACCCAGCTATGCCTACAAGCTACAGTAACAACCTGTCTGGGAAGATACATCCACTGGCACAGCAATGCTATCAGGGTTTTTTTGTTTTTTGTTTTTTGTTTTTTTTGGTTTCTCGAGACAGGATTTCTCTGTGGTTTTGGAGCCTGTCCTGGAACTAGTTCTTGTAGACCAGGCTGGTTTCGAACTCACAGAGATCCGCCTGCCTCTGCCTCCCAAGTGCTGGGGTTAAAGATGTGCACCACCACCGCCCGACTTGCTATCAGGATTATTATTCGTGCCTGTCTATGTAGAAATGGCCAAAAGCTGGTAGTTAGAGAGGTCCAGGATTTGGGAGAGTACCCACTACAGGTTTTGGTTTTGTTGTTGTTTTCTTAACAGGGTCTCTCTCTATGTAGTTCTGGCTGTCCTGGCACTGTCACTGTAGACTCTGTGTCTCAAGAGCACCACCATGCTACTACTGTTGTTTAATTGTCATACTGGACTTAAAAATAACCACCAATCAGTGCTGCTCTCGGCCTCCATCAGAGAAGCTGACCTCTGCAGTGGGGTCCGGGTCAAAGTGGAGAGTGACTGAGGGTGCTCACACCAGACCTAAATAGGACAACACAACTATAGCAGTGCCTCCAAAGATCCAGAAACATCTGGAAGTGGGAATAGAAAGATGTTATGAAGCCAGATATATGCCTCTAATTCCAGCACTCACAGGCAGAAGCAGGTAGATCTTTGTGAGTCTGAGGCCTACGTAGGGAGTTCCAGAATAGCCAAGGGTACATAGAGAGAATCTGCATCAAAAAGACAAGAACAAGCTTGGTGTGGTAGTACGTCTTTAATCTGATCTACAGAGGGAGTTCCAGGACAGCCAGGACTACACGGAGAAACCCTGCCTTGAAAAATCAAGAATTAGAGTTGGAGAGATAGTTCAGCGGTTAAGAGTACTGACTGTTTGTTCAGAGGTCCTGAGTTTAATTCCCAGCAACCATGTGACAGTCACAACCATCTAAAATGGAGTCTAATGCCCTCTTCTGGCATGCAAGCACACATGCAAACAGAACACAGATACATACAGACACACACACACACACACACAAAGAAGAACTAAAAAGTAAATATATAAAGTAAATATTTTAAAAGCCAGAGAACAAAAAGTGATAAGAGGCAGTGTCTTCTGGACAGGATGGAGTTGCAGCTACTGGCTCAATTCCTGCACAGGTTTCAGCCTGCCAACATCGCATTATGCATGGAGGAGGGGACTCATAGGCTCCACCCCTCATTGAGGGACTACAGGCAGGGAGAAGGTTCTAGTGGGCATTATCATGTGCAGTAAATACACTCATGCCTTTGAAAGCAACCATAGCTAAACAAGACTAGTGGGAGGGACCTGAAAAGGGCATCAGTGGGAGGGTTAAAGTGAAAGCAAAGAAGACTGCTTTGGTTAACCTCCCCCTTTTATTTCTTCCCTGAGACAGAGTCTCTCTACATACCTCTGGCTGTCCTAGCTCATTATGAAGACCAGGCTGGCCTTGAACTCAAAAGATCTGCCTGTCTCTACCTCTGGAGCGCTGGCATTAAAGACGTGCACCACTAGCCCAGCTCTTAGCCACTTTTCTATTGCCATGACAAAACACCATGAGAAAGGCTAAGTATTTATGGTTCAATTCCCAGCACCCACATGGCAGCTCCAATTGTCTATAACTCCAATTCTAGGGGATCTGGCACCCTCACACAGACAAACATACAGGCAAAACACCAATGCACATAAAATAAAGACAAATTATTTTTTTTTAGAAGAAAGCAGCATTTAGCCAGGCAGTGGGGGTACACACCTTTAATCCCAGTACTCGGGAGGCAGAGGCAGGCGGATCTCTGTGAGTTCGAGGTCAGCCTGGTCTACAAGAGCTAGTTCCAGGACAGGTTCCAAAGCTACAGAGAAACCCTATCTCGAAAACAAAACAAAACAAAACAAAAAAAGCAGCATTTAATCTGGGACTCACAGTACCAGAGGTAATAGAGTCCATGACCATCATGGTGGGAACATGGAGGCTGGCAGGCAGCCAGAGCACTGGATCAGTATATCTGATGTAGAGGCAGAGAATGAGGCAGAGAGAACTAACTGGGAAGAATGTGGGCTTTTGAAACCTCAAAGCCCACCCTCAGTGTTGTGAGCAAAAAGACAGATACGCAAAGTTTAACAAAAGTTCTATTTTATTAAGCTGACAGTCATTCCTCAAATTCAAACTCTAAACTCCTAATCCTGGTTGTTCACTGGTGTGACACATTTTAGCTGAAGGTCAGATTCAGCCTCTAACAATAGTCTCCGATTTGAGGGTCAGGATCCTGGTGGAGACTCTCCAGATGTGCAGAGCAGAGCTTTGCTCCTAGTCTCTGCTTATATACTGTACTGCAGGTGTCATGGGGTTCTAGGCCTGTGTCTGGTTACCTTGAGTGAGTGATGTCACTGTTCTGGCTCTCAGGGCAGCTTTGGGTATAGTGGAGATCCTGACTAAGCTATTTTTACAATGCCAGTGACCCAACTCATACAATAAAGCCACACCTCCCAATCCTTCCAGAACAGTTCCATAAACTGGGGACCAAGTATTTAAAATAATGAGCCTATGGGAAGAGAGGGCATTGTCACTCAAACACCACAACAGCCAAGTGTTCAGTATATACATGAATGAAATTGCTGAAGTATTTTTTTAAAAAGCATCACTAGAAAACCAAGATGAAGCTGGACACAGAAATGCTCTCCTGTAAGACCAGTGCTCAGGAGGCTGAGGAACGGCAATCACAAGTGCCATGTGGCTAACCTAGGCTACATAGCTAGAACTTACCTCAAAGATAAAACATAGGAGAGGCTTATGTGTGAAGCCCCTGTTCACAACCAAAGGAGCTACTGGCTGAAGAGGCTGCTGGGGAACAAAGGGTCATTTTCCTTTAGACATGTGGCCACTGTTAACATTAGGCTGCCCATGCTCCAGTAGATGGCCCCTCACACACCTATGCACATGTAGGCCATACTAACTGGACTCAGCAAGTCATTAAAGAAAGAAGACATGGGGGCTGGAAAGATGGCTCAGTGGTTAAGAGCATTGCCTGCTCTTCCAAAGGTCCAGAGTTCAATTCCTAGCAACCACATGGTGGCTCACAACCATCTGAAATGAGATCTGATGTTCTCTTCTGGCCTGCAGGCAGACACACAACAGAATATTGTATACATAATAAATAAATAAATATGAAAGAAAGAAAGAAAGAAAGAAAGAAAGAAAGAAAGAAAGAAAGAAAGAAAGAAAGAAAGAAAGAAGACATGAAGCTTGGAGAGGAAAGTGTTCCAGGGAAGTAAGAGGAAGTAGGTGTCAATACAATCAAAACACGTTCTATGGCCTAGCATGGTATCACAAACCTTTAATTCCAGCTCTGGGAAGGAGGCAAAAGCAGGGGCAATCTGTGAGTTTAAGGCCAGCCTAGTCTACATATTGAGCTTCAAGCCAACAGGGCTACACAATGAGATCCTATCTCAAAATTGATGGAGGTGGGTCATCTTTTTATCTGTTGTTTTATTGGTTAAGTAATAAAGAAACTGCCTTGGCCCCTTTAATAGGACAGAAAATTAGGTAGGCGGAGTAGACAGACAGAATGCTGGGAGAAAGAAGCCGAGTAAGGAGTCACCATGATTCTCTCATTCCAGACAGACGCAAGTTAAGATCTTCCCTGGTAAGCCAGCTCGTGGGGCTACACAGAATATTAGAAATGGGTTAGATCAATATGTAAGAGCTAGCCAATAAGAGACTGAAACTAAGGGGCCAGACAGTGATTAAAAGAATACAGTTTCCGTGTAATTATTTCGGGGCATAAGCTAAGCCATGCGGGCGGCCGGGTGCCGGGGATGCAGCCCCGCCGCTCCTATTACAACAGAGTGGCACCCAACGTGCTAAGAAAAATAAGCCACGTAAAAATAAAAAATTCACAAAGATTCTGGATTCTTTATATTATTGTGTTTTCTTTAAAATTTTTGACTGTAAAGGAGCTAAGTGCAGAGAGACATTTCATTATATGGGCTGCCAAGCTAAACCAAAATGGATATAAGGGTATTATGATTTCAAAATATGGGTCTAAGGATATGATGCTTTGGAGAGGGTCTTCTTTTGTTTTCACAGAGGATGAGACTCTATGGATTATGTCTACCCCAATATGGTATGATAGACCACGCCCTCCTAAAAGGTTGCTGTAAACACCTTCAGAAAATTACTTCACTCAACTGCCAACTGAGATGACCCTGACACACAGGTTATACCATAAAAGACCTAATTAACGACGCCCCCATTCAGCAGAAAACAGTTTGGAGAGAAAAAACTGCGCCCATGTTCCCAAATATTGTTTATAACTGTTCTTTTACATTTAAAGGGGGAAATGATATAGATATGAATAATTTACATTGGTATGGATTATAAGGTCAATCTTGTTATATGTATATGCATATTTCTAATATTGATTAAAGTATTGTGATTGTGTAGTTCATTTAAAAATGTAGCGTATATAGGTTGTTAATGGATAATCATCAATAATAGTCAAGCTTGTAGTCATGTTAGTTAGATTTTCTAGATATATAGAGATATATTTCAATTAGATAAGCATTCTTCATATCTTTCAAAGACTACAAAACATGACATTTAAAATATTTTAATAACTTAGGGCTTTTCATGACAATGAGACACATCTGCTCCTGTCAGCACCAATCTACTTCAAGAGGAAGATGGGCACCGAAGAGGCTCCTTAAGGAGTTTGATAGCCATTTGAGCAAGAAACTGCTCTTGCCTGGACTGTTGCATAAACTGGACACAGAAAACCCACAAAAAGAGGACTGCTAAACTTGCCTAAAGGTGAGATGGTCTTTCGGGGTTCCTAACTCATAAAAGAGTCTACGAGACATTCTACAGGACACAGCAAAAAGTGACTAAACTGTCTTTGGAATTTCCTGCTTGATAAAAATGTCTGATGGATACTATGGGCCTGTAGGCTAAAGATGGATGCCCCAACGGTACAAAAGAACTTTGGGTGACTGTCCAGACAGCAAGATGTCTCTGTCATTTCTAGAGTTTTGGATCTCTTGTTTGCTTAGGTAATATTATATCCTTCTAAAGTCTTTGATGGAGTTAAAAAATGGTTAGTTATAGTTATAGTTTTCCTTAGTTATGATAAAAGATAAAATAGATATAAATATTGTAACTATAATTCTTGCTTGATAACTATTTTGTTATATGTAATCTTACTATGTTAAAATAAAAGCCATTTTTTGTTTAAACAGAAAAAGGGGAAATGATGGAGGTGGGTCATCTTTCTATCTGTTGTTTCATTGGTTAAGTAATAAAGAAACTGCCTTGGCCCCTTTAATAGGACAGAAAATTAGGTAGGCGGAGTAGACAGACAGAATGCTGGGAGAAAGAAGCCGAGTAAGGAGTCGCCATGATTCTCTCATTCCAGACAGACGCAAGTTAAGATCTTCCCTGGTAAGCCAGCTCGTGGGGCTACACAGAATATTTAGAAATGGGTTAGATCAATATGTAAGAGCTAGCCAATAAGAGACTGAAACTAAGGGGCCAGACAGTGATTAAAAGAATACAGTTTCCGTGTAATTATTTCGGGGCATAAGCTAAGCCATGCGGGCGGCCGGGTGCCGGGGATGCAGCCCCGCCGCTCCTATTACAACACAAAATAAATAAATAAAATACTTAAGGGCTGGTACTGTGGCTCTGTTGGTAGAGTGCTTGTCTGGAATGCAAGAAGCCCTAGGTTCCATTCCCAGCACCAGATAAAATAGGGTGCAGTGGTGATACTTGTCACCTCAGCACTGGAGTTAGAGGCCAGGCTGAACTATATGATGAGATCCTATCTCAAAAACCAAAAAGGAGGCAAGTGGTGCACACCTCTAATCCCAGCACTCAGGAGGCAGAGGTAGGCGGATCTCTGAGTTCAAGACCAGCATGGTCTATAGAGTGAGTTCCAGGACAGCCAGGACAACACAGAAAAAACTCTCTCCAACAATAGCCACCAAAAACCAAAACAGAACAAAGTAAATCAGAAAGGAAGGCTGGAGCTTAGTGCAAGAATGCTTGCCTAACAGGCATGAGGATCAATCTTAGCACAAACAAACAAACAAATGCATGCCCTGGAATTTGGTATGGCATGGAAAAATGGTGAACTCCTGGAACCATTAAAAAAGAATCCCAACCACTCCTGGGAGTCCAGATCAATACACCAGAGACACCTTGCACCTTGGTTTTATAGCAGCAGGCACCACAGTTAGGTTATGAGATGAGCCAAGGAGTCCATGCAGGGGGGATGGGTGACAAGCTATCTACAAACAGGACTTAAGGCACCTGCAAGCCTGGAGTTGGCTGGAGCTCACCAAGAAGTGGATAATCCCATCAGAAAGAGAAATTACCTAATGTTTCTCTTATCTATGGCTCCTGCTTTTTTTTGAGTCAGGATCTCACACCACAGCCCAGGTTGAATTCTCTCATGTTCCTGCCTCAATGGCTCTACCCCAGCACTGAGTTTTGTCTACAAGGCAGAACCATTCATTCTCTTATAGATGCATGGGGGATGGGAGTTGCTTTCTGGAAAGTGTGTCACAGGCCTTGTGATCCACCGGTTTTAAGTGGCTGCTAGGGATTTTTGTGGATTCAGATTGTGAAACCATTTCCATTAATTTCAGGAGATTTTAATCTTCCCCAAGCTCCATATCCACCACCACACACCTCTATAACCGCCGAGTCTATTTTCTGTCTCTGGGAGCTAGCCTGCTCTGGACTGTTCTTCCACGTGGATTTATGCAGCATTTGTGCCTGGTTTCTCATGTCTTTCTTTCCCTTACATTTTTTTGGTGGGTTTTTGCTCTTGTCTGCTTTTACAGTTTTTGAAAAGGTCTTTACACGATCCTGTGCTCTGAGAGGGCATCTTCACACATACATGTACTGGACCTTGATTATACCCCCTCCCGGTCTTCTTCTATTAGTTGGTCTCTCCCCTAAACTTGTATTGGTTTATATTTTCATGTTATACACACATACATGACTTTATGTCTCTGTATAAACTCTAGGACCATAGCTGGTGCTGGTGGAGAGCTGACAGACCATTTGCCTAGCACAGAGGAGCCCTGGGTTCTATCCTCAGCACCACATAAAGCAGATGTGGTCAATGCTGGGTCATCTTAGCACTGGGGACGTAGAGGCAGGAAGATCAGAAGTTTAAGGCTAGCCTCCTCTAGGTTTGAGGCCTGCGAGGGCAAACATGAGACCCTGTTTCAAAAAACCCTACTGTTGCCAACACAACACCTCAGGAAGGCCTGGGTCTGCCTTGAAGCCTTGTTCTCACCTCCTTTTGCTGTGTGTGGCCGCAGTGTCTCACTGTGACTCAGCTACACAAAACACTAAGCATGTTGATTTGGATCAACTGGGTGGGGTCCAGGTCACAGTGGCAAAGAGCAGGCCTATCTCCTTTGCTGACTGGTTCTTGAATGGTGACTAAAGCATAGGTGGATATAAAGTGGCACAGGGAGATGGGCCAGACAGGCGCACACCCAGGAAGAGGAACCTTAGGTCAAACAAGCAGGCAGGCCAAATACAGGGTGTATAAGTGCTTCCAAACGAAATGCCAAGTGGACAGAATGACAAGGTAGTGACACAGTAGCAGTGTCGAGGGAATGCTCTGGAGGGACCAGCAGTGGTTAGGGGAGTGCAGGCAGCATGTCCAAAGATCCTGAGATGGGTTCATCAGGTTGAGGAACATCAAGGCCCAATAGGGCTGGAACAGAATAAAGGAGGGGGCTATGAGATGACTCAGCAGGTAAAGGTGCTGGCTGCCAAGTCTGAAGACCTGACTTCAATACAGAGGAAAGAGAGAACCAACTCCTGCAAGCTATCCTCTGACCACCACCACCACACACACACACACACACACACAAACACACACACAGGCAAGCACGCAGCTACCTCAAGTTTTTATGACTGGATGTGGTGGCTCACACCTTTAATCCCAAAGCTTGGAGGAGAGGCATGTGGATCTCTGTAAGGAGTTTTAGACCAGCCTGGTGTACATATAGCAAGCTCCAGAACAGGCAGCGCTACCCTGTCTCACAATTATACAAAACAACAACAACAACAACAGGGTTTTAAAAACAAATAGAGACTGGAAAGAAGAGCCAGAGTCCGGCACCCAGCGGGGCTCACAGCACCCGTCACTCAGTTCCAGGAAGGTCCAACACTGTGCTCATGGGCACCTGCACACCACTCTCAGGCATATAAACAAAAATATACAAATAAGCCAGGCATGGTGCTGTAAATCTTTACTCCCAGCACTTAGCATTCTCTGCGAACTCAAGGCCAGCCTGGTCTATAGAGTGAGTTCTAGGACAACCAGAGCTATAAGGTAAAATCCCATCTCAAAATAAAGTAAAACAAGTGACCTTGAAAGAATAACTGTGGAAGTTTCTGGGCAGGGGGGAAGTATCCAGTTAGTTCCTTGTATCTGTAGCTTCCATTTTTGCAGATTCAACCAACTACTTACTTGAAAAACACAATCACATCTACAGTGAACAAGTACTGCTGTTTTCTGAGTGGCTCTTTCCCAAGCAATACACTTAGCCCGTCTCCAGCATTCCTGGTCCCAGTGTTGGAGCACAGGCCTGTGCACCACATAGCTCAGGGAGGCAGGCTCCTCCTACGGAGGGGGTGGTCAGATGAACAAGAGTAAGACAGCAGGCAGTGAGGGGCCTGGACAGCTAATGGAACAACACAGCAATCAAAACTAACAGGAGAATCCCCAAAAGATCAGGGGTCACTAAACAGGAGGCAGCCAGAACCCACACCCGGGACTATCCTCTGACACCTCCATTCACAAACATGTGCACACATAAACATAAACATGAATAAAGGAAAACCATGCTCGCCTGGCACACATGGAGTCCTATGCTCTGTTCTCAACACCACACAAACAAGGTGTGGGGTGATGCTTGTCATCCTAGCACTTGGGAGGTAGAGGCAGGAGGGTCAGGAGAGGTGTGGGGTCAGCCCCAAGTACAGTGAACCTGATGGGACAGTACACTGCTCCAAAAAAATCAAACACCGCCGGGCGGTGGTGGCGCACGCCTTTAATCCCAGCACTTGGGAGGCAGAGGCAGGCGGATCTCTGTGAGTTCGAGACCAGCCTGGTCTACAAGAGCTAGTTTCAGGACAGGCTCCAAAACCACAGAGAAACCCTGTCTCGAAAAACCAAAAAAAAAAAAAAAAAAAAAAAAAAAAAAAAAAAAAAAATCAAACACCAAATGACAGGTCTCTATAAACAGAAACAATCGTTTTTATTTCCCTTATTTGGTGGTGGTGTGTGCTAAGGATGGAAGTCTAGTCTATGCTTGACGAGGACTCCATCACTGAGTTTTTATTTTGTTAGTTTGGTAGAAATCCACAACACAGCTGGGGGTGGAGGCCCACAGTTTTAATCCCAGCTGACACTGAGGCTAGACTGGTCTATAGATTAAGTTCTAGGACAGCCAGGGTTGCTTAGTGAGGTCTTGACTAAAATAAATAAACAGGAGGTGGCGGACACCTTTAATCCCAGCACTTGGAGGCAGAGGCAGATGGATCTCTGTGAGTTTGAGGCCAGCCTGGGCTACAGAGTGAGTGCTAGGACAGGCTTCAGAACTACAGAGAAACCCTGTCTTAAAAAACAAAAACATAAACAATAAAGCTGCTGGTGGTAGCGCACACCCTTAATCCCAGCACTCAGGAGGCAGAGGCAGGTGGATCTCTGTGAGTTCGAGGTCAGACTACATAGAGAAAGCCTGTCCCAAAAAATAAATAAATAAACCGATCCACAAGCTACCTGTAAAACAGACATTTAGTGGGCACGGTGCTGCACTTCTGATACCAGCATGCACCAAGCTTAGCAGAAGTGGCTCCTATTCCAAGTCAGTGTGAGCAAAAAGCAAGAGTCTCAAAACAACAAACAGAAACAAATAAAATTATTATTTAAAGGACCTAGAGCATCCAAAACAATTGAGAAAAGAACAAAGAGTGGTCACAGCATCTGACTTCAACACTGAGCTGAGAGCTGCAGTCATACAAACAAACAGATGTGGTTTGGGTAGATGTGGGAACCACTGGGCAGTGCTCCAGCAGCATCCATAAAAGACCATGGCCATCTGACAAAGGCCATCCACTGCAAGAGAAAACTGAACACCAAAAACAGCTCACAATTTACACTTTATCATATAAAAAGGCAACAGACAGCTAGAAAATGTGCTTCAACAGCAGAGGGCCTATTTAGAAACCCCAATGAGCGGCTGGGGGTGTGGCTCAGTACTACACCCCTGCCTACAGTAGTTTCCCGCTATGCCCTAATCAAAGGGATGGAAAACTTAATCAGCAGGAGGGCACTTGCCTGGAATCTATCAGTGAGAAACTAGGGGTATTATTTAATGGTGGAACTCCTGCCTAGAATCTCGCACCCACCAGTGAGGCTCAGTAGTAAAGCCCCTGCCTAGCTTGTATGAGGACATGAGTTGCATCCCTAGTCCCAAGTAAAGTCTAAATGAAGGCTGGGGATATGGCTAGGCAGGCAGAACACTACCCTGCAAGCCTGAGAACCAAAGTCCAGCTCCCCAATACCAACATGGAGTCGGCATGTGTTCCTGCCTGTAATCCCAGTGTTTATGGGGAAGAGAGAGAGCCCGGGGAACACATACTCAGGCCAGTTGGATTGGATTAGCAGATGTGGACAGACCATGTTTAAGTCAAAGATTCTTTCACAGTACTTAGAGAGACACTTGATAGCAGGCTCTGACCTCCACACACAAGTACACACACACAAACACACATGCGTCCTCACAATGAAACCTTTAGGGTCGGGATACTTACAAAGTACAGAAAAACAAACAGTGACTTTCAAGTAGGGAGATGTGGCAGATGCCACGCTCAACAGGAGGCCACAGTAACATGTCCCTGGTAACATGTCTTGCTGACTGACATCATGAAGCCCTAGAGGATGGATAAAAGGGACCTAAATAATTTTCTTACCCAAAATGACGGAACTCACAGTTTACTGTGAGAAAAACCTAGATAAACCAGAATAAGTTACTGTTGCTCACACTATCAAAACTCAAGGTCATGAGAAACTAGGAGAACCTGAGAGCCTAGGGATCCAAGAAGTGAAGCAGCTGGACATGTGATCCTGTGTCAGAAGGGTGACAGGGTGATGGCAGCCACATGACAGGTGGTTGCCATCGACAATGACAGTGATGGTCTCAAAAGAGTCTGCAGTTAGTTAGAGAGAGGCCAGACAGACACAAGCAACCTGTTCTATATATATTTTTTTTTTTTTGGTTTTTTTTTTTTTTTCGAGACAGGGTTTCTCTGTGGTTTTGGAGCCTGTCCTGGAACTAGCTCTGTGGACCAGGCTGGTCTCGAACTCACAGAAATCCGCCTGCCTCTGCCTCCCAAGTGCTGGGATTAAAGGCGTGCGCCACCACCGCCCGGCTGTTCTATATATTTTTAAATTCCGTTTTTTGTTTGTTTGTTTTTGTTTTTGTTTGAGACAGGGTTTCTGGCCTCAAACTCACAGAGCTTTACCTGCCTCTGTCTCCCAAGTGCTGGGATTGAAGATGTGCACCACCTGATTTTTAATTTACATTTTAATTTTTTTTTTTTTTTTTTTTTTGGTTTTTCGAGACAGGGTTTCTCTGTGGCTTTGGATACTGTCCTGGAACTAGCTCTTGTAGACCAGGCTGGTCTCGAACTCCCAGAGATCCGCCTGCCTCTGCCTCCCGAGTGCTGGGATTAAGGGCGTGCGCCACCATCGCCCGTAATTTACATTTTATTGATTTGCTTGGAGGCAGGATTGCTATAGCCCACGTTGTCACAAGACAACCTGGAGTCTGTTCTCTTCTTCTACTATATAGGTCCCAAGGACCCAACTTAGGTTATCAGGCTTGGCACAAACACCTTTACCCCGCGGAGCCACCTGGCCATCCCTCTCTGACCTATCTTTCAGAGCTCTCTGTAGCCAGACATGATGGCACATGTCTTTATTCACAGAACTGGAAAGCAGAGGCTGGTACATCTCTTGAGTTTAGAGCCAGTCTGGCCTACAGATAGCCAGGGCTACTATACAGGGAAACCCTGTTTTGAACAACCCAAATAAATAAATAATTCTTTTGCAAACTTAAAGCTGAAGAGGTGATTCAATAGTGGAGCCCTAGGAGCAATCCCCAGTACCATAAAAATATTTCCAGCCCAGTGTGATGGCACATGTCTATAATCTCAGCATTTGGGAGGATCAGGAGTCCAGGCCACCCTAGGTACAAAGAAAGATCTTGTTTCAAGCAAACCAGGCTTGGGGGTGCATGAAGCCATGGGTCCCAGCCTTAGCACCACATAAACCAGAAACTGTGGTCCATGTCTGTCATCCTAGCACTAAGAAGGTAGATGGAGGAGGATCAGAAGTTTGAAGTTAGCCTGGATTATATAAAACTGTCACACATGCACAAAAATTTATTTGATCTAGGCATGATTGTGGTGGTGCAGGACTGTGATTGCCAGCAGTCGAGGCTGCTGTCACCAGCATAGGGAGATGAAGGCAGGAAGCGCAGGAGAATGAGCCCAACCTCAATTTAGCTTGAGGTCAGCAATGATGATGGCACGAGACCCTCTCAAGAAAACTAAAAAAAAAAAAAAGTTTAAGATTCAGTCTTCAAAAAAAAAAAAGATTCAGTCTTCATGCCAGGAACAAACCCCAGGAAAGGGCCTCGGTAGACAACAACCTATCCCCAACTCTTCGACAGCCTATGCTAGGCAGTGTCCCCTGGCAGTGCCACCAAGGCAGAGGCTGCAGAAGCCAGGCTTCCACTTGGTTGAGTGGGAAGTCAGCATTGCAAAATGATGGCAATGGGGACCAAAACCACAGGCAGACGGAGGTCGGCGGGGCTCCAGGCACAGGTCACCATCTTCCGGTCTACTGCTTGGTTTCACACAGCAGTCACAAGGATCTTAGCAAACATGCATCCCCACTCAGCACTGAAGGGTATAAGCAGAGGCACCAGGAATTCAAGGCCAGCCTCACCACCGGCAGGCTCCCTGCTGTTAGGGCTACTGGGGCAAGCATTCCAGGTCAGAAAGCTGCCATACTCTAGAACAATGATTTGGGAGTCAAACACCCTTTCACAGGGGTCAGATATCAGATTATCCTGCATATCAGATAGTTACATTATGATTCATAACAGCAAAATTGCCATTATGAGGTAGGAACAAAAATAATTCTATGAGCCGGGCGATGGTGGCGCACGCCTTTAATCCCAGCACTTGGGAGGCAGAGGCAGGCGGATCTCTGTGAGTTCGAGACCAGCCTGGTCTACAAGAGCTAGTTCCAGGACAGGCTCCAAAGCCACAGAGAAACCCTGTCTCGAAAAACCAAAAAAAAAAATTCTATGGTTGAGAGTCACAACATAAGGAACTGTATTAAAGGGTCGCAGCATTAGGAAGGCTGAGAACCACTGCTCTAGAAAGACCTCATCTATCAGTACACAAGTCAGAAGCCCCACAGCCAGGCAGACAGTTGTGTAGTGAGGCCACCTCTGCTGCTTTCAGTGGGGCTGGCCTGGCTGTGCCAGGGTGTATCACCACCCAGCAAGCACTGTCACACCAGCTAGGACAATGCCTGCCTGCTCTACAGTCCTGAAGTCTCCGGGTGCCTCCTTCTTCACCAGGGAGTGGGAATGTTCCTAGATAGCCTAATGGCCTTGCTTCCACACTGTGGACCACAGTTAGCCTTCACCTCGGCATTTCTACAGGAGGAGGACAGTAGGGGCCCAAGTGGAGTGGCACTGCCTGTAATCCCAGCACTCAGGAGGCTAAGGAAAAAGAATTGCAGGTTTGAAACCAGCCCGAGCTGTGAACAAACTCTGTATCAATAAAACGAATGATAGAGGTTGGAGACTTGTCTTCAAGGATAAGGCACTTCCTCCACAAACATGAATTCAATTCCCAAAACCGAGAGAAAAATCTGGGCATGGTGATATATGCCTATATCCTAACTCTGGAGAAGGGGAAAGGGCAAAGATAATGAGACCAGGTTCAATGTGAGACCTTGTCCCAAAAAATAATGATAAGGGTATTAAGAGTCTAGAGAGATGGCTCAGTGGCTAAGAACACAGACTGCTTTTCAAGAGGACCAGGGTTCAATTCCTAGTAAACACAAAGTTGAATCACAACCATCTACAACTCTAATTCCAGGGGATCCAAAATCTTCCTCTGGTCTCCTTGGGTACCAGGCATGCACACGAAACACAGACAGATAAAATACCCATACACATAAAATAAATAAATAATCCAGGCGTGGTAGCACACATCTTTAATCCCAGCACTAGGGAGGGAGAGGCAGTTGGACTTCTGTGAGTTTGAAGCCAGCCTGGTCTAGAGTTCCAAGACAGCCAGGGCTATACAGAGAAACCCTGTCTCAAAAAACAAAAGCAAAACCAATAAATAAATAAATAAATAAATATTTGAAAAATAATATTTGAAAAGATGAAAATAGTCCATGGCCTCCACACTCTTCCTCCACACACGCACAAATAACAAAAGTGATAATAACAGGACTAGGAATAGGCTGGCTACAAACTGGTAGAGTGCCTGCAGAGCGCGCATCAAGCCCTGAGTCCCATCTGCAGCAGCACTGCACAAACCAAGTAAACCGAGTAGTAAGCACCTGAAATTCCAGCACTCAGGTGAGGCCTGAGAATGCAAAGTTCAAGGTCATTCTCTCCAGGTGGAACTCACCAACAGAAAGGCGGACGTGAGACAGTCTTGAAGAGAGAATGAGGTGGCAGCTCCCTCACCTTGAGGGGAAGGGCAGGAAGGGGAGGGTGAAGGAGGTACAAGCAGTGAGGTGCCAAGGTCTGCAAGTTCATGCAACCACCAGGGTGAGAATCAAGAGCCTGCACCAACCACCTACCCTTGCGCATCCTCCTCACCTGCACTCTAGAAGGGTCCTTACCTGAGAAGTACATTTCAAACAAAGGCAAAAAGAACTCTGATGTCTGTCACCGAGAGACAGACACACAGGCGACAGCATTTTACAGCCAATATTATTCAAAAAATGAATGGGCTGGATAGCCAGCAGCAAGGGCACAAAGCACAAGGTCAGCAAGTCACTCGCTGCTTTAGGTCAACAACAAGAAGCTGCCTCCTCCTAGATGCTCTCCCTGATTGCCACTCCTGCTTCCAACAAGTAGGTATCTGGAGACCCTTTATCAGCCTGACCTACTGCTTCCCCTCAGCGGCCTTGTCTGTAGGTGGAGCCCAGCCTAAGTCTCCACAGACAGAACTCTGGTCCTGGAGGAGGGTTGGAAAATTTCTCTGTTAGGGGGGTCTATAGGCAAGCCAGCCTCAGGGTAAGACCCGTGAGAGAAGGCCATAAGGCTGGTCTCCTGACGCCCACTCCAAACCCAGCATTCATGGTTTTGTTTGCTTGCCAAGGAACCCTTACTGGAGAGTGGGAGCACACACAGGGCTCCAGGAGGTGTGGATAACAGCCCACCCTCTCACCTTAGCTCTCCAGCATTGCCCCAGTCCACCTCCACTCCATATGCTGGGGTGGGCAGATGTTCCAAGTCACAGCTGGAAACTACCACGGAAAGATTTCTAAGAGTTGCCTCTGGCTAGGAAGCTAGCTGTGGACTCCATGGTTAAGCATTTGCCACACAAGAGTGAGGACCAGAGTTTGGCTCCTAGAACTCACATAAATGCTAAACAGGTGTGGTAGTCCACTTGCAATCCCGTTCTAGAAAGATGAAACAATGGATTGGTACCTAGAGCTCGCTGGCTAACCAGACTAACTATATCAGTGAGCTCTAGGTTTGATTGAGAGGCCCTGACTCAATGGCTGTAGTGGGAGATTTCTAATATCAACCTCAGGCCTCCACGTGCCCTCATACTCTCATGCAAACACGCATACCACATACATCTGAATAAATGGAAAAGGAAACAGAAAGTTGTTTTTATAGGCTTTCTCGTGGTTATACTGTTTTGTTTCATTTTGGTTTGTTTGGGTTCTTTAAACAAGATTCCTGTAGCTCAGGCTGGGTAGAAGAGGACAGCCTTGACCTGCCCTCTTCCTGAACTCTCAGGTGCTAGGATCACAGCTTTTCTTGTTTTCCTTTTCTGCTTGTTTGTTTCCTGAGACAAAGTCTCAGGTTGGTCTTGAATTTATAGTAATCCTCCAGCCTCAGAGTTTGAAGTGCTGAGATTATAGGAGTAAACTACCACACTCAGTTTGGAAAACTAGCTAAGCAATATAAGCAGTGATCCAAGCTCTAGAAAAATCCAGGGTGGAGATAAGGGATCAGCCTAGGAACGGCACGTATACTCCACTATCAAAGAGGTGCCTGTAGGACAGACTCCAAACAGACAAGGGTGCACCATATGAAATTGGCAGAAGGGCGGGGTCTGTCACTGTTCCCACTCTAATTAAAAGTGGACAGGCAGTGTCCCGGGTCCCATTGGCCCCAGGCTATGCCAAATCTGCATCAGGCAATCAGCAAACCAGGTGTGTGTGCTGGGGGAGGAGGGAACCCTGTGCCTGCTGTCACCTCCCACCAGTTTCCAGCTCAACTGAAGGGCATCTACGGGACAGTGGGCACTCAAACCTATCTCACTTCTAACTCCACACTTCTCATTTTCCCAGAATGTTCCCATCTGTTTAGCTAGGTCCAGGTCCCTGTCAAGTCTCCAGCACCTGACCCAACTTAAGGCGCACACCTGATAACCTTGCAGGAGTCTGACCTTCCTGATAAACTTCTGTTCCCTCTCTATTCTCTGTCTCCCCACCTGGGAATCAAGGCAGTAAAACAGCAGCAACCATCTTCCAAGGGCTGTAGAAAGCCCCTACTTTACATCAGAGTAAGACTTCACCCAGGGCTGGGGTGGAGCTCAGCTGGTGGAGTGCTTCAGCTGCCTAGCATGCAGCAAGCCTGGATTCCATTCCAACAAGGAATAAACCAGGATGATGGCACACACCTGGAATTCTAGTGTGGAGACAGAAGATTGGGAGTTCAAGGTCATCCTTAGATATTTAGGAACTCCCAGGCCTGCCTGGGCTACAGGAGAAACAAGAAGGTGTGGGGAAATGACTACCCAGTAGTCACGAGCACTGACTGCTCTTGCCAGGACCAGGGTTCAATTCCCAGTACCACATGGCAGTCTACAACTGTCTGCAACTCCAGTTCCAGAGGGTCCAACACCTTCTAGCCTCCAAGGAGCGCTGCACACGTGTGGTGCTCATAAACTCACACAAGCACACACACACATACATAATAAAATAACAAAGTATGTCTTAAAATGAAGAGAAACTCAACGAAACCAAAGTGCTCACCTAGCCTCTGGCTGAATCCGAGGGTGAACTCACAGGAACCCCACATACACCTGGGTGCGGGAGTCTTTCTTAGTGTGTCACCTGGTCAGAAGGCATGACAACATTCTCCATTTGCTCAGTTTGCAGAGGCTGTGTTAAATAGCTCATTACTGACTGTATTTTCTCAAAAAGCATTGACACTTTAATAAAGGCCTAATTACAGCCAGCACTTGGCCCCTCCCCTGTAAATTAGAGTTCAGCAGATGCCCAAGTTTCTCCCAGCAACCAAGGAGACTGTCATTTCAGCATTTGTATTCAGACCTGGCACAGCCTGGACCAGCTGCAGCTCTGAGCAACTGCATGTGTGAGGAGAGAGATGAGGTTCCCTTTGGTGACCAGCCCTTACCCAGCTCTGGAAACCACGCAACTCAGTCTAGTGTAGTGCTACAGGCCTGCCATGCGGGGGGTGGGGGACGGGGAGACAAAGAGTCACAAGCTTGGGATCAGCTTGGGCTACATATCAAAGACACTATGTATTAAAGGCAGAAGAAGAGCTGGTCAGTGGTGGCCTGAGCCTTTAATCCCAGAACTCAACGGGGGGGGGGGGGGGGGTCCTCTGTGAGTTTGAGGCCAGCCCGGTCTACAGAGCAAGTTCCAGGTGGAGGAGGGGAACAGGGGGACACAACAGAAGGAAAAATACTGGTGAGATGGCTCAGTGGATAAAGGTACCTGCTGCCAAACCTGACGACCAAAATTGGATCCATGAGATCCACCAAGAAAAAGGAAAGAAACAACCCCCACAAGCTCTCCTCTGATCTCCACATGCACTGTGCCACACACAGACACACTCAACATCAACCTCTGGTGTCCACATGCATAGGAACACAAGCACATGTCACCAATGCCTCCTGATGCAGGGAAAAATAGGACCAGGCTCGAACAGGTGAACTGAAGAGAGAGAAAACAGCCAATCAGAAGAGCAGAGCATCCTCAGCCCACCCAAGCATCTAATTAGAGATAGGGACAGTGCCTCCAGGCCACTTTCCCTCCTTGACCCTCCCAGAAGAGGCGACCTGTGCCAAGCCACACACCAACTCTTTTCGAACCTCACCTCACAATTCTAGCTTCTTGGCACTCTTGGGTGAGTTTTCAGCGTGAAGCCTTCACACTGGCTATTCCCACATCTGTCTTCAGGACACCTCTGTCAAGTTCTCCTAGTCTCTTCTCCAAAGTCGCGTCACCTGGCTCCTCACTGCTCGTCCCCCTCTATCCCCTCCCCCCACCAGCACTGCTATAACCTGCACTAGTGGTTTTTATCTATTTGGCTCAAGGCCATATCCCTGGGCATGTAGGAAAATTGTGCTAAGCACTGGAAGACACTGTCATTGTCCTAAGAACACTCACTAGACCTACGGAAGAGTTGTTGCTACCACCCCCACCTCAACTTTCGGTTTACTAGGCGGGTTTCCCTACAGACCCCAGACTGGCAATTCCTGCATCAGCCTCCTGAGTGCTGGGGTTCCAGGCTCTTTTATTTTTTCAGGGAGCAGGGTCTCGTGCAGCCCAAGTTGGAGACTACCTATGCTGCTGAGCATTCCCTGAACCAACTCCTGATCCCTCTGCCTCCACTTGGGTTTAAAGCATGCCCCAGGTTTATGTGACGCTGAGGGTGGAATCCAGCTGGAATCAGCGCTTCACCCAGGCCTAGTACTCTACCAACTGAGCTGCAGCCCTCCAGTTCCCTTTTTGTTTTCCTTTAAAAACAAAACAAAATGGGCTGGAGAGATGGCTCAGAGGTTAAGAGCACTTCCAGAGGTCCTGAGTTCAATTCCCAGCAACCACATGGTGGCTCACAACCATCAGTAATGAAATCTGGTGCCCTTTTCTGGCCTGAAGGCAGACATGCAGAAAGAACCCTGTATACATAATTAATAAATAAGTCTTTTTAAAAAAAAGAAAACAAAATAAAACTTTTAAAAACACTTATTTATTCACTTCGGGTCTGTGTCTACATGTGCACGCACCACACAGGAATTGTTCTACTGCTCCCACCTCTGGGTTGTGGGGATCAAACCAAGGCCATCAGACTTGGTGGCAAACCCTTTACCCACTGAGTCATCCTGCCAGCATGACCATAGGTCTTCAAAAGGTGGGATGCAGCCCCTTGCCAAAGGCATCAGTGGCAGGCACAAGATGTGCCTCCACTGCAGTGACAGGCACCAGGTTTCTGCATTAGTTAGCAGGTGAAGCACTCAGCTGGAATGGTAGCCCCACTTCCTACTCAGCTAACAGACTTTGAAAGACAAAACACTCACAGGAAGGAGCCCAGCCTCAGCTTTCCAGGCTGGAGCCCCAACTTCCTGGGCTCCTGTCCAAAGAAAGAAAAAGAGAGAAAGAAAAAAAAAAAAAATCGAGCTTCTCTTTGCCAGCCCCCAAGGCTTAATAGCAAAGGTTAGTTAGGGACCAAGCCCTCCTGAGATCCACAAAGCTATGGGCTGGTGCACACAGCTGGTCAGCCAAAGGTTTCAAATGCAAATGCTTCCAAAAGGTTATGAGCAGCACTGGGTAGAGGACCCAGTGAGTTACCCACCAACTCACGTCACCCTAGGAAAAGGGTCTTGGTCTTTCTTTTAACTCCTGGAGTCTTAGCACATGACAGCAGGCACTCTACCACTGTCCTGCACTGCACTGCCCAAACCACAAACAGCCTCCACCTTGTAGAGGAGAAACCTAAGGGTTGACCGCTTCACCTACTATGCACCAAGCTCTGGGTTCTGCCCCCAGCACTACATAAACCCAAGCATGGTGGTGTGCACTGGCAACACCAGAACTCAGCAAGTGGAGGCAGGAGAGCAGACCTAGGTTGCTACAGACATTTCAAAGCCAGCCTAGGACTTACCAGTTTTGCTTTTGTTTATAAAAGTTTGTGCGGTGGCCGGGCGGTGGTGGCGCACGCCTTTAATCCCAGCACTGGGGAGGCAGAGGCAGGTGGATCTCTGTGA
Organism: Chionomys nivalis; assembly: GCF_950005125.1. Taxonomy (NCBI): domain Eukaryota; kingdom Metazoa; phylum Chordata; class Mammalia; order Rodentia; family Cricetidae; genus Chionomys; species Chionomys nivalis. The sequence continues at coordinate 20,911,248 of NC_080089.1, read as the reverse complement.
GTTCGAGGCCAGCCTGGTCTACAAGAGCTAGTGCCAGGACAGGCTCCAAAGCTACAGAGAAACCTTGTCTCGAAAAACTAAAAAAAAAAAAAAAAAAAAAAAAAAGAAAAGTTTGTGCGGTGCTGAGGAGCTGGCTTACTGCCCAAGCGTGATGACCCGAGTTCAACCTTTGGCACCCATGTAAAAAGTCAGGCATCATAGTGAACACTGTCATTCCAGCACTGTGGAGGCCCAGACAGGTGAATCCCTGGGGTTTGCTGGCCAGGCAGCCTAGATTGATCAGCAAGCCCCAGGTTCTAGTGAGAGACCAAAAACACCAAGCAGATGGCTCCTGAGGAACCACACCCGAGAGTAACCTCTGACCTCCACACAATCACACTCAGATTTGTGCACGGACGCACACAAAGGAACCTGGGGACCAGAAATCCCAGTCCACTTGACTAAAGACACAAAGTCAATCAAGGCAGACCTGTGCTTGGGGGCCTCATGCCTCCACACCACCATCATTACTCCTTAGATCCTTCTGGGCAGTTTCTGGCTCTGTAGAATATGAACTTCATGTGAAACCTGTTGTCCCCAGGGCAAGCAATCTGCATGCACACCCCTGCAAGAGGCTGGGTCAACTGTGTCATCCACGTGTATACCAGCATTCTTTGAAAAATCCAAAGGCAGCACTAACAGGAAGCAGCCCGAGCTATCCCCAGGTGCCAGACTAACCCAAGCCCTTGGCACACTCTCTCCTTTGCTCCTGGGTGCCAGCCAGATGCCCACTAGACATTCAAGAACAGCAGGGGAAGGAAATCTCAGTTCTGACTCTGTTTAGTCAAATTCACAGCAGGAAATACAGAGTAGGGTTGAGTGGGACCCACCAAAGGACGCCTCTTCGGTCCTGCAGCCCAGGGGTCTTAAGACATTGCAGAGCAAAAAGAACTGATGTCAGGCGGGCAGCACATGCCTGTGAAACCAGCACTTGGAAGATGGGAGCAGAGAGACTGCTACAGCTCTGGGGCCAGCCTGTGCCACACGGGGAGCCTAGGCTACAGTATGGGACTATTTAAAAAAAAAAAAAATCAAAAAATCCAGGAATGGTGCTGCACGTCTTTAATCCCAGCACTCAGGAGGCAGAAGCAGGTGGATCCAAGCTTGAACTGTGGGTTCAAGCCCAGTCTGGTCTAGAAAGTGAGACTCCATCTAAAAATTTAATAATTAAAAATGTGTATATACATATACATTAAAAAATTAATTCAGTACCTAAAAGCCACAATCATAAAACGATCTCTGAGTATGAAGCAATCAAAGAGAACATATATGGCAATAATATTTACTATCAGTTTAGGCTTAGGGCTTTATCCATGCTAGGCAAATGCTCTACGACTGAACTACATCTACAACCCTCTCACGGCTTCTTCTGAGACAAGGTCTAACAATGGAGCCCAGGATGATCACAAACTCAAGAACTGTCCTGCCTCAGACTCCTGGATACCTAGGATCGCAGATGCAGCTAGTTTAGCCTAAATCAACACTTCCAACATCCCAGTCCCTGTATCCTTAAATCAACCTTTATGTTTTTTTGAGACAGGGTCTCACTGTGTAGCCCTGGACGCCCTAGAACTCTCTATGTAGAGTAAGCTAGCCTCAAATTCAGAGATGTTCCTGCCTCCCCAAAAGACTGGTAACAATAACATGCAACATGGAGGGAGGCAGGGAGGCAGGGAGGCAGGGAGGGAGGGAGGGTATGTAACCCAATGCAAGGGTGAGAAGCTCACTGGCCAGTCAGTCTAGCTGATCAGTGAGTTTCGGGCTCAGAGCATCACCACGTCTCAAAACTTTAAAATGGAAAGACAATGGATGATAAGGCTCAATGGATAAAAGGGTTTGCTATATAAACCTGATGACTTGAGTTTGAGCCCCAGGATCCACATAAATGTGGAGGGACTTCACAAAGATGATGTCTTCTGACCTCCACAAGTGCACCATGGAACACACTTGGACAGACAGACAGACACACACACACACGATAATGTCCACAGCAAAGCAAATGTTATCACTGGGCACACACAGCAGCATCATACATGGAACACTTCCTGGAATGGAGAAGTGGTGCTGTATGAGGCAGAGGGGGAGGGGACAGGAGTAAATCAACATTGCTCCTTCACTCACTTCCTGGACCATAGAAACAGCTGCAAGTGGAATTTGCCCACTGGACAGATGGAACAAGCTGAGGCTCCCAAAGCTGTCTGGGAGAGCTCTCCAACTGGGAAGCTTTAGCTTAGAAGCCAGCTAGTAGGTTCTGGGATCCTGAACCAGGAAAGAATCCTAAAGAATGTTTCTCCCCAAGTCCCCACCTTCTGCCACTTGGAGAGGATAGGACTGCCTGGGTAGTAATGGAGAACAGCAGGGCAGACTAATGGAATGGATTCACTTGGAACACTGGAGCCAATGGCCCAAGAGACCAGACAACAGAGTCCCCTAAAGTTCAGCCATTCAGATACTAGAGGCCAACTTGAGTAAGCAAGGGGCACAGATGGGCATTTGCACACCAGAGGTCACCCTAAACAACTAGCCAGACAACAGTGGACTTCAGGGTGGGTCTGGACAGATGGGATAACCAAATGGTGCCCGTAGGAAGCCTGTCCAGAAAGGATAAACAGCTAATCAGATGGCAGAGAAGGCTCCAGATAAATAACCGGCCTGACAGACCCCAGGGGTCATCCCCCAGATGGCCGGGTGACAAGTGTAGCTTCAGCGGCACGCACACTAAGATTTTCAGGTAGCAAGAGAAAAGAGGAATGAATCTATCCCGGATCACAGGCAAAGCGATGTCAGAGTTCACCAGTGATAGCTGGGACTACATGCACCAAGAAGGGTCTGCATTGACCGTCTTGTCCCAAACCTCCCCGACTACCACCGACCAGTCACGGACCTGGGTCTGCAGCTCCAGTTCCTACGGAGTCATGGAGACTCTCTCCCCAGACTTTACCCACTGCCACCGGTACTGCGACGTCCGCGAACCGCAGTTCCGCCATTCCCCACCCGCCCTCCGCGCCCTAGGCCGCCGCCCGCCCTCCGTGCTGGAGCTTGGGAACCGCCGCCGGCGCGCTCGCTCACCGGCCCACGAAGTTCTCGAGCACCGAACTCTTGCCGGCGCTCTGGCCGCCCACCACGGCGATCTGAGGCAGGTCCAGGTGGCAGCTCTGGCCGATGGAGCTGAAGGCGTCCTGTAGCTTGTTAACCAGCGGGATGAGCTCTTCCATCCCGCGGTTGCCCATGGTGCCTGCCTCCGCCCGCGGCTCCCCCGGCTACGACACGCGGCCCCGAGGCGTCAGTGGCCGTTGCTTCTTCCCGCTCCGCTCTGCCAGCCCGCCCGGGCTCCCCTTCGCCGCGACGCCCGCTCCCGGCTCGGTCTCACAGTCGCCGCCTCATCCGGTTCTCAGGCGACACCCGACCCGAGCGACCTCCCCGCTCGGCCTCCGGGGCGGAGCCCGAGACCATAAGGCTACCCTCAATTGGTCAAGAATGCTGCCAATCAAACATGGAAACCAATAAAAAAGACACGAGGAAGGGCTAGTCCCACAACTTCATTGGATCATAGAACTGTCATTAATATGAACAAGCCAATGGAAGTAGAAACCGGGTTGTCACGCCCAAAAGGCAGGCTATCTGGAAAAGACACCGAGACTTCTGCTCACTAGGTTGATCTGGGCTGTCTTATTGGTCTCTGGAAGCGTCAGCCTGCCAATGCTGTAAGGAATCGATCCTTAAACACTGGTGTGTCACTTGACCCTAGTTAGTTCCGTAAAAATTTCTCATTGATTGGTAAAACATCACTTCGCTCCTCCAACCAATGAGAGAAAAGAGAACCACAACCTTTTTTCTACTGTTTGTGAACGATAGCCTGGCCGCAAACGCGGTGATCCTCCTGCCTCAGTGTCCCTCCTGCTAGGATTATACATACTAACGTCCCATTCCTGATTCTGATTTACACCTGTGTCCGTCAGTCATGGAAATTCTTCCCAGCTTTCCTAACGTTTGTTGTCAGATTGTGATACTCTTTTTAAGCAGAGGGCCACAGTACTCGGGGAAGCGCCACACATCGTGGTAAACTTAAGTGCTTTGGTCACGCCTGCGATTTTAGGCGCTAGAGAAAATTTGTATCTTAGAAAGCATCAGATTCCAGTTCTAAAAGAGTCCCAGTGCCGGGGAAAGATGAATCTCACAGAAGGTTGAGTGTAGTGTTTGAATCCAGTCCTTTGGGGGTGCATGCTTGCGTGTGTGTTCCTGAATGTTACTGGGTAACATGAATACAGCCTCATGAAACTAAGCAAGTCTTTTACCAGTGGCTACAACCCTAAGTTTATTTTTACTTAAAAAAAATTTTTTTTTTTTTTTTATTGCTTCTAGAGCGCGCTTGCTGCCTTTGGGGCGGACCGGAGTTTGGTCCCCAGCACACGCATTACAGAACACAACCATCAGTAATTGCAGTTCCAGGAATCCGATATGCTCTTCGGGGCCTCCACCAGGATCAGACACAAACATGAGGCACACGCTTATATGCAGGCAAAACATCCACATACACAAAAAATTGACTTTATGTAAACTTCGGTTTTTCTGTGTAACAGCCCTGGCTGTCCTGGAACTAGATCTTGTAGACCAGGCTGGCCTCAAACTCACACCTGCCTCTGCCTCCCAAGTGCTGGGATTAAAGGCACCACCACTACCCAGTCGTAATATTTTTTAAATTTTCATAAAATAACATTTTAAATTTTTTAAAGATTTAAACCAAAAAACTAAAAAAATTAAAGATTTATTTTTATGTACACTACATAACATGCCTGGTGCTCACAGAAGTCAGAAGTGTCATATACCCTAGAACTGGAATTCTGGGTAGTTGTGAACTACAATGTAGGAGCTGGGAACCAAACCCAGATCCTCTGTGAGAGCAACAAACGTTCTTCAATGCGGAGCAATCTTCCAAATCCACTTTACTTTCATGTATGAGGGGTTTCTCATGCATGTCTGTTTTTGTCACTATGTTCATGCAGGGTCCAAGAAGACCAGAAGAGGGCATGAGATCACCAGGAACTGGAGTTACAATTGAAGTTGCCATGTTGATGCTGAAAATTGAACCCTGGATCTCTATAAGAGCAACAAACGCTCTTAGCTGTTGAGCCACCTCTCCAGCCCCCTTATTTTTCATTATGTGTATGTATGTTGTGTATGTTATGTGCACATGAGATGAGGACATGGGATCTCCTGAAGCTAGAGTTAGAAGCAGTTGTCAGCCACCTGTGGATGGGTACTGGGAACTGAACTGCAGGCATCTTCAGGAACAGCACCCTAGCTGGGTGGTGGTTGGTGGTGCATGCCTTTAATTTCAGCATTTGGGACACAGAGGCAGGCGAATCTCTGTGAGGTCGAGGCCAGCCTGGTCTACAAAGCAAATTCCAGGACAGGCTCCATAGCTACAGAAAATTCCTGTCTCGAAAAACCAAAGGAAAAGAAAAAGAAAAAAGAAAGAACAGCACCCTAAGCTGTATCTGCAGTCCCTGTCCTGTGCACGCGGAGGTCATAGGTTGACATTAGGCATTCCCTGCTCTTGTATTTTGGAATAGGATCTCTTAGAGCCTGGAACTGGTGAATTCAGCTAGAATAGCTGCTGACTAACCCTGCCAGAGCTGGTTACACATGCTCACCACCATGCTCGAGCTTATACTGGGGTCCTGTGGATCTGATCCCCATCTCTCGAGGCGCCAATCCACCCACCCCCAGCCATCTTAAAAAGGAAGTCAATATTCCACAGCTGTTTCCCTATTTCTTCAACTTTACTACATTCTAGACCTTTTAATTGCCGAGTGGAACTTGGGGATCTACTCCCTAAAGCATGAATGCAGGCATAACTGGGGGTTCCTGGGGACTGCATATTTGGGGGAGTGGTGGTATTTATTTTTGACAGAGCCTCATTTAGTCAGCCTGTGTAGCTGAGGCCCTTGCCTTTAACACCCCTGCCTCTAACTCTGAAGTGCTGGGGTGGCAGGACCCGCCACACCAGTTTATTAGGGACAAAGAGCTCTTTTACATGCCAGGGTCCCAGTCACATTGGTATCGTCACAGTCTGTGTAGCTCAGGCTGACCCATCTTACTACATATCCCAGGCTGGTCTGGAACACCCAATCCTCCCGCTCCAGCCTCTTGGATTTAGGGAGGGATTGTGGCCATGCACTGCCGTGCTGAACTATCGGAGTAGGGAGTCCAGTGAGGAGGCCAGTGCAATGGACACTCTGGAAAGCAGCTGCTGGGAGGTGATACAGGAGTTGTTCTGAGGCCCTGAGAGAGATGATGACTGACAGAGGGAAAACCTTAGCTATGAAAATAAAAAAAAATAAAATCAAAGCACTAAAGCCCACCCACTTAGGTGGGCAGTGGTGGTGCAGCCTTTAATCCCATCACTTGGGAGGCAGGGGGATCTCTGTGAGTGTGAGGCCAGCCTCGTCTATAGAGCAAGATCCAGGACAGGCTCCAAAGCTAAAGAAATCCTGTCTAGAAAAACCAAAACAAAGCCGGGCGGTGGTGGCGCACGCCTTTAATCCCAGCACTCGGGAGGCAGAGGCAGGCGGATCTCTGGGAGTTCGAGACCAGCCTGGTCTACAAGAGCTAGTTCCAGGACAGGCTCCAAAACCACAGAGAAACCCTGTCTCGAAAAACCAAAAAAAAAAAAAAAAAAGAAAAACCAAAACAAAACAAAAAGCCTCATCCTTTTGCTTTATTGGCTGGAGGAATGAGATATTTGTTTTTTGTTTGTTTTCTGTTTTTTTTTTTTTTTTTTTTTTTTTTTTTTTAAGACAGCCTTAGCTATCCAGGAACTTGCTCTGTAGACCAGGTTGGCATTGAACTCAGAGATCCACCTGTCTCTGCCTCAGGGGTCCTGGGATTAAAGGCGTGTGTCACCACCACTGCCCGGCATGAGATGCTATCTGTGTAAGTCAAGGGGACACACTTTCAGGAACTAGGTAGCATCAACTGACAAGCCATTGTTTAAGGAGCATGACTCAATCCCAGGTCCTGAATACCATGGGGTTATAGTGAGCACATGGTGTTGCAGACTTTATTAGGACTCCAAGAACCTTGTTCACAAAGGAGTTGGCTGGATATTATATGGAAACTATACAAAAAAAAAAGAATAGGATTAGGGATTTGAATCAAAAGGCACAGTGCTGGTCTGGGAGGCCCAGCACCATATGAACCAGCTGTAGTACTGCATACCCGTCATCCCAGCACGTGGGAGATAGAGCAGAGGCAGACGATGGTAGAGATGCAAGGTCTCCTGAAGACTAACGAGCTTGAGGCCAGCCTGGGCTATATGAGAACCTCTCAAACCAAAAAAAATAAAAAACCTAAAATCATAGTTGGAGCTGGTCAGTGGTGGTGCCTTTAACCGAGGCAGGCAGATTAGATCTCTGTGATCTACAAAGCAGGACAGTCAGAGGTGTTCCACAGAGAAACCCTGTCTTGAAAAACAAAATAAATAGATAAAATGGTGTGTTGGGGAGTGGTGGTGCACGCCTTTAGCCCCAGCACTTGTGAGGCTTCGAGCCCAGCCTGGATTATAGAGTAAATTCTAAGACAGCCAGGGCTACATAGAGAAAACCTGTCTCGAAGGTAAAAAAAGTAAAATGGTGTCTGGTACATAGCACATGCCTTCTATCCCAGCACTGGGAAGGCAGAGGCAGACATCTCTGTGAGCTCAAGACCAACCTTGGCCTACATTGAGAGTACCAGGTCAGAGCCGGGCGGTGGTGGCGCACGCCTTTAATCCCAGCACTCGGGAGGCAGAGGCAGGCGGATCTCTGGGAGTTCGAGACCAGTCTGGTCTACAAGAGCTAGTTCCAGGACAGGCTCCAAAACCACAGAGAAACCCTGTCTCGAAAAAAAACCAAAAAAAAAAAAAAAAAAGAGTACTAGGCCAGATGGGGCTAGTTAGTTAGACCCTGTCTCAAGAAGAAAAGCAAATAGAGACACAGGGACTAGAACAAAGGTGGGGGACAGTGTAGGTCAAGCAGGCTTCGCCTTGGGCGTGGTCTCCATCACAAGCCTGTTATGGGATGTTTGAACACTGTGTGATGTATTGCTGTGATTGATTTAATAAAGAGCTGAATAGCCAATAGCTAGGCATGAGGTATAGGCGGGGCTTCCAGGCAGAGACAGGAAGCAGGAGGAGATAATCAAGATGCAGAGAAAAGGCCAATGAAACATGGAGGAAGTCGGACATACAGAATAAAGAATAGTAAAAAGCCACATGGCAAGACATAGAATAACAGAAATGGGTTAATTTATTATAAGAGCTCGTTAGGAACAAGCCTAAGCTATAGGCAGAGCTTTCAGAATAAGTCTCCATGTCATGACTTGGGAGCTGGCTGGCAGGACAGAGAAAGACAGGTTGCACATGTATGGTGTGAACATCTACTCAGTCATACCTATTATCAGCAGGAGCACTGAGAGCTACGCAGAACCAAGCCTGTGCCCACCAGATGAAGCCTAGAGCAGAAAAGCAAGCTGCCACTCCATTTTGGTGACCTTGCCTCTCCTGAAGCCAGTTACACACCTGGCAACCAGGGAAGAATAACAGTGATGTCTTCAAGGGTAGCTGCGACATCCTGACCTCAAGAAGGAGCCCCCAGACTGGTGGAGGAGCACATCTTTAATTCCAGCGCATAAGAGGCAGAGGCAGGCAGATCTCTGAGTTCAAAACCAGCCTGGTCTAGAGAGCAAGTTCCAGGACAGCTAAAGCTACATAGAAAAATCCTATCTTTAAAAATAACATAAAAAGAAAAGGAAAGAAATAGGAGCTGGAGAGATGGCTCCTCAGGAGTTAAGATCACTGACTGCTCTTTCAGATTTCCAGCACCCACATGGACGCTCACAAGGTCCACGACTCCAGTTCGAAGGGCTCCAACACCAACACCCTAACACAGACATATTTGAAAGCAAAAAACCCAAAACAAGCCAGGCGGTGGTGGCGCACGCCTTTAATCCCAGCACTCGAAGGCAGAGACAGGTGAATCTCCGTGAGTTCGAGGCCAGCCTGGTCTACAAGAGCTAGTGCCAGGACAGGCTCCAAAGCTACAGAGAAACCCTGTCTCGAAAAACCAAACCAAACCAAACCAAACAAAAAAAAAAAAAAAAAAAAAAAACATCAACAACACCAACAAAAAACTCAATGCATATAAAATTTTAAAAAATAAAAAATAAATAAAATTTAAAAAGTAAAAGAAGAAAACAAAGAAAGACGGTGCACACCTTCTTTAATCCCAGCACTTGGGAAGCAGAGGCAGGTGGATCTCTGTGAGTTCAAGACCAGCCCAGTCTACAGAGTGAGTCGCAAGAAAGCAGGGCTACACGGAGAAACCTTATCTTAAAGTTAAAAAAAGGTGGGCTGTGCCTGGTGGTTCCTCGGTACCCCACTGATGCTCTTGTTATTTTCTGTTTTGTTTTTGTTGAGAAAGGGTCTTACTCAGTACCCCTGGCTGGTCATGAAAACCAAGCTGGCCTTGAACTTGCAGCTATCCAACAACTAATGCCTTTCTCGAGCTAGGACTGTGCTGAAAGCCACCAGACTCAGACTCAAGCCCTCGGGGCCACCTCCCCGACCTTGCCTGGCTCAGCCTTTCTCTGGGACCCCACACAGACCCCATCAATGGACCTGCCGCCACTCCCTGTTACTTCTTCCTGAGAAGTGAGACCTCCAACTACAGTGAAGCTTGGGACCAGGAAGAATATAGACAGGCCACCTCCCCAAGAAGACACCAGATCTCAGATGAAAACAAAAAGCAGCAACAAAATCTTTTTCAAAAAACAATCCTTCAGAACCCCCACACCCCAGCGTCCTCCCCAGCACCCAGGTCATGTGAGTGTGATTCCCACAGAGGCCAGTGCTTCAACAGCCCAGGCAGGACAGAGGCTGTGGTCCCCATACATGGTGCACATGAAGTTTCGTACGAAGTCAGGAAAGCGCTGCTCCAAGATGCTGCTTCTCATGGCGCTCAGGAGCTGCAGCTGCGGGAGGGGGCGGGCGTTAGTATCTCTTGGGTGTAGGCCACCAGTAGTTCAGGAGTACCCACAAGGCACCAGACGTGCCAAGAACCCCCCCCCCATCATAAACCCAAGGCAGAACAGGTCATGCTTGAGGGCTCTGCCCATGCCACACCCTCTAGATGAAGCATACCCTCAAGGTCCTTATGGCCCAAACTCATTATGCCCCCGAAGAGGGAACTTGTGCCACTGACCCACACCACACGCTCAAATAAAAAGGAGCCATATTAGGCCCCCATCACAACCTCAACCTACCCTGTCCTCAGAGCCAATGCCCCTCCTTTCCCTGTTCCAGTGCCCACCCTACCCTGTCCCGACCCTGTCCCCAGGCCACCTGATAGGCAATGTTATGCACAGTGAGGTGGTGCAGAGCTGCGGTGTTGTCGCTGTGCAGCAGGGCGTGCAGGAAGGCGCGGCTATGCCTGTGGGTCACAGAATTTGTGGGTACAGGTAGCCTGAGCCCCACCCCCTCCCCTCCAGTCCCCAACTTCTAAGACCTACTTCTGGCAGGTGGGACAAGGACACTCTGAGTTTATGGGACTAAAATCCTTGGCGTACTGCTGTTTCTTCAACTGCAGGTTCCCAGTGGGTACAAGAGCGGAGCCAAAGCGCTGGAGGCAAGGAAGATCAAGATCGATCATGAATGGCACGGGCTCCGGGTCCCTCCAGTCCCCCTGCCCGGGCCGGGCCTCACCGCTGTCCGTGTGGGGTATACACAGTCGAACATGTCACATCCAAGAGCAACGCAGACTACCAAATCAGTGGCATAGCTGGGGTGTAGCCATGGGAGGATAAGGAACAGAGAGTGAGCCTCAAGAGGGGTTCCTAGGACTCCCTTCATCCCCAACTACATCTCAGATGACAGCCAAGTCTTCTCTCTTATCTATTTTTGTACTGAGACTGTGTTTTATGTAGCCCAGGCTTGCCTCTTACTCCATACATAGCTGAGGATGCCCCAGAACATTGTTAGCATCAGGCAGTCGCCGACCTGACCACTCATTAGTTCCCCAGTAATGCTATACCCTTCTTCCCAGAAGGATCTGCCCCCCACAGCAGGGCTTGGGGCTGTCTCCTTCACCCCAACATACCCAACCCCCATCAGGTATCTTGGCTTGTCCTTAGGCAGCATGGAAGTACTTAAAGCCACCATCTTCCAGAACTGCGCCTTGCTCTCTCCCCCACTCAGTCCTCCGATGGCGAAGCCCGGGACATCCCTCTTGGTCATCTCTGAAAGAACACATGGTCCCAGCTTAGGAGGATTTAGGATTCTGTGGTGTTACCAAAGGTCAGAGTGTACTCTAGTCACCATGCTGGACTTCCCTCAGCAGAACTTCCACTAATTTACCACAAACCATAAAACAAAGCCTTGAGCCGGTTGTTTGGATACACCCTGGAATCCCAGACACTCAGGAGGCCGAAGGATCGAGAGTTTGTCCCAGCCTGGGCTACACAGTTGAGTCCCAGAACAACCTGGGTTACATAAAGAATGAAGGGAAAGCTGGGCGGTGGTGCCGCACGCCTTTAATCCCAGCACCTGGGAGGCAGAGGCAGGCGGATCTCTGTAAATTCGAGGTGAACCCAATCAACAGAGAGAGTTCCAGGGCAGCAGGGCAGGCAGAACTGTTACACAGAGCAACCCTGTTTTGAAAAACAAAACAAAAAAAGAGGAAGGGGCCGGGCGGTGGTGGCGCACGCCTTTAATCCCAGCACTTGGGAGGCAGAGGCAGGCGGATCTCTGTGAGTTCGAGACTAGCCTGGTCTACAAGAGCTAGTTCCAGGACAGGCTCCAAAACCACAGAGAAACCCTGTCTCGAAAAACAAAAACAAAAACAAAAACAAAAACAAAAAAAAACAAAAAAAAAGAGAGGAAGGGAGAGGGTAGGGAGATGGCAGCCCAAGAGGACAAGAGCCCTGGCTGTTCTCTCAAGAGGACCAGGGCCAGATCTCAGCATTCACATGGCTCACAGCCATCTGCAATTCCAGTTCCAGAAGACCCAACACCCTCATCTGGCCTTCCTGAGTCCTGAATACATGTGGCATACATACATACAGAAAAATATTAATACACAGAAAATAAAAGTAACTTTCTCCAGGCATGGTGACCCTGTCTTAAAAATTAAATGATTAATTTCTTTTTTTTTTTTTTGATTTTTCGAGACAGGGAACTAGCTCTTGTAGACCAGGCTGGTCTCGAACTCACAGAGATCCGCCTGCCTCTGCCTCCCAAGTGCTGGGATTAAAGGCGTGCGCCACCACCGCCCGGCTTAAATGATTAATTTCAAAAATTGTAAGATTGTAAGAAACGAAGATTAGAGATAGGAAGAAAGAAGGGGGGTGGGGAATGTTGTAACAGTTTTACAACCTCAAGAAGGACTAAGATGCTCAGTAGTTTTAGATGTAGTAAACCCATTTTGGGCAGGGGTGTAGCTCAGTAGTAGAGTGTTCACCTAGCAGGGGCAAGGCACTTCATCCAATCACCAGCAAACACCCACAAAAAACAAATCCCATTTCCAATAACAGTCTTTCCAACTCTAATGAGGGTGACCATCTGAAAGCCCCTAGGAAAGAACCTGCCCCAGACACATCCCAAAAGGAAGGGAGGGACAGAGGCAAAGGCTCCTGCTGGGGACCTACGCTGCCACTGCTGAGTGCCCACTGGCTGAACGCAGGCTCATTTGCATTACGTTTATTTGTGTATTCATGAGACGTGAATGCATCACACAGTGCTCACTCAGGGCACAACTTGCAGAATCCATGAGTTCCAGGGATCAAACCGAGGTTGTGAGTATTGGCAGCAAGCTTCTCCAGCCACTCAGCCAGCTAAACGACCAATTGCTTTGTACTCTGATCATCAGAACAGGCCTATGCCTCACAGTTCACATAGGAGAAAGCCAAATGTACTCCTGAATTTACCGTTTTCTAGAAACAAGGTTCCAAATCCAGAGAACAAAGACACCCCTGGGATCCCAGCACTCGAGAGGCAGGAGAATCAGGAATTCAAGGCCACTCTGAACTACAGGAGAACTAGTCCCAAAAAAGTGGGGCAGGCTGTGACTCGGTAGTGGGCTTGAGTATTATGCATCAAGTCCTGGATTCAACTCAGCAACAAATCGTCTGAGTTTGGTGGTGCATGCCAGTGATTGATCTCAGCACTCAGAAATGGAGGCAGGAGGATAAGTACAAGACCATCCTCTGCTACATAGTGAGGTCCAGGCCAGCCTGGGCTACATGAAAGCCTGTCATAAGCTGATGCAGTATTTCAACAAAACATGTGAAAAGGGCTCAGCGGGCAAAGGCACCTGCTGCCAAGCCTGATGACTTGAGTTCCATCCCCAGAATCCACATGGTGGCGAGAACCGGATGGGGGATAAACAAAGACTCAACTTGGGACCAGTATTTGCCTCCATTACTTCCATTTTCTAGCCCGGCCCTACTGCACACTGCCTCAGGGCATTTGACTCGGATCTTGCACTTGTAGCAACCTTTGCCAGTTAACAGCTATGGCCAAAGCATCGTCCTTTGCCTGGACCTGGACCACCTCTACCAGTACCCGACTCTACCTTTCAGGCAAGTGGTCCGAAGGTCGGCATTCAGTCCCCCCTGGATGATAGCAAAGAGGTTCTGCTTGTCCCGGTGCTGATGGGCTGCAATGCATCTGTCCAGCCAGCGCACTGACCTGCAAGAGGGTCCCGGGCGGGTCACAGAACCTCTAGTGGCTAGGGAGACATAAGAGAAGCACACTACCCAAATCCTTCTCCCACGCACACACAACCCACACATACACAGACCTGTGCATGGCCTCCTCCACTCGAGGGCCTGTCACTGTGCTGCTCACCACATCGTCCAGCTGCATGATGATGTCAGAGCCTAGGGGTGAGAGGGCACTCTGGTGAGGGGCAGGGGGAACAGAGGACCCTTGCAGGGACCACCGCCTACTTGTCATTATCCTAATATGGCTGCACAGAAGCTGGGAAACTTTTTGGATTTTTTTTTTTTTTTTTTTTTGGTTTTTCGAGACAGGGTTTCTCTGTGGCTTTGGAGCCTGTCCTGGAACTAGCTCTGTAGACCAGGCTGGTCTCGAACTCACAGAGATCCGCCTGCCTCTGCCTCCCGAGTGCTGGGATTAAAGGCGTGTGCCACCATCGCCCGGCTTGGATGTGTTTTGTTTTTGTTTTCGTTTTTTTTCTGTATATATAGCCTTACAGGCCAGTGAGATGGCTCTACAGGTAAATGTGCTTTCTTCCAGGTCTAACTGCCCAAGTTCAACCCACAGGACCCACATGATGGAAAGAGGAGACCAACCCCTGCAAATAATCACCTTGGATCCCAGACTGTTCTCCAGCTCCCAATCCCCCTGCCGCTACCTGCACTGCACCCAGTTTTACAGGGAACTATTGAAAGTATGCTCTGGACCCTGGGGCCATAGCTCAGTGGGTGTACTGATTGTCTAGCATGCACAAGGACACAGGCTCCATCCCCAGCACTGCATAGAGTAGGTGTGGTGGTGGTTCAGGCCTGTGATCCCAGCATTCAGAAGGTGGAGGCGGAAGAACCAGGAGCCTGAGGCTGGGGACTAGAGGGTTGGCTGCTCTTTCAGAGAACCTGGATCCTGAGCTTCAGTGTAGCCAGCAGAGCATAGGGAGAACCTGTGTCTAAAATCAAGAACTAGGGCCATGCCTAATGGTAGAGCCCCTGACTAGAATCCCTAGATGATGGACTAAAACCTGGAAGAGGAAATAAATTTTTCCTCCCTGAGTTGCTTTTGGTCATGATGTCACAGCAGCAATAGAAAGCAAAATAGGACACCACACCAGGAGAACAGCCTTGTCCTAAGATCAGTAGAAGGACCCAAAGAAACACCTGTCACACAGCTGGGCAGGTTCCACTTAGCATAACAGGTACAGTTTCCATTAGAAGGCTCTGAGACAGATACTGTAATGGACAAGGGAGAGGAGCTGGAGCTCACGTGTCAAGGCTCCAGCATCACGCAAAATGTAAACGATATAAATTGTCCTGGACTGTAGGTCCAGCTCAGGAAGCAGAGTGCTCCTCATACAGCAGAGTGCTCCTCATACAGCAGAGTGCTCCTCATATAGTGTGCAAAGAGCCCTGCCTGGCTCTGAGCCCCAGCTCAGAAGAAAACTGGACATGGTGGCGTTTGGCTGTGGATATGGAGGGAGAGTTCAAAGTCAAATTCAGTTAAAGAGGAAGTGAGTTCCAGGCCAGCCTGGACTACATAGGACTCTCTCTCAAAAATAAGACAGAAAAAAAAAAAAAAACAAACCTATATATGGAAAAAAAGAGGCCTAAAGCAAACACTATCTCATGTTGTTGCCACCATTATTTCATTAAATTCAATTTGTTACTAAGAACAGTAACAGTTGTGTTTGGTGGCAACTGTCTTCAATCCTAGCACTCCAGAGGAGAAACAGGCATATCTCTACGTTGGAGGCTAGCCTGGTCTACCATTCTACATAACAAGTTCCAGGCCAGTCACCCTGTACAAAATAATAATTAAAAAGTAATAACAACATATATAGATATTGTGGGAGCCAGCCATGATAAGCTAAGTATGGGCAGGTCACCCAAAGGAAGTTCTTTACTTCCAACCATTATCACTGCCAGAGTAGAACTCGGCCACTGATTTAATAAGAGGCCTGAGTCAGTAGTTTACCCTGAAGCAATGCCTGGTTGCAAGAGGAACCACAAGCTGAGATTATCCGACCTCCACACAAGAACAGACCATTCAAAGGAAATGCCTAAGGTTCCAACCTCTGAAGACAGGATCACCTGCTAGTGCACACTCACCAGAACACCCTTAGACAAATGTCAGCCAATCAGGGGTCCTGAACCTCAGAGACCCCTCACCGCCACCTTTACTACTATAAAAACCTAAGTCTAAGCCGGGCGGTGGTGGTACACGCCTTTAATCCCAGCACTCGGGAGGCAGAGGCAGGCGAATCTCTGTGAGTTCGAGACCAGCCTGGTCTACAAGAGCTAGTTCCGGGATAGGCTCCAAAACCACAGAGAAACCCTGTCTCGAAAAACTAAAAAAAAAAAAAAAAAAAAAAAAAAAAACTAAGTCTAACTGAGCTCGGGGCTCTCCAGATACGTTGGACATACAGAGAGACCAAGTTTGCAAACTTGATTAAAATAAAGGCTCTTTGCTTTTACATATGGGACTCAGTCTCCTTGTTGGCTTTTGCCGGAACTTCGTGAATTTGGGCATAACAAAAATAAAACAAAAACAAATCAAAAAGGACAACTACATATCTAGTACTTTGTTTACACTACAGATATCACAAGTCAGAGACGGAAACAGGTTCTCACTGTGTAGCCTCGGCAGGGCTGGAACCCACAACTATCTTCCCGCTAAACTGCCACAATATATATTTTTTCAAGTGTTTGTTTTGTTTTGGTCTGTTCACTGTGCTGGGGACCTAGTCCAGGGCATCGGCAAACATGCCTAGCACAGGACCTATTCTTTATCCTTATTTTAGCTGGGAGAATGAGTTCAAATTTATACATTTCCCAAACCACCTGCGGGTCCGAGGCCCTGAGGCTACTGGCAAGGTGAAGAGGCAACACAGCAAGGTTTTCTTACCCAGAGCGTTCTGAATCTCCACAGACCTCTCTGGGCTCAAAAGTGTCTCTTGGCCATCGTAGGGCGAGCGGAAGCGGACGCCCTCCTCAGTCACCTCGGACAAGGAGAACAGGGACACCATCTGGAAGCCGCCGCTATCCTGGGAGAGAGACCACGCCGAGAAGCTGTCAGGAGATGGAGATTGGGGACCTCTCACCACAACGCAGCGCCCTAGGGCAACGACCCCAACTCACTGTCAGCAGATTGTGAGGCCAATTCATGAAGCCGTGAAGACCCTGGGCTTTCTGGATCAGCTCCGGACCCTGGGATACCAGAAGCAAGTGCCAAGTTAGGCGATAGCCGGCAGCTCTCGCCAGACCCGGCGGAGCCCAGGCACGGTGAGCCTCAGGAGGCTGGCTTTCTCCGAGGTGCATCCCGGTCTGGCTGCCCCCTCGCCGCCGCCGCCGCCCCCGGATCGAGTCCACCCACCGGCCTCAGCCCCAGATGGTAGGTGTTGCCCAAGCAGAGACGGCAGCCCAGGCTATCCAGCTGCTCCGCCGTGATCCCCTTCATGGTGGCCTGTGTTCCCACAGGCATGAACACAGGAGTAGCAACAGTTCCATGCGGCAGCCGCAGCTCGCCTGCCCGGGCTCTGGAACGACTGCACTCAGACAACAGCCGCATGATTCGTGGAGCAGACTCAAGCGAAGCGGGACTGCCTGCCGCCGCCATTTTCCGTCCCGGAACCACGTGGGCCGAGGCCACCGTGGACAGGGCCATGTTGCCTCGCATCATGTGACCGGGGAGCTACAGGGAGCTATGGCAACCGACTCCTAAAACAACCTTGCTCAGGGGTGTATTACTTCCTGATGGCAAGTGAAGATTACTGCTAAACCCGATGGCCTGAGTTAAATCTCTGGGACCCACAAGAATGGGAACTGATTTCTGCAAATTCGCGTGTGCGGACACACAATAAATGTAATTCTAAAACACTCCAAGACAGGGTTTTTTTCTACAGCAGCTCGGGAGGCAGAGGCAGGTGGATCTCAGTGAGTTCAAGGCCAGCCTCGGTCTACAAAGGGAGTTCCAGGACAGCCAGGACTGTTAGACAGAGAAACCCTGTCTCAGGGGTGGGGGTGTTCACCAGGAATTCCAAGATTTGAGAGGCTGAGCAAAAAGGATTGTGTGGAGTCAGAGAACAGACCCAACACTACACACTGAGTTTATGGCCTGGCTGGGTTACCTAGAGAAGCAAAACCTTGAGCTGGGCCTGTTGTTGCACACCTTTGGGTTCAGCAGCTGAGAGTACTTGCTCTTGCACAGCATGGGTTTACTTCCCAGCACACACAACCACCTGTAACTCCAGCTCCAGAGAATCTGATGCCCTCCTCTGACCAGGGAGGTAGGGAGTGGTGCACATACATGTAAGCAAAATAATTGTGCACACGCACAAAACAACTTTACAATTTTAAGTAAAATAAAAGCTTCCTGGCTGGCATGCATAAGTCTGTGGGTTCTACCCCCAGCATACATACACACAACACGGATAGACACAGCATGAGAGTGGCTATGGATATATTTCTGTACATGTATTCCATACACATAGTCCTAACTAGCCTCTGTCATTCTGTGTTCATTCTTTTCATTCATTCATATTTTTTTGCTTGGTTTTTTAATTTCAAGACAGGGTTTCTCTGCATAGACCTGGGTGTCCTGAAACTCAGTAGTAGACCAGGCTAGCCTCAAACTCACAAAAATGTGCCTGCCTCTACTTCTTGAGTGCTGGGATTAGAGGCACGGCTCATTGATTAAGAGCTTATAGGAAGACCCAGCATACAGTCAAGAGCTTCATACACCAAGAGCTCCAGCCATTTTTTCAAAGGAATCCTAGCATTACAAAATAACCCTAAAGCCCAGGGACTCATCCCCCACCATTACTTTATTCCCACCGTGTGAGATGTGTGTGTGTGTGTATGCTCATGTTTTCCCGTGTCAGTCCTCTCCCTAAACAGGAATGTCCACATAAAACTGATGTCACTTCTACCAGCAGAGGGCACCATCGCCCCACATTCCCAATGAGCTGCTATGGGGAAACAGCTCTGGGAAGGGCTACTTTCCCCAGTCTTCCCCCATGAAAAAGGCTAAAGAACAAGTTTCCAGGGGTTGTGGGGATGCGGTTAGTGAGAATGCCTCAGAACACCAAAGTCGAGGCATCACTCAGTGATACAGTACCTGCCCAGCATATTCAAGACCCTTGTGCCGGGCGATGGTGGCGCACGCCTTTAATCCCAGCACTCGGGAGGCAGAGGCAGGCGGATCTCTGTGAGTTCGAGACCAGCCTGGTCTACAGAGCTAGTTCCAGGACAGGCTCCAAAGCCACAGAGAAACCCTGTCTCGAAAAACCAAAAACAAACAAACATAAAAAAGGACCCTTGTGTTTGTGTAAGAGCCGAGGCTAAAGGATGCCCAATGTGCTCTATTACTGTCCAATTTGTTGGGTTTTTTTTTTTTGTTATTTTGAGACAGGGTTTCTGTAGCTTTGTAGCCTGTCCTGGAACTAGCTCTTGTAGACCAGGCACTAGGACCAGGGAAGATGGCACTGCAGGAAGCTGTGAGACATTGGGTGAGAGATGCAGGCTTTGTCATGGGATAAGTGGACAAAGGAGAGTGGCAAAATATGACATCATCTAGGGGAGGGCTGGGGATGCCCTGAGCCCTCCCTGTAACTGACATCATGGAGAACTCAGCTTCAGCACAAGGGACAGCGCCAGGACTGTTGCCTAGAGACTGGCGAAGCTGCTGCTCAAGAGGCGGGGCTGAGCAGCCAGGGGAGGGGACTCAGGGAGAAAACAGCTGAGTTCCCAGTGTGGGAAAAGTCCAGGCATTACCTAGGAAATTCTGAGGGGGAGGGGGAGTTGGGTTGGAGGAGGTGTGTGCACAAACCGTCTGGGAGGACTTCCCACGTACTTGCATTCTGTTTAGCCATAGGTGACCGATGGTCTCAGACTGTCATCACCCAGGATTCTTGTGGAACCCCCCAAAGTGGAATTAAGAGGCTGGCATGAGAAGGCAGGGGTTTAAAAATGACATGAACTAGATAGGATTATGGGTTCAGAGAAAAGCAGAGAACTGTCAGTAATGAAGAATTAAGGCGCCGGGCGGTGGTGGCGCACGCCTTTAGTCCCAGCACTCGGGAGGCAGAGGCAGGCGGATCTCTGTGAGTTCGAGGCTAGCCTGGTCTACAAAGGGAGTTCCAGGACAGGCTCCAAAGCTACAGAGAAACCCTGTCTCAAAAAGACAAAAAAAAAAAAAAAAAAAAAAAAGAATTAAGGCTTCAGGACCAACAGTGAAATGACGGTCCTAGGACCACCATGAATCCTGGTGGGTGCTATTCAACTCCCAGACCTGGTAAGCTTGTTCAGCCAGCCAGGGTAGCGTTGTCCCATGAAAAACAACAATGCCTAGGTGCCAAAGCGGCTGGGATACGGTGGATTTCCTGGTGGGGAGAGGGGGTAGCGAGGCCTGGGTCAAGGAATCATAATCACCATAACTCGGGCAATCATGCCTCACAGCAGAAAGGAGTCCTCGCTCCCACCTCGGAGTTCTTCAAATCCAAGAGATCTCAATCTCAGAACATTCCAGAACTTCAGCACCTCAGGACTTGCAATCCCTTTTCTTGTCTTCCCTACAACTAAAAGAACTGAAGTGCAGCCATCCAGGTCTGCCCAGCTCAGAGTGATCCATCCATTCCATCGCCCTCAGGACAAGAGTTCAGGTGACCCCCTGCCCACCAGTCACACTGCCCATCATTCCCTTTTGCATACACAGTGCTTCAATCCATGTACAAACCCAACTCTGTATTCCTGAACTGTTCCTCTGCTTGGCATACTCTTTCCTCACTTGTGAACATAACCCACCTTCTGGCTCCAACTCCCTTAGCCTGTCTTGTTTGAGAAGATTTCCTTGACACTTGTTATCAAGCTGGGCTAAGCCAATGAGGCCTGCAAGCACAATGTCTATACCAGTAAACCACATAGTGAGAACACACTACCCCAGTACTCAGAAGGAAGCCAGTCAGTGAAGTAAGAGTTTCAAAAAATTCAAACTCGCACATGAAGTCTCTGTTTATTCTGGGAAGAGTGCAAGGAAACCCTGTACCTAAACCTCTGTTATGATTTATCTTGTTTCTGAGTCTCAGCAGGTCATGTGCACTCCCAGACTTGATCTCACACCGTGCCTGGACGTTTAGCTGCAGAGGACAGAATCCATCAAATGGACAGTAATGATGAGACTGGCTGTCACAAGCCAGGGAGACATGCCAAGTCCCAGGGGCAGTGCTCAAGTATGTGGAAGGTCTCGGTCTGCAGCCCAGTTAAGAGACCAAATGTGGCCTTTCGTCCCCTCCTCTGGAGTGGTTTGCACCTGGAGTTCAGGCCTATGCCTACACACCAAGTACCTTGTCATCATCAGAGGATACCATGACTCCTGCTGAAGCTCCTGATGGCCACTGATAAGAATGACATGGGACTACACCCAAAGCAACCTGGAGAACAGGGCCCAAGGAGTGTGTCCATCATAAAAGAACTCCTGTCTACTTACTACGGGGGAGGGGAGGGGCAGCAGCTCCCTGGGTTGGCTTCCTACATCTCGAGGGCCAACTGCCAGGAAGGCCTCTCAGCAGTGCAGATGAACAGCCAGCAGCAGGCTCCCAGGGTTCCTGATGCCAGCTTACTACACTGATGAGCTTAGATTTGTTGCTGGCTGAGTGTCCACTGGGACACTTCAGTGTGGTAGGAGGGTGCCATCACCCAGATGGTCGCTCGACGGTAAAGTCAGCTGGCTGAGGGTGCAATTGCTGTTCTGGTCTTCAGAGTATTTCTAGAGGACTCTTCCCTCAGCCTATTACCTCACCTAAGAGACCCTTGTGTCCCTTTCTTGTACCAGAGAGATCATCTCCCTAGCTGACTTCCTGCATTGAGGCAGGAGCCTGGAGCAGCACACAGATCTTCTGAGTAACCTGTTACACGTGAAGCCAAGGGACACCAAACTCAGGCTGGCAGCAGTGTAGGTGCTCGGAAGAGAGGAAGCTGACAAGGCGAGGAGGGGTCTGTTGATGGTGCTTGGGCTCCTCCCAACAGCATGAATTGAAATCTGGATGCCCTGTGTGGGCACAAGTGAGAAGGCCTTCCCTGGTAGAGGCATGTGCAGCATTCCAAGACTCTTTCAATGCAATCGGGACTTTGGGCAGCATCCCCCCTACAGTCAGAACTTCACCTGGGGACAAAGACCTCTGACAGACAACCACTACCCTTAGGAACTCAGGAAGTCCTAGCCCATTTTCACAGTAACTCCAGGCAGGCTGAAGCTGGGGAAACTTTACCTAGCTCTCCCTTGTGGTTTCCCAACTGAGTTACACAGCCTAAGAGGGACAGTCTGCCTGCCATGATGTGATATTACACTTAAAACTTCATCAAGGAGCTGGAGAAATGGTTCAGAGGTTAAGCACACTACCTGATCTTCCAGAGGTCCTGAGTTTAATTCCCAGCAACCCATGGTGGTTCACAACTATCCATGAGATCTGGTGCCCTCTTCTGGCGAGCAGGCATACATGGAGGCATAATGTTGGATACATAAAAAACTAAATAAATCTTTAGAAACACACACACACAAAAAAAAAAAAAAACTTCAGGGACGGGAGAGCTAGCTCAGTGGTTAAGAGCAGTGTCTGCTCCTGCAGAGAACCTGGGTTCAGTTCCCTGTACTCACATGCCAGCTCGCTCCAGGTTCCGACACCCTCACACAGACATACATACAGGCAATAAAAGAAAAAAGAAAAGAAATTCCACCAAGAAGCTGGTGTGGTGGCTCACACCTGTCATCTCAGCGCTTGGGAGGCTGAGGCGGGAGAGGTGCTGCAGGTCTGAAGTCAGCCAGGGCCACATACAGTGAATGATAACCAGGAGCAGAAACACCATCCAAAAAGAGAAGAAAGCCTGCAGCTGAACTCTCCAGTAACCAGGGTCTTCTGTGTCCTACTTCCCCGCTGCTTAGAGACACCCAGGCCTGAGACGAGCACGGTTTTGTTTCTTTATTTGTCTACATTCAGCGGAATTCAAATGTACTGCCTGAATCATCCAGACACACCAAAAACAAAAAAAAAACAAAAACCCAAAACAAACAAACAAAAACCACTCTTTCCCATCGGTTTTTAAAATAAAATTTTCACTTATAAAACTGAAACACTAAAGCATTAAAATAAAGAAAGCTCATTTAACTCACTTCACAAAAAGCATTAACAGATGATGTATCCCTTCTGCAACTATTTAAGGACACCCGATGGAATTCACACCGGGCAAAAACAGACAGAGGGATACCGCACGGCAAGAACTGGAACACTACTCAGACAAGGTGTAATGGCAACTAACAAACCACTGAAGACACGGAGTCCCAAACACAGCTAAAGAGGGGTCACGGCACGGGTCCCAAGGACCACCACACCTCACAGCGTGGCAACGTCGGCAACGTGGACGGGTGGGCACTGCGCCAGTGGACATGGCAACTGGTGATGTGCAGACGCAATCTCCCGAGACGAGTTGGAGGCAGAGGTGCAGGAGGTGACAAGGGGCAGTCTGGGCCTTTATCTGTACTGGTAGTTCATGCTGTGCTCTGTGTTCCGACTGTAGCCACCTTGTGAGGACTGGTAGGAGCTGGAAGGGCCACTGTAGCTCTGGCTGGACCCAGGGGAGCTGTAGTTCGACTGTGATGAGTAGCCTCCTGCAAGATGGAGCTAGTTTAGAGAACAGAGGTCCAGGCAACATTTCTACACTACTGTACCCCAGGGTGGCAGTCCAGTGGGCTCCTGCTTTGACACACAGGCCTATCACTCACTTTGCCTCTAGGGGCTCATGTCAAGTGCTGACTGACCGACCAGACAGGGGTCCCACAGCTCAGTTCAGTCCCTGTGACACAAATGGCTCTTCAAGTTGGTGCCAACATTTAAGAGTTGGGTAACTTGAGGTCTCTGAGAAGACTGAGCAGTAGGTGTGGCCAGAGCCCAAGTCCAGCACCCAGGGAAACCAGCAGCAGTTGCCATATAGCCCCCATCACAATGGCCCTGCTCCTGTCAAGTTCTGTGCCTCTAAAGCTCCGCCCCCACCTCCCACCGGGCCACTTGCTCTCCAGGCCCACCTTGTTTGCCTTGGTATGAAGAGCTGCCCCCAGAACCTCCGCCGTAACCCCCATGTGAGCCTGTGTTGTAGGATGACCCACTGGAGCCATAGCTGTTCCCGCCACTGCGACCTCCACTACCACTGTAGTCTGAGGGGAAAAAAAATCAGTGTGATTATGGCCTGGGTCCAAGGGCAGATAGGTGAGGGCCTTGGTGGCAAGCCCTGTCACAGTCACCCACTCTGAAGTTCCCACCTGCCTCTTCTCCCCTGGGGCACAATGCTTTACTGTCCTCCACCCCCACAGCATATTAAGTCCCCAATTCTGTTGGCTGCTGTTCTGTCCTAAAGACAAACTCACACTTACTCACACCTACGGGGTGACAGTGCACACGAGGCCGAGGTCAGTGCATGAGGCTGGCGCACTGAGGAGCTGGATCTAACACAGCCCTTGAGAAATTCCAGGAAGCAGTCTTGCAACTTTCATCTTGGTACCCAGCCACAGCATAGAGGTGGAGGCCTCAGCCATAGATGGAGACAGGGAAGGGACCCAGGGTCATGTTTCCAGATTTCTCCCTACACTCAGTCTCCCAGAGTGCCTCACAGTTAGTTCCTGGCTAGAGCTGAGCTTTTAGCCATCCCCAACCAGGAGGTTGACACTGGACGCCAACTCACTGAATTTGCTGTCGTAGCTGTAGTCGGAGCCCCCACCACCACCAGGGGAGTTGTAGGAGTTGGAGTAGGAGTAGCTGCCCTGCCCATGGCCATAGCCTTTCTGCTTGCCCTGCGGCGTGCCGTAGCTGCTGTACTGGCTCTGGTTGTAGGGTTGCTGCTGGCCCTGGTGGGACTGGTAGCCCGAGCTGTAGGAGGGTTTCTGCTGGCCCCCATGCAGCGGCTTCTTCCCAGCATGCTTCGGGGGCACTGATGAGTTGTAGCTGTCTCCTTGGTAGTAGGAGCTGTAGCTGGATGAGCCACCACCGCCCCCGCTGCCTCCACCACCGGCATTCCCAGAATGCCCTCCATTGCTGTAGAACTGACCTAAACAGGGAAGCAGCAGATCAGGTGGAGGGTCCCAGGGTGAGGGCTGGGAGGGGAGAAAGGCAGCAGTTGTGGGCCCTGAAGGCTGGCCCACAGCTTACTGCTCAGAGCAGCGAGGAACAGATTGGAGCACGAGGCTCTGCTGGTCAAGGCAGCCTGGCTTAAGCCAGCCCAGCCTTCAGCTCCACTCACCCTCAGCTGATGACAAGGGGTCTTTGCCAAGCAGCAGCACGACAGCAGCTTTGCAGATGTCAACATTACAATGAGATGGGCTCCGAGCGTGGATGACATTCAGGACTAGCTGACGGCTACCCAGATGTCCCCAACGGTGACAGGAAAAGCAAAGCACCCAAAAGCAGTAAGCCACCCCCTTTCCCCTCCGTGCAGGAAATGAGCTCAACAGGCACAAATCTTGGGGACCCCAGGAGATGCCTTGCCACGAGGTCCCTAAAACCATCATGGTCCTCAAAGACCAAGTGCTCTTAAGACAGTGACTTGAGACTCAAGACACTTGCCCAGGGTCTTCTTCCTTGGTGTAAACAACACACAACTGAAGGCATAGTGTGTCCTTAGTCTCATGAGAAGGCAAGCACAGACTGAGGTTAAATGTTTGAATCGGGGTCTCAGTGGGAGACTGATGAGCTAGCACTGTGGCTGCTACAGTCTCTAGCCCCCATTTTGGATCACTGGGTTTATCAATGTGTTCCCTATTGGAGACTTTGGATGGAGTGACGGGAACAGGGCAGGGCAGGGCTTCAGCCTCACTGCAGAAAGAAGTTCCCATCTCCAGGCTCAGGAGAAGACAGAACATTTCCCAGTGCTCAACAGGGGCCTTGGAGCTCCCAGAGTAAGTATCCTCAGCATGCAGACCTTTAGCCCAGTAAACCTCGTCAGCCCCAGACAGGAAGAAGGGAAAAAGAGATGTTCCCACACAGCCTGCCCTTCCTCCCCAGGTTGAGAACTAAAGGCACTATGCCTTCCCTCTACCCACTGGTAGATATACACCCCACCCCCACGCTGATGTCCCCCCGCTACTGGCACAAGCACTGGGAGAGGTAATTCCCCCGTGAAAGCCCTTCTTTAGACAGACCTCTCCCACCCCATCACAAAGCCACAACAATGCAGAGGAGGAAGTGTCCCACAATGCAAGAAAGTGGAGGCTCATTGAGGATACTGGGAAGCCCAGGGCTCCAGATCACTCCCAACCCCAACCCCAGCACCTCCTCCAGGCCCCTGCTTTAGCTTCCCCAGAGTCCTATGCTGAGCAATTGAGCTGCCTGCTTGAAACTGGGCATGAATGAAGACGCCAGTACGGAGGGCTCATTACTTTAACATGTATTCATTTAAAAAATAATAATAGTAATAAGGAAAGGGTAGGTTTTCAATGTCATTCAGAACTATTTCTTGGTATAAAAAAGCATTATTTGCAAACAATAACTTTCTAAAAAATAAAAATGAAATAAAATACATCATGCAAAGTCTTAGAAAGTTTCACTGACTTTTAAACCTTGGGGAACAAATCACACAATAACCATTTTGGCCATTTTTTGCCTGAATAAACGTCAAATCTTGCAAGTCAAAGCAGGGGCAGATCTGTAGCAAAGACTACAGAGCAGAGGCCTAACCACAGTATCACAAGGATTCCCACCAGAAAGAAGGGGCCTTGTACTTTATACATGGGAAGAAATTTCTAGATGCCCAGCAATGTAGACCCTGGTTGGGCCAAAGCCAGTTCTCTGTTAGAGAAAAAATCTGAGGATGTGTGGGCCTCTTCCAGCTCAGTTTTAAAGGCTCACTGTGAAAAAGAAAAACTCAAACCCAATCCAGGGAGTCCATGCATTGACAGTTGTGATCAGGACTTGCAAAATTTCACGTTATTCTCTCCTTTCAAGCCTGTCTCATTTCTCACACAGGTAACGGAAGCGCAGTTTTGATGCCTTTGCAAGTTCACTCTTTTAACTAAAGCAGACACAGAACCGCTTCACCCCAATGATCCACCAGAGCATTTACAAAAGGTGGGAGGCCCTGCTCTATGCAGTACACAAGTCCTGGCCACTCCAGAGGTTACATGCACCTTAAAAGGGCAAGGAAAGTCAGCTGCTCTGGACCAGATATGCTGAAATGGTTTTCATACTGCCAAAGGCATCAATGAGATGTGAAAGTTGGTGAAAAGGCTAAAAATGCATACAAAACCTGCCGTAAATTAAGACAAAGGTAGATTAAAACGTGCCATTATCTGTCTCTTTAAATAAAGGAATGCTTTCCATAAAAAGCAAAGATGGGCTTTTGCCTTGATGCTGAACAACGCTGGCTCTAGAATTCTGAATTCTGTGCGAGGATGCACAAAAAAGAAAAAAAAGAAAAAAAAAGAAAAAAAACAAGGAAGAAAAAAAAAGAAAGAAAAAAAATCTGAGAAAAAGGTTTTTTTCCACTTAGTGTGAACTTCGAAATGACCAAGTTCAAAGGCAAATTCATGATAGAAACTGCCATTGTCTTAAGTCTGCAGGCTAACAGTTTCAGACAAGCTGCGGTGGAAAGCCACGGTTGAGAACCCCAGTGAAGCACAGGGACACAGCACGGACACTTTGGGTTTTGGAGTTGGAGGAAATTGGAGTAAAAAGTTGATTTTGTGTCAATACTTTTAGACGCTCTAGGAAGCCCCAAAATCATGATAGCCGTAGCAGTCTGTGAAAAAGTCACCTACAAAAGGGGGAGACAGAGCAGAGAGAAGAAATTAGAATTCTTTTGAAAAAGGGCACAGAGCGCCACATTTGAAATTCAGGTTTTAGATTTCTCTGCTCATGTGACCCCCCAATGAAGGCTCCTTCTCACGACAAAGAGCAGTGCACGGGCAGGAAGGCGCATTCTCAAAGACTGGTGCTTAAAGCAGAGAAATTTAAAAAGCCGACTTCAAAGGAACTTAGGCGGTACACAGAGTGTGTTAGCATTAAAACTGTCAAGGACACACTTTGGGGATAGGGACTTGAGGGCCGGCTAACCTAATCACCGCAAAAAGGTACGGCTGGTGGCCCTGAACCTCAGAGATGCTGAGGCCAGCACCCTACCCTAACTCAGACCCAGACTACGCTGCCGCAGCTTCCCAAGTGCAGACAGAAAGATCTCACACTTACTGTAGCCTGCTGTGGCCGAATTGCTGCCGTACCCATAGCTTCCATATCCAGCGCCTGCAAGAGAACAGACAGATTCCAGAACAGATATTCACCCATCCTGCACCTTCCTCCCAAGGAAAGGCACACTAACATCCCTAAAGTAGTGTCACAAAGGAGGAGGACCCTCACCAGCATTCATGTAGCCTCCTCCATGGTTGGCGCCACCAAATCCTCGCCCTCGTCCTCGCCCACGGATATTCCCTCCTCTGCCCCGGCCTCGAAGGTTGGGAGGTGGGGGTACCTCATTATGCATGGGGCCTCCCATGCCGAAGCCAGGATTGTGTGGCTGAAAGAGATTGCATAGGAGTGGGGTTCACCCCCCCTCAGATCAACCAAATTCCTACCCAAGGCCAGAGGGGTCAAAGTTGCATCCTCACCTTGGCAGCAAATTTAGGTCCACCTCGGACAGGTACAGGAGCTCTTTTCTTTTTGTTGGCTTCAAGGGCCAAGGGGGCATCAGGAAAAAGCTTTTCTAATGCAGCAAGAGCAGCATAAGCCTTTGCCACCTTTTTGTTTGAACCAGCACCTTGAAACTTCTGTCCATCCACTTCAACCTGTGGAAAAGACACTGTGTGGGAACTGAGCTAACCCAGAACCTCCCTCCTCTCATTGTAAGGGTCAAGTTTAAAACTTTTCTACAGAAGCCCAGGCCTCTCCCACAGCACTGATTTCCCAGGAAGCTTAGGGTTTCCTCTAGCCACCAAATTACTCACCTCCATAACAAATCGTTTGTCGTGGCTGCCCCCAGTCTCAGAAATGAGCTCATATTTGAGGCCACGCCTCTTCTCATTAAGCTCCATAACCGGGTTCTTGCCATGCTTAGTCAATATTGGCCCCTGCTGCTTGCCGTCCTCAGGGAAAGCACAAAGAAAACCCACTAAATTAGATTTGGACACTTCACTACCCAGAAGCCATAGCTACTGAGCCAAGCCCTCTCACTGGATCTGGACCAGCCTGTGTGTATGCCAGCTGACACATCTCAGTGATACAACCAGCTCCACCCACGCTCTTCTGGCTTCCTGGGTACAAGTTCTGGGCTCCACAGTTCCCTTTGCAGGTCACTTAAGATCTGACAGGTGAGTCCAACCTTTTGACATTGCGAAACATTACTGTATACCAAGCTTACACACAAGGACCAGCAAGATGGCTCGGCTCAATGGGTAAAGACGCTTGCCGCCAAGCCTGATACACAAGTTCGGTCTCTAGAACCCACACAGTAAAAGCAGACTTCTACAAGTTATACTATGACCACTAAATATGTGCTGTGGGTTCTCATGCCCTTGAGCATGCACATGCACACAATAATGAATGTAATAAAAAAAAATAATAAAATGAAATTGCCATGGGGCTTATTATAGTAAAGGGGGAAAATGGTTCAGGGGCTAGAGAGATGCCTCAATGGTTAAAAGTACTGATGACTCTCCCAAGACATGGATCTGGTTCCCAGCACCCACATGGTGGCTCATAACCTTTGGTTTTTGTTTTGTTTTTCAAGACAGTGTTTCTCTGTGTAGCCCTGGCTGTCCTGGGAGTCGTTCTGTAGACCAGGCTGGCCTCAAACTCACAGAGATCCACTTGCCTCTGCCTCCTAAGTGTTGGGATTAAAAGCATGCACCACCATCGATCACCTGGCCTCAACCTTTCTAAGCTCCAGTTTCAATGAATTTGAATGACTGCACACATGTGTTGCATAGACATACGCACAGAAAAAAGGTACACATATATAAATGATAAAATGGGGGGAAAAAACAAATTCAAGTTTGAGAAACATTCACTCCAGTTACAAAAAGACCCCAAAACTGCAAAATAATCTCAGAATGTCTGAAGTAATTTCAGGATTTCATGTTAGGCCACAGGTTGGACATCCCTGGCTCTGTCCTGCATACAAGGACTAGTGACTACCTGCTCTGTTCTGGCAATATCACCCACCATGCACACAGCGTCATTCCCAGCACCCACCACAGGCTCACCTCAGTAGTGGCATCTGAAGGGAAGACAGAACTAGGGTTGGAGACAGCTTCTACCACAGGGGGCGGGGCCACTATTGTTGGCTTCCCATCTGACTCCTCAGCTGAGTCCTCCCCCTTGCTGGATTCTCTGCCTTCAGCTCCTGTTGGCAAGCCCATGTCTTGTAACACCTGTGGAGCAGACAGACCCAGGGCTCAGATGACAGAAGGCTTTCAAGGAATCACCTACAAAGGCCCTCCCCATACTGCAGAGCTTTCTAGGATAACTTGCAGCACAATCTTAGCTATCTGCAAAGGTTTGCTTGTTTGGTTTTTTTTTCCCTTTTAGTTTCTCATGTTGCTTCTGAATATGTGACTTGTCAAACAATCAAAAATCTAACTCCCTGCGTTTCTACAGTCTGAGATGTCAGTCTGCAAACGGAGGCCTAGCGGGAAGTACGTTTTCTGTTTTGCAAGGAGTATCCACCCTACTTACCTTTACAGCCACATGTAGTTTGGCGGTCTTTTTAGATGGCCCTGAAGCCTCAAAGGTACTGCCATCTACCTCCACAGACATGGTGAATATGGGGGCATGAACAGGACCTGTCTGGGAGATCAGCTTGTACTGCAGCCCTGGCTTCAGCTGGTTCAGCCTCATCAGGGCATTCATAGCTTGGGGAGGTTCAGCCTTCTCCTCTAAGAAGAGAACAAGGCAAGACAGGATGAAACTTCCATAGCCCAGAAAAGCCAAAACTAAAGATGTCTACATGACTCTGTGGCACATGACCTGGCCTGAGCCTCTCCTGCAGCCAGTGGAGGTGCAACTTCCCATGGGACCCTATCACTGCACCTGTGCCAGTTACTAGCTTCGGGGGAAAGTGGGATGATAAAAAAGGTTCTTTCTCACTCTGTATCTCAGCATAGACTTGAAGTCACAGCAGTTTTCTCACCTCATGGGCTCTGGGATTAGAGATGTGAGTCATAATACTCAGACATTAGGCTTTTACAATAGTTAAATATCAAGGGCAGCCTGGTCTACATAGCCAGTTCAAGGACATCTAGAGCTACATGATAACAGAGAACATGTCTCAACAAACCAACAAACAAATAAATTGATGAATGAATAAATGAATATCAAAGGCTGAGAAGATGGCTAAGAGGCCAAAGAGCCTACTATAAATTAAGAGTTCAGATCCTGCCGGGCGATGGTGGCGCACGCCTTTAATCCCAGCACTCGGGAGGCAGAGGCAGGTGGATCTCTGTGAGTTCAAGACCAGCCTGGTCTACAGAGCTAGTTCCAGGACAGGCTCCAAAGCCACAGAGAAACCCTGTCTCGAAAAACCAAAAAAAAAAAAAAAAAAAAAAAAAAAAAAAGAGTTCAGATCCTGAGAGTTCACATTAAGCCACATGGGATGAAAAACATCTGTGATCTCCACACTCCCATGGCTAGACAGGAGGTGGAAGCAAAAGAATCTCCAGGAAGCCCATGAGGCATCTAGCCTGGCCTGCCCAGCAGGAAACAACAAAGATACACTGTCTAAAACAAGGTGGAAGGCAAGGGCAGGCCAAGGTTGTCCTCCATCCTCCACGAACACCATGCCACATGTACATTCACACCCACACAAACTCTTTTCAAACACATGGATTTAAAAAAAAGTAAAGTAAGGTTTTTAGTTTTTATTTTTTTTAAAATATTTATTTATTTATTATGTATACAATATTCTGTCTGTGTTTATGCCTTCAGGCCAGAAGAGGGCACCAGACCCCATTACAGATGGTTGTGAGCCACCATGTGGTTGCTGGGAATTGAACTCAGGACCTTTGGAAGAGCAGGCAATGCTCTTAACCTCTGAGCCATCTCTCCAGCCCAAGTAAGGTTTTTAATATGATCTACCAGGAAAAAAAAAGACAAAGCAAAAGCAAAGAGCAAACTTATCACTTCCAGACATACAGTGACTGAGCCAGACAGAGGAAAGGAGGCACAAGTCAGGGCATGTTCCTACCTTTCTTCTGAATCTTCTTTTTCTTTTTGCTGGGAGACTTCTCCTCCCCATCTTCTTCAATGGGGCGTTTCATGGGTGTGATGGCATAGGTGGTACTGGGGGGAATTTGAACTGAAAAGAGACCAAGAAGAAGCACCTGAGATATGCAGACAGCATTATGGAGAGAGCCCTGTCATCAGTGCCCACGTGTCCTTACCAGTGTAGTCCACTGGGTTCTCGTTCTTTGGTTTCTTGGGCATTTTGGAAGGCAGGGGGTCCATTCCTAGGACTTTATGGAGTTGACCAAAAGCAGCGAGCCGCAGAGCATGCTAGAGAAAGGAATAGGAATCTGACTCAGCTGCCTCATGCCACAGGTACCATATGTGCGCTCACTAATGCCTTCTGAGATGGGGTGGGAGCTGGGGGGCCTGCTAATAGTCTCCCCTAGGTCAGCAAGGGGTCCCCCGACAGCCAGGGCAGGGCCTGACAACTCTGGCCCAACCTTGCTGTGGGGGAGTGGCAGCCTGTGACCACCCCCCTCAAGATGAGTACAGGAGACCCCAACCTGGGGGCTGGCTGCCACATGGAGTCAGGTGGTGGACCTGCGGGGAAGAACCCCCAGAGCAGTCCTCACAGCAAAGCTGTGGCTCACTGCCCTCGCTGTGCCAACATGGCAGTAGGGCAGGGCGAGAGACAGACAACCATCACATGTGGCACCAGAACAAAGAAGCAGTCCAGATTGGGGCTCCCTGTATCAGACACCATGCCTTTGCCTTGGTCCCCAACCTGAGCCTATGTTCCAGGGGCTGCCCTTCAAATGCCCAGTAATGGAACTGGGAGCCAGTGAGTGCAGACTGGGTAAGGGCTCATGTTGGCAATGGCGACGACTATACCTGCGCACTCTGTGTGATATCTTCCCGTTGCTGTCTGTCTAGATGCCCAATAGCATCAGTGGCTTCTTTTTCACAAGGGTCATAAATGCCAGAACCATCTGAAGGCAGGAAACAAGGAAGATATGCAGAGGATTATCCCTTGTCGTCTCATAATAGTTGTTGGCTGAGGGAACCAGGTGTGTTACCCCCCCGCACCCCATCCACACCCAGCTCTGGAAAACATACCGAGCTCGGTGACCCACTCGGCATCCAGCCCTTGACAGAAATAAATCATATGTGTCTCAGAGCAACAAAGTCATGTGGGAGTGGGTCACCACTGGCCCCGGGTCCGCCCTGATTCACGGCTGCGGACCCGGCACAGGGCTGGATATGATGGTGCAAGAGGGTAGTCACATGCTTTGGCCCTAGCAGGGGGGCATGGAGCTGCTATGTCCCTAACCCAGTCAGTGGACCAGTGAGGCAGTGGCTATAAGGCCTTCATCCCTGTCCTTGTCCCTGTCCCTTGAAAACCACAAGGCCCCAACCTGGCATTACGATGCCGGATGCCAGGCACTCCAGCACTCTTCGCAGGGCTTCACCAGCACCCATTGGCCTATTGGCAGTGCCGATGGACTTCTCACATAGCAGCTCCAGAGGCTGAAAGGCAAGAGGGACAATGAGCTTCCAGCTGCAAAAGAGGATACCCTAGGAAGCCCTATCACTGGATTAAAGGGGTTAGGGGGTCCTGAGATTCAAAGTCAGCCAGTGAGATGAACGTGCAACATCAGACATCTAGGCAGGGGTTAGCAGACTTTCATAAAGGCAGCATGGGCAAAGGGACAGCACTGAGGACCTAAGAAGGTAATTAGGCTTTGTAACCACTCAAAAAAAGAAAAGAAAAAAAAAAAAAAAAAGACAGGGTTTCTCTGTATAGCTTTGGAGCCTGTCCTAGAACTTGCTCTGTAGACCTGGCTGGCCTTAAATTAACAGAGATTCGCCTGCCTTTCCCTCCCGAGTACTGGGATTAAAGGTGTGCACTGCCACCGTCCGGCCTGAAACAATATTCTTAATAATGGCCTGTTGAGAAACAGACAGTTCTAAAAAATAAAATAGTAAAAAGAAAGAAAAACAGGCAGTTGGCAAATAGGCCGTAAGTCCCTGATGGGAGGCTGTTCAAGAACACTTGCACACCCACCCTTCCTTATATGACTAGTCACAGCAGACAGCCTAGGCAATTCCCACCTCCTTTCTAAACTACTGCCACTCCACTCCATTCCACTCCAACCTAGGATCTGATGGACCACAACAGCCATCCAAATCAACAACCGTGAAGCTATGGAAAGGCTGAAAGTGCCTGTCTGGACAAACACTACCCTCACCCCTAGTCACAAGGTGACTTACCCAGCCTCTGAGGGGACCCCAGGAGGGCACTCGGGTACACAAGTCCCTTAGGACACGGATGACAATGACGCATGACTTCAGCCCATTGGCTCTGGCCTAGAGGAAGAAAGCACAGGCTCTTCATACTCAGGGAACCATGGAGGACAGCAGGCAAACATGAACAACATAGTCTCATGGCACTGCTTTGCCAAGGGTAAACAGTTGCAAGGGTGCACAGCCACCAAGTGTGTGGCCAGCACTGAGCTCCCTGTGTGTGTGGAAGCCTGTTACTCTTACTGCAAAGCAGCCCTCTGCTCAGCATGAGCCTCCTCAGGGTTGTCAAGTCAAATGGATTTAGGCACGCTCCTTTAGCAGCTGCACGTTGCAGGTGCTAACAAGATCGGCACGGTACAAAGTTATGGACACTTTATGGTCAAAGTTAGCCATGTTGTAAAGCTTAGGCATTCTCTACTGAA
Organism: Chionomys nivalis; assembly: GCF_950005125.1. NCBI lineage: Eukaryota > Metazoa > Chordata > Mammalia > Rodentia > Cricetidae > Chionomys > Chionomys nivalis. The sequence goes on along the minus strand of NC_080089.1, from coordinate 20,876,549 downwards.
AGACAAAGAGAAGAACAAAATGCAAACCTGGAACCACTTGGCGTGTCGGAGGGACGCCAAGGCAGCAAGGCATTTCTGCCTGTCCAGAACGTCCGGGGGGTCGTTGACTGATAGCGTTTCTATTCATGGATGGAATAAGAAGACAAGGCACAGTTTGACCAAGGGGTTCTGTCAGGTGCAAAGGGGATGTGGCAGCTTCCTAAATAAAGGGCAGCTGAGTCTCCCATAATCTCAATTTGTGTCCACCCTGGACAAGGGAAGGAGAGGCTAAATTGCCATCAGCTCTGCTGAGAGGAAGTCAGAAAAATTGGGAGGCCCTCTCCAAAATTTTAAACCACTGAAACAAAAACCAAAATCGAAAAAGAAAGTTACTCTAAAAGGCACAATTGGTGGGGAAGGGAAAAGATAGGCCGACCCTATCTTCTAAGAGACCCATTCCCTTACTTTTTCCCCATAAATTAGCTAGGCTAGAATTTATAATAGGAAAAACAAAAATAAAAACAAAAAGGTGGGGGGGAGTGGAAATGAACTCCCTCTCTGCTTCTCAAACAGGTATCCACCTGTATGTAGCACAGGGGACCACCTCCGCACACCAGGCGGGACTGCCCTAGCCCCAGGCCTTGACAGAGAGAGTCCTGTTGGTCAAAGGTCCAGCGTCCCTGAGTGGATAAGCTAAGAGGGTTTTCTTTGGTCATTGGCATCAGATACATGAGCCAAAGGAAAATCAACAAGTCAGCCTCCACTGCGGTACAGCTAGCAATGCTGTCGTTTGGCTCTGCCAGCTATCGGGGATTTGGATAAGGCCTGACAGCAGGCCCAGGAGGGCTGCAGGGAGACCATGAATTGTGGATGAGTGCAAAGACTGGGCTGGAAGACAGCACAATGATTTAAAACCTTATCCAAAAGTCTGCTGCAGCTCCTGGACTCTATAAAGCTCAGAGTGCCACAGGCAGAGGCCAAACGAAAACACCCAGGCTGTGCTGCAGGGCTAGCTGATCGCTACTCCTACGTGCCGTTCATACAGAAGCCATCTGGTTGCTGCTAAGCAATGCAACACTGTAAGACTCCCGGGGACATACTTTTTTCAGAGGGAAACAAGTTTAACAAAGAGGTTCAAAACAATTCAAGAAAACGAGAAACGAAATGGTGTACACCCTATGCAAAGTGCTACTCACTTTTAGTGCCACTGTTCGGTCAAACTCCCAAGAACACAGGGCCAAGGGGAGACATAAATTTAAGTATAGGCAGTCAGAGCTACACCGACACCCTCAAATCAAAGCACTCTAAAACTGAATAGCACATTTGAGCGAGAGGGAACACCAAGTCTGCAATGTTCTGCTGGCCTTTCTCGGCATCCCTACCTCCAGCTAATACTTTCTCCATTTCTTCTCTGACAACAGGGGAGGTCAGGTGGATGGTCAAGGACAAAGGGGGTTCTTTTGTGTTTTTTATCAAAATCGCAGCATCATCCACAGACTGGAGTATTTCGTACTTGTCTTCTGTCACAGTCTGGAGGAGAAAAAGAAGGTAGCTTTCAAAACACTTTCTCTGTACAGCAATCAACAATTCTGACAAACTCCATTGGGTCTCAGGTTGTGAATCTGAGGAGAACCTCTAATCCTGCAGTCAGAGAAGCTATTTCCACCAAGAATGTTAAAATGTAAGGGGAGGAGTCAAGTGTGGTGGCTCACACCTATAATCCCAGCAGTTAGAGACTAAGGTAGGATAATGAGCTCAAAGCTAACACAGACCACAGAACAAGACTATCTCAAGGGCAGGGAGGGAAAGGAGCAGTGGCAGTCACTCCAGTGACTTAGGAGACTGAAATCAGAGGATCACTTGAGCCCAGGAAGGTAGGGCAGGCCTGAGCAGCATAATGACACCAACAACAATCAACGTTAATTTAAAAAGAAACAACCAAACAAAAAGAAACCAAATGTAATTCAAGCCTAAGATCAGAGTATATGCCTGAAATCCCACCACTCTGAAGACAGAAGCTAGACAACATTGCTGCTTGAGGCCAGCCTGGTCTACAGAGCAAGCTCAAGGCAAGCCAGAGCTACCCAGTGAAATCTAGGATAAAAATAAATAACTTCAACAGCTAGTCAAACAGGGAGGCACATACGTATAACCCTAGCTCTCAGGATGTTGAGGATAGAAACTGAACTCAAGGCCAGTCTGAGATACAACAGAGAGTTCATCTAGAGAAAAATAGGTCTTCTTTCTCATTTTCTAAGATAGGCTCTTCTTGTCCAGTGGCTTTCCTGCCTCAGTCTCAGTGCTGGTTCAAGGCTGGGACTTCTAATTTCTAACATGGCCTCAACATGCACACACTTCAAGGATGCAGAACAAAGCCCATGTCACTGGATACTGTGTGGGACACCCAGTGTCCATGACAGAGGGTGATCCTCACCCTGAACAAGTCCATGCAGGGAGGAGCAGTCGGCAGACCCCATGGGAGAGATGCACATGCATTTCTATAGCTTATAGCCAATGACAGACATGGGTGTATATGCGTCCTGCAGAGAATAGCTATGGGTGCTCGACAGTCCAACCTCAACTTCTTTATAAGATAGCTTCTATTAACTGGAAAAAAAAAAATCCAGTTTCTTAAACTATTTTTGTTAAAAGAAGGAAAGTGAGCCGGGCAGTGGTGGTGCACGCCTTTAAACCCAGTACGGGAGGCAGAGTTCAAGGCCAGCATGGACTATAGAACTAGTTCCAGGACAGCTAGGGCATTACACAGAGAAACCCTGTCTTGAACAAGCAGAGAATAAATAAATTAAATAAAATAAATAAATAAATAAGAGAGAGAGAGAGAGAGAGAGAGAGAGAGAGAGAGAGAGAGAGAGAGAGAGAGAGAGAGAAGGCTGGGCACTGGTGGTGCACGCCTTTAATCTCAGTACCCGGGAGACAGAGGCAGGCAGATCTCTGAGTTTGAGGCCAGTCTGTGCTACAGAGTGAGTTCTAAGACAGCCAGGGCTACATAGAGAAAACCTGTCTCAAAAAAGGAAAGTGCATATACTATAGAGGACATATGCCCTGGAAATTGGTATGCAGATTTCTCGACCTCAGCATGGCTCACCTGCTGGATGAGGTAATTCTTACCTAAGAGAGGAGGCTGCCCTGTGTCACACAGGGTGTTCAGAGTATCCCTGGTAACCACTTCCTAGGGGTAGGAGTACCTCACTTCTCCCAATCTCAGATGGCCAAAAGTGCCCAGGGAGGGTGGAGATGTGAGATGTCAAGAACCACTGACACAATGAGCATGGCCTAGTGTACATACTAGGGATGGACTTGGGCAGGCTCACTAAACACAGCTATAGGCACATGTTATAAGGCTCCTACCACATCCATTACAGAGCCTAGAGAATACAAAGCTCTTTCTTTCAAAATATTTACCAAAGTGCTCCACATAACAATCTTTAGAAAGAGACAATAGTAATCATGAAATCACAGCTATGAGAAACCATCTGAGGGTATGACCTTCAGGAGTTCCTCAAGTTTCTAACACTTGCTCTTTCAGATCTCAATTCATACCATTCTCTGAGCAAGTACCCAAAAAGCCTTATATTATGGAATGTTTGCTGACACACAAAGATATTTTTCTTTGCAGAGTAACGTAACAATACTTAAAACCAGCTTTGAATTTCTGTGCGCTTATCTTTTAAATTAAATCTAGAAGAACTTTTCTGGAAATGCAGAATACAATAGTAAAGAATCTCTGTTGTCTCTGGTGGCCCCCACTGGGGACAAAATGGACAGATTATCAAAGCAAGTGGGGGAAATAGATACATATAAATCTGGCCTGGGTCTGGCTCAGTAAATGTTCAGTAAATATCAAAGACTTATTTATGCAATATTTTAGTAATGATTTGATTGAGGGTTTTGGGGTTTTTTTTTGGGGGGGTCTTACTCTAGAGCCTAAGATGGACTTAAATACTCATAGTCTTCCTGACTCAGCATCTTAAATGCTGGGATTACAGGTATAAACCACCACGACCATACTGTTCCTCTTTCTCTCACTGAACTGCACCACTGAGCTCAGTCAGGTGAGTGGAGTTTTAAGTATGTCCAGGTCTGATCCATGAAGAATTAATGCCCTTCCTTCATCCCATCCAGCCTACACATGATATTTCTAGCCCAATAGTCTAGGCTTCACACATGAGGGCACAAGGCTTTCACTAACTAGCAGAATGGGCACCACTATAAACAGCAGATGCCACAGACCCTCAATAGCTCTGTGGTGGCCTGCTTCTTATCAAGGTGAACACATGACAAATACAAGAGATGCTCCCTGGCACATGGCACAGATGGGCCCTCTCTTCCTCTAATCATCTTCTCCACAAGTGCTAAAATCCCCTCTGGCATGGTAGTGTTGCTGGTGACTCACAGTGAGCTGGATGGCCAGGTTGTCAGCCACCTTGTCCAGAAGGGCGGTTGTGGGCTTCTCCTTACAGAGCAGAACCAGCTCCAGATCCAAGTCCCCCTTGAGCAGAAGACCCTTGGCTACCAGGCCGACCCGCATCACGCCCCTCAGGGTCCTAGTCATGTGTTCCGCCTTCTGTTCCCTGTGAGACAGACAAAAGTCAGGCTCAATGGGAAGCCAACCTAGCCAGTACCAAAGAGACTGGCACTTCTTCTTTTTTTTTTTTTTTTTTTTGGTTTTTTTTCTTTTTGGTTTTTTGAGACAGGGTTTCTCTGTGGCTTTGGAGCCTGTCCTGGAACTAGCTCTTGTAGACCAGGCTGGTCTCGAACTCACAGAGATCCGCCTACCTCTGCCTCCCAAGTGCTGGGATTAAAGGCGTGCGCCACCACCGCCCGGCGAGACTGGCACTTCTTAAGAGAGATGCTAGCCTAGCTGTGCCACATGGTGACAGAGACCTGCAACCCCAGCATTCAGGAAGCTGAGGCAGAAGGACCTCTGTGATTTTGGTGCTACAAAATGAGCTGAAGGTCAGCACAGGCTATCCCCTAAGATCCTGTCACAAAACAAAACAAACACACTACAAGAGCTAGGCAAAGCAGAGGCAGAAGTCATCAGGAATTCAAGGGCAGCCTTTAATACACAGTGAGGAAGCAAGTCTGGACTACATAAGATCCTGCCTGAAAAGACCTGCCTTCCTCAACAAACACAGAGAGAGAGAAAGAGAAAAAGAGAGAGGGGAAAGAGGGAGAGAGAAAGCACCTGAGACTCACCCAGCCCCTTCTTTGCTCTCGTCGTCTGGGGGCGTGTCCATATTGTCTGCCTCGGTGAACTCATTGCCCTTCTCCTGCTCATCAATCCAGTCAGAGACAGCCTTGAGGGCTCGCTCAGTGTGAGATACCATATTCTGTACGGCCTCCAGCTCCTCTTGCGTTGGGTATACTGAAGAATGTTTTGCCATGACATGGCGATCATCATTCACAAAAATTCTCATGGGACGCTGGAAATGTGAAAACTATGCTAAAAATGATGCAAGGACAGCCAGCAGCCCACCCCTTACCACTTAGTACCATTCCATCCTTCACAGAAGATAGACTATGGGAACGTGGCCAAGGGCCTGAGAGGACACTCTTCCATGCAACAGCAGAAATGGGGTACTTTACGTATCGCTCACTATACTACAGTAGTCCCCCCTTATCCGTGGGGTACACATTCCAAGACCCCAGTGGATGCCTTAAACCGCGGATAGCACCAAAACCAAAATATGGTCTGAGTTTAACCTCTACGCACACTGGTATGGTAGTTTAATTGATCAATCAGGCACAGGAAGGGCTTAGACAGGACGGAATGTGAATGTGCTCTCCCTCCAAGTAGCTGATCATCCTACTCACCCTTCTTCTTCTTGTGATGAAGTGATGATGATACAATGCCTACGTGATGAGATGAAGTGAGGTGAATGACGCAGGCATCAGGACGGTGCACAATTTAAAACTTAGCTATTTTTTCTTTCTGAAAATTTCCACTTAATATTTTCAGATTGCGGTGGACCGCAGGTAACTGAATCCGCGGAAAGCCAGAACACGGCTAAGGGGGGACTACTGTATTCACATCGTGACACATAATTACTTTAGAAATTCAAATGTCTAAGACAAAAATGCTAACAGTATCAAATACTTTGGGGACATGCTACAGGTATCTTTGTATATAAGTGAAGAAATAGTGTCTATGAGCAAAGAAAAAAACTGTCTTACCATTTTTCCTTCCTTTTCTCTTGTAGTGTCTGGAAATCAGTCCTGGTTTATCTTTTCAAATTGTGACAGCTTTCCTTGGTGTTACCAATACTTCAACTATCTATAAGACCAGAAAACCTTTTTAGTTTGAAATACCCCAGAGACAGTTAATCTCAGAAGCCATATACTTGGTTGTAAAGATGAAGGAGTTTGATCACAAGAGTCTGCTCACAGCAGGACACATCTGTCTTCCCAGGTAACCAAGTCAAGGCACCAAACAACTCACTTCAATTTCCCTTCATATGAAAACAGCAGGCTTCCAGATACCTATCTGAATCCAGCCACACAGAGGCACCTGTTTCCCTGTGGTTCGGTTCATTTCTTCCTATACAGCACGCGAGGAGTTGGGGTGGGGGAGCACAGCAGAGAGGGGTATCAGGATTTTATGCAACCCAGGCTGGCCACAAAGTCCAAATCTTTCTGCTTCCACCTCCGAAGTGCCAGGAATACAGACATGCACCCCTCAAACCGAGCTTGGACTCTTGCAATTCTAGAACAGGGACTCATACAGGTCTATGTTCTACCACTGACTATAACCCTCAACCCCAAGTGTCAATCATGCAAGTGTGTGATATATGCACCCAAGTCTTTTGCCAATTTTTCAAAACAGAGTTTTTCTGTAACTTTGGAGTCTGTCCTGAAACTTGATCTATAGACCAGGCTGGCCTCAAATTCAGAGATCTGCCTGCCTCCTGAGTGTTGGGATTAAAGACATGCATCACCATCACCCAGCTATGCACACAAGTCTTTGTGGGTACACAGGAAAGACGAGAGGGCTTTAAGTGTTCTGTGCTATCACTCCCCACTTTATCCCCTTGCAATAGAGCCTCTCACCAAACCTAGAACTACGTTGGCACCCAGAAAGCCCCTGGTATCCTCCTGTCTCTGTCCCACCCACAGCACTAGGGTTATGTTTTTCATGAGGCCATGTCCAGCTTTTTACAAGGACACTGGGAATTCTTATTTCATTCATTTCTTTTGATTTTGGTTTTCGAGACAGGGTTTCTCTATATAGCTTTGGAGTCTAGCCTCAAACTCACAGAGATTCGCCTGCTCCTGCCTCACCAGTGCTGGAATTAAAGGTATGCAACAACATTGCCTGGCGACACTGGGAATTCTAACTCAGGTCTTCGCAAGCATTCCTATTCATCAGGCCATCTCCCCAATCCCAGGGTTGGTTTTTCAAGGCAGGATCTCCTATAGCTCAAGCTGGCCTCAAACTTGCTATACAGGAAAGATGACCTTCAATAACCGATTCTCCTCTAGCCCTACCTACCTCATAGGCATTTGTCACAGAAAGAAAGATTTTACTTAGTCTGTAGTTCTGGGCTCAACCAGAGAGACTCATGCTCAGAGTTAAGTACATGCTCATTTCACTGGCTATACTCCAACACCAAAGCATGCTGGGCTTTACAAATGAACTAGAGCAGAAAGTGAAACAGGTTGCTCAGTAGTATAGCATGTGTTTAACACACTGCAGGCACTGAGTGTTGTCCTCAGAACTAAAAACGAAAACTCAAAACATAATGTAAGTTGGGAATGGTGGCACACATAAGTGATCCAGGCAAGATTAGATTTATTCATTTTATTTTATGTGTATGAGTGTTTTGCTCATACTATGTAAATGCCTGGTGACCAAAGAGGTCAGAAGAAGGCATCAGATTTCCTGGAACTGGACATGTAGATAGTTATGAGCATGCGTATGGGTGCTGGGAACCAAACCCAGGCCCTCTCTAAGAGCTACAAGTGCTCTTAACCACTGAGCTATGCCTCAAGCTCCCAACCGGGCTTAAAAAAAAAAAAAATCCCAGCACTCGGGAGGCAGAGGCAGGCGGATCTCTGTGAGTTCAAGACCAGCCTGGTCTACAAGAGTTAGTTCCAAGCCGGGCGGTGGTGGCGCACGCCTTTAATCCCAGCACTCGGGAGGCAGAGGCAGGCGGATCTCTGGGAGTTCGAGACCAGCCTGGTCTACAGAGCTAGTTCCAGGACAGGCTCCAAAACCACAGAGAAACCCTGTCTCGAAAAACCAAAAAAAAAAAAAAAAAAAAAAAAAAAAAAAAAAAAAAAAGTTAGTTCCAGGACAGGCTCCAAAACCACAGAGAAACCCTGTCTCGAAAGAAAAGAAAAAAAAAAAAAAAAAACCTTTTCTAAGAACAAACTCAGGTTTCTCCTTGCAAGAACTTTACCAATGGAGCCATCTCTGCAGGCCTTAAAGTACTATGTATTTAAACAATAGGCAGACAAGTCCCCTGTTCCTAGGGCCTTGGCCATCTAGTCAACAGTAAAAAAAAAAAAAAAACCTTCCTTCCCTCCACATGTAATCTGGTACCAGGAGTCAAGGCTTTACTCCCCACACTGAGTCTCTGGGACTCTAGGTTGACCTCCACTATAAGAGCAGGCCCTTTATGCCTGGCAGTGGTGGCGCACACCTTTAATCCCAGCACTCGGGAGGCAGAGGCAGGCGGATCTCTGTGAGTTCGAGACCAGCCTGGTCTACAAGAGCTAGTTCCAGGACAGGCTCCAAAACCACAGAGAAACCCTGTCTCGAAAAAACCAAAAAAAAAAAAAAAAAAAAAAAAAAACCAAAAAAACAAGTTGTGAAGAGCAGGCCCTTTAGCCAAGGTACAGAGGCTAAGACTATTATTTCATTAAGGGGTTTATGGAATTGCATGGTGATTCATGCCTGTAACCCCAGCCTTCAGGAGACTGAGACATGAGGACTGCTCCAAGTTCAAGTACAGCAGAGCTATGTAGAGAGACCCAAACAGGCACTGGTGACGTGGCTCAATTGGTACATGCTATACATATGAAGTTTGGAGTTCCATCCCAAGCACCACATGAACTTTTTTTTTTTTTTTTTGGTTTTTCAAGACACGGTTTCTCTGTAGCTTTGGAGCCTGTCCTGGAACTCCCTTTGTAGACCAGGCTGGCCTCGAACTCACAGAGATCCGCCTGCCTCTGCCTCCTGAGTGCTGGGATAAAAGGCGTACGCCACCACCGCCCGGCACACCACATGAACTTTGACGTGGTGGCACACATCTTTAATTCCAGCACTCAGGAGGAGGCAGAAAGTCATCTTCTGTTACATAAGGTGTTTGAGATCTGATGTGGAATTCCCGTCTGTATGCTGTGAATACCATTGGTTAATAAAGAAACTGTCTTAGGCCTGCAGAGGACAGAATAGAGGTAGGCAGGAAAAACTAAACTGAATGCTGGGAGAAAGAAGGCGGAGTCACTGAGAAGCCACGTAACCCCACCGAGACAGTCAGAACTTTACATGGTGAGTCACAGCCTCGTGGCAATACACAGATTCATGGAGATGGGTTAATTTAAGATATGAGTTAGCCAAAAATACACTTAAGCTATTGGCCAAACACTATTGCAAATAATATGTTTTCTATGTGATTATTTCTGGGTTGAGCAGCAGGGAACAAACAGTCTCTTACAACAGAGGCCAACCTAGGTTATGTGAAACTCTGGAGGTTGAGGCTGGAGTTCACTCTGAGGCCAAATTGGGCAAAATGGCAGAAAGCCTGGGGGGAGAGGGGGAAAGAAGAAGAGAAAGAGAAAACAGAAAAACAACCTAAGGGCAATGGAAAAGGCTCAGTGGATAAAGGACCTTGCTATGTAAACCGAGTCTTACATAGTGCAAGGAGAGCATGCAGCCCCCTCCAGGTGTCCTCTGATCACCACACACACACACTCACACCCTCCCAAACATCAAGCATGTATGCACAATAATATATGAAAATTTTTAAATTTAAAAAAAAAAAAAAAAACAGGCTGGAGAGACCGCTCAGTGGTTAAGAGCACTGCCTGCTTTTCTAAAGGTCCTCAGTTCAATCCCCAGCTACCACATGATGGCTTACAACCATCTGTAATGAGATCTGGTGCTCCTTTCTGGGCTGTAGGCATGCATGCAGGCAGAATACTATATACATAATAAATAAATCTTTTTTAAAAAAGAAAAAAATCAAGGACTAGAGAGATGGCTCAGTGGTTAAGAGCACAGGCCGCTCTTCCAAAGGTCCTGAGTTCAATTCCCAGCAACCACATGGTGCCTCGCAACCATCTATAATGAGATCCTGATGCCCTTTTTCCACATTCAAGCATACAGAGCACTCATACCTTTAAAAAATACATAAATAAAGCCAGGCAGTAGTGGCACACAGCTTTAATCCCAGCACTCCAGAGGAAGAGGCAGATGGATCTCTGTGAGTTCACGGCCAGCCTGCTCTACAGAGTTAGTTTTTGAACAGCCAAGGCTATACAAAGAACTCCGTCTCAAAAGACAAAAAGAGAGAGGAGAGAGAGAAGTTCCAGCAGTCAGGGACAAGAAACAGGGTCTCTCCCTTTTCTGACGTAGGGTTGCTACTCCACAACACAAAACCTTAAGCTTATGGTATGTTGGCCATCTTTCCACCTCTAATTATACACAAGGTGAGGTTTGCAACACTGTGCTGCCAAACAACAAACCAGATAATAATCAAGCCTTCCCAGACACTGGGGAATGGTCCTGAAGGAGAATTCTCATCTTACAGAAAATGTGGCTTTAAGCTGACAGCACTGTGCAGCACGCAGGTCATTCCTTCACCTTGACTCCACTACAGATTCCCCCAAACAATCTGAAAGCAGCTCCCAGCCCGCTGCCTGCCACCAATCTAAACTGACAAGTCATGTCACTCTATTTTTGTTATTAAAACATTCTGAAGGAATGAGCTGTGTGTAATTCCAGCAGTTCAAGGCAAGCCTCAGGGACAAGAGACCTTGTCTCAAAAGATAGTTGTTGCTCTTGCAGAGGACCAGAGTCCAGTTCCCCGCACCCACACTGAGTGGCTCACAACCTCCTATAACTCTAGCTGTAAGATCTCTGTCAAATGTGGGGTACATGGGGGCTGGAGAGATGGCTCAGAGGTTAAGAGCACTGGCTGCTCTTCCCCGGGTCCTGAGTTCAATTCCTAACAACCACATGGTGGTTCACAACCATCTGTAATGAGATCTGGTGTCCTCTTCTGGCCTGCAGTGATACATGCAGACAGAACATTGTATATATATATATATAATAAATAAAATAAAAAAAAATGTGGGATACAGGCCTTTGATCCAGGCATTCAGGAGGCAAAGGCAGGTGGATTTCTGAGACTAGTCAGGTCTACATAAGGAGTTCCAGGCCAACTAGAGATACACAGTAATACCAGAAAAAGAAAAGGGGGTGGGGGTGGGGGATGGCCTAGAACATACCTTAATGGTAGAGAGCTTTGCCTAGCATATATTAAGACCCTGAATGCAATCTCTAGTACCACCAAAATAAACAAACCAAAAAACCTGAATAAAAAACTCAGAGAGGCTGAAGAGACAGCTCAGTGGTTAAGAGCACTTACTGCCTTCTCTTGCAGACGACCAGGGCTCAGTTACTGCACCCACATGGAACTTACAACAGTCTGTTCTAGGGGATCAGACACCCTCTTCTGGCCTCCTTGGGCACTGCACACATACGATGCACAAATACATACATGCAGGCAAAACACACATAGATATATTACAAAAAAAAAAAAAAAAAAAAAAAAAAGGAAGAAAACCCAAAAATAAAGGGAGACAGCTCTGGGTCAGAGGGTTAGACTGTAAGGATCAACAGGACAACATGGGACAGAGGCTGTGGGGCAACAGTGTACAAACCAGAACTGCAAAAGAAACCGGTGTACCTATTACTCTGCTGTCAGAACCACAATACACAAAGTATGATGTAGCAAAATTATCAACTGTTCTTGAACTGTGAAAGACCACAATATTACAGAAGACATTTAACAAAACTCCAAGGGGATTTGAGGCAGGGAGAGCAGGCAACCTTACCTCCCTGTGTTCAGGGCAGAGGCACACTGCAGCAAGGCCTTATATAAAGGTATCTGTTTGTTTGTTAGGCAGATTCTCACTGTAAAGCTCTGGCTGGCATGTAACTCAGAGATCTGCTTGCCTGTCTCCCAAGTGCTAGGATTAAAGGTGCCACCTTGCAGAGATAAAAATTTAAAACGACGACAACAACAACAAAAAGACTCACTGCCCAATTTTCTAAGTGTACATCTTTGAAATGTACTTTCTTCTAGCTATAAGGAAAGAAAACAGGACCACCTCTCAAACCATGTTACTTTGCTAACACACAGCTGTGATTCTTACCCATAAAGATCACCTTTTCATTGTTCTGGAGGTGCTAGGGATGTTCTTCAGCAAACTGCTAAGACTTTTTTTTTTCCCCCTGGTTTCTCAAGACAGGGTATCTCTTTGTAGCCCTAGGTGTCCTAGACCAGACTGGCATCGAACTCATAGAGATCTGCCTGCGTCTGCCTCCCCAGTCCTGGGAATGAAGACATGCACCATCACAGCCTGACTAAACTAGTAAGACTGCTAAGAGCAAAACATATTCCCAGTGCTTTGTGCTAGTGTTATTAAAGAGAGAGTCCTGAGCTGGGGAGGGGACTCAGTGCCAAAAGTGTTCGCTGTGTAAGTGTGAGAACCAGTCTGGATTCACAGATTCCACACAACAGCTCCGTAATCCCAGCACTTGGGAGGCAAAGGATTCTCTGAACAAACTGGTTAGCCAGATTAGCAGATCTGTTCTGGGTTCAACTGAGAAATTCTGTCTCTATAAAATAGAGAACAAGTAAGACACCTGCTTTCAACTTTGGCCCTCCATATTCACTTGTATACACATGTGGACAAGCACCTACACACACATGCAAACATGCATTCACACACCACACATGCATGCACACAGGAAGACTTGTTGTGTTGCCAAGGTTGGGTCCAAAGGCCTTAGCCTCCCAAGCAGCTGAAAGACAGAAGCCTGTCCAGTGTGGTAAATGAAACTTCATTCTGAAATAACTGCAGCTACACACGCAGCTCCAAGAAGCCAGACAAACACACTGAGCCTTAGTCCTTCCACAGTCACAGCTCAACAGACTGACTATGATGCTGACAACAACATGGTGGAAGCAAAGAACACTGCCCAGGCATAATGATCCCACCCCTAACCACTAGCAACCACTTGCCCAATTACTATGTTAAGAATGGCATATGGGCCGGGTGGCACATGCCTTTAATCCTAGCACTCGAGAGGCAGAGGCAGGCGGATCTCTGTGAGTACAAGGCCAGCCTGGTCTACAGAGCAAGTTCCAGGACAGACTCCAAAACCACAGAGAAACCCTGTCTCAAAAAACAAACAAAATGAAAAAAAAGAAAAGAAAAGAAAAGAAAAAGGCGTAGGGAACAAGGTGGTGTCTGCACACGCCTTTAATCCAAGTACTTAGCAGGCAGAGGCAGGCAGATCTCTGAATTCAAGACCAGTCTGGTAACAGTTCCAGGACAGCCAGGGCTACACAAAGAAACCCTATCTCAAAAAACCAAAAGAATGTCATAGGGGGTTAAGGCATAGCTCAGTGGTAAAGTAAGTAAGATACCCTGGTTCAAACTCAATCACCACAAAAAGGAGAAAGAATATCACAAAAACAGAATTGCAGGGCTGGGATGATGGCTCAATGGGTAAGAACACTTTCTATACAACTACAAGGACCAGAGTTTTCATTCCTGACATGGCCAGCCAAGACATATTCCTGGAGTCACTGCACTGGAGGCAGAGACAGACAGAGTTAATGGGCTCAATGGCCAGTCAGTCTAGCTGAAATGGACAGCTCTGAGTTTACTGAGACCTATCTCAAGAGAACAAGGCAAGAGTGATACATACAGCAGAACATGCAACTTCCCCTCTGGCCTCAGTGGACATGTGCACAAGTGTACACACAGGCACACACATAAGCATATTTCTCATATAAAGTGAGGTCAAGCCAGGCAGTGGTGACACATGCCTTTAATCCCAGCACTTGGGAGATAGAAGCAGGCGGATCTCTTAGTTCCAGACCAGCCTGGGCTACAGAGCTGACATGTGACAGGACTGTTACACAGAGAAACTTTGTCTCGGAAAACAAAAGAAAACAAAACTCAGGTATTAGGCTTGTGTAACAAGAGCCATTAGCCCTTCAAGCCACCTTACAGGTACATTTGGTTTTAAAATGTGTATGTGGACTCTCACAAAAAGAACCACACTACACTGTCTGTCTGACTCTGAGGCCACTGTTCCTACTGGATTACTTCATTCAGCCTTAAGAAAAGAGGAGAAGCCTAGTCTCATTGCAACTTGATATACCTTGGTTGGCTGATATCCATGGGAGGCCCACCTGCATCTGAAGAGAAAGTGATTGAGTGAATGGGAGGAAGGGTAGTGGGGGAAGAATCTGGAGGGGAGGGAGGGGAAATTTTGGTTGGGAACTAAAAACAAAACAAACAATAAAAAAGAAATAACTTGTGACCACAACATTTTTTAAAAAGAAAGAAAAAAAAAGGAAGAAAGAAAATGTGTATGTGGGTATATACGTTCAGGTGCCAGCAGAGTGTTGGTCTCCAGACCTGGGTACTGGGAACTGAAATTGAGTCCTCTGGAAGAAAACAAAGTGTTTTTTCTGGTTTGGGGTTTGTTTGTTGTTGCTATAGTTGTTATGGTTTTGATTTTTTGAGTCAGGGTTTCTCTGTGTAGCCTATCCTGGAGCTCACTCTGTAGACCAGGCTGGCCTCGAACTCACAGAAATCCACCTGCCTCTGTCTCCTAAGTTCCGGGATTAAGGGCATGCGGCCAGCCACCACTACCACCCAGTTTTTTAAAATAATCCTTTTAAGATGTATTATGTATACAATGTTCTGTCTGCATGTATGCCTGCAGGCCAGAAGAGAGCACCAGATTTCACGATGGTGTGAGTCACCATATGGTTGCTGGGAATTGAACTCAGGACCTCTGAAAGATCAGACAGTGCTGTTAACCACTGAGCCAACTCTCCAGCTCCCACAAAGTGTTCTTAACCATAAGCCATCTTGGCCGGGCGGTGGTGGCGCACGCCTTTAATCCCAGCACTCGGGAGGCAGAGGCAGGCGAATCTCTGTGAGTTCGAGACCAGCCTGGTCTACAAGAGCTAGTTCCAGGACAGGCTCCAAAACCACAGAGAAACCCTGTCTCAAAAAAAAAAAAAAAAAAAAAAAAAAACCATAAGCCATCTTTGCTTCTTTTTTCCACTTTGCGGGGGGGGGGGGGGGGGGGGGAGTATGCAGAAATTCACTATGTATCCCTAACTTGCCTGGAACTCACTATGAACAAGGATGATCTCAGAGATCCACTTGCCTTTGCTTCCTCCATGCTAAGATTAAATATCACTATTCCCAGTCATTTTTGCTTTGAAACAGTGTGTCACTTGGTAGCTCCAAGCTGACCTCAAACTTGATACTTTCCTGTCTCAGCCTCCATACTGCTGGCTTTATGAGCTTTTGCCAACATTTGGGAGGTAGAAGGAGGATCAAGTCAAGGACTACATGAGATCTTCCTTTGCCTTGCATGTGTGAGGCCCTGGGTTTGATTTTTAATGGCACAGGAAAACTAAGTGAATAAATAGACTGAAGTAAACATACCAAAAATAATTCAAGCTCCCCTTCCCACTTGGCAGATACAAACCTGAGTTGCATAGCTATGGTCAGGCACGCTAGAGTACCTCTGAGGACACTAAAGAGACCCCTTCTGGTAAGGCTGCAAAAGTCCCTGTGTGCAGAGACCAAACAGCTTGTTTCTGAAAGGCTGGCACCTATACTTTGGTACCAATTTAAATGGGTCTTATTCTGCTCCCCTCCAACCCCTGGGTTCACAACAGCCTTTGCTCCGGCCTTAGGCTTTTTAAATAAATTATAAAATAAGAGAAAAAATTAACCTACAAAAACTCCAAAACAGTACACCCAGAGGCAAATCTAACTGGCAACATTTCATTTTTTTTTTTCTTGAGACAGGGTTTCTCTGTAGCTTTTGGTTCCTGTCCTGGAACTAGCTCTTACAGACCAGGCTTGCCTCAAACTCACAGAGATCCGCCTGCCTCTGCCTCCCGAGTGCTGGGATTAAAGGCGGGCGCCACCACTGCCCAGCCCCGCAACATTTCATTCTTTAAAACCACACACAAGCAAGGCATGGTGACCAGAGCCAGAAGTCCCAGCATCTGGGAGTTAGAGGATGAGGTTTGGGAGTTCAGGGCCAATCCCACCCACACAGCAAGCTGCAAGAGACCGTCTCAACACACACACACACATACACACACACACACACACACACACACAGAGAGAGAGAGAGAGAGAGAGAGAGAGAGAGAGAGAGAGAGAGAGAGCGAGCAGACACTGAGATGAAACCAAGTGTTAGCAGTCATAGGGCAAGCACCAGTGCAAGCAGTTGGAAAGACTGATGACCCCCCCACACACACAACTAAATGCTGAGCAAACCAGGCCTCATGAAGATGAAATGACAGCTGTGTAGCATGCCTGAGAACTGCATCATGCATTCCAGAAATGCCAGTAGAACCACTTCATACCAACCACCCAGGATCATACTCAATTACATACTCTAATGACAGCATAGAAAATTAAATGATACTTGGTGCTTAGATGAGGCCCAGAAGATAATGACCCTGCCAAGCATAATGGAAGATGCCTGTAGACATACTCGGGAGGATGAGGCAGGAGGACTACTGTGAGATGGAGAAGGCCAGCCTGAATTAGAAAATGAGACAGTTTAAAAAGTTAAGATAAAGCCAGACGATGGTATACATAGGCCTTTAATCTCAGGACTCAGGTGGCAGAGGCAGATGGATCTCTGAGTTCAAGGCCAGCCTGGTCTACTGAACTAGTTCCAGGACAGTTAGGGCTGTTACACAGAGAAACCCTGGGGGTGGGGGTGGGAGGACAGTTACTGGGGAGTGGGGATGGGGCATGTTTTTAATCCCAACAGCAATCTGAAGGATGAGGCATATGGATCTGAGCTCATGAGTTTGCGACCAGTCTGGTCTACATGAACTACAGTGAGACCCTGTCTGAAAAGAGAGAGGGAGGAGGGGAGGCAGGGTGATTAAAGAGCATGTACTGCCCTTGCAGAGGACCTGAAGTCAGTTTCCAGCACCTTCGTAACTCCAGCTTCAGGGTATCTAGCATTCTCTTCTGGCCTCTGAGACTACCTGTACTCACATTATACATACAAATACACAATCAAAAATAAATCTTTAAAGAAAGAAAACCTGGGTGTGGAGGCCCACGCCTGTAACTCTAGGTAGGTGGATCTGTGTGGGTAGATTAGGTCAGCCTCATCTACACAGCAAGTGTCAGGGCATTCCAGGTTTAAAAAAAAAAGCATTAGAAAGAGGAGGAAGAAGAGAAGAGGAAGAAGGAGGAAAGAAGGAGGGAGAAAAGAAAGGGAAGAAAAAGAAAAGAAAAAAGAAAGGTGGCACACACCCAAAACTTAGCAGGCAGAGGCAGGAGCATCTCCTGAAGTTGAGGCACAGAAGTAACAGACCAGCCAGGACTTCACAGTGAAACCCTAACTCAATAAAGGGTGCAGAGAGACCTTGGGGGACCGGAGAAAGATAGCTCAGTGGTTATGAACTCATACTGGTCTTGCAGAGGACCGCATGCTTGATTCCCAGCAGCCACAATGGGTGGTGGCTCACAACTGTCTGGGACTTCATTCAGCTGCAGGGCAATCCAATGAACACGTCAGGCCCCTCAGCCACCAGTACTCACTTGCACATACCCACACACAGACATTAAAAACTAACTAACCTACTTGTGTTTTTTCCTTTAATTTTTTATTACATTTGTTCATTTAGTATGTGGTGTGGATATACCTATACTACAAAATATATGTGCAGGTCAGGGAACTTTTGGGAATCCTCGTTTATGTGAGTTCTAGGGACAAAACTAAGTTGGCAGGATTGGTGACAAATACCTTTACCCACTGAGCCATCTTGACTGCCCTCCGTTGTATTTTCATTATCTTCATTATTTGGACATAAATAAGAGAAAAGTTTCAACTGGACATCCTTTCCACAAGACATTAAAGAAAGAGAAGCTAGAGGCTAGAGAGATGGTTCGTGTGTTCAAAGGCTCATGTGCTGTGCTTGCAAAAGACAAGGATTCAATTACTAGGACCCACATGGCAGTTCAGTCATCCATAACTCCAATTTCATCCTCTTCTGTTCTCAAGTACCAGCACAGACATAGTGTTGCAGAAACATACATGCAGGCAAAAATACACACACACATAGAAAAGCTGGACTTCAAAGTGTCCAGCTTTCCACTGCTATAAATAGGATCATCTATGACATGATGTCTTGTAAAATCTCAAGGACCTAATATATCCAAGCTGTTAGATACTTTAAAAATTTAGTACAAGCCGGGCGGTGGTGGCGCGCGCCTTTAATCCCAGCACTTGGGAGGCAGAGGCAGGCGGATCTCTGTGAGTTCGAGACCAGCCTGGTCTACAAGAGCTAGTTCCAGGACAGGCTCCAAAACCACAGAGAAACCCTGTCTCGAAAAACAAAAACAAACAAACAAAAAAACAAAAAACAACAACAAAAAAAAAATTTAGTACAAATGAAGCTCACACACCCTTGCCTTCCCTACTTTTATATATATATTTTTTAAAATGCTGCAAGATCCCGGGTGGCAGTAGGCAGCAGAAATGCTATAGGTCCTAAATGGTGGTAGCGGGCCACGTGGCAGAAAACAACGGGCCCTGCAAGCAGCCAGCCCCAGGCAGGGTGGCCCGAGCGAGCGGTGGTGGCGGGCCAAATGGCTGCTGGTCCTCAAGCAGTGGCTGGTCCCAGGCAGGGAGACACATCGCAGGCGGGCAGGAGACAGAGACATGGATAGACACGACTTGCTGTGAGGTTGAATATTTATTCAGGGGGTTGTGGAGGGGAAAGGGTGAAGGGGGGGGGGGACAGAGAGAGAGAGGAGAAAGAGACAGAGAAGGGGGGAAGCGGAGAAGTGGGGAGAGAGGCAGATGGAAAAGAGAGTAAGCTCAGGATGGAAGCTGAAGATCAGCCTGCCTCAGCAGATGGGGGAAGGAATGGGTGTGGCTTGTCTCTTAAAGGGACAGAAAACCATAACACCTATCATTTCAACACTATTAAAGAAGCAGGAAGGTGAGGCAGGGCAACCGCAGCTGCAGAAGGCTGCAGCAAAACTCAAGTCCATTCATCTCTCCAGAGGCCACAACCCTCTTCATTCACTATGGAGATTTCAGTCAAATCTCTTTTTGCTCTAACTCTAATCCACTGCAAACAATAAATAAATCTTTTTCTCCCAAGACATTATGATGTGGGGGAAGCACCAAATGTATAGAACATAGGAAAAATAAGTTCTAATCCCCTCAGGACATATGATCACACTGTGAACCCTGAGATTGCACTTACTGGAAAAAACCTGTTTCAGGTTGTGGTGTGGCTCAGCCCTAGCACACACCTTTAATCAAAGATCTTTCTGCTTAAATAATGTAAACAAGATTAATAAAGTCAATCATATGTCAAGAGGCACACAAAGCAACCATTTGACATGAAGTAAGCAGATTAAGAAAAAAAACAGCCTTTAGTCCCATTTAGTCCCAGCACTTGGGAGGCAGAGGCTGGCTATCTCTGAGAGTTCAAGGCCAGCCTGGTCTACACAGTGAGTTCCAGGACAGGCTCCAAAGCTACAGAAACACCCTGTCTTGAAAACAACAACAACAACAACAACAAAAAAAAAAAAAAAGTAAGATTGAATCAGGAGAATGGATAGAGACGTACAAAAGTTGAAGAGAAGGACATTCAGTTTGTGGAACTTGATCTAAGAAGGTGTAGGAGGATGGGCTTTTTTTCCCAATGGCATCAGCTGAGGAGGAAAGTCAGCCACGTACTTCTTTGTCTCTCTGAGCTAGCAGGCTCTTATTGGTAAAACTCAATGATTGAGATTTTGTTGAAAACAACACATTATTTTATATGACAAACATGTGTAACATATAAGCTTACCATTTAAACAACTTAATTGTATAATTCAGGGGTATTAGGACTTTAATACTAGTTGAGACACCATCACCATTCTCCATCTATACAATGTTCTCATCATTCCAAACAGTTACACAGTGCTTTAATAACTTTAATTTTTTTTCAAATGAAATGAACAACAGCTTCAGAGACAATGGATAATAGAAAAAAACTAAATTAAATCAGTCTGTATATTTTAAAGATGTGTTGACCTCAGAATGGAAACCAGGATATGTGCTATGTTGGGGAAGAGGTTTTGCCTTTGTTTCCACAGAAGAAAAGCTGTGAATACCATCAAGATTGATCAAGATTAGATTTGAACAAGGAGAGGTGATAGTTCATCAGACAGCTTGGCCATCTGAACTAACTTATAAAGACTAACAAATACCTTCCACTTGATCAGATATAAAAAATAAAAAGCCGGGCGGTGGGGGCACACACCTTTAATCCTAGCACTAGGGAAGCAGAGGTGGGCAGATCTCTTTGAGTTCGAGGCCAGCCTGGTCTAGAAGAGCTAGTTACAAGACAGGCTCCAAAGCTACAGAGAAACCCTGTCTTGAAAAACCAAAATCAAAGAAAAAGAAAAAAGAAAAATTAATATTTTCATCAAACAATAATTTACAAAGGCATACTTGCCTTACTGACTTGAAACAAAAAATGGGTTATCTAAAACAAAAAATGGGTTTCTCTGTGTAACAGCGTTAGCTGTCCTAAAACTAGCTCTACAGATCAGGCTGGCCTAGAAGGCACAGAAATCCACCTGCTTCTGCCTCCCAAGTGCTGGGATTAAAGACAAGTGCCACCACCACCGCGGGGCCCTTAAACCGTCTTTAAATCCATTCTAGGATGTTAGACTGTAGATTGCCACGTGGCCCACATCATCTGGAAATCAACTTTGGAGTTTTCTTCTTAACGGATTTTTTTTTTTTTTTTTTTTGGTTTTTCGAGACAGGGTTTCTCTGTAGCTACGGAGCCTGTCCTGGAACTAGCTCTTGTAGACCTGGCTTCGAACTCACAAAGATCCGCCTGTCTCTGCCTCCCGAGTGCTGGGATTAAAGGCGTGTGCCACCACCGCCCGGCTTAACGGATATTTTTGTTGTTTGTTATTAAAAACACAGTAAAGAGATTTAAGATGTTTTAAGTAAATTCAAAGGATTACTATAGTTCAAACTTGTTTTCTAAATCTCTAAGCCTGGAGTGATTTGGAACTAAAATAAAATATTGGGGCAGGGCTTTGGTAGCCCTTTAACCCCCGCAGACACAGGCGGATCTCTATAAATTAATTGTTCTCTATATGCTAGAGTTTACAGTGAATAAGGTGGTGGTAGTACACGCTTTTAATGCCACCATCCAGGGACAAAACTCAGATACAGCTCCTAATTCGGGTATTTTACACACTAGAGAAATCACATACCATACTTACAGATTATATAAAAACCCTCTCCAGGGTTTCTAGAAAGGCAGCTAATTTCCAATGGGGACAGGAAAAAAGAGAAGCTTTTGTGACTGCCGGTAAGCTCTTCTCCAGATACGCAACCCTGACCAATACTGAATCAGAGAATACCCTAATTCTGGGTATGTTTATTGGTGAATTGGAAACTGGGGACTCTTCATAAAGCAAAAAGGAATCCAACAACATTTGCTGTTGGCTTCTATTGTAAACATTTTTCATATATGGAGAATAAATATTCTCTCTTTGAAAGTCAAATCTGACCTGGGCAGTGGTGGCGTAAGCCTTTAATCCCACCACTTGGGTGGCAGAGGTAGACAGATCTCAGTTGAGTTAGGCCAGCCTGGTCTACAAATTGAGTTTCAGGACAGTCAGCAGCCAGGATAGTTACAGAGAGAAGCCCTATCTCGATGCCCCCGCCCCCAAAAAGGAAAAAAGAAGTAAAAAAGAAAAACAAATGTGAACATTTTATTAGACATGGAGAAAGCTATATTCACTCAGTCATTGCCAACCACCCTATGGTCATAGAGCTCCCCTTACAATGATGGATTGAATCCATTCAAAGGCAGAGTCTTTCACAGGCTTAGCCATGGAAAGAAAGGTGTTATAGTGGAACTGGTACCTATCTGAATTTCTTCGTGACCAAGGTGTGGTAAGCAAAGGGGTCTGTGCCTTCCCACCCTGAGGAAATAGCTCAGTTGCCCATAATCCTCAACCCTAAACTTCTCGCCCCTCCCCTCAAGAGAGGCACCTACTGAACTGTGGGAATCAATGCTAACCCATGGTTTACTGATAGTTCATCAACCACTGATTGAACCAAAACTGGAAAGCGCAGTCTATAGACAGAGCAATGGAATGGCCAATATTGAGAAAGGATCCACAAAAATTAGCACGGCACTACTGGCTGTAAGACAAACAACTAGGAAAGCAAAAGGAAAATAGCTACTTGTTCCAATTTATGGTGCCATGTATAATGGTATAGTCAGTTATATGAACATCAAAATGGAAAACCACTAAATGGCAGATAAATGGCAAATATATCTGGTCATGGGAGGCATGAATGGAAATGGCAAAACTAGCAAAGACAGCAAATTTTATGTAGCTCATACAGGCAAGACAAATAAAACATCCGAAAATAATGAAATAGTGGACAAATTGGCATCACGTTTAATAAGACTATAGGATATTAATTTTTTTTTTTTTTTTTGAGACAGAGTTTCTCTGTAGCTTTGGAGCCTGGCCTGGAACTAGCTCTTGTAAACTAGGCTGGTCTCGAACACACAGAGATCCGCATGCCTCTGCCTCCCGAGTGCTGGGATTAAAGGTGTATGTCACCACTGCCCAGCTAGGGTATTAAATTTTGACAGGGAAAAAAATTCAGAATAAATCAGCAAGAATGATAGATTACAGATTTTAAAAACTTGAAAGTTTGCCCCTCACACTAAAAACTAAGGGGAAATGGAGAAGCAAATTAAACTAGCACAACCCTAGAAGAATAACTGCTACAAGGAATCCATAGCCAGGTGGTGGTTTGCACCTTTAGTCCCAACACTTGGGAGGCAAAGACAGGCACAAGAATTATAGTGATTTAAATTAAAAAACCACTTGAAAAAGGCAGGTTGAAATTCAAAGTGAAAATCCTTTGTGATCTAAAAATAAACATACTTAAACTTTGAATTTATATATAAAGAGGAGGAATATAGGTATATTTATGCACACATACTAAGGGATATTTAGTTTCAAAATTTCAAAAGAATTTTCTTAAATGAAAGATTATACTTTTTCTGTTGCCAAAAATCATTCCACTCTAGGATAGATATAACCTGCTGAAAAAGGACCCCACCCCATCCATAGTTACACTTGAGGCGGGGTTTTGCATCCAACTAAAAAATCCAGAGACCACTGGACAAGTGAAACATCTGTAGAAAAAGGATCATCAAGATCATCAAGAGAAAATATCCCAAAAAAAGGGTAAAATGGACAAATATTATCACCTACCTCCAGCTAACTGTCCTGAAATTCTGGCTCGTAGTCGCAGACTAGCTAACGCTGACACCCATTCCACCATCTTGCCTGGGTAGCGAACCCTTCCTGACAGACTACCTTCCCTTCAGATAACCATGGGGAGTTGGGAGCAGGACAGTCAGATACCCAAATGTTTGTAGCTGCTGCCCTCTATAGACATAAGTGGCAAATGGTCTTTATGTAGTACCAGTTCAATTAAAAACTAAAGATGGTGGGGTCTGGAGAGATGGCTCAGAGGTTAAGAGCACTGATTGCTCTTCCAGAGGTCCTGAGTTCAATTCCCAGCAGGGACTAATCTCATCATAATCTTTTTGTTTTCATTTGATTCTCTTAAACTTCTTAAGGTATACATGGTCTCAAAACCTGTAAGATCATATGCATATAAACTTTCCACTGGGAGGCCAGCCTGGTCTACAAGAGCTAGTTCCAGGACAGGCTCCAAAACCACAGAGAAACCCTGTCTCGAAAAACCAAAAAAAAAAACAAACAAAAAAAAAAAAACTTTCCACTGGAATACTAATGGTCATACAGAATACTGACTAATCTAGAAATAAGCCTCATCTAGCTTCCTGTACATGTTTTCAGGTTTGAGTCTGAAGCAGGTAACTAGGAAACAAGTCTATGTACCTCAGATGTACTTACTAGACTGTGGTCCTCAAACCTTTCAGAGAGCTGCTGAAAATGTTGTAGTTTTCTACGATAAACTGTGACCATTCCTAACAGTAACCTTTGAGGTATCCAAGATGATAGGCCCTGCAATGACTAATCTACCTTGAGTGTGGTAATGCTAACCACTAGGCAAACCTGCTCCGTGCCTCTTATGCTGCCAGGTTCTGTGCAATCAATGGACACCTTTGGATTGACTGTTGTGCTCTATCTAGCCAGGATTGCCACTAAACTGACAACCACTGCCCAAAGATCAGCTTCGGACTGCAAACTGCTCAGGATATTCAAATTGCTGAGTTCATGAGACTGACATGAACGTTTTACAGAACATCAAAATTAAAAAAAACCCTAAAACTGTCAAATACAACCAAGCTAGACATTGTAAATAGTTTTACTGTGTTAGAGTTCAAACCTTTACTTTTTATTTAGACCAAAAGGGTGAAATGTTGCATGATATTTGATCATAGTGTGAACCCTGAGATTGCATTATCTACTGGAAAAAAACTGTTTCTGCTTTGGTACGGCTCAGCCTTATCACACACCTTTAATCCAAGTGCTTTCTGCTTGAATATTGTGAAAAGGATTAAATAAAGTCAACCATAGGTCAAGAGGCAGAACAAGCAACCAGTTGATAGGGAGTAAACCGGATTATTAAGGAAAAACCATAGAGTAAGATTGAGTCAGGAGGATGGATGGGGGACACACACAAAGTAGAAGGGAAGGGCATTCAGTTTGAGGAGTTTGGTTTAAGAATGCATGGGAGAAGAAAGGGGCTTCTGGGACACTGGTTGAGGAGAGTCGGGTGCTTTCTCTGCCTCTCTTGAGCTAGCAGGCTCTTCACTCCAGCGTCTTTCTCCCAAGTCTTTATTGGTAAAATTGAGCAATTGAGATTTTGTTAAAAACAACACTCAATCACCTGCAGGATGGCAGCCCCACCACTGTAAAGTCTAAACCAGGAGCTGAAGCTAGGCTAAGCTGGCTAACACATGACTACATAAGAAAAGGAGAGGGTAGGGGGATGGGGGTGTTACAAGTTCATGGGCCACACATATTGATACAGAATAGCTCAAGTAATCAAAGAACTGACAATATGTAGCAGATCCTGACTCTAAGCAAATAAATATACAGCTTATAATAAAAAAGCAGCAGCAGTGTGTTAGCTGGGCTGTAGTGGCGCATGCCTTTAACCCCAGCACTAGGGAGGCAGAAACAGGTGAATCTCTGTAGTTCCAGGCCAGCCTGCTCTACAGAGTAAATTCCAGGACAACCAGGGATCCACAGAGAAACCTTGTCTCAAAAAAACCAAAAAAGTAGCAGCACAGGCAAGAGAAAAAGAAAGAGAAATCTACATTTCTTGAGGATAAGAATCACTCCCCCGGAACAAGAAAAGTAACAAGGAACTAAAAAGGACATTCGGCACAGCCTGCAATTCCAGTGCTCAGGTTAATGCACTTTGCAACCATTCTGGACTTTAGTGTGAGACTCCATCTAGGTGGGGAGAAAGCCCAGGAAAGCTATCTGAGCCCAGAGAAGAACTTCTGGTTAGATGTGTCACAAACCGTTGATCCCTGCACTCAAGAAGCAGAGAAAGGCAGATCTCCAAGGGTTAAGAGGTCACACAGTGGGGCCTTGTCCAAAGAAAGACTCGTCTAACTCACATCTACACCTCACTCCCACAACAGATCCTGACCATAACTAGATGCCTTCTTCATAGAGCAAAATCCTGTGGGGGGGTCGGGAAGCCTGGTGTGGCGGCACACAGATATAATCCCAGCCCTCAGAAGGTTGAGGCAGAAGGATTCCAAGTTCAAGCCCAGCCTGGGAGACACAGTGAGACAATACTTCAAAAAAGAAAGAATAGGCAGCAGTGGCGATGTCTTCAACCTCAGCTTTCAGGAGGAAGAGACAGGTGACCTCTGATTCAAGACCAGCCTGGTCTACAGGGCAAGTTCCAGGACAGCCAAGGGATACACAGAGAAACCCTGCATCCTGCATCGGAAAAAGAAATGAAAAGGGAAGGGGGGAGGAAAAAAGTCTTATAAGTACTCTTGTAGGACTTCGAGACCAGAAGAATTTGAACGAAATAAGTAAAGCACAGTTTATTCATAATGACATGAGTCGAGAAAAACAGTACTAAAGGAGCCAAAGGAACTTTTGCTTACAGGTATCCATCAGAAAAGCCGAAAACAATCAGGCACTTTTCAGCTCCATGAGGAGAGGATCCCCAGGCTGGTCTCGCACCAATCAGCAGCCTCCAATCTGGACTGCAGACCTCCAGCCAGTACCCAGGGCCTGCAGAGACCATTCACAAAGCTAAAGGGCAAAGACCTCAGCCCTACCGGACAAGAGCAGCAGCACCTGCCAGTGCCCATTCTCCTTCGCGGCTGAGAAGGAGGCTCTCGCTCCCCACACGTCGTCCACAGGTTGGATAATTGCAGTAGCTACCCCAGGCAGAAGACCACACTCAAACAACAGTGTCAACCCACAATGGGCCTCCACCACAAAAACCTGAGGTCCTAAACATGAACCCTAACTCTGAATAGCACTTCTTTTCCTGTGGACACATCATCACACCGAACATTTCAAATGGAACAGAATTTTGAACCAAAGAGACACATTCAGAATACTCAAATCCCAACAGAGAAGCATATCACAGAAACTGAGGCCTCCTTGCTGATCCACCATCTATCCTAAAGTAGCAACTTACCAGCAATTTTACTAAGAGATGTCTTACTCTTCCCCAGTTGGGGTACATAACGGGGGAATCAAACAGACCGTTATACACTCCAAATAGTTTATCTGAATCGTGGAATAACCTAAGGTGAATTCCCAACATTCAACTACTTTAATAAAGAAAATCTAAAGCACGCACGTTCGAAAGACTTCAAACGTGCTAACCTTGCAGATCAGCAACACCACATCACCGTTTTGAGGATTGGAGGCAGAGCCTAAACAACCTGGGAAACATGATCAATGGAAACCACCTGGTCTCAAAGAAGGGGAAACTCAATCTTAAGTTTGGGTCTCGAACTGGAGGAAACTTACAGACCTAGGCTTTAAGAACCCGATGAATCCATAAATGCTTCCCTCAACGATCGTCTAAGGAGAGGACCGTGCTCAGGACAAAGAAGATATGTTTCCCGCCTTGGGAACTGGGATGACCTGGCAGGCTCCTGGAAGCCAGAGATGTAGCTTAACAAAGAGAGAACGCGGGTAAAGGAGGGGGATCGACCCTTCTGCGCCCGTCGGGATGCCCGGGATGTGAGGGGGTGTGTGCTCCAACACGTGCGCGCGTGCGCGGGGTCGAAGAAACAGACAAAAGCTCGGCCTAGGACAAAGTAAGCAGCCCGGGAAGCGGGGGATATCACAGTGCTTGCGCACCCCCAGAGAGCGGCGCCCAGGCCCTGGCCGAGGGGGCCACGAAGGGGGAGCACGGATGCGCGCGCACAGGGGCACTCCCGCCGCCATTTTGTTTCCTCGGCACAATGGGGGAGAGTAACGGCCAAGCGCGGGAGCGAGGCCGGAGGAGGAGGAAGGAGCGAGACGCCGAGGGGAGGAAGATTCGAGCAGAGGAGAGGCTCGGCAGGATGGCAACTGCCCTGTCACTAGCGTCCCGTCAACCAGCCTGCGCTGACAAGTGGGAGAACGGACGGGGGGGAGGGGCGGAGGCGGGAGACGCCACATTGCCGCTTACCTTGTCGGCGTTCCGGTCCCTCGACCTCAGCCGCCGCCGCCCTCTTGCTCACCAGTCTTCACAGCCCCCTCAAAAAAAAAAAAAAAAAAAAGGCCACGCGGTTTTCGCCGGGGCTGCTCCAGTCCCAACTGCAATGGCGAGAAGAGGAGGAGGAGCCGGGGGCGAGCGGCGGGCGGGCGCGCGCCGGGGAGGTGCGAGGCCACGTGACTGTCAGGGCCCCGCCCCCTCATCACGTGGGCGACCGACCTAGGCCCAGCCCCCAGTGGGCGGTGGGATGGAATGTGATTGAGGGGGCGGGGCCTCGTCACGTGACGTTGTCACAGGGGCTGCGCCTGGTTGCGTGACGTCAATGCCTGGCCTCTTCTCGTGGGTTTGCTGAGTCACATGACAATGGCTGGCCCCGCTTCTGTCATGTGACAGGGACTTTTTTGTTGTTGTTTCTTGTCTCATTGTCCCTATTGGTAGACCTGTATCACCTGATGAGACGCATATGTTTTGTTTTGTTTCCCAGTGGCGGTTTTTCCGAGCGACCGTTATCACGTGACGCAATGGAGTAAGGTGGGCCCTCTGCGCCAGGTCCTTACGCCTGCGCACGCCCCACGTTCCT
This sequence comes from Chionomys nivalis, assembly GCF_950005125.1. Lineage (NCBI taxonomy): Eukaryota > Metazoa > Chordata > Mammalia > Rodentia > Cricetidae > Chionomys > Chionomys nivalis. The sequence goes on along the minus strand of NC_080089.1, from coordinate 20,847,969 downwards.
CCCGTCCGCCTCAGTACGTTGACGGAAACCGGACTGAAAACTTGCCCGTGCGCACGGATTTCGCACTGACCCGGGTCTCAACAGCTATAGGCCGAGAGGCTCAGACTCACGCCGTCTGGCTACTGAACCATCTCACCGGCCCTCGTTTTTGTGTATGTAAGATAAGCAGTTTTGCCGTGATGCCTAGGCTGGCTTGGAACTTGACGATTTTGCCTCCGCTTTAAAGTAGCTGGATTAGCCGGGCGGTGGTGGCGCACGCCTTTAATCCCAGCACTCGGGAGGCAGAGGCAGGTGGATTTCTCTGAGTTCGAGGCCAGCCTGGTCTACAAGAGCTAGTTCCAGGACAGGCTCCAAAATCACAGAGAAACCCTGTCTCAAAAAAACAAACAAAAAAAAAAAGAATAAAGTAGCAGGATTACAGACAAGGCCATGACTTCAGGCTACTGAGGGTTAATAGATTGCCTCGGTGTTGGGTGCTTACTTAGCATCAGGAGGCCCTGGGTCTGACCCCAGTACCAAGCACAAAAAAGTCAAACTCCAGACAGGATGTGAAAGAACAAAACTGAAAACACCCTTGCCCCTTCTCCATATCCGTTGTGTATCTATAGGAATTTATTTTGTCATCATACCAATAAATAATAGTTAACATGAGTTGGTGTCCGGTTTTGTTTTAACTCGATTTTTAGATATGTCTCACCCAAAGGCTGAAATTAATGGAAAACTTATAAATAAGCCAATTTGTAGGTGGTTTGAGATCTTAACCAGACACACCTAAAATGCTTCTGACACAGAAGGGAACCACGGGTTGTCTAAAATGACATGCCTGTTCTGACAGCGCCACCAAGTGGTAGCTAGTAAGGCTTTCCTGAGGCTTTTTGCTTTTGTTTTTTGTTTGTTTTTTTTTTTTGTTTTTTTTTTTGTTTTTTTTTTGGCTTTTCGAGACAGGGTTTCTCTGTGGTTTTGGAGCCTGTCCTGGAACTAGCTCTTGTAGACCAGGCTGGCCTCGAACTCACAGAGATCCGCCTGCCTCTGCCTCCCGAGTGCTGGGATTAAAGGCGTGTGCCACCACCGCCTGGCCCCTGAGGCTTATTTTTAATGTGTACGGTTATTCTGATTGCACGAATGGCTGGGCATCCCTGGTGCCCTAGGAGGTCAGAAGAGGGTGTTGAATCTCTGGAACTGGAGTTTCAGATGGTTGTGAGCCTTTATGTGGATGCTGAGAATCAGACTTTGGCCTTTGCAAGGGCAGCAAGTGCTTTTAATTTCTGAGCCACATTCTCAGCCTCACTGGGCAGATTTTATTTGTTTGTTAGGATTTCTCTGTAACTTTGCAGCCTGTCCTGGAACTCATTTGGTAGGCCAGGCTGGCCTCGAATTTACAGAGATCCACCTGCCTCTGCCACCCAAGTGCTGGGATTAAAGGTGTGCGCCACCACCACCTTGCTGTGACAGTATTACTGAATTAGTATTTTCTCTCAGTCTTTCTCAGTGCCTCTCTCTCTCTCTCTCTCTCTCTCTCTCTCTCTCTCTCTCTCTCTCTCTCTCTCTCTCTCTCGTGTGTGTGTAGCCACACAATGTATAAAGTTCAAAGACCTTCACAGAGTGCACTTTCTCCTTCCATCTTTGAACTCGGGCTGCTTATCTGCTGCATGCATGTAAAAAATTGAGCAGTGGGGCTGGAGAGGTGCCTCAGAAGTTAAGAGCATTGCCTGCTCTTTCAAAGGTCCTGAGTTCAATTCCCGACAACCACATGGTGGCTCACAACCATCTGTAATGGGGTCTGGTGCCCTCTTCTGGCCTGCAGGCATACACACAGACAGAATATTATATACATAATAAATAAATATTTTAGCCGGGCGGTGGTGGCGCACGCCTTTAATCCCAGCACTTGGGAGGCAGAGGCAGGTGGATCTCTGTGAGTTCGAGACCAGCCTGGTCTACAAGAGCTAGCTCCAGGACAGGCTCCAAAACCACAGAGAAACCCTGTCTCGAAAAACCAAAAAAATAAATAAATAAATAAATAAATAAATATTTTTTAAAAAAATGAGCAGTGGGCTGGAGAGATGGCTCAGAGGTTAAGAGCATTGCCTGCTCTTCCAAAGGTCCTGAGTTCAATTCCCAGCAACCACATGGTGGCTCACAACCATCTGTAAAGAGGTCTGGCGCCCTCTTCTGGCCTTCAGTCATACAGACAGAATATTGTATACATAATAAACAATATTTTAAAAAAATGAGCAGTGATAGTGCCCCCTGTAAACCAAGCCTGGGGAAGTAGAGACAGAAGAGCCCTTGGGGCTCATTAGCCAAGCCACCTAGCTGAATTAGCTAGCTCTAGGACTAGTGAGACAGACCAGAGAAATGGTGACGACACCAAACAGACATGGACCTCTGGCCTCCAAGTGCAAAGTGGAACATGTGAACCGATGTATACCATACAAAAAGAGCCATTCTCAGAAAAAGTGCACCTTGTCGGGCCCGGGCCACCTACCTGTGAGCTGCTGTGTACAAGGCGCTGGCCACTGTGGTGAGCTGCTCCCTTCACTCTCCTTGCTCACGCCATCCCCTTGGTCACTCTAAATGCTGAGAAACCTAGGTGCCCTTTGCCACCGTCCTGCCTGCATCATCTCCTCCGGTCATGGATACAACAGTCCCCATGTGCCATCCTTTCCCTCTGGCCCCTAACAACTTTCCCTGCCGCCAGGCTATCCCTCTTTTTTCTCACACTCCTCACTGGTGACAATGACTATACATGCCCTTCCTTTTGCCTTTTGGTCCCCCTAGTCTGCCTTCATGAACAGCTACACCCCAGTTACTGCTTTCAATTGCAAGAGCTCTCCCACTACCCTGCTGGAACTCAGAGAGGTCTTCCTTGAAATTTTTATATTACATGTATTTATATATGTGTGTGTGCACTTGAGAGTACAATAAATAATGTGTTCATGTGGAAGTCACAAGGTAGCTTGTTGGTCTCAGATCTCTCTTTCCACCATGCAGCCAAGGACCAAATTCACTTTCTCAGGCAGGGCAGCCACCCCCTTTACCCCACAAGCTCAGTCACCTGGGAGGAGGAGCCCTCAGTTGAGGAGTTCCCTCCATCAGATTGGCCTGTGAGTATCTTTGTGATGCAGTTTCTGGTTGGCCTAGCCACCCCTTCCCTAGGCGTGGTCCTGGGCTGCATGAGAGAGGTAGTTGGGCGAGTGGAAGGAGCCAGCCAGTGAGCAGCTTGCCAGCCTGCACTCTGATTCAGCCCCTGCCTCCTGGACCCTGTGTTGAGCTCCTTACATTAGCTTCTCTCAAAAGCACAGACTGTAACCTGTATACCAAATAAACCCTCACCACCCCAGTTGCTTCCGGCTAATGTTTTTATCACAGGGATAGAAACCAAACTGATGCACTGACTGAGCCATCTCCCCCATCTGGATGTGCCTGGATCCTTTGATGATTTTTTTCTATGCTTGTTGTTTGGGATTTGCCTTTTGGTTTTGTTTTGTTTTTTGAGACAGGGTTTCTCTGTGTAGTGCTGGAGGTCCTGGAACTCACTCTGTAGACCATGCTGGCTTCAAACTCACAGATATCTGCCTGCTTCTGTCTCCCAAACGTTGGGAAAAAGGTGTGTGCCACCACTGCCCAGCTTGTTTGGGTGGTTTTGGATGGTTTTTCATTATTGTGTTTTTGTTTATTTGTTTGTTTCTCCTCTGGGCTCACTACTTTCCTGACCTTTTAGGAGAATGAACAAACGTAAGGTGACCGACCATGGCAGAATGCTAACTCCAGTAAGAGTGACTAAATATAGAAGCTCTCCTGGCAGTGGTGGTGCATGCTTTTAATCCCACCCAGCACTTGGGAGGCAGAGGCAGGTGGATCTCTGTGAGTTCGAAACCAGCCTGGTCTATAGAGTAAGCGAGTCAGTTCCAGGCACCACAGCTACTGAAAAACCCTGTCTCAGATAATAATTTCATTGAAGACTGCTCCCTGCCTAGTCTGGCAAGCTCACGAACCAACCCATCTGGAAGAGCTTACCTGTGGTGGAGTGGGTGTGGGTTCATGCAGGCCTGTGGGAAGAGGACAGAGGCACTCTAAGGATGATTTTAGCCTTTCCAACGGTAGGAGCACTCAGCCTCACGCTGCAGACTGACTTCTTTCCCTTAGCCAAGGGCTTCTTTATCATTCTCCAATTTACACCTTAGCAAGTTGATTTCCATCTCCTAAAACATCTTAATTAAGTTTCCAAAGGGACAGTGCCAAATGTAAATTCTCTATTAGGAATACTGTGATTTTCCAGGTTTTTCCCGACAAAGTTTGGGTTTTTGTTTTTGTTTGTTTTGTTTGTTTGTTTGTTTTCAAGACAGTGTTTCTCTGTGTAGCTTTTGGAGCCTGTCCTCAAACTTGACTGACATTCCATTATCAGAGAATATTGATGCTTACTGGTTGTGGTGTTTGAGGAATTAACTTGGAACGTGCACACATGATATCCACCTTTCATCTTCTTTTTTTTAAAAAAAATATTTATTTATTATGTATACAATATTCTGTCTACATGTGTGTCTGCAGGCCAGAAGAGGGCACCAGACCTCATTACAGATGGTTGTGAGCCACCATGTGGTTGCTGGGAATTGAACTCAGGACCTTTCGAAGAGCAGGCAATGCTCTTAACCTCTGAGCCATCTCTCCAGCCCCTCCACCTTTCATCTTCATGCCAAGTTGAAAGAATAAATCGGACTTTAAAAACAACACTGAGCCAGATGGTGCTGGCATACACCTTTGGTTGCAGCACTCCCGAAGCAGAGGCAGGCAGACCTCTGTGAGTTCCAGGACAGTCTGCTCTATGTAGTGCGTTTCAGAACAGCCAGGGCTACACGGAGAAACCCTATCTTGAAAAAAATCAAAGAACAAACAGCACCAGCCCAACATTGCCAAGAAACAGATCTCCCTTGTCACTTGTACTGTCTAGGGTACATTATGAGATTGTGCTTGGCCCCCACCTCCATGAACTACTTTCCAAAGGACTCGGGGGACCTCCAAGAGTATGAACACACCCACATCTGGTGGCTTTTGAAAGATTTAGATGGCCGGGCGGTGGTGGCGCACGCCTTTAATCCCAGCACTTGGGAGGCAGAGGAAGGTGGATCTCTGTGAGTTCGAGACCAGCCTGGTCTACAAGAGCTAGTTCCAGGACAGGCTCCAAAACCACAGAGAAACCCTGTCTCGAAAATCAAAAAAAAAAAAAGAAATAAAGAAAGAAAGAAAGAAAGAAAGAAAGAAGGAAAGAAAGATTTAGATAACACTGCACAAAAAATGCCCACTCCTCGCATTTAACGTTGCAGACATCAAGCTGTGGCTACACCACACCCATGCCAAGGCTGCTGTGAGCTCAAGCCAGAAGTGGGCTGGCCACAAGAGGGAGCCAAGATTAGCCTCTAAACTGACCATCAAAATAACCTGGGAGGGGCTGGGGAGATGGCTCAGAGGTTAAGATCACTGGCTGCTCTTCCAGAGGTCCAGAGTTCAATTCCCAGCAACCACATGGTAGCTCACAACCATCTATAATGAGATCTGGTGCCCTGTTCTGGCACATAAGCATACATCCCAGAATACTATATACATAATAAATATTAAAAAAAAAAAATAACCTGGGAATGGGGATGCCAGCTCAGCTCCTGCTGTGCCTCCTGATGTCCCCTAGGGTCCTCCAGGTGTGAATCCAGATAGTCCCTGATCCGCCTCTAAGACCCCGACACACGGAGTAGTCTGGAGAGTAACTTTGTCTCACGGCAACTCCATTTCCTAGAGACCTACCATGATAACCAGCTGGCCGTAGAGGGATTCTGTCCTGTCTCCTTCCTGTGGTGCTCATCCCAGGATGTCATCATGCTGTGATAGATGGAACTGCCCACACCAGCACAGCAGACTTTTGGGGATAGTCCCAGCTAGTGACAAACTGTGGACAGTGGACGAGTGGCCAGAAGACAAAAAGATTGTGGAGCAACTATTAGTCTTGTCTTAATACTAGCCATAAAATAAAATAAAACGAAATTTGCCAGGCGGTGGTGGCGCACACCTTTAATCCCAGCACTTAGGAAGCAGAGGCAGGCAGATCTCTTTGAGTCTGAGGTCAGCCTGGTCTACAGGAGCTAGTTCCAGGACAGGCTCTAAAACTACAGCCAAACCCTGTTTCGAAAAATCAAAATAAATAAATAAAAAAGAATATAGACCACTGGAAAGGGGGCATAGCCAAAATTTTTAATGAGAAATACTGGGGGGATTGTTTTGTTTTTTTGCTTTTCAAGACAGTCCTGGCTATAATCATACTTGCTTTGTAGACCAAGCTGGTCTTGAGCTCACAGAGATCCATCTGTCTCTGCCTCCCAAGTGCTGGGATTAAAGGTGAGAACCACCACCATCAACCCCCATGGAGAAATTCTGTTTTTATGCTAACCAGTCAGGAACAGTATCAGAAAAATGCCAAAAGTTATTTAAGAGGATTAAGGCTAGAGGTAGAAAAGAGAGCCAGAGGAGCAGGATGCAGTCCCTACCTCAGGAGCAGGATGCAGTCTAGCGCAGGAGCAGAATGCAGTCCCTACCCCAGGAGCAGGATGCAGTCCCTACCCCAGGAGCAGGATGCAGTCTAGCGCAGGAGCAGGATGCAGTCTAGCGCAGGAGCAGGATGCAGTCTAGCGCAGGAGCAGGATGCAGTCCCTACCCCAGGAGCACTAACACATTTCTTCAGCATAGGCTCCTAAGGTGCCATGGACACGAAGCGAGAGAACAATAAAACAAGGTGAAAAGACAGATTAGTAGATACTGGTATATTGATTATTTAGTGATTTACTTAAAGCACTGCTTGTAGGAATTTAACAGTTGTGTCCAGGGTAGATGGCATTAGAACGAACAGCTAGGTTTTTTGTTTTGTTTTGTTTTGTTTTGTTTTGTTTTGTTTTGTTTTGTTTGAGACAGGGTTTTTCAGTAGCTTTGGAGCCTGTCCTGGAACTTGCTCTGTAGACCAGGCTGACCTTGAACTCACAGAGATCCACCTGCCTCTGCCTCCTGAGTGCTGGGATTAAAGGTGTGTTCCACCTGGCTGAAAAACTATTTCTAAAAGTATTTTGACCTTGAAGAATCCTTGTGGGAGACAGTGATTGTTTTGCAGAAGGGCATTGCAGCCATCTATCTCCTGACTTCGGTCACAACTTGTATTCTTGAGTATTACAAATGTTACGAACTAAAGGACAAGAGTCATGAGGGATGCGACGCTCTCCTTTAGTGAGACATGAGAATTAGATTGTGGACCTTGGTATGAGACACTGCTTTATGTAACGCTCAACAAATATGCTTGTATATGACTGTTTGGGGTTCAGTCCATCAGAGAGGCTGGACCTTCCTGCTGCCGCGTAGGCCTTAACATTTCATCCAGGAGTGACTTCTTTCTGCCACCAGCTGTGCTGCATCATGCACACTGACAACTACTCGGATTGCCTATTTGCCAAGCGTGACTTATGCCGTGGACCGCATGGCAACCAGTGCTGCTAGACAAAGTTCCAGCGTTTCCGCATTGCAGACCACAGTTCTCCAGCACCTTTGAACTTTTTTTTTTTTTTGAAATTTTTTTATTTTATTGATATTTATTGAGCTCTACATTTTTCTCTGCTCCCCTCCCTGCCTCTCCCCTCCCCCCCTTCAATCCTCCCCCAAGGTCTCCATGCTCCCAATTTACTCAGGAGATCTTGTCTTTTTCTACTTTCTTCTTCCCATATAGATTAGATCTATGTAAGTTTCTCTTAATGTCCACATTGTTGTCTAAGTTCTCTGGGATTGTGGTTTGTAGGCTGGTTTTCTTTGCTTTATGTTTAAAAACCACCTATGAGTGAGTACATGTGATAATTGTCTTTCTGTGTCTGGGTTACCTCACTCAAAATAATGTTTTCTAACTCCATCCATTTTCCTGTGAAATTCAAGCTGTCATTATTGTTTTCTGCTGTATAGTACTCCATTGTGTAAATGTACCACATTTTTCTTATCCATTCTTTGATCAAGGGGCATTTAGGTTGTTTCCAGGTTCTGGCTATGACAAACAAAGCTGCTATGAACATAGTTGAGCACATGTCCTTGTGGCACAATAGAGCATCCTTTGGATATATACCCAAAAGTGGTATTACTGGGTCTTGAGGAAGGTTGTTTCCTAATTTTCTGAGAAATCACCACACTGACATTCAAAGGGGTTGTACCAGCTTGCATTCCCACCAGCAATGCAGGAGTGTTCCCTTTTCCCCACAACCTCTCCAGCATAAATTGTCATCAATTTTTTTGATCTTGGCCATTCTTACAGGTGTAAGATGGAATCTCAGAGTTGTTTTGATTTGCATTTCTCTGATGGCTAAGGATGTTGAACATTTCCTTAAGTGTCTTTCAGCCATTTTAGATTCCTCTGTTGAGAGTTCTCTGTTTAGGTCTGTACTCCATTTTTTTATTGGATTATGTGTTCTTTTGGTGTCCAATTTCTTGAGTTCTTTGTATATTTTGAAGATCAGATCTCTATCTGATGTGGGGTTAGTGAAGATCTTTTCCCATTCTGTAAGCTGTCGTTTTGTCTTGTTGACCATGTGATGGAGGTGGGTCATCTTTCTATCTGTTGTTTCATTGGTTAAGTAATAAAGAAACTGCCTTGGCCCCTTTAATAGGACAGAAAATTAGGTAGGCGGAGTAGACAGAACAGAATGCTGGGAGAAAGAAGCCGAGTCAGGAGTCGCCATGATTCTCCCACTCCAGACAGATGCAGGTTAAGATCTTTCCTGGTAAGCCAGCTCGTGGTACTACACAGAATATTAGAAATGGGTTAGATCAATATGTAAGAGCTAGCCAATAAGAGGCTGGAACTAATGGGCCAGGCAGTGATTAAAAGAATACAGTTTCCGTGTAATTATTTCGGGGCATAAGGTAGCCATGCGGGCGGCCGGGTGCCGGGGACGCAGCCCTACCGCACATATTACAACAACCATGTCCTTTGCTTTACAGAAGCTTTTCAGTTTCAGAAAGTCCCATTTATTAATTGTTTCTCTCAGTGTCTGTGCTACTGGGGTTATATTTAGAAAGTGGTTCCCTGTGCCAATGCGTTCAAGTGTACTTCCCACTTTCTCTTCTATCAGGTTCAGTGTGGCTGGCTTTATTTTGAGGTCTTTGATCCATTTGGACTTGAATTTTGTACATGGTGATAGATAAGGGTCTATTTTCATTCTTCTGCATGTTGATATCCAATTATGCCAGCACCACTTGTTAAATATGCTTTCTTTTTTCCATTTGATATTTTTTGCTTCTTTATCAAAGATCAGGTGTTTGAAGATGTGTGGATTGATATCCGGGTCTTCTATTAGGTTCCATTGGCCTTCCTTTCTGTTCTTATGCTAATACCAGGCTGTTTTCAGTACTGTAGCTCTGTAGTAGAGTTTGAAGTCAGGGATTGTGATGCCTCCAGAAGTTCTTTTATTGTACAGGATTGTTTTGGCTATCCTTGTTTTTGTTTTTTTGTTTTTTTTTTTTTTTCTTCTCCAAATGAAGTTGAGTACTGTTCTTTCGAGGTCTTTGGATAATTTTCCTGGGATTTTGATGGGCATTGCATTGAATCTGTAGATTACTTTTGGTAAGAATGCCATTTTTACTATGTTAATTCTGCCTACCCAAGAGCATGGGAGGTCTTTCCACTTTCTGGTGTCTTCTTCAATTTCTTTCTTCAAAGATTTAAAGTTCTTGTCATACAAGTCTTCCACTTGTTTGGTTAGAGTTACTCCGAGATATTTTATGCTATTTGTGGCTATTGTGAAGGGTGTTGGTTCTCTTTCTTCCCCAGCCTTTTATCATCTGTGTACAGGAGGGATACTGATTTTTTTTTTTTAGTTAATCTTGTATCCTGCTACATTACTGAAAGTGTTTGAGTTGTAGAAGTTCCTTGGTAGAATTTTTGAGATCATTTAAACTATCATATCATCAGCAAACAGTGAGAGTTTGTCTTCTTCTTTTCCAATTTGTATCCCCTTGATCTCCCTTTGATGTGTTATTGCTCTAGCTAGGGCCTCAAGAACTATATTGGATAGATATGGAGAGAGTGGACAACCTTGTCTTGTTCCTGATTTCAGTAGAATCTCTGGGAGTTTCTCTCCATTTAGTTTGATGTTGGCTGCTGGCTGCTGTATATTGCCTTAATTATGTCTAGGTATGTTCCTTGTATCCTTGCTCTCTCCAAGACCTTTATCATGAAGGGATGTTGTATTTTGTCAAATGCTTTTTTGGCATCTAATGAGATGAGCATGTGGTTTTTAATTTTTCAGCTTGTTTATATGGTGGATTACGCTGACAGATTTTCGTATGTTGAACCATCCCTGTATCTGTGGGATGAAGCCAACTTGGTCATGGTGGATGATGGTTCTGATGTGTTCTTGGATTCGATTTGTTAGTATTTTATTTAGCATTTTTGCATCAATGTTCATGAGCGAGACTGGTCTGTAATTCTCTTCCTTAGTATTGTCTTTCTGTGGTTTGGGTAACAGAGTAATTGTAGCCTCATAAAAAGAGTTTGGCAATGTTCCCTCTGTTTCTATTGTGTGGAATAATTTGAAGAGTATTGGTATTAGTTCTTCTTTGAAAGTCTTGTAGAATTCTGAGCTGAAACCATCTGGTCCTGGGCCTTTTTTGGTTGGGAGACTTTTGATGACTGTTTCTATTTCTTTAGCAGTTATAGGCCTATTTAATTTGCTTATCTGGTCTTGATTTAATGTTGGTAAGTGATATTTATCCAGAAAGTTGTCCATTTCCTTTAAGTTTTCCAATTTTGTAGAGTACAGGTTTTCAAAATATGACCTGATGATCCTCTGTATTTTCTCCGTGTCTGTTGTTATGCCCCCCTTTTCATTTCTGATTTTGTTAATTTGGGTATTCTTTCTCTGTCTTTTGGTTGGTTTGGATAAAGCTTTGTCTGTTTTGTTGATTTTCTTGAAGAACCAACTTTTGTCTCATTGATTCTTTGTATTGTTTTTGTTGTTTCTATTTTGTTGATTTCAGCTCTCAATTTGATTGTTTCCTGCTGCATAGTTCTCTTAGGTGAGTTTGCTTGTTTTTGTTTTAAAGTTTTCAAATGTTCTGTTAATTCACTAGTGTGGGATTTTTCCAGCTTCTTCGTGTAGGTATTTAGTGCTATGAACTTGCCTCTTAACACTGCTTTCATTTTGTCCCATAAATTTGGGTATGTTGTGTGGTCATTGAATTTTAGGAAGTCTTTAATTTCCCCCTTTATTTCTTCCTTGACCCATTGATGATTCAGGTGAGCATTGTGTAATTTCCATGTGTTTGTGGGTTTTCTGGAATTGGTATTGATGTTGACTTCTGGTTTTAAAGCATGGTGATCTGATAAGGTACATTGGGTTATTCCAATTTTTTTGTATTTTTTGAGGTTTGTTTTGTTACCGAGTATGTGGTCAGTTTTTGAGAAGGTTCCATGAGGTGCAGAGAAGATACTAGGATAGCTACTCCCACTTGTTTCTTAGGTCCAATTGATTGGTATATTTTTTCCCAACCTTTTACTCTGAGTTGATGTCTGTCTTTGAGGTTGAGATGCATTTCTTGTATGCAGAAGAGGGATGGATTTGTTTTCAAGTTCAACCTGTTCTATAGAGTGAATTCCAGGATAGCCAGGACTACACAGAGAATCCTTGTCTAGAAAAAATTTAAAAAATAGATAAAACTAAAAACATTCTGATAAAACTCTCCAATTTGCCTTCATCATAAACAAAGCAGTCCTGAAGTTTCTTTCTTTGTTTGTTTAAAGATAGTGTTTTCCTGTGTAGTTTTGGCTGTCCTAAAACTAGTTCTGCAGACCAGGTTGGCCTACATGGAGACTCCTCCCGAGGGCTGGGACTAAAGATGTGACTACCACTGCCCAGCTGAAGTCTCTTCCCGCAGCAGAGTCACAAATGCCAAAGCGGTTAATCTAATGGAGCCCTTGGCTTCCATCCCCACATTTGAGAAAAGGAGCCGGACAGTAGACACCTTAGAATTCCCATATGGATGGCTCTCTGATTCTCACCATTGCCCTCAGCGCCACACCCAGCCTGCCCCGTGTCCCTCTGCTCCTGGGCATTCTGCTTGTTGTGACCTGGGCACACACAAGAGACATGCAGTCCTTCTAGCATTCCTTCTTCCAAGCCACCTATGTTTCCCAGACGCCTAGATGATTGCTGGAGCTTTCTTCCTCACTCCTAGCATCTCCTCACCACTAAATAATGGCGAGGGACCTAATGACCTTACTCTGTTTCTCTTTTCAGTGATGAAGATGGACTCAGACCTGGGCCTCTTGTCTGCTACTGTCTCCTTCCCTCTGTTTATGCGCTTAAGACAGTGTCACACCCCTTAGTGTGAGAGGCAGAGGAAGCAGATCTCTTTGAGTTCAAGACCAGCCTGATCTACAAAAGCTAAGTCTACAGAGTGAGTTCCAGGACAATCAGGGATACATAGAGAAACAAAAATATCAAAACAATAAAAAATCCAAACTGTACCTGTGCTGTGTGTGGCACCGCAAGCATAGTGTTCTCCTGGAAGCCAGGAAAGGGTGTCAGAGCCTCTGGAGCTGGAGTTCCAAATATTTGGGTGCTGGAAACCTAACTTGGGTCCTCTGTAAAAGCATCAAGCACTCTTTGTTTGTTTGAGACAGGGTTTCTACAGGTAGCCTGATATGCTGGGATCAAACCCGTTCTTGCTAGGCAAGCATGAACCAACTGAATGACAGCTTCAGCCATTGTTTCGTTTTTCCTCGAGCCATTGTTTTAAACATTTGTGTGTATATATATATTCTATATGATTTATGTATGTTATTTTATATACATGCATGTATGTGCACCATGTACCTACCTGGTTCTAGAGGAATGTGGCAGAAGGCATCAGATGCCCTGGAGCTGGAGTTACTGATGATTGTGAGCTGACATGTAGGTGCTGAGAACCAAACCTGGGTACTCTGCAAGAGCAGGGAGTGCTGCACCTAACCCTGAGCCATATCATTAGCTCCCACAGCCATTCTTAGGAAATTGTATCTAAAGCCAGATGTGATGGAGCGTGCCTGTACTCATCCACCAGGGAGCTTGAACTAGGAACGTAAATTCAAGGCCAATCTGGGCTACTTAGTAAATTTCAGGCCACCTTGGCTATAAAAAATAATTAAAGGTCTGGGACATTGGTACACACCTTTAATTTAGGGTTCAGGAGGCAGAGGCAGGTAGATCTCTGTGAGTCTGAGGCCAGCCTGGTCTCAAAATGTTTTAAAAATTGGGGGTAGGTATGCCGGAGTGATGGCTCAGTGCTTGTGAGTGAGGTCTGCTTCTGCAGAGGACCTGTGATTAGTTCCAAGCACCCACATCAGTTGGCTCCCAATCACCTGTAACTCCAGCTCCAGGGCATCCTACACCCTTTATGGCCTCTGTATACACAAATGCATACATATTTTTTTTTTTGAGACAGGGTTTCTCTGTGTAGCTTTGGAACTCAACCTGCAGACCAGGCTGGCTTTGAACTCACAAAGATATGCCTGTTTCTGTCTCTTGCATGCTGGGATTAAAGGTGTGCACCACCATTGCCTGGCCATGTAATTTTAAATATATAACCTTGGGGCTGGAGTGATGGCTCAGTGGTTAAGCGCTTTGCCTGCTCTTTCAAAGGTCATGAGTTCAATTCCCAGCAACTACATGGTGGCTCATAACCATCTGTAATGGCCTGCAGGCATACATGCAGGCAGAACACTAAATAAATAAATAAATAAATAAAATAAAAAACCCTTAAGAAATAATAAAATTAAATTTTAAAGAAATAAAAAAAGGAGGGTGATGTGCTCAGAGAACTGGTCCAGCATACACAGAGCCCCGTTTTAACCCCAGCATCATGTAAATGCAGCGTGGTGTTACAGGCCCGCTTGCTGTCCCACTGCTAGGGTGACAGAAGCAGGAGCATCAGATGGTTATTTTCAGCTACATACTGAGTCAGAAGCCATCCTGGGCTTCATGAGATACTGTATCAAAAAAAAAAAAGACTGAAGATACTACTGAGTGGTAAGACATCTGCCTGGCACGTGCAGAGGTCCTGCTCAAAACCATAGTTTGTACTGAAAAGGAGACACAGAGGCAGAGGTGTCTGTGGCAGTTGACAGATTGAAATTTTCCAGGATTCAAAAAATTGACTAGAAACAGTAACAAAGTCAGACACCAGGGGGCAGCAGTACTGCAGTCTGGCAGCCAGAGGACCCAAGGACAGCCAAGCTGAAGGAAGCAAAGCTGGCTTAGCTGCCGAACCTGGGGATCTGAGTTCCACCTCTGGGACCGCCCCGCCCCTTCACACACACACATTGGCAAATTCACACACTAAAAGAATAAATGTAGCTGGACGGTGGTGGCTCACTCCTTTAATCCCAGCACTCCAGAGGCAGAGGCAGGCAGACTTCTGTGAGTTTGAGGCTAGGCTGGTCTACAGAGCAAGTTCCAGGAAAGATAAGGATACACTGTGAAACCTTGTCTTGAAAAACCAAACCAAAAAACAACAGCAAAACAACAACAACATCAACAAAAAGAATAAATGTAAGGTGCTAGAGAGATGGTTCGTTGCTTAAGAACTCTGGCTGTTCTTATAGAGGACCTTGGTTCAGTTCTAAGCAGCCACGTGGTGGCTCCCAGCCATCTGGTAACTCCAGTTCCAGGGGATATGATGCCCTCTTCTGGCCTCTACAAGCAACAACTACGCAATTGCCACACACACATCATACATAGACAAAACACCCATAAGCAGTTTTTTTTTTATTAAAAATATTTTTAAAATAGCTATTATTTCTTACAATCACTTGTCCTTGTATCTGCGTGTGAATTCAGGTGTCCATGAAGCCCAGTGGTGTCAGTATCCTTGGAGACGAAGTTATAGGAGGTTATGAGTTACCTGATGAAGATGCTAGGCACCAAACCAGGTCCTTGGTGAGAGCCAAATGTACCCAGAACCCCTGAGCCATCTCTGCAGTCCCTGTAGTTTTGTTTAGGATTTTTGTTGTTGTTGTTGTTGTTGTTTGTTTTTTAAAATTATCTTAGATATGTAGGTGCCATTTGAGTACTGGGCATTGAACCCAGGTCCTTTGGAAGGGCAGCCAGTGCTCTAACAGCTGAACCATCTCTCCAGTTCCCCTACCTCTCTCAGCTTGCAGATTGAAAAACAAACAAACCAACCCAGTGCCTTTTTAGGGCTCACAACTGTCTGTAACTCCAGAGCACCCAAAACCCTCTTCTGGTCTTCAAGACCAAGGAGGCCACTTGGGAGGCAGAGGCAGGCGGATCTCTGTGAGTTCGAGACCAGCCTGGACTACAAGAGCTAGTTCCAGGACAGGCTCCAAAACCACAGAGAAACCCTGTCTCGAAAAACCAAAAAAAAAAAAAAAAAAAAAAGACCAAGGAGGCACACACAGTGCAGACATACTTGGAGACAAAATACCCAAATGCATACAAGAAATCTAAACAAGAAATGCATC
Organism: Chionomys nivalis; assembly: GCF_950005125.1. Lineage (NCBI taxonomy): Eukaryota > Metazoa > Chordata > Mammalia > Rodentia > Cricetidae > Chionomys > Chionomys nivalis. The sequence goes on along the minus strand of NC_080089.1, from coordinate 20,832,440 downwards.
CTGCTCTTGCAGAGGAACACCCACACATGGCTCTTGACACGCTCCAGGGGTTCCAGCACCCTCTTCTATCCACCATGAGCAACTGCAACTGCATACACATGGCATATTCACAAATTAAAAACAAGAGCAGCTCTCCTTGATTGTGAAACCTCAGGGACAGGGGCAGGATGACTGTGTGCAGGAAGTTACTGAGGGAGGAGGAGGTGTTTCTGGGCTCTTTGGATCAGTTCCTAATCGAAACCTTTTGTTCATTAGGGGTGCACAGGAGACCCAACAGAAGCTGCAGAGGTGGCTCTGGAGGTGAGCAAGGCTGGGTTCTCATCCCTCCTCTTCCCTTTGAGCAAGCTGCCATAGCTCAGAGACGCCCAGAGCTTCCCACATTCCCCCCCACACACATGCAGGTCAGGATCCGTACAAGAGGCACTTTATTTAATGGTTGGAATGCAATTACGTAAGCACAGGGCTGGGTGTACAGGAGGAAGGGCCAGTGATGGCACACAGGCAGGCACAGGAAACTGAGGGACCCAGGCTGCTTCCACCATCCTGGTATCTTACTGATAGGCAAAGAGGGGTGAGGGAGGGTCTGGGCAAAGACAAAGGTCAGTCAACTGGCCCCCAAGTTCGAGAAGTTTGGCAAGAAGATTCTAGTGTCAGGTGAAAGAACACCCACCTCATCCCCGGAAACCATCCCTTGGGTGAACTCAAGTTTCTTTCCTCTTACAAAGACAGCAGTGTGGTTTCCTGGCAGAGAAAGGGGTGGGGCAGCAGCCCTGTCCTCATTCATCTGCAGGCTGAACCTCAAGTTTTCCACTCTGGAGGCTCTAACAGAGGCCCCCCCTCCAACCACCACTCTTGCTCCTTGCATCAGCCCCCCTTCCCCCACACTGTCTCTTTATCAGGAAGAGTCCTTCAGTTCTGGGTGCACACTCTTCCTTCCTGTGACCCCAGCCACCTCCAGGCTAGAAGTGGGGTTACAAATGAAGGCACTCGGTGGCTCCATCCAGCTGTGGAGCCTGGTGGAGTAAAAGCAGATAGACCCCTTACTGTATGTCTAGATTAAAACGTGGTAAGAATGAGAAATGCATTTGTCAGCCCTTGGGCTGAATCAGTCATGGAGATCCAATTCTGTCCCAGCAGGGAGCAGGTAGGAGAAGCTGAAGCTAGGATCTGGGGTTCATTGAGCCCACCTAACAGGGGCTTTCATCCAGTCTTTCCCCTCTCGGCTGGAAGGGGCACAGGAAGTACAAAGAAGCTTGCTGCAGACATCCTCAGGCCAGCTCCTGCCCTCGACTTCAAGTCACTTCACCGTATTGGCACCATCTGAACCAGTGAGAACTGGAGGCACCCATACTGTCCCGTCTCCCAGGGCTCCACTGCCTTCGGGCGTAGGAAAGAGTGCCCCAAATCCTCTAGGTCCCTGGAAATGGGCATTCAGGGAGGGTAGCAGAGAGGCAGTGATGTGACTTTAGGAAAGCCCGATGAGCTGGGGAATCTGACCCAAGCACCGGATCACAGCTTCCTGAGAGGGCCAGGAGGCAGATGTCTTTAGGATTCTGCTACCTTCTTGTTGGTTTTATTCAACAGTTTCTTGAGGGTGGAAGACATGAAGTAAGGCCTCTCAGCTGAACCGTCATTTCTCTCCAGATCCTCCACTGTGGACAGAGCCCCAGAGCAGGCCACGTGAGAGGGAGCCGACAGGCAGGGGTTGGGATGGGGAATAGGGACGGGAACAGAGGGCCAGAGAGAAGCTCAGGGGTTAGGAAGCCGCGCGCGGAGGAGCAGGGCATTGCAGCAAAGGCCGGTTTCCCAAGGTGCTTAGGAAGCTGAGACAAGCCCAGGCTCAAGACCTGCTTTTAAGGTAAGTTCAAGGCTAGCCTGGGCAACTGAGAAAGTAAACAAGGCTAGGGGCATAGTTCTGGGGTAGAGCCCCTGCCTAGAATTCTCCAGCAAGGGGCTGGGGCTTGGCTCAATGGTAGAGCCCCTGCCTAGAATCCCCCTGTGGGAAGATGGGGGTGTGGCTCAGTGGTAGAATGACTCCTTAGTCTTGGGAAAGAGAAGGAGGGGTAGGAAATGACTACAGGAGCCCCACATTCCCAGTCAGGGGAGCCCCGTCACATGCACAAACCCGGTCTCCAGAGGCCCCCTGGCCCGCTCGCCAGTCTCCCTCACTCTCTATTCCTCCTCAACTTCCTCCTGCTTGCCCTCCTGCGGACTCCCCTTCAAAAGGATGTCTCTCATCTCGGGCGACATGAAGTAGGGTCGCTCCTGAGAGCCGTCATTCCTCTCAAGGTCCTCACCTGGGCCCCCCAGGAACCAGCAGGGGGTGAAAAATGGGGTGGTCAGGAAAGGAGGGGGTGGAAAAGAGGGGCAGAGAAAAAACAGGGAAGAAGCCAGCAGGCGTGGGGGAGAGAAGAAGGGGGTGGGGCAAGAAAAGACATGTGGAGACCAGAGTTAGTGGCAGCCATCGACCCGCTCTAATTCCCAACAAAGCCAGGAATTTCAAAGCCAAAGACCCAGGGGCAGAGTGTTCCAGCTACAGCTTGGGGATACGAGGGTGAGGAACAGTTAGCTTGGAGCACGGTGAAGAAGCATGCATGGCCTAGTAGAAGGGATATCCAGGACCCAAGGAACTCTGGCGGTGCTTTTGTGGGAGGAGGGTTTTCCTTGTCCATTGGGGAGAAGGGAGTCAGGGCCCCTGTTGGGCTGAGATAAAGGGGTCACTCACAGAAACAGAGGAACAATGTGTCCACACACATGCCGTAGACGCTGAAGAAGCCATGTGCAATCATATAGGAGCCAATGATCACTGTCTACACAAGAGGAACACCTTGTTTTAGTCCAGCTCGGTTCAGAACCCCACTGTTCTCCTTAGGTTGAGACCTCTCGTTCTCATGAGCCCAGAGGCTGTCTGCGGTCGTAGCACTTATGGCAATCCTCCTGCCTCACCTTTTTCTTAAACAGATTTGTTTATTTATTATGTATATAGTGTTCTGCCTGCACACCAGAAGGGGGCATAAGATCTCATCACAGATGGTTGTGAGCCACCATGTGGTTGCTGGGAAATGAACTCAGGACCTCTGGAAGAACAACCTTAGCCTCTTAGTCATATCTCCAAGCCTCTTTTTATCTTTTTATGTGTGAGTGTTTTGCCTACATGTTTGTGCACGATGTGTGTGCCTGATACCCAATATCAGGAGAGGTCATCAAATGCCCTGGGACGGGAGTTAGAGATGGCTGTAAACCACCACGTGGATCCTGGGAACTGAATCCAGATCCTTTGCAAAAGCAACAAGTATTCTTAACTGCTGAGGCCTCTCTCCAGCCCTTTAAAACACTTATTTTTGTCTGGTGTGGTGGTAATTAACCCCAGCACCTGGAAAGCAGAGGCAAACAGGTCTGTGTGGGCAAAGATTACCAAGGTCTACACAGAGTTCCAGGCCAGCCAGGGCTGCACAGCAAGACCCTGTCTCAAAAAAAAAAAAAGGTTATTATGGTGTCAATGTGGTTACACTGAGAGTAAATCTTTTCCTGTTGTTCCTCAGTGAAAAAGATTTTTTGTTTTGCTTTGTTTTTCAAGACAGAGTTTCTCTGTGAAGCAGGCCTGGCTGTCCTGTTGACTCTGTTGACCAGGCTGGTTTTGAACTCAGAGATCTGCCTGCCTCTGCCTTCCAAGTGCTAGAATTAAAGGTGTGCACCACCATCACTCGGCTAAAAGATTTATTTTTGATTACGCGTATGCACACATGCACCTGAGTACAACTGTCCGGGGAGGCCAGAAGAGGCCATTGGATCCCTGGAACGGGAATCACAGACAGCCTGGAGCAGTTGCTAGGACTTGAGTCCTGCGCGAGAGTGGCGTCCCCTCACCACAGAGCCACTTCTTCAGTCTCCTGCCTCCGCTTTCTGAGTGCTGAGAAGAGAAGCATAAACCACACAGCTGATGACGTGTGTGAAGGCCGGGCCAGTATCTGGAGTCCTCTCTATCCACTTAGTTTAAATGTGTGTTTGCATATACATATCTCCCCCCACGGAGTGTGCACACACCACAGTGCACAAATGGAGGTCAGAAGAAAACTGACCATCTGGCCCAAGGCACAGAATTCGTGTCTTCAGACTTGGCAAGTTACTGAGCCACCTTGCTGGACCCTTACCTTACCACAGTCCAATTGGCCTCTCTGGGATAGATTTTTTTTTTTTGAGACAGTCTCATACATCTCAGTCTGGCCTCAAACTACCAAGCAGCCGAGGATGACACTGAACCCCTGCCCCTCCTGCCTCTGCTTCTCAGGACTGGGGTAACAGGCCTGAGTGACCATGTCTGACCTGGAAGAGCATTTTCCAGCCTCGGCTAGGAGAAACCAGTCAGCTACACAATGCTCCTTTGCTTTCTCCAGCCTCAGTGCCTTTGCACGTGCTGTCCGGGTTAGAAGTGACCACTTTCTGCTTTCAGCTCTAAAGCAAGTCCTCAGGGACACGGCCTCTGGAAGTTGCATCTGCTGTCTGATCCCGTGTCACCCTCTCCTAGTACTGTGTGTGTCCCCTTTAGGCTTCACCCAGCTACAGTTTTATGTGTGTTTGGGACATTGTGGAATTGAATCCCACATTGCACTGGGCCTATAATCTCATCTCTTTGGAGGCTCCAACACAAGGAGAGCCTGAGTCTGAGGCCAGCCTGGGCTGCACAGCGAATTCCAGTACTGCCTGGGATATCTAGGAGATGTCAGCGGATAAAGTGCTTGCTGTGCAAAACTGAGGGACGGAGCTCGGATCCCAGCACCCATGCCCCACCTGTAACTCCAGTACCTAGGCTGATAGCAGCCAGTCTCCAGGGCCAGCTGGATGCCTAGACTGGCCAAAAGTCAGCAGGGGACCCTGTCAGAAAATAAAGTGACCCATCAAGAAATTCACCCCGACATTAACCTTGGGCCTCTGCCTGCACACACATGCGCTGTCATACGTGTAAACGGCCCTACACACGTAGCAGGAGTTACTCTTTTTTCCCCACCCATTTTTGTTTTTGAGAGAGAATTTCTCTCTGTAGTCCTGGCTGCCAGCCTCTTCTGTGCCGGGATTAAAGGCGGGTGCCACCGCTGTCCAGCTTGAGCTCCTGCAGACAGGAACTAACACAAACATCTGTGGTCTGGCTTCTTATCCTTGTTAGTCTCTTGACTTTCCACACACCACAGCAGTCTTCTCACATTTCTGGTAGAGCCAGACCGCGGGGTCTCCACTATTCCCTCTGCCTAGATAGTCCCTACTTTTTTTTTTTTTTTTTTTTTGGGAAAGCCTTATGTACCCAGGGCTGGCCTTGAACTCCCTACAAAGCTAAGGACGACACTGGACTTCTGAGCTTCCGAGTGCTGGAATGGCAGGTGTGTGTCATCAGTATCATCACTAGGTAATGCCCCTATGCATCTAAACTGTAAGGTCTTGCCGGGCGGTGGTGGCACACGCCTTTAATCCCAGCACTCGGGAGGCAGAGGCAGGCGGATCTCTGTGAGTTCGAGACCAGCCTGGTCTACAGAGCTAGTTCCAGGACAGGCTCCAAAGCCACAGAGAAACCCTGTCTCGAAAAACCAAAAAAAAAAAAAAAAAAAAAAAACCTAAACTGTAAGGTCTTGCCTGGCATGACAAGATTTAGCTGTAATCCTAGGGTTGGGAGGCAGGAAGATCAAAAGTTCTTTGCCAGGCTAGGCAGAGCTCTGTAAGTTCCAGGCCAGCCAGGGTGAAATAGTGGGAAAGTGTTTCAATCAAGGGGAAAAAAAAAAAAAGGCAGGGAGGGGGCTGGAGAGATGGCTCAGCAGATAAGAGTTCGGGCTGCTCTTCCAAAGGACCTGGAGTCAATTCCTTGGATCAACACAGCAGTTCACAGTCATCTGGTCCAGAGAATTATTTGCCTTCTTTTGGCCACCATGGGCATCACACATGCATGTGATATATAGACATATATTCAGGCAAAACACCTATACACATAAAATGAAAGTAAAGAAATCTTAAGAAAAAAATTTGGCCAAGTGGTGGTGGCACACGCCTTTAATTGCAGCACTCAAGAGACAAAGGCAGGTGGATCTCTGTGAGTTCAAGGCCAGCCAAGAGAGCTGAAAACCTGTCTCAAAAAAGAAACCCTGTCTCAAAAAAAACAAAACAACAAAATTAATAAATTAATATTTAAAAATTAAATAAAAAACCATCCTACTACAATAATAATAAGACCTATAGGGCCAGCCAGTGGTAGCACACACCTTTAATCCCAGCACTCAGGAAGCAGAGACAGGCGAATCTTTATGAGTTTGAGACCAACCTGGTCTACAGAGCTAGTTCCAGGACAACCAGGGCTACACAGAGAAACCCTGTCTCGAAAAACCAAAAAAAAAAAAAAAAAAGAAGAAGAAGAAGAAGAGGAGGAGGAGGAGAAGGAGAAGGAGAAGGAGAAGGAGAAGGAGAAGGAGAAGGAGAAGAAGAAGAAGAAGAAGAAGAAGAAGAAGAAGAAGAAGAAGAAGAAGAAGAAGAAGAAGAAGAAGGGAAGGAAGGAAGGAAGGAAGGAAGGAAGGAAGGAAGGAAGGAAGGAAGGAAGGAAGGAAGGAAGGAAGGAAGGAAGGAAGGAAGGAAGGAAGAGTGGAGGACCTGGAGAGATGGCTCAGAGGTTAAGAGCACTGGCTGCTCTTCCAGGGGTCCTGAGTTCAATTCCCAGCAATCATATGGTGGCTCACAGTCATCTGTAATGAGATCTGGTGCCCTCTTCTGGTATGCAGGTAGACATGCAGGTAGAACATTGTATACACAGTAATAAAAATAAAGACCTAGAGGGCTGGTATGGTGGGTGAATGCACTTACCACCAAGCCAGATGACCTGAGCTCAACCCCTGAAACATGTATGGACAAGCAATTCCCACAAGTTGTTCTGACTTTTCACAAACAAATTAAAAGTTAATAATAACACTAGCACCTATTAAAGAGAAGCCCCTCCATCCCTGTGCTTGTACACAGCTGAATATTTAAGAATCAAATAACTAATGATTGTCCCACCAAAGAAATCCAAGCAAATCCCAACTCTCCCACCCCTGCTTCTACCCAGACCCTGATTTGTACCCAAAGGTCCTCACCAGTATCGGGACCCAGTAATAATTGAGAGGCGGGGCTGTATCTTGCACGATTCTGATCCGATGGGTGAAGAAGAAGAAGGCTAGGATGCCTATAATGGAATGATGAGTGATGGCTGAGTCCCCAGGAAGACTCAGTGGGAGACGACCTGAGCCCAACACTGGGTCACAGGTCACTCCCACCAGGCTTCCACACCCAGCACAGACACCCAATGGCGACACTCACCCACACTACCCACAATCAGAAGTTTGCCCAACAGGAAGAGGAAGTCAGTAACTTTGTCCAGGACGGCCACCCTGTAGGGGAGATTGAGGGAATAAGTGTGAATGTGGGCTCAGAGCCTGGGAGAGGAGGCAAGATAAGTAAAAGGCTGGTGGAAAAAGGGGCCAGGAGGGGGCTGGGACAGGGAGAGAGGCTGGGGACGGAGGTGTGTGTGTCCCCTAACCTGATGATATTTCTCATAAGCAGAAAGAAGGCGTTTCTGGCTGAGGTGCAGAAGTTGGTGCCGTAGATAGCAATCTAGAATGAAGAGAAAGTCCGAGGTCCATGCGATGGACGCGGGGAACTAACACACACACACCGCCGCAGCAACCAGCCCCACCGCTCACCATGATATATGCATTCCTATTCAGGAACTTGATAAACTTCTCTAGGCACCAGAAGCAGCACTTGAGACAGACCATGACGAACCTGGCAAACTTGTTCTGTGCAGCTGAAAGAGGAGAAGGGATGTAGGGGTGGGAAGAGACTGGTCTGGTTTGGTAGAGACCCCAGAGTTCAGCAAGACAGTAAGGATTACAAGTCTGCGGCTTGCCTGAACTACTAGGCTAACCTGGACAACTTAGCAAGACTGCCACAAAATCAATCAATCAATCCAGGTGCTGACCCACAAAAGGAATCTCCAAGGATCAGGAATTAAGGTCATCCTTGGCTATTTAGTGAGTTGGATGCCAGCCTTTCAAACCAAGACAGCTGGGGGTGGTGACATTGCATTCAGCCCTAGCACTGTTGAAGGAGCAGGCAGACCTGTGAGTTCTAGGCCGGCCAGGACTACACAGTAAAACGCTGTCTCAAAAAACAAAACCAGAAAGCCTTAGTCCAGCCTTGCTAGCCAGAGCCAACGGTCCACAGCTCCTGCTGGACCTCCTCTTCAGCAATAGGAACTCTAAGCAGTTCAGTTGGCTGTTCTAGCTGCTCCTCTGCCTCTTAGCGCCCTTCCTCTAACAGAAAGGTAGAGGCTTAGCTCTGGCTACTGCCCCTCAAGCAAGACCCAGCCCAGGCCCTGGCTGAAGCTCCAGGCAGGGCAGCACCTTTCAGGCGCTGGTCCAGGTACTCCAGCGTCACTCGGATGATCTGCACGACGGCCAGGATAAGCGAGCCAAAGGCCAGGGAGCCTGTGTGGTACCTGAAATCAACAGGGGTGGTCAGTGGCCCAGCCAGAGGAATTCCCTGGGTCCCTTCTCTTCCCAACCCGACTCCCCTTTACCTGAGTGCTCTGCCAAAAGCAGAGAAGAGGGGAAAGGCAGGCATGTCCTCAGGCTTACGCAGAGCCCAGTAATAGGAGGCAAAGGCTCCGGCCAAGGTCACCTGGCCCAGCGCCAGCACGAAGTTGGCCAGCCAGAAGAACATGAATGCATTGAAGAACTGCAGGCCCAGCAGGGCACGGTGGTAGGCAGACTCGCCACCGTAGAAGGCAAACTGGCAGTGGCCACTGGGACACTGGCGGCTTTCATTCGCTGAGGGGAAGGTCTGGGGAAGGGGCGAGAGGACCCGACAGAACACAGGTCAGAAGTTCAGAGTAGGCTGATGTTGGACCACAGGGCAGGTCCTAGAAGCAAGACTACCCAAAACAAAAGAGAAAGGTGTTGTGGGGCCCTGAGGAGATGGCTTAGTAGGAAAGGGGTCTTAAAAATGAGGACTTGAGTTCAAGCCTCCAAACAGCTGGGTGTGTCCTGTGCTAGCTTGTAGCTCCAGTGCTACGGGAGCAGAGATGCTGTCTGAGGGGTCAGGCTGAGAGGTACAGAGCAGGGCATTTCCACAAACACACGCACAGGTACACACACACACACACACACACACACACACACACACACACACACCAGAAGTCAAGAAAAGGGTAGAGGGACAAAAAGTGATACCACAGAGGGGGAAGATGTGTACAGTTCAGCATGCGAGGTGGGGGACAGCCAAGTTGATCAGCTCCTGCCTTCCCCTGAAAAACTAGCAAATCCAGCAATGGCTTGAGAGCTCCACTCTTCCAAGCTGAACACACAAAGCAAGTGCCACACACTTGCTGAATTATTGTCGAGGGGAGACCGCTGGGGCAAGGCCTGTCCTCCCACAGGGATGCCTACCTCTGGGTTGCAGGTTTGCCCCAAAAGTGGGCAGGATGTGTCATCGAAAATCTTGTACACAGCGACGTTAGAGGTAGACAGGAAGCTGCACACACATTAAGGAAACTGAAATCTGGGACTGGCAATCCAAGGAGTCGGGGGAATCCAGGAGTAGGGCTCACCCTTGTAATCCCAAGACGGGAGGCAGAGGAAAGAGAACAACTGCTACCCAGTGAGTTGCAGGAAAGCAGAACTGCCGAGTAAGGCTCTGTCTGGAAGAAGCCGCAGGGGCAGGGAGAGCTCATCTGATAAAGGCACCGAGCCTAATGGCCTGAGCTGGACACACAGGACCCACTCAAGAGGGTCACTGACTTTGGCAAGTTGTCTTATGACCTCCGAATACTGCTGCCCCTTTGCCCAAAATATATAAATGTAACAGAATATTTTTTGTTTGCTTTGTTTTGTTTTGTGAGACAGGGTTTCTCACAAAACCTGTAGCCCTGACTGTCCCGGAACTCGTTCTGTAGACCAGATTGGCCCCGAACTCACAGAAATCTGCCGGCCTCTGCCTCTTGAGTACTGGGATTAAAGACATGTACCATTACTGCCCAGCCTAGAAATTTTTAAAATAAAGAGAGCCATGGGAAAAGGACCACACAGTCCAACCCCACCCTGAGCTGCAGGACATTTAGGGATTTGTCCCTGGGGATCACAGACTGACAGTTGAGCAGTGGATACACAGCGGTGCTGGCCCAGTAGGCAATGCAGAGACACAAGAGGAAGAAAGTCACCAGTGGGTAGAGCATGGAGCACATGACATGTCCCACAGCCCTGGGGAGAAACAGAGATAGATGTCAGGGCCAGATGCCCCAGGCTGAGACCCCAGGCACATCCCTGGCTCTTCCGGCTACCTGCTGGCTTCTTTGATGAGGGCTATGGCGATCAATATCCTCTTGCGAAGAAAGATGAGTAACAGGATGATAATCACCTCCAGGATGCTTAAAATGATCACTGTGGAGAAGGAGGCTCATCAGCTGAAGGCTCTCGTGCCAAGCCTGATGCTCTTAGTCCCATTCCCAGGACCCACAAGTGAAGCAGAGAACTGGTTCATGAAAGTTGTCCCCTGACCTCCACACAGCAGGGCTTTGGCATAGATGTCCCCTCCCCAAAAGGAAATATTATATATAATTTTTAAAAATTAAAAGTAATAAGAAATGAAATAGATTTAAAAATAAAATAATATACAATTAAATGACTTCTATAAAAACTGAGAGTGAGCTTTTTGGGAGTCCACCCCAATCCCTCCAAGGTTTCCCATAATGCAAACATGGGGGGCAAATGACCCAACTCACTGAAGGCCATCCAGGTCTGCCGCAAGTGCAGGTACACTCGGAGGTCCGTCTGGAAGCCAAGGTCCACCAAGGAGATGTCCGAGCCCGCCTCTCCCCTCAGTCTTGAGTACTCCATATAGCAGTGAAATATTCCTGCAGATAGCCACAACCCAGATAGTAATTTTCTTTTTTGTTTATTTTTTGAGACAGAGTCTCACTAGGTAGCCCTGGCTGGCCTGGAACTTACTATAAGACCGGGCTCTCATGGGGCTTGAGAGATGGTTCAGAGGTTAAGAGCACTGACTGTTCTAGCAAAGGTCCTGAGTTCAATTCCCAGCAACCACATGATGGCTCACACCATCTGTAATGAGATCTAGTGCCCTCTTCTGACCTGCATGCATACATGCAGGTAGGAAACTAAATATAATAAACAAATATAGTCTTAAAAAAAAAAAAGACCAGGCTCTCGCTTGATAAATGGGATCATGAATGAATGGGTATTAGGATGCTCCCCACCTGATGACAACCTGAAGCCATCGAGATGTGGCACACCCCCTTTTAAAGCCAATAGTTGGGAGGCAGAGGAAAGATACAGTTCTAGGCCAGCCAGGGCTATATACACTGAGTATATACGTGCCTCAAAATTTAAATAAAAATCAGGTTAAATTATCAACAACAGTTCGGACCATAGTTAACATGAACAACTTTTGTCTTTTGTTTTTTGAGACTACGTGGCAGGATCTATATTCAAATTTATGATCCTCTTGACTTTGCCTCCCTTGGCAGAGGATAATAGGTATGTGCCACCATGCTAATACAAGTGTTTCAGCATCTGGATCTTCAGATTGAGTTCCAAGGGAAAAAATCAGAATAAGGGCCAGCAATGGCTCAGTGAATAAAGGCACCTGCTGCCAAGCCTGATGACCTAAGTTCAATCCCTGGTACCCACAAAGTAAAAGGAGAGAAACCACTTTTGCAACTTGTCCTCTGATGTCTATATACACAGCGTGGTACACGTGTATGCACACACATATGTGTGCACACAGACACACACAATAAGTGAACATAATACAAAAATACAGAGGAAATGTCAGTCAGTTGTGGCACACGCCTTTAATCCCAGCATTCAGAAGGCAGAGGCAGGTGGATCTCTGAATTTGAGGACAGCCTGGTTTCCATAGTGAGTTCGAGGCCAAGGCTACACAGAGAAACCCTGTCTCAACCCCCCCCAAAACAAACAAGAAAACTTAATCAGAACAAGGGCCACTGGTTTGTATACTAGGCCTCTGCCCTGCACAGGTTTCCTCTGATATCATCACATTACTACCTTCTCACTGAGTCTCCAAGTAGGAAACATTAATTATTCCCATTAGATAGTGGAAGTAATTATGCACAGGGAGGCTTAGTCATGTGCCTGAGGACAGAGCCAGGAAGCAGCAAAGCTGGGATTTGAATCCAGCATCCTGGCACCACAGGACACAAGCCTACTTGCTAGCCTAAGCAGATGTCTTCATTACTGTCTTTTGTTGTTGACTGCAATATCAAACTGAGACCTGGTTCTCCAAGTTCAGAGGAACTGTGGTAGGGGCCTTGCATGTGCTAGCATTGTAATAACACTGAGCCAGGATGCCAGCCCCTCACTGGAGGGAAAGAGGCAGCGCCTGAGTAAACAAGCCTAGCCTCAGCTAGTTAGATCTCATCTATCGCCTCTTGATGGGCTCTGGCTGCTTCAAAGCGTCTACAACAGTAGTGTGAACAGCTTTACAAACACGCCAGTCAAGCAGTGGAAACATCTGAAGGCTTCAGGTGGCATTTTCGATGAGCTGTCACCAGGGCAAATGGCACTGGCATGTTGCAGACTTTAAGCAGGGAAGAACCTAGGAGGAAGGGGAAGACGCACCATAGCCAAGTACCAGGATCACCATGACAATCATCACCCAGACCATAATGCCTGCCAGGAACCGTAGCAGGATGATGAACAGGAGACTCAGCACCATGGCAATGACCAAACCTCTGGGGATAAGACAGGAGCATGAGTGACACTGTCCTTAGGCTCACAGATGTAGTAGCCAGGGCACAGCCACCTTCCTCCCAACTCACATTACAATCCAGTACCAGGATACAGTGTAATCTTCAAATATCTGCATGGCCAGCTGCCGGGCCTCCAGAACCATGTTGGCCTTCCTAGGGGCGGAGGAGATTCAGATCAGACCCAGAGAAGGCAGCTCCAGTCCCACCCACCGCAGGAAACCCACAGAGGACTGCCTCTCACTTGGCACCCTCCACTAGCTCCGTGATATTCTTCCTGGTGCCATTTCCGTCCTCATAGGTTGTCTCATTGCCCACCATGAGGACCCCTTTGTTGGCATGGATGGCCGGGAAGCACCGCTGGGCCACTGTGGGACCATAGAGACTATCAGATGAGCCCGTACAGATTCGCTGATCCTGTGGGATCCCCAATACTCACAAGGTTTGCTGGGGGTGATAACCGCTGGACAGTCCCCATCGCGGAGCACCTCAGCCAGCCCCTGCAGAGAGAGTGGGAAGAAGTGAATCCCTGAGCAGGGCGACTTCCCATTCCCCTCCCGTCTTTCCCTCCCTGGGCAGGCGCTGAAAGGGTCTTTCTGCTCACTTTATTGTTCTGGAAGCCAGGCACACAGAACTGCTTGTAATAGTCAAAGTCTGGGGAGGTGCGTGCTTTCAGAAAGGTGAGATAGCGGTCCGGACACTGCTTTACACAGATCTGGGGGAGTGGAATGAAGGGTATGTGGAATCAGGACACGGGGACCCCACAACAGAGGTACCTCGATGTTTGTGAGGAGAGCGCTGGGGGAAGAGGTGGACATGTTACCTGAGGGGTGGGACACTGAAACTCCAGCAGGACCAGGGGGCTGGCACACTTGACGATGTTGAAGTAAAACAAGAAGGGCTTGTTCCTGGGGTCGAGGGGTGAACGGAGTTGGTCAAGACTTCTCACCTACTGGGCCCAGAGAGGGCTCAGAGGGTGACGGCACCTGACATCAAGCTTGCCAACCTGAGTTCCATCTCTGGGAACCACATGATGGAAGGAAAGTACAAATTCTCTGCCATCCACATGGGGGTGTAGTTTAGTGCACGCACACAAATAATAAACTCACGCATTTTTTGTTCCCTTCTGCCCACAGAACTCGCCCCGGCTATCAGTAGGGTAGATCACCTTCCGAGGGTCTCCATGGGTCCAGGCTGTGGAGAGACCCAGGGACATTGAGGCTGTCACTTCATAGCCACAGTACCACCCTGTGCCCCAGAGCCTGTGCTGGCCCCTCCCCCCGGAGAAGCCCAAGTCCTCTCCCTTCCCGAGCTCACCTATGATGCCCACTGCCACATAGCCCACGATGGCCAGGAAGAGCAACACACAGCAAATGACATCTGTGCAGCCCCTGGGGAGCAGAGCTGCATCAGTACAAGTGACCTTAGACACACCCCTTTTATGAGAAATCTGAAATGTGGGCTAAGAAGCATGTGCCTTTTTTTTTTCTTTCTTGAAAAGGGGTCTCAACATGTGGTGATAGTGCATGCCTTTAATACCAGCACTCGAGGCAGAGGCAGAGGCAGAGGCAGAGGCAGGCAGTTCTCTGAGTTCGAGGCCAGCTTGTCTACAGAGAGAATTCCAGGACAGCCAAGGCTACACAGAGAAGCCCTAGCTCAAAAAAAAAAAACAAAACAAAAACCAAAAAAGGAAAAAAAAAAAAAGGAAAGAAAAGGGGCTCACTATGTAGCCTGGCTGGCCTAAAACTTGCTATGTAGACCAGAAGGGCCTCAAACTCACAGAGCTCCACCTATCTCTGCCTCCTGAGTGCTGCTGGCCTACATGCATTTTAAAAATTTTTACTTTTGGGGGCTGGAGAGATGGCTCAGTGGTTAAGAGCACTGCTTGCTCTTCCAAAGGTCCTGAGTTCAATTCCCAGCAACCACATGGTGGCTTATAACCATCTGTAAGGAGGTCTGGTGCCCTCTTCTGGCCTGCAGACATGCACACAGACAGAATATTGTATACATAATAAATAAATATTTTAAAAAAAAATTTTTACTTTTGCCGGGCGGTGGTGGCGCATGCCTTTAATCCCAGCACTCGGGAGGCAGAGGCAGGCGGATCTCTGTGAGTTCGAGACCAGCCTGGTCTACAAGAGCTAGTTCCAGGACAGGCTCCAAAACCACAGAGAAACCCTGTCTCGAAACCCCCCCCCCAAAAAAAAAAATTTTTTACTTTTACTTATGTTTATGGGTGTCTTACCTGCATAGTATGTCTGAGCCATGTATGCGCCTAGTGCCCATGGACTCCAGAAGAGGGCATCAGGTCCCCTGAATGTCATGTAGTGTTGGGAATTGAATCTTGAGTCCTCTGAAAGAGCAACCAGTGCTCTCAAAAGCTGAGCCATCTCTCTAGCCCCAAGTCATTGCATTTTACAGCTTCTACATTTCCTGATTGTGTGTGGTGTGTGTGTGTGTGTGTGTGTGTGTGTGTGTGTGTGTAGGAGGACAACTTTGGGAGCTGGTTCTCTCTTTCTACCATGTGGGGTGGGTGCCAGGGACAGATCATCAGGTTTGAGGGTGGGGCAGCTGTTTGTTTGTTTTTTTTTTTTTTTTTTTCGAGACAGGGTTTTTCTGTAGCTTTTTGGTTCCTGTCCTGGAACTAGCTCTTGTAGACCAGGCTAGCCTCGAACTCACAGAGATCCGCCTGCCTCTGCCTCCCGAGTGCTGGGATTAAAGGCGTGCGCCATCATCGCCCGGCTAGGCAGCTGTTTTTAGCCATTCCTCCAAGACTTATTTTTACTTTATGTGTAAGAGTGCTTGCTTGCATGCATGGGTGTGCATCACATGTGTGTCTCATGTAAAGGCCAGAAGAATGTACTAGACAGATCCCCAGAAACTATGTGGGTGCCGGGAACAAATCCTGGTCATCTAGAATTGGAACAAATATTCTTTTTTTTTTTTTTGGTTTTTTGAGACAGGGTTTCTCTGTGGTTTTGGAGCCTGTCCTGGAACTAGCTCTTGTAGACCAGGCTGGTCTCGAACTCACAGAGATCCGCCTGCCTCTGCCTCCCGAGTGCTGGGATTAAAGGCGTGCGCCACCACCGCCCGGCTGGAACAAATATTCTTAACTGCTGAGCTGTCTCTCTGGCCCTACATTTTTTGTGTGTATGTCTATGAACCTGTGCACAGGCAGAAGCCAGAATCGTGCACTGGAGTTACAGATTATCTGTGAGATACCTGGCTTGCTATGTGGGAGCTGAGACCCAAACTCCAGTTCTTATGATTGGACAAGTGCTCTTAACTGCTGAGCCATCTCTCCAGTCATCCAATGGCCACACTTCTTAATCCATCACACTTTAAAAAGAAATTCATCCAGCTG
The DNA here is from genome assembly GCF_950005125.1 of Chionomys nivalis. Classification (NCBI taxonomy): domain Eukaryota; kingdom Metazoa; phylum Chordata; class Mammalia; order Rodentia; family Cricetidae; genus Chionomys; species Chionomys nivalis. The sequence goes on along the minus strand of NC_080089.1, from coordinate 20,816,283 downwards.
GGTGTGGTGGCACCTACCTCTAACCCCAGCACTTGAGGACAGAGGGAGGCAGATCTCTGAGTTCGAGGCCAGTTTGGTCTAGTGTGAGTTCCAGGACAGTCAAGGCTACACAGAGAAACCCTGTCTCAAAAACCCAACTCACCCAAAAAAGCAAAACAAAACAAACAAAAAGTACTGTTACTCTTCCAGGGGATGCAGGCTCAATTCTCAGCATCTACATGGTGGTTCACAAGCATTGGTAACTCTAGTTCTAGGGGATCTAATGTCCTTTCCTGATCTCAGTGGACAGCAGGCATGCATATGACGTATATACATACAAGCAGGCAAACACACATATAAAAATCAATAAAACAGGCTGGAGAGATGGCTCAGTGGTTAAGAGCATCGCCTGCTCTTCCAAAGGTCCTGAGTTCAATTCCCAGCAACCACATGGTGGCTCACAACCATCTGTAATGAGGTCTTGTGCCCTCTTCTGGCCTGCAGACATACACACAGACAGAATATTGTATACATAATAAATAAATATTAAAAAAAAATCCCAGCACTTGGGAGGCAGAGGCAGGCGGATCTCTGTGAGCTCGAGACCAGCCTGGTCTACAAGAGCTAGTTCCAGGACAGGCTCCAAAACCACAGGGAAACCCTGTCTCGAAAAATCAAAAAAAAAAAAAAAAAAAAAAAAAAATCAATAAAAACAAACCCATTTAAAATTTCGAGAAAGAATCTCTGAAAGTCACCCGGGCAGGCCTTGAACTTTCTTTCTTTCGCTTTTTCTTTTCTTCCTTTCTCTCTCTCTCTCTCTCTCTCTCTCTCTCTCTCTCTCTCTCTCTCTCTCTCTCTCGTTCTTTCTTGTAATATTCATTAGCCAGACAGTGGTGGCACACATCTTTAATCCCAGCACTCGGGAGGCAGAGACTTGTGGATCTCTCTGAGTTAGAGGCCAGCCTAGTCTACAGAGCTAGTTCCAGGGCAGTTAGAACTGTTTACATAAAAACCCTGTCTTGAAAAACAAAACAAACAAAAAGGAAATGAAATAATAACCACGAATAAAAAGAGAGTGGCTAAAGAGCTAGCGTGAGGTTCCAGAGTGCTGGGTTTGTTTCCCAGCACTGACCTGGAGACCCCCAGTCCCAGGGGTCCAATCCCTCATTCTGGCCTCCTTGGATACCAAGCAGACATACAAACCAGACATAAATGCAGGCAAGACAACCTTATAGTTCCAGGAGATCTGAACCCTCTTTCAACACATACACACATGCAGACAAAACATTCATACACAAAAAATTAAATCTAAAGTAATTTTAAGTAAAAGTTGGGCATAGCAGTACAAGCCTTTAACCCAGAACTCTGACAAGGTTTCACTGTGTAGCCCTAGCTGTCCTGGAAATCACTCTGCAGACCAGGCTCGGGACTCTCTTTTTTAAATAATACTTGTTTTAATAATTTGAGAATTCCATGAAATATATTATGAGTGTATTAATCCCCTCCCCAAGCCTTGAACTTCTGATCCTCTTGCCTCCCAAGTAGGTGGAATCAAAGGATGCAAAGCCACATCCCGCTCAAATAAAGTTTTATGTGTAGAAGGCTCACGCAGAGACAGGTGGAAGGGTGGGCAGGTCTCTGTGAGGTCCAGGCTAGCCTAGTCTACATAGAGGCTCACGCAGAGACAGGTGGAAGGGTGGGCGGGTCTCTGTGAGGTCCAGGCTAGCCTAGTCTACATAGAGGCTCACGCAGAGACAGGTGGAAGGGTGGGCGGGTCTCTGTGAGGTCCAGGCTAGCCTAGTCTACATAGAGGGTTCCATGACAGCCAGGGCTACAAAGACCCTGTCTCAAAACAGAACTATAAAACTAAACAAACAAACAAACAAAAAGTAGGGGTGAAAATGTCACCCACTGGTAGAGCCACTGTTTAGTACTGAGGCAGAGAGAGGGAGAGAAGCCAGAGTGATGGCCCAGCAGGACAACTGTTTTGGATCCTTGGGACCCCATGATAGAAGGAGAAAGCCAACTCCTGCAAGTTGTCCTCTGACCTCCACACTGCACAGTGATAAATGCATACCACAGCCATACACGCCAGCATACACACCATACACACCAGCATACACACCAGTATACCACACCCATACACACCAGCATACACACCCATACACACCAGCATACACACACATACACGCTAGCATACACACACATACATACCCAACATACACACACATACACACCAGCATACACAGCAGCATACACACACATACATACCAGCATACATACACATAAATAAATGTAAATTAAATTAAATTTTTAAAAAAGGATCCATGTAAGGGCAGAGGCATAATATATGCCTAAGGTTTGTGAGGCTCAATTCCATTCTCAGCTCCAATGGGAGGAGTCTAGAACCTTAAGGAAACCAGCTCTTGAATCACATTGCAATGGTTTATTCTGCTTTGCTGGAGAAAAGAGACACATTCTCCTATCCTTTCCCCTCTTCCCCAGGAAGGCAGGGCATCCTACCTGTTGTAAATGGGTCCTTTGAAGGTGGGGTCGTATTTCTGAGGCGTCCCTGAAAGTCAACAAGATTAAACAAGGGTGGATGAGAAGTTGAAACAGCCAAGGAAGCTGGGGGACCCATGGTCCCCAAACCATAAGGAGTGTTGAGCTGTACCTGCATCCTACCTCCAGGGGACTAGACTACACCCAAGGTCATCAGAGAGAGACCACAGCAGGGACTAGAGTCCCTGGGGGTGACCAGCTGACTGATCAGCTTGCTGTAGCCCAAGGAAAATGCCTGGAAGGGTTTACAAGGACCAGAGCAAAGAACGCAAAGTTCACTGTGAAGAGGTGCAGGTGCTCTAGGGATGGGTGTCGGCCTGGTCCTAGGTAGGAGAGTGGAAACGGTGTCTGAGACAGCTGTGGGAGCTAGCACAGACGGTGAGGGGGACGGGGAGGTGGGCGGACTACATACGATTCAAGTGCAATTACTCCCCCTCCCTTTTGCAACCTTCCCTGACAGTCCAAGGTCCCCGCTGGTGTCCCCGAGGTGCACAAGGAGGGCTCGCATACCATGCTTCCCGTAGTAATGCTGCGAATCCTTCCCCATCACTGCAGTGCGGCCCCGACGGCGCCCAGGCGGTCCGTGCCCTCCCGGACACAGCCGCCACCGGCAGCAGCTCCTCCGGAGTAGCAAGCGGGACGGCCCAAACCGGTCAGACAGGCCCCAACCAAATAACCAAGGGAGGGAGGGGCCGACCTAGGGGGCCGGGCCGGGCGGGGCCGCAGTTGCTCCTGCCACTCACTGGAAGGCCAGATTTAGCTCTCCCAGCCCCCCACCTTCACCCTGCCTCCACTCAGGAGCCTGAGGTGGCTCCTCCGGGCTCTGGCCTCACCCTCCATCCACCCACCTTCCACCGACCCACGCAACAATGCATTCAGGAACACTTCTCAACTCTAAAAGACCACCGGACTGCTCTACCGTGCAAGATGGAAACTGAGGCACAGGGAGGAAAGAAAGCAGGCCGACATCTGGGCAGTGGTGGCGCTCGCCTTTAATCCCAGCACTCAAGAGACAGAGGCAGGTGAATCTCTAAGTCAGCCTGGTCTACAGACGAGTTCCAGAGCAACCAAGGCTACACAGAGAAACTCTCTCTCTCTCTCTCTCTCTCTCTCTCTCTCTCTCTCTCTCTCTCTTTAATTTTTTGAGACAGGTTTTCTCGGTAGCTTTTTTGGTTCCTGTCCTGGAACTAGCTCTTCTAGACCAGGCTGGCCTCAAACTCACAGAGATCCGCCTGCCTCTGCCGAGAAACCCTTTCTCAAAAAACAAAACAACAGAAAAACAAGCAACCAAAAAGAAATTATTTGGGCTAAAACTCAAATACATGAATGAAATTGGGGGGGGGCTATTGGTGCTTTTTTTTTTTTTAGAGAGAGTCTTATGTAGTTTAGGTAGGCATACAACTCACTGTCCAGCCAATTTGCTGTTTTTGTAGAGGACCTGGGTTCAATTCCCAGCACCCATATGGCAACACACAACTGTGTGTAACTCCAGTTCCTGGGGTTCTGATGCCCTCCCATAGACATACATCCAGGCAAAGCACCAATGCACATAAAATAAAAATAAATAAAGACTTTTAAAAAATCAAGTTCAAGACCAGTCTGGGATTCACAACAGCAGCAGAAAATGCCAATCCTGGCCTTGTAGATCGGGCACAGAAAGCCAGGGTAACAGCTAGCACTAGGGCCTAAGGAGCACTGAAGCAGGACATACAGTTGGTGTGATACGTATGCCATCATAGGATATATATACCTACACACACACATAAAATACGAGGGTACCCAACATACATGGTGAAAATCCCAAGTCCTTGTTTGTACCCTCATCACTACCTCACACACCCAAAACAACCACCAAAGCCAAACCACACTGAGGTGTGGCTCAGTGATAGAGCTGCTACCTAGAATCCACCCTCCTCAGCCAGGGGCTGGGTCGTGGCTCAGGGGTAGAGTACCTGCCTACAATTCTCTAGTGAGGGGCCGGGGCGTGGCTCAGTGATAGAGCTACAACCTAGAACCTTCCTGCCCCACCCTGTGAGGGGCCAGGGCGTGGCTCAGGGGTAGAGCACCAGCCTAGAATCCCCAACCCCAGTGAGGGGCAGGGGTGTGGCTCAGGGGTAGAGCCTACCGTGTAAGGCCTGAGTTCTAGCTGAACACCCTCACACAAACACTATTAATACCTGCAGCTGTCACCACAAAGTCTAGCACACCCAACTGGGCTCCGCTCTCTAATCAGCTGTCCCTAGAGAAGGCCAGTTCCCCTGCTCTGGCTCACTGCAGGGAGGCCAGCATTGCCTGACCCCAAAGCCACAGGCATCAGCAAACAGGCGGGGCTAAAAGCTCCAAGCCACGGCCTAGGCTGACCAGAACTCCCAAAGAAACCTGTGTTTCTCGAAAGCCCCACAGCCCTCACATCATTGGCCCTCACGAAAGCCCTCACCCAGATTTGGCAGTGGACAGAGTAGATTGGTCCTGGGCAACAAGTTGCTTCTGTTCCAAGCTAGACAGTGCCTTGACGACAGTCAAACAAAGAGTCTCCAACCACCACGTCCTCAAATGGCTCCCTCAGGCAAGCTCACCCGACCCCTGCCACCCTCGTGGAGGCCTCAAGGTCATTTCATACCTGCCAAGGTCATTTGCAAGGGCGGTCTCCCAGCCTGACACAGCAGGGTGATGTCGCTCCTTTAGTGCTGGGCTTTGATCTGAGCCCAAAGGAGGCCTGCTTCAGATCAGTTCCTTTAATTGAGGCAGAGGGCTGAGGGGGCTGATTTCTGTAAAGCCCTAGGCTCAGTCCCAGGCCACCTCTTCCCCTGACGCTGGGCTTGGTGGCTGGTCTACAAGTGTCACCTAGCACTCGAGAGACTGAGGCAGCCACCCTGAGTTATGTAGCTAAATCCTGGCTAAAAAATTTAAATACTTATGGGCTGGAGAGATGGCTCAGTGGTTAAGAGCATTGCCTGCTCTTCCAAAGGTCCTGAGTTCAATTCCCAGCAACCACATGGTGGCTCACAACCATCTGTAATAAGGTCTGGTGCCCTCTTCTGGCCTTCGGCACACACACAGATAGACCATTGTATACATAATAAATAATAAATAAATATTTAAAAAAAAATTTAAATACTTGGGGCTTGGAGAGATGGCTCAGTGGCTGAAGGCACTTGCTGTTCTTGCAAAAGACTAGAGTTACGTTCCCAGCACCCACACAACAGCTCCTCCTGAAGTCCAGTTCTTGGAGCTGAGACTCCTCCACTTCCTACCGCTAAGGTACCAGGCACATGGTGAACATATATACATGCAGGTACTCATGCATACACATAAATAAAAGCAAATACATATTTTTAAGCATTTTAAAACCTTGAGTAGGTCACTGTGGCACGCACTTTTACTCCCAGCACTCTGGAGACATGCTAAGTGGACCTCTGTGAGTTCCAGACCAACCTGCTCTACAGAGCAAGTCCCAAGTCAGTGTTACACAGTGAGACACTGTTAAAAAACAGAAACCAAACCAAGAATTTAAAGCTGGCCTGGTGTCACACATGTGTGACCCAGCATTAAGAAGGTGCCCTCTCTACACTCGGAAGGGACAGGCAGGTAGATCTCTGTGAGTTCAAGGCCAACACAGCTGAGACTACAGGCCACACAGAGAAACCCTGTCTCTAAAAACTGAGAGAGAGAAAAAAAAAGGTGCCCTTAGGAAACCTTAGGAAGACCAGAGATCACATAGGAAACTGAGGGTCCACAGATAAAGCAAAAATGTTTAAGTCAGTATGCTTGATATATAAGTGGAAAAAATAGCCCTGACTCAGAGGCAGAAAATTCCACAGGAACTAATCATGCGAATATATAAAACCTCAAACTATTAGAAGCATGAAGAAGCTACAAGAAACTGTGTCTCTGATAGGAAGGCTGGTACGGCAAGTGGGAGACAAGATAAGGGAATATTAGATGTTTTCAGGGTCAACTGGGGTAACCCACCCCTGCCAGGGCTCCTAAAGCTGTCCACCCCCAAATAGGTTTGATGGGCAAGTGAGAGCCACCAAGGGGGACTCAGCAAGAACATGACCTGTCTAGGGAGGAGAGCTTATGGGAGTCTATACTGTCCAGCAGCTGACAGCTCTCTCTCAGAGAGATGGAATGTGGGTTAACCTTTAGACAAAATTTAAAACGCAGAGGTGGTGAAGTGGATCAGAAGTAGAGGCACTTGCTGCCAATTGAAGGCAAAGAACTGACTCCTGCAGGATCCTCTGGCCTCTGCGTGCCTGCTATGAAGTGAGCTGACTGCCTGCAGTCCACACACATAATGAATAAATGCGACTTTATAAAGGACAGCAGCTGCAAGAGCTAACAGTTTCTGATCAAGAGGTTGATCCAATACTTGCAGGATGGGAAAGGGCTGGGTCTTTGCAACCACAATGCCAGATAATATGAACAGAAAGCAGAGTGAGTGAGAGAGGGGAGGAGGAAGTTGCTAAAGCACCTGCCTAGGAGGCATGAAGTCCTGCTCCACTCCAGGGCTGAATAAATGGGGTGTACAAGCAGGAGCTGCTCAGCCCTTGGGAAACAGAGGTAGAAGAGTCGGAAGCTCAAGGTCACTGACTGGGGCTACAGCTAAATGGGTAAGAGCACTTGACGCGCAACAGTGGGGATCCAAGATAGAATTCTAAGAATCCATTTAAGCACTCAGCTGGGTGTGGTGGTGCATGCCTTTATTTCCAGTACTTAGGAGGTAGAGGCAGGCAGACTCCTGAAACCCTTTGGCAGGACACACACACACAGACACACCCACCAGACTGGAAGGACTGAGGCTTTGTGTGTAGCAGCCTCCTTTGCTACACGTAGATAGAAAACATTCTATCCTGTAGGAAAGCTCCTTAAACAGGGAGGTAAACAAAAACAAAGTAGCTTCAAAAACTCAGCGAGAATAGCCCCTCCCTTCCAGAGCAAACAATAAACGTGTGTTGTGGAGAGGAGGAAAGCTACAAACACTCAGATAAAAAGAGCTGCCTGGCAGAGGTTTAGACAACCCAGGCACCTGGAAAGGACGCTCTCCAACCTGTGCAGCTGCCTGTCAGCTGTGCAGTATGGTCCAGGTTCCCAGCTGTGTGAGCTGTCACTCATCCTGGGGTGGGCCTTGGCCTAGAGGCATGTCTGCTGCTGTTAAGTAACCCCTCACCCATATTCCTGTAAGTAATCCCCAGTTAAACTCATCAGTTCACCAAGTTGGTCTTGGTGGTCTCTGTACTTTGGCCTGTTGTGGGCTCCCTGTCTGGGGTGAGTGCTTTTTTTTTTTTTTTTTTTTTTTTTTGGTTGGTTAGTTGGTTTTCTGAGGCAGGGTTTTTCTATAGCTTTGGAGCCTGTTCTGGAACTAGCTCTTGTAGACCAGGCTGGCCTTGAACTCACAGAGATCCTGCTGCCTCTGCCTCCCAAGTGCTGGGATTAAAGGTGTGCACCACCATTTAAAAGCTTGCCTGAACTATGTGAGACCTTGTCACAGTAGAACAGGGGACTGGAGACACGATTCAGTAGTTAAGAGCTCATACTGCTCACACAGACAGCTGACTTCCGGTAACTCCAGCTCCAGGGGATCAAACACCTCTGGCCTCCTCTGGAGCTCCCTGCTCACTAGCTCTAGCTCACTCAGTCACCGGTTCACTTCCTCTCCCTCCCTCTGTCCCCCCCCCCACACACACACACGGTGAGCAGTGAAAAACGAAACTAGAAAAGGCTAATGTGTGACCCTACTTGACAGGTAGGTAAACTGAGGCTAGTGACCACCATAGATTGGATTAACAGAAAAGTCCTCTCATGTCTAATCTGGCAGTTGTCTGGTAGCTCTGGCCTGCAGAGGTTTAAATGCAGTCTGCCGTCTCTGCAGCTCTAGCCCCACGGGGAGGTATTAAGACAAAGACTAGGGCCTTTGAGAGGTGACTAGGGAAAGGGAGGTGTGCCTCTAGATTGAGCCCTGGTGGCTTTAAAATAAGAGCCAGGTGTGGAGACACAATACTGTCATCCTTACTACTGAGGAGACTGAGGAGGGAGGGTGACAAAGACAAGTACAGAATGAGCGCAAGGCCACCCCTAGTGCAGCCATCACTCTTACCACACAGTGGTCGCCATGTGACCACCTCAAGCCCTGCTGTTTTACCCTCCCCATGTGATGGACCTGAACTGTGATCCAAAATAAACCATTTCTCTTTGTACACCCCCCCAAAAAAGGTCAGCCTTGTCACTTAGTGAGAGCCTGTCTCAAAACACACACACACACACACACACACAGAATGATTCAGCAGTAGAATCCTTTTCTAGAATCCTCCAGTAAGGGGCTGGGGATGCGGCTCCATGGCAGAGCCCCTGCCAGGTATCCCTGTGTGCACTAATTTTATGTCAACTCCACACAGCCACAGTCGTCTAAGACGGAGCCCCAACATCAAAATGCTTTGTGATGGCTGTTCTTGGCTATCAACTTGACTATATCTGAATCTAAAACCAGAAAAAAGAGGGCACAGCTGTGAGGAAATTTTTCTTTTTTTTTTTAATATTTATTTATTTATTATGTATACAATATTCTGTCTGTGTGTATGTCTGCAGGCCAGAAGAGGGCACCAAACCCCATTACAGATGGTTGTGAGCCATCATGTGGTTGCTGGGAATTGAACTCAGGACCTTTGGAAGAGCAGGCGATGCTCTTAACCTCTGAGCCATCTCTCCAGCCTGAGGAATTTTTTTTTTTAATATTTTTTATTTATTATTATGTATACAATATTCTGTCTGTATGCCTGAAGGCCAGAAGAGGGCGCCAGACCTCTTTACAGATGGTTGTGAGCCACCATGTGGTTGCTGGGAATTGAACTCAGGACCTTTGGAAGATCAGGCAATGCTCTTAACCACTGAGCCATCCCTCCAGCCCCCCTGAGGAAATTTTTTTTAATTTGAAGTAGGAAGATCAGGGGCTGGAGAGATGGCTCAGTGGTTAAGAGCATTGCCTGATCTTCCAAAGGTCCTGAGTTCAATTCCCAGCAACCACATGGTGGCTCACAACCATCTGTAAAGAGGTCTGGCGCCCTCTTCTGGCCTTCAGGCATACACACAGACAGAATATTGTATACATAATAAATAAATATGAAGTAGGAAGATCCACTTCTAATCCAGATCTTTGATGTAGGAAGACACATCTTTAATCCAGATCTAATCTGGGCCACGCCTTCTACTGGAAGCCTATAAAAAGACATGGAAGAAGGAAGGTTTGGCTCTTCCACTGCTTGCTCTTGCCATGCTAGCAAGTCTGTTCCTTCACAGGCATTGGAGCCTGTTCTTCGGGATTCCAGAGTATGCTGAAAACCAGCCGAGACGTCCAGCCTCCTGGACTGAGCAATTTCTGGATTCTTGGACTTTCCATTCATAGGCAGCCATTGTTGGATTAGCTAAACCACAGCCTGTAAACCATTCCAATAAACCCCTTTCTGTACATACGGAGAGATTCATATAAGTTCTGTTATTCTAGACTCTCGAGTCTAGAGAATCCTAATACAGCGTCCATAAGATCTGGCTGTAAGACATTTTCTTAATTAGTGACTGACGGGGAAGGCTCAGCTCATTGTGGGTGGGGCCACCCCTGGGCTCATGGTCCTGGATTTCATAAGGAAGCAGGCTGAGCAAGCAATGAGGAGCGAGCCAGTAAGCAGCACCTCTCCATGGCCTCTGCATCAGCTCCTGCCTCCAGGTTCCCGTTTTGAGTTCCTTCCTTCAGTGGACCGAGATTCAGGGTATGTAAACCAAATATACCCTTTCCTCCCCAACACTGTGCTTTTGGTCACAGCGTTTATCACAGCAGCAGTGACCCTGACGAGCCCTCAGTGAAGTATAGGGTAGGATTCAGAGGTGAAACTCCTGAGTAGACGCCCTCAGTGAGGGGCTAAGGTATAGCTCTAAGGAAGAGCATTTGCCTCCCATGGCAGTGGCCCTGGGTTCCAACCCGAGCATAGCAAGAACTAAAACACAGCACACATGTGTGGGCTCACTGACTCGGATTTCTTCTAGCAAGAAAACCACCAGATAAAGTGTGGTGACCATGAATCAAATAGGAAGTTAACTCTCATTTTGTGTAATTTACCTAGTCTTCTCCATGGGGTTAAGAGCAAAATAAATCAGACCAAGACTTAGGGAGAGAGAGGCAAGGGTGGTGGGGGAGAGGGGGGAGCTGGATTGTGAAAACAGTGGGGGCAGGTCCTGCCAAGCCAGGCATGAGGGCTCAGCAACAGTGTGGGAGATAAGGGAACTCAGACAGGCAGTCTGTCATAATGCTTTTGCCAGGACATCAAGTGACACCCATCCCCCACAACTTCCAAACACTGGCTAAGTCAAGGGCTCCAGTGTCCAAGGCCTCGCCTACACAGTTCCTGCCTTCCCAGACGTCTGGGCCTGGCCTAAAGAACGGACATCTCAGCCACTGAGACAAGTCCTTCTGACAAGGATTTGGGGGCAGTGCCCAAGCAGGGAAGGTATGGAGACAAAAGATGGAGAAAGGGCCAGGTGGCTAACGATCCCAGCACTCAAGTTACGGAGGCAGGAGAATGGTGAAATCAAAGCCAACTGAGGCTGCAGAGTGAATTCTAGACCAGCTTGAGCTTACATCAAAAAAATTAATAATTAATTAATTAAAAACTGGGTTAGTGGTACACACCTTTAATCCCAGCACTCAGGGAGTAGAGACAGTTAGATCTCTGTGAGTTCAAGGCCAACCTGGTTAAATATTGAGCGCCAGGGTATCCAGGGTTAAGTAGAGAGAACCTGTCTCAGAAAACAAATGAATGAGGCAGAGGCAGGCGGATCTCTGTGAGTTCGAGACCAGCCTGGTCTACAAGAGCTAGTTCCAGAACAGGCTCCAAAACCACAGAGAAACTCTGTCTCGAAAAACCAAAAAAAAAAAAAAAAGAAAATGAATGAATGAGCCAGTGGTGGTGGCGCATGCCTTTAATCCCAGTACTCAGGAGACAGAGGCAGGAGGATCTCAGTGAGTTCAAGGCCAGCCTGGTCTACAGAGCAAGTTTCAGGACAGGCTCCAAAGCTATAGAGAAACCCTGTTTCATAAAACCAAAAACCAAAACAAAACAAGAGAATGAATGAATGAATAAATAAATAAATAAGTATAATAAAAGCTACAGGTGTCATGGTGGAGCCAGGCTTCACTGGCTTTGCATGCCTGAGAAACCTGGGTCCTTTCTCTGCACCACATCAACTGAGCAGGGTCCCCCAAGCCAGCAGAAGGCGAAGGGAAGTGAGCTAGGAGTTCAAAGTCAGTCTTGGCTCAATAGAGTTTGAGGGGGCAGCCTGAGCTGCGAGGGGTCCCGTCCCAAACACACACGGATACTTCCACTCAGAATTAAACAACAAGAAATAAAAAGACAGAAAAGCAACTGTCCTTACCCTCATTCCAGATGCTGTCTACAGGACACAGACCCTGCACATCTCTAACCCTCTGTCTCCTAAGTGCCATGATTTTGGTGCTGGGATGAACCAAAGGAATGTCACCCACACCTCTAGTCTCCTCTTCCACACCATTCCTTCTGGGCAAATTCACAGGGTACAAAGCTGCGCATTGTTCCGCCCCAGCAAGGCAGGGCTAATCTCATCCTTGGACAAGGCTACAAAGTATGTATTTAAACAATCTTTTGTTGTTGCCTAGTTTATTTGTTGGCCATGGTTGTCCCCCTTCCCTGTGTCCGTCCCCCCGACTCCCCACAGGCAGAGTTTCTTTCTGTAGCTTTAGCTGTCCTAGAACTAGCTCTGTAGCCCAGGCTGGTCTTGAACTCAGGGATCCGCCTGCCTCTGCCTCCCAAATGCTGAGATTAAACGTTAACCGCATCGCCATCACTGCCTGGCCCAAAACTTTTAAATTAGACCTATTCATTTTATTTTATACGAGTGTCCGCCTGTATGTATTACGTCTGAGCACAGTGCACATGCTTGGTGCCTACAGAGGTTAGAAGAGAGGACCAGGTCTCCTGGTTGATGATAGCTGTGAGTCACCACAGGGGTGTTGGGGAAGGAAGGGTCCTCTGCAAGAGCAGCCAGTGATCTTACACTGTGTATCTTCAGTTGGCTACACTGTATTTCACTGAGCGCTGGTCCTCTTGTAGAGAACCCTTCCCCAGCACCACAGAGTGGCTCACAACCATCCAGGACTACAGTTCTAGAGGACTCAACACCCTCTTCTGACGTCTTTGGGCACTAAGTCTCCACATGGTACAGACACACATGCAGGCAAAATACCCATACACATAAAATAAAAAACCATGCCGGGCGGTGGTGGCGCACGCCTTTAATCCCAGCACTTGGGAGGCAGAGGCAGGCGGATCTCTGTGAGTTCGAGACCAGCCTGGTCTACAAGAGCTAGTTCCAGGACAGGCTTCAAAACCACAGAGAAACCCTGTCTCGAAAAACCAAAAATAAAATAAAATAAAATAAAAAATAAAAAACCATGACTAAAAAGATACAGGTGTGGGGGACTTCTGAAGAAATGGCTGTGGGTAAAAACCCTGGCCATAAGGACTTGAGTTCCAGTCCCCAGCACCCCACATAAAATCTGGGGGTAAAAACTGTACCAGGCTTAGGGACAGACACTGTCACAGAAATTAAGAGAGCTGGAAGGCTCAAGTTAGGGCCTAATGCCCTGAGCACTATCCTCCAAACTCAAAATGTGAAAGGCGAGCTGGGCGACTGGTGGTGCACGCCTTTAATTTCAGCACTCGGGAGGCAGAGGCAGGCGGATCTCTGTAAGTTCGAGGCCAGCCTGATCTACAAGAGTGAGTTCCAGGACAGGCTCCAGAACTACAGGGAAACCCTGTCTCCAAAAAACCAAAGAAAGAGAGAGAAAGAAAAAAAAAAGGGAAAAACCACAAAAAAGAAAAAAAAAAGTGAAAGGAGCTCACTTCCACAACCTGTCCTCACACACACTATACATGAGTAAATGTACTTTTTAAAAACTTACAAAAGTCGCCGGGCGGTGGTGGCGCACCCTTTAATCCCAGCACTCGGGAGGCAGAGGCAGGTGGATCTCTGTGAGTTCGAGACCAGCCTGGTCTACAAGAGCTAGTTCCAGGACAGGCTCCAAAACCACAGAGAAACTCTGTCTCGAAAAAAACAAAACAAAACAAAACAAAAAAACCATAAAACAAACAAACAAAAAACCTTACAAAAGTGGAGAGCAACAGAGGGAAACACCAGGTGTCAACCTGTGGTCTCCACATATGTTCACATAGCACACACACCCCCAAAAGAAATATGTTTGTGAATGGGGGCACTCACCAGGCCCTGCCCTTCTCTGAGAATTCACAGATAGCAACCATGCTGGGGAGGAAGAGATGTTTTCTCACTGGTGTGGCCACTGGTGAGGAGCCCACAGCTTTGTGGATAACCCCCACCCTCATTGTGCCTCTCATACACTAATTAAAAAAATACATATCATTTGTGTTATAAAAATTTCATAGTGGGGCTGGGGAGATGGCTCAGTAGTCAAGAACACTTGCTGAGTCCTGGTTGTCCTGGAACTCACTAAACTAAGGCTGGCTTCAAATTCACAGAGATCTGCCTGCCTCCTGGGGCTGGAACTAAAGATGTACACCACCACACCCGGCTTGTCTTTCTTTCTTTTTTTTTTTTTTTTTTTGGTTTTTCGAGACAGGGTTTCTCTGTGGCTTTGGAGTGTTTTTTGTTTTTCGAGACAGGGTTTCTCTGTGGTTTTGGAGCCTGTCCTGGAACTAGCTCTTGTAGACCAGGCTGGTCTCGAACTCACAGAGATCCGCCTGCCTCTGCCTCCCGAGGGCTGGGATTAAAGGCGTGCGCCACCACCACCCGGCTTTATTTATTTTTATTCATGTGCACAGTGTGGTGTGTGTGCCTGAGTTTACAGGCACTGTGTGCTTGGAGGAGGATGTGACATCTGGGTGCTGGGAATCACACTCAGGTCCTCCGCTAGAGCAGTGAGCACTGATGAGTCATCTAACCAGGTCCCTAAATTATCTTTTTTTTTTTTAAAGATTTATTTATTTATTATGCATACAACATTCTGCCTCGATGTATGCCCGCGCGCCAGAGGAGGGCGCCAGATCTCATTACAGATGGTTGTGAGCCACCATGTGGTGGTGGGAATTGAACTCAGGACCTCTGGAAGAGCAGCCAGTGCTCTTAACCTCTGAGCCATCTCTCCAGCCCCCCCTAAATTATCTTTTTCTCTTTTTTTAATATTTATCTTATTTATTTATTTATTTTGTATACAATATTCTGTCTGTGTGTATGCCTGCAGGCCAGAAGAGGGCACAGACCTCATTACAGATGGTGTGAGCCACCATGTGGTTGCTGGGAATTGAACTCAGGACCTTTGGAAGAGTAAGCAATGCTCTTAACCACTGAGCCATCTAACCAGGTCCCTAAATTATTTTTTTCTTTTTTGAGTCAGGCTCTCACGGAGCCTGGGCTGGCCTGAAACTCCTGTGCAGCCAATGATGACCCTGAGTTCTAATCTTCCTGTCCCCACCTCCCGAGAGCTGGGACGCCCACTCGCCTGGTTTATCAGATACCAGGGAGAGAACGTGGGAATCCATGTGTGCCTGGCGAGCACTGTGCCAACAGCTACAAACTCAGCCAAAAAGTCTCCTCTTTAGCCAACCTTCACTATGTGCTTCCCTGCTCTGGGTTCTAGAATCTTCTCTTGCTCATGCCAAGTCTGGGCTGACAGGAAGGCTGTGCCATTAAGGACCCCGGCCGGGCCCTGAGCCATTTCCCTTTCCTGTGGAGCTGCTACCTCCTTCCAGAATCATGTGATCTGCTGGGAAAGGCACTTCTGGCCCTGCCCAGTCCTGCCTCACTCTTCCCAGACACAGGTTTGCCTGTCCATTAGTTCAAAGAAATGCTATGTCCTCCACACCACCACACCAGCCCCAGGGTCACCTGAGCATACAGGGCCTACCCAGATATCATTGAAAACAGTAGTCCGAGCTGGTCGGTGGTGGCGCACGCCTTTAATCCCAGCACTTGGGAGGCAGAGGCAGGCAGATCTCTGTGAATCTGAGGCCAGCCTGGTCTACAAAGCAAGTTCCTGAACAGCCAGGACTCTTATACAGAGAATCTCTTCTGTCTTGAATAAACAGCAACAGCCGGGCGGTGGTACACACACTTTTAATCCCAGCACTTGGGAGCAGAGGCAGGCGGTTCTCTGGGAGTTCAAGGCCAGCCTGGTCTATAAGAGCTAGTTCTGGGACAGGCACCAAAGCTACAGAGAAACCTCGTCTCAAAAAAAAAAAAAAAAGAAGAAGAAAAGAAAAGAAAAGAAAAGAAAAGAAAGAAAGAAAGAAAGAAAGAAAGAAAGAAAGAAAGAAAGAACAACAAAATAGAAAATGCTGGCTAGGCATGGTAGCACATGCCTGTCATCTCTGCACTTAAGGAGGTGGAGCAAGATGATAAATTGAAGGGTGTTCTTGGCTAGGTAGTGAGTTCAAGTCCAGCCTGCACTACATATGATCCACAAACCTTATACATAATGATGCAGGCTCAGAAGGGCCATCCAGTCACCTAGAGTTACAGAGCACATAAAGATCAGAACCTTAACAGGCAGTGGTGGCGCACGCCTTTAACTCAGCTCTTGGGAGGCAGAGGCAGGCGGATCTCTGAGAGAGATCTGATCTACAAAATTAGTTCCAGGACAAAGAGGGCTACATAGAGAAACCCTGTCTCAAACAAACAAAAACAAAACAAAAATCAGAGCTTTGATTTAAAGCTGGGTCTATCTGAAGCCACTCCTGTGGGGCACAGTGACGAATGGGAAGCCAAATGGCATAGGATTAGCCATTAAGTCCAAGAGAAAGCTGACATTGAGCCCAACTGATAGCATGCTTATCCAGCATACAGGAAACCCTGGGTTCCTTCCTTAGCACTGAATAACTTGGGTGTGGTGGTGCACATCTATAATCCCAAAATTTGAAAGTTGAAGGTAAGAGGATCAGCCATTTGGCTACACCGTGAATTTAGAGAGAAAGCTTAAACTATTTTGCAGGAATGTTATGAGGATGTCTAGATAGTCCAGGTTTTTCATTTTGGTGAAATAGGCTAAGTTTCAGGCAAAACAAGATCCTGCCTAAAGTATGGCATGGTGGCCTGAAACCCCAGCTACTCGTAAAGGCTGCAGCATAAAGAGAAGACCAAGTTTAAGGCATCTGAGTTACACAGCAAGACTTATCTCAGAGATTTGTATGCTTGAGGCTCTTGGTTCATTCAATCCTCAGTATCCATAAGGAAGAAAGGAAGGGAGAAGGGAAAGAGCGGGGAGGGAGGGAAGAAGGGAAGAAGGAAGGAGGGAGGGAGGGACGGAGGAAGAAAGGAAGGAGAGAGAAGAGAAAAATTCCACTGTCAACTAAGATGACTCTGGCTGCAGAAGCCAGGTAGGGCCTCTTTCACAGGTTCCCCGAGTCTTGTAGGGGAAAATATTAAGCAAGCTTGTGGTTTGTTTTCTGTTCCTTCTGCCTGAAACACACTTGTCTCACTCAATCCATCTCACCCGGCTTTGACTCTCCAACCTTCATCTCTTAAAATAGACCCTAGTGGCTCTCCCATGCACGTCCTGTCCGTTGCTCTACAACCATAACAGCCTACAATTACATGTTCGTTCTCTTGTCCACCCTCACACAGTCTAGGTTCTCTGCTTGGTGGACGGCTGTGTGTCCCCAGGCAGACCACTGCCTGCGAAAGGTCTGATAAATTCTTGGGGGTCTGAAATTGGGGGTGTTTGGCTGAGCATCTGAATGAGGTCTAGGCCCAACCACTGGCTGAACATGCTTGAGGCCCTGGGTTTTGGCAACACACCCACAAAACCTTGAGGGTCCATTCCCAGCCTGAGCATGGCATTGCCTTGAGTTCCAGTCTGTTCTTGCAGAGCTTGCTCCGGGCCTTGGGTTCCACCACCACCCACCCCTCAGTGCTTTCTGAGCACGCTAGACCCCATTTGGGTTCCAGTTCTTGCTAAACACAAAAGAGCTGGCAGCTTTCAATCCCATGGCTTACTGACCAGGAGTGAGGCCCTGAGTTCCATCCTTGTACAGAGCTTCCCTCTGCACCCATACCCCCACCCCCACACAGTCTCACCCTTTAGCCAAATTCAAGCCTGGGCAAATCAAAGCCTTGTTCACTCTGCTCCATTCTTATTCCAACAGACGTCAAGAAGACCAACTACACATACCCTCAGATGTGACACCCAAGCATACTCACACTCCCAGACTGAGATTCCCACACCAGAGACAGACAGCCACACCCAAGAGTTGCACAGCACGAGCGACCCCAGAGCCTGGGGCTTCTGACAGGGAGCCCCTCTGGTGGTCTGGGGCTGGCAACTCAAGTGCCCCAGAAAGTCCCTTGGGAGGCTAGGTCCTTTAGGCTGGGCAGGGTGGGTCGCAGCCTCTCCCATCCTGCCCATTCATTTCTTTCTTTAGGGCACAGTACCAGGGAACAAGAGGAGGCTCAGGGAGAGCCTACTTGCTTCTCTAGTTATTTTTGAGCCATTTCCGGCCCCCTCCCCACGACTCTAGAGTCTAGCAGTTTCCAGGAAGTTCCTGTCACACAAACTGGAAGACGGGGGCGGCGGCGAGGGGGGGTAATAGAGCCCCTCTGCCATAGTCTCAACCATGCCACTTAAGGCTCGTGACAGATTTGGGCCCCCAGGGAACCCAAAATAGATAAGAGGAAGGAGGCTCAGAGTTCAACACCCAGTTCATGGGAACCCGGAGTCGGGTGGGGTGAGAAAGCCGCATCCTGGCCCCACCCCCAACTCCAAGTAGCTAGGGCCGCCTTCAGGCCTCACAGAGGGTAGGGTCCCAGTCTCCTGAACCCCTTAAAATTACAGGCACCCGCAATAATCCTCTTAGGCTGGGAAAGTTTTTGAATTGCTCTCCGCTTGCCCCTCATCAAAGGCACCCTTGTTTCTGCTCTTCCCTGAACTGGTATGCGCCCAACCCCTGTATACAGGTGCGTCCAACCTTGCCTCAGTTTCCCCACCAAAGCTTGGGATCACTACTTGTGAGTGTAAATGGCAGAGATGCAGAGAACATTGGGCTCTTGAGGAGACGGGACAAGTGGAGAGGTCGGGGCCCTGTTCCTGCCCAGACCCCAATCTATTACTGCCGCACGTCCCCTCCCCCGCCCACCATCTAATCCGCCCAGATAACGGGACCTCCAGGGGAGGAGCATGCGCCGTACTCCCCGGCCCATCGCTCAGGAGGAAGGGAGTAAGCTTGAGAATCCTAGGGAAGGGATACGGGCGACAACCTGGGCTGGGGTCAAACGGTCCGGATTAACCAGCGCAGGATGCAGAGGCCTGAGAGCGCGGACAGAAGGGCCTTCGTCCTGGCTGCAGCCACGAGTGTTTTAAGGCTCTCAGATGTTGTCCTTCTTCAAAACCCCCTCGTTCCCAAGTCACACAGGCGACCTTCAGGCCGGAGGCAATTCCTACCATAGACTCCGTCCTTCCTATCGTCCTCCATGGCCGCAACCGGAGGGGAGCCGAGTCCGAAGCCAGCACGACCCCAACCCAGGCGGGCGGGAGGCAACGCGCGCTGCAGGCCCCGCCCTACCCTGGCTGACCCCGCCCCCAGCGCACACACCAATGGGAGCCCCGCGCCTGAGGGGCGTGGCCAGGACCGGGAGTTGGGGGGCGGCCACCTTCCAATTTCCAGTGACTCTCGTGGCTCACTCCTCTCAGTGAACCACACCTAGTAGGTTGCATCTGCTCGTCAGTGGTTCTTGTTTGTTTGTATGTTTTTGTTTTTCGAGACAGGATTTCTCCATGTGGCCCTGGCTGTCCTGGAACGCCCTCTGTAGACCAGGCTGTCCTCGAATTCAGAGATCCTCCTGCTTCTGCCTTCTGAGTGCTGGGATTAAAACCATGAGTCATTACTGCCCAGCAAGTCATTCTTTGTCCCGGGTATTGATCTCTGACTGTGAGCTAGAGGAGTAAGAAAAAAATTGTCAGGTGTCCATTCATAAGATTGTCAAGAACTTGGGAGTTTGAACACAGGTCAAAAGGGAATAAAAACTGAGGAGCGGTTAATTCTGTGGCAGCCAGGACGGGTGGTTCACTTTAATCCTTAATCCCAGTACTGGGGAAGCAGAAACAGGAGGCTCTCTTTTAGTTCTCAGCCAGCTAGATACGACTATATACATAGTGAGACCTCGGGGAGGGGGGAGCTGGCAAAATGGTTTCGTGGCTAAGAGCACTACCTGTTCTTCCTGAAGACCTGAGTTCAGCTCCAGCTCCAGAGAATCTGATGCCCTCTTTTAGCGTCTACAGGCACTTTACTCACATATGTGCACACACATACACATAGATGAAAACAAAAGGAAGAAAATAGTCAAGCATAGAAAGATGAAATTCCAACCACGTTCATCCTGGAGTACTCTCACTGGTGAAGTCATGAGAGAAGCCACAGAAAGAAAGGATCCAAAGGGGTGTCAGTGCCAATGCTGATGCTATAAGAACTATGGGAAACACATGCATGCACAGACATATAAACAAATAAAAAGTAAGTCATTAGTAAAGATTTTTAGATTTTTTTATATTTATTTATTTATTTATTTATTTATTTATTTATTTTCGAAACAGGGTTTCTCTGTAGCTCTGAAGCCTGTCCTGGAACTAGCTCTGTTTCTCTGTAGCTCTGAAGCCTGTCCTGGAACTAGCTCTGTAGACCAGGCTGGCCTCTAATTATTTTTATGTTATGGGTATGAGCGACTACATGTATGTATGCACTCCAAGTGCATGCATGCAGTGACCTCCCCCAGCGGCCAGAAGAGGGGGATGGATCCCCAGGAACTGGAGTTAACCCAGTTGTGAACCACCATGTGAGTGCTGGGAATTGAACTCAGGTCCTCTACAAAAACAGCAAATGTTTTTAATTGCGGAGCTATCTCTCTGTCTTAGGGTTACTGTTGCAATGCTGAGACACCATGACAGAAGACCAAAGGCAACTTGAGGAGGAGAGGGTTTATTTCACTCACAGTTCCATATAACAGCTCATCGTCAAAAGCAGTGAGGGCAGGAGGCAGGAGCTGATGCAGAGGCCATGGACAGGTGCTGCTTACTGGTTGCTCTCCATGGCTTGCTCAGCCTGCCTTCTTAGACTTTTTTTTTTTTTTTTTTTTTGGTTTTTCAAGACAGGGTTTCTCTATGGTTTTGGAGCCTATCCTGGAACTAGCTCTTGTAGACCAGGCTGGTCTCGAACTCACAGAGATCCGCCTACCTCTGCCTCCTGAGTGCTGGGATTAAAGGCGTGCGCCACCACCGCCCGGCCTGCCTTCTTATAGAACCCAGGACCACCATCCCAGGGATGATACCACCCAGCATAGGCTGAACCCTCCCCCATCAATCACTAATTAAGAAAACTCTAGCTGGGCGGTGGTGGCGCACGCCTTTAATCCCAGCACTCGGGAGGCAGAGGCAGGTGGATCTCTGTGAGTTCGAGGCCAGCCTGGTCTACAAGAGCTAGTTCCAGGACAGGCTCCAAAACCACAGAGAAACCCTGTCTCGAAAAACCAAAAAAAAAAAAAAAAAAAACAGAAAACTCTATACAGGTTTACCTACAGCCCAGTCTAATGGAGACATTTTCTAAATTGAGGTTCACTCCTCTCTGATGACTCTAGCTTGTTGTTGTTGAAACTAAGTCTCACTACAGTCCTGGCTGTCCTGGAACTTGCTATGTAGATCAGAATAGGAAAGATCCTCCTTACCTCTGTGGTCAAGTGCTGGGACTAAAGGTATATGCCACCATGTCTGACCTTAAAAGGGTATTTTGAAAAGAAGAGAATGCTGAACACACTGTCACCTCAGCACCCTAGCACTCGGGAGTCAGGCGGGGGATCAGAATTTGAGGACATCTTCAGCTACAGAGCAAATCTAAAGCCAGTATGGGCAACAGGCTGCCTCAGAGTGCAAAAGGAGACGAGACCTAGCTAGGCACAGTGGCACACTCAGGAGGCCCAGGTAGGAGGATCAAAGCCGGCCTGTTTTACATAGTGAGCTCTTTTCTCTGCTTGTCTGTCTGTGTGTGTGTGTGTGTGTGTGTGTGTGTGTATGCATATATGCACTGGGCAGTGGCCATGCACACCTTTCTTTGTTTGTTTGTTTTGGGTTTTCGAGACAGGGTTTCTCTGTAGCTTTGGAGCCTGTCCTGGAACTAGCTCTTATAGAGAGATCTGCCTGCCTCTGCCTCCCAAATACTGGGACTAAAGGTGTGTGCACCGTGTTTACACCTTTAATCTGAGCACCCAGCACCTGAGAGAGAGAGACAGAGGCAGGTGGATCTCTGTGAGTTCAAGGCCAGCCTGGTCTACAGAGTGAGTTCCAGGATAGGCTCCAAAGCTACACAGAGAAACTGTCTCTAAAAACAAAACAAAAAAAACTAAGGTGGAGGAGCTAGAGAAATAGCTCAGCTGTTAAGACCATTGACTGTTGGGCTGGAGAGATGGCTCAGCGGTTAAGAGCATTGCCTGCTCTTCCAAAGGTCCTGAGTTCAATTCCCAGCAACCACATGGTGGTTCATAACCATCTGTAATGAGGTCTGGTGCCCTCATCTGGCCTACAGGCTTACACACAGACAGAACATTGTATACATAATAATAATTAAAAAAAAAAAAAAAAAAGATCATTGACTGCTCTTGCAGAGGACCCAGATTCAGTTTCCAGTACCTAAATGGCTGCTCACAACCATCTATAACTCCAGTTCCAGGGCATCTGACACCCTCTTCTGACCTCCCCTCTTCTGACCTCCGTGAGCACCAGACATGCGTGTGGTGCACTCACAAAGGAACAAACAAGAAAAAAAAAAAACCAAAAAAACACTGCCTGACTGTGAGGCCATTTTTTAAAAAAATTGTCGCCAGGTTTAGTGTCACACAGGTACCATCCCAACAATCTGGAGGCGGAAGAAGGAGGAGCAGAGCAGCAGTTCAAGGCCAGCCTCAGCTACACAGAGAGCTTAAGGCCAGCCTGGGGTATATGAGACACTGTCTCAATAAACAAAAGCAATTTTCTTTGGGCAGTGAAATGTTTGAAACATTGACAGATACCATCTAAAATAAAGAAGTGTTTAAGCACTTTATGCTGAACGGGAGAAGACATCTCTTCCATGACATTCTAGAAGAAGGGTGGTTAATGTTCCACAGAACTCAGATCAGCAGCTGCCTTTGCAGGTGACGGGGTCTGGTGGGGTATCCGGGTGGCAGGAAACCGAACATGATTATGGGGACTTGACTTCTGCCCGTTTTAGTACATATCGCATTTAAGAAAGGAAAGCAGAGACCAGCAAGATAGCTCAGCATTTGCCACAAAGTATAACATCTCTAAGACCTACAGGGTGAAAGGAGAAAGGAAACCTGCAGGTTTTCATCTGACCACCGCACATGCACGGTGACACAGACCAGTTTTTAAAAATGTAAAAGTGCCAGGCAGTGGCAGAGCATGCCTTTAATCCCTCTACTCAGAAGTTGGAGGCAGAAGCAGGTGGATTTCTGAGTTTGAGGCCAGCCTGGTCTACAGACTGAGTTTCAGAACAGGCAGGGCTATGCAGAGAAACCTTGTCTTGGGAAAAAACAAACAGAAAAAAAAAAACCAAACAATCAAAAAAGTAAAAGAAATAGTTAAAATGGAAAATGCTTAAAATAGAGAAAGGGAAGAGGGTGTGACTTTGTGGTAGCGCACTTGCCTAGCAAGTGCGGCTCAGGACCTCCATCCCCAGCTACTGCAGAGAAAGACGGAGGGAGGAAACTGTAAGAGTCTGTTAGTTTAGTCTGGCACTTCGTGGACCGTGGGAGGAAGCAAAGAGCTGGGCACCGTGTACAAATAGATCAGAACTTCCAGGTCATCCATGACTCTATAGCCAGCTTCAGGAAAGCCTGGGCTACATGAAAACATCTCGGAAACTTAAATAAGGGTTAGAGAGACAGCTCCACTTGGCACTTACTCTTGCAGAGCACTTCAAATCCTTACACCCAAGCTGGACAACTCACAACCACCTGTAACTCCAGATCCAGTGGA
Source organism: Chionomys nivalis (assembly GCF_950005125.1). Classification (NCBI taxonomy): domain Eukaryota; kingdom Metazoa; phylum Chordata; class Mammalia; order Rodentia; family Cricetidae; genus Chionomys; species Chionomys nivalis. Next base: position 20,792,675 of record NC_080089.1, on the reverse strand, counting down.
TCTAATGTTCTCCTCTTCCGGACTCTGAAGCCACTGAACTCAAAGGGACAAATACAAATACAGATAAAATTATAATAAAACAAATATTATGAGGCTAATTAAATAAGGTGCTGGAGAAATGACTCAGAAACTAAGAGTATATACTACTCAGCAGTGTGTGTGTGTGTGTGTATGTGTGTGTGTGTAGACTACCATGGCCAGCAGAGCAATGTTCTTTTCTTTAATTAATTAATTAATTAATTAGTTCAAGACAAGGTTTCTCTTTGTACTTTGAAGTTTGTCCTGGAACTTGCTCTGTAGACTGGAGATCTGCCTACCTCTGCCTCCCAGGTGCTGGGATTAAAGGCCTGTGCCACCTCCGCCTGGCTAAAGATAGGTATTATAGATTGACGAGATCTTGATAAGGGTCTGGTGGAGGATCGAGGGTGGTGCTGGCCAGGCCACACAGTTATCACCGTGGTTACCAGGCTATTAACCATGCCCACTCCCAGCGTTCTGGGTGGATAACAGGGTAAGCATCTTTTCCTTTGCAGGAACAACTCCCTGTGTTTAACCTTCCAGGTTCCCCTACTGCTCATCTGGAAGCACAAAGACTTCTATGACTCCTAGGCCCCCCACTTTTTTTGAATTTTTAAAGAGATAATTGTGGCTGTAATAGAGACCAAGGTTTAATGCACTGCCTGTATGACTAGGCTGTTATTAGAAAATAATATTATTAAGAAAGTGTAACAGAATTCTCAGAACAGCTAACTGGGGCTAAGGAAGGGGGAAAGCCATCATAACCGTGGTGGCCATTCGGTCACTTGAGAGATTTTGCTTACCTTTTAATTTGAATCATTAATTTAATCATAAGAAGTGTAAGAAAAATAAAACTGACACATTAAAGCAACACATGCCAGGAAATTATTGACAACCAATATTGTGCATGAGCAACAAATAATCAATCTATAGAAACTCTATTTTGTAAAATTGTGGTTCTGAGAGATGGCTCAGCAGTTAAAAGCACTGGCTGCTTTTCCAGAGGACCTGGGTTCAATTCCCAGCTCTCACATGACAGCTCATAACCGTCTAGAACTCCAGTTCCAGGGAATCTCACACCAATGTACATAAAATAAAATTAAATAAGCTGTTTTTTAAAATGTGGGTCTCGGTTTACCCATCTCTTGACTAGTTCCTATCATTTTCACTGTAGTATCAATAGTTTTACTAACCATTCAGGCCGCTTTTGAAACCTCTCTTTGTATTCCAGTAATCATTTCTGGTACTGAAAATATAAAATTCTAAAAGCAGCCCTTAGCCTGGCAAACCAGCATTGTACTATCTCTTACTGCTGGTATGCCTTTTATCTTCCCTGACAAAGATAGGTATTATTCTTAACCTCTTTGTTTTATGATCATTTGTGTTCTGCGTGTGTGTTTGCCTGTGTGAAGGTGTCAGAAGCCCTGGAACTGGAGTCACACAGTTGGGAACTGTCTGGGGGTCTCTGGGATGTTACCCTGGTTAGATGCGTTGCACCTGTGTGAATTTGTCAGAAGCCCTGGAACTGGAGTCACACACTTGGGAACTGTCTGGGGGTCTCTGGGATGCTATCCTGGTTAGATGCGTTGTGCCTGTGTGAAGGTGTCAGAAGCCCTGGAACTGGAGTCACACACTTGGGAGCTGTCTGGGGGTCTCTGGGATGCGACCCTGGTTAGATGCGTTGTGCCTGTGTGAAGGTGTCAGAAGCCCTGGAACTGGAGTCACACACTTGGGAACTGTCTGGGGGTCTCTGGGATGCGATCCTGGTTAGATGCGTTGTGCCTGTGTGAAGGTGTCAGAAGCCCTGGAACTGGAGTCACACACTTGGGAGCTGTCTGGGGGTCTCTGGGATGCGATCCTGGTTAGATGCATTGCAGCAGGAGCCATATGGGTCTTCATTCATTTTCTGGAAGAATACAAGCATACTCTCACTCTGGTCTTAGAACATCTGGACCCTTCCTATCAATTAGTTTCTAGATCTTTCCATTTAGCATATATTTTATGCCGTGTATCTTTTAGGGAAAAATGCTTTGGGGCAGCAGAAACCTTATCCTTTTTTTTTTTTGTTTTTGTTTTTGTTTTTCGAGACAGGGTTTCTCTGTGGTTTTGGAGCCTGTCCTGGAACTAGCTCTTGTAGACCAGGCTGGTCTCAAACTCACAGAGATCCGCCTGCCTCTGCCTCCCAAGAGCTGGGATTAAAGGAGTGCGCCACCACCACCCGGCCCTTATCCTTTTTTGTTTGTTTTTAGAGACAGGGTTTCTGTGTGTAGCTGTTGAAGGGAGCTGCGCCACCACCACCCGGCCCTTATCCTTTTTTGTTTGTTTTTAGAGACAGGGTTTCTGTATGTAGCTGTTGAAGGGAGCTGCGGGCTGCGTTCCTGCCGCCCCAGCTTCTGGGTAGCCTGGCTAGCTTATGCCCCGAAATAACAACACACAAATTGTATTCTTTTAAACACTGCTTGGCCCATTATATCTAGCCTCTTCTCAGCTAACTCTCGCACCTGGACTAGCCCATTTCTAATAATGTGTGTAGCACCCCAAGATGTACTTACCGGGAAGATTCTAGACTACGTCCATCCTGGGTCGGAGGTTCATCGCATCTGCCCTGGAGAGCGGAGGCATGGAGTCTGAGCTCACTTCCTCTTCCTCCCAGCATTCTGTTCTGTTTACTCCACCCACCTAAAGGCTGGCCAATCAAATGGGCCAAGGCAGTTTTTTTTTTTTTGGTTTTTCGAGACAGGGTTTCTCTGTGGTTTTGGAGCCTGTCCTGGAACTAGCTCTTGTAGACCAGGCTGGTCTCGAACTCACAGAGATCCGCCTGCCTCTGCCTCCCGAGTGCTGGGATTAAAGGCGTGCGCCACCACTGCCCGGCTGGTTTTGGTTTTTTGTTTTGTAATTTTTTGTTTGTTTTTTGAGACAGGGTTTCCCTGTAGCTTTTGAGCCTGTCTTGGAACTAACTCCTATAGACCAGGCTGGCCTTGAAGTCACAGAGGTCCGCCCGCCTCTGCCTCCCAAGTGCTGGGATTAAAGGTGTGCGCCACCACTGCTTGGCAAGGTACAAATTTTTATATGAAGTCTCTTTTTGTTTTCATTTATTTTACATACCAACTACATTTCACCTTTCTCCTCTCTTCGTGTTCCTGTCCTGTGTGAAATCTTTATATCAACTTCCCAGTATGGAGAAAGAACTCAGAGAGGTTAGGCAATTTCCCCGTAGCCACACAGTGAGCATGGGGAGGAACAAGGCCTTGAATCCCAGGAAGCAGGACTGTGAAACCCACATCCTCTCCAAAATTGTACAGCAGATTCCTGGGCATATTTTTGTCAAATTATATATTTAGTCCTTTGGTCCCATATAGCATTGGGGGTGGTGGGGAATGAGGAGAAAGTGAGTTTGGTAAGACATCACATGTGGGTATACATTTGTATGGAAATAGCATGAACGAATGACAGTTTTCAGAGAGACAGGGCTGGGCGTGGTGGCGGCACACACCTTTGATCTCCAGGGCTCTACACAGAGAAACCTTGTCTCTAAGAAAAAAAAAGATTTATTTTTTATTTCATTTTTTCTAGAGCACAACTGTAATCCTAGCACTTGGGAGTGAGTAGGTGTCTCTGAGGTCAAGGCCTCCCTGGCTAACATAAGGAGTTCCAGGCCAGCCAGCGGGATGGGGTGAGACCCTGGCTTAGCCACAAGAACGCCTGGGAGCAGCTGGGCGGTGGTGATGCAGGTCTTTAATATCCCAGCACTCGGGAGGCAGAGGCAGGTGGATCTCTGTGAGTTCGAGGCCAGCCTGGTCTACAGAGCTAGTTCCAGGACAGGCTCCAAAGCCACAGAGAAACCTTGTCTCGAAAAACAAAAACAAAAACAAACAAACAAAAAAACCCAAAAAACAAAACAACAAAGAAAGAACACCCGAGTGACCTTCTGACATCCTGGCTGGCCGGCCAGCTCCAAGGGTCCACCATGTTTCTGCCATGCCTGGCTTTTTCTGTGGGGGCTCGGGAAGGTTCTTAGGCTTTACCCACTAAGCATTCTCCTCATTCCTCTACCACAAAAGTCTTCAAATAATGTTGAGGTGGGCTCAACAGGTAAAGAAGGTGCTTAAGGCAGCCAAGGGAGTTGATCCCTGAGACCCACCTGGTGGGAGAAGAGAAACAGCTGCTGCAAGTTGCCCTGTGATCTTCCCCGGCGTTGCCCTAGCACAGGAACCGCCCCCAACGGGTAAATAAAAGAAAAAATGTAAATGCTTTAAGATAGATATTGAAATTCAATATGTACAGTATGTACAAGCATAGGCTGTCTTTCCAGCACTCGGGAGTTCAAGGCCAGTCTGGGGTGCCGGAGACCACAACTTAAAACCATCAAGAACACTCGCCAGGACACATGGTGGGTAGGGGTCAGAGGCACTTCTCCATAGGGAAACCTGAGACAAAGAAAGACTTGAAGAAAGAAAGATGGTGAGTGCCAAGTCTAACCAGGGACCACAGGCTGAGGTGCCTATTTAACTTATCAAAGTGGACCTGATCTCCAGGATCCCCCAGCACCCCTCAGTCCCTACCTGTTATAGGACTGGCTGGCATACCCACCCTCTACCCTGAACTCTCAGACCCAGTGGCTGGGCTGCCCTTTCTCCAGAGGCTCTTCCCTACATAATCCAGACATTTTGGTTAGAATATTTTACAATGAAGGGGCAGGGGCAGGAAGGGGAGGATAGTCACTACATCTAGGGCCCTTATGAAATGAAACCCTGTGCCCGAGGCCAGCAGGAAACTAACCGTGCAGGGTAGGGGCCACAGACGGTATGAGAGAGACGGCAGGCCATCATCACGGTGAGTGAGAGGAGAGAAAAAGGGAAGGAGGCTGATAAGTAGAAGCTGGGGTCTGGGGGAGGACAAGATATTTGGGACAAACTGGGGCGAGGCCACCAACTCTGGGGGATGGTGATGGCTACTGAGCCAGAGTGGGCTGGGCCAGGCCCGGCTGGGCTGGGTTGGCTGAGAGGAGACAGAGCTAGTCTGTTCTCTGCTCCCGCTGAAGCGCTCGGTTTCATGAATTTTTTAGCTAAATAGGCCTTGAGTTTCAGATTCCAGGGCAGGGCGCTGGGCCCAGGCCTCTGAGTTCCATTTACCCTGTGAAAGCATCTCGGGCCCAAGAGACTGTTGCTGGCTTTGTGCCAGGCACATTTAAGTCTGGAGGCCAATCCCAGATGCACCCCTCCTTAGGAGGCATCCACCTTGCTTTAAAATTATATTAGATTTATGTTTTGTGTATGTGTGTGGAGGTCAAAGGACAAGCTACAAGATAATCCATCAGTCCCGTGGGAGCTAGCGATTAGATTGGGGTCCTGAGTCAGGTGTCTTTGAGCCATTTTACTGGCCACCTCCCCACAAACACATCTTGGTTTTTTTTGTTTGTTTTTTTTTTTTGGTTTTTCGAGACAAGGTTTCTCTGTGGTTTTGGAGCCTGTCCTGGAACTAGCTCTTGTAGACCAGGCTGGTCTCGAACTCACAGAGATCCTCCTGCCTCTGCCTCCCGAGTGCTGGGATTAAAGGCGTGCGCCACTACCGCCCGGCCACATCTTGTTTTTTATTCCTGTTTTGTGTTTGTTTGTTTTCGAGACAGGGTTCTCTGTAGTTTGTAGTTTTTAAGGCTGTCCTGGAACTTGCTCTTGTAGACCAGGCTGGCCTCAGATTCACGGAGATCTGCCTGCCTCCTGTTCTGTTTGTTTTCGGTCATGGTAATACTATGTAGCCCTGGCTGGCCTGGAAATCACTATGGAGATCTGCCTGTCTCTGCAGGGAGATAGAGGGCTGGGATTAAAAGCTTGTGCCACCAGCTGGGCTCCCCACCTTGTTTTTGGAAAGTGTGTGCTTGTGCAAGTGTGTGCGCATGTGTGTGTGCGCACCCGTGTGTGTGAGTATGTGTGTACACCTGTGTGTGTGAGTGCACCCATGTGTGTGTGCACCCGTGTGTGTCTGTGTGTGCACCCGTGTGTGCACATGTGAGTGTGTGAGTCCATGTGTACACCCGTGTGTGTACACCTGTGTGTGTGTGAGTGCAGCCATGTGTGTGTGCACCCGGGTGTGTCTGTGTGTGTGCGTGCATGTGAGCGTGTGTGTGCACTTTGTTTCACAGTGGCCAGGCTAGGCTGGCAGGTCAGTGGTCAGTGAGCCTCAGGGATCTGCACCCTCCCTCCCCAGCAGGGATGAGATGAGCCCAGGTTGCCCTGAGTCAGCTGATGATCAGGAAGGATCCCATTTCCATGAGCAGAGGCTACCTAAAACCTTAAGGCAGGAGCTCAGTTGATAGAGTATGGGCCTAGCAAGCAAGAAGCCCTGGACTCCATCCCTAGCACCATAGAACTGGGCACGATTGTGCATTCCTGTGATTCCCCACGACTACTTCCTCTTCCCTTCTTCCTCCTCCTCCCCCCACTCCCTCTCCCCCTCCTCCCCTTTCTCCTCTCTACCCCCTCCTCCTTCTTCTTTTTCTTGTGTCAGGGTTTCTCAGGGTTTCTCTGTGTAACAGTCCTGGCTGTCCTGGAACTCACTGTGTAGACAGGGCTGGCCCGGAACTCACAGAGATCCCCCTGTCTCTGCCTTGGGCGTGCTCCACCCTGCCTCAGGCATTCTCTTAGAGAGTGGAGGCTGTAGTTAGCTGGTAGAGTGCTTGTTTAGCATACACAGAACCCTGGGTTCCATCCCCACCACTGCACCCCCCACACCCCCACTGCCCACCCTGTCAGTGGACTGTGGTAGGGTATGTACATCATCCTTCAGTTGGAAGGTGGAGCAGTCTCAACAGGAGTTCAAGGTGATTCTTGGCCATATAGAAAGGCCTGGGCTACATAGGTCTTTTAAAAAAGGTGTATGTGTGCCGGGCGGTGGTGGCGCACGCCTTTAATCCCAGCACTCGGGAGGCAGAGGCAGGTGGATCTCTGTGAGTTCGAGGCCAGCCTGGTCTACAAGAGCTAGTTCCAGGACAGGAACCAAAAACTACGGAGAAACCCTGTCTCGAAAATCCAAAAAAAAAAAAAAAAGGTGTATGTGTGATTATCTGTCAGTAATTATAGCAAGCCTGAAGATGATGCAGCTATTAGGAAGGGTGTGGTGAGACTATTGGGAGTTTAAGGTTAGCCTTAAACTTTTTTTTTTTTTTTTTTTGAGACAGAATTTCTTTGTAACTTTGGAACCTGTCCTGGAACTAGCTCTTGTAGACCAAGCTGACCTCGAACTCACAGAGATCCTCCTGTCTCTGCCTCCCAAGTGCTGGGATTAAGGACATGCACCACCACCACCACCTGGCACCCATCAAAAACATTTTAAGGGCTGAGAGAGTAACCAGTGGTACAGCACTTGCCTCACAGGACGGTAAAAACAACTAGAACAACAGAATTGTGACTTAGTAACTTGGCTATGTGGCCTTCTGACTCTCTGTGCTGGGATTCCTCAGTGCTGGCTGGGTAACTCTACCGACAAGCGCCCTGCCTCTGCCTTAGGACAATTCCCGTGGCTGCTCTCTGAGTCCTCCCGGCCAGATAAAGGACTGCGTCTGGCTGGTTAGCCGGCGGGGTAGAGGGGCTAGGGGAGGGAAAAAGAGGGGTGGCTGCGGCAAGAGGCTCAAGCGGGCTGTGTCGCCCCCTGACGGCCGTTCAGGAAACGTTTCTTCCTTGGTAGAGCATCAAGCCGTTGTCTCCAGGAAAGTTTGAGGCGGTTCCTTTTCTCCCCACTCCGCGAAACAGTAGTCCAGCATTTGGAAGGTAGAGACAGGATGATCTTGCGTTTAAGGCCAGCCTGGGCTATTAAATAAATAAATGAAGTTAGAAAACAAAAAAACAAAATCAGGCGTGGTAGCTTGTGACCTTAATCTCAAGACTTGTAAAACTGAGGCAGGTCTGAACAGTATAATGACTAGGTCATCCTCGGTAATCTCAACCTTCCTTCTAGAATTAGAAATATCACAAAAAACTGGTCAGGCGTGGTGACACCTTTAACCCTAGCACTGGGAAGGCAGACACGAGTGGATTCAGTGCCAGTCCAGTCTACAGAGTTCCAGGACAGCCAGGGTTACACGGAGAAACCCTGTTTCTGGGGGACCACAAACAAACAAGACAAAGTAGTAAAATGTGTAGTGTATGGGGCTGGAGAGATTTTCCAGCAGTTAAGAGCACCGGCTGCTTTTCCACAGGACCCATGTCAATACCCAGTAACCACCACGGCAGCTCACAACTGTCTGTAACTCCAGTTCCAGGGAACCTGACGCCCTCACACAGACATACGGGCACATAAAATGCAAATAAATAAATTATTAAAAAATGTATTGTGCGAGTGAGTGAGAAGGACTGACATACTGAACATCTGTCTGGTGGTGACACGGGGTCACCAACTGAAACTGTTCGTGCCTCCGTGAGTGGGGCTAAGTCCGTCAGAGACTGGCATTTGTGGGTGAGGGAGCAAGGTCCATAGATACATGAGCAGATTAACACTCTAGTGGATGGACAGAAGCTTGTATGTATGGCTGGGTTGATGGATGCCGATGTGGATGGACGTGTGCCGGAAGGGGAGATAAGTGGATGGTAGCCAGATCAATGGACACGTGTCCTGGAGGACACACAAATCCACCCAGGCATTTTTTAAAAATATTTTTTAATGATTTATTTAACTTTATTTTATGTGCATTGGTGTGAAGGTGTCAGATCTCGTGGAACTGCATTTTCAGGCAGTTGTGAGCTGCCATGTGGGTGCTGGGAATTGAACCCAGGTCCTCTGGAAGAGCAGTCAGTCAATGACTTACTTAACCGCTGAGCAGTCTCTTCAATCCCCCACCCAGGCATTCTTGATCACCAAAAGAAAATCAGAAAAAAAAAAAAGAGAAGAAAAGAAAATCAGACAGGGCAGCTGTCACACCTCAAGTTCTGCCTTTCCTAGCCTCAGAAGCAGTATCAGCATTGCTGCCGACCACGCCGTTCACCTGGCTGCCTCCCCTTTAAGACGCGCTCACCTGACGGCCTCCCCTTTAAGACGCGCTCACCTGGCAGCTCACCTGGGTGAGGGCGCTTCCGCAGGAAGAAGGAAGCTGCGCTGCTGCCTCTCCTTCTCGCTCCCGCCGCTCAGCTTCACCGGCTGCCACCATGTCGGCTTCGGCAGTCTTCATTCTGGACGTCAAGGGCAAGGTGAGGTAGGGGGCAAGGGATCGAGGGAGCCCGGGAGAGGCCGCTGGAGCAGGTCCCGGAGCCAGGGACCCGCCCCCTCCAGCCAGCGTCTGCGGCAAGGGGCTTTACTTCTTGCCTTAGTGTTTCCCTATATGTAAAATGGGAATAAGAAAGATCCCTGCCATATGAGCGCTCTGAACCAGTGAGCACAGCCCTTCTGCAAACCATAGAGCTCAATAAACTAGCACAGTGTAACTATCTGGAGAGGAAGGCCTTCACTTTCTCCTTGCAAGCTGCCAGTCCCTTCTCCAGTGGTCATCATAGCAGTTGATGAAAAGAGAGCCCTGTAATAAAGGATAAAGTATAAAGAAATAAAATTAACAGGGCTGGGCATGTGCCTCAGTTGTGAGCTGGCTAGATTTGATCCCAGAGCACTGTATAAACACCCGTAATTCTAGCACTTGGGGGGCGGAGGCAGAAGGCTCAAGAGACCAAGAGAATTTGAGGCTACATGACACACTGCCTCAAAATCAAACAGCCACTTGGTGACCTGAGTTTCAGCCTCGAACCCAAGTAAGGGAAAAGGAGAAAACCCACAAATTGTCCTCTGACCACATACACACTAGCCATGGACCCACAGTGCCGCACACACATCGTGCACACACAAAAAACAGTGTTTGTGAAAAAACAGTAACAACAGTGGAGCCGGGAGTTGGTGGTACAGGCCTCTGGAGGCAGGCTGATCTCTGTGAGTTCGAGGTCAGCCTGGTCTACAAAGCTAGTTCCAGGACAGCAAGGGCTCCCCAGAAAAACTTGTCTTGAAAAACAAAAACAAACAAGCAAACAATAAGGACAGTGGAAGGAACCATATTAAGTACTGTGTATCTGTCAACCTCGCTACTCAGGAAGCTGAGGCAGGAGGATGACCTGAGCTCAGGAGTTCAAGGCCAGCCTGGGCTACAACAACAAGACAAAACAAAGAAATAAAATACTCTCGAACAAGAACAGTTCATGAAGAAGGGTTCAGGTCAGCTTGTCTACTTTTTGTGGTCACGGTCTTAAGTCCCTACTTTCTCAGTCTAGAAAATGGAGACAATGACACCTGCCTCACGACTGGGGAGGCGTGGAGGGGGAGCTGTGGTTGGGATGTAAAATGAAATGGAAATAATACATTATATATAAAAAAGACTGAGGCAGGCACTGGACCCCTTAGCAAAGGTTCCTCCTCTTCCGCGGTGGTGGGATGGAACACAAGCTAACCACACAGCACCTCTAGGCCACGCTGTAATCCTCTTACTTGTTCTTATTGTTATTTTTATTTATTTATTTTTTTCGAGACAGGGTTTCTCTGTGGCTTTGGAGCCTGTCCTGGAACTAGCTCTTATAAGAGACCAGGCTGGCCTTGAACTCACAGAGATCCGCCCGCCTCTGTCTCTCAAGTGCTGGGATAAAAGGTGTGCACCACCACCGTCCGGCTGGTAGAGGGTTTGTCTTCATAGCTAGGTAGAAGCAGGAGCACCAGGACTTCACAGTCATCCTCAGTTACAAGGCTGGCCTGGGTTATGTGAGGTACTATCTCCCCATCCCCTCCATAAAACAAAATAGAGGCCAGGTGTATATGGGGAAGAAGGAGGGTTAGAGAAAAGAGAATATGCCATCCTAAGGCCCCTGAACCCTGGGTCTGGGTACTAGTGATGGCTGAGTCCTTTCTTCCTGTCCTTAGCCCCTGATTAGCCGAAACTACAAAGGTGACGTGCCCATGTCGGAGATTGACCATTTCATGCCACTGCTTATGCAACGTGAGGAGGAGGGTGTGCTGGCCCCGCTGCTGAGCCATGGCCGAGTACACTTCTTGTGGATCAAACACAGCAACCTCTACTGCATCCACCCCATGCTGGGCAAGAGTGCCAAGAACTTGATCTAGAGGGCGGGCGATGTACTGAGACCAGTTTACACAGTGCATGGGGTAAGGGGTAGGAGGAATGGGGTGGGGGACTTCAGGAGACATGTAGTACCCCTCCCTCAAAAGTGGCTCTTTGTCCTTAACCTTACTGTACCAGTGGTGGCCACCACGCTGAAGAACGCCAATGCCTCTCTGGTGTACTCCTTTCTGTACAAGACTGTGGAGGTAGGTACTGGCCTCTCATTGCTAGCTGGTCTGTCTGTCTACTTGTGCTCCCCCCCATGACATGCCCATTAAAGCCTTCTCTCTCCTCTCACTTCTGGATTAGGAAGAGTCGGCCCCAGATTTGAGTTTGGGGTCTAGTCCCATTTCCTTGCTGTTTCTGTGCCTACAAACCCAACAGGAGTGCTGTTGTAACGGGAAGGGAAGAAAGGGATACGGAAAGGGGGCCTTGGAGGTGAAGTAATACAGAGAAAGTGTCCTCCCCAGAGGGCAAGGTGAACAAGGCCCTGAGATGTGCATAGAGTGGAGGCTAAGGGGTTTGAGCAGAACGAGGTTCAAATGAGGGGATGCAGGTTGAGCATCGGTGTGCTCAGTGCTGGGCGTGCCCTGATGTTGGGTGTTTCAGATGTTAGAACCTTTGTAAATGTGTAGTGAGACGTCCCGGGGATAGAGCAGAGACTTCAGGAAACGAGCTTGTCTTTCGTGTATACATGTGTACTTTATATACATCTGGAAGTTTGTTTTATTTTATTTTATTGGTTTTTCTTTTCAAGACAGGGTTTCCCTGTGTAACAGCTCTGACTGTTCTGGAACTTACTTTGTAGACCAGACTGGCCTCAAATTCACAGAAAACATCCTGCTGCTGCTTCCCTAGTGCTAGGATTAAAGGTGCACCATCACTGCCCAGCCGAAAATAATTTTTAAATTCTTTAAAATTTATTTTTATCTGTATGGGTGTGTTAGAATGTAAGTCTGTGAACCACATGCCCAAGCAGGCTGGAATAGAGCATTGGAGCCTTTGGGACTGGGGTTGAAAGATGGTTTGAGCTCTTATGTAGGTGCTGAGAATCAAACCTGGGTCCTTGGAAGAGCAGCCAGTGCTTTGAATGACTGAGCTAGCTCTGCAACCTCTGGAAGGCCATCATTATTTTTATTTATTTATTCATTCATTTATTTATTTATTTATTTATTGCCATATGGTGGTGTCCAAGCCTTTAATCCCAGTACTTTGGAGGCAGAGGCTGGTGAATCTCTATGAGTTAGAGACTAGCCTGGTCTACAGAGCAAGTTCCAGGACAACCAGGGCTATGAAGAGAAACCACACACACACATAAAAAAAAAAAAGGAGGGCTGGAGAGATGACTCAGAGTGTAAGAGCACTGGCTGCTCTTCCAGAGGTCCTGAGTTCAATTCCCAGCAACCACATGGTGGCTCACAACCATCTGTAATGTAATGAGACCTGGTGCCTTCCTTGCCAGCAGTATATTGTATGCTTAATAAATAAATAAATCTTTAAAAAAAAAAAAAAGGAAGGAAGGAAGGAAAAGAAAAAAAAGATGTCTCCCCACCCTAGCAACCATTAATGGCCTATAGATTCCCAGAAGTGGTGTTGTCTCCCACATCCCTCTCCATAATAGGATGCTGACTGCTCAGTTTAGTTCAGGTAGTCATGTCTGTGTATTTATTTTTGAGACAGGCTCTCTTGCAGCCCAACTGACCTTGAACTTCCAGGCACAGGTGTACCTAGTTTTTTATTGGAATGTATTACAGGTATTCAGTTAGTTCTTTGTGTGTGTGTGTGTGCACTGGCACATGTGTGTGCACATGTGTGTGAAGTATGGGTGTGGAGATCAGGAGACAGCTAGCCTTCGGCACATGGTCCCAGGGTCATCAGGTTTGGTAACGAGTGACTGCTTGCTAAGCCATCTGTCTCGTCTGTTTTGCTTTGATGTTGGTTTTTCATGTGCTGGAGAATTACATCCATTTACTCTGTTTTATTCTCTTCCGTTTGCATCACATCACTGGCCCTACACACCTGACAGATACACAGATTCATGGTGCAGGACATGGATCTATAAGATATACACTTTATTTAAGATTTATTTACTTTTAATTTTATGTATACGGGTATTTTGCTTGTTCGTATGTCTATGTACTTCAGGGATGCAGTGCCCACAGAGGCCTGAATGGAATGTTGGATCTCCTGGGACTGGAGTTACAGACCGTTGTGAGCTGCTGTCTTGGTGCTGGGCACTGAACATGGGACACAGTGCTTTTAACCCCTGAATGTCTCTCCAGCCCCAACTTTTTTGTTTGTTTTGTTTTGTTTGTTAAGACAGGGTCTCTCTATTTAATCCTGGAACTTACTCTATAGCCCAGGTTGGCATTGAACTCAAAAAGACCCCTTGTCTCTGCCTCCCGAGTTCTGGGATTAAAGACATGAACCACCATACGTGGCCTCCACACTTTTTTTCTTAGGGAGAACAAGATGGATCAGACCTCTCATTTTAGAGGTTTGAAGGCTACAGCAAGAGGATGGAAAGTTCATGCCCAGCCTAGGTTCCATAGCCAGACCCTGTCTCAGAGCAACAGTCTGGAGTGTTGGGGTGTAGCTGCTTAGTAGAGCCCCTGCATAGAATCCCCAGGGAGGGGCTGGGGTGTTGCTCATTTGTAGAGTTCTTTTTTTTTTTTTTTTTGGTTTTTCGAGACAGTGTTTCTCTGTGGCTTTGGAGCCTGTCCTGGAACTAGCTCTTGTAGACCAGGCTGGTCTCGAACTCACAGAGATTCACCTGCCTCTGCCTCCCAAGTGCTGGGATTAAAGGCGTGCGCCACCACCGCCCGGCGTAGAGTTCTGACCTAAAGCAAGGTGCTGGTTTCTTCCAACCCCTGTACCATCCCCACACCCAGAAAACCCATTTTAACCCCTCTAGCTGTCAGTCTAGATTCTTCGAGGTGTAGGTTTCCGCTGCTGTTTCCTTCCCACACTGACATGTTGGATATGATTGACCCCATCACCCGTGGCTATCACTTCCTCGTTAAATTGTTCCATGGGAGAAAGCCTGTCTCTTTGTTTGCAGCCCAGGCACATAGTAGGCAGGTGGTCCATACTTGCTTACTGGCTGAGTGTGTTCCCTGGGACCCCACGCCCAGGTCTTCTGTGAGTATTTTAAGGAGCTGGAGGAGGAGAGCATCCGTGATAACTTTGTCATTGTGTACGAGCTGCTGGATGAGCTCATGGACTTCGGCTTTCCGCAGACCACAGACAGCAAGATCCTGCAGGAGTGAGTACGAGAAGGTGCCAGTGACCGGGAGGCTGCTCCCTCTGAGGGGTCCCTGGTTTAGCTGAGACCCTCACTGCTCTTCCCGATAGGTACATCACACAACAGGGCAACAAGCTGGAGACAGGCAAGTCTCGAGTACCATCCACAGTCACCAATGCCGTGTCGTGGCGCTCCGAGGGGATCAAGTACAAGAAGAATGAGGTCTTCATTGATGTCATAGAGTCTGTTAACCTTCTGGTGAGCTTCTGTGCCTCATGTCCTGGGGGCAGGAGGGGGGACTCTGTACCTGTTGACACCCCATATTGGGATACCCCCTTTGCAGGTCAATGCTAATGGCAGTGTCTTGCTCAGCGAGATTGTGGGCACCATCAAGCTGAAGGTGTTTTTGTCTGGGATGCCAGAGCTGCGGCTGGGCCTCAATGACCGAGTGCTCTTTGAGCTTACTGGCCGTAAGATTGGGGGGGAACCCCTTCCCGGGGAGGGGCTACCCCTAGATGGAGGCCAGTTCTGAGATAAGTGTTCACATGCTCTCTCATAATGGAGCCTTGAGTCTCAGCAGCAAAGTTCACCTAGGGAATGCTTTCTTTGTTCATGAGAGCTGCCTGCTGACCAAGCCCATTTCTGGCCTTGACATTCTAGTGGGAGCAGACAGGTTAATAATATTTAAACATCTCACAGACAGACAAAATAATCCATGTTGTAATGTCAGCACTCTGGAGGCTGAGGCAGGAAGGTGAGGAGTTCAGTGTCATCTTGTTAGGGTAGCAGATGGGTTATAAGAAATGAGCAG
The DNA here is from genome assembly GCF_950005125.1 of Chionomys nivalis. Lineage (NCBI taxonomy): Eukaryota > Metazoa > Chordata > Mammalia > Rodentia > Cricetidae > Chionomys > Chionomys nivalis. The sequence continues at coordinate 20,777,525 of NC_080089.1, read as the reverse complement.
AGGTAAATGGTTGCCGCACTAAGAATGCCAAGGGGGGGCTAATCCACAAGTTCCAGGCCAAAAGAGAAATGCTGTCTCAGTAAAAAAAAAAAATAAGGTGGATGTCACCTGAGGAAAGACACCTGTATTGTCCTCCGGTGTCCATGTACACACGCATACAAATATACACACACATACAAATGTACACACACACACACACACACACACACACTGTAAAATAAAACCAAAGAAACAAAAGCCAAGTCGAGCCAAGCATAGTGTTATGTAAGAGTAATACCAGAACTTGGGAGGTAGAAGCAGGAATCAAGGTAATTCTCAGGTACTTAGTGAATGTGAAACTGTTCTGGGCTACATAAAACCCTGTCTCAAAAGATCATACCAAGCACACCTTTCATACCAGCACTCAGGAGGCAGAGGCAGGCTGATCTCCACGAGTTCAAGGCCAGCCTGGTCTACAGAGTGAGTTCCAGATCAACCAGGGCTCCATAGACAAATCTTGTCTTGAAGAAAACCCAAACCAACCAACCAACCAACCAACCAAACAAACAAACAAACGAAAACCAGGCATTGGAGGCTGGAGAAATGGCTCAGTAGTCAAGAGCACTGTCTGCCTTTCCAGGAGACCCAGCACCCACATGGTAGCTCACAACTGTAACTCCGAGATCTGACACCCTCACACAACCGTACATGCAGGCAAAACGCCAACGCGCATAAAATATAAACAAACAAATAAAAAAGCAGGCATAGAAGCCAGGCAGTGGTGGCGCACACCTTTAATCCCAGCATGTAGGAGGCAGAGCAGGTGGATCTTTGTAAATTCCAGGCCAGCCTGGTCTACATAACAAGATCCAGGACAGCCACAATTACATGGTGAAACCCTGTCCCCAGAACAAATCAAATACAAAGGGTATGCATGGTGGTGTTTATCTGCTCTGTGACACTGGAGGAGATCCCCAGAGTGCTCTGGCCAGCCCTGCTTGCTAGTTTGTGAGTTCCAGGTTGAATGAGACACTTTGTGTCAAAAGATAAGACAGTGCGCTAGAGAGAAGGCTGAACAGGGAAATCACTTGGCCACATACACAGTGACCTGAATGAGATCCCTAAACCCACACAGAAAAACCCAGAAGTGCTGGTGTACATCTGAAATCTCAGCATTCCTTTTAAAGATCTATTGTTTGTTTTTTGTTTATTTATTTATTCATAAATTCATTAATTTATTTATTGTTGTTTTCAAGACAGGTTTTTTTTTTTTTTCCTTTTCTTTTCTTTTTTTTTTCCTTGAGTGGAGCCTGTCCTGGAACTCGCTATGTAGATCAGGCTGGCCTTGAACTCCCAGAGATCCATCTGTCTCTGCCTCCCGAGTGCTGGGATTAAAGGTGTGTATTACCATTGCCCAACTCCTTTTAAAGATTTTGTTTACATGTTTATTTGTTCATTTATTATGTATATGGGTTTTTTTTCTGTATGCGCACCATGTCTATGCAGTACCCACAGAGGCCAGAAGAGGGTGTCAGATTCCCTGGTACCTGAGGAATTACATACGTGTCAGCCTCCATTTTAAGTGCTGGGAATTGAACCTAGATCCTCTTCCAGAGCAGCCAGTGCTGTTTTCCCCTGAGCCAACTTTCCAGCCCCATGAAGTCTAAGCACTTCTGTATGCAGTGGAGACTGAGACAGGAGGATCTTCCAGAAGCTCACAGGCCAGCTAGATTGGAGGGGGGAGCCTTGACATGGTGGGAGGGAAGAGGCGTGGCAGCCACACACCTATGCTCACACATCCACAGCAGTCTGTTAAACATGAAAAGGGCTGTCGCTCAGTAACTAGGACCCACATGGTGGAATGAGAGTGCTGACTTCTCCAAGCTGTCTTCTGACCTCCATTTGCACTGGGGCACGCATGCCCCACCTCCCAAGTAAATAAGTAAATGTAATAATTTAGGGAAGAACCTCTGGTTTCCACATGTACACATGAATTCATATAATACATACACACAATACACTCACAGTACGAAGGGAAAATTAGGGTATGGAGAGGCTCCCAGTGTCTGAGGACATTTCTCGCTCCTGCAGAGGACCTGAGCTCTGTTCCCAGCACCTACTTCAGGTGGTTTACAACCATTTATAACCCCAGCTCCAGGAGCTCTGACACCATGTTTGACCTCTGTGAGCACCAAACACACTTACACATGCAATCACTCAGACACACAAACCTCCATCTAATTAAAAGTACTAAAATTTGTGCTGGGCATGGTGGCTCATGTGTTTAATCCTACACCTGGGATGAAGAGATGGGCGAATCTTTGTGATTTGGAAGCCAGCCTGGTCTACATATGGAATTTTAGGACAACCAAGGCTATGTTAGACTGTCTCAAAAAAACAAAAATTTAAAAAAAAATCTTTCTAAAATTTTTAGAAGAATAAAATGAAAATAGAAAACAGAAGATTGAAGCCGGGCGGTGGTGGCGCACGCCTTTAATCCCAGCACTCGGGAGGCAGAGGCAGGCGGATCTCTGTGAGTTCGAGACCAGCCTGGTCTACAAGAGTTAGTTCCAGGACAGGCTCCAAAACCACAGAGAAACCCTGTCTCGAACCCCCCCCCCAAAAAAAAAAAAAAACAACAACAATAAAAAAAATCTTTCTAAAATTTTTAGAAGAATAAAATGAAAATAGAAAACAGAAGATTGAAGCCGGGCGGTGGTGGCGCACGCCTTTAATCCCAGCACTTGGGAGGCAGAGGCAGGCGGATCTCTGTGAGTTTGAGACCAGCCTGGTCTACGAGAGCTAGTTCCAGGACAGGCTCCAAAACCACAGAGAAACCCTGTCTCGAAAAACCAAAAAAAAGAAAAAAAAAGAAAACAGAAGATTGGGGTGGGAGCCAGACGCTGGGCTTCTGTTTCAGGTCCCACCACTACCACTCAGCCTAGACCCTGGGCCTCCTCTGCAAACTAGAGAAGGTAGCAGCCAGTAGGAATGGTGGGGTGGAACTCACTTCTCAGCTCCAGGGTCACTGTGCTTGCTCCACTCCGAGTTTCAGGGAGCAAAAATAAGTCTGTGGAACTGGAAGATGTGAAATTCCACCAGTGTGTGAGGCTTTCACGCTTTGACAATGACCGAACCATCTCCTTCATCCCCCCGGATGGGGACTTTGAACTCATGTCTTATCGCCTAAGCACCCAGGTGAGATGGGGCCCAGCCTGACACAAAGGAAGTGGTGGGCAGTGGATCAAGGGCAGGCGTCAGGATCTCTGAGCACTGCCTCCTCTGCCTGCAGGTCAAACCCCTGATCTGGATCGAGTCAGTCATTGAGAAATTCTCCCACAGCCGAGTGGAGATCATGGTCAAGGTGAGCTCTGGGAGGAGTCTTTCTCTGCACAGACACTATGTTTTAACTCTTTTTTCCTTAACTGTGTGTGTTTGTGTGTGTGTGTTTTGCCTGCATGCATGTCTGCCATGCAAGACTTGCCTACCTTGTGCCCACAGAGACTACTAGATGAGGGCACTAGATCCACTGGACCTGGAGTTATGGATGGTTATGAGCCTCCATGTGGAGTCCTCTGGAAGAGCAGCTAATGTTCTTAACCCCTGAGCCATCTCTTCAGATCTTTGCAAGATCTCAACTGTGTAACCCTGGATGAACTCCCTGTGTAGACAAGAATGGCCTCAAACTCAGAAATCTGCTTGCCTCTGCTCCGCCTCCCAAGGGCTGGGTCTAGAGATGAATGATCTTCTCAGCCCTTATTTATTTGTTTAAATTTTGCTTTTATTTTATGTGAATGGGTGTCTTAGTTAAGAGTTTCTGTTGCTATGAAGAGACACCATGACCACAGTAACTTTTTTTTTTTGACCACAGTAACTCTTACAAAGGAAAACATTTAATTGGGGTGGCTTACAGTTCAGAGGTTTAGTCCATTATCACAGTGGGACATGGCATTGTGTCTGCAGACATGGTGCTGAAGCTAAAAGTCATATATCTTGACCCACAGCAACAGTAAGTGATTTGAGACACTGGGCATGGACTGAGCATATATGAGACCGCAAAGCCTGCCTCCACAGTGAGACACTTCCTCCAAGACCACACCTACTCAAGCAAAGCCATACTTCCTAACAGTGCCACTCACTATGGGATTTATTTATTTATTTGCTTTTTGAGACAGGGTTTCTCTGTAGCTTTGAAGCCTGTTCTGGAACTAGCTCTTGTAGACCAGGCTGGCCTCGAACTCAGAGATCCACCTGCCTATGCTTCCTGAGTGCTGGGATTAAAGGCGTGCGCCACCACGCCTGCTATTTTTTCTCTTTCTTGAGACAAGTTTTCTTTGTGTAGCTTTGGAGCCTGTTTTGGAACTCACTGTAAAGAACAGGCTAGCCTCGGACTCACAGAGATCTGTCTGCATCTGCCTTCCAAGTGCTAGAATTAAAGTTTTCTTTTTTCTCTCTTTCTCTCTCTCTCTCTCTCTCTCTCTCTCTCTCTCTCTCTCTCTCTTTCTTTCTTTCTTTCTTTCTTGAGACAAGTTCTCTCTATGTAGCCCTGGGTTGTCCTGCAACTTGTCAAGTAGATCAAGTTGGTCTGAACAGAAGCCAACTCACAGAGATCCGCTTGTCTTTGCCTCCTGAGTACTGGGATTAAAGGCGTGTGCTGTTGCCGCCACCACCCAGTTTATGACATTTTCATAATTTATATGATGTGATAGTTTGAATGTAATTGGCCCCATAAACTCACAGGAAGTGGCTTTGCTGGAGTAGGTGTGGCCTTGTGTCACTGTGGAGGCGGGCTTTGAGCTCTCACTCTCTCACTCATGCTCAGTCCATGTCCAGTGTGAGCTCACTTCCTGTCGCCTACACATCAAGATGTAGGGCTCTTAGTTTCTTTCTTATTTTTTTAGATTTCTTCCTTGTTTTCTGTTTTTCTTTTCTTTTTTTTCCATGATATTTATTGAGCTCTGCTCATTTTTCTCTGCTCCCCTCCCTACCTCTCCTTTCCCACCTTCAATCCTCCCCCAAGGTCCCCATGCTCCCAATTTACTCAGGAGATCTTGTCTTTTTCTACTTTCTACTTCCCATGTAGATTAGATCTATGTAAGTCTCTCTTAGTGTCCTCATTGTTGTCTAAGTTCTCTGGGATTGTGGTTTGTAGGCTGGTTTTCTTTGCTTTATTTAAAAACCACCTATGAGTGAGTACATGTGATAATTGTCTTTCTGTGTCTGGGTTACTTCACTCAAAATAATATTTTCTAGCTCCATCCATTTTCCTGCAAAATTCAAGCTGTCATTTTTCTGACCCTGAACACTGTCTCTATAGTCCAGGCTGACCCTGAACACTGTCTCTATAGTCCAGGCTAGCCTTGAACTTGACATCCTCCTGCTTCAGCCACCAGAGTAGCTGGGATCACAAGCATCCAACACTAATCTTGCTCAGGTTGGATTTTTTTGCCTCCTGCTCTCTCCTGACAGGCTAAGGGGCAATTTAAGAAGCAGTCAGTGGCCAACGGCGTGGAAATATCTGTGCCCGTACCCAGCGATGCAGATTCCCCACGCTTCAAGACCAGTGTGGGCAGTGCCAAGTATGTGCCCGAGAAGAATGTTGTCATTTGGAGTATCAAGTCCTTCCCTGTGAGTATTAGGAAAGGTGGGACCCAGGGTGAGAGGGGCTTTAGTGGTGGTGGGGCCTGCCTGCACCACATGAGGACCTCATCAGTATGCACATGGCTATCATGGAGGCTGAAGAAGGGGGTACACTAGATGTGTTACTGTGTCTGCCTTCCTTCCAGCTGGGAGGTGGAGGCAGGAGGATAAAAAATATGTAACTATTTCAAGTCTAGCCTAGGCTACATGAGATTCTGTTTGAAAACCCCAACCAAACCAAGGTGGAGAAACTGAACCTTCCTGAAATAGCATCTCCTTACCCCATAAGTCCTTCGGGATACGGCTTTGGTTCCTGGTGTTTCCTTCATAGACTCAGCTCATCTGTGAAATGGGATGGATGACAATTGACCCACATTCTTTTTGCTGATATTGTTGTTTTTGTTTTTTTAGGCAGGGTCTCACTGTGTATCCATGGCAGGCTTAGAACTCACTATGTAGACCAGGCTGGCCTCGAACTCACAGAGATCTGCTTGCCTCCCAAGTGTGTGCTATAATGTCCATTTATGACCACATTCTCCACATTCTGAGCACTAGTGGCTTTATTCTATGATTATTTCGTGTGTGTGTGTGTGCACGCGCGTGTGCGTGCATAAACCATGGGGTGCAGGTGGAAACCAGAGGATATCTTATAGAAATAGGTTCTCTCCTCCCCAATGGATTGAACTCAGGTCGGCAGGCTTGGCCAGAAGTGCCTTTCTTGTTTCATAACCTTGATAGTCCTTTTTTTTTTATTATTGACTTTTTAATTTTTGTTTGTTTTTTGTTTTTTAAGACAGGGTTTCTCTGTGTAGCCCTGGCTGTCTTGGAACTCACTGTGTAGACCAGGCTGGCCTCGAACTCACAGAAAGCCACCTGCCTCTGCCTCCAAAGTTCTGGGATTAAAAGCATGCACCACCACTGCCCAGCTGACTTTTTAAATCTTTTCATATGTGTAAGTATTTTCCCTGTATATAGTATGTGCATCATGTGTGCACCTTGTGCTCATGGAAATCAGAGAAGACACTGGATCCCCGGCACTGAAACTGAGCTGGTTGTGAACTGCCTTGTGGCTTCTGAGAACCAAACGTGGGTTGTCTGGGAGAGCAGCTCTTCCCCACTGAGTCATCTCCAGTCACATCTTTCCATTTTTGAGACAAGGTCTCCTGTGACCTCCCTCTCTCTCCTACGTGCCAGGAGCACAGGTACCGCCACACCTGGTTTACGTGGTGCTGGGTATGGAACCCAGAGCAGCACTAAGGCGTAGCTGCACCTCAGGGTTGGTGATTCATGCATGCATGCCTACGTGAGGGTGAGACATGGGGGCTGAACACCCTATTGTTCTACCTCTGTTCTGCGAGCCCTTGGTTTCTTTTTTGTTTTTTTGAAACAGGTTTTCTCGGTGTAGCTTTGGAGCCTATCCTGGAACTTGCTCTGTAGATCAGGCTGGCTTCAAACTCACAGAGATCTGCCTGCCTCTGCCTCCTGAGGACCGTTGGTTTCTTGACACAAGGTCTTACTCTGTACCCCAGAGTGTTTTTTTTTTTTTTTTTTTTTTTCGAGACAGGGTTTCTCTGTGGTTTTGGAGCCTGTCCTGGAACTAGCTCTTGTACACCAGGCTGGTCTCGAACTCACAGAGATCCGCCTGCCTCTGCCTCCCGAGTGCTGGGATTAAAGGCGTGCACCACCACCGCCCGGCCCCAGAGTGGTCTTGAACTTGTATTCTTTGATTCTCTTGCTTTAGTTTTCAATGTAACTGGAACTATGGGCCTTTGCCACTGAACCCAGCCACTGTTAGATTTGACCTGTTTCCTCCAGTTGAGGGACAGGAGTTAGACTTTTCCTATGGGTCTCAGCGAGCTCTCTTAACTTTGAAATCTGTATAATGGACGATCCTCTGTGGAGGCTGCTGTGAGGGTTGTCTGAGAGACAGAGGCGGACCACCCACAGAGTCTGATGCCTCTGTGTGTCCACAGGGTGGCAAAGAGTACTTGATGCGTGCCCACTTCGGACTCCCCAGCGTGGAAACTGAGGAGGTGGAGGGCCGGCCACCTATTGGGGTCAAGTTTGAGATCCCATACTTTACCGTTTCTGGCATCCAGGTGAGGCTCCAATCACCTCTCATCTCACATCTTACTTATTCATTTGAGCTTTTATTTATTTTATGTGTATCAGCGTTTTGCCTGCTTATGTCTGTGAACCACGTGCGTACAGTCCCTGTGGACGTCAGAAGGTGTCAGATCCTCTGGAACTGGAGTTACAGAGTGTTCTAACCCGGGTCCTCTGGAAGAACAGCCAGAGTGCTCTTAGCCACTGAGACATCTCTCAAGCCCCCTTTTTGTTTTTTTGAGACAGGATCTCACTGTAGCCAGGCTGACCTGTAACTCACTTTGTAGGCCAACTGGCACTGAACTCAAGCAGAGACCTGCCTGCCTCTGTTTCCAGAGTGCTCAGATTGGAGGCGTGTGCCACCACAGCAGGTGTTATTATTTTGTTTGGAACCCAAGCTACCCACGGACTCACTCTTAGTTCAGGCTGGTCTCAAACTCACCACACAACTCAGGTTGGCCTTGAGTTTAGAATATCCTTCTGTCTAGATTCCCAAGCGAGTCCTAGGATGTGTCCCCATGCCAGGTCCCCACCTCTTCTGTTCTCAGGCTGGGGCTCTTCCTCTCTGCCTCCCCTTGCCCAATCACTATTCAGCTGCCCTCCCCCGCCTACAGAGTATTCTCTATTCTCTTGTCCTGCCCCCAACTCTGTCCTGTATTTTCCCTCTGTATTTCCTTTCCCTACTGGCCTGGATCACTCCCTCTGTGTGCTTGTCATGCCCAGCTTGTGTCATTTGCATCCTAAAGTATGCCCTGTGTGTTCTCTTGACACAGACCATCACTTTTCCTTCCACCTCTCGTCATCTCCCCCCCCCCCAGTAACCCCCCATACCAGGACTGAACCCAGGGACTGGCTAGACAGGGATTCTCCCACGACTCAGACCCCAGCTCCTCACCAGTGACTCTGGAAGGAAACTCTGCTGCTGAGCTATATCCCTAGTTCTTGGCCACTCCTTTTTTTTGTTGTTTTCCAGGTCCGTTACATGAAGATCATTGAGAAAAGTGGGTACCAGGCCCTGCCCTGGGTTCGCTACATCACCCAGAGTGGGGGTAAGAGCCTGGCTCTCTGGGACAATGAGCTATACAAGGAGATGAAGGGCATGGGGATTGATAACTTTGATGATATTTGGGACAGTTCCAAAACATCTTTTGCCCCAAACCCTTCCCTTACCATGCATGCTTCCTTACGCTTCCGCTTATACATCTTTAAAATGGGGTGGCTGGCTGGCTTCATGGTGACCATAAGGTCTGAACAAGATGGTGACACTTAGCCCTTATGCTGCCTGTATATGGTCCTGGCGATTAGAGGAAGGCGCCTGCGTGGAACTCATCCTGATCTAAGCAAGGTTTTTTTTTTTTTTTTTTTTTTTGGCAATAGGATGGAAACCAGGGCTTTACACGCAATAGTTAGGAACTCTACCATCCAGCCACCCCAAACCTGTAAGCCTTAAGCATTATGAAATATTTCCAGGGGTAATTTTGTGTGTTGGGACCCAGGATAGATTTTGTGGGTGTTGGAGGATTCTATTTCCCCTTTCTCGGTTCTAAGATGGTCCCTGCTCATCTTTTTCTGCAGATTATCAGCTTCGTACCAGCTAGAAGGGAGAAGAAGTGGGGATTTGAACCTGAGGCTTCTCTCTCCCCAGATCTGAACTGCAGACTATAGAGAGATGGTGTGTGTGTGTGTGTGTGTGTGTGTGTGTTCATGCTGGGTTAGGGCACTGACAACACATTCTGGCAGCCAGCACCTGGGACCTCTCACTCAGCTGTCTAGACTGGAGCTCTCTCATCCTGATTTTACATGTAGAGGGCCGAACAGCCCCTCCCCCGCCACGAGTGCCTTCTTGCAATGACCTGCCTTGGGCAGCTCTGGGCTGCTGAGCCGAGGCCCTGCTGGCCCTACATCTGAGCTTTAGGTGTCATTGAAATAAATCTAACAGCTGTGGATGTGCTTCTTGGCTATGGCCTGGGACTGACCATAAGTGCTTAGGTGGAAGTGTCTACTGGCCAATCTTCCACCCTGCTTCCTCTGCACCCTCCCCTTCGTTCCCTTTCCCTCTCTGGTCCCCTCTGTAGCCACCAGAGGTCACTCTAAAATCCCGCAGTCCAACTGCCCCACGTAACCCTGGTGCCGTTCCCATCTTGTTAAAAGTGAAAGGTGTCTGTTTTGCACACCACTCCGCAGCCACCTGCCCACCTTCCCACCCACCCATTCTCCCTTTCCATCTCATTACACACTTTGAACCTCAGGGCGTTTGCTCATGCGTATTTTTCTTTTGATTTTTTCTTTGGGGGGGGGTGTTTCAAGACAAGGTTTCTCTGTGTAACAGTCTATGGTCTATGCTGTCCTGGAACTCGGTTTGTAGACCAGACTGGCCTTGAATTTACAGAGACTCACCTGCCTCTGCCTCCCAAGGGCTGATATTAAAGGTGTGTGCCTGGCTGGTTTTTTTTTTTTTGTTTGTTTTGTTTTTTTTTTTTTTTTTGAAGACAGGGTCTGACTGTCTCCAGTCTTTCATCACTCCTCTTGCCTCTGCCTGGTGTAGGTGCTGGGAACCAAACTTGGGTCCTCTGGAAGAACAGGATGTCTTTCAATGGATAAGACTTGTCTTCTGTCTTGATTTCCTGGATTTTTTTTTTTTTTTCGATTTTGAGACAGGATTTCTCTGTGTAGTTTTGGAGCCTGTCTTGGAACTCACTTGGTAGACCACCCTGGCCTCGAACTCAGAGATCCGCCTGCCTCTGCCTCCCAAGTGCTGTGCTGGGATTAAAGGTCCCCCACTGCCTGGCTCCGGCTCCAAGACCCTTTCTTTTTTTTTTTTTAATATTTATTTATTTATTATTTAATATTCTGTCTGTGTATATGCCTGCTGGCCAGAAGAGAGCACCAGACCCCATTACAGATGGTTATGAGCCACCATGTGGTTGCTGGGAATTGAACTCAGGACCTTTGGAAGAGCAGACAATGCTCTTAACCTATGAGCCATCTCTCCAGCCCTCCAAGACCCTTTCTAAAAAAAAAATAAAATAATTAAAAAAAAAAGCCCCCTCCTTTAATCCCAGCACTAATGTAGAGGCAGGTGGATATCTGTGAATTGTTCCAGGCCAGACAGGGCCATAGTGAGACTCTGTCTCATAAATTTAAAGCAAACAAAAAAATATATGAAGGCGCGCACCTGACCGCCAGGAGGCCGTTCCTCTTGCACAGCAGTAAAATGAATGAACTAAGTTCCCGACCCATAGTAAGAGCTCATTAGGACTTCCGGGGTATATAAATAAATAGAATATTCCAGTTCTGAGAGTTTCCAGTCCTGCCTCCATTCCTCCCGGAGGCGCTAAAGACCCAGCATCAGCCCGCGCTAGCCTGTCTCCAACTTCTTTCCTGGGGTCAGTTAAAGCTTCCCTCTCTTTCCCGCCCGTCGGGTTTGAAAAACCAAACACCCTGCGGTGGCGGGCAGCCCCACCGGTTGCCGCCCGCTGGCCAATCACGAGGCACACCACCTCTATGGGCGAGACAAACCTTCCCGGTAACGCACTCTGATTGGCTGTGTCCCCGGTGGGCGGGGCTTATGGAGGTCGGGCGCTGGGCAAACCGGCTCCCGCTACTGTGTTGCGAGTTCGTAAGAAAACAAGGGCGCTCTAGGCGGGGCGTGTGACGCGCTCCTCCGCCTGCTGACGGCTGACTACAGCGGCCGGTGAGAGCGGCTCGGAGCAGACCACGCCCGCCCAAGCCGAGGAGGGAGGGTGAGTCTGGGGAGACCCGGCCCAAGGGGCGGGCGCCCAAGGGCTGGGCGGGGTTCCTCGCCGCCTCTCACGGTGACAGGGGGAGGAGCCGGGTGCGAGAACCGGGTCGTACGGCACCGAAGGGTCTGCGGCCGGGGAGTCACCGTAGAGTAGGCCCCAGTGGCTCTGCAGCTCCCGGGAAGGGAAGCCCTAGTGTTCTGATCCAGCGCTTGCTGGTTCCTCAGCCTTGACCTGGACTGGGCTTGGGACTGGGTGGGTTTCACAGACCACCCGTGTCACGATGCTTCTGGAAGAAGTCCGTGTCGGCGACCGGCTGAGTGGCGCAGCGGCCCGTGGCGACGTGCTAGAGGTGCGCCGCCTCCTGCACCGGGAGATGGTGCATCCCGACGCTCTGAACCGCTTCGGCAAGACGGCCCTGCAGGTGAGGCCTGGCTGACAGCCCGCTCCCACACCGCATCCTTCCTAGTCTCCTGACCGGGGTTGGTGATCCCCTGAGCACCATTCCTTGTTTGCACCAGTGTTGGGTGGGGTGGTGCGGGCGGGGTGGGGGAGGGGATGACTTTTCAGCTCTTAAAGAATTCCTAGTCGTCAAGCCCAGAATCAGTTTCGCTGCAGACCTTTATTCCGCGGGTGGGTTGGGGTTCAGCTTCTTTTCATGCCAGTCTTTGGGGACAGCTCATTTCTTGGGACTTCTAAAAAGACATTCGATCTCAGAAAAGTAGGAGATAGCCATTTTTTTGTAGGAGTCCTTTTTAAGGGTCTCTGGTTATTTGGGGGTGAGGAGAAGTCTTCATTTCTGAAGGTGGTGTGGATTTTTTTTCAATCTTCTGAGTGTCCCAGTTACAAAAATTTCCTATTGCTTGAAGACTCCATAATGTGTGGTGGCATTTATGGGGGGTTCCTCTTCTACGTGGATGCTCATACGTTCTGAAGATCATGCCTATGTCTAAAGAAGTTCTCCCTGGACAAAGGGGACCCCTATTCCCTAGAGCATCTTTTTTCGCAAAAATTCTAAGTAGTTCTCAGAAGATGGGTGGAGTTGCATTACCTGGAGGGATTTAGCAGTTCTAGGATCTCCCATAGCCCTGTTCCTGAGAGAGGCTCCTGGTTCCTTGAGAGTTTTCTTTTTGTTGTTGTTTTTGTTGTTTGTTTTGCTTTTTTCGAGACAGTGTTCCTAAGGTAGCTTAGGAACCTGTCCTAGAATTTGCTCTGTAGACCAGACTGGTCTCGAACTCACAGAGATCCACCTGCATCTGCCTTCCAAGTACTGGGATTAAAGGCGTGCGCAACCACCGCCCAGCTACTTCAGAGTTTTTATCTTCACTTCCTTTCCCCATTCCCCTTCCTTTCTATTCTCTTTGTTTTTGTTTCTTCTTCATTACTTTTTATTATTATTATTATTTCTGAGAGGTCTCACTCTATATCAGGCTGGCTTTAAATTTGAGGCTAACCTATTTTGGGCCTTCCAAGTGCAGGGATTACAGGAGTGGTCCCATTGCCTGGCCCCTTAAAGTTTCATGAGAGTCACTTTTGTAGTTAGGGTCTTTTGTATCTTCAGTGAGTCTTGGGTGTGCGTGTTCCGGGTCCTAAACAGCTCCCTAGATGGGGGGGCCTGTCTTTCCTGGTATGTCCCTGTTCACTGAAGGATTCCTTCACTGGCACTCTGGATTTGTTTTCCAGTGGGAACCTCCTAACTTTCTGCTCCCTACCCCCATAGGTCATGATGTTTGGAAGTCCAGCAGTTGCTCTGGAACTCCTGAAGCAAGGCGCTAGCCCCAATGTCCAGGATGCCTCTGGTACCAGTCCAGTGCACGATGCAGCTCGCACCGGGTTCCTGGACACCTTGAAGGTCCTGGTGGAGCATGGTGCTGATGTCAATGCCCTGGACGGCACTGGTTCGCTCCCCATCCATCTGGCGATTCGAGAGGGCCATACCTCCGTGGTCAGCTTCCTAGCTCCCGAATCCGATCTCCATCACAGGGACGCTTCGGGTCTCACCCCCCTAGAGTTGGCCCGGCAGAGAGGGGCTCAGAACCTAATGGACATCCTGCAGAGGCACATGGTGATCCCAGTATGACCGGGGCCACTGTCTCCAGCCAGGGAGCCTCACTGGGTTAAGAGTCAACAAAAGGAGGAAAGAAACTTTCGCTCCTCACTCCTTCCATTGAAGAAAGGAGTGGGAGGAGCTGTCTGTGGTTTATTGGTGTTGGTTTCTTGAGTGAGTGTGTTTGGGGGACGTTTCTCTTTGTTTTTCTCATTCCGTTTGGTGTGTTTGACAGAGAAGGGGCTCCTACCGGCAACAGCCACCTAAACGGTTCAGTTTCGCTGCACCTGGCTGCAGAGACGTCAGGGCAGAGGTTTAAAGCCCTAGCCTCAGAGTGAGGTCATCACCTCCTGAACTCCTGGAAGCTGGTGACCTTGGCAGGCTGCGCACAGAGACCTGAAGTGTGAGCCACCTACTTTGGGCGTGGGGGGGGGGAGGGAAACATTTGGAATCAGTTAAAAGAATAGTGAGTGTTAATCTTTTTCTTGGAAGTTTGTTTTCCAGTCTGTTGTACAGAGTTTGAAATATATATATTTATTGCTTTATGGAAAGAAACTGTTTTGTGTGATCATTTAATGTTTTGCCTCATTACTTTAAGACTTAGGCATGATGACAGTTAGAATGACTTTTTGATTTGGGAGTCTGGGATGGGGTATTCGGAGTTTCAGGACGTGGGTGTGATGAAACTGGGGGGATGTCGTGGCTGTGGGAGTTGTGGGGCGAAGGGACGACACGGTCCTTCCCAGGGCGTCAGGGTAACTGAGCTGGGTGGGGCAGCTGTCGGGTGCTGTCGGAACGGAAGGGAGGCAGGAAACCGCGAGTGGAGAAAGGGGCCCCCAGATGTCAGCTGGGTGCCGGGAGCCGGCAGGGTGGAGGAGGGTGGGCGGTGGCTTGTGGCCTTTCCCCGCAGAGGCTTGGCCCGTGGGTGTGGCCTGCAAAGCAAAGGCCAACAGGATCCCGGAAGGGTCGGGGGTGGAGCAAGGTGCGTCGGTCGGGGACCTGCTCCTTAAAGAGACGTTCTCAGTGGGCGTGCCCAGAGGAGGTCACACCGGGAGGGGAGGTTGCGCGCGTGCGCACTAGGCCGCACAGCCGCCATGCCGGAGCCTCACGGTTCTGCGTCCCTGAGGGTGAACGAAGCTTTTGCCGCACGCTACAGCCGTTACCGGGAGCGTGAGGAACTGCAGCGGCGTGAGTGAGGGGCGCCTGCGCAGGCCGGGATGTGGGGCTCTGGGGGAGGGTGCATCAGGTGATGGTGGCTGCGGGGAACCCGTGTGTACCCTACAGTGAAGGATCGCTATGGGGATCCGGACGGCGGCGGCGACTCCAGCTCCGAGTCTGACTCCAGCGACGAGCATGTGGTAAGGTTCTACCACCAGGCTTCCCATCTTACCTAGATGTACTTGGGGCTTTCCCTGACCCGGCTGGGTTGTCTGGGAGCGTTCAAGACCCGCCTCCATCCTTTGAGTGACGGGCATTTCCCCCCAGCCCAGGAATCACCCTTGTTTCTGGAAGAGATTTCAAATCTCCCACCCACTGAGCTCTCGCTGGGGTGCTATATCCTAAGGGTGGATTTATCTTCTAACCCCTTGAGTGACAGATAGTCCCTTCCTAGTAGTCACTAAATCTTTCTGCTTTCTTTACTTGGCTTCAAGCCTCAAGCCTCGCACAGCACTACTTAGATACACAGAGGGAGTCTGGCCCTGCGCTCATAGGGTCACACATCCCAAGACCTGCATCCCAGTCCCTTGAGTAACAAGCAGCATTCTCCCTGTACCTAGGGAATTGCCAAATCCTCCCTGCTTCCCCAAAAGGACAGAGCCTTAATCACATAGGGGCTATGGGAACGATAGGACCCACACCCTAGATCCTTGAGTTACCAGCAGCACCCGCCCCATGCCTAGAAGACACCAAATCCTCACTACTTGACTCCAGGCCGCCCATCAATTTGCAGGAGGTAGCTTCCCCTAACTCAATAGAGTCCCAAGGCAGTTCCATGATACCTCCCCCATCCCTTAAGTGACAGCCAGTGCCTTACCCATCCCTAGGGATTGTCACATCTCCTGTGATATGACTTATCACTTTATCCTCCATCACAGATTGACCCCACATCTTGATTAGTGGTCCAACCCTTCTGTCCCCTAGGGACCACTCTTCCCATTCCCCATTTAGCAGCCCTGTCTGTCCACAGCAGCTTTAATCGTGACCTTCTAGTGGTCCACCCAAGAGCACTCCCAACGCACCTGCTCTGTTGCCCAGCCTGTCCTTTTCAGGACAGACCTCCTTGTCCTGCTCTTCCTTTACCCATTGTCCCAAGCCTCTTTCTGACCACATGTGCCCAGCACCATACCTGCCTCTCTTCATCTGGACTCCTCTTCCTCCCCCACGGGTCCCTGCTGTATCTGTCCTCCTCACCAGCCCCTCCTCTGCTGTGCCGGCCTTCCTTCTGAAGTCAGCTCCACTCCTTTTCCTGCTCTAGGAATTTGACCCCCAGCAGGAGAGAGACTTTTACAGGACTCTGTCCTTGCTGAAGAAAAAGGACCCCCGAATTTACCAGAAAGATGCTACCTTCTATCAGAGGACAGGTATGGAGGGGGCTGCTTCTCTAAGTACCAGAATGTTGATGGAATTCAATTGTTTTCCATCCTGAGTGAGGTGGCAGACACCACAGTGGTGGTGAATAGGCCATAATCCCATCACTGGGGAGGCAGAGGCAGACGGGTCTCTGTGATTTTGAGGTCAGCCTGCTCTATAGAGTGAGTCCAGGACAGCCAGGTTATACCGAGAAACCCTGTTTGAAAAAACCAAACAAAGCAAAGTGAGTGGATGCATTTGAGGAATGTCACTGGCAAGGTAACCTCTGGCATCCATGTGCACTTAAGAAAGCTATCTCTATGAATTTATAAGTCTAAAATACCAGGCCAGAAATGCTTGCTTGCTTGCTTATTTATTTATTTATTTATTTATTTATTTATTTATGGTCATTTCTCAAGCCAGGCAGTGGTGGTTCATACCTTTAATCCCAGTACTTGGGAGCAGAGGCAGGCAGAACTCCGTAAGTTTGAGGCCAGCCTGGTCTAAAAAGTGGGTTCTAAGACATCTTCAAAACTACAGAGAAACTCTGTCTCGAAAAACAAAAACAAAAACCAACAACAACAAAAAAAGGATCATTTCTCATGTAACCTAGACTAGCTTCTAACATTATGTAGCCAAGAATGTGAATGAACTTCTGATCCCCCTGCCTCCACCCTCCTGAATACTAGAATACTGAACAGGTGTGTGCCACATAACTGAAATTGAACAAAGAGCCTCGGACTTGATAGGCAAACACTATCAATTTAGCTATATCTGTATCTAAAGATTTTGTTTGGTTGATTGGTTTTTTTTCTTTTGTACATAGTGAGTTTTAGTTTAGCCTGGGCTACATTATACTCTGTCCCTGGAAAAATATAGAGTAGAATTAGGATGATTTACGATTTTAAAATTGGAAGTGACTGGCAGGGATTCAGAACTCATGTCTGCTCCCAGCCCTGCCCATGGGATTCTCTGCCTGGGGAAGAGGGCAGTTAGGGCAACAACAGGTATCTTTTCACTGGCCCACAGCCGAAACCTCGTCTTCAGAGAGTGAGGAGAAGCCAACAGCCTCGGGCAAGCAGAAGAAAGTCGGCAAGCAGAAGAAAGTCGAGCCCATGTACCTGAAGGACTACGAGAGGAAGGTCATCTTAGAGAAGGAGGGGTAAGGAGGCCCTCAGCCCACCTGTTAGCCGCCAGCTCTCTGGGGACCATGAGGTGTTTTGGGCTGGTTTTGCTGGTGGTGGGTTTTTGTTGTTGGTTGTGGTATTTTTTTGTTTTGTGACAGGGTTTCTCTGTGTATCCCTGGCTGCCTGGAACTCACTCTGTAGACCAGACTGGCCTCGAACTCAGAGATCCATCTGTTCCTTCCTCCTGAGTTCTGGGATTAGGCATGTGCCACTATATCTGATCTTTTTAACATTCTTTTTTTTTTTTTTGGTTTTTTGAGACAGGGTTTCTCTGTGGTTTTTGGAGCCTGTCCTGGAACTAGCTCTTGTAGACCAGGCTGGTCTTGAACTCACAGAGATCCACCTGCCTCTGCCTCCCGAGTGCTGGGATTAAAGGCGTGCGCCACCACCACCCGGCTCTTTTTAACATTCTTAATTTTATTTATTTATCATTCTTTTTAATTTTCTTTTTATTTTATGTGCATTGGTGTTTTGCCTAAATTTATGACTGTGTGAGGATGCCAGATCCCCTGGAATCGGAAGTATAGACAGTTGTGAGCCACCATGTGGGTGCTGGGAGTTGAATCAGGACCTCTGGAAAAGCAGCCAGTACTCTTAGCTTTTGAACCATCCCTCCAGCCCCCAATTTAACATTCCGAATTTACTTATTTTCCATAGTACATGTTCAAATTGGATAAATTCTGGAGTCTATTCTCCGCTTCCACCATGTGGGTGCCAGTGATCAGATCTCAAGTCTTCAGGTTTGGCATTAAAAGCCTTTACCTGAGCTGGGCAGTGATGGTGCGCACCTTTAATTCCAGCACTCAGGATGCAGAGGCAGGTGGATTTCCATCAGTTTGAGGCCAACCTGGTCTACAGAGTGAGTTCTAGGACAGCTAGGACTACACAGTGATATCCTGTCTCAAAAAACAAACAGGGCTGGAGAGATGGCTCAGAGGTTAAGAACACTCACTGACAGCTCTTCCAGAGGTCCTGAGTTCAATTCCTAGCAACTACATGGTGGCTCACAACCATCTATAATGAGATCTGATTCCCTGTTCTGGCATGCAGGCATACTTGGAGGCAGAATGTTATATACATAATAATAAATCTCTTTTAAAAAAATAAGCAAACAAAAAGCCTTCACCTGCTGAGCCATCTTGCCAGCTCTGTTTATTATTATTGTAGGGAGAAGAGTGGCTGGGCGCATGTGCTCATGCCACAGCATGTATATGGAGCTCAGAAGACAGCTCTGGTATCCATTCTCTCCTGCCTTTATATGGGTGGGTCCCAGTTCTCGAATTCAGGTCCTCTGGCTTGCATAGCTTGGGAGGCAGAGGCAGACTGATCTCTGCTAGTTTGATATCAGCCTGGTCTTCATACTAGACCAGCCAGAGCTACCTAGTGAGAGCCTGTCTGCAAAAAAGAGAGAAGAAAAGCCCAAGACTACATAGTAAGGGGAATCCTTTGGAGCAGAACCTCAGTGTTCTGCCCTCAGTCTTAGGCCCCTCCCACCAGGAGCTCAGAGCAGTTCCACACCACATGGGGACAGAGACAGTAGGGCCACTGAGAATATATATGTAGGTCTGTGTACTGCTAAACCCATTGCAATTAGAAATCACTGAAGATTGAGGCCAAACATGGAGATGCTCAACTCTAAGAACTCAAGAGATAAAAGTAGGAAGATGGAGGGGGCTCAAGAGCTGGCTCAGTGGTTAAGAGTACTGAATTATCTTCCAGGGGATCTAGGTTCAGTTCCCAGAACCCATATGGCAGCAGCTCCAGCTGTTTCTAACTCTAGTTCCAGGGGACCCAACATCCTCACATAGACATACATGTAGGTAAAACACCAATGCATGTGGAATAAAAAAGTAAAAAATAAATAAAAACTTAGAGCCAGGCTGTGGGGCTGCACGCCTTTAATCCCAGCACTTGGGAGTCAGAGGCAGATGGATCTGTTGAGTTTGAGGCCATCCTGGTCTCCATAGTGAATTCCAGGATAGCCAGAGGAATACGAGAAGAGAAACCTTGTCTTTAACACACACACACACACACACACACACACACACAAGAAAAAAACAACAACAACAAAAAGAAAGTAGGAGTCTGGGCCAGCCTCCACTATGTGGTGGCCTGTGGGAGGATTAGCAGGTAATGGTGCTTCAGTCCCTGAACTGACTCCCACATGCACATGTGGCATGCATACATACACACATAAACACAATAAATAAATTGAAATTAAAATTTTTTTTTTATTGAAAAAAAAAATTTTCCGCCTCCTCCCCGCCTCCCATTTCCCTCCCCCTCCTCCCGCCCCTGAAATTAAAATTTTTATCTTAGGCTAGAGAGATGGTCTTTTTTGTTTTGTTTTGTTTTGAGACAGGGTTTCTCTGTAGCTTTGGAGCCTGTCCTAGACCTAGCTCTTGTAGACCAAGCTAGCTTCGAACTCACAGAGATCCTCCTGCCTCTGCCTCCCAAGTGCTGGGATTAAAGGCGTGTGCCACCACCTCCCAGCTAAGAGAAGGTCTTTTTTCAAGAAGACCAGGATTTGCTTCCTAATCCTCAGGCCAAGCAGCTCACAACCGTCTATGACTCTGGCACTAGGGGATCCTCCACTTTTGTCCTTCCCAAGTACTGCACTTCCATGCACAACCCCACCAGACACACACACACATGATGAAAGGAGCAACATTTTTAATGTTTTTCAAAATTGGAGAGATGACCCAGCAATTACGAGTGCTTTTTGTTCCCGAAAGTGTTGGTGCACACCTTTAATTCTAGCACTCAGGAGGCAGAGGCGGGTGGATCTCTTGAGTTTGAGGTTAGCTTGGTCTGTAGAGCGAGTTCTAGGACAGCCAGAGCTACAGAGAGAGATCCTTTGGGGTGAGGGGAGTGAGGAGTGTTTGCTGTTATTCCAGAGGACACGAGTTCAATTCCCAGCATCCAAATCAGGCAGCTACCACTTGTCTGTAGTTCCAGGTCCAGGGGATCCAACACCCTCTTCTTACCTGTACAGGCATCCACACACATGTAGCATATAAACACATGCACATATACATAAGTAATATTAAAAAACACGAGGGTCGGTGCTCAGCTGTAAAGAGCACTGACTGACTGCTTCAGAGGACCTGGGTTCAATTCCCAGCACCCACATGGCAACTAACAACTGTCTGTAACTCCAAGATCTAACACCCTCGCACAGACATACATGCAGGCAAAGCACCAATGTACGTTAAAAAAAAAAAGAAGAAGAAGAAATAATTTAAAAAATACGAGGGGCTGAAGAGATGGCTCAGTGGTTAAGAGCATTGCCTGCTCTTCCAAAGGTTCTGAGTTCAATTCCCAGTATCCACATGGTGGCTCACAACCATCTGTAATGTAATGAGGTCTGGTGCTCTCTTCTGGCCTGCAGGCATACATGTAGACAGAATATTGTATACATAATAAATAAATATTTTAAAAAAATACAAGGGTCAGGGGCATAGGCCTCAGTGGACTGCTTTGTCTTCCATGTGCAAAACTATTGGTTTGCTCCTCACTTTGTTTAAATAAAGAGGAAATAAAAGAAAAGGAAAATATTGTGAAGTAAAAATGCATTTATAGCTGAAGAGTTCTAGCCAGTCTGTGGAACACATACCTCTAACCCCAGCACTCAAGAGACAGGAGCAGGAGAGTTGTCATAAGTTTGAGGTCAGACTAGTCAGGTAGCCAGTTACAGACCAGGTAAAACTAGATGCTAAAACCCTGCCTTGGGAGCAAGGGTGGGGTAGACTAAATGACCCTGGGTTAGAACACTTACCATTAAAGCTAGAGGACTTTGTTCAGATCCCTAGCAGCCATGTTAAATGTTGGGCATGGCCAAGCATGTATCTGTCACCCCTATGGATTGCAGGAGCTTGGTGGAACAAGCCTCGCTGCAGCAGTGAGCAATGAGAAAGGCTGTCTCAGAATAACAGTGGAGGAGGGCTGGGTGTGGTTGCACAGCCCTTCAATCACAGCGCTCTGGAAGTAGAGGTAGGGGACTGTCAGCTCTAGGCTACTGTGGTCTACATAGTGAGTTCTAGGCCAGTCAAGACTACTTTTGTCTTTTATGGCTCTCTATTTTTTTCTATTGTTTTTGACACAGCCTCTGCAGCTATGTACATGCAATGTACCTACACATACGCACGCACGCACATTACATACATACACTCACTTATAAAAGATTTCTTTGGGAAAAGGAGATACTAAGTAGACATCAGTGCCTAGTAAAGCCATTGTGAAGTCAAGACATCGTTGAGCTCCCGTGCCTGAGCACTGCATGCTAAAGTCTGTATGGTTCTCTGCACAGCAAGTATGTTGACGAGGACAACTCGGATGGGGAGACTTTTGACCAGAGGCTCAAGGTGGGTAGAAAAATGGCTGGCCAGGGGCTTGAGGGCTCATAACTGGCTTGAGACCCACATCAATTCCTCTTCTGCAGGAAACATCCTCGAAGAGCTACGTAGAAGAACAAAAGCAACTGAAGGAAAGGTGAGCTTGGGTTGGGGTTGGTGGCAACGGGCGCAGGAACTAAGTGGGGACAGGACAGCTGCTGCAGTGCCCGCAGCTTACATCCACAGGGTCAGAGCTCAGGGCTGGTCGTGCACCAGTGCTGAAGTCTCTTCCATGGCGTGTGTAGCTTCCGAGCTTTCGTGGAGGACAGCAGTGATGAGGACAGCGCTGGGGAAGGTGGCTCTGGTTTGCTGCGGAAACACACTAAGAGTAGGGAAGAAAAGGTTAGTGCCTGGGACCTGCTGGGACGCCTGGACTGGAGACGGGGCAGCTGGACTCACGAGGAGCTCACTGCTGGCTTTCCACAGGCCCAGGAGGAAGTAGACTACGTTGAGTGGCTAAAGGGCCAAAAGGAGATCCACAGCTCTGAGACCTTGAAAGAACTGGTGAGTCTTCAGATGTGGTCCCCACGGCCGAATTACCTGGTACAGCTTTGTCTCACCCTCCACTTCCAGGTACCCAAGGACACTTGAGGGACTGGGGTGTGGCTCAGTGGTAGAGCATCTTCCCTGAACCCTCCAGTGAGCAGCTGGTCATGGCTCAAGGGTAGTGCCTACCTAGCATGCACAAGCCCCTGGGTTCCGTCCCCAGCACCAAAAACAATTGGTTGAGGATAAACATGAACGATTTCTGTGCTTCAGTTTCTCAGTGAATAAAATGAGGCAAATACAGGCCAGGTGTGGTTGGCCACATCTGTAATATCAGTGCTCAAGAGGCTAAGACAGGATTGCAGTTAGTGCAAAATCAGCCTGTGCTACACAGCACGACTTGATCCCAAAACGGGAAAAGGCACAGAATGGTGCTACTCTATCTGCTCTAGGTCAACTATGAAATTACAATTCTTGAGGTTCCTCCCCAAGGTACTGAGCTTGTTACACCCTCTCTCCCCATAGACACACCTCAAGGAATACTGGAACAGCCCAGAACTGGATGAGGGGGAACAATTCCTGAGGGATTATATTCTCAACAAACGATACGAAGAGGAGGAAGAGGAGGAGGAAGAAGAAGAAGAAATGGAGGACGGGTGAGTAGCCACCTCCTCTTCCCAGCGTGTTACTCAGTTACTCTCCGGCATCCAGGCCAGGCAACAATGGGCACTGAGCTTGGGTTTTGTTTTTTTGGTTTGTTTTTTGAGAGGTTTCTCTGTGTAGCCCTGGCTATTCTGGAGCTCGATCTGTAGATCAGGCTAGCCTCAAACTCACAGAGATCCGCCTGTATCTGCCTCCCAACTGCTGGGGTAAAAGGTGTGCATCACCAACTGCCTGTTTTTTTTTTTTTTTTTTTTTTTTTTATTTATTTATTATGTATACAATGTTCTGTCTGCATGTATACCTGCCCGCCAGAAGAGAGCACCAGATCTCATAGCCACCATGTGGTTGCTGGGAATTGAACTCAAGACCTCTGGAAGAGCAGCCAGTGCTCTTAACCTCTGAGCCATCTCTCCAGCCCCTGGCTTTTTTTTTAAATTATTATTTCTAAATTTCTTCATTACATTTATGTGTTTGCAGGGGTGGGGCTTCACTCGTGGGAGTCAGTTCCCTCCTTCTACTGTGTGGTCCCATCAGACGGAACTCAGGCTCTAGGGCGTCAGCACACACCTGCTAAACCAGCTGACCAGCCCGTTCATTGTAGAGTTCTTGTGGGGATAATACAAGCTGGTGTCTGACCCGGGATCTTTGGTGTTCCTGAGCCTTATAACTCCGTCATGTCCTTCAGGGTTCCCGGACCCCCAGTCCAGCTGGCAGTGGACGACTCCTCGGATGAAGGGGAGCTATTCCTGAAGAAGCAGGAAGACTTTGAACACAAGTACAACTTCCGCTTTGAGGAGCCTGACTCAGCCTCGGTGTGTGCCAAGGCCTGGGTCAGGGAGGACACGGCTGCCCAAGGGTCTGGAGCTTCAGCCCCATATGATCTCTGAAGTCCCTCTGGGCTCCTCTCCTGCCCACAGGTCAAGACGTACCCACGTAGCATTGCATCATCTGTGCGTCGCAAGGATGAGCGCAGGAAGGAGAAGAGGGAAGAGACTAGGGAGCGGAAGAAGAGGGTGAGTGTGGCTAGTTGTGGCAGTGCGTGCCAGAGATTCCCAGCCCTCCAGAGCTAAGGCACAGATACTGAAAATTTTGGGCCTGCCCCAGCTAAGTCGAGAGTTCAAGGCCAACCTGGGGAACAAAATTACAGAAGAAAAAGAAGGTGGTAGTGCATACCTTTAATCCCAACACTCAGGAGGCAGAAGCAGGAGAATCTCTTGAGTTTTAGGTCATGATGGGCTATGTCAAAATAATAATAAAATAAATAGTAAAACTAAGCTGGCATGGTGCTAGTCACCTGTATTGCCAGTACTGGGAGGCAGAGGCAGGGCACCACAAGCTCAAGGTCAGCCTGGTCTACAGAAAGAGTTCTATGCCATCTTCAGCTACTCAGTGGCTAGAACACTAGTGTGTGCAAAGCATTGGCTTTCGCCTAAGCACTGAAGGGATCCCTGCAAGAACCAGGCATAGCAGACAATGCCTGTCTTCTCAGAGCTCAGGACCTGGAGGCAGGAGTATCCCTAGTTAAAGGTCAGCCTGAGCTTCCTGAGAGCCTGTCTCAAAGAAAATGGGAAAGTGCTTGTATTGGGAGGCCCCGTCTGCAAGGTTCTGCCTCTCAGGAATGCTGAGCTTCTTTGTCCCACAGGAGAAGGCCAGGAAGCAGGAGGAGCTGAAACAGTTAAAGAACCTAAAAAGGAAGGAGATTCTGGCCAAGCTGGAGAAGCTGCGGCAGGTCACTGGCAACGAGACACTGGGCCTTGAGGAACAGGACCTGGAGGATGACTTTGACCCTGCCCAGCATGACCAGCTCATGCAGGTATGCTCGGGAACTTGTTAGTGGGACCAGAGGTCACCTCCTGGCTATGTGCTCTCAAGAAATGATTTGACCTCTCAGGACCTTTCCCTTGCTTTAATGTAAGGCCTACTGGAGCAATGCCTTGGACCAAGGAAAGGACTGGAAGGGCTGGCCCTAGAGGAATGGTGGGCTACATACAAGGCTCCTGCATGACTTCAGGGCCTGCCTGGGATACATAGTGGACTGGCTACATAAAATCTGGAGAGGGGTCAGCATGTGAAGGGAGGGGCATGGTTCAGTGGTAGAAACCTGCCTACAGTCTCCCAGTGAGGGTCTGGGGCATGATTATGGTAGAGCAATTCCATCCCTAGCTTTGGGTTCTAGCCCCAAGTGCCAAAAAAATTGAGGTGTGGGGAAAAAACCCACCCAAACTAATGAATGACCCAGGTTAGCGCATGGCACGTGCAGTCAGCTGTTTTCTTAGTGACTGTGGGGCTGGGAGGCTATAACTCAGCCACCACCTGTTGGCTATCAGGAGCGCTCCAAACTGTACACTAGATACAGAAAATAGTCACAGTTCTGTCAGTCTGACGTCGTGCACTCAGGAGGTGGGGCAAGTGGATCACAGTGTCAAGGCTAGCCTCTACTACGTAGTGAGTTTAGGCCAGCCTGGCCTACATGAAACCCTGTCTCCTAAAACCAAACAGTAGACTGGTGAGCTATGCTAGCATTGGCATGGAGAAGCTGAGCTGCAAGTGTGCGGATTCTGCTGTCTTAGGCCTGGCTTTTCCTTGCAGAAATGCTTTGGAGATGCCTTCTATGGCACGGCGGAGGAAGAGAAGCCACAGTTTGAGGAAGAAGAAGGCCTCGAAGGTGCGTGTCCTTACAAAGCTGGGGACCAGGGCTCAGGTGTGTAACCTATGTGCTGTCCTTACTCTGCCTTCTGTGGAACCAGATGACTGGAACTGGGACACATGGGGCGGACCTGAAGAAGACGGAGGCTGGAGTCAGCAGGGGCTGCACTGTGAGGACCCTGACTTTAATGTAAGTACCACTGATCTGAGGTCCAAGTAGGGTGCAGTTGGCAGAGCAGATTTCCATGACCCAAGCTCCATCCCAGCCTCTGAGATGGAGCTCAAGGCTTGGCTGCACAGCATGTTTGAGGCCTGCATGGGCTGTGAGACCTTAAGGACAGTGAGTGTCCAGAGGGTGTTTAGGACTGGCCTGATTTGACCAGCACTTCCTGACAGATGGACGCTGACTATGACCCCAGACAACCTCGGAAGAAGCTTCGTGAGGCCCCCTCCACAGGCAAGAAGAAGCGCAAGTCCCCCTTTGCAGCTGCAGTGGGGCAGCAGAAACCCATGTTTGACCCTGGTAAGGTACAAGGCATGATGGGCAGCATGGGAGCATGGCTCCCAGGGCCTTGAACATGCAACACCCTGGCTGTATCTCCTGAGCAGGGGACAAGACCTTTGAGGAGTACCTGGATGAGTACTACCGGCTGGACTATGAGGACATCATCGACGACATGCCTTGTCGCTTCAAGTACCGCACTGTGGTGCCCTGTGACTTTGGGCTCAGCACCGAGGAGGTTAGAACCAGGGCTGGCAGGGAAAGTAGAGAAGCCCAGAGAATGGGAGGTGAATATTCACTGTGGAGAGGCAAGGTCTGGACTTCAACTAAGAAGAGTTAAATAGTGCTAATGTAGGCCAGCATTAGAGAGGGTGAGGTGGGTAGGGCTCTACGGTGAATTACAAGCTAGCCTGAGCTGTGCAATGACTTTCAAAAAAAGAGCCGGCATGGTGGTACAAGCAGGAGAATCAGGAAATCCAAGGCCAGCTTGAGCTACATGAGACCCTGCCTCAAAAACAGGAAAAACACTAAACTCAGTTGTCCCCAACTCTGAGTGACTGAGGCTTGAGGCTGGCCCCAGAACCACACAGCAGACGCCTTCTTCCTCATGCAGATCCTTGCAGCTGATGACAAGGAACTGAACCGCTGGTGTTCCCTAAAGAAGACCTGCATGTACAGGTGACAGCAGGGGAATGGGGATGGGGGGAGCCCGCAAGTCTGCACAGCTTCTGGAACACCCCTGACCCACAGGTCAGAGCAGGAAGAGATGCAGGAGAAGCGGGCGTACAGCCAGAAGGCCCAGAACTTGTGGAAGAAGAGACAGATCTTCAAATCACTGTGCCAGGAAGAGTAAGCACGGGCCTGGGGAGGATGGTAGCAGCAGGGCCAGCTGACACCCAGCTGTGGCATCTTTAGACCAGTTACTGTTCTTCTCAGTAAGGTCACTTTATGGCTCAAAGGCTGAGCTCATGCATGACACACTCAGAATAAGGATCAGTGGACCTGGACACGTGGTACACACCTGCAGTCCTAGCACTAGGGAGGCAAAGGCAGGGTTTATGAGTTTGAAGCAAGCCCGACTCCACCGCAACAGCTTGTCATTATGGGGTGAAGACTGTGCTTATTTCATTAAAGACTGGCTGTCTTTGGCATTCCCTATGCAGACCAGGATGGTCTCCCTCTGCCTCACAAGGCTAGGATTGGAGGTGTATGCCACCACATCTGGTGAGACTGCTTAGCATGATTCAAGTTCCGAGTTTCATCCAAAGCCTGAACAGAGTAATTCTTAGAAGTACCTTACAGGCTTGTTAGCTGTTGTAAGGATGATTGTCGTTCCTTACTATAAACTCAGTTGAGACACACTCTTACCGTACTTAAGTTACAAGGAGCTGACTAACAAATGGCTTCAGCTAGTCCAGCTAATTTGTAGCTGTCATATTTATGACAGTTGTCTCAGGAAGCTGAGGCCATCGGGGTCCATAGTGAGACTATGGGCTGGGGCAGGGTTACCTGACAGTAGAAAGCCCTGGGCTCTATCCCAGCACTGTATAAACCAGAAGGATCTGAGTTCAAGGCCAGTGGTGGTCTACAGTAGTGAGCTCTGGGACAGCCAGAGCTATCTATATTAGTGAGATGGACTCAACACTTCACCCCTATCCCCCCCCCCCCAAAAAAAAGCAAAGCAGGATCAGAAGTTAAAGGGCATCTTTCAGTATGCAGAGTTTGAGGCTAGCCTGGCTTATACGAGACCCGCCTCAAACAATGAAAAAGTGGGGGATCATTGCCTGTTTTGAACAGCAAGCTGACCTGAACTTTGACTTTTTCTCCTATAGGACACACATGCCCACAGAAGCCACAGGGAAGTCACGGGGCAAGGCCAACCCACAGGAACAGCTACCCATGCCTGATGGAACCTGTGGGAAGAGGCTCCAGTCTGAGAGCCAGGTAGCCAAGGAGTTGGCACACACAGCCAGCCCAGAGAAGCCAGCTTCCCAGAGGCAGAAGAACAAGAAGGCCAGGCTGTTGGGCCCCACGGTGACACTTGGAGGTCACAAGTTCAGCCGACAGAGATTGCAGGCCTTTGGTCTCAACCCCAAAAGGCTGCACTTCCGCCAGTTGGGTCGCCAAAGGAGGAAACAGCAGAGCCACCCGTGAGGGCCACAGGTTACCTCCACAACCAAGTTGTTGGCTATACACCTCCCAAACCTGTCTAAATCTGGCTGCAGGCAAGGCTGCTGCTGTCTCTTGTCAGTGTAGGAACAGGCTGTCGGAGCTGTGTACAAGTCAGCCTGAAAAGTCAAGCAACCCCAGCGTGTTCAAGTCTGTATCTTTATCAGCCTCCACCCAGCAGTCAGTCGGCTCTCCAGGACAGGGGCTTTGGGACCAGTGAGTACAGTGATCCAGTGCAGGCTACAGAACTTGAATCAGGCCCTGAGTGAGTGCCCTGGAGCCCACTCTCCATCCCTGGCTCCTGAGGGGGCTTGGGGGCAGCTAAAGGGCACAACCCCAACCTGGGGGCCTAGACAGGTCTCAGCTGTGTTCGGGAGGATGGGGGACATGAGGACAGGGAATCCAGCACTGCCATCGGAGTTCCAGATCCCATACCTGACATGACATAAATAAAAAAATAAATAGTCTGGCATCTTTCCCCATCCCTTCCCACTATAAAAACACAAAGTCCTCAGAGCTGGGCCGTTTGGCCTTCAGGAGGCGTCCTGTGCAAGGCAGCCGCAATGTGGGCTGTGAGAGCTGGGTGCAGAGGGCATCCAGGCTGTGGTCCTGAGCGTGGCCCTCAGCCACAGTGAACATGGGGTACCGCTCTGTGGCTGAGGAGGAGCTGAGGATCTGCAGAAGGAAAAGAGAGTGGTCTCAGTTCAGGGTCATCCAGAATCAGCTGCAGCAACTGAACAGTGCACAACCAACTGCTCAGCCTGTGAACAGCTGCCCTGGAACTAGTGGTGAGCACCCAGGTACCCTCCCCCCACCCCAGCAGTGACCCTTCATTTTGCTCTCCTATTCTGGGCTGAGCGTCCTGGTGGTGGACAAAAGAAGCTTGATTGAAAAAGTCTACCTCGATGTCAAGCACAGGCAATGTGCTACTGTCCCAGATCTGTGTTTGTCAGCACATGGTAGGCAGGACGCCACTAAGACAGCCCCACAATTATAGCTTACCCTCATCAGCTCCGAGCAGAGAGTCTCAAACTCCTTCCTGTTCCCAGCGTAGAACCCGACAGTGCAGCTGGGGTCCATCTTGGCAAAGGCCATCTTGCGAGGTGAGTTGCAGTGAAAGGACTGAGCAGATGGGAGAGATTTGAGGTACCCCAATTTTGTGACTGTGCCTGCAGCTCCCACCCAAAGCCACCATCTCACCTCCAGGGGAAAGTCAGCCTGGCTGACGTCCACAGTAGGCTGGCAGTAGTGGGGATCCAAGTAGAGCAGGAAGTCATCTGTGGGGGGGTTGGGGAGGGGCAAATGTAAACTGGGGTGGGAAGAGGAAGGCAGAAGGCTGTGACCTCGGAAAGGTGCCATGGCTTACCCTGGTAGCCAATGAAGTACAGTGAATGCCGGGGCTTGCCCCCCATGATGCCCAGGCAGAGTTCTGACCGCAGAAGCTCCTGTAGAGACAAGATAGCTGGCAGTTACAAAGCCAGGGGACTCACTGAGCAGCCACCATGCTAAACAAACTAGCCTGACGGCACTGACATTCTAGAACAGAAACATAGCTGCAGATGTGAAGACTATGGGAAGGGCTACGTACCTTAACAGGTTTTTAATTTTTGTTTTTCTAAGGGTTTCACTATGTAGTCCTCACTATCCTGGAACCTGCTGTGTAGAGCAGGCTGGCCTCAAACGCAGACATTTACCTCCCTCTGCATCCCAAGTGCTGGTGGGCCGGTATATGTGTCTATCTGTGCGTTGGTTCTGCATCTTAGTGCAGTGTGTGAAAAGAGGGTGTTAGATTACGTGTGCTGTGAATCAAACCTGGTCCTTTCCACGAGCAATGTTCTCACCACTGAGCCATCTCTAACCCAGTGGTTCACAACCTTCCTAATGCTGTGACCCTTTAATACAATCCCTCATGCTCCCCAGCAGCCATAGAATTATTTTCATTGGGGCTGGAGAGATGGCTCAGTGGTTAAGAGCATTGCTTGCTCTTTCAAAGGTTCCGAGTTCAATTCCAGCAACCACAAGGTGGCTCATAACCATCTATAAAGAGGTCTGGCACCCTCTTCTGGCCTTCAGGCATACAGACAGAATATTGTATACATAATAAATAAATAAATATTAAAAAAAAGAATTATTTTCATTGCTACTTCATAACTGTAAGTTTGCTATTCTTATGAATTATTATTATTATTATTATTATTGGTTTTTCGAGACAGGGTTTCTCTATAGCTTTGGAGCCTGTACTGGAGCTAGCTCTTGTAGACCAGGCTGGCCTCGAATTCAGAGAGATCCGCCTGCCTTTGCCTCCCGAGTGCTGGGATTAAAGGCGTGCGCCACCACCGCCACCACTGCCTGGCATGAGTAATTATTATTATTATGTTGATATCTGCATTTTCTGATGGTCTTAGGTGACCCCATGACAACCCCCAAAGGGAATGAGAACCACTACTCTTTTTTTTTTTTTTTTTGTTTTTCGAGACAGGGTTTCTCTGTGGTTTTGGAGCCTGTCCTGGAACTAGCTCTTGTAGACCAGGCTGGTCTCGAACTCACAGAGATCCACCTGCCTCTGCCTCCCGAGTGCTGGGATTAAAGGCGTGCGCCACCACTGCCCGGCTGAACCACTACTCTTATAACCACTTTTTACCTTGTTTTTGTTTTGTTTTTTCTAAAATAGGACCTCACTCTGTAGGCCAGGCTGGCCTTGAACTCACAGAGATCCACCCACCTCTACCTTCCAACTCTACCTTCCAAGTGCTGTGATTAAAAGTGTGCACCACCACTGCCCAGCACTTTTTTTTTTTTTGATAGACTCAGTATAGCTAAGGCTTGCCTTAAACTTCTGATCTTCCTTGCATCCACTACCTCCCTACTACTAACTATAGTACCTGGAGTGTAGCAAGAGGACAGATTTTGAGTCAGTCTCCCTATGGAACCCAGACTGGCCTTCAGCACTAGATTTTCTTGTCTCAGCCTCCAGGACTACAGGAGTATGACAGGAAGTTTTATTGAATTACTTTGGTGCTGGGAGGAAAGCCTGGCCTTGCAAATGCTAAAAAAGTGCTCTGATACAGCTCTCCAGACCCACTTCACAGCCAGCACTTTTCATGGAGAGACTTGTTAGCAAAGAGCTAGCAGGGCTGGGTTTGTGTGTGGGGAGTCTCCCGTGAAGGCAGAAGAGTGAAGGCCTTTGAGAAAGAATGTTGTGCAAGCCGGGCAATGGTGGTACACACCTTTAATCCCAGCACTCAGGAGGCAGAGGCAGGTGGATCTCTGAGTTTGAGGCCAGCCTGGACTATAAGAGTTAGTTCCAGGACAAGCTCCAAAGCTACAGAAAAACCCTGTCTTGAAAAAAAACAAAAAAATGTGCAAACACCACACTGGTCAGTGTAGCTGGGAATGAACAGTGCAGAGGGGTGAAGGTGACAGGTGAAATGGTGCCTTCATCTTACAGAAGGAACTTGGTTGTCCTGAGTGCAAACATGCCAGGGGCTTTCTGGTTGAGCCTGTCAATGCTGCCCCTTTCCCTGAGACTTCTCTAGCTCCTCAGGTAATCTCTAGAAGGCCAAGGAGGGGCTTTCCTCTGGCTCCACTGGAACCTCCCCAGCCCTTTAAAGTCCACATTGAAATGCCAACCTTTTTTGTTTTGTTTTTCAAGACAGGGTTTCTCTGTAGCCGTGGCTGTCCTGAACTTAGAGAGATCCTCCTGCCTATGTCTCCTGAAAGCTGGAATTAAAAATGTGTACCACAACTACCTGGCTCAAGTGCCAAACTTTTGTTGATGGGGCCTCCCTCACAGCTTAGGCTGCCCTTGAACTTGCTAAGTAACTGAGTTTGGCCTTTGAGTCTAGTTCCTTCTGCCTCAGCCTCTCAAGTGCTTGGATTCAGGAAGACAGGTCTGTTTTTAATAAGAAAATATATTTACTTGCTGGGGATTAAACTCAGGTGTGAGTGTGCAACCTGGCACAGAGCTCCACCTTGAGCTCCTTCCCCAATCTTCCAGAACATTCCAGCTTGTTCTCAAACAGAATGTTCACTTTACTACACAACACACTCTGAATTGGCTCATTTCACTGGGTTTGAATCCTAGCCCCCAGGATAGTAAATGGATCAGCTGCAGCTGTTTCATGACCTGCATTTGGCCCCAGAACCTCTATCAAAAAGTATGGTAGAATGTGCATGTAATTGTCTCATAAAACAAGGTGGGGTGGTGAGACGGCTCAAAGGATAAAAGCACTTGCTGACAAACACAAGGGCATGAGTTCAAAACATCAGTTCCTACATAAAAACCAAGGTACAGCCACACATGCCTGTAACCTGGTACTGTCGGGGCAGAAATGGGGACTGCTGGCTGCTACCCCAGCTCCAAGGCTAGTGAGAGACCCTGTCACACAAAAAAGCAGAGTGACGGAGTAGAAACCCTGTGTCTTCTCTCACTTCTGCATATACACACCACATACATTTACACGGACACACACAACAGAAAGGTCCAAAGAAGGACACCCATGGTTGACCCCGACTGTTAAATGTGGAGACCCCAGGCAGAGGTGCACACCAGGAGACACTTACCTTCACACAGGGCACATACACGGGGTTAAGGGTCTCACCACCCAGGCGTACAGGCACCAGGATAACCACAGACTTCCACTCAGCTGTGGGGTCTGGCCACGACACCAGGCGTGCCACATCTGCCTTGTACACTGTGGGGACAGGGACAGGTCAGCAGATCACTTTTCTGCCCAGCCTTCAAGCCCCAGGAGCACACCAGAGTTGCAACCCTGGGTGAGCAAAGAACGCTCATCAGCAAAGAACGCATTCCTAGTGCACCACGTTCCAGATAATCCTGGAGCCTCCAGGCGTTAAGAAAGAGTGAGGACCTGAGGAGTTCATGTGTCCCCGACGGGCCTAGAATTCTAGGTAACCAGAATGACTGAGCCCTGACCATCCTGCCTCAAGTGCTGAGATTATAGGTGTGTGCCACCAAACTGGGCTTATACAGTGTTCAATATGGAACTCAAGGCTTTATGCATGTCAGGGAATTGCTCTACCAGCTGAGCCATAATCCTAGTAATGCAGGGATTCTGAGACGTACCAGCATGCCTCACTTTATTTATTTATTTGTTTGTTTGTTTGTTTATTTGGTTTTTCGAGACAGGGTTTCTCTGTGGTTTTGGAGCCTGTCCTGGAACTAGCTCTTGTAGACCAGGCTGGTCTTGAACTCACAGAGATCCGCCTGCCTCTGCCTCCCAAGTGCTGGGATTAAAGATGCCTCACTTTAAACTTGGGGTGCTGGGGATTAATTTCAGAGCTTTGTGTGTCAGTGTACATAAACCCTTTACCATTAAATCACGTCCCCAGCCCCACCCAGCCCCTCATGTGTGGCTGGATATTCACGTGTGTATGGATGTCTATGCCTATGTGTGGACTCTTGAGGTCAGAGGGCAGAGGGCAACCTTCAGTCTTGTTCCTCAGGACCACCCCACCTTGGTTTTTGAGACAAGGTCTCTGACTGGCCTGAGGCTGGCTGCCGAGAGCCTCAGGGATCGCCCCATCTACACCTGCTACAATGCCTAGACTCTGGTGATGGAACTCAGTTCTTCAGTTCTTTGCAACTGAGCTGTTTCCTTACTCCACACAAAAGTGTGTGTGCACACGCCTTGGTTTTGTTTTGAGACAGGATTTCTCTGTGTAACAGCTCTGGCTGTTCTGGAACTCGCTCTGTAGACCAGGCTGGCCTCTAAAGGAGTGCAACGGTTTTTGGTTTTTTGTTTGTTTGTTTGGTTTTTTAAGACAGGGCCTTACTATGTAGTTCTGGCTGTCCTGGAACTTATTATGGAGACCAGGCTGGCCCAGAACTCACAAAGATCTGCCTGCCTCTGCCTCAAATATTAGGATTAAAGGTGTGTGCCACCACTCCTGGTCCAAAAGGCTCCTTTTAAACTGCAATCTTCTACAGGCAGAAGGTCTGGAAGTCAAGGCTATTCTCTTAATTCTTAAATATGACTTTGAGGCTAGGTTGGGCTATGAGACCCTAGCTAAACACACGCAAAGCTATATATAGTCAGCTGACTTGGAAGAAAACAACAGCTAACATTCGGTCAATCTGCTGTGAGCACTTTTTTATTAATTCATTTGTATGTGTCAGTTCTCTTCTTTCAACCATGGGGGTTCAGGAATCCAAGCCACTTCCTCAGGCTCAGCAGCAAAAACCTTTGCCAAATGAGCCTTTGCCTATTTGGGCCTTTTGTAAAAAAAATGCATTATTGTGTGTCTGTATGTGACCATGAAGGGATGTACATTACACAGCACACAACTGGACCTTAGAAAACTCAGCTGCAGGGTCAGACTCTAGCTGCCAGGCTTTGCCACACCTTCACGCACTAAGCCATCTTGCCAACCCAGTAGTTTTTTGGATCACTGAGTCACTAAATCCTGACACCTGATGAGCCCAAGGAGCCCAAACTTCAGACATATCAGAATAGTTTTTAGTTAAGAGTGAACCGGGCTCATGGGATGGTCGAGCAGGTAAAGGCCCTGATGCCAAGCATAATGCCCCAGGTTTGATCTCTAGAACCCACAGGAGAATACCCACTCCCCTACCATGTTAAATGCACCATGACACAGGCCCACCCCAAACACACAAGTAAATAAACGTAGTTTTTTGTTTTTTTTAAAGTGAGGCTGGCATGAAGAAGGGTGAAGAGAAGAGAATTTCTCGTCCCGAAGCCCTCATCTGACTTTCTAGTTCTGCAGGAGAGGGACCCTGACTACACCTCCACAGATTGTACCTAGAGTCTATATCCAAATGCCCTGCACTCCAGAACTTACATTAGCCCCTGAGGAATGAGGGCCTGGGGTAGCACTGGCTCCAGTTAGAAGCTTGCTCCCAGCCTCACCTGTGCAGTCCTGAGAGACGTACACCGCCAGGTGGGTGACCTCCGAGCAACTCTCCACAGCTTTCCTGAGGACAGGAAAGCAGACAGGCTTGAGTCCCTGGGGTAACCAGCAGCCCCATCTGCCCTGCAAAGGATCTCACCTGAGGATGTGTGCCACCACAGAGGGCCCGTACCAGTCTCCTGCCTTCTTGCCAGAGCTCTGCCCATGTTCCACTAGCCGATGTAGCCCAAAGGGGGCCTGGGGATGGTCAGCAAACCAGGACACAATCCGCCGGTGCCAACGATCCTGCTCCATCTCCAGTGTACCCTGGGTCCACCGTGGTGGCACACGACGACCAGGCCCTTGGTAGCGGCTGGGAGAGGCAGGCCCTGGCATCTCAGAAGAAGCTACTCCTGTGCCGTCCACCCACCTCCAGTCTGCAGAAGAGATGAAGTTTGTAGTTAAAACATGTAGTGTGTGGGGACAACCTTCCTATTCCCTCTTATTTGACATGTAATCCTAGCACTCAGGTAAGTTCCAAACTGACCTACCATTTTCTTTTTTTTTTTCTTTTTTTTTTTTTTTTGGTTTTTCGAGACAGGGTTTCTCTGTGGTTTTGGAGCCTGTCCTGGAACTAGCTCTTGTAGACCAGGCTGGTCTCGAACTCACAGAGATCCGCCTGCCTCTGCCTCCCGAGTGCTGGGATTAAAGGCGTGCGCCACCACCGCCCGGCCTGACCTACCATTTTCAAACACACACAAAGCTCATTTTTTAAAATAAAATTTTATTTACTTTTAGCTTCTGTACAGGGGTGTTTTGCTTCCAAGTATTTCAGAGCTCTGCGACAGCCTGGTACTCAACACCAGAAGGGGTTGCCAGAACCAGAAACTGCAGTTCCCTAGGGGTATAAGCTGCCATGTGGGTGCTGGGAATCAAACCCAAGTTCTCTGCAAGAACAGTAAATGATCTTACAGCTGAGCCATCTTCCAATTCCTAATAAGTTTTTTTTTTTGTTTGTTTTGTTTTTGAGACAGGGTTTCTCTGTGTAGCCTTGGATGTCCTGGAAAACTCTCTGTAGACTAGGCTGGTTTCAAACTCCCAGAGACCTGCCTTCCTCCACCTCAAGTGCTGGGTTAAAGGTGTGGTAGCACATGCTTCTTAATTTTTTGAGAAAGATTTTCATGTAGTCCAGGGAACTGAGCTTGCACTGCTGTCTCTAGGGACTTGCTTCATGCCCAACTGAAGTCTTACAACTGAAGTCTTACTTTACTGACATATATATATGTGTGTGTACACACACACACACACACACAACTCACCTCTAGGCAGAAAATGCAAGAGCAAGCCCTGGGCCAGCATCATTTGACCACTTCGTAACATACATCCCCAGCCACAGTCTGAGGTCAGGCTGCCCCCAGATAAGGGTGGGAAGTCCCGGCGATATGTAAGCCATAGTCGAGATACAAAGTCTCTTTGAAACCGCTGGATGTCACCTATGAGAGTCAACTAGTCAGCTTGTCGACCAAGGAGAACCCCATGAGAGACACCCCCCCAACCCTCGCCCCAGGTTGGACATCTCACCCTCTCCCTCGAAATGGTAGCGTCGCCCACAGAGGTGAACAGTAGAGATCTTGCTGAAGCTGGTCCGGCTTTTAACTGCCCAACCTGGGGAGACACAAAGCAGCTCCCAGCAACTTAAAGCACTCAAGAATCAGCAATGGGCCTTCCATCCCACAACGGTGAGATGGGCCTGGTGCTAGCTGAGAATCTTGGGGCAGCTGTGCAAAATTCATGCCACGCCTGTCTAAAGCACAGGTGGGACTTGGTCACACCCTCCTAAGGGCCCACCACTAACTCAGGGAATCAGGGCCATTCCATTCTAACAGTTGATTTTTGTTGTAAAATATGCAAAGTACATTATATTTTTTGTATGTGAGCCTGTGTATGTGTGTGGACAAGTGCCACACCTTGGGCCTGGAGGGTAGATAATTTGCTAGGGTTAGCTCCACCAGGACAGCCATGAAGTCCTCAGGTTTGGTGGCAAATGCATTTAACACTGAGGCATCTCACTTGTCTTTTTCTGATTTTTTTTTTTTATGTGCTTTGGTGTTTTGCCTGCATGTTTGTCTGTGTGAGGGTGTTGGATCCCTGGAACTGAGCTAACAAGACAATTGTGAGCTGCCATGTGGGTGCTGGTAATTGAACCCAGTCATACAGAAGAGCAGTTAAGGCTCTTCATCTCTGAACCATCTCTCTAGTCCCCATTTCCCAATTTTTTAAAGGCAGAGTCTTATGAGGAGCTCAAGTCAGCCTGGAACTCATTATGTAGCCCAGACTAGCCTAAAACTCTTGGTAATCCTCCTGCCTCAGCCTTCCCAGTGTTGGCTGCAGGTGTCAACCACACCACCTGCTAGCTCTGTTCTTACTACGGCACCTATTTTAGGAGGGGAGTAAACAGCCCGCCAGAAAGCGAGGAAATCTGTCCAAGGTCAAACAGGAGCAAAGGGCGGGGCTTGAAAAGGATTCCTAACCTACCTGTCCTAGGTCCCCGAGTAGGGAGGAGGACCTGCAGGTGACTCCACCAGGGTGGGGCCATCCGCAAGACAGGGCTAAGGTTTGGTTTGCTTCGCTGACTCTTCTGACACCCACCTCTGCACCCCCTCCTCACCATACTTGACGTTGTTCCAGGCTGTCAGGAACTTGGCTTTGAACTTGTCCACCTCGTCAGGCTCGGCGGGGTCGGTTCCAGATGAGCCTAGAGCTGCCCCGCCGGATCCCGAAGGTCCCAGGCTGTTGGGATCCGGGATCCGGGTTTGTCCCCTCGGCCGGCGACCCTCGGGCCGGCGCGCGTCCTCCGGGCTCCCGCTGCGGCTGCGGTACTGCGCCGCGGCCGGCGACACGGAGTTCATGGACGCGCCGGGGAGGAAGGACGTAGGTGTCCCCTGAGGTCAGGGGAACTGCGAACGCTCGAGCGCAGCCCCGTGGCTAGAACAGCGCTAGTCGGTACCCGGTGTGGGGCTCCCGGGCCCGGCTCCGGCCGCTGCGGGTACCCGAGTTTCTATAGCCAGCGCCATCTTGGCGGCCCGGAGCACCCGGATACGGGTGGGCGTGGTCATAGAGCAAGCCCCGCCCCGCCCTGCACTTGCCTACCTCCCTTCGGCTCACCACACCCACTTTATCTCACCGCGCAGGCGCGCCAGCGAGCCCCTGCAGGCCCTTATCTGAGACCGCTTTGTCATAGCCCTGGAATCCACGCCTATTGCCACACCTCCGGACCGTCCCCTCCCGAAGCCTTGCTGACCGTTTTTGACCTCAAGCTGTGGAAGCTGGGCTTTTTCTAGCTCTAGCGTGAGATTCCTCTCCTGGCCACTCAAATTCCACTGCAGCGGCTGTCACTACTTCTGGGTGAGACACCTGAGGCTTGTCATGCCTCTGGTGGGCTCGAATATATATGCACAACTTGCTGTAGTCTCTTTTCTCCTTCAGTCCTGAGCGCAGGTTCCCAGGCTTGTCAACAAGCACTTTTCTCCACTGAGCCATTTGAAGGTCCTTTTCTAGTGTTTTGAAGCACTTAGACCTCTCTGGCGTGAGGAGAACAAGCTCCGGGTATTCAAGCCATCCATAGGCATGACTAGTCCCAAGTCTCACACCCAGACGATGTGACCCCAGTTGCAGTGAACTTTATAAAGATGTATTGCTGTTTTACCTTGCCTGCCTAAGGCACCTGATTGGTCTAGTAAAAAGCTGAACAGCCAATAGCGAGGAAAGAGGTATAGGTGGGACTTCCAGGCAGGGAGACTGAGGAGGAGGTGTTTAAGAGGGAGAAAGAAAAGAGAGAAAGAAAAAGAGATGACATGAAGACACCAGGAGCCAGTCAGACAGACATGGAGAAAGCAGGAAAGTAAGACACACGGAATGAAAGGTGAAAAGCCCCAAGGCAAAATGTAGATGAAACAGGTTAAATTAAGTTAAAAATGCCTAAGCTAAGGCCAGGCATTCATAACTAATAATAAGTCTCTGTGTCTTTATTTGGGAGCTGGTTGGCCAAAGAAAATGCCAACTACAAATCTGTGAGTTCAAGGCTAGTCTAGTCAATGGGGGTGAGTTCCAGGACAGACAAAGCTTCACAGAGAAACCCTGTCTCGAAAAACAAAGAAATACAAGAAAATAAAGTCCCAAAACAAAAACAATGAACAATCAGAATGGGTGCAACAGGAGATTTCTAAATATCTCAGAGTGTACAGACACTGGCTGCTAAAACTGATGACCTGAATTCGACCCCAGGCCCCACATGGTGAAAGGAGAGAACCAACTCCTAAAAGTCCAGACTACATCCCCAGCCCTCTTCCTCATGTTCTAGTGGCATTAATTCAACCAGCTGTGGTGGCTCCCGCTGCCATTTTAGCATTCAGGAGACTGACACAAGAGAGTTACTATGAGCTGAAAATTAGCCTTGTGGCTTTGAGGCTAGCCTGGGCTTCTCAGGGAAACCCTGACTCGGACAACAGCACAAAAAGAGTTCTTGCCACCATTTGCTGTTTTGAGATGTGCACCAGTGATTCCCCATTGGGATTTCCTGGTTGAAATATGTTGCAAGAGCAGCTGGGGTTCCGTAGAAAATGTGCCTCTAATCTCGAACTTTGACCTTTTCCTTGGCTGACATTTACCATAGCTCTCTTTTGTAATACTGAGCAGGGGAAGCAAGCCTGGGCACTCAGCCACCCACAGGGTGGTGAGGGAAAATATCAAGAAGCCACAGCACACCTGGCTGGAGGGAGAAGGATATGGCATCCAGTCCTTCTGGGAGCGTCTTGTACAGTCACAGCTGGGCTCCAACTTACTGTGCGCAGCTAAGGATGGCCTTGAACACTCTTCTATAGACAATGTTTTAGAAATTAGTTATCTTTATGTTATATATGTGAGTGCCAGCAAGTATGTATGTGTACCACGCATGTGCCTGTTGCTGGCACAAGTTTTGAATTCCCTGGAGCAGAGCTACAGATGATTGGGAGTTGAAGCGAAGAGCTCTACAAGAGAAGCAGTTCTCTTAACCACTGAGCCCTCTCATCATCTTCAACTGTGAATTTCTGGTCCTCCTTCCTTTACCTCCTGCATCCTCAGATGACGAGTCTGTACCACCACACTTATTTATGTGGGGCTGGGAATGGAACCCATGGCTCACACACGCTGTGCAAGCAAGTGTGCCACCTGAGACACGTCCCAGCCTCTCACAGCTGGTCTTTCTGTTGGTTTATATTGTTTCTTAAGACTTCTTCAATTCTCTCTCTGTGTGTATGTGTGTGTGAGAGAGAAAGAGAATGAATGTGTGTGTGTGCGTGTGTGTGTGCGTGTGCGTGTGTGTGCAGGTGCCCATGAAGGCCAGAAGAAGGTGTTGGGTACTCTGGAGCTGGAATTACAAGCAGTTGTGATCCACCTTCCTGAGTGCAAGGAACCAAACTCGAGTCCTTTTCAAGAGCTGAGTGGCCACCCCACTCCCTCCACCCGCTCTTTTTTTTTTTTTTGGTTTTTCGAGACAGGGTTTCTCTGTAGCTTTGGAGCCTGTCCTGGAACTCCCTTTGTAGACCAGGCTGGCCTCGAACTCACAGAGATCTGCCTGCCTCTGCCTCCCGAGTGCTGGGATTAAAGGCGTGCGCCACCACCGCCCGGCCTCCACCCACTCTTGAAAAGTTCCCACACCTGGCGTGGCCCTTGATTCCTGAGACAGGGCCTGACTATGTGAACCTTTCTGGCCTGGCACTAACTGTGTAGCCCAGACAGGCCTGGAACTCGGTAATCTTCCTGCCTCAGTGCCCTGAGTGTGATTGAAATTGTGACTCAAGGAGATTGTGACCACTATCTCACACTTGGAAAGCATTAGCCTGTGGAGGACAATGGGTTCCATCAAAAATATCAGGAAAGAAGGAAGAGGGGAAAAGAAAAAAAGAAACTCATCTGGCAGCATGAGATGCAAAAGTGACAGTTGCCATGGAATGGCTCTCTATTAGATGGGTTTTCTCCAAGGACATTGTGACATTAACTCCTCAAATTAGTAAAGTCTCTCTGCCATTCAAAAAAAACCCATACTTCCATTCACCTCCAGCGAGTTCACCCGCCCTGGATGAAACTTTGAACTCCCTCCCAGGAGAGCAGTTGTTGCCATAAAAGACACAGGCTTAAAGACACATGACGAGCAGATGGACGTACATCCTCACAGCCATCGCTTTGTACCACTCGCCTTGTGACTGTCTAGAGCACACTTCATGCCTCTCCTGTCTGTACAGCATGGGTGCCTGAGGAGAGTCCCTCATTAAAAGGAGAGAGAAAGGGAGAACAGGATAGAGAAAAAAGGAAAAGAAGAGAAAGTGAAAGAAAAGAAGGGGAGGGAGAGAGAGAGCCCTTTAATGTAACAACTCAGGAATAACAAGGCCATCCTCGGCTACACCGGGATGAGCCCTGTCTCAAAAACAAACAATAAAATTGCTTTTGTCTAATGTTGCTTCATAGCACACGCGGAGGGTCCAGGCAGACAAAGTCCCTGCACCCTGTAACTGCACTGGCTACAGCTCACTGCCTCCTTTGTCAGGACTGGAGAAACAGGGCCTTCAGTGCGCCTCAGTGGGTAAAGCTGCTTGCTGCCAATGTGATACCTGAGTCTGAGCCGCAGGACCCACATGGCGGAGGGACAGAACGGACCTCCGAATGTTTTGTGACCTTCACACATGTTCCATTTCACACTCACATACAAGTAAGAACGTTTGATGTGCAAGCATGAAAACCTGAGTCCCAAGTGCCCACATGCAAAGCTGGGTGTGGCCAGTGTGCCTGGAACCCCAGTGCTGCGGGAACTCTGGGGTTTGCTGGACACCAGATTCAGGAACAAGGCAGCCGAGCAGGATCGTTGGCATCCTTCCGTGGGGCCGGGGGCAGTTACGGGTGCATACTCATACACACAGCACAGACTCAGTGTCAAGACAACAAAGCAAAACATTTCACAACATGGAATGAATCAAAACTGCTACTTTTTCTCATGTTCTGTGAAAGTTACTTTCACCAAAGTAAAAAGATAAACTAAGAAACACAAAAACACCAGCTTAGCCAGACACGACTTTAGTCTCAGGACTCAGGAGGCAGAGGCAGGCGGATCTCTGAGTTTGCTGCCAGCCTGGTCTACAAAGGAAGTTCCAGGACAGCCAGGACTACACAGAGAAACCCTGTCTTGAAAAAAACAAAACCAGGGGCTGGAGTGATGGCTCAGCAGCTAAGAACACTGGCTGCTCTTCCGGAGGTCCTGAGTTTAATTCCCAGCAACCATTTGGTGGCTCACAACCATCTGTAATGAGATCTGATGCCCTCTTCTGTCCTGCAGGCAAACATACAAGCAGAGCACTGTATCATAATAATTAAATCAAAAAGAAAAAAGAAAGAAAGAAAAAAGAAAAAAGCCAAAAAGAAAAAAGAAAACGGAATTGAGTTGTACAGCTAGAAATGCAATGAAAAGTCAAGTCGAGGCAGGAAGGGGAGGGAGGCCAGGTAGCTCCCGGTAGGAAAATGATACCTCATATTAATTATAATTCTCAATTGTATTCCACAAAGCAATATGGAATTATGTTTTCATAAAAGCAATAAAAACAATATGAGACACCAAGTCATCAAGTGTGTGCTTGTTTCAGGTCAATGACTCAGAAGAACCACGTGATGTCTGGAAGGCATCTCAAACTCAACCAACCCCTGCCTGCACTTTTGACCTTCCAGAGCCTGTGGGCTTTTTAGCTCAGATGCTGGAGAGGCAATTTACTATCATTTGAGGATTCCTTAGGGCCCACAGAGGTGCTCACCAACCTTGAGAAGAGCTCAACCCAGCCTGCTCAGCCTGATAGGTTGTTTACAACAGGTGGATTTTTTTGTTTGTTTGTTTGTTTGGTTGGTTGGTTGGTTGGTTTTTCCAGACAATGTTTCTCTGTAGCTTTTTGGAGCCTATCCTGGAACTCCACTCTGTAGACCAGGCTGGCCTTGAACTCACAGAGATCTGCCTGTCTCTGCCTCCCAAGTGCTGGGATTAAAGACATGCGCCACCACTGCACAGCAACAATGATATTTATTTTTCTGTATGAATGTTTGTTTGCATGTCTGTCTGCATGCCTGGTACCTTGGGGACCCTGGGAATTAAGTTACAAATGGTTGTGGGCTGTCATGTGGGTG
This sequence comes from Chionomys nivalis, assembly GCF_950005125.1. NCBI lineage: Eukaryota > Metazoa > Chordata > Mammalia > Rodentia > Cricetidae > Chionomys > Chionomys nivalis. Next base: position 20,734,326 of record NC_080089.1, on the reverse strand, counting down.
CTGGGAAATGAGCCTGGGCGCTCAGGAAGCACTCCAGTGGTGCTAAATGTTTCAGTCCCCACTTTTTTTAATCTTTAAAAGCGAGTTCAAGTGAGGCCTGGGGAGATGACTCAGTGGTTAAGAGCACTGACTGCTCTTCCAGAGAACCCTGGTTCAATGCCTAGCCCCCTCCCCCATGGCAGCTAGCAACTGTCTGTAACTTCAGTTTCAGAGGCTCTGACACCCTCACACAGGCATGCATGTAGGCAAAACACCGATGCATGTAAAATAAAAATAAGTAAATCATTAAAAAAAAAATACAGCAAGTTGTGGCACAGCCCTTAATCCCAGCATGAGGCAGAGGCCAGCCTGGTTTACAGAGTTCCAGGACAGCCAGGACTAAACACAGAGAAATCAAGTCACAAAACAAAACAAAACAAACAAAAACAAAGAAAAACAAACAAACAAACAAACAAACAACAAAAAAAACAAAGCAAAGGCAATAGCTGCTGTATGTTCTCCTGAGAACCTAGGTTCGATTCCCAGTACACATGTTGTGGTCCTCAACCATCTGCAACCGAAGGGTTTCTAATGCCTTCTTCTGGCTCCTGTGGGCACGAGGCATGCACTTGGTACACAAATATACAGGCAAAATATCCATACACTTACCAAAAAACAAAAAACTTTAAAAGCAGTCAGCTGTGGTGGTGCACACTTTTAATCCCAGGACTTGTGGGGCAGAGGCAGCAGGTGGATCTCCATGAGTTCAAGACCAGCCTTGAACATAGCAAGTCCCAAGCCAGTATGTGCTACAAGATGAGACCTTGACTCAAAAATCAAAACCTGAAGAGGAAACCGAGGCTCACAAATGAAAGCACCCCTTCCACCTACACACACCAGACAGCTGCAGCCAGGACTCCGACTCTGACCTGCCTGTCTGACCCCAGGCTCCTGGGGGTTTTGAAGATGAGGAAGAGCAGGCTACAAGTTCAAAGGTAAAGTAGCAGAAGCTGCCAGTATTGGGGCCCAAGGATTAGAGCCAGATGCCAATGGCCTTGTGGCTTGAACAGCATCAGAGGGCAGTAGGGGGCTACCGAGGGTTGTGAACGGAGCAAGGGCAGGGAAAATGGTGAACGCAAGGTGTGATCAGCGATCAAACGAGTTCCAGATACCTATCATGCTCCTGTCATCCTGGCTACCCCTACGGTTGAGGCACAATGGGGTTTCCGGGACACCTTGGGCGGCATGGCAGAGACAGTGGAACGTGCCTCTCATCTCAACAACTGGGAGGCAAAAGCAGGAAGATTGCCTCAAGTTGGAGGCTAGCCTGGTCTACATAATTTCAGGCCAGCCTGGGTAACAGAGTGAGAGACCCTGCTTCAAAAACACAAAAACAAACAAGTAAGCAAACAAATAACAGGGACCGGAGAGATGGCCATGAGGACCTGAGCTCTGATCCAGCACCCATCTAGCTTCAAAGAAGGCAGAACCCGGAGGATCACTGGGCTTAACCTACCTCCAGCCTTCCTGAGAAAATGGGAACCCCAGGTTCATATACTGGCTCACACACATGTGCCCACACACAGGCTCACACACATGTGCCCACACACAGGCTCACACACATGTGCCCACACACAGGCTCACACACATGTGCCCACACAGGCTCACACACATGTGCCCACACACAGGCTCACACACATGTGCCCACACAGGCTCACACACATGTGCCCACACACAGGCTCACACACATGTGCCCACACACAGGCTCACACACGTGTACCCACACACAGGCTCACACACGTGTACCCACACATAGGCTCACACACAGACATATGCTCACACATAGGCTCGCACACAGACACACAGACATGTGCATAAACAGGCTCACACGCAGACACACAGGTTTATACGTGCTCAGATAGATACAAACACATGTGCAAATAAATAAATAAACCTTTAAAACAAAACCAACAGCCTCAAAACAAACAGGAACGACTGACAAAGAGTACAACTAACACAAAATGAGGTGGGCACCAGTTTTGGTGGCGCATGCCTTTTATCTCAGCACTTTGGAGGCAGAAGTAGGAGGATCTCTGTGAGTCTGAGACCAGCCTGGGCTACATCATGATGAAAAAAAAATAATGAAGATAGGAACTGCTCAAAGCAGTGAGATATCACTTCATTCTCAGTAGATGGTTATAATAAGATAATAAATTCATTATTTTGGGGGCGGTGAGAGCAGTCCCACACACTTTGGGTAGCTCTGAGGATGGCTTTGAACTGATTTTTCTGTCTCTCCCTTCTGAATGTTGAGTGTTGCAATAGCAGAAGTGCCCCAACACATTTGACCTAGAATTTTACAGTAGGTAAATTCTTTTTTTTTTCAGTATGTAAATTCTATCATATCAGAGTTGATACACTCTATCCAGGGGAGGGGTGGTGCACGTTTTTAATCCAGCACTTGAGAAACAGAGACAGGCAGATCTCTGAGTTTGAGGTCAGCCTGGACTACGAGAGCTAGTTCCAGGACAGGCTCCAAAGCTACAGAGAAGCCCTGTACAGAAAAACAAGACAAAACCAAAAATTAAACAATATATACACTCTGCCAGGCTTGGAGGCAGATACCTTTAATCCCTACACTCGGGAAGCAAAGGCATACTGATCTCTGAGTTTGAAGTCAGCCGGGTCTACACAGAGCAAGTTCCAAGACAGGCAGGACTACACATATACATATACATACACATACACATACACATATACATATACGTGTGTGTGTATGTACACACACACACATATAATCTGTGTGTAGATGCACGTATGTGAAGTTCACCCACAGGTGGAGCCAGAGGAGGCTTCGCAGGAGTCATTTCTCTCCCTCCACCATGTGGATCCTGGGAATCAAACCCAGGTCATCAGGCTTGACTAGAAACATTTGTTTGTTTGTTTGTTCTGTTTTGCTTTTTGTCTTTTTGTTTTCTCGAGACAGGATTTCTCTGTAGCTGTGGAGCCTGTCCTGGAACTAGCTCTGTAGACCAGGCTGGCCTCGAACTCACAGAGATTCACCTGCCTCTGTTTTCCTAGTGCTGGGATTAAAGACATGTGACACCATACCTGGCTAAAGATTTGTTTTTATTTATGTGTATGTGTGTGTGTCTATGTGTCTGTACACATGAGTACAGTGCATGCAGAGTCTAGAGGAGGGCGTCTGATCCCCCGGAGCTGGAGTTAAAGGAGGTTGTAAGCCACCCCACCATTTCTGTTGGGAACCGAACGTGGGCCTTCCGCAGTAGAAACAAGTGCCTTTGACTGCTGAGCCATCTATATAGATCTATATCTATATCTATAGATCTCTATATATAATTTATATAATTTATTTTTATTTTATTTGCATTGGTGTTTTGCTACATGTATGTCCGTGTGAGGATATCAGATCTTGGAGTTACAGACAGTTGTGAGTGGCCATGTGGGTGCTAGGACTTGAACCCAGGTCCTCTGGAAGAACAGTAAGTGTTCTTAACCACTGAGCCATCTCTCCAGCCCCCTGATGAGGCATCTTTACAGTTCCTTTAGTAATTTTTATTTTAGACAAGACTCACTGTTTTGTCCTGGAACTTGCCACGTAGACCAGACTGAATTTGAACTCACAGATCCACCTGCCTTTGTCTCTTGAGTGTTGGGACTAAAGGCATTTGCCACCACACCAGGCCCCTTTGTTGTTTTTTTGATACAGGATTTCATGTGTCTTGGCTGGTTTCATGCTACTTTTGAGTTGAAAATGACCTTGAGCTTCTGATTCGCCTGCCTCCATCTTAGAAGGGATGGGATCACGGACGTGCTGCACCATGCCCGGCTCCTGTGGTGCTGGGGTGGCATCCAGGGCATCTGCAGGCAGGGCAAGCACTCTGCTCACTGTGCTACGACCACAGCCCTGAGATTCTGATTTTACTTTTGGATGAGGAGGTCGGAAAATCTATTTTCTAACAAGGTCTTGGTATAGAGCACAAGCTGGCCTTAAACCCCGCCTTTCTGCTTCCCTCTCATTGTCATGATTAGGATTAAGGTACCAGTGAGCACTGTCAGATAAAACCACTCTCGTGTCTCCATTTCAGGGGTGAACAAACTGAGGTCAGAGAGGTTGAACAAACAGTGCCCAGCCACACAGTGAGGAGGTAGTCACACCTCTTAGGCCTGGTATTCAAGGCCCTGCTAGACCTGATTCTTGTTCCACCTCCACCCTCCCTGTTCCATCCTTGCCCTCAGTCAGTCTCACACCATGCCAAGCGAATTCAGTGTCTTTTACTGAGTGTGCTGGTCCAAGGTTTCTGCACGATTGTCCTTTCCTCTCCCTCTCTCCTAGCCTGCAGAATGAATGTAGCAGAAGAACGAGAAGGCTGATGCCAGGCTTCCAAATCTAGTACTTGAGAGGGAAGGGGGCTCAAGGGGTCACCGGGAGGAAACGATCAGGGCCTCTTCTCCGCACAAGTGCTTGGCTTTTGTTTTGAAACATGCCTGAGCTGTATAGGAGGGCCCTTGTAGGTAAGTGAGCTTAGATTTTCCTCTGCAGAGTTCTCCACGCCTGAGGAGGGACAGGCAAGAGCAGAGGGGTGGAGTCTTTCCTCAGACTCACCCAGCATCTCGGAGAAGGTGTGTCCCGCAGCACCATGCTACCTTGTCCTCACCTCCACACTGGTCTTAGAGACCACAGGGGACCCCTAGGAAGACACAAACTCCAGCAGGGCTGGCGCTGGACCTCAGTTGGCAGAATGCTTGTCTGTTGTGCACAGAGTCCTGGGTTCCAGCTTCAGAACGGAAAATGACTGTCATCCTAGCGCTGGGAAGTGGAGGCAACAGGATCCGGAATTGGGCCCGCCTGGGCTACGTGAGAGTTTGTCTCCCAAAACAAAAGTCCTGGAAAAGCAACATGGCTCAGTGGGTAAAGGAATTTGCCATCAAACCTGACAACCCGAGTTGGGCTCCCAGAACCCACATGGGAGGAGAGGCACTCCAGAGAAGGCCTCTGATACCCACAGGCACACGTGGTGCGGAGGTGTGTATGTCCCTTCCTCAGAAAAACACCAACTAAACCAAAGAGAAACAAACGACAATAATCCCCTGCCATCTGAGGGAAAGGCATTGAGCTGAGGAGTCGCGCTTGAGAGTAGACGTTGGGTTAGCGCTCCTGAGTGGCCCTCTAGCCTCTTTGAGCAGGTCTCTGGTTCTGTGAAACTCAGGGTCACACTTGCTGCCGTGTTCACATTGAAGAAGGCAGGGGGAAGAGTGAGAATCAGCGGCCCCTCATGTCCCTCTGGCTCTGATGCAGGCTGCCGGTGGTCTGAGGGGGAGCACATTTCTGCCCCTTGGTGAGGCGCAGCCCTGCCTCCCAGAGAGTGGGCACAGCATGGGTGTGGCAGCCTTTGTGCCTGAGGATCTACTGTAGAACAGGCTGGGCAGGTGAGTGGCCTAGACAAGCCTGGGGGCAGGCTGTGGCAGGAGTGTGGGGGCCAGGGCTGGATTCTAGCTGTACCTGTGGGTGGCGGTGGGAACTGGGTGTGGTTTGTGGATGCCTGGGGTACGGTTGTCGCCCTTCCGAATTCCTCTCTGAGATACAATGGTGACAAATAGTACCCACGCTCAACGTTACAGAACTTAGACACAATCAATGTCCAGTAGCGAACCCCGAAATATCTCTGTTTCAGCATCCTCGAAGTGACTGACTCTGGCTTCGTATTCTAAACGCTTTGCCAGTTCTCCTCTTGGTTAAATTATAAAAGGCCCGTGTGAGGAGGTGCACTCAGGAAACAGTGCTGACCGGTTCTGAAATTCTGCTTTTGTGTTTATTCTTCTACGTGTTAGAATTTAGTGTGCGTGTGAGATGAGTGTGTGTATGTGCGTGTGTATGCAGGTACCCCAGCATCAGGGTGCTCTTGTGGAGGTCATGTGATACCTCTGGGGAGCTGACTCTTCTTCCCAGGATCAGACTCGGTCATCAGGTGTGGTAGCCGGCTGAGCCACCTGGCAGACCCACAGCAAGTGCTTTGTCTGGCTGAACTATCTCACTGGCCCAGACTCCTTGAAGAATAAGGAAGCCATTAGTAGGGCTGGAACTGAGAATGTAGCTGTCAGGAAGTGAGGCTGAGTGGGCTACTTAGTTGGAGAGACTTAGGGAGTCATGGCAGGCTTTGGAGCAGGTGAGGGAAAAATCCCAGCGGCAGTGTGTGAAGTGAGGGACAGAGCATGGGTGGTCCAGGGAACTCATGACATCTGTCCAGGTCGCAGCAGAATGCGTCCCGCAGAGTCTGTAGAAAAGAAAACCAGGAGCCTGCAGGAGCAGAGGCCGCTGGGTCTGGGAGCTATGGCCAGTGGCGGTTCTGAAAAGTCTCAGTGCTTGGCAGAACTCACAGGAGGTGATAATGTCGCCTGGGAGGTGTGAAGCAGCCACCTCCCACACTGCTTCCCCTCTGATAAAGAAAACCATTTGTTGAGCGCCTGCTGGTTACCGGGGGGCTCATTTCCCAGGCACCCAGAGAAAAGCCTGGACCTTGGAGTTGTGAACAACCAGGCACTTAAGGTCCGGCCCCAATCATCCTATTGGCTATGCTGCCTGAGTGGGTGGTTTCGATTGGTTAAAACTGGAAAGAGCGGTTCTGCACGCTGGGAACAGCTGGGTCAGAAGCTAAGGAATCCCCAAAGGGCTACATTAGGGGGCAGAACTCGAGACCTCTTCAAGGGGGTTCACCAGAGGCACAACCCAGTCTGGGACTTCTCGAGATTCCTCCCACCGGGAACAACTGTGCTCACCTCTCACGAGGTCCCCGACATCGGACCAGCTGAGGCTGGAGTGACCCTGAGCAAAAGGTATGGTCCCAGGAATGTCACTCAGACACCGGAAACCAGACTGTGGCCGCTGGCAGGGACGTCTTGGGAATTAAAGGCGGTGGGGGTGTAGAGCCAGCTGAGGCTAGCCTGCTGGAGAAGAGGCCTGTGAGAGGCGTGGGAAAGCGACACCGAGAGGGAGGAAGAGAGACAGAGAGCAACATACAAAGGAGCTCTGAAAGAAGCCAGAGAGATGCCTAGGAGCGGAAAGGCGTTTGCTGCTAAGTCCAACAACCTGAGTTCAATCCTGGGGACTTAACCAGCAGAGGAAGAAGAAAACCAATGTCGACAAGTTGTCCTCTGATCGCCACACACATGACATGTGACATGATACACATATGCACGCACGCACACAAAAAATACATAAATAAGTGTAATTTTAAGAAATTTAAAAATAGACCTCAGTGAAGAGACACAGCAAATAGACATCCATTCATTACCTTACTTATTCAAAAGTACTCAAGACAACGTCAAATTCCTGTCCCCAGTCGGGCGGTGGGGGCACACGCCTTTAATTCCAGCACTTGGGGGGCAGAAGCGGAAGGATCTAGTTCGAGGGCAGCCTGGTCTACAAAGCGAGTTCCAGGACACCCAGGGCTACTGAGAGAGAAACCCTGACTCAAAAAACAAAACAAAAATCCCTGTCTCCCAAAACACAGCAATGCTATATCCTGTGGTTGAGATTTAAAGGTTCAGAGAAATGCGGCCGGGACAGAGAAGCTGCAGGGCGGGAGGAATCAGATCTTACTTATTTGGGGACCTGGAAGTTCCCCCATCGTCATCTGGCTTGCACCAGTCCCTCCCTCTCTAGCCCCTTGAGTGTCCGGAAAATGGGGGAGGGGCCTGTGCTGCCAGAGCAGAGACCTGTCTGCTCCCGGTGAGGACTGAAGATTGCTGCGGTCACGCCCACTCGAAGTATCTCATAAATTGTATTGCTCAGGTACTGCGCCCTTAAGGTGTCTTTGGGATGCAGAATCAGGAGTCCAGGTATCAGAGGACATACTGAACCCCTTAATTGGAATAGGGGAGTAATTCACTTGGAAAGGCCCTCCCTTCCCCGCGATTCTGGGCCCTCCCACCCCGAGTGTCCCTGGGAGGGGTCCCGAGGGAGAAGCTAGGACTTGCTGGTACCAGTCGCCGCTAGGGCGCTCTCCGGTGCCGCGGCGGGTGGCACAGGCTGGCAACCGGGGTTGGGAGGAGGAGGGGGCAATTTCTGGCGTTCGCCCGCACTCCGCCTCGCGGGCCCGCCCCCAGGCCTGCCACCTTCAGCCAGCCCCGCCCTCGTAGCAGCTGTGCAGTGTTCCCAGGCGCACAGCCCTGGGCGCACTACCCGGGCGCAGAGGTGAGTGTCCAGCATTGGGGACCTGCAGGAAGTGGGACTCGGCTCCTTGGAGCGACTGCGAGGCTGGAAGGGCACAGCGTTCTTTGTTGAAGTTTCTAGGACCTTTATTATAGACCTACCCCGTCCCCCAGCAGAGAAAACTAAAAACCCCAGGGGTACTCGCAGGTCCCCTGCTGGGAAGGAGTGTGGACTCCAGGAATCCTCCAGCTCAGCCTTGCTGGGCTCCTGAAAACTTTTCATTTCCCCAAGCAGGTCAGGGGACTGGGGTGTGGTACAAAAGTCCTGACCCTCTGCTGAGTGTACCGGAGCAGAAAATGCTGTGCAATCCTGTCTCTGTATTTGATGCCTCTCCGGAACCCAGAGTGGCCCAACCAGTACCTCCAAGTCTGTCTGTCTCCTCAGCTGGTCCCCTGTGGGACTCTGAAACTGTCTAGGACCTTCTTTGTTCCTCTGCCTTCCTGGTATTGAGAAATCTGTCCCCCGGGCCTGGGTTTTCTCATCTGCTAAGGGTACTTTTGTGAATTCTGTCACCATTTTTGTGGACTGTGTGAGAGAAACAGACCTTTGCACCTACTTTTGTTTTGTTTTGTTTGCTTTGCTTGTTTGTTAGTTGAGACAGGGTTTCTCTGTGTAGTGCTTGCTGTCCTCACTCTGTAGATCAGGCTGGTCTCAGACTCACCGAGATTCACCTGCCTCTGCCTCCGGATCCATGAAATTAAAGGTGTGCACCACCACACCCGTCGTGGGTCTACTTTGGAGCTTTCTTCTGTTCAGATGTAAAATTGGACTAAGAGGATCCAAGATTCGGTTTAGTTGGTGGAGGGCTTGCCTAGTATGCAGAGAGCCCATGGACCCATGTCATATAAACTGGATGGTGGCATGTTCCTGTAACCTCCTAACTCATGAGGCAGAGGCATGAGGATAGAAATTCAGTGTAATTTTCAGCCGCATAGTTTGAGGCCAGCATAGGGAACCTGTGGCCTTGCACTTTATATTTTAAATTGAGCCCAAGGCTTCTATGCAAGGGATTTCTTTTTCTAAAATTTTACAGGACATGGTGATGTGTGTACCTTTAATCCCAGTACTTGGGAGGCAGAATAAGACTTTGTCTCCAAACAAAACAAACCCCAAAAAAAACCTTTTAAAATTTCATTTACTTACTTATTTGTGTGTGTGTGTGTGTGTGTGTGTGTGTGTTGGTGGATGGTTGGGTGGGACTGTGAATGTATGCATGCCACAACACGAATGTGGAGGTCAGGGGACAGTTTGTGGGAGTTGGTCCTCTCTTTGCATTGTGTGGATTCCAGACACGAAACTGAAGTCATTAGGCTTGGGTCCTTTACCCCTGAGCCATCTTGCCAGCCTTGCAAGGTCTGTCTTTCTTTCTTTCTTTCTTTCTTTCTTTCTTTCTTTCTTTCTTTCTTTCTTTCTTCTTGCTTTCTTTCTTTCTTTCTTTCTTTCTCTCTTTCTCTCTTTCTTTCTTTCTTTTTTTCCGAGACAGGGTTTCTCCGTAGCTTTTGGTTCCTGTCCCGGAACTAGCTCTTGTAGACCAGCCTGGTCTCGAACTCACAGAGATCGGCCTGCCTCTGCCTCTCGAGTGCTGGGATTAAAGGCGTGCGCCACCACCGCCCGGCTGCAAGGTATTTCTTTAAGAACCCATTTTTGCTCATCTGTAGACTGGGACTGAAGGAAGAATTGCTGAGAGGATCAAAGGGTTGTTGGCAGCCAAGGGAGTCATTGTGATTTAAGAACATGTGCACCTCTACCAGGTTCCCATCTGCTGTCCTGTGGCTGTGAAGCTGGGCAAGGAGTGGCCAGGATCAATTTTTTGCTGGGGCTTTATGGGGATGACATTTCTTTTTTAAAAAAAAAATGCAAAAGTCAATGTGTATCAAAGCATGCGCGGTGTGGGGCGCTGGGCCCCAGGCTGGTTGTGGGTGGAGATTGTGAAATTGTGGCCTGTGCTACTGGGTGTGAGACCATTGCCAGGGCTGAGCCCCTGTGGTGGCTTCTGTCATCGAATCTGTGTGTGAATGTTTCACGTAGAAATGTATTCTCATGGTTCCCTTCACTCCTTCCTTGCTACGAGTCCCTGTCTGGGGTTGTCTGTGTAGCAGTGATTTTCTGAATTCTCATTTGTTTACGAGTGAGTATGCTTCTGTGTTATGGGAGTTCCTTTTTATTTTATTTCAACTTGGCACAGGGTCTCAGAGCCCAAACTGGCCTCAGACTTACTGCGTAGCTGATCCTCCTGCCTCCATCTGTCGGGTGTGCACCAAAAGGCCCTGCTTACTCCTCCACCGTCTTTCCATAGACTGTCCTCCTGTCTGCTCCTGGACTGCTGGAATCAGGGGATATGACCGCCATGGCTAGTTATTAAAACAAACAAACAAATACTTTATTAACTTTATTTAGTTTGTTTTCATGTGTAGATATCAGAGGACAATTTTGGGGGTATGGGAGAGTTCAGGGGTTAGGGACCCTCTTCCAGGGCTCTTTCTCCAAGATTTTTAGATGCTGACTGTCCTTGCCTCCCGTAGACTTTCGCACAGTGGTCTGGTGGACAACCGGCAGGACACAGCAGCGACCTCTCCGAGGTGAGCGGCGGGCGGCCCATGGAGTCCGGGCTGTTGCGGCCCGCGCCGGTGAGCGAGGTCATCGCCCTTCACTATAACTACACCGGCAAGCTGCGCGGGGCGCGCTACCAGCCCGGCGCGGGTCTGCGCGCAGATGCGGTAGTGTGCCTGGCTGTGTGTGCCTTCATTGTGCTGGAGAACCTGGCGGTGCTCTTGGTGCTGGGTCGCCACCCTCGCTTCCACGCGCCCATGTTCCTGCTCCTGGGCAGCCTCACCCTGTCGGACTTGCTGGCCGGGGCGGCCTACGCCACCAACATCCTGCTGTCGGGGCCTCTCACGCTGCGCCTGTCGCCTGCACTCTGGTTCGCGCGCGAGGGGGGTGTCTTCGTGGCGCTCGCCGCGTCGGTGCTCAGCCTCCTGGCCATTGCGCTGGAGCGCCACCTCACCATGGCCCGTCGAGGACCCGCGCCCGCCGCTGGTCGCGCTCGCACACTGGCGATGGCGGTGGCCGCCTGGGGCGCGTCGTTGCTGCTCGGGCTGCTGCCGGCGTTGGGCTGGAACTGCCTGGGACGCCTGGAAACCTGCTCCACTGTGCTACCGCTCTACGCCAAGGCCTACGTGCTCTTCTGCGTGCTGGCCTTCCTAGGCATCCTGGCTGCCATTTGTGCACTCTATGCAAGGATTTACTGCCAGGTGCGGGCCAACGCGCGTCGCCTGCGTGCGCGGCCCGGGTCCCGCAGGGTCACCTCGTCCTCGCGATCGCGGCACACGCCACGGTCGCTGGCCCTGCTCCGCACGCTCAGCGTGGTGCTCCTGGCCTTTGTGGTCTGCTGGGGACCTCTGTTTCTCTTGCTCTTGCTGGATGTAGCGTGCCCAGCCCGCGCGTGTCCCGTGCTCCTGCAAGCCGACCCCTTCCTGGGTCTAGCCATGGCTAACTCGCTCCTGAATCCCATCATCTACACGTTCACCAACCGAGACCTGCGTCATGCGCTCCTGCGACTGCTCTGCTGTGGCCGCCGGACCTGCAGCCAAGGCTCCTCCAACAGCATGCAGCGGTCCCCGAGTGCTGCTGGGCCTTCGGGTGGTGGCCTGAGACGCTGCCTGCCACCAAGCCTGGATCGCAGCTCCAGCCCATCAGAACACTCTTCTCCCCATCGGGACAGGGTGGACACTAGCTGCTCCACCGGCAGTCCGGGAGCAGCCACCGCCGACCGGACCCTGGTGCCTGCTTCTTTAGACTGATGCTCTTCAACCTACTGTGACCCTTCGCAAGAGCAGATTGGTTCCCCGAATAAGTGCATCGTCTAAAGGAAACAGCCGAAGACAGACAGCGTGGATAGAGAAAGGGAAAGGGAAATGGATTAATGTCCCATAACAGGAACAGACTAAATGCACGCTCCTCGCAGGTTTGACATGGAGCATCAGAAGTGAGTGATGGAAAAGTGGACAGGCAGTGATGTAACTTGAGCTGGGAACCCCCCAAGCAGCCATTCAGTGTGGCTGGAGCAGAAGCTGAGCAGCAGCATGTGGAGACTTGAGATGAAAGGGCAGGTTGTGGTTACTGATTCTGAGGAAGGCCTGTGATCTGGCTCCGAGGCAGGTGGAAGCCAGAGACTTCTGAACAAAGGCGGGACTTGCCCGGATTCAGACCTCCACAGGTACCCTGTGACTCCCAGAGTTCCAGGGGCTCAGAAGCTGATGAAGTCTAGATAAGTAGGGTGTGCTAACAGTTGGCAGAATGAGTGACTGGCAGAGTTGTGGAGAAAGATAACAAGCCTGGCTCCAAAAATTTAATCCTGGAACCTTTGCCAGATCTCAACTGCCGAGCTTTCAGAGCATGGAGTCAGATTCTTCATACAAAAACAAACAAACAAACTGCAATAAAACGATTCGAGCTGCTGGTCTCACTGGGATCTTTCAAAATAAATGCATTCATCTATTTATTTATTTTCACCAGAGAGCCCTAATCATCATCTTTAAGTTTTTATTTGCCAGGTAATGGTGGTACACTCCTTTAATCCCAGCACTTGCGAGGCAGAGGCAGATGGATCTCTGTGAATTCCAGGACAGCCTGGTCTGGTCTACAGAGCTAATTCTAGGATAGTCAAGACGGCTCAGAGAAATCCTGCCTTGAAAAACAAAATAAGTAAACAAACAAACAAGTAAATAAATAAACAAAAAGTTTGATTTATTGGGTCTGGAGAGATAGCTCACCAGCTGAGAATACTTGCTGCCCTTGCTGAGGACCTGGTTTCCTTCCGAGCACCCAAGTGGTGGCTCATAGCCATTGGTAACTTCAGTTCCGGGTCATCCACTGTCCACATCTGGACATTCGAATGGTACACAGAACGAATGTGGGCAAAACGCTCATGCGCACGAACTAAATAAATCTTTTTAAAAACTTTTAAAAATTGTTTATTATTCATTTATTTTGAGACAGACTCTCACTGTGTGGCTCCAGCTGGCCTGGAACTCAATATGTAAACCAGGCTAGCCAGGAACCCCTGAGTGCTAAAATTGAAGGTTAGTTCAGGCTAGCTTGGTCTACTAGTGAGACCCTGTTCTTTTATTTTTCTAATTCTATTTGTTTTGGTGTTTATCTTTGTTACAGCCCAGACCGTCCCAGAACTGACTTTGTAAACCAGGCTGGCCTGGAACTCACAGAGATTTGCCTGTCTCTGCCTCCTAAGTGCTGGGAGACACCCTGCCTTTAAAACTTTTATTTATTTATGTATTCTGTGCCCTTGTTATGTATGTGGGTACCCAGCGGCCACATCAGAGGGCAACTTTCCTCCGTTTTCTCCCTCCACTGCTTGTGACCGTCTCAGTTTCAGCAATATTTATCTGGATGGATGCATGGTCTTTGGCACCGATGAGGCGGTGGCATGCTGGGCATTTCTGAGCAGCGTGCAGGTCCATGGACTCATTGGTTCTGTACGTTAAGGCCAGCTCACTCCGGGTCCAACGCAAGCACACACCCCAGACCTTACTTTGAGACAATGTTTCTTATAGCTCAGACTGGCTTCAAACATGCTATGAAACCAAAGACAACTTTATTAAACTTGTGAGTTGTTTCCTGTGGGTAAAGGCGTGTGCCTTATCGCACACGGCTTCCGCTGTGGTGGGATGGAACCCCGGGCTTGATTCGTGCTAGGCAAGAGCTCCACTGAGCTACAGTCTCAGCCGTCACCCTCCATTTGGTAGATGAAAAAACTGTAAACGCTGAGTTTCCGTGCCAGTGTCTTAGCAAGACGACCTTGGGGCGAGGATTGGGGTGCGGTGGGGGGGGGGCATGCAGGAGGGGCCTGTCTGGTATTTCTTGTTCTTAGAGGGGTCTGGTTAGACTAGACTAACTCTCCCTCAAAGATTCTGCAATGTTGTCTGGGGGTGATACAGAGGTCTGATGTGTGTTTATGCAGCGCTTGTTTTCCATGCCATTCCTAGCATGTTCCAGACGCGTTCATGATCCCTGGCACTTGCATGGCTGGTGGGCGGGCTCAGGGAGCAGGGTGTGGGTCGGAGAAGGATGTCGGCAGTTGTTTGAAGTGCAGCGCGCCACCTTGCAGCAGCTCTGGGAATCGCATCAGTCAGAAGTGGACTTGTGGCCGAGGGATAAGGTGCAGAGCGCCTCCTTGAGGTAATCTTGGGAACTACAAGCATCATACAAGCGGGTGGTGATGGTAATAAGCACAGGCTGGGGCTTCAGGCCACACGCGCAAAAACAAAACAAAAACAAGGCTGGAGAGATGACTCAGAGGTTGGGAGCACTGGCTGCTCTTCCAGAGGTCTGAGTTCAACTCCCAGCATCCACATGGTGATTCACAACCATCTGTGATGAGATCTGGTGCCCCCTTCTTGTGTGCAGGCATACATGCAAGCAAAACACTGTATAATAAATAAATAAATAAATAAATAAATAAATAAATAAATAAATAAATAAATAAATAACAAATAAACCTTTAAAAAAAACCGATCGTCTTTCTCAGAAGGCAAGTTCCTGAGAAGCCTGAATCCCCCCGCCCCTCCCGCCACCCCCACACTACACACTTCTCCTATCTTTCCTGGAGTGTTGGTTTGGCGGTAGAGAATTTAGATATTCTGATACTAAATTCAAAAAACGCCCAGTTCCCTATTTAAATATTGGTTTTAAAAAGCTGGGACTTGGCGGCTGGAGAGATGGCTCAGTGGTTAAGAGCATTGCCTGCTCTTCCAAAGGTCCTGAGTTCAATTCCCAGCAACCACATGGTGGCTCACAACCATCTGTAATGAGGTCTGGTGCCCTCTTCTGGCCTGCAGACATACACACAGACAGAATATTGTACACATAATAAGTAAATATTTAAAAAAAAAAAAAGCCGGGACTTGTAGGGAACTTCCAGAAGTATCTGTGGGAAAAATGACCTGGAATGCAATTTTTTTCCCATTTTGTTTTTTTTTTGTTTTTGAAATAGGGTCTCACTATGCAGCCCAGGTTGACCTTGAACTTACTATGTAGCCAAGAATGTCTTTAAAATTTTAGAGCCTAAGAAGCTGGAGAGATGGCCCAGCGGTTAAGAGCACTGACTGCTCTCCCAGAGAACCTGGGTTCAATTCCCAGCACCCACAGGGCAGCTCACAACTGTTTGTAACTCCATTGCTTGGGGATCTGACACCCTCACACAGACAGATATACATGCAAGGAAAAAAAACAATGCACATAAAATACAAAAAGTATTAATTACTTTTTTTTTAAAGATTTATTTATTTATTATGTATACAACATTCTGCCTCGATGTATGCCCGCACGCCAGAAGAGGGCGCCAGATCTCATTACAGATGGTTGTGAGCCACCATGTGGTTGCTGGGAATTGAACTCAGGACCTCTGGAAGAGCAGCCAGTGCTCTTAACCTCTGAGCCATCTCTCCAGCCCCTTATAAATAACTCTTTTTTTTTTTTTTTTTTTTTTTTTGGTTTTTCGAGACAGGGTTTCTCTGTGGCTTTTGGAGCCTGTCCTGGAACTAACTCTGTAGACCAGGCTGGTCTCGAACTCACAGAGATCCGCCTGCCTCTGCCTCCCGAGTGCTGGGATTAAAGGTGTGCGCCACCACAGCCCATTAATTACTTTTTAAAATGTCTGATCCTAGCACTCCAGAGGCAGAGGTAGGCAGACCTCTGTGAGTTCAAGGCCAGTCCAGCTTGGTCTACAGACAGAGTTCCAGGACAGACAAAGCTACACAGTGAAACCTTGTCCCTCCCCGCCCCCCCCAAAAAAAACATAGGCTAGAGAGATGGCTCACCAGTCCCTGCCTCTGCTTCTTGAGTGCTAAAATTAAAGGTGTATGGCACCTGAATTTTATTTTTTTTCTTAGAGTCTTACTATGTAGCCTGGGTTGTTCTCAAGCATTCAACCCTTCTGCTCCATACTCCCCTGTGGTAAATGTCTTTTAAAACTGTTCTTTTTTCCATCATTTATTCTTTTGTTTTCTGATACAAGGTCTTGCTAGGTAGCCGAGCTTGCTTTGAACTGGAGGTAATCCTACTAAGTGCTGGGATTACAGCTGTGTGTTACTCCATCCAGGTTTATTTTTATTTTGATAGGTTTACTTATGTTTTTTTTTTTACTTATGTTTTTATGTGTATATTTTGCTTGCATGTATGTCTGTGCACCACCTACCTGCATGGTGCCCATAGAGGCCAGAAGATGGCCTTGGGTCCTATAGAACTGTAGTAACGGATGGCTGTGAGCCCTCGTGTGGGTACTTGGAATAGAATACAGATTCCGGTCTCGGCAAAAGTGCACTGAACCACTGAGTCATCGCTCCAACTCCTATTTTTGTTTAGTTTTCTTTTTTGAGAAAGGGTCTCCTGGGGTAGCCTTGGCTGTCCTGAAATTTGCTCTGTAGACCAGGCTGGTCTTTGTCTTCCTAAGTGCTGGAATTAAAGGTATGGGCCACCACTGCCTGGCTTTAAAAAGGTTTCTTTTAAAAGTGTGTGTGTGTGTGTGTGTGTGTGTGTGTGTGTGTGTGTGTGTGTGTGATGGTTAGAAGTGGGGCACCGGCTGGGACCTGGTGTTGCAGGCATTTGTGAGTCACCTGGTGTGGTGAGTTCTTAACTGGTGAACCAACTCTTCAGCATTCTCTTTTGCTTTTTAAATAATTGTAAGGCAAGGTCTTAATATTTCCCAAGTTGTTCTTGAGCCTCTCATTCTCCCAACTCCCTCCACAGCAGCTGAAACGACAGGCCTTCATCTCCAAGTCCAGCTCCATCTCACTTCTTTTAACTGGCTGTATAATATTCCACACCACAGACGTACCTCCAGCTATTAAGTCAGAAACCTACAAAAAGACATAGGAATTGAGTCCAATCCTTTGCTGGTTACATTGTCATGTGATAAATATCTGAATGAGGTTGTTGTTGTTGTTCTTCTTCTTCTTGTTCTTGTTCTTCTTCTTCCTCTTCTTCTTTTTGGATTTTCGAGACAGGCTTTCTCTGTGTAGCTTTGGAGCCTGTCCTGAAACTTGCTCTGTAGACCAGGCTGGCCTTGTAGTCACAGAGATCTGCCTGCCTCTGCGCCCTGAGTGCTGGGATTAAAGGCGTGCGCCACCACTGCCCAGCTGAATGAGTTTTAATAAATCTCTTCAGCCAGTTCACAGGGCCTGTAGATTGGACTTTGAGATACAGATGTTGTGGTTTTAGCCAGCCTATCAGGAGGACAACACGGCAGAGTGTGATAAGACACCACCCTGGAGAAGCCTGGAACTGCAGCTTCTTCTCCATTAGTTCCAAGTCCTGAAAAGGTGGACTTCAGTTTCCAGGAATTTCCCACACAGACCAACATCTCTTCCACTGGCATTTCTTTTTACAGGTGCTAAACATAAGTACACTTAATTAAAAAGTATATAGTTAATCGTGGTGGCTGTATTAAAACCCCAGTGCTTGTGAGGCTGAGGTAGGAGACTCACTCCGAGTTCAAGGCCAGCCTGGGCTACACAGTCTCAACCATAAATAAGTAAAGTTGGGGGCTGGCAAGATGGCTCAAGGGTTAAGAGGACCCAGGTTCAATTCCCAGCACCCACATCGCAGCTTGCAATTGTCTGTAATTCTAGTTCCAGGGGACCCAACGACCCATGCCAATGCACATAAAAAATTTTTAAAAAACCAAACAATTAACTTAAAAAAATAAGTAAAGCTGAGAGAGAGAATACAAATTTGTAATCCCAGTTTGGGCTACGTAATGATATCTTGTCTCAATCAATCAATCAAATAATAAATGTTGTCAGGCAATAGTGGCACATACCTTTAATTTTAGCACTCGGGAAGAAGAGGCAGGTGGATTTCTATGAGTTTGAGGCCAGCCTGGTCTACAGAGGAAATTCCAGAAAAGCAGCCAGGGTTACACAGAGAAACCCTATCTTGAAAAACAAAAAACAAAACAAAACAAAACCCAAAATAATAATAGTATAATAAATACTTTATAATTTTTTTTTATTATGTATACAATATTCTGTCTGTGTGTATGCCCGCAGGCCAGAAGAGGGCACCAAACCTCATTACAGATGGTTGTGAGCCACCATGTGGTTGCTGGGAATTGAACTCAGAACCTTTGGAAGAGCAGGCAATGGCCGGGCGGTGGTGGCGCACGCCTTTAATCCCAGCACTTGGGAGGCAGAGGCAGGTGGATCTCTGTGAGTTCGAGACCAGCCTGGTCTACAGAGCTAGTTCCAGGACAGGCTCCAAAACCACAGAGAAACCCTGTCTCGAAAAACCAAAAAAAAAAAAAAAAAAAAAAAAAAAGGAAGAGCAGGCAATGCCCTTAACCTCTGAGCCATCTCTCCAGCCCAATACTTTATAATTTTTATTTTTCCTTATTCATTTGGGTGTTTTGTCTTCATGGTGCTGGTGCCTGTGGGAACCAGAAGAGGGTGTGTCCCCTGGAACTGGAGTTACAAATGTTTGCTCCAACGTAATATAGGTGCTGGGAATTGAACCTGGTCCTCTGGAAGAGTAGTCAGTGTTC
Source organism: Chionomys nivalis (assembly GCF_950005125.1). NCBI lineage: Eukaryota > Metazoa > Chordata > Mammalia > Rodentia > Cricetidae > Chionomys > Chionomys nivalis. The sequence goes on along the minus strand of NC_080089.1, from coordinate 20,715,559 downwards.
ATAACCATCTCTCCAGCACCAATAAGAAATACCTTTATTGTTCAAAATTATTTTTATGTGTGTATATGAAGGTCAGAGGCCAACTTGTAGGAGTTGGTTTTCTCCTTCTACCATCTGGATGCCAGGGACGGAACTCGAGTTGCCAGGATTGGCCAAAAGCATCTTTACCCACTGAGCCATCTTGACAGTTCAGGAAATAACTTTCCATCATAGATGCCATAAGTATCTATTACCATAAAAATATCAAAAGTTTGTGAGAAACACAGAGGCAGACCTGGGTATTCCAATGCCCTCAGAGAATACCACACCTCTGAGAGAGAGAGAGAGAGAGAGAGAGAGAGAGAGAGAGAGAGAGAGAGAGAGAGAGAGAGAGATTGTAAAACGGCTCAGCAGGTGGAGGTGCTTGCTTGCCCAAATTTACACACAGCCTGAGTTCTACCCAGGCCCCACTGAGGGGAAGCTGGGATGGGTTTCTGCAAGTGGTCCCCTGCCCTCAAGTACACACAACACAAAAATTCCTGTAAACAAGCCCTGAGTGATGTAACCATCTTTAACCCCAGCACGCAGGAGGTGGAGGTAGAAGGGTCTCTGTGAGTTTAAGGCCAGCCAGGGATATACAATAAGGCCCTGTCTCAAAAAGAAGCTACAGGGCTGGAGAGACATCTCAGTGGTTAAGAGCACTGGTTGCTCTTAGAGATGATTCAGGCTTGATTTCCAGCTCCCGCAAGCTCACAACTACTTGCATCCCCAGTTCCAAGGAATCCCAACCTCCGTGGGCACCAAGCATTCATGTGCTGTACATACAAACATAGATACATGCAGGCAAAACACTCATAAAATTAATAAATAAAAAAAGTAAATTATAAGACTGGAGAGATGGCTCATCATTTAAGAGTACTTGATGCTCTTGCAGAGGACCAGAGTTCCATGGTGGCCCACAATCACCTGTGACTTCAGAAGGCACTGCACACGCACGGTATGCATACATACATACATACATACATACATACATACATACATACATACAGGCAAAACATCCATACACCCATACATACAAAGTAAATTACAAATTGAAATAAAAACATTAAAGTTATTTTAAAAGAATATATTATAGCTAATATATATATATGTATATATATATATATATATATATATAATAGATATATGTATATCTCGACCAGGCTGATGGGTCTAGCTGGACCGCGTGGGGTGTGGGAGGGTCCGAGGGTGCAGGAGTACAGACAGCCTAACCCGGAGGCAGGCTCCTAGGGCCGCCCAGACCCACGCCCTGCTCCCTCCGCCCGGCACCTGCAGGAAGGGCTGGAACCGCCTCTGTGTGCCCGCCGTTCGTTTCCGCCCTCCCGCTCCTCCCACGCGTGCCGCCCGCGACCCCGCAGCACTGCTGCCCCGGCTCCAAGGACCCCCGGGTCCCCCTCGGCTCCTCCCGGAAGCGTGGCGCGTGGCGGCCCGGCGGCGCGGATTGGACGCGTGGCACCAACAGAGACACCGGGGGGTGGGACGGAGGTGAGCGATCGCCCGCGGAGATGCGGTGGGGAGTCAGCTCCGAGTGCCGTCCGCGGTCGCGCGTGGGGCCGTGCACGTGGTGGTGGGGGAAGCGCGTGTCCCCCCCAAGTGCGCACCCTGGTCGCCGAGCCCGTCCGCCCGCGTAGGGTGGCGGCCGCGGCCGGCGAGTGGAGGGTAGGGGTCGCCCGCGGCCGGCGCCCCGGGACTCTTATTGTGACAGGGTGGCGCGCTGTGCTTAGTCACCGTGACCCGCGCGGCGGAGGCGGAGGCGGAGCGCGGCCATGGCGGGGTGAGTGCGCCGCACCGGGGCCGGGCCCCGGACCAGGCCCTGCGGGCTCTCCAGGCATCTAGGCTGCGCCTCCGAGCGACCGGGTGGCCGCTCGAGCAGGCACCGGGCACCGGGTCGCCGCTGCACAGCCCCCTGCGTAATGCCAGGCCTGAGCTCCGGCAGAGTGTGGTCACGCGTGACAGTCGCTCACTTACTGGGGCCCTTGGAGCATTTCACCCCCACCCCCCACGGTGCTCCAATAGACACAACACGGGGTGGGGGTGCGACTCCAGGCTGAGCCCCAGAACCTGGGGAGCCAGCTGCAGACCCTCTCTCCACGGCCCCTGGCCCCAGGTCTCCCAGGGTCTCCTCAGTCCCTGCTGCCCACCGTGGGCGGTCCTGATGCTCCACTCTGTCCCAGAACGTGGGCACTTCGTGTTTCCTCTACACACTTTGTTGTATTTTCAGGCCTTCTCTGCCCTCCTGCTGTGTCTAGTACACACTTGGCAGGCTCTCTAAGTTTTGGTGAGGTGTTGAAGAAAGGAGTTTGACTTGTTGGAAGGGAGGGCAGGATGGCTGGGACAGAGGAGTGAAGAGTTTGGAAAGGGGCTGACTACCTGGGACTTGGCAGGCCAGGAGGGGTGGGTTTCCACTCTTGGGCTCGGTGAAGGGTGTTGGACTATTCTGAGCAGAAAGGGGCATGATGTGGCGCGTTTCTTAGCCGGGCCTTCAGGCTAGCGAGTTGGGGAGAACTTAGTTTGAATGGAGCCGGGTGTGTCCAGTTTACTTGGCTTGGGAAACTGCTCTAGAAACCATTGCATAGCATAGTTTTTCAAAAAGGAAGCCTGGATGGGCATAGTAGCACAAACCGTAATCCCAGCACAAAGAAAGATCAATAAAAAGAAAGGATCAAAAAAAGGAAAAGGAAGCGTGGCAGGCTCTGGCCTAACCTTGCAGTTCCCAGCCCCGTCTTTTCCCTCCTTCCAGGCCCCTAACTACTAGCGGTGCAACTGTACCTTCTCACCAGGAACCCCATGCAGCCAGAACCCAGGCCTAGCGGGGCTCCCCGCAGCAGCCAGTTCCTGCCTCTAGGGTCAAAGTGCCCCGAGGGGTCAGGGGACGCGGTGATGTACGCATCCACAGAGTGCAAGGCCGAGGTGACGCCCTCCCAGGATGGCAACCGCACCTTCAGCTACACGCTAGAGGACCACACCAAGCAGGCTTTCGGCATCATGAACGAGCTCCGGTTGAGCCAGCAGCTCTGTGATGTGACGCTGCAGGTCAAATACGAAGACACCCCAGCTGCCCAGTTCATGGCTCACAAGGTGGTGCTGGCCTCCTCCAGCCCGGTCTTTAAGGCCATGTTCACCAATGGGCTTCGGGAGCAGGGCATGGAGGTGGTGTCCATTGAAGGCATCCACCCTAAGGTCATGGAGCGACTTATTGAGTTTGCCTACACGGCTTCCATCTCCGTGGGCGAGAAGTGCGTGCTGCATGTGATGAACGGGGCGGTCATGTATCAGATTGACAGCGTGGTCCGAGCCTGCAGCGACTTCCTCGTGCAGCAGCTGGACCCCAGCAACGCCATTGGCATCGCCAACTTCGCCGAGCAGATTGGCTGCACTGAACTTCACCAGCGTGCCCGGGAGTATATCTACATGCACTTCGGGGAGGTGAGTGAGGACGAGGGCTCAGCTGTCACAAGGAGTCTGGAGGAAAGCCTCTCGGTGTTTTCTTTTTCCTTCCTCCTGTCCCCCCGAGTCTCATGTAGCTCAGGCTGGCCCTAATTTGGTTCTGTAGCCGTCTCACCTGTCTCAGTTTCCTCAGTGCTGGGATTACAGACATTCATGCTCACAGTTGACTGAGGTGGAACGCAGGCTTTGTGCTTGCTAGGTGAGCAGTCTACCCCCAGAGCCACAGCCCCAGGACCTCATTTTTTCGACAGTCTAATTAAGGTGTACTTTTGGTTTTGTTTGTTTTTTGTTTTGGTTTGGTTTTTGGTTTTGGGGGTTTTGTTTAGTTTGGTTTTTTTTGTTTGTTTTTGGTTTTTTTTGAGACAATGTCTCTTTTTGGAGACAGGTAGACCTGGTTGTCCTGGGACTTGCTCTGTAGACCAGGCTGGCCTGGAACTTAGAGATCCACCTGCCTCTGCCTCCCAAGTGCTGGGATTAAAGGCGTGCTCCTCCACTGCCCAGTCTGAAGCTGTTTTTTAACTCCTGTCCTTGCTGTCATATTCTGAGATCACGAGGCACACACCACCATACCCTGATAAAGTAAAAATTAACTTTTTTACATTTGTTCACATGTGTGTTTGTACACATGGACAGGCTGGTCTTGTGTGGAGGTCGGAGGACAACTGGCAGGAACTGGTTCTCTCTACCTTATATGTGCTTCTAGGGTTAACTCTAGTCATAGGGCTTGGCAGAAAGTGCCTTTACCCACAAAGCCATATTGCTGGACTGAAAACTCAGGTTATGAGCCCCTAATCTGGGAGACCCTAAGAACAGGGAAGATAAGTTCTCACAGTGTGTCAGCAGCCTGCTTTGTCTGGGGTCAGAAGTTGGAACAAGACAGATGTGATGGTGCTTTTAATCCCAGCACTCTGGAGACAGAGGCTGGTGGATCACGGAGAGTTGTAGGCCACTCTGGGAGAGAGAGAGAGAGAGAGAGAGAGAGAGAGAGAGAGAGAGAGAGAGAGCTGCAGCCTTGCTTGGTCTTTCTTGGTCTCAGGTAATGTTACTGCTTTCATTTTCATTTCTTAGTGCGGGAAGTCTTCAAGGGAAGGTAAGAGGAAAGTCCCTGGAGACGTCACAGCCAGCAGCACAGGTGGCAGTGACCAGAGAGGCTGTGCCCTGGACACGACAGTGCATTCCGAACATCACAGTCCCCAGGTCCCGAGTCTCAAATGCTCTGAATGCCCATATGTCACCCTCAGGTGGACAGTTCCACACCTGACCTCACAAGATGGGTGGCGGTCAAAACAGGCATAACATGCGTTAGCTGGCGGCACTTGTGCAGCACGCGTGAGGCCCTGGGTTCCATCCCACCACACATAAACCAGGTGTGTGGCACACACCTTTAATCTTGGCACTGAGCAGGCAGAGGCAGGCAGCTTTATGAGTTGGAGCCAGCCTGCTCTACTACATAGCGAGTTCCAGGCCACTCCCCAACACACACCCATATGGACCGGCATAAATGTATTTTGCTTATTTATTTAGACTTTTGAGACCGCTGGTTTTCATAGCCCAGGCTTGTCTGGAAACTGAGATTCGCATGTGTCAGGGTCCCAAGTGTGAGACCTGGACCACCAGGGCCCACTTGAATTTCTGTTTCGTTCCTGAGGTGTCTATCATCTGTACAAAATAGCCCTGCATCGGAAAAATGCCAGTCTGAGACACAGCCTGTCAGTTATTTTATATTTTATTTTGGTTTTTGGAGACAGGGTTTCTCTGTGTAACAGCCCTGGCTGTCCCAGAACTCACTCTGTAGATCAGGCTGTGTTGTGTGGGGCTGCGGCGGGGCACCCGGCTAGCTTATGCCCCGAAATAATTACACGGAAATTGTATTCTTTTAAACACTGCCTGGCCCATTAGTTCCAGCCTCTTATTGGCTAGCTCTTACATATTGATCTAACCCATTTCTAATATTCTGTGTAGCACCACGAGCTGGCTTACCAGGAAAGATCTTAACCTGCGTCTGTCTGGAGTGGGAGAATCATGGCGACTCACTGACTCGGCTTCTTTTTCCCAGCATTCTGTTCTGTCTACTCCACCCACCTAAGGGTTGGCCTATCAAATGGGCCTAGGCAGTTTCTTTATTAATTAACCAATGAAAGCAACAGATAAATACAAGACCCACCTTCATCAAGGCTGGCCTGGAACTCACTGAGATCCCCCTGCCTCTGCCTCCCAAGTGCTAGGATTAAAGGCGTGTGCCACCACGCTGACCTCCTATATTTTTTCTTATTAATTTAAAGTTTTTATTGTATTTATTTAGGGGGCATACATGTGCCACAGTTCATGTGGAGGTCAGAAGACAACTTGCAGAAGTTGATCCTCTCCTTCCATAATATGAATCCTGGGGGTTGAAGTGAAGTCCTCAAAAACTAGCCATTCAACCAAGCAAACAAACCCAGTTCCTTTCTGAGCTGGTAAAGGCTCTCACTGCCAAGCCTGAAGACCAATCCCACATGGAAGGCAAGAAACTATCCACCAGACATGAACTGTGGCATGCTCCACACACACACACAATAAACAAATGTAATTAAAAATATGTTTTGAGAGCAGGGCTTACTATGTGGACCAGTCTGGCTTGGAACTCACAGACGTTCTCCTGCCTCTCCCTTCCAAGTGCTGGGATTAAAGGCCAGACTAGATTCAATTATTTATTTATTTTTGAAACAGGATCTTACAATCACCTCTTGGCTGGTCTGGAACTGGCTACGTAGACCAGGCTGGCCTTGAATTGACAAGACATTCTCTTGCCTCTGCCTCCTGAGGGGTGGGGGAATTACAGGCGTATGCCACTATGCCTAGCTATACATTTTTTAAAAGTTAAAACCAAAATCAAACAATACAGATGCATAAAGAGACCCCACTGTGTGGCCTGTACCCTTTGTGTGGGTGCTAGGCCAGGAGGGCTTCCCAGAGCGCAGCCTCTCACCTGCGCTCCCTGCAGGTGGCCAAGCAGGAGGAGTTCTTCAACCTATCGCATTGCCAGCTGGCCACGCTCATCAGCCGTGATGATCTGAATGTGCGCTGCGAGTCGGAGGTGTTCCACGCGTGCATCGACTGGGTCAAGTACGACTGCCCTCAGCGGCGCTTCTACGTGCAGGCACTGCTGCGGGCCGTGCGCTGCCACGCGCTCACGCCACACTTCCTGCAGACGCAGCTGCAGAAGTGCGAGATCCTGCAGGCCGACGCGCGCTGCAAGGACTACCTGGTGCAGATCTTCCAGGAGCTCACGCTGCACAAGCCCACACAGTCCGTGCCCTGCCGCGCGCCCAAGGTGGGCCGCCTCATTTACACAGCGGGCGGCTACTTCCGACAGTCGCTCAGCTACCTGGAGGCCTACAACCCGAGCGACGGCTCCTGGCTGCGCCTGGCGGATCTGCAAGTGCCACGCAGCGGCCTGGCTGGCTGCGTGGTGGGCGGGCTGCTGTACGCTGTGGGCGGCCGCAACAACTCGCCCGATGGCAACACCGATTCCAGTGCCCTGGACTGCTACAACCCCATGACCAACCAGTGGTCGCCCTGTGCCTCTATGAGCGTGCCGCGCAACCGCATCGGGGTGGGGGTCATAGACGGCCACATCTACGCAGTCGGGGGGTCCCACGGCTGCATCCACCACAGCAGCGTGGAGAGGTGAGCACGGGGTCCCAAAGGGAGGGCACCTGTTCTTCCCACCCCCAGAGGAGGCTGAGCAGATGGCATGTTCATCCTCAGTGTCCAGACTTGGGAAGTACTGGAGGGCTGTCCCAAACCTATAGGAATCGTCAGCACGCTGGGGACTATGGGAATTACCACAATACGTGAAATATATTATGCTAATTGTGTATGATTACGATAAAATATATCATCAGACCAGGGATGTAGTTCAGTGGTAGGGCACTGGTCCCTGGCTTGCACCCAGTTCTAGGTTCTAACCCCAGTACTGCCAAAAGAGAGAAGGGAAGAAAGAAAAGAGCCAGGGCTGTGACTGGCAGAGCTTTTACCTAGCACCACATAAGCCTGTAATACCTGTCATCTGAGCGCTTGAGAGGTCGAGACAGAAGAATCAGGAATTCAAAGTTGTCTTTGGTTGTATGGCAAATTCAGGGCCAACCTGGGATATAAGAGACCCTGTCTCCAGACAGACAACTATCCCCCACACATTTAGGGCTTGAAGCAAGGTAGGAAGCTAGGAACTTGTGCATGCTAGGCCAGCCCTCTACCCCTGATACCCCACCCCAACCTGCAAAGGGAATTTTAAACCTATGCCCTAGGGGCCTCCAATGTGTGTGTGTGTGTGTGTGTGTGTGTGTGTGTGGTCTGTGAATAGGATGATGGGGCGATGTGTCACCTGGAGTGGGCCGCCTTCAAGAAGGACAGGGGCACTATTAATAACTCCAGGAACACAGGTATGGACTGGATGCTGCCGGCCAACCGGATGTGTTCACCCCATCTCTGATGATGTTGCTTGGAGGAGTACTGTCTGAGCGGTAGCCTAGTTGTCAGACTTTCTTGGGTTTTGGTGTTGGACACATGCACTGATGTCCCTTGGTGATCCTGAATGTCCTTCCCCGCATTTCTGATGCAAACCTCGTGATGTGAGGCCATGAGCTCCGGTGAGGTGAAGCCCACAGGCGATGCAGCACACAGGGTGAACCTGCTGAGGGACAGGACCTGACTGTCACTTCCATAGCTGATGGCTGTGAGCCTCAGTTTTTTACTCTGGAGATGGAGCTGCTAACACCCCTCCCTTGAGAGAAAGCATCAGGCAGCAGGTGCTGCCTGCCGTCACCCCAGCACTGGGAGGATCTGGAATTCTGGGCTAGCATGGGCTACACACAAGACCCTAGCTCTAAATAGAGCTAAAGAAACAAGTGATAGGGTGGGGCTTATTGTAAGGAGGCCAGCTGTGGTTCCTGGGGTGACCATGGTGGAATCGTGTCCTTTGCAGATATGAGCCAGATCGGGATGAGTGGCACTTAGTGGCACCAATGTTGACACGGAGGATAGGCGTGGGAGTGGCCGTGCTCAACCGCCTGCTGTTTGCGGTGGGAGGCTTTGACGGGACCAACCGGCTCAACTCAGCAGAGTGCTACTATCCCGAGAGGAATGAGTGGCGGATGGTCACGCCAATGAATACCATCCGAAGTGGGGCAGGTGAGTGGGTGTGCGGGAAAGACCCCACCCAGCCCAGTCTTGGAAGACTGCCCTCCTCTCTTCCATCTTGTTTTGTTTGAGTCAGGATCAAACACTGTCCTCAGAATCGTTATGTAGCTGAGGATGACTTTGAACTCACGATCCTCCAGCCTGTCCAGCACTGGGATGGCAGGCCTGCTCCTCCACACCAAATTCCAGCTCGATTTCTAAGGGGCTTCTCCTGGAAAGAGTGATGAGGGAGGAAGGTGGCTCCTGAGGGCCCCCTTAAACCAGGCCTCAGAGTGACTCTCCGCTGTGCTTCTGTTTAGGGGTCTGTGCGCTACACAACTGTATCTACGCGGCGGGGGGCTACGATGGGCAGGACCAGCTGAACAGCGTGGAGCGCTACGACGTGGAGACAGAGGCCTGGACTTTTGTAGCCCCCATGAAGCACCGACGGAGTGCACTGGGGATTACTGTGCACCAGGGCAAAATCTATGTCCTCGGTGAGGGCTAAGAAGTGGGTCAGGGTGGAAAGGACTCTTGTGTCTATATGTCTTCTATGTCTTCTTAAGATTTGGTGCTGAGGATGGAACCTGAGGAACACCCGAGTGCTTGACAAGTGTTCTGTAACCAAGCCAAGCCCCAACCCTCACTGGGGGATTCTGGGCAGGGATCTACCACTGAGCCACTCCCCACCCCCCTCCTGCCCCCCCACGCCTCCACCCTGCTTCACTGGGAAGTCTAGGCAAGGGTTCTACCACTGGGCTTCATTCCACCTCATCCCCATGTGTTACAGACAGGTGACTTCCCCTTCCTGTTTTCTGTTGTCTTCTCATGGGCGTTAGACTGAGTCCTCTGGGGGAGGTGACCATCTCTTCATTCTCTCTGCAGGAGGCTATGATGGCCACACGTTTCTGGACAGTGTGGAATGCTATGACCCAGACACTGACACCTGGAGTGAGGTGACACGGATGACATCTGGCCGCAGTGGGGTGGGTGTTGCCGTCACCATGGAACCCTGTCGGAAGCAAATTGATCAACAGAACTGTACCTGCTGAAGCACGTGGGTTACCTGAACACTGACAAGTAAGAACAACAGCCCATCCAGACCACCGCTGTCTTTGTACAAAAAGAAAGGAAGGAAGAGGAAAACCAAACAAACCCACAATCAGAACACAAGGACAGGAGGCAGCAGAAGAAACCATCCCTCTCCAGGAAGGGCAGCTGGGATTCTGTGTAAATGACGTTGTGGCAGAGCAGAACTAAATCCATATGCCCGTTTGTCACAGCCCCTGGAGCATCCAAGACAGTCTGCCTGCGGTGCGGTATGGAGGGGCACCCTCACAAGTGAGAGGCCCCTATACCCTCTGACTGGGGATGAGGCCCCCAGCACACAGACTCCTCTCGGGGGGGGGGCAGGCAAAACAGGGGTCACACGTGTTTTCTTTGGTCCCTACAACTTGGTGATCAAATCTAGGGGACAAGGGGAAGAAGGGGCCAGGTGAGGCCAAGAGGCTGAGGCTTCCTCAGGAGCTGCAATCCCCAGGGACAAGCCTGCACAGAGAACACTGGGCCTCTTCACCCTGGATAGTTATTTTGTTAAGTAACCCTTTAACTTTCCCATGGAAATTAAAAACAGATTTAGCAGTGTCTTGTACATAGGACCTCAGAGGGCAATGGGAACCCTCAGGGAGAGACAGTTCTTCTATTGAAATACACTCAGATCTTGATCGGGGCTGGTATTGAAACCTGTCTGTTTTCTCCGTGTGCCATTGTGCATTCTGCTCAGATGGGGCATCTTGTGCCCTCTTGGGCCACACAGCCGTCTGTCAGTATTAGGTGCATTAGAAGCCACTTCTCCTGGGGCCTCCTGTGTTTTGCTTGATTTTGAGACAAGGTCTCATGTAGCCCAGGATGGCCTTCAGTTCAGATCCTGAACTTCTGATCCTCCCTCCCGCCTCTGCCTCCTGAGAGCTGGGATTGCAGTTGTATACCACCAAACCTGGTTCCTGCTTGTCCTTTTTGTACCCAGGCAGCAAAATAAACATTTCTGGGACCTTGAGTGTGGCTCAGTGGATAGAGAGCTCATGTAGCATGCATGAAGTCCTGGGTACCATCCCCAGCACATATAAACCCTGCTGACCCACACCTGTGGTCACAGCAGAGGAGGCAGAAGCAGGAGGGTGAGTTCAGAGTCACAGCCAGCTCAAGGCCAGCCTGACCTACATGAGACTGTCTCAAAAATAGTAGTAATAATTATATTTTATACATACACACACATATATACATATGTGTATATGTATGCATATATACACACATATGTGTGTATGACACACACATACACACACACACTTGATTTTTCTTTTTTTTTTTTTTTTTTTTTTTGGTTTTTTGAGACAGGGTTTCCCTGTAGCTTTGAAGCCTGTCCTGGAACTCCCTTTGTAGACCAGGCTGGCCTCAAACTCACAGAGATCCGCCTGACTCTGCCTCCCGAGTGCTGGGATTAAAGGCGTGCGCCACCACCGCCCGGCTACACTTGATTTTTCAAGACAATGTTTTCCTGTGTAGCCCTGGCTGCCCTGAAACTAGCTACATCTCAGAGATCCTCCTGCTTCTTCCTCCCAAGTGCTGGAATTAAAAGCATTCACTTTTGTTAATACTTTTACTTATTTATTTTTGTTTTTCAAGACAGAATTTCTCTGTGTAGCAGCCCTGGCAGTCCTGGAACTCATTCTGTAGACCAGACTGGTGTCAAATTCACAGAGATCCACTTGCCTCTGCCTTCTGAGTGTTGGAATTAAAGGTGTGCTCCATCGGCCGGGCGGTGGTGGCGCACGCCTTTAATCCCAGCATTTGGGAGGCAGAGGCAGGCGGATCTCTGTGAGTTCGAGACCAGCCTGGTCTACAAGAGCTAGTTCCAGGATAGGCTCCAAAACCACAGAGAAACCCTGTCTCGAAAAACCAAAAAAAAGAAAAAAAGAAAAAAAAAAGGTGTGCTCCATCGTGCCCAACTAATAATATTTTTTGTTTGTTTGCTTCTTTTTTCTTTTTTTTAATTTATTTTTTATTTTATCTGCTTTGGTGTTTTAGCCATGGGTGTTGGAGTTACAGTTGTGAACTATCATGTAGGGGCTGGGAATTGAACCCAGGTCCTCTGGAAGAACAGCCAGTGCTCTTAACTGCTAAACCATCTCTCCAGCCCTGATCAGCTGTTAATATTTTTAAAAGCACAGAAGAAAGGAAGTTCAAGGTCATCCTCAGCTATATAGGAAGTTGGAGACTATATGAGACAAGTTCAACAAATTTCAGGAGCTGGAGATAGCTTAGCAGTGAGCGGCACTTGTGCTTCTCTCTAAGCCCAAGTTTAGTTCCTTGGCACCCCTGCTGGGTGTGGCTCACAGACACTTGTATCTCCAGTGGATCTCATGTCCTATTCTGGTCCCTGAAGGAACTTGGACACAATGCACACTCACACACATACACACACATTTAAAAATAGAAAAAAAAAATTTTCCTAAATAGCCGGGTAACTTTTCACCTAACTCAGAGTCCTTATCTAAGGACTTGTCAGTACAGTTAGGAATGAAGGACAAGCCTGTAACCCAGTGATAGAAAGCTGAGAGAGGAGGGCTGTGATGTCGGGAAGGGCAGGCAGATCTCTGTGAATCCCAGCTGGGCTACATGGCAAGAACCTGCCAGACACCAAACAAATGACGTATGTTACACACATACATACATTAGATCGCAGAGGTGGCTCAGTGGCCAAGAGCGTTTGCTGTTTGTCCCGAGGACCAGAACTGATTCAGAACAAGAGCAGGCTTTGATGCCTCTTCTATCTTTGGGGCACTTGCACACAAATGTACACACACAGACAAACATGCGGCTATATGTGACCTTTTAAAGTCTCTCAGAAAGCAGGAAATGAAGCTCAGTAGTAGGGCCCTCCCAGCAGGTGTGGTGGTGTACACCATTGTTTGTTTTGTTTGAGACAGGGTTTCTCTGTGTTGTCCTGGCTGTCCTGGAACTCACTCTGAATACCAGGCTGACCTCAGACTCACAGAGATCCACCTGCCTCTGCCTCCTGAGTGCTGGGATAAAAGGTGTGAGAGCTACCAATGCTTGACTATTTATTTATTTATTCTTGGTGCACACATTTAATCCCAGCATTTGGGAGGTAGAGGCAGGTGGATCTTTGGGGCCAGCCTGGTCCTCACTGAGAGACCTGTTTCAAAACAAAAAGAAAAAAGAGAGAAAGAAACCCAACAGTGAGGGGTTGCAGTAAGCAAGCGATAGGACATGAATGAATCTCCAGCACCCATGTGGAAAGCAGGCCTAGCTGCACGCCTGTGACCCTAGCACTGGGGGCAGAGACAATAGCCTGCCGGCCTGGGTGAAATGGTAAATTCCAGGTTCAGTGAGAGACCATGGAGAGGAGGGGAAGGGAGGGGAGGGAGTAGGAGAGAAACTGCTGTTCTTGCGGAGGACCCAGGTTTAGTTCCAAGCACCTGTTAACTCAAGTGTCTGTGACTCAGGTCTTAGGGAATCTGATCCTTTTGGCCTGGATGAGCACCTGTAAGCTTGTGATGCAAACAAACTCAGAAAAGCACACATGCACACACATACAGAGAGAGCAAAGGAAGGAAGGAGGATTTGGATAGCTGCGAGGAAGCCCGCTAGCATACTTTTGGTTTGCGTGTGCAGCCTTGAGGAATATCATTTCCGATACATCTTCCTTTTTATTACTTCAGTTCCACTTATTTCTGCATGGGGGGAGCAAGCCCACCATGACACTTGCGTGAATGTCAAAGGTGTCAATCTTAGACCATCGGGCTGGTGGCCAGCCCCTTTAACCCATGAGCCATGTCGTCGGCCCCGTCCTGGTGCTTCTGCTCAGCGTTTGGGTATGGAAAACTAAGTCCTCGTACACAGCAATGAAAGGTCCAGACTGATGAGGCGATTAACTCCCTGGTGCCACCCCTGTCTCTTGATCTTTGTTGTAGAGGGTTACAGCCCCCACTCTCAGGTTCAGTTTCCTGACTCTAAAGCTGCCGGATTCTCAGAATCAAGTGCATTTCCCATCTGTTGTTGTCTGTGAGGATGGGACTTTGGCCATCTCTCCAGCAGCACACCCTGCATTAGCAGCTGGATCAACCAAGGGCGGGTTTTGAGGGTGGTGCTGGGGCTTGAACCTAGGGCCTGCTGCAAGCTATGTTCTCTACCTCCGAGCTACAACCTCCGCCCCAAAGGGAGCATTTAGCTTCTCTTGCATGCTCTCTCTCTCTCTCTCTCTCTCTCTCTCTCTCTCTCTCTCTCTCTCTCTTTCTCTATTTCTTTCTCTCTCCACCCCTCCCTCCCTTCTTTCTTTCTTGACAGGGTCTCTCTATGCAGCCTTGGCTGTCCTCACTCTGTAGACCAGGCTGGCCTCGAACTCTCAGAGATCCGCCTGCCTCTGCCTCTCAAGTGCTGGGATTAAAGGTGTGCGCCACCACCACCCAGCCCATGCCTGGATTTTTATTTTGGTACTGGGGATCTAATTCAGGTTCCCTTGTTTGTGCATCAAGCATTTTACTGACTGCTTGTGACTACAAGTGACTCACTTCTGGTTTTGTTTTTTAAAACAGATCCGGGAACTCACAGAGATCCACTTGCCTGTGGAGTCCAGACTGACACCAAACTCGTGATCTGATAACTTCAGTTTTCCATGTGCGCAGGTTACAAGGCCTGAGAGTTTTTCACTTTGAATATGGAAACTCAGCAGCCCTGGACACCCCCACCACTCATCTAGGTCAGTCAAAATCTAGTTGAGTACGAGACTCGAGAGACGGCCCAGCAGTTAAGAGCACTTGTTGCTCTTGCAGAGGACCCGGTTCATTTCCCAGCACCTGCAAGGTGGCTTGCAGCCATTCCTAGCTCTAGTTCTAGGGAACCTTCACAGGTACTGCATGTGCGTGTGGTGCACAGCCTACATTTTTGTTTGTTTGGTTTCTCAATGTAGCATTGCCTGTCTTGGAACTCACTCTGTAGACCAGGCTGTCCTCGAACTCACAGACACCCGCCTGCCTCTGCCTCCCAAGTGCTGTGATTAAAGGCGTGCGCCATCACCGCCCGGCCACAGCCTACATCTTAAAAAACATCTGATTGAGCTGAGTATGGCGTCTTGCACCTGAAATCCCAGCAACTGGCAGTCTGAAGTAGAAGGATTTCCAAGGATCCAGGTTAATGAACTTGAGATAGCCTGTTTTTCATTTAATTTGACTTTTAATTTTTATTACATCTGAGAAAGAGGAAGAGAGAGAGGAAGAAAGGAGAGCACCAGGTTGTGAGAAGACAACCTGAAGGGGTCAGACCTCATGTGGGTCCTGGGAATACACTCAGGTCAGGCTCGGTGGGGCATCATCTTTACCTGCTGGCCATTTTGCCAGCCCAAGATCTTGGTTTCAAGCGAAACAATAACAAAAAACGGCCTTGAGAGAGCTGGTTCAGTGGATAAAGCACTCACCACAGGAGAGGACTATCTCACTGGGTATTCTGCACCCAGGTGGTGGCCTGTAATCACAGCTCACTGGGGCCAGAGACAGGAAAGCCCAAGCAAGGGCAAAACAGCAGCTTCCCTGGCTGAACCCCACAACTCCAGGTTCCCCGAGACCCTGGGGCCTTGGAAAGTAAGGTGGAGATCAGTGGAGGAAGCTCCCCCAGGATCTGCAGTTAAGGCCTTCACAGAAAAGCACTGCCCCCCAAACATCTGTGTGCATGCCACACATGCGCGCATGCAAGAATGAGAAACAAGAACCTAGTTGGTCACCCTGCAAGGAAGGATTGCAAGCAGGTAGGGCAGAGGGTGGAGCTCTCTGATACAAAGTGGGCTGAGCCTACGCAAAGCCCTGATCCCATCCCCAGCATATCTGTAAATAAACTCATTGGTTAGCACGGGAGGGGCAGGTGGATGGGGTCAAAGTTAAACCTCAGCGTTCATGTGCCTGTCATCTTAGGTCAGCTCAGCCAAAGGTGCTGGCAACCATCCAGGGGAGAGGTGGTGATTCAGGCTCAGCACATGTGTGCAGGCACGTAATGAGGGAAAATACAAGTCAGCTGATTGGATAGAGCGAAGCCAATGACAGATGATTACCTAGTCCACCGTTCTCTCTCCTACTATGCTGGAGCTAACACGCAAAGTCTCAAGATTTTGTACATGCTGTTTAAGCACACTGCCTAGCCACACCCCCAGGCCTCACTAGATTCTAGACAGGGGCTCTACCACTGAGCCATGCCTCCAGCCCCTCACTGGGGGATTCTTTGTCTAGTTTTCTTTTTGTTGTTGTTGTTTTTGGAGACAGGGTTTACCTGTAGCTTTGGAGCCTGTCCTGGAACTAGCTCTTGTAGACCAGGCTGGCCTTGAACTCACAGAGATCCGTCTGCCTCTGCCTCCCGAGTGCTGGGATTAAAGGCGTGATACTGCTCGATTCTTGAAAGGCAGGGGTTCTGCTCCAGGTGGCTGAGAGCCGCCCAGTGTGGGTGCTGTGCTCTCACCTCTCACCTCTAGGGCTTCACTCTTTTTTTTTTTTGGACACAGTGTGTAGTTTCTCTGTGGTTCTGCTTGTCCTAGAACTCACTACATAGGATCTCAAACACAGATATCCACTTCCCTCTGTCTCCTGAGCGCTGGGGTTAGAGGCTGCGTCACTACAGCCGGCTCTTTTCCATGATTTTTTGAGGACAGCATTCTGATGGGGTCAGCCCAGCAAAACTCATTTGGTAACAAAGCGGCAAATTCAGGTATTGATGGTTACTTGCCAGTGCCACACTGTCTATGAGGCAAGTTTGCATTTACAAATGGGACAAAGCCAACGGGGAGGCTCTAGGCAGTGAAGAGAGCACAGCGCTATGGAAGAAGTCCCAGTAAGGGGTCCTAGCAGGCCCAAGCATGGCAAACACAGGCCTGAGCACCCATGGCCAGCAGCAAACGGGAAGCCAAAATAATCAATGAGAAAGAGAAAACGAAGCACAGCTCCCTCCAGACTAAGAGGAACTGGCTGAAGTCTGGGTGCAAAGAGACGTTGACTCAGTCGGTCTCTGGGGAAGGAGGGAGGA
The DNA here is from genome assembly GCF_950005125.1 of Chionomys nivalis. Lineage (NCBI taxonomy): Eukaryota > Metazoa > Chordata > Mammalia > Rodentia > Cricetidae > Chionomys > Chionomys nivalis. Next base: position 20,698,831 of record NC_080089.1, on the reverse strand, counting down.
CTTACTGGGCTCTGAAACTCCTAGCAAAGCCATCTGTTCTAGTTCATGTTCGTCTGTGTTGTCCTTGAACATCCTTAACTGGAGCACTCAGTCTGCAGGGGCCAGCCAGGGCTACCCAGAGAGACTCTGTCTAAAAACAAATAAAGAAAATGCTCCACAGGCATGCCTAGGCTAATCTGGTCTGAGGCTATTCCTTAATGAGACTGCCTCTAGTAACTCTGCACTGTCAAGTTGAGAGTCGAAGTTAACTAGTTTTATATTATGCACTAGAGAGATAGCAGCACTGGCTGCCCTTCCAGAGGACCTGGGTTCAATTCCCAGCACCCACATGGCAGCTCACAACCTTCTGTAATCCCAGTTTCTGGGGATTGGTCAGATGCCCTCTTCTGACCTCCAAGGGCCTATGGTGAACAAGCATACAGGCAGGCAAACCACCCATACACATAAAGTAAAAGTAAATAAGCATCTAAAAACTAAAATTGTGCTGGAGAGATGGCTCAGAGGTTAAGAGTACTGGCTGTTCTTCCAGAGGTTCTGAGTTCAATTCTGTATACATAATCAATGATAATAATAGTTATTATATTAGTTATAGTTATAATAATTATATTAGTTATAGTTATAATAATAGTTATTTTTATAATCAATAATAGTTATGTATACAGAATTGTATACATAATAAACAAATAACACTGTATACATAAATATGTATACATAATAAATAAATAACACTTTATACATAATAAATAAATATAAGAAATAAAATTGTTATATACATACATATATGTGTAATATATATGATATACACATATATACAACAAAACACAACAAAAACCAAAACAGGGTCAAAGAGATGGCTCAGTGGTAAAGGTGCTCACTGTCCAGACTCATGGTCTGAATTTGACCTCAGGGTAGAAAGCATGACTTCTGACAGCTGTTCCCCGACCTCTACACACTAGCATGTTCCCAGACCTAGTACATGTCCAAATGTTGTAAGAACAATGAGCGAGCTGGAGAGATGTTTCACGGTTAGAATAGAAGCATAGGCTCCTCTCCAACAGGACCTGAGTTAAGTTCCCAGCACCCACACTGGGCAACTCACCACGTCTGGGACTCCAGCTTCAGGGGATCTAACAATGTGGGCACACGTGCTTCCATATCTATACACATACAATGAATTAAAAACAAACCAACACGCAGGACCCAGTGGTATACATCTTTAGTCCTAGTACTGGGGAGGTCTCAGCAGGCAGGTCTCTCTCCACAGGCAGCTGCAGGACAGCCAGGGCTACACAGTGAGACCCTGGCTTCAAACAAACAAACAAGCAAAGTAAGGATTCAAAACAAAGCAAGAAAGAGACTTGGCCTCAGACCAGGTTATCCCAACCATGGTGCTCCATGCCCACACATGCACACACATGCACATACAAAGGCAGAGAGGGGAGAGGCAAGGACACCAGTGTTGACCTCCAGCACCACATACAAGAGCAACCTCACCCACCTCCACCTTTGAACACATACATATCCCAAACCAATGTGGGGCTGTGTGGAACTGGCTAGATTGCCTAGTTGATTGTACCAGTGTGTGGACCTTTGGAGAACAGCTATTCTGTGTGCAGGAATTTTATTACCACACCGGGAAAAGCCCTTTCTACCCCCCTTGTGTTACCTCCTGCTGACATGTCATAATGCTTGACTTGACGATCATCCCCAAGTATACTGAGCATACAGAGGCTGTGCAGTGGTTAGGAGCGCTGGCTGCTCTCTCACTGAGGATACAGAGGCCGTGCAGTGGTTAGGAGCGCTGGCTGCTCTCTCACTGAGCATACAGAGGCCGTGCAGTGGTTAGGAGCGCTGGCTGCTCTCTCACTGAGCATACAAAGGCCGTGCAGTGGTTAGGAGCGCTGGCTGCTCTCACTGGGGTTTGATCCTCAGCTCCCACATGGCAGCTCACATGTCTGTAATTCTAGGTCTAGGACATCCATCACCCTAGTCTGCATCTTTGTGGTGCACGCACGTGCAGGTAGAACACCTACATATGTAAAATAAATTTTAAAAACTTGGTACTGGAGAATTGGCTCAGTGATTAAGAGCATCTAATTCTTGCTCCAGGAAGCAGGCTTGATTCCTGGCAGTCATAAGGAGGCTTGCCACGTCCTTGGGCACCAGGTGAACATGTGTTGGTACACAGACACACAGCAGGAAAAACACTCAGTACATAAAATAATAAACCTAAAAAAGCCCTTTATGAAACATATGTGCCAGCCGGGCGATGGTGGCACACGCCTTTAATCCCAGCACTCGGGAGGCAGAGGCAGGCGGATCTCTGTGAGTTCAAGACCAGCCTGGTCTACAGAGCTAGTTCCAGGACAGGCTCCAAAGCCACAGAGAAACCCTGTCTTGAAAAAACCAAAAAAAAAAAACCACAAACAAACAAACAAACAAAAAAACAAAAAAAAAACAACAAACATATGTGCCGAGTGCAGTTAGATCCTCCCTGTGGCTATGAAGAACAACAGTCCAGTTCCACAAGCAATGTCCCATTCGGTATGGGACACGATGCTAAGTTCCCTTACCAGCTAGCTTTGCCTCCTGCCTGTGTCTCCCGTATTGTGAGCTGGCCTCAAATTCACTATGAATCCAAGAAAAGGGTGACCTGGAAACCTGATCATCCTGTTTTCTTCTGCAAAGAGCTGGGGCAGATCAGTTCCCCAGTGCTGAGGATGGGGCCCGGGTCTTTATGCCTGGCGAGCCAGCTCTCTGCCAACGGAACGCTCCACTCTCAGGAGGTGATCCTTCCCAATTTAGGGAGGGGAAAGCTTTGTGTCTTCTTTTGTTCATGGGACCACCGGAGTCTTTGCAAAGATCCCCTTGGATTGAAAGCCATCAAAAAAAACTCAAAGTATTTTTTTTTTTTTTTTATAGTATGTGACTATTTTGAGGAGTATGGGAAAGGTGATCTGGGTAAATCCCGAGGATATGGGGAACAAGGCAGGATCTCATGTGTGAGGAGCCCTGAAGAGGGGTGAATGATTCCAGGGTCCTCTGAGGAATGATGTCAGGGCCCCTATGACACAGAAGACGGTTTTCTGAAGAAAGGAAGGGCACTGTTGGGGGCCGGCAACCAGGATTGTGAGCAGGCTCCTCTTAAGGAAAGGAGCAGCACTGTGAGCTTGCTCAAAGTGAGACACTTCAGGGTATTCTCAAGGAGGGAGCTGTCTACGACAGTGAAGAAGACGCTGGGACGTGCTCAAGATCAAAGCGACAGCAAGGTCATTTGGGGACTACAAGCTTCAGAGGTCAGCCTTCCGATCCAGAAGTCAAGCCGCAACCCTCATCGTCTATTTTCCCCACAAGTGACAGTGATTTCAGCCAATAATAACTCTGAACAGTCTGTGTCCTGGCTCCGCCTCTCGGATGGTCTGCACCTGCTGCGCCACTTCCTGACGTTGGTGTAGTTCCACAGGTACCCACCAGGGGACGCGCAAATGCTTGCGCTCCCAGTGCGGGCTCCTTTCACTAGTCCCGGGACTCTTCATAATTAGAATTTGACTGTTGGTAATAATACAGACTGTGGGTAATAATGCGGTCAAACACACTGGGCCCAGCATGGAGTCTGCCCGAGAGTAGTGTCATTGCATTTGACAGCAAGGGCGATTAAGTAGATGAGCTGGCTGGTTTAGACTTTCCACAAGCCTGCTGAGTGGGATAAGATTATTTCTAGCTTTTAGGAGGTGGAGACAGGACGCTGATGAGTTCAAGGGCACCCTCGTTTACATACGGAGTTCCAGGACAGCCCGGGAGACCCTGTTTATTATTATTATTTTAGGTTTTTTTTTTTTTTTTGAGACAGAGTCTTTCTACATAGACAAGGGTGGCTTCAAAGGTCACAGAGATCTGCCTGCACGTCTTTCTAGAGCTGGGGTTAAAAGGTGTGCGCACCACCTGGTGAGACCCTGTTTAACCCCAATCAGGACACACAATAGGATTTAACAGGTAAAGGTCCTTGCCCACAAGTTTAATGGCTTGAATTTAATCTCTGGAGCCCACCTAGTGGAGACTTGTCTTCCGACCTACACAAGCACAAACACACACACTTTCTCCATCTGTTTCCTCGCCCCCCAGGCCAGAGAGATGTGGTGCTGGTAAGAAGAGCACTGACTGCTCTTCCAGAGGACCCAGAACCCACTTGGTGACATAAAATTCATCTTAGCTCCTGTTCCAGGGGACCTGACGCCCCTTATGGCCTTCGTGGACACTGCATTCACACATACACATATACACGCAACTAAAAACAGAAATCTTTATTAAAGAAAAACAGAAGGGCGCCCAGAAAGGTGGCTGGGTGGCTAAGAGCACGGGCTGCTCTTTCAGAGAACACGGCTTGGTTCCCAGCATCCACATGGCAGCCCACACCTCCCTTAGTCCTAGGACCCTAGGCTGGCTTCTGTGGGCTCTGCACACAGCCAGCGTGCGCACACACAGGTGTGCACATGGACTGATGAATACAAATATAACTCAAAATAAACTTGAATAAAAAAAATTTTAAGATGGGGTCCAATCTTGTAGCACTGGTTGTCCTGGAACTTGCTATGTAGACCAGACTGGCCTCAAACTCACAGAGATTAACCTGCCTCTGCATCCCGAGTGCTGGGATTAAGGGTGCTACCACATGCAAAGTACATTTTTATTTATTTATTTATTTATTTATTTATTTATTTTTGGATTTTTTTCGAGACAGGGTTTCTCCGTAGCTTTTGGTTCCTGTCCTGGAACTAGCTCTTGTAGACCAGGCTGGCCTCGAACTCACAGAGATCCGCCTGCCTCTGCCTCCCGAGTGCTGGGATTAAAGGCGTGCGCCACCACCGCCCGGCGAAAGTACATTTTTAAAAGTGGGGTGTAAGGTGGCTCTTGCCACCAAGTCTGTCCCTGGAACCCACACAGTGGAAGGAGAGCACCAACCCCTATGAGCTGCTCTCTGACTGCACACGGGCAGTGGGGCACAGGCACATTCTCCCCCAAGTAAAAATCCAGCGTGTGTGGTGTGTGTGCACGTGTGCACATGTGTGTGTGGTTTTAAGATAGGGTTTTCTTTTTTTTTTTTTTAAATATTTATTTATTTATTATGTATACAATATTCTGTCTGTGTATATGCCTGCTGGCCAGAAGAGGGCACCAGGCCCCATTACAGATGGTTATGAGCCACCATGTGGTTGCTGGGAATTGAACTCAGGACCTTTGGAAGAGCAGGCAATGCTCTTAACCTCTGAGCCATCTCTCCAGCCCCCAAGATAGGGTTTTCTGTGTGACAGTCCTGACATTTGCTTTGTGGAGCAGGCTGGCCTCAAACTCAGAGATCTTCAGTGCAGCGATGGCAGATGGTGGCTTCTCTCACCCTCATTTCTTCCTAAATGGTCTTGCTGCTGCTCTGCTTGAGGAAAGATGGACCCCATCCTAATGAAGCAGCTTGACAGTGATCCTTTCTTGCATGCTCAGCTTGTACCCCTAAATCTGTTAAATGTGTTAATATCCCACCAACCCTTTACACTTGGGGAAACTGAGGCTGGGAGCAAACAAATTCACCACCTAGGCCTCACTGCCCCACTCCCAATAACTCCCTGCAGGTCAGAAATACTTGTGGCCTTTTGACCTCTAGCCTAGTGACCTTTCCTTAACCCCGCCAGCCTTTGAAGATCTCCTGAGACAGTGTCTGGGTCTTCTCTTTGCTTCTTATATAAAGTTTGAGAGCGTCTGGAAATTTCTATTTTTTTTTTCAGTTTTGCTTTTCTACCTGGGGTCCAAGCTGGTCCCTCGTCCTCTGGGGTGGCTATCTCCTGGGAAGCTTTCCAGGCATAGATGAACAGGTGATTCCCCAAAACCTGTCCTGAATGTCCCAAACCATTCAGTGTGGTCCAGCACTGACTACAGAGCTGCTTCATAGAAAGGAAACAAAGTTGGGAGTAGGGATGAATGTCTGTTGTCCCAGCACTTATGAGGTGGAGGCAGGAGGATTGAGAGTCCAAGGTCAGCCGCCACTATACATCACATTGAAAGCCAGGCTGGGTTCCATGTGAGTCTGAAACTAAGAAACATACAGAAAGAAAGAAAGGAGTGGGGAAATCTCAGGCATGGTAGTGCACATCTTTAGTCCCGGCACTTGAGGGAGATCTTGTGACTTCCGGTCCAACCTACTCTATGCTAAGTTCTAGGTCAGCCAAGGTTACATAGTTCAATCCTAGCATGTGGGGGTAGGGTAAAGGTTTTGCTAGGTCCTAGGGCACCTCTAAGTCTTGAGAACGCTGTTACACACTTGGTGTGCTGCGTGCTAGGACTTGTGCCCGCAAGTGTGTACTTTACCACTGGGCTGGGCTCCCACTGTCCTGCCTCACAGATGGGACAACTGATGTCAGGGATCTCGATAAATAATTCTAGATGGTCTAAAACTTTAAAGACCAACCAGGCCGGCCTTGAACTCCTGAAGTCTCTGCTTTGGGGTGGAACAGAAGTGGGAAAGGCTGCGGCACCAAGCCACCTCCACAGCCTCTCACAGGAGACTCCAGGCAGGAACTCTCCCTCTGGACCACATTCCGAGCCTTACAGGGATTCTCAGCAGGCTCTGCCACTGAGTCGTGTGCCTAGCCCAATGCCGTACATTTCTTCATTGCCTTTCTCCTTCCTTCCTTCCTCTCTCTCTCTTGTGTATACAGTGTTCTATCTGCATTTTGCCTGTACACCAGAAGAAGGCATGAAATGTCATCAAAGATGGCCATGAGCCACCATGTGGTTGCTGGGACTTGAACTCAGGACCTCTGGAAGAGCAGTCAGTACTCTTAACCTCTGAGCCATCTCACCAACCCCTCTCTTTTCTTTCTTTTGTTTTGTTTTTCTGAGATTAAGGTTCTTTTTTGTTTGTTTGTTTTTTGGGGATATTTTTGTTTGTTTTGTTTTTCAAGACAGGGTTTCTCAGTGTAACAGTCATGGTTGTCCTAGAACTTGCTCTGTAGGCCAGACTGGCCTCGAACTCACTGAGATCCGCTTGCCTCTGCCTCCCAAGTGCTGGGATTAAAGGTGTGTGCCACCACCATCCAGCAGGACAAAGGTTCTTGATATAACTGTTTTTTTTTTTTTTTCTAAAGACAGAGTTTCTGTGTAGCTCTGGCTGCCCTCGAATTATGTAGACCAGGCTATCCCTGAACTCAAGAGATTCTTCCTGCCTCACCCTCTAGAGAGCTGGGATTAAAGTTTTGTGTCACCCAACCTGGCCAGATGCCGTCACGCTGTAGCTAGAAGCTCCACCCCAGCAACAAGGCCGTCCTAGCACTAGCGGAGACAGAAGCAGAAGGATCTTGCATTCAACACTTCTGCACTACAACCCTTGAGATCAGGAGAGAAAAAAGAAGCGACACAGCTGGCTTCAAGCCACAGATCCTACTGAGTGAGACCATGTCTTAAAGTGAGTGGCTGAGTGACAGCCAGGTAAGGTGGCATACACCTGCAATTCCAGAGTTTGAGGCTAGCATGAGCGACATAAAAGCCAGGTTTCAGAGAAAATGGACAGGCGGGGCGGCTTAGCCGGGAAAGGAGGTAACGGAGTCTCAGAAGCCGTCCTCTGACCTCAGCATGTGTCCCCAGCCCCCAGATAACCAATCTTTCACATAAAGAAACAAACCTCAAAAACCAAAACAAAACACCCCAGAAACAAACGAAGCCACATCAGCCAGCAGCTGGAAGCATCAGTGAGAGCCTCACTTTAATCAGGGACAAGATTGCAGGACTGATTGTCAATCCACAGACCAATTAATCAATTGTCAATGGGGATAACATGTAGGCAGCTCACGAGGCCCTGCACCCACTCTGGCAGAGAGGAGCCCTGACTGAGTCCAGGGGTCTGGCCTCCTCCAACCCCATCCTGGGCTCTTGGAAAAGGGGACATGGTGCAAGCACTGGCCAGCCCTTGTCCCTCCTCAGGTATGATGACACAATTTTGTATGAACCGGCCGCATGCCCACCCTCCATTCAGGGAATATGGTACAGCTTGTATAATACAGCAGGAAAGGGTTGCTTCTCCCTGGAGATCCCCTTCCTCACCTTCCCAACGGGAAAGGCAAGTTCATTCTCCCTTTCTGTCTTAGAATAATTTATATACCAACCTTAGCGTATGTACAAAACACACACACACACACACACACACACACACGGAGAGGGGGTTGTTCTCATGACCAGCTAGGATAGACACTACCTTTGCTTAATAAACAAAACCTGTAAGCATTGAGGGTTAGGAGCGTGGGTTAGTGGGTTAGACAGAAGGACAGCGGAGAAGGAATTGGGGGGAGGGCTACAGTACCGTGTCCAGAGATAACAGGGCAGGCAAGGGATGACAGCTCCCCCACCACCCTGCTGCAGATGGCTGGAGGTGGCAGGGGAAAGCGGGGTCATTCCTTTTTAAAAGTCCCCTCACCCCATGGCTTGGAGAAAATGGCCTTGCTCTATGATATTGCTTAGGGACGGCCTGTGGCTGGGTGGTTGGGGAAGGTCAGGCTCAGTGAGGTGAGGACAGGAGGGGCGGCTTTGGTGCTGGGAGGGAAAGGGCTGCCCAGGAGGAGAGGATGTGGTGCACACCATTATTGCTTCCTCGTAGGGCAACGAGAGTTGCAGGGGGGCGCTGAGTGAGACTCTGAAAAGGTGGTGGAGTGGATGCTGGGGAAGGGGTGTCTATGCTGGGGAGATGCCCCCCCCCCCCAGAGCACAGGAGGAGCCACCGAGGCTTCATCTATGGCCACAGGAATCTTTAAGGCAGAAACAAGAGGAAGAAGCAGCTGGAAGGAGGATGTTCGTGCGCATGGACAGAGCCCCCTTCCTCCAACGGAAAGAATTCAAAGTGACCCAAAGTGGACCAGGAAGGAGATGCCATCCGAAGAAGGGACTTCAGCCCCCAGGCCTGATACTGGTAGAGGGGTGAAACCAGGGTCCCTGGACCCTAAAGCAATAGCTCTTCCGACCACCTCTCATCCACATGACCAGGGTTGTAGAAAAAAAGATAAGAAAAAGAAGAGATGGAAGACATCGTGGGAGGAGACAGTGAGCCAGGGAGAGGGACCCTGCTATGGACCAGTCCCCTCCTTGTGGCTCTCCCTGCAGCTATTTCCAATCGGGTTCTAGATGTCCTCTGAACCCCAGAACAGCCCAAAAGGCAGTGCCATGCCTAGACTTGAGTCTCGAGAGGCAGGAAGATGGCGCCTTGGACTTGAGGTTGACATGATGGGTTAGGTGAGGGAAAATGGGGGGACCAGGAATGGGGAGGGGTGCATCTACAGTTGCTGTGTTTCATTCTTTTTTTTTTCTTTTTGTTTTTTTTTCTAAAAACGTTACAATTAAAATTCAAAAAATAAAATCCCTTTTTGGGGACTTCAGTTCCTGGCTCCCCAGACCCCACCTCCACAAAAAAGCCCTGTAGGTAAGGGCAGCAGGGAAGGGTAAAAAAAGAAAGAGAAAAAAACCCACTTTTCTGTTTTCTTTTTTCTCAGGAGGGCCAGGAGTCGTTGAGGTGGTCCGTGGTGAGTGGGGAGAGTGGGGAGGGGGGAGGACCCACGGGTGAAAGGAACAGGGCTCAGGCAGGGTCCCCACCTGACCCCGACCTGCCTGGAGCTGAGAAGATGGCAGAGTTGTCTCCTGATGTCCCAGAGCAGACACAAGCCCTCGTGGCAGCCAGATGGTCTTTTGGGGCCTCCACCTCTGCCGCCATGGAGGGGAGGCCCAGGAGGCCCGGGGCCTCCTCTGAGGGGGACAGGGTCCTCAAGTCAGGCAGAATGGGGGTTCCAGAGCTGCAGGAGCAGCCCACAGCCTCCATGGACTCCTTGGGAGCCACACATGCTGCGACTGTCCCCTGCCTCAGACACTCTTCGCCCTCTCTCGCAGCAGCAGCTTTGACCTTGGACTGTTCTATAGCCTGAGCTGTGCAGTCATCTGGCGCTCTCAAGATCTCCTCAGCTGTGGGCAATCCCAGAACCTCCGAGGAATCCTCCTCCTCCTCTTCCTCCTCCAGTGTGAGCTCAAACTGGAACTTGTCAGGTAGGGATGGATGGACAAGCCCTCCCGGCTCCTCTTCCGGGGGTGGGGAAGGGCTCTGCCGGATAGCACTGTGGTACCAATCCCTGTTGTCTTCCAACGTGTCCAGGATGTCTTGGGCATCAGGATGGACGAGATCTGCCCACGTCTCCCACAACGGGTGGACAATGTAGTCAATGAAGCCCACCTAGAGAAGACGAGCAGTGTCTAAGAAGTAGTGTGGTGCGGCTAACAGCAGGGTCTACTCAAAAAAAAAAAGCTTCTAGCCTAGCGGTGGTGGCACACATCTTTAATACCAGAACTCAGGAGACAGAGGCAAGGGGATCTCTGAGGCCAAGGCCAGTATGGTCTACCGAGAGTTCCCGGACAGCCAGGACTACACAGAGAAACCCTGTCTTGAAAACTCAAAAACAAAACAAAACAAAACAACAACAACAAACAGGCTTCTAATGCAGCAGGATTACCTTAAATTCTAAGTCAGCCTAGTCCACAGTAGCCCCTGTCTCAAAATCCGAACAGTCAGCAAGCCAGAAAAACTCAAAATGTTTTGTACTGGGCTGGGAAAGAGGCTTAGCAGTTAAGAAGACTAGCTCTTTTATTTTTTCCAAGACTAAGAACTAAGTGTTTTCCAAAGCTAAGAACACTAGTTCTTATATAGAACCAGGGTTCAGTTCCCAGTACCCACATGGCAGTTGATAACCATCTGTAACTCCAGTTTTAGGGGATCTGATGGCCTCTTTCAGCTTCTGCAGGCATCAGGCACACGTATGGTAAACATACATACATATAGGGAAAACATTCAAACAAATTTAAAACAGTTCCGTATGGATCATCTAGTGATTTTTTTTTTTTTTTTGAGACAGTCTTTTACTGTGTAGCCATGGCTGCCCTGTAACTCACTATGCAGACCAGGCTGGTCATGTGGTCCAGGCTGGTCATGTGGTCCCAGACATCTTGTCTCATGCTGCCTCCTATTTATTTTTAATTTTATATGTATGAACATTTTGTCTGCATGTATGTATATATGTATGTATGTATGTATGTACGTACGTATGTGTAGTATGTGGTGCCCGACGTCCAAGGGGGACAGATGAGTGAGCTGGACCCCCTGGAACCAGAGTCCCAGCTGTGAGTGGCCATGAGGCTGCTAGGGGTCCCACCCAGGTCCTTTAGAAGAGCCACCATCTTTCCAGCCTCGTCTCTGCCTCTTGAGTGCTGGGATTAAGAAGACGTGCACCTGCACACTTGGTCTTTGGTCCCAGCACTGGGAGGCTGACGCAGGCAGATCTCTGAATTGCAGGCCACTCTAGTCTATACAGTAAGTTCCAGGCTAGCCAGGGATACATGGGGAGGCCCGGTCTGAAAATTAAAAAACAAAACAAAAAAACCCAAAATCTTTTTTTTTTTTTTTTTTTTAATTTTTGAGACAGGGTTTCCCTCTAGTTTTTGGTGCCTGTCCTAGAACTAGCTCTTGTAGACCAGGCTGGCCTTGAACTCACAGATCCGCCTTCCTCTTCCTCCCGAGTGTGCGCCACCATGGCCTGGCCCCAAAAGCATTTTTATCAAATTTTAATTAATTTATTTTGGGGGCATGTGTGTTCCTTGGCATGGTGTGATGGTCAGAGGACAGTCTTGAGGACTCATTTCTATCCATTCAGCCCAGCACCTTTGCCTGCTAAGCCATCTCCTTGACCCATAGACAGGATCTTGTTATGCAGTCCCAGCTTGCCCTGAGGTTCTGGACTAAACTATACCTCCTGCTTTCGTACGAAGAGCAGCTAGCACTACAGGTGTGCCACTTGCACAGTGGAAACACAGGTATATACCAAATCTGTGGGGCTCACGTCATGTTTGACACTTAAATTACTGCGCTTAAGAGATCTATAAAGCACAAACACCTCTAACCTGTAAGCCCCACTTGCCCGAGGACAGGTAACTTCCTGGAATGCTGGGGACTGCTGTTGATGTAACATAACAAGCCGTGTGTTTTTGCTTCTGTGAACAAGCAACTACACAAGACATACTTGATCTCATGTAGGCAGGAGGAACACAGGCAGGACATACTTCAGGACGTACCCTGGGCCCTGATTGACAAAAGTGAGAAGAACGTAGCCTTATGGTCTTGCCTTCATGAGCCTCTAAAGAATGTGGTTTGTGGCTCTGGGAACCCAGGTATGGACCTGGCCAGTGTCCATCATCCTGACCAGCATTTATTAAACTTGCTTCAAATTTGGCTCAAGAATTGTGGTAGAGCCGGGCGGTGGTGGCGCACGCCTTTTAATCCCAGCACTCGGGAGGCAGAGGCAGACGGATCTCTGGGAGTTCGAGGCCAGCCTAGTCTACAAGAGTTAGTTCCGGGTCAGGCAACAAAGCTACAGAGAAACTCTGTCTCGAAAAACCAAAAAAAAAAAAAAAAAAAAGAATTGTGGTAGTGATCTTACTCCTGGGTGAGATTAGTAACACAGCTTAATTTTTTTTTTTAAGCCCATAAAGGGTAACTGGGGCTGTAGTTCAGCTCGTAAAGTGTGCTTGCCTAGCAAGCACGAAGCCTTGGGTTGCATTCCCAGCACCACATAAACCAGGTGTGGTGACGAAGGCCTATGATCCCAGTACAAGAGAGGTAGGGCAGGAAGATCGGAGATTCAAATTTATCCTTGGTAATAGCAAGTTTAAGGCTTAAATGTAAAACAAAAACAACCCTGTTCCCACAGTCCACTCCACTCCAGACAAAGCATTGCTCTGAAAACTGCCTAGGGTTGCAGCAGACCTGGATGTTGGGATAGGTGAAAAGCACCAGAGATCTGTGAAAATGAACCATCAAACATGAGAGGATTAAATGCCTCGCAGGATCGTGCTACAGAGGAGTGAACACAGCTCCTTTCCCACAGAGACTGCAAACTCACAGCGGTGGGCCGAGCGAACCCTGTGCTGTGCCCTGCAGCCCTGGCCCTGTACCTGAGACTTCTCCACAGAGGCCGTGTGCTTGTCACACATGGGACTAATCTCCATCCCACGCTCCCGTTCCCGGTCGCCCTGCTGGAAGAACTCGGCCATGATGCGGTCAGTCCACTGTCGATACAGCTCCAGAGGCTTGGTGGGGTTGCTGAGGTCCGCACAGTGCACCATGTTCCTGAGGACCTGGTGAATGCAGGGTCTGTCAGAGACCAGGCTGAACCTCAGTTCGGGGGGCCTCTGACTGTTCTCCCCGTGTTATGAGACAGGATTTACTATGTCGCTAAGGATGACCTGGAACTTTGATCATGTCCCCATCGTCCAAGTGCTGGGATCAAAGGCATATAACACCATCCAGATCTATTTCTTAGTGGCTTGGTTTTGTTTTTGTAAAGGGTCTCCAAACGAAGTCCCAGCTGGTTTCAGACTTGTGGGTCATCCTCCTGTCTCTGCTTTTGGAATGCTGGGATTACAGGTACTCACCGGGGTTAATGTTTTCTTAATCCCACCGTGTGCGTGCGTGTGTGTGTGTGTGTTGGGCATGTGTGTGTGTGTGTGTGTTGGGCGTGGGTGAAATGGAGTGAAGGAAAAAGTAGAGGCGAGAAGCATATGTGAGGAAAATACAGAGGTGAGAGAAATGAGGGGCAAGTAGGGGTAGGTCAGGACTGTCTAAAGAGCCGTGGGGGTCAGAGAGCAAAGGGCTTCATCAACAGAGGCAAAACGCAGCGTGAGAAGAGAGGGAGGGAGGGCATGCATGGGTTGGAAAAGGAAAACGGACGGGAGAGGCAAAAACTAAGAACATGGAAGAGGACAACACCAAGGGTCATTCAGGAGGCAGGGTCTGAGGGCAGGGGAACCTGGATGCGGTCGGCATAGTTGTCCAGCAAGAGAACTCCCGAGCTGGTCACTTTCTTCGTCTCCACCATAGTCTTCAGGTCAGCCAGAAGGGTCATGTGCTTGGACATGTCTGTGGCCAGCACCTGCGGGCAAGGTGGTGTCAAGTCAAGTGGTGAAAGCGTGCCCCACACCCCCGTTGTCACCCACTGGGAGCCTCTGCAGGCCCCTTTGCACGCCCCCACGCCCTGCCCTCTAAGCCCCGCCCACCGTACTAGCCCCGCCCACCATGTCGATGACCATCTTGCGCAGGCTCTGTCGCTGGCGCTTGCTGAGGTTCTGGAAGATGTCGCAGTTCTCTTCTTGCAGCAGCTTAAAGCCCACAGCCAGGTGGTGGTTCTCAAGCACAGACTCGTCGTTGTACATTAACGCCAGCTCCGAATCTGCGGCGAGACTAAAGTCAGGGGAGGCAACTTTGGGTACCACGCCCCGCCCAGTGTGCGCCTTTCTCCAACTAGCTCCACCCTCAGTATGACCAGCCCCAGCCGGAGCCACCCAAGTCCAGAAGAATATCTTCGTAAGCTCCGCCCTCAGGTTGGCTTTGCCCCGCCTAGGCTGCTCAAGCACCACCCCACCTCATTTGGTGGGCCTCACCCCACCCCAACTGGCCCATCCTATTCACTCATGCCCCCCCCCTCATCTGGCTGGCTCCACCCCTAGTTCAATTGGTTCAATTCCATGTCCATAAGCCAGGCCCACAGGCAGGTTGGTTCCCACCAGTATATCAAGCCCCCAATGCTAGCCTTGTTAGCCCCTACCCTAGCCAGGTGGTCCAGTCTCCACAGCACGACAGGCTCCACCTTCATCCGGATCAGCCCATCCCCGGCTAGCCTAGCATTCTCTCAGCAGAGTCTGTCAATCTATACTCCGAAATGTCACTCACTCGTGTTGATAAGGAACTGGTTGGAGACGCCAGGGTGGTCCACGTCGTGGATGGCAGCAGCAAAAAGGGCAGCAAGAATCTCCAGGTCTGTGAACACAGCCTGGGGGCAAGGAGGAGAGGTGAGGGAGCACAGACGGAGATGGGGCCACTGAGATCCTATTTCAAAAACCAAGGTGTTAATCTCAGCGCTCAGGAGGAAGAGGCAGGTGGATCTCTATGAGTAAGACACCAGCCTGCTCTACATAGTGAGTTCCAGCTGAGAATATCTCAGAACAGAAAGGGGATGCTGGGGAGATGGCTCAGTGGGTAAAGCACTTGTAAGTATGACCTGAATCCCCAGAACCCATAAACAAGCCACGGTGTATATCTGTAATCCCAGTGTCCCCACAGTGAGATGGGAATCAGGGCAGTTTAGCTCTTGGGCCAGCTAGCTCAGCCTGTGCTGCAAAAATGAGATCCTGTCTTCAAACAAGCTGAAAAGAGAGAACTGACTGACACGCAGGCGTGTTCTCTGACCTCCACACATGTGCAGTACTCCCACCACACACACATGCTTGAGCACAAGATAAAAACAAAAACAAGCCAGGCAGTGGTGGCGCACGCCTTTAATCCCAGCACTGGGGAGGCAGAGACAGGCCTGTGAGTTCAAGGCCAGCCTGGTCTACCAAGTGAGTTCCAGGACAGGCTCCAAAAAAGCTAGAGAGAAACCCTTTCTCGAACAAACAAACAAAACAAAAACTAGAAAAGATAAGATTAGAGAGAAAAACAGGACAGAGAAGATCAGAGGGATAAATGGGAAGAGGGGACCAGCACAGAAAGAAGACTGTGACAAGGGGAGGTGGCAGGCACTCACATCCAGTGCCGGCGTGGCCAGTAGCACGTGTGTGGACTGCAGAACATCGGCTGCGTGCAGGCTGTTGTGGTAGGCCACGTCAGCGTGGTAGTGGTCTTCCAGGGTCAGCATGTAAGTCACCATGGTGTCCACGGGGATGCGGAATCTCTTCAGCAGGTCCCGCTCCTGGGAGCCAACAGGGCAGGGCAGTGACCCCTGTTGTCCCAGTACCCTGTCCCCTCCTCTTGTACCCCAGCCCGCTCCCTGTTGTCCCCATCACCTGGAATACTGTATACATGATGCAGCTGAGCGAGCGGCCTCCGGCGTACTCCGACACACAGAAGATGTTCAGGCCCCATTTGCTCAAGTTCTCCAGTTCCTGGCAGTGAAGGGGGGGAGAGGTCAGGAGCCTGCATGGCCTAGGGACCTGGAAGCCGCATCCTAGCACTCTGAGCCTCGCTACTGCTAACAAAATTTGTCCCAATGCATGGGCATTTTTACTTTTTTAACTTTTTCTTAAAAGATTTGTTTGTTCACATGTGTGGGTATTCTATTTGCATGTATGCCTGCATGACAGAAAGGGAGCAGACATAGGAGGGCATCTGATCCCATTACAGATGGTACTCTTAACCACTGAGCCATCTCTCTAACCACCCCACCCTCTTTTTGTTTTTGGAGACAGGTTTCTCTGTGTAGTCCTGGCTGTCCTAGAACTCACTCTGTAGAGCAGGCTGGTGTCAAACTCACAGAGATCCACCTGCCTCTGCCTCCTGAGTGCCGAGATTAAAGGTGTGCACCATCACAGCCAACCAGATTCATGGAATTTAATACAGTACTGTATTTATTAATGTGTGCATATGTGTGTGGGGGGTGCAGCCCATGGAGACCAGTGGTCAACTTTGGGTGTCTTTCTCAATCCAATCTCCTTCTTAAAATAAATTTATTTATTTATTTATATTGAAAATTTTCACCTCCTCCCCTCCTCCCACTTCCCTCCCCTCCCTCTCCAGTCCAAGGAGCAGTCAGTGATCAAAATTCTTTTTAAAAAGCCAAGCATTGGACTGGAGAGATGGCTCAGAGGTTAAGAGCACTGGCTGCTCTTCCAGAGGTCCTGAGTTCAATTCCCAGCAACCACATGGGGGCTCACAACCATCTGTACTGAGATCTGGCGCCCTCCTCTGGTGTGCAGACATACATTGAGGCAGAATGTTGTATACATAATAAATAAATCTTAAAAAAAAAGTCAGGCGTTGGTGGTGGTGCACACCTTTAATCCCAGCACTCAGGAGGCAGGCACAGGCAGATCTTTGTGAGTTCAAGGCTAGCCTGGTCTACAAGAGCTAGTTGTAGGACAGCTAGAACTGTTTTTAATATTTAAAATATTTTTTATGTACCACTTGTGTGCATGGTGCCCAATGAGGCCAGAAGAGACATTAAATCCCCTGGAGCTGCGATTACTGTCAATTGTGAGTCCCTGCTTTCCCCATCATGGGGAGCTGGGAATTGAACTGGAGACCTCCATAACAGCAGCAAGCACTCACCGGCCGAGGTATCTCTCTAGCTCCTAAGGTGTGTGTGTGTATGTGTGTGTGTGTGCGTGTGTGTGTGTGTGTGTGTGTGTGTAGGGGGTCAGGGGACAACTTCTGGGAGTGGCTTCTCCCTTTCTCGTATTGGGGTCCTGAGTACTGAACTCAGATCATCAGGCTTGGTGCCAAGTGCTTGCTCCTTAATTTTTGAGACAGCCTCTCTCAGTGAACTGGGAGCTCAGGTTTGTCCACACTGGCTGCCCATTTAGCCCCGGGACTGTCCTGTCCTGTTTTCACCCCTGTTTTTTTATGTGGGCACTGAGGATCTGAACTCAGGTCACACTTTAAACCCTATCTTTTTTTGAGACAGGGTCTCCTGAAGTCCACGCTGGCCTTGAACTCGCTCTGTGGTGGAGGATGACCCTGCTGCATGCCTGATCCTCACCGTCTACCTCCCCAATGTTAGGATCCCAGCCGTGAGCCACCACACAGGAATGGGCTCTGGGAACTCAAGGTAGGCTGATTCCCAAGCTGAGTTCAAACTTAAGCTAACCTGATCATGAGACCTCAACTGGTGTCGGGGTAAGGGCAGGAATACTGGTCTCCTCGAAATACGGTATGCTGCAGGTGCTTGGTTATAATGGGTGACTGTCCGTGGGGGCACTGGAGCTGCTCCAATGAGTTAGAATGAATGGCTGTCTGCTCTGGGCCCCTGTTGAGTCAAGCCTGGAATCATCCCCTGCCCATCCTTTACTTCCATTCTGAAACAGCTCAGGCTCTGTGTCCTGGGACTCTGGGTTAGATGAGCCCCCAAAGACCTGTCCTTTGCTGAAGGCCTCCCAGACGACGCCGCCCCTGCTGAGCCCCCACCTACTCGTGCTAGGAGTTCTTCTTGATCTGTCTTGACTCCAAACCGCGGGATGCTGGTGTTCACGCTGCCGGTGTGTACCAGCTTTTTCAGCCCTGTGATCTGAGACATGGGCTGGGACTGCCGCACAAGCGGTGGGGGGGGCTGCTGGAAGGCTCTCTGGCGGGGCGTGGGTGAGGGGATCTCCATTTCATTCTGTTTGTCTGTCAAAGATCAAGTAACAAAGCATGAGACCCCCTCCTTTCAAGGAGGCTCCTCCACATCCCTCAGCTCCTGGCAACGTCCTTGGGCATCTCACTTGATATGAGGCAACCCTTCTGGGGGTGACGCTGGGCTCTTTTCTGAGGCTGGAGGCCAGGACACACGTAAGAAGCTTTCTGAGAGATGCCGCCCTGGCGTGGGGATCTTAGAGATGGTCCTGGACTATGGACTACCCTCAGACTGGCACCCAGTTTGGGCCACAACATGGTATGAGACATGAGGAGGTGGGATGGGGGTCCCAGAGGGAGCTGCTGCTGACTCTGGATAGCCAAGGTACTTTCTTGGCTAGGGAAGACACCCCTATAATGGCAGGGAGTGTTGGTGGGAAGGGGAGTCGCTGGTAGGTGGGAGGGAAGGGGGGTCTCTGGGTCCATGACCCCCCCTCCCCTTGGCACCAGCCAGCCTGGGGACCAGTCCCAGAGATTCTTCCTGAGCTTCTGAGGGCCACCAGACCTACTCTACTATGACCTTGGAGAACCTAATTTGCATACTGCCCTCCCACTGGCTGCATCCTCAGAATTCTGAGCTGTACCACACACCCACTATTGGAGGCTTAAAACTCGGAATCTCCCAATTTTGAAGCATATTTGGATACAGGGTCTTATAGGGTAGACCAGGCTGGCCTGGGATCCTCCTGCCTCAGCCTCTTAGCCTTTCAAGTGCTGGGATTTTACAGGTGTGCTCCACCATCCCAGCTTTCTTAAAGTTTCTTTTATGTGTATGGACGTGCCTGTATGTATGTTCTGGCCCTGGGAGGCCAGAAGAGGGCATCAGATCCCCTGGAACTGGAGTTACAGGTGTCTGTGAGCTGTGTGATGTAGGTGCTGGGAACCCAAACTGAGCCCTCTGCAGGAGCAACACTCACTCTTAATCACTAGCCCATCTCCCCAGAGCTGCATTTTCTTCTTTTAGTGACTTTTTGTTTATTTTGTTTTGTTGAGACAGTGTGGCCTTGGCCATCCTGGAATTCATTCTGTAGATCAGGCTGGCCTTGAACTCGGAGCTCCTTTTGCCCCTGCCTCCTGAGTGCTGGTATTAAAGGCCTGTGCCTCCACACTTGGCCCATGATTAATTTATTGTTCTATTTTGTTTTGTTTTTGTCCAGGTGGTGGTGGCAAACACCTTGAATCCCTGCATTCAGGAGGCAGAGGCAAGTCAATTTCTGAGTTCAAGGCCAGCCTGGTCTATAGAGTGAGCTCCAGGACAGACATGATTACACAGAGACACCCTGTCTCAGGGGTGAGGCTGGGTGAGTGGGAGAAGAGGTGAGGCCACATGGACGTAGAGGTCAGAGGACAATCCTGGACGTCACTCCTCTACTTCCACCACACTCTTGTTTGATTCGGAGACAGTGTCTGTCTGTCTGTCCTTGGTTGGTCTGGAATTTCTTTATAGACCACACTGGCCATGAACACACAGGGTCTTCTTGCCTCTACTCTGACCATCAAGTTAAAGGCTGTATGTCAGAGATGTTCTATTTCTCTTACTTGGTTTCTTGAGACAGCATCTCACTTTGCAGCCCAGATTGTCCTTAAATGAACAATTCTTAGACTTAACATCCTGAGCGCTAGGATTATAAGTGTGTGAAGTCACTCCCTGCCCTTTGCCCTACTGTGTGTGTGTTTGGTTTAGTTTTGAGACAGCACCTTTTTTTTTTTTTTTTTTTTTTTTTTAAAGCCCAGACGGCTTCCAATCAGCTATGTAGCAAACTAAGACCTTGAACTTCTTCCTCTGTTTTCCTGGAGTGGTGGGAAGACAGGCCTGTGCCACCAGGGTGGGTTTCTGCTATGCTGGTAAAGGAGGCCAGGGTTTTGTGCATACCATGACAACGGCTCTACTCACTGAGCCACCTTCCTGGCTTCCGCTTGGAGGCTTTTCAAAGTTTAAGAATTCTATTTGAGTCTGGTCTACATATCGAGTTCCAGGCCAGCCAAAGCTATACAGCGAAACCTGTCTCAATAAATAAATAAATAAATAATGAAAACTAAACAAGAATTTCATTTGAATTCTTATGGAGATTTTGATTTTATATTGGTATTTTATTTGTGCACACACATGTGCATAGAGGCCAGAGGTCAGCCTTCAGCGCTGTTGCTCCAGCACTGCCCACCTTGCTTCCTTTCCTTTCTCTTTCTCTCTCTGTTTCTTTCCTTCTTTTTTTTAAAAAGACATATGTAGCCTAGCTTTCCTGGAACTTGCTACATAGATCAGGGTGGCCTCAAATTTACAGAGATCCTCCTGCCTCTGCCTCCTCCTGATGGGATTAAAGGTGCAGCCACCACCACCTCTGGCTAGCTCTACCTTGTTTAAGGCAGTGTCTCTCATCAAACTCGGGGCTCATGAATTTGGCTGCATTGCCTGGTCAATGTCTCCATCTACTCAGTGCTTGGGTCATATGTGTACAGTGTGGCCCTGGCTCTTTACACGGGTGCTAAGGATCCGAATGCAAATCCTCACCCTTGTGAGGCCAGCACTTTAATGACAGGGCAATCTCCTAGCCTGAGATATTTACCAATACGGGCTCTACTGAAAGTGGGTGGTCTCACTCAGTCTGCAAAGGACTCAGGAATGGAGAGCTCTTGAACAGGAGACCCTTGACCCAGTTCCCCACCTCCATCCGCTTGCTGCCTTGCACTCACCCAGGAATGTTGTGGAAATGTACTCTGAGACCTGGTTTCCGGACCTGCTCATTTCCGACAGGTGTGTCAGTTCCCGGTTCAGCATCCTTTTGAACTGAGGAGAAGGAGCCGAGGAACAAGGGGTGATGGGGGAATCATTGTGGGGTGCACAAGTGTGTGAGAGCTCTTCCCAGCAAATTCCTAAAAGGCTCCACAATTTCTCGACTCAGCGCCCCCAGTTAGACTGCTTGATGGGTGCAATTGGCTTTTCCCCTTTTCTTGGCTCTGGAGGGGGGACTGCTCTAACTTGGAAGGAGGGGATTCCCAGTTGAGGAAAAAGACACCCCCTCCCAAAGAGGAGCACCTGTGGAAGGGAGGGGCTTCTGCTAACCATAGAACCAATAGCACACCAGGAGACTCCTGTCGCCATGGTGATGGGAGTCTCCTTAGCAACTCCCCCTCCAACCAGCTGCTGAGTCCAGAAAAGGGGGGCAAGTCTGAGGCCCCTTAACCCTTGCCTTCCCAGAGCTATCCCAGGGCCTAGGTGTTGCCAAACATGATCTCAATCCGGGGGGGCGGGGAGTTGGAGGGGAAGGATGGGGGTCTGCTACTCAGCCCCAGATGAATCTGAAAGGTTGCAAGTTTCTCAGCACCCAAGCTCTGGAGAGGAGAGGGTTTGGCCAGACGCAGGGAATGAGTGAGCCAAGGAAATCCCAGTCCCATCACCTGGGGAAGGGGGTCACATCAAAGTCCCCCTCCTCCTTGGGGGGGGTAGATAATGTACAAATGGGTGAAATATGCCCCCAGATGGGTTTGGGGGTCCCTTCCTGGCCCCCTCATGTCCCTCCACACAAGCGTCTTCTGTGACATTGGGCTTGGAGCAGAAAGGGCATTTGCTCCCCACCCCCAGCACCCCATAGCAGGGACAGACTCATATGGGCAAGGCAGAGGGGGTGGCAGACAGGAGGAGGTGACCCACAGCGGCAAGGGGTGGTCACTCTTCTCAGTACTACTTAGACCCTGGAAACAGACACGCATACAGTCTCACACAGCTGCACATAATCACGAGTTGTCATCTACCCACCCACCTACCTACCTACCTACCTACCTACCTACCTACCTACCTATCGTCACATAGCTCAGACACTCCAGCTGAAAGGTACACACCCCAATAAGTAGTCATTGACATTTGGGGGTCACACACCCCAAGAAACATCAGATAGCACCACATTTAACAAATAAACCCCAGCATACAATGTCTAGTCTATTCCAGGACCAGACAGGACACCCAGCCATTACAGACACATGCACGTCCAGGTACAGGTCAGTCACGCCCTCAGAGAGACACCTTCCCCAGTGAGACTCACATACACTTGCACACAGACATTGCCATCCAAACCCAGCCCTGGGTCACACAGAAACTACAAAGCATGTTATATGTCATACATGAACACAGCTGCAGCCAAGTGCCCATCCCATGAGGTCAGAAGTCCTGATGTCATCGTTGTCACCGCCCCCCCCTCCGGACCCTGCACTCCCCTACCTGGTCCCACCAGCCCACCAGCCAGGGCTTGGAGCAGGTCTCGCAGAAGAAGTCCACCAGAGGCATGTTGGAAGCTCAGCTCAGCTCTGGGCTGACCAACAAGTAAAGTAGGCTTGGCTGAGTCCCTGGGTCAACGATGCCTGGGCACTGGGGGCACTAGGGGGAGCTGGGCAGGTGGGGACAACTTCCAAGGGGAGCCGCGGAGGGGCCTGGGCCAGCCCAGCAGGACTGGGGGCCCCTTCCCCTCCGCGCTCCCAGCAGCAGCCCTGGTTACATGGTCTGCCAGCCCCTGGTCATGATAGGTCCCTCTGCAGCAGAGGCGGGAGGCAGTGGGAGACCCGTGCCCATGGGGACAGGCAGGGTAAGAGTCCTGGGAAGGAAAGCTGTGCGGAGGAGACTCCGCATGTGCACTGTGTGTGTGTGTGTGTGTGTGCGCGCGCGCGCGCGCACTTTCTCACTGCGGTACTGGAGGCTGCACTTGAAGTCAGGTGGTGCTGGGGGTGGGGGGGCATTAAAGGGGCATCGGAGCCCACGGGCCTCAGTCAGGACTTAGAGGAGGCTGCTGCGGGAAGGCAAGGAGGACACATCTCATCCAGGGACATGGACAGATAAAGAAACACACTCCATACCACACACGTCTTGAGACATGCTGTCCTCAAACCAGACACTGAATACAGCCAGACACTGAAATGAAATGCTTTCTCTCTCTCTCTCTCTCTCTCTCTCTCTCTCTCTCTCTCTCTCTCTCTCTCTCTCACACACACACACACACACACACACACATCAAAGCTTCAAGGCCACACTATAGCCCTGACTGTACATTTAAACAGCACACAAAGGTTCTCAGTCCCCACTTCCTTAAAGAGCCCACAGGCAACAGACTGAAGAACAACTGCCCAGAACCTGACACACAAGGTGCAAATCAACACGCATTCCCACAGAAACACTCACATGTGCAAGAAAGTGTGTTCTCTCACACATGCACACACTTTTAAGAGACAGCTAATAACCCATCCTCAGGGACACATTTGTCCTTGAACTCCTTTTCCAGACAAGCCTCCACCCACATAGATCTCTGCATTCCTGAAGAACACCCCCACCTGCACACTCATTTCCTGAGAGACACCGCCCACAAGGGTTGCACAGCTCCCAGAACCCTCATTCATGGGGCCTTGCCTACTGAATGGTGCCCTACACACTCCACACAGCTGGCCAGGGAGCCCCATGCCCTCCCCTTCCGAGGCGTAGAACTGTAAAAAGCAGAGATTCTCAGATTCAGACCCAGACCAAACTCACACCCTCAGACACATCCCTCCAGCACAGCCTATACACCCATAGCATACTATGTGACTACTTGTGCACAACCACACACCCTTCTGAAGGCACACACCTGCACACAACCCCTCACAATGACTCCAAACACACTTGCAAATAAGTAGTCAAAAAGCCAGCAGCCATACAGGTTGGACGCCGGGGACACATACAACCACACAACCTCCATGAGAGACAGTCATCTGTAAAAACTATGTACAACTAAACCAACACCTTCACACATACACCCCAGCACCTTCCGCCAACACCTGGCTTCCTCGGCTCGGAGCAAAGCCTGAGTTACAAGCTACTTTTGTTGTTCTAAAGGCACAGACAAATGACAGGCCCCGTTTCCTGCATCAGAGCTCAGCCCAGCTCACCATGTGAATCTGGTGATTAGCTGGCACACGATCCTGCTGCAGGGCCAGCATTCACCCCACTTCCCTACACGGGGATCGGTTGGTCCTGCCACACTGGACCTGGCATCATTCAGAACCCATGCCGTAGGATAAACATACAGGTCCTATCACGGAATTGGGTCCACCCATGGATTTTTATTTCCCCCCGCAGCCCTGCCCACCCATTCTGAAGGATTCAGGCCACTCACTGGCCCCAATCCACAAGGTTCACCCCGGCGACTGGCTCCACCCACTCCATACACACACCTTGCCCGGTCGTCCTGCCCACCCCACATTCACCTGCCACTGGCCCCGCCCACCCACCAAGATTTGGCCTGCCCATCAGATTCACCCAGCCCTCCAGGCAGAATTAGCTGCTCTCCGGCCCCGCCCACCTTGTGCGAGGCCATCTCGCTGACGGAGCGGTAGGTCTGCATGGTCTCCAGCTGTTCCAGACACCAGTCCAGCTCTTCCAGGGTCTCCCGGGCCAACTGCTGGCATGTCTCCTCTGAGAAATGGGTATACAGGGAAGTGACCCAGAGGGTCCCCAGGAAGTCTCCCACCCCAGCGAGAAGGGTCCACCCAGGGTGAGGGGGCCTTTCCCCAACCTCTAGACTTAGCTACCTGACAGCGTGGCCTTGCAGACAGCGGGTGGGCCGCCCAGTGGGGACCGCCTGAAAAACAATGGGACTCCAATGTCAGCCTGGGTTCTCTCAGAATCAGCTTCCCTCTCCACAAGCAACACCGGTTTCCCTGGTTCTGAACTCACAGAATTTCAGAGCCTGAATTTGTCTTTTTGTGAGACAGTCTCAGCTGAGGCTGGCCTCAAACTCACTACGTAGCCAAAGATGACCTTGATCCTCATAATCCCACTCTCTCAGCGATGGGATTGCCGATGTGCACCACCTTTCCCTGTGTGTGGAGTGTTGGGGGATAAGAACTCAGGGCTTCATGCATGTGAGGCAAACTGAGCCCCACCCCAGGTATTTATTACTTATTTATATTTGTTTAAATTCTGGTCCCTGAATTTTATACCCAGCCCACGAGCCCAAACAGAGGGAGGATGTGGAGGTTCAAATCAGAGACACGAAATTCTTCTGTAGGAGGCAATGCTTGCAAGAGTGCCTTATTAGAGCACAGACTGGGCTGGGACTCCGGCCTCAGTCTCCTCCTGGGCGCTGGGACGGCAGAGGGCTCCCACATCTGGGTGGAATCTATTCACTTTAGTCCACACCGGTGCTCTGCAGTAGGGCCAGATCCTATGTTTTCAAATTTCCTGTCCTTCCACCTTTCTTAAGCTTCTGAGGACGGCCATCAGGGACTGGTGAGCCCCAGCTACCCCTCTGGCCTAAGATAAGAACTGTCTCTCCCCTCCTCCTTTTTTTTTTTTTTTTTTTTTTTTTTTTGGTTTTTCGAGACAGGGTTTCTCTGTAGCTTTGGTGCCTGTCCTGGAACTAGCTCTTGTAGACCAGGCTGGCCTCGAACTCACAGAGATCCGCCTGCCTCTGCCTCCCGAGTGCTGGGATTAAAGGCGTGCTCCACCACCGCCCGGCCCCTCCTCCTTTTTTTAAGACAGGGTCTGGCTGTGTAGCCCAGGCTGGCCTTGAAAGCTCTATGGAGCTCCCCCTGCCTCTGCCTCCAGAGTGCTCGGATTAAAGGTGTGTACAACCATGCCTGGCCCATACCAACTTTTAATTTTATTTTTAACTGTGTGTGTGCTTGTGTACGTGTGAGCGTAGGTGCCCCCAGAATCCAGAAGAGAGCACTGGACGCCCTAGAGCTGGAGTTACAGGCGGCTGTGAGTTGCTCCACGCAGGTGCTGAGAATCGATCCAGGCCCTCTGCAAGAGCGGCACTCACTCTCAGCGGTCCGACCATCTCTCCAGTCCTCATACCTATTTTTTTAAAACTTTTTATTTTTCACATTTATCTTGTGGACGGGGGGTATGAGTGCCATGTGAGCATGTGGGGGTCAGACAGTCCGTGGGAGTGAGTTCTCTCTCCACTGTGTGGGCTCTGCGGATTGAACTCGGGCTGTTGGGTCTGGCAGCAAGCACCTTTTATCAACAGAGCCATCTTGCCTGACTTGAACCATCCTTATTGATTGAGCATATACTAGGTACCAGGCAATGTTCTAACTCTTTCTGCATGTCGTCTTTGGGTTTCTCACAGAAGCCTTCCTTCTGCAGCTTTCATTTAGAGCAGAGAAACACAGGCGCCCTAATTACCATATGTCTAGAGCTGGTGTCACAACCTGAAGCTCAGGGCTGGAGCTGGAGCCTAGAGGCTGACCACGGTCCTGTCTTAGAAGGGTTGCTTCAACAGAGGAGTCAAGTACTGGCTCGCCTGGGGTCACAAGGCAGGACTGGAAACTGAATCCAGATTTTCTTTTTTCTTTGCCTCCACTTTGAGGCAATGTCTTATGTAGCCCAGGCTGTCCTGAAACTCCCTATGTAGCCAAGGATGACTTTGAACTCCTGGTTCTCCCTCCATTCCTGACGACAGGTGTGCATCACTACCCCTGGGTTATGGGTTGCTGGGGGTAGAACAGAGGCAAGCATTCTGCTCACAGAGCCACATCCCCGACGGCTGCTCACTCCCACACACCCATGAGTGTGGGTGCTGGGGACTCAGCTCCACTTACTTGTTGCTGGGGATGGGCACATTGGTTAAGAGTGAGAAGTTGCTTCGAACGCTGCGGAGACTGGCCAGCACCTGGGGTGGGAAACAGCTGTAAGGAGAGATGTCTACCTGCAGGGGCCACCAGGATGGGCCCCTTTCCCATGAGGGGAGGAGGTCTCACCTGGGCAAATGGTGTTACAATGAGGTCTTCGGCATGCCTAAAAGTAAGAACAGGGGCAGATGAGGAACCAGGTCTTCGGGGTGGACACTGTGGGATCAGGACTAGCAAGGAGGAGACAGGACAAGGCAACAGGAGGAACATACCATAGAGGCCAGAGTGGGAAGTGTATACACAGGACATGAGGCCCAGAGAAAGGAAGGTGGTAGATGGGACCCCCATCTCAATAGGGGCTTGTAAGCAAGGGCAGGCTAGAGGGGGTCCCAGAAGTGGGGTTCCTCGTTTGCTGGAGAGACAACTTCATAGGGCTGTGCTGGGGATACAGCTCAGGGGTACGGTCTTGCCCACCACATGTAACTCCCTGAATCATTCCCAGAACCAAACAAAAGAGAATGAAAACTAAAAAGAGCCAGTCTGTACCATATGCTTGTAATCTCAGCTACTCCGAGGGCTGAGGCAGGAGGATCACAAATGTCTTGGTTCAATCCCCAGAACGGCATAAACAGGGCATGGTGGTGTACATCTGTCACCCCAGCGCTCCAGCAGAGGAGGCAGGAGCTTCAGCTAGATGGGAAGCTACAGACCCTGTTTACAGTCGGAGGAGAGCGAGAGCCAGACTTGAAAGCAACCAATGACTGGGTGTGAGCGGAGCTAGTGGGCACGGCCAAACTTCCTAATCTTGTAAGTCCTGTGTAAGACAGAAAGGGGTGGCTTACCCTTCAATGGGGAGAACAATGTGTGTGTACTGACCAAACAAGGGGGATGGATGCCCCACTCTTTGTTGGGAAGGACAGCTTGTGGCAGGGTCAGGCTTAGGGGATCTGGTGAGTAGGGCAGGGTTTGCTCACGCTTCGCTGGTGACAGATGAGTTTCTGGACATAGTCTTGGGTGACATGTCATAGTCGCTGTCTGAACGATAGAGGAAGGACTCTCGGCGCTGGCTGGTGGCTGCCCCAGCATGTAGCACAAGACCGGGGCTTGCCTGTGAGTCCAGGGGGCTGCGGCCAGGGGACGGTGTTGGCCCATTTTCTGCCTCCACGCTGCAAGAAACAGAGAGGAGTCAGGGGGACTGAGATGGTGCTGGGGAGATTATGAAATGTGAAAGAGGCCCAGGAGGTTTGTGGCAGAGATGAGGAGACAGGGGAGACGGCGTGGAGACAGCTCAGCTGGTGAAGAACTTGTCACGCAAGCGTGAAAGATACTTGCGTTCAGTCCTTGAAGGTGCCCGCTTTACTTTTATTTTCTACACACGCACACAGCTGGTGTGCTGGCTCACACCTGTAATCTCAGCACTTGGGAGGCTGAAGCAGCGAGAACATTTCCATGAATCTGAAGCAAATCTAGGTATATGGCCAAACCCTGTCTAAGGTCAATTAATTTAAAATTTTAAGGGCCGGGCTGGAGAGATGGCTCAGAGGTTAAGAGCATTGCCTGCTCTTCCAAAGGTCCTGAGTTCAATTCCCAGCAACCACATGATGGCTTACAACCATCTGTAATGGGATCTGGTGCCCTCTGCTGGCCTGCAGGCACACATGCAGACAGACTATTGTATACATAATAAATAAATAAATAAATAAATAAATAAATAAATAAATAAATAAATATTAAAAAAAAAATTTAAGGGCCACTGAGATGGCCCCCCATCCTCTGACCTCCACTTCAATACCTCTGTACTTTCACACACACATGTCCCCATGAAGTAAATAAGAATGTACTAATTATTAAAAACCCAATCTGAAGTTGTCCCAATAGCTCACAGTCCAAGTGCCTGTACAGAGAATCCAAAGAAAAATATTGTGGGCTGACGGAATGCTGCTGGCGAAATGTCAGCTCTTAGGAAGGGGGATGTGAAGATAAACCTTGGCTCCAGCTTTCAGCAAACCAAGGTGACCTTGAGTTCATTGGCAAGACCACACCCTTCAAGAAAGTTTTGGCCAGGCGGTGATGGCGCACACTTTTTATCCCAGCACTCAAAAGGCAGAGCCAGGCGGTTCTCTGAGTTTGATGCCAGCCTGGTCTACAGAGTGAGTCCCAGGACAGAGAAACAGGTTACACAGAGAAACCCTATCTTCAAAAACAAAAACCAAGCAGAAAAGTTTTTTAAAAATCAATTGAGGGGCTGGGTGATGATGGCGCAGGCCTTTAATCCCAGCACTTGGGAGGCAGAGGCATGTGGATCTCTGATGAGTTCAAGGTCGGTCAGCCTGGTCCACAGAGTCAGTTCCAAGACAACCAAGGCTACACGGACAAAACAAAACAGTCACCTGAGGGACTAGAGGGGTGGACTCGGCTGTTAAGAAGCACCGGTTGCTCTCACAGAGGACCTGGGTTTGATCTCCCAGCACCTACATGATCACAACTGTCTGTAACTCCAGTTCCAGGGATCTGATGCCCTGTTCTGACCTCTGTAGGCATCAGGCACATACGTGGTACACAGACATACATGCAGGCAAAACACTCATCAGTTAAAAAAAAATAAGGTAAAAAAAAATAAGTAAAATCTTGTTGAGAGACTTGGCTGGCTAAATACAGAAAAACCATTGATAAGGCCAAAGGCCAAATCTGGACAAACATATCCACAATAGCTGTCAACTACCAAACCTAAACTAACCAAAACAATCCAGCAACTGATGAACTGATATGTTCTAGCAAATTCGGACTGTGGAATAGTGTACATCGTGAAAAAATGGATGATTGACACACAAAACTTGAGCGTATCTTATTTGTGTTCATGGACACACACACGTGAGTGTGCACGGTGTACGTACACATGTGAGTGTGCGCGATGGACGCACACATATGAGCGTGCGCTATGGATACACACATGAGCGTGCGCTATGAATACACACACGTGAGCGTGCGCGATGGACGCATACATGTGAGCGTGCGCTATGAATACACACACGTGAGCGTGCGCGATGGATGCACACACGTGAGCGTGTGCTATGGCCCCTGTGGAAGTCCGAGAACAGCTTGAGAGAGTCAGCTCTCCTTCCACCATGTGGGTTCTGGGGATTCACTGCCAGTCTCTTACCTGCTGAGTAACCTTCAGCCTTTCTGCCCAAATGAATTTTATTAAAGTTACAAGGCAGGGATGAGGCAATGGCTCAGTGGATACAACTGCTGTTCAATCATAAGAAAGAAACTGAGTCCCAGTCGCCAGCATCCATGTAAAAGCTAGGGGTAGTGGCATGCATCTACGGGGTCTACATGGAGAGTAATAGGAGGCACCAGATGTTGACCTCAGACCTCTAGACATCACACCTGGGCACATGTGCCCATCCACCCCACATACATGATACATACAAATACACACACGAAAGAAAAGGACAAAACTAGAGTATATTCATGCTACATTACATGTCAAAGCTCACAAAACTAGCCCAGCATAGTTCCAGCACCAGGGAGGGAGGCTGACGCAGGAGGACAGCAAGTATAAAGTCAGCTGGACCACATACATAGTGAGACCCGAAGGAATCAAAGCCTAGGGAGTGGTAAGGCGCTTGCCTTTGAAGCCCTGGGTTCTACACCTAGCATTGAAAGGTGAACAGGCCAGTGAAATAGCTGGGGTGGTGGCGGTGGGAAAGAGGCTTACTGCCAAGCTTACACAGAGGTTTGATTCCTAGGACACACACAGTGGAAAGGGAACTGACTCCTAAAAGGTGTTCTCTGACCTCCACATACTCCTCAGCAGGTGTGCATACACGCACATACATGTTTAAAAATAAAAATAAGGGGGCTGGAGAGATGGCTCAGCGGTTAAGAGCACTGCTTGCTCTTCCAAAGGTCCCGAGTTCAATTCCCAGCAACCACATGGTGGCTCACAACCATCTGTAAGGAGGTCTGGTGCCCTCTTCTGGCCTGCAGACATACATATAGACAGAATATTGTATACATAATAAATAAATAAATAAATAAAAAATAAAAATAAAAGCTGAGCATAGTAGCACACGCCTTTAATCCCAGCATTCAGGAAGGCAGCTCTCTGAGTTTCTACAGTGTGAGTTTCCAGACAGCCAGGGCTACATAGAGAAACCCTGTCTCAAAAAAAAAAAAAAAAAAAAAAAAAAAAAAAAAAAAGATAAAATAAGAGCCCTGAAGGGAAAACCACAGATGAACTTTTGCCTTTGATGGCAGCGCTCATCTCTGAGTACCTGCGGCACCACGTGCATGGTCTAAGTTGCATGTTTCTCTCGGTTGCATTTTCACAACCAGCGTTTCTGATTTGTATTACATTTTACCTGTTTGTTTATTGTGTGTGAGAGGGTGTTAGTGCCACGCGGTTGGGAGGTCCGAGGCCTTGCACTCTTCTACCGTGGAGCTCAGTGGCAAGTCTCTACCTGCTGAGCCATCCTGCCCACCCTCCTTCTCATACCCTTGCTGTCTGCCTCTCTGGTAAAAATGCTCTGTATATACTGCCACATTTATTTCTGCACCATTTGTTGAGGACACGAATCCTGAGGCACAAAGTGTCAGTAGGCACCTGGGGGCCTAGCTAACTGATGACCATATCCTGAGTTTGCTCGCACTGAGGACCTGGGCCCTCGACACAGGAGCTGAGGCTGCCGTTTAGGGAGGATGAGACCCACACAGACCTGAGAGGGCTCTCAGCTGACATCCTGGTGGCAAATCTGCCTGCCCCGAGGGAAGCAGTGAACGTCAGTGGGAGCTCATGGGCCTTCTGGTGAGCAGATGGTCCCTTGGGCACTGTTGTTTGTGCTTCAGGCCTGAATGTCCCCTGAGCTGAGGGCAGGCACAGGGGACAAGGCTGGGCTGTTGAACTGAAGCCTGGGACGACACAAGGGGTCAGCTGATCCTAGACTGCAACCAAGCATAGAGACCTCAGTTTAATCCCTGGGACTTACATCCTGGAGGAAGAGAAGGAACTCCACAGCGCCCTCTAACCTCCACGTGGGGACCGTCACACACACGCCCATGCACATACACACACACACAAACACACAAACACACACACACAAACACACACACACAAATGTAAGGAAAAAAGACCCCTGCCTCTCCTGTCCAAAGTCAGCCAGAGAAATCTCAACAGGAGGCAAAGTCACAAGCTACACGGAGGAGCAGAGGCTGGTACTAGAGCCCCCAGCCTGGTCAGCACGGGTACAGTGACCTGCACTAGACTCTCACTTCAATCTCAAGAGGCAACATAGTCAAGTACCGGCCACAGGGAGACCTAAGTCTGGACTGCCAACAGCAGCCCTAGGGACAAGACAGGTCCAGCAGCAGTGCACACCTGACAGACAGGCGCTGGGAAGGTGAAGATGGGATTCCTGGGGCTCCCTGGCCACGTAGCCTTGGCCAATCAGGGAGCTTCAGGTTCCATAACTGACCCTGTCTCAGGAAAGTAAGGTGAAGGTTTAATCCCCAGGACCCAAGCAGTGGGAAGAGAAAATGGACACCTGAAAGTTGTCCTTCAACCCCTGCATGTATCACCCCAAGAAATTAAATAAATAAATATAGTAATAAAAGAGAAGCCAAACACAAACAAATGCTATTAAGTGCCCCATGTTAGACGTTAAATATGTCCCCATATGCATTAATGCCCCATTTTCCAGGCCAGCCAACCAAACAAACAAAACCCTGACAATGGCCAGGCAGTGGTGGCGCACGCCTTTAATCCCCACACTCAGGAGACAGAGGCAGGTGGATCTCTGTGAGTTCGAGGATAGCCTGGTCTAGAGAGCTAGTTCCAGGACAGGCTCCAAAGCTCCAGAGAAAAACCAAAGCGAACAAACAAAAGCCTGAGGATGAGGAGGTCAGAGAGGATAAGCAGGGCTGGGCCTGGCTCAGGAGTGAGGAACTGCCTGGTGCTCAGCTCACAAAGACCTGGGTTCAAGGTCATCCTCAGCTACACAGCAAATTGGATTGAAAGCCAGCTTGACTACTAAACAAGCAAACAAAAGGGCTAAATAAGTTGGTCAGGAGTGGCTTTGAACCTGGAGCTGCTGGGCTCTGCACTCTGGGGACAGAAACAGAGGCCCAGCCTGTGGCCTTCCAGGCTCCTTGCCTGCCTCCACCTGATTGCCTCAGAGGTGCCAGAAAGCTTCCATGAAAAGGACTGGTTTGCTCTGTGAAGGTCACACGGAGGTTGAGTGTCGGCTCTGGCAAGTGTCTGCGGCGGGATCACAGTGCCAGGTGCCACTGATGTTTGTGGGACTGGATGTCAAGGCTTGGAGCATGTGATAAGTCTAGGCAGGGGATTCCTGTGTGTCCACACTTGTCAAGCAGAGGTACGCATGAGGGGGAGGGGCAGGTGTCCCAACTGCCCAGGTGTCTGTCTGTCTCCATGTTCCTGTGACCTCATGAGAATGTCCCACAAAGACACTGTGGCTGTCCCTGACCCAAGTGGTTATGAAGGTGGAGGGGGGAGTCTTCCCTGCCTGCAGGAATGTGTATACAAGAGGTGACAGTGTTTTTCTGGGAAGCAAGGTGTATACCAGGCTGTTCTGAAGGTGTTAGCATCTGTGTCCACCTGCCATGGTTATGGGTCCCTTGTGGGTTCTCTCCTTGGCTAACCTGGAGACCCCAGTCACGTCTAAAACAGCAAATACTCGTGACCTGGTGTGGCCTGGGTGTGGCCACATGTGTTCTCACTGGACACGGGTGTCTGTGTCCATCAAGGTGTCTGACCAGACTATGCAGCGAGGCATGGAGGACTTCCCAACTTAAAGGTCACTTCCTGGCCGCAGCTCTACCCATCCAGTTCAAAATGCCCTCTGGGTTCTCAGGCACCTTCCCCCACACTCCAGGGCTTGGCCTGCAGTCTGACAGCCCCAGCTCAGGGGAGTCGTGTGGAGAAACCATGTAAGGCCTTTGGGACCTGGCTCTTGGCCAGTGACTTGGGAATGGAGCCCAGGTGCCAGGCTGGACACCCACGTTTGCTGCCGGGGAGAGTGCTAGATACTCAGGTTGAGGGGAATGGAATGGAAAGTGCCATGGAACCCCAACCTTGAGTAGACAGGTTGAGGTGGAAACTAGCACCCAGTTTTGGAGCCCACCCATCTGCAAGCACCCACATTTTTAAGGCGAGGGCAGGGGGCAGGGTCCCTTGCTGGATGTGGGAAGTTTCTTAGGGGATCCTCCGGAAGCTGGCTACTCTAGAAAGGCTCCTCTTTTCCCAAACAGGCAAGTACACCTTCAAGTCACAAAGAAAGGCAACTGGCTGCAGGCCACCCACCTGACACATCTGCGGGGAGGGTGTCGAAGAGTGTCCTCCTCGTTGAAGGAGAAGTGGGTCAGTGACTCTGGTCCCAGGGGCAATGCCAAGGCAGGGGGTCGGGGCCGGGCCCGGGGTGCTGCACTGGAGCGCATGGGAGCCAAGCGCCGTCGGGGCCGGCATTGGGGACCGGCTGCTGCACAGGGGGTGTGCGGCGCTGCACGCCAGGCCTTAGGCGCCAGCGATCGCCGGCACCGCCTCCACACTTGTCGTGTCCTAGCCCCTGGCACCACCCCTGTGGCCCCCCAAGGGACACAATACCGGTGCTAGCGTCCTCCTCACGCGTGTGTCCACAGCGCCTGCCTCCCTCTTGCAGAAGGGCCCTGTGCAACTGAGCACCCACTTCCCGCCGGCCCCTCCCCGGGCTTTAGGGACGCCCGGGGCTCCAGTTTCCCCGGCTCCTAGCCCACGGCCCTCCCCTCTGCCCCGGCCCCGCCTTCCACCCCTCCCCGGCCTGACGTCGAGCTGTGCCACCTCTAGGTCTCAGATCGCCACCATGCGCCCGCGGGGGAACCAGACACACCCCAGAGGCGGAGTGCAGGGCTGGGTGATCAAGACCCTAAGGAGGGACTAGGTGACAGATGCTGGGAGGTGGAGTTGGGCAGAGGAGGGACAAAACAAAAAAACAAAAAACAAAAAAACAAAACAAAAAAGGAACAGGCACAGACAAACCCAAGACACACTTATGTCCCCCACACCTTGCCCCATCCCAAAGGTCAGGGCTCTGCTCTTATTTCCCTGGCCCACTTCTTGCCCAGTGCCCAGAGTGGCTTCCAACAGTCTCTGTCCTAAGCAAGTATATATAGAGAACAGAGGACTGTGCCAGCTGGGAGGAGACCCAGCAAAAACCTGGGCCGATCTCCAGGCTACCACGAAGTTCAGTTTCCAGGAGAAAGGGATGTTTGGAAGGCACACCGGATGTGGTTTCTAGGCCTGGCTCCCTCAGGCTTCCTGTCCCCACAGCCCATCACATTCTGGTCAAGCAACCATCCATCCCTCATGGCACGAGGTGGTATCACTACCAAATAAGACCCGGGGGAGGGACTGGGTGACACACTTGGAGGCAGAGCTAGGGAGAAGAGGGACACAAGACAAACCCAGCCACATAAGGCAACAAAATAAACGTCATTCAACAGACAGATAGCGGCTAGAAGAACTCAACACCAACTTGTTCCCAAGTGCGGTAGCTCATGCCTGCAACTCTAGCAATCTTGAGTCAGCCTGGGCTACAGAGCAGGACTTTATCTCAAAAGCCACAGCTCAGCTAGTAGAGTGCCTGCCTAACACACACAAAGGGCTCGGCCCGAACCTGTGTGACGTGACTATAACCCTAGTGCTCAGGAGTGGCAGGAAGTTCAAGGCCATCCTTGGCTATTCAGTGAGCTGGAAGCTAGCCTCGGTTACAGGAGCCTATGTCTCAAAACAAGGTCCAAAAACCACATCTGGAGCGATGGCTCAGTAGTTAAAAGTACTCCTGGAGACCTGGGATTAGATGCCTGGTATCTACATGGAGGCTCACAAGCATCTGTAGGGACCCCATGTCATTGTCTGGCCTCCACAGGCACCAGGCACACACAGGGTGCACATGCAGGCAAAACGCTCTCTCTCTCTCTCTCTCTCTCTCTCTCTCTCTCTGTCACACACACACACACAAAGATTTTAAATTAAAAAAAAAAAAGCTAAATTTAAAAAAAGGCAAAATCAAAGAAAGGAAAGAGATGGGCATGGTGGCACACATTTTAATTCCAGCCTGGTGTGCATAGTGAGTTGCAGACTAGTCAGAACTGAGCAGCCTGACTGAATGTGATTCCCAGCATCCATACTGGACCTCACAACTGCTTCTAACTCCAGATCCAGGGGACCCAGCATTCTCTTCTGGCTTCCACAGGCCCCTGAACTCAAGTACACACATATAAGCACATAATCCTATATTTATGCTTATGTGTGTGTGAGTGAATAAGCCATTGAATACAGGGCTTTGGTCCTATGTAGCTGGCGGTACCTGTGTTTGTGAGCCCCCAGTGTGTGATGTGGTATTGGGAACTGAACCTCAGCAAGTGCTTTTAACCTCTGAGCCATCTCTCCAGCCTCTAAAAAAGAAAAGAACTCAAGTCCCAGGGTCACACCGGATGCTGGGCTGGCCTCAAGTCCCCCAAGGCAGAACCACAGCTTCAAGTAGGCGCAGGAAGTGAGAGACCCTGCGTTTATTGAGCACCTACAGTATGCCCTATCAGATTTCTCCACAGCAACCCTGGAGGGTAAGATGATTTTTATCTCTACCTCACACGGAAGAGGAAAAGCGAGGCTGCAGCAAGCCCCCTCCCCAAGCCCAACATATGGTTATGCTTGTGAGCGCAGAAGGGCCTCGAACCCGTGGCCAAAGGGGCGCGCACTCACCCGGCCCACGCCTGCCGGCCCCAGTCTTGCACGCTACCACGGAAGAGCCGCAGGCGTCTGTGGGGCGTGTAGGATGTGTTGCCGAAGAACACGGAGGCTGCGGAGGGCCCGGGCAGGAACGCGTCGTCCTCGGCCGCCGCCTCCAGGCAGGCCGCCGCGCGCGGCTCAGGGATGCGGCCCCAGCCCCGCCGCGCCATGCGCCTCCCGCAGCCTCGGCCCTTCCGGCTGCGCTCGGGCCGCCCTCGGGGCGGGGCCGGCCGGGGCGCCTCAGACCTCAGGAAGCCCAACCACCTTCCTCCAAGGCGCGCCGCCCGGGTTAGCCACAGACCCCTCCGTGTCCCCCTTTTCCTAGACTGCCTCCGTTTTCTGAGACATCCCACTCCCAAAGACTGGTGCACACCAAAATTCTCAGAGTGCACCCACAAATCCGGGTGGTGTTCTGAGAGCCCACGCAGGTCCCTCTGACACCAAGGCCACTGACACGAGCCTCTCTTTACTCATTCTTTTTTGGGGGCGGGGAGCGTTAAAACTGGGTCTCTCTATGTAGTTCTGACTGGCCAAGAACTATGAGACCAGGCTGGCCTCGAACTCACAGAGTCCCTTCCAAGTCCTGGGATTAAAGGTGTACGCCACCATGGGCAGCTGGCAGTCTAGATTTTCCAAAACTCTCCTAAAGCGTGCACAGACACCATCCCCGGCACCCTAGACTCACCTCCCACAGGCAAAGGCAATGTCCACAAGCCAACTGGAGCCCCCAAATCCTAGAGTCACCTATGGCAGGAAATGTTTCCCTCCATCCTGCAGTGGCTCTACAACATCCTACAATGTCCCCCTAAAGTGCTAAGACCCCCAACATAAGCTTAGGGGTATCTCCAGACACAAGGCACGGGTGCAAACCATGGTGAAACTAGCAAGGGTGTGGGATTCCAAAACGCCAGGTGTGTGTGTGTGTGTGTGTGTGTGTAAGTAGGTTAATCCACGGCTCTTGGGCCAGTCCTAGACTTTAATTCTTACTTTGTATGATTTCTTCATTGTTCATTATTTTATTATTGTGTGTGTGCATTCCCACTTGCGAGAATGCAAACATGTACACATGTGGAGAGCAAAAACCTCCTTTGGATAACTCCCAGGAATTCCAGCAATCGTCTTTGCCCGCTGAGCCATTTCACTGGCTCCAGTCCCAAGTTGTAGGTCATAATCTGATAATACATCTACAATCTTGGAAATACCTCCTAGTGCCACCTATAGCTCACAAGATGTCCCTAAGCAATCTCATGCAGTCCACGCTGACCTTAAACTTGCTATGTGGCAGTCTGAGTTTAAACCCCTAGTCCCCCTGCCTCCACCTCCTCTAGTCTGGGATTCCAGGCATGAGACACTATGCCCAGTGTATTTGGTGCTGGGGATGGAAGCTAGGATTCAGGATGTGCACGCATTCTATCAACTGAGCCACACCCGTAGCATTCTTTTTACCTCCTAAGAACCCTAGACAGCCAGGCATCGTGGCTCACACCTTTAATCTCAGCACTCTGGAGACAGAAGTTGGCAGATCTGTGAGTTCAAGGTCAGCCTGGTCTAACAAAGCAGAGAGAGAAAGAGAGAGAGAGAGAGAGAGAGAGAGAGAGAGAGAGAGAGAGAGAGAGAGAGAGAGCGCACTACCCTAGAAGCACAGACTACCATAGCCCCTATACACGTTTAAGGCACCATCAAGTCCTACTCACCCTACTTTGTGACTGGGTCCCTTACAGTTCACGAGGTAACCCCAAGAATCCAACCTGCTCCTAGAGGCAGGCCCAGAGCGTGACTATCTGGGAGCCCAGATATGACTGCACATGCTCAGTGTGACCCAGTGGGCCCTGGTAAAGTCCTTTTGGTGACGAAAACCATCAGAGGGTGGAAGACGGAACACAGCCAGCCAGCTGCTTAAACCACCCCAGCTTCCCTGCCCTCCAGAAGCTCAGGCTGGCTGCAAACTCGAAATGCAACTGCCTTGGCTTCTTGGGTGCTGACATTACGCCTCATCGTGCAAGACATTTGCTCTATATCAGAAAGGAGCAGGGAGTCTTTCTGTCCGGAGTTACGAGCACCGGTGCCACAGGGTCCAGAGACTGAGGAAGGTGAAGCTGGGGCCTAGCTTTACCATCACTTTATCCACTTGGCCTGAAATCACTTCCACAGAGCATCGGTTTGTCCAACTGTAAAGCAGGTACAGTGAGTAGACCTGATGCAGGGCTAAGCACAGCTGGTGGAGTACCTGCTTAGCATACACAGCCCTGGGTTCCACCCCAGGACAGCCCCGGGGCTCCTGAGGCAGAGACAGAAGAACTGCCATATTAAACTACT
This sequence comes from Chionomys nivalis, assembly GCF_950005125.1. Lineage (NCBI taxonomy): Eukaryota > Metazoa > Chordata > Mammalia > Rodentia > Cricetidae > Chionomys > Chionomys nivalis. The sequence continues at coordinate 20,659,907 of NC_080089.1, read as the reverse complement.
TAGTGAGTTCCGGGACAGCCTGGGCTACAATGGTCCAAAAGACGCAGGAACTTTGGGATGTAGTGTGGACTCACTCAACAGCTACAGCTGCTATTATCTGAGAAAATGTTTGACGTCTCGCTGTGCAAGCCGAGGGCGGCAGCACGTGGCAGAGATGGTCACGGTTAGTACCTGGACCTTTCTTTCTTCCTTTTCTGGTTTTTCGAGGCATGGTTTCTCTGTGTAGCCCTGGCTGTCCTGGAATTCGCTCTGCAGACCAGGCTGGCCTCAAACTCACAGAGATCTGCCTACCCCTGCCTACCGAGAGCTGGGATTAAGGGTGAACGCCATCACCGCCCCACACAGCTGGCCCTTTCTGTACCCCGTGTGTATCCAGCACTTCCTGGTGTGATGCCAAACACACAAGAGCAGATGGGAGAGCTCACTAGGTAAAGGAGCTTGCTGCCAGCCTGACAAACTAGGTTTGATCTCCAAGACCCACATGGTAGAAGGTGAGGCCTGACTGCAAAAAAAATTAACCCTATATCACGTGCTGTCCCACGCGCATGCCCACGCAGTAGCCAGTGATCCCCATGTAGGTGCTGTCCCATGCGCATGCCTATGCAGTAGCCAGTGATCCCCATGTAGGTGCTGTCCCACGCGCATGCCCATGCAGTAACTGGCGCACGCCTTTGATCCCAGCACTGGGGAGGTAGAGGCAGGCGGATCTCTGTGAGTTTGAAGCCAGCCTGGTCTACAAACAAAGTTCCAGGCTAAAGGGGGAGGGCGGGAGGGAGCTTTAAGAAGACGATCTATTTAAGAGTATTTCAAGGTCACATGACCTGCGAGTGGCTGAGTCAGAATCTAAAGCAGTGTGGGTTTTCTTTGCTTTGGTTTTTAAGAGGTCTATTAGCCCACGCTAGCCTTGAACTCCTGATCCTCTGGTCTCTCTCTTCCTAGTGCTGAGATGACAGGTGAGTGGCACCATGCCTACCCCAGAGTTTGCCAGCTTTTATTATGAGTCTCGTATGAAACGGCCTTTGTAGACTTAAAAACTCTTGTCTTCCCCATGTAAGGATGGCGTAGTGTAGTCAGGAGTCCCTGTAGCTGGTGTCCCTGTAGTCAGGAGTCCCTTAGCAGGAGTCCCTGTAGCTGGTGTCCCTGTAGCTGGAGTCCCTGTAGTCAGGAGTCCCTGTAGCTGGCCGTTTCATTTCTTCAGACGCACCCAAGCACAGACTGAAATACTTTTGAGGCTGGTACTGGCCAGGCAGAGACAGGAGGGTAAGGATATTCAAGGTCATTTTGGTTACTTGGTTCAAGCCCAGTGGGGGCTATATAAGATCTTGTTTCAAACAACCAAAAGCCAAAAGACTTTATTATTTTGGGGGCCTAGAAAGATGGTTCAGAGTTAAAAGCATGTATTGCTCCTCCAGAGGACCTGAATTCAATTCCTAGCATTCAGGTCAGAAGGCCCATAGCAAACACATGGTACATAAACACACTTGTAGGTAAAACTCCCATACACATGAAATAAAAAAATAAATCTTTTATTTATTTATTTATTTATTTATTTATTTATTTAGGCAAAACAAAAGTTTTCTAAGACCAATCTGTGGTAGTGCATGCCTTTACGCTCAGCACTTGGAAGACAGAGGCAGGCAGACCTCTGAATTTAAGACCAGCCTGGTCTACAAAGCGAGTTCCAAGACAGCTAAGGCTGTTGCACAGAGAAACCCTGTCTTGGAGAGAGAGAGAAAGAGAGGAGAGAGGAGAGAGAGAGAGAGAGAGAGAGAGAGAGAGAGAGAGAGAGAGAGAGAGAGAGAGAGAGAGAGAGAGAGAGAGAGAAGCTTTCTGGCCATGGAGAGGACTGTGCTACATAGAAACGATGCTGTTTGAAAAAAAATAACAACATCGTGAAATTTGCAGCCAAATGGATGGAGCTAGAAAACATTATTTTGAGTGAGGTAAGCCAGACCCAGAAAGACAATTATCACATCTACTCACTCATAAGTGGTTTTTAAACATAAAGCAAAGAAAACCATCCTATGAATCACAATCCCAGAGAACCTAGACAACAATGAGGACTCTAAGAGAGACAGACATAGATCTAATCTACATGGGAAGTAGAAAAAGACAAGATCTCCTGAGTAAATTGGGAGCATGGGGACCTTGGGAGAGGGTAGGAGGGGAGGGGAGAGACAGGGAGGGGAGCAGAGAAAAATGTAGAGCTCAATAAAAATCAATTAAAACAAAGAAAAGGAGCCAATGATTATAAGGGAACCTAAAAACTCCCCAAAAATCAAGTAAAAGGCAATGGAAAGGGAAGAGGGGATGACAGACCTTGGTTAAGTTTCAATATGGGTAGGGAGACTTTGTCAAGCAAAAACCCCCGTTCAAACTTTGTCTTTTTGGAATTGAGACATACATTTTTTTTTTTTACTTTTGGGCAAAGTTTGTGTTTTCTATGAGGTTTAAGTGTGAATAGTGTGTGTGCACATGGGGATGCGTTTGCATGTGTGTACACATATGTGGTGCACTTTGAGCCCGCACACGACTGTATATTCCACATCTGATTTTGTTTTGGCTTTTGCACAGCCTGTTACTGCTGAGTGGTAATGAATCAGTAAACCTCACTAAACTCCACCATGGTGCTGTACCCTCTCTACTTCCTTCCTATCTAAACAAAATCTATCACAAGCTGAACTGACTGCACAGTTTCAAAATACATTGCAACTTCTGAGCTGCCCACTGCTCAAGCCGCAGTCACTCCAATAGATCATGCTTTTCCTTTTTAGACTTTTGACACCAGTTCCTTTAAAAGAAAGAAAGAAAGAAAGAAAGAAAGAAAGAAAGAAAGAAAGAAAGAAAGAAAGGAAGAAGGAAGGAAGGAAGGAAGGAAGGAAGGAAGGAAGGAAGGAAGGAAGGAAGGAAGGACACCATGCTGCTGTATAGAAGCAATCAGAACATCACAGGCCACAGTGGTGGTAGGGCCATACAACTTGATTCTGACCTAAGGATGTCACTCAGTGGCGGAGCACTGGCCTAGCATGTGTGAGGCCCTGGGTTTCCTCCCTGTGTGGTAAAATAAATAAAGAAAATAAGTTTCATTTTTTTAAACCTGCATACAGAAACCCCCAGAAAGAAGCAGTCTCCCTTCTCTCCAGATGTGGGGTCACATTGCTGCAAACATAGGTTTCCCACCCCTGGCCCTGCTGACACTTGGGGGTTAAGTGACCTTTGTCCTGTGTAACAACAGACACAGCCCCTTGCCTTACCCACTAGAGGTCAGTAGCACACTTTGTCTGTGACAGCTGAAATTTGTACAGCCTTGGCCACAGTTCCTTGAAAGGCGAGAAGACTGACCTTAGGTTTGAGAACTCCTGCCCTAGTTTGTCTAAGGTCCAGGCCAGTCATCAGGAAGGACCTAGGAAAGTTCCAGTTCAAACTAGAAGCAGGGCATTCTTGCCCACTCACTGGCTAACTTCCTCTGCAGTCTGTTCTAGTTTCTTTTTCTTTTGTTCTCTCTCTCTCTCTCTCTCTCTCTCTCTCTCTCTCTCTCTCTCTCTCTCTCTCTCTCTCTCTCTCTCTCCAGGGTTTCTCTGTGTAGCCTTAGATGTCCTGGTACTACACTGTAGACCTGGCTTTGAACTCAGAGATTCGCCTGTCTCCTAAGTGCTGGGATTAAAGATGTGTGCCAACACTGCCCAGCTAGAAGAAAGGCAGTGGTGGGTTCTTTTTTAAAAGATTTATTTAATGTGCATTTGTGTTTTGCCTGTATATATATATATATATATATATATATATATATATATACTCTGTGCGAGGGTGTCAGGTTCCCAGGAACTGGAGTTACAGACAATTGTGAGCTGTCATGTGGGTGCTTGGAATTGAACCCCTGTCAGTGCTCTTAACCACAGAGCCATCTCTCCAGTCACTCCCCTAACCCCTGGTGGTGGGTTCTTATTAGGACTATTTAAGAGACACAAAAACCAGAGGCCAGAAAGAGCAAGTCACTTGGACAGGGCTACCTAGCCTAGAAGAAATAGAGCTGGATTTTTAAATATATATATATATTATATCTGCAGAGGATTGCCTAGATGTACATGCTGATGATAACCACTGAGGCCAGAGGGGGCTGTCAGGCCCCTGGAACAGAGCTGCGCGTGGGTGCTGGAAACTGAACCTGGAGCCTCTGCAAGAGCAACCAGTGCTGTTAGCTGCTGAGCCGTCTCTCCAGACCCCTAGGGCTGGAGTTCCAAAAATAAAAATAAATTTATTTTAATTTCTTAAAATTTATTTAATTCTCGTCAGGTATGATAGTGGACCCTTTTGATCTCAGGAGAGGCAGAGTCCGGTGGATCTCTGAGTTTGAGGTTAGCCCATTTACAAAGAGAGTTCCAGGAAAGTAGTCAGGGCTACAAAAGAGAAATCTGTCTCTGAAAACAAAAATACAAAATTATTTTCTTTTTAATGACGTGTGTTGTGTGTTTGGGGAGGATAAATATGTATTTGTGAGTGCAGGTCAGAGGCTGGAAGAGGGTGCCGCATCTCCCGGAGCTCTGGTCACAGGGCAGAGGCTGGAAGAGGGTGCCGCATCTCCAGGAGCTCTGGTCACAGGGCAGAGGCTGGAAGAGGGTGCCGCATCTCCAGGAGCTCTGGTCACAGGGCAGAGGCTGGAAGAGGGTGCCGCATCTCCCGGAGCTCTGGTCACAGGGCAGAGGCTGGAAGAGGGTGCCGCATCTCCAGGAGCTCTGGTCACATGGCAGAGGCTGGAAGAGGGTGCCGCATCTCTAGGAGCTCTGGTCACAGGCAGTTGGGAGCCTGTGCTGGGAACTGGACTTGGGGCTCCTGTAAGGACGGCATGTGCTCTAACTGCAGAGTATGTCTCCAGGTCCTGGCATGTTTGTTTGTGTGCTTGAGATGGTTTCATGTAGCCCAAGCTGGTCCAGAACTGACTGTACTGTAGGAGCTGAGACCTTGAATGTCTGATCCTCCTGCCTCCACATCGGGGTTACAGGTGGCACCACCATGCCTGGTTCATGTGGTACTGGGCTACAAGTCCAAGTCCAAGTCTTTTTTTTTTTTTTTAAGTCCAAGTCTTATGCATTCAAGCAAGCACTCTACCAGTTGAGCTATAAGCCCAGCTTCTTCTTCGTTTTTAAAATTTTTTTTGCCTACATTTATGCATGTTCACTATGTGTTTGCAGTGCCCACAGATGCCAGAAAGGGTACCAAATCCCCTGCTGATCCAAAGGACCCAGGTTCAACTCCCCACAACCACACGGCGGCTCCCAACCATTTGTGACTCCAGTTCCAGGGGATCCAGTGTCCTCTTCTGGCCCCGGCAGGCACTAGGAATGCACATGGTGCACAGACATGCATGCAGACAAAAACACCCCTACATATGAAAATAAAAGTTAAAAGATTGTATCAATCTTCCAGCCTTAGCCTCCAGAGTGCTTGTGGTTTGGCTGTCCACTCAACACAGCCCCTTCTTAGGGCGCAACTCCCGCTCAGGACCTAGAAGCCGCCTGTTTGCTGCCCTTTCTCTCTGCCACCGAACACACCCATACCACATCTTCCCTAGGTCTCTACTCAGATGTCACCTCCGCAGAGGGGACTTGCCTGACCTCAGGATTCCTCTGTGCTTCCTCCTCCACGCGTCATCTACAGTTATCTGATGGCTTTGTTATTTCTGCTCAACCACTCTCTGAGAACCCCAGGCAGCAACACTTTTGTTTTTGTTTGTTTTTTCAGACAGGGTTCCTCTGTGCAGCCCTTGCTGTCCTAGAACTAGCTCTATAGACCAGGCCGGCCTGGAACTCACCACGCGGCAGTGATGAGATGTAGTGACAGGCATGTTTCCTGGGGCTAGGGATGAGCCCGGGGCTTCTGGAGCGCTGCACAAGCTCTCCATCAACTGAGCGCAGACAGCAGCAGCTCCGAGTCAGAGCCTTAGCGGCACACGTCTGGGAAGAAGGTTCTGACACATGAGGAAGCTGAGGACATCACGCAAGGGAGGGGTCAGGGTGGTTGCCTTTGATTTCTTTCATACCAAGAGACTCGAGCCGCAAGCCAGGGGCCTGGATTCAGTTCCTGGGACACACGTGGGAGGGGAGAACCAGTTCCCACAAGTGTGTCCTCTAACCTCCACATGCTTGCCACAGTGCCCCGCACCTCCCTCAACACAAAATAAACCTAAAGAAATGTAATGAAAGCCAGGCGGTGGTGGCGCACGCCTTTAATCCCAGCACTCGGGAGGTAGAGGCAGGCGGATCTCTGTGAGTTTGAGGCCAGCCTGGTCTACAAGAGCTAGTTCCAGGACAGGAACCAAAAGCTACGGAAAAACCCTGTCTCGAAAATCCAAAAAAAGAAATGCAATAAAAGAAGTAAAATCAGCTAGAGAGATGGCCTAGCTGTTAAGAGCACTTCTGGTTCTTACAGAGGACCCAGGTTCAATTCCCAGCACCCACAGGTCACTAACTACTTGAACTCCAGTTCCAGAGGATCTGATGTGCTCTTGTGACCTCTGAACACACTGCACATACATAGCACACAGACACAAGATTCAAGCAAAACAACCATATACATCAAAAATACAAATAACTAAAATATTTTTAACGATTTATTTATTTAAGGTGCATTGGTGTTGTTCTTGCAGCATGTCAGTCTGTGTGATGTCTGTCTGTCTGTGTGATGTCTGTCTGTCTGTGTGATGTCTGTCTGCCTGTGTGATGTCTGTCTGCCTGTGTGATGTCTGTCTGTCTGTGTGATGTCTGTCTGCCTGTGTGATGTCTGTCTGCCTGTGTGATGTCTGTCTGCCTGTGTGATGTCTGTGTGATGTCTGTCTGTGTGATGTCTGTCTGTCTGTGTGATGTCTGTGTGATGTCTGTCTGCCTGTGTGATGTCTGTCTGTCTGTGTGATGTCTGTCTGTGTGATGTCTGTCTGTCTGTGTGATGTCTGTGTGATGTCTGTCTGCCTGTGTGATGTCTGTCTGTCTGTGTGATGTCTGTCTGTCTGTGTGATGTCTGTGTGATGTCTGTCTGTCTGTGTGATGTCTGTCTGTCTGTGTGATCTTGGAATGGAGAGTTAAAGGGGAGGAGGAGGAACAGTCCTAGGCCTAAGGCAAATACTATATGAGCTGCTATGTGAGTGCGGGAAAAGGAGTCAGTGCTTTTTTTTGTCTTTTTGTTTTTTGACACAGGGTTTCTTGTGTCTAACAGTCCTGGCTGTCCTGGAACTTGCTTTGTAGACCAGACTGGCATCAGACACACAGAGACCTGCTTACCTCTGTCTCCTGAGTGCTGGGATTAAAGGTGTGAGCCACCACATCTGGCAAGAGAGACTGCAGCTGGGAGGGACTTCTCTTCTGACTGATAGCATTTGAGGAAATGCTTTTTCCAAAGAATCTTTGCTGCCCAGGCCCCATGTCATCAGACCGCAGGCCCGGGGTAGGCTTTTCTTACTCATTCTAGCTCTGTCTGATGAGAGGAAGAGGCCCAAGGCCTGGGATGGAGCTCAGTGGGTAGCACACCTACCTAGGACCCCTTTAGCCCTGGGCCCTGCCTCCAGTACCAAGTGACGGGGACACAGGGATCTGTGCTTGTAATCTCCGGCAGAATCATCTGGAGTTTAAAGCCATCCTGAGCTACACAGGAAACCATTTCAACAAACAATAGCAGGGAGGCCAGGCGTGATGACACACACCTTTAATCTCAGCACTCAGGAGGCAAAGGCAGGCGGATCTCTGAGTCCAAGGCCGGCCGGGTCTACAGAGTGAGTTAGTTATAGGACGGCTAGGGCTACATAGAAAACCAAAAACTCAAAACAACCAAACAAACAACAGCCAACAACAGCAGAGGATGAAGACACGGCTCCCAAGGAGCGCACTCTCTGTGCAAGCATGAGGACTTGAGTTCAAATCTCACACTCACGCAGAAGCCAGGCCTGTAACCCAGTGGTGGGGGCCAGAGAGAGGGCAGTCCCTGAACGTCAGTGAACCGGAGAGACCACTGGTCAGCTAATCCAGCAACAACGTAAGACCCCAGGATCCACCCTGTCTCGAGGGAAGAAAGCAGGAGAGCAATGTCTTCCTCTGGCTTCTGTAGGAGGAGCACACACAGACACCACGCACATTCGCAATACATACTCCAAGTACAAACTACGAGAAGGCTGGGAGAGAGCCTCGGTCCAGGGGTCCACACTGAAACAAAGAAATCGGGGTTGGAGATTTAGCTAATGGTCGAGTCCTGGCCTAGCAAGCTCAAGGCCCTGGGTTTGGTCCTCAGCTGGGGGTGGGGGATTTAGGGACTGGAGAGACGGCTCAGCACTTAAGAGCACCGGCTGCTCTCTTAGAGATCACAGTGTTTGGTTTCTAGCACCCTCACAGGGGCTTACAACCGTCTGCAACTCTGATGTAACACCTTCTTCCGGCCTCCATGGGCACAACATGCATGTGCTACACAGACATGCATACAGGCAAAACACCCATACACATAAGATAAAGAAAAAAAATAAAAAATGTTTAAAGAAAGAAACCTGGCAAGGGCAACAGCTTGTAATCTCTGAGGCAGGAGGGGTGGAGGCCGTGGAGACACGGCCTCCAAAAATCAAGTCACCCAGCTGTGGGGGCACAAACCTGTGAGGTCAGCCTGGCCTACGACAGACACACAAACAAAAATAGATGGCTATGGAAGAACTAAACCTGAAGGTGACTGGGACTGCCACCCACACAGACACACCTGTGTGGGGTCAGCAGCCACGCTGGTTCACTGGAGGATCCCATGCCCAAAGCAACGTGTTGGCCTAGAGACAGGCGTGGCGGCTAAGAACATCTGCTGGTCTTGAAGACTTGGGCCTGGCTCCTAACATCCCCACTGGGCAGGTCGAGCTCCTCTTACTCCAGCTGGGGGTCTGACAATCCTCTTCTGACATTTGAAGGCACCTACGTACACCTAGTACACACGCACACACTTAGGTCCATACACATAAAATAAAACAATTCTGCTTGTCTGCCAATAAACCTCAGTGTGTAAAAACACTTGCCACACAGGGTTATGAACCCAGTGTCATCCACAGAACTCATGATGGAAGGAGGGAACCAACTCCTTAAAGTTGACCTATGACCTCCACATTTGCACTGTGCCCAAAGTCATACTCAGATCACACACAATAAAAAGCAAATATATTATTAATCATTAATAAGTATAAATACTAATAATGTTTTTTTTTTTAAAAAAAGTTTTTTTACTAATAATTAATGGTTGTTTTTTTTTAAAGGGTTTTTTTGGTTTTTCAAACAGGGTTTCTCTGTAGCTTTTGAAGCCTGTCCTGGAACTAGCTCTTGTAGACCAGGCTGGCCTCGAACTCACAAAGACCTGCCTGCCTCTGCCTCCCAAGTGCTGGTTTTGAAGGTATGCGCCACTGCCGTCCAGCTTAAAAAGTTACGTTCATTTATTATGTTTCATGTTCTGCCTTCATGCCAGAAGAGAACACCAGATCTCATTACAGATGGTTATGAGCCACCATGTGGTAGGTGGGAATTGAACTCAGGACCTCTGAAAGAGCAGCCAGTGCTCTTAACCTCTGAACCATCTCTCCAGCCCAGGGTTTTGTTTTTTTGAGACATGGTCTCACTGTGTAGCCCTGTCTGTCCTGTAACTCACGCTGTAGACCAGGCTGGCCTCGAACTCACAGAGATCCACCTACTTCTGCTTCTCAAGTCCTGGGGTTAGAGGTGTGCATCACCATGTTCATCCATACACACAATAATAAATACAATAAAAGAGGAAGAGCGCAAAAGAGGAACATGCACAACACTGACCCCTGTTTCCACGTGCACACACATGCATGCACCACACACCTAAAATAAGATAGGGCCTGTAAGACGGCTCAGTGGGTAAAGGAGCTTGAGTCCCAGCCTGAGGATGCGTCCTGGCACTCAGGTGATAAACTGAGAGAACCAACTGTCGCCAGTTGTCCTCTGGCTGTCGCTTGAATACTCAAACACATACATGCACATGCACCCACGCACAGGGTTATGGACCCAGTGTCATTCACAGAACTCATGATGGAAGGAGGGAACCAACTCCTTAAAGTTGACCTATGACCTCCACATTTGCGCTGTGCCCGAAGTCATACCCAGATCACACATAATAAAAAACAAATATATTATATATAATAAAAATCTTGGCCGGGCGGTGGTGGCGCACGCCTTTAATCCCAGCACTCGGGAGGCAGAGGCAGGCGGATCTCTGGGAGTTCGAGACCAGCCTGGTCTACAAGAGCTAGTTCCAGGACAGGCTCCAAAACCACAGAGAAACCCTGTCTCAAAACCCCCCCCCCCAAAAAAAATCTTTACATGCCGGGTGGTGGTGGCATACGCTTTTAATCCCAGCACTTGGGAGGCGGAGGCAGAGGCAGGTGGATCTCTGTGAGTGTGAGGCCAGCCTGGTCTACAAATTTGAGTTCAGGAAATCCAGGGATGTTACACAGAGAAACCCTGTCTCGAAAAACAAAACAAAACGAAAGCAACACACCAAAACTAAGGCTCAGAGAGAAACAGCCCTTGTTCCTAGATCACAAGGGAAGACACCATTCAAACCTCCCTGAAATACTGGAGCGGAGACCTGGTTCTGTCTGTAACTTCAATCCTGTTTCTCTGGGACGCTGGCCACCTCCATCTGGGAAGAAGCTCTCAGAGATGGCTCGGGGGTGAAGAGCTGGTACTGGTCTTGCAGAGAACAGGATACTGAATCTCAGCACCCTCTGGGATTGCATTCCAGGTGATCCCATGCCCTTGGCCTCTGTGGGCACCTGCACTAGCATGCATATACCAACCTCCCAACACGTAGAATCTAAAAAATTCAAACACCCAGGCATGGTGCCACACACCTGTAGTCCAGCACTCAGGAGGCAGAGGCAGAAGGATCTCCATGAGTTCAAGTCCAGCCAGGTCTACGCAACCAGCTCCAGAACAGCCAGGACTACACAGAGAGACACTGTCTCAAAAAGTAAAAAAACAAAAACAACAAAAGGCAGGCACAGTGGTGCAGGCCTTCAGTCCCTGAACTCCCAAGGGCAGGGGCAGGTGGGTCTCTTAGAGTTTAAGGCCAGCTTGGTATTCACAGTGAGTTCCAGGACAGCCAGAGCTACATAGTGAGAACCTGCCTCCTCCTCCTCCAAAAAATAAAAGGTGGACAGCCAAGGAGGTTGCAAGCTGTACCGAAGAGGTTGGAGTCAGGACTCCGGTGCTTGCTGGGACCCAGGCTCAGAGGCAGGACAGGCTAGGAATTGTTCCTGGGCCAACTTTTCTTTCAAGTTCCACCAAGAGTGTCCGCCAAGAGGCTGTTCCTGTTGCAGTGGCCTAAGGCGCGTGGAATTAGGGGACACAACCCTGTCCCAGCCTGCGGTTGGCCAGTCTGGCGCCCAGCTCCCCGAGGCTTTCAAAAGGCATGAAATGATGAGAGTCAACGCTGCACGTCTCTCACAGTCCAGCAGAGGGCGCTCCAAGAGCTCAGCTCCCAGCTCTGGGCCAGGCTTGTGGGCACGCAGCAGGAACTCAAGGGCAGAGGACCCCAATGGAAACAGACATCACCCACAAGAGAGATACCAGCCTGGTTGTGTGCACATGTCTCGTTGGGTGCCAGAAAGAGTTCCTCTGGAGGAGAGAAAGTGGGAAGGTCCAATGTGTGGTAAGAGGCCAACCCAGTGCCCCCTCTCTCCCCTGCCTTTGCCTCTCCTCTCCATCTGTCTTTTGACAGATCGCAGTGGGAATGTGACTCAGCCCCAGAGGCCGCGCCAGGAGCGCCGTCTCGCGCACCCACCGCCAGATCTGAGGACCTAGTGCAGACTCCACCTCGAAGAGGTAAAGTGCCTCCCTTCTGGGGTTCTTATAAGCCTAGTAGGGTGGCTGCACCTTCTCTGTATTATTTGCCTGGACTCCACGATGGAGTGTGTCTGGGATCTCGTGAGTGCGCACCAGCTCAACTGCGTTTGTTCTCGGTCCCCTTCCTCTTTCTGTGCAGGGCGCTGGCACCAGTGCCATCTCTCAGTCCACAAGGCACTCAGCTGTCCCAGCTGCGGCCTCTGCAGGCTACATACTTCCCGCAGGGAAACCGAAACCCGAGCTGGTTCAGGGATGGGCTGAGATTCCTGTTTCTGATTTCTTACTACAGGACAAGCCGCTTTCACTGCGGCCTCCTCCGTTTTCCTCCAAGTTCAGGGACTTTGAGCAACAATCCCTGCAAAATCCTTCGCACACACCGGGAGCTCAGAACTCTCAAACTGACTGCTCCTGGGTAGTGCCTAACTTCTGCAAAGGTACCTGGGATATTTGAACCAGAAACTCGGAGCTATTTGTCTGAGCTTGAGGGCATCGAAAGGAACTTTTGACCCGCAGTTTCCTCATCAGTCCAACAAGGATCCCAGCTACTGGCAAGTAGTGGGGTAAATAAGTAAAGGTGGCGTGTGTGTGTGTGTGTGTGTGTGTGTGTGTGTAGAAAAGGCCCCAGGCCTGGAGTCCAGGAGCTAGCCACTAAGGAAAGGGCACAAGAATTATAATTATTACCACTCAGCCACCTTTCATCAGACAACAGGGGGCCAGGAAGTCCCTAGGGCCATAAAAGAGAATAGGGCCTGGTTTCCTGCTGCTCCACCCCCTGCACCATCTCAAGGGCTCCCAGTCTCTGGGTTGGCATTTCCTGTTGATGTGAGTTTTGTGTATGAGTGTGTGTGTGAGAGAGAGAGGGTGTGTGTGTGTGTGTGACAGAGAGAGAGAGGGTGTGTGAGTGTGTGTGTTTTGTTTTCATTTTCCCTCTCCTAGTTCCCTCTGAGAAATCTCAGGAGCCTGACTCTTGGTTCCTGGTAGGGACTCAGGCAGCTGGGCCTGGGGAAAATGAAGGGGGGTGGTCCTTGAAGAGCTGTAGGAACTGGGGGGAGGGGTATCACAGAAGGATCTAGGAAGGCTCAGTCATAGTCTAAAGGGGCCTTGCTTGGGGACTCCAGGCATGAGAAAGCCAGATATGACATCTTGTGGATGCTCCAAAGGAACAGCCAATGGTGGCAAGTGTTAGCTGTCAATTACCCAGTGGCCTGAAGACCTCCCAGTCAGAGCCGGGGGTACCTTTATAGTGGCTTCAATCACTTGAACTATCCTAGGTCAAGAAGATACTCGCAATTAGGGGACCCAGGGCAGATGGTGCATGGCTTACCAGAGTACTGATTGTCAGAACTGTCACTAACTCAAGTGGCAGTATAACTGTGCATGGTAGAGTGAGGCAGGACTATCACATGTTCAAGGCCAACCTGGGCTACTAAGTGAGTTCTAGGCTAGCCAGGCTACTTTCTTTGGGAAAAAAAAAAAGCAAACAAGGGTCACATTGTCTCATACAGTCTCAGGTCCTAGGTACACACCACAGCCCCTGACAGCAAAGAGGTGTCCCCTGGAACATGGAAACCATCATGTATTTATTGTTCTGGAAGCACATAGCCACTATGCCACATTAACCATGTCTCATGAAGACACAGTTACTCTGTCAACACCACAGACAACTATCATTGTCACCTGGGTGCAATACAGCCACGCAGATGACAGACACAGACATGGTCACCCTGGGACAGCCAGAAGCACATTGCCACTCTGCCACAGTAACTGTCCCCAAAGCAGAGTCAGGCAGAGCCCCGAATCTAGGCAGCCCGAGCCACTCACATACCTAAGGACCCTCTCTCTGAGACGACCACAGCAGTGATCCATTCACACTGTCAGTTCAGAAGGCTGGGAACCGCTCTTTGATGGGACCTCAAATGTCCTTGGCACTGGTCCACGGAGCCCTCAATGTCTGGAAGGGGCTTGTTCCAAATCTTAATACAGAACTGGATAGTGCTCCCCAGAAGACCCCCTGGATTCCTAACACCAGTTACTGTAGGGCTCCCCTGATGTATGTCTCCACTCCACCTAGAGTGCTACCCCACCTGAAGTAACCAGCATGGTTCTGCAGGCACCCCTACAGAATGATCACTAGGGTATCGCACAATGACCCCAGCCCCCAGGAAGTCTCTCCAAGTGGTACCCTCTCTCCGGCAGCTGCGCTGGACCATTACTGGCTAAGCTTGTAGAGAGCCCTGAAGCTATACGAAATCCCCAAACCCCAACTTCACCTTGGAACCCTCAACAGTAGAAGAGCTTCTGGTGCAATGGCTCCCCCTCTCAACACCCACGCGGGTCACGCTGACCCCACCCGCCCCACAGCGCCCCCTTTGGCCAGCTTTGTGCGTGGCGCCCCTTGCGCGCCTGGGCGCTCTGCGCGCCGGGGAGTCTCACCGCCTGCTGCTGCCTCCGCTGGTACCGGTGCCGTGGAAGGACGAGGGCCAGGACATGCGGGTAGTCCGCAGGCCTGGCCGGTCGCCAGTGTCCACGGCGTCGGCGCGCTCCATGGGCCGGTGCGGCGAGCGCTCCGGCTCTGAGCGCTCGGCACTGTCCGAGTAGCCGCGCTGCTGGATGCGGATCGGGGTCCTTGGCTGCCGCCACAGGTGCTGGGGGGGTGGCTTCAGGGTGGCCTGGCCCTCCCGAGGTCCAGGGAGAGAGAGAGATAGGCTCCTCTCCGAGGGGGCGGCCGGAGGCTCCATGGCTCCGGCTCTGTCTCGCGGGACGCTCGGGGGGCAAGGCGTCCCCTGACCTGTCCAAGATCAGCGGTGCCACGGCCGAGGCGCCTGGGGACCCACGGAGGCTCCTGGCCTCAGTGGGGCCATGGCGCCCAAGGGCGGAGAGCGCGGACGGCAGTGGCGCCGGAATCCTCCCGGCGCTTGGAGCCCGCTACGCTCTCGGAACCCGGCGCCAGCCGCGACTCCCCGCCCCGGTCCGCCCCTCCCTGCCCCACCACCCGCCCGGCAACTGTCACAGCACTACCCCCTCCTCCTCCAAGAGGAGGAGGGTGTCGGCCCTCCGCACCCACGCACAGCCCAATCCCGCTGGAGAGGGGGTGCCGCCGCTCGCCTATCTCCGAGAGCCCTTTAGAATAGCAGGCACGCTCAGGGACCGAAGAGTTAAAGGGTTAATGGCATTCGGACTGAGACATCCGACTGGTTGGCGGGGTGTCACTCAGTCGCATCCATCAAGGCTGGGGCGGAGTCAGGGGCTGTCGTTTCCTCGTCTCTAGAACCCCAGTCACCCTTTCTCCCAGGTTCCCTTTTTGGGGAGTGGTCCTCGTGCCTCCATGGTGCAGTGTCTGCAAGCCAGTAGTGTTGCGCACAGGACAGTGACGGCGTGTGGCTCCCCCACAGCTTGGCGGGATGTGAGCGCACGTGGCTTCTTCCGAGGGTTGTCAGTGTTTTCGATGTCGCCTGGAAGTGTGTGCGCGCACGTGGTGGCTGCTCCCGCTGCTGCTGTCGGGGGTGTAAGGATGCGCGCGCACGTGTGCGGCCGGTCGGGAGGGCGGAGCGTCCCATGGGGGTCTGTTCCGGTGGCCCCGGGCTGCGCACACCTTCCCACGCGCTTGGGCTCTGTATTGTGATTATGATGGGAGGATGCTGGTACGAGTTTTCCACGGAATTTCTCCTCTGTTGTCTGTGACTCCCGAGGGTTTATTTTAGTGCAAGTCTGTGTGGTCGGTCTTTTGAGGTGTGTCTGTGTCGGGGGTGTGTCCTTTTGGGTCCCCCCGTGACTGAAAAATAGGTATTGCTACCTCTTTTTTTATCTTTAAGAAAAAATGTATTACATTATTTGTGTGTGTATGCGTGTGGGCACGCGTGTCCCCCACCTCACTATCCAAATGCTACGTAACTCAACTCCTGAAGCAAGATTTGGTACAGTTGTGCACCCTTAATCCTTGCGAATATCCGTTAGATGCCTCGGAGAGGCAAGGTCAGAGGACAATCCACGGGAGTCAAGTCTCGCCTTCCACCTTGTGGGCCCCGGGAAGCTTGGAGGCAAATGCCTTTATCCACTGAGCCATCTCGCCGGCCCAATCGCCGCCCCCTCTTCTTTTAATTATTAAAAACTTTAAAGTTTTTCTGCGGAAGGTAAACTGAGGCAAATGAAAGGGGTAGCTGGGACACGAGAGCCTAGGAGGGTACACCCCACCTCTGTCGTTTTTAGGCGAGTAAACAAGCGGAGCCTCTTCCCCTCGTTCCCCGCCCTCAGAACCCCCCTTCCGGCACCTAAATCCGGAGTCGCCGTGACTCACGCTCCCGCCTCCCTCAGCGCCGTGCCGAGCGAGCGAGCAAAGAGTGTGCCGCGATTCAAGCGCATCTCCAACCCTCCTCCCAGCTCTGGCTGAGCCCTGATGGCTGCTGGGTTGGGGGGGTGGTGCTGCTTGCTATCCCCGGTGCCCCACCTCCCTTCCAGGCTGGATCCTTGCTCAGACGCTGCAGTGTCCCCGTCCAATCCCTCGCCCCCGTACATCCCCCCCACCTTCTCCTGATCGCCTAGCCGGACAAGCCTTGCATTTTTGCCCACCCCCCCAACTCCCGTTCCTTTTAACACACAGGCAACAAATCTTTCCCAGTCTCCAACTTATTCAACCACTTTTTCTCTAGCTGGAGGGGACTCCAAGCGTGGGCTAATGAACGAAGAACTGCCCCCCCCCCAACAGCCCCAGGTGTTCTGCGAAGTCACTTTTCTCAGGAACCTTCCCCCAGGCATCTAAGCGGGATTTGCAAGTGCTGAGGGTGCCCAGCTGTACCAAAGTCTTTGGGAATGGGGCTGAGAGGTGTAGCCTTGGCTCCAACTCTGGACGATAAGGGTCGAGGTCTTGTGATTCTCGAGTTGGGGCATAGGGGAGCTGCAGGTGGAAGGCTCGAAGCTGTGAGCCAAGACTCAAGCCCTGAGGCGAATCAAACTGGACTTGAACCAAACACAGCCTGGAGGGTGGGAGAAGGAACTTTTTCCTCTCGTCTGAAAGAAGTATCATGACTTAAGCAGAGACCCTCCAAGCGAGTGGATGGGGGCTGGGACTAGGCGAGACTGCTATTACAAAGATGGAGGCTAGGGGAGTGAGGACTGGGTAGGGGCGGGCTGACAGAGCCAGCCAGCCCAGCCGTTTGGCTCTCTAATTGAGCTTCCAGCCAAGAAGTGGGAGTAGGTTGCCCTGGGAGGACCCCCATGAGAAATAGCGGAAAGCGCAGCTAGTGCGCTGCTGAGATGGCTCAGCATCTCAGCATGGAAGGGCGTTTGCTGCCAAGCCTAACGTCGTGAGTCAGATACTCAGGGCCCACATGGTGGAAGGAGAGAACCGACCCTCAAGGTTGTCCTCTGAACAACACACACACACACACATACACACAATAAATAAACAAACAAATAAAAATAGATAAATGTAATAAAAATTTTTAAAGAAAAAAAAGTACAGATAGGACTTAGACCTTTTTCATACCCCTTCCCTCACCCCCGTGAAAAACACAAGCTGTGGACCTACTCCAAGCTGCCACCATGCTGGCTAATGCTGCCAGCAGGAAAACTGAAGCAGCTGCACCACACGCTGGCCAAAGACCAGCCCCTCGGCTCTGCGAATTTAGGGGCGTCCTGAAGGCTCTGGAGATGTGCAAACCCTTTTCCTCTATGTAGGCCCCTGCTGACTCAGGCGGCTTGGGGGGAGGGGGGGAATGCTTGCTGAGGCTGCCAGGGCACCTCCGAACAGAGCTGTCCCAGCCAGAATCAGCGGCGTTTACAAAACGCTGGCCACTCAGGAAGGGCTCCTGGGTGGCTTACTCCTCCGTGCTCACTTTCCACTTCGATCCCCCTCCTGCCTACCTGTTGGCCTCCGCTCTGCGGATAATTATTCGAGGCAGGATCAGCGGCCGCCGTAGCCTCTTTGACCTTGGCATCGGAGGGACCCCAGGATCTGAGGACTCGGGCTGAGCCCAGCCCTGACCAGGAGATGGTGGCGAGGACGGCGCAGGTCCGCCCCTAGCATGTTGACACAGCAGGACTCTGTGGCTCCCCTGGGCCTCTGTGGAGGGACATGGGTGGAATTGGGGTGTGTCTTGCGGGTCTAAATGCCGCCCCCAGGAACACAACTACTTAACTACCCCAGGGAGCAGCTAATGGGCACATACAGGCCTCTCATTTCTGAGACTCCCTTGGAGAGTGCCCTCCCACACTTAGGTGTGAAAGAGCCTCTTTAACTCACATAATTTAAGTGTGGGGGAACTTATTCCGTAGCCTAGGCTGGCCTCCTGCCTCAGCTTACCACCTGCTGGCGCTGCAGTCCTGCGCCTCTACGCCCCTATTTCATCATCTTTTTCTACCCTAGTTCTCTCTTTCCTTCTTTTAGACAGAGTTGTGCTGTGTAGCACAGGCTGGCCTTGAAATCACTGCCTGATTCTCCTCCGAGGCGCTGAAATTAAAGGCCCACGTCTCTGCATTCAGTATCACCCTTCGTAAGTGATCCACTCATGTTTTCTAAGCAGTTTCCCCCTCCCAACTTATTTTTCCTTACATCTGAAACCCACAAGACCTCATCCTGGGCGACTTTTCCTTCACCAGCTGGCCAAAACTGTCTCCGCACCTGAGAAGCCACAAGAAAGGCTCCCGGCCCACCTTTTGTGTGTGTGTGGGGGGAGGGGGTTCGAGACAGGGTTTCTCTGGAACTACTTCTTGTAGACCAGGCTGGCCTCGAACTCACAGAGATCCGCTTGTCTCTGCCTCCCAAGTGCTGGGATTAAAGGCGCGCACCACCACCCCCGGGCTCTCCCTGTTCACTATCTTTGGACTGAGAACTTGTAAATCTGGAAAGTGTGTGTGTGTGTGTGTGTGTGTGTGTGTAAGTGCAAAGGGGTTAACCTAGGCATAAGTACGCCCCGCTACTGTGCTCCGCGGGGACTGTAGTCTAAACCCCTCCCCACGCCCAGGTCCCGTCCCCTCCGGGGGCCTGGGTCGGGACCACTGACTCCCCGCTGCTCTTCTTCAGTTTCCCTTAGTTCATTCCTTGAACCCGCGTCAAGGGTCACCTGCCTGTGCGGAGGACGAGGGGCAACTTCCCATAAAACCCGCGGGTTCCCCCTGAAGACCAGGTCCAGAACCTTCCCAGCCCCTTCGCTTATCACTCATCTCTCTCAAGGGTGTGTGTGACGTTGGCGTACGTCAGCAAGCAGCTGACTCAAAGCTTGCGGGAGATGACGCCCTCCCGTTACCATGATGACAGGTGACGCACGCGAGCTCGGGCGGGTGTAGGTGCAGTGGCTGACCACTGGGGGCGCGGTGGTCCCTCTGCTCGCGCTTCGCGGCCCCACGCTGGGACTTCCCCGTCCGGGAATCCCACGGAGGAGCCGGCCGCGTGCTGCGCGTGGTCCGAGCCGGGGGCCGGAGGAAGCGTTCCTGCGAGCTGTTGGGCTTTCTGCTACACCCAAAACGCCCAAAATAGCTGCGGTGTGCGGGGGCCGGCGCGGAGAGAGACGGCGGCTTCTGGGCACAGATGGGGGACGCACAAGGCAGAGGCGCGGAGACAGACAGGGACTGGTGGAAATAGAAACAGACAGACAGGGACACAGACGCAGCTTGCGGTGACAGGGGAGGGAGAGGCTGGCTCATTTTACCTTCACGCCCTGACACTGAAGATGTGGGTTGTGTGGCATGGGTCTCCGACTTAACCTCCCTGAGCCTCAGTTTCCCCTCTTCTTTCCTGGCTAGCCTCAGACTTCTCCCTATGACCTTGAACATCTCGCCCTTCTTCCTCCACTTCAGTGCCGGGATTACAAGACCAAGCCCATTTATGGGATCCAATTTAGGACTGCACAATATGCTATGCAAGCGCGCTATCAACTGAGACATATCCAGATTTTTTTTTTTTTTTGACAAAGGTCTTTTTATGTAGACCAGACTGGTCTTGAACTCAAAGATCCACTTGCTCTGCCTCCTGAGTACTAGGATTATAGGCATTCATCGGGTAGGTTTCTGCTTCATATAAGACTACAAGCCGCTGGGCGATGGTGGTGCATGCCTTTAATCCCAGCACTCGGGAGGCAGAGGCAGGCGGATCTCTGTGAGTTCGAGACCAGCCTGGTCTACAAGAGCTAGTTCCAGGACAGGCTCCAAAGCCACAGAGAAACCCTGTCTCGAAAAAAAAAAAAAAAAAATCAATCTCCTGGAACTCCTGTTCTCCTGCTTCTGTGACAGTGCCACAGCGCTGCTGTGTTACATTTATGACATAATCTGCCTACACTGGAATATCAGCTGCAGCCTGGGCTGAGATGGAATGAGAACAGTGCTCGCTATGCAAGCATGAGGACCGGAATTCAGATCCCCAGCACCCAGGTAAAAGCTGGGTGGGGTGGGGTATGCCTGTAACTCTCTCTCCGTGCTGGGATGGGAGGTGCACATCTGGATCGTGGGGCTCAGTGACCAGCCAGCCTAGAGAAATTATGATCTTGAAGTTCAGTGAGAGACCCCGTCTCAAAAAATATGTTAGGCGTTGTGGTGCAAGCCTCTAATCCTTGTGGTCAGAGGCAGACACAGGGAATCTCATCTGTGAGTTGGCAGACAGCCTGGGCTACATAGTGTGGCCCTGTCTCTAAAATAAAAATAAGGCAGGAAGCAATAGAGAAACACATCTATTGTTGACCTCTGACTGCCATATGCACCCACATGTGAATGCACCCCCACACACGGGTACCAACACATGAACACCAAAATGAAAAATGGAATATCAGAACCAGATTTGGTGGGACACGTCTTTAATCCTACCCCTTGGGAGGCAGAGGCAGGCTGATGACTGATCAATTTCTGTGAGTGTGAGGCTGGCTTGGTCTACACAGTGAATTCCAAGCCAGCCAGGTCTCATACTGAGGCCCTGTCTTGAGAAAAAGAAAGAAGAAAGAAAATAGAGCATCTGATATAGGACAGCAAGAAGAGATTACCATTTTTTTTTTTTCAGACAGGATTCTACATAGCCCAGGCTGGTTTCAAACTTGCTACGAAGTCCAGGCTGAATTTGAACTCCAGATCTTCCCGTCTCCAAGTTTGTTTGCTCCCAAGACAGGGTTTCTCTGTGTAGTCCTGGCTGCCCTGGAACTAGCTCTGTAGACCAGAGATCTGCCTGCCTCTGCCTCCTGAGTGGTGTGTGCCATCCGCTCAGTGTGCCTCCATTTTTATGTGTTATTTATACCTACCACACCCAGTTATTTCTGTGTGCTGGGACTCATTGAGATAATTTCCAGTCTATCAGAAATGAGATTATTGGGGGCAGTGCGGTTTCCTCCTGTGTGCCGGGCAAGCACGCTACTACTAAGGTAGAAGATCCTCCCTGCTTTGTATGTGGTGTGTGATGTGGTATAAGAAAGAGAGAAGTCTTGATATGTATCCTAGGATGGTCTCAAATTCAAAGTCTTCCTGCCTCAGCCTGCCAAGTGCTGAGGCTACAGATGTGAACCAACAACATTCCGTGTTGTCCAGTTGGCTGCCATCTCCTAGGATCAAGAAGCCCTTCTGGCTGGGCAGTGGTGGTACACGCCTTTAATCCTAGCACTCGGGAGGCAGGCGGATCTTTGTGATCTTTGTGAGTTCGAGGCCAACCTGGTCTACAAGAGCTAGCTCCAGGACAAGCTCCAAAGCCCGTCGGGGGGGGGGGGGGAGCCCTTCTGAGGCCGGGTGGTGGTGTTACACACATTTAGTCCCAATACTCAGGTTGCAGGCAGAGGCAGGCAGATCCCTGTAAGTTCAAGGCTAGCCTGGTTCACAGAGTGAGTTCAAGGCCCAGCCGGGGCTACACAGAGAAACCCTGTCCCCCAAACAAAACAAAACAAAACAAAAGAGCTCTTCTGCCTTGGTTTCCCAAGTTTCTAAGACCACAGTCAAGTGCCATGGTGCCCAGTCAGACATGGTTGTGCATTGTCATTTTCCCTCCATGTTATAGAACAGCAAAATTAATTCTTCCTATTTTTTTTCTTGTTGCAATGTCTGAGACATTGATACAAGAACTGTTAGAAGAGTTGAATGTGGGGGCTGGAGGGATGGTTCAGAGGTTAAGAGCACTGGCTGCTCTTCCAGAGGTCCTGAGTTCAATTACCAGCAACCACATGCTGACTCACAACCATCTGTAATGAGATCTGGCGCCCTCTTCTGGCGTGTGGGCATACATCGAGGCAGAATGTTGTATACATAATAAATAAATCTTTTTTTTTTTTTTTTGATTTTTGAGACAGGGTTTCTCCGTAGCTTTTGGTTCCTGTCCTGGAACTAGCTCTTGTAGACCAGGCTGGCCTCGAACTCACAGAGATCCACCTGCCTCTGCCTCCCGAGTGCTGGGATTAAAGGCGTGCACCACCACCGCCCGGCCCTAAATAAATCTTTTTAAAAAAAAACAAAAACAAAAACAAAAAAAACTTGATTAAAAAAAAAGAGTTGAATGTGAATATCTTCTGACTGTATGTGGAAATGACACCCACTCCTTGTACTCCAACAGACAGACCTAAAGATTGCTAAAGTAAGGAAGGGAGGGATGGAGGAATGTAGTAACTGCAAGAGATTCTGATAGTACAGTTTTGGGTTTTGAAGGCTTTGGAAGGACAGGAGGGAGGGAGGGAAGAACTTTCAAGAAAGTCTGGTAGTATAGTTTGTTTTTTGGGGGCGGGGGTGTTGAGAAAGTGTTTTGCTCTGTAGCCCTGGTCATCCTGGAACTCACTGTGTAGACCAGACTGGTTTTGAACTCAGAGATCCGCCTGTCTCTGCTTCCCGAGTGCTGGGATTAAAGGTGTGCACCACCACATCTGGCGCTGATGTTCTGTTTTCATTTTGGTGTTCATTTGTGTGAACCTCTGGGGGGTACATTCACTTGGGCACACATATCGAAGTCAGATTTATTATTTACATTTTATGTGTGTAGCTGTTTTGTCTGTATGTAGGTCTGTGTACCATGTGCATGCATCAACTGCTCTGGAGTTACAGGAAGTCGTGAGCTGCCATTTGAGTTCTGATAATTGAACCTGGGTTCTCTGCAAGAGCAGCAAATGCTCTTAACTGCTGAGTCATCTCTCTAGTCACCTAGTTTTGACATTTAAAGGCTCGGAAAGAAAGAAGGAAGGGAAGGAATGAGTGTAGCTGCCAGAGGCTGATAATACACTGGGTTTTGAAGGCTCTGGGAGGGAGGGAGGGAGGGAGGGAGGGAGGGAGGGAGGGAGGGGTGCTACAAGAGAGTCTGGAAACAGGGTTCGGTTTTGCAGGTTCTGAAAAGAAGGAAGAGAGAAAAGGAGAAAGAAAGGCACCTTTCTCTCTATGTACACATCTAAACATGCTCAGTCCCAATAGAGGAGAGGGGCCCAAATGGCCTTGCCCTGTAGTCAGATTGATGACTATCTTTTTTTTTTTTTAAATATTTATTTATTATGTATACAATATTCTGTCTGTGTGTATGTCTGCAGGCCAGAAGAGGGCACCAGACCTCATCACAGATGGTTGTGAGCCACCATGTGGTTGCTGGGAATTGAACTCAGGACCTTTGGAAGAGCAGGCAATGCTCTTAACCACTGAGCCATCTTTCCAGCCCATGATGACTATCTTAAATGTCACCATAGAACCTTCATCCAACAACTGATGGAGACAGGGACAGAGACCCACAGCAGAGCACTGGGCTGAGCTCCCAAAGTCCAGTTGAGTGGGAGGAGTGAAAATACGAGCAAAGAGATCAAGTCCATAATGGGGAGATCCACTGAAACAACTTACCTGAGCTCACTTACCTGGGAGCTCACCAGCTCTGACCGGACAGGGAAGGAACTAGCATAGGATCAAGCTAGACCCTCTCAATGTGGGTGATAGCTGTATGGCTGGGGCAGACTGCGGGGCCACTGGCAGTGGCACAGGATTTGTCCCTGCTGCTTATACTGGCTTTTTGGAACCCATTCTCTCCGGATGGATACCTTGCTCAGCCTGGATATAGTAGGGAGGGCCTTGGTCCTTCCTTGGAGCAATGTGCCTTGCCTTCTCTGGGGAGTAGATGGGGGCGTTAGGCGGAAGGTGAGGGAATGGGAGGGAAAGGGAATGGGAACTGAAATTGGTATGTAAAATGAAACAAGATAGTTTATTTTCTTTTTTTAAAAAAAATTAATGCTCAACTGCAAAATAAATAAATGGATAAATATGTCCAGTCCCACAGAGAACAGAACACAGGTATGACACCTGGGTTCTATAATCAGACCAGCATGGCTACCGTCAAACCCTCCCTCTGCCACTTCCTGGCTGTGTGACCCTGGATAAATCATCCAGTCTTTCTGGGCTTCAGTTTTCTCATCTGTAACACAAAAGTACCGTTTAGTTAGCAGGCAGTGGTGGACGCCTTGAATCCCAGCACTCAGGAGGCAGAGGCAGGCAGATCTCTGAATTCGAGGCCAGCCTGGTCTACAAAGTGAATTCCAGGACATCCAGATATAGAGAGACCCTATCTTGAAAAACCAAAAATGAAAATAAAATAACAATAAAGTACCATTGCACTCACATATGCCGAGGTGGGTGTGAACATAAAACGAGGCAAGGCACAGGAAGCTCTGAACACATCTTCAGGCACTCAGAAAATGCTGGTCATCTTCCTATTCACTGTAACAGTAATTGTTAGAGCCAGGCAAGGTAGCACACCTCTTTAATCCCAGCACTCAGGAGGTAGAGGCAGGCGGATCTCTGTGAGTTTGAGGGCAACCTGGTCTACAGAGTGAGTCCAGAACAGGCTCCAAAGCTACACAGAGAAACTCTGTCTCAAAAACAGCAGCAGCAGCAACAAAACAATGAAAAATACAACATCAGAGTGAGTTTTAGGATAGGCAGAGAGACAAGAAAAATAGTAATTTTGCTTCATAGAGCTATAGATGTACTTGAGAGACTATAAGACATTCAGAGAGGTTGGCCCCAGTAGCCTCCTTGCTGTCCCTCACTCCGAAAGTGTCCAGACCTCAGGGCCTTTGCACACGCTCCTCTTGCCACCTAGAAAGTATCTCAAGACATTCTGTGTTCTTTCTAATCCTGGATCCCTTTCTGCTGCTGGTGTTAGTTAACTTTTAAATTTTAAATTGCCTTGTTATTTGTGTGTGTGTGTGAACTGTAAGAGTGTGTGTGGGTTTCACTGCCCTCATGTGGGAGGCACAGAACGACTTATAGGAGACCAGCCCCCTCCTATTGTCCAAATAAATGCCAGTGGTTTTTGTAGACAGGACCTCTTTGCTGATCTAGAATTCAGCGTGTAGCCGGGCGGTGGTGGCGCACGCCTTTAATCCCAGCACTTGGGAGGCAGAGGCAGGCGGATCTCTGTGAGTTCGAGACCAGCCTGGTCTACAGAGCTAGTTCCAGGACAGGCTCCAAAACCACAGAGAAACCCTGTCTCGAAAAACCCAAAAAAAATAAAAATAAAAATAAATAAAAATAGAATTCAGCGTGTAGACCAGACTCTGATCCTAAGTGTTGGGATCAAAGTTGTCAGCTGCCACATCAAGCTCTGTCCACTCAAATATAAAGCTTTGCAAACATAGGCTAGAGAAGAACACTGACAATCCCAAGGCTTCCTTCTCGGGACAGTACCCTGAATGGGGGAGGGGGGGGACACGTGTCCTGATGTACAGAAGGCTGCTCTGGGCTTTGCGTGTGTGTCCTGCTTGCTGAGTAGCTGGGATCACAGGTCTCCACGGCAGTTAGGTACTGTTTGCCCTCAACCACTGCACTGCAGGGCACCAGAAGGAACTATTATCAACTGTCTTTTTCTTGTGTTATTGCAGAGCCAGTCCCCATGTGTGGAGCCCCTATTTACACCATAGCCCAGTGCATCTGCTCACACCTCTGCTCCACCTCTAGAGCTGAAGCAGGCCTCCGCAGCCATGTACACTTGTGTTTACATTGTATGCAGCTTCCCGACTAGCCAGACATGTGCAGTGCAGTTGAGATCAGATCTCAGCTTCAGGACAGCTATGCAAACTACAGAATGGACAGAAAAGCACGGTGTCAGTGGACTGGGCATAAGGCTAGCTAGATGGCTGCGTGGTCCTGCCGTGTGCTTGCTGGGATCATGTGTGTGGCTGCAGCAGGAAGCTGTGTTTCCCAGAGGTTAAGGATGTGGATTGCAGTGGGCGGGATGGCTTACTTAACATATATAGAAGTGCTTGCTGAGATTGGAGCTCAAGCCTGGGAACCAGCGTGGTAGGAGGAGAGAAACAACCCGCTAATCAAGTTACAGGATCTACACAGAAAAACCCTGTCTCAAAAAAAAAAAAAAAAAGAAAGGAAAAAATGACATTATTTATGTGGGGAAGGGAAGATGGCCATGCACAGTCATCATGCCATAGTGGACACACAGACACGAGTCTTGGAGATGTGACTCAGATCTTCAAACTTGGTCGCAAGCACCTTTATTCACTGAGCCGTCTTGGTGGCCCCTTCCTCATTTTTTAAAAAATATTTATTTATTATTTATTTATTTATTTATTTATTTATTTATTTTTTGGGGGGGTTTTCGAGACAGGGTTTCTCTGTGGTTTTGGAGCCTGTCCTGGAACTAGCTCTTGTAGACCAGGCTGGTCTCGAACTCACAGAGATCCGCCTGCCTCTGCCTCCCGAGTGCTGGGATTAAAGGCGTGCGCCACCACTGCCCGGCTATTTATGTATATTATGTATACAATATTCTGTCTGCGTGTATCCTTGCAGGCCAGAAGAGGGCACCAGACCCCATTACAGATAGTTGTGAGCCACCATGTGGTTGTTGGGAATCGAACTCAGGACCTTTGGAAGAGTAGGCAATGCTCTTAACCACTGAGCCATCTCTCCAGCCCCCCTTCCTCATTTTTATAAGAATGATGATTCGCGGGTAGTGGTGGCGCAAGCCTTTAGTGCCAGCGCAAGCCTCTAGTGACAGCTCTGGGGAGGCAGAGGCAGGCAGGCAGAGCAAGTTCCAGGACAGCCAGGACTACACAGAGAAACCCTGTCTAGAAAAAAAAAAAAAAAGATTCAACTCCTATGTAAGACAGCAAGTCAGGATGACTAGGATCTGTCATACCAACAGTTGGGTCGGGGGGGGGAGGTTAAGGCAGGAGGATCAGGGGCTACGTGACACCCTGACTCAAAAAGAAAAGGGGGGGCAGAGTGACTAATTGGTTCATGATAACCCTCTTTCCTGTTGCCCAATTATCTGAATCTAGTCTGAATTTTAATTTCCTTCACTTAATCAGAACTTGTTTTTTCAGGGTCTCACAATGTGTTCCTGGCTGTCCTGACTTAAAATTGTTCTGCCTCTGCCTGCAGAGTGCTGGGATTTTTTTTTTTAAATTTATTTATTATGTATACAATATTCTGTCTGTGTGTATGTCTGCAGGTCAGAAGAGGGCACCAGACCTCATTACAGATGGTTGTGAGCCACCATGTGGTTGCTGGGAATTGAACTCAGAACCTTTGGAAGGGCAGGCAATGCTCTTAACCACTGAGCCATCTCTCCAGCCCCGAGTGCTGGGATTAAAGGTAAGAGTTACCATCGCAAGACAGATTTTTGTTTTCTTTTTTTTTTTTTTTTTTTTTTTTTTTTTTTTTTTTTTTTTTTTTTAGTTTTTCGAGACAAGGTTTCTCTGTAGCTTTGGAGCCTGTCCTGGCACTAGCTCTTGTAGACCAGGCTGGCCTCGAACTCACAGAAATCCACCTGCCTCTGCCTCCCGAGTGCTGGGATTAAAGGCGTGCGCCACCACCGCCCGGCCCAGATTTTTGTTTTCTAAGATAGGATCTCCTGCAACCTAGGCTGGCTTCAAACCCCTTGTAGCCATTGTCATCCTGGAACTCCTGATCCTCTTTCTTGCTTCTACCTGCCAAGTGCTGAGGTCAGGCATTCAACACCTCCATTACTGGCAGAATTTCCATTGTGATGGTCAAGTTCATATACAAAGACTTGTTTATATGCGGATCTTGCTCCCTGGCCAACCAGGAACAGGGACCTATAAGTGTCTCTCCTTTGCTGCAACTACTGTCTGGCCAAAGTGGCTGGCATTTACAGTACGTAGTTAGGGAATAGGAATGAAATAACAAGGAAATGAAGGAAGAAATTAAGGCACGTTGGGCTCCTGGTCTACCTTAGTCTCAGCCTTTAGTTACTCCTATAAGTAGCTGAAGAAATAGAAGCTCAGAAATGCCCAAGAATCGCTGGGATCCTTGAGATGGAAAGGTGTTGGCGGTAGGGATTCCCACCAACAGCCTCAGTCCAGCACCAACAGTAGGGGTCTCCTGTGGGGAAGGTGGGTTATCAGGGATATGAGATTGAGAAACGACTCTCAGTAACTCGGGGCTGTGTCTCTCCCTGACCCCAGGGGCTGGGCACAGCCGGTAACAGATTAGGAATGCTTGATGAGAATTCCGGGAACCCTGGCCCAGGTCCCCTGCCATTAGGCACCCCCATCGTCAGAAGCCTAGTGGGGAACATCCCCTCACCTACCAGAAAATTCTCAACAGCCAGGGTTTCCTGCACACACACACACACCACACCACACATACAGAGTCAGTGGTGGGATGGAGACCCTACAAGAACGTACCAAGGCATAGGTGGAGGGATCACAGCTTTCATGGAGAGCTAGGGGAACCCCATGATCTTAATGTCCTTCCTCCCGGGAGTCGGGTTCCCCCCTCTTCCCAACACAGCTAGCATCCCCAGAACTTACCTTGCTGGGAAAAAGGGCTGGAGAGAGGAGGCCCGCCCTCTCGGACCTGGGGTCGGGACTCTTTGTTTGCTGGTGTGCGTAGGTGTATGGGAGACCCTTCGGGTATAGGTCCGTCATGCGCGTGCCCGGGCTGGGATAGACCACTGCTGGTGTGGTGGATTGCCAAACTGGGGGAGGAGGGGAAGAGAAACGGGGCTCCCTCGGCCCCGCCCCCGCCCACTATGGAGTTTGAATAAGCGAGAGGGGGAGGGGTCATAGCGGGAAGAAGCTTTATGCCCACCACTTCTTCCCCTCTGCCCCACCGCTGTCCCCATGAACGGGGACACCCCCCCCCCCAATCTGCAGACCTTTATTCGCTCCAGACAGGCCCTCTCCAACAGTTCCCGAGCTGTGAAGAGGCCCTCCCCCCCCCCCAGGCCATATGTATAATGCTCCTCTTTTTCCACCAGACCCCATCTCAAATAGCACCCCTCAATCTGAGATAATGCTGGCCCTCGGCTGCAGCGCCAGTTTCTGGATCCTGTATCAAAGCATGGGAAGTATCTGAAGCTCAGAAAAACTGCATTCCCTCAAACACCAGCAGGAATTCAGGGGGCTCAGGTGAGCTGGAAGAGGCTGTGGGTAGCTCCAGATGGTGAGGAAAGCCCCCTCTGGTGCCTTCCAATTCCCGCCGGGTTCAGAACTGGTAACGCTGTCGCTGGTTTAGACATCAGCGACACCCAGAGGCTGTAAATGGAGATACTTTAGGTGGGGGATTCTGGATGATTCCAGAGGGCTGCAGGTGCTGAGGTTCCTGCCTACAAGTGGGGCGAGATGGTGTTAGTCTAAAGACTATCCACTTCTGATCCCGAAGCGAGGACAGGGCTGTAACATGGAGAAAGAGAACTGACATCCGCAAGTTTTCCTGACGTTCACATGTGTATACATACACACAATTAATAAAATGTAATTTTATAAAACTTATTATTCATTCTTATATGTATTGGTGTTTTCTCTGCATGTAGGTGTTAAATCTGGAGCTGGAGCTACAGTTGTGAGCTGCCATGTGAGTGCTGGGAAATGAACCTGGGTCCTTTGGGACAGCAGCCAGTGCTCTTAACTGCTGAGCTATTTCTTCAGTTCCTAAAATATAACTTTAAAAAAAAATTTTAAGGACAAACCTGGCGTAGTAGGGCATGATTTTAATTCCAGCATTGGTAGGAAGAAGCAGGTAGATCTGTGAGTTCGAGGTCAGCCTGGTCTACACAGTGAGTTCTAGGACACCCAGAGCTATAATAGTGAGACACTGACTTGGAAAAAAAATTAAGAGTAGAGATCCTTTAAAAAATAATAGTGAATATTGCTGTTTTGCCTACAAGTATGTCTGTGCACCACATGCATACCTAGTATGGGCAGAGGCCAGAAGGGGGCGTAAGATCCCTGAGGCAGGAGTTACAGATGGTGTGAGCAACCATGTGGGTGTTGGGAACAAAATCCGGGTTCCCTGGGAGAGCGGCCAGTGCTCTTAACCACTGAGCCACCCCTAAAGCCCCAATTTTGATTTTTTGAGACACAGTTTCATTGTTTAGCCCTGGCTGGCCTGGAACTATGTAGATCAGGCTGGCCTAGAACTGCCTTAGCATCGCAAGTGTTGGGATTACCGCGGGCCACCAAACCCTAGGCAACTACCTTTTTTTTTGTTGTTCCCAAGTGAGCTCAGTTGGGTTTCGGCGGGAACTCCCATAAGGCCTCACCACGTGAGCCTGGCCCTTTAAGAATCACCGCTGGTTGTCAGTGCCGCCGACTCCCGTTGCTAAGGACATGACGTCAGCCGCGGATGCTGGGGCGGGGCTGTCATGCGCAGTGTTCTGGGCCGGAAGCGGAAGGGGCGGGGCTCCGCGAGCGGACTCTCTATCCCTTGTGGGTCCCTGTTCAGCGCCCGGCCGTGTGTAGAGCCGGGAGCCAATCCGGGCCTCCGAGGCGAAGATGGTGGACTACAGCGTTTGGGATCACATCGAGGTGTCGGACGATGAGGACGAGACGCACCCCAACATCGACACGGCCAGCCTCTTCCGCTGGCGGCACCAGGTGGGGCTGTGCGCGCGCTTCCCCTTCCCCCCACTCCCGGGACCCCCGCTCTAGAGTTCTGACCTCTTACCCTGGCCGCCTTGCCCTGGCTAGGGTGTGGGGAACCTCAATTATTGACATCTGGAGCCTCTTGTTCCACAATCTGGTGCCTCTCTGTCTCTCTCTCTCTGTCTCTCTCTTTCTTTCTTAATTTGAAACAGGATCTCACTATAGCCTTGCCTGGCCTGGAACTTGCTATGTAGATCAGGCTGACCATTAACTCACAGAGATCCGCCTGCCTCTGCCTCCCCAGTGCTGGAATTAAAGACGTGCACTATCGTGTGGGGTTGTGACTACAGGAATATACCTACCACCCGCCTCTGCTGTTTCTCTTAGTTTATTTGTTAGCTTACTTACTGTGTGTGTCTCGCATGCAATTGGCAGAAGGCAGGCCTCGCCTTTCACCACGTTGAAATGGCATGGAACTCAGGTCACCTCATTTTTGCCACAAGCGCCCATGCTGCCCCATCTTACCAGCTCTTAATACTTTCTTTCTTTCTTTTTTTTTTTTTTTTTTAGTTTTTCGAGACAGGGTTTCTCTGTAGCTTTGGTTCCCGTCCTGGCACTAGCTCTTGTAGACCAGGCTGGCCTCGAACTCACAGAGATCCGCCTGCCTCTGCCTCCCGAGTGCTGGGATTAAAGGCGTGCTCCACCAGCGCTGACTCTTGTGTGTAGTGGTCCCCATCAACCTGTGTGGAACTTTCTCAGAGTCCAGACCTCAAGTTCTTATCCTAGCCATGCATCCACTCTGACTGCACATCTTCCTTCCGCCTCTCCTCACCCCCTAGAATAAATGCACAACACTTTTGATTTGATTGTGGCATCTACTTCCCACGATCTTAAGCATGAATTTTTATTAAGGCCCAGAGACACCCTCGACACCCCCCCAGACTGAATGAGGTTGCATCCTACCCTTAATCTCCTGATCTTAGCTTTCAGCTGGGGTTCCACTACCCAGGACCCCTTTCCCTGGAGTATAGAGCAGAGCCTCACTAGGGACTTCGATCCCTTGTCTTCATTTGACTTCCAGCTCCACTGCTGCCCACCATCCAATTCCAGTGCTCGTCCTTACTCTCACCTCCTGTAGACTCTTATTTCCCATTGTTCCAGGAAATCCCACCCACTCAACTTCCGGCCAGATCCTCTGCGCTTTTATAGTAACTAGACCCCCATCATGTCCACCCTGGCTTCTGTATGAACTTTGGTCATCACTGAAAACTCATCAAACTGAGAGCTGGGCAGCACTCAGGGAACAGTGAGGCCTGTGAGTTCGAGGCTAGCCCAATCTACAAAGTGAGTTCCA
Source organism: Chionomys nivalis (assembly GCF_950005125.1). Lineage (NCBI taxonomy): Eukaryota > Metazoa > Chordata > Mammalia > Rodentia > Cricetidae > Chionomys > Chionomys nivalis. Next base: position 20,627,925 of record NC_080089.1, on the reverse strand, counting down.
GATCAGCCAGGGCTACACAGAGAAACCCATCTCAAAAAACAAACAACAAAAAAGAAAAAAAAAGATAGAAAGAAATTCATCAAACTCAGAATCCCAAACCCATCCTGTCCCCTCCAGCCTCACTGGCTTCTTTCCAGGGTTCAGATCATCCAACTTAACTGGGGACCTCCTGTGCCTTATACCAGTGCCACTTTACTGCCGAGCATGGTGGCACACACCTGTAAATACGGGTCTTGGGAGATGGAGGTAGGAGGATGGCAAATTCTAGGCTAGCCTGGACTACATGAGACACTGTCTCTAAAGCCAAATAGGCTGACACTCAGTTGTGTACCATTGCCTTGCTCTCTGCCCCAGGACTGCTTAAAAGCTTGCCATGGTAGGACAGGCCTATAGCCCAGCTGGGGAGATGGAAGCAGGATGATCAGAAGTTCAAAGCCTTCAGCCACATAGTGAGTTTGAGGCTGACGTGGGCTACATGGAATCCTGTCAGTAACCAAGCAAATAAAATAAGATTATAAACATTTTCTTTTTTAAAAAAAATATTTATTATGTATACAGTATTCTGTCTGTGTGTATGCCTGCAGGCCAGAAGAGGGCACCAGACCCCATTACAGATGGTTGTGAGCCACCATGTGGTTGCTGGGAATTGAACTCAGGACCTTTGGAAGAGTAGGCAATGCTCTTAACCTCTGAGCCATCTCTCCAGCCCCTAAACATTTTCTTAAAATTCTGTCCAGAACAGATTCCCCCAGATTCAGACCTTAGAATCCCAAGTGTGTTTGAGCCATGTTTTCCACTCCTCTCCTTTCTGCCCAGCATTGCCCAGGACAGTGGTGTACTGCCGAGACCTAAGGGTGGTCTGAGATGTGGTTTAGTGACAGCACTTGCCAAACATGCAGGAGGTCCTGGATCCCATCCCTAGCACACCATAAAGAGATGATCTAACCTACCCTCCCAAATCAAAGCATCTATGTCTACGTACCTGTGTGTGTTATACTCTGTATTTTGGTTTTTGTTTTGTTTTTTCGAGACGGGGTTTCTCTGTAACTTTGGAGCCTGTCCTGGAACTAGCTCTTGTAGACCAGGCTGGCCTCGAACTCACAGAGATCCACCTGCCTCTGCCTCCCGAGTGCTGGGATTAAAGGCGTGCGCCGCCACCACCCGGCAGTATACTCTGTGTTTATATTACATTTTATTCATTTGTGTATATGCATGTCTGTAAATGTACATGTGTATGCCATGATACAGAGATCAGAGGATAACTTCTTCCATATGGGTTCTGGGGATCAAACGCAGGTCTTCAGGCTTGGAGGCAGGCCTTTACCTACTGTGTCCTCTCATTGGCTCCTTAGCTTGTTATTCTCTCAAGCTGGGGGCAGGTCCTTTCCAGTTGGGACTTTTGCACTCCACCTTCCTGAGGGTAGCTCCTGATTGTTTATCTAGAACCTCTTAGAAGGTCCTTTCCCATCTTCCCCAAATTTTTCCACCCCACGTGCACATGTATCCAGTTTCCAGGCAGGCCGCTAGTGCATGGTACCGGGTGCCAGCACGGCATCCATGCTCTCGTAGCATTGTGTGAGGAAGCCCTGAAGACCCCCTTGGGAGCACCTATTTCTGATGTATGAGGAGGTTCATTTTCCTACAACGTGGAAAATAGTTGGGGGCTGCTGGGTAGGAGGGAGGCCTCTTTTGACTAGTCCAGAGCCTGTTTCCTGTCTTACTACTGTGACTGTAATCCCCAGGAGAGAAGTGGGGTCTTCTGCCCCTGCACATGGGAGAGGACAGACAGGCTCTTCCCGCATCCATCTGTGATGGGGCTGGATTCGTAAGCTCTGAGCAGAGGCCCAACAGGTTGTGTTTCCAGTCTGTGGTCCTGATGTGCTGTGTCTTGCAGGCTCTGCTCGACTGCTCAGTGCCTCGGTCTGAGAATGTGGGTAGGATTTGTGTGACCCAGAGGGTTGGTGTAAGTTTCCTAGTATTTAGCAAGGTTTCCCTTGGGTTAGTATTTCCTGTCGTTGTTGTTGAGGTGTGTCTTGTGGAGTAATAGTTTCTGTCATCACTGTTTAGGTCTGTCTTGTGGTTTCCAAACATATTCGAAGCCAGACATGATAGGTGTGTGGCTGTCATTCAAAGCTGTCTGTAGCAAATGGAGGCCAGCCTGGGCTACATGAGCCCTTGTCTAAAACTGAACAGTAAGGGCACTGGCCAGCAAGCTCCTCCGACCTCCACACTCCACACACTGTGACACACATCTGTTCCTGTCACTATACACGGTGAACTAAAAAGTGAAATTTAAAAAATCCCAACTTGGTCCAGTGGTGTAGGCCTATTTTTCCAGCTATTGGGGAAACTGGGGCAGGAGATCACAAATTCAAGGCCATCCTCAACAATGTAGAGTGAGGTCAGGGCCAGCCACAGCTATGTAAGGAGACAACCATGCCAGACTATGAAATACAAAAAGGCCGTGTGCAGCGCGGTAGCGAGGCGCTGGGTGTAGCCCCTGGTAGAGCTACCAGATGTGGAGGTGTGGGGGTTTGAGAAAGGGACAAGTGAGTTCCCAGCCCCACTTCCTAGGCTCTGTGACCAGACATGTGCCATGTGGCGTTCCTTCTGGCTCCTTCCAGTGAGCGTTATGGTGTCAAAACTCAGAGACCCTCAGTGTCTCTTCTGTAAGGGACACTCTCACCACCCTGAGTTGTGCCTGGGTCAGCCTGCTGCCGTCCTTGCCATGTGGAAGGTGTAAGCCTGGTTGGGCAGGTGACAGCGATTACCATCTCACACACACACACACACCACTTTTTTTTTAGCTTCAGCCTCCCTGGCAGCTACTCAGAGGACACTAGGGAGAATGGTGGCTACCCTCCAGAATGCCAGCAGCCTGGCAGCTTCCTGCCGCTGTCAGGCTAGTGAGGCGCTTACCTTAGAGCCCTAGGAGAACGTGACACAGGCCAGGGCTACTACAGAAGGGGACTTTGTTGTCGTGTGTGAGCGAGAGTGTGGGTTCACATGCAGAGGACAGAGGAAGATGTCGGGGTCTTGCCCCATCACTCTCTGCCTTATTTCCTCAAGACAGGGTCTCTCACTAAACCTGGAGCCGGGCTGGGGCCAACAAGTCCCAGCCATCCTCCTGTCTTTGCTCCCTACAGTGCTGAGGTTACAGCAGCACAATTTTTTCTTGAATGCTGGGGACCTGAACTCGGCCTCATCCTTACACAGTGTTCTTCCCTGGGAACTGTCTCCCTACTAAAGCATCCTCACTGTCGCTGTCTCCTGTATCGTCTCCAGCTTCCTGTGGAGATCCGCCTGCCTCCATCTGCCCATTGCTGGAATTAAAGGCATTTGCTGCCATACCTGGCCTTAACTTTTATTTCAAGACAGGTGTTCCTGAGTTGCTTAGGCTGGCTTGGTAGGTACTCAGTCTTCTACTTCAACCTTCCTGAGGGCTTGGTCCCCGGAGTACTCCATGATGGCCACTTGGGTTTTTCTTTGGTTTTGTTTATGGTGCTGGTGCAGTCCAAGATGCCGTTTTTTTTTTTTTTTTTTTTTTTGAGATTTATTTATTTTGTTTACAGTCTTCTGTCTGCATGTGTGCCTACAGGCCAGAAGAGGGCACCAAATTTCATTACAGATGGTTGTGAGCCACCATGTGGTTGCTGGGAATTAAACTCAGGACCTCTAGAACAATCAGTGCTCTTAACCTCTGAGCCATCTCTCCAGCCCCCAAGATGTCTTTTTAAAAAGATTTGCTTACTTGTTATATATACAGTGCTCTGCCTGCTTGAATGCCAGAAGAGGGCATCAAGTCTCATTATAGAGGGTTGTGAGCTGCCGTGTGGTTGCTGGGAATCTGGGAATTGAACTCAGGACCTCTGGAAGAGCAGCCAGTACTCCTAACCCTCTGAGCCATCTCTCCAGCCCCCCGAGATGTCTTAAGATGGTAAGCAGGGCTAACAACAAAGCAAGATGGCTCAGTGGGTGAAGGCACTTGCTACCACGCCTGACAACCTGAGTTCGATCCCTGGCACCCACACGGTGGAACCCTTCCATTTTCTCTTTGTGTGAGCACGCGCACACACACAAATAAATAAATTGGTTAAAGCTATTTTTTCTTTTTTTTTTTTTTTTTTTTTTTGGTTTTTCGAGACAGGGTTTCTCTGTGGCTTTGGAGCCTGTCCTGGAACTAGCTCTTTTTTTTTGTTTTTTTTTTTTTTTTTTTGGTTTTTTGAGACAGGGTTTCTCTGTGGTTTTGGAGCCTGTCCTGGAACTAGCTCTTGTAGACCAGGCTGGTCTCGAACTCACAGAGATCCGCCTGCCTCTGCCTCCCAAGTGCTGGGATTAAAGGCGTGCGCCACCATCGCCCGGCTGGAACTAGCTCTTGTAGACCAGGCTGGTCTCGAACTCACAGAGATTCACCTGCCTCTGCCTCCCAAGTGCTGGGATTAAAGGCGTGCGCCACCACCGCCCGGCAAAGCTATTTTTTCAAATTAAAATGCTGAGCAAGGCCTCTACTGCTGAGTTACTCCCCCCTCATGACCAGTCCCTGCTGCTCTACCTTGCACCTGCACTGGAGAGGCACAGGATTAGGAGTTTATATTCATTCTCAACTATGTAGAGAAGTTGATGCTGATGAGACGAAAAACTAAAAATGTGGCATCAGGGCACCAGGCTGGAAGTTGGGAGGCCGCCAGGGCTTAGACTTTGGTTATACATATCCTGGGGTTGTATTCCAGTGCAGAGACTGGAACCCCAGGACTGGACAGGGGTCAGGGGATAAAGTCGTTCTTTTGTTTGTTTTCTATCTTTCTCTCATTTTGGTTTGTTTGTTTATTTTGAAGCAGGGGTTTTCTCTGTGTAACTTAGGCTGTCCTGGAACTCTCTTTGTAGAACTCAGAAATCCACCTGCTTCTGCCTCCCAAGTGCTGGGACTAAAGGTGACTGCCACCATGCCTGGCTCCCAAAGTTGTTCTTTCTAAGTGACCAACTGCTGCCTGTCCCTGCCTGCAGGCCCGAGTGGAGCGCATGGAGCAGTTTCAGAAGGAGAAGGAGGAACTGGACCGGGGCTGCCGTGAATGCAAACGCAAGGTAGCTGAGTGCCAGCGCAAACTGAAGGAGCTGGAAGTGGCGGAAGGCAGTGGCCAGGTGGAGCTTGAGCGTCTGCGAGCTGAGGCACAGCAGCTGCGCAAGGAGGAACGAAGCTGGGAGCAGAAGCTGGAGGACATGCGCAAGAAGGAGAAGAGCATGCCCTGGAACGTGGACACCCTCAGCAAAGATGGCTTCAGCAAGGTGGGACACGGGCGAGAGCACTGCGGAGTGTAGTCAGACGTGGGTTGAGCGTGGTTTGATGGTGGAGGCTAGCTAGAACTATCTGAACTGTGAAGGCCCCCGGTTTCCCCCCCAGTTCCCCCCCATCTTCCCATCCCTGTAAATTAGGAGAAGAATTCTGACAGTGAGAGTCAGGCAAAGCCACAAGGGGGACAGGTTGAGCTTGGGGTTGGCTGGTGGAGCCCAGTGAAGCCCACCCATACCCTCTGATCTGCCCGAAGGCCCGCGGCCACACCTCTGCCACCTTGATGCACTTAGCGACACCACCGCCTCCGATGTGGACAGGATGGGCGCGGCGGCCACGGCCCCCGCACCCCGGGCGCACCCCTGCCTTGCCCCAGCCCACTTGCCCTCTCGCCCTATCACAGAGCATGGTCAATACCAAGCCTGAGAAGGCAGAGGAGGACTCAGAGGAGGCGAGAGAGCAGAAGCACAAGACCTTCGTTGAGAAGTACGAGAAACAAATCAAACATTTTGGTAAGTTCCTGTGCAGGGTTCCAGCTGGGAGTCAAGACCACAGAAGGGCTTCCAGTGACTTCTGCAACATCCTTCCCCACAGGCATGCTCCACCGCTGGGATGACAGCCAGAAGTACCTGTCGGACAACGTCCACCTGGTGTGCGAGGAGACCGCCAACTACCTGGTGATCTGGTGCATTGACCTGGAAGTGGAGGAGAAGTGTGCGCTGATGGAGCAGGTGGCTCACCAGACCATGGTGATGCAGTTCATCCTGGAGTTAGCCAAGAGCCTGAAGGTCGACCCCCGCGCCTGCTTCCGGCAGTTTTTCACCAAGATCAAGGTATGGGCTCCCGTACTACCAGGTGTCCACACTGACTAGGGACCTGGGGTCGGATCTTTTATCAGAAGGGCTCAGGGTGGTGTGGGAACACAGTGACTGAATATGGTCATCGTATTCATTTCTTTTTCTTTTCTTTCCTTTTGGTTTTCCAAGACAGGGTTTCTCTGTAGCTTTGGAGCCTGTCCTGGAACTAGAACTTGTAGACCAGGCTGGCCTCAAACTCACAGAGATCCGCCTGCCTTTGCCTCCTGAGTACTGGGAGTAAAGGCGTGTACCTCCACAGCCTGGCTTTCATCTGGCCCTTTTTTAATTTTTAAGATTGTGTATGATATATATGTACATGTGTGTGGTGTATATGTATGTGTGTAAACATGTCTGTGTGGTATGTATCTATGATGTGTGTGGACCCATGTGATAGGAGGACAGCTTTGTGTGAGTTGATTCTCTCCTTCCACCTTTATGTGGGTTCCCGTGCTCAAACACGCTGTTGGTCTTGCATGGCAAATATTCTCACCCACTGAACCTTACCTTGCTGACCCTGTTTAAAGATTTGTTCTTTTTTTTTTTTTTTTTTTTTTTTTGGTTTTTCGAGACAGAGTTTCTCTGTGGTTTTGGAGCCTGTCCTGGAACTAGCTCTGTAGACCAGGCTGGTCTCTAAAGATTTGTTCTTATATTTATTCCTTTATTTCTTTTTTTGGTTTTTTGAGACAGGGTTTCTCTGTAGCTTTGGAGCCTGTCCTGGAACTAGCTCTTGTAGACCAGGCTGGCCTTGAACTCACAGAGATCCCCCTGCCTCTGCCTCCTGAGTGCTGGGATTAAAGGCGTGCGCCACCATCGCCAAAGTATTCCTTTATTTCTTGTTGACGGTGCATGCAGGGGTCTCCAGAAGGTAGAAAAGGGTCTTGGATCCCTGGAGCTGTAATCACTCGTGTTCCTAAGCTGTCATGTGGGTGCTGGGAACTGAACATGGTCCTCTGAAAGCTTTGGGGCTCCTGAGAGCAGGGCAGGGTAGAATAATCCAGAACTGTGGTGCCTGTAAGACCTTGCTGGAGGACACCTGTGGGTGTGGTACTAGGCCTGCGCTGTTTGGCTGGCCAGGCAGCTGGCCATCAGTAGATGGACCACAAGGTATAGTAGGAAGGGGCTCTCAGTACAGGAGAGCAAGGCAAAGCCTTGAGGTGCCCATGGGGAGTTCAGGAAAGGCCTCAGGGAGCCACAGAAGGCTTCCAAGAGCTGCAGACAGGCCTCGCCCCCAAACACCTGGGTGTCAGCTGTCCAGTGAATAGCACCCACCTGTTTCCACAGACCGCCGACCACCAGTACATGGAGGGCTTCAAGTATGAACTGGAGGCCTTTAAGGAGCGTGTTCGGGGCCGCGCCAAGCTGCGTATAGAGAAGGCCATGAAGGAATATGAGGAGGAGGAGCGCAAGAAGAGGCTGGGCCCTGGTGGCCTGGACCCCGTGGAGGTCTACGAGTCCCTGCCCGAGGTGCGACTCTCCAGGACTCGGGAGGAGGGAAGTGATCTGTGAGCATTTCCATCCCCTTCCCCATACCTCACTCTGCCCCTCTGTACCCCAGGAGCTGCAGAAATGCTTTGATGTGAAGGACGTGCAGATGCTGCAAGACGCCATCAGCAAGATGGATCCTACTGTGAGTTCCCATGAGTGGTCCTGAAGGCTGCTTGTGTTCTAGACCTGGTCCCCAAGACTCTGCAGAAGATGGAGAGGAGTAACCCTCTTGGCTGGGTTGAGGGGTGCAAACCTGTCATCTCAAGAGGCTAAGAGCAGGGTTATAAGTTCAAAGCCAAGATGAGCCCGAGCAGCTCAGTGGAACCTTATCTCAGGTGACAGTAGAAGGTGGGGTGTAGCTCGGGTAGAGGCCTTGCCTCCTACATCTGGGGCTCAGGGTAGTGTCCCTCCTGGGCTGCTCTTAAGACAGGAGAGGCCCCACACTCCTGACAGAGGCACGATTTGTTGAGTACCTGCTGTACACTCGTCAGTAGTGAATGTTGAGCTTTTTTCTTTTATTCTTCCTTTTCAGTGACTCTTGATAATGTAATCCAATGCTTCCTACACACTCAGTTTGCTTTTGAGCCACACCCCAGCCCCTCACTGGGGGATTCTAGGCAGGGGCTCTGCCACTGAGCCACACCCTCAGCTCCTCACTGGGGGACTCTAGGCAGGGGCTCTGCCACTGAGCCAGACATCCAAATCAGGTTTGAATTTTAACAACTTGGTTTGTTGCCAATTCTGTCAGCTGGCTTCTAATTTAGCTACCTTAGTTTTCTTATCTGTGGAAACATTCTATACACAGGACCAGTACTAGGGACTCTAGAATTCCCATGGGAATGCATATGTAGAACAGAGTTTGCAAGCTGCAGTGGAAGACTTTCCAGTTACGTTTGTAGAGCAAATGTAATTGAAAGACTGCCCCACGCAGCCCCCATGCTTCTTTGTGCTACAACCTCAGAGTCACTATGACCAACAAACCCCAGAGTCACTATGACAGAATCAAAACTATTTACTCTGGGGCCCAGTGGTGGTGGTCACACCTTTAATCCCAGCATTTGGGAAGCAGAGGTAAGCAGGTCTCTGAGTTTGAGGCCAGCCTGGTCTGCAGAGCGTATTCCAAGATAGTCAGATACAGAGAAACCCTGTCTCAAAAAAAACAAACAAGAAAAGTTTGGTGGCCAGGACTGGGGCTACAGTTCAGTTGCAGAACACTTGTCTGGCATGCAGGATGCCCTGGGTTCTGTCCAAAGCACTGCATAAAGCCAGTGGCAAGTACACACCTGCGGTCCCAGCACTCAGGATGAGGAATGAGGTCTGCTAACATACTGAGGCCTGGGATACATTAATGCCATTCACTGAAACCAAAAGAGAAGGAGTATAGAGATGGTTTGGTTGTTAAAAGCTCTGACAGCCCTTCTAGAAGACCCAGATTCAATTCCTGGCACCCACATGGCAGTTCACAACAACCTGTAACTCCACTCCCAAGGTATCCTGTGCCCTCTTCCGGTCTCTGTGGACACCAGGCATGCAGCTGGTACACAGACAGAGATGTGAGCAAAACACCCATACATATAAAATGGTTTGAAAGATAAGCAGAGTTCATTAGGAAACAGGTGTTCTGCCACAGTCTTCAAGCTGCGGGAGGCTTGTGAGCTGAGACCAGTGTGGGTTCCATTCTGATTCCCTGCCTCAGCAAGCAAGTGAAGGCTACAAGGTACCCCAGCAGAAGAAGGTGCCTGCCCCCAAGCCTGATAGCCACATTCCATCCTTGGGACCTACGTGGTGGAGGAGAGAACTGGCTCCCACAGGTTCTCTCTACGTGGTGGAGGAGAGAACTGGCTCCCACAGGTTCTCTCTACGTGGTGGAGGAGAGAATTGACTCCCACAGGTTCTCTCTGGCCTCCATGTGCATGCACAGACAAACAAAGAAGTGTAAAAACTAATTTTTTGACAAACTGTGGCTCAGTGGTAGACACTTAGAAAGCTGCTGTACAGCCCTGGACTCTATGCCTAGCACCACAGATAAATGTCTGCTGAGACATGGTCCCATCTTGTCTGTTTCCAGCTTCTGGATCCTTTCTGTTTACAGCTGTGCTTCACAGCGAATGGGTTGCAGCATTGGTCAGCTTAGGGAGTGTGCACTTGAAATCTAGGCCAGGCTAGCCTCAAACTCCCAGATCTCCTGCCTCTGTTTTCTGAGGAAAAGGAAGCCTCCCTTGTTACTTTGGTGCTGAGATCTGATCTCTGGTCCTAATGATTTGAGGGAAAGCATTCTTAATTGCTGAGCCACCTACTCAGTAGCTACCCCTACTCCTTTTTGAGACAGGGTCTCGTGTAGCCCAAGCTGACCTCAGATATCTGTGTAGCTAGATGACCTTGATCTTCTGACCCTACTGCCTCCATTTCCTAAGTGCACACCACCATATCTGGTCTTTGGTGCTGGAATGGAATCCAGAGCCTCAGGAACACAGGTGATCTACCAGCTGAGCCGCAGTACCAGTCCTTTCTGTTGTTCCTCTAGCCAATTCTGGGTAGAGGTAGAGTAGGTGCTGAACCACCTTGGAAGGAGGTGCCTGAGACAGTGGGGCCGCCATGGTGCTGGCATAGCCTCACCTGCTTGTGCTTTATCTCCACAGGACGCCAAGTATCACATGCAACGTTGCATCGATTCTGGCCTCTGGGTCCCCAACTCCAAGTCTGGTGAGGCCAAGGAGGGGGAGGAGGCGGGCCCCGGGGACCCATTGCTGGAAGCCGTCCCCAAAGCGGGCAACGAGAAAGACATCAGTGCGTGACCTGCCCCAGCCACTGCCACTGGCCTGCAGGCCTCTGTGGGCCCTTCTCCAGAAAAGGAAACCTAGACACCATGTTCCTAGCTCCTGACTTCCTTCACTTCTGCTACCCCTCACATCCCAACCCTTGGCTTGCCCCATGTCCCCTCTCCTCCAGCCTGTCCCCAGCACTCATCAGACTTCCTGCTTCGGGTTGAGGGGCTCTACTGTCTGCAGCCCCTCCCCCCATCAGCATTATGCCAAAGTCCTGGGGGTCTGGGGAGGGGCAACAGTTGCCAGATTGGTCCACTGGGTTGGGTATACACATGTCCCTAGATGGGCAGGGTCTGTCCCTATGGATCTGTGATCACTGTTTTTCTTCTGTCTAGCTTTCTATCCTGCAACTGGCAACAATGTCTAATAAACAGTTCCAGGTGCTGGATGCCAATGGCTCAGTGCTGTTTGAGGCAGAGGGAAACTAGATGGGGAGGACCGGAGTCCTGACAGCCATGCTCTTGGCCCTCAGTGTCCCTCCACCTCCTTGTCTTTTTCAGCCTGTCCTTCCTCTTCTCCTCCCTCTTCCTCCCCTCTTCACCTAGCAAGCATTCCGTGGAGGCAAAAGGGCCCAAGTTTGAGGGCAGCCTGGGCTACATGAGAAATACGTAGCTTCTTATTCTAAATATTGATTTGTATGTTTCTGTGTGTGTGCATATGTGTGCTCATGAGAGTGTGTGCATGTATCTTTTTGAGATAGGTTTTCTATGTAACCTTGGCTGTCCTTGAACACACTATAGAGACCAGGCTGTCCTCAAACTCAAAGAGGTTCCACCTGCCTCTGCCTCTCAAATGGTGGGATCAAAAGCACAAGCCACGTCCGGCTTCAATTTTCATTTTTTACTTTATGTGTGTGAGTGTTGTGTGAGCACATGGAGAGTCTCCTGGAACTGCAGTTACAGGTGTCGGAGGCCCACCACATGGCTTCTTCCGGTGGAGCCAGTGTCCTCTGCAGCCCTGACCCTTGTCCGTGTCCACTGGAGAAGCAGTGTCAAGCATTTGGGAAGTGTTTCTGCTGTTGAAAAGAGCATAATGCGACTCAGACTGCAGTTCTACGGCAGGGCTTAGTTTAATGTGTGGTTTCCAGTCCAGCATTGTTAAAAAAGCAAAAAAAAAAAAAAAAAAAACTGTATGTACACCTATCATCCGACAGGTAGGAGTGTGAAACATAAGGGTCCTGAGTTCAAGACCAGGCTGGGCTGACCAGCGAGACCCTGTCTCAGTGGAAATTGAGCCTGGTTCAGGAAGCTCTGACTAACAGCCCCACGCTGCATAAACTGGGTGTGGCACACACCTGCAACCCCAGGACCCGAGGTGACTGGGAAGGTGGCTATTGGTGCCGAGGCCTGAGAGAACCCACTAGAAAATGCTGGATATGACCCTGTGCGTTTATGTCACCTTGGTGCTGTTGGGGACTGAGATGTGGCATGCTGGCTTCTAGTCTCACTTTAGATTTAGTGAGCGACTCTAAGGAAATAAAAAGCATGACAGAGCAGGGCATTCAGCATCTTCTGGACCCTACAAATACGCACAGCATGTCAGAGGAAGTCAATCAGGCCGGGCGGTGGTGGCGCACGCCTTTAATCACAGCACTCGGGAGGCAGAGGCAGGTGGATCTCTGTGAGTTCGAGGCCAGCCTGGTCTACAAGAGCTAGTTACGGGACAGGTTCCAAAGCTACAGAGAAACCCTGTCTCGAAAAACCAAAAAAAAAAAGTCAATCAGTAAGTTAATGTGAGCTGGTAAGAGGGCCCAGCCGCTGAAGGCACTTGCCACCAGGCTTACACAGTTTCACTTGCCAGGACTCACCTGGTAGGAGAGAACCAGCTCTGTAAGTTGTCCTCTGAGCTCCACACACATGCACATACTCCAGGAGAGCACATATTCCAGGAGATAGATGAACAAATGAATAAACCGGAAAAAAACGGTACAGTGAGCTGCTTCAGCTGACATCAGCAACAGGCATGACTTTCCAGATGTCTGACTCCTTCATCCTCCTTTCCAGGGTACATTGCACTCTGGGAGCTGCTTGACACTCAGAACCCAGTTCAGCACCAGGCAGTGGCACACACCTTAAATCCTAGCACTTGGGAGTCAACAGTTGGCAGATTTCTGAGTTTGAGGCAAGCCTGGTCTACATGATAAGTTCCAGGCTAGCCAGGGCTGCACAGTAAAACCCTATGTCAGGAAAAGAAAAAAATTCCAGAACATTTTAACTGGTTGAGACTCAGTGCCACCACATTCCAGTAATGTGCCAGAACCTCTCTGAGCCTGCCAACACCTAGTCGTCCAGATAGCCTCTCCAACCTGGGTACTGTCACATCCTGTGGTCTATAGGCAGCTTCAGCACTTAACACGCTCTCCTCCAGACAGCACTGGGCCTGGGCCACAGTAGGCTAGCAGCAAAGATTGGCCAAGCAGTGAAGGATGAATTAGCCTAAATGCTGTTGTCCTAGTGAATTTCCACCAGGGGGTAGCAGTGAGCCACACAGCTCTGCAGCCTCAGTGTTCAAACTCCAGTCACAGAGGATCCAAATGCATGTAGAGACATACATGCAGACAGCACATCCATATATATAAAATTAGAAGTAGAAAGGATTTTTTTTTTTTTGGATTTTCGAGACAGAGTAGAAAGGATTCTAAGCCGTCATGTAGGTGCTGGGAATTGAGCCAGGTTAAGAGCGATCAGTGTTGGTTTTTTGAGACAAGGTTACTCTGTAGCCCTATCTGTCCTGGAACTGTGTAGATCAGGCTGTTCTCAGACTCGCAGAGATCCGCCTGCCCTTGCCTCCCAAGTTCTGGGATTAAAGGTGTACGCCACTGCCGCCCAGCTGCAATCGGTGTTCTTAACCACTAAGCAATTCCTTCATTGATTTTTTTTGAGGCTAACTCACTGTAACATGGACTAGTCTCAAACTTGTGGCAATCCTGCCTCATCTTCATGGGGTCTGATGAGCATAAGTTGAGCTGCTTTACTGTGTCACCATCCTAGTACAGTGAGCTATCATAACTGGGAAAGGGGCTCATGCCTATAATCCCAACACTGGGGGGGGGGGGGCGCTGCGGCAAGAACATGGAAAGCATTTAAGGTCAGCTTGGGCTGGGTATCTTGTCTCAGCCTATGGTTTTTTTCATAACAATAGTTCCACAAATATAGGTCTAAAATTTTTATTGGCGTCTACTGTGTGTGCCTGTGGACGTGCGTGCGGCCGTACACGTGTGGAGTTGTTTGTTTGCACCATGTGGAACTCAGGGTGCCAGTGTTGGTGGCGAGTGCCTTTACCTCTGGGCCACCTCAGCACCTTCTAGAGGCTGGTCACTGAGCCTCTGGTTGCCTCTCCCTGCCGCCTGAGCACTGAGGTAGACGTGTTACTACAGTCCTGGGGGTTGAGCTGAGTGTCCTTGCAGGGCAGAGCAGGCCCTTTGCTGGCAGCCATCTCCCTCACACCAAGCTTTTCACGTTTACAAATTTAGTTGCTGCCCCCACATATACCTCTGATTTCACAGATGGAGAGGAGAACACAGCAGGGTAAAGATGCTGCGTGGGGGTCAGAGCCAAGTGGCTGGAACGTGAGCTCCCTTGCGGGCCCTGCCGCCTGTAGCTTGTGCTTGCTGTGTGGTTTCTGGAGAATGTGGTTTCACACTCGTGTCCAACATGAAACGGTCTCACGGCAAGTCACCTCACAGCAATCAGGAGAGAGGCCTGAGTGTCCCCTGACACCCCCCACCCCCCCAGTTCAGAAGACAGGGTTTTGTTTTAAATCTCTTAAATTGGCTTTTCCCAGACCTGGTGGTAACTTTAGGGAAGCCCCCCCCGAAAAGTCTGCCCTGCTTAGGGGGAAGCCCCCCCACGCCTTTTCTGAAAATTGTCCAACCTGGGTTTGTCCGCTCTTAGGGTGGAAAGTCCCTGTTGGGGAAACCCCTTGGGTATCCCTGGCCAGGCCAGATTTAGGATGCAGAAGATCTACAAGACCTCTGGGCCTTAAGGAGTAAACATAGGCCCTTCCAGTAGCCTAGGGTACCTTTTCTTCCCAGTCAGTGGGCATTTGTCCTGTGTGGAATGAACCTCAGGCTTGAGATGGCACTCACATCTGGGAAGCTGAGACAGCAGCAGGAGAGTTTTTGTTTTGGTTTTTCGGGACAGGGTTTCTCTGTAGCTTTGGAGCCTGCCCTGGAACTAGCTCTTGTAGACCAGGCTGGCATTGAACTCAGATCCACCTGCCTCTGCCTCCGGAGTGCTGGGAGTAAAGGCGCCACCCACCACCCAGCTAGCAGGAGGGTTTTAAGTCTGAGGTCAGCCCAACCTACAAAGTGAACTTTAGAGACCCTGCCCCCCTAAATAAAAACGGGCGGGGGGGGGAGGAGATGGAAGGGAGAGAGGAAACCAAGCCAGCCAGCTCAGAGGTAGCTCAGTCTAAAACGTGAACTATGAAGGAAATAAGGTTTGAGCCACAGAACACACCAAAAAGCCAGATGGGGTGCTTCCTACTCAGTGCCCAGTGTGGGGAAGCAGACGCGGACTGGCCTTGGAAGAATGTTGGCCAGCTTCCCTACCCAACAGGGACGATTCAGGCCAATGAGACCTTGTCGCAGAAAAACAAGGTGGATGGCGATTAAAAAATGACAGTCAAGGTTTTCCCCTGCCCTTCTCAAGCAGATATACACCTGCATGAATATGACACACAAATACCAATGAAAAAAGGACAAACCTCAGGACCACTGGAGAATGCCAAACTCTGGCCCATGACTAGCATCCCCTGGCAGGCATGAGCTATTGTTTATTATTACTGTGACTATTATGATCATTATTGCTATGAGTCACCATCTGAAGTGCTGGATACAGGATCCCAGGCTCTATTTTAGCTTCAGAACTCCAGGGGGGGCTACGCCCATCTGAGCTGGCTCTTGAATTTGGCACACTTTGCTTCCTGCTACTGAGCTCTTGGTGGCCCTGGGCAGTGACAGAAGAGATTGTCTTAATTTTTTTTTTTTGGTTTTTCAAGACAGGGTTTCTCTGTGGCTTTGGAGCCTGTCCTGGAACTAGCTCTTGTAGACCAGGCTGGTCTCGAACTCACAGAGATTCACCTGCCTCTGCCTCCCAAGTGCTGGGATTAAAGGCGTGCGCCACCACCGCCCGGCCTTTTTTTTTTTTTTAATATTTATTTATTTATTATGTATGCAATATTCTTTCTGTGTATATGCCTGAAGGCCAGAAGAGGGCACCAGACCTCATTACAGATGGTTGTGAGCCACCATGTGGTTGCTGGGAATTGAACTCAAGATCTTTGGAAGAGCAGGCAATGCTCTTAACCGCTGAGCCATCTCTCCAGCCCGAGATTGTCTTAATTTTATTGCCGTGAAGAGAGTCCTCGACCAAGGCAATGTTTTTTTTGGGGGGGGGTTCGAGACCAAGGCAATGTTTTTTGGGGGGAGGGGGGTTCGAGACAGGGTTTCTCAGTAGCAATGGAGCCTGTCCTGGAACTAGCTCTTTTGACCAGACTGGCCTTGAACTCACAGAAATCTGCCTACCTCTGCCTCACTACTGAGATTAAAGGCGTGCTCCAAGGCAATTTATAAAAGAAAACATATTGGCCGGGCGGTGGTGGCGCACGCCTTTAATCCCAGCACTCGGGAGGCAGAGGCAGGCGGATCTCTGTGAGTTCGAGACCAGCCTGGTCTACAAGAGCTAGTTCCAGGACAGGCTCCAAAACCACAGAGAAACCCTGTCTCGAAAAACCAAAAGAAAACAAAAAAAACCATATTGGGGGGTCAGAGTTCCAGAAGGCTAGAGTCCCTCGCTATCATGGTGGGGCGCATGGCGTTAGGTAGGCATGCCGCTGGAGCAATAGCTGAGAACAAGCAGGAGGCGGTGGAAAGAGAGTTACCTGAGAATGGCATGGCCTTTGAAAATCTCAAAGCCCATCCTCGGTGACACACCTCAAAAAAGGCCATATCTCCTAATCCTTCCCAAGCAGATTCAGCAACTGGGGGCCAGGATGTAAATATATGAACTGTGGGGGCCATTCTCATTCTCCTCTCCACAGGGCAGGGAGAAGACAGCCCTTCAGAAGCAGGGAAGGACAGCAGCCTGGGTCTCCAGCTCACACTACTCAATGTCTACCCACTTCCCCTCCTGGTGGTCAGACATTCTAGAATAGGAGAGAGGCTTTAGTACGGGTACTCAGACTTGTAGTGGCCAGGGCTCAGTGAGTGAGACCCAGGTTCCATCCTCAGCGCCGACGAACCTGGTGTCACACATGCGTGCACGCGTGCTCACACACACACATACCATTCAGCAGGAGGACCAGGAGTTCAAAGTCATCCTCAGATACATAGGGGATTTCAGGCCAAACTGTCTCAAGAAGAGATGGCTATACACCGGAGATATGGTTCGGCCGTTAACACTGGCTACTCTTGGAGAGAACCTGGATTGGGTTCTCAGCACACATGGTGCACACCCTTTATAACTCCAGTCTCAGGGAATCCAGTGCTTTCTCTGGCCTTCATATGCACCAAGCATGTATGTAGTATACAGAGACACAAGTAGGCAAAGTACCCACACACACAAATAAATCAAAAAGTATAACTTAAAAGAGAATGAAAAGGAGAGGGGAGGAGGAGGTGAAAAGAAATTCCCAGTGAGCTTAGCATGTTTGTAAGCAGTAAGTGCTTGGCTGGCAAGATCGGGGCTCAGGGTCCAAGGTCCACTCTGTGGCATCACTAGAGGTGGAGAAGAAAAGGCCTCCGTTTTATGGCAAGGGCTCAAGAAAAGAAGAACAAGGTTCTAGCCCAAAGCTACAAAAAGCTCTGAGCTTGTATGTCTTAGTATGATGTCTGGTTTATTATTTTTGGTTGTTTAAATGATGAAGTCACCCATTACCTTGAGCATTTGAATAGTTAGTTTTCTATTTTTTGTTTTTAATTTTATTTAGTTATTTGTGACAGGGTTTCTCTGTAGCTTTGGAGCCTGTCCTGGAATTCACTCTCTAGACAAGGCTGGCCTCGAACTCACAGAGATCTGCCTGTCTGTCTCTCCCGAGTACTGGGATTAAAGGAGTGTGCCACCAAAGCCCTGCTACCATTTGAATACTTGATACCCAGTTATAGATGTCTGGGTAAGCTTAGGAAGTGTGGCCTTGCTAGAAGTACATCACCAAGGGTGTACTCTAAGAGCCCGGATTCCAGGCTGAAGAGGTAGCTCAGAGGTTAAAAGCACTGGCTCTTTCAGAGGTCCAGAAGTCCTGAGTTCAATTCCCAGCAACCATATGGTGGCCATCTATAATGAATGAGTTCTGGTAGGCAGTATATACTGTATACATACTGAATAAATAAATCTTAAAAAGAAAGAAAAGCCAGGCAGTGATGTACACCTTTAATCCCAGTACTCGGGAAGCAGAAGCAGGCAGATCTCTGAGTTCGAGGTCAGTCTGGTCTACAGAGTGAGTTCCAGGACAGCCAGGGCTACATAGAGAAACCCCTCCTCAAGAGGGAAAAGGAAAGAAAAGAAGTCAAACAGAAAAGTAACTAAAGGGCTGGAGAGATGGCTCAGTGGTTAAAAGCATTGCCTGCTCTTCCAAAGGTCCTGAGTTCAATTCCCGGGAACCACATGGTGGCTCACAACCATCTGTAATGAGGTCTGGTGCCCTCTTCTGGCCTGCAGACATGCACACAGACAGAATCTTGTATACATAATAAATAAATAAATATTTTTAAAAAGAAAAGTAACTAAAAATGTTAATTACCAAAATGGGATGTTAATCCCAAAGATGGGAGAAAAAAAAAACAAATCATTATGACTAAATTAATTAAAGTAAACTTTTTTATTTGTGTACACAGGCTGCCTCTCCCTAAGGTGGGGTTTGAGAGGTCAACCTTGGACATAAGAAGGACAAAGTCTTTACAGCTCAGGGTAAGGGGGTTTCCAAATGGGGGATCTGCAGGCAAAATAGCCAGGGTTTTAAGGGCAAAACACAAGCATTAACAAGTTAGTCATAATGACCTCAAACAAAGACGTGACTGCAAGGTGATCTTAGCAACAGGTAGTCATAACAGCCTTTTCAAACAATGGTAGGTTTGCAAGATGTTTACAACATTTTTTTTTTCTTCAGATTCTTTCAAGACAAGGTTTCTTTGTGAAACCATCCTGGCTATCCTGTAACTCACTCTCCAGCCTGTAGCCCAGGCTGGCTTTGAACTCACAGAGATTCACCTGTCTCTGCCTCCCAAGTGCTGGGATTAAAGGTGTGTGCCACCACCGCCCAGCAACTTTTTGAAACAAAGAAATGATTGCCATTTATTTCCTGGAACAGGCAGTACAGAATTATTTTTAGTTAAGGTTACAGGTTGGTCATAGCCCAATCTTTGAGAAAAAGAGGTTTAATCATAAACAGGAATGAACCTAGTTTGTTTTTATTATAAGATTTGTGTCTTATGTGTCCCTGTCAAATCTTTGATAGGGTCTTTGCATTTTTTTTTCTGAGACAATATTTCTCTGTGCAGCTTTGGAGCCTGTACTGGAATTCACTCTGTAGACCAGGCTGGCCTCCAATTCACATAGATCCACCTGCCTTTGCCTCCCGAGTGCTGGGAGGTGCGCCACTATTGCCCGTTTGAAAGGACAAATTTTTAAGCACATATAATCTGGATATGACAATGATTATTACAGGTAGCTATTTGTCCCTGCTGCCAGGGACTTTCCTTTGGATCTAACATTCCAGCCCTTTGGAGGAGTAGGGGTGAAGTGCTTTACTCTGTAACTATTTCCTGCTGAAATTAGGACACCATTGTCAGGGCCCAGGAAGGATGTATTAGTCAGAGGGCAGAAGGGGATTAGAGCAGTGGGGCATTCATCAGGAGCATCTGGCTTGCTGCCCCAGCTGAAGAGACAGGGAGTAATCTCATCAGCTGCACTGATTCACGTGGCCTTCAGCAAGGCTAGGGCTCGTCTCTGGAGCCTGTGTGGTCTGCAGCCAATTTCTGGATGGTGTCCACCAGCCAAGTGGAACTCTACCAAGATAGATACAGAATGGGGACCGGAGTTAATGAACTTAAAGGAAACATAAATTTGGAACTTCCCCTCGGGAATGAACACTAGGCAGGGAAGCTTAGGCTATTGCTTGACAAGAGTGCCTACCTGGAATCCATTTGCTCTGTGAGAGGTGGACCCAAGTCATCTTTTTTATGCATGTTTGTCTGTGTGACAATGCCAGATCCCCTGGAACTGGATCTTCAGACAGTTGTGAGCTACCATGTGGGTGCTGGGAACTGAACCTGGGTCCTCTGGAAGAGCAGCCAGTGCTCTTAACTGCTAAGACAACTCTCCAGCTCTGGACCCAAGTCTTAAGACTTTCTTGACTCTCTGAAGCTTGTAATGTTCATTGAAATCCATATTATAGAAAAAGCAGTCAGCGGGTGTCTCTAAAACAGCTGGAGTAGAATCATGCCTTTAAAATAAGAGCAAAAGCTATGGATTTGGGTTAAAAGATTGAGCATTTTTATTTTGTTCAGAATGTATAGATTGGACCAAGATATTTTTAGCATGATGAGAAGCATTCTTAACTTTTTATTTAAAAGACAGTCAGAGAGGGCCAGTCTTAAATACTGATCCTCTTTCCTTTACCTACCTCCTGGATGCTGACATAACAGGCATGTGCCACCATGATTAGATTTTATTTTATTTTATTTTTGAGACAGAGTTTCTCTGTGTAGCTTTGGAGCCTGTCCTGGAACTTGCCCTATAGACCAGGCTGGCCTCGAACTCAGAGATCCGCCTGCCTCTGCCTCCCGAGTGCTGGGATTAAAGGCGTGCGCCACCACCGCCTGGCTTGGATTTTATTTTTATATTAAATTTATTTTAAGAAAAACATCTCAGCCAGGTGGTGGTGGAACACACCTATTAAAGGCACTTGGGATAATCCCAGCACTTGGGAGGCAGAGGCAAGCGGATCTCTGTGAGTTCGAGACCAGCCTGGTCTACAGAGCTAGTTCCAGGACAGGCTCCAAAGCCACAGAGAAACCCTGTCTCGAAAAACCAAAAAATAAATAAATAAATAAATAGATAGATAAATAATAAATAAATAAATAAATAAAGGCACTTGGGAGACGAGGGCAGGTGGATCACTGAGTTTGAGGTCAGCCTGATCTACAGAGCGAGTTCCAGGACAGCCAGGACTACACAGAGCAACCTTATCTCAAAAAAACAAAAACAAAAAGAAGTAGGCTGTAGGGATGGCCCAGCAACTAACAGCACTGGCTGCTTTCAAAGAGGTCCAGGGTTAGTTTCTCAGCACCCGCATGGTGGTTGTAGTGGTTTGAATGGACATGACCCCCATAGACTCATGTGTTTGAATGCCCAAAGTGTGGCCTTGTTGGAGGAAGTGTGTCACCACAGGCGTAGGCTTTGAGGTCTTATATGCTCAAGCTATGCCCGGCATGGGACACAGTTTACTTCCTGTTGCCTACTGATCACCTCTTTCTCCAGCACCACGTCTACCTGCACACCACCATGTCCCACCATGACAATAATGGACTAAACCTCTGAAACTGTAAGCCACCCCAATTAATTTTTTTACTTTTTAAGAGTTGCTGTGGTCATGGTATCTCTTCACAGCAATAGAAACCCTAAAACAGTGGGTCACAACTGTCTGTTACTCCAGTTCCAGAGGATCAGAAGTCTTCTAGCCTCTGAGGTCACACGGGGCATTTACATACATGCAGATAAAAGTAGTCATAGACATTTTTTTTTTTTTTAGAAAAAAAGGCCTCATGTAGCTTCCTGGATATTCTCTTATTTACATGCATTGTGTGTGCACACACATATGTGTGTATGTGTTTATGTGAAGGCAGAATATGTCAGATCACAACTTGCAAGAGTTAGTCAGTTCTCTCTTTCTCCCATGGGGAATGTGGGGTTTTACATCAGGTCTTCAGGCTTGGCAGCAAATGCCTTTATCTTCTGAGCTACCAAGAGAGAGGGAGGGAGGGAGGGAGGGAGGAAGGAAAGGAGGGAGGGAGTTAGTCAGTCTCCAATATCGACCAGAGAGGTCCCTCTCTTTATTTCGAGACAGGGCCTCATTGGGTAGCCCAAGCTGGCCTGAACTTGCTTTGTAGCCCAAGCAGGCATTGAACTCAGAGATCCATCTATTTCTGCTTCCCAAGTGCTAGGATTAAAGGCATGTGCTTCCATGCCAGTTTTTGGTGTTGTTTTGTAAATAAATGTTGTGTGTGTTTTGTCTGCATATATATCTGTGTACCATGTTTGTGCTTGGTGCCTGCGGAGGTCAGAAGAGGGTATCGATCCACTGGAACTGGAGTTATGGATGGTTGTGAGCTGCTGTATAAGTGGTGAGTACTGAACCTGGGTCACCTGGAAAAGTGGCAAGCGTGCTTGGCACTGAGCCAGACCTTCCTAGAGAGAAGGACAAAGGCACACATCAGAAGTGAGGAGACTTGGTCAGGGATCAAGGGTTGGGATATGATTTAGTAGGTTTCTTGGCTAATATGGGGCTGGACAGACCAAGGACAGGACCATCGTCAAAGTGGGGTCTCATGGAGAAGAATATTGAGGAGTAACTTTTTCTCACTGTTCTGTAAAACTGTCTCTGGCTGGGTGGTGGCGGTGCAGGCTTTTAATCTCAGCGTTCCAGAGACAGAGCCAGGTAAATCTGAGTTCAAGGACAGCCAGGGCTACACAGAGAAACCGTGTCTCGACAAAACGAAAACTTGGTCTCCTACTGCCTAAATTATTCTCGACCT
Source organism: Chionomys nivalis (assembly GCF_950005125.1). NCBI lineage: Eukaryota > Metazoa > Chordata > Mammalia > Rodentia > Cricetidae > Chionomys > Chionomys nivalis. Next base: position 20,605,719 of record NC_080089.1, on the reverse strand, counting down.
ACTCCACCCCCCATGATGTTGGGTTTTTGACCCTTCCTCTGCCTCTCAAATGAGACTGCAGGCATGTGTCACAGTTACGATGGTGCTGGGAATGGAGCCCAGAACATCGTGCATGCTTGCAAATGCTACCAGCTGAGCCGCAGCCTGAGTCTTTTCACCAAATACTGTTCAAGGAAGGCTTGTGAGGAGGGGGGTACTTGGGCTACATGAGACCAGGAGCTTCAAGTCTGGGTGACTGCAGCCTCCGAGTCCAGGTGTGTGCCTGCAGAAATTTAAGCAACGCCGGTTCCAGGCCCTTCGCCCACAGACCTCACTCTTCCGCCCGGCCCTGCAGTCCTGCTCTGCGTTTCCGCCCTCATGTCGCACATCCAATCGCAGAGGCCTCAGCGTTTCCGCTTGCCGCTCCAACAAATCATGACTAGGAGGTTCCACCACCACGACCATTCAGAGCGAGGCCATTCTTGTACGAAGGCCAATAGGAACGTAGGATCATAGGCCTAGTGGGCCGGACTGCGGCCAAAGGACATGCGCGATTCAGGCGGCCAATGGCCCGCGGCGCGTCGGTTGTGGATTTGCAGCTGCTCCCCGCGGCAGTGGGGCGGGGTCCAGGGTCCGAGCCTGAGTACCCTCCAAAGGGTGAGTGCGGAGGGGCTCCCCTCCGCTCCTGGGACGCAGGCGGGAGGAGGCGGGGGACTTGCCAGCACTAGCACTTCCCCGGAGTTGGACCAGGAGCACCCGCTGTCTCCGTACTTGTCGATTTCCTGGAGAGTGCACAGTGCAGTTATTGCCTGAGCCGGATGGGTCGGCAGGTTTTCGGGCGATGGGTGGGGACAGATGCAGCTTCTGCAAGTACAGACCCTATATTCGTCTTCAAAGCTGGGCCGGGATCTTTGGGAACCGGGAAGGAGGAAGTGAGCTCTCCCAAAGGCCCCATGTCCCCAGGATGGTGTTTTGAACGTGAATAGATTATTATTAAACGTCATCTATTAAACGTTTACTGTTTGCCAGACACTTTCCACTGAGCCTTTGAAGTAGCCACTGGTTACTCTCTTATCGCGTGTGGAAACTGGCCCTGAGAGGAGACAAGTACCGCAGATCTGACTTTCAGGGCTCTTACAGTAACATAAATCATGAAGGCTGGTGGGCTCAAGGCCGGGTGTGCTGGCGTATGTATGCCTGCGATCTCAGCAGAGGCAGAGAAGGGGATTTCTGTGAGCTCTAGGCTAGCCTAGGCTATATAGTAAAATGCTGCCTCAAAAAAAAATGTACACATGTGTATATGTACATATATATATAATAAAATGCTGAGTATAGCGCATCATCCCTGTACTTAGAAGACTGAGGCAGAAGGATCACCATGAGTTGGAGGACAGTGTGAGCTACAGGGTGAGTTCTAAGATAGCCTGGGCTACACAGATCAATATAAAATAAAGGGTGAATGAATATTCCCTCCATTGGTAAAGTGCCTGCAAGCAGAAGGATCCGAGTTTGACTCCCAAAACTTACATAAAGTGGAGTGTGGCAACCGTCACATGTCACCCCATCACTAGGGGATAGAAAGAAGGTCCTAGGGGCTTCCAAAACAGTGACCCTAGGTTTAGTAAGACCCTGTCTCAGTAAACAAGGTGAAAGGCAGAAGAGATGGCTCAGGGTTAAGAACATTGGCTGATCTTTCGGAAGACTCAGACTTGGTTCCCAGCACCCACATGGCAGCTCACAACCATATGCATTTCTCCAGTTCCAGGGGATCCGATACCCTCTTCTAGCCTCCATCAGCACCAGGCACATATGAGGTAGAGCATAGACATACATGCAAAACGTTCACACGCATTTTAAAAACTAAGGTGGAAAGTAATAGAGGAAGGATCTAATGTACACTTCTGGCCTCCATGTGTGCATACAGGGAGCAGACTTTCACACTTAGGTGCACACACATGCATACATTATGCATGTATGCACATATGTCCCTGCATACACTATGCGCACATCCATAACACCATACACACATATACATACACCATGCACATACACACTCATATACCTTCATATACCCATACACTATTAGTGCACACTTATGCTTCATGTACATACATGTTTATGCCAGATACACATATGCCTGCACACATATGCATACAACATGCATACCATGCACATACATATACCATATACATATATGCCTATCATACACACACGTGCACCATGCTCACAGAATTGTTTTTTAAATTGTGGAACCTTGTCCCTGAAATGTGGCGACCCAGGTGAGCACCCCCGATGGGGAGTGAGAGCAGCCCTGGTCACCTATTGGGGTGGATCTCGGGCATGGAAAGAAAAGTCATGATGGTGAAGCTCGTTTGGATTTGGCTAAGTCACATGTCTCTAACTGTGTTTGTGTGTGCATGCATGCCATAGGACAGCTCAGAGCAGTTGGTGCTCTTCTTCCACGCTGTGAGTTGAAGGGTTGGACCCAGGTTTTCCAGCTGAGCCGTCTCCCTGGCCCTGTGGTTCAGTACTGCTTTTCTGGTGGTATTGGGGATGAAGCTGGGGCGTAGAGCATGGAGGGTGCCTGCTGCTCTGCCCCTGCTGGCCACTCCTCCATCCCAGTTCAGTCTCTTTGGGTCATATTTGGTGGTTGTTGTTTTTCCTGCCTAGTTCAGGTTCCTGTTGGCCCAGTACCATGCAGAACCAGGTTGGAACATCTTTTTATAGCAACGGTCTCAGTATCTCTGCTTCACACAGGGAAATGGAGTACCAGAGAGGTTAAGTGCATTGCCTGAGGTCATATGAAAGTTCCAAGACACACCACCAGGTTTGTTGCATCAAGCCCGCCTACCTTCTGGGAACTTTGTTCAGAGCAGAAACTCATTGATGGGTTGATTGACAGATTGAGACAGCATCTCACTAGCTTGGAACTACTTAGATCAAGCTGGCTTCAAACTCACAGAGTTCTGGGGCTAAAGGCATGCACTAATGTGCTTGGCTTAAATTTATTTTATTATTATTACTTTTTTTTCTGTTTTGGTTTTTCGAGACAGGATTTCTCATTGTAGCCCTGGCTGTCCTGGAACTCACTCTGTAGACCAAGCTGACCTCAAACTCACAGAGATCCACCTGCCTCTGCCTCCCAAGTGCTGGGATTAAAGGCATGCGCCACCACTGCCTGGTTTTATTTTATTTCATTATTTATTTATTTATTTTTGATTTTTTTTTTTGAGACAGGGTTTCTCTGTAGCTTTTTTTTTTTTTTTAATATTTATTTACTTATTATGTATACAACATTCTGTCTGTGTGTATGCTTGTAGGCCAGAAGAGGACACCAGACCTCATTACAGATGGTTGTGAGCCACCATGTGGTTGCTGGGAATTGAACTCGGGACCTTTGGAAGAGCAAACAATGCTCTTAACCTCTGAGCCATCTCTCCAGCCCTCTCTGTAGCTTTTGGGGCCTGTCCTGGAACTAGCTCTGTAGACCAGGCTGGCCTTGAACTCACAGAGATCTACCTGCCTCTGCCTCCCGAGTGCTGGGATTAAAGGTGTACACCACCACCTGGCAAAATGGCTTTTTTTTTTTAAGAAGATTTTTTGTTTGTTTGTTTTGGTTTTGGTTTTTTGTTTTGTTTTGTTTTGTTTCGAGACAGGGTTTCTCTGTAGCTTTGGAGCCTGCTCTGGAACTCACGCTATAGACCAGGGTGGCCTTAAACTCACAGAGAACCACCTGTCTCTGCCTCCCAAGTGCTCCAATTAAAGGCGTGCACCACCACCACCCCTTTTTTATTTTTATTTAGTATTCTTATGGTATTTTTATGTTTTTTTTTTTTTTGGTTTTTCGAGACAGGGTTTCTCTGTGGTTTTGGAGCCTGTCCTGGAACTAGCTCTTGTAGACCAGGCTGGTCTCAAACTCACAGAGATCTGCCTGCCTCTGCCTCCCCAGTGCTGGGATTAAAGGCGTGCGCCACCATCGCCCGGCTATTTTTATGTTCTTAATTTTTATTTTATGTGCATTGGTGTTTTGCCTGCATGTATATCTGTGCGAAGGTGTCAGGTCCCCTGGAACTAGAGTTACAGACAGTTATGAGCTGTCACGTGGGTGCTGGGAATTGAACCCGGGTCCTCTGGAAGAGCAGCCAGTGCTCTTCAGCACTGAGCCATCTCTGCAGCCCTGTTAAGCTGTTTTTATGAGGATAAGTATAGCACTTGTGTAGCCCAGAGGACAATTTTAGGAATCACTTGTCTCCTTCCATCATGTGGGGGCCAGGGGTACAGCTCAGGTCACCAGACTTGGCGGCAGGTGCCTTTGCCCACTGAACCATCTCCCAGGCCACTATCTGTTTACGTGAAGACAGAATCTTATGTATCCCTGGCTGGCCTCCACTACCTTAGGTATGTAAGCATGACTTTGATCCCTCTGAAATATGGGGTAGTGGGCAAATGTTCCCCTCCTCGTGCACCTCAGAGTGGCTGTTCACACTGCTGTAAGATTACTGAAGGAGAAAGCGGGCTGTGGTGACTCATGTTTGCGGTTCTGGCAGTCAGGAGGCTTTGGAGGAAGAGGCCCCAGCAGCTGTAGGCTGACCTTGTGAACCTCTGCCCTTCCAAACACAAGACAGGAGGGGTCGGTCTGCTGGCACTCTGTACACCTGTAGTCCTGGTTACTTGGAAGGCTGAGGCAGGTGGATTGCTTGAATGTAGGGATTGAAAAACAGCCTGGAAACAGCATAATGAGCTCTTGTTTCAAACTAAATAGCTATTTGCTGGGTGGTCGGTGACACATGTTTTTATTTTGTTGTTGTTTATTGGTTTATTCATTTTTGGTTTTTAGAGACAGGACTTCTCTGTGTAGCCCTAACTGTCCTGGAACTATCTCTGTAGCCCAGGCTGGCCTCGAACTCACAGAGATCTGCCTGCCTCTGCTTCCTAAGTGCTGAGATTCAAGGCATGCGCTAATATTCTGGGCTGACACACAGGCCAGACTCTGGAGGCAGAAGTAAGCAGAACTCTGTGAGTTCCAGGCCACCAGCAGAGCTACACAGTGTAACCCTGCCTCAAAAATTAGTTAATTAATTAATTTTACAGCGGTTCATTAAAAAGTCAAAGACGCAGTCGCACAACTGTAATCCCAGCACTTGAGATTCAAACATTAGGATCAGACTTCAAGAACATCCTGATCTACTTAGTAAATTTGAGGCCAGCCTGAGTTGCCTGAGAATTGCTTTTTGTTTGTTTGTTTGTTTGTTTTGGGGCAGGTCTTCTCTGTATAGGCCTGGCTGGCCTGGCACTCGCCCTATAGACCAGATGGTCTTGAACTCAGATCGCCTGCCTCTGCCTCCTGAGTGAGAATTATTTAAAAAGAACACAAATGGGGCCTAGTTATATGGTTAGGTTCAGAGGCTGAGCTGGAGTTCGGTTCCCAGCACCCACATCGAGTGGCTCATGGCTGCCTGGAACTCCAGTTCAATAGGAGATGTCCTCGGTGGGCACCCACACCTGTGGGCACCCCCTACATATGGCACAAATCTTTAAGAAAAAGTACAGTATTAAGTTGGAGGCGAGCCTGGACTACATGAGACTTTCTAAATACACAAAATGAAATAAAACTATAAGATGGCTTTGCTACCGTTAGAAACAGCAGTCTCAAGCCAATCAGCATTCCTGCCTGCAAACAACTGTATGTATTGAGGCTGAGGGAGGGCAAGATCCCCACTCTTTCCTTTGGACTTCAGCCTGGGTGCCTGGGAGGCTGAGGAGTTAAGAGTCCTCTGGGTTGTGGCCCGAATCTAACGACCGACTGTCCTTAACCAGCAGTGAATGGTGGCAGATATGCCTCTGTGTGGGCGGAGAGCCATGTTGGAAGACAGCAGGGCAGATGGCACGGAAGCTCAGCCCCTGGTGCCCACGGAAAGCTTGATGGTGCTGCTGCACTGGGCTGGGCCAGAGGGCGGGGAGCCCTGGGTCACCTTCAGCCAGACGTCTCTGACTGCCGAGGACATCTGCATCCAGATTGCACACAAAGTCGGTGAGTGTGGAGCAGCTGGGGGTGTGTTTCACACTCATTGAACAAAGAAGAGTGAGTCTGAGTGCCAGCTTAAGTTGGGGCCAGTGGGGGGCTCTTATTCTAGAGGGGCAAGGAAGGAAAACACTGCTGAGCCGGGGTGTCTGTGATCCCCGACTTGGGAAGCTGAGGCAGGAGGATCACAAGTTCCAGGCCAAACTAACTACACAAGAAGACCCTGTCTCAAAATATGTCTGAGGCCCAGTGGAGGAGCTCTTGCCTAGGAATGCTCATCTCAGTGCTGGAGAGCACTGACTGCTCTCCCAGAGAACCCGGGGTCAATTCCCAGCACCCACATGGATATCTGGCTCCCTCACATAGACATACAAGGCAAAACGCCAATGCACATAAAAATAAATAAATCTTTCTGAAAAAAAAAAGCAAGCCCCCAGTGAGGGGCTGGCATGTGACCCAGTGTTATAACCCCTTCCCAGAATCCCCCAGTGAGACGTTAGGGTGTGGCTCAGTGGAACCTGCCCAGTTTGTGCAAAGTTCTAATTTCTGTCCTCTGTATCTGCCAAATAAAGGCACTAAAGCTGTCATTAGTCCCACCCCCAACCTCGTTTAGACCTAGTCACTCGTCCAAAGTTCTGCCCTGAATTCCATTAACACATACTTTGTTGATTAAGATTCCAGCTTGTGAATGCTAGGACTTGTTCAGACCGTCACAGGGAGTGTGCTGGCAGTCTGACTGCGACATCTCTCACTGCCCGACTTTCTCTTGTGTTGATGTGACCAATGGGACCTGAACTCTATGGAGAAAATGGCCTCCGCACAGGTCCAGGCTACTGCCCTGTTTGAGGAACCAAAAGACCTTCAGGCTCAGTGGGGTGCGGCTCTAATACTGGGAAAAGGAAGTAAAAGTTGAGGCTTAGGGCTAAAGTTGGCACTCCCCCTGCTTGAACACTTACCCAGCACACACAGGACCCTAGCTTCCATCCCCAGCACCGCTGAGCCAGGCTCATTGGTGCAAATCTGTCGTCCTGGTACTCTGGGAAGTGGAGGCAGGAAGCACAGAAAAAAATTCAAGGCTAGCCTCAGCTACACATGGACTTAGAGACCACCCTGGGCTCTGTGAGGCCCATCTCGAATCAAGCATCAGAGACAGAAGCCAGATCCTGGTGACTCAGCACTGAAGGGGTTGGGATTTCTCAGTGGGCAGTAATAGGGAGTCATGGAACGGTTGAGGCAGAGTAAAACAGTTGGTGTGTTAGAAAGCTGTTTCACAGCCGGGCGGTGGTGGTGCACGCCTTTAATCCCAGCACTCGGGAGGCAGAGGCAGGCAGGCGAATCTCTGTGAGTTTGAGACCAGCTTGGTCTACAAGAGCGAGTTCCAGGACAGGCTCCAAAACCACAGAGAAACCCTGTCTCGAGAAAACCAAAAAAAAAAAAAAAAAAGAACTAGTTGCAGAACAGGCACCAAAGCTAGGGAGAAACCTTGTCTCAAAAACAAAAAAGAAAGAAAGCTGGTTCACAAGCGAGGTACCTTATCTTATCAAACCTGTAATGAAGTTTGTAACACCCGATTCTGTGTTACACCCTCGGTACAGTTTGCGGGCCACTGTACCGCGCAAGGACCTGGAGATTGAAAGAACACACAAAGAGACCAGGGTCCTTCCGAAAGGAGATCAGCAGAATGCCAGTTTATTCAGACTTGGGGAAGTCCTTATCTACCTAACTGCTGCACAAGGACCTCCGCCCAGGCAGGTGGGAAATTACCATATTAACAATGGAGTCGATGCCCTACAGCTAATCACCAGGCAAGGCAGGGAGAGCACAGGAACAAACAGGAAGCTTAGTTAGCTGACCAGAAACTGTCCCCGCAAATGCACCCCAGGAACAAGGGCAGACCCGGGCCCTACAGAAGTTATGTGTAATAACTTTGGAGAGCAATTTGTGTTTATCTGACAGGCTGAAACCTTTGTTCTTGTTGTTTATTTGTTTGTATGTTGAGTGTATGCTGAGACAGAGTCTCTCTGTGGAGCCCTGGCTGTCCTGAAACTTACTCTGTAGCCCAGGCTGACCTAGAACTCACAGAGATTCACCTGCCTCTGCCTTCTGAGTGCTGGGATATGCCACCTGTTTTGTTTTGTTTTTGAGACGGGTTCATGTAGCTCTGGCTGACCTCCAACTTATATGTAGCAGATAATGACTTCGGTTCTGCCTTAGCCTCCAGAGTTCTGGAATCACATGCCACTTAGTCCAATGTTCCTATCTTAGCTGCAAAGGAATCTGGGAAACGTAGTTCTGCGAAGCATTGACATGGTGGAAATTCTGAACTGCCTTGTGTGTCTTTCAGTATTTGATAAGTCACAGACAGGAGAGGCGTGGAAGAATATGTGACAGGAGTTAGTGGGTTGCAGCATCCTCAGAGCTAAGGTCTGCAGCTGATGGGGCTTCTGACTTCATCCCTCCCATCTTCCAGGCATCACTCCACCCTGCCTGAATCTCTTTGCCCTCTATGATGCACAGGCCAAGGTCTGGCTGCCCCCAAACCACGTCCTAGACACATCCCGGGATGCGAGCCTAAGGCTGTATTTCCGAATGAGGTAAGTGAAGGTCTCTTGGAAGGTGTGTGTGTGTTCACGAGCGCGCCACAGCACAGATGTAGAGGGAAGAGCGGGATGTCCACCACGCCAGTCTCTCAGGTGGAACACAACGTTAATTCCCATCAAGCCTCCTCCCTGCCTCTCTTTCTCCTTCCCTTCTTGCAGGTTTTACTTCCGGAACTGGCACGGCATGAGTCCCCAAGAGCCAGCTGTGTACCGATGTGGTTCCCCAGGGTCAGAGCAGGGTGTGCAGCTCTTGGACTCTGCCTCATTTGAATACCTCTTTGAGCAGGTATGAGCAGGGATGGAAAGGACTCCCTTCCACTTCCCACTCCACCGCAGCTAATACGATTCAGCCCATACTAGCTGGGGTCTTTTAGCTGTCTTTTCCAAAAGAAGTTGGAGTGAATGAGTGCTCCGTGTGATTAGTAATGTCTGACACGGTCTCCAAATCATGGGGAGGTGGTGCACGTGGTGTTTCTGTGATATGCATTTGCTTTTTCTAGGAAAATACTTGTCTCTCCCTTCCCCACAAGGTGCTAGAAGCAGGGAGTTAGAGTTTGTTGGCAATAAAGCAAACACCTTCCCTCCCCTTTCCTGTGTGCCCCTCTATCCCTCAGGGAAAACATGAGTTCATGAATGATGTGGTGTCTCTGCGGGACCTGTCTAGTGAGGAAGAGATCCATCACTTTAAGAATGAGAGCTTGGGCATGGCCTTTCTGCACCTCTGCCACCTTGCTCTCTGCCGTGGTGTCCCCCTGGAGGAGATGGCCAGAGAGATCAGGTGAGTGGAAATGAAATAAGTGGCTGGAGCCCCCCACGCCCAGGGCACCAGGGTGGACCTTTCATGTTGCCTTGGTTTATCCAGCAAACACTGATGGCCAGCTGTGGACTCACACATTGCCACCTCTGGGAACTCTCATCTGGTAAAGCAGATTGGGTACTAAAGGAAATGCAAACACTGACTCTGCAGAGGACCTGAGTTCAGTTGCCAGCACTTTCACTGGGAGACCCACAACCCCCTATAACTCCAGCCCCAAGGGACCCCAAACCCTCTTTTGGCTTTCACTGGCACGCATATGCACAGGAACACACACAGCATGCACATAAAAAAATAATATAATAATATAGTCTTTATTTATTTATTTATTTATTTTTGAGACAGTTTTTTTCTGTAGCTTTGGAGCCTGTCCTGAAACTTGTTACGTGTGTCTCTGCATCTCAAGTGCTGGGATTAAAGGCGTGCACCACCACCACCTGGCAAATAATACAGTCTTAAAAAAAAAAAAGAGCCGGGCGGTGGTGGTGCACGCCTTTAATCCCAGCACTCGGGAGGCAGAGGCAGGCAGATCTCTGGGAGTTCGAGACCAGCGTGGTCTACAAGAGCTAGTTCCAGGACAGGCTCCAAAACCACAGAGAAACCCTGTCTCAAAAAAAACAAAAAAAAAAAAAAAAAAAAACCATGAAATGTAGAAGAATTGAGTGGATTCAGAGAGTATACATTAATTATTTATGTTGCTTGTTTATTTACTTTGTTTTTCTTTTTTTCTTTTTTTTCCCCTTTTTTTCTGAGACAGGGTTTCTCTGTGTAGCCCTGGCTGTCCTGAAACTCACTCCGCAGACCGGGCTGGCCTTGAACTCAGAGACCCGCCTGTTTCTGCCTCCACATGCTTAACTGCTTGGCTATTTACTTTTTTTTTTTTATTGTTATTGTTAGCTTTTTTGAGACAGGGTTTCTTTGTGTAGCCCTGGCTGTCCTGTAACTTGCTCTGTGTAGACCAGGCTGGCCTCAAACTCAAAGATCCTCCAGCTTCTGCTTCCTGAGTACTGAGATTAGAGGCGTGCGCCACCCTCCCCGGCCTGCTCTATCTTTGAAGATATCACTTCAGGCTGAGTATAGTGGAACACATTTAATCCCAGTCCTTTGGAGGCAGAGGCAGGAGGACCTCTGTGCATCTGAGAGAGCCTACTGTATATAATGAGTTCCAGAACAGCCAGGGCTACATAGAGACCCTGTCTCAAAAAGAAAAGAAAGAACCCTATAAAAGCCCAGCCTTTAGAAGTGGGGTTCCCTGTGGGTACAGGATATAGACTTCTGGAAGGCAGTTTCTGGAAGCTCAGAAGGCCCTATCTCTGGCCAGGCACGTGGCACAGATCTGTAGCCATAGTCACCCGTGCACTGAGACAGAAGAATTACAAGACAAACAGTTAGGGTCAGGGACTGGAGAGATGGCTCAGCAGTTAGGAGCACTGGCTGCTCTTCCGGAGGACCTGGGTTCAATTCCCAGCACCCACATGGCAGCTCACAACTGTCTATAACTCATGTCCCAGGGGTTCCAATGGCCTCACACAGACATATGCAGGCAAAACACCAATGCACATAAAATACAAACAAATAAATTTTAAAAAATAGTGCCAGATATGGTGGTATGCATATTATTCTTGGACTCTGGAGGTAGATCCAGGAAGATTACTTCAAGTTTGAGGTCAACCTGGGCTACACAATGAGTTCCAAGCCAGCCTGGCCTACATTCTATACTATAAAAGGTAAGGTAAGGAGCTGGAAAGATGGCTGAGTGCTCCTGGCTGCTCCTGCAGGGGACCAGAGTTCAGTTCCCACATGGAGCCTCACACTCACTCTCCAGTTCCAAGGAATCTGACACCCTCTTCTGACTGTTGTGGGGACACACACACATGAGGAATAAAAATAAAAACTGTTGAGACAGAATTTCACTGTATAATGCTGGGATTAGGGTCTTTATTCCTGCATTCATGACATAGGCCTGCTGTCTACATGAGGCAGCAGAGAGGTTCAGCCACTAACCCCATGTTACCCTGCCTTTCTGGCTACCCAGGCTCTGACATGTTCCCTGTGTCCTCTTTCAGCTTTAAGAACTGCATCCCTCGTTCCTTCCACCAGCACATCCGTCAGCACAATGCGCTCACGCGCCTGCGTCTACGCAGAGTCTTCCGGCGATTCCTGCGGGCCTTTCGGCCTGGCCACCTCTCCCAGCAGGTTGTGATGGTTAAGTACTTGGCCACCCTGGAGCGGCTGGCTCCTCGATTTGGCTCAGAGCACATACCGGTGTGTCATCTGGAGGTGCTGGACCATCCTGAGAGGGACCCCTGCTACATCCAGAACAGTGGGCAGACTACTGGGGAACCAGGCCCAGAGCTGGCCACCAGGCTTCCCACCCACGAGGTACTGGTGACAGGCACCAGAGGTATCCAGTGGCGTCCACTACAGATCCAGGTGAGCACTCAGCTGTGGGCTCCTCAGGGTAGCTCAAGTGAGCCCTGTCCTCGTCTGACCGTGGAGGCATGGCAGGCAGGGTGTGCACATGGAGGTCAGGTGATCTCGTGGGGAAGCGGGTTTCTCTCTGGGAATCAGACTCCAGTCAGCAGGTTTGGAAGCAAGCACTTTTGCCAGCTGAGACATCTTCCTGACCCTTGAGAGTTTATTTTTATTTTTGTTTTGTTTTGTTTTTTGGAAGAGGGTTCTTTGTGTAGTCCTGGCTGTCCTGGAACTCATTCTGTAGACTAGGCTGGCTTTGAACTCAGATCTGCCTGCCTCTGACTTCTGAGTGCTGGGAGTAGAGGCGTGCGCAACCACTGCTCAGCTCAGCTTATTTTTATTTTTTGAGTTAGTGTCTTATGTACTGTGATTCCAGCTGACCCAGAGCTCCGCTGTGTAGCCCAGGCTGGACTTGAAGTCATGTCGATCTTCCTGCAACTTTCTGACTTTTGGAGTTAGGAGCTTGAGCCCCGCTTCCTTCTGGCCTTTGAGGGGAAATTAAGCTAACCTTGCCAGGGCTGGAGGGACGGCTCAGTGGTTAAGAGCACTGACTGCTCAATTCCTGGCACCCACATGGCAGCTCACAACTGTCTGTAACTCCAAGATCAGACTCACATGCAGGCAAAACGCCAATGCACATAAAATAAACTATAAACTATCCTTGCCCTATCTGTCCCCTGCCTCACCCCACCTCCACCCCCGACTCCCTGGCTTGGTTTTTAGGAATCTGCTAGAGGTAACAGCAGAGGGAATCCCCAAGGCAACCAATCTGGGAAGAAAGTCAAGGCCCCTGAGGTTGCCGAGCAGCTGGCCAAGAGTCCTGGGGAGCCATCCTGGACCTACTTCTGCGACTTCCAGGACATCTCCCACGTAGTGCTAAAGGACTGTCACGTGCGCATCCACCTCCAGGACAACAAGTGCTTGGTGGGGCCCCTGGGCAGCAGGCTGGTGGAGGTGGCTCGGGCCTGTCCTGCCAGGCTCCCTGACCATGTCCCCCTGGCCCATAGTTGCTGTGCCTTCGTTCCCGGGCTGAAGCCCTGTCCTTTGTGGCCCTGGTGGATGGCTATTTCCGCTTGACCGCCGACTCCAGCCACTACCTGTGCCATGAGGTGGCACCCCCGCGGCTGTTGACCAGCATCCAGAACGGCATCCATGGGCCCCTGATGTGAGTGATGGTGGCCTGAGGGTGTCAGGGTTGGCTGTGCCAGAGGCTGCGTCCATGGTCCACTTGGTTTGTGTCCATGCAGCTGCCACTACACCGAGGTGCTGCCGCCAGCCCAGTTAGCTGTGGGCCACATCAGTGCCACCACGTTTGTGTCTGACTGTCTGGCCTCTGTGTATGACCCCTTTTAGTCCCCATTTTTGTTGTTGCTGTTCTCACTTCTGAGATGTCAAGGCCCTTCCACTAGTTCATTTTCTCATTACTATGATAAAATGCCTTAGTCTGGACTCTTAAGAAGAAAAGAGGTTAGCTGTGGTAGCACGCAGCCCAATCCAAGCAGGTCAGCTTGGGCTACATAGTGAGAGCCTATCTCAAATTTAAATTGTGTTTTTTGTTTGTTTTTCAAGGCAGGGTTTCTCTGTGTAGCCATGACTGTCCTGGAACTCACTCTATAGACCAAGCTGGTCTTGAATTCCCAGAGATCTGCCTGTGTTTGCCTCCCAACTATTGGAATTAAAGGCATATGACACCACTGCCCAGCTCAAAATTAAATTTAAATATTTATTTTTTATTATTTTAAATTATGTGTGTGGTATGTCTGCACACTTGAGTATAAGTGCCCATAGAGGCCAGGAACATCAGATCCTCTTGGAACTGGTATTACAGATGGTTGTGAGCCACCCAGTGTGGGTGCTGGGAACTGAACTTGCATCCTTTTGAAGGGCAGTAAGCTCCTTTAACATCTGAGCCATCTCTCAGGCCTTCAAAATTAAGTTGTAGGAAAACTGTCTAGGGGACTTGGGAAATGACTTAGCAGATAGAGTGCCTGCCTTCTCCTGTGAGGGTCTGAATGTGACCCTAGAAGACACGTGGCTCAGCAGCTGGTGTGTGGAGCCCCAGCACTCCTACAGTCCGTGGTAGGTAGAGGACTCTCTGGAGGCTCCTGCCTCTAACAGGACAGAAGGCCAGGACTGGTACCTCTGACATGCGCACAGTGGCGTGCACACCCATACTCACACTGATCTGTGGCTATAACTCAGCTTTAGCAAGCCGTAGTACTTGCTAGTGGATGAAGCCCTTGGTCAGCCCCCAGCACTGATTGACCTGGCTGTGGTGGCATGCACCAGTACTCCCAGCACGTGTGTGGTGGTCACCTGACAACCAGGAGTCCATCCTCTCCTTCCATCTTGGTGCTGGGGAACAAATTCAGGTCATGAGATTAATCCATCTCTCTGGCCCCTTGATTTGTTTTTGAGACAGGGTTTCAGTAAGCCCAGACTAGGCTTGAATTCTGGAGGGTGACCTTGAACTCCTGTCTCCCTGCCTCCAACCTCCCAGCTGGGACTAGAGGTTGTGTTACCACACCTGGTTTATGTCTGCCTTTTTTTTTTAAGTTTTTTTTTTTGTAATTTAATTTTATATGTATGTTTTTTGTGTGTGTTTGTTTTTCTGCCTGCACAATGTGTATATCTGGTGCCCACAATGGCTGGGAGCTACAGAACAGGTGAGAGCCCCCTTCTTGGTGCTGAGAATTGAACCTGGATCCTCTGGAAGAGCAGCAAATACCCCTGAGCCATCTCTGCAGCCCATCATGTCTGACATGTCATCACTGGGTGTAGGACCTGACATGAGCCTCAGAGGGGACAGAACACATGGAAATGGTGTACCCACATGGCTCTGTGACTCATGGTGACGCACTGCACCCATGACCTGTGTTTTGGGGCCAAATGGCTATCTCTTTACTGGAAGTAACTCTGTCCTGTTGTGGCCATGTCGGGTGTGACCCATGTAACATCAGACAGCTGTTTTCTTGCCTCGGCATCTGTCACTTTGTCAGTGGCTGTGTTTGATGTTAGGCACAGGTGACTGTTGTTACATGTATCTATGTCAGTGGTCATATGTATGTATACATGTATGTATTCACCTATTGTCAGTAGTTCTGAGATTTTTTTATACATTTACTTATGTGCAGGGAGATGTGTCATAGTGTATATGGGGAGGTCAGAGGGCAGCCTGCAGGAGTCAGTTCTCTGCTTCTACCACGTGGGTCCTGGATGTCAGACTCAGGTCATCAGGCTTCGAGTGCCTTTATCCACTTGCAGGCTCCCTGAAGGTTTTATCTGCATGTGTGTGTGTGTGTGTGCGCGCGCTCATGCGCGCGCACGCAAGGCAGCCAAGGTGGCCTTGGGTGTCTTCCTCAGTCGCTCTCCATTGGTTTCTTTTCTTCATGTTTATATATGTGTATCTGAGTATACGCCACATGTATGAGGTGCCCATGGGATTCTCTGGAGCTGGAGTCACAGGTGGTGTGAGGTGTGGGTGCTAAGAGTGAACCCCTGGTCCCCTACAAGCCCTGTTACTACTTTAGTTTTTGAGGCAGGTCTCTCACTGAGACTGGAGTTTGCTGACCGGCTAGGCTAGCTGAGCTGTAGCCTCAGGGCTGGATTACAGGTGCTTGCTACTACTCCCAGAGTCCCACAAGGGCGCAGAGATCTGAGCCCTGATCTTCCAAAGGCTCTTTTCCCTCCACTTTTCCTTGAGACATAGTTGTATTATGTAGCCCAGGCTGAACTTGAACTTTCAGTGATCATGTGACCTCAGCCTCCTGAGAGCTGACGTTACAGGTTTGTACTGCCACATCTCCTGTCTCTGACTTACGTCTGGCTGATGGGTGTGTCTCTGAGCAGGTCTCTGTGCTCATTGCCTAGCTGGGTCCCACAGTGACTACAGGAGGCTGATGGTGTTCCCGTCCTCTTCCTCTCCCAGGGATCCATTTGTGCAAGCCAAGCTGTGGCCGGAGGGCGGCCTCTACCTGATCCAGTGGAGCACCAGCCACCTCCACCGTCTGATCCTCACTGTGGCCCATCGAGACTCAGTGGGTGTGGAGCCAGGGTGGAGGCTAGAGAGGCGCACCTTTCCTAGGCGGGCTCTAGGCCCCGCCCAACCCCTGCTCAGATCTCCTTCCCACCCTCCCAGGCTCCCAACAGCGGCCCCAAGGGTCTGCGCCTCCGAAAGTTCCCCATCACCCAGCAACCTGGAGCCTTTGTGCTAGATGGCTGGGGTCGCTCCTTCGACAGCGTGGGGGACCTTCGGGTCGCCTTGCAGGGCTGCTCGCTGCGGGCTGGTGACGACTGCTTCCCTTTGCACCACTGTTGCCTGCCCCGGCCAGGAGGTGAGTAGACACCCAGAGGCACCAGGTAGGGATGATACCGTGTGCCCTGAAGCCAGCCCACGAGGGCAGTGTCTGCTCCTGTGCCTAGAAATCTCCAACCTCTTGGTCATGCGGGGATCCAGTGCCCACACCCGGCCTCCCAACCTCAGCCAGCTCAGCTTCCACAGAGTTCACCAGGATGAAATCACGCAGGTGGGTCTTCTGTGGCAAGGCGTGTGGAGGGGGCGGGGCGGGGCGGAGTCAGCACTGCTACATTCAGTAGCTCCTCTTGCAGCTGGCCCACTTGGGTCAAGGCACGAGGACCAATGTTTACGAGGGCCTTCTAAGAGTGGGAGGCCCTGACGAAGGCAAAACCGACAGTGGATGCCCTCCTGAGCCTGGCGGGGGCAGTGGGCAGCAGCTCCGAGTGGTGCTTAAAGTCCTGGACCCCAGTCACCATGACATCGCCTTGGTAATTATACAAGGCTGGCCCTGGGGTATCTGGAGAGGAGGACTGGGAAGGATGGGGTGGGTTTGCAGAAGCCTGACCTGCCCTGTCCCCACAGGCCTTCTATGAAACAGCCAGCCTCATGAGCCAGGTGTCACACATGCACCTGGCTTTCCTGCATGGTGTCTGCGTGCGTGGCTCAGAGAGTGAGTTCACCCCAAAACCCAACTGGGTTTGAATTCCACCCCTCTGTACCCTCTCCCTGGCCTGTATCCTGACATCCTGACTCGCCAGTCTTTTTTTTTTTTTATTTTATTTTTTATTTTTGGTGGTACTGGAGATGGAACCCAGGCTGTCACCATTGGCATGTGGGGTAAACACTCTACCCCTAAGCAGTGCCCCCAGTTCCTCACTATATGGTATTCCAAGCAGGGGCTCTATCATTGACCCACACCTCCAGGTCCTCACTGGGGGATTCCAGGCAGGGCTCTGCCTCTGAGCCACACCGAAACCATCTGTCACTGCCTCCTGTATGTAGTCTGAGATCAGGCCTTCATCTTCAGCGTGCCCACTCCTCACCACACGGATGAGCGGCCTCTGGATGCTGTACTGTAATCTGAGCCAGTCTCCTTGACCCAGACCATGATGTCTGGCTCTGTCGAAGTCTTCCCATAATTCCTTTTGCTGTACTCTGAGCCTTCAGCACAGTGGCCCCAGGCAGATCCCACACCTGTTGTTATCTCAGTCACCCTGTGTTCCCACCCTGCATAGACACCTCTGTTCCTTGTGACCCTACAGTGCTCCATGTGTGTCCCTGATGCTGCTCTCCAGCCTGTGCCTGGCCTCCTGCTGCCCACCTCTGCCCATCCCCCCGCCTCCTCTCCACTTCCTGCACTCTGTCTTGTCCTCTGTGTGGACACTTATTCTGTGTCTAGATTCCCCATTCCACCTCTGCCTGGCCCTCTGCTCTGCTCTTAAAGTCCCCACCCACAATGCACACTCAGCCCGGCCCTACATCTGTCCTGGTCTCTGGAGGAAGAAGCAGGTGACTGCCCCTCCAGTAGCGGAATCTTTGCAGATATCATTGTGACAGAGTTCGTAGAACATGGGCCCCTGGATGTGTGGTTACGGCGACACAGGGGCCGAGTGCCTATGACCTGGAAGATGATTGTGGCTCAGCAGCTGGCCAGTGCCCTCAGCTACCTGGTATGTGACCTGAGGGGGTACAAACTAGGTGGTGGTAGTGGCGCACGCCTTTAATCCCAGCACTCAGGAAGCAGAGGCAGGCGGATCTCTGTGAGTTTGAGGCCAGACTGGTCTACAGAGTGAGTTCCAGGACAGGCTCCAAAACTACACAGAGAAACCCTGTGTCGAGAGAGAGAGAGAGAGAGAGAGAGAGAGAGAGAGAGAGAGAGAGAGAGAGAGAGAGAGAGAGAAAATGGGGTTCAGTGAAGCCAGGCATGGCAATACAGACATGCCATCATTGTGTGTAGGAACTGAGGCAGGAGAATCTGGAATTCAGTTATTTTAAGCTATATAGTGAGTTTGAGGCTAACCTGGGCTACACAACACCCTGTTGCAAGCATTGGGAAAGGGGCTGGGGCTGTAGCTCAGTTGGTAGAGCACTTGCCTAACTCAGACGAAGCCCTGGGTTCCAGGCCTGGCTCTGTATAAAGAGGGGTGACGTGTGCTTGTGGTGCTGCACTGGGGACTCAGGCCATCCTCTGCTAAGCAGTGTGTGCGTGCCCAGGCAAGAACCGAGATGTCTTCCTTATTTAAGGAGAATTATTATTTTTCTCCTTATTAAGGAGAATAAGATGTTCTTATTTCTTGAGGCAGGGACTCAGCAAACCCAGAGCTCGCCTATACAACTAAACTAACTAGCCTGTGGAACCCAGCGTGTACCTGTCTCTACCTCCCCAGCTCCAGGGTTACAGACAGGCACATGCTGCCAAGTCGTCTCATGTAGCCCAGGCTGGTCCCAGATGCATTATATAATCAGGACTGGCTTTGAGGGGGCTGGAGAGATGGCTCAGTGGTTAAGAGCATTGCCTGCTCTTCCAAAGGTCCTGAGTTCAATTCCCAGCAACCACATGGTGGTTCACAACCATCTGTAATGAGGTCTGTTGCTTTCTTCTGGCCTGCAGACATACACACAGACAGAATATTGTATGCATAATAAATAAATATTTAAAAAAAAAAAAAAGACTGGCTTTGAACCCCTGATCCTCCTGCCTCCGCCTTACATTACCATGCCTGACATCTACTTCAGTTTTTACCTTGGCTCCGTCTGAAGATGTCCTGTGCTGAGAGAGTGCTAACTGTGCTCAGAGCAGTAACAAAATGATGTTAGGGAGCAGTGCGAACTGAGCAGGGGATCCGGGAAGACCGCGATGAATGCTTGCTGTACAGCCATGAGGACCTGAATTCACATCCCCAGCACCCGCATAAAAAGTCAGATGTCTGTAACCCTAGCACCAGGGAGGCAAAGATAAGAGGGTCCCTGGATCTCACTGACGGGCTGGCTTACCCAATCAGGGAGCACCAGACTCAGTGTGAGACCCTGTCTGAGAGAATAAGGCGAGGAGCAATTGAGGACACCACCTAGCATCCATCTCTGACCTCCGCAGGCATACTCCCCCAGGAGCACAAAACACACACACAATGCAGACAGAATTGAGGGCCAGATGAGCTGATGTGGACGTGAGGCACAGTTAGGAGCTGGGACTGAAGCAGAATTGGAAAGAGATGGACTGAGCTGGCCTCACCTGACAGGAAAGGAAAGTTGCTGCCAGGGAGTCTTGGAAAGATCATTTTGGGGGTGTGGGGGCGTGTGAAAACAGTCTGCGAAGGCCCGGGGCAGTGCTGTTTGGGGACTTAGAGGGGGTCTCTCTAGCTCTTTGTTCCTGGCCGAGAACCTTGGCTACCCACTCAGCTCCCCGTGTTGCCTGGCACTGATGACATCGTATTGTTATCCGATAGTTTGAGAATTGTCATTTTCACACAGCTATCCCTGTGGGGAGGAGCTGTATGGATAGGGTGGTGGTGGAATCTGGACCCGTCCCTAGAAGTCACACACATCCTTTGCTACTCAGGAGGACAAGAATCTGGTTCATGGGAATGTATGTGGCCGGAACGTCCTGCTGGCGCGGCTGGGGCTAGAGGAGGGTACCAGCCCCTTCATCAAGTTAAGTGATCCTGGCGTGGGCCAAGGTGCCCTCTCCAGGGAGGGTGAGTTCTGGAGTGGGGCTGGGCATAGGGTGGCCTTCCCCTGCTCTTTCTGCCCTCACTGATCTCTAACCTGTGCTCCCCAGAGCGGGTAGAACGCATCCCCTGGACAGCTCCTGAGTGCCTGTCTGGAGAGACCAGTAGCTTGGGTACTGCCACGGACATGTGGGGTTTTGGTGCCACCCTTCTTGAGATCTGCTTTGATGGGGATGCACCCCTGCAGGGTCGTCGCCCCTCCGAGGTATGTCCTAAGGATTTTGGTGGACTCTTGAAGGGTTCTTTGGTTCATCTAAGTGGCTGAAAAGGTTTCCTAGAGAATGTTTCATTAAATGTAGACTTTTGCTCATGAGCAGGGCTAGGAAGTGCAACCTTGATTCCAAACACAGCTTTTGCAGAGGCCTGGGGGCATTAAAGGAGCTGAGCTGAGGGCAGGGAGGAAAGATTGAACCGCCTGGGGGACCTGCTCCAACTTTGCAGAGCCAGCCGGACTTGGCCCTGATTCCTGTAAAGATTACGGCTCCAGCTGCCTTCTCTGTAAAGTGGGCATAAAAAAGACCAGGTTCTGGTCTGAGCCAGCCATACCACTTGGCTGTGCCTTTTGGGGAAGGTGTGGGCAGAATGGGAGGCTCACTGTCTGGGGTCATCACCCCCACAGAAAGAACGATTCTACACAAAGCAGCACCAGCTGCCCGAGCCCTCATGCCCAGAGCTGGCCACACTCACCCGCCAGTGCCTGACCTACGAACCAGCACAGCGGCCATCATTCCGCACCATTTTGCGGGACCTCACCAGGCTGCAGCCACAGAGTGAGCCAGGGCCCTGGGGGTTGGGTGCGCAGCTGGAGTTCCTGCCAGTGCAGGCACTGCCCATCCAAAGTCTGCACTGGGGTGTTTTGACTCACCTAAAGGTGTCCAGGTGAGAGGGATGCTGGCGAGCAGGGACCAGTCATGTGATACTGTTTGGGAAAGACCACGGTCTAACTGAAGGCCTGGGCTTTTCCAGATCTAGTGGGTATCTCCGCTGTGAACGCAGACTCATCAGCATCAGACCCCACAGTTTTCCACAAACGTTATTTGAAAAAGATCCGGGATTTGGGTGAGGTGAGAGCTAGGCTGGGGAGCTGGAGTGGGAGTGGATGGCTGGGGCATAGGTTAGCGATGTCGGGGTGGGGTTTGGAGAGCTGGAGGAAGGGGGAGGTCTAGGATGTTTGAGAACAGTTTGGAGGGCCAGTCATGGTAGGCAGGCCTTCACCACTCACCGTTGGGGCAGGAGCGGGTGGAGCTCTGGGTCTGAGGCCAGCATCTGTGTATCAAATTCCAAGCCAGCCTGTGCTCCATAGTGTGATTCTCTCAAGCAAACAAACAGAGAGAAAGATGGGGAGACTCCTCGGTTTTGGGAGAAGGGAGTTCATTGGGCCTAGCAAGCTCTACCGCCTGGTTCTGACTGACCTGCCCACTTCTGCCAGGGTCACTTTGGCAAGGTCAGCCTGTACTGCTATGATCCAACCAATGATGGCACTGGCGAGATGGTGGCTGTGAAAGCCCTTAAGGAGGGATGTGGTCCCCAGCTCCGCTCAGGCTGGCAGCGGGAGATCGAAATCCTGCGGACCCTGTACCATGAACATATTGTCAAGTACAAAGGCTGCTGTGAGGACCAAGGTGTGCCAGGCCATGGTGTGTGGGTGCAGGGCCTAACCATCCTGGCTCAGTTGCCGTAGGGGTGTGGCTAGGTAGCCTTCTTAGTTGAGGGTGTTGCCTACCGGGGCCAGGATGAACAGGAGCCCCCCACCCCCACCTTCCTAGCACAGGAACAGGGTTCTACATGGGTCCCTCTTGTCCATGGACCTGCCCTAGTGTACACGGGGTACACGGGTCTTGGTTCTGTCCCCCCCCCCCACGCCGATCTGTGCAGTGCTCAGAGCTCCAGGATACTGGGATTCCAACCCTCTGTCAACTTCCGGCCCCTATGGTCTCTTCCTGACAGGAGAGAAGTCTGTACAGCTGGTCATGGAATACGTCCCCCTGGGCAGCCTTCGGGACTACCTGCCACGGCACAGCGTTGGGCTGGCTCAGCTCCTGTTGTTTGCTCAGCAGATCTGTGAGGTGGGATGGCCCCGCCTCTCGTTCCAGAGCGGACCACCCCTGCTTCTGTCGGTCCTGAAGGGGGTCTATCCTTGTCCATGCTCTGCTCTTGCTCTTGGACTGGACTCTTTTTCACTTTGTGTCCAGGTTACCTGGCCACACCCCCATAAGCCTCACCCCTAATCCCTAGTTTCCTTATGACTGAACCCACCCACCTTTTCTTGGCTCTTCCCACTAATCCTCCCAAACACCAACACCAAATTTAGCCTACCTTGCCTGGCCTAGTATCTGCAAGCCCCATCCCAAACCCTGTAGAGGGTTAAATATTTCTAGACCCGTCCAGCTCTGCTTGGCCCCGCCCACCGACCCCACATCTTCTTAGTTGCGCCCTAGCCTAACTTGCCCCCAAAGCCCCACTCCTAACCTTGTAGAGATTTGCACATTCCTAAACTCACCCACCTTTGCTTGACCCCACCCCTTACAACACCCTCCTTGCTGGCCTCGCCCCAAGCCCCGCTCTGGCTCCTTCTTTTGCTTGCTCAGGCCGAAGCTGAGCCTGACTCGCCCTGCCCCACCCCAGGGCATGGCCTACCTGCATGGGCAACACTACATTCACCGAGACCTAGCCGCGCGCAATGTGCTTCTGGACAATGACAGGCTGGTCAAGATTGGAGACTTTGGCTTAGCCAAGGCAGTGCCTGAAGGCCACGAGTACTACCGCGTTCGCGAGGACGGGGACAGCCCGGTGTTCTGGTGATCAGGAGTGGATACAGTCGGGGAGTGGGGGGAGAGGGAGGAAACTCTGGGATGCAGAGGGGAGTTGGGCGGGGCCTAGGTATGGAAGGGGCAGGACTAAAGCCTTGGTTTAGTTAAATCTGAAACCCAACTAGATTCTCAGGGCTCCTCTGACTGGATGTGAACTGCAGGTCCAACCAGCCAGTCCTGAGCCTCCTCTGTCTCCAGGTATGCCCCGGAATGTCTGAAGGAGTGCAAATTTTACTATGCGTCAGATGTCTGGTCTTTCGGAGTGACCCTGTACGAGCTGTTGACCTACTGTGACTCTAGGCAGAGCCCCCCCACGGTGAGCGACAGCTACCACACTCTATCCTTGTGTTTGCTGGGGAAGTTTCTAGAAAAGCAGGCATTTCAAGTTCAGCCCCTCAACACAGGCAGGCTCTTCACTAGCCTGTTCAGCCTTGCCTGATTGTGAAGGTATTGCCTGGCAGTGTGGGAGCTGTTTTGTTTCCGTGGAGTTTGTCTGAATGGTTCTTTTTCACCTGTTTATTGTGTGTTGTTGTGTGTGCCCACATGTCACAGCACACACATGGAGGATGGGGGGGGGGGGTTCAGTACCACAGTACCAGATATATAAAGTGAGGGTGCCTGTCCCGGAACTAGCTCTTGTAGACCAGGCTGACTACCACCGCCCGGCAAGGGGAAGGTTTTTAATTGTAAACATGAGGCCTATGGAAGAGTCCAGAGCAGGGGAAGAAAGCAGAGGACTGGACATGTCCAGTAGACTGAACTGGGCCATGGTGCTGAGCAAAGAAAAGAGTTAACTGAGAGATGGTCCCAAGAAGCCACCAAAGCCGGGCGGTGGTGGCGCACGCCTTTAATTCCTGTCTCAAAGGACTAGGACAGAGAGGCATAGATAGAATGGGACGTCTTTGTCGCCCTCCAGCCTCCCCTTGTCTGTGCACACTCCATGTACATGCACGGGCACACACATACCTGGGACACGGGTTCGTGGCTTGTGCAATAGTTGCTGTCAATTGTGCCGCAGAAATTCATGGAGCTCATCGGCGTCACCCAGGGCCAGATGACCGTGCTGAGGCTCACGGAGCTGCTAGAGCGAGGAGAGCGGCTGCCTCGGCCTGACAGGTGTCCGTGTGAGATCTATCTCCTCATGAAGAACTGCTGGGAGGCAGAGGCCTCCTTCCGGCCCACGTTCCAGAATCTTGTGCCTATCCTCAAGACAGCCCAGGAGAAGTACCAAGGCCAGGTGCCTTCAGTGTTCAGTGTGTGCTGACGGTCAAGGGTGTCGGGATAGATGGGCCCCACAGAGAAGCCTCCACACGCTCTACACCTTACTCTTGCCCGTAAACCCCTATCAGTGAACGGACAACTTTTCCTTCCTTGACCATGAACCTGAACGGACCCTGGATGTGCAGAAGGGCCAAGTGGATCCTCGAGTCTTTCATTTGGGTCTGTCCATCGTCACAGTGGAGACCCATCATCTTTACCAGCTGGGAGGAAACTGTTTGCTTTGCTGGACACCCGAGGGCTTTGGGGTCCATATTCAGCAAGGTGGCACGGCTGGTGTGCAGATAGAATGAGACTTCAGAAGAAGCTGGACACTTCTGATCACCCCTCAACCACCAGCTAAGCTGGGGTCTGACTGGCAAAGCCTGTGCTTAGCAGCGGGGAAGACCTGGGTTCCTTCCCTAGCAACCAAGCCACTAGCTAGATCAGTTCCCGATAGACAGAAGGCACCCGATAACTGCTTACTGGAGGCTGGGGAGATTGCTCAGTCAGTGAAGCACTTACAGAAGTGCTTGCTTTGCAAGCGTGAGGATGTGAGTTCAATTCCCAGCTTGTCCCAGTACTGGGGAGGAAGAGACAGAAACTCCCTGGGGCTCGCTCACTGGCCAGCAACTTAGTCCATTCAGTGACACTCAGGCCAGTGAGAGTCCCTGCCTCCAAACAACGGTGCCTCAGGAAGAGTACCCAGAGTTGTCCCCTGACCTCTGCACAAACACATGGCCACACACCTGCGTATGCACTTGCTTACACACTCACAGGAGGGCCATCTGTCACACATGGAGGTCCTGTGTGACCTCAGGTAAATGTCTTGATCTCTGGGCCTCATGTCTGAACTGTGGGGATGGTCAGCCTTTCTACCTCATAGGACTGATAAAGAGCACTGATGGTTGTGCTTAAACTGCTTAGGAGGAGACGCAGATAAGTGTTCAATAAATGTTTATTACCATTCTGGTGTTTTCGATGAAGAGGTGAGATTGGGACAGGCAGTAGGAGTAGATGCAGTTGTGAGCAGCAGAGGGTTTCTAGACGCCATGGGTGCTGGGCATGGTGGGCTGGGCATGGCAACACAAACTCTTCATCCTCACTGGCAGGATGGGCTGTGGGCGGTGTGCTCAGAGGTAGAGCTCCTGCCCGTTGTGCACAGGGCCCTTGATTCTGTCCCAAGGGCCACAAATGGATTATAAGGTTTTTTTTGTTTGTTTTTGTTTTTCGAGACAGGGTTTCTCTGTAATTTTGGAGCCTGTCCTGAAACTCTCTGTAGACCAGGCTGGCCTTGAACTCACAGAGATCCGAGTGCTGGGATTAAAGGTGTGCACCAACACCACCCGGCCAGAAATGAGTTCTTAAGCCACATAAAGCCATAGGGATGGCCTAGTTTACAAAGCGGGAAGCACACTTGTGCTGCAGCTATCATGGACATGTGCCATTGCTTGCTGTTTAATGGACTGGGGGTGTTGGCACCGTGTCTGTCAGCCCAGGTTCTGTCAAGATATATTGAACTCGCTGTCCCACTACCTCAGTGCCCCAGCCTCCAGGAGACAAGGCCATATCACCAAGCCCAGTCACGCACAATCTTGTTTAAAAAATTTGAGAGCTGAATTTGATGGAGCACGCCTTTATTCCCAGCACTCAGAAGGCAGAGGCTGATAGGTCTGTGTGAGATTCAGGTCAGCCAGGACTAGAGAGTGCGACCTTGCCTGAAAAAATTCACTGTTGGGGCTGGAGAGATGGCTCAGCGGTTAAGAGCATTGCCTGCTCTTCCAAAGGTCCTGAGTTCAATTCCCAGCAACCACATGGTGGCTCACAACCATCTGTAATGAGGTCTGGTGCCCTCTTCTGGCCTGCAGACATACACACAGACAGAACATTGTATACATAATAAATAAATAAATATTTTTTAAAAAATTCACTGTTGCTGAGCGAAGGTGGTACACGCCTTTAACCCCAGCACTCGGGAGGCAGAGGCGGGTGGATCTCTGAGTTCGAAGCTGGCCTGTTGTACAGAGGGAGTTCCAGGACAGGCTCCAAAGCTACAGAGAAACCCTGTCCCAAGAAACCAAAGTCACTGTTTCATCAGTGCCAAGGCAACTTCCTCAAAGACTCATTTCTTTACTCGCCCGCTGTGTTTCTTTACTCGCCTGCTGTAGTTTTTTTTTTTTTTAAATATTTATTTATTATGTGTACAATATTCTGTCTGTGTGTATGTCTGCAAGCCAGAAGAGGGCACCAGACCTCATTACAGATGGTTGTGACCCACCATGTGGTTGCTGGGATTTGAACTCAGGACCTTTGGAAGAGCAGGCAATGCTCTTAACCGCTGAGCCATCTCTCCAGCCCCCGCTGTAGTTCTTTACTCACCCGCTGTAGTTTGGTGCATGGAGGATTTTTGCCAAAGGCCTGGGACCTGCTCACGCCAAGCCGCTCTCCTCACCGTTTCAGAATCCTTCTGTTTCTCGGTTGCACTAGTTTCTTTTTTTCCATCACAACCTATTTGTGGTTGGAACCAGGTGTGCGGCAGGTGTCCTGCAGGCCAGCTTCATGTCTGTTACACAGCATTCTGCCAGCCAGCATTCACCTGTCTCATTCACTTCTTTCTGGGCAGGGTTCCTTCCACAGGGAGTGCCCAAGACTTCCTTGGTTTTAACTTCAAGAGGTTTTTGTTTGTTTGAGACTGTTTCTCTGTGTAACAGCCTTGGCTGTCTTGGAACTCATTTTATAGATCAGGCTGGCCTTGAACTCACTAACATCTGCTTACCTCTGCCTCCAGAGTGCTGGGATTAAAGGCATGTGCCACCATTGTCCATCTCCTGCAAGAGGTTTTAAAAGATTGATTTATTTTTATTATGTGTACGAGAGTTTTGCCTGCATGTATGTAAGTGTACCACACAAATGCCTTATGCCTGATGAGGCCAAAAGAGGGCAGCAGATCCCCTGGAACTTGAGTTATAGGAAGTTGTGAGCTGCCTTGCGGGTGCTGGGGATCTAACCCCACCCTTGGGAAGAACAGCCAGTGCTGATAACTTCAGAACCAGCTCCTCAGCCCTCTAGTGTTATTCTTTAATCTGAATGTTTTGTGTGATGTGTGTGTGCATGCAATGTGTGCATACATGTGATGTGTGCATACATGTGATGTGTGCATGCATGATGTGTACATATGATAATGTGCATGTGCTGCTACGTGCTTGTGTGCATGTGATTTCTGAATGCATGTGTGCATGTGATAGTAGTCATTGTGTGTGCGCATGTGTGATGTGTGCATTGCTGCTGTGTGCTTGTGTGGATGTGTGTGTGCATGAGTAATGTATGCGTGTAATGTGTGCATGTGATAATATGCATGTGCTTGTGCGCATGTGATGTATGCAGGAGTGATGTGTGTGCTGCTGTGTGCATGTGTGTGTGCATGTGATATGTGCATGGATGTGCTGTACTGCTTCTGTGACAATGTTGCGTAGTCCTAACTTTTTGCCTTGTTGGAGGCAGGGGACAGCGTTCCTTTTTTAAAAAAAAAAAAAAAAGACAAAGTCCCTCTATGTAGGCAACTATCCTGAAACTATGTAGCATGTAGACCAGGCTGTCATGGAACTCACAGATTTACCTGCTCCTGCCTCCCGAGTGTTGGGACACCACACCTGGTCTGAGATAGTGTCTCTTGATCACTGCTGTGTATCCAGGGCTCAGTAGCCTGCCAGCTTCTTAGGAGTCTCCCGTCTCTGCTCCCATTTTGCCATAGAAGCACTGAAATTAAAAACATGTGTTACAGGGGCTGGAGAGATGGCTCAGTGGTTAACAACACTGGCTGCTCTTCTAGAGGACCCGAGTTCAATTCCCAGCACCCACATGGCAGCTCATAGTTGCCTGGAACTCTAATTTCAGGGGATCTGACACCTTTACAGACACATACATACAGGCAAAACCCCAATGTACACGAAATAAATAAATCTTAGCCAGGCGGTGGTGGTAGCGGCGCATGCCTTTAATCCCAGCATTTGGGAGGCAGAGGTACGTGGATCTCTGTGAGTTCAAGGCCAGCCTGGTCTACAAGAGCTAGTTCCAGGACAGGCTTCAAAGCTACGGAAAAACTCTGTCTCAAAAAAACAAAAAAACAAAAAGAGAGAGAGAAATTTATTTTTTATTTTTTTATTTATTTTTTTTTAAGATTTTATTTATTTATTATGTATACAACATTCTGCCTCCATGGATGCCTGCAGGCCAGAGGACTCCAGATCTCATTACAGATGGTTGTGAGCCACCATGTGGTTGCTGGGAATTGAACTCAGGTCCTCCGGAAGAACAGTCACTGCTCTTAACCGCTGAGCCATCTCTCCAGCCCCCTTATTTTTTATTTTGTATCTGTTCCAAGGTGAGCAAATGAAGGTCAGAGGACAATTTGAGGAGTAGGTTCGGCCGGGCGGTGGTGACGCACGCCTTTAATCCCAGCACTTGGGAGGCAGAAGCAGGCGGATCTCTGTGAGTTCGAGACCAGCCTGGTCTACAAAGGGAGTCCAGGACAGGCTCCAAAACCACAGAGAAACCCTGTCTCAAAAAACCAAAAAAAAAAAAAAAAAAAAAAAAAAAAAAAAAAAAGAGTAGGTTCTTCAGCCTTTATATGTGTCCTGGGGATGGGACTTGGGCCATCAGTCTCTGAAGCAAATGGCTTTACCTGATAAGCCGTTCTGCTGGCCAGACTTCTCTTTTCTCTCTCTCTCTCTGTTTTGAGGCAGGTTTTCTCTTTGTAGCCAGGGATAACCTACAGTTCACAATCCCACCAGATGTCCCTCTCAATTATGAAAGCCCAAAGAAGACTGAGATGGGGCGGGGGAAGAGGAATGCCCACCTGGACCCTTGGGCCTTTCTCTGGAGAAGAGAGCGGCTACCTGGGCTAGTTAACAAGGATGCAGGAGAGTGGGTGAAGAGAAGGAGCTGGAGGTGTGGGACCCAGGCCCCACAACTGCTGTGGCAGGCACCGGGTTCCAGGAAAGTCCATAAGCTGACACCATCCAGGGAGGGCCAGCATCTAAAGGGAAGTACCAGACATTCCAACCATCAGATAAGATCACCTGATGTCCCTCAGCCCAGGACTCACCTATTCCCCTTTTGCCAAGCCCCCTAGACAAATGTCAGCCAATAGGGGTCCTGAACCCTGGAAATCCCCTCACCCCAATCTCTACTATAAAAGAAAAAGAAACCCTACCCTGACTTGTGGCTCTCTCTGCTCTCAACAGCTGTGTCAGATAGACCTAGGGTCCAAGCTTAAGCGTGACTAAAGGCTCTTTCCTTTTACATACAAGTGCAGACTCTGGTGGTCTTTGGGAGACCCCGTGATCTGGACATAACAGAGGCATGGCTCCTTAGTAGATTTCCCACTGCCTAGAATCTCCCAGTGAGGGTAGAGCCCCTTCCTAGAATCTTCCACCTATGGACTCTGAGCGTGGCCCCACGTATGAAACTCCATTCAGTCCCCTGTTGCTTGAGTCCAGGCACTCAACCCCAATTCACCAACACAACGAGATCAGGGTGGATAAAGAAGGAAGCCTGTCATAGGAATGTAGAGACAGCTTAGGAGTCTGCACTGTTCTTCAAGAGGATCTGAGTTCAGTTCCCGCACCCACGCCAGGTGTCTGCCAGCCAGCAGTAACTCCATCTCCAGAGACCACGACTCCTGTGCACACACTCACACATAGTCATTTTTTTTGAGACAGGGTTTCTCTGTGGTTTTTGGAGCCTGTCCTGGAACTAGCTCTTACAGACCAGGCTGGTCTGTGAGTGCTGGGATTAAAGGCGTGCGCCACCACCACCCGGCCTACACGATTAAATCTTAAAAACCAAACAGCCTAGCCGGGTGATGGTGACACACGCCTTTAATCCCAGCACTCGGGAGGCAGAGGCAGGCGGATCTCTGTGAGTTCGAGACCAACCTGGTCTACAAGAGCTAGTTCCAGGAAAGGCTCCAAAGCCACAGAGAAACCCTGTCTCGAAAAAACAAAAAAACAAAACAAACAAACAAAAAAAACAGCCAGTGAGTTTTCATACCTGTAACTCCAGCCCTGAAGAGGCTGAGGCCACAGTTCAAGACTATCCTGAGCTGCATGAGACCTCACTTAAAAAATGAGAAAAGAAGCTGGGCAATGGTGGCATACATCTTTAATACCAGCATTCAGGAAGCAGAGGCAAGTGGACCTCTGTGGGTTCAACATCAGCCTGGTCTACATGGTGAGTTCTAGGACAGCCAGACCCTGTCTCAAAACGTAACAAAAAAGGCAGCCAAGCATGGTGATGCACACCTTTAATCCCAGCACTTGGGAGACAGGAGCAGGCAGATCTCTGTGAGTTCGAGGCTAGCCTGGTCTACAAGAGCTAGTTCCAGGACAGGCTCCAAAGCTACAGAGAAACCCTGTCTGGGAAAAAAATAAATAGAAAAAACCCAGGCATGGTGGTGCCTACCTAAAATCCAACACCCAGGAAGCAGAGGCAGGAAGATGGCTGTAAGTTTGAGACCAGCCTTTTCTACATTGTAAATTTAGATTTAAAAGAAAAAGGAATGGCCCCTATGCCCCTGAGGTCATTGTGGCCGCTTCTTTTGAAGTTCTTGTCTGGGCCCTGAAGTCACCACTGCACCTAAGCTGTGCTGGAAGATGCACCCCCACATACACACGCTCCGTGCCATCAGCCTCTTCTGTCAGCATTTCCTATGGGAACATTTGGGACATAGCTGTACAACTGAGAACCCTCTCCACTTTCTGGTCCTCATCTGGCCCTGGCATCCCTGGTCCTAATCCTAGGGTCTCCAAAATAAGATTCAACCCGGACCTGTGAAATATTGTCCATAGGCTTTCGCCTCCTGCCTCCCTGCTGTCCCCACTGCCCTGCTCACAGGATCCTTCCTCTCACAGTTTAGCCACCATGACACCCCTCCAGTTGCTGATCTGCTGTCCCTAGGTGAGAATGGTCCCCTGGGCAGGGCTGGGATTCAGGGGTTGAAGAAAGCAGAACCTCCCACATCCTGCAGCTCCGGTCACTGGGAAGTCTTCCAATAGCTCAGATCTGATAAACGGCTCTCCAGGAGAAAGCGTTAGCTCCCTGGCCTCCCACTCTGCTTGTGGAGTCTACTCACCTGAATTTTTCTCTCTCCCAGTTGCCTCTACACACCCTGCATCTACCACTGCGGTCCCCTCTGCCAAAACGCTCTGGCTCACTTGGCAAAACTGCTTGATCCTCCAAGCCTGCCTTCCGCACCTCTCCTCCTCTTCCAGAAGTTTCCCTCTTCTTGGGCTCCCTCTCCCGCTCTCATTTTACTTTTGAGGCAGAGTTTTATATAGTCCTGGTCTATGCAAGCCAGACTGGCCTCAACTCACAGACAACTTGCTGCTACCTCCCAAGCTGAGCCCAGCTGACCTGCCTTCTCAGAAGCTGCTCAGAAGCTTTCTCAGCCTCCTGAGCTGTTGCCCTCAGTCCCTCCCTGACCGCTGCCACCAGGCTGGATTTACCACACAGAGCAGGGAATCTTTTGTTGTTGTTTTGCTGTTTGTTTGGCTGGTTGTTTGTTTGTTTGTTTTCTGAGATGGGTTTCTCTGTATAGCCTTGGCCTAGAACTCACCCTGAAGACCAGGGTGGCCTTGAACTCACAGATCTGCCTGCCTCTGCCTCTTGAGTGCTGGAACTAAAAGTAAGCATCACTACCACCTGGAGAGAGCAGGGAATCTGTATTTATTTATTTATTATATTTATTTATTTATTATGTATACAATATTCTGTCTGTGTGTATGTCTGCAGGCCAGAAGAGGGCACCAGACCTCATTACAGATGGTTGTGAGCCACCATGTGGTTGTTGGGAATTGAACTCAGGACCTTTGGAAGGGCAGGCAATGCTCTTAACCACTGAGCCATTGCTCCAGCCCGAGAGAGCAGGGAATCTTAAAATATGGCTTGAGGTGGAGCCTCTTACAGGTTTGGTTCTGGCACCAGAACACCATGGAATTTTTTCTCCAGGCAGTGGTAGGCCTTTAATCCCAACACTTGGTAAACAGAGGCAGACAAACCTCTGTGAGTTCAAGGCCAGCCTGGTCTACAAAGTGCATTCCAAGGCAGTCAGGGCTGTTACACGGAGAAACCCTGTCTCAAAAAAGAAGAGTCCTGGTCACACAGCCAGGACTGGAGGTGGCTAATAGCTCAGATGACCTCTATACTATCTGTGTGACTAAGACCACATCAGATCTTCTCCTAAGTCATCATG
The DNA here is from genome assembly GCF_950005125.1 of Chionomys nivalis. NCBI lineage: Eukaryota > Metazoa > Chordata > Mammalia > Rodentia > Cricetidae > Chionomys > Chionomys nivalis. Next base: position 20,573,486 of record NC_080089.1, on the reverse strand, counting down.
GTGACTTGAAAGAAAATGGCCCCAAAGAGAGTGGCCCTATTAGGCTTTGCTGTAGTGGATGTGGCCTTGTTGGCGGAAGTGTGTCACCATGGAGTCAGGCTTTGAGGTCTTATTATGCGCAGGCCACATCTAGAGTCTCACATCATTGCCCACTGCCTGTAGGACCAAGAAAGAGTTGCCATGGTCATGGTGTCTCTTCGTAGCAATAAAACCCTAGCTAAAGCTGGGCAGTGGTGGCGCCTGTGGGAACCTGGTCTACAGAGCAGGTTCCAGAACAGCCATGCTCAGGCAGTGAGGGAAACCATCTAAAACAGAAAGCTGGTGAAGAAGCAATTGAACAAAGGGGCCATGTTCCAGCCCCAGCAACACTCAGAAAGCAGAAGCAGGTGGATCTCTGTGAGTTTAAGGCCAGTCTCATCTCCATAGTGGGTTCCAGGCCAGTCAAGGATACACGGTGACACCTTATCTTCAAAATAAAACAATATGCTGGGCGGTGGTGGTGCATGGCTTTAATCCCAGCACTCAAGAGGCAGAGGCAGGCGGATCTTTGTGAGTTCGAGGCCAACCTGGTCTACAAGAGCTAGTTCCAGGACAGGCTCCAAAGCTACAGAGAAAAAATAAAGTAATAATAATAATATAATTTAAAAAATAAGTTTGAGTTGCCATGTGAATGTTGGAAATCACCCCCAGGTCCTCTGGAAAAGAAGACATCTGTCTAGCCCCTGCCTCTACTTCTTGAGTGCCGGGATGACAATGTACATCGCCATGCCCTGTCACGACCCTTGCCTACTATCCTTCCGGGGAGTTCTGGGCTGTCGAATGACATGGCTGTTCTACAGATGGCTCCAAGACTGACCGTGTTAAATGTCCCCAGTGCTTTGTGCGGAAAGACTGACTACTGTCAGTGTTAAAGCTCTGAGGGGAGGGTATGCTGGCAGCTGGGAGCCAAGTGATACCATAAATCATACAGCAGAACAAACTCATACAAGTGATTTACTGGAAGAAGCACAGGAGGGTGGCTGCCTTTGCTCAGGAGACAAGTAGGAAAGAACTGAGGCACGCTTATGTAATTTCTGGGCGCGGGGGGAGGGGCGCTTTCCAAGGTGTGTTGAGAATTGGTGGGATTCTGTGACCTGATCTTGAGCTTTCTTTGTAGGGCAGAACTTGGCTGTCTGGGGGTTGGGGCAGGGCTTGGCCGTTCACACACCATGAGGGTTTGGGTTTGGCCACTTATACCTCAAGGTGCTGACAGCCACCTCTTAAATTGCCCTGGGCAATGCAGCCCCAAAGTCCCAGCATGAGGGCTCCAGACATGAGGTGCCCATCAGGACCCCATTCCTTGTCAATATAAGCCACAATGGCACCTATCACTGTCAGGCAGTCAGTCCAAGGCAAGGGGTAGGAACACCGTTCTCATAATGATTAACATCCAAGGTATTAGGGGACCCTGCAAGCTCCGCAGGGGAAGTTTAGCAGGAGCCCAGGGGGCACATATTTACTTGGGTCTCTCTGTGCAGATCAGAGCTCTGGGTTGGTCAGCATCATAATAGGGTTGTTCATGCCCCAACAGGTAGTAATTGTTGCAGTGGCTTTTCTGTACATCTCCAGGATGCAGAACCAGAGTGGCAGCTACCACTTGAGAAACAAAAGCACCTCTGTGTCTCTCAGGCCACTGCAGTCTGAAGTCACAGTCCTGGAAGAGTTGTCCTGAGCTAGGGGGATCTTAGGTCAAGACTGATGGGTGATTGGGCTGTATCAGGCTCCCCATCAATAAAACCTTCAAATTGCATGGCCTGTGGTTTGATTTCTTTTTCTGAAAAACAAACAAACAAAAAACCACAACAGTTTATTTCAGTAAGTGAATCCAGAAAAATGTCTGAGAAACTTGTGTGATTATTATTGGTTAGCACTTGCCCATGCACTCCTGGAAACTGCTTTCTGCTGCTGGAGACCCTTGTCTGTCATTATCAGCAGCTCATCTTCTCCTTCTCAAGCTACTGCTTAGCCTTCTACTTCCTAGGCTATCTGTCTCCACAGCACCCCACCACATGATACGCCCGCTTCCTAGGCTGTCTCTAGGACCCCGACCACACGATGCTGTCTGCTTCCTAAACTATCTCTAGCACCACCTCCACGTACTATGGGGACTCAAACTCAGGTTGCTAAGCTTAGTAATAGGTGCTTTTTTACTTTTACTTTTTTGAGACTGTGTTTTCCTATGTAGACCAGGCTGGTCTGGGACTCAGATTCACCTGCCTAGGCCTTCAGAGTGATGGGACAATGGCAGGGTTTTGTTGTTGTTTGGGTTTTTTTTTTCTTTGAGACATCCAACATAGATATTTTGAAAATACTTTGACTTCATAATTTGGATCTAAGGATATGATACTTTGGAAAAGAGATTCTTCTTTTGTTTTCACAGATGATGACACCCTGCGGATTGCTTCCATCCCAATATGGTATGATAGACCACGCCCTCCTGAAAGGTTGCAGTGAACACCTTCAAAAAATTACTTTGCTCAACTGATGACTGAGAGGAACCTAGCACACAGGTTATACCATGAAAGACCTGATTAACAGCACCCCCATCCAGCAGGAAGCAGTTTGGAGAGAAATAATTGTGCCCATATTCCCAAATATTGTTTATAAATGTTTTTTTACATTTAAAGGAGGATATGATATAGATATGAATAATTTGCATCGGTATGAATTTGACTTTACGGATATAAATTTAAGGTCAATTTTGTTATATGTATATGTATTTCTGATCTTGATTAAGGTATTGTGATTGTGTAGTTCATTTAAAAATGTAATGTATAGCCGGGCGGTGGTGGCGCACGCCTTTAATCCTAGCACTCAGGAGGCAGAGGCAGGCGGATCTCTGGGAGTTCGAGGCCAGCCTGGTCTACAAGAGCTAGTTCCGGGACAGGCACCAAAGCTACAGAGAAACCCTGTCTCGAAAAATCAGAAAAAAAAAAAAATGTAATGTATACACTCGGGAGGCAGAGGCAGGCGGATCTCTGTGAGTTCGAGACTAGCCTGGTCTACAAGAGCTAGTTCCAGGACAGGCAAAAAAAAAAAAAAGTAATGTATATAGGTTGTTAATAGATAATCATCTATAATAGTCAAGTTTGTAGTCATGTTAGTTAGATTTTCTATTTTTTTTTTTTTTTTTGGTTTTTTCGAGACAGGGTTTCTCTGTGATTTTGGAGCCTGTCCTGGAACTAGCTCTTGTAAACCAGGCTGGTTTCGAACTCACAGAGATCCGCCTGCCTTTGCCTCCCAAGTGCTGGGATTAAAGGCATGTGCCACCATCGCCCGGCTTAGTTAGATTTTCTAGATGTGCATGGATATATTTTAGATAGGCATTCTTCATATCTTTCAAAGATTATAAGATATGGCATTTTAAATGTTTTAATAACTTAGGGTTTTTCATGACAATGAGACACGTCTGCTCCTGGCAGCACCAATCTACTTCAAGAAGAAGATGGGCATCGAAGAGGATCCTTATGGAGTTTGATAGCCATTTGGGCAAGAAACTGCTCTTGCCTGGACTGTTGCATAAACTGGACACAAAGAACCCGCAGAGAGAGGACGGCTGAACTTGCCTAAAGGTGAGATGATCTTTCGGGGTTCCTGATTCATGAGAGAGTCTGCGAGACATTCTGCAGGATACAGCAGATAGTGACTGAACTGCCTTTGAAATTTCCTGCTTCATGGAAATATCTCTGGATACCATGGACCTGTAGGCTGAAGATGGATGCCCCAACGGTACAGAGGAACTTTGGGTGACTGTCCAGGCAGCGAGATGTCTCTGTGATTTCTGGAGTTTTGTAAGTTGCTTACTTCTCATTTACTCAGGTAATATTATATCCTTCTGGAGTCTTTGATGGAGTTGAAGAATAGATAGTTATAGTTTTCCTTAGTTATGATAAAGATAAAATAGATGTAAATATTGTAACTGTAATTCTTACTTGATAACTGTTTTGTCATATGTAATTTTGCTATGTTAAAGTTAAAGCCTTCCTTTTTTGTTTATACAGAAAAAGGGGAGATGATGGAGGAAGGTCATTGGTTAAATAATAAAGAAAGTGCTTGGCTCTCATAGGTTAGAACATAGGTGGGTGGACAGCCCTGGCTGTCCTGGAACTCATTCTGTAGACTAGACAGACCTCAAGCTCAGAGATCTGCCTGCCTCTGCCTCCCGAGGGCTGGGATTAAAGTGTGTGTGTGTGTGTGTGTGTGTGTGAGAGAGAGAGAGAGAGAGAGAGAGAGAGAGAGAGAGAGAGAGAGAGAGAGAGAGAGAGAGAGAATGACATCAGAAGATCGCCTGCCTTTACATCCCGAGGGCTGAGATTAAAGGTGTGTGCCTCGTCTGCTCTTTCGACGGTTCTGCGGATAGGATTGATTTTCTCTCTCTTTTTTTTTTTTTGGTTTTTCGAGACAGGGTTTCTCTGTGGTTTTGGAGCCTGTCCTGGAACTAGCGCTGTAGACCAGGCTGGTCTCGAACTCACAGAGATCCGCCTGCCTCTGCCTCCCAAGTGCTGGGATTAAAGGCGTGCGCCACCACCGCCCGGCTGATTTTCTTTTTTTCGAGACAGGATTTCTCTGTAGCTTTGAAGCCTGTCCTGGAACTAGCTCTTGTAGAACAGGCTGGCCTCGAACTCACAGAGATCCGCCTGCCTCTGCCTCCCGAGTGTTGGGATTAAAGGCGTGCGCCACCACCACTGCCAGGTTAGGCTGGATTTTCATCACTGCCTTCCAAGAGCTCCTCGTTGCAGTTCCGCCCTTCCACTCAATGGCCAAGAGTGTGGGTGGGTAATGGGTGAGGAGAGCGGCACTCGATCCAGCCAATAGGCTGAAGGGGGCTGGGATAGAGGCGGGACTTCCACCAACCAATCAATATGCGCGCTCTCCTTGCCGCTCTATGTCGCTCCGCCCTGAGCTCGCTGGTCCCAGAAGGCGCCGGGTTTCCCAAGATGGCGGCCGACGTGTCCGTTACTCACCGGCCGCCGCTCAGCCCGGAGGCGGAGGCCGAAGCGGAAACTTCCGAGACCGCCGATCGCCGAGCGCCTGAACAAGAGCTGCCGCCGCTCGATCCGGAAGAGATCCGGAAACGCCTGGAACATACTGAGCGCCAGTTCCGTAACCGCCGCAAGATACTGATCCGAGGCCTCCCGGGGGACGTGACCAACCAGGTATTGGGGGGGGGGGGAGCTGAGAGCGTGGCGGGAAATACCACGGTGCGCGTGCGCAGGGGGTTACCAGGCAATACCAAAGCTGCTGCGTCCCGGGGCTTTGCCCAGAACTGTATCCTCTCCCGGGTTCGGGAGACATTAAGAACGAGGTGGAAAGGGCATGGTCAGGAAGGGCAAAAACCCAACTACGGGCCAGCGTTGCTAGGGGCGACTACCGGGCTTGGGCGAGACCAAGTGTTTGAAGGGGGCAGGTAGTTTCAGGGGGCGGGCAGCTGTGTAGGGGGACTGAATGGATTGATTGAAGTAGAGAATCCAACTGGCCCACGCAGTAGAGGGAGTACTTTCCCTATTCTGCCATCGGGTGGCAGGAGCTCAGATCTGGATTTCAGGATTAGAATATGGCCTTTCTCATCAAGGATGATTTTACACCTTTAAGAGGTAGACCCGGAAGTTGGAGCTGCATCCCTCGAAAGGCCTACTAGAATTGATTTGATAGTACTTCTTTTTCAAGACAGGATTCTTCTCTGTGTAGCAGCCCTAGCTGTCCTGGAACTAGCTCTGTAGACCAGGCTGGCAATGAACTCAAAGAGATCCATCTGTTTCTGCCTCCCGAGTGCTGGGATTAAAGGCGTGCGCCACCACCGCCCGGCTAGAATTGATTTGAAAAAATAAAATCTTCTCCCTTCGATGGGAACCGGCTGGGTGTGGGGTGGTGGTAGAATGGTGTATGCTGTGGCACTTCCCTATGGCTAATCTTGTCTGCCGGGACCTACATGGAGCAGGGCGTGCAATGCTCTTTGGACCCAAGAAAGTCGTATCTATGTTGCCCTGCCTGGTGGTGGTGGGATAGGCCCTTTCTCCTTGCTGCTAAGAATCTGCTCACTGGCTCACCCTAATTCCTACTCCTGTGTGGGCACATGACTATTACAGCTCCAGAGGTGTGGGGAACATGATATGGGGACAGATCTGGAGTAGACACCAGTGTGCATGGTCTGGTGCATGACTGGAACTGCTGGCCCTATCTCATTGGGCTCAAACATAGGTCATCAGGTGCAAGCAGGCTGGGCAACTTGCCCAGGAAGCCAGCATTTGTTAACAGCGGCCCTGTCAACATGAGGGAGTTTGGGTGACCTGTGCAACCAACCACATGGTGTATGGTTGTAAAGTGCGTGGAGTCCCTGTTCAGATATCCCAGGTAACATGCCTCCTGTCCGCCTGATAACTTGTGTGGTTAGCCTCTTACAGCCTCAGTGTCCTTGTGTACAAAATAGATAAGTGATTAGCTGTAAAATTGTTGGGACCTTCCATAGGGAATCAGACAAGTTGGGTAACTTCCCTGAAGGCATTTGTTTGAGTTGTTGGTGTTCTTAGCATGTAATCTTCAGCCTTGCCTTTCACAGCCTTGGGTAGAAGATAGTTGTTACCGTAAAATTCAGATGTTCGTTTATCTACATGTATGACGGGTCCACCTACAGGCAGGCCTGGCTAGTGACTCCTCGCTTCTGTGTTTCTGCAGGAAGTACACGATCTTCTGAGCGACTACGAACTCAAGTACTGTTTCGTGGACAAATACAAAGGGACAGGTTTGTGGGCCATGGGTGGACCAGGGCAAGGATGACAGTCCCCAGTGGTGACAGGAGGGTCCTGGCTCAGCATTTGTTCTCCTGATCTGTGGGTCCCATATTGTCCTAGAGGATGCACTCAACAGGAACTCCTGTCTGATCCTTGTCCTGGCTGTCCATTTAATTTTTTTTGTTTTTTTTTTTGTTTTTTTTTTTTTTTTCTTTTTTTTCTTTCACCACTATACTAACGAGGATCCATTTAATTTTTTGAGACAGGGCCTCACTATATAGCCCTGGCTGACCTGAAAGTCACTAGTAGATCAGGTTGGCCTTGGTCTGTAGAGATCACCTTCATTGCAGTTTATTTATTTATTTAGTGTGTGTAGGTGTGAACACGAGGAACAAACGTGGAAGTTCGAGGATTATAGGTGCTTATGAGAGTATGCATAAACTCCCGTGAGTCTGGGAATGGAACTCAGGTGGTTGGTTAGGCATGGCAGCAGGCTCCTTTACCCAACCTTATTTTTCCTTTTTTTAAGGCATGGACTTACTCTTTAGCCCAGTAGCCCAGGTTGCATGGACTTACTCTGTAGCCCAGGTTGTCCTGGAGTTCTTGACGTAGCCCCAACTAACATGAAATGTGTAGTAGTAATCCTTAGCTTCTACCACTCCTTGGGGTTTTGTGGGTTGTTTTTTAAGTTATCTTTATTTAACATGTATAGTTATTTTGCCTGCACACCATTTGCATGCCTGGTGCCCATGGCGGCCAAAAGAGGACACCAGATTCTGTGGAAACAAAGTGGTAGAAGGTTGTGAGCTGCCATGGAGATGTTGGGAACCAAATCCAGGTCCTTGCTAGAGCAATAAGTGCTCTTAACAGCAGAGGCATAGCTTCAGCTCCAGGTCTCATAAACCAGACTAGAGTCATGTATCACTGTGCTTGGCTCCAGCACTGTTCTTTGTGTCCCTTCATAACCCAGGCCCACTGGCCACTCCACTCTGTCACTGTAGGCTGAGGCTGGCACATTTGCACACACATGGAATGGTCAGCCCTAGGTCCATAGGATAAGACTTGGCAGTGTTGGTCTCCTGTGTGAGGCCATCAGTGCATGTTTGTGCTTCCCAGCGTTGGACCAGGTGTGGAAAACATCTAGAACCATCTCTGACAATGTATTGTGGAGAAGAACCAACACTTGAAAGTTGGGCTAGAGGATCAGAAGCTCAGTTTCCTTGGCTACGGAATGCTGTTTGTTTTTGTTTTTCTGAAATGGTTTCTCTGTAGCTTTGGAGCCTCTGCTGAACTAGCTCTTGTAGACCAGGCTGGCCTCGAACTCACAGAGAACCGCCTGCCTCTGCCTCCTAGTGCTATTAAAGGTGTGCGTCACCACTGCCCAGCCTGTATTTTTAACTTTTTTTTTCTTGATTTTTGTGAGGGCTCGGTGTGTATTATGCTGGACCTTAAATTTAGGGCCTTACATACGCCAGAAACGTGCTCCACTGTAGATATTATCTAGTCCTGATCTCTCTCTCTCTCTTTAATGATTTTTCCAGACAGGGTTTCACTGTGTAGCTTTGGAGCCTGTCCTGGAACTCACTTTGTAGACCATGCTGCCATTAGAGGCGGGCTGGCCTCTTGTGTGGTGCTAAAGATGAATACTCTTAATGCTGAACTACATCCCCAACTCTCAGTGCGTCAGGTAGTCAGGGATGGCCTTGAATTTCTGATCCTCCTGCTGCAGTCTAACACTGAAGTAGGTCTGCTCTGTCACGCCTGGTCTATAGACAGAACTCAAGGCCTCATACCTGCTAGGCAAGCACTCTACCAACTGAGCTGTGTTTTCATTTCCAGCCCTGAGTTTTTTTTTTTTTTTTTTTTTTTGGTTTTTCGAGACAGGGTTTCTCAGACCAGGCTGGTCTCGAACTCACAGAGATCCACCTGCCTCTGCCTCCCAAGTGCTGGGATTAAAGGCGTGCGCCACCACCGCCCGGCTTAAGACAGAAGAATCTCACTAGATAGCCCAGGATGACTTTGAACTCTGTCCCCAGTCTTGCAAATGCTGGGATCACAGACCTGTGCTACTATTCCCCACCCACAACCTGGCTCTTGGGCTGCTAATCTGGGCCTGTTTATTCTACCAAAAGTGGTAGATGTGAGGGTTAACCTGTTCTCATTTGACAGATGAGAAAGTTGAGGTGCCAGAACTTTTAAGGGCTTGGGGCTGGAGTGATGGTTCAATGGTTAAGAGCACTGGTTGCTCTTCCAGAGGCCCCAGGTCAGTGCCCAACACCCACAGGGTGGGTCACAAGCAAGCATCTGTAACTCCAGTTACAGGGGATCTGTCACCCTCATCTGACCTCCACAGGCACCAGGCATACATGCAGGCAAGCATTCACATAAAATACAACTTAAAAGCTAGGAAGTGGTCACGCACACCTTCAATCCCAGCACTCTAGAGGCAGAGGTGAGCAGATCTCTGAGCTCTACAAAGAACTGCAGGACAGCTAAGGTAACCATTAACTTGGATGTCACCTGAGTGACACACTGGCAGAGCCATGTGCACAGTGAATAACTGCTTAGGTTATGAACTGCTCTGGGGAGATGTCAGGGACAGGAGCTGGTGGAAATGCAAGGCTCCAGCTGGCCAGTTTGTGCTTGCCATTGGCAGTTGATGTGTTACTGGTTAGAGGGCCTCGGCTAGGGAGTCAGAAGTCCACTCTGACCTCAAGTCCTCTTGTGCCTTGCAGCTTTCGTGACCCTGCTGAATGGGGAGCAGGCTGAAGCTGCCATCAGCGCCTTCCACCAGAGCCGACTTCGAGAGCGGGAGCTGTCAGTTCAGCTGCAGCCTACAGATGCTCTGTTGTGTGTGGCCAACCTGCCACCCAGCCTGACCCAGGCACAGTTTGAGGAGCTGGTGCGGCCCTTTGGCAGCCTGGAGCGCTGCTTCCTAGTGTACAGTGAGCGGACAGGTCACTCTAAGGGCTATGGCTTTGCAGAGTACATGAAGAAAGACTCGGCTGCCAGGGCCAAGTCTGATCTGCTGGGTAAGCCACTGGGCCCCCGCACACTGTATGTGCATTGGACAGATGCTGGGCAGCTGACCCCTGCCTTGTTGCACTCCCGGTGCCTCTGTGTGGACCACCTGCCACCTGGCTTCAATGATGTGGATGCCCTGCGCCAGGCACTGTCAGCGGTCTATACCCCCACCTTCTGTCAGGTAGGTCCTGGGCCCTTTGATGGAGCCGTCACAGTTTTGAATGCAGCTCTTGGGAGAGGGTCTGTGGTATGGTGGTTGAGAGCCCAAGTGTGTTGCAAAGGTCTGAATGCAATCCTCAGCTCAGCCATTGTAAGTTGGGTGGGAGTCCTGCTCCACTCAGTACTTATGCCATGTAGCCCAGACTAGCCTAAAAAAACCACCGTCCTCTTGCCTAAACCTCATGATGCCAGAATTATGGGTAGTGTGGCACATGGCCTGGCTTATGTTTGTTCGTTATTTTGTTTTTTGAGGCAGCATCTCATGTAGCCCATACTGACCTGAACTTGGTATGTAGCAAGGATGAGCTTGAATTCCAGATCCTCCTGGCTCTACTTAAAAGTAGGGCATGCTCCACCATGCTAGGTTTATGTGGTGCAGGGATTGTAATTCCCTAGGGCGTCCTGCATTCTAGACACGTATTCTACCTGCTCAGCCCTAGCCCTCATCAACGGCTTCATGATCCTCTGTGGGCTCCCAGCAGCGAGCCAGGGCTCAGCAAGTCCCTCTGTCTGCACCTTGGTCTCGCTCTCTCTCATCCTCCCACACCCTTTTTCTAGATAGGTCTCCTTTTTTGTTTTTGGTTTTGGTTTTTTTTTTTTTTTTTTTTTTTGGTTTTTCAAGACAGGGTTTCTCTGTGATTTTGGAGCCTGTCCTGGAACTAGCTCTTGTAGATCAGGCTGGTCTCGAACTCACAGAGATCCGCCTGCCTCTGCCTCCCGAGTGCTGGGATTAAAGGCATGCGCCACCACCGCCCGGCTAGACAGGTTTCCTTTTTTGTTGTCGTTTTGTTTTGGGTTTTTTTGTTTTTGTTTTTCAAGACAGGGTTTCGCTGTAGTTTTAGAACCTGTCCTGGAACTAGCTCTTGTAGACCAGGCCGGCCTCAAACTCTGAAACCACTGCCCGGCAACAGGTCTTACTTTGTAGCCCTGACTAGCCTGGAACTTAGACATCTACCTGCATTTGCCTCCTAAGTGATGGGATTAAAGACATGCATCACAGTACTTTGCCTAGAGAAGCTAAATATTAAAAGTGTCTTAGCCAGCAGTGGTGGCACACGCCTTTAATCCCAGTACTTGGGAGGCAGAGGCAGGTGGATCTCTGAGTTCGAGGCCAGCCTGGTCTACAAGAGCTAGTTCCAGGACAGGCTCCAAAGCAACAGAACAACCAAAAAAAGAAAAAGAAAGGAGGGGGTGGCATCTGTCTTAGTTAGGGTTCCTGTTGCTGTGAAGAGACACCATGACCATGGCAACTCCTATAAAGGAAAACATATACTTGAGGTGGTAGGTTTCTGTTTCAGAAGTTTTAGTCCATTGTCATGGTGAGACATGGTACTGACTACGTCTTAATCAGAAGGCAACAGGAAGTCAGCTGTGACACTGAGAGTGGCTTGAGCATATGAGGACTCAAAGCCCACCCCACAGTGACACACTTCTTCCAACAAGGTCTTTCTACATAGCCTTGACTGACCAGGACCTCACAGTGTAGACCAGGCTGGTCCTGAACTCACAGAGAGCCACTTGACTCTGCCTCCTGAGTATTGGAATTAAAAGCGTACGCCGCCAAACCAGGCTGTGATATGGTTTTAAATCCTAGCACTGCAGAAGTAGAGGCAGAAAGTTCTCTGTTCAGTGTCAGCTTGGGCTACATAGGGAGACCCCCTATCTTTTAAAAAAGGTAAGAAAACTGGGTGAGGGCTTCACCTGCCTATGCACACAAGCAGGAGAGTTGCTGTGGAAATACACTCAGGAACAGTCCTTCTCAGCTGAGAACAGCGTGGGGACATGTCACATGTTTACTGTGCCCAGTTCTATGCTTAGATTCGCATTGTTTTTCTTGCCTGGCTTCTCTGTGGGAGCTAGGAACTAGACTTGGGTCTCATGGACTGGTGCTTACCTGCTGAGTCATCTCTCTAGCTCTACTGACTTAAGTTGCTTTTTTGTTTGTTTGTTTCTTTGTTTGTTTCTTTGTTTGTTTTGGGGTTTCACTGTGTAACAGCCTTGGCTATTCTAGAACTAGTGTTGTGTTACCAGGCTGGCCTTAAAATCAGAGATCCTCCTGCCTCTGGCTCTTGAATGCTGGGTTTAAGGTGTGCGCCACCACCACCTAGTGACTTCTTTTTCTTTTTTTGGCAGAGCAAGGGCTGATATTTTATTTCTTTTGAGAGAAGTTATCATGATATAGCAAAAACTATTTTGAAATTTGCTATGTAGTCCACACCAGCTTTGAACTCTTAACTTTTTTGACTTTATGTTTACAGAGTGCTACGGTTACAGGGAACGCCAACATATGTAGCCTTTTCCTCCCATCCTTTTTTCCTCCCATATTCCTTTTCTCTTTCTGAGACAGTGTCTTTCAAAATAGTGTCTTACTGTATAAAGCCAGCCAGCACTGAAGGTAAAGACAGGAAGGTTCTTTGCTGATTTCCAGCTTAGCCCAGAAAATGTGAACCCCAGGTTCAGGGAGAGCCTGTCTCAAAGGGATGAAGACTGGACAGAGAACACTTGTCCTTCTTTGTACACTAGCGAGAAATAAAACACACAACACCAAAAACCTGTTTTCTTGAAGGACTGGGTATGGTGGCATAAGCCTTTAATCCAAAACTCAGGAGACAGAGGCAGGCAGGTAACTGTGAGTTCAAGGCCATGCTGGTTTATGAGTTTCAGGCTAGCCAGCAATACAGTGAGACCCTGTCTAATAGGAATTTTACAATATATTATGGGCAGCATTGGACTAGTCTAGCTTCCATCCAATCTCACTGCTGGAACACACCCAGTATGAGCTTCTAAATGGGGGGGATATGAACCCAACCACTGATGGGGCTGCTATGGAAGAAGCTGGTATAATGATACAACTCTGCCTGTGATTAGAACCTCTCTGCACTAGCACCGTGACCTCCACATCCACCTGGCGGTAGCAGCCTTGAATAGCCAGCCTGTGGGTCCTGGCTACCTGGCAGGCCTGGGTGCCTCTTCCCAAGTCAGTTCCCTGCCATGGTATCTATGGCCCAAGGTATGTGTTCAGGGCACACTCTGCAGTCATCCTTACTTCCTGATGTTTCCGTCAGAATTGGTTCCCAGCATGTCAACACAAATACCAGCACAGTGACTTCAGTTGAGGTGGGTCCTATCTCTGCCCTGTGGCCTTGGGCAAACTGACCTTCTAGGGCCTCCTATAACCACTGCACAGATTTAGTGGCCAGATAATGGACACAAGGCTGGGAACAGTGAGTAGCAAGTAGTCACCCTTTCCAAGGACTCACTGTCAATTCTTGCGGTCAGTGCCTGGTCTTTATGGTTTCTTGCCTGGTGCTAATAAGTGCATCTCCCACAGCTGGCATGTGGCCAGGATGGGCAGCTGAAGGGCTTTGCAGTACTGGAGTATGAGACAGCAGAGATGGCAGAGGCTGCACAACAGCGGGCAGATGGCCTGGCCCTGGGTGGCAGTCACCTTCGTGTGTCCTTCTGTGCTCCAGGTCCTCCTGGCCGCAGCATGCTGGCAGCACTCATTGCTGCCCAGGCCACGGTGAGTAGGGGTACCCCTTGGACACCAATGTCTCCCCTTTGTGGCCTCTACTCTGAACCTTCCTCTGATCCCCTCCTCAGGCTCTCAATCGAGGCAAGGGACTCCTGCCTGAGCCAAACATCCTGCAGCTGTTGAACAATCTGGGCCCATCTGCCTCCCTCCAGCTGCTGCTCAATCCTCTGCTGCATGGAGGTGCCAGTGGCAAGCAGGGTAAGATGGGCCACACACGTTTGTAGGGTGTCATGCAGAGACCACTCCTCCTATGTCAGTATCAGTGACATGAGCATGGACGTCCCTAAGGGGAGTGGAACTTGCATCAGAAAAAGACCCACCCTTCTCTGCCTGGATCCTTCAGGCCCATCCATCACTTCTGAAAATTTGGGGTTGTGCTGGGTGGTGCATTATCACAAGGCATCCATGTCTCGTTCCAGGCCTTTTGGGTGCGCCCCCTGCCATGCCACTACTCAGTGGACCTGCCCTGTCCACTGCGCTGCTCCAGTTAGCTCTGCAAACCCAGAGCCAAAAGGTAACAGCCTCATGGTGAAGGCTATTCCACCAGGCGCCTTTTCTAGACCACCCCTTATGTCAGAAGTTACATTTCCCTCTGCTCTGGAGAGATTTCTGCTCTGGTGGCCAGGACATCCATATCTGTTTCCAAAATGAATGTGCTAAGAAAGCCTGACCTTGTGCATTTGGGGTGTAGTTACCCTTGGTCAGATTTGTTCTGTGATGACCGTGTAGAAAGTGGAGTGACAGCCCTGACATGCTCAGTGTTTCCCACATAATCCCCAGTGCACAGAATAAGAACTGGCATTCAGGAGCCTGTAGACCACATAAGTAGGGTTATGGTTGCTGGAGGGCTCCGTGTGTGTCTGCCTGTGCTTAACTTGGGAGTTGATGGTGCTGGGTATTGTGACTGCCAGGACTGTGGATGGCCCGTGTCTGCTGTCCAGACCACACTGTTCCCACCTCCAGCTGACTGTACTCTGTTTTAGAAGCCTGGGATCCTAGGAGACTCACCTCTGGGTACCCTCCAGGCCGGGGCCCAACCTGCCAATTCTCTCCTTGGGGAGCTGTCTGCAGGTAAAGTTGGACCCTGCCACCCACTTCTCTAGAGATGCTTCCTCAGTGAATTCTGTGTAGCCTTAGACAGGTGACCTAATTTGTCTGGGTCATTCTCCTATTGTTTTGGTGCCCACCTCATGGGGCAGCTGGGAATGTCTTAGGATGCTGATGCCCAAAGAGACCTTGAGTCACTAACTACCTGTAGGGCACAGGGTTGTTCCTTGTCTCAGGACCATGGGTAGAGTTGTCTCTTCAGGTCTGGGACCTTAGCTGACACCTTCCTTCTCTCTTTAGGGGGGGGCATGGCCCCAGAACTGCCACCCCGCCGAGGAAAGCCACAACCCTTACTACCACCACTGCTGGGCCCTTCTGGGGGTGACCGGGAGCCCATGAGTCTGGGTCCCCCAGCATCCCAGCTCACTCCACCCCCAGCCCCTGTGGGCCTCCGAGGCTCCAGTCTTAGAGGCCTCCCGAAGGACAGTGGGCCCCTGCCAACGCCCCCTGGGGTAAGGTACCACCCTGTTTCCAGACTCCCTTCCCTTTGAGGTCCCTTCTGCCCAGGGCCCTAGCAAAACCAACCCTCCTGTTACAGGTGTCACTGTTGGGGGAGCCCCCAAAGGACTACCGCATCCCCCTGAACCCCTACCTGAATCTACATAGCCTGCTTCCATCCAGTAACCTGGCAGGCAAGGAGACCCGGGGCTGGGGAGGCTCAGGGAGAGGCCGTCGCCCGGCTGAGCCCCCTTTGCCCAGCCCTGCAGTTCCTGGTGGAGGCAATGGTAACAACAGTGGCAGCAAAGCTTTCCAAATGAAGTCCCGCCTGCTCAGCCCCATTGCCAGTAACCGCCTGCCCCCTGAGCCAGGACTGCCTGACAGCTATGGCTTTGATTACCCCTCGGTGAGTACCAGGCTGCCCTGTATTCTCGGGGGTGAAGAGCATGTCTATCTACAAACCATGCAGGGTGAGCTTCCCTGGTCCAAACATCCAAAACATGACATTCATGAGGACCCGAGTCTCATTCTAAGAGGCCACATAAAAAGAGCCAGGAGGACTAGCGTGCTTGTGACCCCAGTTTTGAAGAGGGCTAGTCCAGTAGGTAAACTCCAGGCCAGTCGAGAGACCCTGTCTCAACTGGGTTTGCTCATGAAGCAGGAGGATTGCTCTGAGTTCAAGGCCAGCCTGGTTTACACAGCATATTGCAAATGAACCATAGCTGCATAGTGATATCTTGTCTCTAAAAGGGGGACAGGGTTTGGCCAATCAGTGGTTCAGTATATAGAGTGTGTAAGGGCTGGAGTTTGGATCCTCAGAACCAGTGCAAAAGGTAGGCAGGCGTGGCAGTTTACCAGTGAGTATGAGGTGGAAACAGCATTTCTGGAGGGAGATGGCTAGCTAGATGAGTGGGTACCAGTGGGGATCCTTACTTCAGTGAAAAAGGTGGAGAAAGATCCTGAATGTCGTCCTCTGTCCTCCATACATATGTGTCCAAACACATGAACAAACAGGCCCAAAACTAGAAAATAAGGTGGGACATTCCACATCTGACCTTGTGTGGTAGGTCACAGGACAAAGCAGGCCATATCCTGTCAGTTGGGTGCTGTGCCAGCACTGGGAGGTGGAGGCAGGATGATCAGGAGTTCAAAGCTAGCCCTAGTTACATGAGACTGTGAAAAACAAAATTAAAATGAAGGTGTGAGCTGGTGAGATTTCCAGCTGGCAAAGGTGCTTGTCTCCAAGCCTGTGATCTCAGCTCCGTTCCTGGTCCCACACAGTAGAGGGGACCTGCTCTCACAAGTTGTCCTCACCTACACATGGCTACACATAGGCACGAAATTTTTGCCAGGTGGTGGTGGCGCACGCCTTTAATCCCAGCACTCGGGAGGCAGAGGCAGGTGGATCTCTGTGAGTTCAGGGCCAGCTTAGTCTACAAAGCAAGTTCTAGGACAGCTGGGGCTACACGGAGAAACCTTGGCTCAAAAAAAAAAAATTTTTTTTTTAACAGTATAAAATGGGTGTGAACCAGGCGGTGGTGGCGCACGCCTTTAATCCCAGCACTTGGAAGGCAGAGGCAGGCGGATCTCTGTGAGTTCGAGACCAGCCTGGTCTACAAGAGCTAGTTCCAGGACAGGCTCCAAAACCACAGAGAAACCCTGTCTCAGAAAACCAAAATAAATAAATAAATAAATAAATAAATAAATAAATAAATAAATAAATAAAATGGGTGTGAATTGCACCTGAGACACTGGTGAATTTCTCTCATTGGACTTAGGGAACCACCCCCTCCATGTTTCTTCCTTTATGTGGTATTTCAAAATCCAAGGCAACTCGAGTCAGAAATACTGTTTACAGACACTTCTGTAAAAAGCTAGTATCAGGTGGGCGGGCAGTTAGGGGCTTGTGGCTAACACATTCCCTTTTCTTAAGTTTCCTGTCCATGTCCGTCTTTTAGACTTTAGACCTTGCTGGCTTTTTAGTGGGTTTTGTTTGTTTTTGTTTTGGGGGGGTTTTTTTGAGACAGGACTTATGTAGCCC
The DNA here is from genome assembly GCF_950005125.1 of Chionomys nivalis. Taxonomy (NCBI): domain Eukaryota; kingdom Metazoa; phylum Chordata; class Mammalia; order Rodentia; family Cricetidae; genus Chionomys; species Chionomys nivalis. The sequence continues at coordinate 20,556,355 of NC_080089.1, read as the reverse complement.
AGGCTGGCCTCTACTCACTAAATAGCTGAAATGGCTCTGAATGTCTTTTTTTTTTTAATCGAGCTATACATTTTTCTCTGCCTCCCCCTCCCCCCATGACTTATCTCTTATCTCTACCACCTGAGTACTGGGATCTCGGGCATTCGCCATCACACCCAGTTTATGTCGTACTGAGGATGGAAAGCCAGCCTTCATACGTGCTAGCTGGGCTGGTACTTAAGTGTAGCCTAAGTCCCAGGCCATGCTTTTTCTCTAGAGAAAGGGCTTAGCACAGATAGTCATTTCACTACAACCATCCTGGAGCTCACGTACACACTTACATGGTTTGGTGTGCTACCCCTTTCCTACTGAAGTCCATGCAGGCCCAACTGTGGGTCATGGATCCCTAGTGTTAAATTGTGAGGAATTGACTCAGGGTAAGGATGGCAAACACCAACAGCCCTCCCCCCATGCTTTTGTCCCTTTAATTTAGGATATAGGACCTCGACGGCTCTTCTCTCACCCTCGGGAGCCAGCCCTAGGGCCTCATGGACCCAGCCGACACAAGGTAAGAGTCAAGATACTGGCCATGTTCTGCAGCCTAAGTATCCCACAGTGAATATTGTGGTCAGCACTAGCTTTGTAACTGAAGTTACTGAACGTATCTGAACGCTGAACTCCACAAACTTCTTTTCTTTCTTTTTTTTTTATTTTTTTCTTTTTTTGAGTTGGGGTCTCTGTGTAACTGTGGCTGTCCTGGAACTCACTCTGTAGACCAGGCTGTCCTCAAACTCAGAGATCCACGTGCCTCTGCCTCCTGAGTGCTGGGATTAAAGGCATATACCACCTTTGCCTGACTTCACAAACTTTTGAGGCAATCTTGCTGTTGCCCAACTCAAATCTCTAGGCTCAAGAGTTTATTTTTCACCTTGGGGCAGTAGGTGGTTCCATAGGTCCCCGAAGATAGCCATGATCAAGCCAGGTCATGGTGGGGTAGGGTTTCCACTGTTATCTTCCTCACTCGGCTGAACTTTTCTCTGCAGATGTCCCCGCCACCCAGCAGCTTCAATGAGCCTCGGAGTGGTGGAGGCACTGGGGGATCCCTTTCTCATTTTTATTCTGGTTCACCCACCTCCTACTTCACCAGTGGCCTACAGGCTGGCCTCAAGCAGAGCCACCTCAACAAGGTAAGAAGCCAGGCCCACTGAGGACTGGGTCCTGTGTATCTATGTCTGTTTCTAGGGTTTTGTCACCCAAGGTGTCTCAGGTATGGCTCCATTGGTGACAGGGCTCAGTCTTGCTTGACGAAGTGGCAATGGTCTGCTCTGACTCCTTGCTGTGTGGAGCTCAACACTGATCAGCTTCCCCTCATCTCAAGTTCACCTAAGATGTGGGTGGTCTTATCCCCAGAGGACAGAGGAGAAACAGTTTAATTACCACCAGTTCTTGTAGCTCTGGGTGGCAGCCACGAGGCTGGAATTGGACTCAAGATTTCCCCCAGGGGTGACTTGTCCCACCTCTTTGATTTCCCCAGGCGGTTGGTTCCTCCCCGATGGGCTCCAGTGAAGGGCTCCTGGGCCTTGGCCCTGGGCCCAACGGTCACAGCCACCTGCTAAAGGTACGGGCAAGGGGAGGGGAGGCTCAGGGCTGGGGAGCCCCGGCCCCTAGGAGGCCCCTGACCCAGCCTCCCCTGCCATCTGTCTCCAGACCCCAATGGGCGGCCAGAAACGCAGTTTTTCCCACCTGCTGCCCTCGCCTGAACCCAGCCCAGAGGGCAGCTACGTGGGTCAGCACTCCCAGGGCCTCGGTGGCCACTACGCGGACTCCTACCTGAAGCGGAAGAGGATTTTCTAAGGGGTCGGCGCCAGAGATGCTCCAAGGGCCTGCACCAAATTGCTTTTGGGTTTTTTCTGGTATTTGTGTTTTGTGGGATTTTATTTTTATTATTATTTTTTATGTCCTTTCTTTGGGTAATAGAGAAATCTCTGAAAAAGACTTTGCTGACCAACCAGCAGGAGCTCAAGGAATGTAGGGGTGTCTGGGGGCCACACCATTACCTGTGGGCCTGCTCCTGGAGTCAAAACCCTGCAGCCTTAAGAGAGAGGGGCCTGGCCTCCTCTCTTTCCTTCCCTAACTCCTGGTCTCCTGTGCCCGGCTCTCTAGGCTTCCTTGCCTGCCTCGTCACTCCTGTGTTCTGGCCTTTCGAGTGCCTTTGGAGGTGTCCTTGACCTGTGAGGATCAGGGACAGTCCCCTTTTTAAACTTAGACAATTGAATTTGATTTCCTTTTCTAATTTTTATTTTTTAAGACAACCAGGATGATGACCACATCCACCCCCCACCCCAGGAAAACCCCAACTTTGATTCCTTCAGGATCTGGCCTACCTGGGCCTCCATTCCACACTTTGGGTTTCCAACAGCTTAACTCTGTTCTCTTTTCCCAGTCATCTGCTGCAGGTATAGCTGTCTCATGCCCCTGCCCGCCTGCTCTGGCCAGTTCCCCAGTCCCAGGATCTCCACTCCCCTGCCATACTCTTCTTGCCTTCTGATGCCTTAAAGTTGGGCCACAGGTCCTACTAGGTCAGAGCTTCTCAGATGCCAGGCTCTGGAAGCTTGACTCAGGACCAAAGAGCTCTGACCTAGGGATCGTCCTTTCTCCAGGGTGTCTGCCCTGTGGACAGAAGGCCAAAGCCTTGGTCTTGGCAAACCACCCCTTTAGTACAGAAACCAATGTTTTCTGCTGGCTTCAACCGTCCCTGCTGCTGTCTGCGAAAGTTGACCATTGTACCCAGGTCACTGGGCCTCTGCCATGTCCCTCCAAACCCAGATCACCACCACCACCCCCAGGCCGGATCACTGGAGCTGGCCTCCTCTCTGCCCACACATACAAGTTCTACTTCAGCCTGCCCACCTGAGGAGACCCAGGGACTCTTGCCCCTGGCCAGCTGAGCCACCAGCCTCCCTCCCCAAATCTGATGGCCCAAACCCACTCCAGGGGGGTATCCCCTCCCCCCTTCCTCCCACACAGACATTTGCTGAATTAAAGTTTGTAAGTAAACGGTTTTAAAAAAATCAGAGCTGGCTGGTTCTTGGAGATAAACTGTGGGCCCAGCAAGATAGTTCAGTGTTAGAGGGACGACACCTACCACTAACTCCGACAACCCGAGTTTTAACCCTGGGGCCCAAATGACTCCCATAAGTTGTTCTCTGACCTACACATGTAACACAGATGGGCAAGCATGTGCCCACACACAATCTCTAAAATTTAAGTTGGACTTTGGTGGCACTAGCTTTTAATCCCAGCACTTGGGAGGCAGAGGCAAGAGAATGAGTTCCAGGTCAACCTGGTCTACATAGCAAATTCTACAACAGTTTAGTCTATATAGAAAGAATCTGTCCCCAAAAAAGTTTTTTTTCTTTAAACCCTGGGCATGGGTTTAAAGAGAGACTTAATTCCAGCCTCGCCTACAAAGTGAGACCCTGTCTTAAGAAGGGCTCAAGAGTTTGGTCCCAAATGTTGCTCTGGCAAAGGACCGGATTTCAGTTCCCAACACCCACACAGCCCGCTAATTCTGGGCTCTACAGACACCAGGCACCCACGTCTCGGTGCTCATATATACAAGCAGAACACACAAGGCTTAAGGCGGGGGTGAAGGGGCCAGGCCGGAAGTCAGACTGAATTCTGGTACATCACCTCTGACCTCATGTGGCTGCGGTTAAAGTTCCAGCATAGTAACTGAGCATGCTCGGTATTCCGGTCACGTGGCCTATCATGGCCGCCTCCATGGCCCGCGGCGTGAGTGCCCGGGTCCTGTTGCGGGCCGCCGGGGGATCTTGGGGTAACTGGACTGGGCACGGGGTAGCGACATCCAGGACTCTACGGAGTACAGGTACCTAGGGCCAGGCCGGGCCGTGGCTGGCAGCGAGGCCGCAGCCGCTCACCCACTCGTGTTTTCCAGGAGAGCGGCGCGCAGGCGAGGACGAGGCGGACGGCCCGGAGCTGCCCCGGGACGCGTGAGTGCCCGCCACGCCTTGCCCCGCCCTGCCATTCAGCCGCAGGCCGGCCTCGGCTCAGCGCCTGCACCCTGTCTGTCCCCAGGGTCAACGTGGTCTTCGTGGACCGCTCTGGTCGGCGGATCCCCGTGAGGGGCAGAGTTGGGGACAATGTTCTTCACCTGGCCCAGCGCCACGGGGTGGACCTGGAAGGTAGGTCATAGGGAATTACTTGGAGACCCTTGCCATTCTTTCATATCCTTTTTGCATTTCTGAGACGGTCTCATAATAGCACAGGCTTGCCTCGAATTACTATCAGAGGGTGGCGTGCAACTTCTGACCCTCCTGCCTCCACCTCCCGAGTGCTGTGTGACAGTGCCCCGCAGTAACACCTTACCCGGTAGTTTTGTTTTGGTGTGGACTAGTGGGTCGGTAATCAGGGCCTCACGCTCTACCTCAGGCTGTCCAGCAACTTGAATATGTAATCCAGGCTAGCCTGCACCTTATTGCAGTAATGCTCCTGCCTCCACTTTCTGAGTACTGGGACTACAAGCATGTGCTACTACACCTCCATATGCGGAGGGGGGGGGGGAGGTGGGAAGAGCTGAGATAGACTCAGTGTAACTCAGGCTGTTCTGAAAGTAACCAAGCCAGGTTCAAACCCACAGGAGTGACCCTCCTGCCTCCCCCTCTAGGGTGCTGAGGATAAGACAGTCTCTGTGCCTTTGCCTTAAACCCACTGGATGATCCTCCTGCCTCAGCTTTCTCAGTTCCGGGATTACAGGCTGTCTCCACTGCTTAGCCACCTCTGAGTTTGAGCTGATAGGATGGCTCCCACACAAGCCTACCAACCTGAGTTCAATTCCCTGAGAACACATAAAGGCAGGAAAGAAGCTGGCTGCGGCAGGCGCACACATCGTGTACACAGTGATAATACACTCAAATTAGAGACAATCATAGAACTGGAGAGGTTGCTTAGTGCTGAAGCGTGCATATGGCCCTTGCAAAAGGCCTTGCTCTGTCCCTGCCATTCGCTCTGTGCCAGGCAGTTCACAGCCTTCTATACCAATAGCTCCACGGCTCAGACCCTCACCTGACCTCCGTGGCCACTGCACTCTCATGCCCAGCACACACAGACATACAAATAAATGCTTAAAATTGAAAACTTAACACTGAACTAAAACTTGGTCTCGGAGCAGCTCTTACCGAGTGTTTACTAGAGGCTACTAGAATATGCCTTCTCTTGTAGCTTGTGGATTCTTGCTGTTGACACCTGCCCTCCAGTGCTGGGATCACGTGTGTGTGACTCTGCCCTTCTTCAGGCCACAGCACTCAGGACTATCCCCAGACCTCTGTGCTTCCTGTTCTGTGTCAGAAGTGTTTTCCCAGCACATTGCTAGCCAGGCTCCTCTTTCTCCAGACTGTGTCTGGCACCCTTTCACCCCAGCTTAGGCCCCATGCCCATGTCTGTCCGTATAGCTCATGGTCTCAGAGTTTGTGTTTCGTTTGCGCTCTGCCATCTGCCTCATTCCTGTCACCTGTGGCCTCTCCTGTCCTCTGCGAGTGCTGAGTGCTAGTTCCTCGTGCAGCTTTGTGACTAGAACAGAAAGGGAGAGTGCACCGTGTGATGGTAGGTGGGTTCAGATGCAAGAGAAGCACAGCAAAACATGATTCAGACATGGGACATTTAGTCCTCCTATGCTGCTCTCTGCGAATATCAGTGGGAATTTTCTTTATTGAATTTATTTATGTGTATACATGTGCCTCTGTAGAGGTTAAAGGACAGCTTAAGGCATGCAATTCACTCCTTCCATATTGTTTTGCTAGGGATTGAACTCAGGTCTTTAGACTTGGCAGCAATCCCTTTACCCAATGAGTGCGTTCCAGGCAAGGCAGGGATTTTTGGTGAGACCCTGTCTTTAAAAAAGAAAAAAAAAAATGAAGCCTGATGTAGTTGTGCACGCCTTTACTCCCAGACTCAGGAGGCAGAGGCAGGCGATCTCTGGGTCAAAGCCGGCCTGCTGTACATAGTGAGTGCCAGGACAGCCAGGGCTATATAGTGAAACCCTGTCTCAAACAAAAACAAAAATGGCAATGTCTGCTTAGATTCATACCCAGCCTGGATAACTTAGCAAGAGTCCCTGTCTCAAAAATAATGAAATTATGAAAACACAAATTATGAAAAATTTTGTCTCAAAAAATGATGAGAGAGCCCTTGTGTGAATACTGTCCTACTGAGTGTGCCGAAGTGACAGGCCCTCTGAGCCTAACAGGAACTGGGAGCCAAGTAATAAAGAAACTGCTAGGGTTTCACTGGCAGATGAGTTGGAAGGGTGTGCGCCAGGTTAATGGAATAGGGGGCTGACTAAAGCTTTTCCTCTAAAGCTGGCAGATGTGGCTGAGCATAGTGGCGCACACCTTTGCTGCCAGCACTTGGTAGAGAGGCAGGTGGATCTCTGGGATTTGAGGCCAGCCCGTTCTACATAGCAAGTTCTAGGACAGCCAGGGCTACACAGTGAGACTTTTTCTCGGAACCAACCAAAAATCCAGTGAAAATGGATAGAGCTGCTGGGAGGTGGCTGGTGAGTCTAGCGTCTGCTGTACCGAGCAGCGATTGGAATAGAGAAAAAGGTAAATCAGACAGCAAGCCAACTCGAGGATAGAAAGGTGGCTATAGATTACCTGGGCAATGGTGGGCATTCCTGTGGCCCTTGCTGCATCAGAAGCTGAGCATCAGGACTACCTGAGTCTAAGAGTTCAAGACCAACCAGTGCAACAAAAACCCAGGGTAATCCAAACAAGTGAGACCTGCTGGCTCAGGCCTATAACCCTATCTGCTTGGGAAGCTGAACCAGGAGAGTGGAAAGTTCAGGATCTGGGCTGGCACGATGACTCATTGGTTAAAGGGCACTTGTCGCCAAGCCTTAGGACTTGAATCCAATCCCTAGAACTGACTTGGAAGGAGAAGCAACCCAAGATGTCCTCTGACCTTGACATGTATACTGTGGTGTGCACATTTCCACACAGATTCACACATCCATAAATAAATGTTTAAAAAGCATTTAAGGGCCGGGCGGTGGTGGCGCACGCCTTTAATCCCAGCACTTGGGAGGCAGAGGTAGGCGGATCTCTGTGAGTTCGAGACCAGCCTGGTCTACAAGAGCTAGTTCCAGAACAGGCTCCAAAGCTACAGAGAAACCCTGTCTCAAAAAAAAAAAAAAAAAAAAAAAGCATTTTAGGGTTGGGCCTAATGGCACACGCCTTTAGTCCCAGGCCCAGATTCAGACCTAGCCTAGATAACTTACCAAGAGTCTCTATCTCAAAAATTAGATTTGACTAGCCAGGTGGTGGTGGCGCAGGCCTTTTAATCCCAGCACTTGGGAGGCCTCTGAGTTTTGAGGCCACCCTGGTCTACGGAGCAAGTTCCAGACAGCTAGAGCTGTTACACAGAGAAATTTTGTCTCAGAAAAAAATTACAGGCCGGGCGATGGTGGCGCACGCCTTTAATCCCAGCACTCGGGAGGCAGAGGCAGGCGGATCTCTGTGAGTTCGAGACCAGCCTGGTCTACAGAGCTAGTTCCAGGATAGGCTCCAAAACCACAGAGAAACCCTGTCTCGAAAAACCAAAAAAAAAAAATTACAGATTTGGGAGAATGCGGTCGTTCAGGGGGTCAAGGCACTTGAAGCAGAAGTCTGATGACTGATTTCAGTCCTCTGGGTGGAGAGCAACAGAGCTGCCCTCTGACGTCCATAGGGATGCTGTGGCAAGCAAAGCAGAGAACATTCTAGGTCATGGGTACAAAGGCAGAGGCCCTGAGGTGGACTGAAGTTAGCGTAGGACTAGGCATAGTGGCTCACGTTTGTCATCATACCCCTTGGGAGAGTCGGTTCCAGGCTGTCCTTGGCTACATAGTGAGTTTAAGGCTAGCCTGGGCTGCCTAAGACTGTCTCAAACAACAAAAAGTCTACAGACGAATTAGAAGCCTCAGCTCTGAGAAGGCTGAGGCTAGGAAGCTGAGGTGGAGCACGTTCCTCACTAAGGATGCCTCTTTCTTCCTGTCCCCAGGGGCCTGCGAAGCCTCCCTGGCATGTTCTACCTGCCATGTGTATGTGAGTGAGACCCACCTGGATCTCCTGCCTCCTCCTGAGGAGAGGTGAGTGGGCAGCCCAGCTATACTGCCGGCATCCGCCTCCCTGTGCCCAGGGCTCTTCCACCCACACCACCCTGACCACTGCCCTTTGTCTCAGGGAGGACGATATGTTGGACATGGCCCCACTGCTCCAGGAGAACTCAAGACTGGGCTGCCAGATTGTGCTGACCCCTGAGCTGGAAGGAGTCGAGTTTGCTCTTCCCAAGGTCACCAGGAACTTCTACGTGGATGGCCACATCCCCAAGCCCCACTGAGAGGAGGTCACTGGACCAACCAGGGCCACTGAACTGAAAAGACATGCTTCTGGCCCCAGTGCACGGACTGGCCGGGAAAGAGAAGCTGAAAGCACAGTGTGAGACCAGAGCCGATGCTGGGTACAGCCCGTGTCTGGGCACTGAGGGGGATGGGTCTCCATCTTGGGTGTGTCAGTCCACCAGGGAGAATCGAACTATAAATTAGGGATGGACTCAAACCAGAGCTGCAATAAAAAGTAATACACATCTGCGGCATGTTTCGTGTCCTTGGGGGGCCGGTCAGTCCAGCTCCTAGTGCAGGGGCCCTGGCTGTGCCCACACCCCCACCCCGGCAGCACCCGCGACTTCGTTCTTCCTGGGGACGCTCCTGCGTGACTAGGCCCCGCCCTAGCCACAGAGAAGGGATCCACAGCGCCCCTTGACCTTCAAGGCTGTGCTAAGTGATCAGAAGATAGCTAGCAAAGAGGGGGTGACCCAGGGGGGGCCTTCCTGATCACACAGCTGAGGCTCCTGGCAGCCACTGCAAAAAGTGCTCCCAGGTGCAAACAGCGCCCCCACGTGACCTGCGCCAACCGGCTCCGCCCAGGTGGCGCCCATCGTCATCACCCTCACCCTTCGGGTTTATCTCTAGGGGGAGCAGGGCAGAGACATTTTGCTGCTGGGCCCGGAGTGGGCATGGAGGCGGCATCAGCCCGTGGCTTGGAGCGCCGCCGGCAGGAACTTCTGGCGCCACCTTGTCTGGACACCGAGTCGCTCCGTAAGAGCCGACCCCCCGCACGGGAGCCTGGAGCCCTGAGATGCCTCACTCCCAATGGCAGGTGCGTGGGGCAAGACTCCTCCACCGCCCATCCTAGCCAATGACTCACCAGTCCCGGAGATTGCGGGGTCACGATCCCCAGCTTTCCAGTCTTCCCCCTTTTAGTTACCGGCGCCGATGACGTTTTAGCCCCTATATGCAGGAAGGGACAGGTGATTTCCATCCTACCCACCCTTCTGTGGCTGTGTGACCCAAAAAGGTGCCAATGAAGGGTCAACCGTGGAGTGATGAGGGTAACCTACTAACAAACAACAGTCGATGGGGTGATTGACTAATGGTTGCTACCGACATTAGCCTGAATTGGGCAGATTGCCTAGGGTGGGTCCTTGCTTTGTTAGTGGTGGTGGGGGTGGCTGATGGGAACTGATAGCCAGCCACGGGGGATTCAGTCTCGGCTAACAATTATTTTGCAACTTTTAAACCTAATAACCCAGGATTCTGGCCCCAGGTGAAGCACAGGGTTACCAAAGCAGAGGCACCAACTGGGTGGCGCTCCACCACCCCCTCCATACCTATCAAATCCAAGCCCCCAGGAAAGGGGTGGCCACGCCTTACTGCTTCTTATCCCCCAGGTCCCTGTGGCCTGCGTGCCAGGACTCTGTCAGCACAGCATTGCCTTTCCTCCAAGAGAAAGAAAACGGGTCACTGGGGTCCCCTTCGCTGGCCCCCCAGGCCCTGGGGCCGTGCTGGGAGCTGATGGTCATAGGGATGTCAGACCCCCTAAGTATGACCAGGAATCCTAAGAGCACACAGTACCCCAATCCGGAACCGTCTAGTGCTGCTCCCCCAACTTCACTCCAGAGAAGATCACGGAAGCAGCTGAACCCCCAAAAGGGCACTGAGAAGGGGGACCCCACGTTCAAGGGGGTGACTCTGAAGTTTCAGATACAGCCGGATTCTAGCCTCCAGATTGTATCCACCTACAGGTAGGGACTCTCAGCCATGGTAATATATGCCTGCGTATAATAACAGTGTAGTTACAGGACAGGGCTGGTATTAGAGGCCTGTCACCCAAACTATTCGGGAGACTGAGGAAAGACAGGGAAAGGTCAAAGCCAGCCTGAGCTACAGAGTGAGTTCAAGGCCAGCCTGTGCAACTTAAGGAGCTTGCCTCAAGATGGAATTGAAAAAGGCTGAGAGCCATGTATAAAGGGGGCATGTTGGGAAAGAACCAAAGCACATTTAAAGCCAGCCTGACTACATAGCTAGACCCTTGCTCAAAAAAAAAATTAAAAAACCAAACAAAACACCTTGGGCCTGGAGAGATGGCTCAGCGGTTAAGAACACTGGCTGCTCTTCCAGAGGACTTGGGTTCAATTCCCAGCACAACTGTCTAACTCTAGACCCAGAGGATCTGACACCTCATAGAGTATATACAGGCAAAACACCAGTACAAATCAAATAAATAAATAATCTTTAAAAAGAAAAAAAAAGAGAGAGTTCCAGGACAACCCAGATGCCATAGAAAAACCCTGTCTGGGAAAAAAAAGCAAGCAAACAAATAAAAATCACTTTAAAAACAAAAACACACCCCGAAAAGAAAAACTTGTAATCCTAGCACCCGGGATCCTGAAGTTGAGGACCCTGAGTTGGAAGCTGGCTAGCCTGGGCTGAAGACCCAGCTCAAAAAAATACACAGATTGCTGGGCGCCTTTAATCCCAACATTCGAGAAGCAGAGGGGCAGGCCGAGCTCTGTGAGTTCCAGGCCAGCCTGGTGGGTAAAGGAGCTTGCAGCCAAGCCTGACGACCTGAGCTCCATCCCTAGGACCAGTGTTGTAGAAGAGACCTGACTCCCAAGAGCTGTCTTCTGACCTCCATTCACACACACATACTCACACACTGACATACACTATAGTATACACACACAGACATAATAAATACGAAAAAGGTTTATTATTTGTGCTTGCTTAGAACCTACATACATCCTCATGCAAAATTTTTATTTTTATTTATTTATTTGGGGGCACACATGTGCCATGGCACACGTGCATGTGTGTGTGTGTGTAGGTCAGAAGATAACTTGCAGGAGATGGTTCTCTCCATTGTGTGTGTTCCAAGGTTCAAACAGGTTATTGGATGTGGCAGCAAGTCCCTTTATCTACTGAGCTACTTCAAAGGCCCTGAATTGGATTCTGTTCATGCTGTTTTTTGAAACAGGATTTCATATAACCCAGGATGGCTTTGAACTTCTAATCCTGCCACCTCTACCTCCCTAGTGCTGGGATTACCTGTGGGCACCACCGAATCCAGCTTGTTTTGTTTTGTTTTTTGAGACAGGGTTTCTCTGTGTAACAGCGCTAGCTGTCCTGGAACTTGCTCTGTAAACCAACCAGACTGGCCTAGAACTCAGAGATCTACCTGCTTCTGCCTCCTGAGTGCTAGAATTAAAGGCGTTCGCCACCACCCACCGCTGAGTTGCATCCAGCTTATTTTTATTCAATTACTTGGTTTGGTTTTTGGGTTTTTTTTTCTATTTTCTTTAGGTTTTTGAGACAAGGTCTCATTATGTAGACTAGGCTGACCCAGAATTTCACCATTCTGCAGCCTCAGCGCCTTAGGACTGGAATTACAGGAATATAACATACCTGACTTAAATGCAATATTAATTATTTTATTGCTGCTAGTGGAATATAAAACCAGGTCTTTGACATCAGATGCCCCTGAGGGATGCCTGTTAACCTTGATAATGAATTTTAGTTTGGGGCTGTGACCCAGTGGGTAGACCAGTGTAGAGTGCTTGCTGAGCATGCACACAGTCCTGGGATTCACGAGAGACCGTTATCTCCAGCCAGGTGTGATGCCGCACACCTGCAATCCCAGCACTTAGGAGGCTGAGCACGTTCCAGGACAACCTTGGCTACACAGAGACCCTGTTTTAATAGCAAGAAAAACAAGAGACAGCGCAGGCCGAAGCAGGGCAGGTTACTAAGACCTTGTTTGAAAAGTACAGAGAGAGGCTGGAAAAATGGTTCAGTGGTTAAGAGCACTGGCTGCTCTTCCAGAGGTCCTGAGTTCAATTCCCAGCAACCACATGGTGGCTCACAGCCATCTATAATGAGACCTAGCACCCCTTTCTGGCATGCGGGCACACATGGAAGGAATGTTGTACACATAATAAATGTATAAATGTTTGGGCCGGGCGGTGGTGGCGCACGCCTTTAATCCCAGCACTCGGGAGGCCAGCACTCGGGAGGCAGAGGCAAGCGGATCTCTGTGAGTTCGAGGCCAGCCTGGTCTACAAAGGGAGTTCCAGGACAGGCTCCAAAGCTACAGAGAAACCCTGTCTCAAAAAACAAAAAAAAAAAAGTACAGAGAGGCCAGGTAGTGGCGCTGCACGCCTTTAATCTCAGCACTCGGGAGGCAGAGGCAGGTGGATCTCTGTGAGTTCGAGGCCAGCCTGGTCTATAAATGCATCCCAGGACAGCCAGGATTGTTACACAGAGAAACCTTGTCTCCGAAAAATAAAAGTAGAAAGAATTTGTTAATTTTTATTTTTTCTATGTCAATGTTACTTTACTTTAAATTTATTTGATTTAATATATCTAAAATTACTGTATAAAATTCTTTTTTTTAAAAAAAAAAAGAAGATAGAGAGGACTGGAAACAGGCAATGGTGACTTTCGCTTGGGCTTGTGAGGCCCTGGGAAGTATTCATTTTGGGGACCACCTTTCAGATCCACTCAATGCTACGTCTTGTTCTTTTCGCAGCTTGCCTGGCAGAAGCTGTTTACAAAAGCTCCCTGCAAGCCCTTCCAAAGCCCTTGTCAACCCAGGAGGCAACGAGGCCCTTGGTGAGAGGCAAAGATGGTGTGAGCTAGAAATATCTCGAGGGTGCCATTTTCACATCCTCTGTCTTTCTGCATGCCCCCTTCTTCATCCCAATTCCTCATTTAGACCTGCTCAGAGCCCCCCCAACACTGAGTCACCCTACCCCCAGCTTCCTCCTCGGTAGAGACTCACCATCTGACTCACCATCTGTCCTGGTGCCCAGCTCTCCCCGTTTTCTCTGTGCCAACACCCAAGGCAGACACAGAGCTACTGAAGCCTTAACAGAGGCCACCCCTGGAATTCTCCACCCCACACAGGCCTCTGAAACTGACTTCTGACCTTTGACCCTGTGCCTTTTGACTTCTGACACTCCAGAGCCCAGGCGCTGTGCTTCTTGTAGGACCCAGAGGACTCCACTCTGGAGAGATGCCGAAGATGGGACCCCTCTCTGCAATGCCTGTGGCATCAGGTCTTCAACCCAGAGGTGTTGGGAGTGGGGCAGTCAGAATGGACTTGGCTGGTGTGGGAACTAGGGAAAGAAAAACAGCCACCTATTGAGGAAAATGGTTTCCTCTTGGTGGTTTCTAGTTCCCCACTGCATCCTAAATGGTGGTTTCTTACACCCTACTCCCTCACTCTTACCTCCAGGTACAAGAAATATGGCACCCGTTGTTCCAGTTGCTGGCTGGTTCCAAGGAAAAGCGTCCAGCCCAAGAGGTTGTGTGGCAGATGTGGGGTGTCCCAGGACTCCCACCTAAACCCAACTCAGGAACTGTGAGCCCTTCTTTATCTAGCCAAGTCAGTTTTGCTTCAGTTTCTCCAGGGGAGAATAGAATCGAGCCCCTGGAAGTGCCCAGCCTGTCTTGCTGCCAGCAATCCCAGTTGGAGAGTCAGCCTCATGTCCAGAGCCCCGCTTTTCCGCTCAGTCTTGGCTGGACCCCAAATAAAAAGAAATCATTGCAGAAATGATTATTTTTAATTATGTTTTACTTTAGATTTTCTTTTACATTTATGTGTGTGTGTGTAGCGCATTTGGGCATGGTGTGGTTTCAGAAAACAGAGGATGACTTCCAGGGTCGGTTCTCACCTCCCACAAGCTGTGTGTGGATTCTGGGAATTGAACTCAGGTCATCGGGTATGGCTGCAAACATCCTTAGCTGCTGGGTTATCCGACAAACCTGAGGAAATTTTCACTAATACCACTAACACTGTGCTGACGGCTGAGTCACCCTCAGTATCTCTGCATCCCTCCCTGAGCCTGGGAAGGTAAGAGGTGTTTCCTCTTTGGGGTGGATTGTAGGCAGGCAGAGGTGGTGCGGGCCTTTAATCCCAGCACGCGGGAGGCAGAGGAAGGAGGATCTCTGTGAGTTCGAGACCAGCCTGGTCTACAGATTGAGTTCCAAGACAGCTAGGACTGTTAAAAAGAGAAACCCTCAGCACTTGGGAGGCAGAGGTAGGCGGATCTCTGTGAGTTCGAGACCAGCCTGGTCTACAAGAGCTAGTTCCAGGACAGGCTCCAAAACCACAGAGAAACCCTGTCTCGAAAAACCAAAAAAAAAAAAAAAAAAAAAAAAAGAGAAACCCTGTCTCAAACAAACAAAACCCACATGGATTGTATATATCGTCAGTCTGAAGCAAGAATGAACCACATTTTAGAAGGGGAGAAGGGTGGTTGGAAAGATGGCTCAGGAGTCAAGAGTTCTGGCTTCCAGAAAACCCAGGTTCAATTCCAGAAAACCCAGGTTCAAAACCCACATGGCGGCTCACAACCATCACTAACTCCAGTTCTCGGGGATCATATGCCTTCTTCTGTCTTCTAAGGACACCAGGCATACATAGGATACACACACACAGGCAAAACACCCGTATACATACACATACAAAAATTTTTCAGCTTGCCGGGCAATGGTGGCGTGCGCCTTTAATCCCAGCACTCGGGAGGCAGAGGCAGGCGGATCTCTGTGAGTTCGAGACCAGCCTGGTCTACAGAGCTAGTTCCAGGACAGGCTCCAAAACCACAGAGAAACCCTGTCTCGAAAAAAAAACAAAAACAAAAAAAACAAAAAAATTTCACCTTAACTTTAGAAAACCAAGTAATTTTTTTAACAAGGCAGCCAGCTAGATGGCTCATCTAGGAAAGGCGCATACACACGGCCTGGCCATCTGAGTTTTCCCCTAGGTAACCTGTAGTGTGACCCACACCTGTGCACTCACTTGAGGCACAAACGCCCAAGGTATCTACAGACACAGAACTGGGAAGGTCAAGGGAGAAGAAGGATTCACAAGTTAGACTGGCCTGGGCTGCATACCATGGCCCTGTCTCCATACTTGGTTTTCTTTTATTTTATAAGATGGGTTTTCTGTGTGGCTGCCTTACCTCCCCGGAGCTAAAATTGCAGATACTCACCACCATTCCTTGCCTAGCCGTTTTGATATTTTAATTGTGTGTGTGCAGGTACATGAGACAGCATGCCTGTGGAGGTCAGAGGACACACAGCTTTGGGGATCAGCACTCTCCTACCGTATGGGTTCCAGGAATGGAGTCAGGTCATTAGGCTTAGCAGTCAGGGCCTTTCTTCCCGGAACCATATTGTTGGCCTCCACCTCACTTTTTGAGACGGTTCTCTCCCTGAACACAGCAGAAATAACAGACTCTGAAAAATTGTGTCTGACCTCCACATGAGTGCACTTTGGCATTGGTTCCATCCCTCCCCCACGACACACCTAGATAGATGATAGATAGATAGATAGATAGATAGATAGATAGATAGATAGATAGATAGATAGATAGATGATAGATAGATGATAGATAAATAAATAAGAAGACTGAGCCATTGGGGAAGACACTCAGCTTGACCTCTCCCTCCCATGCATACATGTGAAGGCAGGGCGGGTGTCACATCCTTTAATCCCAGCACTCAGGAGGCTGAGGCAGGTGCATCTCTGTGAGTTTGAGGCTAGCCTGGTGTACACAGTAAGTTCCAGGCCAAGCAGCAATGTTTGAAAACTAAAATACAAATCTGCATATTCATGAGAAGTGGGCCCTGGGGTGCACAGGCCTCTTACCTCTGGCCGAGGCAGGATAGGTTAAGTCCAGGAGTTTGAGACCAACTTGTTCAACACAGCAAGATTATGTTAAGAAAGGAAAGAAAGTGGGGAGGTGGTGGCACACGCCTTTAATTCCATCACTGAGGAGGCAGAGGCAGGCAGCTCTCTGTGACTTAGAGGCCAGCCTGGTCTACAGAGCGAGTTCCAGGACAGGCAAGGCTACAAAGAGAAATCTTTCTGTCTCAGAAAAAAAAAAAAAAAAGTTCAAAGTCTCTTCTGAGACTCATGGCAATCTCTTAACTGTAATCCCATTTAAAAAACAAACAAACCAAATCACATACTTTCAACATAGCATGGCACAGGATATACATTACCATTCCAAGAACATAGTGAAAAAATACTGGACAGAAACTCAGCTGGGCAAACGCCAAACTCTGCCTCTCCGACTCTTTTCAGCTTTGTTGACTGCAGCACACTTCTTTCTCTTGGGCTGGGTCCACTCCGTTAGCAGCTTTCCTTGGCAGATCCCACAATCCCAAAATCTCCTACATTTTGGGGTCTTCAAGGCAATTCAGGCTTTACCTTCATAGCTTCATACACACTTCTCTAAGTCTCCATGCAGGGACCCCCTTACATATGCCTGGGGGGAAAGGGGACAGGGTGTTTCCATAAAACTCCTTTCTTGTATCCTTGACTCTTAAGACAGAACCAGATAGCCGAGGATGCTAAATTCTCCTGACTGCTGGGGCTGGAACATGGTCCCCTCTTTGGAAGACATTTTCACCAGCTCCTTGTTTTCCATGTTTTCCTTCACTACCTAAGCCTAGCTGTTCTGGAACTCACTCTGTACACCAGGCTGGCCTCAAACTCAGAGATCCACCTGCCTCAGCCTCCTGGGGGCTGGGTTTAAAGGTGTGTACCACCACACCTGGACGGAAGGAAGCCCTTCTTTACTTTCTGTTCACAAACTGGAGACTTAGCTGAGTGGGATCTCGCCCTGAGGTCACCACTCCCTTTATCCCACTTAGCCTCAGCCTTTTCTTTTCCTTTTTTTTTTTTTTTGTTTTTTTTGTTTTTGTTTTTTGGTTTTTCTAGACAGGGTTTCTCTGTGGTTTTGGAGCCTGTCCTGGAACTAGCTCTTGTAGATCAGGCTGGTCTCGAACTCCCAGAGATTCGCCTGCCTCTGCCTCCCTGGTGCCTCTTTCCTGCTCAAACTGTACATTTTCTATTTTCCCCTGTTCGGATTGCTCCTTTTCATTATAGATCTGCTTAAAACAGACCACTAATAATCACACAGTCAACACTGGGCTGTTTTTTTTTTTTAAATATTTATTTATTATGTGTACAATATTCTGTCTGTGTGTATGTCTGCAGGCCAGACCTCACTACAGATGGTTGTGAGCCACCATATGGTTGCCGGGAATTGAACTCAGGACCTTTGGAAGAGCAGGCGGTGCTCTTAACCTCTGAGCCATCTCTCCAGCCCCCAACACTGGGCTGTTTTGAAATCTCTTCCAAAGCAATTCATCCTAAGACTTTTCAGACAAGAATTTTCTTCAAAACAACCAGTTTTCCTTGTATGACAAGAACTTTAAATCTTTGAAGAAAGGGGCTGGAGAGATGGCTCAGAGGTTAAGAGCATTGCCTGCTCTTCCAAAGGTCCTGAGTTCAATTCCCAGCAACCACATGGTGGCTCACAACCATCTGTAATGAGGTCTGGTGCCCTCTTCTGGCCTTCAGGCATATACACAGACAGAATATTGTATACATAATAAATAAATAAATAAATAAATAAATAAATAAATAAATAAATATTTAAAAAAAAAAAAATCTTTGAAGAAAGAAATTGAAGAAGACAAGAAGACACCAGAAAGTGGAAAGACCTCCCATGCTCTTGGGTAGGTAGAATTAATACAGTAAAAATGGCAATCTTACCAAAAGCAATCAACAGATTCAACACAATGCCCAGCAAAATTCTTCAAAGACCTCAAAAGAACAGTACTCAACTTCATTTGGAAAAGCAAAAAACCCAGGATAGCCAAAACAATCCTGTACAATAAAAGAACTTCTGGAGGCATCACAATCCCTGACTTCAAACTCTACTACAGAGCTACAGTACTGAAAACAGCCTGGCATTGGCATAAGAACAGACAGGAGGACCAACGGAACCAAACAGAAGACCCGGGTATCAATCCACACATCTTCGAACACCTGATATTTGATAAAGAAGAAAAAATATCAAATGGAGAAAAGAAAGCATATTTAACAAGTGGTGTTGGCATAACTGGATATCAACATGTAAAAAATGAAAACAGACCCATATCTATCACCATGTACAAAACTCAAGTCCTAATGGATCAAAGACCTCAACATAAAGCCAGCCACACTGAACCTTATAGAAAAGAAAGTGGGAAGTACACTTGAACGCATTGGCACAGAGAACCACTTCTTTTTTTTTTTTTTTAAATATTTATTTATTTATTATGTATACAATATTCTGTCTGTGTGTATGCCTGCAGGCCAGAAGAGGGCACCAGACCCAATTACAGATGGTTGTGAGCCACCATGTGGTTGCTGGGAATTGAACTCAGGACCTTTGGAAGAGCAGGCAATGCTCTTAACCTCTGAGCTATCTCTCCAGCCCCAGAGAACCACTTCTTAAATAGAACCCCAGCAGCACAGACACTGAGAGAAATAATTAATAAATGGGACCTCCTGAAACTGAAAAGCTTCTGTAAAGCAAAGGACATGGTCAACAAGACAAAACGAAAGCCTACAGAATGGGAAAAGATCTTCACTAACCCCACATCAGACAGAGGTCTGGTCTCCAAAATATACAAAGAATTCAGGAAATTGGACACCAAAAGATCACATAATCCAATAAAAAAAAATGGAGTACAAACCTAAACAGAGAACTCTCAACAGAGGAATCTAAAATGGCTGAAACACACTTAAGGAAATGTTCAACATCCTTAGTCTTCTGAGAAATGCAAATCAAAATAACTCTGAGATTCCATCTTATACCTGTAAGAATGGCCAAGATCAGAAACACCAATGACAACTTATGTTGGAGAGGTTGTGGGGAAAAGGGAACACTTCTGCATTGCTGGTGGGAATGCAAGCTGGTACAACACCTTTGAATGTCACTGTGGCAATTTCTCAGAAAATTAGGAAACAACCTTTCTCAAGACCCAGGAATACCACTTTTGGGTATATATCCAAAGGATGCTCAATCGTGCCACAAGGACATGTGCTCAACAATGTTCATAGCAGCGTTGTTTGTCATAGCCAGAACCTGGAAAGAACCTAAATGCCCCTCGATCAAAGAATAGATAAAAAAAAAAGTGGTACACTTACACAATGGAGTACTATACCGCAGAAAAAAATAACGACAGCTTGAATTTTGCAGGAAACTGGATGGAGTTAGAAAACATTATTTTGAGTGAGGTAACCCAGACACAGAAAGACAATTATCACATGTACTCACTCATAGGTGGTTTTTAAACATAAAGCAAAGAAAGCCAGCCTACAAACCACAATCCCAGAGAACTTAGACAACAATGTGGACACTAAGAGAGACTTACATAGATCTAATCTACATGGGAAGTAGAAAGTAGAAAAAGACAAGATCTCCTGAGTAAATTGGGAGCATGGGGACCTTGGGGGAGGGTTGAAGGGGGAGGGGAGAGACAGGGAGGGGAGCAGAGAAAATGCAGAGCTCAATAAATATCATGGGGGAAAAAAAACAACCAATTTTCACCAAAATAATGCAAGAACTATCTCTAGACCACATACAATTATTCTTCTCCTCTGAAACCTCTTGAACTTGACCACTATAGTTCAAAGTATCCGCCCGGCTATAGATTTATTTATTATGTATACAACTTTCTGCCTCCATTTATACCCACACGCCAGAGGAGGGCGCCAGATCTCTTTACAGATGGTTTGGAGCCACCATTTGGTTGCCGGGAATTGAACTCAGGACCTCTGGAAGAGCAGACAGTGCTCTTAACCACTGGGCCATCTCTCCAGCCCCTGTAATGAATTTTCTTAATTAGGGATTGATTGGGTAGGACCCAGCCCATTGAGGGTGGTGCCATCCCTGGGCTGGTGACCCTGGGTTCTATAAGAAAGCAGGCTGAAGCCGGGTGGTGGTAGCACACGCCTTTAATCCCAGCACTCGGGAGGCAGAGGCAGGCAGATCTCTGTGAGTTTGAGGCCAGCCTGGTCTACAAGAGCTAGTTTCAGGACAGGAACCAAAAAGCTACGGAGAAAACCTGTCTCGAAAATAAAAAAATAAATAAAAAAAAGAAAAAAAGAAAAGAAAGCAGGCTGAAGCCGGGCAGTGGTGGGACACACCTTTAATCCCAACACTTAGGAGACAGAGGCAGGCAGATCTCTGAGTTTGAGGCCAGCCTGGTCTCCAGAGCAAGTTCCAGGGCAGCACAGAGAAAAAAACAAAAAACTCTGTCTCAAAAACAAAACAACAACAGAGAGAGGGAGAGAAAGCAGGCTGAGCAAGCCATGAGAAAGCACCCCTCCTGGCCTCTGCTGATATCAGCTCCTGACTCCAGGTTCCAGCCCTGTCTGAGCTCCTGTCCTGACCTCCTTCAATGATGGACTACCAAGTGGGAATGTAAGCCAAATAAACCCTTTCCTTCCCTACTTGTTCTGGTCATGTTTTGCTATGCTTCGTCACAGCAGTATTAACCCTAAGACATACCCACATGCTTGTGCCGTGTGTTTGCACAGATATATACATACAAGTGAAAATAAGAATTGAAAAAAGCCGGGCGGTGGTGGCGCACGCCTTTAATCCCAGCACTCGGGAGGCAGAGGCAGGCGGATCTCTGTGAGTTCGAGACCAGCCTGGTCTACAAGAGCTAGTTCCAGGACAGGCTCCAAAGCCACAGAGAAACCCTGTCTCGAAAAACCAAAAAAAAAAAAAAAGAATTCTAATTCAGTTGAAATGCTTTGCTTTGAGACTACCGCTTTGGATGCCCTGCATTCAAGCATCACCAGAGGAATATTGAGCTACACAGACACTTACAGGCTGATGTAGCCATGGTCCAAGGGATGAAGGTTCTGTTCAAGCCAGTGCCAGTGTTTGGCATGGTCCACAGCACACTGGCTTGGACAGCATGCACACAGCAAGGACTATAGCATCACATAGACTAAAAGGAAAGTCTGGGGATTGGTGTGACCAAGAGAGGGAAGATTGCATTTGGGGAGTCTCTGAGAGGGGAGGACCGTGTGAAGCAGGGGGAGGGAAGCCAAGGCGGCAGCAGAGCCACCCAGGGCGTTGGATGATGCCAAGAGCACAGAAAAGCTACAGTCCCACTATGGGTCTAGCCCAAGAGAGAGGCTACATGGGATGCAAGTGACAAAAGCCTTGGTACTCATGGCAAGCCACCATGTTCCTAGAGGCCAGACATGAGCAGACTTTACTGTCTGTCTCACTTGCTCTTATCATCTTGTCTTTCTGTTTCTCCCTAGTTTTGTCTCCTTGTTCTTTTTGTTTGTATTTGAGACGGGGGTCTCTCTACAAAGCCCTAGCTTTCTAGAAACTCACTTTATAGACCAGGATGGTCTCGAACTCTGAGATCATGATTCTGCTTCCCAAATGCTGGAATCAAAGGTGTGCACCACCACTCCAGACATTCACTATTTTTATGTGTACGTGTTTGTGCACACAGGAGCCTGCGCAGGTCAGGCACGAACTGGATCACCTGAACTGTAGTTACAACCAGGGTTCTCTAGAAGAGCAGTTGGTGCTCTTAACCACAGAGACATCTCTTCAGCCCCTTCCCTTTATTTTTTGAGATGAAATTTCTCACTGAACTTGGAATTCAATGTTTGGGTAGACTTGCCTGGCCAATGAACTCCAGGATTCTTCAGTTTCTGTCTCCCCAGGACTAAGATTACAGGCAGACTCATCCATGCTGGGCCTTTATGTGGTGCTGGGGATGGAACTCAGGTCCGTCCTTTCTTCCTCCTTCTCTCCCTCCCTCTCTTCCCCCCTCACACTGCACAGCCTCCAGGTCAGAGAGTGCCCTTTTCAGATACCTTAGTTGGTCTAAACCTCTACCAGGCAGCTCAGCTTGTTGCTACTTCTGGAAGCCATTTGGTCAGAGACATCTTTGCTGCATGGCTCTGCTTCCTCTAGCAAGGAAGGGCCTAGTGAATCTGGTCAGTTTAAGGGACTTCCTGAGGCTGGTTTGGGTTGTTTACCTTCCTTTTTAACTAGCGACAGGATGGGATGTTTCAATCTCTGAGAAAACTGTAACACGACTGCCCCTCTTCCGCAAAGACCTCTGAGCCTCGGTGGGGGTGACAGTAGGTGTCCACCTGTGGCTAAGAAACAGGCCACCACGCCACAGGAAGTCACTTGTTCTCAGGAGCTCCACAGTCATGAGTGGAGGGTGACAACAGTGATCTATGGTGTCACCACACATTTAGAAGGCGGTCTGACGGGCACATCACATCCGTCTAGAAGAACCATACAAGTCACCTCCCCAGCCACAGGTGTCTGGTTTACAGTACCATACGTACTTGTACGTCTCTGGTGGAGCTGGCCTTAAATCCAATTGAATGGCTATTGTTCTTGCCCATATTGACTGAGCAACTATTGCACAATCAGGCCCATCCTGCCTCGCGCGTCAGTATTTCAGCACACAGGATCCACAGCCACGCAGGAATGTTGGGGACGGTACCCCACCAGCAGCCTGCATGTGGCCCCTTCTGGCACTGTGTGAGCAGGCAGCAGATGGGAGCTTGAAGTCCAGTCGCAGCTTAGTTCCCCATGGCCTACATTCGGAGCACGAACTGCGGCGTCTCCAGCAACAGGGTGTCATGTTTAGTCCTGGCATACAACCGACAGCAGGAGCAAAGACTTTGGCTTGTGGAACCTCAGGGGCTTTCCCACCAACAACTCACAGGGAAAGAGTGTAGGGTAAATGGTCTGAGCGCACTTCCAGATTTGAAAACCCACCAAAACCCACCAACCCCTGAGCTCGAAATTCCACCAGTCCCTGGCCTTGTCCCAAGCACATGACTTGAAATCCTACCAATTCCCACCCTGGAAATCTCTACCCTTGAACTCTCTGCCCCAAGAAACCCTATATAAGCCTTGCTGCTTCTTCCCCAAACAGAGGCAGCCACTCTCCTGGGTGTGTGAGGTTTGTGTGCAAGGGTGACACTGTGGTCGCCCTTGGCTCGCAACTGCTGGGATAGCTTTCCCCTCAAGGTTGTAACCTTTACAGGAGCTGCACTCCTGGCACTGGGAGTTTCCATTCAATAACCTTGGGGCCTTTTTCACCTTTTTAGGGTACTTTGTGGATTCTTTTCTTGTTTGTTTTTCAAGACAGTATTCTCTGTGTATCCCTGGCTGTCCTGGAACTCATTGTTTTTGTTTTTGTTTTTTTGTTTTTTGTTTTTCGAGACAGGGTTTCTCTGTGGTTTTGGAGCCTGTCCTGGAACTAGCTCTTGTAGACCAGGCTGGTCTCGAACTCACAGAGATCCGCCTGCCTCTGCCTCCCAAGTGCTGGGATTAAAGGCGTGCGCCACCACCGCCCGGCCCCTGGAACTCATTGTGTAGACCAGACTGGCCTCAGAACTCAGGGATCTGCCTGCTTCTACCTTCCAAGAGCACCACCAATGCTGAGCATTGGATTTCTTTCTTTTTTTTTTTAAATTTATTTATTTATTATGTGTACAATATTCTTTCTACGTGTATGCCTGCAGGCCAGAAGAGGGCACCAGATCTCATTACAGCTGGTTGTGAGCCACCATGTGGTTGCTGGGAATTGAACTGAGGACCTTTGGAAGAGCAAGCAATGCTCTTAACCGCTGAGCCATCTCTCCAGCCCTGGATTTATTTCTTTTAATTAACCCGGCCCCAGTAGGGTTGCAAGGCAGTCAGAAGCACCATTGTGCCTGGTTGTCTCTCATGGCTTTCCTTTTGCATAACACTCAGTGGTTAGCTTCATGTCATCTGCATAACGAAGACTTTTCCAGAGAATGAACATGGAACTGGATCGAGCTGAGTTTATTAATATGCACCCTCTGAGTGGAGATTCTAGGTTTAATATGGACGCTCCCACAGTTGAAAAGGCGTCAAAAGTCTGCTTGAATGTTGACTGAAGTATTTGCCAAAAGCTGGCCTAGTGAAAAGGAGTTGGAGATGCCTGATCTCCCTTGGCTTAGTGTTGATGAGGGGATTTTAGGCTCAGGGAAATTGCAACGCTCCAGTGGATTCACTGTGTAAAACCTAATCCTCCACAATGGGAAGGCCCAGAAGACATGGCCTTCACTAGTCCCACAGGACATAAAATGGTGAGGGGGCACCAGGGCGTTGGAAGAGCTTTGTGGTTGCCCTCCCACTTGTACCACACCTTAGGGTCGGGGGCAGCTGGGAGCCATAGATAACCAAAGGCAGGCCGAGGGGGCTGGAGAGATGGCTCAGAGGTTAAGAGCATTGTCTGCTCTTCCAAAGGTCCTGAGTTCAATTCCCAGCAACCACATGGTGGCTCACAACCATCTGTAATGAGGTCTGGTGCCCTCTTCTGGCCTTCAGACATGCATGCAGAAAGAATACTGTATACATAATAAATAAACAAATAAATAAACAAACAAATAAATAAATAAATATTTGCTGGGGCAAAGGAAGGTAGTTATAAACACCACCCAAGCCGGGCGGTGGTGGTGCACGCCTTTAATCCCAGCACTTGGGAAGCAGAGGCAGGCGGATCTCTGTGGGTTCGAGGCCAGCCTGGTCTACAAGAGCTAGTTCCAGGACTGGAACCAAAAAACTACGGAGAAACCCTGTCTCGAAAATCCAAAAAAAAAAAAAAAAACACAAAAAACAAAAAAAAAACCCACCACCCAAGGCCATCTGACCAGTTATAAATGCCACCCAAGGCCACGTGACCAGTTATAAACACCACCCAAGGCCACCTGACTAGTTGCAGAAAAGAAGATTATATGACATGAGTGTTTCTGTTGCATTTTGTTAAGAATGTGTTTGTGCAGATATCTGTCTTTTCTTTCCATGATTTCTTTATTATGTAATGTAGCACTACTTAAGAGAATATCAATCATTATCATTTAAGTTTGAGATACTAAAAAATATGTACCTTAAGGGACATTGCCACCCATTCTAAATTTATACTTTTTTGGTTGTATGAGGGATAGCTATATCATATTAAGCATAATTATGACATGGTTACTGTTTTTATTTGAAAATCAAGCAAGCCATAAGGAGATATGATTGTGTCAGTTTGACAAGGAGTGGACTTGTGATGCTTTCTTGGTAGTTAACTAAAACCTAAATGACTGACACACCTGTGAGGGATTTTTTTGTTTGTTTGTTTTTCAAGATGCGGGTTTCTCTGTGCAACAGCTCTGGCTGTCCTGGAACTCTGTAGACCAGGCTGGCTTTGAACTCACAGAGATCAACCTGCCTCCCTCCCGAGTGCTGGGATGAAAGGCATGTGCCACCACTGCCCAGTGGAAGACCCAATTCTAATCCAGATCTTTGAAGTGGGAAAAATCCAACTTTAATCTGGGCCATGCCCTCTGCTGGCAGCCTCGATACAGGACATGGAAGCAGGAAGCTCGCTGTCCTTGCCCGCTGGCCCTCACTCTCCCTGGCAAGTCCGTTCCTTCACTGGCATTAGAGCCTGCTTCTCTGGGATTCCAGAATATACTGAAGACCAGCTGAGATATCCAGTCTTGTCAACTACTGGATTCCTGGACCTTATTTTCAGACAGATGGCCATTGCTGGACTAGCTGGACCATAGCCTGTAAGCCATTCTAATCATTTCCTTTATATGCGTGTGTATATTATATGTAGTCACACGCGCAGGTAAATTCTGTTCCTCTAGAGACAAGGCAGCATCGCGAACCCCCGTCGCACAACAACTGTGGGGTTACAAAGACAACCGTGGTGAAGCACTCTGAAAGTCTGCTGTCACCTGTTCTCAGCAAGTGTCAGGTGATCTCAGGAGTTCACGACTAGGAAGACACCAAAGTCAAACATAAGCAAGGTCTAAAACAGCACAGAAAGGTTCCATCCAAGCCAGGCGGTGGTGACACACACCTTTAATGTCAGTACTCGGGAGGAAGAGACAGTTCTCTGTGAGTTTGAGGCCAGTCTGGTCTACAGAGCTAGTTCCAGGACAGACTCCAAAGCTACAGAGAAACCCTGTCTCGAAAACAAAACAAACAGACCAAAAAAAAAAAAAAAAAAGTCCATTTGTATCAGCTGCTTCCTTCACAGAGCCACCCTACATCTCTCCACCCTAACCAAGTCGATGGCCTGTCTTAATCTGCTCAGACCTACTCAGGACCACAGGTGAATGTGGTCCAGGTTTCCCCTGCTGCACCCGCAGGCTCCCTGTGTTGGCACAGTGGCTGTGGCCTCCCCATTCATCATTCCTGGCTGTTCAGGAAGTTCCTGACTGGGCAAACCATTTCCACCCCTAACATAACCTTTTGCTGGAGAGAAATGTACACTCCTTAGTCTGGGGGGCTGGGGGAGATAATCACCCAGCCCTGGGGCAGGCTGGACCGTCCTCACCTGTCTTGTTCCATCACGGTTCTGTGAACTGCTCCTCAGGCTCACAGCCTTGCAGAAGCTCCTCAGCACACAATCTGTGTCTGTCAGTCTCTTGCTTAGGAGCTCCAGTTCCCTAGCCATGGTGGCACACACCTTTAATCCTAGCACTTGGGAGGCAGAGGCAGGCGATCTCTGTGAGTTCAAAGCCACCATGGTCTACAAAGCAAGTTCCAGAACAGTCAAAGCTACACAGAGAAATCCTGTCTCAGGAAGAAAAAAAAAAGCCAACAGGAACTGCCCTGGACAGCAGGACTCAAGGAAGCTTAGGGAGGCAGTTAGGGTTGCACAGATAATTCAGGGCTTGAGCAGAGACTGGCAGGGGCTCTCACTTAGCCTGCGCTGTCTTTCTTGTGTCCCTGGCATAGCTTCTCTGTCTCCTGCCCTGCTTCCTGTTCTCATCTTTGCTGATTAAATGTTTGCGTCTGAGCAGCCAATGGAGGAAGGAGCTGCCTAGACCACTTCCCTCACCAGAGCTGTGTTCCTGCTTTTCAGGGAGCAGAAACTGAGGAGGAGGCTGCTGGAGAAGGCCCAGCTGTTCTTGCCTTCTGCCTCTGCTCCGAAGGCGGAGGGGAGGAGCTGCGCTGTGGGGGTGGCAGCCATCCCTGTGTGTGCTTATCTGCTATGGACTGTGACGGCAAGTCCAGGATACACCGAGGAGACACAGGTGGGCACAGGAAGAAGAAACAACCTGTGTCATTGCCCTGTGTGTGTGCGCGCGCGTGCGCGTGTGTGTGTGTGCGGAGGTCAGAGCACACCTTTGTGCTGTTTCTTCTCTCCTTCCACCTTTTTATGGTAGAAGAGATCAAACTCAAACTCAGGTTGCCAGATTTGTGCACCAAGTACCTTTACCACCGAGCTGTGTGACTGGCCCACATCCACCTCGATTTTCACTTGGGGGTTGGGGACTGAACTCAGATCTGTGGCAACTACTTTACTGAGCCCCTGTAACATTTTCCGTTGGTTTGCTTCTGAGGTAAGGTTCTTGTCCCAGACTGGCCTCAACTGGATACTTACCCAAGGACTAGTTTGAATTTGTGATTCACCTGTCTTTAGTCTCTAGTGCCAGGGATACAGGGGCTTGTCACTCACACTTGCTTTTTTTTTTTTTTCCGAGACAGGGTTTCTCTGTGGTTTTGGAGCCTGTCCTGGAACTAGCTCTGTAGACCAGGCTGGTCTCGAACTCACAGATCCGCCTGCCTCTGCCTCCCGAGTGCTGGGATTAAAGGCGTGCGCCACCACTGCCCGGCGTCACTCACACTTGCACAGACACCTTTTAGCCTTTTACTCAGGCCGGAAATCCACAGGCCACTGGAAGGGGTGAGATGGCAGCGCATATGCTGGGAAAGGAACCTGGCTGTGACCATAACCAGGCCTGGGGGAGCTACCTTCAGTCCTACCTTGGAGAGCAAAGGGATCATAGGGCAGCAACTGGGCGGAAGAGATAAGTGGGAGGGATGGAAAAGGAGCTGGTCCCCACCCTACCAAGTGTCCTTTTGTTGTAGGCAGATGTACAGGAGGTCAGGCTCCAGGTTTCATGATGCAGAGATGGCTTGGAATATACTGGAAACATGGGCATTCATAAAAATAAAATCAAAGAAGTGCTTTGAATGAAGAATTATTTCTTTTCTTTTTCTTTTTTTTTTTTTTTTTTTTGGTTTTTTGAGACAGGGTTTCTCTGTGGTTTTGGAGCCTGTCCTGGAACTAGCTCTTGTAGACCAGGCTGGCCTCGAACTCCCAGAGATCCACCTACCTCTGCCTCCAGAGTGCTGGGATTAATGGAACTAGTTCTTGTAGACCAGGCTGGCCTCAAATTCACAAAGATCCACCTGCTTCTGCCTCCAGAGTGCTGGGATTAAAGGTGTGCACCACCACTGCCTGGCCTATTTCTTAATTTTTTTTTTTTTTTTTTTTTTTTTTTTTTGTTTTTCGAGACAGGGTTTCTCTGTGGTTTTGGAGCCTGTCCTGGAACTAGCTCTTGTAGACCAGGCTGGTCTCGAACTCACAGAGATCCGCCTGCCTCTGCCTCCCAAGTGCTGGGATTAAAGGCGTGCGCCACCACCGCCCGGCTCTATTTCTTAATTTTTATCTATGTGTATATGTACGTGTTTGCCTATGGAGGGCACATGCCTGCAGAGCAGGTGGAGGCCAGATGTTGGACTCCCCTAGAGTTGGGAACCGAATTTGGTTTTTCTGTAAGAGCAGTATGCATTCTTAACCTGAGCCTCTTTCCAGCCCCTCAAAATCTCTTTTTGTTTATTGTTGTTTGCTTGTCTGTTTCTCTGTATAGCTCGGGCTGTCCTGGAACTTGCTTTGTAGATCAGGTTAGCCTCAGACTTAGAGAGATCCCCTGTCTCTGCCTCCAGATGCTGGGATTAAAAGCGTGCGCCTCTATGATTAGCTTAATGAATAACTCTTGAGGTCTGCCTCAAGAGGTGGAGGCGAGAGAATGGGTTCAAGAGAGGGTGGGTCATTCTCACCTCCAGCGGGAGTTCCAGCAGCCGGGACCACACAGGACCCTGTCTTAAAAAATACAAAACCTGGGCATGAGGCGGAGCTTGGTTGACAGAGCATGTCGGGAGCTAATGGTTCTGTTCCCAGGACTTCAAAAACCAAGTGTGGTGGTGTTCACTGCAATTACAGTCGGAAGGATCTCACAAAGACCTCAGCCACGCGATGGTGGCGCACGCCTTTAATCCCAGCACTCGGGAGGCAGAGGCAGGCGGATCTCTGTGAGTTCGAGACCAGCCTGGTCTGCAGAGCTAGTTCCAGGACAGGCTCCAAAGCCACAGAGAAACTCTGTCTCGAAAAAACCAAAAAAAAAAAAAAAAAAAAAAAAAAAAAAAAAAAAAAAAGACCTCAGCCACACGGGAAGTTTCAGGCCAACCTCAAAAAAATACACACACACACACACACATAATATATATAATATGTCCCTTGAGATTGGAATTCAAGCCCCATTGCTATCTATACATTACAGACAGAGATCCAGAGTCATTTATAAAAACTTTATTGAGGGGAATGGGTAGAAAATGGCGGTGATGCCCCTCGAGTTGAATAAATAGTTAAAGAGAGCAAACAATACATACGTCCGCCCTGGTGCTTGGGGAGGCCCCCCAGGGGCTCACGAGGCTGTCAGCTGGATGGCAAAGACCTCGCCATCTGCAGGTGACTCGGCAGTGCCTGGAGTCTCAGCTCCGCCTTCAGCTCCAGGTGTCCCACCCGCGCCATTGAGACAAACCGCCTCGCCAGAGCTCTCGGCCTCCTGGACGTTGTACTCGCCCTTCTTGCAGGCCGTGGATTGCACGTAGAAGGCCAGGCCGGCCCCCACGGCCAGCAGCACCGCGCCCCCTGCTGCACCGCCCACAGCGACCCACAGCCACGGACCTGTGGGCGCAGACCCTCGCCAGGGTGGGCAAGCCCTTATTCTCCCCCAGCCCCCATGCACCTGCTACTGCAGCCTGACAGAAGGGGCCCAGGAAGGCCTCTCCAGCATCGGGGAACCCCAAAATACCATATGCTTATAAGCCCTTGTACCCCCTACAAGGTCCTCATGTCCCAGCTCCTCCCATTTCCCTAAGGGGACAGCCTGGAGAGACCAGCTCAGCCTTCCTCTAGCTCTGATAGACCCCAGCCCCAGGACACACATGAATTGGGGTCACCATCAGCTACTCTGAGGATATCTCTGACCCCAGTTCTTCTACAGTGACATGGTGGAGAGTGAATTGGGTCAAGTGTTTCTTAGCAACTGCTACCCACTCTAATGCGACTCCCCCACCCCCAGGTCTGTCCTTGGAAGTCTTTTCTTCCTTTTATGTGTTTGAAAGGTCTTTTGTGGCATAGGTTGGCCTTACACTCCCTGTATGGCTAAGGATGACGAACTTAACCTTGGAATCATTCTGCCTCCACTTCCTGTATTTCCCTCCAGTATGGGGCACGACACACAGGTGGGCAGCATTGTCTTGCCTCCTGTCCATTCTCTCTGCCTCCACTTCTTTCCCCTAACCTGTCACCAACAGCCCCATCCATTAGCGCCCTCGACCTCCACATTTGGCCCTCTTTGGTCTTGCATACGGAGAGGTAGAGTCGGGGCCAGCCACCCCAAGGCCTAGGTCACTCCGTGTTGCATGTCCCTTGCCCCACCTCCACCCCAGGAACCCTCCACTCACCGGCCACGCGCACAGTGATGCGTCGCGTGTGGCGCCCATGCGCATTGGTGGCTGCGCACTCATACTCGCCGCCGTGGCTGCCCATGGCGCTTGCCACGCTCAGCGTGCTGTTGTTGCTGGAGAGGCCGAGGTTGAGAGCCCCCGGGGGCGTGCGCCAGCTGATCTGTGCTGGAGGCCAGGCCTCTGCACGGCAGGTCAGAGTGAAGTTACCGCCAGGCCGCACGCTTGGGGGCGAGGCCGCCAGCTCGGCCACTACAGGCCGGTCTGCAAGGGCACAAAGAGGCTGCTCAGCACTGGGCGTTAATCAAGCATCCTCGGGATGGGGATATCCAGAATCAGTGCCCTCCTGGGATGGGCGGGCAAAACCGCTGCCTCCTCTGAGAGTCCCACTTCCACTACCTATCTACCCTACTGTGGGACCAGAAATGCTTGTTTCTTACTGAGGGGTACTGAAAACAGTCCCTCTGAATTCCCATGGGTTTGCCATTCTCCCCTCCCATGGCTGATGCGAGGAGGAGAGAGAGACAGCAAGCTAGAGAGAATCTATATAGTCCTGGCCGGGGTGGGGGGGTTGTAGCCTCTACATAGACCAGGCTGTCCTGGAACAGATATCTGCCTGCCTCTGCCTCTCAAGTGTTAGAACTAAAAGTACTGGGAATAGAACGCATAGCTTTGTGCGCGTTAACTGAGCGTTCCATCCACTGGACTATATCCCCAGCCCTCCGGGCACCTCGCTAGCGGTCTGAGTCATCTCCATCCTGCGCTATCCTCACTCACATTCCACACCCACGGTGACCGTCCGTGAATCCGTGCCATGCATGTTGGTGGCCACACAGTGGTAGGTCCCCGCATCCTCTCGGGACACACGCAGCCTCTCCAGCCTGGCGGCACCCTCCCTGGAGCAGCGCACCCGAGGAGCGGGGCGGCCCTTGGCACTGCAGGTCAGCGAGGTAGCCTCCGCTCCTTCCAGCCAAGTCTGATGACTTGGGCAGCTGGACTCATCCATCTGTGGCGGCGCTGCAGAGCAACCGTCAAAAGGAGGGGCGTCAGGGAAGGGAGGGACCCTGGGATACCCCGTACTTCCCGCCCACCTGCCCCCCTCCCTGCTCACACTCCGCGCTCACGACGACAGTTTTGACTGCGGAACCGTGCCGGTTGGTGGCGTTGCAGAGGTAGATGCCCGGTGACAGGTTACTAGAGGTCATAGAGTTTCTAGGACCAGGGTTTGAGGACACCAGGGGTAATACCACCCCTTCACTAGCACCCTCGGAGCCCAGGCACTCCACGCGTGGTTCTGGCTTCCCATCAACTACACAGGAAAACAGCTTTCCAGATCCTTCTACCCACGTCCAGTTGCTCGGGCAACTGAGCTCCTCAAAACTGGGACCGTCTAGGAAACAGGGAAAAAGGAGTTCACATTGAGGACAGAGGATACCGGTGTGCTCCTCTCTCCTGCCGCCTCTACTCACATTCTACCGTGACAACCACATTTTTGGCCGCTGATCCTCTGGTGTTGATGGCTTCGCATCGGTAAATGCCGGCGTGCTCCCGAGCCACACGCAGAGGCCCTTCCATGACTTCCTCGTTCTCAGAGCGCACACAACTCACGCTAGGCGGTGGGACCCCGTGTGCCACACAGCTAAGCGATGCCTCTGTTCCCTCCAGCCAAATGATATGTTCTGGGCAGCCAACACTGTCCAGCGCTGGGGCATCTGGAACGGGTTTTTTTTTTTTTTTTTTTTTTTTTTGTTTTTGTTTTTCGAGACAGGGTTTCTCTGTGGCTTTGGAGCCTGTCCTGGAACTAGCTCTGTAGACCAGGCTGGTCTCGAACTCACAGAGATCCGCCTGCCTCTGCCTCCCGAGTGCTGGGATTAAAGGCGTGCGCCACCACCGCCCGGCTTTGGAACGGGTTTTGTTTTGTAAGGCAGGCTATCCTATAGCACAGGTTGGCCTCGAACTCATGTAACTGAGGACTATATTGAACTCCTGTTCCTCCAGCCTCCTATTTCCAAGTTCTGGGCTTTAATTATGCCATGCAGAGGATGGAACCTCATACATGCTAAGGAAGCAATCTACCTATTGATTTAGAAACCCGTCGAATTCCCCCAATGACCCTTCTTTCTGCCTTCTGCTTCCAGAAAGGGTTTGGCGAGCTATATTCTGCATGGGAGATACCTCTTTCTCGCTCTCATTTTTGAAGATAGGGTTTCTCTGTGTAGTCCTGGCTGTTCTGGAACTCACTGTGTAGACCAGGCTGGCCTCAAACTCACAGAGATCTGTGCTGGGATCTGTGCCACTATTGCCCCGCCCCCCCCCCGCGCCCGCGTGATATTTGTATGGGAAACCACTACCCAGCCCATGCACCGAGGTGGGAGGCAGTTCTGTCTTTTCACCTTTACATGGGTTCTGGAGAGAAACTCAGTTGGTCAGGCCCCTTTCCTGAGGTCTCAGGGTGCAGTTGGACTGATTCCCACAAAGCGCCCATGGGACCTTCCCAGGTACACTTCCCAGTTTTGATCGCCAGACTGTGCCCAGAATCCACAACCAAGTTTATGAACACCCTCCCAGTTCCCTTCAATGTCCTCCCAATCCCTGCTGCAGCTGGGTGGGCCTCTCTCCCTCTTTGTAGGCCAGCTTCCCAAAAGAGATGCAGATGCCAGCCTCTCCCCACTCACACTCCACAGTCAGGGTCACATCCTTGACCGCCTGGCCTTGGCCATTCACCGCTGTGCAGCGGTAAGTGCCTGCGAGGGCGCGAGTCACTGGGCCCAGCAGGCCGAGCGCCAGCACGGCCCCACCATCAGCCCTCGCACAGTGCACCGAGGGCTCTGGGTTCCCACGGGCTTCGCAGTGGAGGGTCTGCTCTGGACCCTCGGGCCATGTCCAGCTCCTGGGACAATCCGAGTCATCCAGCCGGGGTGAATCTGCAAGGAAGAGGCAGAGGAAATACAGTATGGTTAAAGATGGGGCCGCGGGCTGGAGAGATGGCTCAGTGGTTAAGAGCATTGCCTGCTCTTCAAAAGGTCCTGAGTTCAATTCCCAGCAACCACATGGTGGCTCACAACCATCTGTAAAGAGGTCTGGCGCCCTCTTCTGGCCTTCAGGCATACACACAGATAGAATATTGTATACATAATAAATAAATATTTAAAAAAAAAAGATGGGGCCCGCGGTATTGTCTTTGGAGGTCACAAAGAAAGGGTGAATACCCACTCACACAGGACACGAAGCTCAGTGCTCTGGTTCTTTCTTAGGGTCTCCCCATCCACTTCGAGGGCAGCGTCACAGAAGAAGCTCCGCTTGTCGTCGTTCTCTGTGGCATTTAACTGGAGCTCAGCGGGTTGCCCCGGGACCGCAGCAGAAATTCCCTCCAAGGTGACAAGGGCTCGAGTCCCAGCCCAGCAGCTTATGGTCACCACCTTCCCCTCCGGGGCTTCTGGCTCGCTCAAAGTCAGAAGTGGAGCAGGGAAGCCTGGGGGGGGGGGGGGGGTGAAACATTGGGTGGGGTTCACTGGCCACGCCCCATCAGGTAATTCAACACCTCCCCATCCATTCCTTTCTAGCTTTCCACAGCTCCTGCCCTGGAACGCTCCCGCCTTGCCAATTCGGGCGTGGAGGCCCCGCCTACTTTAAGGCTCTGCCTGAGACTCTGGTCCCAGACCCGGCGGTTGAAGCCCATCCTCGATTCTCCTTACTGTAGACAGTCAGATTTTCCTGGGTCTCCCTGCTCTCGCCCCCGAGGGTCACGCTGCACATCAGCTGTGTGATGCCTTCTTGTTCTGCGCTTGGCGTAGCTGTGGCAGTGGCCACGAGGTTGTCGCCATCGAGGGTCACATCGGGATGCAGCCTCTGATCTCCCAGCGAGAGGTAAACCCCAGCTTCTGGGGCAGGAAACAGTCCATCCAAAGTGCAGCTCACTGGTCTTTCTGAGCCCACTTCTAAGAATCGGGGAGCAACTAGGCTCGGGGGAATTGGAGGCAGGGCTGGGGGAGACAAAGAACCAGAGCTCGAGTATATATATTAAGCGTTCAGTGTGGACCAAGCAATTTGCATGCATTGTTTGGTTTCATCATAAAATACAAAAGGGCCAGCGATATGGCTCAGCGAATACAGACGCTGGCCGCCAAGTCTAACAACCTGATTTGATTCCTAGGACCCATATTGTAAAGTTGTCCTTTAACTTCCACACATGCACCATGGGGAGTGCATTCTCTCTCTCTCTCTCTCTCTCTCTCTCTCTCTCTCTCTCTCTCTCTCTCTCTCTCTCTCTCTCTCTCTCTCTCTCTCTCTCAGTAAATATAAACACAAACAAAAGAGCCCACAGAGGTATACACTTAAGCTAGTAATCGTGTTGAAGTAAGGGCTAGGCGCTAAACTTCAGGCAGCCCTGTCTGTGTAGTTCAGGCTGGGCTTAAATTCACAGAGATCTGACTTATCTCTTGTCTCCCAAGTGTTGGGACTGAAGGCGTGCGACACTACACCTGGCTGCCCCTAAACTTCTTAAAACCTGTCAGTTGAGTCCACACTCACCAAAGGTGCGGAGCTGTCTGACTGCGGAGCTGTTTGCGAAGAGTCCCAGGCCGTGTGGCCGCAGGTCCAGCTCGGCGAGGCATGAGAAATTGACCCCGTGGTCCTCCCTGCGCGCCAGGACTGTGGCGGTGAGCACCGCGCCGCGCGCTCGGGGTGGCTCGCCCGCGAAACTGCGGCGGGTCAGCTCTTGGGCGCCCCGCAGCAGAGTCAACGTGAGGCTCGCTCGGGGTCCGGCTCCCGGAACCCTGCAGCTCAAGGTGAAGTTCTCGCCCACGGGCTGCCAAGGAGGCAGCGGCACTAGCTCTACCCGATCCGGCCGCTCTGCAAGGGACCGAAACTTCGGCTCTAGTGAGCTGCAACGCTCACCCGGTTGCGCGTGGAAAGGAGGGAGTGAGGGCCGGTGGGCGGAGCTTGAAGGGGAGGTCCAGAGACCTAAGGGGCGTGACCACCCAGAACTCACGGAAAGTTCGAATGAGCCCACGCGCTTGTAGTGTGCGGCGCGCACAGCGGAAGAAGCAGACGGGTTGGGTCTCTGGCTCTCGGATGTCCACCAGCTGTCGAGCCAGCCAGCGAAGACCCCTCTGGGTCCCGTTCCGGCGCAGCGAGGTCTCCAGGCCACCGCGCTCCGGCCGCGGACAGTTAGTGCTGCAGTTGAGCCACAGAGAGCCCCCGCGCTCCACGAGCGCCACACGGGGCTGAAGGTCCGCCCAGAAAGGTTCTAGCGCGACCGCTGACCGGGAAAACGCGGGCTCAGCCTGGGGACCCCCTCTCTGAAATCTTAGCGCCCCTATATCCCAAATCAGGGGTCTCAGCAAAGACGAGGAGAGGCCACCGCCAAGAAACAGCACGGGAGTCCCGCATCCCACTCAAGCTTCGAGGCTGGCACACTCTGAGAGGGGCGTCTCTGGAAGCCTTGCTTTCTAAGGCACAGATGGGGACACTCGGTGCGGGGAGAATGGGGTCTCGGATGCACACGTCAGTAGTGGGGAGGAGGAGACTCCAGTGGGGGGGGATGGGGAACCAAGTGAGTCTCAAGACTCTGGTGGATCGTCAGGAAATGGGGGTGGGGAGACACACTGAGGCTGGGGGCGAAAGTGTGGAGACAAGACTGAGTCAAAGGCTTAAAGGAGACTGTCCCCAAACTTGAGTAACTTGGACAGAAAGCCTCAAGGCTGGACTCCTGGAAGGAACCGCGGGAAAAGCCCCAGAAAAGCTGGTTGCCAGGGTTACAACTGGAGGGGGTACAGAGCCTCTGAGTCATAAGAGTTGAGGAGATGGGGGTCTTTGAGGATCACGAATAGGGATGATGCCAGTCCGTGAACCATAGGGCACGACAGAGCAGGAAAGACTAGGAAAACCACAATGTCTCCTGAGCGGGGTTAGGTGCAAAACCCCGAATCCAGAAAAGGTGCTGGGTTCAGATCTGAAAGATCGAGGTATGTTGGGGTGGAGGAGGGATTGGGAGAAGCCCCAGGTTCCAGTGGTGGCAGAAGCGTGGGAAGCAAGAAGAGGGCGGAGCCTGGAGGGACACCCGAGCCGCCCTCTCGGGTCCTTCAAAACCGCCCCCGCCTTGTCCACCTGGCTCCGCGGGCCGGCTCTTCTTACCTGAGATGCCGAGGATCCCCAGGCCCAGGGCCGCCCAGAGGCCGAGAAGCGCTTGGCGCAGCCCTGGCGAAGGCCCCGGCATCGCCGCCGCTGCCGGGGAGGGGAGAACGCAGGAGGCAAGGGGAGCGCGAGTGATGGAGAGCCGAGCTGGGAGGACGGCGCAGCGCAGCGGGTGGAGTGTGGGGGTGGCAGAGTTGCGCCCAGGGATTGGTTTAAACGTTGGTAACTTGGTTTCCAAGGAGGGGGCGGTGGCAGAGGCGGTGATGGGGGGCGAACTGCCGGGAGGCGAGCACGCACCGGGCTGCTCTCGGCTTAGAGCAGACTAGCTGACCAGGCAGGAGCGGTCCCCCGTAGGGGGAGGGGGTCTACGTGGAGCGGTCTGATAGTCTAAAGCCTTTTGGGGGCGACCAAGCTCTCCCGCGTCATCTGTGGCGAAGGAGAGGAGGGATGCTATAAGGCCCTGCCCAAACTCCACCATCCTAGGTATAGATTCTGGGATAAACGCGCTAGGGTTCCAGGCCACGCCCATCTTCGGCCTCCCACTAGCGCCCCTTGGAGCAGGTGGATAGTGGGTTGCTTGTAGAATCTTGGGAAGTCGTAGTATGTTGAAAAGGTGGTTTTAAGAGGAGGGTGTGGGGAAGCCTCCCTTAACTGAGGCTTAGCTTTGACCTCCAGCAGATTGAACATGGGAGCCACGCCCCTAAGACCTCCTCCGTGCACGCGGCGACGGAGGAGGGGGGGGGGGATCAAGTGCCCGCGAATCGCAGACACGTGTGCGTGTGCGCCGCGTTCGCGGGCGTCTAAATTAGAGTCGGTTTCGGCACACGATCTGTATTTACCCAGCGTGCAGCGGGAATGTGCCTACAATGCTGTTGTGAACCGAGTCTCTCAGGAGAGCATCTGTGGGCGCCACAGCCTCTGTTGGATAACCAGTACGAGATTCTGCAATCCTAGCTGAACCAGAAGATCAACTGGGGACACTTGTGAACTCGCATCTGTCTCTAAGCTTTGACATCGCTCCCCAGATGCAAGCCTGGCTCGGTGACAACAAACGCGTTGCCATGATGGAAGTCTGTGACAGCCCATGTGGTCTGAGCAAGCATCTCAAACTTGTTGCTACGCTAGATTTCCAATCTGGGTATCTGCTTCTACTCCATGCAGGAGACCCCGCCCAATCATGTATCCCCTCCCCCTTCATTAATGGTAACCCCGGGGACCGGTTCTAGCTCCACCCACTGGCCTCAGTAACGCGCAAGATCTGCTAGGGACAAGAAGATTAGAGAAGGGAAACTTAGCTTCCAATCAGAGCTATGGTGTGTATCCGCAGAGCCAATCAGAAAAGGCCATATTAAGAGCCTGTCCTCCCCCAACTCAGGGCCTGGAGGAGAGGCCAGTTTAGCCCTTCTGCCCTGCAGTGATAAATCCAGCAAGACTGAACGCGGAGAGGAACTCGGGTTCTGGGACCTCAAGCCGGTCTTGAAGGAGAAACTTCAGGTGCCTTGAGACACACGAGATGTTGTTTACTCCGGTACCGGGTATTGAAACCAAGGCTAGGCAAACGTACCCCTGAGCTATAAATCTTCAGCCAATAAACAAGGAGTTTGGAGACGTCAGGGTCCCCTAAAAATGAAACCACTTCCTCCAAGAACCGTAGGACAAAGACTGAGGAAGAAGGCTTTATTGATCCAACAAGAGTATATGAATTAGTTGTTCTGGGCTTCTTTTTCCTCCCTCTTGTTCGGGGCATCGAACACCCGTCTATAACTGAGTCTGAACGGCCAGGTACTTGCGCACGTAGACAGTCCCCACAGCCAGGAGGATCCCCACCAGGGCTGCGATGGAGGCAGAAGCCAAGGCTTTGGAGACTGGACTCAAAGCTGGGAGCGGGAGTGAAAATCAGGAACGAGGAGGTCTGAGGACCTCCAAGCGTGGATGGAGCCCACCCCTGTTCTGCTGGCCCTCTTGGGGTGGCAACATCCCCTCCCCCGCACCAATTCCCCAAGTTTGCAGGGTGCCTCACCGAGGACCTTCAACATAACAGGTGCAGAACTGCTGCGCACGACTAGCCCGTCGAGATTGAGGCGTGCATGGCAGGTGAGTGGTTGCCAGAGGTCGTTGGGTCCTGCCCGCATCACGTAGGTCAAAGTGACATTAGCCAGACCTGAACCGGTGAAGCGCTCCAGACTTTCAAAATAAACCACCCGGCCACCTCTTCTCAGGCTCACCACCAAGAACCCCACGGGGAACACGTGTACCACATAGCAGCGTAGAGTGTACTTGTGGCCCATTAGGACCGGAGGCTCCATGATCACGCTTCTCGGCCGTTCTAAGGCAAGAAGGGTAACATCCGCAGGCACCTCCTAAAGTAAAACTGCCAACTATCCCATTCCTCCACCCTTCTCCCCTCTCCCCACCCCGGCCTGAACCCCGGTCTCCCTCACTGTAAGCGGTGATCATGGCGGTGGCCTCGCGCGTTTCTCCAGCGCAAGTGACGACGCAACGCACCTTGGAATTCCAGGCCCTCACATCCAGCAGCTGGTAAGATACCCAACCCGAGCCACTGAGTGTCTTTCCCTGCCGCAGCTGCGTGCGCAGGCTGGAACGCACCGGCAGGGGGCAGCTATGGCTGCAGTTAAGCCACACCGAGCCCCCGGGAGGCACAGCCTCCAGCTCCGGGCTTAAACGCACCAAGAAAGGCGTTGAGGTCCCGGAAGGCGCGGGAGGGCTTTGCCTCCACTCATGGTGGGAGCTCACACCCCTCGGATAGGTGGCCACCAGCAAAAGCGACGGGAGCAGGACAGACTCCATGGCACAAAGCCCGCGGTGCGTTACGGGAGACCGGGGTAGTTTCAGCTGGCCCTGGAGATAAGACTCCCTGGCCACGCCCAAGAGTGGGCCCAGCAGCCCTGTTGAAGACACCGCCTCCCAAATGACACATCAGACCCCACAGTTAACCAGAAGTCATTGCACTTTTCTGAACTGGGACTCTAGTTTTCACTTAAGCTCCAAAAGGTCATTAAATAGATTTCAGTGGGTGTTGTAATGGCTCAGGCCTTTAATCCCAGCATTCAGGAGACGGGCAGGCAGATCTCTGTGAGTTAGAGGCCAGCACGGTCCACATAGCAGGTTCCAGGACATTCAGGCTACATAGAGATGCTGTCTCAAAAAACAAAGACAAAGAAAAAAAACAAACAAAAAGCTAGTTTGCAGACTCGGGGTTAGGGTAACAGGTAACACTTTGAAGAAGTGGGGAGTCAGGAATACTTAGAGGGAGCTCTAGGTAACTGAAGTCACCTGTCCTCAAACTCACATAAAACTTCATCGCTGCAAAGGAAAGGCTTCTGAGCTGGGAGGGATGCTTACTGCCCGCCCCAGCTTGCAGGACCCTCCTAAGTGATTGCAGCATTTTCTTCCAGACTTTCCCTTTGAGATGGAGCCAGGTGGGGCATGCAGGGATTGACCACAGTTTCATGAGCATGAGACTCCATTGTTCAGCTGCCAAGGGTAGGCATCCATATTTAGGTATGGGGCCTGACATGGGAAGCAAAGACAGGAATGTATGTGGGTGGGGCCTATGAGCAGGGAACCCGATAGTCCACTTAGTATTTTTGTGACAGCTCCTTTGGGAAAAGCATCCTGACCAACAGAGGAGCCCTAGACCCATGTGAGTCTTTCTCCAGGCTGTTGTGTGCACAGCCCCTGCAATAGGAGCCAGACAAGAACCTATGTGATCACCTGCTCACTGCTCTAGTATCTGTGTAGGGTACTCAATAAATAGCAGGTAAAACTTCGAATTAATAAATACATCATCACGAAGAGTTCCTGTGTCAGAGGAAGTATGGTCTTATGTTTCAACTCCTGCTTGTCTATTGGAGACCACTCTTCCTCAGGCAGGGCCCTCAGCGTGGGCAGTAGGGATGAGGTCAGCATTTCCTTACTGAAGGCCTGCAAGGCTGTGGGTGTGTCCAGGTCACAGATCCACGCCCTTGATGTTGCTCCCTCCTCTCCAAGTGTGAGGCCAAGGAGGTCTGATTGGTGCACGTCCAGGCCACCATCTTGTCTTGTCACAACCAGAGGAGGTGGGTAAACACTATCTGTCTACCTTTCTGTTCAAAAGCAGCACCAGCTGCACCCGCAGAGGGGCCAGGGAGGTGTTGGTGTCCTGGTGGCTCAGGGAGGCGGGGCTTGCGCCTTCAGTTTCATGGCCTCTTCCTGCGCCCTCTGTAGCTTGTATATCTTGATCTTTCTCTGGCGGTTATAGAAGTATATGGCTGCTGTGATTATAAGGACAATGACCAGCATTGTCACCAAAATGATGATCAGGGTAACGTTGGTCTTTGTGTCTGTGTAGTAACAGAACAGGATGATAAGGATTAGGCATCTGGCACCCTGCTCACCACTCACCCAGCCCTATACCCCGGGACACTCACAGACCGTCAGGAACACGGCTCTGGTGATATTTCCATGGGAGCTTTCAGCATGGCACACATAGGTGCCG
Source organism: Chionomys nivalis (assembly GCF_950005125.1). Classification (NCBI taxonomy): domain Eukaryota; kingdom Metazoa; phylum Chordata; class Mammalia; order Rodentia; family Cricetidae; genus Chionomys; species Chionomys nivalis. Next base: position 20,514,927 of record NC_080089.1, on the reverse strand, counting down.
TTCATCGCCCAACTGACAGACTTTACCACCCCGATGGGCAGCGGGGCTCCATCTCCTTTCCGGCTGCAGTTCAGTGTGGGGGGTGGGTTCCCCCTGGCCTCACATTTCAGAGTCTGCTGAGTCCTCACTTCCCAGGTCCAGTTCACTGGGCAGTCACTCTCGTTCAGGTACGGACCATCTGGAGAAATGATCGTGTGAGGACACAGGCCAGGAAGGGCTCAGAGGGCACCAGGGGCACTAGGGGACCACAGTTACAACCGGGCACTCCCACTCACACAGCACTTGCAGTTCCAGGGTCCGGGTTTTAAACAGCACCTGCCCAGCCACCTTCAGGGCAGCAGAACAAGAGAAGCGTCGCTTGTTATCTTTAGCTGTGGCTGCCTTCAGCGTGTATTGGACCTTCGGGGACGGGGGCCCGGACAGAACATCAGTCAGATTCACCACCTGCGCTCCACCGCTGGCTTCACAACTCACAGTCACTTGGCTCCCTTCTGAGACGTTTGGCGGGCTCTGGGTCAAGGCAGGAGCTGGAAAGCCTGTGGGAAGGACACACTGTGAGCCCGCCCAATGCAAACCCAGCCCTTGATGGCTCAGCGGCCCCCTCTAGTGTCAGCCCCAACCTCCAGCATTGGACATTCCTGGACGGGGTTCCCCCTTTTGAAAGGCCTAGCATATTTTTGTTGTTGTTTGTTTTTTGAGACAGGGTCTTTTTTTTTTTTTTTTTTTTGGTTTTTTGAGACAGGGTTTCTCTGTGGTTTTGGAGTCTGTCCTGGAACTAGCTCTTGTAGACCAGGCTGGTCTCGAACTCACAGAGATCCGCCTGTCTCTGCCTCCCGAGTGCTGGGATTAAAGGCGTGCGCCACCACCGCCCGGCCTTGAGACAGGGTCTTACCGTGTAGCCCTGGCTGGCCTCGAACTCATAACAATCCCACCTGTCTCTGCTACCCCTGTGCTGGGATTATAGGTGTGTGTCACTACTCCCTGCCTCAGGTCAGTCTTTCTCTTGAAAATGCTTTCACCTGCCTTAGTCGTGCCCCTGGTCCCAGTCCTGATTCTCATTTGAGCTAACCTATGCTAGGCCATGGCCCCTGGAAGTTCCACGCCTGGGCACCTACTCTGGGTCCTTCCTCTGCACTGGGCCCTACCCTTTGGTACACCTCCTTGGTATCAAGTCTCTAGCTATCTCTGGACTAAGCCCATCCCTTCTTACTGTAGATGCTCAAGGTCCTCTGGGCCCTCAGGGTCTGGTCTGCCAGCTTCAAAACACAGAGCAGCTGCTGAGTTCCCTCCAGCTCCGCAGTCACCTCCACCAAGGCCATGGCAGACACCAAGTCTCTGTGGTTTGTGCTCTTGGAGGTCAGTGTATGGCCTCCCAGCTCCAGAGATATCTGGGCTTCAGAGGCAGGAAACAGGCCTTCCATGGAGCAGAGCACTTTCTGCTTGGTGCCCACCTCCAGGAGGTCATGGGTGTTGAGCTTCGGGATGGTCACAGGAAGATCTTAAGAGAGAACACAGGCATAAGGAAGAGCAATGGCCACCCACAAACTCATTTTTCTCCTTCCTTCCTTCCTTCCTTCCTTCCTTCCTTCTTTAATGTACATTGGTGTAAAGGTGTCAGATCCCCTAGAACCTGAGTTTACAGACAGTTGTGAGCTGCCATGTGGGTGCTGAGAATTGAACCTGGGTCCTCTGGAAGAGCAGTGTTCTTACTGCTGAGCCATCTCTCCAGTCCCCCCCTTTTCTTTATGTATTTACTGTGTATACACAGACACGTCTCACTTGAGGAGGTCCTCTGGAAGCTGGGAACTGAACTCATGTCACCTAGCTTGGATGCAAACCCTTTACCCAGTGAGCCATCTCACCAGTCCCAAAACTGCACTCACAAGGTCACCATTTTCTCAGCGCCTCGCCCCCACTGCAGGGGTCGGCTTCTTCCCAAGGTCCCTCCTGCACCCTATGTAGGAATACCCTGGTTCCCAGAGCCTCACCGAAAGCCCGGAGCTGCCTGGTCATGGAGACATTCGTGAACAGCGCTAGCCCTTGTGGCCTGAGGTCCAGCTCTGTGCGACATGAGAAATTGGCTTTGTGGTCGTTTCTGCTCACCAGCACCGTGACTGTGATCTCTTTGGGGTTCTTGGGGTCCACATCCACTGGCTGCCGGTACAGCACCTCCTCCCCTCGGAGCAGCATGACTGAGAGTTGGCGCCGCGGTGTCCCACCATCCACCAGGCAGCGCAGGGTGAGGTTCTTACCCACCTGCTGCCAGGTGGGCAGAGGGTCCAGCTCCACACGCTTTGGGAACGCTGCAGGGAGACAGGGGGTTAGGGGTCACCTGTCTGATGACCTCAGTCTCCCCAAAACACACCCTACCATCTAAGCAGCCAGGAATGCAGAGAGCTTTGGGGAAAGCTAGGGAGGAGGCCAGGAGTGTTTGCACAGGGACCATAACCATCCCCGCAATATCTGAGATAAATTCCAGTTTCTAGCATCAGAACATTGAGCAAATAAATAGAAATCTAAGCACGTGGGTGTGCTAGAGGTTGATCAGACTCTTGGGGAGGGGGGCAGTGACTCAGTCTTAGAGGGCTTGCCTACCAGGCAGGAGGCCCTGGGGCCCATGTGGAGGTGAACAGAAAGAATCAACCACACAGAGCTGTCCTCTGACCTCCACATGTGCACAGGGCATACAGGTCTGCACTCAGACATCCTACGCACGCGATAAGAATAACACGCCTTAGCCGGGCAGTGGTGGCACACGCCTTTAATCCCAGCACTCGGGAGGCAGAGGTTGGTGGATCTCTGTGAGTTCCAGGACAGCCAGAGCAGTAACACAGAGAAACCCTGTCTCAATCAAACAAATGAAACAAAAAACAAACAAACAAGAAATACGACAAAAAAAAAAGTTTAGGTCATCCAGGTACCTATAAAGCCGGAGCCTAGCCTGGGCTATGTCATGTATTATCTCAAAGAGGAATGGGCCAAGAAATTATTCAGAAGGTAACGGTTTTTTTTTCCACCCAAGCGTGACAATCTGAATTCAATCTGAGGGATCCATATGGTGGAAGAGAAAATAGATTCCCAAACGCTGACTCTGAGGGCTGGAGAGGTGGCTCAGTGGTTAAGAGCACACATAGGCAGGCCTTGCAGGGAACCCAGCATCTATATGGTGGCTCACAAGCCCAGGGAATCTGGCCACCTCTTCTGGCCTCCTCAGGCACCAGGCACTCACTGGGTGCACAGACTTCCCTACAGGCAAAACATCCATACACATAAAATAAAAATGAACCTTTTTGTAAAAGTTGACCTCTGACATCCACACACATACTGTGCCATCCTCTCCCATTCAAAATAAAAATTAAAAAAAAAAAACTTGTGGAATTTGAGTTCCTTGGACTGGTGAGATGGCTCAGTGGTTAAGACCACTGGCTGCTCCTCCTGGAGGACCTAGGTTCAATTCCCAGCCCCCACATGGCAGTCACAGCTGTCTGTAACTCCTGTTCCAGGGGATCTGATTCCCACATACAATCTTTAAGGCCAAGTATATAAAATAAAAATAAATAATTAAAAAGAAGAAGAAGAAAAGAATTTGGGTCCTAAGTACCCAAACGGCGGTGGAGCCTGCTTCCCTGACTTAAAATACAGGCACGTGGGACGGTATGGTACATTACTTCCTGACTCTGAGCTTCAGTCTCTCACCAAGTCCTACTTGTTCCATTCTTCAAATATTTGTCTGCCCTTCCCATCTTGGATGCTGCAGTCACAAGCAGCAAGTGCAGACAGGCTGAGGCTGTATGCCAACTGCTGCCCAGCTTCCGGTAATCCAGCTTTCCGCTAACCAGACCGCTCCACTCCCTTTGTGGGAGTACCTGCTAGCTCCTGACAGCACCTAACTCCCCAACCCATGCACAGTCTTCTCTCCCCAACTCCAGCCTCGCTCTGGGCTCTTCACTCCGCCTGGTGCATCCACCCCCAGTTGTTTGTTAGCACCCTCCCCCCTCCCGCAGCTGACCTGGAAATCACTATATAGACCAGGCTGCCCTTGAACTCTGCCTCCCAAGTACTGGGATTAAAGGTGTGCAACCACCACACCTGGCTCAAATTCGTTGTGGTCACAGGGTAGAAATTAAGGCACAGTTGAACAGCCGAAGTAACAGGCACAGAAAGGTCGCAGAGACAGAATTCCAGCCCCAGCCTTGGGCTCCCAAACCGGGTACCCTGGAAAAGCTCTTCAGAGGAACTTCCTAAGGCTACCACCAGGAATGCCTGAGGACTTCCCTTCTTCCAGGGCAACACTGGCACATAAGCCCCCATCCCCCAAGCCACATGCTGAGATTTCCCAAAGGCTAGGATTATGGCCTTTAGGCTTCTTCATGTCAGAGCAATCTGAGGGAAACTGACAGGGTCAACAAATAAACCAAGACGCCAAGTGCCCAATGGTCATCCAGTTCCTTGGTGCTAATTCTAGAGCCAGCTGGGTAGAACTTCTGCCTGGAATTCCCCGGTTTAGGTAAAGAACCCCAGCCTAGAATACCCAGAGAAGCCGGGAGCTGGTTGGTGGTTAGTGCTAGCAGCATGTGAACATTGGATTCCATGTATAAATATAGCCTCCGCCATTCTGCCCCCACTGCTCCTGAGCACAGAAACCACCACAGCACTCCTTCTCAGCACCCACTCCTCCTCAGCACCCATTTCTTCTGAGTTACAACATTCCTTCCAGCAGGAAGGCGCTTATGCATTCTTTTATACAGTTGCATACTCTTCCACTCTTCCATGGTATGTCTAAACCAAACTTAATCTCACCATCTCTGTGAATGTTTGACCTTCAAATACAGCTGCACTGCAGACTGGAGGTAGAGTTCAGCGACAAAGTGAATACTTGGCCGAGTGCCAAGCTCTGATGACTCCATCCTCAGCCCAAAGGGACAGAACAACCCTAGAACCTGACTTGTTTGTTCCCTGTAGGAGGGATCCATGCATCAACGAGTTCCAAGACTGTGGAGGTCACAGGACACATAGAGATCTTGTGTAAAGACCTGACATCCAACCCAGGCTTGGAAGCACACACCTATGATCTGGGTGCCTGGGAGGCACATACATGAAGAGCAAGATGTGAGGGGCCGGAGGGGTACTCAGAGATTAACAGCACTGGCTGCTTTTCCAGAGGACTTGGGTTCAATTCCCAGCACCTACATGACAGCTCACAACTGTCTGTAACTCCAGTTTTAGGGAATCTGACATTCTCACACAGATATACATGCAGGGAAAATACCAATGGACATAAATAATACTTTTTTTTTTTTTTTTGGTTTTTCGAGACAGGGTTTCTCTGTGGTTTTGGAGCCTGTCCTGGAACTAGCTCTTGTAGACCAGGCTGGTCTCGAACTCACAGAGATCTGCCTGCCTCTGCCTCCCTAGTGCTGGGATTAAAGGCATGCACCACCAGCTACCACCACCTGGCTTAAAAAAATTATTTTTTAAAACCCAAAATATTAGAAATAATTAAAAATAAAGACAAAACAATAAATAAAGTTTAAAAAAAGGTAGAACAATCCAGACATCAAATGGTGGCATTTTGGAATGTGCTAAATTCCTGTGGTACATTCTCCTTGAAGTTTACAAGGTCTCTAAGTGACGGTGGGACTTTCCAAGGCTGTCTGCTGGTGCCAGTTGCCATGTCCCCACTGGGTCTCCCTATACTCCACCCCGGGCCCTGTCACTCACAGTATAAGTTGATGGTGGCAGAGGCTGAGGACTGGATGGTGCCACAGGTCTCAAAGCACAGGGGCTTGCTGTCTTCTTCAATGTCACTCAGTTCAAACAGCTTCCACCTATGTCCACTCTCTACCTCTCTTTTGGGCCACTGAGTCTCCAAGCCCAGGATGAGGTTCTCAGTGCAGGAGGAAGAGCAGTTCACCTGCATGGATGCACCCAATGGCAGGAAAGCTTCTATGGGGTGGATGGATACTTGAGCGCCACCAGGCCCTGGAACAAAAAGGAGAGATGATAGGCTGGTTCAGCCATGTAACTTCAGAGCTAGGTGCTGGGTATGCAGCCTTGAGGCAGGCAGGATTTTGCCCTCGATGAAGCCATGCTTGAGTACACAAGGTAACTAATTATGGGTGTTGAGGGGCTGGGTACAGTGGGCAGAGTGCCTTCCTGGCATGCCTGAAGCGCGAGTTCCATCCTCAGCACCCATAACATGGGTGTAATTCAGCACTCAAGAAGTAGAGGCAGGAGGATCAGGAGTTGAACACCATCCTGGGCTACAGATGGAGCTCAAGGGTAGCCTTGGCTACAGAAATTCCCCTCTCCCAACACCAAGTACTGGATTTTCTTTCTTTGAAAAGTGGTGGCGCACGCCTTTAATCCCAGTACCTGGGAGGCAGAGGCAGGCGGATCTCTGTGAGTTTGAGGCCAGCCTGGTCTATGGAGTGAGTTCCAGGACAGCCAGTGCTACACAGAGAAACCCTGCCTGGGGGAGGGGAATTAAAACAAAAGTGTCTGAGCTCATGTTTCTCCTCCACCCCAAAGATTCCAGTGCTGTGATTAGCAGTCTGGGGTGGCGGTAGTCCAGTTGGAGATTCTCTCAGGCACCTCTGGAATTATTCTGGTTCCATGGAGAGCCCTGAGGCGGAAAAGATCCAGCTAGGAGTAACGGATTCTGGGAGTGAGCAGCAGAGCAAGTTCTGAATCTTCCTCTCATTGGAGGACGCAGGTGCTGCCCCCAGGCAGCAGCAGGGGAGGGCAGCAGTGGGGAGTCCTGAGCCACCTCACTTCGCAGCCTCTGCCTCCTGAGTATACAAACCCTGGAATTCCCCAGCCCAGAAGCAGCCTGGACTTCCCCAGGGGTGAGGATGAGGAACAGAGTATCTGTGGGGAGCAACGGGACCTCAAGGCTCAGCTTGGTATCGATGGTTCCACATACTATTTGTTCCCCACTTGGGCCACATTCTAGCTGCCCCATGACAAGGGCGGGGACCACAGACCAGGTCCCAGGTTCTAAAAGGACAAGTTTATGGAGGAGTGGTGTGTCTCGAGCCTGTGATCCCAGACTGAAGAGGGGAAAACGGGTGGTGGGGGGAAGGGAGCGGAGGAGCGTGAAGACTGAGAGTTCAAGGCCAGCCTAGGCTAAGTGTCTTGGCGGCGGCATTCTCAAAACAGGAAAGAAGGGAAGGGGAGGGGAGGAGAGGAGAGGGAGAAGAGAGGGAAGAGACGGAGAGACAGACAGAATTGTGTTCTGTAACCCATTCGCGGGATTCGAACTCCAAGCTGTTAGCTTTCAACCCTTCACTTCCACTCCCACTTCCCGTTAATAGCCACCTAATTACTACCAGTTTGCTGTTCCGCTGGCCAGGGAGAGCAGATTCCACCCGGAGTCCAGAGACTTGTCCCTAAAAGCGACCCCACCTTGGACTCACCTGGAATCACAAGGGCTACCAGGGCCAGGAGCAGAGGCAGGATGGGAGCCATAGCAAGGCCAGGGCAGAGCGCAGGTAGCAGCGTCCGGGTCACATGCACTGGGTGCAGACTGAGGCTCTGCACCGCGTCCGCTCCTTTATAGTCGCTGGCCACGGGGGACCGAGGGGCGGTGCTGGCGGGGCCACTTTCCCGGAAACCTCGCGCCTTCCCCCTCTTGAACGAGGACTTCGGTATTTCCGGATGGAGACAGTGCCCTGGCCGAGAGGGATGGTCCTGCCTCGCTGGCTCTCGTAGCCCAGGAATTTCCAAACTGAAGCAACAGACATGTTGGGGGCGGGGTGTGTGAGGGAGAGGGTGTCAGCGAACTGAAGGTGCGTTCAGAAAAGAAGGCTCCGGGCCTCCTGGAGTCATGCCTCCAGGTTAACTGGTTAACTAATGCGTAATTCCTTGGACGACTATCCCCCTCGAGGGGTAAACTGAGGCTCGGTGCTGGGCAGGTAAACGAAATGAAATCCCGAACCTGCAGCTCCTACAGGTCCCTTTAATCCATCAGACATCCTTAGCCAAGGGTAAGACCTCCCTGGAATCATTTGGGGACGCCTTCTACCCAGGCGCCCCTCTCCTTAGGGCCATGCCCCACCTAGTTGGCACTAGAGATTTTCGGAGCTTGGACCGGACAGATCCGGACAGATCCGGCGTGGTGAGTCCTCGCGTCCCTCCTCCCACCCACGGGCGCCCCGCCCCCAAGGCCTCGCTTCCCCTTTCTACTTTGACCTCTGAGGCGTCTTGACAGCTCCCCAAGAAGGAAGGAAGAAGTCTGGTCCTGTGGCATAGAACCCTGAGCCGCCCTTTCCCAGGCTGGATGAGAAACTGATAGCAACTGAAGGGGAGAGGTGGCCCCTCCCAGAGAGAAGGACCTGGCCTCCCCTCATCCCTGACCCCCAACCCCCCACTGAGTCTTCTCTCCCCCCTCCTTTTCTCTCCAATCTCTCTCTCTCTCCCTCTCCTCTTTCTCCCTCCTCCCCTCTCATCTCTCGCCCACAAAACCATCTCTTTTCTTGAGGCTGGGCGTCAAATAGCCCAGGCTGGCCTCAAACACTCCGTAGCTGAGAATGACCTTGAACTCCGGATCCTGCCTCGTGCTTCACCACGCTTGGTTATTTTAACTTTTGTTTTCTTCAGTGAAACTGAGACGGACCCTGAACTCCAAGGCTGACGAAGAGAGGCCTCTTGAACCCCAGTCTTCCAACTCAGGGGCTTGCGTTGGACCTCAGGCGCCCGAAGAGGCTTCCTGTTGTGGGACTCCGGTACAGTTGCCGTGGAGACCTGCGCTAGGCCAGGAGGTCGTGCTGCAGATGCGGAAGGGAGAGGTCTAGATGAGCGCGCTCTTCCTCCTGCGCCGCAGCTCCCGGGACACTCCGCAACCCACGCCCCGCCGCCTGGGCATTCCTAAGGAATTTCCACGGGGATCTTTTGATCTTGGGGTGCTGGAGAGGGGGCATTTAGTCTCCGCCCCGGAACAACCGTGGCAGAGTTGCCAGGGTGACCTCAGGGAGGTCTGGGAAAAACCCTCGGAGTGGATCTTTCTCTGGGTATCACTAAGAGTCTTTTGGCCTCTACTTCATGTGCATGAGCCTCCAGCTCCCTACGGTACCATCTGCAGCCCTAAGAGTATGGTTGTTTAAGTGATGCCTACTGTGTGCAGGGCACCATTGTTCCCTGAGCAGAATATTGGAAAATCCTGCTGGGATGCTCAGCTGAGCGGTAACAAGCAGAACACAACTCTACTGTGACAGAAAAGTTCAGCAGTGTAGAGCAGCCTGTAACTGCGATACTCAGGGGCAAGAAAGTTGATTGAGGTCAGCCTCGTTACACCATGAGCTCAAGGCCATCAATTGGGGACTGGAGTGTTGGTTTAGCAGTTAAGAGCAAGTGCTCTTGCAGAGCACCCTGGTTCAGTTCCTATCACCCATACAGCAGCTTACAACCATCTGTAATGCCAGCTGTAGGGGTCCATCTGATGTTCTCCTCTGACCGCCCCGGGCACTGGCAGGAACACACACACACACACACACACACACACACGTAAATCTTAGGGCTGAAGAGATGGCTCAACAGTTGATGATCCCAGCTCAGTTCCCAGTGCGTCAAGCAGCAAGCATGCATGTGGCACACATGCAGGCAAAGCATTCATATATGAAATACAATTAATCTAATACAATAATCTTCCTGGGGCTGTAGCTCAGTAGAGTGACTGTTTAACCATCACAAAGCCTTGGGTCAGTGTGGTGGCCCAGAACTATCAGTCCCAGCACTCAGGAGGCAGAGGCAGGCAGACCTCTGAGTTCGAGACCAGCCTGGTCTATAGAGCAAGTTCCAGAATATCCAGGGCTACACAGAGAAACCCTGTAATGAAAAAAGAAAAACAGGTGTGAGTGTGAAGAGACAGTGCAGCGGTTAAGAGCACTGGCTGCTCTTCCAGAGGTCCTATGTTCAATTCCCTGCAACCACACGGTAACTCACAACCATATATGAGATCTGGTGCCCTCTTTTGGCAGGTCTGTGCACATGCAGACAAGAGCACTCATTAAAGAAAAACAAAAAAATCCAGGGCGGTGGTGGCATATGCCTTTAATCCCAGCACTGTCGAGGCAGAGACAGGAGGATTTCTATGACTTCAAAGTCAGCCTGGTCTACAAGAGTGAATACCAGGATAGCCGAGGCTAAAAGAAACCCTATCTCGGGGTAGGGGGCACGGTTAGAGGCTAGTCTGGTATATATGTGACCTTGCCTGCGTGGTCCACTGAACATCTCTTGGGTTGGGTTTAGATCTATTCCCAGGCTAGACCCACTGGATTTATTGAGGCTTGTGGTAGGGCCAAGGGCAATTCCTGGGTCCTGGTCTGAAATCCTGGGAGGGCCATTTGCCGAGGTGGGGACGGGAACGTACTTCGGAGTAGCACATTCTACAATTACATTCTTTTGTAGTTTCCTTCCCTGTGCTGTGCCTCAGTCTGCAGGAAGGGCATGACTTCCTCCCTGGTGCCAATGCTCTCACACAAACTAAGGAATGTACTGAAGCTTCCAGCCTTAGTCGAGTTCTGCTGGGGACACCTTGCAGTTCCCTCAGCCTGCCATGCTTTCCCAGTCACCCCAACACAGCTTGTCCACCTACCTGGAGCCTGAGCCACCCCAGCTTCTGCTCCCCAGCTCTGGTGCTTTGCTTTTTTAAGACAGTCTCATGTAGCTCCTGCTAGACTCAGACTATGTAGTCCATGGTGACCTTAAACTCCTGGTCCTCCTGCCTCAGCTTCCCAAGGGCATCCAGTAGCTTGTCTGGCTCCATCCTAATGACTTGAAAGTACATTCTAGGGACGGCACTGCTTTCTTATGATGCCTTTTGTCTCCAGTGTGGCATGACTGGTTCTGGCCTTGTGGAAACCCTGTGGGTGGTAGTGGGTTTTATTGCTTTCTTAAAGTTCTAACACAGGAACTGCATCTGTGTCAAAGTACGGCTGTCCCCTTAGGCTGGAGCACTTCCAGCTCAGACCCTCTAACTGTAGCAGTGGCCATTACACACTGGGTGAACATCAGCATACCTATAACTTATTCCAGTGGCTTGTTCAGTGGGATTGGGGCACGTGATGTTGTTTTTGAGACATGGTTTGTCTTGTAACAAGCCCTGGCTGTCCTAGAACTTGCTCTGTAGACCAGGCTGTCTCTGTGTCCTGAGTGCTAGGATTAAAGGCGTGTACCACCACGTCCCAGCATTGTTTAGTGTTTTTGAAATAGGGTCTGTGGTACCCCTTCAAGTTATGTAGCCAAGGGTGACTTTTCCAACCTTCCCTCCTGTTTCTCCCTCAAGTGCTGGACACTTAATAGGTGTGTGCCACCATGTCTGCCTGCCCTTACTATGTAGCCCAGACTATCCTTAAAATTGTAGTCCTCCACCCTCAGCCTCTCAAAAGTGCTACACTAGAGCAGCATACCACACAGGCTTCTGTTTTTCTAGTGATATCAACACACCCCATGGTTACTTTCAGCCAGAAAAGGGCTGGCAGTCTCAGTGCGACTGGGGCTGTCTGGCTGTACATACACCAACAGAAAGAAGTACTAGTCAACATTGGTCCTAGTTTAGAGACAGTGCTGATTGTTCTTTGCTGCGGGACCCTGCCCACTCTCTGGGAGTTCCTTCTCATTTTTCCTTTAATTTATTTTAGTTCTTTTTTTTTGTTTGTTTGTTTTTTTTGTTTTTTCGAGACAGGGTTTCTCTGTGACTTTGAATTTCTTTCTTTTTTTTTTTTTTTTTTTTTTTTGGTTTTTCGAGACAGGGTTTCTCTGTGGTTTTGGAGCCTGTCCTGGAACTAGCTCTTGTAGACCAGGCTGGTCTCGAACTCACAGAGATCCGCCTGCCTCTGCCTCCCAAGTGCTGGGATTAAAGGCGTGCGCCACCACCGCCCGGCTATTTTATTTCTTATGTATACAACATTCTGCCTCCATGTATGCCCACACGTCAGATCTCATTACAGATGGTTGTGAGCCACCATGTGGTTGCTGGGAATTGAACTCAGGACCTCTGGAAGAAAAGTCAATGCTCTTAATCACTGAGCCATCTCTCCAGCCCTCATTTTTCCTTTTTAAATGATTTGTGTGCATTGGTGTTTTGCCTGTATATGTGTGAGGGTGTGTGACCCCTTGCAACTTGAGTTAACAGACAGTTGTGAGCTGCCATGTGGGTGCTGAAAATTGAACCTGGGTCCTCTGCAAGAGCAGCCAGTGCTGTTAACAGCTGAGCCACCTCTCCAGTCCTTATTTTCCCTTTATAAACCTATGTTCACTGGGTGGTGGTGGCACATGACTTTAATCCCAGCACTTGGGAGGCAGAGACAGGCAGATCTCTGTGAGTTTGAGGCCAGCCTGGTCTACAGAGCTAGTTCCAGGACAGCCAGGTCTGTTACACAGAGAAACCCCATCTCAAAAACCAAAAAAATAAAAAAAGAAACCTATGTTCTCTGCTAGAAATAAGTAAAACGAAACAAACAAATCAGGCATAGTCATGTGTACCTGGAGTCTTTATACTTGAGAGATACAGCCCTGCCTGGAAACTCAGTGAGGGGCTGTAGAGAGCTGTGTGGAGTCACACCTGATGGCAATGTGTAGAGAGTTGCGTGGAGCTGCACCTGATGGTGCTGGCTCCCGCCCTCCGCAATCCCGAAATCGAGTGCTCTTTGTGATAATCAACTCCTAATATCAACTAGGCCTGACTTATGCTATTATCAGCAATGATCGTCAGCTGCTTGCATATACGTGGACCTATGGACAGTGCCCAGGTAGCAATCCGTGGTTGGCTGCCGTGCCTATTTAAGGGCTGGGAGAGGTTTGCCCAGGAGAGAGAGAGAGAGAGAGAGAGAGAGAGAGAGAGAGAGAGAGAGAGAGAGAGAGAGAGAGAGAGAGAGAGAGAGAGAGAGAGAGAGAGAGAGAGAGAGAGAGAGAAAAGGAAAGAGAAGTTGTGAATAAAGTCCTGAATAAAACTGCTGCAAGAAGAGCTCCGGTGTTGCGTCTTCCTTGCTGGACGAGGGGGGCCCCGTACGGGGACCTCCAAACCTCTCTCCGTGGAGCCCAGAACTTGCTGCAGTCAGGGGGTGCACCGGTAAATCCTCAGATAAGAGGACAAAAGCGGGTTTTCTGCTCTCACTGGTAGAAAAAGGGAGAGCAGGATAAAAGTAGAGCCACGACAAGAGTGGACGGGTTAAAGGTGAAATGGTACGAGTCTAGCCGGGTGGTGGTGGCACACGCCTTTAATCCCAGCACTCGGGAGGCAGAGGCAGGGGGATCTCTGGAAGTTCGAGGCCAGCCTGGTCTACAAGAGCTAGTTCCAGGACAGGCACCAAAGCTACAAAGAAATCCTGTCTCGAAAAAAATCAAAAAAAAAAAAAAAAAAAAAAAGAAAAGAAAGAAATGGTACGAGTCTAACGTTTGTTCAAATGGGTGCTTCATCTTCGCACCAATTTTTTTTTTGGCTCTCAATGAGCTGCTTCGTTCTAAAAATTTATGTGTTAATCCTGACTTCCTTCACAAGAAAGTGGGATAAACAAACAAGGTTGTCCCTGATGGGAGGGGACGGGGACGTATGTATTGGGAGGAATTTAATGCTTTGGAAAGGAGGCTCTGATGAGAGCCTAAGGATTCATTCAATATTCACGTGGTTTGAATTACCGAGACAACCTGAGTTAGCAGTGGAGTGTGAGCAGCTATGGCTCCAAGGCCAAGGAGCTCCAGGCAGCTAGCGCTGGGGGCTGCAAGCGTGCAAACACCTGGGACCTGCCTCAGGGCACAGAAGCGCAGCACAACTGCCGCGATAAGACTCAAAGACTCGTTGGCCTGGACCTCTGTCCCAGCCTGGGGCATTCTCCCCACCCCGACGGGGTCGGGGCCTGCCTGCTCCGCGCCACCTCGCCTCCACCTTCCAGCTCGGTGGGGAGGTGGAGCCTCTGCCTCTCCCCAGTCACTGAGTCCGAGCGCGACTGGAAAATGGCACTAAGAATGCAGCGTCCCCGCTCAGCAGGAAGTAGCCAGACAGATTGACAACGCCCAAATTCCCTAAAACATGGTGTAAGTGGGGCCCCTTCAATGGTTGCAGAGCAGCAAGCCTGCTTTCCTGAGTTCTGCTCCACTCCATGCACCAGTTTGGACCCAGAACGAATGCAGCTGGGGCTAGGAGGCAGCTGGAGCAGAGCTTTGCTAGGTGGCTGTGGTGGAAGGCACATTGCCTCAGCAGTCGGTGCCTAGCCTGGCAGATGCCACAGCAGCGCCAAGAGTATCAGCAAACGCAACAAGTGCTGGAGCTGAGACAAGCTGGAGCACAGACCCCACAGGGCTGCCCGAGAACGCAGAGCAGCCGCGGGGCAAGGAAAAGGCAGTGGCAGTTTCAGGCTCTGCACGCTGAAGAGTCTGCAGCAGAGCGAATTTAAACCAAGAGACTGCCCTATTGTAGGAGCAGGTGGACCTATGGCTGGTAGGTTGGGTTCAGTGGTGATTGGGGACCCTACTCCTGGCAATCTTAACGCCTGTTGCCATGGGCATTCATCTTTGAATCCTGTGTAAGATCAGACAACCCATGAGAATGCAGCATATGGCCACTTAGCAGAAGCAGGATCAGCTGGGCTGCTAGGGAAGCCAAAGAGGTGCACGAGGGAGGTGTCTTCCATGCATTCAGCTGACAAGAATGAATGTGCCACAGAGGTATGACAGTTGGGGTATGTTATTTAGGGGACTGCTGAAGGAGCAGTGGTTTCTGACTGCTCCTGGGGTCATGGCAAAGGCACTCCTAAAAGTCCCGAGTCTGATACAGTCACACGCCTCTGTTCACTTGAGGGGAAGAGGGTGTGTGGGAAATAGGATACAGGGGGAAAAGGACCCAGGTACAAGAGAGGCAAGTCTATACCCTAGTCTGTCAGACATTTCTATCCATCCGAGGCTGTGTGTGACCAGCATTCAATATGACTCATGCAGCTAATTTGTCTAAAGAATTGTCTAGAGGGCTGGAGAGATGGCTCAGTGGTTAAGAGCATTGCCTGCTCTTCCAAAGGTCCTGAGTTCAATTCCCAGCAACCACATGGTGGCTCACAACCATCTGTAAAAGAGGTCTGGCGCCCTCTTCTGGCCTTCAGGCATACACACAGACAGAATATTGTATACATAATAAATAAATAAATATTTAAAAAAAAAAAAAAAAAAAAAAAAAAAAAAAAAAAAGAATTGTCTAGATATCTTTTAGGTAATTGGTCTGGTGAATTCGAACAACTGGAAAAGCTGCAAGTGGCGATTGCGACTGCAAATTCCACACGCATGGATACCAGCCTGGCAGAAGGACTATCCTCCTGGATCACTACAGCCATGGGTCATCTGAAGGAGTGGGCGGGAATAGGAGCCCTAACAGGCTTAATGGTGCTTGCCTCCCTGGTATGCCTGTGGTGCATTTGTCACATAAGGGTTTCACAGCATTGCAATGCAGTTATGATCATTCAGGCCTTCACAGCCATTGAAGCAGGACAGTCCCCTCAAGCTTGGTTATCTATATTTGAACACAGGATGCGAGGCTTGTGCATTGGATTTGAGGTCAGAGAAGTCGCCTCAAGAAGAGCAAGTCTAATTGCATGTGGGTTGGTGTCTAGCTCCCACCTCTGTAAAAGGACACCGGACAGGTCTAGTGTTCTCTGGGTGGATGACACCTGGACAGACACTAGTACATGTTCCATTTTTAACAGATCAGACCTCTACTCTTGCCTGTTGCTTTACAAAACAAAAAGGGGGAACTGTAGAGAGCCGTGTGGAGTCACACCTGATGGCTATGTGTAGAGAGCTGCGTGGAGCTGCACCTGATGGTGCTGGCTTCCACCCTCCGCAATCCTGAAATCGAGTGCTGTGATAATCAACTCCTACTATCAACTAGGCCTGACTTATGCTATTATCACGCAATGATCGTCAGCTGCTTGCATATACGTGGACCTATGGACAGTGCCAAGGTGGCAATCTGGGGTTGGCGGCCCGTGCCTATTTAAGGGCTGGGAGAGGTTTGCCGGGGGGGAGAGAGAGAAAAGGAAAGAGAAGTTGTGAATAAAGTCCTGAATAAAACTGCTGCAAGAAGAGCTCCGGTGTTGCGTCTTCCTTGCTGGACGAGGAGTATGCGACAAGGGGCAGAGGGTTAGCTTAGGGTTAGAGCACCCATCTAGACACAAGACCACAGGGAAAAAATTTTCTTTTTTTTTTTTTTTTTTTTTAGTTTTTCGAGACAGGGTTTCTCTGTGGTTTTGGAGCCTGTCCTGGAACTAGCTCTTGTAGACCAGGCTGGCCTCGAACCCAGAGATCCGCCTGGCTCTGCCTCCTGAGTGCTGGGATTAAAGGCGTGCGCCACCACCGCCTGGCTTTCTTTTAAGCCTTTTTAATTTTTCTTAATTTACTTTATGTCCTCTACTTGTCTATGTACTGTTTGTGCCTTGTGCCAGCTCCTTCTGGAACTGGAGATGAAGATGGCTGTGAGCTGCCATGTGGGTATTGGGACTCCAGCTCTGGTCTTCTGGGAGAGTAGCCAGTGCTCCTCACTGCTAAGCCATCGATCTCTCCAGTCCACAAAAAACAAACTGAGAATATATACGAGTGGTGGTACATGCCTTTAATTCCAGCACTTGGAAGGCAGGGGCAGGAAGATCTCTGAATTCAAGGCCAGCCTGATCTAGAGAGTAAGACAGCCATGGTTACACAGAGAAACCCTGTCTTGACAAAAACAACAAAAAGCAAAACTGAATACCGGTGTGGTGTCTTTAAACAGTTTTTGTTTTATCACAAGAACACATGAGCCGGGCAGTGGTGGCGCACGCCTTTAATCCCAGCACTTGGGAGGCAGAGGCAGGTGGATCTCTGTGAGTTCGAGACCAGCCTGGTCTACAAAGAGAGTTCCAGGACAGGCTCCAAAGCTACAGAGAAACCCTGTCTCGAAAAACCAAAAAAAAAAAAAAAAAAAAAAAAAAAAAACACATGACACTGGTTTGTCTGATTCTGTGCCTGAGGAAAGCTGTCAGAGGAAGCCCGCAAGGCACACAGCTGGTAGATCCTCCAGAGGTGAATGCAGGCTGCTGGCTTGGCACCCGAGCACCTTCCCAGCATCTGCCTCAGCAGGAAGAAGCTCCTCCTGACATTGTACTGTAATATACGGGCAGCAGGAAGAAGCTCCTCCTGATATTATGTAATATACGGGCAGCCCCAAGGCTGCCATCGGAGCAAGATGTGAGCCCTGGAGGAGGCTCCTAGGATGCCCAGCACTGGATTAACAGCCTAAGCGCTGACAGACCCCACACGCAGTGACAGCTCCATTCCCAAGTCTTGTCAACAACAGGGTTTACTTTTAATGTGGCAAGAGATCCCCAGGAGGCACTCGTCGTCTTGGCTCCTGGCACCAGGACCCAGCAGCTTCCAGGAAACAGCTTTTTTACAGGACAGATGATGTGCTGACCTGGTCCCCAAGTGGGGTGGGCCTCTAGGTGCCCGGGTCAGGGGAAGTCATTGTAGGGCAAGCGGAAGGGGTAGAGCGGAGTGTATCTTGAATCCTGCCAGAGCAGCTTGTCCTCCAGGAAGGCGATGGAGGGCAGGGTGAGGACCAGAGTCTCGTGTTTGAGCATGCTGTACACATTCAGGCCTGGGATGTGAGTGCACAGTCAGGGTGTGGCTGTCCTCTAGTTCAGACCAAGTCCCTCTTATCTGAAGCCTGAGCCCCTGCCCTCCTCTAGGGTATACTGCTAGTCTTTAGATCCCACTGAAAAAGGAACTGAGGAACTACCTGCCTTTACATCAGCCCAGTATTTGTGACCCCCCTATGCCACATTCCAATGAGGGGAACCCGGGAAGTGGATGAACGTACTGTATCACTGGAAGACCAGGATCAGCAGGCACCGTGAGGAGGAAAAGAAAAGGACAGGGAAACCAGCTCTCACCCAGGTGCTCATGCTTGCCCCCTGCAGGCTATGTGTGGAAGAGACTTTAGCAGACAATGACCTCCCAGGGCTTCTTTCAGTTGGGGCAGCTGAAGGATGGAGGAGTGGCACAGGAGGCCCTGGGCCCTGGCTTCCACCCCAGCACCAAAACTAAATGGTAAATTCTTAGGCATGACAGTCGGCCATGGTGTGACTGTACCGGGTTTGAACTGCCCAAGAATAATAGTGGAATCTGTGCTAGTTTGCTCCAAGGTTCCCAGGTGAGGGCTCGTGGGGTGAGGGCTGGGCCCATCACTCACCAACTGCAGGGATCAAATTGAAGCTCTTGAGCCTGGAGGTGGCTGCCACAACATTCTTGGGCATCTCTTCATGTGTCCTGGAACACATGGATGCTAAGAAGGTAAGTCTGGCAAGGAAGAACAAAAGAGACTTGGCCTCTACTTCCCCACCCTGCCCTGTGCCCTCACAAGTCTACAAGGAGCACGGAACTCCCCCAGTGGCGGTACTGGGCCAGCTCTGTCAGGTACTGAGGGTCTGCAGTGGGCAGTTCCAGAGAATCCACGATGTGAAGGTCATCCTATGGAGAGAGAGAGAATTTTAGGCTCTGTCCTAGGCCCACCAGGTGCCAGCTGTTTTCCCGCCCAGCTGTACTGGACCATACCTGCATCAGCTTGACAGTCAAGGCCACCTTGAGGCCCAGTGCCCTCACTTTCATGGGCAACATGTAGTAGTAACTTGTAGGGCCCCGGGGACCATGGGCTACGCCTCCTGCGGGGACAGTGTGGCATGTGAACAGGTGCTGGTCACTGCTGGGCTGGGAGGTCAGAAATCAGCCTGATGCCTGAGACAGTGGTGGAGTGGGCAATAAACAGGAGCTGGAGGAGCTGGGAAGGACAAGAAAGACTGGAGAGTGGGGAGGAGGGCCTGTGGATATGCACGAAGACAGTCATCCAACTCTAGTACAAGAAACTGAAGGAGAGTAAGAGTTCAATACCAGGACCAGCTTGGGATACACAGCAAGACCCAGTCTCAAAAGAAAAGAATACACGACCACATCACCAAAGGAGATGAGGGCTGCAGCTCAGAGGGCTGCCTAGTGTGCACACAACCACCCCCAGCACTGCGCCAACAGTGGTGCAGGGCTCTCAGATCTCTGCGCCTCATGCTCAGCATGCTTGAGTCCAGTGTCACCTGTCCCAGTGGGCTAAGAAGCTGGGGACTCAGGTATCCCTTGTCATAGCAGTTGTGGACACCTGCAAGGAAAAGGTCATCTGGGACTCCCTCCCAACTGGGCCCCACTCACCTCCCCGCCATATGGGGGAACGGATGCTGCCATGCCGGGCACGGCCACTGCCTTTCTGTTGCCAGGGCTTGCGGCCACCACCACTCACCTCAGCCCTGGTCTTGGTCTTAGCATAGCTCTGTGAGTACAAGAGCGGGGTGAGGTTCAGACAAATGGCAGCAAAGACTGTCTTAGGGAGGGAACGGGGGAGGAAAGGGACCTTGTTCACAGAGCACCTGACGTTTCTGTGTGCTAGCTTGCTGGGCTGAGAGCCAGGCCTCCCCACACAGCCCAGACTCTGTATGTTCAGTTTCCCTCCTCAGCTGAGGCAGTGCTGCGATTACAGGCTCGGACCATCACATCTGACTCCCTTGTTGACTCCTGAATGTTCTCGGCACAAAACTCTTTCCTCTCACTGACAAAGTGGTAATACTAGGCTGTGTGGTTCTTTCCAGAGTATTCGGGCATGCCGTCCCCACTAACCTCACTCCAGCTGCACTGCCTGTCAGGTTAGTCAGACTATAGGTAGAGTACATAAATGTCCCTTTATGGCTGGAGCATGGCTCAGCAGTAGAGTACCTGTCTAGAAACTCTAATAAGGGACTGATGACGTAGCAAGTGAGGCGGTGGTGACTTATTAACAGAGCAACTGCCCACCCAACCTTTGAGACTCTAGGTCCATCACCCAGTACACAGCACCAAGGACCTCTCTCTGGAAAGGTGATACGCGCCTAGTCTAACTAGTGATTCTGTTCACCTCTCCCACTAGCCTGAGTCCTTGGGGCAGGGGTCTGCTGCGCTGCAGACCCGCTAACGTAACACCCACAATGATATGACCTGAGAAGTGACCTCCTCTGAATGGCACAGGCAGACAAGGCCTGAGCCGGGCTGTTTCCAGAGAGCACACTCGCACAACTCTGAGCCCAGTGGGCTCTGCCCAGGACACTCACGATTCTCTTGAAGTTCTTCTGCCAGATGGCAACCTGGTGCAGAACATCCAGCCTGGAAAAAGGGAAGGGAGACCTAAGAGGGACACCCCAATTGAGACTCTCCCACACCTGCACCCCAGTAGAGGAATCCTGGCCCTTCCTTTGGGTGTTCAGGACTCTATGTCTTCCACTCTGTGATAACCACAGCTGACACCGCCTCAACTCAAGCCCATCTATGTACCATGGAGCCCAGTCAGGCTTGGTGGCTACGCCTCACCCCCTGGTACTCAAGAGGCTAAGGCAACAAGATGGAAAGCTAAAGGCCTGGCTGTGCTTGATGGTAAGACTCCATCTCCCGCTGCGCAGTGGTGGCGCACGCCTTTAATCCCGGCACTCGGGAGGCAGAGGCAGGTGGATCTCTGTGAGTTAGAGGCCAGCCTGGTCTACAGAGCGAGTTCCAGGACAGGCTCCAAAGCTACAAAAACAACAACAAAGAAACAAGAAGAGTGGAGCTGAACATCAGAACCTCTGTACCTGCTCTCTCACTGAAATGCTCTCATCTTGGCTGGATCCAGCAGGCTCAAGAGGCCTAGGTCCAAGTCCTAGCACCCAAAACAGCTTACAACTGATTTTAACTCCAGTCCTGACCCCTTCCTTCTTTGGGCTTCTGAGGGCATTGCACACATGTGGTCCACATACACATTCAGAGAAACACTATATATAAAATAAAAAATCTCAATTTTTTGTTTTGTTTTCAAGACAGCGTTTCTCTGTGTAGTTCTGGCTGTCCTGAAACTCCCTTTGTAGCCTAGGCTGGCCTGCAACTCACAGAGATCCACCTGCCGCTGCCTCCTGAGTGCTGGGATTAAAGGCATGCACCACCACCACCCAGCTCAAATATTTTTTTTTTTGTTTTTGTTTTTCGAGACAGGGTTTCTCTGTAGCTTTGGTGCCTGTCCCGGAACTAGCTCTTGTAGACCAGGCTGACCTCGAACTCACAGAGATCCGCCTGCCTCTGCCTCCCGAGTGCTGGAATTAAAGGCGTGTGCCACCACCGCCCAGCTCAAATATTTTTTCTTTTTTTTCTTTTTTAAAAGTAGATTTTGTAAAATTTTATTTATTTCATGTGTATTGGTGTTTTTGCCTGTATGTATGTCTGTGTGAGGGTGTCAGGTCCCCTGGAACTGGAGTTACAGACAGTTGTGAGCCACTATCTGGGTGCTGGGAATTGAACCCCGGCCCTCTGGAAGAGCAACCAGTGTTCCTAACCACTGAGTCATCTCTCTAGCCCCTCAAATATATATATATTTTTTTTCCCGAGACAGGGTTTCTCTGTAGCTTTGGAGCCTGTCCTGGAACTAGCTCTTGTAGTCCAGGCTGGCCTCGAACTCACAGAGATCCGCCTGCCTCTGCCTCCCAAGTGCCTCAAATATTTTTTAAGCAAACAAAAGCAACATATAATACAGAACTCTGAAATACAGGTGAGATTTACTGGCATTATAGATGTCTCTGTGTGTGTGCATGCATGGTCAGAGGACAATCCTAGGTATTGGTCTTCTTGTTTGCTGATGTTACTGCCAGGCTACTTGGCCCTGGAGCTTCTGGGCACACTCCTGGTCTCCCTTCCCTATCTGAGCAGGAGTGCTGGATTACACACATATTCCACCACACCTGACTTCGTGTGGGTTCTAAGGGTTAAACTCGGACTCATGTGCAGGTGCTTTGCCTACTGACCCGGCTCCGCAGCCCTGTAGGAAGCCTGGTAAGTCACTAAGTATCCATCACTGACTGTGTTTCCAGCCACATGCTACTAGTGTCCACTGAGGGCAATGTGGTGGGAAGAGCAACCTGTGGGCAACTGATACAGCTCAGTGGATAGAGGCACTTGCAGCGAAGCCAGACACACGATGAAAAGAGAAAATCAGTTCCCATAAGTTGTCCCCTCAGTGCCACACATGCACTGTGGCACACATGTCTGTCGTCCCCCCAAAAAAGGGAAAAAAAAATGAAAAGCCCCAAGTTTATCATTGAGATGGTAGGACGTGGTAGGACGTTGCAGCCTGGCCTGACAGTACACACCTTTAATCCCAGCACTAGGGAGGCAGACAGGAGGGTCTCTGGGTTCACGGTCATCTTGGTCTACCTGGTGAATTCCAGGACAGCCAGGAGAATATACAGAGACCCAGGAAAACAACAACAAAAGAAGCCAGTGGTGGGGGAGGCAGCTCTTCCTACAGTATCTCACCTAGATACTTCTCTATGATCTTAAGATTTACTTTATACATGCATGTGTTTCCTGCCTGCATATATACATATATATGTACATCACATGATTGTTTGCCTGACATGCACATATCCAGGAGTGAGCACTGCTTCAAACTACAGTTAGACGGTGCAAAAATTCTGTTTCAGCCTTTCCCGTGCTGGTATTACAGGCACATGCCAACAAGTCCGGCCTTTCTTCGAGACATGGATCCTCTGTAGTACTGGCTGTCCTGGAGCTCGATCTGTTGACCAGGCTGGCCTCAAACTCACAGAGATTCCCCTGCCTCTGCCTCTCGAATGCTGGATTAAAGGCGTGCACCACCACCACCCGACTAAGTCTGGCCTCCTTCTCAGCCATTTTCGAAAACGTTAATTCATGTCAACGATACTTCGCATTTTTATTTTTACTTATGGTGTCACATAGCTCAGGCTGGCCCGGGACTCACCCTGACTATTAATTTCTCTATACTCCTATCTCTACCTCCACAGTGCTGGGATTAGAGGTGTGGGTTCCTATGACAGCTGTGTAGAATAGTGGAAGAGAGCCCAGGGCCTCGTGCCCAGCTGGAGCACTTGCTGCTCTAAAGTCAATGTTTCTAGAGAACTTCGTGTGTGCAAAATTAATCTACCCAGTCATCACCCCACTTCCTGAGTTCTGAGAAAAGGGGGACCCAGCACCAGAGAGTACGGCAGGATGTAACAGCTCAAGGTGTTTGTTGGGTTATGTACGTCCTTTGTCCTCCCGCCCTGTGGCAGTTAAACCGAGGCAAAGCCCTCCCACGGCAGCCTGCACTCACCGGGGCGCCGTGGCAAACACATCCGGGTGCAGCTCCGCCAGGCCGACCCGCTCCTGCTCGAAGCCACGCAGCGACTCGACCCAGGCCTGCACGGGGCGCCGGTGCGCTGGGACCCGGAGCTCGCACTTGCGCAACACGGGACTAAGGAGACCTGTGGGTCGGGGAATGAGTGAACACGGGTCAGGAACAAAAATCAACACTTCCGCTGCATCCTCCCAACTCTGTGCCAAGCTGTGATCCCGGTCGCCTCACCCGCGCTATCCCCCGGCTCCGAGCTCTCGGCTGGCCGTGCCGAGTGCTCCGCTAGAGAGGTGAGGACCTGGAAAACGAGGGGCGTTTATTTAGAAGTGCTCCCTGAGAGTTCACAACCTTGGACCTCCGACCCTGACCTCAGCTGGGTGCCCTACCCGGGAGCCAGAGGGTCGATGCCAGGCCTGCGAAGCGGCCCGAAACAATCGCAGCATCGCGGGTCAAATACCGGAGCGGAGATCCCGAGCCCCCAGGAGGCTCGCGGCCAGTGCTGATGACGTCAGGCTGCGCCGCCAGACGTCACGAATGCGACTCCGTGGCCCTCGGCTCTAGAACGCGCAGTTTTGCTGATGCCCGCGAGCGCCTCTGACGCCAGAAGCCCCGCCCCTCCGGAGCGCGGCGCTGGGAGTTAACCAATGAGGTTCACGTGAATGTTAATCTTTTGACTGACTTTGGACAAGACTTCCTGCCACGCCCCTTAGTTTTCGACTACAACTTTTTCAGCTTCTAACTTAACCCCGTCTTACCGTTGTTGGTATAAACTGGTGTTTGTCTTTCAGAGTCAGGCTCACTATGTAGCCCAGGGTGGCCTCGAACTCAGAGAGCCACCTGATTTTGCTTCCTAAATGCTGAGATTAAAGATGTGTGCCAGACTGGGTGTAGTGTTGCACGCCTTTAATCCAGGCAGATCTTTGTGAGTTCGAGGCCAGCCGGTCTGTGTCGTGAATTCCAGGACAGTGAGAATGAGAAAATTAGACAAAATAAAATTTCTGGAAAATTAGACAAAAAAAAAAAAAAAAAAAAAAGAGCGTGTGGGGCCGGGTGGTGGTGGCGTAGGCCTTTAATCCCAGCACTCGGGAGGCAGAGGCAGGCGGATCTCTGTGAGTTCGAAGCCAACCTGGTCTACAAGAGCTAGTTCCAGGACAGGAACCAAAAAAAGCTACAGAGAAACCCTGTCTCAAAAATCAAAAAAAAAAAAAAAAAAAAAAAGAGCGTGTGCCTCGACATCTACGTCTATTATTTCCTTTTCCAAGTACATTTTAACTTTTTAAATTTCTTTTTTGGGGGGTATGTGTGTGTAGGTCAGGATTACTAAGGGAATTGGAGTTTTCTACCTTGTGGATTGAACTCAGGTCCCTTGGTTTGGCAGCAAGACACCTAACCTGTTGAGCTATCTGGAAAGCATCTTCTCCCCCACCCCCCCTTAAACAAGGCTCCTCTGTGTAGCCCAGGCCAACCTTGAGTTGAGAGTCTAGCTCTCTCAGTTTCTGTAGCACTGGATTTTATATGCCTACCCTGCACCTTTTGGGTGTGATAGGGTCTGACGTTGCCCAGGCTGACCTTGAATTCTGGGTAGTCAAGGATAACCGGGAGCTCCTGATTCTCTTGCCTCCACCTCTAGTGTCTCCTCTTTCCAAACCTAAAGACTCCAGTCAGAAAGCTTTCAGTATTTCTTTTTCCTTCTTTTTTTTTTTTAAATTAGTTTTTA
The DNA here is from genome assembly GCF_950005125.1 of Chionomys nivalis. Taxonomy (NCBI): domain Eukaryota; kingdom Metazoa; phylum Chordata; class Mammalia; order Rodentia; family Cricetidae; genus Chionomys; species Chionomys nivalis. The sequence continues at coordinate 20,490,010 of NC_080089.1, read as the reverse complement.
TTTTATGTGTGTGGGTGTTTTGCTTGCAAGTATGTCAGTATTTGTTTGGTTGTTACCCTTGAAGGCTAGAAGAGGGTATCAGATCCACTGGATCTGAAGCTATGATATGGACATCTCTGTCATGTGGGTGCTGGGAACTGAACCCAGGTCCTCTAAAAGAAGCCAATGCTCTTAACTGCTGAGCCATCCCTTTCGCCCACTTTCAGTATTTCTTAGGCCTACTTAGATTCCAGGGCTCCCCCGATATCTAATCCTGCCCCTCCACCTTCCAGGACTCTCCCACGACAGAAACAAGTCACTGCATGAACAGATCTGTATCACTTCACTAAGATCCTCTCCAAGCTTATGGTATTAGCTCTGTTCCGCACTTGACCTGCAGAGGGCGCTAAGAGCTCACACATGGCTCACTGCCAGCCACTGGAGGTCTGGACAGAACTTAGAACTGGGACAAGTGATCTCTGGGCCAAACACCTTTCTATCTCCTGAATAATGGGGAAATGCTGAGACTTTAGTGAAATGAGGGATACCAAGGGTGGAATTCTTTTTTTTTAATCTTTTTATCTTTTCTTTTCTTTTTTTTTTTTGCTCTTTTTCCATGATATTTATTGAGCTCTACATTTTTCTCTGCTACACTCCTTGCCTCTCCCCTCCCCCCTTCAGCCTTCTCCCAAGGTCCCCATGCTCCCAATTTACTCAGGAGATCTTGTCTTTTTATACTTAGTGTCCGCATGGTTGTCTAAGTTTTCTGGGATTGTGGTTTGTAGGCTGGCTTTCTTTGTTTTATGTTTAAAAACCACCTATGAGTGAGTACATGTGATAATTGTCTTTCTGTGTCTGGGTTACCTCACTCAAAATAATGTTTTCTAGTTCCATCCATTTTCCTGCAAAATTCAAGCTGTCCTTATTTTTTTCTGCTGTGTAGTACTCCATTGTGTAAATGTACCACATTTTCCTTATCCATTCTTCGATCAAGGGGCATTTAGGTTGTTTCCAGGTTCTGGCTATGACAAACAAAGCTGCTATGAACATAGTTGAGCACATGTCTTTGTGGCACTATTGAACATCCTTTGTTCAATCCTAAAAGTGTTATTATTGGGTCTTGAGGAAGGTTGTTTCCTAATTTTCTGAGAAATTGCCACACTGACATCCAAAGGGGTTGTACAAGCTTGCATTCCCACCAGCAATGCAGAAGTGTTCCCTTTTCCCCACAACCTCTCCAGCATAAGTTGTCATCAGTGTTTTTGATCTTGGCCATTCTTACAGGTATAAGATGGAATCTCAGAGTTGTTTTGATTTGCATTTCTCTGATGACTAAGGATGTTGAACATTTCCTTAAGTGTCTTTCAGCCATTTTAGATTCCTTTGTTGAGAGTTCTTTGTTTAGGTCTGTACTCTATATTTTTTATTGGATTATGTGATCTTTTGGTGTCCAATTTCTTGAGTTCTTTGTATATTTTGGAGACCAGACCTTATAATACTTAGAGGCCTTGTGATCAGAGACAAAAGATCAAGGCAGAGGCAGGTAGATCTCAGTGTGTTCAAGCCACCTTGGTCTACTTACCGAGTTCCAACCCAGTCAGGGTTACACACAGAGACTCTGTCTCAAACAATACAAAACAAAGCAAAACCCCCAAATTCGACCACACACATAACAAAAGTTAAAAAACAAACAAATAAGAACAAACGAGAGCCAGGACACATTAGTGGGGCAACCTTTGGAGAACTTAATTATTGAGCTAAATACGTGGCGGTTTGTGGTTGTTCTTTCTGTATCTATTATTAATTTATTTCTTAGGAGACTGGTTTCATGTAGCTGGCCTGGAGCTCACTATGTAGCTGAGATCAACTGTGCACTGATCTTCTGTCTTCCCCTCCCCAGGACTGGAAGGGCTGTCTTGGGTTACTGTGCCCTGTGTATGTGGTACTGAGGCTGGACTCTAGGGCCTCCTGCTTGTTAGGCACGCACCCTACCCAGGCTCATTGATATATTTAATGGACATTCCTAGGATATACTATTAAATTTCCTAATTGACTATTACGCAATGGTGGGCTACTATGCATGGTGTCCTTGACTCAAACCCTAGCACTACAAAGAGAAGAATGATTGGTTCTAGCCAAGGAGTTTGGTGTGTGTGTGTGTGTATGCACGTGCATGTGCACACATGTGTATGCCAAACAGCACATGTGGAGGTAGGAGGACAACCTTGGTTTGTTAGTTCTTTCCTTCCACCATGTAGGTTCTAGGGATCAAACTCAGGCTGTGAGATTTGGCAGAAAGCTCCTTTATCCATTGAGCCATTTCATTGGCCCCGGAACCCAGTGTTTTTGGGGTTTGCTTTTATTGTTACTTTTTTGGGTTTGGGACATACGTGTGGGTGGAAATCAAAACCCAACTTGTGGGAATTGGTTCTCTCCCTCTATCACAGGGGAACTAGGTCTTGAACTCAGATGTCAAACTTGGCAGTAAGCACCTGTATTTGTGGAGCCCTCTTGACAGCCTGAATCCAGGTTTTTGCATGTGCAAAAACTGAGTATCACTATGTAAGCTCTGGCTGTCCTGGAACTCACTATGTAAACCAGGCTGGCCTCGAACTCACAGAGATCCGCCTGTGTCTGCCTCCCAAGTGCTGGGATTAAAGGTGTGCGCCACCGGCCCAACTCTTCACCTTGGTTTTTGAGGCATGATTTCTCACTGAATCTGGAGCTGTTGGGTTCAGCAAGGCTGACTGGCTAGTGAGCCTGAGGCTCTCCTTGTCTCGGCCTGCCCAATGCTGGGACTACAAGCATTATCACTGCACCTGGCTTTTACTATTATTATTATTTATTTTTATTGAGCTATACATTTTTCTCCACTCCCCTTCTTTCCTCCCCCCCCCACCCTCTCTCATGACCCCAATGCTCCCAATTTACTCAAGAGATCTTGTCTTTTTCTCCTTCCTATGTAGATCCATGTATGTCTCTCTTAGGGTCCTCTTTGTTATCTAGGTTCTCTGGGGTTGTGGACTATAGGTTGGCTTTTCTTTGCTTTATGTCTAGAAGCCACTTACGAGTGAGTTCATAGTATATTTGTCTTTCTGGGTCTGGGTTACCTCACTCAATATGGTTTTTTCTAGATTCATCTATTTGTCTGCAAATTTCAAGATGCCATTTTTTTTAACCGCTGTAGTACTCTTATGTAAATGTACCACATCTTCTTTATGCATCCGGCTTGTTATGTGGGTGTTGGGATCTGAACTCAGGTCCTCACGCCTGCACAGCAAGCATTTTACTGCCTGAGCTACCTCCCAGTTTCTCAGTCCTTTTTTTTTTTTTTTTTTTTTTTTTTTTGGTTTTTCGAGACAGGGTTTCTCTGTGGTTTTGGAGCCTGTCCTGGAACTAGTTCTTGTAGACCAGGCTGGTCTCAAACTCACAGAGATCCGCCTGCCTCTGCCTCCCAAGTGCTGGGATTAAAGGCGAGCGCCACCACCGCTCTCAGTCCTTTTCATTTTTTATTTTTTTAATATTTATTTATTTATTATGTATACAATATTCTGTCTGTATGCCTGATGGCCAGAAGAGGGCGCCAGACCTCTTTACAGATGGTTGCGAGCCACCATGTGGTTGCTGGGAATTGAACTCAGGACCTTTGGAAGAGCAGGCAATGCTCTTAACCACTGAGCCATCTCTCCAGCCCCATTTTTTTTTTTTTTTCATTTTTGAGACAGGGTTTCTCCGTAGCTTTTTGGTTCCTGTCCTGGAACTAGCTATTGTAGACCAGGCTGGCCTCGAACTCACAGAGATCCACCTGCCTCTGCCTCCCGAGTGCTGGGATTAAAGGCGTGTGCCACCCGTCAGTCCTTTTTAATGTCTACTTTGAGACAGAGCTTTGCAAAGTTTAAGTCTCTCAGGCTGGCCTCGTGCTTACTATACAGCCCAGGCTGGCCTCTTGATTGTATTGCTCCTGTGTCACCTGCTGGTATAACTGAGATTGCAGACCTGTGCCACCATACCCTATGCCCACATTTTCTTTTTTTTTTTTCTTTTTTTTTTTTTTTTTTTTTTTTTTTTGGTTTTTCAAGACAGGGTTTCTCTGTAGTTTTGGAGCCTGTCCTGGAACTAGCTCTGTAGACCAGGCTGGTCTCGAACTCACAGAGATCCGCCTGCCTCTGCCTCCCAAGTGCTGGGATTAAAGGCGTGCACCACCACCGCCCGGCCCACGTTTTCTTTATTAATTCATCTGTCAAAGGACACCTCAGTTGACATCATATACTGGCTTCCATAAATATGAAAGTAACCTGAAGAAACAGCTCAGTTGGCACAGTGCTTGTAGCTTAGTTGGTAGAGTACTTGTGGGTCAGTTGATGTAGTGCTCATAGCTCAGTTGGCATAGTGCTTATAGTTCGTTGCTAGAGTGCCTACCTAGCATACACGAAGGCTCTAGGTTCAATGCCCGGCACTGTATAAACTGGGTGAGATGCAAGCCTGGTAATTCCAGAGGTGGAGGAAAGATGACCAGACCTGGCTTATAGTGAATCCCAGGCCAGGCTTGGCTACATGACACCTTGTTCCCCCATCCCCAGAAAAAAAAAAAAAAAAAAGGATACCAGCAAATGGCTCAGGGGGTAAAGGCACTTGCTATACCAGCCTGACAAACAGCCATCAGAAACCACATAAAAATGGAAGGAGAAGCTGGGAGGTGGTGGCGCACGCCTTTAATCCCAGCACTCTGAAGGCAGAGGCAGGCGGATCTCTGTGAGTTTGAGGTCAGCCTGGTCTACGAAGTGAGTTCCAGGACAGGTTCTAAAGCTACATAGAGAAATCCTGTCATGGAGCTGGAGAGATGGCTCAGTGGTTAAGAGCACTGTCTGTTCTTCCAGAGGTTCTGAGTTCAATTCCCAGGAACTACATGATGGCTCACAACCATCTGTAATGAGATCTAGCGCCCTCTTCTGGCGTGCGGGCATACATGGAGGCAGAATGTTGTATACATAATAAATAAATCTTAAAAAAAAAAAAAAAAGAAAAAAGAAATCCTGTCTTGAAAAAAAAAGTGCATTTTAGGATAAGGAATAAAAATAAATAGACGTTGAAGTTCGGAGATCTCCTTGGCACAGCCAGCTGTCTTTGGTTGCTCATGTACCCAGTGTGAGATAGCAGAGTCATATGTTAATGCTATTTTTAGTGTTTTGAGGAACCTTCCCTCTGTTTTCCATAGAAGCCCTGCTCCTTTGCATTTTCCCCACTGGTGAGTTCCCCTTTCTCTGCATCCTCAGCAGCTCCCTTGATCTCTAAAGTCTTCTCCTCAGGCCCCGCTATCTGAGGAGTGATGCTTTCCGCTTGTGGTTTAGATTTGCATCTGACTACCGACAGTGAGCACACTTTCAGATAGTTTTTTTGCCAACTTATCTTGTGGTTTTTATTTTGTTTTATGTATTTTTAGTTTCTTTTCTTCTTTTCTTCCTGTGTAGACCAGTCTGGTCTCAGACTCAGTGATCTGTCTGCCTCTGCCTCCCAAGTGCTGGGATTAAAGGTGTGCACTACCAACACCCAGCTCTAAAAATGTTTTTCAAAAAGCTTTTTAAGTCTTCATTTTGTGGGATTTCACTTGTTTTGTATGTTTCTCTCTCTCTCTCTCTCTCACTTACTCTCTCTCTCTGTCTCTCTGTCTCTCTCTCTCTCTCTGTAGTTAGTTATCTGTCTGTCTGTCTGTTTGGACAGTCTCTTGTTAAGCTCAGGTTGGCTTTGAACTCCCAAGGCTCCTGCCTTTGCTTCCCTAGTCCTGGGATACAGTCATGTACTAGCATGTCTGGCTTGTTTTGTGTGTTCATTGGTTATTTGCACACCTTGTTATAACTTAGAAAAAGTGGTGTGAGAGGGAAAGACTCCATGCAACAGAACTCACATGGAGGGGATTTTTTATTGGGGGAAAGGAAGTAAAAAAAAAAAGTGAAGGGGAGGTGCTTCTGGGGACAGGAGAGGCAGAGGAGAAGAAAAGAGAAAGAGAGACAGACAGACAGACAGACAGACAGACAGACAGACCGAGAATGGGAGAGAGATGGGAGATGGCAGGGTCCTTTTAGAAGTGAGCACAATGAATGTGCACAGGAGGTGCTCTAAGCGGCTATAACTGAGGATGTAGCCTGTTAGAACCACAAGGGCGGGCCAGATGCCTGAATACTAACACACCTGATAAAGAACACTACTGCACAAGTACAAAAGGAACTGTCTGCAACGGTGCCCACCTGTCACCCCACCACTTGGTAGACAGAGGCAGGAGCATTGCCTCAAGTCCCAGGTCAGCACGGTGTCGATAATGAGTACTATGTCCCCCTGACCTGAAGCCTGAAAACCTGTCTCAAAAACCAGAAACAAAGGCAGGTAAGAAGGCTCAACAGGTCCAGGAGCTAGCTGCTAAGCCTGATTATCTGAACTTGATCCCTTAGACTCATGAGATAGGAAGGAAAGAACCGACTCTTGCAGGTTGTCCTCTGACCTCCAAGTGTGCACTTTGGCATGTTGCCCCCCCATACATAAACAAATAAAGAACAGACACAAAAAAAAAAATAGAAAGAACATGAATTGGGCTGGAAAGATGGCTCAGAGGTTAAGAGCACTGGCTGCACTTCCAAAGGTCCTGAGTTCAATTCCCAGCAACCACATGATGGCTCACAACCATCTGTAATGAGATCTGGTGCCCTCTTCTGGCCTGCAGGGACATATGCAGGCAGACCACGGTATACTTAATAAAATAAATTAAAAAAAGAAAAAAGAAAAAAAAAAAAGAAAAAGAAAAACCAAACAAAGATTTAAAAAAAGAAAGAAAGAAAGAACATGAATTCAGAATGCGGGAAGCCCTGCCCTGGGCTTCAAGCCCAGCACCGCAGCGATAAAATGAAAACTCTCATTCTTTTCTAGTGTGCTCACGATTGCACTACAAACAGCCACGAGTCTCTCCTCCCAAACCACTGTATGAACCATGTGTGTGGTTGTGTAGGTGTGTACCTTCAGATGCACTTGTGTGTTTAGAGGTGTGCACACACAGTGGTGTGTGGAGGCAGAGGTTGACATCCAGTGTCTTCCTCAGTCACCCCCCAGTTTATTTGTTTATATTTGAGACAGGATTTCACATAAATGCTCATGTATATACATCAAGTCAGACCACACACACACACACATATACATACATACACACACATACATACACACATACACACACATATACACACATACACACACACACACACCATACAGATAAATGTATGCAATGAAATAAAGACAGGTGTGATGGCACAGGTCTGCATGGCATTCCCCTCAAAGGCAAAAGGCAGACCAATTTCTTTTTCTTTTTCTTTTGGTTTTCAAGACAGGGTTTCTCTGTGTAGCTTTGGAGTCTGTCCTGGAACTCACTCTGTAGACCAGGCTAGCCTCAAACTCACAGAGATCTGCCTGTCTCTGCCTCCTGAGTGTTGGGATTAAAGGAGTGTGCCCCCACTGCCTGGCTGGCAGGCCAATTTCTATGAGTCAGAGGACAGCTTTCCTTCCACCATGTTGGTCTGGGACTCTAACTTAGGTCATGCTTTGGTGATAAGCACCTCACTCAAATGAACTTTGACACAATAACCCTAAAGTCTTTCAAAACAATTCTTTTTTCTGTATAGCCCTGGCTGTCCTGGAACTCACTCTTTAGACCAGGCTGCCCTAGAACTCACAGAAATCTGTCTGCCTCTGCTTTATAAGTCCTGGGATTAAAGTTGCGCTACCATGTCCAGCCTGACGTCCTATACAAAGGGACAAATGGGGCTGGGGAAGGCGGAAGCTGTTACTTGTTGGCTGGGGGCCTCTACAAAAGTGGCAAGCTTGAGCTTGTTTTTTTTATTTTAATGTGTTTATGCATGGTGACATGTGTGTGGGTACTTGAAAGTATGTGTGGGTGGGTGGGCGGGGTGTATGCCTGTGGATGCAGAGTTGGCTCTTGTACCTTAGAGAGGCAGGATCTGTCCATCAAGGCCAGAGCTCCTGAATAGGTCTAATCTCCCCGACCAGCATGCTCTGGGAATGAATGCTCTGTCGCTGTTTTCTGAGGTCTCCATGCCCACTTCACGTTCAGGTGGGTCCTGGGGGTTCAAATCAGGTTCTCACCTTTGCTTGGCACTCTACTCTGAGTCATAGCCCCAGCCCCTGGCTTCCTAATCTACACCAGGTGCCCTCACAAAGCCTCCCCTGCTGAGCCTCGCTGAGACCGGAGTCCTCCCTCCCCTCTCTCCCCACTCTGAACCTTTCTTTCCCTCAAGGACTCCACAAACTCTCAAGATCACTCAGGGCTCCTTGCTGCAACCCCAGGGCTCTCTGCCCTTACCTCTTCCCACTTTCTAGCCCATTATCCAGTGCTGAAGCCGCACCTACCTCTGCCATTAACATTCCGACCTCACTGTTTACACTGGTCATGAGTTCCTTCCACCTGGAGCAGTTCCACGCCAAATCTCGCTAATGGACAGAAATCCCTTCCCTTCCTGCTACGCCCTCATTGGCACCCATACTTCATTTCTCTCCATTTCCATTACGTTTTATCCAATGATGTCTTGAATTTCTTTTTTTCTTTTTTCTTTTTTTTGGTCGATTTGATGTTTTTTTGTTTGCTTGTTTGTTTTTGTTTTTGGTCTTTCAAGGCAGAGTTTGGTACCTGTCCTGGAACTCCCTCTGTAGACCAGGCTGGCCTCAAACTCACAGAGATCTGCCTGTCTCTGTCTCCCGAGTGCTGGGATTAAAGGTGTGCACCACCACTGCCTGGCTGATTTGATGTTTTTTAATATTAAATATGCTTAGTTGGGGTTTTTTTGTTGTTGTTTTTGTTTCTGTTTTTTGTTTGTTTTGTTTTGAGACAGTGGTCTCTATTCCTGTCTGTTCTGGAACTTTCTATGTAGACCAGGCCTCCTTAGAACTCACAGAGATTCTCCTACCTCTGTCTTCTGAGTGGTGGGATTAGAGGTATGTGTCAGGAGAACAGACAGGAATTTTCTGTGTAACAGTCCTGGTTGTCCTAGAACTCAGAGATTGGGCTTCCTCTGTGTCCCAGCGCGGGGATTAAAGGCATGCACCACCACTGGCTCCACTGCCCTATTCCTTGTTCCTTTTTCTTTTTTCTTTTTTTTTTTTTTGTGGGTTTTTTTTTTTTCTGCCACTAGGAAATTAGCTTCTCCAAGATGGGGGATTTTGTTTCTTCTAAGACTGTGCCCGTTGGTGGGTAAGGCAGGTGCATGGCATCCATTGGTGCTCAGTACAGAACAAGGATGGTGATGCACACCTGTAACCACAAGCTTGTGGCTTAGGAGATGAAGACAGGAGGATGAGAAGTTCCAGGCCTGGCCTAGAACCCTGGCTACCCAGTGAGTTTGAGGCCGGCCAGGACTACCTGAGACGTCTCAAAACACCAAAATAAGGGCCAGGAAGATGGCTCGGAGTGTTAGGGAGCCTAGCGAGCAAGTTAGGTCACTGGAGTTTGATCCCTGTGACCCACATGGAGAAGGAAAGGAACAGCGCTGCGAGGCATCCTCTGAGCTCTGCACCTGCACAGTGACACACACACATCAAGTGATAAATACATTCAGAACAGAACAAAATGAGAAATGCCACTTACAAAGATGTTGATAATACTGGGCCAGAGTGGTTCCCACCTTTAATTCCATCTCTCAGGAGGCTGAGTTCTGGAGTCTGTGAGTTCTCTGTGAGTTCAAGGCCAGCCTGGTCTACAAAGCCAGCTCCTGGACAGCCAGGACTGTTACACAGAGAAACCCTGTCTTGGAAAACCAAAGCAAACCAGATGAAGATGCGATGATAAAATAGCGAGTGTTGCGGATGTGTCCTAGCTGGCAGAGTGCAGGCCTTGCGGCATGAGTGAGCACTGAGCTCATCCTCAGCCACAGCTCCATAACTCCAGCATGGATGGGAGTGGAGGCAGGAAGACCAAGAGCTCCAAGCTCTCCTTGGCTATAGTGGTTTTTGTGGCCAACCTGGGCTGCACAAGACCCTGTCTAGGTGTGGTAGCTTATGCCCTTCACACCAACACTTGGGAGCCAGAGGCAGGTGGATCTCCATAAGTTTGAGGCCCGCCTCGTCATATAGAGAGTTCTAGGACAGGTAGGAAACAAAACAGAACAACAACAAAAGCACCAAGCAGCTGGGCGGTGGTGGCGCACGCCTTTAATCCCAGCACTTGGGAGGCAGAGGCAGGCGGATCTCTGTAAGTTCGAGGCCAGCCTGGTCTACAGGGCTAGTTCCAGGACAGGCACCAAAGCTACAGAGAAACCCTGTCTCGAAAAACCAAAAGCACCAAGCATTAAATAGGGGCGGAGGCGATGGTTCTGCAGGTAAAATGCCTGGTCCCAAGTATGAGGACCTGAGTTTCGTTCCCCGGAATCCACGTAAAAAGCCTGGTGTGTTAGTACATGATTGGAATCCCAATGTTGGTAAAGAGTGGAGACAGGAAGATCCCAGGACTCACTAACCAGTCGGCCTAGCAGAACGGATAGATGGATGGATCAATAGATAAACAAACAAAAAACAAGAGGTGGTGAGAGAGAGACTTTCTCAAAGTTTGACCACTTTGGTCCAAGCCTGGTAGAGCAGAAGGGGGTTAAAGGTAGCGACAAGCAGACCCGTCCTGCAGGTGAAAGGCTCAAACACAGATGGCCTCTGTTTAGTGGGTGTGAGCCAGAACCTACTTGACTTCACAGAAAGTATCCATCTGTGTTGTCTGGGGACATCACAGCAATTTAGGGGTGATAGCTGGAAGCTTGAGGCACCCCCCCGCCCCAGGTCTGGTCTCTCCCAGCTCCCTGTATCCTGCCTTCATGAAAACCAGAGATCAGAAATGAGACCCTGGGGAGTTAGGATTAGATAGGAGGGGTGAGTCTGATGGATGAGAGGCAGTTTGGCCTGAAAGCTCCCCTCCCCCATCAACCACAGGGAACACCTGCTGCGGGTTTGATCTGGGCTCTGTCTGTGGGTGACTTGCCAAACCTGGGGAGGAGGAGCTCCCTCAGACCAAGAAGCGAAGTTGGTGGAGGGGGCACTTATTTGCATAATCGTTTCCATTAGCTGCGGTTGTCTGAGCAACTGGCAAGGTTGCTTAAAAGGCTCTTAGCTTTCGGGAAGCCAGGTGTTCCGTGATGGCAAGATGATGTGGCGGGTATAGGCGCTTGCCTGCCAGCCGGTGACCCATTGGTGGAAAGAGAACAAACTCCAGCCAAGTTGTTCTGTGGTACAAGTGCCCACACACATAGGAAAACCACATAAATAAAATTTGAAAATACATTAATTTTTTTATTATTATTTTGAGACAGGGTCTCATTGTGTAGTTCTGGCTGTTTTGGAAGTCACTATATAGCCATAGCCCAGGCTGGCCTCGAACCCACAGAGATAACTTTGCTTCTGCTTCCTAAGTGTAGGAATTAAAGGTGTGCACCAGCACGCTCAGTTTCTGCCTTTCTGTTTTTTCCTCTTCAATTTTTGAGGCAAGGTCTGAACATGAACTCTGTAGGTAGCCCAGGCTGGCCTCAGCCTCCTCAGTCCTGGGATCCCAGAGTGCCAGCCATTCTCAGTTCCCACTGTTTTTGTGTAATGACAGCGGGGCCTTACTGGAAACCATGTCCCTGCTTCCCCCACTGCCCACGCCTCGATGGGATTGAACAAAAATCCCACCCTTTCTAGTCTCCCGGGTCCAAGAACACATCTGGCGCAGACGTGGCAGACTGATCTCCACCCAGACCTTTCCCTCCATCCACTCTTCAGTTGAAAATGGGCACTAAGCCCATGGCTGGCTGAGAGAGGCGTCTTCAGCCCTGGAGCCGCCAAGACCGACATCTGGAAGGTTTCTCTGCAGCCCCGGGCCTGTCTCCCCAAGCTGGGACTGGGATGACCCAGTAGAGAGTCATCTCCAGCCAATTCCTCCCACTGAAAAAAACAGAAAGCAGGGGCAGGAGGGCTGGGCGCTGCACAAAAGATGGAAAACAGGCTCAGGCCTCATGATTTGGAGGAGTTCGTGATAGCTGAGCCTGGGATGGGACTTTAGAAGTCATGTGATTCCCAACATGTGGCGTACTGGGAGAATGCCCAACAAAAGTGACTTATGGAAGCCTTTGTCTTGGATCCCAGCAGGGATCTTTTTCTTGGATCTGTAGTGGTGGGTAAGGCACCATGGCAGGGGCTTGAGGAAGCTACAGTCAGGGAGCAGACAGGAGAGCTACATGCTCAGCTTGGTTTCTTTTTATTCAGTTCAGGGTCTTAGCCAAATGATGGCGACACCAACATTTGGAGCAGGTCTTCCCGCCTCAATTAATCCAGCCTGAAACCTCACAGCCAAGCCCAGAGGTTTGTCTCCTGAGTGATCCTAGGTTCCTGTCAAACTGACAATCAAGATTAACCACCAGCTGGGGGGTGCGCACCTTAAACCCCAGCGCTGGGAAGCAGAGGCAGGCCCATCTCTAAGCGTTCAAGCCCAACTTGGTCTCCACATACTTTGTAACAGTTTCCTCTGAGATTGAAACAGTCTGTCTTGCAGGAAGCACCATAAGTGGGAAGGTAAACAACTCACAACAGCTTCAGGAAGTCCCTGAAACTGATCAGATTCACCAGGCCCCTCCTTTCCAGGTAATAAAAGCTCAGCCAAAGTGAAACTGACCTGCAAAGAAGATTTGAGGTCAGAACAGCCGCAGGGGAGACGCAGAAACCATCCCAGCTGCTTGGAAGAGGTTTAGATCACCTGGACACCCAGAAAGGACACTCTCCAGTCTGTGCAGCTGCCTGCCGGCTGTGCAGTGTGCTCCAGGTTCCCAGCTGTGTGAGCTGGGGTGGGCCTTGATGATGCAGCTGTCATTTGGAGTCATTTCTGTTCCTGTAAGTAACCCCTCACCCATATGCCTCTAAATATCCCCAATAAAACTCACTGGTGCACGAAGTTGGATTTTGGTGGTGTCTGTTTTTGGTCTGTTTTGTACTCCCTGTCTGGGATGAGTGATGTGTGTGTTGCATCTCCCAGGGAATTTTTCACTAAGCAACATAGTGTTGGGACAGCCAAAGCTACATGAGATCCTGTCTCTAAATAAACACATGTTTATTAGCCATAAAACTTAGTTTGTGAAGAACATCCCATAGTTTCTTTGTGACCTCATGTGGTCCTGAGTATTAACCCCTGCCCTCCTGTTACATCTCCCGGGAGAGAGGGACAGGAGCCACCAAATGAGACCTGGGTGGGGAAGCAAGGTAAACGGGAGGACAGCCAGTTAGCCAGGGGTGGTGAGTTAGAATCTGGTGGTTCTTCTAATCCAACACCTCGGTGTAACCCAGTGTATTATTCTGTGTGGGGTTAGTGTAACAGATTATCTAGGGCAGGATGACTTTTCTTTTCAGTGCTAGAGACCAAACATAGGGCCTTGTTCATTTAATGCAGATGCTCTTCCATACAAGAAAGGAGTTCATTCTGGCTCATGGTCAGGGTGAAAGCCAGGCTCTCCATGGGATAATGGCCTTCTCTTCTTCTTTCTATTGTTTCTAAAGATTCATTTTATGAGTATCTGCCTGCATGTCTCTATGTGCACCCTGTGTGTGTGCCTGGTTCCTAGAGGCCAAAAGACAGCATCAGATCTCCTGGATCTGGAGTTACAGATGAACCTGGGTCTTCTACAAAACTAGAATTTGTGCGTGTGTGTGTGTGTGTGTGTGTGTGTGTTTATGCCACAACGTATGTCAAGGACAGTTGGCAGTAAGAAGTTCTGTCATTCCCCTATCAGGGTCTTGAGTTAGCTGTCTGACTTGGTCACAAACTCCGTACCTGCTGAACCATCTTGGCAGCCCCTTATTGTTTTACTTTTCTGAGATAGGATCTCCTATGGAGCTAGCCTGAGACCCACCTCATAGTCATTCTTTAACCTTCCAAGTACAGGGATTGCAGAATGATGGAGACCTAGCATATGGGGACCCGGCTACTGGTTGCTCTTCTTCCTCCTCTTGCTTCATTTTTTTAAACCTTCATATGGCAGGTAAGTCCCAGGCATTAACACAAGTTAGGCTTTCACTCACAGCTAAGCCACACACAAGGGGCTGAGGAGATGGCTCAGAGGTTAAGAGCACTGATAGCTAAGCCACACCCCAGCCCCTCACTGGGGGATTCTAGGCAGGGGCTCTCCCACTGAGCCACACCCCAGCCCTCACTGGGGGATTCTAGGCAGGGGCTCTACCACTGAGCCACACCCCAGCCCCTCACTGGAGGATTCTAGGCAGGGGCTCTACCACTGAGCCACACCCCAGCCCCTCACTGGGGGATTCTAGGCAGGGGCTCTCCCACTGAGCCACACCTCAGCCCCTCACTGGGGGATTCTAGGCAGGGGCTCTACCACTGAGCCACACCCCAGCCCCTCACTGGAGGATTCTAGGCAGGGCCTTTGCCCAGAGCTCTCACTGGGAGAGTCTAGGCAGTTCTGCTGCTGAGATATTTGCTCTGTTTCTCTCCTTTTCTAAAGCCACTCCAATTCACTCATGGGGACTCTACCCTAACATAGTCTGTAATCCTAGTCACCTCCCACCAGTCACACCTGTACCTCAGTAGGATTGTCTACTCTTTTGACACATTCCTAAAAGTTTTCACAATGAACCCCTGAAAGATTCACCCAAACATATCCGAACCACAAAACTCAAATTTTCATTTTATTTATTATTATTTTCATTGTGTGCATGTGAGCCACATACAGGCACACGCCTGTCACAGGGCACATATGGGTCAGTGCACAGCTTGTCTTTCTCTCCTTCCACCATCTTGGTTTTGGGGATGAAGCCAGGCCCTCAGGCTTCCTGAGGATTAAATGCTTTACCAGGTGCGCCATGTTGCTAGCTCAGTTTTCCTCGTTTTTAAAGGGGAGTGATAACCAAAAATGGGGGAGAGCTGGGCAGTGGTGGCACACACCTTTAATCCCAGTACCTCAGAGGTATAGACAGGCAGATCTGTGAGTTCAAGGCCAGCCTGGTGTACAGCATGAGTTCCAGGACATCTAGGGCTGTTAAATGGAGAAACCCTGTCTTGAAAAACAAAACCAAAAAAAGTAGGTGGGGGGGATGGGGTATGACAGCTGAGTGAGCTGGCTCAGGCCTACCCACCTTTGGGGAGGCAAAGGCAGGTGGATCTCTGTGAGTTCAATGTCAGCCTGATCTACACAGAGAGTTCCAGAATAGCCAGGGTTATGTAGAGAGACCCTGTCTCAAAAATAAAATTAGGGGCCAGGCGGTGGTGGCGCATGCCTTTAATCCCAGCACTTGGGAGGCAGAGGCAGGCGGATCTCTGTGAGTTTGAGACCAGCCTGGTCTACAAGAGCTAGCTCCAGGACAGGCTCCAAAACCACAGAGAAACCCTGTCTCGAAAATCCAAAATAAATAAATAAATAAATAAATAAATAAATAAATAATAAAATTAGGGAAAGACAAAAATAAGACCCCCTTATCTGGGCACTCGACCTGCCTTCCCAGCACTTGGGAAGCTGAAGCAGGAGGATTGTGAGTTTGAGGCCAGCCTACGAAGACAAAGGGCTGGAGAGATGCTCAGGGGTTAAGGGTACTGGCTACTCTCAGAGAGGACCAGGGTTCAGGTTGCAGTACCCACATGGTGGCTCAAAGTCACCTGTAATTCCAGTTCTGGGGATCCCCACCCTGTCTTCTGGCCTCAGTGGGCAACAAACACTAAGATGATACATAGACATGCAAACAGGCCAGTATTTATAGCAGGCAGGCTAGGGATATGGCTCAGTGGGTGAGTGCTTGAACCTGTGGGTTCAATACTCAGCTCCCCATAAACAGGGCTTGGTGGAACACACCTGTGATCCCAGCACTCAGGAGGTGGAGGCAGGAGGATCAGGAATTGAATGTCATCCTTCGATCCCTAACAACCTACCTCCTAATACTGTTAGTGCCGGCTTAGTAGAAGCTTCTGGAAGCTCTTCTTGGTTTCTGTTTCCCGTCTGAAAGGTCTCCATGGACAGAGTCCCGCTTACTTCCTTTTCCTTCACCCTGGCCCCTGGAAAAGGCCCAGCTCCCCCTCTGACCTTCTTAAACTACCCGGAAGTTCAGTCCTCGAGTCTCTTCCTGATGACCTGTGTGAGACCTTTGAGTTACCCACAGGTCACGTAGAAGATGGGTAAGGTGACCGGAGAAACTTCTGCCTTTCCCTGGGGATATCACCTTTGTCTGAAAGTCTACAGCCAGCCAGCCAGAGACGTCCTCTGCCTTGACCCCCCTCAAGACTCCCCACTCCCACCTTCCACCCCTACCCCCCACCCCCCTCACCACGTCTCTAGGGAGTTGGTAAATTGCTGAGCCAGCTGAGGTGAGTATGGTTGGGGGGGTACTTACTCCCTGCTATAGGTTCCTGCAGAGTATGACATATCGGTTCAAATTGCTTTCTCCAAGGACAGAGAAACTTATTTTTTATTTCTTGCATAACTCTCCGCTCTGGTTAACACCTGGATTCTAGACCCTGTCCTGGCAACACATCTGCATTGGCAGATGGACTGTGCACAGTTGTCGCCTGACCTTCATGCATGCTGTGGAACATGCTTGCTGGAGCACATGTACCCACATCCACACACACAACAAAAGGTAGATAAAATTTAAAAACAGAGTTTAGCTTTTCTTGTTTTATTTTTCTTAATTCCAGTTAGTTAGTTAGTTAGCTTGAGACATGTTTTTCTTTGTAGCCATGGCTGTACTGGAACTCACTCTGTAGACTAGGCTATCCTCAGACTCACAGAGATCCACCTGCCTCTGTCTCCTGAGTTCTGATATTAAAGGCGTGAACCCCCACCTCCTGGATTATCTTGTTTTCTTTTTTTTTCTTCAATGTTTATGAATGTTTTTATTAATGTTTTGCCCACATGTATGTCTGTGTATTGCATACGTTCCTGGTGCCAGTAGAGGCCAGAAAAGGTTATCAAAATCTAGAACTGGAGTTATGGAAAGTTG
Organism: Chionomys nivalis; assembly: GCF_950005125.1. NCBI lineage: Eukaryota > Metazoa > Chordata > Mammalia > Rodentia > Cricetidae > Chionomys > Chionomys nivalis. The sequence continues at coordinate 20,473,033 of NC_080089.1, read as the reverse complement.
TGAGCTGCTAAGTGGGTGCTGGGAACTGAACCTGTGTTCTCTATATGACCAGCAAGTTTTCTTAACCCCTGAGCCATCTTTCCAGTCCCCTGTTTTTGTTTTCTTGAGACAGGGTCTTTTGTATCCCAGGCTGGCCTGGAATGATTCACACACACACACACACACACACACACACACACACACACACAAACACACACACACTTTCATGATCTTGCTGTGTATCACAAGCTGACCTCAAATCCATGATCCTTCTGCTTCTGCCTCCTTGAATGTTGGGGTTTCTGGGATAAGATAACACATTAAGCTTGGAACTCTCACTAAGGGCAAGGATTAAAGTCTAGAACCTTCCAGGACAGCCAGGGTTACATAGACAAACCCTGTCTCAAAAAAATAAAATAAAATAAATAAATAAATAAATAAAAATAAAGTCTAGAAGCACTAACTTTTGCCTTTTTTTCTCTCAACTGGAAGATTCTAAGCAGGTGCTCCCCCACTGAGCCTTGATCCTAGCACCTTACTGGAGGGTCCCTACTATCATCTGGGGTTGTCCTTGTGTGGTTAGTGACCTATGACGGAGATCTTGAGTGCAGCTTCCCTGGCATATATGGGTGACATTATCTCTCAGTAGATGCCCTGGTTTTCTGGCTCACAGTCTTCCCACTCCCTCTTTACAGTGTTCCCAGGGCTTTGGAGGTGAGGATTGTGCTGTAGATGCCTGAATTGGGGCTGGCACTCTGAGGGCAGCTGTTTCTCTGCATTTGGACCAGTTGTGGTTCTCTGTGACAGTCTCTGCCAGCGACAAGAAGCAGCTCTGTGGGTAGAAGGCCAAGTGTTTAGAAAGCTGTTAGGGCTGGGCGGTGGTGGTGCACTCCTTTAGTCCCAGAACTCAGGAGGCAGAGGCAGGTGGGTCTCTGTGAGTTCGAGGCCACCTCTGGTCTAAAGAGCGAGTTCCAAGACAGCTGGGGCCACACAGAGACATCTGTCTCAAACAAACAGAAACAAAACAAACCATAAAAGAAAGTAGTTAGAAATGATACTGAAATAGGAGCGTGGCAGCGGTCGGTCCTCCAGGGTCTGTGACCTCACCAAACCCAGGTGATAGGTTAGGTTTTATACCAGGTGAAGTTTCTCCTATTGAGTGATTCTTTTTTTTTATTTTATTTATTTATTATGTATACAATATTCTGTCTGCAGGTCAGAAGAGGTCACCAGACCTCATTATAGGTGGTTGTGAGCCACCATGTGGTTGCTGGGATTTGAACTCAGGACCTTTGGAAGAGCAGGCAATGCTCTTAACCACTGAGCCATCTCTCCAGCCCCTGTTGAGTGATTCTTAAATCCAATTAGATAGCTACTGTTTACCCGCAGGGTGGACCTGCCACTATTGCACCTACAGGAATATCTTTAGAATCTGCTCATTGCTGTGGCTCAGAGGCTTCACTGGTGGGGAGGACTCTTGGTTGTGCATCAATTCCTGCACTATGAGAGCCAGCCCTCAGGGAGGAGGCTTTTAGGTCAGTTCCAGTGATTCCTTCAAGTGCTGTCTGAAATGTAGCTTGCGATAGGGACTTATCTTCATGATCTTGGCAGCAAGCAAAGGCCATGGCAGTAGCCTGTAGAGTTTTGGGTGTCTTGGACACCCCTGACCAACAATCTGAAGGAAGATTTTTCACACTGGGCACGATTTTTTTTAAAATTTAATTTAATTTAATTTTTAGTCTATGACTTTTGGGGGGAACATTGTCACCCCAAGTGCTGTAATTACATTTAAGCCATATACATACATATATAAACACACATAATTGTAAGTAAACATAAAGTAGTATGATTCTCTGTGGCTTTTTCTAACATTCTTAGGATATTTATCCTCCTCTTCCCTCTTCTGTGTTGTCCTCTCTCCCATTCCCTTGGTAAGTATCTCCCAATACTGGGTTTTTGGTTTTTTTTTTTGTTGTTGTTTTTTGTTTTTTTTTTTGTTTTGTTTTGTTTTTGTTTTTTTCGAGACAGGGTTTCTCTGTGGATTTATTTATTTATTTATTTATTGGTTTTTCGAGACAGGGTTTCTCTGTGGTTTTGGAGCCTGTCCTGGAACTAGCTCTTGTAGACCAGGCTGGTCTCAAACTCACAGAGACCCGCCTGCTCTGCCTCCCAAGTGCTGGGATTAAAGGTGTGCACCACCACCGCCCGGCCTGTTTTTCTTAATATCCACTTCTTTATTGTTTATTTTTGTGATGCTTTGGATAGAACTCAGGGCTTCTCATATCCAAGTCAGCTTTACCCCAGCTCTTTCTTTTTTTTTTAATATTTATTTATTTATTATGTATACAATATTCTGTTTGTGTGTATGCCTAAAGGCAGAAGAGGGCGCCAGACCTCATTACAGATGGTTGTGATCCACCATGTGGTTGCTGGGAATTGAACTCAGGACCTTTGGAAGCGCAGGCAATTCTCTTAACCACTGAGCCACCTCTCCAGCCCCTACCCCAGCTCTTTCATTGTCAATTAAAACATTCTTACTATAGCAAGACCCTGTGTCAAAACCTTACATAAAATGGATACTCAATTTTTTAAAAACATTCATGTGTATTGAGCACGTGTGGTGCCCTCTGACGTCAGAAGAGGGCACTGAGTTCCCTGGAATTAGAATCATAGGTGGCTATAGTCTTCCTGGTATAAGTACTGAGCACTGAACTGAGGTCTTCTCTAAGAGCAGCAAGTGTTCTTAAGCACCGAGCCATCTCTTCAGTTTTAGGATGCTCAGTTTGTTAAATGACAAAAATGAACACTGTTACTAGGCCTGGTGGGTTGCTCAGTGGGTCCTGCGTTCCATTCCCAGCACTGCAGAAAAACTATTGATTAATGCTTGTTTTTAATCATGACTGCGGCAAATATTTTGCAACTAGGAGTCTGATAAGTACTTGCTTTTTGTCTTTTATGATTTCATAATTTTCTTTGTCTTTGTAGTTAATTTTTTTTACATTCACTTATTTATGCATGCGTGCCTGTCCACACATGTACCATGGTGTGATTGTGGCGGTCTGAGGATGACTTCCAGGAGCTGGTTCTTTTCTTCAACCACGTGGGTCCTGGGGATCAAACTCAGGTCGTCTGGTTTGGTCACAAGCACCTTTACCTTTGAGCCATCTTGTCAGGCCACGTGTAAAGTTTGGAGTTATTGTACAGAAGTGGCCTTGAAAGGGTCCTCTAGTGTCCTCAGGTGAAGTGGCTCCTTCTCTTCTCTGCTGGTTTCTCTGTCCTTAGCTTCCGTCCAGGGGCAACAAGCGTGACAAGTGTCTGCTGAATTTTCCCTTGCATGAGTTCACAGGCAAATATGGGTGTATTTATACATCCTTGTAAGTCCCCTCAGGGGTGAGGAGAAACAGTGAGGATTAGTCTGCAGTCCCCCCCCCCCCATCGTCCCCTGGGCCAGTTTCACTTCACTATTTATGTGCCCGTCTCTGTGAGGATGGAAGCGAGGCCCCCTTCCTGCACGTGCCAAGCACCCTGCTGCGCTACACTTTACCTGCCTCCTGATAAAAAAAAAAAACAAACATTTTTATTGATTGACTGTTTTGAAAGATTTGGCTTTTATTCTGTGTATACATGTCTTGCATGCATGTATGTGTATGTGCCATGTATGTGCAAGTGGCCTTGCAGGTCAGAAGAGGGCATGGGCTTCCGTGGAACGGGAGTTGTAGGGAGTTGTGAGCTGTCATGTGGATGCTGGGAATTGAACTAAGTTCATCAGCCAGTGCTTTTAATGGCTGGGCGATCTCTCCAGGCCTTTTTTTTTTTTCTCCCTCTTTCTCTCTCTCCCCTTAGTGTATGTGGAGGTCAGAGAATAACTTGGAGGAGTGGTTCTCTCCTTCTACCATGGTGGGTCCTGGAGCTAGAACTCAGGTTGTCAAGATCGGCAGCCATCAAGGCAGACCTATTTATTTTTTTGAGACAGGGAGTGATGGTGCCTGACTGGCTTCTGATGGGTTTGCAGCCTAGGATGAACTCCTGACCCTCCTCTCTGCTTCCTGAGTGCTGGGATGATGGGCAGCCAAATCCAGCTTCAGATCCTTTCTACTAAAGTTTGGGAGTGGAACTTCCCATCCTCGCCTGGTCCCAGGCTGCCTTCAATTCTTTAGTTTAATCTGTTGCTGGAATATAACATGTATGCACTTGTCAGCAGGGCCAGAAGCACAAAGGACTTCCATAATGCAGGCAGAACTGACTTCCTCTCCTCCTAGCTCCAGTCTCTCAGTTCCTCTTCCAGGAAGTTGAATACTTTCTTTTTCCTGTACACTCGTGGACTCTTCCCACTTACACTCTTGCACAAATCGCAGGTCCGTGGGCACAGGGAGTACCACACTACTCACCGACCTGCAGGTCCGTGGGCACAGGGAGTACCACACTACTCACCGACCTGCAGGTCCGTGGGCACAGGGAGTACCACACTGCTCACTGACCTGTGGGTCCTTGAGGACAGGCTATACCACACTGCTCCTTGACCTGCTTCCAGCCTTTAACTTCTGAAGCACTGGAGTGTTTGGATGGCAACTGCACACTCTTTCACTTGTGCAAGTGGTACCTCTTTATTTTATTTCATTTTGTCATATTTTCCATGCTGGGGACATAATCCAGGGTCTTATGCTTTACAGGGAGGGCTCTAGCCCTGAGCCACACCTCCACATCTATGACCCTATTGGAAGTCTTAGTCAGTCTATCAAGTCGTGAAAGCTACAACTTGCTAGAACAGAAGATGACCTTGAACTCCAGATCCTCCCGCCTCCACCTGCTGAAGTGCTGAGATTATAGACTTGCACACAGGCCGCAGCTTATTTATTTATTTTTTTGCAGTGCTGGAGATGGAACACAGCGTCCTGTGTATGAGAGGCAAGACTGTAACACTGAGCCACATGCCTCCACAGTGGTTGGGTTTTTGTTCTTGTTTGTTTGTTTTGGTTTATGTTTTTTTGCTTTTTTGGTTTTTCAAGACTGGGTTTCTCTGTGTAACAGCCCAGGCTGTCCTGGCTGGAACTTGCTTTGGAGACTGGGCTGACCTCAAACTCCCAGAGAGCCACCTACCTCTGCCTTCTGAGTGCTGGGATTAAAAGTGTGTGCCACAGCCAGGCAGTACTCACGTGCCTTTAGTCCCAGCACTTGGTGAGGCAGAAGCAGGTGGATCTCTGTGAGTTCAAGACCAACCTGCTCTACAAAGTGAGTTCCAGGACAGCCAAGACTGTTACACAGAGAAACCCTGTCTCAACAAACCAAAAAAAAAAAGAAAAGAAAAAAAGTGTGCCATCATGCCTGGCCACAAGTGTTTTGATGCAGTTATGGGTCACGGTATTAAACAAGTCAAGGGGGGAAATATTCTCTGCTCTTTTGGAGTGTATGTTTGGGTGGGCGATTTGCCCTTTTGTTTTGTTGTGCTTATTTTTTTTAAATATTTATTTATTTATTTATTATGTATACAATATTCTGTCTGTGTGTACGTCTGCAGACCAGAAGAAGGCACCAGACCCCATTACAGATGGTTGTGAACCACCATGTGGTTGCTGGGAATTGAACTCAGGACCTTTGGAAGAGCAGGCAATGCTCTTAACCTCTGAGCCATCTCTCCAGCCCCCTGTTGTGCTTATTTTTTAATTATGTGCAAATGTGTGTACGCATGTGCATCGGGTATGTGCAAGTGAGCGCAGGTGCCGTGAGGCTGGAGGCGTTGGATCCCTTGGGGCTGGAGTCATAGGAGGTTGTCGGGGCTGTGGGCGCTTACTGAACCGTCTCTGTGTGTCATTTAAAAATTTATTAATTTTAACTTTGTTATTTGTGTGTGTGTGTGTGCATGTGGGTCTGTGCAGGTGCCACAGCTGACCTTGGAGGTCAAGGACAACTTGCTGGAGTTGGTTACCACCTTCCATGTTGTGGTAAGCAAGAGTCTTTACCCGCTGACAGCTCAGCAGTCTGTTATTGTTTTAAAATGTATTTATTGTTATTGTACAATAGCAGTGTGTGAACGCAGGTGCCGCAATGCCACCATGCCCTGTGGAGGTCAGAGGTCAACTTTGCTTCCAGGGACTGAACTGAGGTCAGGCTTCCCGCAAGCACTTTCCCCTGCTTAGTGAGCTATATAGCTGACCTGCTGTTACTCTTAATTTAGGATTTTTTTTTTTTCACTCTGAGTTGTTTGGAGGGAAGGAGACAACAGACAACAGGATCAAGTAATGTAATCAAGACTGGCCTTGAACTCCAAAACAAACCTGCTTCTACTTCCAAGTAGCTGGGATTAGAGGCCCAAGTCACCATGCCCTGTTTAGGCAGTGCTGAGGACAGAACCCAGGGCTTTGTGCATGCTAGGCAAGCACTCTACCACCCGAATCCACATCACAGCCTGTCGTTTTCCAGAAAGGCTGTCCTGGCTAAGGCGTCAAGGTCAAGCTTGAACTCCCTGATCCTCCTACCTCCCACCTTCCAGGTGCCACCGTAAGGCACGGTTGGGGTTTGGGGTTCTTACCAAGCCAATGGAACAGTTCTTTTTGGGGGGGTTGCGCATGGCACAAAGTAGGAATTTGTTTCTTGTAGGAATACATAGTAGGTGCTTAATCCTGAACTGCTCCGTTCGTACAGTAAGCACGATTTCCTCCATTTCCAGGTCCCAGGCATGAGCCTGGAGCAAAGCCTTGAGTGACTTCCAAAAGAAACACAGTTGTTTCAGGTCTAGGTCACCTGAGTTAATGGAGCCGTGACGTCACGCGGCCGTGACATCATGTAGCGGCGGTTCTCACGGGTGGGGGCTGGGAGGGGCGAGGGGGGGTGAGGACAAAGGGGCCCTGCGCTTCCCTAGCGCGCGCCCTAGCTGACTGGCGGGCCACATCTGGAATTCATTGCAAGTCGCCGCCGGAAAGAGGAGGAGAGAAGGGCGGGGCGAGCAGGGAGTGGGGGCCGGAGGCGGCGGCTCTGCCCGCCTCCCTCTTGTCCTGGGTCCCCAACTACGGGACGTAGACCGAGCCCAGCCAGCAGCCTCCAAATCCAGCCACTGGCTGTCCCGGGGCGCAGACGCCAAGGCCACTCAGGCCAGGGCAGGGACCCCGGCCGGCCTAGCCAGGTGAGCTCGCGGGGCAAGCGGAGGTTGCGATCTGGGCGGGCCGCGGTCCACTGAGACTGCGGGGATTCGAGCTGGGGGCCCAGCCCGGGGTCAGGCGTTCATGCAGGCGTTGCACGCGCTGCTCCAGGCTCTGCTGCACCGAGGGGACCGATCACCCACTGTGCGCCCGTGTCCATCCACCACTCCAGGCAGCTTCCCACCTACTCAGTGGCGCACCCCCCAGACCGAGCTCCCCGCCTTTCTGGGGCAGGAAGTTGGTGCTGAAGAGAAAGGCGGAATCCGAGTGCTTTGGGTTGGCGACTTTGCAAGACAGGATGGGATTCTCAGGAGGCAGGCTTTGGGGCAGTGGGATTGTTGGGGAGAGGTACAGCATCCTTCTCGTCTCCGGCTTGAGCTAGGTCTAAAGGTGCTACGTACGAGCGGCGGACGCTCGGAGTTCATGGGCGGGGTCCCCAGGGTAGGCCGTCGCCCCACCACCTGTGAGGCTAGTTTTTTTGCCTCAGTTTCCCTGAGTTGCCCCTCTCCTCTGGTCTCCCTTTCCGGAGCATTGTTTTGTTTCAGAAGGAAAGGAACAGTAGTAAATAGTCCAGCTGCCTCCTCTTCTATCCTAGCCCAGGAATGGGGCGTGGGATAAAGGAAGGCACGCGTGGTGTGGAGTCCACATTGTCGCCGGCTACACAGCGTTGGGACTTCGCCCCCTTCTCGGGCACCGGTTGACTCATCCGGGGATTTCCACCTCCCCTCCTCACCCCTGTTTCTATCCTTGTTAGGTGCCCAAGGCGACACTCTCTGAGCCCATGGTCTCCTGTGGCGGGGACGTGGAGCATCACTGCGGGTGGTGATGGTGGCGGGGAATGCAGCTGCTGCAGCTTGGGTCTTCCCCTCTCCCAGTGCCCGGGGAATCTAGGTGTGGGGGCCCTCTGCTGGGATGCAGAGGTGTCGCCTCCCTCTGTTGCCTGATGCGGGGAAGGGAGCATCCTGCAGCGCGTGTCGGGGTCTCGGGAGAGAGATGGCGCCGCCCCAGCGCGAGAGTGTGTGGATACCGCGCATTCCTCGGCCTGATAAGGAGCTGGAGAGTGCTGCCTGGGCCGGGCGTGTCGTACCATCGTCGCTATGGAGACGGGCTTGGCTTCTTTGCCTAGTAGTTGAGTTGGGGTGCTGCTAGGGGACTAAGATGTCCCCAAGCTCGCATGGGAGCCCTCCAACTTGCGGCCCTTTCATTCATTCTTGTGCCTGCCTACTTTGCATCTGGAGAAGAGGCTGAGTGCAAACTTGATAGCTAGCCTCATGGGGTACAGAAAATAAGATAATTTCTGATGATAAAGTCAGATGCTCTAATAGAAAGGATTCGGAGGTGGGCTGGGCTGGGCACGATGCCCCATGCCTTTAATCCCAACATTCTGGAGACTGAGGCAGGAAGATTCTTGCTAGTTTGAGGCCAGACTGATCTACATAGTGAGTTCCTGGTCAGCCTGGGATACGCAGTTAAGACTCTATCTTAAAAACAAAACCAAAAGAGAAGTTCCTGAAGACCTAGAAAGTGACTTTCAAATGAAATCTAAAGATGAGATAGTTTGCCGGAAAAAGTGTGTGTGTGTGTGTGTGTGTGTGTGTGTGTGTGTACGTACGAACGAGGGTGGTGTCTGTGGGATATACCAATGAAAACTACCAAACTATGGGAAGGACCTGAGGTAGAGACTCATGGTCCTTGGGAGGCTAGTGAGGCATATCCCTGGGGGCAGGAGCTACATCACTGGGGCCTCAGGGAGCCTTAGAATGTCTAGGGTGGGGAGAGAAGATGAAGGTCTCAGTTCAGCCAGTTCTCCCCTGCAGGCGTGGTGGGCAGCAGCAGTGTGTGAGGGGCTACAACCACACAGCAACCAAGAGAAAGAAAAGGTGAGTGCCCAGCTGAGCTTGGCTGTCTGCTGGGGAGGGATGGGTGAGCTCTGTGGAGCTGGGAGGGAGAGGAGCAGAGCCGCAGAGCCACCAGGCCTTCCTCTAGCCTTCCTCTCCCCTAATCTGTAGCTAAGCAGTCGTGTCCGGACAGCCCTCTTCCCTCTCCCCAAAGCCTCTCGCTTGCCCCTCTTCCTTGTGTGTTCTTTGTTCTTGTGTGAACTCAGGGCTTCAAAATGTGCCCCTGGCTTACACAGAACTCCCCTTCTTAATTTTATTTATTTATAGACAGAGTCTCACTGTGTAGTCCTGGCTGTCCTGAAACTCACTCCGTAGATCATGCTGGCCTCACAGAAATCCACCTGCCTCTTTCTCCCAAATCCTAGGATTAAAAGTGCCACACCAGGCTTTTTAATATACCTACGTTTTAAAGGTTACATTTATTTATTTGGTGGGTGTGTCTATATGGGCATGTATGCTTCATGGCATGAGTGTGGAGGCAGAAGATAACTTTTGGGAGGCAGTCCTTTCTCCCACTATGTGGGTCCTGGGGCTGGATCAAATCTTCAAGCTTGGTGACAGATACCTTTAGCTAGTGAGCCATCTCAGCATCTCCCAGTCCCCCCCCCTTTCGTTCCTATTTGAGTCGGGATCTCCCTATGCTACCCAAGCTAATCTTCAACTTGTTATGTAGCCCAGGCTGTTCTTGAACTCTCCAGCTTCCTTCCTCAGCTTCCTGTGTGGCTGGGATTATAGGTGTGAACCACCTGGTCAGACTCATTTTCAGTTTAGAGACTAGTGGCATCTTCCCCTGTTCCTGAGAAGCAGTCTGGACCGCTGTGGTGGAAGGGGACAGGAGAATAGACTTGAGGGTTTAGCTGGTTCTTGGAGTTTGAACAAAGGGAGGAGGCCAGGCCAACTTCTATCCGCCTGGAGAGGGACTCTTCCTCCAAGGCTCCAGCCCTTGGGCCCAGCTTCCTCTTTCAGGGAGTCCTTAAACCGCTTAAACTCTTTGGTTAGAAAGGTTCTAGAAGGGAGGAGGACACTGGGGAGACAGCCTGGATCCCTTTTCCCCCTCCTTACTAGGACAGTGCATGTGTGTGTGTGTCTCTGTGTGTATGTGTATTCGTGTGTACAGTCTTAGCCTCTGCACAGCTGCGAGTATAGCACTCCGTCTTCCGCCCCCGGGAAGATAGACTTTCTGGTCAGTCCCTGGGGTGTTCGGGCGGGGCTGGTCACATTTATTTCTGCAGGAAACGGTCGTAATTCTTTCTCTTCTACACTGCCAGACTGGAGAAGGGGTGGTGGCCATCCTTGGGAGTCTGAAAGGGGGGCTAAGGGGCACACCCTGGGCTTCTCGCCCACTAGCCTGGCAATTGGAAGGGGGGGTTGATTCTCAATGATGAACCCAAAGAGGGCCCAGATGATCAGGGCAGCCCGGAGGCGTCTGAGGAAGGGTGACCCAGCGGTTAGGCTTTGGTTCAAACTAGCCCCACAGGGACAATCACTTTGGAAGAGCAAGTCCTAGTAGCTTTTAAAAGGGAACCACTGTAAGATTCTTCCCAGAGCGCCCCCAGCTGGGCCAATCGGATGCCGAGGATGCACCCTGGGATTGAAAATGAGCCAATCAGGTTCCGGGCTGCTTCGGCCTGAAGACCTGGCTGTGGCCTGGGCCAAGCTGGCCTGGGACCGGCTGCTGCGAGCTGAGGGCATTGGGGCACCCGGGGCTCTGTCCAGGCAGGGGAAACAAGGGGCCTCTGTGTGAAGATCAGGGTGGGGCAGCTGTCCCCGAGGACACGTACAAGCTCTTCTCTGTTCCCAAAGTAGGACGGATGTCCCCTCGCCTAGGGGGTGGGGAGCAGCTGTGTCTGTAAACCCCCTTCAGAGGCCAGGGTGTCCCACCGAGGGGGCATCCGGGAAAGGAGATGTCTGGGCGACCCCGGAAGACCCCCATCATCCTCAGAGCTCACGAGGAACCGGCTCTACCAGCCAGCTTCTGGAACGGTGCTCTTTCTGGGAAACACGTGGCCCTTGTCAGGCCTCTTTCCAAGCCTAGACTTGGGAGAGTTCTTAGCATGTGGCCCCTCCCTGTAACCAAGGAAGGGAGCCTTCTCTGTACACTCAGTCAGCCCCTCCTAGATTCCCCCTACCCCTCTCTAGCTGGCCATGGTGTGCTCAGCATCTCATGTTCTCTGCCCACACAGGTCCCCTCCCTATCCCTTCCCCGGCTCAGCTCAATTTTCCTTGCAGAGGAGGGGTGGGTGACTCAGACTTTAATGGAAACAAATTTCTAACCCCCCTCCCGGCCCCTCTGCACAGGCTGCTGCTGGGCGGGGGTGGGGGCTCTTCACAGTTCACGTGACTTCAGCAGCTGCCTCATCTTAGCCAGGACCTCCGAGACCCTCCTCATTCTCTCCATTCCCACCCCCAGACTTGTCCACAGCGGATATGATAGGGCTCCTCAATGTTTGTTCCCGGGGCTTGACACATCTGGATTGCATCTTGGCACTGGAGGGGGTGCCAGCGCTCTGCCCACCCCCTGGGACCTAGTGTCCTTGGGTAGTGTGAGTTGGGGATGGGAACCGGCTGTTGGAATGGGGCTTTCGGTGGGGGGCGGGGCTAAGTCAGCATCCTTTTTCAGAATATTGAGTAGAGGGAGGCAGCCCCAAAGCTTGTGTGTGCTGGGAAAGGGGCCGCTGAAGACATTAGCCAAAGCTTGCTTGATATTTCCTGTATGTGTTGTGTAGGTACATGTACTCCATGTACACGTGTGTGCACGCATGGGGGGGGGCATAGTTCACCTATTGCTCCTCAGATTACATCCCACCCTGTTTTCTTTGTTTTTGAGAGAGATCTCTCAATGTCTTGAAACTCTCCAGGTAGTTTAGGCTGAATGACCAACCAGTAGACCCCGGGGATCGTCCTGTCTGCTTGTCCAGTGCTGCTGGGCTTACAAATCTGAGCCATCACCCTTGGCTTTTTTTTTTATTTAACGCGGCAATCAAGCTCAGGTCTTCATGGTTAGGAGGCATGCGCTTTACCCACTAAGCTGTCTCTCCAGCCCCTGTGCAACTTTCACTTTTTTTTTCTCCTTTTTTTTTTTTTTTTTTACCCTTCTTGCCTTTTCTTTTTAAAGTTTCTTATGTTTATTATTATGGGGGGGCATAATGTATATGTGTGTGGGCACACCCATGCCACAGGCACCCAAGAAGGAGGTCAAGTATAATTTTGGGGAGTCAGTTCTCTTCTTCTTCTACCATGACTTTGGGGAATCCAACTTAGGGTGTCAGGCTTGCTCAGCAAGTGTCTCTACCCATTCAGCCGTTCCGCATGTCCCCAGCGTCCTTTCTGATCTTGCTCTTACCCAGGCTGGTGGTGAACTCTTGGGCTTTAGCCATTCCCCTACCTCAGCCCCTAGGTGCTGTGATCACAGGTGCACATCACCACCCAGGTCTCACACACCCTTGAAAAGGATTTCCCCATCCCTTATGAAAGGGTCTTTTTGGTATCCATTGCTGATCTGTAGAGACCAAGAGGCTGAGCCTTCAGCTGCTCAGTCTCGACAGTCAGAGTTGGAGTGGGAACAGATGGACTCTGTTTTGCCATCGAAGTCTGTGTTCTTCAAGATAGTGCAGCTCTGGGAGGCTTGGACTTCAGGGCCATCCTGGTGTCTCCCCAAGTCCTTATCTTTGGGTGTGCCCATGGCTTCAAGGCTTAGAGCCATCCTGGAATCAGGCAGTGGGTGGTAATGGCCAGGGATTGGTGCTGCTGGTAGTAAGAATCTCGCTGACCCAGGTCAGTAGGTGGCAAGAAGCCTGAGGCACCTGTGTGTAGGACAGAAGTGACAAGCTGCCCAAGCCCTACCTCAGGCTTGCTCTATAGAAGGCAGAGAGGTTGCTAGAAGTCCCCAGAATCTTCTATCGGTTCCTTTCTTTCTTCTTGAGATAAGGTCTTGTAATATACCCCAGGCTGACTGCCTCTGCCTCCTGAGCGCACCACTATGCCTGACTTTTTAAAAAGTTTTTAAAATAAGTTTTTATTAATTTAAATAAAGTTATATCATTTTCCCCCTTCCCATCATCCCTCCATCCCTTGCAACCACCCTCTTCTCTTTCAAATTCATGGCCTCTATTTCTTTTTCTCTTCTCTGTATATATTCCTAAATATATAAACACCACCTGTTCAGTCCAGATAATGTTACTTGTATGAATATGATTTCAGGCCATACATGATGGCGCACACCTTTAATCCCAGCACTTGGGAGGCAGAGGCAGGCGAGTCTTTGAATTCAAGGCTGACCTGGTCCAGGACAGTCAGGGCTACACAGAGAAACCCTGTCTCAAAAAGAGAAAAAGAGGGCTGGAGAGATGGCTCAGAGGTTAAGAGCACTGGCTGTTCTTCCAAAGGTCCTGAGTTCAATTCCCAGCAAGCACATGGTGGCTCACAACCATCTGTACTGAGATCTGGTGCCCTCCTCTGGCGTGCGGGCATACATCGAGGCAGAATGTTGTATATATAATAAATAAATAAATCTTTAAAAAAAAAGAGAGAAAAAGAAAGAAAAAAAGGAAAATAATGAATATGATATCATGACTGATCACTTGGTATTGGATTTCTTCCTTCCTTCCTTCCTTCCTTCCTTCCTTCCTTCCTTCCTTCCTTTCTTCCTTCCTTCCCTCCTGTCAGTATTTCACTGTGTATCTCTGGCCAACTGGCCTGGAACTCACTATGTAACCAGACTGGCCTCAAACTCAGAGATCTGTGCTTAAAGGTGTGCATACCCACACCAGTCCTACTTGTGGGGTTGTTTTCGAGATACATCTTGTAACCCAGAGTGTCTTTCCGAACTGGCTTCATTATGTAGTCAAAGATGACCTATGCCTCAGTCCTCCTGCCTCTACCTCCTACTCGATGGAATTGCAGGTGCGAACCACCATGTTTTGTTTATGCCCTGCTGGAGACAGAACCCTGGGTTTCATTCATGTTAGGTAAGTGAGCTACAACTCTAGGCCTTGGATTTTTGTTTTGAGACAGAATCTCACTACGTAGACCTTGCATGGTATAACAGACCTTTGATCCCAGCACTTGGGAGACAAGGTAGAGCAGAGCTCTGTGAGTTCCAGGCCAGCAGGACTACACAGTGAGACCCTATCTTAAAGCCAAATAGCAAAGACAACAACAGAAGCAGGGAAACGTTGCTCAGGACTTACTGGCTGTGGACCTAATACTTGCAAGCTTGGTGACCTTGGAAAAATTAATTGATTGGCATTGGTGGTGCACGTCTTCTTTAACCCCAGAACTTGGGAGGCAGAGGCAGGTGGATCTCTATGAGTTCGAGGCCAGCCTGGTTTACAACCAGGGCTACGCAGAGAAACCCTGTCTCAAAAGCAACAACAAAACACACACAGAGAAAAAGAAAAAATGAACTAACTTCTCTAAGCATCCTATCTGTCACATGGAGGCGGGGGACAGTAATGAGTGCAGCTTTCCTGGCATCACTCTGAGGACTCAGCTAGACCCCGAGCCTCTGTAGTCTCAGCCACAGCTCTAACCTGTTATCCCTTTTCTGTCCCTCTTCTCTGCAGTTCTCATCCCCATGGCCCCAGCCGGCCACTGAGCCCCACCATGGGTGGCTTATACTCAGAGTACCTCAATTCTGGGAAGGTTGTGGAACACTACAATTACACCAAAGAGACGCTGGACATGCAGGAGACATCCTCCCGCAAGGTGGCCTCGGCCTTCATCATCCTCCTCTGCTGTGCCATCGTGGTGGAGAACCTTCTGGTGCTGATTGCAGTGGCAAGGAACAGCAAGTTACACTCAGCAATGTACCTGTTTCTGGGCAACCTGGCAGCCTCCGACCTGCTGGCAGGTGTGGCCTTCGTGGCCAACACCTTGCTCTCGGGCCCTGTCACTCTGTCACTGACTCCTTTGCAGTGGTTCGCCCGAGAGGGTTCAGCCTTCATCACTCTCTCTGCCTCGGTCTTCAGCCTCCTGGCTATTGCCATCGAGAGACACGTGGCCATCGCCAAGGTCAAGCTTTATGGCAGCGACAAAAGCTGTCGAATGTTGATGCTCATTGGGGCCTCTTGGCTGATGTCGCTGATTCTGGGTGGCTTGCCCATCCTGGGCTGGAATTGTCTGGACCGTCTGGAGGCCTGCTCCACTGTCCTGCCTCTCTATGCCAAGCAGTATGTGCTCTGTGTGGTCACCATCTTTTCGGTCATCTTACTGGCTATCGTGGCACTGTATGTTCGAATCTACTTTGTCGTCCGTTCCAGCCATGCCGATATTGCTGGTCCCCAGACACTGGCCCTGCTCAAGACGGTCACCATCGTACTAGGTGTTTTCATCATCTGCTGGCTCCCAGCCTTTAGCATCCTCCTTTTAGACTTCACCTGCCCCGTCCGGGCCTGTCCTATCCTCTACAAAGCCCATTATTTTTTTGCCTTTGCCACCCTCAACTCGCTCCTCAACCCTGTCATTTATACATGGTGTAGCCGGGACCTTCGGAGGGAGGTGCTGAGGCCCTTGCAGTGCTGGCGGCGGGGGAAGGGGGTGACAGGTCGTCGAGGTGGGACCCCAGGTCACCGGCTCCTGCCCCTCCGCAGCTCCAGCTCCCTGGAGAGGGGCTTGCACATGCCTACGTCACCCACGTTTCTGGAGGGCAACACCGTGGTCTGAAGGGAAGGGGTAAACTGACAGATAACCAAGCTACAGAGAGCTCTGTGAGGAGAGACCAGGTGACCTCGTGTGTCCCTCAGTGCCACAGGCCTAGTGCAACTGACCACGGCTCATAGGTCAGGTGGCCAGCGGAGGCGCTGACTAAACAGATTGCAGCACCGTGACTGGGGACTGTTAAGGGTCTAGGGGGACAGCAGGCTGGATTAGGGCTGGAGCATTTGCCACTTGGTACAAAGGGTGTCAGCATCCTGTCCTACCGTCCAGCTACCTGGCTCCCTTCCTGCCTCCTTTTCAAATAGGGCCTCTCTATGTTGCCCTGGTTGGCCTAGAACTTGCTATGCAGACCAGGCTGGCCTGGAACTCAGAGAGGTTGCCCGTCTCTGCCTTCTGAGTGCTGGGATTTTAAAGCCGTGTATCACCACACCCAGCTCCAGCCACCTTCCATAGATAACCTTAGGCCCCTTGTGGAAACATCGTCCCCAGGGGACCCAAGGCTTCCTCCCTGTCTATCTGAGGTCTGAATCTACAGCTTCCCCAATTTCACCAACTCAGTTGTCTCTTCCCTTTCCTTTCATGTTCAGGGAAAGGAAACCACTGTGGTGGCAGGGGGGAGGAGCCTGGAATCCCAGCCTCCATCCTCAGACCTCACTGGCTACTTGCTCTATTGGAGCATGTAGAGGGGTCGGGTCAGTTGAGGGCTGGGGAAATTAATGTGGGGCAGGAGGTTTTGGTCTTCAAGTGAGAAAACTCTAGGGGAAGTATTGGCCATTCTTGGAACTCCTATCCCCAAATCTAGTCTTCCTCCCCACAAACTATTACTACCTCCCCGCTTTCTTCCTACCCCACGTACCGGGTCCCTTAAGGCAGGGCAGCCTGAACCAATGTGGCCACTTGTAAATTGTCTTTGTCATTTTAAAAATTGTGACAGGGTCTCATATAGTCCAGGCTGGCCTCCAATTCGCTGTGTAGCCAAGGCTTTGGACTTCGGATCCTCCTGCCTCTACTTCCTGAGTGCTGGAATCACAGGGGTGCACCACCAGCACCTGTCTTGCAAGTTATCGTGAATAACAGTTAACAGAGACTATGTGTGAGGTGGCCAAGGACATTCCCGAGTACTCATATGTAACCTTCCCTTGAAGGACTTTGCTAAATCCTGTGGAGAAATAGAAAGTCCAATGCGGTACAAACTGTATTTATATATGTCTGTGTGCCAGTGTGTGGGTCTGTGACCTGTCCCATGGTGGGTGCTGTCTGACTTCTCATGTTCACATCCAGGTTGAAACTGCCAGAGAGATGGGGTGGGGGTGTCTGGCCATGCACAGGCCCCTTGGGGATTGCTGGTTCATCTCTTCTACACATAGACATCTCTGCCTCAAAGAAATCTGTGAAAGAAAAGGCTGAGGAAGGGGAAATTTGGGATGCAAGGAGCCAGTCGGGAGTGTGTCTCCCCTCATTTGGTTTCCCAGATATCCCCCTTGTGCTGGAGACCCAGATCTGGGCCAATAAACAGTTCAATTTCTCTTGCTGCTGGCAATTATGGGTTTTGTGTGTGTGTGTGTGTGTGTGTGTGTGAGAGAGAGAGAGAGAGAGAGAGAGAGAGAGAGAGAGAGAGAGAGAGCCTTTTTCTTCCTATCGGTGTCCTTGGCCTAGGCACCTCAGCCTCTTCCATTTCTCTATTCTGTACCCCCATCCCAACCCTTAGCTCAGCTGGGCTGGAATCCTATTCCATGACTTCTGAGAACTCAGGAACCTGCCTTGACCTTTTCCCTGGGGCTGTTTGGGAGGTTGTCTTACTCCTCACAGTGATTCATTAGGCCCAGGGCCTCCATGGTTTCCTTCAAAGGCACACCTTAGCAGGTGAGATGTGCACAGCCTCCAGAATTGGAGAGGTGGTTTCGGAGCCCAGCCACTTCTACTTCCCAAGTCCTGACCGACCGCCACCGCCACCTCACCTCATTCTTCTCCTTTTAATTTTTTAAGGTCGGGTTTCTCTGTGTAACAGCTCTGACTGTCTTCTGGAACTTGTTCTATAGGCCAGGCTGCCTCCAATTCACAGAGATTCACCTGCCTCTGCCTCCTGAGTTCTGGGATAAAGGTGTGCACCACTCAACACTTCTTTTTTTAATAAGATTTATTTTATTTTAAATTGTGTGTGTGTGTTACTAGATTATTGGTATTTAAATGTGCATGTAGTACCTGAGCAGGCCAGGAAAATTGGAATGTTCTAGTGCTATAATTACAGGTGCTTGTAATCGGCCTGTTGTGGATGCTGGGAACAGAACATAGGTCCTCTAGAAGAGCAGGAAGTGCTCTTCACCTTGGAGCCATCTCTTCAGCCCCTTTCATTCCTCCCTCCCTTGCTGCTGGGGATATTAAGCCTGCTAGCCAAGCAGTCTACGACTGTGATGTGATATGTGTGTGTATATATATGTGTGTGTGTGTGTGTGTGTTGTTTTTTGTTTTGTTTTCAAGACAGGTTTTCTCTGTAGCTTTGGAGCCTATCCTAGCTCTTGTAGACTAGGCTGGCCTTGAACTCACAGAGATCCACCTGTCTCTCCTCCCGAGTGCCAACACCAGGTCTTACGTAGCTCAGGCTGACCTTAAATTCACTAAATAAGAGCTGAGGTTGACCTTGAAATTATGATCCTCTTGCCTCTACCTCCCAAGCTGGAGTTACACCACAAACCTGGTTTATGTTCTACTAAGGATGGAACCCAGGGCTTCCCGCATGGTAAGCATTGCTCCATCAGCTGCATCCACTGCAGCCTCAATCGTCTAGTTCTTTGTGTGTGTGGTTTTTTTTTTGTTTTTTCTGTTTCCCTAAATGGCTCAGGGGATGCTCTTTCCCCCACCGCCAGAGGCATGGCTCTCTAAGAGCTGGGTCTGGGGCTGAGGTGAGGCTCAGCCGCTGCCGCTCCTGAGTTTGCATCTCTAGGACCGACATGGTAATAAGGGCCAGGTGGGCTAGGAAGCTGCCTGTTATCGCTACACTGGGGAGTAGAGGCAGACGTTTTTTGGAGGTGGGGGCGGGGAACCAAGCTAGCTAATCTAGACCAGCCTAGCCTGTGAGCTCTGGATTGTGATAGGGACCTGGTTTGAGTAAATAAAGAGGAGAGGGATGGAGGAAGATACCCCAAGTCAACCTCTGGGCTCTACACACACACCCGCACCTGTGAACTCAGGTGTATGCAGACGCGCACACACACACACGGGGGGGGGGGGAGGAATCTAAATTAGATGTGGGTTATTCACACCTAGAATCCTGCACTGGGAAGATGAAGGCAGGAGAATTCGGAGTTTTGAGTCCATTCCAGACTGCATACTGAGTTCCAGGCTGACCTGAGTTACATACCAAGATCCTGTTTAAGACGTGCATGTGTGCATGTCCACTTCAGCAGCACGTGTACTAAGATTGGAACAATAAAGAGATTAGCATGGCTCCTGCTTGAGGATGGCAGGAACATTTATAAAGTGTTCTGTGTTTTCAAAATAGTTCAAGGAAGAAACAAAAACCAAGGGGGACTGGCGAGCTTGCTCAGTAGGTGAAGGCCTTGCTGCCAAGCCTGACGACCTGAGTTTTACTCCCTGGGGCCCGACTGCAAATTGTCCTCTGACCTGCACGTGAGCACTTCTGCGCGGGCCTGCACACACAGAAAGGCTCTCCAGCCTGGCCTTTAACACAACTCCAGTCCCAGACAAGGTTTACGTTGCCCAACAGTAGTCATCTCTAAATTGTTCCAGAGAGGGGAAATTCCAGTGGGCTGCAGGCCTGTGGCCTCTGTCCTCCTGCAGATTTGTCTAGCCTTCTGACATTGCGACAGACAGTTGCCGGAGTTCATGAACTAGAAACAAGCCAACAACTTGTTATGCAAAATAAAACAGGCAGCCGTAGCGTATGCCTTTTATCCCAGCACTTGGGGGTAAGCAGAGAGGCAGGTGGATCTCTTAAGAATTCGAGGTCAGCCGGGTGGTGGTGGCGCACACCTTTAATCCCAGCACTTGGGAGGCAGAGGCAGGCGGATCTCTGTGAGTTCGAGACCAGCCTGGTCTACAAGAGCTAGTTCCAGGATAGGCTCCAAAACCACAGAGAAACCCTGTCTCGAAAAATCAAAAAAAAAAAAAAAAAAGTAAAAAGAATTCGAGGTCAGCATGGTCTACAGAATGAGTTCCAGGACAGTCAGGGCTACTCAGAGAAACTTTGTCTCAAAATCCAAACAAAAAGAAAAAGAAAATATGTTTTAAGTAAGTTTCTGATTTTGAAAATTTTTTCTTTTTAAAGCTTTTTTTTTTTTTTTTCTTTTCTTGGTACATTTGAAAGAGTATATGAATGTAGCTGCCTAGGAGGCCAGAGATATTAGATTGTGTGGGAGCTGGGGTTAATAGGTGGTTGTGAGTTGCCTGACATGGGTGCTGGGAATTGAGCCCATGTCCTCTGCGGGACAGCAAGTGCTCTTAACCACTGAGCCATCTCTCCAGGCCTGTTTCTGATTCTGCGTAGGTCTACATTCGTAGCTATCTGGAGATACATGCAGCCTGCAGGTTGTACACGGCTGTCCTGTCTTTCCTTCCACTGGCTGCATTTGTGTGCTGGGTGGGTCTCTAGCCTCCAGCTAGAATCCTCACTAAAGATCATCTCTCTCTCTCTCTCTCTCTCTCTCTCTCTCTCTCTCTCTCTCTCTCTCTCTCTCTCTCTCTCTCTCTCATGCTTGGAATCAAGCCCAGGACTTTGCACTTAGTACACACATGTACACACACGTACCCTCCTCTGCTTGTCCTCCCATTAGAACAGGAGCAGCTGGGGTGGAGAGGCGGCTCAACAAAACGCTTGTTATTCAAGCAGCAGGACCTAGGCTGGATCCGTAGCTGATGGTGTTGTCTCAGATGCGGCTCAGTTTGCAGAATGCCAGCTGTGGTCCTCCATCCCCAGCACTGTGTATACTGGCCATGGTGGCCTCTAGTTGCAGAACTCAGGTAGTGGCAGCAAGAAGATCAGATGGTCAAGGCCAGCCTCAGCTACTTAGTGGGTAGCTATCTTGAGCTACTTAAGGCCGTACCTCAAAATAAAACAAATGTAGATTCTTTTGTTTACTTGCTTCAAGATAGGATTTCTCTGTGTAATAGCCATAGCTGAAACTCACTTTGTAAACCAAGCTGGCCTAAGACTCAAAGAGATCACCTGCCTCTGCCTCCAGAATGCTAGGATTAAAGGTGTGCGCCACCATGCCCAGTTTACAACCGTAGATTTTTTTTTTTTTGGTTTTTCGAGACAGGTTTCTCTGTGGTTTTGGAGCCTGTCCTGGAACTAGCTCTTGTAGACCAGGCTGGTCTCGAACTCACAGAGATCCGCCTGCCTCTGCCTCCCGAGTGCTGGGATTAAAGGCGTGCGCCACCACCGCCCGGCCAACCGTAGATTCTTAAACTCTTGCAGGAAGAATTTCAGATCCAGAAGGTCTGAGTTGACCCACAAACATGCTTTCACCAAACATTCCAAATAAGTTTAAAAGACGGCCGGAGGGCTGACTCAGTGACTAAGCACCGACTGCTCTTTCAGAGGACGCGGATTTTGATTACCAATACCCATATGATGACTCACAACTGTCTGTTACTCCAGTTGCAGGGGATCGGAAACCCTCTTCTAGCCACCATGGGCACCAGTCACTACCTACATGGTTCACAGACGTGCGTGCCGGCAAAACACCTATACACATGAAAACAAACACATCAACCCAGTAGTGGTGGCCCACGCCTGCAGTTCCTACCCTCAGAAGGCAGAAGCACGTTAATTTTTGTGAGTTCAAGGCCAGCCTGGTCTACAGAGCTAGTTCTAGGACAACACTGTTCTAGGAGAAACCCTGCCTAGGGAAAAAAATAAACAAAACACACATTCCAGGGATATGGCTCAGTAGGTGAAGGTGGTTGGCATCAATCCCACGACCCACATGGTGGAACGAGAGAACAGACTTCCATGAACTGTCCTCCGACTTCAGTGTGCACTAACAAACTTGCTCCTGCGCACACACAAACTGAATAAATAATATTACACATTTAAAAGTGTCACACTTTTTTTTTTCCTTTCTGAGACAGGGTTTCTCTAGTAGTCCTGGCTGTCCTGAAACTCACTCTGTAGACCAGGCTGGCCTTGAATTCTCAGAGGTCCATCTGCCTCTGCCTCTGCCTCTGCCTCTGCCTCTGCATCCCCCGAGTGCTGGGATTAAAGGCCACTACCCAGCTAAGACCATAAATTTTTAATTTTAAAAATGTATGACTTTGGCCGGGCGGTGGTGGCGCACACCTTTAATCCCAGCACTCAGGAGGCAGAGGCAGGCGGATCTCTGTGAGTTCGAGACCAGCCTGGTCTACAAGAGCTAGTTCCAGGACAGGCTCCAAAACCACAGAGAAACCCTGTCTCGAAAAACCAAAAAAAAAAAAAAAAAAAAAAAAGTATGACTTTGCCAGACATGGTGGCGCATGTCTTTAATCCCAGCACTCAGGAGGCAGAGGCAGGTGGAACTCTTGAGTTCGAGGCCAGCCTGGTCTAGAGAGCAAGTTCCAGGACAGGCTCCAAAGCTACACAGAGAAACCCTGTCTCAGGGGGAAAAAGAAAAGGAAGGAAGGAAGGAAGGAAGGAAGGAAGGAAGGAAGGAAGGAAGGAAGAGAAAGATAGATAGATAGATAGATAGATAGATAGATAGATAGATAGATAGATGGATCTATGGTCTATAAAAGTGTCTTTAACCATAATAGCCACTCCCGTATTTGATCTTGCACTGGGCCCCAGTTCCGTAACACAGCTCTCCCTGAGCACACACAAGGCTCCAGGGTCCATCGCTAGCACGAGGTGGCAGGGTGTGGGGAGGGCTTCAGAGGAGCTAGTTTTGGTTCCTAGTACCCACATGATAGTTCACAACCATTTGTAACTCTAGTTCTAGGGAATCTGGCAACTTCTGCCTTCCAAAAGCACCAGGCATGCACATGATACATACACTGCAAAACACTCATACACATAAAATAACAAATACAAGCATTCTTAGTCCTGAGCAGTGTGGTTCAAGGATCCTTAAAGTGTGGTTAGTACAAAGCAAAGGTTGAATTTTAAATTGCAATTAACTTTTTAAATTTCTTTTTTGAAACAGACTATTATTCCGTAGCACAGGCTAGCCTAGAACTTACTATGTAGCTCAGGTTGGTCTCAAACTCCCAGAAATCCTCCTGTATCAGCCTCCCAAGTACTGAGATTACAAGTGATACGTCAACCAGTGTGTGCGTGTGTGCACGTGTGTTGGTGCTGACAGTTGTATTTAGGGGCTAGGCGTGCTAGGCAAGTGCTCTGCTGAGCTATTCTCCCAGCCTCCTGCTAACTCTAACTAATTTAAATTAGCATGTGTGGGCATCTGTATCAGGTTTTTTGTTGTCTTATGTTTTTCACCCATCTACTTGTTTAGATAAGTGAACAAACACATGCATGCCGCCGTGGCATGGGAGGAGGTCAAAGGAAAGCTAGTAGTGTCCCTGGGGAGTAGAATCAGGTTGTCAGGGTCAGCAGCAAGGGCCTTTACCCGTTGAGCCGTGTGGCTGGTGCAACATCGGGGGTTCTAGGATGGAACTCAGGGCCTTGCACCTGCAAGCTTTACCCGTGTATCGGAACGCGTAGATCTTTGGACCAAGTGTCTTTTGGCATTGTATTATCATAGCAACAGGAGTCTATCACACCTATCGCTATGATTATGATGACATAGTAATTTCTGAATTTTGCTTCTTGATTCGGAGGTTAGTTCTTTTTCTCAGTGGCATCTAAATTAGACACTGACAATTATTGATGCAAATCCTACTGGGTTCAATGACAGGAAAAGTGAGTTTTCTCATATTTAAAAGAGATTCAAAGTACTAACAATTTTATCCTCTATTCACCCATCTACCCACTCATCCACCCACACATCCTTCCTTCCATATTCATCCATGCACCTACAATCAATCTATCCATTCTTGTATCCTCCTTCTACCCATCCACCCACCCATTCATCTAGCCAGCCCAGCCGTCCACCCACCCAACTATTCATTCAATGTAAATACTCTTCTACAAAACCCCAATAGCTCTAAAGAGCAGCAATCTGCAGACCGCATCAGATTTCACCCATGATCCCTCTACTGAGCAGGTCACCCTTGTGTCCAGGGTCTCTTTCAGTTGGAAGAATCACTGTCCTCTTGTCTTTCACGGCCTTGACACATTGGAAAAACAGAAGTCTGTTCGTTCCTGGATGTGTCCCGTGCTCGCTCAAGAGGCACCGGCTGACAGCCCCATCGCTGGCCTTATGCACTGCTGTTCTTCGCCATCCTCGGCACCAGAAAAACTGATTTCTTCTGAACACTCAGCTGAGCCAGTGTCTGTCTGTCTGTCTGTCTGTCTTCTCCCCTTTGGGGCTGCTATTTCCTTGTTCATAATTGTGAAGGGTCCTGCGGTGAGATCTCCTTAGGGTGCAACTTCCTATATGACTCAGCTCACTCTCACCCTTTCTCACTAGCTCTTGCTTAGGCCTAGTCTTCCTCGTTGTTCGGAAGCGAACATGAGAAGGGAGATCGTTTATTTTTCAATAGTTTGCTTTATATCAACGCAGTGGGGAAATGAAGTTTAACCACAATACCAGCATTTTGCTTATCAAGGGTATCAGAATTGGCCAAGCATGGCACATGCCCTTAATCCTAGCCCTTGGGAGGCAGGCACAGCTCTGAGTTTGAGGCCAGACTGGTCTACAGAGGAGTTCCAGGTCATCAAGGCTACACAGAAAAACCCTGTCTTGAAAACAAAACCAGAAGAAGAAAAAGAAGAAGAAGAAGAAGAAGAAGAAGAAGAAGAAGAAGAAGAAGAAGAAGAAGAAGAAGAAGAAGAAGGGAAAAGAGTGTGTAAGAACTGAACTCAGATGACTCACCTGCACTTGTCACTGAGGCTGATGAGCAAAGTTCCATCCTTAAAACCCACGTGCTAGAAGAGAGGATTGACTCTATGGGGTCTCCTCTGATCTCCATGCCCTCCCACAATAAATAGCCTAATTAAAATGTTGTTTGTTTTTTCTATGAAACAGGGTTTCTCTGTATAACCTTGACTGTCCTAAAGCTCACTGTGTAGGTCAGGCTGGCCTCAAACTCACAGAGATCCACCTGCCTCTGAAGTGCTGGGATTAAAGGCTTGTGCTACCACTTTGGTCCTAGTTATATTTCTTTTTAAAGTATCAGAATTAAAAGCCCCCATGTGGACTTGTTGGGAAGGAGGACTGAGCAGGAGCAGGAAGGAAAAGAGAAGGTCTCAGGGGGACAAAGATCAAATAACATTTATGCATTGGGGAATTTCCAAAGAATGATAAATTAAAGAAAAAAAAAACCCGAAAAGTTTAAGTTGCTCTCATGTGTGTCAGGTTCCTTTCCTCCCACACTCTTTCCCCATTTCTCTCTCGTGATGCAGGGTCTCTTAGTAAGTAGCCCAGGCTTTTCTGGGCCATATAGTGCAAACCTTTAATCCCAGCACTTGGGAGGCAAAGGCAGGCAGATCTCTGTAAGTTCCAGGCTAGCCTGGTCTACAAATCAAGTTCCAGGCCAACCAGGGCTACACAGAGAAACCCTGTCTCAAAAACAAAACCAAAAAAAGTAGCCCAGGCTAGCCTTGAACTCCTGATCCCCCTGCTTCAGCCTCACAACCATTGAGAATGTAGCTTGAGACTTCTGTTCTGGTTTCCACTTCTCTTCTTTAGATTTGAATTTGAAAAACAAACAAACAGGGGCTGGAGAGATGGCTCAGAGGTTAAGAGCACTGACTGCTCTTCGGAAGGTCCTGAGTTCAATTTCCAGCAACCACATGGTGGTTCACAACCATCTGTAATGAGATCTGGTGCCCTCTTCTGGCCTGCAAGCATGGAGGCTGAACACTGTGTACATAATAAATAAATCTTAAAAAAAAAGAAAGAAAAACAAACAAAAAACCAACCAACCAAACCAGAATTCAAAAAGGTCTTCACAAAGCATTTAATCAAGGACTCTGTTTAACCTGTAGCTCCTGGGACCTTCCAGCTCCTCCTGCTTTGTGATTAGTGTGTGTGTTTAATTTTATGCGTTTGTGTGTGTTGCGTGCATGAATAGCTGCACCACGTGACTAGTGTCCTAGAGGTCAGAAGAAGACCTGGAACTTGGGTTGTACATGGTTGTGGGCTGCTATGTGGGTGCTGGAGGGGGAACCCAGGTTCTCTGGAAGGAGCAGTTAACACTCCTGACCATTCAGCAATCCCTCCAGTCTTGTCATTAATTTGTGGAATGACTAGGTTAATCTGAGACTTTGCCATAGTTTAGAACCTGGCCAACAGCAATCCCTTATGCCATTTAGTTTACTTTTTAGCCCTCTAAGCAGGGTTAGGTCCAGATATTATTTTGGGCTTCAGTTTATCATAGATGGTTCTGGAAACATTTTTAGAAGGTATTGATGTCTGTTTGTCTACCCCTTGTAATGATTACTATGACTGACCCAAGAGTTTCAGAGACCTCTTTGTCATTTTTTTAAATTTTGTATGCATACGTGTGTGCATATGTATGTGTGTGCTCAGAAGACAACTTGTGGGAGTAAGTTTTCACCCTCTGCCTTGTGGGTTCTGAAAACTGGACTCAGGCCCTCGGTTTTGGCAAGTGCCATTACCATGAGCCACCTTCCTAGCCCTCTCTGTCAGTTTTTTCATTTGAATCTATAATGTGCATTTTCTGGATTTGTGAATTTCTTGGTTATTATGTAATTAGCATCATGTGATTAGCATCCTGGTCAGTCCCCACTTGATCATAAAGGTTAAAAATCCTAAAATTTAGATCACTAGCACTGCCATTTTTTTTTTTCCTGAAACAGGGTTTCTCTGTGTAGCTCTGGCTGTTTTGGAACTTGCTCTATAGACCAGGCTGGCCTCAAACTCAGAGATCCACCTGCCTCTGCCTCCTGAGTGCTGGGATTAAAGGCCTGAGCCACCACCACATAGCTCCCTCAGAGTCTTATTAGGGACTACTTGCCCTGTCAAAACCATGAACTGGAAGAGCTGGAGAGATGGCTCTATGGTTAAGACATCT
Organism: Chionomys nivalis; assembly: GCF_950005125.1. Classification (NCBI taxonomy): domain Eukaryota; kingdom Metazoa; phylum Chordata; class Mammalia; order Rodentia; family Cricetidae; genus Chionomys; species Chionomys nivalis. The sequence goes on along the minus strand of NC_080089.1, from coordinate 20,446,272 downwards.
TCCAGAGGTCTGGGATGTAGGTCCCAGCACCCACATGGTAGCCCACAACTGCTGTAACTCCAGGTCCAGGAGATATGATGCCATCTTTTGGCCCCTTTGGGCACCAGGCATGAATGTGACACACAGACATATGTGCAGGCAAAGCCCTCAAACACATAAAATAAAAATTGAAAATCAGAAAATAAAACAGAGCTGGGTGTGCTGGCCACACACCTGTAATCCCAGTCCTTGGTAGGCAGAGGTAGGAGGAGCAGGTACCTCAGCTGATAGAGCATTATCTTAAATGCACAAGGCTCTGAATTCAATCCCCAGCTCTGAATAAACCTAGCATGGGCCAGTTGAAGTGGCTCATCAGGTAAAGTAGCCACCAAGGAAGACAACCTAAGTTTGATGTCTAGAACCCACATGGTGGAAGGAGAGAACCAGCTCTCAAAAGTTGTTCTCTGACCTTTAGGAAGCTGGTCTCATGTGATTCATTCCTAGTAGCCATTTATGCTGTGAGACTGCCTACAGCCTCTCACAACCGAAGTGGGTTTCAGGCAGGTCACCTGACAATGCACCCCCTTTTTTAGACAGTTTTGCTATGTTGGCCTTGAACCCATAATCCTCCTGCCTCTGCCTCCTAAATGCTAGGAGGACAGGCATGAACTGTCACACTTATCTTGTGTTCCCCATCCCCTGTGCATCACCCCACGTGGCACCCTCAGGTTGTGAGCCTAGCCTTTAACAGCTGAGCCATCTCTCCAGCCCCACTCCAATTTTATGTAGCCCAGGCTGATCTCAAGCTTATTATGTTACTGTGAATGCCTTTCAGTTCTTTGCCAGTCTCCCCTTCTCAGTGTTGGGGTGACAGGCATCCCCAAGTGGTGCTGAGGGTAGAACACATGGCCCTGGGGATTCCAGGCAAGCCCTCCTTCAAAGGACATCTGCAGCCCCCATTCTATCTCTGTCTGCTCTGATGATCTAGGGTTCTCAAGTCAAGATTGGGACTGTGGAGGAAAATAGTGGAGAAAACTTCTAGAAACATCCCCAATGCCCTGATTGGAGAGTATTATCTCTTCTGCGCCACATATTTCAATGATTGGGCCCAGCAGATGGAAGCCCTCTACTTTGATGGCCAGGGCAGAAGAGGCTTTATATCTCCACGGCGGAGCTCTCCTACTGCGATCACTCTTTGCTGTTCATAACCAGACCTGCTGCGTGTCTTTCGTCTTCCAGAAGGTGGGCCACTCTGAGCACTCTCTGGCTGCTATTGTCTAGGGCTGTAAGTGGGCAAGAGCCGCGGCTCTGGGTCCAAGTGTTGAGAGAACATCCCTGTGTAAGTAAGAAGGAATGCCACGCTTAAAGTGGCTGAGGAAACCTTGGGGGTCAGTGTCGGAGACTTACAGAAACGCAGTTCGGGGGCATGCGCTTGGCCCTAACTTCTCCCTGTGCACCATAAATTTTGACTATGTCTTTTCTCTGACTTCCGCCATCAGGGTTTCCGATGTGCTAGGTAAGCACTGAGCTGTGCCCCAGAACTGTGTCTCCAGTATGTGCTTCTGATTGAAGCTGTGACCCACGCCTGCAGGGGATTGTCAAACTTCTATCCGTGGGTCAAATCCACTTTAGCTTATAACCTGAGATGGCTTAGAACTCCCAATTTGGTCAAGAATAACTTTCTGCCTCCCCCCACCCCAAGACAGGGTTTCTTTGTGTAGTTCTGACTGTCCTGTCAGTTTGTAGACTAGACTGTCCTCAAACTCAGAGATCCGACTGCCTCTACTTCCCGAGTGCTATTTAGTCAAGAAAAACTTTAAAAAAACCCAAAAACTTTCAAGTCCTGATTCTCCTGTCTCCCCACCCCTTCAGTGCTGAGATTATGCACTGCCACCACCCACAGTTCACGTGGGGCTAGGATGGAACCTGGGTCTTCCTGCACACTGGGCAAGTGCTCTACTAACACACCCCAGCCTGTTTGGTTTCTGTCCACTTTTTACATTGTGGAAGACAACACTCTGCCACACTCACGTAAGACACCTGGGGATGGCACAGAAGGCAGGTTTGGGTGCTTAGGAAGAACTTGATTGGCACATAGCGCGCTCTCCTAGGGCTCTGGAGTCTTCACAGGCAGAGTTAGTATCTGTAACATCACCTGTGGGACCTGCGCATTGTAAATTACTTGCTGCTTACTGTTTGTGAAAAATTGTGTGGGGCTGGGGCTATGCTCAGTGGGTAAGGCGCTTGCCTAGCATGCACAAAGTTCGGGGTCCCCCCCACCCGAACTGTATCAGCCAGGCATGGTGGTGCATGCCTATCATCGAAGAACAGGGGAGGGGGAGGTAGGAGGCTCACCCTTGGCTGTATAGCATCTTACATGGCGAGTTCCAGGTTTCCCTTTGCTACTGAAGGAACAGCCTGTCACCACCCTGAGATACTACATTCCATTGTGCGATGAAACAATCGTCCTGGGGTTGGGACTGTTGTAAGGAGACTGCTTTGAACACTTTTGCATGTATCATCCAGCTACCATGCAAGTACTCCAGGCGTGTAATTGCTGGGTCCTGGGGTGGGAGCACACTGAACATTAGCAGACGTTACCAAACCAGCTTCCAAAGTAGCTCATTAAAATTTTCACTGCCACGTGGTGGTGGCGCACACCTTTAATCCCAGCACTCAGAGGCAGAGGCAGGTGGATCTCTGTGAGTTCGAGGCCAGCCTGGTCTACAAGAGCTAGTGCCAGGACAGGCTCCAAGGCTCCAAAAGCTACAGAGAAACCCTGTCTCACAAAAACCAAAAATAAATAAAATTTTCAGTTAAAAAAAATTGATCACACTTTGTCAGTGTGTACATGTGTGGGGGTAAATACACGTCATGGTGTGTGTATAGGTCCGAGGACACAAACAGGAGGGAGTCAGTTCTCTTTCCACCTGTGGGTCCCAGGGATTGAACTCAGGTCTTTATGCTGGGCAGCAAGCACCTTTATGTGCTGAACTGTCTTGCTGGTCCTCACTTTTTAATTGTATGTGTATTGTTTGCACCTGACTTGAGCTCCAGGGCTCAAATGCAGGTTTCCAGGCACCTGTGGCAAGTGCTCCTACTCGCCAAGCCTGCTCACTCGCCCAGCTGTACTGGATTTTGACTTCTTGCAGGGCTAGGGAAGTGTTAACACTGAAATACTCCTTCTCTTTCTTTGACATATTCTCAGGTGCATGTGTGTGTTGTGTGTTTGAGGGGAGGGGACACATTGAGTTTTGTTTCTGTGATTACTAATGAGCTCGGGCAGTTGAACCTCTTACCATCACTGGGTGAAGCGTCTCTTTAGCCCTTTCTGTCTCCACAGGCCCATCGCTGAATTGGGAGGCGTGCTGATGCTGACTATAGGCTGTAGCTAGCTTTTTAATCCGGTGTGTGGGCTGCCGTGGAACTGAGGGGGTGATTGTGCTCTGAGAAGCCGTTCAGGGGCAGTAAGGAAGGACAGATATTCTGCATATGGCTTTTCACAGCTTCCTCCATGCTGGCATCAGTGGGAAGGCCAGGAGTCTAGGGATGGGGAGGGCACCTGGAGGGGCAGTGTGCCAGCTGACTCAGGGGCTCTTTGATATAAAACTGGCAGATGCTGGAGTCGGTATTTGTGACGCCAGAGTTCTGGAGTTGCTCAAGGGGCTCTCAAGGGGGAGATGGCTCTGCCCAGCGTACTCCAAGGGACTTGGCTACCTCTGGATTTCTGACTTGGACAAGTTACTCAAGCCTTGGGAGAAGGTGTGTGCTTAGTTTTCTGTGTATTTTATGGTTGAATGTGTGGTTCTGTGGTATTTAACAGTTCTGGAACTTCATCTTCTGAAATGGACACCGAAGGCCTTGCACTACTTTCCTCTGCTCTCGCGCGTCCTTGTTCTAAGAGTCTCGCTACCCTGGAAGTTCACTGGTGTAGCCGCATGTATTTGTCCTTTTTCTACTTCACTTAGCTCAGTTTTCTTTGTTATTTAAGTTTTAAATTTATTTTGTGTGCATTGGTGTTTTGCCTGCCTGTGTGTCTGTGAGGGTGTTGGATCCGCTGGAGCTGGAGTTAAGCAGCTGTGAGCTGCCACGTGGGTGCTGGGACCTAAACTCGGGTCCTCTGTAAGAGCAGTCCAGGCTCTTAGCCTGCTGAGCCATCTCTCCAGCCCCCATAGCTCAGTGTCCTTAAGGTTCATCATGTTGGAGCTAAACAGATTTTCTTTATTTCTTTTCTTTTTTTTTTTTTTTTTGAGACAGGGTTTCTCTGTAGCTTTGGAGCCTGTCCTGGAACTAGCTCTGTAGACCAGGCTGGCCTTGAACTCACAGAGATCCACCTGCCTCTGCCTCCTGAGTGCAGGTTAATTTTAAAAATCCTGGGGCAGCCAGGGCAGTGGTGGCACATGCCTTTAATCCCAGCACTGGGGAGACAGAGGAATGTGGATCTCAGTAAGTTTGAGCCTAGCCTGGTCTACAAAGCAAGTTCCAGTACAGCCAGAGCTGCTACACAGAGAAGTCTTCTCTTGAAAAACCCAAAAGTAAATAAATTTGCTAACTTTGTTGTAAAAAAAAATCTATAAAAATTTTAAATTTATTTTTGTGTGGATGTGTGATGTCAAAGTGCATATATATTCGGAGGAAGACTGATAAGGGTCAGAATCAGTTCTCTTAGCCATTTTCCAGCTCCTTCTATTCATTCTGTTATTTGTTCATCTGGTGGTGGGGATGGATCTCAGGGCTCTGGGGTTTGCTAGGTAAGTATTCCTAGGCTATATATTCCCGACTTTTTTCGCAGCATGTGGAAGGTCAATAGAAGAGACTATCGTTTCCCTGTGTTCTGTTATTTTATTCAAGGTAGCCTATGGACATGATTCCTGGTCTCCACTATGCTACATCCTTGGCATATGACTTAAGTCTCTTGTGAACTCCATTTTCAAGGCAGTGCTTTCAGGCCTGGTTGGCAGATAAGGACACAGGATAAGTCCAGATGGTGTACTCAAGGTCATTTTAGAGGGCAAGGGATGAAGACTGGGTTAGCTGTGAGGCCTTTTGTTAGATTTTTTTTTTAATTATGTGTTTGTGTATGCGCCTGTGAGTGCAGTGCCCACAGAAGCCAGAAGAGGGCGTAGGATCCCTTGGAAGAGGAGTTACAGTGGCTTTGAGTGGCTGGATGTGGGTGAAGCAAACCAACCCAGGAATCTTTACCCGCTCTCAAGGGCTGAGCTACCTCTCCGGGGAAAGGAGAGGTGGGGGTGCCAGGCGAGGTGCGGAAGAGACCACTGCAGCCAGGAGGTGTGCGGTGCGCCAGTCCTGCGCATGCGCTCCCGCTCCGCCCCGCGCGCTCTTCCCCCGCTCCCTCAGCCCGTGGTACACGCTGCTTCCGCTTGCGCCGCCCCCTCCCAGTTGGTTTCCGCGCGCGCGAAAAAGCCGGGGTCTCGTTCAGAGCTGTCCTGTCGGCTGCGACCTGCGAGATGCCAGCACGAACAGCCCCGGCCCGAGTGCCCGCGCTCGCCTCCCCGGCAGGCTCGCTGCCCGACCATGTCCGCAGGCGGTAGGTGCCACGCGGGGTGGGGGTTGGGGGGGCTACACCGATGCCGAGGCGTTTGTGGAGGCATCTCAGGGTGCCCTGCGGCCGCTGACAGCCGGGGCGCGCATGCGCGGGGCAGTGCTTGGCGCGGGCCGCGCTTCCGGTCGGGAGTCCTCCAGGCTCTTGGCGCCAAAATGGGTGGGGGCCGGTTTGCTGGCGAGTCCACTGACTGGGAAGACAGAGGGAGAAAGGCGAGAGTATCTCCTAGCCTCGTGGAGGTGCAGGCTTGGGGCACCTCCAGGGTGCCGCCTCTTTGGTCAGCCAGGCTCCTGGGTATGCAGGAAATGTCCCCCTCCCCGCGGCCTGTGGACACCCCCAGACTCCCAGCTCCGGCCTCCACTTCCGGTGCCCTGTGGGTCTCGCCGTTCCCAGTCCAGGGTCGTTCCGCAGGGTCCTCCGGAGGCCCTGGTGCAGGCGCGCTGTCTCGGAGTCCCCCCTCTTTCCGTGCTCCGCTGTCAAGTCCTCAGAGCTGCTCTTTCCCGGTGCAGCACTGGGCCTGGGCAGCTTGCAGCCCACGTGGGTTTTTGTTTTGCTGTTATCCTTAAGTAAAGGAGCCCCTGCGATCCTGGAGCCATCAAAGACTCTGCCAGGAGAGGGATGGTGCGGAATGGGCCCTCCACTTTTGCAGTGACATAAACCAGGTCCTGAGATCCCAGAGCAATCGAGGGAACGTTTGTCCCTGTCCAGAGTGTGTGTCATGGGGAGGGAGAGATGGACGGTAACGTTAGTGAGCTGTGTCGGCTCCCGCCCCATGGCTTAGCCCCTGTGAACCAATTCATTTGATCCTGGCACCACTGAGGAAGCTTTTTACGTTGTCCCGTGTGCCTATTCCGTACTCCGAGTGCCTTTTCTAAGGAGTGAGGGATGGCAAGTAACCCCACCCCACATTTTAGTGCATGTGAATCTCCCCCCATTCCTCCCAGCGGTCCAGTGTGTGTCACTGGCAGTGAGGGACCCTGGGTAATGGTGCCTCTTTGGGTGTTTCTGTGCGCAGGGATTGGCGGGAACGCTGGATCCCGCTTCCTGTTCCAGAAGGACATCATTAGTTCATTTCTGAAAACTTGTCCCACGTGCCGCTGTGCCTTGGTCATGGGGTGCCCGAACCAGCTCTGGATGTATTCCAACCCGACCTACTTCTGCTGTCTCTTTCCATGGGTTTTGTTTACAGCGGTCATGCCAGGCCAGTTCCTAGTGAGCCTGGAGAAAGGAGCATGACTGAAATTCCCCTTCCTGTCAGATGCCCCCACCCCAGCTTGCTCCCAGGGTTGGACCTGAAGCTTTGTGCATGCAAGTTTTCTGTCACTGAGCTACACCTCCAGTCCTTTCTCTTTTGGTAGTAGGGGGAGAGGACAGGATTCTTGGTGAGTTCCACAGGCTGGCCTGGAACTCTCCATCTTCCTGCCTCTGCCTCAATGTTGGGATTACTGGCATGTGCCACCATGATGGTTTAGGTTTTGAATATCTGTTTTTGACTGTTATAGAGATAAAAATAGGCAGCTTTTGTGACAGCCCTCAACAGTTTTTTTTACAGTTTAACATTTCTACCAAAAATACATAAAGCCCTTGATGGCTCTTTAGACAGTGAGGTGACCTCCCTTACTGTCTTTGCTGTCTTTGTTCATTTGCTCACTTGTGGGTTTTGTTTCTCAGGTAGGCTAGCTTCAGGCTGGTTTGTATAGCTCGGGCTAGCCTTGATCTTGTATCTGCTAACCAAGTGCTGGGATTATAGGACCGTTGACACCACACGTGGCTTAACTTTGCTTGGTTTAGGAAAATGTAGTAGCAAAGTATAATCTACAGTGTGAAGAGGTGTCTCTCTGATAGGATAGTCAGGAGCTGAATTAGGCCTTGCGGCATCTTCTGTCCATGCTGCTAGTCTGTATTTAAATGGCACCTGTCTAAATGACAGTTCGTTTGCATAGTTCTGCCAGACATATAAAATAAAGTGTTTTTGATATTCGGATTCTAAGTCTTAACTTTTATTTATATGTATGTGGGTACATGCTACCGCTTGTGTGTGGAAGTCAGAGGGCACTCTGCCGGAGCCGGTCGTTAGTCAGGTGTGGTGGCATATGGTCTATAACCTAAGCCCTTAGAAGGCATAAGCAGGAGGGCCACTAGTCAGAATTCAACCAAAGCCTTGTTTCAAAAACTCATTCCTTTCAGGATGAGGTACTTCTTTTCCTGAACAAGGTGGCGTCTTTCCCGTAGCTGAGCCCTCCTTTTTGACTCGGGGTTTTAATTTCTTTCAGCTTTATAAATTTTTTTCAAGGCAGAGAGTCTCTGTAGTTCAGCTGGTCTTGAACTTAACGATGCTTGGGCCTCCTGAGTACTGTATTGACAGGTGTACTTTACATGCCTGTCCTGCTCTTATTTTTTTAAACTTGTGTATGAACGGTGTGTGTCTAATGTGCATGTGCCACAGCATAAGGGCGGGCATAAGGACAACTGTACGTTTTGTTTTTGTTTTTTTTGTTTTTTTTTTTTCGAGACAGGGTTTCTCTTTAGCTTTTGGTGCCTGGCCTGGCCTGGAACTAGCTCTTGTAACCAGGCTGTCCTCAAACTCACAGAGATCCACCTGCCTCTGCCTCCCGAGTGCTGGGATTAAAGGCGTGCGCCACCATCGCCCGGCTGACAACTGTACTTTTTAATTTCACTATATGCACATGTACCACAGCATGAGTGTGGCAGTTAGACTTGTTTATACCATCATCCACCTTTATGTGGATTTGGGATCAAACTGAGCTTTCAGACCCACCGATCCATCTCACCAAGTCAGTTAGTATTTGCTGTGTCTGTGTGCACATGTGTAGGTCTTTCCTGAGGCAGTTCTCGGGGCTCCTGGAGTTGAAAGTCAGGACGGCAACAACTCAGGAAGTCAGACTTGGCAACGGGTGCTTTTACTCAAGGGCCATCTCATCCGACTTTTTTTTTCTTCTGAGACAGAGTCTCGCTATGTAGCCTTTGGTAGCCTGGAACTCTTTGAAGGCCAGACTGCCCTGAAACTCCTATCTACCTGCCTTTGCCTCCCAAATACTGGGATTTAAAGACTGCATGTGCAACCATGCCCAACTTATTACATTTGAACTTTTTGAATTGGTTTCTTGCCTTCTACCTTATGCTGAGTGTGCAGGGGACGGGGTAGGTAGATACAGGTGTTTTGCCTGTGAGTATATCTGTGTAGTTTATGTGCCTGGTGCCTAAGGAAGCCAGAAGAGGGCAGTGGATCCCTGGGACTGGATTTTTGCTTTCACTCTTATTTATTTTGAGACCAAGTTTTCCTATGTAACCCTGGCTATTCTAGAACTTAATATGTAAACTAGTCCTACCTGGAACTCTAGACTCTCCTACCTGTATCTGAGTATGGGGATAATTAACCTTTTCGTTGAGACTGATTGCTCATAACCTTGGAACTCACTGATTGAGCTAGTCTGACTGGCCTGCAAACCCAGAGGTCCTTTCTCCATCCAAGTTTGGCTTTCTGTGGGTGTTGGGATTCAAACTCAGGTTTATGTTGTAGTATGACAGTCATTTTACTAATCTCCCCAGTCTTTCTGGTTTTTCGAGACAGGGTTTCTCTGTGGTTTTGGAGCCTGTCCTGGAACTAGCTCTTGTAGACCAGACTGGTCTCGAACTCACAGAGATCCACCTGCCTCTGCCTCCCAAGTGCTGGGATTAAAGGCGTGCGCCACCACCGCCCAGCCCCAGTCATTTTTTTTTTAAATTTGTTTTTATTGAGCTATATATTTTTTCTCCTCTCCTTTCCTTCCTCCTCCCCTTTTATCCTCTCCCATGATCCCCATGCTCCCAATTTACTCAGGAGATCTTGTCTTTTTCTACTTCGCATGTAGATTAGATCTATGTATGTGTCTCTTAGGGTCCTCTTTGTTGTCTAGGTTCTCTGGGATTGTGAATTGTGGGTGGTTTTTCTTTATGTCTAAAAGTTACTTATGAGTGAGTCCATATAATTGTCTTTCTGGGTCTGGGTTACCTCACTCAATATGTTTTCTAGATTCATCCATTTTCCTGCAAATTTCAAGATGTCATTATTTTTTCCACTGTGTAATACTCCATCGTGCAAATGTACCACATTTTCCTCATCCATTCTTCAGTCGAGAGGCATTTATGTTGTTTCCAGGTTCAGCTGTGACAATGCTGCTATAAACATAGTTGAGCACATGTCCTTGTGGTATGATTGAGCATCCTTTGGATATATACCCAAAAGAGGTATTGCTGGGTCTTAAAATGGGTTGTTTCCTAATTTTCTGAGAAATCACCATACTGATTCCCAAAGTGGCTGTACCAGTTTGCACTCCCACCAGCAATGGAGAAGTGTTCCCTTTACCCCACATCCTCTCCAGCATAGGTTGCCCCAGTCCTCTTTGAGTTTTTCAGACAATTGGGTAGCCCAGGCTAGCCTCAGCCACCCTGTGTAGCTTAAGATGACCTGGATTCTTGACCCTCCTGCCTCCACTTCCAGGTGCCGGTATCCATGTGTGCAGGTTATGCGGTGCTGGGGATGGAACTGAGAGCCTCAAGTGTTCTAGGCAAGCGGTTTACTCACTGATTTTCCTCTTCTATGCATTAAGTTAACTCCTCAGAAAGATGATACAGCCTGGCTTCATTTAAGTAGGAAGTTTTGAGTTCTGTAATTTTTATTTTTTTTAATTTTTTAAAATATTTATTTACGTATACAATATTCTGTTTACATGTGTACCTGCCGGCCAGAAGAGGACACCAGACCTCATTACAGATGGTTGTGAGCCACCATGTGGTTGCTGGGAATTGAACTCAGGACCTTTGGAAGAGCAGGCAATGCTCTTAACCGTTGAGCCATCTCTCCAACCCTGTAATTTTTATTTTTGCTGTGGTGAAGTTGAACCCAGACCTCTGTGTGTGTCTGTCCGCTCTATGCTAGAGGGGTTGTAGCTCACCGCAGGTCTGGAACACTGTCACTTGGTTGACAGATGTTTTGTTAAGTCCTTGGTGCTGTCCCTTACAGCTGTGTGGTTGTCATCTTAATCTTAGTGCCCTGTCTGTGTCCATTTTTTTTTTTTTTTTTTTTTTGGTTTTTCGAGACAGGGTTTCTCTGTGGCTTTGGAGCCTGTCCTGGAACTAGCTCTGTAGACCAGGCTGGTCTCGAACTCACAGAGATCCGCCTGCCTCTGCCTCCCGAGTGCTGGGATTAAAGGCGTGCGCCACCATCGCCCGGCTTGTGTCCATTTTTTAAAGACTTATTTTTACTCACGTGTATGTGTGTATGTCATGTGCATGCAGGTGCCCATAGAGACCACAAGGTGTCAAATCCCTTGGAACTTGAGTTAAGGAGGGGACATTGCAAGCCACCTGACCCAGGTGGGGAACTTAGGTCCTGTGTAAGAGCAGTACATGCTGTTGACCACCAAGCCCTATCTCAGGGCTCCCCATCTGTTTTGGGGGGGGCACTGGGCATAGAACCCAGGGCAGATATTTTATCGTTTAATGTGCCATTTAAGAAATGAGGCTGACCACTCCTGGTGGGAGTGAGTTAGAGCAGCAGTCTGGAGGCCTCCACCCTGGGCCATCACAGCAGAGAGCAGGGAGCTTCTGCCTTCAGCTGCTAGTCTATTCAAGTACACTGCCCTCAGCTGGGTTGGCTTTTTATGCCAGGCTTGTGGGATGCTCTAGGCTTTTTCTATGATTTGCCTAGATTTTGTTTGTCTGGACCTGTTAACCCTTCTGTTTGAAACTATCTTTGAATTCCTTTTCCTGCCTCAGCCTCTGAGTGCTGTTGGGATTCTTGGCATGAGCTGCCAAGACTGGTTTAGTTTTAGATCTTTTTTTTCTGGTGTTGAGATGAACTATTCATTTTCTTCTCATACCTTTTAGTGCTGGCTGTAGATATGTGCTAGGCAAGTGCTATGCCTCTAAGCCACACCTTGGACCAAAGAATATCAGTCTCTTGTGTGGTGAAGGTCAGAAATGAAGGAGGTATGGGGTAGAAACCAAGATGTTCCTAGCTTGGGGTCCTTTCTGGACACAGAAATGTCCCCAGGAATGTATCCTGTCTCTGGGGAGCTGGTTATTTAGTATATGACTATTGCAAGTCTGGGGTACTTGATTATTTTCTTGTGTCTGTGTGTGATTTTTTAAGTTTTTTTTTTTTTTTGAGACAGAGTTTCTCTGTAGCTTTGGAGCCTGCCTGAAACTAGCTCTTGTAGTTTAAGTTTGCTTTTTTTTTTTTAAAGATTTTTTATTTATTATGTATATAGGTTTCTTCCTTCATGTATCCTGCAGTACAGAAGAGGACACCAGATCTTACTACAGATGGTTGTGAGCCACCATGTGGTTGCTGGGACTTGAACTCAGGACCTCTGGAAGAGCAGCCAGTGCTCTATTCCTCTGAGCCATCTCTCCAGCCACCTTGTTTTTTAAATTTATTACATATATAGTGTTCTGGGCACCGGATCTCATTATAGATGGGTATGAGTCTTCATGTGCTTGCTGGGAATTGAACTCAGGACCTCCAGAACAGCAGTCAGTTCTTTTAACCTCTGAGCCATCTCTCCAGCCCTGTAGTTTAAGTTTTAAGACAGGGTCTCATTCTATACCTCAGGCTGATCTTGAACTCAGTTTTCCTACTGCAACCTTGTGCTTACTGTAACAGGTACTGTTACACCTGGCTAGTTCTCTTTATTGTGTGTGTGTGTGTGTGTGTGTGTGTGTGTATGAATGCAGCTGTACCGGTATAGACATCCCAGGACTATCTTAATTTTTATTTGTGATTTAGAAAAACTTGAAGTTACAGTTACAATAGTGAGTCTGGGGGTGCTATGCTGTCTTGGTATGTACATGAAAGGCAGAGGTCAGGTTGTTAGCATTGATGCTCTCTCCACCTCTGTGTGAATTCTGGGGATCAAACTTAAGATTTCAGGCTTGTGTGGCAGGCCAGAGGTCACTGTTGGTTGTCTTTTCAAAATTGTCTCCACCCTGCTGAGACAGGTCTTTCACTGAGCCTAAAGCTCACCTTTGACTAGATTTGGTGATCTAGTGTTGTTTTTCTCATTACAGTTTTTTTTTTTTTTCTTTTTCAAGACAGGGTTTCTCTGTGGTTTTGGAGCCTGTCCTGGAACTAGCTTTTGTAGACCAGGCTGGTCTCGAACTCATAGAGATCCTCCTGCCTCTGCCTCTGAGTGCTGGGATTAAAGGCGTGCGCCACCACCGCCCGGCTTCATCAGTTTTTTTACATGGGTTCTGGGCCCCTAACTTGGGTCCTTGCTAAGTCATCTCACCAGCCTGCTCCAGACTTGTGATGTAGCTGGGGGTACCTGGACATTGTGATGTTCCTGCCTGGACCTTTTGCGTGCTGAAATTACAGGTGTGCTAAACTGAAGCCTGTCTCCAGCTTCTGAAACTGTTGACTCCCATCCCAGCCCCACCCCCCAAGTCAACCTCTTGGGCCATGTGGAAAGCTCTGTGCTGAGGGAGTTTAGAGTAAGCCCATGCTGACTGTCCCTGATAAGCTTCCCATCTTCCCATCTGAAGCTCGAGCATCTTAGTCACATTTTCAGAGTTGCTCTTGCCACATAAGAGTCACAGGTCCTGGGGTCAGGGCAGCAGCATCTTGTGAGAGGGACATCATTTTGCTACCCAAGATGCTATCTATCATCAGATGGCTTCACCCCATCTGCTTAGCCAGAGGCTATGGGGGTATAGCTCAGTGGGAGAATTATGTCTTTAGCACATTTCAAGGCCCTGGTTTTCATCCCCAGCAACAGACAGAAAAAGTGGGGTTCTAGAACTTTGGGCCTGTTCTGTAGGCTCTACTCTGCTGCCAAATTGTATCTCAGACCAGCATTTCTGGTTTAGGATGTTGAAATAACCTTTGCAAACTCCTATGTAGTTCATGTTTCTGTTGGACTGATTTTTTTTTTTTTTCTAAAATCGTGGTTCCAATGTTGTCCTGTCTTTCCATGGCTCTTCTAATGGTATGCTGCTAAGCTTTCGTTGTTGGGTCCTCTCCGGACTTTCTGTCTGGCACTGTTAATGGCTGTTTCTTGGGTATCCCCTGAAGCAGCTGTCCTGCTGGGACTCTTCTCAGGAGACTTCCTCTGCTAGAACTCACAGGTCCACCTGCCTCTGCCTCCTGAGTGCTGGAATTAAAGGTGTGTGCCACCACTGCCTGGCTATATTAGATTTTTTTTTTAATTAGGTTTATTGTGTGTGACTTGTATGGGGAATGTAAGTGGAGGTCAGGACAATTTCAGGAGTTGGTTCTCTCCTTCCACTTGGAGGAGTCAAACTTCGGTCAGACTTGCAGAAAGTGCCTTTATCCACTGAACCTTCCACTGGGGCCTTACCTTATGTCTGAGACAGAATGGAGCCTTAAAATCCAGGCTGTCCTGGAACTTGCCATCCTCCTACCTCTACCTCTGAAGTGTTGGGATTGCACTTCAGTACTGCTGTTCCTGGCTATGTCTGCCTACTTTTTCAAAGGTTTATGTGTATTTTATCTTCCCTAGGTGGCTAAACTCTTGGAAGTAGTTAGGAATGGATCATAGCCTGTCAGGTCAACATGGGGTGAAGGAGGTTTCAAGTTCTCCACTTGGACTTTCTCATTCTTTTTGAAACCTACTGCTTTTTGTAGCACAGGGGAGCCTTGAACTTGATCCTATGAACTCTTCCATCCTGTGTGCTAGGATTCCAGGCCTGAACCATCAAGCTTGATTGAGTCTTACCTGGTAGAATCTCAGATCTAGGACTGTTGAGTTGGCCACAGCCGCTGTGTCCTGGCTTCATTTTGAGGGAGTGTGATTCGCGGTAGATCTCGTGCTGGGTTCCATCCCAGCATCTGGTGGGGCACCAAAGCAACAGTCACATGCACTCACTGCTGTAGCAGCTGTGTTTATGCCTCTGGCTATAAACGTCCACCTGTGCAGCTGCCTTTGAGTCTTGCCTTGGGCCAAGTGACTGTAGGATGGGATGACTTTTGTCCGTGTGGGACTCTGAGCCTGGAGGGAATTTTGTTTTTCTTTGGGTGCTGTAGTAGAACTCGGGGCTTTTTATGTGTTAGGCAGCACTCTGCCACACGCCAGTCTGAGCTTTGGAAAAACAGCCATTCCAGAGCCGTTTTCTTTAGTTTCCTGGAGCCTAGGCTGGCCTTGAACTCCCGAACCTCCTCCCCACGTCCTAAGAGCTGGGCTCACAGATACGCACCATCATCCTGGGTTACTGGGTGCGGGGTGGAACCCAGAGTTTGCATATTGGACAAGCATTCTCAAGACCCCAGCTCCCCAGAGCCAGAGTCCCTGTTGTACTGTAGTTGACTGTAACTGGAAGTATCGTTGGCATGGTATCGAACACCTTTTCTAAGGGAAAACCCCTTTGCTGGTATTAGTTCACTTACCCAGCCTCTAACCAAGAACAAAGTAGGGTCTGCCAGTAGCTGGAGTAACCACGGTGCCTCTGGTCCAGCAGCCGCTGGGAATACTGAATCTATCCTCTAGCTACCGAAAACTGAGCACCCAGACTTCAGGGCTGTTGGAATGGGGCAGAGTTGGCACAGGCCTGGCTCCTGTCCATGGCGGTTAGACCTGTTCACCCTCCACTGTCCCCAAGCTTGGTCACAGGCTACCACATCTGTGGCTTTTCCTCCGTCTAGTGGTCCCTGACCAGAGAGGTAAGGTAAAATCAGTAATCTGACAAGTCTCTCAGACAAGTCCAAGAGAATTCTTTACTTCCAAACTTAGGTACACATTCTGGAGGTTGAGCTCTTTGAGATCTTGGCTTGCTTTGTTGTCGTGTCGTCCGTACCCCCATCCCCGTGGTGCTAGGGATGAAATCCAAGGCCACCTGAGCTGCATTCTCAGCTCACCATCTGACCTATCAGATTTCATCTCCAGCGCCTCTGTACGTGGGCGTGCCTGATGCCCTAGACACCTCATTTTCCCCATTTTATCCCTGGCTGGTCCTCACAGTGCAGCCATGACCCATGCCGACATCATTCATGCTGTGGCAGACCCAGCTGGGAAAACAGTTGTAGGTCATCCAAGAAAGATCCTGACTATGGCCTGTTCCCAATTTGCTTTCTAGTACTTTCTGCCCCTCTACTTTGAGACAGGGTTTCCTGTAGTCCAAGCTAGCCTCAAACTCACAATGTATAGCTGAAGATGACTTTGAGTTCTTGCTCCTCCTGCCCCTTCTTCTCAGAGGTAAACGAAGTTGCTTATTTTATTTTTGTATCATTTTCTTTACTCAGGCTCAAAGACTTGGAAAGAGATGGTTTAACAGAAAAGGTAATTGCTCTTCCTTCAAATATTCACTTGTATATGTATGTGTGCCTGTGCATGTGTTCGCATATATGTGGGTTGCCTATATGCAGTCAGGTGCATGCATGTGCATGTAGAGACCAGAGGTTGATGTCAGATGTTTTTCTTTATCACTGTCCACTTTATTTGCTAAGGTGAAGACTCACTGAATCTGGAACTCATGGTTCGACCAGTCTTAAGTAGCCAAGCTTGGCCTAAGAATCCCCTTCCTGCCTACTGAGTACTGGATTCTGCCAAGCTTTTATGCCGGTACAGGAGATCTGATCTCTGGTCTTCGTGCTTGCATGACAAGTGCTTTCATGACCAAGTTATTGCCCCAGACCCTAGTTCATTTCTGAGGCAGGGTTTTGATCCATAGCTTGGGCTGACCCTGAACTTAGTAGATAGTTAAACTGACCTCAAATTAAACTGGCAACCCTCCTTGTTTAAGCTTCCCGAGTGTTGAGATCTCAGGCATCCTACACTATGCCTAGCGTGATATTTTTTTTGGCTGAGCCAGGCGCTGTCAGCACCCAGCCATTGGGATGGCCAGGTGCGGCTTATCTATGAGTTTGTTAATTGCTGTCTTGGGAGACTGGGGGTTCCTCAGCTGTGTCCTTCCACAGGAGTGTGTGAAAGAGAAATTGAACCTGTTGCATGAATTCCTGCAAACAGAAATAAAGAGCCAGTTATATGACTTGGAAACCAAATTACATAAAGAAGAATTGTCTGAGGTAGGTTTGTTTCCCAGTTTTTAGGGAGGCAGAGGCTCCTGTTTGTCTCACCGTGATGTCTTCCTACTAAATATTTCTTTGCTGTTGTAGGAGGGCTACCTGGCTAAAGTGAAATCCCTTTTAAATAAAGATTTGTCCTTGGAGAACGGAACTCACTCTCTCACTCGGAAAGCCAACGATTGTCCAGCCAACGGGAGCCGGCCAAGCCGGAAAGCAGAAATGGCAGATTCAAAACAATCCTCCAAGCCCAAGCCTCGGACACCCAGGAGAAGCAAGTGGGACAGTGAGGCCAGTTGTAAGGACACGTGGCATAGTGGCTTAGTTGTTTTGCTTATTTTGGGTTTCTGGCTGTTTTGTGACCGTGCCTGTCTATAGTGTAGGCTGACTGTAAACTCTGCCCTCCTACTTCGGCCTCCTGAGTGCTGGGGTGTTTCCATCTTGAGCCTATGCGCATGCACCGCATGCTTGCATTTTAGTTGTTTCTGTTAGTTTCTGGCGCTGAGAAGGAAGCCTAAGGCCCTGTGAACACTTGAGAGCATGCTGACATTCAGCTGCACCCTTATTCTCTGGTTAAGTTTTTTAACTTTCCTTCCCTTATGTTTGTCCTGTCTGTCTCTGTCTCTTTTGCAGTGCCAGGGATGAAACCTAAGACCTGCAGTGTGCTAGGGAAGGGCACATCTAGCAAGCCCCAGCTGTTCTGTTCTCTTTTGGTGGGGGGGATGGTGGTGGTGTTGATGGAGCCCAGAGCAATGTGCATGCTGTATAGGTTCTTTGTCACGGAGCTGCACCGAGCCTCTGGTTTATTTTCTGTGCACTTCTACCGACCTTAGACTCTCATAGATGGACCCCGCATGAGTTTCAGTTTAGGGATTTTATGTTTATAATGGTTTGACATGGTGCTTGGTCACCATAAATCATTCTTGGATTCTGGGCTTCCTTTCCCTGGGTTGTATGCTATCGTCAGATACTGGACAATGGCAGCTCTAAGGGACTGTCTGTTGACATGTGCAAGCTGGTACGCAATTTAGTATAGATTGAAAGCCAAGAAGTGTATATTCGTGCAGCCCTTGGCTTCTGTAGTTATTTGTTCTCATTGAAGAATGCCATGTCCTTTTTCTTGTTTGCTTGTTTTTAAACAGCTGAAGCTTCGTCCAGCTCCATGCCTGTGAGAAGAATCACTAGGCAGACCACCATCACATCTCACTTCATGACAGGGTGAGTATGTAATGCCGGGGCAATCAGCCACTTCTTGGAGTCTGGTAATTTTCGAAAAATATGAATGGCTTTCATAATTCATTTCCTTTTTTTTTTTTTAAACCTTTTAGTACTGAGGATAGAATCCAGGGTCTGGTTCACATTAGGAAGCACTGAGCCATGCCCCTACCCCCATAGGGGTTTCTGGCAGAGGATTTCCCACTGAGCTGCAGCCCTACATATATTATCTGTTTTGCAGGTTTTGTTCTATAGACATTGTCAAACATTGCTTGTAAACACTTCGTCTTTTTTCACTTTTTGAGAAAACTTAAAGCATACATAAAACTCTAGTTATAGTATAAGAACCCTTAGTGCTCAGTGCTGGAGAGATGGTTTAGCAGATAAGAGCACTGGCTGCTTTTGTGGAGGACCTAGATTTGATTTCCTCCACCACGTGATAGTCCACGGTCGTCTGTAACTCCAGTCCTGGCAGTACGATGTCCTCTTCCAGCCTTCTTACGCACTGCAAGCATGTGGTGCACAGATACGTGTAGACAAAGCGTCCATACACATAAAAGTTAAAGAACAAAACAACGAAGAACCCTCATACTCATCACCCGTTAATAGGAAAATAAAGCATAATACTGTTTCCATGACTTTTATGAACTTTTTGTTTTTCAGTACTGGAACCCTCACAAAGTTGTACCAACCAGCTTCATATGGACATATTTATATAGACATATCCATGTTTTGTTACGGTTTTGTTTTTAAGATTTAATTTTATGTATGCGAGTATTTTGCATGTGTATCTGTGTACCACATTGTGTAGTGCCTGCAGAAGTCAGGAAAGGGTGCTGATCCCCTGGAACTGGAGTTGCTAATTGTTCTGAGCCACTGGGTGCTGGGCCCTGAACCCAGGTTCTCTGTAAGAGGAGCAGGTGCCATCCCTCCAGCTTCATACATACCTTGTGTACATTCACAGTGTATGTATGTTATGTGTATGCCTTTCTTCAACATGATCACCCAACTGGACAGCCAGGGCCTAGGTTAAACTCAAGCCTTCAGGAGCACTGGGTGGTCTTAATTGCTGAACTATCTCTACAGCATACAGTGTTTCTCTGAAACATTAGAATTTTGCCTTCTACTTTGTAAGTCTCAGAGCAATGGGTCTAGACAACAATGGCTTCTTTTGTTTTTTTTGAGACAGGGTTTCTCTAGCTGTAGCTGTCCTGGAACTAGCTCTTGTAGACCAGGCTGGCCTTGAATTCACAGATATCTGCCTGCCTCTGCCTCCTGAGTGCTAGAATTAAAGGCGTGTGCCGCCACCACAGACTTTTGACAAAGGTGACTGTCCTTTGAATCAGCCTCAAAAAATACAAAGCTGAGCAACTGCTTTTCCAGAAGATCTGGTTTTAATTTCTAGCACCTACATGGTGGTTCATAACCATCTTTAACTCAGGGATCTGATATCCTCTTCTGGCTTCTGCAAGTACCAGGCACACATAGTACACAGACATACATGCAAGCAAAACACTCATACACGCTAAAAAATTTTAAGTATAAAGCTGGAGATAGATCTAGCAGGCAAAGTGCTTGCTTGCTCTGCAAGCACAAGAACCTGTTTTCAGATCCCCAACACCATGTTAAAAGCGAGGTCTAAGCACGGAGAGGGCGGAGACAGTTCTGGGCCCTGATAGAGGGCTGTCCAGATAGTCCAGTTAAGCTGGTGAGCTCTATGATCAGTGAGAGACTCTCACAAAAAGCAGGACAGCTTTACCCAATCCAAAATGGGTAATCACATTGCAGAAATGCATGCATATAACATATATATGCTATAAATGCATATGAATACGTGTGTGGGGCTGGAGAGATGGCTCAGTACTTAAGAGCATCTGATTCTCTTGCAGAGGATCAGGGTTCAGGGCCCAGCACCCAGCTCACAACCTTTGGTAATTCCAGTTCCAGGGGATCCAGCACCCTCTCCGTTCTTCTACAGGCACTACCCAGTGTGGTGCACAGACACAAATGCAGACAAAGCAGCCAGGTGGTGGTGGCGCACACCTTTAATCCCAGCACTCAGGAGGCAGAGGCAGGTGGCTCTCTGAGTTCGAGACCAGCCTGGTCTACAAGAGCTAGTTCTAGGACAGGCTCCAAAGTAACCTAGTGAAACCCTGTCTTTAAAAAAAAAAAAAAAATGCAGGCAAAGCATTTGTACACATGAAATGAAAAGATTTTAAGCAAATATATGGATGTTGAGCACTGGTGTGTTCACAACCACCTGTAACTTCAGCTCCAGAGTACCTGACACTCTCCTAACCTCCAAGAGTACATGCACACAACTTCAAGTCATACAAGTAATTTTAAAAGAAACTCTTCAGTCCTGGAAAGATGGGCCCCTCCTGGCGGGGAAGACAAACTGTGCCTTCAAGAGGTTCTTTTGTAAAAGAAAAGTTATTGAAGGCCACTGGATGGCTGGGTTTGTGTGTGTGTGTGTGTGTGTGTGTGTGTGTCTCAGAACTAACGTCTCCTTACCATGTGACAGCACTAAACAGAAACCCAAGGAAGAATCCGAGAAGAGAATCCTAGAGGAGTCAGTTGCAGAGGAGAGAGACCAGGTGGGCCATCCTGTTGACTCTGGACATTTAACTTGGATGTGTTGTTGGCAAAAGCTGGTCTGTCTAAACAGATTCCTTGTAGTAGGGGTGTTCAGTGCTTGTGGGACAGGGCTGCTGCTGCAGTGTGCTCTTGTGCTAGCGCCCAGCAGACTGGAGTCCTGTAACAGCTGATGCTGTGGCTCTGGTCTGAAGGCATCGGGAGGCAGTTCTATTTTTTTCAATGTTGGATTCAAACCTAGGGCTTCACCCATGTAAGCACTGCACTACTCAACTATACACAGGATCCCTGTGTTTGATATACACAAATATATTGAGACAGTATTGTATAGCCCGGGGTAGGCTTGAACTGTGTGTACTTGAGCCTGGACTTGAAGTCTTCCTGTCTCCACCTCCCAAGTGCTAGGATGACATATTTGCACCACTATCCCAGATGGTTGGGATTTTTATGTGTATGTTTGTGGTTCTTGAGTGTGGGTATGTGTACATGCATGCAGGTGCCCAAGGAAGCCAGACATGCCAGGTCCCTGGAGCTAGTTCCTGGGGTGGGGAACCACAGACATGGGTCCTGGGAAGTGAATTCTGGTCCTCTAGAAGAACAGAGTGCACTCTTAGTGAGTGAGCCATCTCTCCATGCATCCTGCTCTTTTTTTTTGTTTTGTTTTGTTTTTTGTTTTTTGTTTTTGTTTTTCGAGACAGGGTTTCTCTGTGGTTTTGGAGCCTATCCTGGAACTAGCTCTGTAGACCAGGCTGGTCTCGAACTCACAGAGATCCGCCTGCCTCTGCCTCCCGAGTGCTGGGATTAAAGGCGTGCGCCACCATCCCCCGGCCAATATTTATTTTTTTATATATACAGAGTGTTGTCTACATGTTTACCCACAGGCCAGAAGAGGGCACCAGATCTCATTACAGATGGTTGTGAGCCACCATGTGGTTGCTGGGAATTGAACTCAGGACCTTTGGAAGAGCAGGCAATGCTCTTAACCGCTGAGCCATCTCTCCAGTCCTGCATCCTGCTCTTTTGAGACAGGACATCACTGGATAATCCAGGCTACCTTGAAACTAGCTGAGGTTGGCCTTGATCTTATGGTGATTGCCCTGCCTCAATTGCCTGAGTGCTGGGTTATAGGTGTGGGCTAGCATACCTGGCTCTACCCGTCTACCCACTCTGTTTAACTGTGGTTGGGGGTTGATCTGTTTGTTTGTTTGGGGTTGTTTTTTTTTTTTGAGCTGAATCTCCAACCCCGATCTACTTTTCAAACCAACATTGTCTTAATTTCTATTCTTCCCTCTGCCCAGGATAAGAGACGCAGAGTTACAAGCACAGAGCGGTAAGCATCCTTATGATCTCCTCTTTGATTTGTCTCAATTATAGAAATTATTTTCTGAAAGCTAGAGTTCTGTAGTAAGTTTCCTTGGCAAGTATAATCCTGTTAAGGATGCTGAATTTGGAAACAAAAGTATTAATCTTTTAATTCATGTGGGATTCTCCCTCATCCCAGAAGGAGTTGAGGTCTCCTCGCGTGAGACCTGAGTTGAAAGGTCTCCCTCAGTATTCAGTGGCGAAACAACACTCGACTGTCAGCTGTCCTGGGGTGGCCACTACTCTTGGTGTAGGAAGCTGGGCTCATGAATCTGCTTCTGGAGACTGAGCTGCTTGGTTCCTGCCTATATAATAGTCTACTTTGCCTGACAGTGGTGCTGGAGTTTCTGTAGTGGAACCGGAAAGTGTAACACCAGGAACACCCACGTGTCGGGAAAAGCAAGGTGACCAGGTAAAGCCCCTTTACCACCTTCTTTCCCTGAGCATGTCGCTATGGTTTCTGGAATGAGGTGGAGTGGGGGAGAGCAACAATGAATTCCAGCTGATGTAGGAAGCCTTGACTGAGTCTCTGTGGAGGTCTCCTTTTTGAGCAATAGGAAATGCTGGAGGTTCCATAGCACCATCCAGATACAAAGCCGCCCTCCTGGGCTGGGTCCTGGTTCAGTGGCAGAGTTTTGGCATAGCATGCTTGAGGTTCTGGGTTCATCCTTTGTAGAAGGAGCTGCAGGCAGGCCTGCTTTTTGTCCTGCCCGGCTCCCGCACGGCTAGCTTTACACCCGAAATAACACACAAATTGTATTCTGTTTAAAAAACACTGCTTGGCCCATTAGTTCCAGCCTCTTAATTGTTAATTCTCACATCTTGATTAACCCATCTCTAATAATCTGTGTAGCACCACGAGATGGTGTCTTACCAAGAAGATTCTAGTGTACGTCCATCTTGGGCTGGAGCTTCATCGTGTCTGCCCTGGAGAGGAGAGGCATGGCGTCTGCCTCACTTCCTCCCAGCATTCTGTTCTGTCTACTCCACCCACCTAAGGGCTGGCCTATCAAATGGGCCAAGGCAGTTTCTTTATTAACCAGTGACTTTCCTCCATCAATCCTTCAGTCTCAAACAAAAAGAAAGCCTATCCACATTGCCCCCTGGCTGGAATGAGACCCTTCTTTCCATCCAGCCAGCTCTGGGAGGAAATAGTGGTGAAGGGTCTGAGCTGCACATACCCTTTGCTTAACAGTAAGACATGGGTAAGACTGGGGATATAGCTTAGTTGGAGTACTTGCCTGGCCTGCATGCAGCCTTGGGTTTCATCATTCCCAAGAATAACAGAAAATTTCCAGGCACAATTATACTCTTTAGTACTTGAGAAGTAGAGGTCATTCTTTGTTACATGGTAAGTTCAAGGCCAGCGTGGGCTATATGACACTATCTCAAAAAAGCAAAAAACAAAACCAAAAAAATTAATTTTTTACACTTGTTTATTGTGTTTGTGGGTCCACACATCATGTGAATATCAAAAATCAAAAGACAACTTGTATGCGTTAATTCTCTTTCATGTGGGACCCAGATAACAAACTTGGGTCATCAAGCAAGACAGCAAGTGCTCTTAGCACTGAGCCATCTCACTGGCCCTGGGTTTGGCTTTCTTGTGTTCAGAGAACTCCAACTCGGGTCATTAGGCCTGGGTGACAGGCCTTCTAGTTGCTGAGATATTTCCTTAGCCTTGTAAAAATATTTACTTTTGTGTGTGTGTGTGCGCACGCGCGCACCGCAGCACCTCCCCAGTCCAGGATTTGCTTTAGTTTTTCTTCCCTCCCCTCCAGGGTTTGTCTCATCAGAATGTCTTCGCTGTCTGCTGACTCCACCAAAGTAAAAGACAATTGTTTCTTGCTTTATTTTACTTTGGTTTTTTTGAGGCAGGATTTCTCTGTACAGCCTTAGCTGTCCTGGAACTAGCTCTGTAGACCAGTCTGGGCTTGAACTCAGAGATCTGCCTCTGCCTCCCGAGTGCTAGGATTAAAGGCATGTGCCACTGACACCCAGCTGGACTTTTATTTATTTATTTTTTTTTACTTTTTCAGGGGAGAGCATGAGTGCAGTCTTGTTTTTAAGGAAGCAGAATTGAGGTTTTATAAAGATACTTTAATGTGGGATTAATGTGAGGGGGGTTGAGAGAAAAACACCACTTTAGAGCCTGGGTATGACTCCTCAGTCACAGAGTAAGACAAGTCTTAAGTGTGGTCTGGACTCCAGGGAGAGCCGCCCTAGACAGTGGTCTTGGTAAGTGTTCATCTTACCAACTTCACTAACTGGAGTCCGCTAGGATGACTGCAGGTGTGTTAATTCCATAGCTTGGGGAATGGGCATTTTTCGTGGTGGTGGTGCCAGTGTAACACTGTGTATCCTGTATATCTGGCTGACCGGAACTCAGTTTGTAGACCAGACTGGCTTTTTTATTAACTCTTTTATTCTCTTTTAGGAACCTGACAGGAGACTCCGGCGTCAAACCAGAGAACTGTAAGTGCAGCTGGCATGCCTCTGCCCTTAATGATGCTCAGCTGTATTATCACAGCTGCAAGTGAGGGGCTGGTGCTGAGCACTGTTGTATTTGGTGGTCTGTGGGAAGTTCTGAGACAAGCCAGAACAAGGTCGGTGGAGAGAGGACTCCGCCATTAAGAACACTAGCTACTCTTCTGTTCCTGATAACCACATGGAAGCTAACAACTGCCTTTTAACTCCAGATTCCAGAGGATCAGACACCCTCTTCTGGCCTCAGATACATGTTGACAAAATACCCACATGCCTAAGATACTAATAGCTGAAAAACAGACGGAGGCACAGTAAGGTGGCTCATCTGGCTAAGTGCTTGTAATATGTCTGACAATTGAGTTCAGTCCCTGGAACCCACACAATAGAAAGAGACCCACTCCTGAAAGTTGTCTTCTGACTTCCATATATGTGTTTACACTCACATTATACAGATAACTAAAGTTAAATGAAGCTGGGCATAGTGGGACACATCTGTAATCTCATCTTGGGAGACTGGAAGCTAAGGCAGGAAGGTTGCCATGAATTCGAGGCCATCCTGAGCTACAGAGTGAGACACTGTCTCAAAAAAAAAGAGAAAAAAAAAAAAAGAGAAATTGGAGCATGTGGTACATGCCTTTCATTGTAGCACTCAGAGACAGAAGTGGATCTCTGCAAGTTTCAGGTCAGCCAGAACTACATAGACTCCATGTCTCAACAACAAAAAGTCTGACTACCCTAGCAAAACTGACATAGGTCTTGCCTCCGTGGTCACACTGAGTGGTTATATAAGTTAGCTCGTACTCAGAGTGCTGGCTGATAGTCCCAAAGCTCAGCAGCTTAAAGCTAAGCATTCATTGAGCTCACTGGAGGCTTGCTAGCTGGCCGCTGATCCTGGCGGGGACAGTGGACTGACTTAATTGTCACCTGAGCATATTGTGGTAGTGGATAGGCACAGGCGAGTAGTGCTGGTCTTTTCGTATTTGTTTGTTGTGAATTTGTTTGGATGTTTTTAATAGATAGGCTCTCCTGTGTATCCCAGGCTGGCCCAGACTTGATCCTCCTGCCTCAGCATCTGTAATGCAGGGATTGCAAGCCGGTTCCACTAGATCCAAATAGAGGTAATCCTTTTTCTTTGACACATGAAATGTAGCCAGAGGCCAACATAAGCGTCTTCCTTATTGCACCTGTTCATTCAGACAGGAGCTCTTGATTGAGTCTAGGGGTCACTGGTAGGACTAACCTTAATGAGCCAACTTGCTCTGGGGCTTCCCCGCGACAGCGTTCTAAACGCTAAAACCATGGGTCCTACACAGCCAGTGTTTACGTAGTGTATTGGGCAATTGAACTCTAGTCCATATCTGAGCTATTTTCCCAACCTCAGAGATAGGGTTTTTTTTTTTTTTCTGTTTTTTTAATTCAATTTTTAATTTTTTGTGTTTATGAATTTTTTTCATTTTTATTGAGCTCTACATTTTTCTTTGCTCCCCTCCCTGTCTCTCCCCTCCCCTTCAACCCTCTCCCAAGGTCCCATGCTCCCAATTTACTCAGGAGATCTTGTCTTTTTCTACTTCCCATGTAGATTAGATCTTGTTTTTGTTTTTAAAGCTTCTGTTAATACCCACTTGAGCGATGCAAATATTGAAGTCCCAGGTCCAGAGGACAGCAAAATATCTGACCTGAGGGCGGGGTTGCTACTGAAGAGTAAGGTAACAGTTGGACTCTGAGGCCAGCCTTTTGTGCTTGCTGATGCTGACCATGCTCCAAGTTCTTTGATCTCAGCAGTGTTCACAGGGCAGGTGCAGACAGTCCTTCCAGGCCCCAGAGTGCCAGTGGAGGCCTACTGATGATTTCGTCTTAATCTAAAGAACTGAGGGGTGTGACTCATAGATCCAGGGCACTCATGCATGTATTCATGCTACAGGTTGCCTGCAGAGGTAAGAGGGCTGCTCTCCAGATTCAGTGCATAGCTACCATGGTGGATTGTGGGGATCACTAAGATCATCAGGCTTATGTGTCAAATCCTTTATCTTTTTAGCCATCTTGTTGGTCCCAATTGAGTACTTGCCATCAGTTCATGATGAACTAGGTTTGAGCTCCAATTCTGCAAAAATATATAATATAAAGTCATATAAAGGATAAACAGGTGGAGGATAGGAAAGATCCCCTCTTCTTGAACTCTGAGAGCCATCCCTTGTCACTTAAGCCATCCCTGCTTGCATGGTGCCTAGAGTCGTGGTCACCAGTGTTCATGTGAGTTTTCCTTTTGTTGTTTTATGTGGCAGATCATCAAGGCGGAGATCAAGGGAGGAGCCGGACAGAGAAGCAAGACCAGGAACTCACGAGGAAATGGATGATGACGAAGATGAAAAGGCAGAGTCCTTATCTAACTTAAATGGTCTTTGTCTGTGTGCTCCTACTGGATTGGTAGAGATGATGCTGGGCAGGCTTCTGGGTGCTCCTACTGGATTGGTAGAGATGATGCTGGGCAGGCTATTGAGTGCTCCTACTGGATTGGTAGAGATGATGCTGGGAAGGCTTCTGGGTGCAGAATCACCCATCTCACTGGATTTGCCTGGACCAAGGTGCTTGTGAAGTCCGTTTCCGTGGAGACCTGATCCACCTAGAGTTGAAGTTTTGAGTTTTTAGTTCAACAAGCCCTCTCCCTTAAGTCCTAAGTACAATTCTTGACTCCCCCCCCCCCACACACACACACACTTGCTTACCTGAGAGCACCCTCACAACCTAAAACAAGTCTGGGAAAATGGTGCACACTTGTAATCTTAGCATCAGAAGGATAGAGACAGAAGTAGGAATTTCATCTCCTTAGCTAAAGATGAGGATCAAGGCCAGGCTAGGCTATTGGAGACTGTCTCAAAACGACAAAAATCCTCCATTCGAGGTTAAAGCATATAGTTGGAGGGTGGTGCAAGGATTCTCTGTAAAATGTATTGAGGTTGTTGTGTGAGCAGCCCAGTGTTTGCCTGGGCCCTCATGACTTCCACAAATCTCCTCTAGTGCATGTGTGTTACCTAGTACTCAGAATGCTGTTTACTATTATAGTATTATGTAGGGAACATGGCAAGGACAGTCTGTGTGGGCTGAGGATAGTTCTGAGCCTCTTGTACCTGCAATTGGTTGAATCTCCAAGACATGGAAAACTTGATTGCTCAAGGTACCAAGGCCTCTGATAGGGTACAACACTCAGTTTGTGGATTCCTGCTTTATGGAACTCTAGAGCAGTAGATGAGGTCACACACTCGTGTCTTGGGTCTCCGCCTTAGGAGATGTCCGAGAACTGTCCACCTGGTTTCCTCCACTGAGATTTAGAGTGGAGACTGAGCCAGTGTGAGTGTTCTCAGTGCTGGTCTCGTGCCACCCCAGGGCGTAGTGATGCTTCCGTACCTCCCTTTCTTTGCCCAGATGCAAGTGGGTCACTGTCAGGGCTTGCCTCAAGTCAGGGAGCTCTTGTTTATGTTCATTTTATTTTTTCTGTGTATGGGTGCATGTAGACATCAAGAGGACAGCTTGTAGGAATTGTATTTTTGTCCACTGTATGGAGCCCTGAGATTGTCAGGTTAATGTGCAAGTGCCAAGTCATCTTGTTGGCTGAGCTTTGTTTGGGATGGGTTCTCGCTATGGGACCAGAATGACTTCAAGCTTGCGTGTCCCTAGCCCAGAGTGCCTCACAGCTGCCCTGTGGAAAGGGAGGGCTAAGGTTAACACTCGGTTGATGTGCTAGACCCACTCACCCTGATGAGTACATCAGTGAGGTGCACTCTACGTGCTCAGAAATTGCTAGGCTGTGTCTAGATGTGTACTTTCTGTTTTGCTTTTTGTTCTATTTTAAACAGTCTCACTATGTAGCCAAGGGTCTCCTTGAACTCTTGGTTTGCCTGTCCCCCACTGCAGCCCTCAGTGATGGGATCACAGGTCTGTGCCACCACTCCCAGCTCATACTGAGCTGAGAGTGGAATCCAGGACATCTTGCATGCTTGGCAGGCACTTGACTCACTGAGTTTCAGATCCTGTTTGTTTTTGAGACAGAATCTTACTATGTAGTCCTAGCTGGCCTAGACTAACTCATGTATTAACCAGGTTGGCTTCAAATTCAGAGACCACCTGTGTCTGCCTCCCAAGTGATATGATTAAAGGTGGATGCCACTGCTCTCAGCTGTGGTTCTTTGGTTTCTGTTTTAAGGCAAGGTCCATGTCGACTTGGGCATAAGGAGGCTCCTGCTTTTCCTCCAAGTGTTAGGTTACAGAGTTCTTTAGAAGGTTCTTTAGTGCCTGCTGATTTGCAGTATTGGGGAAATGGGGGACACAGTCTTAGCCTCTGGTCCCAGGAGAGAATGTCTCCTGATGTTCAGGACCAAGATGCTGACCCTGCACACTTGAGCTTGAAGTCACCCTGCTTGGCCTCTGAAATAATGTTTCCCCTCTCCTCCATTTTCTGACTGTCAGGATAAAAGAAGGCCCAGGCCCAGAAGTCAACCCAGAGATCTGTAAGTGTCAAATGTGCTTGTGTCTTGCTGTTGTGTTAACCCCGAAAGGCTCTGTTAGGGAGAAGTACAGAACTGACCTGCTCAGCTGTGGGGGGCTTAGCTTCATCACCTTGCTTATTAATCTGTGGGGGTCCCCTGGGCCATCTGCAGACCCTTCAAAGGAATTCTGCCTTGAGAGTCTTCATGACTTTTTGGTTTGGGGCTTGGGAGTGTTTAACTGTGTCTCATGGGGAGGTGTTCGTCTGTCATTTCCAGAATAATTATGCTGGAGTTGGGTTGTCAAAGCTAATGTTCTTGTTCACAGAGCCACCAAACGAAGACCCGAGGAAGCAGAATCAGAGCAGATAGCTTCAGAGTCTGAGGAAGGAGATGAAGAGGAAAGGGTAAGTAAGAAGAGCCTGGCTCTTTTGTTTCTTAACTTTAAAAACAAAACAAAAATAATTATTGGTATTTTGCCTGTTTGTATATCTGTATACCATGTTGGTTCAGTGGTCACAGAAGCCAGAAGAGGGTGTCATTTCACCTGAAACTGGGGGTCCTCTGAAAGAACAGACAGTATTCGTAACCACTGAGACAACTCTTCAGCCTCACATTTGTTTAGAATCAGGATCTGCATGTGTAGCCCAGGCTGACTTTAGACACCAGAAGTCATCCTCTGGTTGCTACCTGCATACCATGACACATGAACACACACACACACACACACACACACACACACACACAAGATAGACAAATGTAATTTTAAAATCTCTAAGAGGGAAGGACTTGTTGTGAATAGAACCACAGTACACAGTGAATAAAACCCCAGCATGTGTCTAGTCTGCTAGGATCGTAGTCTTGCAGGGTTTATTTGTATTGTTGAGACAAAGTCTCCTTATAAACATATCCTGGCACCCCCGGTGTTGAACTCAGGCGTGTGCCATGTTGATTTGCTTCCTGTCTGCTATTTTTTCACAGCATGAGCTGTGACCTACATTAAGATCTAAACTACATTAAACCAAGAAAACAAAAGCCGGGCAGTGGTGGTGCCCACCTTTGATCTCAGTACTTGGATCTACAGAGCAAGTTCCAGGACAGCCAAGGCTATCCCAGACCCTGTCTTTGGGGAGGAAAAAGAAAAAAAGATCTAAACTATATGCAGTGAATTTCATGCTACCTAATGACCTCAATATGTTCCAGGAAGTTAGCCATTAGGTAACTTTGTCTAAAGAAGTTAAACTTTAATTTATGTAGTTAACAAAAACAAAGATGCTGCAGATTGCTATATAGTCACAGATCATGTATCACTGTCTTCTAGATGGTCCATAGCTGATCAGAGAATCGTTATGTGGCTCAGGTTTGTTACAAATAATGTTAGAAGATCTCAGCACAGGCTCCAATTTATGGAAAGTGTCCTGGGTTGTCTCTTTGGCCTGTTTCTTGCTGTTGGCTGCTCTCTAGGAACTCTGGAGGTGTGCTGAGCCAGTGGCCCCCTGTGATGAGGTTTGTAGCCCAGGCTTTGGCACTGTGGACTTTGTCCAGTGTAGCGTCCATCCTTTCAGCTTCCCATATCATTTGTCCTTGAGTATTGGAATGAGAGCCAAGTCTTTGTGTCTGCTAGACAAGCACTCTGCAACTTGAACCACACTGTCAGTTCTAACCCAATGTTTTTATTCTTTAGTCCATGTTTACCTCAATCCCGTGTCAATCTGACTGCTGGGATGTAGACACTGAACCATCATACTTGCTTCACCTAATTAATGTCTTAGTGTTGTCTAAGACTAAGTAGAAGTTGCCGAGTGCAAGAAGCCAATTCTCTCTTGCTTGTTTATGGGAGTTCATTTGAAACTGCTTTCTTTGTGCGTAGTCTGTCTTGGCAACTTGAGCCATATTTATTTTCTCGCTGCTTGAGATAGTTGGTGTCTGGGGTCAAACTTCCATGGTTGCTAGTGAGGCCACTCCGGTGACCACGTAGCCTGTGCAAGGCTCTGGATTCCCTACCCAGCTCTGCAAAAGGAAAGTGAAAGGTTGAGAGGGAGCCAGACGTGGAGTTATGACTACTTTCAAAGCACCTAGGGGCAAAGACAGGGTCACTTTAAGCTCCCAGTTAGCCAGTAAGACATACCCACAGCCTCTGGTCACTGTGTTTCCAAGTTCCAACAAAACAGCCAACAGCTCTGAATCTGCAGGAGACAGGACTGGCCAGATCCAGAACCTGGGAAACCAGACTGCCTTCCACAAGTTAGGACTACATATTTGAAACACATAGGCTACATAACACTTGGTCAGTAGTGGGTCACATACCTGTCAGGTCCTGTGGTTATCACGTAGTGCCATCATAGCCATCTGAAGGTACTGTCATAGTGCATTGTCTATCTCTTGTATGGGTCCTGATTTGAACTGTAAAAGTGGCACAGGGCAAGCAGGGAAAGGTGGCTCATACCCATAATCCCAGCATCAGGAGGCTGAGGCTGAAGGATCTAGAATTCAATGTCAGCCTGAGCTATATATAGTCAGACAATCTTGGGAAAAAAAATATTTAATTGAAGATTTGACAATTTCTTGAGGTTGGTTTGAAGCGCACACATCAACTAACCTACCCTTTCCTAGACAAGGGGCACATTTAGGTGTCGGGGAAGAATAGTGCTGCTTCCAAGTGATTCTGTGGACCATAATCCAGAGTATCAGTGCTCTGGAGCTAGGATGCTTAGGGATAGGAGAGCAGTGTGGGACCTTGGCTCGGACAGGTTTGACATTGTATGGGAGGAGGCACCAGAGTTTACTCCAGCTCCTTTACTTATAGTTGCCGTTCTAACCTACAGAGTAGCCACAACCCTATACTCAAGAGGCAGGAGGCAGGCAGATCTCTTCAGTTTGAGGCCAGCCTAGACTGTAGAGGGACTTATTTCCAGGCCAGCTAGGGCTACATAGTGAGATCCTATCTCAAAATAAGGTAGCAACATGACTTTCCTTTTTGCATTTTGAAAGCCTTTTAAATGAAAGTGATTCTGTGTTGTCTTTCTCAGCCTACCTGCAATAGGCATCTCCAGTAATACATGTAGTTTTTGAAGCTTGTGGTTTCAAGACGTCCATGTTTAGGAGGACCCTACAGTTAGCTGTTGGAGAGACTGCTCTGGCTCCCAGAGCACCTCAGTGTTGCTATGCCCTCACGTAGCTTTATGTAGTACAAGGAGAGACTGGACTCAGCTGTTCTTCTTCTCATAAAAATGGCATGTCTTTTGTACCAGCACCTCGCTGTTGGGGCCTTGCTAAACCTCATTCACCTCCCTAGGGGCCCTGGCCCTGATGTACGAGGTGGGTTTACTTATTATTTTTGGTTTTTTGCTTTTTATTTGTTCATTCATTCATTTACTTAGGTTTTTCAGAACAGAGTTTCTCCACGTATCCCTGCCTGGCTGGCTTCAAACTCAGATCTGCCTGCCTTTGCGTCCCAGATGCTAGGATAAAGGTGCGTGCCACCACCACCCAGCTCTTTTCTTTCTTTCTTTTTTTTTGAGATTGGGTCTTGCCAAGTATCCGAGGATGACCTCCAACTCATGGTCCTCCTGCCTTAGGTTTCTGAGTACTGGGTTAGGGCAGGCTTTTCATGGGATTTGGACATTGGTGTAATTTGGGCCTTAGTACCTGACCCTTTACCAGCTTTCTTCCTGAGTTGTGTGACAATCACATATAGGAAGGTGTGTCGTCCCCCAGGGGAGAGAGGGTGGTCTCTCTAGTCTTGGGTGTCCTGGAACTCGTTTTGTAGACCAGGTTGGCCTCAAACTCAGGTCCACCTGCTTCAGCCTCCTGAGTGCTGAGATAAAAGTGTGCACCACCACTATCTGGCATACAGGAAGTTCTTAATCTAAAGTGCCATTCAAGCCTAAGGTGTCCTGACTCTCTGTTCTTCTTGCTCCTGTTTAGGAAGAAAAGAGACGAAAAATGACACCCAAAGAACCGTAAGCACTTCGCTTTCCCTTACTACAGAGCAGGTGATGCTGTTAGGTAGTTCTAACCTTCTGTGGATCGGAGTGGAAGCAGGCACTTTGCTTCTGCCCGGCAACCTCAGTACCATGATGGTCACTGTGGATATTGGCACCAGCATGCCTGGGCTAGCTTAGGAAGAGTTGGTGCAGGGCTGATGGTGGGTAGCGTATTCCAGTTTGATGAAATGCCAGCAATCTTGTGCTTCTTCCAGAGTGGAGAAAAAGGCGGCTCGAACCAAATTGGCCGTGATCCCAAAGGTAAGGGCACCTCCAGGAACTTGGCCAGCAACAGCACAGGAGTTCCTAGATGTTGGAGAGCTGCCCTGAGGCCGTACCTGTTCTTCCCACAGACAGATTCACCACGGTGCCCCCAGTGCGGCCAGTTCCTAGATGACCCTGATCTGAAGTACCAGCAACACCTTCCAGATGCTGTGAGTCCGTGCTCTACCTTCACCCTTTCCTCTCCTGCCTCCTGGTATGCCCATGTCACTGTCCCCTGTCCTTCAGGTGGATGAACTCCAAATGTTGGTCAGTGAGAAACTGTCCATCTATGAATCCAACTCGTCTGGATTTGAAAGCTACGAGTCATCTCCCCAGCACAGGGTGACCTGCTTCAGGTAAGCGCCATGCCCTGTGGGTGTGTTCTGCTGGTGGACACCTGTGTTCAAGGCATCTTAGTCATTACTTCTAATCATAGGGCTTCTCAAGCTGCCCTCCTTTTGACAATAGCTAAGAAGCCAATTAAGGTTGAATAGACTTCAGCCACAAATAAAATTTTATTATTGCTGTTTGTTTTCTGGGGTTTTTTGCAGCCTGGGCCAGCCTCAACCTTGATAGGTAGTCAGGATGACCTTGAATTCCTGGCCTTCTGTGCTAATATTCCCAGATGTGTAGTGCTCTGTGCAAACCAGAACTTCATTTACATCAGGCAAGCCCTTCACAGCCGAGCCATGTTTCCAGCCCTGGCTTTGGAAAAGCAGGACCAGATGTGATGAGGCTGAACCCACAAGTCCTTCTGGGTTGTGTGGTGGAAGGGGTCCCCTCAGGAGCACCCATCATTCCTGAGTGCTCTTAGATATTGAACCCACCATGGGCTGGAGTTTTTGGAACCATTGGGTCAAGATCCCTGGGTGTGGCTGTGGCAATACTCCCTGCATATTGGTTAGTGGCTATATCTCTCTCCCTACCACTGAAACATGGTAGATCTGCCATTGATCTACAGGGCTTTGCCTTAGTAGGCAGTAGACCTATGGGGACAGTTAGAGATTGTTTGTAGATAGCAGTCAGAATCCCACTGTGGCATCCTCAGGAGAGAACTGAAGCCAGGCTTCTCCTTCACTCAGTTACATGGCCTTTTTTCTGGTGGGGAAAGATGGCTGAGGGCGTGCAGCCCTTGGCTAAGTGTGGCCGGTGAACAGGCCTTATGCAGGATCAGTACTGGTACTCCAGTTCTTCTTAGTCTGGAGAGCTAAATCAGCGGTCAACTCCAGTTGTTGATACCTGTGTAGGCAGCTCACAACCAGCCAATTATAACTCCAGCATGTGGTGTGGTATTTGTCACACAAGAGTGGTGTGAGACACTGTTGGATGGTGGATATTGCTGAGTCCAGAACCCTCACTTAGTCTGGGTACCTTGAGTCTGACGGAGATTTATGGTCATCGGTGCGGAGCTGGGTGGTGAAGTAATGTTTGTTGCCTGTGTAGTGTATATTGCAATAGAGGTCATCTGTGTCCTGTTGACACTGGTCTTATTGAGAAGAACATTGAACTCTACTTTGCTGGTTGTGCCAAAGCAATTTATGATGAAAATCCATCTGTGGAAGGTACGTGTACTGGTAAAGGTATGTGCAATGTTCAAGGGTTGTTAAAGAAGCAAACAAAACATGGGAGGCAAGATAGGGGAGGCAAGATAGAGCGCCTGGGAAATACTGCTTTGAGAGGAGAGCTCAAAGTCCTGCCATTAACTGAGCAAAGAGAAGAGGCTGCATGCTGGCTGGGTTTTCTAGCTGGAGAGAGAGCTGTGAAGTCACCGTGTCTAGTCTGTTTCTTAGTGGGACTTTTTTCCACAGGTGGTGTTAATTGCAAAAACCTGGGGCCGATCAATGAGTGGTGGATCACTGGCTTTGATGGCGGAGAAAAGGCTCTCATTGGCTTCAGCACCCGTAAGTTTCTGCCTAGTCACAAGTGTCGTGGAACCTCTGCCTGTCTGGGCTTAGTCGACCTTGGAGAGAGGTCTCATCAGGCACAGGGAGGACCTCATGACCTGTGTTCATCTTTACTGGCCCGAAAGCTGATCCTCCAGTTGTGTGACAATCAGGTGTTTACAACTCAGATGAATGCTGATCTCAGCTGACTCATTTCCACCTGGCTCCTGCAAGCCCAGGTGGACCTTAGCGAATAGAGAAGTTGGATTCTTGTGGGTTAGGTTGTGGAATTTTAAATTTTAGATTGTTCTTGAAGCTTGGAAGACATATACTTGCCCATGTTCAGCCTGGAGGCCATCAGATTGAGATGACTTTAAATTTTTCTTTGTATTTATTGTGTGTGAGTGTGCACCACAGCATACGTATGGGATAGTAGTAATTGATTCTCTCCCTCTACCATGTGAGGCCCTGGATCAAACTCAAGTTGTCAAGCTTGTAGGAAAGTGCCCTTAATCTGCTGAGTCATTTTACTGGCTCTGAAACAGGTTTTTTTTTTTTAAATGTAGTACCTGCTGGACATAGCAGACAACTGCTGTCCTAGCTACTCAGGAAATTGAGGAGTTGGGGCTAGCCTAGGCAACATGACAGGACCCTGTTAAATAAACCAGACAGCCATCTGCATAAATGGTAGGTGCTGGAGGAGCTTGAAATGCTCATAATCACCCTGATTGGACTATCTTTAAAAACCAAGTCATGTGTTCTTCCAGCATTTGCGGAATACATTCTGATGGAACCCAGTCCAGACTATGCGCCAATATTTGGGTTGATGCAGGAGAAAATTTACATCAGTAAGATTGTGGTTGAGTTCCTGCAAAGCAATCCTCACGCCGTCTATGAAGACCTAATAAATAAGATCGAGGTGAGAGCTTTACCTTCTCTAGGAAGGGTTTGGATCCACATGTACACAGCATGGTTGATGCTAGAGAAGACTGTTCAGAATCAGAAGATCTTGATAGAAGATTAATGCAACAGGCCTGGGGGCGTGGCTTCCTTGTAGTGCCCCTGTCTAGAATCCCCAGTGGGGGCCTAGGTGCGCAACTTTTGGTACATTGCTTGTCTAGCATACATGAAATACTAGGATCCCCTCACCCAGCCTTATAAGGAGGCAAAACATTAGAAACATCTGATTGGTTTTTTTTCTTCCTCTCCCCCCCCTCAAACCAAAGACCACTGTCCCTCCTTCTGCCATTAACCTGAACCGGTTCACAGAGGACTCCCTGCTGCGCCATGCCCAGTTTGTGGTGAACCAGGTAGAGAGTTACGATGATGCCAAGGACAGTGATGAGACACCCATCTTCTTGACTCCCTGCATGAGAGCCCTGATCAAGCTGGCTGGGGTCACTCTGGGACAGAGGTAAGGATGTAGCAAGAATCAGATGGGAGACTTGAGACCAGAGAAGGCAGTCTATGTCTGTTCCCTAAAATGGTGGCCATCTGTCTCAGGCGAGCGGAGAGACGCTATAACCTCAAAGATTCTACTAAGGAGAAGGACAAAGGGCCCACAAAAGCCACCACTACCAAGTTGGTCTACCAGATCTTTGACACGTTCTTCTCAGAGCAGATCGAGAAGGACGACAAGGAAGACA
This sequence comes from Chionomys nivalis, assembly GCF_950005125.1. NCBI lineage: Eukaryota > Metazoa > Chordata > Mammalia > Rodentia > Cricetidae > Chionomys > Chionomys nivalis. Next base: position 20,409,776 of record NC_080089.1, on the reverse strand, counting down.
AGGAGAACGCCTGCAAGCGCCGCCGCTGTGGCGTCTGCGAGGTGAGCAGGCTAGCCACGCCGTGAGCCGTCCCTGGCTCTTAGATGTTTAGGAGTCAGTACTCTAGGGGAGCTGTCTGCCTTGCCGGACGGGTGGGGTTGAAGTCAACAAGAGTGTCCAGGGCCTTTTAGGTGGATGCCATTGTCTACATAGCCTGGTTTCCTGAGAGACGTCAGCTCTACCTCCGTGTTTTGTGGGTGCTGACAGAGGACTGACCCAAGAGCCAGAGTTGCCCCTCAGGCCACATTACACTCTGGAGTTCTGCTAGAGCTTCTGCAGAAGTACATGTTTCTCTCAGTTTAGATCTGTGGCTGCAGAAGGCCTCTTGATATGACTTGGGTCTTAATCTAGCTCAGGCTGGCCTGGAAGTCTCTATCCTTCCGTATTCTTCCAAAAACTGGGTTTATAGACCTGTGCCTCCATGGCTGGCTCTTGTGAATACTTTGTGTATAAATGGTCTTAGAATCAACCTGTGTCATATTAACACAAAACCCCAAATTAAAAACAAAAAGAACAAAGCCCTCAAATAATGTTGTTAAGCTGGAAGCATGAGCCTGTCCCGGCAGTGAGGGCAGCGAGGATCAGGATTTCAAGGTCGTTCTCAGTTATAGTGAGTTTGAGGTCAGCCTGGGCTACAGCATATACTGAACCATGGCCTGCATGTGCGTGTGGATTCTGAGGCGGCTTTGTAGTCAAGGCTGTCCTGAACCTGCTGGTGCTCCTTCCCCTGCCTCCTGAGAGCTGAGCGTCTGGGTGTTGTACCGCATGCTCAGTCCTGTGAGATCAGTTGTCCCAACACCAGCTTACGGGACATGCCTTATCTTATGCCATCAAAGGAACTTAAGCTCTGAGTGAGAAGAGGAGACTGTTACGTGCTATTCTTAGTACACAAGGGACTGCTGGGTTCTTCTTTAGAGGAAGTCACCCTAACCGTGTGACACACTCAGGTGTATTTTTGCAGTTTACTGTTTTGACTTTCCCTGGGTGTAGTAGAGCCTCGCTGATCCTTTGCCCACAGTAGTATCCGTCCTTTTCTCATGGTATAGGCCTCCTCGGGATGCCCGTCCTCACCTTTACTTGACTTTTTCTCCATGTCCTTGTATTTGATGTTAATTCCTTTTAAAGTTGTTGTCTGTTTGTTTCTGAACAAGGGAGCTGGGTGCTTGGTTCCTTTTGGTTACCTTGTTCTTGTGCTGTTGTGTTTTGTTTGTGAGTTTCTAGGGAATGCTCAGCACCCTGTGTGCCTCCACATACTCAGACACAGAGGCCCCTTCTCAGGGTAGTGTCTGTCACAGGACCTTAGTCATAGCTGGATGACCTGATACCTGACACAGGTTAAGTCTGAGTAGTTGTCAAGCTTAGGAAATGCGTGGGAGAAGTCTGAAGTGCTCAGCGCAGATGCGGTGTGCTTTCACACTTACTAGTTGAGGGTGTGCGCAAAGGCTGCAGTGTGCGTGTGAGGTTGGAAGTAACTCTGGAGTCTTAGTCTTGCTGTGGGTCTTGGGCATTGAACTAAGCTTAGGAAGCTTGGTACCTTTACCCACCAAACATCTCGCTGACCCTGAGCAGGCATAGTTTTGAAAGTTCTGAGCTGCTGTGGTGATGCATGCCTTAATTCCCACCCAGCATTTGTCTGCAGAGGCAGGTGGATCTCTGAGTTTGAGGTCAGCCAGAGCTATGTAGAGAGACCTTATCTCAAAACAAACCAAACAAAAAAAAGTTCCTCCCTATGAATGGCTGGTTGATCCACCTTTTTATTTTTTAGGTCTGTCAGCAGCCTGAGTGTGGGAAGTGCAAAGCCTGCAAGGATATGGTTAAGTTTGGTGGCACTGGGCGGAGTAAACAGGCTTGCCTCAAGAGGAGGTAGGCTTTGCTATGTTCTGTTCTGGTGGCAGAAGCAACGACATGGTGTGGGGCTGACAGGATGCTTTCCCAGGGGTTGACGGCAGAGTGTGTTCTGCAGGTGTCCAAACTTGGCCGTGAAGGAGGCAGATGATGACGAGGAAGTTGATGATGACATCCCAGAGGTGCCATCACCCAAAAAGATGCATCAAGGGAAGAAAAAGAAACAGAACAAGGATCGCATCTCCTGGCTCGGACAGCCCTTGAAGGTGAGACCTCTTCCTCTTACGTGCTGCTGCACACCTGAGCCTAGCCCTGCAGCCAGGAAGCCGCAGGCTCACCTGTGAGAGGCAAGCTGCAATCCAGCTGCTGTCCCGCCCCCCCCCCCCCCCTTTTCCCATACTTAGGAGTAGAATGCAAGGCCTCAGGCACTCTATGCTGGAGCTCTACAACTGAGCCACACCTCAGCCTCACTGGTAAATCCTGAGATGACTCTGTAGCCCAGGCAGCCCATATACTTCTACACTATTCCATTGCTAAGATTATAAACATGTGCCACCATGTCAGCCTTAGGTTGTTTTTTTGGTTTTTTGGTTTTTTTTTGGATTTTTTGTTTTTGTTTTTTGTTGTTATTGTTTTGTTTTAGTTTAAGACAGGGTTTCTCTAACTGTCCTGGAACTCCCTATGTAGACCAGGCTAACCTCTAACGCAGATCTGCTTGCTTCCTGAGTACTGGGATTACAGGCCAAGTTTAATAGAAATTATTAAACTGGACTGTGGTGGCACATGGCTGTAATCCCAGCACTTGGGTGGTAGGCAGATCCACACCCCTAGTCCCAAGTAAATTTCACAAAAAGTTAGGGGAAATGTTGGACATGACCCTCACCCAAGCTCAGATTGGTTTCAGGTTGAAGAGAAGAGAACTTACTATCAGAAGGTGTGCATCGATGAAGAGACACTGGAGGTCGGGGACTGCGTCTCTGTCATTCCAGATGATCCCTCCAAGCCGCTATATCTAGCCAGGTGTGTGTGTCCCCCTGCCAAATTTGAGGGCCTGCTTTTTCATGTCAGACTGAAACCAAAAGATACCAAGGGTTTGTGTGGTCCAGTTCTGCTGGTTACATGAGATATCTATTCCCCGTCCCATCTTTTGGCTGCAGGGTCACGGCACTGTGGGAAGACAAGAATGGGCAGATGTTCCATGCACACTGGTTCTGTGCTGGGACAGACACAGTCCTTGGAGCCACCTCCGACCCGCTGGAGCTGTTCCTGGTGGGCGAGTGTGAGAATATGCAGCTCTCCTACATCCATAGCAAGGTCAAGGTCGTCTACAGAGCGCCCTCTGAGAACTGGGCCATGGAGGTGAGCGCCTCCTCTCCTCTCCATGCTCCACCCGACCATTAGGAGCCAAGGCTGACCATGCTTTGTTTCCACAGGGCGGCATGGATCCTGAGACCATGCTGCCAAGGGCTGAGGATGATGGAAAGACCTATTTCTACCAGCTGTGGTACAACCAGGACTACGCAAGGTTTGAATCCCCTCCCACGACCCAGCCGACAGAGGACAACAAGCACAAGTGAGTGTGTGCACCAGCTGTAGGCCCCCATCCTGCTCTGGGAGTCCTTCCATTCTCTCAGGTTTCCAGGGAAGCGTTTACTTATTCCCCAGCTGTGTTCTTTGGGTTTTTTTTTTTTTGTTTTTGATTTTGGGGTGATTTTGTTTTTGTTTTTTTTCGAGACAGGGTTTCTCTGTAGCTTTGGAGCCTGTCCTGGCACTATCTCTTGTAGACCAGGCTGGCCTCGAACTCACAGAGATCCGCCTGCCTCTGCCTTCCGAGTGCTGGGATTAAAGGCGTGTGCCACCACTGCCCAGCCCCAGTTGTGTTCTTTGCTGACCAAAGAAAGAGGCCTGACATCATGGATGTGTTTAAAATGTGTGGACCTGGTCAGGTGGTGGTGCACACCTTTAATTCCTGCACTCGGGAGGCAGAATCAGGCAGATCTGAGTTCGAGGCCAGCCTGATCTACAGCGTGGGTTCCAGGACAGCCAGGACCATTACAGAGAAACCCTGTTTTTTTTTAAAAAAAAAGCATGGACTCTCTGGGGGTTTTCATAGGCAAGCATAGCCATCTGTTTAAAAATAATCATTTCTGCTGGGCAGTGGTAGTGCACGCTTTTAATACCAGCACTTGGGAGGTGGGAGGCAGAGGTAGGCAGATATGTGTTCGAGGCCAGCCTGGTCTTCAGCATGAGTTTCAGGACAGCAGTGCTCTATAGAGAAACCTTGACTCAAAAAGAGAAAGGGGGAAAATACTCATTTGTGGTGCTAGGTTGTAGTCCTGGGCCTTGGGCATTTGCTGGCCGAAGACCCTGCTGTTGATGTACACAGCCCCTGGCTTGTTTGCTAGGCTAGTATTTTAATTTCTGTCTTTGAGCTGTGGTCATAAGGGGCAATTCTCTCAGATAGCTGCAGATACTTTTACCTCGGAGCCTTGAGTTTCTGCCCTTGGCTCCTACAGGTTCTGCCTATCCTGTATCCGGCTGGGTGAGCTGAGACAGAAAGAAATGCCCAAGGTCCTGGAGCAGCTTGATGAGGTGGATGGCCGGCTCTACTGCAGCTGTATCACCAAGAATGGTGTTGTCTACCGACTAGGCGACAGTGTATACCTGCCTCCTGAGGCCTTTACCTTCAAGTGAGTGCCCCGTCCGTGGTCCATACCCGTCAGTTGTCTTGGTGATCTTTCCAGCTGCTCCCCTTAAGCTAGTGTTTAGGCCTCTCCTCGTGAAGGTTCTGTCACGCGCTGGTCTTGCTCTAGGCACACTGCCTCGGGCCTTCACCGTCTGAGCTGTGTGTCTGGCTGAGGCCTGCAGTGCTGGACAGTCAGTTCTTGGCTCGGCTCCGCACCTGAGCAGCTCTGAGGTCTTGGCACAGGCTTCCTCCCTGAGTCTTTTTCTCCTTGAAGCTGATGGGATCTCCCTGCCAGAACTCCAGTGCTCTACGCGGGGACTGCTGGATGAGATCTGTGAACATCAGACTCCATGTCGGGAGTCAGGGCATCGTCTCCACCTTTCATCCATTCTACATCCTAAGCGCTAGAACAAGTTGGAATTGCAGCTCGTGTTTCCAAACATAGCTCAGTATCTATAGTCGGAGGATACATTTTCCTAGTGTCTGGTGAAACCTTAAGTCTCCAAATTTGGCTTAGTTGCTGTGACCCATGGAACTAAGGAATGAGTGGATGGTGTTGGGTATTTTACCCAATCTTGAAATGCTCATCTTTGGTGTCCTGTAGGTTGTTCCCTGTGGTGTCATCTACCACATAGAAGCACACCAATTAGGCCACACATAAGCACTCAGGGGTGCCTCTAAGGACTCGAAAGTCCACTGCTAGCCAGAGTGGGAGCCACCTTGGAAGATGACCTCCTGTGTCCTTGTGGGTAGAGTAGCTTTGCCATGAGATGGGCCAAATTCAAGCTTTCTCAGACTCCATCCTTCACATCACATTTGCATCGGTACCCCATAGTCAGGGAAGTGACATCATGTCACTGCGAGTCCTCGAAGTCCGGGGCTCCTCAGAGCACAGTGGTTGTGCTTTTGGCTGACACCTGGGGCGATGGTACCTGTGCCTCTTAGAAGCTGCTGTTTCCCTAGTGCAATGTCCCCTCCTATAACATTTTAACTTGTGTTTGCTGACAGGACCTTGTCACATACAGTCAGTAGTACATGGTGCTACGTGACTGGGAGGTACCTCCAGGTTGGCCTAAAATTTAATTGGTAGCTCAAGCTTACCTGGAACTCCCAAGCCTCCTGTTTCAGTCAGTTTGTTTCCCAAATCCTGGGATGACAAGCATGTGTAGCCACAGCCTCCTGAGCTCTGGGAGCTGAGTAGTATTTTAAACAGATTTCATTTGAAATATCTTTCGTAATTGGTACTAGACTGTACCAACTCATGAGGAATTGGCTCACTCCAACCTGTCATCTGGACTCTTGAGGCCTCGCGCTCAGTTATACCCTTCATTCCTCTCTGCAGCATCAAGCTGGCTAGCCCCTTAAAGCGTTCAAAGAAGGAACCTGTGGACGAGAGCCTGTACCCTGAGCATTACCGCAAGTATTCTGACTATATCAAAGGCAGCAACCTGGATGCTCCTGAGCCCTACCGCATCGGCCGGATCAAAGCAATCCACTGTAGCAAGAAGAACGGCAAGGCCAACGAAGCAGACATCAAGATCAGGCTCAACAAGTTCTACAGGTCCGTGTGGGTTCTGCCTGCTGGGAGGGATGGCTGCTTCTGGTTATTCTGGGGGCATGCGTGTATTACATAATTGTGGCTTTGGTGGGGGGAGTGTAGGTGTGGCTAAGTTGGGAGCCTGTGTCTAGCATGTGAGGTACTGTGGGCTCCAATTCAACCTGCAAGAAACAAAAGCTGCAAAGTGGCAGAGAGTGTGTCCTGGTTTGTCTCGGTGCTTTGCCCAAACCAGTCTCCTGTTCTGGTCTCCCACCACTCTCAATCCCTCTGTTCTGCACCTTTACTGGTTCTGGGTTTGTTTTTTCCAGCCCTTGGCTTTACTAAACACTCCACATACACTTTATGTACTTGTGCATGCACTCATGAAAGTATGGCTTCTTTGTTTGAAGGCAAGCAGTAGAAAGGGGGCTACGGTGAAAGAAAACTGGCCCAGATGACCTGTATGTGCTTGTTTTACCAGCGTACCTAGAACTTGAGATCCCCCTGTATCAGCATCCCACATACTAGGATAATAGGCACCTGTTACTACACCTGATTTTTCTGGAGTCTTTGTAATGATCAACGTGGTTAGAAAAGAATGGGGCACTCAGCATTGACGGTCAGGATGAAGCAGAGCATCCCTGATCTGATTCCCGGGAATTCCATTCCTGCTGTGGGGTTGGGTCCAAGTAAGGGTGGTGGTCACCATGCTGATGGAACTGGATGTGTGATCTTTCCGTGATGCTGTTTATAGATTGAGCCAAACCAAGTACTCAAATTATACAGCTGACCTCTCTTACAGGCTACCTCAATGTTACTTAATGCCATGTAAGGGCTGGAGAGATGGCTCAGTGCTTCAGATTTGATAAGTTTAATTCCCGGCACTTAGACAATTTTGAGCCACCATGTCTTTAACTCCAGTTCCACGGGATTCGATGCCCCCTTCTGGCCTCCATGGGCACTGTACTCACCTGTTGCACTGACATACAAGCCTGCAGAGCGCCCATACACACTAAATAAGAATGAATAAATCCTTTTTAAAATGCTGTCTAAGGTGTCCTGTGGAGACTGGGTTGGTAGTTGTCTGTCTATAGTCCCAGCACTTGAGGTGTTGTGGCAGGAGAATCGCTGAGTTGGAGGTCAGCCTGGGAAGCACTGTCTCAGAAAATAAAGGCCTTGAGGTATGAGGTGTACAAGACTGACAAGATCCCTATTGTCTCACTCAACTCCCCAATTGCTGGTTCCAGGCATTGCAGATGAGGGTGCTTTGACCTGTGATTATAAACTTGTGGTAAAGTAATACTTACCTGGTGTCCGCTTTACAGGCCTGAGAACACCCACAAATCCACCTCGGCAACCTACCATTCAGACATCAACCTGCTGTACTGGAGTGACGAGGAAGCGGTGGTGGACTTCAGTGATGTGCAAGGCCGCTGTACTGTGGAGTACGGGGAAGACCTGCTTGAAAGCATCCAGGATTACTCACAGGGGGGCCCTGACCGCTTCTACTTCCTTGAGGTGGAGCCAGACTTCAGGGGCAAATGTGCGAGAGTGGGGTGGGGCTCAGTGATAGGCTGCAGAGGGCTAGACTTGGGCCTGGGTTTTTCTTAGGGTAGGAGATACGAGGTAGACTAAGGAAGCAGCTGGTGTGCACTGGTTTGGTTTTTGTCTGTTTTCAGATAGGGTCTCACTATACATTTATATAGCCCTGAAACTCCATCTGTAGACCAAACTGGCCTTGAACTGGCAGATCCACTGAGATTAAAGGCTTGTGGTACCTGCCCCACCCAACCTATATAGTCTTTTGGTTTTTCAAGATAGGATTTCTCTGTGTATCCCTGAACTGTTTCTGTAGACAGGGCTGGCCCCGAACTTAGAAACCCACCTGCCTCTAACTCACTGGCATTAAAGGCATGTGCCACCACCACCTGGTTTCTATGTAGAACCTTAGGAGTAGGATTTTAACTTTAAAAGAAAACAAGGCAGCTGGGGATATGGCTTGATCCAGTAGAACTCTTGCCTAACATGCACAAAGCCCTGGGTTGGGAGGCAGGATTGGGTGTTCAGAAGAAGATTGGTGTTGGGTGCCCAAGGCATAGGGCACATTACTTAACAGAGCTGCGTGCCCATGTCAGCACATGACACAGGCCTGTGATAGCAGGTGGTTCTGGAGTTCAGTGCTTAGCTTTTGCTTTTCTGGGTTTGGTTTGGTTTTTGTTGTTGTTGTTTTTGTTTTCCAAGACAGTATTTTTGTATATAACAGTCCTGACCGTCCTGGAACTCGCTATGTAGACCAGGCTGACCTCGAACTCACACAGCGCCACACAGGAACCAAAAATCTACGAAGAAACCCTGTCTCGAAAAACTTAAAAAAAAAAAAAAATTTTTTTTTCTTTGTAGCCCTGGCTGCTCTAGATTTAAGAGTAAAAATTGAGAGTGTAACATTTTACTAACACCACTAATATTTATCTGACGGACTGTTTTGAAGGCCTCTACCAACCATACTTAGGGTCTTGGTATGTGTTGGGAAGGTCCCTCTCTTTGGGAAGAGTCTCCATCTCTTGTGACCAGGTAGTGGCCATGGTTTTGAGAAAGGAGCCAAGATTCTCTTGTACTAGACCCATTTGAGTACCTGGAGCTTGGCTCTTCAATGTTGTGTTAAGTGTCCATTTTTTTTGTGTGCATGTTTATGTGACATTGGACAGCAGGCTCCCATAATGCTCTCCCTTTCCTTCGAATGTATGCTGTGGGTGCTTTAAGTAGCAGGTGTTGGTGCAGACCATGAGAGGGTTATTAGTAATTTTAGACAGCCCTGTGGTGTGGGGTGGCCTCAGTCTCAGCACCATGACCAGCTGGCTGCAGTCTTATCTCTTTCCAATAAGATCAAATTTTGTTGGTGGCTGCTTGGCTGTGGTCCTCCTAGGGAATAAGATTATCAGACCAAGTTCTTAAGATGGGGGAGGGGTCCATGCATTTCTTCACTAATATGGCTCATCTCTGTGCAGGCCTACAATGCAAAGAGCAAAAGCTTCGAAGACCCTCCAAACCACGCCCGCAACCCTGGGAATAAAGGGAAAGGGAAGGGGAAAGGTGTGTCCCATCTGTTACTCCCCTGTATGCATGGTTTTCATGAGACAAGGTTGCATGTTGTCCAAGCTAGCCCGGAACCCTGAAGTTTCCTGACTCAACCTCTCAAATTCTGCCCATGTTTTGGAGGCTGAATCGGGAAGGTCTCCCAAGAGGCTGCTCTTAAGTCACAAAGACAAGGTTTCCTGAAAAAAGCCTCTGAGGAGAGCCCTCTGGTGGGCCCTTCCCACAGCTGATGTCCTGTTCCTCCTTCAGGGAAAGGGAAGGCAAAGAGTCAGGTGTCGGAGCCCAGAGAGCCCGAGACAGCCATCAAGTTGCCCAAGCTCCGGACTCTGGATGTGTTTTCTGGCTGTGGAGGGTTGTCAGAAGGATTCCACCAAGCAGGTGGGTACTGATTGTGCTGACTATGGCCTGGCTGGGCAAGGCGAGGCGGCCATGGCATGTCTGAGCAAATGAAAACAACAAACCTCTGCTCTCTGTCCCCCAGGCATCTCTGAGACGCTGTGGGCCATTGAGATGTGGGACCCAGCAGCCCAGGCATTCCGCCTGAACAACCCGGGCACCACGGTGTTCACAGAGGACTGCAATGTGCTGCTTAAGTTGGTCATGTCTGGCAAGGTGACCAACTCCCTGGGCCAGAGGCTGCCGCAGAAGGGCGATGTGGAGATGCTCTGTGGTGGACCACCGTGCCAAGGTTTCAGCGGCATGAACCGTTTCAACTCCCGTACTTACTCCAAGTTCAAAAACTCCCTGGTAGTCTCCTTCCTCAGGTAAGCATGGACAACCCTCTGTCATTTGCTGTCTGGGGGCGACTCTCGGCTACATGCGGCTTTGTGGGAGGGAGCCCCTCTCTGGTGGGAGATGCCTAGGGTCTGTGAGAGACTGACCTTTGTCCTTCCTGCCTCACAGCTACTGCGACTACTACCGGCCACGGTTCTTCCTGCTGGAGAACGTCAGGAACTTTGTGTCCTTCAAGCGCTCCATGGTGCTGAAGCTCACGCTGCGCTGCCTGGTCCGCATGGGCTACCAGTGCACCTTTGGTGTGCTGCAGGTGGGCATCACACAGCAGGCAGTGCGGTCACCTGGACTGCTGCCCCCATCCCTAACCGGGAGAGTTTTCAGGCCTGCTGGGCAGCAGAGGGCTGCGTGATCACTAGTGTGTTGGTGAGGATAGTAAATCTGAGTTTGACACCAGCCTGATCTACAGAGCGATTTCTAGCACAGCTAGAGCTGCAAAGAAACCCTACCTTCTTCCCCCCCTCACCCCAAGACAGGGTTTCTCTGTAGCTTTGGAGACTGTCCTGGAACTAGCTCTTGTAGACCAGGTTGTTGACCTCAAACTCAGAGATCCGCCTGCCTCTGCCTTCCGAGTGCTGGGATTAAAGACGTGCACCGCCACTGCCCAGCCTAAGAACCCCTGTCTTAAAAGAAGAAAAAACATGGGGTAACCAGGTATGGTGGCACAGGCCTGTCATTCCAGTCTTAAAAGGCTGAAGTAGACGATCATGGATTCAAGGCCAATGTCTCAAGATTAAGAGCTGGACTGTGGCTAAGTGTAGTGCACTCACAAATAACACATTGGTAACTGCACATTTGCCAAAAGTAAGCAGGGGTTGGCTGGGGCCCAGTTGGTAGAGAACTTAGTAACCTTCGGTAAGCCTGGGTTCCTTTCCCATCACCACTAGCCCAAATATGGTCGCACACACCTGTCATCCCAACAACTAGGCAGTGGGTAGGTGAAGGATCAGGACTTTAAGATGTCATCTTTGTCTACATAGCAAGTTTGTGGCCAGCCTGGGCTGCATGAAACCTTGATTCCAAACTCAAACATCCAATGGGTGCTGAAGTCACAAGAGCCCGCATGGGGCAAGTGCTGCATTCCCACCCCTTGCCTGTAGCCAGGCTTGCTCATCAGCAGGCCTGTGACTGTCAGGGAGTGGGGGGCACCTGGCTCCCTGTTGTCCTTACCACTTCTGCAGTGTTCCCTAAGCGGCTGCCAGTGAAAGATAAAAGTGGCTCCACAGCAGAACCTGAGATTCTGAGAATCCAAGTCAAATTTGGGATTGGGGCTTTCCAGTTGGTCACCCAGAGGTCCTGCCATCCCCTTCAAACCCATGAGTTGCTGTGAGAAGAGGGGAAAGACAAAAACAGGTGGTGGGTTAATATTTTGGGGGGCTTAGCTTGACAGAATTGGGGTGGCAGGGAGTTTACAAAGACAAGTGACTAATTCTGGAAATTCAAATTATTGTAGTCTTAAGGATTGGGAATTTTGCAAATGGCGTGGCCCTGGCTGACAAGCGAGGCTGCTCTTGTTGGTCAGTTGCACTGTCGACTTGATGAGTTGTAGATGGTTCTCAGCACAGAGACCAGCTAGGCAGACACTCTACCTGACACCACCTGTCTCCATTCCCCTCTTAAAGGCTGGACAGTATGGTGTGGCCCAGACGCGGAGACGGGCCATCATCTTGGCTGCAGCCCCAGGAGAGAAGCTGCCTCTGTTTCCAGAGCCTCTGCATGTGTTTGCGCCCCGTGCTTGCCAGCTGAGTGTTGTGGTGGATGACAAGAAGTTTGTTAGCAACATCACCAGGTAGGAGCTGAACTCGGCCCACCAAGTGTGGGACAGGCAGTAGGTCATGACTCCTGGGTCACTGGGTTTTGTGCCAGGCTCTATGTGGAAGCTCAGTGCTATTGCAAGTCTGTGCCATTCCAGCCTCAAGCTCTGCCTTGTTGCAGGCAGCTGGCTTGAGTAGAGCACATTACTACAGCTGCCCCTCGCATCCTGAAATCCAGCAGAGACTGCCTGCATGATATCTAAGAAGGCACCCTCTGCTGCAGGTTGAACTCGGGTCCCTTCCGAACCATCACGGTGCGGGATACCATGTCTGACCTCCCTGAGATTCAGAATGGAGCCTCGGCACCTGAGATTTCCTACAATGGAGAGCCACAGTCCTGGTTCCAGAGGCAGCTGCGGGGCTCACACTACCAGCCCATCCTCAGGGATCATATCTGCAAGGTAGCGGTTCCTAGCTGCCCAGCTAACTTAAACCCGAAATAATCACACAAACTATTAATAAATCAACTGCTTGGCCCATTAGCTCTAGCTTCTTATTGGCTAACTCATATTAATTTAACCCATTTGTTAATCTGTGTATCGCCATGTGGCTGTGGCTTACTGGGTAAAGTTCCCAGCATCTATCTCTCTGATTCCGCCTTCTCCCAGGATTCGGTTCCGTCTTCCCCACCTACCTAAGTTCTGCCCTGCTGTAGGTCCAAAGCAGTTTCTTTATTCATCAATGGTAATCCCACATCTCCTTTCCTTTTCTGTTTAAATAAAAAGGAAGGCTTTAACTTTAGCATAGTAAAATTACATAAAACATATATGAACCTCCCACACCACCCTGAGTCTGATGCTTCCTGGGGTCTTGCCTGGCCCAACTTCTCTCTGGGCTTACTGCAGGCTCAACATCTCGGGTCTCCCACCCCCATAGCCAGTGTGTCATCTTCAGGTGGTATTGGAGCAGCAAGCATCCGAGTGCCTCCCCCAATACACCCTCTGATCGCTCTTCCGTATGGACTAATACACTGGGCTGCACCTTTTGTGTGCTTCCCTGGCTGACCCCACACTGGACCCTTGTCCTATGCATTTTTCTCGGATGTCCCTCTAGGCGTGCCCTTGGCTCCATTCTTATGTGGTCGGCTCTTAGAGCTAGGGCTGGGTAGCTGTCTTCTCCTGATAGGATCTGAGCCTCTGGTTCCCTTTTGTGCTTCCTGACCTGGGTTTTAGCTGGGATTCCCTGTGTTCTAGGACATGAGCCCATTGGTGGCTGCCCGCATGCGGAACATTCCACTGTTCCCAGGATCGGATTGGCGTGACCTGCCCAATATAGAAGTGCTGCTGACAGATGGCACTACGACCAAGAAGCTGCGCTACACCTTCCACGACAAGAAGAATGGCCGCAGCAGCACTGGTGCAATGCGTGGGGTCTGTTCCTGTGCAGAAGGTGGGACCCCAGGCTTTGATCATCCCACTTTCACTCACTGTCTCCCACAAACGTGGATTCCATGACTACAGCCCTGTGTGGTCTGGCCGCTTAGCTTCCTAGGGCTCCCTAGCAGTCCCTACTTGACACACCTGCTTGTTAACCCAGGGGCCCTGGCCACGCCTGGGTGCTACTAACTAAATGGGTGCCAGAGGGGGGTTAAACAGTTGTGCCTCAGCAAAGGGGTACCAGATGCTCTGTGCCTGGATTAGGCACCATCAGAGCGCGTCCCTCCCCTCCCCCCCCCCGCCCCGGAAGCCCCTTTGCAGAGGTAAGTGCCCCAGAGAGTCTGAGTCTCCCTGTGGCCTGGCACCAGCCCTGGCTATAGCACAGTATTCTGTTGCAGCTGGCAAGTCCTGCGACCCCACGGCCAGGCAGTTCAACACCCTCATCCCCTGGTGCCTGCCGCACACTGGGAACCGGCACAACCACTGGGCCGGCCTCTATGGGCGCCTGGAGTGGGATGGCTTCTTCAGCACCACTGTCACCAACCCTGAGCCCATGGGCAAGCAGGGCCGTGTGCTCCACCCAGAGCAGCACCGGGTGGTGAGCGTGCGGGAGTGTGCCCGCTCCCAGGGCTTTCCGGACACCTACCGGTTCTTCGGCAACATCCTGGACAGACACCGGCAGGTTAGCCCAGCACCAGAGCTTGTTGCCAAGCGGCCTCAGCTCTCATGTAGGGACTGGGGCCCAGGGCTTGTGAGTCCGACTGTGTCACTGAGAGTGTGGGTCAGCAGCAGCAACACAATAGCGCAATAGCACAAATGTCATTCCCAGGCTGGCTATCCCTAGTTAGGAGGTACAGCAGAAAGCCCGGCCCGGCCTGGCCTGGGCTCCATACAGACCAGTCCCATGCTCCCTCAGGCCCTTGTTTGGCTCATAGTGGGAATAACAGTGGGCTTGGGAGTCTGTTTTGCTTCTAGATTTTCCTAAAGCCTTTAAAAGCTTACTGTCGGCTAGACGTGGTGGCTCACACCTTTAATCCCAGCACTGGAGAGGCAGAAGCAGGTTGATCTGAGTTCCCAGCCAGCTTGGTCTGTTTAGAGAGACCCCGTCTTGAAACAGAGTAAACAAAGAACTCCCTGTTAGTGGACTGTGGGTCTGAGGGCATCACAGTGGGAGGCCTGTGCCACTTGAGTAGACTGAGTCCCCAATGTCCAGGTCACTGTCCTGCCTTGGTCAGAGCTGAGGCAGGACAGTGACACCCAGTGACAATCTGGTGTTGCCTCTTTCCCTCCCACAGGTGGGTAACGCCGTGCCACCACCACTGGCCAAAGCCATTGGCCTTGAGATAAAGCTCTGTATGCTGGCCAGAGCTCAGGAGATGGCCTCAGGTAGGTGCCACCTTCCTCTAGGCCCTGGGACTTGGGCACAGCCCCAGCTCTACATGAGGGCAGAGTAGTGGAAGGGAGGGCTGACCGACATGGTCAGCAGCCTCCTGCACGTCAGCTGCTGCAAGTTCTCCAGCCGTGAGCTTGCATGCCACTGTGTGCTCAGGGTAACTTCTGCTTTCCTCTCTTCAGCTGCAGTTAAAAAGGAGGAGACTGCCACGACGGAATAGTCCTGCTCTCGCCCAGAGCCCCATATGCACTGATGTTTTTAACTGTCGAGCCCCAGCATTTGAAATGTTGTGCACAGTGTCTGTGGCCATGGCTGACACTAAGCTGTTTGTGAGGTTGCTTTGTGACCAAGCCGTGCAGTACTTTGTGCATTCTGGATTTTAAAGTTTTTTTGGTTTTTAATTCTGTATTCTATCAGATCTGCCACTGCAGGTGGCAAACAAGACTTGATGTAGTTTTTATATGTTGTAATATTTCTTCAAATAAAGCGCTTCTATAAAGCACCCAGGTAGTGACTGGTTTCTCTCACTGCTTCCCCACCAGCACGGGGGGAAAGGACCTCTGGCTTGAAGGCGTACGTGGAGGTACGGGATACATTTCTGTGACTCAGTTTTGGACAGTGAGAGGCAAATGGAACTTTCTAATAAGGCTTTCCAGAAAGCCTCTTAAGAAAATGGTCTTGGGGGCTTGGGAGTTTAAGGCTCAGAGTTTAAGAGTACCGTTCCCAGCAACCACATGGTGGCTCAAGCATCCATAGTGAGATCTTGTGCTCTTGTGTGCAGGCACACATGCAGGCAGAACACTGTATATAATAAATAAGTAAATCTTAGCCAAAATCATTTTTCTTTTATTTATCTTCGTGGCTACTTTACCCTTTTGTTTTGGAGTTGACTGTTGACTGTGGTGTCTGCTAACGCGCAGCCATTCTGTGATCATGAGGACATCATACCTGGATGGATACAAGGTGAGAGGAGGAGCCACGGCTGAGCTGCCCCCCCAAACCCTACCTGTCTGCCCTTACGCAGAGCTCCAGTTGGCTTAAGACCTGCCTGGGTGGTCTGACTTGATGCACTGATTCTATGTGAACAGAACTTCAGTTTATCCTTAGGAAATGTCAACTGTAAAATGCAAATATGTTTATCACATTTACCCTTCACTTCATGAGTCACAAATGTGCCAAGGCCAAGGGGCAAAGTGACTCAACCCCTCAGGAGCAAACAAGTACGACCTGAACTTCTGAGAGCATCCTGTAGCCCTGCTCATCTGTGTCAGAAATGTCTGCGGAAACTTCAGTCACTGGGCATACCTTTTTCTTTTTGTTTTGTAACCACGTCTGACCACCATGTTCACTCTGTAGCTCTGGCTGGCATAGTAATTGTGACAGTACCTCTGCCTCTGCCTTCCAAGTAGTGCTGGTGTACTGTACTAAATCTATCAGTAATCTTCAGGCCTCACTAAGTAGCCTAGGCTAGTTTGGAGCTCAGTCCTTCCTCACCTACCCCACACCCCGTGTTTGTAGCTGTGCCACCACACCCGGCTAGGATAATTGGAGGTGGTGCAATTCTGTATGAATGGAAGCCAATGCCTCTTGTTACTGTCTTTCAACAACTCCATGGGCCGTTTTCCCTGGAAAGTGAAGGTGCAAGGGTCACCTCCGTGTTGCTTTCTTGTAATGGACGATACAAGCTGCCTCTTCCACACATACTGGCCTAGCTCAGGTGTGCAGAGTCCCAGGTGGGCTGCGTGGCTGAGCCCCGGACATTCCTCTCTTCAGAGCTCGTGTTCAGGCTTTGTTTCCAGGAACAGAAACCAGAAGTCTAGGATCCCTGCTCGGAGCAGTGCCAGATAGTTTGAGTTTGGCGGTGTCATAGCTTGGGTTGGCTTTGATCCTGCTTGCACTAACACCTCTAACTTACAGGGCACTGGGGATAGAACCCATGGTGGGCAAGCACACTACCAGCAGATCCAAATCCCCAGCTCTATAAATTTTTCTAAACTGGGCAGTGGTGGTGCACACCTTTTAATCTCAGCATTTGGGAGGCAGAGGCAGGCATATCTGAGTTCAAGACCAACCTGGTCTACAGAGTGGGTGCCAGGCCAGCTAGGGCTACAGAGAGAAACCCTCGACACCTTTGAGAGTACACTCTTCCACCTGTGTGTGGGCCTAGGGACTCGGTTGCCAGGCTTGCACGTCAAGCACTCAACCACAGTTATCTTGCCCCAGAATAGGGTTTTTTGTTTTTTGGTTTTTATCTTAACTATGTAGCCCCATGTCTGTCTTTCCTATTAACAAGGTGACATCATGACCAAAGCCACTTATAGAACACTTAGTTGGGGGCTTGTTTCCAGTTTCAGAGAGTCTGTGATCATCATGGCAGGGCAGCAGGCAAGCATGGTGCTGGAATGGTAGCTGAGAACTTAGATTTGATCCACACTGGACCTGGAGTGACATTTTGAAACATCAAAGCCCATCCCCACTGACACACCTCTTCTGTGGGACAATGGTAGACTTGCCACTTGTAATGGTTTAATAAAACTCGATTGTCTAGTAGCCGGGCAGGAAGTATATGCGGACCGACCAGAACAGGAGAATTCTGGGAAGAGGAAAGGCTGAGTCTGCAGTCGTCACCCAGACGCAGAGGAAGCAAGATGAGAACGCCTCACTGATAAAGGGTACCAAGCCATCAGGGAGGCTAACACAGGCAAGAATTATGGGTTAATTTAAGATGTAAGAGTTAGCTAGAAATGTGCTTAAGCTACTGGCCAAACAGTATTACAATTAATATAGTTGGTTTTTTTTTTTTTTTTTTTTTTTTTTTTTGGTTTTTCGAGATGGTTTCTCTGTGGTTTTGGAGCCTGTCCTGAACTAGCTCTTGTAGACCAGGCTGGTCTCGAACTCACAGAGATCCGCCTGCCTCTGCCTCCCAAGTGCTGGGATTAAAGGCGTGCGCCACCACCGCCCGGCTCAATTAATATAGTTTTGTGTGATTATTTTGGGTCTATGTGGCCAGGAACAAATGAGCAACCTCTGTCAACATACCTCCAATAAGCCTGCACTTTCTAATCCTTTCCAGACAGTTCCACCAGCTAGGGACCAAGCATTCAAATATATGAGCCCATTCTCAAACCACTGCACCCTGGCTGGCCTGGAGCTCTGTATAAACCAGGTTGACCACAGAAGATCCGCCAGCCCCTGCCTCCTAAGCACAGCATCGTAGATGTGCTATACACCTGGACAGTTTTTAATTGCATTTTTGGGGGGTAGGGGTTGAAACAGGGCCCCACTATGTAGCCCTGACTAGCCTGAAAACTCACCATATAGACCAGACTGGTCTCGAACTCAGATCTGTTTGCCTCTCCCCTCTAAGTGCTGGGACTAAAGGTGTGTGTTACCATGCTCAACTGTTGCAGGGTATTTATTGTGCCAGCGTGTCCTTGTGTTCTCTGGTGCACACAGAGACTTCAGAGGACAACCTGGAGAATCTCCTTCCGCATTGTGCTTAGCGGCTGAGTCACCTAGACCACTTGAGAATAGTCTTTGTGAACCAGTGAACTTGTCTTCAGCATTAGAGAAGTCATTAAAGAGGAACAGTGCCAAGCCCTTTCCTCCCTTCCTGCCAATTGTCCCTAAGTATAACTTGTTTATCATACCTCCTTTTTTTTTTTAAATAAGGGCAAGGTCTTTTTTAAAAATATTTATTTATTATGTATACAATATTCTGTCTGTGTGTATGCCCTCTGGCTAGAAGACGGCACCAGACCCCATTACAGATGGTTGTGAGCCACCATGTGGTTGCTGGGAATTGAACTCAGGACCTTTGGAAGAGCAGGTAATGCTCTTTAACCTCTGAGCCATCTCTCCAGCCCCCATACCTCTTGAGGAAACTTGTGTCCACTAACCAAAACTATTGAACATAGAGGTGGAGGCTGGAGAGACAACACGGAGTTAAGAGTACTGTCTGCTTTTTTTTTTTTTTTTTTTTTTTTTAAATTTTCAAGACAGGGTTTCTCCGTAGCTTTTGGTTCCGGTCCTGGAATTAACTCTTATAGACCAGGCTGGCCTCGAACTCACAGAGATCCTCCTGCCTCTGCCTCCCAAGTGCTGGGATTAAAGGCGTGTGCCACCACCGCCTGGCCTGTCTGCCCTCGTTTCAGTGGCGTGAAAGCCTGGTTATGGCTGATCACCACTTGCTCTCAGTATCCTGAGCAGCCTCAATCTTCACCTGCCTCCCGCCAGGTCAGATGCTCTCGAGGCCTCTTTTTTGTTTTCTTGGGACAGGGTCTCATTCTGTAGTCAGTTCAAAGAGCTTTGAACATGAAGACGTCCTGCTTCTTTGACCTGAGTGTGGGATCGTTGGTGTGAGCAATGGCCTGAGATAGTTCGTCATGGTGTTCTGAGACAGGTTTCACTTTGTAGCTCAGGCTAGCCTGGAGTTCATTTGTGTAATCCAGGATGATCACAAGCTGGTATTAATCCTTCTACCTCAGACTCTCTTCCAGTGCTGGGGTTACAGGTATGAGTCACCATTCCTAGCTGCGTGTTTTTGTCTGTTCCAAAGGATTCCCCTAGTGTATGGCAGAGGACTGAGCAAAGCATCACCAGCAGATGCAGCCTCTTTGTTTTGTTGTTTTTGTTTTGGGGTCTGTTTTTTTTTTCTTCCTTAAATTATTTATTTATTTATTTATTTATTTATTTATTTATTTATTTATTATGTATATAGTGTTCTGTCTGCATGTAAGCCTGCACCAGATCGTTGTGAGCCACCATGTGGTTGCTGGGAATTGAACTCAGAACCTTTGGAAGAGCAGGCAATGCTCTTAACCGCTGAGCCATCTCTCCAGTCCTGGGTTTTGGTTTTTCGAGATAGGATTTCTCTGTAGCTTTGGAGGCTGTCCTGGAACTCGCTCTTCGCTCTGTAGACCAGGCTGGCCTCAAACTCACAGAGATCTGCCTGCCTCTGCCTCCTGAATGCTGGGACTAAAGCGTGCATCACCACCGCCCAGTGTAGCAAATACCTAGAAGTGGGTGGAATGCCACAGGATCCTAGACATCATCAAAACCCCTGTAAATGCCGCAGAGTTATATTCTCCTTCTGAGATAAAGTCTCCTGTAGACTCATTAGGTAGCTGAGGCTGGTCTTGAATCCCTAATCTTCCTGCCTTCACTTCTGGAGTGCCTATAGATAAAGTGTCCCGTGTCCCGTGGTTCGAAAGGCAGCCAGGTGTGGAGTCAAAAAGCTCAAGCCTCAAATCTGCCTCCTCAAATACAAATCACAGTGCCAAGATGACGGTGAGCTTCAGCCAGGGTGAAGGGAAAGGCCTTCAGCGGCCATGGAAGAGGATGGCTCAGTGGCTAAACACTCGCAGCCAATCCTAATGGCCTGAGTTAGAGCTCTGGTACCCAGACGATGGAAGACGAGAACCCACTCCTGAAACGTGTTTTCTGATCTCCACACAAGTGCACACAAGATAAAAAACAAACAAAAAAGTTAAAAAAAAAAAAAGACAAAACACCAAACCTTTAAGGGTAGGGTGTGGAAGACACCTTTAATCCTGCACTCAGAAGGAATGTGGATCTCTATGAGTTTGAGACCAGCCTGGTCTACACAGTGATATCTTTTTTTTTTTTTTTTTTTTTAAAAGGCTGAGCATGATGGTGCCTGCCTTTAATCCCCCCACTCAGGGGACAGAAACAGGTGGATCTCTGTGAGTTGCAGGCCAGCCTGCTCTACAGAGCTAGTTCTGGGACAACCAGGGCTACACAGAGAAACTCTGTCTCAAAAAAGCCCCAAAACGCCGGGCGGTGGTGGCGCACGCCTTTAATCCCAGCACTTGGGAGGCAGAAGCGGATCTCTGGGAGTTCGAGACCAGCCTGGTCTACAAGAGCTAGTTCCAGGACAGGCTCCAAAACCACAGAGAAACCCTGTCTCGGAAAACCAAAGGGGAAAAAAAAAAGCCCCAAAACACAACAAAAACCAAAAAGCTAACTCAGCAAGGTGTGTGCCACAAGGCTGGAAGCAGCAGCGCTCCTCACGGCCTCCGCTTCACTTCGCGTCGCCAAGCTCCTGCCATAAGTTCCGGCCCTAACTCCCCTCGCTGAAGGACTACAAGCAGTAAGGTAAAATGAACATTTTCCTTCCTAAGTTGCTTTTGGTTATGGTGTTTATCATAGAAACCCCACTAAGACAGCTTTCCCATCATGCACTGGGCTCCATCCCTAGCCCTGAATAAACCAGTTGTGGTGCAGTTTGCCAGTCATTCCAGCACTGGGGAGGTGGAGGCAGGAGGATCATAGCTTGATATCAGTCTGGGCTATGCAAGACTCTGCTCCCCAGGAAAAGAGCAAAACTATTTATCTGACGCTTTTCACTATACGGTGCAAGCGGTGTTTGCACACTCACGGCTCCTGCCTCGGCCTCCAGAGTGCCCAGGGGCAGGCGTGTGCCCTGACGCCTCACTGCGCAGCCTTCTCACGTTCTAGATTTGCATACAGTTTGCTCAGAAGGTAAACTGCTAGGAAAAATCTTAGCAGCACCATATGTTTGTACTCTTACGTTTATTGTTATTTTATGTGTGCGGGTGTTTATATGTGTGTGGGTGTTTATATGTGTGCGGATGTTTGTATGTGCGTGGGTGTTTGTATGTGTGCGGGTGTTTGTATGTGCGCGGGTGTTTGTTTATATGTGTGCGGGTGTTTATATATGCGCGGGTGTTTGTATGTGTGCGGGTGTTTGTATGTGTGTGGGTATTTGCTGTACGTGTGTCAGTGCACCATGTGCCCGCCTGGTGCCTGTAGAGGTGAGGTCACTGGGCTTCCTGGAACTAGAACTCCGGCCAACCATTTGTGTTCTGGGAATGGAATCCAGGTCGGCAGAAAGAGCAGCCAGCGACCTTAATCACTAAGTCAACTCTTTTTTTTTTTTTTAAAGATTTTTTATTTATTATGTATACAATATTCTGTCTGCATGTACACCTCCAGGTTAGAAGAGGGCACCAGATCTCATAGATGATTGTGAGCCACCATGTGGTTGCTGGGTCTTGAACTCAGGACCTCTGGAAGAACAAACACTGCTCTTAACCTCTGAGCCATCTCTCCAGCCCACCCCTTTTTTTAAATAGTATTTAAAAAAATTTTATGATTTATTTATCTTTATTTTATGTGCATTGGTGTGAAGGTGTCAGATCCCCTGGAACTGGAGTTACAGACAGTTGTGAGCTGCCATGTGGGTGTTGGGAATTGAACCCGGGTCCTCTGGAAGAGTGCTGAGAATTGAACTCAGGACCTCTAGAGAGATCAGCCAGTGCTCTTAACCAATGAGCCATTTCTCCAGACCCTGAGTCAACTCTTTCCACTTAAATTTTGTTTTAAAATTTTTCCATTTGAAGCTGAACGTTGGTGGCACACACCTTTAATCCCAGCACTCAGGAGGCAGAGGCAGGAGGAGCTCTGTGAGTTCGAGGCCAGCCTGGTCTACAGAGTGAGTTCCAGGACAGGCTCCAAAGCTACAGAGAAACCCTGTCTCGAAAAACTAAAAAGGAAAAAAAAAAAAAAGACGACACCAATAGAGGGGCTGGAGAGATGGCTCAGAGGTTAAGAGCACTGGCTGCTCTTCCAAAGGTCCTGAGTTCAATTCCCAGCAACCACATGGTGACTCACAACCATCTGTAATGAGATCTGGTGCCCTCTTCTGGCCTGCAGGCACACATGCAGACAGAACAGAACACTGTATACATAATAAATCTTTTTTTAAAACAAGTTTAAAAAAGAAGATGACACTGGTAGAGCTTGCAGGATGTCTTTGCAGCTGAGGAGACTGTGCCAAGCCTGAAGACCTGGGCTTAATCCCCAGGACCCACACAATGTGGACAGAGAGATCTCCTGCAAATTGTCCTCTGACCTCCACTTGTGTGCTGTGGCACAAGCATGTGTGTGGTGTCTTCAAACCACACATGCACATACACACAGAGATTATATAACAAAACCTAGAATGCTACAGAGAAAAGAAAGAGTAGCCCAGGAGGCCAGAGAAATGATGCCCTAGCATAGACAAAGGGGTTCGTTCTGAGTCTGATTTTTCCAAAGCAAATCCAAAATGTTGGCATCCTCCAAACAGTATGGAGCAAGAGCCTTCTTCGTCTTTTTTTTTTGGTTTTCCTGACAGTGTTTCTCTGTGCACATCTGTGTAACAGTCCAGGCTGTCCTGGAACTCGCTCTGTAGACCAGGCTGGCTCTGAACTCACAGAGATCCGCCTGCCTCTGCTTCCCTAGTGCTGGGATTAAAGGCCTGGGCCACCAATGTCTGGCAAGAGCCTTCTTGACACACAACCATGGTCCCATCTATTTGGGAATTACTTGCATTCAGGAGTTCAGAGGCAAGGCTGGGCAACACAGCAAAAGACTCCAGGGTTTTAGTTTTGGAGACAGAGTCTCATGTAGAGAAGGCTAGCCTGGAATCCAGGAGGTGGCTGAAACTGGTCTTGAACTCAGGATCTTCCTGCCTCCACTTCCCCTACTTGAGGATTTCTGGTAGCTGAAAACCCTAGTACTGTTAGAGGGAGAGAACCAGCCAGCCTTGGGCGTGGTGATTTCATTTTGGTATTCCCAGCACTTGCCAGGGTGAGGTGGAAAGATTGCTAGGAGTTTGTGCCTGGCTGCAGTACACCAGGAGTTTGAGGCAAGCCTCGGGTTCAAGGTCAACCGGGGTGTAGTGTGCAGGCCTATAATTTCAGGCCTTTGGAGGTTGAGGCAGGAGACTGGCGGAATTACTGGCTATCCTAGCTGTAGAGTGAGACCCTAACTTCTAGTCCCATCACCCATAAAAAGGATAAAAAAGATTTTTAAGAAGTTCTGGAGGGCCGGGCGGTGGTGGCGCACGCCTTTAATCCCAGCACTTGGGAGGCAGAGGCAGGTGGATCTCTGTGAATTCGAGACCAACCTGGTCTACAGAGCTAGTTCCAGGACAGGCTCCAAAACCACAGAGAAACCCTGTCTCGAAAAACAAAACAAAACAAAACAAAACAAAAAAAAGAAGTTCTGGAGGGCCAGGCGGTGGTGGCGCACGCCTTTAATCCCAGCACTCGGGAGGCAGAGGCAGGAGGATCTCTGTGAGTTCGAGACCAGCCTGGTCTACAAGAGCTAGTTCCAGGACAGGCACCAAAGCTACAGAGAAAAACCAAAACCAAAACCAAAACAAAAAAACAAACAAAAAACAAAATCAATCCAAAGCCACAGAGAAACTCTGTCTTGAAAAAAAAAACAAAATCAAAAAAGCAAAAACAAAAACAAAGTTCTGGATGCTCTCTCCTGGACCTCTTCCAGCTTTGCGAGCATGAGACGCGCGTGTCCACCTTTGTCCACAGGGAGGCGCTGTGGCTACCGCGGTCTGGCCGCTCTAGGCTGCACCGGCGGCACCGGAAGCTTCGTTCTCCCAGTGCTTCCGCTCTCTACCCGGGCCGGGAGCTGCGTGGAGCTAGACTTCGCGATGCCGACTGGCGATTTTGAGTGAGCATGGGGTGGTGCCGGGCTCTCCAGAGAGGCGGTGCGGGGGCAGCTCTGGGTGTATGGTGGTCTGGGCGGCGCGGGGACCGGGACCCGCTCACCGATCTCGTGTCCCCGCAGCTCGAAGCCCAGCTGGGCCGACCAGGTGGAAGAGGAAGGCGAGGACGGTGAGAGCTTGTGTGGGCCCCTCCCGCGCTCTGTCCCCGGCGTGGACAGTCTCCAAAGTCCCCCCACCTTGGCTTGAAAGTTTCAGCCCCGTGGCTCACTTTTCCTCCTCCCTGCATTCTCTCTGACAGACAAGTGTGTCACCAGCGAGCTCCTGAAAGGGATCCCTCTGCCCACCGGTGACACCAGTCCAGAGCCTGAGTTACTGCCCGGAGGTGAGCGACATCCATCCCTGCCATCTCCCTCCTCCCTTTCTGCCCTCAAGCCTATTTCCAGCCAGTCCCCAGTCCCCAGTTCCCAGGACTCAGTTTCTGTCATCGGCCCACAGACCCACTGCCACCTCCCAAGGAAGTCATCAACGGAAACATAAAGACGGTGACCGAGTACAAGATAGATGAAGATGGCAAGAAGTTCAAGGTGAGGTTCAGGTGGCCACAGAGGGGTCAGCGTGCCTTCGTCCTCAGGGTCAGATTGGTCATGAGGGATGAGTGTTGATTGGGTTGGTTCTGGAGGTGTCCCTGTTTCTGTCTTCAGATTGTCAGAACCTTCAGGATTGAGACCCGGAAGGCATCAAAGGCTGTGGCCAGGAGAAAGGTGAGACCCTCCTGTCTTGTTTTGGTGTGTGTGTGGGAGAGGGTCCCCAGGACTGACTCGAGGAGTTGGGAATTAAGGCTTAGGGCCCGGTTAGATTCCCCCCCCCCCCCGTTTTTGTGTGCTCCTGTGTAGAGTGTCATTCCTCCAGCTCATTCCTCCTGGTTTGTGATGGTTCTCTGTCGTCAGGAACTAGATTAGGCTAACTGGCCACTATCCGCGGGGATCCTGCCGTCTCTGCCTCCTATCTGGCCAGCACTGAGGTTAGAAGGACATGCCAGCTTTTCATTGTGGTGCTTGGGAGTGGACTCCAAAGGGTACTTTCATTACAATTACTTGACTGAGACATAGCCAGTCCTCTTGGGTTTGTTGTTTTGTTTCTTGTTATTTTTGAGAGGCTCTTGTTGTGTAGTTTTCAAATTCTAAATGCTTCTGCCTCAGCCTCCTGGGTCCTGACTTAGGTGCTTAGTCCTTTGTCCTGTCTACCTGAAGGAACAAACAGGCTCCGCTTAACCAAGGGCTTCTGGAGGAAAGACAGCAACGCCCTGAGAGCAAGGCTCCATGCCAGGCAGTTAGCAGAGCTTGGCTTCCCGAGGTGTAGACCAGGCTAGGGAGGCAGGGAGCTTTGTGGTCTCTGTTTACAGGAAGTGGGTGAGTCTCGGGTTTAGCTAGCTCAAGGTTCCTGTGATCTGCACAACTCCTGGGCATCCTCCAACTTCATCCTGGGGGAGCTGGCCCATGGGCCTGTCCGGAAACTGCCAGTGTCACAGTTGTGTGCCGCCCCACTCTGAATCTCCCTGCTGCCTCCTGGAGTGTTTGACTTAGAGTGGCCGTTATGTGCTGCCATGCCTGGGTAGGAAATGGGAATTGTCACCGTTATCACAGTGTAGGATTTGAGGCCCTGACGTGGTTGTCTGTCGGGGTACACTGTGGAGTCCTGCCTTCCTTTGTTCTTAACTTCTCCCCACCCTTCTGTGAGCCCAGAACTGGAAGAAGTTTGGCAACTCGGAGTTTGACCCACCAGGGCCCAATGTGGCCACCACCACAGTCAGTGATGATGTCTCCATGACTTTTATCACTAGCAAAGAGGTGAGCAGGGCTGAAGCTGGAGCCCCAGAAGTGCAGTGGGGGTGGGGTGGGCACAGCAGCCCCCTCTGAGCCACCCTTCCCTATTCCCCACCAGGACTTAAACTGCCAGGAGGAGGAAGACCCAATGAACAAGCTCAAGGGCCAGAAGATTGTGTCCTGCCGCATCTGCAAGGGCGACCACTGGACCACCCGCTGCCCTTACAAGGACACGCTGGGGCCCATGCAGAAGGAGCTGGCTGAGCAGCTGGGCCTGTCCACTGGGGAGAAGGAGAAGCTGCCAGGAGGTGTGGACCTAGGACACCTGGGAGGGGCTTCAGCTACTCCTTCTGTAGTGTGCTATGTTCTTTCTCTGTCGTCAGGTTTCAGCAGCCTGTGTCTGGGCGCCCACATAGACATCTCGTTTGCTTGGGGCATGGTGTTCCTATGTGGGTGCAGCTGGTGACTTACTGTAGCCAGTGTGTGTGTGTGTGTGTGTAGGTGGTACCCATGTGCTGGGTTCAGTGTGACTCTGGAGGTTGAAATCTGATGTGTCTGTGGGTAGCTGCCTCTGACTTGCATGGAGCTCTGCCTGTCTCCCATCAGAGCAGCTTGTAGTCTATGCTGCGAGGCTCTGCAGTGCTGGGCTGTGGGTGCCAGGACCACATCTGCCCTGCGGCTTGTTCACTTTACCCGTGCAGTCAGCAGAGACTTGGAAGGCTGCTAGCTTCCTGGCTGCAACCTTTGGGTCACCAAAGGATGACTGGATGCTTATAGCTTGGGGCTGGGGTGAATGTGACTTTGTCCACTGCTTTCCAGAGCTGGAGCCTGTGCAGGCCGCCCAGAACAAGACGGGGAAGTATGTGCCCCCAAGTCTCCGGGATGGGGCCAGTCGCCGTGGGGAGTCCATGCAGCCGAACCGCAGAGGTAAGAGGCTAGGAATAGCCTAGGTAGCAAGTAGACAACTAGACACCCTGTAATTATCCTGCCTTGTGGGCGTGGGGTCTAATGGCATGCTTCTCACTTCCACCTCACCCTGCCCTGCCCACCAAGCCGATGACAATGCCACCATCCGTGTTACTAACCTGTCTGAGGACACACGTGAGACTGACCTCCAGGAACTCTTCCGGCCTTTTGGCTCCATCTCTCGCATATACTTGGCCAAGGACAAGACCACTGGCCAGTCTAAGGTGGGTGGACTGGTCTGGGGAACGGGTGGCTGGACAATAGGGGTCCTGGGACCCACTTCTTACCCTCCCCCCCCAACTCTCTGCCCCTGGCCCCCAGGGTTTTGCTTTTATCAGCTTTCACCGTCGGGAAGATGCTGCCCGCGCCATTGCAGGGGTGTCTGGTTTTGGCTACGACCACCTCATCCTCAATGTCGAATGGGCCAAGTAAGACATCCTCCCTGTCCCTCCCCACTCCCACATCCTCCTTAGCCACTGTGGGTCCTGCCCTAGTTATGTGGTTGCCAGGCCTGTCTGAAGGAAGGTCTTTATTGTGCTCTGAGAAAACACTTTGCCAGACTTGATGCCACTGTTCCTAGGTGGGCAAGGCCTGGGCTTCCCTGGTGTGAGTGTGGAGTCTCAGGTCCCCACCTACATCCTTACCACCTCCCTTCTTTCCAGGCCATCAACAAACTAATAAGACACCTGTTGCCTGCTGCTGTTGCCCGGACCCTAAGGAACAGGAAGCTTCCATTAAAGACACCAAACACACTGTGTCTTGCTTGTTTTCATGGGTCTCCGGGGGGGGGGGGGGGGGGGCTCCGCCCCTCCTTCAGGCTGTGGTCTTGTAAAGGGGTGGGAGGCAGCCTCCACTGGTGAGGAGGTAGTGGGGGACCCTTGCTACTTCAGGGCTGTTGTTGCAAGCATCTTCTGGCACGGAGGCTTCAGTTAGATGGGTCATGGGCTCAGCTGGCCTTGGGGAGTGGTTGTACCTGCTACAGGCAAGTCTTGGCGAGGGCTTTTGTCCTCAGGATTCCGGTGGCATGGGTGGCAGTCCAGGCTGGGTGCCACTGCCATGTAGAGCAGGGGGTGCATGCATGTAGCCAGGGGCACAAGGATGCGTGTTGTCTGGTAGCCAAAGAAGGCCCTCAGGTCCAGCTCCGCCACAGCCTGTGACACACTGGTGAAGTTGGGGCAGCGAGCCGTCCAGTGCAACATGGCGTCCACATGGATCACTCGTGTGATGTGGTAGAGCACATAGGAGCAGGCGTAGAGAGCCACACCACTGGTCACCAGCACTACCACATGCAGCTTCTGGGCTGTGGTCATGCCTGGGCTGCGCAGTACCACCCACCCCAGTGCACCGTAGGCCATTAGTGTGAGCAGCAGAGGCAGGATGCCTCCCAGGCATGCCAGCACCAAGCTGTAGGTTCTGAAGGCCCCTAGCTGGCTGTCCTCCATCATCCCCAGGCACTTGACACAGGCCTCAGGATTGAGCCTACTACATGTCCCAAGGTCTGACTGGGGCTCCTTCTGGTGGGAGAAGCCAAGCATGGGGGCCGCCAGCAGGATGGCCATGGCCCAGCTGGCAGCAGTGACAACCCAGGCATGCTTGGGTCGCAGGTGTCTCCGTGTAAAGAAAGGGTGTACCACCACCATGTATCTGCTGAGGCTGATGCAGGTGATGAAGAAGATGCCACCCAGCAGGTTGCAGGTGAAGATAAAGCGCTCCAGACGGCAGGCCACCTCCCCGAAGCTCCAGTTTTTCGGTGGGTAGAAGTAGGCTGCCAGAGGAGGCAGTGTGAGTGCGTAGCACAGGTTGCTGACTGCCAGTTGTACAGAGAACACCACAGCTGGGTGCCAGGGCCTTTGCTCTTTGGTGATAAAGCGGTACAGGGCCAGGCCATTGCCCCCTGCCGCCACCAAGAACTCTGCCATCAGGATGGCCCAGAGGTAGCCCTCCTGAAAGCGCCTGTACTGCTGGTCGGCAGCTTCCACATATTTGTCCAGACAGGGCTTGGTATCTGTGGGCAGAATCAACATTTGCATGCATACCAGTTCCGATGCAAGCAGGTGTGGGCCTGCTGTGCAAATGCAGCCTGGCAGGTCCCTGTCGCCACCTGGGCCAGCCTAGCTTCAGGTGGAATGGGTCAGGGTCACACTCAGTCTGGTTTTGAGACAAACTGGGGCAGCCCCAAGAGCCCGTACCGAGTCTGCACAGAAGCCTGCCATTACCACCCAGCCCTCCTGCTGGCACCAACCAGCTGTGGTTCAACCAGAGGGTGCCCAGATCGCAGTCAGGGGCTGCACTCATAGCTTTACCATCTCCCAACAACTCCGCCCAATCCCAGAGCCTTGAATTGTTCCCACACTCAGCCTCTTCAAATACTCAGTGCAGAGGAACCGCTGACAGGGCCACCCCAAACTCCTACTGCAGACCCCGACTGCTGAAAGACTCTTAACTGGCCCAGTGCTAGTTTACCTGAGAGGGAAGCCATGATCCTCACAGCAGCAGCTCTGGGTTACACAGGCACCTCCTGGGTTCCCAGCAGTGTGGCCACTGGTCCATCTCGACTTGCACAGCCAGTTAGGGTGACACCTCCCACCTAGCCCACTTCCTCCTTGTACCATCTGGGCTGGGCCTTGTCTCTTGGCCAGTCACAACTAAGTACTGTTAGCCCCGTCCCCACCCCAACCAGAGAGTGAACTCAAAAAGTGCCAAGTTCAAGTTTATTGGAAGAACTGGATAGCTCCTTTATGAAAGGAAACCGGGCTACACTGGAGCCCAGGGCAGCTCTCGGGCCCCAATCTGGGGCATCTATGGATCATCCACTGCCAAGCAGCCTCAGGTTCTTGATGGTCGACCTGTGTCCTGGCGTCTGGCTCTGGGTCCCAGCTTGGTCTTGACTCCTTGAAATCTACCCTTTGGTTTCGGAGGCCGCCAGTTGCCACCCTGACCTTTGCCTGAGCCAGGCCTCTGCTCCTTCCCTCGCTGCTTCTTGCCCGGAGGTCCTCCCAGGCGCCTCCGCTTGCCCACTCTGGGGAACATGTCTGTAGGGAGAGAAATGGTCAGGGTCCTCAAGAACAAACGGTCAGGGGCCTCAGGTGTCACCAGCACAGCCCCTGCACACACCCTCGTCAGGCTCCTCGCCCACAGCTTGGCGAAAATACTCGGCGTCATCCTCCTCCTCCTCATTCTGGCTTGCTCCTGCTGCCTCTGGAGGTGCCCCAGGGTCCTCGGCATCACTGTCCCCTTCGGCCCCTGCCCTGGCTCGCTTCATGCCTGCCAGGCTCTTCTTCCTGGAGGACAAGAGTGACAAGGGTTTAGGCTTGCTCAGGTGCCCACCCACCGTTCTGCCCACGGCCTTTACATACTTGTGGGCCTCGCGCAGTTCCTGCTTGCGCTGTAAGTTCTCAGCCTGCTGGTTCTGACGCTGGGCCTTGAGTCGTAGCTTCTCCTCCTTTGCTGCCAAGATGGCCTGCAGTTCTGCCTCAGTCTTGTGCACTGCGAGGAAGACCAGACATTGTGTCAAGATAACAATGGGACCAAGCACTGCTCCCAAAGGCTGGCCTCACCCCGTCCCCTTACCAAAACTGTGGAAGAGGACATTGCCGTTCCCAACACCCTCCTGGATCTTAATGAGCTGCAGTGTCATCCGGGGCCCAATCTGGAGATACACACATGGGAGAGTCAGGCTGGCCTTAAGACTGAGGGCTGTGCCTATAGGAGCCGCCATGAGCTGTTCCTCACCTCTGTGAGTCGGACGGCACTCTGCTGGGCCTGCATGTTGCCACGGCCAGCCACAGCCTGGGGTAGTTCTGTGATATTGTGCTCACCATCTGGCTCCACCTCACTCTCCGAGAGCGCCACACCCCTGTGGGACAACAGGTTACCTCGAGTGCTCTACAGGCCGGCTCTGAAACCCCTGGGCTGGAACTGCCACCCACCCAGAGCCTTTCTCACGTAGCCAGCAGCTCGCTGATATCCTGCAAGCGGCTCATGTTGGGAAACTTCTCCTGCAAGAGCTTCTTCATGCCCCGGCTGGCACCCACGGGCACCACTTTGATGCTGCTGCAGTGGGAGAAGAGAGGGAGGAGTGAAGGGTCACAGGGCCCAAGGCCAGCTCCTTGCCCTCTCCCTGCTGGGCATGCATCAGGGCGTTTACTTTGAGTCTGAGCAATCACAGGTCTCAGCAGCAGAGCTCTCATCAGGTGCATGGGGTGTCCCACCGCGAGTCCCTCCCCCCACACTCACTAGTGCCGGAAGTCCAGCTCTTGGGAGTCCGGGTTGTAGTTGATGAGGAGGCAGCGCTTAATGGTGTTCAGGTTCACCTGGGGGCCAGTGAGAGGGGACCTCTGAGCTGCCCGTGGGCCAAGTGCTACAGCCAGGGCATGCAGCCTGGGTGTCAGAGGCTGCAACCAGGGTCTACAGACTGGAGCACTGGCTGAAAGTCAAGGGTGCATGAGCCGTCAAAGCCAACCTTCAGACTTCTAAGTGGACCTTATAATGAACTTAATCTTAGACCCACTGGGGCCGGGGCTTAGCAGCTGAAACTCTAGCCCTGCTGGCTCAGCGGCTGAGGCAGTAAGATTACAAGTCTAAGCCTAGCCTGAGTTAATACAGGACCTTGTGTTAAGAAAAACGGGCAAAGATGTGGCTCAGTTCGTAGAGTGCTTGCCTACCATACACTAAGCCCAAGTTTGATCACCAACACCCAAAGCCAGTTGTACATCACTCAAGGTGTACATGTAAGAGATGGAGGGCCAGAAGTTCAAGTCCGGCCTGAGACACAGAAGATCCTGTGTCTCAGTAACAGATTTACTCCAACCCCAGCCCTGCCTTTGAATTTACGATAAAGTTAGTCACTTCATGGTAGTGAGTTTTCCCTCCCAACTGCCCACTCCCGGGCAGCTGCCCCAGATCTGGCCCACCGTGTGCACGTTGAGGGATGGGAACAGGTTCTGGAACATGGTGGCCATGAGCTTGATGTGCATGCCCTGGACGCCAAAGCTGTTGAGCACCAGAAGGGGTGGGTGGTTAAACTGCTGCTCATGCATCCGGTGTCGGCGCAGGGAGGAGACGACATCTCGCACCAGTGTGTACTGAAGGGAGGGTAGAGAGAGGCTGAGGACCATCTGTGCTGTGTGACCAGGGCCCTCCCGGGTAGGCTGAGCTCACCTATCACCTCTACCCCTCTCACCTTGTTGATCTGGAAGGTCAAAGTGGGGCCTCCTGGGAGGCGCATCAGCTTCTGTCAGAGAAAGGATAGGTGAGGGTGGAGGGTTCTGGCTTGGGGTAGGGCAAGGGGGAAGCCTTGCTCCATTGTTTCAGAGCGTTTACTTTGAAGCCAGCATCACTACTGTTCAGGGCAGGGGGTTCATCATGAGACAGGAGCAGCTGGGGCCGAGGGAGGGAAAGGCATGGTGTCCACTCACCAAGTACACACTGTTGTCTGTTTTGCTCAAGACAAGGAAGTGTGTGACCCCGAGGGGGCCGGCCACAGCCACACAGTCCTTCAGTGAGTTCTTCTTTCGAACCTGATAATTACAAAAAGGAATGGATACAGATAGTTCTTATTGAGCAAAGAAGCTTAAACTGGGGCTTCTAAGATGTTATTTCTGACACCCCCAACTTTCCAGGGGTACCGAGCCTTGACTGTATTCCTGAGCCCAGCACTTAAATAATTTTTAAAAAGTATTATTTTGTGTGCAATCGTGTAGGGGCGCACAGGTGGAGCCAGGAGGACAACCTTCGGGAGTTGGTTCACCACGTGAGTCAGGCGGACTGAACTCAGGCTTGGCAACAAGCCCCTTGCAGCCGAGTTATTTCTCGACTGCGCCCCCACGCCTTGTGCCTTTGTTTTTTACACACGAGACCTCACTATACACCCACGGCTGGCCTCCAACGAAAGATCCCCCTCGCTTCTCTTCCCGAGCGCTGCGCTTTCGGCTGTGCATCATGCCCCCGGTTCAAGCGGTGCTGGGGATGCAGCCGAGGCCTCCCACAAGGAAGGCAGGCATTCTGCCACTGAATTTAACCATCAACCTCCGGCCGCCGCGAAGTCGAACCCAGGGACTAGAGTGTGGAGAGCTGGGGGATGCAGACCTGTAGACGAGAGGCGGTGAGCGGCTCCATGACCCGCCGCACATCCAGGCTGAGCTGCTGGACACTGCGACCCGCCCGGCCTCGCGTGAACACGAACGAGTGCGGCTGTGCGGCGTAGGCCTCGAGGTTGCGGAGCTGGGCCTGGGCGCGAGCGCGCTTCTGGTGCCGGGACTGCAGGGGCGACAGGCGGGCGGTGAGCGCCCCGGCCTCGGTCGCGACCCCACCTGCGCCCCATGCCCACCGGGGCCGCGGCGCCTCACCCGCCCCGACTGCCCCATGCTGCCTGCTCCTCCACGAGGTTGCTTCTGAAGCTGCTTCCGCCGCACACTGCTCACTTCCGACGCGGGACGCTTCTGTGTGGCCCACTTCCGGCGCCGCGTGGCTCGTTTCTCCCACTTCCGGCGCTCCCGCCGGTGACGTCACTCCGCGGACTTTCGTGCTACGTCTCTTGGGAGTTAAGCCGGTGGATTGCTATAGAGATACCTTGCCGGGGCGGGGCTGCAGAGTCTTTTAGGGTTCGAGTCCCGTTTCTGCAAGGTGTGCGACTCTCTCCTTTCTCCTGGATCCGCTTGCCTATGCTGAGCAACTCATACAGGTCCGCCGACCTCTGTCTTTCACGCACCGGGATTAATGGCGTATGCCACCATGTCTGCTCCATTCCCAAATAAATTGCATTTATTTACCTGTGGTGGTACATACGCCAAGGCGCACATTGGGAGGTCAGAGGGTAACTAGTAACAGTTGGTTCTCTTCTTCCACCATGTGAACCTGGACATGGAATTCAGGTATTCAGACTTGATGGAGATGCTCTACTCACAGAGTCCTCTTGCCAGATCGCTAAAAATCTTTTAAATTATTATTATTATTTTATGTGTATGGACATTTTGCCTGCACATTTGAGGTTTGTGTACCATTTCCATGTTGGTACCTGGGGAGGCCAGAAGAGGGCGTCCTGAAGAGGGAACTGCCATGTGGATGCTGGGAATTGAACCTGCATCCTCTAAAAGAACAAGTGAACTGGGTGGTGGTGGTGCACGCCTTAATCCCCTCATGGTTTTTTTTTTTTTTTTTTTTTTTTTTTTTTGGTTTTTCGAGACAGGGTTTCTCTGTAGCTTTGGTGCCCATCCTGGAACTAGCTCTTGTAGACCAGGCTGGCCTCGAACTCCGAGAGATCCGCCTGCCTCTGCCTCCCGAGTGCTGGGATTAAAGTCATACGCCACCACCGTCTGGCCCCTCATGGTTTTTCTTACATCTTTAGGTTGGCTCTTCCCTCATTTTCTCTTTCTTCCCTCCTCCGTTTCCTTCCTTCCCGTCTCTCCTTTCTCCTCCACATTCTTTCACCATGCACTCAGCATCCTCCTGCCAAGTAAGGCATCTTGCTGGCATCCATCTCCTCATCCGTTGTATTTTAACAACCATTTCCTCTACTGCGAGGCTCCGAACAGACCCCTAACTAAGTGTCCTCTCTCCCTGCCCTCAATAAAGAAAGATACCATACTGATCCTGGGCATACTGGTACCTGGCATGCGGGGCTCAGTCAGTCAATGGATTGAACACTGAGTGGTCCCTCATCTGTCTCCTAGATCCTGAGGGCCACCTCTGCTCCCTAGGGTCCCCGTCTGCATATGGGTGGAAGTGTGGAAGCTTCCTCTGGAAGCCAAGCATTCTGAATCTCTAATCAGCCCCCCTTCCCATTTTTACTCCCCCATCTTAGCCTCAGGATTCTGACTTCTTCCTTGTCCCCAAATAACCTTTCAGTGAAGGGAGGGACACTCACCCTAAGGCTTAGCATCTTGTCTCCTCCCAGGCACCTGCATCTAGCTCTCCCTCTCCTCTTCATCCAGTGTCCTATTTTTACCCCTCCCCTTACAACAGCATCGCCAACTGTCCCTTTTCATTTTCTCTAAATTTCCCTCTTTCTCGTGTCCCTGTCTCCATCCATCTCAGCCCTGTTGCTACCTCCTCAGCTCTTTGGTCCTATACCCCTTTCCTGTGACTCGGAGGTTTCTTCTCTCTGTTGGTAATGGAGAAGCAAAGAGGCTGTGCAGTCCCTGCTGTAGCCCAGAACTGGCTGATGCTTTCTAGTGTGGAACAGTCTTTTCCTCTCTTGACCCTGGAGTGTGCTCAGTTGGGGGAGCTGAGGACCTTGCTAAGCAAGGAGAGGCCACTTAGCTCAGTGGGGATCTGGTGGGGGATCCTGGGTCCTGACTGTGGGATCTGTCTCTAGGGACTGACCATGTGGATTTTTTGCTCTTGGTCTGTCACTGCATGGCTTGACATGAAAATGTGACTGTGTGAGAGAAAAACAGAATTTGTAGTAGGATGAGGAGTGTGTGCACTGTGCAGTGTGTGCTTGCAGTGCTGTGCAGTATGTGTGCTGTGCAGTGTGTGCTGTGTAGTGTTGCTGTGCAGTGTGCGTGCTGTGCAGTGTGTGCTGTGCAGTGTGCATGATGTGCACTGTGCAGTGTGCGTGCTGTGTAGTGTGTGCTGTGCAGTGTGCGTGCTGTGTAGTGTGCGCTGTGCAGTGTGCGCTGTGCAGTGTGCATGCACTGTGCAGTGTGTGCACGGTGCAGTGTGCGTGCTGTGCAGTGTGCACTGTGCAGTGTGCTGCTGTGCAGTGTGCATGCTGTTCAGTGTGCTGTGCTGTGCAGTGTGTGTGCTGTGCAGTGTGTGCTGTGTAGTGTTGCTGTGCAGTGTGCGCTGTGCAGTGTGCGCTGTTCAGTGTGTGTGCTGTTCAGTGTGTGCTGTGCACTGTGCACTGTGCAGTGTGTACTGTGCGCTGTGCACTGTGTTGTTCAGTGTGTGCTGTTCAGTGTGTGTGCTGTGCAGTGTGTGTGCTGTTCAGTGTGTGTGTGGTGTGTGCGCTGTGCAGTGTATGTGGTGCAGTGTGCTCTGTGCAGTGTGTGCTGTTCAGTGTGTGCGCTGTGCAGTGTGTGTGCTGTGTAGTGTGTGCTGTGCAGTGTGCACTGTGCAATGTGTGTATTGGACTGGATGGCACTAAGGCAAGTGCGGCTACACAGGCCCAAGCTATTTTCTCTCTCCTTTCTTCCTTCCTTCCTTCTTTTCTTCTTTCTTTCTTTCTTTCTTTCTTTCTTTCTTTCTTTTTTTTATAGATGTTTCATCTTGGTTTTTTCTTTTTTTTAAGATTTATTTATTTATTAAGCATACAATGTACTGCTTGCAAGGAAGGCACCAGATCTCATTACAGATGGTTGTGAACCACCATGTGGTTGCTGGGAATTGAACTCAGGACCTCTGGAAGAGCAGCCAGTGCTCTTACCCTCTGAGCAGCCCCTTTCTCTCTCTCTCTCTCTCTCTCTCTCTCTCTCTCTCTCTCTCTCTCTCTCCTCCCTCCCTCCCTCCCTCCCTCCCTCCTTCCTTCCTTCCTTCCTTCCTCTCTCTCTGAGACAGCATTTCTCTTAACCACTGAGCCATCTCTCCAGCCCCTCTTTTTATTTTTTGAGACAGGGTCTCACTCACATGTGGACCTGACTACCCTGGAACACACAGAGATCCACCTGACAGCCTCCTGAGTGGTGGGATAAAAGACTTGTGCCACCACACCCAGCGAGTAGTTAATGATTGGTGGTTTGAATAAGGCTCATATATTTGAATGTTTGGTACCCAGTTGCTGGAACAGTTTGGGAAGGACTAGGAGGTGTGGCCTTGTTGGAAAAGGTGTGTCACTGGGGCTGGGCTTTGAGGTTTTAAAAGGCTGCTCTAGGCCCAGTGTTTTTCTTTCTACTCCTGCTTGTGAATCAGGTGTGAGCTCTTAGCTACTGCTCCAGGATTATGTCTCTCTGACTGGTACCATGCTCCCTGCCATGATGATGGGCTCACCCTCTGAAACTGTAAGCAAACCTCCAATTAAATGCTTTCTTATGTAAGTGCCTTGGTCATGGTGTCTCTTTATAGACAATGATCTAAAACAAAGAGCCCCAGATTGCTTACAAATTCCCTGCTCATACCGATAACAGCACTGGAGCTCACTGCACATACCAGTAAGAGCACCTTGCCTGACAAGAAAGCCTACAAAGTGATGAGAACGTCTGCAGTCAGGAGCCAGGAGAAACCTGACAAGGTCAGCACATGATAAAAACATCTGCTGGCATCTCTCGGCCTGAGACTATAAACACAGATAAAACTTTTGTCTTTCCTCTGCCTCCAAAACCCCAAGCCCCTGTCCCTTGGCAGTCTCCACTTCCGCAGTAAGGGCAGTGTGCTTCTACAGAGGCTGGGCTCCTCTTTCTTTTGTTTTCCCGTCAATCCTGACCTAACATCCACCCCCCCCCCTTTTTTTAGATAGCTTGACCAGCTTGGAACTCACAGATACCCAAGTGCCTCTGCCTCCCAGGTAAACTGATGAAGCATGCACCACCGACCGCATCTTGAGGTTCTGCTTTCTTCTTGCAGTACTGGGTACCAACCCAGGACCCACAAGTGGTCTACCACTGAGCCACACCCCAGCCCCTCACTGGGGGATTCTAGGCAGGGGTTCTACCACTGAGCCACACCCCAGCCCCTCACTGGGGGATTCTAGGCAGGGGTTCTACCACTGAGCCACACCCCAGCCCCTCACTGGGGGATTCTAGGCAGGGCCTCTACCACTGAGCCACACCCCAGCCCCTCACTGGGGGATTCTAAGCAGGTGCTATACCACTGAGCCACACCTCAGCCCCTCACTGGGGGATTCTAGGCAGGGGCTCTACCACTGAGCCACACCCCAGCCCCTCACTGGGGGATTCTAGGCAGGTGCTCTACCACTGAGCCACACCCCAGCCTCTCACTGGGGGATTCTAGGCAGGGCCTCTACCACTGAGCCACACCCCCAGCCCCTCACTGGGGGATTCTAGGCAGGGGCTCTACCACTGAGCTACACCTCAGCCCCTCACTGGGGGATTCTAGGCAGGGGCTCTACCACTGAGCCACACCCTAGTCCCTCACTGGGCGAGTCTAGGCAGGGGCTCTCCAGTTGAGTCACACCCCAGCCCTGGCTGCTAGGGTTAAATGAGGAACAAGCCTTATCTCCTAAGGGTGTCCCCAAACCAGGCAGGTTGCTCACTGATACCCATCGCTGTCATTTTGATGACATAGCTGTTTGAGTCTGGACCCCACAGGTCTGCTGGGGTGTAGGGCCTCCCATGGTCTGCAAGCCTCTAAAAGGAGGAAATTCATGGAGGGCAGTGGCCCCTGTTATCACACTCTGGAGGCCTGGGCAAGGGGATCTGGCTTTTCGGTCTGGGTTCTCACACTACAAATACTAAATATTTACACTCACTGTGCTCCTGGACTTGGGGGCTGGGTGGTTTCCAAGCCTTCTCTTCTGTCCCTCCAGTCTCCTCTACCCACACAGCTCAGAGGCCCTCCTCGCCCTTCAGATCTTCTCAGATTCTGTGGACTTGCTGCAGATCTCACTGAAGTCAGCATCTGGGTTGTAAGAGGTGAGAGCGGGGTAGAAGCGGTGAGGGGTAGCTCTTTGTCTGGACTCCTGGTCTTGATGTGGATATGGGATGGGGGGTCCCCAGCCTCTTGTTTAACTGTAGGCTTGCCTGAGAAGGCAGCCACATGTACCAGACAAAGAGAAGACCCTGGCCGGTGCTTAGGAGCTCCTGCATGACAAGGGGCTGTTGTAGCTAGTGCACGCACCCAGTCTCTAGCTCAGAAACTCCATCCTTCCCAGTGCTTTAGAGCCGAGGCCTTTCACTCCCGGCTTTCCCGGCTTCCTGTTCACTCTCCCTCCTTTCTATGCCACCCTCACAGGCCTCCTTGCGATGTGTTCTTTTCAGAGCATCGAAAACGAGGTTCAACCCGTGTCTTTGCACTCTTGTTACCTTCTGAGCAGGTGCAAGTGTGTGTGACAGTGTTTGGGAGGTTGCATGGGGACCTTGGTGTGCGCTCTGCAGGGCAGGAATGGGGAGCCATGAATATTAACCTGGTGTGGACACGGTGTGGAGCATGGCATAGCGGCACAATCCAGTCATCTCACGAGTTCGGAACCAGCTTTGGCTACATAGTGATATTATATCTCAAATTAGGAATGAGCTGCCCAGCATGAGTGAGGCCTAGGGTTACACACACATACTACCGTGGGAGGTGAGGTTCGTGGATCAGGACATCTACCGAGGTCCTCCTCGATACATGGGAGCTTTGGGACCAGTCTGGGCTAAAATACAACGGCCTCCTCCCTCTCCGCTGCAGGTGGCTATGGGCACTGCCAGGCTGCGCACGCTGCAGCTATTACTCCTGCTGGGCGCTTGGCGGGCACGTGGAGGTGCCGCGCGATGTCGCGTCACGCTGGTACTGTCCCCGCAGAAGGCGACGGGCGCGGTCTGCGGGAACGCCGACGCCTCCCACGACGGCGAGCTGGCCGCGCTGCGCATGCGCGTGGGCCGCCAGGAGGAGCTGCTGCGCGCGCTGCAGAGGCGCGCGGCCGAGGGAGGTGCGCTCGCGGGCGAGGTGCGCGCGCTGCGTGAGCAGAGCTACGGCCTGAACACGCGCCTGGGCCAGCTGCGCGCGCAACTGCAGCCGGAGGCGGAGGCGGAGCCTGACCCGGGGGCGGAGCCTGCTACCGCTCTCAGTCTGCTCGCGCAGCGCGCGCTGCACGCCGAGGCCGAGGCGCGCCGGACGGCGGCGCTCCTGCAGCAGCTGGACGCGCAGCTCCGCGAGCATGCGCAGCTCGTGAGCCAGCATAGCCGCCTTCTGGGCCGCCTGCAGCGCGCGTGCGCCGACCCGGATCGGGGCCAGCAGCAGGTACCTCCGGCGCGCGATCACTGGTCCTAAATCTGAACCGGTGCCTGTGGCGCCACCCACTGCTTTTCCGGGCGAACGGCTGGGGAGAGCCTCTTCCGCCCCACAGAAGGTTATTCGCAGGCGCCGAGGCTTATGCTCACTGTCACCATACACAAGGAGAACATATTATTTTTTTTTGTTTTGTTTTTTCCGAGGCAGGATTTCTCTGCATAGCCCTCCCTGTGTGTTCTGGAACTTGCTCTGTAGACCAGGCTGGGCTCAAACTCACAGAGATCTACCTGCCTCTGCCTCCCGAGCGCTGGGAATAAAGGCGTGCAACACCACCGCCTAGCTTTTGATACTTCTTTTTATGATCTTGTTTTTAAAGATTTCCATTTTAATGTGTGTGGGTGTTTTGCCTACACATATGTATGTCTGCACCACGTGTGGGTGTGTAGTGTCCAGACAGGCCAGAAGTGATCTGGAACTGGAGTTACAGACAGCTGTGAGTCACTATGTGGGTGCAGGGAATTGAACCTGGGTCCTCTGGAAGAGCAGCGAGCGCTCTTAACTGCTGAGCCAGCGTCCAGCCCTCAAGACAATATATTCCTGTAACTATATGAGGCTTCTGAACTTTGGGCTATTTCTGTCATCAGGATTTTTTGTTTTTCTTTTTTTTGAGATGGACTCTCACCGCTTCTCGGCCTTTTGGCTAAGATCAAGTGAGATGGACTCACGTAGCCCAGGCTGGGTTCTAACTTCTTGGTAGCTGAGGATGACCTTGATTCTCACGCCCCACCTCCTAAGTGCTGGAATGACAAACATTTGACCACAGGCCTGGCTTGGGTTGTGTTTTCATTCCTGGGGGTTTTGTTGTGTCCCCGGCCTCCTGCACGTGAGGCAACTGCTCTACAGTTGAACCAACCACACCCCCAGAGTTGGCCCTGAATTTTGGATTCGTGATGGTTCTGCAGATTTTTCTACATTGTTAGGGTCCATGTGCTGGAACTCAGCAGATCTGTGCAGTGAAGCTGTGACCGACAACAGAGTGGAACTCTGTGAGTGAAAGAGCACAGAGGAAAGGCAGGCACAGGTCACAACTGTAACCCCTAGGACAGGAGGCTGCAGGGCTGTCCCTAGGACAGGAGGCTGGAGGGCTGTCCCTAGGACAGGAGGCTGGAGGGCTGTCCCTAGGACAGGAGGCAGAGGCTGGAGGGCTGTCCCTAGAACAGGAGGCTGGAGGGCTGTCCCTAGGACAGGAGGCTGGAGGGCTGTCCCTAGGACAGGACTCGGAGGCTGGAGGGTGTGGAGGGTGTTGCAAGTCCCAGGCCAGCCAGTTGGAGAGACCCTTTCTGAAACAAAACCCAAAACACAACAAAGCAGGATTGGGAAACAGTTCAGAAGAGTGCTTTGTGCAAACATGCACACCTGAGCTCCCACCCTCAGAACCACAGAAAGCCTGGGCCTACCTGCCTGCCTGCGTGCGTGCGTGCGTGCGTGCGTGCGTGTGTGTGTGTGTGTGTGTGCCCCAGGGCTGTGGTGGACCTGCATGTTAGCCCCAGGGCTGTGGTGGGCCTGTATGTGTGCCCTAGGACTGTGGGCAGATGGTTTACTGGGGCTTGATGGATGCCAGGCCAACACAAGTGCAGTGAGAGACCCCATCTCTAGGGAACAGGGAGAATGATGGAGCAGGAGATCAGTGCCCTTCTCTGCCCTCCATGTTTTGCGCATACGCCTCACCAGCAGAAGTCCAGAGTTAGGCTTTTGGTAGGCGGTGATAAATCTGAGGCGTTTATCTGGGTGGGAGATTTGTTCTTCTGACCCTGCCTGTCCCCCCACTCCCCGTGCCAGGGGATGCCTGGCCTCCTCAGCTGAGGGGTTAATTATGTCTGACTGTATGGTCCCAGGTCCTGCCACTGCCTCTAGTGCCTTTGGTTCCTCTGAATCTAGTGGGCGGTGCTGGCAACACCAGCAGGAGGCTGGACGGAACCCCAGAGAACCGGAGAGATCAGAACTTGAGGCAGCAGGAGCTCCTGTCTCCTCCCCCACCTACTGGGCACCTTGCTGTTTCCACCAGGCCAGTGGGTAAGTCAAGGCAGGCCTGCTGGGATGTGCGTGAGATGATGATCCAGGGCTTCCGGTGCCATCTGGGTAGATGGAAATTCTAGAGTCGTGGGGACCAGGGGAGATGAAGGGACAAGAATTAGCCTGTGACAAGAGCGGCCTGGAGATGTAGTTCACTGGCAGAGCGCCAAGGTCTTTCGTAGCCTCCGGGCGGTACGAAAACAAAACGAGACCGGTCCTCTTTTTTTTTTTTTTAAATTGATTTATTTTTTATGTGTATTGGTGTTTTGTCTGCACGTATGTCTGTGTCAAGGTGTCAGATCTCGGAGTCACAGACAGTTGTGAGATGCCACGTGGGTGCTGGGAATTGAAACTGGGTTCTCTGGAAGAGCAGCCAGTGCTCTTAACCATTGAGCCACTTCTCCAGCCCCCATCAGTCCTCCTAATATAGTGAGAAATTGGAAGAAGAGAAAATAGGCATGGGTACGTATTCTATGAGGGCATGCGGGTTAGGACTCTGCTTTGGTGAGGAGTTGGCTCATAGGACCATGA
The DNA here is from genome assembly GCF_950005125.1 of Chionomys nivalis. Classification (NCBI taxonomy): domain Eukaryota; kingdom Metazoa; phylum Chordata; class Mammalia; order Rodentia; family Cricetidae; genus Chionomys; species Chionomys nivalis. The sequence continues at coordinate 20,367,484 of NC_080089.1, read as the reverse complement.
CTTTTGAGAGAAGAAACGGTAAGAAATGTCTGTTCCTCAGAGGGAGACAGAAAATGGCTTTTATCTGGGAAAGGGAACTGGTGAGTCGGGGCCCTGATCCAGCAAGGGCCTGCTTGGCTCAGGCTGTACCTTGTCACAGGTCCATGGAAGGACTGCGCAGAGGCTCACGGGGCAGGTCACAGGCAGAGCGGAGTGTATGAGCTGCGGCTGGGCCGGCGCCTGGTATCTGTGTGGTGTGAGCAGCAGCGGGAAGGCGGAGGCTGGACCGTTATCCAGCGGCGGCAAGATGGCTCAGTCAATTTCTTCACCAACTGGCAGCACTACAAGGTGGGTGCTTGTGGCGGGGGTGCCGGAGGCTGGCTGAGGATACCCCATCCTGACCTCCTGTTCCTCCGGCCCTTCCAGGCGGGCTTTGGGCGGCCGGACGGGGAATACTGGCTGGGCTTGGAACCCGTGCATCAGGTGACCAGCCGTGGGGACCATGAGCTGCTGGTACTCCTAGAGGACTGGGGCGGCCGTGGGGCACGCGCCCACTATGACAGCTTCTCCTTGGAGCCTGAGAGTGACCACTACCGTCTGCGGCTTGGCCAGTACCACGGCGATGCCGGAGATTCCCTCTCCTGGCACAACGACAAACCTTTCAGTACTGTGGACAGGGACCGAGACTCCTATTCTGGTAGGGAGAACTTTCATTCTGGTGGGAGGGCAGCAAAATGGGATTGCTAATCTGGTTAGGGTGAAAAGCGGTAAAGTCAAATTTTCCCTTCTGAGAGGTGCAGATGGCTCAGCAGTTGAAAGCACAAACCTATTCCTCCAGGGTTCGGTTCTCAGCACCCTCACTGGGTAGCTCTAGTCCCAGGGGATTCCATACTTCTAGCCTCTGTGGGTGCCTACACTAAACCTAAGTGCCAGGTTTCCCTCTGGTGAGCTGGGTGTGGTGGCACAGGCCTGGAGTCCCAGCTCTAGCAAATGGAGGCAGAGGGGCGGGAGTTCAAGGCCAGCCTGGGCTGCAGGGTGCCCTAAGGTAAGTTCTTCAGCATAAGGAAGCCAAGGGTGCAGGGAGCCCCGATTCCTTCTCTGCTGACTAAGACCTAGGGACCTTGCACTGTGAGAAGGGCTGAGTGAAAGCTAAGCTTCTTTCGGTTGGGGGGGGACGACGACAGAGCTGCTCCCCCTTCTCCCTGCCCCGCAATCTAAGCACACTACCATTGAGCTATATCCTAGTCCACGTTTGAGATACGACCTCACTGTGGAGCCCAGGCTGGTCTGAAACTCTAGACCCTCTTCCTTCGGCTCCCACATGTTGAGATTACAGGTGTGTGCCAGTCCACCTGGGATAAACCATCTGAAAACAGAAGTCCCCCCCCCAAAGGAATGAATAACAGATTACTTTGCAAAATATATGGGAAAAGCATGCCTCTTATTTTGGCAAGGAGATAGGGAATTAAGGCTGTTACTCTGAAGAAGAAAGTGAGAAGCCAGAGCCTTTTATTTTGGTGAGGGGATAGACGATTAGGGCTTCTATTCAATAAGATAGGGAAGGTTGAGGGATGCTTGCAAAAGCTTTGCACAAAGAAGTGCTGGTAGAGACTTTTATTTTGGTGGGAACACAAACTCTGTCTCTGCCCTCAGGTAACTGTGCCCTGTACCATCGTGGGGGCTGGTGGTACCACGCCTGTGCCCATTCCAACCTTAATGGTGTGTGGTACCATGGAGGTCACTATCGGAGCCGCTACCAGGACGGGGTCTACTGGGCCGAGTTCCGCGGTGGGGCGTACTCTCTGAAGAAGGCTGTTATGCTGACCCGGCTTGTGCGGTTGTGACCGCCCCATTAGTACCCCCAAGGGTATTTCTATCTCCTTGAGCCAGTATCTTACAGCAACACAAGGTGTCCACACACCGTGTCTGTCGTTCCTGTGTGCGTCCGGTCAGGGTCACTCTCGGGGCCCACCATCCTCCTCGTCCTCCTCCTCCTCCTTCAGGTCTTCCAGGATGAGATGGTCCAGGTCATCCAGGAGGCCGCCTTGGCTCAGGCACGTGGCCACCGTGGAGCCGCTGCTGATGTGGGGGTTGCTGGGGTGCAGCACTCTGGGGAGGTGGTTCTGCTTACGGCTTTTGGGGTGGGCACAGGAAGTCCCAGGCACATGGGGCTCTAGGGGAAGGAGAGTTGCTGAGATTCTGGAGGTGGGAAGGGTCTGTGGCTCTGCAGCGACTCACTGGAGCCGTATGAGGTCACAGATCAGAGGTCATAAAATTTACAGGCGTTCAAACTCTTTAGGAATGTGGCCACAAAGACAGACTCACAGGTCGTGGGGACCATGGGACTCATAGGCTGGGCACTATGGAGCTGCTGGGAACTCCACGGGAGGAGTCGGGGAGGAGTCAGCTCTGGGGAGCCATGGGGGACCCAGGGAAGGAGGGAGCAGCCAGGGGTCGGCGCACAGGGGACGCAGAATGTAGGCCGAGCACCAGGGCCTCACCTCTCCGATTGTAGCAATCTGCGGCTGAGCAGGAGTGGGTGTGTGTGCTGCGCCGATCCAGGTCACGGTCCCAGCGTGGGGGCAGGATCCGAGTGGGGTACACAGGGAAGCCGCACCCGTAGCAGGGTGATGGGGACCCCATCTGTGCCCAGCCCCTGGGGGCCAGCAGGGCCGTGAGGGGCTGAGGGGGCAGCTGGGCCCTCCCCCAGGGGACAGGAGGAGGGGGCGAGGCTGGGACTGGGCCGAGGGTGGGCTGGGGTGGGACAGGGCCCTCACCGGAAGTTGTGTCGACACTTTGGGCAGTGGAACTCGGCCAGGCCCCACATCTTATCGGCCGGCACTGGGTCGTAACGTTTCCGACACTTGCGACACCTTGACACCTGAGAAGGCAGGGAAGGGCCAACGTGCACGGCTGAGACAGGGTCTCACGTGGCCCAGGCTAGCTTTGAACTCCTGACCCTCCTGTCTCCATCGCTCAAGAGCTGGGATGCCAGGCTGCATCCCTGTGTCTGGTACGTGGGCTTCAGGAGTGCGCTGCTAGCGCTCGGACTCCCGGAGCCACAGCTCAGCCCTTATCAGAAGCATACTAATAATCAAGATATTAGGAAGCCAAGCTGGGCGTGGTGGTGGTGCACACCTTTAATCCTAGCACTTGGGCAGAGGCAGGTGGGTCGTGAGAGTTCCAGGCCAGCCAGGACTACATGGAGAGACCCTGTCTAAAGAAAAAAAGAAAAGAGGTTAGGAAACCAGATTTGGGGTTGCTATCTGCCCCAGCTGTCAAAGTCAAATGTTTGACTTCTCAAGTCAGTGACTCGAATGAGTTCAGCGGGATATAGAAGTTGGGCTTGTCTAGCATGCGTGACGCCCCTGGTTCCGCACCCAGCCCCGTGTGAACCAGGTGTGGAGGCAGGAGGATGAGGAATTCAAGGTCATCCTCAGCTACACACTGAGTCTGAGACCAGCCCGGGCTACATGAGACCCTCTCAACGAGCAGAAAAGGGGCTGAGGAGATGGTTCACGGTCAGGAGCATTTGTTATTCCTGCAGAGTACCCGGGTTCAGTTCCCAGCACCCATGTGTCACTGTGGTGCACGGACACATACGTGAACAAAATACTAGTATGCATAAAATAAACCTAAAATACTAAAAATGAAGGCAAAAGGTGGCGATATGGCTCAGTAGGTAGAGCTTTACCCGTGAGTTCAAACCACAGCACCCATGTAAGAGGCAGCATGGCTGGCTGCACACAACCCTAATGTTGGGGAGGCTGAGACAGGAGGCTTCCTGGGCCGTGCAGCAAACCCCTTAAGGGACTGGTGAGCCGCAGGGCTCAGTGAGAGACCCTGTCTCAAAAAATAGGGTGGAGGGCTGGAGAGATGGCTCAGTGGTTAAGAGCATTGTCTGCTCTACCAAAGGTCCTGAGTTCAATTCCCGGCAACCATATGGTGGCTCACAACCATCTGTAAAGAGGTCTGGCGCCCTCTTCTGGCCTGCAGACATGCACACAGACAGAATATTGTATACATAATAAATAAGTAAATATTTTAAAAAATAGGGTGGAGCAACTGAGAAAGACAGCACCACCAAACTCTGGTCTCGACAGGTACACACACACACAAACATTTCTGGACAGGAGGGAATCAAGATAAGTCTGGGCAGCACCTCCTTCCTCTGGGGCACACGGCGCCACCACACGTGGTCACAGGAGGAGCAGGCAAACTGTCGGTCCACGGCAGGGATCAGGTCGTCTTGGGCTCTTTGGAACATTCGAAGATTGGCTTCTGTCAGGGGCAACAGAGAGGTGGCCACTGCCTGCAACATGGATGAGTGGGGACAAACAGGGTCACCTCTGCCTCTGGAGCCCACTGTGAACACTCACTGCTGCACCATGGGTAGCTATCCTCCCTGTCCACACCCTGCCTCAGCCCAGCCACCGACGCACCTGGATATCTCGGTCTTGCTTCATGTCCTCCGGCGGGTCCTGAGGGGAGACACGGAAGGGGAGTGCAGAGACTGGAAAGGCTCTCAGGGTGCCATCCCCGTGTTTAATGGGGGAGGAGCCTGCATGGGGCTCCTGGACCAGAGACAGGATCCTGGCTCTATATAGATGCAGCCAATATGAAACATTATTGCCTGTGTTGAGAGCTTTTCTGTGCCACCGGAGCTGGGTCTGGTGGCACAATCCAGTCATTCAAGTTCTTGTGGGGGGGGCGTAAAGAAGGAGAATCACACATAATCGAAGGCTGGGGCATGGCTCAGCACTGCCTACAATGCATGAAGGCCCAAGTAGAAGCCTAGATAAAAGCACAAACAATGTCCCAAATATCCTTAAGAAGTAAATACTTGGGGCTGGAGAGATGGCTCAGCGGTTAAGAGCACACTGGCTGCTCTTCCCAGAGGTCCTGAGTTCAATTCCCAGCAACCACACGGTGTATTAAAACCATTTTAATGAGATATGGTGCCCTCTTCTGGCCTGCAGGTATACATGCAGGCAGAATACTGTATATATAATAAATAAATCTTTTTTAAAAAGTGAATACTTTTGCTGGTCTCCTTTCTGAGATGGCTCAGAATCTGAAATCAGTCAGTGATCGTGGCCCATGCAACCCAGACCTTGTATGACTCCTTGATCTGCAGAGGCCACACGTGGCACCTGACCTCTGATGCCATGCGGCTTTAAAGATTCAAGTTCTTAAATGTGTCTGTGTGTCTCCCTGTGTACATAGACACATGTGCAGTGCCCATGGAGGTCAGAAGAGGGTGTCAGGTCCCCTGGACCTGAAGAAGTTGTGAGCCGCTCATGTGGGTGCTGGGAATGGACTAGAGTCCCCTGTGAGGGAGAGCAAGTGTTCTTAATAGCTGAGCCACCTCTCAGCTCCTTGGCCACAAGGCTTTAGAAGGTTCTGGGTTTGGGGGCTTGCAGACACGTGGCTGCAGGTCTGAATGACTGCTCTTTTGCTCCCAGATGGGTCTCTTCGTGGGTCCTCACAGAGGGGCCTCTTGGGGCCCAAACTTCATTACAGATGGATAGAGTGTGAATCCCTGAAGCCAAATGCTGGTCCCCAGACCCTGGTGAAAGTCATGACCTGCGCTGTCCTGTGTAATAGGATTGCCTCCAGGGACCCTGGAAGACAGAGAGGTAGGAGGATGAACCAAAGCCTGGAGGTCCGCCCCTTGGGCGCTCTTCGTGAAGGTGACTTCCTTCTAGTATTATTAATATGTCATATTGTTTATAGACCGAAGCTTAAAGAATGGGATCTGTCAGATACTTTTAGGTGCCCAGCATGGTGGCACAGGTCTTGATTACCAGCCTCGGGAGGCAGAAGCAGGTGGATCTCTGTGAGTTACAAGCCAGTCTAGCCTATAACGTGGGTTTCAGGACAGTCCAGGGCTTCATCGTGAGACCGTCTCAAACAAAACAGAACTCTAGTACATCTTTGGAGCAAGGTCGATACACAGAATACCAGCCACTACGTGACTGCACGGATTCAATGGATTCAGTTGTCCGTTCACCCCTTCTCCATCGAGGCCTCTTTCCTCCCCAGCCCGGCCCAGCCTTTCTTCTAGAGCAAGGCAGAGTTCCTGTGAGCCTTCCTCAGCAGCCAGGACCTCCTTTTCCGACTGTCCAGTCTCCTCCCTTTGAGATAACCCGCACAGAATGAGCACCTACTGCTTGGGAAAAGGAAGGAGCCTACATAGCGAGGTGGGCTCTCACAGCTGTGGTTTTGTTCCTTCTGCTGGAGAGAAGAGGGATTCTCCCCTTCCTGTGGGGGAGAGAGGGAGGACAGGTTACCTGAGCGTCCAAATCGTTGCTCAGCTCTTGTCCATCTTTCTGCTTGACACCTAGTGGGAAAATATGGGAGGGGCTCTTGAAGGGTGTGTAGGAGTTCCAGGCGGTGGTAGAGAGCCTCCCATCTAGGGGGCCAGGGTCGCTACAGCGATTCTTAAACCACACCCACTCAGTATTCTCCCTTGGGTTGACTCACCGTACACGATAGAGCGCCCTACTCCGGTGTGGTCGCTGCCAAACTTCCTCATAAGAGCCCCTGCCTTCTTGGGGGACACTTTTCCATGAAACTTCTCCCGGAGGCGCCTGACGCTCTTCTCCAACTGGGGCGGATGGGGGTGAACTCTGGTGTGGGGGGCGACGGGGGAGCAGCACCCGTCCCTTCATTCTCCTCAACTTAACCCAGGCTTCTGGCCTCCGCATCCCCATCCCCCCTCCCTTTAATCCATTTCCTGGAAAAATCCAAAGTTCTCCAGGCATTGTGGGGAGGGGGATGGTGGGGACTGCAGCGCGTCCCAGACTCCCGGGTGCGAATCTGAGGTCCGGCGGGATGCAGGCCAGGTTACCCCTTTTCCTTCTGACCTCTGACCCTGCAGCCCCGCTGTGCCCGGGATGGAGGAGGGAGGCGGCCCGGGGGGTCGGGGTGTCCCCGGAGCCCTCCCCGCGCGGCCTGTCGCCGGTGGCGCGGCTGTCCTACCTCCACGCCGTCCTGAGCCATGGTGGCCGCTGCACACCTGGCCGCGCCCGGGTCCGGGCCCCGCAGGGCTGGGTGGCGCCGGCGCGGCTCCGCCTCCCTCGATCCCCTCTTTCGGTTTCGTTTCTGCGCGAAGCTGGGGACCCCGCGGGGACCCCGCCCCGGCCGTCCGGCTGTGCGGCTGCTCGCGCGCCCCGCGGTGCTCCCGGGCGGTGCTCCCAGGCCTCGGCGCGCGCCTCCCCGCGTCCTGCGCAGCAGCGCGACCGGGCCGGGGATGCAGCGCGCGGCCTCTGCAGTCGGTCACATGTCCCCACGCTGCGCGGGGTCCGCGTCTTCACGTCCCCCGTGGGGGCGGGGCCGCACCGCGCGGACGCGGGTCTTGGTGCTCCCACGATGCTCCTCCCACTCGGAACCCAAAGCTTCTTAGGACCCCGGCGGCGCTTATGCTCTGCTCAGTGGCTCTGACCCCTGGAGCATCTCTCTCCCTAGGTCCACCCCAAGCCTCAGTTTCCTCCTCTGTACAATGGGCATGCAAGCCGGGCATGGTGACACACACCTGTCACCCTAGTATTTGGAAGGTGGGGGAGGAAGATCAGGAGTTCAAGCCTGTCCTGGCCCACGTGGACCCTGTTTCAAAAAAGGAAAATATCCCAGGACAAAACAAACTTTTTGTCAAGCTTTATGGACTTCTGGAGCAGAGAATGGGCCCCAGATTTGAGAAGCCTGGGTTTTTTCCAGGTTCAAACCCCTTCCTTCCAGCAACCCTCTTCTGTGCCTCTTTTAGTACAGGGGTTGGATCTCACCTCCCCCCCCAAAGCCCGATGCTTGTTTCTGTGTGTGTTGTGGCATTGTTCACAACACAAGAGCCATGATATGGAATCCACCTACATGTCCATTAATAGGTAAAGGATAAAGAAAATGTGGTGTGTGCACACCATGGAATATTACTCACCCATAAAAAAGAGGAAGCCTTATTATTTGCTGTAATAGGGACAAGACTGGTGGACATTATGTCAAAGTATATCAGCTCTTGGACTTCAGTCAGTGGAGGCTAAAGAAATGATCCAGACACTGTAGCGAGGGGGGCAGAAGCGAGTGGTGACGGGTTACAGTGTTGCCCTTAGCATGCCATAGTAAATTCCAGTGTGCTGACTACTGTTTCAAAATATCTAAGAGGCTACAGATTCACAGGAAGAAACATCTGTTTGTTGTGAAGCTAGATCTCCATTTCTATCCTTAGTCCATACTCACGGTGGTAAAACGTTATGCTGTAGCCCAAGAAATATGAGTCATGTGCCAGTCAGAAACAAAAATCAGAGTCAGACGGTGGTGCACACCTTTACTCCCAGCACTCAGGAGGTAGAGTTTGAGGCCACCTTGGTTTATAGAGAGAGTTCCAGTACAGCCAGGGCTACACAGAGAAACCCTGTCTTGAAAAAACCAAAAGTGATAAACAAGGCAGTCACAACACATTAGTATAATTGGCTCACAGGTGGCTGTCACAGCTCTGTGCTTTGGATAAGGGGTGTTGTTTATTTGGAGATCCCTAGGCTGTACGGTGAGGGCTTGTCTCAGAACAATCGCTCTTTCTGCTTTTTGGAACTCATGATCTTTTATTTTTTAATATTTTATTTTATTTTAATTTTTTGCAAGACAGAGTTTCTCTATGTAGCTCTGAATATCCTGAAACTCACTCTGTAGACCAGGTTGACCTCGAACTCACAGAGATCCCCCTGCCTCTGCCTCCCGAGTGCTGGGATTAAAGACGTGTGCCATATCACCCAGGTTTTTTGTTTTTGTTTTCAACATTGACTGTGTTGTGAGTGTACCATAGTAGGAGTATGAGACTCAGGACGTCTTGGGGGACCACATGGGGTTCAGGGTTCGAGTGTTGCCGTCTCTCACGTGTTCATGCCCCAGCCACCAGGGAATCCAGCCAGCAGAGAGTCCATCACCAGATGGGCACCTGCTCTTTGACCTTGGACCAGAAGAACCTCCATGCCAAAATAAATACGTGGTCTAACTTAGAAAGTCTCTGCCAGTGAGTTATCAGCAGCAGAAAGCACGCAAGACATCCAGCGTCAGAGAGGAAGAGCTATGTTTGTGTGGCCTACATTTTTTTCTTTCGAGGGCTGGGTATAAACTCAGGACCTCACAAAGGCTACATAGGAACACTATAAGTGAGCCACGCCCCAGCCCCTCACTGAGGAACTCTAGGCAGGGGCTCTACCACTGAGCCACACCCCAGTCCCTCACTGGGGGATTCTAGGCAGGGGCTCTACCACTGAGCCACACCCCAGTCCCTCACTGGGGGATTCTAGGCAGGGGCTCTACCACTGAGCCACACCCCAGTCCCTCACTGGGGGATTCTAGGCAGGGGCTCTACCACTGAGCCACACCCCAGTCCCTCACTGGGGGATTCTAGGCAGGGGCTCTACCACTGAGCCACACCCAGCCCCTCACTGGGGGATTCTAGGCAGGGGCTCTATCACGGAGGCCCTAGATTTTAAAGGGAGAGAGGACTTTGAAGTGGTGATCTTTGAGCAGAGCCCCACTGATGCAATGGGCTGAGAAGTGTACCTGGCAGAGGGACAGTGAGTGCAAGGGTTTGTGGCTGAAATCAATAGAGGTGTTGGAAGGACACAGAGGAGGCCTGGTAAGTCCAGACGGTGTGAGGCAGAGGTGGGTGACAGGCACACCATACCTGACACCCATTAAAAACTGGGGCAGGGTGGACTGTCCGCACTGGGTGTCACCAGCTGTGTTCTTTAAGATCAAGCCAATTCCTCCTCCCTCCCTGGTCTCAGGACTCAGTATTAGAGTCTGGCCTCGATGGAGATCTGATACTTCAGCTGGTTTGGTTCAGTCACTTTGGCTGAGGGACCACGCCTAGGAAGGTGGGCTCACCTTAAACCATACTAGAGAGGTGCGTGGGACAATTAGTACTTTTCCTTCCCAGGATCCCTTCCCCTAGGGCAATTGCTCATGGACAGCAGTCATGTAGGGTCCTAAGTCTGCCCGCTGTGGCCCTTCGAGTGAGATTGGCTCCCATAGGCTCATGTATTTGCCTGTTTTGTTCCCAGTGGGCTCTTGGGAAGGAGGAGGTGTGTCACTGGCTTTGAGGTTTCAGAAGCCCCTGCCAGGCTCAGTGTTGCAGCAGATCTCATTATAGACGGTTGTGAGCCATCATGTGGTTGCTGGGACCTGAACTCAGGACCTCTGAAAGAGCAGCCAGTGCTCTTAACCTCCGAGCCATCTCTCCAGCCCCACTGCCCAGCTCTTAATTTTCTTTTATTAATGAGACTAAGAGCCTCAAAGAGGGACCCCATTTTCTTCTGCCATGGTGGTCTCATATTCTGAGATGGTCCACAGTGCCTTGGTCCCACATCCCCTTTGTTGACAAATGCGTGAGGAATTATCTTCTTGCCCAAGAAGTAAATGTACCTGTGGGTGGGAGACAGGGAGATGGGAGAGCAGGCAAGGAGAGCGTGATGGCCTCCGCACCCTGATAATCTGTTCCGCTCCTCTGCGGGCTGGAGTGTTACTCCCTCAGTAAAAGGCTTGTCAAGTAGGCATGGAAACTGTAGGGCTGGATCCCCACAAACCACTCAAAAGTGAAGTAGGCATGGCAGCTGCCTTGAATCTCAGAACTCAGGAGGTAGGGGTAGGATCCTGGGGACAAGTTGGCCCTCTGGACTAGCCAGGACCAGTAAGGTCCCACCTCTTGAGTACCAGTGGAGAGGAATAGATTTCTGGCCTCCAAAGGCACATGTGCTCCCCGCTCCAGGGATCCACACACGTGTAAACACACATACACACAGGAAACTCACCCATGGAGTATGTCCACTACAAGGTCTCTTTGGTCTCCCAGCTACTACCCCCTATGACTGGAGATTTGGGGGGAAATGCCCCCTTTTGCCTGTTCACTGTTCTCTACTGGATAACTGAGTCCTAACCCACACACCACCTCCACCAGCGTGAGATCCCCTGGAGCTGTCCAGTGCACAGCCTGTGCCTGCACTCCAGGCAGAACTGGCACCCCAGTCCAGTGGCTGACAGATGGAACCGAGGACTGGTCTGGATTGGCTTTCCCACTGATGTGATTGCAGGCCCTGTTCCTGCAATCCTGGGGAGGCCCGGCGGGTGGCGGTAGTGATGAATTTCTCCCGGTGGCGTGGTGTGACTCCTGGACAGGACACAGTGGTCCTCTCCACACAGGGATCACGTGGGACCCGTGGGACCTACCTGCCCTGAGGACGGCTTGGAGCTGAAGTATGTAGAGATGCAGGGGTTCAAGGCAGGGGTCTCCATAGCCTCTGACTTGACCTTTGCTCTAGGGAAAGGCACAGAGTGGTTTTGCTGTCTGGTCAGCAGGCGGGAGCCTGGTGGGAGCCTGTCTGTGTCATACTGCCCACCCACACTCACCAAAGTGTGCTCTTGCCTCACGTGCAGCCACCTGAGCTCCTCCAAACATCGCTGTCGTCCTTCCTCAGGGAGGCTGGAGGGCCTCCTCTCACACCTCCGCATCTTCTCTCCACATTTCCGATCACGGTACTTCTCAGATCTTCGGGTCTGGCCATTGCTGTGCAAGGCTCACTCCCGTTTTTATTTTTGACCTCATGGAGCACAGGCTGGCATTGAACTCACTATGTAGCTGAGGGTGACCTTGAGTTTCTGATCTCTCTTCCTCTACCTCACAAGTGCTAGGGTGTCAGGAGTGCACTGCCTATCATGCCCTGTTTATCTGGTGCTGGGGTGTAACCCACGGCTTTCGGCATGCAGACAAGTACTTTGCCAACTGAGCCCCAGGACCCAACCCCAGTCCCTTTTTCTTCTGATAGGCAGTGAGCCTCGCTTAGGACAGGACAGAGCCTGGTATTCAGTAGGTGCTTAACATATGCTCTTTTGGGATCAGACTTGGACAAGGAAGAACACGGAGAAGCCATCAATACACTTCAGTGGGTAAAGTCACTTGTAGCAAGGTTGCCAAGATGGCTTTGAGTGATGGAACCCAGTGAGGGTGGAAGAGAAGTGACCCCACAGGGCTGACCTCTGACCTCCACACTGCACTGCAGCACACAGTAAGACTGGCACTCCAATTGGGCGGTGGTGGCGCACGCCTTTAATCCCAGCACTTGGGAGGCAGAGGCAGGTGGATTTCTGTGAGTTCGAGGCCAGCCTGGTCTACAAGAGCTAGTTCCAGGACAGGCTCTAAAACTACAGCGAAACCCTGTCTCTAAAAAACAAAAACAAAAAGAAAAAAAAAAAAAGAAGGGCACTCCTACTAAAGATGAAAGAACTGGGCAGGGCAGTGGGCAGTGGGTTTTGGAGATCATTCTGAGGTATTCATGAGAGAAGTGAAGAAGAGAGGGATCCACGAAGATCTGGAGAGGGAAGGAGCACGTGCTGCGGGAGGGCAAGGGCAGAGCTGTTGGAGCAGGGGCTGTGAGGCTATGAGGCACGCTGACTGTGATGGAGAGAGCAGGGTGAGGGCACAGGTGTGGGGCAGGCAGATTCGCAGGACTCCACCTGCTTCTCAGTACCGGGGGAAGGCGGAGGATGGCGGGTAGCAGATCTTGGAATCCTTTTGCCAGCCCCAGGTCAGGCTCCAGCTTGGTCTCTATCTAGAGGTGGGAAGTTTTTTTTTTTTTTTTTTTTCTGCAATAGAAGAAAGCCAGTGAGATGGCAGCTGGGTGGACTCTCAGCCATGCTGTATGGCACAGCCCTTGTTAACTGAAACAGGATCTCTCGCTATGCAGTTCAGGCTGGCCCTGAACTCTCAGTGATCCTCCTGCCTCAACCTGGGATTGCAGGTATTTGCCCTGTGGTGCTGCAGAGCAGTGTCCCCTGACATGAAGTTGCCCCTCCAGGCAAAGGAGGGGAAGACAAACCACATATTTAGGAAAAATTAAACGTACATGGTTTACCAGGGAACTTCCAAAGGCATGGAAGTGGCGCACACCTGCTGGGGGAGGAGACCAGCTAGCAAAGCAGCAGAAAAAAAGATTGTCAGGCCTGTGCAGCTGCCTGCACATTGTGTAGGGTTCCACAGATGCAGCGACCGAGAGCCATTGCTGTGTTGGGTTGGGTTGTTGATGATGTAGCTGATTTGAGTCATTTCTGTTCCATGTGAGTAACCTCCCACCCAAACTGGTGAAACTGTTACTTTGGTCTGCCATTGCTTCCCTTCCAGAGTGAGTTACGTGTGTGTGTCTCATACAACATGTCCAATGAGGAGGGGTATTTGTCTGGCTCACGGACATGCTCCTATGACCACGAAATGGCCCAACATGTAACCAGTGCTCATAAAAGTGGGTTGAATGGCTGAGTAAAGTTGTGGTTATGCCTAGTGGGAAGCAGTTAGCTAATAAAGCAGCATCTGGATGCTGGGGCCGCAGCTCACTGGCAGGGGCATGTCACAGAAACACATATGGCCAGGACAGGTCACACATCTCCTTCCAGGCCTCCGGGTATGCACAGTCCATGGTCAGGATCCACCAGCAGGAAGGGGTCAGGTTCCTCGCTCACTGTCTTTCCTCCCTGACTTCCCATGTTTGTAGCCATGTGGGAATTCAAAGTCTGCTCCTCTCAAGCCTTAGCTTACAAGCCTCTATTATCTAGAAGACCCATACAGGGACAGCGAGAGGGCTCAGTGGATAATGGTGTTGCCACCAAGTCTCACAAACCTATTTGATCTGTGGAATTCACATGGTGGAAGGAGAGAACCAACTCCATGAAGTTGTACTCTGACCTCTAAATGTGTCAATGCACACACACATGTGTAAAATACTAAAAAGTAAAAGAATATGAGCAAAAAAAAAAAAAGCCAGACATGGTGGCACACACCTTTAATCTCAGCACTTGGGAGGCAGAGGCAGAAGGATCTCTGTGAGCTTGAGGCCAGCCTGGACTACAGAGAAAGTTCTAGTCAAATCTACCTAAGGAGACCCTGTCTGGAAAAAAAAATCAAAAGATAAAAAGAAAAGGAAAGAAAATGAGGGCATCTGTGAATGGAGGAGCAAACCCTTCCAGGTACTGACTGCCAATGCTTGCAGCTTGGTCTACTGTTACAGAACAGTGGGAACAGACCCTGCTGTTAACGACCCTCCTAAGTTTATGACAGTTTTTGTTGGGTTGTTTTTGCTTTGTTGCCTTCATGAATGCTAGGCAGGCCTTTCAGGGCGCACTGGGGATTTGGGGCAGGTACATGGTGCTGAGCTCACCTTCAGATCACGGTGCGCTCCATGGCAGTGAGCACTCTGAGGGGTGGCGGTGTCACATGGCAGTGATGTGTCTTTGCCCCTGCCGCTGGCCTTGATCTGTAGTTCATCCTCAGCTTAGAACTGAGGGAAAGGTCGGTATGGAGGGGAGAAAAGCCCTCACGGGGTGGAGGCCTTTGATTGTTTCCCCAACCTGGATTTTCTTCATTTCTTTCTTTCTCACATGGAAACTTTTTATTTTTAATTTTTATTTTCCCTTTTCATTTGATGGTGCTCAGGATCAGACCCAGGACATCATACTAGTCAAGTTCTGGATCTCAGAACTATGTTCCCAGCCCCTCACTGGGCAAGTCTAGGCAGGGGTTCTACCACTGAGCCACACCCCAGCCCTTCACTGGGAGATTCTAGGCAGGGCCTCTACCACTGAGCCATACCCCAGCCCTTCACTGGGGGATTCTAGGCAGGGGCTCTGCCACTGAGCCATACCCCAGACCCTCACTGGGGGATTCTAGGCAGGAGCTCTACCACTGAGCCACACCCAAGCCCCTCAGTGAGGGATTCTAGGCATGGGCTCTACCACTGAGCCACACCCCAGCTTCTTTTATTTTGAAGCAAGGTCTTACTGAGTTGCCCAGGGTTGCCTTGAACTCACTTTGAACCCCAGACTGGCTTGGAACTTGTGATGCTTTTGTCTCATTCTCCCAAATAGGTGGGATGACAGGCCTGTCACCAGATTGGGCAATGGCTGAGGCTTCATGGAATCAGATCATGAAAGTGCTCTTACTCCCTATACCCACATAATTTCCTCCTTTACACATTTACTCCTGTGTTCTTGTGTTCAGAATGCTTCAGATAGAATCTATTAACAATGGACTGTAATGCCTTTCTAGGTTGGATGTTCTGTGCTGGCAAGGGCTGTGGGAATTTTCAAAATTAGGGCTTTAGCGGAGCCTCAGAAAGTGCCAGCAGGGTGCATGACGTGACTGACATGTTGACAGATGATAAAATTGCACAGATGGCCATCAAGTCCTCTTATTGTGGAAGGACGGCAGGGACATTACTCCTGCTCCCACCCCGCCCCGTGCCACCTTTTCTTGGAGTGCATGTTCATCCCTCAGAACACTCTCTTTGCTAACCACTGCTGGTAGACGTTTTTGTGATCAGTGGTCCACTGAGCATTAAGGTTCTATTGGGGACATTGATTTCGATACGGACATATGATTTCAGCACCCTCAAAGGGGACAGCTTGTCTGAAGTGGATCAAGGCTTCAAGGGCCATCATGGGGGTCTGAGTGTTGGAGCACAGGAAGCTCCTCAGTACCACAAACAGTGACCCATCCTACCATGCCTCTGTCAGGCATCCTCAAGGGCTCAGTGTGTATTGGGCCTGGGGTCACATGAGCACCATATTAGCTCTCCCCAGTTCAGCACCATGGAGAGACACCCTTGCATTGGACTGGGACCCTCAGCAGTTTGGCAACTCCAACCCCACTTCCCAAAGCCACATTCAGCACTACAGACAGTCATGCGAGTTTCGAGATACACCAGCACCTCAGTTACCACACCCTGCCCCTCTCCTCAAGGTCCTCAGCACATGGATCCCCGCCGGATTGTAAGTGTCCAAAGCCGGGTTCCTCTAGACCCCCACTCAGTGCCCTGTACAGAACTGTGGGTAACTTCCTTCAGATAAGGCTGGGTGAGCTAGCACCTGAGCTAGTCCCTCTTTCTCAAGATCATTGTCAGCACTGCGGACAGCTCCCACGGGGCCCCTTGCCTTAACACTCGCTTTGTGACTTTACTCAGGACCTTGGACAGCTCCTGCGCCTTGCCGCGGGTCTGCGTGAGTCAACACCTTGGTTAATTCCCAGTCCCTGGCTTCCCCAGTTCGTGTATCACCTGGGTGGACCCAAAGCTATCTCTTAGTTCCCGCTTGTCAATCAACTGCTCTACGATAACATTTGTCTCACTGTGCAGACTCAGCTGCAGCTCCTGCATTAGTGTGTAGGCAAGTCCCTTATCTTACTCATCTTTGTCTCTCGGCGTCCGAGCTCGAGAGTTGGCACATAGCAGTTTCTCACCAAACACTGGCAGCTCACATTCTGCCATATTTGAAGCCATGTTTGTACCCACGCTGTTGACTTTTAGAGTGGTCAGTCATCCATACGGCTGGTGAAGCTGTCCAAGTGGTAGTTGGCTGGGAGACTGTAGATGAGCACCAGTGTGAACAAGGTTATAGCTGCAGTAAATACCATCGGAATGGTGGGGAGCTGTGTCTCCAGGAAGCCACTGGCTCTTTGGATGCTGCCAATCAAATTCTAGAGAGTCAGAAAGAGGCTGTTAGAGAGATTCCTCAAGGGGAAAAGAAGACCCAGAGGGGCTATTATCTGCACCCACACCATCTTTGGGCACACAAATTGATCCTTTCATTCAGGGCCATCAGAATGAAGACTGTGAGAGACATGTCTGCTTCTGAGCCTTGGTATCCCTTCTGTGTATGGAGATTCACACATGATCCCTGGAGCATTCCAGAGACATTCGCCTGAATTTTGAAATGTTCTTAGGCACCCAGATGGGGCTGGGATGATATAACTGGAGGCAAAATGGTGAGAGGGTAAGGAAAGAAGGGAGAGAAGGAGAGGGACGGCTCAGAGTGTATCTGGGTGGGGTCTGTAGTCTAAGTGCTGATGGCTGACTGCATGTGTAGCTCAGTGGTGAGCACTTGCCTAGTGTCTTAGGGCTTTTTCTGTTGCTGGGAAGAGACACCATGACCATGGCAACTCTTATAAAGGAAAACATTTCATTGGATGCCTTACAATTTAGAGGTTCAGTCCATTATCATGGTGGGACATAGTGACATGCAGGCAGACACGCATGATGCTGGAGAAGGAGCCAAGGGTTCTTACATCTTGATCCCACAGGCAATAGGAAGTGTTCTGAGACCTCAAAACCTGCCTTCACAGTGACACACTTCCTCTAACAAGGCCACACCCACTCCAACAAAGCCACACCTAATAGTGCCACTCTCTTTGGGAGCCATTTTATTTCAAACCACCACATTCGACTCCCTGGACCCAAAAAAACTTGTAGCCATAACATAATGTAAAAATGCATCCAGTCTGCTTCAAAAGTCCCCATAGTCTATAATAGCCTCAAAAATATTTTAAAGTTTCATGCAATCTCTTAAATGTAATCCCCTATAAATCAAAGTAAAAAACATCACATACTTACAACATACAATGGTACAGGATATACATTGCCATTCCAAAAGGTGGAAAAGGGAACATAGTGAAGAAATACTGGACCAAAAGAAGCAAGACCAAAAACCAGCTGAGCTAACTCCAAACTTTGCATCTTCACGTCTGATGTTGAAACGCTCTTTAGATCTCCGACTCTTTTCAGCTTTGTTGACTGCAGCACACTTCTTTCTCTTGGGCTGGTTCCACGTCCTGTTAGCAACTCTCCTTGGCAGGTATCCCACAACTCTGGCATCTCCAGCTTCTTTGGTTCTCCAAGGTAATACAGGCTTCAACTTCATAGCTTCACGCAGTGGTCTGTCTCTCTAGGCCTCCATTCAGGGACACTCCTGACACATGTCTGGCCTCAGCAACTTTCCTTAGCTGCAGAGGAATCTTCCCTACCCCATTTCTTCTGTTCTTAAAGCCAGAACCTGGTATAGGAGGTCCTTCTGTTTGTGTGTTGCTTTCGTTGGTTAATGAATAAAGAAACTGCCTTGGCCTAGTTGATAGGGAGGAACTTAGGTAGGCAGAGAAAACAATTGAATGTTGGGAGGAAGAAGAGCAGAGTCAGAGAGAAGCCATGGATCCTCTGCCTGAGATGGACGCTGGTTAGAATCTCCAGTGAGCCACAGCCATCTGGCAATATACAGATTAATGGAGATGGGTTAAACTAATATGTAAGAGTTAGCCAATAAGCGGTTAGAGCTAGCCTTCTCAGGGCTGGGATTAAAGGGATGCACCCCCCAGCTCTAAGCTTTTCTTCAGTTTTTTTTTTCCCACAAATTGGAAATTTAGCTGGGTGGGTTCTTGCCCTAGGCCACCACTCCCTTTATTCCATTTTTTTAATCTGTTTATCTCCTGGAACACAAGACTTAGCTCCATTCCACTTCCTGGTGCTCTTTTCCTCTTCAAAATTTATATTTTGTAATTTATCCTCCCCAGTCTGCTCGTTTTCATTATAAATCTTCATCAGCGTTACCACTGATAACCACACGACAGAGTCTACATTAGGCTGTTTTGAGATTTCCTCTGCCAACAGAATTAATATAAAAGTCTCCACTTTCGCCTCAGGTGGACAAGGGCAAAAGGGAGATACTTTCTTTAACAAAATACCACAAGAAGCCGGGTGGTGGTGGCGCACGCCTTTAATCCCAGCAGAGGCAGGAGGATCTCTGTGAGTTCGAGGCCAAACTGGCCTATAAGAGCTAGTTCCAGGAGAGGATCTATGGCTAAAGAATTGAGATGTGATAGAGGCAGAGAAGGTCAGGACTCAGTCACTTCCACCCTCAGAGAGAGCTCTGGGTGAAATCTGCTGGGAATCCACTCGGACCCTGAAGATGGTCAGCTCCTGCCCATACACTGTCTTGTTGAGGACACCTGGAGATCAGAGGATCTCCTGATGGCTTGGAGAGACCTATGATCTCATGATTTCAGGGGGTGATGTTTGGACTTCACTCCATTCAGAACATGAGCCTGGGACTGGGATATGGCTCTGTGGGTGGCATACTTGTCTAGCAGGCTTGGAGTCTTAGGATTCTTCACCAGCACAGGCAGGAGCCTGTGATTCCAGCACTCAAGTGGTAGAGGCAGGAGACTGCCTGGTAGCAGTGCAGCCTTGAGAAAGGCCAAGGTGTCTTTCTCTGTCCCACCAGTCAGTCAGCTCCCAAATTATGATGTGGACACTTATTATTAATTATGAAAGCTCAGCCTATAGCTTAGCTTGTCCCACCAGCTCTTATAACTTAAACAAACCTATTTCTACTCATCTACACATTGTCACGTGACTCGTGGCTTTTACTTCTCCTTCTGCATGTCTGTTCCCTCTGCATCCACTTGTGACTCTACCTTCTTCCAGCGTCTTCTGTGCCTGGAAGTCCTGCCTCACTATTGTCTGTTCAGCTTTTTATTAAACCAATCAGAGTGATATCTTCACATTGTACAAAAATATTATTCCACATTTCCCCCTTTTCCTAGATAAAAGGAAAGATTTTAACTTTAATATAGCACAACTGTATACAATAAGAATAATTAATATCAGGTAAGAATTACATTCACAATGTTCAGTCTATTTATATTTGGCAAATTTAGAGAAAATACCCCATTAACTATCCTATCTTGCTGAGTCCAGTTTTGTACCTAACTTACTTTCTACCCTGAAAACTAGGGAAAACTCTGTCTTCAACCCCATCAAAGACCCGAGAAGGATATAATGTTACCTGAGGAAAAGGAAGTGCAGAGCAAGGACCTTCTAAAACTATGAAACAACAGAGACAGCTGGCCGCCTGGACAGGTTCCTATTCAGCAATGGGGCATCTATCCTTGCCCTACAGGTCTAGACTATCTGACAGACTTTTCTGTGGAGCATGAATTTTGAAAGACTGTCCTGCCTTGTCTTGGGCAAAGTTTAGCAGTTACCTTCTTTTGTGTCCTTCTGGTCCAGTTTGGACAGCATACTGCCAGTAATCAAGGCAATTCTAAATAGCTTAGAAGGGCAACAACTATAAATCCAACAGAAGGGACCTAGGGGGTGCCCCTCTGTCTTATGAGACCTTCCGGGTGTGCTGGGGACAGTTGCCTTGAGATAAGAGCTAGTCTGGGGGGGTGTTAGAGCGTCATGATGGTTTATCCCCTCATGGGCAGGGAGCCATGTGGTGACAGAGCACTGACCTCAGGGCTATCCTAGGGGTAGTGAGGAGTGGCACTTCTCCCCACCCGCAGGGCTGGGTGGCAGTTATGTTTCTGTGATAGCTGATCCTATAGGACACAGTAAGCATTTTATCCAGGTTCGCAGTTATTCCAGGCTTGAGAGACCTTTCGGCTCGGGAACTCTGGTCATCGAACTTCCTCAGACACATGGATCAAAACCTTCCCATGTTCGGTGAGATGGCTCAGCAGTAAGTGTGTTTGCCACCAAGCCTGAGGCCCCACATGATGGAAAGAGAGGACTTCTGAGAGTCACCCTCTGACCTCCATATGAGTGCTGTTGGGCATGCACAACAGGCATAATAAGGAATTCTAAGAAATCTTCTGTGGGATGGAGATTTCACTCAATAGGTAGAGTACTTGTTTACACACGCAAAGCCCTGGGTTCCATCCTCAGCAGCACCGGAAGTGGGCGTGGTGGCTCACGGAAGGCAGAGGCAGGTGGATCTTTACAAGTCAAGGTCATCCCAGTCTGCGCGCCCAGAGCCCACATCTCAAAACAAAAAATAAAATAAAGTTCAAAATCATCACCTGGAGCTCCAGGACAGGACAGGCTGGGTTATGTGAAACTATGTACGGTTTAAGAGGGAGGGCTTCAGTCTGAAGAGAGGGCAGGAGACTCCAGGGGGCAAGGAAATAGGCACAAATGTCCAAGGGCATGAGGGAACTGAGCGGCCTCAAAAAACAAACAAATAAAGCTTGCCTGGAGTTCAGAGGGCAGAGCTAAACTGTTAGGGTAAAAATAAGATGCTGTGGATCCCCGAGGGGTGCAGTGGCAGAAACGCTGTTGCTCCCCACTGCAGGTCCCCAAGTGGTGGCAGGGGGTGTGAGTCCATGGTGGGCCACAAAGGTAGCCGGGTCCCAGGCAGGAAGCCACATGGCAGGTGAGAGACCAAGATGGAGAGGCACGCCATGCTGAGTGGCATTGGATAATTATTTAGTGGGTTATGGAGGGGAAGGGGAGAGGGAGGGAGAAGTGGGAGCAGGAAAGAAACAGAGAGAGAGAGAGAGAGAGAGAGAGAGAGAGAGAGAGAGAGAGAGAGAGAGGAGGAAGTGGGGGAGAAGTTGGGGAGAGGAGAGGAGCCATGGCAGCAGCTACCTCTTTTTTTTTTTTTTATTATGTATACAATATTCTGTCTGTGTGTATGCCTGCAGGCCAGAAGAGGGCACCAGACCCCATTACAGATGGTTGTGAGCCACCATGTGGTTGCTGGGAATTGAACTCAGGACCTTTGGAAGAGCAGGCAATGCTCTTAACCTCTGAGCCATCTCTCCAGCCCCCAGCAGCTACCTCTTTGGTTTGGGAGAGACAGAAAGAAAGGAGTCAGACTGTAGGCAGAAGGAAGATCTGGTGGACATGGGGGGGGGGGTGGATGGGCGGGGCTTGTCTCTTAAAGGGACGGGACAGACTATTATATAAGCCACTAGTTAATCATAGAGGTCAGGCAGTTGTGGCACACACATTTAATCCCGGCACATTTAGGAGACAGAAGCAGGAAGATCAGAAGTTCAAGGTCACCCTGGGCTACCCGAGATTGAACCCGTCTAAAAGAAAAACAGAGTCAGGTAGTGGTAGCTCACATCTTTGATCCCAGAACATGGGAGGCTCGCACCTTTAACGCCAGCACTAGACAGGAGGAGACAGGATCTCCCCAATTCAGTCTGAGGATTCATAGAACCAGGAGGCCCCATTCGGTCTGAGATTCCGTCGAGGTAAGGAGTCTAAGGGCCACTGCTCTGCTTCTCTGATCTTTCAGCTTTTACCCTCAATATCTGACACTGGGTTTTTATTTAATAAGACTAATTAGGATCGTGCTTCAAGACCCTGTCTCAAGAGTGAGGTGGGCCCGGTGGTGGCGGCGCACGCCTTTAATCCCAGCACTTGGGAGGCAGAGGCAGGCGGATCTCTGTGAGTTCGAGGCCAGCCTGGTCTACAAGAGCTAGTTCCAGGACAGGCTCCAAAGCTACAGAGAAACCCTGTCTCGAAAACCCCAAAAACAAAACAAAACAAACAAACAAACAAACAAACAAAAGAGTGAGGTGGAGTCGGGTGGCGGTGCATGCCTTTAATCCCAGCACCCAGGAGGCAAAGGCAGACGGACCTCTGAGTTTGAGTCCAGCCTGGTCTACCGAGAAAGTTCCAGGCCAGTCAGGGCTACAGAGAAACCCTGTCTTGAATGCACCCTCCCGCCCCCCCCAAAAAAAATCAAGGCAGAGCAGGGTATAAGTCTATGCGCATGCGCACGCACCCACACCGCCCTTGCGGAGCTGGCCTTCAATTTGTGCACCCACAAGCGTCCACTAGGCTTCCCCTTCTTGAGGGCAATGGCTGCTCTTGGTAAATCAGGTCCATTGCTCCTGACCTAAGTCAGCCTCCTTTCCCAGAAAGGGAATGACGTATGTTAAAGGCGGGGAGGAAAAGAGAGTACACTTGACACGTTCCTGGAAGCCGGGCTCTGGCCCAGAAAGTCTGGCTGGCTGGTGTGTGTGTGTGTTAAAGAGAATGCTGATCTGACTTGGACACAGCTGGAGTTGCAGAGAAATTCTGTCTGAGGTGTTGTCTGCCAGCTTGGACAAATTATTATTATTTTAGTTTTAGGACAGTCTATCATGTAGCTCAGGCTACCCTTGAAATCTCTATGTAGCCAAGGATGACCCTGAACTCCTGATCCCGAGTGCTGGGATTACAGGCACGTCCACCACAAAGGGTTGGTGTAGTGCTGGGGCTGAACCCCGCATGGTGGGACTGGGGTCACTACCAACTGAGGGTCGGCTTAGTCTCAGCTCCAACAGCCTTGCCTCTTGCACGGCGTCTGATGGCCATAATCAATTCTAGTGTACATTTGTCCAGAAGAATTTTCTCTTGGGTCTGGATCTGCTTAGCACACTGGGAATGCAGCCATGAATGTGACAAATGAAATCACGCCTGTGAGTGTGGACATCTCTTGAGAACTTAAAAGCCCAAGGTGTATTTTTCCTCCTTAAATCTTACAGTTCACAGTGAGCTGATATGGCAAACAAACAAACAAACAAACAAAAAACAAAAAACATAATCCTAGGCTGCATAAGTCCCTCCTTAAAAACAGACAGACAGACAGACAGGGCTGTGTGTGGCCCACACCTTTATTCATAGCACTCAGGAAGCAGAGGCAGGCGGATCTCTGAGTTCGAGGCCAGCCTGGTCTACAAGAGCTAGTTCCAGGACAGGCTCCAAAACCACAGAGAAACCCTGTCTTGAAAAACCAAAAAAAAAAAAAAAAAAAAAAAAAAAGAAAGAAAAAAGAAAAAAAGAAAAAAAAGGGGCTGGAGAGATGGCTCAGGGGTTAAGAGCATTGCCTGCTCTTCCAAAGGTCCTGAGTTCAATTCCCAGCAACCACATGGTGGCTCACAACCATCTGTAATAAGGTCTGGTGCCCTCTTCTTGCCTGTAGGCATACACACAGACAGAACATTGTATATATAATAAATAAATATTTAAAAAAAAAAAAGAAGAAGCTGGGCCTAGGGCCAATGAGGTGGTTCATAGGTCAGCAAGACTGAAGAGCTTGGTCCCTGGGACCCACAAGGTGAAAGAGAAGGCTCTTGAAGGTCCCTCTCTCCTCTCCATGTGGTCGTGGGCCATCAGACGGCTCAGGGGTAGAGGTGTTTGTCCGCTGCCGAGACTGACAGCCTTAGCTCTCCCCTACAAACTGTCCGCCGAATTCCACCAGGTGTGCATTCCAAATTAAATACATGCAGAAATGTAGCTTTTAAAATAAAGCAGATAATTTTAAATAATTGCCGGGCGGTGGTGGCGCACGCCTTTAATCCCAGCACTCGGGAGGCAGAGGCAGGCGGATCTCTGGGAGTTCGAGGCCAGCCTGGTCTACAAGAGCTAGTTCCGGGACAGGCACCAAAGCTACAGAGAAACCCTGTCTCGAAAAACCCCCCCAAAAAAATAAATAAATAAAAAATAAAAAAAATAAAATAAAGCAGAGTACAATTTGGGAACCTGTGGTCTCTTCAGGTCTCCACATCTGCACACTCCACAGAGACAGCACAGATGAACTAGAAAACTGCAGCTTTGAGAACTGGGGTTCAACAGCTCTCTGCCAAATTACATCTTCACAGCAAGTTAGACCCTAAGAAGCCAGATGGACTCTAGCAGGCTGGCCTTGAGCTCAGGATCCTCCGACTCCAGGCTTCTAGATGCTGGGATTAAAGGTGAGGGCCATCACACACAGCTAGCGCTCTCTCTCTCTCTCTCTCTCTCTCTCTCTCTCTCTCTCTCCTCCCTCCCTCCCTCCCTCCCTCCCTCCCTCCCTCCCTCTCTCTCTCTCTCGCTCTCGCTCTCTCTCTCTCTCCATGTACAGGTCAGGGAACATCTGGCTGGAGCCCATTCTCTCCTTCCGCATGGATTTTGAGCACTGTTTATTGTTTGAAGCACATCAAACTCTACTCTGGAAGGTTCTAGAACATTGGTGTCCATTGACAGACAGTTCTAGGCTCTCAAGGAATCACCTCGGTGCCTTAGTTAAGGTTTCTTTTTTTGTATTTATTTATTTATCTATTTATTTATTATTGATTGATTGATTGATTGATTGATTGAGACAGGGTTTCACTGTAGCTTTGGAGTCTGGCCTGAATTCGCTCTGTAGACCAGGCTGGCCTCAAACTCACAGAGATCTTCCTGACTCTGCCTCTCGAGTGCTGGGATTAAAGGCGTGCTCACCAATGCCCAGCTTAGTTAGGGTTTTCTCTGCTGTGATGAAACACCATGACTAAAGCAAGTTGGGGAGGAGAGGGTTTATCCAGCTCACACTTCCATATTGCTGTTCATCATGAAGTCAGGACAGGAACTCAAGCAGAGTAGGAGCCTGGAAGCAGGAAATGATGCAGAGCCCATGGAGGGGTGCTGCTTATTGGTTTGCTCCTCATGACTTGCTCAGGCTGCTTTCTTATAGAACCCAGGACCACCAGCCCAGGGATGGCACCACCCACAATGGGAGGACCCTCCCCCACTGATCACTAATTGAGAAAATTCCTTTAGCTGGCTCTCATGGCGGCATTTCCTCAGCTGAGCCTCCTTCCTCTCTGATGACACAAAACCAGCCAGTGCACTTGGCTAGGTGATCTGACCTCTGTCCCTCGCTAAGTGTTTCCCTGTGTTGAAGGTGACGCTAAGGGACCTAGGGAAGCGTATAGACCAATGGTGAGGGTGTCTGGGGCTCTGAGTTCCATCCCTGTCACTTTTTTCTTTAATTTGGTTCTCCCTGAACCCCACCTCACACATCTCAGGTCCAGCGAATTACAAAGAAAAGCATTTGATCAACATTTAGAGATTGCCTTTGTGTGCCCAGTGTGGTGATGAATCATGTGTGTGAGGTGTGTATATATATCTGTGTGCTCGTGTGTGGGGTGTGTGTATATATCTGTGTGTTTATGTCTGTGGGGTATGTATATATCTGTGTGTTCATGTGTGTGGGGTGTGTATATATCTGTGTGTTTATGCATATGGGGTGTGTATATATCTGTGTGTTCATGTGTGTGTGGTGTGTATATATCTGTGTGTTCATGTGTGTGTGGTGTGTATATATCTGTGTGTTCATGTGTGTGTGGTGTGTATATATCTGTGTGTTCATGTGTGTGTGGTGTGTATATATCTGTGTGTCCATGTGTGTGGGATGTGTATATATCTGTGTGTTCATGTGTGTATGATGTGTATATATCCTTGTGTTCATGTGTGTGTGGTGTGTATATATCTGTGTGTTCATGTGTGTGTGGTGTGTATATATCTGTGTGTCCGTGTGTGTGGTGTGTATATATCTGTGTGTTCATGTGTGTGGGGTGTGTATATATCTGTGTGTTTATGCATGTGGGGTGTGTATATATCTGTGTGTTCATGTGTGTGGGGTGTGTATATATCTGTGTGTCCATGTGTGTGTGGTGTGTATATATCTGTGTGTTCATGTGTGTGTGGTGTGTATATATCTGTGTGTCCATGTGTGTGTGGTGTGTATATATCTGTGTGTTCATGTGTGTGTGGTGTGTATATATATGTGTGTTCATGTGTGTGTGGTGTGTATATATCTGTGTGTTCATGTGTGTGTGGTGTGTATATATCTATGTGTCCATGTGTGTGTGATGTGTATGTATCTGTGTGTCCATGTGTGTGGGGTATATATCTATCTCTGTGTTCATGTGTGAATGTGATATATGTGCACTTGTATGTATATGCATATGGCGGTCAGAGGACACAGGGGTGGAACCCAGGTCATCAGTCTTTGTGACAAATTCCTTTACCCATTGAGCCATCTCTCTGGGCCTCCATGTTATTTATTTATTTATTTTGAGACATGGCCTTACTATGTATACCTGATTGGCCTGAAACTCACAGAGATCTACCTGCCTTGGTCCCCAGGGTTCTGGGTTAAAGGTGTCCACCATCGGGGGCTGGAGAGATGGCTCAGAGGTTAAGAGCACTTTCACAAAGGTCCTGAGTTCAATTCTCAGCAACCACATGGTGGTTCACAACCATCTGTAATGAGGTCTGGTGCCCTATTCTGGCCAGGAGGCATACACACAGACAGAATATTGTACACATAATAAAAATAAATAAATATTTAAAAACAAAACAAACAAACAAAAAAAAACCCTTAAAAAAAAAAGGTGTCCACCGTCACGCCTTTCGTCTCCACGTTACTCTTTGAGGCAGGGTCTCTCACTAGCCTGGGGCTCACCTGTGCAATTAGGCAAGAAAATTGCTGCTTCCCCAGGCTGGGGTTATAACATGTACCATCATGCCTAGCTCTTTAAGTGGGAACTGGGGGTTAAACTTGGCTCACCATCAACTGAAACACATCTTCTGCCAACTGTGACAGGATCTGGAATCGTTTAGGAGATAGGCTTCTGGGCACTACCTTGAGACAGTTTCTAGATTGGCTCGCTGAGGTGGGAAGCCCGTGCTGAGTGTGGGCAGAACCGGCTGAGTGTGGGCAGAACCGGTTCACGAGCTAAGAATGAACAAAGGAGGAGACAAACCCCTGGGCGGTGGTGCCTCAGGCCTTTGATCCCAGCACTTAGGAGATTTAGGAGGCAGAGGCAGGTGTATCTCTGTGAGTTCAAGCCCATCCAGGAGAGAAACTGAGCATCAGCTTCTATCTCCCTCCACTTCCTGACTGTGGGTGCAGTGTGACCAGCCGCCTGCTTCAGCAGCCACACCCTCTGCCTTGACGGACTGTTTCTGTGAGCTGTGAGCCAAGGTAAACCCTCCTTCCTTATTTGATTTTTTTTTTTCAAGACAGGGTTTCTCTGTGGTTTTGGAGCCTGTCCTGGAACTAGCTCTTGTAGACCAGGCTGGCCTCGAACTCACAGCGATCCGCCTGCCTCTGCCTCCCAAGTGCTGGGATTAAAGGCGTGCGCCACCACCGCCCGGCTCAAACTCTTTCTTTTATGTTGCCTTGGTCGTGGCGTCTTCACACAGGCACCGAAAGGACAGACAGTCCCTGTCAGATGTTTCATCACAGCAATGGGAAAAGTGAGTAAGACCTAACCTTGAATCATTGGACAGCACTGAACAGGACAGAAATACTATAGGTCTTGCGTATTTCTGACACAGACGTGGCTCCCTCTTTTAATTTTTCGATTTTTAGTTGTTTCAGCAACTTAATGAATGGGGGGGGGACATCATTACTCACCCATTTTACAGATGAGGACAAACTGAGTCCCAGAATAGAGAAAATACTTGCTATAAATTGTGCATGTAAGAACAAGGCACAGAGAGGTTGATCATCATACCCAGGGCCACACAGCATCCTTAACGATCCTGGGTGAAGAGGGAATTCACAGAGTCGAGGTGGGCAGGTACCCTACTTTGTTTTCTGTCACCAGGACCAAAAACAACTTCGGGAGCAAAGGTTTTATTTAATCTTACAGTGTACAGTCCGTCATGATGGGAACGCACACACGGGCGGGCGGGGGAGGGATGGGGGTTGGGGGTGGGGACGGGGGTGGGGGGGTGGCAGGGACGCACACACGGGAGGGGGAGGGGGGAAGGTGTAGCTCCTCTGGGTCATTTTGAAATCCGGGCTGTGGGCTGGTATAGAATTGCCTGGTGTGTGTGTGTGTGTGTGTGTGTGTGTGTGTGTGTGTCCCCGCGCACGCGTGCGCACTCATGCAGGAGTTGTTTCTTTCAGAGATCGAACCCGGGTCCTCAGGCCTGGCAGTAGACGCTCTCACCAGCCTTTGTTTTTGTTTTGAAACAGAGTCCATGTGAGTCCCCAAACTCACTATATGTCTTACGTATTTTAGGCTGGCCTTAAACTCCGGTGTCGTGTGTGTCCGTCCGTCCGTGTGTCCGTCCCCGTGTCCCGCCCCCCCCCCTTACCTGAAAATGCTGGGATTTCAGGTTGGCGCCGACAGACACTTCTTATGTGACGTTGGGCATGGAACCCAGGACTTCGGGCCTGCCAGGCAGGCTGCCTACCAACCGAGTCACAGCCCTACAACCTACTCGCTGGTGTTTTGATTTTTGAGACAAGGCCTCATTAGGTAGCTGGCCTGGAACTCGCAGTAGTCCTCCTGCCTCAACCTCTCCACTGGCGGTGGGGTCTAGTTATAAATGTTCAAGTCCACATCTGGCCACGAGGGGGCGCGAGCGAGCCGGTGACTGGCAGGGCTCCTCGCTCCCGCACCCCGCAGGAATGCTGCTGGCGAGCGAGGCGGTGCTGGCCTCCTGCCCTGAGCAGCTGCTTGCTGCGATTGCCTTGCAGCTCGCCTTCCCCTCCCTGGACCTGGGGATTGGCCTTGCAAGGACTTATCTGAGCAGACGCGAGTGTCCTGGGGCCGCCCGCCTCCTCCAGGGCGCTCAGCCCAGGGCTTCCCGGGAAAAGGCTAGGCAGGCTTCAGGAGACCAGAAGATATTACCAGTATCCGTGTAATTGGCAAGGGCTGATAACTAGTTTAACACCTAGACGGTTCAGCACAGAGCAGTCTTTCCTGCAAGGCCTTGAGCTTATAGATAAGGAACTGAGGCAAACCAGAAAGGCATGGTTTCTTTTTATTTTATTTTATTTTGGTTTTTTGAGACAGGATTCCTCTGTAGCTTTTGGAGCCTGTCCTGAACTAGCTCTTGTAGACAAGGCTGGTCTTGAACTCACAGAGATCCACCTGCCTCTGCCTCCCGAGTGCTGGGATTAAAGGCGTGCGCTGCCGCTGCCCAGCGAATGGTTTCTGCCAGGTGGACCCCATCAAGAATGCTCTGTGGTTTCCAAGGACATTCTGTTAGCTGAGGTTGACCCTGAACTCCTGACCCTCCTGCCTTTACTTCCTGAGTGCTGGGATGGACCCCCAGGCCTGCTTCATTCCTGAACTGCAGTTGTTTCTGCTCCTACTGTGTCTGCATCGTGTGAGTTCAGGGCTCTCAACACTGGTCTTTGGGATTCCAGCAAATGCTCACTGAGCCATCCCCACTGCTCTGTTTGTATTTTGTAGCCTAGGCTGGCCTTACACTCACTATGGAGCCCAGACTGGTTTCAGGTTCACAATCCTCCTGCCTCAGCTCCCACTGCTGGGATAACACAGACTCACACAGTTCCCAGAGGGCATCTGATCGCCATCTTTAATTTTCTCAAGGCTTTGTCTGCTGGTCTGGCTGCCTCACCTTTGTGGACACTGACCTGGTGCTGAGAGAGACAGAAGATTCAGAACTGACTTTGTCTAGCATTTGTCCTTCTGGGTGTGAACACCTGTCAGGACGGCAGAGGACGAAGCAGTGGGAACAGGGGGGGGGGCTGCCAGCTCGGTGCACCTTGGGTAGTCAAGAAAGGCCTCTTGGGGGAAGCAGCATTTAGGCTGGGATCAGACAGTGGTCAGCAGGCCAAGTGACACACATGAGCTCTCTGGGAAGGCCGAGGCTAACCTAGGCAACATGCACAAGACAAGCCTTGTCACCCCCTCCCTTCCCAAAAGGTAGGAGGGCTGGGGGGCTGGGAGACATCTCAGGGATGAGGAGATGCTTACGGGGAAGTGCTTGCCACACAGGTGTGAGGACCTGAGTTTGGACCCTCAGAATCGACAAGAAGCCAGCTTGTCTGTAGCCAGCACTCCTACACCAAGTGGAGCTGGAGATGGGAACCCTGGGGCTCAAGGATCAGCCAGCCTGGTACTGGCAGTGGTGAACAAGAGACTGTCCCAAACAAGATGGGAGCTGATGACTGACACCCGAAGTTGTCCAGTGACCTCCACGTGTGTTGTGGTGCTTGGGAGTCCACACACACACACACACGCACGCACGCACGCACACACACACACACATCTTATTTATATATACAAAGGCTAAAAAGCTAACACATGTGTCCAGTGAAGGAACGACAGCATTGGAGAGGGAAGAAAGACGCTCTTATTTCACTGAGGTAACTGCCAACGGAAAGACCTGAGGACAGGCTGCAGTGGATCACCATGAGAATGAGGCCAGCCTGAGATCCATAGTGAGACTCTGTCTTAGAACAGCTGGGGCTGTGGCTTAGTTGGCAGAGTGCTTGCTTGGTGCATCTGAAGAAACAGGTTCTATTCATAGTATTCAATAAACCAGGCATGGTCATGCCCACCTTAGTCCTGGCACTCAGGAGATGGAGACAGGAAGGCCATCTTCAGCTATATAGTCATTTCAAGGCCATCCTGGGCTATGGACAAACACACACCAACAAACCTAAGGCCGAAAGAAAAAAAAAAAAGCTGAGCCTTGTGGTGCATACTTTGATCCCAGCCCTTGGGAGGTGGAGCACATCTCTGAGCTCAAGGCCAGTCTTGAACTGAGTTCCAGGACAACCAGGTCTGTTATGCAGAGAAACTCTCTCAAAAAACAAAAACAGAAAACACCTCCTCCCAAAGAAAAACCCAGACCAAACCAAAACCAAAACCCTAGGGCCAGGGAGATGCTTCCATGGGCAAAAGCATTTACCTTGCAAGCCTAGAGAGTTCAGTCCCTGGAATTCCTGTGAAAAGACAGACATGGTGGTGCTCATTTGTCATCTCAGCTCGGCTATGGAGGTGGAAGGCGGAGGAGACTAGAGAATTGCCCAGAAGTTCATGGAGCAGCTAGGGGGAGTATACAGCACCACAGCAATAAGACAGAAGGAGAGGAGAGACCTCCACAGGCGTAAGGACACACACACACACACACACACAGAGACAGAGCTATAGCACGATTAGTAAAAACCCAGAGACAGAAATTGGGGTTCAGAAAAGGTCAGAAAAGCAAAACAGCCAGCCACCGGCTCTTACCTGAACCTCAGTCTGAAATGTTAATCCTGCCTCCAGGAATCTCAGGATGAGAGTGAGAGCTGTCTCCTCCATTTTATATTCCTTTCTAGGGCTGGGATTAAAAGCATGCACCACTACAAACTAGTGTGGCCATTGGGTTTAAAGGTGTGTGTCACCACTGTCTGGTCTGTAAGGCTGACCAGGGTGGCTGTTTTACTCTCTAATCTTTTTTTTTTTTTTCCTGAGATAGGGTTTCTCTGTAGTTTTGGAGCCCGTCCTGGAACTAGCTCTTGTAGACCAGGCTGTCCTTGAACTCACAGAGATTCCTCTGCCTCTGCCTCCTGAGTGCTGGCATTAAAGATGTGCGCCACCACTGCACGGCTTACTCTCTAATCTTAAGGCAAGTTTTATTTATTAAATTACAAATGAAAACCAAAAAAGCTACGGAGAAACCCTGTCTCAAAAATTCCAAAAAAAAAAAATTACAAATGAACTATCACTACACAAAGCCGAAAACCAAAAGTAAATAAATGAAAGTAACTGTATTCTGTGATGTTCTTTTTTTTTTTTTTTGAAAAGATTCTTTTATTTGTGTGTGTGTGGCTGGTGTGTGTATGTGGTATGTGTGTGAGAGTGAGTGTATGTGAGGAGTGTGTGTATGTGTGTGTGTGTGTGTGTGTGAGTGTGTAGACATGTGGTGCTGTCCCCTTGAAGCTAAAATTACAGATGATCCCGAGTTGCCTAACGTGGGTGTTTGGAAACCAACCTTGGTCTTCTGTAAGAGCAATGAGTGCTCTAACCGCCGAGCTTTGGTTTTAATTTTACAAATGACTGAAGCTGGGACTGGAGAGATGACTCACCAGTTAAGAGCACAGACTGCTCTTCCAGAGGACCTGGGTTCAATTCCCAGCATCTACGTGGCAGCTTACAACTGTCTGTAACTCCAGTGTCAGGGAATCAGACACTATCACACAGACATACATGCAGGCAAAACACCAGCACACAGAAATAAATCATATTTAAAAAAAAAACGACTAATGCTGTGTGTGGTGGCCCAGGCCTATAATCCTAGCACGTATAGCTAGGGGTGGGAGGATCAGGAGTTAGAGACCAGCCTCAGTTATGTGAGACTCTGAACTCAGAAAAGAAAATTAAGAGGGTAAATTTTACATTGTGAATATTTTATCATATTTTTAGAATTATTAGGAGAGAATGTTTTAATGGAAAAAATACATTCTTTTAAACCCTGTCACTGAGAGCAGCATGCCATACACCAAGTTTGGATCTTAATTTCTTTCTTCGTTTTTCTTTTTAAACCTGTGTTTATTCGCATGGGTAGGCGGGTGTGAGCCTGCTACACCTTGACTGCCACAGTCAAGGACAGCTGCGGAGCTGGCTGTCTCCATTTGCAGTGTGAGTCCGAGGAACTGAGCCCAGGCTCTCAGGCTCGGTGGAGAGTGCCTTTACCTGCTAAGCCATCTCGCTAGTCTGCTGAGTTCTTTTCCTGACTATGCATCTTGGAGCATTTTCTGCAGAAGCCCGAACAGGGCTTCCTCATTCTCTTTCAAACCTGCAATGCATTCCGTCTTGTCTAATCATTTCTGGGGCTGGTTTGCTACTGATGGATCAATGGGCTGTCTCCAGGGTGTTTTTTTGCTGTTATATAAACATTAGAATGAACACATCATTTCACATGAGTGCCAGAGTTCATGAGATAACTTGGCTTGGATTTTTGCCTTCGCTATTGCTGCGTGAGCATTCTGAAGCTCGCCTCTACCCTGAAGGGCTGCTGTCTTCATGCTGGCTTCCCTGGAGTATTACCATGGCTGTTACGGGCCTTCTGCATTGATGCATAGAACTGAACCACTGGCTCGGTGGTTAGATGAAGATGGACGCTTAAAAGAAATCCCACACTAGCTCGGAATTGAGAATAATAGATGGTTATTTACTTAGGGGTAGACTCACATCTATGTCGAATCAATACCCTCTGCTGAAACGAAGAACAGCAACCGAATCCAGCAGCTGGAAAAGAGGCCAGATGCATGCTTTACCTCGGCATAAATAGTATAAGAGGCCATGCCCAGGGGGCGGTTAACTTAAAGGCTATTGGCTGTATATGTATATTTCTGCCCTTGATTAATATATGGGGTTTGTGTGGTTAATTTAAAAATGTAATGTATAATTAAGAAATATAGGTTAATAGATAGTCATCTAAATAATAGTCAAGATTGTAGGCATGTTATGTTTTCTAGATATATAGAGATATATTTCAATTAGTTAGCTATTTTTTTTTAAAATATTTATTTATTATGTATACAATATTCTGTCTGTGTGTATGCCTGCAGGCCAGAAGAGGGCACCAGACCCCATTACAGATGGTTGTGAGCCACCATGTGGTTGCTGGGAATTGAACTCAGGACCTTTGGAAGAGCAGGCAATGCTCTTAACCTCTGAGCCATCTCTCCAGCCCCTAGTTAGGTATTCTTCAAATCTTTCAGAGCCCTTCAGAATATGGCATTTAAAATGTCTTAAGAAGTTAGGACTTTTCATGACAATGAGACACATCTGCCCCTGGCAGCACCAATTACTTCAAGATGATGGGCATCGAAGAGGCTCCTTATGGAGTTGATTAGTCATTTGGGCAAGAAACTGCTATTTCCTGGACTGCTTAACTGGACATGCAGGACCCACAGAGAAATGACTGCTGAACTTGCCTATAGGTGAGACAATTGTTCAGGGTTCCTGCTTCATGAAAGAGTCTGCGAGACATTTTGCAGGATACAGAAGAAAGTGACTGAACTGTCTTTAAAATTTCCTACTTCATGGAAGAGTCTGCCAGATACTATGGGCCTGTAGGCTGAAGATGGATGCCCCAATGATACAGAAGGACTTTGGGTGACTGTCCAGGCAGTGAGATGTCTCTGTCAATTCTAGAGTTTTGGAAGTTGCTTACAATGCACTTCCTGTTTACTTAGGTAATATCATTTCCTTCTGGAATCTTTGATGGAGTTAAAGAATAGATAGATAGCCGGGTGGTGGTGGCGCACGCCTTTAATCCCAGCACTCGGGAGGCAGAGGCAGGCAGATCTCTGTGAGTTCGAGACCAGCCTGGTCTACAAGAGCTAGTTCCAGGACAGGCTCCAAAACCACAGAGAAACCCTGTCTCGAAAAACAAACAAACAAAAAAGAATAGATAGATAGTTATAGTTTTCCTTAGTAATGATAAAAGATAAAGTAGATATAAATATTGTAACTGTAATTCTACCTTGATACCTGTTTTGTTATATGTAATTTTACTATGTTAAAGTTAAAGCCTTCCTTTTTATTTAAACAGAAAAGAGAGGTGATGTGGGATTCCCCTTTGTGCTGAGATTACCATTAATGAATAAAGAAACTGCCTTGGCCTGTTGATAGGGCAGAACTTGGGTAGGTGGGGAGGACTCGACTGAATGCTGGGAGAAAGAAGGGCGGAGTCTTAGAGACACCATGGAGCTGCCAGAGTCAGGCATGCCGAATCTTTGCCGGTAAGACACAGCCTCATGGTGATGCACAGATTAATGGAGATGGGTTAAATTAAGATGTAAGAGTTAGCCAATAAAAAGTTAGAACTAATAGGCCAAGCAGTGATTTAATTAATACAGTTTCTGTGTGATTATTTTGGTTCTGGGTGGCCGGGATAAACAAGTGGCTCCCTCCCCCAACAAATTGGCACTCATGTGGCCAACTGAATCCATGTAGGACCTGGGAGGGATTGAAAAGGAATTCTAGACAACACACACAGAGACACACACAGAGACACACAGAGACACACAGAGACACACACACACAGACACACACAGACACACACAGACACACACACAGACACACACAGACATACACACAGACACATACACACAGACACACACACAGACATACACAGACACACACACAGACACACACAGACACACACACAGACACATACACACAGACACATACACACAGACACACACAGACACACACACAGACACACACAGACACACACAGACACACACACAGACACACACAGACACACACACAGACACAGACACACACAGACACACACACAGACATACACACAGACACACACAGACACACACAGACACACACACAGACACACACAGACACACACAGACACACACACATACACACACAGACACACACAGACACACACACAGACACATACACACAGACACACACACAGACATACATATAGACACACACAGACACACACAGACACACACAGACACACACAGACACATACACACAGACATACACACAGACACACACACAGACACACACACACAAACACACACACAGACACATACACAGACACAGACACACAGACACACACAGTTTAGCACAACTTCCTGCTGTTTGCTGGCACCTTGCCGCAGCTCCTTTAGTAGAGGTTTTCCTGACTCAGCCACAGCAGAAAAAAAGTGGCAACTTTCAAGTTAAAAGCACTTGCAATGTTTGCAAAGGATGGGGCTGGGTTTCCAGCACCCATATCCGTGGCTCAGCTTCCATCTGTAACCCCTGTTTCAGGAGATCTAGCGCCCTCTTCTGGCCTCCTCAGGCAATGCATGCAATTGGTGCACATATCTACATACACTCATACACAGAAAACAAAAAAAGTAAATAAATACATTTAAAAGTAATAAAGGCTGGTAGAGGGCTGCTCAGTGTTAGAGCACAAGATTGGCATGGTGGAATCTCCTGGGAGTGGGGAGAGAGGAGAAAGAAGGATGGAAGGAAGGGCGGGAGGAGGGAGGGGAGGGAGGAAGCCATAGCTGCAGTGTCAAGGGAAGGACTCAGGTGACTTTTAGCCTGAATGGCTGCAGGATGGGTTTGTCCTGGCCAAGCTGAGGAGGTCTGGGAGGCTGCGGGAGTGTAGCGGGCCTGTTTCCAGCGGTGTCTGAACTCGGGCCAGTCTCCCTGTTGGGTCAGCAATAGTATCCAGCCAGTGTTTAGCACCGGCCTCCCCTTGTGTGTTTGTTTGTATCGTTACCACTCTTAGCGATGAGGATTCTCCCTTCTCTGCAGCTGAGTCTGACTCAGTGTGATTTCAGCAGCATAGGAATGTATAGTGAGTCCAGGGGCCCATGGCCTCAGCCACAGGAAATCCAGAGGGATGCAGAGCCTGAACCCCTCCCCCCTCTGCCTCTCACTGAACCCCAAACTGCAAGGAATCCTTTTTTTTGTGAATTTTAAATTACACTTCTTTCTTTTTTACTTCCGTGTGTGTGCGTGCATGCCTGTGTGCATGCATGCATGCATGTATGCATGAACACCGCGGTGCATAGGCAGAGGTCAGAGGACAATTAACAGGAGTTGGTCTCCTTCTACCATGTAGGTCCCAGGAATTGAGCTCAGGTGGTCAGGTTGGGTGTAAGTGCCTTTGCCCTGGGTCACCCCCACAGCCCTATACATACATATACCATTCAGGGTCTCAGTGGAAAGTCACAGCACCCCGAAAATGGGTAACGTGGGGAATGATGAAGTCAAATAGGGATAGTGTGGAGGGGCTCTTGGGGAGATAATGATGTTCAAATGGAGGCCTTACCTCCACCTTTAAGCCTAAAGATCAAGGGGATGGTCCTGAGTTCCTGGTCCTCCTGTCTCTACACCCCAGAGTGCTGACTGTTGGTCTGTACCGCCACACCTGATCACGTGCTGCTGGGAGACCCTGCCTCAGTGTGTGAGGTGGAGAGCAATTGGGAAAGATGCCATTACACATGTATGTACACAGGTGCCTACGCACATACAGCCACACACAGTCACACACATGTGCGCCTACACCTACACACACACATAAAAAAAAAGGCTTGGTGGGACAGGTGTCTCAGAGGTTAAGAGGGTCCTTTGAGACCCAAGTTCAGCTCCCACTACCCTGCTGGGCAGCTCACACAGACTGTGTACTCCAGCTTCAGGGGATCTAATGCCCTTTTTTGGCCTCTGAGGGCACCCCTGGCACATATGCCAGCCTACATATTAACAAAAAAGTTAGCTGGGTGTGGTGGTATATGTCTTTTATTTCAACACTTGGGAGGCTGAGCCAGCCCCATCTCTGTGACTTTGAGGCCAGCGTGGTCTACATAGTGAGTTCCAGGTCTACAAAGTGAGACCTTGTCAACATTTCTTCCCCCATGGGCCTGGGTGAGTGAAAAAGTCAGTGTGTATCATCTAGGGGCACAGCCCTGCTGTCCAGGGTGGAAGGGGTCAGCTTTGCTCTGCTCATCCGGGCCCCACACGTGTTGGGAGGCAGCCACAGGCCAGGCATCGAAGACCAAGGTTGAGAAGGCGAGGCCAGCGGAAAAGGAGCCTGTGGGTGGTTCTCACGTACAGGCTTCCAGAGGGGTCCATGGCCTTCAGTACCGTCAGCGGGAGGTAGCGAGCATTCGTCTGTCTTCGGAGTGGGGGTCTGGTGGAACCGATGACCTTGGCGATGACCTAAAAGAGGGGACCCTGAGTTCTAGGACTTACAACACCGTCTGACATCCTGAGCCACGGCGTCTGTGCACTCACCTTGGCCACATCCCGTGGGCTCTGTCCCACAGAGCGGAAGAGCTCCCTGGAGGCTGGGAGGTACAAATCCCGGAAGTAGCCCAGGGTGTCAGGGTCAGTGTCCGGAAACTCCGTCGTGGAAATCTGAGCCAGGAGTTTTCCTTCAAAGTCAGTGATGACCGGGCCTGGCTCCACCATTGAGACGCTGGGAGGAGGGCCGGGATATGGATGCCGGGCTTCAGCAAACTCCTTCACTGTCTTTCCCCTCACTCTTTTTCTCCAGGTATCATTGTTATTGGTATTGTGAGACAGGGTCTCACTGTGTAGCCAGGGCTGTCCTAGAACTCACTCTGTAGCTCAGGCTGGCCTTGAAGCCCAGAAACCTGCCTGTCTCTGCTCCTGAGGGCTGGGACATTGTGCGCCACGAGGTCTGGTCCCTCCGTTTTTATTATTACTGCTGTTGTTATTATTACTTTTCAGCACCGGATGGTCTTTCTCACACCAGGCAAGTGCTCTACTAAGCCACAGCCCCAGCCCTCTTGGTATTACTTCATCTTTCTTCATCCCAGTCTCCCTCTCAGCCTGTTTCCCTCACCTTCCTCCCACTTTGAAAAAAGATTTTATTAGCATATATTATTTATGGGTAATAATGGATTTCCATTTTTCCCCTTTCTTTAGTTTTTTTTTTTTTTTTTTTTTTTTTTTTGAGTTAGGGTTTCTCTGTGTAACAGCCCTGGCTGTGACTGTCCTGGAACTTGCTCTTGTAGACCAGGGTGGCCTCAAACTCACAGAAGCCCGTTTGCCTCTGCCTCCTGAGAGCTGGTATTAAAGGTGTGCGCCACCACGCCTGGCTAATAATGGGCATCTTATGTACATAATGTACTTTGATCATCTTCACCCTCTCACCCCTCCCACTCCCGCCAACCCCTCCCTCCTCCCAGCCCCTTTCTACTTTCATGTTTTTCTCTTTTTTGTGACCCAGTGAGTTCCGTGGGGGAGGGGCTGTTCACAGGACTGCGGGCTCCTTACCAGTGACCGTGTGGCTGGAGAAATGTCTCTTCCTCCCAAGCCACCGTGAACTGTCTGCCCGTCCTCAGCGTGGACTGGGCCTCACTAGTGCCGGCTCTATTAGCTGGCCACCCCCTTCACCGTCTCCCTTTCCCTGTGGCTGCCCTGGTGCTCAACTCACAAGATATTGAATTGACGCAGCTGGATAGCAAGGCTCTCGAAGAATCCTTCCAGGGCAAACTTGGAGGCCGCGTAGATGTCGTTGAACATGACACCTGGAAGTGGAGGAGGGAGAAGGACTCGGGGGTGTGTGTGCCAGTGAGAGACTTCGTGGGTCCCAGGGTGATGAGGTCTTTGGAACACAGAGCAAGGAGGATTTGAGTGTTGACTAAGGGGACAGAGTCATGGATGCAAGGAACTGTGCAATGGGCATCAGGGCGAGGTTGTTCTGGATAATGTGTCACCACCTTCCAGCTCTACCTGCTCCCAGGAACCTCCCCTACTTCCCTCTCTATATATAGCATGGCCCTTTTCCTAAGGCATCCCCGCGGTCCATGGGCACAGTGACTTGTTACTCTTTCTCCATTGCAGTGCAGTTAGTGCATGGCTGGGGAAGGAGTCACAGAGTGTGTCAGGATGAGGAAGGGAGGGAGTCAAGAAGGATTCGAGGAAGCAGAAGATCCCAGGAGCACAGATGATAAGTAGGTGGCAGACATCACAAATCGATCTCTGTCTTTCTGCTGAGTCTCAGAATTCCAACACTATATACATCCCTAGGGCCTGATCGGGGCTTTCTGTCTTTTGGATTTCAGGGGTTTGAGTGGAAGGATATATCAGGTATATCTAGAAGTGGAGTTGATTCTAGCATGTGACTGACTGTCTGTGACGTGCGTACCATTACTGCCTACTCCTACCTCAGGACAGACAAAGTAAATCAATCCCAGAACATTTCCTTCCTGGGCTTCAGAATCCTTCTCAAGTGGGGCAGTGGTGGTGCACGCCCTTAATCCCAGCACTCTGAAGGCAGAGGCAGGTGGATCTCTGTGAGTTCGAGGCCAGCCTGTTTTACAGAGCGAGTTCCGGGACTGGCTCCATAGCTACTGAGAAACCCTGTCTCGAATCAAACAAGAAGGAAAGAAAGAAAGAAAGAAAGAAAGTTAGAAAGAAAGAAAGAAAGAAAGAAAGAAAGAAAGAAAGAGAAAGAAAGAAAGACAAGTTTATTTGGACCATGAAATCCTAGATGGGGAGGCCCCAGACTCACCTTGGAGCCCCATAACACTGCTGACCACCACGATGTGACCCTGTCTCTGCCTCTTCATTCCTGGAAGCACAGCTTTGACCAGACGGACAGCCCCAAAAAAGTTGGTGTTGAACACGTTCTGCATAGTAGCTAGGCTGAGTTCCTCCAGGGGCCCCACAAGGCCTACTCCTGCGTTGTTCACTAAGGGGGTGCACAGAGAGTGTTGCTCGGGTCACCCTCAGGACCTGAGTCCTCACAACAAGTCTAGGAGGAGACATGTGGAACTAGGTGATATTACGTAGTTTGGTTTTTTGTTTTGTTTTATTTGTTTTTGAGACAGGATTTCTCTGTAGTCTTTGGAGCCTATCCTGGAACTAGTTCTTGAAGACCATGCTGGCCTCGAACCCCCTGTCTCCGCCTCCCAAGTGCTGGGATTAAAGGCATGCACCACCACCGCCTGGCAAGCAGTTTGGTTTTTATACAGGCCTCTGGGTCTGAGAGAGTGGGTAGATCTACTGGAAACCAAATCTTTGTCATACCATCCATGAGCAATTCCCGTCTGCCCCAAAATTGCACCAAGATGGCCAGACCCACCCGCCTTAGCAGGCTCCATAGGGACATGAGTGGCCGCTTCATCATCCTCCTGTCTCTGAGTGACTCACTGAAGTAATTTTCCCAACCACATATGGTTTTCTCTTTTGTGTGGGGATGTCTCTCCCATGGAGGCCCTCCCCCAAAGTCTGGCATCTCTAATGAACAGATTGGTACTCCTGACGCGTGGCCAGCTGGTCTACTCCTTTATCCAGGGCTAGAAGCTGTCATCATGCTAGGGGTGAATGCTTGAGCTGATAAGTGTATGCAGGTGACTCCAGGACCCTCCAAGTCTCACCCAGCACATCCACTCGTCCTCCTTCAATGTGGCTCAGACACTTAGCCACTGAGTCGTCACTGCACACGTCCAGCTGGGCCACGCTGAGTGTCTTCCCGAGTGCCTCTCCAGCAGCTACCTCCAACGGCTCCTTCTTCCCCGGGTCCCTCATAGTGGCCACCACTGGAGGCAGAGAGCAGAACTGGACAGGTGCTGGGCTTCTTTACCCTGTGTGTTTCTGTAGGATGTGTGTGTCCGTGTGAGCGTCTGTTCATGTGTATGTACGGGCACAGGATAATCCTGGGTGTCATTCCTTAGAAGACAGCTACCCCCTCCCCAAATTAAATGTGTATATGTGTGTATGTGTGTGTGAGTGCGCGTGCATGGGCCATCACACATGCATAGATGCCAGAGGACAACTGAGGATCAGTTTTCTCCTTGCGCTGTGGGTTCTGGGGAGTGAAGGGAGGCAGATGCTTTTACCTGTGAGCCATCTTGCCATCTCAGTCTCTTCCTGAATTGGAACTCATCAAATAGACTAGCTCCATTATCCGCTGAGCCGCAGGGGCTCCACCTCCTTCTGCCTTTCCAATGCTGAGCCTGGCCTTTTTACCCGGGTGTGGGGATAGAACTCAGGTCTTCATGCTTGTGTGGAAAGCACTTTGTTGTTGGATTTGTTTTATTTTATTTATTTATTGATTTTTGTTTTTAAGGCAGGGTTTCTCTGTGTAGTCCTGGCTGTCTTGGAACTCTCTCTGTAGACCAGGCTGACCTGGAACTCAGAGATCTGCCTGCCTCTGCCTTTTGAGTGCCGGGATTAAGGGTGTGAGCCCCAACTGTCAGGTTATCTCTAGGACTTTTGTGCTAAGCATTCCTCTGCCAACTGGCCCCCAGCCTTAGAGCCTTAGTGTCTCATTTCTAAAACGAGGAAGAAGAGAATGAGTGAGTTCCCCCCTGGGTAGGATTACATGACAGACTAGACACTTAGAATGATCTTAGGTAGTTAGCACTCCCTGTAGCTGGGCACATGCCTGCCTCCCAACATTCAGAAGGCTGAGTTAGGAGGGTCTTGAGTTCAAGGTCAACATGGACTGCACAGTGAGGTGGTGTCTCCAAAACAATAAAAGACTAGGGATGCAGCTGAGGGTAGTGCAATTGTCTAGCAAGTAACCGGCCCTGTGTTCTGTCTCCAGCATATACACACATGTACACACCCCTGCGCGCACACACACACAGAGGATGCGACAACAACAAAGCAAACTGAACCCTCTTTAGCAATATTATTCTTAAAAAAAATGTACTCAGCTGGGTGGTGGTGACGCACGCCTTTAACCCCAGCACTCAGCGAGGCAGAGGCAGGTGGATCTCTGTGAGTTTGAGGCCAGCCTGGTCTACAGAGTGAGTTTCAGGACAGCCAGAACTACACAGAGAAATCCTGTCCTCAAGAAACCAGAAAAAGAAAGTTTTATTTTTGTATATTGTTTGTGTGTGTGTGTGTGCATAGCTCAAAGGACAATTTTAATAATTGGTTTTCTACTTTCACCGTACACGTTCAGTCCCAGGGATTGAACTCAGATTGTTGGCTCTGTGGCAAGCACCTTTTCACCTGCTGAGCCCCGTCGTAGGCCCCTTAGGAGACGTCTACCCACCCACAGGGATGCAGCTTTGCTCACAGGGGAAATTCATGTC
The DNA here is from genome assembly GCF_950005125.1 of Chionomys nivalis. Classification (NCBI taxonomy): domain Eukaryota; kingdom Metazoa; phylum Chordata; class Mammalia; order Rodentia; family Cricetidae; genus Chionomys; species Chionomys nivalis. Next base: position 20,324,797 of record NC_080089.1, on the reverse strand, counting down.
TCACACTGTGCCCACCTCTAACCCAGAAGGCTGGGAGAATCAACTCTGCCAACTGGGGTGATGTCCTCACCCTGGCAGCTGGCTCTCAAGTGATGACGCCTGCCAACTTCCTCTCCCACATACTGTGGGCCGGAGGATCCAGGGGTGGCCTGCACGGCACGGTCGTGAACTGCACGGCTGCACTAGTTAAAGGCTCCTTTAAGGCCCCAAGGTCAGGTTTACTGTAAAACGGTAAGAGTTTCATCCTGGAACTGTAATCCGGCTTAGTGGGGACACTAAGCCTGCTTCCTTTGAGGTGTCTTCTGTGACAGCTTCTCCCCAACAGCCCCCCCCCAAGATTTATTTATTTGCTTTATATGTATAAATATTTTTGTCTGTATTGTGCCTGATGGATGCTCTGAAACTGGGGTCCTGGATGGTTGAGAGCCCCATGTCAGTGCTGGGAGTAGAACTTGGATACCCTGCAAGAGCAGTCAGTGCTCGCTCTGTACCCTGGCTGGGCTCGGAATCATAGATCCCTGTTTCTGCCTCCTGAGTGCTGGAATTGCAGGCTTGTGCTGCCACCGTACCTGGCTCTATTACCACTGGGCATGCTGCGGTCTGTCTGTCTGTCTCTCTCTCTCTTTGGCAAGCTCTTGTTATATGGCTTAGTCTGGCCTTGAATTTACCACAATCCTCCTGCCTCTGCTCCGGAACGTTAAGATTACAGACCAGCACCACCATTCCCAGCCTGCAGTTCTTCCTTCCTTCCTTCCTTCCTTCCTTCCTTCCTTCCTTCCTTCCTTCCTTCCTTCCTTCCTTCCTCCCTCCCTCCCTCCCTCCCTCCCTCCCCCTCCCTCCCTCCCCCCTCCCTCCCTCCCCCCTCCCTCCCTCCCTCCCTCCCTCCCTCCCTCCCTCCCTCCCTCCTTCCTTCCTTCCTTCCTTCCTTTCTTTTTTAAATCTTATTGCTGCTCTCCTCTCCCCTCTCCTAATGCACATTATCTGGAGCTGAGGGTTTTTGTTTGCGTGCTTATTTTATTTGGAGATAGATATCACTACATGAACTAGGCTGACCTTGAATTCAGAATCCTCCACTCTCAACTCCTTGAGTAGTAGAATTTCAGGTGTGCCCTGTCATGGGCCGGGCTTGGGGTTAATTTGTTTTCTTGTGGGTTTTTTTTTTTTTTTTTTTTAATTTCTCCTTTCAAGACAGGGTCTCCTGTAAACTTAGGCTAGTCTTAAATTTGCTGTTTAGCTGAGGCTGACCTTGAACTCCTGATCCTCCTGTTCACTTCTTGGGTGCTGTGACTATGGGCAGGTGTGTGCTATCACCGCTGGGCATAGAACCCAGGGCTTTGTGCATTCTTGGCAAACACACTACCAATTGGTCTACATCTTACGCACACACACATACACACACACACGACACACATGCACGCACACATACACGCACACACACACGTGCACACACACAGTTTCTTCATAACATTTCCTATCTGTCATCCAGTACTCAAGAATACATGTGAGGGGCTGGGGAGATGGCTCAGAGGTTATGAGCTCTGGCTGCTCTTCCAGAGGACCCGGGTTCAGTTCTCAGCACCCACAGGCTGGCTCATAGCTGTCTCTAACTCCAGTTCCAGGGTATTTAGCACCCTCTCTGACCTCTTTGGGCACCAGGTACACATGTGGAGCACAGATACACATGCAGGCAAAACACCCACCCATACACATAAAATACAAATAAATAAATCTTAAAGAAAAAAGAAACATATATGAGATGACAGAGTTACATAAGTGAGTGCAATAGAGGGCTTCCCTCTGTGTCCAGGGTCTTTCCTACACTCAGGAGGGTGGGATAATAGAGATAGTACTAGAAACTGTGACCCTCACGAGCTAGTACTTACCCCGGTAACGTTGTCTGGGGTCATGAGCCAGCTGAACAGCGAGTTCAAGGCCAATCCCCGAAGAACAACCAGAGATGAGCACAGTCTGAGGTTTGGAGGCCATGCTGATCCTCTCAGGAACCTGTGACGTCACCTGCACGGCCCCTCCCGCACCGCACAGGACCTACAGCTTCAGCTAACCTCTCTCCTAAGCCCCAGTCACCGGATCCCCTGCAGAGCCCAGAGGTCGAGGGAGGACCTGGCAGAGGCTGGCCCTGGACAGCAGCTGCAGCCTCTGTCAAACTCAGCAGCTCTCATCTAAGCAGATGCTTCCTCTTAAAGGGCCTGTAATTCCAGCACTGGCTTGGAAAATGAGGCAAGAGGATGGACAGTCTGGGATTTTTGCTTATTTACTTTTTTTTTCTTTTTTTTTTTGGATTTTCGAGACAGGGTTTCTCTGTAGTTTTTGGTGCCTATCCTGGAACTAGCTCTTGTAGACCAGGCTGGCCTCGAACTCACAAAGATCCTCCCGCCTCTGCCTCCCAAGTGCTGGGATTAAAGGCGTGCGCCACCACCGCCCGGCCTTGTTTTTTAATTTTTTTAAAAAAAATTTGTTGGGGCTGGAGAGATGGCTCAGTGGTTAAGAGCATTGCCTGCTCTTCCGAAGGTCCTGAGTTCAATTCCCGGCAACCACATGGTGGCTCACAACCATCTGTAATGAGGTCTGGTGCCCTCTTCTGGCCTGCAGACATAGACACAGACAGAATATTGTATACATAATAAATAAATAAATATTTTAAAAAAATTTTGTTGTTCAAAACAGGATTTCTGTGTGTAGTCTTACCTGTCCTGGAACTCACTCTGTAGACCAGGCTGGCCTTGAACTCAGAGATTCGCAAGCCTCTGCCTCCTGAGTGCTAGCATTAAAGGTGTGTGCCACCACTGCCCGGCGAAAGGAAATTTCTTAAGACATATAGACTGGTTGTTTTCCCTTCCTTCCTTCCTTCCTTCCTTCCTTCCTTCCTTCCTTCCTTCCTTCCTTCCTCCCTCCCTCCCTCCCTCCCTCCCTCCCTCCCTCCTTCTTTCTTTTTCTTTTTCTTTGAGACAGGGTTTATGTAGCCCTGGTTGTCCTGGAATTGATATTAGACTTCAAAGATGCACCAGCCTCCGTCTCCTGTGTCCTGGGTTTAAAGGTGTGCGCCTTTAATCACCATGTTCAATGGCTGTTTTCCTTTAGGCTGGGTGGTTTAGTTCAAACCTGTCTCAACTACAAATGCTTACGTACGTACATACAAACATACATACATAAATGGAGAATCAGCTCAAGGCCCAGCCCTAATAGTGCACACACACTCATTTATTTTATTATTTATTTTATTTTTCCATTCAAAAATTTACACTTCCTCCCCCTCCTCCCATTCCCCTCCTGCTCCCCCACTCCCCTCCTCCCTCCCCCTCCCTCCTTAAGAGAGGGCAGGGAACCCTGCACTGTGGGAAGTCCAAGGCCCTCCCCCCTACATCCAGGCCTAGGAAGCTTTGCATCCAAATAGACTAGGGTCCCAAAAAGCCAGTACATGCAGTAGAAACAAGTCCCAGTGCCTTTATCAATGGCTTCTCAGTCAGCCCCCATTTTCACCCACATTCAGAGGGTGGGGTTTGATCGCATGCTCATTCAGTCCCAGTCCAGCTGGATTTGGTGAGCTCCCATTAGATCAGACACACTGTCTCAGTGGGTGGACAAACCCCTCGCAGTCCAGACTTCCTTGCTCATCTTCTTCCTCCTTCTGCTCTTCTGTCTCTATCTCCATCCGTCACTGGACGAAGATTCTGTGGTGATATTCGAGATAATCATCAGTGTGATAGTGGGGCAAGGACAGTTCAGGCACCCTCTGTTCTGCTGCCCAAGGACCTAGCTGGGTACAACCCCGTGGACACCTGGGAACACCTCTAGAGTCAAGTCTCTTGTCAGCCCTAAAATGGCTCCCTTAATGTAGATATCTTCTTCCCTGCTCCTATATCTGCTCTTCCTCCATCTCCACCCTCCCACTCCCCCAAACTCTCTTCAGTCTTTCCTTTCTCCTTTCTCTCTCTCCCCTCCCCTTCCCCCAACCCCACCCTCACCCCTAACCCCACTCCCATGCTTCCTACTTTTGCCCGGAAATCTTCTTTGCTTCCAATTTCCAGGAGGATCTATATACGTTTTTCTTTGGGTTCACCTTGTTATTTAGCTTCTCTAGGCTTGTGAACTATAGGTTCAATGTCCTTTGTTTATGGCTAGAATCCACTAATGAGTGAGCACATACCATATTCATCTTTTTGGGTCTGGGTTACCTCACTCAGGATAGTGTTCTCTATTTCCATCCATTTGCATGCAAAATTCAAAATGTCATTTTTTTTTTTTTTACTGCTAAGTAGTACTCTAATGCACACACTCATTCTTCAGTCACTATACCTGGTCATTTTCCTTTTTAAAAACTACATTTATCTATTTGTGAGTGTGAGTGCCCACATGCCATGGCAGGCACTCAGAGGTCAGTGGGCAGGTGTGGGGGTATTCTTCCTCTACCTTGTGGGTTCCTGACAACAAGCATCTTCTCCCTGTGGCCCTCTCACCAACCCCCCAACTTTTTGTGGTTTTGGAGACATGGTCCCCCTCTGTAGCCCAGGTGATTTGAAATTGAGACTCTCTGCCTCTCAGGTGCTAGGATCACAGTTCATACCCCCGCGGCTAGGCTTATAAGTGAGTCTAGAAGCTTTCTTATGGCGTGTCAGTGAGCTTACAGAGTGAGTGACTGCTCTCTCTCTCTCTCTCTCTCTCTCTCTTTCTCATCTCTATCTCTGCACGGCAAAGGTCTAGTTGCTGGGGAAGAGAAAGAGAGTTCCCGGAAGTCTTCACTGACAGAAGTCAGTCAGAGCAAGTGCAGACACAACTTGTGCACAAGGCCTGGTATTTGTCCCAGCATCTCCTCCCCTCAAAAAGTCAGCTGGATGTCAAGAAGTGAGACAGGGGTAGCCAGGTGTCTCAGTGGATAAAGGTTTCTGCTGCTAAGCCCAGTGGCCTGAGTTCAATTCCAGGGACTTGCACGGTAGAAGAAGGGACAAATGACTCCCCCAAACTGTCTTTTAACTATCCTGGAGAGTGGTGACATAGAACGTGCATGCACGAAGAATAAATGCTGAAAAAAATTAGACTACCGGAAGAATTTCCTAGCAAGGTGGCCAGGGCTAGGGACTTGTGATCACCTTTTATTTGGAAAAGGCTGGCTCTAGGGAGAGGAGATTCTCTCTTCTCCCTCTACAGTAGGGAACCCCATCTCTTCCAGCCACACAGGCCCCACCCCCTCTCCCCAGGGACAGAGACTCTTTGTCTGAGGAACCCAGGCTGGGAGTGAGCTCTCTGGTCTGGCACCTCCCAGTTCCCTGTGAGTGGCACTTGGAAACAGGCTCATGTCTTAGGTTTTTCCCTGGGCGAATTCCCCTGACTCCTGCCTGTCTGAGCCAGTCAGCTGAGAGCAGAATGGGGTTGGGCACCCTGGGAAGTCTCATTTGATGAAGGTTTAGAATTGGGGTGGGTGTCTCCCTTGAATGATTTCAGGGTGAGGCAGAAGGAATGGAGGGATGGAAGCCAATTTCTTTCTTTGGGGATTAAAAGCTTGCGGGACAGCCTGGGGTGGGGCTCAGTGGCAGACTGTTCATAAAATAAGAAGAAGCACTGGGCTTTATCCCCACTCCATAAAATGGAAAGAAAAAATAGAGTTTGAGGGGGAGAGATGGCTCAGTCTCAAGTGTTTGCTGTATAAGCGTGAGGACCCGAATCCAAGGACCTGAGTTCAGATCCCCAGCACCCATAGAAAAACCGGAGTGCGTCAGCCCGTGCCTGGAACGCAGTCCCTGTGGAGGGAGACAGAGGACCCATGGGGGTCAGTGGCCAGCCATCCTAGCCAAACTGGAGAACTCCAGGTTTGATGAGAGACCGTGCCACAAAAGGTAAAGATGGAAGATGCCAGAGAAAGACGGCCAGCGTCTGTCCAATCTCCAGATACTGTGTATACGTGTGCACACACCCATGCACACACAAACACATGGATGTACACGGAAGTTGGATGGAAGGCTAGACATGTGTTTGGGATCCATGGTGAGAGTTTAAGGATGGTACCAGGCATCCAATTCCAGATTCCAAGGTGCATGTGGACTAAAGGAGGGGTAGAGAGTAGCTAGGACAGTTTTGGGATCTGAGGTGAGGATTATGGAAGAAGTGAGGTCCCAAAGTGCAGGCTTTGGGGTGATGCTGGGAGCTCTCCCTTCCTTTGCAGGCCGTGTGACAGAAAGAGTCAGGTATCTGATTCCACGTCTGAGGGGAGGCTGAAGGCTTGCTTTTGTTTATATATTTTCTGAGGCAGCTCTGGCTGTCTTGGTACTCACTCAGTAGATCAGGCTGACCTCGAACTCACAGAACTCCACCTGCCTTCTACCTCCCAAGGTGTGCACCACTACGTCTTTAGTTTAGGTGCTTTAATTTTTTTGTGTCCGGGGTGTCAGAGGACAACTCTTGAGAGTCAGTTCTCTCCGTTATGTGGATTCCCGGACAGAGATCGTTAGTCTTAGTGGCAAGTGCTGCTCCCTACTGAGCTAACTCGCGAGCTCTGAGGTTGAAGGTTTGATCGTGCTGAAACAGCCTTTGAGAGAACTAGGCAAAGAGCCCGCCAAAGGCGAAGATTTAGCATTACTCTGGGACTCCCCCGCCCCCACTCCGGGAGTCTAGGGCTGGTGGGCGTGACCCATCTTCCAAGTAGTGGTGTTCGGCAAGAAGGGCCACAGATCTCAGCTAGCCAATCAGCGTGTGGCGTCCACTTCGCAAACTTTTTCCGTGCGGCTGTGGGTCTCCCCCGCCTGCCGCCCGGGCCCCGCCCGACCAGGGCGCTAGAGTGCAGGGCGCGGCCAGGGCGGGGTCTCAGGCAGTCTCCTGCAGATCCTCACAGCCTCAGGGTGCCCAGAGTGGCTGCTCCTCCGCAGCCCAGTTCACATCCCCCTTGGCCTTAGCGCACTGGAACCCCGCTGAGATGAGAAACGGCCGGAGACTGAACCAGCTTCGGGCCGGCCTCTGCCTGCTCCTGGCCTCCCTGCAGCTCGTGTCCTGGACGCTGGCTGGTGAGGCGGGACGAAGGGCTGGAATAGCATTTGGGGGTGCAAGGGAGACTCCAAGACGTGTGTGCAAGGGAGAGATCGTTCGTAACGGGTGCCATGGTGATATGGAGACCCTAGCTGATGTGTGTTATGTGACACTGGGGAGGGGGCTGTTGCCAGGAAACGTGTGTCTGTGTTTACGAGCTGGCGTGTGAAGATGAATGCTGCGGGCGTGGTGCAATCCCAACACTCCAGAGGAAAAGTCAGATGGATTGCTGGTTCAAGATTAGTCTGTGCCGGGCGATGGTGGCACACGCCTTTAATCCCAGCACTCGGGAGGCAGAGGCAGGCGGATCTCTGTGAGTTCGAGACCAGCCTGGTCTACAGAGCTAGTTCCAGGACAGGCTCCAAAGCCACAGAGAAACCCTGTCTCGAAAAACCAAAAAAAAAAAGACTAGTCTGGGCTACCTGAATTCAAGGGCATCTTTGGCTGCATAAGCAGACCCAGTCTCTAAAGAGGAACGGGGTGGGTCGGTGGAGCATAGGGCTGTAGCTCAGTTGGTAGACACTTTTTCTAGCTTGTACTAAGTTCTGGGGTTCATCCTCGGTACCAATAAAATCCAGCATAATAGTGGAGTTCATATGTACCCCAAGACTTCATATAGTTGAGGCTATATGAAGTCGAGCTATATGAGAGCTTGCCTTAAAAAAAAAAATAACAACTGTAGTTTACAGAGGTTTGTGTGCACTTGGGGGTGAGGGTTGACTGGGATTGTGTAAATGTGGGTGACAGGGCAGTCCCTGGGAGAGTGTGTAGTCAGATGTGAGAGTTCAGTGTGGCCCTGGCGCTGTAACCGTCCCGTCCGTCCCGTACCCCCTCCCCCCTTACATGAAATAGGGTCTCATGTAGCCAGGCTGTAGCCTTGAACTTCCAATCCTTCTGCCTCTATCCTCCAAGTGCTGGGATGGCAGGTTATGCAGTGCTGGGGATGGACTCCAGCATGCTAGGCAAGCACTCTTTCTACCAAGTTTCACCCCTAAACCATGGGGATGATTTTTAGAGCAATTGTGTGTGTTACCGATGTGTTTATTTGTCTTTGGTTGGCTGTCGTTGGGATTTTGGGGTTTATATGATTGTGTGTGGGAACAGGAGTGACTGATTCTGAGGCTGGCGGTGAATGAAGTAGGCATATCAGGAACTCTTTTTAAAATTATCTTTGTCTGTCTTGTCTGTCTATCTATCTATCTATCTATCTATCTATCTATCTATCTATCTATCATCTGTCTATCTATCTATCTACCTATCTATCATCTATCTATCTCTTTGTGTGTATGTGTGTATGCACACTTGTGCCACAGAGTGTGTATAGCTGAGATGATATTTTCGAGGGTCAGGTCTCCTTCCACCGCGTGGGTCTCTGGTATCGAACTCAGGTCATTAGGCTTGGCAGCAAGCACCCCACCTCAGCCAACTCTCTGACCCACACAATTCCCTTTTGCACGTCTTTGCCCGAAATTGGTTCCCCTCCCCCACCTCCCCTCCCCCACCCCTTCTCCCAAGAGCCACAACATCAGCACCATGGACAGGGCCCTCGGGAGGGCGGCAGCGAGGGGCGAGGCGGTGCGGCGGGTCCCGGCGAGGGACCGAGTGGGGCTGAGCGCCTGCGGGGGTGGTCAAGTGGAAGTTGCCTCGCACCCCAGCTGCAAGATCCTGGGGTGATTTTTCCTGAAGAATTTCTCAGGGTCCCCAAGAGGGTCCCCAGGGCTAAGGGACGGGTGAGTCATCGCTGACGCATGCCCAGCTGTGAGCATCTGGCCTGGAGCCCCAACCACGCCTCTTAGGGTTCTGCGTGTGGCAATGGTCAGAGGACACGATGATTCTCCAAGTGATGGATGACCAGGGCTTCTATGATCTAGATCATCACCCAGAAGTAAAGGAAGATGCATTCTGTCCCTCAGGGGCCACCGGCATACACAGACCCCACGTTCCTAATTTCTGCTCATTATCGGGAGGTTCCTGCCCATGTGGAGAACCCCGTGTTGGCCTATGCCCCATTCTCACGCTCTCACAACCTTGGGGTCATGTGACCTCAGAATACAAGACTCCTGGGGCTCCAGGAATGTGCAACGCAGGCCACACCCAGGCAACCCCATCTGCCACCCGGACAGAAGATCACTCCTGTGTTTTCAGATTCTCACACATTTCCCCACGGTCCACAGGCAAATGCTGTCATCTTCCACAGCCAGCCGCCCACTCAGTAATTTGGTCAGATTTTCCCCTGCATGGCGTGGGAGACATCTCCTTGGGGTTAATGGCTCCATCTCCTGTGGCAAGTCTGGCTTGTGGGGTATATGGTGTGGAAATCTTGCTGCCAGGGCTCCCACTCATGCCGAACAATGGCATCAAGTGTAGAATTTTCTTTTTTACATTAATTTCGTGTGTGTGTGTGTGTGTGTGTATGTGCGTGCATGTCACAGTACACATGTAGAGGTCAGACAACCTGAAGGAGACAACTGTCTCTCCTTCCACCATGTGGGTTCCTGGGATCAAATTCAGGTCATCAAGCCTGGCAGCAAGTACCTTCTCCTGCTAAGCCATCTCGTCAAGTCCTTAAACCTCTTAATCTAATTAACTGTGTATACCTCAACCAGTGGCAAGTCCCATGCTTGCAAAAATTTTCATGCATGAATTTTTGGGGAATTCCATCCATGATCCAGCCTGCTCCTTCTCTGACTCCCTCCACATCTTACACTCTACCAGGCATTCCCTAGACGCCTTGACCAAGACAGGGAGAGGGGTGTGTATGTGGGGGAGGGCTGGGAGGCTTCTGACCCCTCCTGCTGGCCCCACAGGCTCAATGGCTCTTGTGTGCCTCCTTGTCACGGAGCCATGCGAGGGAAAGGGCAGTTAGCTGCTAAAAGGTCATTGCAGCGAGGACTGGAGATTGAAGCAAGAGTGATTCTGCTTAGATGGCCGTAAGGACTTTTGAAATGGGAGTTCGCAGTGACCAAGGGGAGATTCCCTTTTCCTACTGCATAGGAATTGGAGTTTGTGCTAGGATACAGCTCAGCTGGTAAAGTATTCATCTAGCATGCACACATCCCTGTGTTCCATCCCCGCGCTGTATAAATGGGCATGGCAGTGTGTATCTGTCATCTTAGCGCTGTGGAGGTGACCGACAGAGGGTCAGGAGTTCAAGGCCAGCCTGGTTTAAGGTAGGATCTCGAAAACAAAAACAAACTGAGCTGGGCAGAGTGCTCTACTGGAGGATGTTGTAGATCTAAATCTTCCCAGGGGCTCCCAGTCTAGAGGGGACAGCTGGAATAGTCCACTGGGGAATGACCCTTGTGGTTTGCAGAGCCTGAGAGCCCAAATTCAGCCCCAGGGGGGCTATAATCCAAATACCTCTTAATGACAGCCTGGCCACTGAAGAGACAATTACAGATGGGAGAGGGAGAGAAGGAGAGAAAGAGAGGACAGAGTACCAAGAAAGCAAGATTGATTGTTGATTGGTTCAGAATTGAGCCATGGATAATGGGACAAAGAGAAGGTAGAATGGGCAGGGGCAAGGGTGCAGGGATGGGAACAGAACTCCACAGAGTTTGGGAGGCAAAGGGATTGGGATGGAGGTCTTCATCCAAGTCCCTTCCTCCCCAAGTCTGGTCCCCCAACCCAGTTCTCAGTGATGAAGTCAGCTGAGCCACCCTGGAGTGAGGTCATGGCAGATTCCGCAGAACCTGGCTCCTGCCAAGAGTCTGGGTCAGGGGGTTAGTGGGACAGTTTGCTAGGGGAGGGGACAGGCCAGGGGCTTTGGGCCCAGGGGAAGCCCTCACCGGCCCTACCCAAGCCATGTGGATCCAGTTAACAGTGTTCAAGCTGCCTGGGCGGGGCTGCAAGGATGGCTTGGATTAGGGGCCTGTTGGGCCAGGCCAATTCTTTCTTTTCTAGGATGAGAGAGGGGGAGGGTTATCAGAAATAAAAGTCAGAAGGAGGAGATGGGAAGATGAGACGGAGGAACAGGGAAAGATAAAGGAAGAGGTGAGAGGAAAGAGGTCAGAGCAGAAGTTAGATAAGGGAGTTGGATGGAGGATGCCAGGGGGAGTTAGATGGGAAGAGGGAGAAGGCCATGGGCTGGGGATCCAAGGTAGGAGGCTATGGAGTCTAAGAAGAGTGCACCCCCACAAACACATCCTTTTTCCTCTTGTGGGTTTTCCCTAGCGAGGGGGCTCCATGCCGGGAAACTGCCCAAGGAGCCAGCGTGGGGGCGAAGGGAGAAGGGGAAGGCTTGGTTCTGGGGCTCCGGCCAGGAACCTTTGATTCATCGTAGAACTAGGTCAGCTTTTTTTTTCTCACCGAAAACTTAGGAGAAAAAAAAAAACCAGAGTCAATAGACTGATGTAGGGGTGACATCTGTGGGGTAGTGGGGGAAGTGGTGCTGGTCCCAGGCTGCCTGCTGCTCCCTGGATTTGGGGGAGGAGGGAGCCCCCAAACTCTGACCAAGTCTTTTGGAGTTGAGAGTTTTGTTTGTTTTCATCCCGACTTTCAGACAAAGTCTTGTTAAGTTGCTCAGTGTGACCTTGAACACTCTGGCAGACCAGGTGGAGGTCCTCCTGCCTCAGCCTTCTGAGTAGCTCTCAGGACTGGGGGCCGTGCAGTCAGGTCTGACTCCTGGGCCAGTTCTGACCACGCCTCCTCACCCTGCGGTCTTTCTACAGTGGAGCCTGTGGATGTTCTGAAAGCCTTGGGGGTGCACAGGAACCAAGCTGGGGTTGCTGAGGGGCCTGGCATGTGTCCCCAGAGAACTCCACATGGCGACCGAGCATTCCGGGTGGACAAGTCCAGCCTGCTTAGTGTCCCCACGTGGCAGCTCTTTCCAGGTGAGTCAGGGCAGGAAGGCTGGGGTGGGGCCATCTTGGAAGGGTGAAGTCTCTCTGGTGGTCTAACTGCCCCCTTCTCCTCTGCCGGCAAAGATGGGCAATTTCCTGAGGACTTTTCGGTGCTGCTCACTGTGCGGGGCCAGCCAGCCAATCAGTCTGTCCTTCTGTCCATTTACGATGAGAAGGGCATCCGGCAGCTTGGGCTGGCACTGGGGCCAGCTCTGGGTCTCCTTGGCGACTCCTTCAGGCCCTTCCCCGAGCAGGTCAACCTCATGGATGGCAGGTGAGTATGGGAAAGAGGAAAGGGTACCCTGCGGAAATCTGTGCACTGAGACTCATTCCCCTTGCAGGTGGCACCGTGTGGCGGTTAGCATGAGTGGTGACAAACTGACCCTGGTGACTGACTGTGAACCTCAGCCGCCCGTGTCTGGTCAGGGACCTCGACTTATCCGCACAAATGGACTTACCATGATGGGAACCCAGGACAGCAGGGAGGAGACTTTTGAGGTATGGAGTTCAGTGGCAGGGAAAACAGAGACAGAGGCTGGGGAGCTTTGTCTTCAGCCTAAAGTAGAAGAGCACAGAGAAGGAGAGAGCCCAGCTTCCACCTAGCCCACAGAGCTGAGGGAAGGCAGCACCATACGATAGCCCATTAGTAAATCAACAAGCGATCAGGTCCCCACCATGTGACACGTACTCGGTCCCTGCTGGAGTAAGCACTGGGACAGGTCGCTGAGACCATCACGTGATGCAGGGACCCATGGATCCAGGCATCCACCATCCAGGGGATGGCTCAGTCAGTAAAGGTGCTTGCCGCCAAGCCTGTTGGCCTGAGTTCAAACCCAAAATGTGTGTGGTGGAAGGAGAGAACTCAGTCCTGAAGGCTCTCACCTCCACATGCGAGCTTCCTGGCACACCTGTGCGTGTACGCATGCATACTTTAAATAAATCAGTGTAATTTTAAAAAATTGGCAAGCATAACTATCACACTGGATGTGTTTTGTCCTGTGGTGTCATGGATTTGGTGAGTTACAGGTGGAGGGGCTACAGGCTTCCCCTCCTTAGGGTGCCCTGGGTGGGAAGCTGAGGCTCCACCGCAGGAAGGGGCAGAAAAACGCTGGGGAGCACTGGCCAGGATCATCCTATGGCTTCTTTCCTCCTGCGCAGGGAGACATACAGGAGCTGCTGTTAATTGCTGACCCTCAGGCTGCCTTCCAGGCCTGTGAACACTACCTCCCTGACTGTGAAACCCCAGGTCCCCCAGCCACAGAGGTGAGTGAGGGGCTCCAGGTGGCAGGTGAGTCACCCCTGGCTCTGGGTATCAAGAAAGAGTGGACTAGGACCCAGAAACAAAGAGCTGAGCAACTTTAGACCCTGAGCGCAGGACTAATCCCAGAAGATGACTTCAACCTTAAGCCAGGTGTGGTGAGGTACACACGTCGCCTCGGCACTCAGGAGGCTGATGCCAGAGGATATGGAGGGCAACCTAGGCTAGGTAGCAGAACCCTGTCTCCAAAATAACAACAACAGAAAATCAGTCTGGGGGTGGGGAAGATGGTTCAGTCAGGAAACCTGGCTCACTTTTGAGCACCAGGACCTGTTTGGTCCTTAGAGCCTGCGCGGAAAAGCTAAACATGGTGGCATTTGTAACCCTTGTGCTGGGAAGGCAAAGGCAGGCAGACCCCTGGGGCTCGCCGGCCTGTCAGCCTGGCTTAACTGGTGAGCTCCAGGCCAGTGAAAAACTGTTTCCACAGGAATAACAAAGGTAGGTGCTGGTGCCTGAGGGATGACACCCAAAGCTGACCTCTGGCCTCTGTGTGCATGTGCACACACTTGAACACACTCCACACACACACACACACACACACACACACTCCACCCCCCTCCCCCACGTATACACAGGCGTAGCTGAATGACAACGATGAACCATGTCATGGCCCTCAGGGAGTCAGGCGATGGCATTTCCAATGGGGGGAGATTCTCTAGTTATGACTAGAACCCTTTCCTCAGGTCCCCAAGGATGAACCGGAAACAACTACCCCTCGTCGCAAGGGCAAAGGAAAGAAGAAAGGGCGGGGTAGAAAGGGGAAGGGAAGAAAGAAAAAGAACAAGGAGGCCTCAAGGCTGAGCCCAACTCCTGGTGCCCCCGAGAACCAGGTAAGAATCTGAGACCTCTCTCCTTTTGCTGCCTGATCCTCACCCATCTCTGGTCCCTCATCTTTGTGTTGGTCCTCAGGGTCTGACACCTGAGGTCTGGTTCTCTCAGCCAAGGGTGATGCCAGGTCCTGCTTCAGGGGTTCCCCCATGTTTATTCCATTCGGGAGGAGCTGGAGGAGACATCTCTGAACACAAGAGGACCTGATGATGATGAGGTTCATGATGTAGTCTTAACAGTGGGGTGTTCATCAGGAGGGGTAACTGGTTACAGCTGCATGGTTATTGTGCCAGTATGTGGGGTTCAGTGCTGGAGGTCATTGGTGAGGGCTCCATCTGGGACCTCATCCTGAGGGTCTAGCAGGGAAGGACAGACTCCCATACCCCATCAGGGAAGGTCATCCACTTTGAGCTTTAATTTCAGGAGATACACAAATGGAGCAGGGAGGGAGGAAGGAGACACCTGCCTCACCAACTAGAACAGCCCAGTCAGCCTGGAGGTCAGTGGGTGACAGGTGCCACTTCCTGAGGGTGCTGTTTGGTATTGCTGGTTGAGGGAGTTGTTCACCGAGGTAACAGTAGGGAGCTCCTAGCGGGAGGTCTCACTAGGAGGCTATTGGTGTTTTGGCAGTCTTTGTGGTGAGCTTTCCTGGGAAGACATGGACAACAGATAGGGAACTAAGGACCAACTAAGGCACGATTCCACTCCGATCTAGTTTGGGGAAGCAGTGAGTTGGTGAGGTGTACTTACGGAGCTAAGGTGAGGGTACACACAAGGGTGTGGCTGACCCTTGAACAGTCACCCTAAGTGTGGATGCTTACTTTCCCCTTAGCTGTACAGCTGGATACCCCTTCCTTACACCTCAGTACTCTTTGCTTTCCAGAGATCAGGAGAACATGTGCAGCCTGGGCAGAGTTACAGACAGCTGGGAGAGGGATATGGGGGAGAGTGGCTGGAATCTCTGAGGAGGGGCCAGTGGCCTCCTCACCACCTCCCTCTGTAAGAGAGTGGCCACAGGCTGGGTCTTGAGGGTCTTTCATAGTCATAGTTGCTTTCGATGAAGATGGCAATAGCTATTAAGGATAGCCCTGGAGGACAGCATTCAATGCAGCCCCATTCCTATTGCTGCGCCAAAATATCCTGAGCAAGGGGTTGGGGAGACGGTGCAGCGTTTAGGAGCTCTTGCTGCTCTTGCAGAGGAGACTGGGTTCAGTTCCAAGCACCCATTTACCTGGATCCCGAAGCCTGTAACTCCAGTTCCAAGGGATCCGATGCCCCCATCAGTGATCTGCACTCCCGGTGCTCCAGTGAGTGCACGTGTGCGCGCGCGCACACACATACACACACACATGCACACAGACACACATACACACACACACACACACACGAAAACAAAAGCAAAAGCCCCACATCTATCCCGGCCCAAAGCAACTTGGCGGAAAGAGGGGCTTATTTCATCTCACAGTCTCAGTCTGTTATTTTTGGGAAGTTGGAGCAGCAGCTTCAAGTGTTGCATCCACAGTGACAGCAGAAAGAGAATAAACCCATGAATTCTTGCTTGCTTGCTTGCTTGCTCTCAGCTAGCTTTTGCTTTTCTTATACTGTTCAGAACCCCTGCCTAGGAGGTGCTAACCACAGTGGCTGGGTCTTTCTGCATCAGTTAACAATCAAGGCAGTTTCCCGGGGACACGCCACCGGCCCACCTGATCTAGAAAATTGCTCACAGAAGCTCTTTCCCAGGGGGTTTTAGCTTGGCTCAAGTTGACTTAGAAGGAATCAACACACTAGTTAAAGATTAAAGGTGAAGGGTTATTTGTTAGGGAGGTTGCTAGAATACATGATGGGGTCCCTGTTAGTGGAATAATTGATTGGGGATCCCAGAGAAGGCTCATTATTTCAGGGATCACTAAATAGTGATTTTTGTTGGATGATTCCACTGGTTGGGGTCACAGTCGGATCCCTGGATGGGAGGGTATCTGTTTGGAGCCTTTGGTGGGAATCATGAAGATGGGGCTCACTTAGCAGTCACTGATCATTGGAATAATTTTGGTTAATTTTGTAGGTTATTGACAGGTGGGTCCAAAGTCATTGGTTGGGTCACTGCTTGAAGTCCTTGGTTGGAGGGATTGGTCACTGACTGTTAGCTACATGTTGGTTCCAGATCTTTCTATTCCACATGAATTCCAAGAGTAACATGCCCTTCTCAGCCCCTGATTCTGACCTACACCCCGTGGCTTTCCTTCTCTGCCTTGACCCAGTTTTTCTGCAGCTGTCCAGGCTGGAGGAGCTGCAGCCTGGCTGGCTGACTGCTGAGCTGTCCTGGGAGAGGACATGTGAGGTTGGGCTTCCGGGAGTCTGGCCCTGAGTGCTGGCTCTTGACTTTAATCACTGGGCCCTGGAGTCAATCCAGTTCTGCTCCCAGGCCTGAGAGACTTGGCCCTGTTCTGCTCCCCTGTAGCTGATTCAGCCTCTGGCTGCCTTGGACCAGTTGTGCGGGGCACTTGCCCTTCCCCCCTTCCCCCTCCACCATCAGTGGGAAGCAACACTGAGGGAGAGCCCTGGCTTTTCTTTTGTCTCCTCTTTGTCGTGGTTGTCCTTGCTTCACATCTGACACTCCTTCCATGCCTGCTGCAGACTGTACTCCATACCCCTGAGACAGAGAAGCCAGATCCCCACCGGCCTCCGACTCCCACTCCCTTGGCCATCGCCACCACTGTGACTACTGGACAAAATGCCACTGTTTTGCAGGTTGGTGGGGGAGTTGATGGTGCTGGGCCAGGGGTCTGGGTGGTGAAGGTGATGATAGTTCTGGATATCCTTAGCAGGCGTTTGACTCTGATGCTGAAACTGAGCTGTGGACTCCAGAGATTGAGGCTACTGAGGAGGATGAAGAAGGAGGTGACCCCACCATGGGCCCCAAGTTCCGGGCAGCAGAGCAGTCTTTACAGACTGAGTTCCAGATCTTTCCTGTGAGTCTAGAAGGGTTGGATCAGGAGATGGATGTGAATACCCGCTTTCTCTTGACTGTGTCTGCCTTGTGTCAACTGCTTTTGCGTGACCCTGGTGCAGTTGCAATTGAAAATGTTTACCAAGCACTCAACAGTGTGACAGAGACCAGTGATGCAACTGGCTCTTTTAGTCTAAACAGGGTGAGAAGCCACTTGACTTCCAGTAGAACCCTGCTTCTAGCTCGCTGAGCGCCCTGCCTGCTGAGTGGACAGTAGAGGGAGCCAGAGAGTCAGTGGGGAAACGTAGTGTTAGCAAGACGACTTGGCTCTTGTTGCTGGAGGGCTTGTGTTTGTTAACAACGTCACCTCAACAGGCTCATGGAAGACACAAGCCTCTGGGAAGGTCTGTGAGGCATTATCTAGACTAGATTAAATGGGGGATGACCCACCCTAAATGTGGGTGGCGCCAGCTCTGGGTCTCCTACTGAATTGAAAGGAGAAAGGGAGCGAGTACCAATACTCAGGCTCTTGCCTTGCTTCATGGCTGTGGCTACAACATGACCAGCTGCCTCATGACGCCTTCCATGCTGTGATGATGTTTCCCCTCAAAGGGTAAGCTGAAGCAAGCCCTTCCACCATTAGGTTGCTTCTTGTCTAATTTTTGACTCAGCAAGGAAAGTAATGCAGACAGCGGAGAAAGGCAGCCGTGTGGCGGGACATCAAGTGAGCTTCAGGACAAAGTAGAGAGCCGAGTACCTCTGGGGGTCTTGAATTTGTAATGCTTGACATTCAAGTAAGATTTCAAACCAGGGATGACTAGAAGATTCTAGAACTCAGGGGAGCCCATCTAGGTTGGGGAGAAAGGCTTGGGATGACTCCTGAGCACAGAGACAGTGTCTAAGTCAAAGTCTTGGGTGGAAGCATCTAGAGGGGTGGGGCAGGCTGGTTCTCCTTGGTGCTGGAGGAGTAGGAGTTGGAGCTGAGACCAACGCTGACTTCTTGACTTCTTGTCCTGTTTGTTACTCTGCTTGGCGCAGTGACAAAAATACTTGATAGAAACAACTGGTGGGAGGAGAGGACTGTTTGGCTCACATTTAAGAGGGATCGGTCCACAGCTGCTGGGTCTCATGCATTTGAGGGGAGCATCATATAGATGGGAGGATGCGGTGGAGGGGACCATCATAGAGATGGAGGATGTGATGGAGGGGACCATCATAGAGATGGAGGATGTGGTGGAGGGGACCATCACAGAGATGGAGGATGTGGTAGAGGGGACCATCATAGAGATGTCAGGATGTGGTGGAGCGGTTCAGTTCCTGGAGAAAGGGGTGCAGTAACTGGGGAGTGATGATTCTCTGCTGGCTTCTTCATCCCCCTGGATGCCTCCCTCAGTGTATTCTCTCTGGAAACACCTGGGCACATCCACAATAGTATCTCACCAATCTCCTAGGTGGTTTCAGTTTGTTGTTTTTTTTATTATTTTTATTATTTTATTACTATTATTTTCAAGACAGGGTTTCTCTGTAGCTTTGGACCCCGTCCTAAAATTCATTCTGTAGACCAGGCTGACCGCAAACTCACAGAGATCCACCTGTCTCTGCCTCCTGAGTGCTGCGATTAAAGGCGTGCACCACCACCTCCTGGCTTTTATTTTATTTTATTTTTGAGAAGGGTCTTATTATATAGCCCTGGTTATCCTGCAATGTGCTATGTAGACCCAGATGCCTTCAGACTTCCAGAGAGCCACCTGCCTCGCCCACAGGTGTGCCAAGCGGCTTGTTTTAGGTGAGTCTAGAGCCTGTTGAGGTGACAATGTCACTCATCACATCCACCTCCAGCTGCAAGTGCTGGGACTAAAGCATTTGCCATCACACCTGGCCTCTCTGAGGCAGTTTTAAATCCCGTTGCCTTTGGTGGCATACGCCTTTAATCCCAGCACTTAGGAGGCAGAGACAGGCAGATCTCTGAGTTCGAGGCCATCCTGGCCTACAGAGTGAGATCCATGACAGCCAAGGCTACACAGAGAAGCCCTGTCAAACCCAATGAAGATAAGTCATCACATGTGTCAAGTGTTGTAACTCATTTGCCAAAACGGGTGTCACACACTCACTGACTCCATGAGTTACCTGTGGGTGGCCACAGGGTTGAGCAAGGTGCCAGCCTCACTGGGGAAGAGGCTGAGCCATGTGGTAAGGATCTTTGGAGTTGACACCCTTCACCTGGGTGACTTTCAGAAGACAGTTGTCTCTTCCACAGTGGAGTCGGGTTGGATTCAGGTCCCCAGCCCTGTAGGACATGCACTTTCACAAACATGTGTCTGTCTTCTTGTCATCACATCTCCTCTCTGCCCACTGTCCCCAGGGTGCTGGAGAAAAGGGAGAAAAAGGAGAGCCGGCGAGAATAGAGCAGGTGAGAGAACGGGAGTAGGAGGAGGTTGAGGGGCCTCATGAGAACAGGATTCACACTTCTTTTTCCCTCCAGGGACAGCAGTTCGAGGGACCCGCAGGAGTCCCAGGACCCCGGGTGAGTACTGGTTCTAGTCCCACCCCCTTTTTTCTAGAGCCTATGTAGAAATCAGCTGTGTGGCTAGACACTATGTAGCTGCCTCACTCTCTTCCATCCTTCTCTTTATAAAACCCAGGCTGAGCTCAGTCTCACTATGTAACCCAGACTGCATTCCCTCCCTCACCTTTTGGGTTTTCAAGACGTTTCTTTGTAGCTTTGTAGCCTGTCCTAGAACTCACTCTGTAGACCAAGCTGACTTTGAACTCACAGAGATCCTACTGCCTCTGCCTCCTGAGTGCTGGGATTAGAGTTGTGTGCCACCACTGCCTGACTGTAATCCATCTCTTGATCTTCCTGTCTCAGCCTCCTGTGCTGGGATAATAGGCGTGCACAGAGAGGACTTAGATTATAATGTTGCCTGGAGGTCATTGGATAGTCAGCACCAAAAGATATGTCAAAAAGAGGTCTATGGTTTGAAGTTGAGGGTGGTACAGGTCACAGACCATGGGGGAGCTGGCTAAAAGGCAGAGAGATCAGGGAAGTCTGCCTGAGGTCAAAGTTACAAGGTGGGTAAGAAGCCAGCCAAGCTCAAATTTTATATCTTCTTTTTTCTCTGTCTTCACAGGGAATATCTGGTCCTTCAGGTCCTCCTGGCCCTCCAGGATTCCCTGGGGACCGAGGTCTACCGGTAAGATACTCCCCACTGAGTGCACCCCTTTGCAGGGGTGGGATTTCAGGTTGGGAGTGTGAAGACTTGAATGTGTGGGTGTGGGGGCTGGAATCAGGAGCACCGTCCCTGAAGTGACTCTGACCCCATCTGTGAACCTTCTCTCTCACCTTCCACTGGTTACTGGGAACCATCCCACTTTTCTCCTCACGCCTGTTTTGTGTGTCTTTAAAATATTTTATGATGTTTTAATTTATCTTTTTCTCTGTGTGTGTGCGTGCGTGTGTGTGCGTGCGTGTGCGTGTGCGCACAAGTCGGGTGGTGGTAGTTACCCTGGCACCTGAGTGGAGGTCAGAGGACACCTTGCGGAAGTCAGTTCTCTCCTTCCACCATGTTGGATCCCAGGGATCAAATCAGGTCATCAGGCCTTATGGCATGTGCCCTGGCCTGCTGAGCTATCTTGCTAAAAGCTCTCCTTATTTTTGTCTGTATGTGTGCGTGCATGTGTGTGCACGTGCAAGTGAGGGAGTGTCTATGAATATGTGTGTGCATGTGTGCCCATACCTGTGCATGTCCAGAAACCGGAGGGGGCTTTGGATCTCTGAAAACTGTGTTGCATTCTTTTGTGGGATGCTTGGCTTGTCACTTGGGCACTAGGATCTGAACTCCAGTCCTCACGATCATATAGCAAAGGCTCCTAACTGCTGAGTCATCCCTCCAGCCTCTATGAGTGCACACCTGCCTCCTACATCCGTGTACACCTGTCTCCTGCATCCATGTCTGTCTCCCTTGTTCATCCATTTCTGCCGTTCTCCCCCCATCTCTCTCATGTCACCTTTGTCGCTCTGTCTCCCTCTCTCTGTCCCCTCCTCTCTTCCTCCTCAGACTCTTCCTCTCTCTCTCTCTCTCTCTCTCTCTCTCTCTCTCTGTTCCCCTCTCCCTGTCTTCTTTGGGTCCGTCCCTCCCTCTCTCTCCCCTCTCCTTTTCTGTCTCCCACCGCCTCAGTTCCGTTCATCCCTCTGTCTCCCTCCCTCTCTCAGGGTCCTGCTGGCCTCCCAGGAATTCCAGGTGTTGATGGGATCCGGGGTCTACCTGGCACCGTAATTATGATGCCGGTAAGGAGGGGGGTTCCCCGTGCCTGGGGAGTGGAGTTCTGGCCGGGTGCCTTTCTCTGGACCTTGGCTCACTGTCGCTGGTTGCTCCTCAGTTCCATTTGGCGAGCAGCTCGTCGAAAGGCCCCCCAGTGTCCTTCCAGCAGGCCCAGGCGCAGGCAATACTGCAGCAGGCTCAGGTGAGTGTGCTGTGTGAGGGATGGCAGAAATAAAGGTTCATGCAGGCCTGCTCGGGATACAGAGGACCTCTCTCTCGAAGATGCTTGCTTTGAGTCTCTGTTGTTATGGTGAAATCCTGAGCCTGGGTGGTTTATAAAGAACAGCTGATTCAGGCTTATGATTCCCAGAGCAGAACTCTGCCTCTTGGTTGAATGCATTGTAAATGTTCTAGGATGAGACTGATTGCCATTATGGGGACCCCACCCCTCTGATTTCATCCAATTTCAATCTTTCAAAAGGCCCCCCTCAAAGTGTTATCAACATATGAACTGGGGGACAAATTTGCAACCTGTGAATGGGGGAGGCTCACTCTAACTATAGCAGTGATTCCGTGGTCTCGTGGGGGACTCTTGCTTCTGTCTGTCTTTCCAGCTCTCCATGAAAGGACCCCCTGGTCCAGTGGGACTCACTGGGCGCCCAGGCCCTGTGGTGAGTAAGGGGTCTGCATTGGGAAGAGGGAGGCACCCATGCCAGACAGCCACCTTGCTCAAGCTGTGTTCCTCCATCTCTTGTCCTCCAAGGGCCTTCCTGGATATCCAGGTCTGAAAGGTGAATCGGGAGAAGTAGGGCCACAGGTGAGATTGGAGGGATGTGAGGGGTGGGGGGTGGATTAGACAGGAAAACTTCCTCCCAAGGATATAGGATAAAATGCTGGTTGAAGAAAATAACAAAAGGAATAGAAATAAACCTTTGAAATTATTGCCCCTCCTAGTGTATGATTTAAAATAGGTCCTGGGGGGCTGGAGAGATGGCTTAGAGGTTAAGAGCATTGCCTGCTCTTCCAAAGGTCCTGAGTTCAATTCCCAGCAACTACATGATGGCTCACAACCATCTGTAATGGGGTCTGGTGCCCTCTTCTGGCCTGCAGGCATACACACAGACAAAATATTGTAAACATAATAAATAAATAAATAAATAAATATTAAAAAAAAATAAAATAGGTCCTGGGCTAAAGACTGGGGCTCAGCTGGGAAAGCACTTGCCTAGCATACACGAAACTCTGGGTTACAGCCTCAGCACCAGGTAAACCAGGTGCGAAGGTGTGCAGCTGTCATCCCAGTCCCGGGGCGGGGAGGGGGGTGGGTGGGGGGATGGGGGGTGGGGTGGGGTAGAGGCTGGAGGTTCTGAGGATCAGGTGGTCAAGGTCAACCTCAGTTACTTAGACAGCTGGAGGCCAGACTGGGCTTTCCGAGACCCTGTCTCAAGAATAAATAAAACAAACTGGGTGTGGTCGTATATACCTTTATCCCAGCATTCAGTAGGCAGAAGCAGGCAAATCTCTATGAATTCAAGGCCAGCCTGGTCTACATAGTGAGTTCTAGGTCCACCAGAGTCTCAAGGTGTGAGACACTGTCTCAAAAAAAAAAAAATCAATCATAAGTCTTCCTTTTTAATCCTTTCTTCTTATTTCCCACCATAGGGTCCCCGAGGATTACAGGGCCCTCCTGGGCCTCCTGGCCGGGAAGGCAAGACAGTGAGTAACTTCTAAGTTCTTAAATTATGCTTTCTCGCCCTCTGAGTACTTCCCCTGTTATCAGAGGGACCCGAGCATTGAAGGCAGGCAGTGCGCGGTGAAGGATTTGGCACGTCATAGCTTCTAGCGGACCTAAGAACAGGCGAAATGCTTGGTCTGGGGTCTGAGGTGTAGGCGGGAGCAGCTTGAGGAGCACAGCATATAAATAGACACCTGTAACCCCAGGACTGGGGATGCGAGGCAGGAGAGTCAGAAGTTCAAGGTCATCCTTTAACTTCTACAGAAGGTGAGGTGCTTACTGCCAGGTCTAGTGACCAGAGCTCAATCCCAAGACTCACCTGGTGGGAGGAGAGAACCGACTTCTGAAAGTTGTCCTCTCACCTCCACATGTGAGCCACTTGTGAGTGTGTGCTCGCTCACACACAGATAGTAACAAACACAAACAAATAATAAGTGCTTTTAAATGAAAACACTAGCCCGGTGTGGTGGCACATGACTTTACCCCAGCACAGTGAGTACCAGGCCAGCTGGGGCTACACAGTGAGAACCTACCTTAATAAAAACAAAGCAAAGCCCAGGGAAAGTCCCCCTAGGAAAGGGGTCAGTGAAAGGCAGTACACACCTGCCATTTGTCCTTGACTTTGGCCTCACTTTCTTCATAGGGCCGAGCTGGAGCAGATGGGGCTCGGGGTCTCCCAGGAGACACAGGACCTAAGGTGGGTGATGGGGCCAGGTTGGGGGTGGAGGGTATCAGGATCAAGGGTTCAGTGCTGCCGCTGTCTCTTCCCACAGGGTGACCGGGGCTTCGATGGCCTTCCAGGGCTGCCTGGTGAGAAGGGCCAGAGGGTGAGTATGTGAGGGGCCCCTCCCATATCCATGCCCTTGTCCCACATCAGAGCTTCACACCCTGCCCCCACACTGGAGTGAGTGGTTCCTGCTAATCCATTCCAATGTCCTCCCCCTCCTCTGCTCTAGGGTGACTTTGGACATGTAGGGCAACCTGGTCCCCCAGGAGAGGACGGTGAGAAGGTAAAGTTGGAGGAAGGTTTAGGAATAAGGCTGGTTTGGAGGTTCAGAAGCCTGAGGAACAAGGGCTTGGGTGATGGTTCAGCAGGAGAGCTCTTGCCTAGAGTCCCTCAGCATGCTGGGAAAGTGACTCATTGGTAGAACCCTTGGATAGAATCCTTCAGTGAGATGCTGGGGTGTATGGCTCAGTGGTGGAGCCCCTGCCTAGAATCCCCCAGTGAGGGGCTGGGGTGTGTGGCTCAGTGGTGGAGCCCCTGCCTAGAATCCCCTAGTGAGGGGCTGAGCATTTGCCTGCCTACTGTATATGAAGCCCTGGTTGCTATTATTATCATTAAAAAAAAAAAACCAATTAAACAGAAATAGACTAAATGGTATCTGGGGACTGACTGGGGCCTGTTGGAGGAGCAGGGAGTCCCAGGGACCTCTGCAGTCCAGCTTTGGTGCTGAGAGCTAGCTTTAGGGTTAGGATGTGGGGTGGTAAGTTGAGGCCTCACGTCTGTGAGTTCAGTCTGCTGAAATATGGAGACATCAGACTGACTCTGAAAGGGGCTGTACTTCCCTACTCCGAATAATGATGACACTTTCCATAGGGCCTGCAAGGACCTCCAGGGCCCACCGGCCAGGCTGGAGAGCCGGTGAGTATTGGGAGACCCCAGACTCTTTTGCTTGTGGAGGGGAAGGGGGGAATTCCTTTGGGCTATGAAAGTTTTAAGAGTATATACCTCTGATGCTGGGATCATGTGACCCCTTCCTTGCAGGGTCCCCGAGGTCTGATTGGCCCCAGAGGCCTCCCTGGACCCCTAGGACGCCCGGTGAGAATCTTGCTGGCTCTCTGCTCCCTGTCTGTTTTATACTTACCGATCTTCCCTTTGCACCACCACCCATATTTGTGGTGTGTGTGTGTGCGCGTGTGTGTTCGCATGGCCCACATGTGGAGGTCAGGTCCTCTTCCTTCACCGTGTGGGTCCCTGGAATCGAACCCAGGTCATCAGACTTGGCAGCAGTGCCTCTACCCACTGGATGATCTCCCTCTTTTCCTTTCTGTGTACAATGTGCACAGTCCTGTGTGTGAGTGTGATTGCCTGCACCACAATGCAAATGAAGTGTGTAAGTCCGAGGACGGTTAGGAGCTGGTGTTTTTTCACCTGTCTGAGGGCTTTTCTGTGGTTTTTCTACTGTGTCCTTGGGGCTAGCTGGCCTGCAAGTTTCTCATCTCCCTGTAGGGGATTACAAAAGCTAATGCTACCTGTCAGGCTTTTATATGGGTCTGGGAATTTGAACTCAGACCCTCATGCTCGTACAGCAAGTGCCTTTACCCACTGAGCCATCTCCCTAGCTGGAATAGGTTTTCTGTTGCCTGCTGTTTCTTTTCCAACATGTTTCTTAGTTGCTTGTGCCCAGACCCTCATCTGTCCTCGTGTTCTCTGACCTCACAGGGTGTGACTGGAAGTGATGGTGCACCAGGTGCCAAAGGCAATGTGGTAAGCGTCCCTTGTTCTTTTGTGTGACCCTCCACACCCTGACCCCTCCTGGCTTCACTGAACCCACCCCTTTCCCCACAGGGTCCTCCTGGAGAACCAGGTCCCCCAGGACAGCAAGGAAACCATGGCTCCCAGGTTCAAGACCTCTGTCCTGACAATGGGGGTGTGGTGGTCGGTTAAGCCACAGTCCTCCTCTGCCCAGTTTTGCTACCCATCTCTCTTCTCATGATTTCCTCACCCTCTTTTTATCCCAGGGGATTCCAGGCCCTCAGGGGCCCATTGGCACTCCTGGGGAAAAGGTAAGTGGCTTTTCCCATGTCATTGGGAGAAGCTTCTCTCAAGGGCCCCTTTGAGGGACTTCCTGCTGGTGAATAGTCACATTCCAGAAGCCAGCCCAGAGTGACAGAGTGGCATTGTTGGGGGAGGGTTTCCAGGAAAATCTCACCAAGGCTGGCAGACAGAGGAGCCACTGTTAGCACAGAAGCCCTCACAGAAGGGACTCCCAAGATGCCAAGGCAGGACAGCTCTTCCTAGGGACCGGAGTGCTCTGTCTTTGTCTCTCTGCACATCTGTGGCTTGCTTCCATGGCAGATACACTTGTGTGTATAAGGATGTGTCTGTGTTAGTGTGTGCACGCTCACACATGTGCGCGAGTGTACCTGTGTGTGTATGTGTGTGTGTATATATGTTTATGTGTGTGTATGTATGTATGTGTGTATGTGTGTATGTATGTGTGTATATGTGTGTGTGTATGTATGTGTGATGTATGTGTGTATGTATGTATGTGTGTGCGTATGTGTGTATGTATGTATGTGTGTATGTATGTATGTATGTATGTATGTATGTGTGTGCGTATGTGTGTATGTATGTATGTGTGTATGTATGTATGTGTGTATGCGTGTGCGTATGTGTGTATGTATGTATGTATTTGTGTGTGTATGTGTGTGTGTGATGTATGTGTTATGTGTGTGTATCTGTGTATGTGTGTATGTATGTATGTATGTGTGTATGCGTGTGCGTATGCGTGTATGTATGTATGTATGTGTGTGTATATGTGTGTGTATGTATGTGTGATGTATGTGTGTGTATCTGTGTATGTGTGCCCGTCCTAGTTTGCTTCTCTGTTGCTGCACTGAAGCAATGACTTGAGGATCAGCGGGCTCATTTGACTTACGCTCCCATGGGATTGCGGGAAGTCAAGGCAGGAATCTGGAGGCAGGAACTGAAGCAGAGGCCACAGAGGGGAGAACTGCTTATTAGCTCTGCTCAGGCTCCTTTCTTATGCAACCCAGGACACCTGCTCAGGATGATACCACCCGTGATGGGCTGGACTCTTCCACATCAATCATTAATCGGGAAAATGACCCACTTTCTGATAGGGCCCAAGGTGGACACAGCCCAGCAAAGCCAATCAGATCCTTCCAGGAATTTAGAAACGAGGCATGGAACCCAGAAGCCTCTTGTTTCTTTTTTTCTTTTTCTCTCTTTTCCTTTTTTTTTTTTTTTTGGCTTTTCAAGACAAATTTCTCTGTAGCCCCTGGCTGTCCTAGAACTCACTCTGTGGACCAAGCTGGCCTCGAACCTGGAGACCCTCCTGCCTCTGCTTCCAGAGTGCTGAGATTAAAGGCATTCCCACCACACCTAGGATGTACTTTCTTTCAAAGAAAGGCATCTTAAAGGTGTAGACCCCTGCAGTCCCAGCAGTTTAGGGTGCAAACTAGCTTGGCCAAGGCTGCAGAACTTTGCCTCAGTAAATAAGTTAAAAAAAGTGAATAAAATAAAATAAAGCAAAGGAACAAACAAAAGGTTGTAGACGAGAAGCTTCTGACTGACCCTAGCATATCTTACACTCTATCCCTTTGTGGTTCTAGGCTCGGGACCCGGGCCTTGTGCGTGAGAGGCAAGCTCTCTACAGTGGAGCTGTTCCCCAGCTCCTCACTGTGTGTGTGGGGGAGGACGGAGACCTGCCCCTGAGCCACACCCCCAGCCTTCTCATAGTTTTATATCAGCAGCTCAGGGAGGACGAGCTGGTTTACCGGAGTCATGAGTAACATGAGCAGAGCTGGGACAGATGCCTGTGTTGCAGACACACTCTGAGTTGTGGGGTAGACCCCTCGGGTCCAGGCTCGGAGACGCTCAGGTTACACTTCCTGTTCCTTCTCTTTTAGGGTCCCCCTGGAAATCCCGGAATTCCAGGTGTCCCAGGAGCTGAAGGCCCCCCGGTAAGAACCAGGAGCTGGGACAAGGGGAAGGTTCGGGAATTTGTATGGCAAATTTTGGCCTTTGATGAGCTGATGTGTTTTTCTACCAGGGTCACCCAGGCCCTGAGGGTCCCACAGGAGAAAAGGGGGCCCAGGTGAGTGACCAGGAGGGTGGCTGGGCTGGGGAAGAGGAGTAGTAAGTAGCCATGGGCCAGGGAGAAGACAGAGGATACTGGAACAGGGATGATGTGGAACTGGATAGCATCGGCCTTATTTTCCTTTCAGGGTCCACCAGGGTCAGCAGGCCCTCTGGGCTATCCTGGACCTCGGGGTGTGAAGGTAGGTAACGCCAGAGGACTCGAAGGTAGGATAGATAGCTCGTTAGCATGGGTGTCAGAAAACCAATTTAGTGCCAGGCGTGGTAACGCCTGTCAGTGAACCCAGTATTTGGGAGGAAGAAGCAAGAAGATTGCTGCAAGATTGAGGCTAGCCTGGGCTATACAGTGAGTTCTAGGCCAGCCAGGGCTGAATCAAAACATACACACACTCACACTCTCTCTCTCTCTCTCTCTCTCTCTCTCTCTCTCTCTCTCTCACACACACACACACACACACACACTCTCTCTCTCTCTCTCTCTCTCTCTCACACGCACCCTGTAATTGCAGTACTTGAGGGAGGAGGATAAGTTGGTTTTTTTTTTTTTTGTTTTTGTTTTTTTTTTTGAGACAGGTTTCACTATTCCACTCTGGTTGTCCTGGAACTCATTTTTGTAGACCAGGCTGGCCTTGAACTCACAGAGATCCACTTACCTCTGCCTTCCAAGTGCTGGGATTAAAGGCGTGCGCCACTACCTCCTGGTGAGGATCAGGATTTTAAAATCAGTCTCAGCTGTACAAGTTTGAAGCCACTCTGCCTCAAAATACGAATTAAAAGAAGGCTGGGGCTGTAGCTCAATTGGTGGTAGAATGCTTGCCTAGCAGTGTGTGGAACCCCAAGTTCCATCCCCAGCACCCTCGACTCTCAGTGTGGTGGTGCGTGCCTGTTGTCTTAGTGTTGAGGCAGTGGAGACAGAAGATTTGGGGGTTCAGTGCCACCCTCTTAGCTATTAGTGAGTTTGAAATCAGCCCGGGCTAAATGAGACTCTGACTCGAAAACAAAATGAACAAACAAACAAACACCCCAGCACTTGGGAGACAGAAATAGGAAGATCTTTGTGCTTTCTAGGCTACCCTGGTCTACACACCCAATTCCAGTCCAGGCTGCAGGGGCGGGGGGGGGGGCAGGCACACTACTAAAACAAAGAGTCCCTCTCTCAAAACAAAACAAAGCAAAGCACCCACAAAGAACCCACAAAATAAACAAATAAAAAAGATAGCATACTGATGGTTCCGTTTTGTTGTTAGTTTCTTTTGCTCATATTTTTCTTTGTCTAATTTATAAATTGGATTTTATCATAGTTTGACATGTGCATAGAGGAGGCAACACTGATAAAAACTGGGTCTTATGGCCTTCGAGCAATCCCTGGAGGTTTCCTAGTTTATTTTGCAGATAAGTGGAGGACTGTGACTGCAGTCTGTGTTGTATCTGAATCTAGTTACTTTGTAACCAAGGGAGGGGCCAGTGGCAGCCAACAGCTTTCTTTGCTGTGGTCCAGTGAATTAGTGTGGGGCTGCAGAAAGTCCTGCGGTTTCCAAGCGCATAGTTGCATCAGCTCCAAGCGCTAGTTCATTCTTCAGCTGAGCCCAGTCCCGTCTGAGCCAAGAGCAGTTGTCAGTGTGGTACAGGCAGGAAGTCAGTCCAGGGCATGCACGGCATAGTGTTGTCACCAGGCACAGAGTCTCCTTGTGGCCAGCACAATGGGGAAACTCTCCCCTGCCTTCGGAACGAGGCTGGACTCTGGAATGTTCTTTCTGCTGCCAGAAGGAACTGTGGACACTGTGTCCTCAGG
Source organism: Chionomys nivalis (assembly GCF_950005125.1). NCBI lineage: Eukaryota > Metazoa > Chordata > Mammalia > Rodentia > Cricetidae > Chionomys > Chionomys nivalis. The sequence continues at coordinate 20,295,196 of NC_080089.1, read as the reverse complement.
AAGTAGAAACGAATGGCATGGAGATTCAGCTTTCCTTGTTCCCCCTACGCACATGAACTTGGGGCGGGAGGTGGCTGTCAGGCATGCAATGGATAGGGGAAGCTGAGCAAGCACACTGGGGGGCTCTGGGGAGACAGGCCCATTTCCTCCATGGCTCCTCACACACTAGATGTCTTGCAACTGTTTTAACAATTTTAGGTTACGGGAGGATGTCTAAAACCTTCCTTAAGCAGGAAAGGAGACAGAGCTCTTTTATTAAAATTTTTTTAGGGTACCTCTGGCAACCGAGGTCTCCAAGGAGAGAAAGGAGAAAGGGTGAGAAGGAAGGGGTTCATGGGGGGGGAGGGAGCGCCCATAAAGAGGCCCTGGCTGTGGCCCTTCCCTAAAGCCCTGACTTCTCTTTCCCCAAAGCCTCTTTCTCTTCTACTACCCGTTTCTCCCGTTTCCTCTCTTCTCCTTCTCCATCTCAATTTCTATCTCTCCCCCAGGGAGAGGATGGCTTTCCTGGCTTCAAGGGTGATGGGGGACCAAAAGGTGACCGGGTAAGACCAGCTCCCAGCTGAGGGGTGGTGTGGGTCTAGGGTGGCTTGGGAAAGACACAGGGTGAATGAGCTGGGGTTAAGTAGAGGATGGACAGGGTAGGAAGGACGAATGACTATTTCAATCCTTTCCTTTTCTTTTTAATTTCAGGGGAACCCAGGACTCCCAGGTCCCAGAGGAGAGGATGGTCCAGAAGGACAAAAGGGACCCGAGGGACTGCCTGGGGATGAGGGTCCCCCAGGAGCAGCAGGGGAGAAGGTGATTAGAGAGGGCTTACTTAAATTGTTCACTGCGTCTCTGCACCCTGCTGCTGCCCCACCCCCCAATATGGAGGTGGAACCAGGGATTTTCACATGCTAGAAAGCAGTTGTGCTGTGTAGAGCCACGCCCCAGCCCCTTGCTGGGGATTCTAGGCAGGAGCTCTACCACTGAGCCACACCCCAGCCTCTCACTGGGGAACTCTAGGCAGGGGCTCTACCCCTGAGCCACACCCCAACCCCTCACTGGGGGATTCTAGGCAGGGTCTCTACCCCTGAGCCACACTTCAGCCCCTCACTGGGGCACTCTAGGCTGGGCTCTACCCCAGGTCCTCACTGGGGTACTCTAGGCTGGGCTCTACCCCAGGTCCTCACTGGGGTACTCTAGGCTGGGCTCTACCCCAGGCCTTCACTGGGGGACTCTAGGCAAGGGTATAAGGCTGGTCTAAGCCCCTGCCATACTTAATTTCTTTGCTGAACATTATGGAACAGTTTCTTGCTCTTAACTGTGTTCTAATCTCTACAGCTTTGTGTAATAGGTATTTTAAAGATTTATTTTGTCTTTAACTGGTCATGGTGTATCCCTTTAATCTCAGCTCTGGTGGGCTGCGGGTGGAGTGGGGACAAAGGCAAGTAGATCTGTATAGATTTGAGGCCAGCCTCATAGCGAGTTCTAGGACAGCTAGAGCTACACAGTGAGTCACTGTCTATAAAAAGGAATATATATATATATATATATATATATATATATATATATATATATATATATATATATATAGTTTTGTGAGACAGGGTTTTACTGTATATCCCTGGCTGTCCTGGAACACATTCTGTTGACCAGGCTGGCTTGAACTCACAGAGACCCTCCTGCCTCTGTCTCCTGAGTGCTGAGATTAAAGGTGTATGCCACCACAGCCCAGCAAAAAAGGGAAAAATTAATTTTTAATTGTGTCTTTCTGCATGAGTCATTCATATGTGAGGCCATTCCCTGAGCTAAGGTCGCAGGTAACTGCGAGTTCCTGGATGTGGGCGCTGGAAACCAAACCACTGTAATCCAGCCCTGTAATCAACTTTTTACCCCCCACCCCTTACAGATGAGGACACTGGTTTGCATGGGCGAGCGAGCTCCTCACAAGCACAGCCCCCTAGGAACTCAGTGTCTCACTCTGCTGTGCAGCCATCTTGACTTTCCTTTTTAGCCTCTAGCTTGACATGCCTGACCTATAATCCTTTTTCCTATAGGGCAAGCTTGGGGTGCCAGGTCTCCCAGGTTACCCAGGACGCCCAGGACCTAAGGTAAGAGGCCTTGGAACTGAAGGTGGACGGCAGGAAGGCAGTACAGACGGACACCTCTGGGTCCAGGCTGTGGTCTGAGGGGTGTTGGGTCAGTGAGAGGGTAGAGTAGGACCTGGGCATCGCGGGCTTGTTCTCAGATGGCCCCTGCTTACGACCTACATGACCTTGAGTGAGGTTTTTCAACCCAGTTCTCAGCTGCTGAAAAGAGGTGCCTGTGATGTCTGCCTTGTTCACTTGATGATTTTTTACTGTGGTTGTTTGGTTCATCAACCAGTGTGTTAGACTGTTTTCTGTTGCTATAACAAAAACATTTGAAGCTGGATATTTTGTGAAAAAAAAAGATGTCTTAGGTTATTATAGTTTTAAAGACTAATAACTCAAAATCAGAGGGTTCCACTGATTCAGCCCTAGGTAAAGTCCCCCCCGTCTGAGTTACTTTATTAGGGAATGATGTCATGGTGGAATCAGGTATGAGTTAGAGTGATCCAGAGACGGGATGGCCACGCTTATTCCTTAATAACCACCCTCTGGAGACTAGGAGATAGCTGTCAGTAAAGTGCGTGCCGCGCAGACACAAAACCCTGAATGTGAGTCCCAGCCCCCATGTGAAGAGCTAAGTGTGGTGGCATACGTCCTCAGCACAGGGAAGATGGAGAGGAGGGTCCCTGGAGACCAATGCCCTGCCAGTCTAGCCAAGAGGAAGCTCCCGGTTCAGTGAGAGACTTTGTTGCGGGGGGGGGGGGGGGGCTAAGGAGATGGATCAGTGGAGAGAGCTTGCTGTGACAGGCTTCTGAGTTCAGATTTCTGTCACCCACTTCTGCATCCAGGATGGAGAAATGGCTCAGCAGTTGAGAACCATGGCTGCCCTTCTAGAGCTCAGTTCTCCACATCCACATTGCCAACTCCCAACTGCCTATGACCTCAGAGATCTGACATAGTCTGTCCTCTGTTAGCATTGCCACCGCTCTCTCTCTCTCTCTCTCTCTCTCTCTCTCTCTCTCTCTCTCTCACTCACACACACACTCTATAACAAAACTTTAAATAAGAAGGAAAAGAAATTCAAACAAGGCTGTTTGTGTGCACCTGTAACTCCAGGTTTTGGGGGCTGAAACATGAGGATCACTGGGGCTCGCTGTCCACAGCTAACTCCATGTTCAGCGAGAGCCCCTCCCTCTAAGGAATATGATGGAGAACAGTAGAGAAGGGTGTCAGGTATCCTGCTCTGGCCTCTGCTTGGACACATGTCCGTATACTGTCTTAGTGTGGGTTTTTATTGCCGTGAAGAGATGCCATGACTATGGCAACTCTCATAAATAAAATATTTAACTGAGGTGGCTCACTCAGAGTTTCAGAGGTTCAGTTCATTGTCATCATGGTGGGGAGTGTGGCAGCGTGCAGGCAGATGTGGTCCTGGCTCTATCTTGACTTGCAGGCAGGCAGCAGGAAGTTGACTGAAAGTCACACTGAGGGAAGCTTGAGCAAAAGAGACCTCAAAGCTTGTCCCCACAGTGACATGCAATTCATTCAACAAGGCTATGCGCCCTAATAGTGCCACTCCAGTTGGAGGCCATTCTCTTTCAGTCTGTCACATACGCCACGCGTGCACACGCTCTCACACGCTCTCACATGTGCACCCACACACGCTAAAGTGGAACACAGTCAAAGAAGACACCCAGAACTGACTTCCAGCTTCCACAGGCATGTGCACACACAGGAACACACCAGACAAAAATCCTCTTGGATGAGCAAGATGCTTGCCTCCAAACCCTGTGGACTGAGTTTGACCCCAGCACCCGCTGGGGGAAGGGACAGGACGAGCTCCTGCAAGTTACCCGGTCCTCACGTGCTGTGTGTGACAAGCATGTGCCCAGAGAAGAAATAAATAATAAAAGTGTCTTAGTTTTACTGAGACAGAGTCTCACTGTGTGTAGACCAAACTGGTCTTTAACTCACAGAGATTCACCTGCCTCTGCCTCCCAGGTGCTGAGAGTAAAGGCTTGCACCACCACCACGTGGCCCAAACTGGTCTTTTAACACACAGAGATCCATCTGCCTTACCCTCCTGAGTGGTTGTCATCAAAATGTTTTTTTTTCAATTTATTTATTATGTATATAGTGTTCTGGGCATCAGATCTCATTACAGATGGGTGTGAACCATCATGTAGTTGCTGGGAATTGAACTCAGGACCTCTGGAACAACAGTCAGTTCTCTTAACCTCTGAGCCATCTCTCCAGCCCCAAAACTTTTTTTTTAAATAACGTTTTTAAATGATTTTGAGATTGTATTTATGTTTCTTTTATGTGTATGTGTTTTGCCTGCATTTATGTCTGCACTGTAGATGCATGTAGTGTCTGCAGAGGCCAGAAGAGGGCGTTAGATCTCCTGGAACTGGAGTTACTGGGTGTTGTGAGCCTGACATGTGGGTGCTGAGAAGCAAACCCAGGTCCTCTGGAAGAGCAGCCAGTGCTCATACCTGCTGAACCATCTCTCCAGCCTTCTTTAAAAACCTTATGGGCTCTAACTGGGTCCCATGAAAACTCTATTAATCCTAACAGAAAAGACCCCTCCCCACTACACTCTGCCCCTTAACTGGTACCGTCTGTATTCCCACACTAAGGATCAAGCTGCCAGGGAGCCAGGGGCACAAAGACATTGATGTGCTAACAGAGGAAATTCACAGAAATGAGATCTGTCCAGTCTTGAATTCATTATAACCTAACCCAGTGTACTTATACAGAAATGTGGTCGTGTAGAAACACATGTACCACTGTTCCGAGGATAAGAGTGTGGGAGAGATTGTGCTCTCTGTCTGAGCCACGCTCCAGACTGCATCATGGGTGACTGGGCATGTCTGTTTATGGAAAGTCACTTGGGAACTTGAAGATGCGTGGGAAGAAATCTGAGTGCAGCATTCTCTTTCTAAAACTGCATGCATGAGCTGGCTGGAGGCACACACCTTGATCCCAGCACTTGGGAGGCAAAAGCAGGTGGATCTGAATCTGAGGCCAGTCTGGTCTACAGAGTGAGTTCCTGGACAGCCAGGGTGGTTACACAGAGAAACCCCGTCTGGAAAAAAAAATTACATTTATGTGCTGGAGAGACGCGCAGAGGTAAGGGCTCTTGTTGCTCTTACAGAGAACCTGGGTTCAGTTCCCAGCACCCATATGGTGGATAATTCTCGCTCCAGGGGATCCAGTGCATTTTTTTTTTTGTTCCCCGAGACACACAGGCACACTGAAAGACAACTTGTGGTCTTCCACCCTGTGGGTGCTGTGGACCAAACGCAGGCCATTAGGGTTGGTAGCAGGCACCTTTAACCACTGAGCCATCACACTGGAAACAGAACTCTTCCTGAGTTCCATATTTTTGCTGTTTGGAGTTGACATGGTTGTCTTGCCCACACCGCACTGGAGGCTTTTATTTTTTATTTTTGTTTTTTTGAGACAGGGTTTCTCTGTGTAGCCCTAGCTATCTTGGAACTCGCTCTGTAGATCAGGCTGGCCTAGAACAGAGATCCGCCTGCCTCTGCCTCCCAAGCGCTGGGATTGAAGGCGTGCGTTACCCCTGCCTGGCTTGGGAGACTATGGTCTTGAACAGCCCTGCAATTTTTGGCTTCTGGTGGCTGGATGAAGGCAGCAGGCAAGAGTCACTCACATCATGAACCAGGAGAGTGGGGACAGGGAGGAGAAGTGGGGAGAGAAGATAGGAAAGAAAGAGAGAGGGAGAGAAAGAAAAAGGGAGAGAGAAAAGTAGGAAAGGGAAAAGAGAGAGAGAGGGAGAGGAGAAAGAGAGAGAATGACAGAGACCAAGGCACACAATCTCATTCAAAGACACACCCCCAATAACCTAATGCCCTCCCACAAATTCCCACCCCACTTTTGTTGCCCTTTGAGTTACTTGTTTGGTTTGTGTATTCCTGTTCAAACGTGTGTTGGCCTCCGTGTGTTCAGGTATACCTTCCTGTGGAAGCTGGAAATTGATGGCCAGTATCTTCCTCCACCACTCCCACCTTATATAGGGTCTCTCACTTGAACTCAGCGCTCATCAATGCCAGTTGTCTAGCTAGCCAGTTTGTTCCTTTGGGGGCTCCGTCTCTGCCTCTTGAGTGCTGGGTTTGCAAGTGGGCTGCCACACCCACCCACCAGCCTCTCTTGTTTTTTTGTTGAGACAGGGTCTCATGTAGCTCAGGCTAGCCTCACACTTGGCATAGAGGCTGACCTTGAACTCCTGATCCTCCTGTTTCACCTTGAATGCTGCGACCACAGGCAGAAGCCACCACACTTGTGTTATGTGGTGCTGCTGGTGGAGTTCAGGAGTTCCTGCGCTCTAGGCGGGTGTTTTACAAGATGATAAAGGAGGCCAGGTGACTCTCTTGTGTGACTTCTATATGTGTACCTGCACACACTCATACACACATATCACATACACACCTGATATTCTTGTGTGACTTGTATATGTGCACACACTCATACACACATATCACACACACATGACACTCTTGTGTGACTTCTATATGTGCACCTGCACACACTCATACACACACATCACACACACACACACTTGACACTCTTGTGTGACTTCTATATGTGCACCTGCACACACTCATACACACACATCACACACACCTGGCATTCCTGTGTGACTTCTATATGTGCACCCGCACACACTCATACACACACATCACACATACATGTACAGAGAAATTATAAATGATAAGTGACTGGCTTTGTGTAGACCCAATGGAAGAGCATTTAAGGTGGAAGAAGGGACGTGTGCAAAGGTTCTGGATGGGAACATGCTAGCACAGCTGGGGAATTTGGAGGGGAGCAGTGTGGCTGCTGAGGTGGGGAGGAGGCGGAGGCCCCTCTGGGAAGCCAAAGGATGGAGTCAGGCCGATTCTGCCGATGCTCACTCATCCTAGAGTCTCATGTCGAATTCTCTCTCTTTAGGGATCTGTTGGATTTCCTGGACCCCTGGGACCACTGGGGGAGAAGGGCAAAAGGGTGAGTTGTGATCCAGAGGGTATGGGAAGGTGGGTGTTGGGACAGTTTGTGCTTGGTAGGGTAAGTCTTCCTCTGTCGATCAAGGTGTTCAAGACACTCCCATAGCCACTCCCACAGGCTAGCCTGATCTAGAGAGTCCCTCACTGAGACTCTTTCCCTGGCTGGTTCTAGAGTGCCCCAAGCTGACAGTTCACACTAGCCACCACAGGGCTGGAGAGCGGGCTCAGTTAAGAGCACTGGCTGCTCTCCCAAGAGGACTGGAGTTTGGTTCTCAGCGTCCCTTCAAGTGGTTTCCATTCATCTGCAGCTCTGGCTCCTGGGCATCTGATGCCCTCTTCTGGGTTCTGGGAACACCTGCACTTTCATGCACCAACCCTCCCACACCCATAGACAGCACACACACACACACACACACACCACACATATGCACCACTCTCACACATACACAGCACACACACACACCACACCCACATACCACCCCCCCACCACACATACGCACCCCCACACACCCATAAACACCTACCCCCCCATTTTACAAAAAGAAAACCTAACTGGCACAGCTACACCCATTGTCAACTGGACTCACTAACACATCAATTTAAAACCATAACTTCCCACTTCCTGTTCCCAGAGTCTCATGCTTATTTCTGAATGTAAAATATAATCAACTTGGAAAACTTCCTGGTCTTTCAAACTGACAGTGCCTTAAAAGCCAAATACAAGCCAGGTGGTGGTGGTGCACGCCTTTAATCCCAGCACACAGGAGATAGAGGCAGGTGGATCTCTGTGAGTTTGAGGCCAACCTGGTCTACAAAGTGAGTTCCAGGACAGTCAGAGCTGTAACAAGAGAAACCCTGTCTTGAATCCATCCTTCCAAAAGCAAGCAAATAAACAAACAAAAACCCAAACCAAAAAGTCAAATACAAAAGCAAATTTCAATGCCATGGAAGAATTCCCATTCCACAGGGAGGAATGGGGGCACGGTCAGGAAATGCTGTGGTCCAGCAGGGAAAGCACCGAATTCTGTGACTCTGTGTCTGGTACCTGGGCTTCTGTTTTAAAGGGCTTAGATGGCTCCGGCCCTCCAGCATTGCTGCCTACAGCATATGTTTCTCCTTTGGGCTGGCTTCACTCCCTGCGTGCAGTTTTCCTTTGCAGAGATCCTTGTATACATACATCCCACCTGTGAACACACGTGTGCCGGTTCCCACCCGTGAACACACGCGTGCCTATTCCCACCCGTGAACACATGTGTGCCTGTGTATCTCCTGAAGCTCAAGGCTTTCTGATTTGACTTGCTTTCCAGGGCAAAGCAGGGCAGCCAGGGGAGGAAGGAGAGCGCGGTGTGCCGGTAAGGAAACGATGCCTGCTCTACACAGGGGAGCAGGTCTGAGGGGAGATGGGGTAGTGAAGTTATGAGAGGGTAGGGAAAAGGTTGGGTGCTGTCCCTGTTACTGGTGGACTTGGATGGATTCTGGAGGAAGGGGCCTCTGTGTGGTGTCTTCTCTCAGGCCTACCCATCTTCTCACTTCTCCTTTTTGCTTTTTTTTTTCTTTTTAAAAATTTCTTTTTTTGCAGGGCCCTCGAGGAGACCGGGGACAACCAGGGGCCACAGGCCAGCCTGGCCCAAAGGTATGGGAGCGATTAAGGGCCTTTGGTCTATCTCAGGCTAACTCCCTGCCAAATTCTCCCAGTTGAGTGTGTTCTGGTCTTGAAGATAATTTATTCTGTTTTAGGGTGATGTGGGTCAAAACGGGTCTCCTGGGGCCCCTGGAGAAAAGGTGAGTGTGTGTGTGTGATTCTGAGCAGTGTGAGTGTGATTCTGAGCAGTGTGTGTATCTATGAATGAGGTCAGTCTCCTCCAAGGCCAGAGCTCTATGAGTTCGATTCCCAGCTGTCCCACTTGCTTGCTGTGTGACCTTGGGAAACTTGCTTCACTTCTCTTTGCTTCAGTTTCCTCTTTTATAAAATGCAGTAACCGTGGTCCTGCCTTGGTGGGCTGCGGTGCTGACTGAGATGGCACACCACCAGCGAGTACTCAGCACCATTCCTGGCATGCTGCAGCTGCTCAGTATTGCTGACTTAAATGAGAAAAAGCAGAATGAAACTCTCCCTTTGTGTGACTGTGGAGATCAGAGGGGGATGGAGTGCAGGTCTTAGCTTTATCTGAGTAAATGTGCCTTGACCCACTGAGCCACCTTGCCAGCACTATACTGATTTTTAAGGTTATTTAGATGCAAGACACTCAGGAGAGATGATGTAATGATTTTTGGTTCCATTTCAGGGTCTCCCCGGTCTGCAAGGTCCTCCAGGATTCCCTGGACCAAAGGGCCCCCCAGTGAGTGATGCCACCCTGACTCTGAGTCAGTGGGGAAGGGTTCAGGGTGGCTTAACTCCAGTTCTAAATCTTCATTTCTGCTTACTTTGTTCCCCAGGGCCCTCAGGGGAAAGATGGGGTACCTGGGCACCCTGGGCAAAGAGGAGAATTGGTAAGTGACCATCGACCTCTGACTTCCAACTGTGTTGGGCCCTTGTGTATGGAGGGGGCGGTGCATGTGCGTGAACACGTAGAGACCAGAAAAGGATCTTCCTCCGTCCCTCTCCATCTTACTTTTTAGCACCGAGCCTGAAACTTGCCATTTTGGCTAGGCTGGCTGACTAACAATTTCCAAGGCCCACTCGCCTCCACGCTACAGTGCTGGGGTTACCAGTGTGAGAACTGTGTGTGGCTCTGACATGGGTCTTGGGTTCTCTTGCTTGACTAGCAAGAGCTCTCACTCACTCGGCCATATCCCTGGCTCCTGTCGTAGTTTTTGAGGAAGGACCTCTCACTGGCACGTGGGGCTTGCTGGTTAGGTTAGACTGGCTTTCCAGTGAGCCCTAGGAAGCCACTGGTCTCCACTTTGCCGGCACTGGGATGAGGCGGGTGTCACAGCACGCCTGACTCTGCATGGATGCTGGGAAGCTGAACTGTCTTCTGCTCCATGGGGCATTTCACACACTGAGCTGTCTCCCCAGGGCCTTGACTCTCCTTTTCTTCCCCCACGTGATACCCTTTTCCGTTTCTCTCCTTAGGGTTTCCAAGGTCATACAGGGCCCCCTGGACCAGCTGGCGTCCTTGGTCCTCAGGTCAGAATGGACCCCACCAGCCTTTCCCCATTTTGTATCACCCAAGGAACCCATGGAGTTGGCAGTCTGACGTACACCCCACCCTCAGGCTGCTCAAGATGTCCCTTGCTTGTTTCCAGGGAAAGGTAGGGGATGTGGGTCCTCTCGGCGAGAGGGGCCCCCCAGGTCCCCCTGGACCTCCTGGCGAACAAGGTATTCCAGGCATAGAAGGCAGAGAAGGGGCCAAGGTAAGATCTTGGATAAACTGCCCCAAAGTCATCACCCAAACCCTGGGCCTCACGTGGGAGGAGTGGCTGGAAATCAGTTACTTGGGGAGGGTCCCAGAGTCTGGAGAGACATCCCATATCTGAGGCTAACTTCTCTTCTTTGGCTGTCTGCAGGGTGAGCTAGGACCCCTGGGGTCCCCTGGGAAGGAGGGCCCACCTGGGCCCATGGGCTTTCCTGGCTCCCAAGGAGCTCCCGGCGACCCAGTGAGTATCTTTGGAGAGTCACTGGAGTGTGGTGCTGAGGGGTAGAGGAAAGGAACCTTCTCCAAGAGTGGCTACAGGGATGGCAAACTGGAGGGGGCCTGGATAAAGAGTGTTAGTGGTGGCCAGTGAGATGACTCAGCAGGTGACAAGGCTGCCAGGGCTGGTGAACTGAGCTTGCTCCCAGGACCCACGTTACAGAAGGAGAGAACTCACTCTTGCTGCTTGTCCTCTGATCTTGACAAGTGTGTCCAGGCATGTGTAAGCACACACAACACACACACACACACACATAAAGATATGGTAGTGGACAGATCTATAGAACTCAGGGCCTATCTGTGATAGGTCTAGGGATAATAAGGGTTCCCCAAAATGAAGGCAAGCCCTTGGAGTCCCTGGGAGATTTTCTGACTGGTCATTTCTTTCCCCAGGGGCCCGTTGGTTTGAAGGGTGACAAGGGTCCCCCAGGCCCTGTTGGGGCCAATGTAAGTATAAGCGCCCTGGCTGGGCGGGGAGAGGGCTGGAGAGGGCTGTGTCTTTAGAGCCGAGGTTTCCTCCTCTGAAGCAGCTGTCATAGGGGTGGGTTGGGAGCTGGCTCACTGGGTAAAGGCCTTGTCACACAAGCTTGAGGACCTGAGTTTAGAGCCTTAGTGCCTGAGGGAATGACGGTGAGCAGGGCGGCCCACCTGTAATTCCATCCTGGGAAGCCAGAGAGTTAGCTGGATTAGCCTTGTTAGCGGGACTAGCCTTGTTAGCGAGCTCTGGGTTTGACTGAGAGACCCTGCCTCAGTGGACATGGTGGAAGATCGACGATGAGCCCTGACACCAACCTTAGGCCTCCATATGCACACATGTTCAGATGCCCCCACACACGTGTCCATATGCACACATGTTCAGATGCCCCACACATGTGTCCATATGCACACATGTTCAGATGCCCACACACACGTGTCCATATACACATATGTTCAGATGCACTCACACATGTGTCCATATGCACACACACACAGAAAGAGAAAAATATCCTATGGATTACATCTGGTGGTGGAGAATGTCCCCTGGCATGTGGAAGGCTGAGTCAATGGGAGTTTGAGGCTAGCCTGGTCTACTTACTAAGGCCATGCTAAAGGGAAGGAAAGGAAGGAGGGAGGAGAGAGAAAGGAAAGGGAAGAGAAACAGAAAAGGAACAAACATGAGAAGGAACAGAGTACATGGAGTGTTGGGAAGAGCATCTTCAGCAGGCTGGTTGGGGGAGGCATCTCTGAGGGGCCAAGACCCAGGGGGGACGAGCATGGAGCCCTGTGATATCCGGAGGAGGGTTTCTAGGCGGAAACAACAGCATGTGCAAAGGCCCTGGAGTGTGAGGAACAGCGAGGTCTGTGTAGCTCGGCCTGAGTGAGTGAGGACAAGATGGAGGCAAGCAGGTGGGCAGTTCATGCTGGGCTTTGTGGTCCTCAGCTGAGGAAGGTGAGAGCCGTTGAGGTTTGTGGAGAGGGTCATCCCTTAGGTGCTCAAGGATGCCCTCTGACTGTGAATAAGATGTAACACTGGTGCCAAGAGCCCTGTTGTTGTAGCCATTCCTGGCCCTCTACTCTTTCTCCAGGGCTCTCCAGGTGAACGTGGTCCTGTGGGCCCCACTGGTGGCATTGGACTACCTGGCCAGAGTGGTGGGCAAGGCCCTATTGGTCCTGCTGGTGAGAAGGGGTCTCCGGTAAGTATCTGTTGGGTGACTTTTTCTGGGGAGATGTGAGCAAGCATTTACTCACTCTTGATAGGACATCAACAGCTGACCAATGAACTTCTATTTCTGTGGGCGGGAGAAGGAATGACTCAGTGAGTAAGAGCACTTACTGCTTTTGCAGAGTACCTGAGATCCATTCCCAGTATCCATATTGGTGGGCTCACAGCTGCCTGTAACTCCAACTCCAGGTGATCTGTCACCCTCTTCTGGCCTCTATGGGCAATTGTGCTCATATGCACATACCTACTCATTCACATCCACATACATATATACATAATTAAAAATAAAGTAAATCTTAAAAAAAAATTAATTCTTAAAATGATCTTTCCCAAGTCCAGCTTAATGAAGTTGTGAGTTTATTGGGATTGCTAACAGGACCATGGGTGAGGAGTGACTTACAAAACATGGCTGACTCAAATGTAGCTGTATCACTGAATGACCATCCCAGCCTGGCTCATGGCTCAGAAAAACTATATTCCTGGAGCTCCCTGTATAACTTCCAAGTAGTGTGACAGGCCAAAGACTCTCTCTGGCAGTTGTTAACTGCTTTTACAGCCTTGAGGAGGGGACCTGGTGAATCTTGTAAGTTTTAGGAACTTTCTGAGACTTGTGTGTTGTTTGTATCCTGAGACTTAAGGAGCTCTCTTCAGGATGGATAGTTTCAATTTTAAACAACTTTCTATACAGATATCCTCCCCTGTGTTGCCTGCTCCTAACTTCTCTTTTTCCTTTCCTTCTATCAGGGAGAACGGGGTGCCCCTGGTCCCACTGGCAAAGACGGTATCCCAGGGCTGCCAGGGCTTCAAGGACCCCCTGGAGCTGCAGGGCCTTCTGGAGAGGAAGGAGACAAGGTGAGGGGACCAGGGAGAGGGACAGTATAGAGAGGGGTGGATCTGATGGGCGCTGGATACTTCCTAATATATTTATCTTGCAGGGAGAAGTAGGGATGCCTGGTCACAAGGGAAGCAAAGGGGATAAAGGTGATGCGGTAAGTGGGGGTCCCCAGGGAGGGCGTGATCATAGGAGGAGATATGGGGTAGCCTTGGCTTTCTGCTTCCCTCAGCTGAGTTTTGGTACCTATCTCACTAAGGCTGAAAGTGCAAAGATCCCCATCTGACCATTGTTCAAGCCCTGAGAGCACAGGAGACTGAGAAAGACCTCTCTAGGGATGGTGACAAGGCTCAGTGGATAAAGCTGCTGCTAAGCCCGAGAATCTGCGTTCTATCCCCAGGGCCTTCGCGGTGGGAGAAAAGAATTGACTCTCAGAAGCTGGTGCACACATGCGCACACACATACAAAATGCACAAATAAAATAAAAATTTAGAGAAAGGCACTTCTGGGCCTCAAAATCTCTTATCCCTCCATGGTGAGAATCTACCATGGCCTGTAGCCAGCCACATTCCCCACTCCCAGCACCAACTGGTTCCACTCCGTCCCAGGGCGAGGTTTGTTTTAATTTGCTTTTTTTTTTTCTTAATAAAAGAGTTCATGTGTAACCCAGGCTAGCTTCAAACTTGCTATGTGGCTTGACTCCTGATTCTCCCGAGTGCTGGGGTCACAGGCCTGTACCACCAGGCTCAGCTCTTATAGAATTTTTGATTTTGTTTCCCACTTCAGGGCCCACCTGGACCAACAGGGATAAGGGGTCCAGCAGGCCATCCAGGGCCTCCGGTGAGTGCTCCCAGCTTGGCGACTATACCCTGGGTCCTTGAGTGAAGACAGTATGCCACTCTTCTGAATAAAATCCCAGCATCCTTGCCCAACCGTGGTCTCCTCTCAACGCCAACACCCACGGTGAACTCAACTCTGACCTTAAATCCGATATCAGCCCAATACTCTCTGTTTTCTGCTCTGCTCTTCATCCAAATCAAATACCCAAATCATGCAAATCCTAGCTTAGCCCTGGTCTCCTCACTCCAATGCTGGCCTCAGATGGGAACTTGAACTTTGAGTTAGACTCCAGCCTTGCATAGTTAATTTTCCGATACTGTTACAAATCACCAAGGCTAAATGATGTTTGTGGGTGACACAGTACTGGAGGCTGGGAAATCCTTAACAGTGGTGCTGGCATCTGGCCAGTGTTTCCTGCTTCATCGCAACATAGTGGCATAGTGTGTTATTAGCAAGTATGTGAACTTGGGTCTTATACAGCCACTAGTGCCGCATTGTGAGGCACCACCCTGGTGACTGCATCTGATCAGCATACTTTCACAGGACCCTATCTCTAACATATGTACTAGTCAAGATTCCTATTACTGTGAAGAGACACGACCACAGCCCCCCCTTTTTTTGTCCTTTTTGGTTTTTTGGGACAGAGTTTCTCTGTGTAAGAGCCCTGACTGTCCTGAAACTCTCTCTGTAGACCAGGCTGGCCTTGAACTTACAGAGATCGGCCTACCTTTGCCTCCTGAATGCTGGGGTTAAAGGTGTGCGCCACCACTTTCTGCTTGAAGCTGTATTTCCTAATAAGCATGCTTAGCATAAGACAGCTCGTACAAGACCCCAATTCCAGTTCTCTGTCTTCTTTATCTTCTCATCACCTGGCCACCTCCCCCTTAGGAACCACGTCACTGAAGAACGACCTGCTGGCTCAGGTCAGAGTGTCACCAAACCATTATAGGTCACAACTTCCATCTGTGCCTAAAGTTCATCTCAACCTCCTATGAACCTTGATCATAACTGTACCCGAACCACAGTTCTGACAGCATGTCACTAACTTAAAACGTCACCTGGTACTTCATTCCTCCAGCTTTGAGCCTCAGCCTGAGCTCCACATCAAACTAAAACCTGACTCACCAAACTTGACTCCAAACCCTAGCCTCTGTCCTAACCTCTGATCCTGTCTGCAACCTTTGATCTGGACACCAACATGTTTGTCCCCATCTTCTTTAAAGGGTGCTGATGGGGCTCAGGGTCGCCGGGGACCCCCTGGCCTCTTTGGGCAAAAGGGAGACGATGGAGTTCGAGGCTTTGTAGGTGTAATTGGTCCTCCGGGTCTGCAGGTAGGTGTTTGATCCCTCACCCCGGGCTCCAGTCTTTGTGTGTGGTGTGTTTATGTGTGCTGTCCCTGAGTCTTTGTGTGTGGTGTGTTTATGTGTGCTGTCCCTGAGTCTTTGTGTGTGGTGTGTTTATGTGTGCTAACCTGAGTCTTTGTGTGTGGTGTGTTTGTATGTGGTGTGTTTGTATGTAGTGTGTTTGTGTGTGATATCTCTGAGTCTTGGTGATTTATAAAGATGAAGAGCTCTAGAGGACTGGATATAATGGCGCACGCCTTTAACCCCAGAACTCAGGAGGCAGAGGCAGGCGGATCTCTGTGAGTTCGAGGCCAGACTTGTCTACAAGAGCTAGTTCCAGGGCAAGCTCCAAAACTACAGAGAAACCCTGTCTCAAAAAAAAAAAAATTAAAATATGGAGGTTGGCATATGTGCATGTACGTGTGGGGGAGGAGTGACCCTGTGTGTTTCTTCTATTGTTCTCCATTTGTTTTAGCATTGTGTGTGTGTGTGTATGTATGTGTGTGTGTGCTCACATGCTTATTCATGCTATGGCACATGTGTGTGGAGTCAGAGGACAACTAGCAGGAGTTAGTTCTCCTCCCACCATGTGGGTCTCAGGGATCAAACGCAGGCATCAGGCTTGGTGGCAAGACCTTTACCTACTGAGCCCTTTCAACGGCCCTCCTTACCTTATTTTTGAGACTATGTCTTTCATTGGCTACTGGTCTCCAACAAGCTCCAGGCATCCTCCCGCCTCTGCCCTTGGGTTACAGGCAAGCTCTGCTGTGTCTGGCCTCTTGAGAATGGGCTCTAGGGATCCTGACTTAGGTCCGCTCACTTGTTCAGGGGGTGTTTGACCAAATAGGCCATCTCACCAGCTGTCTGTACTACAGTTTGACTCTTTGTTTCACAGGGACTGCCGGGCCCTCCTGGGGAGAAGGGCGAAGTTGGAGATGTGGGATCCATGGTATGGACTTCCTGAGGGGTATGGAAGATGGGGAGGGACGGGAGTGAGCACTGACCCATCTGGAAGCTCACTGGCATCTTAAGGGTTACACACGTCGTATAGACTGTTTGTGGCTACTGTAACCTTTCTGGTGGAATCATGGGGGTTCACTGCACACTGTTTGGTTCTTTGACAGGGTCCCCATGGAGCTCCAGGCCCTCGGGGTCCGCCTGGGCCCAGTGGATCAGAGGTGAGGATTCTGGGAAGGGCAGAATGACTCTACGGGTCGGCCACACTTCTAGGGGCTCACATTCCCCTTGTATCTCCAGGGCTCCCCAGGGCTGCCTGGAGGAGTGGGGCAGCCTGGTGCTGTGGGTGAGAAGGTAAGAGGAGAGCTTGAGCCTGCCCAGGATGGCGGGGACAAGGCTGCACAGGGACCCTCCTCCCTGCCTGTCAGTGGGACGATCGCTTCCTGTTTTCTTCGCCTTTCACAGGGTGAACCAGGAGATTCTGGAGACGCAGGACCCCCAGGAGTTCCCGGCATCCCTGTGAGTCTCTATAGAACACTGCTGTGTACACAGGGAACTGCTGATCTTGAGCAAACATGTCAGGCTACCATGACCTCCAGGCGATTCTTAGAGCACTCCGGCCCCAGACATCTCTGGTTATCTTGATGAAAGATGCCCCACACTCCCAGAAGATCTCAGGGAGTCTATGTACTGTCCCATAACTTGCCCACTGTGCAAGGGTGCAGGTCTGAGGAAACAGCTAGGGGCTTAAACCCAAGTGACAAGCCTTGAATTGGGGGAAGAGTTGCCCAAAGGGGGACCATTATCTAATGCACCCAGGGGCAGCACAGGGACTAGGGTAGACCAATGGCTGACCAGGTCATCGTCCCTGACTCAGATAGTTCTAGTTCTCTGGCATCAGATTCCCCTGCAGCTGGAGTGATAGGTGGTTGTGAGCTCTCGGATGTGGGTGCTAGGAGCTAATTTTGGGTCCTCTGCAACAGTAGTATGTGCTCTTAATCACTGGGACACCTTCCGGCCCTGCTAATCTTTAAAAATGTCTATATTATAGTTATTACTGTGTTAGAGTGTGGCACATATGTAGATGTCAGTTCTCTTCTACCGGGGTTCTGGGGACTGAACCCAGGTCGCTGGGCTTCCAAGGCAGGTGTCCTCCAAGATGCCCTCCTCACACTCCCTGAGGAGACCATGCCATTCTGACCTTTCACTTCTGACTTGTGCTTCTACAAAGGGGCCCAAAGGCGAAATAGGCGAAAAGGGGGACTCGGGTCCATCAGGGGCTGCTGGACCTCCAGGCAAGAAGGGACCCCCTGGAGAGGACGGCGCTAAGGGGAGCATGGTAAGTCCTGCAGGAGACAGAACAGAGGCTGTGAGGCCTTAGTATGTTAAAGCCTTATCCCAAAGATAGGCCGGCGTCTCTTCTCCTACTTGTTTTTATTTTTCTTTTTCAAAACATTGTATGTGTATGGGAGTTTTGCCTACACGTCTGTCTGTGCGGTGCTGGGAATGGAACCCTGTTCCTCTGGAGAGCAGCTGATGCTGCCAAACACTGAGCCGTCTCGGCAGCCCCTCCTCTGCCTGTTTTCTAATTCTCTGAGCCACCCAGATAAAGGCTGAATGAATAGATAAAACAATGAATGAATGAAATGAATGAATGAATGAACAAAACATGGAAATATAATGGAGAAGCAGAGTCCTTCTGCTGGCCCCACGCCTCGTCTCTTATGCATGCAGCAAACACTTTACTGCCTTCATTTCCTGGTTTGTTTGTAACATGTCCCCTGCAGCTGCTCTGGGGACATCACCTGGGGGTGGGTGAAGGAATGACTCCTTGCTCATTCTGAGATGTGATCAGTAAGCATTTCTATTCTAGGGTCCCACAGGACTCCCTGGAGATCTAGGACCCCCAGGAGATCCTGGAGTTCCGGTGGGTGAAAGTTCTCCCTGCAGCCCAATATGTTCCCTAAATGTGTCTCCATCTTTCCCATCCCCCATAAACCTGGACAAGCTGAGAGGCACGAATGACCAACTGCCTCTCCAGTCCCACCTCGACTACATCTACCCGAGACTCTCCCACTGTCTCCCCTCTCTAGGGAATCGATGGCCCCCCAGGGGAGAAGGGAGATGCTGGTGATGTTGGGGCACCGGTGAGTGGGGGGTTTGGGATGGTATAGATCTGGCGATGGGAGAGTGGGGTGCCTATGGCATCTGTGGACCCCATGATTATGGGTGGTTAGGGCAGGGGGGTGGGTGGTGCTGAACGGTGTCTGTGGGACTGCCGTCAGCTATGAGTTGATGTTGTGCCTTCTCTTGATTGGACAGGGGCCACCTGGAGCTTCAGGGGAGCCTGGGGCCCGTGGGCTCCCTGGTAAGAGGGTAAGCAATGATCTACTGCCCACGGGTCTCACATCAACCTCATGTTAGGCCATGCGAGAACCCCCTCTCTCACATACCCCACTCTTATAATTTTTGGAGCTATATTAATTAATTTGCTTACTTATTTGCTATTTAGTGTGTGTGTATGTGTGTGTGTGTGTGTGTGTGTGTGTGTGTGTGTGAATGTGCCACAGAGTTATATGTGGAGTCTGAGGACAGTTTATGGGAGTCCATTCTCTCCTTCTACCATGTGAGTCTCAGGCAATGTCTCTACCTGCCTTGCCAACCAGCCAGCCCACACACCCACTCTTAATATACCTGGGGTTCCACACCGACCCTCACACTTTCCTTCCTCAGGGTTCCCCCGGCCGCATGGGTCCAGAAGGCAAAGAGGGAGAGAAAGGAGCCAAAGTGAGTACCCCCTTGGGAAGGGTCCTCCTGCTGCCAGACCAGAAGCACTCCCCTGTGAGGCTCCAACTGGCAGCAGGCAGTCTCCTGAGACTGCCTTCTGCACCCCGTCCATTTCAGGGAGATGCTGGTCCTGATGGGCCCCCAGGCAAGACAGGCCCCACTGGGGCTCGAGGGCCCCCTGGACGGCTTGGGCCTGACGGTCTTCCAGGGATCCCTGGTCCTGTGGTAAGCAGTGTAAAAATGGGGAGGGGACAGCAGGGACAGGGCTTGTGGCTTAGGGCTTCATCCCAGCTGAGGAGCCAACCCTGGGGGATGATGAAATGTTCACACTGGACACCCTGTTCTGTCTCCTCCTCAGGGTGAACCAGGCCTCCTGGGACCTCCTGGGCTGATAGGCCCTCCAGGGCCCCTGGTAAGAGACTTCTCTATCCTTGTTCCTTGTGACCACAGCCCTGAAAGCCACACTTGTCATCGAGAGACACTGAGTAGTCAGTAGTGCTGATGGTACAGGCGAACCCCTCACTGCATCCATCTGTCCATACTGACTACCGTTCTAACTGACCACACACACCAAGCCTTCACACCGCTGCCCTGTACTCACTCCTTACATCAACCCCCGCTTGGTGCCCTCCACTGACCCCCCTTGGTGTCCTCCACTGACCCACCCCTTGATGCCCTCCACTGACCGCTCCTGCTGATCTTGACCCCTGGCATCCCCAGCCATCCTCCCTCCACCCCCATTTTTCTCACCGCCCCTCCCGGCTTCTGACTGTCCGGTGGTTGCAGCCCTGATCACTTGCATTCGAGAACCAGGTGGCTCCCTGGTGTACCTTCCCTTCCCAAGTTTTCAAGGAATCTCAAGCTGAACCTCATCTTTTCCCAGGGCCCCCCTGGCCTCCCAGGGCTGAAGGGAGATGCTGGCCTCAAGGGGGAAAAGGTAAGCCTGGCTCCCTCTGCTGTTCCCCACATCTCCCTCACCTTTACCCCCTGCTCTGGCCAGAGGGCTGGGAGAACTGGGCATTTACTGCCCCCCAACTCATCTCTTCCAAGGCTCCAGGAGAAAAAAATTTCCCAACATGTCCGCATGGTGTACCTTTCTCTTTCAGGGCCACATCGGGCTCATAGGCCTTGTTGGTCCTTCAGGGGAGGCCGGTGAGAAAGGCGATCAGGGGTTGCCAGGAGTGCAGGGCCCTCCAGGCCCCCAGGGAGACACCGTGAGTGTGTGCCCTGTCCTGGGCAGAGACAAAATGTTCAAAGGGAGTGGTTTGAAGGGTGGAGGACATGGAATGGGGGGCTGTGTTTGGAGGGTCGGGAGCCTCTAACTGGGACTGTCATGTAGGAAGCTATGTCTGGGTACTGGAGGACCTTTTAGAAGAGTTAGGGGGTCTGTGTATGACTTCAGGCATTCTTTTGAGGGGATAGAAAGATATCTGGGTAATAAGGCTGAACCCCATCAAGGCTGACCCCAGTATCCCTTTTCCAGGGACTTCCTGGTCCGGTCGGCTCATTAGGACATCCTGGTTCCCCAGGTGTGGTGGTGAGTGTGAGGTATTGGTGGGATGGAGGGGTTGCCGTGTGCACGGGGTTGGCACCTCACCATTCCCTACTTCTTCCCACAGGGCCCTCCGGGACAGAAGGGCTCCAAGGGGTCCCCGGTGAGTGACACTGCTCCTCTGGGTCTCCACGTCTCAGCTCCCCGCCCCCCTCCACCTCACCCTCCAGCCCTCTTCCTCTGTTCAGTGGTTCAGTCATCCTGTCTTCAGCCCCTACTATAAAAGGTGCTGTAAAAGGAAGGAGTTCTGCAGACTTGCGGCTTGCAGGAGACGCTGTGTGTTGATTTCAGAGACAAGGGAAGGGAACACGCAGCTTAGGTTTAGTGCAGGACACTGGGAACCTCTCCTGGGCCACATGTGCACATGTGTGTACTCTGCCCTAGACGGGGAGAAAAACGTTCAAGGGGCCTGGTTTAAAGGGGGAATGTGTGGTGATGCCTTTAATCCCAGCACTCGGGAGGCAGAGGCAGGCGGATCTCTGTGAGTTCAAGGCCAGCCTGGGCTACAGAGCTAGTTCCAGGACGGGCTCCATAGTTACTGAGAAATCCTGTCTCAGGAAAAAAAAAAGCGTGTCTATGTGTGTGGGTCAAGATTGAGGGGGACTGTGTTGTGGAAACTGGGGGGACTGTAACGGGGAGTTTAATGTGGGAGGCTATGTCTACAGGCTTGGGGGTCTTCTAGAGGAATGTGTATGTATTTCTACATGTCTACATGGGTGTATGCACAGTTGTATATGCATGCATGTGTATGTAAGTGTGTATGTGTGGGTGTGTATGCATACACTGGTGTGCAAATGGTGTGAACCCATGTGTTCAGATGTATATGTGTGCACGTGTTTCTCTGTGTATGTGTGCATGTATATATGCATGTGTATGTTGCCCATGCATGTATTCATGTTAACAGAACCCGGTCTCCATAGACAGAATTCATTCCAAAGTGGTCTCTCCCATAGGGATCTATTGGTCCTCGTGGAGACACTGGACCAGCGGGTCCTCCTGGCCCCCCGGTGAGTTTCCAGAATCTGAAAGAGAACAGGAATTGGACTTAGGGTATTCCTAATGGGTCCCCGGGAACCCAGCCCAGCGCTCCTTGAAAGTCTTGGGAGGAGTGGTGGCGGTGTGCACACCTGTGGGTCCAGCACTGGGGTGGAGGCAGTGAGGATCAGGAATGTCCTCAGCTATAGTGAGTTTGAGGCCAGCCTGGGGTACATGAGACCCTGTCTCGAAACAAACATATACCCAGTCTGGGCTTGGGGGTTGAGGCAGTCCTGGTGGGGCCATTTGTGGGGCTCTGACCTGGGCTTTTCTCCCTCGGGTCTGCTCCATCCCACCTCTCCCTCCCTGCACCTCCATTTTTTTACCCATCTCTGTCTCAACATCTATTTCACTTCTCTCATTCTCTGCTGCTCCTCCCCCATCCTCCCCTCATCTTCCCCTCTTCTTGGCCCCCCCACTTTCCTCTTCTGAATCTCTCTGCCTCCCATGTCTATCTTCTCTGCCCATCTATCTGATTCTCACTCTCCTCCATTCCCACTCCCTCGTGGGTCCAGGGTCCCCCTGCGGAGCTACATGGCCTGAGAAGGCGCCGCTCAGTGTCGGATACCCCGGATACCCCGGAAGGTGGCCTGGAGGAGGTGGTGGCCTCTCTCAATTCACTGAGTTTGGAGCTGGAGCAGCTGCAGCGACCTCCTGGCACCGCTGAGCACCCAGGCCTCATATGCCATGAGCTTCAACGCAACCACCCACACCTGCCAGATGGTGAGGTCTAGGTCCCCCCTTCCCTGCCCCCCGGGAAGGGCAAGCAAGCGTTTCAGCATCCCTATCCACTGACGCATGGGTCTGGCTCCGCGGCAGGAGACTACTGGATTGACCCCAATCAGGGCTGCTCACAGGATGCCTTCAAGGTTTTCTGTAACTTCACTGCGGGAGGTGAGACCTGTCTCTATCCAGACAAGAAGTTTGAGACGGTGAGTGACAGAAACCATCCTGTCTCTCTCTCACCTCCTCCACCCTTGGCCACTTATCCTGCCTTCAAATGTTGCATGTCCCCCTGACTGTGTCAAATAATACCTGCAGTAGAGCCCCTAAATCCAAACCTCAAGGCAAGGGAGCTGTTCAGCATTCATGAGCTGCCGGGTTCCAGCCCCAGTGCGTGTACAGGGGTGGGGTGGGTCGGTTTCATCCCCAAAGCTTAAAGAGCATGCGCAGGCCCAGGCTCCACTCCCCAGCAGTACCAAGCCTTCTGTCCCCTCTACTTGAGCATGGGCAGGGCCTGGGTTCTGCCCACATAGAATGTGTGGGAGTGAGGGCGCTGTGGACCATCCTCCAGCTCCCTTGCTGTGTCCTTATTGTGGGCCCTGCTTATGGCCTCTGTGATCCACGATGTCCAGTGTGAGGAAGCAGAGGGGACTTGAGTTGGTGCCCAATGACCTTTCCATCCTCCGTCAGGTGAAACTGGCCTCCTGGTCCAGGGAGAAGCCTGGAGACTGGTACAGCACCTTCCGCCGGGGGAAGAAGGTGGGTGGCCAAAGGCGGACTTGAAGGGTGACATGAGAATTTGGGGGAACTGGTGTGGGAATTTGAGGTGGGAGGTGAGATAAAGAGGGTAGACGGATAAGGACATGCACTTACCTACAAAGCCCTGGACTCTGGTGCTAGTACCACGTAAACCAGAACTTCAGGAGTTCAAGGTCATCCTCAGGAATTCAGGAATTCAAGACCAATTTGGGCTACTTGAGACTTGGTAGAAGTGCGGTGCCCCGAGTGGACTGGTCTGGGAGGCGCATCCCTCAGCAGGAGTGTGCGCTGAAGGAGCCCCTCACCCTACCTTGCCCCACGCAGTTCTCCTACGTGGATGCTGATGGCTCCCCAGTGAATGTGGTTCAGTTGACCTTCCTGAAGCTGCTGAGTGCCGCGGCCCACCAGAGGTTCACTTACTCCTGTCAGAACTCGGTGGCCTGGCTGGACGAAGCTGCTGGTGACTACGGGCGCTCCATCCGCTTCCAAGGGACCAACTGGGAAGAATTGTCCTTCAACCAGACAAAAGCAGCTACGGTCAAGGTCTCCCATGACGGCTGCCGGGTAAGGCCATGGAGCCGGGGGGGGGGGGGGGGGGGGGGGGGTAGGGTGGAGTGGGGAAATCTCCACTCACTCTTGCTCTGACTCACCCTCCATGCCCTCTCGTGGTCAGCTCCGGAAGGGACAGGCGAAGACCTTCTTTGAATTCAGCTCTTCTCGTGCGGGTTTTCTGCCTCTGTGGGATGTGGCTGCCATTGACTTTGGCCAGACGAACCAGAAGTTTGGGTTTGAACTTGGCCCCATCTGCTTTGGGAGCTGAGCTTTGGAGGCGGGAAGGAAGCTGAAGGGAGCCGCGTGGGGCTCCTTGGTGCTGAGGCTTTGAGGCCGTTCATTCTATTTATCACCAGGAACTCTGGGTCCAGGGTCTCTGTCTGGTCTTTCTCCCTTTTGGGGGGAGAGGTGAGGGTGGTGAGCCCAGCTCCCTTCTATTCATCCAGGTGGCATAACCAACTGTTTGCTGGCTCTTTCCCCCTCCACCCACTGCCTCCCCAGACTTCAGTGCAGTGAGCTTTAACTCAGAGCTGATAAAAGCCCCGCCCCCCGCCTCTCCACCCCGCCTCCCATCAGTGCCCGCCATACCTCTTGGTGCTATCCCTTCCCACAGTGAAGCACTGGCTACCTCCCAATCCCTGGCTGGGACCCTTCCCGTTCATTCCCATTCTTTCTGGAGAGGGAGGTAATGCAAGATCAGAGTGGGACTTCCCTCCCCTGAGATGTGCCTGCCTTCTGCTCCCTTGACGAAGCTCTGCACACTCTCCTCTCCCCACCCTGCCCCACTCCTATGCCCCCAAGCATTCTGGGGACCGAGATGTTGGGCACAAATCAGGATCCTATATGGTGCTGGCCTGTTCATAACTGGGGACTGTATGAAAAGGGAATGAATGGTTTGTGGTCTATTTAATCAGCTTCCTTGTGAAGGAAGTCTGGGATACGATGAGAGATTCCAGAAGGATCTCTACCCTCCCTCACCCACCGTGCAGCCCTCCTCCCCAGGTCACAGGGCAGATCGGCATCTGCAGAATAAACCAAGAAACTGTGCTCTTTTTTTCTTTTTTCACTTTAAAATGTTTCACTTGTTGGGGGTGGTGGTAGCATGTGACAACATGTGTGTGGAGAACAGAGCACGTGTGTGTGTGCGTGTGCGTGTGTGTGTGTGTAGGACAGAGCACGTGTGTGTGTGCGTGTGCGTGTGTGTGGAGGACAGAGCACGTGTGTGTGTACGTGTGTGTGTACGTGTGCGTGTGTGTGTGTGTGGAGAACAGAGCACGTGTGTGTGTGCGTGTGCATGTGTGTGTGTGTGTGGAGGACAGAGCATGTGTGTGTGTGCGTGTGTGTGTGTGGAGGACAGAGCACGTGTGTGCGTGCGTGTGTGTGTGTGTGTGGAGAACAGAGCATGTGTGTGTGTGGAGAACAGAGCATGTGTGTGTGTGGAGAACAGAGCGTGTGTGTGTGGAAGACAGAGCGTGTGTGTGTGTGTGTGTGTAGGACAGAGCGCGCGTGTGTGTGTGTGTGTGTGTGTGGAGGACAGAGCGTGTGTGTGTGTGTGTGGAGGACAGAGCGTGTGTGTGTGTGTGTGTGTGTGGAGGACAGAGCGTGTGTGTGTGTGTGTGTGTGTGTGTAGGACAGAGCGTGTGTGTGTGTGTGGAGGACAGAGCATGTGTGTGTGTGTGTGTGTGGAGGACAGAGCGTGTGTGTGTGTGTGTGTGTGTGTAGGACAGAGCATGTGTGTGTGTGTGTAGGACAGAGCATGTGTGTGTGTGTGTGTGTGGAGAACAGAGCATGTGTGTGTGTAGGACAGAGCGTGTGTGTGTAGGACAGAGCACGTGTGTGTGGAGGACAGAGCACGTGTGTGTGGAGGACAGAGCGTGTATGTGTGTGTGTGTGTGTAGGACAGAGGACAACTTGCATGCGTTCTCTCCTTTCCACCAAATGGGTTCCAGAGATTGAATTTGGGTCCTGAGACTTGGTGCCAACACCATACCTGCTAAGCCATCTTTGGCTTAACTAACTTCCCCCTTCCTTCCTTCCTTCCTTCCTTCCTTCCTTCCTTCCTTCCTTCCTTCCTTCCTTCCTTCCTTCCTTCCTTCCTTCCTTCCTTCCTCTCTCTCTCATTCCCTCTCTCTTTCTCTCCTTGTCTCTCCCTTCCTTCCTCTCTTTCTCTCTCTCCCATTCCCCCTCTCTCTCCCCTTGTCTCTCCCTTCCTTGTCCCTCTCCCCACCCCTCAGTGTTTAAGACAAGGTCTCTTATTGGCCTAACATTTGCCAAGCAGCTTAGCCTGGCTGGCCTGTGTCTGCTCCTGTCACTAGTATTACAAACACACGCCACCACACTTGGCCTTTCACCTTGGTTCTGAGCTGAGGTCTGCATACTCGTGAAACAAGCACTTTACCAAGCAATCCCCCAAGTCCTTGGCCCCCTGTCTTAATTATTTAGGAAGGTCTTCTGAATGTCATGGATCATAGAAGCCACGGGCCTGTTAACCATGGACCTGGGCTAGTCAGCTTTCAGTCTGAGGAGGACAAATGGAGGAAGTGGGTTTAAGCCTGTGCTTTGGGAGCTTCTTGGTCTGTGCGGACTGGCCCCAGCACTTTGGAGCTGAGGTGAGGCAGAGAGATACAGTAGGGGGCACACGGTGGAGCACATGCGGGAGCACATGGGGGAGCACATGGGGGAGCATGGTGGGGAGCACATGATGGGAACACATGGTGGGGTACAACTGTTCACCTCACAGGAATCAGAGAACATGAGGGGAAGGAAGATGACAGATTTTTTGGGACCCTTTCGAGGGTTCCCCCAAAGACCCAATTCCTTCACAAGCCCCACCTGGACTTTTTTTGATATCACCGTCAATGTATGAGGTTTTGGGAGACCTTTCTTTCGTGTGTGTGTGTGTGTGGGGGGGTGGGTGTTGTGAGACAGGCTTTCTCTGTATAACAGTCCTGGCTGTCCTGGAACTCAGTCTGTAGACCAGACTGGCCTCGCACTCACAGACATCCACCTTCTGAGTGCTGGGATTAGAGGCCTGGGCCACCATGCCTGGCTTGCTTCGGGGGATATTTAAGATTCAAGCCATGGGGCTGGCAGGATGGCTTAGCAGCTAGAAGTGCTGCCATTGGTCCTGGTGCCTGAGTTCAGTCCCCAGAAATCACATGTGGACGGAAAACCAACTCCTGCAAGCTGCCCTCTGACCTCCATGGGCATGTGTCCCTTTCCTCCTAATAAGAAATGTAAAAATAAAACTGTGAGATTTAAACCAGGCCAGGGATGGTGATGCATTCATTTAATCCCTGTTCTTGCAAGGCAGAGGCAGGAGGATCTCTGAGTTTGAGGTCTGCCTGGTCTACGTAGCAAGTTCCAGGAGGGCTACATAGAGAGACCCTCTCAAAGAGCCAAAAACAAAACAAAAAAAGATTCAAACATCCAGGGACCAGCTGTAGAAGTTGAAAATATCCCCTCTCTCTCTTTTTTTTTCTTCAATGACAGTCCTGTAGCCTAGACTGCCTTGAAATCATTAATACAGCCAACGATGACCTTGAACCCTGATCTCTTGTCTCCACCTCCCCAGGGCTGGGATCACACACAGGCAGGCACCTCCACGGCTGGGTAACAACACCCTACTGGGTAACGCCCAGCCCTGCAACAGCCTCGGTCCCCATGTTGACAGTAGGCCTTCAGGTCTCTAGCTTGCCTGGGAGGACCATCCAGAGGTTCCCATTGGAGACTGTGATAGCCGAGGCGAAATGAACAGTGTAAGATTTGAGTGACAGTTCGGGGAGTCTGGAGAGGAAAGAATTGAACGAGGAGTTGAAGTTCACTATGAGTTGAGGTTGGAAGCCAGCGGCTGGGTGAATTCACCTGAAACCGAGGGCAAGGCTGCAGCTTACCCAGCATGTGGAAAGTTCTGGGTTTCAAATCTTTTACCTCAAAAAAAAAAAAAAAAAAGTGCCAGGGAGTGGTGGCTCATGCCTTTAATCCAAGCACTCAGGAGGGAGAGGCAGGGGGATCTCTGAGTTTGAGGCCAGCCTGGTCTACAGAGTGAGTTTCAGGACAGCCAGAGCAACACAGAGAAGCACAGTCTCAAAAAACAAAAAAAAACCAAACAAACAAAAGTGCAAACGAGAGATGATTGGAGTTGGAAATTGACTTCCTCTATGTTGAGTGATCCCGAGGCTGTGGATTGAGGAGGGGTTTGAGTTGTAGGGGGAGTGGCAGGTGGGAAAGAGTAGAATCCGGAGACCGGAGAGACGGATCAGCTGGCCAAGGCACTTAACGTACTGCAAGCTCAGAACCTGAGCCTGATTCCTGGGACCCCACAGAGGTGGGAAGAGTGCTGACCCCACAGGGTTGTCCTATGTCCTACACGCGTGCGCACACACATCACACGAGTGGAATTCACAACTAAGCCACACAGTCCCGGAGGCAGCTGTACTGGTAACTTGCCAAAATCACATGGTCCGGATCCTCACAGTTCTGGGTTCTTGTTGTTATTTATTTCCTACACAAAATCCACATCCTGTTTGACACACGTGAGCTATCAAGTACAGTTAGCGAGAGCAGAGCTACAAAAGCCAGAAAGCAAGGTTAGCGCATTTAGGTTCCGGGGACTGTGGCCCAGGTCTTTTATGGGTTAGGTCTTTGTCCTATCTTGTCAAGTGTACATGCTGGGTTTTAAGGGCAGAATGATGCCTGTAACATGTCATTAGTTGTGCTGAGGTCTGAGGGCCCGCTAGAGAGACCAAGGCAAGAGGATTAGGATTTTGATATCAGTCTGGGCCACGTAGCATGTACTATCTCAGTGACAGAGACTGATCTCCCTGTAGGGATGTGCCTCTGTGGAGGCTGCAGGGACTTGGGCTAGTGTGGGCAGCTCGGGACTCAATATAGAGCCTGCTGAGATGAAGGTGGGTTTGGAGGGACTTAGTGGTTAGATATTGGTCTGTTTTTTTTTTTTAAGCAGTCTTTTAGAGTTGTAATTTACATAGCATGTAATTTACTTGTTTAAGGTATACAATCAAGTGGTTTTTAGTAAAACCAGACTTGTTCTCCCATCACCACAATTTTAGGATATTCACATCACCCCAGAAAAAATCTCCATCCCTAGAAAGCCTCCCTATACGCTGTGGCCAAAGACCCCCCTCTGCTGGATGTTTTATATCCATCAGTTAAGGGCCAGAGTGACTGTGGGTAAATGCTTGCACTGAGCTTGATGACCTGAGCTCAATCTCTGGAACACACTTGTCCTCATCCCTCCTCACTTCTGTAAACCCACGCATACCACAACTGAGTAGGTGCAATTAAAACTTTTGTTGGCAGCCAGGCGGTGGTGTTTCATGCCTTTAATTCCAGCACTTGGGAGGTAAAGGCAGGGGGATCTCTGAGTTAAAAGCTGATCTAGTCATTCTAGTGAGTTACAGGCTAGCAAAGATA
This sequence comes from Chionomys nivalis, assembly GCF_950005125.1. Classification (NCBI taxonomy): domain Eukaryota; kingdom Metazoa; phylum Chordata; class Mammalia; order Rodentia; family Cricetidae; genus Chionomys; species Chionomys nivalis. Next base: position 20,265,947 of record NC_080089.1, on the reverse strand, counting down.
TTGTGTATCTCTTTGTAGAGATTGTGTCTCACAAAACAATGATTGTGTGTGAGTGAGCGTGTGCATGCACATGCATGCGGGGGGGGGGGGGGTTTAAACTGCTTGTGTATCTGCATTACCATGTTCATGCAGTGCCCATAGCAGGCCAGAAGAGGGCGACTGATCCCCTGGGACTGGAGCTGGAGGTGGTTGTAAGCCACCATGTGGGTGTTGAGAAATGAACCCAGGTCCTTTGGAAGAAAAGTCAGTGCTCTTAACTGCTGAGTCATCTCTTCAATCCTAAAAAAGAATAATTTTTTTAAGGGTTAGGCACAGACGCATGGACAGAGCCTCTATTTTGAATTCCCCACCCTACAATGAGGGGTGGGGGGCGTGGCTCCACGGTAGAGCACTTACCTGCCTGCCATATGTAAGGCTCTGGGTTTCATTCCTAGCACCACAAGTAAATAAATGCAGATGAATAAATCATGCCTTATAATACCCGAGACAGTGTAAATGTTGTTTGAATGGTCATTGTTTAGGGAATAATGATAAGGAAATTTTCTGGAGCCAGAACTCAGCTGGCAAAGAACTTGCCTAGCACACATGAAGACTGGTTCCGTTCTCAGCATGGGATGAACCAGATGTCCTGGAACTTGCTTGTTATCCTAGCACCTGGTGATAGAGGCAGGAAGATCAGGACTCCAATATAATTCTCAGCTGCATATTTGGTTTGGGGCCAGCCCTAGCTCAATGAGATCCTATCTCAATAAAACAAGCAGTTCAAGTCCTATCTTAGTCAGTACAGTGCTTGGGATTACAAGCATTAGGAACTCCACTGGATTTTCAGAAGTCAGGTGAGAAACAGACAGACATGGTGGCGTGTGCTTGTAACCTCAGAGCCCAGGAGGTAGAGACAGATGGATTCCTGGGACTTGATGGCCAGCCAGCTTACCCTGCTTGGCAGTCTCCAGTGCAATGAGAGAGCCAGTCGCAGAAAGCAAGATGAGGAACTGAGGAATGACAGTGAATGTCCTCTGGACTTCATACTTGTGCATGAATACACATGCTACACACGTAAACGTAAACCTGCCAACACACAAACAAGAAGCAAAACTAAATACCTCAGCTCGCCTCAACATATCACACATACTCTTTGGGGTTTTATTGCTGTTGCCTTTATTTTCTTATTCTCTTATTTTTTGAGACGGGGGTTCTCTGTGTAGCCCTGGCTGATCTAGACTCATTCTTTAGGCCAGGCTGACCAAGAACTCATAGAGATCCACTTGCTTCTGACTCTGAGTGCTGGGATTAAAGGTGTGCACCACCACACTCACCCAGCATATTCTATTCTATTGAAGGCAGAATTTCATAGCCCAGGCTGGCCTCATACTTGCTGAGGATGATGATCTTGCACTGCTGATTCTCCCGCCTCAACCGCCCAAATGCTGGGTTACATGTTACCATGATTTTATTGTCATCCTTGGTTTTGGAGTTCCACCCCTGACGGCAGAGGATACAAAATAATTCCACACTAGTTCAGAATTACATACAATAAAGGGTTATTTATTTAAGGGAGACTTATAAATCACTCTCCTAGATCACAGTCCTCTGTACAAATGGGGAACAGAAATAAGAGTCTAGTAGCTGAAAGTGAGAGCCGGAAGCAAGAGAGTGAGTGCAGGCTTTACAGCTGCATTTGTCGTATAAGAGACCATGCCCAAGAGGGCTGGTATCTTAAAGACTATTGGCTGAAGAAGCAGAAGGATCTCCCACAGCACCTCCCCTTTTGTTTAAATAAGAGAGTTCCAAACCCAACACAAAACCATATACACTGGGAACATATATCAAATATAAGATTAGAACAACAACCAGCATAAACAATATTAAGCAAGGAATGTATGCTAAATGTTTTAATAAACATTCTATCCTAAGGAGTCTAAGTCTTGTATTGGAAATGGCTTGGCTAGATCATAACAGGGTGGTAACTATGACTATATAATCTTCAACCCCATCAAAAGCCTGAGAAGGGAGATAATATTACTTGAGGAAGTGCAAACAAGGAGCTTCCAAAATGTGCAGTAGATGATGGAGACAACTGACTACCTGGGCCATCACCCAAAGTCTCATTTGCAATGTTGAAGCAGCCAACTTTGGCTAAGGCCTAGAGTAACTGACAGACCATTTTCAGAGTCAGGAAACTTGTCTTACCCTGTCTTGGCAAGATTTGGCAGGTTTTTTTTTTATTGTATCCTGTTTGTCCAGTCCGGACATCATTCACTTTGTTAGTGGTTGAGACATGGGCAGTTTCTTGCCCAAAGGCCAGTTGTGCCAAGAAGAAGACAAACTCCAAGTGGAGTGTCTTTGGTGCTCAATACTCTCTCGGGAAAAGATCAATGCTTCCAGGAGCAATTGTGTCATGTCAACAGAATTCTAAGTTATTTAAATGCTATGTTCTACAGATCCTTGAAGTGGTTGAAGGTTACCTATCTATGCAGAATACAATCTCTATGTATCTAAAGAACCTAATTAGTCTGACTAAAAGTATAACAAACATGAATGACTATTGACCTATAATACTTAATACCTATATAACATAAAGATTAAGACTTCATATCAGAATATTAAACAATCTTTAAACAACTGTGCAGTAAAGGAGGACAATAACCTCAAAATGTAAACAATCTATAAATATCTTGATCAGAGATAGAAATATATAATGCAATATGATAAATATACCATAAAGTTGTATTAATATACAAAATGTCTTAAACAGAGGTAGAAACATGTGTGCATACATTATGACAAAATAACTTTGCATAGGTGTACAAATATTGTAAACAGAAATAACAAATATAATTTGAACTTGTATCAATATACAAGAAACTATGCCAGTGTAAATTGTCCGTAAATAATAGCTCACAAGTATTCCCTCTATTACTCATTATTATTATTAGTGTAAATAAGTTCACACTAGATTACCTATTATCCCATTCAATCTTCCTTTTTTTGAGATCTCTAGGCCTACATAGTTTCTACCCCAAACCCTGAATAGTGTAATAATAACCCCCTGAATAGTGTCTCTAACCGTAAAGACAAACTTTTTTGGGAAAGGGGACATCACTTTCTAGAATTGCTTCCTGCTGCCATGGAGCTGATGTTTTCCTTATGGGATCCTATAAAAGTAAAATGATGGTTAAGTTTCAAGATTGCTGTTTTGTATAATTACAAATGGTCTCTGAGTAGTTGACAGGGTCTTTTTGTTTGTTTGCTTGTTTGTTTGTTTGTTTGAAGTTCTTATTTGGAGTTCTGGCCGGAACGTTGTAAGAAGGTGCACCATTTCTGTAGCTGGTACCTAAAAACCAGTCTCTCAGTAGCGCTGTCAGCATTATGACTTCATATCAGCAGGTAGAGTCATTGTCACGGGACCCCACTTCTTCCTGGAAGCTTCAAAGATTACTGCAGGAAAATCTACTGTTTATTGTGGAAAACTTAAGCATTATTCATATAGACACATATTCAAAGAAAGATACGATATAAACAAAATGGGCATGGAGAAAAGTAAAATATTTCCTTAAAAATCAGTCTTCTTTCTGTCCCATACCAGATGGCTCCTGACATGAGACAGAATTCTGAATTTTTCTTTTTAACAACATGCTTGGATTTAGAGAAGGATAGCCATTGTCTGACTCCAAAGTCAGCTCTTATTTTTAAGTAGAGATGTATACATGTCCAAATAATCAAATTTTACCATGCAGATAATACAGCATCATAGGGCAGATTTCTCTTCACTTGTTGATTCTTTCTGGACAGCTATCTTTTTATTTTTAGGCATCTAGATGTCCAAGGTTTCTCCACTTTTTGAAGATGAATGTTTTCCTGCAAAGACAAGAACAGAACCCTGCCCCAACCCTTATGAGGTTTTCTTACCACCTGCGTGGTTTTCACCTCTGTGGATGAGCCATCATTTCTCATTCTTAAGAGATTTCTCTCTTTCAAACTGAATCTATCAATTTTGATGGTATCCACTCCTGTGGAAACAAGAGTGAAGCCCCTTCCCCAACATAGCACATCTCCTGTTTCCATTGTGAGGTCAGCGCATCTTTGAAATATACTGGCTGATTTAATTCAGAAGTTTTTTCTATCATCCAATGTTCCTGAGGATCAGAGTAATGACCCTTGCCAAGAGTTTGATCTTGAGAAGTCTTTTGTTTTCTCCTGTTGCTTGAAAATTTTTGCCTCTTCTCTCCAATAACACTTCCAAAGCAGCTGAGGTCCATTTTCTCGGACCACTGAGATTAACTGAAGCCAACCGTGTGGGGTAGCTTAGTGCTTGAAGCCCACATTTTCACCATTTCCCTGACAAATGGTGAGTGTAGCCCATAAGAAACTATTGCTTGTTTTTATTTCTTTTAGGTCACTCATACATATTGGTTCCCATGCATATTCTTTGAGTACCTTAGGACACATTGTGTCAGATGGTCTTTATGAGGAAATTATTGGGTATGCAGTTGAAAGTCTGTGTAAGTCATCCCGGGGTCTGGCATGTACTGATGAGGCTAAATTCTGTCCTTGCACCTCTGCCCCTGCTCATCAATTTCAATAAGTTCCTCCATCTTTTCAAATTTTTTTACTACTGTCTTTTGTAAAGTCTGTATCTCCTGTCCAGTGTTCTGTTCTATGTCTTCACTGAGGATTCCAACTTGTTCAGTAAAGATAATGTCTCACCCTTGGACTTATCTTTTCAACAGATCCCAATAGTAGGTTCAACAGCACAAATTCTTTCAGGTAATTTTGTCAAATTGATGCTATCCCTCTTTGTAGTATTGAGCCACTTTTATGAGATAATATTGAAAACAAAGCTAATCCCTAGAATCAAATGAAGGGAAGGAAAATAGCATAAGTCTTTCACAATACCTTCCATAATAAGCAAAACAATTATTGAACTCCTGGATGTTATCAGGCATTTTTTCTAGTTTTTCAGATCTTACCTGTAGTTTTGTAGTTTTTCAGATCTTACAATGAATTGGGGTAGGTGTAATAATTTATTATGTTTAGGTATGTTCTTTTTATCCCTGCTCTCTCCAATACCTTTATCATAAAGGGACGTTGTATTTTGTCAAAAGCTTTTTCGGCATCGAATGAGATGATCATGTGGTTTTTATTTTTCAGCTTGTTTATATGGTGGATTATGTTGACAGATTTTTGTATGTTGAACCATCCCTGCATCTGTGGGATGAGCTGACTTTATCATGGTGGATGATGGTTCTGATGTGTTCTTGGATTCGATTTGCCAGTATTTTTTTTAGTATTTTTGCATCAATGTTCACGAGTGAGATTGGTCTGTAATTCTCTTTTTTAGTAATGTCTTTCTGTGGTTTGGGTAATTGTAGCCTCATAAAAAGAGTGTCAGTGTTCCTTCTCTTTCTATTGTGTGGAATAATTTAAGGAGTATTGGTATTAGTTCTTCTTTGAAAGTCTTGTAGAATCCTGGGCTTTTTTTGGTTGGGAGATTTTTGAATACTGTTTCTATTTCTTCAGCAGTTATAGGTCTGTTTAATTTGTTTATCTGGTCTTGATTTAATGGTGGTTAAGTGATATTTATCCAGAAAGTTGTCCATTTCCTTTAAGTTTTCTAATTTTGTGGAGTACAAGTTTTTGAAATATGACCTGATGATTCTCTATATTTCCTCCTGATCATTGACTCTGGATTTGGTCACTGGATCAATCCTGAACTACCAATGTCCCAAGACTGGATTTGCTCCTTGTTCTGCCCTCTCTTTAAATCTTATAGTCCACAGAAGATCAGGGAAGGAAACTGAGTCAAAGATGGGAAGTTGCCATGCCCCATGTACACACTCTCTTTCTAGATAGAGTCCTATATAGCCCAGGTTGACCTCAAACTCACTATGTAGCTAAGAATATCTTGGAACACCTGATCTTCCTGTTTCTACTTCCCAAGGACTGGGTTACAGTCGGAAGCCACCAGGTCTAGGTTTATACAGAGCCAGAGACAGGACTGAGTCTTGTGTGTGCTAGACAAGCTCTCTACCCTTTAAGCCAGATCTCCATTCCCATGGTCCAGATCTTCCTTGGTTTTGCTGTTCCACTCTCCATACCCCCCCAGGCTTGCCTTTTAGAGAGAAGGGATGATTAGGATATAGCTTAATGAGGATGCTTTAATTAGCCAGGAGCTTGTTAATGAATGAGCAACTCGACCCTGTAAATTTCAGGTTAATTGACAAAGGTGTAAGAAGGGAATTCCAGTCTGGGCTCAGCTCAGTTTACCCAGCATCATGGCCAGCACGCAGGTGGCTACTGGGAAAGCCCCCAGCTGATTTGCATATTCAGTAGCTCTAATCACTTCATTTCCTCAGCAAGTGCAATAGCCACTGTTCCCAGCTGAGGGTTCAGAAGCCAGCAAGGGGCTACCTGGGCTGCCACCGGGAGTCACTTGAGGAGATGCCCAGTGGGGGATTGTGTACGTGGGCATGCAGGGCTGCATCAGACCAGGACGCACACATTGATACAGAACTATACACCTTCAACTCATGCTTGCTGTCGCAGCAGCCCAGACCTGTGCTTTTATATTATTTATTTATTGAAATTAAGTTTTGTTATTTCTTTCTTCCTATCCTTCCTCCTCTCCTCGTACCGCCTCGCTTTCCTGCTTGCTTTCCGCAATTTTATGTGGACCGTGTATGTGCGTGTGCCCTTGTTCACGCAGGAAGACCAGAGGAGGATGGACGTCAAGGGCCCTCTCCTCACCCTCTACACACCAGACAGGGTCTCGATGAATTTAGAGCTAATGCAGCGAGCTTCAGTGATTCCCCATCTTCATCCCCCACGGTGCTGGAATTACAAGTGCATCGGATCACACTTGGCTTGTTTTTAAGTGTGGTTCCTGGAGCTCTGAACTCAGAACTGTCCACAGAGCCACTACCCGCACCCTGTCTTCCTTTCTTCCCTTTCTGGTTCTCGGTCTTGTTTTGTTCTTGCTTCCCTCCCTCTCTCCTTTCCTCCCCCTTCCTTTCTTGAGTTTTTAACAAAATCTCATGTAACACGTGAATTCAACGATAAATTTAAGGCTAGCCTGAGCTATCTGTGAAACTTGGTCTAAACTCCAACCCCCAAATAAAATAAAAGGATGCTGGTTAACTCCCCAAGTCCCAGGTGGCACTTTCCAGGTGTGAGAATGGCAAGGCTCGCCACACTGCTTCCCATGGTGCCGGGAACAGAACCCAGGGTTTCGTGTATCTTAGGGAAGTGCTCTAGCCACTGAACTACAGACCCCGTGCTGCTGTAGTTGAGGCAGGGTCTGGCTGTGTGGACCAGGCTGCTGCTACACAGGGCCTCAAGATCTTCATGCTTCTGCTTGCGCTGGGATGACACCCTGCACCACCACACCCAGCTGACCACAGACCAGCAGCGCCGGCAGAGCCGGGCTAAGCCTTGCCACCAGGTGTGGCACCTTGGGGGTGGAGCCCGGATTGCATCCTCGCGTGAGGTGGGATCCTAACTCCAGCCCTCTATAGCTGTGTGACCTTGGGCAGGCAGTCCTCTCCGGTCTGAACTGCACTTTCGTCTCTGGCAAGCCCATTCTGAATGGCTGCAGGAGTGGAAAGGAGCGTGAGGAGGGGCAGAAGTCTGACTCTTCAAGGGTGGGAACTGCTCCGTTTCTAAGCCTAGTTCCGAGTTCCATGTGACCACAGATGAGGGCTCTGTTTCCTGTCTTGGCAGAGCCGGGAAGCTTTACTGGGTCTGCTTGTCCCGCCAGCTCGGACCTCAATTCCCAGGCCTGTGATGGGAAGCACATGCTCTGGCCTCCCGCCCACCCTCCTTTCCTCCTCTGCCCCCGCTGAGGCCTCCTGAGTCATCCTGGCTGCCCCTTCTCCCAGGCTCATTCCCACGCCTCTGGGGCGGCTGCTTGTGTGTCAGAGGGTGTTAGCGTGGTTGTGTGTGTGTGTGTGTGTGTATGTGTGTGTACTCCCTGCCAGTGTTGGAGACTGGGCACTGACTTGAGTGTGCTTCTGTGGTATGGTCTGTGTAAACTGCCTGTGCAAGTGTGCACGTGTGCTCTTGTTAACCATGGATATTAGATTTAAATCTTTTTCTTCCATTTATTTATTTATTTTGACACTATCCTGGATCTCTCTGTGCAGACTAGGCTGAGCTTGAACTCACAGAGATCCACCTGTCTTTGTTCCCAGTACCAGGATTAAGTCATGCCCCATCGTGCCAGACCCTAAATTTTGTTTATTTTTTACATTTTATTTATTTTGTGACTGGTGGCTCATTCATGTCCACGGCATGTAGCCATCAGGGAACAACTTGCAGGATCTGTTCTCTTTCTACCATGAGGGTCTTGGGGGTCAGATTCAGGGGACTGGGTTTGGAAGAGAGTCTGTTTACTCAATGAGCCACCTTGCCTGTCCTGGCTTGTGTACATGTGATGTGTATTTTGTGCGTATGTATGGTGTGTGCGTGTGCAATGCATGCACCTGCCTACTGCACCTAAGACATCAGGTGACCTCCTCTCTTGCTCCCCAGCTTATTTCCTCGAGACAGTGAACTCTCAGGATCTGCCTGTCTCAGCCCCTACATGCTAGGGCCACAGGCCCAGTTTTTTACCCGGGTGCTGTGGATTGGATCCCAGAGTTCTTGTGCATGTACGGCAAGCCCTTTTGACCACCAAGTCATCTCCTAGACCCTCTTAGAGCTTGTTTGTTCTTGAACTTTTTAGGTGTGTAAATGTGTGCACACATGTGGGGCTGGGCTGTGAAGGTGTGAGCACACACATGGAGATGGTCGCTTCATTTATTTTGCAGCTTTTCTTTGACAGTTTCATTTATGCATATAACATATTTTATTATGTGCACCCCTTTTACCTTTTCCCTCTTCTGGTGAACCCCTTGTTCCCAGCCAGACAAGACTTTCTCCTATTTTTTTTTTAGACAGGGTCTCTCTGTGAACCTGGAGTTCACACAGCTAGGCTGTCTTTAGATTGAGACCTGGGGACCCTGTCTATGCTTCCCCAGTGCTGATATAACAGGAGAGCGTCGGGCACACACAGTTTTTTACATGAGTGTTGAGGACTGAACTCAGGTTTTCGTGGTTCTGCAGTAAAGTCTACTGACTGAGTGTAATAAGGAGCCACTTGTTCCTTTCCCAGTGCCCAGACTCCCGAAATAATCACACAAAAACTGTTATTAATTAAATCACTGCTTGGCCTATTAGCTCTAACTTCTTATCGGCTAGCTCTTACATTTTAATTTAACCCATTTCGAGTAATCTGTGTATCGCCACGTAAGTCCCATCTGGCTCCAGCGGGGCTACATGGCTTTTCCCTAACTCCGCCTCCTTTCTCCCATCATTAAGTTGAGTTTTCCCTGCCTAGGCCTTTTCTGCTGCAGCTCTGCCATAGGCCCAAAGCAGTTCCTTTATTAACCAATGATATTCACAGCATACAGAGGGGAATCCCACATCACCTCCCCTTTTCTGTTTAAATAAAAAGGTTTTAACTTTAACATAGTAAAATTACATATTATCATATCTATATAAAAACTGTAACTATAAATTCTTTAACTCCATCAAAGACTCCAGAAGGAAGAATATAATATTATCTAACAATCCTGGCTGTCCTGGAACCCATTTTGTAGACCAGGCTGGCTTTGGACTCAAAGAGATCCTCATGCCTCTGCTGCCCATGGGCTGGGATTGAAGCTGTGTGCCACCACGCTGGCTTTGCACTTTAAAGTTTAGAAATTGTGTGTGTGTGTGTGTGTGTGTGTGTGTTTACACATGTCATGCACACATGCAGAGGCCAGGACAACTTGTAGAGTTGGTTCTCTCTTTCTACCATGTGGGTTCTGGGGTTCAAACTTAAATTGTCAGGATTGGCAGCAAATTCTCAATTGCTCTTATTTCTTTTTTTTATTTTAAATTAATTTCTTTTTAAATTTTGTTTTCAAGGCAGGGTTTCTTTGTTTAACAGCCGTGGCTATCCTAGAACTCACTCAGTAGACAAGGCTGGACTTGAACTCGCAGAGATCCGCTTGCTTCTGCCTTCCGAGTGTTGGGATTAAAGTGTGTGCCAGCACGCTGGCTTCTTAGTTCTTTCTCTAATGGCTGCCATTCTGACTGGGTGAGGTGGGATGCTTGCACAGTTTTGATTTGCATCTCTGTAATGACGGGTGAAGGACAGCCTTGGACTTTGTATTACAGCAGCATAAAGTGGAGTGGCCCCCAGGGAACTTGATAGTACAAATTGCTAGAAGACTGGGAGGATGGGACCAGAGATGGTGGCTGTCTTGCTGTCTTGCCAATAAGATGGTGCCCTTTTTGTTCTGCCTCCGGGGAGGTAGAAACTGGGTGGAAGTGTCACCCCAGCCCCTGGCATCCATATATCCAAAGAGTCTGGAATGTTTGGGCGGAAGTTCCATCCCAAGCCCCCTTCCCTGGGAGTTGCCTCAGTCCAGACCCCATATCTGAGAAAGCCCCCCAAATGATGACCCCTCCCCAGAGAAGCTCAAGACCACTCCCACAGGCTATTTAAATAGTATCACAGAGAACAAACACTGAGTTTTTCCAGTCTTCCTTCCTGGACTCCTCTCTGGGGGGCTGGAGGCCACCCGGGAGTGTTGATATTTATTAAACCTGGGCTTTTTCTAATTCGGTTTAACTTGGTTTGATTTGGATTACTGCATCGGCAGAGGGTTTTATTGGGGCACAAAAACTTTTCAGAAAAGTTGCATTGGGAGTTGTGGCCCCAGTCCCAGGGGATCCCATCTTCCCGTCTTCTGGGGATCCACCCACCTCTGCCTTCCAAGAACTGGGATTAAAGGTGTGAGCCACCATCGCCTGTCTCAATATATTTTTTGAAAAAAGTCATTATTATTTTATTACTCTGCGTGTGTATGGTTTTGCCTGCCTGTATTGCATGTCTGTGCACCATGTGTGTGCCTGGTGCCTGTGGAGGCCACAAGAGGTCATCTTGTTCTTAGAACTGGAGTTCTACAGGTCATCTATAAATGGTTGTGAGCCACCACGTGGGTTCTGGGGAATTTAACCTGGGTCCTCTGAAAGAGCAGCCCTTGCTCTTAACCTCCAAGCCATCTCTCCAGTAGCCTCAAGATATTTTAATATAGCCCAAAGCACAAGGTTTAAGAGGCTAAGAGGCATGCAGGGAAAGGAAGATATGCCTGGAAGTTTGACTGTGTGCTTCGTAAAGAAGAATCACATAGAGAAACTCTCCCAAGTAAGCACACAGACTCCTGGAGAGAGCACAAGAATGGTCTGGCGTTAGCCATATTTTAGTGCCTCAAATTGCATCTCGAAAGGTCATCAAGACACTCCTTCCCCTTTCTCTCATTTCCTGAGATTATGGGTAGTTCAGGAAATGCCTTCAATGAAATTATAATTGGATAGGGTAAGACCAGTGTTCAGTTGGAAGCTCTGTCTCAATCCCACTCCTCCCTCTCCAAACCCTGAACTCCTCAGAAAGACCACCAAAAGTCCAGGCTCCTCCCACAAGGATCTAGTCTGCACGTATTTGAGCTCCTCTCCCCCTTCCCGCCTCACTTATGGGGGGCTTGAGAGTCTCCCGAGAGTGCTTTACTCATTAAACCTGACTTTTAATTCGGGTGGTTTGGCTTATTGTGTTGGCAGAGAAACCCACTATGGAGAACCAGAAATACCTACCAACCAGAAGCCACTGGGGTTGCATGAAGGGCTTAGGACCTGTCTGTCCTTCCCTGTAAATGGGGTTTCTGGTGAGATTTCTAAAAGATTGCAGGTTTAGGATTGGTGACTATGCTGTAGTTCTCATTTCTCTACCAGACAATCTTCAATAAAGTTTCCCTCTCTTTCTGTTCTGTCTCAATCCCAGAGCTCAGGAAGCTAAGACAAGGTCAGCTTTGAGTTCCAGGCCAGCCTGGGCTACACGTCAAGACTGTCTCAAGCAAAATAAAACAAAATTTGATGATGAGAATCTTTACACAACCAAGAAGGACAGCAAAGAGCATAGTGCTGGCCTCAGGCTAGCGAGTGTCCTGGTGGTGCACAGGCCGCCTGTTAAGCAGGTTACTAGCCACAGTGTGATGGGAACCCTGACATCAGCACTGATCATAGCTATGACATTGATTATATCCGACTTGGTTCCGTGATCAACAGCAGAAGCCCAGGGCTGAGCATGTCTCAGATGGTAGGATGCTAGTCTAGCATGCCTAAAGCTATCTCAGCTCTGAACGGGGTCCAAGAACACACGCCTGGCATCCCACTACTCAAGAGGTAGAGCAGGAAGATCAGGAGCTCAGTGTCAGCCTTGGCTACATATGGAGTTGAGGCCAACCTGGGCTACAGTTTGTAGAAAGTAAAATAGATAAGACAGATGTATGGCCATGTGCCACAGGGACTTTCACGGGTGTGAGCCAGATTTGAAGAGTGCTTTGAGAGACCAGTGGGCTCTGGAGGGTCAAGTCTCCATCTTCCTAAAGACAGGAACCAGGGAACAACTAGCCTTCAAAGTTCCAAGGGTAGGAGCTGAGCCACAGCAGGTGACAACCACATCTTGACACAGCTGCAGGAGGGGGAAGGGAGGGAGGAGGAGAGAGAAGAAGAAACAGGCAGAGACAGGGAGTGGGAAAGAAACCAGGGGTGGGGGAGAGGGATAGAGATAATCTGGTTTTGCCGTCCTTCCTACCCTCTATTCTCCTTCCATCTCCTAGCATCTGGTTCGGGCTGCAAGCAAGGGAATCTGGGAGATGTAGTTTATAGGGTGCAAAGGGTGCCTGGGAAATGTAGTTTTACAAGATTTGCTTGCGGAACTGAGGACTTAAGAACCAAAGGTTAACCGTGCCACAGAAGCCATAGATTGCCTGTGGTAGTGACCATTTCCCTGATACTGTTTCGTGAGGACACTTATTATGATCTGGATAAAATGGCTTCCGATAGGCTGGTATGTTTGAGTGCTTGGTCCTTTACCTGGTGGTGCTTTAAGAAAATCTGCTAACTATATAGTAGAAGTGGATGGCTGGGGCTGGACCTAGAAACTGGTATCTGCTTGACCTCTTCCTCATTTGAAAAATGCCAGGAGCCTCTACCACACTCTCTGGCTGCCATGCGTTCCTACCATGATGGAGTGTGATGTAACTGTAAGCCAGTGGGCTGGGCAGATGGCTCAGGCGCTTGCTAAGCAAACCTCGGGACCTGAGTTTGGGTTCTCAGTACCCACATAAATGGCCAGGTACAGGGCCAGAGAGACAACTCAGCGGTTAAGAACACTGACTTGCAGAAGGCAGAAGGCAGGAGTGCCATTCCCAGAAACTCCTGCGGCTCCAGCTCTGTCACTCTCTTGCCTAGCTTTCATGGGAACACATACACACACAGACATGTATACACACACATACACACACACACACACATACACACACACACACACAGAGAGAGAGAGAGAGAGAGAGAGAGAGAGAGAGAGAGAGAGAGAGAGAGCCATGCCTTTATACCAGGGTGGGCAAGAGACAGGTAGATCTCTGTGAGTCTGAGGCCATCCTGTTCTTCATAGAGAATTCCGGGCCAGCCAGGGCTACATACTGAGATTCTGTCTCACTAGACAAAAGCAGGCACAATGATGTGCTTGTTAGTTTTTGCCTACTTGACACAAACCTAGCTTGCCTGGCAAGAGGAAATTTCACTTAAGGAATTGCCTTCCTCATTTCTCTAGGACGTTTTCCTAATTGTTGATTGATATGGGAGGACCCAGTTGGCTGTGAGCCGCGCCATCCCTACACAAGTCGTCCTGCGATGTCTAAGGAGGTCACGGAAAGCAAGCGTGTGAACAGCACTTCACCATAGCCTCCTGCCTTGAGTTCCTGCCTCGGCTTCCTTCAGGGATGGCCTGTAACCTGCAAGCCAATAAACCTTTCTTCACGCGTGTTGGTTTTGGTCAGTGTTTAGTACAGCAACAGAAGCAAACTAGAACAAACGGTGTGAGTCTCATCCCAGGTCCAGGGAAGCAGACAGAAGGGCCCCTGCAGGGTACTGGCCACCTAGTCTCATGGAGTCGGTGAGCTCCAGGGTTAGTGAGCTGAGATAAACTTCCTCTATGATTCCTCTGCCTTGAGTTGCTTTTGGTACTTGAGAACTCCTGGCAGGAGTCAGAGTCCTGAAATCCAAACTGAACAAAGGCCTCCCCTCCCAGACCACATCCATCCCCATTTACAGTATAGCAACTGCCCTCCCAGCCTAAAGGACCCTCAGAGGACTGTCCCCTTTTGGGGGCAAGGGGCTGCAGGATTGATGGAGATACCTTCTGAGGCTAAGATTCTGCCTGGAGACCAGATCCTGTCTCTAGAGTTCTCAAGGGCTCTGGTAACAGGCTCTGGGGTCTGAGAACCAATCATCTACCTATGGGTGAAGAAAGGGGTGTCTTTGTATGTATGGTGCACACAAGGGGGGCAGAGGAGGACAGCAGATCTTTATCACTTGCCAGCTTATTGCCTGGGGACAGGGTGGCTTAGTGATCCCAAGGCTCACCATGTCCACTAGGTTAGCTAGCCAGCAAGCTCTCAGAAGCTACTTGTCTCTGCCTTCAGCTCTCGAGTTACAGGCACATGGAGCCAGGCTTGGTTTCCATGTGGGTACTTAGAATTTAAACTCAGGTCCTCGTGCTTATATGACAAATACTCCTACCCTCCAAGTCATCTCTCCTGCCCAGGAAAAAAGGTGTGTTAACAGGAAACCTGTGTGGCTAGTTCTCCTGGAGAGGTATTGGCACCAGCACTGCTGACCTCCTCACCTGTGCAGAATGGTCACCAGTGTGTTTACTGCAACCCAGTAGGATCGGCAAGATGGGTACCTTCTTCACCTAGCATGCTTTTTGCGGATTCGTGTGTGGTGCATGTGTTATGTATGTGTTTGTGCATGCACATGTGTGTTCCTCAACCCTTCTCCACCTTCTAGTGTGGTGCACGGACCTAAGTATGTCGATGGGTGTGCACAGGCGTGCATGCAGACACCAGAGCAGGACATGGTTCCTTCCTCTGTCTCTTTCTGTCTGATTGCCTAAAACAAGGTCTTGTGGAAGCCAAGACTGGTTTTCAGCAAGGCTGGCCGACCAGTGAGCCCTCTGCTTGTCTCTGTTTTCCCTCCTTCTTTATGGCCAATTTCCCTGTAATCTAACTACATCTCTCATTCTACCTCAACACTGCCCTGCACACACACACACACAAGAAAAAAAGATACAGAAAGAAATAAATATAGATTGATAGATGCCACTGAGAAGCTTCAGGAAGGAAGGGGACTGGGGACATTCCTGGCTCACACTGAGAAGCAGACAAAGACTGCAGAGTCTCCCAGAAGAAGGCGGGACAGGGACGCTATTCATACGCAAATGAGACACGAGGCCTTGCTAATATTTTGATTTTCTTGAGCATCCAGCCTGTCATCTTGCACCATTAAAGCAGGAAAGAGGCAGGACCGTTTGGGGAGGGAGAGAGCTTCCACCCTGAGGACCTGTGGGGACGTGGGATGCCTCTTGCTGAAGGATGGGTCACTAACTGCACATCCACTGACTTGTCTCAGCGTCTCTTCTGCTCATCCCCCACCCCCACGGGAATCTCTTCGTTTTCATTTTTTTTCTTATATTTTTACTTATGTGCGAATGTGTGTGTGGAGGTCAAAGGACAGCGTCCATGTGGGTCCTGGGGATTGAGCTCAGGTCATCAGGGTTGGTGGCAAGCACCTTTACCCACTGAGCCATCTCAAAGAGGGTCGATAATACAGATATTTGCATTACAATTCATAACAGTAACCAAATTACAGTTATGAAATAGCAAAGAAAATAATTTTATGGTTGGGGGTCACCCCAACATGAGGTATAGTATCATATGATTGAAGAATTAGGAGGGCTGAGAACCACCGCTTGGAACTGGCTAGGCAGAACTTGCTGGCCTTGACTGCACAGAGATCCCTCAGGTCCCTTAGTGCTGGCGTTAAAGGTGTGTGCCACCATGCCCAGATGACCTCCGACTCCAGAGCTTGCCTTTACCTCCCAACTTCCAAACGCTGAGATGACAGATGTGTGCCACCAGGACTGGGCTCTGTGTGTGTGTGTGTGTGTGTGTGTGTTTCGAAACAGGTTCTTACTCTGCAGTCTTGGTTGGGTGGAGACTCACCATACAGCCCAGGGGGCCTCAAACTTCCAGTCCCCGTGCCTCTGCCTCCCTCGTACTGGGTAACAGGTTTGCACCACGCCACCGGCTTTGCTCTTCGACTTTGCAACCCATGACTCCCAGTGCCCACCTTTGCCCACCTTCCCTCCTGTCATTCACCTCTTCCCCAACTCCTAATTTCCCAGTCTGTGCCTCAGTTTCCCTGTTGATTATTAAATCTCTTTTCCTACTAGGTCTCCCGCTTAGTCCCCCATCCCTCCTCCAGCTCCATCTTCATCGTGGGAAAATCCTAGGACGGTGAAATCGACAAGAACGTGATAGCCCCCCTCCCCCATCTCCTGACCTTTCACATCTAGGTTTAAGGGGGATGATGAGTTGAGGGTTGCCGGATCTGGACCCCGGCTTCCCTCGCTCACCCGTGACAGCTCCCCACCTGCTGGCAGGGGCCCCACTCTGCGGGGCTGTCGCCCGAAGCCGGGCTGGGGGCGGGGCTGGGGGCGGAGCCCGCGACAAAGGCTGGGCGCGGGGCGGGGGTGGGGTGGAATCCCGGCCGCGGGCGAGGCGGGGTGGAGGCGCTCGGGTCGCCCGGGCGGGCGGGCGGGGTCGCGCCAGGCGGCGGGTCCCCATTACCCAGGCGCCTATCGGGCGGGGGGCGCGTCATGTGGCCGCTCACGGTCCCGCGGCTGTCGCTGCTGCTGTGGCTGCTCTGCCCAGGCCTCGCCGGACAGGTAGGGGCCCCGCGGGCAGGTGCGGAAGCCGGGGAGCCCTAGAGGGGACGTAGGCTCGGAGGGGTCCCGCAAACACGAGCTTTGGGGTCCCACCAGTCTCCCCTTCCAAAAGCTGCAGGATGGCGAGGGGCTTATGGGGAAGGTCGCAGCAAAGGAGGGGTTGGAACATCCACCCTCGTTTGGGGAAACCCTGGGGACACCCAATGCAACCTCAAGGCGGGGAGACTGGGGGGACTCTAGTTTTAGGGTTCCAACCCCCTCGATGAACCACAGCTCACATCCCACCATCGGGCTGTGGTATTGGGGAGGGAAACTTCAGGGGGGCTTTGGGGTGTCGCCTGTCACTTGCCTGTTATGGCTAGGTGGCTTAGCTTCTAAAGATCCCCCCATCCATTGCCTGCACCCCTATAGTGGGGAAGGGGGCGGGACTCACGTGTGAATGACTGACAGGGATGTGCTCCAGGTGCTTGCTGCTCCCGGGTGCTGGGGAAACGTGTGTCTTTGTGTTGTGGCTGGGTGTGACCCAGGGGAGTTTGTGTGTGTGTGTGTGTGTCCAAATGTGAGTGAATTGGGGTGTGACTGGTAAAGGATGAATGTACGTGTGGGAGCGTATGCGAGTGAAGTGGGGGCGGGGTGACCCGAGGGTGGGATGATAGGTAGGAGTTGTGGGTCTGTGACTGGCTGTGTGACCCGGCATGAGGACTTGCGAATCTCCTTGTGTTCCGCTCCGGCTGTATGTCAATAACGGGGTGTGCCAGTTGTCCTCATGGCTGTGCCCAGATGCCTGGGTTATCCAAAACTCAAGTGACAGTCAGGTGTGTGGCCATGTGAGGGCACTCTGTGCCTTTGGTTGAATACATCACTCTAAAAGGGGTGTTCAGGGTGACGGGCTGTGTGTGCAAGCGTGGCATTCTGGCCCCGTGTGTGTTGGCTCTATGCAAACCCCATTCCTGGAATGGCAGAAGCAGGTGGCTCCCTGTGGTACCCCATCTTTTGGGCAAGCTTCGAGAGCTTTACAAAACAGGGAGGGTCCAAGCTTTCTTTTACTGTTAAGAAATCTCATTCCTCCTCCATCTTGGGGGTGGGAATACCCCAAGATCTCCTGTGTGTGTGTTTGGGGGGGAATCAGGAGGAAGCTGGTATCGATAAAACAGTCACATATCAGCAAACGCTGGAGAAAGTCTGTTGCTCAGTGTTATATCACAAATGGCCAGAACTAAGCGGCTTAATCCTCTGAGTGCCCTCTTTGTGGATGGTACCCTGGCAGGGTATCCTCATTTAAGAGATAGGGAAACTGAGGCAAAGCAAAGTTAAGTCACTTGCTTGAGTCCAGACAGCTCAGGAGCAGCACAGAGAGGATATGAGCTGAGGCAAGTCTCTCCTGAACCTACACACTTACCGTTTGTGAAATAATCCACCCCACCGGTCTGCGCTGCCGGGGAGGGGGGGGGGCGGGACATGACTAGGCGGAGTTTCCAGGTAGGAACTCAGAATAACAAGGATCTGGTCACCTTCTCCCTTCTGACTTAGACAAGAGGGGAATGAGCGGCAGGCACACCCCACTGCGGGGCACTGGAAGAGATGGAGGTTAGGGTCCACGTAGGATTTCCACAAGAAGAGGTTGTCAGCGCAAACACGCAGGGTGGGGAAGGTGCAGTAGGTTGCACACAGTAGGCACTCAGGATTTGAGCTCAAAAGAAACTAGATACACCACATGTGAGAAAGACAAAAAGAAAAAAAAAACACATCCACTTGAAAAATGGCTGGAAAAAAATGAACCAGGAGGCAAAGCTTTAGTTCCTGAGGTGATCCAGTCACCCTTAGGTTCCTAATTCCACAGCCAGTTTGCTGAGAGACCCTAAGATTGGAGGGAGGGACTTGGGGCGGGGCTGACTGGGGGTGGGGCTACTCAGAGAGCGAGGGCGGGGACACATGTCAGAGCACGCTGGGGCTGAAGAGGGGAAATTTGAGTCCGGTCGTGAGGGGCATCAGTCATTGGCTGCAGTGCTCCAGGTGGCCACTAGGAGGCACCACGTGACGGCTAAAAAATAGCCAGTGGTTAACACGGCCTGGTTCCGCGAAGGCGAGAGGAAGGGAGGAGAGGGCAGGAGGAGAGAAGAGGGAGAGGTGGGGCTCCGAGGGAGGCGGCCTTGCTCTTCTTCCCTTATTTCTCCGTCTAGTCCCAGACACCCCTCCCCGGTCCCAGCGGAGTCCTTTCTTGGAAATCATTTCCTCAGCCATTCAATCACCAGATTTGATTAAACGCTGAAGCCCTGCCCTCCCGGAGCTGACCTTCAGGCGCAGCAGACAGATGAAACCACAGAAATGTATAAAACAGCGCCAAGAACTGAATCCATATATAATCCTATGCAAACAGGGAAAATCGCAGATAGGTTACACCTGTAACCCGGGGTGGGGAGAATCAGAATTCAAGGTCATTCCTTCTCCATTATATCGCGAGTTCAATGCCAGCCTGGCCTCCCCGCGGCACCCCCCCCCCAAAAAAAAAGGAGATTAAAGAGGATCTGGAGAGATGGCTCAGCCATCGGAAGCGCTTGGTGTTTGTTCGGTTTCTGAGCTGTGATAGGGCACTCTGAGGAGGGCAGGGTTTCTTGGACCTGCACTTCCAGGTGGCAGTCCGTCACTGAGGGGAGCCAGGCGCTCAGGCAGGGGCTCACTCCCTGCCTCACCCTGAGCCAGCTTTCTTACACAGCCCAGGCCCACCTGCCTCGAGATGGCGCTGCCCACACCGGGCTGGGTCTTCCTGTCAGTCAAGACCATCTCTCACAGGCATGGCCACAGACTAAGCTGATCTGACCCATCCCTCACCTGAGGGTCCCTGTCCCCAAGTTGACAATAAAATACAACCAGGGTGCTGCTCTTGCAGAGGACTGGAGTCTGACTTCAGCACCCACAATCACCAGATAATCCAGTCCAGGGGATCCAACCTACTGTCTGACCCCAGAAATACGCACAGGTGCATATACAGGAATTAAAAAAATACCCCCCCCCCCCCGCAAGACAGGGTTTCTCTGTGTAGCCCTGGCTGTCCTGGAACTCTGTAGACCAGGGTGACCTCGAACTCACAGCAATCTATCTGCCTCTGCCTCTTGAGTGCTGGGTTTAAAGGTGTGCTCTCCCATGTCCGGTACATAAAACTACATCTTAAACATACGAGGGTGGGGATGGGGACAGGTAGGGAGTCTGAGCTGGTGTGGTCTGGGAGGTGTCTTTAATAAGTGGAGCTAGAGGAAAACACGTGAAGGGGTGAGTGAGAAAGGCTTTCCGGTGAAGGGCATCTAAGGCAGGAGGAATCGCCAAGGTGTGCAAAGACCCTGAGGTCCAGGGAGTAGTGTGGAGCCTGCTGTAGACCCAGCGGTGTGGAGTCTGCCGTGGACTCAGCGGTGCGGAGTCTGCCGTGGACCCAGCGGTGTGGAGTCTGCCGTGGGTCCAGCGGTGCGGAGTCTGCCGTGGGTCCAGCGGTGCGGAGTCTGCCGTGGGTCCAGCGGTGCGGAGTCTGCCGTGGACCCAGCGGTGCGGAGTCTGCCGTGGACCCAGCGGTGCGGAGTCTGCCGTGGACCCAGAGGTGCGGAGTCTGCTGTGGGTCCAGCGGTGCGGAGTCTGCCGTGGACCCAGCGGTGCGGAGTCTGCTGTGGACCCAGCGGTGCGGAGTCTGCCGTGGACCTAGAGGTGTGGAGTCTGCCATGGACCTAGTCGAGGGAGGAAAGATGAATTTGAGGTTGGGTGAGGCCAAAGAAGGCCAGCAAGGCAGAATCATGAAGAAGTTGTGACTGAGTGGTTGGGGATTTGTCAGTCGAGGAGAAACTGCCTGAGGCGTTTTATTTCTGCCTGTCCAGGATTGATCTCTTGTTCTGGGTCTTGGCCACTGCGGTGTGGTTCTGTGTGTGTGTGTAGACCAGAAGTAAACCTGGGTGTCTTTGTCATTTGTTCTCTACCTTATTTTAAAAATATTTTTTAGATTTTAATTTTTATGTTTTAGTTATCTATTGGACACATGCCTGTCACTGTGACTGTGTGGTGGGGACTAGGGTGTGTGTGTAGGGGGTCTGTTCACCTTGATCAGACTCAGGGCTGAGTGCCGTTTTCTTTTTAAATGATTTATTTATTTATTTATTTATTTATTTATTTATTTATTTATATGTGCATTGGTGTTTTGTCTGAGTGTATGTCCGTGTGAGGGTGTCAGATCCTTTGGGACCGGAGTCACAGACAGTTGTGAGCTATTGTGTGGGTGCTGGGAATTGAACCTAGGTCTTCTGACAGAGCAGTCAGTGCTCTTAACCACTGAACCATCTCTCTAGCCCCAAATTTTAGGATTTTTTTTTTTTAAAAAATAAGACAGGTATTCACTGTAGCTTTGGAGCCTGTCCTGGAACTAGCTCTGTAGACCAGGCTGGCCTTGAACTCACAGAGATCTGCCTGCTTCTGCCTCAGTTTCCGAGTCAGTCTCTCACTGGCCCCAGCGCCCATGCCTGGCCAGTTATCACTGAGCTGCAGGAGTCCTTCCGTCGCCACCTTTCCTCAGGGTGACAGGCCTGTGCAATATGTTTGCCATTTATATGGTGCTGGGATCTGAATTCTGGTCCCCCTGCTTGTACCACAAACACATCACCCACTTAGCAAGCTCTCTCTCTTAGTGTTATCTGAGCTTATGGGCCAATGCTTTTCTGGGGTCCCCACAGGATGGGAATAATTAGTTCAGTTTAACCATACGCCCCAGGGCCTTTGCACTTTCCACTCTTTTCCACATACCTGAATTCGGCTCCCCCAGGAACAGTCGTTTCAGTGCCCTCTCCTCTTTTTTTTCTGCTTAAATCACTTCCTCTAAGAACCAGACAGTCGTGGTGCATGCCTTTAACACCAGCACTTGGGTAACAGAGGCAGGAGGAACTTTGTGAGTCTGAGGCCAGCCTGGTCTACAGAGTGAGTTCCAGGACAGAAACACTGTTTCGAATCCCACCACCACCACCACCAAACCCAGGCTTCCCTGACCATCCATCTAAAATCATTTATTTGAGAACATTACAAAGTGAAACGAGCTACTTGAACACATGTGAACAGTGCAGTGCCACAGCAGCCAATCTGAAAGCGGAGGGAGCTACTGAGTAACTAGAGGGAAGGGTAGCATCTAGAGAGTGGAAACACTGCACAAGCGGATGGTTCATGCCCCAGAAGACATTTCCTCCCCTGCTATGGAGAGTGGACAATTGAAAACTTGAGGCTGGAAGTGTGTAACCAGTTGGCAAAATATTTGCCTGTTTTATATGACGGTCCAAATCCTCAGCATCACATACAACTGGGTGTGATGGCAAATGCTTATAATCCTAGCACTTGGGAGATGGAGACAGGGGGATTAGGAGTTCAAGGTCATCCACTACTGTGTAACGTAGTTTCGGCTACAGGAGATCCCCATCCCCAGTCTAAAAACAAAAGCAGATCAGGCTGGGGTGTAGCAAAGCGTCCAAAGCCTTTGGATTTCATCCCAGAACTACATAAAATAGGTGTGGTGGTGCATACCCATAATCCCAACTCTCAGAAGACACAGGCAGGAGGAGACTGATACCAATACCAGGCCAGCCTAGGTTACAAAACGAGACCCTGTCACAACAAAACAAAACAAGGTATGTATGTTTCACATAGTTCTGGAATTTTCCATAGAGTGTTTCCTGGTTGCTGTTAACTGGAACTTCAAAAAGCAAACCCTGGAGAATTGGGGACCCCTGTGCCAAGGAAGGTGCCTGAGGTCACAGATGCCAGGCCAAGGCTGAAATCCCACGGAAGGATGCCGCTACTTAGCTCAGGGACGCTGAACTTGCTCATTTTTTCTAAGGTGTTAGTTAACATCCTGGCTGACGGTGGGTGGGAAATCCCAACAAACTGCGGGAAGAGCCTTCTGGGGCCGGACCCAAAAGTAAGGAGCTGGGGCGACACCTAGTGTGGAATGAGGTTTGTGCAGGACGTGAAGTTTTTTTTAAAAAAGTTGTGTGTGTGTGTGTGTGTGTGTGTGTGTGTACGCAGATGTACATACAAAGAATAGACGTACCTCAACTGGAGCTCCTCAGAAGCACCCCGATTGTTTTTAAATTTTAATCACATTTATTTGGGGAGAGGAGAGTTCTTGGCCTGGTGCCCACGTGGAAATCAGAGCATGTGGAGGTCAGAGGATGATTTCCGGGAGTCAGCTTCCTCGCTGTTTGGGTTTCAGGGATGGAGCTCTGAACTTTCGGTTTGGTGGCAAGCCGCTTTAGTCTCTGAACCTCGCCGGTGTCACTTTGTTTTTTTGAGAGACGATCTCTCAGCGGCCTGGAGCTTGCCAAGTACAGACTGGCTGGCCAGCGAACCCCAGGGGTTACACTTCATCCATCCACGCCTCAGGCCAATCTAAGGAGAAGCAGTAGCACAGAGCGGTGCGAACAGATTTGACAAGGTGTGTTTGGAAAGTGTAACCCTTTACCCCTCTGCCCGTGTGTATGCGTGTACATGTTTGCGTGTGTGTGGCTGCACACGCATGTGACGGTCAGAGGTTGGCATCTGTGGTCTTCTTAGGCCGCTGTCTGTTTTATATTGCGTCACGATCTCTTCGTGAACCTGGAGCATGTTGATTCGGTTAGTATAGCAGACCAGCTAATTCTCGAAGATTCCACTTCCAGAGTGCCGAGATTACAAGCAGTCCATGCCCACCTGACATCTACATGGGCTCTAGGGATCTGAACTCAGGTCCTCGTGCTTCTGTGGCAAGCACTTTGCCCGCTGAGCCATTTCCCCAGCTCCTATTTTGTTTTATTTATTTTAAAAAGTCTTCTATTTGTTTATTTTCGTGTGGGCACAGGTCTGATCATGGAGGTCAGAAGACAGTGTGCAGGAGTCTGTTCTTTTGTTCCATCACGTGGGTCCCTGTCAGGGATAGAACTCAGGTCTTCAGTTTGGGCAGCAATCACCCTCATCTGCTAATCCACCTTGTCAGCTCCTTTACAACAATCTATACTACTTGCTGCTCAGTCCTTCTTTGAAGACAGAACTATAAAATATCTCTGCACAAAAATAAAGAAACCCAAAATTAAAGTCAGTCGAGGCCATGCAAGTCCTCATCCCTGAAGCCCAGAGAGTTCTAATTATCCTCAAGAAAACACAGTAGGGGCTGGAGAGATGGCTCAGAGGTTAAGAGCACTGACTGCTCTTCCAAAGGTCCTGAGTTCAATTCCCAGCAACCACATGGTGTCTTACAGCCATCTATAATGAGATCTGGTGCCCTCTTCTGGCATGCGGGAAGAATACCGTATATATAATAAATAAATAAAATCTTGAAAAAAAGAAAATACAGTAAATACACCAAGAGACAGATACTTTCCTTGTTCCTCTGGTCCTTCTGAAGGAAGTCACCAAAGGAACAGAGATGAGACACAGCTTGCTACGGAGTGTTAGGAAGTCCACAAGTCAAAGAGAGAGGCGCGAGCTGGGCATGTCTTCATCTTAGCCCTTGGGAAGAAGTTGAAGGTTGGCACGGGCAACTTAGCAAACTTTTGCTTGAAGATATAATAAAAAGGGGTTGGGACTCAGCTGTAGAGCCCCTGCCTAGAATCCCCCATGGAGGGGCTGGGGACATGGCTCAGTGCCTGTATGCAGTGTATTGTATACAACACACAAGCACTGTATACAGAGGATTGTTTCCCAAGCTGGAGTGAGTGGAAGCCAGGATTCTGGGGATGGGAGCTCAGGTTGAGTGGGTGTGGATGGTGCCTACGAGAGGTGAGGTTAGAGGCAGATGTGAGAAGGATAGTGGTGATCCGGCCAGAAAGACTGTAAATTCTAAGTTAAGGATTTCAGAATTTATTGAGTTGTTCGTAAACAGTCACAGGGTCTGGAGAGAGAACTCAGTGGTTAAGAGCCCTGGCTGTTCTTCCACAGAATCCAGGTTTGCTTCCCATTACCCACATGGCAGCTAAAACCCACCCATAACCACAGCTCCAGTGACATTGGTGCCCTTTCCTGACCTCCACAGGCACCAGGCACTCGTGAGGTGAACAGACAGATATTCAGGCAAAACACCCACACACATAAAATAAATAATTCATGCATGCACACTTACACACACATATGCACACACAAGGATAAATTATCCTTGGGTTGTGGAGTTGACTCAGTTGGTGGAGTGCTGGCCCAGCACACACAAAGCCCTGTGTTCCATCCCCAGCACCGCAGAAATGGTACAATGTAGCATTCCTATGAATTCAGCCCTGGAGAGGTGGAAACAGGAGGATGAGGAGGTCAAAGTCATATTTAGCTATATAGCAAGTTTGAGGCTGTCCTGGGCTACATGGAACGATGTTTTTAAAAGGTTAAGAGCACTGACTGCTCTTCCAAAGTTCTGAGTTCAATTCCCAGCAATCACATGGTGGCTCACAACCATCTGAAAGGAGATCTGGTGCCCTCTTCTGGCGTTCAGGCATACATGCAGACAGTACACTGTATATATAATAAATAAACAAATCTTTAAAAAGTAAAGCCAGGCGGTGATAATGCCTGTAATCCCAGCACTCAGGAGGCAGAGACAGGCGGATCTCTCTGAGTTCAAGGCCAGCCTGGTCTACAGAGCGAGTTCTGGGACAGGCTCCAAGGCTACAGAGAAACCATGACTTGAAAAATCAAAAAACCCCAACCAACCAAACAAACAAACAAAAAAAAATAAATAGAAGCAACCGACAAAAAGTGTCAAAACTTGATTCTAATTACAACAAAAGTTCATCATTTCTAGTATGAAATTAGAACTCCCAGGACAGTCTGGTTTAATCCCTGCTGGGAACTCGCATGTCCTCTTACTCAGTACTGTGACTACAGAGGCCACTGCAGACTGGCCTTGGAGGTATGAATAAGTCCTATGGAGCAGATGAATTTGCCATGGGGAGTTTGGGACTCCTGGAACTGAGAGATGGCTCAGCAGTTAAGAGTGTTCGTTCCTCTTTCAGGGGACTCAAGTTTGGTTTCCAGCATCCACACGGGGCAGCTCACAACTACCTATAATTATAGCTCTAGGGCATCTGACATCCCCTTCTGGCCCCTGTGGGCATTACAGTCTCATGCCCCTCCCCACGTTCATACCTTTAATCCCAGCACTTGGGAGGCAGAGATAGGCAGTTTTCTTTGAGTTCAAGGCCAGCATGGTCTACAGAGCAAGTTCCAGAACAGTTTGGCCTGTTCTAGAGAGAAATCCTGCCTCAAAAATCGATAGATAGATAGATAGATAGATAGATAGATCTATTAGTTGTGACAATCTGCTATATATGACCAGAAGTTTCCCAATATTGAAGAAATTTCTGGCAAGACCAGGCATAGTGGTGCACACTTAGGAGATAGAGGCAGGTGGATCTTTGTGGTACCGAAGGCCAGTCTGGTCTACAAAGTGAGTTCCACAATAGCCAGGACTACATAGAGAGACCCTGTCTTAAACAAACAAACAAACAATTTAAAAAAAAGCGGCTGAGACCCGGCTGCTGTAAACTGACCCCATGTCCCCACTGTGGCACACATCAAATAAAGTTTCTGGCAGATATACAAATTATCCCTCTACCGGTCAGCTTCCAGATGTTTCACATCCTTTGGATTCCTGGTGCTGGGGTGAGAAGTATGAACCACCACACCCGGTTTGTGTGGTGGTGGGAGGGGATGACCCAGAGCTTCGCGCCAGGGA
Source organism: Chionomys nivalis (assembly GCF_950005125.1). Lineage (NCBI taxonomy): Eukaryota > Metazoa > Chordata > Mammalia > Rodentia > Cricetidae > Chionomys > Chionomys nivalis. The sequence continues at coordinate 20,239,365 of NC_080089.1, read as the reverse complement.
TGTTCTCTAACCACAGAGTCAAATCCCCAGCCCTCTTTTTACTTTTATTTTGGGACACGTTCTCATTCTTAATCTTCTTGCCTCGGCCTCCAAAGCAGCTGAAGTTGCAGACCTGTATAGCTGTATGTTTGAGAAAATTCTGCCTTTTCCAGTGCCTGCCTTGTACTGAACTCTTGTGACAAAAGTATCCGGGGAGAAAGCATTTGTCTCACTCAGTTTCAGGGTGGGGTCTGTCACGGTAGCACAGGGAGGCTGTGTGGCCAGAGTTTAGGAGCTGGTGACAGTGAACCCACAGTCAGGGACAGAGAGAAAGGAATGCGACCTAGTGCTCAGCTGGCTTCCTCCACCTCGGGCATTTCAGGGAATGGTGCTTCCTAGGGAATGGTGCCGTCCGTCCACAGTGGGTTGGGTCTTCCCATTCTAGTTAATATAGTCAGGACAGTCTCTCACAGACACACCAACAGGCCAGCCTGATCTAGACAATCCCTCATTGAGATTTGCTTCCTGGGTGAACTAGACTGTACCAAGTTCACAATCGAAAGTGAACATCATACCCTTCCCGTGGAAATGAAGATAACTCTTCTGTGTCTTCTTCCAAAACTTTACTGTTAGATGGACGATCCATCCAGAATCGGTTGGTTGTGAGTGTGTTTTAGTGTGGATGCACATGTGTGGGGTGTATGTGCACATCTGTGTAGAGGTCAGAGGTTGTAGGAATTTAGCAGAGTCTGGAGTAGACATTAGCACGGACAGTTTCCACTGTACCTGAGGCACACATGAGAGTAAGCAGCTGTTCCCTAGAAGGGCGTTGACACTCAAGAATCATTGCAGAAAACAGCAAAGGATATGGAAAACAGAGGTTGTTTTCCATGATTTGTGGAATTTGCAGCCTTCACACGACTTTGGTCAAAAGACACTTCTGGCACACCCGAGGCTCTTGGATTATCGTGTATTGCAAACAATGTACTATAAAGGACTAAAGTCATGAAGGCATGCGATGCCTTCCTTTAGAGAGATGTACGGTTAAAGTGGGGATCTTGGGATGAGGAAATACTTTACCCAAAAAACAACTTTGTGTAGCAATCAATGAATGTGCCTTTGTACCGCTGTTCAGGGTTCAGTCCATCAGAGGCTGGGCCTTCCTGCTACCACACAGGCCTTAATATTTCACCTTGCTGTGACCTCTTTCTTCAACGAACACAGGCAACACAGAACATCCCGACAGAAGTCAGCCTTGACTGTCATCTCTCAGGAGTCAGCTACTTTATTCTTTGGAGACAGTCTCTCACTGACCTGGAGTTCCTGTCTGGGATACAGGCATGTACCATCAGTGCTTAGCTTTTGCTTCTTTAGAAACTATCTTTTATTTATTCTCTGGCAATTTCATATGTGTATGCAACACTTCTTGTTCATACCTACTCCCAACTCCCCTAACACATTTCTTTCTGTCTTTATGTTCTCTCCTAAATTTTTAGCCCATAGACACCAGTCAATTCTTCCTGTTGATCATGTCTGGGTCTTGTGTAGGTAACCATATCTATCGTAAGTTCATGACATGTGATGGCCGTGTCATCTCCAGAGGCGAGCACGTCACAGCATTCTTCCCCAACCTCTGGCTTCTGTGGTAATTATGCCTCCTGTCCTATGACGAGCCTTGGGTGTGGGGGCTGGATGGGGCGGTTTGATACAGAGCACTCAACAGTCACTATGCCCAGCACCTTGCACAGTTAAGAGTCTCTGCATGAACTGCCGCACACTGCAGAGAGATGCTTCTCTGGAGCAGGGTGAGTGCAGCAATGACCCATGGGTAGAAGGGAAATACTTAGAAGGGAGTTTGACAACTTGTCCATTTGGTAACACAATAGTGGTAGGTTGCCCCGTAGAGACTGTGACCTCCCAAGACATGCTCCTCTGACCACGTTTACACGATCAGGCAGAGGTTTTCTTCTGTGGAGTAGGCCTCAAAGCCAGCCCATAGGGTTGGTCACTCCCATAGCCATCATTCCCCTGTTGTACCGGGGGCCACATCTTGCCTGGCAGGTTGGTGGGATTCACCACTGAGTGAGACCCTCAATGCTTTTCTTAATATGGGTTCTGGGGATCTAACTCAGGTCCTAATGCTTGCCCAGCAAACACTTTGCCCACTAAGCTATCTTCTCAGATCCCAGATCTGATCTGTGCATCACGGAGGTCAGGTCCACTTCCACTCTTCCCACTACGAGCCAGTTCCAGATAGACGCTGAGGCTGAATGCAGGGTGCTTCTGTGCTCCTCATTTTTCTCATTAATTTAATTTGTTGTTCTGGGAATTGAACACAGAGCCTTAACATATAACTGCCTGGCTATGAAACACTTTTATGCAAGCATGAAGACCTGCGTTTGGATTCTGAGAACACACATAAAAAGCCGGGTGCCACTGTGGGCATTGTATCCTAGGAGATACAGAGACAGAAGGTTCCGAGGGGCCTCTGGCAGCCAGCATAGCCAAATTGATGAGCTCTACATTCAGTAAAGAACCCTCTGTTAAATCATAAGTGGAGCCTAGCAGTGGCGGTGCACACCTTTAATTCCAGAACTTGGGAGGCAGAGGCAGGTGGATCTTTGAGTTTGAGGCCAGCCTGGTCTACAGAGTGAGGTCCAGGACAGCCAGGACTGCATGGAGAAACCCTGTCTCAAAAAACCGAAACAAAACAAAAAACCCGTCAGTTGGGCACTCATAGAGGAAGACATCTGGCCTTCCTACTTGAGCAAGTGTACGTGTGCACATGTATACGTGTGTACCTGCACTCACAAATGTACAGACGCGAACATGCACACACGAGAGCTGGCTCTGGTGTCGTGAAGAAAAGGACTGTGTGGGGGAGGATGAAGCCTTGAGTCATAAGCTCGAGTTTTTGTGAGTTCATCAGGGCTGAGCCTAGGGGTGGGGTGAAGACAGAATTCTGTGGAGTGTATGTCTTTGGGCTCTCTAGAGGAACAGAACTGATAGAATGAATATATGTGTGTATACGTGCATATATATATATATTCTTATATTTATTTAGAAATATTGGAGATTTATCATAGTGGCTTACAGGCTGTGGTCCATCTAGTCCAATGATGTCTGTCTACCAAGGGAAAGCACGAGAATCCGGTCGCTCTTCAGTCCGCGAGGCTGAATGTCTCAGCTGGTCTTCAGTGTGTGCTGGAATCCCAGAGAAGTAGGCTCTAATGCTAGTGAAGGAATGGACTTGCCAGGGAGAGTGAGAGCCAGCGGGCAAGGAGCAAAATCTCCCTTCTTTCGTGTCCTGTATAGAGGCTGCCAGCAGAAGGTGTGGCCCAGATTAAAGGTGGATCTTCCCACCTCAAAAGATCTGGATTTAAAATGAATTAAGAAAAAAGAATCTGTCACAGGTATACCCAGCCTCTTGGATTTTTGTTAATTCCAGGTGTGGTCAAGTCGACAACCAAGGACAGCCGTCATCGTGTGTAAGGGCGGGAAATTTTGTTTTAGTTCAGACATGAGGGTCCACTCTAGCATTCAGATGTAGAAGTGGTAGGATTGTTGCAAGTTCAAAGCCAGTGAGGACTTCCTAAGCAGCTCTGGAGGGGCAAAACTTACAAGGTGGTGAAACCTTGTAAGATCAGGCTGGAGTAGCTCAGTCGGTGGAGTGCTTGCCTGGCATGCTCAGAGCCCTGGGCTCCATCCCCAGCACTAAATAAATTGGGGGCTGGGATGGTGGTGTGCAGGCCTGTTATCCCCCGACTCAGGAGGCGGAGGCAGGAAGATCAGGAGTTCCAGGTCAACCTTTCTTGGCTACATGGTGACTTCAAGGTCAGCCTGGGTTATGAGACTAAAAAATAAAATACAAGCAAAGCAGTTTTATACAATCATGGGTGATAAACCCTAACGTAGCCCCCGTCCTGCCCAACAGGTCTGCCGCCTTCTGGCAATCCTCCCTTTCCCCTCCTTGCTGGCTGTCTGTCAGTTCCAGGGATTCCTAGTCTAACCTTCCCTACCTCTATTGATTTGCCCTTTTCTGGACATTTTATACAAATGGGATCATAAACTTTGTGGTCATTCTCTCCAGCTTCTTTTCCTTAGAAAAATACTTCTGGGGTTCAAGGCATTGGTAGTTTGTCCTCTGTAGGCTGGGAGTCTGTTAGATGGGTGATCCCGTCTGATCGCACACTCACCAGGTAATAGACAGCTGGTTTATTCATGATTGGAAAACCCACTGCCATGAATGTCACATGTGTGTCTTTCTGTGAACTCATCCTTTTATTTCTCTGCAGTAGATGGATCCCTGGGTTTTCTGACAAACTCCTGCTTAGCTTTCTCAGAAGTTACTATGCGCAAGTAGTGGCAACACTGTACATCCCTAGTAGCAGAGTTGGGGGACCAGATATGGGACCTCCCTAGTACTGAGCGTTCTCTTTCCAGCCAGGGTGTTCAGCTCACCATAGAGCTCAGAGCTGCACTATGTGGTGAGGCTGGTCCTGACCTCGTGATCCTCCTGCCTCTATATCCCAAGTGCTAGGATTATAGGTATGTTCCATACCTGGTTTATGCAGTGCTGGGCATGTAACCCAGGGCTTCAAGCATACAGGAATGCACCCTACCCACAGCCCAGCCCTGATACTTGTGTGTGAGCGTGTGCATGTGAGTGTGTGAGTGTGCATGGGTACGCATGTATGTGAAGGGCACAGGTTGATTTTGGGTTTCTTCCTTAGTGTGTGAGTGTGTATGAGTGTGTGCGTGTGTGTGAGTGTACATGGATACACATGTATATGAAGGGCACAGGTTGATTTTGGGCATCTTCCTTAGTATGTGTGTGTGCTTGTGTGTGAGTGTGTGTGAGTGTGCATAGGTACACATGTATATGAAAGGCACAGGTTGATTTTGGGCATCTTCCTTAGTGTGTGTGTGTGCTTGTGTGTGAGTGTGTGTGCATGTGTGTGAGTGTGCATGGGTACACATGTATATGAAAGGCACAGGTTGATTGTGGGCATCTTCCTTAGTGTGTGTGTTTATGTGTGAGTGTGTGTGTGTGAGAGTGTGTGTATGAGCGTGAGTGTGCATGGGTGCACATGTATGTGGAGGGCACAGATTGGTTTTGTGTGCCCTCAATTGCTTCTCTATTTCATTTCTATTTTTTGAGACAGGAGTCTCTCACTAAACCTGAAACTCGCTGATCAGCTAGGCTGCCTGGGTCTTCCTGTCTCTAGACCCCCCCCCCCCAGGGCAGAGATTACAGGTATGGGCCACCACACCGAGTTTTAACATGGGTTCTGGGAATCTGAACTCAGGACTTCATGTGACAAGCATCTTATGGACTGAGTCATCTCCCCAGCCTCTTGGATACTCTTTTTTAAAGGGTTTATTTTTGTGTGTGTGCGGATTGTTCAGAAGTATATCACATATGTGCAGGAACCCCGGAAGTCCAGAAAAAGGCATTGGATCCTGTGGTACTGGAGTTACAAGCTGTTGAGAGCCGGCATGTGGGTTCTGGAACTGAACCGAGGTCCTCTGGAAGAGCAGCCAGTGCTCTGCCGAGCCAGCACTCCAGCCCCATTGGGCACTTTTCAGATTCGGACTAGATATAGGCCTTGGTGAGAGAGTCAACCAATTAAGAGCAATTTCTTACTGGTGGCATGCACCTGCCATTCCCGGTCTGGGAGGTAGAAGCAGGTGTTCAGGGTCATCCTTGGCTACACAGGCCAGCCTGGGCTACTTTAGATCCCGTCATCCCAAAGGGGCTGGGGGCTGGAGATGTAGCTCAGTGGTAGGGTGTTTGCCTAGCATGCATGAGACTTTGGATTTGATCCCAGCACTGAAGAAAAATATCTGATAAAGAAATACTTAAACAAGGTAAAGGCAAATGGTGCTGAGGGCTCTGTATGTAGCATGTATGAGGCCCCGAGTTCCATTCCCAGCACAGAAAACAAGCAAACACAACTAAAAATAAATTATAATAATAAAATAAACAAAACTAAAAATAAATAAAACAAAAATGGCATTCAGGGCTGGGGAAATGGCTTGCCCATGAGCATGAAGACCTGAGTTGAGATGCACAGGGTCCATTTTAATGCTGGGCAGGACCCAAACATCTGGGAGGCAGAGACAAGGAGCTGGCTGGGTGTCTAGACTAGCAGACTGGAAAATTCTTGGTTTGACTGAGAGACCCTGACTCAATAAACAAGATGGAGAGTGATGGAAGAAGATACCTGATACTGGCTTCAGGTACATACATCTGGGCAGGTGCACCCCACACCTTAAAGGTGCACTCCACACCACGCAGGTGTACCCCACATCACACAGGTGCACCCCACACCACGCAGGTACACCCCACATCACACAGGTGCACCCCACACCACGCAGGTGCACCCCATACCACGCAGGTTCACCCCACACCACTCAGGTGCACCCCACATCCCCACACCACACAAGTACACCCTACACCACGCAGGTGCATTCCACACCACACAGGTACACCCCACACTACACAAGTATACCCCACACCATGCAGGTGTACCCGACACCACACAGGTGCACCCCACACCCCCACACTACACAAGTACACCCCACACCATGCAGGTGCACCCCACACCATGCAGGTTCACCCCACACCACGCAGGTTTACCCCACACCACTCAGGTGCACCCCACACCATGCAGGTGCACCCCACACCACACGGGTGCACCCCACACCACGCAGGTGCACCCCACACCATGCAACTACACCCCACATCATGCAGGTTTACCCCACACCACGCAAGTACACCCCATACCATGCAGGTACACCCCAAATTGTGCAGGTGCACCCTACATCACAGAGGTGCACCCCACACCACATACCCTCTCCCACATGCAAGCACACATATACATATGCATGCACAGAAAATGTTGCCCCAGGCAGTCAGGGTCAAGTCAGGGAACAATTAGGTGTCCTAGTGGGACAGAGTTTGATCTGGGTGTTTCCTCGGGTGGAAGCAGTAACTGAACGTTCAGATGGGATGCTCAGGAAACTTGACAGCACGTCCCAGCAGAAGGGCGTGTGAAGTGGACGGGCTCTGATGTGAGAAGAGGGCATCCCCCATAAGAAACACCCCTCCCCCACGGGCCCTGAGATGACTCTGCAGTTAAAGGCTTTGCTGAACAACCGTGAGGATGGTGTTCAGACCCCAGCACTCCTGTAACAAGTCATGCAGAGTCCTACACATGCCTGGGACTGTACCTCTGAGGGGCAAGAAGCAGAAGGAACACTGAGGCTTTCTGGCTCCCAATTAGCCAGACTTGAGCCCCAGGTTCAGGTAGAGACCGTGCCTCAAAGGAAGAGATGGAGAGTCAGAAGTTAAAGCCCTCTCCTGGCTTCCACACATGCACTAGGACCCACGTGGTAGAAGAGAGAACAAATTTCCCCAAGTTGTCTTCTGACCTCAGTGTCCCACCATATCAGCAATCAAATAGGTAAATGTAATTGGAAATTTCAAAAAAGAGAAGAAATCCCCACCCTACTCCAAGCAGAAAGAAAGGGAAGCCATAGCTCCCTTCTCCCCCCTTCCCACTTCCCAGTCTCCACCCACTCCTGCCCAATGTTTGCGTCCGACAGGAAGTCAGTGGGAAAAGTCCTAGGAAATGCTGTTTTCTGGAGGATAAGACACGTTGCTTACCCCCACCACGGCAGAGACTTAAGTGAAGGACGTGAATAGGCCTCCGAGATTTCTGCGGTAAAATGTTGTCAGCTAGCAAATAAGTGTGCAGAAACAGGGAGTAGGGGGAGGCAGAAAGATCTAGACATTTAGGAACAGAGACTGCAAAAGGGGCAGGGACAGAATGAGGAAAGGATACGTTGTTTCAAGAAGGGAGTGAGTATGGAGAAAGGAGGGTTCTCACACTCATGTTTTTGTGTGTGGACTTGGGCTATGGCACGCATGTGGAGGTCAGTGTTTTCTCCTCCCACCGTATGGGCACTGTTAATCAAACTCGGGATTTCAGGCTTGGTGGCAAGTGTCTTTACCCACCGGGCACTCTTTTTTTTTTTTTTTTTTTGGTTTTTCGAGACAGGGTTTCTCTGTGGTTTTGGAGCCTGTCCTGGAACTAGCTCTTGTAGACCAGGCTGGTCTCGAACTCACAGAGATCCGCCTGCCTCTGCCTCCTGAGTGCTGGGATTAAAGGCGTGCGCCACCACCGCCCGGCCCCACCGGGCACTCTTGCCAGCCCAGGAATGCTATCGATCCTTTAGTGGGGAATTTGGAAGGCATGGAGAAGAGGCATGGTTGTAAGTGTTCTCAGTCCTTACAGCCTGGCTGTGTGAGCTAGGGCTGTTTCCTAGCACCCAAGAAGAGGAGGTGTGTCATTCTTCCAGCCTGGGGGACCACCACAGCCGCGTGATCTTAGGGTTCTCTCTTCTTCTGCAGCCACGTGATCTTAGGGCCCTCTCTTCTTGACTAAAAAGCCCCTTCCCACCCAGAGTCGGCTCAGGCTGCCCCAGGTCCTCTGCACTGCAGTTTGCACCATTTACAAATCTCCTGGTACTGAAATGGCTCCCTCCTTCGCCTTCTGGTGTGGCTTAACTGTTACCTTGCCTAGTCACTGTGTTTAAAGGCGTACCGGTGGGCTGGGGACATGGCTCAGTTAGTAGAATACATACCATCCAAGAGCAGTTCAGATCTGAACACTTAACTGCAAAGTCCGATGTGGCCGTGCCTGCCCTCCGCTGCTGGGGAGCCTGGGACAGAGTGGCTCTAGGGCTCCTAGACTGACCAGCTTAGCTTAATCAGGGACCTTCAAGTGCAGTGAGAAACCTTGTCAAAAACAAGGTGGAAGCCTGTTGTGGTAGCCCACGCCTTAGTCCCAGCATTTGAGAGACAGTAGGAACTCTGAGTTCTAAGCCAGCCAGGGCTACACAGTGAGACTATGTCTCAAAACCAATTAAATAAAAAGACCAAATTAAATAGATAGATAGATAGATAGATAGATAGATGATAGATAGAAGATAGATAGATAGATAGATAGAAGATAGATAGATAGATAGATAGATAGATAGATAGATAGATAGATAGATAGATAGATAGAAAGAACAAGGAGAGAGGCACTGAGGAAGACATACCATGTATACCTCTAGCCTCTGCACACACATCTCCATCCCTTCCTTCCCTTTGATACCTATTTGTACTTCATTTTCTTCCTTTATTTCTTATTTAATGTATTGACAGGGTGGACAGGGTGGAATAACTAGAGGCCGAAGGACACCTTGGAGCACCACTTTGATCTTAAAGATCCAACTCAGGTTGCCAGGTTTTGTGGCAAGCAGTTTTACCCACTGAACTACGCACCCCCACACCCTTTTTGGTGGAGGTGGGGATGGAGTCCGGGGCTTTAGACATGTTAGGCAAGCCTCTGCCACCGAGCCACATCCCCAGTCCTTCCTCAAGTCCTTGTCTGTCTCCCTAATGCAATGCTCAAGGGCTTCGGTCTATAGTTGAGCTGCTTGCCATCTCCAGCCTCTTCCATCAGGTCTCAGAACCACTTTACAGATGTGGAAACTGGGACAGACCGGAATAGCCCTCGCTGGATGCCACATCGGGGCAGACCCTGCTTCTCAGTGGGGTCAGACAGTTCAGGGCCCCCTAGCACCCCGAGGTTGGGCTCTTCCGGCTCCACTAGCGGCCGGCGCGGTAAAGGCCTGAGTCATCGCCGCCTCCAGACGGCGGCGGCAGCCGGCCGAGGGCGACGGCGGCGACTGCGGGAGGTGATGCGGGGACGCCAGGAGGGGGCGTGAGTGCAAAACCGAAGAAAGGCGACCGCGCGGGCGCTCCTCGACCCACCCTGCCTCCTGCTGCGCTTTCCAACCTCCCTCACCAGGGGACCAGCCCAGAGCAGGTCCCTAGGTGCTGGAAGAGACTCGATGTATAAGTTCCCCACCTCCACCCCAAGTTCAAGTTGTGAGTCAAACCCTGCACTGGGACTCGACTGTGAAAAGAACTGTCTGGGTCGGCGGCAGTCCCGAGTAGCACCTCGGATGCTCAGGGAAACCCTTCTACTGCCCAAGTGACCCGCACTACGGAGTCTGTACCCGTCACCCCGGGCTTCCCTGGTCCCGAATCCACAGGGGAATCCCCTTCAGAACGATCTGGGACCAGGAAAGCAGGGAGAAAAAGAGTCCCCGCACTCGGGAGAGCACCGAAGTCCGGCCCGCACCGCTCTCTGTACGGCGTCGCGGGCTCGGGACCGGGCCCCCCGCTCCCGACCGAGCAGGTGGGTGGAGACACCCGACTTCCACCCCCTGTCAGCTTTGGGAGGGAGGTGTGAGGTGGATTCTTTCTGCTGCAACGTAGGGGTTTTGGAGAAGGGGTGTTGCATGAATGGGAGCCCAGGGATCGCCACTAGGGTACAGAGGGGACTAGAGTGAGGATGGGGGGGAGTGTAGCTGGGGGGCGGGGCTGGGGATGCCGCGGCGGCGGGGGAGGGGCGAGGATGTCGCTGGAAGGGGATGTTCACACTTCTGCAGATGGGGGAAGGTCCCCCAGAGGTTCTTTGGGGAAGTGGGGGACCGGGTGGGTGCACCCCCCCATCATTTCCCCAACCCCGCTGGCTCCAGGGCCGGAGCCGTGACGTCACGGCGGCTGGAAGTGCCCGGCGGTGGCGCGGGAGGGGGTGGCCGAGCCGGCGCCTTATAAAGCTGAGCCCGCGAGGCGCGCAGAGCCGCAGCCGCGCGTCCCCAGTGTCACCCCATCCCCATCCCGCCGGCCACCGCCCCCTTGGACCTGGTCATCTCGGCCATCGCGGCCCTCCATTCCCCCCACCCCACTGGGGTGGGTAAGCGACAGCTTGAGTGCCGAGCAAAAGGGACAGAACACCTGCTTTTTGAGGCGCTGGCGCGGGGCATGAGGCGAGGGGCGCGATGTCGGTGCCGCTGCTCAAGATCGGGGCGGTGCTGAGCACCATGGCCATGGTCACTAACTGGATGTCGCAGACGCTGCCCTCACTCGTGGGACTCAACAACACAGTGTCCCGCGCGGGCTCCTCGGAGAAAATCGTGAGTGGCTACTCGGGCTGGGGGGCGCTCCGGAGGGGGGGCGTGGTGCCCGTAGCCCCCACTGCAGCTCCTGGGAAAAGGACCCCCACAGTTCCAAAGTGACAGAATCTCGGGTAGAAGCAGGTATTTCTTCTCTGGGGGACGTGATCTCTTGGGGGTCCCGGGCTGGACCCCGAAGCACAAGAGAACCTCGCGTCCCGCATAGCCCTGGGTTTGATGATTGCATTTGCTGGGCTAGCGTCTTCTCTGAGGGACCCACGAGTGCCACCGGGGTACAAGCTGGCTCAAGCCCCAGGCGGAGGCGGCAGGGCTGCGGAATTGAACCAGATCCCGGCAGAGTGGGGCGGAGCTGGGCGGTTTTGGGGGAGCCAGAAGGGTGTTCTGCTATGTTGGAGTGGGTAGGGGACACCTCCGAGTCTTCATATATCTTCAGCCTCTGGGACTTTGCTTGATTGTGTCTAAGTGTCACTGAGGAGTGCTCTCTCTCTGTCTCCTTTCGTGAGTCTCCCCCTTCTATCTTCTATTTCTGTCTTTCTTCTGACTTAGTCTCTCTCTCTCTCTCTCTCTCTCTCTCTCTCTCTCTCTCTCTCTCTCTCTCTCTCTCTCTCTCTCTGGCTCGGTCTGGCTCTCTGTCCCCTGCACATGGCATTAGTTTCTTCCTTCCTATGATCTGTTTCCCGGAGGACTGAATATTGATCTCTCTAACTCCTCATCCTGGGAGTTAAGAGGGGGCTCAGACTGGGGTAGAACTCCTCCGCCTCCCTTCTGTTTTATCCCCCTGCTTCCTTCTCCTGGTAGCTTCCTAGGGGGGAGGGGCACACTCAGTTCTGTTCATCCCCGTTGCTCTGTCCTGTTGACAGTGAAGGATGCTTTTGCATTGCAAACGCCCCTCGTGCCCCGTTCACTGTTCCCATGGGAGCCCCTCTGATCTTTAGTCTGTGGTACTCCCCTCAATTTCACCCACCCATCTCCCTCTTCTTCCCTTCATGTTGTTACAACGTCGTGGCCAGTCCCTTTTGCATCCACAATAACTACTCCCCTCCCCACCAAAAAAGAACTTTGCTCCCCAAAGCTGCAGCTGTGGGATGTAAGGGAGTGAGGACACCAGTTCCCTCAGCCCAGGGCATGGCCAACCCCAGGTCAGGGAACATCTTAGGACTTGTAGTCCTTTGCAACATGGTGTCTTCTTCTGTGTCTGTGACATCGAGTGTTATTATTTGGGTATATCTTGGTGTGTCTGGGCAGTGAAGAGAAACTTAAGTGTGTTGCTGACATACGGGTGCAGATGTATTCTCCCAAGGGTGGGTGTGTCCCTGTGTGGTTGCTTTCAGATGGACATGTGTCCAACATTGCATCTGCAGTTGTATGTCCCTGACTATGGGTGTGTGTGTGTGTGTGTATGAAGTGAGTCTGTATGCACAGGTGTGACACAGCCTTCTGACTGTTGCCATCAGAGTGATGGAGTCACTGAAATCATAAGTCAAATTCACCTATCCATCCGAGTGGGAGTCTGCGTGAGTGCCTGTGTTGCTGTGTGAAAGTTTGTGTGTGCAAACACATGTGCGGGGTGTGTAACAATGTCTTTGAGCTATGATTTTTGTTTATGCTTCGTACATTTAGTGTGTGTGCTTGTTCACGCATGCATGCCATAGCACACATGTGAAGATCAGAGGACAGCTTGCAGGAGTCACTTCTCTCCTCCACCATCTGGGTCCTAGGATCAAACTCAGGTCACCAGGTTGGTGACAAGTGACTTAACCCAGCCTTGAATTATGATTTTGTGTGTTCATACATTAAATTTTTATATGTTTATGTTTATATATACTTATGTTTATGGATGCCTGGCTGGTATACACGCGTGTTGCTTTTTGTATATTATGTTTCTATAAGTGTGGGGGAATGTGTTTGTGGACCCAGACAGACATGGTCCCTTGTAGCTAACAGTACCTTGGTGTAGAGTTCCCCATGCCTATCTGCTGAGGCCCCCCAATTCTCTCATCCTCACCCAGCCCTTTCTCCACCTGTCCTGCATTCTTCCCATGACTTCCCAAAGTGCTCTGCAGGTGGCTGAAGGTGTTAGGGTGACACCTGGGAGGTGGCTGTGACATGAGGATGCACAGCAAGGGTCTTGGAGCAGGGGGACTGACTGCTGTAATCCTAGCAATTGGGAGAGTGAGGCAGGAGAGTAGCCACAAGTTTCAGGTCAGCCAGGCCATAGTGTGCCTCTTTCTCAAAAAAGGGGGAGTTAGAGGGTTAACTTAGCATTAAGAGCCCTGGCTGCTCTTGCAGAGGACCCCAGTTCCCAGCACCCATAATGGTGGCTCACATCTGTAATTCCAATTCCAGGACCACCGATGGCTGCTTCTGGTCCCCGAAGTCACTAGATATGTGGTACATAGATATACATGTAGGCAAAAATCCATACACATACAAAAATGAAAGAAGAAAAACAAGTTTTTTTAGGTCTATGTAGAATCTAGACTCTAACTCTGGCCAATGGCAACAGCATCCCAGGCTAATGCCCCTAAGAAAGTCAGTGACAAATTCTATCTTAGAATCATGGGCGACAGAGCCCCCTTCAGAGCCCTATCCATCATCCATCCACCCACCCATTATTCTAGCCACTCATCTACTCTCCTATCCCTCCATCTGTCTTTCCTCCCATTCATTCATTCATTCATTCATTCAGCTAGCCAGCTTGCCATCTTTCCTTTCATTCACCTAGAAGCCATCTGTCCTTCCATCCACCTACCTTTCCTTCCTTTCATCCATGTGTCCATTCACTCATCTTTTCATCCACCCATCCTTTCATTTCTCCATCCATTCCTTCACCCTTGCACCTGTCTCCATCCATCCATCCATACACCCATCCATCCATCCACCCACCCATCCACCCACCCATCCATCCATCCATCAACTCATCAACCCACCCATCCACCCACCCATTCATCCATCCACTCATCCATCCACTCATCCATCCACTCATCCATCCATCCATCCATCCATCCATCCATCCATCCATCCACCCATCCATCCACCCATCTATCCATCCATCCATCCATCCATCCATCCATCCATCCACCCACCCATCCATCCATTCATCCACTCATCTATCCACCCACCCATCCACTCGCCCATCCATCCATCCATCCATCATCCTGGCATGGATTCACCCTTCCTTCCATGCATACATATATACGTATAACTCCATGCATACACCAATCCCTCTTTCCGTCCATTATCCACCATCCCACCCTCTGTCAGTCCACTATCCAAAAATCTGTACTTTCAACATCCCTATCTCTATTCATCCATTAATTCGTTTCCTAGACATTTAATTTACTTAACAAAACTACCCACTACCCCTTCTATGCCAAATATGTATACACTGAAACAAATCTTCCTGCCCTGGATCTTTCAGAACAGATGCTCTGTCAGTGCTAGGATTTTGAGTTGGATGTGCATAACTTTTAATTCTGGCCCTGCAACTTACTGAACCATGTGACTTTGGGGCAACTCACTGAATCTTTCTGAACACCAGTTTTCTTATTAGGTAAGGAGAATTCAGAGTCTCTACTAGATGATAATGCCCATGAAGGACTGGTGTTGAAATTCAGTGCTACAGTGCTTGCCTGGTGCTCAGCCTTGTGTTCAGTCCTGACCCCACAAAGGCTGCTACTGGTACCTACAAGGAAGCACTGTTTTTGCTCATTGCTGCCGCCTATGGCCTGATGCAGCAGGTTCACAATATTTGCCATGCAGCTGAATCTGTAAACATCCAAAATATTCCTGGGTGTCTATTACATCCAAGCACATAGTGAATCTAGAATGAGTGTTTTTTCATGTTTTGGGGACTGAGGAGGTGGATGAGTGGGTACAACATTTGCTTTACAAATGTGAGGACCTGAGTTTGAATCTCCTGAGCCCAGTAAAGTTGAATGCAGCCGTACATGTGTGTAACAGAAGCATTCCTATGGAGAGATGGAGACTGGAAAATTCCTGGAGTCTCAGGGGCCAGCTAGTCTGGCGTGTACAGTGGTGAATGAGAGACTGTTTCAAACAAGTTGAAGTGTAAGAACAGACACTTGAGGTGTGACCTCCACACATACAACATGGCATGCATGCTTCTACTCACACATGATTATACATACATAACATTCTTACACTCACACACAAAACCACATCAAGAGTAAATATATTTTCAAAATTTTAAGTTAATTTCATCTATAAAATATGAATAACATTTTAAAATTACATTTATTTAGTTCCTGTATGCGTGTGAAATGGGTATCTGTGTGCTATAGGGCACATGTGGAGGTCAGGGAACAAAACCAGTTCTCTTCTTCCACCATGTGGATTCTGGAGAAAGAGCTCAGGTTGTCAGGCTTAACAGCAAGCGCCTTTACCCACTGAGCCCTCTCACCAGCTCAGGTTGTTCTTACCCCACAGAACTGTGTGGACAACGAAGGTCTGACTCCCATTCCTCCATCCATCCATCCATCCATCCATCCATCACCCATCCATCACCCACCCATCCATCCATCCATCCATCCATCCATCCATCCATCTATCCATCCATCCCCTATCCATCCATCATCCATCCATACATCCATACATCACCCACCCATCCATACATACATATATACATACATACATCATCCATCCATCCATACATACATACATACATACATCATCCACCCACCCATCCATCCATACATACATACATCACCCATCCATACATACATATATACATACATACATCACCCACCCATCCATACATATATACATACATACATCATCCATCATCCATCCATCCACCCATCCATCCATCATCCATCCATCCATCCATCATCCATCCATCCATCCATCCATCCATCCATCCATCCATCCATCATCCATCCATCATCCATCCATCCATCCATCCATCCATCCATCCATCCATGCATCTTTATAACCATTACCTTTTCCTCCACTACACCTCTGTCTTTCCTCCTTCCATCTATCCATTCTTTGTCTTTTCTGTTTATCCATCCTGTCATCTTTCCATCATTGACCCCAAGGGTTGTGAAAAACAAACGGAAGACTCCCAGTAGGTGCTCAATAATGAGTTGTGAGAAAGGGGTAGAATCCCAAAGAAGGGGAGGTTAAGAGGGTAAAATCATACACTGTGGGAATTCCTAAGCAATGACTCAGAAGTTTGAGTGCTGTGCCTGGCTTAGTAAAGAGCCTCCGTGGTGTTGACAGTGAGCCCTGACGCGGGGTGGGCTTGTCCCTGAGTCTACCCTCCCCTGCCTCTCCATGATGCACAGAAGCATCATAGCCTTGTGTTCACAAAGCACCTCTGTGAGGGAAGCTGCCTCTCCTCCTTCCTCTGGCTGGCTTCCAGCCATGAACCATCCCCAGGAGATGGGAGCCTTGAGTCGAATGGCTCCTCACCTAGGGACCATAAATCCAGACTCAGACTAAAAGCTGACATCTCTGTTGTCAATGGCTGGCATCTCGGAGGACCTGGAGTGAACTACCTGCATCTTGTATGTTCTGCTCTAGCCTGCCTCCCCATGTGTGCATGCATGTGTGTCTGAGTGTGTGTATGCATGTGTGCATATGTGTGCTTGCGTGCATGCATGTGTGTGCATATGTGCGTTCATGAGCATATGAGTGTGCATGCGTGCATGCATGTGAATGTGTGTGCATGTATATGTGAGTGCATGCATGTATGTGTGAGTTGCATGAGTGTATGCATGTGTGAATGCATGTGTGTGTACTTGAGTGCATGCATGTATGTGCATGTGTGTGCACGAGTGTGTGAGTGTAAACCAGTAGTCATCCTTAGATGTTATTCCCCAGGTGCAATGAACCTTGTTGTGTTTATTTATTACGTTTTAATTTTTTTGTCTATGTTAATGATGTATGTGTTGAGGTCACAGGACAACTTGCAGCAGTCAGCTTCCTCCTTCACCATGTGGAGCCTAAGGATTGGACTCAGTTTGTCAGACTTGCCTGGAATTTCACTGTCCCATTCCCCCTTCGGAAGAGCTGAAGGACAGAGGGGTATCAGTGAAAGAGTTATATTTGGCTAAGACCCTTTGCCCCCAAGAAGAAAAGGGAGGGTCTAAGCAGGAGCCAGCAGAAGGTTCTTTGAGTACTGATGATGCCCGTGCCCGGTGCCAATGGGTTTTTTGTTGTTGTTGTTGTTGTTGTTGTTGTTATTATTATTATTTTTTTTTTGTGACAGTTTCACAGGAGGAAGAAGTACCAAAAGCCAGTCTAGGGCGGTCCTGTAATGCCATGGTAACTAGCGTTCCCAGCACTCAGCCACTGAGCAGAGACCAGGTTTATTTCTTTCTTCTGAGATGTCTCTGTCTTATGCTGGCTGTGATGGGAGGTCTCTGTCCCAGGTGTTCTCCTGGAACCCAAAATGATGGAGGCTCTCCAGTCACACCACCATGGAAGCAGGACTCAGAGGTGACACAGCAAGACTCCCAACAGCCCCTAAAGCATTTTCCTCATATGGCATAGAATGCTATTGCTCATAGTACCCTGGTCCAAGGGAGTCTCGGGGCTCGTGACTGGGAGAAGCTAAGGGGTATGCAGGCTCGGCTACGGACTCACTCGCTCAACCCAATGAGAATACTTAGGAGTAAGGGCTGCAGTTGGGCCTGGGACTTAGGGTAGCATGCTTGCCTCATCCACACAAAACTCCAGGTTTCATCTCCCACACAGATTAAACTGGGCATGATAGCACATGACTGGAATCTCAGCACCCAGAGGTGGAGGCAAGAGGATCAGAAGTTCAAGATCACCCTCAGCTATACAGCAATTTTTTTTGTTTTGATTTTTTTTCTTTTTTGAGACAAGGTTTCTCTATGAAACAGTCCCGGCTATTCTGGAACTCACTTTGTAGACCACACTGGCCTTGAACTTACAGAGACTCACCTGCCTCTACCTCCTGAGTGCTGGGATTAAAGATGTGCACCACCACCACCCGACGCTATATATCAAGTTTAAGACTAGCCTGACCTACATGAGACTCTGTTCAAAAGGTAGGAGGGAAGAAAAGAAGAAAGGAGATGAAGAGAAAGTCAAGTAGAGAGGAGCTTAGCTGCAAGAGAGCCCAGCACTATAGTTCTGAGCATCTCAGGCTCAGGAAGGAGGATGGATGAGGGAGAGAGGGAAGGGAGGGAGAAATTCTCCACTTAGTCACTCAGTTTTTGGGCTGAGGATGTGGTTCAATGGTAGAGCACTTTCTTAGCATGCAGAAAACATCCGATTCCATCCCCAGTACTACAACACAGACACACACTCACACATGACATTGTACTTTTCCTATGTCAGACTGACATCCTGAACAGAGCGGTAAAAGATATTTTGATAGCTCTGTGGTAGGTGGCTGGAAGTGTTATATAAAGAAACATAGAGCTATCCAATGAGATAGCTCAATGGATAAAGGCATTTGCCACCAAGCCTGATGACCCCCAGGACCTCATGGTAGAAGTAGGGAACCTATTCCTGCAAGTTGTCCTTTGACCTCCACATGAGCACAATGACGTGCACACAATATTTTTGGTTTGAGGAGCCTCTCTGATTAGACGACATTGTGCAGAAATCTGGAGGGACTGGAGGCAGAATATTGAGAGGAAAAGCATTAAGGGTAGGAGCAGCAAGAAGGTCCCGAGGCAGGAATATGCTTGCGATGTTGGAAAGACACTGAACAGGCCAGCATGACTTGAGCAAAATGGATGGGGGGGGTGAGAGGAAGTGAGCAGGGAGGCAGGAGCTACATCACATCTCTTAAACAGTTTATTTATTGTGTTTGAGTGTATGTGTGTGCCGCACTTTGTCTATAGAGTTGGATGATAACTTGAGAGTTGGTTCTCTCCTTCTACCATGTGGATCCTGAGGATTAAACTCAAGTTGTCAGGCTTGGTGGCAAATGTTTTTCACTGCTGGACCCTTTTGGCATTTAAATGATTGTTGACCGTGTAGCCCCAGGACTAAGCTAGCAGTACATAGTAAGTGTAATAAACACTCGATAGGCGACTACATGGGTGATGGAATTGTTGGGGGGCTGTGGAGGGTTCTGAGCAGGGGAGGAATGAGACTTTACCCAGGGTGAGTGGTGTCCTCTTGAGGCTTTTGCGGACACAAGGCTGGGAATCATGAGAACAGGACAAAGGGGATTACACTGTCCTAGTGGGGGATGATGGAGTTGAGCCAATGTAAATACCAAAGGGGTAGAGAGACAGGGAAATGGTGGAGTTGATCTACTTTAAGCATAGGTTGGTTCTGGGCTGCTTGATTCTGCTCAGATGTCTGAGATGTGAGAGGGTATGGGGACCAGAGGTTTTGCAGAAAGGGCTGGGACTGCCAGAGAGAAGATGAGGAAGAGCAAGGAGCACGGCTCAGTGGCAGAGCCCTGTCTGATTCCCTCAGTGAGGAGCTGGGGTGTGGCTCAGTGATAGAGCCCCTAACTAGAATCCCTCTGTGTCTTAGTCAACTATACTGGTGCTGTGAAGAGACACCAGAACCAAAGCAACTTTTAAGAGAAAACCTTTAACTAGGGGCTTACTTACAGCTTCAGAGAGTCAGTCCATGAGCATCATGATGAGAGGCTTGGTGGCGACAGGCCTGACGCTGGAGCAATAGCTCAGAGCTCACATCTGATCCCCAAGTTGCAGGCAGAGAGAACAAGATCTCCTAATCCTTCCCCAGCAGGTTCTAGCAATGGGGACCAATTATTCAACCATATGAACCCATTGTTATTCAAACCAGCACACCCAGTGAGGAGCTGGGCCATGACTCAGTGGTAGAGCCCCTGGCTAGAATGCCCCAGGGAAGGGCTGTGGGGGTGGCTCAGCAGCAGAGCAAAGGAACAGGTTGCTGGAGGGCCTGGGTTCCATTCCCAATACTATATATATATATATATATATATATATATATATATATATGATGAACATATGATGATGCACCTCTGTAATTCTAGCTCTTGAGAAGCTGAGTGGAGCATAGTAAGTTTAGAGTCAGCCTGGCTACACAGCAAGACTCTGTCTCAAGAGAGGAAGGAAGGAGGAAAGAAGGAAAGGGAAAGGGGACGGCAGGTTTGCACATTCTCCTGGGGCTCTACTATCAATTAGATCTGCAGTCTTCATGACATGACAAGGCATGTGTGCTGACAGAACTATTTCTGGAATGTTGTGTGGCAGAGGAGAGGTAATGAAACCAGCCCTGGAGTGACAGGGGTTTTCTGGAGGTGGCAATGCCTAAATTAAGTTTTTCTTGTTCTTGCCTTGCTGATTTCCATGCTGGGCAAATGCTACACCATGAACTTCCTGCTTCAGCCCCCAAATGAGTCGCGCGCGCACGCGCGCGCGCGTGTGTGTGTGTGTGTGTGTGTGTGTGTGTGTGTGTGAGAGAGAGAGAGAGAGAGAGAGGGAGAGAGAGAGAGAGAAAGGGGGAGAGAGAGAGAGAGAGAGAGAGAGAGAGAGAGAGAGAGGGAGAGAGAGAGATAATGTGTGCCTGTGTGTGTGTGCGAGAGAGAGAGAGAGAGAGAGAGAGAGAAAGAAAGAGAGAGAGAAAGAGAGAGGGAGAGAGAGAGAGAAAGAGAGAAAGGGAGAGAGAGAATGTGTGCCTCTGTGTGTGTGTGAGAGAGAGAGAGGGAGGGAGTGAGGGAGGGAGAGAGAAAGAGAGAGAGAGAGAGAGAGAGAGAGAGAGAGAGAGACTCCACAGGCTTCTGGGGATTCCTCCATCTTTACCTCCCACCACAGGAACACTCAGATTACAAAGGGACACTACTGCTTGTTGGTAGTAGTGAGCACCTTGCACCTTTAATCCCAGAGGCAGGCAGATCTCTGTGAATTTGAGGACAGCTTGGTCTACAGAGAGAGAGAGAGAGAGAGACAGAGAGACAGAGAGAGACAGAGAGACAGAGACAGAGAGAGTTTTAGGACAGCCAGGGTTACACAGAGCAGCCCTGTTTTGAAAAGCAAACAAGTAAATAGTAAATACGCGCACACACACACTGAAACAAAACAAACAAAAAATAAACGGACATTACCATGTCCAAGTTTACATGTGTTCTGGGGATTTGAACTCATGTCTTCATGCTTGTACACCAAACATCTTGACCCATATCCCTAAGCCATGAATTGAAACTTGAAATCTGGAAGCAATTACCTGAGTGAAGGGGGACCAAGAAAGAAGGCTTAGAAGTGAGGGCCACCCGCTTCCTGATGTGCACCAAGAGAATTGCAAACAGAGATTCTGGTACCTGTGAGAATCCTTAACATAAAATAAAGAACGAAAAAAAATGTTTTGAGGTGGGAAACCAGGGGGTGCACACATGTTCCATGATGATCCACATGTGGTCCCAGGACATTTCAGGAGGCATCTCTCTGCCCATACTCCTTCTTAAAGAATAAGTTTTTTGTTTGTTTGTTTTAAATTTTTCAATTATTTTATTCATTTATTTTTATTATTTTTTTATTATTATTATTATTTTTTTTTTTTTTTTGGTTTTTCGAGACAGGGTTTCTCTGTGGTTTTGGAGCCTGTCCTGGAACTAGCTCTTGTAGACCAGGCTGGCCTCGAACTCCCAGAGATCCGCCTGCCTCTGCCTCCCGAGTGCTGGGATTAAAGGCGTGCGCCACCACCGCCCGGTCATTTATTATTTTTATGAGTATGGGTGTTTTGCCTGAATGTGTTTGTTCAGCACCCATGTGCAGTGCCCATGGAGGCCACAAGAGGGTGTCGGGTACCCTGGATCTGAATCACGGATGACTGTGGGCTGCCAGGTAGGGTAGTTGGAACCAAACCCTGGTCCTCTGCCAGAGTGAGATGTGCAGGCAGGTGTGGCGGCACACGACTTAATGCCAGCCCTGGGAGACAGAGGCAGGCCGTCTGTGAGTTCTGGGCCAGTCGGGGCTACACAGTGAGACCCTGTCTTAGGAAACCAAACAAACACCCAGAAAGAGTGACAGAGCTCTTCACATTGCCCCAACTCTGCACCGACTTAAGGGAAAGTCTGAGTTTTGTTTCCTGCACTTCGTATTCCAGGCCAATTGGCCCAAGAACTCCTGGATTCCGGTCCTCACCCCTCACCTTGCTGTAGGAGAGGTGGGACTGTTCGCCTCTATTTCTGTTTTTTGGTTTTTTTTTTCTTGCTTTGTTTTTTTTTTTTAAATAATTTATTTATTTTATGTGTGAGGGTGTCAGATCCTCTGGAACTTGAGTTACAGACAGTTGTGAGCTGCCAAGCAGGTGCTGGGAATTGAACCTGGGTCCTCCAGAAGAGAAGCCAGTGCTCTTCACCTCTGAGCCATCTCTCCAGTGTCTTGTTTGCTTCCTGTGGACCCTGCAGACTGAAGCCATCAGGTTTAAGCAGCAAGCACTGTCCCACACTGAATCATCTTGCTTATGCATTTAAAACTGCACAAAATGATCTTTTCTTAGGTCTTTCTTTTCCTCTTTCCCTCCCTTCATCTCCAGGGGTCTGTGTGTTGCTTATCCTGGCCCTGGACTCTTGAACTTAAGCAATTCTCCTGCCTTAGCTTCCCAAATAGGGGCTATCAAACATGCCACTAAGCCTGGCTCCTTGGTTGTCTTTCTCCTTGTCTTCATTGTGTGCCCATTACCCAGTGTAAATACTCTGTGTGCCCATTACCCACTGTAAGTATGTTGTGAGTGTTTATTGACTAAGAGTGATCATCTCTCGGCATGTGTTTGTATTTGTCTCTTTGTGCCTGTCCTCTTTTCCCCTGTGTCTCTAATTCTGTGTGTCTCATCTGTGTCCCTGCCTTGTCTTCATGTCTGCCTTTGGTTTCTGTCTCTCATTCCTATCTCTGGATATTACTTCTATTTCGTGTGTGTGTTAGGCCTGAGTTCAATCTCCACTGTCATTCCACAGAACAACATTCAGGTTTGCTTTTTGAAAAACGACATGTATTTATTTATTGGGGAGTAGGGTGGGCTCATCCTACAAATGCACGCATGAAAGTCGGAGGACAACTTGTAGGAGATGCTTCTCTCTTTCTACCGTGAGGGACCAGGGATCAAACTCAGGTTTCTAGGCTTGATGGCAAGGGCTTCTACCCACTGAGTCATCTTGATGGCTTTTTTTTTTTTTTTTTTTGAGACAGGGTCTCCCATCTTTTACCTTGAACTTGCTGATTTGAATAGCCTGGCTAGCACTTGTCTCTACCTCCTTAGTCCCTCTGTATCTCTTTAGCGGCCATCTGTCTGTCTGTCTGTGACTGTGTCTCCCTAGGACCACAGGACCTTTATAGCAATGGAGGATGTGGGATTAGATTAGAACCCACAGCCTCCAGGCCTCCTAAGAAGCAGATGGTATGTGGCCCTGGGAAAGACTGCAGCAGAAGTCAGACCTGAGCTAAGAAAGACTAGCAAGGGTTCAGGATGTCTAGACCCCTGAGGACCGTGGCAATGGTAGCTCGGCCTGGTGGAAGCTGAGCCTCCAATTTCCCCTCCACCCTGTGCCCCTCACCCTTGACTGCATTGTTCCCAGTGCCGCCCAGCACAAGTTCCAGGATGGAGCAGCTGTCGGGCTCCAGCCGCTGAGGCTCATTTCGAACAAGGGAGATGATTGCAGGGAATGATGGGAGGAGGGAGAGGAGAGGGGAGGGTGACTGGGCCAAAGAGGAATCAGGCTTGATTGTCACTGCCGCCGCCGCTGCAGGAGGGCGGGTAGCAGGTGGGGTGGCGTGTGCCCAGGAGATGAGGAGGCCAGGCGAGCAAGGCAGGAAAAGGCAGAGGGACATTTGTCTGCCCAGCCCGCTGGTCCATCTGTCCCCACTTCTGGTCCTCCCTCTTGTGCAGTTTCTCTGCCTGTGTCTCTCCCTGTGATTCAAAGAGGAATCTCTCTCTTACTGGTCCTCACCTTCCTGCTGCTACCCCTCTGTCTGTGTCTCTCTACCTGGATTTCCGCATATCTCTGAGCCTGACCCCGCCTTGTTCTGGACACCACTGTCCTAACCAGAAGCAATGGCCAACGTGCAAGGCGGCGTCTTTCTTATTTCTGCCATACACCAGCACTCCAGACACATAGACAGCACGATTTCCCAGGAAACCGATGAACCATGACCTTCAATAGAGGGATATTTGCAGAGATATCTCAATTAGGACTAATTAATTAAGCGAGCCACTTGGCCTGCCCTCTCCCCAACCCCGCAGTCCTTGCAGCCTCTTGGGAGGAACCAGCCAGTGAGTGCTTGGCAGAGAGTCCAGCTCTGACTGCCTAGATGTCTGATCTATCACAGCCTTCTCCTAGCTACCTCATCAAACCATCCAGAAAGACACCGAGGCACAGGCCTTTAGTCCCCCAGCCAGAAGGCAGAGGCAGGAGGGATCTCAGTGAGTTCCAGGCTAGCGTGGTCTACACAGTGAGTTCTAAGTCAGTCAGGGCTACACAGTGAGACCCTGTCTAAAAATTAAAAACAGAAACACACAGAAAGGCCAAGTGGTCAGGGAAGGATGCCTGACCCATCACCCCGCAGAATATACAGAAGTGAAATGTGATATCATGTGCTTGCTATGTGGGAGGCTCTGGGACAAGCCAAAGTGCTCAGAATCTGTCACTCCTTTGGGGAATGTCCACGTAACCAGGCATGTCAGTGTGCTGGGATGCAGCCGGTGTAGGGAGCCCCCCGAGGAAGTGGGCCGTGCTCTGTGAGTTCCCTGTGTTGCTCTGAGACAAGAGGCCCATGTAACCCTGGGGGCTCTGCAACTGCAACCAAAGAGGCGCTTGAGTTCAGCGTCTGCCTCTGGAGTGGCTGGGCAGTAGGCCATGTGCCCACCTTCCCATGGTGGTAGAGCCCAGAGCTTCTGGTGTACAAGGTCACTTCCCTCTCCACTGAGGTGTATCGCCAGTTTGCTGCAAATTTCTGTGCTTGCAGGTAAAGTATCTCCCATCAAGGGCATAACAGGGCAGGCAGAGCTATGGCACCATCGACAGCTTCCAGAAGATCCAGCAAGTGGTGCCAACTAAACACATTAGATAAATCCCACAGCATGTGCCCTGCCCTCCCCTCACTGGGAGCCAGGAGAGTCAAGCGACAGTTGTTTTTCCTGTTTCTTGTGTGTGGTGTATATGCATGCGTTTGTGTGTGTGTGTGCATGTGCATGCGCTCGCATGGCATATGCACAAATGCTTGCACATGTAGAGAACAGAGGACAACTGGCAGGAGTCAGGCTCTCTTCTTCTACCGTGTAGACTGAACGCAGGGCATCGGGCTTGGCAGACGGTGCCTTTACTCACTGAGTTATCCTGCTGGCCCACTTTAGGTAACTTCTTAGCACAGTATCTCCCTGAGGCTTTGCACTGCACACACAAGACTTACCAGATCAGAGAGTAAATACCCTTCTTGGTTTTAATTTCTAGCTATAAAGCCTTTAGAATACCCAATTCAGGACCAGGGCTCTTGGCATTAGACTAAAGAAATGATTGTGTTTTCAGGTAAGTCAGACCTTATGACACATCCTTCATGTGAGGACCAAAGATGTCACTCAGCCATCACTCTAACAAACAGGGCCCAGGACCTCAGTGTGGCGCCACCAGGGATCCTAAGATGTGTCAATTAGCACAGTAACTGAAAAGTTTGGGAACCATAAACATTCTTTTTTAAACCCCTAATTTCTTTTTCTCGTGTGTGTGTGTGTGTGTGTGTGTGTGTGTGAGAGAGAGAGAGAGAGAGAGAGAGAGAGAGAGAGAGAGAGAGAGAGAGAGAGAGAGAGAGAGAGAGAGAGAGAGCGCACCCAGGTGCAAGTGCATGAAGAGGACTGTAGTTGATGTCAGAATCATCCTCCATCCCTATTCCACTGTATCTATTGAGGCAGGGTCTCTTAATCAAACCCAGAGTTCACTAGCCAGCCTGCTTTGGGGATCCCTTGCCTCTGGCTTCCAAGTTTGGAATCACAGGTGGGCGGCCACCCAAGCAGTGTTTAGGTGTATTCTGGGGCTCCGGCTCTAGCCCTAACACTTGCTGCTGAGCCTTTAGCAGCTGAGCCTCCTCATGAACAGCTCTTGATATGTATCATGTCTACCGGTCAGCTCCTGCTGAGGCATATGGTCGCGGAGCTGACGTCTGAGAGAGTGCTCTGCCTGTTCCAGGAGTGACTGCACTGCTAATGAGCTAGTTAGCAGCCCAAGAGGTCAGGCGACACTGTATCTACAGATGTCATTTCCCAGTGTGAGATGTGGAAACCATCTTTCAGTGATGGGCTGTGACTTGAAGTATAGTCCAAATAAATCCTTTCTCCCAAGTTCACTTGGTCAGTTTGTTAACACTGGTCATGGGCATGGAAAGAGGGGTGTGGCACACCACGGCCTTGTAATCTCAGAATCAGGAGGTAGCAGAAGGAAGGTAACGAATTCAAGGCCAGCCTCAGCTACACAGCACATTCCGAAGGCTGGGGCTGGTGATGCGGCTCTGAGTTCCATCCTCAGCATGGGAAAAACTGACCGGCAGCACATGCTTGTGACGGAAGCATGTTGGAGGATCAGGGGGTTGAGATCAGCCTCTCTTACGTAATGAGTTTGAGGCCAGCCAGAGCTACTCAAGGCCAAGTCTCAACCTTTTCCCAATGATTTTCTATTAACAGTGTGTTTATCTGACTGCAGCTCCATCCCATGTCAAGGAGTGTCTGTGAGAACAGAAGGCTCATGAACAGAGAACTACAAACAGCTTCAAGTATCCTCACACACATCCACTATGGAGTCTCACTGCTCTGTACACAGGCCCACGACTGCTCACACATGTGTCCAACTGCTGTAGATATGTCTGGAATGAGTCATGCTGTATCCAAGCATGCAGCTCCTCCCGTCCCATTCCCTGACCGTCCTCTGCAGGTCCCTAACACCATGCCTCTTTCGTTGCCTGCCCACAGCTCTGGATTTCTGCAGATCCAATTCATATGGATCTTCAGCTTCATAGCCCTATAGCTTACATGTGTGCGCTAGGATATGTGGGGCACACATGTAAAATCCAGAGGTCAACTGCAGGTGTCTTCCTCTATCAGTCCTAATCATCATCATCATCATCATATCATATTACCATCATCATACCACTAATCATCATCTGCATATCATCATTACATATCATCATCATGGGACCATTATATCACATCACATCATCATCACTACCACCACCACTACCACTGCCACCATCATATCATATCATATCATATCATATCATATCATATCATATCATCATATCATATCATATCATCATCAACATCGCCATGCCGTCATTGTCACCACCACCACCACCACCATCATCATCATCATCATGGACACAAGGTTTTGCTATGTGGCCCTGGCTGGCCTGGAACTCACTGTGTAGACCAGGCTGGTCTTAAATGTATCTGTTTCTGCCTTTTGAGAGCTGGGATAAAGGTTGTGTGCCACCATGGACAGACCCACCTTACTTTTTGAGGCAGTCTCTCACTGAACTTAGAACTCATCTTTTGAGTAGACTGAGCAGCTAGTGAGCCCCAGGATCCTCCTGTCTCTGCCTCGCCGTAACGGAGGTTATAAAGGCACACCTCCACATCCGGCTTTTCCATGGGGGCTGGGGATTTGATCTCAGCACCTCACGCTTGCACAGCAAGCACTTGCCCCTGGGCCTGCAGCTTTAACCGTCGCGACTCTGTGCCCCAAGTCCCTCTCCTCACCCGGACACATCAGCACACACATTAGTTACTTTTCTTCTTGCAGGAACTACATTCCTGCCAAAAAAGCAATTTTGGGGAAATAGGTGCTTATTTTGTTTTTCTGTTCTGTGATAAAATGTGCTAACAAAAGCAACTTCATGGAGAAAGGGTTTCTTTTGATGTGCGGTTCCTGTACACAATCCATCATAACAGGGAAGTTGTGGCCCCAGTGGCTGGAAGCAGCTGGTCACGTGTCCACGGTCAAGAGGCAGAGTCATGAGGGAGTGTGTGTTGCTGTTCTTTCTACTCTCCCCACGCTCACATCTCAAATCCCAGCCTGGAAGTGACCCCACACAGCGGACGGGGGGCTTCCCACCACAGTTAATGCAATCAGGATAATCCCGCATAGATATGGCTTTTCTCCAGAAGGTTCTAGATTGTGTCATTGGCGGTTACCACGAGCTATCCCAAAGCCTTATTTTGGCTGCATGTTTGAGAGGCTAAAGCTCGCATGGTGGGGTCGACATGGCTGTAGGAGAGTGAGGTGCTGGTCACGCTGAATCCCTGAAGTAAGAGAGGAGACATTGATTACAAAATCTTGAAGTCTGGGCTGGGGAGATAGCTCACTTAGTCCAGAGCTTCACAGACATGGCATGAGTACCCGAGTTCTGTCCCCACAACCCATGTAAAATGTCAGCTGTGGTAGCTTGTGCTTCTAGTCCCCATGCTGGGGAAGCAAGGCCGATCCCTGGGGCTTGCTAGCCAACCAGCCTAGCCTGTTTTGTGAGAGACACTGTCCCTGAAAATCAAGGTAGATGGCACCCGAGGAACAACACCTGAGGCTGACCTCTGGCCTCTACAACCCTCAGGTCTTAAGATGCTCTGAAGTTGATTCTGCCAGATTCCGATCAAGCACAAACCCTGGACAGGTAGATAAGGGCTGAGCATGCATCTAAAGCTAGACCCCAGATTCTTGGAACTTAGACCAGAAACACACCCGAGTTTCCACAGATCACAGCAGTGCTGTAACCAGGCAACCCAGATCCTGGGATACACCAGGGTGTAACTGAGTGCTGGCATAGACCAGGGTGGACCTGGGGCTTGAGATAGACCATGTTTGAAGTAAGTTTTGGCACAGACTGGGTGGGAGCTGAGTGCCAGCTTTCTAGTTAGTTGCCTATCCGCTGCCGTGATGAACCGGGTGTGGTGGGTGTGGGTGGGTGTCTCTTTGACTTAACACTTCCAGGTCACAGTTCATCATTGAGAGACCTTAGGGCAGAGATTCAAGCAGGAATTTGAGGTAGAAACCAATGAGGAAAGCTGTTGCCCAGGCCCACCTGCCCAGGGGAGCACCAGGCACAATGGACTGGGTGCCCAGGCTCACCTGCCCAGGGATGGTGCCGCCCACAGTGGGCTGGGTGCCCAGGCTCACCTGCCCAGACATAGCACTGCCCACAGTGGGCTGGGCCTCTTACATCAGTCATCAATCAGAGTCACCCACAGGCCAGGTGAGACCCCTCCGATGACTGTGTCAGGCTGACAGTGGAGGAGAGCTAAAACACAGGGCTAACTCACATCCTAAACTAGACCAGAGCAGAACTCGATGGATAGACCAGAAAATGTGTTTATGTGGGGAAGTTGATGGGGCCCATGTTTCCCCTACCTACTTGTTGACCCATTTCTTACAAACTGTTGAGCGTTTGATTTTTTTTTACTGTTGTTTGTTTGAGGCAGGGTTATCACATCACCCGGTTCATCCTCAAACTATCTATGTAGCCCAGGCCGGCCTTGAGCTCCATACCCTCCTGCCTCCATTGTCTTTTTTTTTTTTTTAATTGGTTTTCCTGAGACAAGGTTTTCTATATAACAGTCCTGACTGTCCTGGAACGCACTCCGTAGACCAGGCTGGCCTCGAACTCACAGAGATCCACCTGCCTCTGCCCCGCAAGAGCTGGGATCAAAGGTGTGTGCCATCACTGCCTGGCCTGCCTCCATCTTCTAAATGCTGAGGTGATGGGTGTTTGCCGCTAGGTCTGGCTTGGAACCACATTTATATCACTGTGTGCAAACACACACACCCTGGCTCTTGTAGTTTGGATATAAAATGCCTCCCACCAAAGACTCACAGCAGGAGGGGCTACTGAGTAATCATCGGTGGTGGGGGTGCTAGCCCCACCCCCAGCCATGCTCACAGCTGGCCAGTAGATGGGGCCTGCTGGGAGGAAGCAGTCTCTGGGGATGTGCCTAGAAGTGACTCTCCTGTCTCTGGTGCCTTCCTCTCTTTCTTGATTCCTGGCTGCCGTGAAGTTAGCAGCTCTCCTGTGGCACACAGTCCCACTGCCATGATGTCTAATCTTATCTCAGACCCAAAGCAATGGGCTGAAATCTCTTAGGCCATGAGGCAAAACAATCTTTTCTCCTCTAGTTGGTTTTCTTTCAGTGTGTGTGTGTGCACGCACATGTGTGTGCGTGCACACACACTCTGTCATTCTTACACAGGCCATGGCACACGCACACCAGAGGGCACAGGACGACACTGGCTGTAGGTCCACCCTGTTTGAGAAGGGCTCTCTTTGGTTGTTCACAATATATATCAGGCTGGCTGGGATCTCCTGTCTCCACCTCCCACCTCGTTATAGAAGCTCTGGGATTACAGATGTTACCACTGTATCCAGTTGTATGTGGTTTCTGGGGATTTGAACTCAGGTCCTCATGGTTGCACGTCAGGCACTTACCCACTGAGTCAACTCGGCCCCAGCTCACCAACGTGTGACGTTTTCTTCTACAACTCACTTCTGCACGCTCAGCATTGGCTGAGGGAAGGCACATGGCCACTGCGGGCGAGTGTATCCTACCAGGCATCCATGAGAAAAGGGGTTCAGTTTGTTTTGAAATTTTTATACTTCTGTGGGCAACAAACATACCGTGGGAGGTGCACGTGGAAGGCAGAGGACAGCGTGGGGGAGTCAGTTCTCTCCCTTCTCCATGTGGGTCCTGGAAATGGTAGGTCATTAGGCCTGGGGACAAACACCTTTCCCCCTGAGCCATCTCACTGGCTGGAAGATTTGCCCACAGTTTGGTGTCTTCCCAGTCTCTCGCACATGCGTAGTCATGTCACGCACTTACACACACCATCCACATGCATGCTTTATTTTTTCGTAGTCTTTATTTATTCTGTGTTTCTGCATACACATGGTGTGTGCACTCGCACATGTGTGCACGCTTGCACACGCCAGGGCCTAGGACGTTAGAGAATGACTTGGGAGAGTTGATTTTCCCCTTCCACCAAGTGTCTTTTCCCATCTTGGGCCATGTTGCTAGATCCCGTCTCAGTATATGACCCCTTCCTTCCCACGCCTGGGATAAAGCTGGAAGTCATACATACCTCCCTGTGTGGATCCTTGCTTGTCTGTGACTAGGGACCCCAGGGTAGCAAGATTCCCACCTGGAGCTTCAGCTCGAGTTGAGAAAACAGTGTGGATGCCTTCTTTGCCCCCGAGTGGGCGGTAGTTTTCCACAGTCACCACAGAAGAATAAAGCCAGATGCTGGAAGAACTCCATCCTGGCACCAGCTTTCTCCGTCTTGCCAGCTGTGGCTTGGAAGGACAGCAAGGCGAGAAAAAAACCCAAAGCCCCCCCTCCCCCGTTCTCCCCACTGATTCTCCTGCCTGATGCCACCAGGGACCCTCTCCTTGCCCTCTCTCTGCCAGCTCCCTCCTCCTCCCAACTACTCAGATATTCCAAGGCAGGAAACTCATGAATATTTATAAGGTCCTGGCAGTGAGGGAGATAAAAAAAAAAAAAAACATTTGAAATTTATGAAGCTGGATCCATCTATAAATAACAGGCCCGTGGCTGGTGGGGTACCTCCCTCACCCACTGAGGGTGTCAAGTTCAGTACCAGATCTAGTGGCGCCTCCCAGAGCTGCCCCTCCATGAACACACGTGTCTATAAACAGAGCTCCACTGTGAATACACGGTTCTGTATGCATGTAGGTGTATGTGGTGTATACACGTGTGTATAGGAGTGTACACATCCACATCCACACAGAGGCCAGAGAAGAACACTGGTGGTCCCTCTCGTCCTGGAAAGAGACGGGGGCTAGGCTGGCAGTCGATACACCCCGAGGTCCTCCGGTCTCTGTTTCCCACAGCACTGCAGTTACAGCCCAATGCCCAATTTCTACAGGGGTGTTTAGGATTAGAACTCAGGTCCTTATACTTGTACAGCAAAAGCCCTTATCCTCTGATCCTTCTCCCTGACCCTTGGACACACAGTTTAGCATTCTTCTGTTCATGGCATACATGGGTTCATATTCAGATGAATAAAGAGACATGCATTCACACCCACCAGAGTCTGCCTCCCTTGCCCACACTCATGTAAACACCCAGCTGTTCAGAGTGAACCAGAATCTGTCTCCTCTGTTCACACATGAGCAAAGGCATTCACTCACACTCACACTCACTCACACTCACTCACTCTGGCACACACTGTAGAAAAGCCATACCCCAGCTCATGAGCCCCTTCCTGACTCATGACCCAAATCCAGAGTCCTCTGGGCCTCATTTTTTCCATCTGCATATAAGACATGCTGGGAGTCTTATCTCTTACAGGTGGTTCTTAGAGTGTGTGTGTGTGTGTGTGTAATGAGGGGAGGAAACCAGAGCCTCTTGCCTGCTAAGTAAAGTCTTTAGCTCAGCCACCCCACAAACTCTTTATTTTTTAAATATGTACAGTAGAAGCTGGGAACATGGCTTAGTCATAGAGCCCCTGCCTAGAATCCCCCAGTGAGGGGCTGGGTTGTGGCTCAGTAGTAGAGCCCCTGCCCAGAGTCCCCCAGTGAAGGGCTGGGGTGTGGCTCAGTGGTAGAGCCCCTGCCTAGAGTCCCCCAGTGAGGCGCTGAGACATGGCTTAGGGGTAGAGCCCCTGCCTAGAATCCCCCAGTGAGGGGCTGGGACGTGGCTCAGGGGTAGAGGCCCTGCCTAGAATCCCCCAGTGAGGGGCTGGGATGTGGCTCAGGGGTAGAGCTCTGGCCTATTTTGCTCAAGGTCCTGAGTTTCATCCCCAGTACTACCAATGAAACAAAAAACAAGGCATGGTGTTACACACCTGTAATCTCAGGAGAGGTGGAGGCAGGAGTATCAGACACTCGAGGTCAGTCTTAGCTTCACAGAGTTGGAGGTCATCTTGAGACTCTGTTCCAAAATAAATGAATAAGATAAAGTCCATGGGTGGGGAGTGCTTTCCATGACAGCCTGTGAGCTTAATTTCCTGGAGTCCACTTAGAGCCTTCCTAGGACCAGGGCTGGGAGGCAGAGACAAGAGGGGCAATCTGTGAGCTCCAAGTTCTGTGAGAGACTCTGCCTCAAAATAAAAAAATCCTAAGGCAGAGGTCAACCTTTTCATAGCCTTTCACAGGGGTGGCCTAAGAAAACACAGATATTTGTATAACAATTCATAACAGCAGCAAAATTACAGCTATGAAGTAGCAGCAAAGATACCTTTATGCTTGGGGTCACCACAACATGAGGCTCTGTATTAAAGGCCACAGCAGTAGGAAGGGTGAGAACCACTGGTCTGGACAAACTGGGCACTCACTGACCACCCGTCACCTGCTGCCGGGAGCTGAGGGTGTCTTCCAGTCATCTCCAGAGTGATGCTCCCCAAGCTGAGGCCATGGATATGGAGGTCACAGCTGTGTGGGGTTCAGGCAGAAACCCAAGAACAGCTCCTAACTTCCTGGGCCCTACCAAGGAGAGTCATAGGGCCACTAAGCATTTGAGCAATCCCAGCGTACTTGCCTGACACTAGTCCCGGTGGTTCTCAGTTCCCTGGGGCTGAAAATCAGGCCAACTTGCTCTGAGCGGCTCAGGACACAGCTGGGGGCCCTTTGGGGTTCATTAACTCACTGCAGGAGATGACTTCTGCCTCCCTGATCTGCCTGGGGATTTCAAAGGGGAGCCTGAGGAAGAGACACCTTGAACAAAGCCAAGGAGAGCTCTTTCAGTTCGTTCGCCCCTAGTGGGAGGCATCGCCACTGCTCTTGCTTTGGAGGTGGGAAAAGTGTGGCCCAGAGAGGTTAAATCACTTGCGCAAGGTCACACAGCAGAAAGTGGAGGAGCCAGGTTCTGAACTCAAGTAAGCTGACTCTGGGGTTTGTGTTTCTTTTTTTTTTTTTTTAATATATATTTTATTTTTTTTTTAAATATTTATTTATTATGTATACAATATTCTGTCTGTGTGTATGTCTGCAGGCCAGAGGAGGGCACCAGACCTCATTACCGATGGTTGTGAGCCACCATGTGGTTGCTGGGAATTGAACTCAGGACCTTTGGAAGAGCAGGCAATGCTCTTAACCACTGAGCCATCTCTCCAGCCCCCGGGTTTGTGTTTCTAAGTTGCACTAACTTAGAGCTAGCCACCCTTTCAAAACTGGGCATGGCAACTCGTGCCTTTAATACTCTGGAGGCCGAAGCAGACATTTAGCTGAGAGTTTGAGGGCAGCCCAAGCTATATAAATAGTGAGATCCTATCTCAAAAAGCACAGGGGTGGGGTAGTTTGTGCGTCCACTCTGAGAGGAGAGAGGAAGTTGTCAGAGCAGGACAGACAGGTGGAAGGAGAGCAGAAAAGGTCCCTGAGAACCTTCGAAAGCAGGCATGCCTCAGTTCCTTTGTGCTCCTGGGGCCTGCCGGCTCTGTCCAGCATGTGAGGAAGGACGGAGGGATGGGAACGGAGAGAAGGAATAAAAGAGAAGGTAGGGAGAGATCATGAAGGCTGAGAGGAAGCGGGAAGGCAAGGCAAAGAGGTGGCTCAGTGGGGAAGGGAAGACTGGCCGCGCAGCCAGGAGATCCTGAGTTCAGATCCCCGGACTCACATAAAGACTAATGTTAGCAACACCTGCAATGCGAGGGCTCTTGTGTGGAGGTGGGGTAGAGGCAGGAGGATTCCTGGACACGTATGGCCAGCTAGCCGGGTGTACGCCCTCATCTGTCCTTGGAAATGAGAGGGGGCTCCTGGAGGTGCTGACGTTTTTACTTCAGCTTGGAAGGGTTCCATGAACTAGGAGGATTTCAGGCTGGATGGTAGGAGGGCAGCAAGTGGAGCCCAGCCTCTCTATAGTTCCTCAGCCCCGTGCGCTGCCACTTGGCATAGAAGGAATCAGCACTGCCTCAGGGTTCTCTCTTTCTGGAAATACTGTGCAGATAATTATGTATCACTACCAGGTGCTAAGAGGTGTTTTAGACATGGGGGAAGTGACAGGGACAGGATGTTCCTGTCCTTGGCTACTTCCGTCCTGGTTAACTGTGTTACTCTTTCATGATTGTAATGAAATGCCTGAGGTTGAATAACTTCATAAAACAGAAAGGTCACAAAAAAAAAAAAAAAAAAAAAAAAAAAAACCAGAAAGGTCACAATGCAAGAAGTTCTAGGGTATGGGCTGAGCTCAGATGAGGACTCTGAGGTGAACACTCATCTACACAGATGCCCACCACGGAGCCCCCTCTTCTAAGATCACCTCTTACCAGAACCTTCTGGGGAGACTAAACAGGACGGGACATCCCTCCCCAGAATTACCATAATATCCTGGGTCGTGACCTCTTACTATCCCCCATCTCTTAAGGGACCCCCACCTCTTATGTCGCTATACTGGGAACCCAGAAACTTTTGGGGAAGAAGCCACATCTAAACTAGAGCATGGTTCATCTCCTACACTCACCAAGTGTGACGATAAAGATTCCACCATGACAAGGGCCGGCAAGAAGGACACTAAGAAGGTCTGGGGCTGCTAAGATGGTGGGAGGAGAGAACCAAGTCTATAAATTGTCTTCTGATCTCCACAGGCAAGATGTGGCATATGTGATGGCACCCAGAGGCAGTGTGTGTGTTCACACACAAAACAATCAAATAATTGTAATTCAATCACAATAAAATACTTGTTTCAAAGATCTGCATTCAGGGAGCCCTTAAGGAGGGCTCCTCAGAGGTGGTGGCTTTTCAGCTTTGGTCTTCACTATGGACCAGAAGGATGGAGCCTGCAGAGATGGGTCAGCAGCTAAGACTGCTTGCTGATCTTGCTTAGGACCCAAGTTTGGTTTCCAGCACCTACAACTGTCTATAACTCCAGTTCTGATGTATCCAATGCCCTCTTCTGGCCTCCACAGGCACCTGCGCTCATGGGGCATACACTTACACAGACACATATACATATAAGTAAAAAGAAAATAAATGTTTTTTAAAAATTGAACTGCAGGGTGTGGTGGCACACACCTTTAATCCTAGCACTCAGGAGGCATAGGCAGGCAGATCTCTGAGTTTGAGGCCAGTCTGATCAACGTAGTGAGTTCCAGGACAGCCAGGGCTACATAGAAAGGCCTTGTCTCAGTCAGGTGGTGATGGCGCATGCTTTTAATCCCAGCACTCAGGAGGTAGAGGCAGGTGGTTCTCTGTGAGTTCGAAGACAGCCTGGTCTACAAGAGTGAGTTCCAGGACAGCCAGGGCTGTTACATAGAGAATCCTTGTCTTGAAAAACAAAACACACACACACACACACACACACAAAAAAAAAACAAAGCAAAACCAAAAGACTTTGTCTCAAAAGAACAAAATAAACAAAAGAACAAAAACATAGAACATTATCCTCCCTCCTTCCAAATCTTGAGTCTTGTTTGGGGTGTCTAAACAAGGGTGAATGTCCCACAGGGGGTGACTTGCTTGGGACAACTGTGGAGGGCAGGAATCTGGGTTGTCAGTCCCGAGTGTGGGCTGCGTATCTGGTGCCCACGCCAGACCCTTTCCCGTGCAGCTCTGTAGAGTAGACCATTTCCCAAGTGCCCTTGCTCCCTGGCTTTCCACTTGCTTCTGGCAAGGGAAGGCTGCGGAGGGAGTTTGCAGGCTGGGGACAGGGGAACCAACCGGGAGGGGCTGTATGCCCTCCCCTCCCTCTCTAGCGGAGTCTCCCACTTCCCAGTGTCCTGAACAGTGGCTCCACCTTTTGGACTCTGGCTACACCATCTTAGGTTTACTGTTTCTATGACAACGCACCATGACTAAGCAGGCTGGGGAGGAAAGGGTTTATCAGACTTCCACATCACCGTCACGGGACGTCAGGACAGGAACTCAAGCAAGGCAGGAGCTGGAGGCAGGAGCTGATGCAGAGGCCATGGAGGAGAGCTGCTCACTAACTTGCTTCTCATTGCTTGTTCAGTCTGCTTTCTTGAACCCAGCACCACCAGCCCAGGGATGGCACCAGCCACAGTGGGCTGGGCCCTCCCCCGTCAATCACTAATTAAGTGATTGCCTACAGACAGATATCCCCCTCCCCTTTGAGACAGGGTTTCTCTCTTAGCTTTTGGAGCCTGTCCTGGAACTTGCTCTATACACCAGGCTGGCCTTGAGCTCACAGAGATCCTCTTGCCTCTGCCTCCCAAGTGCTGGGATTAAAAGTATGTGCCACCACCACCCAGCTCACCTACAGACAGATCTTATGAAGACACTTTAAGTGAGGCTCCCTCCTCTCAGATGACTTTGACTTGCATCAAGTTGACATAAAACTAGTCAGCATATCATCTTTTCCCTGCCCAACTTTGGGGTGGCAGCACGTTTTTGTTTGTTTTAAAGATTGTTTTTATTTTATGTGTATGGGTGTGTGTCTGTGTGGGAATGTCATGTGAGTGCAGTGCCCACGGAGACCAGAAGAGGGCGTTGTATACCTGGAGCTGCAGTTACAGGCGGTTGTGAGGCTTTGGATGTGGGGGTTGGGAACTCAGCTCAGGTCCTCTTCAAGTAAATGCTCTTAACTGCCAAGCCACGACTCTAGCTGGTGCCACTGACAGTGGCCAGTCTTCACAGCTTCCGTAGCTCTTCAGTCACCCCCTCACCTCACCTTCAAGTCCCTCCTTGGAGCCATCCAACATTGGTGGTTCCTCTTCCAGTCTGGGAGGACACAGAAGCCCCTGCCACTAGCATCCCCTGGCAATGGAGACTGGTCACCTAAGACATAACAAAAGCTCTGTTTTACAAATAGGGAAGCTGAGGCACACAGTAAGGTTCAAGTCAGAGAGCTAGGAGAAGGCACTATGCAAAGTTCTTTGCCCAGGCACTGGCAAGGCTGTGTGCCTGGCAGGCACATGGGTGATAATGCAATGACCACTTGCGGAGCGGGTCTCCGGAACGCCGAGGCTGGAGGTGCCTGCCAGGGCTCCTTCAGCGGGCAGGACACAGGTGCAGCTGGCCACAATGCCTGCTGATTGAGGGCCCTTCTGGGCTCAGCCACCTGGCAGAACAATGGCAAGCTCCCGCTGGCTGTCATCCGCAAAGGAGCAGAGAGGCATAGGGCCTCTCCGCCTGGGAGCTACTGCTCCCCAGCTCTGCCAGGATCGATCTTCCCTTCAAGTGGCCTATTCTTACTAACAAAAGGCTCGGGTGACCCAGATGGTCATCACCGCCCATTCTCCTGCAAGTGCATTCTGTCTTTGTGTCCTGGGGACAGAACCAAAGGCTTCGTGCATGCCAGGCAAATGCTGGGCCACAGCTTTCTGCCTTGGACACAGATTTCTTTGAAAGAGCTGGGAAAGTGCAGGGAATGTGTGAACTGGGTTGTGGTGGCTGCTTTGGCTCAGTTGTGGGATAAACTGTGTCTCCTCCCAGAAGCACACATCTTAACACTCAGTGTGGCTGTGGGCGGAGATAGGGCCTGTGAAAGGGAACGGATGCAGGCTCCAAAGCCAGTCAACACACAGCATCCCAAAAATAACATAAAGTGCTGGATGGTATTGTGTGTGACTGTAACCCCAGTGCTTGGGAGGCTGAGACAGGAGGATTGCCATGAGTCAAGACCAGTCTGAGCTACACAGTGAGTTCAGGGCTAGTGTGGTGGTGATGGGGACCTTGTTGCTAACCCAACTTACCCAGCAGATCTTTGTCTTTCATCTTCCCCAACTGTAAAATGAAATGAACATCTTTTCTTTATAAATTAGTTAACTTCAGGCAATCTGTTACAGTAATAAAAGTGATGGCTATACAGGCCTCCTGAGCAGAGACTGGAGCAGAGGAGAAATTAGATTTGGGGGGGGAAAGGAGAACATCCTAGCTCACCTTCCAGACCTCACCGCCACCCTCACCCCTAGTTTAATCTTCAGCCCTCATTAGGTAATGTTTGGATTGCTCTACTAGAGCAGAACCCCAAGGAAGGCAGGACCTCATTCATAGCTGCATTCCGGAGCCTGGGACCGTACTGGGTGTATTGTAGGTGCTCAGTGGATGTTCCGGGATGAGCGGGTGCCCTGTGCCCGCCAGACCCACAGCTCATCTCCTGCTCTCTTTAGTCATTGCCACTTCCCGGATGCTGGCCCTCTGCCAGCCCTGCTCACTCAGCCGGCGATTTCCTCACCTGGCAGTTGTCACACCCTCTTTATGATTGCCTCCTCACTGTCTCTTCTTGGCTTGGGTGTGAATTTGGGGAGCTCTGGAACTGCTGCCCTAACCCCCTTTGTGAGGAAAACAGCCGCAGGCATCTTGTAAGCTTTCTCTGAACTGCAGGCTTTAAACGCTCAGAATACATTAGCTCCCTGCATCCCTAAGCCCTCAACTGTACTGTCACCAGCTTCCTTGTTTGGGAAAAGAGGAACCTGAGGCCCAAAGGTGGTAAACAAGTGGTCCACTTTGGGTACTGCACAGCCAAGTCAGGGGTCTGTGAGATGGCTCAGTGGGTAAAGGCCCTTGCCACTAAGCTTGTCTACCTACATTTGATCCCTGGAACCCACATGGTGGAAAGACAGAACTGACTCTGACTCCAGCAAGCTGCCCTTGACCTCCGCAAACTCGCAGGCCATGACGTGTGCACAAGCAAGCACACATAGATAAACACATGCACACACGTGCATAGAGTGTAACTGGAAAAAACATTTAAGTTCAGACTACCTGACTCTTCTTTTTTTGTACTCTAGGTCACACCCACCCAGTAATATTTATTTATTTGTTTGTTTATGTTGAGACAGGGTTTCTCTGTGTAACCCTGGCTGCCTGCAACTCACTATGTAGACCAGGTTGGCCTCCAGTTCATAGGGACCCTGCCTGCCTTTGCCTCCTGAGTGCCAGGCTCATCCATTTATTTTTTATTTTGAAAGCATTTATGACATTCCCTGTGTGCCACACTGCATAGGGAAGCTTTTGTTTGCCTCTTTGGAGACAGGGTCTTTCCAAAGAGCCCAGGCTGCCCTTGGACTCTGGGTTGCCACACCTCTGCCTCCCATGTGCCCTGCTATGCCAGCAGGTGAACTATTTAAATACCCTGCAAGCGGCTTCTTCAGAGTCCCTGACATTCTTGCTACTCTTAGTCTCTATCTGCAGGAGGGCAACTGAGGTGCAGAATGGTTAAGTCCCTAGCCCAGCATTGCACAGCAGAACTAAGATTTGAACAAAGAAAACTCGGATCCAGAGTCAGCTGAGAGGACCGAATGCATTTAGACATTTGTTTGAAACCTTGGAACATTAAGTTCAGGGGTACACCCGAGTGCTGAATGCTCAGGACACCCAAAGGAAGTAGCCACCTTGGAGATGTGGTTCAATGGTAGATTCCTGCCTAGAATCTTCCAGTGAGGGGCTGGGACTCAATGGCAGAGCTCTGGCTTAGCATGCTCAAGCTCTGTGTTCGATGAACAGCACAGAATGAAAGAAAGAAGAGGGGGGTGGAAGGGTGGTAAACCAGCTGCTCTCCGGGACCCCCAGGCACTCAGCAGGAGCCCATGGAGGCGGTCCCAAGCGGCAGGCAGCTGCTGGCCTGGGGCTCCTTGGGCAGCAGGTAATTCCTCTCCCTCATGTCCCTGCCCTTGCACAGCTTCCACCGCCTGTATCCAACCTGCCCGGGAGCCTCCTTGCAGCAAACGTTCCATTTTGTGCCCGGGTGTCCCTGGCTATCCGTACAAACGCCTCCGCCAGCCACGGAAGATAAATTTCTCCCGCGCCGACCTCTCCGCGCAGCGGGATTGATTTCCGAACTCCAGCCCCTGCCGAAGCTCAGACCCAGCCCGCACCGCGGGCACCGAGGGCTGCAGATTTATACCCTGGCCAGAAATTGAATTCCTGTATGTCGAGGGAAGTGTCTAAAAAGCTCATCCGGGCTCATTTTTACTTCTGACAAACTTCAGGTGAGAGATTAAACCGGAGCCGGGGCTTCCAACAGCATGGACCCTGCAGACTGAGAAACCACCATTTATCTTCCGTTCCCACCCTCTTAGGGCTAAAAAAAACAACCGGATCTGCAGGCCTTGCGGTTAAAGGGTGGGTTCCGGTTGCCAGCTAGGAAAGGGCACCTGCTTGGCACTCCCAGAGACTGGCTTTTTGATCCCCATTGCAAATATGGAGACATTCACAATGATGAGACTTGAAACCGCTCCTTTGGATCTGCAAGATGGCTCGCTGGTAGTCACTTGCCAGGAAAAATGAGGACCGATGGAGTTCATCCTTGGGACCTACATGTCAGAGGCCAAAACCACCTCCCCCAAATTGTCTGCTGACCTCTGAACATTTATCATGACAGCCCTCCCCCAAATGAATGGATGAATAAATAAATAAACAAATACCCATTTTAGAAACAAGGGGCTGGAGAGATGGCTCAGTGATTAAGGGCTCCTGCGGAAGACCTGAGTTCTTATCCCAGCAGCTAAGCTGGTGGCACACAACAGTTCCTTGCCCTCTTCTGGCCTTCAAAGGTACCTGCCCCTGCCTTCTCTCTCACACACACACAAATTAAAAATAACCAATCGTTTTTAAAACTTGGAAACACTTATTTTAAATAGGCTGTGGCAGGCAACCTGGGCCCTTGCTAGTTCTTACTAAGCTTCCCTGGGCTGTGTGGCAAAGAAGACCTCAGAGTCTGTGGATAATTCCAGAACCCTCAGTCTGATGCCCCGGCACTTCCAGAAGCCCAGAGAAAAGCAGGGAGGAAGAAGCAGAGTGGCAGGTTGGGGGGAAGTGGAAGGAGGAGCCACTGGAGAGGCCTTGTAGCTCACCTGGAAAACCAGCTGTCTGGTGCAAATGCAGTTAGCTGCTCCCATCCTTGGTTCAAAAGCCGCTAAGTATTAAAGAAATGAGTCCTTGATGTCAACACAGAAAGGATCAAAACGGAATCTCTCTGAGAAGACAGGCGTTTTTATGTCTCTGTGAACTTCACTAGATCTGGCCTCTGGCAGGGAGCTGTGGACTGAGAGCTAAATGACTGTGGATCTGGAATTTGTTCCTTCAGTAATTCAGCCGCAGCAACTGCCAACAGGCAGAGGCATCTGAGGGAACCTGCAGTCAGATGGGACGGGTGTAGGAATATGGGTCCTGGTCCCCCTTTATTTTACTTTTTTGGGGGATTTGGTGGTGGTACTGGGACCCAGAGCCTTGTGCATGCTTACAAGTGCTCTACCCCTGAGCCACACCCCAGCCCCTCACTGAGGGATTCCAGGCAGGGCTCTGCCCCTGAGCCACACCCAAGTCCCTCACTGAGGGATTCTAGGCAGGGCTCTACCCCTGAGCCACACCCCAGCCCCTCACTGGGGGATTCTAGGCAGGGCTCTACCCCTGAGCCACACCCCAGCCCCTCACTGGTGGATTTTAAGCAGGGACTCTACCCCTGAGCCACACCACCCCTAGTCCCTCACTGAGGGATTCTAGGCAGGGGCTCTACCCCTGAGCCACATCCCCAGTCCCTCACTGGGGGATTCTAGGAAGGGCTCTACCCCTGAGCCACACCCCAGCCCCTCACTGGTGGATTTTAAGCAGGGGCTCTACCTCTGTGCCCTGACCCAGTGAAGTTTCTGGGCATAAGAACCAGTAGGAGGATCTGGGACTGAGGCTCCATTTAGAGAACTAGGCAATCAAGGGCTTCCATAACCAAATAGCTATTGGGCATTTTACAAACTCTCTGTGTAGTGTCCTTCAAGGCTGTCAAGGTCACAGGAAGGAGTGGGGACGCTGTTCGAGAGCAGAAGAGAGTAAGAAGATGAGGTGACTCAATGCAGTGTGGGATCTTGGATTGGATTCTGGACCCAAAAAAGGACTTGAGTGGGAAAACTGGAGAAACTGGACAAGTCTGAATTCAGTTAGTAGTGTCGGGGGTTCCACTGTGATCACTGTGCTGGGGTTATGTAAGATATTAACAGTGCAGGAGGAGGGCGACCAGGCGGGTGCTCCCTGGGCTGACCTGTGGAATTCTCCTGTAAATCTAAACTTATTTCAAAGAAGACATTTATTAGAGAAATCAGCAGGGCACCCACAAGCATTCTGGACGCTGGCAGGTAGTGTGTGATGAGAGCCCAGGACTGTGCGGACCACATGCTCAGCACTGAGAGTAGCTCTGGGTGGATAGGAATCGATGACACCCCCAAAGCATGCCCGTGACCCCCACATTGGTTCAGCTATAGTGCAGGTCAGCCCCCAGGTTCACACTACTGAAATGGCGGAGCCGTGTCTGTAGTGTGTGTGGAGGGCAGAGCTCAGCAGCATCAGGATCTTCCTGCTCATGCACCACCTTCATTTCTTCATTTCGTTTATTTGTGTGTGTGTTGTGTGTATGTATGAATGTGTTGTGAATGTGTGTGCATATATGTGTGTGTGTGTGTTGTATTATGTGGTGTGTATGTGCACTGTGTGTGTGTGTGCAGTGAGGGAGAGAATTTTTACTGCCATTTTACAGATGACACAGACCAAGTGATGTACCTGGCAACCTACCAAGGGGGAGGAAGAAGCAGATCCAGGACTTCATTCATAATGGTTTAATCTCACTGGGTTCTTCATGTGAAACTAGCTGCCAAGCACTTAGCACAGGGTGTCGCTCAGAGGAGTGAAGTAAATGTCCCCTGTTATTTATTATTAATTGTTAATATGGCTGCCGTGGATGTACTACTCCAGGATTTCTTGTATGGGGTTGTCACACAGCACTGTCGCAGTGTGTATATATGTGCGTATGTGAGTACATGCATGCATATGTATGTGAGTGTGTGGGGGGAGCATTTAAGCAGGGGAGGAGGCTGGGTTACTCTATTTCCTTTGACTGTAAGAAAATTCTAGGGACTGGGTCACGTATGAAGAAGAAATGTTTAGAGGCCGAGACTCCTAAGCTTGCGTGTTCTTATGAATTTACCCTTTGGTAAGGGGCTCATGATAGATGTCATCACCAGTGCTGAGGATAACTACAGCAGGGGCACACGATGTGACAGGAAGTCGGGGCTATTCAGGAACCAGGCTCACTTCTGTTATTTACCTGTTAGTTATGGTTGGAGTCAGGGTTTTCATATGCAACCCC
Source organism: Chionomys nivalis (assembly GCF_950005125.1). NCBI lineage: Eukaryota > Metazoa > Chordata > Mammalia > Rodentia > Cricetidae > Chionomys > Chionomys nivalis. The sequence goes on along the minus strand of NC_080089.1, from coordinate 20,195,394 downwards.
AGCTGGCCTTGAACTTAGGATTGTTCTGTCTCGGCCTCCAAGTGATTGCAGGTGTGAACCAACATGCCTGGCAAGGCACACCCTTTGTAGTTATTTTATTATTTAGTTAGTTAGTTTTAGACTGTTTTTATAGTGACCCATTCCTGTGGGCACTAATCATCCCATGAGCCAGCATTAGTCTTTGTTCTATGAGACTTTTCCTGGGTGAGCTAACATCTACAGACGGGACTGATGACAGACCAAAGTACAAATAACACCAAAGCCCAACCTGGAGAACCATTGTGCTTTAGTGGGCTACTTACAGGCATGTGGGTGAGGGGTTACTTACAGGAGCAGAAAAGACTCAAAGACAGGTGCATCACTGCAGTTCACTGGAGCATGGTAGCTTTCCTCACACAGATGGGAACCAGGAGCACATTGCACAGCCTGCAGGCAGCTCCACAGGTTGGAGAGCGTCCTTTCCAGAAAGCCCAGCTGGTGTCTGCCTCTTCCAGGCAGCTGGGCTTGTCTTAGGGTCCTCTTTGCAGCTTGTCTTGTCTGAGAGTGACTCTCAACAGTCTTTACAGACTCGTGGGAAGGGAGGGGCCTAGTGAATCTAGTCAGTTTCAGGAACTTCTGAAGCTATTTTGAGTTGTTGGTTTCCTGTCTTAAGGAGTTTTCCTGGAGGACAGACTCTTTTGCAACCTCTTGCAACAGTGGTTCTCAACCTTCCTAATGCTGCAACCCTCTAATAGAGTTCCTCATGTTGTGGTGCCCCCAACCATCAAATTATTTCATTGCGACATCATAACTGTAAATTTGTTACTGCTATGAATCATAATGTAAATATGTAATATGTAGGATATTTGCTATGTGACTCCTATGAAAGGGTCGTTCGACCTCTAAAGAGGTTGTGATCCACAGGTTGGAACTGCTGCTTTACAATATCCTGTCGCTTCACCTCCGTGTAAACGCCCTGCCCTAAAACATTCTGTTGTTTCACTTCTCTTAAGAAAAAGACAACTTAGATTTGCTTTATGATTTTGTGTATTCGGGTGTTTTACTTGAATGGATGTTGCTGTGTCTGCTGCCCTCTGTAGCCGTTGGCTCCCAGCACTACAGTTAACAGATGATTGTGAACCACCACATAGGGGCTAGCAACCAAATTCTGGTCCTCAGCAAGAGCAACAAGTGTTCTTAATCATCAAGTCAGCTCTTCAGTGCTTGTTTCTTTCGCACTCGACAGGCAGTGGTGGCGCACGCCTTTAATCCCAGCACTTGGGAGGCAGAGGCAGGTGGATCTCTTAAGTTCGAGGCCAGCCTGGTCTACAGAGCAAGTTCCAGGACAGCCAGGGCCACACAGAGAAACCCTGTCTTGAAAAAACTAAGTTTCTTTTCAAGATGGAAGGTTTTAACCTTGGAGGAAGCTGTTACATGTTGGCCTCTTCAGAGAACCATCTCCCTGTATTCACCAGGACCAGCTTCCAGCACACATATACCCAAACCTTAACGTGGCTCAGTTGAGAGTGAGGGAAACTCCACTCTGCCGATTGTTTGCAGGTTTTTGTTCATGTTGTGTTATTTCCTTCCCTGGCATGGTAGGCATTCCTGATAGCCCAATATTTGGGAGGTAGAGACAAGAAGGTCAGCAGTTCAAGACTATCCTGAAACTACATGAGACCCTTTCTAACATGAACAAAAAAATGGGGCTGGAGAAATGGCTTAGTCTGTAAAGCACATGCCATGCAAACATGCAGATTTGAGTTTGGAACCTCAGAACCCATGTAAAAACTTCACATGGCAGCGTGCACCGGTGACCTCAGCTCTGGAAAGGCAGAGACAGTGGGATCCCTGGAGCTCTCTGGCCAGAAATCCCAGCAAGTCAGTGAATTCAGCCAGAGATACTTTCAAAAAAATAATATGGACAGCTATAGAGTAAATCCCCCAGTGTTGGGCCTCCACACATGTGTACACACTCATGCATATACACGCACACACAAAATAAGTATAAGGGTGGATGGATAAATGAATGAATATACAAATGGAAGAATGGGTAGATGGAGGGGTGAATAGGGAGGTTAAGAGATGAATGGGTGGATGAAGGGATAGATAAATAATAGTTGGATAATAGATAAATGGGTGCTTGAATGCATGGACAAAGAAATAGCAGTATAGATTAATTAATAGATACATGAATGGATGAATAAATAACAAATGAATGAATGGATGGATAAATAAATGAATGAGAATACATATGGGTCAATAGAAAATAGATTGATGAATATGTGGCCAGATTCTGGTTAGATGTATCGTGGATGGATGGATCGTGAGTGGAGAATATATGAGTGAGGGAGTGACTGATGTGTGAACGGGTGAGGGGTGGGCATTCTCAACAATATTACCTGCTCTGCTTCCCAGCTGTCCTGGGCAGAGCCACTGTGGCTCACACTGAGGAGGCCCCAAGGATTCCCTGCCCTTCAGCCTGGCCAGGTGAGCCGCTATCTTTTTTAAGGCCTGACAAGCTTATCACTTAGCTGGGATTTGCTCAGCGCCTCCAGGTCTGACAGAGGCAGCTGGCTATTATTTCAAGCCCTCCAAAGAGCTGGCTGCAGACATGGTTCAGATGCAGCAACCCGGCGTGTCCTTGATTCATTTATCACAACCCCTCTTCCGGAACTGCTTCACAACCTGCTGGGGGCCTGTGTCAGCCTGATCTCAGCCTCCTGGGAGAGAGGGAGGGAGTGGCATGGCGCGGGCGGGGTGGAGGGGGTGGGCAACGGACGGGTGGCTGTTCACTGTGAATGTGTGGCGACGTTCAGTCCCTAACTTACCAGCTCATCAACATTTAGTCATTCAATGAACATCTGCAAGGCAGACAAAACTCCCCACCCTTTCAGGGCAGATGTGGCACACACTTTCAATCCCAGCACTCAGTAGACAAAGGTAGGCGTGATCCCTGAGTTCGAGACCAAACTGGTCTACAGAGTGAGTTCCAGGACAGCCAGAACTACACACAGAGAAACCCTGTCTCAAAAACCCAAAACAAAGAAAAAAAAAATTCCCCACCCCCATGCCACTTCCTGTCTTGGGCAGAGGTCTGTCTCAGTCACACCCTAAGTCCTGAATAGCCATGGGGACCCATGTTCAGAGGAAAAAGACAGGGGGAGGACAGCAAAGTCATGTTCCCTGTGACCATATAGCTTGAAGGGAGGCTGTGTCACTGTGGCCGAGTCTTGACTTCTCTCTGCCCTAGAGAAAAGTGGCATCTCTAGTGGTAATGATTAAACCTGTTAGTAGATGCCAAGGGCACAATCAGATGCATAGCCATCCCTGGGGCTTCAGTGACCTTTATTGGCTGCTCAGCACCACAGGTTCCAAGTCATTGTGGTGCTGGGATCTTCTCCCCCCACCCTTCTCTCTCCTTCTCTCTCTTCCTGAGGATGGAGTCTGTCTCATTTATGCTAAACAAGTTCTTTATGAATGAGGTACACTCCAGCCCTTGTCAATGTGTTCTTTAAGAGGTGGAGCCCAGCTGGGATCCAGTACCCTGGAGCCAGAGGCAGGCAGGTCTCTGTGAGTTCAAGGTCAGCCTAGTCTACATAGCAAGTTCCAGGCCAGCCAGGGCTATCCAGTGAGAAACTGTCTCAAACAAAAAAGAAGTGTGGTCTGATAGATTATTAACATGCTTGGGAGGGACTGTGGGCCCAGCCTCCTTGGCTCTGACCTGGGAATGTGCATTTTTCCCTGTTGGTGTGACAGAAATACCCTGACAAAAGCAACTTCAGAGACCAAGAATCTATCCTGGCTCACAGGGCCAATGAGATGGCTCACCGGGTAAAGGGGCTTGCTGCTCAAGGTTGGGAGCTGAGTCTACCTCTGAACCCACATGAAGGTGGAAGAGAGCTGACTCCATAGAGTTGTCCTCTGACCCCCACATTCCTGCTGTGATACACATGTCCCTCCCTACAATAATAGTCAAGCAACAAGGCTGGAGCAATGGATTAGTGGCTAAGAACACTGACTGCTCTTTCAGAGGACCTGGGTTCAGTTTCCAGCACCCACGTAGCAGCTCACAACTGTCTGTAACTCCAGTCCCAGGGAATCCAATTCTGTCTTCTGGCCTCTGTATGTATGTGGTACACAGACATACATGCAGGCAAAACACCCATAAGTATAAAATTTAAGAATGACTTTTAATTAAAACAAACCGAATTCTGACTCCTAGTTCAGGGGTAGAGTCCATCATGGCGGAAGGTCGTGCGGCATTGACAGTCACAGAAGAGAGCATTGACCACTGCTGCTCAGCCCACGGTTTCTTTTTCTTTTTTCTTTTTTAAATATTTATTTATTTATTATGCATACAATATTCTGTCAGTGTGTATGTCTGCAGGCCAGAAGAGGGCACCAGACCTCATTACAGATGGTTGTGAGCCACCATGTGGTTGCCAGGAATTGAACTCAGGACCTTTGGAAGAGCAGGCAATGCTCTTAACCACTGAGCCATCTCTCCAGCCTCCTCAGCCCACGGTTTCTGTTTTTGTCAGCTCTCATACCCAAGCTTGGTTTCAGTCTGGCCATTGTAGCATTATGACCAAAACAGTTTGGTGAGAGATAGGTTTATTTGACCAATATATGGGGAGTCAGGGCAGGAAGTCAGGGCAGGCGCCTGGAGGAAGGCATTACGGCCGAGATTCCAGAGGGTCGCCCTTGATGGCTTGCTCCCCATGGCTTGCTCCCCATGGCTTGCTGCCCATGGCTTGCTTATGCACTTTCTTAAACACGCCAGGGCTGGCACTGCTCGTGGTGGGCTGGGTCCTCCCATACCAACTGTCAGTCAAGAAACTGGTCCACAGCCAATTTGATGGAGACATTTTCTCAATCGAGAGTCCGTCTTCCCAGGTCACTCTGGCTTGGGTCAAGTTGACCAAAAACGAGCCAGTATACAGTGTAATCAAAATAACACCTGACAGGCTTGCCCATTTCCCAGGTGGGTCTGGATCCCATCAAGCTGATAATTAGCACTGCCCGTCGTGAGGAATTTGTACCCTTCTGATGTGGGCTGTGATGCCATCTATCACGAGGCAGTCTCTAGAGCCACCTTGATGACAGCCCTGTGTCCTTGAACCTCTAGAGTGGTAGGTTAAATAAACCTCTTTTCTTTCAAAGCAGTCAGGCATGCCAGTATAGTGATTAAGAAGACAAATAAAAACAAAAACGTCCAGGAGCTGGTGAGGTGGCACATTGTATGGAAGCACCCGCCATGCAAACCTGAAGCCCTGAGTTGAGCCCCAGAACCCACAGGCCGAGAGAGAACCTACCCCGAAAGCTGTCACGTGGCTGCCACATTCACACAAACGCACACACAATAATAAAGATAATAAATAAAATTAAATTTGAAAAGGACAAACACAGGGTTGGGAGATGGTTGAGTTGGTACAGTGCTTGCCTTGCAAGCATGAAGACTCTATTTTTAACTAAGTGAGCCTGGCAGTACGTGCTTGTAATCCCAGTACTGGGAGGCAGGGAAAGAAGGAGCCCTGGGCATCACCAGCAGCCAGTCTAGCTGAATTGAGAGCTTCAGACCAGGGAGAGACTGTGTATACGTTAAGGCAGGGCTGGCAATATGGTTCAGTGGCTGAGAGGGCTTACTGTACAAGCCTGATGACCTGAGTTCCACCCCCAGATTCCACGGGTAAGGAGAGGACTCCACAGAACCGCCTCTGACCTCTAATGTCAGCACTCAAAGTGAGAAGGTATAGAGAGGCGGATGACCGCAGAGGAGCGAGTCCTGAGGCTGTCCTCTGGCCTACACACACACCTAAAAGTTACTTAACTGGCCTTTGGCTATTATGAAGTGACAATTGTAGCAATAGCTGCAGAGTTGGGGTGTAGCTCAGGGGTAGAGCGCCTGCCTAGCACATGTGAGACCCTGGGCCCCATCCTCTGCATCATCGAGAAAATTGTTCCACGTAATGGTGATGATAGCCAACTTCTGTAACTCTGTCTGCCTAGGACTCTTCTAATTCTAAATGCGTGTGCTATCCTTTTTAAACCATTCTGTCCTCCCAGGGACCCTTGTGAAGTAGGGACACTTAACAGGCACAGGTAAGTTAAACAACTTGCCTGGGTTACCCAGCACTCAAATCGTCAGTCGAGAACATGAGTCCAGCAGGACCTTGTGGAGTGGGTTCTACTCTGTTCTACTGTGACGGAATAGGAGTGGGAAACACCCAGAGGCCACATGTGGTGGTGCACACCTGGAGTCCCAGCACTCTGAGGGTGGAGGCGGGAAGACCGTGAGCTTGAACCAGCCTGGGCTAACGACTAAGAATTTGTCTGAATGAGAGAGAGAGAGAGAGAGAGAGAGAGAGAGAGAGAGAGAGAGAGAGAGAGAGAGAGAAGACAAGAGAAGAAAAGAGAAGAGAAGAGAAGAGAAGAGAAGAGAAGAGAAGAGAAGAGAAGAGAAGAGAAGAGGAGAGGAGAGAGAGAGAACAGAAGGACAGGAGAGGAAAAAAGAGAAGAGGGAGAGAAGGGAGAGAAAGAGATGTAAAGGAAGGAAATAAAGATGAGAAAGAAAGAAGAGTGAAGGGCAGGCAGGGGTGGCGGAGAGAAGAGAGAAGGGGGAGGGGCAGCTTCTAACCGTAAAGATTTTGGATTTTGCCCGGAAAGACGTGGGTGACATCACAGAGTCCTTTTTGGGAGGCCGTGGGAGAAATCCCCGCCTGTTCTCAGTACCAAAAATAGTCACTGCTTCTTGGGAGCATCTGGAGTGCTTTGCTTTCGGGACACTGGGGACAGCAGAAGTGACCAGTTTTCACTTTTTGAGTTTTCTGCTGAGGAGCTCCAAGCCAAATTCTTGCCCAACCATATGCTGTCGGGGTCGGGTTTTAACAGATTCATTTTTCTCAGTCTCCCTTCTGCTTATGTCTCTCTTACTCCTTTGCCAAAATAAAAAAAAAAATGAATTTAAACAAGCTTGAGATGCGGAGCTGGGTCTCTGTTGACTGAGCACTTGTCCAGCATGTAGGAAGTCCTGGGTCCCCTCCTCAGAGTGGCTTGGAACCGCGTGTGCTGACACAAGCCTGTCATTCCAGCACTAGGTCCATGATCGTTCTCAGCCACATAGAGTTGGAGGCCAGCCTGTGCTGCACGAGACCCTGTGTCCAACAAAACAGAGCAAGTGTGAGGGCAGGAGGGTTACAGAGTTCTAACAAGACTGATGGGCCGGGTGTGGCGTGGTAGTGAGTCACTTGTCTAGCAATGAGCAGGCCCTGGGCTCCATCTCTATCTCCTTACAGAGGATTCATGTTCATATTTTAAGAGAGGGGTTGAGTGTGGCGACAGTGAGATGGCTCAGTAGGTAAAGGTTCTTACTGCTAAACCCTGACTACCTGAGATGGAGTCTGGGGGACCCACATGATGGGGAGAACCAACTCCTACAAGTTGTCTTCTGACCTACATTCTCTCTCTGTCTCTCTCTCTTTCACACACACACACAGAGACATGCATACAAAATAAATACAAATAAAATACATTAAATTAAAAAACATTTTTCATGTATCAGTGTGTTTTGCCTCTGTGTATGACTGTGCACCTCATGTGTGCAGAGCCCATGGACATTGGATCCCCTGGAACTGGAGTTACAGACAGTTGTGAGTGACAACCATGTGGGTGCTGGGAATCCGATCTGAGTCCCCTGGAAGAGCAATTAGTGCTCTGAGCCACTAAACCACCTTGCTAGCTGCCCCCGATCCATGCAGTTTTTAAAACTAGGAAAGAAACTTGGGAAAGAAGCTAAACTTGGGGTGGGAGAGCTGGGCTGGTGAAGAGCTTGCCACCAAGCAATCACAGGACCTGGCGTCTCACCCCCAGAACGCATACATTTTAAAAGCCCTGCTATGGTGGCACATGGTGGTAATTCCGGTGCTGACAAGGCAGAGACAGAATTCCTGGGGCTCTCTGGCCGGCCGGCTTAACTGAATTCATAAGCTGCAGGTCAACCAGAGACACTTTCTCAAAAAACAAGGTGGAGGGCTGGGTATGTTGCTGCTTGCCTTTATTTTATTTTTTAAATTATTAGTAATATTATTATTACTACTATTATTTTGGTTTTTTGATGCAGGGTTTCTCTGTAGTTTTGTAGCCTGTCCTGGAACTAGCTCTGTAGACCAGGCTGGCCTCAAACTCATAGAGATCCTCCTGCCTCTGCCTCTTGAGTGCTGGGATTAAAGGCGTGTGCTACCACTGCCTCGTGTGGTGCTTGCCTTTAATCCTACCCGGCACTATTTGTGTGTGTGTGTGTGTGTGTGTGTGTGTGTATAGGCAGACAGATCTCCATCAGCTTGAGACTAGCCTGGTCTACATACTGAGTTCCAGGACAGCCAGGGCTATGTAGAGAAACTCTATCTCAAACCAAACAAAAAACCCAAGGTTGTCTTCTGGTCTCCACATTCATTCACTGCGTGCACGCGCATGCACACACACACACTCACACAAACTGAAAAGGCAAATTTAAAGTCAGTGATAAGAACCTACTACTTAGCACCAGGCAGTGGTGGTGCACACCTTTAAGTCCAGCATTCGGGAGGCAGAGGATCTCTTTGAGTTTGAGACCAGCCTGGTCTATAAGAACTAGTTCCAGGACAGTCTCCAAAACTACAGAGAAACCCTGTCTCAAAAAAAGAAGGAAAAAAAAAAAGAAAAGAAAAGAAAAGAAAAAAGAACCTACTACTTAGAGCTGGGAGTGGGGAGCTGAGTGGTACAGTTCTTTCCTAGAACTCCCGAGGCCCTGAATTCCATGTGTATATGTGATATTTTTGTGTGGCACTGAGGATAGAACCCAATACCTTATGCATGCTAACTAGATAAGCACTCTGGGACCCAGAGTCCCCAATTTTAATGACTGTATAGTATTTCTTTCTTTCTTTTTTTTTTTTTTTTGGTTTTTTTTGAGACAGGGTTTCTCTGTAGCTTTGGAGCCTGTCCTGGAACTAGCTCTGTAGACCAGGCTGGTCTCGAACTCACAGAGATCCACCTGCCTCTGCCTCCCAAGTGCTGGGATTAAAGGCGTGCGCCACCACTGCCCGGCAAAGTCACGGATAGTATTTCATCTTGTGAATGCACCTTACAATTTTAAGTTATTCCACCAATTATTATATAATTAGAAAAAAGAAACACTCCTACCTGTCTAATTTTAAGAAGTGCCCTAATAAAAATCCTTGTAGGAGCCAGCAAGAGGACTCAGCAGGTAAAGATGCTTGCCACTAAGCTGATAGCCTGAGTTCAATCCCCAGAACCCATATGGTAGATAAGAACTGTAAGCTGTCCTCTGACTAACACATACACCCACGTCATGGCACATGAGTGTGCACCTGTGCACACGCACACACATGTGCGCGCATACACACAAAACTGCAATTTAAAAAATCTTCTTAAAAAGATTCTTATAGCAGCATGGTGCTTGGCCATATGATCTTTATGATTTTTTTGTGGGCTGGATTTTCAGTCTCAAATTGGCTGGATAAAGTGCAAGAACAGACATCTGACCACCTTGGCGGTGGATTGGCAGCCTGCCCTCCCAGTGTGTCTGATCCCACTCTCAAATTTAATTGGATCCATTGTGTGGTGTTTTACATATCCTTGTAAACCACTTAGATGCTTTTCTGGAAGGAGGAAAAGTCCAAATAAATATATAAGCCCCAAGCCACCTCAGCTTGCTGATTAAATTACCCAGTCTCAAATTCGATTCCATCCTCATTTTATTAAGAGGCAGATGCTTGCTCTCTTCCAGTTGGCTAAGCCTCCCACAGCCAGTGTTCAGGGTGGCTGCCCCCAGGGGATCCAGCCACAATCCCTCTGTCTCAGGAAGCTTTTTTCTTTCCTTCATTTTAGAAGAGTTGCGGATAAAACTCAAGACTGCCATAGCTACTAAGGCTAGTGCTGAACCATATACCCTGGGGGACTGTGGGTAGGGGCTCTACCACTGGCCCACACTCCAGGCCCTCACTGGGGGATTCTAGGCAGGTGCTCTACCACTTAGCCACTCCCCAGCCCCTCACTGGGGGATTCTAGGCAAGGGCTCTACCACCGAACCACGCCCTAGCCCCTCACTGATGGACTCTAGGCAGGGGTTCTACCACTGAGCCACACCCCAGCCCCTCACTGGGGGATTCTAGACAGGGGCTCTACCCCTGAGCCACACCCCAGTCCCTCACTGGGTGACTCTAGACAGGGTCTTTACATTGCTCTGTGTGTCTCAGGCTTAATTAACCCTGAATCTATTATGGAGCCTGTGCTTAATTGGGGCAGCAGCTTCCATGAAAGTATTTGAAAGCTCCAAGCTCACAAAATGTGATTTGAAGAACAGCTACTTGAGGGCATAGCTTATCCTCTTAGAGCCCATTAGCAGGAATATTAAGATGGGAACCAGAATTCAGCAAAAGAGAGTGCCTGGGAGGCTGGAGAGATGATTCTCTCTTGCAGAGGACCTGAGTTCAGTTCTTAGTACCAATGAGAGGTGGCTCACAAGTGCGTGTAAACAAGCTCCAGCAGATCCAACGTCCTCTTTTGGCCTCTAGGGGCACTGCAGTCATGTGCACTTACACACACATATACACACATAATTAAAATAAAGTGTTTGAAAAGAACCAGTCCCTATGGTTCATACCTTTAATCTCAGCACTTGGGAGGCAGATACTAGAGGATCTCTGTGAGTTCAAGGCCAGCCTGATCTACAAAATGAGTTCCAGGACAACCAGAGCTGTCTCAAAAAAAGAAAAAGAAAAATTCAAAACAAAAACCCATCTTTTGGTGATATTATTGGGTGGCTCAGGACATGCCTAGGATGGAGTTATACCTGAATAGAGAAAAACCAGCCACTAGGGTTGCACAAGGGGTTTAGGATGTGCCCTTTCCTGTAAATGGGTTTTCTGGTGAGATTCCTCAAAGATTACAGAATTGTCACTGGTGTCACTGGAATTCTCGATTCTCTGCTGGACAGAGATGAGGGATCCTCTGTCTTCTCCTGTACCCAAGATTTTCCTGTATTTAAATTTTTTTACATATACTTGTGTATTTGTGTGAAGGCATTGAATGCCTTGACATATATGGGGTCAGAAGACAACTTGGGGGAGACAGTTCACTCCTACTGTGTGGGTCCCCAGGAGTTGGACTCAGGTCGTCAGCTTAGTGGCAAACACTTTTGCTGGCTGAGCCACCTTGCTGGCTTCACACTGTCATTTTAAGTGAGATAGACTAGTGTATCTCTCAGGATAAGCCCTTCCAGGAATTAGGGACTTTCTTACCAAGATAGACCCCAGCCTTGAAGAAATGGCATTTGGATTCTTTAACATCAAGCTTCCTAGGCCATTCCCTTGCCTTCCATAGACGTGAACTTGATGGAGCATTTGAACTTAACCCTGCAGGGCAAAACTCGAGGTTTTAGTATGCTGAGACCTGGCGGTCAAACCCCAGGCATTTAATCACACGGCTGCAGAGAACGCTCCAGCAAGGCATGCGCCGCACAATTATCTCAGGAAAGCCACAGAAGCCTTCTTCGCGATGCTTGCTTCTCTTTTACAATTCAACATTTCATGTGTTGGAAGAAGTCTTGTTTGCTTCAAAGGACATGCTGGAGGCACAGGCCGGAGATGCTAATCATGCGGACGGGCTGCTTTGTTTGTGCATAAATGAGAATCTATGGGGGAGTTCCAGCCTAATTGCTTGGGGGACCTGAGCCCGTGGGAGGATAGGCAGAGACATTTGTGCTCCTGTTCGTTGTTCAGTTTTGAAAGGACTGGATTTGTTCTGAAAGGAGGCTAAGCAATGGTGCTTTTTTTCAGAGTAGGGGAAGCCTTTTGTGGCTGTTTTTCCTGGCTGAGTCTGGTGGACTAAGCCTGTGATACCAGTACCTGGATACAGGAAGAGTACAAGAGGACCAGCCTGGGCCAGTTTAGTGAGGCTCAGCAGCTAAGAGCACTGGCTTCTCTTCCAGAGGACCTTGGTTCAATTCCCAGCACCCACAGGACAGCTCAAAGCTACAACAGTTCCATGGGATCCTGCGCCCTCTGCTGATCTCTCCGGGCATGCATGTGGTGCACAGACACACATGGAGGCAGAGCACAGGCCACCACACTGGGCTTTATGGGGTGCAGTATGCAGGCACCCTTGAAACTAACTTGGCGTGACATAGTTTTGCTTATTGGAAGCACTTGTGGGGAGGGGAGAAAAATGAGCACATGGACCCAGAGTTGATGAGCAGCCCCAGATGCCGCAGGCCAGGCCCCCCGGCTCGCTGAGATATTCTAGAATAGCCACCAACCAGTTCTCCCATGAAAACTAGCCATGGTGGCCCTTGCCTGTCATCCCAGAACTCCAGAGGGGAAGTATCAGACCCAGGCCATCCTTGGCTACATAGTGCACTTGAGGCCAGCCTGGGCAACGTGAAGTCCTGTCTCAAAGCAAACAAAACAGAACAAAATCAAGAGTTCTCCCACAGGTAGATGGGGGTGGTGTCAAACACCTTTAATCCTAGCAGGAGAGGCAGAGGCAGTTGGATTTCTGTGAGTTCGAGGCCAGCCTGTTGCACAAAGCGAGTTCCAGGATAGCTGAGAAGGCTAACACAGAGAAATCCAAACCAAGACAACAACAACAACACTTAGAGTTCTCCCATAGTGGACTGGAGGCTTGGATCAGTGATTAAAGAGCACTGGCTGTTGTTCTTCTAAAAGGCCCTGGTTTGATTCCCAGCATCCACACAGCAGCTCACAACTGTAAGTGCAGCGCCAGGGAACTGAAGACACACACACACACACACACATATATATACACATACATGCAGGCAAAACACCCTACACATAAAACAAAACCAAACAAGAGTTCTTGCACAGCAGAGGCACGACTCACTAGGACCTGGGGTGAGGAACTTAGGAGTGTGTTTTCTGAGTACAGACAAAGTGGACTGTGACAGCCTCGGGGGTCCTAGGTGGGGCACTGGGCCCCTGCATCTTCCTTTAAGTTTTTATTAGCGTGCTGTACATAATAATGGTCATGACATTTTCATAACACACATAATGTTCTTTACTCATATTCATCCCATCACCTTTCTTGTCCCCTCCCACTCTTGCCAACTCCTCCCTCCCAACCAGCACCCACTTCTACTTTCATGACGTGTGTGTGTGTGTATGTGAGAAAGACCCAGTGAGTTTCATGGGGGTTGCTTACAGAGCGTGGATGAGGAGCTGTTCACAGGGCCGTGTGCCCCTTACTGCCGAGGAATGGCTCCTCCTCTCCTGTTAATTCAGGCAGAGTGTTGAGCTCCCTTCCCCCAGCCATTAACTGCCACCAAACCTTAGAGATGGCTGTGGCCTCCTTAGCCTCTCCCTTGGCTGCCATTAACTACCTATCGACCCTCAGGGAGGTGACTTCAGTGACTTCTGCTGCATGAGCCTTGGCTCTGCCTAATTCTAAATGTAAGGAAGAGGAAAAAGGTTGTAGGTGAGCCGGCTCAGAGGGTAAAGGCACTTGTCACCAAACCTGACTACTGAGTTCCATTCCCAGGAACCACACTGTGGATATGGTGTTGCCCTCTGGCTTGCATATGCACTCCGTAGCACACACTTGTCCACACATGTACACTGCACACTCACACCACATGCACACTGCACACTCACACCACATGCACACTGCACACTCACACCACATGCACTCTGCACACTCACACCACATGTACACTGCACACTCACACCACATGCACATTGCACACTCACCACATGCACATTGCACACACACAATACATGCACACTGCACACTCACACTATGAATAAATAAATGCGACTTATGAAGCCAAACAAAAAATGGAGGAGAGTCCTGTCATGGAAGGTCACGTGGGCTCTTACGGCAGGGAGTAGACACACACAGCGTGACTCACTGCCGTGGTCTGTGAATGGGCTATTTTTCTTACAAATTAGTGAGGTGTAGAGCTCACTGTGTATTAGCTCCTTTCTTCACATTTCATTAAAAAAAAAACAAAACAGGTTGAGTGGGAAGAGAAGAGAAGAAAGTGTGCAGCAGGAGTCCCCACGACTGCTCCTGCCTCAGCTCCTGGGCAGTGCCTCTGTTTGAGATCAGCAGCAGCCATGTAAATGACGGATTTCATATTGCTTGCCTCTCCAGAAAACACTCGCAGTGTCTATAGTGTGTCTATAGGTTGGGCCGGGCTTGGTGGACAGAGCGCTTGCCCAGCGTGTTCAAAGTCTGGGTTCCTTCCTTAGCACTGCACGAACCGAGTGAGCATGGAGCACATGAGTGTCAGCCTGCAGCTCTTGAGGTGGAGGCAGGAGGATCACCACCATCCTTGGCTACGATAGGGGGTTCAAGGTCAGCATGGGCTACATGGGCGCCTGTCTCAAAACAAAAACAAACATGTTAACTAGGACCAGGCTCCTCCACTTCTCAAATCATGGCCACTGCTCACTGCCATTTGCCTAAACCTGAGCAGCCACTGGTTCCTAAGTCAGAGGGCGTCTCTCTTCTGCTAGACCCCTCCATGGCTACCATGACGCTCAGACCGGAAACCAAACTCCTTCCCTGTCACGCTGGCACCTCCCCACCCTTGCCCCCTTCGCTTGGGCCCTTGCTTACTCTGCTCTAGCCACCCAGGTAAATGACCCTACCTGTGCCCCTACCGTAGGTCTTTCCCATCGCTGCTCCTCCTGCCTGGAACACTTTCCATATACACAATGTCTCGTCTCCCTCATCTTCCAGTCTGCACTCAATTGACACCTGAACTCACACCCTGAAGGGCACTTGCTTCCCCCTTGTGTTTCTTCTGTCTATACTGCCTAACAATTTTAAATATTTGATCTTTGCTTATCTATACCTTTATATGCTTCCTCCAATTTGTAGAATGTGTGCGGGTGTGCACAGGTATATGTAACAGGCACATGTGGGGACCAGAGGGCAACCTCAGCATCCTTCCCCAAGAGCCCTGCATCTGTTTCTGAGACAGGCCTTTCCACTAGCCTGGAGCTCACCAAGGAGGCTGAGTTGGCTGTACAGCACAGAGATCCTCCTGTAGCCATGCCCCTGAACCTGCACTACCAGCTGTGGCTTTTTATGTGGGTTCTGGAGATCCAAGCCTGGATCCCCGTGCTAATACAGCAAGCTCTTTATCCACAGAGCCATCTCCTCTGACCCAGATGTCTGCTCTCTAAGAAGCTCCCTCCACCTTTTTAGTTCTGAAACAGGATTTCCTTAAGCACTACCGGGAGATCGCTGCATTGATTCAAACTTGGTGTGGATACAAGATCAGCTTGACCCGCTCCAGCACAGAACTCCTGCCCTTCAGCAGCCTCCCAAGTAGCTGGGACTACAGGAGTGCACCATGCACCAGACTGAAGCGGGTCTCTCTAAGGAGCCACAGCAGGCCTCCAACTTATGATCCCCCTGCCTCAGCCCCAGGTGCTGAGTTTACAGGCGTGCTGTACCACATCCAGCTCAAAGTTACCACTTTTTAAAAACAGTGGCTGTTCTTAGGTCCCTTTGCACACTGAGGGTTACAGCGCTGAACGTTTCCCTTTCTGGGCTGGGGCTCAGTGGGCAGAAGGCTGGCCTATCATGCAGGAGCACCTACTAAACAAGGGTGGTGGTGCATTCCTGTAATCCCAGCACTCCATAGAGTGAGGCAAGTTGACCACAAGTTCAAGGTCACCTTCAGCCACGTATTTAGTTCAAGGCCAGCCTGGGCTTCCTGAGACACACCATGCACATGGCAGTTCCAGAGACAATCTGGGTTTCAGTCTCCGCTGTCCACCTTGTTTGAGACAGTGTCTTGTTCGTCCCTGTATACGCCAGGGTATAAGGTTCAAAGCTTCCGGGGATTCTCCTGTCTGCATCTTCCACCTTGATGTAGTAGTGTTAAGATTACAGACGCGCTCTACCGTGTCTAGTTTCTGTGGGTTGTAGGGATCCAAACCCAGGTCCTCACAGTTGTATTTACCTCTTGAGCCATCTCCCCTACCTCTCTTTGTTTGTACGTGTGCATGTGTGTGTGCCCATATGCACATATACATGTGTGTGGAGATCAGAGGAAGACATCAGCTGGTGATATTCCTTAGGTACTTCCCACCTTCTGTTTGAGGCAGGGCCTCTCATTGGCCTACAGAGTTGTCCAGTTGGCCAGTATGGTCAGCAAGCTTTCAGGGACCAGTCAGTCTCTGTCCCTGGCTCTTTTCATGGACTCTTGACATCTGAACTCAGGTCCTCAGCATGCAAAGCCATCTCCCTGTCCAAAGGCTTCTGTTCTTCCCAGCAGGATGGAGGGGCCTCTTTGGGTTCCTGCTCTCTGACGACAGCCTTTTGTCTGTAGACTCTCTTCCAGAGTCCAGAAGAGGGCTGGCAGCTCTACACCTCCGCTCAGGCACCCGATGGCAAATGCATCTGCACGGCTGTGATCCCTGCACAGAGCACCTGCGCCCGAGATGGTCGGAGCAGAGAGCTTCGGCAGCTCATGGAGAAGGTAGGGACCTGACGGGGGCAGAGGGGAGAGGGGGGAGGCTGAGATGGTCTCTTGCATCTCCAACTAGGCTGAACCACAGCAGATCCAGCCAGGTGGATTGTTCTAAAGTGGCCAATGACTGGGATCTCTTCTACGTAGACTTTGTTTGTTTTTCTTTTTTCTTTGATTTTTATTAATTATTCTTTATTCATTTATTTTTGAGACAGGGTTTCTCTGTGTAGCCCTGATTATCCTGGAACTTACTCTGTAGACCAGACTGGCATTCAGCTCAGAGATCCAATTGCTTCTGCTCCCCAAGTTCTAGCTCTTAGGGAGCAGAGAGTATCATGGGCAGCATTAAGTTCCTTGCGCTCTCAGGCCTGGCAGTCTTGGGTCACCATGCTAAAGAAGGTACTTGGTGTCCTTTTCCAGCGAGGGTCTAACCTGTACTGCCAAGGCTCAGCAAAGATTCTGCATTTGGGAGTGGCGGTGCACACCTAGAATACCGGAGCTTTGTAGGCCAAGGCACAATGACTGCCACAAATTTGAGTCCAGCTTGGTCTATGTAGGAAGATCCTGCTGGGTGGGAGGTTGGGAAGGGTGGTAAGTTGCCACCAAGCCTGATGACCTGAGGTCCCACATGGTTAGAAGAGAGAATGAACTCCCACAAGGTGTACTCTGACACACACCAAACAAACAAACAAATGTAATTTTAAAATACTTTAAAGGGGAGGGGTAGGCTAGGGATATGGCTCAGTGGGTCATATGGGTAATATGGACCTGGGTTCACATACCCAGGACCTACATAAAAGCTAGGTCTGGCAGTGTATGTCTGTAACCCTGGGGCTAGGAAAGCAGAGAGACAGGCACAGCTGGGAACTTGAACCAGTCTGGCTGAAGTATGAGCTTGGGGACCCTGTCTCAAAAAATAGGTGGAGGGTGATTGTGGAAAATAACCAACATCAGGGGCTGGAGAGATGGCTCAGTGGTTAAGAGCACTGACTGCTCTTCCAGAGGACCCGGGTTCAGTTCCCAGCACCCACATGGCAGCTCACAACTGTCTGAAGATCCAGTTCCAGGGGATCTGACACCTTCACACCAGTGCACATAAAATAAATAAACAATAAGAAATATTTTTTTTTTTAAAAAAAGAAAACAACCAACATCAGTCTCTGGCCTCCAGACACACTTATGCAGATATGTATGCACACAAAAACACATACACACAGACATGTATGCACACACTTATAAACACACTTAGATATACAGATATATCCCACATGCACGCACGCACACATACATACACATGCACATGCAAGGCTCCTTTTTACCCTGGCTGCCTCCACTTCATCTGTCCCCAGGATGTTTTGGACTCTTTGTTTGCTGACTAAAGTCCCTGTCACTGTCCGTTTGTCAGCTGTGATGCCTGCAACCCCCACTGTACAGGGGAGGAAGCTGAGATTTGGCAGAGAGGAGCCACCTGCTCACCTGCAGCCCCTGCAGCCCCTGCAGCCCCTGCAGCCCCTGAGCCCCTGCCACTGGCTCCCAGAATCCTACTCTGCCCCAAAGCTGTGGACTCTCATGCCATGCCTTTGATTGTTCATAGTGGCTGAAAAAAAATAGTTTTTGGCATGACTGGTGTGTGCCTCAGGGTCTTGTATAGCTTAGGGCGGTGGTTATCAGCTTGTGGGTATTGATGCTTTTGGGGGGTGTTACATGACCCTTCCACAGGGGTCTCCTGAGACCATCAGAAAACACAGATATTTACATTATAAATCGTAACAGTAGCAAAATTACAGTTATGAAGTAGCAATGAAAATAATTTTATGTTTGGGGGAGTCACCACAACATGAGAAACTGTACTAAAGGGCCACAGCCTTAGGAAGGTTGAGACCCAAGGCCTAGGCTGCTCTTGAACTCACTGAATATACAGCGATGACCTTGGACTTCTAATCCTCCTGGCTGCATTTCCAAGTGGTTTGTATTACAGGAATGTACCACTACACCCAACTGATGCTGCATCCCAGGCCTCTGTGTACACAGGCAAGGCCTGAGCCACAGCCCCAGGACCCTCTCACCTCTACCGTTTGTTCGCTTGTTTTTTATTAGAAGCAAGGTTTCATTCTGACCCAGACTGACTTGAGATTCATTCCGTAGCCTTGGCTGACCTGGAACTCAAGGCAATCCTCTTGCTTTAGCTTCCCGAGTGCTGGGATTGCAAATGTGACCCACCACCCCTGGCTCCTTTTGAGGCTACCCTTGAAATTCCGATTCTTTGGCCTTTACCTCCGAGTGCTGGGATAATAGATGTGTGCCACTACATTTGGAAAACACCCTCTGCTTTGCTGTGTGGTGAACTTACTGCAGGTCAGGAGGGCGGAAGCTGAGAGACAGAAGGAGGCGACAGGTATGAAGGGATGGGACCGGATGGAGCCTGCTATTGGAAGGTTACTGGTGAGACCAGGGGAGAGGAGCCCTGCCAGGCATCTTTGCTGGTCCTGCTGGCGTCTGCTTCTGTGGATGGCTGGGAGGAGGACTTTGACTCCAGAATGGTTCTCATTCTAGGTCCAGAATGTGTCTCAGTCCATGGAGGTCCTTGAGTTAAGGACATATCGGGATCTCCAGTATGTTCGCAGCATGGAGACGCTCATGCGGAGCCTGGATGCAAGGCTCAGGGCAGCTGATGGGTCAGTCTCGGCTAAAAGCTTCCAGGTGGGTTCTTCGGAGTTCGGCTCTGAGTTCCAAGGATGGGGTCATGTCTGGGAAGACATGAGGAGCTGACTAGGCTCTGGGGTCCTGAGGGCATCCTTTGGCAAGGGCTGAGCATTGCATCTGAGATGACAGGGTGAAGGTATGGGCCAAGGGCCAGGGTTTGGGATCGGAGGTCATTTTCTCCTGGTAAGCAGGAACTGAAGGACAGGATGACAGAGCTGCTGCCCCTGAGCTCGGTGCTGGAGCAGTACAAGGCAGACACGCGGACCATTGTGCGCCTGAGGGAGGAAGTGAGGAACCTTTCTGGCAACCTGGCTGCCATCCAGGAGGAAATGGGAGCCTATGGATACGAGGACCTGCAGCAGCGCGTCATGGCCCTGGAGGCACGACTCCACGCCTGCGCGCAGAAGCTGGGTATGCCTTGACCCCGAAGCTTGGCCCCTGATCCCTGCACCCCTTAATGCTACCTGTGTGCTCCAAAGCTAGGTGTGGTTTGGCATCTAACTGCTAAACCTCCCTGTTTGGTATCCCCAACCCAAGGCCACACTGGGCCCCAAAGCTGGAGGTGGTTTTGGCTCTCGATCTCCAGCGCTTTATGCCCATGCTGACATCCTAGGATCACACCCTGGAATCTCCTCCCTGACCCTTGGCCCCAGCACTACCCAATGCAAACAGTGCCCTGCCTCCCGTGAGTTCTTGCTGCTCCTCTCCTCACTCCCACTGTTCCCATCTCCCAGGCTGTGGGAAGCTGACAGGGGTCAGTAACCCCATTACCATTCGGGCTATGGGGTCCCGATTCGGCTCCTGGATGACGGACACAATGGCCCCCAGTGCAGACAGCCGGGTGAGTGATCCTATCCCAGGGGCCAGAGCCAGTGACTGCCTACGGGTGCCCAGAGAATCCACACTTGTGTCTCTTATTTACGTTTTATTTTTATTCATTTTATTTGTGGGTGTACATGGGGCAGGAGTGGTAGGGTGCATGACTGCAGTGTTATTGAAAGCCAGAAAAGGGCATTGGGTATCCCTAGAGCTGGAGGTGTCTGTAGGCCAGCTGATATGAGTGCTGGGAATTTAACTCAAGTCCTCTGCAAGATCAGTAAGTAATCTTAACTGTTGGTTTTTTTTTTTTCTTTTCCTTTTTCTTTTGAGACAAAGTCTCCATCTGTAGAGCAGGCTGACCTCAAACACTGAGGTCTGCCCAGGTCTGCTTTTTGAGAGCTGAGATCAAGGGGACACATTCTGAGAACTGCACGCTTACACAGTCTTGTGGTGCAGACATTAGAGTACTTACACAGCTGAAGATGGCATGGGGGTCATGGAAGGAGACAGCATAGTGGGCAAGAATGCTTGCTGCACAAACATGAGGACCTGAGTTCAAACCCTTAGTACCCACGTAAAAAGTCATGAATGGCAGGTGTACCAGTTCTGTGGGGAGCAGAGACGGGAGGCTCACTGGGGCTTACTGGTCACCAGCTCCAGGTTCAGTTAGAGTCCCTATCTCAAAGAAGGTAGAGAGTGATACAGAGGGACACCAATGTCCTCCCCAAGTCCCAGTCTGTGTCATTTCTGTAGTTGATAAAGCACTCAGACAAAAAGCAAATTAGGGAAGAAAGGGGCTTAGTTTAGCTTACAGTTCCAGGTTAAAGTCTACCTTTGTAGAGAAGACAGAGCAGGAACTTAAAACAGCTATTCGTCACCCCACAGTCATGGTCAGCATCAGAGAGAAATGCATGCATGCATCTTGCTCGTTTGTGCTCCGTTCAACCTCTCCATTCTCATACAGTTCAGGGCTCCTTGTCTAATAAGTGATGTTGCCTACAATGGGCAGGGTCTTCCCACTTTAATGAACAATAAAGACAGTCCCCTAAAGTCATGCGCACAGGCCAACTCAGTGTAGACAATCTCTCACTGAGACTCACTTCCTAGGTTGTTTCACGCTGACATTAAAGCTAAGCATCATGAACTGGAGAGATGGCTCAGTGGTTATGAGCACCGGCTGTTCCTATGGAGGTCCTGAGTTCAATTCCCAGCATCCATGTGGTGGCTCTCAACCATCTATAAAGGAATCTGATGCCCCCTTCTGGCATGCAGGTGCACATGTAGATAGAGCACAAATACATGAAATACATACAAATAAATCTTTTTTTAAAAAATAATTAATTTATTATGTATACAGTGTTCTGTCTGCATGCCAGAAGAGGGAACCAGATCAAATTACAGATAGTTTTTAGCCACCATATTGTTGCTGGGAATTGAACTCAGGACCTCTGGAAGAGCAGCCAGAGCCATCTCTCCAGCTCCCCATATAAATAAATCTTAAAGAGCTAGCCATCACAAGGGTGGTCAAGTGTCACAGAGCACAGGCAGTAACTCAACACCTCTCCACTGTGATCACTGACCTCGACTGATGACGATGGTCCCACCAGTTGGTTAGCTTGGAATCAGGTTTGCACTTCTCTAGTCCTGTGCGTTCTTAGGCAGGGACACCTGGGCGAGAACCTCAATATCATTCCTCTAATTAACTTATCCTCAATAACGGACCTGAGCTGGATAATGAGGACATCCACGAGTGTTTTTATCGTGGTGCTGATAATGGTGCCGCTGAGAGATGCAATGGTGTGCCAGGCGACCTTGTGCTTACAGAACTTAGCCACTGACGATGGATTTGGGCCAGGCATGATGGCATAGCCCTTTAATACCAGCACTTGGGAGGCAGAGGATCTCTGTGAGCTCAAGGCCAGCCTGACATACATAGTGAGTTTCAGACCAGCTTGGGCTACATAGTAAGACCCTATCTCAAAAAACAAAATAAAACAAGAACAAACAACTCCCAACCATACAAAATAGTGACCTCAAAGTGATCCCTTATTATCCAAACATGTTACTTGGTGAATACTCTCAGCCCAGTCTCCAGTGACCCCCATGAGTCTCCTGGGTGCACAATGCTGCCTGATCCTTCGATGATCCTTCACCACCACTCACTGAGGATCTTTTTGTTGTGTGTGTTTATAAAGGTGTGTGCACAGGTAGGTGTGTACCATTGCATGTGAAGGCCAAGGTCAACAAGAGATGTTTTCTCTATTGCCTCCACTTTGTCTCTTGTGTGTGTGTGTGTTGTACACATTTGTACATTTGTGTGCAGGTGTGTGTGTGAACTCACCAGAGGAGGCCATCAGGTGCCCTGTTCTCTGTTCTCGGTCTTAGTCCCTAGCCACAGACTCTCTCACCAAATCTGGAGCTAGGCTAGCAACCAACAAGCCCCAGAGAGCCTCGTCTCTGCCCTCAAAAGCACTGGGGTTATAGGAACATGTAGCCATGCCAAGATTTTCAGATGGGTTCTGGGTTCCAACTTAATCTTCATGTTTGCAAAGCAGGTTGATTTCCCCACTGACTCACCTTCCTGACTCCTCCACTGTCCCCCTCCCCCATCCAGTCAGGATTTCTTTAAAAACTTGCAGCCCATCAATATGGCTGTGCCCGCTGGTCAATGAGCTCCAAAGGTCTGTCCCTGACTCTCCCAGCACTGACGTTACAGCTATGTGCACCACTATGTCCAGCTTTTCTGGGGATCCGAACTCAGGTTCTCATGCTTGAGGGGCAAGCACTTTACCCCCTGAACTGCCTTCCCAGGCCCATTTAATGCTCACAACCACCAAACTATAACCAGTCACAAAGATCCTAGGAAGGACTGTGACTGAGTAGTGACACACAGGTGATGGTTGTTTGCTGATGATCAAGGTTGATCTTGCCTGGTTGGCCAGTCCCTGAGGGACATAGGTTACAGTCTCTCCAGTGACTGGCTACTGCTCTCGTAGGTCTGGTACATGGATGGCTATTACAAAGGCCGCCGGGTGCTGGAGTTCCGTACTCTGGGAGACTTCATCAAAGGCCAGAACTTCATCCAGCACCTGCTGCCGCAGCCGTGGGCAGGTACGGGCCATGTGGTGTACAACGGCTCTCTGTTCTACAACAAGTACCAGAGCAATGTGGTGGTCAAGTACCACTTCCGGTCGCGCTCCGTGTTGGTGCAGAGGAGCCTCCCTGGGGCTGGCTACAACAACACCTTCCCCTATTCCTGGGGTGGCTTCTCGGACATGGACTTCATGGTAGACGAGAGCGGGCTGTGGGCTGTGTACACTACCAACCAGAATGCGGGCAACATCGTTGTCAGTCGGCTGGACCCTCACACCCTGGAGGTCGTGAGGTCCTGGGACACCGGGTACCCCAAGCGCAGTGCCGGGGAGGCCTTCATGATCTGCGGCGTCCTTTATGTGACCAACTCTCACCTGGCCGGAGCCAAGGTCTACTTTGCCTACTTCACCAACACGTCCAGCTACGAGTACACGGATGTGCCCTTCCACAACCAGTACTCGCACATCTCCATGCTGGATTACAACCCCAGGGAGCGGGCCTTGTATACCTGGAACAACGGGCACCAGGTGCTGTACAACGTCACCCTCTTCCACGTCATCAGCACTGCCGGGGACCCCTAGGCGTCCCTGCAAAGGCTGTGGGGATCCTTCCCACATTGCTTGTGACCCCCTCAACCTTCTCTTCCTAGATTCCTTCTCTCTCCACTCTCCAGCCCAGCTTTCTGTTCTCTGTATCTCTGTGCTTTTTCTCCATTTTATTGATCTTTTGATACTTCACTTCTGAGTCTTTCTGCCTTTTTATGGATGCTTCTCTTCCTTATGACCAAACCACTCTCCTCTCCCTCAGCCCACTCTCCGTCCTTCCCTCCCTTCCCTGTTTCCCACACATTCCTCTGGATCTGAGTGCATGGATTTTTTTTTTTTATTATTTATTTACACATTTTCTTTCCGGGTTGCCAGAATAAACCGGACCTTTGACATTTGATGCCTGGGTTGCTCTGTACCCAGTGGTGGTTCGAGGAGACTTGAGTCCACTGACTCCTTTTATTCCCTGTGCTTAGAGTGGACCTGGGGTGGGATCCTGTGACGCCCCTCCCCCAGAGAAGCCCACCCAATCCAAAGGTGTTTCAATCAAAAGCAATTCATTTAAAAGCAGTTGGGATCAGAACAGAGAACCCTATTATGATGATGAAAACTGGTCTTAAATGCGTATTCCCTAGTTGCTGGCTCACTCATTGATCTCAGTAGCGCATCACTGGGCTGTCTGATGATGTTCTAATGGCTTCTTAATAATTTGGCTGCTTTTGAGAGAGGTGAGGCCCCTCAATTTCTTCTGTACTTTGTAATTGCGGAAATCGCTTCTACACAAGCCATGCTAGTTAATAGCAAGATTCAAAGTAACTTAAAAGGTGCACAGGGCCAAGTTTTGGACAAACCCACTGCACTCCACATAAGAATTCTTTTGCCTATAACAGGCTGGGACAGAGTCCTGGGAGGTGGATAGGCTAAAACGGAGGTGTCAGGATTCCTCCTTAGGTAACCTCTTGGACCTAGCAATTATTTCTCATTCTTCCTTAATAAATCTATTCACCGTGTTAAAAAAAAAAAAAAAAAAAAAAAAAAAAAGGAGCAAAGCAACAGAAAACAGGAAAAGGGAGGTAGCAGGACAGGGTTAGACAGCCAGAGGCCTGGTGCTCCTGAGCTGCTCAAAGGCAGGCCTGGTGGCAGCAGTGCTGGAATAAGATAAAGGATTAATTAGGAAACGGGTCCATGCAGCATAGGCTGCCCTTTTGTAGCTAAAAATGACCTGGGGTTTCTGAATCTCCCGCTTCTACCTCCACCACCATACCTGGTTTATATGGTGCTGAGGATGGAGCCCAGGGCTTCATTCACGCCAGGCAAACACTCTGCCAACTGAGTCACAGCATGATGAGGGCTTTAATGTCAACCAGATCTGCCTGCGGGATGAGGTCAGAGCAGTGGTTCTCAACCTGTGACTCTCGATCCCTTGCCAAACCTCTATCTCCAAAAATATTTAAGGTTTAGAACAATGGCAAAATAAGTTATGAAGGAGCAATGAAAATAATTTTACAATTGGGGGTCCCCACCACATGAGGAATTGTATGAAAGGGCAGAAGGTTGGGAAGTTGAACCACTGGGCTAGAGGGATGAGTCGGCAGAGCAGTGACAATGTGCAAGGCTCCCATCTGGAAGGGGGCAGTGATACATGCTGCCTTCCCATCCCCCATGTCAGGCCCCTGAACCCAGAGCAGGAACAGCATGTGATGATCTCCAGTGGTCCTGACCCCACCCTGCTGAGGCCACCAGGAGGCTGCTGTCCCCATCTCTAATTAATGGCCTCTGTGATTAAATCATCTCCGGGAACTTGGACTTGGATGCCATACTGGGAAGGAAACCCATGAATAATGAATGGGGCTGCCTAATGCACTCATTTAAAGCCAATTTCTAAAGGCATCCTCACGAAAAGCAATTCATTCCCACGTAAATGAACAAGCATGACATGGGGGGGGAGGGTAAGGTCCCGGATTAGCATGGGAGACAGACTAAAACAGCAGAGGCTTGGTATGGAGGAACGACTAGTCATCCCAGTTCTTGGGAGGCTGATGTCACCTGGGTGAGCCCTTGTTTCAAAATCCCAAGAAAAAGAGAGTTTGTATGCTTCCTGCCTGTGACTTGTGTTCAAGGAGGTCATGGTCCCAGATATGGAGATGTAGTTGCAACCATAAGGCTGTGGAGTTCTAGCCTTTGCAGAGTACACCTGTGCCTGAAGACATGTTCCCACAAGGACGAGTCTGATGCGAACAGGTCTGTCTCGTGTGGGTACGGAGTGTTTACTTGGGCCAGAGCACCTGGCAGCACATCTACCCACTGCATCACTTACACACATGCACACTCACCGTATACACATGTAAACACTTGAATGCACATGTATGTGCACACATAAACACAAAGGATGAGCAAGCAGTCCTACCCTCCTCACTCATCCATCACAGCCAGATTCATTTGTGTCTGTCTTCTGTGGTGCTGAATTAACCAACTTTCCCTAAATCATAGATGAGCATTTGGCTACAGTCAGGAAGCTGCCATTCCCTACTGCAACAATAACCCAGAATCCCCAGTGTCTGCTCTAAGAAGAGCCCATTAAGAATGAGCAGTAGAGTCTGCACAAAGACAAGTTTCAATCCCAATAGGGGGTGGGGAGAGGGGAGAGCGGGAAGGAGGGGTGCTAACTGTTGCCATCCTAAAGGCCCAGGATTTATTGCCAGTTCCCTAGCAGGCCTGGGTGGGAACTTGGAGCAGGTGAGGAAAACCACAGGTAGTTAATAATACATGTGGGACACTGAGTGGGCTCCCGGGGCACACTTGTCTAACAGCCACGTTCAGTCTTGGGTTTTCACCACTATAGAGACAAGGGAAGGGGCTGGCTGGGGTCCAAAAGGACAGACCCCACATGGAGGGTCAGGGTCATAGAGAACACAGATACCAAGTCACATGGCCATATACGGGATGCACAAATTACCACTGTGGTAATGCCTGCTTCTCACAGGCAGTGGTTCAGATGTGGCAGCAGCCTTGGCGAGATCCTTCCAGAGCTCTTGATATTCCAAACTGGGATAGGGGTCCTCTCCTCCCCCACAAAGGCACCATCATACTTCTAATGACAAATGCTCCAGCAGGCAGCTGGCAAAGAGTGATTGCTGTAGAAAGCAGCCAGATGGGAGCTCAGGTGACTTCATGAGACTCAGGCCTGTGGGGAGGGTGGGCTCCCTTGGGGTCCAGACTTAATATTGCTTTGGTCTCCAAGCCTTACTGGTTGCAGCTACTCCCACCAACCAGGCTGGCCCCATCACTTGTAGGTTAGACAGAAACCTTATTGAATTCTGAGCCCTCAGGCCAAGCTAGGCTCAGGGGCAGTCTTAGGAGACATGGGCCCCCTAGCCAAGGTGGGGAGCCCATTCCTTCTTCTCCCAGCTGCCACTCAAAGCAACATCCATTCCCCAGTTCCCTCTACCAGGATCCCTGTTCTTCTGGGAACTGACAAAGCCCCCCTTTACTCTAGTCGAAGGGGCCTCTGTTGCCATGGAAACAGCATCTGGAGGGTGCTAGGTCTGGTGGCTGAACCCAGGAATAACCAGCCAGAAGTGGGTGGCAGATGCTGGATGCAATATGTTCTCACCAGTAAGCAATCTCTGTGTGTGCTGGGGATGGGGTGTGCTAAGGCAGGTGTTGAGTCAGGTTCCCCCAGGATCTCTCCAGATCTACCAGATGGAAGTGGGGTGTGCAAGGGTGGTCTGTGTGTCCTTGAACAGTCTCCAGGGGAGCTGGCATAACTGGGTCTGGACTGGTGGGGCCCAGAGGTGTCCTGCTGCCCTGGAAGTCTATCTAGTGGGAAAAATTCTTGCCATCACCCCCAGGCCCTGGAAAAGGTGGCTTCTTAGGACTGGAAAACAGTTTGGACACCTGGGCTTGGGGCATGGTGAATGACAGTTCCCTTCTCGAGACAGGGCCTCACAGCTCACCGCGAAGGTAATGAGATACAAGACCACCAGCCAGTGGTTCCAGATTTAATGGAGGTGCATGGGCGCTGCATCACACCCGAGGCTGAGGTGCTGCATCGCCAGGTGTGGAGCGTCTGCTTTTTGCAACTGAACAGAGGAACAGAGCATAAAACTAACAAGAAACAAGGCCCCCCTGCCTGCCTCTGAGACCTGGGTGTCAGGTCACCTCTGACCCCCTGAGCCTGGGACTTCCATACCCCCATTGCCCTTCTGAAGTTGATTCCTTCAGAAGAAGCCTGGCTAGGACAGCCCCAATGGGGTCAAACAGGAAGCAGGGAGCTCAGGGTTACTATCTAGAGCCCCTCTCCCAGCCATTTAGGAACAATAAATACTGTGTAACAGTAGCAGAAGGGGCGTCCATGGGCGGGCTGGCCAGGCGCCTGCCTCATTCTGTGCGCAGGATGATATGGATGCCCGAATCTGTGAACACTGGCCCACTCATCTCCCCTGTCCGTAGAGCAAACGATGCATCCTCAAATGGTTTCTGCATCTGACCTGTGAGAAACAGCAGAGGCAGTGGGGGTCAGGCACGGACTGCATGACAGATGGGGCTCCTGCCCGCGCCTAGTCTCAAGCACATTCATCACAGGTTTTATGGCCCTGTCGCTGTGCAGTGCTGAGCTGTGGCTCTGGGAAGCCCAAGACAGCATGAGGGATGGCAGGCAGAGCCGTGCTGTGCTCTTAGACACTGCATGAACTCTCCTGGCTTCCAGCTGAACACAGTCTGTCCTGCAGGTAGCTTGGGCTGACAGCAGAGGGCCTCACTAGGCTCCCTCTCCCAGGCAGGTGCCCAACACCTCACATTCCCAGCCCATGCAAAGGGGATGAAGGAGAGAAGTGAGGAGGGAGAGATCCTGATTCCCTCTGCCCTTGGCAGACAAGTCTGAGCTCTGGGCTGCCTATGTGGACCTGACCTTGCCCAAACAGGATTCTGGGTGACAGGAGTTCTCAGGGATCCCGTCCTATAGCTCTGCCAGTAGATGCCAATGACAGAACAGAGTCACCTTGATGGTTTATGAAGGGACAACACCAGGGAGAAGGTTTTACCTTCCTTTTGCAGCACAAGAAACACAGGCCAGGAAATCTGAGGGCTGTGCTGCCACCTGGTGGACCATGAAGGCAGAGTAGGGTCTCCCTTCCTTCGTGGGCTCAACCACCCCCAACATCATAGGGAAGGGACTGGGTGTGGTTCTTGCCCACCTCTGCTGAAGGCACCAAGGTCTCCCCTGGCTTTGGCAGAGCTGCAGTCGCTGAACTGTGAGGCCAGAGATTCAAAATCTTCTTCTCCTGACTTAATCTTCTGGATGTAGCCTGCAGGGGCACAAGGGGAGAGCAAGCTACTCCTAGGAGCTGGGCCAGTGCATATAAAGATATGCTGCCGCCCTCCAATAACAATTCCCACCCCATCATGTCCAAGCAACCAATCCCGTGTCCTTATCATGTACACCCATGAAGACAGTCTTCCCACATGCATGTCATGTCCCCAGGGTGCAAACCTGTCAGTCATCCCCATGCACCTGTGGTCATACTATGACCTTATAGGTGGGCTAGTCACCCATAGATGTACAAGAATAGAAGCACCCACACACACTCAGTGGTCTCTTCTCAGCCCCGGACAAAAACAGAGTTGGAACCTCACAGCAAATGACTGCCCACCCCTGGGCAGTCCTGGGGCAGTCGGTCTCAAGGCTCTGGAGGCCGCAGGAGTATGCGGCCAAGCTCTGCAAAGAAGTTGGTGGCATCTTCAGCGGTGGGCATCAGGAGTCCCTATCCATGCAACACGGGAGGCACAGAAGAGACCCTGAAGTGAGGCTGTAAGGGTAGTGTGTGAGAGTCCACACAACTGTTCCACAGGCAAGCCACACAACAGGCGCCACAATTGGCAGAGCCCAGTAAGCATTAAAGCATCTCCACTAGGCCGTGACTCTCCTGCAGAGTCAGGAGGTCAGGGCTACGGAGAAGAAGGTGAATGGTGACTGAAGCAGTCTCAAAATAACAACAAAGTCACATGTCATAAAGGCTGCCTGAGTTCCATCTCCGGAGTCCACAATGGTGGAAAGAAGAACCAATTCCTGTAAGTTGTCTTCTAACCTTCAAACACACTTGCCAACCATCAAAACAAAATAACAAACAACAACAATATGTAAAGGACTGAGGCTCAGGGCAGTGCGCACATACATGCGGGTGCATGGGAGATTATGTTAAGCACACACAGACACTTGCTAGGTGGGGAGCTGCCAGGCACCTCAGTCCACGCAGTGCCTGAGGTGGACCAAAAAGCCTGTGACACAAGATCCTCTGTCCCCTACTCCTACCCAACCTGCAGCCATCACACAGACAGATGCCCAGGGTAGCCACTCTGACCTGAGCAGCCCCCAAAGCTTTCCCAGCTGGCCTGGCAGAGACTCCCCAGGGAACCCTGTCCTTTTATTTCTGAGATAGAGCCTCCTTCCTGTGCAGCCTGGGCTCTCCCTGAACCCTGATCCTTCCTGCCTCAGCTTCTGGAGTGTTGGGGTCATAAGCACGCACTGTCACAACAGGCTCCACAGTGAGCTCTTTGCACGTCAGGGTGGCCTGACACAGCTGATCCTAGACTTCCGCTTACCCATTCTTCCTGCCTGGTCTTCAAAAGGTTTCTGAAGACCTGTGAGCAGCCCAGTGAACACCACTGAAGGCCCCAATGGTGCCTGTCTGACAGCTACTACTGCTACAACCATTATCTTGAGGCCTAGAAACTCAACCACTTCCCAAGGGCTCTGGCCTCAGGCTTCTGTAGGGTCAATGCCTGGCACACAGGGCAGGCAGTATGACTGAGAGCCCAGGCAGCACCCCTATCTGAATGCACTGCAAGGCAGCCACTTTGGTGCTTGGTCTGCACACTGCCAGGGTACACCTGACTATCAGGGGCTCCCCAGTACCCCTCTGTTCTGCCTATCCTTGCTGCCTTGGTCAGAAGTGGTTGTCACCACAAAGCACTGCCTATCAGAGGCACACAAGGCCATGCGGTTTGACCTGCATATCATGGTGACATCTATCTGGAAGACATGGTATTAAGAGTCCTCTTGTATAGAATGAATTGTATCAGTGACTCTCACCTATTAAAGTCCTGTTTCTACTCTTCCTGGATGCCTGGCTGTATTCCCAGGCCCACCTTCACAGCACTGGACTCCCTATGTTCTTCTGTGAAGAACAAAAGATATACCCCAAATCTGCCCACCTAGATGTAGCCATGGCCAGGTATGATAGGGTTTCTCTCTCTCTCCCTCCCTCTCCCTCTCTCTCTCAGATTTATTATTTATGTATACAGTGTTCTGTCTGTCTGTATGCTTGCTGGCCAGAAGAGGGCACCAGATCTCACTACAGATGGCTGTGAGCCACCACGTGATTGCTGGGAATTGAACTCAAGACCTCTGGAAGAGCAGTCAGTGCTCCCAACCTCTGAGCCATCTCTCCAGCCCATTTCTTTCTTTTTTTAAATTTATTTTTATTTTATGTACATTGGGTGCTTTGCCTCCATGTATCCCTATGTGAGAGTGTCAGATCTTTGGAGTTATAGACAGTTGATAGATAATTTTAAGGGTGCTGGGAATTGAACCCAGTCCTCTGGAAGAGTAGTCAGCTGAGTTATCTCTCCAGCTGTCCCCTCCCCACCAACTATAGTTTCTTACTCATTGTCAAGTTACAGCTGTTTAATAATGAAAGCACTGGGCTGGATGGTGCATGCCCATGAATCCTGGCACTCAGGACACTGAGGCAATCTGGGCTACATGAGATACTGTCACAAAAAAAAATTAGCCAGGTTTCCCTGTTTACCAATGCTCCCCACCCCTGTACCTGTGCACTAGACAGGAGTTCCTGGAGGCTAAGGAATTCATGAATAAGTGAAGTAAAAACTAGCCTTGAGGAAGGAGATAGGGACCTATCACTATTCTAGAGACACTGCCATCTCTTGCTTTTTGTCACCTGGACCTCTGTAGTCAAGAGCTGAGGCCAGACTTCCTGGGCTTCCTCCAGGACAAATCCCAGCCTCACTGGGAAGCAGGACGGAACAGCACCCCAGCCAGGACTCTGGGGGAGAATTCTCCCTTTGGGAGCAGCCTCTCCAGAGCTCCCACATTGGAATAGGGACCTCTACTTGCTTTGGGATTGTGGTGGTTTGAATATGAAAACCCCCATAGGCTCATATATTTGAATGCCTAGTCACCAAGGAGTGAAAATGTTTGAAAGGATTAGAAGGATTAGGAGGTGTGGCTTTGTTGGAGAAAGTGTATTGCCAGGGGTGGACTCTGAGGTTTCAAAAGTCCACACCAGGCCCAGTGTTTCTCTCTCCCTCTGCCTGCCTGTGGATGAGGATGTAAATAAAGTTCTCAGCTACTTCTCCAGTGCCAATTGTGCCACCATGCTCCCTGCTATGACGATAATGGACTAACCTCTGAAATGTAAGCAAGCTCCCAATTAAATGCTTGTTTTTATAAGAGCTGCCTTGGTCATGGTGTCTCTTCACAGGAACAGAACAGTGACTAAGAAAAGGGCATTCAGGAGCCCCCTAGACAGCAAGCCTAACAGATGAATATCCATCTCTGCAGATGTGTGGGCTCAGCAGCCTAAGGCTCAGAAGAGAGTCAGGCCACGCTCTAATTTCAGTTGCTGGATCTGATTCTATTCTGTGGTTGCCCAGCCTTATGAATATCCAATGGCCAAAAGGAGGGTTGATTCTGCTTCTGGGAGCCTATGAATTGGGGCATTGGGGAGCCAGGGAGATGGTTCAGTGGGTAAAGGTGCTTGTGCCATCCCTGACTACTTGAGCTCCACCCTCAGGACCCCCACAGTGGAACAGGAGAACCAACTCCTGCAGGTTTTCCTCTAACCTCAACATGTCTGCAGTGGCATGCTTGCATGCATACAAATAAATGAGTGTAAAAGGAAAAAAAAAATGGGTTAATGGGAGCTCTTACTTCAGAGGGTTATTCTGAGAGATGAATGTGTGACTGTCATAGTCAAGGCTGATGCAGAACAAGTCCTTAACAGACATAAATGCTCATTGCTCTGTCATAGGCTGCATGATAATGTCCCGATATTCACAATGAAGTCCTGGTTCCTGATATTACTATCCTTGGAGATAAGGAGTTTACAAAGGTGGGCCCTGAAATGATAAGCAGCTGTTCATAAAAAGAGACACTGTTAGGCTAAGGTTTTAGCTCAGTTGGCAGAGTGCTCACCTTCCTGCACCAGGTTCAATCTCCAAACTAGGAATGGTGGCACAAACCTATAATCCTAGTACTTAGAAGCTAGAGGTGGACAGGTCAGAAGTTCAAGGTCACCCTTGGCTACCTGGGGAGTTTAAAAGTCGACCTAAGCCGTGTAAGCTCTATCAGTAAAGGGGTGGGGTAGGGGGAACAAACATAAAGTAGCCAAGATCGCCAAAGGACACAACAGAAGCAGCTGTCTGCAAGACAAGAAAAGCAATCTCACCAGGAACCTGATGAGGAAGGTGAGAAGGCACAGGTCTGTGGTGGCTAGTGAGAGTCAATCTTGGGGAAAGGCATGAGGCATGCACTTTTCTAGAACCTTGGAAAAGAAACTTCTGTGACCTCAGCTACCTAGCATGCATGCATGCATGCGCACACACACACACACATACACACACACACAGACTGAAGAGATACTTAGAGGTTAAGAGCACTGGCTGCGCTTACAAAAATCTTGGGTTCAGTTTCCAAGAACCACATGGTAGCTCACAAACCTACTTCCAATTTTAGGGAACGCAATGCCTTTTCTAGCCTTCTCTGACACCAGGCACACACAAGGTACACATACGTACAAGCAGGCAAAAGACACATACATATATTTATCAAAAATAGGCAGTTTCAAAAAACCAAAACAAAACAAAGAATGATTCAACAACAAAGTCTGCCAACCTTGCTGTAAATTACAAAGGAAAAGTGGCCAGCCTCTGCCTGTGGGACAAAACTGACTATCACTCTGCAGAGCCAGCCAGTGCTGTGCTCACCAGACCTGCTCACAGACGCCCCAGCCCCTCCCAAAACTGCCTTCTATCACTGCATTGCTACAATGGCCCTTGGGGGTAGGTATAAATTAACACTCACTCATTTTACAGAAGAGAAAACTGAGTCTTGAGTGAGGCTGAGTCTCCCAGAACACAGAGCTTAGCAGAGACAGCCACTATGCTGGCTTTCTAGACCTGGTCACTCCAAATGGTAAGTAGAAAGAAAAGAGAGAGGGGCCTATGTGGGCCAACTTCATCCCACGTATAGGTACTTCTTTTCAAGGTCTTCAAGTAGCCTAGGCTGGCCTTGAACTCATTATGTAGGACCCAGAACTCAAAATAAATAGATAGATAGATAGATAGATAGATAGATGGATAGATAAATAAATAAATAAATAAAATTGCAGGGGCTGGAGAGATGGCTTAGAGGTTAAGAGCACTGGTTGCTCTTCCAGAGGTCCTGAGTTCAATTCTCAGCAACTGCATGGTGGCTCACAACCATCTATAGTAAGATCTGGTGCCCTCTGCTGGCCTGCAGGCATATATGCAGGCAGAACTCTGTATACATAATAAATAAATCTTTTTAAAAATTCTATTTATTTCTGCACACATGACAGTGTTTTCACTGAGGCCAGAGGCCAGCTTGAGGGAGGTGGTTCTCTTCTTCAACTGTGTGGGTCCCAGGAACTGAATTCAGGCCCTCAGGTTTACTGGCAAGTGTCTTTCCATCACATCACCAAGCTTGAGTGTCTGATCCTTTATCTATCTCTATGCTGAGATTACAGATGCTGGATTCACAGGGTACTAGACACTGAAGCCAGGGCTTCCTGCAAGCTAGGTAGCATGCTAACAACTGAGCTACAACCCCAGTACAATGCAAGCACTTCTCTAGAAGTGACAGCTGAGAGGACTGGGTGGAGGGTTTGGTGGCCCCCTTCTACAAGGCCCCCATGATGGGCAGTATTTCTTGTCAGTCTGGCAGGAACCGGAATAACCTGGAAGATGGGCTGCTGGGAATCCTGGGGGGATTATCCTGATCATGTTAACTGATACGAGGGACCCATCTTACTTGTTGACAGGACCACCCCCTGGAGGGGATCCCAACCTAAGACAGAGGAGAATAACGGAACACCAGCACAGGCACATGGCTCTTTGTTCCTGACACCATGATGGCACCCACTCTTGCAACTATGACTTTTTTGTTGTGAACTGTGACCTGGAACTGATGTGAGTCCAAACAAACCTTTCTCCCCTAAACTGTGTATTGTTTTCTTTTTAAACTTAAAGTTTACATTTATTTATTGGGATGGCAGTGGGGGAAGGCAGCACACATGCCATGGTGGGCTGAGGGGTGAGAGAACAATTCGGAGGAGCAGGTTCTCTCCTTCCATCACGGGAATTCCGGGAACAGAATGCGGGTCCTCAGCTTTAGCAGCGAGTGCCTGTGTTGGCTGAACCCTCTTGCTGGCCTCTGTCAGGGTTATTCTGTCACGGGACAGGAAAATGAACTGAGACCCCCCCCAATAAGTCCCCATCTCCCCCACTCACCATTGATCAGCTCCAGGGCCTCCTCCTTGCTCCTGGTGATCTTTTCCTGCCGCCAGGATGAGGGCCTCCGAGACTGGCTGTGCTTCACCAGCAAGTGCGAGCAGCGCACCCTGGCTGGCTCTCCCTGGCCGTTCTTGCTACTGCCTCCAACACTGCTGCCGCCGCTGGGCCGCTCCCACTGGCTGGCATTGGTGATGTGATTGAAGTAGTATACCCGACCTGGGGGAGAGTAGCACCTAGTTCAGCTGAGGCTGGGTTGAGAAGGACTCCATCCTGAAAGCCAGGATGAGGACTGGCTTGGGAGGTATTTTCTTTGGCAGACCCATTTCCTGTTCCACCCTGTGCTATCGGCACGGGAGAATACTGTCCCCACCTGGACCTGTTTCAGACAGGACTGTATTAATGCTCTAGGTGGAGACAGACAGGCACTAAACCAGCAAATCAGAAAAAACAAAACAAAAAAACAATCAAAAAAACCACAGCTGCCAGTTTTGCATGATGGCTCAGCAGATAAAGGAGCTCGCCAGAGTCTGACCACCTGAGTTTGAGCTTCAGGAACTTGCTTAGTAGAAGGAGAACCCACCCACCTTAAGATGCCCTCTGACCTCCACATGTGCACATGCCATCCTACAAAATACATGAAATCGAAGTTCAAGAGCATCCTCAGCTATATAGTTTGAGAGCAACCTTGGCTACAGGGGATCCAATTTCAAAAATACATATGCAAACAAAATACTGTGGGCCTGGGGCTCCAGCTCAGATACAGTGCTTGCCTGGCATTTGTGAGGTTCTAGTTTCAAGTTCCAGTATCACACATTCACCAAAAAGGTAAGAACATGACTGTTTCTATCCATCAACTCACTGCAAACAAAACCCAGGCATCACCTCCTCTATCTCGCTCACAGCAGCAACCACTATGCCTTGTGTATAAACAAGAGGTAAATACTCCCAAAGCTCTATTCATTTTTGGGGAGGGAGAGTTTCAAGATAGGGATTCTCTGTGTAGAGCTCTAGCTGTCCCAGAACTCACTCTGTACACCAGACTGGCCTTGAACTCAGAGACCTACCTGCCTCTGTCTCCTGCATGCTGGGATTAAAGTCGTTCACCACCACTGCCCAGCCCAAAGCTTTATTCTTTTTTTCTTTTCTTTTTTTTTCCCCAAAGCTTTATTCTTACTTCCTACCCTGGTAGCCTAAATTGGAGAGCAAGGAAGCAGCATTACTATGAGGTCTGATGTCATCTAAGAGACATCTAAGTGACAGTGAGGAGCAAAAAGTAGAGGACAAATCAAAAACTTAAGGGAAAAGCCTGGTTTGGTAGGGCACACCTATAAGCCTAGTGAGGCAGGATGGATATCTGCTGTTGAAGTCAGTCAGTGTAAATCTGCAAGACTGTCTCAAAAAAACTGAAGGAGCTGGGCAGTGGTGTGGCACGCCTTTAATCCCAGCACTTCAGGAGGCAGATTTCAAGGCCAGCCTGGTCTATAGAGCAAGTTCCAGAACAGGCTCCAAAGCTACAGAGAAACCCTGTCTCAAAAAACCAAAACAAGAACAACAAAAATCTGAAGGAGAAAACCCTGTCTCAAAAAAAAAAAAAAAAAAAAAAAAAAAAAAAAAAAAAAATACACACACACACAAATAAAAGTGAAGGAGAGTTGGTTGTGGTTGTATTTGCTGAAGGAGGCGGAGACAGGGGGATCACAAGCTTGAGATTAGCCTGGGCTATACATTTTTAGCCAGGCGGTGGCGGCACACACCTTTAATTCCAGGCAGAGGCAGGTGGATTTGAGTTTAAGACCAGCCTGATCTATAGGGTAAGTTCCAGGACAGCCAGGGCTACACAAAAACTTGGTTTCTCAAAAAAACCCAAAAAAACAAAAACCATACCTGGGGTGGGGATAGTAAAGGGGAAAGGAGGAAGAGAAGGGAGGGTTCTGGAAGGAGCTTGAAGGAAGGACCAAGATTCTGGGTCACTCCAAGGGCTTAGAATCTTTCTGGGTTAAAGAGCTGACCTAGCACCAAGAAAGGCTGGGTAGCTGGGCGGTGGTGGTACATGACTTTAATACTAGCACTCCGGGAGGCAGAGGCAGGCGGATAGCTGTGACTTCGAGGCCAACCTGATCTACAAGGGCTAGTTCCAGGACAGGCTCCAAAACTACAGAAAAACCCTGTCTCAAAAAACAGAAACAAACAAACAAACAAACAAAAAGCCTCACTATGGGGGCTGGAGAAATGGCTCAAGAGATTCTTTTTGTTTGTTTTTTTGAAAGAAAAAGTAAACTTTATTATGTTGCTTTTAGGATTATCTTTTAGACAGTTTTGAGGTGGTGACTCTTCTAGAAGTTCTGGGGATAGGGATGGAACTCAAGGCTCTGCCCAGGCTAGGAAAGTGGGCTACCTCTTAAGTCCTGCTACCAGCCCTGGCCTGAAACTCGGAGACCTGATGACCTTTAACTCTGAGCAACCCCTTTGCCTTTGCCTCCCCGGTGCAAGTACTGGGATTACAAGTGCGACCACCATTCTCAGCTTTTGTTTTGTTTTCATTTGAGTTATTTTTAAACTCACAATCCTCCTTTTTTGACTTCTCAAATGCTGGGATGCCATGATGCCCTGGCTTGGAAATTTCTGGTTACTTTTAGGATCACGCTCAATCCTCCAGCACTTACTTCTTAGTCTCAATACATTGTCTTCTGGATTTTGAATTACTAGAAAACAAGCCTGGAGCCTCCGCTCATCTGTTAGTTGAAAGATGTATCTTCCTCCTTTCGTTACTAAACAACATTGCACTCAACTTTACAGATTAATTGACACTTAACTTCTAGGGAACTGATACGCCTTCAGTTAGAATTTCCAGAAATTGCCGGGCGGTGGTGGCGTGCACGCCTTTAATCCCAGCACTTGGGAGGCAGAGGCAGGTGAATCTCTGTGAGTTCGAGACCAGCCTGGTCTACAAGAACTAGTTGAGAAACCCTGTCTTGAAAAACCAAAAAGAATTTCCAGAAATCTAGGTAATCAATCATCCAGTATTTACCAAAGTGTTGTCTTTTAATTCCCCAGCTTGTAAGCTCCGCTGACCTCTAAGTCCTTAAGGGCAGAACCAAGGTTTTCAAGAGATTCTTAAGAGCAGAAACTGCTCTTCTAGGGGACAAGGGTTGGATTTCCAGCACACACATGGAGGCTCATTACTGTCTGTAATTCTGGTCTGAGGGCATCTAGCATCCTCTTCAGGCTTCTGTGGGTACTTCATGCACACGGTGAGAGAAGTACAAGCATAGTAACACATTTTTGTTTTTTTTAAAAAAAAAGTCTACGTAGTCTGGGGTTAACTATGAACTGGACACTCTCCCGCTTCTGCCTCTTAGGACAGGAGCATGGACTGTAGGGCTAAATCCAACTAAAACCTTAGTAATTGGCCATCTCCCTGAACCTCAGCTTTCTCATCTGAAAAACTGGGGCAAGAGAATAAGGACATCAGAGCGAGGCATGGTGTCACACGTGTGTAGCCCAGTGCTTGGGAGGCTGAAGTAAAAGAATCTTGGAGGCTAACTTGAGCTACACAGCCGGAGACTTTATCTTAGTGTGTGTTGGTAATCCCCACACTCAGAGCTGAGGAAGACCAGAGAGAGAGAGAGGTTCAAGGTCATCCTGGCATAATCAGCAAGTTCAGGACTAGTCTGAGAGTGCACTCACTCTCTCTCTCTCTCTCTCTCTCTCTCTCTCTCTCTCTCTCTCTCTCTCTCTCTCACACACACACACACACACACACAGAAAGAAAGAGAGAGAGGGGAGGGAGCGGCAAATGAAAAAAAAAAGTGGCTCAAGGGTAAATGTGCTTTCAGTCAAGTCCGAAGATGTGAGTTTGAGCTCTGATACTCTCATGGTGGAAACAGAGAGACCCCTGCAAGCTATTGTCTGATCGCCACGTGCACATACACTAAATATACTACTACTACTAATATTACTAAAAAAACATTCTATATCATTAAGTAAGCTGGGCAAAGCGGTGCATATCTGTAATCCCAGTACTTGGGGGGACTGAAGCAGGAGGATGGAGCAACCTGTCCATGTGAGATTCAGCCTTTTCACCTCCAACCTCCTACTAAAAAGGGGGAAAGAAAGTAAGAACACTAAACCTAGTCGTGTTAATTCAGAGAGAGCTATGTATTCTGTGTCCAGCACGCTGATGTTCAGTAAGAATTATGAGTGAGCTCTGTAGGCAGCAGCGACCCTGGCTCTACGGCAGATGCCGGCAGCTCTTCTGGGCGTTGCCGCTGACACTGGCAAGGGGACTCTGGGGACAGACACTCACTGCATTCTAGGGCATTCCCAGTCCCTAAACTAAATCATCTGATGAGTTCTTTCAGGGTCCTGGCCTCAGTTTCCCCACTAGGAAAATGAGAGTAATTCCTTCCTTGAAAGATGGGCACGACAGAGAGGAGAAGGGAGGTAGAGAATAAGCCAGGAAACGGAGAGGAAGGGAGAGGGAGGGGTGAGCGGGATAGAGATGGAGGGAGGGAGGTGAGGGATAGGGGAGAAAGGAACCACACCGACGTGCAGACGTGTGAAAGAAGTTGAACTCTTTCAAAGCGCTCGGCACCATGCCTGGCCCAGAGGTGAACCGGCCTGTTTATAAGACGTCGCTGTCACAGGATCCCGCGCTGGAGATGACCGGGCACGTGCCACAGATGCTGCCCGAGAACCCAGATCTGGGCGGCCCACGCCCACTGTTCCGGGCCGGGGTCTCTTCCTCCCAATGGAGACCCGAGGTGCAGCCTCGACTCTTAGCGGCGTCCGGGCCCAGTAGTGAGCGAGGGTCCGGGCGTGCCCGTACTCCCCACCTCCTGCCTCAGTTTCTGGCTCTCCAGGCCCGTTACGCCGCGGAGGAGTCCAGCCCTCCACGCCCGAGGCAGGGCGGCGATGCGGCCCGCCTGCCCCCGTGAGCTCGAGCCCAACTTCTGCAATCTCGCGAGGCCCCGGCCCGCACCCTGGCCGACCCGCAAGAGGTACCTGAGCTGCGACTCATGCGCTTCTCCCAGCCCGGCGGCAGCTTCTCCTCGTCCGCCATCTTCCCTCCTGCCGCAGCGCCCGCTCCGCCTCCGCGGCTCTGACCCCGCGCCAACCTGCGCCGCTGCTGATTGGCTCGTTCAGTGGAGACGTCCATTGGACGGCCCCGCGGCGCCTCAAGCGCTCTAGCATTTTATTGGACTCACCGGCGATTTCCTGGTCCGCCCCTGCACGTACTCTCCGCCCCCCGTCCCGACATCACTGCTGATTGGCCCATCTGGAAACAACGTCCATTGGACGCCCAGGCTCCCTTTAAGCGTCAAAGGTCTCTGCGACCTTCCTGGTGGGCTTAGCCCACAGAGTAGAGCTTATTGATTGGCTTCTGCGACCGCCAGTCCGCCTTATTGAGCCGCTCAAGGAGGTCGGTCGGCCTCTGCGCGGAAGCGGTTCGTTGGTAAGGAGGTATCTGGTGCATTGGCTGTATTTTACCGTTGCCATAGCAATGCGGTTGCCTTGGTGACGAGAAGCTAAGTGCCCAAAGCCTAAATTTGGCTTTTCAGTTCTCCCTCTTCCCACCTGTTTCCTCCAAAGCGAAGTGGTCCTTTTTCGTTTTTGCAAAGCTAACCATTTCACTAGTCTATTCACCCACTTTCCAAGTCCTTTTTTTTTTTTTTTGGAACTTACTTAACTTATTCCTTCTCCATCTGGCTCCTTCCTAAGTCCTGGCTGGGTGATAGCACTGCCACTAGGATGAGGAAAGGGAAGAGGGTGGGCGGCTTGGACGACCAGTTTAAGTCAATTGATAGTTTATGGAGGAAACTGACGTGGTGGTGCATAACCAGCATTCTGGAGTTCGAGGCCAGCCTGGTCTACAAAGTGAGTTCCAAGACAGCCAAGGTTACACACAGAAACCCTGTCTGAAACAAAACAAGGCAAAGCTGGGCGGTGGTGGTGCACGCCTTTAATCCGAGCATTTGGGAGGCAGAGGCAGGCGGATCTCTAAACTCGAGCCAGCCTGGTCTACAAAGTGAGTTCCAGGGCAGCCAGAGCTAAACAGCGAAACCCTATCTCGAAAAACCTGTAGCGGTATTTCATTTTATTTTAATAAATAAAACTTGCCTGAAGTGCAGAGAGTAAAACAGCCACACTGGCCAGCCTTACAGATCAGGCCGCAACAACACACACCTTTAATCCCAGTAGCCACACTAGTTTGCCAGAGAAACCTGGCAATGCATGCCTTTAATGCCAGAACTAGAAAGGATTGTAAAACGGGAGGAAAGAGAGCTGCGCGGAGGTCTCAGCCA
The DNA here is from genome assembly GCF_950005125.1 of Chionomys nivalis. Taxonomy (NCBI): domain Eukaryota; kingdom Metazoa; phylum Chordata; class Mammalia; order Rodentia; family Cricetidae; genus Chionomys; species Chionomys nivalis. The sequence goes on along the minus strand of NC_080089.1, from coordinate 20,153,890 downwards.
ACAGACGCGGCCCAATAGTTCCCAATGGTTCCAGTCCAGGAGCAGTCTCGTAGCTCGATCACCCAGGAAGCGAAATTGTAAGCGGACTAAGAGGAACGCGTTTGGTTCGGTTTGGGATGCCGTTCGCAGCTGGAAATAGGAATGGACTGTCAGACCAGACTTCCATCCTGTCCAACCTGCCCTCCTTTCAGTCTTTTCATATTGTTATTCTGGGTTTGGACTGCACTGGGAAGACGACAGTTTTTTATAGGCTGCAGTTCAATGAGTTTGTAAATATTGTACCTACCAAAGGATTTAACACTGAGAAAACTTTAAGGTAACAGTGGGCAATTCCAAGACAGTCACTTTTCACTTATGGGACGTAGGTGGTTATGAGGAGTTAAGGCCACTGTGGAAGTCATATACCCGATGCACAGATGGCATCGTGTTCGTGACGGACTCTGTCGATGTGGAATGAATGGAAGAAGCCAAAATGAAACTTCATAAAATAACTAGGCTATCAGAAAATCAGGGGGGTCCCTGTGCTTATAGTCGCTAACAAGCAAGACCTGAGGAACTCGCTGCCTGAGGAACTCGCTGTCTCTCTCAGAAATTGAGAAATTGTTAGCAATGGGGGAACTGAGTTCGCCGGTCCCTTGGCACCTGCAGCCCACCTGTGCAATCATAGGAGACAGACTAAAAGAAGGACTTGAGGCCGGGCGATGGTGGCGCACGCCTTTAATCCCAGCACTCGGGAGGCAGAGGCAGGCGGATCTCTGTGAGTTCGAGACCAGCCTGGTCTACAGAACTAATTCCAGGACAGGCTCCAAAGCCACAGAGAAACCCTGTCTCGAAAAACCAATATATATATATATATATATATATATATATATATATATATATATATATATATAATAAAAGAAGGACTTGAGAAACTACACGATATAATAATTAAAAGAAGAAAATTGTGCGGCAACAGAAAAAGAAGAGATGAGTGGCTGTGTCCTTTGTGTGGGTGTGGAAAGTTTCCTAGGGCTGGTTCTGAAGAGTTGAAGAGTTGAAGAGAGCCTGGTTTGCCTGTCTGCCCTCTCAGATGCTATTACAGCTTTGTTTGGTTGAACAGTCAGATACCCAACTTTGTTGCCTTGGGAAAGATGAGTAAATGCAATGCTTCTTAAAGTGGTCTCTTCTCCCCGACCCACAGATCTTTTGGTACTACCATTTTGGGAAGTCAAAAAAGGCTGGTAACTGGCCAGAAAACAACTGTGTGGAAATATTTGACCTGAAGTTAGTGAAATAAAACTTTGAAGAGTGAAAAAAAAAAACCCAACAACAAAAAAAAAAAAAAAAAAGAAAAGAAAAAGAAAAAAGAAAACAGGAGGAGACAGCTCTCAGTCTCATTCTGAGATTCTTGGGAGGCAGAATCGCCATTTCAGACTGAGGTAGAGGTACGAGCCAGTGGCTAGCTGTTTTACTTTTCAGACCTTCAAGTTAGCTGGGCGGTGGTGGCGCACGCCTTTAATCCCAGCACTCGGGAGGCAGAGGCAGGTGAATCTCTGTGAGTTCGAGACCAGCCTGGTCTACAAGAGCTAGTTCCAGGACAGGCTCCAAAACCACAGAGAAACCCTGTCTCGAAAAACCAAAAAAAAAAAAAAAAAAAAAAAAAAGACCAAGACCTTCAGGTTAAATTCCAATTTCTGACTCTGAACTTTCAAAAACAACAACAGAAAAAAAGAGGGATTTTTTTCAGTTTACCAGGTCTGCACATAGTGCACATTCATGTATACATGCAGGTGAAGCATAAAATTTTTAAAATGTTACTTTATGCCAGTGGTGGCAGGCAGAGGCATTAGGATCTCTGAGCTCGAGGCCAGCCTGGTCTACAGAGGGATTTTAGTACAGCCAGGGCTACACATAAAAACCCTGTCTCTAAAAACCAAAAGGTTACTTTAAAAATACTATTACATTTATAAGAGAGACCGCCATGATAACTGTGTAGTTAGAGAACAATTTATGGCAATCTGTTCTCTCCTTCCACCATGGGGCCCTGGAGGTCAAACTAAAGTTGTCAGGCTTGGTACAAGTGCCTTCACTCACCTTACTGGTCATGGATACTTAATGATTTTCAGACACCAATGGGGGAAGGTTCAATTCCAGTTCAATAATGCAGACCCTTGGGTGACCTCAAAAGGATGACACTCAGTGACATGAACTCATGAAAGGGCATTAAAGGTAAGATGTGGTACGTGGGTTCAAAGCCTCACTCTACCACTTGCTTACCCTCAACAATTCAGCCCTCCCACTGCAAAGTGTAGATAAGTGGTAATACCTCTTGCTGATGTGAAGATCAAATGACTTATTCCTATATCAAGCTTTCAGGTTAGGATCAGGGGTGTCGCCAGTAAAAAACAAACAAACAAACAAACAAAAAACTTACTAGGTGAAAAAAACAAATCACAATGCAGGTAGCAATTATGGTACAAAAGCATGGGTCAAGGAGTGGGTAAGAGCATTCACTACAGGTCTGATGGCTATTTCACTGGCAAGTCCATCTACCCTGTTCCTGAAGCAAAGGATTCTTTGCTGGTGTTGGTGCCCACTTCTTTGGCATCCCAAAAGACTGGAAACTGGCAGCTCTCTGGGACTTCCCTGGGACTCTGGCACCAAACTGGGACTGCTGAGACATCCAGTGAACTGACAACCTCCAGATCTTTGATCTTTCCCTCAGGAGATGGCTATTGTTGGACTACTCAAGCCTGTAGGCCACTCTAATAAATGGCTTACACACACATACACACACATCTATATATACATGTCTAATATTCCCAGCTAGCATCTATCTATCTATCTATCTATCTATCTATCTATCTATCTATCTATCTATCTATCTATCATTTAATTTTCCCAGCTAGCCTCTATCTATCTATCTATCTATCTATCTATCTATCTATCTATCTATCTATCATCTAATTTTCCCATCTAGCATCTATCTTATTTTATCCTATCTATCTATCTATCTATCTATCTATCTATCTATCTATCTATCTATCTATCATCTAATTTTCCCAGCTAGCCTCAAGTACAAGCAGTAAATAACAAAGACACCAAATCTCAAACAAGGCAAAAGGCTAGAACTGACAGCCAAGATTGTGGTCTGACCTCCATAGCAGGCCATGGCACAGGCTCATACATGAACTCAAATGCATACCATGGTATATGGATGTCTGTCCCGTCACATGCACACACATGAACATAAGTAAAAATGTAACAAAAAATTTAAATACAAATAGTATATAATGAAAGACTCTAAATGCATTTGTAAGCCCCCCTTGTGTCTGTGGCTTTTTGCTTTAAAAGATGGGCTGTAACAGCTGTGGATGTCCTTCATATCCCTAACCTGAAGGACCCTGTCATGACAGAATAAAAATCCTCTTGCTTTTGCATCAATTTGTGGTTATGTGAATGGTGTCTGGAGCAACTCTTCCCTGATGTTTGGGCATCTAGTCCAACATTTTGGTGCGTTGGCCGGGAACTGAGTTGCTTCTGGACCCATTCCAGGCCCAGTTGGAGGTAAGATCGAGCGCTCTTATTGTCTTTGTCTGTCTGTCTGCTTTGTTTCTGTGATTACTGTAGTCTGTGTTTGTTGATATTGGAGACCCCCACCCAGGGACCACCGACCCACCTTCGGGAGGTAAGCTGGCCAGCCGTCTTTGTGTTTTTGTGTTCTTGTCTGTTTGAATTGTTGCGCTGCGAATCTGTATTCTGTGCGATTCAGCTGAGTCGGTCTGTATCTGGCGGGTCTCAGAAGGAGCTGACGAGCTCGGACTTCTCCCCCGCAGCCCTGGAAGACGTTCCACGGGTGTCTGGAGCCCGATTTTTCAGGTCTCATCTGTCTGATCCCACGACCAGAGTCGGACTTTTTGGGGCTCTGCCCGTGTCCGAGGGGTACGTGGTTTTTCTGGAAGACGAGGGATCCGGACCCTCTTCACGGTCTCTGTCTGAACCTTTGCTTTGTCTTGTTTGTTTTGGTAATTTGTTACTTTATTGGAAAAAAAAATTAATTAACATAAAAAAACCATTTTTGTTACAGAGCACAGTGCAGGCACCAAGGCCAGCTTCCCTCTGACTTTGATAACAACAGTCTGACCCTCTCCTGTCTCTTTTTCCGTGCAGGAAGCACACATGCCAGCGGGGTCCAAGCTGGTGCTAATTCCTCCCCCACAGGACCCAGTAAGCCTGGGAAGCAGCAGTAGGCTGTTTCTCTGGGCTCAGATACCCTATTAGAAAGCACAAGTCCCGTAAAGAGCCTGGACCTCTTCATTTTGGCAGCCAGGACTGGGTATGACAGCAGATAGAGAGATTGCAAGTAAGTATTCCTGTGGCTTTTGGTAAAAGGCGAATGTGGATTCAGGAGCAATAGGTAGTACCACAAGCCAACATCAGAAGGGCCTCGCAGCCCTGATAGCATCTCTCTTCTAGGGATGCCCTGTTCTAGTCATCACGTGCTGTGTCCAGGGTGAAGCTTCTGGTTTAAAAATTGGGGAAAAATTAAGCTGAGTCACTTTTAAAAGAATGTGCTTATAAAAACCTACAGATTGTTGGTTTCTATATTTCTTACTATGCAGTGTGCCCATAAAAAAAAAAATTAAATTCCCAACTCTGTTTAGATGGATACAGGAATACACTGTCTTCAAGAACTATTGCTGTAAAAGCCCTGTGACCCCGGGCCAGGGCCATGTGAACAGCCCAGCTGAGCTTCTAAGCCAGCCCATGTTTAGATCTGAATTTGATACCTGACTGCTCGCAATGCTTGTGATGAGGTGGGGGCCCCGAGTTGCCCCACATGGCAAAGATCTGCTGAATCCTCTCACTCCACTACAATGGCAAAGAGGATGTTACTGAGTGATGAGGTTGAGTTAAAATGGCCCTTTTGACTCTTTATAATGTTTATGGCTATTTAAAAACGTGGCAAAAATTCTCACTTATTATTGATATAAAAGAGGTACATTTTGGGTTGTTTTCAGATTCTGTCTATGATGAAATAATTCTGCTATGTAAAGTAGGCCCAAAAGGGATATTGCTAAGTTTTAAGGTAAAATGTTACCTAATTCTCAAAATTCATCATACTAATGTTCAAAATAGCTGTATCAGTGTACATTTTTACCAAAAACAAAGGATTTTTATTTCACATTCTCTTAAGCATAAATTGTCAAACAATATTTTTAATCTTGGTCATTTTTACAGGGATAAGATAAAATCTCAGAGTTGTTTGATTTGCATTTCCTCAATGATTAAGGATGTTACATTTAAGCAAATTTTAAATATCTTTCAGTCATTTTAAGTTTATCTGCTGGAGTTTACAGTTTAGGTCTGTAACATAATTTCACTAGATTATTTGTTCTTATGAGAAATAAGTTCCTAAGTTCCTTATATGTTTTTATGTTCTGTTGATTATATCCTTTGCTATACAAAAAGCTTCTCGGTTCTGGAGATCCTGTTTATTGATTGTTTCTCTCAATGTCTATGCCACTGAGGCCATGTTTAGAAATATATTTAAAACTTTTTTCTTCTATGAGGTTCAATATTGTTGGTTTTATGTTAAGGTCTTTGATTTGTTTGGATTTCAGTTTTGTGCATAGAGATAAATATGGATCTATTTTCATTCTTCTATGTCTAATTAATTCTGAAAGGGAGAAACTGACAGTCAAAATGCCGGGCTCATGGCAAATTTCAGGGGCAAGGCACCCCACTGATCCGGCCAAGGTAAAAGTGGTTCTCCAGGGGCCAGTTAAAATCTGTGTTTCTTAAATGTTTAATGGAGGTTTACAGGCATTTTACACAACCTCTGAAGGTCAGCAGGCAGCGATAGCCATGGCCTTCATAGGACAGTCAGCATCAGATATAAGGAGAAAGTTACAGTAGGTAGATAGGCTGCAAGATGATAGCTTGCAGAATTTGGGGAGACAGAGAAAGTGTTAAATGAGAGACAGAGAAAGTGTTAAATGAGAGACAGAAAAAGTGTTAAATGAGAGACAGAGAAAATGCTAAATGAGAGACAGAAAAAGAGAGAGAGAGAGGCAGGAAGCGAAAGAAAGAGAGAGGCGGAAAGCAAAAAAAAGAGAGAGGCGGGAAGCAAAAAAAAGAGAGAGGCGAAAAGCGAAAAAAAGAGAAAGGCGGGAGGCAGAGAAAAAAAAACCAGAGGGATCATAAACAAGAAGGACTCAGACAGATAGGGAGCCTGGGCAACAGAAGATCAAAGACAAATGAAGATGGACAGAGGCACTCCTTGGATAAAGGCCAATGTGCTTACAGCAAAAAAAAGGACATTAGATACCTCTATAGATTTTCTAAGGGACACAGGAACTGAGTACTCTGTGTTAAAACAACCATTGAACAAACTGGACACCTTACGAACTATAAATTTGGGAAAAGGACAAATAAATAACTCGTTCCTCCCTGGTCACCCCTGAATGTATGATCAAAGCCGTTTGTTGACCAAATGAGGGACTTTGCTTTCCCTGCAGTTCTCAGTTCTGCAGGAGACGCAGGTTGCTTGTCTGCCTACGCCTCTGCCATGCCCTTCTCACCAGGATGACCACCTCCCCCTGCCATCACCACCAGAGAAATCCTTGCCTCCTAGCAACTGCCTTGGTGCCGTGCTTTCTCTAAAGCCTGCATGAGCCCTGGCTGCTCACCCTGCAGTCTCGCTCCCCTCACACATGTCAGACTGTGATAGAGCGCTCACAATGCTACCACAGGCGCCGTCCTGAACCGGGCTGCTGCTCCTGTGCCCAGCTCACGTCGATGGACTATGGATCCTACCAGCATCTGCAGAAAGGACAGGCAGCTGGCAGAATGGCAGGCTGAGCTGTGCCAGGAAGAGCTGGAAATGATGGCAAAGCTTGCCTGGGGCACAAGGCTGGGGGTCCGAGCTGAGCAGGTACACAAGACTAAAGGTAAGCAGAAGGCGGGGGCAACATTGGTGGACAGGAAGCAAATGATCTGGGCCAGTAGCCTCCCTTCAGGGACATCGGCCCTACCAGAAAGCTGAACTTGTGGCTTTGATACAAGCTCTACAGATGGCAGAGGGAACGTCTATACTGACAGCAGGTATGCTTTTGCCACCACCCATATACACAGAACAATATACAGACAAAGAGGACTGTTGACATCTGCGGAAATTTTGAGCCTCCAGGAGGCCACACATTTGCAAAAAAAAAAAAAAAAGATAGCCATCATACATTGACCAGGACTGAGACACCCAATGTAATGGCTAAAAAGATCATAAAAAAAAATCATCCTGAGGTTTGGGATGCCCAAGATAATTTTGTCTCATAATAGACCTGCCTTTGTTGCCCAGGTAAGTCAGTGTGTGACCAATTAAAGATTAAATTGTGCTTACCAACCCTAAAGCTCAGGTCAGATAGATAGGATAAATAAAATTCTAAAAGAAAATTTTTACAAATTATCAAAATTGGCCCTAGAGACCGGCAAAATGATTGGATAGACCTCCCTCCCTCTGTTCTGTTTTGGGTTCAAAACACCTTGGGGCGATTTAAACTCACTTCTTATGAGATCCTATGTGAGGGCTGCCACTGCTCACCAAGGTGGATGAGGTATATAATCCTGATGGTGTTCTTCCCAGACTGTTATAATCCTGATGGTGTTCTTCCCAGACTGTTATCTGCCCACCTAAAGGCCCTCCAAATCATCCAAGCCCAGGTGTGGAAGCCTCTGGCTGCTGCCTATCAGCCTGGACACCCAGAGATTTCACATCCGTTGAGACAACATTGCAACCTGGATCCATGCATCTCATGTAAAGCCAGCACCTCTACAGGACGACTCAGGACCCTCCAGATAAAAGCTTCAGCACAGGGAGAGCTAAACAAAGGCTAAACAAAGGACTCTTGAAAAAATACCAAATGAACTCTCTGGGACTCTTATCCTACATGTAGACATCGTGACTGATATATTTGTCTGGGGTGGAGGGGTGTAAGCAAACCCGACAAGGTTGGGGGGCGCTGAACTAGCCCCCTCCTGCAGGGGCCTAAGCACCACACCAAGCCCTAAGGCCTTGCCATTTCCCAGCTCCCTCCCTAAAAACCCCAGCTAGATTCTTCCCAGTCCCAGGACTGCAGACTCAGTATTACCCAAGTTTTAGTACTGACACACCAATATCAGGCTCTCAAGAGAGACCTCAGAAAATCCCAAGATTGGGATTTGACAAAACAAGAGGAGGGAATGAAAGACTCTAAATGCATTTGTAAGCCCCCTCAACCCTAAAAAAATGTAAAACTTTAAGAAAAATCTAAAGCCATTTCTGATGACTCTCAGTACTTCCCCACCTCCCCTGGGAACCAAGGACATAACAGCTATGTATGCACGTACTGAGATGTTGGAAACTTTCCATCTCCCTGAATAGGGGTATGATAACCCTTAGGTTATGACTCAGTTACTGATGTTTTGACTTAGTCCCTGGGAAGGGGCAAAGTGACCTTCAGAAGTTTCCCTTTACCTCATCTGATCTGGCAATCACTCTCCAGCTAATTATTGGTAATAGCCTTTTTAAATAAGCCAGTCCAATAAGTTGGAAAACAACCTACAGGTTCCCCCCCCCCCCCGTCTCTGTGGCTTTTTGCTTTAAAAGATGGGCTGTAACAGCTGTGGATGTCCTTCATATCCCGAACCTGAGGGACCCTGTCATGACAGAATAAAAATCCTCTTGCTTTTGCATCAATTTGTGGTTATATGAGTGGTGTCTGGAGCAACTCTTCCCTGATGTTTGGGCGTCTAGTCCAACAATATGTAAATATATACTTACTTATATATGTGGGTGTTACGGCTATTCTTTGTTGTCAACTTGACTACATTTGGGATTAACTAAAACTCAAGCAGCTGGGTACACTTTGTGAGGAATTTTCTTTCATGATTGAATCATTTGAGATGGGAAAGCCACCCTAAACCTTAATATTTTAAGTTGGGAAGAGCCACCTTTAATCTGGGCCATCCCTTCCGACTGGCAGCCCACATAAGCCATGAAGAAGGAAGCACTTGCTCTTTGCTTGCTCACCCACTCTCCCTGGCAAGTCCACTTCTTCAGGATTCTGGCATATAACTCAAGACTAGCTGAGAAATCCTGCCTCTTAGATTCCTGGACTTTACCCGGAGACAGCCACTGTTGGAATAGTTGGACCATAACCGTAAGGCCCTCTAATAAACCCTGTGTGTTTGTGTCCATCCTATCAGTTGCTCCTCTACACAACCCTAGTACAGTGGGCTTTTAAAACACATCTACGTAGCCCATTGTGCTATTTTTCTCACTCCTATAACAAAATATCCGATAAAAGCAATTTTAGGATTTTACCAACTAGCTACATACCCAGCTGCTTTCCACTTTTTCAGATGGGGTCTCTTGCTTAGATTGCTCCTACTTTGGCCACTCACGTACCTTTGTTTTTACAAGAATGTAGTATGTGTTTCTGTGAGTGCTTAGATGTGGAGGGTAGAGGACAACCTTGAGTGTCATTTTAGGAACACAATCTACCTCCTTTTAGAAGTCCTTGGCCTAAAGCACACCAATTAAGATAGACTGGCTAGCTAGCAAGCCCCAGAGATCTTCCTGTCTCTACCTGCTAAATGCTGAGATTAAAAGTGTACACCTGCTGGGCAGTGGTGGCGCACGCCTTTAATCCCAGCACTCGAGAGGCAGAAGCAGGCGAATCTCTGTGAGTTTGAGGCCAGCCTGGTTCCAGGACAGGCTCCAAAGCTACAGAGTTCCAGCCGTGTATCTACCCTCCTTATGCAGGTTAATGGTTTATGAGGGTGACAATACTCGTGGGATCTCTGCCCATCGGCGACCCAAAGCCAACAGCAGAGCTCTGGGTCCCATTCTACTAGGTTACTCCATCATGACTTCAGCAGATTTTTGAGACAGGGTCTCGTGTAGCCAAGGGTGTCCTGGACACCTGATCCTTTTGCCTCCATCTCCCAAGGGCTGAGATGTCACATGTGCAACGCCAGGTCCAGCCTCCCCTTCAAGGAGCCACATACAGGACTGCAACCACCAGCTCTCCCTCACGATACAACTTTCACACAAGTATGACAGCAACAAAGCAGCACTGAAGTTTTTATTCATGTGAATTGTTAAAAATGGGCATCTATACCAGTGTCAAATGAGGGTGGGAGAGGAAGGCAGGGTAGGCAAGGAGAAGGAATTCCCGTCTACTGGTAATAAAGCTCCAGGTTCATCCCATCATGGATTTCATCTGAAGACAGGTATTAAGGAATTTTCATTGAGGGCTGACTCTACCCCTCTAAACACTCACAGCTGGATCCTGGGCTCAACACCCAACCCTGGACTAAGGAAACAATTTTGGGATGGGCACTTTGATCTAAGAACTCAAGCTATAAATAATGTAGAGTAGCCCTGAAGAGCACCGAGACAGCAAAGCTGTTTGGACCAAAGCCTGGTGTAGTCAGATTCTCAGGTGCCCCCCCCCACTATCACACAGACAACAACACATTTTCTTCAAGGTTCATACTCAAGCTGGAGGGAGATCTCAGCAGTTGAAGAGCACCCAGAGGAACTGGGTTCAATTCCCAGCACTCACGTGGTGGTTCCAGGAACCTGAAGCTTTCTTGCCAGCAACAAGCAAGCATGTGGTACACAGACATAACTGTAGAACCTCACCTCCAATTTAAAAAACACCACACTGGTTGTCAACTACAGTCACCTCTGAGTTACACTCCGCCCTCACTTCCTGTCCAACAACCATGTGGTGCTCAGTCATAAATATTTTGAACCTGAATGTTAAAATCCTTCTGAACCAAGTTAAAATATTCTACCACCCTCCTCAACAACAAAATAATTCTATAGTACCCATTTTCTCAGTAGTCATATCAGGCCACATTTTAAGTTAAATATCCCACTTTCTTAATTTCCCTACAGGTTTCGGTATAGAACCAGAACTGAAAAGGATACAATCTCCCAGAGACACGTGGTCCTTAAAAATCGTGTACCTACGGGACAGATACAGTTCAGAGAGAAGCTGCTTTGGTGGGTGGGGTGGGGGTGGGCTTTTGTCTTGAAAGCATAGCTGATCCTTCATGGGGGTTGCCTGAGGCGCTCCCCCAACCGAAACCTAGCCTAATGCGGACCAGCGCACTTACCACTTTTTAAGAACGATCTTATTCCACCGGGTGCCAGTTTGGGCCGCTATCAGTTTCTTCAAGTCCCCGATGGTGTCATCGGTGCTGGGCACGAAGGAGTTAAGGTAAATGGATGGAAGAGATAGGACGAGGAAGATGATATTAGGCCTCCCTAATATCATTTAACTACAATTTCCCCACCATCGCCAACTGCCCCAGAGACCACTGCCAGTCACCACCCCTCGGAGGATACTTGCACTTGACGCGGACTTTCTTTCCTAGACGATCGTTGCAAACCACCTCAATCATTGTGGCTGGACCTACGCCGGGTAGAGGGAGAGGAGGGAAGGCAGCAGAGACAGGACTTTGCGGGTCGCCCAGACACCCAAGGGCCTTTCCCGAGTTAAGTTCTTTGGTCACGCTACCCCGAACACCGGACACAAATCCGCCGCAGCCCTGGTCCAGGGTCTTAATGGTGCGGACGCAAGTCAGTCGCGTCTTCTGCCCCTTAACTCCCGCAGGCCCAGCCCCGCACCCCCTGGCTTCGCCTCCCGCATCCCTTAGCCTCCCGAGTCTCTCACCTCTAAACCCCTCGAACTTATCGACGACACAACTCCTACCTCGAACGCCGAGCTCTGGCCCGATTTAAGGCAAGCAACAGGAAGCGGAAGTGCTATAACGGAAACACCCGCCCTCAGTTGCTTCCAGGTTCCGGGCGATTTTGTGGCGCAGTTTTTGTGAGCCGAGGCTGGGTAAAAAGACTGAGATTAAATGACGATCCTAGTGGATTTACAGCCGACGTTGAAAGCGATGTTGGAGATCCCTTCGTTGTGGAGGAGGCCCAGAGGATCCTCGGAGGCGGGGTGCTCCGCCATCCCCAAGCCAAATAAACCTACCGAAGAATCCCGGCTGCGGAGGAGCAGAACTGGAGTCATGCAGGTCCTGTGGCTTTCGGGCTCTCTGCTTTCATTCAAAGCTCAGTCTCGGACCCTGGGCCTGCCTTTCCCCTCTGACCGGAGTAACTGTTTCCGAGACCCTAGTGGTGCAGACCGCAGTTGATGAAAGCTAAGCCGGAAAGCCATGTTGCACACCACACCGTACGTCCGTGTCTTGCCTGCGCAGATGCTGGAAACAGCTTACCAGAAAAGATCTGCTTTTTTTTTTTTCCTTTTTAAAAAATCTTCAAGGAGCCCCTTGTTCCAGATTACAGAACCGCGATAGGTGATGGGAGAGGAATCCCATACTAAATTCAACCAGTTTTCACCTCTACTGATTCTACTGAATGATTCCTTTAGCAGACAGGACTCTCAGTAAGGTAAGCACATGTAAAATTAGCTTTTTTTTTTTTTTTTTGAGATAGGGTATCGGTGTATAGACCAAGCTGACTTCGAAATTGTGATACTCGTGTCCAGCCTCGAAAGTTGCTGGTATTGTATAGGCCTGTGTGTTAGAAGCCAGCCTGGTCTCTATAGCGAGTTCCAGGACAGAGCTTTGTAGAGAGACTGTTTCAAAAGAAAAAGGGGCTGGAGAGATGGCTCACAGGTTAAGCGCACTTTTTAAAAAAGAAAAAAAAATCTACCAGGGCCTTGTGCTTAGCAAATACCACTTATACAAATTTTATCCTTATGCATAGGCAGCAAAAAGCATTATTTCGCTTTTTATTGCGGCTTGTGGCCACGCCTTCCTGGCTTGGCAGGCCTGCCGGCCCCTCAGCCTCACGGCATTTACACTTTTTGGTCTGGAATGAAGGCCTTAGTGTTTTAATTTATTCCATCCTCTCACCGATGCCTCGTTTCCGTTTCCAAAATACTTCCCAGGCTTTATGGAGAGTGAGCCACAGACTCGTGCATACATACCAGTGGGGTTTCTTTTCATTTTTCTTTTCTTTTCTCCCCTCCCTCCCTCCCTCCCTCCCTCCCTCCCTCCCTCCCTCCCTCCCTCCCTTCCTCCCTTTCCTTCCTTTTTTTGATGTTGGAGATGGAGCCTAGGGCCTTCTAGCATGTAGCCAAGGGCTCTCCCATTGAGTTGCACACCTAGCTCCTTGCTCATCCATTGCGTCTGCCTCCAGCGATGTTTTTAGGGTTCCGTCCCAGTCCTCCAGTTTTGACTGTCCCCCCAACTCCTCCCTGTGCCGCCCACCCATTCCAAACTTGCCTTCATCCCCTGTATCGGACCTTGTTCCGCCTAAGCTAGGCTTTGCAAGTTTGCTCTTTGGCCCCCTGGTCCTTTTTGTTGTTGTTGTTTGTTTTTGTTTTGTTTTGTTTTTCGAGACAGGGTTTCTCTGTAGCTTTTGGTTTCTGTCCTGGAACTAGCTCTTGTAGACCAGGCTGGTCTCGAACTCACAGAGATCCGCCTGCCTCTGCCTCCCGAGTGCTGGGGTTAAAGGCGTGCGCCACCACCGCCCGGCCCCTGGTTCTTTCTTGATACACCTCTGAGCCCCTTCCCACTCAAGTCACAATTTCTCGGCTTGCTGCTGTTAGCTTTCCCCTGCCTTCTGGGCATACGATCTGCTCCCAGCCTGGTCTCTGCCTTGGTCACGTCCCTAAACCTCTTTCAGCTCAAGTACAGCCTTCTGAGCACGCCACTAGTTCCTTGACTCTGCGCGCCCCTTAGTCTCTTTCTGCTGAAGCTACGCCTTCCTGTTGTGCCTGACTGCCTCCTGCTGCCCCTCTGTCCCTGGCTACACCCGTCCACTCTGTCGAGGCTTTTCACTCCCCAAACATAACCCCGACCCCTGTCTCTCGCGCGGCTGTCTCTGTCTCCCTTCCTCTCCCCCTCCCCTAAAGCCCCGCCTTTGGGGTTTCCTCAGCCCCGTCCCCTGGGCTTGGCCACGCCCCAGAGCCACACCCCTCCGGCCGAGCCTCGCCTTCTAGGCCAGCCGCTTTCCGAACCTCGTCTGCTGGCCTCGGTTCGCCACGTCTCCTGGCTCTGGCTACGCCCTGAGCCCCCCTCCTTGCCGGAGCCACGCCTTCTGGGTGGACCCCTAGACCCCTCTGGGTTTGCTGCACGTCTTTAGCGACACTTCCTGGCCACGCCCCCGAGACGCCCGAGCCCGCCTTCTGGGTTTGCTCTCCGCCTTCCACCCTGGCCCTAGCCACGCCTTGTATCCCCTCCTCACCCAAGCCACACCTCGGTTTGCCTCCCCCAGCCTCACCGCTGCTCAAGTCTGGCCTACTCAGTCTCCAGTCCCTGCCTACCACCGGTTTCCAGCCGGGCGGCCCAGCCCCGGGGCCTCAGCCTCTACCCTAGGAAAGGAAGGTAGTGCTCCTCTGCAGGCGTCCGAAAGTCGCACCGGTTTGGCCAGTCCGGCCACCTCAGCGCCCTCAGGGGAGCGCGGGCCTGGCCGCCACCGGAAACGGAAGCGCAGGACAGCAGGACCATGGCGACGCTGTTTGACCTCCCAGACTTGGTGCTCTTGGAGATCTTCTCATACCTCCCGGTCCGGGACCGGATCCGCATCTCCAGGTGCGGCCCCGCTCCTCGGGGGAAAGAGCCGGGCAGGGGCTCAGCAGGAGTTGCGAATCCGGTCCCAGCAGGCCGGGGTCGTTCTAATGGCCGGTCCACTCCTCCAGGGTCTGTCACCGCTGGAAGAGGCTAGTGGACGACCGGTGGTTGTGGCGACATGTCGACCTGACGCTCTACACGGTATGCGATAGGCGGGACCCGCGGACAGTTCACGGAGAGCCAGCCTCCTGCCCAGAAGTGGGGTTCGCTTTGTTTTGCTTTCTAGTGTTTATTTGCTCATTTTATTTTTTTATTAATTTTTCTTTCTAGATTTTTTGTTTGTTTCTTTGGGGGAGGGGAGGTTGTTTTGAGACAGGGTCTCTAGTCCTGACTGGCCTCACACTTCCTTACGAAGCTGAGGATAACCGTGAATTTCTGATCCACCTCGACCTTCTAATACAAGGATTACCGCGCTGGTCCCCATGACCGGTTTCTGTGATGCTGGCAATGGAATTTTGGCTCCCTGAGAGCTAGGAAAGCACTTTACTGATTGGGCCGAGGGCTTCCAGCTCACTACCCCTGACCTCAACCTCCTTGGTGCTAAGATTACACAGGTGTAGGCCACCTTGTCTGGCCCAGAAGTATTGTTGCCCCCACCCGCCCCCCAAGACAGGATTTCTCTGTAGCCCGGCTGTCTTGGAACTCATTTTATCCTCTTGCCTTTGGCTCTAAAGGTGGAACTTGCACCGACGTGCCCAGCTGGTTTGGTTTTTCCCTCCCTCCCTCTGTCCGTCCGTCCCTCCCTCCCTCCCTCCCTTCCTTTCCTTCCTTTCCTTCCCTCCGTTTGGTTCTCTCTCCCTCTCCCCCTCCCCCCTCTCCCTCCCCCCTCCCACTCCCCCTCTTTCTCTTTTTCCTAGACAGGGTTCCTCTGTGTAACAGCCTTGGCTGTCCTGGAACTCGCCCTGTAGTTCAGGCTGGCCTCGAACTCACGAGATCCACCTCCCTCTGTGTCCCAAATACTGGGATTAAAGGTGTGCACCACCACTGCTGATCTTGGTTGGTTTGGTTTTGAAGTGAGTTCATGCTGTGATTTCCTGCATGTCTATCCTGGCACTAGTCCTTACCTTCTCAGCAATCCCCAGACCTCAGTTTCTCATCCAAAATATGGGGATTAAAAAGAGTGCTTATTTGACCCTGGTGAAGCCCTGGACTCTATCCCTAACACCAAGAGACAAGAAAACGTACCTGCCTGTCTGACTTAGCCAGTTGCATAGGGAGATGGTTTAGACCATATCTGGTCTCCAGCATATGATAAATGGAAACTTATAACTATTATTGATTTTCTTGTTTTGTTCTTTTTTGGTTTTTGAGACGGATCTCATGTAGCCCAAAATAGATTCTAGCTATAACTGTTCATCTCAAAGTGGATAAAGTGGACAAGAGTTTATTCTGGAGCCAGATGTGAGTGACTGTGTCTTGAGAATACAGTTAGTCTTCCTCAAATACATGTTCAAACCTAATGGTTATATGAAGTTTTATTTATTTATTTATTTATTTATTTTTGAGGCAGGGTTTCTCTGTGAGTCCTGGAACTCACTCTCTAGACCAAGCAGACTGGCTTTGAACTCTGAGGACTTGGGGTGGGGGTGCTAGAGGCTAGGCTCTCCTAGTAGCCCTGACAGAGACCAGGCCTTAGATTTGGTTCACTAAACTGGGACAGAGCTAATCGGACAGCCCTCAGGAAAACCACAGCTGAGGAGCAACCAATCAGCAGGTGCCCCACAGCCTTCTGCTAGCTCAGCAAGTATCCCATGACCCCTTCTGCTGGCTCAGAAGTCTCCTGGTAACTAGAGATAGCTTCTGTATCCTGCTGCTGGAAGGTCCCTAACCACTAGGACCTCCCACCAGTCAGCCCCCAGACTAATCAATCATTTCTCCACCAATCAGATAAACCCTTCCTCCCTGGAATTCCCCTAACTCTACTTTAAAGAAGCTTTTGACCTTGGGGAGTTGCCATGTACCACCCCAACGTTGGAATTAATAAAGCACTCTTGCTGTTGCGTACGTGGCTGTTGGTCTTTCCTTTGGGGTTTCTCTTGGATCCTAACAAACTCAAGAGATTCCCGAGTGCTAGTATTAAAGATATTATTACCACCGCCCAGTGAAATTTTATAGTAACAGAATAGAGTAAGTCATATATCAAGACACCTTTCAAAAGGAGGAGCCATCTCTCCAGCAACTACACAGAATAATTAAAAAAAAGAAAAAGATTTAATTTCTCTCTGAAAAATGGTCAACAAAATCTCTACTGTAAAGCTGAGCCTGGTACAGGCCTGTGATCCCAGTTACTACACACACAGGCTGAGAGAGGAAGATCATAAATTCAAGGCCAGCCCGGAAGATTTAGCTAGACCCCGTCTTGAAATACAAATTCAGAAAAGCCTTGGAACCGTTACTTGGTTCTAGCATGTTTTCCTGGCCTGTATGCGGCCCTGAGTTCATTCCCCAGTGCCAACAAAAAACAAGGGTATGTTCCGAACTGGTGAGGCTGAGTTGACAGCATGTCCTGGATTCCATCCCAACACCAGCAATGAATCTCTTGTTCTGTGTAGCTTTTCTTCTTCTTTTTGGAAAAAGTGTACATTTTTTTGTGTATGTGCAGGTGCAAATGCATATGTTCAAGAGCATGTAGGGCCAGAGGTTATTGAAGGGCATGTTCCTCAGCTTCTTTCTCTCACACACATGTTTGCTTGCTTGCTTGCTTGTTTTGTTTTGTTTGACACAGGGTTTCACTATGTAGCCTGAACTTGGTATGTAGACCAGACTAGCCTGGAATTTAGAGAGATCCCCCTGCCTCCATGCCCACCTGTGCTAGGATCAAAGGTGTGTGCCACAACTCTGTACTGTTTGCTTGTGTTTGAGACAGAATCTTCCATGAAGTTGGAGCCTGCTGATTGACTAGACAGACTGGCCAGAACTGTGGATCCTCCTGCCTCAGTCTCCCCTGTGTGCTGGCTGGGTTTGAGGGCATGTTACCCAGCAAAAGAAACTACCTTGCTTAGGGAAGGAAACTGGTGGAAGAGCCAAATCCCAGGGGGACACCAGAACCCAGATCCCATGCATGTCGGTCACCAGTTAGGTAGATCCTCTGAGAGCCCCTGTACCCCTCACCCAGTCACCCCAATCTCTGGCTCTTACAGATGCGTCCGAAAGTCATGTGGCATCTTCTGCGCCGATACATGGCGTCCAGGCTCCACTCGCTGCGCATGGGTGGCTACCTGTTCTCTGGCTCTCAGGCCCCACAGCTGTCCCCGGCCTTGATGCGGGCCCTGGGCCAGAAGTGCCCCAACCTGAAGCGCCTGTGCCTGCACGTGGCTGACCTGAGCATGGTGCCTATCACCAGCCTGCCCAGCACGCTGAGGACCCTGGAGCTGCACAGCTGCGAGATCTCGATGATCTGGCTGCAGAAGGAACAGGATCCCACAGTGCTGCCACTGCTGGAATGCATCGTGCTGGACCGAGTGCCAGCCTTCCGGGATGAGCACCTGCAGGGCCTCACCCGCTTCCGAGCCTTGCGCTCGCTGGTGCTGGGCGGCACCTACCGGGTCACCGAGACCGGGCTGGATGCCAGCCTCCAGGAGCTCAGCTATCTGCAGAGACTGGAGGTGCTGGGCTGTACCCTGTCAGCCGACAGCACCCTGCTCGCCATCAGCCGCCACCTCCGAGATGTGCGTAAGATTCGGCTGACCGTTGGGGGCCTCTCATCCCAAGGCCTGATCTTCCTGGAGGGAATGCCTGCCCTGGAGAGTTTGTGCTTCCAGGGACCCCTCATCACCCCAGAAATGCCTACACCCGCTCAGATTGTGTCCTCTTGCCTCACCATGCCTAAACTCAGAGTGCTTGAGGTGCAGGGGCTGGGCTGGGAGGGCCAGGAGGCAGAGAAGGTCCTGTGCAGGGGCCTGCCCCACTGCATGGTT
Source organism: Chionomys nivalis (assembly GCF_950005125.1). NCBI lineage: Eukaryota > Metazoa > Chordata > Mammalia > Rodentia > Cricetidae > Chionomys > Chionomys nivalis. The sequence continues at coordinate 20,135,342 of NC_080089.1, read as the reverse complement.
ATTGTCAGGGCCTGTCCCAAAGAATCCATGGATTGGTGGATGTGAAGGCACCACCCATCCATCCTTGGGATCTGTCTTAGCTTTTAAAGTTGACCTTCTCAGTAGCAAAACTGAAGCATGTACATTAATCAGGCTTGAGGAAACTGGAGGTCACAAGGAAAAGAAGCCAGGACCTTGGGGCCTGCAGAGCTGGGGTTTTCTGTCATCTGGATGACCTCAGCCTTGTCACCCGGTCTCTGGGAGGCCCAGTTCACACATTTAGGAACAGGCATCATCGCTACCTCATGATTCATTTGTATATCTTTACCCTCCACCCTTTCCCCCAGTACCTGGGGATCAAACCCACGGCCTTAGGTACATTAGGCCAGCACTGCTGTGCTCCTGAGCCACACTGGAGCCCTGGAAAGCCTTAATCTCTAAAGGACCCCAGAAGACCACTATAGAGGGGCGGTTTTCAGGGTGCAGGTGGGCAGAGTTCAGGGCTCTGAGGTCTGCCTGGTTGTCTGCCAGATGCTTGGGAAATGAGGTCAGGGGGCAAGGAAGACAAGCTGTTGAATTGTCCTAGTGTTCAAAAGGATTCTCAATGGTATTTTCTGTATTTTGTATCCTGCCTTTTCCAAGTTTTATACAGTATATAATATTTTACTATTAAAGAAAAATAATGTTTTTTCAAAGTGTATTCCATTTATTTAACAAGGGTTGCTCTTCCTCAGTACTTACTCACGTGCAGTTTTACTTATCCTTTATTACAGTTACTTGTTTTGTGTTCGTGTGTTTGTGCTATAGCAAACATGTGGAGGCCAGAGGACACCGTAGGGATCAGTTCTCTCCTTCTCTCCTGTGGGTCATAGGGATCAAACCTAAGTGCTCAGACTTGGTGACCAGTGCCTTTACCATTCAGCAGTCTTGGCAGGCTATTATTTTTAGACAGGAGCTCATTAATGACCCTGAACTCCAGATGTAACTGAGGATGACTTTCAACTCCTGAGTGCTAGGATTTTAGGTGTATACTGCCACTCCTTGTTTATGGGATGCTGAGGATGGAAGCCAGGGTTTTGAGTGTGCCAGGCAAGCGCTCTATCCACTGAGACACATTACCAGCCCTTTGCAGGCACCGTTCTCGGTACGGGGCTGCACAGTGAGCAGATGCAGTTGCAAGTATAGGTGGCAGGGGTCTAAAGTAAACACATCTGTGAGCCAGGCGTGACCAGTATTCAGGAGGTCAGCCTACAGGGCTACAGTAGAATGAGACTCAGTCTCCAAAACAAAAACATAGCCTTGGGATCATTTCACAGCCTCCCAGGCAGTAAGCCAGGGTTGGGATGCAGACACTGTTTAGAGTGGGCCTCTTCAGAAATCAGAGGTGAGGACAGCTAGGGGATGGCAGGAAAGGCCAAGTCTAGAGACTGGGTTCCAGGGTGCGCCTCAGTGGCAGAGCCCTTCCCTAGAATCCAAATGAGGGAGGGGCTGGCAAGAAGACTCAGCGAGTGAAGGTGCTTTCTGCCAAGGCTGAAGATCTGAGTTCCATCCCTATGGTGAACAGAGAGCTCACTCCTGCAAATTGTCCTCTGACCTCCACACATGTTCTGTGGCATGAGTGGACACCTGCATTTGCACGCATGCGTGGGTACATTCACACGCACACACAAATGTAACAACGAAAAGAGATCCGTCTGCCTTTGCCTCCCAAGTGCTGGGATTAAAGGCATGCACCACCACCTGGCAAGAAACAAGAACATTTCTGTAGCATAGTCAACCAGGAAAAAGATGGAGCCTGTCAGGACAGAGATGGAGGCAGGGCCTGTTCGTGGGGCTCAGTGTGTACTGGTGCCTCTTCCTGTTTTTTTGAGTTGTAACAGCTTGATCATGCAGGTGCCAAATGCTTGGTGATCCCAGGCGTATAACTTTGATCTGAGCTTGGGGGCAACGTACATCTGTGGTCTCACCACCTGCCGGGGTTAGGCTATCTGTTGGAGCTCAAAACCCAGAGGTAGCCTCATTACATGTGAGTGTTGGGAGGGATTAGGTCAAAAGGGCAAGTCCTTCATGAATGAGTCCCTGTCCAAGATACTTCTGAGAGGGGCTGGGGAGCTATTGAGGCGTGCAAGAGCACTTGCACACGCATGAGGTCCTGAGTTCAAATCCCCAGCGCCCACAGAGAAAGCCACACAGAAAGCCAGCCTAGCTCCTGTTTTAATGAGAAAGACTTGGTCAGTCATAAGGGAACAAGGCAGAGAGTGACAGCAGCATGTCTTAGCATGTGCACAGGGGTGCAGCCTCCTCCCCTCACATAGTTAAAAATCGTTCCCCACGCCCTCTGCCATTGCACAATGTGCCGACCATCTGAGGACACAGAAGAAAGGCATGTGATCTGTGAGGTCCTCAGCTGACACCACATCTATGGCTTGATCTTGGACTTCAAAGCTTCCACAGTTGTAATATAGTGATATATTATTTATGTTTTAATAAATAAAGCTTACCTGAAGGTCAGTGCAAAGCAGGCCAGACTAGTCAGCCACACAGGCCAGGCAGTGGTGGCACACACCTTTAATCCCAGGAGCCACACTAGTTAACCATAGAGGCTGGGTAGTGGTGGTGCACGCCTCTAATCCCAGCACTAGAGAGGAATATAAGGCAGGATGAGACAGGAACTCTTTCGGTCTGAAGTTATCAAAGAGGTAAGAGCTTTCTAATGGCTTGGCTGCTTTTGCTTTTCTGATCTTCAGGTTGAACCCCGATATCTGCGTCTGGGTTTTTATTATCTGTGCTACATTGTTTATTATTTGTGCCAGTACATTTCTGAGTTTGGTTGGAGAGCGGTGGGGTGGGGGTGTGAGTGCAGCCAAGCGTGTGGCAGTCAGAGGCCAGCTTTCAAAAGTCACTTCTGTCCTTCCACTGTGGGTTCTTAGGGTCAAAGCCAGGTGGCCAAGCTTGTGCAGGAAGCATCTTTACCCACTGAGCCCTCTCGGTTTAATTTTTTGAGACAAGGTCTCCCTATGTAGTCCTGGGTGGCTTGGAACTCAGTGTGTAGACTGAGCTGGCCTTGAACTTGTGATTTTCCTGCCTCTGCTTCCCCTGTGCTGAGATTAAAGAAAGGTGTGTGCCACCATGCCTGGTCAATATTTATTTTCAGTTGCCAGTGTGTATGTGCACACACACTGACTCTGGTTGAGCTGCTGTATCATATACGGTGTCCTTGCTCGAGCAGATTAATACATCTCACAGTCCATGATGTGCAGCTGTTTGTTTAACAGGTCTTTTTCTCGGTACCAGTTCATAAGGATCCCCAGAAGCACATTGCTTTCAGTTGGCAAGGGCAGCAGTAAATGTCTTAGGGTTTTCTATTGCTGTGAAGAGACACATGACCACAGTGACTCTTATAGAAAACATTTAATTAGGGCGGCTCACAGTTTTAGAAGTTCAGCCCATTATCATCATGACAGGAAGCATGGCGGGGTGCGGGCAGATGTGGTGCTGGAGCTGAGAGTGTTACATCTTGCAAGGCAACAGGAAGTCGACTGACTGTCACACTGAGGGAAACTTGAAAAAAGGAGACCTCAAAGCCTGTCCCCCCTAGTGACACATTTCCTCCAAGAAGGTCACATTTCCTAATAGTGCCACTCCTTTTGGGGGCCATTTCCTTTCAAACCACCACAGTATAACTTTACAGTTTTACCTCAAGGATATGTTAACTCTCCAGCCCTGTGTCATAACTTAGAAGAGATGTCGTTCATCTGTCTCTTTCACAAAATATTAGATTGACGCACTATATTGATGACATTATGCTGATTAGACCAAGTGAGCAAGAGGTAGCAACCACTTTGAACTCATTGGTTCAATATGCACATGGAAGATAAATCCAACCAAAATTCAAGGGCCTTCTACCCCAGTGAAATTCCTAAGGGTCCAGTGCTGTGGGGCATGCAGAGATAGTCCTTTTAAGGTGAAGGATAAGTTATTGCACTTGGGTCCTCCCACCACTGAGAAAGAAACACATTTAGTGGGCCTATTTGGATTCTGGAAACAGCACATTCCTCGTTTGGATGTGTTGCTCTAGCCCATGTACCAAGTGACTCAGAAAGCTGCTAGCTCTGTGTGGGGCCTGCAACAAGAGAAGGCTCTTTAGCAGGTCCAGGCTGCTGTGCAGGCTGCTCTCCCACTTGGACCGAATGATCCAGCAGACCCAATGGTACAGGAGGTGCTAGTGGCACATAGGGATGCTGTTTGGAGCCTTTGGCAGGTCCCTTAGGTGACCTTTGGGATTATGGAACAAGGCTCTACCATCATATGCAAACAACTGTTTTCCCTTTGAGAGACAGCTGTTGTTGAGCCTTAGTAAAAACTGAACATTTGGCAATGGGCCACCAAGATACCATGGAACCTGAGCAGCCTGTTATGAGATGGGTGTTAGCTGACCCATCAAGTCATGAATTAGGACATGTACAGCAGCAGCAGTCTGTTATCAAATGGAAGTGGTGTATATGTGATTGTACCTGAGCAGGTCCTGAAGGCACAAGCAAGTTACATGAAGAAGCTGCCCAAATGTCTATTGTTTCTACTCCCATTACAATGCTATCTGCTACCAAGTATGTGTTCCCTATGATTGGTTGTCAGTGTGTCATTCAGGCACCACCCAGAAGTGCACAGCTGCAACATTATATCCTCATTCTGGGATAACCCTGGAAGACACCAGGAAGGGAAACCTTCCCAGTTGACAGAACTCTGGGCAGTACACATGGTCATACATTTTGTTTGGAAGGAAGAATGATCAGATGTGCAATTGTTTACTGATGGATGGGCTGTAGCCAATGGATTTCTGGATGGTCAGGAATTTAGAAAAAGCAGAATTGGAGAACTGGTAAGAAAGACATCTGGGAAAGAAGTATGTGAGTAAATCTCTCCAAAAATTGTTGAAGGATATGAAGATACTTGTGTTCCATGTAAATGCTCACCAAAACATGACCAGCTGAGGAAGCATTCAATTATCAAGTATGTAGTGTTGGACCCTAGAGTCCAATCACCGAGGAGGAGTTGACCCCCAGAGACCGTCTCTCACCACCACAGCTGATGTAAAAGCATGCGGATTTTATTAATTCTGTCATGACAGGGTCTTCCAGCATTAGGGAGACTAGAAAGACCCTGAATAACTGGTACAGGCTACTTTTAAAGGAAAAGTCACAGAAGCAAAGGGGGGGGTGTCTTGGGGTTGTTCTTTGACTATTATGATTGGCTTATTCAAAAGGGCTACTATCAATAATTGGCTGGAGAGCGGTTGCCAGATCAGATGAGGTAAGAGGTCACTTTGACCCTGTTTCCCAGGGACTAAGTCAAAACATCAATAAGTGAGTCAACACCTACGGTTATCTTGCCCCTATTCAATAACTGACTTCTATTTGGAGAGCATTCACAAGGACTCAGGGAGACAATGGAAAGTTCCCAATATTTCAGTACGTGTGTGGGCAATTGTTAGGTCCTTGGTTCCCGGGGCTGGGGGGAGGAGGGAGCATTACTGCTGAGACTGAGAGGGCTCAGAATTGTCATAAATGGCTTCAGAATTGTCTTAAAGTTTTACAGTAGGATGACCCATTCCGTGGACAGTCATCCTCTTTCCCCAGCCATTCCTGTCACTGCCCAGTGGACCCATGGAGGCAGAGATGGGGTTATGCATGGGCTCAACATCGACTTCACTCATCAAGGCTGACTTGGCTACAGCTGCTGCTGAGTGCCAGATCTGCCAACAGCAGAGACTAGCCCCGAGCCCCAGGTATGGCTGTCATCTGGTGGCAGGTTGACTACATTAGACCACTTTCTCCATGGAGAGGACACACTTTATCCTTACTGGAGTAGACTGTTATTCTTGTTATGGGTTTGCCTTTCCTGCATGTAATGCTTCTCCCAAAACCACCATCTGTGAACTTACAGAATGCCGTATCTACAGAAATGCAACAGTGGGCCCACAATCATGGAATTCACTGATCTTACCATGTCCCCCACTATCCTGAGACAGCTGGCCCCATGGAAGTAGCCTTCTCCCCTCTTTGGTTTTTTTTTTTTTTTTTTTTTTTTTTTGAAACAGGGTTTTTCTGTAGCTTTGGAGCTTGTCCTGGAACTAGCTCTTGTAGACCAGGCTGGCCTCAAACTCAACAGAGATCTGCCTGCCTCTGCCTCCCAATTGCTGGAATTAAAGGCATGTGCCACCATACCTCGCTCTAAGCTTTTCTTTAGTTCCTGCCCCCACAAATGTCTTCAAAAGGCTATTCCAAAGCTAGGTGGTGGTGACATAGCTACACCACCAACTAAGTGACTGCAGCCTGGAGGGCTTGGGCAGGGTTCTCCAGAAGGTGATAAATGTTTTGAATCAGCATCCAATATATATGGTGTTGCTCATAGCCAGGGCCCATGGCTCCAGGAATAAAGGGATGGGAAAGGGAATAGTTCTACTCACTATCACTCCTACTGACTCACTAGAAAAATTTTGCTTCCTGTTCCCACAACTTTAAGTTCTGTTAAGACCACGTGGTCAGTTGCAGAAATGAGGATTATAATTGACATGAATGTTTCTGTTGTATTTTCTTAAGAATGCATTTGTTTTTTCTTTGCTTTTTCTTTACCATGTGATGTAACATCAATTAAGAGACTATCAATGAAAAAAAAAGAGACTATCAATGGTTAGCATATTTAAATTGAGATACTAAAAGAACGTTTCTTGGGGCTGGAAAGATGACTCTGGTTAAGAGCACTGGCTGCTCTTCCCGAGGTTTTGAGTTCAATTCCCAGTAACCACGTGGTGGCTCACAACCATCTGTAATGAGATATGGCATCCTCTTCTGGCCTGCAGGCATAAATGCAAACAGAACACTGTGTACATAATAAATCTTAAAAAAAGAAAAACAAAAAGAATGTCTCTCAAGTGAATGGGAAGCCCAGCCAATCACCTTGTTGGTAGGGCATGTTCCCCTTGGGCTAATATGTACTTATAAATCTTGCGGGTGTGCTTCCTGCTTGCTCTTTGTTTTTCCTGTGCTTCGCGGGAACTCTGGCTTTGTAAGTCCCCCCTTTCTTACCCCTATTAAAGCTGAATATTTTATATTAAACCTAGTCTGGTTAATTCTATCGACCACTCGCCAATACTCAAGGGATATTGCTACCTACTCTAAACTTTTAACTTATGTGTTTGTGGTTGTTTCTGGGTTATATCATGTTTAGGCATAATTATGACCTAGCTGCATTTAGAATTTTATTATTAATTCAGTCATCAGATTGAATCAATATGGCGGTACACATTTGCAGTCCCAGCACTTATGAGATAAGGCAGTAGGATTACAAATTTGAGGTCAGTCTAGCTTACATAGGAACACCCTTCTTATGGGAAAAACAAACAAAACTGATCTGCTGATTTATGTTGTCAGTGTCAGCATTAAAAGCAACACATGGGTTAAACAGCACTCATACCTAAAAAAGACGTAATCTTCACTGCAAATTCACAACCACAGATGCACAGGTCTCTTCCACATGGGGTTTATTGTTGAGCTTGTGTTAGTTCATTGCTACTCTGGCTAGAATGTGAGCCACAGAAAGAGCCATTGGGTGGCACAGCCCTGATGGCTTTACAGGACAAAATCTAAAGTTGTTCAAGCATCAGAAATGCACAAATTTGGATCACTGAGACTGAAACCTGCTAGTGCTGATCTTGGTGTCTGCACCCATAGGACACATCCAGGAATTGCTAGAGATGGTTTGCAATATAGCAGAACATGATGTCAAACACATTTATTCTTATGAAATTCTAAGAGTTTGTTTCCACAGTGCATATTTCACAGAAGGACAAATCCCAAAGGCGGCTTATTGTCAGTTTTATTGTAGCTTGACTCTGCAATGTATCTCATCCTTCACTCCCAAGAGAACTGTATTGAACTCCAAACTTGGCTGTTAGCTACTGCAGGTGGATCATGACAACTGGAGAATATATATGCAGGACACACAGGAAAGTGACTGCTGATCTTTGCCAAATCAAGGTAGGACAGTCCTTCAAAACTACTGTTCCACAGAAAAATCTGTCAAATATTCTAGGCCTGTAGGCCAAAGGTTATAGAGGAAACTTGGGTCACTGTCCAGGCAGCCAGATGGCTCTGTTGTTTCAGTTTTAGAAGGTGTTTGCTCTGTACTTCCTGCTTACTCAGGCATTATGTCCTTCTTGGGTCTCTGATGGAATTAAAGACTATATAGTTTTCCTTAGTCATGATAGAAGAAAATTTAGGTACAAAACTTTGGACTCATCAAGAGAGAATAGATAAGTACTTTCTCTAAATTTGTCAAATACAAGTGGACTGGACATTGTAAATGTAATTCTTACTTGATAATTATTTTCATTGTATATAGTTTCATCTATTAAAATTAATACCTTTCCTATTAGATAATACCTGATAATTGTTCTCATTGTATATAGTTTTACTATAATAGAGTTAAAAATCTTTCCTTTTTAAACAAATAAGGGAAAATATTGTGGAATAGTTTTATTATACACTGTGAAGATGTGTCACTTGGATTTGTTTAATAAAAAAGCTGAATGGCCAATAGCTAGGCAGCATTTTTGGGGTACAGAGGATGCTGACAAGAAGGGCAGAGTTGTGAGGAGACTCGGAGTAAGCATGACACATAGGAGATGAGGTAACAAGCCGTGAGCCATGTGGCAGAATGCAAATGAAAAACGGGTTAATTTAAGTTATAAGAGCTAATGAGGAACAAGCCTAAGCTATTGGCTAAGCTTTCATAATTAATAATATGTCCCTGTGTATTTGGGAGCTGGCTGGTGTAATAGAGGACTTGCTATACACACACACACACACACACACACACACACACACTATTGAAATAGGACTTGAGGGTATGGGTACAGCTCCAGGGTATAACATATGGTATATATAAAGTTTAATCCTAGTTTAATCTCCAGACAACAGATTTATTTATTTATTTATTTATGGGTTTTTTTTTTTTTTTTTTTTGGTTTTTCGAGACAGGGTTTCTCTGTGGCTTTGGAGCCTGTCCTGGAACTAGCTCTGTAGACCAGGCTGGTCTCGACAACAGATTTATTAGTTAATATTCTGAAAGTTCACTTTTTGTGCAGAACAACCTGGAAGGCACAATTATGTAGTGGGAATGGTGGAGTCACAAGTGTCCAAAATAAATATGAGAACTACCCAAATAGGGCTAGGGATGTAACTGGTAAAGTGCTTGCTTAGGATGCCCAAAGCTCTGGTTTCATTCGCCAGCACTGAATGCTGCATGCTTGTAATCACAATACTCAAGAGGTGAATATAGGTGGATCAAGAGGAGTTCAAGGCCATCCTCTGAGTTTGAGTCTAGCTTGGGCTGCTTCAAACAGCAACAAAAATCTGAAGGTCCTATCTCTGTCAGCATATAACTCAACTCAAAATGTGACCATAATTCTCATATACTTTGCACTCATTTTCTCTTGGTTATAAACTGCCATGTTTATTAAAGGCTGAAGAATAGTATGTAGAAGACATTGACTGCTACTTTCTTACCTTCATCACCTCCACTCTGAGATCACAGTGAATGTAAAGAATTTAGCAGAATGACTTTTCCATATTACATACAAGTTTCTCCACTGCAAGAGCTTATGCATTTAGCAAGTCCCAAGAAGTAGGGCTTTTCTATTGTGACGTTATATGGCTCCAGGGTGAGCTCACACATTAGTGCACTTTGATGACATTCCAGTGGCTCTCATGTTTCTTAAATTCATGGGCATCTTGAGAACAAGAGAGCTTTCATGTTTTCAAGTAAGTTGGTTTGAAGGCTAACCCACATTTCTTACATTAATAAGACTTCTCACCATTGGAAATTCTATTATGATGATTAAGATGTGAAGAATTCTTGAAGGGCTTTTGACATTCTTCCCATTCAAAGAGTTTCTGGTCAGACTTAGTTATTAGATGTTCAGTTAGTCAATAAAACTTATTGTAGTTTTTCCCACATTCTTGATACTTCGAGGAAACCACTCTATCGTGAATTTGTGCATGGTGATAGAGGTTTGAGGATGTTGTGAAGACTTTTCCACATTCCTTACATTTGTAGGGCTTCTTACCTGTATGAGTCCTTACATGTTCAGCTAGGCTAGAGGAAACAGTGAAGTCTTTTCCACAGTATTTACATTTACCAGTATTTACATTAACCCAGTGTGAATTCGAATGTGCTTAATAAGGCAAGAGGAATTTCCAAAGAGTTTTCCACATACTTTACATTCAAAGGACTTTTCTCCAGTGAGTTTTTACATGTTCCGTCAGCAGGCACCACCTTTTGTATGCTTTCCCACACTCTTTACATTCATAGCGTCTCTCTCCAGTGTGTGTTCTTAAATGTTCAGTGAGACTTGAAGAAACAGTAAAGTCTTTCCCACAATACTTACATTTATAAGGTTTGATTCCAGTGTGAAGGCGAATGTGCTTATTACAGCAAGCAGAACTTGTAAAAGACTTTCCACATACCTTGCAATCAAAGGTTTATCCACCATATGAGTTTTTAAGTGTTCATTCAATAGATAACATCTTTTGTAGGATTTTCCACATTCCCTACATTTATAAGGTTTCTCTGCGCTGTGAGTTCTTACATATTTCTATAGGTAGGAGGAAGTGTGGAAGGCTTTCCCACACTTATCACATTTATAAGGTTTCTTTCCAGTATGTGTTCCTAGATGCTTATGAAGGTAGGAAGATGCGTGGAAGGCTTTCCCACATTCCTTACATTGATAGGGTTTCTCTCCAGTATGAATTCTTAAATGGTCAATCAGCTTTGAAGAAATAGTGAAGGATCTCCCACATAACTTACAGACATAGGGCTTTTCTGTTCAGCATGTGTTTGTACATGTGTAGAAAGTAAAAAAAGTACATGTGCTTGGTAAAAGCTTTTCCACATTCCTTACACTTATATGGTTTTTCCCCAGTATGAATTCTGAAATGTTTAGTTAGACTTGAAGAAGTAGTAAAGGATTTCTTACATATTTTACATCCATAAAGTTTTCCCCCAGTGTGGGTCCGCATGTGACTATTAAGATTGGAAGAATGCCCAAAGGCTTCCCCACAAACCTTGCACTCATAGGCTTTTATGGTATACTTTTGAATAGGCAGAGCTCCACTTGTGGGACATGTAAAATCTGCAAATTGAATCAATTCACAGAATTTTTCGCCATTATAGATTCTCATATGTGCCTTAAAATATGACTGACTAAGGACGGTATTGCATTCAACAGGTTTGTCCTGCAAGCCTGTTCCCTGGTGAGTGACATTTGGGGTCAGACTAAAGTTTCCTGCATACTGATTCAACACAGAAAATTCCTGTCTCATAGATGTTTCCTTATGCAGAGTGGGAACATGCTTTCCATACTGATTAGAGTCACAGGTGTGCTTTGACTTTTCGGTTTGCATATGCCTTTTAAAATATGAATGTTCTCTTAAGATATCTTTATATTGCATATAATCACAGAGTTCCAAAGCACTATGTCTTCCTGCCTGTTGATGAAAAAATAAATATAATTAATGATTGTTCAAATTAAGGGTTTTAATCCCTATGAAGACAGAAACATTATTAGATACTTAAAATTCTTATTACATATATATAATTTCTGCTGCTTTTTTTCCAAGTTGAATGCAGGGATCCTAATGAAAGAACCACTTATAATCTGTTCTAACTTTGAGATGACTCATGTATGTCTTCATAAAATTCTTCTAAGACTCTTAAAGCAGAGTTACATATATGAGGATGCATATTTGTGGAAATTCTGAAGCCAAACTTTTAAAGCACAGATTGGGTACCCCAAATTCACCATATTCAGAGTATGTACCAAAGAGAGTTCTCTTACAAAGGAGAATTCTATTCCTCTTAAATGTTTCTCATTTGCATTAATTTTCTACAGATTATATCCCAATTCTTTCATAGTCATACAAGAAATTTCCATAAATTAATTTTGGAGGTCCCCAACAACGTTGCGTCTTCTCTGTATGAATAAACAATGATTAAAGTACACCATTCAGAGCTAGCAGCAGGGTACTTATAACCCAGCACCAAGAAAATGGAGACAGGAGCGTCAGGAGCTGCTACCCTTAGCAGCATAGCAAATCTGAGGATAGGGGCTACATGAGACCCCATCTTTTTTTAATGCATTACTAGAGGATGATTATGATTTTTACCATTTTCATGACATTCTTAAAGTTGCTTATGTGATTTGTAATCAAACTGAAAGAACAACCGTGCTAAAATCAGCTTAAATGTTTAAAAAGTGTTAAGCATGTTACAAAATTTTTTTAAAGAGCCAGGAAGATGGCTTAGCAGGCAAAGTTCTTGCCATGCAAGCCTGACAATGGACGATTGATCCCCCAAACTAGATACAGTAGCACGCATCTGTAATCCCAGCACTATCACTTTGAGATGGAAGGCAGAAACAGGAGAATTGGACAGAAGTTTATGCAGTAGCAGACACAAGAGAGATGATGTCTCAACATTATTGAAAGAGAGAACCAAGTCTACAAGAGAGCCATAGCATAAACTTCCCTGGTACATGTATGCCAGTGTGCACATGAGTATATGCATACACGCGGGTGTGCACGCATGCACACACACACACACACGACACATAAATAGAACACGGATAAGTAAACTGCTTTAAAAATTCAGTGTCTAGCCCTGCACCTTGCCTGGGCAGCATAGTAGAGCTGACCCTGTTTCAGGGGCATGGGTGAGCCAGCCCTGATCATGTGAGAACAGCAGAGCTGATCCTGCTCCTCCTTCTCTGCCATGTGGTGGCCTGGGTGACAGAAAGATGCCTTCCCTTCCCCTCACCACTTGCGGCAGGTGGGAGAGCTGGCCCAGCCCCTCACCCACTGCAGCACCCAGGTTGAGTGGGCCCTGCACTTCACCTGGGCAACACAGCAGAGCTGGCCCTGGTGGTGTAGGTGCAGGTGAGCAGGTCCCCAAGGGAGTGAGAGTAGGAGAACCAGCCCCACTCCTGCATTGGGTAAGCTAGCCCTGGTGATGAGGATGAGGGAGAGCTGGAGGGCTGACCAGCCCAGCCCAGCACCACCCAGGCCCAGAACTAGGGCTATGAGTTGGTTTCCCCTAATGCCTACCTACCTATGAACTGCTGGAGCACGTGAAGGGGCTAGTTCTGCAGATCCAAAGCTGCAGGGCAACATCTCCATGACACAGGGCCACAACAGAGTATCCGAGAGTAGTCCCAGCGAGGGACTGTATTTATATATCTATAGGGTATCTATAGTGTAGCAGAAGCTGGAGGCCTTGAGCCAGACCAGGAACTTATTGCAATGTACACTTGCAAGTAAAGATGTATGGACCAAAGGGTATACTGTGTGACTCACTGAGCCATACTACAGCTTCCACAATATTTTTTTTTGTTTAAATTTTACTTTATCTTGGTGGGGGAGGGGTTTGCCAGGGCAAAGGGTCACTATGAAGGGATAAGGAGGTCAATAGGATTGAAATACATGATGTGAAATTCACAAAGAATCAATAAAAAGTCAATTCAATGTCTAGCTACACACGTAGGGTGTGCACTTGTGGGGTGTGGTTTCATGGTGGGTTACACACTGTCACCTCCGTCACCCTGAGTGAATGCCACCAATTTCCTCTCAATTCCAGTGGAATTTCTAGTCTTTCAGAGTATGGGAACTATTAACATCCTTGATTAATCTTACCATTTGTACCACCTTAGAAGTTTGTTTCCTTAAAGTGCCGTGCATCTCCCGTTCTAAAAGAGACATAAAAACAAAACAGAATCCAGATTAGAAATGAGAGGTGTGTTTCAGGAATAGAACATGAGAAGTCTTGCCAGTGTGGTGATAGTGTAGGCTGAGGCAGGAGGACTCCTGAGTTTACGGCCAGCCATGGCTACAGTGTGAAATCCCACCAAAACAAATAAAACTACAAAAAAGAAGAAACCAATTTTTAAAAAACTTTTTATCTTTTAATATTTATTTATTATGTATACAGTGTTCTGTCTGCATTTTTGCCTGCTGTCCAGAAGAGGACACCAGATCTCATTACAGATGGTTGTGAGCCACCATGTGGTTGCTGGGAATTGAACTCAGGACCTCTAGAAGAGCAGTCAGTGCTCTTAACCTCTGAGCCATCTCTCCAGCCCAAGAAACTAAATTTTGATCATTTTAATTAGGTTAAAACCTGGCAAGGGTAAAAACATGAGTCATAATTTTAGACAGTTACAAATTTTTCTTCTTTTTTTCCCCTCAAGACAGAGTCTCTTGTGTAGCCCTGGCTATCCTGGAACTCGTTCTGTAGACCAAGTTGGCCTCAAACCCAAAACATTCCCCTACCTTTGCCTTCTGAGTGCTGGGATTAGAGGTGTGCACCACCACCCAATTACAGATTGTTCTTTAGAAATGAAAACTGAGAGAGGAAAAGAGCACAATTAGGGATGATGATGAGGAAAGATCTCAACACAGAGTAGGACAAAATCACAAATAAGAAACAGAACAGGCATTTTTGTGGGACCACAGGAAAAGTCTGACCCAAGTGTAAGAAATCCAGAATTGCTTCTGAGAGAAAGGCTGGCACCTTCTGAGCCAGCTGAGTCTCTGAAAGTTCCGGGATGAGACTGGAGCTGTTGCTCAGGAGTAAGAGTGTTCCTAAGCAAGCTCAGGTTTAATCTGTAACGTTTCATATGCTGGGTGTGGTGGTGTACACTAACAACCCCAGAACCCCGAACGTAAAGGTGGGAATATTGTAGGGGCCAGCCTGGGCTATACAGCGAGACCCAGGGAAGAAAACCAAACCAAACCAACCAACCAACCAACCAACCAAACAAACAAACAAACAAAAAACCCCAAACCCTTCACCCTATTGCCAAACTTAAGGAACTTCCTGATCACAACTGTTTTCCCATGCCTACTCACCCTGGAAACCTTCTCTCTGCACTTCCTGTAAATCTTCCTCCTCCAACCAGGAGATCAGACTGGGTTTGACGACCTCACATCCTATACATAAAAGGAAAATGTATTATTGAATGTGGTTCATATTCAACAGAAAAAAAAAACAGTAATGGTAAATTTAGGACCCTCTTTCCCTCCATTTGTGTGTGTATGTGTGGTATGAGTGCACATGTGCGAGTCCAAAGTTGGTGTCAGGTGTTTTCCTTGACCACTGTCCACCTTTTATATATACTGAGGCACCAGGGCCATCAGCCAAAGCCACTCTAGCTCGCCAACTTTCCAGGGGGATCTCCTGTCTCCCTTCTGAATGCTGGGAATCACAGGCAGCTACCGTGCCTGCCTACTTTTCACACGGGTTTTGGGGTGCAAACTGTGCTCCGCGTGATGGTACAGTCAAACACTTTATTCTTGAGTCATCTCTAGGATATCCTTGAATCCTAGCCCCGCAATTTGTTGATGGGGGAGAGTCTTCTGTTTTGTGTTAATTTCATTGGTTAAATAAAGAGACTGCCTTGGCCCTTTGATAGGACAGAAAATTAGGCAGAGTAGACGGAACAGAATGCTGGGAGAAAGAAGCCGAGTCAGGAGTCGCCATGATTCTCCCACTCCAGACAGACGCAGGTTAAGATCTTTCCTGGTAAGCCAGCTCGTGGTGGTACACAGAATATTAGAAATGGGTTAGATCAATATGTAAGAGCTAGCAAGTAAGAAGTTAAAACTAATGGGCCAAGCAGTGTTTAAAAGAATATAGTTTCCATGCAATTATTTCGGATAAAGCTAGCCATGTGGGAGCTGGGCGGAACGTAGCCCGCCGCTCCTATTACAACAATTTGTTTTCTAAGACAAGGTCTCTCACGAAGACTGGGGGTTCACTGATGAAGACTAGGTTGGCCAGTCAATCCCCAAGCACTGGGAATACAAGCGCACACCAGCACACATAGTTTTTCTGTTTTAGATTTGAGACAGAGTCTCACTGTGTAGCCCTGGCTTGCCTAGAACTTATTAAATAGATCAGGGTGGCCTCAAATTCACAGAGATCCCTGGCCTCCGCCTCCCAAGTGCTGGATTAAAGACACTAATCACTACATCTTCCTGGTTCCATAATTTTTTTGAAACACAATCACATTTTACCTGGAGTTCAATAATTTAGTTAAACTGCCCAAGGAAGTCCCCAGGGACCCTCCAATTTCCCCTACCGGTGCAGCTACTGCACATTATAAATAGTACTGAGGAACTTAACGCAGACCCTCGTGCTTGCTCATGCTTGCCCGTGAAGCATTTATCAGCCCCCCACATTTTTCCTCTTTCTAATTTCTTTATTAGATTTATTCATTTTATGTGTGTTTTGCCTGTATGTATGTATGTATGTATGCATGTATGTATGTGCACCATGTAGTACTTGGTGTCAGAGGAATTCAGAAGAGGGCATGGGATGATGGAGTTACAGATGGTTGTGAACCACTATGTGAGTGCTAGGAATGGAACCCAGATTCTCTGCAAAAGCAGCAAGTGCTCTTAACCTCTAAGCCAGCTCTCCAGACAACAATCATCATCATCTTTATCATATACTAGTGTTTATTTTTATTATTATTTTATGCATATGTTGTTTTGCTTGCATAGTATGTCTGTTTACCACATGTGTGTAGTGCCCTTAGAGGCCAGAAAAGGGCATTGGATCCCCTGGAACTGGAGTTACCGACAATTGTGTGTGTACTGGGAATTGAACGCTGGTTCTCTAGAAGAATAGCCATCGTTCTTAACTTCTGAGCCATCTCTCCAGCTCCTCTCCCTGTTTTTTAAGATTTATTTTTATATATTATATTTGTGTGCATGTGTGTACCGATGTGAAAGTGCCCTTAGAAGCCAAAAGAGGCCACTGGACCCCTAGAAACTGAAGAGCAGCCAGTGTTTTTAGCACCAAGTCATTGCTCTAGCTTCTGCTTTTCCTTGTTGTTGAGACAGAATTTCACATTCCATAGCCCAGGACAACCAGCCCTCCTAAGTTTTCCAAGTGCTAAGAGTAAAAGTCTGTACCACTGCTCAGAGCACTGCAGAGCTGTTTCTAAAGAATGCATGGGAAAGGCTGGGCAGTGGTGGTGCACGCCTTTAATCCCAGCACTTGGGAAGATCTCTGTGAGTTCGAGGCCAGCCTGATCTACAAGAGGTAGAGCTAGTTCCAGGACAGGCTCCAAAAGCTACAGAGAAATCCTGTCTCGAAAAACCAAAAATAAATAAATAAATAAATAAATAAAATAAAATAAAAAAATAAAATAAAAAAAAAGCATGGGAAATGCTTCATAAGGACTAAGTATGTAGATATGTAGATCACCGTTTTCTGAACCTAAAAAAAACCAAGTTAAAGTTCATACACATTAATAAAACATTAACACTCAGTCAAACAGAAAACAGGACAAAACAAAAATATGTGTTCTTCAAGGGAAAAAGTTATCACATCTCACAGATCAGGGTCAGGTTCATGAGGTCAGTGGCTTGTTCAGATTCAGACGGCAGGAGCTCTACGAGACCCCGTGTGTGTGTGGGGACACAAACCACCTTATAGGGGATGGGGAGAAGGCTCGATGGATAACACTCTGTTATAGAATCATGAAGACCTGAGTTCAAATTCCCAGAAACCATGTAAAAGCCAGACACAGTAACAGAGCATTATAATCCTGGTACTCGTGAAGAGAGAGGAGGCAGAAATAGGATAAGCCCAGATAGGCTGGTGTACGCAGCAAATACACAACAACAAAACCCTGTCTAAAATGAAAGGTGAGGACTGACACCAGAGTTTGCCCTCTTACTTCCCTGCACACACGCCCTATGGCACACATGCCTTCATTCATGTAAACACACACAGTATAGAAGTCACCTCATAGCCCCAATATTAGTTTCTATAGGTTAAGGAATTAACCATCAACTGTAATACACACACACACACACACACACACACACACACACACACACACACAAATTCCAGAAATAATTTCTAAGTTTTAAACTGCGAAATTCTATTAGTAGCTGAAGAAAACTCACAGCTTCCTACTCACCCCATTGTGGGGTGAAGTCACCCCTTTGCCCATCAGCTCCACACTGTATGCACCCTCACTCATCAGATCACCTGCCCTCAACAGCAACACTGTCTACTCAGGAACTGCCCCAGACAGTGCAGCACTGATGCTGCCAATCTGGCCACGCCAAACATAAAATACTTCATTTCAATAAAAAACTGAAACATTTTCAAGCCAGGTATGGCACACACCCCCATAATCACAGCTTTGGAAGGAGACAGGAAGATGGTGAGTTCAAGGCCAGTGTACAAAGCTTGAGGCCAGCATGGATATGGAGGCAGACCATACTCTCATGAGAGGAAAGAAAAAAAAATCTCATGCTGCGGGGGGGTGGGGGGGAGATTTTCAAGACGGTTTCTCTATGTAGCCCTGCTTGTCCTGGAACTTAATTTGTAGACCAGGTCTGCCTCTGTCTCTGCTTCTGCCTCCCAAGTGCGGGGAGTGAAGGCGTGTGCCACCATGCTAAGCTAGTGTCTTAGTATCTAAGGTAAGAATGATCCTTGAACCAGGTGTGGTAGTATACACCTTTACTTCCAGCACGTGGGTGGGAGGCAGGCTGGTGGCTATCTGAGAGTTCGAGGCCAGTCAGAGTACCTACAGGAGAAAAGGGGATGGAGCGGGGTGCTATAGAAATGGCTTAGCACTTAGGAGCATTTGCTGTTCTTGAAGCAGCTCATGGCTGTTCCAGGGCATCTAATGCCTCCTCTGACCTCCTTGGGCAATGCGTGTCTTGTGGAATGTTATTTTAAGATGTGTTGCATTCTTTTATGTTGCATCTGTTTAACTGTGAAGCCGTGATTCTTTGCCTGTCTAAAACATCTGATGGACTAATAAAGCACTGAATAGCCAATAGCGAGGCAGGGGAAAGGATAGGCGGGGCTGGCAGGCAGAGAGAAGAAATAGAAGGAGAAAGCAGGGCTCAAAAAAAGACAGATCAAGGGGCTTGAGAGATGGCTCAGAGGTTAAGAGCACTGACTGCTCTTCCAGAGGTCCTGAGTTCAATTCCCAGTGACTGCATGGTGGCTCACAACCACCTGTAATGAGATCTGGTGCCCTCTTCTGGCCTGCAGGCATACATGCAGACAGAACACTGTATACATAATAAATAAATAAATCTTTAAAAAAAAAAAAAAAGGAGAGAGATCAAGGGCAAGAAAAAAAGGGGCCAGCTACTCAGCTTCACAACCAGCAACAGAGTAAGTAAGAAAGAAAGGTTATACAGAAATAGAGAAAATTAAAAGCCTAGAGGAAAAGATAGACAGGAAACTTTCAGTAAAGAAAAGCTGCTTAGAATCCCAGCACTCGGGAGGCAGAGGCAGGTGGATCTCTGTGAGTTCAAGGCCAGTCTGGTCTACAGACCTAGTTCCAGGACAGGCTCCAAAGCTACAGAGCAACGCTGTCTTGAAAATCCAAAAAAAAAACAAAAAAAAAAAAAAAGAAAGAAAGAAGCCAAGTTAAAGCCAGGCATTTATAAGTAATAACAAGCCTCTGTGTGTGATTTATTTAGGACCCCAGAGTCTAAAAAGTAAAAAGAGAAAAACAACCAACAACATTTTGCCGTATGCATGTATGATGTATTTTTATACATTTAAATACATTTAAAATGTATTTTTATACATTTAAATAAAAATAAATCTGAAAAAAGATTTCCCCTCCCCCTTTGATTTCTTTTCTACTTATTTATTTATTCTGAGAAAGGGTTTGTTATATAGCTCACACTGGCCTTGAACCCAAGTAGCCTAGGCTGACCTCAAACTCTAGGTGATATTCCTGCTTTAACCTCTCGAGCACTGGGGTTACAGATGGAACCTGCCATACCTACTTTTGTTTGTTTGTTTTTTTTTTTAAACGGGGGAGGGGAATATAAAAATTCATGTAGCAGCCAAGCGGGGGTAGCACAGACCTTTAATTGCAGCACTTGGGAGGCAGAGACAGGCGGATCTCTGTGAGTTCAAGTCTACAAAATGAGTTCCGGGAGAACCAGAGCTGTTACACAGAGAACACTGTCTCAAAAAACAAAAAAACAAGACAAAAGCAAACTAAAAATCATAAAACCAAACAAAACCAAACAACCAAAAAAAACCCAAAAAACGAATCCATATAGCTTAGCCAGGCTACATAGCTGAGATTCCTGTCTTTACCCCAGTAATGGGATTACAGATCCATGTTACCATATCCAGTTTATGTGGTAAGGGATTAACCCAGGACTTCATGCATGCCAGGCAGATATTCTAGCAACTGAGCCACATCCCCAACCCCTATCCTCAGCTTCCAGGAAAAATCTTCAATCTGTAAAATTGGGAAGAAAAATAGAAGTTCATACTAGTTTTACTGTTGAAACTCAAAACATTATTGAGAGGCTGGAGAGCTGGCTCAGCAGTTAACAGCACTGGCTGCTCTTCCAGAGGACCTGGTTCCTTAGAACTGAACCCAGCAATGGCTCACACCATTTTTAACCCAACTTTATGAGGATCTACCACCCTCCCGTGAATTCTGAACATATATACATAAAAAGAAAACACCCATACACATGAAATTAAAAATCTAAAAAGAACCAAAACCCCAAAACAAACAAAATTATCATGATTAAAATTGAGCTGGGCAGGGGAGGCAAACACCTTTACTCTCTGAGTCAGCCTGGTCTACAAGAAAGTTCCAAGACAGTCAGGCTGCACAGAGTAACCCTTTCCTCCAATGTGTCTCTTTACTAGTGTATTCAGATGGACACTGCTGATCCCAAGAGGCCAGGAGGGACAATGGCAGTCTTACCTGCTGAGGACAGGTTCTGGTCGTTCTCCAGCATCACCTCTCTGTAGAGGTCTCTCTGAGTTTGATCCATTATAACCCACTCCTCTTGGGTGAAGTCCACAGCCACATCATCAAAGGTCACCGAGTCCTAAATCACATACATGCCAGCCTGAGTACATGTAACCAATGTTCATTATAGATTAAGACACGAGACCCAACTCTTGTCAGAGATCCGAGGACTTCCATTGTCTGCTTCAGGGACTGGGGGTCAACTGTCCATTTCCTATGGATGTATGGCTTTAGTGACCCTTCTCACAACTAAACAAACAGCCCGTCTCTCTATTCCCTAACACTTGGTAAACAGGTTTGATGAGCAGTCTTTGGGTTGGGAGATACAGTTTAGTGGTAGGGTGCTTGTTGAGAATATTCAAGGCCCTAGGTTCAATTCCAAGCACAGAAAAGAAAAAAAAAAAAAAAGGAAAAATTATACTTTTTGTGTGTGTAAAGTGTATCCATGTGTGTATAGGTATTCAAATACATGGGTACACATGTATTTGAGGCAAAAAGTCAATATTGGGCATCTTCCTCAATGGCTCTCAAACTAACATACTGAGGCAGGGTCTTTTATTGAAACCACTGCTCACTTAGTCAGCTAGTCTAACTAGCTAGCAGGCTCACTTAAGAGATCCCGGCTCTGCCTCCAGAGGATGGAAATGAAATGAAATGCTACCACACCCATCTGGCACGTTCATGGGTGCTAGGGATTTGAACTCTGGTCCTCATACTTGCACAGCAAGAGCTTTACCCACTGAGTCATCTCCAGTTTCAAGAATTTTTTACAAAAGATAACTTGTTTCAGCAGGTGGATTTCTGTGAGTTCAAGGCCAGCCTGGTCAACAGAGCTAGTTCTAGGACAGCCAAGGTTACACAAAAGAAACCCTGTCTCGAAAAACAACAACAAACCCAGAGATGGGGGAGGACTTGTTTCTTGGGGCTAGAGATGGCTCAGTGACTAAGAGCACTTGTTGGTCTTGCAAACGACCTGGATTCTGTCCCCATTCCAGCATCAACATGGGGGCTCATAACCATCATAACTGGAGTCTCCTAACTCCAGTTCCAGGAATTCTGATGCCCTCTTCTGACCTCTGTAGGTACCAGACATGCACGTGGTATAGATATACATACATGCAAAATACACACATAATTTAAAACAAGCAAACAAAAAAGAACTTATTTCATTGAGGGGGGCAGGGTCCACCCACCACAGCACATATCTGGAGGTCAGAGGACAATTTGCAGGCTTTAGTTCTTTCCTTCTGTCATGTGGGTTCATGGGAACTTAAGTCTTCAGGGTTTCCAGCAAATGTCTTAACTTGCTGAGCCATCTCACCAGCCCCAACATTTTCTAGAAACAGTCTTACATATCCCCCAAACTGGTCTCTAACTTGTTCTGTAGCTGATGATGACCTTGAACTCTTGACCCCGCTGTCTCTACCTAAGAGGATGATTTTCAATTTCTTTTTTTTAAAATTTCACTTATGTGTGTGTGTGCTTTTGTGTGCACACGTGTGCAGGTATCCATGGAGGCTAGAGGAGCACATCGGGTCTCCTGGAGCTGGTATTAAGCAAGTGCTGTACCAAGAGCTTCACTCTCCCACATACACGTAGACAAAAGGTATGGTCTTCCCCCTTAAGATTCTTTCAGAATACTTGGCAAAATAACAAACATACCAGTGTCACCATGAGTATCAACATTAATCAGAAGTTACTGAGATCCTGAGTGGAATTCCGGATAACATTGCACCAGTGTGGGGCTGCCCCTGGGGAAGTACAGCTGGGGTTCCAGCCTTGATTGCTGGCTCTGCGAAGTCTGCAGAGTCACATCTACCTGGATGGAAACACTTGACCTGGTGCGGCACACTCGGCCTTTTGTGAGGCAGTCTGCATACCTGATAAAAATCTCTCACGCGGTGGACTACCATACTCTCTGCCTTTTTCTTTTCCTCAAGGCAGACTGGGTCAACAGGAAGAAGAGCGCCTGGAAGAAAGAGAAGGTGTAAGAACCAGAAAATTCCTATCTTTCTCCTCCACGTTCTTCAGTTCATTGGTTCTAGTGTCAGATACACAAAATCCTATACACTTGAGAAAAATTAGATGCATACACTATTTAAAAAAATACTTTTAGGGCTGTAGAGATGGCTCACTGTTACAAGCACTTGTTCCTGTAGAGGACCCAGGTTCAATTCCCAGCACCCAAATGGTGGTTGACAACCATCCGTAACTCCAGTTCCAGGATGCACATGATACAAACATACATATAAGCAAAATATTCACACAAATAAATCAAAAATAATTTTAAAAAGAAAAATACTTTTATATTTACTTATTATATGTATAGAATTGTAGAAATGTTATACACATGGAAAACGATAGCTTGGGAGACTGTTCTCTCCTCCTACTGTGTGTTTTTCAGGCATTGAACTCAGGTCATCAGGTTTGGCTGCAAGTGCCTTTACCCACTGAGCCATCTTGCTGGCCCTATTTGTTTTCATCTTTTTGAGACAGGGTTTTACATAGCCTAGGTTGGTCTTGACCTCCTGATCCACTTGACTCTCAAGTGCTGAGATTATAAGCAGGCCCCACCATGCCTGACTGGATAAACACATTACTGCCAGACAGCAGGGCAGCTCTAACTCATCTGTTGCCAGGAAAAGAATCTGTAAGCCATGTAGCCCACCAGGAAGACTGTAATGGTCTCACTTTACGTGTACAGAAGCATCAGCTCAGAGATGAAGTCCTCACTCGCAGCACGCTGTTCTGTCCAGAGTGTGATCTACAAAAGCTCTATTCTTGCTTTGGAATGAGTTTATTAAGTACATAACAAACAAAAGCAAACACAGAATTACATAGAGCAGATAGAAGGAAACATCAGATATATACCAGAATATTAGCAAATCGCATGCTCAAAATGGGCATCGCCTGGGGAAGCCACCCTCAAGCTGCGAGTCCCAGATGGAGCAAAGTGTCCCCTTTGGGTGTCTTTTTGAACAAATAAAGAAAATGCCACAAATTCAAAGAAGTGTCCTCCAGTGGTGTGCCACCTCTCTCTGCACACTACCCAACAAAGGGGCGTGTTAGAGTGAGCACTGCTTAGATGACTGCAGAGCCAGCTGAGGTCTAGGGTGACCCACCAATCAGCTGGTGTGCTGTGCCTGCTTTACCACGGACATCTGACTTCCCGATCTCCACGGCATTTCTCCACTCCCTAATCCCTCTCTCATGATCACCTTCTCTGGACGGCTCACACAATCTCTACTCTGTTTCTAGATAACAGGATATGATAAATCCTCAGAGCCTTTGCAAATGTCATGAAAGCCTGAAGTGGAGACCTGAACAAAGTGGAATGTGTGTGTTGCTTCCCATGGCACTTGTGTGGAGGTCAGAAAATAACTTTCAGTAATCTGTTCTCTTCTTCTACCACGGGATCCAGGAACTGAACGCAGGCTGGCATATCTACACAGCAAGTATGTTCACCTAATGAGTCATCTCACCAGCCCAGTTTATGTCTTTAATGTTTGTGTGTATGTACACGTGTGAGGGTGGGAACGCTCATTTGTGTGCAAAGGCCAAAAGACAAAGACTACCCCCAGAGGTGGAGTTAGGCTGTTTACACAATACCCTGGTTTCTTATATGCTGGGATCTGAACTCTGGCCCTCATAGTTACGCATCTAATAATGTTCTGAGCTATCTCTTTAGCACCCTAAGGTGAATTATCAATGGGAAAAATATCTTAGTGGGCTTGATCTAACCAGGCAGAGGCATGTGTATGTGTAGTCAATGCTGGGTATTTCTCAGGAGCTTCTCCATCTTTTTTATTTATTTTTTTGAGACAGGGTCCCACTGTACTACCCTGAAAATCTGTTGACCAGACTGGCCTCAAGTTCACAGAGGTCTCTGCCTCTGCCTCCCAAGTGCTAGAATTAAAGGTGTGTACTACCATGCCCAATACCCACTTCCCCCGCCCCAGACAGAGTTTCTCTCTGTAGCCTTGCCTATCCTGGAACTCACTCTGTAGACCTGGCTGTCTTCGGACTCAGAGACCCATCTGCCTCTGCCTCCCAAGTGCTGGGATTAAAGACGTGCGCCACCACCACCTGGCTGTCCACTTAATTTTTTTTTTTCTTTTGAGACAGGGCCTCTCATATGACCCGGAGCTGACTGGCTACACTAGCTGGCAATTAAGCACCAGAGATTCCCATTTCTACCTCCCTAGTGCTGGGGTTCCATGCGTGTGCTCCCATGCCCAGTGTTTTTATGTGGGTGTCAGGAATCTGAATTCAGGTCTTCACACTTGCACAAGCATGTGACTAGCCTGTTCTGTGACCTCCACATCTACTCAATTTCACACAAATAAATGTAAAAAATAATGTAATAACCACAATAAATAAGGTAAAAAACTTTTTAAAGGAAAACATGCCTAGAATGTGATATCCTAGGTTCATTCCTCAGTATCACACATACACCTCCCTCCCCGCAAATGCCGCACTATGTCAGCTACCTTATTAGGAAGATTTTTTTTAAATATTTATTTATTATGTATACAATATTCTGTCTGCAGGCCAGAAGAGGTCACCAGACCTCATTATAGATGGTTGTGAGCCACCATGTGGTTGCTGGGATTTGAACTCGGGACCTTTGGAAGAACAGGCAATGCTCTTAACCACTGAGCCATCTCTCCAGCCCCATATTAGGAAGATTTTTAGGCAAACAGGAATGTTACTCACACCCTGGCCTCTTCAAAGACTCCCCTGTAGGGAGGAGGCTTGGGCAGTTACCTGTGCAGTGACCCCCATCTCCAGATGTGTGGGCATACTGAAGGGTCCTACAGGAACGGTTGCCCTAGGCGTCTCTTTCAGGGAATGAGAACCATGGTTTGGGTGGTAAGAGGAGCAACAGATCTAAATCCACCTAAAGAGATTGTATCTGTTTACAAATATAAAACACTGGCCAATCCTGGGAATTACCATAAGCAATTTGTGTGGTGAGCTTTCCAGTGTCAACCACTGACTAATTCCTGTCACTCTCATGCTCTCTCCTGTTTGTCCTTTATATACATTATTGGAACACTTAATCTTCCTGTCAGTTACATGCTGCAAAACAGATTCTTCCTTAGCTTCTTTCTTTCTCAAGAGCTGGGCAGTAATGCCACATGCTTTTAATCCAAGCATTCGGGAGGCAGAGGCAGGCAGGTCTCTGTGAGTTCAAGGCCAGCCTCATCCACATAGCAAGTTCCAGGACAGCCAATGCTACATAGTGAGATGCTGTCTCAAAAAGACTAAAACATCGAAAAGATAAAAACGAAACAAACACTAAATAGTGCCAAAAAGATGGGCCAGCTCAGCTGACAAACCCAAGCCTGATGAGCTGAGCTTGATACACTGGACCTACATAGTAGGAGAGACTCAGCTCCTGCAAGTTGTCCTGTGACCCCCCACACACACACAATTGAAAAATGAAAATAAGGTAACTAGCTGTGTGGTGGTGGCGTGTGCCTTTAATCGCAGCACTTGAGAGGCAAAGGCAGGTGATCTCCAGGTTTGGATGCCAGCCTGGACTACAGAGCAAGTTCCAGGACAGCCAGGGCTACACAGAGAAACCCTGTCTTGAAAAACAAAAACAAAACACCACCACCAAAACAACAGCAAACAACAAAAATTAAAACACCACCACCAACAAAACAAAACAAAAAAGCAACCAAATACACAGATCACTGAGACATGAATTACGGCTAGTCAGAAATTAGTATTCATGTATGAAATTCAGTTATGAATCTTAACATTTAGTAAAAAAAAAATGTGTATCAGCTAGGCGGTGATGGCACACACCTTTAACCCCAGCACTTGGGAGGTAAAGGCAGGTGGATCTCTGGGAGTTTGAGGAGTTTACAAAGTGAGTTCCATCCTACAGCTGATGTAGATAGTAATGTGGCAGGATACAAGATCAACTCCAAAAAATCAGTTGCCTTCCCATACACTAAGGATAAGGAAGCAGAGAGGGAAATCAGAGAAGCATCACCTTTCACGATAGCCACGAATAGCATAAAATATCTTGGGGTAACTCTGACCAAGGAAGTGAAAGATCTATTTGACAAGAACTTTAAGTCTTTGAAGAAAGAAATTGAAGAGGACACCAGAAAATCTCCCTTGCTCTTGGATTGGGAGGATCAACACAGTAAAAATGGCAATTCTACCAAAAGCAATCTATAGATTCAATGCAATCCCCATCAAAATCCCATCAAAATTCTTCACAGACCTTGAGAAGGCAATAATCAACTTTATATGGAAAAACAAAAAACCCAGGATAGCCAAAATCTTATACAATAAAGGATCATCTGGAGGTATTACCATCCCTGACTTCAAACTCTATTACAGAGCTACAGTATTGAAAACAGCTTGGCATAAAAACAGAGAAGTCGACCAATGGAATCAAATAGAAGACCTGGACTTTAACCCACAAACCTATGAACACCTGATTTTCGATAAAGGAGCTAAAAGTATACAATGGAAGAGAGAGAGCATCTTCAACAAATGGTGCCGGCAGAACTGGTTGTCAACCTGTAGAAGAATGAAAATAGATCCATATCTATCACCATGTACAATACTCAAGTCCAAATGGATTAAAGACCTCAATATCAGTCTGAACACACTGAAGCTGATAGGAGAGAAAGTGGGAAGTACTCTACAACATATGGGCACAGGAGACCACTTCCTACATATAACCCCAGCAGCACAGACATTAAGGGCAACATTGAATAAATGGGACCTCCTGAAACTGAGAAGCTTCTGTAAAGCAGAGGACACTGTCACTAAGACAAAAAGGCAACCCACTGACTGGGAGAAGATCTTCACCAACCCCGCAACAGACAAAGGTCTGATCTCCAAAATATATAAAGAACTCAAGAAACTACACGTTAAAATGCTAATTAACCCAATTAAAAAATGGGGCACTGAACTGAACAGAGAATTCTCAACAGAAGAAGTTCAAATGGCCAAAAGACACTTAAGGTCATGCTCAACCTCCTTAGCGATCAGGGAAATGCAAATCAAAACAACTTTGAGATACCATCTTACACCTGTCAGAATGACTAAAATCAAAAACACCAATGATAGCCTTTGCTGGAGAGGATGTGGAGTAAGGGGTACACTCATCCATTGCTGGTGGGAATGCAAACTTTTGCAACCACTATGGAAAGCAGTGTGGCGGTTTCTCAGGAAATTTGGGATCAACCTACCCCAGGACCCAGCAATACCACTCTTGGAAATATACCCAAAAGATGCCCTACCATACAACAAAAGTATTTGTTCAACTATGTTCATAGCAACATTGTTTGTAATAGCCAGAATCTGGAAACAACCTAGATGCCCTTCAATGGAAGAATGGATGAAGAAAGTATGGAATATATACATATTAGAGTACTACTCAGCAGTAAAAAACAATGACTTCTTGAATTTTGCATGTAAATGGACGGAAATAGAAAACACTATCCTGAGTGAGGTAAGCCAGACCCAAAAAGAGGAACATGGGATGTACTCACTCATAATGGGTTTCTAGCCATAAATAAAGGACATTGAGCCTATAATTCGTGATCCTAGAGAAGCTAAATAAGAAGGTGAACCCAAAGAAAAACATATAGTTATCCTCCTGGATATTAACCTTCATGAGGCGATGAAAGGAGACAGAGACAGAGACCCACATTGGAGCACCGGACTGAAATCCCAAGGCCCAAATGAGGAGCAGGAGAGAGAGAGCAAGAGCAAGGAACTCAGGACCGCGAGGGGTGCACCCACACACTGAGACAATGGGGATGTTCTATTGAAAGACTCTAAATGCATTTGTAAGCCCCCTCAACCCTAAGACATTTTTCTAAAACCTTACACTCACTCTATCTTGGAAAAGGGACAGTCGCCCACACACCCACATGCTGAACTGCTTATCCTCCCGTGTCCTTGTGAATAATCTTCAAACGTAACTCCATTTTGGGAATTGAGGCAAATACAACCCACAGATGTTGACTCAGTTCCTGATGTATTGATTTAGTCACTGAACCAACTATTGATTTAGTCAGGATGGACCACAGATGCTCTCCCTTATCACCTGACCATGCAGCTATTCTCCTGCCCTGGAATAGACCAATCATTGCTAGTAACCCTTTGAATAAGCCAATCCAATAAGTTGGAAAACAACCTACAGGTTCCCCCCTTGTGTCTGTGGCTTTTTGCTTTAAAAGATGGGCTGTAACAGCTATCGATGTCCTTAATATCCCTAACCTGAAGGACCCTGTCATGACAGAATAAAAATCCTCTTGCTTTTGCATCAATTTGTGGTTATGTGGAGCAACTATTCCCTGATGTTTGGGCATCTAGTCCAACATTTTGGTGCATTGGCCGGGAACTGAGTTGCTTCTGGACCCATTCCAGGCCCAGTTGGAGGTAAGATCGAGTGCTCTTATTGTCTTTGTCTGTCTGTCTGCTTTGTTTCTGTGATTATTGTAGTCTGTGTTTGTTGGTATTCTGAGTCTGTAGTGCTGTGCAGCGCAGCTTCTGAAATTGTACCTACGTAGGGCCAGTATCTGTACTGGAGGATGCTCCAGTAATCTGTAAATCTGGGGGATGCCCCAGTAATCTGTAAATCTGGGGGACGCTCCAGTAATCTGTAAATCTGGGGGATGCCCCAGTATCCGAAGGGGCTAAGAGTGACCAAGGCACTCCTCTAGTTCCCAGGAGGCATGACTTTTTGCCGCTCACCTCCTCTGAATCTGTAGTGCTGCACAGCTTCTGATTTTGAGTTTGGTTTTGGCTTTTCATGTCTTTGGTTTTATGTCGTGTCCTTGCTTTTGTATATCTGTTTGTACTCAAGTCTAAATCTGGTTCCATGGGGCAGTAAGTATCGACCTCTCTGACCCTAACTCTAACTGTAGAGAAAAGCTGCAGACCGATCTGTGGAAATCCGAAAGAAACGCTGGCAAGCAGTCTGCTTCCTGGAATGGCTCACTTTTGAAGTGGGCTGGCCACAGGGCCGGACGTTCAATCTAGATACTATTTTGCAGGTTGAAGGAAACTCTTCCAGCCTGACCCTTATGGCCACCTGGACCAAGTTCCCTATATTGTCACCTGGGAGAGCTTGTCCAGAGAACCCCCCTACTCTGGGTCAAACCATTTTTGTTACATAGCACAGTGCAGGCACCAAGGCCAGCTTCCTTCTGACTTTGATAACAGCAGTCTGACCCTCCCCTGTCTCTTTTCCCGTGCAGGAGGCACACATGCCAGCGGGGTCCAAGCTGATGCTAATTCCTCCCCCACAGGACCCAGTAAGCCTGGGAACCAGCAGTAGGCTGTTTCTCTGGGCTCAGATACCCTATTAGAAAGCACATGTCCCGTTAAGAGCCTGGACCTCTTCATTTTGGCAGCCAGGACTGGGTATGACAGCAGATAGAGAGATTGCAAGTAAGTATCCCTGTGGCTTTTGGTAAAAGGCGAATGTGGATTCAGGAGCAACAGGTAGTACCGCAAGTCAACATGAGAAGGGCCTCGCAGCCCTGATAGCATCTCTCTTCTAGGGATGCCCTGTTGTGCTGTGTCCTTTTGTGTCTTCTAGAGATGCCCTGTTTTGTGCTGATGTGCTGTGTCCAGGGTGAAGCTTCTGGTTTAAAAATTGGGGAAAAGTTAAGCTGAGTCACTTTGAAAGAATGTGCTTATAAAAACCTACAGATTGTTGGTTTCTATATTTCTTACTATGCAGTGTGTCCATAAAAAATTAAATTCCCAACTCTGTTTAGATGGATACAGGACTACACAGTCTTCAAGAACTATTGCTGTAAAAGCCCTGTGACCCCGGACCAGGGCCATGTGAACAGCCCAGCTGAGCTTCTAAGCCAGCCCATGTTTAGATCTGAATTTGATACCTGACTGCTCGCAATGCTTGTGATGAGGTGGGGCCCCCGAGTTGCCCCACATGGCAAAGATCTGCTGAATCCTCTCACTCCACTACAATGGCAAAGGGGGTGTTACTGAGTGATGAGGTTGAGTTAAAATGGCCCTTTTGACTCTTTATAATGTTTATGGCTATTTAAAAACATGGCGAAGATTCTCATTTATTATTGATATAAAAGAGGTACATTTTGGGTTGTTTTCAGATTCTGTCTATGATGAAATAATTCTGCTATGTAAAGTAGGCCCAAAAGGGATATTGCTAAGTTTTAAGGTAAAATGTTACCTAATTCTCAAAATTCATCATACTAATGTTCAAAATAGCTGTATCAGTGTGCATTTTTACCAAAAACGGAGGATTTTTATTCCACATTCTCTTAAGCATAAATTGTCAAACAATATTTTTAATCTTGGTCATTTTTACAGGGATAAGATAAAATCTCAGAGTTGTTTGATTTACATTTCCTCAGTGATTAAGGATGTTATATTTAAGCAAATTTTAAATATCTTTCAGTCATTTTAAGTTCATCTGTTAAGAGTTTACAGTTTAGGTCTGTAACATAATTTTACTGGATTATTTGTTCTTATGAGGAATAAGTTCCTAAGTTCCTTATATGTTTTTATGATCTGTTGATTATATCCTTTGCTATATTTTGAAAAAGGTTTCTCAGTTCTGGAGATCTTATTTATTATTGATTGTTTCTCTCAATGTCTATGCCACTGAGGCTGGTAAAAATGTATTTTAAACTTTTTTTTTCTTCTATGAGGTTCAATATTGTTGGTTTTATGTTAAGGTCTTTGATTTGTTTGGATTTCAGTTTTGTGCATAGAGATAAATATGGATCTATTTTCATTCTTCTATGTCTAATTAATTCTGAAAGGGAGAAACTGACAGTCAAAATGCCGGGCTCATGGCAAATCTCAGGGGCAAAGCACCCCACTAATTCGGCCAAGGTAAAAGTGGTTCTCCAGGGGCCAGTTAAAATCTGTGTTTCTTAAATGTTTAATGGAGGTTTACAGGCATTTTACACAACCTCTGAAGGTCAGCAGGCAGCGATAGCCATGGCCTTCATAGGACAGTCAGTATCAGATATAAGGAGAAAGTTACAGCAAGTAGATAGGTTGCAAGATTATACCTTACAGAATTTGGGGAGACAGAGAAAGTGTTAAATGAGAGACAGAAAAAGTAAAGCGAAAGAGAGAGAGGCAGGAAGCGAAAGAAAGAGAAAGGCGGGAGGCAGAGGAAAGAAAAAACCAGAGGGATCATAAACAAGAAAAAAATTTGACTAAAAAAAAAAAAAGACAGGACTCAGACACATAAGGAGCCTAGGCAACAGAAGATCAAAGACAAATGAAGACGGACAGAGGCACCCCTTGGACAAAGGCCAATGTGCTTATGGCAAGAAAAAGGACATTAGATACCTCTATAGATTTTCTAAGGGGCACAGGAACTGAGTACTCTGTGTTAAAACAACCATTGAACAATCTGGACACCTTATGAACTATAAATTTAAAAAAAGAACAAATAAATTACTCGTTCCTCCCTGGTCACCCCTAAATGTATGGTCAAAGCCTTTTGCTGACCAAACGAGGGACTTTTGCTTTCCCTGCTGTTCTCAGCTCTGCAGGAGACGCAGGCTGCTTGTCTGCCTCTGCCTCTGCCACACCCTCGTCACCAGGATGACCACCTCCCCCTGCCATCACCGCTGAAGAAATCCTCACCTCCTAGCAACTGCCTGGGTGCCGTGCTTGCTCTAAAGCCTGCATGAGCCCCGACTGCTTACCCTGCAGTCTCATTCCCCTCACCCATGTCAGACTGCGATATAGCAGTCACAATGCTACCACAGGTGCCCTCCTGTGCCAGACTATTGCTCCTGTGCTGGGCTGACGTCAACGGACTATGGATCCTACCAGCATCTGCAGAAAGGACAGGCAGCTGGCAGAATGGCAGGCTGAGCTGTGCCAGGAAGAGCTGGAAATGATGGCGAAGCTTGCCTGGGGCACAAGGCTGGGGGTCCGAGCTGAGCAGGTACACAAGACTGAAGGTAAGCAGAAGGCGGGGGCAACATTGGTGGACAGGAAGCAAATGATCTGGGCCAGTAGCCTCCCTTCAGGGACATCGGCCAGCCCAGAAAGCTGAACTTGTGGCTTTGATACAAGCTCTACAGATGGCAGAGGGAACGTCTATACTGACAGCAGGTATGCTTTTGCCACCACCTATATACGCAGAACAATATACAGACAAAGAGGACTGTTGACATCTGCGGAAATTTTGAGCCTCCAGGAGGCCACACATTTGCCAAAGAAGATAGCCATCATACACTGACCAGAACTGAGACACCCAATGTAATTAATGGCTAAGAAGATCATAAAAAAAATCTTCCTGAGGTTTAAAATGCCCAAGGTAATCATGTCCGATAATAGACCTGCCTTTGTTGCCCAGGTAAGTCATGGCGTGGCCAAGACATTGGGGATCAATTGAAAATTGTGCTTACCAACCCCAAAGCTCAGGTCAGACAGCCACATCCCCCACTCCTGAGCCTAATCTCTCCCAGCGCTCACCCGTGCACGAGGCAGTTGCCAGGTCCAAGAAGCGGGAGGACACTCGGGGACGCTCTTTAACGTATCCAACGGCGGAAATATCTTTTTCTTGTGGTTTACAAAGAAGAACGAAAATTATAAAGGTTTGGAATTATAAAGGTTTGGAGGCTGTAAAGTGGACAAAACAATAGCTGTCGTGCGGCAAAGACACGACGTCACGGCAGTTTTACGACGCTCCCCGATGACGCACCGCGCGCAGGCTCCCGCAGACCCGGCTTGGCGACTTGGGTCCTCCCACGATCCCGTCCACCTCCGTACGTCCTTGTCAACCGAATTCCTTACAACCCCTGGGGACCTCACAGTCCGGAACCATACACTCTGAGTCACTCGTGGCGACTGACAGAAAAAAAGCAGGCAAACACGATGCTACTTTGTGTTTTGCTTTCAGCCTGTGGGCAGGGATTCACACGGGACCCAGCTCAGGGATCGATGTGGCTGGTGAAAGGACCAGAGTGGAGTGGGCATGGGGGGGGGGCGGGTACAATGCTGAAAAATGCTTATCAATGGTTTTTATTTGGTGATGTTGAGACGAGCTGCACAGGCTGTCCTCCAACCTGACTTGTAGCTGAAGATGATCTTGAACACCCCATGCTCTTGCATTCTTGTAATTGTAGGTGTGCCAGCCACTACATGCAGTTTAACAAATATAATACAAGACTGTCCAAATCTCTAAATCACAGTTCTATTGATAAATCTACCAGTTCATGAGATGATCCGTTTCTTCCAAGCACTGAGTCCAACATGTGGATTCCTCTTATTTGGATAACTTAATAAACTATAGTTTGGATTTCTTTACATTTTCCTCTGTGTGTGTGTGTGTGTGTGTGTGTGTGTGTGTGTGTGGTAGATGGGCAAATGCTGTACTACTGAGCCATGTCCCCAGCTTTTTATATTATCAAATACATATAATTTTAATACTTTACTGTATGCTTTTGTCTTGGGGGTTATGAGACATGCTCTCATAATATAGCCTAGGCTGGTCTCCACAGGTACCAGATCTTCATGTGGTATGCATCAAAGAACAAAAATTATTAATTAAAAACAATTCTTCAAAATACTTGTCCATCAGTGTTTATTGAAGCATCATTCAGAGAAGCTGTGTTTTAGAACCAATCTAGGTGTCCAACAACAAGGATGGACAAAATATGCTATGTGTACAAAATACAATCTTTTTGTACATATATTTTTGTTGGGAGATGATGGAGGTATGAACCATTGACATACACATACATGTAGGCTCCAGGTATTAAACTCAGGTTATCAGTTTAGTGGCAAGTAGATGTATCAATGGGTAAAGGCACTTGCTGCCAAACAACTTGAGTTTGATATGTGGGGCTCACATGGTGGAGAGAGGGTAACTTCTGTAAGTTATCCTCTGACTTCAACAGACATGTAACGGGTTTTCTGTCCTCTGATAATACGTTTCTTTGCCAAAGCAGTAGCCCAGCTCAAGCCAAATTGAAAAAAGTATAACAACAAATTTATTTGAGCAAAGCAACTCCTGGGTAGGTTCTCCAGTCCCAGAATGGAGGCCGGAGAAGCCACATGCTCCAACTAAAGTAGGGATCTTATATAGGTTGTAGGTGAGGGGTGATGTGCCTGCCACAAGCTGTGTTTATGCCCAAGTGTGGTCAAAAGCCGAACAATTTCGAGGGGGGCTTGGGCTGCTGGCAACTTCAGGGAAGGAGCTGCTGTAGCCACCAAGAACTCGAAACTGGGCTTTTTGGTGCCTTTTCTTTGTTGGAGATTCTGAGTGGGCAGGGCTTGGAGAGAAAGTCAGGAATGGGGCTTTCTGAATCATGCAGGGTGAGCTGCAGGTTCCAACTGCACAGCATGCTGTGGCACACATGCATGCTCGAACTCACATGCACACACAAAAATGTATATATCATACATTCATTCTAAAGGCAAAGTTATGTCATTTACAGAAAAATGAATGCAACCAGAGGTAGTCATTTTTTCAAAGATTTACTTATTTATTGTGTATATAGTGTTCAGCCTCCATGTACACCTGCATGGTAGGAAAGGGCACCAGGTCTCATTACAGATGGTTGTGAGCCATCATGTGGTTGCTGGGAAGTGAACTCAGGTCCTCTGGAAGAACAGCCAGTGCTCTTAACCTCTGAGCCATCTCTCCAGCCCCAAAGGAAGTCTTATAAAGCAAATAAAGATAGTCTCAGAGTGACAAATGTTTATTTCTCATGTGTAGTTCCTAGGTTTTATATAGACACATAAAATTATGTATGTATATAGGACATGAGGTAGAAGTGAAACTGTCTAGGGAGACTAAAGGGAAGGGAAGGGGGAGGATTATTGGAGTACCAGATTCAATGTACATTATATAGTTGCATAAAAAGATCTGTATAAAAAAGAAAGAAAATATCTATATAATACAATAGTATGTATTATGAAATATTTTAAAAGCCAAAAAATATTATTGTACATTATATAATGTGTTTATGCATCTAGAAGTATACTCCTTTGCTTTTGTTTTATTAGTATTCAATTGGTTTTTTTTGTTTGTTTGTTTTTGAGACAGGTTTGTGTAGCCTTGGCTGTCCTGGAACTAGCTCTGTAGACCAAAATGTCCTAGAACTCAGAGACCCGAGTGCTGGGATTAAAGGTGTGTGTTACCACAACCGGCTCTACTGTTTTTGGGTTGGCTGGTTTTGTTTCTTTGAGCCAAGGTCTCACTGTGTCACCTTGGTTGGCCTAGAACTGGTTTTGTAGGCGAGCCTGGCCTTCACTTCAGAGCTCTACCCCCCTCTGCCTGCAGAGTGCTGGGATTAAAGGTGTGCACACCACTACATTGCTTTGTGTGTGTGACGTGAATCTCTGTGCAGATGCAGAGGTCGAGGACAACTTGCTGGAGTTGGTTCCTCCTACCATGTGGACCTTGGGATTAAACTCAGTTTGTCAGGGTTGGTAGCAGGCTCCTAATCTGCTGATCCATCTCCACAGACAGTATTCAGAACAAAATAAACAGTGGGCTGGCCAGATGACAAATCTGGTAAGGGCACTTGCTGTTACACTTACCTACCTGAGTTAGATACGTGGAACCCACAGGTGGAAAGAAAGTAACGACTCCCTCAAGTTGTTGTGCATAGTGTGTGTCCGGAGCCCGGCTACTTGGGAAGGTGAGACAGGAGGATCGCTTGAGTCCAGGAGTTCTGGGCAGTAGTGCGCTATGCTGATCAGGTGTCCGCACTAAGTTCGGCATCAGTGTGGTAACCTCCCGGAAGTGGGGGACCGGACCACCGGGTGTGTGCTATGGCACATGCCCACACTCACAAAATAAATATGTAATAAAAGCTAAAACATGACTGGAAATGGTGGTGCATGCCTTTAATTCCAGTACTAGGGAAGCAGAGGCAGGTGGGTCTTGGAGTTCAAGGGCAGTCTGGTCTATAAAGCGAGTTCTAGGACAGCTAGGGCTAGAGAAACGCTGTCTCAAAAAACAAAGCAACAAAAAAAAATGAGCAACAACAACAAAACTGAAAGAACAAAAACTAAAAGCGACAGACATTTTGGTGCACAACTTTATCATTTTCTTCCTTTCTCGTTCTGTCGTGACGCTTGCTGTGTATTGGGATGAGTTTGTTTTGTTCTGTGCTTTGGGTTTAACCACTCTAGTTGTTAGTTTAGGAAGTTAGATTAACAACTTTAATTCTTTAAAAATTATTTGTGTGTGTATAGGTCTGTGGAAAACCTTGGGTGTCCGTCTTCTTGATGTTCACAGCTGTGTACACCAGACATCTGGTCTGTGAGCTTCCTGAGAGTCTTATGTGTCTCTACCTTCCATCTCCCCATAGGAATATAGACATTCACGCCACCAGTCAGGCTTTACATGGGTTCTGGGCATCTGAACTCAGTTCTTCATACTGGCATGACAAGAGCTTTACCCACTGAACTATGTCTCCAACCCATTTTGTTTGGTTTTGAGGCAGGGTCTGGCTATGTGCATAACTTCTTTTTCTACACATCGTGTGTGTATCTGTGCGTACATGCATATAAGCCATGGTTCTCGTGTACAGGTCAGAGGATAGCTTTCGGGAGATGGTCCTTGTTATGGTTTTGGTCCCTGGTCCCTTTAAGAGACAAGCCACGCCCACACCCTCCCCCATCTGCTGAGGCAGGCTGATCTTCAGCTTCCGGCCTGAGTTTTTCCATCTTCCTCTGGGAGAGGCAGCTTCGCTTCTGCCTCTCTCCCTACTTCTCCGCTTCCTCCTTCTCTGTCTCTTTCTCCTCTTCTCTCTCTCTCTCTCTCTCTCTCTCTCTCTCTCTCTCTCTCTCTCTCGCCCTCTCTCTGCCCCCCCCCTTTCCCCCTTGAATAAATATTCAACCTCACTCTGCAAGTCGTGTCTATCCATGTTTCTGTCTTCTGTCGCCCGCCATGTGTCTCCCTGCCTGGGACCAGCCATTGCTCAGGGACCAGCAGCCATCTCTGCCTGGGACTGGCTGCTCCCAGAGCCCACTGCCTGCCGCCACATGGCCCGCCACCAACATTTGGGACCTACAGCATTTCTGCTGCCTACTGCCACCGGGGATCTTGCAGCATTTTTTAAAAAATTATAAAAGTCCTCTCCTGCCGGGCGGTGGTGGCGCACGCCTTTAATCCCAGCACTTGGGAGGCAGAGGCAGGCGGATCTCTGTGAGTTCGAGACCAGCCTGGTCTACAAGAGCTAGTTCCAGGACAGGCTCCAAAACCACAGAGAAACCCTGTCTCGAAAAACCAAAAAAAAAAAAAAAAAAAAAAAAAGTCCTCTCCTTTCACTGTGTGGTTCCAGGGATGGAGTGCAGGCTGTCAGGCTCAGTGGCAAGCACTGTGACCTACTGAGTTTCCTTTGCCAGCCCACCCATACATGACCTTTCTTTCTAACACGAGGATGGAATAGCTTACATGTACACTCACTTAGCAGTGCCCATGAGAATGTAATAGGCTGTGTTTTCATTATGTTCACTTCAAAGTATTTTTACAACTTCTCAAGCCAGGGGGTGGCGGCAGGTGCTTTTAATCCCAGCACTCAGGAAGCTGAGGCAGGTGGATCTCTGTGAGTCTGAGGCCAGCCTGGTCTACAGAGCTTGTTCTAGTACAGCCAGGGATATATAGCGAGACCCTGTCTCAAGAAAACAAAAGAGTATGTGCACGCATCAGGTAGTTCTCAGTGAAAAATGTTATGGATCCTCTTTAATCTTTCACCATTTATCTTTTTATTTAGTTTGTTCAATGGAAATCCAGGAGAAGTTACTGTGAATCAGAACATAAACACAAATACCACATACGATCCAAGAAGACACACTCGTTCTGGTATGAAGTCGAGGGGGTGCTCATTCACATCCTAGGTACTTCAGAGGTTTATTTCTGTGTAGGCTTTTAGGGCAGTGCTGGAGACCAGAGCCAAGGCCTTGTGGATGCTAGAGGCCACTACCACTTCTGCTACTAAGCTACTCCTAGATTTTATATCTTCAAGTCTTACTATGTAGATTGCATTTGCCTCAAACTCTTGTCCTCCTGAGCACTGAGATTAAGGGGCTAATCCACCCAGACACACCTCCTGTTTGTCTTTCTTTTATTCCTTCCTCCCTTCCTTCTTTTCTTTCTTTTTAGGAACAAGGTACCCCTGGATGGCTTGGAACTCACAGAGATCTGCTTACCTCTGCCTTCTAAATGCTGGAATTTAAGGCATGTGCCACCATGCCCAGCCTGTGTTTGGAGAAAGATGCTTTGGCTATCAGGGATACTGTAGCCAATCAGACAATAGAATATTAAAGGATCAATGTGTGGCCATGCAAAAGGAGATTTCAGAGTGGATTGATTTTTTTTTTTTTTTTGAGATGGGATCTCACCATGTTGCCCATGCTGACTTGAACTCCTGCGCTAAAGTAATATTTCTGCCTCCACAGTAGTTTGGACTCTAGGCTTGTGTAGTGTGTCCAGCTTTAGTGTATCTTTGTGCAACTTACTACAGTCATGTGTGGCCACACACAACTAATTCCAGCCCTCAGGAGGCAAAAGCAAGCGGAGGATCTCTTTGAGTCCAAGGCCAGCCTGAAGTTCCTGGCCAGCCAGAGTTACATAGTAAGACCCTATCTCAAAAAACAAGATCAAAATAAAAACTACAACGAAACTAAAGCTCAAACTATTTGCTTCAGAATGAAGCTGGAGTGAACAGAATGAACTCTGGGGTGTGTTCTATCTGAAAATATTCCTAACAAAACGGCTCCAAATGAGGCTCCTCTGACCCACTGAGCTCAACACAGCCAGGCCCCAGTAGGCTCATTTACATATCTACCTTTCAAATTTCGCAGTGTATTTTACCTCCAAAATGGACCATATTGTTAACTGTGAAACGATTTGACATGTTCTGAAAATTTTAAAAATGCATTTTGAAGTTAGCTGAGGTCAGTGCACTCCTACCCTTTGGAATCCCAGGAAGGTTGGGCCTTCTGCTGAATGAAACAGGTGATGGCAGTGCCTGCCACTCACTCCCGCATGTGTCTGGTGCATGTGTCTTTGAATGTGCATGTGGAGGCCCGAGGTCGACATGAAGACTCTTTTTCAATTGCTCTCCACTTTATTCACGGAGGCAGGGTTCTCACCTGGTCATCTTAGGCAGACTGCTTTGGAGAGCCTGCCTTCCGGGTGCTAAAATTACATGTGGGCTGCCACACCCACACATCAATCACTTGGGTTCTGGGGATTCAAACTCTGTTCCTCATATTTGTGAGGGAGCGCATTATCCCCTGAGCTATCTCCTAGCCCTACTATCCACCTTATAAGTGATGATTAGTTCATAGGGAAGATTTCAATCTATCATTACCATGGTACATATCAAATGCTAAATGCTACATAAAAGGTCAAATGTAGGAACTGAAGCACTTGCTCAGTGGTCAAGAGCACTGCCCCTCCAGTTTGATTTCCAGCACCTACATGGTGGCTTACAAACACCTGTAACTCCAGTTCCAGGGGTTCCAACACCCTCTTCCAGCCTCCACGGGCACCAGTCATACACATGGTACACAGATATACATGCAAGCAAAACACCCATATACATAAATTTAAAAATGTAAATGTCAAATGTAATGTTGAAACTGAACCTGCAGAGGGAAGGAGCTTGGTTTCCAAGACAACAGTTACAGCTGAACAATTTGAAACTTACACAAAAGCTGTCCACGTTAATTAGCACAACATAGTGAAGCTTTATAGTAACTCTTTAAAGTCCTCCTTAATGTGCATGTAATTATGGCTGTTTTCTAGTTTTTCATTTATTTGTTTTAAGTGCATGTGTGTGTGTTGCTATGGATCAGAGGACAACTTGAGGAGCTGGTTGTTCTTCCACCCTGTAAGTGCCTTAGGTAGGCAGGTTCGGTGGCAAGCTCCTTTCGCTGCTGATCCGTCTCACTTGCCCTGGAAGCTTTTCCTATTGCTTGTTTTATGACCTTGTATTGCATCTTGATTCTCTAAAAGCTCTTACCTTCAAAACATAGAGTTTGTTTTGTTTTTGAGGTCAGGTCTCATTGTGCAGCCCCGGCTGGCCTGGAACTTAACTATGTAGACCAGGCTAGAGTCTCCAGAGCAGGAAGTAAAAGTGTATGACACCACACTTGGTCAGGTGGTTTTTATTGCTGTTTTTTTTAGTTTGTTTGTTTTCGAGATAGGGTTTCTCTGTAGCTTTGGAGCTTGTCCTGGAACTAGCTCTTGTAGGCCAGGCTAACCTTGAACTCACAGAGATCTGCCTACCTCTGCCTCCTGAGCGCCCTATCACCCGGCTCGGTCAGGTAGTTTTTATTATCCCTTTTTCTTAAGAAACATTTTGATTTTTTTAAAGTCTCTCATTTCTAACTGAAACTCTAGCACACTCAATGACGTTTATCAACTGTCCAACTTTTCTCATATCCTTTTCCCAAATACCTTAAAGTTGGATTCTCAATATTTTCTATGTCAATAAAATAAAATGTAGAATTACAAAATTTGACATAGGTATTTGTTCTCTATCACAGTCCACTCTATTGGATTTAGAGGGTGGAATATAAAAAAGTTTCTTGGTGTGAGTAGTGTTTTAGTGCGTCTCTAAGAAGGGCAAGATCATGAGAAGGCCGACAGTTCACCTCAGGACTTTCTTGCTCGCGTCAGTGGCTTTGTTGGATTGTGGGGAGCAGAAATATTATGACTAGTCCTTTAAGGGTGTCATCAGGCACACTTGAATAAATCTGCATAGCAACCCCACTTAGGCCACAACGCTCTGCCTGTCTCAGCAGACACAGTATGTTTGCTGGATGGAGATCCATGTAGAATCCTTGTCTTTGATGGCCACAAGGGATGTGGACCCCATCCTTGTAACTGCTACTTTCTCTATAGGATTACAGCCTATTATATTTCCCTTTACCCCTTTTCTTCTTCTTCTTTCTTTCTTTTTCAGTCTTTTGAGGTAGGGTTTCTCTGTAGCCTTGGCTGTCCTGGAACTCACTCTGTAGACCAGGTTTGTATTCTCTTGTATATGGATATTGCCCGTTAAATAAACCAAGCTACAGTCCGAAGACCCAGAGAGGTTAAGTATGAAGGAAGGGACTAGTGAGGGGGGGACGACACATAGTTATAGATGGAAGGGGGCAACTGGAACGGGAAGATCAAACAGGGAGAAAAAGGGAAGAACAGGGTAAAGGGAGGAATTTGGGGAGAGACTGGTATTTTGAAAGATGGCCCCCAAAGGGAGTGGCACTGTTAGAGGTCTTATTATTAGAGGAGGTGTGTCACTGTGGAGGTGGGCTTTGAGGTCTCATATATGCTCAAGCCATGCCCAGTGAGACAGTTCACTTCTGGTTGCCTGTGGATCAAAGATATAGACTTCTCAGTTCCTTCTCCAACACTGTGTCTTATCTAGCTGCACACTGCCATGTCCAACCATGATTATAATGACCCAAACCTCTGAACTGTAAGCCACCCAATGAACTGTTTTCCTTTATAAGAGTTGCCGTGGTCAGGGTGTCTCTTCACAGCTAAAGAAACCCAAACTAAACAGATAGCTAAAACTAATGGCATTTGAGAAGTCATATAGAAAACTAATACAGTAGAAACTTCTTATCATCTTCACATCTCTCTCTGTGTATATATCTATATCTATATATCTTATCTTCATATACATGAATGGAATCACCAAATAACTGGGGAGACAAAGTTGCAACTCTAAATCTCTTGTCACTGAACAAAAATTCAAGTTCTGAGAATAGGTAACATCTAATCAAGTTGTTGCCAAAGGGCTTCATGGAAACCCCCAAACAACCCAGACTATTGCCAAAGCTATTGGTTGCTCTCGAGAAACAGATGGTTTCAGCCTTATTGCTGAAAACATCTATATAAATCATTGAATATAGTGAAGTTGAGCTGGTGCCTACATTTTAGAGCCTTCATTCCCACTGACTAGTGTTCCTGGTACTGGAAGATAACTCTGCATCCTACCAAAGGAGAAAGGTAACCACCAACCCAGCTACAAACACTTCAGTCTACAATGGTGACTTTTGGCAACGTACACTGGTATAATAGCAGACAAAGCTTGTGGAACTATTCAACCAATATCTGACTGGATCAAAGGCCTACTCCATGAGATGAAACCCATCCCCAACACTGCTCAGGTGGCCAAGAACTTGAGATTAGATAGACCATGGACTTGGGTGAAGACCAAATTCTACTGTTCTGCAAAAGAAATGTAGCAATAAAACGACTCCTGACAACATTCTGCTATACTTAAAGATCAGTGTCTTGCTCAGCCATCATCAGAGATCACACAGCAGATGGAAACAAACACAGAGACCCACAACTGGAGAATGTGCAGAGAGGGAGAGACCCTGGAATACTCAGTCCTAAATGGAATGTCTCCATCAAATACCTCCCTTCGGGGGACTGAAGAACACTAAGGAAACAAGGCCTTCTAAACACAGCAGGATTGACACACACACAAACCAGAGACTGTGGCAGCATGCGTAGGGCCTGCATGGGTCTAAACCAGATGTGCGTAGGGCCTGCATGGGTCTAAACCAGATGTGCGTAGGGCCTACATGGGTCTAAACTAGATTGCATCTGTCCCAGTGGTGAAAGGCTAAGTGGTCACAGGCCCCCATCTCTAACGCAGAAGCTGTTTCCAATTGATAACCACTCCAAAGGAAAAAAATAGTTCTCTCCAATGGAGTCCCATTGGGCAAACAAACCACTCTTAAGGGCAGGCTCCATGCCCAGCAGTAGATGGCCAACACAAAACCCAATGGCACTATTGGAAGGTTGTTTTTGTCCTCTCTCCATATATATTGGTGTCCGATTTTGTGTTTTTATGGCTTTCTCTGTGTGTGGATGTGCCGTTCTGCATCTGTTTCTTGTGCCTTTCTTTAGCTCCTTTTCTTCTGTATGTTTGTTTGCTTACATCTTATTTTAGTGTTACTTCTTAGTGCCTTTGAGGGGGTTGTTTAGTTTGAGACAGGTTCCCAATATGTAACTTTGGCTGTCCTGAAACTCGTTATGTAGACCAGGCTGGTCTCAAACTCACAGAGATCCTGAGTACTGAGATTAAAGGCACATGCCACTACCTCTATCTGAGTG
This sequence comes from Chionomys nivalis, assembly GCF_950005125.1. NCBI lineage: Eukaryota > Metazoa > Chordata > Mammalia > Rodentia > Cricetidae > Chionomys > Chionomys nivalis. The sequence goes on along the minus strand of NC_080089.1, from coordinate 20,091,372 downwards.
AGAGGGAAGGAGGGGAGGATCTGGGAGGAGCTGGGGGAGGAAAACTTTAATTAGAATATAATGTATGAGAAATATCTATTTTCTTTTTTTTTTTTAAAGATTTATTAATTATGTATACAGTATTCTGTCTGCATGTATGCTGCAGGCCAGAAGAGAGCACCAGATCTCATTACAGATGGTTGTGAGCCACCATGTGGTTGCTGGGAATTGAACTCAGGACCTCTGGAAGAACAGCCAGTGTTCTTAACCACTGAGCCATCTCTCCAGCCCCCCAAAATATCTATTTTCAATTAGAAAATAGGAAAAAATATATGAACACAAGACTAAAAATCTCTAAGATGGAAACTCCTACAACACCCCCACTGCACCTCCAAAATTTTAAATGATGTGGTTTACTTCTTGCACATTGGAGGCTGAAGGTAGACAAAATGAGTTCCAGGACAGTCTGGATGGACTACAGAGCAAGATCATATTATCAGAAAGAGTGTGTGTGGCTGGGTGGTGTGGCACATGACGCCTTTAATCCCAGCACTCGGGAGGCAGAGGCAGGAGAATTTCTGTGAGTTTTGAGGCCAGCTTGATCTACAAGAGCTATTTCCAGGACAGGCTCTAAATCTACAGCAAAACCCTGTTTCGAAAAACCAAAAAAAGAAAACAAACAAAAAAAAAAAAACAGAAAAAAGAAAGAAAAGAAAAGAAAAGAAAAGAAAAGAAAAAGAAAGGATGTGTGGGGAAATGTGGAGCTAGGAACATAGCTCAGTCATCTCAGTCATGGACTGACTGCCAATAACAAGAAAGAGAACCAAACAACAACAACAACAACAACAAAAACCCCAACCAAATAGAAAACAAAACAAAACCCTACAATTATGAAGTAATTTAAGATGTCTAAGTCTTGGGGGCTGGAGAGATGGCTCAGCGGTTAAGAGCAGTGACTGTTCTTCTGGAGGACCTGAGTTCAATTCCCAGCAACCACATGGTGGCTCACAACCATCTGTAATGAGATCTGGCGCCCTCTGGCCTGCAGGCATCCATGGAGGCAGAATGTTGTATACATAATAAATAAATAAAATCTTTAAAAAAAAAAAAAGATGTCTAAGTCTTGGGGCTGGAGAGATGGCTCAGTGGTTAAGAGCACTGACTGCTCTTCCAGAGGACCCGGGTTCAACTCCCAGCAACCACATGGCAGCTCACAACTGTCTGAAAATCCAGTTCCAGGGGATCTGACACCTTCACAACAATGCACATAAAATAAAAAAAAAAAGATAAATAAATCATAAAAACTTTAAAAAAAAAAGATGTCTAAGTCTTAAATTAAAAACATAAAGGGGACACCAAGATGGCTCAGCAAGAAGGGACATGTGCTGCTTAGCATGACAGCAAGCTGGGCTGGATCCCTGGAATGCACATGGTGGAACTGCCTACTGCAAGTTGTCTTCTGCTATAAACCATGAAAGTGTTGCCTTCTACAAAATAAAAATGTACGTTGCTGGGCGGTGGTGGCGCACGCCTTTAATCCCAGCGCTAGGGACGCAGAGGCAGGCGGATCTCTGTGAGTTCTCAGTCAGCCTGGTCTACAAAGCGAGTTCCAGCACAGCCAGCGCTAAACGGTGAAACCTGTCTCGAAAAACAAACCAAAACAACAACAAAAATGCAGTAGAGTGGCAGCTATACCCCAGGCACTGCCCAAAGCACACCGAACAATACAGAAAACATCAACTATGAAGAGATGGTTGCTATGAGTATCATGGGAAGCCATACTGGTGCCTGATTAATTGAAGTTTCTTATGCATTGTACTGAGCAAGGGCGCAGAATGACACACCATCCAGACCTACAGAGGCAAAAACAGAATGAAGGAGGCGAGGATGTAAGCAAGCAAAAAAGTATTAGCCACAGTATTATTGAAATTTCTGCCAAGAAGGAAAAGTATTGCTGGAAAAAATTTTTTTAAGATCAATCATTTTGAATAAATCAAATGAATAAGAATACAGATGACGTCTCTATTTCTCTTCAGCTTTCTTTGATCTAGACTGATTTGGGATATGGGACATATAGGTTGGGTGTGTTCCCAGAGAATAGGGTTCAGGACTCTAGATTGATTTTCTTTTTACAAAGACTTCATTACTCATGTGTCTGCATGTGTACCTGCACATGAGTATCCAGGGACCACAAGAGGGAGTCTGATCCCCTGGGACTCGAGTTACAGGCAGTTGTGAACATGTCAGAGTGAGTGCTGGGAACAGAACTCTGGTCCTCTGGACTAGCAGCAAGTATTCTGAACCACACAGCCACCTCTTCAGCCTCCGATTGCTTTGAATATGAAAACTTTTGGCCAGTGAGATGGCTCAGTGAGGGAAGGTGCTTGCCAAGCTGTGCCTGACAACCTGAGTTCTATCCCTGGGACACACATGGTGAAAGAACTGAGCAGATTCCTGCAAACTGTCTTCTGATCTCCATGTGCACTGTGACATGTACGCCTATTCCATTCCCACACACACACACACACAGAAAACCACCACGAATTTAAAATGACTATAAAATACATGCTCCCAAGCACTTGAGCTATTTGAAATCTTGAGGACTTACCAGAACTTGGGAGGGATCGTATTATGATTTGTATCTGAAATGTACTCTGAAAGTTCACATACTTGGTCCCCAGGGCTGCAGTGTTCAGTGTGAGATGCGCGAGGTCACGAGGGCTCTGGCCTCCTTGAGGACTGAGCCATCTATAGATTCACAGCCTAATGTGTTTCGGGTAAAAGGCTTTGCTAGTCTGTTTGCTTAGCTATTTATTTATATCACCTTTTACCTAAAAGTTGTGACAGAACAAGGACATTCTAAAGACCATGGGAACCGTATTATGAAATGTAGTTGCTAGAAGTTGTTAGAGGCCAGCATGTTTAATAGTATAAGCCAACTAGAGAATCTACACTAAAACAATGTTTATATTCCACAAGTCTCCATTATCACCAGCTTGCTACCCAGAAGTTGTAACCATCAAGATGAAATGGCGTTGCTTAGAGGAAAGAAAACATATCACTCTAGGGCTATCAGGACAGACATCGAAAGTTCAAAATAAACAGCATCCAACAGGCCTTACTGCTGCCAGCAATACCACATTTCAGGCACACAGACAGAATTTCCAGACAGCTGATTTCTCTTAGGTATGAATTATATTTTTTACTAAACACTGAGGATTAAGTTTATGTGACTTTCTAACATTCCTTACTTTCAAAAAGTTTTCTCAACTGCTGGAACTAATGAATTAAAAGTACTTAGCAGGACTACAACCTTCTGTATGTCTTATATCAGTGTATTTCCCTTTACTGCAAAGTCTCACATGTTTAATAAGTTCCTAGGAAATAGTGTCGGCTTTAGTATTTCTTTCCTTAATTCATGGGGCATCTTGAGTATGGGTTCTTTTGTGTTTCCAAAGTAAACTGTCATCATTGGGGCTGTTCCACACCGGTTTCTTAATAGTGTAAGTTCCAGTCTGATGAAATCAAGACACGAAGGACTAAGGATATTTGACGTTCTTCCTACCTGAAGTGATTCTATTCACCATGAGGTACTAGTGTTCGGTTAGTAGGTAAAATCTGCTGTAGCCTTCCCTACATTCTCAGCGAAAGGTTTCTCTCTAGTGTGGATTTTTGCATGATGAATGAGGTTCGAGGATGAAGTGAAGGTTTTCTCACATTCCGTACACTCATAGGGCCTCTCACCAGTGTGAGTTCGGATATGTTCAGTTCGGCTTGAGGAAGTAGTGAAATCTTTGCCACAATACTTACACTTATAGGGTTTTGTTCCGGTGTGAATACGAATGTGTTTAGTAAGGTATGAAAAATATTGAAAGGACTTCCCACATACATCACATTCAAATGGTTTCTCCACTGTGTGGGTTTTTAAATGGTCATGCAGCAGATTGTACCTACGGTAGGCTTTCCCACATTCTTTACACTCGTAGGGCTTGTCTCCAGTATGAATGGTTAGATGTTTGCGTAAGTACGAGGAGTTGAGGAAGGCTTTCCCACACTCCTTACATATGCACGGTCTCTCCCCACTGTGTGTTCTTAAGTGCCTACGCAGGTATGAGGAAGCATGGAAGACTTTCCCACATTCCCCACATATATGAGGCATCTCTCCACTGTGAGTTTTTCTTATATGGTTATGTAGGTATGAGGAATTGAGGAAGGCTTTTCCACATTCCTTGCATATATAGGGTCTCTCTCCACTGTGAGTTCTCACATGTCTACGGAGATTCGAGTAGGAATGGAAGGCTTTCCCACATTCCCCACATATATAGGGTCTCTCTCCACTGTGAGTTCTTCCTATGTGGTTCCGTAGGTACGAGGAAGTCAGGAAGGCTCTTCCACATTCCTTACATATGTAAGGTCTCTCTCCACTGTGAATTCTTACATGTTGACTAAGGCGTGGAGAGGAAGCAAAGGCCTTCCCACACTCTTTACACGCAAAGGGTTTTTCTGAAGCATGAGTTGATATATGTGTTATAAGGCCTGAGCGCTTAGCAAAGGCTTTTCCACAATCCTTGCATTTATACGGTTTCTCTCCAGTATGAGTTCTAAAATGTTCCACTAGCCTCGAGTAGGTAGTGAAGGCTTTCCCACATTCCTTACATTCATAGGGTTTTTCTCCAGTGTGACTTCGTAAGTGTCTATTAAGATTTGAAGAACGTCCAAAGGCTCTTCCACAGATCTTACACGGATACGTTTTTATGGTGTGCATTTGAACAGAGGCATCCTGACTCGAGTGAGTAAAATGTCCAGTGTTGCAAGTGCTGTGAGTTTTCACTTGTGTCTTGAAATATGAATGCTCACTGAAGATCTCTCCACATTGTACATAGTAACAGAGTTCTCGTGCACTGTGGCTTCTGACCTGTTGATAAGGGGATGATTTATCGTTAGAGAATTTTTCAGACTCACTGAAGGACTCCACTTATGTGAAGGCAGAAAGATGATGATTTTTGCCATTTTGACTATATGCAAGACTCTTTTTTAAAAATATTTATTTATTTATTATGTATACAATATTCTGTCTGAGTATGCTTGCAGGCACCAGACCCCATTACAGATGGTTGTGAGCCACCATGTGGTTGCTGGGAATTGAACTCAGGACCTTTGGAAGAGCAGGCAATGCTCTTAACCTCTGAGCCATCTCTCCAGCCCCTATATGCAAGACTCTTATTCTAAAGTCTAGCACCACCAGTTTTAATTTGGAAAGATGCCTTAGTATTTTGGCAGTTTTGTGTTTGAGACAGGTTCCTATTATGTAGCCACAGCTGGCCTGAAGCTCAATATGTAGAGAAGGCTGGCTTTAAACTCACAGAGCTCCACTTGCCTTTGCCTTCTGTATGCTGGAATTAAAGGTTAGGTATGTGCCACCACACCTGACCCCTGGCCTTTTCTTCTTTTTTTGTTTATTGAGAAGGTGCCTCTCTATTAAATAGACCGGGCTAGCCTCAAACTCAGAGATCTACCCGACTTTGCCCCCCAAGTACCCAGATTAAAGGTGTGCACCACCATGCTTGGCTTTGCCTGAGCATAGTAATGAAATTATTTTAAGAACCTCAGAAATCAGTAATATATGTGCAGGAATCAGTACTTAGGAGGACTCTATCACTCCAAGTTTTGACCTAGATCCTAAGACATTTTTCTTAGTAGGGTGAATATCACTTCTCTTATTTTCATCATTTGTGCTGATTTTCTACAAAATTCCCAATCTTTCCTGAGTGCGATAAATAAGAAATCTCCTGGTTAACATCACCAACACTGTTCTCTCCTGTTGCTATGAACGAATGGTAAAGTATGTTCAACTTTTTAATAGCATCTTTAGAATTTCTGCCATGCTTTCTTTCAAACTGAAAGATGCAACAGTAGTTGCCATTTGATATAAGCTCAAAATAATGGTTAAGATATAGACAAATTGCCTTAAAAGCTAGTATCTAGTTACACATGTGGGGCCATGTACTTGTGGGATCTCTCTCTCTCTCTCTCTCTCTCTCTCTCTCTCTCTCTCTCTCTCTCTCTGTTATGCTAGGTGACATATACAGATGTCACTGAGTTGGAATTTTAGGTCTTCATCGTCTAGAGAGTGAACACCAGGCCATCCAGGGCTATGTGAGAGCCTGTCTTAAATAAATAAAATAAACAAATAGAACTTATTGACTTTGGAGGGGAGAATGCATACATATGGCAGTGCGCATGAAGAGGCAAGAGGACACCTGTGAGAGCCCCTTCCCTCCTCCCACCTTGTGGGCGCTGTGGATCAAGCTCACGTTGTCAGACTAGAATTCAAGAGTCTTTACCCACTGAGCCATCTTGGCCAGCGGGATTTCTTAAAGAATAGGTTTGTTTGTTTGTTTGTTTGTTTTTAAAAGAATAGGTTTTATGATCAGTTTGGGTCACCCAAAAATTCATTATATTCAAAATACTTCTTAGATACACTGCTGCTCTCTACTGGGTGCATGCTATTTGGCTTTCTACAAGGGAATTCACAAGCGCCTAGGAATGAGGAAATAACAAATATCTTTAGTCAGTCTTACTGTTTGTATTCTACTGGGAGTCTGTCCCCTCAAAAACTCCTGACGCAGAGTTGACTCTTTAGTGCCAAGTGGCATTTCCCATTCTGGAAATAAACAGAAAAGGAAAGTTAAGAGTTAGCCAAAATAAATGAATGAATGAATGAATGAATGAATGAACAGTTACAAATTAAAAGATATAGGGCTTTTTTGAATGTTTCTACTGAACCTGGCCAAGAAAAAAGAAAAGTGTGATCATTTTGACCAGGTCAATAAATTGACTACACTAAGGATGTGAGTTTTAAATGTTTTATTGCAAACTGACTCTTTGAAAATTAAAACTCATGGCAAACAAGAACTGCACTATCAGGGCTGCAAAGTAGCAAAGATCTGAGCAAAGAATATAAACAACAATAATAAACACGAAACACAATAGGTCATTTTGCAAAATTACAGGAACACCTGAGAAGGCAAAAAGTAAGAGTCTATCTATGAAATAGAGGGTTCTGTGCCCTTTCAGGTACAGGGCCCACACTTAAAGCCACCAAGTGCATCTTTTAAAGACTTCACATTTAATTCTTAACACATCCTTCACAAGCACTCACCTTGGAGATCTTCTCTATGCAAATCCTCTTCTTCCAGCCAGGAAATCAGACTGGGTTTGATGACCTCGCATCCTGATACATGGCCAAGTGCATTCACGGAGGAAGTTCATGCAAAAGAGTATAAAAGTCAGCATAATTCAGGAGCTGTTTGGGTTTTTGTTTCTGTTTTTTTGGACCGGGTATCACTATGTAGTCCTGGAACATGATATGTAAACCAGGATGGCCTCAAACTCATAAAAAGCTGTCTATCTTCCTCCTGAGTACTTCGATTTAAGGTGTGTGCCATCATGCCAGGCCATGAAGCTATGCTTCTAATGAAAGCAGGGCAGTTATTCCAGAGAGGTTAAACGAGCAAATGCTGCCTCTTCTATGCCCTGATTACTGCTGAATTGACACCACAGTTGATAATCACACTTGGCTCAGAAGTTTTATTTCTTATTTGGGTGTTTTGCTTTCATGTATGTGTGTAGTATGTGTACACAATACCCCGAGGCCCGAAGAGGCAGCCAATCTGGAACTGAATTTACAGCAGCTCAAGGTTGTGAGCTGCTACCTGGGAGCAGGGAACCAAGCCTGGGTCCTTTGCAAGAGTAACAAGTGCTTTTAACTGCTGAGCCATCTCTCCAGCCTAATGCTAATTAATATCTACTCTCAAGAAGTTTCCAGCTGGGCGGTGGTGGCGCACGCCTTTAATCCCAGCACTCGGGAGGCAGAGGCAGGCGGATCTCTGTGAGTTCGAGACCAGCCTGGTCTATAAGAGCTAGTTCCAGGACAGGCTCCAAAACCACAGAGAAACCCTGTCTCGAAAAACCAAAAAAAAAAAAAAAGAAGTTTCCAGTCAGATGTTATGGTATGTATCTATGATCCCAGCACTTGGAAAGCGGAGACAAGATCAGGACAAGGTCAACCTTAACTACAATGAAATCTTGCTTCCAAAAATTAAATCTCCAATGTGCAAAATCAAGAAAAAGGAACTCAAAGTATTAGCTCAACTGTACATACAGTTCAGTTTCGCCTACAGCTTTAGGTACAGTTCAGTTTCGCCTACAGCTTTAGGTACAGTTCAGTTTCGCCTACAGTTTTAGGTATCCACTGGGACTCTTGGATCTTATCTCCCACAGACAGACTCAGGACAAAGTTTGTGTGTCTGTACTTCCCATTGCACACCCAGGATATGCCGTCCTTCTCCTCCCTAGGAAGCTGTAAGGAGCGGTGGCAGTCCTACCTGCTGAGGCCAGGTTCTGGTAGTTCTCCAGCATCACCTCTCTGTAGAGGTCTCTGTGAGCCTGATCCAATAAAATCCATTCTTCTTGGGTGAAGTCCACAGCCACATCATCAAAGGTCACCGAGACCTAAATCACACACACACACACACACACCACACATACACACACACACACACACACACCACACACATACAAACACACACACACAGATTAAGAGAGAGAGAAAGAGAAAGCGAGAGAGATATTGAGTAAACAATAACATGTGCTCCAATGTTCTCTACATTGAAGCAAGACCTAATATCCACACGGATCTTAGAGCATCCATTGACTGCCCAGGACTTAGTGGCCCCAATACCCCTGCCCACATCTACACTCAACTTGTTGATTTGCTCTAGACATTTACAATTAATGATCCTCTGACAGGTGAACAGACGAAAAGCCCTTCTCTCAATTTCTTAAAATATATTTCTCAGCACACTACATATATCACCTTAGCAGTAACAGACAAATACGGCAAAAAAAGGACACTAGATCTTCCTTATCATCTGTCAGAATAACTGAACTGGACATAATTAATGTGCAAAGATTAATTAGTAATTATTGAAATCTGGAATGAGTTTTAGGTATTACCTCAACCATATCAGAGTCCCCACTCTCTCAGAAATTCAGCTAGGTACTCGGCTCTTGAGGGAGCTTCTACTTGTTTTAGACTCTGGATGTAAGCCCGCCCTGAAGAAGTGGGGACTACAGGGTGGGGTGAGACACAGACCTACATACCTGGTAACAATTGGTCAGACAATCAGCCACCATCTTCTTCTCTACCTTTATCTTTTCTTCAAGAACAGAGTCTGAGTCTCTGACAAAGAGTTCCTGGAAAAAGACAGAAGACATGAGGACGCAGAGTGGCCTTAAATTCTTGTACGCCTTGACATCATCCTGTCTGCCGTAGTCTCCTCTCCTGTGGCTGTGGTAAAAATCCTCTGACAAAGCGAACTGAAGGAGGAGGTGCTGATTCTGGCTCACAGCTCCAGGGCCCAGTCCATCATGATGGGAAAGGAAAGGAGCTTCAAGCAGCTGTTCACATCACAGCCACAATCAGGAAGCAGAAAAGCAATGAATGCATTGCTCACTCTCCATTACAGACATCCCAGGATCCTTGCCAACGTTTCGATGGGTCTTCCCCCATAAAGTAACCTAATCAAGGTAAGTCTCACAGACCTTCTCAGAGGCCGCCCTAATCTAGACAGTGTGTGCCCAGAGATCTGCCCCCTAGGTGATGTTAGAACCTGTTGATTATGAACAATAACCAGTACACTGCCCTAATATGAAACCCATGTAATCCTGCACACCTGAGAAAACTCACCTATATACACAAACATGACGCCAGAGCAGTCCTGTGTCACCTAGAACTGGAAACAAGCAGATGAACCATGCTACCCACTAGGAAAATGTCTCATTTTATAGGGAAGAGAACTTCAAGTCGGAGAAGTGACACCTTATTTTCCCATAGTAATATATCTCATGAGGATTATATAGTACTTATCAAAACACACACACCAAGAGCCAGACTTACAATCTTCACTGTCATGGTTTGGGTATCGAAATGATCTCACAAATTCACGTGTTGACAGATTGGTAATACAGCAGTGTGTACCTCCTTTGGTAGGTGACTGAATCATGAGAGATCCATCACCAATTGATTAAACAATTGATTAAGTTATGGGCCACATAATTTAATGGGCTATTACAAGGTAGCAGAATTTATGGTATGGGACCTAGACGGAGGAAGTAGGCCACTGAGGATGTGTTCCCGAAGAAAAGATGCTGTTTTCTGCATGGTACCTCATGTTCTGTTTCTGCTTCCTGTCTGCCATGGGGTGAGCAGCTCTCACAGTACCTTTCCCATGATGACCTTCTGCCTTACCAAGGGCTCAGAAACGGCCAAGCGAACCTGGACCAAAACCTCTGAAATCCAGAGCAATAAACTCTTTTCCTTATAAGATGCTGGTGTCAAGTTTTTCTCTGTTTTGAGACAAGGTCTCATGTAGTCTAGGCTGGCCTTAAGCTTGATATGTAGCCAGGGGTAAACTTGAATTCCTAATCTTCCTACCATACCTCTCAAGTGATGGAATTACAGGTGTGAACCACCATACCTGGCTTAGAGGGTGCTGCATGAAACCAGGGTCTTTAGGCATGCCAGGCAACTGGTCTACCAGCAGATCCCAGCTCCAGCGCCAGTGCCAGTGCCAGGCATTTTATCCCAGTACCAGAAAGTTAACATGACCATTCACTAACCTTTGAAGTGGCCCTAAAGTACACTCAGCAGGGCAGTGTGACTGTCCAGGCCTGGATCACAGGGATCTTTATTGTTCAGGGGACTTAGATTAGATCCTCTGAAAAGGAACAACAGGTCCAGTCATGGAACACATCAGGAGTTGGCATCCCGAAGGAATTGCCCAGATGTTCCTCTTGCATGCTAAAGCCACCTCACTTAGGCATCTCAAGGGATGGTGAAACTCTACACTTTATTTGGGGCTATTAGGAGCCTGTTCCTACCAATCATCAAGAAGCAATAGTTCATTACCATACATGAGCTCACTTTCCACATACGAGGTAAGTGAAAGCTACTATAGACAGTGTACCTTGTAATAGGAGTATTACTAACAACACTGTCATTTACTGAAGACTAATGTATGGATATGCAATATATATTTATATAAACCAGTTGACTATTATTTTTTTAAAACTAATTAGAATTTATTTCGTGTATAGAGAAGTGTCCACCTTGCACATGTGGAGGTCAGAAAATAATTTAGTTGATTCTTTCCTTCTACTTATATGGATTTGGGGGACTTGGGGTCATCTGGCTTGGGGCAAATGCCTTTACCTGATGAATCCTAGATAAACCTATTTAATTACCCTACCAGCCCTTCACAGTAGACCTAATGGAGAAACAGGTCTAGACACTGCAAGTAACTGTTTTGAGATGAATGCAGGAAGTCTTGCAAAGTTCGGATCTTCTGTCATGTTTTTTGTCTAAGGCTGAACTAGAGATTCTCCTGCCTCAGTTTTTCAAGAGCTGGGACTAAAGATATGTGCAGCCATGCCTGGCTTTCATCTCCTGTGGTTGCTATTTGTGTCTCAACAGGATAAGAAGTACAGCTGCAACCTGTACTGTACAACATATTTGTGACTTCCACAAGTACTACTGATCACTTCTGTGAAGTCAGGATTTTTTTTTTTTGAGACAAAATCTTAGTAGCCAGGTTGACCTTGAACTTGAAATAAGACTAAGAATGACTTTTAAGTCCTGATCCTCCTGTTTCCACATCCCAAGGGTTAGAATTACAAACATGCACACCACACATAGCTGAAGTTAATATTTCTAAAGGAGGTTTGCTTTGTTGGTTGTTTAAGACTAACCTAGGGGGGCTGGAGAGATGGCTCAGAGGTTAAGAGCATTTCCTGCTCTTCCAAAGGTCCTGAGTTCAATTCCCAGCAACCACATGGTGGCTCACAACCATCTGTAATGGGGTCTGGTGCCCTCTTCTGGCCTGCAGGCATACACACAGACAGAATATTGTATACATAATAAATAAATATTAAAAAATTATATTAAAAAAAAGACTAACCTACAATTTGAGATGTAGACCAGGCTAGCCTCAGACTTGCAGAGATCCACCTCCTTTGCCTCTCAAGGACTGACATACCCACCCAAACTTTATAATTTTGTGGTGCCCCAGTTAACTGGTGTTTCTTTGTTGTTGTTGCTATTTTTCGATATAATACTCAGAGTCCTGTCCATGCTAGGCAGGCACTCTATTGCTGAGCTATACTGCCAGGCTCCAGTTCACCTTTAACAAGTCTTAGCTCACTGATGGACTAACTGAAGAGCAGGCCAATCCTGTGGTTATTTTCCTACTTTCTATATGTGTAACTACAATGTTGCAAGGAACCGCTTGCTTGTCCCGGCTGCCCAGAGCCAAAATAATCACATAGAAACTGTATTAATTAAAATGCTGCTTGGCTCATTCGCTCTAACTTCTTATTGGCTAACTCTTACATATTAATTTAACCCATCTCCATTAATCTGTGTATCACCACGAGGTCGTGGCCTACCAGCAAAAGTTCAGCATGTCTATCTGCAGTGGCGGATCCATGGCATCCCTCTGGCTCCATCCTTCTTTCTCCTAGCATTCAGTTCTGTCTTCCCTGCCTACCTAAGTTTCTTTATTCATTAATGGTAATGATAGCACACAGAGGGGACTCCCACATCACTAGAATATAGACATTCTTGGCTGGCAGAATCCCTACAATTAGATGTCTGGCATATAAAGTGGAGGTTTTTGTGATAGAAGCAAACAGAGGTAGTAGCCTCCACACTCGGGAGGTTGAGGCAGAAAGATTCCTACAAGTTCCAAGCCAACTGGACCTATGTATCAAGATCCTGTCTCAAAAACTGATGAATCCCCTTCTCATTCTTCACAGAAATAGAAGGAAAAACTATCTTAAAATTTATATGGAACCACCAAAGATCCCGTATAGTCAAACAATCCTTAAGAAAAAGAACACCGAAAGGATTACTATTCTAGATCTTAAGATATATCACAGAGTCAACAGACATAAAAACAATAGGGTACTGGCACAAAAACAGACGTGCAGTAGGCCTAAAGATGCCTCAGAAGTTAAGAGACCGGCTGCTCTTCCTAAGGACCCAGGTTCAAACCCAGCACCCACATGGCCGCTCACAGCCATCTACAATTCCTGTTCCAGGAGATCTGATGTCCTCATCAGACATACCTGCAGGCAAAACACCAATGTACATAAAATAAAAATAAATAAATTATATTAAAAAAAAAAGACATGTAGACCAATGGGGGAAAATTAAAGATCCAAATATGAGTGCACATAACTTCACCTCTTAATATTTGACAATGATAGATAAACATAAGCGGAAGAAAGAGACATCTTCAACACATGGTGCTGGGAAAATTTAATGTCCACATGTAGAAGCACAAAATTAGACCCGTATCTACCACCTTGCACAAAAACTAACTCCGAATGGATCAAAGACCTAAACCTGAGACCTGAGATAATGAAAGTGCTAGGAGAGAACACAGGCATCACCCTAATGATGCAGGTGTAGGGACGGACTGTTGCGGGAGGTCCTTCCGCTCCTCCAGCCAATAGCCGCTGAGAGACCACGCCCCAATGGGCTGTGTTCCTGCCGCCCCAGCTCCTGGTCGCCTGGCTAGCTTATGCCCCGAAATAACAACACACAAACTGTATTCTTTTAAACACTGCTTGGCCCATTAGCTCTAGCCCTTGCTGGCTAATTCTCATATCCCGATCAACCCATCTCTAATAATCTGTGTAGCATCAGTCTTACCGGGAAAAATTCAGCATGTCTGACCTGGTGGCTTGCTTCATTGCGTCTGCCCTGGCGATGAGCTGCATGGCGTCTGGCTCTGAGAGGAGCTGCCCTGCATCTGAGCTCACTTCCTCTTCCTCCCAGCATTCTGTTCTGTTTACTCCACCCACCTATGTTCTAATCTATGAGGGCCAAGCAGTTTCTTTTTTAATGACCTTCCTCTATCAAAGGACCTCCTGAATAGTACTCCATCTGCCCAGGAATTAAGCTTAACAATTACCAAAGCTGAAAGGCTTCTGTGCATCTAAAGAAACAATCTGTTGTGTAAAGACAAAGCCCACAGAAAGGGGAAGAATCTTTGCCCACTGTACATCTGACATAGGATTAATTCCCTGAATATATAAAGAGCTTAAAAAAAAAAAAAGAAGAAAGAAAGAAAGAAAACAAAACAAGCAACAAATGACCCATTCAAAATATGAGCCTGGGACCTGAAAAGTTCTCAAAAGAAAAACAAACAAATAAAACTTAAAAAAATGTTTATTATCCCTAGCAATTGGAGAAAAGAAAATCAGAATAACTTTGATGGCAAAGTTCAACCAACAGCAAATGATGACTGGAGTATGGGGGAAAAGGAACCTTCCTTCATTGTTGGTGGGATTGCAAACTGGTACAGCCACTACGGGAATCAATGTGGAGAATCAATCAATCAATCAATCAATCAATCTTTCTCTCTCTGGTTTTTCGAGATAAAGTTTCTCTGTGTGGCCCTGGCTATCCTGGAACTTGCTCTGTACCCCAAGCTAACCTCAAACTCAGAGATCCTCCTGGCCCTGCTTCCCAAGTGCTGGGATTAAAGGCATGGGTCACCACTACCTGACTCAAGTGTGGAAACTCTCAAAAAGCTAAAAATAAAGCCAGACAGTGGTGGTGCATGCCTATAATCCCAGTAGTTGGGAGTCAGAGGCAGGTGGATCTCCATGAGTTTGAGGCCATCCTGGTCTACTAATGTGGGATGTCCTTCTGTATATGTGTTGCTTTTATTGATTGATGAATAAAGCTGTTTTGGCCAAAGGCTTAGCAGAGTAAAGACAGACAGGAAATTTGAACAGAAACAGAGTAGGCGGAGCTGAGGAGACACCATGTAGCTGCTGAACAAGAAAGTCACTAGAAACTTACTGGTAAGCCACAGCCTTGTGGTTATATACAGATGAATAGAAATGGGTTAGTTTAAGATATAAGAGCTAGCTAGGAATATGCCTGAGCCATTGGTTAAAGAGTGCTGTAATTAATATAGCTTTTGTATGATCTCTGTCTGTTTACATAATGGTGCCTAACATTTGGCAACGTACTTCCACATAAATCCTAAGAAAGCTTGTAAAAATTACTTCTAGATCCACAAAAATGGGAGTCAATTGGAGCTTGTGGTAGTCGCAAATTTTCAGATAGGCTCTGTTTGCGGGCTGCAAGCAGAGGTGCAGCTTCTCTCAGAGACAGCTTGCTGGTTCATACTGGTGGCACCAACGGCTCTGGCTCTTCTGGGAGGTCCTGCTACAACAGAGCATTTAAATGGGGTTTCTGAGCAGAGTGCTACAAGTTGCTTAATGGTGATACAGACCCTCTGTGTCCCTGGAGCACGGCTCGCAGAGACAGTGAACATACCTCTACCATATTGGACAGGGTGGAGCCAACAGGCAAAGCTGCAGCATTATTGCTAGCCATGCCTGCTTAGCATAAAAAAAAAAAAAAGCAAAGCAAAACAAAACTCTCCTGGATAGAAAATGATTACAGATCCACAATAAGAGATTCAGACAAAAAAGATCTCTGAATGGGACACAATGTTGGGTAAATGTTCATGGGCTTAGGACAGAGAGAAGAAAGAGTACAGTCATGGATTAAAGGAGTAAAGATAACAAAATAAATATTAAAAGTAATAGAGTAAAAAAATAAGCCACATATACAGTTACAGGAGGAGACCTTATTCAAAAATAAAAGACGACACCACATTACTCACTTCCTCCTTACCCATGCAAGAGCGAGAGGTGGGCTAGGGAGACGGCTCAGCAGGCAGAGGTGCTGGCTTGCCTGCTGACAGAGTTCAATCCCCAGGATTCAAAATAGTAGGGGGAACTGCAAGGTGTCCTCTGACCTCCACTGTCTGCTGTGGCGTCTTTTCACACAGGCACAAATACGAAAGTACACTAAAAGAAGTTTGAAGTGTGGGAGACTTCGGGGTGATATTTCCTAAAGGTCAGTGCTGTTGTCGAGCAAAACATTCATTTGAAGATTTCATTGCTCCTTATGCCAACAAAAACAAGACATAACACTGAACCAATACTTGAATTTGGAGCACCTATACAGCCTCCTGTTTCACGTGCATGCCAGAACAAGTTACAACAGCTATAGTAGAAGGGGGCTCAGCAGGCAAAGGAGCTCGCCCTAGAAGCCTGGAAACCTGAATTCAATCCTCAGAACCTACGAAAAGAAAGAATGGACTCCACAAAGTTGCCCTGTGCCACAGCCACACCCATCACATACACATGTATACAAGAAGAATAATTAAAAACAAGGTTTTCAAGTGCCTGATCTGAATCCTTCAGCAGATCCAAAAGAGGTCCAAGTGCCAGATGTCAGGCAACACCTTAGCCTTCTTGGTACTTTAGCGCAATCCTAAGCCTTTTGTATATCTGCTGCCGGAGGCTAGACTCAGAGCCTCCTGCCTGCCAAGTAAGTTCGCTACCCCTGAGCCACACACACTCCAGGCACCATGCCCTCCTTTAAAGATCAACACGTCTGCTTTTGAGAAACAGCTGTGGCTCACGACCAGAACATCACGGGATAACTACAGACACAGTTACTAGAGAGGAACTGAGTAATTGCTGCCCGGACAATGCAAGGAGTATATGGTACTCATAGCAGCTCTTACTGCAGTTTACAGACCTCTCTTCTGGAGTTACGGAGCACACGGGAAGAAACACAGGCATTTTTAAACATCCCATGAGACTTCAATTAGAAATAGCAAAATGTATGACTTTCCTAAATAATGTGAGACTCTTCAAAAATTACTACAGAGCCAGGCATGGGAGGTAAAGGCTGGAGGATCAGAAGTTCAGGGTCAGCCTCAACTACATAGCAAGGTTGAGGCCAGCCTGGGTCACATGACACCCTATTTCAAAGAACAGAAGCCATGGATTTGGATCAGTGAGTAAAGACCAAGCCAGAAAACCCAAGTTTTACCTCCAGCACCAGAGATGGTGGAAAAAGAACCAACTCCTGAAAATTGTTCTCTGACCTCTGAGCCAGGGTTAGTTCCTGAAATTAAGGATGCACAGGCCTTCAGCTTCAGGTGAAGAGAGCAGTACTCTCATTTTCACCAGCAGAAAGCCATAGTCCCACTGTATCTATACATTTATGTACAAAATATTCAGTGTGTAGCTCACTGAATGAGCGGTTTTACGAGTAGTAAAGTCAAGAGGAGAAGAGGTAAAGAGAGAGAGAGGAAAAAAAGAGAATAAAGAAAGGCAAGGAAAAGGAAGAAAAAAAAAGAAAAGGAACGACTAAAGAAATAAGTATTCGGGGGGGGGGGTGTGGTGGCGCACGCCTTTAATCCCAGCACTACGGAGGCAGAGGTAGGCGGATCTTCACGAGTTCGAGGCCAACCCGGTGTACACAGCGAGTTCCCGTTCAGCGGGGAGAAAAGAAGAAAAAGAAAAAACAGAAAAGAAAAATAAACATTCACTCACCCCAAACAGAAATGTTACTGCTAGACACCTAAGAGCACTTTTTCTACCCCAATGTCATATGACAGAATTAAACAGACGATGCCAAAGACAAAGCCACACTCTGCGAGGTAAGATTCCTTCACAAACCCCAGCCCGCGGTGCTCACCCGAGCTCCACAATCAGGGGTGGTGCAGAGGAGGCGGCGGCTGCAGGGCGATGCAGAGCGGCGGAGTTCTGTCCTGGAAGACCGACTAATCTGGAAGGCTGAAGGCGGCTTGGGAGTTTTCTCCAGAGGGGGCCCGAGCAGACCGCAAGTTCCTTCCCGGGAGAGCGTCCGCAGCGGCGGAGGGAGGCGAGGTGCACGCCAATCCCGCCGGTCCCGGGCTCCGAGCCTACGCGGACGGCCTGTCCGCGGGCTGCGGACACAGCCACGCCTTACCCTGACCCTTCACGGCCGCCGTCGCGCCCCCCTCCTCGACTCCCAGGGAGTAAAGATGGACCAGACGCGAAGAAAGGCACTGGGAACTTCAGGACGGAGCCATCGCTAGAAAAAAAAGGGGGGCTCTATGTCGGTGTCACTTCCGCTTCCGTCCTGGGGATTCGGGTCTTGGCCACCCTGGACAGAGGTGGAATTTAGGAACTGAGAAATGGCTCTGGGATTAGGAGTGTTGCTCTTATGGAGGACCCAGGTGATGGGGCACAGTTGTCCGTAGCTCCACCATGTTTGATTTAGATCTTAAACCTGCCCCTCTCTGTCGTTCACTTAAGAGGCAAAGGCAGACAGATCTCCGTGAGTTCATGGCTAGCCTGCATAGTGAGTCAGAGAAGACTGAGACTATTCTCGAGGCAAATATGACCTACTTTGGCCCAGGAACACAGATTTGAAGTTACCCCAAATTCCACGTGCAAATGTAACTGTTTCACGAAATTATTATAGTGACAGAACAAAGAAGATTGTAAAGCATGTAACAGACCTTAGCAAAGCTGACACCATGATGTCTCTAAATGTACTAACTTTGCCTTTTGGCTTCTGTGGTTCTGCTTCCAGCTAAGTGTTCTTGTTAACTGAAGTATGTCAACCCAGGACATGGCTTTTCTGCTTAAAAGCTCATGCTGAGAAAGGCTTGGCTTATAGTGGGATCCTGACCACCCAGTGTAGTCACCAGCTGGCTAATAAAGACTTTCTATTGGCTTAACCTCGTGTCTGTTTTATTTATTTATTTTTTTGGGGTGGGGGCTGTTTTTTCAAGACAGGGTTTCCCAGTAGCTACGGAGTCAATCCTAGTACTCGCTCTGTAGACCAGGCAGGCCTCAAACTCACAGATATCCATCCACCTACCTCTGCTTGCTTGCTTGCTTGATTAAAAGTGTGTGCCACCACCACCTGGCTTTTCTATTGGCTTAAACTCAAGTCCGAGCAGTCTTCTCTGGTGGATACCCCACAAAAAGCACAATCACAGATCCTTGTAGACAGCAGGTGCATGGATTTGTTTCTTTTTAAATTTTAATTAATTTTATTTTAGGTGCATGGGTGTCTTGCCTGCATGTGTGTCTGTGCAGCATGTGCATGCAGAGCCTGTTGAATCCAGAAGAGGGCATCAGATCCGCTGGAACTGGAGTCACAGATAGTGGTAAGACGCCATGTGATTACTGGGAATCGAACCAGTCAATGTTCTTAACCACTGAGTCATCTCTCCAGTCCCCAGGATTTTGTTTCTTGATCTACTCAGTCAACCTGTTTTTTGATTGGAGAATAGAGGACATTAATATTTAAAGTTATTGTTAAAATGTGTATGTTAATTATGGTAATTGTGTTGATTTTGGAGTCATTTGTAGGTTTTGGTGGTACCATGCCTTCCTGTCTGCTGCGATGCTTCCCACCGTCATGGTCATGGATTCAGGCTCTGAAATTGCAGGCAAGCCTCCAGTTCTTTTATGAGCTACCTTTGTTGTGGTGCCTCTTTTGCAGAATAGAAAAGTAACTAGGACATAAGACTTTCCTTTGAATTTTCTATCTGAGTCATTGGGTGTTTCAATTCCATCTCCATTTCAGCCTGAGTCCTCTTCAGTGTTTCTGTTTTCTCACTGGATTCTTCCTCATGTCCTGGATTGTCTTCATCATTGCCATCAGCTTTGTGTTTCCTTGGTCGTCACTCGATTGTTTATTCTCCTTAAACTCTTTCTTTTCTTTTAAGTTTTATAAATTGATTTTTATTGAGCTCTACATTTCTCTCTGCTCCCCTCCCTGCCTCCCCCCTCCCCTTCAACCCTCTTCCAAGGTCCCCATGCTCCCAATTTACTCAGGAAATCTTGTCTTTTTCTACTACCCATGTAGATTAGATCTATGTATGTCCCTCTTAGGGTCCTCATTGTTGTCTAGGTCTTTTAGGTTTTTTAAATTTTATTGAGTGGTTTCTTTGTGTCTTCTATAAGCTCCTTGAATTCATCGATGAAGCTTATGAATTATTCCGTTAAGTTCTGTGTCTTAGGATTCATGTAGGTAATTCTCATTTGTAAACATTTCTACTGGACTGGTAGATTTTGGAGAGAAGACACTGGCTTGATCTTTATATTGTTATTTTTGAGATGAGATCTTGCAGGTGGACTTCTTTTGTTAGTTCTAAGTCGGATATGGACAGAGCAGGTTTAGAAATAATGGAGAGCATGCAGGTGGGTTGGGAATGGCTTGGTGGAATGAAGTCAGGTAAACAGAGGGACTAGCCTGGTGTACAGGATCTGCTTCCTGTTTTAAGCCTGGAGTGTGTGTAGATCTGGCTTGGGAAAGTTTGGTTATGGTGGTAGGGGTGAGGGTTGAAGGTTGAATAGGAAGTGTCCTGGCAGAAGTCGAGAGATTGGTTGCAGCACTGGCAGGGAAGGCCAGTCTAGGCCAGGGCATTAGATGTGAGACCCACGTTAGATCTAGCAGGTTGGGTCAGGGGAGTCAGGAAGATTCATCAGAATAGACTGTAGAGAAAGATGAGGGATCTCTAGCTGAGTCTCGGAGAGGTTGGCTGTATCATTGAAGGGACTTGTGGGCAGTGGCTATTAGGGTAGGTCCTGGCGGATTAGCTAGAGGTAGGTTGCAGTGCAGACAGAGGGTGGCCAAACTAGGCCAGGACACCAGATGTGGGACCTGAACTAAAAAGAAAAGGTATGGAAGGGAAGGTCAGCAAAAAAACAACAGCTATTTAGTGGTCTGAGGAATGGGGAGACCCAAAGCAGGATGGCCCAGTGTGGTTGTGAGAAATGCCTAGCAGTGTCTTGTGACTGATCTAGTTGCATGTGATTGCTGAGAGGAGTTAGGTTGTCAGCACAGGCCAGGGACTTTCAGCCATCCCAGCTACTCTTTCCATAAGAGAGAATCCAGTATTGCCTAATTTTGTAATATAGCAGTCCTAACTGCTCCTAGTTGTTGATTTAATTCTCCTAATATTTGAGTTGTTATGTTAATGGTGTTGGTAATAGCACATGCCAGTTTTGTAGTCTTCTGCTGAATGCCTACAAAAGGTACAACAAGAAGAAAAGTAGCTACAGTAGCTGTCTCAGGGATGGACATAAGCTTTAATGGACATCGCAATAAATGGGAAGGTTTCAGCATTTTGTGCATAATGCAGTTGGATTTCAGTCAATGTGGAAAGCATGTGACCAAGGGCATGTAAACCATAAAATTTGGTTCATAGAAAAATAATAGTATGGTTCCTGTGGAAAAGGGACCAACCATAGGTAAAGCTTTTCCATGAGTTAAAAATTGGATGTTTACATCCCTACACTGAGAATTTTCCTCATTGTGTCAAAACATAAAAAATAGTTATAGAAGAGAAAAGACATGGAAGTCTTTGAATATTTTCCCAAATTATGTTAGACTGGAATGTGACATTGTCCCTAGCAACAGTAACATATTCAATAGGAGGAATTCGTAATCCCACCAAATTTGTCTTTAATATATTTGGTATAGAAGGGTCATCGATGATGAAAAAAGAAGTCTTACTAAGTATCCCCCAATAGCCAATTTCAGCCATAAATTATTACCCAAGAGTCCTAGTCCTAATGACCTCATAGCTAGTTCGGGGTGCATGTATTACTATGTGCTGTAATAGTACCTTTTATGCCCTTTTCCCATTTTTGATAATGATATAGCCCTTAATCCCCAAATTGAGCTTGTAATTTAAATATTCCAAAATCAGTATTCCCCCTTTTGATTGATCTGGTAAATTATGTCATTCCATATTCTCAGGTTCAGTTTGTTTAAAAATTACCCATTCTCTGTCTTCCTAATCAACAACTCTAATTCCTAGAGTTTCATTAACATGAATACATGAGCATCTCAACACTATAGGCTGACCAACTTTATTGCCGCCTGTAAGGGAGGTGGACAATTTAGTGACATTATTATAAAAAACAACTTCAGGGGTTATAGCCTGATGATTTTATTCCAAGGTTCATTCTGCTTCCTGTCACATTTTCTTAATATGTCCCCAAGTAGGGCTCTTGGTTCTGCTTGGTGAGTCTGTCGAGTTGCCTCTTCTTTGTACTGGTGATCTTCCTCTCCTTGAGAATGTTTAAAATGGGTCCAGATGTTGAAACTCCCATAACTTCACACTGGAGGTTTATATGCTGCTGTGATACTCACACTAGTTGATCTGAATCTGAAACAACATAAGCAAACCCACCTCCACATGTTTCTATGTTCCTGATATGCCATTCTTTCTCAGATGATAATACCACCATCTAGGAGACTTCAGCTTATTTTTTAGTGACTCTCCTGTTTCTTTCTAATGCTCTTGGCATAGGGTATGTGATGCTTACCCAAAATTTCCAAATTTGAAGTCTACAGAGATTTCATAAGTTGGTCATGAGGGGAAACTGGGAGAACTGTCCCCCCTTTTAACTTATGAATGTAAACCTTCAGGGTGTGATAGCTTGCTTTAGGTTAAGCTTTGACAGCATATGCAGAAGACTATATAATGGGAGACATAAATTGGTTTTACCTTCAATCTTGTCTGTGCAAATGAATTACATTTGTATTTAACATTACAAACATAATTCTGGGCATATTAAATACATTGATGAGTTATAGAGTAACAATATTACCTTGTGTTTTAATTGCCTTTGTTTTTTAAATATATGTTTATTATGTATATAGTGTTCTGCCTGCATGTTTGACTGCACGCCAGAAGAGGGCACCAGATCTCATTACAGATGGTTGTGAGCCACCATGTGGTTGCTGGGAATTGAACTCAGAAACTCTGGAAGAGCAGTCAGTGCTCTTACCCTTTGAGCCATCTCTCCAGCCCAATTGTCTTTGTTTTAATAGTTTATTATACATGAGTAATTTCTTTCATTTTTGATTCTTTTTTTATTGATTTATATTGAGCTCTAAATTTTTCTCTGTTCCCCTCCCTGCCTCTTCCCTCCCCCCCTTCAACCTTCCTCCAAGGTCCCCATGCTCCCATTTATTCAGGAGATCTTTTTTTTTAAATTTATTTATTTATTAAAGATTTCTGCCTCCTCCCCGCCACCGCCTCCCATTTCCCTCTCCCTCCCCCAATCAAGTCCCCCTCCCTCGTCAGCCCGAAGAGCAATCAGGGTTCCCTATCCTGTGGGAAGTCCAAGGACCCCCCACCTTATTCAGGAGATCTTGTCTTTTTCTACTTTCTACTTCCCATGTAGATTAGATCTATATAAGTCTCTCTTAGTGTCTGCATTGTTGTTTAAATTCTCTGGGATTGTGGTTTGTAGGCTGGCTTTCTTTGCTTTATGTTTAAAACCACTTATGAGTGAGTACATGTGATAATTGTCTTTCTGTGTCTGGGTTACCTCACTCAGAATAATGTTTTCTAGCTCCATCCAGTTTCCTGCAAAATTCAAGCTATTTTTTTCTGCTGTGTAGTACTCCATTGTGTAAATGTACCACATTTTCCTTATCCATTCTTTGATAGAGGGGCATTTGGGTTGTTTCCAGGTTCTGGCTATGACAAACAAAGCTGCTATGAACATAGTTAAGCACATGTCCTTGTGCCACGATGGAGCATCCTTTGGATATATACACAAAAGTGGTATTATTGGGTCTCAAGGAAGGTTGTTTCCTAATTTTCTGAGGAATTGCCACACTGACATCCAAAGGGGTTGTACAAGCTTGCATTCCCACCAGCAATGCAGAAGTGTTCCCTTTTCCGCACAACCTCTCCAGCATAAGTTGTCATCAGTGTTTTTGATCTTGGACATTCTTTCAAGTGTAAAATGGAATCTCAGAGTTGTTTTGATTTGCATTTCTCTGATGACTAAGAATGTTGAATATTTCCTTAAATGTCTTTCAACCATTTTAGATTCCTCTGTTGAGAGTTCTCTGTTTAGGTTTTTACTCCATTTTTTATTGATTATGTGTTCTTTTGGTGTCCAATTTCTTGAGTTTTTTGTATATTTTGGAGATCAGACCTCTGTGTGATGTGGGATTGGTGAAGATCTTTTCCCATTCTGTAGGCTGTTGTTTTGTCTTGTTGATCATGTCCTTTGCTTTACAGAAGCTTTTCAGTTACAGGAAGTCCCATTTATTAATTGTTTCTCTTAGTGTCTGTGCTACTGGGATTATATTTAGGAAGTGATCTCCTGTGCCAATGCGTTCAAGTGTACTTCCCACTTTCTCTTCTATGAGGTTCAGTGTGGCTGGCTTTATGTTAAGGTCTTTGATCCATTTGGACTTGAGTTTTGTGCATGGTGATAGATAAGGGTCTATTTTCATTCTTCTACATGTTGGTATCCAGTTGTGGCAGCACCATTTTTAAATATGCTTTCTTTTTTCCATTTGATATTTTTTGCTTCCTTGTCAAAAATCAGGTATTTGAAGATGCGTGGATTGATATCTGGGTCTATTATTCAGTTCCATTGGTCCTCCTGTCTGTTCTTATGCCAGTACCAGGCTGTTTTCAGGGCTGTAGCTCTGTAGTAGAGTTTGAAGTCAGGGATTGTGATACCTCCAGAAGTTCTTTTATTGTACAGGATTGTTTTGGCTATCCTGGATTATTTTCTTTTCTATATGAAGTTGAGTATCGTTCTTTCGAGGTCTGGGAATAATTTTGCTGGGATTTTGATGGGCATTGCATTGAATCTGGAGATTGCTTTTGGTAAGATTGCCGCAGTCAGTGCTCTTAACCGCTGAGTCATCTCTCCAGCCCTAGAATTTTACAGTTTTTAATCCTCCAACCCCATCCTTTTGTAGATCCTGAGAGTAAGAAAGTTTGCATTTTAGCAAGAGACTTGGAAATATTAATGACCTTGAATGGGGGAACAGTGTTTGTAAACAAGAACTCAAAGGAGGTGCAGCCCTCAGAGAGCTAAACATCTCTAATTATCTAGCCATCTTCACCTTTATATACAAATCTCTCTGGATTAAAAGTTTTTAAATGCCATAACAGCCGTTGTAACTGCATAGGTGGACTTACCCCTCTGTTTTTAGTTTTTAGTCTGGACATTTTAGTTTCTCCAGAAAATCTTGAGGTCTAATGCAATTAAGGTCTAATTCCAGACAAGTAGCTGAGAGGAGTAACTGGTCACTCAGGGGGAGGTCCAGCACCTTGTAGTATCTCCTCCTTTCTTGAAGGGATAATAACATTTAACAAGCCCAGATGTGATTATTTTAAGCAGGTTCAACAAGAGTTACTATGAGATTTTAGACAGAGGGTCACTTTCATCCTTTTTATGTACAAGCATCCTATTAGCTGATTTTTATTACAGACACATTTATACCACTAGATAAATAATAGTAGTCCCTACTAGAAATAGCTTACATATTGTTATTAACTACTCATACATTTTAAAGGTTGTTTTGTTGATCTCCTTTTGCTTATCATTGAGTCAGTGGACTAGCCTGACTCAGGACAGGGGCTCTGGGAGAAACTTTGAAACAAACATGTTTAAGTCAGGGCAAGTTACAGATCCAGAGCCATCTTTTTTGGGAGCTAAAACAACATGCAATAATGACTTTTAAATATAATCCATGCCCCAAATGTATTTGAGTCAGATATTTAAGTAGCAGCTTCTGTGTCTGTTTATAACTGAAAAGTAGAAACAAAACCAATATTACCTGGGTTTGATGGGGCAGAAACAAAGGCATACCATATCACAGAGCAAGACAGGACTGAAAACAGAAAGAATATCCTATCTCAGAGGAAGTGACCTTGGAGATCCAATATTGTAGGTTTCTATATAATCTAAATTGTCATTCCTTGCTCAAATTGGATGTAGAGCCTATCGACATTCTCTGCTAGCATTGTCAAAGCTTAATGTTTCTCTGAGATCAGACTGCAACCAATTCGTAAACAGAAGGAATTTGGCAGGTTTTTAACAAGTTCTGGTTATCTTGTCCCAATCATGAGGTATGAAACACTGTCTCAGCTATCCCTCTCAATAGTCCCATAGTATATGGAGATGTAACTCTGTAAGAGGAAATGGCTTGTTTAAAATCTCTAAGTATCTTGTAGGCTCATATTCTGGATATATTTTTGTTGGGGGAGACTGCTTGTTTGTTTCCTAACTGCCCTGACCTTCTTTAGGCAGCTTCAGCAGTCATTTTTCTGTGGGTCTTGCAAGTTCAGTCAAGCAGTTCAGGCAAGAGCAGTTTCTTGCCCAAACAGCTTACAAACTCCATGAGGAGCCTTTCTGATGCCCATCATCCTCTTGAAGATTGGTGCTGCCAGGAGCAGATGTGTCTCACTGTCATGGAAAGTCCTAAGTTCTTAAAACATTTTAAATGCTCTATTCTGTAGGTCTTTGAAAGGTTTAAAAATTATCTAACTGTTTGGACTGCTCTTCAGTATCGAGAGGGAGGGGGAGTGGACTAGGGGGAGGAGAAGTGGAGTGGGGATAGGGGGAGGGGAACAGGGGGAGGGGGCAATATGTGGGAGGAGGGGGAGGGAAATGGGAAACGGGGAGCAGTTGGAAATTTTAAGTAAAAAAGAATAAAAAAAAAAGGTTAAAAAAAATTTATATAATAGAAAAAAAAGATATTATATAATCAGAAAACATAATAAAACTATGACTTTCAAAGATTATAAAAAAATTATCTAACTGAAATATAGCTCTATTTATGTAGAAAACCCAACTAACATGACTACAATCTTGACTATTTTAGATGACTATCTATTAACCTGTATTTCTTAATTATACAATACATTTTTAAATGAGCTACATAAACAAATCAAGAGCAGAAATATACATATAACAAAATTGACCTAAAATTTGTATCAATAGACCAGAGATCCATACTAATGCAAAGTATTCATCTCTATAGCATATCCCTCTTTAAATATAAACAAACATTTATAAACAATCATTTAGGGAATTTGGGCATAGTTCTTTCCAAACTGCTTCCTGCTTTTTGTTGGGTGAAGTAATTTTAAGGGGTTTTCATGGTGACCTTTCTGGGGGTCTTGGTTCATCAAATCACTTTAGTCTGGAAGGAATTCACAGGTTCTCATCCTCTGTGGAAACAAAAGAAGAACCTCTTTTCCAAAGCAACAAATACTAGACCCAAATTTTGAAGTCAAGATACCTTTAAAATATATATGTTGTTTAGCTTAGCAGCCCATACAATAAAATGTCTCTCTGTGCTTAGCTCATTTATAGTCAAAAAATTCAAAGAAAGCACAATAATATGTATAATCTAGACTCTCTGTGTATATTCTATCTTTACGTGACTTATTTTTTTTATCCTTAGGATAAAATGATTTTTAAAACATTTAGCATATGCTCCTTGATTAATATTGTTCATGCAGTTGTAATTCTAATTTTTATACTTGATATCTGTTCTTAGTGTATATAATTTTGTATTGGATTTGGAATTCTCTTATTTAGAGAAAAGGGGGAAGTGATGGGGAACCTCCTTCAGCCAATGGCCTTTAAGAGGCTGGACTAGGTTGGGGGAGTGACTTTGGGTACCAAAGAGCCACAGTCCTGACCTCCTCCATCTCTTCTTCCCTCAAACCACACCTGGATGTCAGACCCCATTGCTATTTCCTCACTGTGATCCGTAAGTTCCCTTTTAATAAAGAAAAACCTTGAAATACTCTATTTAGAGTTATTTGGAGATTATTTGACTCACATTCCCTCCATTTGATGCATTCTGCATCATATTTTCCCCATTCCCACAGGAAAGTGATAACTCTGGGTGAGAAAGATTAGGAAGGCACTGGGTCTATGAACAGGTGAGGTTATGTATGCCTCAAGGACTCCTTCCTTTTGAACTAAGTGCCTTGTGCTAATGCAGAAGCACCAACTTTATAGAAACAGAGAAGGTTAATAAAGAACATTTCAACTTCTGAATACAGAGTCAGAAAGCCGGGGACAAGATGGAACAATGGCAAGGCTCATGTACATCTTCTCGTTTCTTATCTGAAGATGCTATCTGTTTCCCGATTTCTCCTTCTTGAGAAATATCAACACTGGATGTTCCCTTACTCATGTCACAAATTCATTATATCCTTACATAGCCTTAATTCAAACTCCAACATAATAAACACTTGGGGCATGGTGGTACTCACATGTAATCCCAACACTGGGGAAAGAGACAGAAGATTGTCACAACTTTCAGTTCAGCCTAGTCTAATTCCAGAGGCAGAGGCAGGCGAATCAGAAGTTCAAAGCTCACAAGTTGTGTGATGGTGAACATTATATTTAAAAGTTTAAAATTACTGTGCTTAAGAGAACTATAAAACAAAAATGCCCCTAACCTGTAAGCTCCACTTGCCCAAGTACAGATAACTTCCCAGAATGGTGGGGGCTGTTTCTTGTAATTGCCTGATCTTGCATTATAACAAAACTGTTATTTGGATAAGATAACCTACTTGCTTTTGCTTCTGCAAACAAGCTTGCTTGCCCCTGACTGCACATAGGCAGGATATATGCCTGATTATAACGGCAGGAAGTACCTCAGGATGTGTGTTTCCCCCAACTGCACAGAGGCAGGAAGTACGTAGCCTTGTGGGTTTTGCCTTTATAAACCCTGATTAATCTCAGGGCTGCATCTTGAGAGCACTCCCAGGTGCAGTCTGGGCACCATGAGCTTCCAGCACCAGCATCTGAGTAAAGTCTCTTCTTTTTTGTCATTAATTTTAACATCTAGTTTTTCTTTCTTTTTTCTTTTACTTCTTAAGAACAATCTTTTTTTTTTTTTAAATTTAACATACCGATCCCAGTTCTCTCCCTCTCCCCTCCTCCTGCTCTCCCCACCTTTCCCCCACCCCACCTCTCATCCACGCCTCAGAGAGGGTGAGGCCTCCCATGGGGAGTCAACAAAGTCTGTCACATCACTTGAGGCAGGACCAAGGCCCTCCTCCCTGTATCTAGGCTGAGCATGGTATCCCTCCTTAGGGAATAGGCTCCAAAAAGCCAGTTTTTTGCACTAGGGATAAATCCTGGTCCCACTGCCAGTAGCCCCACAAACTGCCCAAGTTACAAGATGTCACCCAAATTCAGAGGGCCTAGTTCAGTCCTGGTTCCCCCATTCTCAGCTTGGAGTCAGTGAACTCCCACTAGCTCGGGTCAGCTGTTTCTGTGGGTTTTCCCGTCAAGATCTTGACCCCTTTGCTCAGTTTACCAGTCTTCCCTCTCTACAACTGGACTCCAGGAGCTTAGCCCAGTCCTTAGCTGTGGATATCTGTAACTGCTTGCATCAGTTACTACTGAATGAAGGTTCTATGATGACATTTAAGATAGTCATCAATCTGACAACAGGCAAGGCCAGTTCAGGCACCTTCTCCACTATTGCTTAGATTCTTAGCTGGGTCATCCTTCCGGATTCCCGGGAATTTCCCTAGGGTCCGGTTTCTCACTAGCCCCATAATGGCTTCTCTATCAAGATATCTCTTTCTTTGCTCTCCCTCTCTGACCTTTTCTGAACTCGACCTTCGGGATCCTTCATGTTCTCCTTCCCCTTTTCTTTCTTCCCTCCCCACCCACTTCCACCCCCCACCACGCTCCCAGTTTTCTCAGGATATCTTGTCTATTTCCCCTTCCCAGGGGGATCCATGTGTGTTTCTCTTAGGGTCCTCCTTGTTTCCTGGCTTCTCTGGGCTTGTGGACTATAGGTTGGTTATCCTTTGCTTTATATCTGATAACCACTTATGAGTGAGTACATGCTGTGTTTGTCTTTCTGAGTCTGGGTTACCTCACTCAGAATGGTTTTTCTAGTTCCATCCATTTGCCTGAAAATTTCAAGATGTCATTGGTTTTTGCTGTTGTTGTTGGTTTTCTGTTTTTGTTGTTTGTTTTGTTTTTTGTTTTTTTCGAGACAGGGTTTCTCTGTGTAACAGCCCTAGCTCTTGTAGACCAGGCTGGCCTCAAACTCATAGAGATCTGCCTACCTCTGCCTCCCGAGTGTTGGGATTAAGGGTGTGCGCCACCATCGCTTGGCTAAGATGTCCTTGTTTTTTTACCTCTGAGTAGTACTCCATTGTGTAAATGTACCACATTTTCATTATCCATTCTTCAGTTGAGGGGCATCTAGGTTGTTTACAAGTTCTGGTAAAGCCTCTTCTTTTATAAAAATTTATTCATAGTCAGATTGGTGAATCTCTGAACGACCCAGATCCATAACATTTGGTAAGATGGCTCAGTGGGTAAAGAAACCTGCCCCAAAGCCTCATCACTTGAATTCTTAATTTTCATTCTTTTAAAGATTTTACTTGCTATTTATATATTTATTTAATAGGTTTTGATCAAATTCACCCCATTCATTCCTTTCCAATTCCTCCTTTATCACCCTATCACCACTTTCCCTTCCCAGTATTGCCAATAGCTCCTCAGATAAGGGTAAAATGTCATGAGTCCATCCCCCACCCCCATACTGGGATATGCTGGGACTTTGGCTGGCTTGATTTTGTGCAAGTCTTGTTCAGACTCTCCCAGTGTCTGAATTCATATGGGCAGTTGTACTCTGATGATGATGATGATGATGGTGGTGGTGCTGGTGGTGATGGGATCCACATGTTGGAGGAAGAGAATCAAATCTTGCAAATTGTCCTCTGAACTCAATTTAACACACACACACACACACACACACACCTAACAAACTCAAGGGCAAATGTATTTAGCAAACCAAAGCACACATGGAAAAGATTTATTAAGGAAAATAAATGCAAAGAGAGACAAAGATTCCTCGAAGGGTGTTAGATTTCAGAGTGCAGAGTCAAGAGACAGAGCAGGAGAGAGACCAGAGTCTCAGCTCAACAGATGAGCTGTGTTTATTAGCACACACAGTGAAGGGGAATGAAGACGTCTGCGAGGGGAGAAGCTGGCTGGGACCCTTTATAGGTGCTCAGAAGTGAGGAAGTTGATGCATGTCTGCGGCTTACATGGGGTCTGTGGTCTCTACTTCCTAGACTTGTTTGCTAGATGTTCCTAGACATCTTGGGAGACAGGCTATCCCAGCAAACGTTCTTCTCTGAGTTGTGACTGGCCAATAAGGTTGAAAAGGTCAGTTTTGATGTCATAGGCGTTGTGTTTCTGTAAGCAAAGCACTCTGTCAAGGAGAGTAGGCCGTCTTTCTTAGAGGGCATGGAAGTTGTTTTATAAACTTTATAACCGGGGGCTGGAGAGATGGCTCAGTGGTTAAGAGCATTGCCTGCTCTTCCAAAGGTCCTGAGTTCAATTCCCGGCAACCACATGGTGGCTCACAACCATCTGTAAAGAGGTCTGGTGCCCTCTTCTGGCCTGCAGACATGCACACAGACAGAATATTGTATACATAATAAATAAATAAATTAAAAAAAACCAACTTTATAACCTTTATAAAGGTTAGTGGTAATTGCCAACTTGGCAGAATCTAGAATCTCCTGAGAGAGGCGGCTGCGGGGATGTGTGGGGTAGGGGTTGTTTTGATTGCCTTGAGGTTGGAAGATCTGCCTGCTGCAGATGTCCTGATGTTGATCTTGCACTGTGTACATGGAGAATGCAGCGGCCGGAGGCATTATTCCTCTTGTCTGCTTCCTGACTGTGAGTGAATGTGACCAGAATGAGCTCTTGTTCCCTTGACATCTCTTCTGCAGTCCTGGTCTGTGAACCTGGTAAATTCCTGCTCCTTTAAGTTGCTTTTGTCTGTTTTATTACAGGAACAACAAGAAAAGTCCCCAAGACATGTGATCTTTCTCTCCCATGAAATTCATGTCAGATCCTCTTGGAGTTGAAACTTCAGGCAGTTGTGAGCTGCTTGACCTGGGCTCTGGGAACAAAACTTTGTTCCCTGAAAGAGCAGCAAATGCTCTGCTGAGCCATCATCTCTCCAGCCTTCTTGGGGGGGGGGGTGCGATTTGAGACAGGGTTTCTTTTCTCTGTAGCTTTGGAGTCTGTCCTGGAACTTGCTCTGGAGGCCAGGCAGGTCTCGAATTCAGAGATCCACCTGTCTCTCCTCCTGAGTGCTGAAATTAAAGGTGTGCACCACCACCATTTATAACATTAAAATATCACGTAGACCAGGTTGGTCTAGAACTAGCTATATAATGCAGCAGGACCTTGAATTTATGGTCCTCCCGTATCTACCTTTAGAGTACTGGGATTGCAGGTATGGACCATGCCCAACTTTAGGTAGTGCTGGGGACAGAATACAGCCTTCATGTGTGCTAGGCCAACACTCTAAATTGAGCTGCATTCCCAGCCTTCAGTATCTTGTTAGAGAGTAAAACTTAGAAATCAGTTTCCTTTGAGATTGGCCATTTGGGGTAAGGTGTCATAGCTCATCAGGAGTTAGTTTCTAATTATAACACCTCACAAATCAGGCGTCAAGATCCAAGTAGTCAAGATCTGATTGTTGAAATGAGAATTTCTGCTTTTATTTTTGGCTCTTTTTTTCTCTGTTTGCTGAACCTCAACAAGGAATCAGGATGGTTGTTTGTGACCTCTGTTTTGCTGTTGCTGTTGTGTGCTTGTTTTTTGTAATTTAAGATTATACTTTTGGACCAAGAAATGGTGTATGTCTTTAATTCTGCAGTTGAGAGGCAGAGGCAGGGGATATCTGTGAGTTCAAGGCCAGCCTGATCTACGTAAGTGAACTCTAGGCCAGCCAGGGATACACACTTTCTCTCTGTGATGGTTATTCTTGGTTGTCATCTTGAGTACATCTGGAATTAACTAAAACCCCAAAGTAGAGGACACACTTGTAATGGATTTTTGCTTAATTTGAGGTAAGAAGATCCATTTCATTTTTTTTTTTTTTTTTTTTTTTTTGGTTTTTCGAGACAGGGTTTCTCTGACTTTGAAGCCTGTCCTGGAACTAGCTCTGTAGACCAGGCTGGTCTCGAACTCACAGAGATCCGCCTGCCTCTGCCCCCTGAGTGCTGGGATTAAAGGCGTGCACCTCCATTGCCCGGCAGGAAGATCCATTTCTAATCTGGATCTCTGAGGTAGGAATATGTGCCTTTACTAAAGATCTTTTAAATTGGGGAAAACATACCTTTAATCCAATCTTGAGGTAGAAGGGTTCACCTTTAATGGAGATCATTTGAGTTGGGAAAACCCATCTTTAACATGGACCACACCTTCGGTAGAAGCCTATGTAAGGCTGATTGCTCTCACCTATCAAGTCCTTTTCTTTGCTGGCATTAGAGCCTACTTCTTCAGGATCCCAGCATATACAGAAAAGCAACTGAGACACCCAGTCTTGTGGACTGAGCAACTACTGGATTCTTGGACTTTCCATTCACAGCTAGCCATTATTGGATTAGCTGAACTGTAGCCTATAAGCCATTCTAATAAATCCACTTTCTATATACAGAAAACAGTTCATTCTATAAATTCTGTTACTCTAGAGAACATTAATATAATTTCTCTAAGGGACGGTATATATATATATATATATATATATATATATATATGATATAACACCAATGACAGAATGAAGAAGTAATTTAGCGGGGCTAGAGTGTTGGATGGATTAGTGGTTAAGGGAGTATATATTGTGTTTGGAGAGAACTATAGTCCAGTTCCCAGCACCCATACTGTGTGGCTCACAACAGTTTCTAACTCTAGCCTCAGGAGGATCTGACACTTTGGAACTCTGCAGGTGTGTGTGTGTGCTCGCATGCGCGCACACACACACAGAGAAAACTTTTTTAAAGGATTATTATGTTATGTGTATGGATAGTTTTGCCTGCATGTATGTTCGTGCAGGGTGTGTATGCAGTTCCCAAGGAGGCCAGAAGACATTAGATCCCCTGGGATGATTGAGCTGTTATGTGGGTACTGAGGACTAAACCCTAAATCCTGTCCTCTGCAAGAGCTTTTAATCATTGTGCTAGCTCTCCATTCCTTAATTTTTTAATCTTAAAAAAGGAAAGAATTTAATGCCTATAGGATGGTTCAGTGTGCCTATAGCATGGTTTAGTGTGTACAGGTGCTTTCCCTATGGTACATTCCATCTTGGAGATGGGCTCATAGTTCCAGAGGCTTGGAGTCCATGACCATCAGGGTGGGAAACATGACAGTTGACAGCAGGCAGGCAGGCAGGCGGCAGGCAGGCAGGCAGGCAGACAGGCAGCAGGCAGCAGGTAGCAGACAGCAGGCAGGCAGGCAGGCAGCAGGTAGCAGGCAGGCAGGCAGGCAGGCAGGCAGGCAGCAGGTAGCAGGCAGGCAGGCAGGCAGGTAGGCAGGCAGGCAGACAGGCAGCAGGCAGCAGGTAGCAGGCAGCAGGCAGGCAGGCAGGCAGGTAGGCAGGCAGGTAGGCAGGCAGGTAGGCAGGCAGGCAGGCAAAGTACTGGAGAAGCAGCCGAGAGCTTACATTTATCGTGATCCACAAGCACTAGACAGAGAAAAAAAGCAAACCGAGAATGGCACAGGCTTTTAAAGCTTCAACGTCCACCCCTTTTGGGGGGGATTTTCATTTAAACCATCCAACCCCTGCCTCCTCTGCCTCAAATGTATATAATCAGTGAGAACTGGTGAGAGACACTCTGACGCTAGTTGAGTAGTCTGGAAGGGGCAGACCAGCTAAGCTGCCTGCAAAGGACAAGCTGTCAAGTTGCCTGCATGGTATCCAGTGCGCTCCAGGCTTCCAGCTTCCACCCATATTCCTGTGAGCAACATTTCACCCATATTTCTACAATAAAAATAATTGGTCCACCAGGTTAGACTTTGGTGGCATCCTCACTTTGTTCAATCATCTGTTCTTTCTTTTTCTTCCCAGTTACTTTTGTTTTTGTTTTGAGATGGGGTCTTCCTACATAGCCTGGCTGTTCTGGAACTATGTAGACTAGGTTGATTTCAAATGCCTTTCTGTTCTTTATCTGGTATGAGTAGACATTTGTTCACACCTCCTTAGAGGTCACGTAAAGATGGAAGGAGAAAGTTGACTCCACAGTTATGCTCTAGTCTTCATATGTGTGCCCCGACACCTGCCACCCACTTGACACTGTACTGCCAAGACCCATGCTGCCACCCAACACTAAGCACCTGAACACCCTCCCTGAGTCAACCCTCCCCTGTAACCCCAGCAGACTACATCGGCACAGGTGCAAGCCACACCAGTTAAAAGTAAGGATGATTAAATGTCAGTGTAGCAATACATTCAACAACCAAAGGAGCAATATCGCACCACCAGAACCCAGTGATCCTATAACAGCAAAACCTGAACATTCCAATGCAGTTAAAACACAAGAAAACGAACTTAAAATTACTTTATGAAGATGATAGATGCTATTAAGGAGGAAATTAAAATTTTCCCTTAAATAAGTGAAGGAAAAGATAAACAAAAAAATGGAAGAAATCAATAAATCCCTTAA
The DNA here is from genome assembly GCF_950005125.1 of Chionomys nivalis. Classification (NCBI taxonomy): domain Eukaryota; kingdom Metazoa; phylum Chordata; class Mammalia; order Rodentia; family Cricetidae; genus Chionomys; species Chionomys nivalis. The sequence continues at coordinate 20,056,153 of NC_080089.1, read as the reverse complement.
AGAAAGCCAAGAAAAAAACAATTAAACAGGTGAAGGAAATGGATTAAGTCTTGAAGGCTGAAATCGAGACAATAAAGAAAACACAAACTGGGGGAATTCTGGAAATGGAAAATCTGGGGATGCAAACAGAAACTACAGATGCAAGCATCACCAACAGAATACAAGAGATGGAAGAGAGAGTCTAAGGTATTGAAGATATGATAGAAGAAATAGATTTATCAGTCAAAGAAGATGTCAAATCCAATAAATTCCTAACATAAAACATCCAGAAATCTGAGACACCATGAAAGGACCAAACCTAAGAATAATAGGGATAGAAGAAGAATCCCACCCAGCTCAAAGGCACAGAAAACGTATTCAACAAAATCATAGAAAAAAACTTTCCCAACCTAAAGAAGGACATAACTATAAAGGTACAAGAAGCTTACAGAACGCCAAATAGGCTGGACCAAAAAAAAAAAAAAAGTCTCCTCACCACATAATAATAAAAACACTAATCATCAGAATAAAGAAAGAATTTTAAGAACTGCAAAGAAAAAGGCCAAGTAACATATATAGGAGAGTTACATCTGACTTCTTAAAGGATTATTTGTAATATCCAGAACCTGGAAACAGCCTAGGTGCCCCTCAACACAAGAATGGATAAAGAAAATGTGGTACATTTACACAATGGACTACTACTCAGCGGTAAAAAAAAATGATATCTTGGAATTTGTATGCAAATAAATGGAACTACAAACAAACCATCCTGAGTGAGGTAACTCAGAAAGATGAGCATGGTATGTACTCACTCATAGGTGAATACTAGCTGTAAAGCAAAGGATGAGAAGCCTATAGTTGATGACCCCAAAGAAGATTCCCCTGGGAAGGGGAAATAGATAAGACCTCCTGAATAAATTGGGAGTGTGAGAGTGGGGGGAGAAAATGGGAGGGGAAGAAGAGGGGAGAAGGAGAAGGGGGAGAAGAACTAGAAGAAATGGGATGCTCAAGATGGAGGAAGGACAAAGATGGAGAACAAGGAAAGAGATACATTGATTGAGGGAGCCATTCTGGGGTTAGCAAGAAACCTAACTGGTGTGGGAGGTCCTTCTGTCCATGTGTTGCTTTTATTGGTTAATGAATAAAGGAACTGCTTTGGGCCTATAGCATAGCATAGGGGAACAGAGCTAGGTGGAGAAAACTAAACGGAATGCTGGGAGGAGGCAGGCGGAGAGACAGGCGCCATGGAGCCACTGTCAGAGTCAGACATGCCGAAACTTTGCTGGTAAGCCACTGCCACATGGCGATACACAGATTAATGGAGATGGGTTAAATTAATATGTAAGAGTTAGCCAAAAAGAAGTTAGAGGTAATGGATCAAGCAATAATTTGATCAATACAGTTTCTGTGTGATTATTTTGGGTCCAAGCTAGCCGGGCAGCCAGGATGAACAAGTGGCTCCTTGCAACGCCTAGCACTAGAGAAATTCCAAGGAATCCACAAGGATGACCCCAGATGAGACCCTAAGCAATAGTGGAGTGGGTGTCTGAACTGGCCTTGCCCTGTAGTCAGAGTGATGACTATCTTAAATGTCATCATAGAATCTACATCCAGCAACTGGTGGAAGCAGATGCAGAGAATCACAGTGGAGCATTGAGCTGCGATAGAGTGGAAATACGAGTGTGGCTGCATGTGACTGCATGTGGCTAACCCAACCAGTATTAACCAGTTTGGTTGAAATGCTGAGCTCTGAGTTCAGTGAGACTATGTCTTATGGAAGAAGGTAGAGAAGAAATTGAGGGAGACATCCTAATAAAAACAATCTCTGGTGCGCGCATGTGCGCGCGCACACACAGACACACACACACAGAAAATAAAATATCAAATGATAGAAGTTCTTTTCTTTTCCTTCATTCTTGAGTCCTTGCTGCACTGGTTGCCTCTACTTCCTGAATGCTGGGATCAAAGATATGAGATTGGCCTAGCAAAGAAAAAAAAATTTTTTTTTTTTTCGAGACAGGGTTTCTCTGTAGCTTTGGTGCCTGTCCCGGAACTAGCTCTTGTAGACCAGGCTGGTCTCGAACTCCCAGAGATCCGCCTGCCTCTGCCTAAAAAAATTTTTTTGAGACAGGGTTTCTTTGCATATTTTTTTTTAATTAAAACTGGCTGAAAATAGCTAGGTGTGATGTCATATGACTTTAAATATCAGCGCTCCAGAGACAGGAGGATCTCTGAGTTCAAAGCTATCCTGTCCAGGATAGCCACGGCCATGGTCTCAAAAAAATGAATGACCAACTGGGCAATGGTGGCACACATCTTTAATCCTAGCACTTGGGAGGCAGATACAAGTGAATCTCTATGAGTTAGAGGTCAGTCTGGTCTACAAAGTGAGTTCCAGGACAGCCAGGGTTGTTACACAGAGAAACCGTTGTGAAAAAAACAAAACCAACCAACCAAACAAACAAAATAAATAAACATAAACTTGGAGACAGAGAAATGACGTAGTGGTTAAGGCTTGCTGTTCCTGTAGAGAACCCAGGTTGGTTCCCACGACCCGTAGTGGGTGGTTTAAAAACCACCTACAGCTTCAGCTTCAGGGGATTCGATGCCTCTGGCCTCTGCAGGCATCTACACACACACACACACACACACACACACACACACACACACACACACACACCCTCCTTCTACGTAAAATCTTTAAAAAATAGGGGACTAGGCTTCTCATCAGCCCTCATTGTCCACCATGTTCAGAGAGTCCGGTTTTATCCCATGCTTTTTCAGTCCCAGTCCAGGTGGCCTTGGTGAGCTCCCAATAGATTAACCCCACTGTCACAGTGGGTGGGTGCACCCTCACGGTCCTGACTTTCTTGCTCATGTTCTCCCTCCTTCTGCTCCTCATTTTTACCTTGGCAGCTCATTCCGGTGCTCCAATGTGGCACTGGGTTTTGATCCTACTTCATGTTCTGGCTTCATGGGAGCCTAGCCAGTTTGGATGCTCACCTTCCTAGACCTGGATGGAGGGGGGAGGACCTTGGACTTTCCACAGGGCAGGGAACCCTGACTGCTCTTTGAACTGGAGAGGGAGGGGGGAGGAGTGGGGGGAGAGGGAGAGGAATGGGAGGAGGGGGAGGGAAATGGGAGGCTGGGAGGAGGCGGAAATTTTTTTTTTCAATAAAAAAGAAAGAAAAAAAAGATATCAGAAAATGAAAAAAAAAAAAAAGGACTAGAGAGAAGGCTCGGCAAGAAATTATTTTGCAGAGGACCTGGATTTGGTTTTGAGCACCCATAAAGTGGCTCACAACCATCAGTAACTCCAGTTCCTGGTAATCTGATGCCTTCTTCTGGTCTCCAAGGATCCCGTATACATGTGGTTCACAGACATACTTGCAGGCAAAATAACCCATACACATAAAATAATTTTTAAATTTAAAATCAAATCTTTTAAAAAATTAGAAACTTGGGCTGGAGAGATGGCTTAGAGGTTAAGAGCACTGACTGCTCTTCCAGAGGTCCCGAGTTCAATTCCCAGCACCCACATGGTGGCTCACAGCCATCTGTAATGAGATCTGGTGACCTCTCTGGCCTGCAGACAGACAGACAGACAGAACACTGTATACATAATAAATAAATAAATCTTTAAAAAATTAGAAACTTGCCGGGCGGTGGTGGCGCACACCTTTAATCCCAGCACTCAGGAGGCAGAGGCAGGCGGATCTCTGTGAGTTTGAGGCCAGCCTGGTCTACAAAGGGAGTTCCAGGACAGGCTCCAAAGCTACAGAGAAACCCTGTCTCGAAAAACCAAAAAAAAAAAAAAAAAAAAAAAAAAAAATTAGAAACTTGAATATTCTATTCTTGGGACATCTTCTCCTCTCTGGAGTTCTTTCTTATTTTCCCCTTTTCTTTAATAAATCTCTGTCCACTCTGCTTTTAAAAAAATGGTAAAAAAAAAATAAATTTAGAAGTTAAGAGGGGGTGGTACACAGCTGCATTTCCAAAGCTTGGGAGGCTGAGGCGGTAAGAATGTAAGCTCAAGATGGACCACTCAGGCTACAGAGCAAGATCCGTTTTAGAAGGGGAGGAGTAGACAGATCAGCTCTGTGAGAAAATGCTTATTTAGTATGCATAGGATCTCCAGAGTAGGGAAAGAAAGAAAGAAAGAAAGAAAGGAAGGAAGGAAGGAAGGAAGGAAGGAAGGAAGGAAGGAAGGAAGAAAGAAAGAAAGGCAATGCAACCATCCTTGTTTCATTTCTGCCGCTGTTATAAACTCTGGGCAATAAAAGGGTTTATTTGGATTACAATCCCAGGTTACAGTCTATCATTGAGGTAAGTCAGGGCAGGAAATCAAGGCGGGGGTGGGGGTGGGGGGGCTTAAAGACAGGTCTGCTTGCTACAGCGTGACTTGTAATCAAGGAATTTACTTTACAGCTAAAGTACAGAAAACATGAAAACAGAAAACGGGGCAGACACTGTTTACTGGTTGCAGGCTTATATGCTCAGATACCTTTCTTTTCTTTTTCTTTTTTCTTTTCTGAGACAGTTTTTCACCAGGTAGCCCTGGCTGGCCTAGAATGTGGACCAGGTTGGCCTCAAACTCAGATATCTGCCTGTCTCTGCCTCCTGAGTTCTGGGGTTACAGGTGTGGACACGACACCCAGCTTTCGGCTACCTTTCTTATGCAGTTCTGGACTACCTGTGTAGGGAATGGTGCTACCCACAGTGTGCTGGACTCTTCCCCATTAATTAGCAAATAAGACAGTCCCTACAGGTATCCCCACAGGCCAATCTGATCTATGCAGTTCCTCAGTTGAGAATCTTCTCCTAGATAATTCTAGGGGGTATCAGGTTGACAGTTAAAGATGTGAATTGTAACTTTAGTTAGTTTAGTATAAGCTGACTTTTTGGAAAATCAAAGCTGAGTACATGCATAGAAACAGATCCAGAGACACTTTCATGCACACATGCATTCATTTTGGTGGTGCTTGGGATGGAATCCAGAGCCTCGTGAATACTAGGCAACACCACTTACGGTACACCACCCAGCAGCAAGATGAAATGTAATCAGGGTTGGAAAGTATCAAAACACCTGTACAAAGAACATACATCTAATGATGGCATTCAAGAAGAGATAGAAGAGGGGACTGGAGAGATGGCTCGGTGGTTAAAAGTACTCACTACTTTTCAGAAAACACAAGTTGGGTTCCTAGCACCTTTACGACTATCTAATTTCAGCTACAGGGGATCTGATACCTCTGGCCTCCATGAGCACCTATTTTATATGCAGATAAATACATACATACATGCATGATTTAAAAAATAGTAAAGGGGGGCTGGAGAGATGGCTCAGAGGTTAAGAGCATTGCCTGCTCTTCCAAGGGTACTGAGTTCAATCCCCAGCAACCACATGGTGGCTCACAACCATCTGTAATGAGGTCCGGTGCCCTCTTCTGGCCTGCAGGCATACACAGACAGAATACTGTATACATAATAAATAAATAAATATTTAAAAAAAAAATAGTAAAGGGGGTTGGAGAGATGGCTCAGTGGTTAAAACCACTTGTTCTTGAAGAGTTCTCCCAGCACCCATATAGCAGCTTGTACAGTCTAATTTCAGTTCCAGAGGCTCTAATGCCCTCTTCTGGCTCTATGGGTAATAGGCATGCATGTGATACACTTTATATACATTCAGGCAAAACATGCATATGCATAAAGTAAAAATAAATAAATATTAAAAAGTAGTAAAATAAATCTTTATTTAAAAAAGAAGCCTGGACTGTGGTGGTGTACACCTTTCATCTCAGCACTTGGGAGGCAGAGAGAAGAGGATTTCTGTGAGTTTGAGATCAGCCTGTCTAAAAATCGAGTTCCAGGAGAGCCAGGAATACATAGAGAAACCCCACCTCAAAAAACAAAACAAAAATTTCAAAACAAAGAGGAAGGAGGAAGGAGAGAAGCTGGGAGGCATCATGGTACACCCCATTTAATTCCAGCATTTGGGAGTCAGAGGCAGACAGATATTTTTGGAGTTAGAGGTCTGCCTAGTCTACATAAGAGAGTTCCTGGCCAGTCTGAGCTATTTAGTGTTGTAAGATTTTTTTTTAACTCTTTTGGCTTTTTAGGGGGCCAGCTCCTAAATAAATCACACACAGAGGCTTATTCTTAGTTATGAATGCCCAGTCTTAGCTTGGCTTGCTTCTTGCCAGCTTTTCTTAACTTAAATTGTCCCAACTCTCTTTTGCTTTTATCTTTCTTTATTTCTGTGTACTTCCTTTGCTTCGTTCTCTGTGGCTTGCTGTGTAGCTGGGTGGCTGGCCCCTGATCTCCTGCCTTTGGTCTCTCATTGCTGTGTAGCTGGGTGGCTGGCCCCTGATCTCCTGCCTTTGGCCTCTCATTGCTGTGTAGCTGGGTGGCTGGCCCCTGATCTCCTGCCTTTGGTCTCTCATTGCTGTGTAGCTGGGTGGCTGGCCCCTGATCTCCTGCCTTTGGCCTCTCATTGCGGTGTAGCTGGGTGGCTGGCCCCTGATCTCCTGCCTTTGGCCTCTCATTGCGGTGTAGCTGGGTGGCTGGCCCCTGATCGCCTGCCTTTGGTCTCTCATTGCGGTGTAGCTGGGTGGCTGGCCCCTGATCTCCTGCCTTTGGTCTCTCCTTGCTCCTCTTTCATCTCTTCTCCCAGATTTCTCATATTTATACTCTCTGCCTGATAGCCCCACCTATCTTTGCTCCTACCTCGCTATCACCTCTTTATAACACACCATCCGGTGTGTTAGGCACAGTAACACAGCTTCACAGAGTTAAACAAAAGTCACACACCTAAAAATAACATTCCCCAACAATTCAGCGAGACCTGTCTTGAAAGAAAGAAAAGTTTTTGTGGACAAAAGGTGAATGAGGATGAAAAGCTGAAGATACCCTGTTTTCTCAGATAAACAAGTTCATTCTTTTAGGATCAACAGCATCCTTACCAGTTTCTTTTATACTTACCTTGGCGGTCTCCTCTCTGCAGTGTTCCCACATCTTCTAACGGAGAGATCAGGTTGGGTTTGAGCAGTAAACAACCTGTATAGGGGAATGATGTACAACAGAATGGACTCATGGTAATTCAGGAATGTTCCTTCTCATTACACCCATGAAATTATTTAAGAAAGGCTGATGTATTTTGAAAGAAAATGGCCCCCAAAGGCTCCTTGGGAGTGGCATTATTAGGAGGGGTGGCCTTATTGGAGGAGGTGTGGCTTTGTTGGGGAAGTGTGTCACTGGGGGTGGGCTTTGAGGTTTCTGATGCTCAAGCCAGGCCCAGTGTCTCTGTCTTCTTGATGCCTGCAGATCTGGATGTAGAACTCTCGGCTCCTTCTCCATCACCATGTCTGCCCGTACACTTCCATGTTTCCCACTATGATGACAATAAGGAAATCTCTGAGCTGTGAGACAGCCCCAATAAATGCTTTCATTTATAAGAGTTGCTGTGGTCATAGTGTCTCTTCACAACAATAAAACTTTGACTAAGACAGCTGAAAATGACCTTTCTCTGTCTGTAAAAGATTATCTCTGAACCCTGAAGCCCAAATCAATGATTATATACCCAATTATAACTAACACTCTCACTTAGGAAACTGAGTTAAAAGCAAGACTATCTTCTGCCCACCTTCTCCCCATTTCTCTTTCTCCCTCACCCCTCTCTCTCCAGCACCTTATGTATCTTAGGCTGGCCTCGAAAGCACTTTGTAGCTGAGGTTGTCTTTGAACTCCGGATCCTCTTGCCTCCACCTCCAAAGTGCTAGGGCGACAGGTGCACTTGGGCCACATTAAGAATCCTTCATTAGATTTGTTTATTTAGACTGTGTGTGCATGCTTGTACACATGTGCTCCATCATGTGTGGAGGGCGAAGGACAGTTTGCAAGAGTCAGTTCTCTCTTTCCATTGTGTGGGCCCCAGGGATTGAAATCAACTCTTCAGACTTGTCTGCAAGTGCCTTCACCTTCTGAACCATCTTGCTGGTTCTGTTGGATCATGTTTTAAGAACAACCACAGTGCAGATTACAATTCATCAACACTGGGACGAGGCTTCTGTTATTTCTCACGAGACTCAGAATAGACTTCAGTGATGCTGAAGTACAGGTGCTACATAGCACTGCTCTCTCCCAAGAGGCCAGGAGGGACAATGGCAGTCTTACCTGCTGAGGACAGGTTCTGGTCGTTCTCCAGCATCACCTCTCTGTAGAGGTCTCTCTGAGTTCGATCCATTATAACCCACTCCTCTTGGGTGAAGTCCACAGCCACATCATCAAAGGTCACTGAGTCCTAAGACGTGTGCATGTCAGCCTGAGTAACACACGGCCAAAGGCATGTCTCCACAGTGTTCTCTGGAGAGTAATGAGAACAAAGCCCAGATCTGGTTCTGAGGGCTTTGGTAGATCGTCTCTGTAGTTACCGCAACCACTCTCGACTCAAGGCATTCATGACATTAGTGATGTGTGAGAGGATCTCAGAGTAACCAGACTGGGAGTTCCTTTCATCTCAGTCTTCCCATCTCACAGTACTGGGAAGGAACCCCAGGGTGTCAGACACACCAGGCAAGCGCTCTAACACTGGACTGCACCCTAGCTCTTTCTTTCATTTACCACATTTTTATTACATTTATTTATCCATGTGTGTTTGCATGTGGGCATATGCATGCCACTCTGAGTATGTGGATGTCAGAGAACATTTGAGGGAGTCAGTTCTTTCCTTCCAACATATGGGTCTCAGAGATCAAACTCGGGCTGTCAGACTTGGTGGCAAGTGCCTTTACATCCTGAACCCCTCACTGGTGTCGGCTCTGTATTTTAGTTTTGCTTGTTTATTTTTGATACAGGGTCTCCTTTTGTAGCCTTGACTGGCCTGGGACTCACAGACATCTACCTACAAACAGACAGACATCTCTCTCTCCCAAGTGCTAGAATTGAAGATGTGTGTCAATACATCCAGATTTTTTTTTTTTTTTTTTTTTTTTATGAAACAGGGCATTAGCAAGCCACAACCTTCTAAGTAGCTGAGATGACAAACCTGAGTCACCAAACCTGGTTCATTTCCTTATTTAATTTATTAAACTCAGGGTCTCATGTAGGAGGGTCACCATCAGTAACGACTGGACAATTATAACAATGTTCAAGATGTCCCCTCTCTAATCTAAGGGTTCTTTTCTCTGAGTAAACCAGCGAGGGACTCAGTCCTGGAGTAAGGTTATATATGTCTAGGAAACTGGTCAGTTGGGCTAGGAAGACGGCTCAGTGGTGATAAAGTACCGGCTATTAAAGCCTGAAGACCTCAGCTTGGCTTGGCTTCTCAGGACCTATGTAAAAGCCAAATGAGAGCTGGGCAGTCAGTGGTGGCACACACTTTTAATCCTCACACTCGGGAGCCAGAGGCAGGTGGAACTCTGTGAGTTCAAGGACAGTCTGGTCTACAGAAGAGTTCCAGGACAGGCCACAAAGCTACAGAGAAACCCTGTCTCAAAAAACAAACAAAACGAAACGAAAGTCAAACGAGGCAGTGCCTTCTGTGATCCTGGGGCACTACCGAGATGGGGGAGGGGGCAGAAGAGTTCCTGTGACTCCCAGGCTGGCTGGCTCAGCATCACAGCTGTGACTGGCGAGACCCTGCCCCAACAAGCTGGACAGTGAGGAAGGACACACAGATGGTCCTCTGACCTCCATTTGCATGTCATGGCACTCACACACACTTGTGTTTATTAAGTATTTTTCTGACTGACAAACCTCTCCACTAACACAGTAATTCCAATCAAACCAAATCAGACTGAATTAGAAGATGCCCAGCTTTAATAGGCGCCAGCGGTCCTGGGAGGCCCCTGAAAAAGCACAGAGTTGGGGAGGAGAACCAGAACAACCACCAGAGAGAGAGAAAAGGAAAGACACGAGTTTATTCTCTGGGGGCCAGTTTAAATAGCCTGTGGGAGTGGTCTTGACCCTCCCTGGGGAGGGGTCACTGTTTGGTGGGCTTTCTTGGAAGTAGAGTTTGGACTGAGGCAACTTCCAGGGGAGGGAGCTTGAAATGGAATTTTCCACCCAACATTTATTTTTTTTAAAAAAAATATTTATTTATTATGTATACAATATTCTGTCTGCATGTATGCCTGCAGGCCTGAAGAGGGCACCAGGCCTTATCACAGATGGTTGTGAGCCACCTTGTGGTTGCTGGGAACTGAACTCAGGACCTCTGAAGAGCAGGCATTGCTCTTAACTGCTGAGCCATCTCTCCAGCCCCTGCCCAACATTTCAAAAATGGATGCCAGGGGGCTGGGGAGAAGCCCCCAACTAAATATCCCAGACTCTTTGTATAAAGGGTACCAGGGAGGTGAGGTGATGCTTCCGATCCAAGCGCAGGTAACTACAATCATGCTTTGTGTGTGTGTCCATGTGTGTTCACACATATAGAGGCTAGAGGTTGATTTCAAATGTCTTCCTTCACTCTACACCTTTTAAAGATTTATTTTTATTATTTTAAGTTATGTGTCTGTGTGGGTGCCTGTGGAAGCCAGAGAGCATTGGATTCCCTGAAGCTGGAGCTACAGGTGGTTGGGAACCACCAACCTGGGTGCTGGGAACTGAACCCACGCCCTCCGCAAGAGAACTACCTGCTCTTAAGCACTGTGCCATCTCTCTAGCTCTCCCCAACTTAGTTTTTCAAGACAAGAACTCTCACTAAACCTGCTGATAGGCTGCTTGGCCAGGTCACTTTTGAGATCCTCCTGGCTCCATCTCTTCAGCCTCTGGATTACAGGTGCTCATGCTCCCAGATGTGGTTTCTTACATGGGCTCTAGAATATAGGCGTGTGCTACCTCCTATATATAGCTGCCCAATGCCTACTTGAGAAAAAAAAATACTTTGGTTTTGTTTTGTGTTTGTTCTTTGTAGTGTATGTGCACATGTGTAGAATGCGTATGATCTTGTGTGCAGAGGTCAAAAGAGAACATTGGGTTCCTGCTCTAATCACGTCTTCTCTTGAGACAAGATATTTAACAAAATTGAAGCTAGACCTATAGTCAGCAAACCCTAGAGATCCTCCATCCTGAGTTCCCGACAGCTCTGGACTCAGACATATGTACAGCCATAGCTGACTTTTCACATGGGGTGCTGGAGATTTGAACTCAAGTCCAAATGCTTGCAAAAGTCTGTGTCCAATATGTGCCTTGAGAGGAAGTTTGTGGGTGACCTCAAGATGTAAGTTCTAGTCAAATGGGTGACACCAGCTCTGATACAGCATCCTCACTGGGGAGGCGGTGGGGAATGGAGTGATTTAAAGGGACATCAGCAGCAGTGGGGGCTTCCAAGCCAGAGAGATGCTGAGTGGGATGTGGAAGTGCGTTTCCCTTTCCATCTGATATCCCAGGTGGGTGGAGATGGGTCTCTACCTCTGCCGTGCTTGGGAGGAACAACGGCTTATGTGGAAATGTGAGTCTCTACCCTGTAAACTAATGAAATCACCAACAACACAGAGAGCCTGGCCCCACCCAATAGTTTTTGTTCTGTTTTAATGAAAGTATAAGCTCAAATAGACCCCATGTCAGAAAAACAGCCACCTAGTCCAATGAACAATTTCTGGAAAGTGGATCAGGAAACCACATACCCTCAATCAGTCCTGTTCCTCATGAGATGAAGGAAAGATGAAAATATTACAAGATAGGCTAAGCCTTGAGGACTTGGAGCAACATTGAAACCTAGAGGTTCTTTTGCTGGATTGGAATTTTTTTTTTTTTTCGAGACAGGGTTTCTCTGTGGTTTTGGAGCCTGTCCTGGAACTAGCTCTTGTAGACCAGGCTGGTCTCGAACTCACAGAGATCCGCCTGCCTCTGCCTCCCAAGTGCTGGGATTAAAGGCGTGTGCCACCACCGCCCGGCTGGATTGGAATTTTATTTTGAGACAGGGTCATGTAGCCCAGGCTATCCTCAAACTTGCTATGTAGCTGAGGTTGATCTTGAAATACTTGATTCTTCTGCCTCCATCTCCCAAGTGCTGGGTTCCTGTCAGGCAGCACTATACCTACTACACAGTGTGGGGAGAGTACCCTGGCAGGGCTTTGCGCATGGGAGGTGAGCATGCTAACCAGCTGAGCCCCAGCCCTAGCTCCTGAGCTGGAATTTTAAGTTGCTTGAAGAGTCCGCTGTACCTTTCAGCAAAACTGGTTATGTTGAATTTATGAGGAACTGAAAGTCTCATTGGCTGCCTTTCCAATTACACATTTGGAAAAGTGAAATACAAACCAGGGTTCCCTTTCTAATACCTGAAACTCCAAAGGCAATTAAAAAATGTCTGGGTAGGTGAGATGGCTCAGCAGGTAGAAGGTGCTTGCTACCAAGTCTGACAATCTGAGTTCAATCCCCAGAACCTACATGGGGAAAGGATAAACTAACTCTTGAAAATTTATCCTCTGACCTCTGCTGTGCTACATGCATGTCCACATACATACACACACATACATATATACATACATACACATACATACATACACATATACACACACGCACAATAGATGAATATAAAAAAGACCTACCAGGACCTGGACACAACCACTATACTCTACTCTGACCTCAGAAGAAATAGAGACGTGTGATGTTCTTTGTTAGGCGGTAGAATTCTAACATAGATCTCATACATATTAAGCATGCATTCTATGGCTAAGTTACGTACCCAGCCTGAAATGTGACACTGATGACTATTTTAGCCTCTCTGAATCAAGAGATCCCTGGCATTCGTTCTGAATGGGACAATTTTTAGGCGGCAGCCAACAGTTTGTGGCTGTGACATGAGGACACCTGTTGGCCAAGGTTCTCAGGGTCTTACTCAACAGCCTCAGGCTAGCCTAGAACTCACTATCCATCGCAGGATAGCCTCAAATTTGAAGCAATCCTCTTGTCCCAGACTCCAAGTGCTAAGATTAAGGCATGAGCCACCACATCTAGGTTGGTTTTGTTTCTGCGGTGCAAAGTACGGATCCAAGGCCTCCTCACACATGCTAGGCTAGCACTCTATGGACCCCAGTCTGGAGACTGTATTTTACAGAAGCATCTTGGTGGGGTTTTTATAAGGCTAAATATGATTAGCAACTGGACATAAAGGATCATGTGCTCAGGTCTTTGAGAGACTATTTCCTAGACATCCCAGCATGTAGTCAGCAACTGTGATTTTAAGGCACATGCCAAGAGGCTGAGAGGGTCTGGGGCTGAGGATTTGGCTTGGTTGGTGTAGGGACATAGCCCCACCCATTGGGGGCATGTTCGCCTCGGGCTAATGTTTACGGATAAATCTGCCGGGCGTGAGCCCAGCAGCCCTTTTTTCTTTGCTCCGCTTTTCCGGTACACCGCGGGAACCTGTGGTCCTGTAAGTTTATTTCCTTATTAAAGCTGTATATATCTATATAATCTGTCTACATTCATTTGCGCCGCCACATTTGGCGCCCAACGTGGGGCTATTTTGCCCCCGACCCGGCACAGGGGGGGCACAAGCTCCACCTTTCCCGGCTAGTTGCCTGAGCTCAGGAAGGCGATTTACAGCGCGCTCCCTGCTCGCTTTCCCTTCCCCCACTCCAGGCCACTACAGTCGCAGAGCAGCGACCCCCCACAGAGCAGTTAATAGCTCCCTGCTTCTTCCAAACCCTCACTGCCTGATTTAAGTGAAGCACCCGCGGTTTTGAAGTAAAAGCCACCAACCCCTTCCCTTAACAGGCAGTACAATAATTTTTGTTTTGAGTTAATTGTTTCAGACCGGCTCTGGCTTAGACCACGTGGACTCAGGTGCATTTCTTTAGCCACCACTGGCAGGAAAACTTCATTACAGGTACATAATTTTCTTTTATAAATAAAAAAAAGTCTAAAAACATTACCATTCAAGACTTTAACAGCCTTTTCAGTTGTACCATATGGGAGATTTTACAAAAAGTGTCTATCAGCCCACAGATATGGATCTTTCTGGGATTCGTAGTTTTCCTTGGTACTGTATGGTTTGATAATAGAAATATGATAAAGTCTTTACGAGACAAGGTTAAACGCTTAAAAACAATTGAGAATGACAACAATCTTCTCAAAAATCAGTTTAAAGTTCTCCAGGCAGAGAACAAATCTTTGTTTAACACAACTCGACAAACGAGACTTTGGGTGATTGCCCAGGTAGTCAGTTGTCTCTGTCAATTGTTTCACATTTTGGATATCTCTCGATTGTTAAATGATATTTATTCCCTTCTCAGATCTTTGACGGAGTTAAAGATTATATAATTATAGTTACTCTCTATGTTATTTAGACTCCTTGAGATAGAATGTTTACCAAAAGTTTTGTTCTCAATATTGTTTGTTATATTTATTATTTGTTATTATTGTATATAGTTGTATTTGGTTTGGTTCTATCTTATTTAGACAAAAGGGGGAGATGTAGGGACATAGCCCCACCCATTGGGGGCGTGTTCGCCTCGGGCTAATGTTTACGGATAAATCTGCCGGGCGTGAGCCCAGCAGCCCTTTTTTCTTTGCTCCGCTTTTCCGGTACACCGCGGGAACCTGTGGTCCTGTAAGTTTATTTCCTTATTAAAGCTGTATATATCTATATAATCTGTCTACATTCATTTGCGCCGCCACAGGTTGGCAATGTACTTGGTTAGCAAACACTGGGCTCTGGCTTCCATCCCTAGCATTGCACAAAACCAGGTATGATGGTGCATGCATATAATCCCAGGACTCAGGAGGTGGAGGCAGGAGGATCATCAGGATCATCCTTGACCACAGTTTGAAGTCAACTTGGAATACCTGAGGCACTGCCTCAAAAGAGGTTGTTGTTTCTTCCATCAAGAGCATGTGAGTAGATACCAGCTAGAATGGTGACTCCCAAGACTCCAGGAAGCATGAGACTACTGAAACCATTTCCATGAGGGAGTCTCCAGAGGACCTAACGGGAGAGCAAAGAACTGTTTGAAGGAGTTGGTTCTATCCTTCCACCATGTGGGTCTGAGGAACTGAAGTGAGGCTGAGCCATCCTGTCGGCCCTGCGTTTGTATGACTTTAGGGAGTGTCCAATGCACGTCTTTAGAAGAAGTCGCCAATGTGTTATCATACTTGTATTCCTGGATAAAACTGGATGAAGTCAGGATTCTGTCTGCAAGATTATCTGTAACAAGACTCAAACTGAGGTATTCACAGTGGTTTGGAAAAAGTGTGTTATATTTTCCTGGACATGAAGGCAAACTGGGCAAACTGCAGCTGAGAAACCATTGAGAAAGACACTAAACAGAGTGCCCATCCAAATCCGTGCTAGCAAAATATGTACAGGTTGATTACAATCTGTATTTTAATAAAATTAGGTATTGGGTACAGAGACTGTAATCATAGTATGACACCATAACATTAAGACTGTAGTAACTTATTATGAAGTTACTACATATAGTCTACTTTTAAATTGTTGGCTTTGTTTTTTTCTTGTTTTTGTTTTTTGTTGTTGTTTTGATTTTGAGACACGATTTTATAATGTGGCCAGGCTAGCCTAGAACCAGATATGTAGACTAACTAGGCTGGCCTCAAATTCAGAAATCCGCCTGTGTTTGCCTCCCAAATGCTGGGATTAAGGAAGTGGGGCACTACCGGCTGGTGACTATATCCCAAGATGTGAGTCAGCCTTTCTCACTTTAAGGTTGGGTCTTTCAGGCACTTTGTCAGAACAGGGAGAAAGTAACAAATACATTCAAATGGTTATTATTATTATTATTATTATTATTATTATTATTATTATTATTATTCAATGTAAATAACAAACCCTTCTCAAGTTCTTCCCCTCTTCCTGTATGTTGACAGAACTGACCAGTCTCCATTAAAACTACTTCTCTCCGTGAACTGTTACCTTGGGGTAACATGCTTGCTTTGATGTCACTGTTTCGGAATCACCACATGGAAGCAGGTATTAGTGGTATACACCTTTAATACCAGCATTAGCAAGGTTGAGAGTGGGATCGAGGCTAGCCTGGGCTATCAAAGACTCTGATTCGGAAAGAAAAATAAATAGGGTGACCTGATTGCCAGAAATGGCCTTCCTACCCCGTGCTCACCTGAAAGCATCAAAATCGCCAGGACCCTGCAGGACCCTGCAGCCTCAAGACTTAAGGTGAGACTCAACTAAATGTATGTTGACAGGTGATTTTTTTTTCTTCTGGAATAAAAAGAAACCAGAAAGGTTTTCTAGGGACTTTTGAAGAGGGTAAGACACGAAACCAGGCTCGAGTCTTGCGTAGTGGCTATTTCTTGTAATTCCAGCACGTCGAAAGTTGGGTCAGGAGGGTAGGAGTTCGAAACCACTCTGTACTATATTGAGACATTGTTTCAAAAAGAAAAAAAAATGCAAAAAGCACCAGGGGACGCAGCGTAACAAACCGGGATGGCGGCGGAAGAGAAGGCTGCATTATGGTGTCACTTCCGGAACAGCCTCCGGCGGGGCACGCAAACTCGGGCTCAGCAGCAGTGAACCAGCTGAGACCAGTACACAGCTCCCTGCAGCTACCACCGAACTGGTACCCGCCCTTAGCACCGATTTTAGACTGAGCCAGGACGGCGGGGGCGGGGCCTCCTTCCTGGAGGCGGGGCCTCCTTTCAGGGCAGCGTCCTTACCTGGGGCGGTACCTCCTACCCGGGGGCGGGGCTAACTACTCTTGGGGCGGGGGCCACCTACTTGTGGAGGCGGGGTCGCTGTCCGGGCTACTTGTCCTCTGCCTAGGGGCGAGGCCGCTTGTTCTAACCAATCCAGAGGCCGGGGGTTCTACTCTGGGGCGGGTCCTACGTACTCGTTCGGTCTGGAGGTGGTGCCGGATCGGGTTCGCGGAATGCACCGCGGGATAGACCTGAAGAGCAAGGTTTCACGTGGGGACTTGTCCTGCGGGATGCTCAGGAAAACCTTGCTGCGTGCCTACCGTCACCAGCAGAGCAGAGCAGCCTACACAAACTGGTGTCGAGTCACGTACTGGGAATTTTAGGACTGAATGCACTAGGGCGCAGAAGCTGAGGACGGGAGAGCTGAACAGGACAGACCTCCAGACTAGAACGTAGGGATTCTAGTAACCAGGGTGTGGCTCGTTTGTTGTCCCTCTGTGTATCAAATGTGAAGTCCTGGATTCTAACCACAGCATAGCAAGGGACAAACAAAACAAAAACAAAAACAAAAAAACCAACTTAGGGGCCTGGAGAGATAGCTCAGCAGTACTAGCTGCTCTTCTAGAGATCCTGAGTTCAATTCCCAGCTGTTACGAGCTGGGGGACTTCAGCTCCAGGTTCTTTTCGAGTAATATCTATGAGGACTCTGTGCCCTTCTCCCCAGAGAGTGATGAGTAACCAGACCAAGCAAGAGAATTGTTTTTAGGTTGATTCTTTACAAGCAACTTCATTATCCAATACATCAATGGGGTTTACAATCTTAATAGGCATGGGGGATTGATGATGGGCAACACACAGGCAATTCAATATCACAATAATTAATCCTACTGAACCTAATACATAAAACCAATTCCTAACTTTAATCTAACTTATCACTTATCTATAAAATACTTCTTAACCTTAATACAACTTATCCATTACTTATCTATAACCTTAATACAACTTATCCATTACTTATCTATAACCTTAATACAACTTATCCATTACTTATCTATAAAACACTCCTTAACCTTAACTTATCGATTAATTATCTATAAAACGCTTCTTAACCTTAACTTATCCATTAATATTTCCTAATCTTATCAATTATCCATAAAATATCTCTTAACATTTCACACACTAAACATATGTATTAACACATCTATGCTCTTCTCTTAACCTCTCATACACACATAAAATAGCATCATATGACCTGGTATTCCCTGGCTTAAAAAGGACTTTTTGAATTTCTTCAGGCTGGGCTCTTGTCCGCGCTGGAGGCTGGGTAGCGAAGATCGACTCTTGACCCCGTAGTCTGCGCTCGGGAGATAAGGTTCTGATGTTCCAGGCTGGTATCTGGTAGGGCCTTGGACTCGGCTATTCGGGTGACCAAGTCTCGGGAGACAAGGCTTTTAGTTCTCTACTCTCGAAGATGAGGCTTTGCTCTCGGGATGGCAAAGCGTTCTGTCTGCCCAGAAGACGAGGCTTTGCTCTCGGGATGGCAAAGCGTTCTGAAAGGCAGAGTATCTAGTCTGTTCTCGGGAGACAGACCTTCAATGTCCACTCTCAGGGAATGAGGATTTGCATTCAGGATGCAAGGCGTTAAATATCTGTTTTCGGGAGACGAAGCTCTGTACTCGGGAGACAGAGCATTAAATGTTTAGGCAAGGCGTTTAATATTTCTGCCTTTCAGGAGGCAGGCTAGGAGGAGCTCTCTTTCCACGGAGGCCTGGTGCCAGAGCCATTGTGAGAAGTGAGATAACCGTCCTGCTTCAGCCACCTCTTTTAAGTCAGTTTGAAATTGCCCCTCGTTTGATCCTTCTGATAACCAGATGTCCTAGGTTATCAGTATCGATTGGCCACAAAAGGGTGGGGATCCCTCTTGTGTGGCAAGATTATTTCATTACCACGGTTGCTGGGTGCAGCCCCCACATCTGGCAGGGCCAGATGGGTGTGGCAGCCTTCAAGCGGGCAAATGTTCTCTTAATATTTCACCTTAGTAATTTTCCATACCACACACAAGAAGAAATGCTTTTACATTACACCAAGTTACATTCATTCTTATTCTATAAATTTCCTGCTCTATCTACACTACAGATTCCCCTTTATTTATTCATTCAGAGGAATCTGCTTCCATGCTCATTACACCAGCAACCACATGGCACCATAATGAGATACGGCGCCCTCTTCTGGCCTGAAGACATACATAGAGGCAGGATATTGTGTACATAATAAATAAATGAAGTCTTTAAAAAAAAACTTAAAAAGACTTAGAATTACTGTGATGTAGGAAGGATCCCACAGAGAAATCTATTCCTTGCTTGCTGTCTTTTTTTCTTTTTCTTTTTTTTTTTTTTTGGTGATGGAGATCAAACGTAGGACCACCTTGGACCTGATATCAATCCTTAGGACCTATGTAAAACAAAATGCCGGTTGTGGTGAACATTTGTAACCCCAGTGCAAGAGAGGGAAGAGGAGGAATCCCGGGGACTTAATGGCCAGCCATTTTAGTCCACTTGTTGTGTTCCAGGCCAGTAAGAATTGTAAACATGAATCCAACCCCTTGTGATTTTTTTTTAATTCTTTGGAGGTTGAGCTCTGCTGGAGGTCCAGTGAGAGCCTGAAAATGTAGCCCAGGTCCCAGCTTCTTGGTTTACTTGAAGTCAGTCATTGAGTGCATTTGGGTAGGGAATGCTGGAGTGTGTGTTTGCATGTGTGTGTGAAGGGTTGGAGAGGACATTTGGGTCGGGAACACTGGAGTGTGTGTTTGCACGAGTGTGTGAAGGGTTGGAGAGGACATTTGGGTCGGGAACGCTGGAGTGTGTGTTTGCACGAGTGTGTGAAGGGTTGGAGAGGACATTTGGGTCGGGAACGCTGGAGTGTGTGTTTGCACGTGTGTGTGAAGGGTTGGAGAGGACATTTGGGTCGGGAACGCTGGAGTGTGTGTTTGCACGTGTGTGTGAAGGGTTGGAGAGGACATTTGGGGCGGGAACGCTGGAGTGTGTGTTTGCATGTGTGTGTGAAGGGTTGGAGAGGACATTTGGGGCGGGAACGCTGGAGTGTGTGTTTGCACGTGTGTGTGAAGGGTTGGAGAGGACATCTTGCAGGAGTCAATTCTCTCCTTTCACCATGCGGACTCCAGGAGCTTAACTAGGTCACAGGGCTTGGCAGCAGAAACATCTCGCTGGCCACCATTGTGGGTATTTTGTTTCTTAATTTGGAAAAACGATTTGATTTTTTATTTTTTTCAAAATTTGTGCATGTGTATCTTATGCCCAAATCTGCGAAGTCCCCCAAAAGCCAACAAGGAGACTGAGTCCCGTATGTAAAAGCAAAGAGCCTTTATTTTATGCATGTTTGCAAACTCGGTCTCTCCACATGTCCAACGTATTGGAATAAACAGAGCGCCCAGAGCTCAGTTAGATTAGGGTTTATATAGTAGTAAAGGTGGGGGTGAGGGGTTTCTGAGGTTTAGGACCCCTGCTTGGCTGACATTTGTCTAGGGGTGTTCTGGTGAGTGTGTGCTGGCAGGTGATCCTATCTACAGTGGTTGGAGCCTTAGGCATTTCCTTTGGTTGGTCTGTTCTTGGGTGGCTCAGGTAATCTCAGTTTGTGGTTCTTCCTGCAACCAAGTATTGCTTCAGGGTAAACTACTGATTTCCCTCAGGCCTCTATTAAACCTGTTGATGGCTGAGTCCTACACTGGCAGGTGATAATGATTGGAAGTAAAGAGCTTCCTTTGGGTGATCTGTTCATATTTAGCTTATCACGGCTAGCTCCTACAGTGTACAGCTTAAGGAATAAAATTCATTATCATCACGAGGAATGGAATCGGAGTATGGGAGGTGCATACTGGTGATGCTAGCACCCTGGAGAGAGAGGTGGTAGGACAAGAATTCAAGGCCATTCTCTACTACATAGCAGTTGAGATCAAACTGGACTTTATGAGACCCTATTCAGAGAGAGAGAGAGACAGAGAGAGACAGAGAGAGAGAGACAGAGGACAGCTAGGATGTAGCAGAGCGATACTTGCCTTGTATGTATAATGAAGTGGCCTTAGACTCTATCACCAAACAGCAAAGAGAACTGTAAGAGGGAGTCCAGTCACAAGGCAAGGTAGGGTAGAGGAGTAGAAGCAGGAGGTAAGAGCTGAGCATAACTTCATACTCCCAGCAGTCAATCCCAACTCCTGAGAACCAGTTTAGGGTGGACCAGGACTGGGTTTATAGCCCACTTCCAAGCTTTGATCTTCCACAGTAGCTGGAGCATGGACCATGTTAGTCCCACCAACCCCAAACCTTCAGGGACTAGACTTTAGGCAGAGTGGAGGAAAAGAGGACAGAGTAGCCCAAGGTTTTCACGAAAAAAGACTAAAGCCAGTAAAATTTCCTGCATTGGCAAGATTGCTCAGTGCTTGCTGTCAAACCTGACAGCCTGCTGGGTGGTGGTGGTGCACTCCTTTAATCCCAGCACTCAGGAGGCAGAGGCAGGAGGATCTCTGTGAGTTAAGAGGCCAGCATGGTCTACATAACTAGACATAGTTCCAGGACAGGTTACAAAAACTATAGAGAAACCCTGTCTTGAAAAACCAACCAACCAACCAACCAACCAACCAACCAACCAACCAACCAACCATACAAACAAACAAACAAAATACAAAAACAGAAACAACAACAACAAAAAAAAAACGGGCAGCCTGAACTGTATCCCCTGCATGCTGGAGGGACAGAACCAACTCCTAGAAGTTTCCCTGTGACCTCCACAGATGTCCCCCTTCATAAGTAAATACATTTAATTCAAAAACTTTGAATGGACTGTAGAAATAGCTCAGGGTTAAAAACTCTTACGGGGGACTTAAATTCAGTATTCTAACACTCATGTAGAAGCAGCTCAAAATTGGAGCTCCGGCTCTAGAGGGATCCTATGGCCTCCACTGGCTCTGCATTCACACACACACACTCACATACAGACACTGAATAGTTTAAAAATAGAATGTATTTTAAAATTCCTGGAAAGGAGTGGTCTCCAGCCTTTGCCTCCACAAGGCAGCAGGCTCCTCTGGCAGGATGGGCCGCTGAGGGAGCTGTCAACATCAGTGTAAAGTCAAGGTACCTGCTTTGCCAGGATGACCCCTAGACAAGGCCCTCCAAAGCTGGGTGCTTCTTTGTTGGAAACATCTATACTCTTTTTTTTAGTATTTATTTATTTATTATGTATACAATATTCTGTCTGTGTGTATGCCTGCAGGCCAGAAGAGGTCACCAGATCCCTTTACAGATGGTTGTGAGCCACCATGTGGTTGCTGGGAATTGAACTCAGGACCTCTAGAAGAGCAGGTAATGCTCTTAACCTCTGAGCCATCTCTCCAGCCCCACATCTATACTCTTAATGAAAAGGCAGTTCCACTGTAAGGGAAAGGGGTTGGAAGGACTTCCTGGCTCGAGTCAGATGTCTTGGACGAAAGCCCAGAGGGACTCACTTTTAGAGTTTTGATTTGTTTTGTTGGGTTTGTGGTTTTGTTTGTTTCTTGAGACAGGGTCTCACTATGTAGCTCTGGCTGTCCTGGAACTCACTCTGTAGACTAGCTGGTCTCAAACTCACAACAATATGCTTATCTCTGTCTCCCCAGTGCTGGTATTAAAGGTGTCTGCTACCCCAGTTAAATTGTTAAAAATTTTATTATTTCATGTGTATAAGTGTTCTGCCTACATGTGTGCACCACGTGTGTGCTTCATGCCTGTGGAGGTCAGAAAAGGACATCAGATCCTTTAGGACTGGAATTACATATAGCTATGAGCTTCCCACCATGAGGACACTGGAAATTAAACTTAGCCTCTCTGAAAGACCTACAAGTGCTCTTGACTGCTCAGACAACTCTCCATTGTCTGGATATCATCTTCTGGGTCTCAGTGGAGTGGTGTGGAAAGTCCTTCTAAATATGTGTTGCTTTTATTGGTTAATAAAGAAGCTGCTTTTGGCCAATGGCTTAACAGAATATAGCCAGGCTAGAAAAGATATGTCGAGTAGGCAGAGTCAGTGAGAAGCCATGTAGCCACCTCCAGAGACAGACACCTCCGCTGGCTGGAGCCTGCTGAAACTTTGATGGTAGTCCACGACCTGTGGTGATGTACAGATTAATGGAGATTGGTTAGTTTAGGATGTAAGAGCTAGTCAACAAGAAGCTAGAGCTAATAGGCCAAGAAGTGATTTAATTAATACAGTTTCTTTGTGGTTATTTTGAGTCTCAGCAGGTGGGAAGAAATGAGAAGCTTCACCCAACAGTGGAGGACACTGTCAGCCTGCCCAGACTCTGGTCCAGACCTAGGAAAGTTCAACTGGGATTCAGAAACTGAGGGGCTGCTTCTAGGGGCAAGCTGTGTGACCTGGCTTCCAGAGACTGGGTCAGTGAATTCCTCTGTATTCACACAGACTCTATACATCCCATCTGTGTTCAGTGGGATGGACTTAGACAAAGCCATACCTACGACACAGGTGCATGCAATATCATGGATGACTCGTATAAACACATCACATAAGAAATCAGTTGTAAAAATGCATATTTACTATGATTATTTTGAGATGGGGGTCTCACTGTGTTGTCCAGGCTGGCTTCAAATGGATCATTTGCCATCCGAGTATCAGTGACCATAGGTGTGTACCACCATGCCTAGATTATATTGTCTGTGTGATCATTTCTAAAAGTAGGATAAGGTCTGTTGAGACAACTCAGCAGGAAAGCTGCTTGCCCTCAAGCCGGTTAGCCTGTGTGTGAGCCCCAGGACCCATGTAGTGGGAAGAAGGAAGTTTCCCTCTGTCTCCACACACAAGCTGTGGCGATCATTCACACCACACATGCATATACATACGTAAACAAACAAATAAATAAATAAAGTAACAACATTTCTCTATGTTCTTCTGGTGCCCATTTACAGTTTATAAATTGGTTGGTTCACATATTACAGTAGTAGCTCCATCAAAAACAGGTTGAGCAATAACACTCAAACAACAAAAGCCCTATGGGGCCACTGGCCCTAGCCAGGAAATCAGGCCTGCCTGCGGTAGGCAGAGAGGGAAGGGCACCACAGCAGGCTAGCGTTATTGCAAGCCATGACGAAGGGAGAAGACCATGCCAGCAAGTGTCAAATGCTCCTCTCCCACAGAAGAAGTCTGCTTTTCGTTTCCTAGTGCCTCTGAGTTGGCTGTAAAAGGGTCCAAGGTCTTCGCAGACCAGTTCAGCAATGCTCTTCCAGGACTTGGGCGGTCCTTTCTCCAAACAGAATCCTGCACCAACAGGCAGGAAACCATTGTTTCACCATCACCCAGATGTCCCCTCTGACTGACTGATGTGCTGCAGCCCCAGATCAAGGACTAGAGGTGGCAATGGTGCTGCAGATAACTGTGACCTGCTAACTGTGGTTCATAATAGATGTGATCAGTGCCTGGAAGGCGCCAAGCTTCCTTGATGGCTTAGCCGTGGCCAGGGCAGTCCGCTGGTCAGCAAATTAATTTTCTTCTTCTTTTTTATAAACTAGGGGAAAATGGTTCCGGGGCTGGAGAAATGGCTCAGCGCTTAAGAGTGCGTCTGCTCTTCCAGAGGACTTCAGTTCGTCTCCGGCACCCATGTCAAGTGGCTCACAATGCCCCGTCACTACAGCTCCAGGGGCTCTGAGCCTCTTGCCTGCAAGGACACTGAACTCAAGGCATATTCCCTTAAACACATAGAGATAATTTTTAAAAATCTAAAAATTAGAATTGTCCTTCCAGAATATCAGTTAGGCGTTTTTTTTTTTTTTTTTTTTTTTTTTAAGAATAATTTTTGCTTGGGAAAAACAAAGTATAATTTTTCCCTATCTGGTTTAAGAAAAGTGTTCACAAAATGCATACGTCAGCTATTTTGGGAGAATCTATAAAGCAGACAGGGAAAGATCAGATTTTGAAGCAATGCCCTGAAAAAAAATTTAAAGCATGAAAACTGCTGGGAAGAGCTTTTGGTGGGTAAAGGGCCTGCAGCACAGGGGTGAGGACCTGAGCTGAGACCCCAAAACCCATGCAAAACAGCATTCAGAGGAGGATCTGTCCTCCCGGGGTCACCACGAAATGGAGGGTGGAGACAGGAGACTCCAGAAGCTTGCGGTCTGGCAGTTTGAATTGGAAATAAATAAGATCCTGTCTCAAAGCGGAAGGTGAGGACCAATGCCTGAGGTTGTAGACTTACTATATGAGTGCAGCTTTACCTGTGCCATAGGAACACACACTGCGTGTACACACACTCACACACCATACCACACCACATACCATATACACCACATACGCATGTGTACAAAGATTTTGAAAAAGGAACAAAAATAAATACAAAGGAAAAAGAAAAGTGAGCAGAATGTTCTTACCTGTAATATTCAGGTTGCCAAGGCAAGAGAATTGCCATGACCTCCAGGACAGCCTGGACTACAGAACGAGACTTTATTGCCCCATCCCCACCCTCACAACGAAATAAAGGAAAACAACAACAACAACAACAAAAGGGATGGAAGATGGTCCCGCAGTTAGGAACACTGGCTGCTCTTCAAGAGGATCCATTTGATTCTCAGCATCCACATGGTTTCTTACAACTGTCTGTAATTCCAAGTCCAGGGGATACAATGGCTTTTTCTGGCCTCCTTGGATACCAGACAGGAAGGTGGTACACACACATATATGCAGGCAAAACACCCATACACATAAATAATAAAAAAAATTGGTGCTCCACAACATTATTCTTAGTACTCAGGAGACAGAGGCAGTCAGATTTCACTGAGTTCAAAGCCAGCCTACTCTACATAGTAAATTCCAGGGTGATATAGTGAGAACCTGTCACACTCACACACACACACACACACACACTTAAAACCAGAACAAAGACAAAAAAAAAAGCAATTTTAAACCCACAAAAATAAAAAATAAACAAGGGCAGACAGGCAGGCGTAATCTCAGCACTCAGAAGACGGGCAACAGGAATGCTTTTGAGGCCATCCTAGATTACATAGTAGTGTTGTAATTAATATAGTCTCTGTATGATTATTTGGGTCTGGGCAACTGGGAAATAAATGAGCAGTCTTCACTTACAAAATGCACAACTATATCCACATAAAATCTAGGAGAGCTTGGGAAGTTGTTCTAGGCACAAAAAAAAAACCCAAACCAAACAAACAAACAACAACAACAAAAAAAAACCAGAGTTAAGCATGGCTTAAGAGTTAATCAGTATTTTCTCAGGTGGGCTCAGTTTGCTAGAGGTAAGTGTGTCTCATTTAAAAGAGGCTTTCCTGACTCAGCTTTAGCTGCAAAAACTTTGCAGTTCTTTTAAGAGGTCGCCACCAAACACTTAAATGGTGTTTATAAAGTGCACAACAGCATGCTTCTTGGTGGTGGCAGGGACCTTGAAACTTCATAGAGTTGTGAAAATAACATGGCTCCCACCGGTACCTCTGCCATGAAGCTAGACTCTCAGAAAGCTAAGGAATGGGGTGGATCTAGCTGTCAAAGTCATGGCTTTAATCCTAGCCATATTGCTTAGCAAATTAAAGACTCATGTGATCAGAAGAGAGAGATACAGTAAAGATAGATTCAGACAATAAAAACCTTTTACAGTTAAAAAATATATGTAGGAGCTGGGCGGTGGTGGCACACGCCTTTAATCCCAGCACTCGGGAGGCAGAGGCAGGCGGATCTCTGTGAGTTCGAGGCTAGCCTGGTCTAGAAGAGCTAGTTCCAGGACAGGAACCAAAAGCTACAGAGAAACCCTGTCTCGAAAATCATATATATATATGTGTGTGTGTGTGTGTGTGTGTAAGCTTGGGAGAGGAAAAAAAAAGGATAAAATCCTTAAAAAACAAAAAAAGGAGCAGTTGGGTGTGGCAGCTCACACCTTTAATCCCAGGACTTGGGAGGCAGAGGTGAGCAGAACTCTGTGAGTTCAAGGACAGCCTAGTCTACCGAGTGAGTTCCTTCTCAAAAAAACCCAAAAATAAAAATAAAAGAAATAGGGTTTAAAATAAAGCCACGTAAAGATGGAAAATACACAGAAAATCTGGATACTGTATATTATTGTGTTCTCTTTGAATTGTTTAACGGCTGAGGAAGGAGCAACAGCTGCTAAAAGACATTTGATTATAAATGCTGCTGGATTAATTCAACATATATATTTTGAAAATGCCTTGACTTCAAAATTTAAATTAAAAGATATACTACTCTGGAGAAGAGGTTTTGCTTTTGTTTCCACAGGAAATGAGAGGCTGTGGATTCATTCTGGGTTAACAAAAATCAAGGAAGACCCCCTGAAGAATCTCTGATAGGAGCGGATTGCCCAGATAGAGAGTATATGCAGAGTCAGAGAGACTCCATGTAGCTACCAAAGGAGACAGATGCCGAAACTTTACACCAGAACTTTACCAGTAAGCCATAGCCTTGTGACAATACTCAGAATAATAGAAATGGGTTCATTTAAGATGTAAGAGTCAGTTAATAAGAAGCCTAAGCTAATAGGCCAACCAGTGTTGTAATTAATATAGTTTCTGTGTGATTATTTGGGTCTGGAAATGAATGAGCAGTCTCTGCTTACAAAACATAGTAACACCGTGTGTGTGTGAATGAAGCTACTGCCTCGAGGTTTCAGGCTGTAATCTCTGCATCTATTCTAATGGTCCATAGTCAGACCTGTTACATATTGCCAACTGGAACACACATATCTATCTCTCGTAAGAACCAGAGACAGAAACTAAGAACTGTGGCTTCAGGTCACCAAAGTCAAAACAAAACAAAAACCAAACAAACAACATTTTTAAAAATTTAAGATTTATTTTTTTTATGTATGTGTGTTTTGCCTGCATGTATGTCTGTGTACTATGTGGGTGCCTGGTGCATAGGAGGTCAGAAAGAGGGCATTAGAACCTCTGAAACTGGAGTTACAGATGGTTGTCAGCTGATATGTGGGTGCTGCAAATTGAACCCAAGTCCTCAGCAAGAGCAGCAAACACTCTTAACCACTGACATCTGTCCAGCCCACTTTCATTGAGTAAGTGTCAAATCTAGCAAACTGTGCTATCTGTAGCTTGATGATTTTAGAACAGACCCCCAGATGGTCACATAGTTAAATAACTTTTGTATTCAGGGGTCTAGAGAGACGCCTATATGGGTAAGCACTTTCTGTGCAAGCGTGAGGACCAGAGTTCAGATCTCCAACACCCGTGTAAAAGCCAGGTATGTGGCAGAGACAAGTGGATCCCGGAGACTCACTGCCCAGCCATGCTAGCCAGCTGGTGAGTTTCAGGTTTAGTAAGAGATCCTGTCTGGAAATACCAAACAAAACTACCACACCACAGGGGGAGCATTAGAGGAAAAGTCCATATCAACTCCTAGCCTTCATATGCCTGTGAATGTGCAAGCACACACATATGTGCTTGCATATAAACAACAAAAGTATAGCAAAAAGTCACTTACTGACTTTTATACTTCTACAACATAAATTCTAGCTAATGGTTACAAGTGGGAAATACGCCAGTTGACGAAACTGAAACAAAAGCAAAAACAAAGCAAAAGCAGACCTAATACTGGAGATAAAACTATAGGCACACCTGAGCGTCCCATGTGCCATCACCCTCTCCCTCCTTTATTTTTGGTCTCTGGTGTAGACCAGAATGACCTTGAAATCCTGCTTTGCCTCTCTCTACCCCCTCCCTGAGTACTAGGATACAGATGAACTCAACCATGCTCAGTGTGTTTGGTTCCAGGATGGAATCCAGGGCCCTGTGCATGCTATACAAGCACTCTAGCACCTGGGCCACACCCTGGCCCCCCAGATAAGATATTGCTAACATCCATGTCTCTACAGGAACGCAGATACAACACTGCACCAACAACATCCTTCGCCAAAGAATCTCATCTAACACACTCACAGAGGACATGGAGTTGTGAGGAGAGTCCTGGAGACTCAGAATACCAAAGGGGCAAGTTTATTTTACAACCTTATAAAGTTGGGTGACCGGCAAGAGAAAAGGCAAAAGTGACTACCATGCTAGTTTTATATAAAACTCCAGGTTTTTTTTTTAAATTATATTACTAATATTATTTCCCTCCCTGCCCCCTGAATTCCTCATTGGCTGAGTTCTTCGGTGAAATACAACCTTCCTGGTGTCTAGTATAGTTCACTCCCCCAAATACCCACTCTATTGGTTCAGGAGGAAAAGACTTATCTAATGAATATCCCAGGGCTCAAGAGTCCCTTTCTGATACATGGGCTCTGTCAGTTAGCAGACTGTAATTTTTCAACCTTAGGATGAACTGTGATAAGAGGATTCCAGCTGCCAGCCTCCTGAGTCTCTGTGGTTCTCTCATGAGCTCTAAACACACCTTCTACTGAAAACAGACCATAGTGATTTATTTTTGACACTAGGGAAGCACCTTAAAATTTAGCTACAAGTTAAAATCATTTCTATTAGTGGCTTTAAAAAGAGCTAAACAGCAGAGCAGGAGGGATGACTCAGCAGTGAAAAGCCCATCCTCCTCTTGCAGAGGACTTGGGTTCTGTGTCTAGTGCCCGCATCAGGCAGCTCACAGTCGCCAGTAATTCTAGCTCTGTTGGCAGGAGGCTGCTCATTTGTTTCCTGGACACCTAGACTCCCGAAATAATCCCACAGAAATGATATTATTTAAATCAGTGCTTGGTCAATCACTTAAGCGTATTCTAGCTTGCTTTTATATTCTAAATTAACTCACCTCCATTAATCTGTGCATCACTATGAGATCGTGGCCTACTGGCAAAGTTTTGGCAGACTCCAGCAGAGGAATCTGTCCCCAGCGGCATGGCTTCTCTCTGACTCTGCCTACTCTCTCTCTATATATTTATCTCTTTCAGTCTGGCTTTACTCTGTTAATCCATTGGCTGAAAGCAGCTTTTTAATTAACCAAGGGCAATAAAACATATTTATGGCATACATCACCTCCCACATCACAGGTCCAGGAAATCTAATACCCTCTTCTGACCTTCATGGGCTCCTAAACACATATGGACACACACACACACACCTGCAAACAAATAACAACAAAACCAAGCTAGGTATGGTAACATACTTGAATCCTACTACTTGGGACTTAGAAGCAGACACATCTCTGTGAGTTTGATGCCAGGCTGGTCTACATATCAAGTTCCAGACAAACCAGGGTTACATAGTGAAACACTGTTTCAAGAAGAAAAAAAAAGGAAGGAAGGAAGGAAGGAAGGAAGGAAGGAAGGAAGGAAGGAAGGAAAAAGAAAAGAAATAGAGACTGAGTCGGGAAAGATGGTTCAGTCGTTAAGAGCAGTGGCTTCATTTCCAGAGGGCCCAGGTTCAATTCCCAGTTCCTACATGGCAGATCTCAGCTCTCTATAACTCCTGTTCCAGGGGATCTGACATGCTAACAAGGACATATATGCAGGCAAAATACCAGTGCACATAAAAGAATATATATAAGGCATGCATTTTTTTGAAAAAGAAAAAAAAGTAGAGACTGGAGAGAGATCTCAGTGGTTAAAAGCATGTACTGATCTTGCAGAGATCCAAGCGTGGCATATCATACAGCTAGTACGGCCTGTAACTTCAGGGTATTCAATGCCTCTGGTCTTTATGGGCACCTGCACTTCCAGGAACAGATACACACAAAATATTATAATAGTATAACAAATAATAATAAACACATTTTTAAAATAAATAATGAAATAAATCTAAAAAGCAAAAACATAAATGGAGCCAAATCTGGCCTCCAAGAAACATTTCTCAATTCCTTGACATGACTCTTTTGTTAGAGGAGGTCACACCTAACTCACGCTCTTTTCTACCTGGAAATCCCCTTGGGGCCAAGTTAGGGACTAATATAAGAGTTTGTAGATTGTGCAAATGGAATTAGCTAGGCTGTCATCAATAAAGGTCCCATAAACAACACACCAGGCCAGGTTTCAGGTAAGTGTCTTAAGGCCTGGGTTCCCAGGCTGACTAATAGACCAAGCTTTGTTTTTCTGTTGTTAGGACCTATTAGATCATTGCCCGAAGCACTTTGGAGAACCAAAACTTTGGGAATCTCTTGTCTTACAGAAACCCAAACTATGAATTGAAATAATGTGTTACCATATGGACCAAACCACATGGCTGGCCCTGCCAGGATATTCCTTATTCCTTTCAGAGTTACAGATGGTTCTGTTAGTCATGAAGTTACCATTTTTTCTTTTCTCTGTTCTAATCTTTATTTCTTGTTCCTGTGTAATGTACATGCACTTGTGTATGCATTTACCTGTGTCTAAGAATGTGTGTGTGTGTGTAGTGTGTATATGGGTAGGTGTGTGTATATGGTGTGTAGGCATGTATATGTAGAATTATGTATTCATGTAGAGGTGTGTGTGTGTGTGTGTCTGTGTCTGTGTGTGTGTGTAGGCTAGAGGTTGATGTTACGAGTCTTCCATGGTCATACTCCACTTTATTTATTGAGGCCGAGTGTCTCACTGAACCTGAATCTGAGGATTCTAGCTAACCTAGCTAGCCAGTTCGCCTTGTCTCTGCCTCCAGTGCAGGAATTACAGGTTTCTACCATGTCTGCCCATGGCTTTCATGTGGATACTGAGGGTGCAAACTCCAATCTTCATACTTTCTTAACATGGTTTTTATCCATCGAATCATCTCCCTAGCCCCTTTATCTTTTGGGTGTATGTGTATATGTTGTGTGTGTGTGTGTGTAATATATGTCACATTACCCTGCAATTTGAGATCACTGAGAACCTGGCTCTTCAGACCCAAGCATGCAGTTTTCAAGTGTCCCCCAAGACCTCTTGCCTGGGAGTGGGCTAGCTCCCTCTGGCCCTGTGAGGAGAAAGAATGAACCACAGAAGAGCTATGAAGACCATCAGAAGGAGTGAAAGTGCCGTGTCCTTGAACACTCTGGGAGGTAAGCATTCCCAGGCAGCTTTCCAAAGCCAAAGACTCAGCTACTGTTTAATTCCATGATAAAAAGATGCCTGGGGTGTGAACTGCCAATGGGAAGTATCACCCAGGAAAACACGTTCTGTCTGGGAGTCTCAGTGGTCAGACACCCCAGCTTGCTGTTTTGGTGTCTAGGGCTCCCCCAGACATTTTCTTCTGGGTGGTGTAAGTGTCTAGCCTCATGTTCTAGTGTGTTTCTGCTGCTTGTTTTATTCTTTTAAAATCATATATACGGCTAGCATGGATCCTTCCATAAGGTGCATTTCTGTTCTGAAGGAGGAAATATTCTAAGGTTGCTGAGCAAATCCCTGTCTCTGAAGAACTTCTCTTAGGGCCAGGGGAGGCTGGTGTTTGCTAATGGCCTAGTGGAGAGGGATTCAAGTGTCCCCCAAGACCTCTTGTCTGGGAATGGGCTAGCTCCCTCTGGCCCTGTGAGGAGAAAGAACGAACCTCAGAAGAGCTATGAAGACCGTCAGGAGTGAAAGTGCCGTGTCCTATCCCTGGGACAGCAATGTATGTATGGGTTGAGGATTAGACTTATGAGGAGGAGAGAGAGAATCACATCTTACTGAAAGCTAGACTCTGCTGCACAGATGATTAAAACAACGGGAGGATCTGTGTTGTCGGGGTTTCTGTCCTGTCTGGCTCCCACAGTTGTTAAATCCCAAAGAATCACACAGAAGTCTACATTAGTTATAAACTGATTGACTTAGTAACTCAGACTTCTTATTAACTCTTATAACTTATATTAGCCCATTATTCTTGTCTACGTTAGCCATGTGGCTCGGTACCTTATTTGGCAGGGCAGTCACATCTTACTTCTTCTGTGGCTGGGACAGGACTGCAGAGAGAGAATTCTCCTGCTCTCACTGACCTGCCTCTACTTCCCACCTAGACTTCCTGCCTGGCTACTGGCCAATCAGCATTTATTTAAGATATAATTGACAGAATACAAACCATTGTCCCACATCAGATCTGGGTACCTGATGTAATATTTTACATGGCAAGAAATAAATGGCATTTCCAAGGGCCACCCAGAGGCTTGGGAACCCCTGATTAGATAGCTGGTGCAATTGTATGACCTAGGAGTCACTGGTGTTAAACTGGATGCAAGAGACTTAAATTTGCAATTGTCACCACAGAACCTGCAGTGTGCAATATGTTCCAAGCGTGGAGCATAAAGGCTTACACCGTGGATGTACAGACAGGTCAATTGGCAGTACCGTGTTGGAACTGGCTGTGAGGGACACTCAGGGACACATATATGACTGATGATTTGTGATCCATCATCCTCTTCAAAGGATTGTTTACAAACCATGGAAGAATCCTGAAGCCATCCAGTGCTGCAGTGACTGGTGATTTAACAACCCTACTTTAGGAATACAAATCAGGAATAGGACAACTAAAAAATAATAATTAATTGTGCTTGGTGCGCTCATGACACAAAGTATGTGTGGAAGTGAGAGGGCAGCTCTTGGGAGTTTGTTCTTTTCTTCTGCGTGGATATTGGGGGTCAAATTCAGATCATCTGGCCTGGCAGCAAGTGCCTTTGCCTCCTGACCCATATCACTGGCCCCAATAAGATAATTAAAACAGCATCTCCTGCTTATAAGCAAATTATCAGAACTCTGCTGGTAAATGATACAGATAGTTTATTGCCTTAGTGATTTAAAAGGTAACACAAAGAGAGGAGTTGGGACTGGACTGTGGGAAGGTGCCCGCCCCATGTGCACCATGGGAAGGGAGCTTACATCTTCCAGAGACAAATGTTCACTGCCCTTCAGTCAAAAGTGCCATATGATAAAACAGATGGAGTGACTAGCTAAGAACTGTGACAGATGTTTAAAGATAAAAGATTGCATTACAGAAAGCATCCTTATCCTCTGGAAGTCCCTGGCTGATGCTTCCCTATAGTCCCCATGGCTACAATGGCTCTTTCTGCTTTGTTTGCTGATTTGCTCTCAAAACTGGAAAGCCCCGGTCCAGAAGTTAAGTTTTATCTGTAAAGACTTCAGGCCCCACATTAAAGTCATGATCTATTGGAAAAACAGGTCACTTACCATTACCCTAACTTTGGTGAGTACTGGAGATGAGACCAGTTTAATTTATGGTAATCCAAAATTGTTCAAAGGGAAATCGGTTACAACTACTAGATTAGGGGAGGGAATTTATGCTAAACAAGCTACAATTCCATTTAAAAAGTGGCCAGCTTCCTAGATGGGGGCATGAAGTAATAATAATTTCCATTCCAGATTAGATCATGAGAATTGACATGTTAAAAGAATTAAAACATGCTGGGTGGTGGTGGCACCACCTTTAATCCCAGCACTTGGGAGGCAGAATGTTGTAGAGAGGCTGCTTGTTCATTTCCCGGCTGCCCAGACTCCTGAAATAATCACACAGAAACCATATTATTTAAACCACTGCTTGGCCCATTAGCTCTAGCTTCTTATTTGATAACTCTTACATATTAGTTTAACCCATTCCCATTAATCTGTGCATCACCACGAGGTTGTGACCTACCAGCAAAGTTTCAGCGCATCTATCTTGGGGCAATGGCTTCTCCCTGATTCCACCTCCTTTCTCCCAGCATTCAGTTTAGTTTTCCCCACCTACCTCTGTTCTACCCTATCAGGCCAAGCCAGTTTCTTTATTAACCAATGGTATTCACAGCATACAGAGGGGAATCCCTCATCAGCAGAGGCAGGTGAATTTCTATAAGTTCGAGGTCAGCCTGGTCTACAGAATGAGTTCCAGGACAGCCAGGGCTACATAGAGAAACCCTGTCTTGAAAAATCAAAACAAACGAACAAAACAAAAACAAATTTAAAAAGCTAAGTTTAAATGATGGTGATGGAACCTATCAATTTGAGATCAGGATTGTTTCCTGTAAGTCTCAACAGGTGAGCTACTAAGGTGATTCAAATGAAACAATATCACCAGGTGATCAGGAAGAAAAATACCAGACTATGGAGGATTTAGAAGTATAAATTTTGGGATCTACTACTACTTAGTGGTGCAAATCCACATGGTCTGTTAGAAAACGGGATGATCAGAGAAGAAAACCAAGGACTGTTGGGAGTTAAGTGAGTGGCTCCTCCTCTCACTGCTTCTGTCCAGATGCTCTCACCTCATTAGAGAAGGACAGTGCCTTTCAGGCACCTGGCCCTGGCACAGATCTGACTGTACCCATCCTGATCAATGCAAGAATTTTGCCTATACCGCAAGGGCAAAGAATGTACATTTATGCGCCTACTCTAAGGGGATATTCATAGTCTTGCCATATGCTTCTTGTAAGGAGAGGGCCCCTTGTTCATCCCAGCCACCTGGCTAGCTTACATCCAAAATAACCACACAGAAACTGTATTAATTAAAACACTGCTTGGCCAATAGCTCTACCTTCTTATTGGCTAACTCTAACATATTAGTTTAACCTATCTCCATTAATCTGTGTATCGCCACATGGCAGAGATTCTAACTGGCGTCTATCTCAGGAAGAGGATCCATGGCTTCTCTGACTCTGCCCTTCTTCCCAGCATTCAGTTCTGTTTTCTCTGCCTACCTAAGTTCTGCCCTATCAACTAGGCCAAGGTAGTTTCTTTATTCATTAACCAATGAAAGCAACACACAAACAGAAGGACCTCCTACACCATATGCTATCACCTCACAGTGGAGCATTTGCCGAGTGTAAAAGTGCCTGTCTCCACTCCGATAATGAATTACATCAGTAGCATAATTCTTCAGAGGATGGAGGAAGAAGCAATGCCAGAAACTTCAGTGTTAGTGACTGCAGGGTTGAAGTAATTTGGATGGGAAATTAACCCTGTGAAAATTCAAGGTCTGGAAACTACCATTTCATTTGGAGAAAGTACTTCAGAATCAAGGCAGACAGTAAATATTACCTAAATCCAGACTGAAGAAGTGGTGATTTCCCATTTTATAAATATAAAGCAAACCCAAAGTCCATTGTTCTAATTGTCCTAATTGGTTTCGGGCACCACCATTCCTCATCTAGAACACTTTTGACTAGAAATAACTAGAAATGTCAGTTTGCACAGGACCTCAGCAGGAGCACGCATTTGAACATGCAGAACAGACAATATGTGCCACTAGAGGTCTGGCTGGTCAGAACAGGCCCCACTTGATTATGAGGAGTAGCTGATGGGATGAATGCCAACTGGTGTTTGTGTCAGAAATGGGAAAAACGGAGGGTGCCTTCAGGCTTTTGAAATAGAAATCTGTTCTCTTTCAGGGAAGAGTATACCCTTTTGGAGAAACAGTTACTAGCTCTTTTGGGGGGGCTTTGATTAAAACTAAACCAATCACTGCCTATCACGAAGCACTGATGAGACTTGACATTCCAGTTACAACATGGACACACACCAAGCTCACCCACTGCTCATAAAACAGGGCACAGAGGAGCTTAGTGTCATCAGCAGAAGACCAAATAAGACAGAGCAAATGCAGGGTCCAGTGGAATCTTAGTGAAATCAGTAACCCTGTCTCTCACTTTGGATGTTACAAGAGCATCTCCAGTTAGGCTGGGGAAAGTCTTTTGATCAACGGTCTCCTCAGTCTGTGGTATGGGTAGCCAATACGCAGAGGTATGTGCTGTCTATAAAGCTATTCATGCTGACTCAGGACGATGCCGTGTGTACATCAACTGGTCTGTGGCAAACGAAATGGCCATCTGGATGGCCTGATAACAAAACATGAATGGACCACAAGTGGCAAAGAAATATGGAGAAAACCTGCGTGGGAGGATATTTGGTAGCAGTTAATCAGTGACACTGTACTTCATGGTTATACTCACAGTGTGCTTACTTATCTCCATAGAACAAGCATCCAGCCCAGACTCTTCAGCTCAGATTCCACTGAGTGTGTAACTTCCCTCTGACAAGCACAAATGGGTTTTTCACAAATCTAGACATCTTGGAGAGTATGCTGCCCACAGGTGGGCACAGCACTACGGGATGCTTAGTACTCAGGGTATTATAAAGAAGAGCATCCTCAAAGATCCCCTCTGCCAGTGGATGCAGAAGTGGAATATCCTGCACCATTGGAAAGATTGTATTTACAAATCTGGTAGATCAATAATGTGGGAGCTTTGACCTGATCTCAAAATTGTTAGTCCATCTCTGTGATGGTAAATACATACATCTGGATATTTGGTTGTATGTCCATATGCCCATGCTACCCAAATGAATACTATATGGACTCTTTATAATGCTAAGGTTGATATACCTATATGAACCCAGAGTGATATGGGAGTCACTTCAAATGTAAGTTAATATAGGACTATACTAAGATGCATGGTATAAAATGGATTTATCACATTATTATCTGAAAGCTGAAGGTTTGGTAGAAAAACAAAAATGGTTTTTATAAACTAATAAGCATAAACTAATGCTGTATTAGTCAGGGTTCTCTAGAGTAACAGAACTTATAGATTGAATCTATCTAAACACATAAATATATTTATAGATATATGTTTATATATACATAAACATGTATTATAACATATATATATATATATATATATATATATATATATATATATATATATATATATATATGGGGGATTTTTTTTAGAATGGTTTACAGGCTGTGGTCCAGTTAGTCCAACAATGGCTGTCTACCAATGGAAGGCCCAGGAATCCAGTAGCTGATCAGTCCATGAGACTGAAGATCTCAGCTGATCTTCAGTATATGCAGGAATCCCAAAGACATATTCTCTAATGACAGTGAAGGAATGAACTTGTTATCAAGAGCAAACAGGCAACAGAGTGTTTCCTTCTTCCATGTCCTTTATATAGATAGGCTGCCACCAGAAGGTGTGGCCTAGATTAAAGGTGGCTCTTCCCATCTCAAGATCTGGACTAAAAGTGTGTCTTCCCATTTTATTTTTTTATTATTGATTTTTATTGACTGTATATTTTTCTCTGTTCCCCTCCCTGCCTCTCCCCTCCCCTTCAACCCTCACCCAAGGTCCCCATGCTCCCTGGTCTTCCCATTTTAAAAGATGTAATTAAGAAAACAATCCCTTACAGGTGTGTCCAACCATTTGCGTTTTAGTTAATTCCAAATATAGTCAAGTTAACAACCAAGAATAGTCACCACAGATGCCAAAACAGCAATTAAAACAGATAGGGCTAGGCTCATTCCATAAATAGAAAGATCATTTACTGGAAACGGTACAGACCTAAATAATAGGCCAACAGAACAAAATGAAACACCATTTATGTGAATTATGACTCAAAATCTCTAAACCATAGTTGGAGATAAAAGATGAAGCAATATTGCTACTGTCCTGGGAGGTTAAGGCTTGGTGCTCAGGTGCCTTTCTGGGCAACTTCTGATTCAATGAGACTGATCTGTACTTCTCCATGGAGTGTCAGTCAGAGTCCACGCTAAGTGCTATACCTACCGGTAGCGTACACTATTCCCTCCTAGATTGTTTGGGTTAATCTTGGGAAAACCAAGTCCAGCCATCTGAGACCTCAAATACTAAGTAGGGTGATCCAACCTCCACAATGATGCTATGTCATGTGCACACCCACTCCCTTCCTCATGGAAATAAGTGAATGTAAATTTTTAAAGTAACTGTAGGAACCGGAGAGATGGTTCAGCAATTAAGAGCACTTACTGCACTTCCAAAGGAGCTGGGCTTGGTTCCTAGCACCCACAAAGTGGCTTATGACCATCTGTAATGTCAGGGAATCTGACACCCTCTTCTGACCTCTGTGGATTCCTGTATGTATACGGCGCATTTATGAAAACTCAGGCACACATATATAAACATAAAATAAAAACAAGTTTATAAACTGGGCATAGTGGCACACACCTTTAGTCTCAATGTTCAGGAGGCAGAGGCAGGAGTGAGTGCCTTTACCTATATGTATACATACACATAATTAAAAATAAAACAAATCTTTATAGACAAGCTGATAGAGATGGGCGTTATCTGTGCAGACATTTGTAAATGCCGTGCTATGCTGTCATCTCTTAATGCTAATCCACTAGACTGCTACACACTTTGCCGTCACTGACATTGTTAGTCTGTACTGTCTTTGTATTAACTGCCCCACTCTCAGGATTTAATGGACGTCTACGGACAGTACCATTTCTTACAAGCCATCTCCAGTTTTTGCTTTAACATACCTTCTGATCATACACTAGTGAGATATATAGGTTATCTGATAGGGATATAGTGTATAATACTTCTTTATAATAATAAGCCTTCTTATTATAAAGAACTCCACTTTTGTGTCAGGCAGCTTGCATAACCACCTCATCTGTGTACCTGCTTTGACTAATAATGCAGTAACTGCATCTTTGCTAGCCATTCCAGGGCTTACGACCGGGTTGCAAAATGAAATTTCAGGAGCTTCACCAGTAAAGTAGTGAACAACGCTGCCTTAGCCTTTGCTGCTATTAAGAATTAGTCAGGTTTCTTTTTCTTTGGAAAAACACTAAATGGCAGATGAAGCCAGGGTGGCAGGAGGCCCCCGGGAGAATCTGGGGCCCGAGATTAGACTTCTGAGGAGGATTTGGCAGCAGCAGTTTTAGGCATGGCTGTAGGCCCCAGAACTCTCAGAGATAAAGCAGATGACAAGAACTGGATCCCTGTCCCAAGTTGGGCCGCCTGGTTAAGGACATGAAGATCAAGTCCCTGGAGGACATCTACCTGTTCTCCCTGCTCATTAAGTAACCCAAAATTAAGTCAGTTCAAAAAATTGATTTTTCGCCGGGCGTTGGTGGCGCACGCCTTTAATCCCAGCACTCGGGAGGCAGAGGCAGGGGATCTCTGTGAGTTCGAGACCAGCCTGGTCTACAAGAGCTAGTTCCAGGACAGGCTCCAAAACCACAGAGGAACCCTGTCTCGAAAAACCAAAAAAAAAAAAAAAAAAAAAAAAATTTGATTTTTCCTGGGTACGTCCCTAACAGATGAGGTTCTAAAGATCATGCCAGTGCAGAAGCAGACTCAGGCCGGCCAGAGGACCAGGTTCAAGGCTTTCGTCGCTAATGGGGACTACAATGGTCAGATTAGTCTTGGTGTTAAGTGCTCCAAGGACGTAGCCACTGCCATCCGACAAGCTGTCATCTTAATCAAGCTTTCCACTGTCCCTGTGCAGAGAGGCCACTGGGGGAACAAAAACCCCACACTGTTCCATGCAAGGTGACAGACACCGTGGGTCTGTGTTGATGAGTTTCATCCAATCAAGGACGTTTAAAAGAAATCCCACACCAGCTCAGAATTGAGAAATAGACGGTTATTTATTTAGGAGTAGACTCACAAATCAGAATCCTCTGCTGGAATGGAGCACAGAAACCGAATCCCGCCCAGCGGAAAAGAGATCAGGCGCACGCTCTACATCGGCATAAATAGTAGAAGAGGCCACGCCCCATGGGCGGGTAACTACAGGCTGTAGGACTTCCTACAGCATTCATCTCTGTCACCAGAGACAGGGCATCATCTCTGCCCCTACAGCTATCTGACCCTTGACCTCTGTAAACAGACTGTGTTCACCAAGTCTCCTTATTAAGGAATTCACTGACCACTTCGTGAAAACCTGCGCCGGAGCCTCCTTTCAGAAAACCCAGGCTCCAGCTGTGGCAAGCGCATAAGGATTTTTATACAATAAAAATAAAGTGAACTGGATTAATCAATATGTGCCGAGGTTTGCTTGAGCTGCTATCGAGTATAGTACATCTTCGGCAGTGCAGAGAATTTCCAGTCATGTGGTGTTTTGACCTTAATGATGATTCTCAGAATATCTCTGATTTACAAACAAAATTAGAAAATAACTCATTCCGTAGGATTCTTGGGGTGGAGTGCAGGCTGAGAAACGTATAAATGTGACCTAAGGAGGATATCACTAATGACTGGACGTGTACTGATGACATTGTGACTGTGTCGCTACTCTCATCCACTCGTTGTAGTCCCTGCATATTCTGTGCAGGAACAATTGTACACAGGTGCAATTGAAAAGCTCATATAATACACATTGTATTGGTACACTGCCATGTGCTGTCTAAGATGACTGAGAAACTGACTCTGGAAATGAGGTCAGTCCTCTACTTCAGACCTAAGCATGTTTGTCTTAGAGTGTCCTCCATGACCTTCTATCCAGCGGTGGACTGCCCTGCCCCTGCCCCTGTAAGAAAATGAATGGAGATCAGGCCAAGAATGAATATACCATGTTGAAAAAGAAGAGAAAGTTAGCAGAATAAAAACATTATGTCCTTGAACTTAGCTGGAAGGTAAACTTTCCCCAAGTATCTTCCCAAAGCAAAAGGCTGATTTATCTTGTGATATAGAAGTACCTGTGATGGGAATGGCTAATTGCAAGTGTCATCGTGTACACTCTGAGACCCTCTTTATCCACCTCTGCCCTGCACCCTATCTTGGGCTTTCTGCTGGTAGCAATGTCTGATACGATGCTCTATTATCTTTCTGCTGCTGGTTTATTTTTGTTCTGCTTGCTGTGTAGGCAATAAACTCATTCATTCCTAACAGAAAGCACCACTACCAAGGATCATCTGCCACACAAAACAATTTTAATATGTGTGACTGTTGGCACACACCTTCCAGGACAACCGTGTGCAGGTCTAGTATTTTGTTTATCTTGTTTGAGACAAGGTATCTTGTTCACTGCTGCTTATACCAGGCTAACTGGCCTGTGGCCTTCCAAGGACTCTCCTGTCTCCACACTGTATTTTGATGTAGGAGTGAGTGCTGAGATTATAGATGCGTGCTACTGAGTTTGGCTTCTAGAGATACAACTTCAGATTTTTATGCGTGCATGGCAAATATTTACAATAGTCATTTCCCTATAGCCCTTGTGATGACTAATCTTGATTGCCAACTTGATTATATCTGGAATCAACTAACATTCCTGCAAGGGATTTTCTTGGCCAGATTATTTGAAGCAGGAAGACCTATCCTACATCTTCTGTGGCACAAATATAAAAGGACACGGAAGAAAGGAACTCCTTTTTGCCTGCTTTTCTC
This sequence comes from Chionomys nivalis, assembly GCF_950005125.1. Classification (NCBI taxonomy): domain Eukaryota; kingdom Metazoa; phylum Chordata; class Mammalia; order Rodentia; family Cricetidae; genus Chionomys; species Chionomys nivalis. Next base: position 20,014,525 of record NC_080089.1, on the reverse strand, counting down.
ACTGTCCCTAGTGAATCCATCTACTCTGTTGCCGAGGCATTTCCTCACTAGTGTTAGAACCAATATCTTTTGGATTTCAACAGAGATTGAAGATTAGCAGCTTTCCAGGCATCTTTCAGGACTCCAGTGCCAAAACGGGACCGATGAGATATCCAAGTCTTGTGGACAGATTAACTACAGAATTCTTGCCCTTTCTAGCACGAGACAGACATTGCTGGACTACCCAAACTGCATCCTGTACGCCAACATAATAAGAATCTCCTTTTCTTATATCATGAGGGTTTGGATGAGAATGTCACTTGTGGGCTCCCACATTTTAGTATGTGATCCCTGTTGGTGATGCTGTTTGGGGAGGCTTAAGGGGTGTGGCCTTGTTGGAGAAAGTATGTATGGAAGTAGGATTTAAAATATCAAGAATTGAGCCATTTTCAGTTAGTTTTGTGCTTTTGTTTCCATATGTGAGTTCTCAACTTTCTGTTCCTGCCACCGTGCCTGCTACATGCAATATTGTTTCTGTCATCATTGATTCTAACCCTCCAGAACAGTAACAGTAAGCCCAAATATATTATTTCCTATCTATCTATCTATCTATCTATCTATCTATCTATCTATCTATCTATCTATCTATCTATCTATCTATCATCTATCTATCTATCTATCTATCTATCTATCTATCATCTATCATCTATATTTGCTTCATAAGTTCTGTTCCTTTAGGGAGAACCCTAATATATCCTGTTTCCATTTTTGTATGGTGACTGAGGAACAAATCCAGAGACTTCTTCATGTTAGGTAAAACAGATATTCAGGTTTTCACTTAACAAAAAAAAAAGACCTATTTTTGTGTATATGGTGGGTATATGCACAAGAGTGCAGGTATGTAGAGGACCAGAAGAGAGTTTTGGTTTCCTGGAGCTGGAATTATAGTTGGTTGTGAATCACTAGATGTGGGTTCTGGGAATCAAACTTGTATCCTCTGGATGAGCAGCAAATGTTCTTAACAACAAAGGCTTGGCTCCAGCCTTGCCCCTTAAACAAAGCAAAATAAAACAATAAACAAACAAGCAAAAAGCCAACCATCTTTTTTGAGATGGTTTCACTATTTATCTCTGGCAAGCTTGCAACTCTCTATATAAACCAGGCTGGCCTCAAACTCAGAGAGATCCATCTTTCTCTGCCTCCTGAGTGCTGAAATTAAAGATATACATCACCATGCCTGGCTTTAAAAACCTTTAATTTTTCTTTTAATTATCTGTGTGTATGATGTGTATATGTGGGTACCCAATCACTGTGGTGTTCTGGTGGAGGTCAAAAGGCAACTTTATAGGGTGACATCTCACCTTCCACTTTACCTGGGTGGAGTTAAACTCTTTTTACATCAGGCTGGCCTGGAACTCACAGGGATCCACCTGCCTCTGCCTCTGCCTCTGCCTCTGCCTCTGCTGGGATTAAAGGCATGCGCCACCACCACCAATTGTTTTATTGTTGTTGTTGTTGTTTTTGAGTTTAGGGCTCTTACTATGTCTACTTAGGTAGTTTGAGGCCATCTTGGCTACATAAGACCTTGTCTCAAACAAGTAGAAAAAAAATTACTGTTTTTTTTTTTAACTTTTTTATTCTTCCATTCAAAAATTTACACTTCCTTCCCTCCTCCCAATCCCCTCCTGTTCTACCACTTACCCTCCTCCCTCTCCCTCGCTGCTTGAGAGAGGGCAGGGAACCCCGCCCTGTGGGAAGTCCAAGGCCCTTCTTCCCTACATCCAGGCCTAGGAAGCTGTACATCCATATAGACTAGGGTCCCACAAAGCCAGAACATGCTGTAAACACAGGTCCCAGTGCCTTTATCAATGGCTTCTCAGTCAGCCCCCATTGTCAGCCACAATCAGAGAGTCCAGTTTGATTGCATGCTCATTCAGTCCCAGTCCAGCTGGATTTGATGAGCTGCCATTAGAACAGGCACACTGCCTCAGCAGGTGGACCAACCCCTCACGGTCCTGACTTCCTTGCTAGTTTTCTCCCTCCTTCTGCTCTTCAACTAGACCTTGGGAGCTCTGTCTGTTGCTCTGATGAGGGTCTCTGTCTCTATCTCCATCCGTCGCAGGACGAAGATTCTATGGTGATATTAGAGATAATCATCAGTGTGATAGTGGGGCAAGGACAGTTCAGGTACCCTCTCCTCTGCTGCCCAAGACCTAGCTGGGGGCATCCCCGTGGACGCCTGGGATCCCCTCTAGAGCCAAATCTCTTGCCAACCCTAAAATGGCTCCCTTAATGTAGATATCTTCTTCCCTGCTCTTATATCCGCCCTTCCTCCATCTCCACCCTCCCACTCCCCCAAGCTCTCACCAGTCTTTCCCTACTCCTTTCCCTTCCCCTCTTCCCTTCCCCCAGCCTCACTCCCACCCCTACCCCCACCCCCTTGCTCCCAACTTTTGCCAGGCAATGAAAAGCTTCTGTAAAGACTCATATGGCAGAAGGAAAACCAACTCCCTAAAATTATTGTCTGACCCCCATGCATGTGATGTGGCACTCAAGCCATTCTCCACCCCATAAATTAATAAATGCAATAAAAATTTTTAATTAAAAAATAAGTAACAGTCCTCCTGAAACTGAGAAGCTTCTGTAAAGCAAAGGACACTGTCACTAAGACAAAAAGGCAGCCTACTGACTGGGAGAAGATGTTCACCAACCCCGCAACAGACAAAGGTCTGATCTCCAAAATATATAAAGAACTCAAGAAACTAGACTTTAAAATGCTAATTAACCCAATTAAAAAATAGGGCACTGAACTGAACAGAGAATTCTCAACAGAAGAAGTTCAAATGGCCAAAAGACACTTAAGGGCATGCTCAACTTCCATAGCAATCAGGGAAATGCAAATCAAAACAACTTTGAGATACCATCTTATACCTATCAGAATGGCTAAAATCAAAAACACCAATGATAACCTATGCTGCAGAGGATGTGGAGTAAGGGGAACACTCATCCATTGCTGGTGGGAATGCAAACTTGTGCAACCACTTTGGAAATCAGTGTGGCAGTTTCTCAGGAAATTGGGATCCAGCAATTCCACTTTTGGGAATATACCCAAGAGATGCCCAACCATACTACAAAAGCATTTGTTCAACTATGTTCATAGCAGCGCTATTTGTAATAGCCAGAACCTGGAAACAACCTAGATGTCCCTCAATGGAAGAATGGATAAAGAAAGTGTGGAATATATACATATTAGAGTACTACTCAGCGGTAAAAAACAATGACATCTTGAATTTTGCATGCAAATGGATGTAAATAGAAAACACTATCCTGAGTGAGATAACCCAGACCCAAAAAGATGAATATGGTATGTACTCACTCATTAGTGGATTCTAGTCATAAACCAAGGACATTAAGCCTATAGTCACAAGCCTAGAGAAGCCAAATAACAAGGTGAACCCAATGAAAAACATATATGGATCCTCCTGGAAATTTGGAAGCAAAAAAAAAAGAAAATACTGGGCTGGAGAGATGGCTCAGTGGTTAAGAGCATTGCCTGCTCTTCCAAAGGTCCTGAGTTCAATTCCCAGCAACCACATGGTGGCTCGCAACCATCTGTAATGAGGTCTGGTGCCCTCTTCTGGCCTTCGGCATACACACAGATAGACTATTGTATACATAATAAATAATAAATAAATATTTTTAAAAAAATACTGTTAACAATTGTAGTGGTTTGAAAGAGAAATATCTCCCATAGGCTCAGGGGTTTGAACACATACATGATCCCCATCCCCAGTTGGTGACTCTGTTTGGACATGAAGGTTTGCTAAAGGAAGGATGTCACTGGTCCCTGGGGGTGGGCTTTAAACTTTAAAGCCCATCCCCACCTCTAGTACATTCTCTTGCTTCTAGCTTGTGGTTGAGATGTGATCTTTCAGCTTCCTGCTTCAGCTGCCATGTCTGCCCGCTGCAATGATTTTTTTTTTTTTTTTGCCACGATGGACCCTTATCCCATGTGAAACATAAGCCCAAATAAACTCTTCCTTTTGTAAGTTGATTTTTATAGCTTGCAAGTCCAGCTCGCAAAACTACCTCCCATGATTCAGATCAGAGGCCATGGCTTAGTGAAAGGAACTTAGAAAACTTATGCTGTGAGAGGTGATGGAATACTCCACACATGTGCTGCCCAAGTCATGCTCTTTATTCTTCTGACTCTAATTCCCTTGTCCTAGTTGTCTATAATTTCCTAGCTCTAGTTCTTTAGTTCCAACATTGTAGTTTTAAATCTTTTTCTACTTCTCTGTTTCCTCTCTCTCTCTTGTTTCTCTGTTCATTTCTCTTAAATACACTTTATTTTTTACAGGAGGCTTGAAACAATAATAAAAGAATTACAAGAGTTAATCTTATTGGTCAAAAGCACCAAGGGTAGGAGTGCTTTTGTGACTGTGCACAGTTTTCAAGGCTTCTGGAGTGAGACCTTGACAAGAGGGCAGGGTCACAGTGAGATAAGCTTTCAGATGTAGGCCTGTCAGCAACTGGACTTGGCAGGTGAAGAATTGGCGTGACGTTATTTAGGCTGTTTTGTGTAAATAACCTTGGTTAGCTGTAAGCGACTCTGACCTTGTGCACAACTGTAAAGTTTTTAACTTAAGATCCATTTGCAAAAACCTTTAGACTAGTTCGAACGTGCTCTGAGGTAAAAATGAGCTGATTGTGTGCAGTTTGTCTTAGACTGAGGAGATATTGATTTTCTTGTGTTAGCCTGAGTAAAAGGAACAAAGCAGCCTTTAAGTGTCTTACAGCCTCATGGGACAATAGATCTAGTTATAAATCATGTCCTAGCATATTTTCTGTATATCAAAGCTATGCACTTAATGAGAAGTCACCTTCCCAACCATTCATAGATATATGCGTGCCCAGTAGATAGAATATTTTCACAACATAAACACACAAGCAGTGAGAAAATACCCAAAGTTATCCTTAGGGAACAAAAGAAGTGACTCATGAGAGAAATTCCAGACAGAGGCCAACAGTTGTCTACAGCCAGTGACTCCACGGCCATGCCAAGTGGGGCTCCCTATCAGAGAATCATTCATCTGGCAGATTGACCTGTTGAGCACTAGTTGTCACCTGCTGTATGCTCCTATGGCCTCCAACAGTTTTTGGTCATGTGTTTTATCAAAGCAACAAAAAATTAATCAGTCAACAATATTGATAGGCTATAGTGATTCTTTGTTTTTAATCTAACAAATAAAGTTTGCCTGAAGATCAGAGTGCAGAGTTTATCCAGTAGCTAGCCATAGAGGCCAGGCAGTGGTGGCTCACATCTTTAATCCCAGGGCTTGGGAGTCACACACCTTTAATCCTAGCACTAAGGATATGGAGATAGGAGTGACATGGCTGGGTGGAGAGAGGAATGTAAGGTGGGAGGAGACAGGCAGGAGCTCATTGCAGTATGAGTAGTCAGTCTGAGGATGCTGTCTGAGGGAGCAGTCTAGGCGGTCAGTCTGAGGGATGCAGTCTGAGGGATGCAATCTGAGAGCAGTTAGTCTGAGGATGCAGTCTGAGCAGCAGTTAGTCTGAGGATGCAGTCTGAGGGATGCAATCTGAGAGCAGTCAGTCTGAGGATGCAGTCTGAGGATGCAGTCTAGGCAGTCAGTCCGAGGATGCAGTGTGAGGATGCAGTGTGAGGATGCAGTCTGAGGATGCAGTCTGAGGATGCAGTGTGAGGATGCAGTCTGAGATGCAGTCTGAGGATGCAGTCTGGGCAGCCAGTCCGAGGATGCAGTCTGAGGATGCAGTCTGAGGATGCAGTGTGAGGATGCAGTCTGGGCAGCCAGTCCGAGGATGCAGTCTGAGATGCAGTCTGAGGATGCAGTGTGAGGATGCAGTCTGAGATGCAGTCTGAGGATGCAGTCTGGGCAGCCAGTCCGAGGATGCAGTCTGAGGATGCAGTCTGAGGATGCAGTGTGAGGATGCAGTCTGGGCAGCCAGTCCGAGGATGCAGTCTGAGATGCAGTCTGAGGATGCAGTGTGAGGATGCAGTCTGAGATGAAGTCTGAGGATGCAGTCTGAGGATGCAGTCTGGGAAGCCAGTCCGAGGATGCAGTCTGAGGATGCAGTGTGAGGATGCAGTCTGAGATGCAGTCTGAGGATGCAGTGTGAGGATGCAGTCTGAGATGAAATCTGAGGATGCAGTCTGAGGATGCAGTCTGGGCAGCCAGTCCGAGGATGCAGTCTGAGGATGCAGTCTGAGGATGCAGTGTGAGGATGCAGTCTGGGCAGCCAGTCCGAGGATGCAGTCTGAGGTGCAGACTGAAGCAGTTAGTCAGAGTACACAGTCTGAGAACAGGACTGCCCTTTGGGTCTGAGGATTCAGTAGATGTAAAAGGTCTCTCTGGTTGGCTGCACTGCTTCTCTGATCTCTCAGCTTTCACCCCATCACATCTGACTCCGAGTTTTTGTTAAGAACAATTAGAATTTGTGTTACAATACATCATTATACACATGTATATTAATTTTTTTATTATTTTATTATGTGCATGAGTGTTTTGCCTGCAGTTATAGCTGTGCAACTGTACCTTTCCTGGTGCCAGTGAAGGGTCCCCTGGAACTGGAGTTACAGATAGCTGTGATCAGTCATGTAGGTGCTGGAAACCAAACCTGGGTCCTCTGGAGGAGCAACCTATGCTCTTAAACAATTGAGCCATCTCCCTAGCCAATATATAAATATCAAATATATAATACATTATGTAATATTAAATATACAATATACTGTACAATTATTAAGTATATTATATATAACAAATACATTATGTAGTATATTACATATACTATATAAGTATATAATATTAAGTAGATATTTAACAAAATTTTATTTTAAGTATATGGGTGTTTCATTTACATGTAAATCTGTGCATCATGTGTGTTTTCAGTGTCCATGAAAACCAAAAGAGGGCTTTGGAGCCCTTGAATCTTTACTTCTAACAACTGTGAGCCACCATGTGAGTGCATTAGAAATTGAACCCTCTGTCCTCTGGAACAGCAGTTGGTGTTTTTAAACTGCTGAGCCATCTCTCCAGTAGCCCTCATATATATATAGTTTGTGTGTGTGTGGGCATGGATGTACCATGATGGGTATGAGGAAAATTTATGGGAGCTGATTTTCTCATTCTATTATTTGGGTTCTAGGAATTTAACTCAGGTTATCAGGCTTCAAGGCAAGTTCCCTTACCCACAGTAACATCCACACCTCACATGTTCCATGGATTGCTTTTATGAAGAAACAAAATGAATACCAAACATATATTTTTTTTTTATTTCTGAATCTACTGCTGGCTTATTTATGATCTTCTGAGACTTGTGTCTCTGCAGAAAAATCTGGTGGTTGTGGGAGCTGAAGCTCAGGGATGAAATACTTGCCTCATATTTAATCTCCAACACTGAAAAAATGAATAAAAATAAGGGAAGCCTGCTAACGTGGCACACACATGCCACTTAGCATATGTAGAATTCAGAGGGTAACTTCGTGGGGTGTCTTCTCTCTTCTTCCTTTCTGGGGACCACTGGGGTGTGAGGCCAGCAGGAAACATTCTTACCTGCTGAGTCACCTCACTGGGCTTCCTTCCTCCCTCTTTTCTTGCTCATGGGTCCCTGCCCCACAAGCTCCCTTTTTCCATCAAGAAATGAAAAGCCAGTAACCCCAATATTTTGGAAGTGAAGGAGGAGGATCAGGAGTCAAGGCCATCTGACATCCTGGGTCACACGAGTCTCAGTCTTTAAAAACAAAGCGAAAATGGGGCTTAGGATGTAGCTCAGTGACAGAGCCTTTGTGTAGCAAGCTTGAGAGTACTTGAAGCATAGTATGTAAAGAACTTTTACAATTCAACATCTATTGCAAAAAGAAGCTTCTCTGAAGAGAGCTGAGGGAGGTATAAGTCTATTGTATAACAGTAAGTCATTAGGACTTGGTTTAACACTATGTCCACTTAGCAGAACTTAGTGGTAGCTCTCCCATAGGTCCTAGGACCTCTCTAGTCACAGGTGTCTTTGTGTCATTTGTAATGCCCGATGAGGTCAAACAATAAGTAAAGGGCTATAGAGGGAGGGGCTCAAGGGAAGGAGGACATAATGCATTTATATAAAGGGGAAAAGGAGAATAATGGAACAGAAAAGGTTTGAATAGGGTGGAACACGGGAGGGCAAGGTAGAGAAGGGAATAAAAGAGAGATGACTAACTCTTTTAAAAGAGTCTTATGAAAACCTACAGCAGAAGCTTCCTAAAACATATATGTAAATAAAATTTTAATGGAATTACCCTCCAATGGGTTGATAATGCCCCTTCTAGATATCATAGGATAACAAAAAGTCCAGTGCCAGGAATATACTGTACACTGCCACCAAAAAGTGATCATCGAATTTTTAAAAGTTTTTTTGAGACAGGGTTTCTCTGTGTATCCCTGGCTGTCCCGGAACTAGCTCTGTAGACCAGGCTGGCCTCGAACTCACCCAAAAGGTTTGTTTCTTATTTATGTGTATTCATGTATTTGTAGGGTGGTTGCAGATGCCAGAAGAGGGCATTGGATCCCCTGGAGCTGCAGTTAGAGATGACTGTGAGCTGCACAACATGGATCCTGGGTTCAAACTCATGTCCTTGGGAAGAGCTGCAAATAATCTTAACTGCAGAACCATCTCTCTAGTCCCTTTTATGTACTTTTTAGTCAGCAAAGTCAGGTTTCATTTCAGCATTTTTAAATATACTTTGTTTTGGTTGACTGTCATCCACTTATTTCGGCAATTCCCACCTCCCCAAAGAGTACCCTCCCACTCCCTTTAATGCCTCTATTTCTACCTCTTAAGCTGTTTTTGTATATGTATGGGTGTTTTTTCCTGCATGCACGTCTGGGCATTAAATGCATGTCTGATGCCCTTGGAGGACAAAAGAGGGCATCAGGTACCCCTGGAGCTAGCTGGAGTTACAAACAATTGAGGGCTGCCATGTGTGTACTAGGAATTAAACCAGGGTCCTTTGGAAGAGAAACAAGAGCTTTTCATCACTGGGCCATCTCTCCAGCTCAACTCCTATTTCTTTAAAACCTTTCTCCTCCCCATTCATGGTTCCCTTTCTGGGTCCATGACTTACACACACACACACACACACACAAATTAAAAGAAAGCTAGGATCCATATAAGAAACAGTAGTTTTACTTTTTGTCTTGTTTTGAAACAGGATCTTACTCAGTATCCCAGGCTGGCCTTGAACTCAGAAATCCACCTGCCTTTGCCTCCAGAGTGCTGGACTAAAGGTGTGTATCACCATGTTTGGCCTAGTTTTACTCTGAACTACTCCAAAAATAGAAAATATACAAGTTGCTAAATTGCCTCTAAAAAAGTAAGCTATTTGGGCCAGCAAGCTGTCTCAGTGAGTGAAAGAGAAGCTGAAGCCAATGGTAAGAGAACAGACTCCAGAAAGTTGATCTCCACAGATCGCCATGCACATGCCTGCTCTTCCTGTAACACACATGCACACCACCACCACTAAATATCAGAAAAAATATTAGGCCCTCATGTTAGCTAAAATTTCAAGGAATCCAAATATTCTTTACAAATACAAATTTCCTCCTACAAACTGATCATTGTATACAGAAAAGATGGGCGAGAACAGCAAAATAGTTACCAATCCAACATGTTTGTAAGCTGTATTTGGTAGCACACATATACAATTTTATTATTTATTTATAGACAGGGATTCACTATGTAGTTTAGGCTGACCTCCAAGAGCTCTAATTTAATACAACAGTTTCCAAGCACACAGCTTTCCTTGAGGCGCTTCCTCAGAATTCGAGAGTAGTCTTCTTCTCAGTGTTCTTTCATTTGTTTACTCATTCAAGGAATGAGGCATTTATTTTGCTCAAGTTGCTGGTGATACAAATTAGTGCAACCAGCTTGTATGTGTAGAAATACTATCCAGTAGTTCAGGCTGGTCTTGAATGCACTATGAATCCTGGACTGGCCTACAACTCTTGATCCTCCTGCTTCAGTCTCTGGAGTGTGTTGGGATTGCAGAAATGTCTATGAAAAACTTTTTAAGATTTATTTTTTATTATTTGTGTGTATGTACATATGAGTGTGCGTGTCTACAGAGACCAGAAGATGATACCAAACCCCTGGAGCGGGAGTTACAGGCGATTTGAGGCATATCAAGTAGGTGCTAGGAAACTGAACTCTGGTCCTTGGAAAGAGCAGCAAATGCTCTTAATGGGTGAGGCCTCTTCAGCTCCCGAAAAACTTGAAAAAAAAAAAAGTGCAGTAGTGGAGAGTGAACTTAAAGACTTGAGTGTTTTGGGCAAGTACTTGGCCACCAAACTGTATTCTCAGTCCTCATGAATAATTATTGGGGAAAAAAAAACGTGCCAGTGAATCAGTGTTCATAACTTTCCAGAGGGCCACCCCGTGAACACTTACTGTGATACCGAGAGAAAAAAAAAAGCCTTGCGGCACAACTTTAGAACGCATGTTACCAGCATTACTTTGTAAAGTAGGAAAGACTGGTTCATTTGATAAATTCCAAGAAATAAAAAACTTCACACTTGGAGTGGCGGATGAAGCTCTGTTGGCAGATTCCTTGAATACCATACACTAATACCCATATACCCTATAAATCCGGAGGCCGGAGTCTTAGAAGGGTTAGCCCATGGCAGTCCACGACGTTTGAGGCTGGCCTGAGCTACAAACTTCCTGACTCAATGGGGAACACACACACACACACACAGACACACACACACACACTGCAAACGCACACACCGCGAACGTGAGCCTACCCTCTCCCCCTCCCGCCTCCCACACGCGCGCCTTCATCCCCCACGCCCCAGAGTCAAAACAAGCCACGTCGGATGAAGGGGGAAAAAAAAACAAAGGAAGTTCAAAAGACTCAGAATTTACAAAAAGATCACTATTATTTATGATTTTGGAGACACGGTTGCACGTATCCTAGGCTGACTTCAATTTACTATGCAGCGAAGATTGCTTTGAATCTCTCGTCTCCGTCTTCCAAGTACTGGGGTGACAGACGTGCACCATCTCCCCGTGCTGGAGATGAATTCCAGGGCTTCAGGCATGTTTGGCAGGGGCTCCACAAATTGAGCCCAGGGTGGGGGTGGGGGTGGAGGTGGGGGAGGGCGTGTACTTTTATCCTGAAAACTCAACGGAAACAACGACTGGGTGTAAGCACGGTGTCCAGGCACACAAAGACAGACCGACAGGAAGGTGTCTGGGAACAGCAGTGGCTGAATGGGCCAGACGGATCATTTTTCCTGGGCTGGCAGATTATGCAACATGGCTAAGGGCACCGCGAGCGTGAGGGAGAGGCCCGACAGAAAAGCTTTTGTCAGCAGCATCTCCATCGGGCGTCCCCACCCCCATCCTCGCCCCACCGGTCCGCCATCAACCGCGGCACACCCGGCCTGGGCCCGCCCCTCGCCCCGCCCTTCGAGTCCTCGCTTCACACGGCTACTTTTCGGCTCTTTTTCCGTCGCAACTCCCCTTAGGAGCCCACCCGAAGAAAGGTGCGACTGCCCAGACGCGAGAACAAACAAGCTTTTTTCCCTCTGGCCTGAAGAGATCCAACGTGGCCGAGAACGCCGAGCCGGAAGCGGAAGTGACGTCATACTCGCTGTTCCACCCCCCCCTTTTTCTCGGGGCTCCGAGACCTTTTCGGCGCTTGTCCGGGTGCTCTCCACTCAGCTCGGGGAGGATTTGGTGAGCGGGTGCGGGGTCCGGCACCGGGAGGGAGAAGACTAGGTAGGCCTGGGCGGGAAGGTGGGCCGAGCTGTGCTCGCGGGGCCGCGTGTCCTCCGGGTTCTGCAGCCCTTCCAGGTGCTGCGGCCCGAGTGCGCATCACGACGCAGCCCTGGGCTGTTTGCATCCACCTTTCTTCTAAAGCCTGTGCAAAGTAACCTTTGTGGAATTGTTTTCTCTCCCCAGAAGGAATAGACTTTCCGCCATTGGCATCACATTGAGACGCTGCATCTTCCGATCTCGGACGTGGCGATTCTGTCTGCTGCAGCCGAGCTTTGGCCGAAAGGTGGGTGAGGACAGCCCTTTCCTCGTTTTTTTTTTTTTTTTTTTTTTTTTTTTTTCCTTTTGGTATGTGTGTGTGTGTGTTTGTGGAAAGGAATGTTTTATCCAAAAATTGCGCTTTTGTGGGACATCTGTTTACCTGAGACACATTGCATTCTGATTTTTAAAAAAAGGTAACTTGCAGGATGCATTTATCTGTATGTAAATATAGACGTACGTAGACCCTAGACGGGTCTCTTTGTGTCGAAGAAAAGTAAGACTACCAAGTTACTCTCATTTGATGCTGGAGGTGGAACTCGGGACCTCATGATGCTAAGCTCTCTCCTGCTGAGCTACACCCCAGCCCAAATAGTTAGCTATTGTCTGACCGCTGTAGGCCTGTGCCTCCTTGCAGACTTTAAAAAATGGAGGCTTTGTTAGATTAGTACTGATTGGCTTTTTTCAAGGAAAAAGAAAACGTTTTATGGTGAACTATTTGAAATAAGTTGAGAATTTCGGGCATGATACTTTGACAGAATGGATAAAGCATATTCTAAAAAGAAATGAAGATATCTACCCAGTAAGACCTTAATAGTTAATGTCTCAACCAAGAGAATTAAAAATAATATCTTCTTTGTGTGAAATCAGAATTCTTTATTGTTATAAAATTGGGTATTTTTGCATCTAAGATCTCTTCAAAGTTTCTTTGTTTTTGTGAATCTAGGACATTGTGTATGTTGGGTAAGCTCTCTAGCACTGAGCTATAAACCCAGACCTCTCTAAGGCATTTTTCTTGTTGTTTATTTAGTATACTTAAGTTTTAGTTATTTATTTTTTTAATTAGATATTTATATATGGGATGTGGGTTTATGCCTTCGAGTGCACTCTCCTGGCGTGGCAGAAAAGGCATGGGTCCTTGGAGCTGGAGTTCCAGGAGGTTGTGAGACACCTGATGTGGTGTTGGGAACCAGATCTCAGGTTCTGGAAGAGCAGTACGTGCTCCTAACCGATAAGTCATTTATCTCTTCAGTTCCCCTCTTCAAGGTTATTACAATAAAAATTTCAAATGGCTTTTAGAATCTTTGAACCTAGAGCAGTGATGTTCATTATGCTAACTTTCTCAGAAGGTGTGTATTTCCCCCCATTTCTCTGTATATTTTGATGGTTTGTTTTTGTAGAAATTTTTGTTTAAAAAATCTCTCGCTGGCTGGTGGTGATGCATGCATGCATTTAATCCCACCGCTGGGGAGGCAGAGGAAGGCCAACCTCTGAGTTCTAGGCCAGCCTGGTCTACAGAGTGAGTTGCAGGACAGGCTCCAAAGCTACAGAGAAACCCTGTTCAGGGGAAAAACAACAACAAACAAACAAAGGCAAAAAGTTTTTTCCATTTAAAAAATTTTTTTTTTTTTTTTTTTTGTAGACTAATTGATGCTTTGGCTGGGTGAGTGAAGTGGGAAAGCTCTTGCCTAGAATATTTGAGGCCTTGGGCTTCATCGGGAGGGGTAGTGAGAGAAATCTAGCCTAAGCTTGTTCACAAAACTCAGAATAAACGGATTACAAATTGATCAGAGTTTTGGAAGTTAATATACTCTATTGAGTTAGTACATCTTATTAGTATATGAGAGTACATAAAAGAATTAAAAGTGTGTATGTGTGTGCACACACATTCGTGTGTGAGAGAGGACCAGAGACAAAAGCCTTGGGGTGGTGCTGAACCCTGGATCTTGGACTTGGTAAGTGCTCTATCACTGAGCTGCACCCCCAGTCTTCTTACTTAAGTTCTTAAACTAGATTTTATTTTGTCCACATGAGTGCATGTTTGTGCCGTGGTGTGTGTGAGGAGGTCAGAAGACAACCTACTGGAGTCCATTCTTTCCTTCTATTTTGTGGGTCTGGGAATTGAACTCAGGGAACTGTAGACCTTTGGGCGTGGTGGCAAATGCCTTCACACATTCAGTCATCTCTCTGGTCTCTGTGCGTCTCCTCTTACACCCCCCCAATGGTAATGGTTCCATATACCTTTTTACTTGAATATATTCATTGTACAAAATAATGAGTTTCATTGTGACATTTTTAAGGCATTCATATAACGTATTTGGATCATATTCATTCCCGAGACAAGTGAGTTTTAAGTTGAGGCGAAATGATATGGTGTAGGACTCACCATGTTGAAAGAGAAGGAAGTAGGCGGTAGAGAGCATGGTAGGCAGTGACTAATTATATTCGTACAGTGCAGGAGAGAGCCTTAAGAGTCAGTCTCAGGCTTGACAGTAATTCCACTCGTTTTCTTCAGTGGTACACAAGTCTTAGCCTAGCTATTGAGTGGCAGAGACAGGCAGGAGGATTGCTGCAAGTCTGAGGCCAGTCAAGGCTATATAGCAAGATCCTATCTAAATGGTTGAGAACCCTGGCTGCTCTTTCAGAGGACCTGGGTTCGATTTCTAGCACGCACATGGTAGCTCACAACATGGCAGCTCACAACCGTCTGTAACTCCAGTTCTAGGAGATTCTAGTGCCCTCTTCTGGCCTTGACGGGCACCAGGCATATAAGTGGTGCACAGATATGCACGCAGGCAAAACACTCATACCTACCTATAAAATAATCACAACAATGAAACAACAGGGTAGAAAATTCACCTGTGTTAGTTAAAGGAAATGTTGTTCCTAAACGGTCCAATCCTCTTTGAGTGGTTTTTAGGCTGTCTCAGATTTCCCCTGTCCAAACCAGGACTCGATTTCCCTGGGGGAATGAATGCTCTAGTTCTACTTTCAGGAGGAACCAGTCCTGTGTGACTGCTTACAGAGACCGCCGCTGCGAGTTGGAACCCCTCCAGGGTAAATGACCAGAAGACTCCCCTGCCAGTGTGGTGTAGCTGGAAATATCAAGGGATATTTATACTTTGGCTTGACAATATCCATGTTCTTTCCTATTTTTGCCATTTAAGGGACAGAATAAAAATTGATGGTGTCATCCGGGTGCTGGTAGCTTACTCTTTTAATCCCAGCGCTTGGGAGGCAGAGGCTGGCGGATCTCTGAGCTTGAGGCAGCCTGGTCTACAGAGTGAGTTTCAGGACAAGCTTCAAAGCTATACACAGAAACCCTGTCTCGAAAAACAAGCAAAAAAAGTTCATGGTGTCAAAGGAGTCAAAGAAAAAGAAAACTAGGCATGGTAGTAAACACCTGTAATTTGAATATTTTGGAGGTGAAGCAGGAGGATCCCGAGTTCTAGCCAGCCTGATTGATATCCTGAGTTCCAGGTAAACCTAGCTACGTGAGCACTTGTCTCAGAAAATCCAAACAAACAAATTAGTGAGGAGTTCCTCCCATACAGCTGTAAGGTTGTGCACATTACACTGGTGACAGAATTTAGTGAAGAAGTAATTCCAGCTGTTGGTAGTATCTGCTAAATGTTTGAATACTCTGACCTTATAGTGTTAGTATAAAAGTAAAAACTTATTTAAATATTACTTAAATGTGAATACTGTTGAAAATATTCACAATTGTTATCTAAAATTGTATTCAGTGAGAAACAACTGTGGAAGCTGGGGATAAGGTTCAGTTGACAGGTTGCTTGCCCTGGGTTCAATCTCTAGTTCTGTGTACACTTGACTGTAGTATATATTTCTGAAATTCTGGAGTCAGTAGGTGGAGACAGGAGACTCATCTTAAAATTAATTGGAGGAATAAATCAGTGATAGATACCACACACAGATGAGTTTCTTTGACATCTCCTTTTCCTACCCTTGGAATTTAGAACCTTGTGAATGCTAGTCAGGTTCTGTCAAGTCATGGATTTGACTTGATTAGAAAACACTTGTTTAAAAAAATAAAAAGAGGGGAGCTGGAGAAATGGCTCAGTGGTTAAGAGCACTGCCTGTTCTTCCAAAGGTCCTGAGTTCAATTCCCAGCAACCACATGGTGGCTCACAACCATCTGTAATGAGGTCTGGTGCCCTCTTCTGGCCTGCAGGCACACATGCAGACAGAATACTGACAATACTGTATACATAATAAATAAATAAATCTTTAAAAAAAAATAAAAAGAGAATATGTGTATACTTACTAATTAGTGTATTTAACACATTTACTGGCTTAAAATCTCACATGGCTGAGTATGATGGTGAACACCTGGAAGATAGGCAGGTGCAGTTCAGGGCCAGCCTGAGCTACACAGCAAGTAGCAAAGGTGGAAGGGGAGAGAACTAGTGTTGTACTAAAGCATGTGTTGAAGGAAAACTTGAGGCATACTGCAACAGTCTGTAATGGGGTTGTTCAGCTCTTTTGCATGTATTTGACATTTTTAATAGTAATTAAACAAGTCTATTCTAGCTAAGAAAATAACAAAGGAAGTTGTAACTCTTCCCCAGAGTGAGGACAGTCCCCTGTAGACATGATATCACTATCACAAACCATATTTATTAATCCTCATGTTTAGACACATTCCGAGTGAGTAGGTATATTACCCAGAGATTAAATTAGAGCTAGGACTGGTGACTCAGTCCTGTAATCCCAGCTACTGGGAAGTAGGATAAGATTGAAAATTCAAGGCCATCAAGGGTTACAATGTTGAGTTCAATGCCAGCCTGGTCAACACTTGAACTTGCACCTAGTCAACTTAGTGAGACTGTTTAAAAATAAGTAAAAAAGAGGGTTGGCTCTCAGTGGTAGCACATGGAGGCCTTAGGTTCCATCCCCAATATGAGAAATGGCAGTGAGAGCTGAATTAGAAGTGGTAGGACTGTGAGCGTGAGGTCAGTGTGGGCTGTATAATGAGACTTTGTTTCAAAAGGAGAATAAAACATTTAATCTCCAGTGTTTGCAAAGAAAAATGGAAGAGATTGAATGTTTGGACAGTTATTACAATCCAGTGGGAAAGGACTGCAGCTCCTGCCATGTCGCTTACACTGGCCTTGAGTTCATATCCTCCTGCCTCAGATTCCCAGTTGTTAGGGGTACAGATGTGTGCCACCCCCTGGCTTTTATTCCCCTCCACACCATGGTTGCTTTTCAGTTGTTTCCATATTTCTTTTAACAAGAATATGTTCATTCTCTTCCTTTCTCTTTTTATAGATTTTTAGGTGTGTGTGTCTCCAAAGGCCAGTGGAGTTGGATCTCCCTGGAGTTGTGAGTTCCAACACGGGTGCTGGGAATTGAACTCCTATTCTTTCTGAGAGCAGTGCACACTCCCTACCACTGAGCCATCTCTGCAGCCCCTTTCCTTTGTTTTATTTTTAGTTGTAACTTTCTGTTAACTTTATGCTCCATGGGAGTATATTGGACTCCAGATTTCCTTTGTTAGTTGGTAACAATTGCTGTAGCCAGTGGGTTAGTGCCCCATTCCCTTTTTTTTTTTTTTTTTTTTTTTTTTTTGGTTTTTCGAGACAGGGTTGCTTTGGAGCCTGTCCTGCTCGAACTCACAGAGATCTGCCTGCCTCTGCCTCCCGAGTGCTGGGATTAAAGGCGTGCGCCACCACCGCCCGGCCCCATTGCCTTTTGATTAGGTATTTGGTGCTAGACACAGCTCAGATGACCAGGTGACAATCTTATTTCCAGTATCATCTAAGGAATACCTTTCCTTGAATCTAAAAGAGAACTGAAGGCAAAAATTCTTGGCTTAAAGCCAATTTCATGTGTACTCATGTGTTCTGTGGGGGAGACCATGCCATGTAAAGTCCTGATTCAGCCTTCCATGTCAGAAGAAAGTGTTACATTGTTTGATGTATGTGATGTAGCATTTGTTGCATCTTTTTTTTGAGAGGGAGTTTTGCTCCGCAGCTCAGAATAGCCTCACATTCACTGTCCTCTTCCTACATGCTGGCCTACACGCATACATCACCACACCCATTTGGTGTTTTGGGGTGGAGGGGTGTGCAGGTATGTTGGGTGAGAATAGGTGCACTGTATAGCCGAGGCTGTCCTGGCACTCACCGTGTAGTCTAGGCTAGCCTTGAACTTGCACTTCTCCCTCCTCAGCCTCCTAAGTGCTGGTGTTACAGCTGCCCGCTATCTTTTCCTGACTTGGTGGTTGCATCAATATTGTATAAGTATAGACGTTTTATCACTATTTTCTTAATATACATAACAACCACATAGCATATATATTATAGTAAGGCTTTTTGTTTTGTTCTTTGAGTCAGGCTCTCTTGTTGCTCAGGCTTGCCTTGAACTCAATATCCAGGGGTAATCTTGTATTTCTGATCTTTTGTCTACACCTCCTAATGCTGAGATTACAGGCATACGCCAATACTGGCTTATGCTTTGCTGTCCAGTGATTGAACCAAGGGCTTCATGCATGGTAGGCAAGTACTTTGCCAATGGCGCTACATTCTAAAAGCTGTATTAGATATTGTGAGTAATCTCGTGATGATATCATATCAAGAAGTACATAAGTAATACACAAATAATATGTGATTTTTTTTTTTTACCTATCATCTGCATATTTTGGGATCTGCAGGGTTCTTGGAGCCTATTGCCCAGGGACTCCAGGGACATCTGTACTAGAACATGGAATCTTGGGCTGGGAAGATGGGTCAGTGGTTAAACCCACCTTTCTGGGTTCTGGAGAGTGGAGTTTGGATCCCTAGAGCCTACGTAAATGTTGGGTGGGTGTGGCAGCCAGTCTATAATTTTAGTATTCAGGAGGCAGAGATAAAAGGATTTTTTGAGTAAGCTGGCAGTTAGACTAGCTGAATCAGCAAGCTCTCGATAAGATGGAGAGCAACCCAGGAAAACTCTTTATAAAAATCAAATTCAGGCCTCATTAACATACACACCTGCACCTACATGCATGTTTGTGATGGCAATTCTTGGTTGTCATCTTAACTATATCTGGAATTCATGAAAACCCGAGCTGCTGGGTATACCTGTGAAGGATCTTTCTTTCTTTCTTTCTTTCTTTCTTTCTTTCTTTCTTTCTTTCTTTCTTTCTTTCTCTCTCTCTCTCTCTCTCTCTCTCTCTCTCTCTCTCTCTCTTTCTTTCTTTCTCTGTCTGTCTCTCTCTCTCTCTCCCCCTTCCTTCCTTCCTTCCTTCCTTCCTTCCTTCCTTCCTTCCTCCCTCCCTCCCTCCCTCCCTCCCTCCCTCCCTCCCTCCCTCCCTCCCTCCCTTCCTCCCCCCTCCCTCCTTTTGTTCTTTCTCTTTCTCTCTCTGTTTCTTCCTTCCTTAAAAATATTTACTTAATTTTATTTTATGTACATTAGTGTTTTGCGTACATGCATGTCTGTGTGAGGCTATCAGATCCCCTGGAACTGTAGTTACAGACAGTTGTGATCTGCCATGTGGGTGCTGGAAATTGAATCCAGGTCCCCTGGAAGAGCAGTCAGTGTTCTTAGTTCTGAGCCATCTTTCCAGCCCCAACGGATATGTTTCTCAATTAAATCATTTGAAGTGTGAACACCCACTTTTAATCTGGCTCTTTTGAGGTGGGAAGAAACACCTTTAATCCAGCTCTTGTGGGGAGGGAAATATCTACCTTTAATCTGGGCCACACCTTCTCCTTATATTTATTCTGTAAATTCTGTTCCTTTAGAGAACCCTGACTGATAACAATGCCCCATGTGTGAACATGGATATACATATGCAAACCATAGAGACATACATATGAAAAACGAGAGAAAAGTATGCGTGTGTCTGTCTGTTCATGTATATTCTTGTCTTGCCTTTGACGTTTTCTGTTTACTGCAGAGAATCAGTGTTTTACCACAGAGCAGCTACTCATATTTGTCTGTTCGGTTTTTTTCCAGTTTAGAACTTGGCAAATTGTACTGGTAGGAAAGGCATTTGCTTCCATTTTACACTTACAGGAGCATACCTTTTATAGTGTGGACACAGGAATCTCATGGATGCTGCCAGGAGTTTTTGAAATTGTTTTCCCCATAACCTACTCAGTCAGCAATCTATACATGTCTTGATTGACTTAGTATTAGAAACTCTTACAGTGTTTTAGAATTAGATTTTATTTTATTATTTTTTTAAAATTCTCAACAGACCTTTAATGACTGGGTGAATTTAGGAATGAAAAGCTAAGTAGTTAGATTTTATTTTTGTATGTCTAGAGGATGTGCCTCAGCTTACCTGTGGAGGTCAGAGAACAACTTTTAAGGAATCATTTCTCTCTTCCCCAGTGGGTCCCAGAAATGTCATTAGACCTTCCTTGCACAAGCTCCTTTGCCTGCTGATCTGTCTCCCTGGCCCACAACTCTGAGCTTTGTCAATATACCCAGCTAGTTCCTTGGGATCCCCCAAGTGGAATATGCGGAAGATGATAAGGACATTTTCAAGCTGCCTGGTCCCTTTAGGCCCCTCTGGCAGTTCATCTTGGCAGGGGAGATTTCTGGCTGTCACCCATGGAACAATTCCAGCCCCTTGGGTGTGTCAGTGTTCAAGAGTCCCACGGGTTAAGTTACTCTGGATTCTCCTCCAGGGAGGTGAAGGGCTAGTTAGAGTAGGAGGAGGAATTCCAAGGTACATTGCAAACAACTCCAATAAGTCTGCTTTTACCCTGTGCTGAGGCTGACCCAGGCCTTGAACTTGGGAGATGAGCACTCTGTGCCACTGAGTGCATTCCTGACACAGTGATTGGGTTCTCTTAGGTCACCTGCGATGGGATTCAGCAGGTCACAGTCTGCTCTGTGTGTGTGAGAGAGATAGACAGACAGACAGACAGACAGACAGTTTCACTGTGTTGCCCAGGCTGACCTGGGATCCCTTAGCTATCCGAGTGTCGTAGTTACAGGTATGGCCCCGTGCCCATACAGATGTCCTTAGCACCATTGTGGTCTTTGTACCCTTGACGAATGATTGGCAACTCCTCATGATGGGCCTCCTGGCAAGGCAGATAACATTGTTTGAGGTTCTTTACTGAGAGGATTTTTTTAAAAACTATATATTTTATCCATTCACTTAAAAAACTCTCCGTGTGTGTGTGTATAATGTATGTATGTATGTATGTATATGGGTGTGTTGGTGCATGTGTGTGTGTGTGTATATATATGTATATGGGTGTGTGGCTGTGTGTATATATCTATGTATATGGGTGTGTGGGTGCGTGTGGGGTGTGTGAGTGCGTGTGTATATATGTATACGGGTGAGTGAGTGTGTATGTATGAATATGTGATTGGCAAACTTAGCTGTGGGTCCTTGCCTTCTACCTTGTTTTGAGTCTGTTTTTCTACTATGTCCAATGGGCTTTCTGGTGTTTCTGGGCTGCTTCCGTCTCTACTTCCCACCTTCCTGTAGGCACCCTGGATTACAGACATCCATGCTGCTGCTGCTGCTTCTGGGTTTTGCATGATTTCTGGGGATTTGAACTGAGGTTTTTGTGCTTGCATGGCACATGCTTTGCCTACTCCTCAGCCCTCAGCTCTGGGATAATTTTCTGGTAATAGAGCTCTCCAGAGTTGGGTGGGACCACAGACCTGTATCTCTTGCTTCCCGGTGGTGCTGATATGTCATAGGTGAAGTGAAGTGGGTCTTGTGTGATGTTTGGGAACAACACATCTGAAACAAGTGCTAAGCTAGTCCGTCACACAGTCTGCCACAAGTTCTCGCTGGGGTGACAGACCTTAGGATTTTGTGATTTTTCTTCCTTTTTGTGGGAGATTGGGTCTCATGTAGACCGGGCCAACCTTGAACACTAAGGATGACCTTTAGCCTGGGTCTCATGTAGACCGGACCAGCCTTGAACACTAAGAATGACCTTTAGCTCCTGATCCTCCTGTCTCTACCTTCATAGTGTGGAGTCTATAGGCACGTGTTTCCACCCCTGGTTTTCTGTAGTGCTAGGGAAGGGACACAAGGCTTCATGTATGCTAGGCAAGCATGCTGCCATTGAGTCACCATCAGCCCAGTTAGTGTCTTCCTTGTCTTGGCGTAGTCATCAGGCTGGCACCATTTCTTGTGCTTCAGCTTCCCGAGTTCTCGGGTTATAGGTGTACACCACTGCCACACTCAGCTTGAGTACAGTGTTTTCTGTACTGTTCTGTTGATGGCAGATTGGTGTCACATGACCAAATATGTGGCTGGGTGGGTCAGGTGCCTCAATAATTTTCGGAAATTTCAGCCATATTGATATCTTGTGGTTATTCAATGTTTATCATATGACATGGCTAAGATTTTCCTTTTGAGAATAGCTTCATCCAGAAGGTGTCACAAATTTGGTCCATGGTACCTGAAAACTGTCCATTGACTTTGCTCACGGTCCTTGTCAGAGACTGTTAATAGTACCCTGCTTTTCTTGGTCTGCAAAGTCATCTAAGCTAAATGCCAGAGAAGCTTACAGTACAGCCTGAGCGCTTTCGTGCCTTGTTCTCATTTAAAACTGGACACCGCCCCCCCCGCCCCCGCCCCCCAACGGTTTTGTTGTGTAGCCCTGGCTGTCCTGGAACTCACTCTGAAGACCAGGCTGCCCTCGGATTCACAGAGATTCTCCTCCTGCCTCTGCCTCCCAAATGCTAGCATTAAAGACATGTGCCACCACTGCCTGGTTAAAACTGGAATTCCTAAAAGTAGATTGTAGACTGGTTTAAAATGAAGAATATTGTGTCATTTGCAGCAACATGGATGAGCATGGTGGATGTTGTGTTAAGGGAAATGTAGTCAAGCATAAATCCCTCGTGTACTGCTGTGTTCATGGAAAGACGAAGGGAGCCTGTCAGTGTGGTTGGATTAAGTGATGTCCAGTCGACTTCACTCATAGAAATACAGCTCTGCGTATATTTCTATGATGGTGGTTCCAGAGAGGGTTAGATTATGAAGGTTTCAGCTTGATGAATGATTTGATCCATTGATGCA
Organism: Chionomys nivalis; assembly: GCF_950005125.1. Classification (NCBI taxonomy): domain Eukaryota; kingdom Metazoa; phylum Chordata; class Mammalia; order Rodentia; family Cricetidae; genus Chionomys; species Chionomys nivalis. Next base: position 19,991,703 of record NC_080089.1, on the reverse strand, counting down.
TTCAAAGTTTTCATTTGTAACCATTGGGAATATGATGGGACCTGACTGAATGTCTTGCCTTAGCTTCTTGTTACTGTGTTGCTCTGCTTCCTGCCTGTCACATGTGAAGAACCTTGTCTACCAGATGCTCCTGCTACAGTGATATTCTGCTCAAGCATGTGCACCAAGCACCCTGGCTGATCCCTCAGGAACTGAGCAAAGTAAATCTTTCTTCAAAAATTATTAATTTATGCCAGGCATTGTAGCCTTTAATCCCAGTGCGTGGGGGCAGGAACAGGCAAGCAGATCTATGAGTTCGAAGCCAACCTGGTCCACGTAGTGAGTACCAGGCCAGCCAAGGCTACATAGTAAGACCCTATCTCAAACACCACCTCCCAAAGTTGTATGTGTGTCCCTCTCTTTGTGTATGTGTGAGAGTGGGCATGTGCATCTACTTTTGGGTTTCTTCCTTACTGAGCCATATTGCATATTCCTCCTTTTAATTTGTTGTTAAGTAGTCTGTACCTGGGAAAAGTTATACAAGGATTTATTAAGGATACAAAAATTAATTCTTTGGAGGCAGGGTCTCATGTATCCCAGGCTAGCCTAGAACTCACTCATTAGCCAAAGGTGACTTCCTTATTTTGTGTGTGTGCGGTCAAAAGACATCCTTTCATTCTCCTCTGGCTTCAGCATGTGCACACGTCTTGCGTGTAGTCACATACTCCCACACCCTGCACTGGCTGTCTCACCTGTTAGTTGTGTTCAGTGGATGTGTCGAGACCTGTATTTCTAGCACACAGTTCTGTTGTGCGGGGTAATGGCTTTTGTGTTGTACAGTAGATTGTCCCTGAGTTTTTTAATAGTTGTGAGTTTAGTGACAACAGCAAATGCTTTTGAAAGTTCATTAGAAAAATGAGCTCCCTGTTTCCAGATATCTCTCCGGGAATGAGGGTTTTCAAGTAGGTCAAAGGTTGTCTTCTGAACAACCAGTGGGCATAATGCTTCCCTGGTCAAGGAAGCTCAGGGTGTCCTGGAAGCTTAAGAGTGTGACTTTCATTTGAGTCCAAAGAGATCCCCCCATCCCACCTTTCTTATATTTATTCTTCACTAAATACATTGTGTAGAGTTTTTTTAATTAAAAATTTAATTTTATTTGTATGGGTGTTTTGCCTGCATGTATGTCTGTGCATGAAGTGCTTTCAGAGGCCAGAAGAGTGTCAAGTTCGCTGGAATTAAAGTCACAGATGGTTGTGAGATGCTATGTAGGTGCTAGGAATCGAACCCAGATCCTTCTGAAGAGTAGCAAATACTTTCAACCTCTGAGCCATCTCTGGCCCCTGCATTGCATAGTTCATTGTATATTTTTGTGGTGCTGATCATGACATCTTCTGCCTCAAGAACACTAGACAAGTGTTCTGCCAGTGAGTTCTACCTATTTTCTTTTTGTGTGACAGGATCTCATATTTTCCTCTTAATGGCCTCAGAGTCAATCTTTGCTTTTCAGCTTCCAGGCACAACTTGTTTTGTAACTTCAGTTTTTAAAGATGATGCTTCATGTAGCCCTGACTAGTCTTGAACTATGTAGCTGAGGATGACCTTGACTTTCTCATCCTCCTTCCTCTACCTTCTAAGTACTGGGATTAGAGGTTTGTCCTGCTGTGCCTGGTTTACGTAGTGTTAGGAGTGTAATCCAGGCTTTTGTGATTCTCGATAAGCACCACTAACTGGTATATCCCTGACCACTTGCATTATAAAATTTTTTTAAGACTTTTATTTTTAATTACATGTAGAGATGTCAGTGCAGATGTCTGCAGAGACCAGAAGAAAGTGTTGTTTCCTTTGATCTGCCTGATGTGGGTGCTGGGAATTGAACCTAGCTCCTTAGGAAAAACAGCCAGTGCTCTTTACCACGGAGCCCTCTCTCCAGACCCCCCCCCCCGCCACGTTGTACAGTTTTGTTTTGTTTTATTTATTTTTTTTCAAGGTAGATTTTCTCTGTAGCTTTGGAGCCTGTCCTGGAACTAACTCTTATAGATCAGGCTGGCCTGATCTCACAGAGATCCGCCTGCCTCTGCCTCCCAAATACTGGATTAAAGGCGTGCGCCACCACTGCACAGCTTATACATTTGTTTTAAGCCTTTATTTTATGTGTACAGTGTTTTGCCCTCATGTATGTCTGTACACAGCATACATGGTGCTCATGGAGATCAGAAGAGACCATTTCATCCCTTGGGACTAGTTAGCCACTGTGTGGGTTAGCACGTAATGACTGGAGGAGCAGCCAGTGCTTCTAACTGCTCATTGTAAAACCTTCATACTTTCTTGATGCCTCAGTATCCCTCAGGCAAGTCTTTCCGACGTCCTTATAGGACGGTCCGTGCCTCAAGTTGTTTTCATTGCCACCACCTATAGTGACCTAATTATCAATTAACTCTCTCCACAACTTTTGTACGTATGTTCCACCCAGACTCCCAGGAAAGACTCCTGTGTTTGTCAGTGACTGAAATGCGAGAGAAATGTGCAGCATTGCTCTCATGGAAAGATGAATTTAGGCTCACTGTTTTAGAAGTTTCAGTCTGTGATCTTGTTGCCCCGTGGATTTAGGCTATAGGTGAGACTGAGTATCAAGATGCAAGAGCGTGGTGAAGGAGGTTGTGTTGTACCTCTTGGCAGCCAGAACAGGAAAAACCACAGGATGGGGCCAAGGACAAGACACACCCATTAAAGGGAGTCCCCAGTGACCTACTTCCTCCAGCTGGGTCTCCCCGAAATATCTGCCATCTTTCAGTAAGGCTGCCTGTGATGGTTTATACTGATTTTCTACCTGATAGTACCTAAAATTGTTCAGGAAATGAGCCTCTGGGTATACCTGGGAGAGATCAGGCAGATTTGGGCGGGGGCACTTTGAATAGATAGCATGGTTCTGTCTTGGACTGGGAGGAAAGTACTCAGCAGCAGTATCCACGCCTGCTTCCTGACTGTGAACGCAGCGGGACCAACTGCCTCAGGTCCTGTTGTCGTGACTTGGCCAGGGTCGGCTGTACTCTAGAACTGTGAGCTGTAACACATTTTTCTTCAAGCCACTTCAGTGGGGATGTTTCTTCACAGTGACAAACACTGATGAGGTCAGAGCCCTCTGGAGCCCTCAGTCTCAAACCCTGCCTCTGAACATGCTGTTTTAGGAATCGTGCTTCTGACATGAACCTTTCTGTAGGCCTTCACTTTCTCTCAGCTGTCCTCCAGTTTGCTACAACTCCTTTGTTCTGTGCGGTTCCCCGTTTTTCTGTATGGTGTTTCTCTCTAGTACCTGTGATTCAGTTCACATCATTTCTCCAGTATAAGTTTTTTTTTTTTTTTTTTTTTTTTGGCCATGACAGAGTGATCCTCGAAGATCTCATGAAGACTCACTCTCCAGTTTGCAATATATTGACCAGTGCCCTAATTTTCTCTTGAGAAACATTTGATATTGATCATGGTTGTCATTTGTCCTGTTAGATTTTGTGTGTTTGCACTAATAGCCTTGTAGTGTTTCCTCCTTCTAAATTTTTCAAAAATTCATTAATTTATTATTTATTTTGGGTCAGTCATGCTATGTAGCCAAGGCTGCCTCAGCCTCCTTTGTGCAGGAATTACAGGTGTTCACCATCACACCTGGCAGGTCTTAGATGGTGGAGCTGAGTGTTAAACACATTTAAAAGACTTTATCTGAGGACTGGGGAGATGGCTTTGCAAGCAGGGAACGTGGGTGGGTTTGAGTCCCTAGTACTCATGTTAAAAAAATAAGTCGGTGGTGGCGCACGCCTTTAATCCCAGCACTTGGGAGGCAGAGGCAGGTGAATCTCTGTGAGTTCGAGACCAGCCTGGTCTACAAGAGCTAGTTCCAGGACAGGCTCCAAAACCACAGAGAAACCCTGTCTCGAAAAACCAAAAAAAAAAAAAAAAAAAAAGTTGGAGGGCTGGAGAGATGACTCAGTGGTTAAGAGCACTGCCTGCTCTTCCAAAGGTCCTGAGTTCAATTCCCAGCAACCACATGGTGACTCACAACCATCTGTAATGAGGTCTGGTGCCCTCTTCTGGCCTGCAGGCATACACACAGACAGAATATTGTATACAGAATAAATAAATAAATACTAAAAAAATAAGTTGGGTGTGGTGGTGTGGGCTGTAACTCCAGTACCGGAGGGATGCAGAGACTGTTGGACTCCTGGAGCCACTGCCCTGCCAGTCTAGAATACAGTCTGCTCTAAATTTAGTAAGAAATACTGTCTCAAAAAATAAGAGCCATGAGCCGGGCGGTGGTGGCGCACGCCTTTAATCCCAGCACTCAGGAGGCAGAGGCAGGCGGATCTCTGTGAGTTCGAGGCCAGCCTGGTCTACAAGAGCTAGTTCCAGGACAGGAACCAAAGCTACGGAGAAACCCTGTCTTGAAAAATCCAAAAAAAAAAAAAAAAAAATAAGAGCCATAGAGGAAGATGCCAAATAGCAATCTCTGGCTTCCACATATGCCTCCACAGGCAAGTACAGCCACATATATAAGTAAATAAAAGAGCTTTTTTTTTTTTTAACTTTAAAGACTTACAAAATTTATTTTTCCATTTATTTATTTTGTGGGTGTTGTGAGGTATGCTCGTGCTTGGGCTATGAAATAAGATAATATATCAACAAAACGTACGTATCATCATGGTTGGGGATATTGTGGGAACATACTTACTACCATGCATGAGCCCTTACGTTCTATCCCAACATTGGCTGCTGGCAGCTAAAGCATGTGTTCGGCCTCCCAAGACAGGAGCCATAGTTGACAGTGCAGCTCAGTCACCCACAGATGATATTGTGGTTCATTTGATTTTACTGGGTGACTTTCCCACTGTAAGGAGCACTGCTACTTTCTGTATCTGAGAGGCCCCAGCCCATGCAAGGGATCAGAGGTCAAGATTCTAGGGATAATTGTAGTGGACTCTGTTTGTCCTTGGAGTCTAAATGTGATTTTTTAAGGACATTATTTAGTTCAGCATTTGGGATCAACTAGAGAGTAAGCTGCATAGGGATCTTGTGAGGGTGAATTTTGTTGGTGCTGATGGGCTGTGGGACTCTCAGGGATCAGTGAAGCACACTGTGTAGAGCACTAGGTGGATCTATAACATCTCCTTTGTGGGGAGAGAACGTCCGCCAGTGTGCATGCGGCAGTAAGGACTCAGCTCCCTCGGTCTCCCATGTGGGCCACGGGGATGCATAGGACTCGAGGCATCAGATTCAGCAGTAAGAACCTTTGCCTGCCAAGCCATCTCATTGGCCCTTATTTATTTAAGTGTGTGTGGGGTTGGATACTGGGAACTGAACCTGGGGTGTGACATGTGCTAGGCAAGGGCTGTGTCACTGAGCTACATCCTTAGCCCTCTTTTTCTTTTTGAGACAGGATCCCACTAACTTGCCCAGGCTGGCCTTGAACTCATTTTGTAGCCAAGCTAGCTTTGAGCTTTGATCCTATCATTGATCCTGTCATTTTGCTTCAGCCGCCCCAGTAGCTGGGATTACAGGTCTGGGTTTGTTTTGTTTAACTATTGCTATTTGGCCCAGACTGGCTTTGAAGTCTTCTTACTTCTGTCTTGAAAGGTTTGCAAAGCCTCCCCCATCATACCTGGTTTTCATGGGCTTTTGTGTGTGTTTTTAAAGAGTTAATCTTTAAAATACATATGGCAAGGTAACAATAAAAGAAAAAATGAAGGAAATTGTTGAAGAAATGGAAAAAAAAACTTGAAAACAAAAACATCAACCTCTCTGGCTGGGGATTCAGCTTCAGTGGTTTAGCATCATGAGAAGAGGGACTTCGGTCCGTGCCAGCACTCAGAAGGTAGAGGTAGGACTGAGTTCAAGGCCAACCACATCTTCCTGTTGGGCAGGAGGCTGGATAGAGAAGAAAAAGGCAAACTTAATACTTATTTTATTTCTAAAACACCTGGTACTCTTTACTTTGAAAGGTCTGCATACTGAAGAGCTGGACGGATTCCGGCCAGTCCTTGACTCTGTACCAGTATGAACAGGAAAGGGCATTTATTATTTTATATATATTATTCTAGTGTTTCCAACCAAGACTGTAGTGCTTGAAATGTGCTCTGAGTTGGTGTGTGTATGGTGTGTGTGTGTATGTGTAGAGGTCAGAGGCAAATGTTGGGTGTGTTCTGCAGATAGTGTGGGTGCCATGTGGGTGCTGGGAATTGAACCCAAGTCTTCTGGAAGAGCAGGCAGTGCTCTTAACCACTGAGCCATCTCTCTTGCCCTCCGTTCCTTTAAAAAACAAAATCCCTGTCAATTCTTATTCTAATCTCTTGGTCAGAGATGATGCAGCCAGTGTTAGTTTTCTTTTTATGTTGCTATCTTGTCCCAAACCAGTTTGCAGTTTTGTGCTTCCTTTGTGTATATATATGCAGGACTTTCTCCTCCCCTGCTTGATTTTCCCTGTAGCACTTATGTTATGATTATATTTCCCCATAGGACTTCTAGATCTTTACAGAACAGGATATTTTCTGTGTCCTTCCCTGCTCTGCTCATGCCTACCACAGGAATAGGACTTCCTAATTATTTGCTGAAAGAATTAAAGAATAAGCCAGACCTGAAATAAACTTCCAGTACCTACAGTAAATGAAATAGAAGAGGTAAGATTATTTGTAATAATGTTTTTATTTTTAACCCGTATATTGAAAATACCATTTTAGTACATAATAGAAAATTTAGATGCTTACTTTCTTTTCCAGACATTTATTTATGTTTATGATAATGAGATTAGTAGTTTTAAAAGATTTGGAACCTGGGGGTATAGATTAGTGGTAGAGTATGTGTTTAGGTTACATGAGGCCCTGGGTACAGTTTACAGTCACACACAAGACCGGGTATGTAGCCCCATAATAGAGTGTTTGACTAGCATACACAAGGCCCTGAGTTCTCAGCACCACATAAACCAGACATGGTGGACACATCTGCAGTTCTAGTAGCTGTGAGTTAGAAGTAGAAGGATCAGAAGTTGCATGGTGAGTTCAAGGCCAGCCCTTATAACACACTATATGAGATACTTTCCTTAAAAAAGAAAGAAAAGTAAGATAGATTCAAATAGACAAGGTTTTCCAAACTTCTTGTTTTTATTTTTTGAGGACATGTTTTTTGTTTTTTGAGAAAGGGTTTCTCTGTGTAGCCCTTGCTGTCCAGGAAGGTCAGACTGGCCTCAAACTCACAGAGAACTGCCTGCCTCTGCCTCCCGAGTGCTGGGATTTAGGGCAAATGCCACCCCTACTTCCCCATTTTTTGTTTTTTAACTTGGTATCTTTATGTGGTTGAGGCCCTAACTTACAGTCTTCCTGCCTTGGCCTCTTAAGTGCTAGTATCAAGTGTGTGGCATCGGGCCTTGTACCAGACATACTTAAGAGTTGTCAAATAGCAGTCATGTTAATTTTTAAAAACATTTCAGTTTTAGTTTTTTAAAATTAAGTCATAATATGTAGCTATGAAGTAGTCATTTACATATGGAGTAGTGAATTCTGTGTAGTGCTGTGGTGGACCCATGTTTGGTCATGTTAGGGATCAATAGTGGTCATAGGAAATCAAACTTTCTGGACAAACTCAGCTTCATCAAGTCTCAGTTCATTTCCAAGCAGCTAATACTAGACTGATTACTAGAGCTGCCTGGATGTGGGTGTTTAGTGTGGGTAATATATCTACTGATATCTGCTGTGTAGGATGGTTATGATAACATGGGAGTTAGATACGTAAAGGTGCTAGCACAACTTCTGACAAAACTGATAAATGTAAATGAGTATGGCTATTGTTAGTAACTAGATGTTTGCCGGTGGGTTCACATATATTATCTGCAGAGAGTGAGCACTATTGTGTGATGTTTGCTGACTGACGTTCGATGTTGTTGATTAATGATTGATGTGAACAGGACTCCATATAACCCTGTATTAAGAGGAATGGAGATTGCCTCTGTCCACTTAGATTCATAAGCTGTCCCGAAGTGATCTTGGCCTCAGGGAAGGGAGTGTTCAGGCACATTTCACCATCAGCATCACGGGATGGCAGCCATTGATTTGTCCCATGGTAAGTCCTTGTTGAAGCTCTTTTTTAGACTGTTTTAGGTCTCTCCTGTACAACAAAGTCCAGTGGGCAGGGCTTCAGTAGTCTTGTGTGATTCACAAAGAGCTGAAATGGGTCACATAATAGTGCTCTGTGATTTAGGGTCCCGGTGTGTATGCTTTCCGAAGAGGTGCTGTATAATTGTCATGAGTTCTGTCACCAGGGGCAATTTAGAGTCATGTTTTTCTTTTTACTTTTTGTTTTGTTTAATTATTCTTGTGTGTATGTATTTGTGTGAGTGAGGATACATGTGAAAGTCAAAGGACTTTTTTGGGAGTCAATTTTCTCCTTCTGTTGTGGAATCCTGGGATCAAACTCTGGGCATCGGGTCCGAGCACTCAGACTAGCCTGATGGTGCCATCTCACCAGCCCCAGAGTCAGTTTTTTTCACACCTTAAGTTTCTCTACTAAGTGAGAACACTCCCTTCCTCAGCAGGTAGCACAGTTCCTAGCCTGCTTCCCTGACTCCAGGGGAGACGGAAGTGCTTTGGCATTTCTTGGTAGGAACATGTATTTATGTGGTATGATGAGTGTGCAGATGACAGGGGAATGTCATACTAGAGTGAAATGACTTCACGGCTCTGGGATTTGATGCCGTCTTTCTTTCCTATCAGGCCTTCTTTCTAGAGAGCCTATCTACATCTATGAAGAAAACACAGAGGTAGAAGGGACAGTGACTGACAACCAGGCAAATTGTTACCAGGTAAAAAGAAAGAATATCATTCTACCAAATAGAACTTTTCATCTGTGATCTAGATGCACTTCCTTCTGGAGCCTAGAATCTAGACAGACTCAGCCTCCAGGATTTAAAGGAAATGCATTTTCCCTAGGGGCTAAAGTGTGTCTGACAAATTTTCCTGGTGAGCAGAGCCTTATATTGGTGACATGTTACCTTGCAAACCATACTAGCATTTCTGTAATTGCTGCTTACTGTGTTTGCTTGGCTGGGGATTGAACCAGGGCCTTTTTAGCCATGCTAGGCACATGCTTTACCACTGAGCTGTATCCCCAACTCCAGTAGGTAATCTTATTTCTTTGTTCTATTTAAAGTCTGGCTATATAGCCTAACCTTCTGGCTAGTCTCAGCCTTCCTCCTTTGTTGTGGTCATAGACCTCAGCTTACTAATCCTGAGCCTCATGTGTCACCTATATGTTTTTTTTGTTTTCTTGAGTGCTCTGGCATATGATAAGACTGGCAAGAGCACCCTTTTCTCAGATGATCTACTTATTGGATATCTACAGTTTGCTTAGAAATGTTCTGCAATGAGACAGTAGGACCAGAAGAGCGTCTCTCTGGCTGTGCTGGTAGAAGTCATGCTTATGAAATGCTGCTAAAATCATGTGGCAGTAGAAGGTCAGCAGAGCGAGTTTAGAGTTTAGAGTTCCTGGGGCCATTGATTCCTGCAGCTGCCTTGGGGCTGATCTGAGAACCATGGATAGGTATTAGGTCCACCTTCCTAATTTTCCATTGAGTACTAGCAAGAATGTTCATTGGCTCAAACCAACATGTGTGTGATGGTTTAGGATTCAGTGACCTTCGATGATGTGTCTGTGGAATTCACCCAAGATGAGTGGACATTATTGGACCTGACTCAGAGAAACCTATACAGAGAGGTGATGCTGGAGAACTACGAAAACTTGACCTCCGTAGGTAAGGCTGCCACATTCCTCATTATCTTTTATGAAACAGGCACATACTGCATGCTTCTTAATGTGTTAGAAATTGATCGTGTTAATTATGAGTATAATGGAATGACAGGTGCAGTTTTTAAAATGAAACTGCTTTTGTGTGTTGGTGGGGTCTAGGGACTCACACCTTTAATTCCAGCACTTGAGAGGAAAAGGCAGAAGCAGGTAGATTTCTGAGTTTAAGGTTTATATAACAAATTCCAGGCCAGGCTAACTAACCAGGGCTATATTAAAAAAAAAAAAATTAAGAGAGAAGAAAACAAAAAACCAAACCCCAAACTGACTTTTTGTAAGCACGCACATGGCACATGCTGTCATGCAGAAACCAGAGGGGCATTTGCTGTTTTCATCTAGCACTGCCTTATTCTTTTGAGGCAGGTGTTCTCCCCGAGCTAGAGCTACTCAGCCCTATCAATCCTGTCTACCCCGCACACCCGCACAGGACTGTAGTTACAGGCATATTCAAGACCATGCTCAGCTTGTTATGTGGGTTTCTGAGATCAGAACTCAGGTTCCTGTAATTGTGTAGCAAACACTCTTAATCACGAGCCATGTTCCCAGCTCCAACAAATACAATTCTTACATGATACATAATAATCCACAGTGCAGTTCTTTTCTTTTCCCTTTCTTTCTCTCTCCCTTTCTTCCATCCAGTATACTCCCCAGTCTCCTTCAAATTCATGGTCTCTTTTCATTAATTGTTGGTGTGTGTATGTGTATTCCTAAATATATAATTACAATCTACAAAGTCTGTATAGTTTTACTTATATTTATGTTTTCAGGTTTACTGATTGGGTAACTGATTGCTGTGGTCTTCTCCCTCTTAGCATACCTTAGTTGTCTGTAGTTCTCTATGTAGGGTTGAGACCTCATGAGCTTCCTTGAGCCCCTCCCACATGAGCCTGTCTGTTGGAGTTCTCCTTGTCCAGCTCATCTAGACAGTCATCTTCTTGGTAATTTATGGGTGTAGCTTCTGACATTACTAAAAGATATAATTACAGCAAACTCTCTGATCCTCTTCTTCCAATATATAAAAATATTTCCTGATCCTTAGGCGCAGGAGTTGTTTTATAGCTGTATCCATTGTGACAGTTCAGCATTTTGATGGGTTATTGTTTTCTGTAATGGTCTTCATCTGTTCCAAAGAGAAGTCTCTTTGGGGGTGAGGACTATCCTGATATGTGGGATATAAGACAAATGTGTAGAGTGCAGTTGGATTATGCTGATTTTCTAAGTGGTGACTGTAGGTTCTGCAGGACCCACAGTTTCCAGTATTAGGTGTGATTTACTGTCCGTGAGTCTCAAGGCAGTTAGAGAGCTGATGTCACCTCCAGGGTATGCGTGTCACTTTTCTGTCCTTACGGCTATCATGCCATGCTGTTTGTTGTGGTGGTTCAGAGGTATCATAGCTGGGTTGGACTCATTTGCTTCCGCTTTGGAAGCTTGCATGGCGCCTTCTGGTACCATGAAAACCAGTTCTCAGGTAGGAGACATTCAGTCGTTTCTAAATCAGGGCCCATGGGCCTTGTGTCTGAGGCGCTTGGTGTCATCAGCCATTGGGACTTAACCTTCTGCCTTTATGGGCCAACCAAGGGCAGCAACAATAATCTGCAGTGTTTTTGAAGTCTCTTGGACAACCCTGTTCAACAACTCAAAAGTTCTCATATCTGATGTTGAGTTTTTGTTAAATGGTCTTTGGCTATTTGAGGGAGTATTGTCAGTTCAGGTGGGAAAACTTCATTTAAACTGTGTGCCTCTATTATACACACCAACTTAGGTGTACAATGGGTATTTTTAGGTAGTCAATATTATGATTCCTTAAAGCTTTTTCAGATATCCTTACTGTTATTTTACCCTCTCTCCTTCTGTATATTCTCCCTCCCTCTTCCTAATTAAAGCCCCTCCCCCATTTTTCTTATTTCCCATTTAGCTCACCTAAATTCTGTTCTTCTCTGTTACTGCCCCACTCTCCTGACTCCAGCAAGGGTCCTTTCTACTTTCCTGGTTTCTACAGCTGCTCCAGGTTGTATACTCATCTGGGTGCCTCCGATCTGAGAACATAACGTGTCTGTCATAGTTATATGGACCACATTTTCATTACCCATTTATTGATTAAAGGACGTTTAGCTTGATTCCACGTCCTATAACAGAGCAGCACTGAACATGGCTGAGCAACTATCTGTGGAGTAGGATTTCAAGTCCTTGGACATATGGCAGGGAGTGGTATAGCTGGGTCATACGGTAGATTTATTTTAGCTTTTTGAGAGTTCTCTACACTGGTTTCCATAGTGGCTGTGTCAGTTTGCAACCCAACAGCGGTGGATGGGGCTCCCTTTTCTCCTCATTCCCTTCAGCACTTGTTACTGGTTATTTGCTGATCTTTGTCTTCCTGAGTGGGATAAGATGAAATCTCAGAGTCATTTGGATTTGCATTTCTTCAATGCTAACGAAGCTGAACATTTAACTTTTTTTACGTAACACATTTTGATTCTATTTTACCCATCACTGTGCCCTCCCAGATCCTTCCTAATAGTGGACATTTAAAAAAGATATTTCTTAGCCATTTTTTTTTCTTTTTTGTGAACTCTAATTTTGTTTTCTTTCTTCTGGAATTAAAGGTGTGCACCACATCTGTCTTTCCTTTTTTTTTCCTTACTCTTTTGTTTTCCTTTTTCTTCTCCACTTTCTTTACCCTTTTCTTTTCTCTTTCCTTTCCCCTCATTGTGACTTTCTCCTATTTTTGGCAATAAAATCTTCTGTGTATAGTCCAGGCTGGCCTCAAACTTGGAGTTCTTTGTCCTCATCCTCCCAAGTTACGAGATTTCAAGTTGCGTACACCACTTAGTAGGCTTGTTTTGGGGGGAGCAGAGATGAAATCTCAGGGCAGTGACATGCTAGTAAATGCTCTATCCTTGAGGTGCAGCTCCTCTTGAAAGTGTATATTAACTTGCGTTTGACTTTCAGGGGTCCTTTTTGGGACACAGAAATAGGAACATTGTGTTTGCTTTTATGGTGCTAAAAATTGCTCTTAGAGCCTTGGGCACGTAAAGCAGGCATCTACCACTGAACTACACCCCACCCTCCCCTGTATTTGTATTTTTGCTCATTTTGAATGAATTACCTTGTTTTCATTTGAACTATGATTTCCTTAGCCATATGAAAGTTTGTTATCTTTTGTTTGAAGCTCTTCCACTCATGTTTCTGTATATACAGGATGTCAGTTCTTCATTCCTAGTCCGACCCCCTGGTTAAAACAAGAAGAAGAGTTGGAGACGGTGGAAATTACAGTTCCTCAACGTGAGTATGCATGTAGAAATCCGTTTGAGTTCATTATTGTTTATCAACCATAATCAAGTTTTCTTACAATGTACGCCTCAGAGATTAGAGCCATTTTTCTCAGAGTTTGAGATATCTTCCATTTTACATAATCTGTTGTTTCTCTCTGTTCATGCATAGCTGTGGTCTTACAACACTGTGTTCCATTTCCTAAGTTTACTCCTTCAATATCAACTGTTTTCCCAGACCTTTCTCACTTTCCTGTTGCTGTAATTGCTGTAGGATCAGTTTGTAATACATAAAATGTTGACTCTACTTTTTTTTTTAATTTTATTGTTTTTTTTTTTTTTTTTTTTTTTTTTTTTTTAATTGCAGCTTTTTGTTGTTCTTGTTTTGGAGGTGCTGGGAATTGAGCCCAGGGTCAGGGCCTGTGAGGCAACCATTTTACCCACTGAGCAGTTCTGTCGCTAAATTTTTGTTATAACAAAATCCTTAAAGTAGGAGAGAGAGTGTGTGTGTGTGTCTGTCTGCATGTCTGTGTGTGTGTGTACACATCCCAGCACACCTATGGAGGTCATAGAATAACTTTGGAGTCAGTTTTCTCATTTCCAAGGCTTGAACTCAGATTTTCAAGTTTTGTAACAAGGTGGTCTCCACCTTTTATTTTGAGATCAGGCCTGTCACTGAGACCGAGTGTTTACTAACTGGGTGAGGCTGGCTGAGCAATGAGCCTGGGGGAATCTTTCTCTGCTGCTCCAGTGCTGGGATTATTAGCATCTATCATTATTCCTGGTATTTCAAAGTTGGTTATATAGGGTTCAAACTCGGGTCTTCTTGATTTACCAACTAGCCATCCCCCCTGCTCCTCCCTTTTCCTTGTTTTCTGTTACTAATTTTGAAACAGTGTCGTAATATAGGCCAGGCTGCTCTTGAACTTAAGACTCTCTGGCTTTTGCCTCTCGGGCCGTAAGTGCACTGTCGTGTCTGCCTCACTTCATTTTCTCATCTCTTTGTTTTCCGCCTCAGCCGTTAACGTCCGAGCCATCTTTCCAGCCTTCAGTTTTATTTTTTTAATGTGCCTAATTTGAAAAGAAGGACAAATAACCCTTACCACCTTTGAATTTCTTGTACATACCACTTGTTTTTTGAACTTTCTACATTTCTCTTTCTGTTTAACTTCAGAATTGGAATTACAACCCGATGATTCAGAGCTTCCGAATTACTTAAAGATGCCAAGTTCCAGTGCAGTAGAAATGGTGAGACCAGCAAAGGATTTTCTACTTCATACTCAAAAAAGAGGAGGGGGTCCCTCTGTAGAAAACTCTTTGAGATGAATAGTCTATACCCAAGAGGAATTAATACTTCAGGAGAACTATTTGGGGTATCATGAATTGGGAAATTCCCCAAATATACCATAAAGATCATGTCTCATTGTTTCCACTAGTATGTGTTTCTACATATACATTAGACATAGAAGTTTCAGCAGTCTCACGGAAGTTTACACCTTTTTAAGAAATGCATGTAACTCGCCAGTCATCAAGATTTTGGCCAATGGATTTTGTCGTTCAGTTTGGAAAAAATAGAGGTCAGGAAATGAATGCATGGAAAAGAAACTGTAAAGCTCATAATGAACATAAAAATGTTTGTGTCTTCAGGTAGCTGATTCAGCCCTTCCTCAACAGTCAGAAAACCACAGTGAAGGGGACTTGTGTGACTCTAAGCCATGTGGAGAAGTGCTGGGTGAACAATTATGCCTTAACCCAGAGGTGAGCATGCAGAGCCAAGGATACAGTTCTGAGTGTAACTGGTATGGGAAAGACATTCTTTCTTTGCTCAAGGAAACCTCTACTGGACAGAACATTTCTGAGCTTAATCAGTGTGGAAAAATCTTCAGTCTGACGCCAAACATCATATACCCGAGCACTAGCACAAATGAGAAACCCTTTGAATGCACAGACTATGAGACAGTCTTTTTTAATCAGCCATACTTTCAGGCAGATATGAGGCCTCAGAATGGAGGAGAACCATTTGACTGGAATAAATATGGGAATGGTTTTATTCATCCCACAAGCTTTGCTATGCATCTTCCAATTCTCAATGCAAGAACCCCCTACAAATTTGAGGAATGTGGAAAGGATTTTCAGTATTTTGCATGCCTTAATAATCCCATGGGAATGTGCACTGGAGAAAAATTCTGTGACTGCAAGGAATGTTGGAAAGCCTTCACGGTTTCCTCACACCTAACTCAATATGTCTCAATTCATACTGAAGAAAAATCCAAAGTATGTAAGATATGTGGGAAGTCCTTTGCTAATTTTTCTCGACTTTCTGCACATGTAAAAACTCATAATGAAGAAAAGCCCTTTGTATGCAAGGAGTGTGGAAAGGCCTTTAAAAATATGTCATACCTTAATGATCACGTTAGAATTCACACTGGAATAAAATCATACAAATGTATGGAATGTGGGAAAGCCTTCCTTCGATGGTCAGGCCTCACTGAACACATAAGAGTTCACACTGGGGAAAAGCCTTACGAGTGTAAGGAATGTGGAAAAACCTTTTCTAGATCTACTCAGCTTACTGAACATGTAAGAACACACACTGGAATCAAACCTTATGAATGTAAGGAGTGTGGGAAAGCCTTCACTCAGTACTCAGGCCTTGCCACACATGTACGAATTCATAGTGGAGAGAAGCCCTTTGAATGTAAGGAATGTGGGAAGGCCTTTACCAGGACCTCTGGCCTGATTCATCATGTGAGAACTCACACAGGAGAGAAGCCTTTTGAATGTGTTCATTGTGGGAAAACCTTCATAACTTCCTCCCATCGCACAAAACATCTGAAAATTCACAGTGGCGAAAAGCCCTTTGTATGTAATGTATGTGGGAAAGCATTTATATATTCCACATCCCTTAATATTCACATGCGAACCCATACTGGAGAGAAGCCCTATATATGTAAGCAGTGTGGGAAAGCATTTGCTGTTTACTCACGTCTAAGGAAACATAGCAGAGTTCACACTGAAGAGAAGCCCTATCAATGTGAGGGTATGAGTGTTGCTATTTAGCCCATCTGTTGCCACCTTTAAATACTGACAGTGACACCAAAGATCATCAAGTTAGTCTTAGCTGCTTTGTGTGGGTTATAATGGCTCACATTGGCCTTAGACAACATCCTAATTTTATGAAATAGGATTATTTAGGTGCCCCCTCAAACTTTTCTTCTTTTGGGCAGTTTTGAGGTTTGACCTAGAATATCACACATGCTAGGCAAGCACTCAATCACTGAGCTACATCCCTGGAACCTTTTTATGAATATCTGAATCTGAGCATTTGTGGGTCATAAATGAGGCCAGTATACAAGATGGCCTCATTCTGATGTTTGACTCTTAGTGATTATAACATTTCTAAATGCTATGAAATGAAACAGATTGGATCCTTTTGTGGGTTAGTGTGTCTTTTTAATGTGGAAAGACACAATCCAGGCAACTACTCTGACCCCACTGATTCCAGTAAGCATCCCAAGAAATAGTCCTTATCCGTTCTTAGTAGCAGCCTGTTTACAGATACTATTTCTGTGTTCCTTCATAAAATTCAGAAGGTACATTCTATCCTACCTTTTGGACCTGTTTCTGATTGAAGTGGCAGTAACTTTGTTCTCAGTGTGGTTGAGATTGATGGTCTGAGGGCTTTATGGATGCTAGGTAAGTGCTCTGCTGCTAAGCCGCATCCCTCGCTGGCTCTTAGTCTCTTTAGTACAAATTTCTCAGTTACTGTAATGTGGGCTAGCTGAGAGTGTACCAACTCCCTTTTAGCTTCAGTGGTCTCTCCTTTTACATTTTACTAAAAGTACTCAAGAGGAATCAGATTGATTACACCTGTCACATAAATTTCCAGTTTTATCACTCTCAATTTCTAGCTTCACACAAATTACAAGAATAACAGTTCTGCATTACATATGTAATGTTACCATTACACATCACTGATTAGTTTTTCTTCATGTTCCAGTAACATGTTCCTCCTTCCTAAGGCAGTCCTCCCCAGAATAACCTGTACCTATCGCTCAGTTTTTAAGCTGCTTGTATCTGTTTAATTATGTTTTACTGCAATGCCTTAGTATCAAGAAAACACCATAGCCAGCACTGGCAAAATGGCTCAGAAGGTAAATGTGCTTTACCTGGTTTAAATGAAATCAGGAACTGAGTTCGATCCCAGGACCCTGTCTTGTGAAAGGAGAGAATGAGCTGCCACAAGTTGTCCTCTACTTGTGCATGCCTGCCACAGCTTTCACACACACTTGATGTGTGCCATAACATTACACAGAACAACAGAAACCAAGGTCTTCAGATTCACTCTAAAGGAATAGTATGGGGTTCCGTATGGCGTTTTCATGTATCTGTGTATTACTGTATGTTGTTCTCATTAGCTCACCACTTTTTGGATAAAATTTTAGGGCTGTGGATTTAGCTCAGTGGTAAAAGTCCTTGCCTAGCATATGCAAAGCTAGTTTTTATCTCCAGCCCTGGACAGATAATGTACAGCAGATTATATTCTCATACAAGAAGAGCTTGGGAGCTAGTGCAATGGTTCAGAGGGAAAAGCTCTTGCCATGCAAACACGAGGACCAGAATTTGGATCCTGTAATTCCAATGCTTGGGAAACAAGATGGGAATGGAATCCTCAGGTGATTTAGGTAACTAGGTTACTTGAATCCATGAGCTTCAGTGCAGCGAGACCCTGCTGCAATAAATAAAAAGGGAAGTGAGTGGGGACACCTGATAGTATCTTTTGGCTTTCACATGCCACATGCAAATGTGTAAACACACCAGCATGCACATACACACACATTAAAAATAACAGCATGCTTGACTCTGGTGCAGACTCTTCCTGGTATGTGATCACTTTCACATGACAAAGCCTGAGATGAGGCTTTTTTCCTCTTCTGATAAGATTGCAGCCTTGTTGGGTGAGGTCTCCACTTATTACCCTCGACTATCAAATGGAATTCTAAAGACCCTACCTGGACAATCATGTGTGGTGTATATTTAACCAAGAATTTGAGAGGGTCAACAGTACATATAGATTCTTTTGATTTACCAGATAGGTAGTCATATCTGTAGATAATAATGGTATTCTCTTTTTCTATTTTAGTTGTTTTTTTTTACAGAAATGAGTATGATGTCCAGGACACGAGTGAAAGTAGTAAAAGCATATTTTCTGTAGAATTATAATGCTATATGCTCTCCATCATACTGATTTGCTTATTAGATAGAAGGGTGTTTTTAATATCTGAATTTTGCATAATGATTTTATAGTATTTCTTTATTTGTGAAGTAAAATTCCTCTTGGATTCATGAATTGCTTTTCCCATGTCCTCTGTGATGACCATACTCATTTGCTGGTAAGGCTAAAGTACCTAGGATTTCCTTGGTTCATAATGCCTAATAAATACTGGAATGAGTAAAAGGACTCTAAAATAAAGGCAGTCATTTATTAATAGTGACGATATATTAGTTGTTTTATATTAACCTTAAATTCCTAGATATATCCAACTTGGACATTAAGGATCATTTTGTTTTGTGTGATTGCTGGGGACTCAAACAAACCCAGGACTAGCAAGCACTCTGCTACTGAGCTACAATTTAAGCCATTTACTCACATAAAGATTATCATAGCTATCCTTGAGTAACATTGCATAGAAGTTCTCCTTGTGCAAGAAGAAATGGAGTATGGAGCAGGTAGAGTGCCTGTTAGCAGTGTTCAAGACCCTCAGTCCTCAGCACCACCAAAACAAATTTTGAAATTAACTGACTGGTTTTTAGCTGTAGATTAGAACAGTGTCACATACTACGGTGAAGTATATTCCTCACTTTTCTAAATCCCCAATTTGTTGAGTTCTCCTGAGCTAGAATAACTGATACTTTTGGGTACCTGTATTCTGTCTTCTTAAATTGTTCGGAATCTTTTATGTTTATAGGACACCTAATATTTACAATATTATTTAAAAATTTTTTGAGTATATTTTTCTTAGGTATGCTTTCCTTTTGACATGAAACAAAAATTTATTTTTTCTTGTATTCCTAATATTTCCTGGTTGTATAACTAACTTTACTTTGAGTCTATCTTCATTCTGCAGTGATTTCTTGTATTTACATTGAGTTAACCTTGAAAGTATCCAGTATTCTTTTGGACTGTATCTGTCTCAAGCAGAGTGTGTTGACACACACTGTAATCTTGGATTGGAAGCCAAGGCTGGAGGATCACAGATTTAAGGGTAGCCTGAGCCTAGGCTACTTTGTGAAACACTGTTTTAAAAATACAAAAGCTGGATTAAAACAGAAAAAACAAAACCAAATGCACCCAGAGGTGGAGTTGGGGGCCTGATAAATAATTTGGGAGGGCAAAATTGTCTTGAAATATTTAAACTTTCTGATATGGTTTTTATTTCATTGACTCTGGTAGGTATTTACATGGCTATATATAAGCTTTCTTTTTGTATCCTTAGTTAAAAAAATTGGGGGGGGGTGCTAAGATTCAAACTTAGGGCTTTGCACATGCTAACCACTGACGTATCCCAGTTGTAGGTGTCTTTTATACATACTGTAGTTGAAGTTTTAAAACTCTGAATACTTGAAAAATCCAGATTAACAATTCTTTTTAGACCATCATGTAAAATGCAATTAGTAACAAATTGGAATTTTAGCAACTTGTTTTTTTCTGTATTTGTTGCATGTACCTTCTCTTTGTAATGATGTTTTCATTGAAATTTTACCCAGTGCTTGAAATTTATGTACTCCATTTGCTTTTAGTTGCTATTCTAAAACATTAAATTCAGTTTTAAAATAAAATCTGTTAATATTGTTTCTTTCTGAGTTTGCATACAGCCAACGCTCTCTTCCTGAGCATCACAGCCGCAGAGACCTACACTGCCATAGAAGAAAATCAAAGTAACAGAACTGATGTTTTATAGAGGATTTATTAGTAATAGATTTGCACAAAGTGAATTTAGCTAAGGAAGTGCTGCTGCCCCCCTCCCTGAAATACCTCAAGGATGTTACTCAAGCCTGCTAGATCAATGCAAATTCACACTGCTTGTATGTAAATGTTTGTTCACCAGAACTGTCTGGGTCAGCCCCTAGTCCATCTCCAAAGAACATACCTTTAACAGGCAGGTGCAGGGGGCAGCACAGGATCACAACAGATACCAGCTATAAGTTCTGTTCTTGAGAAAAGCATAATTCTGCCAGAAGGACAGGACCCTTCATCTGAAAAGTACAATGCTGTCATGCTTCAATAATTTTGGCAATATTTTTTGCTGTGTGAGTCTTCCCACCTGCTCAGGTGGCCAGACTTGCAGTCTCCGGTCTCTGTTTAAATGTTTGAAATGAAACCTGGGGCTGGGACCTAAAAGATTTAAGGATGACAGTGTATAAAATACCCTAAGGTGTACATAAATTAGTGAAATTGATGCCAGCTCTTACTTGTGCGATAGCCCCATTTGGCAGTGTGATTTAGTAAAGAGCTTTTAGTTCAGTTTTAAGTATGCAGTGGTTTCTTGTGGGGAAATCATATTGGCATATTGTTTCTGTGGCAACACAAGCCCCTGACTGAACAAATCCATGGCGGGGACTGGGGGGGGCACACAAAATGGGTCTCTTGACAAAAGGCCCATTACATCCTGTGAGAGATCACAACCATAAATCCTTTGAAGTTCATCAGAAGGTGGAATAATCTTTATGGCTCACTTAAACCAATAGAAGTCAATGAAATTCAGTTCTAAAGGTTTCTCAGTAGACTTCTAGTAACTTCGCAGTTCTCAGCTACTGAACTGTGGGGTTGTAAAATAAACTGGCTCTTCATGTCTCAAGGGAGCATCAGTATTCCACAGTGTAGAATGGTTTGGATGACGGTATTCACTGAGATGACAAGGTTTGAGTTCATTTTAGGCACCCAGGGCATTTATCAGAACCGGTAATTGGGAAAACAATTGCTGGGAAAGATACAGATAGAGTTAGGAGAATGCTAAAACCCTAGCTAGGTTTCCCACTCAAAAACCTCTAGCATCTCAAATTCCTCCCAGGGGTTCCCGAGCCTGGTGGAATGGGGTGACGTAGGGTCGATCTGTAGGTTGCAACCTACCAAAAGCAATTTCAACACATTGAGAGGTGCAGATAATGGCAGGAGCGACAGTCTTCTGTTCCTACTCAAATGAGCTCTGGAGAGCAAGGGTTTTAACGCGAGGGAGACAGGCAGAAAGTTTCTGATGAGCTTTCTTTGGGCGGGGTCTGCATAGGAAACCCTGTGCTGGAAGCGCTAACATTATAGAACCAGGGTATCACCGATGACTTCCGCTCCGGCCCACAGCCTAGGTTCTAATTCTGTATTGTCCACGAGGCCACCATTGGCCTCCAGCTCCCGCTGTGAAGCCACTACAGCACCTCCATCCTAGCTGCAAAGAAACCAGAAATCTTACAACAAAGTAGGATCCGAGCTCCGCCTCTGCATCAAAGGATGCGCGAGCGGAAGTGACGTAAGACCGCGACCATCTCTTCCGGTGGCTCTGTGCCCTGAGTAGTTCGTTCCCTGGAGAGCTGTGGCCTTTGTGAGTTCCGCGGGAGAGGGACTCCCTGCAGGTTGATGGGGAGGATAAAGGCCTGGGTGCTGAGCTCTGCTCTTCGCGCCTCGGCGCCTCCGGACGTGGCCAAGTCTGGGCCTCTCAGGCTGTCAGTCCCCGGGGTGGGAAAGACCGCAGAGGGCGCGTCCTGGCTGTGTCCGCAGCTCCCGCTCTTCAAAAGCCGCCAGAGCAACTTTTATGGAAAAAAAAAAAAAGCTGGTTGTTTTGTTTTTGTTTGTTTTCTCAGAAGGGAACGAATTTTCGCTGGAGTAGTTGGAGTGACCAGCGTCTTAAACCTTGTGATTTCAGCGCCTTTGGTGAGCACTTAGTGAAAGATGCCTTTTGGAAAAGGCCGTATTTCTTTAAAAAAAAAGAAAAGAAAAGAAACGAATGTCTCGGGTGAGAACTTGACCCCTATTGTTGCGCTCTCTCCTCTCTCTCTCTCTCTCTCTCTCTCTCTCTCTCTCTCTCTCTGTGTGTGTGTGTGTATGTGTGTTTTATTTAGCCCATTAGCTTCAGATACAAAGACATACTTTTTCGTTATTTAGAATGTACTTCTTTATTTTGTGAGTTTAAACGTTGGTAGACCTCAAGTCCACTTAAGAAAACCCAGCCCGGTGTCTGTGCATGCCTTACTTAAATCTAAGGATGCAGGAGGGGTTCTAAGAATTCCAGGCTAGCCTGTTGTATATAGAGAGTTTCAGTCTAACCTGTGCTACATAGTGAAACATTGTTTCAAAAAACAAGCAAAAATCCAACAAACAACAACAGCTGGCTGTTCTGTTCATCTGAAGTTCTAGAACTGTGTTTCTCCATCCCTTTTACACCTTTGCGCTGGTGATCAGATCCAGGGCCTTATGCATGCTACACATTTTTTTTCTTAGTTCCTAGGCCTGTTCAGCACCAAACTGCTTAAAAATGTGGACCTCACAGAGGAAACGTGGAAAGCTTTATGAAAAGTTGTAGAATTACCTGTTAAGATTGATAAATTAGTGTTTTCTTTCCTACAACACGTCTCCCCCCCAATTTCTCTTTTAAAGAAAAATCTTAAATGTGCTTTCATGTTTGATGATCCAGATGTGTTGCAGGAGTTTGTTTGCACTTTCTCCTAATAGATAAATATATTGTATGATGATTTGTTTGCTAAGACGTAAACTGAAAATAAAGGGGGGTGTGGCAGGGTTGTGGTGGCGCACGCCTTTAATCCCAGCTCTTGGCAGGCAGAGGATCTCTGTGAGTTCCAGAACAGCTAGGGCTACCCAGAGAAACCCTGTCTTGAAAAACAAAACAAAATGACTAGATTTTGATCAAGAAAAGCTAAAGAACAGTTGGGTATGCAGCTCAGTTGATAGAGTTTTGCTCATTATGTACAAATCCCTAGGTTGAATCTCTAATACCACATAAACTGTGTGTAGTAGCCCACTCTCCTGTAATTCCACCCTTAATCCGTAGAAGCAGGAGGATTAGGAGTTCAAGGTCATCTTTGGTCATATTGTAAATTGTAAGCCAACCCGAATCACGTAGGATCTTGTCTCTAACAAAGAAAAGAAGAAAGTTAAAAACTGGCTGGGAAAATAGCTCAGCGGTAGAACACTTGCCTAGCATGTGTGGCCCTAGGCGCAGTTCCCAGCTCTGCAAAAAAATACTGAAAATTAACAATGGTGCTGTGTGATATCTCATCTATAAACATTCGAAATTCTCCCCATTGTTTAAACAACAATGAGAAGAAGCTGCTTCTGGGTATTTGGAGGTGTGTGATCTCTTCCAGATTTCCATGTTGTGCTGGACTTTGGGGCAGACACCTGCAGTCCCAACAGGTGAAAGGCAGAGGCAAGAGTGCCACTGCAAGTTTGAGGTCCCGCTGAGCTGCATGCCAAGACCTTGTGTCAAAAATAAAACCAAAAGATGTCTGTATTGTACTTGTTTATAAGCCATAACGATTTCCAAGTAATTGGCTGTCTGCAGTAGCAGGCAAGCTGCTGTGCATGGTGCGCAGCTAGGCACAGCATTCTGCTTTTCTCTTTGAGGCATGGAGTTCAGGCTAAATCTTAAGCTTATTATTGGCTTTGGTTGGCTTTGAATTTATACTCCTACCACTCACCGTCTCCCAAGCACTGGGTTAATAGTCACATCTTGCTTCCAGTAAGTTCGGGTACCGCAGCTTTCCATTGCCAACTCCAAGATTTCAAAAGATATGTGGAAGATAATTTGTAGATGCTCCATACTTGGATTATATTTTATTAGGGAGGCATCCATTTCTTGTGATCCTAACTTTGGTACTTGCTAAAGACACCGACCATCACAGCACTTGGCTTGTTGGCAGTGCTGGCAGTCGGAGCCAGGACCTTGGGTTTGCTAGGCAAGCACTCTGCACCAAGCCACAGCCCCAACACTTGCTTTTACAGATGTTTTTCCTTATAGTTTAACAAGAGGAATGTCTTGTGCCCCAGCTCTCATCACACTTAATTTTTTTTAACATCCAACTGCAGTAAATACATGTCCCTGCCCTCTTTTAATTTTAGAAACGTATTATTAGTGTGTGTGCATGCTAATACCTCAATGATGGTGACATGGTTGTGGTCAGAGGACAACTTTGTGGAGTTGATTCTTTCCTCTTGTGTGGGTTCTGGTGACTCAATTCAGGTAGACAGGCATATGCTGCAAGTGCCTTTAGCCAGTTTTTGCCAGCCTTCTTATTCCCTCTTTCCTCTATTTATGGAGATGTATTGTCACTCTAGGTCAGAAGACATGTACATTTTATTTTGACATACATTAATTTTTTTCCCTTTTCCCAGGTCTTTTACCTACGTAGCAGTTTCTGAATCAATCTGTCTTAAACATCATTTAAAACTTACTCTGGGAAAATAAGAAACAGAATTTTAGTTTAAGTACAAGACATTTGTTTTGACACGGGAAGTCCCTTGGCCATTTCAAGTGAATAAGATCACTCGGCTGTACTCTGAGAAGCTGCGTTTGCATGGGTGGCCTGTACTTCCAGTGCTTGGGGACCTGAGGCAAACAAACAAAACCATGGAGTGCTATATATCTGCACTACTAGGACCGGGGAAACTGAGGCTGGCAGTCACAAGTTGGAGGCATTACATAGTGAGAGTCTACGTTGAATCTCTATTGTCTCTAGTGTCATTTAATGCTTGCTTTGTAGTCTTGTTCTGGTGAATCATTCTTCCTCTGCCCCCTTCGCTCCAGTTCCCTCCTATCTCCTTCCCCAAGTAGCATTTTTGCTGGCTAGGAACTCAACTGAGTAAAATAAAGGGGTTTTTAAACATCAAGTTTTAGTTGTTTTTTTTAATTTTTCTTATTTGATCTTGCTGTGTTGTGTAGGCCGGCCTTACCCTCCTTCCTCCCGCCTTAGGCTCATGAGCACTGTAAGTACAGGTATGTCCACCTTGAGTTAATGATTTCAAACTGAGTCCCATTCAAGAGCTTAAAATAACAGTGTGATTTAGTAGATTATGTGACTACATCAGTTTTTGCATTTTCATTTACGGTTGTTGAGATAGATTCCTGCTGTGTAGATGGCCATTCCTAGATGGCCCTGAGCTCACTGTGTAATCCATGTTTTCTCTTGTTCCTGCCTCATGACACCTGAGATTTATATAATCCTATATGTCTGTGTTTTAATATGAATACTATAAAGTGAATATGTGATAAATTTTATCATGTGTAAGTAATAAAACAGTTTCTATATTGTGATCTTATTTAAAATTCAAAATTTGTACAATTTATTTCCATAGGTCAGATGGATACATAGCCAGTGGATTACTGCAGCCTCAGTTATGGTTCTATAATCAAAGCCCCCATATACAATATTGAATATTGCTCTAATTTTATCCAATCAACAACTTGTAAACATTTTTTACTTATATATTGGCTAATGTTTTCCTTTTAGTAACTATTTCTTTTTATTTAATTTATTTTTGTTTGTGACATGGGTGTGTGGACGGAGGTCAGAGGACAGCTGTGTAAGGTTGGTTCTCTCCCTGTCCTTCCCCTTGATGTGGGTTCTGAGGATGGCGTGGCAAGCCCTGTGTTCACTGAACCATCCCACCAGCCCCTCTGTCTATTTCAAGAGCTTGTTTGCGGTAGTGTGCCTCACTCTTCCAGTGTGAACACAGTATACCTTCACGGGCACCTTTGAGGCACCGCAGCAACTTTGTCGTCACACATAGGTAGTCCATTCAGACAACACCTTAACTGCACACTTTCCTAGGTCAGGTATGACGTTGGTAGTACCTTTCAGGATTTCATTTGGCACGCTTGGCTTTTGTATTTATTTTATGTATGTGTGTGTGTGTGTAGGGGTGCTTGTGCTCATATAGAAGTGCCACAGCATTTATGGAAATTGTTAAAAACCTCTGGGTTACTGGCCCTGGCACACTGTTAGTTACACACACATATAGTGCAGTGTCTTTTACTCACTCATCCTTTCCTCTTATGTTTTAATTACAGTTATTGGAGGGGTGTTGAGATCAGGGGGTGGCTTGTGAGAGTTGCTTCTCTCCTTCACCCTGTGGGCCTGTGAGGATTGACCACCGGTGAGCACCTTTTTCTACTGATCCACCTTGCTGGCCATGCTGTTTTAGTTCTGGTGGGAATACATCCTTTATTTTAAAATTTTATTGACAAATTGAAACTAACAGCTAATCCTGTTAGTGCCCTCGATACTTCTTCCCTGTAGAGGTTTTATCAGTGTTTCTCCTGCCTTGTGGATTATCTGTCCCAAATAACCTTTTGTTGCCTTACTCTTCTGATAGAAGAAACTGCCTTTCTCTGCTTTGGGCCATACATTAAGACAACAAATGACATACCTACCAGGCTATCTGAGAATGGGTTCTCACAAATGCTGAGTCTTTGACTTTCCATACCCAGCTGTCCAGGTTGTGGGTATTAAGGCTCAAGCTGGTGTTGAATCAAATCTGGGCCCTCTTGTAAATTATAGCTGTGGGAACATGGCTCCCAGTACCCAGGTGGAGGTCTCAGTCTCCAAGGCTTTCCAAGGAGCAGCTGGGGTTTGTTGTGTGACTAGCAGTGAGAGTTTGTGTGCTAGAAGGAGGATACTGGTGCATTATGATGTCATGCAGCTCAGTATGATGCTGCTGCTTAGTAAGGCCAAGTGCAGGAACTAGCACACCTGTTCAAACTGTGGAGTGGATTGTTGGCCTTCGCATTAAATGCTGTGTCTACCAGCTATCCTGTTCTCACACGTAAACTGTGAAGCAATTGTTAAGCATGTTTCCCTTTGTTAACTATAATATCATACTCAGTTTTGTTTTGAGACAGAACTTGGGCTGACCTTGAACTCCCTGTGTAGCTGAGGATGACCCTATCTATACTCATGGACTTTCTGTTTCTACCTCCTAAGTGCTGGAATCCCAGGTCTGTATCACTATACTTTACTCATATTACTACATCTTGTGAGTACATTTCCCGCTTTATATCAGCATCTTTGGTCTCAACTGGGGCCCCCAGTAAGCAGCACATAAATTTCTCTTTGCTCATTTCCCCATGTTTTCCATAATGTAACCAAAACTCAGTGTCTATAGTAGTCTTGTGAGTTCTTTTCTCAATGGGTGCCTCCCTCCATCATCTGTGGGTTACTGAGTAAAATGAACAATATAATGGTTCCCTTATCTATAGGAGAGACTTTCTTTTTTAATAAATGTGTTTTAAAATCATTTAACTATTTGTGTATTTTGTGAATATATACATGTGTATTTTTATGTGTTTAGATGCACACATGGAACTCGGAGGTCAACATTTGTGTCTTCTGCCTTCTTGAGATAGGGTTTCTCATTAAAACTGTAGCTCATCATTTCGACTAGGCTATCTGGCTAACAAGTCTCTGACCTATACCCCCCAGCACTGGGGTTGCAGACGTGTGCCAACCTATTGGGTTTCACATGGGTGCCAGGGTTCACACTCAGTGTCCTCATACTTAGACAGCTAGTGTTTTGCTCACTGAGCCTTTCTCCAGGTCCCATGAGTGATACTTTCTAAGAATGTTTGTAGCGACCTCAAACTGTAAAGGGTATAGAGCTCTGTGTGTATCATTTTCTGCTCCTAAACATATCTGTGATTAATTTATAAATTCGGTACAATAATAGATGAACAGAAATAACTAAGAAATTGAATAATTTCAACAATATACTATAATAAAAGTTAAAGTAAATATGGTTTCTTTCAATATTTTATTGTCTCATAGTCATATCTTTTTCAGGCTGATTGATTATGAATAGCATACTGGCATGTAAATTTGGAAGCAATTAATATATTTAGTTCTGTGTTACAGGATGTATCATAAATAAAAGCCTCAAGTATTTACGCCAATTCAACATCTTATTTTTTAAATATTTATTTATTTATTATGTATACAATATTGTGTCTGTGTGTATGCCTGCAGGCCAAAAGAGGGCACCAGATCTCATTACAGATGGTTGTGAGCCACCATGTGGTTGCTGGGAATTGAACTCAGGACCTTTGGAAGAGCAGGCAATGCTCTTAACCACTGAACCATCTCTCCAGCCCCCAATTCAACATCTTCTGTCAAAATCAAGCCATAGATTCCAGCTAGCACCTTATAATAATGTTTGGAAATCCCTCAGTGGCAGCATGAAGTACGCCTGTCGTACACTGTGCCCGAGCTGCTTTTCTCATTTCTTTCCCTTTGAGAGTCTAATATGAATATGGTGTCTATTGATCTTATTCGCTCCTCCCCAGCTTCTCCAGGTCAGTTCCCATCTCCCTTCCCACCCAGCTTTTCTGTTTCTGCTTCTTCCTCCTCTTCATCTCTCATCTTGTCCAATTTGTGTAGCCCAAATACTCCATCCACTGAATTGTGGACAGCCTACAAGAGGTCACGCTTTTTTTGTTTTGTTTTGTTTTTCGAGACAGGGTTTCTCTGTGGCTTTGGAGCCTGTCCTGGAGCTAGCTCTTGTAGACCAGGCTGGTCTCGAACTCACAGAGATCCGCCTGCCTCTGCCTCCCGAGTGCTGGGATTAAAGGCGTGCGCCACCATCGCCCGGCTAAGAGGTCACACTTATACTCACAGCTGATTCCTCCTGTAAGCTGCCATTCATCCTCTGCTGGTTGTTAGACATCACGGCACCTTTCCGCTCTGTGCTGGGATTTTGTCTGGCTTGAGCTTGCAGAGGTCTTGCTCATGTTACACAACCACTGTGAGTTCATTTGTGCAAGTGCCCTGGTGTGTCCGGAAAACACTTTCATTATAGTCATTGTGGCCTCTAGTCCTTTCTACTCTCTCTCGATTCCTGAACCTTGAGGGGAAGGGTGTGATATAGATGTCCCACCAAGGGCTAAGCACTCCACAGCTTCTTACTCTCTGCAACATGACCAGTTGAAGATCTCTGTGTTGATTGCCATCTACTGCAAGAAGCGTCTCTGGTGAAGATTTAGAGATGCACTAACTGTGGGTGTGGTGATAAGTCATGGGTTTATTCACTTATGTCTATTTAGTACAGTGATAGTGGTAGGTTTCCTCTTAGAGTCTGTGGCCTAGTGACCACAGGTTCTTGACTCTGATAATGGGTATGGGTCCCACCTTGTGCAGATGGTCTTGAATCCAGGCAGAAAGTGTTTGGTTACTCCCATACGTTTGTTCCACTAGTGGCTGCATCAGCGGGCATATTGTGCCAGGGTCGTCATTATTGTAGCTTTGCAGATTTCACAGCTGGGTGAGATTGGTCATTCCGGGACTGGAGAGAAGACTCAGTGGTTAAAAGCTCTTCTTCCAGGTTACCCGAGGTTCAATTCCCAGCACCCACATGGCAGGTTACACCTATCTGTAATTCCAGATCCAGGGCTTTTGACATGTTACCCTCACACAGACATACATACGGGCAAAACACTAATGAACATAATATAAAAATAAATTACATATTTAAAAAAATTGGCGATTCCCCCTTTTCCCCACTAGCAAGCCTAGCACTCAGCAGTATAAAAACTAGTCAGTAGGGATGAAGTTTCCAGGTTAAGCGAAGTTTGCTTTCTTCATGTTCTGTGACTCAAGTATGTGGTGTCTTCAGCAATAGGGTCTTATTCTCAAGTTCTGAAGGGTAACCAAGAGCAATGGCAATAGTCTTTAATGTTTGGAGGTCTGTGCAGCACCACCCGAAGAGGTAATCCATTCTTGGCACTAAGTTTTTTGTTAGACTGTGGTATATCCAGTAGGGACATTGTTGCCTGATTACGGGCTAATTCTATTTAAACTCTTTTTATATAAGTATATATTTTAGGAAGGTAGGCATCTATATAATGCTTTCAAAAGACTTTTAATGTCTTTCTCCATACCCCCTCTTCTACTCTGCCATCCCATCCCTACCTCATTTAACCCATCCTGTTGAATTATTCATTTTTCTCCTTTGTGATGTGACAGTTAACTTTTAATTGTAAACTTGTCCACCTGGAATCACTTGGAAAGAGAGTCTCAGTAAGGAACTGTGTAAATCAGATTGGTGTGGGGGCATTGTCTTGATTGTTAATTCCTATAGGGAGTCCCAGCCCTTTGAGGGTGCTACCAGTCCCTGGTTTGGAGCTCTGAACTGTGTAAGACAGAAGAGCAAGCAAGTAAGGATTCATTCGTTTCTCTGCTCTTGATCGTCAGTGTAAAGTGAATAGATGCTTGAATTCAGCTTAGATTCCCCCTTGGTGACAGACTATAGTCTTTAATTTTAAGCCAGATAAATCCATCATCCTGAACATTCCTTTTGGTAAGATTGTTTAGTTCAGAGCCTGTGGGTGGCTCAGTGCACAAAAGCACTTGTCATGCTAGACTAGGAACCTGAATTTGATCCCTGGAACCCACAGTAGTGGAGGAGAGAACCAGCTCCTGGACCTGGTCCTCTGACCCCCCATGTGCATGCCTATACATGCACACACAATAATAAATATTTAAAAGTCTCTAGTGCTTATTGAATGATTATTCATAGATGGGATTTTTGATGGCCACAGTGGAAGGAGAGAGAGTGCCATTCCAGCTGCATCCTGCTGGCTGCATGTTTCTTATTGGGCACAAACAAGGATGTTCCAAAATTATGTTTTAGTAGCTAATGTTCCCAACACTTAATCTTGACCAAATCACCACAGGTATATAATTCTACCACTACAGAAACTGAGAAGAGGGTAGAAGGTTCAAGACCATCCTGGGCTATCAAGATTGAGAACATGTTGGACTTGGAGGTGCCTGATTTCCTGATTTGTTTCTTTGGATATTGATGGCGAAACTGAGTGTCTGGTTATGGACTGGGTTCCAAACCCTGTCGTATGTCTAATGCTACTTTTTCTAGTTATGTGGAATTTGTTTTGCCTTTTTTGTTGTTGTTTGTTTTTCAAGGTTGGCTTTAATCTTATTGTATAGCCAGGAATGACCTTGAACCAGGCCTCTTGCCACCCCCCTCAAATGGTAGGAATCTAGAAGTACTTTGTCATGCATGACTCTCCAGTTAGATTTATAAAGCCGTGGGAGCTAAATTAGTCTGTTCTGCTCATCTTTTATATCTGCATAACCCAGGCGACGAGTGTTAGCTTCCCAGTTGCTACTTAAAGTACTGAGCTGTGGTGCTGGAATGATGACTCCGCAGTACTTGCTGTTCTCCCAGAGGATCCACGTCAGGGTGTCAATAATTCTTTTTTTTTTTAAGATTTATTTATTATGTATATAGTGTTCTGTCTTTGCGTATACCTGCAGGTCAGACGAGGGCACAAGATCTCATTATAGATGGTTGTGAGCCACCACCATGTGGTTTCTGGGAATTGAACTCAGGACCTTTGGAAGAGCAATCAGTGCTCTTAACCACTGAGCCATCTCTCCAACCCAACCATCAGTAATTCTAGTTTTAAGGTACACCTTTTTGGCCTCCACAGGCACTTGGACACATGTGGTGTGTGTGCTCTTTTGTGCACATGTGCGATGGTGCGCGAGCGCGCGCGCGCACACACACACACACACACACACGAGTTACCGGGAATAAAGGTGCATCTATAATCCTGGCACCTGGGATGATCAAAAAGAGAAGACCAGTAAGGTGGCTCATTGGTAAAGGTGCTTGGTGCCAAACCTGACCTCCTGAGCTCAATCCTTGGGACCCACATGGTGGAAGGAGAAAACCAACTCCCCAAAATCGTTCTCTGATCTCTACATGGGTGCCATGGATCCCATACCCACACATATAAACAGTAATAGTAATAACTTTAAAAAGGGTAGTGAGATGGCTCAGTGGGTAAAACTTATGGGTAAAAATTGCTGTGTGAACTTGATCTGAATTTAATCCCTCGAACTCACAGTTGGAAGAGAACCAGCTTCCCAAATTTGTTTGCTTACCTTCTGTATACCATGGCACATGTCCCTGCACACAGGCGTGTGTGCGTGAGAGTGTACACACACACACACACAATAGTAATAATGTAATATATAGAGGACCATTGAGTTGGCTCAGCAACTGAAGGTGCCTGCTCCCAAGTCTCAACAGGCTGAGTTCAGTCTCTGGAGCTCAGAGTGAGAGAGCTCTCTCTGCATGTTGCCCTCTGCCTCCACATGTTCAGTCATAACCAATTCCCACAACACACAATAATAAATAATAATACTATTATTGCACTTTTAGACCAAAAACCACTAACAGTTCATGTGGGGGTGCTAGAGAGATGGCTCAGCAGTTAAGAGCATTTAACTGCTCTTGCAGAGGACCCATGTTTGTTTCCCAGCACCCACGTGGTGTTTTGTAACCATCCGTAACTCCAGTTCAAGGGGAATCCAATACTTGGAGTTTTCTAACTTGGGTACCAGCCATACACATACATACATGCAAACAACCCTCAAGATACATTTGGGGAAAAAAAGTATTAAAAAAGAATTCATAGCTGGGTGGTTGGCGCACGCCTTTAATCCCAGCACTCAGGAGCAGAGGCAGGTGATCTCTGAATTCGAGGCCAGCCTGGTCTACAGAGCAAGTTCTAGGACAACCAGGGCTGCACCACAGAGAAACCCTGTCTTGAAGAACCAAAAAAAAAAAAAAAAAAAAAAAAACCAGCAAAGCAAAATTGGACGCTGGTGTGGACGCTGGTGTGTGCAGCCAAGTCAAACTGTGCTGTGGTTGAGTGCACAAACAAGGTATCGTTCTCGCCCTCCCATTCTTAGTATATTTCCTGGAAACTTAAATTTATATTGTGTTATGAAAATCATTTAATTAAATCTAGTTAGTACTTAGTTGTACAATTTCAGAAGGATCTCTAATTGCCCTGGTGGGAATAAAGGTATTCTAAAGAGAAACTGGTGACTACCCCTTTTTTTTGAAATAGACTTTCAAAAGCATATACTCACGTCAATTGGTATTTCTGAAAGATTTTAATGTTGGGAGAAGGAACAGGCTAGGAGCCAGTGTGTGTGGATAGGGTGGGGCCAGGGAGGGGGCTGTATCCTGGAAAGAGGTCAGATCGTATTGCAGCAGGGACGGGAGCCTGAGCTATCGTGATGAGGGGAACTGCACACTTAGTAGCACTGCTTGGCTGTGCATGTCTCTTGCCCTCGATTTAAATCTGAAGTTCATGTTAGGATCTCAGACATAGGCTTGGAGGTACAAAACACTGGAGCTTTTTGTTTTATTGATGGTACAGTCACCTTTTTGGTATATATAAAAATTGTTTTTGAGACAGGGTCTCTAACCACTGTGTAGCTCAGGCTGGCATGAAACTTACTATGCAGACCATCCTGGCCTGTAACTCACACAGATCTACCTGCCTCTGCCTCATGAGTACTGAAATTAAAAGTATACACAACTATACCCAGCTTATAAGCATTTTTAGAGGTGGTATGAGGTTTTGCTGTTCATGAAATACTAAGGTTTAAAATGTGTGCCTAGCCCATAATCATGCAAAATGTACATAGCACATTTTTCAAGGCAAGTTCTTAATTCTAGAAGATGATATTAATATATTTTCCTGGGTTTTTTTTTTTTTTTTTTTTTTTTTTTTTTGGTTTTTCGAGACAGGGTTTCTCTGTTGCTTTGGAGCCTGTCCTGGAACTAGCTCTTGTAGACCAGGCTGGTCTCGAACTCACTGGGTGTTTTTTTTTAAAGATTCATTCATATTTATGTGCATTGGTGTTTTGCCTGCTTGTGTGTCTACATGAGGGTACCAGATCCCCTGGAACTGGAGTTACAGCCAGTGTGAACTGCCATGTGGGTGCTGGGAATTGAACCTGGGTCCTCTATGAGAGCCATCTCTCCAGCCCCTGGGTGTTTTCTTAAATAGAAGATAGTTCAAATATGATGAGAGCAGGGAGCTCTAGGCATGGGAGTAGAAGTATTTACCAGGTGAAAATTGATACAAAGTTTTAATGAAGAGTGTATGTTATGGGGCCAGAGAGATGACTCAACGGGGTGATAACCTGAATGTGGTCCTATGACATACTGGTGGAAGGTGAGCACAACCCCAGAAAGTTGGCCTCTGACCTATCCATACATACACGCACATGCTCATTGGTGCAATGCACACACAAACACACTACTATGCATTGTTGACAAACACGGCATAGAAATTCCCAGGCACTTGCTGCCTCTCAGAGAGTACGGGTACCTTCTGTAGCAGCTAAGAGACATTAACCTAACTTATATCCTGGGCCATTTGTTTGGGGTCATTGAGATAAAAGGTGACACTTCAGTATCCTGATAGGTAGTAAGCTTTATAAACAAACACCATTTGTCCTAAGATTGGTGCAAGAAAGCCCATTTTTAATAAAAAGGGAAGAAAAGATTGGCCGTTTGGGGTGAGATGCCATGGTTAAGCTAAGAGTTAAGCTTTCGTTAGATAATGGCACCACAAGGCACTGGAGCAAAAGAAAGAGGAATTTTGTTATTCATTTTTGGCTTTTTTGCCTCCGCAGTCAACATTTGGAAAAGATGAACAGCTTGTCTCATTTTCACTTACATATTATATCTGGTAGACAAAAAAAAAAAAAGGAAAAGGAGGAAGAGGAAGAAGAAGGAAGAAAAGTGTGAGAAGGAAATTAAAGCAAACTGGTGAAAAAATTAAACACTATGAAACACTATTCCTACAATAATAATAATGATGATTTTGTTTCAGGCAGGCAAACAGGAACCCTAAAACAAAAAGTGAAAAGATGGTTCTCTGAAAAGACCCATAAAAAAGGTGCTAAACAGATCTAATTTTGCTCTAGCCATCCCTGTGCTGGGGGGAGAAGGCTTGAGTTGCCTACCAAGACCTTGCTGAGGTTGCTTACTGCTTAAATTATGATTTGAGAGTCCCCCTGCCCAAATACCTTTACATTCAAGATTCATACAGGATAGACAAGAGTTCCATCCTCCACACCTGTCAAATAGGATCAAAGACCACACCGCCAAGAAAAATCTACCTGAAAACAAAAGGATTATTTTGGGACCATAAAGATGGCTCAATTTTCAAGTACATTTGCTGTAGATCTGAGCACTCGTGTATCAAACTATGTGTCCAATTA
This sequence comes from Chionomys nivalis, assembly GCF_950005125.1. Taxonomy (NCBI): domain Eukaryota; kingdom Metazoa; phylum Chordata; class Mammalia; order Rodentia; family Cricetidae; genus Chionomys; species Chionomys nivalis. The sequence continues at coordinate 19,956,514 of NC_080089.1, read as the reverse complement.
ACATCTGTAACTCCAGTCCTAAGGAGGATGGAGATAGGAGGACCACTGGAGCTTTCTGGCTTTCAGCACAGCTGAGAAAATGTGAGCCCCTGGTTCAGGGAAACACCCACCTTAAATGAATGGGTGGAGAAGGATGGGGAAGGTCATAGAAACCTCTGGCCTCTGCGTGTGCACATTTTCAGAAGACATACACACAAATAAGAAAATATGCTTGTTGTACATATAATTTTCCCACTTGTTGAAGATGAGAGCAAGTTTGCATAGCAATGAAAGAAACCTTTACCTGCCCTTAAGTCCTGCATCATCGTGTCTGAACCGGATGATAAATGAGCACTCGCTAATGCTCTCTGAATATAGGTCCTTTCCCGTTTTGTTCTGTTTTAAATTTTCTGATTATTTTCTTTGTGTGTATGATGCAGGGAGAAGGGTGCCTTCCACCTTTACATGGGTCGTGGAGATCAAACACAAGCTGTGAAGCTCATTGTCTGGACACAAGTGCCTTACCTGCTTAGTCATTTGGCCAACTCCCTGTTATTTTGAGGCAAAATTTATATCCCTGCTAGCTTTGAACTCACAGCCATTTCCCTGGTGCAACCTCTCAAGGGCTGGCATGTTTGCAGGGTTTTCTGTTCCACCAGCCAGCTCTCAACCACACAGAGATTTGTTATTAATTGTAAATGCTCGGCTGATAGCTTAGACTTGTTACTAACTAGCTTTATCTACGCTCTATCACATGGTAGTATTTTTAGCACGGCATGTTCATCTCCTGTTTCCTCTGCATCTCGCTGGCGACTCTGCCCTTCTTCATCCCCATTCTCTCTTTTTGTCCACAAGTCCTGCTAACCTATGCCTGACTAGCTATTGGCCATTTAGTCCTTTGTTAAATCAGTGAGAGTCCTTTATCAAACCAATGAGAGCAACGGATATCCAGTGTACAGCACTGGCATTACAGGCATGCACCACCTACTTGGCTTTGAATATAGATCTTTTAAGGTCAGCTGTATTTACTGTGAAGGGTGATTATAATGATTAATTGAACACATGGACACACATACTCCTTGCACAGTTGCTACATAGCATCCCTCAGTAAACTGCAGCTAGTATCACTAGAATTCATGTTTCAGAGAGCACTGTGTGTAGTGATCGTCCTATGTACTTCCTGCATACAGATAATGTATAATTGATAGGTATTGTCTAAGTAACTGATGTTAATTAGTGATTGATACTGCAGAAATGCTAATGGTTGTGTACAACCGGCAATGGAGAGTACCACTGTCCTCTGAAACTCACCAGCTGCACTGAAGTGATGGCAGCTCCAGAGAAGGCAATACCCGGACCCACTTCTGCGTTACAGGATGGCAGCGACTGACTCGTCCCACGGTAAGGCCTTAGGAACTGAAAACAGGTTGAAACCCACTTGCTGGCCCACAGGAATATTTGTAGCGCCTCTGGGGTAAAGGTGCAGTCTTCATTATATGTTTTATAGTCATGATAAAGTACCATTTTTGTTTTAGATTTTATTTATTTTTATATGTATGTTTGTTTATGCATCGTGTGTGTGTGTGTGTGTGTGTGTGTGTGTGTGTGCGCGCGTGCATGTGGTGCCTATTGAGGCCAGAAGAGGGTGTCAGATCTCCTGGGACTGGACAGTTGTGAGCTGCCATGTGGGTGCTGGGAAATGAACCTGAGTCCTTAGCCACTGAGCCATCTCTCTATCCCCCAACACTTTTCTTTTTTTGAGATGGAGCCCCATGTAGCCCATAGTGGCCTTGAATTTGCTAAGGTAACTGATGATGGCCTTGAATTCTTGATCCTTTTGCTTTCGCCTCTTGAGCTGGGATGACAGGTGTGCACCATTTATACCCATTTATTCTAAGATGGAGCCTGGGGCTTCATGCTCTCCGGGTGAGTACTGCACTGACTGAGCTACAGCTCCAACCCTGATAAAGTGGTGTCAGGGCACAAAGCTTCCTTACTTATGAGATGAAGATGCTATTAATAGAGTTGCCCTAGTAAGAAGCATTCCTTGCATCCTTCTTTCAGGTTGTAGATGACACAGGACTGCTCTAGCATTCTTTGGCATGTAGGGATGGGAACAGGCTCTCAAATTTGTGTGTGTGTGTGAGGTGGGGAACAAATGAGGGAGAGAGGAAGGAGAGAGAGAACTATAGTGAGAGGCACAGAACAAGAAAGATGGAGACCGGGAGAGAGGGAGGAGATAGTTAGATTGATGACGTGAGGCTTTTGTACTAGGGTGGAATGACTCCTGTGCCTTCGGATGAGACTCTGCACAACTAAATCTCATGCTTTTCCTTTTCCATGAGATCTTTCAGGGGACTCAGTCTGCCTTCAAGAAGAGAAGGTATCAGCACAAAGGATGTTGCTTGACTGCCTGACGAATTATCAGGTAAAAAGATACACACGTACACACACGTTCAAAACATTCCACCTACAGACAATTTCCTCCGAACACACTTGTCTCTAGAGCTGTTTACAGCAAATAGAGCTTCACTCACCTAAGGCTCTGGCTTCCCGGGATAGAGAACCTGGCATAGTTTGCCTTCTGTTGCCATGATAAAAACCATCAGTTTACAATTCTCAGATCATAATCCAGTCCTGAGAGATGTCAACGCCGGAACTTGAGGCAGAAACTGAAGCAGAGACCAGTGATGGAATCTGTTTACTGTCTCATGACCCTGACTTGCTCAGCTACCTTTCTTAAACACCCAATGCCCACCTGTTGGGGAACGGTACTGCCCACAATGGACAGGGCCTTTCTTCATCAATCAGAAATCAAGAAAATGCCCACAGGCCAATCTGATGAAGGCAGTTCCTCAGTTAACACTCCCTGTTCTCAGATGTGTCTAGTTTGTGTCAATTTGCCAGTGATTATGACAAAATCTTTCCTATTAAGTGAGTTGGAAATTTACAGTTAATCTTGATCTTGGCTTTACCTTCATGGTGTCAGATCATTTTTCTTTTATTATTACATTTGTGTGTGTATTCATATGAACATGCATGTGTAGAGCACATGCCACAGTGTGTGTGGATTCGGAGGACAACTGCAAGTCAGTGCTCTACTTGCATCGTGTGTGTTTGAGGTCCACACTTAGGTTATCAGTCTTGGCAGCAAGTAATGTTACCCACTGAGCCGTCTTGCTGGCCCCTGACCAACTGAATGTTTCTTCCTTTTTTGAGTTCCCTGGCAGATGATAAGGTAGATGAGATAGCCTCCTTTTCTAAGACATTTACTCATGTATGCACACTCATCACATCTTTAGGAGGTGCTGGCTACTGCGCCTAATACAGAGAAATACCATGATGTTCTTCTGTACTGTTGGTACCAGTTCCTAGTCAGCAGTGACATTTAACTTGAGGAAATAAGAGAGCGAGAATAAGGCTGAAGATGGAGCTCAGCGGTAGAGTTCCTGCCTAGCATGCTCAGTCAGGGTTCTGGGTTCTGTCTCCAGCAAGGTAAAAAGCTGGCTGGGGTCCTCGATGCCTCAGTGGGTAAAGGGCTTCATACAAATACAGGGATCTGAGTTTTGAGACCCAGTACCCATGTAAAACTTGGCGTGGCTGCTTATGTCTGTAATTTCAGGGCTGGGGTGGAGATGAGTAGATTCCAGGACTCACTGATCAGCCAGTCTAGCTGAAACAGCAGTTTCCAGGTTCAGTCAAAAGCCCTGTTTCAGAAAATAAGGTGAAGAATTAATTGAGGAAGTCATCCCACATGAACTTGCACAGGCAAGTGTTCCTATCAGTTTACATGTGTATACACCATGCACACACACACGTGAGTTTAAAGAGGAGTTTGTAAAGCCACTGGACCTTGGTGTTAGAGACCAGAGAATTTTCTTAGATGTTGGGTTCCACTTCCTCATCCTCCCATGTTCGTTAACAAAGATCTTGATCTTAATTGGCTAAGACCAGCATGGCATGTGTTCAATATTTCAGGAGTTGGTGAGCTTTGAGGATGTGGCTGTGGACTTTACCCAAGAGGAATGGACCTCACTGAAGCCATCCCAGAGAAGCCTCTACAGAGACGTGATGCTGGAGAACTACCGGAACCTGGCCACAGTAGGTGAGACTGCTGTTGCTCCCTGCAGCCTCCTATGGACTGACTGTGTTTCAGGAATGATGGTGGTAGCTCTGAATAAGACACAGCCCCATCCCTAAATCCATATTTTGTTTTTTGTTTTTGTTTTGTTCTATTTTGATAGGCTAAATTAGAAACCTCAGTGTATAATCTTATATCATTTGTGTGTCTATAAATTCTCTTGGAGTTCAAGAGATGGCTTGGTGGTTAAGAGCAGTTGCTTGAGGACCTGGGGTGGGGATCCCAGTACTTATCTAACAAGCGGATTGTGGTCTTGCATGCACCTGTAACCCTGGTGTGGCACTGAGGAGAGGTTGGAAATGAGGATCACTGAGGCTCACTGGGTGCCAGCCTCGTGGGGAAAGCACAAGCCAAGGTTCCAGGAGAGACTGCCCTAGAGTAAAACACCCAGCACCCCACTTTGTCCTTTGCATGTGGGCACAGGCATTCATACCTGCACACACACATGCATATACCACATGCACATATACCACACACATACATATCCACAAACACATGCAGTTAGTTAAGAAGGGCTTGAGGAGATGACTCAGTAAGATGGTTACTGCTCTAGCAAGAGGACCTGAGTTAGGGCCACAGCTCTCCTGTAAAGGCTAGGTGTGATATTAGCCACCATATATACAGAAGCACACCTACATACATGAACACTTGTACAGACATACAAAATAATAAGTAAATTAGAAAGTTTAATTATCTTGATGACTGTGATTAATAATACTATATATGAGCCACTTGTGGTTAATTTTTCTAGAGGAACAAAGATCTCTTTGTTGCAGATCTCTCTCTCTCCTCTTTCTCTCTTTTGTTTTTTGTTTTCAAGACAAGGTTTCTCTGTGTAGCCCCGGCTGTTTTAGAACTCACTCTGTAGACCAGGCTGGCCTTGAACTCAGAGATCCTCCTGAAAACAGACACTGTACTTTCATTTCCCAGTCACCCAGACCCGAATAACCACACAGAAACTGTGCTAATTGCAACATCATTTGGTCAGTGTCTTGGGTTTCTTACTGGCTAGCTCTGAGTATTAAATTAACCCATTTTTATTCATCAGTATTACCACAAGGCTGTGACTTACTGGTGCAGCATGTTACTTCTTTGGCAGCTACATGGTGTCTCCTTCACTCTGTCTTCTCTTTCTATAGATCTCTGTTCAGATTTCTTGCCTGTTTTTACTCTTCTAAGCCATTGGCCCAAACAGCTTTATTCATCAACCAATAAAAGCAATACATACAGAAGGACATCCCACATCATCCACCTGCTTCTGTCTCCTGAGTGCTGGGATTAAAGGCATGCACCACCATCACCCAGCAAAAAATATATGGAGACCTGGACTTTTTGAGAACCACCCCAGTACATTAAAACATATTTTCCCAGCTGTTCTTACTTTCTGTTTGAGTAAAAGTAAAGTGCTAGGCTAAGATACGACTCAGTGGTCGAGCACCAACCACTTGCGGGGCCCGGGTGCAACCCCCAGTGCCATAGAAAGAAAACTCTAGTACTTTGTAAATGTATATACGATAAATTAACTGGGGTCTTAGACTCCAGAGCAAGCTAAACTTTGAGGCATAGACAGGTGGTACTTGTATAATTAGCGCCTTAAAAATAATTTCTCATGATTATCATTACATCTCTAGTTCCTGGCAGTTTGGTGGCACACTTCTGGATTCAAGCATGTGGGAGGCAATAAGAATAATATTTCTGTGAGCTTGAAGTCAGTGTCTCCAAACACTGGAGAAAAAGCAAAAGTTCTTAATTCTTGAACCCTGGGAAGTTCTGTCATTTTTTTCTCTAAGCCTTCTTCTCCTCAGTGTGTCTTACCTTGTGCACAGGGCATCAGCTCATCAAACCCAGTCTGGTCTCTTGGTTGGAACAAGAAGAATTTAGAACATGTCAGAACATAGTTTTCCCAGGTCAGTATTCATGGAAATTAAATTTTTTTCTTTTTCTTCGGAGACAGGGTTTCTCTGTATAGCCCTGGCTATCCTGATACTCACTCTGTAGATCAGGCTGGCCTCGAACTCACAGAGATCCACTTGCCTCTGCTTCAAGTGCTGGAATTAAAGGCATGCACCACCATCACTGGGCTTGGAAGTTCTATTTAATGAAAGTTTAGTATATTTGCAACTGAAATGAACTTTAAAAACAAAACCCTTGTGTTGGTCTGGAGAGATGGCTCAGTAGGTAAAGGCATGTGCGGCCAAGCCTGACAACTTGAATTCGATCCCTGTAACCCACACAGCAGAAAGAGAGAACCAACTCCAAAAGTCCCCTGACCTCTACATGCGTGCTGTGACGCTTGCGTATGTCTGCACATACACACTCAGTAAGCGAATGAAGGGGCGAATGAATATTTTACAAAAGCTTTAAAATTCTCGTGTATGGGGGCGTGTACGTGTTCCCACAATATGTGTTTTGGAGTCAGAGGGCACCTTTGGTGTCTGTCCTCACTTTCCACCTCATTTGACAGAGCCTTTGTTTGCCACTGCATGTGCCAGGCCCGCAAGCTTTGGGGAATCCTTCTGTCTTCATCTACCATCTGTCATAGATATACTGGAATTACAGACAGCCTTATGTGAGTTCTGGGGATCTGAATTTAGGCCCTCACACTTATATAATAAGCACTTTATTCATTGAACCAATCAAGCTCCTATAATGAAGTTTTTCAAGATAAAATTTGTCTCAGAACTCTGAGGCAAGAAGAAAAATCTTCAACTTCCGATATTCTTTTCGTTTACTTAAACTTAGTGCTTTGAGAGATGCGCTTTTTCTAGAAGTTTTCTCCTTTCCTTCCCTGATAATTTCTTTCTGTTTACCATCATTTTTAATTTTTATAGAATCAACTTTTGATACGATCTGAAAGTTCGATCCAGTGTCATTATCTTTGTCTTACATGATGGCACATTCCTGTAATCCTTCTACTCAGGAATGTGAGTCGGAATGGTTATGAAGTCAGCATAGTGTGGGCTGTGTAGTGAGTTCAAGGCTAGGCTGTTTAATCTCAAAAATAAAACAGAAAAAAAATCCTCATCTGTCTCTACTTTTTCTACCTTTTAAAATTCAAAATAAAATAAATGAGCCTTATTTTTAAAAATAATTTATTTTTATTTTATTTGCATTGGTATTTTGCCTGCACTGATATCTGTGTGAGGATGTGAGATATTGGTCAGAGACAGTTGTTAGCTGCCATGTGGGTGCTTCTGGAAGAGCAGCCAGTGCTCTTAACCACTGAGCAATCTCTCCAGCCCAAACCTTATTTTTTAATTCCTGTTTTCTACTTCCTTCTCCATACTCCTACCTTTATTTTTCTGTTTCACTTCAGAATGGGAAATGCAGCCTGAAACCAAATGTCCGGCGTTCCAACAGGGAGTTTTGAGGGGTGACATGTCCAGTGGGTTGCAAATGGTAAGAATAAAAATTTTATCTTATTTTTATTCTCAAAGGAAATTAGAGGCTAAAGATGTGTCTCTTATAGAGTACCTGTTTGGCATATTTGAAGATCTTCGAGGGAGAAAACTAGGAATTCCGTTAAAGGAGCTTTGAGAGAAGTAGATAATATACAAGAACAAATGTCTGAAGAAATAATATGAAATTGTGTCCCCAATGTGTAGTGAAACTCACTGCTTCAGAACATCTTTTTCTTGGACTGGTGCAGAAAGCTTTTAAAGATTAGAGCAGATGACACAGCATTCTGGAGAAAGTGTTTAATCACACCACTTGAGAGCAACTAACAGCATGAACTGTATGCAGGTAGTGGAAATAACCATAACTATAGTGTTTTGTCATCAAATGCTTATAACCTTAACAATTGGCTGCAAAAACAAAACGTTGTTCTTCCTTCTTACCAGGAAACAGGAAGCCAGAGCAGAGGGGAGCTCCATAACTGGACAGAGTCTGGAGCCTTCTGCAGTGACCTCTCACCCCTTCAGGCACATCCGAAAACTCAAGCGACACAGGATGACTATGATTGCGGTCAGTACAGAAGAGACTTTCTGATGTTTCCCAAGAAAAACTGCGCTGGTGAGGAACCTTCTGAACTCAGTGAGAGTGAGGAAGCCTGTGCGACCCCAGTTAAAGTTGATCGAAAAACTGCCGCACAAGAGAAGTCTTTAGAATGCATTGACCGTGGGAAGTCTTTTATTAGTCAGACGCACCTTCAGACACATAGAAGAACTCACAATGGAGACAGACTTCACGATTGGAATGAATACGGGAGAAGTTTTATAAACTCGAGACTTGCTGTGCTCATAGAAACTCTCAATGCAAAGAAGCCTTACAGGTGTAAGGAATGTGGGAAAGGCTATCGATACCCTGCATATCTAAACATTCACATGCGGACGCACACTGGCGAGAAGCCCTACGAGTGTAAGGAGTGTGGGAAAGCCTTCAATTATTCCAACTCATTTCAGATACACGGAAGAACTCACACTGGAGAAAAACCCTATGTGTGTAGTCAGTGTGGGAAAGCCTTCACTCAGTACTCAGGACTTAGCATACACGTAAGATCTCACAATGGTGATAAGCCTTATGAGTGTAAGGAATGCGGGAAAGCCTTCCTTACATCCTCACGACTTATTCAACATATAAGAACACACACAGGAGAAAAGCCTTTTGTGTGTGTCAAATGTGGGAAAGCCTTTGCTATTTCTTCAAATCTTAATGGACATTTGAAAATGCATGCTGAAGAGAAGACGTGTGAGTGCAAGATTTGCGGGAAAGCATTTGGGCATCCTTCATGTCTCAACAGTCACATGAGAACTCATAGCGCCAGAAGGTCGTACACATGCAAGGAATGTGGGAAGGCCTTCAACTATTCCACTCACCTTAAAATTCACATGCGCATCCACACTGGGGAAAAACCCTATGAGTGCAAACAGTGTGGAAAAGCCTTCAGCCATTCCACTTCATTCCAGATACACGAAAGAACCCACACTGGAGAGAAGCCCTATGAATGTATGGAGTGTGGGAAAGCCTTCATCTGCCCCAGTTCCTTCAGAATTCATGAAATAAGTCACACTCACACTGAAGAAAAACCATATAAGTGTCAGCAGTGTGGAAGAGCCTACAGTCATCCCCGTTCCCTTCGGAGGCATGAAAGAACTCACCAGTGAGCAGCCTGGCTGATGGAAGCTGTGGGAGAAAGCCATGATTTGCTCTAGTTTACTTTGAAGACACGATGGTACTCACAGTGGAGAGACACTGTTAAAATTATCCACGCAGCTTGGAGCAGTACTGTATGGTAGCTGCTCAGGAGGCTGAAGACGGGGGAAAATTTAAAACCAAACCGGGCAACACAAATACTCCATGTCAAAAACATTAAAACAATTGCTGACAAGATGGCTCAGTGGATAAAATCACTTGTTGTGAATGTCTGACATCTTGAGTTTGATCTGTATGCATGTAAAATAGACAGATAATAGTGGCATTCATCTGTATTGCCAACAGTCCTACAAGATAGGAGTCAGGGGCAGGAGAATCACCTGGAAGCTTACAGGCCAACTATCTTCCGAGAGACCTTGTCATGCTTCAACAGGGTAAGAGGACCAATGCCTTAAAGTTGTCCTCTGACCTCTGTATGTTTGCTTACTTACCACGTATGCCACAGTCATAAGTAAATTTTTAAAGAACTTAATTGAGGGCTGATGAGATGGCTCCGCAGATAAAAGCATTCTACATACAATCCTGACAACTTGGGTTCTATCCCTGGTTCCCCACAGTGTAAGGAGAAAAGTGGCTCTTAAAAGCTGTCCTCTGACTTCCACGTGAATGCTGTGGCACCCAAGCCCACTTGCCAGCCCCCAGTAATAATACATTTTAAAAATTAAAATGAGGGACTGTAGAGATGACTTAAACAGTTAGAAGCACCTGCTGCTCTTGCAGAGGACATGGGTTCAGTTCTCGGCACTCACATGGCAACTCTCAACTATCCACAACTCTAGTTCCAGGGGATTTGGCACCCTCTCTGGCCTCTGTAAGTGCTCAGCAGACATAGACTTCACCTACATGTGCAGGCAAAACACTTATACACATAAAGACAATGAAGAGGAAAGGATGTTGTAATGAGTCCCTTAGGGCAGAGTGACTAATGTCCTCAGAAGGTAAAGATGCAGCAGGATGCACACAGAGAAGATGGTAGCAAGTCTTCAGCCTTCTGCAAATAGAGACAGATCGTTACCAAGGTGTTTCTGCTTGTGGCCTCCAGAGGAAACTACCTGAGCTCTGCTGATCTTTGATCTCCAGCCTCCAAATTGTAAGAAATGAATAACCGTGTTTAAGCTACCTGGTGTGTTACTTTGTTGCATTAGCTCTAACAAATAGATGTAATAATCAATAAATAAAACTTTAGACTACAGATCTGATTGCAGTGGCCCCTGTTTTATAATCCTACAATTTGAGTGGTAGAAGTCGGATTGAGTTTAAGACCTGTGCTATACAGCAAGATCTTGTCTTCTTTTTTTAAAACATTTTTCTTTAATATCCTATCTTTAAAAATCAAGGGGTGGGGCTAAAATGATGACTTAGCAGGTAAGAACACTTGTTGCTCTCCTAGAGGACCTAGTATTTGGTTCCCAGTGCCCACATGGTGGCTCACAATCATGCCTGTAACTCCAATTTCAGCTCATCTAATGTCCTTTTCTGACTCCTGAGGACATCATACAGTCATGTGCTACACATAAATACATGTAGGTAAAACACTCATGCACACAAAATAATAAAAATTCTTTTTTGGTTGGGTTTTTTTTTTTTTGAAATAAGTTTATCTATGTAGCCCTGACTGTCCTGGAACTTGATCTGTAGACTAGGCTGGCAATGAACTCAAGAGATCCACCTGCCTCTGCCTCCTAAGTGCTGGGATTAAAGGCGTGTGCCACCATCACCCTGCTGAAAAAAAAAATCTTAAAAAGACAAATAGCATGAAAATAATGGCACACTAATATAATCCTAACACTTGAGTGTGTGAGGTCAGACTGATCAGGAATTCAAGGCCAGTATTGCCTACATATTGAGTTTAAGGCCATTTTGGGTGTCATGAGATCCCCCTCTCGAAACAAAAATAAAACTGAGTGTTGTGGTAGATCCTCTGTCTTCCCAGGACTCAGGAGGTAGAAGCAGGGGGACTAGGACTTCAAGGTCACCCTTGTCTTGGTAAGTTTGAGGCTGCCCAAGGCTAACTGAGTTCCTGTTTGTGGTGGTTTGAAGGAGAAAGCCTCATGTTTGAACGCTTGGTCCTCAATTAGTGCAACGGTTTGAGAAGGATTAGGAGGGATGGCCTTGGAGGAGGTGCATCACTTGAGGTGGGTTTCAAAAGCCCATGCCAATCCCAGTATATCTCTCTGCCTGCTGCCTGCAGATCGGAATGTACAGCTCTCAACTATTGCTCCAGTGACATACACGTCTGTTTCCCCCCAAAATAAATGATCATGGACTGGCCCTCTAAAACTGTAAGCAAGCCTCTAGTAAATGCTGCTGCTGCTTTTGAAATAAGAATTGCCTTGGTCGTGGTGTCACAGCAGTAGAACAGTCACTAAGATATTGTCTCAAAAACAGAACATAAGGACCTGGCAGGGGAGATACTATGATCACAAAGGTGGTTTCTACAGGGCGTGGTCTATTCATTGTACTCTAAATGTTTTGACCCCTGCACCCCCCCGATATGGGAAACTTGACTGTATAATTTGTGGAAATGGGGAGCCGCATAACTGCTAAGCCACCTCTGAAGCCCACAGATGAACTCTGTAACATATACAGATATGGTTGGTTGTTGTTGTTTTCCAGACAGGGTGTCTCTGTAGCTGTGGAGCCTGTCCTGGAATTCACTCTGTAGACCAGGCTGGCCTTGAACTCACAGAGATCCACCTACCTCTGCCTCCCAAGTACTGAGATTAAATGCGTATGCCAGAGCTGCCTGGCTGGTCATTAATTATTTTAATGACTTTCCAGGACTTGTGAGAGAACTCTGAAAGTAAAGGCTTCTTAATGCCAATGCAGAGGACTTGAGTCCAGTGCGCACATGGTGAGAGGAGAGGACTGACCCGCACACGCTGTCCTCTGGCCTCCACGCTGTCCTGCTGTATGTACACACAGAGACACACGAGGAAAAAAGTTTTTTTTTTGTTTTTTTTTTTTTAAAAAAAACCTTTTAAAAACGTAGACTTTTGAATTCTTTGCCAAGCATTTCAGCCATTCTAGCTCTTCTAGTTTATTCAGAGGTCTTAGAGAGCAGCCTTCTCCTCAGGGCCAGCCCAGTGCTACTCAGAGAGGAGAAAACAAACTCTTATAACAACTCTGGATTCAAAAGAACCCAGATGCAGAAAAACAAGTAGAATTACGTGTACCACCAATGACCATACAAAAGAAAATGTCTAATATTGTTATCTGTTAAACCAAAATTAAGATATGGTGTCCCATGCCTTTAATGCCAACAGTTGTGAGGCAGAGGCCGGTAGATCCATGCAGTGAGTTCTGTCTTGCTGCCTTGTATACTAGTTTTTAAAATTAATTTTTAAAAGTCAAATAAAAAGTTTGAGCCTGAGACACACACAAACCCTCATACAAAACCTGTGAATTCAAGAGTAACAATAGAACTCAAATATATAAAAGGAATACAAATGAGCAGGAAGTACAACAAAAGATGGTTAAATCACTAAACATGGAAAATAAATCCAAACCACAACAAGAGGGCTATAGTGTATCTTATGTATTTAGCATGTGTAACAAGAGGGCTGTAGTATATCTTAAGTATTTAGCATGCGTAACAGGAGGACTGTAGTGGATCTTATGTATTTAGCATGTGTAACAGGAGGGCTATAGTGTATCTTACGTATTTAGCATGTGTAACAGGAGGGCTGTAGAGGATCTTATGTATTTAGCATGTGTAACAGCAAGAGGGCTGTAGTGGATCTTATGTATTTAGCATGTGCAAAGGTATAGATTCCCTGTAGAGTACAAATGAGATCTCATTTACCACACTGGTTCTGGTTATCATCAACAGCAGTTGGAGGGGGGATTCTAAAAAGCACAGCAGGGCTGGCAGGATGGCTCAGTGGGTAAAGGCACTTCTGCCAGGGAAGATGACCTGAGTTTGACCCCTGGAGCTCAGGTGGTGGGCAGTTGTCCTCTGAAATCCATGCACGTGCCCACCCCACATAATACAAAATGAAAAGTAAGAAACAAAAAGTAAAAAGAAGGAACTGTGTGTTATGTAGTAAAATGGCATAGTGGGTCTGGAGAGCTGTATGGTGGTTTCACTATTAAAACCCATTATTATATGATTCAGTGGTACTTCTTTTCTATAAATCCAAAACACTGAGAGCTGGAAGCCAAAGATATATTTGCACTTCAATGTGGATAGAACGATTACTGACAATAGTGATTGTTTCAAACTTCAAGCAAGAATCTTTTTCATCTTGCTTTTTTTTTTTGGTTCTTTTTTTTTTTATTGAAAAAAAAATTTCCGCTTCCTCCCCGCCTCCCATTTCCCCCCACTCCTCTTCTCCTCCCTCTCCAGTCCCAAGAGCAGTCAGGGTTCCCTGCCCTGTGGAAAGTCCAAGGTCCTCCCCCCTCCATCCAGCTCTAGGAAGGTGAACATCCAAACTGTCTAGGCTCCCACAAAGCCAGAACATGAAGTAGGATCAACACCCCGTGCCATTGTCCTTGGCCTCTCGTCAGCTCTCATTGTCCGCCATATTCAGAAAGTCCGGTTTTATCCCATGCTTTTTCAGTTGCAGTCCAGCTGGCCTTGGTGAGCTCCCAATAGATCGGCCCCACTGTCTCAGTGGGTGGGTGCACCCCTCGTGGTCCTGACTTCGTTGTACATGTTCTCCCTCCTTCTGCTCCTCATTTGGACCTTGGGAGCTCAGTTCGGTGCTCCAGTGTGGGTCTCTGTCTCTATCTCCATCCATCGCTAGATGAAGGTTCTATGGTGATATGCAAGATATTCATCAGTATGGCTATAGGATAGGTTCATTTCAGGTTCCCTATCCTCAGCTGCCCAAGGAACTAACTGGGGACATTGCCCTGGGCACCTGGTAGCCATTCCCAGTTCAAGTCTCTTCATCTTGCTTTTTATAGTCATTGAAATTGTGCCCCAGACCTGTTAGCCATGGCTAGGGTAACCCTGTGACTGTGAAGAGCCCAAACACTTAACGCTTTCAGATCTGACCCAGAAACTCCTGGATAGATAGTCATGCAAGCCTCCTCCCTGACTGCCTTCTCTGCTGGCAGTTCTAGTCTACCCACTTCTGCGCTCTGATTACCAGGGTGGAGGGAGTCTGCACCATCTGTTCCAACTGCCCAAATTATGCTTTGGGCTACTGCCACCTAGCGGTCACACTTGAACACTGCCCAGTGTATTTTTTTTTTTAATTTAGATTCCTCATCCATTTGTAGTTTATTGTTGTATATGATATAAGGTATACTTTTTTAATTTTATATTTATTTGTTAAGGATGTGAACATGACCGAGCACTTATATGGAGGTTGGAGGACAACTTGGGAGTGGGACCTTCTCTTGTCTTGTAGGTTTCAAGGATCAAACTTAGGTCCTCAGGCTTCGCAGACAGCCCTAAGGTTCAGATTTGTGTGTGTCATTGATACAAACTACTTTTTTTTTTTAAAAAAGTATTTCGTGTGTGTGTGTGTGTGCGCGCGTGCATGCAAGTGCGTGTGTGTGTGTGTGTATATGTGTGTGTGTGGCTACACGTACCCATGACCACATTCAGAGGCCAGAGGAGGACGTTGGCTGTCCTTCTCTATCAAATTCTTCCTTATCCCCTTGAGACAGGGACTTTCAGCTTTGCTGTTTTTAGACTAAGCCAGCAAACCCCACCAATCCTCCTGGTTTCCTTCCCCTACCATTTCCGGGGTTGCAGGAGCACGTGACCATTGCCAGCTTGTCTATGGGTCCTCGGGATCCAAACTCAGGTCTCCGGCTTATGTGGTAATAGCTCCTGTCCACTGAATAGCTCCTCATCCTCTCTTAGTATTCTTAGTGGTACTACACTGTTTTTCTGAATAAACTCTTGGGGGTTGCCTGGTCAGATCAGCACTTTTACAGGGCCCAGATGAGACTGAACCATAACACAGAAATGTGCAGAAGAAAACATCAGCAGTTGCGCGGTGTGTTGGCAGCTGTCGTCAGCGTGACAGA
Source organism: Chionomys nivalis (assembly GCF_950005125.1). NCBI lineage: Eukaryota > Metazoa > Chordata > Mammalia > Rodentia > Cricetidae > Chionomys > Chionomys nivalis. The sequence goes on along the minus strand of NC_080089.1, from coordinate 19,941,252 downwards.
AACTAAAGTCCTCTGGGAAGAGGGATTGCCCCCCCCCCCATCAGACTGACCGTAAGCTTGTCTGTGGGGGACATTGTCTTGATTAACGGCTGATGTGGGAGGGCCCAGGTCACCGTAGGTGGTGCCACCTCTGCGCAGCTGATCCCGGAAGGTCTAAAAAAGCAAGTTGAGAAGCCAGTTTACAGCATTTCTCCATGACCTCTTGTTTCGGTTCCTGACTCCAGGTTCCTGCCTCTGAGTTCCTGCCCTGACTTCCTTCAGTGATGGACTGTGACTAAATTAAACCCTTTCCATCCCAAATTGTTCTGGGTCATTTTGTTTCTCACAGCAGCAGGAAACCAAACTAAAAGAGAAATTGGTACCAGGATCGTAGGGGTGTTGCTGCACCTAACCATGTTGTTTTGGGGGAGCATAGTGAAAGGTTTTGGAGCTTTGGGCTAGAAAAAAACTATTGAATCCTCTGAGCTTACTGAGATGTTAGGGGATCTTGGGAGACAGGAGGGTTGAGAGAGGTGCTGGTGGTGGAGGCCTGAATTATGAAGTTTTGGAGGAAAGCAAAGAACTCTTATTCATGTGATAGTCTGAACCGCGAATCTGTGGTTTCTGGTCAGCTGGAGGTGAAGACCATCTGACTTGTTAAGATGAAGGTCATCCTAACAAGAGACCAGCGCCTGTGAAGTGATCTTCACTGGGACAACTGATGCTAATTAGCTGGAGCCCAAATATCAACTGTGATCAAGGACACCAGCATCTTCGAGGTGAAATCTGGGAGCAATCCCTCAGGGGTCAGCACACAGAAGCTGTGGTCCAGAGCGAGTCCAGACTGCATCTTAAGCTGGCGGCTGTACTTGTTAATGTGTAAGTTTCCCGTGTGGTAATGGTCTGGGTGACAAAGAAGACTACAGGATGGAGGGGTCATGGAGAGTGACCAAGGGTTGCATCTCCTGGCAGAGTCAGTCCCTGAAGAAAGGCCACTGGTGAAGGTACAGCCTCGTTACAGTAGAGACCCCCAGCCCAGCAACTGGAGGGAGCAGGTTGGTAGAGTCAGGCCAGGTTTATTCCACAAGTTGGGTGTGCTGTGGATGGCAGACCTGAAAAAGTGGAGCTGCCCAGGCTCTTTGGAGCCCAGAAGATCAAGACTGGTTCCTAGATGTTGGACACTGAGCTGTTTACACTGGTGAACCTTGGTTTTGCTAGACTTCTCTCAATGACAGACTGTGTCTAAGTTCAATAAACTCTTTCCTCCCCCAAATAGCTTTTATCATTGTTGATTGTTAGTGTTTATCCCATCAATAAAAAGTGGACTAGACTATACCACAAATACAAGTAATTGAAAATGCAAAGTAATCAAGGACTATAATAATTCATTACAATGTTCACACAGATGAAGAATCATGAAGGCCTGTGAAACAGAGATTCTTCTATGCATGGGCAGACTCCACACTATGAAAGAATCAAGGCAGAGGCTCTAAGAATACTGATGGGGGTCAGAAAAACTTTCTAGAAGCTGAGAATGTAGCTCACTTGGTAGAATGCTTTCTTAATATGTATAAAGACCTGGGTTCCACTCCCAGCACTGCATAAAATGGGGCATGGCGGCTCATGCCTGTAATCCTAGCACTCAGGAGATGGAGGCAGGAGGAACAGATATTCAAGGTCATCCTTAGCTATGTAGAGTTCCGTACCTGAGTTCTTTCTGGGTATCATTTAGTGTGCAGAAATGGTACCTGGTCCTGCCTTCAGTCCCAGTTTGGGACTAACCTCAACCTTGGGTGTTTCTTCCTCTACATGATTAACAGATTGCAGCCCAATCCTCAAAGGAGAAAATTATAATTTTTGTGTCTGACCCAGTTCAACATAGCTAATTCTGCAGATACCATCTGTGGTAGCTGCAGTCATATGAGGTCTGGCTTTAAACATGGATTCCCCCCCCCTTTTTTTAAAAAAAGATTTATTTGTTATATATATGCAGCATGTTTGCCTGCACACCAGAAGAGGGCACCAGATCTCATTACAGATGGCTGTGAGCCACCATGTGGTTGCTGGGAATTGAACTCAGGACCTTTGGAAGAGCAGGCAATGCTCTTAACCACTGAACCATCTCTCCAGCCCTGGATTCCCTTTTTAAAGCCAATACAGTTCTTATGTATTTTTAGGGGTTTATCCATTAATTTTTCCCAGCTAATTCCTGTAGATAGTAACCAGAGATAAGCACAGTGTACTGGGTCTAATGTCCTACAGAAGCATAAGTCAAACCTGAGCTCTGATGCCCATTCCCTTATGTGGGTGGCATCATGTAGAAACTGGCCGGCCCAAGCACTAGAAGCCTGTGCTTTTAGTTCCAGCGCTGGAAAGGTAAAGGAAGGAAGATCTTTGTGTTCCAAGGCCTCAAGGGCAGACTAATAGAGAGACCTTATCTCAAAAACAACCAGTTAACCAAACAGAAAAACTTTGGAAGGCAGAGGAAGGTATATTTCGGGGAGTTTGAGGTCAGCTTTGCCTACATAGTGAGCTCCAGGACAGCCAGAGCTACATAATAGCTTGTCTCAACAGCCCCTCCCCCAAAGAATACAAGAGTTTTGAGTATGTTTAGCAAGGGGGCCGGCAAGATAGATCAATAGGCTAGGGATTTTGCTGCCATGCTTAATAATCTGATTTGGATTTCTAAGACCCACTTTGTGAAAGGAGAGAATCAATGCCTGTAAATTGTTCTATGACCCCCATATCACACCAAGACACATGTCTGCATGCACACAAAAACCAGAAAAACAGAAATGCAATAAAAGAAAAAAGTGTCAAGCAAGGTTTTTAGTAAAATTCATTAAATAAGATCAACTACATTTTGAATATTTATTACCTGAAATCAGTTTCTGGGGTGGGTAGGTCTGGACTGTGAGAATGTGGTGTTACTTGTATTACATAGATTTCTCCCTTAGTTTTCATTGTTTTTCAAAACGGGGTTTCTCTGTGTGGCTTGGAGTCTATCCTGGAACTTGCCCTGTAGACGAGGCTGGCCTTGAACTCACAGAGATCCACCTGCCTTTGCCTCCTAAGCACTGGGATTAAAGGTGTGCACTACCACTACCTGGCCGATACATAGATTTCAACCATGACTCACAAATTTGGCACCTGTGAGGAAATCCTGTAAGGGCTCACAGGTCTTATTTCAGACCATCAGGACAATATCCAAGGCTAGCTCATAATCACAGCTCACACAAGATATGCAAAACTAATCTCATTTTATCTGGTTGCCAACAATTAAAGGTGGTGGCAGGCTAAGTCACAGCACACACACAGGAAAGGAAAACTGTATGGCCCCTTTGATTCCAGGAGCAAGAGTGATAGGAAGGTGTAAAGCTCTTCTACAGTGCCAAAGGATGCACACGCACATTCTCTCTCTCTCTCTCTCTCTCTCTCTCTCTCTCTCTCTCTCTCTCTCTCTCTCCTCTCTTAAATAAAATTAAAAATATTTCAAATGGATATTTGGATTGCCATTGTTACACTGCTTTAATTTGAATTTCCTTTCTTTGTTATTTTAAAAATTTGATGTATATGGGTATTTTGCCTGAATGAATGCCTGTGCACCACTTGTATGCATCCTGCCTTCAGAGGGCAAAAGACAGTGTTGGGAACTGGAGTTCCAGACAGTTGGGAGTCACAGGTAGTGCTGCAGACTGCAGAATTATTCAGTGAGAGCTCAGTGGTACTTCAGGGGTCAACCCATCAGAGATGCAAATCACATGGAGATAGATTTTATTGAGTAGGGTGATAAGGTATACTGCCTTCTGAATGCGTTAGCTGTCCTCATTGCAGATTTCTAGTGTGAAGAGCTCTTTCCCTCACATTTCAGCTTGGGGATTCTTCCCACAGTACTACAGTGTGTTAACTGTTTACTGGGGACAATTTCTCCTGTGCATTGGTATATTTGATGACTTTCCCAGCAATATGTGATTTTTGGCAAGAAAGAAATTATAGTCAATACCCCTATTCTCTCTGTGGGACAAAGGTCTGTACCCTGTCACTTGTATTTTAAATAAACACTGATTGGCCAGTAGCCAGGCAGGAAGTATAGGTGGGGCGATGAGAACTCTGGGGAGAGGGAAGTTTCAGTCTGCAGTCGTCCACTCAGACACAGAGCGAGCAAGATGTGACTGCCTCACCGAAAAAGGTACCAAGCCACATGGCTAGCACAGACAAGAATTATGGACTAATATAAGTTATAAGAGTTAATAAATACCCTGTGTTAATAGGCCAATCAGTTTATAATTAATGTAGACCTCTGTGTGATTCTTTGGGACTTAATGGCTGCAGAACCAGGCAGGACAGACACCTCGGTCAACATCTCTCAAACAGGTCTTTATATAAACTTAGAAGTCTGTCCTCCTTCAATTATCTTCCATGACAGACAGTTGGTCAGTGGTAGTGTCAAGGCAAAGAGACCTCTACTGAGGCATTCACAGATGCCCAAGGAAAAAACTATGGCATGTCTAAAGTTGTTCTCAGAGAGACAGAGAACAAGAGTGTCCTGCATTCCCTCCGCCAACAGATAGGAAAGTGCTGATCCAAGCTAACCTCACATTAACCTTAAAGCATGTCAGCTCTTTACTTGCTGGTCTTCTACAATGGAGCTGTGTTTTAAAGTTGTCGTTTGGCCCTGTGTCTCCTTGTCTGGTCGTGGCTTTGCTCCTACAGCTTTGGGACCTTATGTTGCCATGGCAATGGCTCTGCCCTTATTGCTTAGCCTAGAAATGTGCTTCTGACCAATGAAAAGCTAACATTGCAACTATTACCTATTGCTTCAAGCCTATGGAAAAAGAGAGATTTTGAGAGACTAGACTAAGAGAGTAGTAGCTGGAGGGAGAAGCTGACAAAAATGAGCAGAAATGTAAAAGGATAAGAGTGTAGGAAAAATAAGAATGTGGGAAAATGAAGAAGAAAATATCTGGAAGAAGAAGCTAGGAGGAATTAGGAATAAGACAAGATTATTGCAGAACAAGAGAGAGCAATGAAGAACAGAACAATAAAGAGCATGACCCTCAGAATGTGTGTGAAGTTACTATAGAAATATCTTACCCCTCCTTCACTCCTAAGAAGTATTTCACCTTTGGCACCCCAGGTAGGGGCTGAGACCAGACTCAACCCTTACAATGTAAATGTTAATGTTAATACCATTGAAAATCAAAAGTTACATGAAAAAATTAATACCATTGAAAAGGTTAACATTAATTTGACAGACAAAATTCAGTCCATGTTAAAGGAGAAATTATCTGAAAGAAGTCATACTGTTGAATTTGACAATCAAAATCTGTTAAAAAGTTATGATAGGTCAGCAGACAGAGTATCTCTCCAGGAAGGCAGTCTACACACTATCCAGATAATGTCCAAGGATAAGGTGTTATCTTTAAAGAAAAAACTTCAGATCTTGGAATCACATGTGCAGAATGAGGACAAGAGGCTAGATGCCTCAATGAAATCACTAGAAATATATACAGGCCAGGAGAGTCAGGCTTTACAAAAGACAATAGTAAAAAGTTGGGAACAATTTAAGGAAATTATTGGAACTGATGAACAGGGAAAGAAGGTACAAGGACAGGATTTAACATCACCAGTACATGTCAGAGATGACTTACCCAAAGTTTTGGTTTCTTATATGTAGTCTACTCTGACAAAGCATCAAGTTCTAAATGCCCAAAAGGAGCCAAAGAAGGTAGATGGATACCTATAGAAATGAATGATATAAAAGAAATTAAGCAAAATTTTTAGAAGTACAGGGAAAAGAAAAAGGATGTAAGACTTCCCAAGATCAAATTCTTGGTGAGGGTACTTATGCTGACCTATAGGCTCAAGCTCTTTATGATGAACAAATCTTGTCCCTGTTCCACAAAGCAGCCTTAAATGCTTGGGACAGGATTCAAGAACTAGGAAAATAAATTGAATCATATGCCAGGGTTAAACAGGGTCAAAGAGAACCCTTTAGTGACATTTTACAAAGACTAACTAAGGCTGTACAAATAGGAGTACAGACCCAGGTGCTAGCTGAGTACTTATTGAATCTCTGGCTTTTAAAAATGCCAAATTAGAGCCGGGCGGTGGTGGTGCATGCCTTCAATCCCAGCACTTGGGAGGCAGAGGCAGGCGGATCTCTGTGAGTTCGAGGCCAGCCTGCTCTATAAGAGCTAGTTCCAAGACAGGAACCAAAAGCTATGGAGAAACCCTGTCTTGAAAATCCAAAAACAGAAAAGAAGAAGAAAAAAATGCCAAATTAGAATGCAAGAAGATACTTGGGCCTTTAAAGGTTAGATCAGCATCAATGGATGAATGGATCCTACATACAATGGACACTGAGACCTTTGATTATAATACTGAATCTTGGATAGGACAAGAAATTTCCAAAGGAATGAAGAGACATCAAATTGCCAATGTTTTAATTGTGGAAGAATAGGACACCTGAGAAGGGATTGTAGACAAGGAATTCGTAGAAATAATGTCTCCTCTGAGAATGGCAAAATTAAAAGTTATGAACCTTCTGGATTATGTAGACATTGGACCAATGAGTGCAGATAAACAAAAGACAGACAAGGCACCTGATATCATTGGAAAACTCCTTGTGGGGCCTCTCACAGGCCTCCAAGCCAAAAGTGTCCCAGTCATTCCCAGTCACTGTGGAGGACATGTTTCACCAGGAAAACTGAAAAATACAGAACCATACTGTTCTGGATGATGAAATAAACATGGAGGATGAATCAAAAAATTCCAATAGGAAATAGGAAGCATATATTCTGGCAGACTTTTATAAATGATCAAAGACCAAAGCTAAGTGTGTTGAAGGCCTCAGAATTTTATAAAAACATCATGTCAATAGCAAAGGTTTAAAGAAAGAGTTTTCTATTATATGGCAACAAGCTAAGGAGATTATAAAGAGATGTCCTACTTGCTCTTTCTATAACCAAACACCACTATCTGCAGGGAGTAACCCAAAGGGTACTCAAAGGAATGAAATCTGGCAGATGTATATATTCCACTTTGCTGCAGAATTTGGAAAATTAAAATATGTACACCACACTATTGACAATTATTTAGGTTTTTACTGGACAACTGCTTTGAGCTCAGAAAAGTCTGATTCAGTAATCACACATTTATTAGAAGTTATGGCCATCATGGGTATACCTGCACAAATAAAGACAGATAATGGTCCAGGACATGTCTCTAAGGAAATGAAACAGTTTTTTGCTTATTACAATATAAAGCATATTACAGGTATATCAAACAATCCTACAGGTCAGGCAGTTACAGAAAGATCAAATCGAACTATAAAGGATATGTTGAACAGGAAGGGATGAAAATACCTCCACAAATAGATTACATAATGCTTTATTAACCTTGAATTTTCTTAACACTAATGAGAAAGAAACAACAGCAGCAGAGAGACATTGGATAATAGAAAAGTCTTCTGAATTAAATCAGCTGGTGTAGTTCAAGGATGTGTTGATCTCAGAATGGAAAACAGGAGATGTGTTATGTTGGGGAAGGGGTTTCACTCTTGTTTCCACAGCAGAAGAAAAGTTATAGATACCATCAAAATTAATAAAGATTTGGTTTGAAAAAGAGAAACCTCTTGAGAAAGAGAAATGATGGCTCATTCACAGAGGTGACAACCATACAGGTGGTAAGCAAAGGGTTCTGTTCTTGACTTTGCAGGAAAATTCTCATCTTCAGAAAGTCAAGAGCCCCCGGACATCTAGATGCCTAAAGAGGAGAAGATAATTATCTAAATAGGATCACCAACCAAAGAGAATTATGACTATTGAGGGCAGGTTATCTGAGGGTAAAAATCACTGAACACACACACACACACACGCACACACACACACAGCTATATCTCTCTCTATATGCTACCTACTATAATAATAGTCATGACTCACTTAAAAATCAAACCTGACTTTGGAATTGGACAACAGCTCTGTCCTTCTCTAAATTCAAACATGTTAATAAAAGAAAAATTCAGAGTTTCTGTCTCATGTCAGAAGTCATTTGGTATAGAATAGAAAAAAGAAAGAATTAAAAAAATTATTTTTCTTCATATCTATTTTTGTCTCTATCTTACCCTTCTGTATAAGTAATGTTTAAGTTTTCCACAATGAACAATAAATTTTCCTTCAGTAATCTTTAAAGTTTCCAGGAAGAAGCTGGGACCCCACAACAATTCCACCTGGTTAATATAACATCACAATGCTGATAGCACTACTATAAGACCTGTTTTGGGTACTAGCTGCTCAAGATGGTTCCAACTTGGTGTACTTTTTTTTTTTTTACAACATTCTGGACAGAACTCCAAATAGGATCCTCAGAAAAACTCTACTGAATATTCAAAGACTATTTGCAATTATATTGGACAATAATCTTGAAACATAACCATCATTTTACTTTTTCAGGATCCTATAGAAAGAACATCACCCCATGACAGCTGGAAATAAATCTAGAAGATGACATCCCCTTTCCAAACAAAGTTTGTTCTCAGAGAAAGGGACATCAATTAGGGGTTTATTATAATTGGTATAAGATTGGGGATTGGGGTGGAAATTATGTAAGCTTAGGATCTCTTTTTTAAAATATTTATTTATTATGTATACAATATTCTATCTGTGTGTATGCCTTCAGGCCAGAAGAGGGCACCAGACGCCATTACAGATGGTTGTGAGCCACCATGTGGTTGCTGGGAATTGAACTCAGGACCTTTGGAAGAGCAGGCAATGTTCTTAACCTCTGAGCCATCTCTCCAGCCCCAGCTCAGGTTCTCTTTAAGATAAGGAAATCGGATGGGATAATAGATAGATTAGTGTGAGCTTATCACACTAATAATAGTGAGTAATAGAGTGAATACTTGTGAGCTATTATTTATAGGCAATTTATATTGGTATAGATTCTTGAATATTGATACAAATTCAAATTATATTGAATATGTTTCTGTCTACAATTTTTGTACACCTAGGCAAAGTTATTTTATCATATTGTATGCATGTATGCTTCTACCTCTACTTAAAACATTTTTGTATATTGATACAATTTTAGTATATATTTATCATATCGCAACATACATTTCTACCTCTGATCAAGATACTTAAACATTGTTTAAATTTTGAGGTCATTGTCCTCGTTTGTTGCACAGTTATTTAAAGATTATTTAATACTCTATACGAAGTCTTAGTCTTTAAGTTATATAAGTATAAAGAATTATAGGTCAATAGTCATTCATGTTTGTCATACTTATAGTTAGATTAATGAGGTTCTTTAGATACATAGAGATTGTATTCTGCATAGATAGGTAATCTTCAACCACTTCAAAGAGCTGTAGAACATGGCATTTAAATAACTCAGGGTTCTGTTGATGTGAGATACGATTGCTCCTAGCAGCACTGATATATTCCCAAGAGAATGTTGAACACTGAAGCCATTCCACTTGGAGCTTGTTTTCTTCTTGGTAAAACTGGCCTTTGGGTAAGGAACTGTCCATGCATTGACTGCTGACATAATGATTGATGTCCAGACAGAAAAAGCAGAATACAAGAAAAAAGACTGTCAAATCTTGCCAAGACAGGGAAAGATAGTCTGGTCTCCAAGAGCTAGTTCAAGGACAGGTATCAAAGGTACACAGAGAAACCCTGTCTCAAAAAAAAAAATCTTATGTAGAAAAGGTCTCTGCATTAATTCTAAGAGGAAAATTGAGACTTCGTCAGTTAGCAGGAATAGACCCAACAGAAATTAGGTACCTTTTAATAATGATGAAATTGACAAATTGTCAGAAAGTGAACCCTGGTAAAGGACTTGTAGTAATTTTTTTTGGAGAAATTAACAACAACTATCCCCAAAGCCAGATAATTTCACTTATAAGAGAACTAATAAAAAACCATCATGTCAATAGCAGAGATTTAAAAAAAAAAAAAGACTTTCCATCACATGGCAACAAGCCAAGGAAATTATCAGGAAATGTCCTACTTGTTTTCTATACAACCAAACACCACGACATGCAGGAAGTAACCCAAAAGGTACTCAAAGAAATGAAATTTGCAGATGAATGTGTTCTATTTTGGAGAATTTAGAAAACTAAATTATGTACCCCACACCACTGATACCTATTCAGGTTTTCAATGGACAACTGATTTGATTTTAGAAAAGGCTGATTCAGTAATCACACATCTGCTCAAAATTATGGCCATCATCAGTATACCTGTATAAATAAAGACAGACATTGCTCCAGCATATGTCTCTAAGAAAATGAAACAGTTGTTTGCTTATTATAACATAAAGCATATTGCAGTTATACTACACAATCCTACTGGGCAGGCAGTTATATAAAAAGATCAAATTGAACTCTAAAGGATATGTTAAGTAAACAGAGAGCAAAGATAAAGAATATCAGAAATAGACTAAATAATGCTTCATTAACTTTGAATTTCTAAATGATAACAAGAAATAAACAACAACCATGGAGAGTCATTGGATAGTAGAAAAACTATAGAATTAAATCAGGTGATATACTTTAAAGATGTACTCACCTCAAAATGGAAACAAGGACATGTGTTACATTTTTGCTTTCATTTCCACAGGAGAATAGAAGCTATAAATACTATCAAAATTGATAAAGATGGACTAGAGAAATAGCACAGTGGTAAAGAGTATTGACTGCTCTTCCAGAGGACCTGGGTTCAATTCCCAGCACCTACATGGCAGCTAACAGCTGTGTGTAACTTTGCTTCTAGGGGATCCAATATCTTTACTGACACATCCATGCAGGCAAAATACCAATGCATATAAAATAATAAGTAAATTATAAAAACATGATAAAGTTTTGATTTGAACAAGAGACACCTCTTAATTAGAAGAGATGATAGTTCATCAAACAGCAAGGCCATTTAATCCAAACTAACTTATAAAAATAACAAATGCTTTTTATTTGATCTGATATAACTTGCCAAAGTTAGGGTTGGGAAAGGATTTTGTTTGTTTTCTTTTGTCTTTTCAGGAGAAAAAAGACATCCAGCTAAAGAATCTGAAGACTACTGGATAAATGTGACATCTGGAAAAAAAAAAAGGTCAAAAAGGTCAAATCATCCAGAAAAAATGTCCACAGAAAAAAAGTAAATTGGCCTATTGGTGTATCACATTACCAACAGGACACAATTTCATAAATCTTTCCAAATGTTTGTTTCTGCTGTTCTCTGTAGACATATAATGCAAATGGTCTTTTTGTAATCCCAGTCCAGTTAAAGATTAAAGCTGGCTTTGAAGTTGGAGTGTGATTCTTTCCTTCTCTATACCAAAGTATGCTTATTAAAGTGAAATTCAAAATCTCTGTGTCATGTCAGAAGAGCTACCTGATATGGGACAGAAGAAAAACAAAATTTTAAGGACTATTTTATTGTTGCCAATCTCATAATTCTTTGGTTTTATACTGACTCTTTAACAGTTTTTCTTAAGGTAAAAGATTTATAAAATTAATATATATATATTAAACTTTTTGTCATATTAATGGTCATACAGAGTACTAACTAATTCTAGAAAAAGATGAAATCTTTTTCTACATGACTTTTGGTTTGAGTCTATCAGTTTTCTGCAGTGAACCATTAGCATGCCTAACAGCTACCTTTGAAGTCTCCAAAAGGAGGATGGGGCCCCCCAGCGACGATTCCTCCAAGACTATAATAGCACCACTAAACTGAAAAACACCACCTAAAGATCAGCTATTGAACTACAAAATGCTCAGAACAACTTCAAGGTGACTAGGTGAGGTGGTCCAGCCTCACAGACTACTCTAAGCAGGACTTGAGACAAGCCCTGCACTTTCCCATTACACAGAGCCTAGACAACAAATGATAGAGCTACCTCCCCCAGGACTTGACAATTAACCCAAATTTTTCTTTTCAGGATTCCCTAAAGATACTGTTTTCCCCAGACAGCAGGAAGTAAATTTAAGAACACGATGCCCACATTCCCAAGGGATGGAGTGGGTGGTTTGTGTCTTTCATTGGGTTATGGACATTTGTCATTGTTTAGGGGGATTGGTTACAAGTAGTTATTGGTAATGGTCAGGAAAAAGCTGCACAAAGGAAATTAGATTCAAAGTTCTTGTTTCAAAAAATAAAAGGGGGATATAGATATGATAGGATAAAATGGTAGATTATTGAATCTAATCTGAAAAGAAAAAAGGGAGAATATAGATATGATAAGATAAAAAATTATTCAGTCTACTTTTAAAAAACAACTACTAATTTTAAATGTTTTACATTGGATTGGACTTTTGTGTATTGTATACAAATTTTGTATATTGATACAATTTGAGATTAATTTTGTTAAAACATACTATACACACATTTCTAATCTTGTTCAAGCTGTTGTACTTATACAGCTCATTTTACAATGCAATGCAAACTTCTAGTTAATGAAAGTTATTACCAGCTGTTTAGGACAATAAAGAAATGCAGGTTAGTAATTAGTCACCTATTACAATTGAATTTGTAGTACATTAGGTATGTTTTCAAGCAGAGTTATAGTCTTGACAGGTCATCTTCAAACTGTAGAGTAAAAGGGACAACAGGAGTAGGAAACCAACCAATCACTTAGCACCCTGACTCCAAACTCAGAGCTAGTGAAAGAAACCACACACTGTATCTGAGATCTTAGTCAGGGAATGAAACATCCCTATCCCTGAACCCAGGATCAAAGAAACATGCCTTGACTCTGAAACTAGTGTCAAAGAAACACACTCTGTCCCTAGAATCAGAGCCAGTGAAAGAAATATGCCCTGGTCTTAAGATTAGAGTCAAAAAGCTAAAAAGGACTAATGAAAGAAACACAGTTTGGTCATTAAGTCTGAGCCATCTCTGCCCATGACCAACTAACTAACCAATCCCTCTTCTCCTTAGTAAAACTCTGCCCCTAAGAAGTCCTATATAAGCCTCTCTGCCTGTTCAGTTAATGGCCACTCTTTATCACTCCTTGGCAGAGGCAGCCACTCTCCTGGACTCCTCCTTCCCAAATAAATCTTTCTCAAAAGAGTCTTGGGTGACAATCTTCATTCACGGGTGCAGAATAGAAGAACCAGGCTGGAACATCCCTTAGGGGACTGAGCCGAAAAACCTTGCTGAGACGCTCCCTTAGGGGGCCTGATCAAGGCAGAGCAGAATAGGAAGCTCCTTAAGGGGGGCTGAGAAAGTCTGAATAGAAAAATTAAAAACTTTTTGCCAGAGCCAGACAAGATTGCTACATTTCTGCAGGGGTTTTCCCTTTAGCAGAGTTCTAGCAAAGGAAGTAACATCTTGGAGCTGGAGAAGAAGAAGATAGCTCTGCTAGGATGTTCCCTTGAGGGAACAGAGCAGAACTCAGCTGTAGTGGCTTGCCAGGAGAAGAGCAGGATTGCTATATCCTGCTGGAAGACCATCCCCCACTGCATCCCAGCTCAGGTAGCCTGGCTTTCTGATAGTCAGGATACTTTTTCTCCTGGGCCGAGCTAGCCTATTGTGGCTCCTGACTCCAGGAGCTGATCTATTGTGGCTCTACCCCTCCAGAGCTGTCCTTTTGCGGCTGCATGCCTGCAGAGCTGTCCTAATATGGCTCTAAGTATAACCTGGCTTCTCATAAGTCAGGATATCTCTGCAATTCCACAGTTGTAACACATTCCCCTATACAAATACTTCAGAGATCTACAGAATATGGCATTTAAGATGTTTTAACAACATAAGCTCTTTTTTCATGACAATGTTATGACAATGAGACATGTCTGCTCCTGGCAGTACCATTCCACTTCAGAGAAGATAATGGGCATTGAAGTTTACTTTCTTTGTAGTAAAAGTAAGCCACTGGGAAGGAAAATGCCCTTGCCTGAACTGCTGACAGTATGCTGTCCTAATTGGACAAGCAGTACACAAAGTGACTGCCAAACATTGTCGAGACAAGGAGGGACAACCCTTCAGAATATCCTTCTTCACAGAGAAGTCTGTTGGATACGCTAGGCCTGTAGGCCAAAGATGGAAGCCTCAATGTTGAAGAGAAACTCTGGGTGACTACACAGGCAGCCTACTGTTTCTGTCATTTCTCACATTTTTTGGAAGTTGCTTACTTAAACTTTTTGGTTACACAGTTAATATTATTTCCTTCTTGGGTCTCTGAGAGGGTTGAAGATTAGATAAATATAGTTAAAAGAGCCAGTGACTGGCTACTTTGCTTTTCTGATCTTCAGGTTGAACCCCAATATCTGTTTCTGGGCTTTTATTATTCATGCTATAGTGTTACATGTAGTAGGGAGGCCTCTTGTTTGTTCTCGGCTGCCCAGACTACCGAAATAACCACAGAAAAACTGTATTAATTAAACCACTGCTTGGCCCATTAGTTCTAGTTTCTTATTTGCTAACTCTTACATCCTAATTTAACCTATCTTCATTAATCTGTGCATCACCACAAGGTCATGGCCTACCAGCAAAGTTTCAGCATGTCTGTCTCCGGAGGCAGTTCCATGGCTTCACTCTGACTTTGCCCTTCTTTCTCCCAGCATTCGTTTTAGTTTTCCCCACCTAGCTCTGTTCTGCCCTGCTCTGCTATGGGATCAAAGCAGTTTCTTTATTAACCAATGGTATTCACAGCATGCAGAGGGGAATCCCACATCAGTTATGCAAAGTAACATGTGAATGAAGTGAAAGTAATTTAGCAAGATGGTTTCTTTTTGCAAAAATGGTGTACCAGAACCCATACTAGCTAGTGTTCACACTTGGCCAAAATGGCCTGTTTTTATCTCTGACATGGGGTGACTGCATTTCATTCTATTGCTGGGAGCTGGACTTCACAAAATGATAAAATTGGCTAATCAGTGCAAAGAGGGAGGAGGAGACTGAGGAAATTCGAGCTTTTGGTGTGGGACAAGGGTCTGTATTCTGTCAATTATATTTTATATAAATGCTAATTGGTCAGTAGCCAGGCAGGAAGTATAGGTGGGACAACCAGACGGGAAGTAGAAGTAGGTCAATGAGAACAGGGAATTCTGGGAAGAAGGAAGTCCTAGTCTGCAGTTGTGACCCAGCCACAGAAGAAGCAAGATGTGACTGCCTCACCAAAAAAGGTACCAAGCCACATGGCTAACATAGACAAGAGTAATGGGCTAATATAAGTTGTAAGAGTTAATAAGAAGTCTGAGCTACTAGGCCAATCAGTTTATAACTAATATAGACCTCTGTGTGATTTCTTTGGGACTTAATGATTGTGATAACTGGGCAGGACAGAAACCCCGACAACACTTTTGGGTTGACTAACTTTTATAAGAAAAATGTTCCTTACAAATCCCAACTCTTTGTCATACAATGTTCAAAACTTACCCCGTCAAGAAGTTGTCCTAACCTCTATTATGGAGTATAAACAAAGACTTATCTGGCTTTTTCCATTATGATGGATGAGATCACCAGGCGTGGCAGGGTACCCCTCCAGTAGGCCTATCTAAAAGACCCCAAAAATGCCTCCTAGTTTCATTTTTATAACAGCCAGGTGCATGAAGATAAGGAGGCTCTTGACTGATACTTGGAAAAAGATGTGAGGGAGGAGTTAGGGCAAGAGGGATAGTGTGTCCTAAGCAGAGAGTCTGGAGATGGCACAGAGAATAATTTTTAAATGCCCCAATCAAAGTTCATGAAAGCATATTGAGAGGATCACAGGGCATCCATCTATTGGATTTCTCTTCATTCGTCTTTGGCCTCTAAGGCTGTTTTCCGGAGTGCTGGACCCAGGATCTGCTTTCAGGTCCTCTGATGACTGTGGAGTGCTGAGAAGCGTATGAGTTCCCTCCCAGATGGCGTCTAGAGAGGGAAAGAAGAGAAAGCCATCATTTAATTTTTAGGTTAAAATGTGGTCTTGCCTCTCTTGGCTGCAGTGACATGTATAAAGTCTTATATCCGGGCAGCATTTTTCTTATCAAGAAGAAAATCACTAGTGACAGTAATAGCCCACATTAGCTTAAAGCTAATGTCTAGGAGTATGAACCCTTAGACCAGGAGTTCTCAAACTGTGGGTTGTAACGCTTCTGGGGGGGGGGATTAAATGGCCTTTTCATAAGGGTTGACTAAGATCATCTGAAAACACAGATATTACATTATGATTCATAATGGTAGCAAAATTACAGTTTGGAAGTAGCAATAAAAATAATTTCATGGTTGGGATCACCACAACTTCAGGAACTGTACTAAAATATTCAAACCATTAGGAAGGTTGAGATCATGAGAAAACATAATGATAATTTTAGTCTTTATTTACACTTTCCTATTGGGTTTTAAACTATGTGGGTGACCAAAAATTAATCATGTACTTTTTATTGTCAAGGCCAGTTGAAAATCTAGTCCTTAGAGGCCACTTGAGCTCGGAAGGAACCTCTCTTTAGCTTCCCTTCCGCCAGTGGTTTCTTCTTGCGAGGATCCCAAAGGTCTTGCTTGACCATGGCTTTGCTTAGAAATATGGAGAACATTTGTGTGTGTGTGTGTGTGTGTGTGTATGTGTGTGTGTGTGTGTGTGTGCTGAGCTTCTTGTAGACTGATATGGTTAAAGTTCACTAGGTGGGGCCTCCATGGCCTTTCTGAGCAAGAAAACAGATGAATCTCCACAGTTACTGGGCATTTGGAGAGATGCCCCTGGGACCTAGTTGGCCTTGAAGGGCAAGGAGATATTATGCTGTTAGGGGTTGGAGAGCTGGCTCAGTGGTTAAGAATATTTACTGCTCTTGCAGAGGACCTGGGTTCGGTCCCCAGAACCACATGTTCAGAAACATTTATAACTCTAGTTCCAGGAAATATAACACCCTCTTCTGACCTCCCAGGACACCAGGCATACAAATCGCACACATAAAATACATGCAGACATAAATACATAAAAATATCAAACTTTAAAATCTATGGCACTAGGGCTGGCGAGATGGCTCAGTGGTTAAGAGCACTTGACTGCTCTTCCATGTTGGAGGAGGAACTGCTTGTTCATCCTGGCCATCTAGAACCGAAATAATCACATAGAAACCATATTGTTTGAATCACTGCTTGGCCCATTAGCTCGAGCTTCTTATTGGCTAACTCTTACATCTTAATTTAACCCATTTCTATTAATCTGTATATCACCATGAGGTCGTGGCCTACCAGCAAAGTTTCAGCACGTCTATCTCCAGTGGAGGCTCTATAGAGTCTCTCTCACTCTGCCCTCTTTCTCTCAGCATTCAGTTTAGTTCTCCCCACCTAACTAAGTGTGCCCTATCAACAGGCCAGGACAGTTTCTTTATTCATTAATGGTAATCACAGCACACAGAGAGGACTCCCACATCACTTCCAGAGGACCCCGGTTCAATTCTTAGCACCCACATGGCAGCACACAACTGTCTGTAATTCTAAGATCTGACACTCTCACATAGACATACATGTAGGCTGGACACCAATGCACATAAAATATAAATAAATAATTATAAAAACTATGGTGTTAGAGGTGACAAAACTCAGAGAGGGAATGCATCAGCCTGTTCCTTTCCCTTACCCTTTCCATGTTAAGTGTAACTGGAAAGAAAACAAAAAGCAAGTACTCAATGGGGCAGAAACAGAAGCATAGAACAGATAAGGAGTGTTGAGAAGGGAAAGCATACTTCACTCAGAGAAAAACAGGACTGGAGATGCCAGGCAATAAGAGTAGGCATTAAGCCCCAACATAGCCCATGTCTCCAACCTCCTACCCAAGAAGGCTGATTTCTCTTTGCTCTGAGCCACTGTAGCTGCCCGTTGTCGGCAGCCTGTCTAGTACCTGGCAATCTATTGTTTGGGTACTGTGTGAGATCTGTACTTTTCCAAGTTGTCCCTGGGCGGCTGCACATTTACATGGACTTTACAAGTCAGCCGTTTCAAAGTGTTGGCTCCCTCTGACTGCGTTGAGAGCACACAAATGTGAAAACTCTTTCCCCCTCGAAATTGGGAAGTGTATCATGTAAAAATAATGTGTCAAAAATCAAAATCAAAACAAAACAAACTAAATCTACTATGGAGGTTTGGTGTTAACTTCTTACTGTGATATAAAAATGCACTGACCTTGTCACGCAGCAGTACAGCCTATGATGCCCAAATCTGCCCATGTTGGAGTCTTCTGTGGGTCTCCCATTTCCTTGACCCCAGGAGGCAACAAACAAAACAACTACAACAAAAACTGCAAGAAGAGGACTGGGACATGTGACCGAACACCTTTAGTGCAGGAAATCTAGGGGTGTTCCAGACCAGCCTGGTCACACAGAGAATTCCAGGCCAACCAGGACTACATAGTGAGACCATCTCAAAAAAAAAAAAAAAAAAAAAAAAAAATTTAAAAAGACTTCAGAGGGGTTGGAGAGAAAAGAGGGAGGGGATGAAATACTGTATTTTAATAAAATTTTAAAAATTAAGGAAGCTCCACAGATTGCTGATAGTGGCAGTTTAGATGCATCCCTCACTACTGACATTTGGACAGAAAGGAAAAAGACAGCACACAATCCTCAGACACAGGTGTGGGCTTTTACAGGGCATCTCATTTAGGTGTGTCTTCAATGTATATAGATATATCAGTGCATATATGAATGATCTGTGACTTTCTCAGTTCTATTTTGCAAAGGATGTGACTTATAATAAGGTTTAAAGATTAAGCAAAGCTTAAAATTTAAATATCATTTAAAAATTAAATACAATATATGACTGGTTTACTCATTCTTGATGAATTTCCATTTGCAAATGAAATTGTTCAATGGTTTTATGAGGTGCATTGTTCACATTTGGGTTGAGAGGAGTGCTAATACAGTGAAATTCAAGATTGTAGGCATTTTGGCTCGAAGTAAGCAAATTTTCTTCGTTGCAATTATTTTCATTTTTTTGTTTTGAGACGGGTTCTCATTATGTAGCCCCCGACTAGCCTGGAACTTGCTATATAGATCATGTTGACCTCGAACTCTGGGAGATTGTCTTCCTCTGCCCCCGGGTGCTGTGATTGCAGGGGTGCACTGCCATTCCTGGCTCTGATATTTTGTTTTTAAATTTGTCTTTAACATATCAGTTTGAGATGTCTTTACGAAAACACACTGTAAGCAAGTTTTGGCTGTATCACTTGTGTTTACATTTTAATTTTTTCATCAGAAGTCTCAGGGAGAGGGGTTTCTTCCTTTTTCATGTCCTCTTCATTTTCTGTCTTTCTAGCCCGTCTCACCACCAACGGTTAGAATTTAGCAGGGTGTCCAGAATATAAAAACTCAAGACTCTTGTGGCTGAGTGGGGGCGAGAGGCCGCCGGTTCACAGATCCGGTTAATCAACACGGGAAGAACAGGACCCAAGAGGAGGAAAGGTTTGTGAGCCTTCTGAGACCCCGTACTTCCCGGGCTGTGTTTTTAACTTCGCCGTGGTTTTGGTCATCGGGAAAGGCTGGCCTCGCCCAGAAATCTTGCTCTGACTTTAGTCTCCTCCTTTGGCCCGGTTTTTAAACCTCCGCTTCGGGATCAACCGAACCCAAGTCCCAGGAACCGAAATTTCTATTCCGGAAGGATTCCAACTCGGCTAGCGGAAGTGAGCCGCAGCTCGTCTCCGTCTTTTCCGGTGTGGCTTAGCGCGGCCGGTTCTCTTTTCTCCCCGGTGGCGGACTGGCTGGACGGGCTCTGGTGAGACGGGTAAGGGGATGGGCGGTGCCCGAGGTGGGGAGTCAGGCCTGGTGGTGGCCTTCGTGGGGACTCCGCTCGTCCCCGGGCCGCGCGTCTCGCCCGGTCGCCCCTCAGAGGCTCGGGCCCAACGGTCCTCCGGCTCCGGCCGGGGGCCATCTCGCTTAAAGTGTGCGTTGATCACCCTGTGTCTTCGAATATAGTCTTTGCTGCCTCGGACGCCTTTAAGGTAATCTTATAAAAATTTTGCTTTTCCAGAAGGAAAAGGATTTTCGCCGTTGGAGCCCGGTTTGGCGCCCCATCCCTTACGGACCTGGCCATCTTGGCACTTACTCTGGTGAGCTGTGGGTGAAATTGATGGACAGGAAAAATCTTGGGGTGAGGGGCTTTTTTTTTTTTTTTTTTTCCATATTCTCTTTCCACTGTCTTTCTAGCCCGTCTCAAGCCAGCGATTAGATTTTAAGCATCCTTCCGTTTTGGAAACAGATACATTCCATCAGTTCGGTTTTGTTGTTGTTTTTATCTACCATGCACCATTTTGGCAAAAAGAGAAAAATTTAAATGCTCGGGGTGTGCAGACCGCAAATCATCCCTTCCCCTTCTTTTCATCCCAACTATAAAGTGGTCACAAGTGAAAAACAGGCAACTTGGCACTGGCTTACAAAACACTGGAATTTGGGACTGGAGAGGTGGCTTGGTTGTTAGGAGCTCACATGGCGCTTCCAGAGGACCTGAATATGGTTCCCAGCTCTCGCATTAGTGGCTCCTAACTGTAACTCCAGCTAAGAGGGGATGGGGAGACCAGGCACTTACACTCATGTGGTACAAATTAGTACATACACATGATTGAATAAGTAGAACTCTATTAACGAGTCGATGAGGCTTTATTTTTCTAAAGTAGTATATTTGAACTTAATTATTTTCTCTGTGGGGGAGCATGTGTCAGGAAAACTTAGGATCTCTGTGTTAAATTGCAGGAAAACAATAGGTTTCACTATGTGTTTATACATTTCCACTCTGCATTTTGATCTTACAATCTCTTGCGTCTTCCCACCCTCTCTTTTGTCAAATAGTCCCTCATGTAGGCTTTGCTTTAAAAACAAAGTTTATTGGGGCTGGAGAGACGGCTGTGTTTTAGAGCACTTGTTAGTCTTGCAGATGACCTGGGTTTGATTCCCATCACCCAAGAGGTGGCTCACAACCATTTGTAATTCCAGCTCCAGAGGATTGGACACCCTCTTTTGGCCTGGAGGGTCACTAGCCACTCAGGTGGTACACATATGTATATGCAGGCAAAACATTAAAAAAGAAATCTTTAAAACGAGGTGTGTGTGTACCTTTGTGTATATGTATGCCTTTCTGTAGAGGCTGAATTATTGATCTCCTGAAGCTGGACTTACAGGTAGGTGTGAGCCACCTGTTGCTGCTAGAAACACCTGTTCCTCTGCAAGAGCATCACTCAACCACTCTGCCATCTCTCTTCTACTTTATTAAGTATTATTATATTTTTAAACAAACTTTCACTTTTTATATGTATGGGTGTTTTGTCTGAGTGTAGATCCGTGCTCCCTGTGAGTGGAATTTCCGTGGAGGATATCAGATCACCGGTAGCTGGAGTAACAGGTTGGTGCTGGGAACTGAATCCTGGCCCTTTGAAAGAGTAGCCAGTACTCTTAATTTCTGAGCCATCTCTCCAGTTCCATTATGATTATTATTCTATTTACTCATTTTGAGACAAGGTCTGTAGTCCAGGCTAGCCTGACGCTCAGTGTAACCCAGTGCAATCCTGCTTCAGCCTCTCTAGTGTTTGGATTACAAGCATGCATGGACCACTGTGCCTGGCCTTTTAGGCCCTGAGAACCAGACTTTTGGTAGCCCAGAATAATTTTAAAATGTCCACGCTGGCCAGGCGTGGTGGTGCATGTCTTTAATCCCAGCACACTCTGGAGGTAGAGGCAAGCAGATCTCTGAGTTTGAGGCCAGCCTGATCTACAAAGTGAGTTTCAGAATAGGCAGAGCTACACAGAGAAACGCTTCTCAGAAAACAAAAACAAACTTAACAATAAAAGCCCACACTAAACAAGACATTACCTTGTCCTGGTATTGATCCTAATTAGTGGAAAGGACAGTAAGGGAAATTTGGTCTTAAGCCGTTTGGTCACTGTCATTGTGCAAGCTAGGTTTGGAGTGAATTGGCAAGATGACAATTTAGAAACTTAACTGGCAATCCGATGGCTATCAAACTCATTTAGTGAACATCTAATTCAGGAAAATAACAGTAAAGATATGTGTATTAATGCAGACCACAAATCTGTTGAAAGCTACACTTCAAGTAAAATCTCAGTCAAGTAGGAAATGATTTTTACAACTTTAAAGAAATTTGACAACTTCAATGGCTGGGTTCACGTTCCTTTAACTGACAGTTATAATAAACCAACTTAAGCATTCATGGTAGAGATTGCTGTTCTACCCAGTCAACAAAAAGAAGAGACTCCCGCATGAGACAAAGTATATGTACCAGTGGAAGAGAGATCCTTTGGGAAATTCCCTAGATACATAACCATCAGTTTCATGATGTATCATTCAATATGGTGACTTCAAAAATAGGACAAAAATGATTGAACAAACATTTTTATACTATTTTACATCAAATGTCTCCAGTGAAAAAGGCATGTTATTTTGCAATTTTGTGTACATTTAAAAGTATTTTAATTTTGATAAATTGTTTCTGGGTTAAAAATAGCAATGTAAAAAAACACTTCCATGTGGCTTCAGAACTCGCTATTGGTCAGCTGACTCAAATATCCTTAACCTTATTATCATTACTAATATTACTGAGACAGGGTTTCTCTATGTAGCAGTGATTGGCTTAAGGCTCACTATTACACCAGAGTGCCCTTGTAATCACAGTGATCCACACGTCTTTCTCTTCCTGGGCCTCCATACCCAGGCCTGTTGACCTGTTTAGTGTGTGTGTGTGTGTGTGTGTTTTGGGGGGGGGTAGGTATCAATTACCATGGTCTATGTCTAATAGTTTCTCAAAACTTAGAGCTGCTTTTCTTTTAAGTCACATTTTTTAAAGATAAAAATCCTGTTTATGTGTGTGTGCCCGTGTATGCAGTCTTGTTTGTGTGTGTGCGTATATTTATTTATTTACTATGGTTAGGGTTATTTAATTTTTGATATTTCAAGACAGTGTTTCTCTGTGTAACAATCTTAGCTGACCTGGAACTCTCTCTGTAGACCAGGCTGGCTTTGAATTACAGAGATTTGTCTGTCTCTACCTCCTGAGTGTTGGGATTAAAGGCATGTGCCACCGCCTGTGTGGCGCGTATATATATATTTTTTGAGACAGGTCTTAACTGTGTATCCCTGGCTGCCCTGGAATTCTCTGTGTAGACCAGGTTGGCCTCAAACTCAGAGATCTGTCTTCTTCCTCCCAAGTTCTAGGATTAACGGCATGTACTACTATGCCTTGCTAAAGATGGAATCTTGGCGGTGGGGTGGGGCCGTGTGTGGGTGGAGAGGATGGTAACAAAGGGCTGGTGCTTTTAGGTTCTTGTCCCTTTCTGGGGTAACATACATCAAAATTAAATCAATTTATTTATACTATTTTAAAGATATTTCAGATTTTCTTTTGATATAAAATCTTTAGAATGACTTCAATCAATAGGTGGCTAAAGTGTCTTTTTCATTTGATTTTTCTACCTGACAAGGTCCTTGTAGTCTACATGGCCCCATAAGGGGCTAGATATTGAGCCTATTCGTAGAGCATTTGCTTAGTGTGTAGAAGGTCTTGGGCTCCACCCCCAGCACTACAAAGAAAACAAGGATGACCTTGACAAATGCTGCAGCATCTACTGGTTTCTGTTGCTCCATTTGTAGACCTCAACTCAGGGCTGGGGTTTGTAGAGAAGTATATGTAAGGAAAGGTAGCAGTTGTAGGGGATAGCAGACCCCAGGGCACCATTGCTAATGACGTGGTGTAATCTCTCTGCTTCACCAGAGAGATTGACTAGGCAGTGCTCCCTCTGGTCTCTGATTCACTCAGCAGTTTCTTCAGGGTTGCTCACTCTATCTACCCCATATCTCTTTTACCCCTGCTTTGTCACCAGCAAATCAGCTTAAGCAAGACCCAGTGAATGTAAGCAGCTCTGCTATAACTAGGACTGGGAGTGGTGGTAGGTTTGCCTTCAGCTGGCTGTGCCAGTGTTCAGTCTGTGCCTTGGAAGTAGCTATGTTTCCCAAAATAAAATTATAAACTTAAAACATGAGATCTTCATTTTTGTAATTCAGTTGCATGAGTCCCAAGTGTGAACTTTGTAGTGGCAATATTGTTGTGTTGCCATGTCAAAAAGTTGAACTCATTTGTAGATTCTTTAGGCCCTTTCTGTTTAGGAAGGGGGAGTTTCAGAGTCGGTCAGCTGAGTACAGGCAGCAGTGCACAGCAGCATAGCTCAGATGTAATCCAGGAAGCCATAGAGTCACCTGGTGTTAACCTTGTGAAAGGAACATTGAGGAAGCCAAGGGTTGTAGATAGAAGTTTCTGTCCCTCCCAATCCTGTAGCCATTCAGTCCCAAATAAACACACAGAGGCTTATATTAATTATAAACTGTTTGACCTATTATTGCAGGCTTATTACTAATTACACTTTCAACTTAAATTAACCCATAATTCTTATCTATGTGTAGCCATGTGACTTAGTACCTTTTCTCAGTGAGGCATTCTCGTCTTCTGCTTCTGGATGATGACTACGGCTCTGCCTTTTCTCCTCCCAGAATTCTCCTAGTCTACTTGCTCCGCCTATACTTCCTGCCTGGCTACTGGCATTTTATTAAACCAGTACGAGTGACAAATCTTTACAGTGTACAAGAGCATTATCCCACAGCAAAGGGCAACATAGATACATTCTGTCATGCTTCGTGGGATTCATGCAGGGTCTTGGCACCAGGTTGTATTTTCCTCTGTTGTAATGAGTAGGCTCTTTGGATTTTGAAGGCTGTGAATTCTAGTTCTACCTGAGACAGGAGAATTTCACCTGGTAATCCGGTCAGTTGAGGTACAACAACATCTGTGAGATGGGTAAAGCATTTTATGTATTAATCAGAGATCCTTGAAGTAGGTAAGTTGCCTTTAAGGGCCCATGGAAAATCTGTTCAGCAGCAAAGTATAGAGTGAGGACTTTTGAGACGAGGTCTTTATTAAGGTCCATGGGCATTTTGAATTCCAGACTTTCTTGCGGGGGTTGTGAATTGAGAATTAGGATTGCTTTAATTTTTTTCATTTTTTTTCTTCCTCTTGAGACAGGGTTTTGTATAGACTAGGCTGTTCTTGAATTCGTAAAAAAGTATGAGTGTTTTGTCTGCATGTATATGTGTGCCTGTTGCCCTCAGAGCCAGTGTTGAATCAGTATCCTAGAGCTGAAACTGACAGATAATTGTAATCTACCATGTGCATGCTGGGAACCAAACCTGGGTTTCTGTAGGAGCAGCAAGCGCTCATTAACCACTAAGCCATCTTTCCAGCCTTATGACCGTGAACTCTTAAGATCCTACCCCACACACCAGTGCTGAGTTTACTAGTGTGCACCATTGGCCTTTAGGTTACGTAGTGATTAGGAAGATGTAGTGTATGTTGAGATTTTCTACAATAAGATGAAGAGCAAGTGACTACATAGTAAACATGAAGGGGAAAAGGTTTAATAGGTCCCTGCTTTGACTTCTTACAGTATCAGTACTCATTGCCCTAAAATATTCCCCACATATGCTATCATACAGAAGATATGAATTAAAATAGTAAATTCATTATAAAATAATTAAAATATTAAATTCATTATTAAAATAATGAATTAAAATTTGTTCCTACTATTTAAATTTGACTTGCATTTGGAAATTTGGATCTCAATCAGAGTAGTTACTAATGAGGCTGGATATATGGGTCAGGGCTTGCCTAGCATCCATGGTTTTTGTCCCAGCACTGAAATGAATATGATTCAAAGATTGTATAAAGCCTTCAAGAATTGTATAAAATGTAGCATAGGATTCTCAATTTGATAAATCTTTGTGTCCTAAACCTGAAAATAAATGATTGACTTGATGCTGTTCATTGAGGTCCCCATATCCAGCAGTTAGATAAAGAGACCAGATACACATTTCAAGGCAGTTTTTGTTAGCCCGAATAGACTTTAGGTAAGGAGAGGTATTCCATAGGCTCGTACTAAACCGCTCAGGTCACTGCCTTGGTACATCATAAGATAGGAATATCACATAGCTGTGGTCCCAGCTCCTTAGCTTCTCATCTCCTTCCCTGTATTTACATTTTTCTTTTATTCCTTTCCATCCTAGTTCTACTGTTTCTTGAGCCTCTGTTCTTTATCTCAAATAATCCTGCTGCCTGCCATCGTAAGCTCTCCATAACGCTGGTCAGATCTTATCTGATGACATCAAACCTTGGCTGTTCTTTTAAAAGTCATATTTTAAGTCAGAAGATCCAAGTAGGAATGCTGCTTCCTGATAGTGACCGTCAGGTTGACATCAAAACCTGGCCAAAGGCAAGTTACCCTAAGCCAGAAAATCTGGACTGAATTTTTCTTTGTTCTTTTTAAGACAGCTTTCTGGAGCTTTCCTTCTTGGTTCTGTGTCTGGCAGCACTTGCTGACATGGCCCTTTTAAATGGGTTTCTCAGGCCTAGTCCTCTGGGTCCTGAACTGGTGTCTTTTATTAGCGTGGGTATATATGTCTGATCATAGCTCTTTGGCAAAATTACTAGAAGACTCTTTGCATATATCCCATCACTGATTCTTGCAAACCCAATGAATTTTGAGAAAGTTCAAGGACAAACATTTTGGTTTAACGCACTGACATTATTTTGAGATAAAACTGACTGTTAGACCCCAACTCTGGGATGCTAACTCCTCGGGAGGGCCGCCCCATGGAACCACTCACAGTCAGTTGATGCAAAAGCAAGAGGAAGTTTATTCTCGTTTGCACAAACGGGCTCCTCAGCCAGGCGAGGGAGAGAAGCCCTGACTAGCTATTATAGGCTGCTTTTAAAGGTAAAAAAAAAAATACATATTCAGGGAGGGGGGTACAGTGGGTTGTTTGTCAACCGCAGGGATTGGCACATTTTAAGGGCATTTACTATGATTGGTTATGTCAAAGGCGGGATGGGCAGTTGCCTGGGCCAGGTGAAGGACAGGGAAGCACCTACCTGCAGGCTGTTGGAAAACACCTAACGTTCTAGTCAGCAGGCAGGGTGGGGTCACAACTAGTTCACAAAAACATGTTTTCTCTAGTTCGCAAAAACATGTTTTCTTCACTGACAACCAGAAGACATGTTATTTAGCCGTTTAAAAAGAGGGGGACAATGAGTTAAACGCTGTAAACTAAACCTCATTTATGTTGTCTTTTTTTTTTTTTTTTTGGTTTTTCGAGACAGGGTTTCTCTGTGGTTTTGGAGCCTGTCCTGGAACTAGCTCTTGTAGACCAGGCTGGTCTCGAACTCACAGAGATCCTCCTGCCTCTGCCTCCCGAGTGCTGGGATTAAAGGCGTGCACCACCACCGCCCGGTAGGATGATGAGTCTTATAAAGCCTTGAGGCCACCCTGAGCGAGGTATAGTCTCAAGCAAGGATCCACCTCCTACGGGTTCCATAATCTTTCTAAACAGGACTGCCAGCTGAGGACCAGTGTTCAAATACATGAGCCCATGGAGCATCTTTCTTCTTATACAACAAATATATACGAATCCTCAGTCAGTGCAGGTGCTGTTAATGAATCCATATTACAAGGTATAAATTTTTAGTGGTTTTCATGATCTCACCTGTAGAGAGCTTGATGACTGCTAAGTGTTGCTTTTTGATTGATGCAGATTAAAGAGAAATGAATATCATCATTTTCCACTTTGATACTTGAGTTTCCCTGGTGTGTCCTTGGAGTCACAGAAGAATTTGATTACACATTTTACCATTAGACTCAAAGGATGGACGTTACCAGTTTGTCCTGTGGTGAGTCCTGTTGTTATTTTTGAGAGGATCTGTTGTAGGTCCCTCCTACCCAGTGTAGAGGCAGAGATCTACCGGTATGTGTGGAGTGCCCTCTAGTGTGTGCTTGGGAACAGACACTGCAGAACCCATAACTGATTTTTGTCATTGTAGGCAAACTAGAGTTATATTTCTTAGAACTTACTTTTCTTTGGCTTTAAAGCAAAACTGATGTATTTTTCTTGGTGGGCAAGGCAGTTCACCATTGCATCTTCTTGCTGTAATAATTGCTGCTGTGGCATTGTAGGTTACTAGAGTTATATTTGCAAATTATCTGAGTGAACTGAGTTATGTATTAATTGCAAACAGATGAACTCCCATCCTCACAGTGAATGTGGGCTTTTTTCTTCTAGTTTTCAACTTTACTGAAGCATGGTAAACAAAAATTATATGTATCCAAGGAATGCACCGTGATAAGTTAGTAGGTGCTGTGAAATGACCCCACTGGCAGACTGAATGTAGTATTTATACCTCATAGTTACCATTTGCAGTGGGAGAGAAGAGTGGAAATAAGCTCATTTAAGATCTATTATTTCATAGAGTAAAACTATTTTTAAAATTACAACAGAAAATGTGATTAAAATCAAAATTTTCCTTTATCCACACTGCTCAAAGTAAACATCATTCATATTTTGGTAGCTTTTGTACAGTTACATACAGAGGCACAAATGTTGTTTTCAAAATTGATAGATTTATGACTTTTTGGCCATCAGTTTATACACTGAGAAATTTTGATGTCCTTGAAAAGTCACCTATGAAATACAAAATAGTGGTAGAAAAGATTTTCTGGAGTTATTATTGTGAAATAAATTATTTTGCATATGCTTCCAGACTTCCCTCTCCCACTCTCTCTCTCTAATTCTCTTTCCCGCTTCTCACTCTCTCTGAATGTGGGCTTTTTGGCAGCTTTGGATTGTTGTATCTTTTTCCAGGAAGTCCTCTTTCTGGGGACCAAGTCTGCAGCCAAGGAGAAGAAACAGAGGGGGAAAGCATACTGGTTGATTGCCTGAGAAACTGTAATAAGGTATGAAGACTAACCTCATTGCATATGGAGGTATACATCTTTCCATGCAGACCAGTTTGTCTCCAGGGATTACCAAAGGGAATAAAGCCCCTGACAAGGACTAATTACCATAGGAGAGGAACTTTTTCACACTGCTGTAATTGTATTAGTATAGTGTTTTTGTGATGCCAAATGCCAGGTGTTTTTAAATTTTTTTTAATATATAGTAATATATATTAAAAATAATAAGAAAGCAAAAGTTTCATTTTTCTTAAAGACGTTGTTTTTCATATTTACCCCATTTATACAGTATGTCCAGGAGTATTATTAAGAAAGAAGGAAGATGAGAAAGGCCAGTGTGTGGTGAGGTGAAAACGTTTGGAATGTGTCATTACGGTTCCATGATTAGAGTAAATGGACAGAGTGAGGTGTGAATACAGAGGAGCCTATCTAGGACCCTCAAGCCCCACGGTAGGCAGTGGGAGAACTTGCAGCTCTCTCTGGTCATTGGGTTCCCCATCCCTAGTCTCCTGAGAGGATTGGTGGGGATATTAACTTGGTTGAAGCAGGTATTTTTGGGTGGTTAAGGATTTGGTGACCTTTCAGGGTGAGGCTGTGGATTTCACTCAAGAGGAGCAGACTACAAAGGATCCAACTCAGAAGAGCATACCTAGTGATGTGGCAGTGGGGGACTCTACAAAGCTGGCCTCTGTAGGTAAGCTGGTAGTTATTCTCGTATGCCAGATGCTTCCTTCATGTGGAGCTGACACATGGACTTAGTGTGTTTAGGATCTTTGTCAAATCCATTGATAACAGTGATAGCAGTTTCTCTTCTAATATATTTAAACATATGATATTAGTTTTATGGGGATGCATAGCAAACTTCAGTGCCTTGTAAATGCTGTCTGTGTGCTTCATTACTGTGCTGCATGCCTAGCATACTAGCTATTTATTTTCTTTAAGATTTAGGATGCACTAGATGCACTAGGGAGGCAGAGGCAGGCGGATCTCTGTGAGTTCGAGACCAGCCTGGTCTACAAGAGCTAGTTCCAGGACTGGCTCCAAAACCACAGAGAAACCCTGTCTTGAAAAAGCGGAAAAAAAAAAAAAAAGATTTAGGGTGGTGATGGATGTGCACCTTTAATCCCAGCACCTAGGAGGCAGAGGCAGGTGGATCTCTGTTAGTTCGAGGCCAGCCTGGTCTACAGAGTGAGTTTCAGGACAACGAACAGGGCTACTCAGAGGAACTCTGTCTAGAAAAACAAAACCAAAAAGTTTATTTTTATTTATTGTTTTGTGTGAGTGCAGGTGCGCATGTGCCAGCAGCGCCCTGTGGGAATCAGAGGGCTTCTCACAGGGGGTCAGTGCTCTGCTCCACCTGTGGAAGGGAGGTTCATTCTCATTTCTGCCACTGCACTTCCGGCCAGTTCTCCTGTTTCTGCCTCTCATTTCACTGCAGGAGTGCTGGGTGGGATTACAGCTGTGTGCCATTGCTCCTAACTTCTTAGTATTTGGTGTACTAGTCTTGCCGCTGTAATAAAACAGAGTAAATAAGCAACTTGGGGAGAAAAAGGTTTATTTGGCTTAAGGTTATAGTCCATTATCAAGGGATGTCAAGGCAGGAACCTATAGGCAGACCCTGAAACAAAAACCATGGAGGAACACTGCCTTACTTCCTTTGGCTTGCGTCTACTTTTCTTATACAGACCTGGCCCTTTTGTATCAATTAGCAATCAAATAAAAGTTCTGCAAACATGCTCACAGGCTAATCTGATGGAGGTAATTCTTCAGTTGAGGTTCCCTCTTCCCAAGTGTGATGTTGTCAGTCAAGATGTGGGTTCTGCATATTGAACTAAGGTTGTCAGCGTTATGTGGGAAACTTTTTACCTGATGAATTATTTCATGGTGGTATTTCTTAAAATGTGGATCACCTAGTTCTGTTGAAATGTATGTTTATATTTCCACCTTTGATACACGGAATAATAATTTCTAGTTAGTATTCTATTTGTCTTATGACTTTATCTGAATTAGATGAACTATAATACTTATAAAGTTAATTGTTTATGCCGGGCGGTGGTGGCGCACGCCTTTAATCCCAGCACTCGGGAGGCAGAGACAGGCGGATCTCTGTGAGTTCGAGACCAGCCTGGTCTACAAGAGCTAGTTCCAGGACAGACTCCAAAACCACAGAGAAACCCTGTCTCAAAAAACCAAAAAAAAAAAAAAAAAAAAAGTTAATTGTTTATTGCCTAGGATTTATTTTTGTCTGTTTGATTAAAATGCTAGAGCATCAGAAATGTGGATATGAAATTGATTTGTATTTCAGTAGTCAGAGATTCTTGGGATCATGGAATAAGGCTTTGTCTTTTTAATCTTTCGGAAATAATTAACTACTTTTATTAGAATTGTAGACCAAAAGCTGCATTTGATTTTGCCTGCCTGTAATCCCAGTAGATTTATAGGTTTGAGGGGCTAGTCTGGGCTACATGAGACCTTGTATTGGGAAAAAAAAATGTATTATAGACCTGAATCATAGAAAAGTTTGCCATCTCTTCCATTAATGCAACTTTGTCTATGTATAGGATGTCAGACACTTACCAAGCCCAGTGCTTTGACTTGCTTGACAAAAGAATTGGTAACCGCACAGAGAGGAGTTCTTCAAGGTGAATGTTTGTGAAGAATAATATTGATCAGTGGCATACATCATTATCAACTCTCCTTTTTGTCTTTCCCAAAATTCTTTGATCTCATGGAATAGCATTTTATGATTCAAGTTAATTGCTTTTTGCTTTTGCTTGTTTCATTTTTTTGCGTTACTGTGTGTCCCACAGACTGACCTGGAACTTACTTTGTACACTAGGCTGGTCTTGAACTCAGAGACTCACTGTCTTCCTCCTGGAGTGCCAAGCTCATTGTTTTATTTACTTTTCTTTTTTTCATCTATCTGTCTCTCTATGTTGTTTATGTGTGTGCTGTGGTAGAACAGTTTCAATTATATATCCTGGGATTTGCCTCAAATGCTTCTCCCTCTCTTTCTTTTTTCATTATGGTATAGTTTTAAATAGTTGGTTCTCCAACCTTAGATTTGTGTGTGCTGGGATTGCATCACCGTACCATGCTGTACTTTGATATTTCTTCCTTTTTCTCTCTGGTGATATGTTTTTGTTTTATTACCACCACATACTAATTTCGACAGAATTAATATTTAGCGAATTTTCCTCTAAATCTCCAGTTTGTTTACCAGGTTTATTTACAAAAGCATGGAGACATTTTTAACTTCTTTGCTATACTGTTCTATTATTTAAATCTAATCTTATTTTGTAGGTTTAATTCCAGAATTGGAAAAACATCTACAAACCAAAGATTTAACACTAGAGCAAGGTTTTTTGACAAGACATACCTTCATGGAGACACAGCAGGTGGTAAGTTCAATTAAAAGTGCATTTCCTATTTTATGTACTTAGCCAAGATTGGCAGTTTTTTTAAAATCTAAAGTTAATATGAAACTGGCCTAGAAGACATTTTCTCATAGGTAAACTTGGCTTCATAGCAAACCAAAAACCCATGCCATGACAAATCCCTGGTTGAATTTTCCCCAAAGGCACATGCCTTATTTAGGTGAGGGAATACTGTTGTAATATGAGCGACAGGGCTGCGTCCCCGGCACCCAGCCGCCCGCATGGCTAGCTTATGCCCCGAAATAATTACACGGAAACTGTATTCTTTTAAACACTGCCTGGCCCATTAGTTTCAGCCTCTTATTGGCTAGCTCTTACAGATTGATCTAACCCATTTTTAATATTTTGTGTAGTACCACGAGCTGGCTTACCAGGAAAGATCTTAACCTGCGTCTGTCTGGAGTGGGAGAATCATGGCGACTCCTGACTCGGCTTCTTTCTCCCAGCATTCTGTTCTGTTTACTCCACCCACCTAAGGGTTGGCCTATCAAATGGGCCTAGGCAGTTTCTTTATTAATTAACTAATGAAAGCAACAGATTAATACAAGACCCACCTCCATCAGAATACCTTGAAAATTATCTCCATATTTTAGTAATCATGTGTCTTGAGTTCTGTTAGTTATTTTTATTTATGTGTTCTGACAAATGATAACGATGAAAATCTCCCTTTTAAAGCAGTAAATTCACTTGTAATGACATAACAATTTGAAATGTCTTGGGAGTGTGTCCCAACATCCATGAGTATACAGTGTGTACAGAGTGAGTGTGGACAGAGAGATGTTCTAGAAATACTGAGACTTGAGACAGGTTATAGGGACCTTAGACTTCTAAATATGTATGTTACTTCCTCTTTCAGGATGCAGTGACCTTTGAAGATGTGTCTGTGGACTTTACCCAGGAAGAGTGGACTTCACTGGATCCAATTCAGAGAAGCCTCTATAGAGATGTGATGCTGGAGAACTACCAGAACCTGGCCACAGTAGGTGAGACTGCCAACATTTGTTCTAGCTTCATAAACTAACAGAAATAAATAGTGTTCTAGAATGTGATGTCAGCTCAGAGAACAGTGAGAAATAACAGATTAAATCCCTTCCTTAATATAATTATTCCATCATGGTAGTTTTAAACCAAATGGTGGTTAGTAGCATAACTATTACTATACTAATAGTGTTATTTTGAGATTCTCCTTTTGACTTGTTTTTGTATTATGGTAGGGTCTTACTCTATAGCTCAGACTGGCTTTAAGTCTCTCACTATTCTTTTTTTTTTTTTTTTTTAAGGTTTATTTATTTATGATGTATACAGTGTTCTGCCTGCATGTATGCCTACAGACCAGAAGAGGGCACCAGATCTCATTACAGATGGTTGTGAGCCACCATGTGGGTGCTGGGAATTGAACTAAGGATCTCTGGAAGAGCAGTCAGTGCTCTTAACCTCTGAGCCATCTTTCCAGCCCCAAGCTTTCAGTATTCTATCTCAGTCTTCTGAGAGCTGGAATTACAGCCTGGTTGTTGTTTTGATTTAGCAATCTTTATGAATCTGTTTTTAAAGATAAGATAAAGATTATTTTTTCTACTTTTACTAGATCTTATTGGAAGAAATAGTTTAGTGCATTTTATTTTACATTATTTTAAAACATAGACTTTTCATTAATAACGAAGTCATAGGAATATTACACGTCATTAAATAGTATTTATTTATTTATTGGCAGTAGTGGGGATTGAACTTAGGACCTTGTACAGTTTAGGCAAGTGCTCTACTACTGAACTGTATCCTCAGCCACTTTTTGGTTTCTCACTAGTTAGCCCTGTAGCCATGACTGGCCTGAAAGTCGTGACCTTCTTGCCTCAGCCTTGTGAATGCTGAGATTACACGTAGAGATTGCATGTATCCATCAACAGACTTGGTCCTCACTGGTGTTTCTTAAATGTGCATTTAGTTATGAATGGATTTGGTGGGTCACAGGAAACTTCTTGTCATCAATAGCATGAACATTTGTATTTTGAGTTGTTAATAATTTTAAGTATTTCTTGAGAAATGTAGCTTCCTGTCATTGTGGAGTATGTCTGAGACTGCAGTGATGTATCTGTCTCTGTTTAGGAGGTCAGTTGTTCAAACCCAGCCTGATCTCTTGGTTGGAGCAGAAAGTAGAGTTGACAATAATGGAGCAAGGAATTCTCCAAGGTTAGTATCTGTTGAAAACATTTCTTGTTATTGTCAAGTTCTATATGTTTGGAAGTGTGTCAAAGGAACTGTTAGAAGATCACCTTGAATCTGAAGACTGAGGTCCTTGGAACACAATTTTAATAGGAAAAGCTAACGTATAGTGTCTGTGATGTACCGTTTCCCCTTTTCTCTGATTATCCTATTTACCATCCCATTTAATTTTAATAGAAAAATTTGTTTATTACTATTTCTCTGACACCATATCCTATGCTGGTCAAATTTTAGACTTAGATGCTTTAATCTTTCGTTGCTTTATTGTTTAATGTGTTTTAATATGAAAGAAAACATAAATGAAGTTCTGGCCTGGAACTCAACTTTATAGACCAGGCTGGCCTTGAACTCACATATCTGCTTGCTTCTGCCTCCTAATGGTGTGCACCACCACACCTGGCCATATAATGTGAGTTTTTGCCTGCTTTTAAAAATGTAACCTTTCATTTGTTGTGCAAATCCTTATATATATATTTTCTGGTTTCACTTTAGAATGGGAAATGCACCTTAAGACAAAAGGGACAGCACTTGAGGAGGATATATTTTGGTCAGATATGTCAAATGGAAAGCTACTGGTAAGACTCACAAATGAAATTTACTTTTTATGTTTATGGGTACTTTGCCTGCACATATGTCTGTGTATCATGTATATTTCTGGTGGCCTTGGAGAACAGACTAGGGAGGGCATCTGATTCCCCAGAACTGAAGTTATAGACAGTTGTGACCATGTGGGTGCTGGGAAACTAACCTGGGTCCTTTGGAAGAGCAGCAAGTGCTTTTTTACCTGAGGCAGCTCTCCAACCCCAGAATATTTTTCTTTTCTTTTCCTTTCTTTTCTTTTCCTTTCTTTTCTTTTCTTTTCTTTTCTTTTCTTTTCTTTTCTTTCTTTCTTTCTCCCCTCCCCTCCCCTCTTCCTCTCCCCTCTTCCTCTCCCCTCCTCTCTTCCCCCCTCCTTCCTTCCTTCCTTCCTTCCTTCCTTCCTTCCTTCCTTCCTTCCTTCCTTCCTTCCTTCCTTCCTTCCTTTCTTTCTAAAAAAACATTGTTATTTGAAAATATCTAGTAAAATGTATTGTTTTTTTTTTTTTTTTTGGATTTTTTGAGACAGGGTTTCTCCGTGGCTTTTGGTTCCTATCCTGGAACTAGCTCTTCTAGACCAGGCTGGCCTCGAACTCACAGAGATCCGCCTGCCTCCCGAGTGCTGGGATTAAAGGCGTGCGCCACCACCGCCCGGCTACGTAAAATGTATTTTGATAATATTCACCTCCCACTTCTAAATCCTCCAAGACCCGGTAACCTCCACCAACTCTATATCCTTTTTTTTTTTTTTCTTTTAAAGCATAAGTAATCTACCAATTTGAATTTGTACTAACCAAACCACTCCTTGATGTGTGTATGGCCACACACTAGAGCATGGTTGACCTACCAGCAGCCATACTCCTTGGGGGAACAAGTATACTTATTGTCCCAGTTCAGGGTAGATTAGCAGTTCACTAATAAAAATAGATACAAATGAAAGATACTTGATAGAAATAGCTATTACAGGCAAGGGAACTCTTATCTCTTTCTCTCATTTTCTTCTTTTTTTTCTTTCTCATTTTCTTTTTCCTTTACCCCTTTTATCAGATGGGCTCACTATCACTCAAGGTAGACTAAGCCTTCAGAGTGTTGGGACTGCAGGAGTAAACCAGCATACTCAGCATAAGTTAGTTTAGTGTGTCAGAATTCTCTGCAAGTCTGAACAAGCCTTTAATCATTTTTTTACCCTTTGTCAATAGGGAAGAAAGCACAATGGAGGGGTGCTTGGCAACTCTATGCAAGTTGGAAGAGTTTTCAGTGAAGATTCATACCCTCAGACTCACGTTAGTAGGCTAAATACAGAGAACACTTCAGAGAGTAATTTGTGTGGAAAAGACTTGCTGCCACCACTTAAAGAAACTTCTACTGAAAAGAACATTTTTCAGTTGGACCAGTGTGTAAAATCTTTCACTTTGACTCCAGATGTTTCACAGAAAATGTGCACTCTGGGAAAATCCACTGAATGCAGTGACTGTGGGAAAACTTTCCTTAATCACTTAGAACTTGAGGCACATAGTTCTTCTCATAGTGAAAAGAGTCAGTGTGGACAAACTTTTACTCATCCTGTAAGTCATAATGAGCATGTTGTAATTCCCACTGAAAAAAAATACTATGAATGTAAGAAATGTGAAAAAGTCTTTACACATCCTATCTACCTTAATGTCCATATGCAAAGCCACACCGTGGAGAAACCCTATGACTGTAAGGAATGTGGGAAAGCCTTCACTGAGCGCTCAAGTTTAATTGTGCATCTACGACAGCACACTCGAGAGAAGTCTTATGAGTGCAAGGAATGTGGGAAAACCTTCATTCAACCCTCACGCCTTACAGAACACATGAGAAGTCACACAGGAGAGAAACCATATCAGTGTGACCAGTGTGGGAATGCCTTTGCATCTTCTTCTTACCTTACTACGCATTTGAGAACTCATACCGGAGAGAAGCCCTTTGAGTGTAACATATGTGGGAAGGCATTTACACGTTCCTCTTACCTGCTAGGTCACATACGAACTCACACCGGAGAAAAGCCCTATGAATGTAAAGTATGTGGGAAAGCGTTCAGTGGTCGTTCTTGGCTTACGATACACTTACGAAAGCATACTGGAGAGAGGCCCTATCCGTGTACAGAATGTGAGAAAGCCTTTACCAGCTTTGCTCAGCTGACTGAACATATAAAAACTCACACTGGTGAAAAGCCCTTTCGTTGTAAGGTATGTGCAAGGACCTTTAGAAATTCCTCATGCCTTAAGACCCACTTCCGAATTCACACTGGAATAAAACCATACAAATGTAATTACTGTGGGAAAGACTTCACTGCACGGTCAGGCCTTACTAAGCACGTACTAATTCACAATGGGGAGAAGCCCTATGAGTGTAAGGAATGCGGGAAAGCCTTCAGTACATCCTCTGGCCTTGTTGAACATATAAGAATTCATACAGGAGAGAAGCCCTTTGAATGCTATCAGTGTGGGAAAGCTTTGGCTCATTCCTCATCTCTTGTTGGACATTTAAGAACTCACACTGGAGAGAAACCCTTTGAGTGTAAGCAGTGTGACAAAACATTTACGCGGTCTTCTTATCTTCGTATTCATATGCGAACTCACACTGGAGAGAAACCATATGAGTGTAAGGAGTGTGGGAAGACTTTCCCTGAGCGCTCATGCCTTACTAAACACATAAGAACACACACT
Organism: Chionomys nivalis; assembly: GCF_950005125.1. Lineage (NCBI taxonomy): Eukaryota > Metazoa > Chordata > Mammalia > Rodentia > Cricetidae > Chionomys > Chionomys nivalis. The sequence goes on along the minus strand of NC_080089.1, from coordinate 19,903,603 downwards.
GGTGAAAGGCCCTATGAATGTAAGGAGTGTGGGAAAGGCTTTATTAGTTTTGCTCAACTTACTGTACACATAAAAACTCACAGTTCGGAGAGACCTTTTCAGTGTAAGGTGTGCACAAAATCCTTTAGAAACTCCTCCTCCCTTGAGACCCACTTTCGAATTCACACTGGAGTAAAACCCTATAAATGCACTTACTGTGGGAAAGACTTCACTGCTCGTTCAGGCCTTACTATACACTTAAGAAATCACACTGGGGAGAAGTCCTATGCATGCCAAGAATGTGGAAAAGCCTTTAGCACTTCTTCAGGCCTTATTGCACACATAAGAAGTCACAAAGGAGAGAAACCCTTTGAATGTGACCACTGTGGGAAAGCCTTTGCTTCTTCCTCTTATCTTAATGTGCATTTGAAAATTCACACTGGAGAAAAACCCTTTCAGTGTACAGTATGTGGGAAAACATTTACATGTTCTTCCTACCTTCCTGTTCACATGCGAACTCACACTGGAGAGAAGCCTTTTCAGTGTTTAATATGTGGAAAGTCATTTTTATGGTCCTCGTACCTTCGAGTTCACATGCGAATTCACACTGGAGAGAAACCCTATGTGTGTCAGTACTGTGGAAAAGCCTTTACAGAGCACTCAGGCCTTAATAAGCATTTACGGAAACACACAGGAGAGAAACCGTATGAATATAAGGAATGCAGGGAATCCTTCACTGCTTCTGCTGATGCTAATGAACATGAAAATCCCCATTGGGGGGAAAGCCTTTGAATGTAAGGTACTCAGAAAATTGTTCTAGAAGCCCTTGATCCATCCTTTGCAATCAGAATTCAGTCTATAAAAGTCTTATAATAATCAATGTATGAAAGCATTCAGTTGTCACTGTTTGCTGTAAAAGCAACTCATTCTGAGGAAGCTCTGAGTTTAAGGATATGGGAGAGATCAAAATCCCAAGATCGGTGAACTCTGTCAAGGTTTGTAGTATAGGAGATGAAAATCTTTAGTGTTTCCATGTGTGTTGATGCAAGACATGTAGAAATGTCATAGTTTTTAAGTTTCTTAGTTCGCTTGTAATCTCACAGTTGAGAAAAATCTTACTGAAGTTTGGGAAATAACTTTACCTTTGACTTTATGTGGTGGTTACAGACTGAACACAAACCACGTATGTGTAATAGGGGATTTGCTTCAATGTCTTGAAGTTTTGGATGGCAACACATGGATTTCCTGGGTGCTTCTAGATGAACTTTGAATATTTCTATATTTGTGTATTTTTATGACTTCAATTATAAATTTCTAAATTCCATTATAGGTTTTCCTTTTTAAAATATTTCTGTTTGATGGGATTGGAAACGATTGTTTATACCTAGTGTCTAGTATATGTCCCATGACGGCATTGTGAACTAATGAACACAGTCACTACTTACTTCGTCTGTTGTCACATGCGCCCCTCTTCCCCTTTGTCTTTTTTTCACTTTTTGACCTAGACGAGTATGAAAATCATGTAGTCTAGACTGATCTCGAGCTCCTGGCAGTTCTGGCTCAGTCTCCTTAGTGTCGACATGACAGATACAAGCTATCATACCTGACTAACTGTTTTAAAGTAATGTCACATAGTGTTTACGTACTTACATAAGAAGATTTGGGTCTGACCAAGACAACCCCTTTCTTTGAGTTCCCAGTCTCTGGTAGCCACTACCCTTTCTCTGGTTGGAGTTTAGCTTTTCTTTAGCTTCTACTTGTTAAGTCATGTAGTATCTGTTTTAACTATTCCTAGGTTTTTATTTTTTGTGACAGGGTCTTACTTTGTAGCTCAAACTGACTCCCAAACTCCCAGCCTTTCTGCTTCAGGCATGTGCCATCATACCTAGCTGTTTATATGAGTTTATATGATTTACTTGATGTCCTCAAGGTAGAGCTGTGTTATGGTCAGTTAATTGTTTTAGGACATTAATTATCCTTTGGTATGTCTATGGATACTTATTTCCATACCTTGACTGTTGGGAGTATTGCTACATTGAATGTTAGTGTAGCTGTCTCTTTTTAATTAATGATCTTATGTCCTCAGATGCAGTCCCCAAAGTGGGTTTGTTATAGTAATGATAGGTGTACTTTTAATTCAGTATGTCTGGACTATTCTGTAATGGCTATCAGTCATATTCCCAATGATATACCTACTCTTTTTATTGCTTATCTTTTTACTTTTTTCTTTCTATGTGCCATTTTAAAATGTGAGATGGTTTCATAAGTTTTGATTTGCATTTTTCTAATCTAAGCCATTTGTATGTCTTTGCTAAACTTAATTTCAGTTATCAATTTTAAAATCAGTGTATATGTATTTTGCTGTGAAGTTGCTGAGTTGCTGTTTTAGACATAGGCCCGCTGTACTATATATGAATCGCTGATATTTTTCCGTCTGTACACCTGCCATTTCAGATTTGTTTTCTGCTCTGCTTTGTAAAATCTTTAGTTTGATGTTGCCCTAATTTTTTATATTTGCTTTTTATGCCCGTGCTTTTAATGTCAGTTCCAAAATTCTCTGCTGCTGTGTCAAGCAGCATTCTTTTTGGAGTTTTATTGTGTCAACACTCTAAGATTTGATTTTCAGGGTTTTGTTTGTTGGAGGTGGTCTCATTATGTAATCTATAATAGCATAGAACTCATTGTGTGGACTAGGTTGATCTTAAACTTGCAGCAGTTTCTCCCCAGGCCTTCTGAGTACAGAGATTTTCAGTATGAACCAGCCTACCCAGCTTAACTGTATTTCTTTTACTGTTATTTAATTTTATTTCCTTTTTTCTTTGATCTCTGAGTTACACACACACACACACACACACACACACACACACACACCATAGTTAGTGGTATAGTTTTGCTTGTGCATCCATTTTTATCAGTTCCTTTTATTTGTTTAACAATCCTTTTTATGGTTTGATAGTTTTGTTGAAAATTTGGTTATAAGCATTTGTGTTTTGGTGCTAGAAATTGAACCTGTGGCCTCATGAATGCTAGGCACATACTCTACCCTCAAGCTATAGTTCTAAACCCATTTTTGAAATTATTTTGACTGTATAAAGGTTTTGTTTTGACTTTTTTCTTTCCTTTCTTTTCTTTTTTCTTTTCTTTCTTTTTTTTTTTTTTTTTTTTTTGAGGTTGTTTCTCTGTGTTGCTTTGGCTGTTCTGGAACTCACTTTGTATTCCAGACTGACTTTAAACTCACAGAGATCTTCCTGCCTCTCCCTCCTAAGTACCGGGATTAAAGACATACATCATCCCCACCTGGCTTGTATAAAGTTTTTGAGATAATCTCTCTGTGTAACTCTGAAACCGACCAGGTTAGCCTCAAACTCACAGAGATCCACCTGTCTCTCTACCTTCCAGAGTGCTGGGATTAAAATTATGTGCCACTATGCCTAGCAATGATAAGTTTATATCTAAACTATTTTGTTTCGTTGTCTATATCAATATTGTACTGTTTGATTACTGCCTATGTAATGTATTTTTCTTTTGTAATTATTCCTTGAGAAAAGGTCTCCTGGAGCTTAGACTGACTCTGAAATAACTAAATGGTCAAGAATGATCTTGGACTTTTGATCTCTTGCTTCTGCCTCCAGTGGTAGGATTCCAGGCATGCACCACTACACTCACCATTTTTGTTTTGGTTTTGGCGCAGTGCTTGGGTATCAAGTGCATGCTAAGTGAATACTCTACCAACTGAGCTTCATCTCTAGCCCTGTGACACACTGTTTAACCTAAAACTTTTGTTTTTATTTGAGTTTGGGCTAATTTGAAAGGTTTTGGTTTTTTATGACTTGGGAATTTTTTCCCAAGCCTGTGAAGAATGCCATTTGATTTGCTAATGTGGTAGCAATAAATCTACAAAGCACTTTGGATAGGATGGACATTTTAACAGTGTGCATAGGATGCCTTGCCTTTGTTTATAGTCTTGTTCATAGTGGTTTAGATTTTCCCTGTTTAATTTTATTCTCATTTTATGCAGTTCAATAGGGTGTATAATATTTTTGCTTTTTAAATTTGTAGTATGTAAAGACACTTTGTGTTGATTTAGAAAATCATTAAACTTTTATGAGTTTCTTAAATTTTTTTTCACAGAGTAATTTTCTATGTTGACACCCTGTCACCTGAAACAGATTTGTTTCCTTGGGTGAAAAAATTTTTTCTTTTTTCTTACCCTAATTGCTCCAGCTAGGCTTTTCCCGGTGTTTGCTGAATTGATGGAAAGGTGCGCCTGTCCTTGACAAGTTTGAGCTTTGTAACACTGAATGATAACTGTTTGTTTTACCCGTGCTGCCATTATAGTTTCTGTCTAATTTATTGACTGTTGTCACCATCAGTTGATATCCTGTGTTGTTACATGATTCTATATATTTTCTGCAGTACAGTTTTTCATTTTGTTCATTCAGTGTATCACATTTATTTGCATAAACCATCTTTGCATCCCACTGATAAACTCATTCTTGAACACAATTTGTGCGGTCCTTTTAAAACTTTGTGAAGTGACCAGGATATTGAAATTGTCTTAATAAATAATAATTTTTCATTATTTGTTTTTGAGACAGGGTCTTGCTGTGTAATTCACGTTAGAATTCACTGTGTATCGCAAACTGACCTCAAATTAATGATGCTCCTGCATTAGCCTCTCAAGTGGCTTCAGTAGTGGCCCACTATGCCTGGCTGATGATGTTTAGAAAATCATCTGTGCTTCCAGTAAGTGACTCGTTTTATTTGTTAGGGCATAAATAGACCGAAAAAGAGGTAAGGGTATCATGGTTGTAAAGGTGTGATCCCAGAAACAGAACACTAAGAATGGAAAGCAAATATTAGTGTACATGTAGAGAGGAATAAATAACACTATGATGAGAGTGTAAGATGGCTTTAGTACTCTTCAGTGCTGAATTGATAATAACATTGAGTCTTAAAATCACTAAGACTTGAGACCAAGTGGATCTAATAAATCTATACATAACTTTCTAAGGGCCAGAGAATACTTCGTGTTTAATTTCACAGGGTATTTTATGAGAGATTTCACAAGCTTTACTTTTAAAATAATTCTTAGGCAGGATTGAGTTTCTTTAGTTTTTGAGGGATGGTCTCATTGTATAGTCTAGACACATCCAGCTTGCAATTCTGGCTCAAAGATACAATACTGCATTATATTAATATAGTTAGAACTGGCACTAATTTTATTTACTGACTGTAGATGCAAACTAATGAATATATTCCTCACCTGACATAGTTCTTTTCTATTACATTAATTTATTTGGAATGGGGGTGGACAACATCGTGTGTGAAGATCAGAGGACAACTCACTCAGGAACTGGTTTTCTCTGTTACCTTGTGAATCCTGGGAATTGAACTCCTCAGGTATTTGGGCTTGGAGGTAAGCACTTCCTTTGTGTGCTGAGCCAACTTGCCAGCCCACAGCATTATCTTTTATATTTGATATGAAGACACCTAATGTCTTAGCAAATTAAAGAACACAGAGTTCCATAGGCCCTGGAGATAGATGCTTATATGTCTCTCAGAATGGTAATTGGGTGGCAGGGACTTCTCTGTTGGAGTGTAACCAGGAAAGTCCACCTCAGGCTTCACAGAGTGTTCATTTGTCAGGAACTAAAGCAGCCCACCTTACCAGCACCTACCGTGCTAGCCGGTTTCAGTGGACAGCACATTATTGTTCCCTGCTGTCACAGAGGTGAATGTGCTGTCTTGACACTACTGACAGAAAGTGTGCTCTCTTGAATAGTTATCTCTTGAAGATTCTCCCAAATCTTAGCCACTGGCCGCCACTGTTGTCATCTACTTCTGTGACTTCAATTTATTTTTTAGATTCCAAGTGTGTGATAATGTAGACTTTTTTTTGAGACAGAGTATATCTCACTAGCTCTGGCAATCTTGGAACTCACTTTTTAGACCAGGCTGGCCTCTAACTCAGAGATCACCTGCCTCTGCTTCCCAAGTACTGGTATTAAAGGCATGCGTCAGCACTGCCCGGTTGTTTTGTTTTTGTGTGTATGTTTTGCCTGCATATGTTTCTATGCATCAGGTATGTACCTGCTGCCCAGAAGGTCAGAAGAAGGCATCAGGTCCCTGGGACTGGAGTTACAGATGATTATAAGCCTACATGTGGCTGCTGGGAAGTGAACTTAGGTCCTCTGGAAGAGTAGCCAGTATAGTATAATTGAAGCCAGATAGTTAAATTTTGAATTTTGTTTGAAGCTAGTATGCTTTGAAAATGAAATATTCCCTACAAGTCTATGTGTTTGTATGTGTAGTCTCCTCCAGCTGATGCCACCGTTTTAGAAGGCTGTGGGTAGGGGTGGGTCTTTGAAGGTTTTACCTGCCAACCATTTTGGCCCACCTCTCTACTTGTGATCTGCCAAGATGTGAACAGTTCTCCCACAAGCTCCTGCTGCCACATAACCATTCCAGCTACCATCCCTTTCTTGTCATGATCGATGTTGCCCTCTGAATCCATGACTTCAAATCTTTCCTTAAACACTGCCAGAAATTTTGATAAGTGAACCCACATAGCTTAGCGTGTATGCGTGCGCATAAACACGTGTATTTGAAATAGGGTCTTAGGTATTCCAGACTGTCCTCAAACTTGACAGGTGGTCAAGGATGACCTTGAACTTTGAATCCTATCTCTACCCCCAATGTACTGTGGTTCTAAGGAGTGACTGAACCTGGACCTATTAGCATGCTAGGCAAGAAAACTACGTTCAGAGCTACATTGAAATACTCAGATGTGTATAAGTGCACTTCGCTCATCTTCACATGCACCCCACAACCTCCATCTTCTCCTCTTTCATACTTTTAAAGAAATTTTTTTCTTTGATTCTGTGCATGAGAGAAAATGCAATATTGGTCACTCGATCTGGCTTATTTTGCTTACTATGCATTTTAGTTCCATCACTTTCCTACTAATTACCTAATTTTTTTTCTTTATGGCTAAAGAAAGCTCCATTCTGTGGATCCCCCCCTCCCCCCATTTTCCCACTGTACATGTGTCTTCCACATGCATTTGGGTGCCCAAGGGGGTTACTAGAGGGTATTGGATCTCCTGGAGCTGTTCTGAGACACCCAGTAATGATGTTGGGGACCACTTTGGTCCCCTGGAAGAGCAATCTTAGCTGCTGATTCATCTCTCAGTCTCTCTCTCTCTCTCTCTCTCTCTCTTTCTATCTCTCTCTCTCTCTCTCTCTTTCTCTCTCCTCCCTCCCTCCCTCCTTCCTTTCTTCCTTCCTTCCCTTTTTTTTCTTTTTTTGTTTTGTGAGACAGGGTTTCTCTGTGTAACAGCCCTAGCTATCCTGGAACTAGCTCTTGTAGACCAGGCTGACCTTGAACTCAGAGATCTGCCTGCCTCGGCCTTCTAAGTGCTGGGATTAAAGGAATGCGCCACCACCCGGCTCAGTCTACTTATTAATGAACACCTAAGCTGACTTTTTAAGTTGGCTATTCTGAGTAGTGTTACTGTTAACATGGGTATGCAGTCTTGCCTCCTTTGGTGTATACTCAGGAGTGAAGTGGTACAGCTGAATCAGCCATAGTTCTGCTTCCAGTTGTTTGGGCAGCCCCCATACTGATTTCCATTCTCATCAACAGTGTACAAGGGTTCTGGCTCATCTCACCCACACTACGTCTTGTTTTTTTGTTTTCTTGGACAAACCATTCTGAAAGGGAGCAGATGGAATCTTAGTGAAGTCTTTTTTTCTCCCTGATAGCCAAGGATTTTGAACATTTTTTTCCATGTATTTATTGACCATGTTTTAAGAAGTGATTGTTCAATTATTTTTGCTAATAATTCATTTAAAAAGATTGTTATATGTCATATGTGTGTACCTGCATAAATTTATGGTCGTTACATACATGCAGGTCCCCAAAGAGGCCAGAAGAGCACATAAGATACCCTAGAGCTGGTGTTCCAGGTTGCTGTGAGCTGCCTGATGTGGGTGCTAGGGGTGGAACCAAGGTCTTCTGCAAGAGCAGTAAGCATTCTAATCTATATTGGCTAATATTTAATATAATACAGTGGTTTGGTGAAGGCCAGAGCCTGAGGCATTACAGGGTATGAGGACTCTTGACTATTTTCTCTAGTCCTGCCATGAGGTCTGTAGTAGAGAAATCCACTCCTCAGCTTTGACAAAGGACAATTCCATTGAGTTCAGGAAAGCACACGGGAGTGTGATTCCTCATAGAGATGGTCTGCTTGAACAACATGACAGTTTGAGTTCTGGGGCTTAGCTAGACAGGAGCAGTCTCACAGCATAGGTCCTTTATACTGTGACTGAATCCTGGATGCAAATACAGTCTGTTAATAAGGCTAACGTTTGTAGGGGCCAATAACGGAGTCAATGAATAAAAACCCTCTAAGGAACTACTGACAGTTTAGGGTTGCTAGGAAAGGAGAAGTTATGTTCCTCAGTAGTTACCCACCTGTAATTTGCCGTGCTTCAGTAATTAACCCCCTTCTGCGCTCATGAAAGCTACTCCATTTTACTAGTTCTGGGGGCATTCACGTGCACTACCATATACACAGAAATAAAACACTTAAAATCCAGTGGGTCACTAAAAGAAACAAAACAAAAACAAACAAATGAAAAAAAAAACAAAGAAAATAGAAGGAGGAAAGAAGTTCAGTGGGACTGGGAGAAAGATGAGAGAAAGTAATGAGTGTGTGAAAATGACCAAAATACATTATACATGTATAAGAGTGTCAGGGTGGGGCTGGAGAGAGTGCTCAGTGGTAATCATGCAGAGGACCTGGATCCAGTTCCCAACACCTGCCTGGTAGTCCCCAATCACATGTAACTTCAGTTTCAGGTGATCCAGTGCCCCCCACCCTTCATCCCTCTTAACCTTCATAGGCACCAAGTACATATCTGGTGCACATACATACATACAAGCATGTGGTTGTTTGAATGAGACTCATATTTGAATGTTTGGTTCCTAGTTGATAGACCGCTCTTGGGAAGAATTAGGAGGTCTTGCAGAGCCCTCTGCTTTCTACTTGTGGATCAGATGCAAACTCTCCACTTGTGCTCCAGTGCCGTGCCGTGCTTGCCTGGTGCCATACTTCCCATTATGGTGGTCATAGACTCACCCTCTGAAACTATAAGCAAACTCCCCGTTAAATGCTTTCTTTTGGATGTGTTGGTCATGGTGTCTCCTTACAGCAATAGAACAGTAACTAAGACAAAGTTTTTGTGATCACGCTTATGCAGATCTACAATGAAAAAGCGCAAGTGGAACAAAAAGAAATACAAACTAGGAAGAAAAAGAGCATCAGGAAATTTTATGTTGGAGTCAAATCTTGTGCTCAAAGAGGAAGGCCCAATGTGAAGTGGAGTAAAGGGAGTGATGCCCTTGAGGCTAGCCTCCACCCAACCAGATTTCCAGTTTGTAAACAGAAAATACCTAAGGAATCTTCTGTATAGCAAAAGAAAGCTTTTTTTTTTTTTAAAATATTTATTTATTTATTTAGTATACAATATTCTGTCTGCGTGTATGCCTGAAGTCCAGAAGAGAACACCAAACCTCATTACAGATGGTTGTGAGCCACCATGTGGTTGCTGGGAATTGAACTCAGGACCTTTGGAAGAGCAGGCAATGCTCTTAACCGCTGAGCCATCTCTCCAGCCCCCAGCAAAAGAAAGCTTATTCAACAAAATAAAGTGTCAACAAATCAAAGCTTTTGTAAATGTAATCCAAGGAAGGGGTCAGGGTTCCCAGCCCAGTCAAACAGAATTTGGCAGCACCAACCACGTGGTCCTGGAGTTAGAGTCAAGAGGATGCAGGAGTTAAAGGGTTGTGGAACCTTCCTTTGTGGTTAAAGAAAGCCGTGGAGGCCCAAAGAGACCATTGTGTGAAGCTGTGTAATTCTGGATTATGTTAGAGACCCCAAGGTTTTGGAGATTCCAGAGCCATAGAATACCTATCGAGGAGACCTGCACCAAGTGGAACCAGCTCCAGAGAGGTGTGATCTATCACGCCCTTTGTCACAGGACATAAAGCTATGGCATTTGAGTCTGCCCCGCCAGGTTTCAGTCTTGCTTTGACTATTACTTCCCCACTATGCCCCCTTTCCTCCCTTTTGGAATGGTAATGTAGTCTATGTTATATAGTGGAAGTAATTAATGTGCTTTGTGATTTTGAAGGGGGTTGCAGTTAAGAGATAGCCTTGAGACAATAAGAATCTATGGGGATCTTTGAAAGTGGATTTTTTTTTTGGTTTTTCGAGATAGGGCTTCTCTGTGGCTTTGGAGCCTGTCCTGGAACTAGCTCTGTAGACCAGGCTGGTCTTGAACTCACAGGAAAGTGGATTTTGTATTATGAGATGGCTACAAGTTTTTGGGGGCTAGGGAGTGGAATGTGGTGGTTTGAATGAAAATGGCCACCATAGGCTCATACATTTGAGTACTTGGTTCCTTAGTTGGTGGAACTGTTTGGGGAAAGATCAGGAGGTGTGGCCTTGTCGGAGGAGGTGTCTCACTGGAGGTGGGCTTTGAGGTTTCAAAACCTCATGCCAAGCCGGGTGGTGGCGCACGCCTTTAATCCCAGCACTCGGGAGGCAGAGGCAGGCGGATCTCTGTGAGTTCGAGACCAGCCTGGTCTACAAGAGCTAGTTCCAGGACAGGTTCCAAAACCACAGAGAAACCCTGTCTCGAAAAACCAAAAAAAAAAAAAAAAAAAAAAAAAAAATCTCATGCCAGGTTCAGTCTTTCTGTCTCGTAGTAGTCTGAATATGTACGCTTTCAGCTACTATTCAGTGTCATGCCTCCTGCCTACCACCATGCTCCCTGCCAGGATGGTTATATATTCACCCGTGGAAACTGTAAGCAAAGCCAGAATTAAATGCTGTTCTTTAAAAATTGCCTTCGTTGTGGTGTTTCTTTACAGCAATAGAAAAGTAACTTAAGATAAAACAGTCATAGACTTTGCTTATTTATTTTTGAGACAGGGGTCTGGCCTGGAACTCACGATGTAGACCAGCCTGGTCTTAAACTCAGAGATCTGCCTGACTCTGCTTCTGGGATTTAAGTTGTCACTATCACACCCAACTAAATCTTTTAAAAATCTCTCTCTCAAAAACAAAACAAACAACAACAACAACAAAAAAATGGGCAGTTGTAGTGCACGCCTTTAATCCCAGCACTCGGAAGGCAGAGGCAGGTGGATCTTTGTGAGTTTGAAGCCAAGCCTGGTCTACACAGAGAAACTGTTGTCTCAAAAAACAAAACAAAAATCTTCAAAAACAATGTCAAAGAATAAGCTAAATGAAAAAGTGAAGGCGTTACAGAGGAAGGTCAGCTTGAAAACTCACTGTAGTACCCAAATTGCAAGGCGGGCCTGGCAAACCTGTGGACATCCAGCAAGCACAAAGCCTGTGCAGATCCAGTGCGCAGTGTTTCAAAGACGGCAGTGGACATGAATGAGACGCTCATGGCTGCAGCTGAAAAGCTCCATAAGCATGAGCCCCACATGCAGCCATTCCTACCTTCTAGTGATTCCCGGGAGATTCCAGGCCTTCACTCTTTCTGAGCAAGGATTCTTACCCACTGAGTTCTCCCCAGCCCTTATTAGTTACTTCTTGTTTAATTAGTTTGAGACAGGCTCTCACTAGACCTGGCTGGCCTGGAGCTCACTATGTAGATATAAAGCTGGTCTTGAACTCAGATCTACCCACCTCTGCTTCCAGAATCCTGGTATTAAAAGCATGTGCCACGATTCCTGGCCTAAATCAGTTACTATAACTATTAACTTCATAAAACGGCACCTCCCCAGAAAAGCACTAAAAAGTTTAAACACTCCTTCATAAGTGGGAAGTACCCAGCACCGGTAGGTAGGAGCTATGGTGAAAGGAGAGAACTGACTTGCTTGCTCCTTGCCCTCTGACCCCCACAGCCATGCTTGAAGTGGCGCACACATGACATAAATAATAAGTAAATACCTAAAAAAGAAAAAATTTTCCTTAGCAAACAAACAGGCTTCCTTCTAATTTTGGACCTCATCTTAAATGGTCAGTCTTCGGAGGGCAAATGGTGTTAAAAGGTCAACTATATCAAGACAGTAAGCTGTTTTTAAAAAACTTCTCAAATATAATTCCACTTAACTGGCCCCCATAATGTCTCCAATTGCTATAAAGGACCCCTATCCCGGGGTGTGTGTCAGTTCTCTTCTGCTTTCTCTGATAATTTGCCCAGTTTCTGTTTAATATATTCCTTTAAAAATGTATCAATTAACCCCCGTTCTCCCCCCCCCCCCTTTTTTTTTTCCGAGACAGGGTTTCTCTGTAGCTTTGGAGCCTGTCCTGGAACTAGCTCTGTAGATGAGGCTGGCCTCGAACTCACAGAGATCCATCTGCTTCCCGAGTGCTAGGATTAAAGGTGTGCACCACCACCGTCTGGCAGTTTATCCCGTGTGTGTGTGTGTGTGTGTGTGCGGGCGCGCGTGTCCGTGTGGTGTGGTCAGAGGACGAGTTGGTTCTCTCCCTTCACAATGTGGTGGTTGAATTCAGCTGGCAGCAAGCACCTTTATCTGCTGATCCAACTCACCAATCAAGGTTTTTTCTTTTGTTTAGTCTTTTCTGTTTTTAGTAGCTACTCAAATTCCAAATCTTCGGTAAGCAGAGATTGGTAGATCTCTGTGCGTTACAAGCGATCCTGGTCTACATATATCTACATAGCAAATTTCATACAAACCAGAATTAAATGTTAGACGAGAGACAGAGGGAGGGAGTGGGGGAGGGAGGATGAGAATAAATTGGGGAGAAGGGGAGGGGCAGGGAGAGGGAAAGAGGAGAGTGGGTGCGGAGATCTGGAGATGGAATTACAGGTGGTTTTAAGTTGCCCAGTGAAGATACTGTTAACCAAATTCAGCTTGTCTAAAGACCGGAAAGAATTCATGTCTCCAGCTACTTCCGGTGTCTCTTCATAACAATTCTGTTATGGACTCATGTGCACTGGGTCCATCCCGATAGGACAGAAAACTCCACGCCTCAACTGTTGGAACAGAGACGGTGTCAAGATAAAGAGGAGAAATCACGATCTAAAAGGCAGAATAATTAAATAGGACTTAGTTCATTTTATGGAGTCCTACGCTCAACACTGGAGCTAATCCAGTGTGTGGAAACGACCTGCGAGCACACCGTCTTCTAACCTCCCTGCCTTCTGGCACTGGACCTGCCTCTGAAGTCCCGCTAGTGGGTGATCCCCACCCGCAGCCCGGACCACCATCGTAACTGTGACTGCTTTTCTTCCCTGCATCCGGTCCATCGAGGGCCAACTGCACCTTTGTGGGAGGGAATTCTAATTTCTTTGACGGGTTTCCAAATTACGAGAAGTAGAACCAGAGATGGAGCCGGAACCGGTCCTGCAGCCGTAGGCCGGAAACGAAAGCACTGTCGGTTGTTTCCTTCGGTTTCTTCCGGTGCGGACTCTGGGATTTGTAGTTTCTTTGCTTCTCCTGGGTGACAGGGGTGCCCTCCTCTGAGCCGTCGGCGCTTTCTTGGGCTGTTCGCGGGCGAGCGCGACCCCCATTCCGTTTTCTTCCAAAAGGAAAAGGATTTACGCACGTTGGGTTTTGGTCTTAAGTCTTCAGGAGTTGGAGGATCGGAAGTGTTCACTTGGTTGAGGTGAGCGTCTTTTTGGCTTAAGGCGACTGCGAAATCTGGGAACCAAACCGAACCCGGGTCCTCTGCAAGAGCAGTGTGCACACTCCACTGAGGCAACTATAGCCCCAGCAGCATAGGTCTTAAAGTAAGAAAACTGCGTTGTTGCTGCATGTGGCGGAACACATGTGTGCACTGAAAAGGCGGGGTTAGGAAGATGAGGCGTTTGAGGCTAGCCTGGGAGGCCGTCACAAAATCTTGGCTCAACAACGTTACTAATAAGTAGCCTGAGTAAAGCTAAATTTCTCCACATTGCTTCCAAAATACATCTAAATTTATTTTATCTTATTATGAGTATAGGTGTTTTTTTTCTGGATGCCTATCTTTCCATCATATACATGCTTGGTATCCGTGGAGGCCAGAAGTGGGCATCCGTTGAACCGGAGTTATAGATGGCTGCAAGTATTCATGTGGGTGCTGGGAAGTGAATTCAGGTTCTCTGTGAATGAAAAAGAGAGAGAGAGAGAGAGAGAGAGAGAGAGAGAGAGAGAGAGAGAGAGAGAGAGAGAGAGAGAGAGAAAAGGAAAGGAGCATACCTGCTCCTAGGTAGGTGGAAGAGAAAATATAGCTATGTGGGAGAGCATAGCCGGAAGCAGGGACATCTGGGAGAGTCCAGAGTGGACATGGGAAGCAGGTACAGCCCAGGAGGTCAGGGGTACAAAAGGGGCAGGTAGCCACAATGTTTGGAATATTTAAATGATATGTTAAATAGGCACCGCGCCATTTGTCCGAGGGTTTGAGACCTAAAGCTCTGGAAAAGGGGCCAGTGTTCTCTAAGCACGCAGCTGTCTCTCCAGACCCGCTAAGTATACTTTTTCATGTTTCTTATGTCTCTTCTATCTATTCAAGGCTCAGATCTTGTAATTACTTATGTCTTTCTTTCTGAACCAAGAGCAACTGTTTTTATTTTGTTACATTTTTTGAACGAGTCATTCATTCTTTCAGAAGAATCACCCATTCTGAGTTTCTCCTTTTTTGCTTATTTGTTTTTATGGTACTGGCAGTTGAACCTAATGCCTTTCAAACTTTCAAGGCTATAGGCCCAGTCCTCCTCCTGCTGTGTTTGATTGGTTCTTCTATTTTTTGTGTTTCCTATAACCAGTTGCTTAAAACATGGAGACAAAAGTCTACCGAAAGCTATTTTTTCTTTGACGACACTGTTATTTTATATTTATGTGTATTTTGCCTGCATGTATGTATGTGCTCCACATATATGTAGTACCGACCAGAGGAGGCCAGAGGAAGCGAGATCCTTTGGAACCAGAGTTACAGACAGTTGTGAGCCACCAGTCACCATGTAGGTACTAGGAATTGAACTGGGCCCTCTACAAGAGCAGTCAGTGCTCTTTTTAAAAGAAAATTATTATTTTGTGTGTATGGGTGTTTTTTTTTTTTTTTTTTTTTTTTTTTTTTTTTTTTTTTTTTTTTACCACATTGTCTGTCTGTGTACTAAGTAAGTGCAGTACCTTTGGAGACCATTAAAGAACATCCTATCTCCTGTTAGTTACAGGTGGTTTCTGAGTTGCCATATGGGTGCTGGGAGTCTAACCTGGGTCTTATGGAAGAGTAGCCAGTGCTCTTAACCAATAAGCCATCATTCCAGCCCTCCAGTGTCTTAACTATTGAGTCATTTCTCCACTACCAACCTAGAACCATTCTTAGTCCAGAGGAGGGCATTAAAATGAAATTGAAAATGGCAGTGAGCTGCTCCGTGGGTGCTAGGAACTGAATTCCAGTCTTCTGGAAGAGCGGCCATTACTCTTAACCACGGAGACATCTCTCTAGCTCCCCCCCATACATTCTTTTTTGCTTCTTATTAAACCATCTAACTAACAGGATGCATTTATTATTATAATTTGATTAGGATTTAGAAATAGAGGACAGTATTATTTTCTGTTTTTGAATGAAAATAGTGAACTCAAGAAAAAGGAATATTTAAACATTTAAACTGATACGAGTGAGAGGGGCTAGAGAGATGGCTTGGTATTAAGAGCAATTGTCGCTCTTGCAGAGAACCTGGGTTTGGTTCCCAGAATCCACATGGTGGGTTACAATTATCCCTAACTTCAGTTCAGGGGATCTGACACCCTCCTCTGAAGTCCTGGGGCACCAGGCTGTACATGTGCACATGCATCTAGTTAGGCAAAATAGTCATACACATGAAATAATATAAATCTAAAAAAATTTAGAAATATATAAATAGGAAAATAGAGGAGATGCTAAAAGTTTTCTGGAGTCGTAGACTATGTTTATAGAGTGAGACAGACAGACCAGGGATTGCTCTGAATTTCATACCTGAGTCATTTTCTATGTGGGGGGAAAAAGAAGAAAAACATTCTTCATTCTGTAACTGTCAGAAGCAATAAATGATTTAAGTTAGGAGAAAACAGCAGAGCAAGAATGTGAATTTTCCACAGATAGGAAATTAAGGAATTAGAATTCTTAGGCGAACATTAAGAAATCAGCTCACTGTGAGTAATAGAAGTAAGAGATATTCTGACAAGGCCTTGTTTTATACAAATAGACACGTTCCTCTTTTATGTTTTTGTTAACTGTCAAGAAAAGAGTTCCAAGATGGTGTGCGTGTGTGTGTCTGCACTTGAGTGTGTGCTTGAGAAGGCCAGAGTCAGCCTTAAATCCCCTGGAGCAAAATTACAGGCAACTGTGGCCCATCTGAAGAACTGAAGCTGGATCCTTATAAGAGCAGTAAGTGCTCTTAGCCACTGAGCATCTATCCCCGTCCCTGAAGAATATGTTTGTTTTGTTTTGTATAATTTTATTGTTTCAAGATAGGATCTCACTGTGTAGCTCTGGCTGGACTAGAACTCACTATATAGGTCAACTTGGCTTCAAACTCAGTGATTTGCTTACCCCTTTCTCTCAGATGTTGGGATTATAGACATATGCCACCTCGCAGAGCTTGAAGGAGAGAATTTTAAAGCAATTGTCCAGTAACTCATAAATCCAAAGATGAGACAGTCTGTGACAGAACATTAAGCACTACACTGATGGCTTGTTGCCACATTTAGGTATTGTTTTTATTATAGTAGGGAACAGGCTCAGGGTCTGTGAGATCTGTTTCCTTAAGAGCCTCCTTAACTTGCCATTCATTCTTTGTTTAGATGGTGAGTAGCATGTCAGTGTTGACATAATTAGAAGGTTAGTGGAATGGTCAGTAGGTAAGGGTATTTGCTGCTTATCCAAATGACCTGAATTGCATCCTCAGGAATGTAATAATACTAATAAAAAAAAAAAAACAATAGGAAGAACAGAACGAGAGGACAGAACTGGTCGTTCATAAGTTCAGTATAGTTGTAAGTATAATGAGTGTGTGTGTGTGTGTGTGTGTGTGTGTGTGCACATGCATGTCACAGTATAGACAGGTTAGAAGACAACTTTTCAGAAGTCTGGTCTCCTATAATGTGGGTCTTGGGTATTCAAGACATTAGGTTTTACAGCAAACATCTTTACCTACTGAGATGTTTCATGGCCCTTACTCTGTTTATCTTTATTTTGAAAACAACTGCAAATAGGACTATAAGTTTTACCTCCAACTAATTTTTAATTTCTTTACCTTTTCTGTCTTCAAGCTGAAATTTGTTTTTTTGTTTGCAAAATTTCAGAACAGGAAAATGCTTTAAACAAACTCAAACATTTAATATATCAACAGGATTTGCTGAGAGGACATATTTTCTGAGATATATAAATGGTAAGTTTAACAAAGGCTCTTTTCCTTCTCTGTGTTGTCATTGAGCTATACTGTCAGCTCCCAGTATTCCTTTCTTTTTAAATTTTCTTTCCTTTTGCTTATTCTAGGGTTTCACTATGTAGCCCTGGCTAGTCTGGAACTCACTATATAGACAAGATTGACTTTGAACTCAGAGACAGATAGTCTTTGCCTCCCAAGTGCTGTAAAGATGTGAACCACTAGGATCTGTCTGCCTGCCGTCCGTCCGTCCATCTGTCTGTCTGTCTGTCCTAGAACTCAGTCTGTAGACCAGGCTGGCTTTGAACTCAGAGATCTTCCTGCCTCTGCTTCCTGAGTGCTGGGATTAAAGATGTGAACCACTAGAATACTTTTTATTTTGTATATTCACAGAAGACTAAGAATTCCAGTGTAGAAAATTGAGACATAGAAAGTTATTTGAGAAATGAAATTCATACAAGATGGAGTGATGTTTCTGAAGAAGTACTGTAATAATGAAAGATATAGAGGTTATCTAATAATAGCATGGATTTTATTGGTGTCTTTCCAAAAGATGTGATAATTGGATCAACAGAGAAAACATTTCCTTGTAAGTAGAACTGTACCCACAGCTCATCAGAACAACAGTGACAGCAAAGAACATGTCAAAACTACATTCTTAGTTGGATTTTCCTGGGAAGGTGTGTCTCACATTGGTGAAAAATTACTATGAAAATTACCTTAGTGTTTTAGTAATCATGCTATTCTTAATTTTTCTGGTACTGACAACCTAATTTATTTTTCTAAGTTTAATATCAGATGATAAGGAAGTTGCAGATATCTTTCTCCAAGAATGCACCCATATATCATTAACAAATTATCTTTTTTTTTCTTTTGTTGTTTTGAGACAGGGTTTCTCTGTAGCTTTGGAGCCTGTCTTGGAACTAGCTCTTGTAGACTATGCTGGCCTCAAACTCGTAGAGAGCCACCTGCCTCTGCCTTCTGAGTGCTGGGATTAAAGGTATGCACTACCACCACCTGGCTTTAACAAATTATCTTTTTAAAATTTAAATTTTTTGTGTATGTGTGTTTGGCATGTATGTATGTATGTATGTATGTATGTATGTATGCATGCATGTATATAGGTATGTATACCATGTATATGCCTGCTGCCCATAGAAGTCAGAAGAGAAAAGTGGATCCTCTGGAACTGGAATTACAGATGGTTGTGAAGCACAGTGTATATGCTAGGAACCAAATCCAGGTCCTTTGTAAGAACAAATACTCTTACCTGATATGCCATCTCTTACCCCATTTTTAGTAAGTCTTTATATTGTGCTTATGAGTATCTACAAGGTAGATCAACAGGCTGAGAAGAGCTCCCTGTGTGAGCTGTAGAAGTGTAACTTTATGAGTAAGTGGTTCCGAAGGTCAGATGATTGATTATATGAGGTCCTCAGAATGAGTGTGGATAGAGATGTCTTATCTGAGCTCTGGGATAGAATACAGGAGTAGACCCCTTTACAGGCATGTGGGTCACTTTTGCATTCTCCAGTGAACATAGGTGATGTCACTTTGCTCAAACTGCCATGTATGTGATGGTTTAGGACTCAATGACCTTTGAGGATGTGGCTGTGTACTTTACCAAAGAAGAGTGGAATTTATTGGATGGATCTCAGAGAAGCCTCTACAGAGACGTGATGCTGGAGAACTACCAGAACCTGGCCACAGTAGGTGAGACTGCCATTGTCTCCTGTAGCATCTTAAGGAAGAAAAATATGTATTTTTCAAGATTGATGATGTAACTGTGAATATAGTGGGAAATAAGAGAGACATTGTCATTGTCCTAGAACATTTTAATCTGTTATTGGCAGTTGTCAACAGTGTGGATTTAGGGTCAGTTAGTAACATCTCTCTCATTTCCTTAGACATGTACAGCTTTATCTTTGATATGCTGAATCAGAAAACTCTCCATTTGTGTTCCTGTCACCTGCTGTCACATTTTCCCGTGTGACTGTTTCACACGGTAACAACTAGCTGAACATGATGGTACACACTTATAATCCCAGCATGCAGGAGGTTGAGGCAGAAGAATTGCCACAAACTCAAGGCCAATTTGAGCTGTGTAACAAGCACAAGGCCAGCCATGGTTGCAGAGCAAGACAATGTTTCAAAACAATCAAACAAAAAAACTAAACAGTATTGGTATAGTCATTTCCTATGAGATTTAAGATCTTTCTCCATTTCTGTTACATCCAATTTGAAGAAAAATCTTAGTAATGTTTCCATCTTTTTTTTTTTTTTTTTTTTTTTTTTTTAAAGACAGGGTTTCTCTGTGTAGCCCTGGATGTCCTGGAACTTGCTCTGTAGACCAGGCTGGCTTCGAACTCACCCCCGAGTGCTGGGATTAAAGGTGTTTGCCACCACTGCCTGGCTTTACTCTATGTTTAGGCCTGAATGTAATATCAGGAATCAAATATAGCCCAAATATTGAATATTTGCGTTTTGAACTACTTAAAACTAATTCCAAGAGTTGGAGAGATGACTAGGTGATTAAGAGCATTTGCTATTCTTGTAGAGGACCCAGGTTCAGTTCCTAGTATCCACATGGCAACTCATAACTATCTGTAACTCCAATCTCAGAGGAACTGACACCTTGTTCTGGTATACATACATACATATAGGCAAATATTCATATACACAAAGTAAAAGTAAATCTTTATATAAGAGGGTCTAGGGAATAGGTATGTCTCAGTATTTGTAAAGTGATTGTCTAACATACACAAAGGGTTTAGTTCCCAGTGCTGCATAAAACTAAGCATGGTGTTGCATGCCTATAATTTCAGTACTTAGGAGATGTTCAAGCTCGGCCTTGGTCACATAGTGAGTTCAAGGCTTGCCTGGCTACCTGAGACCCTATTTCAAAAAAGATAATAATTCTCATGTTTCATTTGAAATATAACTTCTCCTTCATGGGAAAGTTTGTCATCCCTTTTGTGAGCATCTGTCATTGATATATCATTTTCTATATATCAGAGTACAGCTTGTCAAACCCAGCCTGACCTCTTTGTTGGAGGAAGTAAACTTGTTGACTATAGTGGAACAAGACAGTCTCCAGCGTGATCATGGGTTAAAATAATTTCTTATTGACAAGGTCAGTATATTTTGAAGTATGAGGAACCTTTTTTTGGGAAAAAGTTTTTCCTTTATTTTTATTTTTATCTGTCTACATGTATATTTGTGCACCATGTGTGCGGTACTGTGGAGCCCTGGGACTGGAGTTAGACAGTTTTGAGCTGCCGTGTGCATGCTGGCAACTGACTCTAGGTTTCGTGCTCTTACTGCTAAGCCGTCTCTCTAGTCATAGGAATTTTTTTTATATATGAATACATTTTATTTTGAGCAAATTCATTCTCAATGCCACTGATGGGAAAAACCCCTTTGAAAACCAAGCTGGGAGTTGATGAGATGCCTCAACAGGTAAGGAAGCTTGTGGCCAAGCCTAACTGCCCGAATTTGGTTTCCTGAACCCACATGCTGCAAACCTAAATTCATGTGTATACATGCACAAACACAGATGCATACAAAATAAATAAATGTGAAAACAAAGGGCCGTCTTGATGCTGAGCACCACAGTCCTTGCACTGCAGCTTCTGAGGGATTTTCAGCATCGTTTACTGCATTATTTGTTTTCTTCACACTTTTTTTAAAATTAAAAAAGTTATTTAGAAATATTTCATTTTATGTGTATGTGTGTTCTGCCTGCATGTCAGTCTGTACACCATTTATGTGCTTGGTACCTACAGAAGCCAGAAGAGGGCATCAGACCTCCTGGAACTGAAGCTACAGATAGTTGTGAGCCATTGTGTGGATGCTGGGAATTGAAACCTTGTCTTCTGAAAAAGTGGCAAGTCCTCCTATCCCCTGACCCATATCTCCAGCCCCATATCCAGGCTAAAATTTCAACAGTGATCTTCCCTTTTACACTTTGAGTTCATATCTGTATTTTTGCAGTTTTAACTGCTTTCTTCCCCAAATCATATTACTCTTGTTTACCATCACGTGTTACCCAAAATAATTGTTTTTGGGCCACTGAGATTGCTTAGTAGGTAGAGTTGCTTTCTTCCAAGCCTGTTTGCGTTTGATCCCTAGAACTCACATTATGGTAGAAGGAGAGAATCATTTCTAGTATTTTTTTCCTAACCTCCACTTTTGTGCCATGCCATGCACTAAATAAATAAATAAATGTAAATAGAAAAAATAATTTTATTTTGACCCTAGATCCTTATGACTGCCAAATCACAGTTATATAATTGGATTCAATTATATAATAAATTTGTTAAATTCTATCTTTGCTTTATTAACTTAGCATGTTCAATATCAGAATAAATACTCAACATCATATTTTATTGTATAAATGATTGTATGTGTATTTTTTGTTAATGTTTTATTTCAGAAAGGAAAATGAATCTTGAGACAAAAGAGACAGAACTTCAGCTGGAGAGTTTTTGGCCAGATATATCAAATGAGACACAACTGGCAAGATTAACAAAGGTATTTCTTTGTTTCCAAGGCCAAAGAATATTTGGAATTCTGTGATATTTCTATGCATGAATAAAAGATGTTTGAGAGATGTAGCCTTTGCCTACAGGAATCTGTTTCCTAGCATGAAGCTTTGAGTTACCTAGCATGGTGCTTTAGAGTTACCCCTAGAACATCCTGTATAAGTCTGAAAAAATTTTTAGTACTCATTCATCTCTCTGTCAACAGGCAGGAAGCCACAGTGAAGGGGAGCTCTGTTACTCTAAGGAGACTGGAAAATTCTTCAGTGAACACCCATACCTTCAGACACATATGAATATTTGCAGTACAGAAAATATTTCTGAATATAGTTGGTCTAGAAAAGACTTACTTCCTTCAGTCAAGAAAGCCTCTATTGAAGAGAAACTTTCTGTGTCGATTCAATGTGAAGAAGCCTTTGCTCTGACCCCAGGCATTGTTTACCAGAAGACACGCATTCCGCGCAATTCCATTGCATGCAGTGATTTTGGGAAAGCCTTTGTTAATCAGTTGCAACTTAAGGCAGACAGCAAAGCTCACAGTAAAGAAAATTTCTATGAATGGGAAGAAAGTAAGAAAGTTTTTACTCAGTCCACAAATTGTTCTGCTTCAGAGAAATGCTCTGAAGGTAAGGGACGTGGGAAGGCCTTTACTGCACACTCAGGCCTGACTACACATGTACAAAGTCATAAAAGGCAGAAATCTTATGAGTGCACAGAGTGTGGGAAAGTGTTTGGTAAATGGTCAGGACTTACTGAGCATTCTAGAAGTCACACAGGAGAGAAACCTTTTAAATGTAACCAGTGTGAAAAGGCTTTTTCTTCTTCATCCTATCTTACTGCACACTTGAGAACTCACACTGGAGAGAAGCCCTTTGAGTGTACAGTGTGTGGGAAAGCGTTTACACGTTCCTCCTACCTTCGGATTCACATGCGAACTCACACTGGAGAAAAACCCTACATCTGTAAGGAGTGCGGGAGAACCTTTGCTGTGCGCTCATGCCTTAATAAACATTTACGAACACACACTGGGGAGAAGCCTTACGATTGTAAGGAATGTGAGAAGGCATTTACTAGCTTTTATCAACTAACTGAACATATGAAAATTCATACTGGTGAGAAACCCTTTGAATGTCAGGTGTGCACAAAATCATTTAGGAATTCCTCATGCCTTAAGAAACACTTCCAAATTCACACTGGAATAAAACCATTTCAATGTAAGGAATGCGGGAAAGCCTTCACTGGACGGACTACCTTTACCAAACATGTACTGACACATACTGGGGAGAAGCCCTATGAGTGTAACGAATGTGAGAAAGCCTTCAGTACCTCCTCAGGCCTTATTGAACACTTAAGAAGTCACACGGGAGAGAAACCCTTTGAATGCTATCAATGTGGAAAGGCCTTTGCATCTTCCTCGTATCTCACTGTGCACCTGAGAATTCACACCGGGGAGAAGCCATTTGAGTGTCCAGTGTGTGGGAAAGCATTTACACGGTCTACCTACCTTTGCAGACACATGAAGACTCATAGGGAGAGAAACCCTATACATGTAAGGATTGTGGGAAAGCCTTCAGTGAGTGCCCATGCTTTAACAGACACATAAGGACACTGGGGAGAAGCCCTATCTGTGTTAGCAATGTGGGAGAGCATCAGGTTTTCTTAACTTCCTCAACATATTAAAATTCATATTGGTGAGAAGCTTTTGGATATCAGATATGTACAAAATTTTAGAAATTTGCATGCCTTAAGATGCCCTTCCGAATTCACACTGGACTAAAATCCTATCAGTGTAAGGACTGTGGAAAAGTCTTTGGTGGCCACACTGGCTTTGCTACAATTGTAGTCACTGACAATGGGAGAAAGTCAGATGAATGCAGAGAATGTCAGAATGCCTTCACTCCTTCCTCATATTTTTAACATCTAAGAAATCACACATGAGAGAAATCCTTTGACTGTGAACAGTGTGGGAAGGCCTTGTTTCCTCCTCCTCTCTTAATGTATATTCGAGAACTCATACTGGAGAGACACCCTTTGAATGTACAGTATGTGGTATAAAATTTAGGTAGTCCAATTTTTGTAGCTACATGAGCATGCGCACAGGAGAGTCACCCTATCTATGTGAACAATTGCAGAAGAGAAAAACACTACTGATTTGTGATAAGTCTAGCAGTTACATGCCTGCTAACTAGTTTAATTAATGCTCACCTGTGATCTCACAGTAGAGAATAGTAGAACTAAAAGAAATGTGTGACTCACACTGAAGACAAACTACATATATGAACTATGGCAAATGCTTCCATATATTTTCAAATCTCCTGTGTGCACAGAACCATGGAATTTTTAGGTGTCTCTATAGGTGTACTTCTAGTGTTTTGAATACTTCAATGTATGTGTACTAATGATTTGTGTTGTGTTAGCTTTTGGGGGGCAATTGGAATAACAGCTATTCACCCCAGTTAGGGGCCCTGGACAGATGAAAGAAATTATTCCATCCAGATAGAGTTTGGTGAGTCACTGAACTTATTGAGGGGTTACTTATTGGAACAAGGGTTAGGGGCTTCTGGTAGTTTGAATAAGAATGGCCCCATAGGTGCATATATTTGAATGCTTAGTCACCAGGGAGTGGTGCTATTTGAGAAGATTAGAAGATATGGCCTCTGTGGGGGATGTGTTGGTGTAGGTTTTGATACTTCAAAAGCCTGTGCCAGACCCAGTCTCACTCTGCCTATGGATCAGGATATAGAACTCTCAGCTACCTGTCCAATATCACATCTGCCCACATACTACCATGATGATAGCAGGAACTGTAAGCCAGCCTCCAATTAAATGCTTTTATAATACTTGTCTTGATTATGGTGTCTCTTCACAGCAATAGACTAAATATTTATTTATTTATTATGTATACAATATTCTGTCTGTGTGTATGCTTGCAGGCACCAGACCCCATTATAGATGGTTGTGAGCCACCATGTGGTTGCTGGGAATTGAACTCAGGACCTTTGGAAGAGCAGGCAATGCTCTTAACCTCTGAGCCATCTCTCCAGCTCCCCACAGCAATAGACTAAATAGTGACTTAGGTTTACTTTCAGGAGTATGGGTGATTCACACTTGAAAAGCCCACCCTGGGCAACATTTCATTTCATGAAAGCTGCATTCTTGAACCTCTCTGCCCAGTCTGTAGGCAACATCCGCAGGAGAGTCTCTACTTAGTAGTTGTTTATTGTTTTATAATCCTTGTGAAGTACCCTTGGGAATCTCATAGCTTTCTGAACTAACTTCTGAATCTTGTTTCCTTAGCTTGTTGAGTTTTGCATGTCTCTCCTCTCTCTAGGAGGGAGGGGATGTTTCTATTCAGAGAAAGTAGCTGCACAATACTCCAACCTTTCATTTAGCTCTTATATTCTTCACATCTGATCCTATACAATGTTGTCTGAACTTTGAATGGGGGTGATATGTAGATTCTGGATTATTTTCATCTGTTTACAGTTGATTACAGAGGACTGGTCCACCAAGCCTCTCTAACAGTCACTTCAGCAGCTAACTTGACTAGTTAGGAATTTCCATAGTAACCATTGTCATCTGCAAAAAAGAAGCTTTCCTCATCGATGTGCAGTAGCCTTAAATCCAACTCTGAAGCAGTTGACAGTGCTCACAATAGCCATGCCATTATTAATTCACCAGTGGACAACCTAATATGTCAGTGGTAAGATAATCAGGGTTCATATGTCTTACTTTCAGATACTGTATTATATGTTGTTATAGATCAGCCATTTGGAGAGGGGGTATCCAGTACTCTTTTCAAGAGAGTACGCCATCCTATGCCATGTAGAAGAAAGTGGTTATCCCAGGATTCACCCTAAGAGTACTTGAATCTCAGATGGCTTAACCTTGGTTGCATGTTTTATCACCCATCACAGGGAGCATACAACCATTTATAGCGTAGTCTACAGCAAGGCAAATGGGGAAATAGAGTCATTATCAGTACTGACCTCATGGAAACTCCACCTTTACATGCACCAGCCTCAGTTGTATGTCTTCCCACCCATCACAGCCATACAACTGACCCTCTCCAAGTCATAGTAGGTTTTTTTTCTATTTTTTTAAGATTTATTTATTTATTATGTATACAGTATTCTGTCTGTCTGGTTACTGGCCAGAAGAGGGAACCAGATCTCATTATAGATAGTTGTGAGCCACCATGTGGGTGCTGGGAATTGAACTCGGAACCTCTGGAAGAACAGTCAGTGCTCTTAACCACTGAGCTATCTCTCCAGCCCCATATTAGGTTTTATAGGTACATGTTTGCATGTTAATTATGTTTAACTTTTCCTGGGTAGACAGAAATAAATGTCTATTCACTTCAGGTTGGACATGAATGAAACACTAAAAAAATAATTCTACCCAAGTCTAACTTGGTAGAATTGAGGCAATGAGTTTTTTGAAGGTTATTTTCTTAGGGTTACTATTGCTGTGACTAAAGTAAACTTGGGGAGGAAACGGTTTATTTGGCTTACACTTCCATGTCATTGTTCACCTTCTAAAGAACAAAGAAAGAATATTAAAAGCTTCAAGGAGAAAAGACCAAGTAACATATAGATGCAGACATATTAGAATTACATCTGACCTCTCAATGGAGACTCTGTAAGTCAGAAGGGCCTGGACATATGTGCTGCATCCTCTATAAGACCACAGATGTCAACCCAGACTGCTATACCCAGCAAAACTTTCAGTCAACATAGATGAAGAAAATAAGATATTCCATGATAAAGTCAAATTTAAACAACATTTATCTACAAATCTAGCCCTATAGAAGGTGCTTAGAAGGAAAACTCCAATCTGAAAAGGTTAACTACACCCATGAAAACACAGGAAATAAATAATCCTGCACCAGCCAAAAAAGAACCACACTCACACCCACACACCACCACTCACCACCACCAACTACAAAATAACAGGAATCAACAACCATTGATCATTGAAATCTCTTAATATCAATGAGCCTAATTTTCTGACATAAAGAGACACAGACTACCCACAGAATGGGTAGAAGCTAGGATCCACCTTTCTGCTGTATCTAACAAACACATCTGAACATCAGGATAGACATTACTTCAGTGGTACAGGTTAGAGAAAGATATTCCATGCAAACGGACCTAAGAAGCAAGTTGGCATTGCTACTTTAATATGTAACAAAATAGACTTTATGCCAAAACTAATCAAAAGAGATTAGGAAGGATACTTCATAATCATCAAAGGAAAAATCCATCAACTTGACATCTCAATTCTTAACATCTATGCTCCAAACAACCATACCCACTTTTGTAAAAAGAAACACACTACAGCTTAAATCACAAATTGACTTTCATACACAGTGGGAGAATTCAGTACTCCACTCTCACCAATGGATAGGTCATTCAGACAAAACCTAAACAGTTATTGGAGTTAACACATTATAACTAAGTGGATCTAACATATTTACAGAGTATTTTACCCACATACAAAAGAATGGAACTCCAAAACCGACCACACACTTGGTCAAAAGAAAGTCTCAACATAGCTGGGCTGTGGTTGCGCACACCTTTAATCCCAGCACTCAGGAGGCAGAGGCAGGTGGATCTCCGTGAGTTTGAGGCCAACGTGCTCTACAAAAGCTAGTTCCAGGACAGGCTCCAAAAACAACAGAGAAACCCTGTCTTGAAAAACAAAAACAAAACAAAACAAAAAAAAAAAAAAAAAAAAAAAAGAAAGAAAGAAAAGAAAAGAAAAAGAATCAACAGATACTATTGAAAGACCCTCACCCACTTGGGTGTAGGCCCAAGGGGGAGAAGCCCCACGACTCAATTAACCAGTCCAGCAGATGCAAGAAGCAAGAGGCTTTTAACGTTAACGATAGTGCCACCGGATGTCTCTAGTCTCCAAAGAGGTAAAGCACTCCAAACAGTAATTCTGGAAAACTTTAATAGGCAAAACCCACAACATTAGCATGGTTAGCATAATGGGTATGGGGTACAAAATGATTGGACATAACATAAGCATATTAAATCAGACCTGGGCCACATTATCTGTTCCCTTAAATTTTCTAGAAATACCATAAAATGTTGACGTTTCCCACAAACTTTATCTGTCTCAGTCTGGGCACCAGATGCTTCCTGAGGATGAGTGGAACAGGGTACTGTGGTCAGGATGCAAGCGCGGTAGTTAGGATTATTTTGCAAAATTTGCAAGTTTATAGTTCTCTCTTTTTTTTTATTAATTAATTTATTTAATTATTAAAGATTTCTGCCTCTTCCCCGCCACCACCTCCCATTCCCTCCCCCTCCCCCAATCAAGTCTTCCTTCCTCCTCAGCCCAAAGAGCAAGCAGGTTTCTCTGCCCTGTGGGAGGTCCAAGGACCACCCACCTCCATCCAGGTCTGTTTAGGTGAGCATCCAAACTACCTGGGCTCCCACAAAGCCATTACGTGCAATAGGATCAAGAACCCATTGCCATTGTTCTTCAGTTCTCAGTAGTCCTCATTGTCCATTATGTTCAGCGAGACCGGTTTTGTCCCATGCTTTTTCAGTCCCCGGCCAGCTGGCCTTGGTGAGTTCCCGATAGAACATCCCCATTGCCTCAGTGTGTGGGTGCACCCCTCGCAGTCCTGAGTTCCTTGCTCGTGCTCACTCTCCTTCTGTTCCTCCTTTGGATCGTGAGACTTCAGTACGGTGCTCCAATGTTGGTCTCTGTCTCTGTCTTCTTTCATCGCCTGATGAAGGTTAATATTCAGGGGGATGCTTATATGTTTTTCTTTGGGTTCACCTTCTTATTTAGCTTCTCTAGAATCACGAATTATAGTCTCAATATCCTTTATTTATGGCTAGAAACCAAATATGAGTGAGTACATCCCATGTTCCTCTTTTTGGGTCTGGCTACGTATAACCCCAGCAGCACAAACACTAAGGACATCATTGAATAAATGGGACCTCATGAGACTGAGAAGCTTCTGTAAAGCAAAGGACACTGTCACTAAGACAGAAAGGCAACCCACTGACTGGGAGAAGATCTTCACCAACCCCGCAACTGACAAAGGTCTGATATCCAAAATATACAAAGAACTCAAGAAATTAGACCGTAAAAGGTTAATCAATCCAATTATAAAATGGGGCACTGAGCTGAACATAGACTTTTCAACAGAAGAAATTCAAATGGCCAAAAGACACTATAGTTCTCTTTTTTTTATTGCTGATAATCTTTAATCTAAAAGCAATTGCAAACAGACGCAAACAGGCTTTTCACTATAAACTAAAATAACTCCCTGAATCTTATCAGATCACCACAAATTAAAGCTGGATATCATCAACAACAGAAACAACAGCTTAAAAACTCATGGAAACTGATCAACTCTCTACTTAATGGGGAATGTATCAAGACAGAAATAAATTAAAGACTTCCTGTCATTGAATGAAAATAAATACACAACATGCCCAAACTCACATGACACAATAGGAGTGGTGCTAAGAGACATGTACACAACACTAAGTGCCTACACAAAATAATTAGAGAGATCTCATACTAACAACTTGTCATCACACCTGAAAGTTCTAGAACAAGAAGTAAGCACACGGAAGAGGAGTAGATGGCAATAAATGAACAAACTGAGGGCTGAAATCAATAAAATAGAAACAGAGAAAAATACAAAGAATCAATGAAACAAAGAGTTCTTTGAGAAAATCAACAAGACGGAAGAACCCTTATCCAAACCAAGTATGAGAAAATATTCAAATTAACAAAATCAAAAATGAAAAGGGGACATAACAGCAAACACTGAGGAAATCCAGAGAATCATAAGAACATACTTTAAAAACCTGTACTCCAAAAAATTGGAAAATATAAAAGAAATAATTTTCTCAACAGTTATCTTAGGGTTTCTCTTGCTGTGAAGAGACACTATGATCATGGCAGCTCTTATGAAGGAAAACATTTAATTGGGGCTGGTTTACAGTGTCAGAGGTTTAGTTCACTATCATCACAGCAATGGAAACCCCAACAAGGCAATAGTTATTACTTACCAAAGTGAAATCATGATCAGATAACCAATTTAATTAGACCCATAACCCTGCATGAAATAGAAGCTGTCATTAAAAGTCTCAAAAACAACAGCAACAAAAAGTCCAGGGCAAGATGGTTTTAGCACAGAATTCTAACAGACTTACAGAGTTAAATGCCAATACTACTCAAATTACTCCACAAAATAAAAACAGAAGAAACAATGCTCAATTCTTTTTATGAGGTCAGTTTCCTTCATTCCCAAGCCACATAAATACTCAACAAAGTTACCAATTTCCCTATGAACATAGGTCCAAAAATATTCAATAAAATACTACAAACCAAATTCATGAACACATCAAAAAGATCATCTACCATGATCAGGTAGGCTTCATCTCAGTTGTAAGGATGAGTCAAGATATAAAAATCAATAAATTTAACTCACCATATAAAAAAACTGAAAGTAAAAGCATCATTTCATTAGGTGCAGAATATGTCTTTGATAGACATATTTGATAGACACTCCTTCATGATAAAAATGTTCTGGAGAGAGTTGGGTGATGGTAGCACACACCTTTAACCCCAGCACTCAAGAGGCAGAGGCAGGCAGATCTCTATGAGTTGGAGGCCAGCCTGGTCTACAGAATGAGTTCTAGGGCAGGCTCCAAAGCTACACATAAAAACCCTGTCTTGAAAAACAAACGAACAATCAAAGTTCTGGAGAGATTAGGGATACAAGGGACCAATCTAATAAAGGTAATTTACAGCAACCTATCAAATTAAATGGAGAGAAACTCAAAGAAATTCCACTAAAACCAGGAAAAAGATTATTGAGGAATATTTGTTTAAATATGCAAATTAATGTGTTGCATTTGTTTAACTATGTGAAGATGTGTGACTGTTTTACCTTGCCTGCCTAAGGCATCTGATTCATCTAACCATAAGCTGAACAGCTATAGTGAGATAGGAGGTATATGCAGGACTTTTGGACAGAGAGAGTAAGTAGGAGGAAGAATTTAGTCCCATGGAAGAAAGGAAAAGAGACAACATGAAGACATCAGGGTCCAGACAGCCAGACATGGAGGAAACAGGAAAGTAGGACATATGAAATGAAAGAAAGGTAAAAAGCCCTGACACAATATGTACATTAATAGAAACAGGTTAAGTTAAAAGAGCTAGTGGACAAGCCTAAGTAAGGGCAAGCATTCATAATTAATAATAAGTCTCCATATCTGTATTTGGGAGCTGGTTGGTGGCCCAAAGAAAATTCCAACTACACAATACAAGGTTGTCCATTCTCTCCATATCTATTAAATATAATATGCAAAGTTTTAGGTAGAGAAATGTGAAAACTGAAGGGGGTTAAGGGGATGCAAATTGTAAAGGAATAAGTCCAAGTATCTTTATTTTTAGATGATATGATAGTATATATAAGTGACCTAAAAAGTCCACAGAGGAAATCTAAGCTAATAAACACTTACAATGAGGAGACTGAATACAAGATTAACTCAAGAAAAATTAGTAGCAAATGGACTGAGAAAGAAATCAGGGAAACAGGAAACAATCCCTTTCATAATAACTTTAAATATATAAAATATGGGATGAGTCTAAACAATCTAATAAAAGGGTTTTATGACAAAACCTTCAAGTCTTTGAAGAAAGAAATTGAAGAAGATATAAGAAGATGGAAAGATCTCCATGTACATTTAACAGTAGAATTAACATAGTAAGAATGGCCATCCTACAAAAAGCCATCCGCAGAGTCAATGAAGTCCCCATCAAAATAACAACACAGTTCTTTGCAGACCTTGAAAAGTCAATTTCTCAACCCAGGATAGCTAAAATGATCCTGAACAATAAAAGAATTCATGCTGGAGGAATTACCATCCCTGACTTCAAGTTATACTATAGAGCAACAGCAATAAAGAGAACAAGGTATCGTCATGAAACCAGACATCAATGCAATCTAATTGATGACCCAAACATAAATTCACACATCTACAGACTCCTGATTTTTGATAAGGAAGCCATAAATACACACTGAAAAAAAAATCTTCAACAAATGATGCAGGTCAAACTGGATATCTGATTGTAGAAGAAGGCAAATAGATCCATATTTATCACCCTGCACAAAATTCAAGTACAAGTGGATCACAGACCTTAACATAAGACCAGATGCATTGAACCTGATGTAATAGCAATTGGGAAATAGCCTTAAACACATTGGCACAGGAGATGGCATTCTGAATAGAACACTGATAGTACAATCCCTAAGATCAGCAATTAATAAATGTAATAAATGGAATCTCACCAAGCAATGATAGTGTACATATGGAGAGGGTGCCTGAACTGGCCTTGCCCTATTGTCAGATTGATGACTATCTTAAATGTCATGATAGAACCTTCATCCAGCAACTGATGGAAGCAGATACAGAGCTCCCAAAGTCCAGTAGAAAAGAGGCAAGTTTGGGCCTATGCTGTTTCCCTCGCTGTCCTGCCAGAGTCCATGAGCTCACATTAGATCAGGTAAGTTGTTTCAGTGGGTATCCCCATCATGGTCTTGATCTCTGCTCATATGATTCTTTCTTTCTTTCTTTCTTTCTTTCTTTCTTTCTTTCTTTCTTTCTTTCTTTCTTTCTTTCTTTCTTTCTTTCCTTCTTTTCTTTCATTCTCTCTCTCTTCTTTCTTTCTTTTTCTTTCATTCTTTTTTTCTTTTCTCTCTTTCTTTTCTTCCTTCCTTCCTTCCTTCCTTCCTTCCTTCCTTCCTCTCTCTCCTTCTTTCTTTCTCTTTCTTTCCTTCTTTATTTCTTTCTAATTAACTATTTTTAATATTTATTTATTTATTATGTATACAATATTCTATCTGTGTGTATGCCTGTAGACCAGAGGAGGGCACCAGACCCCATTACAGATAGCTGTGAGC
This sequence comes from Chionomys nivalis, assembly GCF_950005125.1. Lineage (NCBI taxonomy): Eukaryota > Metazoa > Chordata > Mammalia > Rodentia > Cricetidae > Chionomys > Chionomys nivalis. Next base: position 19,870,718 of record NC_080089.1, on the reverse strand, counting down.
CACCATGTGGTTGCTGGGAATTGAACTCAGGACCTTTGGAAGAACAGACAATGCTCTTAACCTCTGAGCCATGTCTCCAGCCTAACTATTTTTTTTTTTTTTTTTTGGTTTTCTGAGACAGGGTTTCTCTGTGGCTTTGGAGCCTGTCCTGGAACTAGCTCTGTAGACCAGGCTGGTCTCGAACTCACAGAGATCCGCCTGCCTCTGCCTCCCGAGTGCTGGGATTAAAGGCGTGCGCCACCATCGCCCGGCCTAACTATTTTTTTTAAAATATATTTTCTCATTTTGCATTCCAATCCCAGTTCCCACTCCTTCCCCTCCTCCCACTTCCTCCAACTTCCCCCCAACTCCTCAGAGAGGTTATGGCTTCCCGTGGGGAATTCAACAAAGTCTAGCACATTGCTTTGAGGCAGGACCAACGCCCTCTTCATTATATCTAGGCTGAGCAAGGTATCCCTCCAAAGAGAATGGATTCCAAAAAGTCAGTACAAGCAGTAGGGATAAATCCAGGTGCTGTTTCCAGTGGCCCCACAGTCTGCCCCAGCCATAAAACAGTTACCCGCATTAAGAGGGCCTAGTTTGGTCCTATGCTAGTTCTCTCGCTGTCCTGCCAGAGTCAGTGAGCTCCCAGTAGCTCAGGTAAGCTGTTTCAATGGGCATCCCCATCATGGTCTTAATTCCTTTGCTCATATGATTGCTCTTTCCTCTCTTCAACTGGACTTTGGGAGCTCAGCCAAGTGTTCTGCTGTGGATCTCTGCATCTACTTCCATCAGTTGCTGGATGAAGGTTCTATGATGACATTTAAGATAGTCATCAATCTGACTATAAGGCAAGGCCAGTTCAGGCACCCTCTCCACAATTGCTTAGAGTCTTAGCTGGGGACATCCTTCTGGATTTCTGGGAATTTCTCTAGTGCCAGGTCTCTTACTAGCCCCATAATGGTCCCCTCAATCAAGACATCTCTTTCCTTGCTCTCCCTCTCTGTCCTTCCCCCATCTTGAGCATTCCACTCTCTCAAGTTCTCCTCCCCCCTCCTTCCTCCTCCCCTTCTGCCCTTCCTTCTTCCCTCACCCCTATGCTTCCAATTTTCTCAGAAAATCTTGTCTATTTCCCCTTCCCATGGAGATCCATGTATGTTTCTCTTAGGGCTCTGCTTGTTACCTAGCTTCTCTTGGATCGTGGAATATAGGCTCTTTATCCTTTGCTTTACATCTAGTATCCACTTATAAATGAGGACTTACCATACTTGTCTTTCTGGCTCTGAAATACTTCCCTCAGGATGATTTTATCTAGTTCCATCCATTTACATGTAATTTTCAAGATGTCATTGTTTTTTACTGCTGAGTAGTACTCTATTGTATAAATGTACCACATTTTTTCTTTGATTGAGGGACACCTAGGTTGTTTCCAGTTCTTGGCTATTACTAATAATGCTGCTATGAACATAGTTGAACAAATGCCCTTATAGTATAATTGAGCATCCTTTGGGCATATGCCCAAGAGTGATATTTCTGGGTCTTGAAGTAGGTTGGTTCCTAATTTTCTGAGAAACTGCTGTACTGGTTTCCAAAGTGGCTATACAAGTTTGCATTTCCACCAGCAATGAAGGGGTATTCCCCTTACTCTGCATCCTCTCCAGCATAAGCTATCATTGGTGTTTTTAATCTTAGCCATTCTGACAGGTGTAAGATGGTATCTCAGAGTTCTTTTGATTTGCATTTCTGTGATGCCTAAGGATGTTGAACATTTCCTTAAGTGTGTTTTGACCATTTGAGATTCTTCTGTTGAGAATTCTGTGTTTAGATCTGTACCCCATTTTAAAATTGTATTGTTTGTTTCTTGAGTTCTTTATATATTTTGGAGATTAGTCCTCTATCTGATGTGAGGTTGGTGAAGACCTTTTCCCATTCAGTGGGCTACTTTTTTGTCTTATTGAATGTATCCTTTGCTCTACAGAAACTTCTGTTTCAGAAGGTCCCATTTATTTATTGCTACTCTCAGTGTCTGGTGCTATATTTAGGAAGTGGTTTCCTGTGCCCATGCATTCAAAGGCACATGAGTGAGATTGGTCTGTGATTTTTTCTTTCTTTCTTTCTTTCTTTCTTTCTTTCTTTCTTTCTTTTTTTTTTTTGAGTCTTTGTGCAGTTTCAGTGTCAGGGTAACTGTAGCCTCATAAAAAGTTTGGCAGTGGGCTGGAGAGATGGCTCAGAGGTTAAGAGCATTGCCTGCTCTTCCAAAGGTCCTGAGTTCAATTCCCAGCAACCACATGGTGGCTCACAACCATCTATAATGAGATTTGGTGCCCTCTTCTGGCATGTATGTATACACAATAAATAAATAAATAAATAAATAAATAAATAAATAAATAAATAAATAAAGTCTTTAAAAAAAAAGTTTGGCAGTGTTCCTTCTCTTTTTAATATGTGGAACACTTTGAGAAGTATAGGTATTCACTCTTCTTTGAAGTTCTCATAGAATTCTGTACTGAACCCATCCAGCCATGGACTTTTTTTTGGTTAGGAGGCTTTTGATGACTGCTTCTATTTCCGTATGGGTTATAGGTCCATTTAAATTGTTCACCTGGTCTTGATTTAATTTTTATATGTGGTACCTATCCAGAAAATTGACAATTTCTTTCATATTTTTCCAATTTTGTGGAATACAGAATTTTGTGGTATGACCTAATGATTCTCTGGACTTCCTTAGTGCATGTTGTTATTTCCCAATTTTCATTTCTGATTTTGTTAATTTGGATGTTCTCTCTGATTTTTGATTAGTTTGGATAAGGATTTGTCTATCTCATTGATTTTCTCAAAGAACCAGCTCTTTGTTTCATTGATTCTTTGTATTGTCTTTTTTGTTTCTATTTTATGATTTCAGTCCTCAATTTTATTATTTCTTGTCTTCTACTTCTCCTGGGGAGTTTGCTTCTTTTTGTTCTAGAAGTTTCAGGTGTGCTGTTAAGTCGCTAGTGTGAGATTTCTCCACTTTCTATGTAGTTATTCAATGCTATGAACTTTTCTCTTGGCACTGCTTTCATAGTGTCCCATAGGTTTGGGTATGTTGTGCCTTCATTTTGTTGAATTCTAGGAAGTCTTGAATTTCTTTATTTCTTCGTTGACCCAGGGGTGGTTCTAATGAACACTGTTCAATGTACATGAGTTTGTAGGTTTTCTGCAATTAGTGTTGTTGTTAAATTCTAACTTTAAACTGTGGTGATCAGATAAAATACAGAAGGTAATTCCTATTTTTTTTTTTATTTGTTGAGGTTTGCTTTGTTACTGAGTATGAGATCAATTTTAGAGAAGGTTCCATGAGGTGCTGAGAAGAAGATATATTATTCTGTGTTTGGGTGGAATGTTCTATAGATTCCTGTTAAGTTCACTTGAGTCATGACATCTGTTAGTTCTGTTATTTCTCTGTTAAGTTTCTGTTTGGTTGACCTGTCCATTGTGGAGAGTGGGGTGTTGAAATCTCCTGCTTTTAGTGTGTGGGGTTTGATGTGCAGTATAAGCTTTAGTAATGTTTCTTGTATATATGTGGGTGCTCTTGTATTTGGGGCATAGATGTTCAGGATTGAGACTTCATCTTGATGAATTGTTCCTGAGATGAGTATAAAGTATCCTTCTCCATCTCTTCTGATTGATTTTAGTTTGAAGTCTATTTTGTTAGATATTAAGATAACTACACCTGTTTGTTTGAGTTCTTTGATTGGAAAATCTTTTCTTCTTATTTATTAAAAGTTTTCACCTCCTCCCCTCTTCCCATTTCCTTCCCACTTCCCACTCCTCCTCCCCCTCCCTCTACAGTCCTAAGAGCAGTCAGGGTTTCCTGCCCTGTGGGAATTCCAAGGTCCTCCCCCCTCCATCCAGGTCTAGGAAGGTGAGCATCCAAACAGGCTAGGCTCCCACAAAGCCAGTACATGCAGTAGGGTCAAAACTAAGTGCCATTTTCCTTGGCTTCTCAGTCAGCCCTCATTGTCAGCCACATTCAGAGAGTCCAATTTGATAACATGCTCTATTAGTCCCAGTCCAGCTGGCCTTGGTGAGCTCCCATTAGATCAGTCCCACTGCCTCGGTGGGTGGACACACCCCTTGCAGTCCTGACTTCCTTGTTCATGTTCTCCCTCCTTCTGCTCATTTGGACCTTGGGAACTGAGTCCAGTCAGTGCTCCAATGTGGGTCTCTGTCTCTATCTCTATCCATCACCAGATGAAGGTTCTATGGTGATATGCAAGATATTCATCAGTGTGGCTATAGGTACCTGAAAGGTACCCTCCCCTCTGATGCCCACGGAACTAGTTGGGGAAATCCCCTTGGACACCTGGGAACCCCTCTAGAGCCAAGACTCTAGCCAACCCTAAAATGGCTCCCTTGGTTAGGATAACTTCTTCCCTGCTCCCATATCTACCCTTCCTCCATCTCAATTATCCCATTCCCCCCAAGCTCTCCCCAATCCTCCCCTTCTCCCTTCTCTCTTCCTATCACCCCTTCCCCCAATTCACTCCCACCTCCCTGCTCCCAACTTTTGCCTGGTGATCTTGTCAACTTCCAATATCCAGGAGGATAACTATATGTTTTTCTTTGGGTTCACCTTCTTATTTAGCTTCTCTAGGATCACGAACTATAGGCTCAATGTCCTTTGTTTATGGCTAGAATCTGCTTATGAGTGAGTACATACCATATTCCTCTTTTTGGGTCTGGGTTATCTCACTCAGGATAGTGTTTTCTATTCCCACCCATTTGCATGCAAAGTTCAAGATGTCGTTGTTTTTTACTGCTGAGTAGAACTCTAAAGTATGTATGTGCCACACCTTCTTTATCCATTCTTCTACTGAGGGGATCCTAGGTTGTTTCTAGGTTCTGCCTATTACAAATAGTGCTGCTATGAACATAGTTGAACAAATGCTTTTGTAGTATGATTGGGCATCTCTTGGGTATATTCCCAATAGTGGTATTGCTGGATCCTGAGGTAGGTTGACTCCCAGTTTCCTGAGAAACCACCACACTGATTTCCAAAGTGGTTGCACAAGTTTGCATTCCTACCAGCAATGGATGAGTGTTCCCCTTACTCCACAACCTCTCCAGCATAGGCTATCATTGGTGTTTTTGATTTTAGCCATTCTGACAGGTGTAAGATGGTATCTCAAAGTTGTTTTAATTTGCATTTCCCTTATCGCTAAGGAGGTTGAGCATGACCTTAAGTGTCTTTTGGCCATTTGAATTTCTTTTGTTGAGAATTCTCTGTTCAGTTCAGTGCCCCATTTTTTAATTGGGTTAATTAGCATTTTAAAGTTTAGTTTCTTGAGTTCTTTATATGTTTTGGAGATCAGACCTTTGTCTGATGCGGGGTTGGTGAAGATCTTCTCCCATTCAGTAGGTTGTCTTTTTGTCTTAATGATAGTGTCCTTTGCATTACAGAAGCTTCTCAGTTTCAGGAGGTCCCATTTATTCATTGTTGCTCTTATTGTCTTATTGTCTGTGCTACTGTGCCCATGTGTTGCAGACTACTTCCCATTTTCTCTTCTATCAGGTTCAGCGTGGTCAGATTGATATTGAGGTCTTTAATCCATTTGGACTTGAGCCCACTGCAACAGGAAGCTTCTCTGACAAAGCTGAGAGCAGCATCAATATATGGGTATAAACATTTAGAAGGGTTCTATTGCTGTGAAGAGACACATCACTATCGCAACTCTTATAAAGGAAAACATTTAATTGGGGCTGGCTTACAGTTCGGAGATTCAGTCCATGCCAGATATGGTGCTAGAGTAGCTGAGGGTTCTACATTTTGATCCCCAGGGAGCTGGAAAAAAAACTGCTTCACTGGACCTGGCTTGAGTTTCTGAAATCTCAAAGCCCACCGTCTAGGGAAGTACTTCCTACAAGGCCACACCAACTCCAACAAGGCTCCACCCCCTAATAGTGCCATTTTTATTCAAACCACCACATAAGACAAATTAACAACAGGGCTATTTAGCAAAATCATAATAGTAGGAACCCCTAGAGCCTATAGGGTGTCTTAATTTTTCTCAGCCTAACCAGAGGACAAACAAGGCAGACCTCCTTTTCAGGCCTTCCTCTCATGTCCCTTTCCTCTCATTTCAGCTTTCTAGCCTGCCTAGATTAGGACTCTAGGAACACGGGCAGTCACTAGAAGAGTATTGTGACAGGAGAGACTGGAAGATGCTACACCAATATTAACATACAAAAGCAACCAGTTGGCAGAAAAAGACTTCCTTACTGGGTTTTACATAAGAAAAAAAGACCTCACATACTTACGGGAGGAGGCACTTTGCGTTTTTGAAATAAATGGACTTTACTTCTAACCACGTGTTCCTCGTCTAGTGCTGTGACTGGAGACACAAGTACCTGGATACTTGAATGAGTACACCGGGACTGAAACTCAGCCTCTAAGAGCAACTCCTGGCGGCCTGAGGGCTCTGACAGGTCCGGTGTCCAGGCATCCTCTCTTGGCCTGCCCGTCGCCTAAACAAGGCTAGTGAGCCTGGTTCTGCCGTCAGGCCAGCTGAGACTCTAAAGACTGTGATTTCCCTGCCTGAAGGGGCGTAAACTTGGTCTCCGGGTAAACTTGAGGCACCTGCAGCCTGAGACTGGGGTCGAAAGCGGAAGTGACATTAGTGGGTCTCTTACGCACAGATCTGGGTCGCGGAGTTCTTTTTCCGTCTCAGTGGCGTCAACCTGGGTTAGACCTTGGTGATGCCAAGAAAAAAAAAAGACGTCTTCCGAACCGCCTGAGCAGGAGCCGGAATCGCTCCTCCGGCCTGGAGCCGGAAGCGGAAGCGCTGTCGGTGTTACCCTCCATCTTTTCCGGCGCGAGCTTCGGGAGTTTGAGTTCCGTTGCTCCGCAAAGGTGGTGCCCGGTAGGCGGCCAGGGAGAGGCGGGCTTGGCCCACGGCGGCGGCGCTTCCTCGGCCTCTGCGGACCGCGAGCGCGACCCGTATCTCCGCCGCGCGGCTGGTTCCGTCCTGCGTCCTCAGGAACTGGCGGGTCCGGCACCTTCAGATGAGTGCAGGTGAGAGCTGTTGAGAGCGTTGGCACCCTGTATATTTACAGACAAATGTATCTTCAGAAATTCGGCGTCCTCTTCGCACGCCCCTTATTTGTCCCCAACGCTCACTTACATTTGGGTAAGAAGCCGCTTTCTTAGTTGTCTGTGTGTACTGAAAGCAGCAAAACAGTATTCAGTCATTCTGTCCATCTGAACTTCTTAGGCCCTGCCCACAGGAGTCAAAGGGTGGAGACTGTTGAAGTACTGGGATTGGTTTGCTTCTGAAGGAAAAAAAGCGTGTGTGTGTGAGTGAGCGAGCCGTGTTGATGCAAAAAAACAAAACAAAACAAAAACAAAAAACCAAAAAACCCAACAAAAACAAACCAAAAAACCTCTCACCTCAAAGGTAGTAAGAGTTGATTCTAAATCAAATAATGACCATGTCCCGAGAACATTTGTTGCCCCAAATAACATGTTCTAATGTAGAAGTGGTTCCATGATTTGTTTTTCTTTTATTTTTCTGCCAGTCAGGCTACACAGCAAGAGTAACACTGTAATCCCAAAGTAGATCAGGTTGGCCCGGAACAGAGTTTGTCCTGTCTTCTGAGTGCTAGGATTAAAAGCATAGGTGACTGCACCTGGCAATGTGAACTTTCTGTAGTTCTAGACCAAAAGTCATAAATCAAGGCATTGTGAAAACCATGGTGGAAACACCAGGTGAAAGATGGGTTATAGCCAGGCCATAATAGGTTGTTACCCTTTGGACTGGTGGAAGCTAGTGTTCTGCTAAGAATACAGATCAAAGGTTGTACCTGACATTTGAAATGATGTTACATCAGATACAGAGGTAGCATTAGATGGATTTTAAGGAGACTAAACGTAGTCCCAGATGACTTTTGCTCTAGATCTGTAACACTCATTGAGTTCTAATTAGCCTTATAGAATCTTTGATATAAGTGTGGCCTTTTTTTAAACTTCAGATTTCATCTGTTTCAAAGGAAATAGTTTGAAAATTGCAGGCTTGGTAATTGAACTTTAAGTGTCTGGTAATGCATCATAAAATAAGGAAATTAGGGACTGGGGAGATGGGTCAGTGGTTAAAGGCCCTTGCTGCTCTTACAGAGGACTCAGGTTCTATTGCCAGCACCCATATGGAAGCTCACAACCATCAATAACTCCAGTCTTAGGTGATCTAACCCCCTCTTCTGACCTCTTTGGGCACCAGGCACATTCATAGTTCACAGACATACATGCAACCAAAATACATAAAACACATGAATCTAAAAAATAATAAAAAGATTAAAATGTCATTAACGTGTGGTCTTTATGGAAAAAGATTCTCCATATTGTTCAAAAATATGCTTTTGGTTGTTCTTGGTTCTAAGACATCATCAAAGGTAGTTTTGTCTCTCTAAGATTTATTTTATTATTTATTTATATGCATTTATCTGTGGGCTTATATGTGTAAGTGTGTGTGGGTACCTGAAGAAACCAGAAGAGGGATCCCCTGGAACTGGAGTTAGTTATTTGTAAGCCTGCTCCTTTCAAAGAGCCATCTCTCTCATTCCCTTTGAAGGTTTATAGTATTGAAAGTGATTATGTCCTTAAGGCTCTCTGTGTTTAGAGCAATGGTTATAGTTATTCTGTTGTATTGTTTTGAAACACTCCCTCATTCTTTCAGAAAGTTGTGTACTGTGTGATATTGTGTTTTTTTTATTTTGTAGTGCAAGTGTTTGAATTCATAGCCTTGTACATATGAGGCAACTCCTGTACCACCAATGTACATCCCTCTGGACACATTTAAATGTTTTGTTCATTTCTTGTATACATGAATAGTTGGTTATGGCAAAGTGACACAATCCAGCCTATAGCCATTCTTAGAGAGCTTGTAACAATTGGAAAAGCTTAATATTAACCAAGGAAATAAATATGTAACTGTAAATTGATGAGGACTCATAAGGGGCAATGTTTTTCCTGTCTTTGTATGCAAATAGGCCAAATGAATAAAAGAATGATGATTTAATTCAAAATACTAGATGTTGGAGTTAGTCATACTGGGAGGGAAGGGAGTGGAAGACAGTGATCCCACCTTACTCCCAAAATATTAGTAGGTATTGGGGCTATCTATTTTAGTGTGTCATCTGAGTCTCCTTGGAAAGGTTGTTATTGTTAGACCAGGATAGGTGGAGGGAACATGAAAATAAAAGAAAGAAGAGACCAACTTTAATAGAAGCACATTGCTATTGTCCTTTACTACAGAAATGGAGACTGTGTGTCAAGGTGCAGGGGACTTGGGGTTTTGGAGGGCAGAGAAAAGATGGAAATTTTATCTGTATGTTGTTCTTTGTTGTCTCAGAGCTAAGACATGCCTGCAAATTTTTTTTTCATATGTTGTCATGTTTCTCTTGGCTCCTGACCGATGTTCTTATCAGTGTTGGCTGTCTTTTCAGACATGTTTTCTTGTTAGTATGCAGAGTTCACCCTTTACTTTAGGTCATTTACTCTTTAGTGTATTGTTATGCTGTGTTCCTGATGAAGGTGGTCTCATTGAGCTCTTGCTTGCAATGATAATGCTTGATGACAGGTAGCTTGGAAAATGTATATTATTTCCCTTTGGAGGTGGAAGCAAACTCCAGCTGAGAGGCTGTTGAAATAAGCATAGAACATGTTGGGAGAGCACTGCACAATTGATTGGAGTCCAGTAATTGCTAGGTATTGAATGGATGGAATCAGCAATTTCTTCAAGAGTGTTGCTTCTGGGGGCTAGGTGGTGGTACCACCAAGTTAGAGTTATAGGAAGCCATTAATAGATTCCCTTTATGTTTGGATTTTAGCAAGCAAAGCTGGCCAAAGATGTAGAAACAATAGAGATAATCACCCTCATAGAATGGTTTCTCGTATAAAATTTAACCCTGGAGTCCCTATTTTATCATATTTTCTGTTAGATGTTTTAACTAGGGACCTGTGCTGCCATTTTACCAAGCCAGGAAGTGGGAATGTCTTTGATTTTATTTTATGTCCAATATGGAATGTTTTTCTATAATGCAGGCTATGACTGTGGGAAATCTAAGCAAGGATAGAGTTCAAGTAGAATATGTCTGTTGTTTTCTTCTGTGTTTATTCATTTGCTTGATACTTTTGGGGTATACTTAATTTTAGTGGTCTCCCCAGGCATGCTATAATCTGAAAACAAGATTGACTGAACTCATACATTTTTTGTTAAGTGGTATATTTTAGCAAGAGTTAAAATTTAAACACATCTCTGTTCCCTTAGTTTAAAACAACAAAGTAACCTGAGTCAAGTGGCAATGTATAAGACTTGACACATAAAAGTACCATGCTAAAACTCACTAGCTTTAAATTATTATCAAATGAAGAACTTGAAATTGAGAATAGTGTTGTTCTTCTTGGTGTTGATTGTGTCTTTCTAGATTGGGAGTTTAAGTAGGCCATTTAGGTGTTTAGGTAAATACCAAGGAGAAAGGAAAGAATTGTTGGTACCTAAAGACCTAGAAATACAAGTAATTTTATTTATTTTATTATTTAGTAACTGATTTTATTTGCTAGTTTTTTCTTTATGCATAGGAATTATGCATTTTGGTGTATGATGTAGTATTTTAGAAGCATTTTGTCCAATATATAATGAACAGATGAAGGTAATTAGCTTGCTTACAACCTCAGACATTTTTGTGTTAGGAACATTGAAAATCCTTTCCATATTAGCTGTCTTTTTTTGGAAGTATTTTATTTTTATTTTTTTTTTTAATATGAGTGTTTTGCCTGTAGTTGTACCATTTCAAGTCAGAAGAGTAGTTGTGAGCCCACATATGAATTCTGAGATCTAAACCTCAGTATAGAATGAATAATAAAAACCCAGAGACAGATATTGGGGTTCAGCCTGAAGATCAGAAAAGCAAAACAATTAGACACTGCCTCTTAATCTCTACCTCAGTCCGAAATGGACGATCCTGTGTCAGGAGCCATTTTCCAGGGATGATGGCGGGGACCATTGTCCTGGGGATGTTTGCAGAGAGCCCTACACCCCAACTGTATTGAGAACTGTTTGTTGGCAGAGCCCACCCCACACCCAACTATCTTGAGAGCTATCTGTTAGCGGAACCTGCCCCACATTCCAACTATCTAGAGAACTGTTTGTGGTTGGAATCACAAAAGGAAAGATTCCGCCTGCATAGAGAACTAGGTGTGTCGACTCCTGACCGAGGACTCGTGACCTCCTGACCAACACTTGTGTCCTCGTCACTGACTCGTGACCAAGTGTCGGCTCGTGACCATTGCTGCAAGATCCCTTCCTGCCCTGGCCATGCCCCTGCCCCCATCCCAACCCAAATTCTTCATCCAGGGGCTATATAAGCCACAACCATTACGCTAATAAACGGAGGCTTTGACAACAGGTCTTTCTTGCTTGGCCTCCTTCCTCTCTCCCGCCCATGTCTTTTCAGATAGCACCTCTTCGGGACCCTGGAATAACTGACCTGCCAGGCGGGTTACAACCTTAGACTAACTGACCCGCCAGGGCGGGTTACAATCCTGTCTCCATGAATCTTCAAACTGAGACTGAGCGTGAGATCTGTCTCCTCCTGTTTCATATTCCTGTCTAGTGCTGGGATAAGTTGTTTCTGTCATTTCTCACATTTTTTGGAAGTTGATTGCTTGTACTTCTTAACTGCTTACTCAATTAATATCATTTCCTTCCCAGGTCTCTGAGGTAGTTGAAGACCAGATAGTTATAGTGAAAGTTTTCCATGTTTACCAGATGCAGAAAAAAAAAATGTGAGAAATGACAGAAACAACTGGTTGCCTGGACAGTCATCCAGAGTTCTTCTGTAATGTTGGGGTATCCATCCTCAGTCTGATCTTCAGGCAAGCTTTATTTATTAAAACACAAATACTATGCAACTATACCTCAGTCTTCTCTCTGCAAGAACAGCAAGCACTTTGAACTGCCAAGTCATTTCTTCAGCCCCTATTAGTTGTTTTGGAATCTTTGATTAATGGTTGTCAAACAGTTTCTCTGCAGTGTTGCAGAACATTAGGTTTTATTCTTCCTATTCAACTGCACCCTTGTAGCAGTTCTTTTAAAAGAGATATTCCTGTGAAAATAAGAAAAGGAATAGGGTGCTAGTCTTATTATACTGAGAGTATGGGCCATCCTAGGGAGAGATTCCTCTGGGATGCCAGGCCCATCTCCTTCCTTATTTTGTCTTTTCTGCCGGAGAAAGATCCTGGACTAAAAGCCTAGAAGAGAACAGAACAAAACAAAACCACAGTGAGAGAAGAGACCAGACTCCTGCTGGCTTTACAGTGCACGTAGCAGATTGAGCGATAATAATGAGAGCTCTAAACCCATTCATCCTTTCTTCCTTCCTCCTGCCCTCCCTCCCTCCCACTCTCTCGTGCTCCCTCCCTTCCTTTTCAGTGCTGGGGACAAAACCCAGGTCTTTGAATATGCTGAGTTAGTGTCCCACTTCTGAGCTGTACTCTACACTGTTCCTAGTAACTTTGATATTGGGTCTTGAGGTATTAGAGTTGAAAATACAGGGTAATTGAATATAGTGTATATAAGAATATTTTGTTATAAATAAGTTATATATATATGTTTAAATATACATATAAAAATAAAAGTTCCATAATAGAATCTCATTCTAAATAGAAAATTTGCATATTAAATTTGTGTGTAATAAAAGGAACTCAGGAGGCTGAGGCAAGGGATCACTTCTTCCAGCTTGGGCAACATAGTATTGAAATCCCTCTCCCTCATAGAAATCCACTTGCTTCTGCCTCCCGAGTGCTGGGATTAAAGGCACATGCTGTTGTTCTTAAAATGCTCACGGAACAGCAGCGAGCTCTGGCGGATCCCCAGCGGGGTGGGCGGGTGCAGAGTCCAGTGGCGAGCGGGCGCGTGGGTAGGGACACGTGACAGACAGATAGTGTAAATCATAGCTGAGCCTTTATTACTGAGAGGAGAGAGAGAGGGACACACACACACACACACACACACACACACACACACACGTGCGCAAGCCAAGGGAACAGGAAGAGAGGAGAGGGAGATGGCAGCGCCAAGGTCAGAGGTAATGGAAGTGGGCGTGGCTTGTCTCCCAAAGACACAGGAAACCACAACACATGCCATCATGCCTGGCTCATCCTATCAAATTAAAACATGTGTCTCTTAAATAGTCACAGTACCTATTACCCTAAAATACCCCAAATACATGCTCAGCATAATAAGAAATAAGGTATGAATAAAATTGACTCTTCTTTTTCTTTCTTTCTTTCTCTCTTTCTTTTTTTCTTTTTTGGCCCATGCTGGCCTTGAACTTACTGTCCTCTGCTGCCTCAGCTTTTAGCGTTATAAAGTCAGTTTTTGTCATTTACAAACCGACTTGATATGTAGGTGCTAGAGAGATGACTCTGGTCAAGTACTTACTGCAGGTTTTCCAGAGGACCTGGGTTTGGTTCCTAGTGCCACGTGGTGACTCTGTATCAGGAACACCCCACTCCACCCCCAGCTCACCCTGAGAAGTCACTTCACACAAAGAAAAAATCTTTTGTAGGAGGCCACTTGTTTGTTTCCGACTGCCCGTACTCAAAATAATCACACAGAAACTGTATTAATTAAATCACTGCTTGGCCTATTAGCTCTAGCTTCATTTTGGCTAGCTCTTACATCTTAATTTAACCTATTTCTATTAATCTGTGTATCACCACGTGGCTGTGACTTACTGGCAAGGTTCTGGCTCATCTGTTCCTGGCGGTGGCTACATGGCTTCTCCTTGACTTTGTCTTCTTTCTGCCAGCATTCAGTTTAGTTTTCCCCACCTACTTCTATTCTTCCCTTCCAGACCTAAGACAGATTCTTTATTAACCAATGGTATTCACAGCATAGCTAGGGGAATCCCACATCATCTATCTGTTATAAATAACAAAAAAATAAGTCAAATGCCTTGTATCTCTAGAGACTAACAATTCTTTCTTTTCTCCTTGGTATTTAACTGATAAGACAGACATCTAAATGGCCTACATACTTTCCCACTCTACACAGACCTTACCTAACTTTCTCATCTCTAAGTTTGGAAGTAGCCCTGTATAGTTTTTCTAGTGTTTTTAGTCTATTTCTGTAGTGCTTTATTTTCTGTTAGAGTTTCCTAACCTTTCCCCTTTTCCTGAAATAGCACCCTCTCTACTTGTCCTAGTTTTGAAAACAAGTCCTTTTCTAAGGAATGTCTTCCTCTCATTGAGAAGTGCTATTTTCCAGATGAGAATTGAGGGTCAAAGTGCTTAAAGCTTTAGTTCATCTCTAAGTTGAAGATTGGAACAATTGCATGTTCTTTTTTCTTTTTGAGTCTTGTTTGTTTGTTATATGACCCATTTATAAATTTATTTATTGAGTTTGTGTTACTGGATTGTGTACAGACAGCATGAGTAGAGGTCAGAGGATAACTTTCAAGAGTTAATTTTCTCCTTCTACCAAATGGATCCCAGAGATTGCACTCAGATATCATGCCTAGCAGTAAGCACTTTTACCTGCTGAGTTATTTTGCTGGTTCTGAATCTAGATGTTTTTGTTCATCAAAAAATTTGTTTGTTTTGTGTATGAGTGTTTTACCTGCATGTGTGTGCACTATTTGTGTGTCTGGTGCCTGTGGAGGTCCGAAGAAGATAACCAGAGTTATGGATGGTTGTGAGCCACCATGTGGATGCTGGGAACTGAACCCAGGTCCTCTGCAAGAGTTACAAGGACTCTATCCACTGAACCATCTTCCCAGCCCCCTTGAATCTAGATTTTTAAACATAAATGCTACTAATGATAGGAGCCCTTGATGCCTTAGGATAATTAATTTTTAAGTTTTTATTTATGTCTATGAGTGTGTTTGTCTGTGTGTCTGTGTGAGTGTATTCCATGTGTATGAAGGTACCCACAGAGGAAATAGAGGGTGATTGTATCACCTGGAGCTGGAGTTACAGGTGGTTGTGATCAATCCAACATGGGTGCTGAAAACTGAACTCAGATCCTCTGGAAGATCAGAAAGTGCTCTTAACTGCTCAGCCATCTTTCCAGCTGATGTGTTATCATTCTTAGTGGCTTTTGCTCATATCACCATCAGAAAGAGAAAGAGCTAATTATGATGCTTGATTATTGGTAGATAAGGTTTTCTGATGAATGATCCGTGTCTTCAGGAATGCAAGTCACCATGTAAAAAGAGGAAAGATCACCACTGGCCCCTTATATGTATAAATTGCCTAGACGTGTCCTTCAAATTCTGGAAGAGAGTGTTCCAGTGTATTTCACCATCATCCTTTCATGATGGAAGCCATCAGTTTGTCCCACGGTAAGTCTAGCTCATGCGTTATGTGCTTTTCGCACAGATAGAATAGGTGCTGGTGTTCTGATTACTGCCAGGTCAGAGATGCATCTGTGCTTTGAACACTAAGTCACCCAATGACATGTGGGTGCTGCCTGTAGTGTTGTTTGAAAAGGTCGTAGAACTTTCAGGTAGAGCTTTGCTGGAAAAAGTAGCTCAGTATTGGGTGGGTCTTGAGGTTTTTTTTAGCCTAGTCCTATTTCCTGTTCATTCTCTGTTTCCTGACTGCTGATGCAATGTAACCAGCCGGCTTCCTACTCCTGCTGCCATGCCTTCTGTAGAAAGAGATCATCTTGGCCACTCAAGTGAACTGCCCAGATGTGTCTTTCAGTTTCTGGAAGATAAGTGTTCCAGTATATTCTAAGGGTTATATCCTCTTCAACTATAAGCCAAAATAAACTCTTCCTTAAGTTGCTTCTTTTTATTTTTTTTATTTATTTTTATTTATTTTTTTTTTGATTTTCAAGACAGGGTTTCTCCGTAGCTTTTGGTTCCTGTCCTGGAACTAGCTCTTCTAGACCAGGCTGGCCTCGAACTCACAGAGATCTGCCTGCCTCTGCCTCCTGAGTGCTGGGATTAAAGGCATGCGTCACCACCGCCCGGCTTTCTTTTTATTTTTTTTATTTTTTTATTTTTTATTTTTTTTGGTTTTTTTGAGACAGGGTTTCTCTGTAGCTTTGGTGCCTGTCCCGGAACTAGCTCTTTTAGACCAGGCTGGCCTCGAACTCACAGAGATCCGCCTGCCTCTGCCTCCTGAGTACTGGGATTAAAGGCATGCGCCACCACCACCCGGCTTTCTTTTTATTTTTTAAAAGATTTTTTTTCTTTTATTTTTTTACCTGTGTTTTGCCTCCATGTGTGTCTATGGACCACATTTGTGCGTGGTGCCTGTGGATGTCATAAAAGGGCATTAGATCTTCTGAAGCTGGAGATATGGATCGTTGTGAATTACTGTGTAGGTGCTGAACATAGATCCTCTGTAAGAGCAACAAGTGCTCTTAATAACTGAACCATCTTTTCAGCCCCCAAAGTTGTTTCTTGTTGGGTATTTTTTTTTTTTATCATAGCAACAAGAAAAATAATTAATACAGATGACTGAAGTTGGCAAGGGTTGCTGAAGCCTGTTTTATAAGCCAGTTTGCTGATAATGAGTGCCACTTGATTTATCCATGAGTCCCTTCACCCATGTGCAGGTAATAGGCCCTGTTTCTAGGACCTATTGTTTTTTACCTGTAAAATAAGACCGATATACTTGTCATGGGCAATGTGGTTACCATTCCTTTTTTTTCTGAGGATGACTACTCTGGTACTGTGTGGCAGCCCCGTGTGTCTATGAAATGAGATGCAATAAGATGAGTTGTGTGTGTCTGTGTGCGTGTGTGTGTATGTGTGAGAGAGAGAGGGAGAGAGACAGAGACAGAGAGACAGAGAGCTTGAGAGATTGATTTCCTGTGTTGGAATATATGGGAATTTTGAACTAGGATAGGATGACATCCATGTTTGTAAATGTGAGAATTATGGATAACTTTGCTTTCTTTTTTCCTATTAGGTTTATTTTCTAGGGACCCAAGCTACTTTCATCGTGAAAAGACAGAGATGGACAGGATAGTATCCGACTGCCTGACAAGTAGTTACCAGGTGTGACTAAACTATATCCTGCCATTAGACCCATAAGGCTGACACATTTCCATGTAGGCAGAGATTTTTCTCCAGAGTTTCTGGGAGGAAATAAAACCTTATTCAAGGACTGAGTGACTAGTTGTATTTCTTCATGACTATGTTCTCTTAAATTGTAAGCCAGAATAGATCCTTTCTTCCTGAAATTGCTTCATGTCATATATTTTATCATGTTAGTGAGAAAACTAAGCTTTTATACTGGTTTAGGATTACTGTGAATATCATCCCAGTGTTTCAGTAATTTGTGATTAATCTTTACCCATGACACTGCTTATGTATTTTTGATTTTATTGTGTTCTGACAGTTGATAAAGAGGATGAATGTTCCCCTTTCTGAAAGATTTTATTCACCTATCCTCATTTGTCAAGTGTATGTAGTGCATTTAACACATTTAAATAGAAGGAAGTAAATGAGATGGGTGAGGTAATGGGATGTGTCAATAAAGACATAAGGGTGGAGTCTAGGCACAATGGTGTATGTCTTTATCCCTAGCACTGGGTCAGTAAAGGTGAGAAAATAGAGAGTTTAGGGTCAGCCAATCTGGCCAACCTGTCTTTAAAATTAAGATATAAAAGTGAAAATTAATAGTAGTGAGATAGATATAAAGAGTGCCTGGGGCTATTCACTAAACTCTTGCATAGACTGCTGGAGAACTCCCAACTCTTTGTAATTGAGTTTCCCATCTTCAATTTCCTGTGAACTTGGATGGAGATGTTAGTTGGCTAAAATCCAAGTGTGTGTGATTGTAGGAGTTAGTGACCTTTGAGGATGTGGCTATAGACTTCACCCAGGAAGAATGGACTTTATTGGACACAAAACAAAGGAACCTTTACAGAGAGGTGATGCTGGAGAACTACCAGAACCTGGCCACATTAGGTGAGGTTCCCCTCATTCCATAGACTCTTATAGAACAAAATATGTGTATTTTTATAATTACATTTTGTTATTTTATGGTGTGTGTGTGTGTGTGTGTGTGTGTGTGCATAGTCCACGAGTGGAGTTCAGAGGACAGCTTTTGGGAGTCATCTCCTATCATGTGGATTCTAGGGATGGAACTTAGGTTGTCAGAATTGGCACCAAGCACCTTTAGCTGCGAGCTATCATACCTATGAATTTTCTGTTTTTTAGAATAGGTTATGCAGCTCTAAGGACAGTTAAAAATAACAGAAGAATAGAAAAATAACACCTTTAATCCCAGTACTAGGGAGGCAGAGGCAAGAGGTTCTCTGTGTATTTGATTTCAGCCTGGTCTAGATATTGAACTCCAGAACAGCCAGCCAGCGCTACATAGACTCTATCTGAAAAAGAAAACAAAGCAAAAGACAGGAGAGAGAGAGAGAGAGAGAGAGAGAGAGAGAGAGAGAGAGAGAGAGAGAGAGAGGAGAAACAGGCCTCTAACTCTGCCCTATTGTATTTTAACCAATTGTGGTTTTAAAGACAGTCCTAAAATCACCAATATTGTTCTTCTGCTCTACTAAAAAGACCTTTTAAGACTATCTTTGACAACTGAATCAAGAATACTGATCATCTCTGTTTTAATGGTCCCTCCATGTGATTTTGATATACTTAAATATTTAACCACTAGTGTAATCTTTTTCTCTATAATAACAAGAATTGTGTGGATTTGGTGGCACGTGCCTTTTATCCTAGTACTCCAAGAAATCGAGACAGGCATATTTCCTTCTTCTTCTTCTTGTTGTTCTTGTTCTTGTTGTTCTTCTTCTTTCTTCTTCTTCTTCTTCTTCTTCTTCTTCTTCTTCTTCTTCTTCTTCTTCTTCTTCTTCTTCTTCTTCTTCTTCTTCTTCTTCTTCTTTCTCTTTTTTTTTAATTTTTAAAAACAATCTGATTTCCAATTTCCAAAGTGGTTGCACAAGTTTGCATTCCCACCAGCAATGAATGAGTGTACCCCTTTCTCCACAACCTCTCCAGCAAAGGCTATCATTGGTGTTTTTGATTTTAGCCATTCTGACAGGTGTAAGATGGTATCTCAAAGTTGCTTTAATTTGCATTTCCCTGATCGCTAAGGAGGTTGAGCATGACCTTAAGTGTCTTTTGGCCATTTGAAATTCTTCTGTTGAGAATTCTCTGTTCAGTTCAGTGCCCCATTTTTTAATTGGGTTAATTACCAATTTAACGTGTAGTTTCTTGAGTTCTTTATATATTTTGGAGATCAGACCTTTGTCTGTTGCAGGGTTGGTGAAGATCTTCTCCCAGTCAGTGGGTTGCCTTTTTGTCTTAGTGACAGTGTCCTTTGCTTTACAGAAGCTTCTCATTTTCAGGAGGTCCCATTTATTCAATGTTGCCCTTAATGTCTGTGCTGCTGGGGTTATATGTAGGAAGTGGTCTCCTGTGCCCATATGTTGTAGGGTACTTCCCATTTTCTCTTCTATCAGCTTCAGTGTGTTCAGACTGATATTGAGGTCTTTAATCCATTTGGACTTGAGTTTTGTACATGGTGATAGATATGGATCTATTTTTATTCTTCTACAGGTTGACAACCAGTTCTGCCAGCACCATTTGTTAAAGATGCTCTCTTTCTTCCATTGTATACTTTTAGCTCCTTTATCAAAAATGAGGTGTTCATAGGTTTGTGGGTTAAAATCCGGGTCTTCTACTCGGTTCCATTGATCTACTTCTCTGTTTTTATGCCAGTACCAAGGGTGTTTTCAATATTGAAGCTCTGTAATAGAGTTTGAAGTCAGTGATGGTAATGCCTCCAGACGTTCCTTTATTGTATAAGATTGTTTTGGCTATCCTGGGTTTTTTGTTTTTCCATATAAAGTTGATTATTGACCTCTCATGGTCTGTGAAGAATTTTGATGGGATTTTGATGGGGATTGCATTGAATCTATAGATTGCTTTTGGTAGAATTGCCATTTTTACTATGTTGATCCTCCCAATCCAAGAGCAAGGGAGATCCTTCCATTTTCTGGTATCCTCCTCAATTTCTTTCTTCAAAGACTTAAAGTTCTTGTCAAATCGATCTTTCACTTCCTTGGTCGGAGTTACTCCAAGATATTTTATGTTGTTTGTGGCTATCGTGAAAGGTGATGCTTCTCTGATTTCCCTCTCTGCTTCCTTATCCTTAGTGCATAGGAAGGCAACTGATTTTTTTGGAGTTGATCTTGTATCCTGTCACATCACTAAAGGAGTTTATCAGCTGTAGGAGATCTTCTGTACAGTTTTTGGGGTCGCTTATGTATACTATCATATCATCTGCAAATAACGACAGTTTAACTTCTTTTCCAATTCGAATCCCCTTGATCCCCTCATGTTGTCTTATTGCTATTGCTAGAACTTCAAAACTATATTGAAGAGGTGTGGAGAGAGTAGACAGCCTTGTCGTGTTCCTGATTTTAGTGGGATGGCTTTGAGTATCTCTCCATTTAATTTGATGTTAGCTGTCGGCTTGCTGTAAATAGCTTTTATTATATTTAGATATTACCCTTGTATCCCTAATCTCTTCAAGACCTTTATCATAAAGGGATGTTGAATTTTGTCAAATGCTTTTTCAGCATCTAATGAAATGATCGTATGGTTTTTTTTCTTTCAGTTTATTTATATGATGGATTACATTAATAGATTTGCGTATGTTAAACCAGCCCTGTATCTCTGGAATGAAGCCTACTTGATCATAATGGATAATTTTTCTAATGTGTTCTTGGATTCGGTTTGCCAGTATTTTACTGAGAATTTTTGCGTCAATGTTCATGAGTGAGATAGGCCTGTAATTCTCTTTCTTGGTTGGGTCTTTGTATGGTTTTGGTATCAGGGTAACTGTAGCTTCATAAAAGGAATTTGGCAATGACTCTTCTGTTTCTATATTGTGAAATACATTAAGGAGCATAGGTATTAGCTCTTCTTGGAAGTTCTGGTAGAATTCTGCATTGAAACCATCTGGTCCTGGGCTTTTTTTGGAAGGGAGATTTTTGATAACAGTTTCTAATTCTTTGCAACTAACAGGTCTATTTAGATCGTTCACCTGGTCTTGGTTTAACTTTGGTATATGGTACTTATCTAAAAAGATGTCCATTTCTTTTGCATTTTCCAGTTTTGTGGCATACAGGCTTTTGTAGTAAGATCTAGTGATTCTCTGAATTTCTTCTGTGTCTGTAGTTATGTCCCCCTTTTCATTTCTGATCTTATTAATTTGCGTGTTCTCTCTCTACCGTTTGATTAGTTTGGATAGGGGTTTGTTGATCTTGTTGATTTTTCTCCAAGAACCAACTTTTTGTTTCATTGATTCTTTGAATTGTTTTCTGTGTTTCTATATTGTTGATTTTAGTCCTCAGTTTGATTATTTCCATTCTTCTACTCCTCCTAGGTGAGTCTGCTTCTTTTTTTTTCTAGAGCTTTCAGGTGTGCTGTTAAGTCTCCAATGTGTGCTTTCTCCGTTTTCTTTAAGTGGGCACTTAGTGCTATGAACTTTCCTCTTAGCATTGCTTTCATAGTGTCCCATAGGTTTGAGTATGTTGTCTCTTTATTTTCATTAAATTCAAGGAAGACTTTAATTTCTTTCTTAATTTCTTCCTTGACCCAGGTGTGGTTCAGCAGTTGACTGTTCAGTTTCCATGTGTTTGTCAGCTTTCTGGGGGTAGCCTCATTGTTTAATTCTAACTTTAATCCATGGTGATCCGATAAAACACATGTGGTCACTAAAAATTTTTGTATCTGTGGATGTTTGCTTTGTTACCGAGTATGTGGTCAATTTTCGAGAAGGTTCCATGAGCTGCAGAGAAGAGCTATATTCTTTCTTATTTGGGTGGAATGTCCTATAGATGTCTGTTAAGTCCATTTGATTCATTACCTCCATTAATTCTGTTATTTCTCTGTTAGGTTTCTGTCTGATTGACCTGTCCCTTGGTGAGGGAGGTGTGTTGAAGTCTCCTAATATTAGTGTGTGAGGTTTGATGTCTGCCTTGAGTTCTAGTAATGTTTCTTTTACATAAGTGGGTGCTTTTATATTAGGGGCATATATATTCAGGATTGAGATTTCATCTTGATAAATTGTTCCTGTTATGAGTATAAAATGACCATCTCTATCTCTTCTGATTGATTTTAGTTTGAAGTCAGATTTGTTAGAAATTAGTATGGCCACACCCGCTTGTTTCTTAGGTCCATTTGCTTGAAAAACATTTTCCCAACCCTTTACTCTGAGTAGATGTCTATCTTTGTGGTTGAGATGTGTTTCTTGTAAACAGCAGAATGTTGGATCCTGTTTTCGTATCCAATCTCTTAGCCTGTGCCTTTTTATATGTGAATTGAGTCCATTGATATTAAGTGATAATAATGATCAGTGGTTGTGTACTCCGGTTATTCTTTTGTTTTTGGTAATAGAGTTTGTGTGTTTCCCTTCTTTGATTTGTGCTGGTAAAGGGTCACTAGTTGTCTGAGTTATTATAGGCAGTGTTGGCAATGTTGGATTCATTGGGTTGTGATTTTCCTTCTATTACTTTCTGTAAGGCTGGATTTGTGGCTACGTATTGTTTAAATTTGTTCTTATCTTGGAATATTTTGGTTTCTTCATTGATAGTGAACGATAGCTTGGCTGGGTATAGTAGTCTGGGCTTGCATCCATGGTCTCTTAGTTTCTGCAGTACCTCTATCCAGGACCTTCTGGCTTTCATGGTTTCCATAGAGAAGTCCGGTGTAAGTCTGGTAGGTTTACTTTTATAAGTAACTTGATCTTTTTCCTTTGCAGCTCTTAATATTCTTTCTTTATTCTGTATGTTTTGTGTTTTGATTATTATATGGCGAGGGGATTTTTTTTTTGATCCAGTCTATTTGGTGTTCTGTATGCTTCTTGAATATTCATAGGAATATCTTTCTTTATGTTGGGAAAGTTTTCTTCCATAATTTTGTTAAATAAATTTTCTGGGCCTTTGAGCTGTAATTCTTCTTCTTCTCTCCCTATTATTCTTAGGTCTGGTCTTTTTATGGTGTCCCATATTTCCTGAATATTTTGTGATGAGAATTTGTTGGATTTGCTGTTTTCTTTGATGAGTGCGTTTATTTTCTCATTGGTGTCTTCAGAGTCTGACATTCTTTCTTCTATCTCTTGTATTCTATTAGTTATGCTTGTTTCTATAGTCTCTGTTGCCCTAGATTTTCCATATCCAGTCGGCCCTCGGTTTGTGTTTTCTTCCTTGTCTCCATTTCAGTTTTCAATTCTTGAACTGTTTCCATTACCTGTTTGATTGTTTTTTCTTGGTTTCTCAGGGTATCATTTACGTATTTATTCATTTCTTCAAATTTTTTGTTATACTTCTTATCCATTTCTATAAGGGCATTTTTTACATGCTGTTTAAGGGACTCTATCACTTTCATAATGTCAATTTTTTCCCCTTCTTCTGGATTAGGG
Source organism: Chionomys nivalis (assembly GCF_950005125.1). NCBI lineage: Eukaryota > Metazoa > Chordata > Mammalia > Rodentia > Cricetidae > Chionomys > Chionomys nivalis. The sequence continues at coordinate 19,847,287 of NC_080089.1, read as the reverse complement.
TGTTCAAGACCTGGTGTTTTCATGTTGTTTTTCAGGTTGGTGGAGGAATTCTTGCCTTGGCACCTGCCCATCTCTTCCTTCAAATGCTATCCTATGGATGTTATGCAACAGGATCAGGTTCCCTTGGTGGCCAGGAACCTCGTTAACAAAGGGCCTACCTTGCTGCAGACAGGCTATTGAAGCAAAGCAATTCCCGCCGGCCCCTTTGCCTTCAGCATCCTGTCCCAGCGCCCAAACAGGCTAAGCTGGCAGATCCCATGGCCCCCCAGAAGGGAGGAAGAAGGGAGGAGGTTCCTGGGTGCAAACTGGGATGGGTTAGGGAGAGAGAGGCCCCAGCAGAGGGGAGCAGCCCCTGCTGAAAGACCAGGGAGTGAAGAGGGTCGAGGAGTGTCCTTGCTCTGTTTCTGGGCTCCTGCCGCAGGTCAAGAGCACACTCACCAACCACTCTGATGGGTCCCCCAGCACAGGATCCGGTTCCTTTGGTGGCCAGGAACCCTGCTAAGATAGGGCCTATCTTGCTGCAGACAGGCTATTGAAGCAAAGTACTTCCTGCTGGCCCCTTTGCCCTCAGCACCCGTCCCTGTTTAGTGTTTTTTTTTTTTTAAATTTCCACCTCCTCCCCTCCTCCCACTTCCCTCCCCTCCCCCCACTCCCCTTTCCCCTCCCTCTCCAGTCCAAGGAGCAGTCAGGGTTCCCTATCCTATGGGAAGTTCAAGGTCCTCCCCACTCCTCCCAGGTCCAGGAAGGTGAATATCCAAACAGACTGACAGGCATATTTCTATAAGTTCACAGCTAATCTGGTCCTCAAAGTTTTAGGCCAATTAGAGCGACACAGTGAAGAAACCTGTCTCAAATTTTTCTTTCACTTTCTTTTCAATTTGGTTAATATTAGTGCTTAAAAATGTCTACAGTTATTCTTTGTCACAGTGCACATCTAAAAGTCAATACACAATTTGTGGGAGTCAGTTCTTTCCTTCTACCATGTCCTAGACAAGTAAATCAGGTAGTCATACTTAGTGTCCAACATTTTTACCTGGGGAACTTGTCCCACTGGTTCAATATTAGTGTTTCTGTCTTATCCTTGTAACCATCACTTTAGGCTTTAAGGGGTGTGTACACAGTGGGGTCTTTAGCAGCATTTCATTGTTGTTATTGGAACCGTTGTTTCTAAGTCATGGAAAGGTATATCCTTTCTTGCTTGATCTGCTTTCATGAATGTGTCTTTCTTTTCGTATAGGATGTCAGCTCATCAAACCCATCTCAAGCTCTTGTTTGGAGACAGAAGAGTTTGGAGTAATCGACAGAGGAGTTCACCAAGGTAAATGGGAGTTCAGTCCACTTGGAATACAGTAGCAACACCCCACCCCACCCCAATTCTGTGGATGGCGTGGTAAGCTAAGCAAGTGCTCTACCAACAAGTGAAAGCTTCAATCAGGAGGCTGAGGCTATTGGACTTGAGAGTTTTAGGAGATCTTTATATCTCTAAACTCTATTACTTCCATCTCTGTAGACTTTTTTACAATCTCAATAGTCCAGATCTTTCCTTCTTTTCTCCCTGTTTACCAGTGCATTTAAATTTCAGAGTAAGTAAATTACTCATTTTTAAATTTCAACTGCCTATTTTCTTTGTATTTTATGTTTATATTATTATCACTATCATCATTATTATTGACTACTGGATTCAGGGCCTCTTTTAAAAATATTTATTATTGTTGTTTTAATTTTTTTTTTTTTGAGATAAAGTTTGGAGACTATCCTGGAGCTCACTCTGTGAGCTTGAACTCACAGAGAACCACCTGCCACTGCTTCTCAAGTGCTGGGATTAAAAGTGTGTGCCACCATTGCCCAGCTGTTGTTTTTGTTATGTGTATGACTATGGGCCTGTGCCATAAGCATACATATGCCTGTGGTGGCCAGAAGAAGGTATTAGGTCTCCTGGAATGGAGTCACAAGTAATTGTGAACTGTCTGATATGGTTGCTGGGGACTGAATCTGAGTGTTTTATTTATTTATTTTTGAATAAGAACAGCAAGTGTTCGTAGCCTCTGAGCCATCTCTCTGGCCTTTCGGAGCCCTTTTATTCTGACATGGACCTGAATCCCAGCCTGTAAAACATTAGACCTAGCCAAATTGCTAACATTTAACATAACTTTGTTTTTAACTTGCTTAATATAAAAACAAATTGATATGAGTTGTATAACTGTTAATGTTTCTTTTTCACTGTGGATGCACTTACATGTTTTTTGTTGTTGTTTAACTTCAGAATGGGCTATGCGACTTAACACCAGAGGGACAACGTTTCAGTTAAAAATGTCAAATGAGACACAGCTGGTAAGAGTCACAAGAGCTAGTCCATGTTTTCGTCATTGAGATATGCTAGGTATTTCATGTAAATTTCATCAAAATCCTTCAAAAGAAAGAAGTATTAGAGAGAAATAGCCTATATTCATAGAGTCTAGAAGGATGTTCTAATCCTAGTTTGAAACTTGAGTTCCCATAAACACATATTCCTACTTATAGATATTGGACTTTTAAAACAATTTTATGAAAACACAGGAAACCTTTCAGAATTAGAATAGATGGCATAAGATCCTTGCAATAGGATTTTTAAATTTACATTAAGTCATATACATGTAATTATGGGAAACATTATCATCATCATCATCATGTTCTTATCTTAGATGAGTAAGATATACTAATAAATTTGAAAAAGTTTTAGTATCTTATTTCCTTTTAATCAACAGTCAAATAGCTATGATGGAAAGGAGCTCTGTGACTTTAAGCCACCTGGAGAAATCATCAAAGAGCCTTCATGTAGTCCGGCACACATAGGTATTGAAAACAGAGGAAACATTTATGATTGTGTTCAGCATGGACAAGCCTTTCCTGTGCACCCTGACGAAGCCTCTTCTGCAGACAAAGGTCCTGAGTTAAGCCAGTGTGGAAAAGACACCAGTCTGGCTGCAAGTGCTGCTTACCAAACAACATGTAAACCAGCCAAAGTCCTCAAATCTAGTGAATTTCAGCAAGCCCTTAAGACATGTGAAGGCAGACTCTTTAAATGGGCACAGTGTGGTGATGCTTTTAACCCACCTATGAGCCATGCTGGGAATGGGCAAACATGCACTGGAAAAAAACCCTATGAATGTAAGGAATGTGGGAAAAGTTTTAAATATTCTGCCAACCTTAATATTCATAGGCGTACCCACACTGGTGAAAAACCTTATGAATGTAAGGAGTGTGGAAAAACCTTTTCTAGGTGTTACCCACTAACTCAGCACTTAAAAACTCACACTGAAGAGAAACCCTTTGAATGTAAGGTTTGTGGAAAATGCTTTAGAAATGCCTCATGCCTTAATGATCACTTTCGGGTTCACACTGGAATAAAGCCCTATAAATGTAAGGACTGTGGCAAAGCCTTCACGGGGCGCTCTGGTCTTAGTAAACATTTACCAACACACACTGGAGAGAAGCCTTATGAGTGTAAGGAATGTGGGAAAGCCTTCACGTCAACCTCAGGCCTTATTAAACATATGAAAAGTCACATGGGGGAGAGACCCTTTGAGTGTGACCACTGCGGCAAAGCTTTTGCTTCTTCCTCAACCCTTATTACACATTTGAGAACACACACTGGAGAGAAGCCCTTTGAGTGTAAAGTTTGTGGGAAAGCGTTTACATGTTCTTCTTACCTTCATATTCACATGCGGACTCACACTGGAGAGAAGCCCTATGTATGTAAAGAATGTGGCAGAGCCTTCACTGAGCGCACAAGCCTTACTAAGCATTTACGAACACACACTGGAGAAAATCCCTTTGAGTGCAATGTGTGTGGAAAAGCATTTGCATGTTCTTCCTACCTTCATAATCACATGCGAACTCATACTGGAGAGAAACCTTACATGTGTAAGGAATGTGGGAAAGCCTTCGCTGTTTCTTCACATCTAAGTAAACATGTAAGGATCCACACAGGAGAGAAACCCCATAAGTGTGAGGAATGTGGGAAAGCTTTCACTGTGCGTTCTGGTCTCACAAAACATATACGAACTCACACTGGGGAGAAGCCCTATAACTGTAAAGAATGTGGGAAAGCCTTTACTACATCTTCAGGCCTCCTCGAACATATAAGAAGTCACACAGGAGAGAAACCGTATGAATGTGACCAGTGTGGGAAGGCCTTTGCTTCTTCCTCCTATCTTATTGCACACCTGAGAATTCATACTGGAGAGAAGCCCTTTGAGTGTAATGTGTGTGGGAAAGCGTTTACATGTTCCTCCTACCTTCACATTCACATGCGAACGCACACTGGAGAGAAGCCCTATGGATGTAAGGAGTGTGGGAAAGCTTTTGCTGTTTACTCACATCTCAGTAAACATGTACGAGTTCACAGTGGAGAGAAGGCCTATAAATGTAAAGGTTACGGAATAGCTTTCAGTAGTTCTCATCTTACAGAACACATGGAAACCCTAGAGATAAATTCTTTGATTGGAAGGAATGGAGAGACTGCTTTAGAAAGTTCTGTTACTTTAGGAGTACATTCAAATTCACAGTGGAAAGAAAGTTTATCAGTATAAGCCATTTGTAAAGTGATTATTTATATAATATTTGACTTCAAAGATATGAAACAATTGAAGTTGCATAGATGCCTTGTGAACTGAAAAGAGTGGGAAGTCATCAGAATGCTCAAAATCCAGTTCACATGAGCCCACTTTGAAGCTAGCTATACAATGTCAGAAAGATGGAAAGCCTTCACTGTGTCATGGATTTTTTTTTTTATAAGTCTGGTAGAGAAACTCTTGATACAATGTGGAAAATTGTATTTCTGCTCAGTGCTTTGATTACCTACAGTACTACAGTGGAGGACTTTGGGAAAGTAAGAAATGTTAGAAAGTAATTATTTACATTAGTTATCAACATTCAGTAAGCGTGAAAATTGCTTCTATGTCTTAAGACCTTGTATACTAGCAGAAACTTGGCTTTCTTGATAGTTTTATAAATTTGTTTTGACCATTTTTTGCATTTTCAATACTTGAGATATTTTAATATTTTCACTTAATGACTTCCCAGTGTTAATATTGATTCAAGATGTACAAAATTCTGTGGAATATATGTATATAAAGCAATTATCAGGATAATTAAAATGTGATGTAGTAATTTTGGTATTATGAAGCACTTTTTACTGCCTTAGAAAATCCAGGTGGTTCTGGTCATCATATTGTGTTTAAATACAAATAAAAGTGGTTCAAAGAAAAAAAAAAAGAAAATCCAGGTGGAGAACATTGTTAATTATATTCATCAGCTGCACTCTTAAGTTACCTTTCTTGTAACTGAAAGTATATAACCTTTAACAATAACTCATAAACATTAACTCTTAGCTCTTGATAACCACAACTACAATTTTCTTCTGTTTGACTATATCCCCTTCTTTTAAAGACAGGATCTCACTATGTAGTTCTGACTGTCCTGGAATTCACTATGTGAACCAGCCTGGCCTTGAACTCACAGAGATCGTCTGCCTCTCAAGTGCTAGGTTTAAATGCATACACCACCTCACCCAGCTACACTCCGTATTTGAATATGATAATGTATTTTTAATTTTTGTGCCTGGTTTATTTTCATAACAAAATGTCTTTAGTTTTATCCCTGTTATCTTGCATGAAAGAATTTTTTAAAAAGAGGGTAGACAGTCTACTTTTTATGCACACTCAAAATTTTTGTATGTATGTATATATGTGATGTGTTTGTATGCATCTGTTTTTATGAATGTAGGCTCTACAATGTACATGTAGAGGTCAGGAAAACTTTGGATTTCATGCTAGACTTCCACCTTAAGACAGAGTCAATTTCTCATCTCCCCAGCCCCTATGAAAGTTTCTTTACACAAAGGAACATTTAGGTCATTTCCATACTGTATTGTTGGAAACAAATTGAACTGCTACACTGAACATAGATTACAGATATCTCTGTAAGCATTTCTTGAGTGTATGCCCATAATTAGTTTGTTGGATTATTTAGTTGGTGTATATATAGTTTTATGAGGAGCTTCAATACCGTTTTCCAGATAGCTCTACTAGTTTTTATTCTATTCAAAATGATAATTTATGTAAACATTTTTTTAACATTTTTATCTTTATTATTTAGATGCCTTTTATTTCTCTTACTCAATTGGCTCAACTTACAGAATTATGATGGATATAAGTTCCAAGCAGGGATACTGTTGTTCTTGATTTTAAAGGAAAAGCTCTGGAGTTTTCACTGAGTGTGTTGACTGCCACTGACTTTTCATACATATATAGTCACTGATAAATTTGTGTACATCCTCTATATATTAAATTTGTTGAGAGTATTATGAAAGAGTATTGACTTTTTAAGTGCTGTTTATTTTGTAATTTTCTCTATTGTGATTTATTTATTCTATTATGTGATGTGTGACACTTGATTATTGCATATAATAAATAAATGTTGCATTATAGGTGTGAATCAAAACCACAGTGTATGATCCTTGTATATTGGTGCTTTAAATGGAATGATTAAATTCATCTGTCAAAAGACAGACTTAGACTGAAAGATGACTTACTAGTTAAAGGCACTTAGCATCAAGCCTGACAATTTAAGTTTGATTCCCATAAAACACAGAACTGACTCCTGTGGGTTATCCTCTGTCCTCTACATTTGTGACACATGAGCACAAATACAAAATAAATAAATGTGAAAATAAAAGGCATAAGCCCCCACAAACCTGCAAGCAGGTGAGATACCTGCCATCAGGCTGCACCCCCATCACTGCTGCCCACCGGAGGTTTGTCTCACCAAGATCCACTCTGCTGCCCAACCCCAAGAACCCGAACACACTCCTTGTAGCCAACCCTTCCCTGCAACCCAGCAAACTACAGAAGCACAGGCGCAAACCACACCAGTTGGAAAAACAGCAGACTACATAGACATAGGTGCAAACCACACCAGTTGGAAGAGCCAGCACAGGCAAAACGCGCATCAATTGGAAATAAAGATGTGTAAACACCGGTGTAAGAATACATTCAACACAGTTGTATGGCTGGGGCAGACCGAGGCACCAGGATTTATCTCTACTGCATGTACTGGCTTTTGGGGATTCTATTCTCTTTGGATGTTTCCTTGCTCAGCCTAGATGTAGGAAGGGCCTTGGACCATCCACAAAGCAATGTGCCTTACTGTCTCTTAGGATTAGGTGGGGGTGGGGTGGGAGGGTGTGTGGAGGGGATGGGAGGAGGAGAGGGAGTGGGAATTTGGATTGGTATTTTTTTTATTCTTTTTTACTTAAAATTTCCAACTGCTCCCCGTTTCCCATTTCCCTCCCCCTCCTCCCACATATTGCCCCCTCCCCCCGCTCCCCTCCCCCTATCCCCACTCCACTTCTCCTCCCCCTAGTCCACTCCCCCTCCCTCTCGATACTGAAGAGCAGTACAAATTCCCTGCTCTACAGGAAGACCAAGGTCCTCCCACTTCTATCTAGGTCCAGGAAGGTGAGCATCCAAACAGGCTACGCTCCCACAAAGCCAGTTCATGTATTAGGATCGAAACCTAGTGCCATTGTCCTTGGCTTCTCATCAGCCTTCATTGTCCGCCTTGTTCAGAGAGTCCAGTTTCAACCCATGCTTATTCAGTCCCAGTCCAGCTGGCCTTGGAGAGCTCCCAATAGATCAGTTCCACTGTCACAGTGGGTGGGTGCACGCCTCGTGGTCCTGATTTCCTTGCTCATGTTCTCCCTCCTTCTGCTCCTCATTTGGACCTTAAGAGCTCAGACGGTTGATCCAAATTGGGTCTCTGTCTCTCTCTCGATCCATCGCCAGATGAAAGTTCCTGTGCCATTCTCCTTGGCCTCTCGTCAGCTCTCATTGTCCAACACATTCAGAGAGTCCGGTTTTATCCCATGTTTTTTTCAGTAGCAGTCCAGCTGGCCTTGGTGAGCTCCCAATAGATCGGCCCCCCTGTCTCAGTGGTTGGGTGCACCCCTCATGGTCCTGTCTTCCTTGTTCATGTTCTCTCTCCTTCTGCTCCTCATTATAACCTTGGGAGCTCAGTCCGGTGCTCCAGTGTGGGTCTCTGTCTCTATCTCCATCCATTGCTAGATGAAGGTTCTATGGCGATATGCAAGATATTCATCAGTATGATTATAGGATAGGTTCATTTCAGGTTCCCTATCCTCAGGTGCCCCAATGAAAAGGCAGCCTACTGACTGGGAGAAGATCTTCACCAACCCCGCTACAGACAAAGGTCTGATCTCCAAAATATATAAAGAACTCAAGAAACTAGACTTTAAAAGGATAATTAACCCAATTAAAAAATGGGGCACTGAACTGAACAGAGAATTCTCATCAGAAGAAGTTAAAATGGCCAAAAGATACTTAAGGTCATGCTCAACCTCCTTAGCGATCAGAGAAATGCAAATCAAAACAACTTTGAGATATCATCTTACACCTGTCAGAATGGCTAAAATCAAAAACACCAAGGATAGCCTTTGCTGGAGAGGTTGTGGAGAAAGGGGTACCCTCATCCATTGCTGGTGGGACTGCAAACTTGTGCAACCACTTTGGAAATCAGTGTGGCGGTTTCTCAGAAAAATTGGGATCAACCTACCCCTGGACCCAGCAATAGCACTCTTGGGAATATACCCAAGAGATGCCCTAGCATATGACAAAAGCATTTGTCCAACTATGTTCATAGCAGCATTATTTGTAATAGCCAGAACCTGGAAGCAATCTAGATACCCTTCAATAGAAGAATGGATGAAGAAAGTGTGGAATATATATACATTAGAGTACTACTCTGCGGTAAAAAACAATGACTTCTCGAATTTTGCATGCAAATGGAGGGAAATAGAAAATACGATCCTGAGTGAGGTAACCCAGACCCAAAAAGAAGATCATGGGATGTACTCACTCATAATTGGTTTCTAGCCATGGATAGGGGCCACTGAGTCTATAATTTGTGATCCTAAAGAAGCTAAACAAGAGGGTAAACCCAAGGAAAAACATATAGATATCCTCCCAGCTATGGGAAATAGACAAGATTGATGGGCAAAAAATGGGAATCTTGGGGGGTGGGGTGGGATGGGGATGAGGGGAGATGGGGAGAGAAAAGTGTGAAGGAGAGGATGAGGGGAACTGGGGGAATCGTGGTGATTGGGGGTAAAGGAAGGTTGGATGGGGGAGCAGGGAAACTCATACCTTAGTTAAGGGAGCCACCTAAGGGTTGGCAAGAGACTTGAACCTGGAATGGCTACCAGAAGCCCAGGGCAATGTCCCCAGTTAGTTCATTGGGATTGGTATTTTTTTTAAATCTAATAAAATACATTCAACCAAAAGAGCAAGCAATATAATATCACCAGAACTCAACGATCCTACAACAGCAAAACCTGAACATTCTGATGCTGCTGAAACACAAGAAAACAAACTTACAATTATTTTTTGAAGATGATAGAGGCTCTTAAAGAGGAAATGAAAAAAATTCCCTTAAAGAAGTTGAGAAAAAAAGCAAAAATGAAAGAAATCAATAAATTTCTTAAAGCAAAGAAAGCCTATGAAAAAACAAACAGGTGTCAAGTCTCTTGCCAACCCTAAGATGGCTCCCTTAGTTAGGATATATATTTTGCTGCTCCTGTATCCACCCTTCCTATATCCCAACCATCCCATTCCCCCAAGCTCCTCCCAACCTCCCCTACTCACGTTTCTCACCCCATTTCCCCTTAGCTCCATGCCACCTCACCCGCAAGTTCCCAGTTTTTGCCCAGCAATCTTGTCTACTTCCCCTATCCAGGCAGATGACTATACGTTTTTCTTTGGGTTCACTTTCTTAGTTAGCTTCTCTAGGATCACAAATTATATGCTCAGTGTCCTTTATTTATGGCTAGAAACCAATTATGAGTGAGTACATCCCATGTTCCTCTGTTTGGGTCTGGGATACCTCATTCAGGATAGTGTTTTCTATTTCCATCCATTTGCATGCAAAATTTGAGAAGTCATTGTTTTTTACCGCTGAGTAGTACTCTAATATGTATATATTCCACACTTTCTTCATCCATTCTTCCATTGAAGGACATCTAGGTTGTTTCCAGGTTCTGGCTCGCAGGTGTCCAGGGAGATGTCCCCAGTTGGTACCTTGGGCAACTGAGGAGAGGGAACCTGAAATGACCCTATCCTATACTGATGAATATCTTGCATATCACCTTAGAACCTTCATCTGGTGATGGATCAAGATAGACAGAGACCCAATTTGGAGCAACAGACTGAGCTCTTAAGGTCCAAATGAGGAGCAGAAGGAGGGAGAACATGAGCAAGGAAGTCAGGACCACGAAGGGTGCACCCACCCACTGTGACAGTGGAACTGATCTATTGGGAGCCCACCAAGGCCAGCTGGACTGGGACTGAATAAGCATGGGTTGAAACCGGACTCTCTGAACATGGTGGACAATGAAGGCTGATGAGAAGCCAAGGACAATGGCACTAGGTTTCGATCCTAATACATGAACTGGCTTTGTGGGAGCTTAGCCTGTTTGGATGCTCACCTTCCTGGACCTAGATAGAAGTGGGAGGACCTTGGTCTTCCCGCAGGGCAGGGAATTTGTACTGCTCTTCAGTATCAAGAGGGAGGGGGAATGGAGTGGGGGAGGAGAAGAGGAGTGGGGATAGGGGGAGGGGAGTGGGGGAGGGGGCAATATGTGGGAGGAGGGGGAGGGAAATGGGAAACGGGGAGGAGGCGGAAATTTTAATTAAAAAAGAATAAAAAATAATTAAAAAAGAACATATAAAACAAAAAACAAACAGGTGAAGGAAAACAGTTCAAGACTTGAAAACTGAAGTAGAAACAATAAAACACAAATTGAAGGAATTCTGGAAGTGGAAAATCTGGGAAAGTGAACAGGAACTACAGATATAAGCATCACCAACAGAACACAGGAAGAAATGGAAAAGAGAATCTTAGGTATTGAAGATAGGATAGAGAAAGTAGATTAATCAGTCAAAGAAAATGTTAAATCCAATAAATTTCCAACACAAAACATCCAGGAAATGTGGGACATCATGAAAAGACCAAACTTAAGAATAATAGGGATTGAAGGGGAGGAATCCCAGCTCAAAGGCATAAAACCACATTCAACAAAATTATAGAAGAAAACTTTCCCAACCTAAAGAAGGACATGCCTATTAAGGTACAAGAAGCTTACAGAACACCAAATAGGTTGGACCAAAAAAAAAAAAAAGTCCCATTGCCACATAATAGTCAAAACATAAAGAATAAATAATTTTAAGAGTTACAAAGAAAAAAGGCCAAGTAACATATAAAGTCAGACCTATCAGAATTATACCTGACTTCTCAGTGGAGACTCTAAAAGCCAGAAGATCCTAGACAGGTGTTTTACAGATACCAAGTGACCATGGATACCAACCCAGCAAAATTTTCAATCAACACAGACATCGAAAACAAAATATTTCATGACAAAAGCAGATTTAAATAATACCTATCCATAAATCCAGCACTACAGAAAGAACTAGATGGAAAACCCCAACCCAAGTTACATCTATGAAAACACAGATAATAGCTTTCTCACAACAGCAAAACCCGAAGAGAAACCATCACCACCACCAAAACCAAAAAATAACAGGAAGTAACCATCATTGGTCAATAATATCTCTCATAATTATCAATGGACTCAATTCACCAATAAACAGACACAGTCTAATAGAAGAACCAACTGTTTGCTTCATTGATTCTTTGTATTGTTGACTGTTTCAATTTTATTGCCAAATTCTTTTTATGAGGCCACAATACCCTGATACAAAAACCAAAGATGCAACAAAGAAAGAAATTACAGACCATTCTCCCTCATGAACATTGATGTAAAAATACTCAATAAAATACTGGCACACCAAGTTCAAAAACATCAAAATCATCATCCACCATGATCAAGTAGCCTTCATCCCAGAGATGCAAGGATGGTTAAACATACAAAAATGTGTCAATGTGAAACCACCATATAAGCAAACTGAACAAAAAAAAAAAAGCCACATTAGATACTGATAAAGTCTTTGACAAAATCCAACACCCCCTTCATGATAAAGGTTCTGTGGACAACAGGGATACAAGGAACTTACCTAAACATAATAAAGATAATATACAGCAAGTCAACAGCCAATATCAAACTAAGAGGAGAGAAACTCAAAGTTATTCTACTAAAATAAGACAAGGTTGTCCACTCTCTCCATATCTATTTAATATAGTATTTGAGGTTCTAGCTAGAGTTCTAATACAATAAAAGGAGATCAAGGGGATACAAATTTGAAAAGAAGAAGTCAATCTTTCACTATTTGCAGATGATATGATAGTATATATGTAATCTCAAGAATTCTACCAGGGAACTCATACAGTTTATAAACACCTTCATTAATGAGGCTGGATACAAGATTAACTCAGAAAAATCAGTAACCCTCCTATATACAAATGATAAATGGGCCGAGAAAGAAGTCATAGAAACAACACCCTTTACAATAGCCAGGAACAATATAAAATATCTTGGGGCAGAAGTGAAAGACCTATGTGACAAGAATTTTAAGTCTTTGAAGAAAGAAATTGGAAAAGAGATCAGAAAATGGAAAGATCTCCCATGACCATGGAAAGGTAGGATTAGCATAGTAAAAATGGCAATCTTACCCAAAGCTATCTATGGATTCAATTCAGTCCCTATAAAAATCCCTGTCATGGACCAGCCTCGACAAAAATACCTCTTACTAGAGAAGGGGCATGGGGATTTAGAAATATTTGTAAAGGATATGAAGATGTGTGTGAAAATAATAAAACAGAAAAACAGAATAGTACTGGGAGGGAGTTCCATTGAATACTGAAATTGTCTGTGTTTAATTTCCAATCGCTTAAAATATCACTAACCCCCAAAGTAGGAGGTAGAAAAAAACTGCATTAACATGATACAAGGAAGTGAACAGACCAGTTAAAAGTCATGGGCTATATCCATAGTTAAACATTCTGTTGCTAAAATAAAAGAAGTCATGCTTATGCCCTAGACCAAAACATTCTGTAGGCAAACCACTTCTGGGGTGTAATCCACTGTTATGTCCTTAAAGGAACTGAAACCTTTGTTGTATCCTAAGACTTTTGTTTGAGGTAGAGACACATCTGCTTCTCTATTCATGAAATACAAGGTCTGAAGATATTGAAGAGGTTGGCTATATGGTATATAGTAGGGGTAACTGAGCCATGTGGCAGAATATAGAATAATAAAAGCAGGTTTATTTAAGTTATAAGAATTAGTGGGACAAACCTAACCTAATGGCCAAGCTTTCATAATTAGTAAGAAGTTGCTGTGTTGATATTTGGGGGCTGGTGATCTAAAAAACTTTCAGCAAGAAAGCTTGCTACATATGACACCCAGTGTCTGACCTGAGAAAACTAAAAAAATTTCAAACATGCAACTTCCTGGAAACTGTGTTCTCTTAGACTCAGTTTCGTACAGAGATATGGCTCTTTTAAGAGGTCCTGATGTGCAGCTGAGTACTTGAGCTGCTGGTACTAGGTACAAACTCCTGATTCAGGTGGACAAAAAATATTCCCAGAGCTGGGGTGGGTAAATGTGGCTCCAGGGAAGGCATCCACAGTCATGAGGCTAGGTTCTCACAGAACTGAGTGGGGGCAAAGTCAGTTACCAGCAAACCATCTGCTAAGCAGAGTTATACTCAGTGGTAGACTAGTAGTTTAAGATTTGGCTCATATGCTCAGAGGAGGCTGGAGAAAATCAGGTACAGACCGAGAAAAACCTCTAAACAGATAGAATATGCTTCAAAATGTGCTTAGATGCTGAAGAAAGAAAAGAAAATGGGTATAGACAGTCATAGAAAAATACTTTAAATAATAATTTAATAATAATAAAGTTTAATAAATAATAGTTTAAAATGAATAAAGTCTTTAAAGAGAAAATAAAGTAATATTTTAAAAAGGCCACATAAATATGGGAAATACACAGGATTTCTGGATCCTATATGGTATTTTGTTGATTTTAAGTTTTTTATATGCTAATGAACAAAAGCTGCTGAGAGACACTGGATTATGGAAACTGCTAAATTAAGTCATCTTATATATTTTAAGAATGTCTTAATTTCAGAATGGAAGTCAAAATATATGTTGTGTTAGGGGGAGAGGTTTTCCTTTTGTTTCCACAAGAAACAAAAAACTATGAGGTTCTTCAAAATTAATAAAGACCAGCTTTGATCAGGGAGACTTCTTGAAAATCTTGTCTACAGACTTTAAGAAGAAAAAAACAAGAAAAATTACAAGACAGGTGATGATCTCTCCACATGGAAATAGTTCGGAGACTGAATGAGACATGATAAATCTTGCTGGCTACAGAGTCCCCATGACAGTTTGGTTATACAGACTAAATGGATTTATAAAGTTGACAGATGTTTTTTACCTGCCCTAACACAGAACACAAATCATCTTTAGCTGACTTATTCACACCGCACATTCCATACTTGTGTTAATGCAGACATGTATGTTGGCTTTAAACATTTTTATGTTTTCAAAACAAAAGGACAAAACATGAATAAAGACAAGTAGCCCAAGTGATCTAGCCTCTAGGAATGCCTGTATCATAATTTCCTCAAAATTCTGTGTCCAGAACAACTTCAAAACTGATGACTGAGATGGTCCAAATTATAGTTAGCTCTCCCAAGATTTGATCATTACCCTAATTTTCTCAGGGTCCCTTAAAGATGTCATCATCCCTGACAACAGGAAGGAGTCAAGAGAATATGATACCCATATTCCCAAGAGGTGGGATGGGTGGTTTTGGTCATTCAGTGGGTTATGGATGTTTGTCATTGTTTAGTGGAGGACACACTAGTCACCAGAACACTTGGCCATTTATGCTAGAGGACCAGGCAGGGAAGAGAAACCAAGGAACAAAACATTCATCTAACAAAGTCAAATGCAGGAATCAACCCCTGGAACTAAACTATCCCAAATCTGGATGACTAAATGCCAGTGTAAGAACACTATCAATAACAGAAAAGACAATGTGGCATCACCAGAGCCCAGCAATCTACAACAAGACCTGAACCATCCAACACAGCTGAAGCAGAAAAAAATGACATTAAAATTACTTTATGAAGATGCTAGAGGTCCTGAAAGAGGATGTGAATAAATCACTTAAAGAAATTGAGAAAAAGACGTACTAAAAATTGGAAGAGATCATTAAATCTCTCAAAGAAAAACAAGGAACAACATACAAGCAAACAGATAAAGGAAATTGTTAAAGACCTGAAAATGGGAATAGAAACAATAAAGAAATATAAATGGAGGGAATCCTGGAAATAGAAAACCTAGGGAAGCGAGCAGGAACTACAGATACAAGCATCACCAACAGAATATGAGAGATGGAAGAGAGGATATTAGGAGTTGAAGACATGATAAAGGAAATTAGATTCATCAGTTAAAGAAAATGTTAAATATAAAAAACTCCTAACAAAAACTCAGGAAATCTGGGACACTATGAAAAGACCAAACATAAGAAGAAACCCAGCTCAAAACCCAGAGAAGATACTTAACAAAATCATAGAAGAAAATTTTCCCAACCCAAATAAAGACATCTCTATCAAAGAACAAGAAACGTGCAGAATACTAAATAGATTATATCAGAAAAGATAATCCCCTCTCCACATAATAAACCACTAAGCATACAGAAAAAAAGAATATTAAAAGCTGTAAAGGAAAAATGCCAAGGATCATATAATGGCTGACCTATTAGAATCACACCCAAAAAGCCTGGATGCTTGCAGAGTTTTGCAGACTCTAACAAACCATGGATGTCAGTCCAGACTACCCAGCAAAACTGTTAATTACCATAAAGGAGACAACAAGATATTTCATGACAAAGTCAAATTTAAGCAATATCCACAAACCTAGACCTACAGAAGGAACTAGAAGGAAAACTCCAACCCAAGGAAGTTAACTATACCCACAAAATCATAGGCAATAGAGAATCTCACACCAGCAAAACTCAAAGAAGGGAAACATGTAGATTTGTGTGCACACACTCACATGAAAACTACCACCATCAACGTAAAAATAAAAGGTATTAACAAACATTGATCATTAATATCCATCAATACCACTGAATCCAATTAACCAATAAAAAGTCACAGACTAATGGATTGGATATTAAGATAGGATCCAAGATTCTGCTGGATACAAGAAACACATCTCAACATCAAAGATAGTTATTAACTCAGGGTAAAGGGTTGGAAAATTATTTTCCAATCAAATGCACCTAAAAAGCAAGCTGGTGTATCTTTACTAATATCTAACAAAGTAGACTTACAACCAAAATTAATCAAATGAAATGGAGAAGGGCATTTCATATTCCTTACTCCCTAAATAACCACAAATCAAATAATCCAATTAAAACAGGATAGAGATCTATACAGAGAATTCTCAACAGAAGAATCTCTTGGCCAAGAAACACTTAAGAAGATGTTCAGTATCCTTAGCCATCAGGGAAACACAAATCAAATGACTCTGAGATTCAGTTTTACACCTGTCAGAATGGCTAAGAAAAAAAAATGCAAGTGATAGTTCATGGTGGAGAGGATGTGGAGCAAGGGGAACACTTTTCCACTGCTGGTGGGAGTGCAAACTTATACAGTCACTTTGGAAGTCAGTGTGGTGAATTCTCAGAAAACTGGGAATCATCCTACCACAAGACTCAGCTATACCACTCTTGGGCATATACCCAAAGCATACTCAGTCATATCACAAAGACACTTGTTCAACTCTGTTCATATCAGCTTTATTTATAGTAGCCAAAATGTGGAAACAATGTAGGTGTTCTTCAATCAAGGAGTGGCCAAGGAAAATGTGGTTGGTACATTTATACAACGAAGTATTACTCACCTGTAAAAAGCAAGAGCACCAGAAAATTTCAAAGCAAATGGATGGAATAAAAATAAATCATCTTGAGTTAGGTAACCCAGACCAAGAAAGACAAACATGGTATGTACTCACTCATAAGTGGATATTAACTGTAAAATAAAGTATAACTATACTGCAATCTACAGACCCATTAAGACTAGATTGACACCTGGGCCTAACTGTCATCAGACAGGCTTCATCCAGCAACTGATTGAAGCAGATGCAGAGACCCACAGTAGAACATTTGGCAGAGTTTGGGAATTCTGCGGAGGAGGAGGAGGAGGAGGAGGAGGAGGAGGAGGAGGAGGAGGAGGAGGAGGAAAAAGGAGCGTAGGAGCTGGAGGGATCAAGGTCACCATCAGAAGGCTCATACAATCAACTAACCTTGGATCATAGAGTTTACAAAGGCTGAACTGACAACCAGGGAGCCTGCATGGAACTGACTTAGGTACTCTGCATATATGTTACAGTTGTGAACTTGGTCCTCTTGTGAGACTCCTTACAGTGGGAAAGGGGCTGTCTCTGACTCTTACTGGCTTTTTAGGACCCTACTCCTCATACTGGGTCACCTTGTCCAGCCTTAATACAAGGGGATGTGTTCAGTCTTACTGTAACTTGATAGGCCCTGTTTTATTGATACTCATATGGGAACTGCCCTTTCCTGGATAGAAATAGAGGTGGAGGGAATTGGAAGGTGGAACTGTGAGGGGGGATGGAGAAAATGTTGAGGCCAGGTTATAAAATAAATTGATGAATTAATAAAAGAATGAGGGCAGCAAAAAGGATAATGGCATTGTGAGAGCCCATGGATGTGCATCTGTTCCACTTTGATCAAAGGTCAGAGAATTCAGGCCAATTCTTGCTCCTTGAAGGTTATGACAAGAGGTTTGGCCCAGGGAGTGGCTGCCTACAGAATGCTTAGCCTAATGGGTGGCGGGAAGCGGCCCGCTCCTCCTCATTACTACACAAAAAGGTCATATTGAACCCTCCACCAGCCCGTAGAACACCTCAATAATTGTTATTAAGAAAAATCAGGCAAGTGGAAATTGTTACAGGATCTTAGAAAAATAAATGAAATTATAGAGCCTATGGGGACATTACAACCTGGCCTCCCATTTCCAATGGCCACCCCCAAACATTTTAATATCATTGTAATAGATTTGCAGGATTTTTTCTTTACCACAACTTTGCGTGCCAGAGATCGACAGTGTTTTGCCTTTAGTTTATCTTCACCTAATTTCCAGAGACTTTATCAACGGTATCAATGAAAACCCTTGCCACAAGGCAGTAAAACAAGCCCAACCTTGTGTCAAAAGTTTGTAGATGCAACCCTATTACAAGTTCATAAAAAGTACTCTGATGTATCTCTCATTTACTATATGATGATATATTGATTTCTCATGCCTACAGAGTCTAATTTAATTGCAAGAGATATTATAATTCCTGACTCAACAATTAACTTTACCTGGGCTTCAGATGGCCCCTGAGAAAAATCTAAATCCAACCTCCCTTTTCTTATTTGGGGCATGTTATCCACACAGATTTTGTTTCTCCCCAGCCTTTTCAATTACAAATGGATCATTTAAAAACTTGAAATGACATCCAAAGGCTGATTAGAAGTATTAATTAAGTTTGTTCCTATAAAGAAATACCCACGACTGTATTCAAACCTTTATATGACATTCTCAATGGTGACGCCAATCCTAGGTCACCACAGAAGCTAACACCTAAAGTAAAAAATTCCTTGGCTCTTATAAAAAAGAAACTTAATTTTCAAAGACTTCTTCATGCAGATTATAATAAACAATGGAGTCTTGTTATACTTTTTTTTTTTTTTTTGGAATTTTTGAGACAGGGTTTCTCCGCAGCTTTTGGTTCCTGTCCTGGAACTAGCTCTTGTAGACCAGGCTGGCCTCGAACTCACAGAGATCCACCTGTCTCTGCCTCCTAAATGCTGGGATTAAAGGCGTGCGCCACCACCGCCCGACAGTCTTGTTATACTTTGTACTGAGTACACACCCACTGCCTGCTAGTGGAAGAAAATACCACTAGAATGGTAACATTTACCTGAACACATGAAAAAATTATGGCTGCTTATACTATTTTTGAAGTTGCTCTTCCACCAGATGAATAGCTGCTTTAATCTTATCATTGGTTAAGGGCCACTGTTCAACCCAGATGGAAATATCAGACTTTCATGTAATGGAATCAGCATTTAGAGGAACAGTGGCCCCTATGATAAATTTTGGTACCCAAAGCCATATCTATCATTTTTAACCTTTGGAATAATGGGCTCAGTTCTGTCCTGGACATGTTTGCCCAAGACCTTTTCAGGGTTAAACCCCACCTGTAGCATTTGGGCAGGTACAATATCATTTGAAGAAAGCAGCAACATTCTTATCTGTCCTAACAGGTCCCTACCTCATATGCTTATGGGTAGGGCAGGGATGACATATTGATGAAAAGTTCATCATATTGGGAAAAGCTTTTTCAAAGGCCAATTGTTTCAAAATGATCTCTCTTGGTTTGGTGCTGGGAACCATTTTCTCCACGTCCTCCATCAGTCTGGCAAGAAATTTTGCAAAAAGGCTTGTCTGGCTTCTGTGTTACAGTAGCAAGCCCTTTGGTACTAGCATTAGGTGACAATAAACACTTCCATGTTCCTAGGGCTGCAGGGGAAATTGCCTGAAAGCCTTTTTTTGTTAGTTTTAATTGATGAGACATTTCAAACCATTACCAGTGCCAATGAACGTATCATATGCAAAATCATGTCTTCCTCTCCCTCTGCCTCTTTTTCTAGACAGTATCTGATGAACTAAGTTTTTATTTATTTATTTATTTATTTATTTATTATTGAGAGAAAAAAAATTCTGCCGCCTCCCAGTCTCCCATTCCCTCCCCCTCCTCCCCCTTCTCTCTCCCTCCTCCCCACTCCTCTCCCCCTCCCTCTCCAGTCCGAAGAGCAGTCAGGGTTCCCTGCCCTGTGGAAAGTCCAAGGTCCCCCCGCCCCATCCAGGTCTAGGAAGGTGAGCATCCAAACTGGCTAGGCTCCCACAAAGGCAGAACACGAAGTAGGATCAAAACCCAGTGCCATTGTCCTTGGCTTCTCATCAGCCCTCATTGTCCGCCATGTTCAGAGAGTCCGGTTTTATCTCATTCTTTTTTAGTCACAGTCCAGCTGGTCTTGGTGAGCTCCCAATAGATCAGCTGCACTGTCTCAGTGGGTGGGTGCACCCCTCACGATCCTGACTTCCTTGTTCACGTTCTTCTTCCTTCTGCTCCTCATTGGGACCTTGGGAGCTTGTTAGGGTGCTCCAATGTGGGACTCTGTCTCTATCTCCATCCATCGCCAGATGAAGATTCTATGGTGATATGCAAGATATTAATCAGTATGGCTATAAGATAGAGCCATTTCAGGTTCCCTATCCTCAGGTGCCCAAGGAACTAACTGGGGACATCCCCCTGGGCACCTGGAAGCCCCTCTAGGTTCCAGTCTCTTGCCAACCCTAAGATGGCTCCCTTTATTAAGATATATGCTTCCCTGCTCCCATAACCATCCTTTCTTTATCCCAACCATCCCAATTCCCCAAGTTCCCCCATCCTCCCCTTCTCACTTTTCTTTCCCCATCTCCCCTTACTCCCATCCCACCCCACCCCCAAGATCCCAATTTTTTGCCCGGCAATCTTGTCTACTTCCCATATCCAGGAGGATAACTATATGTTTTTCTTTGGGTTCACCTTCGCATTTAGCTTCTTTAGGATCACAAATTATAGACTCAATGACCTTTATTTATGGCTAGAAACCAATTATGAGTGAATACATCCCATGTTCATCTTTTTGGGTCTGGGATACCTCACTCAGGATAGTGTTTTCTATTTCCATCCATTTGCATGCAAAATTCGAGAAGTCATTATTTTTTACCGCTGAGTAGTACTCTAATGTGTATATATTCCACACTTTCTTCATCCATTCTTCCATTGAAGGACATCTAGGTTGTTTCCAGGTTCTGGCTATTACAAATAATGCTGCTATGAACATAGCTGAACAAATGGTTCTGTAATATGATAGGGCATCTCTTGGGTATATTCCCAAGAGTGGTATTGCTGGGTCCTGGGGTATGTTGATCCCGAATTTCGTGAGAAATCGCCACACTGATTTCCAAAGTGGTTGCACCAATTTGCATATCCACCAGCAATGGATGAGGGTACCCCTTCCTCCACAACCTCTCCAGCAAAGGCTATCATTGGTGTTTTTGATTTTAGTCATTCTGACAGGTGTAAGGTGATATCTCAAAGTTGTTTTGATTTGTATTTCCCTGATCACTAAGGAGGTTGAGCATGACCTTAAGTGTCTTTTGGCCATTTGAACTTCTTTTGTTGAGAATTCTCAACAGTTCAGAGCCCCATTTTTTAATTGGGTTAATTAGCATTTTAAAGTCTAGTTTCTTGAGTTCTTTATATATTTTGGAGATCAGACCTTTGTCTGTTGCGGGGTTGGTGAAGATCTTCTCCCAGTCAGTGGGTTGCCTTTTTGTCTTAGTGGCAGTGTCCTTTGCTTTACAGAAGCTTCTCAGTTTCAGTAGGTTCCATTTATTCAATGTTGCCCTTAATGTCTGTGCTGCTGGGGTTATACATAGGAAGCGATCTCCTGTGCCCATATGTTGTCGGGTACTTCCCACTTCTCTTCTATCAGGTTCAGTGTTGAACTAAGTTTTTATTTTTTTTTTAATTTTTTTTTTGGTTTTTCAAGACAGGGTTTCTCTGTGGCTTTGGAGCCTGTCCTGGAACTAGCTCTGTAGACCAGGCTGGTCTCGAACTCACAGAGATCCGCCTGCCTCTGCCTCCCGAGTGCTGGGATTAAAGGCGTGCGCCACCATCGCCCGGCCGAAATCCATCTTAGGGAGTGAGCCAGTGGGAGGTTAGGCTTTCCACAAGAGTGAGAGTGTATGGAATGGTTGGTCCATAGGCTGATGTAGCCTGTTTAATCTCTTTTAGCAGTTTAAATGAGAGGGGTTCCCATATGGGGTTTTCATCCTCTCCCTGACCCTGTCTGATAATGGGAAAGCATTTCAGCATTTTGCCCTGTTGGTGGGCCTGCTTGATCACTCTAGTGAAACCCACTGGCTCCCATTGCTTCTTTTAGGAGGTGGCGTGGGGTGTACAGATACTTGCTGTACTGAATGCACTCAGTTTTTTGATGGCCTTTTGTCTCTTTTCCCCTTTCATTTTCTTCTCCAGAGGTAGCTATTTCAAGGTCAGAATTATTAGAGGTCTCCTCTGAGATGAGATTTTTAAGAATCCCTTTTAGGGGGAGAAATGTTCTGGTAGGAGTTAGGAGGAGATGTAGAAAGGTCTGGAAGTCAGTAGGGAAAGTGGGAGAGGTTGGA
The DNA here is from genome assembly GCF_950005125.1 of Chionomys nivalis. NCBI lineage: Eukaryota > Metazoa > Chordata > Mammalia > Rodentia > Cricetidae > Chionomys > Chionomys nivalis. The sequence goes on along the minus strand of NC_080089.1, from coordinate 19,824,950 downwards.
GGGAGGACAGGGAAAGGGGTAGGTGGTGCAATTATATTTTAATTTTAAAACTATTTAATAAAAGCTGAAGAAAGAGGATACATTTGGGAGTTGGATCTGGGAGAAGTAGGAGTATGAGGGGAATATGATGAAAAAAACATACTGTATGAAATTCTCAAATCACTAATGAGAAAAGAATGAATGCTAAAAAATTAAAAGTTGTAGCCAAAGGCTATTATTACAGCATTTTTTCAGTTAAACACTGAAAAATAATTCAGATTTACCTGTCTAAAACATAATGGTTAGTTAGAACACTGAAATCCTTTGGGTCAGAATTTGTACTTCTTAGGATGGTCTACAAACATAATCTCGTAAAAATAGTTCATGAATATGTTCAGAAGAACCTTCATTAAAGGATTAGCCTTGATAGAAGAATATAAAGACAACATAAAGCTATGTCTGAAAATTGATAGTTAATAACATGAAATAATGTTTACCATATTTGTAAACTGAGGAAAACCGAAACCAAATGAACAAATGAAAAGTTTGAAGAGCGCTGTTCACACAGAAGTTCTCACCTTTGAAAAGACAAGGAAGATAATAATGCGTCATTTGAGAAGTTGGAAAGAATGGAAGGCAACTCTTAGGCTTATATGATTTTGCATTCTTTGAAGTTGGCAAGGTGTGCTTTTAACTTTTTATTTATGGGCTGATTTAAAAATGAAAACAATAAACTGTTTGGAAAGGGAAGAAAAGAAAACTTCAAGTCTCAGAAGAGATTGGGAAAGGTGCTAGAAAATTGAAAGCTATTTCATGTTTATGGATCAGCAGAATTAAAATTGTGAAGACAACCATCCTACAAAATACATTTACAGGTCAATGCAATCCAAATCAAAATGCTTACATTTTCTACATAAATAAAAAAACATTTTTGAAATTCAGATGGAACCAGAAAGACCCTGATAGGAAAGATCATAAAAGATCCTGAGTAATAAGAATAATACTGAAGGGATTGCCATTCCAGACTTCAAGACATATCGTAGAGCTATAGTAATAAAAACAATATGATATGGTTATAAAAACAGACATGTAGACCATTGAAATAAAGTAAAAGACCCAAATATGAGCATGCAAAAATCCCAGTGATCTGATATCTGAGAGTCTAAAAATGTACATTGGAAAAAGGATAGCGTCTTCAACAAATGGTGCTGGAAAAACTGGATGTTCATTTTCAGATGAGTGAAATTAGACTCATATCTATCACCCTGCACAAATGTCAGCTGCAAGTAAATCAAAGACTTCAATTTACAACTAGAAATGCTAAAGCTTCTAAAATAAAATATAGGCAATACCTTATAAAGTATATGCACAGGAACGGATTTTCTGAATAGGACTTTATATGCTCAGGAATTAAGGGCAACAATTGACAAGTAGGGTTTAGTAGAGCCTCTGTGAAGTGAAGGGAAGCACTCAAAGTAGTAAAGAAGAACCCCTCAGAATGGGAGCAAATCTTTGCCAGCTATACACCTGACAGAGGATTAATATCCAGATTATACAAAGAATTAATAAAACAAAGCCATGGAAATAAAGAACCCAACTAAAATGGGCTAGTGGTCTCAATTTCTCAACATAAGAAATCAGAATGACCAAGGAATATCTCAAACCACTTAGATTATCCTTAGTAATTAGGGAAATGCAAATAAAAAAGTCTTTTAGATTCCATCTCATTCCATTCAGAATGGCTAAGGTCAACAAAGAAACTGACAGCGAATGCTGGAGAGGTGTGGGAAAAGCGGAATCTTTACTCATTGTTAGTGAGAATGCAAATTTGGTACAGTCACTCTAGAAATGCTCTAGCATGAAGAATGCTCAAAAAACCTACTGTATGACCCATCTACACTGCTCCTTCACATATGCCTAACGGACCCAACATTAAGTTAATTCCCAAGAATCCAAAGCTAGTGAAAGCAGGAAACTGTAGGTGAGAAAATGCTGACAATTATCACCAGTAGGTGATCTTAGGAAATTATGGTGACACTTCACAGAGAACGAACACAGGAGGGAGTAATCACAGGTATACCCACTAATATCCTCCCAGGGATAGAAATTGGGATTTTGGAGCCTCTTTCCAGTGTTAGTCTCTGCCCTTGAGGAGCCAAACCAATCAGGGAATGAACATACTATTGATCAATTTGTATAATAAGCTTCAGAGGGATACAACTCCCAGGGCACACCTGTAACTCTTATAGTTACTAAGATTGATCACACTCATGTCTTTCTAGAGAAAATTATTCAGGTTCTTTCCCACACATCCGGTTCTTTTCTCTTTTGGGAAAATCTTCTACCTTTCATAAGCAATGTTTTTTGAATAAGTAAGATTCAAAGGAGTTGATCCATTGTGAGTATGCTTTGCCTATATGGTACAGCAGATCTTAAGGAAAAGGAAAATGAAGTGTTTTATAGGAAGAGTATTAATTCCTAAGCATAGGTAAGGGAAAACCCTGTTATTTCACATAGAGGGTACTCTTATGAGTAATTTTTGGGAAAGAAGACTCATTAGAGTATTTGCTTTAAGCTGCATTTTCACAGTGACCATTTACTTTGAATATCCATTATTGTTGGTAGATAGGTGAGGAGAATATGTAGGGATTTTTTTTTTGTACGTATCCCATGACAGTAAGATACCAAAATTCTCCCCTGGACATAACAGTTTGGTTACTTAGTTACCACTATGAATTGTCTGTGGTAGAGCCTGGTCACCAACAGAACTGTACATAATTTCCAGGGAAGTTTCTATCCCTTATTTCTTCTATCTTATCACCTCAGTAGCCTATAGGCATTTTGACCTATATTTCACTCTCATATGCTTGGGACGATCTCAGTCTTCTGATAGACTAGCCTCCCTTCTTCCCTCTAGTTTACTTTTGCACATGATGTTTACTAGACTCTCTCTTCAAGAAAGAAGAGTCTACTTACTTTTACCAAAGGAATTAGTTTCTAAAACCAGAATATATTTGTAGAAAACATATCTCTATCAAAAGTATACAGTGTGAAGCTAAGAACGGATTCAGAGACCAAAATGATTTATGTAATTTTTTTATTTCGGGACAGCTGAATGCATGCAGTACCCCACTATCACAAAGTGTGCAGTTGAGTATTCCACATTTGGAGAAATCTCAGGGATCAGCAATCTGGAGTGCAGTGATTTTCCAATGTTTATCCTTTTCCTGAGAAAACCTCTTTTTTTTCTTCATGGTATATCTCCTGCCAGGTAAGGGCTTATTATTTTTTTTATTAAACATTTCTCAAATAAGAAGAATTCACAAAATACTTTCAATTACTAACTCTTATGAAGTACAGTAAATATTTGTAGAAGATAAAATTTGCATCAGCATCTTTGCATATGCCAAAACAGATGAGTGTTAGGCATAAGGTGGTGTCCAGAACTGGACTGGGGAGCTGAGGATGGGGCATTTTGTTCTGACACCAACTTTTTCTTCTCTGTTTGTTAAGAATCCTTTATGCAGGTGCAGAGGCCTATGTCCACTTGCATTTTATTGCTCTTTTCAGAAAAATGGATGTATAGATGTTGAAGAGCGAGAGCACAAAGTGTTTTAGTACATAAGCACTGAAATTATGTGGGTGAAAGAAGAAAAATGGAGGCAAGTCCAATATTCAGTCTTTTTATCTCTTCCTATTTAGATTTGGACATATTAGAGAATCATTGCTCCTCATTAATTTTCTTTATTCACTTGAGTGTGTCTCATTCTCAAACATATCCAGTTAACAAGATATTGACAATTTCTACTTATCCAAACATTTATTTCTTATTTATTTTTCTGTTAAAGAAAATTTGAGTTTGTACCTTCATTTCTAATGATTCCATGTTGCTGTATTTTTGTCTTAACTCTATATTGCAGTGCTGCTGTCTTAAACCCATCTTTGGCTCTAAATTACAAGGAAAATCATAATTCACAACATGTTATTTCTTCAGTGGCAGTCATTTCACAGCTTTATATATCATCTGTGCATTCCACTTCCAGGTATGTATCTCTTTGTATTCTTGGAGTTGCAGTCCTGGGCCATTTCTGTGACATCATTCTTCACCATTCCATCTATCACTGTGCACTTAAACAACAGGATTTTGTTAAGAACACTTGCTTCCTTGGTTGATTTTTGCTTTTGGATCTTTCCTTTTCTCTGTTAAAAATTTCTATTCTCATACCTCCAGCTAGATAATTCCTTTGTCAATTATCCCTCCTCCTGGACTTCTTGCCTGACTCCATCATCCCAGATTGCTCGATATCCTATATAGTCTAACTTAAGTCTTTGGTACTTACTGATACAACTAAACAAAATTTCCCAGCAATACCAGATATTAGGAAATGAACAGGTAGATGATTTCTTATATGTGAGCAACTTAAGAAGATGTTATTTATAATGCTACAGTTCTTTTAAGTAATAATTTGGTTGTTGCTTTTACCGTAGCTAGGATTTCACAAGGTAGGCAAACCTTGAAATGAACAACAGTTTTTTTGTAGTACTTGGATGAAATGTAGGGTCCTGCAGATACCATGCAAGCATTCTACCGCTGAGTTATAACCCCAGTCCATGTAGCTCCTAAGCACCACCAAATCCTTCTAATCATCACTATTGATTCTTTGTAAATATCTTCTAACATTCAATTTCCATATTTATTCTTCCAATTACCTTTGTTTTAATTGCAAGAGATTTAGGGAAGAACCACAGGGCCGTATGTTAATGACTCAGAAAGCATCTATTGTTGATGCTACTTCAGGGGAAGATACCTGGTGAGATTACATAAAAGTATTGATGTAAAGTAAAATAGGATATCTTGTTGAGACATGTAGGTGTTAGTGCTGGGGAATGAATGTACTGCTTAGAATTGATTGAATTACTTGGGTAAAAAGTAGAAACAGGTTTTTTTCTATACATTTTCTCTGTTCTTACTTACCTTGTCTCTCTATAGTAGTTTTCTTTAAAGCTAGTGTTTGTTGACGATTTTGGAGGAACAGATACCCAGATTACAGTGAGATGCCACAGAAGTGGAAATTATTTTTTCATATGTTCACTGATTCATTAATTCATCTGCCAAAACAGTATGAAATCTTCCTCTGTCAAAGAATCAGCTGGTATTGAGACCTGATGGAATTGGGAGTCATCTGAACAGCCAAGAACTGTATCACATATATGAAAACAGGCAGGCATTAAGAAAGATAAAATTTTTAAAAAGAAGAGAAAAATTTCAAAAGAAATGGATATAGGAGAGAGTATGATCATGCTCACAAAGCGAAGCCTTTTTGAATGATCAGAATTTAATGTAATCACTGAAAAGTTTTGAAAATGAGATTGGAGGTCAGAGTGGATCCATTCTAGAGAAAGGATTTCCAGCATTTAGAAACGACTATTTTGGCTTGAAAAATCTGAAGGTTCTCTGGTCTTCATGTGGTTTAACTTTGTAGAGTTAGTGGTTCTAAGTACAGATAAAAAAAAGGCAAGTTTCTGAAAGGTTGGTTAACACTGTGAGACAATAGTTATAATAAATGAGAATATGTTGGACTCTTAAGTTTTAACAGTAAAATCTTTATTGTGTCTTTCATCTCAATAAATAAAAAGACAGTTTAGAGACTGTGTGGTATATGTTTTCCATTCTTTTTCTCCCATATGTCAACAACATGAAAACAGGAAACCAAACAATTATTTTAGAATTTTTACTTGTGGGGTTTTCCCAAGATGCAGAGTATCAACCCTTGCTATTTGGACTGTTTCTACTCATGTTTGTGGTTGCTGTGCTTGGGAACCTACTCATCATTCTGGCCGTCAGCTCTGACTCCCACCTGCACACTCCCATGTACTTCTTCCTCTCCAACCTGTCCGTTTCTGACATTTGTTTCATCTCTACAACCATCCCTAAGATGTTGGTAAACATTCAAACACAGAGCAAGTCCATCACCTATGCAGGATGCATCACCCAAATGTATTTTTTCATGGTCTTTGGAGGCATGGACACTTTTCTTCTCACTCTGATGGCTTATGACAGATTTGTGGCCATCTGCCACCCCCTTCACTACCCAGTAATCATGAACCCCCAACTGTGTGGCCTGATGGTTCTTGTGTCCTGGTTCATCAGTTGCCTATACTCTCTGGTCCAGAGTCTGTTGGTGCTGCGATTATCCTTCTGCACGAATCAGATAATTAAACACTTTTACTGTGAACTTGCTCAGGCCCTCACTGTAGCTTGTTCAGACACACTGCTCAACCATATCCTTCTTTATATTGTGACTTGTATTCTTGGCTTTGTTCCTTTTTCAGGGATCCTTTATTCCTACTATCAAATTGTTTCCTCCATTCTGCGAATTCCATCAACAGATGGAAAATATAAGGCATTTTCCACTTGTGGTTCTCATCTCTCAGTGGTTTCATTATTCTACGGGACAGGTCTTGGTGTGTACCTTAGTTCTGATGAAACTTCCTTTTCTTGGAAGGGCATGGTGGCCTCAGTAATGTATACAGTGGTCACACCCATGCTGAACCCTTTCATCTACAGCTTGAGGAACAACGACATTAAGAAGGCCTTACAAACACTTGGGAGAATACTTTTTGTTAAGTGATAAGGTCACTGATTTAGGTTTCTGAGCTGATAGAAGCAACAGGCTAAAGAAATTCTGCTTATTAATCATGTAGAAATTCTATTCAGTTTGTTCCTCTATTTTGATAAAAATTATATTGTGAGTACTTTATCTGAAACTTATGAGATGCCTCCTTTGTTATCTTCAGTTTTATCCTTCTCCCTTTTTTTGTGACACATTTCTTGATTTCATTATAATGTTTACATTTTTGTAGGTCAATACAACCTTTAAAATACCAACTCATGAATTGTTTGACAAAAATTATGAAATAGTTAATTTATAGGACTTAAGTCCATGTATAGGTATTCAATACTTGTGGCTATAAATGCTTCATTAATGAGGCACATGCTAGAATGTATGTTACTAGTAGACAGTATCTTTCTGTACAGGCTGAAAATTACCATGAAAGATTGTAAGCACCACTTAGATCTCACTGCTGAGATTTTAGGCCTGAAAATTTCCAACCTTGCTATTACATATTGAAATAATCTATGATGTGAGCATTTTTGTATCCCTGACTTGTATGTTAAAACAATATAACCAATGTGATTTTATTAAAAGGGAGAAATTGGAAAGCAATTGCATTTATTCCTGATGGCACCCTCAGAAATAAAGCTTCTTTCTGAAACAAAAGATCCTAGGGAGCTATTTTGCTTTTTCTCTACATAAGAATATAATAGAAAGGTACTGTTTATGAGCCAGAAAATTGGCCCTCAATAGAAATCAAACTATCACTTCTTAATTTTAAATTTTCCAATCTTCAGAATTATGAGAAATGAATTTTTATTGTATATAAAGTATTTAATCTAAGAGATTTGCTATAACTTCATGACTATATTATCCCCTATGACTAAAGGGTATAAAATAATCTTAAAATTTGAGGGAAGGGTGAGTGTGTGCTATCCTGGGGCGGACTGTCCCGGTAGAGAGCACAAACGCCCCTCCCCCAGCTCCTGCTGCAGCTCTGCCTGCGCCCTACTTCCCTTGGTCCCTGGCTCATTGGGGCTACCAGGAGTCCCTGTGTAGGTACTGAGAAGCTCCATCTGGACGGGTGAGTGTGTGCTATCCTGGGGCGGACTGTCCCGGTAGAGAGCACAAACCCCCCTACACTAAGGCTACCCAACCAGAGCAGTGAGTGCCTGCCTAGCGGGCAGGCCTCAGCAACCCCCAAAAGGGAGCGCAGGCACCTCCAGCTTGTACTGCAGTGTCGCCTGTGTTCTACTCGACCCTGCCCTACCCCCTGCATTTGCCCTTCTTTCCGAGGGTCATTGGAATACCAGGCATCCCTGTTTTGGTGTTGAGGAGTTCATCTGCAAGGGAACGGTTCCTGCCCCTACACTGAGGAGATACACCCAGAGAGTTAGTCACAGCAAAGACTGGTCCAAGACACCAGGCCTCTCCTGGCTCCATTTGAAGGAAGAGATGGGCAGGCGCCAATGCAAGAATTCCCCCAACAACTTGAAAGGCAACGTGACATCACCAGAATCCAGGAATCCCGAAATAAGAAGTGTACACCCTAATCCAGAAGAATTAGAAGAATTCGACTCAAAAGTGAATTATATGAAAATAATAGAGGACCTTAAACAGGAGGTGAAAAACTGCCATAATCAATTAGAGATTACAAACAAAAAGGTAGAGGAAATGAATAAATCTCTCAAAGATACCCAAGAAAACCAAGAGAAACAAGAAAAAGTAGTCAAACAGGTAAGGGAAACGGTTCATGACTTAAAGAATGAAGTGGAAGTAATAAAGAAAACACAAACCGAGGGAAGGATGGAGATGGAAAATTTGGATAAACGAACAGGAACTACAGAGACAAGTACCACCAACAGATTACAAAAGATAAAAGAAAGAATCTCAGACACTGAAGATACCATAGAGAAAATAAACTCTCTGATCAAAGAAAACAGCATAACCAACAAATTCTCAACACAAAACATTCAGGAAATCTGGGACACAATAAAAAGACCAAACCTAAGAATAATAGGGATAGAAGAAGGAGAAGAAGTACAGCTCAATGGTCCAGAAAATATATTTAATAAAATTATGGAAGAAAACTTTCCCAACCTTAAGAAAGATATTCCTTTGAAGGTCCAAGAAGCATACAGAACACCGAATCGACTGGATCAAAAAAAAAACATCTCCTCGTCATATAATAATCAAAACACAAAACATACAGAATAAAGAAAGAATATTAAGAGCTGCAAAGGAAAAAGATCAAGTTACCTATAAAGGTAAACCTATCAGACTTACACCTGATTTCTCTATGGAAACCATGAAAGCCAGAAGGTCCTGGATAGATGTACTGCAGAAACTAAGAGACCATGGATGCAAGCCCAGACTACTATACCCAGCCAAGCTTTCGTTCACTATAAATGGAGAAAACAAAATTTTCCAGGATAAAAACAAATTTAAACAATACGTAGCCACAAATCCAGCCTTACAGAAAGTAATAGAAGGAAAATCACAAACCAAGGAGTCCAGCAATGCCCACAATAACTCAGACATCTAATGACCCTTCACCAGCACAACTTGAAGAAGGGAAACACACAAACTCTACTACCAAAAGAAAGAACGAAAGAAAGAAAGAAAGAAAGAAAGAAAGAAAGAAAGAAAGGAAAAATTACCGGAGTTAACAACCACTGGTCATTAATATCACTTAATATCAATGGACTCAATGCACCTATAAAGAGGCACAGGCTAAGAGATTGGATACAAAAACAGGATCCAACATTCTGGTGCTTACAAGAAACACACCTCAACCACAAAGACAGACATCTACTCAGAGTAAAGGGTGGGGAAAAGGTTTATCAAGCAAACGGACCTAAGAAACAAGCAGGTGTGGCCATACTAATTTCTAAGAAAGTTGACTTCAAACTAAAATCAATCAAAAGAGATGGAGAGGGACATTTTCTACTCATAACAGGAACAATTCACCAGGATGAAGTCTCAATCCTGAATATATATGCCCCTAATATAAAAGCACCCACTTATGTAAAAGAAACGTTACTAAAACTCAAGGCAGTCATCAAACCACACACACTAATAGTAGGAGATTTCAACACTCCTCTCTCACCAATGGACAGGTCAATCAGACAGAAACCTAACAGAGAAATAAGAGGATTAAGGGAGGTAATGAATCAAATGGACTTAACAGACATCTATAGAACATTCCACTCAAATAAGAAAGAATATACCTTCTTCTCTGCAGCTCATGGAACCTTCTCGAAAATAGACCACATACTCGGTAACAAAGCAAACTTACACAGCTACAAAAAAATATCGGTAACCACCTGTGTCTTATCAGATCACCATGGATTAAAGTTAGAATTCAACAACAATGCTATCCCCAGAAAGCCCATGAACTCATGGAAACTGGACAGTCAACTACTGAACCACACCTGGATCAAGGAAGAAATAAAGAAAGAAATTAAAGTCTTTCTTGAATTCAATGAAAACGAAGACTCAACATACTCAAACCTATGGGATACTATGAAAGCAGTGCTAAGAGGAAAGTTCATAGCATTAAGTGCACACTTAAAGAAAACAGAGAAAGCACACATTGGAGACTTAATAGCCCACCTGAAAGCTTTAGAAAAAAAAGAAGCAGACTCACCTAGGAGAAGTAGAAGACTGGAAATAATCAAATTGAGGGCTGAAATCAACAAAATAGAAACACAGAAAACAATCCAAAGAATCAATGAAACAAAAAGCTGGTTCTTGGAGAAAATCAATAAGATTGATAAACCCCTATCCAAACTAATCAAACGGCGGAGAGAGAATACGCAAATTAACAAAATCAGAAATGAAAAGGGAGACATAACCACAGACACAGAGGAAATTCAGAGAATCATTAGATCTTACTACAAAAACCTGTATGCCACAAAATTGGAAAATGTAAAAGAAATGGACACTTTTTTAGATAAGTACCATATACCAAAGTTAAACCAGGACCAGGTGAACAATCTAAATAGACCTGTTAGTCGCGAAGAATTAGAAGTTGTTATAAAAAGCCTCCCCACCAAAAAATGTCCAGGTCCAGACGGCTTCAATGCAGAATTCTACCAGCACTTCCAAGAAGACCTAATACCTATACTCCTTAATGTATTTCACAATATAGAAACAGAAGAGTCATTGCCAAATTCCTTTTATGAAGCTGCAGTTACTCTGATACCAAAACCACACAAAGACACAACCAAGAAAGGGAACTACAGGCCAATCTCACTCATGAACATCGACGCAAAAATACTCAATAAAATACTGGCAAACCATATCCAAGAACACATTAGAAAAATTATCCATTATGATCAAGTAGGCTTCATCCCAGAGATGCAGGGCTGGTTCAACATACGAAAATCTATCAATGTAATCCATCATATAAATAAACTGAAAGAAAAAAACCATATGATTATTTCATTAGATGCTGAAAAAGCATTTGAAAAAATTCAACATCCCTTTATGATAAAGGTCTTAGAGAGATTAGGAATACAAGGGTCGTACCTAAGTATAATAAAAGCTATTTATAGCAAGCCATCAGCTAATATTAAATTAAATGGAGAGAAACTCAAAGCTATTCCACTAAAATCAGGAACACGACAAGGTTGTCCACTCTCTCCATACCTCTTTAATATAGTGCTTGAAAGTCTAGCAATAGCAATAAGACAACATAAAGGGATCAAAGGGATTCAAATTGGAAAGGAAGAAGTTAAACTTTCATTATTTGCAGATGATATGATAGTGTACATAAGCGACCCCAAAAACTACAGCAAAGGACTCCTTCAGCTGATAAACACCTTTAGTAGCGTTGCAGGATACAAGATCAATTCCAAAAAATCAGTTGCCCTCCTATACACAAAGGATAAGGAAGCAGAGATGGAAATCAGAGAAGCATCACCCTTCACGATAGCCACAAATAGCATAAAATATCTTGGGGTAACTCTAACCAAGGAAGTGAAGGATCTATTTGACAAGAACTTTAAGTCTATGAAGAAAGAAATTGAGGAGGATACCAGAAAATGGAAGGATCTCCCTTGCTCTTGGATTGGGAGGATCAACATAGTAAAAATGGCAATTCTACCAAGGGCAATTTATAGATTCAATGCAATCCCCATTAAAATCCCATCAAAATTCTTCACAGATCTTGAGAGGACAATAATCAACTTTATATGGAGAAACAAAAAACCCAGGATAGCCAAAAAATTCTTATATAATAAAGGATCGTCTGGAGGCATTACCATCCCTGACCTCAAACTCTATTACAGAGCTTCAGTATTGAAAACAGCTTGGTATTGGCATAAAAACAGAGAAGTCGATCAATGGAACCGAGTAGAAGACCTTGATTTTAACCCACAAACATATGAACACCTAATTTTTGATAAAGGAGCTAAAAGTATTCAATGGAAAAAAGAGAGCATCTTCAACAAATGATGCTGACAGAACTGGTTGTCAACATGTAGAAGAATGAAAATAGATCCATATCTATCACCATGCACAAAACTCAAGTCCAAATGGATTAAAGACCTCAATATTAGTCTGAACACACTGAACCTGATAGAAGAAAAAGTGGGAAGTACTCTACAACATATGGGTACAGGAGATCACTTCCTACGTTTATCCCCAGCAGCACAGACATTAAGGACAACATTGAATAAATGGGACCTCCTGAAACTGAGTAGCTTCTGTAAAGCAAAGGACACTGTCACTAAGACAAAAAGGCAACCCACTGACTGGGAGAAGATCTTCACCAACCCTGCAACAGACAAAGGTCTGATCTCCAAAATATATAAAGAACTCAAGAAACTAGACATTAAAATGCTAATTAACCCAATAAAAAAATTGGGCACTGAACTGAACAGAGAATTCTCAACAGAAGAAATTCAAATGGCCAAAAGACACTTAAGGTCATGCTCAACCTCCTTAGCGATAAGGGAAATGCAAATTAAAACAACTTTGAGATACCATCTTACACCTGTCAGAATGGCTAAAATAAAAAACACCAATGATAGCCTTTGCTGAAGAGGTTGTGGAGAAAGGGGCACACTCATTCATTGCTGGTGGGAATGCAAACTTGTGCAACCACTTTGGAAATCAGTGTGGCGATTTCTCAGGAAATTTGGGATCAACCTACCCCAAGATCCAGTAATACCACTATTGGGAATATACCCTAGAGATGCCCCATCAAATGACAAAAGTATCTGTTCAACTATGTTCATAGCAGCATTGTTTGTAATAGTCAAAACCTGGAAACAACCTAGATGCCCTTCAATGGAGGAATGGACGAAGAAAGTGTGGAATATATACATATTAGAGTACTACTCAGCGGTAAAAAACAATGACTTCTCGAATTTTGCGTGCAAATGGATGGAAATAGAAAACACTATCCTGAGTGAGGTATCCCAGACCCAAAAAGAGGAACATGGGATGTACTCACTCATAATCGGTTTCTAGCCATAAATAAAGGACATTGAGCATATAATTTGTGATCCTAGAGAAGCTAAATAAGAAAGTGAACCCAAAGAAAATCGTATAGTCATCTGCCTGGAGAGGGGAAGTAGACAAGATTGCAGGGCAAAAACTGGGAACTTGTGGGTGAGGTGGCATGGGGCAAAGGGGAAATGGGATGAGAAACATGAGAAGGGGAGGATGGGAGGAGCTCGGGGGATTGGGATGGTTGGGATATAGGAAGGGTGGATACGGGAGCAGCGAAGTATATATCCTAACTAAGGGAGCCATCTTAGGGTTGGCAAGAGACTTGACTCTAGAGGGCTTCGCAGGTGTCCAGGGAGATGTCCCCAGCTGGTAAACCTTGGGCAACTGAGGAGAGGGAACCTGAAATGACCCTATCCTATACTGATGAATGTCTTACATATCACCTTAGAACCCTCATCTGACGATGGATGGAGGTAGAGACAGAGACTCAATTTGGAGCAACGGTCTGAGCTCTTAAGGTCCAAATGAGGAGCCGAAGGAGGGAGAAAATGAGCAAGGAAATCAGTACCACGAGGGATGCACCCACCCACTGTGACAGTGGATCTGATTTATTGGGAGCCCACCAAGGCCAGCTCGTCTGGGACTGAATAAGCATGGGTTGAAACTGGACTCTCTGAGCATGGCGGACAATGAAGGCTGATGAGAAGCCAAGGACAATGGCACGAGGTTTCGATCCTAGTACATGAACTGGCTTTGTGGGAGCTTAGCCTGTTTAGATGCTCACCTTCCTGGACATAGATAGAAGACCTTCGTCTTCCCGCAGGGCAGAGAATTTGGACTGCTCTTCAGTATCGAAAGGGAGGGGGAATGGTGTGGGGGGTGGAGAAGAGGAGTAGGGATAGGGGGAGGGGAGTGGGGGGAGGGGGCAATATTTGGGAGGAGGGGAGGGAAATGGGAAACGGGGAGCAGGTGGAAATATTAATTAAAAAAGAATAAAAAAATAAATTATTACAATTGCAAAAAAAAAGAATACCAGACATAAACATAGGAATTTAGACAAGAACCTTCCTTGCCACTGCATAATGAAACTGAAGAGAATGGCCCAAGTTTGTTAAAAGTCAACCTTTGTTTGTCTAGTAACTATACAAGAACTACCAGGTGATGATAGACAACCACAATGTTACCAAGACATTAAATGGAATCCTATAGAAATACAAGATTTGAGAAGAGTTAAAGAAGCAATCATTTCCTGTGTTATGCATTTACTCTCTGTGAAGCAGGTATTAAATTTATGGGCATCTCAGAACAGAACTATCCTCCAAGACTGGAATGGTTTGGAAACAGCAATATTGGAAGCTGGTCCTCAGTTACAATGGTGAACATAGTGGAAAGGGGAAGCCAGGGCTAATGAACAATGAAATAGTGCTAGAGGTATTAATATTTCCCCAAATCAATTTATAGATAAAGGACAATATGCTGAATTACAAAGACAGATTGAATTTGATTTTCACACTTTGCCACTTTGTTGTTTAGCAGCTTTAAAGCATGCTTTGAAAAGGTTGAAGAATCAAGAAAGAGGTCTGAGTCATTTACTAAAATTATACAAGGCCCCAAGGAAGACTTCACTGATTGTAGTAGGAGCTGTCGGCCGGCCTGGGAGCTGCGGGCTGCATTCATGCCACACGGCTCCCAGCTGCCAGCTAGCTTATGCCCCAAAATAACAACACACAAACTCTATTAATTTAAACACTGCTTGGCCCATTTCTATTCATGTGTGTAGCACCCCAAGATGTGCTTACTGGGAAGATTCTAACCTACGTCCATCCTGGGTTGGAGCTTCATTGCATCTGCCCCAGAGAGTAGAGCTATCGAGTCTGAGCTCACTTCCTCTTCCTCCCAGCATTCTGTTCTGTTTACTCCACCCACCTATGTTCTAACCTATGAGGGCCAAGCAGTTTCTTTATTTTTTAACCAATGACCTTCCTCCATCAACTGATTCTTTGCAAGAATTGAATTCTCAACACAAAAACCACAAATGGCCAAAAGATATAGAAAGAATTGCTCAACATCCTTAGCCAACTGTGAAAAATAATGACATGATGAAATTTGCATGCAACTGAATTGAACTAGAAAAAAGAATTCTGAGTGTGGTAACTCAGACTCAGAAAGACAAACATGGTCTGTACTCACTTGTAAGTGGATATTAGATCTAAAGCAAAGGATAGCCAGACTATAATCCACAGCTCCACAGAAGCTAGAGCCTTCTTCCAGTAACTGAATGAACCCAATGCAGAGATCCATAACCAAGCACCAGGCTGAACTCCAGGAATCCAGTCAAAGAAAGGGAGGGTGGCATACATGAATAATGGAGATCAAGATGATGAAAAAAATCTACAGGAACAGCTGAACCAAGCCTGTGGAAACTCATGAACTCTGAATGGACAGCTGTGGAGCCTCCATGGGGCCAAACTAATTCCTCCACATGTGGGAGACAGTTGTGGAGTTTGGGCTATCTGAGGGGCCCATGGCAGTAGAACCAGGATATTGTATATCAGATAGCTAGTTAGACTCTATTCTCTATGGTGGAATGCCATGCTCACACTTAATGCAGAGCAGAGGGACTTGGTCCTGCCCCAACTTAAAGTGGCAAGTTGTATCAACTCTCCATGGGAGCCCTTACCTGTTGAGAGGAGTAGATGGGGGGATGGGCTGGGAGAAGGCAAAGGGAGTAGGAGGTAGGGTGGGAGGGAGAATTTTGGTTGGAATGTAAAATGAAATTTAAAAAATAAATTAATTAAAAATATAATCTCATTAAAATAAATTACTTAATATAATCTCAGAAATAAACAGCAGTAAGAAAATTACATTTAGGTATTGGAGAGATGGTTTAGTGGTTAAGAATACCATCTTCTTTTTTCAGATAGCTGAAGCACAATTAATAAAAACTCAGAGAGAGAAATTGGGGTTCAACCTGAAGGTCTGAAAAGCAAAGCAGCCAGCCACTGGCTCTTACCCTGACATTAGTCTGAAATGGCGATTCTGCCTCCTATTATCTCAGAATGAGACTGTGTGTTGAGAGCTGTTTCCTCCTGTTTTATAATCCTCTCTAGGACTGGGATTAAAGGCATGAACCATTGTAATTAAAGGCACGCACCACCCAATTTCTATGGCAACTAGTGTGGCTACTGGGATTAAAGGTGCAGCCATTGTAGTTATTGGGATTAAAGATGTGTGTTACCATAACCTTGTCTGTAAGGCTGACCAGTGGGATTGTTTTACTCTCAGATCTTCAGGCAGTCTTTCTTTAATAAAATACAATTGAAATGCCACTATAGATAACCTAGATTTAATTCCCAGCATTTGGGGACTCACAACTGTCTATTACCCTAGTTCTAGGGTTTCTCTGATTTCTGATTGCGTTAGGTATGTAAGTGGTAGACAGACATACATATAGGTAAAACACACATATGCATATACTAAAATTTACATTTATTTATAGTGTGTGTGTGTACATGAACATACCATGGTAAGCATGTGCTGGTCATAACCTTCAGGAGTTGGTTCGTTCCATTTACCATGTGGGACTTAGGGACTGAACTCAGGTTATTAGACTCAGTAGCAGATATCTGTATTTACTGATTCATCTCACTGCCCTTATTTATTTTATTCTTTTGAGAAAGAGGTTTATTATGTAGCCCAAAGTAACTTTGACCTCTTGATCCTTCTGCCCCCTCCTCCTATGTGCTGAGATTACAGGCAAGTAGTGCCATGCCAAGCTACTATAGTGGGAGCAGCGGGCTGCATTCCTGCCGCCCGGCTACCGGCCACCTGGCTAGCTTATGCCTCGAAATAACAACACACAAACTGTATTCATATAAACATTGCCTGGCCCATTATATCTAGCCTCTTTTTGGCTAACTCTCATATCTTGCTTAACCCATATTTAGTAATCTGTGTAGCAGCACGAGGTGGTGTCTTACCGAGAAAGATTCAGCATGTCTGACCTGGCGGCAGGATCCATGGCGTCTGGCCCAGAGAGGAGAGGCATAGCAATTGCCTCACTTCTTCCCAGCATTTTGTCTGTCTACTCCACCTATCTAAATCCTGCTCTGTCAAAAAGCCAAGGTAGTTTCTTTATTAACCAATGAAAGTAACACATAGACAGATCGTCATTTCCTCCATCAAGTTACTTTTTTCATAGCTCAGTGTATTGTGTTGAGTTATTATCAACAGAAAATTGACTAATACAATATCTAAATTGTACCATTTTCAAGAGTGACTAAAGAGTCAATTGGAGGCACACTGATTACATTGTTCTACTCCTATTATGAAGGTGACTGAGATTTATATTCACCAAAATAGACTCGTGTTCTATGTGAATTTATTTTACACATATGCTGATGCCATAGTCTACATATTGCAATGTTTCACAATCATTATAGCATTCATGCAGAATTGTTTCTCATCAGTTACTTCTGAATGAGATGTGATAGGACAAATTGATGTTATGAGCATGTTCCCATTGTAACTCTGAATTTTACATTAAACTTTTTGCACATTGAAAGTCAGAAAAGAGGAGTACAGATGAGTTTCCTCCTGAGAAGTGAAAGTTTGAGACTCCACAAAGGGAACTGATGTTTTCTGTGTCCCTTTTCAATTAGTATTAACAAGTCTTCAGAGATTGAGTCAACATGAACCCATTTAGTTAATTATAAGCTCTGTGCATTAAACTCTCGAGCCTATGTAATTGTAATAAAAAGCCAGTGTCCCTCCAGATGTTTGGTTTTTAGTCTTAGTCCACTTGGATCTGTCTTATCTTTCTCTCTCAGAGACAATATTTTTTTCATGACTGCATGCTCACATCTATCTTCTTCGCAGTTCTGATGACAGAATCTTATTCTCCACCACTTACCAGCCATGGAAGAAATGATGGATCACCATGCCTTCATCATGCCTAAGCACAGAGATGACACCGTCTGGTGAGAACCTTGGGAGAAACTGGATGGAGCAGAGATTAGGGGACATTGTTGCTTTATCATCAAAGTAAAAAGTTTGCAACTTGATGGTACCTGCTTGTAGTCTCAACACTTGGGAAGCTGGAGAATTGAAAATTTGAGGAAAGCTTGGGCTATGTAGTAAGAACCTATTTCAAAAAACTAAACCAGGGACTGTGAGATGGCTCCATTTATCAGAACTTGTTATCAAGTCTTATAGTCTGAATTCAGTTTCAAGAACCCATGTATATTCAGAAGTGGAGAATTGACTTAACAGTGTTTTCTTCTGTGCTCGAGTTCTAGTAATTAATAATAAATAAATAAATACCAAAAGCAAACCAAGGCAAACCAAACCAAATCTAAACTAAAATAATTACAGGTAGCTAGAATAGCCAGATGAAAGGATGTCCCAAATGCAAACTTTTAACTCAGAGGACAATGATTTTTTAAATACAATTCTTCATATTCACATGTTCAATTTAATATTTTGATACATATATTCATGTGTAAAAGAACAGATAAAGATTTATTAGCCTATCAGTCTCCCTAAACACCATTTTTGTGTGTGTTGGGAAATTTCAAGCTCCTTTCTTCTAGTTCATTATAAAGTCTATAATAAATTGTTGTAGATGACTGGCTGCCTTAACTGTATGTAGACCATTTCAACTTATTGCTCATGTCTAACTGTATCTTGATGCCAACTATTTCAACTCCTGTTTTTACTTTCCTCCCTACCACTGCCAGGACCCACACAATATATCAAGCCACATAACTATCACCTACTTTCAGAGGGCCTAGTTTGGTTCCATACAGGTTACCCAGCTGTCAGTTTATAGTTCATGACTCCCACTATCTGTGGTCTTCAACTGAACTCCAGGAGCTCAGCCCAGTGCTTGGCAATGGGTCACTAATCTGATTAAAGGGGAAGGCCCTTTTAGACACCCTCTCTACTATTGCTAGGAGTCTTAGCTGCTGTCATCCTTGTCGATTCCTGAGAATTTCTTTAACTTCATGTTTCTCCCTAAACCCATAGTGGCTCCATCAAGATATCTCTCTCATTGCTCTCCTCCTCCATTCCTTCCCCAACTCGATCTTCTCGATACCTCATGTCCCCATTCCCCAATCCCTCCCTTTTAACCCACTCTAATTTATCCAGGAGATCTTAACTATTCTCCTTCTTGGGGCCCTCCATGTATGTCCCTCTTAGAATTTTCCTTTTTACCTAGTTTTTCTGGGATTGTGTATTGTAGCTTGTTTATCATTTTCTTTACATCTAATAACCACTTATGAGTGAATATATATTGTATTTGTCTTTCTGTGTCTGGGTTACCTCACTCAAGATGGTTTTTTCTAATTCTGTCTATTTGCCTGCAAATTTCAAGATGTCATTGTTTTTTCAGCTGAGTAATACTCCATTTTCTTTATCCATTCTTTGGTTGATGGGCTTCTAGGTTGTTTCCAGGTTATGGCTATTACAGATAATGCTGCTATGAATATAGTTGAGCACATATTCCTGTGGTATATGAGCATTTTTGTATATATGCCCAAGAGTGGTATTGCTGGGTCTTGAGGTATATTGATACCTAATTTTCTGGGAAACTTCCATACTGATTTCCAAAGGGGCTATACAAATTTGCACTCCCACCAGCAATGGGGAAGTGTTCCCCTTACTCTACATCCTCTCCAGCATAAGCTGTCATCAGTGTTTCTTTTATCTTAGTCATTCTGATAGGTATAAGATGGTATCTTAGAATTATTTTGATTTGCATTACCCTGATGGCTAAGGATTTTGAGCAATTCCATAAATGTCTTTTGGCCATTTAAGTTTCTTCTGTCAAGAATTATGTTTAGATCTGTACCCCATTTTTTAACTGGATTATTTGGTATTTTGGTGTCTATTTCTTTAGTTCTTTATATATGTTGGAGATCAGCCTTCTGTCAGTTGTGGGGTTAGTGAGGATCTTTTCCCATTCCACAGGCTACCGTTTTATCCTGTTGAATTTATCCTTTGCCCTGTTGAAGTTTCTCAGTTTTTGGAGGTCCCATTTATTGATTGTTGCTTTCAGAGTCTGTGCTACTGGTGTTATATTTAGGAAGAGGTCTCTTGTGCCCATTTTAAAAGGGTGCATCCCGCTTTCTCTTCTATGAGGTTCAGTGTGGTTGGTTTTATGTTGAGGTCTTTGATTCATTTGGACTTGAGTTTTGTGCATGGGGATAGATATGGATCTATTTGCATTTTTCTACATGTTGAGAACCATTATGGCAGCACCATTTGCTAAAGATGATTTCGTTTTTTTCCATTGTACACTTTTGGTTTCTTCATAAAAAATGAGGTGTTCATAGGTGAGTGGATTAGTATTAGGGTCTTTAATTTAATCCCATTGATCCATGTGTCTGTTTTTATGCCAACACCAAGCTTTTTTTTTCTATTACTGTAGCTCTATAGTATAGCTTGATGTCAAGGATGGTGATGCCTCTGTAAGTTCCTTTATAGTACAGAATTGTTTTCACTATCCTGGGTTTTTTGTTTTTCCATATGCAGTTGACTATTGTTCTTTTGAGTCTATGAAGTATTTTGTTGGAATTTTGATGGGGATTGCATTGATCTGTGTATTGCTTTTGGTAATATTGCTATTTTTATTGTGTTATTCCTACCTATCCAAGAGCATGGGAGATCTTGTCATTTTCTAATATCTTCTTCAACTTCTTTCTTCAAAGATTTAAAATTTCTTGTCATATAGGTTTGGTTATAGATACTTCAAGACATTTTATGTTATTTGTGGCTATTGTAAAGGATGATGTTTCTCTGATTTCTTTCTCAGCCCATTTATCATTTGTATACAGGGAGACTACTGATTCTTTTTGAATTAGTCTTATATTCTACCACATTACTGTAGGTGTTTA
Organism: Chionomys nivalis; assembly: GCF_950005125.1. Lineage (NCBI taxonomy): Eukaryota > Metazoa > Chordata > Mammalia > Rodentia > Cricetidae > Chionomys > Chionomys nivalis. The sequence continues at coordinate 19,803,994 of NC_080089.1, read as the reverse complement.
CCAGCTGTAGGAGTCCATGGTAGAAATTTTGTGGTCATGTATGTATATTATCATAACATATACAAATAGTGAAAGTTTGATTTCTTTTCTTCAAATTCATATCCCCTTGATTTGCTTTCTTGTCTTATTGCTCTAGCTAGAACTCCTAGTACTTTATTGAATAGATATAAAGAGAGTGCAGGAGGGCCCGCTTGTTTGTCCCAGCTGCCCAGCTAACTTAGTCCTGAAATAACCACAGAGAAACTGTATTAATTAAAACACTGCTTGGCCCATTAGTTCTAACTTCTTATTGACTAACTCTTACATTAATTTAACCCATTTCTATTAATCTGTATATTGCCATGTGGCAGTGGCTTACCAGGAAAGATTTGGCATGTCTGTCTGTGGTAGCTCCATGGTGTCTCTCTCTCACTACTCTGCCTCTCTTTGTCCCAGCATTCAGATCTGTCTTCCCTACCTACCTAAGTTCTGCCCTATCATCTAGGCCAAGGTAGTTTCTTTATTCATTAACCAATGAAAACAACACACAAACAGAAGGACCTCCTACACCAGTGGAGAGCATTGTTTTGTTCCTTATTTTAGTGGTATTGCTTTGAGTTTCTATTCACTTAGTTTGTTGTTGGCTATTGGCTTGCTGTATATTGCCTTTATTATGTTTAGGAATGCTCCTTGTATCCTCGATATTTCCAAGACATTTATCATGAAAGGGTATTGGATTTTTTTTGAAAGGCTTTTTCAGCATCTAATGAGATAACAATGTGTTTTTTTTCTTTCAGTTTGTTTATATGGTGGATTGCATTGATAGATTTTCTTACGTTGAGTCATTCCTGTATCTCTGGGATGAAGGTTACTTGATCATGGTGGATGATTTTCCTGATGTGTTCCTGGATTCAGTTTGCTAGTATTTTATTGAGTATTTTTGGTTCATGAGGGAGATTGGTCTGTAATTCTCTTCCTTAGTTGCATATTTGGTGGGTGGTTTTGGTATCAGGGTAACTCTTGCCTCACAAAAAAAGTTTGACGATGTTCCTTCTGTTTCTAAGGTGTGAACAAATTTGAGGAGTATTTGTATTAATTTTTCTTTGAAATTCTGGTAGAATTCTGCACTGAAACCATCTGATCCTGGGCTTTATTTTATTTGTTTTTTTTTGGTTGGGAGACTTTTAACGACAGTTTTTATTTTCTTAGAGGCTATGGGTCTATTTAAATTGTTTATCTATTCTTGAATTAATTTTGGTATATGGTACCTATGCAGAAAATTGTTCATCTCCTTTAAATTTTCCAATTTTGTGGAGTACAGGTTTTGATGTATGACCTGATGATTCTCCATATTTCCTCCATGTCTGTTGTTATGGCCCCCTTTTCATTTCTGATTTTGCTAATTTGCATATTCTCTCACTGCTATTTGGTTACTTTGGATAAGGGTTTGTCTATCTTGTTCATTTTCTCAAAAAACCAATTCTTTGGCTTTGATTTATTCCCTCCCTCCCTCCCTCCCTCCCTCCCTCCCTCCCTCCCTCCCTCCTTTCTTTCTTTCTTTCTTTCTTTCTTTCTTTCTTTCTTTCTTTCTTTCTTTCTTTCTTTCTTGATTTTAACCCTCAATTTGATTATATCCTGTCATCTACTCTTCCTGGATGAGTTTGCTTTTTTTTTTCTTCTAGAGCTTTCAGGTGTACTGTTAAGTTGCTAGTGTGAGATTTCCCCAGGTTCTTTATGTAATCACTTAGTGGTATGGACTTTCCTCTTAGGACTTTCAAAGTGGCCCGTAAGTTTGCGTATGTTGTGCCTTCATTTTCATTGAATTCTAGGAAGCCTTTAATTTTTCCCTTGACCCAGGGAGCATTGTTCAATTTTCACATAATTATTGGCTTTCTGCAATTAGTCTTGTTGTTGAATTCTAGCTTCAATCCATGGTGGTCTGATTAGATATTGGGGTTATTTCATTTTTGTGTGTCTGTTGAGGTTTTCTTTGTTACTGAGTATGTGATAAATTTTTGAGACAGTTCCAAGAGGTGCTGAGAAGAAGGCATTTTTTTGTGTGTGTTTGGGTGGAATATTTAATAGATGTCTGTTAAACCCATTTGAGTCATAACTTCTGTTAATTCTCTTATTTATCTGTTAAGCTTCTGTTTGGTAGTCCTGTCCAGTGGTGTGAGTGGGGTATTGAAGTTTCCTACTATTAATGCGTGGAGTTTGACATGTGATTTGAGCTTTAGTAATATTTCTTTTATTAATGTGGGTGTCCTTGTATTTGGGGCATAGATGTTCAGGCATAGATGTTTCATCTTGATGGATTTTTCCTGTGATGAATATGAAATATCCTTCTTCATCTCTTTTGATTAATTTTAGTTCAAATCTATTTTGTTAGATATTAGGATAGCTTCACTAGCTTGTTTCTTAGGTCTATTTGATTGGAGAATCTTTTCTTAACCCTTTGCTCCAAAATAATGTCTGTCTTTGAAGTTGAGGTGTGTTTCTTGTATGCAGTAGAAGGTAGATCCTGTTTTCATATCCATTCTTTTTGTCTGCGTCTTTTTACAGGTGATTTGAGACAATTGATATTAAGAGATATTAATGACCAGTGATTGTTAGTACCTGCTATTTTTGGTTTTGTTGTTGTTGGTATTGTGTGAGTGTTTTCTTTCTTTGGGTTTCGCTGGTGTGGGATTATCTATTGCATGTACTTTTGTGGGTATGGTTAGTTTCCTTGAATTTGAATTTTTCTTCTAGTTCTTTGTGTAGGGCTGGACTTGTGGATAGGTATTCTTTAAATCTGGATTTGTCATGGAACATATTGTTTTCTCCATCTATGACAATTGAAAACTTTTCTGGGTATAGTAGTCTGGGCTGGTATCCATGGTCTAAGCAGCATGGCTAGAATTAATTAAAATTGTGGCTTTGGCAGCTGGCTCCACCCCATTCCTTAGCTTTTTGAGAGTCTAGCTTCATGGTGGAGGTACTATCAGGAGCCATATTTATTTTCAAAATTCTGTAAAGTTTCTAGGTCTATGCCACCACCAAGAAACCTGATGTTAGCTGCTCATAAACACCATTTAAGTTCTTGGTGGCAGAGAGGGAGGGAGAGGGGGATGGAGAACGGGGAAGGGAAATGGAGGAGGGGAGGAGGTAGAAATTTTTAAGTAAAAATAAAAATAAAAAAAAAGAGCTATGAGGTTTTTGTTGCTAACACCGAGTCAGGAAGCTTATCTAAAGGAGCTGCACCTCTGCTTACTGCCAGTAAACAGAGACTACTGGGGAAAAGATGGTTACCAAGAAGCCGCACTTGACTCTGTTCTTGTCTGGCTAGAATTCTTTTTTAAAAGTTTTCTCAGGTTTTATGTGGAAATTATTGCCAAACATTTAGGTGCCATTTGTAGATGGCCATTTGTAGATTTCTGCCCTGCCTGATCCCGCAGCTGTTTAGTCACAAAGAAACACATGGATAAATAAGACCAACTTTCTGTTCCCTAATGATATCGCTCACCAAGGCATAGGTACAAAATCTGTCTCTAAGAAGTCATTTTCTCAAGTGGGAGGGTAGTGTTTATCACTATATTACTTTTCTTCTCTGGCTATATGGGATGCCCTAATATTTTTCACTTAAGAATTTTCCATATAATATATTCTGATCATGGTTTTCCTTCACCCAATTCCTCATAGATTTCTCCACCTCCCTCCCCACCTACTCAATTTCATATCATTACTTTCTTTCTCTCTTTAGGAAACAAACAGGTAAATAAAACTAGACCAGAATTTAAAAATCCACAACACACACACACACACACACACCATAAAACACAAATTGGAAACCACAGTTTATAAGCAAAAGAGCAAAAAGATGGAAAATGTCCAAAGTGATATGACACAAAAGTCTCCAATATTATGATTGATTTTGTTTTGTGTTGGCCATCTACTGCTGAGCATGGGCTCTACCCTTAAGTGTGGTTAATATACCCAGTGAGACTACACTGTAGAAAACTAATACTTTTTAAATATTAAGTGACTTTTATTTATGCATTTATTGAGATATCCCTTCTGAATTTTTATTAAAAGTTTTAATATAATGCTCCCATTAATTTTGAGAATTTCATACATGCATGTAATATATTTTGATCATATCCGTTTGTGTTAGTTTGAATGAAAATGGCCACCATTAGGCTCATAGAGAGTGGCACTATTGGGAAGTGGGGCCTTGTTGGAGTAAGTGTGTCACCAGGGGTGGGCTTTGAGGCTTTGAAGCTCAACCTAGGCCTAGTGGCTCACTCTTCTTTCCTGCTGCCCGAGGATCTAGATGTAGAACTCTTAGCTACTTTTCCAACACCATGTTTGCCTGCATGCCAGCGTGATTCCCATCATGATGACACTGGAATAAACCACTGAACTGTAAGCCAGCCCACAGTTGAATGTTTTCTATTATTAAGAGTTGCCACAGTCATAGTGTCTCTTCACAGCAATAGAAACTCTAAGTTAACCTCTGTTGATGCTTCTTCTAATATAGTTATATATTATATATATAATATAGTTAAACAATTATACCATTTAGCATTCTTTGTTCAGGAAATTCTTTTTAAAATTAATTCTTGTTTGCTTATAGATGTGGTGCTGAAGTAGATAATGTACATGGAAACACCTACAGAAAAAATAATATAAACATTATCTCAGTACTGATAGTTATCACTTTTATTTTCATATTTATAATAATATCAGACAAATTATATGAGTTGAGAGAATGAACTTATTTCATAAAGCTTGGATTGGTGTAAATTTGAACAAAGGTAGATGAATAGAATTTGTTATATGGAAAAAAATTGTGGCATCTAACTTTCTTTGTGACATCCAGGCTCATTCCATTATATTCCACTCTTGGACTCTAAATGAATAATGTGTCAAGGTTTGTATTTAAAGTTCCCATATCCTAAAATTGCATGCGTATATAATTGTTTTAATATTAAAACTATAAACACACCATATTCAATAAAGACTATGGACTGAGTCAGGACCCATTTTAGTTCTTGTTAAAGAATATCAGATGCTTTGCAAATATTACTTTTATTTCACAGTTAGAGAATGAAGTCTTTTGGGCAATGTGGCTTTTGCTATCTTATTGGTCCTGCTTAACTTCAACGCAACTTCATGAAACTTTCATCTTTCATACTTTGATGAATTTGACAGTTTTGATAATGTCTGACTAAAACTTTAATTTTGCCTTAAAATTAGTGTTTTAAAAATTTAAAACTGTTTGGTAGTGTTATACATTTGTTCAATGAGTTTTATTTTACTCCCCTCTCATCTTCTTCTTATTCTCTCCTCTCTCCCACTAGATACTGTCTTCTCAGTTCCATCTGGGAAATTCTTGCACACATGTGCATAAAACAGGGTTGCCTCTTCCTTTTTTTTTTTGTTTTGAGACAGGCTGTCACTATTGCCTTGGATGTCCTAAAACTCACTATGTAGACCAACTGACCTCAAACTCATACAGATCTACATGCTTCTGCCTCCCAGTTGCTGGAATTAAAGTCCTGTAACCCTAAACTCAACTTTAATTACTTTCAATATAGATAATATGACTTTCATCAGGAAAGGATATTTCTTTTTGCATATCTTATCTTAAAAGAATATTTCCTGTGTTATAGTTTTGTAGGTAAGGATTTTGCTATTCAAACATACTTCATTTGGGTTTCTCTAATATACATATATATGTATATATGCAAATTACAAAATGATCATTGGTGAAATTATTCTAATATTAAATATATAGAAACTGAGAAATACTGAGAGCTGTTTATGACCCTGAAATTGTATGGATTTATCAGTATACTGTTTCCATTGAAAATTTAGAGGCATTGTGGAATGCTGGTTTTATTATTCATTTTCTCCAATTCTCTCATTTGTTTTCAAAAGGTGTCCAAATAATATTGAAGAGAAAAATTTAACATATATCTCAGAATTCCATCTCATGGGACTCTCAGATGATCCGCAGCTGCAGCCTATTCTCTTCGGACTGTTCCTGTCCATGTATTTGATCACAATGCTTGGAAACCTACTCATCATCCTGACAGTCAGCTCTGATTCACACCTCCACAGTCCCATGTATTTCTTCCTCTCCAACTTATCCTTGGCTGACATCAGTTTCACCTCTACCACACTACCAAAGATGATAGTGGACATTCAGACTCACAGCAGAGCCATCTCCTATTCAGGATGCTTGACTCAGATGTCCTTTTTTATGCTTTTTGGATGTTTGGATAGTCTTCTTCTAACTGTGATGGCTTACGATAGATTTGTGGCCATCTGCCACCCTTTGCATTACCAGCTCATCATGGACCCTTGTCGTTGTGGCTTGTTGGTTTTTGGGTCTGTTATCATTAGCCTTTTGGTCTCTCAGCTGCATAATTCAATAGTATTACAATTTACCTACTTCAAGAGTGTGGACATTTCTCATTTCTTCTGTGATCCTTCTCAGATTCTCAGCCTTGCATGTTCTGATACCTTTACCAATAACATAGTCATGTATTTTGTTGGTGCCATCTCTGGTTTTCTTCCTATCTCTGGGATTTTCTTCTCTTACTATAGAATTTTTTCCTCTGTTCTTAAAATGCCATCTTCTAGTGGGAAGTATAAAGCCTTCTCTACCTGTGGTTCTCATCTGTCAGTTGTTTGCTTATTTTATGGGACTGGCCTTGGGGTATACCTCAGTTCAGCTGTCTCATCCTCTCCCAGGAAGGGTGCAGTGGCATCAGTACTATACACTGTGGTGACCCCCATGCTCAACCCTTTTATCTACAGCTTAAGAAACAGGGACATCAAGAGGGCCATGTGTCAACTCCTCAGAAAAACAGTCTAATCTCAGGACCTGTAGCATTCATTCTGGATCCTTTGTAAATCTGATTCACAAAATTTCTAATTCTTACAATACCCATGGAATCTTCATCTGTTTCATATTGCTTTAATAACCACATAATTGAAATCATCTCTCTTTCATATATATTCAGAAAGGAGGAAGTCAGTAAATTTTTTCACCCTTTCATACTATACGAAAATGTTCTAACAAGCTCCTGTCATACTTAGTGGTTAGAGGTATTGAGCACTAGGAAATATATGCTTATTAAAAGCTGGGTGAAATATGTGTAATATACATTTTTTCTTATAGAAACAAGAATGGTACTTTCTACCCTTCTTTATGTGTCTCTTCAGAAATACTCTACACGTGTTTGTTTTTCTTTCTTTTGTGTGTGATCCCTGGAATGTTGACTGTGTTACAGTGGATGACTTGACTTCCAGACGTATATAGGCAGTGCTATTGGTCTCAGGGTATTAAAAAAGAGAACAAAACATTGGGATAGAGTGGGGTTGATCTAGGAGGAGTTGAATGGGACATACGGGGTTCATATGATTAAAATATACTATATGCAGTTATGAAATTCTTAAAGAACAAAAAAGAAACATTATATATTAAAGATTTGACTTTATTCAATAGAGTTACACATATTGTCTGTAAAGATGTAGGTCTTTGGCAGTCAAGCCTGTATTTATAAAATTGCCCTAGGCATTTATAACAATTACTGATGCCTATGGGGATCTTGTGAAGACCTGATTCATAGCACCTACACAGTGGCTTTCTGTAACTCCAGTTCTAGCGGATCCTTGTAGTTTTCTGGCCTTTGTAGGCACTATATGCATTTGGAGCACATATGTACATGGAGGCAACATATATGCATAAAATAAAGATAAATAACCAAAGACCTTTAAAAATACCAGTGCCTGTATTTTCTATCCAGAGCTTTTGATTTACTGAAGGTGTGTGGCAGAACATGAATGGGAGGGTGTGGGGCTGAACACAGACTTTAAAAGACACCTAAGGTTTCTCCCGAAAGATATGCTGATGCATTTATAGTCACTTCCTTGCATGAAATGAAAATTTTGTTGCTTGTTTTAGGATTCTCCACGACACTAACACTAATTGTGAGTGTTGATTTACAACTGTTAGATTTTTACATATGGCTAGTTCTTTTTTTTTTTTTTTTTTTTTTTTTTTTTATTGGGAAGTAATGCATTCTGGTTTTAAAACGTGTTTGTCTTTCTCTACACTCCTTCTGGAATTCCCCTAATGTAAACATTTTTGCTTTCTTGTACCATATAAGCCCATTAATATATCTCTGTTTTTCTTCATTCTTTTTCATTTGCTTCACTGATTCAATGGTTTCCAAGAATTTGTGCTTAAGGTCATTGATTTGTCTTTCTGCTTAGTAGAATCTATCATAAGCACCATACTGACCATTTCAATTGGATTATTGTGTTCCTCAACTTTAAGATTGTTGTATTCTAATAATTTATATGTGATTGTACCATTTTATTCATGTATCATTTTTATAACTTTTGTCTGTAGCAGCCTCATTTATTAACTGCCTTTGTTTGAATCTGTTGTTGAATAAAGCATATATCACAATTTTTAAAGGAAATTTGAAGAGTTGCTTTCCTATTATTTATTTATTTGTTTGGGCCATATTTCCTTGTTCCTTTGTATATCTTGCATGTTGTTGTTGAGGTTAAAAATGTGAATTCTCACAAGTTTTACATGTTGGCTTCATATAGGGGAAGGTTTTAAAATTTATCTTATCTAAGGATGTGTATATGTCCTTTTCTAATCAAGGAGGCTTCCCTCTCTTCTGAAGAGCCCATTGTCTTTTGTTTTACCCATTGTCTGTCCCAGGTACTGCATTCTCTCTGATGCTTTATAAAATGCCTTAGAAGTTTTGTCTGTGGGCCTGGTACTGTCTTTTTAAGTATATTGTCATTACTTTTAGTTTTTTAAGTCATGCAACACATCAACTAGCTCTTTAGGGACACAATGAAAGGATAAAGACAATTTAGACAAGTATTTTGCCTTAATTATTTATTCCAAAGACAGAACCTAGGAGTTAGAAACTTTCTCCCTATTTTGCCATCTGGTTTTGGGAATGGAAGCTTTACTGGTGGGCAAATGTAACAAACTTTCTTGTTCACTGTGATACTGCTATTGGGTTTGTACTTCCCTGAAATGTTGATCTTTTTAAACCAGTTCATGGAGTTCTCACAAGGAAATTTGTATCTCTGAGGAGGACTGAAGTCTAGAGCTTTCTGTCATTTTGCCGCTATTACTATGGGCAAAAGTTTGATTCATTAAACAGAGTTAATTAGCTTAAAACAGTCATACAAATTCCAAAGAAAACACATTGTGGAGGGAAGTAAATTCGATAAGAAAATTAAGAACATATTGGGAACATCGGTTGAGCGTTGACATGGAATTTTTTTTTTTTTTCTGCTGGGAGAAAAACTAAGGTATTTTTAAAATTTCTGAGTAAAGGGACAGGACCTGCATGGAGAGATTTGTTGAAATATATGTGCTGTATAAATGAAAGTCTTTAGGTAAACCTTGGTTGAGAACACGGTGGTTTTATGGGTTGTGTAATGTGGTAGTCAGGAAAGGCGTACAATGATAATCCTGAGGCACTTACAGATCATGGGTACTCATGATCATGCAAAGTTCTTTAGGTGATACAAAAGTAAACTTCATCCCATGTCTTAAGTCTTTCCAAATGTTTTTCTCCTCCTCCTAGAGGTGTCTAACCAGGAGGAGCATCTAATTTTGTTCCTGAGCCTAGAACCTCAGGTCTCACTGTTCACTGAACATGAAGGTGCAAGGGAGTCTTTTTCCTTCGTTAGCCCTTATTAGCAAAGAAGATTACTTCCGAAATGTTGTGGAGCTCATCATGTGCTGCATGTACCATGGGAAGCACTGTTTCACAACCAACACGTTTATTGGACTAGGCATACTAAATTGTCCCAAAATGTAAAATTTCACCAAAGGAGCCAATGAAGTTTATTAAATTGGTTATAGAGAGTCTCAAATTCTCAAATGATTGTCAGAAAGAATTCTTCTTCTTCTTTTTTTAAGTTTTACTTTTTTTTCTAGACAGTTTCTCTGTTTAACAACTCTGGCTGTGCAGAAACCTGTTTTGTAGACCAGAGAGATCCACTTGCCTCTGCCTCTTGAGTTTTGGGATTAAAGGCGTGTGTCACCATGTCTGGCACAATTCTTAAAAATTTTATTTAGGAGATTATAACATAATTGTAACATTTATCCCTTCCCTTTCCTTCCTTCAAACCTTCCCACATATCCCTCCTTGATCATCTTCAATTTCATGGCCTCTTTTTTTCATTAATTGTGATTGTATGCATACATGTATTTGTATATACTAAGTGTATGTGTGTTTGCCTGAATTTGTTTGTATACCATGTATGTACAGTGACCATGGAGGCCAGAGAGCATCAGTTCCCCTGGAACTGGAGTTATAGAAAGTGGTGAGCCACAGTGTGGGTGCTGGGAAGTGATGTCAGATCATCAGGAAGAACAGTAGTAAGTAAGTGCATTTAACTGTTGAGCCATCTCTCTAGCCCTCAAACACCTTCTTTTTACATGTATAGTGACCAAGAATGTCTTCTATCATATCCATTTGTGTGTACCAACTATCTTTGTATCAAGAAAAGCAACCAAAATTTTGATACTCAAGACAGACTGTGTGACAAGACTGTATATATCTGTAATAATAGTAACATGTTACTATTTACATATACTGTAACTTATCCATGAGAAATAACCTAATAAGTAGCAAACACAATTTTTAAAAGTGCCCAAGAGCTCAGAATGAAAAGAACTTAAATCAAATATATTCTACAGGAAGGTGATTCCTACTCCTCAGGAGAGATCAGAATCACAGAAGACATCGAAGAAATTTGATTATGGGTTGACTGTGGTTTATTAAAGTGTCAGTGCAAGCTCTTATAGTAGAAGAGAAACCAGGGCACTTACACAACTGTACGCCAGGAGCAATGCTCTGAGAAGCTGTTTGGGTATCTGTAGAAAGAACCAACATTGTGAAAATCATATCCAGTTTCCAGTTTGTTTTCAGGAAGTTTGGTTGACATGGAGAATTGTGATGGAAAAACATGTTTTGAGACCTGGATAGTAATGTATTTAGGCCTCATACTTCTCATAGAAGATTAAGTGGACAGCAGTGAAGATCCTCTGAAGACACTTACCTTATGTTCATGCCTCTCATTTACTGTGAATAGAACCTAGTGAGTCACTTCCAATCATGATTGGTTGAAGAATTAAGGGAAAACCATTCCTGGAAATAGAATAAAACTAACTAGAAGACTGGAAAATAATGTTTTAGCCCTAGAGAAATTCCCAGGAATCCACAAGGATGACCCCCAACTAAGACCCTAAGCAATAGTGGAGAGGGTACCTGAAGTGGCCTTGCCCTGTAGTCAGATTGTTAGCTACCTTAAATGTTATCATAGAACCTATATCCAGCAGCTGATGGAAGCAGACGGAGAGAACCACAGTGGAGCACTGGACTGAGCTCCCAAAGTCCAGTTGAAGAGAGGGAGAAGTGAGAATATGAGCAAAGAGGTCAAGACCATGATGGGGATACCCACAGAAACAGCTTTCCTAAACTAATGAAAGCCTTCCAACTCTGACCTGACAATGAGGGACCCAGCATAGGACCAAACTAAGCCCTCCACCATCCCCCCACACCCCATTCCACTTCCATCCACTCTTCAAAGAGGGTAAGGCTTCCCATGGGGAGTCAACAAAGTCTAGCACATTGTTTTGAGGCAGGACCAAGGCTCTCCCCACTATATCTAAGGTGAGCAAGGTATTCCTCCAAAGAGAATGGGTTCCAAAAATCCAGAACAAAGAGTAGGGATAAATCCTGGTCTCACTGCCAGTGGCCCTACAGTCTGCTCCAGCTATACAACTGTCTACCACATTCATTGGGCCTAGTTTGGTCATCTGCAGGTTTCCCCCACTATCATTCCAGAGTCAATGAGCTCTCATTAGCTCAGGTCAGCTGCTTCTGTGGGTATCACCATCATGGTCTTGACCTCTTTGCTCATATTATCACTCCTTCTCTTGGACTCTGGTTTCCAGTAGCTTGGCCCAGTGCTTTTCTCTAGATCTCTGTATCTACTTCTATTAGTTGCTGAATGAAGGTTCTTTGATGACAATTAAGGTAGTCATCATTCTGATTACAGGGGAAGGCCAGTTTAGGCATCCTCTCCACTGTTGCTTAGACTATCAACTGGGGCCATCCTTCTGGATTCCTGGGAATTTCCCTAGTGCCATATTTCTCACTAGCCCTTTGGTGACTCCCTCACTTTTATTGTAAAACTGTTTAGAGGAGCTAGGAAATGGAAACAGCATATGTGCCTGTTGATAAATGGGAAAGAACATACAATGGGAAATGGGAAATGTGGGACAAACACAGGATGGGTTGTTTATCACCATTCTGCTATTTAAGAGAGCATGTATGGAACTGGAAGTACGAGAAACCAAACCAAATGACATTTATACATAGAAAGCGTCTGTGGCAACTGCTCACCCCCAAAAAGTAACAGTGTGGACAGAAAGCCATCAAAGAGAACTCTTAAACATTGTGATAAGGATGCTGAGGTGTAGTTCTCCACAGTTGATGGTTTCTGACCATGGTGCAGTTGGGAAGGGCTCAGTTTTCTTTAACTGGCTCACCATGCTCCAGTGAGTATATGAGCAACACAAATTGGACATTATTCTTCTTCATCTTCCTCTTTATAATACTCCTGTTTCTCTTCCTCTTCCTTTTTTGGAGGGGGAAGGTCACAAGGAGGACTGGGAAGTGAGTGTGATTGGGGTGCATGATGTGAAGTCCCCAAATAACCTATAAAATATTATGCTGGAAAAATTACTAGCATGAATAAGGGGAAAGAAAATGAAAATAAGACTTTTTCCTTAGAGACAAAAATCGAGAAATGTATGTGGTGATTAGTATGATTTGCTTCTACTCTGATTTCCTGAGCAATGCAATGCATTGTCAGATGCCAAAACCCCAAGCTGAATTGAAAAATAATAGTCTTGTGGGGCATAGTGGGGGCAGGTCTCTGTGAGTTTGAGGTCAGCTTGGTCTACATACAGACTTCCAGGTCAACAAGGCATACACAGTGAAATATTATCTTGAAAAGTAAACTGAAAAAACAGTGGTCTTTTAGCACAAATGTTCTATTAGCAAAAGTTGGAAGGTCTATGGAAAGCCTTTCTTGAAATTTCCTAGCACATTTCCCTTTTCTCTTTATTGTTAATAGTAATAAATCCCCAAAGCAGGGGATAATGTGTACCGACTGGCTAATTAGGAGCTGTGCGCGGAACCCCCAAGGCCACACAACTGAAGTAATTAGGTAGTACCTTCAGACTTGTAATTTGTCAGCTTCAGTCAATGCCTCTTACTTCTTTTGGACACCGTCTTTAACTTGAGCCTGTCTTGTTTTCCAGTCCTGAGCATTCAGCCTGTGGATTTGGTGAATACTGTGCAGGAAGGAAGCAGTTGGTGATGCCCCTGCAGAGACCCATCCTAGTGCAGTAAGTGCGCATTGAGATGCTAGAAGGGTAGAGGCACTGTCAGCAACACTGTCTTTGTCATGAAGAAATGTGGCTTTTGGGATCGAGGGGAGGATAACAGCATGCAAATATTCTGCTCTGAGGACTGAGCTGACTTTTGGGATTGGTTGGCTTCCAGGAACTCTTAGAATCTGCTCTCTTCCCACACTGATTCTCAGTCCTGCTGGCAGCTCCCATACATTACTAGGCAAGGCGTCTTATTTGGGCAGGAAAGTTAGCATAGAGTTCTTTCAACTAGATGAAAAACCTCCTTCTGGGAGGCTTAAGACTCTATATTTCTCATTTGTGTATGTAGAATTTATGATCAGATAAAGGAGTGAATGCTATATAGAAAAATAGCAAAGGTAATCTTATAGAAAGGATATTTTTATAGGACTGACTATGGGATTTATACAAAATTCTAGAAAATAAAATATTTCATAAATACTTCTTAAAAGTTCATCATCATTTAATTATTTCAGGTATGTTGGTCAGTAAAGCATTATGTGGTCAGGGCACTTTAGAGTTATATGCACATTTGTCAAAGTGGAAGTTCGGCAGAGTCAAAGTCAGGGACTGAAGGTGTTTGAAAACAATCTAAATAGGCCCTAATTGTCATTGATTAATGAAATTGTCATTGATTAATGAAAGAGAAAAATCAAAGAATTAAACAGCTCCATGAGTTAAATGGAACATAAAAAATTCTCTGGGATTATGAACTTTCAGTGATATTTTGAATCTCAAAAATGTGACCTTTAGCCTTACAGAAATTTTATAAATAGTCCATATCAAAATCTTTAGTCTTACAGACTATCATATCAAGACAATTCATACATCATCTTAGTATAACATAGATATTTTAGGTAGTATCTTGAATTCCTTTAGTTAGAATTGTATTTTCTCAGCATGGGAAGGATATTTTAAATTATATTTTTATTATTTTGTATTTTGTATATTTTGTAATATATTGTGATCAGGGATGGTATATTTAATTATTTTGGTCTTGCAATCTCTTCCTAAGAATATCTCTAATGTAAATGAGTGTAGAAAGGGATGAGTAAGTAATACAAGCCAATGGGAAATAAGTTGTATTTGTGCCTTTGTGCTATATAAAAAGGAATAAAAGTAGGAGGGGACTTGTTGATAAAAAAGATGTCATCATGGGTGAGAAATGGATTGATGGGGTAATGGGATAATATAATCATAATATACTTTATATATGTATGAAATTGTCAACAAAAATAAATTTAAAAAGAATAGTGAGATTGTAGCAAATTGGAAACATTGCCAAAGATGTACAGTCACCTGATAATTTTGCAAGACAGAATCAGATGCTTTAGTCCAAGATACAGACACAGTGTTGATTGATGATAAGCTTGTCACTTTTGCTAACTATCTTTTCATTTCTAAAAGCTGTCCAAACAATATAGAACGACAAAACCTGACACGTGTCTCCGAATTCCATCTTATGAGATTCTCTGATGATCCAAGACTGCAACCCATCCTCTTTGGACTGTTCCTCTCCATGTACTTGGTCACGGTGCTTGGGAACCTGCTCATCATCCTTGCTGTCAGCTCTGACTCCCACCTCCACACCCCCATGTACTTCTTCCTCTGCAACCTGTCCTTGGCTGACATCTGTTTCATCTCTACCACAGTTCCAAAGATGATTGTGGACATCCAAACTCACAGCAAAGAGATCATCTATGTGGGTTGCCTTACACAGATGTCATTTTTGATCCTTTTTGGATGTATGGATGGCATGCTTCTGACTGTGATGGCCTATGATAGGTTTGTGGCTGTCTGTCATCCTCTGCATTACTCACTCATCATGAATCCTCGCCTCTGTGGCCTTTTAGTTTTCCTGTCATTTTTGGTTAGTCTTATGGATTCTCAGGCACACAACTTCATTGCCTTACAAATCATCCACTTCAAAGATGTAGCAATTTCCAATTTCTTCTGTGACCCTGCACAACTCCTTAATCTTGCTTGCTTTGACACATTCATTAATAACATAGTCATGTATTTTGTTGGTGTCATCTCTGGTTCACTTCCTTTCTCTGGAATTTGCTTCTCTTACTACAAAATCATCTTCTCCATTCTGAGAATCCCGTCACCGGGTGGGAGGTGGAAAGCCTTCTCCACCTGTGGCTCTCACCTGGTAGCTGTTTGCTTATTTTATGGAACAGCCATTGGAGTATACCTTGGATCAGCTGTATCACATTCTTCCGGCAGTACTGCGGTGGCCTCACTGATGTACACTGTGGTCACACCTATGCTAAATCCCTTCATCTACAGCCTGAGGAACAAGGACATGAAAAGAGCAGTGAGGAGACTCCACATCAGAACACTGTAGTTTCAGGGCCCGTGGTACCCATTTAGAGTGTGGGTTGGTAAGTGCAGCAGAGCAAAACCTCTAGACCATGCATCCTGATTCTGCAGCTACATTGATTTTAGATTTTGATGATTTAATCCCCATTTACATTTCATAATAGAATAGTAGTTGGCAAAGTTGTGGAGCGAGAGGAAGGAAAGTTTAAAAGTATATACAATTTTTGGATTAGCGAAGACAAAAATGTACTGTAGATGGATGATAGTGATGGTTACATAACAATGCGAATGAAACTATTACCAATGAGGTAGACATAACAGTACTTAAAATACTTATTTTTCTATCTTACTAATGTTTTACCATTACAAACAGTGACAAAAACCACCTAGGCATCAGAAAAACTGTGAAAGAAATGAATACTACACACGAGTTGCTCATGAGGTGAGAGGAGACCTAAATTTTCATAAATATTGATTTTCTATTTTTCTTCTCCCATTATGACTAGAAAATCACTAGAAATTGAGAAAACATGGATTAAACTGAGTAATTTCAAGGTTGATTTTACAAGGTCATACAGATGTCAAGATAAGTCAGCTCCTAAGTGTACTAGTTCCAACACATGGGCGCTGCTTTCTCTTCCTCCCATTGTTGTCTGAATTGGAACACTTCTAAGGCTGTACCACTCCTAAAGATGTAGCCTGAGCTCCTGGTAAGTAAAGAACATTGAACATCCTTGGTCATGATTCAGCACAAAAGCACTTCAGCTCATGGGTGTTGAAGGGATGGTACGTAGAAGAGGGACTTCCAGGAAAATATGTTTTATTATCAACAAAACAAATATGATCATTTGTATAGCTGGATGGAAAAATGTTGACTTGCAAAACTTCAGTTTAGGAAGAGCATAATTATGTTCTTTGCTGAGATGGAAATCCTGGAATTTCTATCCAATCCTCTCACACTACTTGCACTTACCACAGGTCCTCTCCACGCGCTAGCAGAAAGATGTGCCCCTTTAATGTCTTCCTCCGAACTTCAAAGGGTTATTGAAGTAATGATAACCTCATGAAAGATTTATTATTTTGGTTTTAGCTCTGGAGACTGAATCTGGGTAAGCGCTCTGACACTGAGTTAAACTCCAAACCTGAAAGAATTCTAGATAAAAGGCTCTCTATACTCTGAGTCATATGTGCTGTGTGGTATGCATCATTTTGCATGTACAGTCTAAGTTATAATACTCATTTTTTTTGTTATTTTACACATAATTTTTATTGTACCCTACTCTAGGTGTTTCAGTAGGAACAAATGAAGCCATATCAAAATATAAGCCTGGTGTGGTTGTGCAGACTTTTAACCTCAACACTTAGAGGTAGAAGCCAGCAAATCTTTGTGAGTGCTAGGTCAGTCAAGGCTCTGTAGTCTGCTGTATCTCAAAAAAAAAAAAAAAAAAAAAAAAAGCACAACCAAACCAATCCCAAACTAAACCACTAAACCACAACAACAGAAATAACAACAGCACAGGGATGTCAGAATACAGAATACCTTGCAAAGAGGGTCTGGCAGCTTGTTTATTTATTGTGTGTATGTGAGTGACATACATACCACAGTGTGTATGTGGAGTTCAGAGGACAACTTGAAGGAGTCAGTATTCTCCTTTAGACATGTGTGTTCCATGACTTGAACTTAGGTTGTCATACTTGTTTGCAATATTTACTGGTCCCCACCTCCCACCCCACAGATGGTTTTCCTGACAAATCAGTCATTTCAGTTACTTGATGTTTCAGGAAGATTGAGCTTACTAACTGTGCTCTTCTTAAGTGGGAATCCACACTTCAGACATCAGTGGGTGGTGCCTGCTGTATCAGCTATAGGATAGATGGGTATAGATTATAGGCTAAGTTCACAGATAGACACATGATAACTCAGCATAAATAAATGCATCTGTCTACATTTTTACTTCTCTTTTAATCTTCAGTTAGTCTCAAGAGGAGGCTTGAAATATGGATTTAATTTTATTCCTTTTAAGATACAGAGAGTTAAAAATGTTCTGCCTCTGTTTTAGTTTTTAAGACCTTGGGGTTTCTTAAACATTTTGATAGAGGTTTGGTGTGTGGGTTAGTGGAGGAGTGTTTAGTTAGCATATATTAGGCCCTAAGTGTGATACACAGCCCAGCAAAAATGTGTTTTATTTTTATGTGTATGAGTGTGTGTTGTACATGTGTATGTGTATCCATGTGTGTTGGCATGTCTTTTACATGTATATGCAAGCTTATGGAAGGCACAAGTTGACACTGTGTTTCTTTCTTCATTGCTTTATACTTTATGTTCTGAGTTAGAGTCTCTTGGTTGAAAACAGAGCTTACCCATCGTTGAGGTAGGCAGTTCCCTCTATATCACTGAGTGGTGGGGTTGTAGGTAGCCTCAACATCTGCTCAGCTTTTAATGTAAGGGCTGGGCATCTGAACTTCAATCATCATATTTTCATTGTAAATATTTTATTCACTAAGCCATCTACATAGCCTCAAAAATATTCTGAAAGTTGGAAATATAAAAAAATTTAGTGTATTTGATGAAATAGTGATAGTTTTCTATTCTGTCTGCTCTCCACATTTTACCTATAATGCACAGCAGTTTGTTAAAATGGCTAAAACTTAGTATTGTTATCTAAGGTGATTTCTAGTTGGTACAAATACATTGAGCAAGGGTTAAGTGATGAATAGCCTGTTTGTGATTAGTATAAAATATATTTAGAAAATTATAAAATATAGAGAAAGTAAAAATTTGGTATCAAATTGGAAAGAAATACGTCAATGTATCATTATATGTGGATGATATGATAGTATACATAAGTGACCCAAAAGTTCGACTGGGGAACTCTTATAGCTGATAAACACCTTCAGCAGAGTTGTTGGCTACAGAATTAACTCTCAAAAATCAGTAGCTCTTCTATAAACAAATGACAGACTGAGAAATCAGTCAGATAAATAATATATTTTGCAAAATCCTCAAAAAATACAAAATATCTTTGGGGTATATGTATACAAACAAATGAAAGATTTATATGATAAAAATTCAAGTATTTGAAGAAAGAAAGTGAAAAAATATCAGAAGGTGACAAGATCTTTCATGTTCATGGATCAGTAGGATTAGTATCGTAAAAATGGTCATCCTATGGAAAATAATCTACAGATACAATACAATCTCTATCAAAATTCCAATCCAATTTTTCATAGACAAAAGGACAATTATCAATCTGTTATGGAAACATAAAAACAGTGCTGTGGAGTATTATTTCAACTAGACAAAGATATGTTACATTTTTTTATGCTGTGAAGTTACTTTTATTATGTGAAGGTGTGTTTTATTTGCTTTTGCTGTATTTGTTAAAAATGTAAAGATGTGTTACATTTGTTTGTATTGTATTTGCTTAATTATGAAAATATGTGTTGCATTTGTTTTGCCTTACCTGCCTAAGGCACTTACATGGTCTAATAAAAAGCTGAAAGACCAGTGACTAGGCAGGGGAAGGTTAGGCAGGGTTGGAGGGTAGAGAGAATATGTAGTAGAAGAAATCTAGGTTTGAAAGAGAAGAAGGAAGAGAGAACAATGGAGAAAGAGAGGGACACACCTGGGGGCAGGAGCCAGGCAGTCACCAGCCTTGGGGATAGTAGGAAAGTAAGTCATACAGAAAGAAAGAAAGAGACAAATAAAGAAAGGTAGGTAGGAAGGAAAAAAGTCTTGAGACAAAATGTAGAGGAAGAGAAACAGATTAAGTTATAAGGGCTAGCAAGAAACAAGCCTAAGATAAGGCTAAACATTCATAATTAATAATAAGTCTCTGTGTCAAAATTTAGGAGCCAGTAGCCCAAAAGAAAAAAGCCTTTTATATCTCAGGATGTCTAAAATAATCCAGAAAAATAAAAGAACTTATGAAACTCATCATCCCTCATTCTAAACTATACTACAGAGCTACAGTAGTAATAAAAACAGGATGGTATTGTCATAAAAACAGACAGAATTGAAGATCCATACATAAACCAACACATCTATGGACACTTGATTTTTGATAATGAATCCAGAAATACACACAGGAAAAAGAAAGCATCTTAAACAAATGGTGCTGGTCTAAGTGGATGCATGCATATAGAAGAATGTAAATAGATCTATACTTATCACCCTGCACAACACTCAAGTCCAAGTTGATCAAAGAGTTTAGCATAAAACCAGGTACAATGAATCTAATAGAAGAGAAATTGGAGAATAGCCTCAATCTCATTGGCACAAGGGAATGCTTTCTGAACACAATACCATTAATGCTGGCACCAATATCAACAATTAATAAATTGAACTTCATGAAACTAAAAATCTTCTTCACAGCAAAGAATGTGTTTTGGACACAGTGTTAGCCTACAGAGAGGGAACAGATTTTAACCAAGTCCACACCCAATAGTGGGCTAATATAAAAAATGCAAGATATAAAGAATGCAAGAAACTTGATATAAAAAGACTAAATAACTCAATTTAAAAATTGGGTACAGTTCTAAAGAGAATTACAAATAGAGAAAATTCAAATGACTGAGAAACACATAAATAACGTTCAACATCATTAGACATCAGGGAAATGCAAATGAAAACTACCTTATGATCCCACTTTATACCTGCCAGAATGGCTTAGGTCAATAACACAAGTGACACTCATGCTGGCAAGGATGTGGAGCAAGGGGGAATAGTCATGTTATTGGTGGGAGTTCAAACTTGTATAGCCACTATGGAAATCAGATGGGAATTGATTTACCTTAAGATCTGGCTATACCATTCTTGGGCATTCACCCAAAGGACACTTCATTCTACCACAGAGGCTATTGTTCAAACATGTTCATTGCTGCTCTATTCATAAGAGCCCAAAATTGGAAGTAACCTAAATGTCTCCCAACAGAAGATAGTTAAAAAAAATTGGTGCATTTACACACTAGAATATTACTCAGCTTCTAAAAATATGACACCATTACATTTACAGGCAAGATGGATGGAACTAGACAAAAACACTGTGGGTAAGGTAATCCAGAATTAGAAATTTAAATATGGTATATATTTGCTTATATATGGATATTAGCCATTAAATAGATGATAACCAAGATATTATCCATAAACCCAGAGATATTAGGTATAGTGGAAGCCGTTAAAAGGACACATGGATCTTCCTGGGAATGGGAAGTAGAATAGATTTCATGGGTAGACTGGAGCAAGGAAGATGCATGGGAGGGAAGAGAATAGAAGGATCAGGTGGGAGGGGAGAGGAGAGTTGGCACTGAGGGAGATAGTCAGGGGAGAAACTAGAACTAAAGAATGTTTTAGTAGTGGTATGGAAAACTAGTGCAGTGAAAACTTCCTGTAATATCTGAAGGCAATCACGATAAAGTCTCCAAATAATGAGGGAGATGAAAACCCTACTGGCCATCTCTAGTCACTAAATGAAGCTTCCCATGCTGGAACTGGGTTTTATCCAGTTGAGTTGTTGGCTAGTGGGGTTCCATGGAAATTCTCAAATAACCCAGGATGTTGCCGAGACAATAGGTAGCTCACCACAAATTGACAACAAGGCCCCATTGCTGAAGACAATACCTACACAACTCATTGAACATGGAGATGGCCCAGCTGATGTCAACATAGAACCTTTGACACATGTTCTAGTGTCTGTGACATGTTACTACTCTTTAGGCTACCAAAAGAGAAATGTAAACACCAAATGTAACCTCAAATCTTTTGATCTACAATCTGTCCTGCCTGCAAAATATGCTTCAGCACAAACCTTGTTGGAGTAAAAAACCAAATGTCTGATTTGACATCAGGCCCACTCCCAGAGATAAAACACATAACAGACATTGCTTGGGTGACCAAGAACCAGAGTAGATAACCAAGAGAACTAGGGTAAAAGCAAATACTACTGGTCTGAAAAACGGTAATAATAAAGTGACTCCTAATGATATTCCATTACTTTCATAGTTGGTACCTTATTCAGTCATTATCTGAGAAGCTTACTCCTGTAGCAGATGGAAACAAATACAGTGACCCACAGTCAGACATTATGAGAGAGAGAGAGAGAGAGACCTTGGGGCCCACAACTCTAAATGTCTCCATTAAATCCTCCTCCAAAGAGGCCAGGTAACCCCTCAGAAGAGGAGACAGAGACAGAGGGGATGGAAGATACCAGGAGAACACGGCTCTTTAAAACCACTGACCGAAACTCATATGAACTCAGAGACTGAAGCAACATGTACAGACCCAGGCCAGCTAGCCTTGGTGAGTTTCCGATAGAACATCCCCATTGTCTCAGTGTGTGGATGCACCCCTCGCGGTCCCGAGTTTCTTGCTCGTGCTCTCTCTCCTTCTGCTCCTGATTTGGACCTTGAGATTTCAGTCCGGTGCTCCAATGTGGGTCTCTGTCTCTGTCTCCTTTCATCGCCTGATGAAGTTTAATATTCAGGAAGATGCCTATATGTTTTTTTTTGGGTTCTTCTCTAGGATTACGAATTATAGGCTCAATGTCCTTTATTTATGGCTAGAAACCAAATATGAATGAGTACATCCTCTGTTCCTCTTTTTTGGTCTGGCTCACCTCACTCAGGATAGTTTTTCTATTTCCGTCCATTTGCATGCAAAATTCAAGAAGCATGGGATAAAACTGGACTCGCTGAACATAGCGGACAATGAGGACTACTGAGAACTCAAGAACAATGGCAATAGGTTTTTGATCTGACTGCACGTACTGGCTTTGTGGGAGCCTAGGCAGTTTGGATGCTCACCTTACTAGACCGGAATGGAGGTGGGTGGTCCTTGGACTTCCCACAGGGCAGGGAACCCTGATTGCTCTTCGGGCTGATGATGGAGGGGGACTTGATTGGGGGAGGGGGAGGGATATGGAAGGGGGTGGCGAGGAGGAGGCAGAAATCTTTAATAAATAAATAAATAAAAAAGAAGCACATAACCAAAAAAAAAAAAAGAAAAAAAAACCATGTACAGTGCAGCCATGTATTTGCACAAGGTCCCCTGCATATTTACTGTAGTTTTAAGTTTACTACTTTCATGGGAATCCTGAATGTGTAAAGGAGAGGGTCACTGATTCTTGTACATTCTCTCCAGAGCTCTTTTATTTTTCTGTTTGCTCATCTTGTCCTATTTCAATAGGATGATTTTCATTTTTCCTTATATTTTAGGTTTTTTTTTAATGTTTTATTGTTACCTCCTAGAAGTATTTTTTTTTCTAATGAGAGACAGAACGGGAGTGAATCCAGATGGTAAAGGAAGTTGGGGAGGAACTGGAAGGAGCAGAGGGAAGGAAAACTGTTTTCAGATTATATTGTATGAGAAAAGAAACTATGTTTAATAAAAATTGAAAGATTTGGTATCTTATCTACTATCTATCTATCTATCTATCTATCTATCTATCTATCTATCTATCTATCTATCATCTATCTATCTATCTATCATCTATCTATCTATCTATTATCTATCTATCTATCTATCTATCTATCTATCTATCTATCTATCTATCTATCTATCTATCTATTATCTATCTATCTATCTATCATTTATCTAACTATCTATCATCTATCTATCTATCTATCTATCTATCTATCTATCTATCTATCTATCATCTATCTATCATCTATCTTCCTTTTATTGAAAATAGATTTTTCCTTTTTCTTTTTTTTAATTAAATCACTGCTTGGCCCATTAGCTTTAGTTTCTTATGGGCTAATCCTTACATTTTAATTTAACCCATTTCTTTTTTTAATTAAAATTTTCACCTCCTCCCATTTCCCTCCCCCTCCCTGTCTCCCCTTTCCCGTCCCTTTCCAGTCCAAAGCGCAGTCAGGGTTCCCTGCCCTGTGGGAAGTCCAAGGCCCACCCCCCTCCATCCAGGTCTACTAAGGTGAACATCCAAACAGACTAGGCTCCCACAAAGCCTGTACATGCAGTAGATTCAAAACCCAGTGCCACTGTCCTTGGCTTCTCGGTCAGCCCTCCTTGTCAGCCACATTCAGAGAGTCTGGTTTGATCACATGCTCCATCAGTCCCAGTCCAGCTGGCCTTGGTGAACTCCCATTAGATCAGTCCCACTGTCTCAGTGTGTAGACGCATCCCTCATGGTCCTGACTTCCTTGCTCATGTTCTCCATCCTTCTGCTCTTCATTTGGACCTTGGGAGCTCAGTCCAGTGCTCCAATGTGGGTCTCTGTCTCTATCTCCATCCATCGCCAGATGAAGGTTCTATGGTGATATGCAAGATATTTATCAGCTGCCCAAGGAACAAGCTGGGGACATCTCCTTGGATACCTGGGAACCCCTCTAGAGTCAAGTTCTTGCCAACTCTAAAATGGCTCCCTTAATTAAGATATATACTTCCCTGCTCCCATATCCACCCTTCCTCCATCCCAACCATCCCATTTCCCCAAACTCTCCCCATCCTCCCCTTCTCACTTGTCTCTCCCCATCTCCCCTTACCCCCACTCCACCCCCACCCCCAAGTTCCCAATTTTTGCCTGGCAATCTTGTCTACTTCCAATATCCAGGAGGATAACTATATGTTTTTCTTTGGGTTCACCTTCTTATTTAGCTTCTCTAGGATCACGAATTATAGGCTCAATGTTCTTTATTTATGGCTAGAATCCACTTATGAGTGAGTACATACCATATTCATCTTTTTGGGTCTGGTCTTCTCATGGTGTCCCAGATTTCCTGGCTGTTTTATGTTAATAATTTGTTGGATTTGCTGTTTTCTTTGATCAACGAGTTTATTTCCTCTATAGTATCTTCAGAGTCTGGGATTCTTTCTTCTATCTCTTGTATTCTGTTGATTATACTTGTCTCTGTAGTTCCTGTTCATTTACCCAGATTTTCCATATCCAGACATCCCTCGGTTTGTGTTTTCTTTATTGTCTCCATTTCGGTCTTCAAGTCTTGAACTGTTTCCATTACCTGTTTGATTGCTTTTTCTTGGTTTTCTTGGGTATCTTTGAGAGATTTTTTTCATTTCTTCTAACTTTTTGTTTGTCTTCTCATTCATTTCTTTAAAGGAGTTTTTCACATCCTGTTTAAGGGCCTCTATTATTTTCATAATGTTATGTTTAAAGTCGATTTCTTCTACTTCTTCTGGAAAAGGGTGTTCAAGTCTTCCTGTTACGTGTTCGCTGGATTCTGGTGTTGTCATGTTGCTTTTTTAGGTTGTTGGAGGAATTCTTGCATTGGCGCCTGTCCATCTCTTCCTTCAAATGCAGCCAGGAGAGTCTTGGCATCTTGGTCCAATCTTTGCTGTGACTGTGTACTTGGGGATTTTTCTTGGTCTGCCCTTTCTTAGGACCCCTCAGAGCTGGAGCTGGTTGTGCTGGTGGATCTAAGGACCCCGAAGACGGAAAGGAGTGCCCTCTGGATGTATCTCTTCAGTGCAGGAGCAGGAACTCTTCCTGGGCCAAGGACCTTGCAGACAATACGGCAGGCTTGGGGGAGGCAGTGCCGCGTGGAATAAATAAGCTGGAGAGGCCCTGTACGCGGTTCCCGAACCGTCCAGCTGGTAGGGCACACACTTACCCCTCTGGATGGATCTCCTCAGTACAGGAGCAGGGTAGTGTGGGACAGAGAAGTCACTGCAGCAGGACCTGGAGGGGTCCTGTACTCCATTCCCAGATGGTTCGGCTGGGCGGGCACACACTTACCCTTCTGAATGGATCTATCTACTCAGTGCAGGAGCAGGAACTCTTCCTGGGCCAAGGACCTCACAGACAATAGGGCAGGCTTTGGGGAAGTAGGGTTGTGTGTAACAAAAAAGCCCCTGCAGCAGGAGCTGGAGGGGCCCTGTACTCCATTCCCAAATGGTCTGCCAGGGTGGACACACACTCACCCCTCTGTATCTTCTCAGTACAGGAGCAGGGCCATGTGGAACAAAGAAGCCGCTCACAATATTTTTCTAAGACCTATCTTGGCACTCCTATTAACCAACTTTTATAGGGTTAAAATCAGAATTATGAAAATGGTAATTATCATTATGTCAATTCCAGTTAAATTGATTATATACTTCATTTAATTGTTTTATTTTAAACCATCCATTGCATAATCATACAGAGACCTAACTCCCTCCATTGTAGTCATGTTTCTCATTTTTAATGTGGGACAAAACTCTCTGTATTTTTTAAACTTATTTCCATCTTTAAAAATTCCCAGTCATCTCACCAAATCTGTTGACAATGAAAGTAAAGATAATGGTGAAGATGGGGCTGACTATAGCTGTGTAGAACAGTTGAATCCCAAGCTGGTTTCCTAGGCAGCTACCTAATTTGGCAATAGCCCAGGAAGGGTGTCCAGAGAAAGCCCACAACTCATTGGGAGAGGGAGCCTGTTGTCTGAAAAATACCCACACGGTATCCTGGGAAAAAGCACATCAACTGAATCTGCCTAAAGACAGAGCTGGCCAGTGGTGAGGGACTAACTCCAGCAATATTTGGAGCCCAAGAGTCTGTGGAGTTTGCTGCAGAGAGGCTGCAACAGAAAAATTTCAGACTTGCTCAGAGGGCTTGTGGAAAAAACCGGAAAACTTAGCCAACTGCGTGGTGACTTGGCTATGTTCAACTCCACTTGAGCCAGTGGTTGCAAAGTCACAGGCAAACAGCTATTTTATGAATTTGTGCCCCCCAAATTTTACACCAGATGAGGCACAATTCTAAGTGATCTTATCAATAAAAACCTAGAGTGAGATGTCAGGGTAAAAGCTTAAAGATTAGAGAAGTGAAAGAACAGCCACAGTCACCTTTTACCCCTGTGAATCTGCTGCCAAAAGGAAAACATCTTGTCTATACCCTGCATTATTACTTCCTGTCTCTACCCCATGTTTTCTCTTCCTGTCTTCTGTATTTACAGACCACCAGACTCTATGGTTAACTAGTGGCTAGCTCCACTTTCTATCTCCAGACACTATTTATTTTTCAGAGCACAAAAAAAAATCACAGCAGAAAATATGATTGTAAAAGTCATTGATTATGTGGACAGCCATTGTAAATATGATGAGGAGGTTTTCCTCTAGGAGTAGCACACACTTTTGGTTTGATATGTGTTATTTTTTCCCTGAACACCCTGTTTATTAACCTCTGTGGTTAAAGCCTACATTCAATGTCTTTAATAAACTATATCCATGCTTCAAAATAGTGCCAAAATGTATTTAATTATTATTATTATTTTAAATTTTTTTTGCAGTTCTTTTTTTTATTGAAAAAATTTCCATCTCCTCCCCACCTCCCATTTCCCTCTCCCTCCTCCCACTTCTCTCCTCTTCCCCCACTCTTTTCCCTCTCCCCCCACTCCTTTCCTTCTCCCTCTCCAGTCCAAAGAACAATCAGGGTTCCCTGCCCTGTGGGAAGTCCAAGGTCCTCCCCACTCCAGGTCTAGGAAGGTGAGCATCCAAACAGGCCAGGCTCCCACAAAGCCAGTTCATGCAGTAGGATCAAAACCCAGTGTCATTGTCCTTGGCTTCTCATCAGCCTTCATTGTCTGCCATGTTCAGAGAATTCGGTTTGATCACATGATTTTTCAGTCTCAGTCCAGCTGGCCTTGGTGAGTTCCCAATAGATCAGCCCCATTGTCTCAGTGTGTGGGTGCACCCTTCTCGGTCCTGACTTCCTTGCTCATGTTCTCCCTCTTTCTGCTCCTCATTTGGACCATGGAAGCACAGTCCGGAGCTCCAATGTGGGTCTCTGTCTCTATCTCCTTCAATCGCTAGATGAAGGTTCTATGATGATATGCAAGATATTCATCAGTATGACTATAGGGTAGGGCCATTTCAGGCTCCCTCTCCTCAACTGCCCAAGGAACTAGCTGGGGACATCTCCTTGGACACCTGGGAACCCCTCTAGGGTCAAGTCTCTTGCCAACTCTAAAATTGGCTCCCTTAATTAAGATATATACTTCCCTGCTCCCATATCTACCCTTCCTTTATCCCAACCATCCCATTCCCCCAGGTTCTTCCCATCCTTCCCTTCTCACTCTTCTCTCGACATCTCCCCTTTCCCCCATCCCACCTCAACCCCAGTTCCTAGGTTTTTGCCTGGCAATCTTGTCTACATACAGTATCCAGGAGGATAACTATGTGTCTTTCTTTGGGTTCACCTTCTTATTAAAAATCAATTTCAAAAACTTAAGACTAAAATGTCAAAAGAAAAATATTTTCAAAACACTTCAAGATGCACACATAGACAAAGACATTGAAAAAAGACTCCAGTAGGTTAGAAAATAACAGCAGTAATCAATGAATAGAACCGAATGAAATTTAAGCACTTTTGAGAAATGACACTTGGCAGAGTGAAAATGCTGTCAGCAAAACATTCCAAAAATAATTCATAGCTATATACCTGGCAATGAACTAATAATTTGGAATCTCTGAAATTCTAAAAATGTAAACACTTTATAACTGAATGATCCAATGACTTAATGTACCAATGAAATGAACTGGTTCCTTTCAAAGGTAGAGGTATATGTAACTAATAAATGTACGGAATAGGTCTCGCCATGATTTGCACTTAAGGAAAATCTAATTCAAGATACACTAAATATTCTAAGTCATCCCTGGAAGAATGGATCTTTAAATAAATGGACATACGAAGAAAGCAAAAGCTGGAGAAGATGTGGGACAAAGGAACTCGACAATGTCGGACTCAATTCTATTCAGTGGAACCACTATGGAATTTAATATGGAGGCTTCTAAAACTGAAAATAACTGGCAATATATGCACCTACAATAGCTCTGTTAATAAGTGCAATGGAATGTATGTCTGTACAGTATAGAAACCCCTGCAATCCACCTGTTTATTAAGGTGGCAATCATAACAGTCATTTGATGAATTCATCTTAAAAACCAATAAACAGGTGAGATATGGAATTAACTTATATGTTGATTAATATATGAATAGATAAGCAAATATATTGCATACATATAATGATTCTCTCATATTTAATATAATCAAATTATTAAGAGTTATATACATTTTTACATTTTACTGCTATTATATCGTGTTTTTATTCTTAATATCCGAAATAAGCCAGAATCAGAAAGACAAATTAGTGAATGATTCCTGTATATGGAAGCTATATTTTACACATACACATACACATACACACACACACGTACACACACATGCATGCACACACACATACCTCCCATTTATAGAGAATAGGCTATTTTGGAATAGAAAAGAGAACAGTGGGAAAGGAAAAGAAGAGCAAAATAAGCAATAAATATAACCTAGATGGATTATGAAAATTGAGTAAAGATGTAACTATGACATTTACCAATTTAAAAATGGAAAATCTAAAATATATTATTTGTAGTCTGAAACAGAAGAGCATGACCTGAACACCTATGTCATACACTGTAATGCAATTTGAAAAACCAATAGATTTTAACATGCAGATTTGTAAGTGTTGCAATATTAATTTTGCGATTTCATCATTTTAGTTTCTCATGAATTTGCAAAGTGGGATTATTGTTTCAATTATTGTGTTTTGTGTGATAAAGTTGTAAAGTGATGATTGATTTTCAATCTGAAAGATTAAAAGTTTCTAGTGAAATAGGATTTTGATTGTTGTAAGATATAGAGAATGCAACTAGAGTGACAAACATATTTTAATTACATTTAAATTGGTAAGTGTAAATGCATATGTTCCTTAAAAATATAACTAAGCAGACAAATGGCTCTTAAAAGTGCACAAAAATAGCATGTTCTGTTTTGTCCTCAGGCCACATAAATGTGACTTTTATATGCAGTAATAAAAGAAAAAAGCAGTACTTAAGACGTTTTCTGGAGTAGAGAAAAAAGTCTAAAAATGTTCTTGTTGACATCCATTTTCTTTTCTTATTCTTCCAAATTAATTTATGAAGTCCTTAGAGACGGAGACAAACTGAATCAGTCTGGATAATGATGACCTCTGTGCATTCAGTCTCCCAGTACTAGTAGAGTCAATAATTATCCTGTGCTTCCAGTTCTTCACTTTCACGTTACGGTGAACTTGGCTCGTGTATCTTTCTCTTTGCATGGATAACCACAACAGAAAACTATTAAATGCCACTGCTCATATCTTCTGTGGCACAGAGACTGCACACCCCTCAGGATCTGGTGTGATAAGGTGAATGTATCTGTACTTCCTGATCATGACAGAGCAGAACAGTAGCTTAAACTGGTAGGTGGCGAGAATGTAGTTATGTGAAGGAATATTGGAAAGATTCTTTCCACATTGGTGTAGATGAACTTGACAATCTTTGTATAAAGATGGGAGAATAGTGCCAAACTATTTTAGCTATTTGGAATATGAAATATATGTTCTTTTGTATTGAGTATACAAGATACTTCATTCACAGTTTGCTTTTCATTGACCCTGATTTTCCATACACTTACCTCACATAAAATGGATACCTTTAAACTATTTCCTGCAAATTCCCACATGTCTATGATGTACATGGTGAGGAAAAGTTGGACTAGGCTATTAAACATAAAACTGAGTACTGTTTTTTATTAATAACCAATCATATTACTTCCTGTTATTGCACGAAGATATGTCATCTCCCTGTCTTCTTCTTTTGGAGATGCATGTTGATTCCAAGTGAAATTATCAGATACTCAGGCTGTATTATCTGTATGAAAGAGCTATAGAGGGAAAACAGTGCACATATCATACATACATCAGAACAGATCTGTCTCTGGAGTCACTATATTATATACTTGCAGGCTTCTATTGTTTCCTCCATTCTCACATTAGGCCACACATTTTCAAAAGAAGAGATAGTGTCAGACCTTGCATTCTACATTGTCCAGAGAATGATCTACAACGTACTAAGCAAAAATAAAAGAATAGCAAATTATTAGTAGTTACATAGCAAAACATCATCAAATCAGTCACTCAGAACAAGCAACACAAATCTACTTGGAACTCTTTAAAGTTGTCAACTGGAGCTCCCCATAGCATAAGTCTGTGACATAGCAGAATGAGTGATTCCATGTAAAAGAACAAATCAATAACAGATAGGGCTGGCAGCATCAAATTGGGATCTCATGACATCCATGACATCCAAAAGAAATCAACTGGTGAGATTGAAGTGGTCAGCTAGTTCTACTTGAACTGTTCTTTCATGCATGAGCTCCCCACGTGTGAACTTCCTGTGACTGAACTTTCAGATTCTCTTTTCTAATACATGCCCTTACACTACGTCGTAAAAAATAGTCATATTTATTGGATATAGGTTACTTTCTAGCTATTTTCAAGGACAAAGTGATTTAATCTTAGTCTGTTTTATTCTTCTCTTCCCTTTTTATCAGAAAGACCACTAGAGCTTTGAGGACACTTTGACACAAACCTGTTTGGATATGAAATATGCTGGAGACAACTCCAATATCAGACATAATTTCTCAGTGAACTCAAACAACACACTACAATTTACTAATGTAATGAGCATTACATTTATTTTTTTATTCCTATTGAGGAAAATAGGAGTCAGGAAAAAAGTACCTGCAACATAATTGTGATAAATATCTCTGAGCACCTGCTTAAAAATTTCTCTTGACTAGAAACTGATAGAAAGAAATTAGTGAATCACATGCATACTATGACAGATCATTTGTTGTGCTTTGTTTTGAGATAGTCTTGTTAAACCAAGACTACTCTGGTACTCACAATTCTCCTATACCAGCTTTCTGATTACTGAAGTTACAGATATGTGCCACTATATACTCTGATTATCTTATTTTTAGTATTTTCACTCCAATTACTTTTATGTGTGGGAAGTTATTATTAAAGTTGATTTCTAGGACCTAAACACAATAGGTTCTCCATATAGGTTTATATATGTATATATATGTGTGTGTTACATGTAATATATATACATTAATATTGTATATTGCATAAAATTGACAGAAAAAATTGATAATGTTACTTGCAATAGTTAGGCAAATATACATGCCATTCAAGTAATATATAACTTAACTGTAAATATTCAGATTAACATAAAATAAATACTTTTATTTCTAATTCTCTGGGGCCCATACTTTTTAAGATACAGGAAGCATGAACATGGAAACCTTTACTAACCACTGAATGAACACTTCCATGGCTTCCAATTGTTCGGAGTTGACGTAGCTTCAAAGTAACAGATTCTATCCTGTCTGCACATTAATTTAACTAGAGACAAAATAGTTTTAATTTGTGTCTTTATAATTATTTTTTCACACAAATATCAAAATATTGAGAGAAAATTTCCTCAATGAGAAGGAAGGATACATTGGCAGACACAGGCAGATGTACTTTAGACTGAAACACATTATGGAGGTTTCCATTATCCAATTCCAATGTCATATGAAACTATTCATCAGCTAATTATTTTTATAAGGATAGTATTTTGTATGTTTTAAGTCTACTGTGATTAATTTGTGAGTGAGCAAAGGGTGTAGATGTTTAAGACCGGAGGGAGTAAAAGGAAGAGAGGATGGTGTATTCTATTAAAATAAAAAAAATTAAAAAGTACCATGATTAAAGAAATTATGAAATTCCAGAGACCTTCTCCAGGTTAAGGTCCCAAAAAAGATGTGTGGAGTCAATAGGGGCAGGGACTTGCAGGGACAGGGACTGACATGCTCTGAGGATGAATCCAGATTGCTGCCTCCATGTTTGTGGAAAAAGGGAACCCACAGAGACAGCTGACCTGAACTTTGGGCCAACAGTTAGGGAAACTGCATGGGACTGACCTAGACCCTCT
Organism: Chionomys nivalis; assembly: GCF_950005125.1. Taxonomy (NCBI): domain Eukaryota; kingdom Metazoa; phylum Chordata; class Mammalia; order Rodentia; family Cricetidae; genus Chionomys; species Chionomys nivalis. The sequence goes on along the minus strand of NC_080089.1, from coordinate 19,771,424 downwards.
GCATGTGTGTGACAGTTGTATAGTTTGTTCTGTTTGTAAGGCTCCTAGCAGTGCGATCAGGATCTGTCCCAGGCACTTAGCTGACTTTTGAGAACCTATTTCCTATGCTGGATTACACTGGCCAGCCTTGATGTGTGGGTAGATCAGTCCTACCTCAACTTGATGTGATAAACTTTGCTTAAGACCAAGGGAGCCCTGCCCCTTTCTGAATAGAGAGAAAGGAGGAGTGGATGGGTAGGGGGACTGCAGGAGAGGAGGGAGGAGAAACTGTGGCCCGTATGTAAAATAAATGAAAATGTTAATTAAGTAAAATAAAAAGGAAAAAGCTACACACTTTATACTCAATATTTTAGCCACAGACAGGATTGAGAAAAGCAGGCTCAATCCTCTGGGACAAGATTGGTCATTAACTTCATTACAACATTTTTTTTTTCTGAGATAAAAGTGAAAAGTTCAACAAGGATCTAAATGTCTGTTGTTTTCTGAGGTTTATTAACTCCCCATTAAGCCAGTGGAAGAGTCACAAGTTCTTCTTGCTAGAGATAAGGCTAATGACTGTTTTTAATGAACAGGAATTTTCTCAAGACCCTGAGGCAACGGAGACTCTTATCCAAATGTCTGACCTTGGGAAAAGGATGTTTTTCTGGGGACCAGATACAGTACTACATTTTAAGAGTAATTTTCATTCCTTGAGGGTCTTGATGCAGCATTATACTGTACTATTCCCTAATTTCACTCCTTTGTGTCTTAGTCTTACTATATCTATCTGTTCTGCTCATATGTTCCCAAATGGGAAGGTCCTAAGGTCTTACTCTTTTCTCACTACAAAGCACTATTCTGATTCCTATTTATTTATTTATTTATTTAGGATTTCTGCCTCCTCCCCGCCACCGCCTCCCATTTCCCTCCCCCTCCCCCTATCAAGTCCCCCTCCCTCGTCAGCCCTAAGAGCAATCAGTGTTCCCTGCCCTGTGGGAAGTCCAAGGACCACCTACCTCCATACAGGTCTAGTAAGGTGAGCATCCAAACTGCCTAGGCTCCCACAAAGCCAGTACGTGCAGTAGGATCAAAAACCCATTGCCATTGTTCTTGAGTTCTCAGTAGTCCTCATTGTCTGCTATGTTCAGCGAGTCCGGTTTTATCCCATGCTTTTTCAGACCCAGGCCAGCTGGCCTTGGTGAGTCCCCGATAGAACATCCCCATTGTCTCAGTGTGTGGGTGCACCCCTCACAGTCCTGAGTTCCTTGCTCGTGCTCTCTCTCCTTCTGCTCCTGATTTGGACCTTGAGATTTCAGTCCGGTGCTCCAATGTGGGTCTCTGTCTCTGTCTCCTTTCATCACCTGATGAAGGTTAATATTCAGGAGGATGCCTATATGTTTTTCTTTGGGTTCACCTTCTTATTTAGCTTCTCTAGGATCACAAATTATAGGCTCAGTGTCCTTTATTTATGGCTAGAAACCAAATATGAGTGAGTACATCCCCTGTTCCTCTTTTTGGGTCTGGCTCACCTCACTCAGGATAGTGTTTTCTATTTCCGTCCATTTGCATGCAAAATTCAGGAAGTCAGTCACTGCTGCGGAGTAGTACTCTAATATGTATATATTCCATACTTTCTTCATCCATTCTTCCATTGAAGGGCATCTAGGTTGTTTCCAGGTTCTGGCTATTACAAACAATGCTGCTATGAACATAGTTGAGCATATACTTTTGTTGTATGATAGGGCATTTCTTGTCCTTAATGACCTCAGGATCTGGATCTGGATTGTGTGCTTTAGTCCTTGGTGTGATGTGTGTCCAATTAGTAAATCTCTAAATTTCCTGTTCTTGATGTAATCAGGGGGCATAGTGGGGATTCGTATGTGCTAAGTCATCAAACTTTATGGTTTCACAGTGGTGGGATTTTTCCAAAGAATTGTTTTCTTTAAAGAGGCTTCCATTTTATATATTTTCATTCTTTAAAGTCTGCACAAAGTTTCCCAAAGGAAAAGACAATAGGGAAATCCCATAATACGTACTAGAAATCATTAAAATTGAAAATAAAAGGGTCCTGGAGAAGTGTGATCTGCAATATTGAAATTCTGAAACTTTGTCAAGCAGTACTAATTGCTAAGCAGCCCATGCCATTAAATGCATGTTTTTTTCAACGACTTCAAATCCAAGACCTCCTTTAGGTTCTACACATATTGCATAGGTAGGATTTTTCTATCTTTTACCATCTTATTGAAATATTTTATTTCTTTAATTTTATTTAATTATTTCAATTATTTAATATTTCATTTATTCTTTGAGAATTTGATAGCCAACAAAAATATTTATTTTCTGAACTCCATTCTGTGGCACTATTTCCTTTACTGGAAAAATGGCATGCTGAAATTTATTTGTGTATCATGAAACTGAACAGACTACTAGTATAATATTGACCTGAAATCTTACTAAATAGGATATTGGGAGATAAGGGTAACTCTTTTTAGAGAAAAACTAACACAAGTGATTAAGAATGACATCAAAGGTAGATGATGCACTGGCAATCAGAGAATTTTACCCAGTCAATTTATTTAAAGTTCTTGTTTGGGTGTCCTCAAGAGTGGTAGAGTTAGATCTGAAGGTTCTATTCCCACCTCCCATTGAAAACACTAGGGACTTGTGACTGTACAAGTTTATGCTCCCATCAGCAATACCTAGGTGTTCTAGCTTCCTTTCATCCCCACCAACATGAGATGTCATTTGTTTTATCCATCTTGGCCAGTCTGGTGGGTGTTAAGTTCAAATCTCAGAGTAGTTTTGATTTACATTTCCCTGATGACTAAGAATGTTGAACATTTCTTTCAGTATTTCTTAGCCACTTATGTTTCATCTTTTGAAAACTCAATACTTAGTTCTATACCTCATTTTTAATTTAGTTACTTATTTTCTTGATGTCCATAATTTTCCCATATACTTTAGATATTAAACTTCTAATGGATGTCTAATTGCTAAAGATCTTTTCCCATTCTGTAATCTGTTGCTTTGCCTGAATGGTGTCTGTTTCAGTTTCGTGAAGTCCTATATATTGCTTGGTCTTAGTCCCTGTGCAATCCATGTTAGTGGGCTTATGAACCTCAAGTGGTAGACTTTTATTCCTGAGGATCTGCATAAGAAATATATGAGTTTTGGGTGCTTTTTTACTTGTCTCATTATTTAAGTAAATTCTCTTTTTCAAAAGGGTTGTGGTTAATGAAGAGATAGAGAATCACACAGGTGTCTTGGAATTCCATCTCATGGAGCTCTCAGAGGATCCAGAGCTGCAGCTTCTCCTCTTTGGATTATTCTTAGCCATGTACCTGGTCACAGTGCTCGGGAACCTGCTCATCATCCTGGTCATCGTCCTTGACTCCCATCTCCACACACCTATGTACTTCTTTCTGTCCAACTTGTCTTTGGTTGACATCTTTTTCATATCTACTACAATCCCAAAAATGATTGTGGGCATTAACATGCATAGCAGAATAATTTCCTATGCAGGCTGCTTAACACAAATGTCTTTTTTCCTCCTTTTCGTATGTATGGATGACATGATTCTAACTGTGATGGCTTACGACCGTTTTGTTGCCATTTGCCATCCCCTTTATTATACAGTAATTATGAATCCTCAGGTCTGTGTTATCTTAATTTTGTTGTCATTCTCAGTGAGTATTTTTGATTCACAGCTGCACAATTTGATTGCCTTGCAAGTTACTTGCTTCAAGGATGTGGAAATTGAAAATTTCTTCTGTCACCCTTCTCAACTCCTTAATCTTGCCTGTACTGATACACTCATGAGTAACATAGTAATATATTTTATTGGTGTCATACTTGGTATTTTTCCTGTTCTAGGGATCATTTTCTCATACTGCAAAATTTTTTTCTCTATTCTGAAAATCCCCTCCTCCAGTGGGAAATATAAAGCCTTCTCCACTTGTGGTTCTCACCTGCTAGTAGTCTGTTTATTTTATGGAACGGGGATTGGTGTGTACCTTGGCTCAGCTGTGTCACATTCTCCACGAAAAAATGCAGTGGCCTCACTGATATATACTGCAGTGAGCCCTATGTTCAACCCCTTCATCTATAGCCTCAGGAATAGAGATTTCAGTAATGCCTTGAAGAGATTACACCGTAGGGTTTTCTAATCTCATAGCCCATGGCTTTCATTTAGGACAATGACTAGAAATATAGAATAAAATCTGTTGGTCACAATGTTTTTGAAGCCCATGAGTTAAATTTTGCATCATGTTTTTATTGTTGTTGTTTAGTTGTTTTTAATTTTTCTTTTTAAAATAGTATCACATTGCCGGGTGGTGTTGATGCACACCTTTAATCCCAGCAAATGGGAAGCAGGGACAGGTGGATCTCTGTGAGTTTGAGGCCTGCATCGTCTACAAGAGCTAGTTCTAGGACAGCCAGGGTTGTTACACATACAAATCCTGTCTTGAAAAACCAAAAAAATATGGTCACTGTTGTTGGGATGAATGTTGAATGGCAAGAATTTCAACAAATTGTTGCAAAAATTTCAGTTCAAGAATGTGAATAATTTCTGAATATGAATGGTATTTTGACTGTTGTCCTCAAATGTGTATGTGTGTGTGTGTGCGTGCACACGTGTGTGTGTGTATGTGTGTGTGTGTGTATGTATGTGTGTGTGTGTTTTGTACAGCTGGGTCTAAAATCTCTATTCAGCAATATTATCAATATGTAATTCAAAGGTCAGATTAGAGGTTTTAAAATTGATCTAATGGACATTTCACTTAATTCCAGAACTAATTACTGCTTGATGTTTATGGTCTTCAGTAAGCATTCTCATGATAATTGAATTCATCGTAATTGAATTCATTTCTTTTCATTTATTCTTTGAAAATTTCATAAATAAATATGATAGATTATGGTCCAAAATAATCATCTCTCCATTATCTCTTTTATTAAATTTTTTTAAATTAAAAATTTCCGCCTCCTCCCCACCTCCCTTTTCCCTCCCCCTCCCCCCACTCCCCACACCCCTCCCCTCCCCCTACCTCTCCAGTCCTAAGAGCAGTCAGGGTTCCCTGCCCTGTGGGCAGTCCGATCTCCATTATCTCATACTTCTCCAAATCCAACAAACTCTCACTCCTTCTACCAAGTTCACATTCCACTTTCTTATCTCTCTGGGGTTTTTTGTGATCAGCTGGGTTAACTTAGGCTACACACATATACATGAGATGAAGTGATCTACTGAACTGCAAGTGTCTCACAGTGCTTATTATTACTGCGGACAATGACTTTCCCTACATTAGACCAATATTAGCTTTGATGTATGGGACAAGTTCTATGAGCCCTTTATGATATGTTAGGTTTCTACACTAGGTCTTGTGGAAGCCCTACACAGACAATTATTGTGAGTCTATGAGTATAATGTCCATAAAACAGCATTTCACTGCTATCTAAGTAGTTATCAGGCTATTATGTCTTTCTGCCTCCTTTTCTGTGATGATTCCTGAGCCCTAGATGGGTAATACTGGTTTGATACTTAAATATGTACACAATTATTCTTATCATTTTGATCAACTATGAATCTTAACATTAGTTGTCAAATTGTATAAATGGAAAGTTCCTTGAACAATTATGAGAGTAATGACAGTCTAATGGTACAATATTTAAGAGGCATTTTGATAGAATGTATATTTTACAAAACAAAAGATATATATATACACTCTTAGCACCTGTGACCACAATATATCTTGGGCTTTGACCAGTCCACAGTAGTGAGTATGAGCTGCCTTAGGCCACAGAAAATAGTTGATTATCCTTATAGCATAGATGACATGATGCATAAGTACAGAAGTTTAACTTGGCTGCTTTCATTTAGGGTGAAAATAGAAATATGACTATTGATTTATACAAATAAAGCTTATTTTCATCATTTTCATTATATTAATCTCTCTTATCTATTTCCTTCTGAAAATCTCATTCTTACTAATACTTTTTCTACTTTCATGTCTTTTTTCTTTACCTTTTATTATTCTTTACTATTGTGTGTATGTGTGTGTTTGTGTGTGTGTGTGTGTGTGTGAGAGAGAGAGAGAGAGAGAGAGAGAGAGAGAGAGAGAGTGAGAGAGAGAGAGAGGGAGAGAAAGACTCACTGAAGTTTTTCTTATGCTTTGTTGTTAGTCCTGGGATTAGTTCTTGTAGACCAGGCTGGCCTTAAACCCACAGAGATCAGCCTGCCTCTGCCTCCCAAGTGTTGGGATTAAAGGCATGCATCACTGCCTGGCTTGACTCACTGAATTTAATCTGGTTTTCTGACATGTGTGAGGATGCTAAAAACACATAGTTTAGAAAGTTTATATAGTAGTAGGTATCCATATTTCTTTTTGTTTTGAAAATTACTGTTATTTATTCCTTTCAGCTTCCCTCTTCTAACATTCTGTCATGTTCATCCCAATTTCATATTTTCCATTCCTTAATTCCTCTAAACCCTTTTCAGTGCAGTCTATCTCGGATACTTTCAATGCCCCTTCTCATGTTCATTTATTGGCAGGTATTGTGAATGAAGCAAGACACCTAGAAATACAAAAGTAATATCCACAATATTTTATGTTTCTGGGTCTGAGTTATTTTACTGAGAATGATTGTTTCTAACTCTATTCATTTATCTGTGAGTTTCATAATAATATTTTTATTTATAGATCAGCAATATTCCATTATCCACTCATAAGTTTGAGGAAAACTGGATTTTGTCCAGTTTGTGGCAACTAGAACTTTTATTGACAGGTATAACTATTTTTGAAGATTATGGCATGTGAGAACAGAGAAAATTAGGGAATCAGTAGAGTATATTTTTTTCATTTTTTTTGTGAAGTCTGGCATGCACGTATAGTATATGATATAAACAAGGCTTAGAGAAGTTGTATTTCATTTCAGGTACACACTTTAAAATATGTTGTTTCTAATTTTTACAATTCAGTATAATATCAGATTCTTTTTCTTGGCTTAGTTAGTTTGAGATATGTTGCTTTAATAACTTCCATGAAGAAATGTTGAATTTTACCATGTATTTTCTTGTTTTTCTTAATATTTATATTTTGCAACTCATTATGATAATACATGAAGAGATCAAGTCTAAGAGTAGAAATAGAGTAAGGAAACGAAATTCAGGCCAAAGGCACAAAAAACATATTCAAAAGAATCATCAATCAAAAAGGAGGTCCTTATTAAGGTACAAGAATCATACAGAAATCAAATAGACTATCCCAGAAAAGAAATTCCTTACAACACATAATAATCAAAGCATTAAGCATACAGAACGAAGAAAGAATATGAAAGGCTGCAAGGGAAAAAGACCAAGTAACATATAAAGGCAGATCCAATAATGGCAGATGATTTTTCAACATAGACTCTTATAGTCAGAAGATTTAAATACCTAGATAGATATTATGCAAACTTTAATAGATAATAAATGTCAGTAGAGACTACCATACCCAGAAAATTTTAAATCACACTAAATTGAGAAAGACATTGCATAAAAAACACTAAATTTAGCAGGGCAGTGGAATCACACGCCTTTAACCCCAGCACTCAGGAGGCAAAGGCAGGTGGATCTCTGTGATTTTGAAGCCAGGCTGGTCTATAAGAGTTAGTTCCAGTACAGACTCTAAAGTGCTTTGGAATTCCTACCACCAGTAGCTTGTAAGTTACCTGCCCACTTGGGCATGGCCTCTTATACTATATATACCAATGTAAAGCACACCCCCGGCCTCTTTTCCAGCGCATGATTTGGTTGCTGTTCCCTGTTTCAGCAGAAGACTATGATCTGTGAGTGTGCCCCTAAATAAATAACCCTTTATTATTCTCAATTCTGAGCTAGTGTGAGATTTCTTTTAAGTGTCCTTCTTCATCTGGCGCCCATGTGGATGTAGACTCCACATCTACCAGGTGGACCAGCTTAAAGGTGCACAGTCTAGAAAGTCTCCCAACCCTGCCTACTAGGCTTGCTTTAACCTAAGCAGCTTTTTGTAAAATTCCCTCCACAGAAGAGATAACTGCATTCGGTGACTTGGAAATTTCCCAAGCTCGTGAACATTGCCTCCCCCACTGCTGCGTTCCTTGCCACGTGGAGACTTGTGCAGCTTCAGTTTGTGCTCCCTACCTGTGAGTTCTAGGATTCTTGTTCCATGTATGGAATTGATTTAATTGCTTTTAATGTTTCAAGCAAAGCATATTTCTCAGTATTTAACCAGTACCAAGGCAGGAAACCAAAGCGGCTCAGAACTGTTTATATCGCCACTGGTTGCATTGCTGCTAGTTGTGACTCTACAACCATGACACCTGCTGGACAATAAAGATTATTACATCTAAAACAATTTACTGGATTTCATAACTGGTAATTAATAAATCAATAAACTTGAAAGTTATATAATGGCGGACAACATTACTATAGAATCATTTAGTAACTTTTTTGTTAATACTGTGGATTGTATTCTGAAAGGCTTATATAATTATTGTGATACATCCATTTATTGGATATTGGGACTCAGTTTTTCTTCATATTATATTCTTAAGAAAATGGTTCTATAACAGAGCCAAGAATGAGGCACTTTAAAAAATGATACAGTCTTTGCAGACTAATAATGAACAGCTAGCAGACAGGATTAATACCACTGAAAATCAAAAGTTTCCTGAAAAAACAATACTATTGAAAATGGTCACATTAATTTGACAGACAAAATTGAATCCATCTGTAAGGGTACTGAGAAATTAACTGAAAGAATTCATACTGTTGAATTTGACAATCAAAATCTGTTAAATATTTATGATAGGTTAGGAGATAGAATATCTCTCCAGGAAGGCAATCTGCATGCTATCCAAATAACAACCAAGGATGAGATGTTATCTTTAAAGGAAAAACTTCAGACCTTGGAATCACATGTGGAGAGTGAAGGCCAGAGGTTATGTGCCTCAATGAAATCACTAGAAATATATATAAGCCAAAATATTCAGACTTTACAAAAGACAATAGTAAAAATGATTTAAAATGATTGAGGAAATTATTGGAGCTGATGAGCAGGGAAAGAAGGTACCAGGGACAGGACATTCAATGTACAAATGTACAAAGAAGGTACATTCAACATTGCCAGTAACTGTCAGAGATGACTTACCTAGAGTTTTAGCTTCCTACCCTGTAATCTACTCTTACAAAGCACCAAATTCTAAAGGTCCAAAAGGATCAAAGAAGGTAGATGGATGCCAATAGAAATAAATGATTGAAAAGAAATTAAGCTAGCTGTTGTAGCTTATGGCTTGCATTCTGCATTTGTTAGGGAGATGATAAAGACATGGGATTCTTGCATTAAGGTGACACTGCATGACTAGCTTCAGTTAGTTTCAGGAATCCTGGATGACGGGGCTCAACTAATGTTTAAATGTTATTTCAGGGAAGAGGCTGAAATTTTAGAAAATCAGGAAAAAGCAAAAGGACTTGAGACTTCCCAAAACCAAATTCTTTTTTTTTAAAATATTTAACGTTTTTATTGCAAAGCAGGAAAACACTTGAAGTTCAAAATAATCAGTTATTTATCTGAAATCACAAGTAACTACAGGAAAATAATGTTTATATAGAATATAATCATATTACCTAAAGAAACATTTCTTTAATCTAAAATATGAATCAAAATCTGGAATAGTTTGATTTTGGATGGTTTCTTTCTTTTTTCTTTTTTTTTATTTATTTTTATTCTTTTTTAATTAAAATTTCCACCTGCTCCCCGTTTCCATTTCCCTCCCTTCCTCCCAAATATTGCCCCCTCCCCTCACTTCCCTCCCCCTATCCCCACTCCTCTTCTCCTCCCCCCACACCATTCCCCCTCCCTCTCGATACTGAAGAGCAGTCCAAATTCTCTGCCCTGCGGGAAGACGAAGGTCTTCTATCTACTTCCAGGAAGGTGCGCGTCTAAACAGGATAAGCTCCCACAAAGCCGGTTCATGTATTAGGATCGAGACCTAGTGCCATTGTCCTTGGCTTCTCATCTGCCTTCATTGTCCGCCATGCTCAGAGAGTCCAGTTTCAACCCATGCTTATTCAGTCCCAGACGAGCTGGCCTTGGTGGGCTCCCAATAAGTCAGTTCCACTGTCACAGTGGGTGGGTGCATCCCTCGTGGTCCTGATTTCCTTGCTCATGTTCTCCCTCCTTCTGCTCCTCATTTGGACCTTAAGAGCTCAGACCGTTGCTCCAAATTGAGACTCTGTCTCTACCTCGATCCATCGCCAGATGAAGGTTCTAAGGTGATATGCAAGATATTCATCAGTATAGGATAGGGTCATTTCAGGTTCCCTCTCCTTAGTTGCCCAAGGTACCAGCTGGGGACATATTCCTGGACACCTGCGAACCCCTCAAGAGTCAAGTCTCTTGCCAACCCTAAGATGGCTCCCTAAGATAGGATATATACTTCGCTGCTCCCGTATCCATCCTTCCTATATCCCAAACATCCCAATCCCCCGAGCTCCTCCCATCCTCCCCTTCTCATGTTTCTCATCCCATTTCCCCTTTGCCCCATGCCACCTCACCCGCAAGTTCCCAGTTTTTGCCCTGCAATCTTGTCTACTTCCCCCTCTCCATGCGGATGACTATATGATTTTCTTTGGGTTCACTTTCTTATTTAACTTCTCTAGGATCACACATTATATGCTTAATGTCTTTTATTTATGGCTAGAAACCGATTATGAGTGAGTACATCCCATGTTCCTCTTTTTGGGTCTGGGATACCTCACTCAGGATAGTGTTTTCTATTTCCATCCATTTGCATGCAAAATTCGAGAAGTCATTGTTTTTTACCGCTGAGTAGTACTCTAATATGTATATATTCCACAATTTCTTCATCCATCCCTCCATTGAAGGGCATCTAGGTTGTTTCCAGGTTTTGGCTATTACAAACAATGCTGCTATAAACATAGTTGAACAGATACTTTTGTCATTTGATGTGGCATCTCTTGGGTATATTCCCAATAGTGGTATTACTGGATCTTGGGGTAGGTTGATCCCAAATTTCCTGAGAAATCGCCACACTGATTTCCAAAGTGGTTGCACAAGTTTGCATTCCCACCAGCAATGAATGAGTGTGCCTCTTTCTCCACAACCTCGCCAGCAAAGGCTATCATTGGTGTTTTTGATTTTAGCCATTCTGACAGGTGTAAGATGGTATCTCAAAGTTGTTTTAATTTGCATTTCCCTTATCGCTAAGGAGGTTGAGCATGACCTTAAGTGTCTTTTGGCCATTTGAATTTCTTCTGTTGAGAATTCTCTGTTCAGATCAGTGCCCCATTTTTTTATTGGGTTCATTAGCATTTTAAAGTCTAGTTTCTTGAGTTCTTTATATATTTTGGAGATCAGACCTTTGTCTGTTGCAGGGTTGGTGAAGATCTTCTAATTCTTGATGAGGGCGCTTATGCTGACCCACAGGCTTAAGCTCTTTATGAGGAACAATTCTTGTCCCCAAACCACAAAGCAGCCTTAAATGCTTGAGACAGGATTTGAGAACTAAGAAAAAGTTTTGAATCATATACCAATGTTTAGCAGGGTCAGAGAGAACACTTTAGTGACTTTTTACAAAGATTAACTAAGGAAATACAAATAGAAGTAGCAGACCGAGATGCTAGAAGACTATTTGTTGAATCTCTGCCTTTTGAAAAGGCCAACTTAAAATGCAAAAAGGTAGTTGGGCCTATAAAGGTTAGTTCAACACTAATGAATGATTGGATCCTGCATACAATGAACATTGAGACATTTGACTATAATACTGAATTTTGGGTTGGAGAACCAATTTCCAAAGGTATGAGGAGACATCAAAATGCCAAATGTTTAAATTGTGGTAGAATAGGACATCTGAGAAGGGATTATAGACAAGGAATTCCTAGAAATCATATCTCCTCTGGGAATGTCAAAAATAGGAGGACTCAGCCTTCAGGTATAAGTAGAAGGTAGGTGTGGCAAAGGCCAACATTGAACCAGTGAATGCAGATCAACAAAAGATAAACAAGCCCACCTGATACCAATAGGAAACTCCTTGTGGGCCTTCTTGCAAGCCCCCAGTCAAAAGTGCTCCAGTCATTCCCAGTCACTGTGGAGGATATGTCTCACCAGAAAAATTAAAAAATCTGACTGTAGGTCTTCACATAAGTTCTTATCTACTACAAGAGGCATTCTCTCTGATGGTGGCTGAGCAAGGTGCTGATCTATGAGTATAGTATGTCATTTACATTTGCCTATAGTAGTAATTTGCATATAGGAGTCTTTTTACTGCTAGTTAAATTTTTGCTCATTTGTTTTTTTTTTCAGAATTGTAATATCCCCCCCCCCCACGGATGCCAGGCTGTCTACTCTCAGGATCTTGTTCACACAAGGAGTGCCTTTATGTGTTTCCTATAATTTAGCAAATATTTTATTGGGAAATTTTTATCTATTTCATAAGGGAAATTGGTCTATAACTCCCTTTGTTTGGTGGGTCTTTAAGTTGATTGGGTGCCAGTGTAAAAGTAGACTGTAAAATGAATTTGGACATATGTCTTCTATTTCTATTTTGTGGAATTATTTTGTAGAGTATTGGCACCAACTCTTCTTCTGGTAAAATTTTGTGTTAAAACCATCTTACTTGACCTGGGCTGTTTTTGATGTTTGTTTGTTGTGAGTGTGGTTTGATTTGTTTGTTTGAGTGTTGGGTTTGTTTGATAGATTTATATTTATTGTTTCTATTTCACTAAGGCTTAAAGTTGTTTTTAAATTAATTTTATGGTCTTGATTTAACTTTGATAAGTGGTATGTATAGAGGTAGTTATCCATTTCTTTTATATTTTCTAACTTGGTGGAGTAAAGTTTTTAAAAGTATGTCTTTATTATTCTTTGGGTTTCCTCAGTGTCTATTCTTATGCTCAACCTTTCATCTCTAATTTTATTAATTTGAATATTTTCTCTCTCTTCCATTAAATAATTTGGATGAGGGTTTGTCAGTCTCATTGATTTTTCTTAAAGAATTAACTATTTGTTTCATTGATTCTTTGAGTTTGGTTTTGTTTTAATTTTATGGTTTTTTTTTGCCTTGATATTGCTTAATTCATTCCAAATACTGCTTCTGGTTGTGAATTCTTTTTTTCAAGTACATTCTACTATGCTCTTAAGTTACTAATTTGACATATAGCTAATTTTTAATGCAGGCACTAAATGTTAGGTGTTGCCTCTTAGAACCACTTTCATTGTATCTGAATAAGTTAAGGTTGAGTATGCTGTATTTTAATTTTCATTCAGTTTTAGAATGTCTTTAATTTCTTTCTCAATTTATGTCTTGAGATATTTTCCAGTCAGTAGTGGGTTGTTCAGTTTTTATGAGTTTGTTTTTTGTTAGTTTTGATATCCAGTTTCAATTCATGGTGGTCAGAAAGATGCAGGTTATTATTTTTATTTTTTCATATTTGTTGAAACTTGGTTTGTGTACATTTATGTGGTTAATTTTGGAGAAAGTTCCATTAGATACTCTAAAGAAAGTATATTCTTTTTTGGTTGGGTAAAATGTTTTATAAATATCTATTAGGTCTATTTAATTTATAATGTCAGTTAGTTCCAGCATGTCATTGTTCAGGTTTTGCTCTGTTTAGTTTTTGTCTTGATGATTTGTCTATTGGTGAGAATGGGATTATGAAGTATGCTACTATCATTGTATGAGGGTCAATATGAAATTTAAACAGTCTTAGTGTTTCTTTTATGAACTAGGGTGCCCTTATGTTTACACCATCGATGTTAAGAACTGAAACATCATCATGGTATATTTTCCTTTGGTATGTATATAATATCCTTTCTGTCTCTTCTGATTAATTTTAGTTTGAAGTCTATTTTGTAAAATATTCATTTTGTTTCTCCAGATTTCTTCTCAGGTCCATTTTCTTGGAATATCTTTTTCTATTTTTTTACTCTGAGGTTATGTCTGTCTTGATGTTAAGGTATATTTCTTGGAAACAGAAGAATGATGGATACTATGTCATATCCATTGTGTTATTCTGTCTTTATTGTAAAATTGATGTTGAGAGATATCAACAAATGGTGTTTGTTGATTTCTATTATTTTATTGTTATGGGTTTATCTCCTTTTTATTTGCTGATCTGATATTATTTGTTCTTTGTATTTTTGGGCATGTGGTTTAGCTCTTCAAGTTGTAGTTTTCCTTCTTGCTCCTTCTGTAGAGATGAATTTGTAGCTAGGTATCACTTAAATTTAGTTTTTTCTTTCTTTTTGGTTTTTCAAGACAGGGTTTCTCTGTAGCTTTAGTGTTGTTTGAAGGGTTGCTTGTTGGTTCCCGGCTGCTTAGCCTTGAAATAATCACACAGACACTATATTATTTAAAACACTGCTTGGCCCATTAGTTCTAGCTTCTTTTTTTTATTTTTATTCTTTTTTAATTAAAATTTCCACCTGCTCCCAGTTTCCCATTTCCCTCCCCTCCTCCCAAATATTGCCCCCTCCCCCCACTTCCCTCCCCCTATCCCCACTCCTCTTCTCCTCCCCCCACTCCATTCCCCCTCCCTCTCGATACTGAAGAGCAGTCCAAATTCCCTGCCCTGCGGGAAGACCAAGGTCCTTCTATCTACGTCCAGAAAGGTGAGCGTCCAAACAGGCTAAGCTCCCACAAAGCCAGTTCATGTATTAGGATCGAAACCTAGTGCCATTGTCCTTGGCTTCTCATCAGCCTTCATTGACCGCCATGCTCAGAGAGTCCGGAATCAACCCATGCTTATTCAGTCCCAGACCAGCTGGCCTTGGTGGGCTCCCAATAAATCAGTTCCGCTGTCACAGTGGGTGGGTGCATCCCTCGTGGTCCTGATTTTTTGCTCATGTTCTCCCTCCTTCTGCTCCTCATTTGGACCTTAAGAGCTCAGACCGTTGCTCCAAATTGAGAGTCTGTCTCTACCTCGATCCATCGCCAGATGAAGGTTCTAAGGTGATATGCAAGATATTCATCAGTATAGGATAGGGTCATTTCAGGTTCCCTCTCCTTAGTTGCCCAAGGTACCAGCTGGGGACATATTCCTGGACACCTGCGAACCCCTCAAGAGTCAAGTCTCTTGCCAACCCTAAGATGGCTCCCTAAGATAGGATATATACTTCGCTGCTCCCGTATCCATCCTTCCTATATCCCAAACATCCCAATCCCCCGAGCTCCTCCCATCCTCCCCTTCTCATGTTTCTCATCCCATTTCCCCTTTGCCCCATGCCACCTCACCCGCAAGTTCCCAGTTTTTGCCCTGCAATCTTGTCTACTTCCCCCTCTCCATGCGGATGACTATATGATTTTCTTTGGGTTCACTTTCTTATTTAACTTCTCTAGGATCACACATTATATGCTTAATGTCTTTTATTTATGGCTAGAAACCGATTATGAGTGAGTACATCCCATGTTCCTCTTTTTGGGTCTGGGATACCTCACTCAGGATAGTGTTTTCTATTTCCATCCATTTGCATGCAAAATTTGAGAAGTCATTGTTTTTTACCGCTGAGTAGTACTCTAATATGTATATATTCCACAATTTCTTCATCCATTCTTCCATTGAAGGGCATCTAGGTTGTTTCCAGGTTTTGGCTATTACAAACAATGCTGCTATGAACATAGTTGAACAGATACTTTTGTCATTTGATGTGGCATCTCTTGGGTATATTCCCAATAGTGGTATTACTGGATCTTGGGGTAGGTTGATCCCAAATTTCCTGAGAAATCGCCACACTGATTTCCAAAGTGGTTGCACAAGTTTGCATTCCCACCAGCAATGAATGAGTGTGCCTCTTTCTCCACAACCTCGCCAGCAAAGGCTATCATTGGTGTTTTTGATTTTAGCCATTCTGACAGGTGTAAGATGGTATCTCAAAGTTGTTTTAATTTGCATTTCCCTTATCGCTAAGGAGGTTGAGCATGACCTTAAGTGTCTTTTGGCCATTTGAATTTCTTCTGTTGAGAATTCTCTGTTCAGATCAGTGCCCCATTTTTTTATTGGGTTCATTAGCATTTTAAAGTTTAGTTTTTTGAGTTCTTTATATATTTTGGTGATCAGACCTTTGTCTGTTGCAGGGTTGGTGAAGATCTTCTCCCAGTCAGTGGGTTGCCTTTTTGTCTTAGTGACAGTGTCCTTTGCTTTACAGAAGCTACTCAGTTTCAGGAGGTCCCATTTATTCAATGTTGTCCTTAATGTCTGTGCTGCTGGGGATAAACGTAGGAAGTGTTCTCCTGTACCCATATGTTGTAGAGTACTTCCAACTTTTTCTTCTATCAGGTTCAGTGTGTTCAGACTAATATTGAGGTCTTTAATCCATTTGGACTTGAGTTTTGTGCATGGTGATAGATATGGATCTATTTTCATTCTTCTACACGTTGACAACCAGTTCTGCCAGCACCATTTGTTGAAGATGCTCTCTTTTTTCCATTGAATACTTTTAGCTCCTTTATCAAAAATTAGGTGTTCATAAGTTTGTGGGTTAAAATCAGGGTCTTCTACTCGGTTCCATTGATCAACTTCTCTGTTTTTATGCCAATACCAAGCTGTTTTCAATACTGAGGCTCTGTAATAGAGTTTGAGGTCAGGGATGGTAATGCCTCCAGTCGATCCTTTATTATATAAAATTGTTTTGGCTATCCTGGGTTTTTTGTTTCTCCATATAAAGTTGATTATTGTCCTCTCAAGATCTGTGAAGAATTTTGATGGGATTTTAATGGGGATTGCATTGAATCTATAAATTGCCCTTGGTAGAATTGCCATTTTTACTATGTTGATCCTCCCTATCCAAGAGCAAGGGAGATCCTTCCATTTTCTGGTATCCTCCTCAATTTCTTTCTTCATAGACTTAAAGTTCTTGTCAAATAGATCCTTTACTTCCTTGGTTAGGGTTACCCCAAGATATTTTATGCTATTTGTGGCTATCGTGAAGGGTGATGCTTCTCTGATTTCCATCTCTGCTTCCTTATCCTTTGTGTATAGGAGGGCAACTGATTTTTTGGAATTGATCTTGTATCCTGCAACGCTACTAAAGGTGTTTATCAGCTGAAGGAGTTCTTTGCTGGAGTTTTGGGGGTCGCTTATGTACACTATCATATCGTCTGCAAATAATGAAAGTTTAACTTCTTCCTTTCCGATTTGAATCCCTTTGATCCCCTTATGTTGTCTTATTGCTATTGCTAGAATTTCAAGCACTATATTAAAGAGGTATGGAGAGAGTGGACAACCTTGTCGTGTTCCTGATTTTAGTGGAATAGCTTTGAGTTTCTCTCCATTTAATTTGATGTTAGCTGACGGCTTGCTATAAATAGCTTTTATTATAGTTAGGAACGACCCTTGTATTCCTAATCTCTCTAAGACCTTTATCATAAAGGGATGTTGAATTTTGTCAAATGCTTTTTCAGCATCTAATGAAATGATCATATGGTTTTTTACTTTCAGTTTATTTATATGATGGATTACATTGATAGATTTTCGTATGTTGAACCAGCCCTGCATCTCTGGCATGAAGCCTACTTGATCATAATGGATAATTTTTCTAATGTGTTCTTGGATTCGGTTTGCCAGTATTTTATTGAGTATTTTTGCGTCGATGTTCATGAGTGAGATTGGCCTGTAGTTCTCTTTCTTGGTTGTGTCTTTGTGTGGTTTTGGTATCAGAGTAACTTCAGCTTCATAAAAGGAATTTGGCAATGACTTCTCTGATTCAATATTGTGAAATACATTAAGGAGCATAGGTATTAGGTCTTCTTGGAAGTTCTGGTAGAATTCTGCATTGAAGCCGTCTGGACCTGGGCTTTTTTTGGTGGGGAGGTTTTTTATAACAACTTCTAATTCTTCGCGACTAACAGGTCTATTTAGATTGTTCACCTGGTCCTGGTTTAACTTTGGTATATGGTACTTATCTAAAAAAGTGTCCATTTCTATAACATTTTCCAATTTTGTGGCATACAGGTTTTTGTAGTAAGATCTAATGATTCTCTGAATTTCCTCTGAGTCTGTGGTTATGTCTCCCTTTTCGTTTCTGATTTTGTTAATTTGCGTATTCTCTCTCCGCTGTTTGATTAGTTTGGATAGGGGTTTATCAATCTTATTGATTTTCTCCATGAACCAGCTTTTTGTTTCATTGATTCTTTGGATTGTTTTCTGTGTTTCTATTTTGTTGATTTCAGCCCTCAATTTGATTATTTCCAGTCTTCTACTTCTCCTAGGTGAGTCTGCTTCTTTTTTTTCTAAAGCTTTCAGGTGGGCTATTAAGTCTCCAATGTGTGCTTTCTCCATTTTCTTTAAGTGGGCACTTAATGCTATGAACTTTCCTCTTAGCACAGCTTTCATAGTGTCCCATAGGTTTGAGTATGTTGAGTCTTCGTTTTCATTGAATTCAAGAAAGACTTTAATTTCTTTCTTTATTTCTTCCTTGATCCAGGTGTGGTTCAGTAGTTGACTGTCCAGTTTCCATGAGTTCATAGGCTTTCTGGGGATAGCATTGTTGTTGAATTCTAACTTTAATCCATGGTGATCTGATAAGACACAGGTGGTTACTGATATTTTTTTGTAACTGTGTAAGTTTGCTTTGTTACCGAGTATGTGGTCTATTTTCGAGAAGGTTCCATGAGCTGAAGAGAAGAAGGTATATTCTTTCCTATTTGGGTGGAATGTTCTATAGATGTCTGTTAAGTCCATTAGATTCATTACCTCCCTTAATCCTCTTATTTTTCTGTTAGGTTTCTGTCTGATTGACCTGTCCATTGGTGAGAGAGGAGTGTTGAAATCTCCTACTATTAGTGTGTGTGGTTTGATGACTGCCTTGAATTTTAGTAACGTTTCTTTTACATAAGTGGGTGCTTTTATATTAGGGGTATATATATTCAGGACTGAGATTTCATCCTGGTGAATTGTTCCTGTTATGAGTAAAAAATGTCCCTCTCCATCTCTTTTGATTGATTTTAGTTTGAAGTCAACTTTCTTAGAAATTAGTATGGCCACACCTGCTTGTTTCTTAGGTCTGTTTGCTTGATAAACCTTTTCCCAGCCCTTTACTCTGAGTAGATGTCTGTCTTTGTGGTTGAGGTGTGTTTCTTGTAAGCAGCAGAATGTTGGATCCTGTTTTCGTATCCAATCTTTTAGCCTGTGCCTCTTTATAGGTGAGTTGAGTCCATTGATATTAAGTGATATTAATGACCAGTGGTTGTTAACTCCGGTCATTTTTTTTTGTTTGTTTGTTTTTTTTTTTTGGTTTTTCAAGACAGGGTTTCTCTGTGGCTTTGGAGCCTGTCCTGGAACTAGCTCTGTAGACCAGGCTGGTCTCGAACTCACAGAGATCCACCTGCCTCTGCCTCCCAAGTGCTGGGATTAAAGGCCCGGCAACTCCGGTCATTTTTCCTTTCTTTCTTTCTTTCTTTCTTTCTTTCTTTCTTTCTTTCTTTCTTTCCTTTGGTAGTAGAGTTTGTGTGTTTCCCTTCTTCAAGTTGTGCTGGTGAAGGGTCATTAGATGTCTGAGTTATTGTGGGCATTGTTGGACTTTTTGGGTTGTGATTTTCCTTCAATTACTTTCTGAAGGGCTGGATTTGTGGCTACGTATTGTTTAAATTTGTTTTTATCCTGGAAAACTTTGTTTTCTCCATTTATAGTGAACAAAAGCTTGGCTGGGTATAGTAGTCTGGGCTTGCATCCATGGTCTCGTAGTTTCTGCAGTATATCTATCCAGGACCTTCTGGCTTTCATGGTTTCCATAGAGAAGTCAGGTGTAAGTCTGATAGGTTTACCTTTATAGGTAACTTGACCTTTTTCCTTTGCAGCTCTTAATATTCTTTCTTTATTCTGTATGTTTTGTGTTTTGATTATTATATGACGAGGAGATGTTTTTTTTTTTTGATCCAGTCGATTTGGTGTTCTGTATGCTTCTTGGACCTTCAAAGGAATATCTTTCTTAAGGTTGGGAAAGTTTTCTTCTATAATTTTATTAAATATATTTTCTGGACCATTGAGCTGTACTTCTTCTCCTTCTTCTATCCCTATTATTCTTAGGTTTGGTCTTTTTATTGTGTCCCAGATTTCCTGAATGTTTTGTGATGAGAATTTGTTGGTTATGCTGTTTTCTTTGATGAGAGTGTTTATTTTCTCTATGGTATCTTCAGTGTCTGAGATTCTTTCTTCTATCTCTTGTAATCTGTTGGTGGTACTTGTCTCTGTAGTTCCTGTTCGTTTATTCAAATTTTCCATCTCCATCCTTCCCTCGGTTTGTGTTTTCTTTATTACTTCCACTTCATTCTTCAAGTCTTGAACCGTTTCCCTTACCTGTTTGTTTACTTTTTCTTGTTTCTCTTGGTTTTCTTGGGTATCTTTGAGATATTTATTCATTTCCTCTACCTTTTTGTTTGTAATCTCTAATTGGTTGTGGCAGTTTTTCACCTCCTGTTTAAGGTCCTCTATTATTTTCATAAAATTCACTTTTGAGTCGAATTCTTCTAATTCTTCTGGATTAGGGTGTAGACTTCTCATTTCGGGATTCCTGGATCCTGGTGATGTCACGTTGCCTTTCAAGTTGTTGGGGGAATTCTTGCATTGGCACCTGCCCATCTTTTCCTGTCCCGATGAAACTTCTCGGCACCTACACAGGAACTCCTGGATGCTCCAATGAGCCAGGGACTAAGGGAAGTAGGGCGCAGGCAGAGCAGGTCCAGCAGATCACAGCAGAGACTGCAGCCCCAGCAGCGGGGGCCCGCTTTCCTGGCAGGGACCTTGAGGCCTGCCCTCTAGTCAGGGACTCACTGCTCTGGGTTGGTAGCCCTAGTGAAATGGCAGGAAACTGTTCCACAGCTAAGGACCTTGCAGACAAGGCAGGCTTGGGGGTGGGGGTGGGGGCGGGTGTGTAGGAGAGAAAGCCCTGCAGCAGGAGCTGGGGGAGGGGTGTTTGTGCTCTCTACCGGGACAGTCCGCCCCAGGATAGCACACACTCACCCGTCCCGATGAAGCTTCTCGGCACCTACACAGGAACTTCTGGATGCCCCCAAAACACTGTCTTACACAACAGCCAGGAAAGGAGTCTAGTTGCCGAAACTGGAGTCTGGAGGAAGAGAGCTAGTTCTAGCTTCTTATTGGCTAAATTTTGCAACCACTTTGGAAATCAGTGTGGCGTTTTCTCAGGAAATTTGGGATCAACCTACCCCAAGATCCAGTAATACCACTATTGGGAATATACCCAAGAGATGCCCCATCAAATGATAAAATATCTGTTCAACTATGTTCATAGCAACATTGTTTGTAATAGCCAAAACCTGGAAACAACCTAGATGCCCTTCAATGGAGGAATGGATGAAGAAAGTGTGGAATATATACATATTAGAGTACTACTCAGCGGTAAAAACAATGACTTCTCGAATTTTGCGTGCAAATGGATGGAAATAGAATACACTATCCTGAGTGAGGTATCCCAGACCCAAAAAGAGGAACATGGGATGTACTCACTCATAATCGGTTTCTAGCCATAAATAAAGGACATTGAGCATATAATTTGTGATCCTAGAGAAGGTAACTAAGAAAGTGAACCCAAAGAAAATCGTATAGTCATCCGCCTGGAGAGGGGAAGTAGACAAGATTGCAGGGCAAAAACTGGGAACTTGCGGGTGAGGTGGCATGGGGCAAAGGGGAAATGGGATGAGAAACATGAGAAGGGGAGGATGGGAGGAGCTCAGGGGATTGGGATGGTTGGGATATAGGAAGGGTGGATACGGGAGCAGCGAAGTATATATCCTAACTAAGGGAGCCATCTTAGGGTTGGCAAGAGACTTGACTCTAGAGGGGTTCGCAGGTGTTCAGGGAGATGTCCCCAGCTGGTACCTTGGGCAACTGAGGAGAGGGAACCTGAAATGACCCTATCCTATACTGATGAATGTCTTACATATCACCTTAGAACCTTCATCTGGCGATGGATCGAGGTAAAGACAGAGTCTCAATTTGGAGCAACGGTCTGAGCTCTTAAGGTCCAAATGAGGAGCAGATGGAGGGAGAACATGAGCAAGGAAATCAGGACCATGAGGGGTGCACCCACCCACTGTGACAGTAGATCTGATTTATTGGGAGCCCACCAAGGCCAGCTGGACTGGGACTGAATAAGCATGGGTTGAAACTGGACTCTCTGAGAATGGCGGACAATGAAGGCTGATGAAAAGCCAAGGACAATGGCACGAGGTTTCGATCCTAATACATGAACTGGCTTTGTGGGAGCTCAGCCTGTTTAGACGCTCACCTTCCTGGACGTAGATAGAAGACCTTCGTCTTCCCGCAGGGCAGAGAATTTGGACTGCTCTTCAGTATCAAAAGGGAGGGGGAATGGTGTGGGGGGTGGAGAAGAGGAGTGGGGATAGGGGGAGGGGAGTGGGGGGAGGGGGCAATATTTGGGAGGAGGGGAGGGAAATGGGAAACTGGGAGCAGGTGGAAATATTAATAAAAAATAAAAACAAAACAAAACAAAAATAATACTCAATGAAATATTGCCAAATCAAATCCAAGAACACATCAGAACCATCATTGATGGAGGAAGGTCATTGGTTAATTAATAAAGAAACTGCTTGGCCCTGATAGGTTAGAACATAGGTGGGTGGAATAAACAGAACAGAATGCTGGGAGGAGAGGAAGTGAGGTAAGACACTTCAGACCGATGCGATGCCTCTCTCTCTGGGGGAGATGCGATGAAGTTCCGACCCAGGATGGACATAGGCTAGACTCTTCCCTGTAAGTGCACCTCGGTGCTATACACATTAATAGAAATGGGCCAGGCAGTGTTTAAAAGAATACAGTTTGTGTGTTGTTATTTCGGGGCATAAGCTATCCAGGCGGCCAGGAGTTGAGCTGTGGCGAGAGGCCCGCAGCTCCCTCTACAGTCATTCACCATCATCATGTCAGCTTCATCCCAGAGATGCAGAGGCGGTTCACCATCCAAAATCTGTCAACATAATACACCATATAAACAAACTCAAAAATAGAAACCACATGATCATCTCATTAGATGCCAAAAAAGCTTTCAACAAAATACAACATCCCTTCATGATAAAGGTCTTGGAGAGTGCAGGGATACAAGGAACATACCTAAACATAATAAAGGCAATATACAGCAAGCCAACAGCCAACATCAAACTAAATGGAAAGAAACTACCAGCAATTCCACTGAAATCAGAAACAAGACCAAATTGTCCACTCTCTCCAAATTTATTCAATATACTTCTTGAGGCCCTAGCTTGAGCAATAAGACACCAAAGGGATATCAAGAAGATACAAATCAGAAAAGAAGTCAAACTCTCAGTGTTGTGCTGATTTTATGATAGTTTACATAAATGATCCCAAAAATTTTACCAAGGAACTTCTACAACTTATAAACACTTTCAGGAATGTAGCAGGATACAAGATTAACTAAAAAAAAATTAGTAGCCTTCCTGTACACAGATGATAAAAGGGCTGGGAAAGAAATTGGAGAAACAAAACCCTTCACAATAGCAACAAATAGTATAAAATGTCTCAGAGCAACTCTAACGAAAAAAGGGGAAGACTTGTATCACAAGAACTTTAAATCTTTGAAGAAAGAAATTGAATCAGACACCAGAAACTGAAAAAAATTTTCCATGCTCTTGGGTAGGTAGAATTAACACAGTAAAAATAGCAATCTTACCAAAAGCTTTCTATGGATTCAATGCAATGCCCATCAAAATTCTAGCAAAATTTTTCACCGACCTTGAAGAATAGTACTCAATTTTATATGGAAAAGCAAAAAACCCAGGTTAGCCAAAATAATCTTATACAATAAAAGAACTTCTGGAGATATCACAATCCCTGACTTCAAACTCTACTACAGAGTTACAGTACTGAAAGCAGCCAGGTAGACAAGAACAGACAGGAGGACCAATGGAACTAAATTGAAGACCTGGATATTAATCGACACTCCTTCGAACACTTGAGTTTTGACAAAGAAGCAAAAAAAAATAATAATCAAATGGAAAAAAGAAAGCCTATTTAATAAATAATGCTGTCATAACTGGATATCAACATGTAGAAAAATGAAAATAGACCCATATCTATCACCATGCACTAAACTCAAGTCCAAATGGATCAAAGTAAGCCATACTGAACATTATAGAAGAGAAAGTAGGAAACACACTTTAATGCATGGGCACAAGAGACAACTTCCTTAATGTAACCCCAGCAACACAGACACTGAGAGAACAATTAATAAATGGGACCTTCTGATTCTGAAGAGCTTCTGTAAAGCAAAGGACATGATAAACAAGACATAATGACAGCCTATAGAATGGAAAAAGATCTTCACTAACTTCACATCACATAGAAGTCTGATCTCCAAAATATACAAAGAACTCAAGAAATTGGTCATCAATAGAGCACATAATCCAATAAAAATGGATTACAGACATAAACAGAGAACTCTCAACAAAAGAATCTAAAATGGCTAGAAGACACTTAAGGAAATGTTCAACATCCTTAGTCATCAGAGAAATGCAAATCAAAATAACTCTGAAATTCCATCTTACACCTACAAGAATGGCCAATATCAAAAACATTGATGACAGCTTATGCTGGAGAGGTTGTGGGGAAAAGGGAACACTTCTGCATTGCTGGTGGGAATGCAAGCTGGTACAGCCCCTTTGGATGTTAGTGTGGTGATTTCTCAGAAAATTAGGAAACAACCTTTATCAAGACCCAGTAATACCACTTCTGGGTATATATCCAAAGGATTCTCAATCATACCACAAGGACATGTGTTCAGCTGTGTTCATAGCAGCATTGTTTGTCATATCCAGAACCTGGAAACAACCTAAATGCCCCTCTACTGAAGAATGTATAAGGAAAATGTGATACATTTGCATAATGGAGTACTACACAGCAGAAAAATTAATGACATCTTGAATTTTGCAGGAAAATGGATGGAGCTAAAAAACAGCATTTTGAGTGAGGTAACCCAGACCCAGAAATACAAGTATCACATCTACTCACTCACAGGTGGTTTTTAAACATAAAGCAAAGAAAACCAGCCCACAAATCACAATCCCAGAGAACTTAGACAAGAATGAGGACACTAAGAGAAACATACATAGATCTAATCTACATGGGAAATAGAAAAAGACAAGATCTCCTGAGTAAATTGGGAGCACAGGACATTGGTGGAGGGTTAAAGGGGAGGGGAGAGACAGGGAGGAGAGCAGAGAAAAATGTAGAGGTTAATACAAATCAGTAAAATAGTGGTGATATCAGCATAATGACATCATACCAAAAATAAAAACAATTAATAGATGGGATTTTATGAAACTGAGAAATTTCTACATAAAGATGATCATGATGATTCATACAAAGGAGGACCCTGCATAATGTGAAAATATTTTCAATAAAATACAATTTCAATAGCATTGCTACTATCTTAAAAATATGAAGAACTCTAAAATTATACATATATAATACATATAACATATTATATATAAAATATATGAACAATATGATTACAATGAAGAATAGATTTAAAAAGAGAATTTTCATAAAAGGGAACTCAAATGGCTGAGAAACACTAAGAAATGTCCAACATCCTTAGTAAGCAGGGAACTGCAAATTAAAATTTCTTTTAGATTTCATTTTACACCAGTCAGAATGACTTAGTTCAATAAAACAAACTTTCATGGTGGCAAGAGTGAGGACTAGTGAGAACACTTATCCATTGCTGGTGGGAGTGCTGACTTGTACAGATACTATGGAAATCAGTGATGATTCCCCAGGAAGATGAGAAGTGATTCATCAGAAAGATGATAACAGATTTACCCTAAGATTCAGCTATACCACTTTTGGGAATACACCCAAAAGACACGTTGTCATACTAGAGAGACATTTCTCAAACATGTTAATTGCTCCTTTATCCTATGTAGCTAGAAATTGGAAACACCTAGGTAGCCCTCAATAGAACAGATGAAGAAGTGTGGTGCCATACCCATGGTAACTTTTATTTCCCTAAGGGTTAAAATTTAATTCAGTGTTTCTTGCTGTTATGTAGCTATTTCCTCTATTTATACAAATCTATCCTGTATGGAGAGGGGAGCTCATATGACTCAGAGTAACAAAACTAACAATGCTTGGGAATGCAGAAAGCTGTAAGACTTGTAAGGCCCTAAAAACTGTGGACTCATTGAGTTGGTGGGGGGTGGGTGCTGGGCCTCTCTTGTGGAACTTCTTATCATAGGGAGTTCTAGTGATGCTGATTTCAATGGTCTTTATTTATGCTGCACTGTGTGTTGGTGATGTAGTTGCTTCTGAAATTAATCCCTCACTCATCCATGCCTGTATAAGCAATGCCAATAAATTATTGTTCTGCCAATGTAAATTATTTATTTATTTATTTATTTATTTCAAATCTCAATCTCATTTCTTTCTCCCTCCTTTCCTGCCAGTCTTCTACCATCTCCCCTCTAACACCCACCATCTACTTCTTTATTTCTCTTCAGATAAGAATAGAAATAAAGGCCTCCCATAGCTATCAACAAAATATATCCTATTGAGTTGTAGTAAGAATAAGCACCTTACCTTGTATTAAGACTGGGTAAACCAAACTAGTATGAGGAAGAGGGTCAAAAAGTCAGCAAAAGAGTCAGAAGCAGCCCCTGTTCCCACTATTAAGAGTCTCCCAGGAAGACCCAGCTACACAACTGATACAAGTCACAACATTATACAGTAATTGCTCAGCCATCTTTTCACTAGTGGCTTATCAAAGTCAGGGGCTTTGGTAAACTTTTTAAACCAGAAAACAAGTTTTTTTTTTTTGGCATCATTACTTTGTGATAAGTGGCTGTTCTTTGCTGTAGATTTTTTTTTTGCTGTAACTGACCTCCATTTCTGTTACATATTTAAGATGTCATTCCCTAGTTCAGAAGAGTTTCCCACTGGCAGGACTTGTTCCTCTATCCTAGATAAATATAGAGATCTGTCTTCCAGCAATTATCTTTATCAGCAGGCATTTGGACAGTACTTAGGTTCAAGAAGAGACCATTTCATTTAAGATATAACAGATCTCCAAGGACACAGAATTACTGCCTGTCCAAGCTGCTGCTCTGGTTTTACCTTATTTTTAAGGTTCTTAACTCCACATGCTCATTTTCACCTCAGTTTACTCATGACTTTAATTCAGGAAATTCACAGTTTGTGTTTCATACTCAAGGACAGCATGATGGAGGAAGGTCATTAGTTAATTAATAAAGAAACTGCTTGGCCTCATAGGTTAGAACATAGGTGGGTGGAGTAAACAGAATAGAATGCTGGGAGGAAGAGGAAGTGAGCTCAGATGCAGGGCAGCTCCCCTCAGAGGCAGACACGATGCAGTCAGCTGCCAGGTCAGACATGCTGAATCTTTCCCGGTAAGCGCATGTAGTGGTACTATGCAGATTATTAGAAATGGGCTAAATTAATACATGAGAATTAGCCTAGAAGAGGCTAGATATAATGGGCCGTCAGTGCTTAAAAGAATACAGTTTGTGTGTTGTTATTTTGGGGCATAAGCTAGCCAGGCGGCCAGGAGCTGGGTGGCAAGAACACAACCCGCAGCTCCCACTACAACAGCAGAAGAAATAATTAACTGCAACCCAGAGAAAGATCCACAACACTCACAATCAGAATGGCTAATAACAGCATACCCCAGAACTGATAATTTAGAGGCCTTCGTCCCTTTTTTGTTTCTACTACCTAGAGCAAAACTCCACACCTAGGCTCATAGAAACTACAGCATTTGGTGTATGTGCTAATCTGATCAAGAGCCATGGCTTCTCCCTGACTGTTTATGTAGGTTGCTTTGTTAACAGATTCCATGCATTCTGGGAGAGGAAAAAAGCAGCATGATGATTTAAAATACAATCCATACCCTATTCATAATTTTACTGAGAATAAATCTTTTTATCTTTAGTATCTATCCCCTAAAAATGTAGTGTCATGTCTATATAATTTCCTGATGATTTAATTCCTTTCTTAAGTAAGTTTCTCCATTAAGGAGTTCACTATACATGCACAGATCTATGTGTGAATGAAGCCTCCTTCTATTTTAATGGGGCAAAAGAATTCAGATCCAAAACCTGCTAGGACTGGGAAATTGCTAGTTTTAAGGGTGTATATGACTGGGAACATTTGTAGTGGGAAGAAGCAAGAATGAAGAGAGAAAGAGAAAGGAAGAATAAAGAAACATGGATAGATGGAACCTGTGGTAAGTAGATTTCTTATACCTTAGACCTTAACCCTCAGAATTTTTAGCCCCTTAATTTTTTTTGTGGCATCTTTAATTGAACCCTGAATGGAAGTCTTAAAGGCTGGGACTTTAAGACTCCCACTATACAACTGGGCACATATATGTAGAGGGCCTAAGTTCATCCCAGACAGGCTCACTGGTTGTTGGTTCAGTCTCTGTGAGCTCCTACGAGCCCAGGTTAGTTGATTTTTGTGATCAGTTAGTTGATTTTTGTGATAACTTTGACCCTTCTGGCTCCTACAACCCTTTCTCAATCTTGTCAGCCAATTCCCTGAATGTGGCCTAATGTTACCATCTTCCAACCAACACAGAGCTTTAAAGGAATCCATGGCATGTACTAGATTTCTATCTGAGAAGTTTAGGGCAGTAGACACTCATTCTCCCTCTTGATGGTTATTTTCTATTTTTCTTTGTTCTTTTCATATTCTTTCATTGATTCAAGAAAATAGGCATCCAGGATTGAGCTTTAAGGCCAATGTGACACAAGAAGGTCCAGACTCTTTTGATGGACCAAAATGGGCTGTACTGACCTTGGGCCCTGAACAGCCCTACAAAGACATATTTATCAATTACTACTCAAAGTATTTCCTCACACCAAGGTCCCTAACCTTAATTTACATATCTTAATGAAGGGGTCTATTATATTCCTCCATGACTCAAGTCCTTTATTATGCATTGTGTGCAATTCACAGTATTTCATGGGCCTCAAGTGTACCTAAGGTGTCTTGGGACCAAAGTCATGGGATGGCTCAAGGCCCCCTCAGCAAAATAATCACTGTTTTCCACAAGAATTTTTCAAGGCCAAGGTACAACTAAAAAGCTGCCATTCATTCTAAACTCTATCACATTCAATGATTATGATGAATTCCTTCAGAGTATGAATAAAATTATGCTCTTCAGCTCTCTTACATAATCAAAAACAAAGTCACCTCAATCACCCATATATGTATTTATATTTAAGTATCTTGTTACAGATTAAAAGAACATCCCCTAAAGTTAATATAAGGTTTTGTTTCAATTAATGATGCACACTGAAATTTGTGACTGTGCCTTCAGCATTACGATTAATGGAATTTGTGTCACCCTGGCTCCTGGGACTCAATTGTTTCTCTTAATCATTATCTTGAGCTACAATTTAGGCAGCTCCTTAAGTGAAACTCATAGGCACCTGCTTTGTAACATTTCTTTGTATTTACTTTTCTTTATCAAAATTCTGTATAAGCTAACATTATTAATATCAACTAGGCAGTATACCTTAGGGAGAAAGTCATCTTCATAATTTGTAGGTTAAAAACGCCCAGTAGAATGAGATTTTTCCCATGAGATAAATACATTACCATACAGGTAGTGGGTTATCTCCCCACACCCAATTCTACCATGCCAAACACCAGAGAAAGATAGCAACAGCAAACATGTAAAGGCACAGCAGAAGCAAAGGACATTTGGGGTTTGTGGTCTCAGGGTTTTCCTAACCAAGATTGATCCATCAGAGAGTCTTCTTACAGTTGGCCAACACCTTGAATTTCAATAGTCACCTGATGTTCCTCTGATATGGCTACCATCATTGTCCTAATTCTTGATTGTATGTCTCTATATCTGTTTCTACCAGTTGCTGAATGAAGCATCTCTGATGACTCCTGGTATAGCCACCTATCTATGAGTATAACAGATTATCATTAGGAATCATTACATTGACATTTTTTCATTTATGTTTTATTCTATTCTAGGTGTCTGAGATATCTAGCCAATAAAAAATTGAATAGATATCTTGTAATGGATTATTAAAATTTGCTGCAGGATCCCTGGTGGTGGCAGGCAGCAGAAATGCTGCAGGTTCCCAAGCGGTGACAGTGGGCCATGTGGTGGCAGGCAGCAGGCCCTGAGAGCAGCCAGTCCCAGGTAGGGATGGCTGCAGGTCCCCAAGTGGTGGCTCGTCCAGCACAGGGAGACACGCGGCAGCAGGCAAGAGACAGAGACATAGATAGGCACACCATGCAGAGTGAGGTTGGATATTTATTTATTTATTTGATTTTTATTATTTTTTTTATTCTTTTTTAATTAATATTTCCACCTGCTCCCCGTTTCCCATTTCCCTCCCCTCCTCCCAAATATTGCCCCCTCCCACCACTCCCCTCCCCCTATCCCTACTCCTCTTCTCCACCCCCCACACCATTCCCCCTCCCTCTCGATACTGAAGAGCAGTCCAAATTCTCTGCCCTGCGGGAAGACAAAGGTCTTCTATCTACATCCAGGAAGGTGAGCGTCTAAACAGGCTAAGCTCCCACAAAGCCAGTTCATGTATTAGGATTGAAACCTAGTGCCATTGTCCTTGGCTTCTCATCAGCCTTCATTGTCCACCATGCTCAGAGAGTCCAGTTTCAGAGGTTGGATATTTATTAAGTGGGTTATGGAAGTATAGAAGGGAAGGGCAAGAAGAGAGCAGAGAGAGACAAGGAGGGAGGGAGAGAAAGATAGAGAGAGAGGGGAGAGAAGGGAGAAAAGTAAGAGATGGAAAGCTGCCTCTCTGAGAGGGAGATGGAAAAGAGCAAGAACTCAGGCTGGAAGCTGAAAATCAGCCTGCCTCAATAGATAAGGGAGGGAGGGAGTGGGTATGACTTGTCTCTTAAAGAGACAGAACAGATCATTATATTCCCATCTCTCTTTTTTTTTTATAATAAAAAGGTGAGAGGTTAGGCACCACAGGTTAAGGGAATTGGGGCAGCAGATTCTCAAGACTGCTTCCTTCTTATTTGTGGGTGTCATCTTTGGAGGAGAACCTGAGAAGGCTGGGTGCTGGTCACATCTTGTCATAGCTGTTCTCTTTGCTCCTGTTCAGTGTTTGTGGTATGAAAATGTCTGGTGTCTCTTACACCTGTTTAAGGTATTAGCAGAACAAAGGACAAAGTTAAATTAAGGAAAACAAATTAGTACCATGGAATTGACCTGTTTATGTTGGATCCTTCAATTTGGCTCCCTGAAACTCACAAGAATTCTTTGGTTTTGTAAAAACAGAAGTTTAGACATATACATTGTATGAACACTAACATATTTATGTCAGAATGACTGCGACAGATGTTTTTGCACAATGAAAAGTATTTTTAAGACTGTGTAAGGCAGCATGAGAAAGAAATTTGATAACTTGTGTTTGTCCTTATGCCTTCATAACATGCAGGTCTTGTATTTGTAATTTACTGAAATTTGTTTGGTGGGGTTGTCCCTTTAAACTGACAAAACCTCTCAGCTGTGAAACTGCATCAGAGATCTTTGAGAAGGATAAAATTTTACTTGAGTTATGAATTAAAAAACAACAGAGAACTTACTTGATTGGCACCTAGAGCCACTCCTAGGGTCCTCCATGGTTGCTGAAGGTCATATTTGCCTTTTGCTGTTTAGCTCAGGGCCTGCCAGGCTTCAGAAGATCATGTGGGCTAAGAAATCTGTAGGAAGACAGGTCTACCTTTACCTGAGTAGCTAGGCTGTTGATTTCAGCTATTCTGTCCACATCTTCAGTTTAGATGAAAGACAATTTTGCCCAGTGGTCAAGCACTTGGCAATTGAAGCAAATTGCAGATGGACATTGTTTTGTGCCCATTTGTTTTCTGTGTTTCTATTTTGTTGATTTAAGACCTCAGTTTGATTATTTCCAGTCTTCTACTCCTCCTGGGTGACCCAGACACAGAAAGACAATTATCACATGTACTAACTCATAAGTGGTTTTTAAACATATAGCAAAGAAAACCAGCCTACAAACCATAATCCCAGAGAATTTAGACAACAATGAGGACACTGAGACTTACATAGATCTAATTTACATGGGAAGCAGAAAAAGACAAGATCTCCTGAGTAAATTGGGATCATGGAGACCTTGGGGAGGGTTGGAAGGGGGAGGAAAGAGGCAGGGAGGGGAGCAGAAAAAAATGTAGAGCTCAATAAAAATCAATTAAAAAACAACCTAAAAAGCAACATGGAAACACCAAAACCCAGTGGTCATACAACAGGAAGACTTGATCATCCCAACCCAGAAGAAACAGAAGAAAATGGTTTTAAATATAACTTTGTGAAGATGATAGAGACCATTAAAGAGGAAATTAAACATTCCCTTAAAAAATGGAGGAAAAGACAAGCAAAGAATTGGAAGAAATCAGTAATCCTCTTTAAAAAGAAAGCCAAGAAAAAACAACTAAACTAGTGAAACAAACAGTTCAAACAGTTCAAGACTTGAAAACTAAAATAGAGGCAAAGAAGAAAACACAAAACAAGGGAATTCTGGAAATGGAAAATCTGGGTAAACAAATGGGAACTACGGATACAAGCACAACAGAATACTGGAGATGAAAGAAAGAAACTCAGGTGTTGAATATACTATAGGGAAAATACAATCATCAGTCAAAGAAAAATTTAACAAATTCTTAACACAAAACATCCAGGAAATCTTGTACACCATGTAAAGACAAAATCTAAGAATAATAGGGATAGAAGGAAGAAAAGAACTGCACCTCAAAGGCACAGAGAATGTCTTCAACAAAATCATAGAAGAATGATTTACCAACCTAAAGAATGATATGCCTATGAATGTACAAGAAGTTTACAGAACACCAAATAGACTGGACCAAAAAAAGGCCTCTCACCATATAATAATCAAAACACAAAACATCCAGAATAAAAAAAAAATATTAAAAGCTGTGAAGGAAAAATTCAAGTAGATATAAAGGCAGACCTATCGGAATTACACTGATGGAAAACCTGAAAGCCCAGAAGGTCCTGGAAATATGTGAGCACACACTGAGAACACAGATGCAAGGCCAGAATACTATACCCAGAATTTTTTCAAATACCATTGATGGAAAAAACAAGATATTCCATGACAAAACCAGATTTAAACAATACTTATCCACAAGTCCAGCCCTACAGAAAGTACTAGAAGGAAAACTCCAACCCAAGGAAGCTAACTGCACCCACAAAAACACAGGAAAAAGATAATCTCACACCACAAATAACAGGAATTAACAGTCACTGGTCATTAATATCTCTTAATATCAATAGATTCAATACACCTACAGAAAGATACAGGCTAAGAGAATGCTTTTGAAAGCAGGATTCATACTTCTGCTATATATAAGAAACACACCTCAACCTCCAAGACAGACATTACCTTAATGTAAAGCACTTGGAAAAGGTTTTCCATTTGAACTTGTTCTGTTGAGAATTCTCTGTTCAGTTCAGTGCCCCATTTTAAATTGGGTTAATTAGCATTTTAAGGTCTAGTTTCTTGAGTTCTTATATATTTTGGAAATCAGACCTTTGTCTGTTGAGGGTTGGTGAAGATCTTCTCCCAGTCAGTAGGTTGCCTTTTTGTCTTAATGATAGTCCTTTGCTTTACAGAAGCTTCTCAGTTTTAGGAGGTCCCATTTATTCAATGTTGTCCTTATTGTCTGTGTTATTGGGGTTATATGTAGGAAGTTGTCTCCTGTGCCCATAAGTTGTAGAGTACTTCCCACTTTCTCTTCTATCAAGTTCAATGTGTTTAGATTGATATTGAGGTCTTTAATCCATTTGGACTTCAGTTTTGTGCATGGTGATAGATATGGATCTATTTTCATTCTTCTACAGGTTGACATCCAGTTATGCCAGCACCATTTGTTGAAGATGCTTTCTTTCTTCCATTGTATACTTTTAGCTCCTTTGTCGAAAATCAGGTGTTCATAGGTTTGTGGGTTAAAATCTGGGTCTTCTATGCAATTCCATTGGTCAACATCTCTGTTTTTGTGCCAATACCAAGCAGTGTTCAATACTGTAGCTCTGTAATAGAGTTTGAAGTCAGGGATGGTAATGCCTCTGGAAGTTCCTTTATTGTATAGATTGTTTTGGCTATCCTGGGTGTTTTGTTTTTCCATATCAAGTTGATTATTGTCCTCTCAAGGTCTGTGAAAAATTTTGTTGGGATTTTGATGGGGATTGCATTGAATCTATAGACTGCTTTTGGTAAAATTGCCATTTTTACTATGTTGATCCTCCCAATCCAAGAGCAAGGGAAATCCTTCCATTTTCTGGTATCCTCTTCAATTTCTTTCTTCAAAGATTTAAAGTTCTTGTCAAATAGATCTTTCACTTCCTTTGTCAGTGTTACCACAAGATATTTTATGCTATTTGTGGCTATCGTGAAAGGTGATGCTTCTCTGATTTCCCTCTCTGCTTCTTTATCCTTTGTGTATAGGAGGGCAACTGATTTTTAGGAGTTGATCTTGTATCCTGCCACGTTACTAAAGGTGTTTATCAGCTGTAGGAGTTCTTTGGTAGAGTTTTTGGGGTCACTTATATACACTATCATATCATCTGCAAATAACGAAAGTTTGACTTCAGAGAATTCTCAACAGAACAAGTTCAAATGGCCAAAAGACACTTAAGGTTATGCTCAACCTCCTTAGCGATCAGGGAAATGCAAATCAAAAAATCTTTGAGATACCATCTTACACCTGTCAGAATGGCTAAAATCAAAAACACCAATGATAGCCTTTGCTGGAGAGGACGTGGAGTAAGGGGTACACTCATCCATTGCTGGTGGGAATGCAAACTTGTGCAACTACTTTGGAAATCAGTGTGGTGGTTTCTCAGGAAATTCGGGATCAACCTACCCCTGAACCCCGTAATACCACTCTTGGGAATATACCCAAGAGATGTTCTATCCTAAAACAAAAGTATTTGTTCAACTATGTTCATAGCAGCATTATTTGTAATAGCCACAACCTGGAAACAACCTAGATGCTCCTCAATGGAAGAATGGATAAAGAAAGTATGGAATATATACCCTTAGAGTATTACTCAGCGGTAAAAAACAATGACATCTTGAATTTTGTATGCAAATGGATGGAAATAGAAAAACACTATCCTGAGTGAGTTAACCCAGGCCCAAAAAGATGAATGTGGTATGTACTCACTCATAAGTGGATTCTAGCCATAAATAAAGGACATTGAGCCTATAATCCATGATCCTAAAGAAGCTAAATAAGAAGGTGAATCCAAAGAAAAACATATAATTATCCTCCTGGATATTGGAAGGAGACAAGATTACCAGGCAAAAATTGGGAAGTTGGGGGTGGGAGTGGGGTGGGGGTAATGGGAGATGGGGAGCAAAAGTGAGAAGGGGGGGATGGGGAGAGCTTGGGGTAATGAAACTGTTGGGATGGAGGCAAGGTGGATATGGGAGCAGGGAAGTATATATCTTAATTAAGGGAGCCATTTTCGGGTTGGCAAGAGACTTGACTCTAGAGGTGTACCCAGGTGTCCATGGCTATGCCCCAGCTAGATTCTTAGGCAGCTGAGGAGAGGGAGCCTGAAATGGCCCTATCCTTTTGCCATATCTGGCGATGGATGGAGATAGAGACAGAGACCCACACTGAAGCACTGGACTGAACTCCCAAGGTCCAAATGAGGAGCAGAAGGAGGGAGGACATGGGCAAGGAAGTCAGGACCACGAGGGGTGCGTCCACCCACTGAGATAGTGCAACTGATCTAATGGGAGCTCACCAAAGCACGCTGGACTGGGACTGATGGAGCATGTGATCAAACTGGACTCTCTGAACGTGGCCGACAAGGAGGGCTGACTGAAAAGCCAAGGACAATGGCACCGGGTTTTGATCATACCTCATATACTGGCTTTCTGGGAGCCTAGTCTGTTTGGATGCTCACCTTCCTAGACCTGGAGGAGGGGGGAGGACGTTGGACTTCCCACAGGGCAGGGAACCCTGCCTGCTCTTTGAACTGGAGAGGGAGGGGGAGGGGGATAGGGAAGAGGGAGGGAAATGGGATGAGGGGAGGAGGTGGAAATTTTTAAGAAAATAAATAAAAAAATGTAAAAAAAAAATTAAAAAGACTTTCCAATCAAATGAACCTGAGAAACAAACAGGTGTAGCTATCCTAATAGCTAACAAAATAGACTTCAAACTAAAATCAAACAGAAGATATGAAGAAGGACACTTTATGTTCATCACAGCAAAAAAATCAAACAAGCTGAAGTTTCAGTCCTGAACATCTATGTCCCAAATACAAGTGCACCCACATATGTAAAAGAAACATTACTAAAGCTTAAACAACACATCAAACACATCTTAACCATTCATGATTCTTTTTTTTGAATTCTCTGTTTAGATCTATGCACCATTTTTAAATTGGATTATTTGGTA
Source organism: Chionomys nivalis (assembly GCF_950005125.1). Lineage (NCBI taxonomy): Eukaryota > Metazoa > Chordata > Mammalia > Rodentia > Cricetidae > Chionomys > Chionomys nivalis. The sequence goes on along the minus strand of NC_080089.1, from coordinate 19,734,961 downwards.
TTTTGATGTCTACTTCCTTAAGTTATTTATATATTTTGGGAATCAGTCCTCTGTCTGATGTGGGGTTGGTGAAGATCTTCTCCCAGTCAGTAGGTTGCCTTTTTGTCTTATTGACTGTGTCCTTTGCTTTCAGAAGCTCCTCAGTTTCAGGTGGTCCCATTTATTCATTGTTGCTCTTATTGTCTGTGCTACTGGGGTTATATGTAGGAAGTGGTCTCCTGTGTCCATGCATTGCAGGCTACTTCCCACTTTCTCTTCTATCAGGTTTAGTGTGTTCAGATTGATATTGAGGTCTTTAATCGATTTGGACTTGAGTTTTGTGCATGGTGATAGATATGGATCTATTTTCATTCTTCTACAGGTTAACATCCAGCTTGCCAGCACCATTTATCGAAGATGCTTTCTTTCTTCCATTGTATAATTTTAGCTACTTTGTAAAAAAATCAAGTGTGTGTGTGGATTAATATCCTGGCCTTCAATTGATTCCAATGGTCAACGTCTCTGTTTTTATGCCAATACCAAGCTGTTTTCATTACTGTAGCTCTGTAATAGAGTTTGATGTCAGAGATGGTAATGCCTCTGGAAGTTCCTTTATTGTATAGGATTGTTTTGGCTATCCTGGGTTTTTTGTTTTTCCACATAAGGCTGATTTTTTCTCTCTCAAAGTCTGTGAAGAATTGTGTTGGGATTTTTAAGGGGATTGCATTGAATCTATAGATTGCCTTTGGTTATTGAAGGGCCCAAGAATTACCAAGTGTTTATCTTGGAATGTTTAAGGAAAGAGAAGGTTTTAATGACTTGTATAGAATGGTATAATGCTAAATATTTGACATATCTGTTATAATGCTTGAAACAGTATGTAGTGACAATTGCACTACATAGTATGCACAGTGACAAAAATTGTAAATTTGTATTTTATTTATGTCTTTATTCCTACCACTACTTCTGACCAAGGATTGGTTTTATTGGACTTAATTACTAAAGAAATTTATATTTTTCCCTGGATAGACAAAATTTTCTCTGAGTTAAGAAATCAAGATATCTATGTGAACATTGCAAATTGTTACGTTTTATGTATAGTGATAGTTCCTGCTTGTTGGATAAGTTTATTAGTTTAAAGTCTGGTAATGTGAAAGGGTGGATAAAGCAACTCACCACCAAGTCTGATGACCTCATGAATATCCTGTGGCCCAGACTGTTGAACTGTTGAAGAAGAGAACCAACTACTGATGTGGGAGTGTCATATATTCGTTGCTTTCATTAGTTAATTAATAAAGAAACTGCTTGGCCTGATAGGTTAGAACATAGGTGGGTGGAGTAAACAGAATAGAATGCTGGGAGGAAGAGGAAGTGAGCTCAGATGCCATGCCTCTGCTCTCCAGGGTAGATGCGATGCAGCCAGCCACTTGGTCAGACATGCTGAATCTTTCCCGGTAAACACACCTACACAGATTATTAGAAATGGGCTAAATTAATACGTGATAATTAGCCAAGAAGTGGCTAGATATAATGGGCCAAGCAGTGTTTAAATGAATACAGTTTGTGTGTTGTTATTTTGGGGCATAAGCTAGCCAGATGGCCAGGAGCCAGGCGGCAGGAACGCAGCCCACAGCTCCCACTACAAACTACCACAAGTTGTCCTCTCCCTCCACATAATTTCTGGGGTACACACACACAAACAAACAAACAGAAAAATAAATGTTAAAACAAAATTTTTTAAAAAAACTTTAGTGGTTTAAGCCATCCTTTGAAGCCGTCTTGACTTTGGCAAGCTAATTTAATAAAATCTCAGTCTTCAATAAAGAAACACTATACAGACATCATTCTGTCAAAGTGCAGCCTGGAGAACCATTAAGGAAGGAGCTCTTCCTGTGTACATTTTCTGACAACAGTTATAGTTGAAGAGTTGTGCAGTTTGTAGACAGTTACTCTCATACCCTCGTTTCGTGCCAGAGACTCAACCTTGCCTATCTTAGAGACTGTGTTTAGGCTTCAAAACAAACGACTCCCAGTGCCTCCCCACATTCCATCCACCCTTTTTAGCTCTTTCTCAAGTTGGCTCTCATATTTTTCTTCTGGCTCATCTCTGTTTTTCTTTGCTAAATACATACCTTCAGAAGCTCTCTATCAGGGAACCCACAGGCACCACACATTCCTAAGATCCAGAGAGGGCTACAAAAAAAAACCCAACAATAATGACAAAAAACAGAACAAAAACTCAACAATCACACAGAGACAAAAAGAAAAAATAAAACATAAACATAACAAAGAAAAATACAAGATATATGTACATAGAATAACCTCAATTATCCCAATCCCAAATATCCAGCCACCAGTACAAAACAAAGACATTAACAGTCAAGAAATTATGACTTCGGAACCAAGTAACTCTACTAAAGTATGTCCTGATAAATGCAATATACTGAAGTACAAGACAAAGAATGCAAGAGAGAAAGTATGTTCAAGGACATGAAATAGGAAATATATAAAGCATTTAACTAAGTATTTGGAAACACAGATGACAAGTGGAATGACATAACAAAAAGATGGACAGGAAAATAGAAACTTAATCACTAAAGAAAGCCCAAACTGAAATAAAACTGGAAATGAAAAACTTGGGGAATCAAACAAAAACCTCTGAGGTAAGTCTTACCAAACCTAGGGAGATTCTCAGGCATTAAAAATAGAAGGCAGAAGAAATGAACAGCTCAGTAAAAGAAATTTCAAATAAAAAAATCCAGGCATAAAACATCCAGGAAATGTAGGACACAATGAAAAAACAAAATCTACAAGGAGTAGTGACAGAATAAGAGAAAGAAATCCAGATCAAAGACACAGAAATTATTTCCAAAAAATTATACAAGAAAATTTCCCTAATCTATTGAAGGGGGTATCTATTAAATTACAATAAGGATATAAAGTACAATATAGACAACATCAAAAAATAAGTTCTTTATGGCATGTAAAAATTGAAACACTAAATGTGCAAAACAAAGAAAAATATTAAGATATTCAGGGAAAAAAATGCCAAATAACATATGAAAAAAAAGCCAAATAACATATAAAAGTAATCAATTACAATTACAGCTGGCTGCTCAATGGAGACTATCAAAGCAAAACTATCCTAAAAGATGTTCTACCAATTCTAGGATACTGAAGATCTAATCCTAAACTACTATACCATATAAAATTATCTATCATAATCAAAAAGTAATGAAAATATTGTATGATAAAAACCTCGCTTAAACACCACCAACTACTACTCAAGGTCTAAAGAAGGCATTAGAAGGAAAACATAAGACAGGAGGTTAGCCATACCTGAGGAAGCACAGCAAACAGTCTCTGATAAGCAAATTAATCTAGAGGAAAAACCCACACCATATAAAAAATAAGAGCAACCAATGGATACTGTTAATTGATAACTCTCAATATTATTGTTCTCAACTTCCCAATAAAAAGATACAAATTGGAAAACTGGAATAGAAATGATAATTCATCTTTCTATTTTATTTGATAAACAAATCTTGTCATCAAGGATAGATGTCACAGATTAAAAGGATGAAAAAAGTTACTCCAGGAAAAATCATTTGATGAAAAAAGAAGTTGTTGCCGTTTTAATAACTGGCAGAATAGAGTTCATACCCAAATCAATCAGAAAATATATAGTATATGTCATACTAATTAAAGAATTTTTTCACCAAAATATAATGATATTGCAGTCCAAGGGTACATAAGTTCATAAAAGAAACTTTACTACGGCTCAAATCACATACTAGCCCTAAAGTAGTGATACTGGGTAACTTCAATACCTCACTCTAGTCAATAGAAAGGTAATCCAGACAAAAACTAAATAGAGAAAATTTGGATTTAAATAACATTGTAAATCAAAAGGACATCACTGATATTTACAGAACAATTCATGCAAACACAAATTAAGTTGTATAACAGAGCTATAGCAATTAAAAGTAACATAATATTGGCGAAAAAGGAATGTTGATCAATGTAGTCTAACTGAAGACCTAAACTCATCACCTAGGGATAACTGACTTTTTACAAGTAGCTAAGAATATAGCCTGGAGAAAGGATAGGATCTTCAAACAGGTGTTGGTCAAACTATATGGCTGCATGTAGGAGAATGCAAATAGATGTAAACTCATCATCCTGCACAAAAATCAACTACAAATGTAGGAAGGATCTCAATATAAGGCTAGATATCCCAAATCTGACAGAAGAGAAATTGGGAAGTAGTCTTGAACTCACTGGGACATGAAAAGGCATTTTGAATAGAGCAATAGCACAGGTGTTATAACCAACAATTAATAAATGGAGCCTAATGAAACTAAAAATCCTCTGAACAGAAAAGAACACCAGACAAAATTATTCAGACAAAATTCAGGTTACAGAAAAAAAAATTCAGGTTACAGGATGAGAATATTATTTACCAATTATGCATTCAATAGATGGTTCATATCCAAACTTTTCAATGAACTAAAAATCCTGACATTAAGAAATCAGCTAACCAAATTAAAAAATAAAGTAAAAAACTAAAAAGAGAGTTCTCAAAAGATGAAGTACTGACAAATAGTTGAATATGTGATGTCATTAGGAACCAGAGAAATTCAAATCAAAATTATTTTGATAATTCATTTTACACTAGTCAGAAAGACCAAGAGTGATTTAAAAATCATAACTCATGCTGTCAAGAATGTTAGGAAAGGAGAACAATTACTAATTGCTGGCTTGAAGTGCTAGCTTGAACAGCCACTACATAAATCAGTGTACCATTTCTTTATGAAACTGAAAATAGTTTTCCTTCAAAATTCAGCTATACTTCTCTTGGCATATACCCAAAGGGATAGGTCTACATCCTAGTGTAGAGACACTTATCATCCATGTTCATTGCTGCCTTGTTGATAATAGCCAGAGAAATTGGAAGCAGCCTAAGAGTCCATATACTGATGAATGAATAAAGACAATGTGTTGAATTTATACAATGGAATACATTTCAATGGTTTAAAAATGAATTATGGTATTCACGGGTAAATTGATGGATTGGGTAAAACTCATCCTGATTCATGAAGCTCAGACCCCAAAAGACAAATGTTGGTATATTTTATCTTTGCCAGATTTTCAGCATTTTAAAGGGTGTTATATACATATAAATACAGAGGTTTGGTATAGAGTAAGTATTGAGGGTGATAGAAAAGAACCTCCCAGGAAAGAAAATTCAATATCAAATTATGAAGCAGCAGGTAAGACATTGGAACTATAGGATAAAGTATGGGGTATATGGCAGAGAGGAGTTAGAGAAGGAATACAAGAGGTAAGACTAACAATAATGGCCTTTGAACGGTCATATGGAAACCTACTACTGTAGAAACTTTAAAATATATACATGTGCAAACAGAATCTAAATATAGTCACCAAATAATGGGGAAGATAATGCCATAACAAGATGTCTTTTTTTCCACCAGCTTAAACATCTTGTGCCAGGAATGGAGATCTCTAGTTGAATCTTGGCCAAAGGGGTCCTATGGAAACTCACAAATATCTCAGGCTATTATCAAAGCTATTTGTTGCTCTCCAAATATTGGAGATAATGACCTATTGCTGAAGACAACACTTACATATCTCATTGAACATGAAAAGTAGAGCTGCTACCCATTTAGAGACTTTACCCATACTGAATATTGTTCATCATGTTGAAAGGTAATATGTATATTACTAGAGAGACATAACTAAAAACCCTGCAATCTAAAATGGTAATACAGTAGTGTAAACATTGTGGGGCAACGAACCATGCTCTGATTGAATTTAAAGATCACTCCATGAGATGGAGTCCATACCTAACACTGCTTGGATGGAGAAGAACTTGAGACTGTCTATGTCGTGTGATTAGAGGAAAACAAAATACTATTGTTCTTTGAACATAATTTATAAATGTTAAAATGCACAACATGGTAAAAAAAATTCTCTCAATATCATTAAAGGATTGTTTAGTTGTGTTCATTCTATAACATCTAAACTTTATAAATGAACTAACAGATGGCATATAATTAAAAGTATAGATAGCAAATATGTTAGAATCTACAGGAATAGTTGCTCATTAATATGCTAAGCCATATTTGAACAGTGTAAGATGATTCATTTCTCTGAATTGATTATGAAGCAGACAGAAGGAAACTTACAAGTGGGATCTCCACTGTTATGCTTAGATTGGTAGTTTGAGACCCCCTACCATAGGTTTAACTTCCTTGTTCTCCATAAGAATATATTTATTAAACAAAAAATACTTTCTTCTTCATAGTTTAGTATACAAATCTGATGATGAGTATTGGGATGCTGTGCTTAGTGTGCTCTGTGGCTTTGTGCTTCCTTGTAACTTGAGCATTGAGGAAATGCAGAATTTTAATTGTAACTTCACCAGTATTTCTATCTAGATACCTGTTGACATTCTTGTCTTCTGTGAAATTTTTGTTGCTAAGGAAGAGAGGATTGCATTTGTCTGACAGACTAAGATATTATGGTATAATCTTAGGTGTCAAAATGCTCATGTAGTGTGGAGTTTTTAGTTGGTATGTATTCACAGTGTATGGGAAGGCATATTACATACTGTACAATTCCAATTATCTAAGTTTGTGTACACTTGTAGGATCTAGTGGGACAAATCAAATTGAACTGCTTGTGATTGCATCACTTGGTTCTTGACATTTTGTGTTTTATTTCATATAATGCATGTATTAAAAAGCAAATAAAATTTTGGATAATAACACTAGTTGATGTGGAGATGTAAAAATCTTTCACTATTCTGTAGACTGTCAATTTTTTCATATTGATGGCATTGTTTGCCTTACAGTAGATTTTCAGAATTCCCATTTATTAACTGTCAGTCTTGGTGAATTCACTGTCAGTATTCTCTTTAGGAAATTGTCTCCTATGCTTTTACGTTCAAGGCTATTCCCTAATTTCTATCAAGTCCAGTGTGTCTGGTTTTACGTTGAGATGTTTGGTCCACTTGGACATGAGTTTTGTGCAGGGTGATAAGTACGGATCTCTTTTCATCCTACATGCAGACATTCAGTTAGACAAGTATTGTTTCTTGAAGATACTTTCTTCTCTCCATTGAGCATTTCTGGTTTCTTTGTCGAAAATCAGTTGTCCATAGCTTATGTCCAGGTTTTTGATTCCAAAATATAAAAAGAATTCAAGAAACTAGACATCAACAGACTGCACAGTACAAATAAAACTGGAATAGAGGTCTAAACAGAGAATTCTCACTAGAGGAATTTCAAATGACTGAAATCACTGAAAGAAATGTTCAACAGCCTTAGCCATCAGTAAAATGTGAAGCAAAGCTATTTAGAGATTCCATCTTACAGCTGTCAGAATGGCCAAGCTCAAAACACAAGAGACAGCTGCAGAGGGTGCAGAGCGATCAGAACACCCTTCCAATGCTCTTTGGAAAAGGAAGGATCTAATGTGTAGCACAACTACACATTAGAGTACTAATCAGCAGTAAAAAATAATGACATTTTGAATTTTGCATGCAAATGGATGGAATTAGAAAGCATCATCCTGAGTGAGGTAACACAGACCCCAAAAAAGTAATATGGTATGTACTCACTCAAAAGTGGATACTAGTCAAAAACAAAGGTCAAGGAGCCTATAATACAGGATCCTAGAGAAACTAAGTAATAAGGTTAGCTGAAAGAAAAACATATATAGACCCACCTGGAAACTGGAATCAGGCAAAAATTTGGGAGCAGTGGGCCAGGGGGTAGGGTAGGACGGGGTTTGATGAGAACTTGAGGGAATGGGATGGTCAAGATGGAGGAAGAACAGATATGAGAGCAAGGAAAGAGATATCTTGATTGAGGGAGCCATTATGGAGTTAGCAAGAAACCTGACACTAGAACAATGTCCAAGAACCCACAGGGATGACCCCAGCTGAGACCCTAAGCAATAGAGGAGAAGGTGTCTGAACTGACCTTACCTTGTAGTCAGACTGATGATTATCTTAAATATCACCATAGAACCTTTGTACAACAACAGATAGGGAATAGAGGCAATGACACACATTGGAGCACTGGACTGAACTCCCAAGATCCAGTTGAAGAGTGGAGGGATGAGAGTATGAGCAAGGAATTCAAAGCCATCAAGGGGTCATCCACTGAGACAGTTTGCTTGAGCTAATGGTAGCTCACCAACTCCAACTGGACTGGGAGTGAATGAACATGGAACCAACCAAGTTTTCCAGAAAAAGTTTGACAGCTGGGGCAGACTGAGGGGCCACCGAGAGTGACACTGGGATATGTCTCTACTTGCGTATACCGGCTTCATGGGATCCTATTATCTTTGGATGTAAACCTTGCTCAACCTAGACATAGTAGGGAGGGCCTTGGGCTTTCCACAGGGCGGGGTGCATGGCACTCCTTTAGGGTTCGAGGGGTGGGGAATGGGTCTATAAAGGGAGAGGGAGGGGCCTGGGAGGAGGGGAGAGAGCGGAAATTTGGATTGGTATTTTTTAAGTAATAAAAATAAGAAAAAAAAAAAGAAATAGACCCTAGAGAGGATCAGAGGTACCCACCCCTTTCTGAAGCTATAGCTAAAGGGGGAGAGAAATATATTTTCAGTAAGATACTCATTTGTAAGGTCAAATGCTCTTATAAACAATCTAATAAAACTTAACAGGCTACAAAAATGATATAAAAGAAGGAAGATTGTTGGGAAGAAGAAAGAAATTAACAGGAGTAGATATAGAGGGTTATAGGAGAGGAATACAATTGGAATACATTTTGTACATCCATAAAAATTTAATAATGAAACCCACTTTACCTATTATTATTATTATTTGATTTTTCGAGACAGGGTTTCTCCATAGCTTTTTGGTTCCTGTCCTGGAACTAGCTCTTGTAGACCAGGCTGGCCTCGAACTCACAGAGATCCGCCTGCCTCTGCCTCCTGAGTGCTGGGATTAAAGGTGTGCACCACCAGCACCTGGCCACTTTACCCATTATTAACATATAATAAAACCATTAAAATAAAATTTGAAATGTTATAGGTAAATTCATCAAAAAAGAAGAGAAAACTAAATGAGAGACGATATTTAAAATCATTTATTAGTTAAGAATTCAATATAAAAATATTTAAAAATCACACAACCCAATTGTGAGAAAACAAATAATCTACTTAAAATCAACAAAGGTTCTGATCAGAAAATTCTCTAAAGAAGATAACCAAAGAGAAGATATACAGAACATATTTATTGGTATCACTACTTCAATAATTATAAAAGTGCAATAGAATATCACTATATGCTTTAAAATTATCAAAGATATAGTAGAAAACAAATAGTTATCAAATATAGAAATGTTGAATGTTGTTGGCAACACAAGTTAATAAAATAATTATATAAAACAGCATGTATGTTTTTCTAAAAATGAGAAAAACTGTAAGATTTGGTAGTTTCATTTAAACATGACTGTCTAATGAATATTAAATGAATACATCAATATTTCTGTATAATTTCATTATCTTGACAGAATTATTTCAACTATGTGTGGATTTATATGTTTACTATAAGATGTGTAGATAAATGTGACATAGCTAAGACAACAATATACAGGTACATTAATTAAATAATACATTTGATATAACATGGATGAACCACTGCATCATTAGGTATTGTGAAATGAGAAACAGATAATATAATCAATATGATATTTTCTATTTTATATGCGGATCTTAAGTAGCAGACCTCATGCAGAGTAAAGTGACTCTCATGGTATATGGGAAGGGTGTTAGTTAAAAAAGAACAGGTTTCAATTTAACAGTAATAACTCTTCCACAGCACATGTATACTTAGCAATAATAAACACTTTAAAAACAGAAAAACTTGCAAAGACATATAATCACCAAATATTATATAATCACCAAATATTAAGATAACATAATGAATAGCTTCATGACAAGAAAAATACAACCTGTAGAATTGGTAAAACTTCTAGCAAAAGGTGAGTTGGCCATTGGATAACAGCGTAGGGAGTAGAGTACTGTAGTGACACAGTCAGTCTCCTGTGATGGTGCAAATTTCTAAGGATGACATTAACAAACTATACTACATTTTTTTTTAAAAAGAGAATTACAGGAATGAAACTTTTACAAAACAACTTTATGGAGATTTCCTGCTTAAACACCAATCATCATTGCATAAAAGAGCACAGTAAATATAATATTCACTGTATAGCTTAAATTATAGTCTGTCACAATCTCAGATTATTCTCTGATCACTCTAGCTCTGCAGAGTTAGATAGAGTTCTGGTACTAGGCATAATTTCCCTCTTGTTGACCAGGTCTTAGGTCCAAAGAGTGAAGTCTATTACAAAGAAGCATGCACAACTTTTATACTCTTAAGGTCATCATGACATGCTGGTCATCAATGTGATTAACAGAAGTCATAACTGGGTAGATTGCTTGCCAGCTATGTTGGTTGCTTGAATAACACATTTTACTATCATTATATTGGAGAAGAATCTACAACTACTAATTTACTAAAACAGCAAAATCCCTAACAGCAAGTTCTAGACATTTGTCCTTATACTGACAAATAAGTGAACTCTTCACCCCTAATCAAGGAAACTTTTCTCTGAAACCAACAGACACTTCTACAGAAAGCCACAATCAATACAGTTGCAGATGTGGAGTCCAGTCCCAGTAGATGTAGCTATAAAAATTGTGGAAGAAGGAAAGGAAAGATTATGAGAGTCAAAGTATCAAGAACAATGAGAATGCATCTTCTTGAAATAGCAGATGCTATACCCATAGACTCTCACAAGCATGATTGCCCAAATATGAGCTGAACAAATATGACACCATAAATGTGCTCAACTTCACAAAGTTTTCTGTAACTATGGACAACTAATAAAATCTGGACAGAGAAGAGGTGGTTTTCCCCAGGAAAGAGAACACTAGTGTCAAAGCCACTACGCCTGAATACATACATACATACATGCATACATACATACATACATGTAACATAGAAGTAACATTATTTAGGCTGAAATCATTATAATAAGGAACAGATATGTATATACATATAGGTTTATTACTTTTATTAATTTATATATTATTACTTCAGGTATATACGTATATATATATACGTATATACCTGAAGTAATAATATTAGTTAATAAACAGACCATGAATTTGAAGGATAAAGGGAGGTATATGAGAGATTTTGGAGGGAAGAAAATAAAATAAAAGATGTTATTAAGCTATAATATCAAAAAATAAAAATGAAAAATGAAAAAAACAATACAACAATGTTTTCAGAATGAAATCACATATGTTGAATGATAGTAAAAGAACTCATATGAGAATAGTATTGATGTGAGCATTTTCATATTTCCTTTCGGGAAAACAAGAATACTATCAAATTAAAGTAAAGAACAATAACCATCCAAAAATGATTTAGGATGAACTCATATGAACTCATGAGTCATAATTCACAACATTTTACATCAAAATCCCAAAAGCATAATTACAATCTTTAATCAGCATGCCTAGGGAATTAAAGTAATTTCTGTTAAAAATACAAAAATGAAAAGTTAAAAATAATTTCTAAATAGTGTAAATTAGGCATGTGGTGTATGATAGAAAAAGAGCACCCAGGGTATGTATGTTCATAAAATTTGTCTTAGAGTTCTCAGTACAGATGGACACGAGGCAACTCTGTTGACAAGTTCTCCAAGAGCATCCTTCACATCCTTGTTTCTCAGGCAATATATGAATGGGTTCAGCATGGGACTGATCACAGTATACATCAATGAGGCAATCATTCTTCTCTGAGAAGGATGAGAAACAGAGGAGCTGAAGTAAACTCCAAGTCCTGACCCATAGAACAAGGAGACCACACAGAGGTGAGACCCACAGGTGGAAAAGGCTTTGTACTTACTCACAGTAGAGGACATCCTTAACAAGGATGAGATAATCTGTGAATAAGACATAAGGATTCCTATCATAGGAATCACACCTAATAGGGAAGTCAGCACATACATAAAGACATTATTGATGTGAGTATCAGAGTTGGCTACCTTGAGAACTTGTGCCAGTTCACAGAAGAAATGTGGGATTTCAGTTCCTCTGGAGAATTTCAATTCATTCAGCAACAGAATATGAATCAGGGAGACCCAGAACATGATGATCCAAAATATCAGGACCAGAAGGGTACATACCCAAGGACTCATGATAACAGTGTAGTGGAGGGGATGACAGATAGCTACAAAGCGATCATAGGCCATTAAAGTAAGTAAAAAATTATCCATTCCAACCAAAGTATTAAAAAAATATACCTGCGTAAAGCATTCTCTGTAGGAGATGTCTTTTCTCTGTGAATGCATGTTCACCAGCATCTTTGGTATTGTAGTTGAGATTAAACAGATGTCAATAAAAGACAGGTTGGAGAGAAAGAAGTACATGGGAGTGTGGAGGTGGGAGCTAGAACTGACAGCCAGGATGATGAGCAGATTCCCAAGCACTGTGACCAGGTACATGGACAGGAACAGTCCAAGGAGAATGGACTGCAGTTCAGGATTATCTGAGAGGCCCACAATGAGAAATTCTGGTATCAGTGTGTCGTTCTCTGTTTCCATTTAACTTTTGTTTCTGTTATAGATGAGATAAGGAGAGTTTTCAACTAATAGCTACTGTCAAGTCACAAAATAACCTGGTGAAGCATATCTTTCATAATGACAATAACTCTCATTTACTTAACCAAGTGACTTTTTGTAACCATTTGTAAATATGTGCAATCATTCTTTTTTATTTAGTCAAATATATCTCTTCTTTAACTTTAAAACTGCTATTAATGGAATTTTCTATATAGAAAATTTATTCTTTAATAAACCCTACAAACACTTGAAGTTTTCTTGTTAATTTTTCTTTATAGCTACAGTAATTTATTTCTCTTAATAGAATGAGAATTTACCTATAAAATCTTCATAACTTTGTCACTCTGAGCCCATAATTGTTTTCTAACATTGTTATTCTTGTTTTTTAAAATGCCTTGTGAGCAGTATATTTCAAAAATGTCAGTTTTCATTTTTATATTATTACTATTAATATAAATCTGCTCTATTATGATAATCATTTTGGGTGCATAACAAAATTTCAAAAGTAAATATTGAACAATAATTTACAAGTTAAAAATTTTGTCATATTTCTTTAACATAATTTTGGTTCATCCATTGACATCTATGTAGTCTTGAGAAAATTATGTGACTTCTTAAATTTCTCATGCATAACTATCATTGAGAATATCCACAAGGTGTTCTCTGGAGCAGCAGGAATTGATGATGTATTTATGGTATAATTACAACAGGGTTGTTTGCACTACTTTGAATCAATGTGGTTTCCTATAGCTCCTTCTTTTGAACACTTGCTTCCAAGTGAATGTGTCTGGAAAGAGAAAAGAACAGTGGTCTATAGAGATGAGAATATGAAACAAGAAGCACACTATCACTATAATAAGTAGGGGGAGTGCATTCTCATATACTCTTCCCTGTCCATAAACAGGATTGTTATTGTAAAATCAGGAGCACTAATGGTCAAAATTTGTAATCGGTTAATCTGATTACAGATATTGAAATATAATTTAAACCAAATCATCAAAGAAAAGTAAAAGACGATTTTTTTTACTTATATAAGATACTAAATTTTCCAAGCAAGAAAGTGTTAGCATTATGAATGCCTGAGAGTGCTCGCTTCGGCAGCACATATACTAAAATTGGAACGATACAGAGAAGATTAGCATGGCCCCTGCGCAAGGATGACACGCAAATTCGTGAAGCGTTCCATATTTTTAAATTGGTCATCAAAAGAACAAATAATCCAATAAAAAAATGGGTACAGACCTAAACAGAGAACTCTGAACAGATGAATCTAAAATGGCTGAAAGACACTTAAGAAAATGTTCAACATCCTTAGGCATCAGAGAAATACAAATCAAAATAACTCTGAGATTCCATCTTACACCTGTAAGAATGGCCAAGATCAAAAACACTGATGACAACTTATGCTGGAAAGGTTGTGAGGTAAAGCATACACTCCTGCGTTACTGGTGGGAGTGCAAAATGGTACAACCCTTTGGATATCAGTATGGGGATTTCTCAGAAAATTAGGAAACAATCTTTCTCAAGACCCAGCAATACCACTTTAGGGTATATACCCAAAGGATGCTCAATCATACCACAAGGACATGTGCTCAACTATGTTCACAGCAGCATTGTTTGTTAAAGTCAGAACCTGAAAGCAACCTAAATGCCCCTCACCAAAAAATGGATAAGGAAAATGTGGTACATTTACACAATGGAGTACTACACAGCTGAAAAAAATAATGACATCTTGAAATTTACAGGCAAATGGATGGAACTAAAAAACATCATATTGAGTGAAGTAACCCAGACCCAGAAAGACAGTTATCATATGTAGTCACTCATACATGGTTTTTAAACACAAAGCAAATAAAATCAGCCTACGATCACAATCCCAGAGAACCTAGACAACAATGAGACCCTAAGAGAAACATACATGGATCTAATCTACATGGGAAGTAGAAAAAGACAAGATCTCCTGAGTAAATTGGGAGCATGGGGACCATGGGAGAGGGTTGAAGGGGAGGGAAGAGGTTGTTCCATTTGCTCCTGAACTCTGAACCTTCAAATACTGAATTAAATAAAACTTTTTTTTGCTGGGCAAAAAAAAAAAAAAAAAAAAATGAATGCCTGAGAATGTTATTTGCCTTTGAAAAAAATACCTGCAAAGTAATAAAATAGTTTATCCTGTGAGAGTGAAAGAGTGGATAGTAGTATCATCCCTGAAATAGGAACGTTTGGGAAAAGACCAAAAGAAAAAAAAAAGAGAAATATTCAAGGACGAGGGATTAGCATGTAGTCCCTGCCACTATGAAGGTGGCAGTCTGGCATTTGGCTTGTGAAATAAAAAACAGAATGAGGGCCTCAAGGACAAGGTATGATATTCACATATTGTCTTCTGTGTTTTCTTTGTCACTCTTACATTGAATGATTCACATTCTTTGTTAGTCTGAAATCCTGATGGTTCTGTTCCATAATTTGTATTTTGAAGGAATTACATTTTGATTATTAAACTTTAGGAGCTTATGGGAGCCCACAGTGACTCCATTCCAGCCTGAATGGAGGTCAGAGTTCAAGTTTGTTCTTTCTTCTCAAGGCCAAAAGACAAGGTGTTTGACCAAAGGAGTGGTTGCTATATATTCTGAGTATTAAGGAGGTGATTATGCTTGCTTGCTCTTAGAACCATGGTAAGGAAGCATTTTGCCGCCCCCTTTTGCTTTGGGTATAAGAGGGCTATAAGAAATAAATCATGACGTTGCAGTATTCACCGAGAGCCCTCCCTCTATCTTCTGTCTTTTGTCTTTCTTAATCATCACACCCGTATACAGGTGCTGTTTGACATCAGCTGATCCCAACAGAACTTGAATAAATATAAATATTTGAAGTAAAATATTGAGAAATCACCTAAAAAAGGGGAATCTTCCAATTATCTATACCTAAATGTAAGTATAGTGAATTTAAACTAAAATACATTAACATTTTTAAAGAGATGAATAGAAAATCATAATCTTAGAAATGGATCTTGAATAGTTTCAGAGTTTGAAATTGGGAAAGGAAGTCTTACCAGATTCTCCTTGGGCAGAAGAGGAGAGGGTGCCTGAACTGGCCTTATCCCATAGCCACACGGATGAATATCTTGCATATCACCATAGAACCTTCATCTGGCAATGGATGGAGATAGAGACAGAGAACCACATTGGAGCACTGGACTGAGCTCCCAAGGTCCAGATTAAGAGCAGAAGGAGGGAGAACATGAGAAAGGAAGTCACAACCGCGAAGAGTGCGTCCACCCACTGAGATAGTGCAACTGATCTAATGGGAGCTCACCAAGGCCAGCTGGACTGGGACTGAACGAGGATGTGATCAGACTGGACTCTCTGAATGTGGCTGACAATGAGGGCTGATTGAGAATCCAATGATAATGGCACTGGGTTTTGATTCTACTGCATATACTGGCTTTTTGGGAACCTAGTCTGTTTGGATGCACATCTTCCTAGACCTGGATGGAGGGCCTTGGTCTTCCCACAGGGCAGGGCTCCCTGACTTCTCTTAGGACTAAAGAGGGAGAGGAGAGAGGAGGAAGAGTGGGAGGAAAATGGGAGGAGGGGAGGAGATGAAAATTTTTAATAAGTAAATAAGTTTAAAAAATAATAAAAACCAAATCACATAAAGAAGTGGAGAATATATAGATACTATTTAGAATGTGACACTGGAAAAATAACCAATATTGCAAAGACAGAAACAGATTAAGATCTGTAAAAGGGACTCATTGAAAACTGAAGTGCCTTTGAAGTGCAGGCTCTTTATAATAGACTAAATAAGCACTTTCCAGTTTGCACTCTTCTAAGGATCTAGCCCACTACACACATCCTCTCTGCATTCCATGCCTACCTCGCAAGCCTTGATTGGTGCACACCAGCTCTTCTAGTGGTCATTACTGCAGCTGTTTCTTCTCAACCATCTGCTTACAGAAAGATCAGGTGAGTTTTCACAGTAGAGAGGTCAGAGATAGAGAGCTAAGAAGAAGGGGCATTATTAAGCTTTCATATATCCCAGGGTTTGGATTCTCAAAGTTCCTCATTAGTTAAATTATCTGTTGTCTTTACACTCCCCAAACTATTGCGTTCCCTTGGGGTACAAAGGAAAGTTGAAAACTGCTAGTTAGTTTTGTGTGTGTGTAGTTAATCACAAAAGGAGACTGATTTTTTTTTTTGCAAGAAAGCTCTTTATTTAGGTTTAATTAAAAATCATTCCTTGACCCCAAAGAAAATGTCAGTTCTACAAAAAGCAATCCAAGACAAACCTTAGAAAGTCTCCTTTAACAATAGTCCCCGAATTGTCAAATATTATATCTATTCTATTACAAAAAAAAATGACACCATTTGTGTCACAATATTCCATGGTTTGTTTTTCAATTTATTATAACTTGATAGATAAAATCTTATTTATATTGTCCATAAAGTACGATGTCTGGGAACAATTTACATTAGCCATAAATTAAAACTGAGAATTAACATATACATAAAATTATTATATAAGAATATTTCATATGAGCCATATTTTAGAAATATATCATCACTAATTATATTTACTCTTCTGCACAAACTATTTTGTATTCCTCTGACCAAGTATAATTTTTTAATCTTTGATATGGGTTCATCTAATATGATGCTCAAACTCTCCTGACTACTAATAATTCCCTCATCTACTTCTTTATGGCAAATTGGACTAATTTCAAATATCAGTAAGATCATGTGCGATTTTCCTTACTGTGTTTGGTTTATTTCAACACACACACACATGCATATGCACACACACTAACACACACACGCACACACACACTTCTCTGGTATATTAAATTTTCTTGGCTTGTACCCCAAAAGATCTTTAGGTAGTGTGGTTATTTGGTATTTATTTGTTGTTTTCATTTCTTATTTACAATTCCAAATATAGTGGTTAGCCTGAGAATGGTAGCACATGCTTTTAATCCCAGCACTCAGGAGGAAGAGGCAGAGGGATCTCTGAGGTCCGGGCCAGCCTGGTCTACAGAGTATATGGTACAGGACAATCAGGTCTACATGGAGAAAACCTGTCTTTAAAACCAACCAACCAACCAACCAACCAACCAACCAACCAACCAACCAACCAACCAACCAACCAACCAAATCAATGAGAACAGTGTTCAAGGAATCACTTTTCTCCATGGATTCCTAATTTTTTTTGATATTATGATTATTGATTTCAAGGTTACATATTGATAATCTTCACTTTTATATTTTTTTGCTTGCCTTTAACTCAAGTTCACAAGTGAAGCTGCACCAACATTAAAAGTTCTACAAGAATGATTAGCATATCAATGATTGTGGAGAGTAGGCCTTTTGTAACCCCAAAATCAAATTATCTTCGGCTGTCTTTGCTTCCTAAATAGCATTTACAACCCACCTCTGGGTGTGATCTAACATGCACGTGTTTTTCAGAGAAATCCTTTTCAAAGAAATAGATCCTTAGCTTCCATTAAAAGTTAAGAATAATTTTAGGAAATATCAGAGGCCCAAGACAGAACATTCCTTTTTTGCTATAACCACCTACCTTATAATTTTACCAGTATATTTGAAAGCATCTTGATTTATGATTTATGAGTAGATTTGCTCCTGTACTATAAGACTTTTTATGAAACCGTTAAAACATTAAATGGTATTTCAGGTATTGTAAACCTGTGTTACTAACCTGTGGTTTTTCATAGTTGAATCCAGAATAAACTTTTTCTTGTAACCTTTGAGGTGAGAGAAGTGTTTTCTGTACTAGCACACAAATCTTGCTTTGCTCATGTGTACACCCTATCTTATTCTAACCATATCTACCACTCTGACCTATAAGTGTGACTTCCATAGTTCTTTCTGCTCTGTATTCATATTATCCCCCTTTCTCATCTTCTACTCATAGAAGTAGCACATAATACCTTTTATTCGATGCTTAACTCATTTGGCTTGACAAGCTGTCCTGCTGTTCCATCTAATTTTTTGCCATCAACTGATGTGAAGTTATAATTTTCATGGTACAATAATATTCCACTGATTTGCAGTATGACTTTTCTGCATGCACCAATGTTATAAGGTATTATTAAACTGTATAGTTTTCAACTTCAGTAGGTCATATGTTTCCATAAACACATCAAGTTCTTCTAGATTTTCCAATATAATGGATTATAATTTTGAAACAATGTCTAATGTTCCTGTGGAATTTAATAGTCTGTTATAAAATCCCACTTCAACCTTAAATTGTATTAAAATGCTTCTTTTTTTCTCCTCATCATGGTTATTTTTGCTACGATCTTTCAATATCTCTTATATTTTGTTTTTGTTTCCTGTTCATTTGCATTTTTGCGGTATTGATACTCAGACACAGGAACTTACACACATTATATAAGTATTCTGCAAATCTACACCCTTAGTCAGGACTTTTTTTTTTTAATGAAAACCAGTGCTTTCCCCTTGAATACTTTTTGTGTTCTTTTAAATTTAATTTCATTCATTTCAACTATGACTCTTACTATTTCTTTCTTTCTTTTGGAAGTTTTTCTTTTCACAATCATAAGACACACCATCTGTTTTCTTATTTATCTCTCTCTCTCTCTCTAAATATATATATATATATATATATATATATATATATATATATATATATATTTCAGTGTAGGCAGTCACAGTTACAAATCATCCTCTTAGAATAAACTACCTTTTCTGTCTTCCACATATTCTTATTTCATTAAGTAAATCTGCTCTTTGACAATTTCACAGGATACATAGAGCATACTAAACAGTTTTGATCTACCACCCTGCTTCTATTGTGTACTTCCTTCTCAGCTCTCTTCTTTATGAATCCTTTACTCACATTCCTGTGTATTTGTTTTGTTTTCTGACACACTGGTATTAACCAGGACCATGTGTTGCATAAGTTTGAAGCTACCCGTTGAAGACTAGTAAGCACAACACTGGGTACATAGCTCACTCTTTCCCAGAAACTACCAACAACCAGTAGCTTAGTAGTGAGGAATAGGATTCTGAGAGCACTGCCCAGTTCTGTCACATATTTTTATATGATGTGTTTTTATTTTCAACATATTCTTTTTTTTAACATTTTTTTTATTGAAAAAAAATTTTCCGCTTCCTCCCCACCTCCCATTTCCCTCCCCCTCCTCCCACCCCTCTCCCCCTCCCCCCACTCCTCTTCTCCTCCCTCTCCAGTCCCAAGAGCAGTCAGGGTTCCCTGCCCTGTGGAAAGTCCAAGGTCCTCCCCACTCCATCCAGGTCTAGGAAGGTGAACATCCAAACTGTCTAGGCTCCCACAAAGCCAGAACCTGAAGTAGGATCAAAACCCCGTGCCATTGTCCTTGGCCTCTAGTCAGCTCTCATTGTCCGCCATGTTCAGAGAGTCCGGTTTTATCCCAATCCAAGACCAAGGGAGATCCTTCCATTTTCTGGTATCGTCTTCAATTTCTTTCTTCAAAGACTTAAAGTTCTTGTCAAATAGATCTTTCACTTCCTTGGTTAGAGTTACCCCAAGATATTTTATGCTGTTTGTGGCTATTGTGAAAGGTGATGATTCTCTTATTTCCCTTTCTACTTCCATAATTTCTATGAAATTTTAAGTTCTTGTTATATTTTAATAACTCAATCTTATTCATCAAACCTACGTTTGTAAAATTTCTGAAGTTTCTCTTGTTGATGAATTCTAGTCTCACTTCATTACAATCCAAGATGTAAGGAAATATTTATTTTTCTAATTAACAGTTGTGCTATGATATAAATTGGGATGTTTTTGAGGAAGTTCATTGAGTCTCTGAAGAGGACACATTTTCAAATTTGAGAAATGAAATGTTCTATAAATATCCTGTATTTAATTGTCAGTTCTCCGATATATATTTTAATGTGATTTTAAGACATGCACCATCTACTCTCAATAACTGTTTTTTGAAGCAAGGATAGTCGTAAGAAAATTGACGTACATGGAAATAATAATATTAAGTAAATTTTCCAGTCTTAGAAATACTGATGCCATGTTTATTTTATATGTGGTTACTATATTTATATAGCCACATAAAATTCCATGTATTTGAAACTAAAATTCAATTGTCTAGGGAAAAGGGGAGGGAAAATGAAATAGAACTGTGTTTGCCTGCATAAGATCAGAGCAGTGAGCCTTTCCGCATGGAGCTTGAAGTGGCTCACAAATTCTCAGGCCTAGCTGGGAACTGTTGATTGCTGATGTCAGCTTGGAGGAGAAGAGATTGATTTTGTTTTCATTAAGCATATTGCCTTTGATATGACAACCATGCTCCACTGGATGGCCTCACACCCATGAGTATATATGCCAAACTAATTGGTCTCAGAAGAATACAGAATTAAAAACAAGGACAAAAATGTGGGGAAGATTTTGGGGGACCTAGGGGAGAAGTGGGATGATTATGATAAAAATACACTGTATTCATGTATGAAATTAATGAATACATTACAATTTTAAACTTTAATTCATTTATTCTTTGTGTCTTTCACATCATTCCTCTGGATTCCACACATCTCCCTCCATCCCCAAAATATAATTTAAGCACACAAAGGAAAACAGGTAGAAGGGAAAAATCTCATTATAAAAGCTGCAGAGTGGCACAGTGAGTCACACAGTAAATCCCTCTATCCATAGATATTTTAAACGCAGTCGTTCATAAAAAAGAATCATTGTTTTGGTTCAAGGACCCTGGTTTCTGCTACACCATTGACTCTGGGTCTTCACTAGGACTCTACCCGGACATCTCGGTGCTGCCCGGTATCTTGGAGATCCTGCAACCCTCGATCCACAGGACAGAAAACTGCCCATGGTCCAGCAGGGCACAGATGGGATGTATGTTGCAGTGGGACAAAACATAACATGGGTTCTGGTCCTGGGCAGTTTCAGGGTTGATCATCCTGCCAGCTCTTTTCTGTCTTCACCACTAAGGTGAGCTCTAACAAATCACTCTTTCTGTGTGAGTTAGTTTTTTGTTTTTGTTATGTTGTTGTTTTATGAGCAGGGTTTCTGTTGTACGTGGAGCGGTGGGCTGCGTTCCGCCACCCGGCTAGCATTACACCCTAAATAATTACATGGAAACTGTATTCTTTTAAACACTGCTTGGCCCATTAGTTCTAGTCTCTTATTGGCTAACTTTTACATCTTGATTAACCCATATTTAGTAATCTGTATAGCACCCACGAGGTGGCTTACCAGAAAAAAATCTGTCTGGAGTGGGAAAATCATGGTGACTGCCTGACTCTGCTTCTTTCTCCCAGCATTCTGTTCTGTTTTTTTCCGCCTAACTAATTTTCTGTACTATCAAATGCCAACCAGTTTTCTTTATTAATTTACCAATGGAAAAACCTCCCTTCCAAAAAAAGTCCAGGACCAGATGGTTTCAATGTGGAATTCTACCAGAACTTCCAAGAAGACCTAATACCTATACTCCTAAATGTATTTCACAATATAGAAACAGAAGAGTCATTGCCAAATTCCTTCTATGAAGCTACAGTAACTCTGATACAAAAACCACACAAAGACTCAACCAAGAAAGAGAATTACAGGCCAATCTCACTCATGAACATCGATGCAAAAATCCTCAAGAAAATACTGGCAAACCGAATCCAAGAACACATTAGAAAAATTATCCATTATGATCAAGTAGGCTTCATCCCAGAGATGCAGGGCTGGTTTAACATACGCAAATCTATCAATGTAATCCATCATATAAATAAACTGAAAGAAAAAAACCATATGATCATTTCATTAGATGCTGAAAAAGCATTTGACAAAATTCAACATCCCTTTATGATAAAAGTCTTGGAGAGATTAGGGATACAAGGGTCATACCTAAATATAATTAAAGCTATTTACAGCAATCCAACAGCTAACATCAAATTAAATGGAGAGAAACTTAAAACCATCCCACTAAAATTAGGAACACGCCAAGGCTGTCCACTCTCCCCATACCTCTTCAATATAGTTCTTGAATTCTTAGCTATAGCAATAAGACAACATAAGGGGATAAAGGGGATTCAAATTGGAAAGGAAGAAGTTAAACTTGCGTTATTTGCAGATGATATGATAGTGTACTTAAGCGACCCCAAAAACTCCACCAAAGAACTTCTACAGCTGATAAATACCTTTAGTAATGTGGCAGGATACAAGATCAACTCCAAAAAATCAGTCGCCCTCTTATACACAAAGGATATGGAAGCAGAGAGGGAAATAAGAGAATCATCACCTTTCACAATAGCCACAAACAGCATAAAATATCTTGGGGTAACTCTAACCAAGGAAGTGAAAGATCTATTTGACAAGAACTTTAAGTCTTTGAAGAAAGAAATTGAAGAGGATACCAGAAAATGGAAGGATCTCCCTTGCTCTTGGATTGGGAGGATCAACATAGTAAAAATGGCAATTCTACCAAAGGCTATCTATAGATTCAATGCAATCCCCATCAAGGTCCCATCAAAAAAAAAAAAAACAAAATTCTTCACAGATCTTGAAAGGACAATAATCAACTTTATATGGAAAAACAAAAAACCCAGGATAGCCAAAACAATCTTATACAATAAAGGAACTGCTGGAGGCATTACCATCCCTGACTTCAAACTCTATTACAGAGCTACAGTAATGAAAACAGCATGGTACTGGCATAAAAACAGAAAAGTCGACCAATGGAATCATATAGAAGACCCGGATTTTAACCCACAAACCTATGAACGCCTCATTTTTGATAAAGGAGCTAAAAGTGTACAATGGAAGAAAGAAAGCATCTTCAACAAATGGTGCTGGCACAACTGGATGTCAACCTGTAGAAGAATGAAAATAGACCCATATCTATCACCATGCACAAAACTCAAGTCCAAATGGATCAAAGACCTCAATATCAATCTGAACACACTGAACCTGATAGAAGAGAAAATGGGAAGTACCCTACAACACATGGGCACAGGAGATCGCTTCCTATGTATAACGCCAGCAGCACAGACATTAAGGGCAACATTGAATAAATGGAACCTCCTGAAACTAAGAAGCTTCTGTAAAGCAAAGGACACTGTCACTAAAACAAAAAGGTACCCTACTGACTGGGAGAAAATCTTCACCAATCCCGCAACAGACAAAGGTCTGATCTCCAAAATATATAAAGAACTCAAGAAACTAGACGTTAAAATAATAATCAACCCAATTAAAAAATGGGGCACTGAACTGAACAGAGAATTCTCAACAGAAGAAGTTAAAATGGCCAAAAGATACTTAAGGTCATGCTCAACCTCCTTAGCAATCAGAGAAATGCAAATCAAAACAACTTTGAGATATCATCTTACACCTGTCAGAATGGCTAAAATCAAAAACACCAAAGATAGCCTTTGCTGGAGAGGTTGTGGAGAAAGGGGTACCCTCATCCATTGCTGGTGGGACTGCAAACTTGTGCAACCACTTTGGAAATCAGTGTGACGGTTTCTCAGAAAAATTGGGATCAACCTACCCCTGGACCCAGCAATAGCACTATTGGGAATATACCCAAGAGATCCCTTATCATATAACAAAAGCATTTGTTCAACTATGTTCATAGCAGCATTATTTGTAATAGCGAGAACCTGGAAGCATCCTAGGTGTCCTTCAATGGAAGAATGGATGAAGAAAGTGTGGAATATATACACATTAGAGTACTACTCTGCGGTTAAAAACAATGACTTCTCGAATTTTGCATGCAAATGGATGGAAATAGAAAATACTATCCTGAGTGAGGTAACCCAGACCCAAAAAGAAGATCATGGGATGTACTCACTCATAATTGGTTTCTAGCCATGGATAGGGGGCCACTGAGTCTATAATTTGTGATCCTAAAGAAGCTAAACAAGAGGGCAAACCCAAGGAAAAACATATAGTTATCCTCCTGGCTATGGGAAATAGACAAGATTGCCGGGCAAAAAATTGGAATCTTGGGGGTGGGGGGGATGGGGGTAAGGGGAGATGGAGAGAGGAAAGTGTGAAGGAGAGGATGAGGGTAACTTGAGGAAACGGGATGATTGGGGATATAGGAAGGTTGGATAGGGGAGCAGGGAAACTCATATCTTAGTTAAGGGAGCCCCCTAAGGGTTGGCAAGAGACTTGAACTTGGAGTGGCTACCAGATGCCCAGGGCAATGTCCCCAGTTAGTTCCTTGGGCACCTGAGGATAGGGAACCTGAAATGAACCTATCCTATAACCATACTGATGAATATATTGCATATCACCATAGAACCTTCAACTAACAATGGATGGAGATAGAGCCAGAGACCCACACTGGAGCACCGGACTGAGCTCCCAAGGTCCTAATGAGGAGCAGAAGGAGGGAGAACATGAACAAGGAAGTCAGGACCATGAGGGGTGCACCCAACCACTGAGACAGTGGGGCTGATCTATTGGGAGCTCACCAAGGCCCGCTGGACTGTGACTGAAAAAGCATGGGATAAAACCGGACTCTCTGAACATGGCGGACAATGAGAGCTGACTAGAGGCCAAGGACAATGGCACAGGGTTTTGATCCTACTTCAGGTTCTGGCTTTGTGGGAGTCTAGACAGTTTGGATGTTCACCTTCCTAGACCTGGATGGAGGGGGGAGGACCTTGGACTTTCCACAGGGCAGGGAACTCTGACTGCTCCTGGGACTGGAGAGGGAGCAGAAGAGGAGTGGGGGGGAGGGGGAGAGGGGCGGGAGGATGGGGAGGGAAATGGGAGGCGGGGAGGAGGCAGAAAATTTTTTTTTCAATAAAAAAAAATAATAAAAAAATTTACCAATGGAACAACAAATAGGAAGATGACCCTCCTTCATCAGGTTTCTCTGTGTGGCTCTGGCTTTTCTAGATTCACTGTGTTTATGAGGCCTAGCTAGGTCATCCTTTGCAGCAAGGAGCATGAGGCAGGGCTTGCACATCACTGGGGTCAGTTTTCTCACACCTACACCTTTGGGGCAATTCTACTGTGTTGACCACGTGAGGTGCAGCGTCCACTATCTCAATTGTTGCAGCTGGTGAGTGACAGGACAGCACTCCTGCCCTTATGATTGCAGATTCAGCTCTTCCACCTGCCTCAGGAGTTGATGAGGGGAGGGCTTTCCTCCTTGACCCATGCTGGCACAAGGCAGATGAGTAGTGAGGACAGCTCTGCCATGCTCACAACTTTGGGGCTGGTTCACCCACACCTCTGCCAACAGGGTCTGCTCCATTATGCTGCCAAGGCAAGCTGCAGGGACTACTTTCCAGAGTGCTACAGCTAGTAAGGGAAGTCATTTCACTCATCTGCCACATGCAATAAGGTGTAGGAGAGGAGTCTCTTCCCAAATCACACTGCTACTTGACAGACAAGTAGTGGGGACAGCTCTCCCATACTCAGAACTTCAGGGTTGGCACACCCACTTCTCTGCCAACAGAGTTAGCACTATTGTGCTGCCCAGGTGAGGTGCATGGCCTGCTTTCCTAAATGTTGGAGCTATTGTGGGACAGAGTCAGCTCTGTCGGAGCCCGTGTGGGTCCAACACAGATTCCCTAACTGCACTGGAATGGAGTCATGAGGAATAAACCGACACAGCTTACACAGTCATCATGGAAGGGCAAGATCTCTCTCCACAAGATCTCTCATTTATTCTCCAAACAGCTTATATCACCTCACATCAATAGAGTGGGAACACATTAGGCTGTTTCCTAGGCAACCAGGTGCCTGGGGCCAGGTCACATCCGCATCTAGCAGTCAGGCAGGCCATGAGTTAGCATCTCTATAAGACATCCTCCAAATTACAAAAGAAGGAAGCACCGAACCTCTAAACTCTTAAGTCATCAGCTTCAGTCAACATCTCTTCTCAGGTAATCTACATTCTAACAAAAGAAGCCAGAAGCAGCACATCCTGGGTATTGTTAAGGCAGAGACAGCTTGTCTGCAGAGCTATGTGATCAGCTCAGACCGGGCTAATGGCTCTTGTGCCATACTGAAATATGGGCCTACAATCCACTCTCTCTTATTAATTTTAATAACCCCTGTGCATTTGCCACAGGACAGATAAGTCACACCTGATTTTGGCAAAGTCCTCTTCATTTACCCAAATTTTCCCATCATTGGGACAGGTATCATTTATGCAAGCCCCTGTCTTAGGCATCTGGGGAGAAGAGGCTTCAAACCCGTCATTGACTGCTGACCTCTGTAAAGAGAAGAGATTAGTGGAGAGAAATATACTTTTCTGGCCCTGTGTATCAGCCATATCTTGTCAGGATGTATCACAATGCTTTATGAATAATTATGCTCCCAAAGACTATATTCTCCCATCTTAAAGGAGAGTAGAATCACCTGAGTTGAAAATGTTTTTTCCACTGGTACAGAACATCATTCAGAGCTTACTTTCTCAGCATACGTATCAACTCTCAACATTCATCGTCACAACCTCTCTTTCAGCCAACTGTCAATCGCAGCAATTCACAATCATGATTTTTCGGTTCAATACCAATCTTTAAATTTCTAATACCGTAATTTCATATTTAGCCGATCAAAACCAGCTCTCCCAATTTTTATAATTTCATATTTAGACAGTCAAAACCAGCTTTCCCAATTATTGATAATTTCATATTTAGCCGATCAATACCAGCTCTCCAAATTATTCATAATTTCATGTTTAGCCGGTCAATACCAGCTTTCCAATTATTTATAATTTCATAATTTTCTTTACCATAAATTCATATTCCTTTTGGTCATTACCGATGTATTTAGCACAATTGGTCATTACCAGATTTTTCCCATCACCTTATATGCAGCTGTAAATATCAGGTCATTACCGTTAAGAGCATAATACCATTTGCTGTTATTAAATCTCATTTTTAGTCTCTGTGTAGCTGTTAAACCCTTAGTCTGCCCCCTTGTTAAATGAAGAGGGATT
The DNA here is from genome assembly GCF_950005125.1 of Chionomys nivalis. Taxonomy (NCBI): domain Eukaryota; kingdom Metazoa; phylum Chordata; class Mammalia; order Rodentia; family Cricetidae; genus Chionomys; species Chionomys nivalis. The sequence goes on along the minus strand of NC_080089.1, from coordinate 19,707,358 downwards.
TTAGTCATAATTTATTTTGCATCTTTCTTTCCCTGAGGGGAAAGTTTAGGTCTTAGTTCTTAGGTTTAATATTTTATTCAAAATGAGTTCTGTGTCCCATAAATCGAGAACACTCTAATGTTCAGTTTGTATCTTAGTTCTAAAGCAACAGGTTTCACACCACAGCCAGCTGCAGACACCGCAGTCAGCTCATCTCAGCAGGATCTCTTTGTCCGAAGTCTCCTTGCAGCGCTGCGAGTTGCAGGTCCAGATCAGGCTCCTCTCTGTGGGCTGGGTTACTGGATTCCTCCTGGAGCTGTTTTCTTTCCGTTCCTTCTGCAGCGCGGTTGTCAGCTACGCTGTCCTCAGGTCCATTGTCCTTCTGCTGAATGCATCGAATTAGTTGCTCTGGTGTCAGGAGCCATGTCCCCCCAAAATTATTATAGGAATCACCACCATGAGGAGTTTTGCAGAAGGGCTCCACTTCCCAATTGTATTGAGAATAGTCTTATTGACAAAGCCTATCCCACACCCAAATTAACTGTTAATAGAGAGCTATCTGTTAACGGAACCCGCCTCACATTCCAAACTACCTAGAACTAGGTGTGTAAACTAGTGACTTCCTGACCAAGGAATCGTGACCTGACCAATTGTAACCTCTTGGCCTACGTGACAGGCGTGGACCACGTGGCAAGATCCCGTGCCCCAGCCCCCCAAGCTCCTCATCCAGGGGCTATATAAGCTGTAACCATGACTCTAATAAACGGAGGCTTTGACAAGAATTATGCTTGGCCTTCTTCCTCTTATCAGCCCATGTCTTTCAGGTGGTGCCTCTCCGTGACCCTGGAATAACTGACCAGCCAGGTGGGTTACAGACCCTAGACAGAGTAACCCATCAAGGCAGTCTATATTCTGGAAGCCATCTTTCTTGGTTTTCGTCCTGTGAGAAAACACAGAACTGCCCCATATTAGGATGGGGTCGGATCTCTTCCAAATCCCATTGCAAAGATCTTTTCATTTGGCTTTAGCAAATGTGGTTTTTGTACTGTTATGCCGGGTGCTGAGAAGTTCCATCTGGACGAGTAAGTGTGTGCTATCCAGGGGCGGACTGTCCCGGAAGAGAGCACAAACCCCTCTCCCCCAGATCCTGCTGCAGGGCTTTCTTTCCTACACACGCCCCCCCCCCAAGCCTGCCTTGTCTGCAAGGTCCTTTGCTGAGGATCAGCTTCCTGCTCCTACACTAAGGCTACCCACCCAGAGCAGTGAGTGCCTGACTAGCGGGCAGGCCTCAAGGTCCCCGCGAGGGAACGCGGGCCCCTGCTGCTGGGGCTGCAGGGTCTGCTGTGCTCTCCTGGACCAGCCCTGCCTGCTTCCTTCTTCCCTTGGTCCCTGGCTCATTGGGCTACCAGGTGTCTCTGTGTAGGTGCTGAGAAGTTCCATCTGGATGGGTGAGTATGTGCTATCCAGGGGTGGACTGTCCCGGAAGAGAACACAACCCCCTTTCCCCCAGCTCCTGCTGTAGGGTTTTCTTTCCTACACATGCCCCCCCCCCCAAACCGGCCTGATCTGCAAGGTCCTTTGCTGAGGAACAGCTTCCTGCTCCTACACTAAGGCTAACCACTCAGAGTGGTGAGTGCCTGCCTACTGGGCAGGCCTCAACAACCCCTGAAAGGGAGTGCAGGCAACTCCAGCGTGTGCTGCAGGGTTGCCTGTGTTCTACTCGACCCCGCCCTACCCCACCGCATTCGCCCTTTTGTCTGCGGGTCATTGGACTACCAGGCGTCCATGTTTTGGTGTTGAGGAGTCCATCTGGAAGGGAACTGTTCCTGCCCCTACACTAAGGAGATACACCCAGAGAGTTAGTCACAGCAAAGACTGGACCAAGACACCAGGCCTCTCCTGGCTCCATTTGAAGGAAGAGATGGGCAGGCGCCAATGCGAGAATTTCTCCAACAACCTGAAAGGCAACGTGACATCACCAGAATCCAGGAATCCCAAAATAAGAAGAATTGTACACCCTATTCCAGAAGAATTAGAAGGATTCGACTCAAAAGTGAATTATATGAAAATAATAGAGGACCTTAAACAGGAGGTGAAAAACTGCCATAATCAATTAGAGATTACAAACAAAAAGGTAGAGGAAATGAATAAATCTCTCAAAGATACCAAAGAAAACCAAGAGAAACAAGAAAAAGTAATCAAACAGGTAAGGGAAACGGTTCAAGACTTGAAGAATGAAGTGGAAGTAATAAAGAAAACACAAACCGAGGGAAGGATGGAGATGGAAAATTTGGATAAACGAACAGGAACTACAGAGACAAGTACCACCAACAGATTACAAGAGATAGAAGAAAGAATCTCAGACACTGAAGATACCATAGAGAAAATAAACACACTGATCAAAGAAAACAGCAAAACCAACAAATTCTCATCACAAAACATTCAGGAAATCTGGGACACAATAAAAAGACCAAACCTAAGAATAATAGGGATAGAAGAAGGAGAAGAAGTACAGCTCAATGGTCCAGAAAATATATTTAATAAAATTATAGAAGAAAACTTTCCCAACCTTAAGAAAGATATTCCTTTGAAGGTCCAAGAAGCATACAGAACACCGAATAGACTGGATCAAAAAAAAAATCTCCTCGTCATATAATAATCAAAACACAAAACATACAGAATAAAGAAAGAGTATTAAGAGCTGCAAAGGAAAAAGGTCAAGTTACCTATAAAGGTAAACCTATCAGACTTACACCTGACTTCTCTATGGAAACCATGAAAGCCAGAAGGTCCTGGATAGAGGTACTGCAGAAACTAAGAGACCATGGATGCAAGCCCAGACTACTATACCCAGCCAAGCTTTCATTCACTATAAATAGAGAAAACAAAATTTTCCAGGATAAAAACAAATTTAAACACTACGTAGCCACAAATCCAGACTTACAGAAAGTAATAGAAGGAAAATCACAAACCAAGGAGTCCAACAATGCCCACAATAACTCACACATCTAATGAGCCTTCACCAGCACAACTTGAAGAAGGGAAACACACAAACCCTACTACCAAAAGAAAGAAAGAAAGAAAGGAAAAATGACCGGAGTTAACAACCACTGGTCATTAATATCACTTAATATCAATGGACTCAACTCACCTATAAAGAGGCACAGGCTAAGAGATTGGATATGAAAACAGGATCCAACATTCTGCTGTTTACAAGAACCACACCTCAATTACAAAGACAGACATCTACTCAGAGTAAAGGGCTGGGAAAAGGTTTATCAAGCAAACGGACCTAAGAAATAAACAGGTGTGGCCATACTAATTTCTAAGAAAGTTGACTTCAAACTAAAATCAATCAGAAGATTTGGAGAGGGACATTTTTTACTCATAACAGGAACAATTCACCAGGATGAAATCTCAATCCTGAATATATATGCCCCTAATATAAAAGCACCCACTTATGTAAAAGAAACGTTACTAAAACTCAAGGCAGTCATCAAACCACACACACTAATAGTAGGAGATTTCAACACTCCTCTCTCACCAATGGACAGGTCAATCAAACAGAAACCTAACAGAGAAATAAGAGGATTAAGGGAGGTAATGTATCAAATGGACTTAACAGACATCTATAGAACATTCCACTCAAATAGGAAAGAATATACCTTCTTCTCTGTAGCGCATGGAACCTTCTCGAAAATAGACCACATACTCGGTAACGAAGCAAACTTACACAGCTACAAAAAAATATCGGTAACCACCTGTGTCTTATCAGATCACCATGGATTAAAGTTAGAATTCAACAACAACGCTATCTCCAGAAAGCCTATGAACTCATGTAAACTGGACAGTCAACTACTGAACCACACCTGGATCAAGGAAGAAATAAAGAAAGAAATTAAAGTCTTTCTTGAATTCAATGAAAACGAAGACTCAACATACTCAAACCTATGGGACACTATGAAAGCAGTGCTAAGAGGAAAGTTCATAGCATTAAGTGCCCACTTAAAGAAAACGGAGAAAGCACACATTGGAGACTTAATAGCCCACCTGAAAGCTCTAGAAAAAAAAGTAGACTCACCTAGGAGAAGTAGAAGACTGAAAATAATCAAACTAAGGGCTGAAATCAACAAAATAGAAACACAGAAAACAATCCAAAGAATCAATGAAACAAAAAGCTGGTTCTTGGAGAAAATCAATAAGATTGATAAACCCCTATCCAAACTAATCAAACGGCGGAGAGAGAATACGCAAATTAACAAAATCAGAAACGAAAAGGGAGACATAACCACAGACACAGAGGAAATTCAGAGAATCATTAGATCTTACTACAAAAGCCTGTATGCCACAAAATGGAAAATGTAAAAGAAATGGACACTTTTTTAGATAAGTACCATATACCAAAGTTATACCAGGACCAGGTGAACAATCTAAATAGATCTGTTAGTCATGAAGAATTAGAAGTTGTTATAAAAAACCTCCCTACCAAAAAAAGCCCAGGTACAGATGGCTTCAATGCAGAATTCTACCAGAACTCCCAAGAAGACCTAATACCTATACTCCTTAAGGTATTTCACAATATAGAAACAGAGAAGTCATTGCCAATTTCCTTTTATGAAGCTGCAGTTACTCTGATACCAAAACCACACAAAGACACAACCAAGAAAGAGAACTACAGGCCAATCTCACTCATGAACATCGACACAAAGATACTCAATAAAATACTGGCAAACCGAATCCAAGAACACATTAGAAAAATTATCCATTATGATCAAGTAGGCTTCATCCCAGAGATGCAGGGCTGGTTCAACATACGAAAATCTATCAATGTAATCCATCATATAAATAAACTGAAAGAAAACAACCATATGATCATTTCATTAGATGCTGAAAAAGCATTTGACAAAATTCAACATCCCTTTATGATAAAGGTCTTAGAGAGATTAGGGATACAAGGGTTGTACCTAAGTATAATAACAGCTACTTATAGCAAGCCGACAGCTAACATCAAATTAAATGGATGGAAACTCAAAGCTATTCCACTAAAATCAGGAACACGACAAGGCTGTCCACTCTCTCCATACCTCTTTAATATAGTGCTTGAAATTCTAGCAATAGCAATAAGACAACATAAGGGGATCAAAGGGATTCAAATTGGAAAGGAAGAAGTTAAACTTTCATTATTTGCAGACGATATGATAGTGTACATAAGCGACCCCCAAAACTCCAGCAAAGAACTCCTACAGCTGATAAACACCTTTAGTAGCGTGGCAGGATACAAGATCAATTCCAAAAAATCAGTTGCCCTCCTATACACCAAGGATAAGGAAGCAGAGATGGAAATTAGAGAAGCATCACCCTTCACGATAGCCACAAATAGCATAAAATATCTTGGGGTAACCCTAACCAAGGAAGTGAAGGATCTATTTGACAAGAACTTTAAGTCTTTGAAGACAGAAATTGAGGAGGATACCAGAAAATTGATGGAGGAAGGTTATTGGCTAATAAAGAAACTGCCTTGGCCCATCTGATAGGGCAGAATTTAGATAGGTGGAGTAAACAGAATAGAATGCTGGGAGGAAGAGGAAGTGAGCTCAGATGCAGGGCAGCTCCTCTGAGAGACAGACACCATGCTCTCTTCTCCAGAGCAGACACGATGAAGCTCTGACCCAGGATGGACGTAGGCTAGAATCTTCCCGGTAAGCACACCTTGGGGTGCTACATACATGAACAGAAATGGGCCAAGCAGTGTTTAAAAGAATAGAGTTTGTGTGTCTTTATTTTGGGGCATAAGCTAGCCAGGCAACCATGAACCGGGCTGTGGGAAGAGGCCCGCAGCTCCCTACTACAGATGGCGCCCAACGTGGGGCTCGAACCCACGACCCTGAGATTAAGAGTCTCATGCTCTACCAACTGAGCTAGCTGGGCAACCATGAGCCGGGCTGTGGGAAGAGGCCCGCAGCTCCCTACTACAGAAAATGGAAGGATCTCCCTTGCTCTTGGATTGGGAGGATCAACATAGTAAAAATGGCAATTCTACCAAGGGCAATATAGATTCAATGCAATCCCCATTAAAATCCCATCAAAATTATTCACAGATCTTGAGAGGACATTAATCAACTTTATATGGAAAAACAAAAAACCCAGGATAGCCAAAACAATCTTATATAATAAAGGATCATCTGGAGGCATTACCATCCCTGACTTCAAACTCTATTACAGAGCTTCAGTATTGACAACAGCTTGGTATGGGCATAAAAACAGAGAATTTGATCTATGGAACTGAGTAGAAGACCCTGATTTTAACCCACAAACATATGAACACCTGATTTTTGATAAAGGAGCTAAAAGTATTCAATGGAAAAAAGAGAGCATCTTCAACAAATGGTGCTGGCAGAACTGGTTGTACCCTTATGCCACAATCTGTCCACGGCTGATCGCTCATGGACATCTGTATTTAGAAAGTTTAGCATAAACAATGCATGATTTAAGGCATTGTGTGGCATCTGAGGATATGACTCCCCTGTCTTTATTTTTTGGAGTTGTGTTTTCTTTTTTTTCTTTTTTTTTTTGGTTTTTTCGAGACAGGGTTTCTCTGTGGCTTTGGAGCCTGTCCTGGAACTAGCTCTGTAGACCAGGCTGGTCTCGAACTCACAGAGATCCGCCTGCCTCTGCCTCCCGAGTGCTGGGATTAAAGGCGTGCGCCACCACCGCCCGGCTTGGAGTTGTGTTTTCAAAGAGCTATGTGCACCCTCCACAATTCCTTGTCCTTGGATTATATGGAATACCAGTCTTATTAATGATATTCCATTGAGTACAAAATCTTTGAAAAGCTTTGTTAACATATCTGGATCCATTGTCCGTCTTTATTACCTTTGGGGTTCCCATGCATGAAAAGCATTTTAAGCAATAAGTTATTCATGCTTGGCACCTTCCCCAGTTTGTGCTGTGGCCATTATGAATCCTAAGTAAGTATCAATTGTCACATGCACATATCTCAATTTTCCAAACCCAGTAATGTGAGTTACATCCATTTGCCATATATGGTTAGGAAGAAGTCCTCGGGGATTTACCCCCAAAATGAGGCACAGGTTGGTATTGTGGGCATCTTTCACAATTTGTCGAGTAGCTTCTCTGGTCAGCTTAAATTGTTTTCTTAATCTTAAGCTGTTTTGATGATGCAAAGCATGTGACTGCTGTGCAAGTTCCACCTGAGATATAGCGATTATTTTTGTAAGTTCGTCAGCTAGAGCATTACCTTCAGCTAATGGACCAGGAAGACTTGAATGCGCTCTGATATGTCCCACAAAACATGGTAACTTTCTACATTGTATGCCTTTTTGAATCTGCTGAAACAATATTTTAACTTGTTCATTGCTAGTTCCTATATATGACCCTGTTTCCAGGATCTTTAATGCTTCATTAATATACCGGCTATCAGTATATAAATTAAAAGCCTTATTATCAAAATTCTTAAATACCAGAGCTACAGCTCACAGTTCAACTATTTGAGCTGAAGCAGTTCTGTCTGTACCATGTGTCCTTTGCCATTGACAACATAAGCAGCTTTTCCATTAGATGAGCCATCAGTGAAAATCAACAAAGCATCCTTTAAGGGATTCTTTGCTACTATTTTTGGAAAAATGAATGAATGCTGTTGTGTAAACTGCAGTTACTGGTCATCTGGGAAAAGATTATTAATCTGACCTTGAAACTGAGCAAATGCAATTACCCATGAGTCACTATTTTGAAATAACCATTCAATTTGCTGCTTAGTGTAAGGAACATTGATTACAGCTGGTTCTTTGCCAAAATATTTTCTAGATTCCATTCTGCTCTTCTGTGCTAAGCATGCTACCGCTTCAAAATAAGGATTTAATACTTTTGCTGGTGATACAGGCAGATGTATGCATAAAAGTGGTCTGTTCTGCCATAAGACTGCTGTAGGAGTCAGCCTTGTAGGTAAAAGACACACTTGCCATGTCTGGCTGTAATCAATATAGCACACCTGCTGTTCCTGTAATAGCCTGCTCTATCTGTGAGAGAGTCTGTCTGGCAGCTTCTGAAAGCTGCCTGCTAGAATTTGGATCACTGTCTCCCTTAAGTATTTCACTTAAAGTCTCAAGGTCTCCTGTAGGAAACCTCAAATAAGGTCTTAGCCATTGTATATTTCCTAATAGCCTTTGAAAGTCATTAAGAGTCTTTAAGTCATCCTTCCTGATTTCTATCTTTTGAGGCTTAATTTCTTTGGGGTACAACATATGACCTAGATATTGAAAAGGCGGGTGCCTCTGTACTTTCTCAGGAGCGATAACCAAACAGGCATGGCTTAGACACTGATGTAACAATTCATAAGTCTCTAGTAAAGTATCTTCATTTCTATGAGCCAGCAAGATGTCGTCCGTGTAATGAATTGCATAAACCTGCGGAAATTGATTTCTAACCTCCTCTATAGCTTGGGCTACGAATTTTTGGCATAAAGTAGCACTATTTAACATACCCTGGGGCAAGATATTCCATTGATACCTCCTCATTGGCTCTTTGAAATTAACTGAAGGAATGCTAAAAGCAAATCTTTGACAATCTTGTGGCATTAAAGGAATTATATAAAAACAATCTTTCAAGTCTAAGATAATCTTATGCGTGCCTTTTGGAATGGCTGCCGGGGACGACAACCCTGGTCGCCATGCTCCCATTGGCTGCATGGTTGCATTAACCTCTCTTAAATCCTGAATTAATCTCCACTTTCCCGATTTCTTTTTAATAACAAAAATTGGAGAGTTCCATGGAGAATTAGATGGTGAAATATGTCCACTATCCAGCTGTTCCTGCACTAACTGCTGGGCAGCTTGTAATTTTTCTTGTGTTAGAGGCCACTGACTCACCCATACAGGTTCATCACTTTTCCATATTATTGGGTCTTCATGGAGTGCAGGTCTTTCAGTGACCTTTCCTAAAAATACCCTATTCCTGCTTTAGAAGGTCTACTGTCTGATACGACAGGATCTACCTTTCCCTTGCCTAGGCCTTGATTAGGTAATAATCCTTGTTGAAACATCTGATTAGTAACAGTCGTCCTGGGAGAATATAAATATACTCCCATTCTGGACATAATATCTCTGCCCCATAAGTTCACAGGTAAATGGGGAATAATATACGGCTTAAAAGTTCCTTCATGTCCTTCCTCATCTTTCCAATGCAGTTCATTGCTACTCTGTTCAGGATTTCTAGTCTGACCAATTCCTTGTAACTGTGTAATAGTCTCCATTTTTGGCCACTTAGAAGGCCACTGACTGGTGGTTATAAGTGAAATACCCACGCCAGTATCCAGGAGACCAGAAAATCTTTTTCCGTCTTTAAACAAAGTGAGTTCTGGTCTCTGAGGACCTATGGTCTGTACCCAAAATGCATCAGACAAACCAAATTTGTCTTCTCTCTTTTCTTTTTAAGACCTCAACATAAAATCAACAATACTTAACCTCATATAAGAAAAATTTTAGAATTAACACTTGAATGCACTGGTACAACTCTAACACAATCTCAGTGGCATACACATTGAGAAACAATAAGATCTCTTGAACTGAGACGCTTCTGTATAGCAAAGGACTTAATCAACTAGATATAATAGCCTATACAACTGGAAAATATCCTCACCAACCACTAATTCACTTCAAAAACATACAAAAAACTCTGGAAATTAGTCACCAAAAGAACAATTAATCCACTAAAAATATATGTAACAGACCTAAACTGAAAACTCAAGAGATGAACTTAAAATGACTGAAAGACATTCAAACAATGCTCAAATATAGCATCCTTAATCATTGGAGAAATGCAAATCAAAACAACTCAAAGACTCTATCTTATACCTGCAACATGACCAAGATCAAAAACCACTGCTCACAACTTATGCTTAAGAGAAACTCCTCCACTGCTGTCGAATTCTCAGAAAATTAAGCAACAAACTGCTTCAAAACTCAGCTATACCTCTTTGGGGCCTATAAACAAAAGATGCTCAACCATGCCACAAGGACACATGCTCAACCATGTTCACAGCAGAATTACTTTATCATACATAGAATCTGAAAACAATCCAAATGTATCTCTTCTCCACACATCATAAATGAGATAGCCACAAATACCATTAATATCTTTGAGTAACTCTGATCATACAAATTGAAAAACCTGTATAAGAACTTTAAATCCTTGAAGAAATTTAAGTCATCAGAAAATGTAAAGATCTCCTATTCTCTTGTAAAGATAGCACCAACATAGCAAAATTGACAATGTTACTGAAAGCAATCTACAGATCTAATGCAAATGCCCATTAAACTTGTAACAAAATTCTTTAGACTTTGAAAAAACAATCCTCAACCTTATGAGAAAAGACAAAAACTCAGGCTAGCCTAAACAATCTTAACATCCTGTACAATCAAGGAACTTCTGAATGCATCACAATCTCTGACTTCAAACTTTACTGCAGAGCCACAGTACTGAAACAATCTACCTTGGATATGAATTCACTTGCCTACAAACAGCAGACTTTTGACAAAAAAGGCAAAATTGTGAAATGGAAGACAAGCATTTTAACCTGCTTATCTCAGAGGGTACCTTAATTTAAACCTGGCTTTTTTCTTTCAGTTGAAGCTGCGCTGCATGGCAGGGGGTAGGACACAGGCTCTCTTTGTTAGACTGTCTTCCCAAGCTCTGGTGGGCGGATTTTTAACTACCTTTTTTATTTTAACTTGTAAATCATAAAATTAGGAGAATTTCTGAATCCTCTCCTCTGTTCTAGACTGTGTGAGGTTAAATTTGCTCTCTAAACTTATTCTTGCTTCTGCTTGCTTTTTACCTGCATGTGGGTCAGATTAACTGGCTACTGTGAGCACGTGGCACCTCAATCTCAGCGGCAACTTGGTGATTCTTGGGCCAAAAGTCATTTTTTCTTCACCTTTTTTACTTATTTAGCAATCAATTAAAGTTACAATTCTGCATCTGTCACGCTTACAGATTCTCAATAACTCTGCCATTGTTCTGCTCCACTTTAACTTAAGTTACCAACATATATACCCGAATATTTTCCTTATCCCATATATATAACTTATTTACAAAATTTTTACAGCAGATTTAAATTTTGTCCTGCTTTTCTACATTTCTTTCTCTATTCTACATCTCTATTTCTCAGCGTTCACTACTCACGCATCCACCGATTTCTTCTCTTGTGGGTTCCTCACGTCTGGTCATGTCTTCCTTGCTTTTTGGGGAGTACTCATGTTCTCCTCCATCCATTCTCCCATTTCCCTTGGGGTTCAGTGGACAGCATTCACGGTCTTCCATCGTCTTGTCCTTTCTCCACCTTCTCATGGAGTTCGGCAGTCAGCACCACGTTCTTTTTCTTCCTCCAGCATTCCTCTCGGGGTTCAGTAGTCAGCATCACGTTGTCTTTAATCTTTGGGTTCAGTAGTCAGCCCCACGTTATCGGCACCATTATGTTGGAGCCCGTGTGGGTCCAACACAGATTCCCTAATTGCACTGGAACGGAGTCACGAGGAATAAACGGACACAGCTTACATGGTCATCATGGAAGGGCAAGATCTCTCTCCACAAGATCTCTCATTTATTCTCCAAACAGCTTATATCACCTCACATCAATAGAGTGGGAACACATTAGGCTGTTTCCTAGGCAACCAGGTGCCTGGGGCCAGGTCACATCCGCATCTAGCAGTCAGGCAGGCCATGAGTTAGCATCTCTATAAGACATCCTCCAAATTACAAAAGAAGGAAGCACCGAACCTCTAAACTCTTAAGTCATCAGCTTCAGTCAACATCTCTTCTCAGGTAATCTACATTCTAACAAAAGAAGCTAGGAGCAGCACATCCTGGGTATTGTTAAGGCAGAGACAGCTTGTCTGCATAGCTACGTGACCAGCTCAGACCTGGCTAATGGCTCTTGTGCCATACAGAAATATGGGCCTACACAGCTCTCCTGCTCTTATAAATCAGGGCAAGCTCTTATACCTGTGTCAGGGATTAATGGAGGAGGAGGGCATCTCTCTCCTGCCTGTGCTGCCTTATGGCACATGAGGCCTCCCACACTCACATCTTAGGCTGGATTCACCTGTGCCCTCAACAGGGTCAACTCCACTGTGCTACCCAGAGAAGGCACAGGGTCCATATTCCCAAGTATGGCAACTGGTAAAGGGGTTAGCTCCCTCACTGCCCAAGTGAGGCACAGGGATAATTCTTCCCAGTGCTGCAGCTTGTAGGGGTGGGATAGGCCCCCCATCTGCTGCAAGTGGAGAGGGATGAGAGAAGGATTGAAACTTTCCCTTACCTACGCTAGCACATGACAAGAGGAACATGACCTGTTCTTCCATTCTAATGCCCTCTGGGACAGTTCACTTATGACTCTGTGAACAGATTCAGCTCTATTGTGCTGCCCAAGAGAGGTGTTGGATAGTCCAAGTGCTTTTGTCGGCTAGTGAGGGGCAGCATCAGTTATCCCTAGTGTTTAGGTCAGTGTGGGGCAGAACCAACTATAAACAGTTTTATCATTTCTGCCTTTGGTGATATCAGGAGTCATTAACATCAACAGAGATCTGCATCAGAGCTATGAAACTAGACATGGTCCCCATCAGCAGCCCAAACAAGACATCATTAAGTTGAACAATTTAATTTGCTGTGGGGGAGCTTAATGGGCCATACTAGTAGAAGCATGGACAGTGGTACTGAGAAAGATGTGAATGGTTGGGGCCCTGATCTACAGTTATCACTGGAGGAAGAGTATTGCTAAATGGCCAAGAGACCATTCTTTGAATTTTTTGGCAGAGAATGTTGCTAATTTCTGCCCTTGTCCTAAAAATTGGCTGAATATTAAACTGAAGAGTTTTGGATTAATAGTGTTGACAGAGGAAATTGTAAGACAGCCTACCATTGACTGTGCCATGTCAGGGTTAGGAATATTTCTTAAGAAAGCAACTCTGCCAATTCAAATAATTCAAATCAGACCAAATCAGACCAAATAAAAGATGCCCATGTTTAATGCAATGCTTCCCGATGGCACAAAGAAAACATGGCAAGAAGAAGAAAGAGAGAAGGGGAGACCATACAAAACCCGGAGACCATGTATACATCCTCTGGGAGGAAGTTTAGTCGAGATGGAGGAAGGACAGATATGAGAACAATGAAAGAGATATCTTGATTCAGAGAGCCATTATGGGATCAGCAAGAAACCTGGCTCTTGAAAAATTCCCAGGACTCCACAAGGATGACCCCAGCTAAACAATAGAGGAGAGGGTGCCCGAACTAGCTTTTCCCTGTAGTCAGACTGATTATTTTATTAAATAGCAACATAGAACCTTCATCCAACAACAGATGGAAACAGAGGCAGAGACCCACATTGGAGCACTGGACTGAGCTCCCAAGGTCCAGTTGAAGAGTAAAAGAAATGAGAATATGAGCAAAGAGGTCAGGACCATGAATGGTTCATCCACTGATACAGTTTACCTGAGCTAATGAAAGCTCACCAATTCCAGATGGATGGGGAAGGAAGAAACATAGGACCAAACTAGTCCCTCTGCATGTGGTTGACAGTTGTATGGCTGGGGCAGATTGAGAGGCCATTGGCAGTGGCACTGGAATTTACTGTGTGGCTTTTTGAGTTCCTGTTCTCTTAGAATGTATACCTTGCTCAGCCTAGATGCAGTAGGGAGGGTTTGGACCTTCCACAAACAAAGTGCCTTACCCTCTCTTACAATTAGAGGGGGTGGGGTGGGAGGGTGTGTGGAAGGAATGGGAGGAGGGGAAAATTGGGAATTTGGATTGGTATTTTTAAAAAAAATCTAGTAAAAAAAAGAACATTATTTGAGAGGTTGATACTTCATTTGTTTTGTTGTGTTTGATGGTATTTTACTCTATAACATAGGTTGCCAGCCTGGAACTCAGTATGTAAGTCATGCTGGCCTTTAACTCACACCATTCCTGCTGCCTTATGTTCACAAGTAATGGGATTACAGGAATGAGGCACCACCATGTTAGATTTTCTAGATGTGCATAGATATATTTCAGATAGGCATTCTTCATATCTTTCAAAGTCTACAGAATAGAGCATTTTAAATGTTTTAACAACCTAGGGCTTTTCAATGACAATGAGATACCTTTGCTCCAGGAAGCACTAATCTACTCCAAGAGAAAGATGGGCATCGAAGAGGATCCTTATGGAGTCGGTAAGCCATTTGAGCAAGAAACTGCTCTTGCCTGGACTGTTGCATAAACTGGACACAAAGAATCCGCAGAGAGAGGACTGCTGAACTTGCCTAAAGTTGAGATGATCCTTCAGGGTTCCTGCTTCAGGAAAGAGTCTGCGAGACATTCTTCAGGATACAAAGAAAAGTAACTAAACTGTCTTTAAATTTTCCTGCTTCATGAAAATGCTTGCTCGATACTTTGGGCCTGTAGGCTGAAGATGGATGCCTCAATGGTACAGAATAACTTTGGGTGACTAGACAACAAGACGTCTCTGTTATTTCTAGAGTTTTGGAAGTTGCTTACTTCTTCTTTACTTAGGTAATATTATATCCTCTGGAGTCTTTGATAGAGTTAAAGAATAGATAGATATAGCTGTTTTCCTTAGTTATGATAAAAGATAAAGTAGATATAAATATTATAACTGTAATTTTTGCTTAATAACTGTTTTGTTATTTGTAATTTTACTATGTTAAAATAAAAGCCTTTCTTTTTTTTTTTAAACAGAAGAGGGGAAATGTGTCGGAGGTCCTTGTGTATTTGTGTTGATTTCATTGGTTGAATAAAGAAGCTGCCTTGGCCTTTTGATAGGGCAGCCCTTAGGTGGGCCAAGTAGACAAAACAAAATGCTGGGAGTAAGAAGGCAGTGTGGTAGACGCCATGCTTCTCCTGCCCAAGACAAACACTGGTTAGACTCATGCAGATAAGCACTACTATGCAATTTTTAAATCTGGTGAACACAGATTTAATAAAAATGGGTTAATCAAGATGTAAGAGATAGTCAATAAGAGGCTAGAGCTAATGGGCCAAGCATTGTTTAAATAAATACAGTTCTACCAGAACTTTCAAGAAGAGCTAATACCTATACTCCTCAAAGTGTTCCACATAATAGAAACAGAAGGCTCATTGTCAAACTCTTTTGAGGAAGATACAGGTACTCTGATACCAAAGTCACACAAAGACTCATCCAAGAAAGTGAATTACAGACCAATTTCCCTCATAAACATGGATGCAACAATTCTCAATAAAATTCTGTCAAACCGAATCATAGAACACACCAAAAAAAGTCATCCATTATGATCAAGTAGGCTTTATCCCAGAGATGCAGGGCTCGTTCAACATAGAAACATCTATCAATGTAATTCACCATATATATAAATAATCTGAATGGAAAAAAAACAATTTATCTTTTTGTTAGATGCAGAAAAAGCATTAGACAAAATTCAAAATCCCTTCATGATAAAGTGTAACACGAGCAAGGGGCCTGCTTGTTGGGGTTTCTGTCCCACGTGGTACCCCACAGACGGCAAGCCCCAAAGAAAATCACACAGAGATCTCCATAAGTTATAAAACTAATTGGCCCATTAGCTCAGGCAACATATTAGCTCTTGTAGCTTTTATTAACCCATTGTTCTATGCTAGCCACATGGTTCGGTACCTTTCTTATCAGGGTAGCTCACATCTTGCTTTTTCAGAGTCTGGGCAGGAGTAAGAAGAATCAACTTCCTCCTTCCCAGAATTCTCTTGCTATCATTGCATCATTTTTACTTCCTGTCTGCTTTTCCCACCTATACTTCTTGCCTGGCCAATCAGCATTTATTTAAAACATGACTGACAGAATACATACAATTCCGCACTAATAAAGGTCTTGGAGAGATTAGGGATACAATGATCATATCTAAATATAATTTTTTTTTTCCTTCTGTGTTTTTTTACTTTAAAAATGTCTGTACAGACTTTCGGGGTCTTTCTGTCTTTTTTTTTTTTTTTACTTATTTATTTATTTTTATTCTTTTTTAATTAAAATTTCCACCTGCTCCCCATTTCCCATTTCCCTCCCCTCCTCCCAAATAATGCCCTCCCCCCACTTCCCTCCCCCTATCCTCACTCCTCTTCTCCTCCCCCCACTCCATTCCCCCTCCCTCTCGATACTGAAGAGCAGTCCAAATTCCCTGCCCTGCGGGAAGACCAAGGTCCTTCTATCTACGTCCAGAAAGGTGAGCGTCCAAACAGGCTAAGCTCCCACAAAGCCAGTTCATGTATTAGGATCGAAACCTAGTGCCATTGTCCTTGGCTTCTCATCAGTCTTCATTGACCGCCATGCTCAGAGAGTCCGGAATCAACCCATGCTTATTCAGTCCCAGACCAGCTGGCCTTGGTGGGCTCCCAATAAATCAGTTCCGCTGTCACAGTGGGTGGGTGCATCCCTCGTGGTCCTGATTTTTTGCTCATGTTCTCCCTCCTTCTGCTCCTCATTTGGACCTTAAGAGCTCAGACCGTTGCTCCAAATTGAGACTCTGTCTCTACCTCGATCCATCGCCAGATGAAGGTTCTAAGGTGATATGCAAGATATTCATCAGTATAGGATAGGGTCATTTCAGGTTCCCTCTCCTTAGTTGCCCAAGGTACCAGCTGGGGACATATTCCTGGACACCTGCGAACCCCTCAAGAGTCAAGTCTCTTGCCAACCCTAAGATGGCTCCCTTAGATAGGATATATACTTCGCTGCTCCCGTATCCATCCTTCCTATATCCCAACCATCCCAATCCTCCGAGCTCCTCCCATCCTCCCCTTCTCATATTTCTCATCCCATTTCCCCTTTGCCCCATGCCACCTCACCCGCAAGTTCCCAGTTTTTGCCCTGGAATCTTGTCTACTTCCCCCTCTCCATGCGGATGACTATATGATTTTCTTTGGGTTCACTTTCTTATTTAGCTTCTATAGGATCACACATTATATGCTTAATGTCTTTTATTTTATGGCTAGAAACCGATTATGAGTGAGTACATCCCATGTTCCTCTTTTTGAGTCTGGGATACCTCACTCAGGATAGTGTTTTCTATTTCCATCCATTTGCACGCAAAATTCGAGAAGTCATTGTTTTTTACTGCTGAGTAGTACTCTAATATGTATATATTCCACACTTTCTTCATCCATTCCTCCATTGAAGGGCATCTAGGTTGTTTCCAGGTTTTGGCTATTACAAACAATGCTGCTATGAACATAGTTGAACAGATACTTTTGTCATTTGATGTGGCATCTCTTGGGTATATTCCCAATAGTGGTATTACTGGATCTTGGGGTAGGTTGATGCCAAATTTCCTGAGAAATCGCCACACTGATTTCCAAAGTGGTTGCACAAGTTTGCATTCCCACCAGCAATGAATGAGTGTGCCTCTTTCTCCACAACCTCTCCAGCAAAGGCTATCATTGGTGTTCTTGATTTTAGCCATTCTGACAGGTGTAAGATGGTATCTCAAAGTTGTTTTAATTTGCATTTCCCTTATCGCTAAGGAGGTTGAGCATGACCTTAGGTGTCTTTTGGCCATTTGAATTTCTTCTGTTGAGAATTCTCTGTTCAGATCAGTGCCCCATTTTTTTATTGGGTTCATTAGCATTTTAAAGTTTAGTTTCTTGAGTTCTTTATATATTTTGGTGATCAGACCTTTGTCTGTTGCAGGGTTGGTGAAGATCTTCTCCCAGTCAGTGGGTTGCCTTTTTGTCTTAGTGACAGTGTCCTTTGCTTTACAGAAGCTACTCAGTTTCAGGAGGTCCCATTTATTCAATGTTGCCCTTAATGTCTGTGCTGCTGGGGATAAACGTAGGAAGTGATCTCCTGTACCCATATGTTGTAGAATACTTCCCACTTTTTCTTCTATCAGGTTCAGTGTGTTCAGACTAATATTGAGGTCTTTAATCCATTTGGACTTGAGTTTTGTGCATGGTGATAGATATGGATCTATTTTCATTCTTCTACACGTTGACAAGGAGTTCTGCCAGCACCATTTGTTGAAGATGCTCTCTTTTTTCCATTGAATACTTTTAGCTCCTTTATCAAAAATTAGGTGTTCATAAGTTTGTGGGTTAAAATCAGGGTCTTCTACTCGGTTCCATTGGTCGACTTCTCTGTTTTTATGCCAATACCAAACTGTTTTCAATACTGAGGCTCTGTAATAGAGTTTGAGGTCAGGGATGGTAATGCCTCCAGACGATCCTTTATTATATAAGATTGTTTTGGCTATCCTGGGTTTTTTGTTTCTCCATATAAAGTTGATTATTGTCCTCTCAAGATCTGTGAAGAATTTTGATGGGATTTTAATGGGGATTGCATTGAATCTATAAATTGCCCTTGGTAGAATTGCCATTTTTACTATGTTGATCCTCCCTATCCAAGAGCAAGGGAGATCCTTCCATTTTCTGGTATCCTCCTCAATTTCTTTCTTCATTGACTTAAAGTTCTTGTCAAATAGATCCTTTACTTCCTTGGTTAGGGTTACCCCAAGATATTTTATGCTATTTGTGGCTATCGTGAAGGGTGATGCTTCTCTGATTTCCATCTCTGCTTCCTTATCCTTTGTGTATAGGAGGGCAACTGATTTTTTGGAATTGATCTTGTATCCTGCAACGCTACTAAAGGTGTTTATCAGCTGAAGGAGTTCTTTGCTGGAGTTTTTGGGGTCGCTTATGTACACTATCATATCGTCTGCAAATAATGAAAGTTTAACTTCTTCCTTTCCGATTTGAATCCCTTTGATCCCCTTATGTTGTCTTATTGCTATTGCTAGAATTTCAAGCACTATATTAAAGAGGTATGGAGAGAGTGGACAACCTTGTCGTGTTCCTGATTTTAGTGGAATAGCTTTGAGTTTCTCTCCATTTAATTTGATGTTAGCTGACGGCTTGCTATAAATAGCTTTTATTATAGTTAGGAACGACCCTTGTATTCCTAATCTCTCTAAGACCTTTATCATAAAGGGATGTTGAATTTTGTCAAATGCTTTTTCAGCATCTAATGAAATGATCATATGGTTTTTTTCTTTCAGTTTATTTATATGATGGATTACATTGATAGATTTTCGTATGTTGAACCAGCCCTGCATCTCTGGGATGAAGCCTACTTGATCATAATGGATAATTTTTCTGATGTGTTCTTGGATTCGGTTTGCCAGTATTTTATTGAGTATTTTTGCGTCGATGTTCATGAGTGAGATTGGCCTGTAGTTCTCTTTCTTGGTTGTGTCTTTGTGTGGTTTTGGTATCAGAGTAACTTCAGCTTCATAAAAGGAATTTGGCAATGACTTCTCTGTTTCAATATTGTGAAATACATTAAGGAGTATAGGTATTAGGTCTTCTTGGAAGTTCTGGTAGAATTCTGCATTGAAGCCATCTGGACCTGGGCTTTTTTTGGTGGGGAGGTTTTTTATAACAACTTCTAATTCTTCGCGACTAACAGGTCTATTTAGATTGTTCACCTGGTCCTGGTTTAACTTTGGTATATGGTACTTATCTAAAAAAGTGTCCATTTCTATAACATTTTCCAATTTTGTGGCATACAGGTTTTTGTAGTAAGATCTAATGATTCTCTGAATTTCCTCTGAGTCTGTGGTTATGTCTCCCTTTTCGTTTCTGATTTTGTTAATTTGCGTATTCTCTCTCCGCCGTTTGATTAGTTTGGATAGGGGTTTATCAATCTTATTGATTTTCTCCATGAACCAGCTTTTTGTTTCATTGATTCTTTGGATTGTTTTCTGTGTTTCTATTTTGTTGATTTCAGCCCTCAATTTGATTATTTCCAGTCTTCTACTTCTCCTAGGTGAGTCTGCTTCTTTTTTTTCTAAAGCTTTCAGGTGGGCTATTAAGTCTCCAATGTGTGCTTTCTCCGTTTTCTTTAAGTGGGCACTTAATGCTATGAATTTTCCTCTTAGCACTGCTTTCATAGTGTCCCATAGGTTTGAGTATGTTGAGTCTTCGTTTTCATTGAATTCAAGAAAGACTTTAATTTCTTTCTTTATTTCTTCCTTGATCCAGGTGAGGTTCAGTAGTTGACTGTCCAGTTTCCATGAGTTCATAGGCTTTCTGGGGATAACATTGTTGTTGAATTCTAACTTTAATCCATGGTGATCTGATAAGACACAGGTGGTTACCGATATTTTTTTGTAACTGTGTAAGTTTGCTTTGTTACCGAGTATGTGGTCTATTTTCGAGAAGGTTCCATGAGCTGCAGAGAAGAAGGTATATTCTTTCCTATTTGGGTGGAATGTTCTATAGATGTCTGTTAAGTCCATTTGATTCATTACCTCCCTTAATCCTCTTATTTCTCTGTTAGGTTTCTGTTTGATTGACCTGTCCATTGGTGAGAGAGGAGTGTTGAAATCTCCTACTATTAGTGTGTGTGGTTTGATGACTGCCTTGAGTTTTAGTAACGTTTCTTTTACATAAGTGGGTGCTTTTATATTAGGGGCATATATATTCAGGATTGAGATTTCATCCTGGTGAATTGTTCCTGTTATGAGTAAAAAATGTCCATCTCCATCTCTTTTGATTGATTTTAGTTTGAAGTCAACTTTCTTAGAAATTAGTATGGCCACACCTGCTTGTTTCTTAGGTCCGTTTGCTTGATAAACCTTTTCCCAGCCCTTTACTCTGAGTAGATGTCTGTCTTTGTGGTTGAGGTGTGTTTCTTGTAAGCAGCAGAATGTTGGATCCTGTTTTCGTATCCAATCTCTTAGCCTGTGCCTCTTTATAGGTGAGTTGAGTCCATTGATATTAAGTGATATTAATGACCAGTGGTTGTTAACTCCGGTCATTTTTCCTTTCTTTCTTTCTTTCTTTCTTTCTTTCTTTCTTTCTTTCTTTCTTTCCTTTGGTAGTAGAGTTTGTGTGTTTCCCTTCTTCAAGTTGTGCTGGTGAAGGGTCTTTAGATGTCTGAGTTATTGTGGGCATTGTTGGACTCCTTGGCTTGTGATTTTCCTTCAATTACTTTCTGAAGGGCTGGATTTGTGGCTACGTATTGTTTAAATTTGTTTTTATCCTGGAAAACTTTGTTTTCTCCATTTATAGTGAACGAAAGCTTGGCTGGGTATAGTAGTCTGGGCTTGCATCCATGGTCTCGTAGTTTCTGCAGTATATCTATCCAGGACCTTCTGGCTTTCATGGTTTCCATAGAGAAATCAGGTGTAAGTCTGATAGGTTTACCTTTATAGGTAACTTGACCTTTTTCCTTTGCAGCTCTTAATATTCTTTCTTTACTCTGTATGTTTTGTGTTTTGATTATTATATGACGAGGAGATGTTTTTTTTTTTTGATCCAGTCGATTTGGTGTTCTGTATGCTTCTTGGACCTTCAAAGGAATATCTTTCTTAAGGTTGGGAAAGTTTTCTTCTATAATTTTATTAAATATATTTTCTGGACCATTGAGCTGTACTTCTTCTCCTTCTTCTATCCCTATTATTCTTAGGTTTGGTCTTTTTATTGTGTCCCAGATTTCCTGAATGTTTTGTGATGAGAATTTGTTGGTTATGCTGTTTTCTTTGATGAGAGTGTTTATTTTCTCTATGGTATCTTCAGTGTCTGAGATTCTTTCTTCTATCTCTTGTAATCTGTTGGTGGTACTTGTCTCTGTAGTTCCTGTTCGTTTATTCAAATTTTCCATCTCCATCCTTCCCTCGGTTTGTGTTTTCTTTATTACTTCCACTTCGTTCTTCAAGTCTTGAACCGTTTCCCTTACCTGTTTGATTACTTTTTCTTGTTTCTCTTGGTTTTCTTGGGTATCTTTGAGATATTTATTCATTTCCTCTACCTTTTTGTTTGTAATCTCTAATTGGTTGTGGCAGTTTTTCACCTCCTGTTTAAGGTCCTCTATTATTTTCATAAAATTCACTTTTGAGTCGAATTCTTCTAATTCTTCTGTATTAGAGTTTAGACTTTTCATTTCGGGATTCCTGGATCCTGGTTATGTCACGTTGCCTTTCAAGTTGTTGGGGGAATTCTTGCATTGGCGCCTGCCCATCTTTTCCTTCAAATGGAGCCAGGAGAGGCCTGATGTCTTGGACCAGTCTTTGCTGTGACTAACTCTCTAGGTGTATCTCCTCAGTGTAGGGGCAGGACCGTTCCCTTCCAGGTGAACTCCTCAACACCAAAACATGGATGCGTGGTATTCCAATGACCCGCGTAAAGAAGGCCGAATGCAAGGGGTCAGGCGGGGTCCAGTAGAACACAGGCGACACTGCAGTACAAGCTGGAGGTGCCTGCGCTCCCTTTCGGGGGTTGCTGAGGCCTGCCCGCTGCTCTGGTTGGGTAGCCTTAGTGTAGGGGCGTTTGTGCTCTCTACCGGGACCGTCTGCCCCAGGATAGTACACACTCACCCGTCCCGATGAAACTTCTCGGCACCTACACAGGAACTCCTGGATGCCCCAATGAGCCAGGGACTAATGGAAGTAGGACGCAGGCAGAGCAGGTCCAGCAGATCACAGCAGAGACTGCAGCCCCAGCAGCAGGGGCCCGCTTTCCCTGGCGGGGACCTTGAGGCCTGCCCTCTAGTCAGGGACTCACTGCTCTGGGTTGGTAGCCTTAGTGAAATGGCAGGAAACTGTTCCACAGCTAAGGACCTTGCAGACAAGGCAGGTTTGGGGGTGGGGGTGGGGGCGGGTGTGTAGGAGAGCAAGCCCTGCAGCAGGAGCTGGGGGAGGGGTGTTTGTGCTCTCTACCTGGACAGTCCGCCCCAGGATAGCACACACTCACCCGTCCCGATGAAACTTCTCGGCACCTACA
Source organism: Chionomys nivalis (assembly GCF_950005125.1). NCBI lineage: Eukaryota > Metazoa > Chordata > Mammalia > Rodentia > Cricetidae > Chionomys > Chionomys nivalis. The sequence goes on along the minus strand of NC_080089.1, from coordinate 19,684,585 downwards.
CAGGAACTCCTGGATGCCCCAATGAGCCAGGGACTAAGGGAAGTAGGGCGCAGGCAGAGCAGGTCCAGCAGATCACAGCAGAGACTGCAGCCCCAGCAGCAGGGGCCCGCTTTCCCTGGCGGGGACCTTGAGGCCTGCCCTCTGGTCAGGGACTCACTGCTCTGGGTTGGTAGCCTTAGTGAAATCATCTAAATATAATTAAAGCAAAATACAACAAGCCAACAGCTAACATCAAATTAAATGGAGAGAAACTCAAATCTATTCCACCAAATCAGGAACATGACAAGGCTTTTCATCCTTTCCATATCTCTTCAACATAGTTCTTGAAGTTTTAGCAATAGCAATAAGACAACATAAAGAGATCAAGTAAATTCAATTCAGAAAGGAAGAAGTTAAACTTTCATTATTTGCAGATGATATGATACTGTACATAAGTGACCCCCAAAACTCTACCAGAGAACTCCTACAGCTGATAAATACCTTCAGTGAAGTGGCAGGATACAAGATCAACTCAAAAAAATCAGTAGCCCTCCTATTACACAAAGGATAAAGAAGCTGAGAGGGAAATCAGAGAAACATCCCCTTTTACAATAGCCACAAATCACATACAATATTCTGGGGTAACAGTAACAAAGGGCGTGAAAGACCTATTTGACAAGAACTTTATGTCTTTGAAGAAAGAAATTCAAGAATAAGCCAGAAAATGGAAAGATCTCCCATGCTCTTGGATAGGAAGGATCAACATAGTAAAAATGGCAATCTTACCAATCTATAGATTCAATGCAGTCTCCATCAAAATTACAACATAATTCTTAACAAGCCTTGAAAGAACAATACTCAACTTCATATGGAAAAACAAGAAACCCAGGATAGCCAAAACAATCCTGTATGATAAAGGAACTTCCGGAGGCATTACCATACCTGAAATCAAGCTCTATTACAGAGCTACAGTAATGAAAACAGCTTGGTATTGACATAAAACCAGAGATGTTGACCAATGAAATTGAATTAAAGACCAGGATATTAATTCACACACCTTTGAACACGTGATTTTTGACAAAGAAGAAAAATAGATACAATGAAAAAAAGAAAGAATGTTCAATAAAGGTGATGACATAATTGGATGTCAACCTGTAGAATGAAAATAGATCCACATCTATTGACATGCACAAAACTCAAGTCAAAATGAATTAAAGACCTCAATATAAATCTGACCACATTGAACCTGATAGAGGAGAAAGTAGGAAGTAATCTTCAATAAATTGGCACAGGAGACCACTTCCTACATATAACCCCAGTAGCACGAACAATAAGAGCATCAATAAATAAATGGGACCTCCTGAATCTGAGTATCTTCTGTAAAGCAAAGGACACAGTCAATAAGAAAAAAAGGCAGCCTAGTGAATGGGAAAATCATCTTCACCAACCCTACATAAGACAAAGGACTGATCTCCAAAATATATAAAGAACTTAAGAAACTAGACATTAAAATTCTAAATAACCCAATTAAAAAGTGGTGTACTCAACTAAATAGAAAATTCTCAGCAGAAAAATTTCAAATGGTCAAAAGATATTTAAGGAAATGATCTTCATCCTTAGCTATCAGGGAAATTCAAATCAAATCAACCTTGAGATGCCATCTTACACATGTCAGAATTGCTAAGATAAAAAACACTAATGGTAGTTTATGCTGGAGAGGTTGTGGAGCAAGGGGAATAATTACCCATTGCTGTGAGAATGCAAACTAGTGCAACCACTTTGGAAATCGGTGTGGTGGTTCCTCAGAATACTGGGTATCCAACCTACCTCAGGATCTAGCAATTCCACTCTTGGGAATATATCCAAAAGATGCTCAATCATACTACAAAAGCATTTGTTCAACTATGTTTATAGCAGCATTATTTGTAATAGCTAGGACCTGAAAACAACTCTGAAGCCCCTCATCTGAAGAATGGATAAAGAGAGTGTAGCACATTAGAGTACTAATCAGCAGTAAAAAATAATGACATCTTGAATTTTGCATGCAAATGGACGGAATTAGAAGGCATCATCCCGAGTAACACAGACCATAAAAAACTAATATGGTATGTACTGATTCAAAAGTGGATACTAGTCATAAACAAAGGTCAAGGAGCCTTTGTTAACTGAAGAAAAACATATATAGACCCACCTGGAAATTGGAATCAGACAAAAATTCTGGATCAGAGGGGCAGGGGTTAGGAAGGAAGGGGGTGGAGGACAACTTGAGTGAATGGGATGGTCAAGATGGAGGAAAGACATATATGAGAACAAAGTAAGAGATATCTTGATTGAGGGAACCGTTATGGAGTTAGCAAGAAATCTGGCTCTAGAAAAATGCCCAAGAACCCACAGGGATGACCCCAGCTGAGACCCTAAGCAATAGAGGAGAGGGTGTCTGAACTAACCTTACCTTGTAGTCAGACTGATGATTATCTTAAATATCACCATAGAACCTTTGTCCAACAACAGATGGGGAACAGAGGGCAGTGACCCACATAGGAGCACTGGACTGAACTCCCAAGATCCAATTGAAGAGTGGAGGGAGTGCGAATATGAGCAAGGAATTCAAGACCATGAAGTGTCATCCACTGAGACAGTTTGCTTGAGCTAATGGTCGCTCACCAACTCCAACTGGACTGGGAGTGAATGAGCATTGGAACAACCAAGTCTCCCAGAAAGGGGTTGACCGCTGGGGCAGGCTGAGGAACCAACTGATAGTGACACTGGGATGTATCTCTACTTTCATATACCGGCTTCATGGGATCTTATTCTCTTTGGCTGTAAACCTTGTCAACCTAGGCACAGTAGGGAAGTCCTTAGACTTTCCATGGAGTAGGGTGCATGGCACTCCTTTAGGGTTGGAGGGGTGGGGAAAAGATCTATGGAGGGAGGGGGAGGGCCCTAGGAGAAGAGGAGGGAGTGGGAATTTGGATTGGTATTTTTTAAGTAATAAAAAAAGAAAAAAAATAAAGAAATAGACCCTGGAAAGGATCAGAGGTACCCACACCTTTCTGAAGCTACAGCTAAAGGGGGAGAGAAATATATTTTCAGTAAGATACTCATTTGTAAGGTACAAATGCCCTTGTAAAGAATCTAATGAAACTTAACAAGTTACAAAAGTGACATAAAAGAACAAAGATTGTTGTGAAGAAGAAAGGAATTAACAGCAGTAGATAAAGAGGGTTAAGGGGGAGGAATACAATTGGAATACATCTTGTACATCCATAAAAATTTAATAATGAAACTCACTTTACCTATTATTAACATATAATAAACCATTAAAATAATATTTTAAATATTATAGGTAACTTCATCAAGAAAGAAGAGAAAACTAAATGAGAGACAATATTTAAAATCATTTATTAGTTAAGAATTCAATATAAAAATATTAAAAATCACATAAACCAACTGTGAGAAAATAAATAATCTACTTAAAATCAACAAAGATTCTGATCAGAAAATTCTCTAAAGAAGATAACCAAAGAGAAGATATACAGAACATATTGATTGGCATCACTAATTCATTAATAAAAAAGGTGCAATAGGATGTCAGTATACGCTTTAAATTTATCAAAGATATAGTAGAAGACAAATAGTTATCAAATATAAAAATATTGAATGTTGTTGGCAACACAAATTAGTAAAATAATTACATAAAACAGCATATGTTTTTCTCAAAAATGAGAAAACCTGTAAGATTTGGTAGTCTCATTTAAATGTGACTAACGAATATTAAATGAATACATCAATATTTCTGTATAATTTTATTATCTTGACAGAATTATTTTAAGTATGTGTGGATTTATATGTTTATTTTACGATGCATAGATAAATGTGACAGCTAAGACAACAATATACAGTACATGAATCAAATAATACATTTGATACAACATGGAAGAACCACTGCGTCATCATGTATTGTGAATTGAGAAACAGATAAAATAATCAATATGATCCAAAATTTTATATGCGGATCTTAAGTAGTAGACCTCATGCAGAGTAAAGTGACTCTCATGGTATATGTGAAGGATGTTAGTTAAAAAGGAACAGGTTTCATTTTAACAGTAATAACTCTTCTACAGCACATGTATAGTTAGCAATAAACAACCCTTTATTTAAGCACACAAAGGAAAACAGGTAGAAGGGGAAAATCTCATTATAAAAGCTGCAGAGTAGCACAGCGAGTCACACAGTAAATCCCTCTATCCATAGATATTTTAAATGCATATTTTCATCAAAATGAATAATTGTTTTGGTTCAAGGACCCTGGTTTCTGCTACACCATTGACTCTGGGTCCTCACTAGGACTCTATCCGGACATCTCGGTGCTGCCCGGTATCTTGGAGATCCTGCAGCCTTTGATCCACAGTACAGAAAACTGCCCATGGTCCAGCGGAACACAGAAGGGATGGATGTTGTAGTGGGCCATAACATAACATTGGTTCTGGTCCTGGGCAGTTTCAGGGTTGATCATCCTGCCAGTTCTTTTCTTTCCTCACTACTAGGGTGAGCTCTAACAAATCACTCTTTGTGTGAGTTAGTTTTTTGTTTTTGTTATGTTGTTGTTTTGTGGCTTTATGAGCAGGGTTTCTCTGTGTGGCTCTGGCTTTCCTGGAATTCACTGTGTAGATGAGGCCTAGCTAGGTCATCTTTTGCTGCAATGAGCATGGGGCAGGGCTAGTTCTCTGGCTTGCACATCACTGGAGTCAGTTTTCTGACATCTACGCCTTCAGGAACAGCTCTACTATGTTGACCACATGAGGTGCAGGGTCCACTCTCCCAAGTGTTGCAGCTGGTGAGTGACAGGACAGCACTCCTGCCCTTATGATCGCAGATCCAGCTCTTCCACCTGCCTCAGAGGTTGATCGGGGGAGGGCTTGTCTCCTTGACCCATGCTGCCACAAGGCACATGAGTAGTGAGGACAGCTCTGCCATGCTCACAACTTTGGGGTTGGTACACCCACACCTCTGCCAACATTATGCTCCATTATGCTGCCCAGGCAAGCTGCAGGGACTACTTTCCAGAGTGCTACAGCTAGTAAGGGGAGTCATTTCACCCATCTGCCACATGCAATAAGGTGTAAGAGAGGAGTCTCTTCCCCAACCACACTGCTACTTGACAGACAAGTAGTGGGGACAGCTCTCCCATACTCAGAACTTCAGGGTTGGCACACCCACATCTCTGCCAACAGAGTTAGCTCTATTGTGCAACCCAGGTGAGGTGCAGGGCCTGCTTTCCTAAATGTTGCAGCTGGTATGGGTCAGAGTCAGGTCTTCTGCTCTTATGAATCAGAGCAAGCTCTTATACCTGTCTCAGGCACTAAGAGGAGGATTGCATCTCTCTCCTGCCCGTGCTGCCGTATGGCACATGAGACATGGTCCAGGCCTCCCACGCTCACATTCTCAGGATGGATTCACCTGTGCCCTCAACAGGGTCAACTCCACTCTGCTGCCTAGACACAGGGCCCATATTCCCAAGCATTGCAACTGGTAAAGGGGTCAGCTCCCTTACCAGCTGGAGGTGGTAGAGGCGAGAGGGGAAAGCATTTTCTCTCACTCGAACCACCACAGAACAGATAAGGGAAGCAGTATCAGCTGTGCCCCTCTCAAGCCCTCGGCCTGGCTCACCAGTGCCCCTGCCTACAAGTTCAACTTTACTGTGCTACCCAAGTTAGGCACAGGGGTCAATCTTTCCAGTGCTGCAGTTGGTAAGGGGTTGGATAACTGCTGCAAGTGGAGAGGGATGAGAGGAGGGAAACTTTCCCTTACTTATGCTAGCACATGACAAGAGGAACATGACCTGTTCTCCCATTCTCATGCCCTCTGGGACAGTTCACCTATGACTCTGTGAACAGATTCAGCTCTATTGTGCTGCCCAAGAGAGATGTTGGATAGTCTGAGTGCTCTTGTTTGGCTAGTGAGGGGCAGCACCAGTTCTCCCTAGTGTTTAAGTCAGTGTGGGGCAGAGCCAACTATAAACAGTTTTATCATTTCTGCCTTTGGTGATATCAGGAGTCATGAACATCAACAGAGATCTGCATCAGAGCTATGAAACTAGACATGGTCCCCATCAGCAGCCCAAACAGGACATCATTAAGTTGAACAATTTAATTTGCTTTGGGGGAGCTTAATGGGCCATACTAGTAGAAGCATGGACAGTGGTACTGAGAAAGATGTGAACGGTTGGGGCCCTGATCTACAGTTATCACAGGAGGAAGAGAATTGCTAAATGGTCAAGAGACCATTCTTTGAATTTTTTGGCAGAGAAAGTTGCTAATTTCTGCCCTTGTCCTAAAAATTGGCTGACTATTAAACTGAAGAGTTTTGGATTAATAGTGTTGACAGAGGAAATTGTAAGACAGCCTACCACTGACTGTGTCATGTCAGGGTTAGGAATATTTCTTAAGAAAGCAACTCTGCCAATTCAAATAATTCCAATCAGACCAAATCAGACCAAATAAAAGATGCCCATGTTTAATGCAATGCTTCCAGATGGCACAAAGAAAACATGGCAAGAAGAAGAAAGAGAGAAGGGGAGACCATGCAAAACCTGGAGACCATGTATACATCCTCTGGAAGGAAGTTTAGTCGAGATGGAGGAAGGACAGATATGAGAACAATGAACATACACAGAGACAGACAGACACACAGATGTCTCTTCACTGGTAAGAAGCCCTTTATTTCATAGCACCATGGAGGCTTAAATACCCAGCAGTGAAGTGGGCCAACAGGTGAAAACCCCATCCTCTGATCCTTTAGGCAAGGCACAGCTTTTAGTAACTCCGATCAGAAGGCTCTAACAGGGAAGAGCAGCTGAAGGCCAAGAGTCCAATTGGTCCCAACATTTCATCTTTGCCATAATTTGTATTTCCTAATTCTTATTCCTGTTATTATGTTTTGTCATCTTGTGTTCAACCTGAAAGAATCTCTAGGTGAGATTTTTCACTGATATTTGTATTCATTTGGATTTACTGTTTCTTTAGATATTTTAGTTTGAAATTATTCGGTATTTATCTTTATTGCTATTGAATTCCTTTGTTACATGCTCACTCAGTATTTTTCTTCATGATCTCACTTTATTATCAGTGCATATTTTTGTCCTCTGATTTTTTTTTGTACATTCTTATAATTATTGTTTGAATTTTTTTTAGTATGTCATTAAACATACTCTTATTTAAGGCCATAACTGTGACATTAGAATTCATTTAGCTTTAATATATTCTGTTTTTAATTCTGTGATATCTTTTAGTGGATGTTTTTTCTCTGCTCACCCAAGATGTAGGTAGAACAGATACAAGATTTCATTGCTGCACTCTGAATTCAGCCCAGTAGCTACAACTTATACAATACATTCTTTCACATGAAAATCACTCTGCTCATCACTCTGAGGAAGAATATTAACCATACATTTCATACTATTTGAGTAACCTGAGATAACTTCAGAACAAGCTTGAAGACTTTCCTGAAGTTAACTACCTTAAAATCCACTCACTTTGTATTTGAGTTCATCAGTTCCCCCCCACTATCTTTTTGTGCAAATCACTGCTGTAGCAATGGTGGAGGGCTCAGGTCACATGTATTTTTTAAGATTTATTTATTTATTTTACCCTCCCCATACAAACCTTTTGTTTTTTTTTTGCGTTTTGCGACAGCGTTTCTCTGTAACTTTGGAGCCTATTATAGAACTAGCTCTTGTAGACCAGGCTGGCCTCAGACTCACAGACATCTGCCTGCCTCTGCCTCCCAAGTGCTGGGATTAAAGACGTGCACCACCACTGCCTGGCAAGATTTCTTTATTTATTATATATACAGTGTTCTCCTGCATGCATGACTGCCAGAAGAGGGCACCAGCTCTCACTACAGATGGGTTTGAAACATTTTGTCGTTACTGGAAATTGAACTTAGGACCTCTTAAAGAACAGTCAGTGCTCTTAATCTCTTAAACTCTGAACCATCTCTCCTGTCCCATGTCATACATTTATAATCACAATCTTTTATTTTCAAATTTATATTTTTCCCTCTCTGGTGTCTGAAACCTCTCTAACACGTATGTATGTATGTATGTATGTATTTATTTATTTATTTTGGTTTTCTAAGACAGGGTTCCTCTGTAACTTTGGAGCTTGATGTCCTGGAACCTGCTCTGTAGGCCAGGCTGGCCTCAAACTCACAGAAATCTGCCTCCCACTGCCCCACTAGTGCTGGGATTAATTGGCCTGCACTACCACCACCCAGCAAAAGCACGCTATTTTTTTAAATAGCCCATCCAATTCATTCCAATGAGAAGGGGTCACCAGGAAGCCTGGATGTTCGAGCCTGTCATTTGATGGTGAATAAAGTGTGTCGAGCTCTCCTGGACCTCAAAGAAAGTAAAGGAAACACCTTATTCCCAAATTCCTCCAGTCTGCATTCTCTCAGCTGACCCTGGCTAGAAGAACTGAAGGAATCTGTGAAATGGGCATCATGAGTTGTAGACTTCAATTGATAATTATTTTCTGCAAAGGCATTTGGGGAAAGGAGGTAGGAGGGGTTTAAGCTCATGCTATTCAAGCTACAGAGATAAGCAGCATGGAAAATAAACACTAAACAGAGTCAACAAATCTTTGAAAGCCATTGCCAATGTCTGTATCTCTATATAAACCATCAGAAAGAGGAGACCATGAGGTTGGAGATGATAGTTCACACGTTGGGAGCAAGAATCTCACTAGTACAGTGTCATCCTAGATTCCTCCTAGAGATCCTGAATAGCCTTCCAGAGGACTCCCAATATTAATTGAAGACTCACATGCCCTCCATAAAAAGCAAGAAATTTCAATCTTACTATCATATACAGGTTTATACTTTTATTTGAACACTAAATAAATGGAAGTAGGCTGCCTTCTCAAAGTTTAAAGACATCCTGGGCTCCATGGCTAGACCTTGTTCCAATCAGCAGAGAAAAAAATAAATTTTATTTTGTTTTGTAAGAAAGGGTCTCAGGGGGGCTGGCTAAATGGCTCAGTGTTTAAGAGCACTGACTATTTTTCCTGAGGACCTAGGTTCCATTCCTAGCACCCTCATGGCACCTCATGACTGGATCTCATAGCTTAAAAGTAATGCACATAAAAGAAAGATAAATAAATTATTAAAAATGAATGGTCTTAGTTCTAGTTGTCCTTGAGCTCTCTATGTAAACTGGGCTAGTCTCAAACTCAGATCATTTTGCCTGTGCTTCTGGAGTGCTGGGATTAAAGGTATGCACAAGCACACCCTGACAAATGAAGATCACAATAGTAAAGATATTTGTGTTTCTCCCGTTATTTTTATCAGGATTACCTTCAACTCATGGTCACTCTGGGATTCAGAATGAGACTCTGTCTCACAAAATGAACACAGAAACCACAGAAGCTGTTAAGAAAAAATATTTGATATTAAAAATACACAATGAAATTTCTGGTTGCCCAAGCCTCAGGTGACTAAGAGGAGTTTGTCTGTGAGTTCCAGGGCAGGAGAGAATCTGTAGAGCGACTTAGTTTTGAGAAAAAGGGATTCCTCAAAGTAAAGAACTATTTAAGTTACATTGAGATGACAAGGCCAGAGAAGGCTGCATGAGATGGGGTGTCCTGGTAGTGCTGAGGGACTTACCTGATCTGGACACTGACAACAGGTCTTCAGATCCCAGCAGTGGCATGCAGTTGCTCCAGGCTCCAAAACTCTGAGCAGTTCTCTGGCTTAGTTCTTTCTATAACTTTCCACTGATCCCTCCCCTTTGTAGCCACACCAACTCCAACAAAATCTACAGTCTAATTCAAGAAGGGACTCTCTGCTCTCTTCCTTCTTCCGGGATTTAGCTAGTATCTAGGTAGTCTGGATCAGATTGAGACCTAATAAAAGAGTTTAGAATAGAGTAATAGTTACAAACACACTCACGGAAGCAACCACAATCGCTGAGTTCTTAGTTATGGGTCTATGTGCTGGGTGTTTTTAATATTTTGAGCTGGGATTTCACAATGTACCTAAGGCTAGCTGGAACTCATGATGTCCCCCACACTTAGCTTAATTTTTCTGTATCAGTTGGCCATGTGCTATGATGTGAGCTGCCACGTTTAAGCAAGTTTTCTTCCTTTTTTTAAAGATCAGAAATTCTGCTTTTTAATTAAATTAGCAATCTGATAAATGTTATTGATTTACATCAGTTCTCACTGGCAGTTAAAGACACAAATTCACTCAGACATCAATAGATGGACTTTTAGTTTATTTTAAATCTGTTTGTATATTAAAGAAAGAAAAAGTCTTCTACAATGCAGCAATGTCCAATAGGCAGGTCTTGTAAATTAAGTGGTTAAATGGAAGATTACAAGAGATTACATTCAGAAAAGTAGTATGTATGTCAGTACTTGGCATCTTTATTAGAAGAAACAGTGAGAGTCACTAGCTAATGCATACATCTTTCATTGTATCATAACAGGTGGTTTTGTACCAAAACTGTCACTTTCAATTTAGGAAATGGTAGTTCAGGAAGATGCTTTCTCCTTTAACTTTTTAAGAGAATTTCTTTCTGGTCTTAACAAAATTATATAGCACTTGGGGATAAAGATACACCCCAGCAAGCCTGCACTGGAGGCCAAGATGGAGAAGACCTCTACAGCCACCATGACCTTGCCCTTGGTGCTATGGTATGCAGGAAGAAAGGAAACCCAGACACTAAAGAATATCAGCATGCTGAATGTCAGCAACTTGGCTTCATTGAATGTGTCAGGGAGATTCCTAGCCAAGAAAGCCACAATGAAGCTCCCTAATGCAAGGGTGCCATGGTATCCCAAGACACAATGAAATACAATCATTGAGCCCTTGCTACATACAATGATGATGTGGCTTTGTTCACTCTTGGCATCAATTTCAATAAACGGAGGAGAAACTCCCAGCCAAATTGCACAGAGAATGATTTGGATGAGGGTACAGATGACAATGATGAAATTGGATGCCCTTGGAATCAGGTAGTACCTCATCCTTCTTCCAGGGGTTGTGAATTTGAAAGCCAGAAGCACAGTCACTGTTTTGGCCAACACAGTAGAAACAGCCACACTGAATACTACTCCAAATGTGATCTGCTGCAGGATGCACTTAGGTGCATTGGGATGACCAATAAAGAGCAAGGGACACAGGAAACAAAAGATGAGTGAGACAAGCAAGGTATAGCTGAGATTCCGGTTATTGGCCTTTACAAGTGGAGTGTCATGGTGCTTTATGAAGATTCCAAGAACCACAAATGTGAACGCAGTGAAGCACAAGGCCATTAAGGTCAGAGCCATCCCCAAGGGGTCTTCATAGGTCAGAGAGCTCACAGTTTTGTCAATGCAATGGATGTGTTCTGCATTGGCATACTGGTCCTCTGGACACTTTACACACTGATCCACATCTGATGGAGAAAAAAAAACTAAGATTAGTGAATCTTGAGCATTTTTCTTGACAAGACATTTCATTTATGAGTGTTGGAATTAGCATTGCAATATCTGGACTTGTGCTGAGGATGACATTAAAAGATAATGCTGCAAAACAATACTTCCATTTCACAATACTCATTCATTATTTTTAATGGAATGAATCCAAACAATTACTACTTTGTCTATTAAATGTGTGTTAATGTCATCATTTGTCACATTATAAGGAAAGATTTTTTAGTAGAAAGACAGGAGATAGGGAATGAGGGAGAAGGGAACAGAACAAAGGGTAAAGGAGTGGATATATGGGCCAAGAAGACAAAGCTTTCTCTGATACAGTAGAAATAGGTATCACCTGTGGGAAAATGGCAATTTATAAAGGTAAAGGGGTTACCCCATTTTAGGATGAAGTGTTAAATTGGATTATCAGGATAATTAGGACATTCATGAGGGATTTTTGCTAGCTTGACCTCACTTTTGATATCTGGACAATGATAGTCAATTTCAGGTGGAGGAAGTGGGTGATTAAGGCAAAAGATCTTGGTGGCTAGCTTTGGGAATGTAATTGTCTTAGGTTTTATATTGCTTTGAAAAGAAATGATGACCATGGCAACTCTTTTAAAGAAAAACATTTAATTGGGTGTCTTATAGTCAGAAGTTTAGTCCATTATCATCATTTTGGGATATCGTTGTATGCAGATTAACCTGCGATTGTAGAAGGGTCTTTGAATTCTGTTTTTATCCATTGGCAACAGGAAGTAAACAGACTCACTGTGTGTTTCTTGAGCATGTATGAACCCTCATACTCTGCTGCCACAGTGAAACACTTCATCCAATATGACCATATCTTCTCCAAAAAGACCAAATATCCTAATAGGTTCACTCCTCATGATGTCATGGGGGCAAATTTTATTCAAGCTACCATAGTAATCTAATGGTTTTTAGCAAGGCAAATGGAATGTGAGAGAAGGACAGAGTTTTTTAGAGATATATCTAACACGCTTGGGATGGCTACAGTACTGTCAGAATCACTAATTTGTATGTGTTTACATGTAAAGTCTCAAAAGAGATGGTGAAAATGAGGTCAGTTGGGTTTATATGGGTTAAGAAGGAGGGGGAAATGAGAAAGGAAGATTATGTAAATATAATTTTGATGTTGGAAAATGCAAACATAATGAAATAAATTAAAAAGTGTATGCCCTTAGCTGTGTCCTCATCTGATAGTAAGGATGCTCTACTCCTCAGTATTGTTGATAACAAGCAGCAACATGGCAGTTCCCATAGGTGGCAAGCAGTTGAGAGACCTGCCCATGAGTAGTAAGCAGTTGAAAGATCTGCCTCCAGGCTGCATTCCCACTCCTGGTGTGAAACAATGGTCTATATTCAGTCAATTATATTTTAAATAAACACTGATTGGCCAGTAGCCAGGCAGGAAGTATAGGTGGGACAACCAGACAGGAAGTAGAGGCAGGTCAATGAGAACAGAATAATTCTGGGAAGAAAAAGTCCATTCCTCTGCAGTCCTGGCCCAGCCACAGGCAGCAAACAGGCACCTGAATATCCTCTCCATGGCCAGTAATCCCTGGTAACCTTAGAAGACTACATAGGTACAAGTGCAAACTCAGCAGTTGAAAGATCATGTCTACAAGTCATACTAGATGGAAGAACAGACTACTTAGGCACTGCCATTACTCACACCTGTTGGAAGAACAAATGAGTAAATGTCAGCACAAGAATACATTCAACAAGTGTAAGAGCAATATGGGGCTGATAATGATCCTTCAACAGTAAGACCTAATACAGCTGAAACACAAGAAAATAGTCTTAATAATAACTTTAGGAAAATGGTAGTTGCTCTGAAAGAGGAAATGAAAAATTCCCTTAAGAAATCAAAAAAAGGACAAAGAAAGTATTGAAAGAAATCAATAAATCCCTTAAAGAAACAAAGAAAGCCAAGAACAAACAGTCAAATAGGCAAAGGAAACACTTCAAGACTTGAAAATTGAAATAGAAACAATAAGCAAAACATAAACTGATGGAATTCAGTAAATGAAAAATATGGCTAAGTGAACAGGAACTACTGATTCAAACATTATGGACAGAATACAAGAGATGAAAGAGACAATCACAGATGTTAAAGATACAATGGAGGAAATAGATTCATAAGTCAAAGGAAATGTTAAATCCAATCAATTCCAATCATAATATATCCAGGAAATCTGTGGCACCATGCAAACACCAACCCTAAGGGTAATCAGGGTAGAAGGAGAAGAATCTCAGCTCAGAGACACAGAAAATATATTTAACAAAATAAAAAAAAATATCCCAACCTAAAGAAGGACATGTGTATGAAGGTACAAGAAGCTTACATAATACCAAATTGGCTAGACCAAAAAACAGTCCTCTCTCCTCATAATAATCAAACACTAAGCCAACAGAATGAAGAAAGTTTTTTTTATGACTTAAATTATTTTATTTTAAAAAAGGAAAATGTGGTTATGGAGATAAAGCTGAGCTGCCTCTTTATCCTACAACCATGAAGAAAGAATTTTAAGAGCTGCAGATGAATAAGGCCAAAAAACATATAAAGGCAGATCTATCAGAATAACACCTGTCTTCTCAAAGGAGACCCTACAAGCTAGAAAGTCCTGGACTGATGTTTTACAGACAATAAGGGACCACAGATGCAAGCTCATAATACTATGCCCAGAAAAATACTTAATCACAATAGACAAGAAAAGCAATGTATTTCAAGACAAAACCAGATTTAAACAATACCTATCCAGAAACCCAGCTCTACAGAAGTGCTATAATAAAAACTCCAACCCAGCCGGGCGGTGGTGGCACACGCATTTAATCCCAGCACTTGGGAGGGAGAGGCAGGCGGATCTCTGTGAGTTCGAGACCAGCCTGGTCCACAAGAGCTAATTCCAGGATAGGCTCCAAAACCACAAAGAAACCCTGTCTCAAAAAACCAAAAAAAAAAAAAAAAAAAAAAAAAAAAAAAAAAAAAACCAACCCATGGAAGCTTGCTAAATCTATGTAAACACAGACAATAGATAACTCACAACAGTAAAATCCAAAAGAAGGGAAACTTAAACACTAAAACCACCAAGGCCAAAAAACCGCCAAGAATTAGTAATTTCTGATCATTAACATTTCATAGTATCAATGGACTCAATTTGCCAATAAAAAGAGATAGGCTAACAGAATGGATATGAAACCAGGATCTCTCCTTCTGTGGCTTACAAGAAACACACCTCAGACCTCATAGACAGACATTACTTCAGAGTAAAAGATTGGGAACAAAATTTCCAATCAAATGAATCTAAGATATAAGCTGGTGTAACTACCCTAATATCTAAAAAAAAATAAACTTCAAAGTAAAATTACTGAAAAGATATGGAGAAGAACATTTTATATTCATCACAGCAAAATCCATCAAGATGAAGACTTAATTCTGAATATCTATTCCCTAAATACAAGAGCACCAACATTTTAAAAGAAACATTACTAAAGCTTAAATCACACATCAGACTCAAATGGACTTATGAGACTACTATGAAATATTTTTACCAAAACACAAAAGAACGTACTTTCTTTCAGCACCTCATGGAACCTTATCTAAAATTGACACATACTTGGTCATAAATAAAATTTCACCAGATACAAAGATATTTGAATAACTCCTTGTATTACATGGAACCAGTATGGGTTAAAGTTAGAGTTCAACAGCAACCCAAACCAAAATAAATGTACAAACTCATGGAAATGCTCACAACTGAACTGAGTAAAGGAAAAAATATAGAAAGAAATTAAAGACATCCTAGCATTTAATGAAATGAATCCACAACATACCCAAACTAATGGGACATTAGGAAAGTATAAGCTAAGAGGAAAGTTCATAGCACTAAGTGCCTACATAAAGAGTTTGGGAAACCTGGTGCTGTGGTGAAGATCCTACTGCAGGGAGATAATGAACTGAGAGCTTTGGCAAGCTGGGAAACCACAACATGTTACACAATAAAAACAGTTACTGTTTGCATGTGACTCCTTTTTTGATGAAGAACTTCCCAGAGTCAGAAACTCAGTGAAGATCCTGTGAGAGTTCATATAATGCAAATATGAAGATGAGCCACATTTGTATTTTGAGATAATAGGATGTTGAGATTCCCAAGCTATGAGATATATGCCATGGAAAGCTGCATACAGGGAGTGGGACTAGCAAAGGAGAGATGTGTATAAAAATTTTCAGGACTGAGCTCCCAAGGTCCAAATGACGAACAGAAGGAGGGAGAACATGAGCAAGGAAGTCAAGACCACGAGGGGGGCACCCACTCACTGAGACGGTGGGGCTGATCTATTGGGAGATCACCAAGGCCAGCTAGACTGGGACTGAAAATGCATGGGATAAAACCTGACTCTGTGAAAATGGTGGACAATGAGGGCTGCTGAGAAGCCAAGGACAATGGCACTGAGTTTTGATCCTACTGCATGTACTGGCTTTGTGGGAGCCTAGCTGGTTTGGATGTTCACCTTCCTAGACCTGGATGGAGGGGGAAGACCTTGGACTGCCCACAGGCCAGGGAACCCTGACTGCTCTTTGGACTGGACAGGGAGGGGGAGAGGAGTGGGGCGTAGGGGCAGGGGGAGGGAAAAGGGAGACGGAGAGGAGGCGGAAATTTTTAATAAAAAAAATTAAAAAAATGTTTGGAAAACTAAAATAAAAATTCAAGAATAGAACTAAGTAAGCTAAGCTTAGTTTATGGTGTCCCAGCCTTGGAAGAGGAATTTATATAGACCAGGGACATTTACAGAAGCAGGACCGAGCCAGCAACCTGGTCTGAGCAGAGCTGAGACAGCAAACTCCAGAGGATCAGGTACAGGGGAGCAACCACTGAGTGAGTGGCCCATTGCTAGAGACCACTGCAGATCTGGGCATGAACCTGGGACCTTCCCGTGAGTAGACATGACTCAGAACCCCTGCAGGTCTGGATGTGAGTCTGGGACCTCTGAAGGAGTAGGCCTGAGCTAGGTCCTCTGTGGGTCCAGGCACACCCAAGTCTGGGATCTCTGAAGGGGTAGATAGAAGCCAGAGACCTTTGCAGGACCAACCCAGAGGCAGTGTCCTTTGCAGAAGCAGATCCAGACTATGAACATTTACATGAACAGGTCTGAGTTGTCAGCTTAAGCCAGAGCAAGCCTGAGACAGCAAAATCCATGGGAGAGGGGCAAACCCAAAAAGGGCTAGTAACCTCCAGGAACACTGAGTGACCAATGGGGTAACTAGATCCATGGTACTGACTGTCCCACAAGGAACAAACATCTGAGCCTTGGATCCACTGGCACCTAGATTAATGAACAGAGTCACAGACAGCCCAAACCATACCATTTAGAATAAAAGGTGAGTAGACAAGGTAAGAACACATTCAACACCACAAAGAAAAATACAACACCAGTAAAATCTAGAGACACTTCAACAGCAAGACTTGATCTACCGAATAAAGATGAAGCAGAAGAAAAGGACCTAAAAATAACTTCAGGAGAATGTTCAGGAGACTCTTAAAGAGGAAATGAGATATTCCTTCAAAAAATGGAGGAAAAGACAGACAAAAATTTAGAAGACATTAGAAAATCCCTCAAGAAAACCAAGAAACAGCAATCAAACATATGTAAGAAACTATTCGAGCCTTAAAAACTGAAATATATACAATTAAAAAAACACAAGCCAGGGGATTCATAGAAACAAAAATCATGAGAAAATGATCAGGAACCACAAATGCAAGCAAAAACAGCAGAATACAAGAAATGGAAGAGAGAATCTCAAGCTCTGAAAATTACAATAGAGGAAATAGACTCATCAGTCAAAGAAAACATTAAATATAATAATAGCTTAACCCATATTATCCAGGAAATATGGGACACCATGAAAATACCAAACCTAAGAATAATAGGTATAGAAGAAGAAGAAGAAGTTCAGCTGAAGAGCAGAGAAAATACATTTAACAAAATCGTGGAAGAAAAGTTCCCCAACTTAAGAAAGATATATAAAGATGCAAAATGTGTACAGAAAACCAAATAGACTGTATCAAAAAATCCCTTTGGCACATCATAATCAGACCACTAAACATACAGAATAAAGAAAGAATATTAAGAGCTGCAAAGGAAAAAGGCCAAGAAAAATATAAAGACAGACCTTTCAAAATCACGCCTGACTTCTCATTGGAGGCAATGAAAGCCTCCAATGTATTATGCAGACATTAAGAGACCATGGCTGCCAGCCCAGACTACTATACCCAGAAAAACTTTCAATCACCATAGAAGAACAAAACAAGATATTCCATGAGAAATCTAGATTTCATCAATACCTAGCCACAAAACCAGCCCTACACAAAGTGTCAGAAGAAAAACTACAACCCAAGGAAGTTGGCTACATCAAAAAAAAGAAAAAAAGAAAAAGAAAAAAAGAAAGAAACCGACAATTGATGATCTAACAGCCAAAAATCCCAAAGTAGGGAAAAACACACAAATTAACATCATCAATAATGAAAACTAAATTAAAGGAGATAGCAATCACTCGTCATTAATTTCCCTTAATATAAATTGACTCAACTCACATTTAAAAGGAAACAGGTTAACAGATTGGATACAAAATAGAATCTATCCATCTACTCTAAACAACAAACATACCTCAAACTCAAAGACAGACATCACCACAGAGTAAAGGGTTGGGGAAAAATTTCATTATATAATGAAAATGCATTTGACAAAATTCAACACCCCTTTATGATAAAGATCTTAGAGAGATTAGGGATATCAAGTTCATTCCTGAATATAGTCAAAGCAATATACAGCAAACCAACAGCTAACATCAAATTGAATGGAGAGATACTCAAAGCCATCCCACCAAAATCAGGAACAAGACAAGCTGTCCACTTTCTCCATACCTCTTCAATACAGTGCTTGAAGTTCTAGCAATAGCAATAATACAGCATAAGGAGATCAAGGGGATTCGAATTGGAAAGAAAGTAGTCAAACTTTTGTTATTTGCAGTTGATGTGATAGTATACATAAAGGACCCCAAAAACTCTACCAAAGAACTCCTACAGCTGATAAACATCTTTAGTAATGTGGCAAGATACAAGATCAACTCCAGAAAATCAGTTGCCCTTCTATACACAAAGAACAAAGAAACAGAGAGGGAAATCAGAGAAACAACACCTTTCATGATAGCCACAAATAGCTTAAAGTACTTTGGAGTAATTCTAACCAAGGAAGTGAAAGAACTATTTGACAAGAACTTTAAGTCTTTGAAGAAAGAAATTGAAGAGGATACCAGAAAATGGAAGGATCTCCCATGCTCTTGGATTGGGAGGATCAACATAGTAAAAATGGCAATTCTCCCAAAAACAATCTATAGACTCAATGCAACCCCCATCACAATCCCAACATAATTCTGTACAGACCTTGAGAGTACAATAATCAACTTTATATGGAAAAACAAAAAACCCAAAATAGTCAAAACAATTCTATACAATAAAAGTACTTCCAAAGGTATTACCATTCCTGACTTCAAACTCTATTACAGAGCTACAGTAATGAAAACAGCTTGGTATTGGAACAAAAACAGAGATGTTGACCAATGGAATTGAATTGAAGACCCAGATATTAATCCACAAACCTATGAACACCTGATTTTCGACAAGGAGCTAAAAGTATACAATAGAAGAAAGAAAGCATCTTTAACAAATGCTGCTGGCATAACTAAATTCAACCTGTAGAAGGATGAAAATAGATCCGTATCTATCACCACGCACAAAGCTCAAGTCCAAATGGATTAAAGACCTCAATATTAATCTGACCACACTGAACCTGATAGAAGAAAAAGTGGGAAGTACTCTACAACACATGGACACAGAAGACCCCTTCCTATGTAGAACCCCTGTAGCACTGACAATAAGAGAAACAATGAATAAATGGGACCTCCTGAAACTGAGAAGCTTCTGTAAAGCAAAGGACACTGTCATTAAGACAAAAAGCTACCTACTGACTGGGAGAACATCTTCAGCAAACCCACAACAGACAAAGGTCTGATTTCCAAAATATATAAAGAACTCAAGAAACTAGACTTTAAAATGCTAATTAACCCAATTAAAAAAATGGGCACTGAACTGAATAGAGAATTCTCAACAGAAGAAGTTCAAATGGCCAAAAGACACTGAAGGTCATGCTCAACCTCCTTAGCAATCAGTGAAATGCAAATCAAAACAACTTTGAGATACCATCTTACACCTTTCAGAATGACTAAAATCAAAAACACCAATGATAGCCTTTGCTGGAGAGAATGTGGAGTAAGGGGAACACTCATCCATTACTGGTGGGAATGGAAACTTGTGCAACCACATTGGAAATCAGTGTGGTGGTTTCTTAGGAAACTGGGAGTCAACCTACCCCAGGACCCAGCAATTCCACTCTTGGGAATATATCCAAGAGATGCCCTATCATATGACAAAAGCATTTGTTCAACTATGTTCATAGCAGCATTATCTGTAATAGCCAGAACCTGGAAACAACCTAGATGTCCCTCAATGGAAGAATTGATAAAGAAAACGTGGAATATATATGCATTAGAGTACTACTCAGCAGTAAAAAGCAATGACATCTTGAATTTTGCATACAAATGGATGGAAAAAGAAAACACTATAGTGAGTGAGGTGACCCAGACCCAAAAAGATGAATATGGTATGTACTAACTCATAAGTGGATTCTAGTAACAATTAAAGGACATCGAGCCTATAATTCATGATCCTAGAGAAGCTAAATAAGAAGGTGAACCCAAAGAAAAGCATATAGTTATCCTCCTGGATATTGGAAGTAGACAAGATTGCCAGGGAAAAATTGGGAGCTTGGTGGTGGTGGGGAGGGTCTAAGGGGAGATTGGGAGAAGTGAGAAGGGGAGGATGGGAAGAGGTTGTGGGAATTGGATGGTTGGGATGGAGGAAGGGTGGATATGGGAGCAGGGAAGTAGATAACTTAATTAAGGGAGCTATTTTAGGATTGGCAAGAGACTTGACTTTAGATTGGTTCCCAGGTGTCCAAGGCGATGTCCCCAGCTTGTTTCTTGGGCATCTGAGGATAGGGTGCCTGAACTGGCCCTACCCTATAGCCACACTGATGAATATCGTTCATATCACTATAGAACCTTCATCTGGCGATGGATGGAGAGACAGAGACCCACATTGGAGCACTGGACTGAACTCGCAAGGTCTAAATGAGGAGCAGAAGGAGGGAGAACATGAGCAAGGAAGTCAGGATGCGAGGCGTGTGCCCACTCACTGAGATGGCGGGGCTAATCTAATGGGAGCCCACCAAGGCCAGCTGGACTGGAATTGGTGGAGCATGTGATCAAACTGGACTCTCTGAACGTTGCTGCAATGAGGGCTGACTGAAAAGCCAAGGACAATGGCACTGGGTTTTGATTCTACTGCATTATTATGTAAGAGTTAGCCAATAAGAAGCTAAACATAATGGACCAAATAGTGATTTAATGAATACAGTATCTGTGTGATTATTTCGAGTCTGGGCATTTGGGTGAACATGCAACCTCCCCCAACAGTCAGAAGATAATTTCTAGGAGTTCATTACCTCTATTTATTACATGGGTCCTGAAGATGAACTCATTAGCTGTAGTAGCAAGGGATTTAATTACTTTGCCATATTATTGGCCATTATTATGATTTAAAGACTTTTATTTTATTACATGGTGTGAGAACCACAGAGAAAAACAATATGTCTGTCATCTGTATATACCCAACACTAAACAAATAATCATTTGACTACGAAGAGCTTGTAGGTGACAACACCATTCAGATAACTGTGACTAAGGTATTTTCATACCAATCTGTTTAAATATGATATTTGTGACATTATTAAGTGAGTTTTATACATAAAATTATTGAATGCAGGACTCCTCATATGTTCTATATCGTATGTCAGTGATTATCAATATTCTCTAGAGTTTAAATCACATTGATCCTTTGAAAAGGGGGTCTCTGGATATTGCTTAAAGTCTTCTGTTTTATATTTAACTGTTTTTGATTTAATTGTACAAATAATTATTCCTCTTTTCATTAACTATACAAAGAACTTCTAAATCGTTTCTAACATCCACATAACAGAGTTCTGTAGTGAGAGACTGATAGAAGAACCTCGCACACCAGAGTTCAGTGGATCTGATGTCCTATTCTGATCTTCATTGATTCTTCTATGTACATGGTCCTTATAACCACATTCCATTAAATCTAACTTAAGAAAGGGATATATTCAATCTGTGCAGCAGATTTTAGCCCTTTGATCATCCCTCTGTATGTTAGAGAGGCTGATCAACATGAAGGGTTTATCTCCACAGTAAATACTCACTTGTCTCATTAGAAATTTCATTTTCTGGGCAGGGACTACAATCAAAACAGCAGGCTGCCATTCCCTCCTGCCTGAACTTTCTGAATCCAGGGCCACAATCAGCACTGCACACAGAGGGTGGCATCTGAGGAAAATTAGACACATGATGATATCAGGAGATCTGCCTATTCATTCCATAACTACTTTAACTTACCTTGATAAAATATCAATAAATTTATTTTATATACACCAAAGAGTGACCATATTTTACTCAGCATATTATAGAATGCCAATTTATGTGAATGTGTAGAAACAATTTAATATAAAATTGATAGCATAACATTGCTGGAAATTTAGGAAGAAGAATGCGTTGTTCACTCTGGACAAATAAACATGACAGAGCATGCGAAGAGTTTTTTCCTACTTAATTTTTGCAATTTGACACAAAGTACATTAAAGAGTTAGAGGGAACCATAACCAAAAGATTCTTTCATTGGATTAACCTGTCATTATAACTTCAAAACATTTTACTCATTGGTATTTGATGTAGAAGTGCCCAGTCTACTGTAGGCAATGCTGTCCCCTAGGCAGGCTGTATGAGAAATCAAGTAGAAGAAGCCAGTAAACAGTGTTTTTTTTTTCAGGATCTGTTCTTTAGTTGCAGTATTCAGATTCTTGCCTTGTCTTCTTTCAACTATAACCCACGAGTCAAACCAGCCCTCCCTTCTCACTTTGCTTATGGTCTGTTTAATCACAGCAATAGCATAGCAAACTAGGACTAATGGAGAAATCTTAAACAAGGAAATACTCCTCAAATCTGAGATAGCACACACGAACTCCACTAAAATCACTCTGCAAAGCATTACATAGTGTAAAAAGACAGATGAATAGGTAGAGCCTGGTGCATTTCTAGTGATGAAGTGCTGAGTTGATGTGCACTGAGCTGGAAGGTGGAATGTTTCCTGAGAATAAAGTGCTTGACAAATGCTGCAGTTACTGCAGAACCTGGATAAAAGTTAAAAATCTTGAGGTTAATTGAATGATTTCTTAAAGTTTAAAATATCTTCAAATCATCAAAAACCTGGTGATAGGGCTCTTTATGCTGCTTCGGAAAGCTGCTAATACTGCAGTCTCACATTGCATGCTCTGTTTCGTGCTGAGTTTAGTGTTGAAACTGCAGTGTCTCCTATGCACAGTCTTTTTCATATTCTCCACAATATAATTAGGGACAAACATTCCTTTGTTTTCTGCCTCCTTGAATGAGGGTTTCACAGTGTAGTGGTGGTAGACCTCACTCCTTCTATAGATTAGGCTGACTTAGATCCCACAAGGATATGCCTCTTCTGCCTCCTGAATGCTGGGGTTAAACATGTATGCTATCAGAGGACACATTTATTCCCTTCTTTTTTGTTTTTTATGGTTGCAATTTCTTTTTATACTTGCTAAGATATTAAAGACTATTTTGAATGACTGTGGAGTACATGTATGTACTAGTCCACTTTTTGCCCATATATTTTGAAGTGTGGTCTCTATATGCATCTTTAGCTGGCTTGGAATTGTTATGTAGGCCAGACTTTCCATAAAAAGACAGGGCTTTGAATGTCTCTGCTTCCCAAGAATTTAGATTAAGATATGTACCTCAACATACAACTGGCCTCACTTAGGATTTTAATGGAAATTCTTGAGTTTCTCTTCTTGTAGGACAATGTTGTCAAATGCTTTGCCACAGAAAACATTTTTAAAGTTATCAGGCTTGAAAATATTAATTAAAAGAAAAACTGATTTTGTCAAGATGTGATCTTTCTTTTGTGCTGTTTTTTTTAAATTTTAACTTTGAATGAATGCTGAAATTGTTATGCGCACCTTCTGCACATATTTGGATGATCCTCTAGTTCTATCCATGAGTTTATTTATCTGCCACATTTACGTAACTGATCTGTATATGTTGAACCAAACTTGTATCTCTGAAATGCAGTCATCTTTACCAAAGGAGCAGATATTTCTGTTGTGTTGTTGAGATTTTGTGTTTTTTATTGTTTCATTTTTTTTTTTTTTTTTTGCAGAATGAGGTTTGATATTTATTTAGTGGGTTATGGAAGGGAAAAGCACAAAAGGGAAAAAACAGAGAGAGAGGAAGAGAGGGGGAAGAAGTGGGTAGAAGGGAGAGACAGAAACTGCCTTTTTGGGAGAGAGATGGAAAGGTCTGTTGTTGAGTTTTTACTCAGGTTTAGTTGAGAATTTTTACATCTATGTCCATCAAAATGTTTAGTCTCTTATTTTTTTTTGTTTTTTGTTTTGTTTATTTATTTATTTATTAAAGATTTCTGTCTCTTCCCCGCCACCGCCTCCCATTTCCCTCCCCCTCCCTCAGTCAAGTCCCCCTCCCTCGTCAGCCCAAAGAGCAATCAGGGTTACATTTCCTCAAAATTCTCCCACCCCATATTTATAGAAGTATTCTCTTCATGTTTGTAAGTGAGGTTTGGTTTTGGAAGTAAAAATGACTGCTGATTTTATTGCCAATCTTGATGTTTGTGTATTTTGACTAGAGAATGGGAAGCTAACAATAAATTGATTTTGAAAATTTTTAGCTAATTATTATTGCTCTTCATATGAATTCCATAATAGTCCATGAGGCTTAATGCCTCAGCCATTCTCCAGTATACCTTGGAATCCCAAAGAAATACCCTTAATGACAGTGATTCTAGTAAAGGGTGTATCCAAGATAAGAGGTGGATTTTCCTAAATGAAATGATCTGGATTAAAGTTGTGTCTTCCCAACTGAAAATCCAGATAAAAAACTTTCCACATTTAAAAGATGTCAATTAATAGCAGGTTCTCTCTCTCTCTCTCTCTGTCTCTCTGTCTCTCTCTTTCTCTCACTCTCTTTCAGTCCTTTAGCTTTCCTTTCTGTATGTCATACTTCTTTTTTCTTTATTTTTTGTTTTGTTTTTAACTACAAGGTTTATCTTTCACCCTGGCTGTCCTGGAATTCAATGTGTAGACCAGGTTGTCCCCCAACTCAGAGATCGACCTGCCTGTGCCTCAAGAGTTCTGTGATTAAAGGCATGCACCACCCCTCCACTTTTTAAGGTTTTTTTTCTATTTCAAAATATGGATGGATAAGAAATGGATCATCCCACTTCACATTAAGCAAAAATTCCTTTCAGTTTTGCTCTGCATATTTGGGTTTCATTAAATTCTAAATACTGTCAACTTGATAAGCAAGAGGAGGCAACACAGTCTTCTTTTATGAAAGATAACTTTGCTGGGTATAGTGTTGAATCTATATTTATTATAGATTATTTATATTGACACTACAGATTATTTATATTATAGATGATTATTTATATTATATGTATTATAGATTATTATTTATATTATAGATTATATTGAATCTATAGTTATGAATCTAACTTCTTCAGTTCTATCACTGATACTGTCCAATTTTCAGAGAGTTCATTAAGGAATCTACTGTAATCCAGGTGGAGAATTACTATGAAATGGACTTCTTTCCTGAAGCCTTCAACTTCTTCTCTTTGTCCTATATATTTTGAATTCAAAGTAAACTATATCAGGGGAAGGTTCTCTTCTGATATAATGTGTTTGGTATTTAAATGCCTCATTTTTATAGATAGCCACATGTCCCACTGTATTCTGGAAAGTCACTGTTACATATTATTGGATATACTGTTGATGCTTATGGTGTATCCTTCTCTTCTGGCAATAGGTTAAAAATTGGATCATTTAATTTTATCCTCTTGGTCTCACACATCTTTTATTTTTTTCTTATTTTTATCTTCATCATAGTTTCAGATCTTTATTTTCAGCCTGGTCTTCGAGTCTTGCCACCCTGTTGTCATCTTAAAGTATTCTGCTAGTGAGATTTTTCACTGATATTTTTAAGTGATTTCATTTGTCTTTCCTTTCCATATTTTAGTTTGAATTTTTTCATTATTTTGTACATTTGGGATGTATCTGTCACTTCCTCACACAGTTCTGTATTGAATGCAAGTTTTTGTGAAATCCTTGCTTTGTTCTGGAGGTTGTTTGACTTTTAATGTCATCTTTTAATTCTTTGTTCAGTACTTCATTGAACACACTCTTGTTAAACCTCTGACTCTAATATTTGGAGTTATGTTGCATGGATGTCTTCATAGTTTCTTCACTTGTTTGTGTATTGAAATTTGCATATCTAGGAGTATAGCCTTGGTTGCATGGTATGTAATCCTCTGGATTCCTGCAGTGGATGTTTTCATAATGCTAAAGTGAGGCTAGCTTACAACACATGTGAAATATCATTGCTGATCTCTGAATGGACATGTAGTTCAGTAGTTAAACCTTCAGATCAAATGTCCTTATCACTGAGAATGACTCCTCATCACTCTGAGAAAGGATATTAACTGTAGATTTCATAATGCCTGAGCAAACTGAGATTTAACTTCAGATAAAGCTTGGAGTCTCTCTTGAAGTTAACTCCTTTAAATTTCTAGCTACTTTGTAGTTTCAGAGTTTGGATTAGATACCTTAAAATCACCTTCATGAGAATTCTTATCTATAACATACATAGAACCCATAGAAGAATATATCATTTATAAATTTTCAAAAGCAAATTTCTTTACTACCAATACCTCCACCCAAAGAGATAAGGAAACGGGATACACACTTGTTTGTTTTAGGTGAACTATGAAAGAATTCATGGGATCAAGAAATGTTCCTCTAGTGAGAAATTTCTTTTACAGTATAAGCTTCAGGGCTAGAGAAATGGCTCAGCTGTCAATAACAATTGCTCTTCATGAACAGATGAAAGATTCATTTATAGTTCACCCTGTGTGGAACCAAGTTGTCTCCAGTTTTATGGAAATCAAAAACATGCATATGCACCACACATTCCAGTACTGCACAGAAACATGCGAAAAACACTCATACCAACAGAAAAGAAAAAGGCAGAAAGGTAAAACAAGATTGCAATTCACAAGGTTTCTAAATGGGTCAAAAAATGTTATGTCAATGCATGGCTAAAGATATTGGCAATTTAGAACCTGTTGGCAAATCACTTAAAGCAAATTATATAATAAAAATGAATGATTGGCATATGTTTACTTTACTCCTCCCTTACCATTAGTCTCAGTCTTTCAGCATCTGTATCAGAGGTGCAGCTGAAAAGAGGAAAACCACTATGTAGTAATTAAAATGGGACCAACAGAATGTTTCTGAATTGCAGGAAATAATATTAAATAGTGGTAACCACCAGTTTGCTATTTATTTTAAAAGCTTGAAACATGTTCTGGTATGATAAAAAATCACAGTATGCATGTATGAAATCCTGAAACAATTCATAAAATGTCACATCAAAAAAGTGAAAAGAAAAACATTTTGTAGGAGGCTAGAAAATGGCTCCTAAAGTGACAATCTATTTTTACTAACTTACATGGAAGCACAAGTGGACCCACGTGACAGTATTACTGCTGTGTAATATAAATCAGCACATTGGGTCAGACGTACCTGTCTGCTTCCTGTGGCCCACTCTATAACGTCTTCATATAAATGGAGCTGTTGATCATGTGGAAAATATGGGCTGAACATTCCTATCTTCACCTTAAGTCCAAGACCATTTGGGAAATTCCAAATCTGGAAAATGTCATACTCTGGCTGCAGTTTTTCTTTCTGGTTCATATTCACTCTGTCCCCAACTGGATTAGTGAATTGGGTCTTCCTAAGTAAGGAGTACAGCTGAAAGACAGTCAGCATTCTTTAGTGAATGTGCCCTTCCTTGAAGTCAGAAAATATATTCTGATTTCATCTTCAATGCAACTTTCTTGAATGTGCCCATGTGAGAATCTCAATGAAAGCAAGTAGATAAATGGAAATATAATAACAGTCCTAAAATTTTATTTTTTTCAGAGGAACTACCAAACATAAGCACAGACATATATGACGACACCAATTGTAAGTATTAAATATTGATAAACACATACACACAGACTCATATTCATACATAGATACATACATAATACAGGCACATACTATATACACATACATACACCTGAAGCCAAGAAAGGATTTGAACATACAGACACACAGAGACAGACTTATGCACTCAGACACAGAGAAAGAGAAACTCACAAAAACATACACAGGTCCATACACATGCTCACAAATTTGTGGATAAATATGCACAAGGATACATACACAGATATAAACACCATGCAGGGAGACATTGGCAGAGACAAATTTATCCTCAAATGCAAAGACAGATATATATACAGAGGAGCAGAAACACAGATATACATATGTACAACACATTCACCAAACACACCCATACACAGTAACACAAATATGCCTAAGTGCAAGCACAACCACAAAAACAGACAAATCGTACACATGGAAACATATAGATACATGCACTGAAAATACACATAGGGAGAGACACATGGAAACACACCCATAGAGAAAGACATTGACAAAAGGCCAATTTATTCCCACTTATACACACAGGTAGATTGGCAGATAGATAGGAACACATATTTAACATCTAAACAGATATACCCAGTAGTACAGAGAAACACACAAACATCCACCCTTACACAAAAAGAACCATCCATTCACACATACGTGAGTTTTCCAGAGCCCAGAGTTGGGGCAGATTCAGTTTAGAATACCTGTGCAAAATATCCCCCTACACTGATTACCACATATCAGACAATTAATGAACAAAAGCTCATCTTTTAATCATGGAGAGGATTAATGAAGAAGACTCCCATGTTTCCAGTATTAGAACTGGGGTGAAGATAGTCAGGTGTTCTATAACAGAATAATTGATTTTCATTGAGAAATTGTGTCTCCCACTCCACAACGTTTGCATTTGAGATTTTCCAAAACTCTAAGTTTAATTACTCAAGAGGAAAACGTGTTCAAAAATCTTTCCAAATGGGGAAATATATCATAACCCACTAGAATGGGATAGCTGAGACCCTAATAAAGACTGATATAGAAAACAATGAATATCATCAAATAGAAATATCACCTTCATGCACTTAGACAGGTGTTCTTCCTGATTGTCCATTGGCTGAAGAAGATTCTCATGGAGAGCATGGGCTATACTATACACAGCATTGTATATGTCATAGCTGTCATCACTAAAAGCCATGTCGAATGTCTGTGATTCCAATGAGCTGTTGGATGAGCAGTTCCTCAGTGTCTTACACATAGAAGCTGAGATTCCACAGTTAAAATTCATCCATTCCAGCCCTGCCAGGTATTCATCTGAGTATTTGAGAGGGTTCTTTGACTGGAAAAAATTTCTAAAACCAGAAATCTCAGCATGGTGGTGTGCAAATGCTAGAGTCCCATGGAACAATTCAGGCAAGAAGTCACTCATACTTGTAGTGACATCGAACTGTGAGGTGGTGACCCATATTTTCTGTATACCTTGAGATGTCCATATTCTAAAGTTGAAAGATAGAGTACTATCTGTTTCACCATAAATGATAATAACATTTGAGGATGACATCAAGATTTGGTTGTAATACACTTTAGCTCTTCTTATGAACAAATGAATGTTGAGCGGAATTATGTTAACAAAGGCAAAGCAGAGTATATTTTTTTCCATCTCTGTTCTCAAATATGAGAGAATTTGGATACC
Organism: Chionomys nivalis; assembly: GCF_950005125.1. Taxonomy (NCBI): domain Eukaryota; kingdom Metazoa; phylum Chordata; class Mammalia; order Rodentia; family Cricetidae; genus Chionomys; species Chionomys nivalis. Next base: position 19,655,104 of record NC_080089.1, on the reverse strand, counting down.
CTGATCATTGTCTGAGATGGTTAGTCCAACCCAATTCCAGCTGAAGTGAAGTATGAGGGAGACCATGGCCAGAGGTAGAGATGTGTCTTCAGGGGCCATTTGATATAGAAAAGGAAATTGTTCACCATCACTCAGAGAAGAATGGAAGGGTCCATAGGTAAGCTGAAAAAACTAGGAAACAGGGAACAGTGTGTGGTAGAATGCACTCCTAAGGACTTGTTAAACCCACTTTTCTGCCAAGAGTTCTAAATCACACCCTTGCCTGTTGCTCTTCCCTTATCTCTATTTCAAAAAGATAAATACAGAAGTCCCCTGAATAGTACCCATGGACTAAACAGTTTGAGATAAGTGTAGGCCAGTCTCCTCCTCACACTTTTCTTAGCCCCTGAGAGTGGCACCAATGGAGACAAGATTTCTTGCCAACCCATGACCACACAAAATCTCACCTGATAAGAATGGAGACTTTGCATGGCTGTTGCATCCATAGAAGATACTACCCAGCTTGGTCCTGAAAGCATAACTATACACGTGTTCCAGTTTTTACAGTGATAATTAGGAAACACACCAGTAGTACCTTTAATAAGTATACTATAATAATAATGAATGCAAGTACGTAATTGTGGCACAGTCTTACACCCACTTGGCAAAATTTCAAATAGTAAAGTCATATTTGGTAAAAGATCAGGGTTCCTGTTGACTTCATCCATAGAAAAAATTAAGGCCAATACAAACTGATAGTTTTCATTTCGTTTTCTGTAAAATGATACTGTGATTAATAGGACAAATACCTACAGAAAATCATGTGCAATGAATACAAAGAGTATTGAATGATATTCCCAACCACACCCAATGTTTGAAATGAATCTTTTGTGCTGTGATGTTCAGATGATATAAGAAGCTGGAAGCTTGAAAAAACTTTAGTATTTCATGAGAGTGCGTCTCCAATGAAAAAAGTTGTGCCATCGTCATCTTTCACAGAGAACCTTGTCCACCTCTGGTTTTTGAGTGCTTGCTCAAAAGGTAAAGATAAGGCCACAGGCTTTGACCAAAGAGTGAACCTGGTCATGATTTTATTTTTAAATGATTGAACAATAAAAACGCACATGATGTGTGAACCATAGAATCTACTGTATTTTCTGTGAAATTAACTGAATAGGCTAAGGCAGTCAAAATGTCTGATGAGAATAAAGTAGTATGGGCAATATTTGGCTCTTCTGCTTACAATTATTTATAATCAGTGGGTGATATACTTAACATATCCCATCCTATCCATCTTCACCTTTTTCTTTTTCTTATCTTTTTCAGTCATAAAATCTTTTTTAAGGTATATTTTTAAATGTATTCAAATACCAGAGTTGTATTTTGTAAAAATGTATGTCTGTATGCATCTGTGTGTATGGACAGTATTAATGCACATTTAGGTCATAAATAATGAATGGATTCCATGGTTTTGAATGATCCTTTGTTGTAGACTAGACTGGCCTTAAAGGTATGGGGCTATACCTGCTCCAGGTCCTGAGTGATGAAATTAAGGGCATGTACTTCTTCCCCAATATTGTTCACCTATTTTATGTTTACAACAGTATGCCATATATTCACTCTGGGCGTATCTGACCAACATAAATTTTCTTCCGGAAAATATCTTTCCAGATATCTTTCCAATTGTATAAGAAGCGGCAGTCCATTCCCGACCGCCCAGCTGCTGGCTAGCTTTACCTGAAATTATTACACAGAAACTGTATTCATTTAAGCATTGCCTGGCCCATTAGTTCTAACCTCTTATTGGCTAGTTCTTATGTGTTGATTCAACCCATTTCTAATAATCTGTATTGTCACTTGACTGTGGCTTAACTGCATGAGTCTAACCATCATCTTTCTGGGAGAGAAAAGGCATGGCGTCTTCCACACTGCCTTCTTCCCAGCATTCTGTTCTTTCACTCTACCCACCTAATTTTCTGCCCTATCAAAAGGCCAAGGCAGTCTTTTTATTTAACCAATGAAAGTAACACACAGACAGAAGACCCTCCTACTCCATCCAATTACAATAACAATGGCAGCCTACTGGGATTTGTATGTCCCAGTATTACATATTTGCAAAATAGAAGACCTTAGTTGTAAAGTGTATGTTAAATATTTATGGAATTTCATGTAATAACAATGGGTAAGTAGTCAGTTGGAAGAGAATAATACCAATCTGTGTTTCTGTATATGGGAAGAATAATTGCTGTTTCTTCCTAACTCATTGTATATAATCTAACCATTAAATATGAAACATACATTATAATTTTGAATAATTCATTCAAGTTAAATACACTTTGCCACTTAGAAATTGTACCACTGTGTTGTTTTATGTATGAAAATAGGTATTTATCTATATTTTTATGAAATAAAAAATTTAGAATATTCTTTATTACCACACAGAAAATATAACATTGAAAATTTCGGTAATTTCAACAGGAATCTGAGATTAGAACTTGGGAAACTCAAACACTAAATCCTTTAATCTAAGTATTAAGAAACATCTATGATTTGAGACAATAAAGTGACCTAGTGGATGAAAGTTCTGTGTTTGAAACCAGCTCTTAACAATTGATAAAATTAAAATATGTATATTTCAAAAGTTGGTAAAACGGGCAGAAATAATTAATAAAGTGACTTACAGAAAAACAAGAAAGGTCAATGTGATATGAGGGTAAGAGAATAAACAACTTAGACATGGAAAGAAAATATACATGCCTCTTAAATAACGGCAGAGGTGAACCTGGTAGGTACCTCCTCTATCCCTGTTATCAGGTAGTGCCAATTCTCAAATGGCACAACTGTCACTAAAGCGAGTGACAGCAGAAGTGAGCAGTCACCATTATTGGTGTCAGCTTCATTTTTCAAAGAATGCAAACCTATCATTTACGTTCTATACATTCTTTCTTTACACTAATGTTTCAGTGAAGAAATGGACTTTGAAATTAAAGGCCAGTGGTTGTGCATGTATATATGTGAACTATCAAGAACAGGAACTCATAGAAAGTTCAGAGTGGACTGATTTCCTACTTCCTGTCTTGATGCATCTTTAAAAGTTTTAGTGTGACCACATGCAGAGCATCTGAGAGAGTAACTGAAAATCTTTGTGAAAGCTCTCCACAGCTAGAAGTACCACAAATGTTAGTTGTCCTAGCATTGGACATAGGACACACACATTGATGGAATGTCCATGAGGAGACTTTATTGCCATTTACTTATACCCAATTAGGATGACATTAATTGAAATAGAATGGGAATTCTTTTGATGAGGCATCACCTGCTACTGTGCTGTGGAAACTGTGAAAAGGCAGGCTATATGTGATGGAAAAAGTATAGAGTCCTTCTTCACACAGCACCCAGTCTGGTAATTTGGAGGGTGTCTGGGAGAAAAATAGAACATTCTCTGGAAATTTAAACATAGAAAAATAACATGTAGTCTCTAAAAGAATGTGGTGTTTTTTATTTGGGTGCAGGTTGGGAGAAGAGGGCAGAATATACAAGGCATTGTTCAGATATTCATCCTCTTGGCCCCTCATGGAATATCTATGATGACATTTACATAGAAAATACAAAGGCACTTACTCTTCATGCAAACGGCCTTCCAAATACTCCACAGCATCTATTCTATTTATTGGGAAAATATAGAAGGTATAATATCTCAATATGTCGTCATAATTCTCTTCATTCTGCTGCATTCTCCAAAAACACCTGGGATGAATGAAACTGGACTCCTGAGGTAAAATGTTCAGGAACAAGAAGAACAAAACCAAAGTAAGCATGTTTGTCTGTTCTAAGCCTGGGCAGTTGAATTATGAACTTCCATGTAGATCAGCACATCCAGTCGGCACTTGGTTATCATCACCTGCTTTTATTTCTGGGTCATATGAGAAGCTACTTATGCATTCACGAATCTTTTCTTTTTGTGTGAGTGCAGTTGTTTCCTTATCCATTGAGAAAACTTTGGCACTCTCTTCCCTGAGGCTCTGCATCTGATTTCCAGAAAACATGTGATGAAATTTGGTTTATAAATAGATACAAGGACAGCTATGCCATCACTCATTTTTGTGAAAATTATGCCCCTGGGAAGATGCCAATTTGAGAAAATTTGTTCCCATGACTACATTATCAATTTGTTTATGTTAACAACTTTAGAAATGATGTCAGTGTATTTTGTTGGATGATCCACAGTGAGACATGCATCATTGGTTCAGTAGGATTCACAAAGTCGGAATTCATGGCTCTGTACTGGGAATTGTTTCACCGAGTCCACGTCAGGGAAAAACAGCTTCATGTTTAGAGCAATTGAGCACCACACAGCACACACAGTGGGGCCTATTCTACTCAAGAGACAGGTTCAAAATATCTAACCAAAGACTATGCTTCCATTGTCTTGAAATCCATTAATCAGGGCTAACCCAGACATTTTCTGAATCCTACTGCGCCAAAACCACCCAGCTCATCATAGAACCACAGTTCATTTCCATGTTGAATGCTGATTTTAAGTATTCAAAAGACTCAGAGAGAAAACCAGACCTCTGTGCCTCACTTCTAATACTACACAAGTCTTATCACTCCTCCTCCCAGCCAATCATTATTAATGAGAAGCCGAGTATTAGATTTCTAAACATGACCTTACTCTCTGGTCCTCTGTTCAAGCAGATCAATACTGTGTTTATACCCATTTCTTCTGGTTTATCTCTGATTTCTTACATTATTTTATTCGTTTTATAATCTAGTAGAGACTGTGAAGAAGTCTTGTTTAGTATATTTGAAGCAAAGAGAAACTGGGAAGTGATGCTGTGTTTATGTGTAAATTCTTTTACCATTTTCCTAGTATTCTATTTAGTTTGCACTTGAAACCTGTAGTGTCAGTGTGAGAGTGTTCTGCTGAGTGCATGCTGGAAAGCATCTTTTAGAGGAAATGTACTACAGAGAAAGTAAGACAAACCTAGGGCAAGTGTTTTGCTGTGGGTGATGACATGACTAATTTAGTATTTGAGATGAGGCAAACAGAACTAGTGTTCTCCTCAGATCTCTTTGTATATTTCAAAATAAACATGGGCTGGGCAGTAGTGGTGAACGCCTTTAATCTCAGTGCTTGGGAGGCAGAGGCAGGCAGATCTCTAGAGTTCGAGGCCAGCCTAGTCTACATGAACTAGTCCCATGACAGGCTCCAAAATTACAGAGAAACCCTGCCTTGAAAAACCAAAAATTAATAAATCAATCAATAAATAAAAATAAAATTAAATGTGTGAAAACTTTATGATCTGGGATGTCCAGCTTTGAGGCTGGTCACTCACTTGTAGAAAAAAAGTTTGTTGATCATATACACCCAATACGAATAAATGATATGTTGGTATAAATTTAAAACAGGTGAACAATATTGAGGAGATAGTACATGCCATTATTCTCAGTACTAAGGACCTTGAACAGATGTGTTCCTATGCTATTGACACGAGTCTAGTCTACAGGAAAGGATCATTCAAAACGATGGGATCCATTCCATATTAATGCCATAAATGAGCATCAAAATTCTCCAACTTTTATTAATTGCAGATAGACTTTAATGACTCCAAAAAATTCTATCATGGAACTTACACAGCTTATAAACACCTTCAGTAATGTGGCAGGATACAAGACTAGATAAAAAATATCAGTAGTCCTCCTATATACAATTAATAAATGATCCAGAAAGAAATCAGAGATACATCAGCATTTACCTTAGCCAAAAATGTAAAATATTTCAATGTAATTCTAACCAAACAAGTGAAAGAACTGTATGACAAGAACTTTAAGTCTTTGAAGAAAGAAATTGAAGGAGATATCAGAAAATGGAAAGATTACCCATGCTCTTGGATAGGTAAGATCAACGTAATAAAAATTGCCATCTTACCACAGATTTAAGGAAATCCCCATCATAAGCCCTACATAATTCTTCAAAACAATCCTGTACAAGAAAAGAACTTCCAGAGACATTGCTATCTCTGAAATCAAACTTGACATGGATTTAGTAATAAAAACAGCTTTTTGTTTTTTTGGATTTTGAAGACAGGGTTTTTCTGTAACATTGGAGCCTATCATAAAAATAGTTCTCGTAAACCAGGCTGGCCTCAAATTCATAGAGATCTGCCTGTCACTGTTTCCTGAGTTCTGGAACTAAAGGCCTGTGCCATCACCATCTGTCTGATAAAAACAGCTTTGTATTGACATAAAAACAAATGCAGGGAATAATGTCACTGAATCAAATTTCCTGTATTAGCCTGTACACCTATGAACACCTGATTTTTGATAAAGAAGCCAAACTTTTGCAATACAAAAGAAAAAGCTTCATCCACGAATAATGCTGGAATAACTGGATGCTGACATGTACAAACTGCAAATAGATTCATAACTATTGCCATTCACAAAACTCAAGTCCAAGTGGATCAAAGACCTCAACATAAATCCAGTTACACTGAACCTGATAGAAGAAAAACTGGGAGCATTGAATGCATTGGCACAAGAGACCACTTCCTAAATATAACATCACTAACACAGAAACTGACAGCAAAAAGTAAATACATGGGACCTCTTGAAACTGAAATTTTTCTCTAACTGAAAGGACATGGTAAATAAATAAAACAAAAGCCTACCAAATGGGAAAAGGTTTTCACCAATCCTAAATCTGAAGAGGGATGATCTCCAATATATATGAAGAACTCAAGAAATTAGATGCCGAAATATAAAATAATCCAATTAAAATGGGTCCAGATCTAAACAGAGAATGCTCAACAGAAGAATCTCAATCAGCCAAAAGACATTTAAGGAATCGGTCAACTTCCTTATATCACAGAAATCCAAATAAAAATGACTCTGAGATACCATCTTACACCTGTCAAAGTGGCTAATATCTAAAGTGCTAAGGATAGCTTATGTTAGAGAGGATGTGGAACAGGAAATGCTCACCACTGCTAGCAGTACTGCAAAATTGTATAGCTGCTTTGGAATTCAGTATGGTGGTTTCTCAGAAAATTGGCAACCAATCTAACAGAAGGCCCAGTGATACCACTGTTGGGTGAATTCCCAAAGGATACTCAATCATACCACAAGGATACTTGCTCAACAATGTTCATAGCTGTAACACTTCAATAGTCAGAATAAGGAAAAAGCTAGATTCACCTCAACTGAGGAAAGAATAAACAAATATGGTATATGTACAAAATGGGGTATTGGTCAGCTGAAAAAAAACAATGATATGAATTTACAGGCAAATATATGGTAGTAGAAAAAACTATCCTGACTGAGGTAACTCAGATTCAGAAAAATAAGTGGTATGTACTAATCGCAAGTGGATAGAAGTCCATTGTGTAAATGTACCACATTTTCCTTATCCATTATTAGTTCAAGGGCATTTAGGTTGTTTCCCGTTTCTAGCTCTGTAGTAGGAGCTGCGGGCCTCTTCCCATAGCCCGGCTCCCGCATGGTTAGCTTTATACCCAAAATAAAGACACACAAACTGTATTCTTTTAAACACTGCTTGGCCCATTAGCTCTAGCCCTTACTGGCTAATTCTCATATCCCGATCAACCCATCTCTAATAATCTGTGTAGCCTCAGTCTTACCAGGAAAGATTCAGCATGTCTGACCTGGCAGCTTGCTTCATTGCTTCTGCCTCTGAGAGGAGCTGCCCTGCATCTGCCTGGGAGAGGGGAGCATGGCGTCTGAGCTCTCTTCCTCTTCCTCCCAGCGTTCTGTTCTGTTTACTCCACCCACCTATGTTCTAACCTATGAGGACCAAGCAGTTTCTTTATTATTTAACCAACGACCTTCCTCCATCATAGCTCTGACAAATAATGCTTCGATGAACATATTTGAGCACATGTCCTTGTAGTACAATTGAGCATCCTCTGGATATATACTGAAAAGTAGTGTTTCTGGGTCTTGGGGAAGTTTGTTTCCTAATTATCTGAGAAATCACCATACTGGTTTCTAAAAGTGTTGTACAAGTTTTCATTCCCTCCGACAGTAGATGACGGTTTGCTTTACCCCACATCCTCTTCAGCATAAGTTGTCATCCGTGTTTTTGATCTTGGTCATTCTTACAGGTATAAGATGGAATCTCAGAGTTGTTTTGATTTGCATTTCACTCATGGTTAAGGATGTTGAGCATTTCCTTAAGTGTCTTCAACCATTTTAGATTCTGCTGTTGACAATGGCACTAGGTTTCGATCCTAATACATGAACTGGCTTTGTGGGAGCTTAGCCTGTTTTGATGCTCACCTTCCTGGGCCTGGATGGAAGTGGGAGGACCTTGGTCTTCCTGTAGGGCAGGGAATTTGGACTGCTCTTCAGTATCGAGAGGGAGGGGGAATGGACTGGGGGGAGGAGAAGAGGAGTGGGGATGGGGGAGGGGAGTGGGGGGAGGGGGCAATGTGTGGGAGGAGGGGAGGGAAATGGGAAACGGGGAGCAGTTGGAAATTTTAATTAAAAAAGAATAAAAAAAAAAAGAAAAAAAAAGATTCTGCTGTTGAGAGTTTTCTGTTTAGATCTCCCTCCTTCTGCTCCTCATTTGGACATTAGGAGCCCAGTCCAGTGTTCCAAAGTGGGTCTCTGTTTCTAGCTTCATCCATCGCCAGATGAAGATTCTATGGTGATATGCAAGATATTCATCAGTATGGCTACAGGATAGGGCCATTTCAGGCTCCCTATCTTCAGCTGCCCAAGGATCTAGCTGGGGACATCTCCATGGACACCTGGGGACACCTCTAGAGTCAAGTCTCTTGCTGACCCTAAAATGGCTCCTTTAATTAAGATATATACTTCCCTACTCCCATATCCACCCTGCCTCTATCCCAACTGTCCCATTTCCTCAAGCTCTCCCCATCCTCCCCTTCTCACTTTTTTCTCCCCATTTCCCATAACTCCCACCCCATCCCCACCCCCAAGTTTACAATTTTTCCTGGCAATCTTGTCTCCTTCCAATATCAGGAGGATGACTTTTTGTTTTTCTTTGGGATCACCTTCTTATTTAGCTTCTCTAGGATCTCATATTATAGGCTCAATGTCCTTTAGTTATGGCTAGAATCCACTTAAGAGTGAGTACATACCATATTCATATTTTTGTGTCTGGGTTACCTCACTCAGTATAGTGTTTTCTATTTCCATCCATTTGCATGCAAAATTCAAGATGTCATTGGTTTTTTTTTTTCCCACTGAGTAGTACTCTAATGCATACATATTCCATACTTTATTTATCCATTCTTCCATTGAGGGGCATCTAGGTTGTTTCCAGGTTCTGGCTATTACAAATAATGCTGCTATGAACATAGTTGAACAAATACTTTGGTAGTATGATAGGGCACCTCTTAGGTATATTCCCAAGAGTGGTATTGCTGGATCCTGGGGTAGGTTGATCCCAAATTTCCTGAAAAATCGCCACACTGATTTCCAAAGTGGTTGAACAAGTTTGCATTCCCACCAGCAATGGATGAGTGTTCCTCTTACTCCACATCCTCTCCAGCAAAGGGTATGATTGATGTTTTTAATCTAGCCATTTTGACAGGTGTAAGATGGTATCTCAAAGTTGTTTTGATTTGCATTTCCCTGATCACTAAGGAGGTTGAGCATGACCTTAAGTGTCTTTTGGCCATTTGAACTTTTTCAGTTGAGAGTTCTCTGTTCAGATCAGTGCCCCATTTTTCAACTGTGTTAATTAGCATTTTAAAGTCTAGTTTCTTGAGTTCTTTATATATTTTGGAGATCAGATCTTTGTCTGTTGTGGGGTTGGTGAAGATCTTCTCCCAGTCTGTAGGTTACCTTGTTGTCTTAGTGACAGTGTCCTTTGCTTTACAGAAGCTTCTCAGTTTCAGGATGTTCCATTTATTCAATGTTGCCCTTAATGTCTGTGCTGCTGGTGTTATACGTAGGAAGCAATCTCCTGTGCCCATATGTTGTAGAGTACTTCCCACTTTCTCTTCTATCAGGTTCAGTGTGTTCAGATTGATATTGATGTCTTTAATCCATTTAGAGTTGAGTTTTGTGCACGGTGATAGATATGGGTCTATTTTCATTCTTCTACAGGTTGACATCCAGTTATGCCAGTACCATTATTTGAAGATGCTTTCTTTTTCCATTGTATAGTTTTAGTATCCTTGTCATAAATCAGGTGTTTATAGGTATGTGGATTAATATCCAGGTCTTTGATTTAATTACATTCATCAAGCTCTCTGTTTTTGTGACAATACCAAGCTGTTTTCATTACTGTAGCTCTCTAATAGAGCTTGCTGTCAGGGTTGGTATTTCCTCCGGAAGTTACTTTGTTGTGCATGATTGTTTTGGCCATCCTGAGTTGTTTTTTTGTTTTTCCATATGAAGTTGATTATTGTTCTTTCAAGGTTTGTGAGAATAGTGTTGAGATTTTGATGGGGGTTGCATTGAATCTATAGATTGATTTTTGTAGGATTGCTGTTATTGTTATGTTGATCCTAGCTATCCAAGAACATGGGAGATCTGTTCATTTTATTGTATCTTCTTCAATTCTTTCAAAGTCTTAAAGTTCTGGTCAAATAGGTCTTTCAGTTCTCTGGTTAGTGCTACCCCAATATATTTTATTTTATTTGTGGTTACTATGAAAGGTGATATTTCTCTGATTTCTTTCTCGGCTTCTTTATCATTTGTATATAGAAGGAGGTTTACTGATAATTTTGGTTTCATCTGGTATCCTGCCACATTACTGAAGGTATTTATCAGCTTGAGGAGAGCCCTGGTAGAGATTTAGGGGTGACTTATACATACTATTATATCACTGCAAATAATGAAAGTTTGACTTCTTCCTTTAAAATTTTAATTGCCTTGATCTCCTTTTGTAGTCTTATTGTTATATCCAGAACAAAAAGAACTATGGTGAATAGATTTGGAGATACTTGAGAGCCTTGTGAATATGGATGCTTAAAAGAAATTACACAGTAACTCGGAACTGAAAATAATAGATATTTATTTACAGGCAGACTCACATATCAATATTTTCTGCTGAAACAGAAAACAGTAGCAGAATCCCACAGCTGGAAAAGAAAGCAGATGCACACTTTTCATCAGCATAAATAGCAAATTTACTGCAATATTAGTATAATATTGCCTCAGTTTCCCTCTTGGTCCTTCTGGCCCATCTTGTGCTATGTTTAACTTGAGTTATGGTTCCATTTCCAAGTAATTAAACATCTGCCTCTCAAAGAGGCCAATTTGGATGCCAAGATTCTGGAGCAATGATACTCAAATCAGCACCTGAGTCTATCAAACCAACAAATACATTGGCATTTATATGCACTCTTAGCCTTGGTCTTTGATTATTTATAGAAGTCTGCTAGAATATACCTTTCCTAATTCCTATTGTAATTTTTGACTTATCCTCCATGTTTATGTCATCATCTAAAACAGTATGGTCTTTTACAAAAGGTTCTGGATGTTTTACTTTTCCTGGTGAGACATGTCCTCCACAGTTACTGGGAATTACTGGGTCACATTGGGCTTGGGGGCCATGCATGAACCCTCAAAGAGTTTCCCAATGGTATCAGGTTGCCTTGTCTGTCTTTTGTTGATCTGCATTCATTGGTTCAATGTCAGCCTTTGCCACACCTTCTACATATACCTGAAGGCTGATTTTTTTCTATTCTTACCATTACTAGAGGAGACATTATTCCTAGATTTCCTTGTCTGCAATCCCTTCTCAGATGTCTTATTCTACCACAATTAAAACATTTGGCATTTTGATGTCTCCTCATTTCCTTGGAAATTGCTTCTCCCAGCCAAGATTCACTATTACAGTCAAATGTCTCAATGTTCATTGTATCAGATTACATTGATCAATAAGCATTCATCTAACCATGAAAGGTACAAGTATCTTTTTGCATTCTAAGCTGGCATTTTCAAAAGCCAGAGATTCAGTAAGTACTCATCTAGCATCTGGGATTGTTACTCCTATTTGTATAGCCTTAGTTAATCTTTGTAAAAAGTCAGTAAAGGGCTCTCTCTGACCCTGTGTAACCCTGGTATAGGATTCAATTCATTTTCCAGGCTACTTTTAATTTAAGGCTACTTTTTTGGCAGAGGGACAAGATTTGTTCATCATAAAGAGCTTGAACCTGTTTGTCAGCATAAGTGCTTCACCTAGAATTTGATCTTGGGAAGTCTCAAGGCCTTTTGTTTTCCCTGTTGTTCCAAAATGTTTTCCTCTTCCCTGAAATAACATTTAAACATCAACTAGGGCCCATCATCCAGTACTCTTGAAACTAACTCAATCCAGCTATGTGGTATTGCCTTGATGCTAAAAGCCCAAGTCTTTATCATCTCCCTAACAAATGTGGATTGCAGGCCAGGCAGTGGTGGTGCACACCTTAATCCTAGCAAACAGGAAGCAGAGGCAGGCAGATCTCTGTGAGTGCGAGGCTAGCCTACTCTATAATAGCTAGTTCCAGGACAGGCTCCAAAGCTACAGAGAAACCCTTTCTCAGAAAACCAAAAAAAAAAAAAAAAAATGTGTCTCTCAAGCCATGAGTTACAACTGTTTGCCTATTTTCTTTTAGGTCATTTATTCCTTTAGGTATCCACCTACCTTCTTTGAAACCTTTTTGGCTTTTAGAACTTGATGCTTTGTCAGAGTAGATTACAGGGTAGGAAGCTAAAACCCTGGTTGAGTCATCTCTGACAGCTATTGGCGATGCTGAATCCTATCCTTGTACCTTCTTTCCCTGTTCATCAGCTCCAATAATTTCCTCAATTATTTCAAATCTTTTTACTATTGTCTTTTGTAAAGCCTGAGTCTCCTGGCCTGTGCATATTTCTAGTGATTTCATTGTGGCACTTAGCCTCTGGTTCTCATTCTGCACATATGATTCCAAGGTCTAATGTTTATCCTTTAAAGATAATACTTCATCCTTGAACATTACTTGGATTGCATGCAGATTGCCATCTGGGAGAGATACTCTATCAGCTAACCTATCATAAATTTTTAAAACATTTTGATTCTCAAATTCAACAGTATGAATTCTTTCAGATAATTTCTCAGTACTCTTAGATATGGATTCAATTTTGTCTGTCAAATTAATGTTGTCAATTTTAATAGTATTAATTTTTTCAGGCAACTTCTGATTTTTGATGGTATTAATCCTGTCAACAAGTTGTACATTATTGGTCTGTAAAGACTGTATCACTCCTAAAAGTGCCACATTCTTTCTTAATGATAGAATATAAAGGAAAACGCTGAGTCTCAATAGACAATTAATTGAAGTATCACCATAACCATATAAGCCTTGCAGAATAAAATCTAGAGTTTTAGCAAAAAAGTTACTAAATGTTTCAATATTAATGTAGTCTGCCATATTGATGTATTAATTACCTGTTATGTGATCTGGTAAATTGTAACCTTTTTTTATATTAAATTTTTTTTTATTAAAAATTTCCGCCTCCTCCCCACCTCCCTTTTCCCTCCCCCCACTCCCCATGCACCACTCCCCTCCCCCTCCTCCAGTCCAACAAGAAGTCAGGGTTCCCTGCCCTGTGGGCAGTCCAAGGTTCTCCCCACTCCATTCAGGTCTAGGAAGGTGAGCATCCAAACCGACTAGGCTCCCACAAAGCCAGTACAGGCAGTAGGGTCAAAACTCAGTGCCATTGTTCTTGGATTCTCAGCAGCCCTCATTGTCCACCATATTCAGAGAGTCCGGTTTATCCCATGCATTTTCAGTCCCAGTCCAGCTGGCCTTGGTGAGCTCCCAATAGATTAGCCCCACCGTCTCAGTTGGTGGGTGCCCCCCTTGCAGTCTTGACTTCCTTGCTCATGTTCTCCCTCCTTGTGTTCCTCATTTGGACCTTGGGAGCTCAGTCCATTGCTCCAATGTGGGTGTCTGTCTCTATCTCCATCCATCGCCAGATGAAGGTTCTATAGTGATATGCAAGATATTCGTTAGTATGGCTATAGGATCAGGCCATTTCAGGCTCTCTCACCTCAGCTGCCAAAGGACCTAGTTGGGTACATATCTCTGGACCCCTGGGAACCCCTCTAGAGTCAAGGCTCTTGCCAACCCTAAAATGGCTCCCTTAATTAAGATATATACTTCCCTGCTCCCATATTCATCTTTCCATTATCCCAAACATCCCATTCCCCAAAGCTCTCCCTATACTCCCCTTCTTACTTTTATCTCCCCATCTCCCCTTTCCCCCATCCCACCCCACTACCCCAGTTCACAATTTTTGCCCAACAATCTTGTCTACTTCCAAAATCCAGGAGGATAACTATATGTTTTTCTTTGGGTTTACCTTCTTATTTAGCTTCTCTAGGATCACGAGTTATAGGCTCAATGTCCTATATTTATGGCTAAAAACCAATTATGAGTGAGTACATCCCATGTTTATCTTTTTGGGTCTGGGTTACCTCACTCAGGATAGTGTTTTCTATTCCCATCCATTTGCATGCAAAATTCAAGAAGTCATTGTTTTTTACCGCTGAGTAGTACTTTAATATGTATATATTCCACACTTTATTTATTCATTCTTCCATGGAAGGGCATCTAGGTTGTTCCCAGGTTCTGGCTATTCCAAATATGCTGCTATGAACATAGTTGAACAAATACTTTTGTAGTATGATAGGGCATTTCTTGGGTATATTCCCAAGAGTGGTATTGCTGGATCCTGGGGTGGGTTGATCCCAAATTTCCTGATAAACTGATATAGATATGAATAATTTGCATTGGTATGATTTTAAGGTCAATTTTGTTATATGTTTATATATTTCTGATCTTGATTAAGGTATTGTGATTATGTAGTTCATTTAAAAATGTAATGTAAAATAGGAAATATAGGTTGTTAATGGATAATCATCAATAATAGTCAAGCTTGTAGTCATATTAGTTAGATTTTCTAGTTATATAGAAATATATTTCAGTTAGATAGGCATTCTTCATATCTTTCAAAGGCTACAGAATATGGCATTTAACTGTTTTAATAATTTAGGGCTTTTCATGACAATGAGACACGTCTGCTCCTGGCAGCACCAATATACTTCAAGATGAAGATGGGCATCGAAGAGGCACCTTATGGAGTTTGATAGCCATTTGGGCAAGAAACTGCTCTTGCCTGGACTGATGCATAAACTGGACACAGAGAACCCTCAGAGAGAGGACTACTGAACTTGCCTAAAGGTGAGACGGTCTTTCGGGGTTCCTGACTCATGAAAGAGTCTGCGAGACATTCTGCAGGACACAGCAGAAAATGACTGAACTGTCTTTGGAATTTTCCTGCTTCATGGAAATGTCTACTGGATTCTATGGGCCTGTAGGCCAAAGATGGATGCCCCAACAGTACAGAGGAACTTTGAGTGACTGTGCAGGCAGCAAGATGTCTCTGTCATTTCTAGAGTTTTGGATTTCTTGTTTACTTAGGTAATATTATATCCTTCTGGAGTCTTTGATGGAATTGAAGAATGGTTAGTTATAGTTATCGTTTTCCTTAGTTATGATAAGAGATAAAATAGATATAAATATTGTAACTGTAATTCTTGCTTGATAACCATTTTGTTATATGTAATTTTACTATGTTAAAGTTAAAGCCTTTCTTTTTTGTTTAAACAAAAAAAGGGGAAATGATGGAGAAGTTACTTTCATTTAATAAAGAAACTGCCTTGGCCCATTTATAGGCCAGCCCTTAGGTGGGTGGAGTAAACAGACAGAATGCTGGGAGAAAGAAGCCGAGTGAGTGAGTTGCCATGATTCTCCCACTCCAGACAGACGCAGGTTAAGATCTTTCCTGGTAAGCCAGCTCGTGGTACTACACAGAATATTAGAAATGGGTTAGATCAATATGTAAGAGCTAGCCAATAAGAGGCCGGAACTAATGGGCCAGGCAGTGATTAAAAGAATACAGTTTCCGTGTAATTATTTCGGGGCATAAAGCTAGCCATGCGGGCGGTCGGGTGCCCGGAGACGCAGCCTCGCCGCTCCTATTACAACAATAAACTGACACACTACTTTCCATAGTGGTTTCACAAGTTTGCATTCCCACCAGCAATGGATGAGTGTACCCCTTACTCCACATCCTCTCCAACAAAGGCTATCGTTGGTGTTTTTGATTTTAGCCATTCTGACAGGTGTAAGATGGTATCTCAAAGTTGTTTTGATTTGCATTTCCTTGATCGTTGAAGAAGTTGAGCATGACCTTAAGTGTCTTTTGGCCATTTGAACTTCTTCTGTTGAGAATTCTCTGTTCAGTTCAGTGCCCCACTTTTTAATTGGGTAAATTAGCATTTTAAAGTCTAGTTTCTTGAGTTCTTTATATATTTTGGAGATCAGACATTTGTCTGTTGCAGGGTTGGTGAAGATCTTCTCCCAGTCAGTGGGTTGCCTTTTTGTCTTAGTAACAGTGTCCTTTGCTTTACAGAAGCTTCTCAGTTTCAGGAGGTCCCATTTATTCAATGTTGCCCTTAATGTCTGTGCTGCTGGGGTTATATGTAGGAAGTGGTCTCCTGTGACCATATGTTGTAGAGTACTTCCCACTTTCTCTTTTTATCAGGTTCAATGTGTTCCGACTGATATTGATGTCTTTAATCCTTTTGGACTTGAGTTTTGTACATGGTGATAGATTGGATCTATTTTCATTCTTCTACAGGTTGACAACCAGTTCTGCCAGCAAAATTTGTTGAAGATGCTCTCTTTCTTCCATTGTATACTTTTAGTTCCTTTATCAAAAATCAGGTGTTCATAGGTTTGTGGGTTAAAATTTGGGTCTTCTACTCAATTCCATTGATCGACCTCTCTGTTTTTATGCCAATACCAAGCTGTTTTCAATACTGAAGCTCTGTAATAGAGTTTGAAGTCAGAGATGGTAATGCCTCCAGACATTCCTTTATTGCATAAGATTGTTTTGGCTATTCTGTTTTTTTTTTCCATATAAAGTTGATTATTGTACTCTCAAGGTCTGTGAAGAATTTTGATGAGATTTTGATGGGGATTGCATTGAATCTATAGATTGCTTTTGGGAGAATTGCCATTTTTACTATGTAGATCCTCCCAATCCAAGAGCAAGTGAGATCCTTCCATTTTCTGGTATCTTCTTCAATTTCTTTCTTCAAAGACTTAAAGTTCTTTTCAAATAGTTCTTTCACTTCCTTGGTTAGAGTTACCCCAAGATATTTTATGCTGTTTCTGGCTATCACGAAAGGTGATGCTTCTCTGAATTCCCTCTCTGCATCCTTATCCTTAGTGTATAGGAGGGCAACTGATTTTTGGAGTTGATCTTGTATCCTGCCATATTACTAAAGGTGTTTATTAGCTATAGGAGTTCTTTGGTAGAGTTTTGGGGTCGCTTATGTATATTATCATATCATCTGCAAATAACGAAAGTTTCACTTCTTCCTTTCCAATTTGAATACCCTTGATCCCCATATCTTGTCTTATTGCTATTGCTAGAACTTCAAGCACTATATAGAAGAGGTATGGAGAGAGTGGACAGCCTTGGCGTGTTCTTGATTTTAGTGGGATGGCTTTGTGTTTTTCTCCATTTAATTTGATGATAGCTGTAGGCTTTCTGTAAATAGCTTTTTATTATATTTAGGTATGACCCTTGTATCCCTACTCTCTCCAAGACCTTTATTATAAAGGGATGTTGAATTTTGTCAAAAGCTTTTACAGCATCTAATGTAATGATCATATGATTTTTTCTTTCAGTTTATTTATGTGATGGATTACATTGATAGATATGTGTATGTTGAACCAGCCTCTCTGTGATGAAGCCTACTTGATCATAATGGATAATTTTTCTAATGTGTTCTTGGATTCGGTTTGCCAGTATTTTATTGAAAATTTTTGCGACGATGTTCATGAGTGAGATAGGCCTGTAATTCTCTTTCTTGGTTGGGTCTTCATGTGATTTTGGTATCGGGGTAACTGTAGCTTCATAAAAGGTATTTGGCAATTACTCTTCTGTTTCTATATTGTGAAATACATTAAGGAGAATAGGTATTAGCTCTTCTTGGAAGTTCTGGTAGAATTTTTCAATGAAACCATCTGGTCCTGGGATTATTTTGAAAGGGAGGTTTTTGATAAAAGTTTCTAATTCTTCACGACTAACAGGTCTATTTAGATTGTTCTCCTGGTCCTGGTTTAACTTTGGTATATGGTACTTACCTAAAAAAACTGAACATTTCGTTGCATTTTCCAGTTTTCTGGCATACAGGTTTTTGTAGTAAGTTCTAATGATTCTCTGAATTTCCTCTGTGTCTATGTTTATTTCCCCCTTTTCATTTCTGATCTTATTAATTTGCGTGTTCTCTCTCTGTCGTTTGATTAGTTTGGATAGGGGTTTGTTAATCTTGTTGATTTTCTCCAGAACCAACTTTTTGTTTCTTTGACTCTTTGGATTGTTTTCTGTGTTTCTATTTTGTTGATTTCTGCCCTCAGTTTGATTATTTCCAGTCTTCTACTCCTACTGTGTGAGTCTGCTTCTTTTTTTTCTAGAGCTTTCAGGTGTGCTGTTAAGTCTCCAATGTGTGCTTTCTCCGTTTTCTTTAAGTGGGCACTTAGTGCTATGAACTTTCCTCTTAGCACTGCTTTCATCATGTCCCATAGGTTTGAGTATGTTGTGTCTTTATTTTCATTGAATTCAAGGAAAACTTTAATTTCTTTCTTTATTTCTTCCTAGACCCAGGTGTGGTTCAGTAGTTGACTGTTCAGTTTCCTTGAGTTTGTCATCTTTCTCTGGCTAGCATTGTTGTTGAATTCTAACTTTAATCCATGGTGATCTGATAAGACACAGGCGGTCACTAATATTTTTTTGTAACTGTGTAAGTTTGCTTTGTTACCGAGTATGTGGTCAATTTTCGATATGTTCCATGAGCTGCAGAGAAGAAGCTATATTCTTTCCTATTTGTGTGGAATGTTCTATAAATGTCTGTTAAATTCATTTGCTTCATTACTTCCATTAATTCTCTTATTTCTCTATTAGGTTTCTGTCTGATTGACCTGTCCCTTTGTGAGAGAGGTGTGTTGAAGTCTCCTACTATTAGTGTGTGTGGTTTGATATCTGCCTTGAGTTCTAGTAATGTTTCTTTTACATAAGTGGGTGCTTTTATATTAGAGGCATAGATATTCAGAATTGAGACTTCATCCTGATGAATTCTTCCTGTTATGAGTATAAAATAACCATCTCTATCTCTTCTGATTGATTTTAGTCTGAAGTCAGATTTGTTAGAAATTGGTATGGCTACACCAGCTTGTTTCTTAAGTCCATGTGTTTGAAAAACCTTTTCCCAGCCCTTTACTCTGAGTAGATGTCTGTCTTTGTGGTTGAGGTGTGTTTCTTGTAAACAGCAGAATGTTGGATCCTATTTTCGTATTCAATCTCTTAGCCTGTGCCTTTTTATAGGTGAATTGAGTCCATTGATATTAAGTGATATTAATGACCAGTGGTTGTTGACTCCAGTTGTTATTATTTTTTTGATAGTAGAGTTTGTGTGTTTCCCTTCTTTGAGTTGTGCTGGTGAAGGGTCACTAGATGTTTGTATTATTGTAGGCAGTGTTGGCAATGTTGGATTCCTTGGCTTGTGATTTTCCTTTTAGTACTTTCTGTAAGGCTGGATTTGTAAGTACGTATTGTTTAAATTTGTTCTTATCCTGGAATATTTTGTTTTCTCCATTGATAGTGAATGAAAGCTTGGCTGGGTATAGTAGTCTTGGCTTGCATCCATGGTCTCTTAGTTTCTGCAGTACCTTTTCCAGGACCTTTTGGCTTTCAAGTTTTTCATAGAGAAGTCCAGTGTAAGTCTGATAGGTTTACCTTCATAAGTTACTTGACCTTTTTCCTTTACAGCTCTTAATATTCTTTCTTTAATCTGTATGTTTTGTGTTTTGATTATTATACGGCAAGGGGATGTTGTTTTGATCCAGTCTATTCGGTGTTCTGCATGCTTCTTTAATATTCATAGGAATATCTTTCTTCATGTTGGGAAAGTTTTCTTAGGTTTGGTCTTTTTATTGTGTCCCATATTTCCTGAATGTTTTTTTGATGAGAATTTGTTGGATTTGCTGTTTTCTTTGATTAATGCATTTATTTTCTCTGTGGTGTCTTCAGCGTCTGAGATTCTTTCTTCTATCTCTAGTATTCTATTAGTTATGGTTGTTTCTGTAGTCTCTGTTCGTTAATGTAGCTGGTTTTGGTTTGTGTTTTCTTCCTTGCCTCCATTTCAGTATTCAATTATTGAACTGTTTCCATTACCTGTTTGATTGTTTTTTCTTGGTTTCCCAGGGTATCTTTTATGTATTTATTTATTTCTTCAAACTTTTGTTATACCTCTCATTCATTTCTATAGGGCATTTTTTACATCCTATTTAATAGACTCTAATGCTTTTAAAATGTCAGTTTTTTCCCCTTCTTCTGGATTAGGGTGTTCAAGATCTTCTTTTGTAAGATCACTGGGTTCTGGTGTTTTCATGTTGTTTTTCAGATTAGTGGAAGAATTCTTGCCTTGGCGCCTGCCATCTCTTCCTTCAAAATCTATCCTATGGATCTTATGGAACAGGATCAGGTTCCCTTGCTGGCCAGGGACCTCGCTGACAAAAGGCCTACCTTGTTGCAGGCAGGCTATTGAATCAAAGCAATTCCCGCCCGCCCTGTTGCCCTTAGCACCCCATCCCAGTGCCCAAACAGGTTGAGCTGGCAGATCCCATGGCCCTGCAAGAAGGTAGGAAGAAGGGAGGAGGTTCCTGGGTGCAAACTGGGATGGGTTAGGGAGAGAGAGGCCCCAGCAGAGGGGAGCAGCTCCTGCTAAATGACTGGGGGGTGAAGGGCTTTTCTTTTCTTTATATTTAACAGAAAAAGGGAAATGGTTTAGGAAGTCCTTCTGTATTTGTGTTGATTTCATTGGTTGAATGAAGAAGCTGCCTCAGCCTTTTGATAGGGCAGCCCTTAGGTGGACAGAATAGACAGAACAGAATGCTGGGAGAAAGAAGGCAGTGTGGCAGATGCCATGCTTCTCTTGCCCAAGACAAACACTGGTTAGACTCATGCAGATAAGCACTATTATGTAATTTTTATTAAATCTGGAGAATACAGATTTAATAAAAATGGGTAAATCAAAATGTAAGAGGCTAGAGTGAATGGGCAAGGAAATATTTAAATAAATACAGTTCTACCAAAACTTTCAAGAAGAGCTAATACCTATACTCCTCAAAGTATTCCACATAATAGAAACAGAAGGCTCACTGTCAAACTCTTTTTAGGAAGCTACGGTTACCCTGATACCAAAACCGCACAAAGCCTCTACCGAGAAAGAAAATTACCAACCAATTTCACTCATGAACATGGATGCAAAAATTCTCAATAAAATTCTGGCAAACCGAAACCAAGAACACATCAAAAAAAATAATAATCCATTTTGATCAAGTGGCCTATATCCCAGAGATGCAGGGCTGGCTCAACATAGAAAAATATATCAATGTAATTCACCACATAAATAATCCGAAAGAAAAAAAAAATATGATCTTTTCGTTAGAAGCAGAAAAAGCTTGATGAAATTCAATATCCTTTCATGATAAAGTGTAACATGAATGGGGAGCCTGCTTGTTGGAATTTCTGTCCCACCTTGTACCCCACAGCTGGCAATCCCCAAAGGAAATCACACAGAGATCTCCATAAGTTATAAAACTGATTGGCCCATTAGCTCAGGCAACATATTAGCTTTAGTAGCTTATATTAATCCATTGTTCTTGTCTATGCTAGCCACATGGTTCAGTACCTTTCTCAGCAGAGTAGCTCATATCTTGCTTCTTCAGAGTCTGGACAGGAGTGGGAGGAATCAACTGCCTCCTTCCCAGAATTCTCTTCCTCTCATTGCATCATTTCTACTTCCTGTCTGGTTTTCCCACCGATACTTCCTGCCTGGCCAATCAGTGTTTATTTAAAACATGATCGACAGAATGCAGACAATTCTTCCACACCAATAAAGGTCTTGGAGAGACTAGGGATACAATGGTCATATCTAAATATAATTAAAGCAATATACAACAAGCCGACTTCTAACATCAAATTAAATGGAGAGAAACTCAAAGCTATTCCCCTAATATCAGGAACAAGACAAGGCTTTCCACCATTTCCATATCTCTTCAACATAGTTCTTGAAGTTTTTGCAATAACTATAAGATCACATAATGATATCAAGTAAATTCAAATCAGAAAGGAAGAAGTTAAACTTTCATTATTTGCAGATGATATGATACTGTACATAAGTGACCCCAAAAACTCTACCAGAGAACTCCTACAGCTGATTAATAAATTCAGTGAAGTGGCAGGATACAAGATTAACTCAAAACAATCAGTAGCCCTCCTATACACAAAGGATAAAGAAGTTGAGAGGGAAATCAGAAAAACATCCCCTTTCACAAAAGCAACAAATCACATAAAATATTTTGGGGTAACACTAACAAAGGATGTGAAAGACCTATTTGACAAGAACTTTATGTATTTGAAGAAAGAATTTCAAGAATAAGCCAGAAAATGGAAAGATCTCCCATGGTCCTGGATAGGAAGGATCAACATAGTAAAAATGGCAATCTTACCAAAGACAGTCTATAGATTCAATGCAGTCTCCATCAAAATCACAGCAAATTCTTAACAAACCTTGAAAGAATGATACTCAACTTCATATGGATAAACAAGAAACCCAAAATAGTCATAATAATTCTGTACAATAGAGGAACTTCTGGAAGCATTACCATCCCTGAAATCAAGCTCTATTACAGAGCTCCAGTAATGAAAACAGCTTGGTAATAACATAAAATCAGAGATGTTGACCAATGGAATTGAATTGAAGACCAGGATATTAATTCAAACACCTATGAACATGTGATTTTTTACAAAATAACAAAAAAGACACAATGAAAAAACAAAAGCATCTTCAACAAATGGTGTTGACATAATTGGATGTCAACATGTAGAAGAATGAAAATAGATCCATATCTATCACCATGCACAAAATTCAAGTCCAAATGAATTAAAGACCTCAATATAAATCTGACCACATTGAACCTGATAGAGGAGAAAGTGGGAAATAATCTTCAATAAATGGGCACAAGAGACCACTTCCTACATATAACCCCAGTAGCACGAACAATAAGAGCATCAATAAATAAATGGGACCTCCTGAATCTGAGAAGCTTCTGTAAAACAAAGGACACAATCAATAAGACAAAAAGGCAGCCTATTGAATGGGGAAAAAATCTTCACCAACCTCACATCAGACAAAGATCTGATCTCCAAAGTATATAAAGAACTTAAGAAATTAGATATTAAAATTCTAAAAATCCCAATTAAAAAGTGGTGTACTGA
Source organism: Chionomys nivalis (assembly GCF_950005125.1). Classification (NCBI taxonomy): domain Eukaryota; kingdom Metazoa; phylum Chordata; class Mammalia; order Rodentia; family Cricetidae; genus Chionomys; species Chionomys nivalis. The sequence goes on along the minus strand of NC_080089.1, from coordinate 19,631,746 downwards.
ACTAAACAGAAAATTCTCATCAGAAAAATTTCAAATGTCCAAAATATATTTAAAAAAATCTTCTTCATCCTTAGCTATCAGGGAAATGCAAATCAAAACAACCTTGAGATATAATCTTACACTTGTAAGAATGGCTAAGATCAAAAACACTAATGATACCTTATGCTGGAGAACAATCATCCATTGCTGTGGGAATGCAAATTCATGCAAGCACTTTGGAAATCAGTGTGGTGGTTACTCAGCAAACTGGAAATCAACCTACCTCAGGATCCAGCAATTCCACTCTTGGCAGTATATCCAAAAGATGCTCAATCATACTACAAAAGCATTTGTTCAACTATATTTATAGTAGCATTATTTGTAATAGCCAGAACCTGGAAACAACCCAGAAGTCACTCAACTGAAGAATGGATAAAGAAAGTGTAGCACAACTACACATTAGAGTTCTAATCAGTAGTAAAAATAATGACATCTTGAATTTTGCATGCAAATGGATGGAATTAGAAAGCATCATCCTGAGTGAGGTAACACAGACCCCCAAAAATTAATATGGTATGTACTGACTCAAAAGTGGATACTAGTCATAAACAAAGGTCAAGGAACCTATAGCACATGATCCAAGAGAAACTAAGTAAGAAGGTTAATGAAAGAAAAACATATATAGACCCACCTGGAAATTGGAATCAGACAAAAATTTGGGAGCAGAGGGTCAGGGAGTATGGGCAGAGGGGGATGGAGGAGAACTTGAGGGAATGGGATGGTCAAGATGGTGGAAGGACAGATATGAGAGCAAGGAAAGAGGTATCTTGATTGAGGGAGCCATTATGGAGTTAGCAAGAAACCTGCCTCTAGAAAAATGCCCAAGAACCCACAGGGATGACCCCAGCTGAGACCCTAAGCAATAGAGGAGAGGGTGTCTGAACTGACCTTACCCTGTATTCAGACTTATGATTATCTTAAATATCACCATAAAATCTTTGTCCAACAACAGATGGGGAATAGAGGCAATGACCCACATCGGAGCACTGAACTGAACACCCAAGATCCAGTTGAAGAGTGGAGGGAATGAGAGTATGAGCAAGGAATTCAAGACTATGAAGGGTCATCCATTGAGACAGTTTGCTTGAGCGAATGGTAGCTAATCAACTGCAACTGAACTGGGAGTGAATGAACATGGGAACAACCAAGTCTTTCAGAAAGGGGTTGACAGCTGGGACCAACTGAGGGGCCACTGATAAAGACACAGGGATGTGTCTCTATTTGCATATACTGGCTTCATGGCATCCTATTCTCTTTGGTTGTAAATCTTGGTCAACCAAAACGTAGTAGGGAAGTCCTTAGACTTTCCATGAAGCGGGGTGCATGGCACTCCTTTAGGATTGGAGGGGTGGGGAAAGGGTCTGTGGAGGGAGGAGGAGGGCCTGGGAGAAGAGGAGGGAGTGGGAATTTGGATTGGTATTTTTTAATTAATAAAAAAAGGAAGAAAAAGAAATAGACCCTGGAGAGGATCAGAGGTACCCACCCCTTTCTGAAACTATAGCTAAAGTGGGAGAGAAATATATTTTCAGTAGATACTCATTTGTAAGGTACAAATACTCTTATAAACAATCTAATAAAATTTAACAGGTTACAAAAATGACATAAAAGAAGGAAGATTGTTGGGAAGAAGAAAGGAATTAACAGGAGTAGATAAAGAGGGTTATGGGGGAGGAATACAATTGGAATACATTTTGTACATCCATAAAAATTTAATAATGAAACTCACTTTACCTATTCTTAACATATAATAAAACCATTAAAATAAAATTTGACATAGTATAGGTAGCTTCATCAAAAGAGAAGAGAAAACTAAATGAGAGTTTAAATAAAATCATTTATTAGTTAAGAATTCAATATAAAAATATTTAATAATTACATAACCCCACTGTGAGAAAACAAATAATCTACTTAAAATCAACAAAGGTTCTGATCAGAAAATTCTCTAATGAAGATAATCAAAGAGAAGATATACAGAACATATTTATCAGTATGACTAATTCAGTAATTATAAAAGTGCAATAGAATATCAGTATATGCTTTAAAATTATCAAATATAGCAGAAGACAAATAGTTATCAAATATAGAAATATTGAACGTTGTTGGCAACACAAATTAATAAAATAATTTTATAAAACAGCATATATGTTTTTCTCAAAAATGAGAAAAACTGCAAGATTTGGAAGTCTCATTTAAACATGACTATCTAATGAATATTAAATGAATACATCAATATTTTTGTATAATCTCATTATCTTGACAGAATTATTTTAACTATGTGTAGATTTATATGTTTAATATAAGATGCATAGATAAATGTGACATAGTTAAGACAACAATATACAGGTACTTGAATCAAATAATACATTTGATACAACGTGGAAGAACCACTGTGTCATCATGTCTTGTGAAATGAGAAACAGATAATATAATCAATATGATATCCTCTATTTTATATGTGTATCTTTTTTTTTTTTTTTTTTTTTTTTTTTGGTTTTTCGAGACAGGGTTTCTCTGTGGCTTTGGAGCCTGTCCTGGAACTAGCTCTTGTAGACCAGGCTGGTCTCGAACTCACAGAGATCCGCCTGTCTCTGCCTCCCGAGTGCTGGGATTAAAGGCGTGCACCACCACCGCCCGGCGTTATATGTGTATCTTAAGGAGTAGATCTCATGCAGATTAAAATGACTCTCATGGTATATGGGAAGAGTATTAGTTAAAAGGAACAGGTTTCAGTTTAACAGTAATAACTCTTCTACAGCACATGTATACTTAGCAATAATCAACCCTTTAAAAAGAGAAAAACTTGAAAGACATATAATCACCAAATATTATGATAACATAATGAATAGCTTCATGACACGGAAAAGTAGAACTGTATAATTGGTAAAACTTCTAGCAAAAGGTGAGTTGGCCTTTGAATAACAGTGAAGGGAGTACTGTAGTGACACAATCAGTCTTCTGTGATGGTGCAAATTTCTAAGGAGGACACTAACAAACTATACAAAAAAATTTTAAAAGAGAATCACAGGAATGAAGCTTCTTACAAAACATCTTTATGAAGATTCCCTGTTTAAACCCCAATCATCATTGCATAAAAGGGCACAATAAATATAAGATTCACTGTAAAGCTTAAATTACAGACTGTCACAACCTCAGATTATTTTCTGATCACACTAGCTCTGCAGAGTTAGATAGATTTCCAGTACTAGGTATAGTTTCCCTCCTGTTGGCCAGGTCTTAGGTCCAAAGAGTGAAGTCTATTACAAAGAAGCATGCACAACTTTTATACTCTTAAGGTCATCATGACATGCTGGTCATGAATGTGGTTAACAGAAGTCATAACTGGGTAGATTGCTTGCCAGCTATGTTGGTTGCTTGAATAACACACTTCACTACCATGATATTGGAGAAGAATCTACAAGTACTAATTTACTAAACCAGCAAAATCCCTACCAGCAATCTCTAGACATTTGTCCTTATACTGACCAATAAGTGAACTCTTCACCCCTAATCAAGGAAACTTCTCTCTGCAACCAACATACACTTTTACAGAAAGCCACAATCAATACAATTGCAGATGCAGAGTCCAGTCCCAATGAATGTAGCTATAAAAATTGTGGAAGAAGGAAAGGAAAGATTATGAGAGTCAAAGTATCAGGAACAATAAGAGTGTGTCTTCTTGAAATAGCAGACACTATACCCATGGAGTCTCATAAGCATGACTGTCCAAATATGAGCTGAACAAATATGACACCATAAATATGCTCAACTACACAAAGACTTCTGTAAATATAGACAACTAATAAAATCTGGACAGAGAAGAGGTGGTTTTCCCCAGGAAAGAGAACACCAGTGTCAAAGCCATTACCCCTGAATACATACATACATACATACATACATACATACATACATGTAACACAGAAGTAACATTATTTATCCTGAAATTATTATAATAAGGAATACATATGTATATACATATATGTATATGCCTGCAGTACTAATATTAGTTAATAAAGAGACCATGAATTTGAAGGATAAAGGGAGGTATATGGGAGATTTTGGAGGGAAAAATAAAATAAAGAATGTTATTAAGCTATAATCTCAAAAATAAAAAAATTTAAAAATGAAAAAACAATACAACAATGTTTTCAGAATGAAATCACATATGTTGAATGATAGTAAAAGAACTCATATGAGAATAGTGTTGATGTGAGCATTTTCATTTTTCCTTTAGGGAAAACAAGAATACTATCAAATTAAGGTAAAGAAAAATAACCCTCTAAAAATGATTTAGGATGAACTCATACGAATTCATGAGTCATAATTCACAACATTTTACATAAAAATCCCAAAAGCACAATTACAATCTTTAATTAGCATGCCTAGGGAATTAAAGTAATTTCTGTTAAAATTACAAATATGAAAATTTAAAAATAATTTCTAAATAGTGTAAATTAGGCATGTGGTGTATGATAGAAAAAGAGCACCCAGGATAGGTATGTTCATAAAATTTGTCTTAGAGTTCTCAGTATGGATGGACAAGAGGCAACTCTATTGACAAGTTCTCCAAGAGCATCCTTCACATCCTTGTTTCTCAGGCAATATATGAATGGGTTCAGCATGGGACTGATCACAGTATACATCAATGAGGCAATCATTCTTCTCTGAGAATGAGAAACAGAGGAGCTGAAGTAAACTGCAAGTCCTGACCCATAGAACAAGGAGACCACACAGAGGTGAGACCCACAGGTGGAAAAGGCTTTGTACTTACTCACAGTAGAGGACATCCTTAACAAGGATGAGATAATCTGTGAATAAGACATAAAGATTCCTATCATAGGAATCACACCTAATAGTGAAGTCAGCACATACATAAAGACATTAATGACATGAATATCAGAGTTGGCTACTTTGATAACTTGTGCCAGTTCACAGAAGAAATGTGGAATTTCAGTTCCTCTGGAGAAGTTTAATTCATTCGTCAATAGAATAAGAATCAGGGAGACCCAGAACATGATGATCCAAAGTATCAGGACCAGAAGGGTACATACACAAGGACTCATGATAACAGTGTAGTGGAGGGGATGACAGATAGCTACAAAGCGATCATAGGCCATTAAAGTAAGTAAAAAATTATCCATTCCAACTAAAATAGTAAAAAAATATACCTGTGTAAGGCATTCTCTGTAAGAGATGCCTTTTCTCTGTGAATGCATGTTCACTAGCATCTTTGGTATTGTAGTTGAGACGAAACAGATGTCAATAAAAGACAAGTTGGAGAGGAAGAAGTACATGGGAGTGTGGAGGTGGGAGCTAGAAGTGACAGCCAGGATGATGAGGAGGTTCCCAAGCACTGTGACCAGGTATATGGACAGGAACAGTCCAAGGAGAATGGGCTGCAGTTCAGGATTATCTGAGAGGCCCACAATGAGAAATTCTGGCATCAGTGTGTCGTTCTCTGTTTCCATTTAACTTTTGTTTCTGTTAGAGATGAGATAAGGAGAGTTTTCGACTAATAGCTACTGACAAGTCACAAAATAACCTGGGGGAGCATATCATTCATAATGACAACAACTCTCATTTACTTAATCAAGTGATTTTTTGTAACCATTTGTAAATATATGTAATCATTCTTTTTTTATTTACTCAAATATCTCTCTTCTTCAACTTCTAAAACTGCCATTACTGAAATTTTCTATATAAATTGTTGAACCCTACAAACACTTGACGTTTTCTTGGTATTTTACCTTTATAATTGCAGTAATTTATTTCTTTTAATAGAACAAGTATTTACCTCTATAATCTTCATGACTTCGTCGTTCTGAGCCCATGATTGTTTTCTAACCTCATGATGGTTGCTATTATTATGCTTGTTGTTTAAAAATGTCTTGTGAGCAGTATATTTTGAAAATGTCAGTTGTCAGTTTTATATTATTATTACTAATATAAATCTGCTCTATTATGATAATAATTTTGGGTGCATAACAAAATTTCAAAAGTAAATATTGAACAATGATTTAGAAGTTAAAATTTTTGTCATATTTCTTTAACATAATTTTGATTCATCCACTGACATCTATGTAGTCTTGAGAAATTATGTGACTTCTTAAATTTCTCATGCATAACTATCATTGAGAATACCCAAAAGGTATTCTCTGGAGAGGCAGGAATTGATGATTTGTTTATGATATAAATACAACAGGGGTGTTTCCTCTTTGAAAATAATGAACTACTATGAATTAGTGAGGTTTCCCACAACTCCTTCTTTTGAACACTTGCTTCCAAGTGAATGTCTGTGGAAAAAGAAAAGAGCAGTGGTCTCTAGAGATGAGAAAAGGAAACAAGAAAGCACACTATCACTAGAATAAGCAGGGGGAGTGCATTCTCATATGTTCTTACTTGTCCATAAGGAGGAATAGGAATATGTTATTGTAAAATCAGGAGCACTAAAGGTCAAAAATTAAATTGGTTAATCTGATTACAGATATTGAAAGATAATATAAGCCAATTCATAAAAGAAAAGTAAAAGACAGTTTTTTTTAACTTATATAAGTTACTAAATTTTCCATGAAAGAAAGTGTTAGCATTATGAATGCCTAGGAATGTTATTTGACTTTGGAAAAAATACCTGAAAAGTAATAAAATAGTTTATCCTGTGAGAGTGAAAGAGTGGATTATAATATCTTCCCTGAAATAGAAACATTTGGGAAAAGACCAAAAGGCCAAAAAGAAATGGAGAGAAGTATTCAAGCTCAAGAGACTAGTATATAATTTCTCTATGAGGTGGCAGTCTGGCATTTGGCTTGTGAAATAAGAAGCAGGAGATGAGGGCCTCAAGGACAAGGTATGAGGTTCACATATTGTCTTCTGTGTTTTCTTTGTCACTGTAACATTGACTGATTCAATTATTTGTTAGTCTGAAATCCTGACAGTTCTGTTCCATAATTTGTATTTTGAAGGAATTAGATTTTGATTATTAAACTTTAGGAGCTTGTGGGAGCCCACAGTGACTCCATTCCAGCCTGAATGGAGGTCAGAGTTCAAGTTTGTTCTTTCTTCTCAAGGCCAAATAACAGGGTGTTTGATCAAAGGAGTAGTTGCTGGATATTCTGAGTATTAAGGAGGTTGTTATGCTTGCTTGCTCTTAGAACCATGATAAGGAAACATTTTGCCACCCCCTTTTGCTTTGGGTATAAGAGGGCTATAAGAAATAAATTCAGGACTGCTGCAGTATTCACCGGGAGCCCTCCCTCTATCTTCAGTTCTTTGTCTCTTTCTTAATCATTACATCCTTATTCAGGTTCTTTTTGATGAGTCAGCTGATCCCAACAGAACTTGAATAAATATAAATATTTGAAGTAAAATAAACATTGAGTAATACATAAAAAAGGGGAATCTTCCAATATTTTCTATACCTAAATGGAAGTATAGTGAATTTAAACTAAAGTACATTAACATTTTTTAAAGAGATGAACAGGAAATCATAATCTTAACATTGGATCTTGAATAGTTTCAGAGTATGAAACTGGGAAAGGAAGTCTTACCAGATTCTCCTTGGGCAGAAAAGGAGAGGGTGCCTGAACTGGCCTTATCCCATAGCCACACGGATGAATATCTTGCATATCACCATAGAACCTTCATCTGGCAATGGATGGAGATAGAGACAGAGAATCACGTTGGAGCACTGGACTGAGCTGCCAAGGTCCAGATGAAGAGCAGAAGGAGGAAGAACATGAGCAAGGAAGTCACGACTGTGAAGAGTGCATCCACCCAATGAGATAGTGCAACTGATCTAATGCGAGCTCACCAAGGCCAGCTGGACTGGGACTGAACGAGGATGTGATCAGACTGGACTCTCTGAATGTGGCTGAAAATGAGGGCTGATTGAGAATCCAATGATAATGGCACTGGGTTTTGATTCTACTGCATATACTGGCCTTTTGGGAACTTAGTTTGTTTGGATACACACCTTCCTAGATCTGCATGGAGGGGGGAAGGCCTTGGACTTCCCACAGGGCATGGCACCCTGACTTCTCTTAGGAATAAGAGAGAGGAGGGGAGGGGTGAGAGTGGGAGGAAAATGGGAGGAGGGGAGGAAATGGAAATTTTTAATAAATAAATTAAAAAAATAAAAAAACCAAATCACATAAAGAAATGGAGAATATATAGATACTATTTAGAAAGTGACACTGGAAAAATAACCAATATTGCTAAGACTGAAACAGATTAATATCTGTAAAAGGGACTCATTGAAAACTGAAGTGTCTTTGAAGTACAGGCTCTTTATAATAACAGACTAGATAAGCACTTTTCAGTTTGCATTCTTCTAAGGATCTAGCCTCCTCTCTGCATTCCATGCCTACCCCACAAGCCTTGATTGGTGCACACCAGCTCTTCCAGTGGTCATTACTGCACCTGTTTCTTCTCAACCATCTGCTTACAGAAAGATCAGCTGAGTTTTCACAGTACAGAGGTCAGAGATAGAGAGCTAAGAAGAAGGGGCATTATGAAACTTTCATATGTCCCAGGGTTTGGATTCTCAAAGTTCCTCATTAGTTAAATTATCTGTTGTCTTTACACTCCCCAAACTATTGAGTTCTCTTGGGGTACAAAGGAAGGTTGAAAATTGCTAGTGAGTTTTGTGTGTGTGTAGTTAATCACAAAAGGAGACTGATTTTTTTTCTGCAAGAAAGAGCTCTTTATTTAGGTTTAATTAAAAATCATACTTTTTTTTTTTTTTTTTTTTTTTTTTTGGTTTTTCGAGACAGGGTTTCTCTGTGGCTTTGGAGCCTGTCCTGGAACTAGCTCTGTAGACCAGGCTGGTCTCGAACTCACAGAGATCCACCTGCCTCTGCCTCCCGAGTGCTGGGATTAAAGGCGTGCGCCACCACCGCCCGGCTTAAAAATCATACTTTAACCCAAAGAAAATGTCAGTTCTACAAAAATCAATCCATGACAAACATTAGCAAGTCTTTTCTAACAATATTCCCAAAATTGTCAAATATTATATTATTCTATTACAAAGAAAAATGGCACTATTTGTATTAAAATATTCTATGTTTTGTTTTTCAATCTTATTATTTAACTTGATAGATAATATCTTACTTATATTGTCCATTAAGTATGATGTATGGGAACAATTTACTGAGAATTAAATAAATTAAACTGAGAATTAACATATACTTAAAATTATTACTTTATATGAGAATATTTCATATGAGCCATATTTTAGGAATATATCATCATTTACTCTGGTGTTCAAACTATTTTGTATTCCTCTCACTTAAGTATCATTTTTTAATCTTTGACATGGGTTCATCTAATATGATGCTCAAACTTTCCAGACTACTGATAATTCCATCATCTACTTTTCTAGGGCAAATTGGACTAATTTCAAATATCAGTAAGATCATGTGGGATTTTTCTTACTGTGTTTGGTTTATTTCAACACACACACACAAGCATACGCACACACACCAACACATACACACACATACACTTCTCTGGTATATTATTTTTTTTTGGCTTGTACCAAATAGATCATTAGATAGTATGGTAATTTGGTATTTATTTGTTGTTTTCCTTTTTTATTTACAATTCCAAATATAGTGGTTAGTCTAGGAATGGTAGCACATGCCTTTAATCCCAGCACTCAGGAGGCAGAGGCAGGTGGATCTCTGAGTTCCAGGCCAGCCTGGTTTACAGAGTGTGTGGTCCAGGACAATCAGGGCTACACAGAGAAACCCTGTCTCTAAAAACAAACAAACACACAAACAAATGAGAACAGTGTTCAAGGAATCCCTTTTCTCCATGGATTTCTAAATTTTTTTTGATATTATGATTATTGATAGATTTCAATGTTACATATTGATAATCTTCACTTTTATATTTTTATGCTAGCCTTTAGCTCAAGTTCCCAAATGAAGCTGCACCAACATTAAAAGTTTTACAAGAATGATTAGCATATAAATGATTGTGAAGAGTAGGCCTTTTGTAATCCCCAAATCAAATTATGTTGGGCTGTCTTTGCTTCCTAAATAGAATTTACAACCCACCACTGGGTGTAATCTAACATGCATGTGCTTATCAGAGTAATCCTTTTCAAATGAACAAATAGATCCTTAGCTTCTATTAAAAGTTCAAAATAATTTTTGGCAATATCAGAGGCCTAAGACAGAGTCACCTTTTTGCTGTAACCACCTACATTATAATTTTACCAGTATATTTGAAAGCATCTTGATTTATTTTTTATGAGTAGATTTGCTTCTGTACTATAAGACGTTTATGAAACTGTTAAAATATTAAATGGTATTTGAGGTATTATAAACCTGTGTTACTAATCCATGGTTTTTCATAGTTGAATCAAAAATAAACTTTCTCTTATAACCTTTGAGGTGAAAGAAGTGTTTTCTGTATTAACACACAAATCTTGCTTTGCTTATGTGTACACCCTATCCTATTGTATCCATATCCATCACTCTGACCTGTAAGTCTGACTTCCATAGTTCTTTCTGCTCTGTATTCATATAATCCCCCTTTCTCATCTTCTACTTATAGAAGTAGCACACAATACCTTTTATTCTATGCTTAACTCATTTGATTTGACAAGCTGTCCTGCTGTTCCATCTAATCTTTTGCCATCAACTGATGTGAAGTTATAATTTTCATGGTAGTTAATCTTCAACACTTCAAAGACCTACAGAATATGGCATTTAAACTATGTAAGAACTGAGACTTTTTTCAATGGTGTGGCATGTCTGTTTTTGGAAGCATAAATTACTTCAAAAGGAAGATTGGCATTGAGGAGTTCCCTTATGGAGTTTGTTAGCCATTTGGGCACAAAACTGCTGTTGCCTGGACTTCTTGATGGTATGCTGTCTAAACTGAATTTGTAGGATCCACAGAAATGACTTCCAAACTTGACTAAAAATTAAATTGTCCTTCAGGGTTCTCGCTTCATAGAAGAAACTGCACGACATTCTGCAGGACAAAGAAAAAAGCAACTGATGATCTTTGCTATTATAAAACAGGTCAGATCTTCAAATTTCCTGCTTCATGGAAAAGTCTGAAAGATACTATGGGATTGTAGGCTGAAGATGGATGCCCTATCATTACAAAAGAACTTTGGGTTCACCAAGATGTCTCTGTAAGTTCAAGAACTTTGGAAGTTGCTTACAATACACTTCCTGTTTACTTTGGTAATATTATGGAAAACTCTACAGCCTGAGAACCCTGTTCACTTCATCTTGATTTAACTTTGGTATATGGTACTTATCTAAAAAAAAATGTTCATTTCTTTTACATTTTCCAATTTTGTGGCATACAGGCTTTTGTAGTAAGATCTAATGATTCTCTGAATGTCCTCTGTGTCTGTGGTTATGTCCCCCTTTTCATTTCTGACCTTATTTATTTGCATGTTCTCTCTCTGTCGTTTGATTATGTTTGGATAGGGGTTTGTTGATCTTGTTGATTTTCTCCAAGAACCAGCTTTTGGTTTCATTGATTCTTTGGATTGTTTTCTCTGTTTCTATTTTGTTGATTTCAGCCCTCAGTTTGATTATTTCCAGTCTTCTACTCCTCATGGGTGAGTCTGCTTTTTTTTTTTCTAGAGCTTTCAGGTGTGCTGTTAAGTCTCCAATGTGTGCTTTCTCCATTTTCTTTAAGTGGGCACTTAGTGCTATGAACTTTCCTCTGAGCACTGCTTTCATCATGTCCCATAGGTTTGAGTATGTTGTCTCTTTATTTTCATTGAATTCAAGGAAGACTTTAATTTCTTTCTTTATTTCTTCCTAGACCCAGGTGTGGTTCAGTAGTTGACTGTTCAGTTTCCATGAGTTTGTAGGCTTTCTGTGGCTAGCATTGTTGTTGAATTCTATCTTTAATCCATGGTGATCTGATAGTACACAGGTCATTACTAATATTTTTTTTTATCTGTGGAAATTTGCTTTGTTACTGAGTATGTGGTTAATTTTCGACAAGGTTCCATGAGCTGCAGAGAAGAATGTATATTCTTTCCTATTTGGGTGGAATGTTCTATAGATGTTTGTTAAGTCCATTTGATTCATTACCTCCATTAATTCTCTTATTTCTCTGTTAGGTTTCTGTCTGGTTGACCTGTCCCTTTGTGAGAGAGGTGTGTTGAAGTCTCCTACTATTAGTTTGTGTGGTTTGATGTTTGCCTTGAGTTCTAGTAATGTTTCTTTTACATAAGTGGGTGCTTTTATATTAGGGGCATAGATATTCAGGACTGAGGCTTCATCCTGATGAATTGTTCCTGTTATGAGTATAAAACATCCATCTCCATCTCTTCTGATTGATTTTAGTTTGAAGTCAACTTTGTTAGAAATTAGTATGGCCACACCCACTTGTTTCCTAGGTCCATTTGCTTGAAAAACCTTTTCCCAACACTTTACTCTGAGTAGATGTCTGTCTTTGTGGTTGAGGTGTGTTTCTTGTAAACAGCAGTTTGTTGGATCCTGTTTTCGTATCCAATGTCTTAGCCTGTACCTTTTTATTGGTGAATTCAGTCCATTGATATTAAGTGATATTAATGACCAGTGGTTATAATAATAATAAAAAATTATTATTAATTTTTTTCCGTAGTAGAGTATGTGTGTTTCCCTTCTTTGAGTTGTGCTGGTGAAGGGTCGCTAGATGCCTGAGTTATTGTAGGCAGTATTGGCAATGTTGGATTCCTTGGGTTGTGATTTTCCTTCTATTACTTTCTCTAAGGCTGGATTTGTAAGTACATATTGTTTAAATTTGTACTTATCCTGGAATATTTTGTTTTCTCCATTGATAGTGAATGAAAGCTTGGCTGGGTATAGTAGTCTGGGCTTGCATCCATGGTCTCTTAGTTTCTGTAGTACCTCTATCCAGGACCTTCTGGCTTTCATGGATTCCATAGAAAAGTCCGGTGTAAGTCTGATACGTTTACTTTTATAAGTAACTTGACCTTTTTCCTTTGCAGCTCTTAATATTCTTTCTTTAATCTGTATGTTTTGTGTTTTGACTATTATATGGCAAGGGGATTTTTTTTTTTTGTTTTTTGATCCAGTCTGTTCAGTGTTCTGTATGCTTCTTGAACCTTCATAGGAATATCTTTTTTTAGGTTGGGAAAGTTTTCTTCCATAATTTTGATAAATATATTTTCTGTGCCTTTGAGCTGTAATTCTTCTCCTTCTTCTACCCTTATTATTCTTAGGTTTGGTCTTTTTATTGTGTCCCATATTTCCTTAATGTTTTGTGATGAGAATTTGTTGGATTTGCTGTTTTCTTTGATTAGTGTATTTATTTTCTCTATGGTGTCTTCAGCATCTGAGATTCTTTCTTCTATCTCTTGTATTCTATTGGTTATGCTTGTTTCTGTGGACTCTGTTCATTTACCTAGATTTTCTATATCCAGCCGCCCCTTGGTTTGTGTTTTCTTCCTTGCCTCCATTTCAGTTTTCAGTTCTTGAACTGTTTCCGTTACCTATTTGATTGTTTTTTCTTGGTTTTCCAGGGTATCATTTACGAATTTACTCATTTCTTCAAACTTTTTGTTATACCTCTCATCCATTTCTATAAGGGAGTTTTTCACATCCTGTTTAAAGGACTCTATCGCTTTCATAATGCCATTTTTTCCACTTCTTATGAATTAGGTTGTTTAAGTCCTTCTGTTGTAAGATCGCTGGGTTCTGGTGTTTTCATGTTGTTTTTCAGATTGATGGAGGAATTCTTGCCTTGGCACCTGCCCATCTCTTCCTTCAAATGCTATCCGATGGACCTTCTGGTACAGGATCAGGTTCCCTTGCTGGCCAGGGACCTCGCTGACAAAAGGCCTACCTTGCTGCTGTCAGGCTATTGAAACAAAGGAACTCCTGCCCACTGAACTGCACTCACCACCCTGTCCCAGTGCACAAACATGCTGAGCTGGGGGGATCTTATGGCCCTGAGGAAGGGAGGAAGAATGGAGGGGGTTCCTCGGTGCAAGCTGGGATTGGTTAAGAAGAGAGAGACCGTAGCAGAGGGGATCAACCCCTGCAGAATGACCAGGGAGTTAAGGGGGTCGGGGAATGTCTGTGCTCCATTTCAGAGCTTCTGCCGCTGGTCAATAACACACTCACCCCTCTGATGGATATTCCGGAACCTCAATCTCTCTTTCTTATGCTCATATTCTACATGGCTTCCAGATGGATGCTTAAAAGCCAGGAAAAATAATTGTCACTATATTCAACATTTAACATTTGCTTGCTGGGTGCTTGTCTCTTATTAACCATTACATAAGAGCAAATTGAAGCTGTATTAAAATTTAACCACAGAAAGACATTACTAAAAAGAGAATTACAGACCAACCTCACTGATAAACATTGATGCAAAAATACTCAATAAAATACTGCCAAAACAAATCAAAGAACATATCAGAAAAATCATCTACTATTATCAAGTAGGCTTCAACCCAGAGATGCAGGGATGGCTCATCATATAAAAATCTGTCAGTGTAATCCACCATATAAAAATGGAAAGAAAAAAAAACATATGATCATCTCATTTGATACAGAAAAACCTTTGACAAAATCCAATATTCCTTCATGATAAAGGTTTTAGAGAAAGCAGGGATATAAGACACATATCTAAACATAATAAAGGCAATATATAACAAGCCAACAGCCAACATCAAAACAAATGGAGAGAAACTCAAAGTGATTCTACTGAAATCACAAACCAGACAAGGGTGTCTACTCTCTATATAACTATTCTCAATATATTATTCGAAGTTCTAGCTAGTGCAACAATAAGAAACAAAAGAAAATAAAGAGGATACAAAGTAGAAAGAAAGAAGTCAGACTTTTGCTCTTTGCATTTTATATGCTAGTATATTTAAGTATCCCTAAAAATTCTACCTGAGGAGTTCTAAAGCTGATAAACACCTATAGTAATGTGTCAGGATACAAGACCAATTTAAAAAAGTAGCCATCCTATGGACAGTTGGTAAACATGCTGAGAAAGAAATCAAAGAATCATCATCATTCTCAATAACAACAAGCAACATGAAATAGCTCGGTATAACTCTAAACAAATACGTGAAAGATCTGTTTGACAAAATTTTAATTCTTTGAAAAAAAATTGAAGAAGATATCAAAAAATGGAAAGATCTCCCATACTCTTGAATAGCTAGGATCAACATAGTTAAATGGCCATCTTACCAAAAGATTGCAATCTTTTGGTAAGATCCAGAATCAATGCAATGCCCATCAAAATCCCAGGACAGTTCTTCATACTTCTTTAAAGAATAATACTCAACTTCATATGGAAAAAAACCCAGAAGAGCCAAAACAGTCCTGTTCAATAAAGGAACTTGTAGGAGCACCACCATCCCCCCCTTCAAACTCTACTGAAGAGCTATAATAATAAAAACAGCTTTCTATTGGCAGAAAAACAGACAGGTGGACCAACAGAATCAAATTGAAGACCCTGATATTAATTTCTACACCTATGAACGTATATTTTTAACAAAAGATCTAAAATTATACAATGGAAAAAAGAAAGCATTGTAAACAGTGACTGTATGTTCATTTCCCTGTCAACCAGACCTAAATAATCACACAGAAACTATATTAATTACAATACTGGTCAATGGTTCAGGCATATTTCTAGCTAGCTCTTACATCTTAACTCAACCCTTTCACTTAATCAATATATCATCACGAGGTTGTGGTCTACTAGTAAGGTTCTGGTGCCTGTCTACTTCAGCAGTTACATGGCATCTCATTGACTCTGTTTACTTTCTCTCTATATCTTTGTTTGGATTTTTCCATCTGACTTTAGTTGGCTAAACTATTGGCCTGAAACATTGTCTTCAGCATCATCAAAGACCCCAGAATATCATCAAAGTAAACAGGAAGTGCATTGTAAGCAACTTCCAAAACTCTAGAATTGACAAATATATCTCACTGCCTGTATAGTCACCCAAAGTTCTTCTGCAACTTTGGGGCATTAATCTTTAGCCCAAAGGGCCATAGTATCTGGCAGACTTTTCCATGAAGTAGGGAATTTGAAAGACCTTTTCTCCTATATTGACAGTTTGTTGGTCCCTTTTTTTGTGTGTACTATAGAATGTCTAGCAGTTTCTTTGTGAAGGAGGAACCCTAAATGATCATCCTGTTTTGGGAAAGTTCAGCATTCACTTTTTTGTGGGTTCTGCATGTCCAGTTCATACAAGCATGCCATTAAGAAATCCAACCAAGAGTAGTCTCTTGCCCAGATGGCTAGCCTTGTCACATTGAAAGAAAATTCCATAAAAAGTTTCTTCAATGTCAATCAAACTCTCTAAATAATTGGTGTTGCCAAAAGCAGATTTTTCACTGTTTTAGAAATTGACTTTGACAATTAATCATTTATACTCAACCCTTTTGAAATGAAAATAAACATTTGTAAACAACCCTTTTGAAAATTTGGGCATAGTTTTCATCAAATTGCTTCTTGTTTGTGGGGCAAATTCAGGGGTTGAAGAACATTCAGGGTTTCTGAAGCAAGGTTCAAAGAACCTTAGATGCCTTCCCTGGCCTGTGGCCAGGACATAAGGTCACTAGACAGATCACATGCCTCACAAACAGGCTCTGGGCATCAATTTCACAGCCAAGTGTGCACACACTCAGGGCTGGGAACTTGGTGCTTCAACAAATGGTACTGGCATAAGTGGATGTTGACATGGAGAAGAATGCAAATATACCCATATCTATCCCCATGCACAAAACTCAAGTCTAAATGGTTCAAATACCTCAACATAAATTCAGCAACACTGAACCTCACTGAAGAGAAAGTGGGAAGTAGCCTTGAATGACTGGCATAGAAGTAAATTGGAAGTGTGGTGGCCAGTGAGCAGGGTGGAAGGAGAGGAGCAAGATAAGAAGGGGAGTTGAAGGAGAACAAGAGGAATCTCCTGGTTGAGTTGGAAGAAGGAAAAAGAGGTGAGAGCAAGGAAAGAGATATCTTGATTAAGGGAGTCATTATGGGGTTATTCTGAAACCAGGAACTAGGCAAATTCCCAGGAATCTACAAGGAAGACCCCATCTAAGGCAATAAACAATAGTGAAGAGGGTGCCTGAACTGCCCTTCCCCTGCAATCAGATCGACGACTACCTTAACTGTTATCATAGAACCTTCATAGTATAAATGATGGAAACAGATGCAGAGAACCACAGCTAAGCACTGGTTCAAGCTTCTGGAGTTCAGAAATAGAGAGGGAGGAGCAATAATATAAGCAAAGGAATCAAGACCATGATGGGGATAACCACAGAAATAGCTGACCCAAGGTAGTGGTAGTTCACTGACTCTGGACTGACAGTTGGGGAACCTGCATAAAATGAAACTAGGCCCTTTGAATATGGGTGACAGATTTGTGGCTTGGACAATTTGTGGGGCCATTGGCAGTGGGACCACTATTTATCCCTAATGCATGAACTGGCTTTCTGGATTCCATTCCCTGTGGAGGGATACATTGCTCAGCCTAGATACGGGGTGAGAGGGCTTTGGTCCTTTCTCAATGTGATGTGACAGACCTTGATAACTCCAGCTTTCATACTTCTGGAATGTGATATTCATGTTATTTGGGGGTGGGGGTAATCGTCAACTTCATCCAGCTGAGAGATCTGCAAGCTACAATACAAGTAGCCTGAAAAAATGCTTATTGGTGCAATAGCACTGATATGATAGTAGCCAACCACATTTTAGTAAAACCTAAGGCCTACTCCATGAGTTTTAATGAATTCCTGATATGCCCTGAGGATAGGGCATACTTCCAAGGGAAGAACTTAATTGAACCTGATATCTTAAAACAGTTCATACTGATTTCTTGCTATATCCACAGACAAATGAATCTCTCACTCCTTGTCAGAGAAGCTTCTTTATGCATTATAAAGTAATTGGCATATGAAATTTTTTCCTCAATTACTTTGTTGTTTTGTTTGCTTTTAAATAGGAAGTTCAAAGATTTTTTTTTTTTGATTTTTCGAGACAGGGTTTCTTCGTAGCTTTTTGGTTCCTGTTCTGGAACTAGCTCTTGTAGACCAGGCTTGCCTCAAACTCACGGAGATCCACCTCCCTCTGCCTCCCGAGTGCTGGGATTAAAAGTGTGCACCACCACTGCCCGGCTGAAGTTCAAAGGTTTTGTCTTCTAGTTTTTTGTCCTAATTCTTTGATGAATGCATTTACAAGCTGTGGAAACTTTCTGGTATAATATTTATAGTGTTTTGTGTATAAAGTAATATCACCTCTACATAAAGATGCTTTGACTTCTTCCTTTATATTTGTGTCCCTGAATATCCTTCAGTTTTCTACTGTTCTAGCTAAGACATCAAGTACTGTACAGAATAGTTTGGGAGACAGTGGACATATTTGCTCCTGGTTTTACTGAAAATGCTTTAAGTTCCCCTCCATTCATGTTCATGTTCACTGTTGTACTTCTGTAAATTGTCTTTATTATTTTGAGCATTATTCTAGTTTGTTGTGGGAGCTGCGGGCTGTGCTCCTGTTGCCCCAGCTCCTGGTAGCCTGGCTAGCTCATGCCCCAAAATAACAACACACAAACTGTATTCTTTTAAACACTGCTTGGCCCATCAGCTCTAGCCCTTACTAGCTAATTCTCATATCCCGATCAACCCATCTCTAATAATCTGTGTAGCATCAGTCTTATAGGGAAAGATTCAGCATGTCTGACCTGGCAGCTTGCTTCATGGCATCTGCCCGGGAGAGGGGAGCATGGCCTCTGCTCCAGAGAGCAGAGCTGTCGAGTCTCAGCTCACTTCCTCTTCCTCCCAGCATTCTGTTCTGTTTACTCCACCCACCTATGTTTTAACCTATGAGGGCCAAGCAGTTTCTTTATTACTTAACCAATGAAATCAACAGATTGATATATGACACTCTCACATCACTAGTTAATCTGCCTTTACTGGGTATTTTTCCCTTGTGGCTTTTGATATCTTTTCTTTGTTGTGTATGCTTCGTGTTTTGATTACTAGGTGTTACAGGGAACTTTTTTTTCTGTTCCTGCCTATTTGATACTCTGCAAGCCTCTTGGTCCTTGATAGGCATATCTTTCCTTATATAGGGAACTTTTCCTCTATGATTATGTTAAAGGTACTTTCTGTGCCTTTAATCTGAGTCTCTTCTGTTTTTCAAAAGCTTGATGTTTTTATGGTATTCAAGAGTTCCTGCAAGTTCCATTCTTGAGTTTTTCAGAATTGACATTTTCTATGATTGAATGATCCAAATATTCTGCCTTGCCTTCAAGCCTGGATATTTACTTCTAGTTGACCCAATCTGTTGGTGAGCTTTTCCTTAAATATTTTTTATTTGAATTATACACTGCTGATGGAAATGTATACTATTTTAGTGATTGTGGAAGTCAGTACCAACAGAATTCTTATACAACAAAAAATAAATGTATCATATATCTTAACTATATCATTCCTGGGCATTTGTCCAGAAGACTCCAAACATATATATCACAGAGACAATATGGTTTTTGCAGCACTGTTCATAATATATAAGCTATGAAACCAACCTAGTGGTCCCCAACAACAGAGAAATGATAAAGATAATGTGTTATATGTACAATGTGGAATTTTTTTTTGTTTTTCAGACAGGGTTTCTCTATATGGCTATACCGAAAATCACTCTGTAGGTCAAACTGGCCCCACGTTGGGCGCCATTATGTCAGAGCCCATGTGGGTCCAACATAGATTCCCTAACCCGGCTGAAATGGAGTCGCGAGGAATAAAACTGACACAGCTTACAAGGTCATCTTGGAAAAGGCCAGAATGAATCTTTATTCTCGGAACATCTTATATCTACATCCAGTGGGGGGGGGGGAAACCCATTAGGCTGTCTCCTAGGCAACCAGGTGCCTGGGCTTAGGTCACGTCCGCATCTAGCAGTCAGGTAGGCCATGAATTAGCATCTCTATAAGACATCCTCTTAGTTACAAAAGGAAGGAAGCACCGAACCTCTGAAACTCTTGAGTCATCAGCTTTAGCCAACATCTCTCCTCAGGTAATCCACATTCTAACAAAAGGAACTAGGAGCAGCACAGCCTGACTTTTGTTAAGGAGGCGACAGCTTGTCTGCAGAGCTATGTGACTAGCTCAGACCAGGCTGATGGCTACTGTGCCAAACCGAAATATGGGCCCACATCATATCTCTTTTCTCACAGTCCAATGAGTTCATTACTGATGCTTATATGTACTTGAGTTTGGGGCAAACCCTAGCAAATGGAAATGCTCTCAGTGTTTATATAATCAAAAGGGAATGATTCTCCCTTCCTGAGAATCTATATATTGCAAAGTGATGCTCATGAAACTCAAGTCAGTGACACAACCATCAATTTTTAAAATTAAACATCTGTCTTGTACAACAAGTCTGAAATATATTAATTTCACATAAACATGCTGACAAATTATATTAAGAAAAAATTGAAAATATTTTTCTTCCTGAAATTAAACCATTAAATTTCCATCTGTACATATGGTAACATCATAGTAATTCTTATTGTCAAATTCAGCAGTCAAATCCAAGCCAATCCAAATATTTTTGTCTGCATTCTTTGATGTTTCATTGTATGAAAACATTTGCAGCCACCAATTTCTAATGTTATATGCTCAGAAACCAGGCCATGCTTAAGCTGCAATATGTAATTTGGATAAGCACAACAAAATATACCTGATTCACTACATGTATGCACTGTTATATTAAGAAATTTTTACAGTTGCTACATTTTTCTTGACATCACAATAAGTTATTTGATCTGTAGCTTAAGAACTTATATGTACAATGACCATACAGGTACTTAAGTTAGATTATTTTGACCATTTTCTGAAGAGCTTTCTTGATGTCCCTGTTCCTCAGACTATAGATGAAGGGGTTTACCATGGGAACCACAATGGTATACATTATTGAAGCCACCATGCTTTCCCCAGAATAACTAGAAACAGATGAACTAAGGTACACACCAAGGCCTGTTCCATAAAATAAGCAAACAACTGACAGGTGGGATCCACAGGTAGAAAAGGCTTTATACTTCCCATACAATGAGGGAACTCTAAAAATGGAGGAAATAATTTTATAGTAGGAGTAAAAGATTCCTGAGACAGGGAGAAAACCAGCAATGATACTGACAAGAAATATGACTATGTTGTTGGTAGTGGTATCAGAACAGGCAAGTTTTAGAAGCTCTGGAACATCACAGAAAAAATGAGGGATTTCTTTATTAGTGCAAAATGTTAGTTGTGACACCATCAAACAGTGCACCTGTGAATCCATAAGACTAATGAAGAATGACACCAGGACCAAACATCTACACAGGCCAGGGTTCAAAATGACTTGGTAGTGCAGTGGGTGACAAATGGCCACCCATCGGTCATAGGCCATCACAGCCAGTAGTAAGCTGTCCATGCACCCAAAAAAGAAGAAGAAGGACACCTGGCTTAGGCAGCCTACATAAGTTATAGATTTGCTATGGGTCTGCATATTTATCAGCATTTTAGGGACTGTGGTGCTGCTGAAGCCCATGTCAGACAAGGAAAGGTTGTAGAGGAAGAAATACATGGGGCTGTGGAGGTGAGAATCAGAGTTGATGGCCAGGATGATGAGCACATTTCCAAGCACTGTGATCAGGTATATGAGCAGGAATGCTACAAATAAGATGGGTTGCAATTTAGGATCTTCTGAAAGTCCAAGAAGGAGGAATTCCAAGTTCCCTGTTAAATTATATGGCTCCATGAAGCTTGGACATCTCTTGAAAAGAAAAAGACCATTGTAGTAAATTAAGCACTATACAGTCAATTGGCTACATGCATCTATTTTTATAATCCAACAATCATAAGAAAGCATTCATAAACATGAACTACTAAGGTATAGACATAATTTATTTATTCAGAATGAAGGTCCATGAGCTAGGAGCTTTGTTGTCTGTTTGGTAGTTACTTGGAACATATAAGAAGTGAAACCCATTATTTGAACACAAATCAGTGATAGAGTCCTTCTCTAGTAAATGCAAAATCCTAAATTCAGTCTCTCCAGAAAAGAGGTTAAAGAAAGGAATGGCGGAAAGAGGGATGGAAGAAAGGAAAGACAAGAGGAAGAATGAAAGGAAGGTAGGAAGAAAGGAAGGAAAGAAGGAAGGAAAAACAAATGAAAAGGAAATAAAAGGAGTCTGGTGGGAATTCCACCAACCAAGATATACTCTTGGTAGAGATTAAGAGATTCCAGTCTCTCTGGATGCCTCTTCTATTATGACATCCTCTCTAACACATTTTCACTTCTGACATTCACCAAGAGACCCTCTCCAGAGCCAGCACTACATGGTTTGAATTTCTAGACTAGAAAAATATGAACTGGGCACTCTCAGTGGAACTCTGAAACACAGTTTGCTCCAATACTGAGGGGACCTAAGAGGTGAGTAAACAGCCACATGGTGGACTGAACACCCCATTCTCTAAAACCTCCCCAGCAGGACAAAACCCCAGGCCCCTTCCCCAACTCCATTGGCTTTTCTAGCCAGCCAGCAGGAAGCTTCCTGTGGCTAGGTTCCCCCACAACCCATCCAGCCACCATCCAAACTAGAAGCTACACCCTGCCCCCAAACTTAACTATTCTTCTGCAATCTTAGTGGAACTCTGAAACACAACTGCTCCAATACTGAGGAGACTTAAGAGGAGAGTGAACAGCCACATGGCAGGATGCCCCACTCTCTAAGACCTCCACAGTGGGGCAAAACACAGGGGCCCTTCCCCAAATTCCTTGGCTTTTCTAGTCAGCCAGCAGGGAGATTCCTGTGGCTAGGCTCTCCCCAACCCATACAGCCACCATTCAAACTACTAGCTGCACCCTGCCTCCAAAACTGTCTGTTCTCCTGTAATCTCGGTGGAACTCTGAAACACAGCTTGCTCCAATTCTGAGGAAACCTAAGAGGTGAGTGAAGAGTCACAGGGCTAGAGACCCCACTCTCTAGGACCTCCCCAGTGGGACAAAACCCAGGGGCCCTTCCCCAACTCCCTTAGCTATTCTAGCCAGCTAGCAGGGAGTTTCCTGTGGCTAGGCTCTCTCCAAACCCAAACCCATCCACTGGACTCCCCAAGCTACTAACCACACCTTGCCTGAGAGCTGAGACTTGGTATAAATACTGAAGGGACCAAGAGCATGCTATAACACTGAGGAGATTAAGAGAGAGCACCAAGAGAGCAAACCAAGGGAGAAGAACAAGAGAGCAGTTTTATAGAGACCACAGAGGCTTTCTGTGATAGACGTTGATAGTACAGAGCAGACCAAGATAAACTTCCAAATACTCAGACAGCTACAGCAAGGATTGAACCAAGATGCAAAGACACTGCAGGCCTCATTAGAAGGAAGAGATAGGTATGTGCCAATGCAAGACTTCCTGCAACAATCTAAAAAGCAACATGGTAACACTAGAACCCATCACTCACATAACAGGAACACTTGATCATCCCAACCCAGAAGAAATAGAAGAAAATGAATTTAAACATACCTTTATGAAAATGATGGAGACCTTTAAAGAGGAAGTGAAAAACTCCCTTAAGGAATGAAAGAAGATAAAACATTGGAAGAAATTAATAAATCCTTCAATATACCCCAATAAAATCAAGAAAAAAACAATCAAACAAGTGAAGGAAATAGTTGAAGATGTGAAGACTGAAATAGAGGTAATAAAGAAAACACAAACTGAGGAAATAATGGATATGGAAAATCTGGGTAAACAAACAGGAACTACAGAGACAAGGATAACCAACAGTATACAAGAGATGGAAGAGAGAATCTCAGGTGTTGAAGATAGTATAGAGACAAGTATAACCAACAGAATACAAGAGATGGAAGAATCTCAGGTGTTGAAGATACTACAGAGACAAGCATAACCAACAGTATACAAGAGATGGAAGAAAGAATCTCAGGTATTGAAGATACTACAGAGACAAGCATAACCAACAGTATACAAGAGATGGAAGAAAGAATCTCAGGTGTTGAAGATACTATAGAGAAAATAGACTCATTGGTCAAAGAAAACATTAAATCCAACAAATACTTAACACAAAACATTCAGGAAATCTGGGATAACATGAAAAAACCAAACCTAAGAATAATAGAAGAAGGAGAAGAACTCCAGCTCAAATGCACAGAAAATATTCAACAAAATTATAAGAGAAAACTTTCCCAACCTAAAGAGCGATATCCCTATGAAGGTACAAGAAGCTTACAGAACACCAAATAGACTGAAACAATAAAAATTCCCTTCACCTTATATTAATCAAAACACAAAGTATACAGAATAAGGAAAGAATATTAAGAGCTGCAATGGAAAAAGGTCAAGTAACATATAAAGGTAAACCTATCAGAATTATACCTGATTTCTCAGTGGAAACCATGAAAGCCATAAAGTCCTGGATAGATGTGCTGCAGACACTAAGAGGCAACGAATGCAAGCCCAGACTACTATACCCAGAAAAGCTTGCATTCATCATTGATGGAGAAAACAAGATAATTTTTTTTAACAAAAACAGATTTAAACAATACCTATCCACAAACCCAGCATTACAGAAAGTACTAGAAAGAAATCCACACCCAAGGAAGATAACTACATCCACAAAAACACAGACATCTGACAACCCCCCCCAGTATAACCCAAAGAAAAGAAACAAACACTAAAACTGAAAAATAACTGGACTTAACAACCACTGGTCATCAATATCACTTAATATCAATGGACTCAATTAACCTATAAAAGACACAGGCTAAAAGAATGGATCTGAAACAGGATCCAGCCTTCTGCTGTTTAGAAGAAACACACCTCAACCTCAGAGACAGACACTATCACAGAGTAAAGTGTTGGGAAAAGGTTTTCCAATCAAACGGACCTAAGAAACAAGCGGGTGTGGCTATCCTAATATCTAACAAATTGATTTCAAACTAAAATCAATCAGAAGAGATTGAGAAGGACACTTTATACTTATAACAGGAACAATCCATCAAGATGAAGTCTCAATCCTGAACTCCTGAACATCTTTGCTCCTAATACAGGAGCACCTACATATGTAAAAGAAACATTACTAAAACTCCACATTAAATTACACATTAAGCCCTACACTTCAACACCCCACTCTTGCCAATGAACAGGTCAACCAGACAGAAACTTAACAGAGAAATAAGAGAACTTACAGGTGTAATGAATCAAAGGGACTTAAAAAACATCTATTAAACATTCCACCCAAATACAAAAAAGAGTATACTTTCTTCACAGAACCTCATGGAAACTTCTCTAAAATTGATCACATACTCAATAACAAAGCAAACCCCATAGATACAAAAAGATCACAGCAACCCCCTGTGTCTTATCAGAGCACCAGGAATTAAAGTTAGATTTTAACAACAATACTACTCTCAGAAAGCCTACAAACTCATGGAAATTGAACAGTCAACTACTGAACCACCTTGGACCAAGGAAGAAATAAAAAAAAAGAAATTAAAGTATTCTTTGAATTCAACGAAAATGTGACACTATGAAAGATCATAGCACTAAATACTCACATAAATAAAATGGAGAAAGCTCACATTAGTGAATTAACAGCACACCAGAAAGCTCTAGAACAAAAAGAAGCAGACTCACCCATTAATAGTAGAAGACAGGAAATCAAATTGAGGGCTGACACCAACAAAATAGAAACACAGAAAACAATCCAAAGAATCAGTGAAACAAAGATCTGAGTTCTTTGTGAAAATCAACAAGATTGACAAACCCTTATCTCAACTAATCAAAAGGTGGAGAGAGAACATTGAAATTGACAAAATCAGAAATGAAAAGGGAGACATAACAACAGGCACTGAGGAAATTCAGAGAATCATTAGGTCTTACAACAAAAACCTGTATTCCACAAAATTGGAAAACATAAAAGAAATGAACAATTTTTAGATAGGTACCATATATAAAAAATTAAATCAACACCAGGTGAGCAATTTAAATAGACCTATAGGGTGTGAAGAAATGGAAGGTGTCATCACAAACTTCCCCCCCCCAAAAAAAAAATAAAAAAAAAATAAAAAAAAAAAACAGGGCTGGATGGTTTTATTGCAGAATTCTACCAGAACTTCCAAGAAGAGCTAATACCTATACTCCTCAAAATGTTCCACATAATAGAAACAGAAGAGACATTGACAAACTCTTTTTCATGAAGCTACAGTTATCCTGATACCAAATCCACACAAAGATTCCACCAACAAAGAAAATTACAGACCAATCTCACTCATGAACATGGATGCAAAAATTCTCAATAAAATGCAGGCAAATTGAATCTAAGAACACATCACAAGAAATCATCCATCATGATCAAGTAGGCTTCATCCCAGAGATGCAGGGCTGGTTAAACTTATGAAAATCTATCAATGTAATCCATCATATAAATAAACTGAAAGAAAAAACTATATGATCATCTCAATAGATGCTGCAAAAGCATTTGACAAAATCCAACACCCCTTCATAATAAGGTGTTGGAGAGATGATGGATACAAGGATCATATATAAATATAATATAAGCAATATACAGCAAGTCAACAGCTAACATCGAATTAAATGCAGAAAAACTTAAAGTGATTCCACTAAAATCAGGAATAAGAGAAGGCTACCCACTCTCCACATATCTCTGCAACATAGTTCTTGAAGTTTTAGCAATAGAAATAAGACAACACAAGGAGATCAATGGGATTCAAATTAGAAAGAAGTCAAACTTTCATTATTTGAAGATGATATGATAGTGTACATAAGTGACCCCCAAAACACTACCAGAGTACTTCAACAGCTGATAAATAACAAAAAAAACAAACAAAAAACCCAAACAACAACAACAACAACAACAAAAACATCAGTAGCCCTTCTATACATAAAGGATAAAGAAGCTGAATGGGAAATGAGAAACATCACCTTTCAAATTAGCCACAAATAACATAAAATATTTTGAGGTAACACTGACCAAGGAAGTGAAAGACCTATTTGACAAGAACTTTAAGTCTTCGAAGAAAGAAATTGAAGAACATACCAGAAAATGGAAAGATCTCCCATGCTCTTGGATAGGAAGAATCAACATAGTAAAACCGGCAGTCTTACTGAAAGCAATCTATAGATTCAATGCAATCACCATCAAAATCCCAACACAAATTTTCACAGAACTTTAAAGAACAATAATCATCTTCATATGTAAAACCAAAAAAAAAAAAAAAACCCAGGATAGCCAAAACAATCCTATACAATAAAGGGATTTCCGGAGGCATTACCATCCCTGACATCAAGCTCTATTATAGAGCTACAGTAATGGAAACAGCTTGGTACTGGTATAAAAACAATACATTGACTAAAGGAATTGAACTGAAGACCCAGATATTAATCCAAACACCTACGAACACCTGATTTTTGACAAAGAAGCTAAAATTATACAATAAAAAAGAGAGTACCTTAAACAAATGGTGCTGGGTTAACTGGATATTAACATGTAGAAGAATAAAAATAGATTCACATCTATCACCATGCACAAAACTCAAGTCCAAATAAATTAAAGACCTCAGTATAAATCTGACCACACTGAACCTGATAGAAGAGAAAGTAGGAAGTAGACTGCAACATAGGGGCACAGGAGACAACTTCTTACATATAACCCCAGTAGCACAGACACCGAGAGCAACAATAAATAAATGGGAACTCCTGAAACTGAGAAGCTTCTGTAAATCACAGGACACAGTCAATTAGACCAAAAGGCAGCCTACTGAATAGGAAAATATGTTCACCAACCCCACATCAGACAAAGGACTGATCTCCAAAATATATAAAGAATTCAAGAAATTATACATTAAAATTCTAAATAGCTCAATTAAAAATGGTGTATTGAAATAAACAGAATTCTCAACAGAAGAATTTCAAATGGACAAGAGATACTTAAGAAAATGCTCAACCTCCTTAGCGATCAGGGAAATGCAAATCAAAACAACCCTGAGATACCATTTTACACCTGTTAGAATGACTAAATTTAAAAACACTAATGATAGCTTATGCTGGAGAGGATGTGGAGTAGGGGAACTCTTCTTCATTGCTGGTGGGATTGCAAACTTGTACAACTACTTTCGAAATCAGTATGTTGGTTTCTCAAAAAATTGGGAGTCAACCTACATCAGGATCTAGCAATTCCATTCTTGGGAATATACCGAAAAGATGCTCAATCATACTACAAAAGCATTTGCTCAACTATGTTCATAGCAGCATTACTTGTAATAGCCAGAACCTGAAAACAATCTAGATGCCCCTCAACTGAAGAACTACTACTCAGTGGTAAAAAAAAAATGATATCTTGAATTTTTCATGCAAATGGATGGAATTAGAAAACAGTATCCTGAGTGAGACCCCCAAAATGAATATCTCATAAGTGGATACTAGCTATAAACAAAGGACATTGAGTCTATAGTTCATGATTCTAGAGAAGCTAAGTAATAAGTTGAACCAAAGAAAAACATAATTATACCTACCTGGAAATTGGAAACAGACAAGATTGTCTGACAAAATTGAGAGCATGGGATAGTCGAGATGGAAGAAGGACAAATATGAGAGCCAGGAAAGAGACATCTTGATTGAGGGAGCCATTATGGGGTTAGCAAGAAATCTGGCTCTAGAAAAATTCCCAGTAATTCACAAGGATGACCCCAGCTAAGACCCTAAGCAATAGAGGAGAGGGTGCCTGAACTGGCCTTTTCTTGTAGTCAGAATGATGATTTTCTTAAATATTATCATAGAACCTTCTTCCAACAACAGATGGAAACAGGCAGAGACCCACATTGGAGCACTGGACTGAGCTTCCAGAATCCAGTGGAAGAGAATAAGGAGTGAGAATATGAGCAAAGAGATCAAGACCATGAAGGTTTCATCCACTGAAACAGTTTACCTGAGCTAATGGGAGCTCACCAACTCCAGCTGGACTGGGAAGGAACAAACATAGGACCAAACTTGTCCCTCTGAATGTGGTTGACAGTTGTATGGCTGGGGCAGACTGAGGGGCCACTGGTAGTGGCTCTGGGATTTACCTCTACTGCATGTACTGGCTTTTGGGATCCTATTCTCTTTGGATGTATACCATGCTCAGCCTAGATGTAGGTGGGAGGACCTTGGACTTTCCACAAAGGAAAGTGCCTTACCCTCTCTTAGGATTCAAGGGGGGTGAGGTGGGAGGGTGTGTAATGGGTTGGGAGGAGGGGAGAGAGTGGGAATTTGGATTGGCATATTTTTTTAAATTCTAATAAATTAAAAAAGTAAGTTAATACAAAAAGAAACTTTGAACTGTATAAATTCCTTTTCCAATAAAGCTTACCTGTCTTAGGTATTTTGATAAAATACTACAAAATGGACTAACTCCAGGGCAATGTGCCTTTAGTAATATTTCTTCATTCTGGTAAACTCTTACAACCCTTTCTCCGATGGCCTCTGTGAAAATCACTTGTTTCTACATATATCATCTTCAAAACTTCTAGGAAAAAATATATTAAAGAGGATTACTTTGATATAACTATTCCAAGAACACAGTAAAAAGATTCTTGTTGCTATAACTACACATGAAGAAGAAAGTAAATTTTTCATCTATTTTCCTTGGAGAAAATAATCCTTCTAATAAAGAAAACCATGAAGAAGTTATATATCATTTATCTTCTAAAACTGCAGAAAGTTCCTACCCTTGGATTTTTATTGTGAGTACACAAGCTAAAAGAGCTAAAACCTGGCAAACAGAATGACTCAACAGTTAAAAAGCACTTCCTGCTCTTCTAGAGAACTGAAGATTTGTTCTCAGTACTCACATCAGGTGGCTCACAATAGCTTATAACTCCAACACAAGGGGAACCTACACCATTTTCTTGTCTTTTTGAGTATCTGCACATAACTGGCTTGTACACAAAAGTAAAAACATAAATTAAAAAACTTTCAAAATTAAGAAAAAACCTAGATTATAGTTCTGTCAATGTTATTAGTTAAATAAAAATTTGATATTCTACATGTTTCAGATAGTTTCTTCATTTTTCCATTTTCTGATTTTGTGTCTAATGTTCAGTTGAGGTTTAGTTTCTGAGAAAATTATCAGCTGAATATTCTCAGGTAAATGTATTTTCAAATATACCTGAATGTATAAACATTTAACATTGTCTTCTGAGTTAGATAAATGTAACATGAACAGAGGCCTGCTTGTTGGGGTTTCTGTCCCGCCCTTTACCCCACAACTGTTTATCCCCAAAGAAATCACACATAGGTCTCCATAAATTATAAGCTGATTGGCCCATTTGTTCTAGCCTCTCACTGGCTAACTCTCACATCTTGATTAACCCATTTTTCTGATCTATGTTAGCTATGCGGCTCAGTACCTTTTTTTCAGTGGGGCAGATCACATCCAGCTGCTTTGGTGGTCTGGGTAGGAGTGGGAGGAATCAACTTCCTCCTTCCTAGAATTCTCCTGTTCTCATTACATCATATCTACTTCCTGTCTGGTTTTCCCGCCTATATTTCCTGCCTGGCCAATCAACATTTTATTTAAAACATGATTGACAGAATACAGACAATTCTCCCACACCACTCCCCCCCCCAAAAAAAAAACAAAAAAAAAAACAAAAAAAAAAAAACAAAAAAAACCCCCAAAAAACAAAAAACAAACAAACAAAAAAAACCAAAGGAAAATATCCATAGTCCATTTTTTGGGAATGTGGGCTTAGTATTCCAGGCTACTTCCAGCTGGTTGGGGGTGCTGATAATCTTATGGGTACCTAAAGAAAATTTAGAGTTCTGATCAAATCCTGACTGAAGTATCCTGTGAGTCTTGATGATCTCAGGCAGCAGTCTTGAACCTGTTCTGGATGAAGAACTCAGACATCTGGGCCATCTATTTCTGTCAGAGATTTCTCAAGTGGCCTTCCTTGAGCAAACTGGATTTTTCTTAACTCTAAATAAATCCACAGCCTCTCATTTTCCGTGGAAACAAAAGCAAAATCTCTTCTCCAAAGTAACATACCTTTTGATTTCAATTTTGAAGTCAAGGTATTTTCAAAATACCTATCTGCAGCATTTATAAGCAAGTATTTTTAGCAGCTGTTTCTCCTTCCTCAGCATTCAAACAATTCAAAGAGAGCATAATAGCATACAATATCAAGATTCTCTGCGTATTTTACATGGCTTTATTTTAACCTCTATTTCTTTTTTTTTTCTTTTTTTTTTTACTTTTAACTTTTGGCTTTTTGAGACAGGTTCTCTCTATATATTTGTCCTGGAATTCAATTCCCTCTGTAAACCAGGCTATCTTTGAACTCACGGAGATCCGTTTGTCTCTGCCTCCCAGGCTTCGTTCTTTCTTTCTTTTTCTTTCTTTTTAGAACTTTAATCTTTAGCCTGTATATATTTTTAACACACTGTAAACCATTTAGAGGTTTTCTTACTCTTTGAATCTCTCTTTACTGTATATCTCTCTTTTTCTGACCACATGGGTCTTTAATTTGATAAGGAATATGGAGAAGTTTTTTGCCACAACTCTATGACGTTTTAAGGTCTTTGCCAGCAAGCAAGCTGCAATGCTGTGTCCATAAACAACAGTCAAAAGCTCCTATGGCATTTTCCTGCCAGGAAGCAAGTGCAACAATGTATCCATAGCTCCATAATCCGGACTGCCTGCTTGAAAGAGTCAGAGTTTTCCCTGGCAGGAAGGCCCAGAAGGCCGGCATTTTAAAATAGCCAGTTTTTTCCTGGTACGGCTGAACTTTACTCTAGTCTTTCCCAAGCTTTCTCAGGCTTTTAGTGAATGAAGTTACCAACGTGGACACCAATTTGTAACATGAGGTACTGGCTTGCAGCAGATAAACATTTGTTATTTTCATTGACTGCACAAAATATTCTCTATACTTGATTCTGAAGGTAATATTAATTGATAAAATACAAATTATTAAATAAATTTTTATGTTTTTAGTTGATACACAAAAATAAGTTTCATTATGCAACATTCAAAAATATATATTATTGTAATTTGCATATATCCAGTATCTACTACCTTCCCTCGTTCTTTTTCCCCAAAGCTTCTGCTGGCTTACTTCCCCACAATCTTCTCCTTTCTTCATTTAAATTTAGTGTTACATATAGAGAATTAATGGCATTTTGCTTTTATTATTTCTGATTACCATTTAGCTTACAACTGTGCCTCAGTATCCCAAGTCAGGTCCTCATATCACAGATAGACATATGGTGCCACACTTAGTTACAACAATTATTTTATTTTTCTTTCTTTTTTACAAATAATTATTTTACCATGGTAACTCTATATATTTTTCATTTTCTCCTCCCTCCTCCCTTTCTCCCTCCTTCCCCCCCCCTCTCTCTCTCTCCCTCCCTCTTTCTTTCTTTCTTTCTTTCTTTCTTTCTTTCTTTCTTTCTTTCTTTCTTTCTTCCTTTTCTTCTCTTTGGTAAATTCTGATGGTAGATCCCAAATCCTTGCACATGCTAGACATGCATATGGATTATGTGGTTACATCTATCCCTTACCTTGTATTATTATTCTGTAAATTCTATAAATAACCTTGTATTTATATTCTATAAATTCTACAGGATCTCAAGGGAAGATCTAAGGTTAAATTCACCTTTTTTGATTGTTGTAATCTAGTAAAATATTCTATTTCTTAGATATATCTCCAATCCAAGCTTTCATGATAGATTTGTTTTAGTTTTGGATCAAATGCAGCCCACTTATGTACATTCGAAGACTATAGAGTCACCACTGGAAGCAAAGCTTTGCCTGGAACTATAGTTTGACCTTCTTAAGATATCTTAAGATATTTTCTATTCATTCATTTTTTATGGTGATTGCATTTTCTATAAAATCACCTACCTTTAGTTGGCCTTCTTATAACATCCTAAGATCTTTTCAGTTCAAAAATTTTTCTTAGGACAATTGTATTTCCTTTAAAGTAAGTTATCTTAATTTTAAAATTGAGTGTTTCTTTCTTCTAACATATTAAAACATGATTTAATTTCTCAGTGAAACTTAGTAATATATTCAATTAATATGGAAAAATTATTGCAAGTTTCCAAAATATTTAATTTTGGTAAAAATTCAAGTGAGAATTAACAAAAAATATCTCACATGAGTAATTCAATTATTTATAAAACAGGTATATTGATTAGATCTAGTGAACACTAACAGGTCATGACATCCCCAAATACTTTCAATTCACTTGAGATAACACAATTTGAAGTAAAGATTGTTGAAATGAAATTTTTATAAAAGAAGTTATCTGTTACTTGTATATTTGTATAAATTTTTATGATGTCCATTTTGCACTCCTACCCAGAATGTAGGGAAGGTTTCACTGATGAACATAATTTCAGGTATTCTTCATTGATAAGATATTACATATTACAAAATTTTAAATATTAACACCTAGCTCTAATGAACTCTTTTTTTTCTGTTTGCTTTCCCTTATTTTCTAGCCCATAGAATCTTAAATATTTTAATGTCTGATATTGACCCCCTTAAGACTTTTTATTCCTCTTAGCTGTTAAGCTGCTCTACAACCCTAATTCTTTCACATTGTTTTGTTTATTTTTATATCTTGTAATTATTATCATTGTTTCTGTCTGGGTATGGTAATGAAGAAATATGATTCTATCACACAGAAAAGTGATGGAAGGGAATCATGACCTTCAGGTCAGCCTCAGTGTTATAGTGAGAACTTTTCTCAAACAAGCATACAAAAGCATATATACAATAAAAATATACTCCTATAAGGACAAGAATGAAATTGTCTTGGCTAAGGGTACAATTCCGCCATTGAAGACTTGCTTAGAAGGCATGCAGCATGAGATTTGATCATAAGTCCATCAAAGAACAATATAAAAATAACAACAATAGAATAAAAAGTTTGTCAAGAATCCAGATCAAACTGAGGCTTCAAATGATGATATTTTTGCTGAGTGAAATGATACTTTCCATTCTTAATATTTGACTCAATTTAATTTCTTCTGTCACCTGTTTAGTCATAAGCTCATTATCATGATTTTCAAATATAACCATGATAGTCATAGTTATGACACCTGTAGACTTTTGTTGTAATTTGCCTGATGTCACACTAGTAACACATGACACATAAGATTCAAAATTATACTTTATTTAATTAATTTGATTGAAATTCAATTGTTAGCTAACATAAAGTATTTGATTAAATTAGTTGAATTAATTAAAATTTAAGGTCTAAACAAAGAACTTAGTCATTTTCTTCAAATTCATGTTTTAAATTGATGTTTAAGATGTATTCTTAAATTTTCAAGTATACTAGAACATTTTTAGTTTGGTGGTGGTTTGTGTGTGAAATTATGTGTAGGTCAGAGGTAAACTTTGCTTCCTCTGTATCTTACCTTTCGAGACAGTCTTTCACTGATCCTGAATCTTACTTAGGTTACATTGTCTGGCTAGTCATGCCCTAAGATCTGCCTTTATCTATCTACCTAGTTCTGAGGTTACAAACACTCCTAACAATACCCAGATTTTTGATATGGAAACTGGTAATTGAACTCTGGACCTCATGCATGTGCAACAAATGTTCATCCCTCCGAGTCATCTCTTCACATCACTCTAACAGTTTTCTCTTCCCTCAGTATGGAACCCAACGCTGTGATTTTATAGTTCCCCTAAAGTTGAAGTGTGTTGGGGGGGGGGGTTCAAGAATAAATGACACAATAAACAATGGAGGTAAAATTAAGAAGTGTAGACATTATTGTCAGGCTATGGTGATGCATGCCTTTAATCCCAGAACTTGGTAGGCAGAGGCAGGTGGATCTCTTTGAGTTCGAGGCCAACCTGGTCTACAAGAGCTAGTTTCAGAACAGGCTCCAAAGCTAAATAGAAACCTTGTCTCAAAAAAAGGTGTGGACAAGATTTGGTATGAGTTCTTCTGTTTTAGGA
Source organism: Chionomys nivalis (assembly GCF_950005125.1). NCBI lineage: Eukaryota > Metazoa > Chordata > Mammalia > Rodentia > Cricetidae > Chionomys > Chionomys nivalis. The sequence continues at coordinate 19,596,710 of NC_080089.1, read as the reverse complement.
CTCTCTGATAGCCCCACACGTTAGAGCCATCCTTATAATAGCTCAGAAGTCAAGGGCACCTATAGCTCTACTATGTGGTATATCAGTGACATAGAGGAAAGAAATAGTGGCTATAGGTTTTGCCTGAGATTGCAGGGAGTACAAATTTTGGATTGCACTGATAAAATAGACAACTCATAGATACACAGGGTATGAAGACTGACAATTTATATTGAACTTGCTATCACCATCTTGTACTTCAAGTAATGGTAAAAGTTGTATAAAACAGCCTTGAAAACATACATACAAGTAATATTATATTTTCTGAAAAGTAATATATAGGAATAAATATGTATATATGTATACATATAAGCAGGCAATAACAGTTAGCAAAAATTGACATCATTAATTTGAGGAATAATGTAGAGGGTTTTATGTGACAGGGTTTGGAAATAATAAAAGTAAGGGAGAAATATAAGTAAATGAAAGTCTTAAAAATTACAAAATTGCAAAAAATATATAAAAATATACTTCTAATCTCAAATTAACATGATGACAATGCATATATGCTTCATAGGGAAACATTGAACACATATAAAGGCACAGGCTCAATGAAAATACATAGATCTACATTTGAAAGCCCTGGGTAAAAATTTCTCTACTCATTCATTTTTGTCTTTTCTTTTCCAATAATGTCTGTCTATGTAGTTCAGTTTGGCCTTGAATCTGTTCTATATCTGAGGATTCTAGACTGACCTCAAACTCAAAATCTTCTTATCTCAGCTTGCTAAAAGGCTGGAATGGCATGTGTGCCACAATACTCTACTCACTGGTTCTTGATATCTGGTTCCTATGATCATTTTCATCCTTATATTCATGATCAACTTCATGATATTTTTAATCAGTAGCAGAAAGTTTATAGAGGTATCTATTTCATATTCTAGTTAAAGAGATTCTTCCAAACTTTAGAGTCTGTAAGGATAGAAAAGAATATTTTCTATATATAAGAATTCTCATATTAACTAATAAACTTATTAATAAGCGGCTTTATTAATAAATAAACTTCATAGCACTTTCAGATAGAACTTTGCTTATTAATGCATTTACTTCTTTGATTACTCTACATATCTTTCTGATACCAACAATCAAAATGTTTCTGTTGTATATTGCATAGAATACCACTTACTAGGTTGTATTGTATTTCCACATGAGAATGACCAGCAGTGATTTATACACTGTTGCAGTCTTCCTGGATGTGTGATGAAGGTCCAGATTCTGTGTTAGGGCTGGTAGAAAGACAGTCAATCATAACACTTCCCATGCATCTGATGAATTTGGGAGTAGGAGGGAGCATATATATGTATAAGGTATTCCAGATCAGAAATGTTAAAATCTGGATCTGGGACACAGTGTATATTTATGAGTCTCATAAGGCTCAATGCACAGAGCCAATAATTAAGCAAAGTGTACCTTCCATGTTATCCAAATCTCTAAGGATCTATTAATATTAATATAGAAAAGAAAGGGCAAAAATGAATATACCAGGAAAGGTATAACTCTTATTAGCTCATGAAGAGGCTCAGTTTTACTCTTTTGATCTCCAAGTTGTAGGAGAACTTACAAAATTAAAACACATGGTTTTAATTAAATGATGCAGTATGAGATTTGATATGATTTTTTATTGAAATTAATATAATTTACAGAGAATTAAGTTTTCCATATAAAGAATCGGATACAATTTCCATTTTCTCAGTAGATATATCTGAGAAGAAATTGGTTTGATAAATTCCATAATTGTGTATTAGTTTTCGATTTTATGTTATGAAGCTGTGTGTTTTTTCATTATTTTGTATGACATTTCAGGTTCCTTTTCTTTCAAATCATGTATGTTTATATTTTAGGCACTGATTTATTTTTTTCTATTCTTTTTGTGATTATAACGTAATTATATATTTTCTCACTTTGTGTCCTTCCTCCAAATGCTTTCATGTATCCCTTCTTGTGTTGACAAATTCATAGCCTCTTTTTACATTATTTACTATGTTCAAAGATGTAAATACACATATATTTCTAAATATAATCTACTAATGGAAGCCTGAATAATCTGCATAAATATTTCATGGTGTCTTGGATATGTCAGAATTCAAAATTTAGATCAAGGCTATACCCATCACAATCATTGCCTAGACGAATTACAAACTAATTTGCATGACTATTACACAGGTTTGTTTTCAGTACTAGAAGGAAAACTGCAACCCAAGAAAGTTGGTTACATCCACAAAACCACAGACAATAGATGATCTCACAGCAGCAAATCCCAAAGTAGGGAAAAACACACAAAATAACATCACCACCAATGAAAACTAAAATAACAGAAGACAGCAATCACTAGTTATTCATATCTCTTAATATAAATGGACTCAACTCACATATAAAGAGGCACAGACTAACAGATTGGGTACAAAACCAGAATTCATTCTTCTGCTGCTTACAAGAAACATACCTCAACCTCAAAGACAGACATAACCTCAGAATAAAAGGTTGGGAAAAAATTTTCCAATCAAATGAACCTAAGAAACAAGCTGGTATAGCTATACTAATATGTAACAAAATAGACTTCAAACTAAACTCAATCAAAGAGACAAAGAAGGACATTTTATATTAGTCACAAGAAAAATCCACCAAGAGTAAATCTCAATATTGAACATCTATGTGCCAAATACAGGGGCACCCTCATATGCAAAAAGAAACACTTGAAAAGCCTAAATCACACATTAATCCCCACACAATGATAGTGGGAGATTTCAACACTCCACTTTCACCACTGGACAGGTCTGTCAGTCGAAAAACTAATAAAGAAATAAGGGAATTTGTAGACAGAGGTTTCTGTCCTGCCCAGTTCCCACAGTCATTAAGTCTGAAAGAAATCACACTGAGGACTACATTAGTTATAAACTGATTGGACTAGTAGTTCAGACTTCTTATTAACTCTTACAACTTATATTATCCCATTATTCTTGTCTATGTTAGCCACGTGACTTGGTACCTTATTTGGCAAGGCAGTCATATCTTGTTTCTGTGTCTGGATCACGACTGCAGACTGTGTCTCCTTCTTCCCAGCATTCTTGTTGCCTACCTCTACTTCCTGCCTGGATGCCCCATCTATACTTCTTGCCTGGCTACTGGCCAATCAGCATTTATTTAAAATATAAGTGATGGTACAGGCCATTGATCCACATCAAGAATTAACAGATTTTATGACTCAAATGGACTTAACAGACATCTATAGAACATTTCATCCAAACATAAAAGAATGTACATTCTTCTAAGTACTAAAAGAATTGTCCAAAAATTGACCACATACTAGGTAACAAAAAGAACCTCAACAGATATAAAAATATTGGAATAATCCATGTATCTTATCAAATCACCATGGCTTAAAATTAAAATTCAACAGCAATGCTAATTCCAGAAGGCCCACAAATACCTGGAAACTCTGAGATTTCATCTTATACCTGTAAGAATGGCCAAGATAAAAAGAACTGATGACAACTTATGATGGAGAGGATGTGGGGTAAGGGGAACACTCCTTCATTGCTGATGGGATTGCAATTGGTACAGACCCTTTGGATATCAGTATGGCTATTTCTTAGAAAATTAGGAAACAACCTACCTCAAGACCCAGAAATACCACTTTTGGGTATATATCAAAAGGATGTTCAATTGTACCACAAGGACATGTGCTCAACTATGTTCACAGCAGCATTGTATGTCATAGCCAGAATCTGGAAACAACCTACATGCCCCTTGACTGAAGAATGGGTAATTAAAATGTGGTACATTTACATAATGGAGTACTACACAGCAGAAAAAAAATAATGACATCTTGAAATTTACAGGCAAATGGATGGATCTAGAAAACATAATATTGAGTGAGGTAACCAAGAACCAGAAAGACAAATATCATATGTACTCACTCATAAGTGTCCTTTAGACAAAAGGCAAAGAAAACTGGCCTACAATTCACAATCCCAGAGAACCTAGGCAACAATGAGGACCTTAAGAGAGACATACATGAATCTACATGGAAAGTAGATAAAGACAACATCTCCTGAGTAAATTGTGAGCATGGAGACCATGGGAGAGGGGTGAAGGGAGGGTAGAGAAAGAGAGGTGACCAGAGAAAGTGCATAACTCAATAAAATCAACAATAAAAAGCAAAGATTCATTTTCTTAAGGTTTAAACAATTCTCTTGGTTTCCTGAGATGGAGATGGTTGGCAAGAAAATGCTGAGTGTTTCATTCTAACATTGTTTGACAAGACACTAATATTTCTTGGAAGTCAGTCATTACATTAAAGTCATACTTATTGAGATTGGAATATACCAGTTTATGAAAAATTAGGCAAGAACCATTGGAATATATTTGAATACACTATGTAATATCTCAGGTATAAATCAGGAACATTGCCAATTAAAAATTTTGATAGGTATGTTCTTTGTGTCTTAAGGCATTCTATAATCATTTTCAACATCATATTCTCAGCCAATTTATTTAGAGAAGAATTAGGCCATGGAATAATTTATTCTGTTTTGAGTCTTCTTGGGCTCTTTCATGTTAGCTTCTAATTTCTCTTCCAGTATGTCCTTCAGCAATGTCAAGAAAACAAAACAGTATTGTCTACTCAGCCCTAGCATATTCTGAATGCTATTAAAACCATGACTCATCTTACTTCCATTATATTTACTTTGTATTTTTCCCCTTTCTTCCTCATCAGGTTCTCATTATGTAGAAAAAGCTGGTTTCAACTTGAGATCCTTTTGCCTCAGTCTCATGAGTACTGAAATTTCAGATGTGAGCCACCTTACCTGGTATCTTTAATAATCTTCATGTTGACATCTTCAGTAAGTTTTTATTGAAATGTCTTTAGTATATACAGTGTGATAATAGAGAGTCAATAGAAATTATCTTTTACTGCATATTTAAACTCTTTTTTTAGTTGCTCTTAAATATAATTCAATGTGTGAACAATTGATAGGTTTTCATTTACTGACATGAAGATAAGCAGATATCAATTAGTTTCAACACGGGAAAAATGGATGATAACTATCTGGGTGCAGAAAATTGTAGAGAGAGAATTTTGAGGGATACCAACTGGCAGGAATGTATATATACACATTGAAAAAGGAAAGATGAAAATTGAGACATTTTAGTCATTATGCAATGGGAACACATGATACTGAAACTCAATTTTGCTGAGAACTGGGATCAGATACTATATGGCTGCTAAATTTAATCTGGAGTAGAAAATGTAGGAGAAGAAAAAATTAGGTGTGTCAGTGACTTGTCCTGTGTTTTTAACATTTTCTTATATTATTATTGTATGGGAAAACATTCCCATAACTATCCTCTATCCACTCACGAGAAACAAAAAATTCAGTATCTTCTACTGTGTGCTTTTTAAATGTCAGCTTTGGGCAATTTCTACTTTTTTACCCTCCCTGGTTCCCTTTTGTTTTGCTTTTTAAAACAATGAAGAACTCATTTTGTTAGTTCTTGAAGCATTTAATTTTTCAGATACTATTAAAGGGACATGGGATCATCCTACTGGAGATTCAATTTTTTTAAAAGATTTATTTATTATGTATACAACATTCCTTCCATGTATGCTTGCATACCAAAAGAGGGCACCAGATCTCATTATAGATGGCCGTGAGTCACCATGTGGTTGCTGGGAATTGAACTCAGGACCTCTGGAAGAGCAGTCAGTACTCTTAACCTCTGAGCCATCTCTTCAGCCCCCTGGAGATTCAATTTGACAGCAAAAATAAAGCTATACATTTTTTCTTCCAGTTTATAAAACAAAATATAAAGTCTATATGCCCTGTTCTAAATACATGAAAAACTCTCTGAAAAATAACTATATACACTCAGGAAAATAATGAAAGGCTGTTCACTGATAACACACATTGGACTTCAGTTAATTCCATGAATTGTAGACATTATTAATTTACACATGTAAGCATTAATTTTCATATGTAAGGAATCTGAGAGAAGCAAAATGTTGAAAAAGCAAGTGGGTATTATATGGCAGACAACAGGGTAGGAGTTGCAGGTGATGCAGAATGCTCCTGTTGACTAGATATCCTTAAATGAGGTAGTTGACATTTGAGTGCATATTAAGGGAGGTCCTAGTATACAAAAACCCACCTTATGAGATTCCTGTGGAATGCTGACTTTGGGCTTCTGTTTACTTGGTCAGAGTCCTTCTGTTCAGGACATTGTCTCCAGCACTGCCATTTTGGGGGTTCCACGTTTGAGCTAAAAATATTTACCTAGGATTATGCATCCCTCACCACCAGAGATTTAAGAAAGGTAAATTAGAACAGGAAGAATAATCCAAATGGCCTATTTAGCAATAAAAATGCCAAGATGCAGATGCTTGTTCACCAAGATTGACCAGCTGCTGGACTCCATTCCCAGCCATTAGGCCTCAATTCTATGGCAAATTTCACAAAATACCACAGTATGACAACTATCCATTAGGCTCATTTCTCTATCAGGGAACATGCCTCTAAAGAATAATTCAAGAGTGCAACACAGGGTGACAACCACCATTAAGTCCTGGACTTCCCTAAGGCCTGCCATAAAGGTTTCTTCTTAAGCAAAGTGTAATTCTGTCAGGTGGGCATGATGACCTCAGGTAATAACTGCTGAAAAATGAACAGCATTAGTTAACTAAAATAATTTTAAAAATATGCAATATATTTGTTGTATACTTTACCACATGTGTAACTGGCTCAATGGAGTTGCAGTCTCTTTTCTCTGTTTCCATGGTTCCAAGTATAACCTGGGTCTATGACCTTAAAGAGATTTAAGGATAACAGTGTTTGTGGAATTCGAGAGCCTAAGGTAGATCTCTTAAGCACAATAATTTAAGTTTAAAACATAATTTAGGATGTCTAATTGTTCAAAGCCTCCCAACACTGGAAGCTTAGAGGATGAACTGAGCTGGGGCTTTTGAATTTCATGACTGAGGAACTCTTTTCACAGATATGCCATTTCTGATTGAAACATAATCCAGAAGTTAACCATCACAGAGTATGAGTACCTTATAAGGTAGTTCATATGTGCCACTTCCATATTGAGAGCACCAGATAAATGAAAATGAGAGCATGATCACTACTAGGTTTGATTGAGGGAAAGATTTTATTGTAGATATGAGCCACAGGCATCTGGAAGGGTTCAGACTGAACCAGACCATGATAGGCTTTGTACCATATACATTACACACATCTGATCCCATATGGGTCTTCCAGGTTCTCTGGCACAAGATAATGCAGAAATTTATTGATTATTGATTGGAAATGTGTTGAAGGCCTCAGAATTTCATAAGCAAAGGTTTAGAGAGTTTTCTATTACATGGCAACCAGCTAAGGAGATTATAAAGAGATTTTCTACTTGCTCTTTATATAATCAAACACCACTACCTGCAGAGATTAACCCAAAGGAATTAAATCTGGCAGATGGAAGTGTTCCACTTTGCAGATTTGGAAAATTAAAATATGTACACCACATCATTGACACTTATTCAGGTTTTCAATGGGTAACTGCTTTGAGCTCAGAAAAGGCTGATTCAGTAATCACACATTTATTAAAAGTTATGGCCATTATGGGTATACCTGCATGAATAAAGACAGATAATGGTTCATCATATATCTCTAAGGAAATGAAACAGTTTTTTTTGTTTATCATAATATAAAGCATATTATAGGTATAACAAACAATCCTACAGGTCAGGAAGTTATAGAAAGTTCAAATTAAACTATAAAGACTATGTTAAAAAACATAAAGGGATGGAAAATACCCCAGAAATAGATTACATAATGCTTCATTGACCTTGAATTTTCTTAATGCTAATGAGAAAGGGACAACATCAGCAGAGAAACATTTGATAATAGAAAAGTCTTATGAATTAAATTAGCCTGTTTATTTCAAGAATGTGTTGACCTTAAAATGCAAGTCAGGAGACTTGCTATGTTTGAGAAGGGATTTTGCTCTTGTTTCAACAGGAGAAAAAAAAGCTATAGATACAATCAAAATTAATAAAAATTCAGTTTGAGAAAGAGAAATCTTTTAAGAAAGAGAAATGATGACTCATCCACAGAGTGGCAACCAATCAGGTATTAAGGAAACTTCATAAGTGTTGGGAGCAGGGTTCTGCTAATGTCTTTGCAAGAAAATACTCATCTTAAAAAAAATCAAGAGACTGCAGACATCTAGATGCCTAAAGAGGAAAAGATGATTGTCTAGATAGGGTCACTAAGCAAAGAGAATTATCATCTGAGGGTAAGAATCTCTGAATATTAAATAGAAAAATAGTCATGACTCGCTTAAAAATCAAAGCTGGGTTTGGAGTTGGGCAACGCCTCTGTCCTTCTCTAAATCCAATATTGTTAAAATAATAATTCAGAATTTCTGTCTCATGTCAGGAACCATGGTATGGGACAGAAAGAAGAAAGAGACTTATAAAAATATTTTACTCTTTTTCATACCCATTTTTGTCTCTATTGTGCCTTTCATTGAATATATGTCTGTATACATAATGTTTAAGTTTTCCATAATGAACAATGAATTTTCCTGCAGTAATCTCTGAAGTTTCCAGGTAGAAGATGGAGCTCCATAACAACTCCACGTGGCTGATATGACGTCATGATGCTGATAGCACCACTATAACACCTGTTTTGGGTACCAGCTGCTCAAAATGGTTCTAACTTGGTTAGTTGAAATGGCGCACTTTTTACAATGTTCTGGCCAGAAGTCCAAATAAGAACCTCAGAAAAACTCTACCAAATACTCAGAGACTATTTGCAATTATACTAGACAATAATCTTGAAACTTAACCATCATTTTTCTTTCACAAGATCTCATAAAAAGAACATCACCCCAGGACAGCAGGAAGTAATTCTAGAAGACAATATCCTCTCTACCAACAAAGTTTGTCCTCAGTGTTAGGGACATCATTTAAGAGTTAATTATAACTGTTATAGGGTTTGGCCTTGGGGCGAAATTAAGTAAGCTCAGGAATCTCTGAAAAAAAGGAGGGGAATTGGATAGGATAATAGATAAGTGTGGACTTACACTGATAATAATAGTAATAGAATGAATATTTGTGAGCTATTATTTATAGGCAATTTACATTGGTATAGATTCTTCTATTTTATACAAACTTAAATTATGTTAAATATGTTCATATTTCCATCTACAATATTTGTATATCTAGGCAAAGTTATTTTGTCATATTATATGCATGCATGCTTCTACCTCTGCTTAAGACATTTTCTATATTGATACAAGATTAGGATATATTTTTCATATTGCAATATATATTTTTGCTTCTGATCAAGATACTTATACATTGTTTACATCTTGAAGTCATTGTCCTCATTCGTTGCACAGTTATTTAAAGATTGTTTAATATTCTAATATGAAGTCTTAGTCTTTAAGTTATATAGGTATTAAGAATTATAGGTTAATAGTCATCTATGTTTGTCATACTTATAGTTAATCAGGTTCTTTAGATACATAGAAATTGTATTATGCATAGATAAGTAATTTTCAACCACTTAAAAGAGCTGTAGAATATTGCATTTAAATAACTAGGGGTCTGTTGACATGAGACACAATTGCTCCTGGTAGCACCAAACTATTTCCTGAGAAATTGTTGAGAGCACCAAAGACACTCCACTTGGAGCTTTTGTTTTTTCTTGGCAAAATGGGCCTTTGGGTGAGGAACTGTCCATGCATTGACCACCAAAAAAATGTACAGTGTTTGGAAAGGACAAGCAGAATACAAGAAAAAAGACTGTCAAATCTTGTCAAGACAAGGTAAGATGGTTTTGAAAATTTTCCTGAATCTGAAAATGGTCTGTCAGTCACTCTAGGCCTTAGCCAAAGTTGGTTGCTCCAACTTTGGAAATGAGATTTGGGGTGATTGCCCAGTAGCCAGTTGTCTCTGTCATTTGTTGCACATTTGGGAAGTTGCTTGATTGCACTTCCTTCTTACTCAAGTAATATCATTTCTCTTCTTGGGTCTTTGATGGGGTTGAAGACCAGATAGTTGTAGTTACTTTCCTCTCATGACTTGGCCAAGTTAATTATAATACAAGACTTAAACTCCTTAGGCTAGGATAATTATTGAAACATTTAGCATGCGTTTCCTGCTTGATACTATTTGTGCTGGTTGTAATTCTAATTTTTATACCTGATATTTGTTTTTATTGTATATAATTTTGTATTAGGCTGAGAACTCTCTTATTTAAACTACATGCAGTAGTCTTTAAGTTAACTGCCCACTTGGGCATGGCCTCTTATACTATGAATGCTAATGTAAGTGTATGGTCACCCTCTCTTCTGACTGTGGGATTCGGTTGCTGTTTCTCATTCTAGCAGAGAACTGTGATCTGTGAGTCTTCCTTTAAATAAATAACCCATTATTATACTCAATTCTGAGCTAGTGTAAGGTTTCTTTTAAGCATCCATCTTCAACATCACACAGAGGGTAATCGCATATTATTTCATAGATAAATGTATGGAACTAGAAAAAAATATCCTGATTGTGGTAACTCAGATCAAGAACAGCAAATATGATATGTAATTATTTATTTGTAGATGTTACCAGTTAAGTCATTAATAAGAAAGCTACAAGTCATATACCCAAAGAGATTACTTATAGAGTAACAGACTAGATGGAAATGATTGAATATGTAGTTATGGATGAATGGTGTTGGGGGCTGGAATGGAAGGATCAAATCAGGAGAGGGATTAAAGAAAATAATGAGGAAGATAATGTGACAAGGGGACTCTAAAATTAAGGGCCATTTGAGGGGTAGTTTGGTAACCTAATACAGTACAAGTTCCCTAAAATATATATATATATATTTATATTGTCCATATAAATATATATATATATGGACAATATAAATCAAATCACAAGATAATGGAGGAGAAAGAATCCCAACTATCTATTCATCTTTTATTTCCAAATGAATTTTCCAGTACTGGAAATGGGTTTTATCTGGGTGAATTTTTAGCCAAATTGGCCCCATAGGATCAACCAAGCTATTCAGGCTTTTGTTAAAGCTAAAAGTTCCTCTCAACAAATTAACAGCAAGGCCCTATTGCTGAAGATAACACCTACATAACTCATTAAACAGAGATAAGTCGAGCTGATACCTACCTGGAATCTTTACCCATATGGGCTAATGTTCTTAGTAGTGGAAACTACTCTGCAGGTCATTAAGGAGAAAGTAAATACTAACTCAATAACAAATTCTTTGATGTACAATGGTGTCCTCATTGTCATGAAAATCCCTAAACTAATAAAACATTTTAAATGCTACATTATGTAGGTCTTTGAAAGGTTTGAAGACCATCTATCTATATAAAATATATCTCTATATGATCAGACAGCATACCTATCTTATCTAAAATTTTGATTGTTATAAATGACTAACCACTAACCTATATTTTCTGATTATCCTACATAGTTCATAATAATAGCTTTCAAAACTAGAATTTTACCTTAAATTTTCAAATGAACTTTATAGGTACAATAACTTAAACAAAAGTAGAAGCATATATACAATGTTTTGTTGTAATAGGAAGGAGTGGGCTGCTTGTTGTCCCAGCTGCCCCGCTAGCTTACACTGAAATAATCACATAGAAACTGTATTCAATTAAATACTGGCTGGCCCATTAGTTCTAGCCTCTTATTGGCTAACTCTCACATCTTGATTTAACCCATTTATAATAATCTTTATGTCACCATGAGGTCATGGCTTACTGGGAAAGATTCAGCATGTCTGACTTGGCTGTTCAATGGCAGAGGACCACTCTTCTTCCCAGCATTCAGTTCCATCTACTCCGTCTACCAAATTTCTGCCCTATCAAAAGGCTAAGGCAGTCTCTTTATTCAACCAATGAAAGCAACACATGGATAGAAGGACCTCCTACACCATTTCCCCTTTTCTGTTTAAACAAAAAAGAAAGGCTTTCACTTTAACATAGTAAAATTACATATAACAAGACAGTTATCAAACAAGAATTACAGTTACAATATTTCTATCTATTTTCTTTTATCATAACAAAGGAAAACAATAACTATAACTATCTATCTATTCTTAAACTCCATCAAAGACTCCAGAAGGATATAATATTACCTAAGTAAACAAGAAGTAAGAAACCTCCAAAACTCTAGAAATGACAGAGACATCTCACTGCCTGGACAATCACCCAAAGAGTTTTTGTACTGTTGGGGCATCCATCTTTGGCCTTCAGACCCATAGTACCAGCAGACATTTCCATGAAGCAGGAAATTTCAAAGACAGTTCTGCCTATATTGGCAGTTTTCAGTTACTTTCTTCTGTGTCCTGCAGGATGTCTCACAGACTCTTTCATGAAACAGAAACCCTGAAGGATCATTTCACCTTTAAGCAAGTTCAGCAGTCATCTCTCTGTGGGTACTGCATGTCCAGTGAAGCAGTTCAGGCAAGAGCAGTTTCTTGCCCAAATGGCTAACCAACTCCATAAGAAACCTCTTCTATGCCCGTCTTCCTCTTGAAGTAGCTTGGTGCTGCCAGGAGCAGACGTGTCTCATTGTCATGAAAAGTCCTAAATTATTAAAACATCTTAAATGTCATATTCTGTAGTCTTTGAAAGATATGAAGAATGCCTATCTAACTGAAATATATCTCTATATATCTAGAAAATCTAACTAACATGACTACAAGCTTGACTATTATTGATGATTATCCATTAACAACCCATATTTCCTAATTATACATTACATTTTTAAATGAACTACACAATCACAATACCTTAATCAAGAGCAGAAATAGCCAAGTGGTGGTGGCGCACGCCTTTAATCCCAGCACTTGGGAGGCAGAGGCAGGCGGATCTCTGTGATTTTGAGACCAGCCTGGTCTACAAGAGCTAGTTCCAGGACAGGCTCCAAAGCCACAGAGAAACCCTGTCTCGAAAAACCGAAAAAAAAAAAAAAAAGACTCAAGAGCAGAAATATACATATAACAAGATTGACCTTAAATTTATATCACTAAAGCAAAATCCATACTAATGCAAATTATCCATATCTATATCATACCCCCCTTTAAATGTAAAAGAAAGGTTTATAATCATTATTTGGGAATATGGACATAGTTATTTCTCTCCAAACTGCTTCGTGCTGTATAGGGGTGCTGTTATTCAGGTCCTTTATAATGTATCTGGTATGCTAGGTTCATCTCAGTTGGCAGTTGAGCAAAGTAAGTTTTTGAGGGTGTTCACAGCAACCTTTCAGGAGGGCGTGGTCTATCATACAATATTGGTTTAGAAGAAATCCACAGGGTCTCATCTTCTGTGAAAACAAAAGAAGAACCTCTTTTCCCAAGCATCATATCCTTAGACCCAAATTCTGAAGTCAAGATACCTTTATGATATACATGCTGGGTTAGTTTAGAAGCACATACAATGAAAAGTCCCTCTGTACTTAGCTCTTTCACAGTCAAAAAATTCAAAGATAACACAATAATACATAGAATCCAGACTCTGTGAATTTCCCATTTTTACATGGCTTATTTTCACTCTATTGCTTTACTCTGTCTCTTTAAAGACTTCACCATTTTTTAAAGCATTAAATTTATTTTATGAGTTTCTATACTCTTTTTCTTCTCTCCCAAGCCTACGTACTTTATCTAACACTATGACCCATTTAGAGGTCTTTTATGTCTGTATCTGTCATATTGTGAATCTGTAATTCTTTACTGTCCAGGAACACTTTTGTTTTGTGCTTTTAAAATGCTAAGCTCTTAAGAATCTAAGCTGTGACAATCCCAGGTCAATACAGGTACAGCCTGCTTGCCCCACCCAATCCAACATGGAGGAGCCACTTGTGTCTTCGAGCTGTGCACACTGCATGGCTAGCATGGTGGACCTAATTGTGCCTCTGAGTCACTAGTGCCTCTGAGCCATGGTGTGCAATGCCCCCCTTCCAGGCACATCATAGCACTTTACTCATAAACTGCATCTGAATGCTCTGTCTCCCACAGGAGCCAGAGATTGTGCTGGCAGAAAGCTGGCATTTTAAAACTACCTTGGCTTTTTTTTCTGCTACAGCTGACAGGAAAATCTCTCTTAAAGCAGCTGTGGCAAGTGCCAGCAAACAGCAAGAAGGTGTGTTAAACTCCATATTTGTGTCTAGAATTTCTATCAAGCCCTCTCAGGTTTTACATGGAGTCAGTTTACCACATTGGAGCACCAATCTGTAACAGGAGGGAGCGGGCTGCTTGTCATGCCAGCCACCCTGCTGGCTTACACCCAAAATAATCACACAGACTGTATTCATTTAAATACTGCCTGGCCCATTAACTCTAGCCTCTTATTGGCTAACTCTCACATCTTAATTCAACCCATTTCTAATAATATGTATGTCACCATGAGGTTGTGGCTTACCAGCAAAGATTCATCATGTCTGACCTGGCAGTTCCATGGAGGTGGCTCTCTCTTCTTCCTAGTTCTGTATACTCTGCCTACCTAATTTCTGCCCTATAAAAAGGCCAAGGCAATTTCTTTATTCATCCAATGAAAGCAACACATAGACAGAAGGACCTCCTACACCATTTTGTAACAAAAATAACCTTAGATTGTTATTAGTATTAACATAAAAAATCCTTTAAACAAGAGTAGAAAAATATATACAGTGTGTGGTAACAAAAATGACCTTAATATTTTTTTTATTTTTAAAATTGATTTTATTGAGCTCCTCTGCTCCTCTCCCTTCCTCTCCCCTCCCCTTTAACCCTCTTCCATGGTCCCATGCTCCCAATTTACCTAGAAAATATTATCTTTTCCTACTTTCCATGTAGATTAGATCCATTTATGTCTCTCTTAGGGTCCTCAGTGTTGTCTATGTTCTCTTGGATTGTGATTTGTAGGCTGATTTTCTATGATTTATGTTTAAAAACCACTTATGAGTGAGTACATATGATAATTATCTATGGGTCTGAGTTACCTCACTTAATATGATGTTTTCTAGCTCCATCCATTTTCCTGCAAATTTCAAGATGTCATAATTTTTTTCTGCTATGTAGTACTTCATTGTATAAATGTACCACATTTTCCTTATCTATTCTTCAGTTGGGGGGCATTTATAACCTAAAATTTTTAACAACATACAAAAGTCCTTTAATCAATAATTATATATATATATACATATATATACACACAGTGTAACAAAATTGATTTTGAATTTGTACTACTATACCAAAATCCATGCCTGTGCAAAATATCTGAAATTAATAGTTGTCTTTTTATCCTATAATCCCCTAAATATAACAAACATTTATGGTCCACAAAATAATCAACTACTACCCACACACCCTTTTCTCTTGGGAATGTGAATGGTTTGTTCTCTAGATTGCTTCTTCCTGAATGTGGGCAAAGTATTTTTAGAGTCTCAAAAAGATAATTTGAGATAATGGGCAAATCCTTGGAAGACTGGTTATAACCTTTTTGATAGATAACACACGTGTCAAGTTTCAGGACATCTCCGTGATCAAACCATATCCAAATTAACTTGGAACTAATCAATAGTCTCTTGTTTCCTGTGATGACAAAAGCAAAACCTCTTCTCCAAAGAATTTTTTATTTCCATGTGACAAATACATTTTAACTTTTTAAAAGCTAAAGGATTCTTAAAATATCTAGGCTGATTTATTTTGACAGTCCCTCTTTCAATTCTAGGTCTCTTAACAGATGTCCTTTGCTTTTTCACAATCAAAAAAATCAAAACCAATACAATACAGTACAGGATCCAGACTTCCTGTGTATTTTCCATTTTTACATTATCTTTTCCTTTTATGTTAGTTTTACTGTCACTTTAAAGAATTTACTATTTTTTAATCTATTTCTTTCTATGACTGCCTATACTGATTTTCTTTCTTTCTTAAGCCTATGCACATTGTAAAACACACAGAATCCTGTTTAGAGTTTTTTTTCCCATCTGGACCTCTTTTACTACTTATCTTTTAGCCCCCACCCCCTTTTTGACTGAGCAAGCAAACTTTAGACTGTTAAGCTATACCTGGATCCTCTGTGTATCATATAGGCAGGCTCCACTCATTCTTGGGTTCACTTGTGGAAACCAAGCCCAAAGCTTGTGCCCTGGTTGGAGGTATGTGACCAAGGACTGCACCAAATCTTCATAGCTGTGGAAACCAGTACTTGCATTGCCTCAAGTGGTTTTTACTTAGGTTGCGATTTCTAGTTTCTATTTAGCACTTCAGACTGAACATTAGCACTTTTAAAGAGGTGTGGCTTTTTATTTTTTCAGTTTTCTTAGGTTCTAGATGGATATTTGAGCTCCTGCATTGGGCACCAAAATATTACGTGCTGTTTTATTCTTTTGACTTTCTAAGGATCTGTCACTCAACTCCCAAATAAATCACATACAGAGGTTTATTCTTAGTTATAGACATGCAGCTTTAGCTCACCTTACTTTTTATCTGCTTTCCTTAACTTAAATCATCTTGACTACCTTTTGCCTCTGGACTTTTATATTTCTGTATACATTTCCTTATTTTCTTTCTCTATAGTTTGCTATATGTATCTGGGTGACTGTCCCCTGTTGTCATCCTCTCCCTGTTCTCTTTCTCTTTTTACTCTCCCTTGTTTTTCCTTCTATATATAGTCTCTGCCTGGCAGCCCTGATTATCCTTCCCCCTGCCTTGCTATTGGCCATTTAGCTCTTTATTGGGATCATTAGGTGTTTTAGGCAAAAATTCATGTCTTCACAGTTAATCAAATATAGCATAAACAAAAGATGCACACCTGAAAATAATATTTCTGGACACATGTGTGGGATACTCATAATAACATAAACAAAATTGTGCATTCCTTCTCTTGTGTTTTTTAGAGAACTCTTTAGGATCTGGACACAGACCAAAGCTTGATCCAAAAGGGTCATTTAAACAAAATCCAAAAGGGGGTTTGAAAACAAAAGCAAAACCTCTTCTCCAAAGAATTGCTTATTTCCATTTGGCATTGTGTTGTAGCTAGCATTGTAGAGAATCCATAGATGATATGGGTGAAATATTCTTAATCTAGAGGGCACAGACAAAAAGCAAATTAATTTATAAAGAGAAGGCCTAATTTAACAGGACTGTGCCTCTGGAGAAGATGAATATTCTATGTGTCTCAGTCTACTCTCACAGGGGAAACTGGGAGGAATAAATCACTTCCTTCACCCCCAAGAAGGAAACTATAGAAACACATTATCAAAACAGCAATTTATTTAATGAGAGGTGTGTTGAGTAGGAGCTGTGGGCCTGTTTTTCGTCCTGCCCAGCTCCCGCATGGTTAGCTTTATACCCGAAATAACAACACACGCATTGTATTCTTTTAAACACTGCTTGGCCCATTTCTATTCATGTGTGTAGCACCCCAAGGTGTGCTTACTGGGAAGATTCTAGCCTACGTCCATCCTGGGTCGGAGCTTCATCGTGTCTGCTCTGGAGAGGAGAGCATGGCGTCTGTCTCTCCGAGGAGCTGCCCTGCATCTGAGTTCACTTCCTCTTCCTCCCAGCATTCTATTCTGTTTACTCCACCCACCTATGTTTTAACCTATGAGGGCCAAGCAGTTTCTTTATTACTTAACCAATGAAATCAACAGATTGATATGACACTCCCACATCACTTCCCCTTTTTCTGTTTAAATAAAAAAAGGAAGGCTTTAACTTTAACATAGCAAAATTACATATGACAAAACAGTTATATCTATTTATTTTATCTTTTATCATAACAATGGAAAACTATAACTATAACTATCTATCTATTCTTCAACTCCATCAAAGACGCCAGAAGAATACAATATTACCTAAGCAAACAAAAAGTAAGCAATTTTCAAAACTCTAGAAATGACAGAGACATCTTGCTGCCTGTACAGTCACCCAAAGTTCCTCTGTACCGTTGGGGCATCAATCTTCAGCCTTCAGGCCCATAGTATCCAGAGACATTTCCATGAAGCAGGAAATTTCAAAGGCAGTTCAGTCACTATCTGCTGTGTCCTGCAGAATGTCTCGCAGACTCTTTCATAAATCAGGAACCCCGAAAGATCATCTCACCTTTAGGCAAGTTCAGCAGTCCTTTCTCTGCGGGTTCTTTGTGTTCAGTTTATGCAACAGTCCAGGCAAGAGCAGTTTCTTGCCCAAATAGCTATCAAACTCCATAAGGTGCCTCTTCGATGCCCATCTTCTTTCTTCTTGAAGTAGATTGGTGCTGCCAGGAGCAGAGTGTCTCATTGTCATGAAAAACCCTAAGTTATTAAAACATTTAAAATGCCATATTCTATAATCGTTGAAAGATATGAAAAATGCCTATCTAAAATATATCTATGCACATCTAGAAAATCTAACTAACATTACTAAAAGCTTGACAATTATCGATGATTATCCATTAACAACCTATATACATTACATTTTTACATGAACTACACAATCACAATACCTTAATCAATATCAGAAATATATACATATAATAAAATTGACCTTAAATTAATATCAGTAAACCAAGATTCATATCAATGCAAATTATTCATACCTATATCATAACCCCCTTTAAATGTAAAAGAACATTTATAAACAATATTTGGGAATATGGATGTAGTTATTTCTCTCCAAACTGCTTCCTGCTGAATGGGGGCGCTGTTATTCAGGTCTTTTATGAGATAACCTGTCTGCTAGGTTCATCTCAGTTGGCAGTTGAGCGAAGCAATTTTTTGAAGGTGTTTACAGCAACCTTTCAGGAGGGCGTGGTCTATCATACCACATTGAAATAGAAAAAATCCACAGGGTCTCATCCTCTGTGAAAACAAAAGAAGAAACTCTTTTCCAAAGTATCATATCCTTAGATACAAATTCTGAAGTCAAGGTATTTTGAAAATATCTATCTTGGATTAGTTCAGCAGCATTTATAAACAAATATCTTTTAGCATCTGTTGCTCCTTCCTCAGCATTAAAACAATTCAAAGAGAGCATAATAGCATACAGTATCAAGATTCTCTGTGTATTTTCCATCTTTGTGCAGCTTTATTTTAACTCTATTTTGTTTATTTTTACTTTTGTTTTATATTCTCTGTATATATTTGTCCTGGAATAACTCTGTAGACCAGGCTGTCCTTGAACTCTCAGAGATCCGCCTGTCTCTGCCTCCCAGGCATTGGGATTAAAGGCGTGTGCTACCACACCTTGAACTCACAGAGGTCAATCTCCCTCTGTCTCCTAAGTGTTGGGATTAAAGGTGTGCACTACCACACCCAACTACTCTCTTTCTTCCTTATTTTACTTTTAAGAACTTTAATTTTCAGCCTGTATATATTTTTAAACACACTGTAAATCATTTAAAGTTTTCTTTGTCTTTGAATCTCTCTTTAATGTATATCTCTCTTTTTCTGACCACATGAGTCTTTAATTTACCAAGCAATATCAGTAGGATGAAAGCCGTGGCTTTGACGGCCGGATCCAACCATTCCTTAGCTTTCCAGCCTCATGGCGGAGGTACCAGCTGTAGCCATGTTTATCACCACAACTCTGTGGCATTTCAAGGTCCCTGCCAGCAAGTAAGTTGCAGCATTATTAAGCAACACTCAAAAGCTCCGTAGTCAGGACCGCCTGCTTGAAAGTCAGAGTTTGCCCTGGCTGGACGGCCCAGAAAACCAGCATTTTTAAACGGTGCAGCTTTTTTCCTGCTACGGCTGAAAACTGAAAAGCATGCGTTCAGCTTTTCATCAACACCGTTTAAGTGTTTCGTGGCAGGACCTCTTAAAAGAGCTACAGGATTTTGCCGCTAAAGCTGAGTCAGGAAGCCTTGCATCTAGCAAGCAGAGCAGACCCAGGAAATTGCTGCTACCAAGAAAACACGCGTTACTCTATTCTTTCCCAAGCTCTCTCAGGCTTTCTGTAGATTCAGTGCCCCACGTTGGGCGCCATTTGTAGTAGGAGCTGCGGGCCTGCTTTTCGTCCTGCCCGGCTCCCGCATGGTTAGCTTTATACCCGAAATAACAACACATGCATTGTATTCTTTTAAACACTGCTTGGCCCATTTCTATTCATGTGTGTAGCACCCCAAGGTGTGCTTACCGGGAAGATTCTAGCCTACGTCCATCCTGGGTCGGAGCTTCATCGTGTCTGCTCTGGAGAGGAGAGCATGGCGTCTGTCTCTCCGAGGAGCTGCCCTGCATCTGAGTTCACTTCCTCTTCCTCCCAGCATTCTATTCTATTTACTCCACCCACCTATGTTTTAACCTATGAGGGCCAAGCAGTTTCTTTATTACTTAACCAATGAAATCAACAGATTGATATGACACTCCCACATCAGAGGTGAGATAAGTAACTCTCCAAGTAATAACTCTGTAACTTTTACCCCAGATAATAACCCTTGCCAGTTATCAGTTTCAGAAAGGACCTATTTTGAATCTGCACTGCTGGACATATAATAATAATAATATCCATTGATGGAAAGGAATGATAGTAAAACTCCAGTTTTCAGAATTTCCATAGGGGTATCAGAACTTTGAAAGGAAGGTGATGAAGTGGAGGTAAGAAGGTCATCAGATCTTACACATGTGTAGTTTCCTATGGATAGTTAAAAGTACTGAGGTAGATTGAGAGCAAGGCTCTCCCAGATCCATTTTGTCCTACTGCCCTGTTTCCATCTTTAGATATCATTTTCTTTCACTTCCTTCTTTGCCTCCCCAGTGCTGGGATTAAAGGTGTTTGCCACCACACCTTGAATTCACAGAGGTCTGTCTGCCTCTGCCTCCCAGGCATTGGGATTAAAGTTGTGTACTATCACACCCAACTACTCTCTTTCTTTTTTATTTTAAGGTCTTTAACCTTTAGCCTGCATATATTTTTAACACACTGTAAACCATTTAGAGGTTTTCTTCATCTTTGCATCTCTCTTTACTGTATATCTCTCTTTTTCTTACTACATGAGTCTTCAATTTACCAAGCAATATGAGTAGGATTAAAGCAGTGGCTTTGATGGCTGGATCCAGCCCATTCCTTAGCTTTCTGTGATTCCTGCCTAATTCCTGCTGTAGTCATGTTTATTGCCACAACTCTATGGCATTTCAAGCTGCAACAGTGTGTCCACAAACAACACACAAATGCTCTCTCTGTAGTTGGACCTCCTGCCTCAAAGAATCAGAATTAACACTGGCAGGATGGCCCAGAAAGCCAGCATTTTAAAACAGCATGGCTTTTTTTCCTGCTACAGCTGAAAACCAAAAAGCATGCGGTCAGCTTTTTTTCAACACCATTTAAGTGTTTTGTGGCAGGAACTCTTAAAAGAGCTGCAGGGTTTTGCAGCTAAAGCTGAGTCAGGAAGCCTCTCTTAAATGAGAGTGCTTGTTTGCCTCTAGCAAGCAGAGCAGACTACAGAAATTGCTGCTACCAAGAAAACATGCTTTACTCTATCTATCCTTTCCCAAGCTTTCTTAGGCTTTCTGTGGATGCAGTTATCCACATGGGTGCCATTCTGTAACATGAGGGTTGGGCTGCTTGTTGGGGTTTCTGTCCCACCCAGTCCTCCAGCCATTTAGTCCCAGAGAAAATCACACAGAAAGTCTATATTAATTATAAACTGATAGGCCCATTAGCTTGGGCTTTGTATTAGCTCTTATCACTTTTGTTAGCCCATTATTCTAGTCTATGTTAGCCACATAGCTAGGTGCCTTTCTCAGCGGGGCAGGTCACATCTTGTTTCTTCCATGATCTGTGCAGAACTGGGGAAATGGGCTTCCTCTTTCCCAGAATTCTCCTGTTCTCATCGCCCCTCATCTACTTCCTGTCTGGTTGACCCACCTATACTTTCTGCCTGGCCAATCAGCATTTATTTAAAACATGATTGACAGAATACAGACAATTCTTCCACACCACCATCTAAAATTCACATCTTTCTTTCTGAACTACTTTACAAACTCATTTAAATGTATCCCCAGTAAGGATACTATTGCATGCATAGCCCCAAATCTTTAAAGGAATAATGGAAATCAAATGGTCATTCTTGTTTATTATGAGCAACAGTGTAGAATCTAGCACAAAATATAGAGAAAGTATGTGGAGATAGCTCAATGATGGAGCTCTTGTCCTGGGTTTCATCTCCAGCACTATAATATCAAACACAAAAGGTGAAATGACAGAATTTTTCCAGATAATGGAGGACTCCAGGAGGACATTAGGTAAGTACTGATTATGAAATTGCTTAGGATATTACTAGGATTGTAAGATATTGAGTAGATTTTTTAAAATCACTTTATAAAGTACTTTTATGTGTGGCATTTTTTTACTTTTTTGTTTACTAATTTTAGTTTTCTTCTAGTATCCCCTCTGTTCCTTCATTTTACTATCTCCACTACCACTTAAGCCTTTTCACTTTCTGTATTTCTCTGTTCTGTTTTCATATTAAATGCGTTTTATTAACCTCACTACTCCACTCCCTTAAGAACCCTTTATTTATCCTCTTATGGGTTCCTTTCTAGTTTCCTGGCCTCTATGCAAATGCAACCATACAATAGACACAGATACAGATCTCTCTCTGAGAAAGAGAGAGAGAGAGAGAGAGAGAGAGAGAGAGAGAGAGAGAGAGAGAGAGAGGGGATTCATATAATAGAACATAAGGGACATGAACTGTGTATTTTTTGGGAGAACATAGGGGACATGCACTATGTACTTTTTGGGATTTGGTTATTGGTTATGTAACAATATTTTTCACATTCCGGCTGTTTTTCAAATATTTTCATGGTTAATAAAATTCCATCATGCAAATGTACCACATTTTCCTTATCCTTTCATCAGCTGATTAATATTGAGGTTGTCTCTATTGGATATTAAGAATACAGCGGCAATGAGCACTGATGTACAAAGATCTCTGTGGTAGAATACAGGGCCCTTTGGGTATATGTAAGAATAGTGGAGCTGAGCTATACTGTACTTCTTCTGAACTGGTTTCTATAGTGACTGCTTGAGATTACATTACCAGTGAAGAAGGGTTTTGCTCGTCTCATATCCTTGTCAACATCTGTTTTCTTGTTGATAGCCATTTTCACTGGGGAAGAGATGGAATCTCAAAACAATCTTAATTTGCATGTTAATAAAACTGATATAATATCCTTCACCTTGAACAGCTACTTTTCCTAACACAGTTAAGATTATTATTTCTAAAATGGATCACATATCTTGACCAGAACTACTGAACACAAGTCAAAGACTATATTTGTGTCACTCAAATCTCCAGAAAGGCAGGAAGGAGCTTTGTACTTTCTCCTTTTTGAAACAGTGTCTATGAGTCTCAGATGGCCTCAGCCTTGCTATTCCCCCATCTTAGCTTCCCAAGTGCTGCTTTACAATTGTGTGCTATGTGCATTTGTCTTTTTCTATGCATAGTCTTATTGTATTTCTGGCATGCACTGGTAAGTCCAATAATTGTGAGTTAATAAAAGGGTGAGGATATGGAAGTGGCACTATACACATCAACATATATCCAAAGACTTTCTCAATGAAGAGAATTTATCTCCAAGGAGGTAGAAACTAAGACCATGCACTTTAGAAAGGGCATTTCAACTCAAAGGAAGAAATCTTATGTAATGCATGGGTAAAATAGAAGACAGAATATTAAAGTTAATTAATTCCATTATGAGCCAGAACATTGTATCTAAACACAAATTTAAATGCAGTAAATTGAGAAAAAGCTACAGTAAGCTGTCATTACCTTTATGTCCAACTAAAAATATTAGTGATAAATGGTGTCTCTCTTTTTGGCTAAGAGATTGTTCATGTTACTTTTTAATTTCTATGGAGGTAAAGATTGAACTCAAAGTCATACACATGCTGAGTACCCACTACCACTGAGCTCTATCTTCAGCCCAACTGAATGGTTTGGTGAACAGCCTCTAGTTTAACTTGGAGTTTTCTTCTGAACTATCTATCATTCAGTGAACAGACGTTTATAGAATAAGTATTCTTATAGTTACTCCTCTGTATCTGCAGACAATGTAATCCCCTTAGGATGACTTTAAATCTGTGGCTGTCAAAACTCTTCTCTGAAGTAGTATAGCTTTTGTGTAGAACCTCCATACTCTCTTCTGTATGTTTAAATTACTTTTAGATAATATATATTAGAGTAATATAATATAAATATTATTATAGCTTTACTGTGATTTTGAGAAATTATAAGAAGAAATATATATTATACATGAAGAGATTATATATATATATATATATATATATATATATATGGCTTTTTCCTTTTCTTTTTGTTTTTGTTGTAGATATAACTTTTCCACACAGCTCAGACTGCCTCAAGTTTAAGATCTTTCTGCTTCATTCACCTGAGTACTGCAATTAGAGAAATGTATTTCCATACCTTGCCTGTTTTCCTTTTCTTTTTCTAAATGTTTTTATTTTTGTTTTATTTTGTATCTCTCTTCAAGTTGTTGAAGATGAAAACTAAGCCATCTGCATACTAGGGAATTGAGATACTTTTGATGTGTGACCTATTGAATACATGAAGTGCAGGACTTATTGTCCAATATTGTCTGAAGTATAGGAAATGTGTAATAAAAATGAAATTAAAAAGTCACTTCAATATAGCAAATATAAAAGCAATTAGAAAAGTTCCTTCAATATAAGGAAATTGAAGAAAAATGTAAATATGCAGTGAAAATATAAGTGTATGATTGAGTTTTTGAATTGATATTTGGGATTAAGACATATGATAAAGCTAGAAGGCTAGAGAGGATTGAAAAAGCTAATGTAGCCATAGTAAGATTTCCTTTAAAACTTTTCAAACTATCCTTTGTAGCAAAGAATGCAGGATAGTCTGAGAAAATGTCTTTGAATTCTACAAGCTATCAATGCTTATCTAAACATTTCCCTGGGTCTGTAAAATGAAATTATGACAAGGCACAGGGGAGATGTCCATAAAAACAGATTCCTTTTTTAGAAATTTTTTTTGCAATAAAACTATAAGTTTTAATATAGTAAGTATTAAAAGTTTAATACAATAAGTACAATAACTATATACAAAGATAATCAGGTAAGATTTACATTAACAATGTCCAACCCATTTGCATTTGGCAAATTCAGAGAAAATACTCCATTATCTATCCTGTATTGTTGATCCAAATTTTTGTACCTAAATCACTTTATATCCTAACTTGTATTACCAAACTAAAATTATCCTTTCAATGTCTCTCATCCCTATATACTTTATACCTCTTTTGTGAATTTCTTTTCTGAATTTGGTAACAATGAAAACTATAACCATTTAGTATTCAATCCCATCAGAAACCTGTGAAGCATAATATTACCTGAGTAAATCGGAAGTGCAGAGCATACAGCTTCCAAAGCTAAGAAATGATAGAACCTGCTGGTTGTCTGGTTAGTCACCCAAAGTTCCTGTAGGTAGTCAAGTTTGGTAATATATAGAATAAGTAGGACTTTTCCTTGATTTGTTGGCAAGTGCTAGAAAAATATTTTTTCAAATCCTTGCTATGAACAAGGCATTTCCTATGAAATTCTGAGGTGTCTAATACATTTCCTACCAATAGTTGATCTATTAATCCATCTCATCATTGCCCTGTACTAGAGGGCCTAGTAGATCCATATGGGATCTGATATGTGTTATATATGGGATGATTTCTATTTCTGATTTTTTGTTAAGTTTTTTTTATTAATATTTCCACCTGCTCCCCGTTTCCCATTTCCCTCCCCTCCTCCCAAATATTTTTAGAAATTTTGAGAGAATATCAATTACTATCAGCTGGGAAAGATGCAATGGAAAAGGTATGATGTGGGATTTCCCTTTGTATGCTGGGAATGTGTTTTACTACCATTTCTTAATAAAAGAAGCTGCTTCAGCCTATAGCAGGGCAAAATATAGTCAGGATGGAAGAGATATAGAGAGTAAGCAGAGTCAAAGAGAGATGCCATGTGGCTGCTGAAGGAAACAGACATCCAGGAACCTTAACGGTAAGCCACGAGCCTCACGGTAAAATATAAATTAATAGAAATGGGTTAATTTAAGAGTTAGTTCACAAAAAGCCTAAGTTAATAGGCCAGGAAGTATTGCAATTAATATAGTTTCTGTGTAATTATTTTGGGTCTGGGCAGTCGTGAAATGAACAAGCAGTCTCCGCCCTCAAAGACACTGTAGGCAGTGGTGGTAGAAACAGCAGATTTGGGCAGTAAATCATATAAAATATTTGGAATAAAATACAATTCTCCATGAATGATTTTGAAACTCATTATTGTAACTATGCTTGCTTTTTTCCAGGGAGAAACTGTAAATTATCTGAAACCAGAGAACTTAACAGCCACTTCAAATTTCATCCTTTTGTGACTTTCAAAAGAAGATGATATCCAACCACTTCTATTTGGACTGTTTCTGTTAATTTGCTTGGTCTGCATCATAGGAAACCTGTTTATCATCCTGGCCATTGGCTCTGACTTCCACCTCTGGACCCAAATGTATTTCTTCCTTTGTAACCTATCTTTCACAGACATTTGTTTCATCTCCACCATAGTTCTCAAGATGTTAGTGAACATTATCCATCACCTATGAAGGCTGCCTCACCCAGATGTATTTTTTCATGTTTTTTTTCTGGATTGGATAGTTTGTTACTGACAGTAATGTTCTATGACCAGTGTGTGGCCATATGTCACCCCTTGGGCTACATAAACCCTCTCCTTTGTGGTCTTCTGCTTCTACTATCTTGGTTAATCTGTCTGACCTATTCATTGTTACAAACATTAATGTCTTTGAGGGTGTGTTTCTGCAAGAAAACAGAAATCCATCACTACTTCTGTGAACCTGTTCAGATTCTCAAACTTCCTTGCTCAGACACCCATGCCAATGATGTCTTTCTCTACCACGTAACAGGTTTGCTAGGTATTCTTTTCTCTTACTCTAAATCATCAACTCCATAGTGTGCCTTTTATCTAAAGGGAGGAAATATAAAGCCTTTTTTATTTGTGGGTCCCATCTTTCAGTAGTCTCATTGTTCTGTGGTACAGGCCTTGGTGTCTACCTCACTTCTCAAACATCCTATACCTCCAGAGAGTGTTCAGTTACCTCAGTGATGTATACTGTGGTATTTCTCATGTTGAACCCCTTCATCTACAGCTTGAAGAATAAGGACCTGAGTCAGGCTTTTAGAAGACATTTTTATAGCATTGGAGATAGATCCCAGTGTGATAATAGAATAATGGATACATTAATCTAGGGTGTAATAATTAGTGTATTCCTTAAAAAGTTACATTCTTCTGAAGATACAGAAAAGAAATACTACTCATGAAATGAGTCCACAGCCAAAGATAATCATGGAAACAATTAAAATTAATCATGGGTCACCAGTAACTATACTTACTATGCAAACATTTTTCAAGAATATATATTTGTAAGGATGGGAGAATCAAGTAGAAAACACAGCAAGTACGAGAAATAAGATGTATATACACACATCATTGACTCAGTGTCTCTAAGTCATTGTTGTCTTCTGCACAGTGCTTGCTGGGCACTGTTTTTCTTTGGCTTCTGTCTGGAAAATAATTTTACTAAGAATGTCTCAAAATAACTTCTATTTTTCCCTACAAAATGTAATTACTGAGCCTTGCTATGGTTATTATTATTATTAGTCATGATGGTGTAGCTCAGTGGCAGAACTCCTGTTTACTGTGCAAGAAACATGGGCTTGATATCCAATTTCTCAAAATAAAAGAGCAAATGGCAGTTACTACTGACTTATGAGAAACTCATTGTAATTTTGTTATAATCAAAATTCTGGGGCTAGGATATAGTTAGTGGTAGATCCAGTGCAAGCATCTCTCTCTCTCTCTCTCTCTCTCTCTCTCTCTCTCTCTGTCTCTCTGTCTCTCTGTCTCTGTCTCTCTCCCTCTCTCTCTCTGTCTCTCTCTGTCTGTCTCTCTCTCTCTCTCTCTCTCTCTCTCTCTCTCTCACACACACACACACTTAATTCACAAATTCTCACTTCTCACATATATGATATATTATATACATATATATCAACATATTATAATAGGTATGAAAGTACAGAGTGCCTACTAATGAGAAAGTGGAAACAGAAAAATCAGGAATTCAAAGTCAGCCTGAAGTTCACAGTGGTGAATAAAGCATAGAAAATAATTTGCTCAATATTGTTCTTGCTTAGCTATACTTTCTCAAATCTTCACATTTAGTTCCTTTTCACAAACATGAAATAAAAGTTGAGTTGCACTTATGAACTTACAACAGCTATGATTACCTACAAAAGATCAAGCCAGTCAACATTCCAGCATAGATGGGGGAGGGATTTGTGAGGTCACACTTCAAAGTGAAGAGTTATTGTGAGTTTATGGCAAATAGTGGTGGGGGCAGCGTTCATCTTTCCTTGGTGGTTTGGGAATTGGTAGGTCATCCATTCCTAGATTGCCCACACCCACAGCATGTGTGTAGCACTACGTGAAGACAATTGGGTTAAAAAGAACCCTGAATATGTGTGGAAGACATGTAGAGGAAGATTTGGTAATGGGAATGAGAGAAGTTGAGAGTGGTCTAATCAAGATATAATTTATAAATGTATGGAACTGTCAACTAAATACCTTCGAAAACATAAAAGTAGCTCCATACAAGAATTCTATATCAAAGAACTGATAAGACAAAGCATCTTTTATATATCTTTAAATTTATAGGGAAATGCTCTGGAACTTAGATGCTGTGCTAGCTGGAATGTAACTGCTGCCCTCCCCCATAAGCTCATAGGGTGTTATTAGGATGTGGCTTTGTTGGAGCATGTGTGGTCTGGTTGGAGGAAGTGTGTCACTGTGGGATGGAATTTAAGGTCTCATGTGCTCAAGATACCACCCTGTGTTACAGACCACTTCCTGTTGCCTTCTGATCAAGATGTAGCCAGCACCATGTCTGCCTCCATGCCACCATGGTCCCTGACATGATGATAATGGACTGAACTTCTGAACTGTAATAGGCCACCTCAATTAAATGTTTTCCTTTATAAGATTTGTCATGGTCAAGGTGTCTCTTTGCAACAATAGAAACCTTAAGACAGATTCCAAATCTGAAGCCTACTCGGAGTTGGCTTGAGGAATGCTGAGCCACCCACTTGGTGAGAAGTGGGTATAGACTTGGGCAAATTCAAAAGTTTTACTTGTAATTTTATCATTTATTAGAGAAATTCCTGTCTCTCAGCAACAATTATTAGATTGAATAGAGAATCAGCATTATGTGCCTGATACATATATCCTTGATAAGTGGCAGGCATTTTTGTGAACATTGTGTTTATTTAACCTTCTATTCCATGTCAATAAGAGGCAGGTCAAATGACAGACCCTGTATTCTTGAAAGCTGTGCCCAGACACATTATCCAAGAAGCACCCAAGAGTAAGACAGAAACTGAGTGACCCTTAGGAAAAAAGGTTTATTCAGTACAATAAAATCTCACCCTTCATACACAGATCTCTTGGCATTGGTAAGTTTGTCTGAAATTAGGGGTGGGGGTAAAAAGATGTTCATCCTCATGTGCATAGACTGTTCACCTTAATCTCTTCTGCTCTAGAAATTATTACTCTACTACAGTATTTATGAATGAGGACACTACAGGTATTTGAGGTCTGGTAACTGTCATCCCCCCACCCCCCGTGGCACAGCCTTCCTTGAGTGTTCTCTGATATTTAGGTATTTAACATAGTTTATAGTCCCAATTCATTTTATGACATTAACAGGTGGTCTTTTCTCATTAAATCATGGCTACTCGCCCAAAATGCCTCTAGCGTACTCTCAGAGCACAATCTCCTTTGGTAGGAACTACTGATCTATCATGAATCAGAAGTTAGAAAATGGTACAAGCAGTAAAAATAAAGTCAAGGGGTGTCCAAACAACTAAACCCCAAACAAGATACACTAAGATACTGGCCTCTAGTCATGAATTCTTGCCTGGAGAAGAGCTGAGATTTAGAAGCAATGCCAAAGTTTTATAAAATTAATATGCCTTCCCAGTGAGAAATCACTTCAAGAACTTAATTGAGAAAGAAATATACTTTAATAGTAACATGTGAGTGGTTCTGGCTAATACATAAAAGGAAACCACCTTTGAAGAGAAAAAATTACCAGCATATATAGGTCTTACTGTTCTTTTCAAATAATTAGTACTACCTACAGTCATCCTGCCCACCTGGCAGAATTATTCCTTTCCTGAATCAGGGTATAATGGCAGACAGAGACTTAATGATGCTGTCATCCTGCACTGTCCTCTTAATCTGCCCCTTTCAGGAATGTTCTATGATTTGGGGATGGCTGGAAGTCAGGCTTGCCTCTTTCACTTAGGATAACAGAGATTAACTGGAGGTCAGTGTTAGTGAACAAACATTAGGTGAGACTTTTTTTTTCTTTTTGCATTTCCAAGCTTTAATTATGGTACAAACTTTTCAAATACTTTCTAAAAAGTCTGGTAAGTACGGATGGTACTTATCGTCCAGTCATATGGGGGCATCCTTTAGCTAAATTCTACTTTTTAAAACAGAATTTCATAATCAAGATTCTTTCCCCTTTATTGAAGAATTGTTCTGCTTCAGACATAAAGGTAAATCGAAAATATTCACAAAGATCTTTTATATTCCTTCAGGCAGGAATTAGTAATGCTGGGGGCTCAGTGGCTTCACAAAGAATTTAAATCTTACGAAAGAAAGTGCCATGGTCTCCTAGACAATTTTATATACCTACTTAGAATCACAAGCCAAGTTTTCTTCTACCTATTTCTAGAATGAACTTTGTGGCAGTCTCCAAATTCTGAACTCCAATTAAGTGTTTGTGCAGATCTGCTCAACTTACCTGTGCACTAAACCAGAGCATCATGTGAATCTATTGAGGGAAATGAGAAAGAAGGATAGTAAAGTAGTGTGCTGAGGTTCACCTTTGATTACTCACAGGAAAACATGGTTTGAGGTATTCCCTAACAAAAGTCACCATAGAAGCATGATCTGTTTGTACTCAAGCAAATGATTGGTTGACCAGGGAACAATGGGGAGGGATAATAGGCAAATCACAAAACTTTTTTGACAGTATCCTGATGGTAGTATTGGTTTTATGGGATTACAGATCTTAAAACTTACCAGATTATACACTTTAAATACATGCTATTTCTTATATGCCAAAGCTACGTCAGTAAAACTATTACTCACTCTCACTTGGACTTTCATAATGAAAGTAAAGTGGCTTGTGGTACACTGCAAGAATAGCTACCACAGGGCTGGGGATAGAATGCTTACTGCAGGCTTGAAACTTTGGGTTAGATCTCCAGCATTGTGTGCATAATGTCATGCGTTTGTAACCCTAGCTCTTGGGGTTACAGAAGGATCAGAAGTTCAAGAACATTCTCTTCTCTGCTACAGTTTGATGCCAGGCACAGCTAGAAGAGATCTGGTTAAAAATAATAATAATAAATTCCCTGCATCTACACCACTTGTATTAAACTGAGTAGGTTCCATCCTGGTGTCAGTCATGTGCGTGGAAGGCTCTAATGGGTGTAAACAAACTGACAGAGCAGATATCTGAAGAGCAGTGTGGCTTGCGATCTTCTGTAACCCTACATCACAATGCTAAGTAACCTGAGTTTTCACTAGCACACTGATATGCTGTGCAAGTTCTCCACCTCTCTCCAAGTTTACCATATAGTCTCTTACTCCCTATTTACTTCTATAATGTGATTTCTTTAAAGCCTTCCTATATTTCTGCATTCAAGATTAGCATACTTATTCATTGTTTCTATTTTTGGTTGTTCTTTTTTTCCCCCAGTACTAGTGGCTGAACCCAGGGTCTCATGCATACTAGGCAAGTACTTTATACATGTATTCACTACGTGTTTCTCTTTAATTTTAATTAGCCTTGTACACACAATGTCTGCATCACTTCTCCATGTGTCTGATAGCCCTAAGTTCAACTCCCCTTTTGATCTCCTGGATTCTTCCTAGCCGTTTACTCAGTTAAAGATAAGGAAATGCTTTATTGACCTTTGATTCCCCAAAGCTAAGTGTCAAAAATTAAACTGATATTCAATGTATGTTCATACTAAACTCCCAAGAGAAAGTTCAACTTGATCAGAAGTTGGACTAATGTTACACAAGACAGGGTCATGCTGGAGAAGTCTCAGGAATAAAAACAAAAAAAGCCAGGAAGACTAGTTTAGCCTTCAATTAGAAATTCCCTTCAGAGGAAACATGTAAGGTACTTTGTTCTGGGAATTGGAAGGGAAGGGCATAGAGATGTAAGAGCACTGGGGCACTTAAGTGCCTATGAGAACTCATTAGCTCTGTCTGCCCTAACTGATGTGAGGGAGGGAGCAATTGGGCACTAGGGAGAAGTTGTACTGCACTCCCAAGTCTCCTAATTAAACAAATAGCCTAGTTTTTCTCAAGGCTGAGAGAGTGTTTCCTTCCCTTAGGTAAAGCCTCTGGGATAGACATCTTTCTCCTCTAACATTAGGCAAGAACCTGTAAGTAACTAATGAGCTTAGGTAAACTTTTGACTGAGGCCCGCTAAATATTCAGCGCAGTCATTGAGGGAGATACAACCGTTCACACTGTAGCTACATGTACTCAAGGCCTGTAATAGACCATGAGTGGGAAAGGGCAGCAGGGACTCCTAATAAAAGACAGGACTCAGAGCTGTGTTAAAACACTTGTTCGCCACACACTAGCCCAAATGCACCACTAGCTGGAGGATGTGAAGGTCAACTGTGAGCATTGCTGCCCTTTCATTTCCAGCTAGTTGATTTTGTCCCCATCTTTTACTCTGTAGATGGTGGATCTTGCATGGATCTGGGATAGAGACCAGATAAGTCACAAAAGAGCTCGTTTGTCATTCTCCCCTATCATCTAGAAAAAAAAAAAAAAAAAAAAGATCGATTATGTTAGTGGAGACAGCTATAAAAAGTCCAAAGTGAGAAACTGTCTATGAAAGTAGGTTTGTCTATATATTTTATTTGCCCACTAACTGGATTGATTTCCAAATTGACCTTCATTCCGAAAGCAAGACAGTTAGCAATGTGCAAATAAAACATCCTGCACTGCTTAAAGTGAAGAGTGTGTGTGTGTGTGTGCGCGCGTGTGTTGGGAGGGGGAGGGGTAAAGATTAAGATCTGTGAGACCAAAGCAGAGAGGCGAAAACACTTATGAAAGAAGCTCTGGGCTGGGATGTCACTTGATAGTACAGTATTTACCTAGTATTTACCCTAGGCTCCTTCTCTAGCACCAGAAACTGTCAAAGAAAGTAGAGATCCAGGTGCTTTAAAAAACAGCAAGGAAAATCAAGTTTAGACATGGTCCAGCAACCTACTTTCAATTCCTACAATACTAATACCACAAAACAAGTAGGATTGCTCTGCCATAGCAAAATAAATACATATGCAAGTAGGCACGACAAACC
Source organism: Chionomys nivalis (assembly GCF_950005125.1). Lineage (NCBI taxonomy): Eukaryota > Metazoa > Chordata > Mammalia > Rodentia > Cricetidae > Chionomys > Chionomys nivalis. The sequence goes on along the minus strand of NC_080089.1, from coordinate 19,563,185 downwards.
CTCTTCCTACTTTCTTTATTCTAAGTGACTAGGAAGCTGAAGTGCAGTTATCTCCTGAGAAGTTTTATGAAAATTGTTTCCTGAAATGGTCAGGCAGCCAAAAATATCTACTATCCATAGCAGAGGTTTAACATACTAGGCCTATCTATGTAAACCCTTACATTGTCTTTCCTCTGGGCATTTATCATTATATAGCTAAATACATCAGTTTGTATTATGAAGCCAAAAACCTAGTGTAGACTCATATGCACACGACTTTCTTATTCCTGCCTAGGAAGGGTCCAGGAATACCTGAAAAGGGCAGATGCTATGACCAACATAGTTATTTATAAGAGATTATAAATATAAGAATCTACAGATATTCATGTTCACTATACAAAATGGGACAGTATCTGTACAGAACATATGGAATTCTTTCATATATTTAAGTCACATGTAGATGATATATGTTGAGGGAAATTAGCTAGGTTCCCATGATTGTCATGTGAAAAGTAATTGTTCTCTCAGTGACTTAAAAAAGTGATACAGGCAACATTATTTGTTATGATATAGTCTCTGAGTAAAGGAAACAAAATTCTGTTATCAAATTAAAAATTCTTAGGTTTTCTGCTACAAACACATGTAAATACGAGGTGTAGTGATACATAGCTATAATTCCAGTACCAGATAAAACCAGAGGAGTTTTTCAGGGTCATCCTCAGCTACATACTGATTTTGAGACCAGCCTGAGATACATGAGATGCTGTCTCAAGACTTCAAATGCCCTTCAAAAAATGAAAATGATTGGGAGTCTACAGTCCAATATATTCACATTCAAGCTCATGATATTTAGCCTGATATTTCCCCCAAGGTTTTCTACAAATGAGAAAGGCAGTATATACAGATTTTTTTCATACAGACCTCCCAAGTATAGCCCTAAGAAATAAAGACCCATGTGTGTTCTAGACTACACTATTTCAAATCTCATGTTCTGTCTTAGGATAAACGTATAAAGGGCATGCTTCCTCTGCGTTAATTCTGGTAAAGAACAACAATGGCACTACTATATGAGTGTGTGAAAACCAAACAATAAGCCAAGGACCCTCAAAAAGGTAAATGCGAATGAAACACAAGACAGAGACTTGAGTGTTGATAGGACGAGCTAGTTCAGTGATAGAGCACAAGCACAAGGCTGCCAAGAAGGTAACATGAGTACCGCCAAGCAGCCAACAGTAGAAGAAAATCAACTAACAAATATACCACCAAATTCAGAGTTCAGTCCCTGTTACTGCAATAGTCTATTCTGAAAACATATGTTGAAATTGTTGTTGGAGCTTTTCCATTTATCAAGGACAAAGAGCTAAGTAACAGATTTTATAAAATAGTGTGAACACTCCCTTCACAGTGGGCATCTGGTATCACACAGACCTAACTAGCTGCTGATGGGTATCTGTTTGACTGTCTATTAAGCTTCTTAAATAGGGTTACCAGATGCCTTGTAGAGGAAGAATAAGAGGCAGGGGTTACTTGGGTGGTTGAAACTAAATGTCTCGGTCCTAAAAAGTGCTACCACAATTAATGGAAAAGATTAGAGACATTTCCCACTTAGAAAAAGCAAGGCTGCACACTGTCTCTGCTACCAACAGTACTAGTCAACATAGCTACACAATAAAATCTGCGTGTGGAGAATGTTGCCAAACAAGTTATCTCAACAGAGAAATATTTATGGAAAACCTTAAAGAAGCAATGTTAAAAACTAAAACATAAAAGAACATAGTGAATGCTATATAATTAAGATATAGGTTTAATTCTCATACAAAGTAAATATAAGTAATGGGAAACAAAACAACATGTATGATATAAACATTAAAGAAAACTAAGGAAATCCGAGCGCTTCTAATTGGAGGTAGCAAAAACAAGATTCTTGTTCTGGTGATTACACGGGTTGTTCATGCAATGATTAACTCAGTTTCAGATTCTGAAACTGAGTGATTTCCTGTGTATATTTATAAAACTTGTTTTAAAATATACATAGTGTATTTTTAACCATCACTACAGAAATGACTTGGCAGAACTGGTGAGATGGCTCAACTGTTAAAATGTGCTGCTCTTGTAAATGATCTGAGTTTGGTACCTAGAACTCACATAACTGCTCACAATCCTCTGTAATTTCAGTTTCAGGGAAAGAGACACTCTCTTCTGGCCTTGCAGGCACCAGGCATGCATCTGGTACATGTAAATCCATGTAGGAAATACACATAAAATATATCTCATATTTTTTAAAAAAAATGACTGGTATTTTATTGCGAGGACTCAACAATTTCATTCCCTGTCAAATAGTAGAGGATCACTGTGTCAAGAGGAAATTGAAACCACAGATCACTGAACAATGTGACTTACTCACTCCCATCACACCCATAACTAATCTCATCTTCCCTGTATCTCCCATTAATTCTGAAAGTCCTTATAACTAGCTTCTGGTGGTGCCCTGCTCCTTTCCACTTTATCAACCTAGAAGTCAGTGTGATCCTTTGAGAAAAGAGAAATGGAAAGTTATCAAGCCTCCTAACTCCCCAATGGACTTTGGCCTCAGCCATCAGAGAGGCTGATGGAGGAGAATGCCACTCGATCAGTACTTCAGGATCAGTCTAGACAAGACAGTGAGGCCCTGTCTCAAAATAATTAAAAAGAACTAAACCATTGATTTCCTACTTCACTGAGAATACCAGGCAGTCTTTTAGACCTGGTTCCTGGTACACTCGAACACCATCTTCAACCACGAGCTTTTTCTGTTCATACTAGGCCTTGGCTGTTGAGTACCTAGGCCAAGAATAGTACTCAATGGTTTTGAATTGCCAAGGATTATAAGGCACACAGTTACTACACCTCTGCTCAAGCATTTTATTTTTTTTCTAATCCCAAGTGCTACATAAGCTCCCTATTGCCTCTCAGCACCATATGTAACATTTTCTTTTTAGCTGCTATTACTTGATACACAGCAACAAATGCATGAGGTTCCCTGGCACCTCCTACAAGGAAAGCCTCACCACAGTAAGAATTTTGAATAACTATCTTTCAGTCTTAGGTATCAAAGAATAATGCTATCATAAAAGAGGCAGGCATCAGGGTTTAAATCCTAAGAAACACTTGCTAACAAGTGGGTTTTAGGAACCCAAACTTCTTGTCTCAGATGCCAACAAGCGAAATGGAAATGCTGATATATTTGTCCTTGGGGTTTAATGAAAACCGTATCTGCGAGGTTCATTTAAGATTTTCAAGTTTACAAATTTACAACGGAAATACTAGGACTTCACTCCACTGCTGCAGGGATCTGGATCTAATGATGGAACGACTTAATTTTTGACTGTATAATAGGTTTATAAGGATGCACTACTATAGTACCCTGAAGTGATGTGCTATCAAAAGCATAGCACATCAATAATACCACATGAATACTTAAAGTACTTAAAAGTCTGTATCTAAAAATTCAAAGAGTACTCACTCAAACCTTACATACAGGTAGCAGTGATTAACTTTCCAGATAACGTGGTATGGTTTCTGGCTAGCAACCAAGAGGGTAGAAAACTCACTTCCAACCAGTAAAGCCAACAGAGAAACGAATATCCATCCTGTTGTAAACTTGTAATGAATTTTATTGTTTTCTCAGGTAATAGAAAGTCTAGATACAATAAATTGAGCACCACTGTAAAGTCTTTCAGAAGTCACAGTACAGATTGGGATTACTGTGACTTTTCTAGAGTGTCCTCTTTAGACTGTAGTTTTTATCTTCCGGGTCACACAAAGAATTAAAAAAAAAAAAATCAGACTTTTTTTTTCTCCAAGATCTTTTTCTCAGAAAGCTAAAGACCTCTGTTTATCAATGTTCAGGGTCATAGAATGTAGAGAATATTGCCATGTGGTGGTGGCGCATGCCTTTAACCCCAGCACTTGGCGGGCAGACAGATCTCTGTGAGTTTGAAACCAGCCTAGTCTACAAGAGTGAGTTCCAGGACAGTCTCCAAAGCTACAGAGAAACCCTGTCTTGAAAACTAAAACAAAAACTAAAAACCAAACCAAACAAAACAAAAAAGAATGTAGAAAGTACTAGTTACAAAAAAAACTGCAAAAGATTTTTTAAAATAGCACCATTTACTCATCAAATAAAACTGTGATTCTTCTGCTATGGGAGTTTAAAATGCATACTGGGGAAGCAACTAGAATTCTGTTACTCTTTCTGACAGAAAGTCATAAGCAACCAAAGGACCTACATTAGGAAGCTTCGCGCTTTAATCACAATGCATTTGACACAGGTACCAAAAATACCCACATTACTCAGTACATAACATAACAGAGTTCTAAATCAGGTTAAGTTTCCCAAAGAAAATAGTATCTACATACCATTTGTAAAGGGGCCTAAGAGCTATTCAGAAGATTGTAACTCTAAAAATAAAAAGATCATTATGTTGTCATTATGAAAGACTTGTAAATACAATTCTACATTCAGACACAAGAAGACTATGGCTATTAACATTTTCACAGAGAGTTAGCAGAAGTGCATGTTCTCACACATTTCCAGAAATAACTGAATTGCATTTTTTTTTTGTTAAAAAGCTGCAAAAATTTCTCCAAATCTGAGTGTTCATAGAGGTCATAATAATTGAGGAATGAATGATAGCCTCAAATTCAGCACGATTATAGTATAGTACTACACATAATTCTTTGACACGGATGACTTTTGTGAATTTGTAGGCTATTTGATACAATGATATCGTTGTATCCTGATGTCATCTTTCTATATGCCTGTCATACCTCTCTCCCCATTATCAAACCAAAAATCTGTCCAGATATTGACAAATGCTCTGAAGAGCAAAACTGCCCCAGGCTGAGAATCAATACTGCCTGAAAAAGATTTTTACAAAAGCGTGTATGTCAGTGCCATGTAGGATATTTTCCAGATGCCTTTTGCCTTTTAAAAGAACAAGCATTTTGCTTGTGAGCCAATAATAAACAGGCTGGCTAGTTTGCTCACCTCTTTTTATTCACTTTTTCCTGTTTCTTACTCCTGAGATTGTTCTCTTTACTCTGATTTCTTACCCATGGAACAAATGTGTGATGAGGAAAGATTTCCCTAGTCACTGTATCGATAAAGATTCACTCTGGAGTGCCCATAAACTTTTGCTGATTTTTATCACTAAACGCTCAAGTTGAATCGTCTCTCTTAAATTCTCATAAGTTTCAGATTATGAACTATGCTGAAAATTTCTTGATACTCAATACAAAAATTTTCCCAATTTCCCGTTTTCTCACAGAGATCACAAGTGCTGAATACCAAGTCAAGTCTTTTCAATTTTTCCACAAACTGGATTTATCCCAAGTTCCATGTGACCTTTTACATTTTTTATGTGGAGAGTTCATGAAAGATTTGTGACTTCTTAAACCTGTCAGGTTTCCTTTACATCTGAGTACTCACTGAAGCCTTTTCCACATGGATGGGGCAAAGAGCTTCTCTCCCCGGTGGGTTTTCATATGACTCCTAAGGGATGAATGGTCACTGAAGGTTTTTCCACAAACAAGGCATTCATAGGGCTTTTCCCCGGTATGAATCCTTCGGTGTACATTAAGGTTGGAACCTATGCTGAAGGCTTTCCCACAATGGTCACATTCATATGGCTTCTCGCCTGTGTGGCTTCTCATGTGAGTCTTCAGGGTGGATCGGTTTCTGAAAGCTTTTCCACACTGACAACATTCCACACGCTTCTTGACAAGATGAATGCTCATATGCCTCCTCCGTGACAGGTAATCACCAAAGACCTTCCCACAGGAAGGGCATTCATAGTGTCTCTCCTGAGTGTGTATCTTTCTGTGTGCAGTGAGGTTGGAGCTTGCACTGAAGGCTTTTCCACAGAAATCACAGCCATAAGGTTTCTCCCCAGTGTGAGAGTTCATGTGTGTCTTCAGGATAGACTGGTTTCGGAAGGTTTTCCCACACTGGCAACACTCAGCTGGTTTCTTTACAATATGAAGTCTCATGTGTTTCCTCCTTGACAGGAGGTCACTGAAGGACTTTCCACATTCTTTGCACTCATAGCTTTTCTCGACCATGTGGTTCTTCTTATGCAAATTGAAGTTGGACTTCCATCGGAAGGCTTTGCCGCACTGTGCACACTCATAAGGCTTTTCCCCGGTATGGTTCCGGACATGCTCCTTCAGGTGGGAGGGGTGCTGGAAGGCCTTTCCACAGTCCTGACACGCATAGGGCCTCTCCCCAGAGTGTGTCCGCTTGTGGGCTATGAGGTGGCAGCTCCTGCCGTAGGCTTTGCTGCACTCGTCGCATCTGTAGGGTCTTTCACCAGTGTGAACTCTCATGTGTACCTTCAGAGCAGAGGGAGTCCGGAAGGCGTCACCACACTGACTGCAGTCAAAGGGCTTCTCTTTCAGGTGAGTTCTTGCGTGGCTCCTTAGAGCTGAGGAGTCATTGAAGGCTTTGCCACAGTTGCTGCACTCATAAGGCTTCTCCCCAGTGTGAATCCTACGATGCCTTGTAAGAGAAGCGCTGGTGGTGAAGGCTTTCTGGCACTGGTGACATTCATGCACTTTTCTCCCATCATACATGCTCATGTGCTGCGGCAGGTGAGTCCTCTTTTTGAAAGCAACTCCACAGCTGTGGCGGTGACAGGGCCTCTTGTTTACAGGTCTTCCAACTGGCTGACTTAAGTGAGGGCCAATACTGAAGACATCAAGTAAATGGGCGAAATCAGATGATTTCTCCAAAAGATGAGATTTTTCCTGTTGGTTAAGAAATGAGAGCTGACTTTGGCATTTATAACACCCCTTATTTCATTTTATGTTTTTGGTGCTGATGGTTAAACCAAAGGCCTAGTAAATACAGAGTATGGGCTTTAACATAAGTCTATAGGCCCAGCCTCTTTAAACATTATCTCTGAATAAATTAGCACCAACAGAAACATATTACTGTGACAGTGTTGAATAGTTTTATAAAGTAATCTGAGAGGAAGGAACCTCAGTTAAGAAACTGTTTCCATAAGATGGGGTTATAGGCAAGACTGTAGGGTATTTTCTTAATTAGTGATCAATGGAGAAGAGCCTGCCCATTTTAGTGGTGCCATCCCTGGGTTGATGGTCTTTGGTTCTTTAAAAAAGTGGGCTAGGCAAGCCTTGGAGAGTAAGCCAGTAAGCAGTGCCACTCCATAACCTCTGCCACCAGTTTCTGTCTCCCTGTTTTGAGTTCCTGTTCTGGTCTTCAGTGACAGAATATGAATGTGGAAGTGTAAGCTAAATAACCCTTTCCTTCACAAATGCTTTTAGTCATGGTGTTTTATCACAGCAATAGCGCCCAAACAAATCGAATGACCAAAGATGTCATTGTTTCTCTTTCATTTGAGCTTTATCAAAGATAAAAGGAGGCTTGAAGTGGTGGCGGCACTCAATTGTAACCCAATTCAGAAGGCTAAAGCACAAGACCTTTGTGTACCCAGCTAGCCTGGGTTAAACAACAAGATCTTGTCTTAGTTAAAAGAATAAAAGCAGGGTTACCTCACTCAGGACATAAGCAAGGAAGTCAGGATCGCCAGTGGTGCGCCCACCTACTGAGATGGTGGGGCTGATCTAATGGGAGCTCACCAAAGCCAGGTGGACTGGGACTGATGGAGCATGTGATCAAACAGGACTCTCTGAACGTGTAGGACAATGAGGGCTAACTGAGAAGCCAAGACAATGGCACTGGGTTTTGATCCTACTGTACTGGCTTTGTGGGAGCCTAGTTTGTTTGGATGCTCACCTTCCTAGACCTGGATGGAGGGGGGAGGACCTTGGACTTCCCACAGGGCAGGGAACACTGACTGATCTTTGGACTGGAGAGGGAGGAGGAGGGGGAAGTGGGGAAGGGGAGAGAAATGGGAGGCGGGGAGGAGGTGGAAATTTTTAATTAAAAATATAGAAAAAATATCCTAAGAAAAGCAGGAAATGTGGCTACTGTAGCATAAAGCTTCATGTGTAGTACCCTATAAAGTTTTTTTTTGCAAGCAAATTTTGTTTAGTACTTAAAACCAAATTAATCTCCATCACACGTTATAGAAATATTTACTTATCTGAACTCTAAATGAGAAAGTCTGGGGCTAGATTTGGGATCCTACCGAAATTGACAATTCAGTGGGTCTCATTTAAGTATCAATGAGTTCAATATCAAGATTTTGACAACCTCAGACTCAGACTATTTAAAGACAAATATAACTATATTAATACTGAACACACATAAACTTCCGTCATTATCTAGACAATATAGTAATAAAGTTATGTACACATTTTACATACCACACTGTATTAGGTGATATAGGCAATCTAACAATAATGTAGAACATATACTAAGATACGTACAGGTTTTATGCAGTCTATGCTAAGTGACATTTTATAAAAAGAAACTAAGCACTCTTAGAACTTAGTATTCACAGAGACTTCAGTGGAACCAGCTCAATGGAACTCAGTACTAAGTTACAACTGTGGCTTGGCACTGTAGAACTCCTGATTCCTTTAGAGTAGGTTATTTGACTGGTTCTTTGGTGAGCTGACTAGAGGCTGCCTTGGGCTTCTTAAGAAAGACAAAGATATATCCTAAGGAAATCTTACCAATATCACTCCATTAGATGTTTCCTCACCAAAAATATCTTCCACAACAACAGACCACTTTATTTGAGATGGAGTTCCCGAATCTGAAAGAAAACAAAACTAGATAACCTGGCTCATTCAAAAAAAGTGAGATGATAGGAATGAAGAGTAGACTTGTTTGTAAATTCTAGCAATATACCAGGAAAGACAAGGCACAAGGGAAGAACATAAAAATAAATAAAATGATAATAAATGCCAGATTCAAAGGAAAACAGAGATGAAACTACAGGTCAAAAGAAACAGCCGGGCGATGGTGGCGCACGCCTTTAATCCCAGCAGAGATCCACTCGGGAGGCAGAGGCAGGCGGATCTCTGAGAGTTCGAGACCAGCCTGGTCTACAGAGCTAGTTCCAGGACAGGCTCCAAAGCCACAGAACAACCCTGTCTCGAAAAACCAAAAAAAAAAAAAAAAAAAAAAAAGAAAAAAAAACCAGATAGATAGTAAGACAAAGACTTCCTTATTTCCTAGTTAGCATCATTAAATGTGCTTCCATGTTAATGTTTTGAACATATTTGTTCAAGGGTCCATGTATTAGAGTTGGCCTCAGGACAGTGACATTGAAGTTGCAGAACCTTTAAAGGGGTGGGGCCTATTGTGAAGTAATAGGCCACTGATTACACTGTTCTTAGATGGAACCAAGTTGGTCTTAGAAAGTTAATGACATCCTGTAACAGAAGGTCGTCTCATAATGGTAGATATGGTAACCTATGCATGTGACACCAGCATTCAGGAGGCTGGGGTAGGAGAATCATGAATTCAAGGCCAGTTTGGCCTACAGTGAGGCCCTGTCTAGAAAAACAGTTAAATAACACCAACACTGGCCTCTCCTAGCCCTTGCTTCCTATTTCACAATGGGATATTTGTTTTGACTACAGTTATGCTACCATGCTGTCAAGGATAATCTTCATTATTAACTTGCCTGGATTTAGTCTGACCATGGAAACATACCCTGGGTGTATCTATGAGAGTGACTCTAGGTAAATTTTAACTGAGGACCCACTCTAAATGTGGGCGGCAGCATGCCACAGGCTAGGTGGAGGCCGAGCCACAGATTGAATTAAAAGGACAAAAGGAGCTGAGTACATCATTTATCTCTCTCTACTTCCAGGAGTCAAATACTAAGAGATCAGTTACTGTTGCCAGGTGATTCTTGCCATGATGGACTGAGCGTTGAAACTGTGATCAAATAAACTTTCCCCCTTAAGTTACCTTGTGCCTACTACACAAAGACAATCTGTCACGTTTTATATAATACAGCTGGTACCAGGATGATGACACCGTGTTCCCGAATTGATACATAAGTGAACTAAATAATGTTCCAGATTATTTTCTAACAGAAACAGGAAAGCAACAATATATTCCCTCCACTCCAATCACTGAAGAGCTGACAGCCAAAATCACATCTGTGCGTCTTGTGTTTACTCACCTAGAGAAGTACCCCATTTAATGTTTCTCTCCTCCATCCTCAGCTCTTCTTCTTGCTCCAGGTGTGAGATGAGGCTGGGTTTGCCGACTTGATACCCTACTCACAGGGAAAGACACATATGGAAGGAGGACTGTGCAGAGGACAACCCTCCCATTACACCAGGGTAAATAATTTGGTCTTCAGAGTTTTCTGAAGGTGGACATGGCAGACTTAGGAGCCGCAAAATGATGATGTCACATTTTTAAGGAACGTAAAAAAAAAAATCTTCCATAAAAGCCAAATCCATTCATACTTATACATTTGCCATCCAAAGAATGTGGGTTTTTTTTTGTTGTTGTTTTAAGTGTTAGGAATGGACCATTATCTAGAAAATCACTCTACCACTGAACTACAACCCCAAACAAGAATGAAAAATTTTAAAAATAAATTTTTACAACTTTAAATTTTGCTAATTTTAATAAATTAATTTTTCTCTGTGTGTGCTTGCCCATGTTCAGAGGCCATATGAGGTCATTGGGCATCCCAATATATCATCCTACCTCATTCCCTGGAGAAAGGGTCTCTTACTGAACTTGGAGCTAGGTTGTTGTCCAATAATCTCTAGCAATTATCTTGTCTTCACCTCCCATATCTGTGGAATTTTTACATGTTATCTGCAATGACATCCAACTTTGCATATGGCTGCTAAGAATTTGAACTCAGGTCACAACATGATACAGTAAATTCCCTTACTCATTGACCCTTCTCCGTCAACAAGAATGGGACCACTAACCTTAGAAATTTATGGTTAAACTCAGTCACATACTTGAAAACCTCCAAGCTCAATGTAATGGACAGGTCCTCCTACTAGAGAAACCTACAAGGTTAGGTACCAGTTCTGTTTGTTCTTAACTTTGCTACAAACCCCACCTATGTCTTGGGTCAAGGCAAGTACTAGGTAAAACATCTTATCCCTAAACAGGTGTGTGAACAATGGTAGCCTTACCCAGGGAAGTCAGGTTGCTATAATTCTCCAGCATTACATCTTTGTATAGTTTTCTCTGGGAAGAATCCAACAGGGGCCACTCTTTCTCAGTAAAATCCACAGCAATATCTTGGAATGTCACAGACTCCTAGAATACAATATACATTCGAAGTCAATGAGAAACCAGCTCCCAGGAAAACAACAGAGGCAGAACATGGGCATGGAAGATTTGATGTGTGAAATCAAGATATAGTCTGCTAAAGGTTTCTGTATGTGTACTGGATGAATATTCCCAGACAGTGTCTGTTCCCTCTGAGGAGACCAGATCTGTCTCACTGCTTCAAGTACAACTGACAAGAAGAAAATTGCTTTCCACCTCTAGGGTGGCTGACAGCTTGTAGCTTTACTTACTTTACTTACAGTCTTAAAATTGATTCTGAGCACTATGCAAACATGAGAGGAATACCTGCTACATAATCCACTCCTTTTAACTTCCTAATGACTACAACCATCTGACTTTCCTTATGGTCCTAGTCCTTGATCAAGCATTCACTGACCTGGATGAGCATCTAAAAGAAATCCATGCAACGGTGATGGTAGGGTATCCTAAATTGTACTTGTCCTACCCTTGGGCCTTGAGGTCTTATGTACCTGAGAAGAAACACGAGTTGGTGTATTAGGCTCTGGAGCACGGCAAGCAAACAAACCCGAATTCTGCTGACAAGAATGGTATTCTGAAAGAAGAGGAAGTTCTGATTCTTGGCTATCTGCAGAGCCCTGAGAGGATATAACTAAGGCAAGAAAATAAAATCCTTTAAATTCATCTGCCTTCTAGTAAGCATACTCAAATCACATACACACACACACACACACACACACACCCTACTCCACCCCATACACTCCCCTGCTTATTCACAAAGACAGAGAAGATGATGTTGGTGATACACAACCACAAGCAGCAATGCATCCTGAACATGAGTTAGTTGCTTAGGCCCATGTACTTTTTTTTTTTTTTTTTAAGTTTTGGCATCTTTCCATAAATATAATGATGTATCTTTGGATGAGATGTTTAAATAAACGATTCATTTATGCTTCACAGTTACGCACATAGCTGAAGATCATTTTAGGTACTTTTCCAACACGGCTAGTTTGACTGCAACCTGCCACTTGAGATAAGGCATAGAATTTTTCACAAGTGGCATCTTAGCTATCCTCACAAAATTTCAGATTAGGGATATTCAACCTCTACACAGTCCATTTTCTGAGTGAGGAAATCCCAAAAGGTAAAGTTACTGCCTTTCTCAAATTTATCGAAACAATCGATCACGAGGTCAGTCTTCACCTCTATCTTCTTCATTATATATGTGAACTAGACACATGCTCTTCTTTGTCCCAAACCCATACATGCCTATAATCAGTCATATATACTACCACCATTCAGCTCACCCGTCACCATCAACAGCTTACATATCCATAGCTCCTCTATCTGAGGCATGAAAAAAGACATGTTCATTTACTGAACTTACCAAATGTGGGAGACAGACCAAGTGCAGCCATTGTTTAGGGGCATGGGCCACCGTAGCTGAATGCAGGCACATGTGAGGAGGCACTGCTTTTCAAAGCTGACAGCTGGGCCCTGGGTGACTTCAAAGGCTGTCTCTCTTACTTAGTGAGGAGAACTCTGAATGTTTTTCTTGGCATTTCTTCTTGACCCATAAGCTGTCTAATAGTGGGCCAACATCAACCTAAATAGAGAAACTCAAAACATTTCTACTAACATCAGGAACAAGACAAGATTGCCCACTCTCTCCATACCTATTCAATATAGAACTTGAAGTATTAGAAAATAATATAAATAAAGGAGAACAAGGGAATACAAACAGGAAAAGAAGGAGTTAAAGGACTTCTAACCACAGACGATAGGTTTATATATAAATGTGACCCTAAAAATTCCACCAGCAAAGTTACAGAATACAAAATTACTACACAAAAATCAGAACTCTTCCTATGGGCAAATACAAATGGACTGTGAAAGAAATCAGGGAAACAATATCTTTTATAACTATACACACACACATACACACACATACACGATTCTGAATATAAAATATTCTAAATAATAAAGTAATTGCTAGAGGTACCATCATTTTCAATTCTCAAATTGTACTACAAAACTATAGTAATAAAACAGCATGGTTTGCCATAAAAACAGACATACTGATAAATGGGATCACATTTAATAATGAGATAAGTCCACATACTAATGGACACACCTGATCTTTTTATTTAAAAAAAAAAAAGCCAGAAAGACACTTTGGGAGAAAAGATAGTATCGTCACCAAGCGGTGCTGGAAAAACTGGAGGGCTGCAGCAGCAGAGTCCAAATAGATAAATACTTTCCACCTTGCATAAAACTTAACTCCAAATAGATCAAAGACTACAACATAAGACAGATAGACTGAATCTGAGGGAAGAGAATGTGGGCAACAGTTCTGAATTCATTGGCACAGGGAAGATTTTCTAAACATGACAATAGCAGAGGCATTAAGAACAATGAATAACGCAGACCTCGTGAAACTGAAAAGCCTTTGTATGGTCAACAACACCAATATTTGGAGGAAGTAGCAGCTCATAAAATGGGAAAAGATTTTTTCCAACTATACTCTGACAAAGAGCTAATATCTAAAATATAGAAAGAAATAAAAAAGAAAACTGGACATCAAGAAAATAAAAAACCCAATTTAAAAATGTGGCATCGATCCCCAGAGTACCCATTCTCAAAAGAGGGCACACAAATGGCTGAGGCTCCCTCAAAGAATGTTCAACATTATTCGTCACTAGGGAAAGGCAAATCAATACAACTTTGAGAGTTCATCATACGCCAGCCAGAATGGCCAAGACAAATGACTACTCATGCTGGGGAGGATGTGGAGTAAGTGGAACATTTATCCACTGCTGATAGGAATGCAAGTTTATATAGCTATGATGGAAATCAATGCAGTTCCTCGGGAAGCTAAGAACACATCTACCTCAAGATCCACTTATGCCATTCTTGGGCATATATACCCAAAGGTCACTTCATCCTATTCGAGAGACACGTGTTTAACCATATCCACTTCTGCTCTATTCCTAATAGCCATAAACTGAAACAGTCTAGACGTTCCTCAACAGAAGAATGAACAAAGAAAGGATGGTATATTTACACTATGTAATACTTCTCAGCTGGTTAAAAAAAATAATGAAATTTGCAAGTAAATGGATGGAGCTAGAACAAGTCATCCTGAGTGAGGAAACCTAGACTCAAAAAGACAAATATGGTATGTATTCGCTTGTAAGTGAATAAACTTATTTATTAACTGCTAAATCTTGGATAAGCAGGCAATAATCCACAGTCCACATAAGCACAGAGATGAGATACAGAGCCAGGGACTAATGAGGAGGAATGGATCTTCCCAAGTATGGGGGAAAAATAGATGGCCATGGACAGATTGGGGGTAGGTCTAGAACAGGAGGATCAAATGATGAGGGGGAAGCAGAAAGGGTGCGAAGGAGGAAATATGAGGAGGGACAGTTAAAACTAAGGGCCATCTGAAGGGTCACCCAATACAGTAGAAGTTATCTAAAATATATACAAATATGAAGGTGATCTAAAAGGAATCACCAAATAATCTCACAGATGGAACCTCAACTGGACATCTCTCATCAACAAATGAAGCCTCTAGTACTGGGAATGGGTTACATGTAATTGAGCTTTTGGCCAAAGAGGCCCCATGGAAATACCTAAACAATTCAGGGTGAGGTTCCATTGCTGAGGACAACACCCAAGTAACTCATTAAACAAGAAGTTGTTGAGCAGGTGTCTAACTAGAGCCTTAACCCCTACTGACTAGTGTTCATGGTATTAGATATATTCTACATGCTAGCAAGTAAGACAGGTAAACACCAACTCACTTACAAATCCTTTGAACTACAATGATGGCTGTGTGCAAGCTGTACTAGCGCAATAGTGGTATGGTACAAAACTTACAGGAGTGACCAAGCAGTAAATGATTGGAATTAAAAATCTACTCCATGAGAGGGGATACATCCATGACACTGCTCAAGTGACTAAGAACTTGAAATTATACAGGCGAGGGACCTAACAGAGCACCAAATACTATTCTTCTAAAGGAATGTAACACTAAAATGACTTCTAAGGACATTCTGTTCTAATCATAGATTACGGACTGCTCAGCCATCATCAGAGAAGCTTCCTCCTGTTTGTTGTAGACAGGAACAAATAAACACACCCACAGACAAACAATGCGCAGAAACTGAGGGATTTTGGAAAATCCAATCCTAAATGGGGTATCGTCAACAAATCCTCCCACCAGGACTGAGGGACCCTGTGGAACAGGAGGTGAAAAGACTGTTAGCAGCAGAAGGGATAGAGGACACCAAGGAAACAAGGCTTCTAAACACAGCAGGACCAATGCACATAAGAACTCAGAGACTATGGTAGCATTCATAGGGCCTATATGGATCTGAGTTGGGTGGGGTCTCAGCATTAAAAGGGAAAGCAGACACAAGTTCCATTCCTAACCCAGAAGCTATCTTCAATTGACAACTGTTTCTATAAGAAAAATTAGTTCTCTCTAATGGAGTTTCTCTGGAGAAACAAATCACTCTTAAGGGTAGGCCTCAGAGCCAGCAATAGATGACCAACAGAAAATGGAAAATAGTAAGGGGGAAGGTAATAGTAAATATGATTGTTAAAAATGATTGCAGAAAATTCATAACAATGTTAAGATGTAGGAAAACTAATAAGATTTACAGTAATGGTCTTCTACCATATGGAAAATGACTAAAGTATAAACATAGGAAAGTCAAAGGAACAGAAGAGGGCTAGAAAGAAATTTGGCATGTGTAGACTTTCTTTTTTTTTCTTTTATGAGACAAGGTTTCTTTGTGTAACAGCCCTGGCTATCCTGTAGACTAGGCTGGCCCTCGCACTTACAGAGATCTGCCTCCAGAGTGCTGGGATTAAAGGTGTGTGTCACAATTGCCTGGCAACAAACAAATTTTCAATAAGGGCACAAAGGAATTCAATACTAAGGAACCTTTATGATCACTGTTTAGAAGTTTTGAAAAGTAAGTTGACCTTTATTTTTATTACAGACACAAAAAAGGTTTTGAGTTAAAAAAACAAAACACCGTTTTAAGGATGAATTCAGCACCAAGTATATGACACCAAGAATGCAATCATAAAGATTGTCTTCAAGGAGAGCAGTGACTGCCTGACTAGAGGGCAGGCCTCAAGGTCCCCGCCAGGGAACGTGGGCCCCTGCTGCTGGGGCTGCAGTGTCTGCTGTGCTCTCCTGGACCCGCTCTGCCTGCCCCCTACTTCCCTGGGCCCCTGGCTCATTGGGGCTACCAGGAGTCCCTGTGTAGGTGCTGAGAAGTTCCATCTGGACGGGCGAGTGTGTGCTACCCTGGGGCGGACTGTCCCGGTAGAGAGCACAAACGCCCCTCCCCCAAGTCCTGCTGCAGGGCCTTCTTTCCTACACACAAGCCCCCACCCCCACCCCTGCCTTGCCTGCAAGGTCCTTTGCTGTGGAACAGCTTCCTGCCCTTTCACTAAGGCTACCAACCCAGAGCAGTGAGTGCCTGACTAGAGGGCAGGCCTCAAGGTCCCCGCAGGCCCCTGCTGCTGGTGCTGCAGTGTCTGCTGTGCTCTCCTGGACCCGCTCTGCCTGCCCCCTACTTCCCTTGGTCCCTGGCTCATTGGGGCTACCAGGAGTCCCTGTGTAGGTGCTGAGAAGTTCCATCTGGACGGGTGAGTGTGTACTATCCTGGGGCGGACTGTCCCGGTAGAGAGCCCAAACCCCCCTACACTAAGGCTATCCAACCAGAGCAGTGAGTGCCTGCCTAGCGGGCAGGCCTCAGCATCCCCCGAAAGGGAGCGCAGGCACCTCCAGCTTGTACTGCAGTGTCGCCTGTGTTCTACTCGACCCCACACTACCCCTTGCATTCGCCCTTCTTTCTGTGGGTCATTGGAATACCAGACATCCCTGTTTTGGTGTTGAGGAGTTCTCTGGAAGGGAACGGTTCCTGCCCCTACACTGAGGAGATACACCCAGAGAGTTAGTCACAGCAAAGACTGGTCCAAGACACCAGGCCTCTCCTGGCTCCATTTGAAGGAAGAGATGGGCAGGCGCCAATGCAAGAATTCCCCCAACAACTTGAAAGGCAATGTGACATCACCAGAATCCAGGAATCCCGAAATAAGAAGTGTACACCCTAATCCAGAAGAATTAGAAGAATTTGACTCAAAAGTGAATTATATGAAAATGATAGAGGACCTTAAACAGGAGGTGAAAAACTGCCATAATCAATTAGAGATTACAAACAAAAAGGTAGAGGAAATGAATAAATCTCTCAAAGATACCCAAGAAAACCAAGAGAAACAAGAAAAAGTAATCAAACAGGTAAGGGAAACGGTTCAAGACTTGAAGAACGAAGTGGAAGTAATAAAGAAAACACAAACCGAGGGAAGGATGAAGATGGAAAATTTGGATAAACGAACAGGAACTACAGAGACAAGTACCACCAACAGATTACAAGAGATAGAAGAAAGAATATCAGACACTGAAGATACCATAGAGAAAACAAACACTCTGATCAAAGAAAACAGCATAACCAACAAATTCTCATCACAAAACATTCAGAAAATCTGGGACACAATAAAAAGACCAAACCTAAGAATAATAGGGATAGAAGAAGGAGAAGAAGTACAGCTCAATGGTCCAGAAAATATATTTAATAAAATTATAGAAGAAAACTTTCCCAACCTTAAGAAAGATATTCCTTTGAAGGTCCAAGAAGCATACAGAACACCGAATCGACTGGATCAAAAAAAAACATCTCCTCGTCATATAATAATCAAAACACAAAACATACAGAATAAAGAAAGAATATTAAGAGCTGCAAAGGAAAAAGGTCAAGTTACCTATAAAGGTAAACCTATCAGACTTACACCTGATTTCTCTATGGAAACCATGAAAGCCAGAAGGTCCTGGATAGATGTGCTGCAGAAACTAAGAGACCATGGATGCAAGCCCAGACTACTATACCCAGCCAAGCTTTCGTTCACTATAAATGGAGAAAACAAAATTTTCCAGGATAAAAACAAATTTAAACAATACGTAGCCACAAATCCAGCCTTACAGAAAGTAATAGAAGGAAAATCACAAACCAAGGAGTCCAACAATGCCCACAATAACTCAGACATCTAATGACCCTTCACCAGCACAACTTGAAGAAGGGAAACACACAAACTCTACTACCAAAAGAAAGAAAGAAAGAAAGAAAGAAAGGAAAAATGACCGGAGTTAACAAATACTGGTCATTAATATCACTTAATATCAATGGACTCAACTCACCTATAAAGAGGCACAGGCTAAGAGATTGGATACGAAAACAGGATCCAACATTCTGCTGCTTACAAGAAACACACCTCAACCACAAAGACAGACATCTACTCAGAGTAAAGGGCTGGGAAAAGGTTTATCAAGCAAACGGACCTAAGAAACAAGCAGGTGTGGCCATACTAATTTCTAAGAAAGTTGACTTCAAACTAAAATCAATCAAAAGAGATGGAGAGGGACATTTTTTACTCATAACATGAACAATTCACCAGGACGAAGTCTCAATCCTGAATATATATGGCCCTAATATAAAAGCACCCACTTATGTAAAAGAAACGTTACTAAAACTCAAGGCAGTCATCAAACCGCACAAACTAATAGTAGGAGATTTCAACACTCCTCTCTCACAAATGGACAGGTCAATCAGACAGAAACCTAACAGAGAAATAAGAGGATTAAGGGAGGTAATGAATCAAATGGACTTAACAGACATCTATAGAACATTCCATTCAAATAGGAAAGAATATACCTTCTTCTCTGCAGCTCATGGAACCTTCTCGAAAATAGACCACATACTCGGTAACAAAGCAAACTTACACAGTTACAAAAAAATATCGGTAACCACCTGTGTCTTATCAGATCACCATGGATTAAAGTTAGAATTCAACAACAATGCTATCCCCAGAAAGCCTATGAACTCATGGAACCTGGACAGTCAACACCGGAACCACACCAGGATCAAGGAAGAAATAAAGAAAGAAATTAAAGTCTTTCTTGAATTCAATGAAAACGAAGACTCAACATACTCAAACCTATGGGACACTATGAAAGCAGTGCTAAGAGGAAAGTTCATAGCATTAAGTGCCCACTTAAAGAAAAAGGAGAAAGCACACATTGGAGACTTAATAGCCCACCTGAAAGCTTTAGAAAAAAAAAAGAAGCAGACTCACCTAGGAGAAGTAGAAGACTGGAAATAATCAAATTGAGGGCTGAAATTAACAAAATAGAAACACAGAAAACAATCCAAAGAATCAATGGAACAAAAAGCTGGTTCTTGGAGAAAATGAATAAGATTGATAAACCCTTATCCAAACTAATCAAACGGCAGAGAGAGAATACGCAAATTAACAAAATCAGAAACGAAAAGGGAGACATAACCACAGACACAGAGGAAATTCAGAGAATCATTAGATCTTACTACAAAAACCTGTATGCCACAAAATTGGAAAATGTAAAAGAAATGGACACTTTTTTAGATAAGTACCATATACCAAAGTTAAACCAGGACCTGGTGAACAATCTAAATAGACCTGTTAGTCGCAAAGAATTAGAAGTTGTTATAAAAAACCTCCCCACCAAAAAAAGTCCAGGTCCAGACAGCTTCAATGCAGAATTCTACCAGAACTTCCAAGAAGACCTAATACCTATACTCCTTAATGTATTTCACAATATAGAAACAGAAAAGTCATTGCCAAATTCCTTTTATGAAGCTGCAGTTACTCTGATACCAAAACCACACAAAGACACAACCAAGAAAGAGAACTACAGGCCAATCTCACTCATGAACATCGACGCAAAAATACTCAATAAAATACTGGCAAACCGAATCCAAGAACACATTAGAAAAATTATCCATTATGAGCAAGTAGGCTTCATCCCAGAGATGCAGGGCTAGTTCAACATACGAAAATCTATCAATGTAATACATCATACAAATAAACTGAAAGAAAAAAACCATATGATCATTTCATTAGATGTTGAAAAAGCATTTGACAAAATTCAACATACCTTTATGATAAAGGTCTTAGAGAGATTAGGAATACAAGGGTCGTACCTAAGTATAATAAAAGCTATTTATAGCAAGCCGTCAGCTAACATCAAATTAAATGGAGAGAAACTCAAAGCTATTCCACTAAAATCAGGAACACGACAAGGCTGTCCACTCTCTCCATACCTCTTTAATATAGTGATTGAAATTCTAGCAATAGCAATAAGACAACATAAGGGGATCAAAGGGATTCAAATTGGAAAGGAAGAAGTTAAACTTTCATTATTTTCAGACGATATGATAGTGTACATAAGTGACCCCAAAAACTCCACCAAAGAACTCCTACAGCTGATAAACACCTTTAGTAGCGTTGCAGGATACAAGATCAATTCCAAAAAATCAGTTGCCCTCCTATACACAAAGGATAAGGAAGCAGAGATGGAAATCAGAGAAGCATCACCCTTCATGATCACCACAAATAGCATAAAATATCTTGGGGTAACTCTAACCAAGGAAGTGAAGGATCTATTTGACAAGAACTTTAAGTCTATGATGAAAGAAATTGAGGAGGATACCAGAAAATGGAAGGATCTCCCTTGCTCTTGGATTGGGAGGATCAACATAGTAAAAATGGCAATTCTACCAAGGGCAATTTATAGATTCAATGCAATCCCCATTAAAATCCCATCAAAATTCTTCACAGATCTTGAGAGGACAATAATCAACTTTATATGGAGAAACAAAAAACCCAGGATAGCCGAAACAATCTTATATAATAAAGGATCGTCTGGAGGCATTACCATCCCTGACTTCAAACTCTATTACAGAGCCTCAGTATTGAAAAGAGCTTGGTATTGGCATAAAAACAGAGAAGTTGATCAATGGAACCGAGTAGAAGACCCTGATTTTAACCCACAAACATATGAACACCTAATTTTTGATAAAGGAGCTAAAAGTATTCAATGGAAAAAAGAGAGCATCTTCAACAAATGGTGCTGGCAGAACTGGTTGTCAACGTGTAGAAGAATGAAAATAGATTCATATCTATCCAAATGGATTAAAGACCTCAATATTAGTCTGAACACACTGAACCTGAGAGAAGAAAAAGTGGGAAGTACTCTACAACATATGGGCACAGGAGATCACTTCGTACGTTTATCCCCAGCAGCACAGACATTAAGGACAACATTGAATAAATGGGACCTCCTTAAACTGAGTAGCTTCTGTAAAGCAAAGGACACTGTCACTAAGACAAAAAGGCAACCCACTGACTGGGAGAAGATCTTCACCAACACTGCAACAGACAAAGGTCTGATCTCCAAAATATATAAAGAACTCAAGAAACTAGACTTTAAAATGCTAATTAACCCAATAAAAAAATGGGGCACTGAACTGAACAGAGAATTCTCAACAGAAGAAATTCAAATGGCCAAAAGACACTTAAGGTCATGCTCAACCTCCTTAGTGATAAGGGAAATGCAAATTAAAACAACTTTGAGATACCATCTTACACCTGTCAGAATGGCTAAAATCAAAAACACCAAGGATAGCCTTTGCTGGAGAGGTTGTGGAGAAAGGGGCACACTCATTCATTGCTGGTGGGAATGCAAACTTGTGCAACCACTTTGGAAATCAGTGTGGTGATTTTTCAGGAAATTTGGGATCAACCTAACCCAAGATCCAGTAATACCACTATTGGGAATATACCCAAGAGATCCCCCATCAAATGACAAAAGTATCTGTTCAACTATGTTCATAGCAGCATTGTTTGTAATAGCCAAAACCTGGAAACAACCTAGATGCCCTTCAATGGAGGAATGGATGAAGAAAATGTGGAATATATACATATTAGAGTACTACTCAGTGGTAAAAAACAATGACTTCTCGAATTTTGCGTGCAAATGGATGGAAATAGAAAACACTATCCTGAGTGAGGTATCCCAGACCCAAAAAGAGGAACATGGGATGTACTCACTCATAATCGATTTCTAGCCATAAATAAAGGACATTGAGCATATAATTTGTGATCCTAGAGAAGCTAAATAAGAAAGTGAACCCAAAGAAAATCATATAGTCATCCACCTGGAGAGGGGAAGTAGACAAGATTGCAGGGCAAAAACTGGGAACTTGCGGGTGAGGTGGCATGGGGCAAAGGGGAAATGGGATGAGAAACATGAGAAGGGGAGGATGGGAGGAGCTTGGGGGATTGGGATGGTTGGGATATAGGAAGGGTGGATACGGGAGCAGTGAAGTATATATCCTAACTAAGGGAGTCATCTTAGGGTTGGCAAGAGTCTTGACTCTAGAGGGGTTCGCAGGTGTCCAGGGAGATGTCCCCAGCTGGTACCTTGGGCAACCGAGGAGAGGGAACCTGAAATGACCCTATCCTATACTGATGAATATTTTACATATCACCTTAGAACCTTCATCTGGCGATGGATCGAGGTAGAGACAGAGACTCAATTGGAGCAACGATCTGAGCTCTTAAGGTCCAAATGAGGAACAGAAGGAGGGAGAACATGAGCAAGGAAATCAGGACCACGAGGGATGCACCCACCCACTGTGACAGTGGAACTGATTTATTGGGAGCCCACCAAGGCCAGCTGGTCTGGGACTGAATAAGCATGGGTTGAAACTGGACTCTCTGAGCATGGCGGACAATGAAGGCTGATGAGAAGCCAAGGACAATGGCACTAGGTTTCGATCCTAATACATGAACTGGCTTTGTGGGAGCTTAGCCTGTTTAGAGGCTCACCTTTCTGGATGTAGATAGAAGACCTTCGTCTTCCCGCAGGGCAGGGAATTTGGACTGCTCTTCAGTATTGAGAGGGAGGGGGAATGGTGTGGGGGGAGGAGAATAGGAGTGGGGATAGGGGGAGGGGAGTGAGGGGAGGGGGCAATATTTGGGAGGAGGGGAGGGAAATGGGAAACGGGGAGCAGGTGGAAATTTTAATTAAAAAAGAATAAAAAAAAAAGATTGTCTTCAACAGCCTTGAAGAGTTTAGGTATTTGTAGTCCTACATACTGAGGAAGTAGAAGCAGGGAAGAGAGAGAGAGAGAGAAAGGGCAGGGATAGAGAGGAAAACAGAGGAGAAGCAAACATCTTACAAGAGTACGCAACAGATGTGAATAAGGAAATGTGTGAAATACCAACCAGCTTTAAAAAGAAAGTTCTGATACATTCTGTGACATACATAAAAATATATTAAGAGACATTAGCAAGGCAAAGAAGGGGAGATGTGCAATTTCACTTACATGAGGCTCATGAAGTCAAACTAATTCATGAAGTCAAAAAGCAGAATGCTTTTGCCAGGATCTGTGAAAAAAGCAAGTGAGGAGTTACTCTCTAAGGGATTCCCAATTTCAATTTAAAATTACAGAAAACTTCAAAAGTTACATGGGGAAATGCAGTCTATTGTGAATGTATGGACCACCACTGAACTGAACAATAAGGGCTAAGTTTGGTTTTATTTCATCTTTAAAAAAAAAAAAAAAAAAAACCCAACAACATTTTTTGTTGTTTTTGTTTTTCGTTTCTCGAGACAGGGTTTCTCTGTGTAGTTTTGGTGCCTGTCTTGAAACTAGTGCTTGTAGACCAGGCTGGCCTTGAACTCACAAAGATTCGCCTTCTGCTGCCTCTAAATTGCTGGGATTACAGGCGTGCACCACCACCACCTGGCGACTAATTGATTTTCATGTTTATGAGTGTTTGGCTTGCATGCACGCATGTGTCATTTGCTCCTGATGCTTGTTGAGATCAAAAAACAGAATCATACTGCTAGAACTGGAGGAACTGTTCTAAGTTGCCACAAGGGTGTTGGGGACCAAATGAAAGTCCTCTGTAATACCAAGTGTTCTTACCTACCGAGTTAGACTTCTAGTCACTTATTTTATCTCAATACTTAAAGTATTAAAAGTTATTGCACAGAAGGATAACTACAGCTAGTAATAAAAAACTACACATTTCAAAACCTAGAAGAAAGTGTTTTCACATTTTTACAATGACTACAAATGTTTAGTTCAACTTAAGCATGAATTCCCATATATTTATATATCATGTTACCCTGATGATATATATAATTTTAATTGAATATTACAATTTAAAATTAGGTTTTTGAAGTTATTATGTTATTTCTCCTCTCCCTCCCACAAATCTCTCTTGTGTAAACCTGCATTCTTCTTTCAAATTTATGTGATGGCTTATAAGCAAAGAAATGTAATAAGCCACATAAATGGACTTAAAGACAAAAATCACATCATCATCTCAGCAAATAGAGAACAGGCATGTTAAAAAAAATTTCCATGATAAAAGTCCCAGAGAATGTAGTCCCCAGGAATTACCACAAACAATAAAAATTATTTATGACAACCATCATCTTAAGTGGAGAAAAGCCAGAAGCAATTCTAGTGAAGTCAGGAACAAGACAGGGATAGCCACTACCCACACCCTTTTCAATAACGTACTCCAAATACTCGAGGAGTAGGCAAGAAAAAGAAATATAAGTGATATAAATGGTGAAGGAAGAAGTCACACTATCCTTATTTGTGGAGGATGATACTATAGATTAGAGATTCCCAAAATTATACCAGAAAACTCCTAGAAAAGATAAACAAATTCAGCAATGTGGCAGGATAAAGAATCAATTGGAACAAATTAATATATTTCTATACACCAACAGAAAACATACAGAGGAGGACACAGTGGATACACTCCCATTTACAGTAGCCTCAAAGAAAATAAAGTATCTAAGAAAAAAAAAAACCTAGCCTTTACACCTCTAAAGAAAGAGATAGACACTAGAAAATGGAAAGACACCCTATGCTTATAGATTAGCAGAGTTAACATTATGAAACTGGTCATTAGATCAAAAGCTATTAATACAAGACCAATCAAAAGCCTTCCAATATTCTTCAAGGAATTAAAAATATTGTAAAATTCATATGAAACCATGAAAGGATAGCCAAAACAATGATGACTAAAAGGAACAATGTTAGGATTGCAATTTCAAATCTTATGTATAACAGAGTCATAGTAATAGCACCAAATCAGGTGTGTAAATGAATGGAACAATACCAAAGACACAAACATGTGCACACATAGCTTCAGCTACTAATATCTGACAAGCACTCTAAAAGCGTATGTTGAAGAAAGTGTCTTCAAACAATGGTGCTGTAAAACTGGATGTCCATATGCAGATGCCTCTTGTTGCAGTGTGAGGGAAAAAGGGCCATCATCCACCGTTGGTGGGACTGCAAACTGGTGTAGTCACTATGAAAATTAATGAAAAGTCTCAAAAAGCTAAAAATGAATTCATCATATGTTCAGTCTTTCCACTCCTTGACATATGCCAAAATGTGGACATCCAACTCCACAGATATCTGTTTAGTCATGTTCAATGTTGCTTTATTCACAATAGCTTTGATATAGAAACAACCTAGATGTCCCACAACTGATGCGTGTATAACTGGTACATACATATCTACTACAGAACACTATTTAGCCAAAAAAAAAAAAAATGAAATCATGAACAAGTAAATAGATGGAGCTAGAAAATATTATATTGAATTAAGGAAACCCAAACCCAGAAAGACAAAGCGCATGTTCTTTCTCATTGGACATTCCTAGCTCCAAATCTTCAAATGTGTGTGTGTACCTTATAGTAACTATAGGAACCTGGAAAGTAAAACCAAGCTATTGCCAAGAAAGGGAGGTTGGGGAGCATTGGAGAGGTAAATAGCAGTGTACAAATGATCTAATTAGGGAAAGAGCAAAGGGTAAATAGAGAAGATGGTAGGCAGAGGGCAAAAGGGAATAGCAGAATGCAAGCAATCTATTTGACAGGCAGAATGAGAAAGGGGGGCTGTTAGGGAGCAGGGAGGGAGGTAAATACAGAAGATGAAGAAAGCGGGGTAAAATAACAATAATGATGTTTGAAAATGCCACAAGAAATCATACTATTAACTGTTTACCTTAAAAAACAACATTCCAATGTTGGTCTCTGTCTCTGTCTTCTTTCATCGCCTGATGAAGGTTAATATTCAGGGGGATGCTTATATGTTTTTCTTTGGGTTCACCTTCTTATTTAGCTTCTCTAGAATCACGAATTATAGTCTCAATGTCCTTTATTTATGGCTAGAAACCAAATATGAGTGAGTACATCCCATGTTCCTCTTTTTGGGTCTGGCTTACCTCACTCAGGATAGTGTTTTCTATTTCCTTCCATTTGTATGCAAAATTCAAGAAGTCATTGTTTTTTACTGCTGAGTAGTACTCTAATATGTATATATTCCATACTTTCTTCATCCATTCTTCCATTGAAGGACATCTAGGTTGTTTCCAGGTTCTGGCTATTACAAACAATGCTGCTATGAACATAGTTGAGCATATACTTTTGTTGTATGTTTGGGCATCTCTTGGGTATATTCCCAATATGGCGATGAAAGAAGACAGAGACAGAGACCAACATTGGAGCACTGGACTGAAGTCTCACGATCCAAAGGAGGAGCAGAAGGAGAGTGAGCACGAGCAAGGAACTCAGGACTGCGAGGGGTGCACCCACACACTGAGGCAATGGGGATGTTCTATCGGGAACTCACCAAGGCCAGCTGGCCGGGGTCTGAAAAAGCATGGGACAAAACTGGTCTCGCTGAACATAATGGACAATGAGGACTACTGAGAACTGAAGAACAATGGCAATGGGTTCTTGATCCTATTGCACGTAATGGCTTTGTGGGAGCCCAGGTAGTTTGGATGCTCACCTTAATAGACCTGGATGGAGGTGGGTGGTCCTTGGACCTCCCACAGGGCAGAGAAACCTGCTTGCTCTTTGGGCTGAGGAGGAAGGAAGACTTGATTGGGGGAGGGGGAGGGAATGGGAGGTGGTGGCGGGGAAGAGGCAGAAATCTTTAATAATTAAATAAATTAATTAATAAAAAAAACAACAGTCCACATACATAATCTGTGTATAAATAAATGTAGCCATTTTTAATGAACTTTTCTCATCTGGTCTGAATGTGCTCCTTCCAAGAGCCAAAAACCACCTAAGGTCACAGGTACCCCCAATGGTAGAGTTAATAATGATGATTCAGTTACAACTGAGCTGGTTTTGCAAGGAAACAGAAACCTAAATTATTTCTCAGAGGCCGTTAAAGGTTGGCTGAATGCTCCTGACCACAACTCTCAGTACAACCACTGTCTGACAGAGTACTTACTGTCTGGCAGTGCCAGGTTTCAAGAACACCTCTCCCTTGTCATTGCCATCTACCCTTATAAGACCTAACAAACTTTGGCAGCTGGCTGCTGTCCTCCACTGTCTGGGGCAGTCCAGCAAGTTTTGTTTTGTATTTTGATAAACAGTTTCATGTTGCACCTACTTACACTAACCAAAACCCTAATACCAGACAAGGGGGAATCCTCTTTTGGGTTGTTGACCAGGGCTGTTGAAGACATTCCACAAATATAAGAGCCCATTGCTGAAGGTCCCGAACACTTGAGACAAAGGGTCCAGGGGCCCTAAAATGGGACCTGACCTGAGTGCCTTCCTCAGGATAGCTTTCACTGTACAGAATTGTGGTGGGAGAGAAGCAACCTACAGTCCTACTCAGCTATGACGCATATTCCACAAGAACAGAATGGGACAATAACCCTAAAGGAGTAACCAATAGCTTTTTAAATGAACTTAAGACTTGCTCCACTAGAGGGAAACCATAACTGGTATTGGAAACCTAACTAGCTTCTCAGTGCTAGTTAAGTCATGGATGTTGGAGGAGAACCTATAACCACCACTTCACTAAAAAAAAAAAAAGCATAATCCCTAACTGGCTTCTAAACATTTATTCTTATACTTACAGGTAAGTCTAGTCCTCCCTGTCATCAAGGGAACTTCTCTTAGCAACAGAGACTACCATAGAAAACCACAACCAGTAAGACACAGAGTTATGGAGGCCAGACCCAATAGATAAATCTACAAAAGACTCCTGCACCTAAGGCTCAGAAAACGTTTAGGAAGATTGGGCAGAAAAATTGTAATGGCCAGAAGATCAGGGAGCTTGCTAGGAGATTGTTTCCTATGCATATAAAAATCTACACACATAAACTCTCACAATTACGACTGCTCAGATGTGAGCTGAAGAATGACACCAATGCACGGGCAGTTGAGGAAAGCAGGAACACAGGGGTGGTCCTCCCTAGGGAAGAGAAAAGCAGCTGGTTGTCTAGTGCCAAATGGTCATCCCTGGAAACATACATACCAGTAACATACGGACTGAGCAGGCTATATTTAGGAATACTATGTACATACATATAGCTAAGCACTAATAATTAATGAAGAAATAGGCCATGAATTTGAAGGAGTCGGGAGAGGTGTGTGGGAGAGTTTAGAAGGAGAAATGTAAAAGACTGTTTCCACAGCAGGTAAGTTTGAAAGATTAGCAGAGATGCAAAGCCAAGGAGAAATCAGGCAGCAAGCCTTTCTGGTCTCTATGGAGAAACACAGAATAGTACCTTAGGAAACAGACCAAAGGACAAGAATTCCGTGAGGATGCTCATGACCACCAGTCCCACTAAGATTGCAGCATCCCATTTATGTTATCAGAACCTACTGTGGCCCTTACCACCTGTAGCCTTTGTGGAGGATCTTCCAGTATCCCAACTGGTACCCTGGTATAGCAACCCTCCATGGTCAACTGTACACCTGCTTCCCTTCCTTCTCCCAGGAGCCCTGCCTCCTGCAGCCACTGTCAACCTTGCAGAACGGTAATCTCAGACTGGATCCTAATCTTGTCTGAAATATTAGACAAATCTATAACTATGACTCAAACTTCCCTTCTTAGCCCAATACAATGAGAATAAAACATGAAAATAAAAAAAAATTACAAAATTCTTTGGGGGTTTCAATATAATTGACCCCCATAAAGGGAGTGGCAATATTAGGAGGTGTGGCTTTGTTGGAGTGAGTAGGACATTGTTAGAGGAAGTGTGTCACTGTGGGGGCAGGTTTGGATGTTTCCTATACTCAGGATACCACCCAGTCTGTGAGCCAACTTCCCATTGCCTACAAGATGTAGGAATCTCAGCTATTCCTCCAGTACTACATCTGCATGCATGCCACCATGCTCCCCACCATGAAGAAAATGGACTGAATTTCCGAAACTGTAAGCAAGCCAACCCAATTAAATGTTTCCTTTGTAAGAGTTGCTGGGGTCATAGTGTCTCTTCACAGCAATGAAAAACCTAAGACAAACACATGATACATATTCTATATAAAAATACAGATTCATGTACATTTTATTGACCCAAATAACCAATAAAATAGAATTAGATCTGGGAATACAGTTTAGTGGCATAATGTTTACTAAGCAAGCACAAAACAGTGTCAGAGCATTCATATTTAATTGCAACTACTAAATAGAGAACATCACTTTGTTGGGCCTATTTTAATCAGTGCTATTCATGCATGCAAATATACACAAAGATGAAGAAGACCATACGCTATAATTTCTTCAATTCTACTATGATTCAAATCCATTTTTCTCTCTGTTATGACCTGCACTAGGGCAAAACAATATGAGTTGCATTCTCAGTAAATCAATATATCAATATGCCTGGCTGCCATCTAGGCCATGTTCCAGGAACTAAAGGGGAAGAGTGAGCTATATTTCCATCAAAATGTTGAGGAATAAAATTCAGAAGAAACTGCTACATTAGTCCACATATCAAAGGAGTCATAATATTGATAATCATATTTAGAAATAAAAATCTATATGTGCACACACACATATATGAAAGAGACTATACTTTACAGAGCGTGATGATGCACGCACAACTTTAATTGAAGCACCAGGGAGGGAAAGACTGGTAGGCATCTTTGAGTTAGAGGCCTACCTGATCTATACAGTGAGTTCTATGTCATCCAGAGTTTCAAAATAAGACACTGTCTCACCACAGAGAAACCCTATCTCGAAAAACCAAAAAAAAAAAAAAAAAAAAAAAGACACTGTCTCAAAACAAAATGTACAAAACCCCAAAACAGCATTTTCATTTTGAAGGATGTAACAGTTGTCTAGACTAAGTCAGGGGAAATGAAATAGTGTTACAAGCATTAAAGGAAGGAAGAAAGTAATAATGAAGCCAAAGCAGGTCTGGAATCGAAGCAACTGAGAGGTTGAAGTAAAAGGATCTGGAGAGTTCAAAGCCATTCTCAGCTAGCTGAAAAGTTCAAGGCCAGCTTGGGCTTCAAAGACCCTGTCCCTCCCATTAAAAAAGAGACAAAAAGTCAGAAACCTATGAAACAGAAAATACATACTATAAAATGAATTATCTAAGTAAAGTTCTAATGTTTGTTTAAAAAATTAAAAAAAAAAGTATCTAAACCAGGAGTGGTACACACACCTCTATAATCTCAGCACAGAGAGAAGTTGAAACATGATTATAAATTTAAGAAGCCAGTCTGGACTACATTGTGAGATCCTGTTTAAATAATAATAATGATAATAATAATAAAAGATTAAGTATATAAATATTAGGAATATTTAGAACACATTAAAACATAAGTGATTGTGAACAAAGTTTGATTACACAGCTTAAACATTTTATGGGAATAATAACCTCCTTAAGAAATTTTTATCATAACAAAATATAAAACAAGAACGCAACATAGTCCTCCAGAAACTCAAGTACAGCTTTAATAAAATAAAGTTTTCCCAAGCTGGGCATGATGGAAAACCCTTAACTCCAGCACAGCACTCAGGCCTCTGGAGCAGAAGATTGGGAGACTAAAAATAAGATTATAACTTTAAGACAAAAAAGTGTGTGCATGTGTGTCTGAGCACACACATGAAGGCCACGGGACAAGCAAAAGAAGTTCTCTCCTTTCACCTTGTTAAGTAAGGGTCTGTTATTTCTGCAGTGCTGTTTTATAGAACAGCTGTAACCCTTCCCCTACACACACAGACACAAGTGTGTGCACTTCTAGCCCATTTTACTGTCTTAGCCTTCCATTTTCCTTTAAGGAGTGATGGGATTTGACAATGTGTACTCAGGTTGTCAGGCAGACCTGCTCTGCAAGTGATTTATTTCACCCACTGGGCCATCTCACCAGGCCCATTTGCAGTTCTTATCAGATAGGGTCTTATGAAGTCCAGGGTGGCCTACAGATATGCATGCAGTCTACACTGGGCCTGAACTGCTGATCCTCCTGCTTCTTCTTCCTCCGTGTTGAAATCATAAAGGTGCATCAATATGCACAAAAATGGTGATATTCTTACTCAAAATATTCCAGATTTATAGGAGGAAAAACCTGTGCCTCATTTTAGGAGAATGACTGGCATAAGCCTGAAACAGAAAAGGAAAAGTTTCCATAAAACAAAAACACAAAACATTGAAATTCAAAGATCAAGACAATGTGTCCTTTCTAAATAAGTTAGTTACCTATACAAATTCAATATACCACTGGAAAGTCATTTGTCTTAATTTCACTATTCTTTCAACAACAACAACAAAATAATCAAACAAAAACTCAGTTATTTGCTCATTCATTCAGCTTACCATCATTTTACTAGCTAAGTCAAGGTACTTAAATTTATCAACACCTGAAAGACAGTGTGAAAAAAAGAACAGAAAAAAAAATAGTTGGTAAAAGACTACAAGCAATATATCAGAAAAAGAAAGGAGGAAAAGGGAAACAATAGACAAAATAAATAGATAAATAAAAATAGAAAAAACCCTCCAGAAAGACATGTTCCTTGACCTAAATAAACATAGAAGTCAAAAATTCCAGCACAAATAAGTTCATTTCATTTATACTCAGAAGTGAAACAGAACCACCTATGATTTTTCTATACAAATCCATCAATGATATTTCCAATCTCCAGACAAATCAGAATATAGCAAGTATGTATAACTCAAAGGAAGCATACATATCTACTTATTTTATTCAGATGATACAACTATCTATGAATAACACCCAAAATAGTATACTAAAGTAGTAGAAATATCTTTTATCAACAACGTTGATGCCAAATTCAGTAAGTACAACAGTTTGAAGACAATATAATTGGACACCCAAGGTCAAAGTTTTCAGTTATTAATAGTCAGTTTGCATAAAAATGCCAGTATTCTGAAGATTTATATACGGATTCAACAAACCTCAGAAATAGAAATCCAGAATTTGGATTTTATAATCTCATTTTAAAATATAAGATATAACACTGCTGAAAAATGAAGACAACCCGCTGAGGACAAGATACTAAGAAATCTCTAACTTACAAGAATGGCATACCTGCATCAGCATGAACAACATGATTTTTATGAAAGTACAGAACAGTGCAACATGTATTTGGGGAAGAGTACAATCAGCATGGTTAATTACGGGGAGAGTGACATGCACTATAACAAGAGCATATGAGCTTTTAAGGTTTAATGACCTCCATCATAGTCTAGCTTGTAAAGTCACTCAATGGTCACCTTTTTACATTTTTCATAATATAAAATAAACATTTTATTTTAATTTAGCTGGCACCTAATACATTCATCGTTGTGCAACCACTATCACTGACCTCTCCAATCATGCTTATTGTTGATGGATACTGTTGTCGCCTGCTAGATGGCAAACAAAAACATAAGCGACTACAGTGTTAAATGAACTAACTTTTGAGTTAAATTGGCAGTGTATCAAACCGAATGACAAGTAACTTTATTCGCATGATTGTCACCCAACAAACGCATAAAGTAATTGAAGATTTAAGACAGAAAAAGTATTCTGCAAATTTAACAGTAACAAAAACAGTGTGCTCTCATACTAACGAGTTTTAGACGAAAACCCATGCTAAGAGCAACTCCTGCCATTCTGTCTCTCTCGAACACCTTGCTCTATGAATTTTTGTTTGTTTGTTTTGGCTTTGGTTTTGTCGAGACAGGGTTTCTCTGTAGCTTTGGAGCCTGCCCTGGAACTCGCTCTCGTAGACCAGGTTGGTCTTGAACTCACAGAGACTCCGCCTGCCTCTGCCTCTTGAGTGTGGTGATTAAAGGCGTGCACCCCACTGCCAGGTCATGCTCTACAGAGCTTTAAAACCAGGGCGGCAGAACCTTCCTTTGTCACCTATGGAGTGTTCTAATCCCAATTTTCCTAGGTCGCCTGCTACTGGGACCAAAGGACGCGCCTCCTAAGGTTTCAGGTGTCCTCATTCCAGACACCTACTGACCTTTGCTTCCGGGAGCTAAGGGTTAAGTGATGGAAACCCGTGCTTACCGGACTGAGTGGAATCCAGGAAGCGGAAGTATTCTCAGCTAAGGCAGGAAAAGCTAGAAATTCACAGAAAAGATCCCTAACGCTTTGGGGAACATAAGGGTTCCGAGAGATACACATGGGAGGGAGAAAACCCTAAACATTCTTTCTCACACGTGTCTTACGTCAATCGCTTCCTTGGGTTACTGGCTCCGACTTCAGTTCCGCCTCCGAAATCTCGCGGAACTTCATTAGCTTTATTACGTGAAAAGCTCACGGTATGCATTTTGGGAAATGAAGTTCGATACCTTTGATGCGTCCTGCGGTCTAGAGGAACTGGGAAATCTCCACTTGAAACAAATAGATTGAAAAAACTGGGAAATCTCCACTTGAAACCAATTGATTGAAGAAACTCGCAATCGAATTGGTTTATGGGAAATGTAGTTCTTAAGTTTGACAGCCATGGAAAGGATGCTCAAGCCGAGTGTGTGTATCGGACCTATTTTACCAAGTTCTAATTGCACCAGAGCTATATGCGTCTGTCCTCAGCTTCTTCGTTCTATAATCATCAACCTGTTAGCAGTAATTTTTCCAACTTTGAATATTGTGTATACACTCACCAAACTCAAATTTTCACTCATAATCCGTACCTCTACCCCCAAAGACAGGCTACTTTATTTAGAAGATATTTTATAAACATGCTAAAATGCTGAAATAGAAACCCCAACTTCAAATAATAGCAATTCTATCACATGTCCATTTCAAAAACAGTTTCATACAAAACAGCTCGTGCCTTAGACACATTTGTCCACGTAAATTATGAATCAAATACCAGTGACCATGACCTAGAAACAACTGAGAGTGTCACAAAAGACAAATTTCATCACAGAACCGCCTACAAGAGATTTCATTGGTTGCAAAATGAAGAAAGTCAAAGATCAAGATTTTTAACATATATGCTGATGGCGGGTGGGGGAAGGGTGCATAGCTGCCTTGCAGAAAGGCAGAGAAAACTGCTATATGTCTGGGTTACTATCCAATAGCATCCTTAGTTTCTGGATTGGTTGAAATTATTCATCTGTTACTAATACATGTTAAAGAATTTTTTTTTAAAGCTTGTTTAATCAAACACAGAGATGGGAAATGAAATAAAATGAGGATACTGTAAATTGCTCAAACTAATTTGGCTTTTGATCAATATTCTAACTCCACATAAATTATGAATCTCTCATGACCCTATAATCTTTCCATTTGCAACATATTTTCCTGGCATGGGCCATGACACCAAACTGAACATCATGGAGTCATTCAGGATTGAAGAATCTTCAAAGTAGGTATGCATGTGTATTATTTCTCTCTTTTTGGCAGTAGGGAACCTTCATTTATGACAGTCAGCATTTTTTTCATAATTTTACTCGTTTATTTTCATTCAATAATACACAAAACATCACTTAATTTACCTAAAATATGTATGTTCATCATGAGCATCTAAAATACCTGGAAGCTAAAAATGTCACCATGTAGAATTTGAGACCCCCAGTAGTGATTTCCTTGCCGTTGCTGGAACCCTGTCACTGTCTGAATGTGGAATGACAGCCATAGCTCATGTGGTTGAACAATTCAAGAAGGTTGTGCAACCTTTGGCAAGTGGAGCTTTGAGTAGGTGGGACTGGAGGGTTGTCTTTTTGTTTTTGTTTGTGTTTTTGACAGGGTTTCTCTCTATCTTTGGAGCCAGTCCTGGAACTAGCTCTTGTAGACAAAACTGGTGTCGAATTCACAGAGAACTGCCTGCCTCTGCTCCCGGAGTGCCAGGATTAAAGGCGTGCGCCACCACTGGCCTGTTGGGACTTGAGGTTTGATAGTCTAATTGCACTTCTGTTTGTTCTCTTCTTTCCCCGAGACAGGTTTTCTCTGTGTATTCCTGGATGTCCTGACATTCCCTCTGTAGACTAGGCTGGCCTTGAACTCACAGAGATCCACCTGACTCTGCCTTTGGGGTGCTGGGATTAAAGGGGTGTGCCACCACTGCCCAATTGTTCACTACTTCTTAACTACAGATGCCATATGAGAAGCTGCCTAATCACCCCGCTGCCAGGATTTCCCAACCGCAATGTACAGTATCCTCGAAAGCTGCAAACCAAATGACTCTTCAACTCTAAATTACTTTTTGTCTGTTGTGTAGTCACAACAAGGAAAGTTACTAATAGAGTTGTGTAAAAAATTATCAGCCTATCAAAATAAAACTACAGATTCAATGTAATTATCATAAAAATTCCAACACAATACTTCACAAAACTTGAAAAGACAATATTCAGATTCATAAGAAAACAAAAAGTCCAGTATAGCTAAAATAATCTTGAATAATAAAAAACTTTTGGTGGTATCAGGATCGCTGATTTCAAATTATACTACTGAGCTACAGTAATGAAAACAGCATGAAAATGACACAAAACAAACACATTGATGAATGAAATCTACTTGAAGACTTAGACATAAGTTCACATGATTATGAATGTTGTTTTTATATAAAGCAGAAATAAATACATATTGGAAAAAAGACAGTAACTTAAAGAAGTGGTGCTGTTCAAATTGGGCACCTGCATATGGAAGAATTCAAGTAGATCTACACTTTAAACTCTGCCCAAAATTAAACTCCAAATGGATAAAAGATTTCAGCATAAGGCCAGATATACTTAATACAATAGAAGAGAATTGAAGAGAATATTCTTGAACTCACTGGATCAGAAAAAAACTTTCTGAACAGAACAGCAATATTACAAGCAATAAGAGCAGTTAATAAATTAACCTCATGAAACTGAAGTGTTTGTATATGGTAAAGGAAACATCATTTGGACATTTGGAGAAAGCATCAGTCTACTTATTATAAAAATATTTTTTTTTACCAGCTACACATCCAATAAAAAGCTAATAAATAAAATTTATAAATACTTAAAAACTGTACATCAGGAAAACGACCTATATTCCTGATTAAAAGAGGGGTTGTCTTTCTACACCTATGAAAAAATGCCATGACAATGAAAACTCCTATAAAGGAAAACATTTGATAGAACTGGCTCACTTATAGTTCAGAAGCGTAGTCCATTATCATTATGGTGAAACAAGGCAGTGTGTGCAGGCAGACATGGTGCTAGAGAAGTCGTCATGAGTCTTACATCTTGGGGTCAATAGGCAATGGTTTGTCTTACTGGGAGTAACTTGAGCATAGGAGACCACAAAGTCTACTCTCACGATGATTCATTTCCTCCACCAAGGTCACACCTACAACAAAGCCACACCTCTTAATCGCGCCACTCTCTTTGGAGGGGCATTTCTTTTAAACTACCACAGGGGTATAGATCTTAACAGAGAATACAGAAAAAAAGGTAAGATCAAATGTCTGAGAAAAATTTAAAGAAATGTTCAGCATCCTTAGTCATTAGGGAAATGCAAATCAAAACTACTTTGATATTTCACTTTACACCTGTCGGAAGGGCTAAAAATGAATGACAGGTAGTACTAGAGAGAATGTGGAATAAAAGGAACATTCCTTCATTGCACATGGGGTTGCAAACTTGTATAGCCACTATGGAAATCAGTGTGCCAGTTCCACAGAAAGATGGGAGTTGATCTTCCTCAGACTTAGCTATAGCATTCTTGGGCATGTATATCCAAAAGACACTCATTCTATCACAGAGATACTTGCTCAACCATCTTAATTGCTGCTGTATTCATAATATTCAGAAATTGGAAACTGAAGAATAGATAAAGAGAACATGGCACATTTACACTATGGAATTACTCAACTGTTAAAATATGAAATTATGAAATTAGGTAAATGGATGGAACTGGAACAAATTATCCTGACTGAGGTAACCCAGAACCAAAGAAACAAGTACAGTAAGTATTCACTTATGTGGATGGTAAGATACTGCATTCATATAAGCATTGAGATTAGCTATAGATAAGGGACTAGCAAGAAGGAATGGATTTCCCTCAGAAAGAGAAATGGAATACAATGTTATAAGTGGGCAAGGAGGGGGAATTTGATCAGTAGATTCAAACCGGGAGGGAAGGGAGAAGGGTGAGTTTGGAAAAACAAAAGATGAACAGCTAAAACTGAGGACCATTGGAGGTGTCATATGGAAACTTAACACAGTAGAGGCTTCCTGATAAATATTAATATACTGGACATCTCTCATTACCAAACAAAGTCTTCAGTTCTAGGTATAGATTATATTTAACATAACTGTTTGCCCTAGGGGTCTATGAGAATCCTTAAAAAATCAAAGTTATTTGTTGGTATCTATGAACTAATTGTAAAGTTCTATTCTTTAAGACAATACCTACACAGCTCGTTGAACATGGGAAAGGCAAGCAGCTATCTACCCAGAGGCTACACCCTTACTGACTAGTGCTCTTGGTACCAGAAGGTAGTCTGCACACTATCAAAGGAGGAAGATAAACACCAACCCAACTCTAAATCCTTTGATGTACAGCAAAGTCTGGCCTGAAAGATGTGCTGGTGCAGTAGTGGGACAGAATTTGTGAGAGTAACCAACCAATATCCGACTGCACTGAATGCCCACTACATAAGAAAATCCATCTTGACATTGCTTAGGTGGCCAAGAACTTGAGGAACAAGATAGGCCAGAGACCTGGGGGAAAACCTGATAACTACTTTTCTGTTGAAGGAAAATAGTATAAAATGACTCCTAATGACATTCTGGTATATTCATAAGTCAGTGCCTTGCTCAACCATCACCAGAGAAACTTCTTCCTATAGTATATGGGAACAAATACAGAGAAGCGCAGACAACAATGAGAATAAGGTTAGAGACCATAGAACACTCAGTTCTAACTGATAATACTCTACCAAATCTTTCCCTTCAGGGCTCAGGAACACCGTGGAAGAGGACTAGAATTTAAAATGCAGAGTGGATGAAGGACACCAAGGAAAAAATGATTTCTAAACACAGGGGACTGATGCACATATGAATCCAGTGAGACTGTGGGATGGAAGAGGACCCAAACCCCAATTTAAAACCCAGAAGGTATCTCTTACTGATAACCATTTACAAATTGAAGCTTAACTTTTAAAAAATAATTCTCACTGACGATTCAAACCCCTCTTAAGGGCAGGCAGGTCTCATGCCTATCAGCGGATATGCAACACTAAACAAACTCAATAGTAATTTTGGAGGTCTTTGTCTCAAAACGCTTTTTCAGGACAGTTTTTTTTTCTTACAGGTCTTTGTTTATATATTATGTTCTCTGGTTTTGTATTTTTATGGGATTTCTATATAAGCAAACATGTTTGTTTCTATGTCTATATGTGTTTCTTGTGTTTTTTTCCTTGGCTTTTTTTTCCCTTCTGGTGGTTTGCCTTGTCCTATTCTGGTTTATTTGTTTTCATTTTATCTTTATTATTAATCTTTAGATAACTGACTGTTTTCTAACAGGAGAATAAAAGTGTATTAATTTGGATGGAAGGGGAGGCAGGGAAGATCTGGGAGGAGTTGGGAAAGGGGAATTCAGAATATGTTTTTTGAAAAATAAACCTTTCTGATAAAAGAAAAATAAGAAAAAATTTTTAAAAAGTGCCATAGTTCTTAAAATTCCAGCACCTAAAAATTCGATGTATTTTAAAAATAACTTGAAATCTTTTCATTGTGAATTTTTGCAAATTTCAAAACAAATGCCATAGATTTTTTTATACCAAGAGAGAAACCGGGACATAATTGCAATCAAACACACAGAACAAAACAACCAAATAAAAGCAACCTGAGTAAATTGGGAGCATGGGTACCTTGGGGGAGGGTTGAAAAGGAGGGGAGAGGCAGGAAAGAATAATGTAGACCTCAACAAAAATCAATAAAACCACCATCAGTGTAAATATTTCAGTGTCTGACATCTAGAAGCCACCCATAATTTTTCGAACCGCAAGCGATCTGGGTAGCCCCAACTCTGGCTTTCCCACCTGTAGCACATGCAGATTTTCTGCTTGACTCAGGCTTGCTTCACTTCACACCTGCTACTATGCTCAGTGGCCATCCCACAGACCTGCCATATCCAATATCCTAGGCTCTCTACTTAAATGAGGCTGCACCTTTGTGAGTGGCTTCCTAGCCTCTCTTCAGGAACTTCAACCTCGCCTCAGGGTAACAGCCTTCTCTTTTTGTCCATGACCCTTCTATCCTGAATTTTCTACTGCAACTCATTCACCATGGTCCACTCATGACAGCTGTTACAGAGACCTTTGAACCCGCCTTTTGACAAGACTAAGCTGTTTTCCATAAACCCTGTACCGTATAGGAAAACCTTGTATATCATCAAGTTTGAGTGCCATCTGGAGATGCAGCCTTGACTCCCCTAGATCTCAACTTCTGGGTTCTTACCCTGAGGAAATACTTTGTAGAGTTTATCTCATTGATTCTGGTCTCTTATTAGTCACACCTGACTCTAGAACCACAGGTAAGCACCGTTGACTATTCCAGCAAAACCAAGTTTGACTTCCAAGGATTCTTATTCCAAAATGTAACATAACCTACCTTGAAAGAGTCTTTGATTTTTACGCTTCCATGATCTTACAACTATTAACATTCATATCATTTAAAACCTCATAATAAATCATTAAACTTTAAGGATTCAATGTCCCTTTCTTCTGCAATCTTCCCAACAAAAGCAATATATCAGATTAAAACCCTAATCTTGATACCAATGTCTGCCCTGAGTTTGAGTTCTATTGCTGTGATATAAAAAACAAAACAAAACAAACAAACAAAAACCCAACAACAACAACAAAATTTGGGTTATTTAGTCCACCAATTATAGTACAAAATAAAGAGAATTCAAGGCAGGAACTCAAGGCAGAAACTGCAGTAGAGACAACAGAACACTATTACAGACTTGCTTCTGGATTCATGTTTAATTGCCATTTTTATAACACATAGCACCACCAGCCTAGAGGTAACACCACGCACAGTGATGTTCCTATATTCATTCCTACATCAATTACAATCAAGAATATGTTCCCCCAGATTCCCACAGACCAGTCTGATAGGGGTGATTAGAGAATTGAGGTTCCCCCTTTCCAGTTGTCTCTAGTTGGTATCAAGATGCCATTTTTAAGTACATAGCTGGTTTTTAATTAAATTATTTTTAAATTATCTTTTCTCATTTTACATATTTAACCCAGTCCCATTTCCTTCACTACTCCTGCTTCTCCCACCTTCCACTGTCTACTCCTCAGAGAAGGTAAGACTTCCCAGGGGTAGTAAAACAAAATCTCAAAACACATTGTTTTGAGGCAGGACTGAGGCCCTTCCCTCTATATTATAGCAGAGAAGATAACTCTTCAAAAATGGGCTCCAGAAAGTCAGTTCAAGCACAAAGAATAAATCCTGATCCTATTGCCAGTGGCCATAAAGACTGCCCCAACCACACAACTGTCACCCACATTCAGAGGGCCTAGTTTGGTATTTTGCAGGTTCCACCGCTGTCAGTCCAGAGTCAGTGAGCTCCCACTAGCTCAGGCCAGCTGTTTCTATGGGTATCCGTATTTTGGTCTTGAGCCCTTTGCTCATATTATTGTTCCTTCTTCTCTTGTACTGGTCTGGAAGCTCAACACAGTGCTTATCTGTGGATCTCTATATCTGATCCATCAATTGGTGGACGAAAGTTCTATGGTGACAATTAAGGTAGTCATCAGTCTAATTACTGGGGAAGGCCAGTTCAGGCACCTCCTCAACTATGCTTAGGGTCTTAGCTGGGCTCATCCTTATGGATTACTGAAAATTTTCCTGGTACTAGGTTAGATTTCATGTTAACCCCATA
The DNA here is from genome assembly GCF_950005125.1 of Chionomys nivalis. NCBI lineage: Eukaryota > Metazoa > Chordata > Mammalia > Rodentia > Cricetidae > Chionomys > Chionomys nivalis. The sequence continues at coordinate 19,521,903 of NC_080089.1, read as the reverse complement.
ACATCTCACACAATCAAGATATCTCTTTCCTTGCTCTCTTTCTCTGTGCTTTCTCCAACTCAAACATCCTGTTCCCTCATGTTCTCCTCCATCTTCCCCTACTGTCTTCCCACTCCCTTTCTGCCCTTCCCTTTCCCCCTACCATGTTCCTAATTTTCCCAGAAGATCTTGTCTATTTCCCCTTTCCCAGGGAATCCATGAATGTGTATCTTAGGGTACTCCTTGTTCCACAGCTTCTCTGGGTCATGAACTATAGGCTGGTTATTCTTTGCTTTACATCTAATATTCACTTATGAGTGATTACATAATGTGTTTGTCTTTCTGGGTCTGTGTTACCTCTCTCAGAATGATTTTTTTCATTTGCATGCAAATTTCAAGATTTTTTTTTTAACCAGTGAGTAGTATTCCCTTGTGTAAATGTAGCACATTTTACTTACCCATTCTTCAGTTGAGGTTCATCTAGATTTTTTCCAGGTTCTGGCTATTAGAAATAATACTGTTGGCGAACTCCATGGAAACCAATACTTGGTGGACATAGGAGATGAAACAACAGTGGCCCTGAGACCCCGGACTCCTACTCCCTAAAACCTCCACATGGGAGAAAGACCAGGGCCCCTCCCCCAGGTGCCTTTGGCATTCCTAGCACCAGCAGGGAGCTGTTCTGCTAAACAGCCATCTACCCAGTCCCAATGCATCTTTCTCTGTGAGTTCTGTGGAAACCAATATTTGGTGGACATAGGAGCACCAGCCTTGAGTTGGTCTGCTAGACAACCATCTATGCATAGATCCCTGCAAGCTCTGTGGAGACCAATTCTTGGTGGACATAAGAGACATAAGAGTTGAAGGAAGAGATAGGAAGGCGCCAATGCAAGAACTCCTCCAACATCCTAAAAAGCAACATGGTACCACCAGAACCCAGCCGACACACAACAGGAAGACTTGATCATTCTAACCCAAATGATATAGAAGAAAACGACTTTAAACGTTACTTAATGAAAATGATGGAGACACTTAAAGAGGAAGTGAAAAATTTTCTTAAAGAAATGGAGGAGAAGACAAACAAAAAGCTGGAAGAAATTAATAAATCCCTCAAAGAAACTGAAGAAAACCAAGAAAAAGCAATCAAACAGGTGAAGGAAACAGTTCAAGATCTGAAGATTGAAATAGAGGAAATAAAGAAAACACAAACCAAGGGAACTCTGGAAATGGAAAATCTGGGTAAACGAACAGGAACTACAGAGACAAGTATAACCAACAGAATACAAGAGATAGAAGAATCTCAGGTGCTGACGATTTTATTGAGGAAATAAACTCAATGGTCAAAGAAAACACTAAATCCAACAAATTCTTAACACAAAACATTCAGGAAATCTGAGACACCATGAAGAGACCAAACCTGAGAATAATTGGGGTAGAAGAAGGAGAAGAATTACAGCTCAAAGGCCCAGAAAATAGATTCAACAAAATTATAGAAAAAAAAAAAAAACTTTCCCAACCTAAAGAAGGGTATGCCTATGAAGGTACAAGAAGCTTACAGAATATTAAATAAACTGGATCAAAAAAATAAAACCCATCCCTTCAACATATAGTAATCAAAACATAAAGCATACAGAACAAAGAAAGACTACTAAGAGCTACATAAGAAAAAAGTCAAGTAACATATAATGGAAAACCTATCAGAATTACACCTGACTTCTCAATGGAAACCATGAAAGCCAGAAGGTCCTGGATAGATGTGCTGCAGACATCAAGAGACCATGGATGCAAGCCCAGACTACTGTACCCAGTAAACCTTTCATTCACCATTGATGGAGAAAACACGATATTCAATGACAAAAACAGATTTAAACAATACATATCTACAAAACCAGCCTTACAGAAAGTACTTGAAGGAAAGTTATGATCCAAGAAAGCTAACTACACCCACAGTAACACAGAATAATGCAAAGAAGGGAAACACACAAACACTACTATCAAAAGATAACTGGAGCTAATAACCACTGGTCATTAATATCGCTTAATATCAATGGACTCAATTCACCTATAAAAAGACACAGGCTAAAAGAATGGATACATAAACAGGATCCTGCCTTCTGCTGTTTACAAGAAACACACCTCAACCTCAAAGACAGACACTACCTCAGAGTAAAGGGTTAGGAAAAGGTTTAACAATCAAATGGACCTAAAAAACCAAGAAGGTGTGACTATTCTGATATCTAACAAAACTGATTTCAAACTAAAATCAATCAGTAGAGATGGAGAAGGACATTTTATACTCACAACCGGAACAATTTATCAAGATGAAGTCTCAATCCTGAATATCTATGCCTCTAATTCAAGAGCACCCACATATGTAAAAGAAACATTACTGAAACTTGAATTGCACTCAAACCCAACACACTAATAATAGGAGATTTCAACACTCCTCTCTCAACGATGGATAGGTCAAACAGACAGAAACTTAACAGAGAAATAAGAAAACTAACAGATGTAATGATTCAAATGGACTTAACAAACATCTATAGAACATTCCCCCCAAACACAAAAGAATAAACCTCCTTCTCAGCACCTCATGGAACCTTCCCTAAAATTGATCATACTCTTGGTAACAAAGCAAGCACCCACAGATACAAAAATTTGAAGTAATCCACTGTGTATTATCAGATCACCATGGAGTAAAGTTAGAATTCAACACCAATATTACTCTCAGAAAGCCTACAAACTCCTGAAAACTGAACAGTCAACTGCTGAACTTCCCCTGGGTCAAGGAAGAAATAAATAAAGAAATTAAAACCTTCCTTGAATTCAATGAAAATGAAGGCACAACATATCTAAACCTATGGGACACTATGAAAGCAGTGCTAAGAGGAAAGTTCATAAGCACATAAGAAAAAATGGAGAAATCTCACATCAATCACCTAACAACATGCCTGAAAGCTCTAGATAAAAAAGAAGCTAATTCACCCAGAAGGAGAAGAAGACAGGACATAATCAAGTTGAGGGCTGAAATCAACAAAATAGAAACACAGAAAACAATCCAAAGAATCAATGAAGCAAAGAGCTGGTTCTTTGGGAAAATCAACAAGATTGAAAAACCCTTATCCAAACTAATCAAAAGGCAGAGAGAAAACATCCAAATTAACAAGATCAGAAATGAAAAGGGGGACATAACAATGGACACTGAAGAAATTCAGAGAATAATTAGGTCCTACTACAAAAATATGTACTCCACAAAACTGGAAAATGTAAAGGAAATGGACAATTTTAAAGATAGATACCATCTACCAAAATTAAATCAAGACCAGATGAACAATTTAAATAGACCTATAAGCTGTGAAGAGATAGAAGCTGCCATCAAAAACCTCCCAAACAAACAAAAAAAGCCTACGGCTGGATGGTTTTACTGCTGAAATCTACCAGAACTTTCAAGAAGAGCTAACACCTATACTCCTCAAAGTGTTCCACATAATAGAAACAGAAGGCTCACTGCCAAACCCTTTTTATGAAGCTACAGTTACCATGATACCAAAACTGCACATAGACTCAACCAAGAAAGAGAATTACAGACCAATCTCACTCATGAACATGGATGCAAAAATTCTCAATAAAATTCTGGCAAACTGAATCCAAGAACACATCAAAAAAATTATCCATTATGATCAAGTAGGCTTCATCCCAGAGATGCAAGGCTGGTTCAACATATGAGAATCAATCAATGTAATGCACCATATAAATAAACTGAAAGAAAAAAACCATATGATCATTTCATTGGATGCAGAAAAAGCATTTGACAAAATTCAACATCCCTTTATGATAAATGTCTTAGAGATATTAGGGACACAAGGATCGTATCTAAATATAATAAAAGCAATATAAAGAAATATGGCAGCTAATAACATTAAATGGAGAGAAATTCAAAGCTATTCCACTAAAATCAGGAACACGACAAGGCTGTCCACTCTCTCCATACCTCTTCAATATAGTTCTTGAAGTTTTAGCAACAGCGATAAGACAACATAAAGAGATCAAGAGAATTCAAATTGGAAAGGAAGAAGTTAAACTTTTGTTATTTGCAGATGATATGATAGTGTATATAAGTGAACCCAAAAACTCTACCAGAGAACTCCTACAGCTGATAAATACCTTCAGTGAAGTGGCACGATACAAGATCAACTCAAAAATATCAGTAGCCCTCCTATAAACAAAGGATAAAAAGCTGAGAGGAAAATCAGAGAAACATCACTTTTCACAATAACCACAAATCACATAAAATATCTTGGGGTAACACTAACAAAGGACGTTAACAACCTATTTGACAAGAACTCTATGGCTTTGAAGAAAAAAATTCAAGACGATACCAGAAAATGAAAAGATCTCCCATGCACTTAGATAGGAATGGCAATCTTATCAAAGACGATCTATAGATTCGATGTAATCCCCATAAAATCACAACACAATTCTTCACAGACCTTGAAAGAACGATACTCAACTTCATATGGAAAAACAAGAAACCCAGGATAGCAAAAACAATCCTGTACAGCAAAGGAACTGCCAGAGGCATTACCATCCCTGACTTCAAGCTCTATTACAGAGCTACAGTAATGAAAACAGCTTGGTATTGGTATAAAAACAGAGACGTTGACCAATGGAATTGAATTGAAGACCAGGATATTAATTCAAACACCAATGAACATGTGATTTTTGACAAAGAAGCAAAAAAGATACAATGGAAAAATGAGAGCATCTTCAATAAATGGTTCTGGCATAACTGGATGTCAACCTGTAGAAGAATGAAAATAGATCCATATCTGTCACCATGCACAAAACTCAAGTCCAAATTGATTAAAGACCTCAATATAAATCTGACCACACTGAACCTGATAGAGGAGAAAGTGGGAAGTAACCTTCAATGCATGGGCACAGGAGACCACTTCCTAAATATAACCCCAGTAGCACAGACAATAAGAGCATCAATAAATAAATGGAGCCTCCTGAAACTGAGAAGCTTCTGTAAAGCAAAGTCAATAAGACAAAAAGGCAACCTACTGAATGGGAAAAAAATCAATCCCACATCAGACAAAGGACTGATCTCCAAAATACATAAAGAACTCAAGAAATTAGACATTAAAATTCTAAATAACCCAATGAAAAAGTGGTGTACTGAACTAAACAGAGAACTGTCATCAGAAGAATTTCAAATGGAGTGAGTGCCCGACCAGCGGCCAACCTGACGACCTGGAAAGGGGAGCTCAGGCGACCCCCCCTTTCCCCTAAAGTTTCTGGCTATTCAGTGGGGGCTTCCCCGTGACTGTTGCATTACTCCTTATCCCATCCCAGCTTCCCCCCCAAACACCCCTCTCCATCTGCGGGGTCATAGGATTCTCCAACTCAGCCTGCTTCAGGGCTGAGGGTCTGGGGTTAAAGTGGTGAGGGAAATGCTGCAGGACTTTCTTTGTCCCACTGAGCCTGCAACCAGCAAGGGCGCCATTTTGTCTGTGAGGTTCCTGGCCAGCAAGTGACCTGGATCCTATACCAGAAGATCTGTCCTTTCGGAGGGGTGAGTGAGTGCCCGACCAGCGGCTGGCCTGACAACCCGGAAAGGGGAGCTCCCCATTCTCCTAAACTTTCTGGTCATTCACAAAATTCCCCTCTAATATCTTGCAATGACTGTTAACATAGCAAAGGATAGACTGTCATAATAAACACTTTTCAGACACTGAAGAAATAAAAAGCTGCCAGAAGGTGGTAAAATTTTTCATGATCATAGATTCATAAGATTAGTATTATGAAATAATCATCCTACTAAAATCAATCTAAAGGATAAATGGAATCCACTTTAAAATTCCAAAAAATTCTTTACACAAACTAAGAAAATTTAATTTCATATGGAGACATACACACACATGCTCACACCCCCCCACACTCAAACACTTCACACACAGACACACAAATCTCAGAATTGTTAAAACAGGCACAAATAATAAAAGAACTGCTGAATGTATCTCTATCCACAATTTTAAGTTATATTACAGAGATGTGGTAATAAAAGCAGTATGGTATTGACATGAAACCAGGTGGGTTGATTAATGGACTATAACTGAACACTGAGACAACTGCACACACCTATAAACACCCGACTTTTGATAAGGAAGTAAAATATACATATTTGAGAAAAATATCATCTTCAGCAAAGAATGGTCATAGAACCAGATCACTGCATATAAATGAATGAAAATAGATTAATATTTATTACTCTGTACAAAACTCAATACATAGGGACCATAGTTTTCATCCAAACCATATACAATCAATCTGGTGGAAGAGAAATTACAGAATAGTCTTTACCTCATTGGCACAGGGAAGGGCTTTTTTGAACAAGACACTGATTAAAGGACATAAAGCAAAGAAACAATGTGACCTCATGAATTTGAAAAAACTGTACAGCAAGTCACAGCATAATTTAAATAAAGTAACAGACTCTCAGTTGAGAAAAAATCTTTAGCACATATACATCTCATAAAGGGCTATTATCTATAATATATAAAAATAAACTAATTGTCAAGGAAAGAAATAACCCAGTTGAAAGTTAGGTTCAGAAATGAGCAGAGGGATTTTAGAAGAAGAATAATATTTGACTGAAATATACAGAAAGAAATCTCCAACATCTTTAGTTAACTTAGCCACCTGGAAAATGGAAGTTAAAACTACTTTGAGATTTCACATTCTCTAGTCAGAACAGTCAAGACCAATAAAACATGTTGGTGAGAATGCAGGGAAATAGGGAACATGAAATCATTGCTAGTGGGAGTGCAAACTGGTGCTGCCATTGTGGGAATCAGGGTAGAGTTTCCTCTGGAAGCGAGATCAAGATATACCACTCTTGGGCATATTCCCAAAGGACTCAAAATCCTAATGCAGAGATAGTTGCTTATCATGTTCATTGCTGGTCTATTCACAGTATCTAGGAATTGGAAGCAATCTAGATGCCCAATGACTGATGAACAGATAACAAAAACATGGTATGCATATGCAACAGAATATCATTCGTATGTTTAGAAAAAATAATATTATAAAAATTATAGGTAAATGATAGATTTATTAAATAATTCTCCAGCTGAGGTAATCTGATCCCCCCAAACAAACATGTCACATCTTTTCTTTATGTAGACGTTAGATTTTAAGCTTTCATTAGATATGATACAATCAGAATAACCACAAAGTTAGGGGCCTAATAAGTTGCTGGAGGGTGGGAGAGAATCTTCTAAGAAGGTGAAATAGAATATAATGTTATGAAAAAAGTAAAAGGAAACTAGGGAAGGATTATGATGGTTTGACCTTTAACAATTATACACTTAAGACTTTAGTATATAAAACATATAAAGAAGTACTAAAACCTGGAAATCAAGGAAAGAAAAAAACCATTTAAAAATGAAGTGGAGGACTAAGCAGAAAATTCTCAAAAGATGAAACAGAAATGGCTGAGAAATTTAAAAAATGTTTTACATATTTAGTCATCAGGAAAACAAAAATCAGAACTCTTTGAGATTTTATTTTATATGATTTAGAACAGCCAAGATCAACAAAATATCTAAAAAATTTATTATATATTTTTATTTATTTTTGTGTACATGTATGAATGCATGCAACATATGTGTTTGGTACATACACAATCATAGAGTGTATGTGAATCTTAGAGAATATCTTGCAGAAGTCAGTCCTTTCCTTTTACCTTGTGGTCAGGGTTTTAAGTGAGGTCCTAGACTTAGAGGCAAGTGGGTTTGCATAGAGAGCTATTTATTGGTCCAGATACTATTCTATGCATGTGAGAAAACTGAAAACAGTTTCTACATTAATATTTCTAAATTTTTACATTTTCTGAGAATATACAAGAATAAAATGTGCTGATTTGGAAATTTTTTCTTTGCACTACGCTCTGCAAAATCTGAACAATGAAAATGTTATTAAAGAAGTAAAACCTTGTATTATTGTTGACACAAGGAAAATCCAGAATTCAGACACATTAAAACATATGTTCAATTTGTTGAAGTATGATTTCAGAAAAGTATAGTAAAAGAAATCTCAGATATTTACTTTAGAAAAAATATAGTCATCTGGACTAGTTCTATATATGCAAACCATAAACAAAGGATACATTATGCAAGTGAAATGATCGAAGTTAAAAGATTTTTAATGGCAACTTTCATGTCTTTGTTCCTTAAACTGTAGATAAAAGGGTTTATCATTTGAGGAAACACAGAATACATCACTGAAGCCACTGCAGATTTTCTTGGTAAGGCACTCGTTGTAGAGCTGATGCATACCATAGAACCAGCCCCATAAAATAAGGAAACCACTGATAAGTGAGTCCCACAGGTAGAAAAGGCTTTGCACTTTCCCTCCAGTGATGCTATTCTCAAGACTGTAGACACAATATGATAATAAGAATAAATGATTCCACAAAGAGGAACACCACCAAATATACAAATTGCAACCAAGAGCATGATGTGATCAATGAGGGTGTCAGAACAGGACAGCTTGATGACCTGAACAAGTTCACAGAAGAAGTGGGGGATTTCCAGATTTGTGCAGAAGGACAGCCGCTGCACCATCAAAGTGTGCATCAAGGCACCAATAACACTAATGAACAGAGAAATCAGTGAGAGCAGAACACATAAATTAGGTTTCATAATAATATTATACCTCAAGGGGTGACAAATAGCTACATAGCGGTCATAGGCCATTGCCGCAAGGAGAAAATTTTCAAAGTATGTAAAAACAAGTGCAAAGAAGAGCTGTGTGAGGCAGGCTGTGTAGGTGATGCTCTGATCATTTGCTCGGATGTTCACCAGCATCTTGATGACTGTGACTGTGCTGCAACAGATGTCATTAAAGGACAAGTTAGAGAGGAAGAAGTACATGGGCGTATGGAGGTGGGACTCAAAGCTTATAACTAGAATTATGAGCAGGTTTCCCAGGACGGTGACCAAGATTATGAACAAGAAGAGGCTGAAGATGAGCGACTGGAGATTTGGGTCATCTGTAAATCCCAGAAGAAGGAATTGTAACACAAATGTTAGGTTTTTGGGCTCCATGTTGCTTGTCAAACTTTGAGGAAAAATGGGACAAATTGAATTCTAATTAATTAATTTTTAATGAGGAAAAACAATATCACAGTGCACCTGAAGAAAAATAAAAATTATGTCAATTATTATTGTCTTACTGAATGTCAGTTGTTGATGAGAATGAATAGTTAGCATTTTAACAGATATGTTAACAAATGTTTTATATTTCCTTTTTATTGATTAAATTTTTTCTTTGACAACTTTATTCTTCTATAATGTATTCTGGTTACTTTTACCCCACTATACCTCTCTCCCACCCTGTCACACACTGACTCATTCCACTCTGTCCCTGTTCCATGTTCATGTCTTTTTGCTTGTTTGTTTGTTTGTTTGTTTGATGAGCCACCCAGTTTAACCAAAGCCATCTGTGTGTCCTCGGTTTGTAAACCCAGTGAGTTCACCAGTTGGGCTACAGATGAAGTTGGGTCTTGGCTATAAAATTTCAATGTCCAGCCTACATACCCATTTGATTCACTACCTAAAGGTTTCACAATCTTCCTAAACACTGCTATCACAGGAAATCAAGTTTAAAACTTTTGAGCATATAGGAGGCATTCCATCTGCATGGTATGGCGCATTTATTAAAATCAGAGGAAAGTCTCAGGTGTGTGTTTTTGCTTCTAAATCTTTGAGATAAATTCTCTTCTGTTTTTACAATACAGCACTACAAGATATCTGGACCAGGACTTTATGGGAGCATTTCATGTTCTACCTTCTGTCTCCTATTTTCTGTACTAGGATTATACTTGCTTGCACTTCTTTTTCCAGCTTTTATACTGGGTTTGATATTATCCCACCTATGTTCTAAATGCTTTTGACCATGTTCCATGCATAGGACTTCTCTGTGATTCTAGTTTAAAATGTTTTTTACAGCTAGATACAACATCGGCACTATGAAGATGACAACTATGGCTTTTAACTTTTCAGGTTTCTGCCCAGATCCCCCATATATCTTCACAAAGGTAAGTACAGGCCACACAGAGTAAGAACACTGTAATTGTTTGAAAGTGTCATGTTTACCCCATATTTTATTTGTTACTTGATTTATCCTCAGTATTTCAAACTATGATCATACAATGGCAAAACCAATTATGAAGAATCTGGCCAACAGTTCATGTTCCAATACAGCATAAAATATGATCTTACAAGGATATAAAATTATCACAGTGACAGAAATAGGAAAGATACACAAAGAACATACCCATACCCATCTATATCTGAATGACAAACTATTCTGGCCATAGGTTTGACTGATTCTGTTGATGAACATATCCAACATTTCAGAAATTTTGGAAAAATATTATGACTAACTTACCCAATATGTGATACTTTACTATAGAAAGTTTTGAAAGCTAGCATACTAAGTAGCCCAAACTTTTGCTTTCATCATCAAAGATAGTAATAATAAAAATTATTTAGGACAGCTATCATATTTGAGAAGGAACATATTTCTTTTTTGTCAGAAAATGGCCTGGATCCTTTGAAGACAGCTAATATATATCTAGTAGAATGGAAGAAAGGTGAATATTTGTCACATTAGAAAATGACACTGTATCAATAAAATGTCAGGATCCTCACAGTAGACCCGCCTCTCAAAGTCTTTCACATACTATTTCTTCACTGATTCCCTGAGATAGATTTGGTATAAAAGACCTGTTCCTATATCAAATCATTAAATACAGCACTCTGCATTACTTGGATGGCTTCATGAAGAATGATCTTCCGCATCCCACACAATCGGAAAAAAAAAAAACAGCACTCATATCTTGCTCACACAGGAAAGAATCAGGGGCTCCTGGTAGAAATAAAATCTGTAGAGGAAAGTGAGACTATTCTTTTTTGACTTTGCAGAACTTTTAAGGGGAGATTTCACTGACTGACACCTATAGTCTCCAGATCCATGACAGTTTAATAGCCAAAGCTTTTTAATAGGCAGTAAATAATAATTTCAGTAAGATCCCAAGAGTGTAGGTCCTTAAAGACCAACTTTGTAGATGGAAGAAATTCCGAGTGCCTGGTATCTTGACCCATGAGGCCTTATTTGCCTTCATTATATTTTCTGTCACTTTGATTTCATAGACCCGACAAACATAACAAACTAAAATTTTAGTGAATTCAAACACCCTATTTTAACTATATCAATATATTTAGTTAGGAGACCTATTTGAATTTTATATTTGAATATATATTTTAATGTGATGCTTATGTCACTTTCATGTCCATCTCACTAAGATTGCAGAGCAGTGTTCTACTTTGATCAGTTTGTATGATATTTTATGTACGTTTTTAGGACTGACTAAACCTTGTGATGTTGCCTGGCTAAGACTGTTTCCCCTGTTTGCAACATTCTTCTAGTTGCATATAGATTTCAGTCTATGGTAGAAGCTCTGCATTGTTTGAGAGAGCCAAAGAATATAGGAGAAGAATAAAAGGGAAGAAAGAGAAGAGGAGGAATTATATATTATAATTTCAAAAATACAAAATGTACAGCTCTTTTGGATAAACCATAGAATGCATTATTGCAGTGTTTCTGTTTTGACTGGCAAATGAAAAACTAACAGCAGATAACTTTGTAGGATGGATCTGAAGCTGACACATTGATGATGGGCAAGGGAATGCTTCTTAACCAACTACTCAGTTATACTTATTTCTTAGATTATATTTAGACTGTAACCTCATTGTAGGACCCAGAAGATGACTTAAGGGTCACTGAGGCTCTTTGTCACTCCACTCTTCCCATTATGAATTTATTGAAGAAACATTCTTTTTCTTCTTCAATTATTAACTTGTCTCTTTTAACTGAATTATTATGGACATGAGGCATAGCTTGTCTTATTGGTGCAGAGGCTGTTACCACAAATCTGGTAAGATAAACTAAATAAACTAAGAAAAATGTCTATTAAAGACACTGGGCCTACTATTCAGAAACAGGTAGGATATCCTTATGTGGAAATCATTTTAGCTTATATATGCCAAATAACTAGACAGTTAAGTTCTTACTCAGTTTGATCTTTCTGGCCCATCAACACCACTAACACATTGCGAATCAATTCTGAAAATCTTAAATTGCTAAAGTCTTAATTTTTTCTGGAGATACCAATCCCCAGAATGCCATGTTTCATGTACACCCTGGCCCTGCTGATGATCAAGGCAGTAGGTTATTGAATGTATTAGTATTTGTTTAACTTAAGTTTCTTGTCAGTTTTATAGCCAAGACATTAAAATATACACATGAAAGCATACTAATGCTGAACCGAGAGACAGTACAAAGGAAGAAAGTGACATTATACAAAAAATTTTCTAGGAAAACATTAAATTTTTTCCATGGAGGATAGCTACTACTAAGGGATTATTGGCATTAGGTGCTGTGCAGATAACAAAACCAACAGACAGTTTCAATGGGTTAAAAAAGTATTATCATTATTTAGGTCATATAAGCTGTTTTGATGATTAACATAATGGACTTCCATCTGGAAATAGAGGACACACTGTCTGGATGAGTTTCTATATCATTCTAAATTGAAGTATCAGTTGCTGTGACCTGTGTTATTGTTCTAATATTCAACATTTTCCTCTATTTTGGAGTAAATGACAATATGACTTTTGATGTGGGAAATCCTTCTATATATGTGTTGCTTTTATTGGTTAATGAATAAAGAAACCACTTTGGCCTGTGATAGGGCAGAGTAGACCTAGGTGAGAAAACTAAACTGAATGCTGGGAGAAAGAAGGTGGAGTCAGGAAAAGCCATGCCACTGCTTGGGACATACACGTTGGAACCTTGCCAGTAAGACACAGCCACATGGCAATACAAAGATGAAAAGAAATAGGTTAATTTAAGATATATGAGCTATCTAGCATTACACTTAAGTTATTGGCCAAACAGTAACTTAAATATTATAGTTTCTGTGTGATTATTTCGTGATCTGGTTGGCTGGGGAATGAATAAGTGGCCTCTCCCAACAGCCATTCCATGGGAGATTCAGGAAACAAGAAAGAAGGAGCTCAAACAGATAAAAAAGTGGTTAAGTATAGTGGGATGATGTCTCAAAAATCAAACATTATCAACCTGTGGGTTGCAACTCCTTTGTGGGCTAGACAACTATTTCACTGACTTAGCATATAAAAAATCCAGCATATCAGATATTTATATTACTATTCATAACAGTATCAAAATTACTCTTATGGAATAGCAATGAAAATAATTTTATGGTTGGAAGTCATCACAATATGAAAAACTGTATTAAACATCACAGAATTAGACTCCATTCTACAGCATGATGCCCCTTATGTGTTCTCTAAGCCAGCCTATATGGAAACAGTTCATTTTTTTAATGACTACAGTGTTTCCCAAGAACAGTGAAAGTCCAGATGAAGCACCCAAAACCATACATTTCCCTTTGGTTTAATTTATAAAGACCTGAAGATGCTTCAGCCTGTAGTCATTTCTATGTTTACACCAATGCTGCCTAGAGCCATACAAATTAGGAATGTGATGAACAGCTATTGAATTTTGGTCCTGTAAGTAACTGTAATAAAATAGCATATACGTTGTAAATCTGGACTCTCTGGAATATTGATTTCTCTACTTAGTGTGGATTGATATTGTTTTCATGTCCACTTAGAAAAGTCTTAAAATGCTATCTTACTGACCTGTGCATATTATTAAACATTATTAGACACACAGGGTATTGTACTTAATAACTTAATGTAAAAACCATTTGACATTAAATTGCATTTTTATATTTTAAAATTCAATTAATCTCAAGCCACTAGCTCATGCTCTGCTTCTGTAAGTTGAGAAAAAAATTATCTTCATTTCTAAACCAACTTATCTAATATCAGGAACCTGAACATAAAACCCAAATAAGGTAACAAAGTAAAGATAAAAATAAATAATACTTTGATTTTTTTCTGCTTTTTTAGGAGGAAATGTTCGAGGATACAGATTGAAGCAGTGCCTACCCAATCCATTCCTCATCTGTTTCTGTTCAGAACAGGGCAAGCTTCCCATGGGGACCAAAAAAGCATGTCATAGCAAGTAACCGTAGAACTCATATCCTCCCCTTGTTGTAAATCTGAGCAAGGTAACCCAGTCGGAGGAATAGGTTCCTAAAGGTCAGTCAAAACATTAGGGACAGCACCTGCTCTGACTAATAGGAGTACCACAGGGTAGACCAAGCTACACAAATGTCACCCATATGTAGAGGAACTAGGTTGGTCCCACACAGGCTTCCTAGCTGTCCATTCATTCTCTGTGTGCTCCTTTGAGCCCATGTTAATTGTTTCTCTGGGTTTCCTTGTGATGTCACTGACCCTCATTGGATCATACTATCCTTCCTCCCTCTCTTCAGCAGGATTTCTCAAGCTCAGTGCAATGCATAACTGTTGGTCTCTGAATCTGTTTCTATCAGTTACTGGATGAAGACTCTCTGATAACAATTAGTGTAGTCACCAATCTATGGAGATAGCAGACTATCATTAGGTATCAATACATTGAAATTTTTCTCAGTTGTGTTTGGTTCTATACTGGGTCTCTCATCATCCAGGTTTTAGGTTCTGGCACTCCTGGCAGTACCAGGAGTTGACTCACTCTTACGGTATGGGTTTTGGACTAGACTAATAATCTGGAGGTATTACCATCCTTAATTTCAAATTCTACTATAGATGTATAATAATAAATACAGCATGGTACTGGCATAAAAACAAACAAGAGAGGATCAATAAAATAGAACTGAAGTTTCAGACATAAATCCACACATCTATGGACACCTGATTTTTTAAAAGAAACAAAAAGTATACAATAGAAAAAGAAAGCATTTTCAATAAATGGTGCTGCATAGCTGGATGTTACCATATAAATATATCCATATCTATCACGCTGTACAACAGTCAAGTCCAAGTGGATCAAGGACTTCAACATAGATTAATTTACACTGAACCTAACAGAAGAGAAAGTGGGAAATAGCCTTGATTGGCGCAGAAGCAACTTTCTGAATAGAACACTAGTAGCACAGATACTAAAATCTAAACAGAGAATTCTCAACAGAAGAATTTAAAGTTGCAGAGATACACTTAAAGAAATGTTCAACGTACTTAGTCATCAGGGAAATGCAAATCAAAATGACTCTGAGATTTCATCTTTCACCTGGCAGAATGGCTAAGACGAAAACCACAAATGACTGCTTATGCTGAAGAGAATGTGGAACCAGGTGAACACTGCCCCACAGCTGGTGGGAGCACAGAGTTGTCAGTCACTTTCGAAATCAAATACGGTGCTCTCTCAGAAAATTGGAATTGATCTACCTCAAGACTCAACTCTACCACTTTTGTACATATATCCAAAGGATGCTCAATCAAGCTGCTTTTTACAGAATCCAGGACCACCAACTCCAGGATGGCATGACTCATAATGGGTCAGGCCCTCCCCTGTCAATCATTAGTTAAGAAAATGCCCTACTGCCGGATGTTATGAAGGCATTTTCCTTTCTTTTTTTTCCGTATTTTGAAGTTGAAATGGAGGCATTTTCCAAACTGATTATCCTTCTTTTTAAGTTGACATAAAACTAGCCGGCACACAAGGCTAAGGAGCAGGAGTATTAAATTAACCAATTGAAAAGGAAAGATTTAAGATGACTGTAGCTTATAAGGTGACAAATGACTGCATATCAGTCATAGGCTATCACAGCAAAAGTGTTTTCCAAGGAAGCAAATTCCAAAATAAAGCAGACTGATTGAGACAATCTGCGTAAGTGATGCTCTTATCCTGTGTCTGCAGCACAGTTTACTAGCATCTTTTGAATGGTGGTTGAGCTTATATCGATGTCTACCAGTAAAAGATTAGAGAGAAAAAAAATATGTAGGAGTATGGGGATGAGTTATCACTAGTAGCCAGAATCATGAGTAAGTTTCCAAAGATGGTGATGGTGGTAGACATATTATGTCTAGATAAATTAAAGTTATACTTTGTAGCTGCAAAGAATTTACTATCTAAACAATAACTCCAGAAAAAACTGGTTCTGAATTGTGCTATAAAATATGGGTCTTAGCCGGGCGGTGGTGGCGCACGCCTTTAATCCCAGCACTCGGGAGGCAGAGGCAGGCGGATCTCTGTGAGTTCGAGACCAGCCTGGTCTACAAGAGCTAGTTCCAGGACAGGCTCCAAAACCACAGAGAAACCCTGTCTCGAAAAACCAAAAAAAAAAAAAAAAAAAAAAAAATGGGTCTTGCATATATAAGTGTGAAGAATGATTATAAAAGTTTAGTATTTTATTGTAAATTTTTTGAAGGTCTTGACTTTTTTTTTTTTAAATCTTATGTACAAAGACTGGCATTGATCTTTTCCACTGGGTAGAGTCTTGAAGAATCCATTCAAGGTCGCTTAGTCCAACTTAATGAAGCCGATGTCCTTTGCGTACTGCCGGGAACACTGGCGGCACATGTTCAGCCCATATTTCCGGATCAGACTGTGGCGGTTGAGCAGACGCAGCAGGAGCAGGATCC
Source organism: Chionomys nivalis (assembly GCF_950005125.1). NCBI lineage: Eukaryota > Metazoa > Chordata > Mammalia > Rodentia > Cricetidae > Chionomys > Chionomys nivalis. The sequence continues at coordinate 19,505,278 of NC_080089.1, read as the reverse complement.
CTGGCCGAACTTCCGCGGGTGACTCCAGTAGAGCTGCTGGTGACCCGTGCTGCCTCACTGACGGCCGACATAGGTTTTTTTTTTTTTTTTTTTTTTCTTTTAAGGTGGCTATAGTTTGTGTCAAGCTGACAAAATCTAACCAGCATGTTCTATTATTATATTTTTGGAAGGCCTCACTATGGAAGGTATGCCAATTTTAGAAAGGACATATATAAAACAATTTGTGAAACAATTGCCCATGACTTTTCTAATCCATTTCAATCATCTCAGTTTCTTTATTGGGGGTGACCTGCAATCTTTCAAAGACGACTTCCCTACTGTCACCGATATTTCAGATATTGAGTGTTCTGGCATAATTCAAGGAAAGCCACCGACATAATGAAAATAGGACAAAAAAGGAATCCCAGCAGCAGAGCACATGTTTAGCAAATGCAAAGGGTCATGAGTGCTGGGTCCCTTAATTGGGAGAAAAAAGATAAACAGCAACAAAAACAAGTCCTGGGATGATTTCGTGGCAATGATAAAGTGGCAGACATCAATATCGGTTAGTGTTGTTGAAGAATGTCACTGTGAATCACAAAAATAAATACAAAACAGTTCTTTCTGTTTTTTTTTTTTTTTACTGGGTTCCACATTTTTGTTCCTGATATAATTAGAAAAAAATATGACTGGAAAAAAGCCTAGGAAAGAAAATTATAGAGTAAAAGTAGTCTAATAAAACATCAGTTCCTATCTTATTTTCTTTTCTCCCTATGATCATTTACAGTGACACTTGGAAGTGAGTTTCTCAGGGATTAGAGATCATTATTAGAAGCTAGAGAGGTAGGTGAGGATATAAGCCTATATTGCTTTTGCAGCAGATCCAGATTCAGTTCCCAGTACCAACATCAAAAGGCTTACAAAGTCAATAACTCCAGGGGATCAGCCATCTTTTAGCCATATGGGCACCTGCATACATCTGCATACACTTGGTACCCATTAATTCATGTCACCTCCCATACATATACATAAATACTTAGCTCCTTGGCCAAGGTCATCCATGACAATTTTGGCATAGTAAAAGGACTCATGACCATAGAGTCCAGATCATCACTGCCACACTGAAGACTGTGGATAGCCCCTCTGGGTAGCTGTGGTGTGATGGCTGTTAGACTGCCCGGAACATCATCACTGCATAAAGTGGTGCTGCCAAGGCTGTGTACAAAATGATCTCAGAGCTGAATGGGAAGCTCCAGGCATGGCCTTCCATGTTCCTACCCCCAATGTGTCCATTGTAGATCTGACACACCGTCTGGAAAAAGCAGCCAAGTATAAAGACATCAATAAGGTGGTAAAACAGGCATCTGAAAGCTCACTAAAGGGCATCTTGGGCTACACTGAGTACCAGGTTGTCTCCTGTGATGTTAATAGTGATGCCCACTCTTCCATCTTTGATGCTGGGGCTGGCATAGTTCTCAATGACAACTTTGTAAATCTCATTTCTTGGTATGATGATTTCAGCAACAGCAACAGGTTGGTGGACCTCATGGTCTACATGGCCTCCAAGTAGTAAGAAGCCAATCCTGGACCACCCATATCAGCAAGGACACAGAACAAGAGAGAAGCCTTTGGATGCTCAGCAGTCATTGTCCTAACTCAACTCCTATTCCTGGGTGTCTCCCTCAAAATTTCCATCCCAAGCCTCCAGAATAACAGGAGGGACTTAGGGAGCTGTACACTCTTGAATAACATCAATAAAGTCTACTGTACCCACCAAGAAAATAATTGTCTGCTCTTGATTTAAATTTGGTATATGATACCTATCCAGAAAATTGTCCATTTCTTTTAGATTTTCCAACTTTGTGGATTAAAGATTTTGAAGTATAACCTGACAAATCTCTGGATTTTCTCAGTGTCTGTTTTTATGTCCCCCTTTTCATTTCTGACTTTGATAATTTGGATATTCCCTCTATGTCTTTTGGTTGGTTTGGATAAGGTTTTATGTATCTTGTTGATTTTCTCAAAGAACCAGCTCTTTGTTTCATTGGATCTCTGTACTGTTCTTTTGGTTTCTATATTAGTGATTGCAGACCTAAGTTTGATTATTTCCTGTTATCTACTCCTCCTGGTAAATCTGGTTCTTTTTTTTTTAATTTTTATTTATTTTTTCATTCAAAAATTTACACTTCCTCCCCTCCTCCCAGTCCCCTCTTACTCCCCCACTCCCCCTCCTCCCTCCCCCTCCCTCCTTAAGAGAGGTCAGGGAATCCTGCCCTGTGGGAGGTCCAAGGCCCTACCCCCTACATCCAGGCCTAGGAAGCTTTGCATCCAAATAGACTAGGGTCCCCAAAAGCCAGTGCATGCACTAGAAACAAGTCCCAGTGCCTTTATCAATGGCTTCTCAGTCAGCCCCCATTGTCAGCCACATTCAGAGAGTCCAGTTTGATCGCATGCTCATTTAGTCCCGGTCCTGCTGGATTTGATGAGCTCCCATTAGAACAGGCACACTGTCTCAGTGGGTGGACCAACCCCTCGTGGTCCAGACTTCCTTGCTCATCTTCTCCCTCCTTCTGCTCTTCAACCGGAACTTTGGAGCTTAGTCCATTCGAGATACTCATCAGTGTGATAGTGGGGCAAGGCCAGTTCAGGCACTCTCTGCTCTGCCGCCCAAGGATCTAGCTGGGGACATCCACATGGACACCTGGGATCCCCCCTAGAGTCAAGTCTCTTGCCAACTGTAAAATGGCTCCCTTAATGTAGATATCTTCTTCCCTGCTCCTATATCCGCCCTTCCTCCATCTCCACCCTCCTCTCCTCCAAGCTCCAGTCTTTCCTTTCTCCCTTCTCTCTCCCCCTCTCCCCTTCCCCCAAATCTACCCCCACTCCTACCCCCACCCCCATGCTCCCAACTTTTGCCCTGCAATCTTGTTTGCTTCCAATTTCCAGGAGGATCTATATATGTTTTTCTTTGGGTTCACCTTGTTTTTTTTTTTTTTTTTTTTCTTTCTTAAGACTTTTTATTTTTTTTTAATTAAAATTTCCACCTGCTCCCCGTTTCCCATTTCCCTCCCCTCCTCCCAAATATTGCCCCCTCCCCCCACTTCCCTCCCCCTATCCCCACTCCTCTTCTCCTCCCCCCACTCCATTCCCCCTCCCTCTCGATACTGAAGAGCAGTCCAAATTCCCTGCCCTGCGGGAAGACCAAGGTCCTTCTATCTACGTCCAGAAAGGTGAGCGTCCAAACAGGCTAAGCTCCCACAAAGCCAAGGACAATGGCACTGGGTTCACCTTGTTATTTGGCTTCTCTAGGCTTGTGAACTATAGACTTAAGGTCCTTTGTTTGTGAACTATAGGCTTAAGGTCCTTTGTTTATGGCTAGAGTCCACTAATGAGTGAGTACATACCATATTCATCTTTGTGGGTCTGGGTTATCTCACTCAGGATAGTGTTTTCTATTTCTATCCATTTGCATGCAAAATTCAAAACATCATTATCTCCAATTTGATTTTATAAATCCCCATGTCTGTTTTTAAGCAAATACCAAGCTATTTTTACTACAGTAGCTCTAAAGTAAAACTTGAAGTCAAGGATGGTGATAGCTCTGGAAGTTTCCTAATTGTGCAGAATTGTTTAGGCTATATTGTTTTTTTTTCCCATATGAAGTTGAGTATTGTTCTTTTGAGGTCCTTGAATAATTGTATTGAGATTTTGATGGGGATTTCAATGAATCTGTAGATTGCTTTAGGGAAGATTGTTATTTTTACTATGTTGATCCTACCAATCTAAGATCATTGGAGATCTTTCCATATTCTTCAATTTCTTTCTTAAAAATTTGAGAGGATGTATTGGTATAAAATGTTAAGATGGATTTAAAGAATATCAAAATTCTTAAATATTCTTTTTAAAATTAGTGATATGGAGAATTGAACAAATCTATTCAATTAAGGGTGAATTATAACCAAATCTACTACTTTTGATTAATTTTGTAATTCAATCAAAATCTCAAATGATTAAAATATTGTAATAAATAATTAATATTAAATACATTTTAATAAAACTGGAGATGATATTAGTAAATCTCCCAGCAAGTTACAATGTTTATATGTTTTTAGCAATCAATACTAAGGTATCTTAGATCTTAATCTTCTATGAACAATGTAAAAACTACAGTAAAAATTCTGGAAACATTGATAAAACTTGAATAGACAAATTTCTGGGCTTTTACATTTTTATATCACATATATATTGTTGTAGTCATATATGTTGGATACACTTCATAGTGTACAAATTATGTCAGACTAATGGTATGAAGCAAACATATAGAAAGATAGTAAGATTGGAAATTAATATAAAGGTCATGTATTATATGCTCAAAGCATGTGACATGGAAGGAAGTGTAAAAGTGACTTCTGAATACTGGAAGGCAGGCTTTTGGAATCATAAAGTAGGTAATACGAATTTCACTCTCATACATTCTCTGAGGATGTGCACTCATGGGGTGAAAATATTAGAACAAATATCTGTCTAATGAAGTGCTTTGAATTTTAAATTGCCCAGGGACATGGTAGGAGGCAGTCTGTGATGATCTCTCTTGTAAAGCATGATGAGGTACAAATTCTTCATGATCAGGACCTTGCTCATAAAGCTGATTTTCATTTCCCAAGGACACACACTCAGAGACATCTGAAACTGGATTACAGGTTGACTGCTACAGCAACCTAGTCTATATGTGGGGTTCTGGAGGTCTGAACTTTGGGACTCATGCTCGTGCAACAAGTGCTTTAAAAATTGAAACTATCTCCAAACTTCAGGGGTAGTATTCTAGTGACATTTTAAGTGTGACTGCTGTTTCTGATGCAAACTTTTCTCACCAATCACCACCTCCGTCAGATTAATTAATATCATGCAAAAGAGAAACCAAACAGCATTTCCAGGATTCCTTCTTCTGGGATTGACAGATGACCCAGGACTGCAGCCTTTCGTGGTCTGCTTGTTCTTTTTCATGTACGTGGTCACTGTCCTAGGAAACCTACTCATAATTTTGATTTCCAGATTAGACTCACATCTTCACACCCCCATGTACTTATTTCTCTCCAATCTGTCTTTAAATGACATCTGTTTTAGCACAAGCACAATCCCAAAGATGCTGGTGAACATACAAGAAAATAGTCAGAGCATCACATACAGAAGCTGCCTCACTCAAATGAGCTTTGTTTTAATTTTTGGTGGCATGGAAAACTGTCTCCTTGCAGTAATGGCTTATGACCGCTATATGGCTATTTGTCACCCCCTGAGGTACACAGTCATCATGGAGCCCTGGTTATGTGTTCTTCTGGTTATATTGTCCCTGCTAATTACTGTTGTGGATTCTTTGATGCACAGCCTGATGGTGCTACGATTGTCATTCTGCATACACCTGGAAATACCAAGTTTCTTCTGTGAACTTCCCAAGATCCTCAAGCTGGCCTGTTCTGATACTCTCATTGATAACATCCTGATTTATATTTCATCCTGCATATTTGTTGGTGTTCCTATCTCTGGAATCATTTTTTATTATGTTCACATCATTTCCTCTGTTTTGAGAATGTCATCATCAGAAGGAAAGTATAAAGCCTTTTCTACCTGTGGGTCTCATTTTTTGGTTGTGTCCTTGTTCTATGGGACAGGCTTTGGGGTATATATTACATCTGCTATTATGGACTCATCCAGGAAGACTGCAGTGGCTTCTGTGATGTATTCTGTGGTCCCTCAGATGCTGAACCCCTTTATTTATAGTCTAAGGAACAGGGATATGAAGGAAGCCTTGAGGAAATTCTTTCACAGGATGGCTTCTTTATTATGATATTTCACTTATTTGGACTTCAACTTCTAGAGTAAGTGAACTGATGCAATATCTAGTGAATTAGAATACCTAATCTTCTCATACTGTCTGCTTCTAATAGTACAACATAAACATTATGTATTAATTGTGTCAGAACTTCACAATTATGTTATTTTTTGTGGGTAAATTACATGATTCCAGGTGTTTTACATAGTTTATATTCCTGAGTTTCACAAAAGAAGAATCTGAACCAGAGATTGTTGTTTAAGGAAATTTTGCTGTAGGGTAGTCACAGTATTGGATGTATAGGAGATGAAATAGTTAGGAAACTATTAAACAATATTAATATGTAATTTAAATATGGACAGTAGTTTTTACCATAGTACATAACTGGGTCCATGAAGACTACATCTAACTCTTAGTACAATGTGAAGCAATGAGTTGGACATTCATTTCCTGTCAAACTGTTACTGTGACATATTTGTCACAGTGCATATGTCCATGAGGTAAACATCACTCAGCAGATATAATACCATTATATAGATATTTGACTTATTGGTATAATATTTGTTGTTTGGGATGATTGTGAGAAAGTTATCACTTATCAGTGATGGTATCTTCAGACCTAACAGCACAGAGGTCCTAATATCAATGCTACAGAACAATGAATAGAGTTGTTTTTCATTATAAGTATTTTTATGGAGAAGAATATGTTTGAAGAAACTTGGGGTTTCATAAGTCCTTCATAAAACTTCTTTTATTCCAGATATGAGGAATAGTGTACAAATTCAAGGGCAATTTCTGGTCAAGTTAGAAGAGACAGAACAGCCGGGTGGTGGTGGCGCACGCCTTTAATCCCAGCACTCGGGAGGCAGAGGCAGGCGGATCTCTGTGAGTTCGAGACCAGCCTGGTCTACAAGAGCTAGTTCCAGGACAGGCTCCAAAACCACAGAGAAACCCTGTCTCAAAAAACCAAAAAAAAAAAAAAAAAAAAAAAAAAAAAAAAAAAAAAGAGAGACAGAACATTAAGTGTCCTTTCTTGGGACTATTAAATGACTTCACTGTATTTCAACTAGACTTAATACCATTAGTAGATTGAATGCTAGTCCTTAAAATATTAACCAATTTCAGGTCAGTGAGATGTCTCAGTTGACAGATGTGCTTACTGCTATACCCAATGACCTTATTTACCCCCTAGGTTCCATATTATGGAAAGAGAGAACTCCTATAATTTGTTCTCTGAGTTCCATTTACAAGTCATGGCATGTGGGTGTATACAAATACACAGACACAGAAATAAATAATTAAATAAATAAATGTGATGTAAACAATTCTTGTCTTACTGGTAGAGGGATAGAACTTCCTCATGCAAGTTGTTCTTTGACTGCTACACAGATGCCTTGTATGTGTGTGCCTATACATACCACTGCAAACACACTACAATAAAAATACAAGTCTGAAGACAAAATTTAACTGAATCTTGTGAGAGTAATGATACTCTATATAATTTATGGTTTTATGAGCAAATGAATGTCTTTCAAAAAGAAGAAGACCAATTTTTGTAGAATAATTTATCCTAAGAAAATTAATGTAGCTATAATTTTACTTATGATTGTATCTTCTGAGAAGTAAGGGACTGTTACTTTTTTCATATGTGTTTTATGTGCTATACCCTAAACTTTTCCTCTTAATGTTATTCTTTTGCTTTCTAGTTACATGACATAAAAGAGTTTTGGAAAAGTACTTCCCAAAGAATAATATGCATTTCATGATTTTGCTTTGCCAGTTATGTGTTAGAAAGTAGAAAATAATTATGAAGATATAAAGCTATGCTATTTGATTTTATTCTTAGCACTTGGCACAATTTGTAAATAGGTTAGTACTCAATGAAAATTGGACTGAGAGGGTAAATTACAGGGAAGATGTTGAAGATCAAGAATGGAGGCAGAGAAAATCAAAATAAAACATTTTCTAACTTATTTTCTAATTTATTTCTAACTTATTCTAATGAAGAAATTCCTAAATTTTAAAATGTATTGGAGGATTTGGTAGATCATAGAAATTGCAGGATTGTTGATGTTTATTTTTGAGCTGATTTTCATTTGGTTGTAGTTTGGGGTCCAAAAACTGACGTTCTTACAAGTCCTTAGATAATTCTATTACTTCTGTGGAACTAGAGAATGCGCAGCTTGATGCTTAGTTTTCTTAATGTCCACTCTTCCATTAGGTTCAAGAAATAGTGTGAAACTGTGGAATTCAGAAATCAAACAGCTATTGCAGTATTCCTTTCTGAGGGACTGACAGATCATCTAAAATTAAACACCCTTTTTTGGGTGTCTGTTTCTACCTAGATACTTCTTTTATACACTAGGAGTAATATACTTACTACCATTCTGGCTGTGTGATTTGTTTGTTGCCTCTGCATTAATTTCCAAAATCTTCTACTGGTTAATTTAATCTCTTCCAGAAAAATGAGTGAATACTCAAGATAAAATAAGTAAAATATCCAAGATCAAATGAGTAAAAACCACAAAATTAGATCATCATTTTCTAGGATGCCTCACCTAGATCTTAAAAGAATGTTAAATTGAGAATTTGGTACATGTCTATAACGTCTTTGTAGAAATTCTACTTCTATAACTTCTCCTCGAATTTCTTCCCTTTCTCTCCAAACACGTCTTGTTTTTATTTCCGTTAGTTATTTTGTTTGTTTATTTTAATCACATCCACTTACTGATGTCAACATGATTATGTAGTGCCATCTACTGGAACACTGAAAACCCAATAGGGACTTCATCTCCAAAGTTAAGGGACTTTCTTCCCCCAGCAACTACCATAGCTAAAGATGGTATTTAGTGAATCATTTCCCCATCCATCCTAGGACTTTCTCTGACTTGATTTTCTCTGGATGTTATGTATGCAATAAGAGCCACTAAGTAGAGTTACCAAGATATTTATTATGATTTCTTTTATTTTTGATATCATAATATAATTATATAATTTCTCTTTCTGTTTCCCCTGCAAACTCTTTTATGCCTCTTTAATATATTTCAAACCCATTGCATCTTTTTTTCAGTAACTGTTGCTAAATTCATATATATATATATATATATGTATATACACATACATACATGAATCTACATGTATGTTCTTAAATATTATTGTAGTCATGTTGATGAGACTTTATGGGTGTAGCTTCTGACATTACTAGAAGACACAATCTCCCAGAAAACTTCTTGGTTCTATGATTCATAAATTTTCTTCCCCCTTTTCTTCAATGTTTACTGAGCCCTGGGTGTGGGAGTGATTTGTATAAGTATCCTTTGGATTGCCTACATCTTTTTATTAGTTGCTTAACTTGCTTAAAAATATCCCCTTACAGAATTGGTCTATGACTACTGTTTGATCATCTGGCATATACTAGTGTACACAAAAACCATGAGACCTTGATTCTGTTTCCTGATCATTCCAGTCACTCTTTACATTTGCCTTTGGTATGCATCCCTTCACAGTCTTAGCCTTGAGGTGTTCAGCTTCTCTGACTTGGAATGTAACACAATTAATTTCACTGTGTATATTACTGATTAAATTGGTGTTTTTATGCTTTAAAATTAAATTATACAGTTTTCAGAAATCTCATGTAACTGGACATCATCATATAAAGCAAAAAAGCCAAATGCATAATAACAAGTATTTGTAGTTTCAATCATAAGTATAATCTAGTTTAAAAGAAGAGAAGAAAAATATGAAAGTAGAAGGGAGTATATTCATCTCTATTATGTCTCTATCCAATAATGCATGGACAAAAAAACCTAGAGGAGGAAAGGTTTATTTTGACTAAATTTTAGGATCTTTCCATATGTTGTGATAAGAAAGGCAATATGAGTTTCTCAGTCCGTTATAGTAGAAGTATCTGGCAGAAGTGCTCCATATAACTGTGAAACAAAAGCAGAGGGGCTATTTAATTAGAAGCCAGATAACTTTTTTCTTTTCTTTTATTTAATCTTTTTTATTTTGATTTTATATTTCTTTCTTTCTTTCTTTTTTTTATTGAAAAAAACTTTCCACCTCCTCCCCACCTCCCATTTCCCTCCCCCTCCTCCTGCCCCTCCCCCTCCCCCCACTCCTCTTCTCCTCCCTCTCCAGTCCGAAGAGCAGTCAGGGTTGCCTGCCCTGTGGAAAGTCCAAGGTCCTCCCCCCTCCATCCAGGTCTAGGAAGGTGAACATCCAAACTGTCTAGGCTCCCAAAAAGCCAGAACATGAAGTAGGATCAAAACCCCGTGCCATTGTCCTTGGCCTCTCATCAGCTTTCAGTGTCCGCTATGTTCAGAGAGTCTGGTTTTATCCCATGCTTTTTCAGTCGCAGTCCAGCTGGCCTTGGTGAGCTCCCAATAGATCAGACCCACTGTCTCAGTGGTGCACCCCTCGCGGTCCTGACTTCCTTGCTCATGTTCTCTCTCCTTCTGCTCCCCCTTAGGACCTTGGGAGCTCAGTCTGGTGCTCCAGTGTGGGTCTCTGTCTCTATCTCCATCCATAGCTAGATGAAGGTTCTATGGTGATATGCAAGATATTCATCAGTATGGCTATAGGATAGGGTCATTTCAGGTTCCCTATCCTCAGCTGCCCAAGGAACTAACTGGGGACATTGCCCTGGGACCCTGGTAGCCACTCCAGGTTCAAGTCTCTTGCCAACCCTTAGGCGGCTCCCTTAACTAAGATATGTGCTTCCCTACTCCCCTATCCAACCTTCCTTTATCCCCAATCATCCCGTTTCCCCAAGTTCCCCCCATCCTCTCCTTCACACTTTTCTTTCCCCATATCCTCTTACCCCCATCCCACCCCACCCCTAAGAGTCCAATTTTTTGCCCGGCAATCTTGTCTATTTCCCATAGCCAGGAGGATAACTATATGTTTTTCCTTGGGTTCACCCTCTTATTTAGCTTCTTTAGGATCATAAATTATAGGCTCAGTGGCCCCTATCCATGGCTAGAAACCAATTATGAGTGAGTACATCCCATGATCTTCTTTTTGGGTCTGGGTTACCTCACTCAGGATAGTGTATTTTCTATTTCGATCCATTTGCATGCAAAATTCGAGAAGTCATTGTTTTTTACCGCAGAGTAGTACTCTAATGTGTATATATTCCACACTTTCTTCATCCATTCTTCCATTGAAGGGCATCTAGGTTGCTTCCAGGTTCTGGCTATTACAAATAATGCTGCTATGAACATAGTTGGACAAATGCTTTTGTCATATGATAGGGCATCTCTTGGGTATATTCCCAAGAGTGGTATTGCTGGGTCCTGGGGTAGGTTGATCCCAAATTTCCTGAGAAACCGCCACACTGATTTCCAAAGTGGTTGAACAAGTTTGCATTCCCACCAGCAATGGATGAGGGTACCCCTTTCTCCACAACCTCTAGAGCAAAGGCTATCCTTGGTGTTTTTGATTTTAGCCATTCTGACAGGTGTAAGATGATATCTCAAAGATGTTTTGATTTGCATTTCTCTGATCTCTAAGGAGGTTGAGCATGACCTTAAGTGTCTTTTGGCCATTTGAACTTCTTCTGTTGAGAATTCTCTGTTCTCAGTTTCAGGAGGTCCAATTTGTTCAATGTTGCCCTTAATGTCTGTGCTGCTGGCGTTATACATAGAAAATAATCTCCTGTGCCCATAAGTTGTAGAGTACTTCCCACTTTCTCTTCTATGAGGTTCAGTGTGTTCAGATTGATATTGAGGTCTTTAATCCATTTGGACTTGAGTTTTGTGCATGGTGATAGATATGGATCTATTTTCATTTTTCTACAGGTTGACATCCAATTATGGCAGCACCATTTGTTAAAGATGCTTTCTTTCTTCCATTGTAAACTTTTAGCTCCTTTGTCGAAAATCAGGTGTTCATAGGATTGAGGGTTAAATCCGGGTCTTCTATTTGATTCCATTGGTCGACTTCTCTGTTTTTATGCCAATACCAAGGTGTTTTCAATATTGTAGCTCTGTAATAGAGTTTGAAGTCAGGGATGGTAATGCTTCCAGAAGTCCCTTTATTGTATAAGATTGTTTTGGCTATCCTGGGTTTTTTGTTTTTCCTTATAAAGTTGATTATTGTCCTCTAGAGATCTGTGAACAATTTTGATGGAACCTTGATGGGGATTGCATTGAATCTATAAATTGCTTTTGGTAGAATTGCCATTTTTACTATGTTGATCCTCCCAATCCAAGAGCAAGGGAGATCCTTCCATTTCTTGTATCCTCCTCAATTTCTTTCTTCAAAGACTTAAAGTTCTTGTCAAATAGATCCTTCACTTCCTTGCTTAGAGTTACCCCAAGATATTTTATGCTATTGGTGGCTATCGTGAAATGTGATGCTTCTCTGATTTCCCTCTCTGCTTCCTTATCCTTTGTATATAGGAGGGCAACTGATTTTTTGGAGTCGATCTTGTGTCCTGCCACGCTACAAAAGGTGTTTATCAGCTGTAGGAGTTCTTGGTGGAGTTTTTGGGGTCCCCTATATACACAATCATATCCTCTGCAAATAGTCAAAGTTTAACTTCTTCCTTTCTAATTCGAATCCCCTTGATCCCTTTATGTTGTCTTATTGCTATTGCTAGAACTTCAAGCACTATATTGAAGAGGTATGGAGAGAGTGGACAACCTTATTTTCCTGATTTTAGTGGGATGGCTTTGAGTTTCTCTTCGTTTAATTTGATGTTAGCTGTTGGCTTCCTGTAAATAGCTTTAATTATATTTAGGTATGACCCTTGTATCCCAAATCTCTCTCCAAGACTTTTATCATAAAGGGATGTTGAATTTTGTCAAATCCTTTTTCAGCAACTAATGAAATGATCATATGGTTTTTTTCTTTCAGTTTATTTATATGATGGATTACATTGATAGATTTGCGTATGTTGAACCAGCTCTGCATCTCTGGGATGAAGCCTACTTGATCATAATGGATAACTTTTCTAATGTTTTCTTGGATTCGGTTTGCCAGTATTTTATTCAGGATTTTTGCATTGATGTTCATGACTGAGACTGGCCTGTAATTCTCTTTCTTGCTTGAGTCTTTGTGTGGTTTTGGTATCAGGGTAACTGTAGCTTCATAAAAGGAATTTGGCAATGACTTTTCTGTTTCTATATTTATTGTGAAATACATTATGGAGTTTAAGTATTATGTCTTCTTGGACGTTCTGGTAGAATTCTGCATTGAAACTGTCTGGACCTGGGCTTTTTTTTTGTAGGGAGGTTTTTGATAACAGCTTCTAATTCTTCACGACTAACAGGTCTATTTAGATTGTTCACCTGGTCCTGGTTTAACTTTGGTATATGGTACTTATCTAAAAATGTGTCCATTTCTTTTACATTTTCCAGTTTTGTGGCATACAGGCTTTTGTAGTAAGATCTAATGATTCGCTAAATTTCCTCTGTGTCTGTGGTTATGTCCCCCTTTTCATTTCTGATCTTGTTAATTTGCGCATTCTCTCTCCACTGTTTGATTAGTTTGGAAAGGGGTTTATCAATCTTGTTGATTTTCTCCAAGAAACAGCTCTTTGTTTCATTGATTCTTTGTATTGTTTTCTGTGTTTCTATTTTGTTGATTTCAGCCCTCAGTTTGATTATTTCCAGTCTTCTACTCCTACTAAATAAGTCTGCTTCTCTTTTTTTCTAGAGCTCTCAGGTGGGCTGTTAAGTCTCCAATGTGTGCTTTCTCTGTTTTCTTTAAGTGGGTATTTAGTGCTATGAACTTTCCTCTCAGGACTGCTTTCATAGTGTCCCATAAGTTTGAGTATGTTTACTCTTTGTTTTCATTGAATTCAAGAAAGACTTTAATTTCTTTCTTTATTTCTTCCTTGATCCAGGTGTGGTTCAGTAGTTGACTGTCCAGTTTCCATGAATTCGTAGGCTTTCTGGGGGTAGCATTGTTGTTGAATTCTAACTTTAATCCATGGTGATCTGATAAGATACAGGTGGTTACTAATATTTTTTTGTAACTGTGTAAGTTTGCTTTGTTACTGAGTATGTGGTCAATTTTGGAGAAGGTTCCATGAGCTGCAGAGAAGAAGGTATATTGTTTCCTATTTGTGTGAAATGTTCTATAGATGTCTGTTAAGTCCATTTGATTCATTACCTCCATTAATCATCTTATTTCTCTGTTAGGTTTCTGTCTGATCGACCTGTCCATTGGTGAGAGAGGAGTGTTGAAGTCTCCTACTATTAGTGTGTGTGGTTTGATGACTGCCTTGAGTTTTAGTAATGTTTCTTTTACATAAGTGGGTGCTTTTATATTAGGGGCATAGATATTCAGAATTGAGACTTCATCCTGATGAATTGTTCCTGTTATGAGTATAAAATGTTCCTCTCCATCTCTTCTGATTGATTTCAGTTTGAAGTCAACTTTGTTAGAAATTAGTATGGCCTCACCTGCTTGTTTCTTAGGTCCATTTGCTTGATAAACTTTTCTCCAATCCTTTACTCTGAGTAGATGTCTATCTTTGTTATTGAGGTGAGTTTCTTGTAAACAGCAGAATGTTGGACCCTGTTTACATATCCAATCTCTTAGTCTGTGCCTTTTTATAGGTGAGTTGAGTCCATTGATATTAAGTGATATTAATGACCAGTGGTTGTTAACTCTAGTCATTTTTTCTTTTTTTGGTGGTAGAGTTCATGTGTTTCCCTTCTTTGAGTTGTGCTGGTGAAGGGTCATTAGATATTTGAGTTATTGTGGGCATTGTTGGACTCCTTGGTTTGTGATTTTCCTTCTATTTCTTTCTGTAAGGCTGGATTTGTGGCTATGTATTGTTTAAATTTGTTTTTTATCCTGGAAAATTTTGTTTTCTCCTTTTACAGTGAACAAAATCTTAGCTAGGTATAGTAGTCTGGGCTTGCATCCATGGTGTCTTAGTTTCTGCAGTACATCTATCCAGGACCTTCTGGCTTTCATGGTTTCCATAGAGAAGTCAGGTGTAAAAAGCCAGATAACTTTTAAAGGTTCACAGAACCGAAGAATGTCAGATGTTTAGGCTGTGGATGAGTATAAGAAGCAGTAGGCTCTTTCTTGTCCCACCCAGCTTGCATCCAGAACCCTTCTCCCTTCTGCCCCCTTTCCTCTTTGGGCACATAACACCATCCAGCTCAGTCTGTCTGGCGCTGGGGGCAAATCCTCAGGGCAAGTAGGCAGGCGAGACTTCCTTTGTTTCACTGGCCTGCCTGCACCAAGCAAGGTAGGCGCTTTGTTTACGAACTACCCAACCTGCACGGAGACCTGATCTCGGCACCAGGAGAGACAGCAGTGTGGTGAGTTTGTGACCGGCGCCGGAAGCAGCCCTGGACAGGGAACTCTGAAGTTCCTCATCCCCCACCCTATACTCCCTGGGCTCCCTGCAGGGGCTCTACACCCCGCATACTGCCTCTCTCTTCTTGTCCCACCCAGCTTGCATCCAGAACCCTTCTCCCTTCTGCCCCCTTTCCTCTTTGGGCACATAACACCATCCAGCTCAGTCTGTCTGGCGCTGGGGGCAAATCCTCAGGACAAGTAGGCAGGCGAGACTTCCTTTGTTTCACTGGCCTGCCTGCACCAAGCAAGGTAGGTGCTTTGTTTATGAACTACCCAACTTGCACGGAGATCTGATATTGGCACCAGGAGAGCCATCAGTGGGAGAGCTAATCTCGGTACCAGGGGAGCCGTCTTAGGGCACGGAGATCTGATATTGGTACCAGGGGAGACATCACTGGAGCACCAGGAGAGCTATCACTGCAGAGTGCCATCACCTGGAAGGTACATCAGTAGGCAAGAAGACCTGATCCGGTAAAAGAAGATCCATAGGGGAGCATTCAGAGAAAGAGATGGGCAGGCGCCAATGCAAGAATTCACCCAACAATCTGAAAAACTATATGAAACCACCAGAACCCAGCGACCTCACAACAGCAGGACATGAACACCTTAATCATGAAGAAGTAGATAAAACTGACTTTATGAAAGTGATTGACGCCCTTAAACAGCATGTAAAAAATGCCCTTATAGAAATGGATGAGAAGTATAACAGAAAGTTTGAAGAATTGAGTAAATCAGTGAATGATACCCTAGGAAACCAAGGAAAAACAATCAAACAGATAATGGAAACAGTTCAAGACTTAAAAACTGAAATGGAGGCAAAGAAGAAAACACAAACAGAAAGTCAGCTGGACAGGGAAAATCTAGGTAAACGAATAGAGACTACAGAAGCAAGCATAACCAACAGAATACAAGAGATAGAAGAAAGAATCTCAGATTCTGAAGATACCATAGAGAAAATAAACACGCTGATCAAAGAAAGCAGTAAGGCCAACAAATTCTCATCACAAAACATTCAGGAAATATGGGACACAATAAAAAGACCAAACCTAAGAATAATAGGAATAGAAGAAGGAGAAGAAGCGCAGCTCAACGGTCCAGAAAATATATTTAATAAAATTATAGAAGAAAACTTTCCCAACCTAAAGAAAGATATACCTATGAAAGTTCAAGAAGCATACAGAACACCGAATAGGCTGGATCAAAAAAAAAAAAAAATCCTCTCGCCATATAATAATCAAAACACAAAGCATACAGAATAAAGAAAGAATACTAAGAGCAGCAAAGGAAAAAGGCCAAGTTACTTATAAAGGTAAACCTATCAGACTTACACCTGACTTCTCTATGGAAACCATGAAAGCCAGAAGGTCCTGGATAGATGTACTGCAGAAACTAAGAGACCATGGATGCAAGCCCAGACTACTATACCCAGCCAAGCTTTCGTTCACTATAAATGGAGAAAACAAAATTTTCCAGGATAAAAACAAATTTAAACAATACGTAGCCACAAATCCAGCCTTACAGAAAGTAATAGAAGGAAAATCACTAATCAAGGAGTCCAACAATGACCACAATAACTCAGACATCTAGAGATCGTTACCAGCGCAACACAAAGAAGGGAAACACACAAAATCTACTACTAAAAAAGTGACCGGAGTTAACAACCACTGGTCATTAATATCACTTAATGTCAATGGACTCAACTCACCTATAAAAAGGCACAGACTAAGAGATTGGATATGAAAACAGGATCCAACATTCTGCTGTTTACAAGAAACACACCTCAACCACAAAGACAGGCACCTACTCAGAGTAAAGGGTTGGGATAAGGCTTATCAAGTAAATGGACCTAAGAAACAAGCAGGTGTGGCCATACTAATTTCTAACAAAGTTGACTTCAAACTTAATCAGAAGAGATGGAGAGGGAAATTTTCTACTCATAACAGGAACAATTCATCAGGATGAAGTCTCAATCCTGAATATCTATGCCCCTAATATAAAAGCACCCATGTACGTAAAAGAAACATTGTTAAAACTCAAGGCAGCCATCAAACCGAACACATTAATAGTAGGAGACTTTAATACTCCTCTCTCACCAATGGACAGGTCAATTAGACAGAAACCTAACAGAGAAATAAGAGAATTAATGGAGGTAATGAATCAAATGGACTTAACGGACATCTATAGAATATTCCACCCAAATAGGAAAGAATATACCTTCTTCTCTGCAGCTCATGGAACCTTCTCAAAAATCGACCACATACTCGGTAACAAAGCAAACATCCACAGTTACAAAAAAATATTAATAACCACCTGTATCTTATCAGATCACCATGGATTAAAACTAGAATTCAGCAACAATGCTACCCCCAGAAAGGCTACAAACTCATGGAAACTGAATAGTCAACTACTGAACCATACCTGGATTAAGGAAGAAATAAAGAAAGAAATTAAAGTCTTCCTTGAAGACAATGAAAATAAAGAAACAACATACTCAAACCTATGGGACACTATGAAAGCAGTCCTGAGAGGAAAGTTCATAGCACTAACTGCCCACTTAAAGAAAACAGAGAAAGCACACATTGGAGACTTAACAGCCCACCTGTAAGCTCTAGAAAAAAAAGAAGCAGACTCACCTAGAAGTGGTAGAAGACTGGAAATAATCAAACTGAGGGCTGAAATCAACAAAATAGAAACACAGAAAATAATTGAAAGAATCAATGAATCAAAAAGCTGGTTCCTGGAGAAAATCAACAAGATTGATAAACCCCTTTCCAAACTAATCAAACGGCAGAGAGAGAATTTGCAAATTAATAAGATCAGAAATGAAAAGGGGGACATAACCACACACATACAGAGGAAATTCAGAGAATCATTAAATCTTACTACAAAAGCCTGTATGCCACAAAACTGGAAAATGTAAAAGAAATGGACACTTTTTTATATAAATACCGTATACCAAAGTTAAACCAGGACCAGGTGAACAACCTAAATAGACCTGTTAGTCGTGAAGAATTAGAAGCTGTTATCAAAAACCTCCCTTCCAAAAAAAGTCAGGACCAGATGGTTTCAATGCGGAATTCTACCAGAACTTCCAAGAAGACCTAATACCTATACTCCTTAATGTATTTCACAATATAGAAACAGAAGAGTCATTGCCAAATTCCTTTTATGAAGCTACAGTAACTCTGATACCAAAACCACACAAAGACCCAACCAAGAAAGAGAATTACAGGCCAATCTCACTCATGAACATCGACGCAAAAATCCTCAACAAAATTCTAGCAAACCAAATCCAAAAACACATTAGAAAAATTATCCATTATGATCAAGTAGGCTTCATACCAGAGATGCAGGGCTGGTTTAACATACGAAAATCTATCAATGTAATCCATCATATAAATAATCTGAAAGAAAAAATCATATGATCGTTTCATTAGATGCTGAAAAAGCATTTGACAAAATTCAACATCCCTTTATGATAAAAGTCTTAGAGAGATTAGGGATACAAGGGTCATACCTAAATTTAATTAAAGCTATATACAGCAAGCCGACAGCTAACATCAAATTAAATGGAGAGAAACTTAAAGCCATCCCACTAAAATCAGGAACACGCCAAGGCTGTGCACTCTCTTCATACCTCTTCAATATAGTTCTCGAAGTTTTAGCAATAGCAATAAGACAACAAAGGGGATAAAGGGGATTAAAATCGGAAAGGAAGAAGTTAAACTTGCATTATTTGCAGATGATATGATAGTGTACATGAGCGACCCCAAAAACTCCACCAAAGAACTCCTACAGCTGATAAACGCCTTTAGTAATGTGGCAGGATACAAGATCAACTCCAAAAAATCAGTCGCCCTCTTATACACAAAGGATATGGAAGCAGAGAGGGAAATAAGAGAATCATCACCTTTCACGATAGCCACAAACAGCATAAAATATCTTGGGGTAACTCTAACCAAGGAAGTGAAAGATCTATTTGACAAGAACTTTAAGGCATTGAAGAAAGAAATTGAAGAGGATACCAGAAAATGGAAGGATCTCCCTTGCTCTTGGATTGGGAGGATCAACATAGTAAAAATGGCAATTCTACCAAGGGCAATTTATAGATTCAATGCAATCCCCATTAAAATCCCATCAAAATTCTTCACAGATCTTGAAAGGACAAGAATCAACTTTATATGGATAAACAAAAAACCCAGGATAGCCAAAACAATCTTATACAATAAAGGAACTTCTGGAGGCATTACCATCCCTGACTTCAAACTCTATTACAGAGCTACAGTAATGAAAACAGCGTGGTACTGGCATAAAAACAGAGAAGTCGACCAATGGAATCGTATAGAAGACCCAGATTTTAACCCACAAACCTATGAACAACTGATTTTTGATAAAGGAGCTAAAAGTATACAATGGAAGAAAGAAAGCATCTTCAACAAATGGTGCTGGCACAATTGGATGTCAACCTGTAGAAGAATGAAAATAGACCCATATCTATCACCATGCACAAAACTCAAGTCCAAATGGATCAAAGACCTCAGTATCAATCTGAACACACTGAACCTGATAGAAGAGAAAATGGGAAGTACCCTACAACATATGGGCACAGGAGATCGCTTCCTACGTTTATCCCCAGCAGCACAGACATTAAGGGCAACATTGAATAAATGGGACCTCCTGAAACTGAGAAGTTTCTGTAAACCAAAGGACACTGTCATTAAGACAGAAAGGCAGCCTACTGACTGGGAGAAGATCTTCACCAACCTCGCAACAGACAAAGGTCTGATCTCCAAAATATATAAAGAACTCAAGAAACTAGACTTTAAAAGGATAATTAACCCAATTAAAAAATGGGGCACTGAACTGAACAGAGAATTCTCAACAGAAGAAGTTCAAATGGCCAAAAGATACTTAAGGTCATGCTCAACCTCCTTAGCGATCAGAGAAATGCAAATCAAAACAACTTTGAGATATCATCTTACACCTGTCAGAATGGCTAAAATCAAAAACACCAAGGATAGCCTTTGCTGGAGAGGTTGTGGAGAAAGGGGCCTCATCCATTGCTGGTGGGACTGCAAACTTGTGCAACCACTTTGGAAATCAGTGTGGCGGTTTCTCAGAAAAATTGGGGTCAACCTACCCCTGAATCCAGCATAGCACTCTTGGGAATATACCCAAGAGATGCCCTATCATATGACAAAAGCATTTGTCCAACTATGTGCATAGCAGCATTATTTGTAATAGCCAGAACCTGGAAGCAACCTAGATGCCCTTCCATGGAAGAATGGATCAAGAAAGTGTGGAATATATACACATTAGAGTACTACTCTGCGGTAAAAAACAATGACTTCTCGAATTTTGCATGCAAATGGATCGAAATAGAAAATACGATCCTGAGTGAGGTAACCCAGACCCAAAAAGAAGATCATGGGATGTACTCACTCATAATTGGTTTCTAGCCATGGATAGGGGCCACTGAGTCTATAATTTGTGATCCTAAAGAAGCTAAACAAGAGGGTAAACCCAAGGAAAAACATATAGATATCCTCCCAGCTATGGGAAATAGACAAGATTGATGGGAAAAAAATTGGAATCTTGGGGGTGGGGTGGGATGGGGATGAGGGGTGATGGGGAGAGAAAAGTGTGAAGGAGAGGATGAGGGGAACTGGGGGAATCGGGGTGATTGGGGATAAAGGAAGGTTGGATAGGGGAGCAGGGAAACTCATACCTTAGTTAAGGGAGCCACCTAAGGGTTGGCAAGAGACTTGAACCTGGAATGGCTACCAGATGCCCAGGGCAATGTCCCCAGTTAGTTCATTGGGGCACCTGAGGATAGGGAACCTGAAATGAACCTATCCTATAATCATACTGATGAATATCTTGCATATCGCCATAGAACCTTCATCTAGCGATGGATGGAGATAGAGACAGAGACCCACACTGGAGCACCGGACTGAGCTCCCAAGGTTATAATGAGGAGCAGAAGGAGAGAGAACATGAACAAGGAAGTCAGGACCATGAGGGGTGCACCCAACCACTGAGACAGTGGGGCCGATCTATTGGGAGCTCACCAAGGCCAGCTGGACTGCTACTGAAAAAACATGGGATAAAACCGGACTCTCTGAATGTGGCGGACAATGAGAGCTGATGAGAGGCCAAGGAGAATGGCATGGGAACTTTCATCTGGCGATGGATCAAGAGAGAGACAGAGACCCAATTTGGAGCAACGGTCTGAGCTCTTAAGGTCCAAATGAGGAGCAGAAGGAGGGAGAACATGAGCAAGGAAATCAAGACCAGGAGGCGTGCACCCACCCACTGTGACAGTGGAACTGATCTATTGGGAGCTCTCCAAGGCCAGCTGGACTGGGACTGAATAAGCATGGGTTGAAACTGGACTCTCTGAACATGGCGGACAATGAAGGCTGATCAGAAGCCAAGGACAATGACACTAGGTTTCGATCCTAATACATGAACTGGCTTTGTGGGAGCTTAGCCTGTTTGGATGCTCACCTTCCTGGACCTAGATAGAAGTGGGAGGACCTTGGTCTTCCTGTAGGGTAGGGAATTTGGACTGCTCTTCAGTATCGAGAGGGAGGGGCAATGGACTGGGGGGAGTAGAAGAGGAGTGGGGATAGGGGGAGCGGAGCGGGGAGAGTGGGCAATATGTGCGAGGAGGGGGAGGGAAATGGGAAACGGGGAGCAGTTGGAAATTTTAATTAAAAAAGAATAAAAAAAATGAGAAAAAAAAAGAATCAGAAATATCACAATGCAGGGAGTTAGGACTCTGTATAGTGTTTCTTTGGCTGACTTGCAAATGGGAAGAAATAAATGAGGAGATAATCATAAAAAAAAGAAGCAGTAGGCTTAGTGTATACAGAAGTATGGTTGCACATGTGAATTCCCAGTAGTTGAGTCAGTAGGAACAAGACCTCTGCAGACATAGCCTATATAAAATTCAAATATGGAGAGGAAACAGAACCGAAACATCATTCTTTTTTTTTTCCCCATAGGCGAAGCCAGTTTCTTTATTCATTAACCAAAAAGCAACACATAGACAGAAGGGCCTCCCACACCCTTTCCCCTTTTCTGTTTAAACAAAAAGTAAGGTTTTAACTTTAGCACAGTAAAATTAAATATAACAAAACAAGCATCAAACAAGAATTATAACACAATATTTATATCTACTTTATCTTGTATTGTAACTAAGGAAAACTATAAGTATAACTTTTTCAACTCCATCAAAGACTCCAGAAGGATATATTACCTATGTAAACAGGAAGTACATTATAAGCAACTTCCAAAACTCTAAAAATGACAGAAACTTCTTGGAACCTGGACAGTCACCCAAAGTTCTTCTGTAATTTTGGGGCATCCATCTTCAGCCTACTGTCTCATAGTGTCCTGCAGACTTTTCCACAAGCAGGAAATTTCAAAGACAGTTTAGCCTATATTGTCAGTTACTTTATTCTGTATCATGCAGAATGTCTGGCAGACTCTTTCATGAAGCAGGAACCCCAAAGGACCATCTTACCTTTAGGCAAGTTCAGCAGTCATCTTTCTCTGGGTCCTACATGTCCAGTTACACAGCGTACCATCAAGCAGTCCAGGCAAGAGTAGTTTCTTGCCCAAATGACTAGCAAACTCCACGAGGAGCCTCTTCAATGCCCATTTTCCTCTTGAAGTAATTGGTGCTGCCAGGAGCAGATGTGTCTCACTGTCATGAAAAGTCCTAAGTTTTTTTTTTTTTAATTTTTTAATTTTCTTATTTTTTTGTTTATTTACTTTTTATTTTTAACTTAAAAATAAAATTTCCACCTCCCCCCTTCCTCCCATTTCCCTCCCCCTCCCCCCCCTCCACCATTCCCTTACCCCTCCCTCTCCAGTCCAAAGAGCAGTCAGGGTTCCCTGCCCTGTGGGAAGTCCAAGGTCCTCCCCGCTCCATCAAGGACTAAGAAGGTGAGTATCCAAACAGACTAGGCTCCCAAAAGCCAGTACATGCAGTAGAATTTAAACCCAGTGCCATTGTCCTTGGCTTCTCAGTCAGCCCTCCTTGTCCGACATGTTCAGAGAGTCCAGTTTGATCATATGCTCCATCAGTCCCACTCCAGCTTGCTTTGGTGATCTCCCATTGGATCAACCCCCTCCATCTCAGTGGGTGGGCACACCCCTTGTGGTCCTGACTTCCTTGCTCATGTTCTCCCTCCTTCTACTCTCCATTTGGGATGGAGGCAGGGTGGATATGGGAGTAGGGAAGTATATATCTCAATTAAGTGAGCCATTTTAGGGTTGGTGAGAGAGTTGACTCTAGAGGTGTTCCCAGGTGTCCATGGAGATGTCCCCAGCTAGATCCTTGGGCAGCTGAAGATAGGGAGCCTGAAATGGTCCTATTCTATAGCTATACTGATGAATATCTTGCATATCACCATAGAAACTTCATCTGGCGATGGATGAAGCTAGAGACAGAGACCCACATTGGAACACTGGACTGAGCTCCCAAGGCCCAAATGAGGAGCAGAAGGAGGGAGAACATGAGCAAGGAAGTTAGGACTGCGAGGGGTGCGTCCACCCACTGAGACCATAGGGCTGATCTAATGGGAGCACACCAAGGCCAGCTGGATGATGGAGCATGTGATCAAACTCGACTCCCTAAATGTGGCTGACAAGGAGGACTGACTGAGAAGCCAAG
Organism: Chionomys nivalis; assembly: GCF_950005125.1. Taxonomy (NCBI): domain Eukaryota; kingdom Metazoa; phylum Chordata; class Mammalia; order Rodentia; family Cricetidae; genus Chionomys; species Chionomys nivalis. The sequence goes on along the minus strand of NC_080089.1, from coordinate 19,481,459 downwards.
GACAATGGAACTGGGTTTTGATTCTACTGCATGTACTGACTTTGTGGGAGCCTAGTCTGTTTGGATGCTCATCTTCCTAATCCTGGATGGAGGGGGGGAGGACATTGGACATCCCACAGGGCAGGGAACCCTGACTGCTCTTTGGACTGGAGAGGGAGGGGAAGGGGGATGGGGGGAGCGGGAGGGAAATGGGAGGAGGGGAGGAGGTGGAAATTTTCAATTAAATAATATAAAAAAATAAAAAAAGAAAAAAAAGTCATTTAAACAAAACCTTAGATGGTGATAAAAACTTTAATAGTCCCAGAGAATTAACAGCTAAAGCAGAAAGGAAATGAACAATTGTTGAGGAGAAATTACAGGAGGCACATGTGGATAGGATAAATCTAAATGTTAATTGTATTCTAGTCATGTTGCCTTCCAGAATTTCTCTTACAGGAATTTTAATGCATAGGGACAATATTATCTTAGAATGTATCTTTCTACCAGAAAACCAAGTAAAAAAATTAAAAACTTATGTGGAAAAAGTTTTTAAATTTATTATAAAAGATAATTTGAGACTTTGTAAAATAGCAGGTATAGACTGCTCTTATTTTTACAGGAAAGTACACATCTTCGCAAATTCAAGACACCCTGGATGTTTGGATGCTGACAGAATCACAAATAACTATCCAATAAGCATCATCAAGAAAAAGGAATATGACTTGTAAGGACAGGTGATAAACACACACACACACACACACACACACGTTTTGGAGGAGTTGGACAACTGTTCTGTCCTTCTTCAAATCCAAGCATGTTGTTAAAAGGAATATTTAGAGTTTCTGTCTCGTGTCAAGAGCCAGCTGATATGAGAAAGAAAGAAAAAAGAATTTACACAAAATTTTACTTTTCTTAATATCTATTTTTTCCTTTATTGTACCTTTCATTGAATATATATGTCTATTTAAATAATGTTTAAGTTTTCCAAAATGAACAATGAATTTTACTGCAGTAATCTTGAAGTTTCCAGGAAGAAGATGGAGCCCCACAACAACAACTTCACTTGGTTGATATGAAGTCATGGTGCTGATAGCACTACTATAAGACCTCTTTTGGGTATGAGCTTCTCAAGATGGATCCAACGTGATTAGCTAAAATAGTGCACTTTTTTTTTTACAGTGTTCTGGCCAGAACTCCAAATAGGAGCCTCAGAAAAACCCTACCAAATACTCAGATACTATTTGCAATTATACTGGAAAGTAATCTTGGAACTTAACCATCATTTTACTTTCATAGAAAGAACATTGCCCCCATGACAGCTGGAAGTAATTCTAGAAGACAAGATTCCCTCTCCCAGCAAAGTCTGTCCTTAGGGTTAGGGATATCATTTAGGGATTAATTATAATTGATATAGGGTTGGGGGTTTGGGAGAGAATTTTTGTAAGCTCAGGGATCTCTTTGAAAATAAAGTGAAAATTGGATGGAATAATATATTAGTGTGAGCTTATTTACACTACTACTAATAATGAGTAAGAGAGTGAACACTTGTGAGCTATTATTTATAGGCAATTTACATTGGTATAGATTCTTGTATATTGATACAAACTTAAATTATATTGAATATATTCCTATTTTCATCCACCACATTTGTATACCTAGGCAAAGTTATTTTGTCGTATTGTAGGTATACATGCTTCTGCCTTTGTTTAAAACATTTTTGTATATTGATACATTTTGCATATATTCATCATATTGCAATGTACATTTCTACCTCTGATCAAGATATTACACATTTTGAGGTCATTGTCCTCATTTGTTGCATAGTTGTTTATTGTATAATATTTTAATATGAAGTCTTAGTCTTTAAGTAATATAGGTATTAAGAACTATAAATTAACAATCATCTATGTTTGTCATACTTATAGTTAGACTAATAATGTTCTTTAGATACATAGAGATTGTATTTTGCATAGATATGTAATCTTCAACCACTTCAAAGAGCTGTAGAATATCATTTAAATAACTTAGCATTCTGCTGAAGGGAGACTTGATGGATCCTGGCAGCACCAATCTATTCCCAAGAGAATGCTGACCACCGAAAATACTCCACTTGGCAAAACTTGCCTTTGGGCAAGGAACTTCTCATGCCTCAACCATTGACAAGGCTCTTGGTACCTGGAAATAAGCTAGACTGTCAAATCTTGCCAAGACAGGGTAGATGGTTTTGAAAAATTTCCTGCCTCTGAAAATGTTCTGTAAGTTACTTTTAGCCTTCAACGTTGCAAGTGACACTTTGGGTGATTTCCCAGGTAGGCAGTTGTTCCTGTCATTTGTTGCACATTTTCAAAGTTGCTTGATTGCACTTCCTTCTTACTCAAGTAATATTATTTTCTTTCTGGGATCTTCAATGGGTTTGAAGACTAGTTATTTTCCTCTCATGGCTTGGCCAAGTTATTTATTATACAAGACTTAAACTCATTAGAATAGGATAATAATTGAATATAGTTGTTCCTATCATATATAATTTTGCATTAGGGTTAAAGCTCTCTTATTTAAACAAAAGGGGGAGGTGTTGTAGGAAAATCCTATAGCCAGTAGCCTTCAAGTTACCTGCTCACTGGGGCATGGCCTCTTATACGATTTATGCCAATGTAAAGCATGTGTCTGCTCTGTTTTCCAGCTGCGGGATTCAGTTTCTGTTCTCTTTTCCAACAGAGGTTTCTGATTTGTGAGTCTACCTCTAAATAAATGATGGTCTATTATTCTTAGGTCTGAGTTAGTATAGGATTTCTTTTAAGCATCTTTCTTCAATCTTCAACAAATGGTGCTGTCATAACTGAATGTCAATATTTAGAGGAATGCAAATAGATCCATATCACCATGCACAAAATGCAAGTCCAAATGGATTAAAGACCTCAATATAAATCTGACCACACTGAATGTGATAAAAGAGAAAATGGGAAGTAGTTTTCAATTCATGGGCACAGAAGACCACTTCCTAAATATAATACCAGTATCACAGACCCTGAGAGAAACAATAAATAAATGGGACCTCCTGAAACAGAGACACTTCTCTAGAGCAAAGAACATAGTCAATACAACAAAAATACAGCCAACTGAATGGGAAAAGATCCACATGAGACAGAGGACTTATCTCTAAAATATATAAAGAACTCAAGAAATAAGACATCAAAATTTCAAATAACTGAATTAAACAATGGTGTACAGAACTAAACAGAGAATTATCAACAAAAGAATCACAAATGGCTAAACGATACTTAAGGAAATGTTCAACATCCTTAACCATCAGGGAAATGCAAATCAAAACAACTCTAAGATACCATCTTACACATGTCAGAATGGCTAAGGTCTAAAACACAAATGATAGCTTATGTTGCAGAGGATGTGGCGTAAGTGGAACATTCATCCAATGCTATTGGGAATGCAAACAGACACTCTAGAAATTACTAAGGCAGTTTCTCAGAAAATTTGGAATCAACCTACCTCAGGACCTAGCAATACCGCTCTTGGGTATATACCCCAAAGTTTCTCTATCATACTACAAAGACATTTGTTCAACTGTGTTCATAGCAGCATTATTCATAATAGCCAGGACCTGAAAATAACCTAGATGCCCCTCAACCAAAGAATGGTTAAAGAAAATCTGGCATATTTACATAATGAAGTACTATTCAGTGGTAAAAACACATGTTAACATGAAATTTGCATGCAAGTGGATGGAACTAGAAGAAGCAATCCTGAGTGAGTTAACTCTGATCCAGAAAGATGAACATGATATGTATTCAGTTATAAGTGAACACTAGCTGTAAAAGAAAGGACACTGAGCCTATAGTTCACGATCCTAGAGAAGATAAGTAACAAGGTAATCACTAAGAAAAACCTACATAGTTCTACCTGGAAAGGGGAAATAGTCAAGATCGCCTGACAAAATTGGGAGCATGGGAGTGGGGGAAGTAGTGAGGATAAAAAGAGTAGTGAAGTGTTGAATAAGAGAGGGGAGGAGATCTTGAGGGAAAGGGATATTTGAGATGGAAGAAGAATAGAGGTTAGAACAAGGGAAAAGATATGGGGCTAGCAAGAAACCTGGCACTAGAGAAATTCCCAAAATTCTACAAAGATGACCTCAGCTAAGACCCTAAGCAATAGAGGAGAGGGTGCCTGAATTTGCCTTGTAGTCATATTGATGAATACTTTTTAAAATTTATTTTTAATTAAAAATTTCTACCTCCTCCCCTCTTCTCATTTCCGTCCCCCTCTTCCCACCCCCTCCCCATCCTTCTCCAGTCCAAAGAACAGTAGGGTTCCCTGCCCTGTGGGAGGTCCAAGGTCCTCCCAACTCCATCCAAGTCTAGGAATGTGAGCATCCAAACAGACTAGGCTCCCACAAAGTCAGTACATGCAGTAGGATCAAAACCCAGTTCCATTGTCCTTGGCTTGTCAGTCAGTCCTCCTTGTCTGCCACGTTCAGGTGAGCTTCCATTAGATCAGCCCCACTGTCTCAGTGGGTGGGAGCACCCCTCGCTGTCCTGACTTCCTTGCTCACGTTCTCCCTCTTAAATGTCATCAAAGAAACTTCATCTAGCAACTGATGGAAACAGAGAGAGAGACCCACAGCAGAGCACTGGGCTGAGCTCCCAAAGTCCAGTTGAAGAGTAGGAGGATTGGGAATATGAGCAATGAAGTCAAGGACATGATGGGTTCACCCACTGAAAAAATTTACCTGAGCTAATTGGATCTCACCAACCCCAGCCAGTCAAAGAAGGAATTAACATAAGTCCAAACTAGTCCCTCAGAATATGGGTGACAGTTGTATGGCTGGGCAGACTGCAGGGCCACTGGCAATGCAGTGTGATTTATCTCTACTCTTCTACTGGCATTTTAGGAAGCTATTCTCTTTGGATGGATACCTTGCTCAGCCTAGATATGGTAAGGAGGACCTTGGACCTTCCCCAAAGCAATGTACCTTACCTTCTCTAAGGAGTGGATGGAGGTTTGGGTGGGAGTGTAGTTGGAGGAAATGGGAAGAGGGGAGGGAATGGGAACTGGGATTATTATGTAAAATGAAAAAAGATAGTTTGTTTTCTTTTCTTAAGAAGTTATAACAAAAGGACAATGGCACTAGGTTTTGATCCTAATACATGAACTGGCTTTGTGGGAGCTTAGCCTGTTTGAATGTTCACCTTCCTGGACCTAGATAGAAGTGGGAGGACCTTGGTCTTCCCACAGGGCAGGGAATTTGTACTGCTCTTCAGTATTGAGAGGGAGGGGGAATGAAGTGGGGGGAGGAGAAAAGGAGTGGGGATAGGGGGAGGGGAGTGGGGGAGGGGGAGGGAAATGGGAAACGGGGAGCAGGTGGAAATTTTAATTAAAAAAGAATAAAAAAAAAGAAAAAAAATTCAGTAGCCTTCTTAGATACTAGTTGCAAACAGATGAAGAAAGAAATGAGGAAGATAGCAACTTTTACAAAATTCCCTTCTAATATCTTGCAATAACTGTTAACATAGCAAAAGAAAGATTGTCACAATAAAAAATGTTAAGACACTGATGAAATAAAAAGCTACACGAAGGTGAAAAAATCTTTCATGATCATAGATTCATAAAATTAATATTAAGTTAACTTCCTACTGAAATCAATCTGAAGAATACATGGAATCCATTTCAAAATTTCAAAAGAAGTCTTTACACAAGCTGAAAAAATTCAATTTTATATGGAGACATGCACATACACACAAACCCCAGAAAAGTTTGAAGACATCACTCTACACAATTTCAAGTTATATTACAGAGCTGTGTTAATAAAATCAGTATGATATTGGCATGAAAACAGGTAAGTTGATTAATGAAATATAATTAAACACTAAGACAATTCCACAATCTATAAACAACTGATTTTTGATAGGAAAGTAAAATATACATACTTGAGAAAAAGATAGTATCTTCAACAAACAATGCTCTTCAAACCAGATCACTGCATGTAGATGAATGAGAACAGATTCATATTTATTACTTTGTAAAAACGTCAGTGCAAAAGGACCATAGTTTTTACCCTAATCATACGCAATGAATTTGGCAGAAGAGAAAGTACAGAACAGTTTTTACTTCATTGGCACAAGTAAGGGCTTTTCTAAACAGGAAACTTATAGAAAGGATGTATAGTGCAACAAACAATTAGTGTTTTCTCATGAATCCTAAAAACTCTGTACAGAAAATCACAGCATAATTTAAATAAAGTAACACACTATTAGGTGAGAAAAAAATCTTTAACACTTACAACCCTATAAAGGGCTATTATGTATAATATATAAAGAAATAAACTGATTGTCAAGAAAAGATGTAATCCAGTTAAAAAGTGAGTTGAGAACTGAGCAGAGGGATTTTAGAAGATGAATAATGTATGACTGAAATTTTAGAAAGAAATCTCCAACATCTTTAGCCACCTTAGCCTGGGAAATGGAAGTTAAAACTACTTTGAGATTTCACATTTTCCAGTTAGAATAACCAAGATCAATAAAACATGTTAGTGAAGATGCGGTGAAATAGGGAACATGAAATCATTGCTAGTGGGAGTGAAAACTGGTGCAGCCATTGTGGAAATCAGAGAAGAGTTTTCTCTGGAAACTAGGAATCAGTATACCTCAAGATCAAGTTATAGCATTCTTGGGCATATTCCCAAAGGTCTTGAAATTCTAATACAAAGATAGCTGCTCATCATGTTCATTGCTGGTCTATTTGCAATAACTAGGAATTGGAAACAACCTAGATGCTCAACAATTTTTGAATGGATAATAAAAGCATTATATATATAATTCATATGTTAAGAAAAATGAAATTATGAAAAATATACATAAATGATAGAGTTAGAAAAAATTTCCCAGTGATTTAATCTAATACCCTCCAAAAACATGCAATGTTTTTCTTTATGTAGATATTAGCTTTAAACTTTCATTAGGAATGATACAATCAGAATAACCACAAAAGTTAGGTAACTAATAAGTTGCTGGAGCATGGGAGATGATTTTCTCAGAGGGAAAATATAATATGTTATTATAAAAATACAAAGGGAAACTAGGGAAAGATTATGGTGGTTTGATCATTGACAATTATACATCTAATATATGTTTAGTGTACAAAACATATAAGGAAATACTAAAAACTGGTCATCAAGAAGTGTGGAATATATACATATTAGAGTACTACTCAGCAGTAAAAAACAATGACTTCTCGAATTTTGCGTGCAAATGAATGGAAATATAAAACACTATCCTGAGTGAGGTATCCCAGACCCAAAAAGAGGAACATGGGATGTACTCACTCATAATCGGTTTCTAGCCATAAATAAAAGACATTAAGCATATAATGTGTGATCCTATAGAACTTAAATAAGAAAGTGAACCCAAAGAAAATTATATAGTCATCCGCATGGAGAGGGGGAAGTAGACAAGATTGCAGGGCAAAAACTGGGAACTTATGGGTGAGGTGGCATGGGGCAAAGGGGAAATGGGATGAGAAATATGAGAAGGGGAGGATGGGAGGAGCTCGGGGGATTGGGATGGTTGGGATATAGGAAGGATGGATACGGGAGCAGCAAAGTATATATCCTATCTAAGGGAGCCATCTTAGGGTTGGCAAGAGACTTGACTCTTGAGGGGTTCGCAGGTGTCCAGGAATATGTCCCCAGCTGGTACCTTGGGCAACTAAGGAGAGGGAACCTGAAATGACCCTATCCTATACTGATGAATATCTTGCATATCACCTTAGAACCTTCATCTGGCGATGGATCGAGGTAGAGACAGAGTCTCAATTTGGAGCAACGGTCTGAGCTCTTAAGGTCCAAATGAGGAGCAGAAGGAGGGAGAACATGAGCAAAAAATCAGGACGACGAGGGATGCACCCACCCACTGTGACAGTGGAACGGATTTATTGGGAGCCCACCAAGGCCAGCTGGTCTGGGACTGAATAAGCATGGGTTGATTCCGGACTCTCTGAGCGTGGCGGTCAATGAAGGCTGATGAGAAGCCAAGGACAATGGCACTAGGTTTCGATCCTAATACATGAACTGGCTTTGTGGGAGCTTAGCCTGTTTGGACGCTCACCTTTCTGGACGTAGATAGAAGGACCTTGGTCTTCCCGCAGGGCAGGGAATTTGGACTGCTCTTCAGTATCGAGAGGGAGGGGAAATGGAGTGGGGGGAGGAGAAGAGGAGTGGGGATAGGGGGAGGGAAGTGAGGGGAGGGAGCAATATTTGGGAGGAGGGGAGGGAAATGGGAAACGGGGAGCAGGTGGAAATTTTAATTAAAAAAGAATAAAAATAAAAAAAAAGAAAAGAAGAAACCCATTTAAAAATGATGTGGAGGACTAAGCAGAGAATTCTCAAAAGATGAAATGGAAATGACTGAGATATCTTTAAAAATGTTCTACATTCTTAGTCATCCGGAAAATGATAACTCTTTTGAAATTTTATTTTATATGATTCAGAACAGTCAAAATCAATAAAATATCTAAAAAATTGTTATATATTTTTATTTTTGTGTACATGTATGAATGCATGCAATATATGTGTTTGGTAAATGCACAATCATAATGTGCACGTGGATCTTAGAGAATAACTTGCAGGAGTCAGTTCCTTCCTTACACAATGTGATTTCCAGGGATATAAATGAGGTTCTAGACTTGGAGGAAAGTGGGTTTGCATACTGAGCAAGTTACTGGTCCAGGTACCATTCTATATATGGTAGGAAACTGTTTTGAAAACAATTTCTACATTAATATTTCTAAATTTTTACATTTTCTGAGATTACACAAGAATAAATGTGCCTACTTTGGGATTTGTTTCTTTTGCATTATGCTCGAAAAATGTGAAGAATGAAAATGTTGTTAAAGAGGTAATACCTTGTTCTAAATTTTACAAATGTTGACACAAAGGAAATCCAGATTTATACTAAAACATATGATCAATTTGTCGAAGTATTATTTCAGTAAAGTATAGTAACAGCAGTCTTAGATATGTACTTTATCAGAAATCTAGTCATTTCTACTAATTCTATACACACAAACCCTAAACAAAGGATACGTTATTCAAGTGACAATATTGAAATTAAAAGATTTCTTATGGCAATTTTCATATCTTTGTTTCTTAAACTGTAGATAAAGGGGTTTATCATTTGAGGAAACACAGAATACATCACTGAAGCCACTGCAGAGTTTCTTGGTAAGGCACTCAGTGCAGAGCTGATGCATACCATAGAACCAGCCCCATAAAATAAGGAAACCACTGTCAAGTGAGTCCCACAGGTAGAAAAGGCTTTGCACTTTCCCTCCAGTGATGCTATTCTCAAGACTGTAGACACAATATGATAATAAGAATAAATGATTCCACAAAGAGGAACACCACCAAGTACACAAGTTGCAACAAAGAGCATGATGTGATCAATGAGGGTGTCAGAACAGGACAGCTTGATGACCTGAACAAGTTCACAGAAGAAGTGGGGGATTTCCAGATTTGTGCAGAAGGACAGCCGCTGCACCATCAAAGTGTGCATCAAGGCACCAATAACACTAATGAACACAGAGAACAGTGAGAGCAGAACACTTAAGTTAGGTTTCATAATGATAGTATACCTCAAGGGGTAACAGATAGCTACATAGCGGTCATAGGCCATCACCGCAAGGAGAAAATTTTCAAAGTATGCAAAAACTAGTGCAGAGAAGAGCTGTGTGAGGCAGGCTGTGTAGGTGATGCTCTGATCATTGGCTCGGATGTTCACCAGCATCTTGATGACTGTGACTGTGCTGCAACAGATGTCATTAAAGGACAAGTTAGAGAGGAAGAAGTACATGGGCGTATGGAGGTGGGACTCAAAGCTTATAACTAGAATTATGAGCAGGTTTCCCAGGACGGTGACCAAGTATATGAACAAGAAGAGGCTGAAGATGAGCGACTGGAGTTCTGGGTCATCTGTAAATCCCAGAAGAAGAAATTGTAACACAAATGTTAGGTTTTTGGGCTCCATGTTGCTTGTCAATCTTTGAGGAAAAATGGGAGAAATTGAAATTCAATTAATTAATTATTAATGAGGAAAAGCAATGTCACAGTGCACCTGAATAAAAATTAAAACTGTGTCAATCACTATTCTCTTACTGAATGTCAGTTGTTGATGAAAATGAATAGTTAATATTTTAACAGATTTCTTAATAATATTTTTATATTTCTTATTTTATTGATTAAATTTGATCTTTGACAATTTTATTCATCTATATAATGTGTTCTGGTTACTCTTACCTCACCATAACTCCCTCCCACCCTGTCACCCACTCACTCTCTTTCCATTCCGTTCTTGTTCCTTGTTCATGTCTTGTTTTTGTTTGATGACTCAGTTTAACCAGGGCTGTGTGTCCATGGTTTGTAAGCCCAGTTAATTCACTAGTTGGACTACAGATGAAATTGAGTCTTGGCTATAAAATTTTAATGTCCACCATACAAACCAACTTCATTCACCACCTAAAAGTTTCACACTTTTCCTAAGCACTGCCAGCAGCAGGAAAGCAAGTGTTAAAACTTCTGAGCATATGGGAGGAATTTCACATGCATGGTATTAAATTCATGCATTTTTTTTTCAAATCAGAGGAAAGTCTCAGGTGTAGGGTTTTTCTTCTAATTGCTTGAGATAAATTCTCTTCTGTTTTTATGATACAGCACCACAGGATATCTGGACCAGGACTTTATGGGAGCATTTCATGCATCTTCTTCCTGTCTCCTATTTTCTGTACTAGGAATTATACATGCTTGCACTTCTTTTTCCAGCTTTTATACTGGGTTTGATATTATCCCACCTATGTTCTAAATGCTTTTGACAATGTTCCATGCATAGAACCTCTATGTGATTCTTGTTTAAAATATTTTTCACAGCTAAAATCAAAATTGGCACTGTAAAAATGACAATCAAGTCTTTCTACGTTTTCCATTTTCTGCACATATTCCTCACATGTCCTCACAAGTACTTGGCAATACAAAGTAAGATGATTTTAATTGTTTGGGAAAGAGACATGTTTACCCCATATTTTATTTGGTACATGTTCTATTCTCAGTCCTTCAGACTATGATCACACAAGGGCAAAGCCAATTATGAAAAATCTGGCCAAGAGTTCATGTTCCAATACAACATAAAATATGATCTTACAAGGATAGGTATTTGCCACAGTAACAGAAATAGGAAAGACCACATGTATATACACAAAGAACATTCCCGTCTATATGCATATGATAAACTATTCTGGAATAGACTTGGCTGATTCTGTTGCTAATCATAGTCAAAATTTCAGAAATGTGGGAAAAAGATTATGAATAATTTACCCATTATGTAATACTTTACTATAGATGTTTTTGAAAGCAAGCATGCTAAGTAGCCCAAACTTTTGCTTTCATCTTCAAAGATAGTAATAATAAAAATTATTTAAGGCAGCTATCATATTTGAGAAGGAAAATATTTCTCTTTTGGCAGAACATGGCCTGGATCCTTTGAAGACAGGTAATATATATCTGGTAGAATGAGAGATAGCTGAATATTTGTCACAGTAAAAAATGACAATGATTAAACAAAATGTCAGGGTACTCACAGTAGATCTGTCTTTTAAAGCCTTTCACATACAGTTTCCTAACTGATTCCCTGAGATAGATCTGGTATAAAAGACCTGCTCCCATGTAAAATCATTAAATACAGCACTCTGCATTACTTGGATGGCTTCATGAAGAATGATCTTCTGCATCCCACACAATAGGAAAGAAAACAGCACACAGCCCTTGCTCACACAGGACAGAATCAGGGGCTCCTGGAAGAAAGACAATCTGCAGAGCAAGGTGAGACAATTCTTTTCTGACATAACTTTTAACTTCCAGAACTTTTAACTGGAGATTTCAGTGGCCGACACCTATAGTCTCAAGATCCCTGACAGTTTAATAGCCAAAGCTTCTTATTAGACAGTAAATAATATTTTCAGTAATATCCCAAGAGTGTAGGTCCTTAAAGACCAACTTTGTAGATAGGAGAAATTCTGAGTGCCTGGTATCCTTACCCATGAGGCCATATTTGCCTTATTTACCTTTCATTATATTTTCTGATCACCACCATTTCATAGACCTGGCAAACAGAACAAACTAAAATTTTTGTAAATTCAAACACCCTATTTTATTTTAACTATATCAATATATTTAGTTAGGAGATCTATTTGAATTTCATATTTGAATATATATTTTAATGTATTGCTTCTGTCTTCTTTCTTTATTATTATTTTATTACTTAAAATATACCAATACAAATTCCAACTTCCTCCCCTCTTCCCACTCCCCTCCCACTCCCTCCTCAACCCTCCCCTCTCTCCCTCCATTCTTAAGAGAGGGCAAGGCACCCTGCCCTGTGGAAAGTCTAAGGCCCTCCCCACTACATCCAGATTGAACAAGGTATACATCCAAAGAGAATATGATCCACAAAAGCCAGTATTCGCAGTAGAGACAAATCCCAGTGCCATTATTATTGGCCCCTCAGTCTGCCCCAACTGTCAACCACATTCAGAGGGCTTAGTTTGACCCCATGCTTGTTCATTCCCAGTTGGAGTTGGTGAGCTTCCATTAGCTCAGGTACATTGTCTCAGTGGGTGAACCCCTCATGGTCTTGACTTTCTTGCTTATACTCTCCCTCCTTCAACTCTTCAACTGGACATTGGGAGCTCAGTCCAGTGCTCCCATGTGGGTCTCTGCCTCTATTTTCATCTGTTGTTTGATGAAGGTTGTAAGGTGATATTTAAGATAATTATCAGTCTGACTACAGGTCAAGGCTAGTTCAGGCATCTCCTTTTCTATTACTTAGGGTCTTAGCTGGGTTCATTCTTGTGGATTCCTGGAAATTTTTCTAGAGCCAGATTTCTTGCTAATCCCAAAATGGCTCTCTCATCAAGATATCTTTTTCCTTGCTGTCATATCTGTCCTTCCTCCATCTTAAATATTCCTTTCCCGCAAGCTCTACCCAACCCTCCCCTTCTCCCCTTGTCTTCTCCTTCCCTCTTCCTTCAACAACCTGCCCCATGCTCCCAAATTTGTCAGGCAATCTTGTCTTCTTCCAGTTTCCAGGTTGCCTATGTATGTTTTTCTTTGAGTTCACCAGATTACTTAGCTTCTGTAGTATCAATGTCATTTGTTTATGGATAGTATCCACTAATGAGTTATAACATACCATACTCATATTTTGGGGTCTGGGTTACCTCACTCATGACAATGTTTTCTAATTCCATCCATTTGCATGCAAAATACAAGTTTTCAATTTTTTTCTTTTTTCTTTTTTTTAACTTCTGGGTAGTACTGTAATATGTAGATTGCTACACTTTCTTTATCCATTCTTTCATTGAAGGGCATCTAGATTTTTTCTTGGTTCTAGATATTACAAATTACGGTGTTATGAACATAGTTGAATAAATGCTTTTGTAGTATGATTGAGCATCTTTATTCCCAAGAGTAATATTGATGGATCCTGAGGTACATTGACTCTCAATTTTCTGAGAAACCACCTCAGTGATTTCCAAAGTGGTTGCACAGTTTGTATGCCCACCAGCAATGTATGAGTGTTCCCCTTACTCCACATTCTCTCCAGCATATGCTATCATTAGTGTTTTTGATTTTAACCCTCTGACAGGTGTGAGATGGCCTCTCAAAGTTGTTTTGATTTGCATTTTCCTGATATCTAAGGAAGTTGAATATGTCCTTAATTATCTTTTGACCATATCATTGAGAAGTCTCTGTTTAGTTCAGTAACCCATTTTTTAATTGGGTTATTTAGAATTTTAATGTCTAATTTCTTGAGTTATTTATACATTTTGGAGATCAGTCCTTTGTCTGATGTGAGGTTGGTGAAGATCTTCAGTAGGTTGCCTTTTTGTCTTATTGACTGTGTCCTTTGCTTTACAGAAGCTCCTCAGTTTCAGGAGGTCCCATTTATTCATTGTTGCTCTTATTGTTTGTGCTACTGGAGTTATACATAGGAAGAGGTCTTCTCTGCCCATGCATTGAATGTTACTTCCCATTTTCCCTCTATCAAGTTCAGTGTGGTCAGATTTATAATCTGTTTAATCCATTTCAACTTGAGTTTTGTGCATGATGATAGATATGGCTCTATTTTCATTCTTCTATAGACATGGATAAAAGAAAGCATCTTTTTTCTTGTTGCAGGCATAGCTGTATGTCAACCTATAGAAGAATGAAAATAGATGCCTGAGCCTATAATCACTTTTATGTTTGCAACAAATGCTGCCTAGAGCCAAAAGGTTTCACTATATATTTATTGAACAGCACATAAAATAGTGCACGTAAAAGTAATTAATATGGAAAAAAATCACATTTCTTGTCTCAACTGATACAGAATAGTACTCAAAATTGCATATAGATGCTATAAACCTTTAGCAATCCATTGCTTTCAACATTTATGGGATATTTATTTTGTTTAAGGTTTTGTTCAATCTGTTGGTTGATGTTAGCAAATACCACAATGCTCACATACACTATTCTAGGTCAGGAGAAAAGAAGAGTATGTAATATAAAAGAAACTATTTGCTTAGATTGTAAAAACTGATTATGTGGAAAATATAAGGCACTAGAACAGTGAATATCTTACATTCTTTGTTTCTTTTTTGTTTGTTTCTTTATTTCTCTCTCTTTTAAAAAATAGAACTAAAATTCTTTAAAAAATATTTTAAACATTTTTAAAATGTGTATGGAATTTTATTTTTCACTAAAAATAAAACATTCTCAAACGTTTGTACAATAAAAACTTCTTAGCAAGTTTCAGAATATTTTTCATGGTAGGAAAGCTTTGTGAAGCAAATTGATGGCCACACTTGTCAATATGTTTTTATAGTTCTTTCCTTGTGCCCAGTGCTCCTGGTTTATTTTTAATGGAATTTTTTTCACTAAGAAGTAGGTAGGCTAACAGCAGATCTTCACTCTCCTTTTGCTCCTCAAAATTCAATCCTCCAGTTTCATTCCTAGGTCCAAAGGAGACTACCTGCTACAGTCTTCCTTTGTTCTCTGCCCTCATCTCCAATAAAATACACAGATCTTTCCTTCCAAACTTCTCTCACCCCATTCATTGATTTATTCCAGCCCTCAAACTCAGAAGGCACTGTCTGGAAATCAATAGCCCTCTATAACCAGGTCAACAGGTAAGATAATTTCTCCTCCTCTCCTAATAATCTAATCCTACAATCTCATCACTATCTCTTCAATAGACACCTGCTGATGTCACTATCCATCCCTAATCACACTTTCAGTGAATCATACAGATCTTCCTATCCCACCTTACCTCTCCTCACATAGTTTTTCAAGCCCACAACTTAAGCAGGAATTCCCTGGGAACCCACAGGCCACTCCAGCCAGGGAAACAGGTAGGCTAACTGTAGAAATTCACCATTCCATTCATTTCTTCAAGACTAATTCTCCAGTATTACTTCCACCTCTGTAGCAGACCACCTCCTCAGGCATCTCATGCTCCATCCACATTCCCAGTGTACTACATAGATCCTTGTGGAACATCCTCCTTTCCTCCCTCTTGAGGATCCCCTCAGGCACCTCCTTCCTAGTCTATACACATCCGTAAGTGTTATCTTTTAGAAACTAATGTTTATGCTTAGAAACAAATGTTACCTGTAATTCCTAGTGGCCATAAGTAACAGGATCCCAGAATAATTTCCTACCAGAAAATATATAGCTGCCCCACACTTCTAAGAAGCAGAGAGGACAACAGAAACAAATAAACAAGATACATACCCAACAAAGACAAGAAGAAAGAAAAGAAGAAATATCATCATATAAAATAGCATTACAGTTTTCCCAAACCAATATGTCTAGATACCAGGATAAAAACACTATCAATAAAAGTCAGGAAAAGAAGTCTTCACCAGAGGCTAGCAACCCCACTACAGATAGAGTCCTGGGTGTTACAGCATAGATGAAGAACAAGAAAAGGGCCTTAAGATAATATTTATGAATATGAAAGGGGTCATAAGATGAAATGAATAATTCTCTTATTTATTTTATATATCTATGAAGACACAAACAGCAGAAGGAAATGAAGAAAAGAGTTCAAACCTAAAAGTGAATAAAATTACTGAACAAACCCAAAACTGAGAAAAATTGGAAAAAAAAACTTTAGAAACTCTAACACAAGTCTCAAAGGTAAGCCTTACTAATAGAATACAAGAGATGTTAAACATCTTTAGTCATTGAGGATTTGTAAATCAAAACTACTGTGAGATTCTATCTTATACCAGTCAGAATGGCTAAAAGCAGTAACAGCTCTATATCAAGGATATAGAGCAAGTGGTACACTCCTCCATTGCTAATGAAAGTTCAAACTTTTACATCTACTTCAGAAATCAGTGTGGCATTTTCTCAGGCTCCAACCCAAGATGCAGTTGGACATACACCCAAAGGATGCTTCATCATATCACAGAAACATTTGTTCAATCATGTTCACTGCTGTTCTAATCATAATAGTTAGATTTTAAAACAACTTAGATGTCCCTCAAAATAAGAATATTTGAAGAAGATGTACATCTGTGGATTGGAGTATTATTCAGCTTTTAAAAATGATATCATGAAATTCATAAGTAAATGAGTAGAGTTAGAAAAAACAATCATACTGAGTAAGGTATGCCAGACCCTGAAAGAGAAATATATCCTGTATTTGCTTACATGTAGATATTAGCTGTAAAGTCAATGATAAACAAGTTATGACTGGTAAAACCACAGAGGTTGGGTATAGAATAAGAGACTAAGGGAGACAAACAGATCTTATTAGGAAAGAGACATAAAATACAGGGTTATAGGAGGGTGAGATGGGAGGATCCAATGGTGAGTAGGAATGAAGAAGATGAAGACAAGGAGAGACAGCCAAAATTATTGGTTATTTGATGTGTAGTATAAAACCTCATACAGGGGACTGGAGAGATGGCTCAGTGGTTAAGAGCATTGCCTGCTCTTCCAAAGGTCCTGAGTTCAATTCCCAGAAACCACATGGTGGCTCACAACCATCGGTAATGAGATCTGGTGCCTTCAGGCATACATGCAGAAAAAATATTGTATACATAATAAATAAATAAATAAAGGTGAGCTTAAAAAAAAAACAAAAACAAAAACCTCATAAAGCAGGAGTTTCCTAAAATATATGCATATACATAGGTGATTTAAATGAAATTGCCCAAAATGGGGAAGGCAGAGTACCAACTTGTCACTTCTTGTCATCAAATGACATTTCGTGTTTGAGGAATAGCTTACATATATAATTGAGTTTTTGATCAAAGTGGCCCCATAGGAACTCCCAAACCATCAAGGCCTGAGGCAGCAACCTTCACAGAAGCAGGTACAAGGGAGTGACTTCTGAGTCCAAGGCAGAGACCTTGGTGGAACCAGGGGCGAGTAAGGGACTTCCAAAGGAGCAGTTCTGAATCAGAGACTTAGGCAGTACCTAGACCAAGCCATGGATTTCAGTGGGAGTAGACCCAAGCCAGGGACATCTGTGGGAACAGGCCTGTGCCAGTGACCTCGAGTAGATCAGATTTGAGCCTGCTATCTCTACCATAGCAGGTCTGAGGCAGTGACCTCCACAGGATCAGGAACAAGGGAGCAACCACCCAGGGAGCAGACATGAGACAGTATAGTTCTCAATAGTATATCCTTTAAATATAAATATAAATATAAATATTATTCTCTGTAGCATATTCTTTAAATGTAAACAAATGTTTATAAATGAACATTTAGGAAATTTGGGCATAGCTCTCTCCAAACTGCTTCCTGCCTTTTGTTGGGCATCTGTGTCCTGCAGCAGCTTCATGGCTTCTTCCTTGACTCCACCTACTCTCTCCTCTATTTGCTTGGAATTCTTGCCTTGCCCTATTCTGTGATGCAGTAGAATCACAGAAGATTCTTTATTAATCAATGGTATTCACAGCATACAGAGGGGAATTCTACATTATCTTGTTGTCTTCCATCTCTCTGGTTCTTAGAATCTTTCTGCTTCTTCTGCAGGGTTCCCTGAGCTCTTAGGGGAGGGATCTATGGGGATATCAAGTTTAGGATTGAGTGTTCCAAGGTGTCTCACTTTCTGCATTTTATTAGGGGGGCTTCTATTTATTCAATGTCATTTACTACAAGAAGGAGGTAGTGGTCTGAGTTACGGCAGAATGTATTTAAGAGTCATTTTATTGCTATGTTCTCTTAGGTGAGCTGGAGTACTTAATTTTTACCTAGTTTAAACTTCAATAGGCTGAGTACACATGGCAGTAGGATAACTCTATAGTTTCAAATGATCTCAAAACATAATATTAACATGAGTGTAAGATCAAACAAAAATTTATTTTCTTCAAAGGTAAGAGTATCAGAAAAAAATGAATCACCACAACCAGGAAGGAGTGTTGTATCACTCAAAGGCATTTTTTATCCATTGAGATGACACTATGTTTTTGATCTTGAGGCTATTTATGTGGTACATTGCCTTGATTAATTTGTATATCTTGAAATATCACATATATCTAGGATGAAGCTAATTTCTTCATAATATATGGTTATTTTGATGTTTCTGATTCAGGTTGCAACTATTTTCTTATGAATTATTTTGTCTATGTTCAATAAAGAAATTGGTCTATAGTGTATTTGTTTTGGTGTCATTGTTATGCCTCTATTCTATTTCATTGCAAGTGTAATGATGTTTTCTTAGAAAATGTTCAGAATTTTTTTTTTCAGCATCACTGAATGTTTTAATAGATTATTTATTGTTTGTTTTTGAGTAATTGTAGGATGAGTATATTTAAAATTACCCTAAATCTATACTCCAAAAGGGCCCTGTGATATTTTAAATACCTAGTTATTTACCCTACAACTCTACATTAGAGTCAAATTAATCAAATTCAAGACTTTTATGCAACTTTTGTTCCAATTAATTTTGTCAACTTTGCACAATCTAGAATAGTCTTGAAAGAAGGAATTTCTTGTAAAAGCTCCATTGCTGGAAGTGCAAACTGGCACAGCCACTTTTGGATCATAGTATGGTTATTTTTTAAAATTAGGCAAATATCTACCTTAAAACTCGGCAATACTTCTTTTGGGCCTAAATACAAAAGTTGTTCAAACATACCATAAGGACATGTGCTCAGCTATGTTTACAGCAGAATTACTTTATCATAGTCAGAATCTGAAAACAACCCAAATGAATCTCTTTTACACCTAGGATAAATGAGGCATTATCCTTTTAAATAACCATAAATATAAAATATCTTGGAGTAACTCTAAGCAAGCAGGACAGAAGTTTGGGTCCTGTCATCTCTGCTTGTGAAGGGGGAAATGTTTTTTTTACCATTATCACTTGTTAGAGTATAACCCTGGCCCTTGATAAATTTAATAAGAGGTCTGAGTCTCAGCAGTCCACCCTGAAGCAACACCTGGTAGCAGGAAAGGACCACAAGCTGAGACAACTCGACTCCCACAAAAGAGTGGACCACACAAATGGAAAAACTTGTATGATAAGAACTTTAAATCTTGAAAGATCTCCTATTTTCTTGGAAAGTAGAGGAAACACAGCAAAAATGACAGTCTCACTGAAAGCAATCTACAGATTCAGTGTAAATGTCCATTAAAATTATAGCAACATTCCTCACAGAATTCACCTACAGATTTAATGTAAATGTTCATTAAAATTATAGCAAAACTTCTCACAGAACTTGAAAGAACAATCCTCAACTTTATAAGAAAGAAATAAAAACTCAGGATAGCCTAAACAATTTTAAAATCCTCTGAATGTATTATAATCTTTGATTTTAAAACTTTCCTACAGGACCACAGTACTGAAATTAATCTACCTTGGATATAAATTTATAAACCTACAAACTAAAGATTTTTGACCAAGAAGCAAAATTATAAAATGGAAAAGAAGCATATTTAACCTCCTTTTACTGTCCTGAAGCTGTAGTTTTCTGAGGCTGGTTCCCTTTATAGCAAACCTGCCTGGCAGCTTTTGCTTCATATGGCAGGGGGTTAAGACATAGGCTCTCTAGGCCTGGCAGCCAGCCTGATTGGCAGGCGTAGCTTTGTGGATTGTACCCTTACTTATCACGTCTTGAGGAACTCTTTTTTGAGTCCGCAAGTAAACCTATCCTGTTTACTGAATGCTTGCCCCATGTCTGGGGGTGAATTCCTGGCCCTGTCAACACCAACCAGGGGCATTTTTCATCAATAAAACAAAAGAAGTTTACTAAATCTTTCTTTTTAACTCTTACTCCTTTCTCTCTGAGCCAACTCTTGAACTCCTTTTAGTTCCTTAGACAATGTATGGTCCATGACAATGGGACAGCAATGAAAAGCGCCTTACCTTCTCCTGAAGAGGCACACAAGCGATGCAGTCAACAGGATCCTCTGTGTCCTGGGATATTCCTCTGCCATCTGGTAGTTGACCATGCTTCAGGGTCCCTGTTCGGGCGCCACTCGACCTGTCCAGCAGATCCAGTTACTCATGGTCTGAAGAGGTTGTACCTGTATGAATCATGGGCGAGAAAAAAGAAGGAGACCAAGCAAGATTCAGTTGTCAAGGTCTCGGTTTATTAGCATAATGGTTGAGGCTTATATAGCCCCTGAAGGAGGAACTTGGCTTGGAGTGGGGGTAGGGGTAAGAAGGAACTTTGCCGGGGTGGCAAAGGTCACCAGCCAGCACACCTAGTGTTCTTTGTGTAAGCGGAAACATTCTTTTGTGGTTCCATTAACAAACAGTTCTCAAGATAGTTGGGATGTGGGGCTCTCTGCAAACATCCTTAGGACAATAGTCCCTGCTATCATCTTTAGGACAATGGTCCCTGACATATATATCTTCTTTATAAGAGTAACTATATTTTCTGTAGTTCTTATATTGTTATCAGGATAGGGTAATAAAGTAGATAGTTCAGTGACAAGGAAAGATTATCTGATGTTTATAAAGGGTAATTGAATTTCTTGTGATGAAAAATGGGAAGCTTTGTATGCAAATAGACTAGGGTCCCAAGGGAATAGGAGGAGGGAAGGAAGTGTAAATTTTTGAATTAAAAATAAATAAATAAATAAATGAATAAATAAATAAAAATAGGTAGGAGGGAGAGAGTATCCACTTGGCTTTTGTGTCCCAAAGAATCCACCAAAGCAATGTTTTACCTTTATTCAGTTTTGTTTTTTCCATAAACATTTGTGCTGTCCTCTAATAACATGGGAATGGAAGTGTCTGACTAATGAGGAGCTCTGGATATTAAACCCCAAGGGCCATGGAGACTACATGTAGACTGCTGGTGACTGTCTACTTATTAGCATTATACAGGTAGTAGGTGCTTTCCTGAGTCTGTTCTTTGTGACCACATTTCTCCACAGGGTCACAGTGCTTCCCCATCTTTTCGTGTTCCTCAAAACCATGTTTTCTCTTGAAATCTAGGGAAGAACTGACTGTCATTCTTTAATCTTGAAAACCAGGTAATCTGAAATTGCTTTCATTGTCCTCAGTAGTACTGAGAGGTCATAATCTATAAGTCCATTCAGAAATGTGTGGGATAAGGGAAAGCCAGATACCTACATAATTTTCAGTAACCTTCTCATGCTTGTCTGTACTTATATACCAATATTTGGGCAGCTTCCATTGCCTTAATTTTCTTACTCTAAGTTTAAATATCAATGCTAATTTACTCTTCCTAGTTTGTAAAGGATCTTTCAGGATTTACATAATTTTAATCATTTGACAATGGCCAAAGTTACATAGTGATATATGAGTTTTTTTTTTTTTTTTTGGTTTTTCGAGACAGGGTATCTCTGTGGTTTTAGACAAGATTGTGACTAACAATGTACTTTTGTGTTATAAATAAAAGCTGATTGCAAGATTATATATTAATATAACATTTTTGCATTCATCAGAGATTTATATTTTAAAAGAAAAAGTAACTGACTATAGATAAGACAATCATATTTATGAATGTCCATAATAAATAAACCAATTATGATAGTTTTGCCACCAGATCTAATTTGTCTATAAAAAACCAAATCTAATAATTTAATGTATACTTTACCTTCCACTCACATTTCTTACATTCACAGAGAGAAATAGATAGCATAATTTAATAATTCTTAGATATTATTCTCAATAATCCTCCAGATTTCACGTTTGCTTGAGTGTAAACATGTTAATAGCATCATATAAATGCTCTTCTTTTGGAGAGACAATAAATGGCTTATTATGTATGTAAAGCACTGAAATAACATCAAATTAATATTGATATAAAGAAAACAATATATTGTTGAAACTAATGAGAATAGGCATATACAGAAGATGAAATTAAAACAAAAAACAAAGACACTTCGCAGTTCTAAAAATTTAAATGAACTAAAAATCTTAGGAAAATAGTAAATATCAACTTCTTAATACCCTTGAAGAAACAAAAATGCATAATTCACACATGAATTAGAGAGATAACTGTATGTCATTTCATTTTTAGTACACTTAGCAATAATATTCAACCTACTTTAATTTAATAGTTCTTGATGATAATTTTATTGTTTTCAATAGTCTTCACGAATCATTTAAATATTTTATAAAATATTATAATTATATTATTTAAAGTATTTTACAAGTTCGCTATATTCTAGGTCTCTATTAGGAAAATTATCTATTCTTAGGGCAATTTTTATGTTTATATGGCAACTATATTTTTTATAATTATCACTGTAGGTACATGTGAAAATACTAGCATCAGTGTTATTTATTGAGTTGAGTACTTTTCTTGCTTCTCTATTATGTGATATTCTCAATTGCATTTTAAGACACGATTCTTTACTTAAGTTTGATATTATTTTAAGGATGATCTAATTTTTAATGCTGTTTTATTTATATTTTGGAGATCACAATATAATTAAAACATGTATCCTTTCCCCCTTATCCTTCCAAATTATGCAATATACTTTTCCTGTTCTCCTTCAATTGGATGACCTCTTTTTTAACTAATTGCTATTTCACAAATATATGTACATTTTTATACATAGATATTCCTAAATATAATATGTTCAGTTCTTATAATGTTACTTGTAGATATTTTTCAGGAATGACTTTTGGCCCTGATAAACTAATAGGTGTTCTCTTCGAGGGAGAAGACCACCTCTATCACTGCCAGCTTTCCTCACTTATCAATAATTTTTTGTGTATGGTTTCTTTTATATCTTTTCTTATTAAACTAATCACTTCTCTTGTACATTGAATTGTTAAAAGTGGTCTGATTATGTTCATGGCATAAGTAAATCACAATAGACATGCTAAGTGACTATTACATGTCAAATACTGCTATTAAAGATTTCCATTTTGTTTTCCCATCCTTGTCCTTTGAACATTAATTTAAGATTTTATAATTGTTTTCTGTTATATGAAAGAGAGAATGGAAACATCTGACACAATTGAAAACTTTTCTCAAGTTTATAAACTAGATACTGAAGTCAGGCTAGATGTATCTAATGTAAAATACCAACTAAGTCTATATTTTGCTGAGATTTAGTAAGATTTTTATATTTCTTAAGTTTTGGTAAATTTTCATTTTAAAAACTATATATAATTTTCTTTTATTCTTATTTGGTTCTATAATCTAAAAAGTTTTTTAGTACAATAAAATAATTTAGTAAAGAGAAGGATACAAAGATGGATAAAATAAAGTGTGGGGGGTAAGGAATATGAAAAAAATTCCATGAGTTTATAAATTTGCTTTTATGATCAATCACCTGTATTTTCCCCCTCAGACTCTAAACAAATTATGGAATTAGAAAACCAGACAGGTGTAATAGAATTCTTTCTCTTGGGACTCTCAGAAGATCTAGAGCTTCAGCCCATTCTCTTTGGACTGTTTCTACTTATATATCTTGTGACAGTTTTGGGGAATCTGCTCATCATCCTGGTCATTGTCTCTGACTCCCGCCTCCACACTCCAATGTACTTCTTTCTCTCTAGCCTGTCCTCCACTGATATCTGCTTCAGCACCACCACTGTTCCTAAGATGCTGGTAAACCTTCAGAGACAGAGCAAAGCCATCAGCTACACAGGCTGCATTACCCAACTTAGCTTTATCTTACTTTTTGCTGGAATGGAAAATTTTCTCCTTGCAGCAATGGCTTATGACCGTTATGTGGCTATCTGTACTCCACTTCACTATGCAGCCATCATGAAATTCCACCTGTGTTTTCTGATGATTTTATTCTCTTTGTGCCTCAGCATTATGGATGCCCTTCTGCATGGGTTAATGATTTTGCAGCTATCTTTTTGTACACATCTTGAAATTCCCCACTTCTTTTGTGAACTTGATCAGGTCATTAAGCTTGCATGTTCTGACACTCTCATCAATAACATTCTGGTATACACAGTGACTAGTGCATTAGGTGGTGTGCCCCTACTAGGGATTATTTTCTCCTATTTTAAAATTATGTCTTCCATCCTGAGAATGCCATCACCAGGAGGTAGGTATAAAGCGTTCTCAACATGTGGGTCTCATCTGTCAGTTGTTTCTTTGTTCTATGGGACAGCTTTTGGAGTATATATTAGTTCTGCATTTACAGAATCATACAGGAAGACTTCTGTAGCAGCACTGATGTATACTGTGCTCACTCCAATGTTGAACCCATTTATCTACAGTCTGAGAAACAGAGATATAAAGAAAGCTTTGAGGAAAATCATCTAGACATGTATTTTCTTTTTTTTAAACATATATTTTCTTAACATTGCATTGTAGCTTTGAATTTGGCCTTCTGAACTGACTCAGGGAAGAATGCGATAGCTAAATGGCAACCCATCAACCATTTGTTTCTTAGAATACTGACTAAATATAATAATATCTAAGGATCGTTATTATTTTACATGAAAGTTTATGTTGGTCTTCTTTGGTTTGTGGAAATTTTGAAGTACTATAGTAATTTTGAGACTAATTTCTTGAACAATATCCACAGAAGCAAACTCTGAACAAAGGACTCTGTATATAATTATCTGGGGGTAGGTAACTCATTATATTATTTACAGTATTATGTTAAACAATACCAAGTTAGTTAAGTGCATATTTTAATAGACTGAGCCTACTACATACTCATGGATATTGTAATATTATATGACTTTTTGAATTTATTGTAATAATTTTAACACCCAAATTAATTTGAATTTTTTTTCACTGGAGCTACAATGATGAATTATATGTAGAAGCTTCTGTTGAATTGAAAAAAAAATGGAAGAGCTATGTGTTGTGAGACAGTGCTGAAGCTGAGGTTCCCTTAGTGGCTGTTATCTCTATTACAGCAATACTTTTTTATTCCCTATTCATGAAATTATTCTATATTATGAATTCCATTTATTATAAAGTTTTGAGTTTCTTTGCAAAGATAACAGCAACTTACAGATTCTATAAAGGCAAAAATAGGACAAATGGGGAGTAGAAGGACTTATCTGAAGACCCTAGAGAAGAACCTCCTACTGCATCTTCTCTAATCCAGTATAATTTCTAAATTGAATTTTTATCCTTATACCTACATGTAAGTGTAACACTCACCTCTTATTCAGGAAACTTCTTTTTGCAGCAGATTAAGACAATCAAAGAAAGACACAACTGGTCAAAATGAAAAGAACAACTGGCTATGTGGTAGCAAATCTCAATACATAAAAAGTACAACTCCTACATGAAGAGTCAGGAAAAATCACAGAAAAGGGAGGAGTATATTTGTAAGAGGCAGACAGATAGGGAATCTGCTGTAAGATAGTGGTTCCTATATGACAGAGGAGTTCCACCCATGAAATACTGTTAATGTGATCACCTAGAGGAGACATGAAAATAGCTAACAAAATTAACATGCCAATATAGATGACAGAAATCTCAAAAGATGCAATCCCTATATGAAATATTACAGCTACAGGAAATTTTCATCTGAGAGAGGGAACATCGTTCTCCTCGAGGAGTCAGTCCCTATATATATGAACAACACTAAATGAAAACAATAGACAGAAACACAGACATATATATGTACAGCACACATTAACAATAATTAAGCAATGAAATGACATGAATTTGAAAAGGGGTAGTGGAGACAGACAGGACTGTCAAGAAGAAGGGGAAATGGTATAAACATAATATTTATATGTAATATTTTCAAAAATATATGTTATAATGTTACTGAATTACAGTAGTCATTTAGAGTAAATTAAAGTCCAGGAAGGCATGTTTGAGATATATCATTGTCAATTGGTTATTTTCTTCCAAAGGCTGTTTTACCCTACTGATACGTGATCTATTGCTGGTAATAACAGATATTATATCTTTCTTGAGTACTGTTTATCAAAATTCTATATTAATAGAAATGATGTTCTTTCAAGATCATCCAAAAATCACCCTTTTATATATTGTAAACCCGAATCTGGTATGTACTCATTTAAAAATGAATTTCTGGTGAGATAGATGAGGTTAACATTAGTCAATTAACAGCATCCACATGACTCATGACCATTGTGTAGCCCATGAATTGCCCATGGTCTCTGTAGAAACATGCATTTGTGAAATCCATAAAGATCAAAGGTGATGTCAGAATAAATACTCTGGTGATTATTTTGGGCATATGGAAACTATTCCTATAACACATGATTACTGTTGCACTTAATTGTACTGTGCAATTGCTATTGGAAAGAAACAGCACAATTCCTGCTTTAGAGTAAATAATGACACTTAGTATCAGATTCTTATATACAAGTTGATTCAAAAGTTAATTTTGTTGATTACTGTTTTAATAGAGTTTATTGTTCTGAGTAGAACTATTGACACAGTTCACAGACATTTACCAGGCATTTGACTCTTGTCAATGCCTTCTCATTTATTACCCATGATAAATTTTTATTTTCTCTTCCTATTTCAATCATTACATCTGGATTACTTCTTCTAATATAGATTCCAGAAAATGAAAAGTTTTTAAATAAAAATTGTTAGAACCTCTATGTAATTAGAGAATGTTGCATGCAAGAATTAAAGTTTTTAATTGAAAGTATAGTAAAATAAAGGAAATATGCATATATAAGCTGCATTTAAAGTTTGTACTCTCAGAAATATCAAGATTTCTCACAGTGATGTCTGTTCCAATTAATTCTTAGAATCATTTCCTCAGGAGAGTTCCCAAACTACCATACAACCATTATTTTACCGATTTCTGGACACAACTACCATCAAGAATATTTTTCTTTCTTATTTTTTTAGTTTAAATATTTTTATTATTTTTATTGGGACATACGTTTTTCTCTGCCTCCCCTCTCTTTCTCCCCTCTCCCCAACTAACTCTTTCATATTTTCCCCATGATCCCAATTTACTCATGAGATCTTTTTTTTTCTCTTTCCTTTGTATGTCCTTGTAAGTCTCTCTTAGGGTCCTCTTTGTTGTCTAGATTCTCTGGGGTAGTGGCCCTTTGGCTGGCTTTTCTTTGCTTTATGTCTAAAAGCCTCTTATTAGTGAGTACATATTGTATTTGTTTCTGGGTTACCTTACTCAATATGGCTTTTTTCTATATCTATCCATTTGATTGCAAATTTCAACAAGTCATCATTTTTTTCCATTATGTAGTACTCCAGTGTGTAAATGTACCACATTTTAACTACTCATTTGTCAGTTGAGAAGCATTTATTGTTGTTTTCAGTTTCTATTATGAATAATGCTCCTGTGTACATAGTTGAGCACATGTTCTTGTGATACAGCTGAGTATCCTCTGGGTATGTACCCAAAAGTAGTATTACTCTGTCTTGAGGGAGGTTGTTTCCTAATTTTCTAAGAAATCACCATACTAGTTTCCAAAGGAGCTGCACTCCCACCAACAATGGAGGAATGTTCCCTTTACTTCCTTCCTCTCTAGTATAGACTGTCATCAACATTTTTGGTCTTGGTTATTTTGACAGATTTAAGATAGAATGTTAGAGTTGTTTTGACCCGTGTTTCACTGATGGCCAAGGATGTTTTGTATTTCCTTAAGTTTTTTTCCCAGCACTCTGGAGGCAGACGAGGCCAACCTGCTCTACAAGAGCTAGTTCCGGGACAGGCACCAAAGCTACAGAGAAACTCTGTCTCGAAAAACCAAAGGAAAAAAAAAAACGAATAGTTTTTTTTCCCCAGTAATTTGATATTCATCTGTTGAGACTTCTCTGTTCAGGTCTGTACCCCAATTTTTACTGGATTATTTCTTCTTTTGATGTCAAGTTTTAGTCCTCTGTCTGAAGTGAGACATGTGAAGATATTTTCCCATTTTGTATGCTCCTATTTTTTTTCTTGTTGATCATGTGCTTTTCTTTACAGAAGCTTCTCAGTTTCAGGAGGTCGCAGTTATTAAATTTTTCTTTTAGTGTCTGTGCTACTGGGGTTATATTTAGGAAGTGGTCTTCTGTGCCAAAGCATTCCCACTTTTTCTTCTATGAGATTCAGTGTGGCTGGCTTTATGTTGATGTCTTTGACCCATTTTGACCTGAGTTTTGTGCATGGCAATAGATAAGTATCTATTTGCATTTTCCTACATGCTGATATCCAGGCATGCCAGCACAATTTGCTGAACATGATTTCTTTTTTTTTTCCATTTCATATTTTTAGTTTCTTTGTCAAAAATCAGGTGTTCATAGTGTTTGGATTGATGTCCATGCTTTGATTCAATTACATCGGTTCCTCCTGTCTGCTTTAATACCAGGCTATTTTTATTATTGTAGCTCTCTAGTAGAGTTTGAAGTCAGGGAATGTCATGCTTCCAGAACTTCGATTATTATATAGAATTGCTTTGGCTATTATAGTTTTTTCCGTATGAAGCTGAGTATTGTTCTCTTGAAGTTTGTGAAGAATTTTATTGGGAATCACATTGAATCTGTAGATTGCCTTTGTAAGTTTTACTATGTTACTTATACCTACCCAGGAGCATGGGAAGTCTTTCCATTTTCTAATGTCTTAAACTTCTTCCTTCAAAGATTTAAAGTTCATGTTATTGGCAGAGGCTGATCATTTATTCCTGGCTACCCAGATCCAAAATAATCACTCAGAAAACTGTATCATATGCAATACTGTTTGAAAATAGCTTAGGCATATTTCTAGCTAGCTCTTAACATCTTAAATTAACCCATTTTTATTATTTCATATTTTATCAAAGACTTGTGGCCTAGCGGCAAGGTTTCAGCTGTTGTTTCAAATCTTTATCCTCTGGTGGCTACATGGCTGTCACTGAGTCCACCTACTTTCTCCCAGCATTCAGTTTCATTTTCCTGCCTAGCTCTATTCTTCCGTATTACAGGCCAAAGCAGTTTCTTTATTCATTAACCAATAAAAGCAACAGATGGACACTATTTCCTTTTTTCTGCTTAAACAAACAGGAAGGTTTTAACTTTATGTACTAAAATTACATATAACAAAGCAGGTATCAAGCAAAATTATAGTTACAACTTTATATCTACTTTATCTTTGGTAATAACTAAGAAAAACTATAATTATAACGATCTATTCTTCAACTCCATTAAATACCCCAAAAGGATATAATATTATCTAAGTTAACAGAAAGTGCATTGTAAGCAAATTCCAAAATTCTAGAAATTACAGAGATATCTCACTGCCTGGACAGACATCCAATGGTCTTCTATAACATAGAGGCATCCCTCTTCAGTCTACAGGTCCATAGTACCTGGTAGACTGTTTTCATGAAGAAGGAAATTTGAATATTTCTTACGCCTTTTATTGGCAAAGATTATCAGTTGCTTTATTCTGTGTCCTGCTGAATGTCTGGCAGACTCTTTCATGAAGCAAAAACCCCAAAGGGTGGTCTCACCTTTAGGCATGATTAGCAGCCATTTTTATGTGGGTCCTGCATGTCCACTTCCTACAGCATAACATCAAGCAATCCAGGCAAGAGCAGTTTCTTGCCCAATGGCTGACCAACTCTTATGAGGAATCTCTTCAATGCCCATCATCCTCTTGAGGTAATATGTGCTGCCAGGAGAAGTTGTATTTTATTGACATGAAAAGTCTTGAGTTTTAAAAACATCTTATATGCCTTATTCCATAGGTTTTATGAAAGTTTTGAAGATTATCTAACTGAAATATATATCTCTATATATCTAGAAAACCTAAATAACATGACTTCAAACTTGAATATTATAGATGACTGTCTTTTAACCTGTATTTCTTAATTATACATTGCATTTTTAAATGAGGTGCACAAACACAATAACTTAATCAAGAGCATAAATATACATATAGCAAAATTTATGTTAAATTTGTATCAATAAACCACTGTATCAATAAACCACTGTTCTGTCTTGATTTAGCATTAGCAGCAAAAAAAGAACAAAAAAAAAATCCATGCTTGTCATCAGCAAACATAACATATAAAAACAATTGGCCAAACTTTGTTTTTTGTGTGTCTAGAATTTTTTATAAGCTCTCTCATATTTTATGTGGATTTAACTGGGACATGTTGGCAAGCCAATCTGTAGAGGAAGGCTGCTCATTTGTTTCCACCCACCCAGACCTTAAATAATCACTCAGAAACTATATTAATTGCAATACTGTTTGGTCAATAGCTTATGTGTATTTCTATCTAGCACTTATGTCTTAAATTAACCCATTTCTATTAATCTGTGTATTGCCATGTGGCCGTGGCTTAATGATAAGGTTCTGTTTAGCATCTGGGGTCTGTCTCTTGTGGAAGCTACATTGCTTCTCCTTGACTCTCTCTATATCTCTCCCAGCCTGGCTTTACTCTTTTAAGCCATCAACCAAAGCAACTTCTTTATTAACAAATGGCAATAAAACATATTCACATCCTATGTCACCACTCACATCACCTCCTGTTTTCTGTCTTTCACTTGTTTCGTTAGAGTTTCTCCAAGATATATTTTGTTTAAAATATTTTTTAATAGTTTTGGTTTCATTACTATGTAACTATTACATACTGTAGTATGAGGGAAAAGGAAAGAAGATAGTGAAAATGTAGAATACTATAATTATGATGTGTAATGTATGCATGTATGGAAATATTGTAAAGAATTAAGTAACCCGTGCAAGTTATATGTGACAATAATGTGATCAGTAACACATAAATACAATTTTAACAATAAAGATCATATTTAGAACTGTCTGTCTCATATTGATGAAAATATGATACTCCTTAAAAAGCAAAAGTTTTTGATTTGGGTTCAGTGAAGACATACTTCTAAGCAAATTATGAGACTCTGAGTTGTTCAGCATTTTAAAACTACATAAAAGTTTTTATTCACTTGCTCTGAGCATGGCGGTCAATGAAGACTGATGAGAAGCCAAGGACAATGGCACTAGGTTTCGATCCTAATACATGAACTGGCTTTGTGGGAACTTAGCCTGTTTGGACGCTCACCTTTCTGGACGTAGATAGAAGGACCTTGGTCTTCCCGCAGGGCAGGGAATTTGGACTGCTCTTCAGTATCGAGAGGGAGGAGAAGAGGAGTGGGGATAGGGGGAGGGAAGTGGGGGGAGGGCAATATTTGGGAGGAGGGGAGGGAAATGGGAAATGGGGAGCAGGTGGAAATTTTAATTAAAAAAGAATAAAAATAAAAAAAAAGTTTTTATTCACTTTTATATCAGAAGTGTATTACAGATAGTTGCACTTAAATAATATATTAATATTTTATGTTATTCCTTTAGTAGGTCAGATTTAATATATATGCTAATATATTATTTTAAAATCAATATGACCTATAAATTTGTCAGGGTTATCTTATGAAAGATTGTATCTTATTGAAGAAATTTTCTGTCCAGACTTTTTCAATATGGGGTATTTATAAATTATTATTCTTACTTTTTATAATTGCATTATTTTCCTCTTTAATTTGCTCTCTCCAAATCCTCCCAGATAACTTTTATTTCTCCTTTTCAAATTCATGGAATCCTGAGGTAGTGTCATATTCCAAGAATATATTTTACATGCTAAAAGATTGGAATCTTATGATAGTATACATAAGTAACCCTAAAATTCTATTAGGTAACCCCTAAAGTTGATAAACTCTTTTATTAATGTGGCAGGATACAAGAACAACTCAAAAGATTCAGTAGCCCTTCCATACACAAATGATAAAAGGACTAAGATATAAATCAGAGAAACATCACCCTTTAAATAGCAACAAATAACATAAAATATCTTAGGGTAATGCTAACCAAAGAAGTGAAAGACCTGTATGAAAGAACTTTAAATCTTTTTTTTAAAAAAAGAAACTGAAGATCAACTAAAAAAAAATCAGTAGCCCCCCTTTACACAAAGAATAGAGAAGCAGAGAGGAAATTCAGAGAAACTTCACTTTTACAAAAGCCACAAATAGCATAAGGTATCTTGGGATAACTCTAACCAAGGAAATGAAAGATCTATTTGACAAGAACTTTAAGGCATTGAAGAAAGAAATTGAAGAGGACACCAGAAAATGGAAGGATCTCCCATGCTCTTGGATGGGTAGGATCAACATATTAAAAATGGTAATTCTACCAAAGGCAATCTATAGATTCAGTGCAATCCCCATTAAAATTCCAACAAAATTCTTCACAGACCTTGAGAGAACAATAATCAACTTTATATGGAAAAACATAAAACCCAGGATAGCCAAAACAATCCTATACAATAAAGGAACTTCTGGAGGCATTACCATCCCTGACTTCAAACTCTATTACAGAGCTACAGTATTGAAAACAGCTTGGTATTGGCATAAAAACAGAGAAGTCGATCAATGGAATCAAATAGAAGACCTGGATATTAAACCACAAACCTATGAACACCTGATTTTCAACAAAGAAGTTAAAATTATACAATGGAAGAAAGAAAGCATCTTCAACAAATGGTGCTGGCATAACTGGATGTCAACCTGTAGAATGAAAATAGATTCATATCTATCACCATGCACAAAACTCAAGTCCAAATGGATTAAAGACCTCAATATTAATCTGAACACACTGAACCTGACAGAAGAGAAAATGGGAAGTAGTCTGCAGCACATGGGCACAGGAGACCACTTCTTACATAGAACCCCAGTATCACAGACAATCAGGGCAACATTAAATAAATGGGACCTCCTAAAACTGAGAAACTTCTGTAAAGCAAAGGACACTGTCATTAAGACAAAAAGGCAACCCACTGACTGGGAGAAGATCTTCACTAACCCCGCAACAGACAAAGGTCTGATCTCCAAAATATATAAAGAACTCAAGAAACTAGACTTTAAAATCCTAATTAACCCAATTAAAAAATGGGGCACTGAACTGAACAGATAATTCTCAACAGAAGTTCAAATGGCCAAAAGACACTTAAGGGCATGGTCAACCTCCTTAGCGATCAGGGAAATGCAAATCAAAACAACTTTGAGATACCATCTTACACCTGTCAGAATGGCTAAAATCAAAAACACCAATGATAGCCTTTGCTGGAGAGGATGTGGAGTAAGGGGAACACTCATCCATTGCTGGTAGGAATGCAAACCTGTGCAACTACTTTGAAAGATATCAGAAAATGGAGAGATCTTCCATGTTCTTGGATAGGTAGGATCAACAGGAGAATTGCAAATGACTGAAAAACACTTCAGAAATTTCTCAACATCCTTAGTCATCAGAGAAATGTAAATAAAAACCACTTTGAGATACCATGTTAAAACTGTCAGAATGGATAACTTTGACAACACCGATGACTACTTATGCTG
Source organism: Chionomys nivalis (assembly GCF_950005125.1). Classification (NCBI taxonomy): domain Eukaryota; kingdom Metazoa; phylum Chordata; class Mammalia; order Rodentia; family Cricetidae; genus Chionomys; species Chionomys nivalis. The sequence goes on along the minus strand of NC_080089.1, from coordinate 19,447,700 downwards.
GAGAGGATGCAGAGTAATGGGAACACTCATCTATGGTTGGTGGGAGTGTAAATTTATACAGCTACTTTGGAAATCAATATGGTGGTTTCTCAAAAAATTGGGAATCAATCTACCTCAAGTCCCAGTAATAGCACTCTTGGGCATAAAATACCCAAAAGATCTACACTCATACCACAAGTGTTCACAACAGCACTGTTTCTCATAGCAAGAATCTAGAAACAACCTAGATTCCCCTCAGCTGAAGAATGGGTAAAGAAAATGTGGTCTGTTTAAACAATGGAGTACTACTCAGTGGTTAAAAAAAAAACCAGAAACATCTTGAAGTTTGTATGCAAATGCATAGAATTTGAAATATGAAACATCCTAACTGAGGTAACCCAGACCCAGAAATAAAATTATGGCGTGCACTCACTCATAAGTGGATATTAGACATAAAGTAAAATATAATTAGCCTATAGTTTATGAGCCCAGAAAAGCTGAGTAGCAAGGAGAACTCTAAGAGACAAGATATCCTGAGCATATTGGGAGTATGTGTGTGTGAGGGGAAACTGAGGACAGAATGGGAGAGGAAGAAGAGAAGGAGTGGGAGGAGGAGAACACGAGAAACAGGATGTTTGAGATGGGTGGAGGAGAGAGAGGGAGAGGAAGAAAAGAGATATATTGATTGTGTGAGCCAGTGTAAAAAGGTCAATCTCTGTACCTGAAATCCCATCAATCTCTATCCTAGAAAGCTTCACTCTGACAAGCTCTATATAAGTCATGCCTTCTGCACGGTTCTCTGCTGATACTTACTGGAGCAGAGGTAGGCACTCTCCTGCTTTTTCCTCCCAATAAATCTCTTGTGTGAGATTTGCTGTGTGGTATGGCTTTGTGATATTCCTTGTCTCCAATCTTTCAGGATATCTTTCTCTCTGAGCTGTAAGGCTTCTACCCTGCATTGTAGAGTTCAGGACCTATGGGCTCCCCTCTGTTCATTTAAACATACATTTTATCATTTTCCTTGTTTTGCTCAGATTTGTGTTGTCATTTTCATGAGATTTTGATAGGTGTATATGCTGAACTTACTATGATACACATTCTTACAATATCTAACAGATCCTCTGGCTCTTCTAATCATTTTACTCTGATGGTGAAATTTGCCTCTGTATTTCCTGTTTTAATTCTTTTTTTTTGCTATTTATTTTTTTTATTAATTAATTTATTTAATTATTAAAGATTTCTGCCTCTTCCCCGCCACCACCTCCCATTCCCTCCCCCTCCCCCAATCAAGTCTTCCTTCCTCCTCAGCCCAAAGAGCAAGCAGGTTTCTCTGCCCTGTGGGAGGTCCAAGGACCACCCACCTCCATCCAGGTCTAGTAAGGTGAGCATCCAAACTACCTGGGCTCCCACAAAGCCATTACGTGCAATGGGATCAAGAACCCATTGCCATTGTTCTTCAGTTCTCAGTAGTCCTCATTGTCCATTATGTTCAGCGAGACCGGTTTTGTCCCATGCTTTTTCAGACCCCGGCCAGCTGGCCTTGGTGAGTTCCCGATAGAACATCCCCATTGCCTCAGTGTGTGGGTGCACCCCTCGCAGTCCTGAGTTCCTTGCTCGTGCTCACTCTCCTTCTGCTCCTCCTTTGGATCGTGAGACTTCAGTCCAGTGCTCCAATGTTGGTCTCTGTCTCTGTCTTCTTTCATCGCCTGATGAAGGTTAATATTCAGAACTTTAAGTCTTTGAAGAAAGAAATTGAAGAGGACACCAGAAAATGGAAGGACCTCCCTTGCTCTTGGATTGGGAGGATCAACATAGTAAAAATGGCAATTCTATCAAAAGCAATCTATAGATTCAACGCAATCCCCATCAAAATCCCTGTTTTAATTCTTAAAGTTTTATTTTATCCACTTGGAATTGAGTTTTGCACAGCGTATTAAGTATGGATGTATTGTCATTTTTCTTCATGCAGGCATCCAATTAGACCAGCAAAATTGGTTGAAGATGCCTTCTTTTTTTCCAATAATCTATTTCTAATTTCTTTATGAATAATCAGGTGTCTGTAGGTGTCTGGGATTATGTCATGGTGTTTGATTCTATTGGGTTGATCAACTTGTAGGCTTTTATGCCAATGCCATAAGATTTTCATTACCATACGAGTATAGTATAGCTTGAAATTGGAGCTCTTGATACTATCAGTTATTCTTTTATTATATACAATTGTTTTAGCTATCCTAGATTTTTCCATATAAAGCTGAGTATTGTTCTTTCAAGATCTGCAAAGAATTATGTTGAAATTTTGATGTGTGTGGAATTCATTGAATCTGTAGATTATTTTTGGTAAGATGACCATTTTTACTGTTAATTCTATTGATCCATATGCATGGAAGATCTTTCCATCTTCTGATATCTTCTTCAATTTCTTTCTTCAAAGTCTTAAAGTTTTATCATACAAGTCTTTCATTTGCTTGATTAGAGATACATCAAAATTTACATAAAATGCCTAATTTCATATTATTTATTTGTGGCTGTTATGAAGGACATTCTTTCCCTGAATTCTTTCATGGTCTGTTTGTTCTTTGTATATAGGAGTGTTAATATTTTTTTTAGTTAATCTTGTGTCCAGCCACTTCAGTGAAGGTGATTATCAACTGTAAGAGGTCCCTGGTAGAATTTTTGTTCTTATTTATGTATACTATCGTATCACCTGCAAATAAAGATAAATTGACTTCTTCCTTTCTTATTTGTATTCCTTTATTTTCTTCAATTATCTTATTGCTATAGTTAGAACTTCAAGTAATAACTGAATTTATATAGAGAAAGTGGACAGCATTGTCATGCTCTTGATTTTAATGGAGTTGCTTCTAGTATCTTTCTATTTAATTTGACGTTGGTTCTTGGTTTGCTGTAAATTACCTTTATTAGGTTTAGGTATGTCCCTTGTGGCCTTGCTCTCTCCAAGATATTTACCAGGAAGGGCTTTTATATTTTGTCACTGGGTTTTTTTTCAGGTTCTAATATGATGATCATAATTTTTAGTTGTTGTTTTGTTTTATTTTTCTTCCCAGGTATTTTTTTTATACAGTTGATTACTTTGACAAATTATTTTGTATTGAACAATCCCTGAATCTGGAATGAAGCCTAATTGATCATGGTAGATGAACATTTTTTTGTGTTCTCGGAAATTTGTGAGTATTTTATTGATTATTTTTGCAGCAATGCTCATTATAGAAATTGGTCTATAATTCTCTATCTTTGTTTGGTTTGGTTTGGCTATCAGGGTGACTTTGGCCTCATAAAATTGATTTGGAAATATTCCTTCTATTTCTATTTTGTAGAAAAATTTGAGGAATATTGACATTAGATCATCCTTGAAACCCTGGTCGAATTATGTGCTCAAACATTCATGTCCTTGGTGTTTTGTTTGGTGTGGAGACTTTTAATGGCTGCTTCTCCTTCCTTAAGGGTAATAGGTCTATTTAAATCCATTATCTAATCTTGATTTATCTTTGGTAAGTGGTATTTGTTGAGAAAATGTGCATTTCTTTTAGATTTTCAAATTTGGTAGAGTATAGGCTTTTAAAGTATAACCCATAGAACATCCCCATTGTCTCAGTGTGTGGGTGCACCCCTCGAAGTCCTGAGTTCCTTGCTCATGCTCTCTCTCCTTCTGCTCCTGATTTGGACCTTGGGATTTCAGTCCAGTACTCCAATGTGGGTCTCTGTCTCTGTCTCCTTTCATTGCCTGATGAAGGTTAATATCCAGGAGGATAGCTATATGTTTTTCTTTGGGTTCACCTTCTTATTTAGCTTCTCTAGGATCACGAATTATAGGCTCAATGTCCTTTATTTATGGCTAGAAACCAATTATGAGTGAGTACATCCCATGGTCCTCTTTTTGGGTCTGGCTTACCTCACTCAGGATAGTGTTTTCTATTTCCGTCCATTTGCATGCAAAATTCAAGAAGTCATTGTTTTTTTACTGCTGAGTAGTACTCTAATGTGTATATATTCCACACTTTCTTCATCCATTCTTCCATTGAAGGCATCTAGGTTGTTTCCAGGTTCTGGCTATTGGGTCTGAAAAAGCATGTGATAAAACCGGACTCGCTGAACATAGCGGAGAATGAGGACTACTGAGAACTCAAGAACAATGGCACTGGGTTTTGATCCTACTGCACGTACTGGCTTTGTGGGAGCCTAGGCAGTTTGGATGCTCACCTAACTAGACCTGGAAGGAGGTGGGTGGTCCTTGGACTTCCCACAGGGCAGGGAACCCTGATTACTCTTTGGGCTGATAAGGGAGGGAGACTTGATTGGGGGAGGGGGAAGGAAATGGGAGGCGGTGACGGGGAGGAGGCAGAAATCTTTAATAAATAAATAAATAAAATAAAGTATGACCTAAATATTCTTTGGATTTCGTCTGTCTCTGTTGTTATGCCACCTTTTTTTCTGATTTTGTTAATTTGGACATTCTCTCTGTGTCTTTTAATTTGGGTATGGTTTATTTATCTTGTTTATTTTCTCAAAGAACCAACTCTTAGTTTCATTGATTCTTTTTGAACCAACTCCTGGTTTCATTGATTCTTTCTATTGTTCTCTTTGTATTTTATTTATTTCAACCCTTGGTTTAAAGACTTACTGCTATCTACTACTCTTGGGTATGCTTACTTCTTTTTGTCAAGATCTTTCAGCTGTGCTGTTAGGATGCAAGTGCTCTCTCCATTTTCTTTCTACAGGCACTTAGCTGTATGAAATTACAGATAGTTCCACTTTCATTTTGTCCCATCAATTTGGGCATGTTGTATATTCATTTTTACTGAATTTTAGGAAGTCTTAATTTCTTCATTTCTGCTTTGACCCAGTAGTCATTCAGAAGAGAATTGTTCACTTTCCATGACTTTGTAGGCATTCTTTGGTTGTTGTTGTTATTGATGATGTTAAAATCCAGCTTTAGTCCATGGTTGTCTGATAGAATGTAGGAAGTTATTTCATTCTTTTAATATTTGTTGAAGCTTGCTTTGTGACAGAGTATGTGGCCAATTTTAGAGAAAATTCCAAGAAGTGTTTTGAAGGAGTTATATTATTTTGTGCTTGGTTGAAATTTTCTGAAGTTATCTGTTAGGTCCATTTGAGTCATAATGTGTCTTAGTTCTATTATTTTCCTGTTTAGTTTCTGTCTGGATGACCTGTCTACTGGTGATAGTGGGGTATTGAAGTCTCCCACTATTAATGTTTGAGGGTCAATATATCTTTTAAGCTTTAATAATGTGTCTCTTACAAATATGGGTGCAATTGACTTTGGGAAATGGATGTTAATGATTGAAACATTATTTAGTGGATTTTTCCCTTGGTGAGTAGGGAATGTTATTCTATTGGGAACCTTGAGTATCAGCCTCAGAACCCCCTCAAGGCTAAGAATTGGATGTCTATCGTAGCTTCACAAGGCTTTTACAGATATGACAGCAACTTTTTCAAAAGGCAAGTGATGTTGCAGCTCTGAAAAACATGTTGCTCCATAAGCTGTACACTTGTGGGTCTGTCTTTATGAATCTATCAGCTGTATATTTGTTGTATAGTCTCGTGGGCTCCAACATTATTCCTAATCTCATTTTGTTTTGACTAGATGTTGATTTTTTAGATATTATAATGGCTAAACCAGCTTGTTTCTTAGGTCATCTTAGGTCCATTTGCTTTGAAATTCATGTTCAATTCTTTACTCTGAGGTAATATCTATCTTTGATATTGATGTGTGTTTCTCATATGCTACAGAAGGATGGATGAATCCTGTTTCCACATCCATTCAGTTAGCCTGTGTACTTTTTTTTTATTTTTTTTATTCTTTTTTACTTAAAATTTCCAACTGCTCCCCGTTTCCCATTTCCCTCCCCTCCTCCCACATATTGCCCCCTCCCCCCCGCTCCCCTCCCCCTATCCCCACTCCACTTCTCCTCCCCCTAGTCCACTCCCCCTCCCTCTCGATACTGAAGAGCAGTCCAAATTCCCTGCTCTACATGAAGACCAAGGTCCTCCCACTTCTATCTAGGTCCAGGAAGGTGAGCATCCAAACAGGCTACGCTCCCACAAAGCCAGTTCATGTATTAGGATCGAAACCTAGTGCCATTGTCCTTGGCTTCTCATCAGCCTTCATTGTCCGCCTTGTTCAGAGAGTCCAGTTTCAACCCATGCTTATTCAGTCCCAGTCCAGCTGGCCTTGGAGAGCTCCCAATAGAACAGTTCCACTGTCACAGTGGTTGGGTGCACCCCTCGTGGTCCTGATTTCCTTGCTCATGTTCTTTTATTGGGTAATTGTGTTTGTTTTTCCTTGAGCATCAATCAGGCATACATTCTCTTTTCTTAGTTTCCTTAAGTTGTTGCTTTGTGTCTTGTTGAAACTTTTCTAATATTTTGATGAGATTTTATTGTCTTTTTTTAATTTTATGGGTTTCACCTAGGAAATTATTATTTGCAAACATTTATAAAATAATGGTAAGGTTTGATAAGAAGATATTTTCTTCTCATAGTCAAAATAAACTTATGCAAAAATAACAATGCTTGAGGAAATATCATACCATATTTGAAGATATCATATAAACTCATAGAGTATAAACAATGTAGTACTGACCAAAATCAGACATGCACACAATAGTTATACATCCGTTTGACCACATGGTATTTGTAAAAGGGTCTAATAGCAGAAGCTGAAGATAAAAAAAGCATCTTCTGTATAAAGTAAATATCCCCATGGAGAAGAAATTGTACTCATATATACTACCTTACACAAAAACCTACACAAATGGATCAAAGACCTAAACATGAAAACTGAAAACTGAGCTTGCTAGAAGAATACTTAGCTAACCCCAGCTAAGACTCCTAGCAATAGTGGACACATAGTCTGAACTGGCCAGCTTCTGTGACCAGATTGGTGACTAGCCTAATTATCATCAGAAAGGCATCATCCAACAACTGATGGAAACAGATTCACACCCACAGTCAAACATTAGGGAGAAGTCTGGGAATCCAGAGGAAAAGGGAGAGAATACATTGTAAGATCCAAAGGCATCAAGAATACCAAAGTAAACTCAAAGAGTCAAAAAAACTGAGCTCATAGGACTTACAGAGGGAACAAGGACTGTCTCCATCTCTCTCTTTTTTTTTTTTTTTTTTTTTTTTTTTTTTTTTTTTTTTTTTTTTTTTGGTTTTTCGAGACAGGGTTTCTCTGTAGCTTTGGTGCCTGTCCTGGAACTAGCTCTTGTAGACCAGGCTGGCCCCGAACTCCCAGAGATCCACCTACCTCTGCCTCCCGAGTGCTGGGACTAAAGGCGTGCGCCACCACCGCCCGGCTGTCTCCATCTCTTTCAAATTTTTGGGATCCTACTCCTCATAATAATTTGCCTTGCCCATTTATAATACAATGAGTAGTGCTTAGTCTTACTGCAACTTGATATGCCATGTTTTGCTAATACTCATGGGATTTCTGTATACTTTCCTGAACAGAAAATTAAGAGGAGTGTATTGGGAGGAGGGAGCAGAGGAGAGATGGGGGAGAATGATTTGAAGGAGAGAAGGAAGAAAATATTGTCAGCTAGAATGTAAAATGAATGAATGAAGATATTATTAAAAATTGTGCTTGCTTCAGCAGCACATATACTAAAATTGGAATGATACAAAGAAGATTAGACTGGCCCTGTGCAAGGATGACACGCAAAGTCATGAAAAATAAAAAGAATGGAAGTAGCATAATAGTAGACTATAATGATGTCAAAAAAGAAAGCATAGCCAGAACCCTACATGATATAGATTTGGGAAAGATTTTTCTTAATAAGATTTCATTGTACCAAAAATTAAGACTGACAAGTGGGATTTCCCAAAATTTAAAATTTAAAATCTGCACAGATAAACAAACAACCAATTGGGAGAAGAAAAAACCCCAAATATATGAAAGAATCGTTGCCAGCTATATATTTGAGAAAGTATTAATATCCAGGATATTTGAGAAAGTATTAATATCCAGGATATTTAAAGTAATCAAAAAACATAGAAAACAAATTACCTACTTTAAATGGTCCTCAGACCTGAAGAATAATTCATCAGAAGAAAAAATATTTTCAGAAAATTTTATCATCTCTAGCAGTTAGGAAAATATAAATCAAAGCAACATTGAGATTTCATCTTATCCAAGTGAGAATGGTAAAGATCAAATATCAACAAAACTGAAAACAAATACTGAAGTATATGATGAGCAAAGGGAAGCCTCATTGACTGTGGATGGGTTTTCTAACAGATTCAGTCACTTATATCTAAATACATGAAAAAGAGCTTGTAATGCTCATAAATATATTAGTAAACTTTTCTTCTGGTCAGAAAAGGAAATGGTATGGGATGTCCTTCTGTCTATGTGTTACTTTTATTGGTTAATGAATAAAGAAACTGGCTTGGCCTATAGCAAGATACAGAATAGTTAGGTGGGGAAAAGAAGGCTGAATGCTGGGAAAAAGGAGGTAGTGTCAGAGAGAAGACATGGAGATGCTACCAGAGACAGATGCTGAAACCTCGCCAGTAGGCCATGAGCCTTGTAGTAAAATATAGAATAATGGAGATAGATTCATTCTAGATGTAAGAGCTACCTAGAAATGCATTTAAGTAATTGGCCAAACAGTGATTTAATGAATACAGTTTCATTGTGGTTATTTCAGGTGTCTGGGTGGCCAAGAAGTGAACAAGTGGAGGGTTGTTCACACTAACAGCCTCTTACAATGTGGTTGACAATATATACATTAGGGAACTTTTCTTCTCTGGGTTGACGATGTTCTCTCTAAGAGACATAGACAATCCAACAAAAACCTAAACACAAGACGTGAGAATTTCTGTTTTCAATTGTTAATCATGACTATCCAAGACACTCTCCAACATGTGGCCCATTGCTAGTGCCCTTGGTTGATCTCAAAAGTAGAAAGGTAGAAGGTTGGAGGTGAGGACCCCAAGAATTTCAGAAATAGGTCAAGAGGTCTTCAATATAGAACTGACCTGCATGTCACTTGTCAGAAGACAAGTTTCCATGGTACATAATGGCAACATGCAAGTTTTCAAAGGAAGGAGACAAATAAAAGTATGAGGCACAAATAATAAAAGCTCAGAGATAGAAACTTGGGTTCAACCCGAAGGTAAGAAAAGCAAAGGATCCAGTCACTGGCACTTAATTCTACCTCATTCCATAATGGTGATCCTGCCTCCAGGAATCTGGAATGAGACTGTGTCTGAGAGTCTTCTCCCATTTTATAATTCTCTCTAGTACTGGGATTAAAGGTGTTCACCACTATCTACTGGTTTCTATGGAAAGGTAGTATGGCTACTAGGATTAAAGGTGTGTATTATTGCTGCCTCGTATGGAGGGCTGGCTGTTTTACTTTTCTGATCTTCTGGCAAGCTTTATTTATTAAAATTCAAATGAAATGCCACTAAAACAGTATTATTTAGTTATGATGTCTATGAACCACATTAATGACCAGCATCCAGAACAACACTAAGCATATAGTAGTGCCATGTGTAGCTTGGAAGTAACCAACCAACCTCCCTTATTGGAATGAAGAGTTACTGAAGAAGAGGAAAACCATGCCTGGTATGGAAATTTAGGTAACTGCTTAGTATTAGTGAAGTCATGAATATTGGAGAAGTATCTTAACCGGTACTTTACTAAGACAGTACAATATTTAGTAACAATCTATACATTTGTACTTATATTCACAAAATAAATGTGATATGCACCCCTGATCAAAGAAGTTTCTCTGTGCAACAGACAGAGACTACTACAAAAACCAAACCATTCAAAATGCAGAGTTGTGGAGCCAGGTCAAACACATACACATACAAAATATCTCGCACTTAATGCTCAGGCAACTTTGTGAAAAAGGAGGGGAGATGTGACAGTCAGAGGATCACAGAGTTTACGGTGAGGTAGTGTCTTCTAGTAGTAGCTGAAGTTACTCGCATTAAGTCTCAGAAAACAGGACTATTTAAGTGAGAGTTAAACAAGGACGACAGCAATGAAAATGCCAAATTAGATGAGAAAGAGACCTGGAAGCCTCAACCTTACACAAAATACTAAACACAACTGAGGAATTCTGAGAGTGGGACAAACAGTCTTCTCTAGGAATGAACACACCAACTGGTTATTCAATATCAAATGATGAGTACTGAATATATATATATACATACATGCAGGTATATATATTATCATATAATAATAGTTAATGCAAAGGAGTCAATGATTCTCACAGAGAGCAAGGAAAGATAAATGGGAGAATTTGGATAGAGGAGAGGGAAAAGAGAAATATAATAACAATCACAGAAAAAGAAACTATAACTCCCAGGAACAATGTTTTTCACTCATGCATTATTCCTTAAAGTAGTTTCTCCATACATTTTATTAAAATATTCAGCTTCAATTTTCAGTGCATTGAGTATGGACTAACCAGGGTAATTTGTGTAACAATTCTTTAAGTATTTATTGAATTTTATAGAACATTGAGACATTTTTCTTTTACAGTACATTTCTGATCATTACATAAACATTGATGTACCCTCAAGCATCTTAACTATTGATCTCAAAAATAATACCATAACTGAATAGACTACTTATACTTCTATTGTACTTATTCATGTCTGTAGTAATAGTAACCTGTTCTTTATTTCTGTGTGATCAATTTTGTTAGATTCACCAAGTGCATAGACTATATTGTTATTGACATTCTATTCTTGATGTAGTCACTTAATAATTTTCTCAAGGTTTATTAATGTCACCATTGAAAGCCCAACAATGGCAAGACTACATGATTTTCATGACAGAGTAATGTAATAAGTCTTTATCTATTTTGCCAGCCAGCTCCAAAATAGTAATATGGACAATTTTATTAATTATGAAAGCTTGGCCTTTAGATTAGGCTCATTCTTAGCTAGTTAATATAACTTAAATTAACCCATATTTTTATAAATCTACATTCAACCACATAGCTTTAACCTTTATTATTTAGGACGTGGTAATATTTTCATGCCAGTATCTAATGATTTTCTTTGCTTAAGGCTTCAAGTGATAAACTTGCCTAGTTTCCTGTGTATCTTAAACTATTGCAGGAATATTTAAATGTGCTTTTCTTTTTGTTGTGGTACAGAGTTCCATAATTACTTATATCGAACATGTTTTTTCATTTTTCTGGCATACCCTCTTATTTATATGCTATCTTCCATGGAAAAATATTTAAACAAAGATTTAGCCATTTTTTTCATGTTTCTCCACATGGCAGTTCATGTAACCACAGTTGCCTCTGCTTGATGTTGACATTGGATGTCTTTCTTATTCACATTGGGTTTTAGACATTGTTTCTCAGTGAATTTAGTTAATACAACTAAACTGACTGATAGTGAGACTCTAGGATCCTCTTTTCTGTATCTCCCCAGAACTTCCCCTATGAACACACACAATGCTGCATCTGGTTTGTAACAGTGTACCAGAGACTCAACTTTGATCCTCATTCTTGCACAGTAAATGCTTCACTGACTCTGATATCCTCTGAAAAATTCACAGCATTTCAAATAGATTTTCTATTTTAACACTGATTTGTTTGGTTTGCCTTATTTATACAATCTAGATAAAAACATTTTGTAATAAACACACTTTACAAGTTTGTCCACGCATTTTGTATATTTTGTTGGTTAGCCAGATATGTAGTATACACGATTTGTGTGTGTGTGTGTGTGGTGTGTGTGTGTGCCCAAATATCATTGGGTAGAACCATATTCTGAAACATTTCTAACCAGATTATTTTGGGATCTGGGTAATTTTTTGTTCTTATACATAAATCAACAATCTACTAAATAGTTTTAACTGAAGAGGTAATATGGTATTATTTTATTCTCATGCAGGCCATAATTTATTTGACAAATATGCTTCACATCCAGTTTAGGCAAAGCCTAAATCAATGACTACGTGCCTGAATCAGTGAAAAGTATCTCAGAAAAGTCTCTAAGGAAGAACATAGACAACTATTAGCATGATGGATGGATTTGTCGTAAATGAATGGCTGGTGTTGACTGAAGCCCTCAATGAAGCTGCAAAACAGCTAGTCAGGTTATAGCTTCATAATCATATAATTACAGGAGGGGAAGGGTTGTCTAGAGATAATATGGAAATAGTTCTGGGACACAATTCTTAAGAAGATATGAACTAATATCTAATTGATGCTGATAGGGAATAGGTCTCAGACAAAAGTACAATACTGCTGATTTCCAACTTGGCAAACCTACAGAATTACTAAAATAAGTTACAGGATTATGGGTAAGGAGTTACTTACAAGACTCAAATAGGGATGCATCATGAAAAACCCATATCAGCAGTGAAGACTACTCACAAAATCTGGAACCCTCAAACTTTTGCAAACTTGCAGGGAGTTTCATAGTTCAGAGTGTTTCTTTTAGGTAACTGGAATGATCTCGGCGTCTCCTATGCAGTTTGAATTGTCTGAATCTCTTCTACAAAGTTAGTCTTTGCTGAGTCTCCTCAGGAATTTTTACTTGGAAAAGAAGGGGTCTGTACATCTGGTCAGTTGTGAGGATCCAGAACACTTCCACATTGGTTGCTTTCTGAATATTAAAGAACTTTCCTTTAGAATTTTTTGGTCTCTGGATGATGGAATTTTCCACTCTCTTTGGAACACCCAGTGTCATAATGAATGTCCAGGAATGTTTTAACCCTGTGAAAGCTGTTACACAGCAGAGATTCCTATTGAAAAAAATTGGCACAAATAGGAATGGGATGAGACTGTAGCTATAGCACAATAAGACATGCCTCAAGATGCATTTATCAGTCAGGAAAAAGCGTGTCAGTATGACTTGAGACTGGAGGGAGTTTAAACACACTACCAACTGTATTACTAATCTATGAATAGTAGCTTTTAAGTGTACTAAACTGTTAGATTGATGCCAATAAGTACATTCTGAAAACTTTTATTTGAAGAAAGTTGCTTTGCCAATTTTGAATCTTAAATGATTTAAAATGTTTTTACAATGGGAGGATGTGGCAAGAGGTACCATCCAAAGATCACTTAGAGAAGTATTCTTAAGAAACAATTTATAATTATTAACTTTAAGCAATTTTTTAAAAGTTTATTTAAAGTTTATCTTTTAGTTGCTATTACATTATTTTGCAAACATACAAAAGATAAATTAAAAGAACAAAGGTTTAAGGCAAATCTAAGAAAGGAACAACCAATTCATACTATCTCTTGATGAGAACTGAGAAACACGCTACAGTCCACTTCTAGTGTCCAGGTTATGTCCATGCCTTAGTAGGACCACAAGAAAGATCCCACAAAATAAAGTCAAGTAAAGTATTTCTGCACATTTTATAAATTTCATAAATATTAGTAAATGTAAATATCTTAGAAGAAACTGCAATTGCTAAGTGAAAAATTCTTTTAAGATTATCAGGATATATACTTGCAAATATGGCATGGAATTTTTAAATTAAGAATAATATCTTGCATATCACCTTAGAACCTTCATCTGGCGATGGATCGAGATAGAGACAGAGACCCAATTTGGAGCAACGGTCTGAGCTCTTAAGGTCCAAATGAGGAGCAGAAGGAGGGAGAACATGAGCAAGGAAATCAGGACCACGAGGCGTGCACCCACCCACTGTGACAGTGGAACTGATCTATTGGGAGCCCACCAAGGCCAGCTGGACTGGGACTGAATAAGCATGGGTTGAAACTGGACTCTCTGAGCATGGCGGACAATGAAGGCTGATGAGAAGCCAAGGACAATGGCACTAGGTTTCGATCCGAATACATGAACTGGCTTTGTGGGAGCTTAGCCTGTTTGGAAGATCACCTTCCTGGACCTAGATAGAAGTGGGAGGACCTTGGTCTTCCCGCAGGGCAGGGAATTTGGACTGCTCTTCAGTATCGAGAGGGAGGGGGAATGGAGTGGGGGGAGGAGAAGAGGAGTTGGGATAGGGGGAGGGGAGTGGGGGGAGGGGGCAATATGTGGGAGGAGGGGAGGGAAATGGGAAACGGGGAGCAGGTGGAAATTTTAATTAAAAAAGAATAAAAATAAATAAATAAATAAAAGAATAATTAAGCTCTAGTTGACAGTAATGTTATATCAAACAGGCAGCTACTTATCTCTTAAAATTTAAAGAAGTGAAAGGACCTCTTTTAAAAAAGTATTTATACTGGAACAAAATTTTTGTCCAAATTTTAAATACTAGGTCTTTTTGGTTGTTACTGCACATGACATAAATAATCTAAAACAAAATGTACATGATTAGTTGCTAAACTACAAAAAACTTGAGTTGCAGTAATATTAGAAGTATAACAAATAACCAAAATTAAAAATTTGTTCACTATGCTTTCTCTGAGTCTGAAGAATAAACTATGGGAAGGAATTATACAGGAATATATGAAGTCTGAATATCAACTTTAGAAATGTTTATAATTTTTTTTTGTAGAGACATGGAAAAAATAAAAACACTGATCACATTAATCAAATCACTTTGTTCTATACAAGTTTACATAGAATTTTAATTGTGTTTGTACCCACAAAGGTCAAATGAAATAATTTTTTTTTGCTACAAACAAATATTTCTGTTCTGAGTGCCATTTATATCGGTATTATGTAAGAAAATTTCCATGAGTTAAGGTATTAAGAGAATGGCTTGTCAATTTAATGTCTAACACTCAAATACTATCAAGAATTGTGTGTGTGTGTGTGTGTGTGTGTGTGACTTCATAGAAAGGCATACTATAATGGACTTTAGGGCAAATATTGCATCACTTTACTGGAAATGTGAAAAATCTTTCATCCACCAAGTCGGTTATTAAAGGACATAAAAATAATTTTAAACAAAAGTAGATTACTGAACCAATAAATTTATTAGAGAAAGAAAGTGAATTAAATATAACTTAAATACCATAAAGCTTACCATAATGTGGGCAATTGTTCATAAATGCGCATCCCTGGATATCTCTGCTCAATTTTATCACAAGTTTAATAAAGAATCTTCTCCCCAGATACTTTGCTGCAACTATAACACTTTGCAGGTTTCTTCTCAATATTTTTGCTTTTAGAGCTTTTTCAGACTCTTAAGTGTTGACAGTTCCCTGAGTATTATTGGTTCTATATTTTCAATATAATAACTGTATAATTTGAGGGTGCTCAGAGTACTGCCTTTGGCATCCTGTAAATATGGGATATCTTCAACTTCTAAGACATCTAGAAACTGAGAAAATATAAGGTGTTTTCTCATATATGAATTGATGATTGTATTAGTTATTATAGATTAAAAATTTTCAAAGTAATTGTAATAGACATTTTTTCTCATTCTATTTGAATGAGGGTTTTTTTCTTATTTGAGGACCAATGGCATCCTTATAACAGAAATTCCAGTATTGCATAATATTTTAAGATACTAATATAATGGGGCTTTAAAAGTACTGAAACCAAGTATGAAGAAAGCTAATATAACATACATTTCAAAGACTTACTAATTACTTAGTAATTAGTTTATCTGAACCAAAGCAGGTCTACTTGTGGTTGACAATTCATCTGACCAAAACCATGAAATCAAGTTGGCTATAGAGTTTATATCTGCAACTACACATGCTCAAACCTTTTCTTTTTTATCCAAATGATGCACATTTTTCCTTTAAAATAGGTCTATGAATTTTCATTGTATTGGACCACTACGAGACTTTGTGCCTCAGTGATTAGCTCACAAAATTACAGAAAATAAATGATCCCAACGATGACCTTCCTCAAGGCCCCTTTGATTTCTTTGCTTCTCAAACTGTAGATGAAAGGATTCAGCATTTGAGGGACCACACTGTACATCATGGATGCTATTACATTGCTGCTGGAAGAGTTAGAAACTGAAGAACTCATGTACACACCTAAACCAGTCCCATAGAATAAAGATACCACTGAAAGATGAGACCCACAGGTGGAAAAAGCTTTATGCCTTCCACCAACTGATGGGATCTTCAGAATCAAGGACACAATTTGAAAATAAGAGAAAATAATTCCAGAGAGGGGGATAACTGAAAATACAATAGTTGCCAGATAAATAAAGATAATATTGATAAATGTATCAGAACAGGCAAGTTTTGTGATTTGACCAAGTTCACAGAAGAAGTTGGGGATATCATTTTCTGTACAAAAGAACAGTTGCAACACCAGAAGTGTGTGGAGCAGTGCATTTATAGTGCTGATTATCAGAGAAAGTAAGACTAGCAAGATGCACAGGAAAGGGTTCATAATAATTGTATATCTCAAAGGTTGACAAATGGCCACATAGCGGTCATAAGCCATTACAGTGAGGAGACAACTTTCTACACCACAAAATGTCAACATAGAATACACCTGTGAGATGCAGCCTATGTAAGTGATGCTTTGGTCATGTGCTTGAATGTTCAACAGCAACTTTGGGACTGATGTTGTGCTCGTACAGATATCAGTGAAAGACAGATTACACAGGAAGAAATACATGGGAGTGTGGAGGTGGGAGTCTATGCTCACAGCCAGGATAATGAGTAGGTTTCCCATTATGGTGATGAGGTACATGAGCAGGAACACGTTGAAAATGAGGGGCTGCAGTTCAGGGACATAAGCTAGTCCCATGAGAAAGAATTCTGAAATATGTGTCTGGTTTGCAGGTTCCATGTGTATGCTGAATATTGAAAAAAAAGGTGCAATGAAAATAATATTAATTTTTGCAGTATTATCAACAGCACATTAGTATGAGAAAGATATAAGAATGATTTAAATATTTTCACTTACTTTTAATGAGCTCCAATATTGTGAACATAATGCATCTTTAATTAAATTCTCCCAGTGAAGCCTGAAGATTTGACTCCTAGATTAAAAGCAGATCCTTGTCTTGCTTAGAACTCAAGACAGTTTCCTCAGCACCGTGACTGTAAGCTTACAATTCTCTGTGACTCCAGCTCTATGACCTAATGATATATTCTAGTTTCCAAAAATTATTATTTCACATGTGTTAAATGCACACTAACACAACATATAAAAATTTAAAAATACTTTTATTGAATTTTCTCCTTCTAAAGCTTTAGAATTTCTGTATAGAAAATAAGACTTTTCTGAGCTATAAAGTAAACTATAGAAATACTGAAGTTATCTTTCTAAAATATTTCTATATTCCTCTTGTATATTTATGTTGTAATATCTCCTCTGTCCATTGCACATATATTTATTTGCAAATATCCTGACAATTGATGAGACTGCATTGAATTCTAAAGCATGAATTCTTTCTTTCAAAATCATTTCTACTTTCAAGTGAAATGACAGTTGACAGCCCAAGATTATGGCTGCAGAATCATCTCTTCTTTCTATAAAAATTGCAGTTGAATTCCCTCACATATCAGATGCACTTATAATGTGATGACATCATCCATCAAACACAGTCTACAAAGAAAAAGTCTGATCTCTGGTCTTCTATGTTCTGAGTTGAGTCTATGAACCTTTTTCATGTATCTTTCTGTACAGAGAGTAAATAGCACCCCAAAATTATCCAGAGATAGCAAAATATTTTCTCATTTTAGTATTTAATTTCAAATATATATTATATATTTATATTTATGTATTTATATATTATATTATATATTTATTTTTATATATTTTATAATTATAAAATACTATATATATTAGGGTAACACTGGAAAAGTATCAAAATAATATAAATAATGAAATACTGAGTTTTTGTTGAATAATTTTTAGTTTCTTGATAGACATGTACAGATAACACAGACTTAGATAATTAGATATGAATATGAAACATACATGTTATATATTGTGTTAATGAGGCATATAGTAAATGTTGATGTTATAATTTCTCATAAACTACAAGGGAATGAGAAATGTATGTGCTCCTATTTCAGTGATACGCAGCTCACAGCTTGTTTTTCTCAAACATCACATTGAATGTCTTGAATTGTGCAAATTTTATTTATACATTTATGTTGGAATTTTGGGAATGACTTTATGGAGAATCTTCAATGATGAAAAACAAAACAAAGAGATCCCAAATGGTCTCAAAATAGTGCTAGGCATGTAAGATTAATTGTTTTGATATTGTATATCATTAGTGTGTATTTGTGTGTGTGTGTGCATTTATATTTGTCTTTGATATGAACAAGAGCAGGTAACAGATTCCTTTACTGCTGCATTGATGATAAATTGAGGCAGGCGAGACTATAAGAAAGAGAACATTCCTAACTTCATGAATGCCAGTGTTGAGTAAGAGCTTGAATCATTACTTCACTACTCATCTTGGTTATGTAGAAAAGTAATGAAAGAAGCCTGACCAATAATTACTATATTCATTAGGCCTATACATATGCTAACTTATATAGTGACAATCTGATTTAAATAATACTAATTTAGTTAAAAACTACCAATAAATTTTGAGTGTTATTCTGAGAAGCATATCATGTGAAAAAGTATAACATGACAGAATTTTAGGCATTTTTTGAGTATGCACAGTTGAGTGTATTTTACTGTGGATGATATTCGTATAATAAAAAGCAAATAAATAATGCAAATTTGGCTACTACATGAGAATAAACAATAAAAATACACTTTTTAAAATTATTGTTTTACCATATTTGCAATTGCAAACAAATATTAATGGAAGCTCCATCAGTCACAGAACACTCAACTTCCTCCTTTTCTAGGAAAAATACCCACACTCCCCTAATGTACATCACTCTATCACAGCATTATATTTAATAACATTACTCTAAATAATATATCTGCACTGTATTGAAATTAAAAGATACATACTTATAAAAGCAGAACATATATATTTTATTTAAATGTTACAAATTGGTATTTTTAAAATAGTGCTAATATATGCATGCATCCTTCATAACTTTTAATTAAAACCATAGTCTAATACACAGACTGCTCTCCATAAGTGATGCATAAGATATTTCATTTCTTTTATTTGTAAATGTGTGATTTATATAGAAAAATACATAAAAGATCCTATTGAATTCCAGATAAAATGTCTTTGCAATAAGAAGATGAATGAAGGAAAATAGTTAAGGAATAAATTTTATATGCTTATTATTTAATTTAAAATACAATTCAAAGATAGTACTGGTTAAGTGTGTGAAGAAACAAGGTATTAAGCATGTGTATCACTTACTATAATTAAGCACTGGCCTAGCATTGCCTCCCTGGTTCATATATATATGAACAATACCAAAAATCCCCAAGAGGATAGGGGGAAATGCGTATATATATATATATATATATATATATATATATATATCCTCTTTCCTAGATCTCAAAGCCTGCTAACTGATAGTACTACTTCTCTGTCTTATTATAAATGTAAGAATAATCAACGAAAATTAACAATGGACTGTCAGTCAAGAGTTGAACATACTCCAAATTCATGGTTATTTCCTCATTCCTAAAATGATTGATTTTGGACATGGTTTCTTGAAAGAATTATGAAAATGTGCTAAATTATAGTATCCTCATACAATATGACTTTTCTCCTTGTTAAAGCAAAAGATTGGGGAGATATATAAAAACAAGTGTGTATACAGACATACACACACATGTAATAACAGTTACATTACAGCACAGGAAAGATAGGCATTTCGAAGCTTCAGAAAAAAAAAACAATCTGAAGACATTTGAATTTTTGGGTGTCTCCAGAACCACAATAATATAACTCAATTATTTTATACTACAAAATTATTGTTACTTTAAAAGAGAAACCTAACAAACTAGCATTCACCAAAAATCTGTCCACTACCAACACAGCAACTTAAGAAAATATCTTAATGATTTCAGACAGTCATTATAATTGAGTAATGAATAATATTTAATCATAAGGAAATAGTAATTGTTCTTGTAGATAGTATTATATAAGCAGAATAAAGGTTGTGTGCATGTATAAATATACATAAGAATATTAGAGAAGATGACTAACAAGTGACATATAAAGTAAATCTCTATTTCTCATGATATTTTTTCCATGCCTTCATCTCTCAGGAGAGAATTCTAAACTCTTGCCCTCATTTTCAAAGTATTTAGTAAAGTATCATGAAGTACCTGCTTCCTTACTGACAATGATATTCAGAATCTCATCTTGATGTTGCACAAAATGAGTGTCTCACTACTCAATGGGCTACGGAAAAGCATGATCATATTTAGTTGAAAGATCTGGCATATCATCCTTATATACAAGAAACATCAAGGAGGTGGTCACAGGTTGACTCTGACAGTGTAGTGTAAGTGTCTCGTGTACTCAATATCCAAAGGTCACCATTAGAGCAATTATTTTACTCTAATTCTAATCCCAGTAGAGCAGGCCCTAACAACAGAGTGAATAGAAGTGTAGAATTCAACATTCATAATTTGATGACCCCTAGGGATAAGAATACTAGACACAGTTTTTTGTATCATTTCTGCTCACCTTTATCAGTAATATTTCCAAAGTTTTCTACCAGTATTATTTCAAGAACTATCATTTTGTTTTTTTACATGTTTATATAGAATGTTCCAATTTGTGTTTTGATTAATATTTTCCACTTTTTTATTAAGCTAATGTTTTGGCAATTTTATACATATACACAAAAATCTGAGTATTGACTTCTCATTCTTTCCTATCTCCCTTGCACTGATAGCAACTCCCTGCATCCCCATCTTATTCCTAGACTTAAGATTTTGGGTGTATTGTATGACACATTTAATTTAATCACAGTCATCTGAGTGACAATGTGATGGGATTTATTCACTGAAGACTATTGATGTAAAGAGTAGGTATACAAATGAAGGCATTAATTCCATCTTCTTTTAAATCTACCCATAGGAAAGAGTTCAGAAGTCAAGGGTAAGTCTTGCCAAGTCTCTCTTCCATTGACCCCTAGCTGTTGGCTGGTTTATTTTTTTCATATCAACTGTAATCAACTATAATTAGTGAGACTTCATGATTATAGTGCCATTTATGGTCCAGAAGATGTTATTTTGCAGTCTTTGTGTTCCCAATCTTATGTCTCCTTCAGTCCATTTACTTCATCTTCCTCAGTGTTCCCTGAGTCATAGAGGGTAGGGTATAAAATGTCTTATCTAGAACAGAAAACTTAGCTATCACTTATTTTATGCAGACCCAAATCTATGAATTCACTAAACTTCACTGGAAATGGTAGTCTTTCTGATTATGCCTCAAGATTATATCTAAGGCATTTCCTGCACACATATACAGTTTAATGCTTTGTAACTTTAATAAAGTAATAGAATTTCTTCCACCAAGGGCCCATGACTTCACATGCTATGGGCTTTTGAATAAGCCCATAGGAATTCATTCTTAAGAAGTTTCCCTTAAATCCAACCACTGCACAATTCTTTACCCCTATGAAGCTTGTGCCACTATCACATAAGTGAGCATATAATTCCTTGCATGTGGATATTGTATTTACAGAGTTCACAAATGGATAAGACCACTGATACCTTTTCTTACAAGGAGACTGGCTTGTGTGTTACCTTCTAGTGCTTTATGAATGTTAGAAGGTAAGTAGACTCCAAATTTGTTTCCTGTATAACTTTCAACATTATTTAACCACATTGTGTAGTATTTTAGCAATAGGATAATACTATATAATTTTGGATGACAAACCAAAGAATAGCAACATCATAAATTATTCTTCAGGTTTAAGTGACTCCACAATTAACATCTTATAGAGAGTTATCTCAATTTTTGCATTAAAGTTGTTCTAAATGAGAAATACCTTCAAGAAGCATTTTTACTAACATACAAGGCATCTCCTCTCCAGTTTATTTTAGTTTGGTTTCAAAATTGTAGTTTTTCCTTGGCTTTATATAATGCTCTTAGTTTGTGTAATCCTGATCCTTTTTCTGCATCTTCACTATTCTTTCAACTCTTGTCTTCATAAACCTTTCCATTACCAGTATACCCACCCTTTGCTTTGATATTTTGTATCAGCCCCTGTGCACAGTACCTTTCTGACAACTCCATTGAAGATTTATTTTTCCTTGAAAATGTTAACTGTATATATAATTTTGAGGAGGAGCCTCTCAAGTCCTGTAACTTTCAGAGCTTTCACACCCATTTAAAATATGTTTTGAATCAACATTAATTAAAGAATGAGTCTGTTGGGACGAAATAGCTACAAAAATTGTGGTGATAGGCAGTTTAGTTATAATACGTGTCAACATGGAAGATATTTATCTTCTAAAACCACACAGAAAATGGAAGTTGATACGACTGCTTCACATAGAATGTGATAACTCCCTCATATCTGAAGCTATAGATTCACAAATCCTGAACTACTTGCAATGGACAATATTTTCGTAATGTACTACAGTGGAGATTTCTTCTTACTTGGAAACTATCACCATCTTTACTGATGCAGTGTTGATATAACAAAAGTAATGTAAGTTTCAAAATTATGAGAAACAATACTAGGTAGGGTGGATTCTAATTTGAGTCATAAAGATACACTCTCGTATGAGGTCAGTTGTTACACAATTAATGATAAAATTTAGTTCTATCTATTGCAAAGCCAGTCTTCTTGTTGGATGAAAGCCATATATCCAAAGCCATGGAATTAGAATGAATACAGCTTATGATATGATCCTAATCACGATTAAAGTTTTCCCTTAAAATGTAATGATACACATTTCTTACTTTTGAGACATTCCACTAATATTTTTTAATTTAGAAAAAAACACCTATGTAATAAACTTAAAAAACCTGCTTCAATAAATTACAGAAGCAAAATAGAGTTAAGATGCTGAAAAAACAATCATGAAACATCATGCAACTATATACAAAGCAAATGAGATAAAATTCCAGTTGAAATATTGTCATTAAATTATCACTAGTAGATAAAATTTGATGTGAAGCTCCAATTCATGGGAATCAATGGTGTTTTATTTAATTCTAGAAATTCTAGCCCCTTGAGGAGACAACATGCAAGAAGGCACCCCACTGATAAAATGACTCCAAATTCACTTGATTTCCCTAGTCTTAAAACTACATAAAGAGATTCAGCACATAAACAACATTGTCCACCATAGAAGCTGTACATTTTTATTGGAAGAGTTAGAAGTTGCAGTTTATACAAACAATAATTCCTGTCTAATATAATAAAGACACCAAGGATAGCTGTGATTTTTACCTTGAAAATTCTTTGCAACTTCTCCTCACTGATGGTATTCTAAAAACAAAGAACACAATTTGGGTATATGAGAAAAATAATGACATTGTGTGAAATACTAATAACTAAACAAAAAACTGATTATATAAGCACACTTTTCATAAGAATATCAGAGCAGTCAAATTTGAAAATTTTAGTATCTCAACAGAAGAATTTAATTATTTTTAGATTAGTACAGGGAAGATAAAGTAATATCAGAGTGTTTAGTAGAGCATACATAATTCTATTGAATAGGGAGAGTAAATCATCAGGACACAGAAACAAGGGTTCATGGTGACTGTGTCCCTCAGAAGGTAACAAATGGTCACATACCATTCATAGGCTATCACTAGAAAAAGATACTTTCCTAAACCACTAAAATCTAATAACACAACCCATCTTAGTAAGGCATCATGTGTATGTTAAACTCTGTTTATGTCTTTTGTGATTGTAGACGAACCTGTAGAAATATAAGTGAAGGACAAATTAGAAAGAATTATGAAGTAAGGATTTTTGAATGAGCCAACAATCAAATGATCAGTAGATTCCTCATAATAATGACCAAGTGTAATCAGTGATTCTCAATCACTGCAATACTGTAACCCTTCAAAATTGCTTCTCATGTTGTGATGACCCAAACCATGAAATCATATCATTTCTACATAATCATTATAAAATTGCTGGTGCTATGAAATCATAATTTAAATATCTAATATGCATAATATTTGCTTTTTGACTGCTAAAGAGGTAATGAACCACATGTTGGGAAATCCTTAAGCATAAAGACAAGAACAGACCAAAGAGAATGTGTTTCAATTTTGAATTATCTAGCATAACAAGAAAAAAGTAATTTTGAAATGTGTGTATTGTTCACAGACTACTTTATTCTGATAAGCATTTAATGAGAAGAAAATAGGTCAATGGTTTCTGTGACCAAATCATCTTCAGCTTCTAACTTCTAACACGTAGAAATGAAAGTGCTCATAGCTCTTTGGTTTTACATTTGATAAATTCTGAGAATGATGACCAACACTCCATGCATTAACATCCCCAGTCCTCAAGAACTTCTATAAAGTTTGCAGGCTTGTGAAAAGTACGTCTTTATTTACATTCTTCACTATTCATGTCTGATACCTCTAATTTCTTTCCCCTGTATAGAAAATCTAGATATATTTTGTACACTATTGCAAGAGCTATAAAATAAAGAACAAATAAATATGTTTTCTCTTAATTAGATCATGACTCCATCAAAGGAGATAATAATTATTATAGAAAATATGTGTTTAATCAATGTTTTTTACTTAGAATACACAGAAAGAAGAAATCAAATTAAATTGTCATATGCTCCCTAGCCAATAGATCTGGGAGGTAGTGTATGAATGTCGTCAAAGTACACAGAATTTTGCAAGGATAATTAAGATCTCTGACGCTCTGTCTGTTACAATTACTCTATAGGCCAAACTTTGCTAATATGGTCAAACTACATTAAGTTATGTTTCTTAATTTCATCATGAAATCCTCAACATTTCTCTTGATAACCCTGTTGGTATCTTCCAAAGTATAGCTTTTGTAGAAGTATAAACTTTCCTTTGATTTCTAATTAATGTTCATTTTTATGCATATATGTGCTATGTGTCTGTGTGATATGCCTTTGTTTTGGTGTACCTTGAAAGCATATGATTATGTAGATGTTAGAAGAGGCAGTTAGATGTATTCCTCTGTTGATCTCTGCCTCTTTGTCATAGGGTAGGTAGTGAGGAGGAAACAGTAGGTTTTTAATTTATTATGGATCTAATAAATTAGTCCTTTGAATCAGTGATTGTAAAAGTTTCATGTTTCATTTTTAACTCAATTTATCATAGGAAAATAAGGACTTGTACATGGCTATTATGTTCTGCAAGATATATAGATGGTTTTGGAATATTTGTGCCATAAAGAAATTATGACAAGCTGGGCATTGGTTGTGCACATTTTTAATCCCAGCACTCAGGAGATAGAGGCAGGCAGATTTCTGTGAGTCTGAGGCCAACCTCCTCTACAAGAGCTAGATCCAGAACAGGCTCTAAAGCTACAGAGAAATCTTCTTTTGAAAAACCTAAAAAAAAATAAAAAATAAAAAAAAAATAGTTTCAAGAAGTAGAAAGAGTTTACAAAATTTGAATATTGCATGGCATATCCATGTGTAGAAGAATCATGATGAGCAAATTGCATTAATGTGCTGCTTTCATTCTGTTATTTAAGTAAATTTAATATTTTTCAATTTTATTTTATTTTTTTATTAAAAATTTTATTAAAAATTTCCAACTTCTCCCCTACTCTCATTTCCCTCCCCTTTCCTAAACCTCCCTCCCCCTCTCTCTCCAGTCCAAAGAGCAGTCAGGGTTCCCTGTCCTGTGGGAAGTCCAAGGTCCTCCCCGCTCCATCCAGGTTTACGAAGGTGAGCATTCAAACAGACTAGGCTCCCACAAAGCCAGTACATGCTGTAGGATCAAAACCCAGTGCCATTGTCCTTGGCTTCTCAGTCAGCCCTCATTGACCACCATGTTCAGAGAGTCCGGTTTGATCACATGCTCCATCAGTCCCAGTCCAGCTGGCCTTGGTGAGCTCCCATTAGATCAGCCCCACTGTCTCAGTGGGTGGGCGCACCCCTTGTGGCCTTGACTTCCCTGTTTATGTTCTTCTTCCTTCTGCTCCTCATTTGGACCTTGGGAGCTCAGTCCAGTGCTCCAATGTGGTTCTCTGTCTCTATCTTCATCCGTCACCAGGTGAAGGTTCTATGGTGATATGCAAGATATCAGTTTGGCTATAGGATAGGCTCACTTCAGGCTCCCTCTCCTCAGCTGTGCAAGGAACTAGCTGGGGACATCTCCTTGGACACATGGGAACCCCTCTAGAGTCAAGTCTCTTGCCAACCCTAAAATGGCTCCCTTAATTAAGATATTTACTTCCCTGCTCCCATATCCACCCTTCCTCCATCCCAACCATCTCATTCCCCCAAGCTCTCCCATTCCTCCCCTTCGCACTTGTCTCTCCCCATCTCCCCTTACTCCCCGCCCCCCCCCGAACTCCCAATATTTGCCTGGCAATCATGTCTACTTCCATTATCCAGGAGGATAACTATATGTTTTTCTTTGGGTTCAGCTTCTTATTTAGCATCTCTAAGATCACGAATTATAGGCTCAATGTCCTTTATTTATGGCTAGAATCCAGTTATGAGTGAGTACATACCATATTCATCTTTTTGGGTCTGGGTTACCTCACTCAGGATAGTGTTTTCTATTTCTATCCATTTTCATGCAAAATTCAAGATGTCATTGTTTTTTACTGCTGAGTAGTACTCTAATATGTATATATTCCACACTTTCTTCATCCATTCTTCCATTGAAGGACATCTAGGTTGTTTCCAAGTTCTAGCTATTACAAATAATGCTGCTATGAACATAGTTGAACAAATGTTTTTGTAGTATGATAGGGCATCTTTTGGGTATATTCCCAAGAGTGGTATTGCTGGATCCTGGGGTAGGTTGATCCCGAATTTCCTGAGAAACCGCCACACTGATTTCCAAAGTGGTTGCACTAGTTTGCATTCCCACCAGCAATGGATGAGTGTTCCCCTTACTCCACATCCTCTCCAGCAAAAGCTATCATTGGTGTTTTTGATTTTAGCCATTTTGACATGTGTAAGATGGTATCTCAAAGTTGTTTTGATTTGCATTTCCCTGATCACTAAGGAGGTTGACCATGCCCTTAAGTGTCTTTTGGCTATTTGAACTTCTTCTGTTGAAAATTCTCTCTTCAATTCAGTTCCCAACTTTTTTAATTGGGTTAATTAGGATTTTAAATTCTAGTTTCTTGAGTTCTTTGTCTATTTTGGAGATCAGACCTTTGTCTGTTGCGTGGTTGGTGAAGATCTTCTCCCAGTCAGTAGGTTGCCTTTTTGTCTTAGTGACAGTGTCCTTTGCTTTACAGAGCTTTTCAGTTTTAGGAAGTCCCATTTATTCAATGCTGCTCCTATTGTCTATTTTACTGGGGTTATACGTAGGAAGTGGTCTCCTGTGCTCATATGTTGTAGACGACTTCCTACTTTCTCTTCTATCAGGTTCAGTGTGTTCAGATTAATATTGAGGTCTTTAATCCATTTGGACTTGAGTTTTGTGTATGGTGATAGATATGGATCTATTTTCATTCTACAGGTTGACATCCAGTTATGCCAGCACCATTTGTTGAAGATGCTTTCTTTCTTCCATTGTATAATTTTAGCTTCTTTGTCAAAAATCAGGTGTTCATAGGTTTGTGGGTTAATATTCGGGTCTTCTATTCGATTCCATTGGTTGACTTCTCTGTTTTTATGCCAGTACCAAGCTGTTTTCTTTTTTTTTTTTTTTTATTTTTGTTCTTTTTTAATTAAAATTTCCACCTGCTCCCCATTTCCCATTTCCCTCCCCTCCTCCCAAATATTGCCCTCCCCCCACTTCCCTCCCCCTATCCCCACTCCTCTTCTCCTCCCCCCACTCCATTCCCCCTCCCTCTCGATACTGAAGAGCAGTCCAAATTCCCTGCCCTGCGGGAAGACCAAGGTCCTTCTATCTACGTCCAGAAAGGTGAGCGTCCAAACAGGCTAAGCTTCCACAAAGCCAGTTCATGTATTAGGATCGAAACCTAGTGCCATTGTCCTTGGCTTCTCATCAGTCTTCATTGACCGCCATGCTCAGAGAGTCCGGAATCAACCCATGCTTATTCAGTCCCAGACCAGCTGGCCTTGGTGGGCTCCCAATAAATCAGTTCCACTGTCACAGTGGGTGGGTGCATCCCTCGTGGTCCTGATTTTTTGCTCATGTTCTCCCTCCTTCTGCTCCTCATTTGGACCTTAAGAGCTCAGACCGTTGCTCCAAATTGAGACTCTGTCTCTACCTCGATCCATCGCCAGATGAAGGTTCTAAGGTGATATGCAAGATATTCATCAGTATAGGATAGGGTCATTTCAGGTTCCCTCTCCTTAGTTGCCCAGGGTACCAGCTGGGGACATATTCCTGGACACCTGCGAACCCCTCAAGAGTCAAGTCTCTTGCCAACCCTAAGATGGCTCCCTTAGATAGGATATATACTTCGCTGCTCCCGTATCCATCCTTCCTATATCCCAACCATCCCAATCCTCCGAGCTCCTCCCATCCTCCCCTTCTCATATTTCTCATCCCATTTCCCCTTTGCCCCATGCCACCTCACCCGCAAGTTCCCAGTTTTTGCCCTGGAATCTTGTCTACTTCCCCCTCTCCATGCGGATGACTATATGATTTTCTTTGGGTTCACTTTCTTATTTAGCTTCTATAGGATCACACATTATATGCTTAATGTCTTTTATTTTATGGCTAGAAACCGATTATGAGTGAGTACATCCCATGTTCCTCTTTTTGAGTCTGGGATACCTCACTCAGGATAGTGTTTTCTATTTCCATCCATTTGCACGCAAAATTCGAGAAGTCATTGTTTTTTACTGCTGAGTAGTACTCTAATATGTATATATTCCACACTTTCTTCATCCATTCCTCCATTGAAGGGCATCTAGGTTGTTTCCAGGTTTTGGCTATTACAAACAATGCTGCTATGAACATAGTTGAACAGATACTTTTGTCATTTGATGTGGCATCTCTTGGGTATATTCCCAATAGTGGTATTACTGGATCTTGGGGTAGGTTGATCCCAAATTTCCTGAGAAATCGCCACACTGATTTCCAAAGTGGTTGCACAAGTTTGCATTCCCACCAGCAATGAATGAGTGTGCCTCTTTCTCCACAACCTCTCCAGCAAAGGCTATCATTGGTGTTCTTGATTTTAGCCATTCTGACAGGTGTAAGATGGTATCTCAAAGTTGTTTTAATTTGCATTTCCCTTATCGCTAAGGAGGTTGAGCATGACCTTAGGTGTCTTTTGGCCATTTGAATTTCTTCTGTTGAGAATTCTCTGTTCAGATCAGTGCCCCATTTTTTTATTGGGTTCATTAGCATTTTAAAGTTTAGTTTCTTGAGTTCTTTATATATTTTGGTGATCAGACCTTTGTCTGTTGCAGGGTTGGTGAAGATCTTCTCCCAGTCAGTGGGTTGCCTTTTTGTCTTAGTGACAGTGTCCTTTGCTTTACAGAAGCTACTCAGTTTCAGGAGGTCCCATTTATTCAATGTTGCCCTTAATGTCTGTGCTGCTGGGGATAAACGTAGGAAGTGATCTCCTGTACCCATATGTTGTAGAGTACTTCCAACTTTTTCTTCTATCAGGTTCAGTGTGTTCAGACTAATATTGAGGTCTTTAATCCATTTGGACTTGAGTTTTGTGCATGGTGATAGATATGGATCTATTTTCATTCTTCTACACGTTGACAACCAGTTCTGCCAGCACCATTTGTTGAAGATGCTCTCTTTTTTCCATTGAATACTTTTAGCTCCTTTATCAAAAATTAGGTGTTCATAAGTTTGTGGGTTAAAATCAGGGTCTTCTACTCGGTTCCATTGGTCGACTTCTCTGTTTTTATGCCAATACCAAACTGTTTTCAATACTGAGGCTCTGTAATAGAGTTTGAGGTCAGGGATGGTAATGCCTCCAGACGATCCTTTATTATATAAGATTGTTTTGGCTATCCTGGGTTTTTTGTTTCTCCATATAAAGTTGATTATTGTCCTCTCAAGATCTGTGAAGAATTTTGATGGGATTTTGATGGGGATTGCATTGAATCTATAAATTGCCCTTGGTAGAATTGCCATTTTTACTATGTTGATCCTCCCTATCCAAGAGCAAGGGAGATCCTTCCATTTTCTGGTATCCTCCTCAATTTCTTTCTTCATTGACTTAAAGTTCTTGTCAAATAGATCCTTTACTTCCTTGGTTAGAGTTACCCCAAGATATTTTATGCTATTTGTGGCTATCGTGAAGGGTGATGCTTCTCTGATTTCCATCTCTGCTTCCTTATCCTTTGTGTATAGGAGGGCAACTGATTTTTTGGAATTGATCTTGTATCCTGCAATGCTACTAAAGGTGTTTATCAGCTGAAGGAGTTCTTTGCTGGAGTTTTTGGGGTCGCTTATGTACACTATCATATCGTCTGCAAATAATGAAAGTTTAACTTCTTCCTTTCCGATTTGAATCCCTTTGATCCCCTTATGTTGTCTTATTGCTATTGCTAGAATTTCAAGCACTATATTAAAGAGGTATGGAGAGAGTGGACAACCTTGTCGTGTTCCTGATTTTAGTGGTATAGCTTTGAGTTTCTCTCCATTTAATTTGATGTTAGCTGACGGCTTGCTATAAATAGCTTTTATTATAGTTAGGAACGACCCTTGTATTCCTAATCTCTCTAAGACCTTTATCATAAAGGGATGTTGAATTTTGTCAAATGCTTTTTCAGCATCTAATGAAATGATCATATGGTTTTTTTCTTTCAGTTTATTTATATGATGGATTACATTGATAGATTTTCGTATGTTGAACCAGCCCTGCATCTCTGGGATGAAGCCTACTTGATCATAATGGATAATTTTTCTGATGTGTTCTTGGATTCGGTTTGCCAGTATTTTATTGAGTATTTTTGCGTCGATGTTCATGAGTGAGATTGGCCTGTAGTTCTCTTTCTTGGTTGTGTCTTTGTGTGGTTTTGGTATCAGAGTAACTTCAGCTTCATAAAAGGAATTTGGCAATGACTTCTCTGTTTCAATATTGTGAAATACATTAAGGAGTATAGGTATTAGGTCTTCTTGGAAGTTCTGGTAGAATTCTGCATTGAAGCCATCTGGACCTGGGCTTTTTTTGGTGGGGAGGTTTTTTATAACAACTTCTAATTCTTCGCGACTAACAGGTCTATTTAGATTGTTCACCTGGTCCTGGTTTAACTTTGGTATATGGTACTTATCTAAAAAAGTGTCCATTTCTATAACATTTTCCAATTTTGTGGCATACAGATTTTTGTAGTAAGATCTAATGATTCTCTGAATTTCCTGTGAGTCTGTGGTTATGTCTCCCTTTTCGTTTCTGATTTTGTTAATTTGCGTATTCTCTCTCCGCCGTTTGATTAGTTTGGATAGGGGTTTATCAATCTTATTGATTTTCTCCATGAACCAGCTTTTTGTTTCATTGATTCTTTGGATTGTTTTCTGTGTTTCTATTTTGTTGATTTCAGCCCTCAATTTGATTATTTCCAGTCTTCTACTTCTCCTAGGTGAGTCTGCTTCTTTTTTTTCTAAAGCTTTCAGGTGGGCTATTAAGTCTCCAATGTGTGCTTTCTCCGTTTTCTTTAAGTGGGCACTTAATGCTATGAATTTTCCTCTTAGCACTGCTTTCATAGTGTCCCATAGGTTTGAGTATGTTGAGTCTTCGTTTTCATTGAATTCAAGAAAGACTTTAATTTCTTTCTTTATTTCTTCCTTGATCCAGGTGAGGTTCAGTAGTTGACTGTCCAGTTTCCATGAGTTCATAGGCTTTCTGGGGATAGCATTGTTGTTGAATTCTAACTTTAATCCATGGTGATCTGATAAGACACAGGTGGTTACCGATATTTTTTTGTAACTGTGTAAGTTTGCTTTGTTACCGAGTATGTGGTCTATTTTCGAGAAGGTTCCATGAGCTGCAGAGAAGAAGGTATATTCTTTCCTATTTGGGTGGAATGTTCTATAGATGTCTGTTAAGTCCATTTGATTCATTACCTCCCTTAATCCTCTTATTTCTCTGTTAGGTTTCTGTTTGATTGACCTGTCCATTGGTGAGAGAGGAGTGTTGAAATCTCCTACTATTAGTGTGTGTGGTTTGATGACTGCCTTGAGTTTTAGTAACGTTTCTTTTACATAAGTGGGTGCTTTTATATTAGGGGCATATATATTCAGGATTGAGATTTCATCCTGGTGAATTGTTCCTGTTATGAGTAAAAAATGTCCATCTCCATCTCTTTTGATTGATTTTAGTTTGAAGTCAACTTTCTTAGAAATTAGTATGGCCACACCTGCTTGTTTCTTAGGTCCGTTTGCTTGATAAACCTTTTCCCAGCCCTTTACTCTGAGTAGATGTCTGTCTTTGTGGTTGAGGTGTGTTTCTTGTAAGCAGCAGAATGTTGGATCCTGTTTTCGTATCCAATCTCTTAGCCTGTGCCTCTTTATAGGTGAGTTGAGTCCATTGATATTAAGTGATATTAATGACCAGTGGTTGTTAACTCCGGTCATTTTTCCTTTCTTTCTTTCTTTCCTTTGGTAGTAGAGTTTGTGTGTTTCCCTTCTTCAAGTTGTGCTGGTGAAGGGTCTTTAGATGTCTGAGTTATTGTGGGCATTGTTGGACTCCTTGGTTTGTGATTTTCCTTCAATTACTTTCTGAAGGGCTGGATTTGTGGCTACGTATTGTTTAAATATGTTTTTATCCTGGAAAACTTTGTTTTCTCCATTTATAGTGAACGAAAGCTTGGCTGGGTATAGTAGTCTGGGCTTGCATCCATGGTCTCGTAATTTCTGCAGTATATCTATCCAGGACCTTCTGGCTTTCATGGTTTCCATAGAGAAATCAGGTGTAAGTCTGATAGGTTTACCTTTATAGGTAACTTGACCTTTTTCCTTTGCAGCTCTTAATATTCTTTCTTTATTCTGTATGTTTTGTGTTTTGATTATTATATGACGAGGAGATGTTTTTTTTTTGATCCAGTCGATTTGGTGTTCTGTATGCTTCTTGGACCTTCAAAGGAATATCTTTCTTAAGGTTGGGAAAGTTTTCTTCTATAATTTTATTAAATATATTTTCTGGACCATTGAGCTGTACTTCTTCTCCTTCTTCTATCCCTATTATTCTTAGGTTTGGTCTTTTTATTGTGTCCCAGATTTCCTGAATGTTTTGTGATGAGAATTTGTTGGTTATGCTGTTTTCTTTGATGAGAGTGTTTATTTTCTCTATGGTATCTTCAGTGTCTGAGATTCTTTCTTCTATCTCTTGTAATCTGTTGGTGGTACTTGTCTCTGTAGTTCCTGTTCGTTTATTCAAATTTTCCATCTCCATCCTTCCCTCGGTTTGTGTTTTCTTTATTACTTCCACTTCGTTCTTCAAGTCTTGAACCGTTTCCCTTACCTGTTTGATTACTTTTTCTTGTTTCTCTTGGTTTTCTTGGGTATCTTTGAGATATTTATTCATTTCCTCTACCTTTTTGTTTGTAATCTCTAATTGGTTGTGGCAGTTTTTCACTTCCTGTTTAAGGTCCTCTATTGTTTTCATAAAATTCACTTTTGAGTCGAATTCTTCTAATTCTTCTGTATTAGGGTTTAGACTTCTCATTTCGGGATTCCTGGATCCTGGTGATGTCACGTTGCCTTTCAAGTTGTTGGGGGAATTCTTGCATTGGCGCCTGCCCATCTTTTCCTTCAAATGGAGCCAGGAGAGGCCTGATGTCTTGGACCAGTCTTTGCTGTGACTAACTCTCTAGGTGTATCTCCTCAGTGTAGGGGCAGGAACCGTTCCCTTCCAGGTGAACTCCTCAACACCAAAACATGGATGCGTGGTATTCCAATGACCCGCGTAAAGAAGGCCGAATGCAAGGGGTCGGGCGGGGTCCAGTAGAACACAGGCGACACTGCAGTACAAGCTGGAGGTGCCTGCGCTCCCTTTCGGGGGTTGCTGAGGCCTGCCCGCTGCTCTGGTTGGGTAGCCTTAGTGTAGGGGCGTTTGTGCTCTCTACCGGGACCGACCGCCCCAGGATAGTACACACTCACCCGTCCCGATGAAACTTCTTGGCACCTACACCGGAGCTCCTGGATGCCCCAATGAGCCAGGGACTAATGGAAGTAGGGCGCAGGCAGAGCAGGTCCAGCAGATCACAGCAGAGACTGCAGCCCCAGCAGCAGGGGCCCGCTTTCCCTGGCGGGGACCTTGAGGCCTGCCCTCTAGTCAGGGACTCACTGCTCTGGGTTGGTAGCCTTAGTGAAATGGCAGGAAACTGTTCCACAGCTAAGGACCTTGCATACAAGGCAGGTTTGGGGGTGGGGGTGGGGGCGGGTGTGTAGGAGAGCAAGCCCTGCAGCAGGAGCTGGGGGAGGGGTGTTTGTGCTCTCTACCGGGACAGTCCGCCCCAGGATAGCACACACTCACCCGTCCCGATGAAACTTCTCGGCACCTACACAGGAACTCCTGGATGCCCCAATGAGCCAGGGACTAAGGGAAGTAGGGCGCAGGCAGAGCAGGTCCAGCAGATCACAGCAGAGACTGCAGCCCCAGCAGCAGGGGCCCGCTTTCCCTGGCGGGGACCTTGAGGCCTGCCCTCTGGTCAGGGACTCACTGCTCTGGGTTGGTAGCCTTAGTGAAATGGCAGGAAACTGTCCCAAGCTGTTTTCAATACTGTAGCTCTGTAATAGAGTTTGAAGTCAGGGATGGTAATGCCTCCAGAAGTTCCTTTATTGTATAAGATTGTTTTGGCTATCCTGGGTTTTTTGTTTTTCCATAAAAAGTTATTGTTCTCTCAAGGTCTGTGAAGAATTTTGTTGGGATTTTAATGGGGATTTCCTTGAATTTATAGATTGCCTTTTGTAGAATTGCCATTTTTACTATGTTGATCCTACCCATCCAAGAGCATGGGAGATTCTTCCATTTTCTGGTGTCCTCTTTAATTTCTTTCTTCAATGCCTTAAAGTTCTTGTCAAATAGATCTTTCACTTCCTTGGTTAGAATTACCCCAAGATACTTTATGCTATTTGTGGCTATCATAAAAGGTGAAGTTTCTCTGAATTCCCTCTCTGCTTCTCTATCCTTTGTGTATAGGAGGGCTACTGATTTTTTTGAGTTGATCTTGCAACCTGCCACATCACTGAAGTTATTTATCAGTTGTAGGAGTTCTTTGGTAGTGTTTTGGGGGTCACTAATGTACACTATCATATCATCTGTAAATGATGAAAGTTAGACTTCTTCCTTTCTGATTTGAATCCCCTTGATCTCCTTATGTTGTCTTATTGCTATTGCTAGAACTTCAAGAACTATGTTGAGGAGATATGGTGAGAGTGAACAACCTTGTCTTTTCCTGATTTTAGTGGAATGGCTTTGAGTTTCTCTCCATTTAATTTGATATTAGCTGTTGACTTGCTATATATCGCTTTTATTATATTTAGGTATGATTCTTGTATCCTTAACCTCTCCAAAACCTTTATCATAAAGAGGTCTTGAATTTTGTCAAATGCTTTTTCAGCATCTAATAAAATTATCATATGTTTTTTCCTTTCAGTTTATTTATGTGATGGAATACATTGATAGATTTTCATATGTTGAACCAGCCCTGTATCACTGGGATGAAGCCTACTTGATCATAATGGATAATTTTTTAATGTGTTCTTAGATTCTGTTTGCCAGAATTTTATTGAGAATTTTTGCATTGATGTTCATGAGTGAGATTGGTCTGTAATTCTTTTTTTGGTTGGGTCTTTGTGTGGTTTTGGAATCAGGGTAACTGTAGCTTCATAAAAAGAGTTTGGCAATGACTCTTATGATTGTATTATGTCTGTTGTTATGTCCTCCTTTTCATTTCTGATTTTGTTAATTTGAATGTTCTCTCTCTGTCTTTTGATTAGTTTGGATAAAGGTTTGTCAATCTTGTTGACTTTCTCAAAGAACCAGCTCTTTGTTTCATTGATTCTTTGGATTGTTTTCTGTGGTAACTTTGGTTTTTGTATATAAATAATTAATCCACTAAATAATTGTATTTGTGGATATATTACTGTATAATTTTATCCTTCTGCAGGCAACTTTTATTTGGCAATCATGTATCACCTCAAGCTTAGCACAGCCTAAATCAATGAATATGTGCCTGTGTCACAAAAAGTATCAAAAATGCCTCTAAGGAAGAACATAGAGCAGACAATTGTTAGCATGGTGGATGGATTTGTCACAAATGAGTGACTGATGGTAGGTGAAGCATGCAACAAAGCTGCAAAACAACTGCTCAGATTATAGTCTTGCTTGATAGGCACAGAATTACAGGAGAGGAAGGGTTGTCTAGAGATAACATGGAAATAGTTCTGGGGCACTATTCTTAAAACGATATGAACTAATATCTAATCGTTGCTGATAGGGAATAGGTCACAGACATAAGTACAATACTTCTGATTTTCAACTTGGCAAACCTACAGAATTACTAAAATTAGTTACAGGATTATGGGTATGGGGTTACTTACAGGAGAAAGATTGACTCAATTATAGATGTATCATGAATAGCACATACCAACTGGAGTGATGCCTCATAACATCTTATACTTCTTGTATATCTTGGAGTTCCATACATTGTAGTGTCTCTTTCAGGAAGCCTGGATGATCTGGGCCTTTTCTAGGCAGCTTGAGTTTTCTGATCCTCTTTCAGGAAGCTAGTCTTAGCTGATTCTTCTCAGGAGCCTTTACTACTAATATATTCCTAGGAAGGATGGGGCCTATTCATCTTTTCAGTTGTGAGGACACCTGGATACTTCCATGTTGTTTGTTTTCTGAGTATTAAAGAAAGCTTTCCTTTTGAATTTTTTGATGTCTTCATGACAGAATGTTTGACTTCCCATTGGACAATCCAAAGTCATAATGAATCTCCCCTCAAGATGGAATGTTTTAACCATGAGAAAAGTATTAGATAGCAGATATTACTACTGCAAAATTTGTCATAAACTGAATGAGTTAAGACTGTAGATGCAGCACAAAAAGAAATCACTCAAGATGACTTTTTAATTAGTGGGAAAGCATGTCCATATGCTTTCAACATAGAGTTTAATCATGCTGTCAATTTTATTCATCTGCGAACATTATTAAATTATGTGTACTAAACTGTCAGTTTGATGTAAATACATACATTCTGAAAACTTTCATTTGAACAAAACTGCATTGTCATTATAGAAATTTACAGGTTTTAAAATATTTTTTTTTAAATTTTTATTTCTTTAAGTTTTTTGAGACACAGTTTCTCTTTAGCTTTAGGGCCTCTCCTGGAATTGGCTCTCATAGACCAAACTCACAACTCACAGAGATCCACCTCCCTCTGCCTCCTGAGTCCTAGGATTAAAGGCGAACACCAGTACTACCCAGCTGGTTTTAAAATATTTTTACAGCAAGAGAATATAGCAGGATGTAAAATCCAAATATCTTACAGAGAACTAATTTTTAAAATTTATACTTGTGAATTCCTGTGAATTTCCCTAGTACCATGGTTCTCACTAGTCTTTTAATTACTCACTCAATCAAAATGTCTTTTTTCTATTTAATGTCCTTCTCCCTTCTTGAGCCTCCCATTCTCTCATGTTCTCCTTCTACCTTCCCTCTCCCATCCCACTTCCCTTCAGCCTCCCTTATCTCCCCTTCTAATTGTCTCAGAAGGTCTTGTCTGTTCACTCTTCCCAGGTGGATCCTGTATGTCCCTCTTAGGGTTCTTCTCTTTACCAACTTCTCTGGGATCATAGACTACAGGCTGGTTATCATTTGCTTTATGTCTAATATCTACTTTCGAGTGAGTATATACCATGTTTGTCTATCTGCGCCTGGGTTACACTCAGAATGGTTTGTTCTAGTTCCATCCATTGGCCTGCAAATTCAAAGATGTCAAAGACAACCCTGGCTAAGACTATAAGCAACAGTGGAGAGGATGCCTCAACTGACCTTCCCCTGTAATCAGTTTGATAACTACATTGTTATCATAGAACCTTCCACCAGCAATTGATGAAAGCAGATCCACAGATCCACAATAAAACACTGAACACAGGGCTGAACTCCTGGAGACCAACCCAAGAGAGTGAGAAGCAATAATATGAACAAAGGGGTCATGAAATAGATGGTGATACCCACAGAAACCCCTGACCTGAGCTGGTGAGATCTCACTGACACTGGACTGATAGAGGGGGATCCTGCTTAGGACCAAACTGGGCCCACTGAATGTGGGGGACAGTTGAGAGTTTTAGGCAGTCTCTGAGTCCAGTGACAGCAGGACCAGGATTTGTCACTAATACTGGCATCTAGTAAAACATACGCTCTGGAGGGATACCTTGGTCAGTCTAGATATAGGGATAAAGTCCTTGGTCTTGCATCAAAGTGAAGTGTCAGATTTTGTTGACTCTCCATGGGAAGTTTTACCCTCTCTGAGGAATGGATGGGGGTTAGGGTGGAGGAAGTTTATAGATGGAGGAGGGGAGGGAGTGGGAATGGGATATCTATATAAATTAAGATAAGATTTTTTAAAATTCTTTTTAAATTAATTAATTAATTTAAAATTTCCACCTCCTCCCATCCTCCCATTTCTTTCCCACTCCCCCCACTCCCCCCCCACTCTCCAGTCCTAAGAGAAGTCAGGGTGCCCTGCCTTGTGGGAAGTTTAATAAAAAGAAATAAAAAGACTTAGACTTTATAGCTATTAGTTTTATGAGAAATTTAAAAAAAATTTATAAAGATTATCTTTCAGTTACTGTTACATTATTTCCCAAATATCGGAAAGGTAAATTTAAAAGACTAAAGTTTTGGTAAACTGAAGAAAAGAAATAAACATTCGTAGTATGTTTTGATGAGAATTGAGAAACATGATACATGACAATTCTGGTGTCCAGGTTGTGTACATGTATGAGTAGGACCAAAAGAAACTTCCCATAAAATAAATTGGGGACAAGCGTGTCTGAATGCTTTATAAATGTCAGAAATATTAGTGAATGCCAAGATCTTAGAAGAAACTGTAATTTCCAAGTGAAAAACTCTTGTAATGTAAGACTATTGGGATATATGCTTGTAGATAGGGCAATTAATTTTTCAATTGAGAAAAATTAAGCTCTAGTTGAAAGTAATTTTATGCCTAATATACAACTTATTATCACTTAAAGTGTAAAGAAGTGAAAGAAACACTTCCAAAATTTTTTTTACAGTGGTCAAAACCTTCACCCACGTTTCAAACACTATGTCTTTAAGTATGTCACTACCCATAACATAAATTTTAAAAAGTAAATTTAAGCCAGGTAGTTGGTGGCACACACCATTAATCCAAGCACTCAGGAGGTAGAGGCAGGTGGATCTGTGAGTTTGAGGCCAGCCAGTATACCAGAGCTAGTTCCAGGACAGAATCCAAAGCTACAGAGACAGCCTGTCTCGAAAAACAAACAAACGAGTAAAACCCAGTAAATTTAGTTGCTAATCTACCTAAATTGTGAATTGGGGTAATATTAGATGTATAAAAAATAATCATAGCCAGAACCTGGAAACAACTTAAATGCCCCTCGCACAAAGAATGGATAAGGAAAATGTAGTACATTTACACAATGGAGTACTACACAGCAGAAAAAAATAAAGACATCTTGAAATTTGCAGGAAAATGGATGGAGCTAGAAAACATTATTTTGAGTGAGGCAACCCAGACACAGAAAGACAATTATCACATGTACTCACTCATAAGTGGTTTTTAAACATAAAGCAAAGAAAGCCAGTCTACAAAATCACAACCCTCAAACACTTAGACAACAATGAGGACACTAAGGGAGACTTACATAGACCTAATCTACATGGGAAGTAGAAAAAGACAAGATCTCCTGAGTAAATTGGGAGCATGTGGGGAGGGTTGAAGGGGGAAGGGAAGAGGCAGGGAGGGAAGCAGAGAGAAAAATGTAGAGCTCAATAAAAATAAAAAAAGAAAAAATAATCAAAACTGGGAATTTGTTAACTATGTTTTGTGTGAGTCAAAAAAATAAACTGCTGGGAAGGATTGTACAGGCATACATTAAGGATAGATATCAACTCTAGAAATGTCTATGATGTTACTTCTGAAGAGATATAAGCAAAAATAAGAAAAACTGATCATATTTATCCAAAAAGATCAATTAAATTTTTTTATCCTCTCTATAACTGCAAATAATGTTAATTGTATTTATACCCACACATATAATCTGAGAAAAATTCTTTGCTACAAGCAAATATTAATGTTTTGAGTGACATTGACAATAACATTGTGGAAGATAATTCCCAAGTGATTAGGATAAGTACTTGTCAATTGATGTCTAGAACTCAAATAATACCAGGGATTTTTTTTTTTTGCATGTGTGCTTGTGTGTGTCTGCCTTTATATAAAAATTG
This sequence comes from Chionomys nivalis, assembly GCF_950005125.1. Classification (NCBI taxonomy): domain Eukaryota; kingdom Metazoa; phylum Chordata; class Mammalia; order Rodentia; family Cricetidae; genus Chionomys; species Chionomys nivalis. The sequence continues at coordinate 19,407,417 of NC_080089.1, read as the reverse complement.
CAATAATGGACTTAGTGCAAATGCTATATGACTTTGCTGGGTAAATGGGAAAATGCTTCTATTCCCCCCAGTAGCTTACTAAGAACAGATATAAAAATAATTTCATAGAAGTGCAGCTTGCTGAATCAAAAGTTTATTCAAGAACACGAGTGAATTAAATATAGCTTAAAAACCACAAAGACTACTAGAGTGTTGTTAACAATCCACATCCTAGAATCTCTCTGTACATCTTCTCAAATACTTCAATAGATAATTCTTTCCTCAGGTACTTTGCTGCAACTATAACACTTGGGAAGAGTGTTTTGAATGTTGTTACTTTTAGAGCTTTCTCAAACTCTTAACTGTTTTTAGTTTGCTGAGTATTAGGGACATTATGTTTTTGATGAAAGAGCTAAAGAATAAGAGGGTGCTCAGGGTGCTGCCTCTGACATCCTATAAATATGGGATATATTCAAATTCTAAAACTATTAAGGGTTTGAACAAAACATAAAGTGTTAATTTGCTATTTCATATATTAATGATAATTATTATATCTGAAATTATGGATTAAAAATTTCAGAGGCACTTGTAATAAATATTTTTCCTCATTACTTTAGAATGGGGGCTTTTTCTTTGAGAACCAATGGCATAGTTATAATGGAAATAGCAAAACTGCATAATATCTTTAAGATACCAGTATAAAGTAATTATTTGGATTTTGGGTTTTAAAAGTAACTAAACCAAGTAGGCAGGTAGCTAGCATGCCTCATAAAGGCATACATTGTAAGGATCTAGTAATTACTTAGTGGATTGTAATATCTAGTTAATCTGAACCAAAGTAGGTCTTATGGGTTGCAATTAATCTGGCCTGAACCATGAAATCACACTGACTCTAGATTTCATATGTGCCATTACAGATTTTTAAACCTTTTCTCTCACATCCAAATGCTACATATTTTCCCTTTAAGACAAGTCTATACATCTTCATTTAATTGGAAACATTGGAACACTTTCCGCTTCAGTGTATTAGCACACAAAATTATAGAAATTAAATGAGTCTAGTGATGAACTTCCTCAAGGCTCCCTTGATTTCTTTGCTTCTCAAACTGTAGATGAAAGGATTCAGCATTTGAGGGACCACACTGTACATCATGGATGCTATTACATTGCTGCTGGAAGAGTTAGAAACTGAAGAACTCATGTACACACCTAAACCAGTCCCATAGAATAAAGATACCACTGAAAGATGAGACCCACAGGTGGAAAAAGCTTTATGCCTTCCACCAACTGATGGGATCTTCAGAATCGAGGACACAATTTGAAAATAAGAGAAAATAATTCCAGAGATAGGGATAACTGAAAATACAATAGTTGCAGTATAAATTATGATTATATTGACAAATGTATCAGAGCAGGCAAGCTTGGTGACCTGACCAAGTTCACAGAAGAAGTTGGGGATATCTTGTTTTGTGCAAAATGACAGTGGCAAAATCAGAAGGGTGTGGAGCAGTGCATTTATAGTGCTGATGAGTAGGGAAAGTAAGACTAGCAAGATGCATAAGAAAGGGTTCATAATAATTGTATATCTCAGAGGTTGACAAATGGCCACATAACGGTCATAAGCCATTACAGTGAGGAGACAACTTTCTAAAACACAAAATATCAATATAAAGCACACCTGGGACAGGCAACCTATGTAAGTGATGCTCTGGTCATGTGCTTGGATGTTCAACAGCAACTTTGGGACTGTCGTTGTGCTCGCACAGATATCAGTGAAAGATAGATTACATAGGAAGAAGTACATGGGAGTGTGGAGGTGGGAGTCTATGCTCACAGCCAGGATAATGAGTAGGTTTCCCATGATGGTGATGAGGTACATGAGCAGGAACACGTTGAAGATGAGGGGCTGCAGTTCAGGGATGTATGTTAGCCCCATGAGAAAGAATTCTGAAATACATGTTTGATTTGCAGGTTCCATATATGCTGAATATTGACAAAAATGTGCAATGAAAATATGAGATTAATTTTTGAGGTGAATATCAATATAACATTAGTATGAGACAGATATAAACAATTTTAATATTTCACTCATTATTAATGAGCTCCAAGTTCATGAAAAGTAATGTATCTTCAAATAATTTCTCCCACTGAAGCCTTGAGAGATGACTCCTGGGCTAAAAGTACTTCCTTCCCTTATGTAGGACTTGAGTTAGTTTCCCAGTACCATTTTATGTTCACAATTCCCTGTGTCTCCAGCTCTGAAAACTGATGATCTCTTTTGCCTTCACAAGTGGCTCATGCACATTGATACAAGCACATGAAAATTAAAAAATACACTTATTCAAGTTTCTCCCTCTAAAGTTTTAGAGCTAGTATATAGAAAACAAAACCTTTTTGAGCTATAAGATGAACTATAAAGGTACTTATGGTTTTTCTCTAAAATTTTCCCCAATTTTCTCATTTATTTAACTACTGATACCCACTCTGCCTATTGTGCAACAAGATACTTGCAAATAATATGACAAATGACAAGATTACATTGAATATTAAAGCATGAATTCTTTCTTTCAAAACCACCCAAGCCTTCAAGCAAAATGACAGGTGATAGTGAATGTATCAAACTCAAAATTAAAAGCAATGGCCAGACATCTTGACTGCAGAACCATCTCTGTGCCTATTGAGTTACAGTTGAATTGCCTCACTTTTCAGATGCACTTATGAGGTGATGGCATCACCAATGAGCAGAGGAAAAGCCCAATCTCTGGTCCTCTGTGTTCTAAGTTGAGTCTTTGAACAGTCCCCACTTATATTTTCAGACAGTAAATAACTAGCCCCCCTAAATTGTTCAGAGATATCACAATATTTTCTCATTTTAATAGTAATCTTCAAACTTAGTATTAAGCTTTCCTTCATTTTTGGGCATTCCAAATTCTTCTCATTAATATAACTAAATAGAAAGGATTGTTTCAGGTGTGTTTGAGCGAAGAGTAGTAGATACTGCCTATAATCTCCAAGCTCATATGTGTCATCATTGAAATCTAAGGTTTAATTATTTAGCAATTAATTTTAAGGGACGTTTAGGGACCTCAGTGGTTAAAGATGTTCATTTCTCTTAATGCATCTGCATCCATTAATGAAAAGCTGTGTATATCACTAGCTATAATAGGGTTACAATGGAAAAAATACCGAAATAATCTAAAAAATGTTATACCAAGTTCTTGTTAAATATTTGTAATTTCTTGATAAAGGTGTACAGATAATACAGATGTAGACAATTTGATATAAGAAGAGAAGAACTCGTGTATAATTGAATGTTTTCCTTCTCTCAATGAATAGGAAAGTAGGTATGGTAACAATAATCATTTGGTATAATAATCACTTCATGCATTTTGAATTTATAAGACATAAATGTTATATATTATGTTAATGATGTACATCATGAATTGATTTAAGAACTTATATTAGTGCCATAAATTTTCATCGACTAAAACTCGAATCGAGAAACCTGTGTCATTACTCTTGAGATAACTATTCACTTCATAACATTCCTTCTTCAACCAATCATACTGTATGTCTTAAATTTATGTAACAGTTATATATACATTTATACTGGGAATTTTGGACATGACTTAATGGAAATCTTCAATGATGAAAAATAAAAAAGACCAAATGCTCTCAACATCCTGCTGGGCATATAAGATCATTAACTGATATTGCATATATCAGTGTGCGTGTACATATGTGTCTATATGATTATTTACCATATGCTATGAGCAAGAGCACATAACAGGTTACTTTGCCCCCAAAGAAGTGACAAATTAATGCAGATGAGACTATACAAAGAGAGGATTTCTAACATGATGAAAGCTAATTTTTTTCCCCTTAGGAATGCATGTTTTATTTATTTTTTTTTATTTTTTAATTTTTATTTATTTATTTATTACAGATTTCTGCCTTCTCCCCGCCACCACCTCCCATTTCCCTCCCCCTCACCCCATCAAGTCCCCCTCCCTCATTATCCCTAAGAGTAATCCGGGTTCCCTGCCCTGTGGGAAGTCCAAGGACCACCCAGCTCCATCCAGGTCTAGTAAGGTGAGCATCCAAACTGCCTAGGCTCCCACAAAGCCAGTAGGATCAAAAACCCATTGCCATTGTTCTTGAGTTCTCAGTAGACCTCATTGTCTATTATGTTCAGCAAGTCCGGTTTTATCCCATGCTTTTTCAGACCCAGGCTTGCATCATTTCAACAGTACTAATCTTGGTTATGTAGAGAAGTCATGAAAGAAGCATGAGCAATAGATACAATAATTATTTATCCTAGATATGATACCTTATATAGTGATAATCTGATTTAAATAATACTTAATTAGTTTTGTACTATAAGTAAATTTTATGTGTTAACCTAAGAAGCATATCTCGTGAAAAGGCCTACATTGTGAAAAATTTTAGGCATTTTTTGAATATGCAAACATTAATGTATTTTACTGTGTTATTCTGATGTAATAGGAAACAAATAAATGATGCAGGGTTGGCTACATGAGAATAAACAATGAAACATACTTTTCCCAGTTACTATTTCATTTACTATTCAAATGCAACAAATAATAATTAAAGTTCCACCACTCACATAACACAGAAATTCCTGCTTTTCTAGGGAAAATAACCACACTGCCATAATGGGTACCTTCTATCATAGTATTCTATTTAATAGTATTATTTTAAATAGTTTATATGAATTATCTTGAAATTAAAACATGTGTGCTTATAGAAGTAGAACATATGTATTTCATTTATATTGACTTTTTCATTGATGTTTTTAAAATTAGTAACAATATGTGCACTCCCCCTTTATAAGTTTTGATCAATACCTTATTCCAATATGTAATCACAATACACAGATTGCTTTCCTTAAGTGACATATTATGTCCTTTCTTTCTTTTATTTATAAATGTGTGTTTAATGTAGATAAAGGTATAAAATATCTTGTTGAATTCAAGATAAATTTAATTTGCAATGTTAAGATGAATGAAGGAAAATAGTAAAGGAGTAAATTTTTATGCTTATTATTTAATTATTTTAGAAAGATAAGAAATATAACACAATATCTTCACTGTTTTACTGTGTGTTTCTACACACAGGTTAGTATCATGTGTTCCTGTTACCAGGATTAAGTACTGGCCTGGCTTTCCTCCCTGGTCTATCTGATCTCCATCTAATGAATTTGAGCAAGACACACAGAATGTAGTGAAGAAGACAGAGTATTGTGGCAGAATATGAGACATTCTCAAGGGATAGTGGAAAATGCTTACAGAAATCATGTCAATGAAAATTTTAGATAGTCCTTTTATTATTTCTTAGTGTTGATGAAACAAATCTCTGCAAGGTATTGCTATACCCAGATAATTGACAGATGCTTTTGGATTAATCTTGAAAGAAGGCACAATGCTGATCTTTGTTGGTGACCAGAAGGTGACCTCATAGATAGAAACATGATGTTTCTGTTTAAAATGTTACGTCTTTCCCAAGGGGGAGAAATTTGGCCCAGAATCCATATTTTTTAAATCAATAAACAAAATACATTTTCTGTTATTTGAATGTTCTTATTAAATGGTGTAGATTCAATGTTCATGACCTTTAAGCCTGTTAGTATCAGAACATATTACCAAAATGCTGTTGTTAATCACTCTCTCTGGGATCTTTCTGTTTACAATAGTTAATACTGACTTGGAAGATTTAAGATGCTGCTTTGTATATATCTGTCTTCCTCTCTAGTTAACAAACCTGCTAATTGACAGAACTACCTCTCTGTCTTATGATGCATATAAGAATAAGATATGAAAATTAAATATGGACTCTCAGTCAAGGGTTGAACATACCCCAAATTCATATATATTGCCTAATTTCTAATATTAAATTTTGAATATGGTTTCTTGAAAAAAGAAATCAGAATTAGCCAAGTTATGGTATCCTCATCCAATATGACTTGTGTTCTTGCTGAAAGAAAAGATGGGGGATATATAAACACATGCGTGTATTTACACATACATACACACAGATGGAATAATAGTTACGTTAAAGAACAAGGAAGGATAGGCATCTCCAAGTTTCAGGGGGAAAAGGAATCTAAGACATTTTAATTTATGAGTAACTCAAAATCCAAAATGAAACAACTTTATTATTTTAAGCCATGAATTTTTTGCTACTTTTTGAGAGAAATCTAATAAACTAACTTTCTCCAACTCCCTGTAATCTATCACCACAACTTAAGAAAATATCTAAATTTTATGAGACTCTCATTAGAGTTGTCTGCTCATAACTGAATAGAGAATGTTCTTGTAGATAGTATTATATAAGTAGCATGAGAGATATGTGAATGTTGATATAAACAAATGCAGAAATGTTAAAGGAGAAATCCAACAATGACAATAGAACTAAAACTCTTATTTCTCATAATAATTTTGCATACCTTCATCTCTTTTCAGGATTGAATTCTGAACATATGCCCTCATGTTCAAAGTACTTAGTACGGTATTATGAAGTATCTACTTCCTTACTGACATTGATACTCAGATATTCACCTGGATATTGCACTAAGTCAGTATCTCAGTACTCAGTGGGCTCCTGGAAAAGTTTGATCTTCTTCAGTTGACAGTTCTGGTACTTCTTTATAACATGCAAAGTACATAAAGGAGGTGATCACAGGCTGGCTCTGACAGTGTAGTGTAGGTTTGTCAGGTACTCAATGTCCAAAGGTCACGATTAGAGCCTCTATTTTACTATCATTCTAATCCCAGTAGAGCAGGCCTTAATGATCCTTAATGATAGTGTGTATAAAGTGTGGAATTCAACATGCATGATTTGATGACCCCTGAGATTAAGAATTATAACCCAGCCTTCTGTACTGTTTCTGCTCAATTTTATTATTAACATTTCCAAAGCTTTGTACCATTAGTGTTGCAAGAACTATCATTTTGTTTTTTTTAATATTTTATGTAGTAAGTTCAAATCAATTTTTTGATTGATACAGTTCTTTTTTATTAAGCTAATGCCTTCTATATTATCTATCTATCTATCTATCTATCTATCTATCTATCTATCTATCTATCTATCTATCTATCATCTATCTATCTATACACAATACATTCTGGCTACTATCCTATCATTCTTTCTTATCTTCCTTATATTGTTTTGAAGTCCCTGCTCCCTCAATCACTTTGATGGACTCATTGTTTTTTGCTTTTGTTATATGACACATTTAATTTAATTACAGACATCAGAGTAGCATTCAGATGGGATTTATCATTTGAAGACTGCTGCGATAAGCAGTGGACATACAATTGAAGGTATTAATTCCATCTTTTCTTGAATCTATCCATAAGAAAATGTCTGCTAGTCATGGAAAAGGTTTTCCAAGTCCTTCCTCAATTCACTGCTGGCTGTTGAAATGTCTGTTCTTCAGTTCCACTGTAATAAAGTGTAATTAGTGAGAGTTCATGATTAAAATAACATTTATCAACCAGAATATGATATTTTGCAGTTCCTATATTACCTATCTTCTTTCTCCCATCTTCTTCAATGTTTTCTAAACCTTAGAAGGTAAGGTATAAATATCTTATCTAGGTCAGAAAACTTGGCTATTACTTATTTCATTTGGACACAAGTCTCTGAGTTCACTAGAAACAGAAGCTTCTTTCATCGAGGCTGAAAGTTATATGTGTGGTAAACACACACACAGATATACACACAGACTTACACACATACATACATACATACACACAAACACATACATAAAAACAAACATACAAATAATATGCCATTTAATGCTTTGTTACTTTCATTAAGTAGTAAAATTAACTCCTCCAATTATTTTCAAGTCACCAAATATTTGCTAAATTTTCAGAGAAACTCAGAGAACTAATTTTGCCCAAATCCTCCTCTACCAGCCCAACAACTTAAGAAAATATCTTAAATATTGAGAGAGTCATTATAGTTGAAGAATAGCCAATTTCTGGTCATAACTGAATAGACACTGTTCTAGACCTTGGACCATGGCCTTACATGCTATGGGCTTTTTTGAACAGGATTGAAGTAAAAGGTATGAATACCTTCCTATACTATTTCTCTCAAATCTAATTAGGAGCAATTGCTAAATTGCTATACCCAATAACATTTGTTCCATTATCACATGAGTGAGTATATATTGCGTAATATGTAGATATTGTACTTCAAAGAGTTCACAGATGGGTAAAACCCCTGATGCCTTTTCTTCCCAGGAATTTAGCCTATTTATCATCTTCAAGCATTCTATGAATCTTAGATGACAAACAGATTTACATATTATTTTCTGTCTGATTTCTCCACATCATTTAACAACACTGTGTACTGTTTTAGCAATAGGATCATACTATATAATTCTGGTTGAAAATTCAAGAAGAATGGCAACAACATAAATTATTCTCTAGGCTTCAAGAGTCTCCATGACCAAAATCTCATATAGAGTTATGACATTTTTATCATTAGGAATTTTTTTAAATAAGAGATAACTCTGAGAAGGATTTTTCCTAACCATACAAGGCATGTTTCCAGTTTGTTTAAGTTTGGTTTCAAAATTTTAGGTTTAGCTATGATTTTATACAATGCCCTTGTTTGTTTAACCTTGCTTCTCTTTTCTCATCTTCCCTCTTCTTTCAACTCTTTTCCATGTAAAAATTTCCACCACCAGTATTCCCAGCCTTTGCTATTGTATTTTTTTCTTCCCCTAAGTTGTAATGCTTTCCAGTTTACTCCAAGGAAAATTTCTCTATTCTGTAAATGTTAACTGTATACATAATCTTGAGGATGAGCTTCTTAAGTCCTGTAACTTTTATAGCTTTAATACCCATTTAAAATTTATCTTTGAACCAATTCTCATTAAGAATGATTCTGTTGAGAGGTAATAGCTACAAAACAGCATGGCGCCAGATAGTTTAGCTAAAGGATGTGTCAAGATGAGAGATGTTCATCTTCTGAAACCACCCAGAGACAGATTAATAATGTGGGAGTCCCCTCTGTGTGATGTGATTACCATTAATGAATAAAGAAACTGCCTTGGCCTATTGATAGGGCAGAACTTAGGTAGGCCTGGAAAACTGGACTGAATGCTGGGAAGAAGAAGGCAGAATCAGGGTATGCCATGGATCTGCGGCCAGAGGAAGTCGTACTGAAACTTTGCTGGTAGGCCATGACCTCATGGTGATATACATATGTATAAATATATACAGTTGGGTTAAATTAAGATATAGGAGTAGCCAATAAGAAAATAAGAAGCTAGAGTAAATGGACCAAGCAGTGATTTAAATAATATGGTTTATGTGTGACCGGAATGAACAAGCGGTTCCATGCAACAGATTAATACATGGAATTAATATAGCAAGTTTACATAGAATGTGACAATTTTCTCATATCAGAAGTTATAAATTCATAAATTCTGATGTACTTGTAATAGACAAAATTTTCTTTATATATTACAGTGATAATTTCTTCTTACTTGGGAACTAACTTTATTTTTAGTAATGCAGTGTTCATACTACTAAACCAAGCCAATTCTCAAAATTAGAAGGAAAAAAATATTAGGTAGAGTAAAGGCTAACTTGCCTCAAAAAGATACACTTTTGCAGCAACTCGACTGTTATATATTAACTATAAATGTTTAATTTAGTTGTATTATAATTTAGTCTGCTTATGGGAGGCAAGCCATATAGTCAACACCATGTAATTAGACTGAATATAGCTTATGATATGATACTAATTAAGTAGGAAAATTTCCCTTGAAATCTAAATGTAACACATTCCTCTCTTCTGAGACAGACTGCCAAATATTTTTGATTTAGAGAAAAACACAGATAATAAACAATTATTTAAACATCATGCAGCTGTATGCAAATCAAATAAGGTAAAGCTTTCAAGTTACATTTTAAGTAATTGAGAAATTCATGGCACTCAAGGAAACAATGTGAAAGAAAGTATTTCACTGATAAGATGCTTCTAAATTTACTTGCCCTCCCTCCATGGTTGCAGCATTCCAGAACCATCTTTTTCACGTCCCTTGTCTGGGAGATATCCATTTTTAAACATTTGCATGGTGACAACCTCATTAGGGCTGCACATAATGATCCCTAATTGAAAAAGTAAGTCACGACCCCAAAGGTTGATAGGCAGTTCTGCAATTATATAAGGCTGAATTGTGCTTGATTGCCTTCTTGGTCTCTCAATTTTAGGATTTTTTTTTTTTAACACTTTTGAAGATTTTGATTCTGACCTATCTAGAGGCCATGTATCAGGCCATTATCCTTTTTGATAATTGTGACATCTGTGCCTGTGTCTACCAATCCTGAAAATTTCATTTAACCATAAGGTCATAAGGGGTTTTTGTGCAGATATTACTTCTGATCAATAGACATCTGAAGACCTGAAATCTTTATTGTTTCTAGAATTACAACTTTATTTGAAGTAGGTATTAAGGGAGGAAGTAGTAATTGAGCAAATCTTTGTCCAAAAGTAATTATAACAATATTTTTGGTGGATGACAAATAATTTCTCCCAGATAATCATTATCAATAACTCCTGGGAATACATGAAGGCCATTGATGGTAGAGCTGCTATGACCTACTATAAGGCCAAAAGTATCTTTTGGTAAAGGGCCAAAAATGCATGTGGAGAGAACTTGAACTCCCATCTCAGGCGTTAGTACTGTGTGGGTGCTGGAACTGAGCCTGTTGTGGCTCTGAAGAGATCTGAAATGGATTGTTGTTTATTGTAACAAAACTGACTGCCCCAAAGATTTGTTTGGGTTTGGGGGCCTGGGGCTGGCCCCTGTTCCAGTTTCCCTGGTTTAGAGGTTGACCCTGGGCATCTTTATGGACCTACGTTCATTAGCCCAATGATTTCCTCTTTTGCATCTAAAACAGAGACCTGGAATAGATGTTCTTGTGGCAGCATCCCTATTAATTTTGCAATCCTTGGGAAGATGTCAAAATTCTCCACAATTAAAACATTTACTTTTTTTTTTATTAATTAATTAATTTAATTATTAAAGATTTCTGCCTCTTCCCCGCCACCACCTCCCATTCCCTCCCCCTCCCCCAATCAAGTCTTCCTTCCTCCTCAGCCCAAAGAGCAAGCAGGTTTCTCTGCCCTGTGGGAGGTCCAAGGACCACCCACCTCCATCCAGGTCTATTAAGGTGAGCATCCAAACTACCTGGGCTCCCACAAAGCCATTACATGCAATAGGATCAAGAACCCATTGCCATTGTTCTTCAGTTCTCAGTAGTCCTCATTGTCCATTATGTTCAGCGAGACCGGTTTTGTCCCATGCTTTTTCAGTCCCCGGCCAGCTGGCCTTGGTGAGTTCCCGATAGCTCATCCCCATTGCCTCAGTGTGTGGGTGCACCCCTCGCCGTCCTGAGTTCCTTGCTCGTGCTCACTCTCCTTCTGCTCCTCCTTTGGATCGTGAGACTTCAGTCCAGTGCTCCAATGTTGGTCTCTGTCTCTGTCTTCTTTCATCGCCTGATGAAGGTTAATATTCAGGGGGATGCTTAGAAATTAGACCGTAAAAGGTTAATCAATCCAATTATAAAATGGGGCACTGAGCTGAACAGAGCCTTTTCAACAGAAGTTCAAATGGCCAAAAGTCACTTAAGATCATGCTCAACTTCCTTAGCAATCAGGGAAATGCAAATCAAGACAACATTAAGATACCATCTTACACCGGTCAGAATGGCTAAAATCAAAAACACCAATGATAGCCTCTGCTGGAGAGGTTGTGGAGAAAGGGGCACTCTCATCCATTGCTGGTGGGAATGCAAACTTGTGCAACCACTTTGGAAATCAGTGTGGCGGTTTCTCAGGAAAGTCGGGTTCAACCTACCTCTTGACCCAGCAATACCACTATTGGGAATATACCCAAGAGATGCCCAAACATACAACAAAAGTATATGCTCAACTATGTTCATAGCAGCATTGTTTGTAATTGCCAGAACCTGGAAACAACCTAGATGTCCTTCAATGGAAGAATGGATGAAGAAAGTATGGAATATATACATATTAGAGTACTACTCAGCAGTAAAAAACAATGACTTCTTGAATTTTGCATACAAATGGACGGAAATTGAAAACACTATCCTGAGTGAGTTAAGCCAGACCCAAAAAGAGGAACATGGGATGTACTCACTCATATTTGGTTTCTAGCCATAAATAAAGGACATTGAGACTATAATTCGTGACTCTAGAGAAGCTAAATAAGAAGGTGAACCCAAAAAAAACATTTACTTTTATTTTGTTGTGACAAGAATTGCCTCACACTAAATCCCTGCATTGCAGCAGCCATTGCATGACCTTGCTAATAGACAGCTTCTATGTCTGAGCAAAGGCATATATATCCTTTCAGGTCAGTTTTCTTTTTGTATGGACGGATAGCCGCCTGACATGCAGCATTAGCATTTTCAAAGGCCAATTGTTTAACAAAATCTGTACCTGCATCAGCATTGCCGGATATTCTCCCTGCTGCAGTGATTAGCCTAGGGACAAAGTCAGCAAAAGTCTCATCTGGACCTTGATTAATGTTGGCCAGGATAGAACTCATGTCTCCCTTACCTGGCAGCTTTCTCCAGGCTCATGTAACTGTGGTTTGTATCTGGGAAAAGTCCCGCAGCATAATGACTTTGAGCATCAGCAGTAGTGTAATTACCTTCCCCAGTTAACATACCCAAGGTCCACCCATCTCCAGCCTGTGCATTATGTCTAGCAGTTTCTTTGCTTGCCTCAACAAACTCAGACTTTCAAAGGAAATAGTCACTCCCAGCTAGGGTTGCTCTAGATAGAGTCTCCCAGTCTCCAGGCATAAGCCAGTTTTCAGCCACGGACTCAACAATTGCTGTGGTATAAGGAGCTGTAGTTCCATATTGTGCAACATCTAATTTTAATTCCTTAATCAGTTTAAAATCAAAATTTACATGAGTCCTCCACACTGTTCCCTGAGCGTCCACAGTTTCTGTTAAGGGGAAGGCTTCTAGATCATCTGTTTCTAGTGATTTGTTTATTTTAGGAGAGAGCCTAGGTGTAGCCCCTTGCATGGGTGGCGGACTGTCCCCTGGGACTTCATTGTTGGTTTTTCCCTTTTTTAATCCCTCCAATATAAAATTAAATCCTGATGTTCCTGTTCCAATTTTATCTGTTCTTTTAAAATTTTTATTTTATCACGAAGTTCTTTTTGGGGGTCCACTACTGGTCAAACCAAGGGAGGTGCCGTTGGGACTGAGCTATATGCCAGAGGGAGACAGGCAAGCAATGGCCAGTCTGAATTATGATGTCTGGCTGCTTCCTCCTCTAAATCATCCCAGTCCTCCTCACTCAGATCACCCTGCTTGAAAAGGAATTCTTTTAAAGCTGGATATAATTTCTTAATCTTAGAGCTAACTCCTGGATATTTTTGTGCTTCTGACTTAGGTGTGGGGAGAGGATCCTTGTTTGACTCCCTAGTTTTCTGCAGGGAAGGCTTAACTTTGGGAGCCTGTAAGTTTGTACTTTTTGTTTTTTGTCAGATGTTTCAACATCACTATGAGTACATAAGGTCTTCACCTTCTTTTTCCTTATTCTTTTTGACACCTCGTGTGTTATTCTCTTGGTTAAGTTTCTTGTCTATATTGTTTAACTTATCTTTTAATGATATTTTTTTTCCTGTCTCAATAGCCTTTGCAACTACAGGATCTTGATGCCTCTGAGACAAGAGTTCATTAATTAAATTCCAAAAGGCAAAAGCAGTTACAGAAATATTTTCTGATCCAAATGCTTGATAATGTTCTTTGAGATCCTCTCCAACTCTGTTCCATTTTTTCTCATCTATAAGTCCCATCACTCAGAAAACAGAGACAAACATCTTTAATATAGTCAAAGAAGTCACATAACTGTTTAATTTTAATTTTTACCCCTCGTGCCTTTAAAGCATGCCTTAATCCACTAATAAACATTTCATGCTGGCAAATTGCATGTCGCATGATCACTGTTCTACTTACTGAGGTTCAGAAGACACAGCAGGCTCCTATGATTCTTTTCCTCTTAATTATACTTCACTTCATGCCGGTCTCTCTGAACAGCGTTCTTCACTGAATCCCTCATGCTCGAGCTCCATGTTGGATGCTACTTTGCCCCAGCCAGCAGGTAAGTCAATGGAGACCCTAGATGGAGAATGAGAATGGGATGGGACAGGAGACATAAGAGATGGAGACAAGACAGGATTCTGATCAAATCTCATTTGTTCAAGGGAAAATCAAGGTAAATATAGGGTAAGGGAAAAGAGAAAATTCTTCTTGTGTAAAGGGGTAACTAGGCAACTTACTAGGCAACTTAACCATGATCTAATAATGGTCAGGCAAAAAGTCCCTAACTGCATCATGCAGAAAAGTCAGAATGTTCAGAACACAGGAACAATGGAGCAATAACTCCTTTCAGAGTTAGTATTTGACAGATCAGAACAGCAGGAGAAGCCATGTGCAACAGGGTAGGAGAAAATGATACAGGAAGTAGTAAGTCTCCCACAGGTAGGGAGCAGTAAGTCTCCCAAACTGTTACTGGTATAGTAAACCTCATCTTAGTGTACTGTAAACCTAAGGCAATAGTGAAGCCTGTATGTCTGTTTATCCATAGCTACTCTTTCTACTTTGTCTGAGGAAGAAATGCTTTCTTCTACTCACTCATATATACATTTTCCACTCTGTACCACTTTCTTTCCTTAACATAGATTTTCAACAACACATTGTTTAGTATCACCTCTCCTATTAATTTTGAAAACTTATGAATATATCATTTCAATAAAACACTGTATATTTAGGAATTATACTGTGCCTTAACGTGGGAAAGTGTATTGTAGGGAAGATGGTGAATTGTAGGGATAGGAGATGGATAAGAAAGTGTGGGGGTTAGATTAATCTGCTATGTTATGTAAATATATGACATTCAGAAATATGCTGGGAGTCATGGTGCCAGTACTTGAGAGACATAGGAAGGTAAATCTATGTGCGTAAGGCCAGTCTGACCTATGGAGCGCTAGGTCAGCTATAGTAACCCTGTCTCAAGAAATAAAAGAAACAAACAAAAAATAATGAACTAACCAACCAACCAACCAACCAACCAACCAACCAACCAACCAAAAACACCAAAAGCAAAACGAAAGACAGATGTATAATTAGAAATCATTAAAAGAGGATATTTCAATAAGGTTTTCTTTAGAACACCAGTAGATTTGCTTATTGATCAACAGAAAAAATTCAAGTGGGATGAAATTTTGAATATCAAAATGGAAAATGCACAGAAGTATATTGAGAATTTTAGGGCACGGAGCCTATGAACACATAATAAAAGAGAAGCATTAGACATTCTCACTTGGAACCTTTAATTATTGAGAGAATACTGTGATCACTTTTCAAATAAAATTTATGATTGAGAAATTATTCACTCCGTCTGATTCAAAACCACTCTGCATGCTTGCTTTGAAAACTGTTAATACCGTGAAATCTTACAAGTTTCTGGGTGATTAAAAAAATAAAAACACCCAGAACATTGTTCAAATTAAACAGTTCCCACTCATACTTTTCTATTGGAATTTTCCTGCTGTCATACCATATGATATCTTTCTCTGCTAGGATGAAACATGTAAAGAGCTGTAAGATTTCATTAGCGGTGAGCTATATGTGCAGTGAATATCATGGGTTCATTTTTTAGCATGGGAAAACTAGTCATAAGGAAGTAGATGCAAATATCAGTGTTGTACAATAGAAGTAAAATAAGTTAGTAATAAAATGAGTTAGATTTATGAGTGAGTCCCAACACTGAAAACCTAATGAAGTTAAAATTCCAGTAATTTCTGAAATTGTAAATAGAAATCAAACCTAAAGAAGTATGTTATATTTATTATAAAATATAAGGTATAACAATTATTAGATTTCTTTTTAGTTCTCTTTTATTTAGAGAGATAGTGTTTGAATATATGGTGTCTCTATATAACAGCCTTGATGGTCTTAGAATTTACTCAGTAGACCAGGCTAGCATTGAAATCTCAGAGATTTGCCTTCCTCTATGTACAAAACCTGGATTAGCTGTTTAATTTACTGTATATTTTATTTAAAACTGACATCCTCAGTTCTGTTTAATTAATTTTAACAATAACATCTCCAACTAAAATTGTACTAGATTTACAAAGAATTGCTGTTGCCAATACTTTTGAAATTATGCGACAAAATAGAAACATTCAGGCATTTATGAGATATCTCCATCAAATCCCTTCCTTCTGAAACCTCCCCTGAGGAACAGGAGGTAGAATGAGTGTAATAGTCCACTGGAATGGAGGGTATCAAGCAAAGTAGGCCCTCTAAATAAGCATTACTAAAGATGATATAAACTCACAAAGACACAGTGAATGTGCACAGTGCCTGCAGTGGTATAAATCAAGTCCTACTCATATATATCAAGACTTTCAGTTTAGTATTTTGATGGGAGTCCTGAGTGTGCTTATATTGTGTCTCTGAATGTGCCTTCTTTTGGGCTCTTTTCCTTCCATTGGATTGTCTTGTCTAACTTTGATGTGATAGCTTTTGTTTTATCTGATAACATTCTTTTCTTGTTTTTTAAAAAGGAATGAATGATATTCATCAGTATGGCTATAGGATAGGGTCATTTCAGGTTTCCTCTCCTCAGTTGCCCAAGGAACTAGCTGGGGACATCTCCCTGGACACCTGTGAGTCCCTCTAGAGTCAAGTCTCTTGCCAACCCTAAGATGGCTCCCTTAATTAGGATATATACTTCCCTGCTCCCATATCCACCCTTCATTTATCCCAACTCTCCCATTCCCCCAAGCTCCCTCCAACCTCCCCTTCTTACTTTTCTCCCATAGAACCTTCATCTAGCGATGGATGGAGATAGAGACAGAGACCCACATTGGAGCACCAGACTGAGCTCCCAAGGTCCAAGGAGGTAGAACATGAGCAAGGAAGTCAGGACAGCGAGGGGTGCACCCACCCACTGAGATGGTGGGGCTGATCTATTGGGAGCTCACCAAAACCACCTTGACTGGGACTGAATAAGCATGGGATAAAACCGGACTCTCTGAACATGGTGGACAATGAGGGCTGATGCCAAGGACAATGGCACTGGGTTTTGATCCTACTGCATGAACTGGCTTTGTGGGAGCCTAGCTTGTTTGGATGCTCACCTTCCTGGACCTGGATGGAGTGGGGAGGATCTTGGACTTCCCACAGGGCAGGGAACCCAGACTACTCTTCAGACTGGAGAGGGAGGGGGAATGGAGTGGGGGGAGGGGGAGAGGAACGGGAGGAGGGGGAGGGAAATGGGAGACGGGAAGGAGGTGGAAATTTTTTCAATAAATAAATAAATAAATAAAAATGAATGAAAAATTAGTCACTAGAGTAACAGTCAACAAGTAAACTGTCCTATATGCCTGCTGAGAGAGGAAAAATCAATTTTCTTTACTAGATTGACACACTGTGTATATAAAACACTATAGAAAAGGCCACATGTTCAGAAGTTGATAATGTTTCTTTTACTTGAGGCATTTAAAAGGCTTCATGTTTATATGCCATATCACTTACTATTGGATGTTTTTCAAGTCCAGGTTTTAGTGTTATAATTTCAAAGAAGCTTCACCTACTTTTAATTCTACAATCATACTTTACGTTGCTCTTCAGATTTGCCGTCTTGATTCCTTACTTCTATTCTTGATGTACATTCTAATATTTAGTAGGGTAGGGATTAAAAAAATGATTCACTATTTGGGTATATATGTGACTATTGCAGAGAACAGTTTCAGCTCTCACTACACATTCAGGGATCACAGACATCAGGGGATCCACCACTGTCTTCTGACAACCAATGACTATACGGAGGCAAAGCAACCATATACATAAAATTCTATTATATAAGTAATTCAAAATCATAGACTGTGTTGATTAAATGATAGATGTTATTTTTCACAATCTTAAAAATGTAGTTCTAAGTTCAGATCAATGTACTATAAAGTAACCTACTAATGATGGACCCTTTCATGAATTGCCAAAACTCAGACTTTGTTTAGATTCCTTGGCTGATATGTAAATTTCTAATTCTCCCTATAAGAATACTAATACATAATCTCTTATAAACCTAATTACCTCGACTCATTTCTTAAATTTTAAATATTTTTAAAGAATTATATTTGTATTATGTCTATCTATATTTTCATCCTTACTATTTTCTCCTACAATTATTCCTGTTATAAATTGTCTCAAATTCGCAAAGTAATTTTAATGACTTTTGTCACATATATACATGTATGCACACACACATATGTGTGTGTGTATATGTATGTATATATAATGGTAGGTGATATAGTAATGGTAGGTGAGACACTGTATAAGTCATTTTGTTGACTGACAATATAAACAATAAAAGAAAATCAAATCAAGTATAATTAATTTTTCTGAGTGTACGTATCTGTATGTCTGTATATGCATCAATCTTTTGAATCCATTTAGAGATTGTCATTGTATATGAGTTTAGAACAGAACATACCACCAAGACAAGATCTGTACAGTGAAAATACTAGCTGACATAACAGCATGGATGAGGGAATTCTTACAACATTTAAATATTCGATGAAAAAATACAGTCAATCATTTGATATTGAGAGTTGAGAAATACCAGTCTTCTCTGAAGATGAGACAGTCCCTTGATGTGTAATCAAATCACATTTCTTATTTAACCACAAGTTTTTAAAATTGATGATAAAATATGGTAAAATAAATGTGTGAATTGAAATTTAAACAAAATCATGGGCCTTTGTCTTAGACTAAATTATTAAGACATAAGGATTAGTTCAGGCAAATACAGAAAAATTCCATTGTTCAGAAAAGCAGTACAGAAAAATACTTGAATATATGAAAAATATTGTTTAATATGAATTGGGATCACACTAGTTGGATGGATTAACTAATACTTAATAATAAGTAATGAATAAAAAATGATTTCTAGTCCACAACAAAGACAATAATAAAATTGAAAGTTTCAGTTCAAAGTGCAAAAAGAAAGATAAAAAAATGTTTGCTGAGGCAATTATGGATTTTTGTCAAGTCCTGTTTAAAGTAAATAATAATATATACATATATTTATATATTATATATATACATATATAATGCAAAGACATTGATACACACAAACACCCACAGACAAGTAAGATAAAACAGTATACTGAATTTTATTGCATTGACACACACACATACCACAAGAGAAGAAATTAACTGTTCACTGTTATTTAACAATGACTCTCAATTTCATAATAGAAATGTGTTGTCAGAAGATAAGTTGCAACAATTTTATTATTAGAATAAAGGATAATGTATGGTGGAACATTATGTATACCCAAAGAAAAGACAAGCTGGTTAATCTTACCTCTTAGGAAATATCTCTGGAAATAAAACATTGTAATAAGAGTATCTGATAAATCCAATAGTGCCACTACAAAAACATAGAAAATATTTCGTTTGATTCAGAAGTTACAGATCAAACTATTAAAACACCTGTGGTCACCATCTTAATTAGGGTTGCTTTTGTTGCAATAAGACACCACAACCAAAGAAACTTGGAGAAGAAAGAGTTTATTCATCATTACATTTCCATAGCACTGTTCATCACTGAGGGAATTCAGGATAGAAACTCAAACAGGGCAGGAGCATAAGGCAGGAATTGATGCATTTAATTAGCTAGGGACCCTCATTACTGGTTGGCTATTCATCACTTTCTCATTCTGCTTCTTCTAGAACCCAAGGTCGCCTGCCCGGAGATGACACCACACACAATGAGCTGGGTCCTCCTCTAACAATTGCTACATAAGAAATTACCTTATAGTTGGATCCTATGGAGGCATTTTCTCAACTGATTTCCCCTCTTTTCAGATAATCTAGTCTTGTATCAAGTTGACGTAAGACTAACTAGCACAGTTACAAATCAGACAAAATGCTATCTAATTTTATTTCGATGATAAATAGTAATTATAATTGATATTAACACATACCAGTAAATAAAATCATTGGTTCAAGGCCTTCTGAACTATAGATTTATTTTCAGGAAAGCTAAGGATACACAAGGACAACCTTGTTCACAAAACTAAAAATATTACAGATCATTAAATGTAAGTACATACCCTGAACCAATAAAATGCAATAGGATTCTGAGCAAGGATAATTCTATAGAGTATGGAATTGTTTTACTGTACTGAATTTGAATTTTATCATCAAAACCATATTTATACAGTAAAATTCTATGACTAAAATAATGTATTAATTTTAAAATATGAGATTTGTAAGACAACATGAGAAAAGTTTGGGAATCAACCATTAATTTCAGCAATCCAGATTTGATATTTGTGTGTATGTGTCTGAATTTCTCAAAGATTTTACACTCAAGCCTCCCTTATCAAAAAGTGTCATCATATCCAGTGACAGGCCTGCCACCCACAGCAAGGTTTTACTGTTCTTATCCCCATATTTCACATGCACAGTTCTTCATTTATTATACAGAAAAACCTCATGTTATTGTGGCTATATCTGACCATATTTTAAGGAACATCATTTAGTTCACCAAAAGGTACATTCTTCCCTAATGATAATATCTTAAAAATTATCTGATAAAATTTAATCAATAAGTATTCTTCCTGGGGCCCTCCATGTAAATCCCTCTTAGGGTCTCTCTTTTTACCTAGATTCTATGACATTGTGAATTTAACCTTGTTTTCCTTTGCTTGATATCTAATATCCACTTTTGAGTGAATACTTACCATGTTTGTCTTTCTGGATCTTGGTTACCTCACTCAGGATGTTATTTTTTTTCTAGTTCCATTCATTTGTCTGTAAATTAGAAGATTTTGTTGTTGTTTTTTTAACAAGTGAGTAATACTCCATTCTGTAAATGTAACACATTTTCTTTATTCATTCTTTAGTAGATGGACATCTAGGTTATTTCTAGGTTCTGGATATTACAAATAATGCTGCTATGAACATAGTTGAACAAATGTCCTTGTGGTATGATTGTGAATCCTTTGGTTATATTCCCAAGAGGGATGTTGCTTGGTCTTGAGGTAGATTGATTCCCAATTTTCTGATTTCAAAATTGCCTGTACAAGTATGCACTTTCACCAGCAATGAATGAGTGGTCCCCTTACTCCACATCTTCATCAGTTTAAGCTGCCATCACTGTTTTTGGTCTTAGCCATTCTGATAGGTGCAAGATAGTATCTCAGAGATGTTTTGATTTGCATGTCCCTGATAGCTAAGGATGTTGAGAAATTTCTTAAATGTCTTTCAACCATTTTAGTTTCTTCTGTTGAGAATTCTCGTTTAGATCTGTATCCCATTTTAATTGAATTATTTAATATTTTTGTATAGAGGTTTTTTTTGAGTTATTTATATATTTCCGAGGCCAGTCCTCTTCCAGATGTGGGCTTGGTAAAGATTGTTTTTAGGCTGATGTTTTGTCTTATAAACTATTTCCTTTACCTCATAGAAGCTTTGAAGTTTCAGGAGCTCCCTTATATTGATTGTTACTCCCAGAATCTGTGCCACTGGTGTTTTATTTAGGAAGTGGTGTCTGTCCTAATGCATTCAAGAATACCTCATACTTTCTCTTCTATCAGCTTCAGTGCATCTGGATCCAGGTTCAGGTCTTTGATACACTTGGGCTTTAGTTTTGTTCATGGGGATGGATATGGATCTATTTGCATTCTTCTCCATGTCAACATCCAGTTATGTTAACACTATTTGTTGAACATGCTTTCTTTTTCCTTCTTGTACCATTTTGGCTTTTTTTTTTGGCAAAAATAAGGAGTTTGTAGGTGTATGGATTAATACCAGGGACTTCAATTAAATCCCATTGATCCACATGTCTGTTTTTATGCCAATAACCAAGCTGCTTTTATTACTGTACCTCTATAGTAGATCTTGAAGTCAGGGATGGTGATGCCTCTGGAAGTTCTTTTATTGTACAGGATCATTTTTGCTATTTGGTTTTTGTTTTTTTCTGTATGAATTTGAGTATTTTTTGACATCTATGAAGAATTGTGTTGTGATTTTGATGGGGATTGCATTCAATCTGTAGATTACTTTTGGTAAGCATTTGGTAATCATTTTTACTATGTTAATTCTACCTATCTAAGAACTCGGGAAGAATTGCTGGATGGGAATCCGAGGGATAAAAAAGACCAAGTATGAGAAGGCATGGAGTGGAAGAGCAAAGAAATAGTTATCTTGATATAGAGAGCCATTATGGGGCTAGGGAGAAACCTGGTATTAGAGAAATTCTCAGGAATCCACAAAGATGACCCAAATCGAGACTCCTTAACAATAGTGGAGAGTGTGTCTGAAAGTCCCCCTCATTCAGATTAGTGACCACCCAAATTTTTTTCATCACAGATCCTACATCCAGTAACAGATAGAAGCAGATGCAGTAACCCATAACCAAACACTGGGTTTAAATCCTGGTGTTCAGTTGAAGACAGGGAAGAGGGATCATATGACCAAGGGCTGTCAAGACCATGGTGGCGGAAAACCACAGAGACAAGTGGGAACTCACAGACTATGGACTGAGAGCTGGAGAACATTGCATGGGACTGAACTAGACCCTCTGAGTGTTGGGTGAGTAGATCTCTTGGTGGGGGCCTGGCAGTGGTATCACGACTTATCCCATTCCCTATGGTGAGATAGCTTGCTCAGCCTTGATATAGTAGGAGGGGCCTTGTCCTACCTTAAGTCGATATTCCAGACTTGGTTGACTTTGCAAGGAAGGCCTTACATATTTTGAGGAGTGGATGGGGGTTGGAAAGAGGGGGTGAAGACAGGATAAGGGGAGAGGGGGAACTCAACTTTGTATATAAAATAAAAAGTAAAGTTTTCTAAGATTTTTTTTTTATTCAGTAAATAAAAATACAGGAAAAAAGTTATGAGAAGTAATCTTAGGGAAAATGGTTTTGCTATGACTAATTTGATTAGAAAAAATATTATTAATATGTTAATATATATTTAGTAATTATGATATTTGATCCTATAATTTTGATCCTGTGTCTAAAACTTCTTCCAAACTTCTACCCCAACATGTCACCCTACCAACTTAAAATTTCTCACATATTATGTTCATATGTGATAGTTGTATTTCCCTTTGTTACCTTGGTCTGGAAAAGGATCAGTCCCACGAAAGGCTACTGTTTGAACAAGCTATTGAAACTGTAGCTTCTGTTCCAATACATTCCATACATCCAAATTTCTTGATGGAAAACATATATTTGCTTGTTATAGTATATTATTGATAGAATACTATGGTCTTATAATGATTGAAGAGATACTAAAGGATGTGCTTTAAAAAATGAATCACATTAAATTTACTATTTATATATTCTATTTATATAAATTTCATAGTCTGGTATCTATTTGTTAGTAATAGGCCTAAGAAACTACAATACATAGCTATTTTTAACCTAACAGTAGAAATATGAACAGAATATATTATAAAGGAGTATAATCATATGTTAAGATAGAAGCTAGTTTTCGAAGGTGAATACTGCTTTGGCTATATATATGTCACATAATTACACAACTTATTTTCCTCAAGGCTTCTTTCATGTCTTTGTTCCTCAGACTATAGATAAATGGGTTGAGCATCTGAGGGACCACGGTGTACAGTAATGAAGCCACTGCAGTCTTCCTGGGAGAGTCAGTCACTGCAGAGCTGATATAGACACCAAACAATGTGCCATAGAACAGGGAAACAACTGACAAGTGAGACCCACATGTGGAAAAGACTTTATAACTACCTCTCCTTGAAGGTTTTCTCAAAATTGAAGAGACAATTTGAACATAAGACAAAATAATGCCCCCAAATGAAAGACCACCAAATATGCAAACTGCCAAGTATATCACTATATTGTTGATGAGTGTGTCAGAACAGGACAGCTTGATGACATGATCAAGTTCACAGAAGAAGTGGGGAATGTCCATGGCTTTGCAGAATGATAGTTTCAATACCAACAGACTGTGGATAAGGGCATCTATCATGCTAATAAACAAGGAAAACAAAGTCAGCAGACTGCAGATGCTTGGATTCATAATAACTGTGTATCTAAGTGGATGGCAGATGGCTGCATAGCGATCATAAGCCATTGCTGCGAGAAGGAAGTTTTCCATTCCACCAAGAAATATAACAAAGTACAGCTGTGTGAGGCAATCTGTGTAACTGATGGCTTTGTTCTGTCTCTGGATGTTCAACAGCATCCTGGGGACTGTACTGGTGATGAGGCATATATCAGTGAAGGACAGGTTAGAGAGGAAGAAGTACATGGGGGTATGAAGGTGGGAGTCAAAACTGACAGCCAATATAATTAGCAGGTTTCCAAGCACTGTGATTAGGTACATGGATAAGAAAAGTCCAAAGAGGATGACCTGCAGTTCTGGATCATCTGTCAATCCCAGAAGAAAGAATTCTGAAGCAGATGTTTGATTTCTGTATTCTGTGCTACTGTTAAATATAAATAAATGTGATGATATAGCAACCAAATCTATGGATCCAGAGTGTCAACAATGTTCTCATCACCCAATATTATGTTTTATATATGTGCAAATTCCAAGGAAAGAATTATAGGTAACAATCTCCAGGTATTGGGGATAAAGAATCTATACTTCAACAAACTTTTTCATATATTATGAATAGAGTTGCTGATATAGAAAACTTTATTCTAGGTTTTTTGTAATCCCAAGGTAATAATGAAGCCTACATTTCGTACTTTTCCATAAAAAGTTATGTATTCTTCTACTCCTTCACTTCTATCTTTTCCACTCTTCCCCAACTTCTTTTTATTGAAACCAAATTTCAACCAAGGGTTGTTTTATTATCAATTCTCTGATGATTTTACAAAATTATGAAAGCAAAATTTCAAAGAAATTTTGAATAATTAGGAATGATGCTGGGCCTTAATGTGGGAAAGTGTATTGTAGAGTGCTTGGCAATTGACAGGAACAGGAGTGTGATTAGAAAGTGTCTGGGTCAGAGTAAACTGTTATATTATGTAATGTGTCATTGTCAAAGAACAAGTTTAGTCAATATAAAAACAAAAACATGTTGGGCATGATGATGCATGCCTTCAATTCCAGTACTCAGGTGGCAGAGTCAGATGGATCTGTGAGTTCTAAACCAGCCTTAACTACAGAGTTCCAGGACAACTAAAACTATATACAGAGGAACCCTATCTTAAAAAAATCCTAGAGAAATCCAACTTAAACCAAACCAAACCTATCAAAGACAAAACAAACAACCAACCAACCAAACAAACAAAACCCAGAAACATATTTAGAAATCATCAAATAAAAGTCACCCTCAGTAATATTTTTCCTGCAGTCAGTAGATTTGTTTACTGAACCATAGAAGAAATTCAAATGTGAAGAAAATTTCAACATAATAAGGGAAAAATGTACAGAAGAGTATCTTGGTTTTGTTGGTACACAGCATAGATGAATGCATAATAAAAGAGAACCATTAGGCATTCTAACTTTGATCTTTTCACTATGGAGAGTATAAAGAGATAAGCCAGCCAAAGTCAGTTAAAATTTAAGATGTCTGACTCAACACCACTGTGCATGCTAGCTTTGAAAATTCTTAGTGCAGTGAAATATTAAAGGTTGCTGAATTAAATCAAGAAAAAAAATTTAAACTAGCTCAAGAATAACAGCCAAAACATTATTCAACATAAAAGTTCTCATTCACATTTTTACTGGGGTTTTTCTGCAATCATAACCGTTTGTATCTTTCTATCCTACAATGAAAGATATAAAGGTATATGAGATTTCAGTAGCTGTGCATTTTATGGGCAGTGAACAACATGGGTTTGTTTTTCAGCATGTGAACACTGGTCATAAGGAAAGAGGTTCCAATATCAGTGTTGTATGCTAGAAGTAAAATAAATCAATAATAAAATAAATTAGATTTATGAGTGAATGCTAACACTGAAAAGCTAGCTAAAGAAGCCAAAATTCTGGTATCTTCTGTAAAGGTATTAAATACCAAACCCACAGGAGTATTTTATGTTTATTTTCAAGTAGTAGGTCTGACAGCTATTGGCTTTCTTTAATTTTATTTTTAGTGGGACATATTTCAAGACAGTGTGCCTCTTTATAACAGCCTTGATTCTCCTAGAACTTGCTCTGTAAAACAGACTGGCCTTGAACTCTCAGAGATCTGCCTGTCTTTGTTTCCCAACTGAGCTACCATACCTGGATTAGCTGTCTTATTTACCATATATATTAATTAAAACTGACACTTTCAGTTCTGTTTTATTAATTTTAACCACAATTAAATCTACAAATAAATATTTATTTTAGAAATTCTCCAATTTTGTTTCTGTTTTTCATCTTCTATGGACATTCTTCATTATGTGAGAACATACAGACCAAGAAACCATATGAAAGAAAAAATATAATTGTAAAACAAAGAACAAAATTATACCATGTTCCCACTTGGGAAAACAACAACATCAGGGCAAAATGTTTAATCAGAATTTTGACATATACATATTTTTCTAAAAAAGAATGTATATGATTTTTGATCAACAGAATATTAATTCTGGAAAATTGAGATTGATGATAAATATTAATTATTTCATGTACATAGAATAATTTAATGTATTTTGGTATTTTGTCTTGAATAAGTAAGAACAGGTCCATAGATTTCTTGGTGTATACTTACATCCTAATTTCTACAGTGTTCTTATAGCTTGCAAGTTGAATTGTCAACAATTTCTTCTGAATGGTGATTTATTTTGATTTGACGACAATAGAATGCAAAGCTGAAAATCGTCTTTCTCCTTAACTTACAATGTATGCATATAAGTACAAAAAGTTTTGACTCTCAAAAAATTAAAAATAGAACTTTTTATGCTCGTGTGGTTTTGGAAAAGTACAATATTGTCTAATTTTACAACAGTACCAAAGAACATGATATAATGATAACAGTAAGGTCTCTCAGAGGGAACTTCATATTGCTCACTTTCTGCTGCATGCATTTTTCTCACAGGTTCACATACTAGAGATAAAAAAAAATACCAGAGTACTGCATTACCTTGCTATCATCATTGTGGAATGAAGAATAGTCAAATAATCTGGTATTAGGTGCTCACAGAATATCTATTGTCAAGAATGGTAGCATCTCTTTGGGAGACTCCAAATTCTTTGTCAACCCAAAATCTCTTAGAGTATTCAAAATACCTTTATGGCTTGAGCAAGCCTCATGAGTCATATTGTAAAATTGGAAGATTTACAGCTATGTCTTTAGGGACCCAATATTCAAAGCATCTCATTAGACAAACATTGGTATTGTGTTGAGAACCATAGAGATGTGTAAATCCATGAAGACAAATAATCTAGAAGGTATAGCAGCCTCAGATGATTTTTCTTTATTGATGAAGACAAGTTAGTCACCCACTTTTAGAACCCTTTTCCTCCTTACTTACAGGTCACACACATATGTGCTACGTTTGACTAACCAGAATTCCCCCTTTATCTTGGTTTTGAACAATGTTATCTTCATCACCTTTGCCTAGTTTTGGATTTAGAGATATAAAAATATTTTTACTTTGTCTTTATTTAACTTTGTATTTTAATTTTGAGAATTTCATAGATAAGTAATTTAACTAAATCATTTCTACCCCCCTCAAAATCTAATGCTTGCAACAACTGCCACTAAATATATGGCTTTCTCCATTTTTTGAGTTTGTGATACATAAAATATATTTAAATTACAAATAAGATGCATTTTAATGTATTTGGAAAACTCTGTTATGTAAATAATCATAAAAATATATCACAAAAGGAAACTGGATATTTTCTGAGCCCCATATTTAGTCTACATTTAATTCACTACCTTTATACAAGTTATGTATAGTAAATTTAGAATATAACTGATCCATATGACAAAAATCAAAATAAAAAATCAATATATAAATCTACTAGTTTATAAAATATAAAAAATATACAACATATGTATGTATAAATGTAGAGAGAGATTCAAGACAACTTAGAGATTCACAATCACTTTTTTAAAAAGTTCTTATTTGTATTTTTCTTAATTCAATAATTTATTTTACAGACTGATCACAGCCTCCAGTCCTCCCTCTCCCTCTCCCACTCCCATCTCTCTTCCTTCCTCAATAACCCACACCTCCTTATTCACTAAAAAAGGACAGGCCTCAGCAAAGCACAGCATATCAAAATGCATTATTACCAAGCACCCCCCCTCCCCCCACGCCCTTGTATTTAGTTTGGGCAAAGCAATCCAGTATGAGGAATAAGTTCCCAAGAACCATTGAACATAACAGGTTCATCCTCCCTCCCATTGTCAGAAATAGACCAAGTTGTCACATGCATACAGAGAATCTAGATGATTCCCTTGCAGGCTC
The DNA here is from genome assembly GCF_950005125.1 of Chionomys nivalis. Classification (NCBI taxonomy): domain Eukaryota; kingdom Metazoa; phylum Chordata; class Mammalia; order Rodentia; family Cricetidae; genus Chionomys; species Chionomys nivalis. The sequence goes on along the minus strand of NC_080089.1, from coordinate 19,378,931 downwards.
CCTGGGTATTGGTTTAGATTCTGAGTTCCCAAGAGTTAGCCTAGCCATTTCTGAGGATTTTCCTCAAATATCTCTAAACATCTGGTTTCTACAATCCCTACTCCATCTCCTCAGCAGGACTCCTACAACTAGGCCAAGTATTTGGCTATGAGATTCATAATGCCTCCGTCAGTCATTGTATGAAGAACTGTCTGATATCAACTGGTATAGTTCCCAGTGTGATCACAGGGCATGGCAGATTCAGGGTATACTTAATAGAGTCTTAGCCGGGGCCATCCTTGCAGACCTGAAGTTTCCTTACATCAGGCTTCTACTCAACTCCATAAATTCCCCCCTTTTAGTCATCTTTCTCAGTAACCTCCCCCTTCACCCACCACTGAAACCAACCCTTCAAGTTCCCATGCCCATATGTCCCCAGTCCAACCAGAAGTTATCTATTTCTGCTACCCTGGGAGATCCTTCTATCCCCACATTGATCCTCATTGTTACCTATCCTCTCTGGATCTGTGCATTGGAGAATGGTTATCCTCTACAGTTAATATCTACTTATGCCTGAGTATATAACATGCTTGTGTTTCTGGGTCTCAGTAATCACACTCAGGATGTTCAGTCACTTTTTTTTTTTTTTTTTTTTTTTTTGGTTTTTCGAGACAGGGTTTCTCTGTGGTTTTGGAGCCTGTCCTGGAACTAGCTCTGTAGACCAGGCTGGTCTCGAACTCACAGAGATCCGCCTGCCTCTGCCTCCCGAGTGCTGGGATTAAAGGCGTGCGCCACCACCGCACTAATAATTTTTTCTTCCTAACTGGTAATGATACCTTGAAATGACTATTGATTTTCAATAAACTATTTAGAAATTTCAAAGGTACATGTCAGAAATTATATACTGATTATAGCATCAAAGAAGAAAAGAGGATTTGCTTGTGGTTTCAGAAGTTAGTGTATGTATGTACAACTAGTTGAATTGCTTTTGACCTGTAGGAGTTAGACCAACATTGCAGGGAGAAAAATTATATATCCACTGGATTCAGTTAAACAGACATAATATCTAGATAATGAAAATACTTCTGGTTAAGAGTAGTGGGTAAGCAGTTAAAAGCGAGTGTTGATTTTACAGAGAAACTGAATTCAGTTTAAAGAACACATATCGTGTAGCTCACAATTACCTATAAGACAAATTTAGTAAATCCAAGGCCTTTCACGTCTATGATCATGTGAACTCGTGAACAGATATTTCTAGAGAGACAAAAACATATACAATAATTAAACATAATATTAATTAATCTTTTTATTTTATTTTTAAAAAAGAACTATATTTTCTCATTTTACTTACCAGTCCCAATTTCTATTCCTTCCCCTCCTCCCATTCCCTCCACCTTTCACCCTCTTCCACTCCTAAGTGCAGTAAGGCTCCCCATGGTGGGTCAACAAATTCTAGCACAATGCTTTGAGGAAAGACCAAGGCCCTACCTACTATATCTAGGCTGATCAAGGTATCCCTTCAAATAGAATGGGTTCCAAAGGTCAGTGCAAGCAGTAGGGATAAATCTTGGTTTCACTGCCAGTTGCCCCGCAGTCTGTCTCCCATACAACTGTCACCCATATATATTTAGAGGGCTTAGTTTGGTCTTATGCTCATTTCTTCCCTATCAGGCAAGAGCTGGTGGGCTCTCATTAGCTCAAGTAAGCTATTTCAGTGGGTATCTTCATCATGGTCTTGACCTCTTAGCTCATATTCTCACTACTCCCACTCTCTGACTGCAATTTGGGAGCTCAGCTCAGGGATCTGCAGTGGATCTATGCCTCTGCTTCCATCAGTTGTTGGGTGAAGGGTCTATGGTGAAATTAAAGACAGTCCTCTATCTGACTACAAGGCAAAGCTTGTTTGGGCACTCTCTCCACTATTGCTTAGAGTCTTAGCTGGGGTCACCTTTGCACATTCCTGGGAATGTCTCTAGTGCCAGGTGTTTTGTTAGCCCCATAATGACTCGCTCAGAAAGGCATCCCTTTCTTTGCTCTCTTTGTCCTTTCCCCATCTCGACTGTCCTGTTTTTTTTCAAGTTCTTCTCCTCCTTCCCCTTGGAATGACAGCTCAGTGCTTGCATCCTTATCCACAAATTGGAGACAGAGAGAGAACAGTGAGCATGTTTCAAGTCTTTTGAAATCTATAAACCTGCTGCTTCCTGAAACAAGTCCAAGATTTCTTATCCTTCCTAAACAATTCCACCAAATATATGACCCTATGGTAGCATTCTTTTTCAAACCACCACCTTCCATTCCCTGGCCTCCAAAGAATTATTGCCCTTTGGTAATATACAGGGGGTCAATCATTTTCAATCTCAATACAATTTAAAATTGCAAAGTATCCTCTGACAATCAAGAATGTCTCTCAATTTTAGCCCTCTGTAAAATCAAAAAATAAATATTTCCAGCATAAAGTGACACAGATTATATGTTAACATTCCAAATGGGGGATAGGACCATAGTTAGGAAATGCTGAAGTGATGAATGGATGAAATTTAGCAAGGCAAAGAAAAAAATTATATTGTTCCATCTCTAAAGTCAAAGTGATTAGATAGCTCTGACCACCTGGCTTTTCTGACTGTGCCAAATTTCTTTCTCTTGGATAATTCTTCTTCCTTCCTGTGTTAACCTTGGCAGACGCCTCATGGCATTGAAAACTTCAAAATCTTTGGGTCAACAATGAAATGTAGCCTTCATTTTTAGAGCTTTACACAATGTATATAATGGTCTCTTAGGATTTTTAAATGGGGACTCTTGCCACATGACTGGCCTCAGAGCTCTCTTTAACTGGAGAGGGAGATTACACAAACTGTTTCTTATTTATCTTTCATGATTCTAAAGCCAGACCCACATGATAAACACTGCCAAGTTTAAGTGACTGATTGAAATGGGGCACAAACCTATTGAATCACGTTTGCAGAAGCTTTCTTTTGCTTTTGCTCTTGCAGAACGAATAAATTGCTCAGGCCTTTTATTTTCAAGTTGATAACTTGGATGTGAGGGTTATTGCTCCATTGGGTTCTTTCCACTTATTCCATTTTTACTTGGGTTTTCCTTAATTTTATTATCTCTCTGAGCACAAGCAAAAGTTCCAACATTAAGTTACTTGGTACTCTTTTTCTTCTCTAACTATATATTTTGTATTTTTTTGTGCCCCACATGCTGTTTCATTGTAAACCTGAAAAAAAGTAATTTGTTAATAGTTACAAAGCAAAGGTAGTATTACAGTGACTTGAAATGTCCTTTTTCAAGAAAATTCATCCACTACACATTGATTTACCCTCAGGAAGAATCTCAGGATATAGGCGGAAATCAGTTACATTCCTTGCCTCAAAATTAGGAAAGGTCTGTAGTTGAATTACTAATAATGTTCTCTCTGAAACATCTTGAATTAGGCCTGATAGTCCCCCTAGCTGCCTGCACTATCTCTTCCGTGAGTTTTCCTAGGATGGCACCTTAAACACTGCATAGAGTGTTCAATCAACTTCTTACTCCAAAGTTCCAAAGTATTTCATATCCCACCAATAAAACATCATGATCAGGGATGTAATAACAATATTCATTGTTATGTGATCTCTCCTCACTCTGCCCTATTTTTGAGGGGACTAAGCAAGTACATCCTGCTAGAACAGTATACTTATGATGTCATTCAAATGCCCCCAGCAAATACTAATTTCTAAGTCTCAGGACAAAATAACCAGAAACATATTATTTTTCTGGGAACTCCTAGTTTCCATACCTATCAGGAGGAGCTTTTCCTAAAGGCAACACATATCCACCACAAATCTCCTAAAAACTAGATATGGACACAAAATCAAGGTACAAAACACTAGCCCTGTGAAGACAAGACCAGATATCAGCACCTAGACTTACATTTTCCCAAATCTCATGCCCCTAGATACCTGCATAAAAACAAGTAATGACAGTCAGGGCAATATGTCTCTGTCTTATTTAGGGTTTCCACTGTTCTGAGGAGACACTATGACCACAGCAACTCTTACAAAGGAAAACATCTAATTGCATGGCTTACAGTTTCAGATGTTTAGTTTATTATCATCATGTAAAGACATGGCAGCATGCAGATAAACTAAGTGCTGGAGAAGGAACTGAGAATGTCCAAGGATCAACATTTAAATCCAAAGATGACCGGAAGTCTACTGAAATACTGGGTGTGATTTGAGCATAAATGGTACATCAAAGGCCACCCATACAATGACACTTTTCCTTTAACAAGGCAACACCTCCAACAAAGTCACACCTCCTCTTATTGCCACTCCCTATAAACTTAAGGGGATCAATTATTTTGAAACTACCACATTTCATCCCCTTACTACCATAAGCTTATAACAATATCATAATACAAACTTCATTTAGTACACCTTTGAATTCCCCAAAGTCTATTACAATCCTAACAATGTTTTAAACTTCAAAGTTCAAAGTCTCTCCCAAGATTTATATAATCCTTTAACTATAGCTCTTTATGTTGGGAAGCTCTGTTTCAGTTCCACTCCTCTCATTCAAGACCCCGTACTCCAAAAAGCCCACTATTGGCAGCTCCGCCCCTGGAATTGCTCCTGACTGCCTACAATCTGTTTAAGACCTTGTCATCAGACCTGCCACATACTATCTCTCCTGCCTTCCAGAAAGTCACCTGGGAGTTGCTTCACTCTGTTCTATTTATTAAGTCTGTGTTATTAATTTGGTCTGATTCAGCTTATTGCATGATCAAATGAACCCAATAACTGGGAATCCAATACATATCATGTTGGTGTGGAAACGTACTTGAACAGCCACCATTATTATAATTACATAATTTGTCATCCTGATAAGTAAGGATAGAGAAGTTCATATGCCTTCACTGCCATTTTACCACATGGAAATGGGTACACCAGGAGCCATTAGATCTCCAAGTTATTTTGAATTAGGATAGATTTCTATATGATAATATCTGCCCTGTCCTAAAGGCAAGGTTGATGAAAGAAAAGGTTCAAATCAATGCTGGTTTACTGAAGTATTAGAGTTGCACCTCCATACACCAGGTTTTATAACAATGTTAAAACTTGGTTTTGCTTCTACACATGATGATTATGTTCTATGTCTAAAGATCACATTGAACATCAGAGACTAGCTATTGCTATTTTATGATTCCTAAACAGTCTGACAAAGGGTCTCTCCTTTGCTAAGGTCTATTTCAATCTAAAAAAAAAAAAGACCAACTTAAAAATTTATGCCTAATCTTCTTGCTTTTGTCAAACTGTATGTTCAGATTTAACTTATGCTGTAGGAAAATCCTTCAGCTAGTAGCCCTTAAGTTGCCCGCCCACTTGGGCATGGCCTCTTACACTATAAATGCCATTGTAAAGCATGTGCTCCCTTTCTCACTTTTGGCTGATGGATTCCCTGTCTGAGCAGAGAACAATGATCTGTGAGTCTACCCCTGAATAAATAACCCCATATTATATTCGATTCTGAACTAGTGTGGTATTTCTTCTCAGCATCCCTCTTCAAACTTGTATATGCTCCCCAAACTAAAACTAAACATTTGTCTAATTCAGATATACCTAACTGATAATTATACCTTGATCCTCAAGTGACTCAGAAATTTGAGAACATGGCATTTTAATAAAAAAGCTTATAGAGATATTCCAGTTCTGAGCTGTATCCTTTATCTCCTTCAGTGAAGGCCCCAGAAGAACTTCCAGCCAGAGGCTTGCTTTGAATGTGGCAAAGTCAGCCAAGTAGCAAACAACTGTTTCACACTATACACCATTGCCAGACTCTGCCCAGACTGGACCAACAGGACAGTGAGGAATTAATTGCCCCACTTTTCCAAGACAAGGTTGGTCACTTCCCCTAAATTCCTACCCCACAGGTAAGTCTCTCAGTTTGTCTGGGTTTGACAACAGAAGACTGGTAATGCCTCTGGAATTTCTGTCCTGCATTAGTGACAAAGAAACCTAGGACTGACTAGGTAGCTAGAAAACTGTCTTACTTCTGCTTATCCTTTTGAGATCTGATCGTGTTTGATGACTAGGGGACTTAAATAGCTTAATAGCTCTTCCCTTATCCCCATCCCTGAAGACTGTCACCAGCTTAGTAGACCATTGGTTTATTAGTTAAGTTTCCTGTTAAAAGTGCAGAGAGTTGTTCCTCGTTTACAGGCTTCATAATATAGGGTAAAGAGGTTTCAGATGTAACTTTAGATTTTTAGTGGTGTAGGAGGTCCTTCTGTCTATGTGTTGCTTTCATTGGCTAATGAATAAAGAAACTGACTTGTCCTGATAGGGTAGAATAGAATTTAGATAGGTGGGGGAAAGTAAATGGTATTCTGGGAGAAAGGAGGCAGAGTCAGAGGAATGCCATAGAGCTACCAGAGAAAGATGCTTGGAATGTTACCTGGTAAACCACTGCCACGTGGCAATACACAGATTACTAGAAATGGGTTGTATTAAGATGTAAGAGTTAGCCAATAAGATGCTAGAGATAATGGGACAAGCAGTGATTTAATTAATACAGTTTCTGTGTGATTATTTCAGGTGTAAGCTAGGCAGGTGACCGGGAAGAACAAGCAGCCCCTTGCTACAGTTTAGAGTTTTAACACTGATAGACACAGTTTTAATGAACTGTCAGAGAGCACTGTCTACAAACAGTTTTCAGGAGTCATTAAATTTTTGTTGCTTTTACTGGTTCAAGCTTTTAGAGACAGGTTAGGATTAGAGAAGTTATGGAGCATTGCAGGCATGTTCAACTCCCTCCTCCTCCTTCTCCTCCTCCTCCTCCTCCTCCTCCTCCTCCTCCTCCTCCTCCTCCTCCTCCACTCTCTCAATCTTTTTTGTTCAGTGAATTTAGATTTAAAAGGGTGTTTCATGTGGCTGAAAACAGGCCCAAGGAAAAATGCTCATGTCTTTTAACCCAAAGTCAAAGCATTTTGCTATAAACCAAGGAAAAAAATTTACTGTAGCTTTTTTACAGGTATATTCCCAGTAAGAGTGTCAAGCCTAACACACAGGGGGCCCTCCAAAGACACCAGTCTCTGAACCAGATTCAAGGACACAAACAAGACAAGAACTGGCAGGTTGACTTTACCCACATGCTCATTCATATAAAGCTCTGCTATTTCTTAATTCTTCTTGACACTTTCACAGGGTAGATAGAGACATTTACCACCTCTGGAAAAACAGCAGATATGATAGCTCTGGTATTCCTGAAGAACACATCATTTTATGATCTGATAAGCCATCTCTCAAGCTCCTGTAACTTCATTGCTGGTACCACCTCTCCAGGCTCAATCAGGTACCAGCCCAGCAACTGGGACCTGGTTTTCCAAGATGTCCAAATGAAGGGCATAAATACAAAGGGAGGTGTTTAGTCTTACCACAGTAACTTGATGTAAAATGCTGCGTTGATATCCATGGTATGCCTGTCCCTTTCTGACAGAAGAAGGGAAGTTATAACATGAATTTTGAACCCAGTGAGATATTGGGGTTCAACCTAAAGACTAGAAAGGCAAAGAAGCCAAGCCAATAGAGAGATTTCACCTCTTTGAAATCTTCAGACTGAAATGAGAGTAAGTTCTTGTTTCATCTCATCTTATATTCCTTTATAATGCTGGTATTAAAGTCATGCATCACCACTGTCTGGTCTCTATAACTAACTAGTGTGGCTGCTGAGATTAAAGGTCTGTGCAATCACTCCCTGGCCTTTATGACTGAATAGTGTGACTTGCTTCTTGACTATAATCTACAGGCAAGCTTAAATTGTAAGATCATAAACAAAATATGACTATAGAAAATGAATATACAACACACCCAAGCTTACAGGACACAATTTGAATGATGTTCTTAGAGGCAAGTTTATAGCATTGTATCTACATAAGAGTAAATCAAAGAAATGTCATACTAACAATTTAAATCACACTTGAAGATCTTCTCCCAGTCAGTAGGCTGCCTTTTTGTCTTAGTGACAGTGTCCTTTGCTTTACAGAAGCTTCTCAGTCTCAGGAGGTCCCATTTATTTAATGATGCCCTTAATGTCTGTGCTGTTGGGGTTATACATAGGAAGTGATCTCCTGTTCCCATGTGTTGTAGGGTACTTCCCATTTTCTCTTCTATCAGGTTCAATGTGTTCAGATTGATATTGAGGTCTTTGATCCATTTGGACTTGATTTTTGTGCACGGAGATAGATATGGGTCTATTTTCATTCTTCTACAGGTTGACATCCAGTTGTGCCAGCACCATTTGTTGGAGATGCTTTCTTTCTTCCATTGTATACTTTTAGCTCCTTTATCGAAAATGAGGTGTTCATAGGTTTGTGGGTTAAAATCCGAGTCTTCTATACGATTCCATTGGTCGACTTCTCTGTTTTTATGCCAGTACCACGCTGTTTTCATTACTGTAGCTCTGTAATAGAGTTTGAAGTCAGGGATGGTAATGCCTCCAGAAGTTCCTTTATTGTATAAGATTGTTTTGGCTATCCTGGGTTTTTTGTTTTTCCATATAAAGTTGATTATTGTCCTCTCAAGATCTGAGAGAATCTCTCAAGAATTTTGATGGGACCTTGATGGGGATTGCATTGAATCTATAAATTGCCTTTGGTAGAATTGCCATTTTTACTATGTTGATCCTCCCAATCCAAGAGCAGGGGAGATTCCTCCATTTTCCGGTACCCTCTTCAATTTCTTTCTTCAATGCCTTAAAGTTGTTGTCAAATAGATCTTTCACTTCCTTGGTTAGAGTTACCCCAAGATATTTTATGCTGTTTGTGGCTATCGTGAAAGGTGATGATTCTCTTATTTCCCTCTCTGCTTCCATCTTCACCAACCCCACAACAGACAAAGGTCTGATCTCCAAAATATATAAAGAACTCAAGAAACTAGACGTTAAAATGCTAAATAGCCCAATTAAAAAATGGGGCACTGATTTGAACAGAGAATTCTCAACAGAAGAAGTTCAAATGGCCAAAAGACACATAAGGTCATGCTCAACCTCCTTAGCGATCAGAAAAATGCAAATCAAAACAACTTTGAGATATCATCTTACACCTGTCAGAATTGCTAAAATCAAAAACACCAATGATAGCCTTTGCTGGAGAGGTTGTGGAGAAAGGGGTACCCTCATCCATTGCTGGTGGGAATGCAAACTTGTGCAACCACTTTGGAAATCAGTGTGGTGGTTTCTCAGGAAATTTGGGATCAACCTACCCCTGGACCCAGCAATACCACTCTTGGGAATATACCCAAGAGATGCCCTATCATATGGCAAAAGCATTTGTTCAACTATGTTCATAGCAGCATTATTTGTAATAGCCAGAACCTGGAAGCAACCTAGATGTCCTTCTATGGAAGAATGGATGAAGAAAGTGTGGAATATATATACATTAGGGTACTACTCTGCGGTAAAAAAACAATGACTTCTCGAATTTTGCATGCAAATGGATGGAAATAGAAAATACTATCCTGAGTGAAGTAACCCAGACCCAAAAGGAAGATCATGGGATGTACTCACTCATAATTGGTTTCTAGCCATGGATAGGGGCCACTGAGTCTATAATTTGTGATCCTAAAGAAGCTAAATAAGAGGAACCTTCATCTAGCGATGGATGGAGATAGAGACAGAGACTCACACTGGAGCACCGGACTGAGCTCCCAAGGTCCTAACGAGGAGCAGAAGGAGGGAGAACATGAGCAAGGAAGGCAAGACCACGAGGGGTGCACCCAGCCACTGAGACAGTGGGTCTGATCTATTGGGAGCTCACCAAGGCCAGCTGGACTGTGACTGAAAAAGCATGGGATAAAATCGGACTCTCTGAACATGGCGGACAATGAGAGCTGATGAGAGGCCAAGGACAATGGCACGGTATGATGGCATAAATGAATGCAGACAGATTATAAAAATATATACAGCTTTAATAAGGAAATAGACTTATAGGGCCACAGGTTCCTGCGGAGAACAGGAAAAGCAGAGCAAAAGGGGCTGCTGGGATCACTCCCCGCAGATTTATCAGTACACATTAGCCCGAGGCGAACACGCCCCCAATGGGTGGGGTTATATCCGTACAGCACAGGGTTTTGATCCTACTTCCTTCATGTTCTGGCTTTGTGGGAGCCTAGACAGTTTGGATGTTCACCTTCCTAGACCTGGATGGAGTGGGGAGGACCTTGGACTTTCCACAGGGCAGGGAACCCTGACTGCTCTTGGGGCTGGAGAGGGAGGAGAAGAGTAGTGGGGGGAGGGGGAGAGGGGCGGGAGGAGGGGGAGGGAAATGGGAGGCGGGGAGGAGGCGGAAAATTTTTTTTCAATAAAAAAATAAAAAAAATCACACTTGAAAACACTAGAACAAAAGAAAAAACTCATACATTAATGGAAAGATTGTAATAAATAATCAAATCATGTCTAAAATCAATAAAATAAAAACGAAAAATACAAAGAATTAACGAACAAATAACTGATTTTTTGAGGTGATCAATAAGATCAAAAATCACTAATCCAAATTAACTAACACATGGAGTAGAGTATCCATGTTAATAACATTAGAAATAAAAAGGGAGGTAAGACAATAGAGAGAAAGTAAATCCAGAGAATCCAAAGGCTGTATTTTAAAATCGGTGTTTCACCAAATTGGAAAATCTAAATGAAATGGATAATTTCCTCAATATATACCACTTTTTTAAAATTCTTTTTTAATTAAAATTTCCACCTGCTCCCCATTTCCCATTACCCTCCCCTCCTCCCAAATATTGCCCCCTCCCCCCACTCCCCTCCCCCATCCCCACTCCCCTTCTCCTCCCCCCACACAATTCCCCCTCCCTCTCGATATTGAAGAGCAGTCCAAATTCTCTGCCCTGCGGGAAGACGAAGGTCTTCTATCTAGGTCCAGGAAGGTGAGCATCCAAACAGGCTAAGCTCCCACAAAGCCAGTTCATGTATTAGGATAGAAACCTAGTGCCCTTGTCCTTGGCTTCTCATCAGCCTTCATTGTCCGCCATGCTCAGAGAGTCCAGTTTCAACCCATGCTTATTCAGTCCCAGACAAGCTGGCCTTGGTGGGCTCACAATAAATCAGTTCCACTGTCACAGTGGGTGGGTGCATCCCTCATGGTCCTGATTTCCTTGCTCATGTTCTCCCTCCTTCTGCTCCTCATTTGGACCTTAAGAGCTCAGACCGTTGCTCCAAATTGAGTCTCTGTCTCTACCTCGATCCATCGCCAGATGAAGGTTCTAAGGTGATATGTAAGATATTCATCAGTATAGAACAGGGTCATTTCAGGTTCCCTCTCCTCAGTTGCCCAAGGTACCAGCTGGGGACATCTCCCTGGACACCTGTGAACCCCTCTAGAGTCAAGTCTCTTGCCAACCCTAAGATGGCTCCCTTAGTTAGGATATATACTTCGCTGCTCCCGAATCCACCCTTCCTATATCCCAACCATCCCAATCTCCCGAGCTCCTCCCATCCTCCCCTTCTCATGTTTCTCATCCCATTTCCCCTTTGCCCCATGCCACCTCACCCGCAAGTTCCCAGTTTTTGCCCTACAATCTTGTCTACTTCCCCTTTCCAGGCGGATGACTATACGATTTTCTTTGGATTCACTTTCTTATTTAGCTTCTCTAGGATCACAAATTATATGCTCAATGTCCTTTATTTATGGCTAGAAACCGATTATGAGTGAGTACATCCCATGTTCCTCTTTTTGGGTCTGGGATACCTCACTCAGGATAGTGTTTTCTATTTCCATCCATTTGCACGCAAAATTCGAGAAGTCATTGTTTTTTACCGCTGAGTAGTACTCTAATATGTATATATTCCACACTTTCTTCATCCATTCCTCCATTGAAGGGCATCTAGGTTGTTTCCAGGTTTTGGCTATTACAAACAATGCTGCTATGAACATAGTTGAACAGATACTTTTGTCATTTGATGGGGCATCTCTTGGGTATATTCCCAATAGTGGTATTTCTGGATCTTGGGGTAGGTTGATCCCAAATTTCCTGATAAATCACCACACTGATTTCCAAAGTGGTTGCACAAGTTTGAATTCCCACCAGCAATGAATGAGTGTGCCCCTTTCTCCACAACCTCTCCAGCAAAGGCTATCCTTGGTGTTTTTGATTTTAGCCATTCTGACAGGTGTAAGATGGTATCTCAAAGTTGTTTTAATTTGCATTTCCCTTATCGCTAAGGAGGTTGAGCATTACCTTAAGTGTCTTTGGCCATTTGAATTTCTTCTGTTGAGAATTCTCTGTTCAGTTCAGTGCCCCATTTTTTTATTGGGTTAGTTAGCATTTTAAAGTCTAGTTTCTTGAGTTCTTTATATATTTTGGAGATCAGACCTTTGTCTGTTGCAGGGTTGGTGAAGATCTTCTCCCAGTCAGTGGGTTGCCTTTTTGTCTTAGTGACAGTGTCCTTTGCTTTACAGAAGCTACTCAGTTTCAGGAGGTCCCATTTATTCAATGTTGTCCTTAATATATACCACTTTCAAAGTTAGATCAAGATCACATAAGGAATTTAAACAATCATATATGTCCTAATGAAATAAAAGCAGTCACCAATACATCTCCCATCATTCAAAAGGTGAAGAGACAGATGGTTTCACACAAAGCTCTTTTCAGAATTGTATCAGACTTACAAAGAAAATGTTAATGCCAATATTCTTGAAGGGACAGCACAGAATACTGCTAAGAACACGTTGCTTGCATGACAGGATCCAACACTACAGAAAAACACTGTCTCAAAAAAAAGGAACACGTTGCTTGCACAAGTCTTTTCCCTAATAATATTGATGATTGTCTTGACAGTTTTAGTGTTATTTTGTCAACCATGCATGGAGCATGGAACAGAATTTATAATTCGCAAAAACTCCATTTTTTTTCTAATATTTTCTTTTAAAATTCTTTGGTTCTCAGCTTTCTTGTCTGGGGATACCAGATGCCACTCCGGACCTCAGGAACTGTTCTGATTCAGTTTTGAGAGAATTGGAGGTAGATGGCCCCTATATCTGGAAATATGCTATGTTAAGTTGTTAATAAAATTGTTCTTCTTCAAAAGGTATGCCTACATCAATCATTTTTTAGTTTTGTAATGGTAGAATGTACCTGCCTAAATATTTGGCCAGACTAGAAAAAGGATGTGTTGTTTTTGATATAAAAGTATTTTTATTGTAGAGGTTTGGAAGAAAAATAATACATATTTGAAATATTTGTTTTTGCTGTAGGTTGACATTGGAGGATGCATAAAACTTACGTGTTAGAATGGAAAGACATGCTTTGCTTGTTTTATGTATAAATAAAGATGACTGGAACAATTAGGGGCTGTTCACTTGTGTGAAACTTATCTGGTGGTTTAACAATTCGTTTCTTCATATCAATGTCCCTTCTTTGTCTCAGGACCTGAATCTAGGCTTCTATGGGACCAATGTTGGATCAATAACATTTTGGTGTATAGTGGGTATCTTATTTTATCTTAACACCTAAGACAGGTATTATTCTAGCTTATATTAAAATTGTTTCCTCTGCTTTGAAAATACCATCATCACAGGGAATGTATAAGGCCCTTTCTACCTATGGTTCTTATATCTTGGTGATAACCTTGTTTTATGAAATAGGTTTTATTGTGTATATCATCTATGCAGTTACTAACTCTTCTTTTGAAAAATGTGCTGTTAGAAACAATGTATATCAGAAATCCTCAAATACTCAATCTAGTTTTCTACATCTTGAATAATGAGGATATAAAGAATGCTGAAGGTCTCATTACTGATATTCTTTTCCTGTAATTATAAAGTAGGTTTGAAGCCAGACTTTATAACATGATTAAAAGTTCCTATTAACAATGTCTTCTATAAGTTCTAAGTAAGACAACGTATAAGCACATTTCAATCTGGACTTCAATCTAGAATTTGTTTTGCTCAAATCCATGATATTTCCTACATAATTTCAATACTAAAACTTCTTTGTTGCTTTAGCTACATGAATCTTATCCTTTGTTGTGGATTCATATTTAGTAGTTGTTAATCTGTGTTCAAAGATAAAACACTGTAGTACATGAACAAGACAAAGGAAGGATTCAAGATTATTGTATTCACATCATAAGCTCAACTTCTGTATGGTGCCATTGTTAATACCAAGTATATTCAATTTTATTTGTAGAAACAAATGGAAAGCTATACTTGCTTTCTTTTTTTACTTTTGAGAATTTTATACAGGCATAAAAATTAAATATTGTGCCCAACCTGCAGAGAGATCTGATCTCGGCACCAGGAGAGACAGCAGTGGGGTGAGTTTGTGACCGGCGGCGGAAGCAGCCCTGGACAGGGAACTCTGAAGTTCCTCATCCCCCACCCTATACTCCCCGGGCTCCCTGCAGGGGCTCTACCCCCCATACTGCCTCTCTCTTCTTGTCCCACCCAGCTTGCATCCAGAACCCTTCTTCCTTCTGCCCCCTTTCCTCTTTGGGCACATAACACCATCCAGCCCAGTCTGTCTGGCGCTGGGGGCAAATCCTCAGGGCAAGTAGGCAGGCGAGACTTCCTTTGTTTCACTGGCCTGCCTGCACCAACCAAGGTAGGCGCTTTGTTTATGAACTACCCAACCTGCACGGAGATCTGATCTCGGCACCAGGAGAGACAGCAGTGGGGTGAGTTTGTGACCAGCGGCGGCGGAAGCAGCCCTGGACAGGGAACTCTGAAGTTCCTCATCCCCCACCCGATACTCCCTGGGCTCTCTGCAGGGGCTCTACACCCTGCATACTGCCTCTCTCTTCTTGTCCCACCCAGCTTGCATCCAGAACCCTTCTTCCTTCTGCCCCCTTTCCTCTTTGGGCACATAACACCATCCAGCTCAGTCTGTCTGGCGCTGGGGGCAAATCCTCAGGGCAAGTAGGCAGAGGAGACTTCCTTTGTTTCACTGGCCTGCCTGCAACAAGCAAGGAGAGACATCACTGGAGCACCAGGAGAGCTATCACTGCAGAGAGCCATCACTGGGAAGGTACATCAGTAGGCAAGGAGACCTGATCCGGTAAAAGAAGATCCATAGGGGAGCATTCGGAGAAAGCGCCCAACAATCTGAAAAACTATATGAAACCACCAGAACCCAGCGACCTCACAACAGGAGGACATGAACACCTTAATCATGAAGAAGTAGATAAAATTGACTTTATGAAAGTGATTGACGCCCTTAAACAGCATGTAAAAATGCCCTTATAGAAACGGATGAGAAGTATAACAGAAAGTTTGAAGAATTGAGTAAATCAGTGAATGATACCCTAGGAAACCAAGGAAAAACAATCAAACAGATAATGGAAACAGTTTAAGACTTAAAAACTGAAATGGAGGCAAAGAAGAAAACACAAACAGAAGGCCAGCTGGACAGGGAAAATCTAGGTAAACGAATAGAGACTACAGAAGCAAGCATAACCAACAGAATACAAGAGATAGAAGAAAGAATCTCAGATTCTGAAGATACCATAGAGAAAATAAACACGCTGATCAAAGAAAACAGCAAGGCCAACAAATTCTCATCACAAAACATTCAGGAAATATGGGACACAATAAAAAGACCAAACCTAAGAATAATAGGAATAGAAGAAGGAGAAGAAGCGCAGCTCAACGGTCCAGAAAATATATTTAATAAAATTATAGAAGAAAACTTTCCCAACCTAAAGAAAGATATACCTATGAAGGTTCAAGAAGCATACAGAACACCGAATAGGCTGGATCAAAAAAAAAAATCCTCTCGCCATATAATAATCAAAACACAAAGCATACAGAATAAAGAAAGAATACTAAGAGCAGCAAAGGAAAAAGGCCAAGTTACTTATAAAGGTAAACCTATCAGACTTACACCTGACTTCTCTATGGAAACCATGAAAGCCAGAAGGTCCTGGATAGATGTACTGCAGAAACTAAGAGACCATGGATGCAAGCCCAGACTACTATTCCCAGCCAAGCTTTCGTTCACTATAAATGGAGAAAACAAAGTTTTCCAGGATAAAAACAAATTTAAACAATACGTAGCCACAAATCCAGCCTTACAGAAAGTAATAGAAGGAAAATCACTAACCAAGGAGTCCAACAATGACCACAATATCTCAGACAACTAGAGACCCTTCACCAGCGCAACACAAAGAAGGGGAACACACAAAATTTACAACTTAAAAAATGACCGGAGTTAACAACCACTGGTCATTAATATCACTTCATTTCAATGGACTCAACTCTCCTATAAAAAGGCACAGACTAAGAGATTGGATACGAAAACAGGATCCAACATTCTGCTGTTTACAAGAAACACACCTCAACCACAAAGACAGGCACCTACTCAGAGTAAAGGGTTGGGATAAGGCTTATCAAGTAAATGGTCCTAAGAAACAAGCAGGGGTGGCCATACTAATTTCTAACAAAGTTGACTTCAAACTTAAATCAATCAGGAGAGATGGAAAGGGACATTTTCTACACATAACAGGAACAATTCATCAGGATGAAGTCTCAATCTTGAATATCTATGCCCCTAATATAAAAGCACCCACGTACGTAAAAGAAACATTGTTAAAACTCAAGGCAGCCATCAAACCGCACACATTAATAGTAGGAGACTTTAATACTCCTCTCTCACCAATGGACAGGTCAATTAGACAGAAACCTAACAGAGAAATAAGAGAATTAATGGAGGTAATGAATCAAATGGACTTAACAGACATCTATAGAATATTCCACCCAAATAGGAAAGAATATACCTTCTTCTCTGCAGCTCATGGAACCTTCTCAAAAATCGACCACATACTCGGTAACAAAGCAAACATCCACAGTTACAAAAAAATATTAATAACCACCTGTATCTTATCAGATCACCATGGATTAAAGCTAGAATTCAGCAACAATGCTACCCCCAGAAAGCCTACAAACTCATGGAAACTGAATAGTCAACTACTGAACCGTATCTGGATTAAGGAAGAAATAAAGAAAGAAATTAAACTCTTCCTTGAAGACAATGAAAATAAAGAAACAACATACTCAAACCTATGGGACACTATGAAAGCAGTCCTGAGAGGAAAGTTCATAGCACTAACTGCCCACTTAAAGAAAACAGAGAAAGCACACATTGGAGACTTAACAGCCCACCTGAAAGCTCTAGAAAAAAAAGAAGCAGACTCACCTAGAAGGGGTAGAAGACTGGAAATAATCAAACTGAGGGCTGAAATCAACAAAATAGAGACACAGAAAACAATTGAAAGAATCAATGAATCAAAAAGCTGGTTCCTGGAGAAAATCAATAAGATTGATAAACCCCTATCCAAACTAATCAAACGGCAGAGAGAGAATTTGCAAATTAATAAGATCAGAAATGAAAAGGGGGACATAACCACAGACACAGAGGAAATTCAGAGAATCATTAGATCTTACTACAAAAGCCTGTATGCCACAAAACTGGAAAATGTAAAAGAAATGGACGCGTTTTTAGATAAATACCATATACCAAAGTTAAACCAGGACCAGGTGAACAACCTAAATAGATCTGTTAGTCGTGAAGAATTAGAAGCTGTTATCAAAAACCTCCCTTCCAAAAAAAGTCCAGGACCAGATGGTTTCAATGCGGAATTCTACCAGAACTTCCAAGAAGACCTAATACCTATTCTCCTTAATGTATTTCACAATATAGAAACAGAAGAGTTATTGCCAAATTCCTTTTATGAAGCTACAGTAACTCTGATACCAAAACCACACAAAGACCCAACCAAGAAAGAGAATTACAGGCCAATCTCACTCATGAACATCGACGCAAAAATCCTCAACAAAATTCTGGCAAACCGAATCCAAGAACACATTAGAAAAATTATCCATTATGATCAAGTAGGCTTCATACCAGAGATGCAGGGCTGGTTTAACATATGCAAATCTATCAATGTAATCCATCATATAAATAAACTGAAAGAAAAAAATCATATGATCGTTTCATTAGATGCTGAAAAAGCATTTGACAAAATTCAACATCCCTTTATGATAAAAGTCTTGGAGAGATTAGGGATACAAGGGTCATACCTAAATATAATTAAAGCTATATACAGCAAGCCGACAGCTAATATCAAATTAAATGGAGAGAAACTTAAAGCCATCCCACTAAAATCAGGAACATGACAAGGCTGTGCACTTTCTCCATACCTCTTCAATATAGTTCTCGAAGTTTTAGCAATAGCAATAAGACAACATAAGGTGATAAAGGGGATTCAAATTGGAAAGGAACAAGTTAAACTTGCATTATTTGCAGATGATATGATAGTGTACATGAGCGACCCCAAAAACTCCTCCAAAGAACTCGTACAGCTGATAAACGCCTTTAGTAATGTGGCAGGATACAAGATCAACTCCAAAAAATCAGTCGCCCTCTTATACACAAAGTATATGGAAGCAGAGAGGGAAATAAGAGAATCATCACCTTTCACGATAGCCACAAACAGCATAAAATATCTTGGGGTAACTCTAACCAAGGAAGTGAAAGATCTATTTGACAAAAACTTTAAGGCATTGAAGAAAGAAATTGAAGAGGATACCAGAAAATGGAAGGATCTCCCTTGCTCTTGGATTGGGAGAATCAACATAGTAAAAATGGCAATTCTACCAAGGGCAATTTATAGATTCAATGCAATCCCCATTAAAATCCCATCAAAATTCTTCACAGATCTTGAAAGGACAATAATCAACTTTATATGGAGAAACAAAAAACCCAGGATAGCCAAAACAATCTTATACAATAAAGGAACTTCTGGAGGCATTACCATCCCTGACTTCAAACTCTATTACAGAGCTACAGTAATGAAAACAGCATGGTACTGGCATAAAAACAGAGAAGTCGACCAATGGAATCGTATAGAAGACCCGGATTTTAACCCAAAAACCTATGAACAACTGATTTTCTATAAAGGAGCTAAAAGTATACAATGGAAGAAAGAAAGCATCTTCAACAAATGGTGCTGGCACAATTGGATGTCAACCTGTAGAAGAATGAAAATAGACCCATATCTATCACTATGCACAAAACTCAAGTCCAAATGGATCAAAGACCTCAATATCAATCGGAACACACTGAACCTGATAGAAGAAAAAATGGGAAGTACCCTACAACATATGGGCACAGGAGATCGCTTCCTATGTATAACCCCAGCAGCACAGACATTAAGGGCAACATTGAATAAATGGGACCTCCTGAAACTGAGTAGCTTCTGTAAAGCAAAGGACACTGTCATTAAGACAAAAAGGCAGCCTACTGACTGGGAGAAGATCTTCACCAACCCCGCAACAGACAAAGGTCTGATCTCCAAAATATATAAAGAACTCAAGAAACTAGACTTTAAAAGGATAATTAACCCAATTAAAAAATGGGGCACTGAACTGAACAGAGAATTCTCAACAGAAGAAGTTCAAATGGCCAAAAGATACTTAAGGTCATGCTCAACCTCCTTAGCAATCAGAGAAATGCAAATCAAAACAACTTTGAGATATCATCTTACACCTGTCAGAATGGCTAAAATCAAAAACACCAAGGATAGCCTTTGCTGGAGAGGTTGTGGAGAAAGGGGTACCCTCATCCATTGCTGGTGGGATTGCAAACTTGTGCAACCACTTTGGAAGTCAGTGTGGTGGTTTCTCAGAAAAATTGGGATCAACCTACCCCTGGACCCAGCAATACCACTCTTGGGAATATACCCAAGAGATGCCCTATCATATGACAAAAGCATTTGTCCAACTATGTGCATAGCAGCATTATTTGTAATAGCCAGAACCTGGAAGCAACCTAGATGCCCTTCAATGGAAGAATGGATGAAGAAAGTGTGGAATATATACACATTAGAGTACTACTCTGCGTTAAATAACAATGACTTCTCGAATTTTGCATTCAAATGGATGGAAATAGAAAATACGATCCTGAGTGAGGTAACCCAGACCCAAAAAGAAGAACATGGGATGTACTCACTCATAATTGGTTTCTAGCCATGGATAGGGGCCACTGAGTCTATAATTTGTGATCCTAAAGAAGCTAAACAAGAGGGTAAACCCAAGGAAAAACATATAGATATCCTCCCAGCTATGAGAAATAGACATGATTGATGGGCAAAAAATTGGAATCTTGGGGGTGGGGAGGGATGGGGATGAGGGGTGATGGGGAGAGAAAAGTCTGAAGGAGAAGATGAGGGGAACTGGGGGAATCGGGAAGATTGGGGATAAAGGAAGGTTGGATAGGGGAGCAGGGAAACTCATACCTTAGGTAAGGGAGCCACCTAAGGGTTGGCAAGAGACTTGAACTTGGAATGGCTACCAGATGCCCAGGGCAATGTCCCCAGTTAGTTCATTGGGGCACCTGAGGATAGGGAACCTGAAATGAACCTATCCTATAATCATACTGATGAATATCTTGCATATCGCCATAGAACCTTCATCTAGCGATGGATGGAGATAGAGCCAGGGACCCACACTGGAGCACCGGACTGAGCTCCCAAGGTTATAATGAGGAGCAGAAGGAGAGAGAACATGAACAAGGAAGTCAGGACCTTGAGGGGTGCACCCAACCACTGAGACAGTGGGGCCGATCTATTGGGAGCTCACCAAGGCCAGCTGGACTGCTACTGAAAAAACATGGGATAAAACCGGACTCTCTGAATGTGGCGGACAATGAGAGCTGACGAGAGGCCAAGGAGAATGGCACAGGAACTTTCATCTGGCGATAGATCGAGAGAGAGACAGAGACCCAATTTGGAGCAACAGTCTGAGCTCTTAAGGTCCAAATGAGGAGCAGAAGGAGGGAGAACATGAGCAAGGAAATCTGGACCACGAGGCGTGCACCCACCCACTGTGACATTGGAACTGATCTATTGGGCGCTCTCCAAGGCCAGCTGGACTGGGACTGAATAAGCACGGGTTGAAACTGGACTCTCTGAACATGGCGGACAATGAAGGCTGATGAGAAGCCAAGGACAATGGCACTAGGTTTCGATCCTAATACATGAACTGGCTTTGTGGGAGCTTAGCCTGTTTGGATGCTCACCTTCCTGGGCCTGGATGGAAGTGGGAGGACCTTGGTCTTCCTGTAGGGCAGGGAATCTGGACTGCTCTTCAGTATCGAGAGGGAGGGGGAATGGACTGGGGGGAGGAGAAGAGGAGTGGGGATGGGGGAGGGGAGTGGGGGGAGGGGGCAATATGTGGGAGGAGGGGGAGGGAAATGGGGAACGGGGAGCAGTTGGAAATTTTAATTAAAAAAGAATAATAATAAAAAAAGAAAAAAAATTAAATATTGTATGGGAAGTCTCTCCAACATCTACAGCCAGTAGAGTGATTATCCCAGGTTGCAAGTAGGCATC
Source organism: Chionomys nivalis (assembly GCF_950005125.1). Taxonomy (NCBI): domain Eukaryota; kingdom Metazoa; phylum Chordata; class Mammalia; order Rodentia; family Cricetidae; genus Chionomys; species Chionomys nivalis. Next base: position 19,357,571 of record NC_080089.1, on the reverse strand, counting down.
TAAGTTCAATACAATTCAGTAGTCAGTCTTGGTTCAAAGATTTGTTAAAATAAAACAAACTATTTTATTTTAGGCATATTTTAACACAGCACAGTTTGGTAAAAACTTTCCTATTGGTAAGTAACTCAATATCAGGTGTACAGTAAAGCATACATAATTTTTCTAGAAAAAAAGTAAACTAAATAAGGATCTGAAGTGAAACATTGAAATCTTTGTAAATTACACATGACTCCTCCATAAAGTTCTATAGATTAAATGAGATAAACAAGGTTACAATACAGATTTTGAGAAGGGTTCAGTGTGCTGGGGTAAACAGTTACTGCAAAGATTGCCAGGCTATTAAACACATCTGCCCCTTGCCTTCTGCATTATATCAGGTCATGCTTTTCTTCTCTTGAAGGAAGAACCATGTGTGTTTAGTGTTCTAAGTTCCCTTAATCAATGAGTACTCATACCTCCCCACCTCTTACAAAATATGATCATATTCATGCCTACTTCCTACTTCCTCTCTCTGCCCAAAAGTTCTAATTATACCTCCTGCATAACTATTGCCTTTCAGCTTTTTATTACATAGTCACAACAATACAGCTTCATACAATGTACAAATATCTCATGACATCCATGTATGTGTGTTGTAAGAAGGCTGCTTGTTCGTTTCCCAGCTGCCCAGACTCCCAAAATAATCTCACAGAACTGTATTAATGAAATCATTATTTGGGCAATTACTTAAACATTTCGCTAACTAGCTCTTACATCTAGAATTAACCCATCTCAATTATTTTATACTTTACCACGATGCTTATGGCTTACCAGTAAGGTTTTAGCATGTCTATCTCTGGCGGTGGCTCCATGATTTCTCCTTGATTCTCCCTCCTTTCTCCCAGCATTCAGTTTAGTTTTCCCCACCTATCTCTCTACTCTACCCTATCACAGGCCTAGTTTCTTTATTAATCAATGGTATTCATACCATACAGAGTGGAATCACATATCACCTCCCCTTTTCTCTTTAAATATAAAGGAAGGTTTTAACATTAATACAGAAAAATTACATACAACAAAACAGACATCAAGAAAGAATTACAGCTACAATATTTATATCTACTTTATATTATATCATAAGTAAGGAAAACTATATGTCAGGAGCCATTTCAGGCTTCTCCATTCTCACATCTCACAGGGCCTTGAAGGAAAAATCTTGAGACAAGAAAACTTAAAGTTAGCCAAAACATTACGTGCTGACCATGGAGACTCAAGCTCTGGAAAGCACCACAGAGTGTCTTTATGGCTTCCTGCTTATCACTAACAGCAAGTGCTCTAGCCACTGACCTTGCAACTGTCCTGCTTAGCTGCCTAGCTACCGAGCCCCTCCTTTCCTTCCCCTCTTCCCCCTTCCTCAGTTCCCTCCTGCCCTGCCGAGCTCCTCACTGAGGAGTATATAAGACATCAAACTTGCTTCAATAAACGGGATGCCTTGACAAGGAATACTGCTTGGTGTCCATTTCTCTCCCCGCCCATGTCTTTCAGATAGTGCCTCTTTAAGACCCTGGAGTAACATAGGACCTGCTGGGCGGGTCAACTATACCTATATATTCTTCAACTCCATCAAATAATCCAGAAGGATATAGTATTACCTAAGTAAATAGGAAGTGCATTGTAAGCAACTTCCAAATCTCTAGAATTGTCAGAGACATCTCACTGTCTGTACTGTTGCCCAAAGTTTTTCTGTAGCATTGGAGCATCCATCATCAGCCTACAGGCCTATAGTATCTAGTAGACTTTTATGAAGCAAGAAAATTTCAAAGACAGTTCTGCCTATATTAGCAGTTTTTCAGTTAATTTCTTCAGTGTACTGCAGAATGCCTAGCAGACTCTTTCATGAAACAGGAACCCTGATGAACTATCTCACCTTTAGGCAAGTTTAGCATTCATTTTTCTCTGGGTCCTGCATGTCCTGTTCACATAGCATACCATCAAGCAGTCTAAACAAGAGTACTTCTTGACCAAATGACTAGTAAAATCCATAAGGTACCTCTTCAATGCCCAGTTTCCTCTTGAAGTAGACTGGTGCTGCCAGAAGGAGATGTTTCTCATTATCATGAAAAAGTCCTAAGTCATTAAACATTATAAATGTCATATTCTGAAGCTCTCTGAAATATTTGAAGAATACATATCTAACTAAAATATATCTCTATATATCTAGAAAAACTAGCATGACTGCAAGCTTGGCTGTTACAGATGACATCTATTAACCTATATTTCTTAATTCTACATATTTTTTAAATGAGCTGTACACAGTTCCTTAATTGAGAGCAGAAATACACATATAACAAAATGACTTTAAATTTGTATCAATAAATCAAGACCCATACCAATGCAAATCTCTATAGCATATCCCCCTTTAAATGTAAATGTATAGCATATCCCCCTTTATAAACAATATTTGGAAATTTGGGTGTTGTTCTCTCCAAACTACTTCCTGCCATTTATTGGGTAAAATCTATTTTGGCACGTTCACAATGACTTTTCAGGGGATCTTGGTCCATCGAATCATATTAACCTGGAATGAATCTACAGGCACTCATTCTCTGTGTCTTTATGTATTATGGAATGAGACATTAACTACCAAGGGCACAATAAAACCTGCTCAATGATCCATCTATGGCACCAAGTTCCATTGTGGCTCTTTTTACTACAATTACTTAATGGTCTGGAAAATAGCTAATTGTTGAATTGAATTGAGTGTATTCAATAAAGGATTAAATAAAACTCACTGATTTCTTCAAAATAATCCTTTCCTTGATGTAAAATAGAAGGTAACTTTCCTATTTGCTTTATTTTATTAATTTGAGATTTATTATTTTTACAAATTAAAGCATTTTCAGGGCACAAATTAATGTGCCTCAAAAGTGTATTGAGCCTTTTCATGCTAATTAGCATAATCTTAGCATTAACCAATCCCAATATAACATATATGGTTGCTTCAGAACAAAAAATGTTACTTATTTTTCTACCCAATGAGAGGGAAGTAATTCTTACTGAAAACCTAGCCTACTACCCAAAGCTACTGAGGTCAGGACCTTAAAGGATAGCCTAAACCTACCACTTTACTTAAGAAAAATGTTTACTGAGTCATAAATATTTATCCTTATATTCACATAATAGTTTAAATAACCCTCAGCCCTTCTTCATAGAAACTGCTTTTGCAACCAGTATAGGCATAAAAAAAGCAAAATTCATCAAAATGCAAAGAATGTCAACCCCCACTTCATATATTTACAGATTAAATCCTACCCCTAAGGCTAGGGAATCATTGTGGAAGAGATGACACAAAAATTCTTAGAAACAGTGGAACACAGAAATTGCTATGAATTGTATGCCCTAGAAATATGAGAAATATGATGATAAACAGGATGACTTGTTTAAACATGACATTAAGATTGCTTGCTTAATAATGACCCAAAGAAGGATGATATCAACAGACATGCTAACATGGAATTGGTAAAATCTCAGAGCTTCTCAACCATAGAAAAATGATTAGAGGCAGCTTAAGTATACGGAGGGGAAGAGAAATCATTTTTTTTCCCAAAGAAGAGACCACTCCATTCATTTTCCAATGCCTTGGATTCAGTCACGAAATTATGTAATACAAGGACTATTACAGAGACTGAACAGGTTATCTATATATCTATCTATTTATTAATCATCTATCTACTGATCTACTCATATATAAATGCATATAAACTAATTTAATAATATTTTAATTTTAAAAATTAATAAAAATTATTTTAAAATTAACAGCTTTGCTTCTTGATGCATGAAAATTCAATTCTTTTGATGCTATATAGATAAATCCATAGTTCACTACATAAGGATTTAACTTAAATCAGATGAAATCATTCTCAAATGTTACTAAAATTTTGATGGAAGATAATGTCTATCCTATATCTACTTCTAAGGCATTGCACAAAATGGCTTTGATAAAATTAAAACAACAGTGTAAACGTATCATTTTTATTGATTTTTATTGAGTTCTACATTTTTCTCTGCTCCCCTCCCTGCCTCTCCCGTCCCTTCCAACCCTCCCCCAAGGTTCCCATACTCCCAATTTACTCAGGAGATTTTGTCTTTTTCTTATTCCCATGTAGATTATATCTATGCATGTCTCTCTTAGTGTACTCATTGTTGTCTAAGTTCTCTGGGATTATGATTTGTGGGCTGGTTTTCTTTGTTTTATGTTTAAAAACCACTTATGAGTGAGTACATTAAGATCTCAAGAGATACATTTTCTTTAGAAAAGCATATATTAAATCACTGAGTAGACATATAGGGATGCCTGGTTTCAAAGTAAGGTAAAATGTACATTATTATTATGTGTGACATTTGTTATATAACTTTTATATGATAGATATCAAGCATCTTGATGTAGAGTGTTTGGTAAGTTTTTTCTTACTCTAAAATATTTGATATAATGATGACATATTATAAAAGAGATGTTATCCTACTAATTACTTTCCTGAAGGCTTTTTTCATGTCTTTGTTCCTCAAGCTATAGATAAAGGGATTTAGCATCTGAGTGACCACAGTGTACATAACTGAAGCCACCACAGTCTTCCTTGGAGAGTCAGTAAATGCAGAGCTAATGTGTACTCCAAAGCCTGTGCCATAGAACAAGGACACAACTGACAAATGAGATCCACATGTTGAAAAGGCTTTATACTTTCCTCCCAAGGACGACATTTTTAAAACAGAGGATACAATGTGAATATAAGACAAAAGGATCCCCAAAACAGGAATACCAAAAAACACAACAGACACCGTGTATACAAGCAGATAATTGATGAAATTATCAGAACAGGCAAGTTTGATGATCTGAGCCAGCTCACAGAAGAAATGGGGAATTTCTGTTTCTGTGCAGAAAGACAACATCAACATCATCAGAGTGTGGAATAAAGCATGTGTAACACTAAAGAACAGAGAACAGAGAAGCGACATCACACAGAAATGTGAATTCATGATAACTGTGTACTTCAGAGGGTGACAGATAGCAACATAGCGGTCATAGGCCATCACTGCAAGAAGACAGTTTTCTATGCCAGCAAAATTCAAGATGAGACAGACCTGAGAGAGGCATCCTGTGTATGTGATGGTCTTATCCTGAGATTGGATATTGACCAACATATTTGGGATTGTGGTTGTGATTAAACAGATGTCATTAAAAGACAAGTTGGAAAGAAAGAAATACATGGGAGTATGTAGTTGAGAGTCAGATTTAACAGCCAGGATGATGAGCAGATTTCCTAAGGTGGTAATTAGATATATGAACAGGAAGAGGCTGAAGATGAAAGGCTGCAGAGCTGGGTCGTCACTAAGTCCCAGAAGAATGAATTCTGAGATAGCTGTTTGGTTGACAGATCCCATGTTTTTGAGTAATCTAGAAGAAAAGGAAGTTGTAAAGGTACCATCAACTTCATAAGCTTGTTCTTTGAATTCTAGACTGCAAATCTGTTAATAATTAAATTTCTTCCATTAATCCATGTATTCTCTGATACTTGCTTACAAAATCCCTAGCAACTAATCCTTGAATGAAATCCTCCCTCACTGTAGGAACAATAATTAAAACAAAATTTGCAATATTAAGTAGCAAACATCATGTTTGCTAATAGAAACATGGGCTTGTTAAACAGGAAATTGGTGCTGCTTTTGTATAGAACTTGAGACTACTAGAATAGGGGCTGATTTGCATTGGTGGATATGTGAATAAGCATGTGTCATGTGGATAACAGATATTGCTAAGAAATTTTACTATAGTCTTTCCACATGAAAAAATTCAGCTAACATCCCATACATACTCAAACAGATTTCAGTTGTCTCATTAGATTAAAGAAGAAACATATAAACATCTCACCTGAATGTTGATTATAGATGTGCACTTGTGAAGGTCATAAAAAATCATAGGGTCAACTGATTCTTCATTTAAATGGATGACTTTTAGGAAACAGCTTAGGTATTCATTCATGACTGGTATAATAAACTTAAAGAAATCACAGACATACATCTACAGTCTTTGTGTCCCTGTGGCAAACAGTCAAGGCTTTTTAATAGTACTCATTATGGAAATGCCACTGTAATCCCAGGTGTTCAAATCCTTAATGCCTGTAAATGCTGAAGGGAAGAATTCAGCTTTCTCAGTTTCTTAAACAATTCCCAAGGCAGTGTTTTCATTCTGTTCTTACCATTTCTTCTGATTATACAAATTACTGACTTTGCATTCAAAATTATGAATAATATTTCTGTAATGAATCTTACTGCTCTTACTGGAGTACCATTAAAGAGAGGGAGGAGTGATAATATTAGCAAAAGGGTCAAGACCATGATGGGGAAACCCACAGAAACAAGTTACTCAAGCTAGTGGCAGCTCACTGACTCCAGACTGACAGCTGTGCAAACTGCATAGGACTGAACTAGAATCCCTGAATGCGGTGACAGTGGATGGATTAGGTAGTTTATCAGGACACTGGAAGTTGGCACAGAATCTATACTTAATACTTAAAAGAACTGGCTTTTTGGAGCCCATTTCCTATAGAGTGATAACTAAACACAACAGGGGAAGGACTTGGTCAGGCCTCAATGCAGTGATGAAAGAGAGTTTGTTGACTCCACATGGAGGATTAGATGGGGTAGTGGTTTGATAGGAAGTTAGGGGTAGTGAAATAAGGAGAGGGGAAGATAAGTGAGATTGATTTGTAAAATTAATAAACAAAAATAAAGTATAAATATTCAAAACTCAAAAAAATTGGATTTGGAGGAATATATGCACAAATATACACACACACTATATATATATGTATATATATACATATACATACACACGTGTGTGTGTGTGTGTACATTTTTTTTTAAGACAGCGTTCCTCTGTAGCTTTGGAGCCTGTCCTGGAACTAGCTCCTGTAGACCAGCTGGCTTCAAACTCACAGAGATCTGCCTGCCTTTGCCTCCCTAGTTCTGGGATTAAAGGCATACACCACCACCACCAGACTGATTTCTATTTTTAATGTGCATATTTTTATTTATTTTATTTATTCTTTTCTTCTACAATACATCCTATCTACAACTTTCCCTCCATTTCTCCTAGTTTCCTTCGCCTCATGTTTCTCTAAGCTCCACTCCTCAATTTACCTTCAGAAAAGAGCAAGTTACCAAGGAATATCAATGGAACACAGCTTAACATGACACAATAAGACTAGGCATAGTCTTCATAACAGGATCGAGAGAGGCAACATAATAGGAAGAAAAGATTGGCAACAGAAGGCAAAAGAGTCAAAGATATACCCATACCCATACCCACCTATGGAGTCCCACAAAATCACCAAGTTAACAAACCATAACATATATGCAGAGGACCTAGTATAGATCCATGTAGCCTCCTTGATTGCCACTTCAGTCTCCTTTGTGAGCTCTTATATGACCTGCTTACTTGATTCTGTAGCCTGTGTTCTTCTGTTGTCTTCAACCCTTCTGTCTCCTACCCTTCTTCCACAGAGTTTATTGAGCTTCCAGGGAAAGGATGCAGTGAACATATTTCCAATTTGGGCTCTATTATTTTCTACTTTTTGTCTATGAGTTTCTACATCTGCTCCTATCAGCTACCAGATGAAGCTTCTCTGAAGATGATTGAACCAGGTACAGAAAAGACTCCTATTTTAGGTATATGTATATACTTTAAATGGAGGGGCATGCACTGTTTCTATGAAGTGGAGATAAATTAGCATCAGTTGGAAAAACTGAGACTCAATCAAAAATTTTCTCAATGATTGACTGTGGGCATGTCTGTGAATATTTTCTTGATTAATGATTGATGTGGGATGGTTAAAGGTTATGCCATCTCTTGAAAAGTTGCCCTGGATTTTAGAAGAGATCATTGGGATTGACTCTAACATTAAACCGTGAAGAAGTCAACCTATACAGACCCTCCAAACAAGTGAAGACATATAAAATAGAAATAAAAGTCATCCAACAATAAAGAAGTCAAGGTCAGATAGATTAACAGCAGAATTATACTAGATCATCAAATATCTACAGACAATACTTTTTAACATATGAAATAAAATAGAAATAGAAAAAGCAATCATAAATTCCATCTACTAACAAGGTATCCATTTAGTAGCAATATCAGGAAAAGACACACAAATAAAGAAAACTACAGGTCAATATCCATGGTGAACATACTCAGAAATTTAGTAAAATGCTTGCAAATAGAATACAGACATCATTCATAAGATTTATCCACTGTCATGGTTCAAAAGAAAATGCCCCCCCCCAAAGTAGTGACACTATTAGGAGTTGGGACCTTTTTGGAGAAAGTGGGTCTCTTTGGGGACAGGCTTTGGGATCTCTTTTGCTCAAGCTTCCCTCACTGAGTTGGTCCAATTCCTGTTTCCTACTATAGTAAGAAAGAATGGTGGGGGCTGCTTTCCCACCAGGATCTCTGCTAGCTTACCCCGAAATAATTACACAGAAACTGTATTTATTTAAACACTACCTGGTCCATTATATCTAGCCTCTTCTTGGCTAACTCTCACATCTTAATTAACCTATTTTTTAATAAATCTGTGTATCACCATGTGACTGTGGCTTATAGGGATAAGTGTAACCTACATCCATCTCAGAGAGGAGAGCCATGGCATCTGCCTGACTCTGCTTTATTTCTCCCAAGATTCTGTTCAGTCTACTCCACCTATCTAAATTCTGCTCTATCAAAAAACCAAAACAGTTTCTTTATTAACCATTAATGGTAACACAAAAACAGATGATCCTCCTACACCACCCTATAAGCTATATACTCCTGGATATTCTTGATCACAGCCTCTGCCAGTATGCCACCAAGCATCTTACCATGATGATAATGAATTGAACTTCTGAAACTATAAGTGAATCCTCTCAAATATTTTCCATATAAGAGTTCGCATGGTCACAGTGTCTTGGTGTCTTCACACCAATAAAACCTTTAACTAAAACAGAAGTTACTACCAGGGACTGAGGTATTGCTGTGATAGGTCTGTGGTTTTTGGAGGAATTTGGATCTCAGTACTTTGGTTTATGAAGGGAGTGGAATGTTTTAATCATTGGTTATTTTGGCCATAGTAGTAGGAACATGAAAGACTGAAGTGCTAACAATCCTTTGAACTGTCAGTGGCTCAGTGCAAAGCTTTTAGAAGAGAAGAATTTTAGTATGTTGTCAGATCATTCTTGTGATATTTTTTTTTTACTTATTTATTTATTTTTATTCTTTTTTAATTAAAATTTCCACCTGCTCCCCATTTCCCATTTCCCTCCCCTCCTCCCAAATATTGCCCTCCCCCCACTTCCCTCCCCCTATCCCCACTCCTCTTCTCCTCCCCCCACTCCCTTCCCCCTCCCTCTCGATACTGAAGAGCAGTCCAAATTCCCTGCCCTGCGGGAAGACCAAGGTCCTTCTATCTACGTCCAGAAAGGTGAGCGTCCAAACAGGCTAAGCTCCCACAAAGCCAGTTCATGTATTAGGATCGAAACCTAGTGCCATTGTCCTTGGCTTCTCATCAGTCTTCATTGACCGCCATGCTCAGAGAGTCCGGAATCAACCCATGCTTATTCAGTCCCAGACCAGCTGGCCTTGGTGGGCTCCCAATAAATCAGTTCCACTGTCACAGTGGATGGGTGCATCCCTCGTGGTCCTGATTTTTTGCTCATGTTCTCCCTCCTTCTGCTCCTCATTTGGACCTTAAGAGCTCAGACCTTTGCTCCAAATTGAGACTCTGTCTCTACCTCGATCCATCGCCAGATGAAGGTTCTAAGGTGATATGCAAGATATTCATCAGTATAGGATAGGGTCATTTCAGGTTCCCTCTCCTTAGTTGCCCAAGGTACCAGCTGGGGACATATTCCTGTACACCTGCGAACCCCTCAAGAGTCAAGTCTCTTGCCAACCCTAAGATGGCTCCCTTAGATAGGATATATACTTCGCTGCTCCCATATCCATCCTTCCTATATCCCAACCATCCCAATCCTCCGAGCTCCTCCCATCCTCCCCTTCTCATATTTCTCATCCCATTTCCCCTTTGCCCCATGCCACCTCACCCGCAAGTTCCCAGTTTTTGCCCTGGAATCTTGTCTACTTCCCCCTCTCCATGCGATGACTATATGATTTTCTTTGGGTTCACTTTCTTATTTAGCTTCTATAGGATCACACATTATATGCTTAATGTCTTTTATTTTATGGCTAGAAACCGATTATGAGTGAGTACATCCCATGTTCCTCTTTTTGAGTCTGGGATACCTCACTCAGGATAGTGTTTTCTATTTCCATCCATTTGCACGCAAAATTCGAGAAGTCATTGTTTTTTACTGCTGAGTAGTACTCTAATATGTATATATTCCACACTTTCTTCATCCATTCCTCCATTGAAGGGCATCTAGGTTGTTTCCAGGTTTTGGCTATTACAAACAATGCTGCTATGAACATAGTTGAACAGATACTTTTGTCATTTGATGTGGCATCTCTTGGGTATATTCCCAATAGTGGTATTACTGGATCTTGGGGTAGGTTGATCCCAAATTTCCTGAGAAATCGCCACACTGATATCCAAAGTGGTTGCACAAGTTTGCATTCCCACCAGCAATGAATGAGTGTGCCTCTTTCTCCACAACCTCTCCAGCAAAGGCTATCATTGGTGTTCTTGATTTTAGCCATTCTGACAGGTGTAAGATGGTATCTCAAAGTTGTTTTAATTTGCATTTCCCTTATCGCTAAGGAGGTTGAGCATGACCTTAGGTGTCTTTTGGCCATTTGAATTTCTTCTGTTGAGAATTCTCTGTTCAGATCAGTGCCCCATTTTTTTATTGGGTTCATTTGCATTTTAAAGTTTAGTTTCTTGAGTTCTTTATATATTTTGGTGATCAGACCTTTGTCTGTTGCAGGGTTGGTGAAGATCTTCTCCCAGTCAGTGGGTTGCCTTTTTGTCTTAGTGACAGTGTCCTTTGCTTTACAGAAGCTACTCAGTTTCAGGAGGTCCCATTTATTCAATGTTGCCCTTAATGTCTGTGCTGCTGGGGATAAACGTAGGAAGTGATCTCCTGTACCCATATGTTGTAGAGTACTTCCAACTTTTTCTTCTATCAGGTTCAGTGTGTTCAGACTAATATTGAGGTCTTTAATCCATTTGGACTTGAGTTTTGTGCATGGTGATAGATATGGATCTATTTTCATTCTTCTACAGGTTGACAACCAGTTCTGCCAGCACCATTTGTTGAAGATGCTCTCTTTTTTCCATTGAATACTTTTAGCTCCTTTATCAAAAATTAGGTGTTCATAAGTTTGTGGGTTAAAATCAGGGTCTTCTACTCGGTTCCATTGGTCGACTTCTCTGTTTTTATGCCAATACCAAACTGTTTTCAATACTGAGGCTCTGTAATAGAGTTTGAGGTCAGGGATGGTAATGCCTCCAGACGATCCTTTATTATATAAGATTGTTTTGGCTATCCTGGGTTTTTTGTTTCTCCATATAAAGTTGATTATTGTCCTCTCAAGATCTGTGAAGAATTTTGATGGGATTTTGATGGGGATTGCATTGAATCTATAAATTGCCCTTGGTAGAATTGCCATTTTTACTATGTTGATCCTCCCTATCCAAGAGCAAGGGAGATCCTTCCATTTTCTGGTATCCTCCTCAATTTCTTTCTTCATTGACTTAAAGTTCTTGTCAAATAGATCCTTTACTTCCTTGGTTAGGGTTACCCCAAGATATTTTATGCTATTTGTGGCTATCGTGAAGGGTGATGCTTCTCTGATTTCCATCTCTGCTTCCTTATCCTTTGTGTATAGGAGGGCAACTGATTTTTTGGAATTGATCTTGTATCCTGCAACGCTACTAAAGGTGTTTATCAGCTGAATGAGTTCTTTGCTGGAGTTTTTGGGGTCGCTTATGTACACTATCATATCGTCTGCAAATAATGAAAGTTTAACTTCTTCCTTTCCGATTTGAATCCCTTTGATCCCCTTATGTTGTCTTATTGCTATTGCTAGAATTTCAAGCACTATATTAAAGAGGTATGGAGAGAGTGGACAACCTTGTCGTGTTCCTGATTTTAGTGGAATAGCTTTGAGTTTCTCTCCATTTAATTTGATGTTAGCTGACGGCTTGCTATAAATAGCTTTTATTATAGTTAGGAACGACCCTTGTATTCCTAATCTCTCTAAGACCTTTATCATAAAGGGATGTTGAATTTTGTCAAATGCTTTTTCAGCATCTAATGAAATGATTATATGGTTTTTATTGAGAAAAGTGGCTGCCTTTTGCCCTTGTCAGAAGAGACTGTCTGAGGCTAAAGTAAAGCATTTTAGAGTAATTACACTAACAGAAGAAATCTCAAAACAGCCTGGTATAGAATCTGTCATGTGGATGTTAATGGTAACTCGAATGAAGATTTATAAGAAATAGGGCAATATAGGGAGGGTGAATTACAAAATGAAAATTTTAAGGAGAAAATGTACCACTAAGTGAAATAGATTCTGTGTACAATAAGGGTACACAGATTTTAAGTTTTGTGTACAAGAGATGAAAGGATTAAGAAATGGAATAAAGAAAGTGGTGGTCTTACATCTAGATCCTACTGAGCTAACTTTCCAACTGGTGAAAATGAACTAAAGAAAAGCTTAGAGCTTGGTAAGGTGGGCCACACCTTTAATCCCAGCACTAGGAAAGCAGAGACTGGCAGATTTCTGATTTTGAGGGCAGCCTGGTTTGCAGAGCAAATTTTAGGAAAGTCAAGCTTAGGCAGTGAGGACAGAAAACTAGAGATGAAGAATGGGGGAGCTCTGTTCCAAACTCCAGTAAGGAACAGAACTTGACAACTTCAGCAACATGGTTCTGGGTTTAGAGTTATGTAAGAGAAACTTGTGAATAAAGCAACAGAGACTGGCCATATTTCAAGAAAGTTCCTGAATGGAGGCTTCATAGGTAGAAAAGCTATTGTGTGAAACTGTAAAGTAGAAGCCTGTATTGCTTGGAGAACACAAGATGTTAGAGATGACAAAGTTACCTGCCAAGGTGAGTTCCTAACAGGGATCTAAATCAGCTAAAGAGAAAGAAATGTCTTGCAGTTGACAAAGATGAACATAGTGGAAAATAAGAGGAGCACTTCAACATCAGACATGAAGATTCAGAGTTTGAAGTTTCCCCACCTGGTTTGCAGTCTTGCTTTAGTTCATAGTTTCCTCTCTATGCTTCCTTACCCATATTTTGGAATGGTAGTGTGTATCCTGTGTAATTAAAATTTGGATGTATATGATTATCTTTTTTAAAAAAATAGCTTTAGAGAGGATTACAATTAAGAGATTGTTATGCATTTCAGAAGAGACTTTGAAACAAGTTTGAGACTGTTATGGACTATGGGGACTTTTAAGTTGGACTGAATGCATTTTTGCATTATGATATAGCTATAATGGTTTGTGGGTCAGAGAGTGGAATGTAGTGTTTTCAAAGAAAATTACCTCTAAAGAGAATGGCAAGATTAGGAGATGTGGCCTTGTTGGAGGAAGTATATCTTTGTGGGTGTAGGCTTTGAGGTTTCTTATGCTCAAGCCTCCCACACTGAGTCAGTCAGTAGACTCCCTCTTACCTGAAAGATGTAGGACTCTCTGGCATTCTGCCATTACAACATCTGCCTGAAAGCTTCTATGCTCCTCACCATGATAATGAACCTATTTTCTGAAAGTGTAAGCAATGTTTTCCTTACAAGAGTCGCTGTGATTATGGTGTTTCTTCAAAGAAATAAAAACCTTAATTAATACATCCACCATGGCTAATTTAGATTGTCCCTTAAACATAAATGTAATTCAAGATACAAAAGTCAATAAACAAAACAAACAACATAAACAAGCTTGAAGGTAAAAAATCACACCAAACATCTCAGTAAATGAATTAACCTTGGCAAAATCACCCTTGCCTTCATAAAAAATTGTTAGTCAGTAAGTGCATATAGGGAAGAAATATCAACATAATACAAGCTTTAAATAACTTTAAATAATTCTATTTAAAGAATGGTCAAGGGTTTGTTATTTCACTACTGTATTGAATATTGAAAAATGAGAAAATGATTGGGCCCAGCCTTGGAGTATGAGACATGAAACAATTCTGGCCTGTAGACCTGGAATTAGCAGTTAACATCTTTACCATTTTTTTAATTAATGCTGTAGCTATGGTAGCTTTGATTTTAAACCAGAGACCTGTGTCCCTCACCCCGCACTATCCCAATAAGGATTTCTTGTGTTCTGGCATTTGAGATGACTTGACCTGCTGCCAAAGAGTAGCAGTAACAGCATTTATATAGTGCAATCTCTTTATGAAGTGTGTGTATTGTCTGACCTGTCTTCCAGCCCTGTGCTCCCTATGCACAGTTATTCTTGTAGTTGGAAACAAAATGGAGAGGCTTTTGGGGTGGGTTGGGCCATTTTGGTCATGGACATTAGCAACTTCGCACATCTAAAAGGCAGTGTCCCTGCAATCACACCCACCAGGCTCTTTAAGCACTCAGAGGATCACTACTCTTCCCAAAGCACTATTATTTATTCTGTGCGTGTGCCAACACAGTAAATGATTCTTTAAAACTCAGTCTGTATCAACATGCTGTCTTTTACTTAAATATATATGTTCTCTTTTTAAATATATTAAAATAAAATGTATATAGTTACCTTTGGAAAAAAATATAAGCTTTATATGAGAAACACAGAGTCAACATTAACCTAAATGGCAAAAGGCTTAAACAAATCCATCTGAAGTCAGAGTTTTACACTAATCCCACTAAATATTGTCTTTGAAGTATTATCTGGAGTAATAAAGTGAACAAACAAAATTTAAAGGTTACATAATAGAGAAGTAATCAAACTACCCTTATTTGCAGGTTACAAGGTATTGGAGATCCCCAAACTTCTACCAGAAAAATTTCTAGAAATAATAAATTCAACAAGGGGGCAAAATACAGAAACAACTCATACAAATCAAGAGCTTTTATATATCTTACCACAAACATGCATCAAACGAAATTAGGAAAATACTCCAAATCACAAAGAAAATAAAATAAGAAGAAATGAACCTAAGTAAGGAAGTGAAGGACCTGTAAAATGAAAACTTTAAATCTATAAAGCAATAGGCAGGGAGAGACACTAGGACAAAGAAAGACATAAATGTTCATGGATTGGCATAATTAACTATGTGAAAATGTTAATTGTTTAGTATTATTGTTTTAATGTTATTTGTTGCCATGATAAAACACCATCACAAAAATCTAGTTTAGTAGGAAAGGGTTTATATTACTTACAATTCCATATTTTATCAATAGTTGAAGAAATCCAGGAGAAGAACACAAACAGAACAGGAACCTGGAGGCAGGAACTGATACAGAGACTATAGAGGTGTACTGTTTACTGGACTGTTCTTCATTGTTTGCTTAGCCTGATTTCTAATAGAATCAAAGACAAGCATGCAAGTGGTAAGACTATCAACAATAGTCTAGGCTCTACCACACTGATCATTAATTTAGTAAAATGCTTTAGAGCTAGGTCTTATGGAGGAAATTCCTCAACTGATGACCTTTCATACAGATGTGTCTAGATTCTTTCAGGTTGATAAAACTAGCCAGGACAGCAATCAAAAGTTATTTATAGATTCAATAAAATTTCAATGAAAATCCGATTTTATTCATCACATAAATAGAAAAGAATATTCTAAAATTCATATGGAACAACAAAGGACACAAGATAGTCAAAATAATCTTTACCCATAAAATAATATTAGAAAGATTATTATTTAAGGTCTTAAGATACAAAATAGAGTTACAGTAATAAAAATGGATGACAGAAAAACAGACATGCAGAAAAATGGAATTGAATAATAAAGTGCGAGTAAACATAACCTCAGCTCTCTGCTATTTCACACAGATGCCAAAAACTTAAACTGAAGAAAAGAATATTCAACAAATTGTGTTGTATAAACTGGATATCCACATTGAGACAAATGAAATTTATCCCTATCACCTTGCACAAAACCTAAGTGCCTCAAAGACCTAAATGTGAACCCTGAAATACTAAAATAACCCAGACTGTGATGGCAGATGCCTTTAATCCCAGCACTCAGGAGGCAGAGCCAGGTGAATCTCTGTGAGTTCAAGGCCAGCTAGGTCTATGAAAGTTAGTTCCAGGACAGGCACCAAAGCTACACAAAGAAACCCTGTCTCAAAAAGCCAAAGAAAAAAGAAAAGAAAATTCTAAAAGGTAATATAGGCTGTATCTTATACCTCATATGATAGAGGTGTAATAAAGGACTTACTAATTAATAGGATTTTCTATCTGCAAGAATAAAGCCCAACATTTGACACATGAGATTTCATAAATCTAGAAATCTCCTGCACAACAAAGAATAGTCACCTGATTAGAGAGGAAACACAAGGAAAGAAAGATTCTTTGTCCACTATATATCTGATGGAATGCTGATATCTAGAATGTATGAAGAACTGAAAAACCTCAAACAAAGAAACAGAAACAAAACCTATTTAAAAGTTGCCCAAGAAAAAGACAGAGTTGTCAAAAGAAGAAAAAGAATGATTAATAAATATCTTAAAATATTTTATCATTTCTAACAATTTTAGAAACACAAATCAGTTCAACTTTTGGAACTCATCTTACCCTGGTGAGAATGTCAAAGACAAAAGTTCTGGAAAAATTTCAAGGAAAATGAAATCCTCATTTACTGTTGTTAGAATTGCAAAACTGTGCAGCAATTATAGAAGTCATTTAAGAACAGTCTAAAAATATATCTGCATATAATCCATCTATAACTATACTTGGGATGTGCCCCAACACTTGATATCTTACTCCATAGGTACGTATTTAGCCATGCTTATTATTAACAGTCTATATTTTGAAACAACTTAAAGTAATTTAACTAAGGAATAAATAATGAAAATATAATATACATGCACTAAAGAATACCATTTAGTTCTAAACAAAAGTATATTAAGAATATTATAGGTAAACATATGCATTGATAAAAGATCATATTGATTGAGGCAACTCAGATGCAAAAGAAAAACATTGAAAAATGTTCTATCTTGTCATGGACTCCTAGGTATAAACTTTCAAATGTGAGAATATATATGCATTCTCATATATATATATATATATATATATATATGATTAATGAAACAACCAGGAAAGTAAACAGAAAATTGCCATGGTCATGGATGGGGAGCTACAGTGAGGGAACAATGAGGTACAAATTATCTGATAAGTGAAATGAGAAAAGAATGATTGTAAACCAAAAGATGGTTATACAATGGTAGAACCATTTTGTAAATCAGTATAACGATTCTTCAAGAAACTGGGATGCAAATACCTTAGGATCCAGCTATATCGCTGTGCAGAATAGTTTTATGTTAACTTATTACAAGCTAAAGTCATCAGAGAAGGATCACCTCAATTAAGAAAATGTATCCATAATGTTGCATTGCATTTTCATAATTACTGTTAATTGTAAAGAGCCCAGACCATTGTGGTTGGTGCTATACCTGAGACTAATGTCCTGGGTTCATATGAAATCGGGATGAGGAAACCATGGGGAGCAAGACAGGCAGCAGCAACCCTCTATGACCTCTGTATGAGCTCCTGCATGCAAGTTTCTATTCTGTTTGAGTTACTGTTTTGACTTCCTTCAATGATATTCTAACATGAAGTTTTAGTTTTTAAGTTATACAGGTATTAATTGTTATAGGTCAATAGTTGTTCATGTTTGTTGTACATACAATCAGATCAATTAGGTTCTTTAAATATATAGAGACTGTATTCTGTCTAGATAGGAAATCTTCAACCATTTCAAGGATCTGTAGAACATGGCATTTAAATAACTTAGGATTTTGTTGACATGAGACATGATTGCTCCTGGCAGCACCCATGTATTCCTGAGAGAATGTTGAGCACCAAAGACACTTCAATTGGAGCCTGTTTTCTTCTTGACAAAAACTGACCTTTGGGCAAATAAATACCCATGCCTCAACCACTGACAAGATATACAGTATCCAAAAATGGATAAACAAGACTGTCAACTATTGCCAAGACAGGGTAAGATGGTTTTAAAAAATTTCTCTCTTTTAAAAATGATCTTTCAGTTATTCTAGGCCTTAGTCCAAGTTGGTTGCTTCAACATTGCAAATGAGACTTTGGGTAATTGCCCAGATAGCTAGTTGTCTCTGTCATAATTTGCTCACTTTGGAAGCTACTTGATTATACTTCCTGCCTGCTCAGGTCTTTGATAGGGTTAAAGATTAGTCATAGTTAGCATCCACTTATGGTCTAGCCAAGCCATTTCCAATACAAGACTTAGACTCCATAGGATAGAATATTTATCAAAACATTTAGCATATGTTCCTTGCTTAATATTGTTTATGCTGATTGTAATTCTAATCTTATACTTAATATCTGTTCCTAGTTATATTGTTTTGTATTGGGTTTGGAACTCTCTTACTTAAACAAAAGGGGGAGGTGTTGTGGGAGCTCCTTTCACTCCTTCAGCCAATAGCCTTTAAGATACCAGCCCACTTGGGAAGTAATTTTTTGAAGGTATTTATGGTGACCTTTCAGGTGGTCCTGGTCCATCAAACCATATTGGTCTGGAAGCAATCCACAGGTTCTTATTTTCTGTGCAAACAAAAGAAGAACCTCTTTTTCAAAGCAGCATATTCTTTGACTCAAATTTTTGAATCAAGATACCTTTATATTGGTGTAACTTAGCATTCCATACAATGAAATGTCTCTCTGTACTTAGCTCCTTCATAGTCAAAGTATTGAAAGGAAACACAATAATATGCATAGTACAAACTCTCTATTTTCAGTCTTTATGTATCTTATTTTTCTTGACTCCTTTGATCTATGGCATTCTGTACTGTCTCTTTAAACACTTTATTTAAAAAATTTACTTCTTTTATAACTGTCCTATAGTCTTTTTCTTTTCTCTCCCAAGCCTACATACATTTCAGCAACACTGTGATATATTTAGAGTTCTTTTACATCTGAATTTGTCTTTATTGTGTATCTGTAATCCTTTTCTGACCAAGACTCCTAAAAATTCTAAGTACTTCTTAAAAACCTAAGCGCTAGCATTGCTATGGCAAATATGACCCTGCTTGCTTGTTCCACCCAATTTAACATGTCTCTGAGTCTTCTGGGTGTGAACCATCCTCACCACCTCAACTCTAATAACCAGTTGTCCCAAGTAACTTGCAGCACACTATCCACAAACCCCATGTACATACTTGGCCTCCTGAAGGAGACAGAGTTAGCACTGGCAACCTGACCCAGGAAGCCACAATTTTAAACCCATGTGGCTTTGTTTGTTGTTGTTGTTACCACTGAATCAGGAAAACTTCTCTTAAAGGAGCCATGGCATTAAGCCATGCTTAACTCTGTTTTTTGTTTGTTTTTGTTTTGTCTAGAATTCCTTCCCAAGCTCTCTCAGGTTTTAAGTGGATTTTAGTTGGTCACGTTGATGTCAATTTGTTGAATGAAGCCACTTGTTCACCTGGTCTTGATTTAATTTTGGTATATTGTATTTATCTAAAAACAAGTCCATTTCCTTTACATTTTCCAACTTTGTAGCATATAGGCCTTTGTAGTAAGACCTAATGATTCTCTGAATTTCCTCAGTGTCTGTTGTTATGTCCCCCTTTTCTTTTCTGAGCTTGTTAATTTGAGTGTTCTTTCTCTGCTTTTTGATTAGTTTGGATAGGGGTTTGATGTACAAAGACCACCTGAAAGGTCACCATGAACACCTTCAAAAATTTACTTCCCCTAACTGCTGACTGAGCTGAACCTAGTACACAGGATACACCATGAACAGTGCTCCCAAACAGCAGGAAGCAGTTTGAATAAAACTATGCCCATATTCCTGAATATTGTCTATAAATGTTTGCTTATACTTAAAGGGGGATATGATAGAGTTATGAATAATTTGTTTTGGTATGGATCCTGGTTTATTCATACAAATTTAAGGTAAAATTTGTTATATTGTATATGTATGTTTCTGCCTTTGGTTAAGGCATTGTGTTTGTGTAGTTCATTTAAAAATGTAATGTACACTTAAATTAAATTAAAAATGTAATGTATACTTAAGAAAGAGTCATCTATAATAGTCAAGTTTCTGCTTCACTGGACATGCAGGAACTGTAGAGAAACTACTGCTGAACTTCCCTAAAGGTGAGATGATCCTTCAGGGTTTCTGCTTCATGAAAGAGTGTGTGAGACATTCTGCAGGATACAGAAGAATGTGACTAAACTGTCTTTGAAATTTACTGCTTTATGAAAAAGACTGCTGGATACTATGGGTCTGTGGACTAAAGACTGGATACCCCAGTGGTACAGAGAAACTTTGGGTGGCTTTCCAAGAAGCAAGATGTCTCTGTCATTTCTAGAGTTTTTGAAGTTCCTTACAAGATACTTTCTATTTACTTAGGTAATATTATATCTTTCTTGAGTTTTTGAGGGAGTTGAAGAATAGATAGTTACAATTACAGTTTTCCTTAGTTATGAAAAAAGATAAAGTAAATAGAAATATTGTAACTGTAACTCTTCCTTGATACCTGTTTTGTTATATGCAATTTTATGATGTTAAAGTTAAAACCTCCTTTATTATTTAAACAGAAAGGGGGATGTGATGTGGGAGTCCCCTCTGTGTGTTGTGATAACCATTAATGAATAAAGATCAATAATAGAGCTATAATAAAGAAAACGGCTTGGTATTGGCATAGAAAAGACAGGTAAAAAAATGAAATTGAATTGAAGACCTTGGTATTAACCCACACATATATGAACACTGGAGTTTTGAGAAGTTACAATTATACAATGGAAAAAAAGCATCTTCAACAAACTGCGCTTGCATAGCTGAGTGGTAACATATAGAAGAATGCTAATAGATCCATATTTTATCCATGCATGAAATTCAAGTGCAAGTGGATCAAGAACTTCAGTATAAGTCTAGCCACACTGAACCTCATAGAATAGAAAGTGGTGAGTAGCCTAAATGCATTGGCACGTAAGACCTTTTCCTAACGATAACACCAGTAGCACAGACACTGAGAGCAACAATTAATAAAATGGACCTCCTAAAACTTCTGTAAGGCAAAGGACATTGAAACACAATTAAGAAAATCTCAGAGACAGAAATTGGGGTTCAACTTGAATGTCAGAAATGCAAAACAGCCTGCCACTGACTCTTATCTTGACCTCAGTCTAAAATGGCAAGCCCACCTCCAGAAATCTCAGAATGAGACTGTCAATGAGAGCTGTCTCTTCCTGTTTTATAATCCTCCATAGTTCTGGGATTAAGGCATGTACCACTACCACCTGG
The DNA here is from genome assembly GCF_950005125.1 of Chionomys nivalis. NCBI lineage: Eukaryota > Metazoa > Chordata > Mammalia > Rodentia > Cricetidae > Chionomys > Chionomys nivalis. The sequence continues at coordinate 19,336,146 of NC_080089.1, read as the reverse complement.
TTTCTATCGCAAGATAGTATGGCTATTGGGATTAAAGGTGTGGGTTATTGCTGCCCGGTCTGTAAGGCTGGCCATGGTGGCTTTTTTACTTTTTTGATCTTTAGGCAAGTTTTATTTATGAAAATACAAAGGAAATGCCACTATATTTCCATTTTTGTCTTAAATACAAAAGAGGGCTATAACTAATATAAGAAAAATTATATACAGTAAGTACAATGACAGTATACAATATATACATTCAATAAGTACATAAACAATGTCTAGTTCACTTGCATTTGACAAATTCAGAGAAAATACTCCATATCTATCCTATCTTGGTGTCTCACTGGCAAAGTCCCACATTTCTGATTCTTTCCCAGTGTTGCTGTCTCTGTCCATAAATCTCACCTAACCTCTCTGGCCTAGCTACTAATCTTTCCACTCTTTATTAAACCAAAAGAATGTGCTTTAGAAGGGTGAGGTAAAGCAGTAAAATATTTTTCACACAGTGTGATCAAATATCCTGCAACTGGAAGACACTGTTTCTACGATATCATTCATCTCCCCTAGCTCTTACTCTTTCTCTGCCTCTACTTCTGAATAGCTTCTTAAGTTCCGAGTGGAGGGGTTAATGAAGAAATCCCATTTAAGTGCTGTTTTAAAGTCTCTCACTGTGCACCCTGTTCATTCTGTGTCTCTGTGTGAATTTCCATATATTGTAATAGGAATTTTCCCTGACAATGGGTAATATAGACACTGATCTATGGGTGTAGCAGAATGTCATTAGAGGTTATTTTTCTATGTTCCTTTAGCATAACCAAAATAATTTACTTTTTCCTACCCCATAGCTTACCTAGCCTCAGATTCTTTACTACCAAAATAATGTGATGTATGTGCCCCATTTGATGAAGTAAGTCGTAAATCTAAGCATAGAGTGGTTTGTTACTCTCATAATATTTGTGTCACATTTGCCTCAATGTAATAAAGCTCACTAAAATAAATAGTATGGTTTGAATACAGGCTCTTGGTTTCTTTTCCCTTCTGTAGCATTCAGAGTACTTTCGGTACCATGAACACCAGTCAGTAAGGCATGCAGTAGTCAGACCTTAGAAATTATATTGTTTCCTACAAAATATACTAAAAATTAGAGTTCAGCAACAACACTTGGTACTATTTTAGAAGAAAGAAAATTTGCAAATTTATAACATAAAACCTGATTATTATATTTCTATTATTCAGAATTTCTAAGATGAGACATATTTTCATAGCTATAGTAAAACCTGATTGTCTGGGCTCATTATTCAATGAATGAATGATTTTATTTATAAAGATAAAGAATCCATTTAACTTAGTATATGTACCAAGTAAGCAAGATCACTGAAATGAATATGAATAGGCAAAGTAGTGAGAATTTTATGATGTAATCATGTCTCAAGAGACAAAATACCATTTGTACTGCATTCAACTCTTTACTTTTGGTCTTAAAAATATGTGCTTTTTGTAATAGCATGATAATATAGCATGATAATGATTGCTGGAAATTGTGTCTCTGCGGATGGAGATACTCTAGGGACAAATTTTACTCGTAAACACTCTTTTCGTCAGGCTATAATGCAAATGCCTTCGTCTAGAGATTTTTTCTTATCCATGAATCATATACTCACACCTTTATTTACCAAGGACATATCATATTTCCTTAATAAATATACAGGTGTTTAAGTTAATGCTTCTCCGCATGAAACCTATTGGATTATTTGTTCTAATTTGTTCATGTTTGAAAGTGTTACTAGAATCAGCAATATGGGTAAGTATTTAGAAGTGGTAGTCATGTAAGATTGACCTACTACATTTGTGTGTCTAGCTTTAATGGTGCTTCTTTTGTTATATTCCAAATGACTGCTATTCCAAGAGCAGTTTTTAATACTTAAACGTTTTTCTGATATTATATTTATTATGAAGAAAATATTGTCTTTCTCTTTTCTTTCCTCCATTTTTCCAGCACATTGATTTTTCTTGAAATTTTCTTTCTTAGTAACGGTTAATACCATATGAGAAGAATAAGACAAAGGTAAAGCAAGTAGGAAATGATGGCACCATGACAGGTCATGGTTCAGCACAGTTCAGGATGTTTTTGTTCTAATATATGTCCTACTATGGCATAAAATGTTGTTTAATTATTGCCCTGAAGTAAAATATTGTAAAGATTCAATTTGTAAGCTTTTATAATTGTAAGTCTACATAGTTTAACATGATTACATAAATTTATTAATTGAACACATTTTAATGTGTTTATATCACATTTAAATGTGATTAGATCATCACATTTTTATTCTATAACATATATATGTATATATGTAATATATATGTATATATATATATATTCACAAGTTGTGAGCTAAAGTTTGTATCTCAATCAGAGTTGGGAAGTTTGACATTACAAAATGCTAAAATTGATTTTAAATAATTTTATTTACCATTTAGTAAATTAAAGTGTGCATGCTATATTGCTCACATGGAGGCTGGATGACAATTTTAGGGACTTATTTCCTTCCTTCCATTTCAGCTTCTAGTGAACAAACCTAAAGGGTCAAGCTTATATTACTACCAGTTGTACATAGTGAGCCATATATCTGTCTCAGTAAGTTTTCTGTTACATCCTCACTGTTCTACAGTGACATTCCTAAAAGCATATCAAAACTAGCAATTACATCAAAGTGTAGGATGAAATATTTAGGTTTTCCAAATAACAATATGTTTTTTGTTTTTATATGTCTCTTTAGAAGTCTGTTCATTTAATTATTTTCCCATTAAATCTCCTTTTCAATAAAAATGATAGGTCTTTTCTAGTCTTATTAAAATAATATTCTTAGAGAGAGAAAGAGAGAGAGAATATGAATTAAAACATTGTACAAGTTCTCTAACAATTAAATTTATTTTCATGGGAGTCTTATGTATATGTGCAGCATTTTATAATGCTTGCTAAAATCTATTTTGGTGTATGATACCCACCTGCTGAAACAAATTTCTTCTGTAGCTTTCAGTTACTCAGAATATATGAGTAAAATTTCAGAGTTTTTATTTAGAAAGAAAATATTACAGAAATAAAAATAAATTTTAAAAAAGCTTTTGATTATTTGGGTATGTTTGATATTTTTAAGGTACATGGATAAAGGTATTAAATGAGCATCAACTATCCATTCTATTTCAAGATGCAACCTCTTTATGGAGGTATTTGGTGGCAATGTAGAAGAAACATAGATTATTCTCTGTCGCAAACATAGACTTGTATGTACTTTATCAAAGACAAAATTAGATGAGAATTGAGGTGTGAGGTGCTAGATTGATAGCTAGATATCAGGATCAGGGATATGAAAGAGTCAGCCACCAGCAGACTATCTTGACAGAGAGTGAAAAATACAGGTCTCAGATAGGGATCAAAACAATAACCAACACTGCCCAGAGAATCAAAACAGAGATAGATCCTTCAGGTCTTAAATACAAAGTAGTGGCTACAGATCTTGAGGCAGAATGCTAAAGCAGCCACCAACCATGCTAGGTTTAAAGTGGAACTATTTAGGATCCAGACACAAATAATGGTTAGAGATCAGAGGCAGAAAGAACAAAGTATCTGTTACTTGCTTGATCATTGAGTACACATGGGAGGATCCTGCACACAAAGAAACTGATTAGTTTGGAAGAAAGAAGTATTAGCCAAAGGGTGTAAAAGAAAAAAAGAATGATATATTTTATTAAAGCAAACAGCTGGAAGATGGAGGACCTCTGCAGGTTAGAGTCCACCTAGAAACTCTGGGTCACACTTTATGTAGGCATCTAGGTGCCCATCTTTTGGACACCTTCCTCCATTACTAGTCTGTGGGGATGGTTTTGCAGTATTTAAAATATTCTGGGAGCAGGTGTGACCTCTAGAACAGGAAGCCTCCCTTCTTAAATGGGCTAATTCTGACTTTCCGGATAAGTCAAGCTCCCATGAATCTCTTCAACCTCTCCTTTTCTGAGTGTTCAGTCAGATAAATTATAAGGCAATGTAAAATATTTTACACTTTCTAGGACATGCTTGTATCACCAAGTTAGACAAAATTTTGGAAAACATTATTTAAAAATGATATATAATTTTATTGTCAACATTTTTATAACGCATGGAATCATTTAATTGATAATCTATTACTAATAGGTTGATCTTTACCCTCAGGTTTAATTATGTTAATTAATTATGTTAATTTTATAAGTCTGTTTTTGTGGTTATTCTTGTGCTTCTGTGTTCATGGTTGAAGCCATGGCTGCTGAAGTTGACTTGCACAGATACAAAAAAAAAAGACATGGAAATAAAATGGAGAATATGTAGGAAGTAAGAAGGTTATTAAGTGGTGGTGAAAGTAATGAGACTGAAATTGGTAGTTGTACACTGTACCCCAACTGGAACTTTTCAAAAACTAATTTTAGTAAAATAATTTGTTTTATCAAATGGGGTAGAAAGATAACCTAGCAGAAGAAAATATTTAAGTAAATATCTGGGTTAACAATATTATTTAAATGTTTTTACGTTAAATTTTTGTTTTCTGTAGATCTGATACAACATTTGGGTGAGTTGTTTAAACACGGACTTCCCCAACCAACCTCCAAAAATAGTATTTAAATAAGAGTGGAAAATGGTTAAGAATGTTACATTTCTTACATTTACTTTGGAGATGTTTCTGAGTACTGCTAAAGTGTCTGGTGGTGGATGTTGTATTTTTATTAACTTAGTATTTCCATCAGATTCATCAACATCATGGAGGGTAGAAATCAAACAGATGCCCTACAGTTCTTTCTTGTGGGACTAACAGATGATCCAGCTGTGCTACCACTCATATTCAGCTTCTTTCTCTTCATCTATCTGGTCACTGTCTTTGGAAACCTACTCATCATCGTGGTTGTGAATTTGGACCACCACCTCCATACTCCCATGTATTTTTTTTCTCTCTAATCTTTCATTTGTTGACATATGTCTAAGTTCAACTACTATCCCAAAGCTTCTGGTTAACATGCAAACATGGGATCAGACCATCACCTATACAGGCTGCCTCACTCAAGTCTGCTTTATTTCGGAATTTGCTTCCTTAGAAAACTGTCTCCTTGCTGTGATGTCCTATGATTGATATGTGGCTATTTGTCACCCTCTGAGGTACACAGTCATCATGAAACCTAGCCTCTGTGTTTGGCTAATTATATTGTGTCTGGTTATTAGCCTTGAAAACTCTCTCCTGCTTGGTCTGATGTTATTGAGGTTGTCCTTCTGCACAAATATGAAAAGCCCCCTAATCTACTGTGAACTTGCTCAGGTAATCAAACTTGCCTGCTCAGATACCCTAATCAATAACATTCTGATATATCTTTCAACATTCATCTTTGGTGGTGTTCCAATCTCTGGAATAATTTTCTCTTATGTAAAAATTGTCTCTTCAGTAATGAGAATATCGTCATTGAAAGGAAGGTACAAAGCTTTTTCTACTTGTGTCTCTCATCTAGTAGTTTTATCATTGTTCTATGGTACAGCTCTGGGGGTTTACATTAGCTCTGCTCTGACTATTTCAACAAGAAGTACTGCACTGGCTTCACTGATGTACACTGTGGTCCCTCAAATGATGAACCCCTTTATCTATAGTCTAAGGAATAGTGATATAATGGAAGCATTGAGGAAATTGAATCATTAGCAGATTATTTTTTGGCTTTGGACTTTACTGTTCAGAGGAAGTCACATTGATAGTGTATCTTGTGAGTTAGAATGCATATTTCTTCCTCTACTATAGAATTTAAGTGATTAGACGAAACAATATAATTTAAATCTTTTCTTGTCTGTGTTTTCTGACTATGCTACTATATCTAGGTCTCATATGTTTGACCCGTTCCTTAAATTTCTAGATACAATTTGTCTTCTTACTACATATAAGCAGAGACAGACATAGGGGCTCTAGACTAAGTGAGATGTACTACCGATATATGTAATTAATTTTTAAAGTTACAGTTGTATGCATTTGTGAGTATGGTATATATGCACTCATTAAAGTGGAATATATGAATGTGTGTATCAAAATATATGAATTATTTAATATTAAGTCAGTTATTGTTGAGTAACTTTGTTAAGATTTTTATTTATTATGTATACAGGGTTCTTCCTGCATGTATCCTACAGTACAGAAGAGGACACACCAGATCTTATTACAGATGGTTGTGAGCCACCATGTGGTTGCTGGGAATTTAACTCAGGACCTGTGGAAAGGCAGCCAGTGCTTTTTACCTCTGAGCCATCTCTCCAGTCCTTGTTGAGTAACTTTAAATCAATACACTTTTATTCACCTTGAATAAGGATAGCAAAAGCAGATTCTGACAAGTATGCTTGCCAATATTAATGAGTGCATTAAGATTAGTAAAATTTCTCTGAATCAGCATCATTTCTGTGACTTAAGTCTAAATCCCTTATTCTACCATGTTCCTATCTTAAATGACTCAAATTCTACAGGAAAATCATGCACATCTTTGTTTCAAATGTTCTTAAAACAATATACTAATTATAGACTCAGCAAACACAAGGTGCACACAGAGAAAATAATATGAGCATTTGATGCTTATGTTTACTTCAATCTTGCTAGTAATTAGGATTTTTGCTGCTCTTGGCAAACACTGCAATCTAGAGAAAGGTGGATTGTCTACCATCTGAAATGTTTAAAAGCTTAGTGACATCATTCTGCAAGGTAGAATTAACTTTGGTAAATTCAGAAGATTATTCCCATCAAAATCTATCTCTTTTACTTTCTGTTGCTTTCTTTCAAGGCACCAGTTTCTGTCATTTTCTGAGCCTTAGAATGCATGTTATCTTGTTATCACCTCCTGCAAAGAACTGAATATTGAGTCATTATGATATATCAATACTACGGGTCACAGCAAGGATGCTTTATAACCCACTCATGAAGAGGGTTTGACTCTAAATAGCAAGTATAATGTAAATCTAATAACTAAATCATCATAAAAGTATTTTATAACATGAATGTCCATCTAACTCAGATAAAATATTGATATTGTTTATCACCCTCTCTGGGAAAAAATTACAGTTCCTTAGTTTCAATAAGGGCCTAGGCACATATCTGGACAGCAGTCCGTATTTATAATACCATTTTCTTTTGTAATACATATTTCATTATTTGTGGTGTCTTTTGATACAGCCAGATTATGCAAACATATGTATAAATTAGTTACTTATCTGTCAATATGGCCAGAACCTTGAGAGGAATGAAAGATATATCATATTTCTCTGGGGCACTAAGAAAGCAAGGAGCTACTCACAGCATGCAAACTCCCTGTTTTAAAACTTTTAGTATTGTTGTGTTTACAGGCTGTATGCCTTAAATGTGGCCAAGTCAGAAATGTCACGTACTGTGCAATGATATTTCATATATATTTGTCATTGTGTATGTGTATATGTATATACATATATATGGAAATATATATATATATATATATATATATATATATATATATATATGAAATACATGACATCCATAATTACATGATAAAAATAATATGTCAACTTTGAAAAACCTTGTAGGTATTTAAGAGACCAACACTAAGAATAAATAGAATTCAAACTACAAAGCAAAGCCAGAAAAGATAATGATAAATTATTGCACCTGTCAATGTGGACAGCAAATAACAGCTTGTCAGAAGAACATAGAGGGTGAATATAACTTAATGATTAGAATAATACATCAAAACATGATAAGAAATTTCAGTATTCACTTACTGAATCTTGAGACTCCTAACTTTATAAAACAAACACTATTATACCTAACATACCTCACAGACACTGGGAGAATATTAGTGGAAACTCAGTACCCATTTTCATATATATATGAAATATATATATAATACTTAGCCAAAATATTAGCAAAAACACATCAGAAATAAATTATACAGAAATAAAGATAATTTAAATATAAATATAATTAAATATTTTTCTTATAAGGGCATGGAAATTTCAGTAAAATTGACCACATTATAGGTAACAAATGAGAATTAGTAAATATATCAATTGATTAATTTTCTGAATCTTATCAAATTACATTATATGAAACAGTAATAATCAAAGAAAAGAAAAAAAAACGCCTATCAACCTCAGAGTGGGGGACATGGGTGGTTTTCAAGAAAGAGTAGCTGAGAAGAAAATAAATGAGAGGAAGTAAAGTAGTTTGATTATATATCAAACAACATAGCTATTTAAATTGCAACATAAGCAAGTCAATAACAAGGACAATGTCTGAAGCCACACGAACACTTAGACAATGTTAATATACATTTGAACTTAAGGGACACTGAAGAAAACAGTGGATTCACACGAATGGAGAGGTGGGGCAACTTTCAGAGGTGTTGAGAGAAGGAAAATTGTAATAAAAATATATAATATGGAAAAATCTCTTTTCAATAAGAGAAAAGAAACAGACTCAAAAGTATGAGAATCACCGAGAAGACCTTCAGTAATACAGACAAAGAATGTTAACATATAATTTTTTTCATTTAGTTGCTGCCATTAGTAAATAAAAGAGCAAAATGAGCAAGTACTCTAATTCTTTGAATTACTACTGTATATGTTGTAATGTTTCTCATTTAATCTATAATTCTAACTAAAAATGAAAATTGTAGACCAATATTTCTGATAAACAAAAATTCCCAAAGTTGATAAATACATTCAGCAAATTAGCAGACTTTAAAATTAATACACAAAATCAGTATGCTTTATGTATACAAATGACAGCTGTACCAAGAAGGAAATCAGGAGGCAATCCAGCTCACAATAGCACCAAAGAATTTGGAATAAATCTAGCTAAGGAAATTAAAGACTTACATAATCAGTTTTTAAGACATTAAACATAGAAGTTGAAGTACATAGCAGAAGATAGAAAGTTGTTCATGGATTGGTTGAACAAAAATTAGTGAAAAGCTATTACAAATTCAATGCAATCCGTGTCAAAATTTCATTCCAATTTTTCAGAGAAAGTAGTTTTTTTAAAAAAGTAAACATGGAAGCCACACACAATAAATATTACGGAAAGGAAAGGAAAACAAAACTAGGTTAGATAAAATTATCCCGAATAATAAAAGTATAGCTAAAATAGCACTTTTGCTGATTTACAGTAATACCATAGGTCTACACTTATAACATCAAGGTACTGACATAAACAGACACAATTTTAAAAGGAAGAGAAATAAAGACTCATAAAACCCAAATACCTACAACCGAGAGTTTTGTCTGAGACTGAAATTACCTGCTGGAGGAAACAGAATATTTTCCGTAAGTGGTGGTTTTCAAACTGAAAAGCTGCATGTAGAAAAGTGAATGAAATTCAACTCCAAAGTTCAACTAAACATATGACTTGGAAGTCCCTCATCCCCCACCCTATACTCCCTGGGCTCCTTGCAGGGGCTCTACACCCTGCATACTGCCTCTCTCTTCTTGTCCCACCCAGCTTGCATCCAGAACCCTTCTCCCTTCTGCCCCCTTTCCTCTTTGGGCACAAAACACCATCCAGCTCAGTCTGTCTGGAGCTGGTGGCAAATCCTCAGGGCAAGTAGGCAGGCGAGACTTCCTTTGTTTCACTGGCCTGCCTGCAGCAAGCAAGGTAGGCGCTTTGTTTACGAACTAGCCAACCTGCACGGAGACCTGATCTCGGCACCAGGAGAGACAGCAGTGGGGTGAGTTTGTGACCGGCGGCAGAAGCAGCCCTGGACAGGGAACTCTGAAGTTCCTCATCCCCCACCCTATACTCCCTGGGCTCCTTGCAGGGGCTCTACACCCCGCATACTGCCTCTCTTTTCTTGTCCCACCCAGCTTGCATCCAGAACCCTTCTCCCTTCTGCCCCCTTTCCTCTTTGGGCACATAACACCATCCAGCTCAGTCTGTCTGGCACTGGGGGCAAATCCTAAGGGCAAGTAGGCAGGCAAGACTTCCTTTGTTTCACTGGCCTGCCTGCAGCAAGCAAGGTAGGCGCTTTGTTTACGAACTACCCAACCTGCACGGAGACCTGATATTGGCACCAGGAGAGCCATCAGTGGGAGAGTTAATCTCGGTACCAGGAGAGCCATCTTTGGGCACCGAGATCTGATATTGGTACCAGGGGAGACATCACTGGAGCACCAGGAGAGCTATCACTGCAGAGTGCCATCACTGGGAAGGTACATCAGTAGGCAAGAAGACCTGATCTGGTAAAAGAAGATCCATAGGGGAGCATTCGGAGAAAGAGATGGGCAGGCGCCAATGCAAGAATTCACCCAACAATCTGAAAAACTATATGAAACCACCAGAACCCAGCGACCTCACAACAGGAGGACATGAACACCTTAATCATGAAGAAGTAGATAAAACTGACTTTATGAAAGTGATTGACGCCCTTAAACAGCATGTAAAAAATGCCCTTATAGAAATGGATGAGAAGTATAAGAGAAAGTTTGAAGAATTGAGTAAATCAGTGAATGATACCCTAGGAAACCAAGGAAAAACAATCAAACAGATAATGGAAACAGTTCAAGACTTAAAAACTGAAATGGAGGCAAAGAAGGAAACACAATCAGAAGGCCAGCTGGATAGGGAAATTCTAGGTAAACGATTAGAGACTACAGAAGCAAGCATAACCAACAGAATACAAGAGATAGAAGAAAGAATCTCAGATTCTGAAGATACCATAGAGAAAATAAACACGCTGATCAAAGAAAACAGCAAGGCCAACAAATTCTCATCACAAAACATTCAGGAAATATGGGACACAATAAAAAGACCAAACCTAAGAATAATAGGAATAGAAGAAGGAGAAGAAGCGCAGCTCAACGGTCCAGAAAATATATTTAATAAAATTATAGAAGAAAACTTTCCCAACCTAAAGAAAGATATACCTATGAAGGTTCAAGAAGCATACAGAACACCGAATAGGCTGGATCAAAAAAAAAACATCCTCTCGCCATATAATAATCAAAACACAAAGCATACAGAATAAAGAAAGAATACTAAGAGCAGCAAAGGAAAAAGGCCAAGTTACTTATAAAGGTAAACCTATCAGACTTACACCTGACTTCTCTATGGAAACCATGAAAGCCAGAAGGTCCTGGATAGATGTACTGCAGAAACTAAGAGACCATGGATGCAAGCCCAGACTACTATACTCAGCCAAGCTTTCGTTCACTATAAATGGAGAAAACAAAATTTTCCAGGATAAAAACAAATTTAAACACTACGTAGCCACAAATCCAGCCTTACAGAAAGTAATAGAAGGAAAATCACTAACCAAGGAGTCCAACAACGACCACAATATCTCAGAGAACTAGAGACCCTTTACCAGCGCAACACAAAGAAGGGGAACACACAATATTTACTACTAAAAAAATGACCGGAGTTAACAACCACTGGTCATTAATATCACTTAATGTCAATGGACTCAACTCTCCTATAAAAAGGCACAGACTAAGAGATTGGATATGAAAACAGGATCCAAATTCTGCTGTTTACAAGAAACACACCTCAACCACAAAGACAGGCACCTACTCAGAGTAAAGGGTTGGGATAAGGCTTATCAAGTAAATGGACCTAAGAAACAATCAGGGGTGGCCATACTAATTTCTAACAAAGTTGACTTCAAACTTAAATCAATCAGGAGAGATGGAGAGGGACATTTTCTACTCATAACAGGAACAATTCATCAGGATGAAGTCTCAATCCTGAATATCTATGCCCCTAATATAAAAGCACCCACGTACGTAAAAGAAACATTGTTAAAACTCAAGGCAGCCATCAAACCGCACACATTAATAGTAGGAGACTTTAATACTCCTCTCTCACCAATGGACAGGTCAATTAGACAGAAACCTAACAGAGAAATAAGAGAATTAATGGAGGTAATGAATCAAATGGACTTAACAGACATCTATAGAATATTCCACCCAAATAGGAAAGAATATACCTTCTTCTCTGCAGCTCATGGAACCTTCTCAAAAATCGACCACATACTCGGTAACAAAGCAAACATCCACAGTTACAAAAAGATATTAATAACCACCTGTATCTTATCAGATCACCATGGATTAAAACTAGAATTCAGCAACAATGCTACCCCCAGAAAGCCTACAAACTCATGGAAACTGAATAGTCAACTACTGAACCATACCTGGATTAAGGAAGATATAAAGAAAAATTAAAGTCTTCCTTGAAGACAATGAAAATAAAGAAACAACATACTCAAACCTATGGGACACTATGAAAGCAGTCCTGAGAGGAAAGTTCATAGCACTAACTGCCCACTTAAAGAAAACAGAGAAAGCACACATTGGAGACTTAACAGCCCACCTGAAAGCTCTAGAAAAAAAAGAAGCAGACTCACCTAGAAGGGGTAGAAGACTGGAAATAATCAAACTGAGGGCTGAAATCAACAAAATAGAAACACAGAAAACAATTGAAAGAATCAATAAATCAAAAAGCTGGTTCCTGGAGAAAATCAACAATATTGATAAACCCCTATCCAAACTAATCAAACGGCAGAGAGAGAATTTGCAAATTAATAAGATCAGAAATGAAAAGGGAGACATAACCACAGACACAGAGGAAATTCAGAGAATCATTAGATCTTACTACAAAAGCCTGTATGGCACAAAACTGGAAAATGTAAAAGAAATGGACACTTTTTTAGATAAATACCATATAACAAAGTTAAACCAGGACCAGGTGAACAACCTAAATAAACCTGTTAGTCGTGAAGAATTAGAAGCTGTTATCAAAAACCTCCCTTCCAAAAAATGTCCAGGACCAGATGGTTTCAATGTGGAATTCTACCAGAACTTCCAAGAAGACCTAATACCTATACTCCTTAATGTATTTCACAATATAGAAACAGAAGAGTCATTGCCAAATTCCTTTTATGAAGCTACAGTAACTCTGATACCAAAACCACACAAAGACCCAACCAAGAAAGAGAATTACAGGCCAATCTCACTCATGAACATCGACGCAAAAATCCTCAACAAAATTCTGGCAAACCGAATCCAAGAACACATTAGAAAAATTATCCATTATGATCAAGTAGGCTTCATCCCAGAGATGCAGGGCTGGTTTAACATACGCAAATCTATCAATGTAATCCATCATATAAATAAACTGAAAGAAAAAAACCATATGATCGTTTCATTAGATGCTGAAAAAGCATTTGACAAAATTCAACATCCCTTTATGATAAAAGTCTTGGAGAGATTAGGGATACAGGGGTCATACCTAAATTTAATTAAAGCTATATACAGCAAGCTGACAGCTAATATCAAATTAAATAGAGAAAAACTTAAAGCCATCCCACTAAAATCAGGAACACGCCAAGGCTGTCCACTCTCTCCATACCTCTTCAATATAGTTCTCGAAGTTTTAGCAATAGCAATAAGACAACATAAGGGGATAAAGGGGATTCAAATTGGAAAGGAAGAAGTTAAACTTGCATTATTTGCAGATGATATGATAGTGTACATGAGCGACCCCAAAAACTCCACCAAAGAACTCCTACAGCTGATAAACGCCTTTAGTAATGTGGCAGGATACAAGATCAACTCCAAAAAATTAGTCGCCATCTTATACACACAGGATATGGAAGCAGAGAGAGAAATAAGAGAATCATCACCTTTCACGATAGCCACAAAAAGCATAAAATATCTTGGGGTAACTCTAACCAAGGAAATGAAAGATCTATTTGACAAGAACTTTAAGGCATTGAAGAAAGAAATTGAAGAGGATACCAGAAAATGGAAGGATCTCCCTTGCTCTTGGATTGGGAGGATCAACATAGTAAAAATTGCAATTCTACCAAGGGCAATTTATAGATTCAATGCAATCCCCATTAAAATCCCATCAAAATTCTTCACAGATCTTGAAAGGACAATAATCAACTTTATATGGAGAAACAAAAAACCCAGGATAGCCAAAACAATCTTATACAATAAAGGAACTTCTGGAGGCATTACCATCCCTGACTTCAAACTCTATTACAGAGCTACAGTAATGAAGACAGCGTGGTACTGGCATAAAAACAGAGAAGTCGACCAATGGAATCGTATAGAAGACCCGGATTTTAACCCACAAACCTATGAACAACTGATTTTCGATAAAGGAGCTAAAAGTATACAATGGAAGAAAGAAATCATCTTCAACAAATGGTGCTGGCACAATTGGATGTCAACCTGTAGAAGAATGAAAATAGACCCATATCTATCACCATGCACAAAACTCAAGTCCAAATGGATCAAAGACCTCAATATCAATCTAAACACACTGAACCTGATAGAAGAGAAAATGGGAAGTACCCTACAACATATGGGCACAGGAGATCGCTTCCTATGTATAACCCCAGCAGCACAGACATTAAGGGCAACATTGAATAAATGGGACCTCCTGAAACTGAGAAGCTTCTGTAAAGCAAAGGACACTGTCATTAAGACAAAAAGGCAGCCTACTGACTGGGAGAAGATCTTCACCAACCCCGCAACAGACAAAGGTCTGATCTCCAAAATATATAAAGAACTCAAGAAACTAGACTTTAAAAGGATAATTAACCCAATTAAAAAATGGGGCACTGAACTGAACAGAGAATTCTCAACAGAAGAAGTTCAAATGGCCAAAAGATACTTAAGGTCTTGCTCAACCTCCTTAGCGATCAGAGAAATGCAAATCAAAACAACTTTGAGATATCATCTTACACCTGTCAGAATGGCTAAAATCAAAAACACCAAGGATAGCCTTTGCTGGAGAGGTTGTGGAGAAAGGGGTACCCTCATCCATTGCTGGTGGGACTGCAAACTTGTGCAACCACTTTGGAAATCAGTGTGGCGGTTTCTCAGAAAAATTGGGATCAACCTACCCCTGGACCCAGCAATACCACTCTTGGTAATATACCCAATAGATGCCCTATCACATGACAAAAGCATTTGTCCAACTATGTTCATAGCAGCATTATTTGTAATAGCCAGAACCTGGAAGCAACCTAGATGCCCTTCAATGAAAGAATGGATGAAGAAAGTGTGGAATATATACACATTAGAGTACTACTCTGCGGTAAAAAACAATGACTTCTCGAATTTTGCATGCAAATGGATGGAAATTGAAAATACTATCCTGAGTGAGGTAATCCAGACCCAAAAAGAAGATCATGGGATGTACTCACTCATAATTGGTTTCTAGCCATGGATAGGGGCCACTGAGTCTATAATTTGTGATCCTAAAGAAGCTAAACAAGAGGGTAAACCCAAGGAAAAACATATAGATATCCTCCCAGCTATGGGAAATAGACATGATTGATGGTCAAAAAATTGGAATCTTGGGGGTGGGGTGGGATGGGGATGAGGGGTGATGGGGAGAGAAAAGTGTGAATGAGAGGATGAGGGGAACTGGGGGAATCGGGGTGATTGGGGATAAAGGAAGTTTGGATAGGGGAGCAGGGAAACTCATACCTTAGTTAAGGGAGCCACCTAAGGGTTGGCAAGAGACTTGAACTTGGAATGGCTACCAGATGCCCAGGGCAATGTCCCCAGTTAGTTCATTGGGGCACCTGAGGATAGGGAACCTGAAATGAACCTATTCTATAATCATACTGATGAATATCTTGCATATCGCCATAGAACCTTCATCTAGCGATGGATGGAGATAGAGACAGAGACCCACACTGGAGCACCGGACTGAGCTCCCAAGGTTATAATGAGGAGCAAAAGGAGAGAGAACATGAACAAGGAAGTCAGGACCATGAGGGGTGCACCCAACCACTGAGACAGGGGGGCCGATCTATTGGGAGCTCACCAAGGCCAGCTGGACTGCTACTGAAAAGACATGGGATAAAACCGGACTCTCTGAATGTGGCAGACAATGAGAGCTGATGAGAGGCCAAGGAGAATGGCACGGGAACTTTCATCTGGCGATGGATGGAGAGAGAGACAGAGACCCAATTTGGAGCAACGGTCTGAGCTCTTAAGGTCCAAATGAGGAGCAGAAGGAGGGAGAACATGAGCAAGGAAATCAAGACCACGAGGTGTGCACCTACCCACTGTGACAGTGGAACGATCTATTGGGAGCTCTCCAAGGCCAGCTGGACTGGGACTGAATAAGCATGGGTTGAACCTGGACTCTCTGAACATGGCGGACAATGAAGGCTGATGAGAAGCCAAGGACAATGGCACTAGGTTTCGATCCTAATACATGAACTGGCTTTGTGGGAGCTTAGCCTGTTTGGATGCTCACCTTCCTGGACCTAGATAGAAGTGGGAGGACCTTGGTCTTCCTGTAGGGCAGGGAATTTGGACTGCTCTTCAGTATCGAGAGGGAGGGGGAATGGAGTGGGGGGAGGAGAAGAGGAGTGGGGATAGGGGGAGGGGAGCGGGGGGAGTGGGCAATATGTGGGAGGAGGGGGAGGGAAATGGGAAAATGGGGAGCAGTTGGAAATTTTAATTAAAAAAGAATAAAAAAAAAGAAAAAAAAAGATTTATCACTCATATTGTTTTAATAAAATGTTGATTGGCCAGTAGCCAGGCAGGAAGTATAGGTAGGGAAACCAGACTAGGAGAATTCTGGGAAGAGGAAAGGCAGAGACACAGTCACCAGCCAGACATAGAGGAAGCAAGATGAGAATGCCTTACTAAGAAAATATACCAAGCCACGTGGCTAAACATAAATAACAATTATGGATTAATTTAAGTTGTAAAAGGTAGTTAATCATGAGTTAATTTGAGTTGTAAAAGCTAGCTTGAGCTAATAGGCCAAATGGTTTATAATTAATATAAGCCTCTGTGTGTTCTTTGTAACTGAACAGCTGTAGGATCATGTGGGACAGAAACTTCCATCTACACTTATTCATCTTATCAGAGTCACAAGGATTTTCTCCCATATTTTATCATGGGAATATTATGGGTTTAATTTTATGTTTAGGTTTATAATCCACTTTCAATTAATTTTTGTGTGGTGAGAGATGACAGCTAATTGTTTTACATATAGACATTCAGTTATCTCAGCATAATTTATTGAAAAGCTGTTCTCCACATCTTCAACCAAAGCAAGAGTTGGTCTTAGCAATTTATTTGAAACTTTATCTGTTATATTTAAACAAATCTATTTCAGAACTCTGAATTCTGGTCCATTGTCTGTAGGCTTATCTTTATGTCAATAACATACTTATTGAGTACAGTTGATTTAATATGTCATAAAATCAGGTAGTATAAGTCTTCAAATTATATTTATTTTTTTTTAAAAAAAACATATGACTTAATACTCTCCGACTGATAAAAAAAATAAAGCAGAAAATATACTTGAATTCATAGGTACAATATAGCACTTTTTTTTTTTAAAAAACAGTAGTACTAGCATTAAGATCAGGAATTTTATAAATGGTCCCTCACAAAGCCAGATCTTCTGCAAAACAAAGGGCATCATTAGTTGAAGAATATGTCTAGAAAACGTGAAAATATGTATCAATTATGCACCTAACTTGAGGTTAGTCTTTAAAGTATAAAAAATACAATAAAACTTAAGAAGAAACACCAGTTAAAATGGAATATGAAAATAATCAACTAATTCTCAAAATACTATATATGAACAATTTACTGGTAGAAAAATTTTTCAGTATAGTGATCAGGAAATTACAAATAAGTACACCTCAGGGATTTTATATTGATTGCTTTTCTATTGTAATAAAAGAAAACCATGACCAAGGCAAATTACTTAGAGTAGATAATGTCTGTTTTAGCTTTGACTGCAGATTGTGAGAGTCCATGATGGTGAAGTGAAAGTAGGTGGTTCACATCTTGAACCACAAGAATGAGAAAGAGTACAAACAAATATGATTTATATCTTTAGGCTCTCAAAGCCCACACCAAATGACATACATTCCTTACCAAAGACACATCTACTACAGCACTTCAAAGAGCACTATCAACTTGACCTTAAGCACTCAGATGTCTGAGACTATAAGTGAAGAGTGATATCTCATTCACATTATAATGTTCCATTCCCTGTCACAGCTGATAGTATAATGGCTATACCATAATGTAAAATGCATTACGTCCAACTTCAAAACCCCTATAGTTTATTACATTTACAATATCTCAGAAGTTCACAATGTCTTCTGAAACTCGAGGCAATCTCTTAATTATAAAAACTACAAACAAAATTGCATATCTATGCATTAATAGTAAAAAAGAGGAGGAATAGGAATGTGAGGAGAAAATGCTGCAGCAAAGTGAGGCATGGTCCAATACAATAAATGCAAAATCTATAAACAAGTTCAATATTGAGACTTTAACTTTTAAGGATTAGTTGTCTTTGTCCCTTATGATTACTTATCTTTCATGACCCTAAATCAAAGAACAGATGGATGATATTGGCAAGCTAAGCTATCATCTTGGGATGGGCCCTTGCCTGCCAAACCACATGAGCAACAACTTTTTTGTAGCCATTTTCCAAAATTAGGAAAGTCCTTATGCTTTTTTAATGGTCGGAAACTTAGCTTAGTGTGGTCTCCCATTGTAGTCTCCATTTACATTACTCCAGTGCTGAGCATGAGACTTATTATGTCTTAGTCAGAATGGCCAACATAAAAGTAACTCTAGCATAAACTTGCTCAGTTATAGGGAAATAGAAACATTTTTCCCTGATTGTTGGAGGAGAAACTTCTGGAGTTTCTACTCCAAAAGTAATCAGTGTGAAGTTTTCTCAAAATCTTAAAATAGTAGCCTAACTATACTACTCTTTTGCATAAACCCAAAGGACATTATATTTTACTAGGGAGTTTATTGCATTTCCATGTTCACTGTTGCTCTATTCACAATAACCAGGAAATAGAAACCGCTTAGATGACCATTAACTGATAATCAGACAATGAAAATGTGGTATATTTACTCAATGGAAAATTATTCAAATTTTAAAAACTTAAATTATGAAAACCACTGTCTAATATATGGAATGAGACATAATCACTCTTAGTGAGGCAGCACAGATTCAGAAAACACACAAACAAAAACCACAACATGTAGTTCTTATAAATAAATGCTAACTTTTAATTTTTAGATATATGTATAACATTTTGAAGACCAAAATAAGTTAGGTAACCATTAAGGGACAGTTACAGAGGAGGGGATTTTTTAAGAGAGGGACATAAAAGGGAGAATGGAATAACAGAACAGGAAAAATTAAATAGGTGAGTAGAAGAGGAAGAAATACTAGGCAAAGTAGAGAAGGGAATACTGGCAAGGGTAACTGACGATAGAGGCTTATTGAGAATACATATGGAGACACATTTTATAAGGGCTTATAGTCACATAAACCTATGCATTCAGTTATCCTATACTAGGAGAGATGGGAGACAATATTCAGACTCCATGTGACACTGGACATCACAGTGATTATGGTGATTGATAGTCATGTATACGAATGGGGATCTTGTGGACCTATTAGGATTTCTAGAATGAATTCTATAGTCAATGTTTATGATGTACAGCAATGTACAACAAAAATAGTTCATAATTTTAAGTATAAAACATACATTACAAGTCCAATTTTGGATCGCAAGCTGGCTCAGAGTACAAAAGTTATTTCAGCCAAAGCTAACTACTTAAGTTTGATCCCTTGGACTCACAAGGTAGGATCAAAGAACAGACTCCTGCAAGTTTTTCTCTGACTTCCCACATGTGTCATAGGATGCACATTCCTCTTGACAAATAAACTTATAAATAACATGTAATAAAATACAATTTAACAACATTCACTAATACTTCAGTTGAGAGTGAAGTTTTTCTAATATCTTTAGTGACATAATATTCATATTTATAACCCTATATGCAATTCATATGTTCAATGATAAATCAAAATTAGCCTTCCTAGGACTGCAAATTATATAGTAATATATTTGTACATAACATTAAGGGAAAATGTAACTTGTTAGATAAATAATATATGATATGCATGTATAGTCAGTGTCTTAGGATTTCTATTGCTGTGAAGAGATATCATGAACTCAACAACTCTTGTACAGAAAAGCATTGAATTGGGGCTGACACAAAGTTCAGATACTTAGTCCACTATCTTCCTGTTCGGAAACATAACGTCGTGCAGGGAACATGGTGTTGAAGAAGGAACCAGGAGTCCAATATCAGGATTGGCAGGCAGGAGGGAGAAACAGTGTGCCACTGGATCTGCTTTGTGTCGTTGAAACCTTAAAGTTTACTCTTAGTGACACTTCCTCCAAAAAGACCACACCTACTCCAACAATGCCACAAGTTCTTATCCTTTCAAATAGTGGCACACCTGTGGGCCTATGGGAGCCATGTTCATTCAAGTGACGATAGTAAAGTGAACACAAATAATAAAAAGAATGGTGAAAATCATCCTGAGGAGTTATTGCAGCAGTGATGATGAAGTCATGTCTACTCTTTTTGCCTTTAAAGACATATTCCTGGAATCAGGATGGTTGTGTCATAGCTGTTATAATGAAGGTGCTTAGATATTGAGATGCAGAGTTATGAAAAGTGTGTCTGGGAACACCTCTTTCAATAAGTCTACCATTCAGGATGGAACACCTGCTCCCCTTCTTAGATAATTGCTGTAGAATAATCCTTCAGTCCACTGTGAATATGTATTGCTCTCATTGGTTAATAAAAAGCTGACAGTATGGTAATCAGGCAGGAAATTAAGCAGGAAAGCCAAATGAGAATGATGGGAAGAAGGAGGGTGGACTCAGAGGAGATACCTGCCAGCCGCATTGGGAACAGGATATGCTAGAGGACAGGTAAAGCCACAAGCCACATGGCAGAATGTAGACTAATGAAAATGGATCAATTTAAACTGTAAGAGCTTGTTAGTAATAAGCCTGAGCTACTGTCTCAGTAATTATAAACAATATTATGTGATTTAGCCAATATTCACCTCTTAAGCTTATGAACATTTCTCAGCTAAAAGAGCTCCATTTGCCCTTGATAATAAAAATTCTAAGGTATTAGCACACTACTATTTTAAGGTGAAAATATTTTTCTGTCCATGTATAAATTATTATAATTTTTGTTCTCTGTTCATTTATAGTCTTATATTTCAGAGTTTTTGTTTCATGGAGTTAGTCTATGTTTTGAAAGTTCTTTTTATTGTTCTTGAATTTTTATCTTATTTAAATAAATATTTATTATTTTGAGTATTTTATTGAAGATTTTTCCATTATTAACTTTTGGTGTTAATTTTCTTTCTTTTTTATTTTATTTTATTCTTTTTTAATTAAAATTTCTGCCTCCTCCCCGTTTCCCATTTCCCTCCCCCTCCTCCCATATATTGCCCCCTCCCCGCCACTCCCCTCCCCGTATCCCCACCCCTCCTCTCCTCTCCCCACTCCATTTCCCCTCCCTCTCGATACTGAAGAGCAGTCCAAATTCCCTGCCCTGTGGGAAGACCAAGGTCCTCCCATTTCTATCTAGGTCCCGGAAGGTAAGCTTCCAAACAGGCTAGGCTCCCACAAAGCCAGTTCATGTATTAGGATCGAAACCTAGTGCCATTGTCCTTGGCTTCTCATCAGCCTTCATTGTCCGCCATGTTCAGAGAGTCCGGTTTCAACCCATGCTTATTCAGTCCCAGTCCAGCTGGCCTTGGTGGGCTCCAGGGAGATGTCCCCAGTTAGTACCTTGGGCAACTGAGGAGAGGGAACCTGAAATGACCCTATCCTATACTGATGAATATCTTGCATATCACCTTAGAACCTTCATCAGGCGATGGGTCGAGATAGAGACAGAGACCCATTTTGGAGCAACGAGTGAGCTCCTAAGGTCCAAATGATGAGCAGAAGGACGGAGAACATGAGCAAGGAAGTCAGGACCACGAGGGGTACACTCACCCACTGTGACAGTGGAACTGATCTATTGGTGTTAATTTTCTAAGAAAAATAATTAATATGAATCTAAAAAATGGAATCACCTAAGATTCAGATTTCACCATGGACAAGGGGAAGAAGAAATTGTAAAATATAAATGAACAGGAAGTTTTATGTTACTTTTTGTCCTTTAAAAATGTTGTAAAGATTAGTACAGTCACCCTCTTCTCTGCTGCTCACAGAACTAGTTGGGGAAATTGCCTTGGCAACCTGGAAACCCCTTTAGAGCCAAGACTTTAGCCAACCCTAAAATGGCTCCCTGGGTTAGGATAACTTCTTCCCTGCTCCCATATCTACCCTTCCTCCATCTCAAGGGCAATGGCACTGAGTTTTGATTCTACTGCATGGACTGGCTTTATGAAAGACTAGTCTGTTTGCTCATCTTCGTAGACCTGGATGGGGAGGGGAGGACCTTGGACTTCCCACAGGGCAGGAAAACTTGACTGCTCTTAGGACTGGAGAGGGAGGGGGAGAGGAAGTAGGTGGAGTAGGAGGGAAAAGGGAGGAGGTAGAAATTTTTAATAAATAAAAAAAGAATAATAATAATAAAATGTTGTAAAGAGTACTCCCATGAAATGTTATCAATAAGGCTACTTGAACAAGATCTGAACAATGATGGCACCACTGGACATATTAAAACAGAAGGGGAAAGCCCACATGACCTCAGTCATAGACAGAGAACTACAAGAAACCGTAGAATACTGAGAACAAAAGATATATCTTCCCACTAGAAGAGCATGCCATTTGAATACTCAATATAAAATGGTCAACTCTGAGATTACATATACATTCAAGTAACATTATATGAATGTTTTTAAATATATTTAGGAATGTATCTGTCTGTCTGTCTTTCTTTCTGTGTTGTATATCCATTTATATATATATGTGTGTGTGTGTGTGTGTGTGTGTGTGTCAACAATTAAAGAAAAAGGATGTCAAGAAATTAGTAGAAAGAAAGAGAATATATAGGGTGGTTGAAAGGATAAAATTGAAAAGGATAAAAATTCTACCTTTATATAGAATAATTCATACATAAAGTGAATAGATATAAATTAAGCTTGAAACAATAAAATTCGAAAATATCTTTAAATAGAAAATTTTTTGTTTTGACATTTCCTCCCTTTAATTTTAAAACAGGTGTTTTTCCTCACATAATGTGGCCTGATTGACTTCACCCATCTTTATCTATCCCAGTGCCTCCAAACTTGCTCTTCTATCCAGATTCCCTACTTTTCTGACTCTCATTAGAAAATAAACAGGCTTCTAAAGAATAATTGTATAATATAATTCATATAATATAATGTAAATATAATATAATATAATAAAGGTAAAATTCTAAAACCTTAGAATTTGACAAAACAAAAAGAAGGGAAAGATCCCAAGACAAGGCACAATGAACAGAGACATACTCATTCACACCTTTAGGAATCCCATAACACTAAAGTGTGAGCTGTAATAAATACACAGGGAAAGCAAGGAGGCCCTGTGCATGCTTCTTCAGTTTCTGTGATTTCACATGTGCTTTGATAATGTTTTATTAGAGGGATTTTTTTCTTGGTGTCCTCTAATCCCAATGGCTCTTATAATTTATTACCTCTTCTTCCATTTGATGGAGGAAGGTTATTGGCTAATAAAGAAACTGCCTTGGCCCATCTGATAGGGCAGAATTTAGATAGGTGGAGTAAACAGAACAGAATGCTGGGAGGAAGAGGAAGTGAGCTCAGACTCGACAGCTCTGCTCTCGAGCAGAGGCCATGCTCCCCTCTCCAGAGCAGACGCCATGAAGCTCTGACCCAGGATGGACGTAGGCTAGAATCTTCCCAGTAAGCGCACCTTGGGGTGCTACACACATGAACAGAAATTGGCCAAGCAGTGTTTAAAAGAATACAGTTTGTGTGTTGTTATTTTGGGGCATAAGCTAGCCAGGCGGCCCAGGAGCTGGGGCGGCAGGAACGTAGCCCGCAGCTACCCACTACATCCATAGGAATACCAGAGCCTGAGGAGAGGGATTTGATGGAGACATAATGTTTAGTACTGAGTATTCCATGGTCTCTCTGTACAATGTCTGGC
This sequence comes from Chionomys nivalis, assembly GCF_950005125.1. Classification (NCBI taxonomy): domain Eukaryota; kingdom Metazoa; phylum Chordata; class Mammalia; order Rodentia; family Cricetidae; genus Chionomys; species Chionomys nivalis. Next base: position 19,312,146 of record NC_080089.1, on the reverse strand, counting down.
TGTGGGCCTTTGTATTTGTTTTGTTCTGCAGGAGCATAAAGTTTTTGTGATGATTGCTGAGCAACTGTGAAGTTGTGAATCTTTGCCTGTCTAAACACCTGATTGGTCTATAAAAGAGCTGAATTGTCAATAGCAAGCCAGGAGATAAGAAGGCAATGCTGACAGGCAAAGAGAATAAATAGATGGAGAAAAAGAGCAGGGAAATGAGATCAAGCAGTGAAAAAGAAGGGTCCAGTTACACAGGCAGTCACAGAGTAAGAGTGAAAGTAAGATTATGTAAGTAAGAAAAGGAAAAAGCCCAGAAGCAAAAGGTAGATGGGATAATTTAAGAAAAGTTGGCTAGAAACAAGTCAAACTAAGGCTGGGCATATGTTAAAAAGAATAATATTGACCTGTGATTTATTTGGGAACTTGGTGGTGCCCCCAAAATGTCAGAAGAGTAAAATGAGTATAAAACAACCAACAACAGATGGTGGCATGTCCTACAGCTCCATTTATAAGCCATGTCTCCCTCTCCACCAATGACCTTTATGACTGGAGAAATCAAAACCCTTATTTCTCTGATAAACCTCAAAGTTTAATTTCTTTCTAGAGACAGTAATTTACGCTCACCAGCCTACCTGTGATGAGTGTCAACGGTTCCTCAAAACTCTTTACTTCAGAAGAAAGAAGGGATCTGGAGGGCCTCAAGGAAGACCATAGGATCTAGGGACCTCTGATTCTGGAAACTCTCTTTCCTTCTACTATACCTCAATAGAAGCCCAATACTGAGAGAGGTAAGGGGTGATCTATTACTATTTCTGACCTCTGAGGAATGATCCGTGAAATGCTGCACACCCACATATGCTTTAATGCTCACAAATTTACATAAGATTAGTGAAGTTTTGCAAGGACCAGCTGAAATTCCTGCCATATATTTGGAGAGAATGTGAAAAAATATCTACCTGACCTATATACCCATCAATCCAGAAGCCTCTGAGAAATGAATAGTGATTAACATAGCCTTTGTTATTTTATTCAGTTAGCCCTGAATACTGGGAAAATAAATTCCATAGGCAAGAAAGATTTGAAGAAAAAAATGTTTTCAGAATTAGTGAAAGTATCTCACAGAGTATTTAATAATAAAGACAAACTGAAAGTTAGATGAAAAGTTTGAAAAGGCAATTTTCTAGCACTGAGAGAAACAGTGACAAATCGTCAACCAGAGAGTAACAGATGAAGCCTATGGAGAACCAGAAATACTAAAGCCATTCAGACCTCTTCTACTTTGAATACAAGATATATATTCAGGTAAAATGTCTAACTATTCCAGTCTCCAGTCCCTCCAGCATATGCAAGTTCACAGAACTGTGGGAAAAACCAAGCCCAGATACTCAGACCTGACTCCCTACCGTTACAAGGCCAGGGGCATTCCCTAGATTATAAGGTATCATCCAAAGACACTTGAGCCTTGTTGGAAGGGCCCATTCCCTATGGTCTTCACCACACTCCCCACTGTTAAGGTTTCTAGGATCACTCTCTTGATTCATCACACCCACTTCAAACAAACAACAGACATTCCTGACAGGTAGACCATCACTTGTTGAGAGATTCCTTTAAAGGTTATTTTATCCAGCTCCCATATTACACACACACACACACACACACACACGCACACGCACACACACACACACACACACACACATATTTCTGCACCTAGAAATGCTTCCACATCTCCATGGGACAAATAAATTGTCCCTACATTGAAGCTATTTTCTACAAGACAGACAGTATTCCTTTACATGAAAGATGGTAGCAAATGCTGCACTTAAAATGTTCATTTGTCTCATAATACCCTTTGTTGTTTAAGCAGACTTCTTATTTTCTTGAAAATCCAGGAAATAAAAGGCTCTATAAGAAATATATATTGATGACAGGCCTAACTAGAACACTGACTGGATACTCTAATGATAATCTAGGTCACCTCTTTAAAATTGACGTTGAGGCCATCACTCTCTGTGTAATAGGTCTCCCCAGTCTGTCAAGATACACTGATAAGCAGCATAGCCAGAAGGTCTATAAAATAGCTAATGTTTTCAATTATACTTTCACACCTATTTCATTATTAAAGAACAAAAATATTGACATATTCCTAGAAAACAGGGCCACTATTGATTATCTACTGTTGCTACACTATCCAGGATGCCAAGAATTTAAGGAAGTATGTTGGTTTAATCTCTCTGATTGTGGCAATTAAATTAAAGGAAAAAAATGACCAGAAAGTTACAAAACTTATATAAAGAGTTACTAAAGCTGGAAACTGAAATCTGATTGGATGCCCTACTTTGTGATTACCAAGTTTTACCTGTGTAAAGGAGGTTTCTTTATTATTTTTTGTCTTGCTGCGTTATGCATCCTAATGTCCATTTGTGTATGTCAATGTCTACTCCGTTTTAGTTGTCTCCCCTTTATAATCAAAAGAAAAACACATTCCAGATTCAAGGGTCCTAAAATTAAATTCCCCAGACTACGAGATAACTAGAATCATTCCTTTAAAGCTAGTAGTTTATGAGTGGGCTACTGAAGTATAGTTAGGCCATCTTGTGAAAATACTTAAGAATACTTTAAGTGCCAAAACTATCTTCCATAAACTCATCTCTGGTAATGTAGACTAGTTACAAATTCCTATACATTGTGAATTGAGCTCAAGATTATGAGAACTGGCTGACCCATTAAATACTATATCAGAATTTCTGTAAGCAGTGCTTGCTAAATATTTAAGCAGCTGCCTTTATTTTATGTCACAACTGTGGTTTTTGTCTTTAAAAATCAAACAAATTGGAAGCCACAGCTGTTTTTCAGTACTCTGCCTGAGACAGCCCTGATAATGGCGAATAAAGCCTACAGGTTGTTTGACTTATCCGGGCCTCTTAGCTGTTTTTTTCTTCTTCAGATACCTCATAACTTCATGTTTCCCTTACAGATATGGTTCTCACCGAAAAATATAAACTTAGAAGACATTTTTCAATGTAAAAATAAACTAAAGCTCTCATGCTATTACTTACTAAAAATTGACTTATTACTCTTCATTTATTTAAAGAATTTGGTTTTTAATAATCAATGACCTGTTTCAAAAGTAGTAAAAGTAGTGATTATTTGGATGGCCACTCCCACCTATTAATTGTATTTTTTAAATTTTAACCAAAACTACTATTATGAGTTTTGGCTAATTTGTAGTTGGATTAAAACATGATTTCAAAATGAAGAATTACAACTTCAATTTATAGTTTCTTATGCAAAGAAAAATTTATTCTGAAATCATTTGAATTGGTTTGCAAGTAGTGGCATTTATAAAACTCTTAGAATCCACTCCTGGACTGATATTAGTATATCTCTTAACCCTCATCTGAGAAAATTTTTATTTTCTGAATGACAATTAGCATCAGAACTAAAACCTATAAATGAACAGAAAATAAATGTTTATATTGTGCTTAGTTCTAAATGAGACATTTAGATCACAAACCTTCCTCCGAAATCTCAAAAATTAACTGAGAAGAGGGGATAAAAAGAGTATAAGAGTTAGAAATAATGGATGTATTCAAGGACAGAGTATGTTACAGTACTGTTGAACACATGAACTCATAGCTCTTGGAAAAGGTTTAAAATAAGAAAAATGAAACCAAAGTAAAACTTAAAAAAATTTAAATGGAGCAAATAAACAAAATGAACACATAAGCAGAAATCCATGCCACAACTGAAAGCACTGAGTGCATGTATCAAACAGAAAAAGAGAACACAAAAATCCAACAACAAAAAGGAAATCTTCCAATGTCAAGGTCCAAGAGATTAGGAAAGTCCAGGTTATCAGGAGAAATGTGGACGACCAGCTGCTCTCTATTTAAGGAGAGTTTCTCTGTGGCATCAAGACAAAACCCAGACCACTACAGCGCCTTATAGAAAAAGATTCGGATAACTTCTCACAGAGGCTTTTGTGATGTCACAGTTAAGAAATGCAGCAGTAACAGCAAATAGCTCAAAAGATGAATCTCTATCCAGCTTCGGGAACTGCATAACTTTTGTCATGGCTGTGAGCAAATTTCCAACAAGCTACAACTTAAAAGGCAAAAGGTCACTCTCCTCTCAGGCTCTGAGTGCATGGAAGTGTGACAGAAGTGGAGCTGAGCGGATTTGGGAAGATGGTTCTGCAGCAGTTGGGTACATGACTTTGATGAGCATCCAGACACCCAGTTCCTCCTGCTGCCCTGGTCTTTTATGACCTCCCCAAATGGAACCTCCTGCTAGAGCCCAAGGATGTGATACATGGGAACATGTGAGACCATTCTTACTAAACCTGAAGAGGACACTTTTTTTTTTTTTTTTTTTTTTTGGTTTTTTGAGACAGGGTTTCTCTGTGGTTTTGGAGCCTGTCCTGGAACTAGCTCTTGTAGACCAGGCTGGTCTTGAACTCACAGAGATCCGCCTAGCTCTGCCTCCCAAGTGCTGGGATTAAAGGCGTGAGCCACCACCGCCCGGCTGAAGAGGACACTTTGACTTAAGAACTCAACAACAAGCTAACATAGCAGTAAGGAAACAAGTGGCATAGTAACAAGACAGACTCTGAAGCTATGTGCTGACCTTTGCTAGAGACACAATATGGACTAGTTAGAGAATAACCTGTGGTTTGCCCCAATGTCCTGTGTACTAAAATGCTAAAGTTCTCTAAAAATTCTGACAACTACTTACATCGTCTCTACACTTCATCCATTCAATTCCTTTAATAAAGCTCTTATAGTTGGCCATGTAAATTATACTAGCCCTCCCCACCACTGGGACAATGTAATAAAATGGACTACCTCACAATACACATGACATGTTTTTAGTCCTTTTGGTAGAATATTGGATGCGGCAGAATAAGTATAAATGAGCATTTAAGTGCTTCAAAGGTTGTAGGAGAAAATAATACAGGTACGTGTGATAAAGACTCACACAGTGATGGAATAGCTTGCTTCTTACAGCTTGTTCATACTAATAAATCTTTTAAAACCTAAAATTAATTTTAAAATGTCAAAAAATTCTGCTTAAGGATAGAAATATGGGGTTAGGAAAAAGAAATCGAATGGAAGTCCGAAATTAAACCAAGAACCAATTCAGAGACAGGAACCCAAACCAAGAATCCAAGAAGCAAAGTCACTATTTAATTGTCAAAGCAGAAGAATAGTGTCTGGTTTTCATAAATTGGTAATATCAAAGTTTATGTGAACCAATGTCTGACTCAACTCCACAGCCACCCAAGCTGCAGCCTAGCAGAATGTCCTAGGGGGAAATGAATGATTCACAGGTATTCACAACCAAAACTGAAAACAAAACCAAGAGATTCTTCACTTTCTGTCTCCATGGACTCCATCGTTCTTGGCAGTAACCAATTCCCTATGAAACACCATGTTTTTCAAAGGTTGTGATATGGCTCAGGCTCTCAGAGGACAAAGAAGCTGTATCTGGGGATTGGGAAGATGGGTCTGAAACAGCTGTTTACATGATTTGGTTGTGTCCTGTTGCCTCTAATAACCCAATTCCCTACAATAGGTTCCACCACCATGGGGTTTTACAGTCTGCTGAATAGTAGCCTCTGTTAGAGACCTAAGTACAGAGGCTTGAGACGGTATGAAACTTCACCCACACAAACCTTGAGGAGGACATTTTGACTTTAAAAATAGCAGCAGTACCAACAAGAGTGGACTCAGTCAGTTTTAGGCCAGCCGGGGTTAGACACATGGACTAGATAGTGAACACACAGGTCCTTTTCACTCAGATCCTCAAATTCTTTAATGACTTCAACTACTGAAGAATTCTTCAGGTCTAAAATAATTATACTCAGTTCCTTTTCTTTAAACCCATATTTATGGACATCAAAAGGCTGATAGTCTGTTTGTGACACTATGAGGCCTTGAAGAAATTGTTGTCCCTCAACATTTCCCAGAGCATGTTTTGTTTAATAAGTGTCATGGTGAGCAGAAGTAGACACTTTCAATGATAAGCAAAGTTATAACCACAGGGAAAGGCTGAGGGAAGTAACAAAGCAGGTATGTGTGCTTCACGCGTATGACCAAATCAAATTCTTTACCTTTCACAGCTACCTTAGAAAAAGCTGAGGTAAAGAAATAAACCACTGTACAAAAGGTCAAAGATAAACAGGTAGAGAATAATAGAATTTTTTTTATAATAAACTAAACTGAAGTACAGGCACTAAATACATCTAAACCAAAGTCAGTCAAAATTTAGGCACAAACCCGAGCCCACTGGGAAGCAAACTCACAATGTTCAGGTCAGTGGTGATCACAAATGTTCAGTTTCAATGACAGACAATCAAAATCTCTCTGGACCAAAGTCTTCAGTCAAGACCTATGCAGTCAACCAGCAGCCTGACTGCCACCTAAGGACAAGATCCAAGCCTTATATGGGTGGGCCACTTTCATTACTCACAATGACTCATTGTGAGGTCACAGAGCAATGGACCAATCACAGCTAACCAGAAGCCACCAATGCTTTGCAGTTCTTTGCTCATGGCTCCTCCCACATCAATGCCAAGACTTAACAGAGGAGATGGCAATTTGGCTCAGGTATTCAGAAGATCAGGCACAGCATGGTGGTAGGGTCAGCTGGTGCACTGGTAGCAGGGCCTACATAAGTGCTTTTATTGCACAGATAATCTCTTCATGCTTAAGCCTACTTAAATGTCCTTGTCATCTAGGCCACTCCTGAATTCTTTTCGGTGTCACTACCACAAATACTGTTTTCTCCTGAGTCAAGATCCCTAAAAACTCACAGTGATAATTAGACTGCTGAGGGTGACAGAGTGAAGCTAGGTTTCTGTCACCACAAGGGCTGACATTTCTGGGGGTTTATGCCAAATAAGCAGGGACAGAAAGTCAACTTTACTGCCTGGTGTCCTAGGTTTATCTGCTGGACTATTCTTAAGAAATATATAATAAGAAACTAATGTGATTGCTTGGTACTTATCTTCTTATAACCTGGGAGCATTATTCTCTACCCCATATCACACTACCAGCATCCTGGAATATGACCATACTGTCTGATCCCATAAGACAAGCAGGGTTGGGCCTGGGTAATACTTGGATGGGAGGCCTGGCATGTTGGCACACACATGTAATCCCACCATATGGGGATGAAGGCAAGAGGATCAGGAGTTCAATGTCATCCCCAGACATACAATAAAGGCAAACTGAGCCACAGGAGAAGATGAAAACATTTTTATACGTTTTCACAAGTTTGGGTTCAGCAAGGCTTTATTATTCCCATCAGTGAGGGCAAAATTCTATGAGAGAGCATAGAACATGGAAGAAACAGACCTCAGAGTGAGAGAGGAGGAAAAACAATTTACATCCAAATACTCAGAAGGTGGCAGATATACTCCCTTATTGAACCCTGAGACCAGAAAAAAAATTAATGTCCCCTGATCCCCCCCGAAATGGAAGAGTACAGGGTATTGTGTAGATCAGGCTGGCCTCATATTCCGTATATAGTCAAAGGTGACCTGGATCCTTCATCTCCCAGGTTTGAGAAGTGCAGGCATGAACCCATACCTGACAATGTTCTTTTTTTTCATTTTTTCATTTTTTTTTTAAAAAAGAAAACAATCTTTTTTCATTATACATACCAATCCAAGTTCCCACTACATGCACTACTTCTATTTCATCCAGATACGCTACCACCCCACCCCTATCCATTCCTTGGAGAGGATGTCACATTGCTTTGGGCAAGGTCCAAAGTCCTCCCTATTATATCTAGCTGAGCAAGGTATCCATCCAAAGAGAATAAGTTCCCAAAAGCCAGTACATGCAGTGGGAATAAATCCTAGATCCACTGCCAGTGACCCTTCAGTCTGCCCCAGACATGGAACTGTCAGTCACAATCAGAGGGACTACTTTGGTCCTATACTTGTTCCTTCCCAATCCAGCTTGAGTTTGTGAGCTACTTTAGGTAGACTATTTCAGTAGGTGTACCCATTATGGTCTTGACCTCTTTGCTCATATTCTCATTCCTCTCATTCTTCAGCTGGACTTTGGGAGCTCAGTCCAATGCTCTGATGTTGTCTCTGCCTCTGATGGAATTCACTTTCTGGATGAAGGTTCTAGGATGATATTTAAGATCATCAGTCTGACTACAAGGCAAATCAAGATCAGGACCACTCCACTTTCTTGCTTAGGGACTTGTCAGGGGTCATTCTTGTGGATTACTGGGGAATTTTTCTAGAGCTAGATTTCTGCTAAATGTATAATGGCTCCCTCAATCAAGATATCTCTTTCCCTGCTTTCATCTCTGACCTTCCTCCTCCTCAACTAACCGATTTCCTCAAGTTCTCCTCACTCCTCCCCTTCTTTCTTCCTCTTCCTTTTCTACCCTCCCTTCTCCCCCACCCCCATGCTCCCAAATTTGTCAGTTGATATTATGTGTTTTTTCTTTCCAGGTGGATCTATGTATGTTTTTCTTAGGGTTCATCTTATTATTTAGATTCTCTAGGATCATGAACTATATATGCTCAATATTATTTGTTTATAGCTAGTTTCCACTTATGAGTGAATACATACAGTATTCATTATTTTGGGTCTGTGTTACCTCACTCAGAATAGTGTTTTCTAATTCCATTCTTTTACATGCAAAATCCAAGCTCTCATTCTTTTTTTCAGCTGAGTAGTATGCTAATGTATAAGTGTGCCACATTTTCTTTGTCCATTCTTCGGTTGAGGGGCATCTATGCTGTTTCCATGTTCTGGCTATTACAAATAATGCTTCCATGAACATAGTTAAACAAATATGATTGAGCATCTTTGGGTATATGCCCAAGAGTGGTATTCTTAATGTATGAAGGAAGTGAATATAATAAGTAAAGATGTCAAGAAAAACTGAATGAGAAATATTCTCTCAAGGATTCATTATATCACTGGTGATGAAGTCAAATCTATGCTTTCTTCCTTAGTGGCAGGCCCTCAAGGGATTTTAATGATAGTGTCATAGTTACTTTAATGAGAAACATTAGATATTCAACCTTTGGGAGATAGAAAGAGTAAGAAACAGTCTGAGAATATTCATTCAATAGATCTACCTACTTCAAGAAGAAAAACCTACGCCTACTACTACAGAAGATATTGCCTGAGAAGCTAATATTGACCTGTTCTATCTGTACTTCATACACAGAAAGATTTTTATCTTCCTGAGCAAGGTAATATCGTGATAGCCATTTCTAATCTCTTTAGGCATAGTTATTATTTTGATAAGGTATGCTTTATATATCTAACTCATTCAAGCATCAATTCTTGCTATATCATTTCTTTAGAAATATTGTTACGAGTAGTATAAAGTTTCATATTTTTTTAAGTCTTTATTTTTCTATATGATCTATGTTCCGTAAGGTATTTTTAGCATTTTGTCATTTCTTTGATATCCATAATGCTCATGCTATATGTGTTTTTTGTTCTGTTTCTAACTTTTATTACATATAATTCTTTATGATGAAATTTTAGAACCTCTGAAAGGGTTCATAGATTAGAAATTTAAAAAAATGGCATAAATATTATTATGTATTGATTTTTTTTGATGAGTGGTTTTGTTCTGTTTACTTCAAGCTGGGCGGTGGTGGTGCACGCCTTTAATCCCAGCACTCAGGAGGCAGAGGCAGGCGGATCTCTGTGAGTTCTAGGCCAGCCTGGTCTACAAGAGCTAGTGCCAGGACAGGCTCCAAAGCTACAGAGAAAGCCTATCTCGAAAAACAAACAACAACAACAAAAAAACAAACAAACAAAAAAATAGTATAGCATAAAGCAGTCAAAGCAAGGGCAGTTTCTTGCCTAAATGGCTAGCAAACTCCATAAGAATTCTCTTCGATGTCCATCATCCTCTTTAAGTAATAGGTACTGCAGGAACAGATGTGTCTCATGTCATTAACTGTCCTAACTTATTAAAATATTTTAAATGCCACATTCTTTAGTCATTGAATGTTTGAAGAATAGCTATTCATCTAAACTACACCTCTGTACATCTAGAAAATATAACAAGACTACAAGCTTGACTATTAAAAGATGACTATCTATTAAGATATGTCTCTTAATTATACAACACATTTTAAAAATTTTTTTAATTAATTTATTTATTAAAGATTTCTGTCTCTTCCCTGCCTATACAATATATTTTTAAATGAGCTTCATAAACACATTACTGTAATCAAGAGTAGATGTATAAATATAAAAACTTGACTTCAATTTGTATCAACAGAACAAGATTCATAGCAATGCAAAAAATTTATATCTATAGCATAATCCACTTTAAATGTAAGCAAACATTTATAAGCACTATTTGGCAATTTGGGCATTGTTAAATCCACACTGCTTTCTGCTTTTTGCTGTGCAAAGTATTTTGGGGGATATTCATGGCCACCTTTCAGGGGGTTTTGGTCCCTCAAACGACATTAGTCTGGAAGGATTCCACAGATTCTCATCTTCCATTGAAACAATAAGAGATCCTCTTTTCCAAAGCAACTTGTCCTTAGACACAAATTTTGACGTCAAGAAAACTTTAAAACAAATATGATGCTTTAAGTTAGTAGCCCATACAATAAATGTGTCTCTGTACATAACTGTTTCACAGTTAAAAATTCAAAAAAAAACACAATAATATATATATAGATATAAAATCCTGACTCTCTGTGTATATTCCATCTTTTGGGGGCTTATTTTCTTCACTCTATTATGTTTTCTACATGTTTAATATTTATTTTATTATCTTTATTTCTCTAATCTATGTCTGTATTCTCTCTCTAAAAGAATCTGTTTTATTTATTTAAATGATTACTTCTTTTTGTAATTCTCTGTATTCTTTTCCTTCTTTCTTCACAGCCTACACATGCATATGCAATACTGTGACCCATTTAGACATCTTTTCTATCTGAATTTGTCTTTATTGTGTATTTGTAATCATTTTCTGACAAGAACTGCTTCTTAAAATTTTAAGCAATTCTTTAAAACTTAAGTGGTGGCATTGCAAGAGCAAATATGGCCTTGATTGCTTGCTCTGCCCACTTAACATGGTAGAAGTCTGTTTACTACCTTTGAGACAACTAGGTGGGGCTGCCCTCTCCACCTCAACTCTGATAACCAGTTGGGCAATGCTGCCACCAAATAACTGTCAGCTGCCTACAAACTCCATCTAAATGTTTGGCCTCCTGAAAGAGCAAGAGTTTGTACTAGCAGCACAACCCAGAAACCTACCCTGTCAAAATCTTGTGGCCTTTTTTATGCTACTGATAAATCAGGAAAACATCTCATAAAGAAGTCACAACATTAAACTGTGCTAATTCTGCTTTGCTTTGTTTTGTTTTGCCTAGAATTCCTTCCAAAACTCTCTCGGGTTTTAAGTGGATTTTCATTTGCCACTTTGGTGTCAATCTGTAATAGGGGGCCACTTGTTTGTTCCCAGCTGCTGGGCCCTGAAATAATCACACAGTAACCATATTATTTGTAATACTTCTTGGCCAATAGTTTAAGAATATTTCTGGTTAACGCATATCTTAAATTAAACCATCTCCCTTAATTTGTATATTGCCATGAGGTTGTGATTTACTGGGTAAAGATCCATCGTCTGTCTCCAGCGGGGCTATATGGCTTCTGACTGGCTCTGCCTTTTTTCTACCAGCATTCAGTTTAGTTTTCCCTGCCTACCTCTATTTTGCCATGCCAGGTCAAAGCAGTTTCTTTATTAACCAATTGAATTCATAATATACAGAGGGGAATTCCACATCTAAATAAGTGTGTTGGGGTGCATGATGTGAAGTCCCAGAGAATCCATAATAAATATTATTTTGAATTTTTCCAAAGACCAGGATAGCATTTCTTCTGTATTGCTTTTTAATTAATTAAAGAATGTTTTGGAAGTGGTAAAAATGATTATCAATAAGTCATACTAATTGATAAATATGCAGCCAATGGACTCTGTTGTTTACTACAAATTATTCAACCATTCTCATAATGTGTTAACTCTAGCTTCTGTTTTGTAGAATCATATGTAACATTTGGAGGTCATTGTCCTCATTTACTGCACAGTTGTTTATTCTCTAAGTTTTCAAGTATAAAAATAAATAGTCATATATGTTTGTCATATTCATATTTAGGATAATCAGGTTTTTTAGATACACAGAGATTACATTTAGTATAGATAGTATAATCTTCAACCTCTTTGAAGAGCTGTAGAAAATGGCTTTTAATCTAACCTAGAGTTTTGTACTAATAAGACACAATCACTCCTGGCAACACTGCTCTACTCCCAAGAGAACGTTGAACATCAAAGACACTCCACTGCGAGCTTGTCTTCTTCTTGGCAGAACTGGCCTTTGGGCAAAGAAAATCCCATTCCTTGACTACTGACAGAGATACAGAGTATCCATGAATGGATAAAAACAGAATTGTCTTGTCTTGCCAAGACAGGGTAGGATAGTTCTACAAAAAAAGTTCCTTGCCTTTGAAAATGGTATGTCAGTTATGTTAGGCCTTAGCCAAAGCTGGTTGCCTCAACATTGCAAACGAGACTTTGGGTGATTGCCCAGGTAGTCAGTTGTCTCTGTTATTTGTTGCACATTTTGGAAGTTTCTCGTTTGTACTTCCTGGATGCTTAAGTAATATTACTTCCCTTCTCAGATCTTTGATGGAGTTGAAGATTAGCTAATCGTAGTTACCTCTACATTATTTAGACTCCTTGAAATAGAATGCTTAACAAAACTTTTGTTATATGTTTCTTGCTTAATATTGTTTGTTATTTGTAATTTTATATTTGGTAAATGTTCATACTGTATATAGTTGTATTGGGTTTAGTGCGATCATGTTTAGAGAAAGGGGGAGATAACAGGGGACTTCAGCCAATCACGTGCTGTATACAGTGTGTCCCCCCCCAGGGCTACAAATAGCCTATAAAACTATGGATGTGTGCTGGTTTTCTTTCTTTGTTTGCCTGAAATCAAAGGAACCCTGACTTTGTAAGTTCCCCTTCTTCCCTTTATTAAAGCTCAATATTTTATATTAAAGCTAGTCTGGTTAATTCTAATTGCAAGTCATTTATGCCACTTCAATCATAGCGATTGAAAATGACTTAATTTCAATTATTTCATTGTAACAATAAAATAATTTAATAATACTTATGAAGCAATGAAAGGAATTTGCACTTTAAAATATATTAACTTTCTATTACAAAAAATCCTCTTAAAATGTATGTGTAAATCATTTAAAATTGTATTAAAAACAGCACTAAAAGTAATGAAAAGTTAATGATAGTTTTTTAACAGGGAAAATTACTTATGTCTGTAGTTCTCACCACAGAAATGGTGGAGATCTTCATTCATATATATTTCTCCAAAATTCAATATATATAGATCCTTCAAGATGAGTTAGAAAGTAATGCCTCCCATTGCCAAGATTGGCAACCTGACTCCTAGCCCAAAACTCATGGGGCAAAGGGGGAGCCCTTATTCCTATAAGCTCCTCTACATGTGTGTCAACATTCAAGAACTTCCCTACCAAAATATAGAAAATATTTAAGTGAAAAATATCAGCATATAACAAAACCAACTGCATGAAATTTTAAGTATTATCTACTGGTTTATCTCTTAAATGAGACTGAAAAATATGTTTAGGTTTAGAATATAACTTTTATCTCTAACATGCCTCCACGTGATGTTGAATCATGGCCTTTTAATATTGTATTCTACTCTGTTTTCGTTAGGTTTATCATCAACATGAAACCTGGAAACGAAACAAGCATCTCCTACTTTTTTCTATTGAAACTGACAAATGATGCTACAATGGAGCCTCTCATCTTTGGCTTGTTCCTCTTTACATATCTGGTCACAATTCTGGGAAATCTGCTCATCATTCTTGTGGTCAGCTCTGAAGCCAATCTACAAACACCCATGTACCTCTTTCTCTCCAAACTTTCATTTACTGACATCTGCCTTAGTACAACAACAGTCCCCAATATGCTGAAAAACATCCACACACAGGATCAGAGCATCAGTTACATGGGCTGTCTTACTCAGGCCTGCTTTGTTTTGAATTTTGCTGTATTAGAAAGCTGTGTTCTTGCTGCAATGGCTTATGACCGCTATGCAGCTATTTGCCACCCACTGAACTACAGAGTAATTATGAATCCAAAATTCTGTGTTGTGCTGATTCTATTGTCACTGACCATTAGCATAGTGAACAGTTTATTACAATGTCTAATGATACTGCGGGTCTCATTTTGCACAAACCTTCAACTTCCTCTGTTCTTCTGTGAACTGGCTCAGGTTATTAAGCTAGCCTGTTCTGATACTCTCATCAACTATATTCTGATATATCTTGCAACATTTATATTTGGTGGCATTCCAATCTCTGGAATAATTTTCTCTTATACTCGAATTGTCTCTTCTATTTTGAGAATATCGTCAATGAGAGGAAGGTATAAAGCCTTTTCCACTTGTGGGTCTCACTTTGTAGTGGTATCAATATTCTATGGTGCAGGAATGGGAGTTTATGTCACCTCTGCAATTACTGTTTCACCTCAGATCACTACAGTTTCATATATGATGTATACTGTCTTCCCTCAAATGTTAAACCCCTTTATTTATAGCCTAAAGAATAGGGATATGAAGAAAGCCTTAAGGAAACTTATCACAAAGGTACCTTGCCTTCCATGATGTATTACTTGATTTTGACTTGAGTCATTCATGGGTCCTACCAAGAAAAAACTGTTTAAATACCCACAATCTCTTGTATGTTGCTCTGATCTATGCACCACACTGACAAAATATCTATCCATATATTGTCCTTGATTTATTATTTTTCTATTTTTTGATCTTGATAAAATTTTGACAAGTGATATTCACATTATACATTGGATCTATTTTCTCATACCAAATACCAAAAACTTGCAAACAAATTTACAACTTCATAATTTTATCCTATATAAAATCTAGGTAAGATAAGTAAATCAATTTATAAATAAGGCATATTTATATATTAAATAGCAATTGAAGATGAGTCAATAAATTTGAGAGGGAAGATGGGACACACTAGAGGTATTGGAGGTAGAAAAATTAAGGTGTTATGATTTAGTTATATTTAAAAACAATGTTACTGGAAGTTTTAATAAGGCAATAGAGTTGACCTTTTAGTACCTGCAAATATAGTCTTTTTCATGTTCAGAACTTTTATAGCCACATGTTAACTACAAAATTTATATATCTCAAGTATTAAGTCGGGCGGTGGTGGCGCACGCCTTTAATCCCAGCACTTGGGAGGCAGAGGCAGGCAGATCTCTGTGAGTTCGAGACCAGCCTGGTCTACAAGAGCTAGTTCCAGGAGAGGCTCCAAAACCACAGAGAAACCCTGTCTCGAAAAACCAAAAAAAAAAAAAAATAGAATGTTAAACATCATTTACCATTTTGTACATTACCCAGACATTGTCTCCTATAGTTTCTGATTTTTTTCAACCCTAAAAAGTATTTACCTTGAAGAAATTTGAGTAGTCCATGGAACATTACACATGCTTTACTTCTCCTGATATTCTAAACCTTATTTTTTAAGCTATCACATGTATGAGTATGTATATGTATATGTTTCTATGCACATGAGTGTAGGTGCCTTGCTAGAAAATATCTTCTGTCTTCCTGGTCCTGGTTGTTGTTTTTGTAGGTGGCTTTACATTGACTTTTATTAGGGAGTCATCACTGTAGCCTTGATGATTATTTTAATTATATATTGCTATGATTCCCAGCTTTCTAGATGTCTTGCAAAGAGAGTTTGCTTTTAATAGCTTTTGTACTTGCTGCAACTTTCAAATTATGTTATACTTGTATTTTTATTACTTTAAAAATACAAATCCAAATTCCTACTTTCTCCCACTTCCCTCCCATTCTCTTCACACACCTTCCCCACCTCCCCTCTCCAATCTTAAAAGAGAGCAAGGCACCCTGCCCTGTGGAAAGTCCAAGGCCATCTCTACTACATCCAAGTTGAGCAAGGTATACATCCAAAGAGAATAGGATACCAAAAACCAGTACTAGCAGTAGAGACAAATCCCAGTGCCATTGTCATTGACCCCTCAGTCTGCCCCAACTCTCAACCACATTCAGAGGGACTAGTTTGATCCCACGCTCATTCATTCCCAGTCAAGTTAGAATTGTTGAGCTCCCAGCAGCTCAGGCACATTGTGTCAGTGGGTGTCCCCTCATGGTCTAGACTTCCTTGTTCATATTCTTCTTCCTTCTGCTCTTCAACTGAACCTTGGGAACTCAATCCAGAGCTCCAATGTGAGTCTCTGTTTCTGTTTCCATCTGTTGTTAGACAAAGGTTCTATGATGATATTTAACATAATCATCAGTCTGACTACAGGACAAGGCCAGTTAAGGGATCCTCTTTATTGCTTAGTGTCTGCTTATGGAATCCCAGAAATTTTTTAGAGCCTGGTTTCTGGCTAATTTCAAAATGGCTCCCTCAATCAAGATACCTCTTTCCCTACTCTCATCTCTGTCCACATCCTTCTCAACTAACCCATTTCCTCAAGTTCTCCTCACTCCTGCTATTCTTCATTCCTCTTCCCTTTTTACCTTCCCTTCTCCCAACACACATGCTCCCAAATTTATCAGTTGATTAGTATGTTTTTACTTTCCAGGTTCACCTTATTTCTTAGCTTCTCTAGGATCATGAACTATAGGCTCAATATCCTTAGTTTATAGCTAGTATCCACTTATTAGTGAATACATGCCATATTAATCTTTCTGTGTCTGGATTACCTCACTCACAATAGTGTTTTCTAATTACATCCATTTGCATGCAAAATTCAAGCTGCCATTGTTTTTTTACAGCTGAGTAGTATGCTAATGTATAAATGAGCCACATTTTGTTCAGCCATTTTTGGTAGAAGGGCATCTAGGTTGTTTCCATGTTCTGGGCATTAAAGGTAGTGCTGCTATGAACATAGTTTAATAAATATGATTGAGCATCTTTAGGTATATGCCCAAGAGTGGTATTCTTAATGTATGAAGGAAGTGATAATAATAAGTAAAGATATCAAGAAAAACTGAATGAGGAATATTCTCTCAGGAATTCATTATATCACTGGTGATGAAGTCACATCTATGCTTTCTTCCTTAGTGGCAGGCCCTTAAGGGATTTTAATGATAGTGTCATAGTTACTTTAATGAGAAACTTTGGATATTCAACCTTTGGGGAGATAGAAAGAGTAAGAACAAGTCTGAGAATATTTCATTCAATAGATCTACCTACTTCAGAAAGAAAAGCCTATGCCTACTACTAGAGAAAATATTACCTGAGAAGCTAATGTTCACCTGTTTTATTTGTATTTCATATGCAGAAGATTTTTATCTTCCTGAGCAAGGTAATTCTTTGATAGCCATTTCGTATCACTTTAAGTATAGTTATTAATTTGATAAGGTATGATTTATATATCTAACTCATTCATGGATCAATTCTTGCTATTTATCATATATTTTTAATAGATATACTTACAAGTAATATAAAGTTTCATATCATTTTAAGTTTATATTTTTCTACATGATCAATGTTCCATGAGGCATTTTAGCCTTTTGTCATTTCTTTGATTTCCTTAATGCTCATGCTAAATGTGTTTTCTGTTCTATTTACAATTTCTATTACATAATTCTTTATGATGAAATTTTAGAGCCTTTGAAAGGTTCATAGCTTAGAAATTCAAAATAAATGGCATAAATATTATATATTGATTTTTGTGATGAGTGTTTTTGTTCTGCTCACTTCAAGAAACAAAACATTTTCTTGGTGTTAACCAGACACACTGAAATATAATCAAATATTTGCTTTTATCCAGTGTGAGTGGTGTGATAGAAATGACGGCTAGGATGGTTACTATGAACAAGTAATTCAAACACATATAACCATCTATTTTCTAGTGAGCAAACACAGTACTCAGAACCTCACTCCTTGAAAAATTGTGTTCTTATTTGTATCATACTGAGTCCCTGAATCTCATCTTACAATTAGTAAATAATGGCTTAGCCCACTGAAACTCTATAAACACATAAGTAGAACTCTGCATATCTTAAATATGTCACATAGGAAAATTCTGTGCCAGAGTTTTATATACTAATCACCAATATATTGGGGTTATATTCACACATGACTAAGTGTTCTCTTGTATAACCAGGATGGTAGTGAAAAACATGAAGCCTCAAATACACATGATCTTTCCATATCTGAGTTGAATCCTATATTTGATTACTATTTCTTAAAAATATCACATAATTTTAGACCAAAATTTTCTTTTATTCTCTGTAAAATATTGCTGATTGAAATGCTAAATTTTTATTTAATTCATTTCAGCACTTTGAAAAAATATATGAATGAATTTATGTTAAAAATATGTTCTACTGACAGAAAATGTTGTCAAGATAAGAAAGAAAGACAAGATATTATTTCTGCTTCTGGGAAGTTAAGCTTGAACAATCACTATGAAAATCATTGATGCAATATTTTTAAAGAAAAACTGAAAATTTAACTTACACAATCCAGGGCATTTAGCTAAGGCCTCTATATTGTAACTACAGAGTATTTTGTATTGATGTTCATTGCTGATGTACTCACAGCAGAAAAGAATAGCTAAATGGACAATGAAATTATGATTGGTATAAACAATTACGTCTATACCCAGTGAGGAAAAAGGAAATTATGAAAGTTATGACTAAATGGGAGGATAGGGTAAAGTAAAATAACAAAAAGTGAAAAGATAAAATATGATATATGATATATTTTGAATGCTATTACTAGTTTTAGTTTCTCCTTCTCCCTTTCTCCCTCTCTCCTTCCCTCCTTCCCTCTCTGTCTTTCTCTGTCTGCCTCTCTCTCTCTCTCTCTCTCTCTCTCTCTCTCTCTCTCTCTCTGTGTGTGTGTGTGTTCACATGTGTAGTTTTACTGTGAAGACATAGCATAAAGGCAGAAAGAAGACAGGAAAATAAAGAGTTTGTGGTGAAGTAAGGAGTATAATATAACAAGAAGATGTGAAAATAGAAAATGGACTATAGAGTTGGAAAGAAATACAGGGATGCATGATGGTATAGAATTATTTATGAAAATGTGATGAAAATGTGGTGTTGAATATATTAATATGGGAATTTAAAGATAAGAATTTTAGTTTTGGAGACCTACATGTCATCATACCCATCACACTTTTTTCAACTCCTCTTCCACAACTTCCTATCTAGCCTGTTACATTCTAGGGATAGTAGGAGTTCTCACAGAAGCCTTCCATGACCCTCCCTTTCAACTGTGCATCTATAGGTATCAATATCAAAGATAAATTATCCTCCTTGCTTTTACAGTCAGCCACAACATGGATCATGGACATCCATATGATTTCTGGCTGGCTACAACACAGACCACAAACTTGGCCCCATGGTGCAGTATGACCAGAAAACCAAAGAAGTCCTTCAGAAGCATCAAGATGATGGACATCAACATGGGTTAGGGTGACAGTACAGGTCACTCACATCAATATGGCCCCTGGATGTCTGTCAGGGTTATGGGAAAGGTAGTACTATGTTCTATTTAAGGGTAAGACCACTGAGAGTTTGACCATTACTTGAGAGAGTACATAGATAACAAAAATTAGGTTTACATTTTTTCTTTTTTTAAATATCATTCTTATTTTTACTTTTTTAGGAGGGTAATAAGGGTTGACGGGCAGACATGGAGGGACTGGGAAATAAATGTAGTAGGAGGCTGCTTGCTCGTTCCCAGCTTCTCAGCCCCCAAATAATCACACAGAAACCATATTATTTGCAATACTGTTTTGCCAATAGCTTAAACATATTTCTGTATAATTCATATCTTAAATTCACCCATCTCAATTAATCTACATATTGCCATGAGACTGTGAATTATAGGTAAAATTTTGATATCAGTCTCTGGTGGGGCAACATAGCTTCTTACTGACTCTGCCTTCTCTCTCCCAACATTAAGTTTAGTTTTCCCACCTACCTCTATTTTGCCATGCCAGGCCAAAGCACTTTCTTTATTAACCAATGGTATTCACAGCATACAGAAACAAATCCCACATCAACTCCCATTTCCTGTTTAAATAAAAAGGAAGGTTTTAACTTTAACACAGAAAACAATTACATATAACAAAACAGTTATCAAGCAAGAATTATATTTACAATCTTTATATCTACTTTATATTATATCACAACTAAGGAAAATTGTAATTATAACTCTTTATTCTTCAACTCTATCAAAGACCCCAGAAGGATATAATATTACCTAAGTAATCAGGAAGTGCATTTTAAGCAACTTCCAAAACCCTAGAATTGACAAAGATATCTTGCTGCCTAAGCAGTCACTCAAATATCTTCTGTATTATTGGAGCATCTATATTCAGCCTATAGGCCAACAGTATCTAGTTGATTTTTCCATGAAGCATAAAATTTCAAGGACAGTTCAACCTATATTGGTAGTTTGTCAGTCACTTTCTTCTATGTTCTGAAGAATGTCTGCAGACTCTTTCATGAAGCAGGAACCCCAAAGGACCATTTCACTTTTAGGCAAGTTCAGCAGTCATTTTTCTGTGCGACCTGTATGTCTAAATAATACAGAATAGCATCAAGCAGTTGAAGTAAAGGCAGGTTCTTGCCCAAATGGCTAGCAAACTCCATAAGAATTCTCATCATTCACTTAAAGTAATTGGTACTACATGAACAGATGTGTCTCATGTAATAAGCAGTTCTAAGTTATTAAAATATTTTAAATGCCATTTTCTGTAGTTGTTGAGATGTTTGAAGAATAGCTATCCATCTGAACTATACCTCTGTATATCTAGAAAATATAACAAGACTACAAGCTTGACTATTAAAGATGACTATCTATTAACTTATGTTTCTTAATTATACAATATATTTTAAATGAGCTGCATAAACACAATACCTTTTTTGGATTTTATTCTTTCTTTTTTTCTTTATTTATTTTAGTGTGATATATTTTTTATTAATTAATTTATTTATTAAAGAGTTCTGCCTTAATCAAGTGAAGAAACATACATATAAAAAATTTGACTTCAAATTTGCCTCAACAGACAAAGATTCATATCAATGCAAAATATTTATAGCTATAGCATATCCTACTTTAAATGTAAACAAACATTTATAAACAAAACTTGGGAATTTGGGTATAGTTCACTCCAAACTGCTTCTTGCTTTTTGTTGGGTGAAGTATTTTGGAAGTTATTCATGGCAGCATTTCAGGGGGTTTTGCTCCATTAAACCACATTAGTCTGGAAGGATTCCACAGGTTCTCATCTTCTGTGGAAACAAAAGAAGATCCTCTTTTTCAAAGCAACTTGTCCTTAGACAAAAATTTTGAAGTCAAGAAACTTTTAAAATTATATGTTGGTTTAGATTAGCAGCCCATACAATGAAATGTCTCTCTGTACATAGCTGCTTCACAGTGAAAAAAATTTAAAGAAAACACAATATATATAATCCAGACTCTCTGTGAATATTTCATCTTTATGTGGCTTATTTTTCTAACTCTATTATGTTTTCTACATGTTTAATATTTATTTTATTATGGTTGTTCTATTTATTTAAATGATTTACCTTTTTTTGTAACTCTCTCTTCCAAGCCTACACACATATATCCAACACTGGGACCCATTTAGAGGTCTTTTCTATCTCAATTTGTCTCTATTGTGTATTTGTAATCATTAGCTTACCAGGACTGCTTCTTAAAATCCTAAATGCTTCTTAAAGACCTAAGCAGTGGCATTACAAGAGCAAATAAGGCTTTGCCTGCTTGCTTTGCCCAGTCCAGAATGATAGAAATTTGTTTCCTACCTCTGAGACTGCTGGATGGGAGCCCATCCTCTCCATCAACTCTGATATCCAGTTGGCCCATGCTGCCACCAAATAACTTGCAGCAAGCTGCCCACCAAATCCATTTAAATGCTTGGACTCCTGAAAGAGCCAGAGTTTGTACTAGGAGCAAAGCCTGGACACCACTCTGTCAAAATCTTGTGGCTTATGCTACTGATTAATCAGGAAAACATCTCATAAAGAAGTCACAACATGAAGCTGTGCTAACTCTGTTTTTTTTTTTCACTATAATTCCTTCCAAAACTCTGTCATGTTTTAAGTGGATTTTCACTTGCCTCATTGGTGTCAATCTGTAATAGAAGGCCACTTGTTTGTTCTCAGCTGCTGGGTCCTGATATAATCACACAGTAAAGATATTCTTTGCAATACTTCTTGGCCAATAGCTTAAGCATATTTCTGCTTAACTTATATCTTAAATTAACCCATCTCCATTAATCTGTATATTGCCACGAGGCTTTGACTTACTGGCTTAAGTTCCATCATCTGTCTCCAGAAGGGGTATATGGCTTCTGACTGACTCTGCCTTCTTTCTACCAGCATTCAGTTTAGTTTATCCTGCCTACCTCTATTTTGCCATCCCAGGCAAAAGCAGTTTATTAACCAATGAAATTCATAGCATACAGAAGGGAATCCCTCATCTAAATAAGTTTGTTTGAGGTGTACAATGTGAAGTACCAGAGAATCCATAAAAATATTATTTTGAATTTTTCCCAAGATCAGGATAGTATTTCTTCTGTTTTACTTCTTTAATTAATTAAAAATTCTTCTATAAGTGGTAAAAAATGATTATCGATAAGTCAGAATGAAATGACAAATAATGCAGCAAATAGATTCTGTAGTTTGTTACAAATTATTCAACTGTTCTCACAATGTGTTAACTCTAGCTTCTGTTTTCCAGATTCATAGGGATTGAAAATGACTTAATTTCAATTATTTAATTGTAACAATAAAATAATTTCATAATTATGTAGTAACGAAAGGAATTTGCACTTTAAGATATATTAACTTTCAATTATAAAAATTCTCCTAATAAAGTATTGTGAGTTTATTAAAAATTGTATTTAAAAAGGCATGAAAAATGAAAAGATAATGATAGTTTTTTAACAAGGAAAATTGTTTATGACTGTAGTTCTCAACATGGAGATGTTTGTGACCTTTATTAATATATATTTCTTCAGAATTTAATATATATAGATCATTCAAGATGGCCTAGAAAGGATTGTCTCTTATTAACAAGTTTGACCTGACTCCTAGTCCAAAACTCATGGGGCAAAGGGGGAGCCCTTATACCTATAAATTCCATTCTGTCCTCTATATGTGTGTCAACATGTAAGAACTTCCCTACCAAAATATAGAAAATATTTAAGTGAAAAATATCAGTATGTATCAAAACCAACTGCACGAAATTGGAAGTATTATCTATTGGTTTATCTCTTAAATGAGATTGAAGAATATGTTCGGGTTTAGAGAATAACTTTTATCTCTAACATGCCTCCACGTGATGTCGAATCATGGCCTTTTAATATTTTATTCTACTCTGTTTTCGTTAGGTTTATCATCAACATGAAACCTGGAAACGAAACAAGCATCTCCTACTTTTTTCTATTGAAACTGACAAATGATGCTACAATGGAGCCCCTCATCTTTGGCCTGTTCCTCTTTACATATCTGGTCACAATTCTGGGAAATCTGCTCATCATTTTTGCGGTCAGCTCTGAAGCCCATCTACAAACACCCATGTACCTCTTTCTCTCCAAACTTTCATTTACTGACATCTGCCTTAGTACAACAACAGTCCCCAATATGCTGAAAAACATCCACACACAGGATCAGAGCATCAGTTACCTGGGCTGTCTTACTCAGGCCTGCTTTGTTTTGAATTTTGCTGTATTAGAAAGCTGTGTCCTTGCTGCAATGGCTTATGACCGCTATGCAGCTATTTGCCACCCACTGAACTACACAGCAATTATGAATCCAAAATTCTGTGGTGTGCTAATTCTATCGTCACTGACCATTAGCATAGTGAACAGTTTATTACAGTGTCTGATGATACTTCGTGTCTCGTTTTGCACAAACCTTCAACTTCCTCTGTTCTTCTGTGAACTGGCTCAGGTCATTAAGCTAGCCTGTTCTGATACTCTCATCAACTATATTCTGATATATCTTGCAACATTTATATTTGGTGGCATTCCAATCTCTGGAATAATTTTCTCTTATACTCGAATTGTCTCTTCTATTTTGGGAATATCTTCAATGAGAGGAAGGTATAAAGCCTTTTCCACTTGTGGGTCTCACTTTGTAGTTGTGTCAATATTCTATGGGGCAGCAGTGGGAGTTTATGTCACCTCTGCAATTACTGTTTCACCTCAGATCACTACAGTTTCATATATGATGTACACTGTCCTCCCTCAAATGTTGAACCCTTTCATTTATAGCCTAAGGAATAGGGATATGAAGAAAGCCTTAAGGAAACTTATCACAAAGGTATCTTGCCTTCCATAATGTATTACTTAATTTTGACTTGAGTCTTTCATGGTCCTACCAAGAAAAAAAACTGTTTAAATACCCACAATCTCTTGTGTGTTTCTGTGATCTATATATCACATTGACCAAAACATCTATCCATATATTGTCCTTGATTTATTATTTTTCTATTTATTGATCTTGATAAAATTTTGACAAGTGATATTCACATTATACATGGAATATATTTTCTCATACCAAATTCCAAAAGCAGGCAAACAAATTCACATATTCATAATTTTATTCTATATAAAATCAGATCTTGGTATGTAAATAAATTATAAATAGGGCATATTATATATTAAATAGCAATTGAAGATGAGTCAATAAATTTGAGAGGGAAGATAAGACACATTAGAGGTATTGAAGATAGAAATATTAAGATGTTAATGATTTAATTATATTTAAAAACAATGTTACTAGATGTTTTAATTAGACAATAGAGTTGATCTTTTAGTACTTGCAAATATACACCTTATTAATGTTCAAAACTTTTATAGCCACATGTTAACTATAAAATTCCTATATCTCAAATATCATTATTTTACTATGAAATAAAGTGTTAAACATCATTTACCATTTTGTACATTACTCAGACACTGTCTCCTATAGTTTCTGAGTTTTTCAAGCCTAAAGGGATTTGCCTTGATGACATTTGAGTAGTACTTTGAACATTTTCAAGCTTTACTTCTCTGGATATTCTAAACCTTATTTTTTTACAGGTATTACATGTATGTGTATGTATATGTTTCTATGAGCATGAGTAAGTGCCTGGCTAGAAAAAATCTTCTGTCTTCCTGGTTGTAGTTATTGCCTGTTGTAAGTGGCATTACATTAACTTTTATTAGGTAGTCATCTCTGTAGCCTTGATGATTATTTTAATTATATATTGCTATGATTCCCAGCTTTCTAGATGTCTTGAAAAGAGAGTTTGCTTTTCATAGCTTTTGTACTTGCTGCAACTTTCTAATTATATTATACTTACATTTTATTATTTTATTTTATTACTTAAAAAATATCAATTCAAATTCCTACTTTCTCCCGTCCTCCTACTTTCCTCCCACTCCCTCCATACATACATCTAGTCACCCCCTCCAATCTTTTTTTTTAATTTATTTATTTATTAAAGATTTCTGCCTCCTCTCCGCCACCGCTTCCCATTTCCCTCCCCCTCCATCGTCAGCCCTCATCAAGTCCCCCTCCCTCATCATCCCTAAGAGTAATCCGGGTTCCCTGCCCTGTGGGAAGTCCAAGGACCACCCACCTCCATTCAGGATTAGTAAGGTGAACATTCAAACTGTCTAGGCTCCCACAAAGCCAGTACGTGCAGTAGGATCAAAAACCCATTGCAATCGTTCCTGAGTTCTCAGTAATCCTCATTGTCCTCTATGTTCAGCGAGTCTGGTTTTATCCCATGCTTTTTCAGAGCCAGGCCAGATGGCTTTGGTGAGTTCCCGATAGAACATCCCCATTGTCTCAGTGTGTGGGTGCACTCCTCGCGGTACTGAGTTCCTTGCTCATGCTCTCTCTCCTTCTGCTTCTGATTTGGACCTTGGGATTTAAGTCCGTTGCTCCAATGTGGGTATCTGTCTCTGTCTCCTTTCATCACCTGATGAAGGTTAATATCCAGGAGGATGACTGTATGTTTTTCTTTGGGTTCCCTTCTTTTATAGCTTCTCTAGGATCACGAATTATAGGCTCAATGTCCTTTATTTATGGCTAGAAACCAAATATGAGTGAGTACATCCCATGTTCCTCTTTTTGGGTCTGGCTTACCTCACTCAGGATAGAGTTTTCTATTTTCATCCATTTACATGCAAAATTCAAGAAGTCATTGTTTTTTACTGCTGAGTAGTACTCTAATATGTATATATTCCATACTTTCTTCATCCATTCTTCCATTGAAGGGCATCTCGGTTGTTTCCAGGTTCTGGCTATTACAAACAATGCTGCTATGAACATAGTTGAGCATATACTTTTGTTGTATGATAGGGCATCTCTTGGGTATATTCCCAAGAGTGGTATTGCTGGGTCCAAGGATAGGCTGAGCCCCAATTTCCTGAGAAACCGCCATATTGCTTTCCAAAGTGGTTGTACAAGTTTGCATTCCCACCAGCCTTGGATGAGTGTACCCCTTACTCCACAACTTCTCCAGCAAAGGCTATCATTGGTGTTTTTGATTTTAGCCATTCTGACAGGTGTAAGATGGTATCTTAAAGTTGTCTTGATTTGCATTTCCCTGATCGCTAAGGAAGTTGAACATGACCTTAAGTGTCTTTTGGCCATTTGAACTTCTTCTATTGAGAATTCTCTGTTCAGCTCAGTGCCCCATTTTATAATTGGGTTGATTAGCCTTTTACGGTCTAGTTTCTTGAATTTTTAATATATTTTGGAGATTAGACCTTTGTCAGTTGCAGGGTTAGTGAAGATCTTCTCCCAGTCAGTGGGTTGCCTTTTTGTCTTAGTGACAGTGTCCTTTGCTTTACAGAAGCTTCTCAGTCTCAGGAGGTCCCATTTATTCAATGATGCCCTTAATGTCTGTGCTGCTGGGTTTATACATAGGAAGTGGTCTCCTGTGCCCATGTGTTGTAGAGTACTTTCCACTTTCTCTTCTATATGGTTCAGTGTGTTCAGATTGATATTGAGGCCTTTAATCCATTTGGACTTGAGTTTTGTGCATGGTGATAGATATGGATCTATTTTCATTCTTCTACACGTTGACAACCAGTTCTGCCAGCACAATTTGTTGAAAATGCTCTCTTTTTTCCATTGTATACTTTTAGCTCCTTTATCGAAAATCAGGTGTTCATAGGTTTGTGGGTTAAAGTCCGGGTCTTCTATTCGATTCCATTGGTTGACTTCTCTGTTTTTATGCCAATACCAAGCAGTTTTCAATACTGTAGCTCTGTAATAGAGTTTGAAGTCAGGGATGGTAATGCCTCCAGACAATCCTTTATTGTATAAGATTGTTTTGTCTATCCTGGGTTTTTTGTTTTTACATATAAAGTTGATTATTGACTTCTCCAGATCTGTGAAGAATTTTGATGGGATTTTGATGGGGATTGCATTGAATCTATAGATTGCTTTTGGTAGAATTGCCATTTTTACTATGTTGATCCTCCCAATCCATGAGAAAGGGAGATCCTTCCATTTTCTGGTGTCCTCTTCAGTTTCTTTCTTCAAAGACGTAAAGTTCTTGTCAAATAGATCTATCACTTCCTTGGTCAGAGTTACCCCCAAGATATTTTATGCTATTTGTGGCTATCGTGAAAGGTGATGTTTCTCTGATTTCCCTCTTTTCTTCCTTATCCTTAGTGTATAGGAAGGCAACTGATTTTTTGGAGTTGATCTTGTATCCTGCCACATTACTAAAGGTGTTTATCAGCTGTAGGAGTTCTTTGGTAGAGTTTTTGGGGTCGCTTATGTATATTATCATATCATCTGCAAATAACGAAAGCTTAACTTCTTCCTTTCCAAAACGAATCCCCTTGATCCCCTTATGTTGTCCTATTGCTATTGCTAGAACTTCAAGCACTATATTGAAGAGGTATGGAGAAAGTGGACATCCTTGTCGTGTTCCTGATTTTGGTGGGATGGTTTTGAGTTTTTCTCTGTTTAATTTAATGTTAGCTGTCGGCTTGCTGTAAATAGCTTTTATTATATTTAGGTATGACCCTTGTATCCCTAATCTCTCCAAGACCTTTATCATGAAGGGATGTTGAATTTTGTCTAATGCTTTTTCAGCATCTAATGAAATGATCATATTTTTTTTCTTTCAGTTTATTTCTATGGTGGATTACATTGATAGATTTTCATATGTTGAATCAGCCCTGCATCTCTGGGATGAAGCCTACTTAATCATAATGGGTAATTTTTTTAATGTGTTCTTGGATTCGGTTTGCCAGTATTTTATTGAGAATTCTTGCGTCGATATTCATGAGTGAGATAGGCCTGTTATTCTCTTCCTTGGTTGGGTTTTTCTGTGGTTTTGGTATCCGGGTAACTGTAGCTTCATAAAAGGAATTTGGCAATGACTCTTCTGTTTCTATATTGTGAAATACATTAAGGAGTATAGGTATTAGGTCTTCTTGGAAGTTCTGGTAGAATTCTGCATTGAAACCATCTGGTCCTGGGCTTTTTCTGGAAGGGAGATTTTTGATAACAGTTTCTAATTCTTCGCGACTAACAGGTTTAGTCTTGGTTTAGCCTTGGTATATGGTACTTATCTAAAAAAATGTTCATTTCTTTTGCATTTTCCAGTTTTGTGGCATATAGGCTTTTGTAGTAAGATCTAATGATTCTCTGAATTTCCTCTGTGTCTGTGGTTATGTCCCCGTTTTCAATCCTGATCTTATTTATTTGTGTGTTCTCTCTCTGTCGTTTAATTAGTTTGGATAGGGTTTTGTCGATCTTGTCGATTTTCTCCAAGAACCAACTTTTTGTTTCATTAATTCTTTGGACTCTTTTCTGTGTTTCTATTTTGTTGATTTCCGCCCTCAGTTTGATTATTTCCAGTCTTCTACTCCTCCTGGGCACGTCTGCTTCTTTTTTTTTCTAGAGCTTTCAGATGTGCTGTTAAGTCTCCAATGTATGCTTTCTCTGTTTTCTTTAAGTGGGCACTTAGTGCTATGAACTTTCCTCTTAGCACTGCTTTCATCGTGTCCCATAGGTTTGAGTATGTTGTCTCTTTATTTTCATTAAATTCAAGGAAGACTTTAATTTCTTTCTTAAATTCTTCCTTGACCCAGATGTGGTTCAGTAGTTGACTGTTTAGTTTCCATGAGTTTGTCAGCTTTCTGGGGCTAGTATTTTTGTTGCCTTTTAATTTTAATCCGTGGTGATCTGATAAGACACAGGAGGACACTGATATTTTTTTCGTATCTGTGGAGGTTTCCTTTGTTACTGATTATGTGGTCAGTTTTTGAGAAGGTTCCATGAGCTGCAGAGAAGAAGGTCTATTCTTTCCTATTTGGGTGGAGTGTTTATAGATGTCTGTTAAGTCCATTTGCTTCATTACCTCCAATAATTCTCTTAATTCTCTATTAGTTTTCTGTCTGATTGACCTGTCCATTGTTGAGTGAGGTGTGTTGAAGTCTCCTACTACTAGTGTGTGTGGTTTGATGTCTGCCTTGAGTTCTAGCAATATTTCTTTTACATAAGTGGGTGCTTTTATATTAGGGGCATAGGTATTCAGGATTGAGACTTCATCCTCATGAATTGTTTGTTATGAGAATAAAGTGTCCATCTCGATCTCTTCGAATTGATTTTAGTTTGAAGTCAGATTTGTTAGAAATTAGTATGGCCAAACCCGCTTGTTTCTTAGGTCCATTTGCTAGCAAAACCTTTTCCCAACCCTTTACTCTGAGTAGATGTCAGTCTTCGTGGTTCAGATGTGTTTCTTGTAAACATCAGAATGTTGGATCCTGTTTTTGTATCCAATCTATTAGCCTGTGCCTTTTTATAGGTGAATTGAGTCCATTAATATAAAGTGATATTAATGACTAGTGGTTGTTTACTCCGGTTATTTTTATTGTTTTTGGTAGTAGAGTTTGTGTGTCTCTCTTCTTTGAGTTGTGCTGGTGAAGGTTTGCTAGATGCCTGAGTTATTGTAGGCAGTGTTGGCAAAGTTGGATTCCTTGGGTTGTGCTTTTCCTTCTATTACTTTCTGTAGGGCTGGATTTGTGGCTACGTAATGTTTAAATTTGTTCTTATCCTGGAATGTCTTGTTTTCTCCATTGATAGTGAACGATAGCTTGTCTGGGTATAGTAGTCTGGGCTTGCATCCATGGTCTCTTAGTTTCTGCAGTACCTCTATCCAGGACCTTCTGGCTTTCATGGTTTCCATAGAGTAGTCAGGTGTAAGTGTGATCAGTTACCTTTATAAGTTACTTAACCTTTTTCCTTTGTAGCTCTCAATATTCTTTTTTTAATCTGTTTGTTTTGTGTTTTGATTATTATATGTCGAGGGGATTTTTTTTTTGATCCAGTCTATTTGGTGTTCTGTATGCTTCTTGAATATTCAAAGGAATATCTTTCTTTATGTTGGGAAAGTTTTCTTCCATAATTTTGTTAAAAATATTTTCTGGGCCTTTGAGTTGTAATTCTTCTACTTCTTCTATCCCTATTATTCTTAGGTTTGGTCTTTTTATTGTGTCCCATATTTTCTGAATGTTTTGTGATGAGAAATTTTTGGTTTTGCTGTTTTCTTTGATCAGTGCGTTTATTTTCTCTATGGTGTCCTCAGAATCTGAGATTCTTTCTTCTATCTCTTATATTCTAATGATTATGCTTGTTTCTGTAGTCTCTGCTTGTTGACCTAGGTTTTCCATATCAGCCGGTCCTCAGTTTGTGTTTTCTTCCTTGCTTCCATTTCAGTTTTCAATTCTTGAACTGTTTCCATGACCCATTTGATCGTTTTTTCTTGGGTCCCAGGGTATCAGTTATGTATTTACTCATTTCTTCAAACTTTTTGTTATACTTCTCATCCGTTTCTGTAAGGGCATTTTTATATGTTGTTTAAGGGACTCTATTGCTTTCATAAAGTCAATTTTTCTCACTTCTTCTGTGTTAGGGTGTTCAAGTCCTTCTGTTAAGATCATTGGGTTCTTGTGTTTTCATGTTGTTTTTCAGATTGTTGGATGAATTCTTGCCTTGGCACCTGCCCATCTCCTTCTACTGATGCCATCTAATGGGTCATCTAAACCAGGATCAGGTTTCCCTTCTGGCCAGGGTCCCGCCTACAAAATATCCTCACTCCATTTCCTGGCTCCCACTGCAGGCCAAGATCCCTCTCACCACTCAGAAGGATCTTCAGGAACAGGACCAGGCTCCCCATTCACCAGGGACCTCACCGACAAAACCCCTACCACACTCTGCAGGCCCGCCACCAAAACAAAGAAACTCCTGCTGCCCTCTGTCCCGAGCACCCGACCCAGCACCCAAAGAGGCTGAACTGGGTGATCCCGCAGCCCCACGGAAAGGAGGGAGAAGGAAGGAAGCCCCTGGGTGCAAGCTGGGATGGGCCAGGGAGAGAGGTTGCAGCAGAGGAGGTGCAACCCCTGCAGAGGTGTACAGCCCCCCGCAGAATGACCGGGGAGTCGATGGGATTGGGAAATGGCCCCACTCCATTTCCTGGGTCCCACTGTGGGCCAAGAACACTCTCACCACTCAGGAGGGTCTTCAGGGACAGGACCAGGCTCCTCGTTCTCCAGGGACCTCACCAACAAAAGGCCTGCCGCTCTGCAGGCCAGCCACCAAAAATCTACTGTATTTAATTGTAGTGGGACCATCTGCTCTCAGTGTGGGCTTCACTGTTTCATGCTTGGACCATCTGAAAATATAAGTTCACGTCTGCGCGGCATCCGCTGATTCTCCAGTCATAATTTTATACACAAGAAGAAGGAGAAACTTCAAATTACATGGGCTTGAGTTTGTTGTGCCAGAGCAGCAAAATATTCTACTTTATTATCTAGAAAAGAATCAAGGGCAGAACATAAAAAATCCTAGTAGAGGCCCAGTGTGGATTAAGAGCTAACAAGAGCACAATAGATCAGATCTATTTTTCTGCCACTGGCAGAAAAAATATGAAGAATTTAGAAAAGACTTATATGTCTGTCACATCAACTTCAGAAAAGCATTCAATAGGAATTTGGGAAACAATGACGTTCTACAGGTACCCAGATAAAAATTATAAAAATATCAGAAAGTGCCTATAAAGGTACCTCTACATCAATCAAAATGTGAAGAGAACTAAGTGAACAGTTTAAGACAATTATAGTTTTGTATGGATGCATCCTCTCACCACTTTAATACTTCAATGGAATTAATAATAGCAACAACCCTGGAGGATGAGGAGATATGTATGCAGGGAAGTTATGTGTGAACCAATAGCTTGCATTTCACAGATGATACAACAGTACTTGCTGGAAGTCCAAATGAGCTACAGGTTATGGTAAGTAAAGCTGTTGAAGAAAGTTAAAACCTTGGTATGAAAGTAAACATCAAGGAAACTGAGATAAGTAACACCATGAAATACTAGCAAAATGATATTTTTTCATATGATACTCTAAAGTAGAAGAAAACTAATGAAGATTGAGGGCAGTAAAGCAGAAGTTTCACAAGTGGAACAATTCTGTCCACCATTCTATACCTTCAGCATACCACTACTGGAAGAAGACAAGTGTGTGTATACATCATTCTTAGCAAAAAAGCAAAATCTAGGATAGTTCAGATATCTTTCGCATGAACACAAAGAAAGATTCCTCAGTTCCTTCCAAAAAAAGGAAAGAGAAACCCATGGAAGCTACATGAGTAAGAAACAGAAACTTGCAGTACATCCAGATTCCTGATACCAGAAGAGCCTACTGACCTGGATAAGACAGTTGGGTATGATTACAGAATATATGTAATTCCTGGGACCTTTGGGGGTTTAATATTCACAGTTCAGTATAATTATACCTTTGTCATTCTTATGGGAGTATGAGTTGCTGAAATCCTTAAAGAGCAGTATTTCTGAATAAAGAATTATTACTTGGATTATTCAGTGATTAGGATAGAACATTGAAAGCCTTTAGTACTGGCTCACATCTATTTTGAGTACCTCAAACACCTAGTTTGTTTCCCTCTTATTTTATCTCTTCATTTAATTTTGTATGCACAAAGGCACATAAATACAATATTAGGATGCTAGTATCATTTTGTAATTGTGCTGCATTTATATAGCATATTCAATATACTACATTTATAATATCTGTGATAATATGATAAAAATGAAAATGTTATAGGCTAATAATATGCTAACCATTGGGAATGCTGATTTTACCTAGATTTATTGCAAACAGTATTAACTAATTATATTTTTCCTTATCATCTACAAAAAACATTTGTAATTTCTTGAGATGGTATAAACATCTTTATTGAAGTAAAACTACTCATATTTAGTTGATTTAAAAATTGCAAGTTACTTCATAAATTAACTCATTGTGAAAGAAGTAGTTTATTAAGAAAAATGCACACTTTATATCTTCATATTAATAAATTTATTTCAAAAAGTAGATGTATGAGTCACTTTTTTCTTCATTCTTATATTAATTTTTAACTTTCTTCTGAGCACTACATTACTATGCTACAAAACAATAAATTACATATTAATATAGACAGTATACAGAAAAGTTTTTGAACTAAAGTTCTGCTGTAATTATTGGTTACAATTTGTTAGTAACTGTAAATACTAATCTTTCATAATTTACTAAGGGAATTTAAGAGTTTTAGCTACTATGAGTTTGCCCATGCTCCATTGGGTTCCCTCAAACCCATGAGAAAATGGGTATTACTAATTGGATGCATTAGGCTGTGGAATCCTATAATGGAAATAAAGGCGTAAGGGCCTTATTTTGGAGGTATCTGAGGGATGTGAGGGATTTAGAGTGATTATAATGATACTACCTTGTATAGAAGCTAGTAAAGATAAATAAAACTGAAATTTCAGGTTGTTCAAATGTTCACACTGTAGTTTCAAAAGAAAAATATTAATTTGACTAATTGTTGTTCTGTTATTAAAGATTTACTTTAATCAAAATCGTTTATGTAATTTTCACATATAAATTAATTATTTTTTCAAGTTTTTTTTAAATTTATTTTTCCATTAAAAAATTTATACTTTCTCCCCACCCCTCATTCCCCTCCAGCTCTCTCACTCACCATCCTCCCTCCCCCTTCCTCCTTAAGAGAGGACAGGGAACCCTGCCCTGTGGAAAGTCCAAAGCCCTTCCCCCCTACATCCAGGCTTAGGAAGCTTTGCATCCAAATAAACTAGGGTCTCCAAAAGCCAGTACAGGCAGTAGAAACAAGTCCCAGTGCCTTTATCAATGGCTTCTGTCAGCCCCCATTTTCAGCCACATTCAGAGAGTCCAGTTTGATCGCATCTCATTCAGTCCTGGTCCAGCTTGATTTGGTGAGCTCCCATTAGAAAAGGCACACTGCCTTAGTGGGTGGACCAACCCCTCATGGTCCTGACTTCCTTGCTCATCTTCTCCCTCCTTCTGTTCTTCAACTGGACCTTGGAGGCTCAGTCCGTTGCTCTGATGAGGGTCTCTGTCTCTATCTCCATCCGTCGCCAGACAAAGATTATATGGTGATATTCGAGATAATCATCAGTGTGATGGTGGGGCAAGGCCAGTTCAGGCACCCTCTACTCTGCTGCTCAAGGACCTAGCTAGGGACATCCCTGTGGACACATGGGATCCCCTCTAGAACCAAGTCTCTTGCCAATCCTAAAATGGCTCCCTTAATGTAAATATATTCTTCCCTGCTCCTATATCTGCCCTTCTTCCATCTCCACCCTCCCACTCCCCCAAGCTCTTGCCAGTCTTTCCCTTCTCTCTCCCCCTCTCCCCTTCCCCCACCCCACCCCTACCCATACCCTCACCTGCATGCTCCCGTCTTTTACCCAGCAATCCTGTTTGCTTTCAATTTCCAGGAGGATCTATATATGTTTTTCTTTGGGTTCAACTTGTTATTTGGCTTCTCTAGGCTTGTGAACTATAGGCTTAATTTCCTTTGATTATGGATAGAGTGAGTACATACTATATTCATCTTTTTGGGTCTGGGTTATCTCACTCAGAATAGCGTTTTCTATTTTTGTCTATTTGCATGCACAATTTAAAATGTCATTATTTTTACCACTGAGTAGTACTCTAATGTGTATATATTCCATACTTTCTTTATCCATTCTTCCATTGAGGAGCATCTAGGTTGTTTCCAGGATCTGGCAATTACAAATAATGCTGCTATGATTATAGTTGAGCAAATGCTTTTGTAGTATGATTGGGCATCTTTTGGGTATATTCCCAAGAGTGGTATTACTGGATCCTGAGGTAGATTGATTCCCAGTTTCCCAAGAAACTGCACATTGATTTCCAAAGTGGTTGCACATCCACCAGCATGGATGAGTGTTCCCCTTACTCCACATCCTCTCCAGCATAGGCTATCATTGATGTTTTTGATTTTAGCCATTCTGAGAGGTGTAAGATGGTATCTCAAAGTTGTTTTGATTTGCAGTTCCCTGATCGCTAAGGAGGTTGAACATGCCCTTAAGTGTCTTTTGGCCATTTGAACTTCATCTGATGAGAATTCTTTTTTCAGTTCAGTACCACATTTTTTTAATTGGGTTAATTAGAATTTTCATGTCCAGTTTCTTGAGTTCTTTATATATTTTAGAGATCAGACCTTTTTCAGTGCAAGGTTGGTGAAGATCTTCTCCCATTCAGTAGGTTGCCTTTTTGTCTTAATGATAGTGTCATTTGTTTTACAGTAGCTTCTCAGTTTCAGGAGGTCCCATTTATTCACTGTTGCTCTTGTTGTCTGTGCTACTGGGGTTACATGTGGGAGGTGGTCTCCTATGCTCATGTGCTGCAGTCTACTTCCCACTTTCTTTTCTACCAGGTTCAGTGTGGTCAGATTTATATTGAGGTCTTTGATCCATTTGGACTTGAGTTTTGTGCATGGTGATAGATATGGATCTATTTTCATTCTTCTACAGGTTGACATCCAGTTATGCCAGCACCATTTGTTGAAGATGCTTTCTTTCTTCCATTGTATACTTTTAGCTCTCTTGTCGAAAATCAGGTGTTCATAGGTTTGTGGATTGATATCCGGGTCTTCAATTTGATTCCATTCATCAATGTCTCTGTCTTTATGCCAATACCAAGCTGTTTTCATTACTGTACCTCTGTAATAGAGTTTGAAGTCAGGGATGGCAATGCCTCTGGAAGTTCCGAACTTCCAGATAGGATAGTTTTGACTATACTGGGTTTTTTGTTTTTACATATAAAGTTGATTATTGATCTCTCAAGGTCTCTGAAGATTTTTGTTGGGATTTTGATGGGGATTGCATTGAATTTATAGATTGCCTTTGGTAAAATTGCCATTTTTACTATGTTGATCCTACCCATCCAAGAGCATGGGAGATCCTTCCATTTTCTGGTGTCCTCTTCAATTTCTTTCTTCAAAGACTTAAACTTCTTGTCAAATAGATCTTTCACTTCCTTGGTTAGAGTTACCCCAAGATACTTTATGCTATTTGTGGCTATCGAGAAAGGTGAAGTTTCTCTGATTTCCCACTCTACTTCTCTGTCCTTTGTGTATAGAAGGGCTACTGATTTCTTTTGAGTTGATATTGTATCCTGCCACATCACTGAAGCTATTTATCAGCTGCAGGAGTTCTTTGGAAGAATTTTTGGGGTCACTGTTGTACACAATCATATCTTCTGCAAATAATGATAGTTTAACGTCTTCCTTTCCAATTGGAATTCCTTTGATCTCCTTATGTTGTCTTATTGCTATTGCTAGAACTTCAAGTACTATGTTGAAGAGATATGGTGATAGTGGACAGCCTTGTCTTGTTCCTGATTTTAGTGGAATGTTTTTGAGTTTCTCTCCATTTAATCTGATATTAGCTGTTTGTTTGCTGTATATTGCTTTTATTATATTTAGATATGATCCCTGTATCCCTAAACCTCTCCAAGACCTTTATCATAAAGGGGTGTTGAATTTTGTCAAATGCCTTTTTAGCATCTAATGAAAAGATCATATGGTTTTTTCTTTCAGTTTATTTATATGATGGATTACATTGATAGATTTTCATATGTTGAACCAGCCCTGCATCTCTGGGAAGAAGCCTACTTGATTATAGTGGATTATTATATTTTTTCTTTTTGATGTGTTCTTGGATTTGGTTTGTCAGTATTTTATTGAGAATTTTTTTTATCAATGTTTATGGGTGAGATTGGTCTGTAATTTTCTATCTTGCTTGAGTCTTTGTGTGGTTTTGGTATTAGGGTAACTATGGGTTCATAAAAATAGTTTGGCATGCAAAATTCAAGAAATCATTGTTTTTTACAGTTGAGTAGTACCCTAATATGTATATATTCCATACTTTCTTCATCCATTCTTCCATTGAAGGACATCTAGGTTGTTTCCAGGTTCTGGCTATTACAAACAGTGCTGAACATAGTTTAGTATATACTTTTGAGGTATGATAGGGCATCTCTTGGGTATATTCCCCAGAGTGGTGTTGCTGGGTCCTGGGGTAGGCTGATCCCAAATTTCCTGAGAAACCGCCAAACTGCTTTCCATAGTGGTTGCACAAGTTTGTATTCCCACCAGCAATGGATGAATGTACCCCCTACTCCACATCTTCTCCAGCAAAGGCTATCATTGGTGTTTTGGATTTTACCCATTCTGAGAGGTATAAGATGGTATCTCAAAGTTGTTTTGATTTGCATTTCCTTGATCGCTAAGGAGGTTGAGCATGACCTTAAGGGTCTTTTGGCCATTTGAACTTTTTCTGTTGAGAATTCTCTGTTCAGTTCAGTGCCCCATTTTTTAATTGATTTAATTAGCATTTTAAAGTCTAGTTTCTTGAGTTCTTTATATATTTTGGAGATCAGACCTTTGTCTGTTGTAGGGTTGGTGAAGATCTTCTCCTAGCCAGTGGGTTGCCTTTTTGTCTTAGTGACAGTGTCTTTTGCTTTACAGAAGCTTCTCAGTTTCAGGAGGTCCCATTCATTCAATGTATAACAATGACTTCTTGAATTTTGCATGCAAATGGATGGAAATAGAAAACACTCTCCTGAGTGAGGTAAGCCAGACCCAAAAAGAGGAACATGGGATGTACTCACTCATAATGGATTTCTATCCATAAATAAAGGACATTGAGCCTATAATTCGTGATCTTAGAGAAGCTAAATAAGAAGGTGAACCCAAAGAAAAACATATAGTTATCCTCCTGGATATTAACCTTCATCAGGTGATGAAAGGAGACAGAGACAGAGACCCACATTGGAGCACTGGACTGAAATCCCAAGGCCCAAATGAGGAGCAGAAGGAGAGAGAGCACGAGCAAGGAACTCAGGACCGCCCACACACTGAGACAATGGGGATGATCTATTGGGAACTCACCAAGGCCAGCTGGACTGGCTCTTAAAAAAAAGCATGGGATAAAACCAGACTCGCTGAACAAAGCTGACAATGAGGGCTGCTGAAAAGTCAAGAACAATGGCACTGGGTTTTGATCCTACTGCATGTACTGGCTTTGTGGGAGCCTAGGCTGTTTGGATGCTCACCTTACTAGACCTGGAAGGAGGTGGGAGATCCTTGGACTTCCCACAAGGCAGGGAACCCTGACTGCTCTTTGGGCTGCTAAGAGAGGGGGATATCATTGGGGGAGGGGGAGGGAAATGGGAGGCGGTGGTGAGGAGGAGGCAGAAATCTTAAATAAATAAATAAATAAATAGAGTTTGGCAATGACTCTTCTGTTTCTATTATGTGAAGCACCTAAAGGAGTATAGGTATCAGCTCTTCTTGAAATTTCTGGTAAAATTTGGCATTAACACCATCTGGTCCTGGACATTTTTGGTTGGGAGGTTTTTTATGACAGCTTCTATTTCCTCACAACTTATAGGTCTAATTAAATTTTTCACCTGTTCTTTATTTAATTTTGGTATATTTTATTTATCTAAAAACAAGTCCATTTCTTTTATATTTTCCAACTTTGTGGCATATAGGCCTTTGTTGTAAGACCTTATGGTTCTCTGAATTTTCTCAGTGTTGTTTTGTCCCCCTTTTCATTTCTGATCTTGTTAATTTGCACATTCTCTCTCCACCTTTTAATTAGTTTGGATAGGGGTTTGTCAATCTTGTTGATTTTCTCAAAGAACCAGCTCTTTGTTTCATTAATTCTTTGGATTGTTTTTTTGTGTTTTTATTTTGGTGATTTCAGCCCTCAGTTTGATTATTTCCAGTCTTCTACTCCTCCTGGGTCAGTCTGGTTCATTTTTTTTCTAGAGCTTTCAGCTGGGCTGTTAAGTTTCTAATGTTAGCTTTCTCCCTTTTCTTAATGTGGGCACTTAGTGCTATGAATTTTCCTCTTAGCACTGCTTTCATAGTGTCCCATAGGTTTGGGTATGTTGTGTCTTTATTTTCGTTGAATTCAAGAAAGACTTTATTTTCTTTCTTTATTTTTTCCCTTACCCAGGTTGTTGTTCAGTAGTTGACTGTTCAGTTTCTATGAGTTTGTGTTCTTTCTGGGGGTAGAATTGTTCTTAAATTCTAACTTTAGTCCATGGTGATCCGATAAGACACAGGTGCTTACTAAAATTTTTTGTATCTGTGGAAGTTTGCTTTGTTACCGAGTATGTGATCAATTTTCAAGAAGGATCCATGAGATGTTGAGAAGAAGGTATATTCTTTCCTATTTAGGTGGAATGTTTTATATATGTCTGTTAAGCCTCCTGTTTTGGTCATGCCACTTATACTTCATTCCTGGCTACTGATCAATTAACATTTTATTAAACTAATAAAAGTGACAAATATTTACAGTATCCAAGAACATTATTTCACAGCATTTACTCCTTTCCCCCTTCCTTTTTCTTTTCAAAACAAAAACAATAAAGCTAGGCTCCTTTTTAAAGCTTTTTTCTTAACCGCTCTCCATAACAACTTGTAACCAACACAGTAAACAAAGACAAACATCCAAAATCTATTTGGTGCTAATGTGGGCAGTTTTCTACACTACTTCTTGCAGATTGAGGATTCTGGTAATCATAAGGGGACCCAAAGAAAATTTACGATAATGGTCAAGTCCTGACTAGAGTATTTTATGAAGCTGAGTCACCTCAGCTAGCAGTCTTTTTTTGAATACATAAGAGACTTGCTTTTATTAATAAATGTCAGTTGTTTCTTCCACTGTCCTCAATGACAATTTAAAAAATATCAAATCCCTCCTAACAATTCTCCCACGTCTTCATTGTCATCCATCTATTCGGTAACAAAACCCAAACCACCAGAAGTGATAATTTTTCCATCTTTGGATCTGTGATCTAGATATGCAATATTTCCCATGTTCTTTTACAATGGAGGAGGCAATCTTTTCGTCTAGTGTTGTTGGCTTTATCTCCTATCTCTTTCATAGAAGTCTATACTATAAGTCACCTCCTCATTTATATTATTCTGTGTTTTACTAGACTTCCTATATCAGTAATCAAGTAGGCTCAACCCTCTACCAGGCTTTTGGCTGGCCTGGTTCGGAAAAAGCATGGGATAAAACTGGACTCGCTGAATATAGCAGACAATGAGGACTACTGAGAACTCAAGAACAAAGGCAATGGGTTTTTGATCCTATTGCATGTACTGGCTTTGTGAAAGCCTAGGCAGTTTGGATGCTCACCTTACTAGATCTGGATGGAGGTGGGGGTTCCTTGGACTTCCCACAGGGCAGGGAACCCTGATTGTTCTTTGGGCTACAGAGGGAGGGGGACTTGATTGGGGAAGGGGGAGGGAAATGGGAGGCAGTGGTGGAGAGGAGGCAGAAATCTTTAATAAATAAATAAATAAATAAATAAAATAAAAAGCAGAAAGGTAAAATTGTAAAAAAAAAAGAATTAGCAAAAGAGCTTCAGAAAATTTAAAAAAAAAAAGAAATACAGAGTATAATCCAAAGTGTGGCATACATAATGCGAAAAAGAGCCCCTTGAAGGAAGTTGTTCTACAGAAGTGATAGCTAACTTTGGCTGAAAAGTTGAGAAAAGCTTAAGGGGGGAAAGGCATATGAAATAGAACACTCAATATATAGGAACATGCAAAAGGCAGGGTGAGGGCTGTATGTCAAAAATGGGGCAAACTCTTTGAAGCTATAGAATTAACATCTTCATTGTAAAAGGTGGGGGTAGAAAGATCTTTAAAGCATTCCAAAAGCCTGGCAGAGGGTTGAGCTAGCAGTCTTGAAGCTGTTCTGGATGTAGAACTCAGAGTATACCGCAACAGAGGCACTCTGAAACACTGGATCATCTCGACCATCCACTGATATTAGAGATTTTTCAGGGAATCTTCCTCAATCAAACCTTATTTTTCTTAATGTAGAATTAATCCACAGTCCCTCTTCTAAGCTGTGGAAATCAAGTTATTACTTTTACTTTAACATGCTGATATAGATTCAAAATGTATTGTAATTTTACATATATATTATCCATGTATTTTTTTTATCTTTCAATCCTTAGCAACAAAGTTCCTTGTGAAGCTGTTGTGTTGTAATACGAGCGGCGGGCTAAGTTCCTGGCACCCAGCCTCCTGCACGGCTAGCTTTATACCTGAAATAATTACACAGAAACTGTATTCTTTTAAACACTGCCTGGCCCATTAGTTCC
Organism: Chionomys nivalis; assembly: GCF_950005125.1. Classification (NCBI taxonomy): domain Eukaryota; kingdom Metazoa; phylum Chordata; class Mammalia; order Rodentia; family Cricetidae; genus Chionomys; species Chionomys nivalis. The sequence continues at coordinate 19,270,488 of NC_080089.1, read as the reverse complement.
AGCCTCTTATTGGCTAGCTCTTACATATTGATCTAACCCATTTCTAATATTCTGTGTAGCACCATGAGCTGGCTTACCCGGAAAGATCTTAACCTGCATCTGTCTGGAGTGGGAGAATCATGGCAACTCACTGACTTGGCTACTTTCTCCCAGAATTCTGTTCTGTTTACTCTGCCTATCTAAATTCTACCCTATCAGAGGCCAAGCAGTTTCTTTATTAATTAACCAATGAAAGTAACAGATAGAAAGATGACCCTCCTCCATCACTGTTGAACAGTACAGAGACTCATAACTCACCAAAGGAGAGAGAAGAATTCTATGTGGAGTTCTGAGACATGTATGGAATATTTATAATACATCCCCTATCAGCAAGATGCAGGAAAGGTCATGTAAAATCAGTGGGAGATTGTAATAATGAGAGATTTGTGAAAATTGATGTGAAATAATATTTTGAGGCATTATAGAACTGCCATACCCATAAACTTTCATCAGTTGCAGTTGCCTGTATATGACCTGAACAAGGTGAAGTCCACTAAACCCCAGAATTAATATGTTCATAGGCCCCACTATGAGCTGAGAAGCTACTGAAAATTGACAGCTTTTGAGTGATAGACAGTTTTATTCGGAGGCATTGCTTGTCATTGGTTGACTTTGCTTTTCCAGATATTCCAGACTCCCATAATATATGGGCAACACCATTCGACTTAGTGGGTTATAAAATAAACATAGAAGTATGATGTCCAGAAGGGGAAATGGAAATTAGTTCTTGATAGGTAGGAGGGGAGAATACAGTGATGAGTTTATGTGATTAAACAAATTCTATTTATATTAGAAATCTCAAAGGATAAATTAGCTTTATATTAAAAATAATGTTTTAATGCTTGAGTCTATACACTACAAAGTCTTTTAACACATACGTTTGCTGCCATCTATTTTTGTTCACCAGAATTTCAAATGCTCTATACTTTTCTTTATATGGCAGGATTCTGATTCAATTTTTTTCTCCTATACTTTTATTTCTTAATCATGATTCTCATTTTAGATATGGAGCATACATTTCATAGTCTCCATATATAAAAATAGAGTATTTTATATGCTATTGTATTTTTGTATACAATAGCATAACAAACCAGTTACCAGAGAAAGCTCTCTCCAAGAAACTACCAATTACGTTTTTGGCCTAAAAATATGAATATGCATCATATACATAAATATGTACTCTTTTTATATATAGCCTATAGTCACTCTTAACTGTTATTCATACAGTTGTTTCCATTAATGATGTCCAAATTTTCATGTCTACCTTTTCCAATTGCACCATTTTATTGTCCACATATACAGGTTTCTTCTTTCATGTGGTTTTGGTTGAAGTTTGAATAAATTTTAGTATAATATTATATCAATTATTTTAGAAGTTTACACAGCTGTGAGGTTTATTTCAGCCCATTCAATCCTATTCTTACCCCATTCCACACACATTCACTCTCACCTACCACTCCAAATTTTATGTTCTTTTTTAAATTGTATAACACACTAAGTACAGTTAATGCCGTCTGTATACTCATGGATGTAGAGCCAGCTACTGGAACAAGAATCATATTCCAAGTACTAAATCCTTAAAGACATTGATTTTTCTTTTCCTAACAGTCACCAAATGTTGGCAGATCTTCAGGAAGTGCTGAGGGATCCTGAGCCATTTCTCTATCCATATTGAAACTGGTTTGTTTGCTTTTGCTCCAGTATTGTTAATGCAAAAAAAAAAAAAAGGAAAAAAAAAACAGGTACTATAAGTGACCTGGCCCAATCATGTCTAGAAGATACTATCATTCTCTGTTCCTCACTGATCTCTGATTATTATGATTTTCTGCTTCCCTACTGGTAATTTTCCTGGGGACTTAGCAAAAAGCACTGGAATATTAAGCTTGTGATAACCTCTTCAGAAACATTTTTTGTACTTTTGATAGTTCTGAGTTTCTTTGCCTACTGCTGTCCACTTCAGAAGGATTCTCTCTGATGAGTAGGAACTAACATTCTCTTAGCATATAGATTTTAGAGCAAATTTACATTATATACATTCAGCAAAGTAACAAAAGTAGTGTCTTGGGGAACCAAGAACTATGTCAGTAAATTATTATTTTGAAGATGCCCCTAAGACACCTCTATCTTACCAGATTACTAGGAATTTATTGAATAGTGACCCTAGTCTTCTTTTTGGCAGTGTATGTCTTTTAAGAGGAAAACTATCAGAGAAAAATGTAGAGCTTAATAAAAAGAATAAAAGTAAAAAAGTTTCTAGAAAAAAAAGGAGGAAAACTATCTACCCACTATCAAGGGTGATTCAGATATTCAGATTAAATTCACACACACACACACCAAAGCACCCCACTATGTATATGTATATATATATATATATTAGATTTTCAAAGTTATATTTTAGCATCATCATGATAAGAAGTATAAGCTGATTTCCTTATTCTCCTAGAAAGCAGAGTAAGACTCAGCCAAAGTAACTTTCTTTGAAGAGAAACAATAGTATATTTCATAATTACGGTGCCAAAAGTGTAAACAAGATAATGAGGAAAGTACACGATAGAACGTATTACTTTCTGGGAAGACCAGCAAACAAGAGTTCAAATACCCAACAACACATTCAAAAGCTGCTTTCAGATACATGTATATATTTGTAAACCTAACATTTTAGAGCAGCCATGGATCCCAGAAGCTCTCTGGTCATCTGAAAGCTGTAATGGAGTAATCTTTTCAGATCATGCCTTCAAACCAAGGTCGAGAAAAATAGTGCAAAATAGTAGAGTAGTGATTATTTTTCAATATAGTTCCTCATTCTGTGGTGACTACCTGCAGCAATTTTCTTTTTCATTTTTCTTAATTGCAATTTTGCTGTGGTTATGAAAAATAATGTAAATATCTGTGTTTTCTCATACTCTTAGCTGACCCCCATGAAAAGGTCATTTAATACTCAAAGGGGCCACAACCTGCAGGTTAACAACCACTGCAATAAAGCAGTGTTCTTGTTACTCAGGGGTAAAGTTAGAATCTTTTTCTTTATTTTAAATTTTTATACATTTTTATTCATTGATGTTTCAAGTTTTTATATTATTTTATACTGGTAATGAATTCTTTTCTTTTGCATAATTACTGTTTACTTCATTCTAGCTGTGGTAATATGAGCAATTAAATTATAATAGTAAATATTGTATTTGAGTATTTTCTAATGCAATTTAATACAAATAGAAAGAAAATGGATTTGTTGAATCTCTTATATAAACTTCTATTAAGTAAAATCACCTGAAATTATAAATTAATCAATTATAAATCAATAAATGCTTGTCTCTAAAACTAGAAAATGTTCTTCATATCACAAAATTAGCACAATCACATGGCATGATTATCATGCACAATGTTATGTGGATTTTTGGCCATTATGTAGAGTTTTGTATTTATGAATTAGATGTGGACCTTCAAGATCCCTTGCTGCATAATGGTTCTTCCTAAACAAACTCAATAAAAGAAAGGTCAAATCAAGAACCTGAATTAAAGAAGAAGGTATAAATCATCTCTACATGTTGTCCTTTGACTGCTCATGAATGTTGTGGCAAATGCAAACTCCACTTCCAACACTACAGACACATACTCATTCATGAAATAAAATAAGAAAGATGTTGCATGCTATGGAATGGATTAATTGCTTAATGAAAATAGAAAAATAAAATTATATTATTGAATTAATGAGTGAATATAATGTATTGGAATTTTTTGGATACTAGACAAGTTTATATTTTCAGGATATTTACAAAAGAGAGGCTGAGTTGGTATACTCTAAAATTTTGTTTTATATACTGTGATATACACTATGACCAAAAGTAAGCTTAGCAAGAAAGGTTCTATTTCATCTTACAGTTTATAGTTTATCATGGTGGGAAGTCAGCAAAGGGATTTAAAGCAGGAACCTGGAGGCAAGAGCTGAGCAAAGAATGTGAATAAATGCCTCTGACTGGCTTGACCTCCATGACTTGCTCAGTTTGCTTTCTCATAAAACCCATACCATAGCCTCGAAGGCCTTAATGCCCACAGCGGGCTTGGCTCTAATATCAAATATTAATAAAGAAAATTCACATAGATGCATAAATATTAAGATAATAGATATCTTTTCTCAGTTGAAGTTCTCTCTTCCCAGTTTGCTAGAGTGCATACCAAGTTGACGAAAAGCAAACGATCAAAGCTCCCCTATGCTTGCTTGTATTCAATTATGGAATTAAAATATGATCACTAATCTTAGTTTATAACTCAAAGCTCACTTACATTTGTTACTACATCTGAACATGTTTTAGATTGTAACAGTTGAGCTAATGATTTGAAAGCAACAAGAAAAACATATTTACATAGGAAAGAACTTCTAAAGTACCACCCCTAGCTGAGGAGCTATTGACTACTTAAAGACAATCAGTTTTCTTTGTAGGTAGCTTCTGCCAAGTTGTTCATTTCCCAGTTAATTAAAATAACAGAATGAATATGTGATAGAGACTTTACAAACATGCTTGCAATTTTAAAACAGTTAAAAAGGATAAATCCTCCTCAAAAATTTAAATTCAAGGAAGAAATATCCTCAAACAGATTGCCCTAATCTAATGAGTACAACTTTAATCCAATACCATATATAAGGTGAATGAAATTTATGCCCTGACATGTATGGGTAGCCTATATATGGTGGTAATTTTGTACTTGTCTATATCGGGTTTCATGGTCTTAGTTAATGAGGACAACTTACCAGATCTCTTCCTCAAGAGGGCACCAAATAATATTACAGATTTAATGATACCATGTTTTTGCTAGCATCACAAATGCACTAATTTTATGTTTCTGACTTGCTTTAAGTAACTGTAAGTTTTGGAATTGTATTCATGTTTCTCAGATGATTTTCCAAGTGAGAGTCTAAGGTTTTATATTGTAGTTTCCTCTACATTGAAACTTTTCTCCCATGTGGGATAGGAAGACTATTGAGACTGTGGTAGGAAACAAATTTCCCATATCTGGAAATCCTTATGTTTTGAGGATTCAGAATATGCTTACCAGTCTTATTAATGCAGAAAAAAGCTGCCTGGAGCAAAAGGCCATGCCAAGACTATTCTCAGCACTGTGGAGTTTGTTGGTAATAATGTAAAAATTTGGGTTGTTAATTTCATAAGTCTTCATCTGTTCCAAAGTGGGCGTTTTAGTGTTGCAACTGCTTTTGAGTATAAGTATAAGCTACTTGTGCCTATAAGTAGCTCCTCAATCATACTCCAGTTAGTGAATACAATAGAAATTTGTTAGATCACCAAGTTGGTACAATAATAACTTTTATCTGCCCTTTTTAGTTGACTTTGTGTGTGTGTATGTGTGTGTGTGTGTGTTGCGTCTACCTCGGAAAAGCCTCTCACAATATAAATTGTGTGTGTATTATACCTATACTACTTTTGCTCATATATTAAAAATATATCCAGTTTCCTTCCATAACTTAAGAATTGTCATTGCCCATTAGTATATGTGTGCAGGGATGTTGTGAGGAGCTGATAGTAGGGAGCGGTGGTAGGCTGCGTTCCTGCCCAGCTCTGCACGGCTAGCTTTAACTGAAATAATTACATGGAAACTGTATTCTTTTAAACACTGCCTGGCCCATTAGTTCCAGCCTCTTATTGGCTAGCTCTTACATATTGATCTAACCCATTTCTAATATTCTGTGTAGCACCATGAGCTGGCTTACCAGGAAAGATCTTAACCTGCGTCTGTGTCGGGTGGGAGAATCATGGCGACTCCTGACTCGGCTTCTTTCTCCCAGCATTCTGTTCTGTCTACTCCGCCTACCTAATTTTCTGTCCGATCAAAGGCCAAGCAGTTTCTTTATTACTTAACCAATGAAACAACAGATAGAAAGATGACCCTCCTCCATCACAGGGATTATTATTTTATGCTCATTTAAATTTTCTGTTAATACTATTACTGCTACTAACATTAAATTAAAATCTGGATTTTCTATAATTTTGAATATAGAATGAACTTTAGAAAATAACATCCACTATGCTCTTAGATGCCTCATAAGGAAGACAAAATTCTGCCAATACCTTAGATCGAAGGAAGTAGGATTTTGAAAAATATATCTAGTAGGTGAGAATAATTGACATCAATAGTGGTAAACTAGAGCATTCCTAAAACTTACACATAAGTGTTTCTTCTTCCTCCAATGAGATATGTTCACAAAAGGTCTACAGAAAAAATATTTCTAATGCATTTTTAAATGTAATAAACTTGATAAATTTTTATGATTGAAGTATATTTGTTCTAATATATCAATAGACAAATTTCTGAAATATATATATATATATACAAAACCCCCAAATCATATATAAATATAATATGATGCTCATTACACAAATTACCAATATGCATTTTTACAAAAAATGAAAATTTTATATGCTTAGAATACAAAATATCTCTATAGTCTTATAAAAAATGAATTAAGTCTCTTTAAGCTTATTTAATGTCAAATTAAATACATGTTTATTGTATAATATTAATATAATAATAGAATTTATGGAAAAACTTAAATCAGAAAATATATCTTGGTTGAAAATAATAATACATCAAATAAAATAGATATTTTGCTTATAAACATGAGAGAGAAAATACACTCAGTTCTGCTTAACCAGCAAAAAAAGACTATCAAATTTTAATCAAAACAAGGATGGCTATGTACTTTTTAAATTACATATAAATATACATACATACGTGTATCTATATATACATATATGTACAAAACACGTAAAAACAATGTGTATGTGTGTATAAATACGTGTATATTATATATATATATACATATCTATACACACACACAAATGCATTCCTACTAAAGCTAATGCTACAATTATATCTTAATTGAGAAATGAGTCTATCCTTGATCATGGAAAACCATTGTCTTTGAAATTTATTTTTTAATGAGGAAGAGAGCTCTTCACAGAAGTTGTACGGGTTTATAAAATGGAACATGGTCTATTAATATGAGAGATACATAGAGCAAAATCATAGACTCATACTGATGAACTACTAATTCCAATATTGAAATTTCAGTATCTATAATTAAATTAAGTCATTCTTTGTCCTCTGTCTTCATAACACTGTATTTCATATTGTAAAATAACAATAGAATATAAGCCCACCAAGATAATATAGATTATGCCATTCCTGTGAAAGTATACTTGCTTATATAATTAATATACAGCAGATTTTCCAAGGTCAAATGAATAAGGATATAGACATATTGATATAGACACAACAATCAATTTTTGTCATCTAATAGACTCAAAGAAATCTGTCACTTGATTATTGCCAAGTTGATTATTGACTGATTCTAAGAATGACCACATTGCATAAAGTGTGCCATCCTAAAGATGAGCATTCTCAAGGCCTCCTTTATGTCCCTGTTCCTCAGACTGTAGATAAATGGGTTCAGCATCTGAGTGACTGTGGAATACATTACTGAAGCCACTGCAGTCTTTCTGGGAGATTCTGTAACTGCAGAGCTAATATACACTCCCAAACCTGACCCATAAAACAAGGAAACAACTGACAGGTGAGACCCACAAGTGGAAAAAGCTTTATACCGTCCTTGCACTGATGGGATTTTGAAAACAGACGAGATAATTTCAATATAAGACAGAAAAATTCCTAAGAAAGGAATACCACCAAATAGGACAGCTGCAATATAAATCAAAATCTTATTGATAAGCGTGTCAGAGCATGCAAGCTTTATGATCTGAGCAAGTTCACAGAAGAAGTGGGGGATTTCCAAGTCTGTGCAGAAAGTCAGCCGCAGCACCATGAGACTAAGCAGTAGTGCATTCACAACACTAATGATTAGTGAAACTAGAATCAGTAGAATGCAGAAGTGTGGATTCATGATGACTGTGTACCTTAGAGGGTGGCAAATCGCCACATAGCGATCATAGGCCATTGCTGCAAGCAAACAATTTTCTAATCCAGCAAAAATCAAGACGAAGCAAGCCTGAGTGAGGCAGCCTGTATATGATATTCTCTGATCCTGCGCTTGGATGTTCCAAAGCATCTTCGGTACTGTGGCTGAGCTTATACAGATGTCCGTCAAGGATAGGTGGGAGAGTAAAAAGTACATGGGTGTATGGAGACGGAAATCTGAACTGATGGTCAGGGTAATGAGTAGGTTCCCAAGAAATGTGACCAGGTACATAAACAGGAATAGTCCAAAGAGAATGGGTTGTAATTCTGGATCATCTGAAAGGCCCAAGAGCAGAAATTCTATTGTAGCTGTTTGATTCTTGGATTCCATGTTGTTTAGAAGACTAGGGGAGAAAAAGCAGACATTAAGACATAAATATTTTTTCCAAAGATACTTCATTACAGAAAAATTTCACCTTCTAAAATAATTCTCAATTATTTTTTCTTTTCCCACTTTCCTGTAATAATGTCCATTTTGCTTTTTCTGCTCTGTTCTTTTGGCTACATTAAAATGAATTATTTCTTTTTCTTCACTTAAACACTAAGTATTAATAATGTAGAACATTGTGTCTGACTAAAATTCCTCCAAATCCTGAATTCAATTAAAAAATAATCAAACAAAATGATTTACAGCATATACAGCACTATATCAAGTAATATTTTTAAAATTGGCACACTTCATTTTAATTTTTGCCTCATTATTTTCTTAATGCAAGGAAAATATAAAATCATTGTACAAGATATTTTGTGTCTTAATATACAGCACTGTGACATATCATCCGTCTTTAAGTAAGTATTGCAAGGATATTCCAAAACAAAATTTTATATATGAGGCATCTATATTATAATTTGTAATTTATTAACGACATGAAACTGTTCAAAATAGGATAAAAATAATGTTTGAAAATGAAATAAAGATAGATAAGCCTTGATTTATAATCTCAAATTCAAGTGTAGAATCACAGACCTTAGAACTTTGTGTGTATAGAAGACCAAGAACTTAACAATATAGATGAACAATATTATCACTTCTCCCATACATTTAATGAAATATATAGCAAAATTAAATTAACATAACCTACAGTTAGCTACAAGATTTACCAATCTGAGGCTGATGAGTGGGCTCAGCAGGTAAAGGTGCTTGCTGTAAAGATTGATATTCATAGTTTGAACCCTTGAATCTACATGGGCTAAAGAGTGAGTCAACACCCAAAGATATCCTTTAACCTCCACATGCACACCATGGCAAAGATATACCTACATTCATACATAGATGTTCATACATGCACAGACTCACAAACATGAATAACTAATATATTTTTTAAAAAGAATAATCAAACTGATTAGAGAACAATAATTTAAATAAAACTTATAAAATATTTTAATAACCCTTAAAGTATACCAAATAATTATAAATTTTTGGTAAGCATGCTATGCATCATGATTAAAATAGTTTTATTATCATCTATCACTAACCAATAAATTAAAGCATATTACTATATAATATTTGACATCGCTAAAACAACACATATGTACATCTAATAATATGAAGAATATATATGTTCCATTCCCAGACAGAAAAATGAAACAGAATTTGGTACTCATTATTCTCCAGAGTCTTTAAAATATATATATTCAGAATATATATTCATATATTCACACGTTTGTGTCTGTGTGTATGATTTTATACAGACCTACATATAAAATAGTAATATTACATAATTCTAAATTGATGTAATTAATTTGTTTTATGTGGTATTCTATGTTGTGCATTTTCAAAATCATAGAATAATATTTAAAAACACAAATAAGAGTTTTACTTCAGTATCAGCCTTAATATGCTCATTATTGTCAATACACATACACAAAAAGTCAAAAAAGAACTGTTCTGCAAATAGATGCTTTATAATAGTGAGCCAAATATTATCTAACCTACATATCCACTATTGCAATTTTTGCTTTGTCCAATACACTATAAAAATGATTGAGAATTATAGAACACTCTTTAAAAGAACCAAGATTAGACTGCTCTTTAGAATGGTTTTAAGACCAGGGTAAGATATTAGCAAAATGAAAATGGAGTTTTTCAAGTTACCTGGGCACTAGCATAAAGGAATGACATACAGTTCTTCTTGAACTTACAAACACAATAAGAGAAATTGTTCTTTCTATGAACACAGAATTTCAAAAGGGCACTTTTCCTTCTTTAAAGAAATAAATGATTCTCAAAGCAAATGTTGGTGTAGTGCATGCTTAAATGGGAAATACAGTCAAATGTTGATTACAGGTTGATTAAGTGTGGTGTTGGTGGCCCATGGGACTTTGCTTTACAAAAGTCCCAATTAAGTGGAGCCCATTTGACTCTCAGATGGCTACAGGACAGCTCAGGTCCTTACAGACATAACATCTGTAAGGAAGAAAGTTTCTTTGCTGATTAACACACAAAAAGAGGACCTTACCTTTCCATCATCTGATATTTTTTTTTTTACCATAGTTATGGATAGATAGTATCTTGTATATCTTACCCTATCTTTATCCTATCAGTCAAGGAAAGTTTTTTTCCACTCTATCCTAAACATCAATGTGGAAAGCTGTGGTAGTATTATTAAGACTGTAAGTTTGGAAGGAGGAATAGGAAAATGAATAATTATAATCACAAAATGTGAATGAGATAGTTAAAATATGTCTTTTCATGTGTGACTTACAAAAATAAATTTAAAAGAAAACATTGAATACACAAATGAGAAGGTAAAATACAGTCTAATAATACACATAAAAACTGTGACAAATTAATTTGTGCCATCTATGTTACATTCAAAAATTTCTAAAGTATAATCAATAATTAAATGAAAATGGACACTTTCTTCTTTGTATCTGATTTATCAGTGATTACTCAGCTTAAAAATCAATGTATAATTATACTGTAACATTCAATATTCTTCAATTACAAAATAGTAAGCTAGCAAATATAGGGGGGTCATATAATGTGTGTATGTGTATTTGTGTGTGTAAGTCCATAAACACCACAAGTAAAGGTTAAAAAATTAAAAGTAACACCTTTGCCAAGGAAACAAGCATTGCTAACTACATATCTTATCATTTCCCACCATTCCTCAAATTCTAATTCCCTAAATTCATCAGTAGCTCTGCAGCAGAACACTTGTGGCAGCTCCCCCACATTCCATCCCTGGTAGATGGCATAAATCTACACCTCTCCAAATCTTTTCCCACTCAAAGCTTTCTCCCTCCTCTAATTCCATCAGGCATTCCCTGGGAACCAGCAAGCCACATTGGGCAGGAAAGCAGGACAGTTATTTGCAGATCTTGAACTCTCTACTATTACATTAATACCCCAGTCTCATCTCCAGCTGTTACCGCACATCTGCTGCAGCCTTTCTCACTTCCTAACACATACACACCATACCCCACAGATATTCCCCTTAAACTTTACCCCCAACTCATTGTTTTCTTCCATTCCCCCAAGCCCAGTAGATATTCCCTGAGGACCCAATTCCACACTGGGAAAGGAAGAAGGTAGGCTAACTGCAGATTTTCACATACCTCAGGATTCCTCCACGTCCAGACCCAGCTCTGTAGCAGAAATTCTGTTGTGACTTATCCTTACTCTCTGCCCCTGTTCCAAGGAGACTGACTAAGCATAACCTTGGGGAATAGCATGTTTTCCTCACTCTCCTGAAGCCACAATACCACCATCATCCCATACCCATTTCTAAGACTCTGGTCCCAATACACAGAAATATATTTTGTTAGGAACCTCCAGTGCCCATACTTATCAGGATCCAAAAAGATTTTACTTACAGGCAACACACTTCCACCACACACTCCTGAGAACCTAAGACGATGCAGAAACCAAAGAAGACAATACACACTGAGAAAAAGCAAGACCAGATATTAGCACTTGGAATAACATTTTTCCCAACCCCAGATGTGTGGACACCAGTGAAGAAACATAATCAATGACAGCTATGACAATATGTCTTTAATATAGCCCAGCATCTCTAACACAGTAGGGCATGAATATACCCAAATAGTTAAAGCACAAATAAAAGACCTATAAAAAAGCATTTATGAATATGATAGACATAATTAAAAAGGAAATGATTTTTTGAAGAAATACATAAAAATACAAACAAATTTTGTAATGAAATGACAAAACCCCATAGTAACTGAAATTAAAAAGAGAATAACTAAAACAAAATTTAAAAAAAACAGAAAAACCTAGAAATAAACAATTTAGAAATTCAAAGAAGAATCTCAGAGGCAAAAAAAGGAAATATGATGGAAAAGAAAAATTCAGACATTGAAGAAATTATAGGTGAATTGGATACCTCAATCAAAGAAAATGCTTATTCTAAAAACTCCTGAAACAAAACACCAATGGAAATCCGGGTAATTATAAAATTACCAAATCTAAGAATAATAGGAACAGAAAAAAGAGAAGAAACTCTGGTCAAATATACGGGAAATATTTCAAAAAATTTAAAAGAAAATTTCCCTTATCTAAATTAGTAAATGTCTGCCATGGTACAAGAAACATACAGAACTTCAAATAAACTAAGTCAGAAAATAAAGTCCCCTTTGGCACGTAACAATAAAAACACGAAATGTATATAACAAAGTAAAACATTAAAATTAGCAAGAGAAAAATTTCAAGTAACATATAAATGCAGACCAATTTTTACTACACTTGCTTTCTCAATAGAAACCTAAAAAGCCAGAAGATCCTGAAAAGATGTGCTATAGACTCTAAGAGCTAGAAATTCCAGCACAGAGTTCTCTACCCAACAAAAGCTTCAATCATTACAGAAGGAGAAATTAAGACATCCCTTGATAAAACCAAATGTATGAAATTCTTATCTGCAAGTCTAACCCAAAAGAAGGTGCTAGAAAAATAAGTTAAACTAAAGAGATTATGTAAACACACACACACACACACACACACACACACAAACTCACAGAAAATAAATGATCCGAGACCAGAAAGTCAAAAGAAGAAAGCAATACTTCATACCCATACAATCAAATAAACCAAGAAATAACAGGTCTTGACAAAAAATGATTGTTATTCTCCAGCAACACCAATGGTCTCAATTCTCTAAGAAAAAGAGTAAGAAAGTGACTACAAAACCAGGATCTATACTTCTGCTGTATACCAGACACACAATTTAAAGTCACATTAACATATTAAAAATGGCCTACTGATGATGGACCCTTTCATGAATTACAGATATTAAACATTTTATTATTGTTGTTTGGTTTGTATTAAAATCTCTAACTCTTGATAAGAATACAAAAAAAACAGAATCATATGAACCTAATTATATCACTTTTATTTTAAATTTTAAGTATATTTTAAAACTTCATACATGAGTGATATATTTATACTTCTATTCCTACATCTTTTTCCTATAACTCCTCCAATGTCATTCCTTTCTCTTTCAATTCAGAAACTAGTCTTTTAATATTTTATCATATGTATACACATTTTTACATATGAATAACTACACACATATATATATATACATACATACATACATATATACACACAAAACAGCAGCCTACAGAATGGGAAAAAAACTTTCTCCAATCACACATCAGACAGAGGTCTGATCTTCAAAATATAAAAATAACTCAAGAAATTGGCTATCAAAAGAACAAATAATCCATTAAAAAATGGAGTACAGACCTAAACAGAGAACTTAAAACAGAGGAATCTAAAATGGCTAAAAGACATTTTAAAAAGTGCTCAACATCCTTCGCCGTCAGAGAAATGTAAATCAAGACAACTCTCAGATCCCATCTTACAACTGTAAGAATGGGCAAGATCAACAACACTGATGACAACTTATGGTGGAGAGAAAATGGGATAAAGAAAATACTCCTGTGTTGTTGGTGGGAGTGAAAATTGGTATAGCCCCTTTATATATCAGTATGGTGATTTCTTAGAAAATTAGGAAATATCCTTCCTCAAGACCCAATGATACCACTTTTGAGTATATACACAAAGGATGCTCAATTGTACTTCAAGGACATGTGATCAACTATGTTCATAGCAGCATTGTTTGTCGTAGTCAGAAACTGGAAAAAATCTAAATGCCCCTTGACCACAGATTGAATAAAGAAAATATGGTATATTTACACAATGGAGTATACAGCAGAAAAATAATGGTATCTTGAAATTTGCAGGAAAATGGATGGAGCTAGAGAACATCATATTGAGTGAGATAACCCAGACCCAGAAAGACAAATATCATATGTAATCATTCATAAGTCACTTTTAGACATAAAGCAAAAAAAAAAAAAACAGCCTAAAATTCAAAATACCAGAGAAACTAGACAACAAGGACAACTATAAGGATCTAATAATCTACATGGGAAGTAAAAAAAGACAAGTTCTTCTGAGTAAATTGAAAGCAAGGGGACCATGGGAAAGGGTTGAAAGGGAGGGTAGAGGAGGGGGAAAAAGGAAGGGAGAAGAGCAGAAAAATATATAACTCAATCAAAGCAATAAAAAATAAAATTGAAGCAAGAAAAAAAGAAATAAGAGTGCTACTATCATTCTGACTTATGTGGCTGTGATGGTCTTGAAGGATAGAATCAGTGTTTGAACTAAAGTAGGCAAGAAGATGAATAATAAAACCACTTTATCCCACCTTGAGAAAAAAGCTATATGACTTGAAGCATGACAGAGACATCGTTCTCTGATGGACTAGCTCACATGAGTCATTATGGATACTGATTATTTTGGATTAAAATTATTGTAATGTTAGTTAGTGGAGTACATCAGATGAGAGAGAGGGTATGAAAAAAGTAGTAGTGATTGATGCTCAGTTTATTGGGCCAGATAGGGTTAGGTTCTGTGAATGTTATGAGATTGAGTTAAATTGGTTTGAACTCACATAGAAATTTCATGACTTTATTGAGGCTTATGATTGGACATAAGATTTATGAGGTAGAAAAGGACTATTCAATAGTGGTATGGACTATTGGTATGAAAATTTTGATTCTTAACGATGAAAACAATCTAATGGGTATGAAACATAAGCAAAGAAGAAGCACCACCTCCATCATCACCACATCAGCCATCACCAAAGAGCAAAAACAAATTGAAGAAGATGTAGGAAATGGAGACTTTGATCAGTATATCGAATAAGGCATACAAGAATAGGCATTTTTGTTTAACTCCTTATTGTAGACAAAATTAAGTTATTAGACTATGGACTGCAGTTCTGTTCTTCACATATTTTTTTATTTTGAGGAATATTCTATTTCTAATTTCTTTAGAAATTTTATCATGAAGAATGTTTAACTTTATCAAATGACTTTTCTGTATCAGTTGGGATAATGATATGATTTATTTTCTTATTTAGATGGTGTATTATATTTGCTGATTTGTAAATGTTAAATAAACCTTGAATCTCTGAGATAAATCTCACTTGGTCACCATGCAAAATCCTTTTATTTGAATTTATGATTTCATAATTTTATACATGTGCCTATTTTATCTTGATCATATATGGCTCTAAACCTTCTGTTTCCTGTGACCTTCTATCCCATTTCAGTATTAATTTTGTCTTCCTTTTGTAAGATTTACTAATGAATTTTATACCTAATTGGAGAGAGAATTGTTCATATAATCATCAAAACATATTGTATATTGATATACACATATAAATTCTGGAGCTCATTAATACTGAAAACTTCAAAGTGAATTCAAGTATGGAATATCATTATCTCTACCTATGAAAGTATAGATGAGTTGTAGACAAATTTCAGGATTTATACACACATCTTTATTCCACTGTTTCAAATTTTATTGAACCATTTGATTCTTCAATTATATATAATGATCTGCAAAATTAAAATGCATTTTCCTTTAAGAAAAAGTAATTATAATTTTTTGACAGTACTAAAAATTAGGTAAGTGATTTTTAAAAACACACAGTTATAATCTTGCCTGTATTTTAAATAACAAACATGTAGAGCTTTCTTTCTAATTTAAAAATCACTAATTATTGTTCAGTAAACTATAATAAAACATATTTCCAAATGTTAATAATGAAAATATGCAGATACAATAAATAGAACTGAGTATAGTATTCATACCCATGGGATCTGATAACCAATGAGGACATATTTTCACTTTTGAGTGTACATTTAATGTCTACTTGCTCTCTTGGGGTTAGAGTAATAGCAGGAAACTGAATCTAATGGGAATCTTTGGACATTGACCCCATGAGATACATACATTATCAGAGTCAGCCTGTAACCACATAATTAGTGGACTTTGGTTGTTAAACCTCTGCATTGAAGCTTAAAGGTGCCTTTGATTCTAAAGAAATTGTGTAGTAAGTTGATATTTCTATTTGTTCTGAAAACAAACCCTGTGCAGCATCCACGTGTGATTCTGGACTTCAGCGTTAGTGAAGATAGCCAGAGATCTCAGTTTTCCTCAGTCAATGATTTGCAAATGAAAGTTGGTCTTTTCTTACAACTATATTTTAAAAAACACTGAAGAAAGTACACACATCAAATTATAAGTTTGGCCCTCTTGTCTCTGATCAATTGTCAGTCTCTTGAAAACTTCTCAAATATGCTTGTGATGACACACACCTTGTTTACATTATTATAGGCCTAAAATGTACATTAGAGGATATATTTTTGATGGTGAGAAATATACCTTTCTTCCATTTTTACAATTTTTTAAAAAATTATTCTGATGTTTTCTTAAACATTTATAGTGGAATAAACAGGGTTTTTATGTGTACCTGAGTTTTCTAGGTCTTCCAGAATGGTATGTGCACAATCTACATGGCTGGATAACTGATTATCTCTTCTCTCACTCTTTTAGATGCAGAAGTTGCAAGATCAAATATCAACATAGCTTATTTCTTCTTATATTTAAAGGTTTGTTTTATTTTACCATTCTGTGTGCATGTGGGGGTTGGTGTATTATATATTTTTTTCTTATTACAAAGACACAAGCTCAACTGGACTTCAGACATGGCCACATTCTAACTTAATTTCCTTCCCCAGAAATTCTTCCCAAGTATAATCAGATGTTGAGGATTAGCAGGATAATTTTTCACTATATGGATTCTAAGTAGAGCATCAGTCCATGTCCGTGAGTAGCTTCTCTTTTCCTTTATGTTTTTTGAATACAACTTTTCACAAAATGTTTAGACTATCATATAGTCATATGGTGTATATCTATAAGGAAAATGTAGATGTATAGAAAGCCTCATTATTCTCCTTCAGTCTTCCTGTTTCACTCTTTCAATTACTAAATATTTTGAACAGAAGCATTTCAGAAAGTGCAATTCACAATAACATGTTAGATCCCTAAAAAGATGTAGCAGGCTTGGAGGAGACTAAGATAGAGTGATGAATCATCATGAAACACTAAGAAAACCCAAAACCAAAAGTGTAGGACTCAGGTGCATGATCAAAAGAATGGTTTCAGGGTTGCATCTCTGGTCCTGGGTAGAGACATGACATTTTATATTACTAAAAGTTCATTAGATTTATGCCTTGATGGAGGCTTTCTGCTGAAAAACATAAATGCAAACCCTCCCCTCCCTTATGACTCCAAAGGGACTTACCAATTACATAGACAAAAAAAGTCATCAATAAGTTTCAGAGCTGGAAAAAATTAAAATAAAGTCTACTAAAATGTAGATTTGCATCAATAGTTCTCACTATTTTCCATCTCATCCCTTAAGAATTCTTTAGATACTTCTGTTATAAATTCTTCTGTATTGCACAGTATAAGTTAACTGAACAGAAATTGGAAAGACAATTGCACTGAGATGAGGCAAGTGAAACACATACATCCATGCATGCCACATGCATACATGCGCGCGCACACATAACACACACATTTATAGGACATGTTTGAAGAAATTGCCTGTTCTTATGTCTAGTTAGTTTTTTAAGTCCCATGCTAGTAATTGAAGATGTGACCTATCAGGTCAATATTGTGACCACCTGACCTGATGTTAACTGTCATCTTTTCTCTCTATCCCTTGCTAAAATGGACTCTTATTATTCAAAAATCTTAAGTTCAAAGTAAATGTTTTCTTCTGTAATTTACTTTGGTCATGGTGCTTTATTGTAGCCACAGAAACATGATAAAATCCTTTACATTATTTTAGAATATTAGTTGAGTCATATCTGAAGGCAGGAGTGAAGACTGATCATATATTTAAAACAGAATGCTTGAAAATTAAACTTATCTTTTTCTGTATATATGATTTATGTTTATGTAATCAACATAGTGGTCATCAGAACTCATAGCAGGAACATATTCTGTAATTTTATGAGTAGTTAAAAAGTTCTGAGGCATTCCCATATTGGTACAAATTGCTGTAGACCTGCAGGTTTACTATGCTTTTTCTGATATCTTCTTCCTAGGTATGGATGGCATCTCGAGGAAATGGCATGCTTTGTTTTTTGTAATAAAATCATTTGACACTATATTACAAATGTTTCAACATTCATTGAAGAGAACTGAAGAGTAGGAACATCAGACAAGAGAAATGGAATATAAGTGGGTTAGAAGTTGAACTTGAGCCAGGTGGTAATGGTGCATGCCTTTAAATCCAGCAGCCAGGATGTAGTGGGATCTCTGTAAGTTTGAGGGCAGCATGGTCTACAGCCTGAGTTTTAGGACAGTGAGGGTTAGTATATAAAGAAATCTTGTCTCCTAAAACCAAAAATAAAAAGAACTACTAATTTAGTTTACATTAATAACATGGCTTAAAATATTAAAGCACTGGTTCTCAAGTTTCAAATAAATCAAATTCAGTGCCATCACTTACAGAAAATATATTCAATAAGTTATACCAATGAATTTATAAAAATTACATACAAAATTTTTCAGCAATTATCATAGCCACTATACACTAATGAAACAGTATCATTACCCCCCCCAAAAAAATTAAGATCATTTTTACTTCTTCTTTTGTATAATATTCAGCATCAATATGGAACTTTCAAATCAATCAGATATTTCTGAATTCTTTCTTATTGGGCTTACATATGCTCCAGATATTGAGTCATTTATTTTCACCTTGTTCCTGTCTATATATTTTGTTACAGTTTTCGGAAACATTCTTGTTATACTGGCTGTAAGCTCTGACACTCACCTCCACACTCCTATGTACTTCTTCATTGCTAATCTGTCTTTTACTGACATCTGTATAAGTACAACAATAATCCCAAAGATGCTAGTGAACATCCAAACACAGGACCAAAGTATCAGCTACGCCGGCTGCCTGTCCCAGGTGTGTTTTGTTTTGATTTTTGGTACCTTAGAAAATTGTATCCTTGCTGTGATGGCCTATGACCGCTACTTGGCCATAAGTCATCCCCTGAGTTACACAGTTATCATGAACCCTTTACTCTGTGTATTGCTTATTTTTCTCTCACTGTTGATAAGTATCATGTATGGACTACTGCATAGTCTGATGTTGCTAAATTTGTCTTTCTGCACAGACCATAATATCTTCCACTTCTTTTGTGAACTTGTTCAAGTCATCAAACTTGCTTGTTCTGATACGTTCATCAATACCCTCCTTATATACACAGTTCCTAGTATCATTGGTGGTATTTCTATTGCTGGGATTATTTTCTCTTATATTCAAATTATGTCCTCAATTCTCAAGATCTCATCAGTCCAGGGACGGAATAAAGCCTTTTCTACCTGTGGCTCTCATCTCTCAGTAGTGTCCTTATTCTATGGGACAGCTTTTGGAGTGTATATGAGTTCTGCCATTTCTGACTCTTCTGTTAAAAATGTAGTATTTTCTATGATGTATATTGTGGTGCCTCAAATGCTGAACCCTTTTATATACAGTTTGAGAAACAAAGAAATGAAACAGGCAATGAGACACCTCATCATTTTTGTGGTCTTATCATCTCCATAATTTGAGTTTATACAAACAGTCAGACTGAAACATTTGTGACAATGATTAGCTAAACCTTCCATCATTAAGTCTTTCAAAAATGACTGGGTCCTGATTTGTTTAAGCAAATTATTATGTGGTTCATAAGTGTGATATTGGTTTTGAATTTTCAGTTATATAGTGTTCCACAAATAATTTTATTTTTTTATTCATTTCATTTCTGTGACTTCTCTGAGGCAGCAGCAAATAAGGTGTGTTTTGCTGTTGTTGTTGTTTGTTTTTAATAAAATTTCATTGACATGTTTATGAAAAGTAAAAGTTAATAAAATACAGGTAAATAAAAACTTGTACAATATCAACTTTATATGAAGAACTGGATACAGCCACATCCCGTGCTTGATTATGTTTTGGTTGTAACCCACAGAAAGACTATTTTCCACACTAACAGAAATTTCATACTTTCTAAATAATTACTGAAAACATCTGGGAAAACAGTCTTCATGGAGCTTTATTACCACCCATGCTGATTAGTTTATTATTTTTCAATTCATGCTTTGAGTGTCTGCAAATTTTGTCATGATAAATATCTTTGTTATTAAAGTTCATATTATTTCTCAAAGAATAGATATATTATATTTTTTTCAAAATTACATTTCTATCATTGGAGTACTATGAACAATGAAAATATTTAAAGGGAAATTTAAGTTGATAAAAGGAGACAGTGGTTGTAGTCAGAGTGTATATGACAGGACAACTGCAAATGAATACTAATAATACTATCCAAATATGTAAACACCATAATTAAATTTATACATGTATATTTCAGCAAGAATAAGAGAATAGGAAACAGCTGTAAACCTCTTCTTACAAATTAATGGCTGCTAGGATAGCTTGAAATTTTTGTATAATTCAAAAACATTTTGACGAATTTAATGATAAATGCAAAGAGTAATGGTTTCAGTTCAGCCATCAGACACTTTTATTGGAGGGTGGTACTGGAAAAAATTTTATATTAATATTTAATATTGGTGGTTTTGGTAATTGGTAGAATAATTAATGTATGGCTATATTTCTGTTATCTTCTATATTTCACCTATATTGGTTTTGTTTAAATTTGAATATAGTTAATAGCATTAATAAAAGACAAAAATTACATTTTGAAAGAAATTTTAAACGGTCTGTACTTAAAATCATTAGCTCACATGAAATTAATAATAGAGGAACCTTCCTTCATTAATAAGAATGCAGGATTGTTAAAGTTATAAAGTAAAAGATTTTTGAATGGAAAAAAACAAAACCACTTCTCTACCAATGAACTGATGATTTAAATATGATCAATTATCCTGAGTGTATGGAAATCTCTTTATATTGCAAAATCAGTTGGTTTATTTCTCCCTTTCTTTATAAAATGTTTGATGTTAGTGTACAAGATAATGTTATATGACATGTATATACATATATATCAAATATTTTTTTTTTTTTTGGTTTTTTGAGACAGGGTTTCTCTGTGGTTTTGGAGCCTGTCCTGGAACTAGCTCTTGTAGACCAGGCTGGTCTCGAACTCACAGAGATCCGCCTGCCTGCCTTTGTATATCAAATATTGAAATTACCACCTCAACTATAATTGAAGTAGAATTTCAACAGTGTAACTTTTGTTAAGAAAGTTATTGAAACTATTGGTATGTTACTTAAATATAAGTAAAACTTAAAATTGTATAATCATATTCTTTTCTGCATGGACTATCACTGCTAGACAACATTAATTAAATACTTTGAAAATATTAAGAAACACACAATAATAACATTCTGTAAGCATTAGTTACATACACTTTAGTGAGTTTAATACAAACATATGCAGAATGTAGTTCTGTATATTTTTCCATCAACATCAATTTTCCAGATATTATGTAATAAAATGCCTCAATTTAAAGCACCATGATAACTCCTTAATGCATGAGATAAATTGTTGAAGGCCATGAGAGTTACAGCAGGTGACAACTCATGTTCAGATGTCAACCCACCAGAAGAATGTTTCTCTGATGGAGGTGAATCCTGTCTGGGAAAATTCTAGAGGACCACTGTTTCTGGAAATTCTTGCTCAAACTTGCTAAAGCAGATTGGTGCATCCCTAATAACTGCATTGTAGTAGTTAACTCACATGATGTGTGTATGTAATCTCATGATTACATTTTAAATTTATTGGCTCATATATCTGTGGGTAGTCAGGAAGATGACTTTTCATTTAGTTGTATATTTTTATATATAGAAAATATACTAGGACATGCTTCATAACTAGATTTATTGTTCCATGAGACTGTAAGACACACAAAAAACTGCCTTGTTCCTTTTGTTCAGACTAACACAAGAAAATAACAGTTTCTCCTCAGTTTAAGACTAACTGCACACAATTAGTTTATTTTTTCCTCACATAAAGTTCAATCTAGACTAAAGGCCTTTGTAAATAGATTATAAATTTAAAGCTTTACAGTTAGGGTTATACGTAGGAAGTGGTCTCCTGTGCCCATGTGTTGTAGAGTACTTCCCACTTTCTCTTCTATCAGGTTCAGTGTGTTCAGACTGATATTGAGGTCTTCTACCCCTGGACCCAGCAATACCACTCTTGGGAATATACCCAAGAGATGCCCTATTATACAACAAAAGTATATGCTCAACTATGTTCATAGCAGCATTGTTTGTAATAGCCAGAACCTGGAAACAACCTAGATGCCCTTCAATGGAAGAATGGATGAAGAAAGTATAGAATATATACATATTAGAGTACTACTCAGCAGTAAAAAACAATGACTTCTTGAATTTTGCATGCAAATGGACAGAAATAGAAAATAGAATCCTGAATGAGGTAAGCCAGATCCAAAAAGAGGAACATGGGATGTACTCACCCATATTTGGTTTCTAGCCATAAATAAAGGACACTGAGCCTATAATTCGTGATCCTAGAGAAGCTAAATAAGAAGGTGAACCCAAAGAAAAACATATAGGCATCCTCCTGGATATTAACCTTCATCAGGCGATGGAAGGAGACAGAGACAGAGTCCCACATTGGAGCACCGGACTACAACCCCAAGGTCCAAATCAGGAGCAGAAGGAGAGAGAGCACGAGCAAGGAACTCAGGACTGCGAGGGATGCACCTACACACTGAGTCAATGGGGATGTTCTTTTGGGAACTCACCAAGGCCAGCTGGACTGGGTCTGAAAAAGCATGGGATAAAACCAGACTCGCTTGAACATAGCTGGCAATGAGGACTGCTGAGAAGTCAAGAACAATGGCACTGGGTTTTGATCCTACTGCACTTACTGGTTTTGTGGGAGCCTAGGCAGTTTGGATGCTCACCTTGCTAGACCTGGAAGGAGGTGGGAGGTCCTTAGACTCCCCACAGGGCAGGGAACCCAGCTGATGAGAGAGGGGGAGTTGATTGGGGGAGGTGGTGGCGGGGAACAGACAGAAATCTTAAATAGATAAATAAAAACATTTTAAAAAAAGAAAATATAAGGTTATAAGACCTAAAAAAAAAAAAAACTTTACACCTATGTACAAGGTCAGAGTCGCAGGTTTCTAGCCAAGGTAACTACATGAAGCACCATAAGAAAAGCATGCCAATTCTTCACTTGCCAAGTTTAGCTAACAAAAGACCTATGTCTCAAAGTTTGTCACTGGGCAGTTCCATTGGAGTCTGATCACATTTTTACTCCTAAAACCTTATGATTCCATGGTAAATGATTCAGCTCCTTATTGCTTATATGAGAAATGTGCTTTTGACTAATGAGAGGTAACTTTTAAAATTTTTATTGCTTCAAGTCTTCTCCAAAAGAAAAAAGTTAGAATAGAGGAGGAGACACTAGTAACAATTAGAATTAGGACAGGAGAATTAGAATAGAGACATAAGAATAAATAAACATTATGCAAGCAGTACTAATATGAGGTCATTCTGTAACCTCTCAGACTAGAAAAATTCTAAGTTCCCTTTGTGTTCCCTTAGCTTTACTGTGATAACTGACATGAACCCTGGGAGGAAGCCAGCAGAGCTGGACTCTGCAGGCTATTGAAAGTAATGTGTCTATATGGATAATAGGACTACACACACATATACACATACTCACACATAATCATGAAAAACAAACAAAAAAAACCTGCTGATAAAATTTAGGTACACTTCCTTCTATAACAAGCACTTTACCAGATGAGGTGGTTTCCCATTCCCTATGGCTTATGATTATTTTGTGGCTATTTGTTACTTTCTGTAGTACACATAGCAAAATTCCCCCCATGTTTTTATCATGCAAAATCTTTATGTTTTCACTGTGAATGCTCTGCTCCATAATATGGTGTTACAGAAGCCATCCTTACCTAACAACAGTCATATTTGTGAGATGTGATTGAGGATCAGTTGATATTACAAGAAACTCTCTGATTCTGTAATTCAAATATTTCTGCCACTATGTCTACAATGTTCCTTGTGCTTTGTATTCACAAGTGTTTTTGTATTGGAACTTGGGTCCTCAACTCTTCATTTTTATTTATTGTGGCTTTCTTCAGTGGTTTCTATTACAAAGAATAGTTTCCTTGATAAGGGGTGAGGAGAACAAGTAACACAAGATATGAAGAAATATTCACATTAGGCATTATCTGGCTTAGGAAAGTAGTGCTTGCAGATCCTCCTTCAATGTCATTACATGACTGCACTGACTATTTTACTAGGCTTCCAGCAGGAAGCATTGTTTCCCTCTTGCTGAAAAGGTCTTAAGGCAATTAGAAACTTGTTGTTTACTGAAAAAATTTACATGACACTGCTACACCTTGATTATCATACCATGCTGGTCACCAATGTGTTTTATAGGCATCATAGCAGGGTATGACTCTTAATTGCCTACCTCCTCTGGAATATTACATGATAGCCTTGGTTACAATGAAGAACAGTCCTCAGAAAAGAGGCATTCAGATAATTTCCACCCTAGAAATCTTTGAGACCTGTTTCTGCAATACAAAATGTTTTAAGGAATAGGAATTTGTCTTCCACATTTAGGGGTAGCAAGTGAAGGAGCAATAAAAAGTGTGCTTGGGGATTCTTTTGAACAGACCTGGCAAACAATTTATTTATTTATTTATTTATCTATTTATCTATTTATTTATTTATTTATTTTTATTTATTTATTAATTTTTTTTTATTAAAAATTTCCGCCTCCTCCCCGCTTCCCTTTTCCCTCCCCCTACCCCCACTCCCCAGGCCCCACTCCCCTCCCCCGACCTCTCCAGTCCAAAGAGCAGTCAGGGTTCCCTGCCCTGTGGGCAGTCCGAGGTCCTCCCCCCTCCATCCAGGTCTAGGAAGGTGAGCATCCAAACCGGCTAGGCTCCCACAAAGCCAGTACATGCAGTAGGGTCAAAACTCAGTGCCATTGTCCTTGGCTTCTCAGCAGCCCTCATTGTCCGCTATGTTCAGAGAGTCTGGTTTTACCCCATGCTTATTCAGTCCCAGTCCAGCTGGCCTTGGTGAGCTCCCAATAGATAAGCCCCACCATCTCAGTTGGTGGGTGCCCCCCTCGCGGTCTTGACTTCCTTGCTCATGTTCTCCCTCCTTCTGTTCCTCATTTGGACCTTGGGAGCTCAGTCCATTGCTCCAATGTGGGTCTCTGTCTCTATCTCCATCCATCACCAGATGAAGGTTCTATGGTGATATGCAAGATATTCATTAGTATGGTTATAGGATCGGACCATTTCAGGCTCTCTCTCCTCAGCTGCCCAAGGACCTAGTTGGATACACCTCTCTGGACCCCTGGGAAGCCCTCTAGAGTCAAGTCTCTTGCCAACCCTAAAATAGTTCCCTTAATTAAGATATATACTTCCCTGCTCCCATATCTATCCTTCTATTATCCTAACCATTCCCCCAAGCTCTCCCCATTCTCCCCTTCTCACTTTTCTCTCCCCATCTCCCGTTTCCCCCATCCCAACCCACCCCCCAGTTCCCAATTTTTGCCCAGCAATCTTGTATACTTCCAATATCCAGGAGGATAACTGTATGTTTTTCTTTGGGTTCGCATTCTTTAGCTTCTCTAGGATCCCAATTTATAGGCTCAATGTCCTATATTTATGGCTAAAAACCAAATATGAGTGAGTACATCCCATGTTCCTCTTTTTGGGTCTGGGATACCTCACTCAGGATAGTGTTTTCTATTTCCATCCATTTGCATGCAAAATTCAAGAAGTCATTGTTTTTTACTGCTGAGTAGTACTCTAATATGTATATATTCTATACTTTCTTCATCCATTCTTCCATGGAAGGGCATCTAGGTTGTTTCCAGGTTCTGGCTATTACAAACAATACTGCTATGAACATAGTTGAACAAATACTTTTGTAGTATGATAGGGCATCTCTTGGGTATATTCCCAAGAGTGGTATTGCTGGGTTCTGGGGTAGGTTGATCCCAAATTTCCTGAGAAACCGCCACACTGCTTTCCATAGTGGTTGCACAAGTTTGCATTCCCACCAGCAATGGATGAGTGTACCTCTTACTCCACATCCTCTCCAGCAAAGTCTATCGTTGGTGTTTTTGATTTTAGCCATTCTGACAGGTATAAGATGCTATCTCAAAGTTGTTTTGATTTGCATTTCCCTGATCACTAAGTAGGTTGAGCATGACTTTAAATGTCTTTTGGTCATTTGAACTTCTTCTGTTGAGAATTCTCTGTTCAATTCAGTGCCCCATTTTTTAATTGGGTTAATTAGAGTTTTAATGTCTAGTTTCTTGAGTTCTTTATATATTTTGGAGATCTGACCTTTGTCTGTTGTGGGGTTGGTGAAGATCTTCTCCCAGTCAGTGGGTCTGGCAAATAATTTAAAAGAGGGCTTCTCACGTCCATTACTGAGGTTTTTGTTAGGTGTTCTTTATATTTTGGACAAACCATTATCAGGCCAAATCTGAACAGTTCATTAAACTCTGTAAGTTTATTACAGAATTACTTGTATTACTGATTTTTAGATAAATGACTTCATTCATTGGAGTTTTTTCAGATACTTTTATTGTTAATCCACCCATGTTTCTCCTTCTGTAGATACCTCTCTCCCTCAAAACTGAAAAGGTTATTATTTTTCTCTTTTATCGCTGCCCAAACCTCCTGTTTTGGCAATGAATCTGTTACACTTCATGGTTTCTACAGCCACCCCACACTATGTATGTAAATCTGAAGATTTGGAGCCACAGCTTTCAATAGAAGAGAATACATGAATTTTTTTTTAATCTGAGTCTGGGTTATCTCTCTCAATAAGATATTTTCTATTTCTATCTATTTATCTACCAAGTTCATATCACTTTTTTCTTTAGAGCTGAATCATGTATTTACATCATATATATGTAGATGTATACATATACATTTATTCACACACTGAAACATTTTTGTTGATTGAAGGATATTAAGGTTGTTTCCATTTTCTAGCTGTGGTGATTTGACTGAGAATGCCCCCCATATATTCATTTTGTCTGAAATGTTTTTTTCATAGTCAATTAAGCTATTTGTGAATAATAAGGACGTATTGCATTTTTTGAGTAGTTGTGGCCTTGTTGCCAGAGGTATGTCACTAGAGTTGGGCTTTGGAGTGTCAAAATTCTATGCCAGGATGATTCTAGTTCTTTTACTCTTACATGTTTTTGCATGAGATGTAAAATCTCAACTACTTCTCCAATACCACGTATGTCTGTCTGCCCCCATTTTCCCACCATGATAATTATAAACTAAACTTCTGAAACTGTAAGCCCCCAATTAAATATCATCTTTTAAAAATTTATTTGATCATTATATATATTCACAATAATGACCTCTAGAAGGGCGGGTTACCTCCTCTTGGTGCTGCTGGTGCTGCACTGACAAGGTCCCTGTTGGCTGGTATTGTGAATACAATAAACCTTGCTTTTGCATTTCAATGAGTTGGTCTCCCTGGTGGTCATTTGGGGTAACACAGACTGTGAATAACAACACTACATTCCCTAGTACATGAAAACACATTGGATTTTATCAAAGTATTTTTTCTCCATATATTGAAATGATCATGCATTTTTTGCTTTTAAGTTCATTTGCATGGCTTATCACATTAATTGACTTGCATATATGAATCATCCCTGCATTTCAGGGAAAAGGCCAGAGTTTTCACAGTAGATAATTTTTTTTATGTATGTATTGATTTTATTGCCAGGTATTTTATAGAATTTTTTTAGCCTATTTTCCTCAGAGATACCAGCTTGTGATTTTTTTCATTGTATCATCATTTGGTTTGGGTATTTCAGTAAAAATGGTTTTATGGAAAGAATTTGAGAGTGCTACTTCTGTTTCTTTTCTTTCTTTCTTTTTTTTTTTTTTTGAGTGCTTTGAAAATGACTGGCCAAAGATCTTCATTAAGGATGGCAAAATTCTACATATTCTAAAAGTATTCTCTTATAATAGTCCAAATTTCTATGGTGCCTTTTGTAATGTAGTCTGTTATATGCCATGTAATGAGATCAGGCTTGATTCAGTAGGAGGATAGGTGAAGTCTAAGTATAGAGTAATGTTTTTAAGGGCAGTAGAGAAGGGATCTGTTGAAGCCTGCAAGTAGACCTGCTCCTTGCAAGTATGCTTGGTCCTTGTAAGAAGGCTGGATTCTGGCAGAATCTAGAGTCTTGTTGCAGCACAGAAAAGTTTGGTTATACTATGCTTGGGTAAGTGATATTTACTATACATAACCTCTGTATTAGATTTACTTATGACCCGCATATATTTAATGACTTCATGTTCCATGTAATGTTGATTATCTTAGGTGATAATGAATTTTCAGTATTTGAGCATCATAAAATTGAGATGAGAAATTCCTCTTATGTTGTTTATTTTGTTCATAAATATTTCCACTCATTTCATTGTAAACTGATAAATCATAGGAGATTCCAAGAACACCAGGGTGCATTTTAATCATTGAGTTGAATTTTATATTAAAACTGAATTATTTGTTATATAACTTGATGTTATAATCTTCTGGCCTGGTCTGTCACCTGGATACACTGCCCCTTTAGGAAACCAGCCCTGCCCCCTTTTCCCCTTCTCTCACATCCTTCCCATTCCCTCTTCTCTCCTTCACTTTCCCTTACCATAATGGTTTGTTTCAGACAAACCTCATGGTTTAAGAGAAATATTACTTTTTTCTTCACATGAGGAAACATGCTTAGGTAAAGAAGTAAATAAATATACCTTTTCTCAAACTCCTTAAATACATCAATAACGAATAATTTTTACAAATTCACATATATTTAACACTGCTGGTAAAGTTCGGATATGTTTGTTTGTCATTTACTCATTTATTATTAAGGTTATATGTGAAAATTGTTTACATGCTTAATTTAAAATGCTGAACACTGTTAGTGAATATTAGCCTTTTAAAAAGCAGTTATAAGAGATCCATTAGCATAAACTGTTTGAGTAATATAAGTAGAAAAAAGTAATTTTCTACCCTACTGAAAGAGGATTCATGAACTCATGATAAACATCAGCCTAAATTTCTTTTTTAATTTTTTTTATTAAAAATTTCTGCCTCCTCCCTGCCTCCCATTTCCCTCTCTACCCCTCCCCCACACTCCCCTCCCTCTCGAGTCCAAAGAGCAGTCAGGGTTCCCTGCTCTGTGGGAAGTCCAAGGTCCTCCCCACTCCATCCAGGTCTAGGAAGGTGAGCATCCAAACAGGATAGGCTCCCACAAAGCCAGTACATGCAGTAGGATCAAAACCCAGTGCCATTGTCCTTGGCTTCTCATCAGCCCTCATTGTTCGCCATGTTCAGAGAGTCCAGTTTTATCCCATGCTTTTCCAGTCCCAGTCCAGCTGGCCTTGGTAAGCTCCCATTAGATCAGCCCCACCGTCTCAGTTCCCTGTTTAGAACTGTACCCCATTTTTGATTGATTATTTGATAATTTGGTGTCTAGTTTTTTGAGTTCTTTATATATTTTGCAAATATGTCCTCTCTCCAATATGGAGTTAGTGAAGATCTTTTTCCATTCAGTAGGTTGCCTTATTGTCTTAGTGACTCTGTCCTTAACAGCTTCTAAATTTCAGGAGGTCCCATTTATTAATTGCTTTTCACTGTATCTGTGCTACTGGGTTTCTATTTAGGAGGTGGTCTCCTTTGCCTATGTGTTCAAGGTTACTTTCCACTTTCTCTTCAGTAAGATTCAGTGTGGCTGGATTTATGTTGAGGTATTTGATCTATCTGGACTTAAGTTATATGCAGGGGGATAGATATGGATTTATTTGCATTCTTTTACATACTTTTACCAGTTATACCAGAATCATTTGATGAAGATACTTTCTTTAATTCACTGAATACTTTTAGCTACTTTGACAAAAATCAGTGTTCATAGGTGTGTGGATCAATATCATGGTCTTTAATCTGATACCATTGATTCACCTGTTCGATTTTATGCCAATACTAAACTATTTCTGTTATTGTAGCTCTAATATAGATCTTGATGTCAGGGATAGTGATACCTCTACAATTTCCTTTTCGTAAAGTATTGCTTTGGCGATTCTGTTTTTTGTTTGTTTGTTTATTCAAATGATATTGAATATTATTCTTTCAAGGTCTGTGAAGAATTGGTCTGGGATTTTGATGGGAGTTGCATTGAGTGCTGATTTCTTTTGGTAGGATTGTCATTTTTGCTCTGTTGACCCTACCTCTCCAAGAGCATGGAAGATCTTTCCATTTTCTAATATCTTTTTCAATTTCTTTCTTCAAAGACTTAAAGGTTCTTTTTGAGCATGTCTTTTACTTGTTTGGTCACTATTATCCAAAGATATTTTTGTTATTTTTAACTTTGGTAAATGGTGATGTTTCTATGATTTCTTTCTCAGCAGCTTTATCATTTGTATATAAGAGAGCTACTGAATTTTTTTAGTAGCTTTGCATCCTGCCACATTACTGAGGTGTTTAACAACTATAGTAGTTCCCTCATCAAAGTTTTGGGGACATATATTTATACTATAATACCATCTGCAAGCATCAAAGTTTCATCTATTCCTTTTCAATTTGTATCCTTTGATCTCCATTTGTTGTCTTATCACTCTAGCTACCACTTAAAGAACTATCCTGAATAGGTATGGAGAGAGTGGACAGCCTTGTCTTCTTCCTGATTTCAAGGGAATCACTTTAAGTTTCTCTCCATTTAATTTGATATTTTGATGTTGACTGTGAGTTTACTGTCTATTACTTTTATTATGTTTAGACATATTCCTTGTACTATTGAGCTCTCGAAGACATTTATCATGAAGGTGTGTTGAATTTTGTTGTAGGATTTTTCAGAATGTAAGGAGATGATGATCTACTTTTTTCTTTCATCTTATTTATATGGTTTATTACATTGATAGATTTTCACATATTGGACTATCCCTGCATCTCCGAGAAGAAGCCAACTTGATCATGATAGATAATTTTTATGATGTTTTTTTGGATTTTGTTTGCCAGTATTTCATTG
Organism: Chionomys nivalis; assembly: GCF_950005125.1. Classification (NCBI taxonomy): domain Eukaryota; kingdom Metazoa; phylum Chordata; class Mammalia; order Rodentia; family Cricetidae; genus Chionomys; species Chionomys nivalis. The sequence goes on along the minus strand of NC_080089.1, from coordinate 19,239,039 downwards.
AGTATTTTTACGTCTATATTCATGAAGAATATTGGCCTGCAGTTCTCTTTCTTAGTTGCATCTTTGTGTTACCAATGTAACTATCACCACATAAAAAGATTTTGTTATTGTCCCTTTCAGTTTTTTGTGTAAAAGTGGTGTTAACACTTCTTTGAAATTTTGTTATAATTCTGTACTCAAACTGTTTTGGCCCTGTTTTTTTTTGGGGGGGGCAGAGACTTTTGATGACTACTTCTATTCCTTTAGGTATTAAAGGTTCATGTAAATTTTTTATCTGTTCTTGCTTTAATTTTGATACATGGTACCTATTCAGAAAATTGTCCATTTCTTTTAAATTTTCCAATTTTGTGGAGTACAAGTTTTTGAAGTATAACCTGATGATCCTCTGGATTTCCTCTGTGTCTATTGTTATGTCCCCATTTTCATTTCTGATTTTATTAAATTGTGCTTCTGCCAGCGCAGCCTGGATACCAAGACTGGCGGGGGGGGGGGGTGCTGGGATTGAGACACAGAGGCTTCTTTTCAGGTGGAAGAACAGCAACCTTTATTTTGCCCAGCAACCTTTTATACCTCTACTCTTTCTGTGGAGACCCACCAGCCAGAAAGAACACAAACATCCTTGTCAAATACAGACAACAAGGAAGTTCCGCTGTCAGTCAGGGGGAGTGAGGACAGCTGGATCACAACAAAATTGCATATTCCCTAAGCCTATTTGGTTGCTTTGGATAAGGGTTTGCTACCTCACTGATTTTCTCAAAGAACCAACTTTTTGTCTTGTTGATTCTTTGTATTGTATTCTTTGTTTTTAGTCTATTGATTTTAACCATCAATTTGATTATTCCTTGGTGTCTACTCCTCCTGGGTGAGTTTCTTTTTATTTCTAGATCTTTCAGATGTGCTACTTGTGTCATATTCACGAACTTTATGTAGGTAATTAATGCTATGTACTTTCCTCTTAGCACTGCTTTCAAAGTGTCTCATAAATTTGGACATGCTGTGCATTCATTTTCATTGAAGTCTAGAAAGTCTTTTAATTTCTCCAGTTCTTCCTTGACCCCATGGGTGATTCAGTTAAACACAGTTCAAATCCCATGAGTTTATAGTCTTTCTGTGATTAGTGTTGTTGTTGAATTCTAACTTCAAGCCATGGTGATCCGATAAGACACATGGGGTTATTCCAATTGTTTTGAATTTGTTGGGATTTGCTTTGTAACCAAGTATGTGGTAAATTTTAGAGAAGAATTTTTTAGATCAAAGTTATCTCAGGACATGCACCTCAAGGCCTGTAGGACAGAGAAAATATGTATCAAGTTTGAAAGATAGTCGCAAAGCTTTCAAGTGAGGTTGTGGCAGCAAAATCTAGGTAGACTCCCCTGCAGCCAGAGGGAGGGCTTGGCTGTCTCTCATTTGATGGAGGTATCCCTGAATCACATGATGTCACTTGACCTATATATGATGTCACTCACAGTAATAAACTAAGTTCCTGCTTTGACTTGACTGCCTATCAGATCTGATTGTCCTGCGTCATGTGGCTGCAGAATGGGCAGACAGCACACTCACCTTTCCCTGGGAAATAAGGCTAAGGAGGCCTGGCAACTGGAACCCAAACAGGGACACATCTGGTCTCAGGGCTAAGTGGTTGGTCAAGGTGAGTGGGATCCCATGATGGATAATGCATATTTACACAAATATGACCAAGTGATTATCACGTTGAGATATATGCTACTCTCCCAAGGTCTGGAATTGTAAGACTACAATTCAATGGAGGTATGGGAGAATATAATTACTGTGGACCCCTGGGTACCCACTGGGAATGTTTTCTCATGGGACACATGGAACCAGGTGGAGACTTGTAACACAAATGGGTCCTGCTTGTGGGGGTTTCTGTCCTGCCCAGTACCCAACAGCCAGCAAGCCCCAAAGAAAATCACACAGAGAGTCTGCATTAATTATAAACTGATTGACCCATTAGCTCAGGCTTTGTATTAGTTCTTATAATGTATATTACCCCATTATCCTTAACTATGTTAGCCACATGACTCAGTACCTTTCTCAGCTGGCGGGTTACATCTTGCTTCTTGGTGGTCTGTGCAGGAGTGTGAGGAATGGGCTTCCTCCTTTCCAGCATTCTCCTGTTCTCATCTCCCCGCCTCTACTTGCTGTCTGATTGAGTTGCCTATACTTCCTGCCTGGCCAATCAGCGTTTTATTAAAATACATGATTGACAGAATACAGACAATTCTCCCGCAACAGAGACTCTGGTCAGAGAAAGGGAAAAACACTTTGATATACCCTCACCACAGGGATTCTATCCAATTATTATGACCCTTAAGACATGTTTTCACACCACTGCTTGGCTAGCCTTCCCCAACAGATGGTAAGGAATAGGCCAGAGACTAGGATAGGTCTAAGGAATCTGAAAATAATCAACTGGCTAGAAGGGCATGAGAAAAGGAGACAGGTGAGGAGCAGGAAAAGGCCAAAGATCGGGAGCTGTCTAAAGAATCCAAAAGTAACCAGCTAACCAAAAGAATGGGAGAAAAGGAGTCAGACAAGGAGGAAAAATGGGCACAATTTACAGAAGAGTTTTTTGAGGGGAAAAAATAAGGCAGGCAGAGGCAAAGACAAAAAGGAAAGTAGATATTGTTTGTGACAGGGAATGGCCGCCTCCTTATGCCGTGAGCTGCCCTGGAAAGAATAAAATGGGAGAGGAGAATGGGACAAATAAGGGGCTCCATCCTTGCCAAGAGGAAATGAATATGGGAGGAACAGCAAAGTTGGGACCTCTCACACAGAGGAACATAGGGCAGAGCCTTCTGGGGATCCTAACCCTACTTATGCTGAGGCATATAGCGCTAAGGTTTACAGACCCTAAGCCTTCATGATCAGTGTTGCCCCTAACCCTAATTGCCCCCTAGCCTGGTATCCTTGGGAATCTAAGGACCAGAAAGAATTAAGGAAGGCAGTGGCCGAGTATGGACCCTCCTTCAGGACCCTCTTTCAGGAGGTAGCCTATCATCCTTGTATCCCCAAGAACTGGTATGTTCTGGCTAAGGCCACCCTGGGTGAACCCAATATGTTAAATGAATGGCCTTCTTTAAGGAGCCCTCTCGCACTAGGACAGTTCAATAGAGTGGCTGACCCCCCAGTTCCCATCACTTATCTGATGCTAACTGGTACAGGGGAAGGCTTTTCCACTGGGGTCCAACAAGCCACAACTGTACTTCTGTATCAGGACCAAATCAGTCAGGTAGACCTGAGAAAAGCTAGGAGGAGCCCACTGAATCACCTATAGTTGGCACAAGGCAAAAACCAGGGAGTCGCTTCCAGACTTTATTGTCCGTGTACAGACCAGCCTTGAGAGGAAATTGCCCCCCAGTGGGCTTAGAGTCCAATTTACAAAGCTCCTAGTCTGGGAAGGTATGAACCAAGATACTAGGATTGCTTGTTTTGGCCTTATAGAAGGGTCCAAGAGTCAATGAGTTGTGGCGTTGCAGACTGTCAGGACTCAGGCACATACCAAGCAGACTCTTGTGGTGACTTTTCAGGCCCAGATCCAAATTCTAGCCTTTTCTATTACTTAAGCCCTGGCAGCTGGACAGCAAAAGCAAACACATGGGTAATGTTTCTTATTTGGTCTACTGGGGCATTTTAATAGGATTTTCCCACAAAAGGGCAATAAGAATCAGGTGCAGAAGGGAGCCCCTTTGTCTCCCTGCCCTACTGCCAGAAGAGGTACCATTAGGCCTCGGAATGCCACTCCAAATTTGATATAAATTGGAAACCCATTTCAAATCAACCTTTAAACTAGATTGGAGGTACCTTACAGCCATCTTAACCAGAGAAAGAAAAGATGCACCTTCAATTAACTGGATCATTCCAATGGCAGAGGAGTTCCAATTCAATGTGACTATAATCCTTGAAGGACAAAGATTCTAATGCCTGATAGATACAAGAGCTGACAAGACAGTTATCAGAAATAGGTCCAGGCCAGGCACAATCTCATAACCAGGCTGCCTATTGTGGGGGTTGGGAAAAGGTCTATATCCCAGGGAATGGCCATTCCCATATCCTGGGGGGGGGGGCAGATATAGACAAAGGAAAGGTCAGGTCTCTGACCTTCCATGGTTGTCTGCAAATCTGGGATAAGATTTGTTAAGACAAATAGATGTTGTTACTACAACTGACCTCCTAGCCTTTTATGATGATACAACTGAGCAAGGTGTCATCAGGAAGACCCCTGACACCTGGATTCACCTCCAAAAGTAGAGACCATTGTCCTCAGGATCTTCCCCATTAGGCAGGAACCTGGTAAGCGAGTATGGGTGGAGCAGTGGCCATTACCTGAACTTAAACTTAAGATGCTCAGAGAAATCACCAGAAATCTGAGTCCTTGGAATAGCCCTGTGTTTGTGATATGTAAGCCCAATGAGACCTGGAGAGTGTTACAGGACCTACGAGCAATCACTGCACGTACAGAGCAAGTAGAAGCCCCTTTAAAAGATTTACCTTTAGTCCCAGAAATCCCCTCCCAGTTTCACCTCAGTGTAGTCAGTCTAAAAGATTGCTTCTTCTCAATTGCTCTTCATGAGAAGGAATGCTAAAATCTGTCTTTTCCATTCCTACAGTTAACTACTCTCGACATGATGACAGATACTAATGGGCTGTTCTTCCAAAGGGAGAACTAATAGTTCAAGCTTTGCCAACAGTATTTGTATAGTGCCCTCTCTCCTTATTTTGACAGAGACAAAACCCTTCTACTCTTTTATATGTTTATATGTTTATACTGATGATCTAGTCATTGGGCATTTGGAGGAAGGAGGGCTAGCTCCCTGGGTAACCACTATTGTTGATATCCTCCAACAACATGGCTTTAAAATAGCCCCAAACAAAATATAAAAGGTACCCCCATTTCATATATTGGGATTCCAAGTAGCACTCACTCAATACAACGTAAATGAACCCCAACTAATCCTGCCTGAGCCTCTCACTTTATCACTTTATGTTTATTACCAAACATAATGGGGAAAATGAATCGGGTAAGGCCCTGGTTGTCCATAGAGACTGGGAGACCAGATGTGTTATATGATTTCCTAAAAGTGGAACAACTTTATGAGATCATTTTCTTACCCCCTGAGGGTCAACAGGCAGTCACAGAAGTCAATGAGCTCCATTAGGCTTCTTTGGTGAGATATAATCCCAACATTCCAATCCAAGGCTGGATATTATTAGGAAAAAAGACCATGCTGGTTGCCATTGTACAGGAGTCACAACCACAAGAATGGGTATACACCATCATGGGGGTCACTCCCAGAGTGTACTCTCTAGTCAATCAAATAGTTGATGTGATCATAAAAATCAGGGAAACATCCTGACAAAAACATCCAAGACAAAAATTACCAACATTCTCCCTTGTGTGGGATCCACTCAATGATGGCTATATATATTACCCTACAAGAGGTCACGGAACTCTGCAACATCTATCCCGACAGCTTTTATATTGTGAACTTACTGCCGTACTTATTGTATGTCTATATCAGCTATTTGATAATTCTATTTCTGTCTTGATGATACAACTCAGATTGCTCTTAGAAGGTAGAATATCACTAACATATCACATCTCCTGCTTTCAATCCTGAGGTTAACACATCCTTGAAATACACCGGCTTACTTAATTCAGAAGTGTTTTCTATTATCTAATGTCTCTGTTCTGCCATTGTTTCTTTTTCATTAGCATTAAGAAAAGTCAAGATTATGGGCTGGAGAGATGGTTCAGTGGTTAAGAGCACTGACTGCTCTTCCCAAGGAATCGGGTTCAATTCCCAAGCACCCACATGGCAGCTCACAACTGTCTGAAAATCCAGTTCCAGGGGATCTGACACCTCTACACCAATGCACATAAAATAAAGTTAAATAAACCATAAAAAATTGAAAAAAGAAAAGTCAAGATTAATAAAGGAGTGTGCTGAATATGGATGCCAAAAAGAAATCCCACACTAGCTCAGAATTCAGTATAATAAAGGGTTATTTCGGGGTAGACAGACTCAAAGATCACAGTCCTCTGCATGAATAGGGAATAGGAACTTAATTCAGCAACTGGAAGAGAGAGTGAACACAACCTCATGGTATATGAGACCATGACCAAGTGGGTTTGTATCTTAAAAGCTATTGTCTGAAGGAGTTCCCCCAACACCATGTGATCCATTTCTGGGGGTATTCTTCATCCCTTTCATTTGTTTAACATATCCTTTATCATTCAGTTTGATCTTTCTATAACGTCCTAACCTGTAAGATTTTTTGGCATACTTGTAATATGTTTCATATGATGGTCATAACTTCTAGGAAATGTCTGATTATTGAATGAGCCTTTGCTGAACTCAAAGCAGTTGCTCACTGGAAACCAGAAAGAGTGAAATGGTGTGGTGTACATATCTTAATTTTCAAAATTCTACAGAGTGGAACACAACCATATGCCAGATTTCATAAAGGGTATTCCTTTGAATACTCTTTATGCTACGTCCTGTAGGCAGTGGTGTTTAGTTATATAACAAAAAATTAGGACATCTCCTTATAATCCTCTCAGCATGTTGTCATGTAGTGGAAAAGCCCTTTTTTATGCCTTTGCTACTGACATGATATTTTTGTGAGATTCTGAGGCCTTCATCACATTTCCAATCAATAATCAATCGGTTTCTACATGGCTTTGTGCTAGAGGACCCAGTAGCCCCATATGGTATTGGATGTATGTTATGTATATGAAACAAAGCCTATTTCTGATTACATCTTTAACCTGAATAAATAATAAAATATGAGTTAAGTATTCAAACTTCACATTCAAATATGCTTCTTGATAACAAGAAATAAAGAACACAAGTAGAATGCACAAATTGCTTACAGAATTTAAATGATCAGTGATTACAAAGTATTAAATGGAAGAAATGGAAAAAAACAGAGGACACTGAATAACAGAAGTATAAACATAAGGTCAATTTATCAACTATACCGAATGCTTGTCATATTGACTCCTGTTTGCACTCCTGGGATAAAAATTATGATACTATTTCTGGTGTATAATGAGGAAATTTCACCATCAAGCCATGGGGACTTTGAGACTATATAGTTGTCAGACATATAAACACTAAATCAAAATGCCTGAGCTGCAAGTCAGCAGTAGCCTCACTCTCTTCTTTTTACTTGTTATCCAACCAGGAAGCCATTTTTGCACCTCTTTTACCCGAGAAAAAGACATTTGCTTTCTCCCACTTAGGTGAGCTGTTGAGCACAATTCTTCTCAACAACAGAAAATGTGTAAGTATTTCATTAGTGAATGAGTATAAGTAGGGATATTTTGATAATTTCATACAAAAGAAGCAACAAGAAAACTGAACATACATGCAAACCAGGTGCCTATGAACTTCTTGCAGAACAAAAATGGTAACTTAGATTTTATTAGCACAGTCTCATCTACACTGCCATCCACATCAGACGTGGTATTCTGATAAACATCTGGTCTCTATAACATTTTCTCTCAAATATAAAGCTACCTCTTCTCAAATTTAATAATTCTATGAACTCCTTGGATAATTGCTCTCCTCATCTGCATTATTCAGCTATATGTAAAAATGGAATATCTTAAAGGAAATGGGGGAAATAGTCCATGGGAAAAAAAGGATCATTTCAGAAAAATAAAAAAGCAAAATGGTAAATTGGGAAATCTGAGAGAACATTAAACATTTTAGAACTTTTTCATGTCTTAGTAGGGGTTAGCCTAAAACATCCTTCTAGATTTCAGGAATCTCATGTCTAGTCCATACTTCTTATATTTCACGAGGTGTTCTGTGTGCTTCTATAACTGAGAGCATGCAGTGTCTCCACTGTTGTATCAGGTGCCCTTCACATTATTCTCCAGCATGGCCTTATTCACATGTTTTGTCTAGAATGTAAGTGTCAAGTTTGATGTTTTAAAAGCACATATTAATTGTGAAAGTGTATGATGTATCTCATAGAGTTTAGTGATTTAACACTTTGTAATACTTTGTAGTCTGATAACATAAATGTGATTGGAGAGGTACAAGATGAAAGTGAACATAGATCATTAGCCTGTAAATTTAAATTTTATACAATGTATGAAGAGTCAATTTCTTTTATTTTTCCTTCTAGGTGTTCAATTTCATACTTTACAAATACATCCTGAGTGTTGAATGAACACTGCAGAGCCATAAACCTAGAAGTGATCAGGAAGTATAAAACAGTTCTAGACTTGTCATTTCCATCAAATGAGAAGGTGATACAAGTATTGTAAATCTAGCAAAGTTTTTATTTGTTTTTTTTTTTACATTCAGTCCTCATTTCCATAAGAATTATCAGAAAAATGAAATCTAGAAACCATTCCATTTCAGCTGTTTCAGAATTTCTTCTCCTTGGGCTAACTGATGATCCTCAGCTCCAGCAGCTTATCTTCATTCTGTTCCTATGCATATATCTGGTCACTGTACTAGGAAACCTGCTCATCATCTTGGCTGTCATCTCTGACATACACCTGCACACACCTATGTACTTTTTTCTCTGTAGTCTTTCCATTAATGACATTTGTTTAAGCACAAACACAATACCAAAGATGCTCATAAACCTCATAACTCAGAATCAAAGCATATCTTACACATCTTGTCTTATACAAGTCTGGTTTGTGTTGGTTTTCACTGGACTGGAAAACTGTCTCCTTGCTGTGATGGCCTATGATCGCTATGTGGCCATTTGTCACCCTCTGAGATACACCACAATCATGAACCCTTTTTGGTGTCTCCTGATGGTTTTATTCTCTCTGGTCCTTAGCTTTATGTTTGGTCTCTTGCACACTCTGATGGTTTTACACTTGTCTTTCTGTACTGACATCAAAATACCTCATTTCTTCTGTGAACTTGCTCAACTACTTAAACTTGCATGCTCTGATACACTCATTAATAACATCTTGGTATATTTTGCATCATGTGTATTTGGTGGCATTCCTATCTCTGGGATAATTTTTTCTTACACGCACATTGTATCAACAGTTATAAGAATGCCATCAACAGGGAGAAGATATAAAACATTTTCCACCTGTGGCTCTCACGTGTCAGTTGTCTCACTGTTTTATGGTACAATTTTGGGTGTGTACATCAGTTCTGCAGTGACTAACTCTCCTGAAAAGACTGTAGTGGCTTCAGTGATGTATTCTGTAGTCCCTCAGATGCTGAACCCTTTTATCTACAGTCTGAGAAACAAAGACATGAAAGAAGCCCTGAGGAAATTAAGCTCAGGTGTTGGGGCTGCTTTACAATGGCATTCAAATTCCATTAAAGGATAACTTGAAGAAACACTTAAGATTTTACCTTTCTCTCCATTACTTGAAGATTACAGAAAAAAAATAAGTTAGAAAAGATACCTGATAAAAACACCAAAGAACATTTTCTGCCTTATTCCTGGGTTAATTTCTCTATAATTAAAACCTAGTAATACTCCATACTTAGAGCAAGTACTTTTTTACAATGTGTAAGTAATTTGCTAAGACTTACTCTTGATAATACAAATATTTGTGGACAGTTGTATCTTCTGAATTATTTATGGTCAGCAGTCATGAATGTGGAACAATTAGATTATATTAGCGCTTAGAGAGGATTGTGTGGCAATTGATATATTTCAATGATGAAATTCTCAATAATAACAAAATAAAGCTTACATTGTTGTACTGAGCAGTGAATGGAGGTTCCTTTCATATTATGAGCAATGAAACCTTATGAAATTTATTCTATAAATGTTTAAATTGTATTGTTAGTTTCTTTTATTTTTCTTTAAATGAAAATTCTCTTTTCCCATACAATTTATTCTGATTACGGTTTTACCTTTCTCAACTCCTTTTACTTCTTCCCTACTCCTTTCCCATCTGGATCCACACCCTTTCTATCTCTCATTAGAAAATCAACAGGCATCTGGGGTAAATGATAAAAAATAAAATTATGTAAAACAAAAACAAATCAGAATGGGACAAAACAAATAAAAGAAAATACCAAAGAAAAAGCACAAGAAAAACATAAATATACAGAAACACACAGAACTTATAAATATATTATGTTCGTCAGATCCGTTCATTAATTGACCCATATGTAACTTTTCATTTATGAATAAATATTTTTAATAATTACCTTTTCTGATCAAGGATACTTCTCTATATTCCTAATACTAACATTGGATTCCTCAGTGCATGCTGACCTACAGGAAAAAGGGTCTGGAATAGCATGATATTGAATAGGAGAATTGGAGATGAAAAATAGACAAAAACAATAGCTAGAACCTGAAGGTCTTGCATAACCTGAGGACTTATGCCAAGCAAATTTATCAAGAAGTACAGAATCCTATATATGATTACAGGTGAGAAATGACCAATGTCAGCACAGAACTAAATCAGAAAATGTTGGCAAGAATAATGCAGGATATCTAAGACACATCACTGCTTTAAAACTAATAAAGCCCAGGAGGAAGAGCTAGTTCCCCACAAACCTCAACCTTGACACTTTAAAGGCTTTTGGCTCATAATGGACTTGCCAAGTCTGATTCTGGATAAGAACACATAAATAAAGTTCACAATTTTCTTTCACTATGGCCTGCTTAATTCTTGGGTCAGTCTGGCTACACTGATAACCAATACCTAATTCAGGGAGAAGCAATTCTCTTATGGAAAGTAAAATACCATGTAAATATCATAATATTTGCTTTAGTAACTAAAATTATGTCCAATGCTAATAATAAAATGCACATTTCATTATAAGATTGGCAATAGTCCTGTGCTTAAACACTAAAATATACAAGCACACAAATACAAGCATAAATATTTATAATATACTATAATATGAATGAAGGTAAAGGTATTTTAATTTGACTGAGACATATTTTGAATTAACTTTCGTGTGTTTTATTCATTTTAACTTTATATTTATTAATCATATATACACATTAATACATTATATTAAGAATATATAGAGTAACATAAATTACAGAATGAATCTATCTATATCTATAGATAAAAGAGATTTGTTAGAATGATTTAAAGGCTGTGTTCCAGTTAATTCAAAAATGACAGCCTATGAATGGAAGGTAAAAGAATCCAGGAGTTGTTCAGTCTATGAGGCTGGATATCCCAGTTAGTCTTCAATAGATGCTAGAATCCTGAAGAAGTAAGCTCTAATGTCAGTTAAAGAAAGGATGTGACAGTGTAAGAGAAAGTTGGCAAGCAAAGAGAGGGAAGGTCTTTTTAAATGTCCTTTATATAGATTGCCAGCAGAAGGTATGACTCAGAATAGAAGTATGTGTTACCACCTCAAAATATCTGGATTAAAATATATGACTTCCCTCCTCAAAGATCCAGATTAAAAGTGGGTCTTCCTATAATAGACAGAAACTGGAAACAACTTAGACATCCATCAACCAAAGAACAGAAAAAGAATGGAGTATTACTCAGTTCTAAAAACAACAACATTATGAAATTTGGAGGAAATGGATGAAAACTAGAAAAAGGTCTTTCTGAGTGAGGTAATCCAGACCCAGAAAGACAAAGACAGTATGTACTTATTTTTAAGTGAGTATTAACTCTAAAGTAAAGGATAACCATGCTATAATCCACGGACCCAGAAAAGATAATTATAAAGGAGGGCTAAAGTGAGCAATGCTTTAATTTCCTTCAGAAGGAGAAATAGAATAGATTCACCAGTTGCACTAAGGGTGGGTAGAGATGGGAATAAGAAGCCTCAGGTAGGTGGACAGACAGGGAGAGTACTGGAAGAAAAAATTGAAAAGGGGGGCATCTCAGGGTGAGGTAAAAACATAGTGTAGTGGAAACTCCCAGGAACCTTCGAGAGTGGCCCTAGCAAAGACTCTTAGCTGGATAGCCCAGAGACCTAGGATAGAACCATACATGACAGGCAAAAAAAAAGTCAATGTGATGATGCTAGTTGTATCCTGCTGTACTCTTTGACTGGGACATGATCTAACTGTCGTTAGAGAAGAATCATCCAGCAACTGATGGAAATAGATAAAGATACCTACAGTCAAACATTAGGCAGAACTTTTGTAATCCTGCAGAAGAAGGGGAGGGAAGATGGTTGGAACAAGAGAGCTCAATAACACTACAATAAATCCCATAGGATCTCTCTCTCTCTCTCTCTCTCTCTCTCTCTCTCTCTCTCTCTCTCTCTCTCCCTCTATCCCTCTCTCTCTCTCTCTCCCAAATTGAAGGAAAAGGGTTATCTTGATAGAAGTAACAATTATGAGGTTATTGAGAAATCTGGTACTATGGAAATGCCTAGGAATCCACAAAGATGACCCCAGTTAAGACTCTAATTGTGGAGACAGTGCCTGAATTGGCCTTTCCCTGTAATCAGATTGATGACTAATTTGTCATAATAGAACATTTACCCAGTAACTGATGGAAGCCAATGCAGAGTGCCACAGCTACATACTGGGCCAAGTTCCTGGATTTCAGTCAAACAGACAGACAGAGAGGAAGAGGAATAATATGATCAAAGAGATCAAGACCAAGATGGGTAAACCCAAAGAAACAGCTGACTTGAGCTAATGAGAGCTCATTGACTCCAGAGTGACTGCAGGGGAACTTCTATAGGACTGAACTAGGTCCACTGAATGTGGGTGACAGTGTGGAGTTTTTCATTTTGTGGGGCCACTCCCAGTGGGATCAGGATTTATTCCTTCTTCATGAACTGGCTGTTTGGAGCTCATTCCCTATGCATGGATACCTTTCTCATTCTAGATACAGGGGAGGGTCTTGGTTCTGCCTCAATATGAAGTGACAGACTTTGATAACTCCCCGTGAGAAACCTTACCTTTTCTGAGGAATAAATGGGGGTCAGGGTGGAGAGAAGTTAGGGGAAGCAGGAGGAGGGTGACCTGGGATTGGTATGTAAAATAAAAAAAGATTGCTTTTTAAAAAAACCCATAGAATCAACTAACCTGGGGTCATAGAGGCTCTTGTAGTATGAACTGACAACCAGAGATCCTACAGGGGACTGATGTAGGCCTTCTGCAAATATATTATAGTTATATAGTCTTCTTGTGAAACTTCTAACAATGGAAGGATTGTCTGTGGCTCTTTTACTGTTTATTCTTTATCCTGGGTTGATTACCCAGTCTTAATATGAGAGGAGTTTTCTAGTCTCATTGCAGCATGATATATTTGGTTGATTTCCAAGGGAGACCTATGCTTTTCTGATTGGAAACAGAGGAGGTTGGATGTGGGTGAGAGGGGAAGGTACTGGGAGGAGAGGAAGGAGGGGAAATTGTGGTCATCTTGTAAAAAATAATCATTTTAAAAAGGACATTTCACTTCACATGATAAAGCAAAAACCTTCCAAGATATACCAGATTTTTTTTGTTTTAATTAACTCTATATATAGTCAAGTTGATATTCCAACCATAGCTATATCAAGTCTACCTTTGGTCAACTTAACTGGTGATCATATTTATTTATGCTATTCTTAATTTTTAAGTGAAAACAATCAAGTTGATAACAATGCCTAGAATGCTATAAGTATCCCTTGTACTACTGAAAATTATAAATTTAAAATAGGTGACAATGTCTTTTGAAGGATATTCTTTAAATATCTCAAATTTAGAAATGATAGGCATTGATATTCTTGAATAAAATTACAGCACATAATAAAAAATACAAGTATCTATACAAACACATTTATAAATTTGACATAATACAATCATTGTTTCTGCAACTGATCACTTGGCCTTAGCTAGTATTTTTCAAAACCTTCCTCTATTATGCACTATATTTTTCCTTCACCCTCTGCAAGTACACTCAGTAAGTCTTGACTTCTTTCCCGGAGGAAATCTACCTTCATTTCCGGTGGGTCTGTGTCCTTGGTCATCCTTTATGGATTTCTTTAAAGTACTTTCCCAATGTGTTTGATAACAGGGTGTTTTGGCACCATGAGAGACACTAAAAGATATCCTGTATTATAGACATAATCACCCTTAACTCCATTATGGCGAAATAATCCAACTTTCCTTTGTTAACCTGGATTAGCCACATTTCCAACACAGATGATTCCTTTTTTAACCTTTTGGATTAGAAGTATCAGAAGCTCAAAGTAGACATGGGAATGTCAGATCTCCCAGTTCAATGAAATGCTTCTTGTGGCTCCTGAAAAATGTACCCCTCCAAACCCCAAATGTCTAAGCCAGATTATCTTAAGGTCATAGAAAGAAAAAGCAAATATTTTCCTAGTAGGTTCTTAGGAGTGATAAATGAGTAGAATTATTACCACTCCCACCTCATCATTCCAAACTCCATGGATCTTGAGTATGGGAGAAGCCATACCAGATATTAGATACTGATTCAAAGCATATACTTCATTCTGGAGAACTGCATCCCAGCCCTTCAGGCTGCTGCAGTTCACCTTATTCACATTGCAAGTATGTCTTCAAAAGCAGATATGGACAAGACAATCTTAGTACTTGGCAGTTCACATTGTCAAGTCTATGCATAACTCCCATCTCCGCCACCATGATCTCTTTGTTCATAGGCCCATTGGACAATGACATAGATGGCTCTGGGAAGAGGCTGACTATTCACAAAATGGGTCATCCTATATAATTGATAATTAAATGCCTCTTCAGATGAAGTCACTTTTTAAAGAGAATTTATATGGGACAGATGTGTCTTGACTTGCTTCACCCATTAGGAGAAATTTATCTTCATACTATTTCTCTAGTTGTGTTTCTCATCGATTTTCTAATCATTGTCTTTCAAAGTCCCTGACCATCCACCCAATCCATTGACTATAGCTCATAACTCAATGAACAATCACACATCTGATCATTTTTGCTAAAAACAATATATTGTTCATCCCATAGTTTTACCCACTGGGAAAATTTATTTTTGTTGGTGTTTTTCATTGGCTGTAATGCCGTTGCTGTCTACTTCTGCATGATGCTAACATACATGCAAAATCATCATTAAAGCAGGCCCTCACTGTCTTTTCCTCTCCCAACATACTTCATGAGACAATAGGTACATGCTTGGTAGCAGATTACATTGTGACAGAAATAATACAAGCGTTTGGGTATATTATTTTTTGTAACTTGCTTATGCTCTCAAGACTTGCTTGAGTTCTATCATGTGTATATAATTTCCATTTTATGATGAAATTCTGGGATTCACAGCTTACCTTTGAATTCATAGGCCAGATAATATTTACCTCATGATAAGTTCTCATATCATATGATAACGTAGTGGCCCAATTCAAATGTTCAGTTTCCACAAAGTCCAATAATAGATCAAGAAATATTTCTCATAGAGAAAATAGTTGTCTATACATGATGACAGATAGTTGTTCCAAAATCCCAAAGGTCTCTTCTGTGTTTCACCTATTTAGGTTTAGCAAAGACCCCAAACAGTATCCACAACAACCATTGACATCTCAGGTCACATTGGGTCTGCTTGATCATGTGCCCCAAGAGATAGAGTGACCTGCACAGTAGTATTGACTTTACAAGGACCCACCTCCTGTTCCAAGCCCTGCCCAGACCTAACAGCTTTCTGAGTCTCTTGGTATATGGGGTGGAGTACCCCTCTGGAATAAGGAAAATGTCTCCAGAATCCAAATGGGTTAACTAAATGCTGTGCTTTTTCTTGTTGGTGGAGAAGTCGGGTGTGATAATTTATTCTTCACTTCAGAGGAATATCCTTGCATGTCTTACACCACTGACATCCTAAGAACTTCTCTGAAATAGCAGGTCCTTTATTTTTGATTGGATTCATTTCATATCCAGTGATGCAGTAAAGTTAATAGTAAGCTAGAAATTGTTGCGACCTCTTGCACACTTGATACATTCAACTTAATGTCATAAATATATTGTGGAAGAGACAAGCAATCAACATCCTTTTGAACTTAGATATTATACAAGGCTGAGGAGTTAACAAATCCTTCAGTGAGAAATGTATATTGCTGGTCTTGTTAGCTTGTAATCAAACAGTTTATGATCTTATTATGGGCAGTATAGAAATGAAGTCATTTTTAGATCAATAACTGCATAAAATGAGCCACAAATGAGTTAATATGCTAAAGTAAGGACAACAGCTGAAACTGGATTCACTACTTGACTGAGTTTTCAATGGTTTACTGTCTCTCTCCCTGACCTATTTGTTTTCTGTATTGTCTAAATGTGAGAATTAAAGGAAGATGCAGTGGAATCTACCACCCCTACAGTTATCAAATAATTGATGTGGAAGTAATTTCTAAAATTCCTCAAGGGATGATATACTGTTATTGATTCACTATTTTCCCTTGCAAAACTGTTCTAATGCCTTTCATTTAGCTTCATGCAAACACAGAGAAAGAGAGAAGGGAGAGGGAGGGAAAGAGTTGAAGGAGGGAAGAAATGATGAGGCATCAGAGATAAGATCAACATTAGATTCCAATCAGCATGAGTTTTTCTTAACTTTATTTATGTATGATTGTGCAATTTGGAAACATGCACATTTTGAAGTGATTATTACCCTGCTCATAGAAAATACATTCATCTAGCAGTTCCCAAGAGGACACAATCATCTTATTCAATTATATATGTTGCTTTATTCTAAAAGAAAGTTGGAGACACTATAACAATTTTGAGTGTATGAATCAAACACTAAAAAAAATTATTATCACTGTCAACTACTTTTATGTTCTCTGGAGCCAAATAATATTGCTCTCTAAGGACATATCTTTTGAAATTGCTGATTACTTAGAGCTATTATATAGTTAGTCTTTATCACTGAGAGATTGCCTTCTGGCATGTTTCCATAGGAGACTTTATATTTGTCTTTCTCATTTAAATTTTTTGGTGTGTGTTTATATTATACAGTGACATGCTATGAGTCTCATGAGAATAGGCTACATTAGGATGATACAGAGATTCCAGTAATTATATTCACATGAATTTAGAGTTAATTACTATCAAGGATTGCTTGCAATCTAAGCAATATTAACTAGGTGAGTTCTGTTGAAAAGCAACAGTTTCTAACTACAGCTAATGACCACTTGCAGGGTTACTTTCCATATCCCACAGATGACCTACTGAGTATAAGTTATCCAACTACCTCTAAATTAAAAATTATAGCACATATATGCAGAAGCTGTTATAAAGAAATTTGAAAGAATTTTTATTATTAAGCTTATAATACAGTTCAGTGGGCAAATCTCTTTTCATACAAGCATGAGGATCTGAGTTTGAACTCTAAAAGAGATATCTTTTTAAAAAAAAATAGGAATATTGGTGTGATCTTATAATCTAAGAAGTGGGTGAAGTAAAGATAGGTGGATCCTTAGAGCATGCTTGCCTCACTTCCCATATGACACCTGTCTTAAAATAGCAAAAAAATTATATAATAAAGTATCTGAAGACTGAGGAACAGTATCCAAGTTGGTTCTTTCACCTATACAAGAATGCACTTGGATGTTCATGTGAACTCAAAATATATATCTGTACCTGACCACACATAAATACATACATATTTACAAAAATATAATTACAGTCATTTACAATAAAAATTTATCAATGTTAATTTTATACTAAGAAGCTTTTGCTCAGATGGTCAAATAAAGTGTCAAGAAATTAATACTGAATCTATCTATTCAAAACATTGACGAGGGATGTTTGTTATGACATTTGGATACATCCAAAGATGGTCAAATAAAGTGTCAGGAAATCAATGCTGAATCCATCTATTCAAAACACTGACTAGTGATGTTTTTATGACATTTTTATACATCTATAGGATAGATAACATGAACTACTACAGATGCATTTTGAGTGGGTTTTAAGATAATTGTGAGCCATTTAAAAGTTATAGAAACTTTACCTTATACATATGATGAGATTACTTTTAATTTTATTTTTGCTTGAGAGTTTAGAGTAAGTCTGGTAGACAGTCAATATTTTTTCTTATTATACTACAGGAAATGTCTTCTTTCTTTTCTTTCATTTTTACTAAAAATAGATTCATATACCATGTAATATATCTGGAACACAGTTTTTTCCTCCTTCTACTCTTCTCATTTGCCCTCCAATTCATCTTTTTCCAAGATTCACTCCCTCACTTATTCTTTTTCAGTTAAAAGAACAGGCCTACTAGAGATGGCAGCCAAACAGGAAAAAAAAAAACAAGATACATTTTAACAAGACAAAAATCCTCATTTTGAGATGAGGCAAGGCAAGCTAATAAGACAAAATGGGTCTTAGGAGCATGTCAAAGAGTTAGAGATACACCTGCTCCCAATGCTACGTGTCCTACAAAAAACACCAACTAAGAACCACAACTTATGCACAGAGAATATGGTGCAGACCCATGCAGGACCTGTGCTTGCTGTTTTGGTCTCTGTCATCTCATGTGCTCTGCTTCATTGATTCAATAGGCCATGTACTCCTAGTGTCCATCATCCACTCTGATTCCTATAATTTTTCCTCTCCATGTTCTGTTGGATTTCCTCATCTCCGAGGAGAAGTATCTTATGGAGACCTCCTATGAAGACTATCTCTCTGCACAAAGTCTGACCTTGTGCTCTGTATCTGTTCCCATCTGCTGTCAGAGTAAGTCTCTCCGATAATGGCTAGACAAGTTTTTGGTCTATTAGTATAGCAGAATATCATTAGGAATAATTTTATCATTTGTTCATTTGCTTGTTTGATACTTTTTACCAATCCTGTTTGGTTCTACCCTAGGTTTCTAAACTATTCAGTCTCTAGTTCTCAGTCATCCAGGCAGTAGATTACACAGGCTAGCTTTTGGGGAGTGGGCCTCAAACTAAACAGAACATTGGTTGACCACTCCTATAAATCCTGCAGCCACCATTGTCTCAGCATATCTTACAGGTAGAACAGATTATACATTGAGAGTTTAAATTCTGGCTTCTCTGTCTGTAGCCTGCATAGTACCCTCTCAAGCTAAATAGATTGGAACATAGGGCTGAAAGCTCTAGGCAGGCACCAATTTAACCTCTCTTCATTCAAGGAACTATGTGAATATTGTCATTGGCAATGAGGTTTTGATTTCAGTTTTCAGCAAATGACCCTGTAACATGAGGGGCCTGCTTGTTTGTTGGGGTTTCTTTCCCGCCATTTACCCCACAACTGTTTAGCCCCAAAGAAAATCACACATAGGTCTCTATAAATTATAAGCTGATTGGCCCATTGGCTCTAGCCTCTCACTGGCTAACTCTCACATCTTGATTAACCCATTTTTCTGATCTATGTTAGCCATGTGGCTCAGTATCTTTTATTCAGTGGGGTAGATCACATCATCACATCCTGGTGCTTTGGTGGTCTGGGCAGGAGTAGGAGGAAACAACTTCCTCCTTCCCAGAATTCTCCTGTTCTCATTGCATCATTTCTACTTCCTGTCTGGTTTTCCCGCCTATGCTTCTTGCCTGGCCAATCAGCGTTTATTTAAAACATGATTGACAGCTTAAAGACAATTCTCCTGCACCATGACCCTCTGTTTTAACATCAGCCTGGGTTCTTTGGAGATAAACACTGCACACTCTTGGCCAACAACTGCACTGAGTGCAATCCTGACCATCCACTTGCATCAAATGGCCATTTCAGACTCTGTGTCCTTCATTACTAGCAGTCATCACTATGGTCTCTAGGAAGTCTCCACTGGTTTAGACTTCCACAGTTCCTCCCAAGTGTATCCCAATTCAAGTCATCTCTCCACATACTTCCTCCTCCATTTCAGTCTCCCTTTCTGAGTCCCATGTGCTGGTACAGGCCTTTACTACAGCATTCATGAGTCAGAGCCATAGAGATTTCTGAGTTTAGGCCCAGCCCGGTCTACAAAGCAAGTTCTAGGACAGCCAGAGTTACACAGTGAAATCCTGTCTTGAAAAATCAAAAAAAAATTCTGAAATAATTACATAAAGATGACTCATGAAAATATTTTCATCTGATAAGTTTGGAAAGAATGGTAGAAAGATGAAAGAGTGGACAGTGAATATTAAGTACTATCTTTATTAGCAAATATTCATGAAAATATATCTGTCTTTGATAATAAGGATCTGTTTCTAGAATTTAGAACTAAGAAGTTTATCTCAAGTGTTTTTAAAACAAAGACTTCTCATTTCCATCAATAGCCCTTATCGGAAAAGTCATACAAATACCTCTTCTTTCATTTATAAAAATCATTATGTGTTACCATGGCCCTTTTAAAAGAATCTATTCATTTCACTTTATTTTCAATGTTCTTTTTCCTGTACAATCTGTCAAGCTCATTAATCAAACAGGTATTTCATAATTTTCCCTTTAGGGTCTAACAATGATTCAACATTAGAGCCCTTTATTTTCAATCTGTTGTTCTTCAAATTCCTACCTAGTCATTATTCTGGAGAATTTATTATCTAATTAATTATACATGCTATCTGCTATGGCTTCCATCTTCACATAGCAATGTACCTCTTTCTCTCCAGTCTGTCCTTCACTGATATCATTAAAAGCACAACTGTTGTCCCTAAGATGATGATGAGCATCTAAAAATTCTCAGCATCACTTTCATTACTTTCTATAGCTGTCTCTCTCAATCCTTCATTATCTTGAATTTTTTTCACCTAGAAAACTGCCTCTTCACAGTCATGGCCTTTTACTTCTATGCCAAGATCTGGAACTTGCTGATGCACACAGTTATCATGAGCCCATACCTCTATGACACACTGGTTCAACTTTTCCTTCCCATTAGCATGGTGCATGCTTTACCTTTCAGTCTATCAGTGTTGTGGTTGTCCTTGTGTGCAAACCAGAAAATCCATTACTTCCTGTGTAAACTCACAGAGATCAACAAATTTGCCAATTATGATAATTTTAGCAATAACATTTTGATATACACTATGGGTAACGTGTTTTATGATGTACCACTCTCTCGGATATTTTCTTTTACATTTAAATCATGTTATCTATTTTACAATCCCACATACAGAGGGAAGATGAGAAATCTTTTGTACCTTTTCTTCTCAACACTCACTGAAAACCTTGCTCGATGAGATCAGTTTTATTGTGGGCTGCAGCTCTTCAGTTGTTTACTAATCATTTTAAAATAAGGTGTTGTAAGTATACACTTTTAATTCTTCAAATGGTGAACCCTGCTATTATGACTGGAGAAATGGGGAAATGAAGGATGTCTTGGGTCATCACATTCTTGACATTCATGTTTAGTTATTGTATAATTATTGATTTTAACTTTGATTTTTATAATGTGATAATATAACAAAGTAAATATAAACTCAATAATTTCAGTCATCCATGACCCATTTCATGCACAATTAATAGTTACATGATATCTAGGTATTAATTAGTTCAAATTTAATCTAATTCTGTTGTATGTTGAGGTATATGTATAATTTCATGTGATCCCATTATATAAACAGTTTTCATTTTGGATTTCAATCTCAACAGACATTTATCAACCCATCTCAAATAAGCAATTCTATCTTATTTATATATGGAGGGGAACAGGTTCAGGGAGTTTGCATCCCAATACCTCAGCTTCTTCATGAGCAGATGCTTAGGATCATGGTGCTTATATTTTTGTGTGTGTGTGCTTTAGATATTTATTGAAGAATTAAGACAAAAAGACATCCTACTGAGTGGGAGAAGATTTTCACCAACCCCACATCAGACAAAGGTCTGATCTCCAAAACATATAAAGAACTCAAGAAACTAGACATTAAAACTCTAATTAACACAATTAAAAAATGGGGTACTGAACTGAATAGAGAATTCTCAACAGAACAAGTTCAAATGGCCAAAAGACACTTAAGGTCATGCACAACCTCCTTAGTGATCAGGGAAATGCAAATTAAGACAACTCTGAGATACCATCTTACACCTGTCAGAATAGCTAAAATCAAAAACACCAATGATAGCCTATGCTGGAGAGGATGTGGAGTAAGGGGAACACTCATCCATTGTTGGTAGGAATGCAAACTTGTACAACGACTTTAGAAATCAGTGTGGCAGTTTCTCAGGAAACTAGGAGTCAACCTACCTCAGAACCCAGCAATTCCACTGGGGAATATACCCAAGAGATGCCCAATCATACTATAAAAGCATTTGTTCAACTATGTTCATAGCAGCACTATTTGTAATAGCCAGAACCTGGAAACAACCTAGGTGCCCCTCAATAGAAGAATGGATAAAGAAGGTATGGCACATATACACATTAGAGTTCTACTCAGCAGTAAAAATGACATCTTGAATTTTGCATGCAAATGAATGGAAATAGAAAACACTATCTTGAGTGAGGTAACCCAAACCCAAAAAGAAGAATATGGCATGTACTCACTCATAAGTGGATTCTAACCATAAATAAAGGAATTGAGCCTATAATTCGTGATCCTAGAGAAGCTAAATAAGAAGGTGAACCCAAAGAGAAACATATATTTATCCTCCTGGAAATTGGAAGTAGGCAAGATCACTGGGCAAATGTTGGGAGCATGGGGGTGGGGATCAGGTGGGTGGAAGTCGAGAGGGGGAAAGAGAAGGGAGAAGGGGAGGATGGGGAGAGCTTGAGGGAATGGGATGGTTGGGATGGAGGAGTGTGGTTGTGGGAGCAGGGAAGTAGATATCATTATTAAGGGAACTATTTTAGGGTTGGCAAGAGACTTGACTCTGGAGGGGTTCCCAGGTGTCCAAGGAGATGTCCCCAGCTTGTTCCTTGGGCAGCAGAGGAGAGGGAGCCTGAACTGGCCTTATCTTATAGCCACACTGATGAATATCTTGCATATCACCATAGAACCTTCATCTGGCAATGGATGGAGATAGAGACAGAGACCCACATTGGAGCACTGGACTGAGCCCCCAAGATCCAAATGAAGAGCAGAAGGAAGGAGAACATGAGCAAGGAAGTCAGGACTGCGAGGGGTGTGTCCACCCACTGAGATGGTGGGACTGATCTAATGGGAGCTCACCAAGGCCAGTTGGACTGGAACTGATGGAGCATGTGATCAAACTGCACTCTCTGAATGTGGCTGATGGTGGAGACTGACTGAGAAGTCAAGGACAATGGCATTGGGTTTTGATCCTATTGCATGGACGGGCTTTGTGGGAGCCTAGCCTGTGTGGATGCTCACCTTCCTGGACCTGGGGGGAGCAGAGAGGACCTTGGACTTCCCATGGGGTAGGGAACCCTGATTGCTCCTTGGACAGGAAAGGGAGGGGGATGGGGAGGGGAGGGAAGTAGGAGAAGGGGAGGAGGTGGAAATTTTCAATAAAAAATAAAGTAAAAAACAAAAAAGAATTAAAATAATGAGTAATAGAGTTATTGAGAGACAATTTCATTTAAACTTCAAGTTTAAATGAACTGAATGAATAGTATTTGGTTTTCCCATACATTATACTATATTGATTTTATTTTTACATATGGGACATATAAAATCAATATAGTATAACTATAATGTATGGGTGCTTATATTTTTGATGTGAGTTCAAACAGAAAAATTTCATATTATTTTTAAAAAGCACTACCATGCATGTGATACATAACTATCATCTCATCAATCAGGGGCTGTGAATGGAGAACTGGAGTTACAGACATGTATGAGCTTGATAGTTAAACCTACTTTCGTTTTTAAAGGTTTTAAGTTTTAGCTCCTGGAATCCTTTTTTTCCTTTTTCCCACCTACCATGCTGAACTTCCTTTTGTAAATACCAGATTTCGTCAGAGGTTTAAAAGTGTTCTAATATATTAAATTTAAAACTGTATAAGTAAAATGATACATTGAATATCAGAATTCCTCATTCAAGTGTTATAATATTGTACTTTGGAATAATTTCAGATCCTGTCAAATGTTTTTGGTCATAAATAATGGACCTAGGCTGTAATCAGTTATTAATCCATATGTCTCAAATAAAAGAGCTTTATGTAGAAGTGTTTGCAAATATGAATATATCACTAGCTACAATTACGATATAAAGACACACTAAACATTTAAGAGTTCATGTGTAAAAGTGGAATACTATTAAATTACCAAAAATGTAGGAAAAACATTGATGAAATTGCCCTGAGTAATATCATTTATGGGAATATTTTTCCTTTCTTTATTCTTTTATTCAATATCCTGACTGTCATTTCTCCTTCTCTCCTTCCAGTTCCCACTCCCCATCTTGCCATTTGAGAAGATCTGCTTCTCCTCCGGTGTCCCTTAGAAAGAGCTGGCTTCCCAGTAATATCAACAAAGCAAGGCACAATAACATACATGGATTCTAGCCATATACCCTCTTCTCAGGACTGGGCAAGGCAAACCAGTATGAGGAAAAGGGAATCATGAGCAGGTTAAAAGATTCTAAGACACCCACATTTCCTCTGCTATGAGTCTCCAAAAAAACATCCAAACTAAAACCATAATATATTATCAGAGGACCTGAGCAAACTCATGTTCTCTGATTGCATCTTCAGTCTTTGTGAGTCCCTAGGAGCCCCACTGTTTTGGTTATGTGGGTCACACACTCCTAGTTGGATTTGATAAAATTAATTGTTTTTATAATAAGTTGAATCAAGCATCAGGTCAAATTAAGCACACAGATAAAAACTCTATTATCAAATTTATTTTGTAGAAAGGTTTACTATCTTGAGTAGATATGTAAGCCAAACAACTTAATCTTAAAAATAAAGTATTAAAATATCATAAACACCTATTTATTCTTCAATTATATCCCTATTTTTTTCTATCTAGTTTAAAAGACAAAATGTAAATTGATGACATATGTGTGTGTGAAAAGGTGCTCAATATATATTTAATTAATTTAGTTGAGCACTGTAGATACCTGAAAAACACAGAAAGAATAGAGATTTTAGTTTTTAAACTCAGCTTCAGAGAGTTCATTCCATGACTGTAGCCCCATGTGCTTAAGACAGATATTACAGTTGCAATACTATATGGTAGAGGAGAAAATTACCACATCTATTTTTATGCCACATCTTTGAAATCAGAGTGATGCAATAAAGAGAATGAGATTTCACAATCTGTTCCCCAGAGTAAGAGAACAAGTCACTTGGAAACTACATGCTTACCATAGTAGGCATCGTTGGGATTAGAATAAAAGTGGAGTAGATAGCTGGACTAATGAGGCAATTTTTATTTATCCCCTTGAGATATGTGATGGGGTAACTCAGTGTGAGGTGTAAGTTTAAAGCATAATACTTGCACACTCAGAATGAGAAGCACTTGGACCTTTTAGTGAAGTTACTGAGGACAGATACTCAATTTCCAATATACAGGTTAGCTTCTGAAATTAAGATAAGTATCTTATGAAAATTTTATCCTGAGGTAACATGAGTAAGAAAGAGTAAATATGAAAAGAGATCGTCTTGATTTGTCTTTTCTCAGTCAAGTAATCCCATGAAATAAATCCAACATTGATGAATAGTTTATTTACCAGGTTCCATATTCTGAACAACCAGAGGTATGATTTTTATTCATTCAAAAATATTTTCTTTCCAACACATATTTCTCTTAATATATTACACTATTTTCCTGAATTTTTATACTGTGGACAGAAGACTTTGGAGTACTTTAAACATTAAGATTATTATATATGAGGTAGGTAAAAAGAGAGAATATAGGTTTCTATCAATAGAATATAACTATAGCCAGTGGTATTCTAAGGCTATTCTAACAAGTACTTAAGTGATTCTGTCACAGATGCTCTTGAATTCAATTTTCTTCTTACTTTATTCATTTCAAAGTTCCCACAAATATAATGGAACTAAAAAACCAAACAGCACTTTCAGAATTCCATCTGCTTGGACTGACAGACAATCACAAACTTCTGCCCCTCATCTTCACCATGTTCCTCTTCATGTATCTGATCACAACTCTGGGAAACCTGCTTATCATCATGGCCATCAGCTCTGACTCCCAACTGCACACTCCCATGTACCTTTTCCTCTCTATTCTTTCCATTAATGACATTTGTTATAGTACAGTCACAATCCCCAAAATGCTGGTGAACATTCAAGTACAGGACAACAGCATAAGTTACATAGAATGTCTCTCTCAAATATGCTTTGTTTCAATTTTTGGTGGAATGGAAAATTTTCTACTGGCAGTGATGGCCTATGACCGCTATGTGGCCATTTGCAAACCCCTAAGGTACACAGTCATCATGAACTCTTTTCACTGTGTCCTGATGGTTCTATTCTCCCTTTTCCTTAGCATTATGGATGCCCTGCTCCACAGTCTGATGGTCCTGCGGCTTTCCTTTTGCACAGAACTAGAAATCCCCCACTTTTTCTGTGAGCTTGCGCAGATTATCAAGCTTGCCTGTTCGGATACATTTCTTAATAATTTCCTGATATTTGTTGCAGCTTTTTTCTTTGGGGGTGGTCCTGTCTGTGGAATTATTTTTTCATATATTTACATCGTGTCCTCAGTCTTAAGAATGCCAACTTCTGCAGGGAAGCACAGAGCCTTTTCCACTTGTGCATCACATCTGTCTGTCGTTTCCTTATTCTATGGGACAGGATTTGGTGTGTACATCAGTTCTGCAGTGACAGATTCTCTCGAAAACACTGCAATAGCTTCCATGATGTATAGTGTAGTTCCTCCATTGCTGAACCCCTTTATCTATAGTCTACGAAACAGGGAAATGAAGAAAGCGTTGGGGAAACTTGCTGGTAGAATCATTTATCTTGTGTGATGTATCCTGTGGTATCCATGTGGCATTTTGGAGAAATTCAAATTAAGTAGAATTCTAGTGAACAAAAATTCTCCCCTTTTCTGTAGTACCTAAAATGACTTCAATGTGTGATGATGACTTGGCATACTTCAACTCACGCTCAATTTTGTTTATGTTGTATGGTCTGGATTAAGCTCTATCTGTATTACCTTAGTTCTTAGAGCAGTTACTTTACCCACAATACACAGAAAGACTACCTAAAATTACAGATGTTATTGTATTTTTTTTTCCTCAAAAGTAGTTACAGTTGGTAAACTGGACTTGGTATGAATACCACTGAAATAAAACTGCATCTATGTGGTAGTATTATTTTTTTGGTGACCTGAGAATTTCAACTTATTACTTAGATTCCTATCAACTTGCTAGATATGTACTGAGAATCTATCTATCTATCTATCTATCTATCTATCTATCTATCTATCTATCATCTATCTATCTATCTATCTATCTATCTATCTATCTATCATCTATCTATCTATCATCTATCTATATATCTATCTATCATCATAGTAAGGATATCTATTATAATGTATCTTTATTAATAAAATTTATTACATTAAAATATCAGTTAGTTCAGATTCATAAAGCTTTAAAATGAACAGTGAAATTGGTTTCAGTTTAAGATTATCAGTTGCTGCACTAGTGAATTAAAATATAATACTTCATTTTTTTCAAGTATGTTGGAAGATTTATAACAAAATATAGGTAATTTTCATTTGATTCTACAAGAAAAAAATTCCTCCCAGGAACTGGTTTTCTTCAGAAATGCTATGGATTTAGGGAAAAACATAGATGTCAAATTAAATATGATGCCAAAGACATACCATTTCAGCCCTTTGCTCTGTTACATGAATATTTAACACTTGAATAATTGACATAACACATCTTTGCATTGGACTGGGTGATGGCCTCATGTCCATGTCCAACTTTTGTCATTGAGATGTGGTTGAAGACACTAACGATGTGCCTGTATATGGTAATACATTCACACACATACAAAGGAGCACTAAGTTGAGAAAAGTCTTTTAAATAACAAAGAGTATGTGCCCTAGGAATGGGAAAGTGATGAATTTATATGGGGATATTAGAACGTAAGAAATTAAGATGTTTTGCTCAAAGCATATTATATGAGTGTATAAACCCTCAATTAAAATGAAATAATTTATTATAATTTGGTCATAGAAAATGTATTAGAAACAGCTTTTATTATGCAAAATACTAAAAATTCCACTAAGAATCTACATGTAGATTTTTAAATAATTGCATATTTATAATTTCTTATTATATTTTTACTGAATGTATTTCATATATTAATACCAATTCTGTCTTTTATTCATGATATAAATGTATAAAAAGGCAGGCGTGAGTATGAGGCTAACAAGGAGAGATAGCATAGAGAAGTAGACAAGACTGTCTTTATGCTAAAAGCTATTGAAAATAAACAGGGGTCCTGGAAATACTGACATATTTGTAAAATCTTTGGATGCCAAATTAAATATAAACAATGAGAAAGAAATGCCTCAAGTTAATATCAATATAAAGTATCTCTCCATTCCCCAATGAAAATTAACTTTTAATGTGACAACTCACAAAACTAAATACACAGAAAAAAAACAAAAGCTCAAATTCATAATTGGACAGTTTTTAAAAAATAATTGCCAGAAAGAATAAATGAGAACTTTTCTTAATAAAGAAAGGGAAGAAGAAAAATATGTAATAATATTTTTCCAACATAATATTTTATTGATTATTTTGGAGTTCCATAAAATTAACCTCAATCACACTCACTTCTCATTCCATACTGCTGGAAGGTTTTGGGCAGGCTGCTAGGCAGTGGAATGCATTAATCATCTTATTATGTGCTACATTTTGTGTGAGCAGTACCAGCGTGCTAGGCAAGATATACCAACTGATACAACAGTTTGAAAAGTCCTAAGAAATAATGTCACTTCTCAGACGAATTTGAGACTTTCTTACATAAGAGAATTTAATGACTGATAATGTAATCCTGATCCAAATCTCATGGATGTGAACATCATAAACCCTAGGTTAAAATCTGTTGCTGTTATTTTTAAATGTCCGTGCTGATTGTCTTATACATATTTGTACTTTTATCCTTAGACCTGGGGTGATCTCACCCATGGTCAGAGAATTTCTTTTGATACAGGCAGTAGTCGATGGAGAAATTCATAACTGGAAAAGTGCTGAGAATAAAATATTGAGTTCTCATTCCTAAATGGGACACCTATAGTAACCATGCCATCAAGGCTTGGTGAACATAGCAGAAGACAAGGAGGAAAGAGCATCTAAGGCTGTATGAGGAGAATAGTGAAATGGTATCTTCTGTAAATGACATGCCTATGGAATTCATGAACACCCTATGACTGTGGCTACCTTCACAAGAACTGTACCAGATCAAGGCTGCCAAATTACTTGCACATATCAAGTGCACAATCTCGAGGTCAAACTTCTTCCATAATAGGAATCACCGCAGTGAGGAGTTTTTCAGGGGGCTTCACTTCCCAATTGTATTAAGAATAGTCTTATTGACAAAGCCTATCCCACACCCAAATTAACTGTTAATAGAGATCTATCTGTTAACGGAACCTGCCTCACATTCCAAACTATCTAGAGAACTAGGTGGGTCAACTTGTGACTTCCTGACCAAAGAAACGTGACCTGACCGATTGTAACCTCTTGGCCTACATGACGGCCATGGACCACGTGGCAAGATCCCGTGCCCCAGCCCCCCAAGCTCCTCATCCAGGGGCTATATAAGCTGTAACCATGATGCTAATAAACGAGGGCTTCAACAACAACAACAAAAAAAAGATTTGTTTGGAGTGGGTAGTAGGTGGAGGAGGGAGAATCCTTCATTTTGGAGAATGTGGCACCAACTGGATTCAGTACATTCTCCAAAAAATATGTACATTAAATAGGAGGGAATTTGAAAATGTGAGGAAAGTTAGAGGGATAAATAGAGATAGATATGATTGTATTTCATTGTAACAATTTGTAGAATTCTGAAAAATAAAAATTTAAACATTTAAATAGAAAAAAGGGAAATGCATTGATAATTTGTCTAGTTTTATTAAAAACCATACATAACAGCAACACCGTAACTATTTCTCATCAAGATCCAGCCAGGCTATGTGTATGGATCCACTTTTTAATATTTTTTCTACTAAATCAGCTCTTGATAATTTACATTTTTCCTCTAAAATCACTTTTAGATATATTTTATATATCTATAAATGATATTTTCTAATGTCATTCCAGTCTCTATGTTTTTTTCTCATCCTACTTTTGTTTAGGGTATTACTACTGGGAGGTTACACCATATTTTTCTATAAATCAACATAAAGCCTAAAAAGTAGCTTTTATTTTTATTTCTACTTAATCCAAATCCCATGAAATGTCCTGTAATTTACTTTTTTTGGAGGGAGCCAAAATGTACTGTACATTACTTAATGTAAATAATGACTTATGAACAAGCATTTGGTTGTTAATACTATTAAATATGAGCACCAAACTTTGCAGCTATAAATAGCAGAAACAACTATTCAGGTTCTGAGTACAGTTCTTATTTTTAATCTATTGTTTGTATACAATGTTTATTTTTTCAGGAAATTATCTACTTTGAAAATAATGCAAAAACCTGTAGCTTTATTATGGTGATAATTTCTAGCAACAAAGGAGATAATCATATTGATCTGAATGAATGCCTAAATGTATAAACATCAAGATCATAAGAAATAAAGTTATATATTTACATCCTACTCCTGAACTACTGACTACAAATCCTTCAATCTAAGGGCACACACCAGAGACACACTTGTGAAAACATCTGTGTGAGCTTTATTCATCACCTCACCTTTGTTAACTAAGAGTAAATCACTTAGTGACACTAAGAGAAAATAAATGCAGAGTTTATAACCCTCATGGAATAACAAAATAAGTAATATGAATAACAATATAAGAGCTATGATCTGTTATGTAATAGAGCTATATAAGCATCAGTGTTGGTGCTGACAGGAACTTATTATGATTATTACATTTTGTTAATATACATTAATACCTACTTTTGTCAGAAACAAATAAGAAACCATGGTAGTGTGGATGAGAATGACACTTATAGGCTCATATATTTGAATACTCTTTTCCCCAGTTGGAAGACCTGTTTGTTGAAGATTAGGAGATGTAACCTCATAAAAGGGAATGTTTCAATGGAGGTGGAATTTGAGGTTTTAAAACATTCCACTATTCCCATTGTCTTTTTCTGTCTCTGCATTGTGGATGCATTTCAATTGCAAATTCATTTTAGTGTCAGCTGCCTGCTGTAATCTTCTCCAAGACCAAGGTCATAGATTCTAACACTCTGAATCTTAAGCCCTAAATTAAATGCTTTCTTATACAACTTGTTTTGGCCATGATGTTTTTTTTTTTTTTTTTAGGATATATGACTTTATCATACTTGCATTTGTTATAAATTTATTTTAATATCTTATATTTATTCTTTTTTTTTTACTTATTTATTTATTTTTATTCTTTTTTAATTAAAATTTCCACCTGCTCCCCATTTCCCATTTCCCTCCCCTCCTCCCAAATATTGCCCTCCCCCCACTTCCCTCCCCCTATCCCCACTCCTCTTCTCCTCCCCCCACTCCATTCCCCCTCCCTCTCGATACTGAAGAGCAGTCCAAATTCCCTGCCCTGCGGGAAGACCAAGGTCCTTCTATCTACGTCCAGAAAGGTGAGCGTCCAAACAGGCTAAGCTCCCACAAAGCCAGTTCATGTATTAGGATCGAAACCTAGTGCCATTGTCCTTGGCTTCTCATCAGTCTTCATTGACCGCCATGCTCAGAGAGTCCGGAATCAACCCATGCTTATTCAGTCCCAGACCAGCTGGCCTTGGTGGGCTCCCAATAAATCAGTTCCACTGTCACAGTGGGTGGGTGCATCCCTCGTGGTCCTGATTTTTTGGTCATGTTCTCCCTCCTTCTGCTCCTCATTTGGACCTTAAGAGCTCAGACCGTTGCTCCAAATTGAGACTCTACCTCGATCCATCGCCAGATGAAGGTTCTAAGGTGATATGCAAGATATTCATCAGTATAGGATAGGGTCATTTCAGGTTCCCTCTCCTTAGTTGCCCAAGGTACCAGCTGGGGACATATTCCTGGACACCTGCGAACCCCTCAAGAGTCAAGTCTCTTGCCAACCCTAAGATGGCTCCCTTAGATAGGATATATACTTCGCTGCTCCCGTATCCATCCTTCCTATATCCCAACCATCCCAATCCTCCGAGCTCCTCCCATCCTCCCCTTCTCATATTTCTCATCCCATTTCCCCTTTGCCCCATGCCACCTCACCCGCAAGTTCCCAGTTTTTGCCCTGGAATCTTGTCTACTTCCCCCTCTCCATGCGGATGACTATATGATTTTCTTTGGGTTCACTTTCTTATTTAGCTTCTATAGGATCACACATTATATGCTTAATGTCTTTTATTTTATGGCTAGAAACCGATTATGAGTGAGTACATCCCATGTTCCTCTTTTTGAGTCTGGGATACCTCACTCAGGATAGTGTTTTCTATTTCCATCCATTTGCACGCAAAATTCGAGAAGTCATTGTTTTTTACTGCTGAGTAGTACTCTAATATGTATATATTCCACACTTTCTTCATCCATTCCTCCATTGAAGGGCATCTAGGTTGTTTCCAGGTTTTGGCTATTACAAACAATGCTGCTATGAACATAGTTGAACAGATACTTTTGTCATTTGATGTGGCATCTCTTGGGTATATTCCCAATAGTGGTATTACTGGATCTTGGGGAAGGTTGATCCCAAATTTCCTGAGAAATCGCCACACTGATTTCCAAAGTGGTTGCACAAGTTTGCATTCCCACCAGCAATGAATGAGTGTGCCTCTTTCTCCACAACCTCTCCAGCAAAGGCTATCATTGGTGTTCTTGATTTTAGCCATTCTGACAGGTGTAAGATGGTATCTCAAAGTTGTTTTAATTTGCATTTCCCTTATCGCTAAGGAGGTTGAGCATGACCTTAGGTGTCTTTTGGCCATTTGAATTTCTTCTGTTGAGAATTCTCTGTTCAGATCAGTGCCCCATTTTTTATTGGGTTCATTAGCATTTTAAAGTTTAGTTTCTTGAGTTCTTTATATATTTTGGTGATCAGACCTTTGTCTGTTGCAGGGTTGGTGAAGATCTTCTCCCAGTCAGTGGGTTGCCTTTTTGTCTTAGTGACAGTGTCCTTTGCTTTACAGAAGCTACTCAGTTTCAGGAGGTCCCATTTATTCAATGTTGCCCTTAATGTCTGTGCTGCTGGGGATAAACGTAGGAAGTGATCTCCTGTACCCATATGTTGTAGAGTACTTCCAACTTTTTCTTCTATCAGGTTCAGTGTGTTCAGACTAATATTGAGGTCTTTAATCCATTTGGACTTGAGTTTTGTGCATGGTGATAGATATGGATCTATTTTCATTCTTCTACAGGTTGACAACCAGTTCTGCCAGCACCATTTGTTGAAGATGCTCTCTTTTTTCCATTGAATACTTTTAGCTCCTTTATCAAAAATTAGGTGTTCATAAGTTTGTGGGTTAAAATCAGGGTCTTCTACTCGGTTCCATTGGTCGACTTCTCTGTTTTTATGCCAATACCAAACTGTTTTCAATACTGAGGCTCTGTAATAGAGTTTGAGGTCAGGGATGGTAATGCCTCCAGACGATCCTTTATTATATAAGATTGTTTTGGCTATCCTGGGTTTTTTGTTTCTCCATATAAAGTTGATTATTGTCCTCTCAAGATCTGTGAAGAATTTTGATGGGATTTTAATGGGGATTGCGATGTTTTATCACAGCAAAAGAAAAAAAAGTTAGCTAAGACATGAGCAAAACACTACAATGTAGGAAAAACAAAATGCAGTATTTTATTTAAAGGGAGTTTTTCTGGGTACCTTCTGCTGCAGAGAGTAAAATGCCTTCTGATTGGGGTCTCCACCCCTGTCTCTCAGTTAGGTGCAAATAAGCAAAATACCTCCAAAAAGGGTGCCTGAATTTGCTGAAAATAGTGGAATAGTGAAGTAATTATGTCATATAGTTTTCATTATTTTGCAACAGTGGTTCCTATATTTACATTTGTGGGCTATCTTCAGCATCAGAGGATAATTTTTAAATTCTGATTTTGTATTGGTTGACTAATCTTTGTTTTTACACATTTTTTTAACAAGAGGTGAATCTAAGGCACGATCTGAGAACCATTCTTCTATTAATAATACATTCTTTAAGATATTTACAGTCCCTATAGAAAGCTTACCTATATTTCTACAACGTACATTCATCGTATTGGCCCTGGAAGCACAGCACCCATTTTATCTGGAACCGTTCCTCCTCCTTAACATCCCAATATCACACATTTTAAACTTTTATTATCTTTATTGTCATTAAACAATTGAGTCCATAGTGCTCACATGTTTATGGATATCACATAATCACATATGTTTATGGATATTTACTGGAGCTCTACAAACCTACCAATGGCCATCCTCACAAAGGAAAGAAACTTTCCCTCACTCAGAAGCCATAGATTTCCAATAATTCACAGGGAAGTTTGCATTTCTCAGCACTCCTGTCTGTCATATGGCTCTAATATTATTTCATCCCCTCTTCCACTATTTTCCGTAAGTCACAGAGCATAGGCAATGATACACATGAAATGTGTCCATCTAAGAACTCTCAGTCGTTTATTCATGCATTTCCAACAGTTATGTCTCTGCGTTCATCACTACCTTATTGAGTGAAATTTCTTTTTATTAAAAATGAGAGAATACATCTATAGGAATATAAATATAAATATTAAGAATGAAGTTTGACACCATGTTTATCTGGCAAAATGATGACAATGTCCTTACATTCCTGCCTAAAATCTCCATGGGCTAGATTTTTGCCATGTCCACAATCACCAACATGATCTGATAGAAGCTTCTCACAAGTGAGAAAAAGTGGAGAGGAAATATCATTAAAGATGTTCAACATTCTGAATAATTAGGGAATGAGATAAAAACTATTTTGAAATTTCTCTTTACAATAGTCCAAAATGACCAAGATGAACAAAACAAATGGCAACATATTCTGGTAAGGATACTATGATAAGCTCTGTGAAGCTCTCAAAAAAGCAAAAGTATATTGATCATATGATCCAGCTACACTACTGCCTAGCATGTGCCCTATGCCAGAAATATTTCTTTAGTCATGTTCAGCCATTGTTACTATATTATATTTGAAGTTATTCTTTAGTGACAGGCTCCTGAGAGGGAGGGCCAGGGTATTAAAAATAAAGAAAATAGGTAATTTGCAGATCGAGAGATCTTGTATGAGATGATGTCTCTGTAGGCAACTTTATTAAAGGTTATATTATCTTACATATGTTTTTCAAAGGGAATATGGGGCAGAATCAACAGAAAGCTTTCATATAATGGGATGAGGTCAACAAAAGGCTAATGAAACAATATGGTACAAAATGAACACAAGATATCCTTTTTAAGATTTTATGATTTTATTTTATTTTTAAATTGATTTTATTGAGCTATACATTTTTTCTATGCTCCCCTTCCTTCTGCTTACCTCCCATTCTCTCTTCTCCCATGGTCCCCATGCTCCCAGTTTACTCAGGAGATCTTGTCTTTTTCTATTTTCCATGTAGATTAGATCAATGTATGTCTCTCTTAGGGTCCTCATTGCTGTATGGGTTCTCTGGGATTGTGAATTGTGGGCTGTATTTTTTTGTTTGTTTGTTTTATGTGTAGAAGCCACATATGAGTGACTACATATGATATTTGTCTTTCTGTGTTTGGGTTGCCTCATTCAAAATCAAACTTTATGGATCCATCCATTTGCCCATAAATTTCAAGATGTCAGTTTTTTTTTCTGCTGTGTAATACTCCATTGTATAAATGTACTGCATTTTCCTTATCCATTCTTCAATTCTGTGACATTTAGGTTGTTTTCAGGTTATGGAAACAATGCTGCTATGATTGAGCGTTATTTGGATATATACCAATAAGTAGCATTACTGGGTCCCGAGGTAGATTGTTTACTAATTTTCTGAGAAATTGTCATACTGATATCCAGCAGTTTTACCAGTTTGCACTCCTACCACTATGGTGGAGTGTTTCCTTTACACAACATCCTCTCCAGAAGAAGTTTTCATCAGTGTTTTTGATCTTGGCCATTCTTATAGGTGTGAGATGGAATCTCAGAGTTGTTTTGATTTGCATTTCTCTAATGGTTAAGCATTTCCATAAGTGTTTTTCAGCCATTTTAGATTCTTCTGTTGAGAATTCTCTGTTTAGGTCTGTGTCCTATTTTTTCATGATTATTTTGATGACCAATTTCTTGAGTTCTTTGTATATTTTAGAGATTAGTCTTCTGTCTGATGTGGGTTTGGTGAAGATCTTTTCCCATTCTGTAGGCTGCCATTTTGTAGTGTTGACCATGTCCTTTGCTTTACAGAAGCTTTATTGTTTTTCTCAGTGTCTGTGCTACTAGAGCTATATATACTCAAAGATGCTCAAGCATAACACAACGACATGTGCTCAACTATGTTCATAGCAACATTATGCATAATAGCCAGAACCTAAAGGTCCTTCCGCCAAAGAATGGATAAAGAAAATGTGAAACACTTGCACAATAGAGGACTACTCAGCAGTAAAAAAAATAATGACATTTTGACATTTACAGATAAATGGATGGATCTAGAAAAAAAGTCTATATTGAGTAAAATAACCCAGATCCAAAATGACAATTATAATATGTACTTACTCATAAGTGGATTATAGACAATAAAGCAAAGAAAAACCTGCCTATGGTCCACAAGTACAGAGAATCTAGACAACAAAGAGGACCCTGAGAGAGACATACATGGACATACATAGGAAGAAGAGAAACACAAGATCTCCTGAGTAAATTGGGAGTGTGAGAGTCATGGAAAAGGGTAGAATAAGAGAAGGGAGGAAGGCAGGTAAATGGAGAAAAATATAAGCTGAATAAAAGTAAATAAAAATATTTCCAATACTTTAATATTATGGCTTATATTTTACAGATACCCAATAGATAAAAAAATTGGAATTTCATTCCTTTTTCTTCTATGTATTTTACTGTTTAATTTGAGATATAATTAAATATATCACCCAATATGATGTTTTCTAGATCCATCCATTTGCCTGCAAATTTCAAGATGCCATTCCATTTTTACCACTGTGGATCACTCCATTGTATAAATGTAACTCATTTTCCTTATCCATTCTTCAGTCAAGTAATATTTAGGTTGCTTACACATTCTGGTTATTACAAATAATACTGCTATTAACAAAGATGAACACATACATTTGTAGTATTATTGAGCATCCTTTGGGTATATACTCAAAAGTGGTATTTCTGGGGTCTTGAGGTAGGTTGTTGCCTAATTTTCTGAGAAATTGCCATACAGATATCCAAAGCAACTGTACCAGTTTGTACTTCCACTATCAATGGAGGAGTGTTCCCCTTACCCCACATCATCTCAAGAATACCCTATCATCACTGTTTTTGATCTTGGCCATTCTGACATTTCTCGGATGGCTAAGGAAGTTGAGAATTTCATTAAGTGTCTTTTAGCCATTTTAAATTCACCTGTTGTAATTTATCTGTTTAGGTCTATACCCCATTTTTATGGGATTATTTGTTCTTTTGATGAATATTTTCTTGAATTCTTTCTATATTTTGGAGTTTGATGTGTGTTTGGTAAAGATCTATTCCCATTCTTTAGGCTGCTGCTTTCTCTTGTTAGCCATGTCCTTTAATTCTTCACAGAACTTGAAAGAAATTATACTCAACTTCATAAGAAAAGGCAAAAAACTGAAGATATCCGAAACAATCCTGTATAATAAAGGAACTTCTA
Source organism: Chionomys nivalis (assembly GCF_950005125.1). Classification (NCBI taxonomy): domain Eukaryota; kingdom Metazoa; phylum Chordata; class Mammalia; order Rodentia; family Cricetidae; genus Chionomys; species Chionomys nivalis. The sequence continues at coordinate 19,201,327 of NC_080089.1, read as the reverse complement.
GAGATATCACAATCCCTGACTTCGAACTCTACTACTGAGGTACAGTACTGAAAACAGCCTGGTATTGACATAAAAACAGACTGGAGGACCAGTGGACTTGAATCAAAAAATACAGATATAAAACCACAAAGCTATAAATATCTGATTTTTTTACAAAGACGCAAAAAATATAAAATCAAAAAAGAAAGCGTATTCAGCAGATGGTGCTGGCATAACTGGATATCAACATGTAGAAGAAAGAAAATAGATCCATAACTATTGCTATGCATAAACCTCAAGTACAAATAAAACAAACGCCTCAACATAAAACCAGTCACACTGAATATCATAGATGAAAAATTGTCAATTACACTTGAATGTATTGGCACAGTAGACCATTTCCTAAATATAACCCAGTAGCACAGATACTGACAGCAACATTTAACAAATGGACCTCCTGAAACTGGAATTCCATTCCTAATGAAAGGAAATTCATGCCTGGTAATATAAACATAGCCAGGTACTCATGGCTATTAGATCCATGGATTCTAGAGTTGAGCCTACTACTGCCACTTGCCTAACCTGGAATAACTTTAAACTATTTTACAAATACATATTTTTATACATAGATCAGTGTAGCTCTTACCCCCATCATACAAGCTTCTTTTTGCAGCTGCTTAAGAACATTACAGAAATTCACAATTGATCAAAATACAGAGAATATACTGTAACATACACAAATCCATTTTGCAAATCAACCATATAGCCTCTACACCAAAGGCACAGGAAGCCTCAGAGAAGGTGAAGTAGAAATACTAATACAAGAAGATGACCAAGATGTTAGTCAGCTACTAGATACCATCTTTTATATATGACAGGGAAGAAGCACTCATGATATGGCAACAATAATGTAATCTATACAAAATAAACACAGTTACATTATTGATTAAATTGGTAATATGAATTTGTAAAATTTCACAAGGACCATATGCTGGATGAAGAGTTACAGTTTTGCAAGGGAACAGTAAATGCTTTCTAATAAATTATTCAATTCCAAATTGCTAGTATTATTCACATATTCATATGAGCAACAGTGAGTGGACACACTGGAATACAGTCTGAGAAGTTAAGGTATAAGAAGGCTTGACTAAACTCATTGGAAGAATAGTTTGTTTTGACCTTTAACGTGTGCTTTTTCAATGAAAGCTAAATAAGCCACAACAATTCATTTTTCTTCCACTATCCTTTTTCCTTTAATGATCATATTTTGTGGTCAGCATTTGCATCGTAACATTGCTTTGTGTCTAGTGCTTTCTCTCGTCTGTTTTGTGTTTTCTCACATTGTTTAAGATCACAGAAAATATTTTTATTATTTTTACACTGAAAACAGCATGAGTTTAAGATGTCATTTGATCATCCTGACACAGAAGAAACAGAAGAACATGATTTTAAATATAACTTTATTAGGATGATAGAGACCCTTAAAGAGGAAATGAAACATTTCCTTAAAGAAAGGGAGAAAAAGACAAACAAAAAACTGACAGAAATCCATAAATCTCTTAAAGAAACCCAAAAAAAAACCAAGAGAAAAGAATCAAAAAGGTGAAGAAAACAGTTCAAACAGTTCAAGAATTGAAAACTGGAATAAAGGAAATAAAGAAAACACAAACTGAGTGTTAAGATGGGAGCGTAGACCCCAACCTTTTGCATCTATCCCAGCCCCCAGACCTGAGAGTTGTATTGATCTGGACTTCAAATCCCTGCAGGTCAGGTCCTGACCCCTCCCTGGGGGGTCAGGCCACAGAGTATTTAAGTGAACTCCCAAAAGAGGAACAGGTGGTCCCTTTCCTTTCCTCCTGGTGATGGCATTCATGGCCTCCCAGTTCCCCCTTGGGGCCACCTGAGAGCGCAGGATTCCCACTAAACCTGAATGGTTTTTAATTTGGCTTGTTTTGATTTGGCTTGACTGGGAATTTGCGTTGGCAGAGAGCTCATGTTAGGAAAAATTCTTAACACTGAGGGAATGGTAGAAATGAAAAACTGTGTAAGTATACAAAAACTACAGATCAAGCATAATCAACAGAATATAACAGATGGTAGAAAGAATCTCAAGTGTTGAAGAAACTATAAAAAGTAGATTCATTGGTCAAAAAAATAAAAAAAATGTTAAATCCAACAAATTCTTAACACTGAGACACCATGGAAAGAGCAAACCTAAGAATAATTGGAATAGAAGAAAGAGAACTCTTAACTCAAAGGCACAGAAAATATATTCAACAAAATCGTAGATAAAATTTTTCACACCCTAAAAAAAGATATGCCTATTAAGGTACAAGAAGCTTATTGAACACCAAATAGACTAGCCAAAAGAAAAATACAAAAACATTCCTTGCCATCTAATAATCAAAATGCAAAACATACTAAATAAAGAAACAATATTAAGAGCTGCAAAGAAAGAAGGTCAAGTAACTTATAAAGGTAAACCAATAAGAATTAAGCCCAGATATCTCAATGGAAATGTTGAAAGCCAGAAGATCCTAGATAGATGTATTGGAGGCACTAAGGGACCATGGATGCAAGCTCCGGCTACCATAGCAGCAAAGCTTTTAATCTACATCGATATAGAAAACAAGATATTCCCTGTAATAACCAGATTTAAACAATACCTATCCACAAATCCAGCCGTACAAAAAAAATACTAGAAGGAAAATTTCATTCCAAGAAAGTTAACTGTATAAATAAAAATACAAAAGCAGATAACCTAAATCAGCAAACCCCAAATCACTGGTCATTAATATCTCTTAATATCATTGAACTGAATTCACCAATAAAAAGATACAGACTAACAGAACAGATACAAACACAGGATCTGTCCTTCTATTGTATACAGGAAATATACCTCAACCCCAAAGACAGACATCACCTCAGAGTAGAGGATTGTGAAAAAGATTTTCTAGTCAAATGGACCTAAAAAACAATCTTAATATCTAACAAAATAGATTTTAAGCTAAAAATCAATGAATCAGAAAATATTTATGAATAATAAACAAACAAACAAATAAATAAATAAATAAATGAGAAAAGATTCATCACAGGAAAAAAAAACATCAAGATGAAGTCTCAATCCTGAATATCTATGCCCCAAATACAAGAGCAACCACATAAGTAAAAGAAACATCACTAATGCTTAAACTGTACTTCAAACCCCACACACTAATAGTAGGAGACTTCAACTATCCACCTTCCCCAATGGACATGTCAACCACATAGACACTTAACAGAGAAATAAGAGAACTAACAGATGTAATAACTCAAATGAACTTAACAGACATCTACAGAACATTCCACCCAAACATAAAAGAATATACCTTCTTCTCTGAAGCTCACAGAACCGTCTCTAAAACTGACCACATATTCTGTAACAAAGCGAACCTCCTCAGATACAAACAAATTGTAATAACACCCTGTATCTTATATTGGATCACCATGATTTAAAGTTAGAATTCAACAACAACATTAATTGCAGAAATCCTACAAACTCATGGAAATTGAGCGCCCGTGGGTCAAGGAAGAAATAAGAAATTGGAGACTTTTGAGATCATCTGTGACATTACATTGATGATCTCTAAACTCAGTGTGATAAGTTTGCTCATTAACACAGCAGTAAATATAAATTCTGTCCAGTAGAGCTAAAGAATGGGACAGTTGTTTGATTTCTCTTTAATGAGTTTTGATCTATAATTGATGGTATATATACCCCCTTCATGTCTTAAGTACCAGAATCATTCTTTTCAGGAGTGGGGTAGGTGGGCAGAATTGGTATTTTCCTATGGAGATGAATGTAAGGACACCAGGAAGCATCTCTTTATCTTTTCCCCATGCTCTAACATTATAGATTCATATTTTTGAATGAAGACATTGATATTTACTGAAATAAAATTTATGCTCCATTGAAAAATGAGCAATAAACTTAACTCCAAATCATGAATGTATTGATTCTTCCTTGACAATCAGTTAGAAAGCAGATGGGTAAAAGAAAAGGAGAAACTGGGGACACCCCGAAAAGAAATAAAATGTTTATGCTTGTATGCATATGTAATGCACCATGTGTGTGCAATGCCTAAAAAAGTCAGAAAATGATGTTAGAGCCCATAGAACTTGAGTTGCAGTTAGTTGTGAACTGTGTATGGGTGGTGAGATGTGAACCCCAGTCCCTTCAAGAGAATTAAGTGTTCTTAACCACTGTAACACCTTTACAATCTCAAGTGTCTTTTATTCCAATGAGATAAAACTTGGCAAGCCCTAAATACCTTCAAAAAAAAAAAAGAAAGAAATTAAGGACTTCCTAGAATTAAATGAAAATAAAGGAACAACATACCTAAACCTTTGAGAGAAAAGTTCATAGCACTAAGTGTCTACATAAAGAAAATGTATTTAACACCACACTTGAAAGCTATAGAACAAAAAGAAGCAAACTTACCCAGGAGGAGTAGAAGCCAGGAAATAATCAAATTGGGGATTAAAATCAATAAAGTAGAAACCAAGGAAACAACACAAAGAATCAATGAAACAAAGAACTGATTCTTTGTTAAAATCAACAACATTGACTAACCATTATCCAAACTAATCAAAAGTCAAAGAAAGAGCAAGAAAATCAGAAATGTAAAGAGGGACATAGGGACATAACAGTAGTAACCAAGGAAATCCATAGAATCATTAGGTCATACTACAAAAATCTGTACTCCAGCAAACTAGAAAATGAAAAAAAATGGACAATTTTCTGGATAGGCACTACATGCAAATTAAATCAAGATGACATGAACAATATATATATTTATTTATTTTTAAATTGTTTTTATTAAGCTATATATTTTTCACCTTCCCTTCCTTCCTCTTCCCTCCCCTCCTACCGTTTCCTATGGTCCTTATGCTCCCAATGTACTTAGCAGATCTTGTCTTTTCCTACTTCCAATGTAGAGTAGATCCATGTATGTCTCTCTTAGGGTCCTAATTATTGTCTAAGTTCTCTGGGATTGTGAATTGTGGGCTGGTTTTCTTTGCTTTATGTCTAAAAGCCACCTATGAGTGAGTACATATGACGTTTGTCTTTATGGGTTTGGGTTACCTCATACAATATGATATTTAAAAGATCCATCAATTTGCCTGCACATTTAAAGATTTTATTATTTTTTTCTGCTCTGTAGTACTCCATTTTGTAAATGCATCACATTATCCTTAACCATTCTTCACTCTGGGGAATTTAGGTTGTTTCCGGGTTATAGAAACAATGCTGCTATGAACATAGTTGAGCACATGTCCTTGTGGTATAATTGAGCATCCTTTGGGTATATACCCAAATATGGTATTGCCAGGTCTTAAGGTAGTTTGTTTCCTAATTTTCTGAAAAATTGTCATACTGAAATCCAAAGCAGTGGTACCAGTTTGTACTATCAGCAGAAATGGAGGAGTGTTTCCTTTACCCCACATCCTCTCCAGCATAAGTTGCCATAAGTGTTTTTGATCTTGTCCATTGTTACAGGTGTAAGATAGAATCTCAGAGGTGTTTTGATTTTCTAATGACTAATCATGTTGAGTATTTCTTTAAGTTTCTTTCTGCCATTTTAGATTCATCTGTTGATAGTTCTCTGTTTGGGCCTGTACCCCATTTTGTATTGAATTATTTGTTTTTTACTGACCAATTTCTTGAGTTCTTTTCATATATTGGAGATCAGCCCTCTGTCTGATGTGGAGTTGGTGAAGATCTTTTTCCATTCTGTGGGCTGTCATTTTGACTTGTTTACCATGTCCTTTGCTTTACAGGAGCTTCTCAGTTTCAGGAGGTTCCAATTATAAATTATTTATATGAGTGACTGTGCTACTTGGGTCATATTTAGGAAGTGGTCTCCTGTGATAATGCATTCAAATGTACTTCCCACTTTCTCCTTTATGAGGGTCAATGTGGTTGGTTTTATGATGAGGTCTTTGATCCATTGGAACTTGAGTTTTGTGCACAGCAGTAGATATGGATCTGTATTCATTCTTCTACATGTTGATTTCCAGTTATGCCAGAACCATTTTTTGAATGTGTTTTCTTTTTTCCATTTTATATTCATTGCTTCATTGTCAAAACTTAGGTGTTCATTGGTATGTGGATTGATATAATGGGTCTTTGATTCAGTTCCATTGCTTGTCCTGTCTGTTTTATGTTAGTCCCAGCTGTTTTCAGTACTGTAGATCAGTCCTCTGTCTGATATGGGGTTGGTAAAGATCTTTTCCTATTCTGTAAGCTACCTTTTTGTCTTATTGACTATGTCTTTGGCTTTGCAGGAGCTTCTCAGTTTCAAAAGATCCCATTTATTTATTGTTGTTCTCAGTGTCTGTGCTACTGGTATTATATATGGGAAGTGGTCTCCTGTGTTCATGTATTGAGGGATACTTCTCTCTTTCTCTTTTATCAGGTTCAGTGTGGTCAGATTTATATTGAGGCCTTTAATCCATTGGTCTTGAATTTTGTGCATGGGGATAGATATGGATCAATTTGCATTCTTCTACATGTTGGCATGCAGTTATTCAAGCACCATTTGTTGAAGATGGTTTCTTTTTTTTCCATTGTATAATTTTAGCTTCTTTGTCAAATCTCAGGTGTTAATAGATGTGTATTCTGGGTATTCTATTTGATTCCATTTGTCAACTGCCTGTTTTTATGTCAATAACAAGCTACTTTTATTGTTGTAGTTCTATAATAGAGCTTGATATCAGGGACGGTAATGTCTCCAGAAGTTTCTTTATTTTACAGATTGTTTTGGTTATATTGAACTTTTTGATTGTCCATATGAAGTTGAATATTGTTCTTTAGAGGTCTGTGAAGAAATATGTTGGTATTTTGATAGGTATTGCATTAAATTTGTAGATTACTTTTGGTAGAACTGCCATTTTTTATTCTGTTGATCCTACCTATCCAAGAGCATGGGAGATAATTCCATTTTCTGGTGTCTTCTTCAATTTTCTTTCTTCAAAGACTTAAAATTCTTGTCAAACATGTTTTTCACTTTGATTAGTGTTATTCCAAGATACTTTATGTTATAGAGATTATTGTAAATGGTAATGCTTCTCTAATTTCTTTCCCAGTTTCTTTATCATTTGTTTAGAGGAAGGGTATGAAGAATGACACTTAAAAGAAATCCCACACTAGCTCAGAATTGAGAATAATAGACAATTATTTATTTAGGGGTAGACTCACATATCTGAATCATCTACTGGAATGGAGAAACAGAAAACAATTCCTGCAGCAGGAAATAAGGCTGGATGCACTTTTCATCAGCATAAATAGTAGAAGGGGCCAAGCTCAAGTGAGCGGGTAACTTAAAGTCTACTGACTGTAGGATTTCAAACAGCATCTCCCCCTTTTGTTTAAATAAGAGAGTTCTAAGCCTATTACAAAATTATATACAATAAGAACAAATATGTTCAATAACTATCCTATCCTAATGAGTTTAAGTCTTGTATAATAAATGACTTGGTCCAGTCATGAGAGGAAACTAACTACAACTGTCTAGTCTTCAACCCCATGGGAGAGCCGAGAAGGGAAATAATATTACTTGAGTAAGCAGGAAGTGCAATCAGGCAACTTCCAAAGTGTGCAAAAATGACAGAGACAACTGGCTACCTGGGCAATCACCCAAAGTCTTATTTGCAATGTTGAAGCAACCAACTTTGACTAAGGCCTAGAGTAACTGACAGACCATTCTCAGAGGCAGAAAAATTTTCAAAACCCTCTTACCCTATCTTGGCAAGATTTGACAATCTTTTCCTTTGTGACCTGCTTATCTATTTTCTGATACCATGTACCTTTTCAGTGGTTGAGGCATGGGCAGTTCCTTGCCCAAAGGCCAGGTTTGCCAAGAAGAAAACAGGCTCCAAGTGGAGTGTCTTCGATGCTCAACATTTCTCAGGAATAGATTGGTACTGCCAGTAATCTTTGAAGTTTCCAGGAAGAAGTTGGGGCCCCACAACAACCACTCCACCTGGTTGATATGAGATCATGATGCTGATAGCACTTCTATAAGACCTGTTTTTGGGTACCAGCTGCTCAAAGTGGTTCCAACTTGGATAGCTAAAATGGTGCACTTTTTTGCAATATTCTGGCCAGAACTCCAAATAGGAACCTCAGAAAAACTTACCAAATACTCAGAGACTATTTACAATTATATCAGACAGTAATCTTGGAACTTAACCATCATTTTGCTTTTACAGGATCCCATAGAAAGAACACTGCCCCCATGACAGCTGGAAGTAATTCTAGACCATGATATCCCCTCTCCCAACAAAGTTTGTCCTCAGGGATAGGGACATAATTTAGGGGTTGATTATAATTGGTATAGGGTTGATGGTTGTGGGGAAATTTTATAGGCTCAGGGATCTCTTTGGGAAAAAAAGGGGAATATTGGATGGGATAATAGATTAGTGTGAGATTACTCAAACTAATAATAAAAGTGAGTAATAGAGTGACTACTTGTGAGTTATAATTTATAGGCAATTACATTGGTATAGATTCTTGTATATTGATACAAAGTTAAATTATATTGAATATTGTATGCATTCATGTTTCTACCACTGCTTAAAGCATTTTTTATTATCGTTATATATTTATCATATTCAAGGTACATTTCTACCTCTGATTAAGATACTTATACATTGTTTACACTTTGAGGTCATTGTCCTCACTTGTTGTACAGCTACTTATTGTATAATATTCGAATATGAAGTCTTAGTCTTTAAGTTATATATTAAGTATTAAGAAATATAGATCAGTAGTCATCTATGTTTGTCATACTTATAGTTAGACTATACAGGTTCTTTAGATGCATAGAAATTATATTCTGCATAGATAGATAATCTTCAACCACTTCAAAGAGATGTAGAATATGGCATTTAAATAATTTAGTGTTCTGTTGAACTGAGACACAATTGCTCCTGGCAGAACCATTCTATTCCCGAGAGAATGTTGAGGACTGAAGACACTCCACTTGGAGCCTGTTTTCTTCTTGGCAAACCTGGCCTTTGGGCAAGGAACTGCCCATGCCTCAACCATTGACAAGGTACATGGTATCCAGAAACAGATAAGCAGGACTGTCAAATCTTGCCAATACAGGGTAAGAGGGTTTTGAAAAATTTCCTGCCTCGGAAAATGGTCTGTCAGTTACACTAGACCTTATCCAAAGTTGGTTGCTTCAACATTGCAAATGAGACTTTGGATGATTGTCCAGGTAGCCATTTGTTTCTGTTATATTTTTTACACATTTTGAAAGTTGCTTGTTTGCACTTCTAACTTACTCAAGTAATATTTCCCTTCTCAGATCTTCAATGGGATTGAAGACTAGATAGTTTTAGTTGCTTTCTTCTCATGACTTAGACAAGTTATTTATTATACAAGACTTAAACTCATTAGGACAAGATAATGTTTGAATATATTTGTTTTTATTATATATTATTTTGTATTGGGCTTAGAACTCTCTTATTTAAACAAAAGGGGGAGTTGCTACAGGGAGTCTTACAGCCAGTGGTTCCCTGCTCACTAGGGCATGCTCCTCTTAGACTGTTTATGCCAATGTAGAGTCATGATCTTTTCCGGTTGTGGGATTTACTTTCTGATCTCAATTCCGGTAGAGGATTCTGATTTGTGAGTTTACCTTTAAATAAATAGTTGTCTATTTCTCAATTCTGAGCTAGTGTGGGACATCTTTTAAGCATCCTTCTCTATCTTCTTTGATCAATTTTAGCTGAAGTCTATTTTGTTAGATATTAAAATAGCCACACCAGTTTGCTTCTTAGGTCCATTTGGTTGGAGGGTCTTTTCCCAGTCATTCACTCTGAGAGGTTTAAGTCCATTAAACCTCCCAGGGTTCAGAAAGTTTCACTGTGGCAGGGCCTGGAGTTCACCCACACCCAGACCTGTCTGTCTGGACAGGGCATGCTACCTTCCTGTTCAGTGCCTATTTTCTTTAGAAATTTCTATGGGGTGTTTTAGCAAGTAATTTTGAGGGATTGACTCTATGTAAATTTGACTATTAGAACAAAGAATGAATGTTATTGCTCTAAGGCTTTATGGTTTGGGGGAATAGAAAGATCATTCTGTTGCCTGTGCACGATAAGTGACCCTGCTGAGATGTTTTGGGACTGAATCCCATTGTGAAAGGAGACTCATGGCCTCACAAAGTTTGTATAGATATGAGAGTGATTTTCCAAAAACCAAGTGTTCTTGTAGCTCTGAAGAATGGGTTATCCCATGTGGATATGTATGTATATACTTCCCTTGGTTTTGTCTATTGGTCTGTCACCTATACATTTACTATATAATCTTGTAGGCTTACAGAGTGACTTTCATTTAGTGCCTGACTTCGACAACTCTCTTTTTTTAAATTAATTAACTAACTTTAAAAAACAATCTTTTCTAATTTTACATATCAATCCCAGTTGCTACTCCCTCCCCTTTTCCTACTCTCTCCACCTTCTTCATCTATCCCACCCTAAATCCACCCTTCAGAGAGGGAAGACTTACAATGGGGAGTCAACAAAGTCTAACACATAGCTTTGAGACAGGGTCAAGGTTGTTCCCACTATATCTGTGCTGAGCAAGGTATCCCTCCAAAGAGAATGAGTTCCAAAAAGTAAGTACAAGCAGTAGGCATAAATCCTGGTCTCACTGCCAGTGTCCCACAGTCTGCCCCAGTCATACAACTGTCACCCGTATTCAGAGGGCCGAGTTTGGATGTATGCTTGTTCCTTCGCTGTTTTGTTGGAGTCAGTGTGCTCACATTAGCTTAGGTAAGCTGTTTCAGTGGGGATTTCCATCATGGTCTTTACCTCTTTGCTTGTATTCTCACTCTTCCCATGCTTTGAATGGACTTTGGGTCTCAGCCCAGGACTCCACTGTGAATCCCTTCTTCTGCTTCCATCAGTTGCTGGGTAAAGGCTGAATGATGATATTTAAGATAGTCATCAATCTGACTACAGGGCAAGGCCAGTTCAGGCACTGTCTCCACAATTGCTTAGGGTCTTAGTTAGGATCATTCTTGTGGATTCTTGGAAATTTCTATAATGCCAGGTTTCTTAATAGCCCCATAATGGCTCCTTCAATCAAGATGTCTCTTTCCTTACTCTCTGTCTCTGTCCTTCCCCCATCTTGACAATCCCATTCCCTCAAGTTCTCCTCCCCTCCTCTTCCCTTCTTGCCCTCCCTTCTCCCCTCATCCCCATGCTCCCAATTTTCTCAGGAGGTCTTGTCTATTTCTTTTTCCCAGGGAGATTGATATATGTTTCTCTTAGGGTTCTACTTGTTACTTAGCTTCTCTGGGATTGTGGACTATAAGTTCATTATCCTTTGCTTTATAGCTAGTATCCACATATGAGTGAGTCCATATGATGCTCATCTTTCTGGGTCTAGATTACCTCACTCAGGATGTTTTTTTTTTCTAGTTCTATCACTTGCATGCAAATTTCAAGCTGTCATTGTTTTTGCCATTTTCCGATGACTCACTTTGACTGTGGAGGGAGATCCTATAACCCCTCACTCATGTGTTCTTCATGACCTAAAGGTAAAACCATGTGGATAGTCCATTTTGAATGCCTGCTTATGGTAGATCCTGGCCATTTGTAGAAGTCTTCCTTTGTTGTTGCCTTTTAGGAGAATAAAATTCTTTGGGCCTTTCTTTTTTAAAATTTGGAAACTTAGTTGTATGGTGTGTTCATCTGAAGACACCTCCTTCATTTATTCCATTTCACAACAGATTTCTGTTTATCTCTTTCATAAGGATCTTTGGCTCCAAGATGAAATCTGGTGCTTCTTTTCTTCTTAAACTGTACATTATTTTGTATTTCTTTTTCTTTGTTGGTCATTTTTTCATTGGAGACCTGCATAAGAGTTGTTACTAATAACCATATGACAATAAATCTTATGGTGTATTTAAATATCCTCCCCCAAGGAAGTTAGCCTATTACTATTCAATTTAACATTAGACAGATTCTTTGGACAAAGAAGCAAAGTAACTACATTCTTTGCGAAAATATAATAAGAATGTGTCTCTAGACCAACTGCTGATATTGATCCCCTCTGAAATATTTTGATCTTAGCACTATTGTCTTCCAAGCTCCTACTTGAATGACCTCTAAGCTTCCTTACAACATTGAATCATGTTCCTAGTTCACAGTCGATGTTTTGCATATTCCTCCACAAGCAGCAAGTTGAAGCCTATCACAGCAATAGTCAATTCTCTGGTATCAACTTCTGTCTCAGATTTTTTTCCCCTTTTCTGTGATAAGATACTATGACCAAAGCAACTTTTAGGGGAAAATATTTACTTTTGGGCTTATAGTTTCAGAGGTTTGGAATCTATTATGGTAGAGCAAAGGAATGAAAAGTTGAGAACTTACATCTGATCAGTAAGTATGTGGTGAGAGGTGGAGACTATGAGTGATGAGAGGCTTTTGAAACCAAAGCCAAACCCTAGTGACACACCTGTTCTAAATAATTCCCAAAGACTTTTATTAACTGGGTACCAACTATTCAAACAAATTAGCCTATGGGGGTCAGAATAATTCAAATCACCAGAGTTTTGGAGCAGTAACGTGAAACAGTGTTTTATGAATATAGCAGAGTTATTCCATTCATGCACTCTCTGCAAGGCATTTCCAAAATACCTGTCTTCATTTCATATTGTAAAGTCCCCATGCTTCCCTTAGGAATACAGACAGTTAATACATTCTGAGGCAAATGTGTGACATTTTCTTTGATGATATAGTTGCTTGTAAGTTGCCTTGTTCCACTAAATAACTTTCTACTTATGCCATGTGAGATACCAAAATTCAACTCTTCTTGATCCCAAAAGGGACCAGAAAATAGAACATTACATGTTGGGAATAATGGTTTCAAGTGCAGAGAGAAATGATCAAAGAGGTAAGGAAAAGAGCTAGAGAATGACGGAAGTTCTTATATAAATATAGTGCATTGTCAAAGGATAAATTAAATTCATGAAAATTTTTAAAGAAAGAAGTTATATTTGCTTAGAGTGTCTCTCACAGGTCTTTAATATATAAAGAAAAATGATATACCTAAAATGTTTGAACTAATAAGCTCAGTAAAGATGTAGGATAAAAACCAATTTTCATGTACCAGTGTTTTTGCGTAGAATAAAATGGAAACCTCTTATAAAGAAATAAAAATGATTGAATGTTCAATATTTGTATGTTCATATTTATTGTATATATTTATGAAATTATCAAACAAATAAAAATTATATATATGTATAAACATTAACATGTCCTCATCATCAACATCCCAATTTTCTGCATCTGAGGACCTATATGGAACCCACTTCCCAGTGCCTCAGAACCTCTATAGGTTAGATGCTACATCTTTCAGTATAATCTCAACATCTCAGGATCCTTATGGCATTCACCTATAGCATCTCAGGTACTGGGTCACAAATGCTTCTCTGGTCAGGGGCCATATTTCCAGCAGTTTAGGCATCTAACCTTTAGTTTCTCAGAACCTGAGTAAAACTTGCTACCCAGTTTGCAGATTATATTGTATACTTTCTGGAACCCTAATATTTAGTGTCTCAGAGTACCATTCCCAGACCTATGACTTACTCATCTTACTGTAATATAACCTGTGAGTAATTCCTACTTGCTTATGACATGGCCAATCTTGTTCAGAACCGTAGCCTCTGCTTTCTCCATATCTTCCAGGAGCTTGTCTCTTCCTCAGGAGAGAAGCTATTAATTCTAAATCCCAACTTCTCATATCTAAGCATCTTCCTGGGGAAGCAATCTGTTCCTCAAGTCTAATAATATATCACATCAACCAGGCAAGCTACCCCTCTCAGAGTGCCTTCTAATGTAATATTTTATGTAGCCAAACTGCAACCACTTCAGCTACTGCACACAAAAGTCAATGCTGAATATTACTGAGACTGAACTTCAAGTATTATTAAGTTGATCAGATCAGTTGGAATAACACCAAGTAGAGAACCAAACACTCACTCAATGCATATGGATTAAAAACTCATACCAAAAGCCGTAAACAATGGAAATGTGCAAGTTCTGATATTAAAATACACAAAATAAAATCTCAAGATAAACATATCACCTCTGAAAATTAGCAATTACATAATAATGATTTCCAATGAGAACAACTTAGGTGAAATTCAAAAATTCAAAATTATAAATATTTTCAAAGATATAAACATGATACTTTAGTAAATTCCAAATTAATTTTTATTGCATTTTTCCCTTCCTTCCTCCAGTGTGGGTGTGCATGTATGAGTGATGGCAAAAGTGTGCAGATCACAGAATAACTTGGGGTAGTTTGAACTATTCAATTATGTAGCTCCTACGTATTGAACTCAGGTTTTTGAGCAATTCTACAAGTTCTCAATTTAAAATCAATGAGAATTTTTATAACAAAAACAAAATGAAACAGACAAAAAACTGTACTACCTTTAACCAAGTTAAAAATTTTGAAGACTTTCTAAAAAAGATGAATGAGTATGGAAGCAACCGAGGGAAACACACATGAATCAAAAAAGAAATGGTGCTTTGTGAACATGAAATTTAAAAAAAGCATTTTTAGCATATAAATAGGATATTAAAATCAACAACATTTGTTTCAGAACCTACAATGCTTACATATTTATTTGATCATTGGTTCGTTAGGGACAAGAACCTGCTCTAAGGAGTCTTACCAGAGCCCCCATCACATCTTTGTTCCTCAGGCTGTAGATGAAGGGGTTGAGCATAGGGGTGACCACAGTGTACATTACTGAGGTTACAATGCTTCCTTGAGAAGAATGGGTCCCAGCAGAGCTGAGGTAAACCCCAAGTGCTGTTCCATAAAATAAGCAGACCACACAGAGGTGAGACCCACAGGTTGAAAAGGCTTTAGACTTGCTTATTGCAGAAGACATCTTCAATAAGGCAAAGACAATATGAGAATAAGAAAAGATGATGCCAGTGACAGGAAACATGCAGAATAAGGCAGTACCTATATACAACAAGATATTATTGATGAGAGTATCAGAGCTTGCTACCCTAAGAACCTGAGCTAATTCACAGAAGAAATGTGGGATTTCTGTACCCATGGAGAAGGTCAGTTGCTTCATTAGTAGGCTATGAAGCATGGAAACTGGTAAAATGATGATCCAGCACATCAGAACAAGGAAGCCACAGAAGTGAGGGTTCATGATGACTGTGTAGTTTAAGGGGTGACAGATGGCCACAAATCGGTCAAAGGCCATCACAGTCAGTAGGAAATTATCCATTCCTGCAAACACCATAAAAAAATATACTTGAGTGAGGCACTGTATGTAGGTGATATTTCTGTTCTTTGTTTGGATGTTCACCAGCATCTTTGGGATAGTGGTAGAGGTAAAACAGATGTCAACAAAGGATAGGTTGGTAAGAAAGAAGTACATGGGAGTGTGGAGGTGGGAGTCAGAGCTGACAGCCAGAATGATGAGCAGGTTTCCAAGCACTGTGACCAGATACATAAACAAAAAGATGCCAAAGAGAATAGGCTGCAATTTGGGATCACCTGAGAGGCCCAGTAGGAGGAATTGTGACACATCTGTGTGGTTTTCTTTTCCCATTACTGAGGGTTTTCTCTCTGACAAACAGGCAAATGTTCAGAAATCATCCACATTGCCATCAGTCCCACATGACTTTACACTCTCATCTTTGGATGGTTGTTCTTAAGCCTTCAGCGTCCTTCCCATCACCATGATGTCCTTAGTGAATAACAATCTCATTTCACTTTAAATGTTTATAATGCTTCAAAA
Source organism: Chionomys nivalis (assembly GCF_950005125.1). Lineage (NCBI taxonomy): Eukaryota > Metazoa > Chordata > Mammalia > Rodentia > Cricetidae > Chionomys > Chionomys nivalis. Next base: position 19,185,515 of record NC_080089.1, on the reverse strand, counting down.
ATTTTAGTTTATCAGAAAACTTTTATTATAAAACCACTAAATTATTTAAATTCCCTCTTGGTTTATCAATATGTATTAACTATAGAATGGTCACAAGACATATTTCCAGAATCACCATAGAATATCCTTGTTTCTAAAGTCCTAATAAATAAAATATTCATTTTAACCCAATCAATATTTATTTTAATAATGAGCAAACATTATTCCCTTTATAAATATTAGTCCTATTAGATTTATTTCAGATTTTAAAATGACTTTCTACAGTAAGAATATAAATAAATGATATCTGTCATTGCTATTATTTTTCTATTTTATGATATGTATTTTATATATATAATCCTTCCAAATGTCAGAATGGTGCTTGGTTTAAAAACTGAATTATCAGCTCAAATGTCTAGGAACAATATTTTAGTTTACCAAATCACCATTTATGTGATTCTGAGACAGTTATTTAAACCCACTTAGCTACAAATACTTTTACATCTTGACATTTACTACATAAGACTGAAAGGAGAAATTAAATGAGGTTACAATTTATTTGTTCTATTGTGGTTCCTGTCATATGCAGTTGACACTCCAAAAAATATTAACTTTTCTTCTGAGGATGCAATAATTCTGTACTACAGGGCTATTTAACAATATTTGTTTAATCTTGAACATCCATAAAAGATGGAATTCTTATGATTATAAATACAACCATTATTTTGAATGGGTGCAACTTTTTTGATCAGTGAACTTATGTTCTTTTAGTCAGAGAATGCCCATGTGTGTTCTTGTAAGATATATAAAAAGTAATGTGGGCTGCATTGTAGAGAGGGAGGAAGAATTGTACAAGCCTGGGGGTGATGAAAGTCATTACAAGGAAACCCACAGAGACAAGTAACCTGGGTTCAGGGGAGCTCACAGATATTGGACCAACAGTGAAGGAGCCCGCATGGGACTTACTTAGGCACTCTACATGTGTGTAACAGTAGTATAGCTTGGTCTACTTGTGGAACCCCTAGAACTGGGAGTGGGGCCTGTCCCTGATGCTTTGGCAAGCTTTTGGGACCTATTCCTAATACTGGGCTGCCTAACAAAGACTTAATATAAGATGAGGATCTTTATCTTACCTCAGTTTGATAAGCCATGCTTTGTTGACACCCATGGGAGGTCTGGCCCTTTCTGAACAACAACAACAACAACAAAAAAAAACAGAGGAGGAGTGGACTGGTGGGGGCAGAGGGGAAATGGGGGGAGAGAATGGGAGGAGAGTAGAGAGAGGAAATTCTGGTAGGGATGTAAAATAAATGAACAAATTTAATTAAAAGAAGAAGAAAAAGGACAAAATAACACAACACCATTGAATTAAAATGAAATAAAAATAAAATATTGTATATATATATATATATATATATATATATATATATATGAGGGTATGCTCACATAGTCATGTCCATAATAGGCAGTTTCTTTAAGTTAGTGTAATCAAGGGAAAAACAAGTATTTGACTAAATCAATCAAGATTTCTAAAGAAAATTATCTTAAAATATTAAGATAATAAATATGATTTTATTTATTTATTTTTTTAATAAATATGATTATTGAAAGTAAACATTTTCATGATATAAGTCATTATTATCAATATCTATTTTAGTTCATCTAAGCCATAAATTGATATTGAATACTAAGTTATTGCATAAAAGTGGGTAGAAAAGGTTTATCTTAAATACAAATGTTTCAGCAGAGAGAAGAATGGTGGGTAACTGCTAATCTAAGAGGTAAGGAACAAAGAAACATTCACAGCAGAGAGAAGGGTACAGGCATTTGTTGTATCAGATTCCAGGAAGTGACTGATGAAGAGCAGATGGCAGAGTCAAGAAGAATACAATGCATGAAGCAAAGTAAAGACATCCATTTATTCTTCCTTAATGTCACCATCACACTGGTAAATTCAAATTCACCTTCTGTTCAGAATTTATGACAGTTTTCTCTCATCATTTACCTTTTCAAATACTCAAATGTATCTTGAAATGTAAATGCTGAACAAATAAAATTTTTGAAATCATAGTAATGATGTGCACCTAATGTCAATTATGTAACAAAAATTAGAATCCAACCTCATCATAACTATCCCTCAATACAAATACAAACTGGGTAGTATAAACTATATTCATGTCAAATTTTAAAATAAAGACAGGATGAGAAGTTAATAGCAATTTTAGAAATGTTAGTCCAATTAACACAAGGATGTTAGTCAACAGAATTTCCATAGCAGTCTTTTATAACAACAATTGCAAAAGAAAATGTGGTTGAAAAAGTTAACAGCCATTCTGATTGTTAGGTGCTAACGGTGGAGTATACCAACCAACAAAACAACCAAGACAATTTCCTAATCCAATAAGTAATGATTATTTTCAAACCACAGTCTAGAAGATATTAACACACTAGCATGTCTGTGGCAAATCCATTAGCATGCTAATTTATTCTCCCCCAATCTCCATCCTATTTTTCTGAACACTTAAAGGATTATTTTAAAAGAAAGGGATTAGACAATTTATATGACAAAGGGAATGTCACCGGATGTTGAGCCTCATAATTAATTATAAGTAAATATTAGTTGAGATAAAATGTAAAACACTAATTACAACTAAAAGTAACATGATATTGAAATTCAAGTAATCAGGAAAAAATTAGGTAACAGAACAGAAAAATTAAGTATAATAAAATTGACAATACCTGGTGCATAAGAAATTTTGATGAGTTGTTATTGAATAAATAATTGGATGCAGAATGTCTGGAAGGAGAGCACATGGAAAGAAAAGTTGAAGAAGCATTGGAGACTATACAAAATTCTCTTTTTAAAGGAAAGTTGTGGAATTTTTATGTTTAAATTATTTACTTTATCTTTTGACATTATAGCATAATTACATTTATCCCATAATTTTCCTTCCTTTAAATCCTCCTAGGTAAGACTCCTTGCTCTTTTTTCACTAATTATTGTTTTATACACACACACACACACACAAACACAGACATTTATAAATGTATAAATACAATCTATTCAGTCCATGCACTATTACTTGTATGTATGTTTTCGGGACTGATTATTCAGGATTGGATAGACAATTTGAATGTTCATCCCCGGGGAAGACTATTTCTTCTGCTTTCAGAATTCCTTAATTGCCTGTAGTTTTTTACATCCACTATATTTTATCATGCTCTTTCCTCTTCTACCACTTCTTCCAGATCCTCCCCACTTCCCTGTCAATTCAACTTTATGTTTATTCTCTTTCTCTCAAAATCCCTCCCAAACCAAATAAAATCCAAAGCCACAATCAAAACAGAGAAATTGAAAAACAGGAAGTCAGTAGGATCAAACCAAACAAAATGAAATTGCCCCCCCCCCAAAAGAGACAAAAAGTACACACACACATACCCAGTATAATTTTGTGTTAGTCAACTTCTGGACAAAAATTACTCTTCTTTATATGAGGTTCCAGATTCTAAAGAATAAGATAAAGAAATAGAGTAGGAACAGAGAAAGAACCAAAACTGTAAAACTCACGTTATTTCAAAATACAGAGTTCACTTCCAGAGAAAAAGCTGTTGTATTCTCATTATTATTATTCCATAGACAAAGCTAATTTTCTTTTAATATCACTAGTGCTACTGTCTACCTTTCCTGTCTTGACCTAGATATACAGATTCTCTCATATGTCTGTCACTAATTTTTTTTCTATTTCCATAACCTGTTCCAAGCAAACACACATGGGTTATTAAGAGTCTAGAATAATGTAATTGTAGATGAAAGACAATGACATGGTTGAAGATTCTATCATTTAAATCACTTAATTACCAGAGCTCCTTATTAAATAAATAAATTGTTCTATTTCTTTTCCAGGTCTCAACACTTTAGTTTTCCCTGAGGGGAAAAAAAGAAAATTGCAGAGAGGAAAATTTTCAATTGATTTTATATTCAGTTGGGCATTAACCAGGAGACATAAACTTATTTCTTCTGAGGGAAGGTTATTTCAAAAGTTATAAGGAGTCTCCTATCAGAGTATTAATTTGTATGAGGACCCTAGAGATGAACTCTCATAGATATCTGGGTAGAATTTTGGAGATGGAATGGAATTTTGTTTGTCCACAATGTTATATTAGCTGATGACAGCTTATGCAGGAGAGGTTGGGGGGTAAAGGGAACACTCCTGCATTGCTGATGGGAGTGCAAGCTGGTACAGCCCCTTTGAATGTCAGTGTGGCAAATTCTCAGAGAATTAGGAAACAGCCTTCCTCAAGACCGAGTAATACCACTTTTGGGTATATATCCAAAGGATGCTCAATCATTCCACAAGGACATGTGCTCAACTATGTTCATAGTAGCATCGTTTGTCATAGCCAGAACCTGGAAACAACTTAAATGCCCCTCAACCAAAAAAAATGGATAAGGAGTATGTCGTACATTTACACAATGGAGTGCTACACAGCAGAAAAAAATGACATCTTAAATTTTGTAGGGAAATGGATGGAGCTAGAAAACATCATTTTGAGTGAGGTAACCCAGACCCAGAGGGACAATTATGACATGTATTCATGCATAAGTGGTTTTTAAACATAAAGCAAAGAAAACCAGCCTACAAATCACAATCCCAGAGAACTTAGACAACAGTGAGGACCCTAAGAGAGACATACATAGATTAATCTACATGGGAAGTAGAAAAAGAGATCTCCTGAGTACATTGGGAGCATGGGGACCATAGGAGAGGGTTTAAAGGGTTGGGGGAGCCAGGGAGGAGAGCAGAAAAAAAATGCAGAGCACAATAAAAATAAATAAAATAAAAAGTTCTTATTTTTCTTTGTAATTTTTATATTAAAAAGTTCAAATTAAAAGATATAATTATATGTGGTTAATGCATGCAAGATTGTTATGTAACACTACATTTCATGAATTGATTAAATACAGAAATGTAACACATATGCTGCCTCATATAGTTACTAATTTTGTGATAAGACACTTAATATGCACTTAGAATTTTTCAAAATACACATGAAATTTGTTAATATGTAATTGGAATTTTGTATATTTTGACACCCTCCATTCCATTGGCCTAGATTTAGCTAAATAAGAACCTTATTTTGTATTTCTATGAAATAAACTTGGTAAAATTGTGATCTGATTGGTAATTATCTTACTTCTCATTTTGTAATATGATCTTGCAAATTCTACAAGATGATTTTTCCTGTTTGTGAGTGATCTCATCAATGGTCTTTCTGAATGAGAGATTGTTGATTTTGAAATCTAGCATGACTATGTGCTTAGGACAATGATTGGAGACTTCCAGGTGCCATTTTAGAGGTACTGGAGCAGAACATTTTAAAAGGTGATCCTGAGATGCTTCAGTTACTCTTTGTTCATTTAGCATTGGAGGGGAGTTAATTAGGTGTGGTATCATCTTATTTTGAGCAGATAATCTGGAGCAAATAACAAGCTTGTGGGCAGAGTTAAGCAGCAGTATTAAAGTGCAGGAGGAACATTAAGAAAACAAAGACTTGGAATACAGGGATTTTTCTTGGACTTTTTAATGGGTCCAAATAAGAGATCAGTACTTAGGGATCAAAGCCTATTTCTTTTTCCTTTCCTCCTCCTCCTCTTCTTCTTCTAATGAAATTATTATTTGCTACTAATACTTTACTCTTAGATAAATAAAATTTTCACATTGTATTCATCCAAAATATCAAATCACTTCAATCCATATGTGCTTTCTTAATTGTTTTATGTTTTTATTTTATTAAAAATAGTTTTCAAAATAAAATATATTGTGATTATGGCTTACCTTACTCAAACTCCTCCAAAATCCCCTCTACTTCCGTTCCTATTTAGATCCTTACCCGTTCTGTCTGTCCTTAGAAACAAGAAGGCATCTGAAGAATAATAATAAAACAAAATAAAATAAGATAAAAATGAAATGAAACAAGGTGGGACAGGACAAAACAAACAGAAGAAAAAAGCCACAATGAAGAAACAAATAGATGCAGAGACATGCATTTGTACACACAAGACTCCCATAAAAACACGTCCAAAAGCTGCAATATATACACAAAGTCCTTTAAGGTATTAAAATAAAACAACAAAACATGATACAAAGAGCTTCTGAGGATGTCATTCAGCTATCTACTACTGAGCATGACCCTTAGGAGTAGTTTTCATCCTCCACTGAGACTCCACTGGATAAATATAATATTTTATTTGTGACTATTAATTGGAGATAGCTTCTGGATTACAGATGGGGACTTATGTCCTCCTCTCCCTTATGTCTGTTTGGATGCTCACCTTCCTAGACCTGGATGGAGCGGGGAGGACCTTGGACTTTCCATAGAGCAGAAAACCCTGACTGCTCTTTGGATTGGAGAGGAGGGGGGAAGTGGAGGGAGGGGGAGGGAAATGGGAGGAGGTGGAAATTTTTAATTAAAAAAAAAGAAACAAACAGAACACCAAATAGCTGAACCAAAAAAAAAATAGTCCCCTCACCACATAATAGTCAAAACAATAAACATACAGAATAATGAAAGACTATTAAGAGCTGCAAAAGAAAATAACTGGTAACATATGAAGGCAGATCAATTGGAATTACACCTGACTTCTCAAAAGAAACTCTGAAGACCAGAAGGTCCTGGACAAATGTTATGCAGACACCAAGATAGATCACCAGAGACACAAACATCCCCAAATATCCCAATCAGAGGAAAAGATGGGTAGACAAGGTAAGACCACACTCAACACCAGAAAGAGCAACACAATACCAATAAAAACTAGTAGCTCTACAACAGCAAGACTTAAACAAGCAAATATAGATGAAGCAGAAGAAAATTATCTGATGGAGGAGTTACTTTCATTTAATAAAAAAAAACTGCCTTAGCCCATTTATAGGCCAGCCCTTAGGTGGGTGGAGTAAATAGAACAGAATGCTGGGAGAAAAAAGCCGAGTCAGTGAGTCGCCATGATTCTCCCACTCCAGACAGACGCAGGTTAAGATCTTTCCTGGTAAGCCAGCTCGTGGTACTACACAGAATATTAGAAATGGGTTAGATCAATATGTAAGAGCTAGCCAATAAGAGGCCGGAACTAATGGGCCAGGCAGTGATTAAAAAAATACAGTTTCTGTGTAATTATTTTGGGGCATAAGCCATGCGGGCGGCCGGGTGCTGGGGACGCAGCCCCGCCGCTCATATTACAACAATTATCTAAAAATAACTTTAGAAGAATGTTTGAGGCCCTTAAAGAGGAAATGAAAAATTCCTTCAAAGAAATGGAGGAAAAGAAAAAAAATGGAAAAAATCATCAAATCCCTTAAAGAAAACCAAGAAAAAATATTTAAACTATGAAAAATACTATTCAAGACTTGAACGCTGAAATAGAGACAATAAAGAAACACAAGCTGAAGGAATTATAAAAATGAAAATTATGAAAACGTGATCAGGAAGAACAAATGCAAGCATAAACAGCAGTATACAAGAGAAGGAAGAGAGAATCTCAAGTGTTGAAGATGCAATAGAGAAAATAGACTCATCAGTCAAAGAAAACATTAAGTCTAACAAAAGTTTAACATACAATATCCAGGAAACATGGGACAACATGAAAAGACAAAACTTAAGAGTAATAGGTATAGGTAATAATAATAACAATAATAATAATAACAATAACAATAGGAGAAGTCCAACTCAAAAGAACAGAAAATATATTTAATAAAATCATAGAAAAAAAACTTTCCCAACCTTAAGAAACATATGCCTATGAAGATACAAGAAGCTTAGAGAACACCAAATAGACTGGATCAAAAAAATTGTCCCCTTGCCAAATAATAATCAAAACACTAAACATACAGAATAAAGAAAGAATATTAAGAGCTTCAGAGGAAAAAGGCCAAGGACATATATAGGCAGACATATCAGAATTACACTTAACTTCTCAATGGAAACAATGAAAGTCATAAGGTCCTAGTCAAGCGTTATGCAGATTAAAAGACCATGGATGGCAGCCCAGATTACTATACCCAGCAAAATTTCAATCATCATAGAAGGACAAAACAAGATATTCTATGAGAGAACCAGATTTAAGCAATACCTAGCCACAAACCTAATGCTACACTATGTAGAAGAAAGGAAACTCTAACCCAAGGAAAATGGCTATATCAACAAAAACACAGGCAATAGATGATCTCACAATAGCAAATCCCAAAGAATGGAAAAACTCATGAAATAACATCACCAACAATGAGAACTAAATTAACAGGAGATAGCAATCACTGGTCATTAATATCCCTTAATATAAATGGACTAAACTCACCTATAAAAAGAAATAGGCTAACAGATTGGATATGAAAACATAATCCATCTTTCTGCTGCATACAAAAAATACAACTCAAACTCAAAGACAGTCATCACCTCAGAATCAAGGGTTATAAAAAAATTTCCAATCAAATGGACCTAAGAAGCAAGTTGGCACCTAATATCTTACAAAATACAATTTAAACTAAAATCACTCAAAAGAGACAAAGAAGGAAATTACATACTAGTCACAGGAAAAATCCGCCAAGAGGAAATTTCAAAACTAAGCATGTATGCCCCAAATATAAGGGCACCTCATATGAAAAAAAAAGCACTTCTAATGCTTAAATCATACATTAAACCCACACTCTAATAATGGGAGACTTCAACACCCCATTCTCACCACTGGAGAGGTTTGTCACACAGAAAATTAACAGAGAAACATGGGAACTAACAGATGTTATGAATCAAATGGACTTAATCAACATATATAGAACATTCCATCCAAACACAAAAGAATATAGCTTCTTCTCAGCACCTCATGGGACCTCAAAAATTGATCACATAATAGGTAACAAAACAAACCTCAACAAATAAAAAAAATGGAATCACTTATGCATCTTATTGGATGAAGATGGCTTAAAATTAGAATTCAACAGCAACACTAATTCTTGAAAGCCCCTAAACATATGAAAATTAAACAATGCTCACCTGAAACATCAATGGAAGGAAGAACTAATAGAAGAAATTAAAGACTTCCTAAATTCAATGAAAATTGCCACATCACATATCCAAATTTATGGGACACAATAAGAACAGTGTTAAGATCACGCATAATAGGCTCAATGTCCCCTATTCATGGAAAGAAACCAAATATGAGTGAGTACATCCCATGTTCCTCGTTTTGGGTCTGGCTCACCTCACTCAGGATAGTGTTTTCTATTTCCGTTCATTTGCCTGCAAAATTCAGGAAGTCATTGTTTTTTACTGCTGAGTAGTACTCTAATATGTATATATTCCATACTTTCTTCATCCATTCTTCCATTGAAGGGCATCTAGGTTGTTTCCAGGTTCTGGCTATTACAAACAATGCTTGTTATTCCCCAGAAGGCCCCTGAGCGTGGCTCGCCTGGGGAACTACATTTCCCAGGAGCCCCTAGCGTTCCACGCAAAGGCTGCGCAGGCGCAGAACATGGCGCTTGACGCACGCTCGTGGGGGGACCCTTTAAAAAGGCTGAAACGCCGTCTGTTCTCTTTCCCTTCTCTCCTGCACGCAATAAACCTCGCGCGCCGAGCTTTGTTGTGTCTTGCGTCCTCCTTTCCCTCCGGTTGCGGCGAAGAAGACAAACACGAAGAAGACGAAGAACAGAAGACTAAGACGAACAGAAGATGAAGATTTAAGAAGAGAAGAACAATGTTGCTATGAACATAGTTGAACATATACTTTTGTTGTATGATAGGGCATTTCTTGGGTGTATTCCCAAGAGTGGTATTGCTGGGTCCAGGGGTAGGTGGATCCTGACATTCCTAAGAAACCGCCACACTGTTTTCCAAAGTGGTTGCACAAGTTTGCATTCACACCAGCAACGTTGAGCCTATTATGCATGATCATAAAGAAGCTAATTAAGAAGGTGAACCCAAAGAAAAACATTTAGGCGATGAAAGGAGACAGAGACAAAGACCCACACTGGAGCACCGGACTGAAATCTCAAGGTCCAAATCAAGAGCAGGAGACAGAGCACGAGCAAGGAACTCAGGACCGCGAGGGGTGCACCCACACACTGAGACAATGGAGATGTTCTATCAGGAACTCACCAAGGCCAGCTGGCCTGGGTCTGAAAAAGCATGGGATAAAACCGGACTTGCTGAACATAATGGACAATGAGGACTACTGAGAACTCAAGAACAATGGCAATGGGTTTTTGATCCTACTGCACGTACTGGGTTTGTGGAAGCCTAGGCAGTTTGGATGCTCACCTTACTAGACCTGGATGGAGGTGGGTGTTCCTTGGACTTCCCACAGGGCAGGAACCAGGATTACTCTTAGGGATGATGAGGGAGGGGGACTTGATGGGGGAGGGGGAGGGAAACGGGAGGTGGTGGCAGGGAGAAGGCAGAAATCTTTCATAAATAAATAAATAAATAAATAAATAAATAAGAACAGTGTTAAGAGGAAATTTCAGAGCACTAAATGCCCACATAAAGAAGCTGGAAAAATCCTACACTAGTGAATTAACAGAACATTTGAAAACTCTAGAACAAAAATAAGCAAACTCACCCAGGATAAATAGATGGCATAAATAATTAAATCAAGAGCTGAAATCAACAAAATAGAAACAAAAAAACAATACAAAAAATCAATGAGACAAAGAATTGATTTTTTGAGAAAATCAACAGAACAGACAAATCTTTATCCAAACTAACTAAAAGGCAGAAACAGCACATCCAAATTTTAAAAGAAGCCAGAAATTAAAAGGGGACACAACAGACACAGAGGAAATCCAGAAAATCATTAGATCATATTTCAAAAACCCATACTTCACAAAATTGGAAACTTAAAAGAAATGGACTACTTTCTAGATAAATATCACTTACCAAAATTAAATCAAGACCAGATAAGCAAATTAAGCAGATCTATTACTGCTAACAAAATAGAAACAGTCAATAAAAGACTCTGAAAAAAAAAAGCCCAGGGCCAGATGGTTTCAACTCAGAGTTCTACAAGATTTTCAAAAAAGAGTTAATACCAATACTCCTGAAATTCTTCCATACAATAGAAACAGAAGGACGATTGCCAAACTCTTTTTATGAGGCTACATTTACCTTGATACTCAAGCAACATAAAGACATTACTAAGAAGGAGAATTACAGACCAATCTCACTTATGGATGTATATGCAAAAATACTCAGCAAAGTACTGGCAAATCGAATCCACAAACATGTCACAAAAATCATCAACCATGATCAAGTTGAGTTCATCCCAGAGATGCAAGGTTGGTTCAACATATGAAAATCTGTCATGTATCAATAAAATACTAGCAAACTGAATCCAAAAACACATTAGAAAAATTATACATTATGATCAAATAGGCTACATCCCAGAGATGCAGGGCTGGTTCAACAGATGCAAATCTATCAATGTAATCCACCATATAAATAAACTGAAAGAAAAAAACCATATGATCATTTCATTAGATGCTGAAAAAGCATTCGACAAAATTCAACACCCCTTTATGATGAAGGTCTTGGAGAGATTAGGGATAAAAGGGTCATACCTATATATAATAAAAACTATTACAGCAAGCCGACAGCTAACATTAAATTAAACAGAGAAAAACTCAAAGCCATCCTACTAAAATCAGGAACACGACAAGGCTGTCCACTCTCTCCATACCTCTTCAATATAGTGCTTGAAGTTCTAGCAATAGCAATAAGACAACATAAGGGGATCAAGGGGATTCATATTGGAAAGGAAGAAGTTAAGCTTTTGTTGTTTGCAGATGATATGATAGTATACATAAGCGACCCCAAAAACTCTACCAAAGAACTCCTACAGCTGATAAACACCTTTAGTAATGTGACAGGATACAAGATCAACTCCAAAAAATCAGTTGCCTTCCTATACACTAAGGATAAGGAAGCAGAGAGGGAAATCAGAGAAGCATCACCTTTCACGATAGCTACAAATAGCATAAAATATCTAGGGGTAACTCTGACCAAGGAAATGAAAGATCTATTTGACAAGAACTTTAAGTCTCTGAAGAAAGAAATTGAAGAGGACACCAGAAAATGGAAGGATCTCCCTTGCTCTTGGATTGGGAGGATCAACATAGTAAAAATGGCAATTCTACCAAAAGCAATCTATAGATTCAAGGCAATCCCCATCAAATCCCATCAAAATTCTTCATAGACCTGGAGAAGACAATAATCAACTGTATATGGAAAAACAAAAAACCCAGGATAGCCAAAACAATCTTATACAATTAAGGAACATCTGGAGGCATTACCATCCCTGACTTCAAACTCTATTACAGAGCTACAATATTGAAAACAGCTTGGTATTGGCATAAAAACAGAGAAGTCGACCAATGGAATCGAATAGAAGACCTGGACTTTAACCCACAAACCTATGAACACCTGATTTTCGATAAAGGAGCTAAAAGTATACAATGGATAAAAGAAAGCATCTTCAACAAATTGTGCTGGCATAACTGGATGTCAATCTGTAGAAGAATGAAAATAAATCCATATCTATCACCATGCACAAAACTCGTCCAAATGGATTAAAGACCTCAATATCAGTCCGAACACACTGAACCTGATATAAGAGAACGTGGGAAGTACTCTACAACACATGGGCACAGGAGACAACTTCCTAAGTATAACCCAAGAAGCACAGACATTAAGGGCATCATTGAATTAATGGGACCTCCTGAAACTGAGAAGATTCTGTAAAGCAAAGGACACTGTCACTAAGACAAAAAGGCAACCCACTGACTGGGAGAAGATCTTCACCAACCCCACAACTGACAAAGGTCTGATCTCCAAAATATATAAAAAACTCAAGAAACTAGTTTGTAAAAGGCTAATCAACCCAATTATAAAATGGAGCACTGAGCGGAACAGAGAATTCTCAACAGAAGAAGTTCAAATGGCCAAAAGACACTTAAGGTCATGCTCAACTTCCTTAACGATCAGGGAAATGCAAATCAAGACAACTTTAAGATACCATCTTATACCTGTCAGAATGGCTAAAATAAAAAACACCAAGGATAGCCTTTGCTGGAGAGGTTGTGGAGTAAGGGGTACACTCATCCATTGCTGGTGGGAATGCAAACTTGTGCAACCACTTTGGAAATCAGTGTGGCGGTTTCTCAGGAAATTCGGGATCCACCTACCCCTGGATCCAGCAATACCACTCTTGGGAATATACCCAAGAGATGCCCTATCATACAACAAAAGTATATGTTCAACTATGTTCATAGCAGCATTGTTTATAATAGCCAGAACCTGGAAACAACCTAAATGGCCTTCAATGGAAGAATGGATGAAGAAAGTATGGAATATATACAGATTAGAGTACTACTCAGCAGTAAAAAACAATGACTTCTTGAATTTTGCATGCAAATGGATGGAAATAGAAAACACTATCCTGAGTGAGGTAAGACAGACCCAAAAAGAGGAACATGGGATGTACTCACTCATATTTGGTTTCTAGCCATAAATAAAGGACATTGAGCCTATAATTCGTGATCCTAGAGAAGCTAAATAAGAAGGTGAACCCAAAGAAAAACACACAGTCATCCTCCTGGATATTAACCTTCATCAGGTGATGAAAGGAGACAGAGACAGAGACCCACATTGGAGCAACGGACTGAAATCCCAAGGTGCAAATCAGGAGCAGAAGGAGAGCGAGCATGATCAAGGAACTCAGTACCGCGAGGGGTGCACCCATACTGAGACAATGGGGATGATCTATCTGGAGCTCACCAAGGCCAGCTGGACTGGGTCTGAAAAACATGGGATAAAACCGGACTCGCTGAACATAGCGGACAATGAGGACTGCTGAGAAGTCAAGAAAATGACACTGGATTTTGATCCTACTGCACCTACTGGCTTTGTGGGAGCCTAGGCAGTTTGGATGCTCACCTTACTAGACCTGGAAGGAGGTGGGAGGTCCTTGGACTTCCCACAGGGCAGGAAACTCTGACTGCTCTTTGGGCTGATGAGGGAGGGGGACTTGATTGGGGGAGGGGGAGGGAAATGGGTGGTCGTGATGGGGAGGAGGCAGAAATCTCAAATAAATAAATAAATAAGAATATATGTCATGTAGTGCACCATATAAATAAAGTAAAATAAAAACCACATGATGAGCTTAGTAGATGTTGAAAACTTTTGGCAAAATACAACATTCCATCATGATAAATGGTTGGAGAGATCAGGGGTACAAGGAACATACCTAAACATAATAAAAGCAATATACAACAAGTCAACAGTCAACATCAAACTAAATGTAGAAAAACTCACAGTGATTCCACTGAAGTCAGGAACAAGACAAGGTTGTCCACTCTCTCCGTATCTATTAAATATAATTCTTGAGGTTGTTGCTAGAGCAATAAAACAACAAAAGTTGATCAAGTGGATACAAATTGGAAAAGATAAAATCAAACTCTCACTATTTGCAGATGATATGATAGTTTACATAAGCAACCCCCAAAAAAAATCTACCAAAGAATTTATACAACTTCTAAATCTTTTCAGTAATGTAGCAAGATACAAGTTTAATTTAAAAATCAGTAGCCCTGTTGTACACAGATGATAAATGGGCTGAGAAAGAAATCAGAGAAACACCACCCTTCACAGTAGCCACAAATAGCATAACATATCTTGGAGTAACTCTCACACCAAACAAGTGAAAGACCTGTATGACAAGCACTTTAAATCTTTGAAGAAAAAAGTTGAAGAAGATACCTGAAAATGACAATATCTCTCATGCTTTTGGGAGATATTATGTTAATTCTCTGCCAAAATTAACACAATAAAAGTGGCAATATTACCAAAAGCAATCTACAGATTCAATGCAATGTCCTTCAAAATTACAGCAAAATTTTTGACAGACCTCAAAAGAACAGTAGTCAACTTCATAAGGAAAAGTAAAAGACCCAGAATAGCGAAAAAGCAGTTAACAGTACAGGGCATGAGTTTTATTTGGTGAAATAGGCCTTAAATCCAATCATAAAGTATTTGTTTGTTTATTCTATAAAACTCATGGCACCATTGCACAGATTGGTATATCTTACTAGACAAATCATAATTGTTGTTCACAGGGTTCCCAAAAGGATAAGGCTGTTGTTGCTCTTTTCCATGACAGCATTCAAAACACCTTCTAGTACAATAAAGATAGCAAGTAAGGATAATGCCTCAGATCAGTGCAGCTTCAACTTGGTTTCTCTTCAAATGCAACAACTGCTCTTTACTGCAGAATCATCTCCCCAGCCTCTGGTATCGGGTTCTTTCATTTAACAACTATAATATTTGGGAAAGGTATTGTCCCCCTATTATAGGCAACTCCATTTGAACTCTTTTTATACAGATGTATGTCTTTAAGTGGGTTTATGCAGTAGTAGGCTATGACAAACAATGCTGCTATGAACATAGTTGAGCACATGTCCTTGTGGCATGATTGAGCCTCCTTTGACTATATATCCCAAAGTGGTATTACTTGGTCTTGAGGAAGGCTGTTTCCTAATTTTCTGAGAAATCACCACACTGACATCCAAAGGGGCTGTACCAGCTTGCAGTCCCACCAGCAATGCAGAAAGTGTTCCCCTTTCTCCCAAACCTCTTCCGCATAATTTGTCATCAGTGTTTTTTATCTTGGCCATTCTTACAGGTGTAAGATGGAATTTTAGAGCTGTTTTGATTTGCATTTCTCTGATGACTAAGGATATAGAGCATTTTCTTAAGTGTCTTTCAGCCATTTTAGATTCCTCTGTTGAGAGTTCTCTGTTTAGGTCTGTAGTCTGTTTTTTTCATTGGATTATTTATTCTTTTGATGACCAATTTCTTGAGCTCTTTGTATATTTTGGAGATCAGACCTCTGTGTGATGAGGGGTTGTTCAAGATCTTTTCCCATTTGTATGCTGTCATTTTGTTTTATTGACCATGTCCTTTGCTTTACAGAAGCTTCTCAGTTTCAAATGATCTCATTTATTTATTGTTACTCTCATTGTCTGTGTGACTGGTTGGGAAGTGGTCTCCTGTGCCCATGCTTTGAAGGATACTTCTCACTTTCTCTTCCATCAGGTTCAGTGTGGTCAGACTTTTTTTTTTTTTTTTACTTATTTATTTATTTTTATTCTTTTTTAATTAAAATTTCCACCTCCTCCCCATTTCCCATTTCCCTCCCCTCCTCCCAAATATTGCCCTCCCCCCACTTCCCTCCCCCTATCCCCACTCCTCTTCTCCTCCCCCCACTCCATTCCCCCTCCCTCTCGATACTGAAGAGCAGTCCAAATTCCCTGCCCTGCGGGAAGACCAAGGTCCTTCTATCTACGTCCAGAAAGGTGAGCGTCCAAACAGGCTAAGCTCCCACAAAGCCAGTTCATGTATTAGGATCGAAACCTAGTGCCATTGTCCTTGGCTTCTCATCAGTCTTCATTGACCGCCATGCTCAGAGAGTCCGGAATCAACCCATGCTTATTCAGTCCCAGACCAGCTGGCCTTGGTGGGCTCCCAATAAGTCAGTTCCACTGTCACAGTGGGTGGGTGCATCCCTCGTGGTCCTGATTTTTTGCTCATGTTCTCCCTCCTTCTGCTCCTCATTTGGACCTTAAGAGCTCAGACCGTTGCTCCAAATTGAGACTCTGTCTCTACCTCGATCCATCGCCAGATGAAGGTTCTAAGGTGATATGCAAGATATTCATCAGTATAGGACAGGGTCATTTCAGGTTCCCTCTCCTTAGTTGCCCAAGGTACCAGCTGGGGACATATTCCTGGACACCTGCGAACCCCTCAAGAGTCAAGTCTCTTGCCAACCCTAAGATGGCTCCCTTAGATGGTTTCAATGCGGAATTCTACCAGAACTTCCAAGAAGACCTAATACCTATACTCCTTAATGTATTTCACAATATAGAAACAGAAGAGTCATTGCCAAATTCCTTTTATGAAGCTGAAGTTACTCTGATACCAAAACCACACAAAGACACAACCAAGAAAGAGAACTACAGGCCAATCTCACTCATGAACATCGACGCAAAAATCCTCAATAAAATACTGGCAAACCGAATCCAAGAACACATCAGAAAAATTATCCATTATGATCAAGTAGGCTTCATCCCAGAGATGCAGGGCTGGTTCAACATACGAAAATCTATCAATGTAATCCATCATATAAATAAACTGAAAGAAAAAAACCATATGATCATTTCATTAGATGCTGAGAAAGCATTTGACAAAATTCAACATCCCTTTTATGATAAAGGTCTTAGAGAGATTAGGAATACAAGGGTCGTTCCTAACTATAATAAAAGCTATTTATAGCAAGCCGTCAGCTAACATCAAATTAAATGGAGAGAAACTCAAAGCTATTCCACTAAAATCAGGAACACGACAAGGTTGTCCACTCTCTCCATACCTCTTTAATATAGTGCTTGAAATTCTAGCAATAGCAATAAGACAACATAAGGGGATCAAAGGGATTCAAATCGGAAAGGAAGAAGTTAAACTTTCATTATTTGCAGACGATATGATAGTGTACATAAGCGACCCCAAAAACTCCAGCAAAGAACTCCTTCAGCTGATAAACACCTTTAGTAGCGTTGCAGGATACAAGATCAATTCCAAAAAATCAGTTGCCCTCCTATACACAAAGGATAAGGAAGCAGAGATGGAAATCAGAGAAGCATCACCCTTCACGATAGCCACAAATAGCATAAAATATCTTGGGGTAACCCTAACCAAGGAAGTGGTCAGACTTATATTGAGGTCTTTAATCCATTTGGTCTTGAGTTTTGTGCATTGAGATAGATAGGAATCTATTTGCAGTCTTCTACATGTTGACATATAGTATGTGAGCATCATTTGTTGTAGATACTTTCTTTTTTCCATTGTATAATTTTGGCTTCTTTGTCAAAAATCAGGTATTCATAGATGTATGGATTAATATCCGGGTTTTTAATTCCATTGGTCAACCTGTGTTTTTTTTTTCCCCTCTTTTATTGGCTCCATTCTCCCAGGTCCCACCACCTCTAGAGCAATGGCAATTATGAAATGACAATTACCACACTCAAGTTAACATATCCAGAAATACTTACAAAATTAAATCACATAAAGCAGAGTGGATTCTCAACAAAATTAAAAAGCTACCATGATATATGTAACTCCCCAAAATCCTCTGCAACAAAATCAGTTTTCTCTAAGTCCAAAGTCTTCCTCACGTTGGCCATGGATGAGAGATGATGTGAGCAAGCATGGCCACACCGAGGCTGGTGAGTGCACAAAAGCCCTGTGAACACCAAAGAGCATCTCTGGAAAGAGTCGTCTGCGTCCTGTGGTAAAGTCGACTTGTGCTTCATCGTGTGTGGGACTGATGTGTTTTTTTTTTTAAGCCAATACCAAGCTATATTCTTTACTGTAGTTCTATGATGGAGCTTGATGTAAGGGAAAGTAATGACTCCAGAAGTTCCTTTATTGTACAGGCTTGTTTTGGATATCAAGGTTTTTTGATTGTCCATAGAAAGGTCAATATTGTTCTTTAGAGACCTGTGAAGAATTGTGTTGGTATTTTGATCGGTATTGCATTGAATCTGTAGATTAATTTTATTAGGATTGCTATTTTTATAATGTTGATTCTACCTATCCAAGAGCATGGGATATATTTCTATTTTCTGATATCTTCTTCAATTTCTTATCTATGACTTACAGTTCTTGTTGAATAAGTATTTAACTTCTTGGTTAGTGTTATCACAATATTTTATGTTATTTGTGGCTGTTGTGAAGGGTGATATTTCTCTGATTTCTTTCTCATCTTCTTTTTCATTTGTATATTGGCAGGCTACTGAGTATTTTGAGTTGGTTTTGTATCCTGTCACATTATGGAAAGTATTTATTAGCTATAGGAGTTCTCTGGTAGAGTTTTTGTGGTCACTTATTTATACTATCATATCATCTGCAAATAATGAAAGTTTGACTTCTTCCTTTCCAATGTGTATCCCCTTGATTTCCTTTTGTTTTCTTATTGCTCTAGCTAGAACTTCAAGAACTATGTTGAGTAGATATTGAGACTGGACAGCCTTGTATTGTTTCAGATTTTAGTGGAATCAATTAGCATTTCTCTCCATTTAGTTTGATGTAAACTGTAAGCTTGCTGTATATTGCTTTTATTATATTTAGATATGTTCTTTGTATCTCTGATATCTCCAAGACCTTTATCATAAATGGGTGTTAAATTTTGTCAAATGTTCTTTCAGAGTTTAATGAGATGATCATAACCTTTTTTTTCTTTCAGCTTATTTACACTCACACATATAAAATAAAATAAGTCAATATTAAAAAAATAAAACTAAAAATTGCTATTGATTGAACACAAAATCCTTTCTTATTTTAAATTTTTTATTCATTTTGAATACAAACCATAATTAGCCCTTACACACATTTTTCTGACCCCCCTTTCTCCCCTCCTGCCTTCCCACTTTATCTATCCCTCCAATAAGAGTATGAAGGTAAGGTCTCCCATAGGGAGTCACCAAAGCATGTCACAAAGAGGCAGGGACAAGTTTCTCCCAATGAATGGAAGGAGCTTCAAAATGTCAGCTCATGCAGCAGAGACAGATCCTGGCATCATTGCCAGAGGACCCTCAAACAGAACAAGATACACTATTGTCACTCATAGGAAGATGGCCTGGTTTGGTCCCACGCAGTCTCCCCAGCTGTCTGTTTAGAGTTCATGAGTTCCCACAAACTTGGTTCAGCTGTCTCTGTGGATTTCTTCATCATTATTTGGACCCCACTTGCTCATTTAATATCTCCTCCCTTTTTCAGATTGAATTCCCAGAGCTTGACCCTGGTGATTAGCTGTGGATCTCTGCATTTGCACGAAAGTTCTATGATGATAATTAGGGTATTCACCAGTCTGATTACAAGGCAAGGCCAGTCAGACACCCCCTCCTCTATTGCTAGTAGTCTTATTTGGGGTCATCCTTGTAGATCCCTGGGAATTTCCCTAGCACTGGATTTCTCCCTAACCCCACATGGCTCACTTTATCACACATATACCTCATCCCTCTCTGAAATTGACCATTTTGTTCCCTCAAGTTCTTATTCCATATCCCCTCCCTTCTATTATCCCTACCCCTACCCACAGTTTACAGAGAAGATCTCATCTATTTTCTCTTCCCAGGATGATCCGTGCATTCCTCTTAGGATCCTTCTTGTTACCTAGCTTCTCTGGGGCTGTGTATTGTAGTCTGGTTATGCTTTGCTTTACATCTAGTATCCATAGATGAGTGAGAACAAACCATGTTTCTCTGTCTGAGTCTGGTCACCTCACTTAGAATGTTGTTTTTCCTTGCTCCATCCATTTGTCTGCAATTTTGAAGATGTCATTGTTTTGTTTTTTTTTTTTCAGTTGAGTAATATTGCATTGTATAAATGTACCACATTTTCTTCATCCATTCTTTCAATGTACATCTAGGTTGTTTCTAGGTCCTGACAATTACAATTAATGTTGCTATGAACATAGTTGAGCAGATATCCTTGTAGTATGGTAGAGCATCCTTTGGATATATGCTCAAGATTGGTATAGCTGGGTCTTGAGGTAGATTGATTCCCAATTTTCTGAAAGGTTGCTATACTAATTTTCAAAGTGGCTGTATAAGTTTGCTCTCCCATGAGCAGTGAATGAGTGTTCCTCTTATTCCACATCATCTCCATGTCTTCACTGTTTTTGATCTGGACCATTCTGAAAGGTATAAGATGGTATCTCAGAGTCATTTTGATTTGTATTTCCCAGATAACTAAGGTTGCTGAGCAATTCCTTTAATGTCTTTCAGTCATTTAATATTCTTCTGTTGAGAATTCTGTTTAGATCTGTACTAGTTAGATTATTCGCTATTTTGATATATAATTTCTTGAGTTCTTTGTATATTTAGGAGATCAACCCTCTTTCTGATGTGGAGTTGGTGAAGATTTCTTCCCATTCTGTAGGCTGTCATTTTGTCTTGTTTTCCACGTCCTTTGCTTTATAGAAGCTTCTCAGTATCAGGAGGTTCTATTTATTGATTGTTACTATCAATGTCTGTGCTACTGGTATTATATTTAGGAAAACATCTCCTGTGCCAATAAATTAAAGGTTACTTAGCACTTTTTCTTCTATCAGATTTAGTGTGACTGGATTTATATTGAAGTCTTTGATCCACTTGGACTTGAGTTTTGTGCACAGTGATAGATATAAATCCATTTGCATTCTTCTACATTTTGACATCCAATTATGCTGGCACCATTTGGTGAAGAAAATTTCTTTTTTCCTGTTGTACAGTTTTGGTTTCTTTGTCAAGAATCAGGTATTCATAGGTATGTAGATTACTGTCAGGGTCTTCAATTTGATTCTGCTGGTCTACATGTCTGATTTTATGCTAATACCAAGCTGTTTTTAATACTACAGCTCTATAGTAGTGCTTAATGTCAAGAATGGTGATGCTTTCAGAGGTTCATTTATTGTACAGGATTGTATTACCTCTCCTGGGTTTTTTTATTTTCCATATGAAGGTGAGTATTGTACTTTTGAGATCTGTGAAGCATTGCGTTGGTATTTTGATGGGGATTTCATTGAATCTATAGATTGCTTTTAGTAAGATTGCCACTTTATTATGTGATCCTATCTATCTGAGAGCATGGGAATTTTTCCAGTTTCTATTGTCTTTAACAAACTCATTCTTTAAAAATTTAAATTTCCTCTCACACAGATATTTCATTGTTTGCTAGAGTTATCCTAAGATATTTTACATTATTTGTGATTTGTGGCTATCATAAAGTGTAATGCTTCTTTGATTTCTTTCTCAGCCCATTTATCATTTGTATATAGGAGGGATACTAATTTTTTGAGTTAATCTTGTATTCCATTTTACTGAAGGTGTTTACCAGCTGTAATAGTTCCCTGGTAGAATTTTTGGGTTTCTTATCTATACAATCATAGCATCTGCAAAGAGATTAGGTCTGACTTCTTCCTTTCTAATTTGTATTCTGCTTTTTTGTTGTTGTTGTGTTGTTGATCTAGCTAGACCTTCCAGTACCATATTTAATAGATATGTAAAAAGTGCACAGTCTTATATTGTTCCTGATTTTAGTGGAATTTCTTTGAGTTTCTCTTCATTTATTGGGATGTTGGCTGTTGCCTTGCTGTAAATTTTATTTATTATGTTTAGGTATGTTCCTTGCATTCCTTATTTCTCCAAGACCTTTATAATGATACAGTATTGAATTTTGTTGAAGGATTTTCAGCATCTACTAAGGTGATCATGTAGTTTTCTCTTTCAGTTTGTTTTTATGGTGTATTACATTGACTAAATTTCTTATGTTGAACCACTCCTGCATCTCTGGAATGAAACCTACTTGATCATGATAATGATTTTTATCTATGTGTTCTTGGATTCAGTTTGCCAATATTTTGCTGAATATTTCTGCATCAATGTTCATGAGGAAGGTTGGTCTGTAATTATCTTTTTTGTTGCATTTTTGTGATTTGGGAATCAGGGTAACTGATGTCTTAGAAAGAGTTTGGCAATCTTTTTTTCTACTGTGTGAAACAATTTGAGGAGTATTGGTATTAGCTCTTCTTTGAAATTCTGATAGAATTCTTCCCTGAAACCATCTGGCCCTGGGCATTTTTTACTTGGGAGACTTTTAATGACTGCTTCTATTTCCTTAGAAGTTATAAGTCTATTTAAGTTATTTATCTGGTTTTGATTTAATTTTGATAAGTCACACCTATCCAGAAGATTTTTGGTATCTTTTAGGTTTTCTAATTTTGTGGAGTACAGATTTTTAAAGTATAGTATGATTATTCTCTGGATTCTCTTGTCTGTTAATATGTCTTTCTTTTAATTTCTGATTTTGTTAATTTGGATGTTCCCTCTCTGCCTTTTGAATAGTTTAGATAAGTGCTTGTCTATCCTGTTGGTTTTCTCAAAGAACCAACTCTTTATTTCATTAATGTTTTGTATTGCTCCCTTTTTTTCTATTTTCTTGATTCCATCCTTCAATGTGATTATTTCATGTCATCTAGTCCTCCATTGTAAGACTGCTTATTTTTGTTCTAGAGCTTTCGAGTGTTCTGTTAAGTCACTAATGTGAGATTTCTCCAACTTTCTTATGTAGGCGTTTATTGCTATGAACTTTCCCATTAGTATTGCTTTCATAGTATCCCATATGTTACGGTATGTTGTATATTTATCTTTATTTATTTCTAGGAAGTTTTTAATTTCTTTATTTCTTGCTTGACCCAGTGATGACTCAGTTGAGCATTATTCAGTTTCCATGTGTTCATAGGCTTTCTGTAGTTCGTCTTGTTGTTGAATTCTAACTTTAACCTATTTTGATCTGATAAGATGTAGGGGTTTACTCCCATTTTATGTATCTGTTGTGATTTGCTTTGTTACCAAGTAAGTGGTCAGTTTTAGAGAAGGTTATATGAGGTGCTGAAAAGAATGTACATTGTTTTATGTTCAGATGGAATGTTCTATAGATGTCTGTTAAACCCATTCAAGTCATAACATCTATTAGTTTCCTTATTTCTCTGTTAACATTCTGTTTGGCAGACCTGTCCATTGGTAAGAGTGAGATGTTGAGATCTCCTACTATTAGTGTATGGGGTTTTATGTGGGATTTACACTTAACTAATGTTTCTTTTTCATGGATGGGTCTCCATGTATTTGATAAATGTTCAGAATGAAGACTTCATCTTGACTGATTTTTTCCCATGATGACATTGAATGTCCTTCTCTTTCTCTTTTGATTAATTTTAGTGTGAATTCTATTTTGTTAAATATTATAATACCTACACCCGTTTGCTTCTTAGGTCCATTTGGTTGAAAGTCTTTGTTTTTATTAAGGGATTTATTGATTTCTTCCCATTTTTCTTTGTATTTTTCTTGATTTCTTTAAGTGAAAATTTCTTTTGCTCTTCAAGAGTCTCTATTTTCTTCTTTTTAAGGTCATCTTCTGCTTCTTATGCATTGGGATGTTCAGGATTTGCTGTTGTAGAACCACTAGGTTCTGGTGGTACTATATTGCTGCTCTTTAAGTTGTTGAATATATTCTTGCACTGGCATCTATCTATCTCTTCTTCCAATTGGTGCAGGTGGTACCTGTGCTTCTGGGGTACCTCTTCCTTCAATTTGTATAGGCAATGTCTGTGCTTCTGGGGCCAATGATGCTGCTATAAATGATTGGGTTTGGGGGCAGAGTGGAGCTTGTAGATTACATGATCCATTTTGGGGTAGCAGAGTAGTAGTCTTCCCACAAAAGACTTGTCTGCTGACTGGTTCGTGGGGCTACAATGGTTGAGGCAGTATATGGGATGTGCCCTGGTTCTAGGGCATAGAGACTATGCTCTCCAACTGTGTTCAATTGGTATAGGTGGAATCTGAGTTTTGGGGAGTCACTGAAGTTACAGGGGATGGTTGGGTTTTGGGGACAGTGTGGAATTTGTAGATTACAGGGTCCAATGAGGGGTGGAGTGGCCTGCCCACAGGAGCCTTGTCTGGTGACTGGCTAGTGGGGCTGCATTGGGTGGGGCCAGAGAACATTTTCAGGAAGAAATACAAATGTCTAGTGAGCAGTCAGTAAAATGCAGATTAATATTTTAAGATTTCATCTCACCCCCATCAGAATTATCTTCCTTGGGAATATGAATAACAATTGTTTCTGTGTAGGGGTCTATAAGAGAACCCTTATTTACTGTTGGTGAAGTGTAAATTATTGTTATCATTTTGGAAATTGGCCTAGAGGTTTCTGAAACAAAAACAGAGAACTACAATCCTAGCTATAGAACTTCTGAGCACACACTTTATGTACTTTATCCTACTACAAAGATACTTAAATAACCATGTTCAGTGCTCCTTTACTTGCAATAGCTAGGACATGGAATGGACTTAGCAGCCCACCTGTAAATGGATTATAATGTGGCATATACACACAATGGAATAGTAAGCAGTTGTAAAAAAATGTAATAAGAAAAATTATAGATAAATGAATTGAGCTGGGAAAAATCTGACTTTAGCAACTAGAGCCCAGAAATACAAATACTGCATTCCTCTCTCATATGAAGATATTAGCTTCTAATCATTTGTTTAGTCTGTTTTATGTGGAACATAAGTGGAATCAAGGAAAGTAAAACTAGGCCATTTGTTAAGGAATGCATTATAGGTGTCTGGATTCTAAACCATAGGTAAGACAAAAGTTAAAAATAAGGCATATTGGATATGAAATAGCATATCCAGGAATGGTCATGGAGAACATTGAGAAGGCAGTGAATATGAATCCAAAGAAGGGTGCAACAAAAATCTATATGAAAATTTACTATCTTATAATCCAACAATAATAAAATTGTTATTGATGAGTACAACAGGAAACATGAGATATATAACTAAGACAAAGTTATATTGGTGCTTACAAGTGTAAGCATGGAAGAAGGATGAGGGAGTTGAGAGGTAGTGGGTAGGGGATGGGTTAATAAAGAATAAAGATTTATGAAATTGCCTATGGAAACATTGGTTAATAAATTAGTTTCAAAGTACTTAAAGAAAATTAAAACCAGAGGTATACTATGTCAGTACAAAATACTGCTCCAAGAAGTCATGGAATATTAAATAAAAATTGCAGATACAGGTGGGAGAAACCTCCCTATAAGTTATTAGTCACGGGATTCTCAGGGGTCCACAAAACAAGACTTTTGCTATTGCTCTTAGTTATCCAGCACAACTAAAAGGTAAGATGTTATTACTGAGGACACCACACCCTTTAGCAAAAGATAGAGAAATCAATTTCAAACCGCCTTGGAACCTTCCTCATTGCTGAGTAGTCTTCAAAGTGCCAAAACGCTGCTATTCAGGTTTCTCGGGAGAAAAGATATTAGTGATTTTACCCAGTGTTGGACTCTTCATGCTATAATACCAACCTGCAAGGATGACGTGTCCACTAGTGTCAGAAGGATCTGACTCTTATGAGGAGACTAATTGCTTTCTGACAACTGGATTTCCTGTAAAATACTATAAAACTAGTCAAAAGTTAATGATTTGGGAAGTCATGGCATCTCAGGTGGAACCTACTTATTAGACTCTAATTTTTATTTTTATACCCATAAGCTTGGACTCCTCTGAACCTTGATCAGAGAAACATCTTTTTAAAGTGGGCATCTACCAATTCAGAGACATCTAATTGGTGAAAATTTTGAGATATGTGCCCATAAGTGCTCAGCCCTAATTGGGATATTTTTAATAACAGCAACCCCCCCCTTCCAAAGCTGAGAGAATTGCAGAAGAGGGTGTAGGAAGATTGAGACTGTGGTAGGGTGGGAAAACTGCTATGAAATGCAGCATTATGATATGGCAGATCATATATACAAGATTCATGAACTCAGAGCAGCTGTTGTTATGTGCCTAAGACCCACAGAATGCTAGTAGGCAGTCAAAATTCCACCATGTGTTTTGGAGGTGTTCACAAATACTCACCACTAACTGTGAAGCTATTGGCAGTTCTTAGCCACCCAGAGCAGGAGAAACATTAGTCTTTGGGGATTTGGTTCCTGGAAGATTGCCCCTGATCCAGTGGATGGACTTTTGTCTATAGTATGTAGCAGCACTAATTGGACTGAGAACTATTTAAACAAAAAGATAAGGGCATGAATTTGATATGTTGATGTTTGTGGGACCATCTGGGGAGGATTGGAGGCAGTAAATAAAGGATGGATAGTGTGGTGGAAACGGCCAATTTTACTGTATTCATTAGAGAAATAATTGGAAATAATGGTTTTAGTGGTGCTTATAGGTAGGATATGTTGAAGAGTCAGAGGCATGAGAGTCACAAGTTTTCCAAAGTTCTGATAAGCATAAAGATCCATTTAAATAAATCTTTGATTATGAGATGCTATCAGCAATATTTCCATTATTTTAAACTTTCATTCAAGTGTACATTATATGATGAGTTTGTTTCCATCATGCATTATACATCCACTTTCTCCCTGTTCTGTTCTATGAGTCTTCATTGTTCCCTCAGAAACATTTGTTTGTACTTCATGTCGTTCATACATATAAACATATATTATTTCATGTATCTATATAAATTATAGGAACAATGAATGAGAGGAAACTTTTTTCTTTCTGAAACTGCTATTATTTACTTGATATCACTATATTAATTTACTTTCTGCAAATGAAATAAATTTTGTTAAACATGATTGAAGATCTTTCTGTTGTGTAATAAAACATCTCATATATTCTTTACTCCTTCCTATATTTTTGGCAATGCAGGGGCCTCTAAAACTTAGATATTGTGAGTAAAGTTGCAATAAACTTTGCCTGGAAATTATTTCTGTGATATGTTGAGTTGGAGTGTTTTGCATAAATACCTGGGAGTAGTAGAACTGTATCATAAAGAAAATCAGTATTTAACTGTCTTGAGTAATTTCCATATGACTTAAATAGTTATTGGAGTAGTTTATATTCATATTTGTGATATAGAAATGTTCTTATTTGTTCATATCCTTTCTATTATTAACTGTTATTTTCTTTCTTAATCATTGCCATTTTGACTGGGATGAGATGGATTATCAGTTTAGATTTGCTTTGCATTTATATGATCTATAATGAAATAGAACATTATTTCTTAATTTATAAGTATTTTAAAAATGAAATATGTCGATATATATATATATATATCAAAGTATACATTGATTGTGAAAAGGGGTATAAGTTGTGAAAATAGAAAGGAACTTGAACTTAACTATTTCACTTTATTTTTTTGTTATTATTGAAAAAAATTTCTGCCTCCTCCCCTCCTCTCATTTCCCTCCCCCTCCCTTCACTCCTCTCCCCCTCCACCCACCCCTTTCCCCCTCCCTCTCCAGTCCGAAGAGCAGTCAGGTTTCCCTGCCCTGTGGGACTTCCAAGGTCCTCCGCCCTCCATCCAGGTCTAGGAAGGTGAACATCCAAACTGGCTAGGCTCCCACAAAACCAGTACATGCAGTACGATCAAAACCCAGTGCCATTGTCCTTGTCTTCTCATCAGCCCTCATTGTCCACCATGTTCAGAGAGTCCGGTTTTATCCCATCCTTTTTCAGTCCCAGTCCAGCTGGCCTTAAAGCCAGGGTCTTTACTAAGAAATTATGAATTTTCTTCAATATATTAATTTAGTTATGTTTAAGAAAATAACTAGACAAGATCTAGGTATTCTTATTCAATTAAATTAAAGAGAACCTGAAGGAATATCCATTTAGATATTAGTGAAGTAGGATGAAAGTAGTAACACCAAATAGGTTGTGTTTTTAGGTGTAAATAGTTGGGCTAACAGCTCAAACTCCAGAAATGATGGAAGGGGTTGTACAGTTATATCATTCTTTGTAGCAACCTCCAAAGGGCACTTTTAATGTCCCTGTTCCTCAGGCTGTAGATGAAAGGATTCAGCATAGGTGTGACTACTGTGTACATCAGTGAAGCCATTGTACAGCTTTCTGGAGAATTTGATACAGTTGAACCAACATATACTCCAATGGATGTTCCATAAAATAAGCAAACAACTGAAAGGTGAGATCCACAGGTGGAGAAGGCTTTATATTTTCCACTTGTTGATGGAACTCTCTGGATGGAAGAAATAATTTTATAGTAGGATAAAAAGATCCCTGAGGTTGAAAATAAACCAAAAAAGGCACCAATGAATTGAGTGACTATGATTTTGGTAAACATTTCAGAACAGTCAAGATTTAGAAGTTGAGAAGGATCACAAAAAAAGTTAGAGATTTTTATATCCTTGAAGTATGTAAATTGTTGCACAACCAAATTATGTACCTGAGAGTCTAAAAGGCTGGCCAAAACAGATAGCAAAACTAAGAATGCACAGAGGTGAGGGTTCATAATGGTTGTGTAATGCAGGGGGTGACAGATCGCCACAAACCTGTCATAGGCCATTGCAGTCAGAAGCATACTATCCATACACCCAAAAATTATGAACATAGACATCTGTGTTAGGCAGCTCATGTAGGAGATGTCTCTGCTTTGATTTTGAATATCCCAAATCATCTTTGGGACTGTGGTGGAGATGAAACAGATGTCGGACCAGGAGAGGTTAGAGAGAAAGAAATACATTGGGTTATGAAGGTGGGAGTCAGAGGTGACAGCCAGGATGATGAGCAGGTTTCCAAGCACTGTGACTACATACATTAATAAGAACAATCCAAAGAGGATGGGCTGCAGTTCTGGATCCTCTGAGAGGCTCATGAGATGGAATTGTGAGACAACTGGTAGATTTTGAGCTTCTGTATTGTTTGGACACCTTTGGGTGAACAAAATTAATTGGAAAAATACATAAAATAAGGCATGATTACATTATAATCTCAAAAATAAGAGAAACAACTTAAAAGGGAAAAAAAATCCATATATTTAAGTTCAAGTAATTACAAGTAAAATGGTCTAACTTGAAGTTCATCATGTACAGCATCATGACAATCCCAAGAATCTGGAACTTTCTATAAGGGTTTCTAAGTTACACATATCCTTTCATACAAATGTATTCCTGAGGAAGTAAGCTTAAGAGAATTTTAAAACCAAGGACATTAAAAATCACAACTTTAGGTCATGTTAGAATGCAGCTATCCTTTTGGTTGGCGCAGAGAAAAAATAATAACCTTTCAATTTAAAACAATCATTTTTATTACAGCAAAATAACTATATCTTATTTTTTAAGACACAACTAAAATTTTTGATGAGTTAAATTTTTAAGAAGATGGCAATTGCTTAAATTTTATTACTTTGTGCATTAACTTAACATTGTCCATTTAGACAGGGAAAGAAATTGTTATAAGGGAATGTTTGAAAATCCTATACTACATTAAGTAGGAAAACCTAAAAGAAATTAATGGTTTTATAGATTATTCAAACCACCAAAATTAAACCCAGAATTTAGCAAACTAAATGTATCAATAGCAAATGAGGTAGTTGAAAGTTTAATAAAAGATTTCCAACTTAAAATGTTCAGAGCCAGAAGGATTTACTGCTAAATTCTTCCAAACCTTTACAGGAGATAGAAAGAAACTTCTTAAATTATTTTTTTTAAAAAAATCAGAGAAATAAGAAACATTTCTTAAATCCTGTGAATCTATCATCATTACATAAGCCAAAACAAGGTAAAGACATACCAAAAGTGAAAACTACAGGCCAACATTGCTGGTGAACAGACATACATTAAAAGATAATATTAACCATAATTTATTTGGCTTTATTAAGAAGATTCAGGAATTTTCACCATATGTGTGCAATAAACCACAACAATGTACTTAAAAACAAAATCAAACAATCAACTAAAAGATGCAGAACAAAACCTGTGAAAAAATCCAACATACCTTCATAATAAAAGTTCTAGAGTATGTAGTTTAGAACATACTCCATCATCATAATAAATTATATATGAGAAGCATGCAGTCAATATCATCCTAAATATATAAAATTATGAAGGAATTCCATTGAAGTTACGAATGAGAAAGGACTAGCAACTATCCCCACTTTTTTGCAATATTATACTTGAAGTTCTAGCTGATGTAAAAGGACACTAAAACAATATAAATAAAAATAATTCAATCTATCCCCATTTGCAGAAAATATGATGTTATATGTTAGAAATATCCAAACTGCTAACAGAGAACGTTTAGAAATAAAAAAAAAAATCAGCAATGTGACAGAATATAGAGACATCCATAAATCAAGAGCCATTCTACACTACCAACAAACATGGAAAAATGGATGCCCTTCCATTCACAATGGCCTTAAAGTAAATACAAGATGTAGGAAGAAGCAAAATCAAGAAGGTGAAGAATATCTAAAACAGAAACTTTAACTTCTGAAAATGAAATACACTATAAAAAATGGAAATATATCCATGTTCTTGAATTAGTAGAATTAATATTGCTGAAATGGCAATTTTACCAAAGCTATTTACAGATCCAATGAAATCCCAATCAAAATTCCCATCTCTTCATAAATAGAAAAAAATCTATTCTATGTTTCATATTATGCTATAAAATCCCAATAGCCAAAACAATCCTGAGGAAAAAATGCTGGAGGGATTGTGGTTTCAGATTTTAAGGTATATTACAGATCGATAGTAATAGAAACAATCTAGAACTGTTATAAAAGCAGCCACATAGACCAATAGGATAAAATCAAAGACCCAAACATTAACACTTGTAACTTCTGCCAACTAATGCTTGACAAAGACCCTCAAATTATATGCTTCAGATAAAATAATTTTAGCAAATAGTGCTGGCCTGTAAGAACGGCCATGATCAAAAACACTGATGACAACTTATGCTGGAGAGGTTGTGGGGAAAGGGAACACTTCTGCATTGCTAGTGGGAATGCAAGCTGGTACAACCCGTTTGGATGTCAGTCTGGAGATTTCTCAGAAAAGTAGGAAACAACCTTCCTCAAGACCCAGTAATACCAGTCTTGGGTATATATCCAAAGGATGCTCCATCGTGCCAAAAGGACATGTGCTCAACTATGTTCATAACAGCATTGTTTGTCATAGACAGAACCTGGAAAAAACCCAAATGCCCTTCAACGAAAGAGTGGATAAGGAAAATGTGGTACATTTACACAATGGAATACTACACAGCAGAAAAAAAAATAACGACATCTTGAATTTTGCAGGAAAGTGGATGGAGCTAGAAAACATTATTTTGAGTGAGGTAACCCAGACACGGAAAGACTATTATCACTTGTACTCATTTATAGGTGGTTTTTAAACATAAAGTAAAGAAAACCAGTCTACAAACCAAAATCCCAGAGAACTTAGACAACAATGAGGACACTAAGAGAGATATACATAGATCTAATAATCTACATGGAAAGTAGAAAAAGACAAGATCTCCTGAGTAAATTGGGGGCATGGGGACCTTGAGAGAGGGTTGAATGGGGAAGGGGAAAGGCAAAGAGGGGAGCAGAGAGAAATGTAGAGCTCAATAAAAGTCAATAAAAATGGTGCTGGGAACACTGTATTTGTACACGCAGAAGAATGAAATTAGACCAGTATCTATCACCTTCTACAACAACAAACTCCAAGAGGATGGAAGATCTAAATGTGAAAATTGAAATTGCTAGAAGAATATATACCACAATTAGTGAAAAAGACAGCATGAACTTGAAAAAGAATAAAAAGGGGTATATGGGAGGAAAGAAGGGGGAAATTATGTAATTATAATCTTAAAATGTAAAGGAAATAAGTTTTCCCCTTTGATCTTGGCATCTTTGATCTGTTAATATTGCTACATTGCTTTTTATGTTCATAACCTTTTTATTTACAACAAAGAATTTGAGTTCCTGAGGTCTCCCTATGTTTAACTCCCAGTAGCCATATACCTAATTATATATGTCACTGATATTTTCTATTGTATGGGCTACAATTCTCTTATTTAAGTTATGCGAGGTAAACTTTGGGTCATTGTTTCATATTATGATTCAATTGGGAAAGTGCAAATGAGAAAAGCACAGGAAAAGATGTAAACATTTCTGCACATTGTCCTTATTTTTAATTATCATTATAGTTATTATTCTATGTGGTGAGCATTTTGCTTGCATGTATATGTATGGGTGCTGGGAACCAAAACAGTGTTATCTGCAAAACATAACTACCCTTAACTGATTGAGCCATCTCTCCAGCCTCTTCCCTCACTTTTAAAGTGAGCATAATAAATCACCTGCCTAAAGAACTTTGCGTCCTATTTATCTTTTTATTTTGTAAAAAAAAAAAAAAAAAAAAAAAAAAAAAAAAAAAAAAAAAACCACTTCCATAGCAAGTAGCTGAAATTTTCTTGTCTCCACTCTTCAGCCCAGCACTGCAGTGATAGAGACCTGCTGCCATTCTTGCCATTTCACATCAGCTCTGGGTGTTCAAACTCAGGTTCTCAAGCCCTACCCTCATCCACTAGGTGGTCTCCTCAGCCTCCTTTCATAATTCCCTGAACCCCTCTTAAATATCCACCCTATTAGTCTTTTTACTTTACAGTTTCACTTTTGCTTTTACATCATATATATGTACATTATTATAAACATGTCTATAAAATCCTAATGTCACAAATGCAAGAAATTACAAATATTTCTAATTACTGGTAAAACTGAACAACCCTAATTTTTATTGAATAACTATGTTTTTCTAATACTGGCTTAATTTCCTGAATATGATCTCTGGTTTCCTTCAATTTTTGTGCATTGTTTTAAAGTTATGGCTGAAAAAATTCATCATATACATCCCGTATTTTCTTTATCCATTCCTGTGTTGGATACTTAGACTGATTCCATAATTTGTCAATTGGAAATAGTGCTACATTCAAAGCTGATGTGTGTCTCTGTGCTGTATTGATTTGGAGTACTTTAGGTAAATATTTATAAGTATTATAATTGAATCATATGGTAAATTTATGTTAGTTTTTGAGGAACCTTTATTCTTATTTTCAATTTTTCTGGGCTAATGTACCCCCACTAATAGTAAATTAAAATTTTGGTGAGCACAACTTTTAAAAGCATTGATGCTCAGGCTGATATAATATTTTAAAATATGGATTAGACCAAGTTAGAAAATTCACATGCATTTATTTATTCTATCTTGTAAAATTTCTTATGTCTATTAAAATTGTGTTGTGAAGATTAAGTAAATGAGTGTTATAATCCATTCAAAGATAAGGTTAAAAAATATCTTGCTTCTATTCTCATGGAGGCATTTTGAAAGAGGCAAAAATATAGAAAAAAATCTGAGTGTTTTGAAGGAACCAGTGTTTGTGAGCCAAGAAAGGGTCTATTTATTGTTGACATATTTTTTGAAACATCTTTTGTGATAACCGTAGTATAGACTCTGAGGAATTGGAAAAAATAGATATAATTATTATCTTCAATTTATTGTAGAATGCTTATATAAAAGGACAAAATGAAAAAATTCATTACATAAATAGACAATCATAACTGTAAGGTACAATGTAGTTTATTTGAATCTTTACAAAGATTAACCTCATTATTAGTCATAATATCTAAAACTATTGTTATTTCTTTACCAATACTTTATAAATATGTGTTAGTTACACATTGAGCTTCCCATTTATCTGTTACTATTCAATGCAGTTGTATTTACTAGGAATAGTCACAGATGAGTATATCAGTCTCAGAGATACTAACAGCATTTCAAGCATTATAGAAATAATAATCAAAGATAAATTAATTCAAAGTTAAATTATTTCTTGATATGATGAAATAACATTTTAATTTCTCTTAACCATCAAATTTTTTGTTTAGTTATCTCATCTTAGAATAATACAAAATAGAATTTATCAGTATTACTGTGTGTTGAATGTGAGTAAGGCAAAAGTACGTGTAATGTATCGTATATGCTAAACAGAAAAATACTATATATTTTAGATCAATATAAATTTTTATTTTCTTTAGGTTTTGAGATTATAATAATAGAATCACGTTACTTTCTACCTTCCTCCATACAAACCCTCCCATATATCCCTCCTACCCTTCCTTTCTCTTTTTCAAATTCATGGTCTCTGTTTTCATTCCTTGTTATTGCACACACACACAAACATGCACACACAAACATACACACACACACACACCTAAATGTAAAGTACAACCTATACAGTTTGTATAATGGTTCTTGTATGTATGTGTTTAGGAGCTAACCATTGGTATTGTTTCTTAGCATATCTGTAACATATGATGAGTTTTAGCACTCATGAATTCAAGACATGACAACATACACATATAAGCATTCATTATAATTCTGTTCAGTAACCAATAGGACCCTTTTGAAAAAAAATGTTTCATCTCCACAATAGGATGATACATTTCAAGTGTAGCTTACTATATTTTTCATCTTAATACTTTGGTGTACAAGTGATATAAAAGCTGCATTTTTTTGTTTTCCAGGAAAGGAATTGGTAATTTATGAAATGGAGATAATTAGGTAAATGAAGAGAAATAAGTTGCATAGAATGCACAGGTCAGAGCTCAAAGCTCAAACCTTTCAGTAATAGTATAAGATGCTACTGCTGCTCTCCTTTAGCCACTGTTCTTCCTCTTCTTCGTAACAACAACATTTCATAGGAAACAATTTTGAAGGAGTCATCTGATGACCATGGGAAATAGATATGATACTGTGGTTATTCTCATTCCTCTTTTTAAATCACATTCATAATATTCTACGAATGCTTAGTAAATAGAACGTTTTTACTTTTGATGTGTGGGATATCTGTGATAATACAATCCATGGGGAAGAAATCAAATTAAATTATATCAGTCCCCTTAAAACAACACAGAACATAAAATTTCCCACTCATCATAGAAGAAAATTTACAGTCAGGTTTTCTTTAACCAACTTTTCTCTTAATGATGAGAAACCAAGACTTCTAAGGGCTCTTTCTTCATCATCCATCTCACTCAGTACTTACTTGTTTAAGCCGGTTCTTTGCTGGGTCATGACCAAGATCCAAAGTAACACCTTTGTCTTGTGATCATAGAAGACTCTGGTTTATTTTTCATACTTAATGAAAATATATAATGAATTATCCCCCTGATGCTGTCGGACACTAGAAAATAATTCTCTTAAGTTCCCCCTAAATATTGAGGTCCTCAAATTGCAAGGTTGACAGCCTGGGGTAATTATTGACTCTTTTATGACCCTGGAGATAGAATGCCCAGAGTTCATAATTACATAAATTGCTTCACATTATCACAGTATCTCAGAGGTTCTTAACATTAGAAGAGAAAAAAGGAAGAAAAGAGAAATAGTTTACTAAAATCTCTTCATTACTCAGGAGAAACTCTAGTTACAACATAATGTATTTCTTTACTTTTATATATTATTTTAAAATACCCACATGTTAGATGCCATTAATTTTAATGAGATAAAAATCATTCAGCAAGTGGTATATGGGAGGCTTTGGAGGGAGGAATGAGAAAGAGGAAATTATATAATTATAAACTTCAAAATGTAATAAAATCTTCAAAAATAAAAGATATAATTCGATTTCTTTGTTGGGTCTTAAGTGGTTTGTGTATCAGGGTAATTGTGGCCTCATAAAACATATTGGACAATGTTATTTCTGTTATTATTTTGTAGAAAAACTTAATATTGGTTTTAACTCTTCTTTGAAAGTCTGGTATAATTCTATGCTAAAACCATCTGACCCTGATGTTTTTTGGTTGGAAGAGTTTAAATGGCTGTTTCTGCTTCATAAGAGCCTGTAGATTTGTTTCAAATAGATTATTTAATGTCATTTTAACTTTGGTAAGTGGCACCTAGAAAGATAATTATTTTTTTTTTGAAATTTTTCAATTTGCTGGACTATAGCCTTTTAGAATATGATTCTCTGGATCTTCTCGGTTTTTGTTGCTATGTACCACTTTCCATATTTTTATGTTTCAATCTCATTATGATAGATTTGTTTTATTTTTTCATTGGCTAAAAATTGGTAGCTCACATGCACTTAGAAATTTGTTCATTTATTTTAGAATTTCCAATTTATTGGAATAAGTTTTTGAAACCTATGATCTTCTGTACTCATTGGCATATTTTGTAATGTATCTTTCTACATATCTAATCTGATTAATTTTGTCTTTTCTTTATTTCTTTTTGTTAATATGGCTAAGTGGTTAATAATATTGCTTATTTTTCTTCAGAACCAACTCTTCACTTTGTATATATTTTTTTTTTGTTTCTGTTTCATTAATTTCTTCCTTAACCTTACTTCTTTGCTTTTATTCACTAATTTGGGGTTTGTTTTCTTTTTGTTTTTCTAAGACTTCAATAAATAACATGTTTTTGATTTGTTATATTATATTTATAATACCCATTATTTGTGATGAATTAAAGTTTCCTTTAAGTCGATTGTTCCTATAGGTTTTGGTATGTTGTGTTTTTTTTTGTTTTTTTTTTTTTTTTTTTTTGATTTTCGAGACAGGGTTTCTCTGTAGCTTTTGGTTTCTGTCCTGGAACTAGCTCTTATAGACCAGGCTGGCCTCGAACTCACAGAGATCCGCCTGCCTCTGCCTCCCGAGTGCTGGGATTAAAGGCATGCCCCACCACCGCCAAGCTTGTATGTTGTGTTTTTATTTACATTTATCTCTCCTTCTGTAAAGAAATGTCCCTAATGAAAATACATTTACATTTTAAGCAGGAACTCTTAAGCACCTCGCCAAAAGTTCTTCTTAAATCAGATTTAAAATATTTCCAGTTTTATAATATAAATGGATTGGATTTGATAAATATTGGAATGGAAGGTTTGTGGATATTTTACTGGTCTTGCTCAGTGCTTGAGGTGCAGGGAAACATATGATGGAGGCAAAAGTTCCCAGGGTTTCTTACCTATTAGTGCTGTTGGAGGGGAGGCCACTTGTTTTTTCATGGCTGTCTAGCCCTGAAATAATCACACAGAAACTATATTAATTAAATCACTGCTTGACCCATTAGCTCCAGCTTCTTATTGGATAACTCACACATATTAATTTAACCCATTTCCATTAAACTGTGTATCGCCATGAGGCTGTGGCTTACCGGGAAAAGTTCCGGCATCTATCTTCAGTGGGACTACGTGACTTCTCTCTGATTCCACTTTTCTTTCTCCCAGCATTCAGTTCCAACTTCCCTGCATACCTCTGCTATGCCCTGCCATAGGCTCAAGCCAGCTTTCTTTATTAACCAATCATACTCACAGGATACAGAGGGGAATCCCACATCATGCTGACAAGGGATAGGAATGTGTCCATTTCTTTTTGTGTATGCCAATCAATTCAAAAATCTAGAAAGATTATTATTTTATTATCCTGTCTAGGATAAAGAGTAGTTAATTTTTATTGTTGTCAAGTTATACACAATATTAGATTCATACATAATATTTTTGTGCACTTCAAGGGGGTAAGAGTAGTTGGTTGAGTTTCAACATATGGAAAATTTTGTATATATTAATGAAACACTAAATAGTTCCAAAATTAGTAAAATGGCTGTTACTTTCTTGAAAACTATTATATAGTTCCTCTGCATCTATTTTTGCGGACTTCAAATGTTAATACTTGTTTTGATAAGAAAGACATTGTCTTAGCACGACTATTGATGCGGTGAAACACTATGACCAAAAACAAGTTTGGGGTTAATTTACACTCCCACAGCACTGTTCATCATTGAAGAAAGTTGGATAGGAACTCAAAAAGAGCAGGAATCTTAGGGTAGGAGCTCATTCCAAGGTCTTCAAGAAGAGTATCTTAGTGGCTTGTATCTCATGGATTGCTTAGCCTGCAATCTTTAGGTTTTTAGAATCTTTAATGCTTTCAGAATTCAGCACCACCAGCCCAGAGATGGCACCATCTGTAATGTTGTACTGGACCCTCCCCCAGCAATCACTAACTAAGAAAATGCTCTACAGTCAGATAAATGGAGGCCTTTGGTAGAAATGAAGCCAATGTCAGTCAAGGACAGAATGGAGAGGATGAAGTACATAGGGGTATGGAAGTCAGGTCAGAGCTGACAGCCAGAATGATAAGAAGGTTCCCAAGGACTGATATCAGGTACATGGACAAGAACAACACACAGAGAATGGGTTACAGGCTGGCAAGAGAATCTCAAGTGGTGAAAAAACACATTAGGAAATGTTTAACATTCTTATCAGTCAGGAAAATACAAATCAAAATGACTCTGAGATACCATCTTATACCATTCAGAATGACTAAGATCAAAAACACCAATGTTAGCTTATGCTTTAGAGGATGTGGAGTAAGCAGAACATATCTCCACTCCTGGTGGGAATGTAAACTTATACAAGCACTCTGGAGAAAAGTATGGCTTTAAAAAAAATGAGACAAGGTTTCTCTGTAGCTTTGGTGCCTGTCCTGGAACTAGCTCTTGTAGACCAGGCTGGTCTTGAACTCACAGAGATCTGACTACCTCTGTTTCCGGAGTGCTGGAATTAAAGGCGTGCATTGCCACCACCCAGAAATATGGCATTTATTTAGAAAATTTGGATCACCTTACCTCAGGATCCAGCAATACCACTCTTGGTCAAATCCCCAAAAGATTATCAATCATACTACAAGGACATCTGTTCAACTATTTTCATAACAGCATTTTTTGTAATAGCCAGAAACTGCAAACAACCTAGATGTTGTCCCTCAGTTTTCAAAGAATGGATGAAGAAAATGTGACACATGTACACATTGGAGTACTACTCAGAGGTAAAAAATAATGATATCTTGAAATTCGCATGCAAATGGATGGAACTTGAAAAAAACATTCTGAGTGATGTAACCCAGACCTAAAAAGATGAGCATGATATGTACTCACTCATAAGTGGATACTAGTTGTAAAGCAAAGGATAACAATCCTATAGTCCATGACCTTAGAGAAGCTAAGTAACAAGCAGAACCCTAAGTAAAATATGCATAGATACACCTGGAAAGAGGAGTAGACAAGATCTCTTGACAAAACTGGGCACATGGGGGTGGGGGAGAAAGGAGGTCGAAGGGGAAAAGGAGGGAAGAAAGGAATGGGGAAGGGGAAAGGGGAAAGACCTTGAGAAATGGGATAGTCAAGTTGTAGGAAGGACAAACATAAGAGAAAGTTAAAAGATATTTTGATTGAGGAAGTCATTATGGGACTAGCAAGAAATCTGTCACTAGAGAAATTCCCAGGAATCCACAAGGATGACCCCAGCGAAAACCCTAAGCAATAGAGGAGAAGGTGCCTGAACTGGACTTGCCATATAGTCAAATTGATGGGTATCTTAAGTGCCAACATAAAACCTTAATCCAGCAAGATGGAAACAGAGGCAGAGACCCACATCGGAACACTGGGCTGAGCAGCTAAAGTCCAGTCAAAGAGTGGGAGAAGTGAGAATAGGAGCAAAGAGATCAGAATATGATGGTGACACCCACTGAAACAGTTTATCTTAGCTAATGGGAACTCCGTATAACTTCAGCAGGACAAGGAAGGAACCAGCATAGGTCCAAATTAGTCCTTCTGAATGTGGGTGACTGTTGAATGGCGGGGAAAGACTGAGGAGGCACTGACTGTGGCACCAGGATTTATCCCTACTGACTGTACTGGATTTTGGGGAACCTATTCTCTTTGAATGGATACC
The DNA here is from genome assembly GCF_950005125.1 of Chionomys nivalis. Lineage (NCBI taxonomy): Eukaryota > Metazoa > Chordata > Mammalia > Rodentia > Cricetidae > Chionomys > Chionomys nivalis. The sequence goes on along the minus strand of NC_080089.1, from coordinate 19,145,322 downwards.
TTGCTCAGCCAAGATATAGAAGGGAGGGCCTTGGACTTTCCCCCAAAGTAATCTGCCTTACCCTCTCTGAGCAATGGATGGGGAGTGGGGGCTAAGAGGAGGGAATGAGAAGAGGGGAGGGAGAGGGAATGGAGATTTGCATGTAAAATGAAAAAAGATAGTTTGTTTTCTTTTTAAAACATAAAATAAAAATAAATTAAAATTAAGACATAAACTAAAACAAAATCCTAAGCCTATGCTATGTGAGATTTTATCATGAAGATTCAAATAAAAGAAAATTAAAATTATAACACAAAAGATAAAATTTTTAAATACATAAATTCATGCATATTTTCTGAAGTCAGAACTGAACAAAGAAAATGGTAAAGAATTTTCAGAAAACTTGTATTTTTCAGGTATAGCTCACTGATAACAAACAGCTATTATTTATAATTATATTTTGACACTTTCATAAATATGCCTTGTTTTATGGGTCAAACAGAAATCAGATCCTGATGTTATTAAATGTGTAGTGAAGTTTTTGATAACCATTAAGTAATATTTTAATGTATTAGTGTGGTCATATGTGTTAGGTATGCAAGGGCTCAGAAAAGTCATGAGAAGAGATAATAGAAAGAGTGCTTCAATATAATGAAACTTTGGAGTGCTGAATCTTATCCTTGAACTTATTTTCTTATTGGACTTTAAGGGTATGTGCTTCTGAGATGAGAATCATAGTGACATAATTGGATCTAATGAAGACATTAGGAAATTTGGCCCATGGACATGCAGAGATTATAATTCAGCTTCCTTCAACACATCTGGCCCAGTCAGAAACAGATACCTAAGAATCCTCCTAGAAAGAATCATACCAGACAATACTCAGTCTCTCTGCATTTTATGATGACATATCTTCCAACTTTGATATCTATGTAAGTTAGGAAGTATAGGCATCCTTTGATATCAACAGGCCATCTAAAGTCTATTAGTTAAAGTTTAGATAGTAAAATTAAGTCTAATCCATTATTTCTTAATAATTTAAGTTTAAATTTATTTTAATTCTTGCATGTTTATTGTATACTTCAATCATAATTCTCAAAAATTGAACACATCTCTGATGTTTACAATGATTAATATAGCAATGGTAAATTTCAGTCTATTGTGTTTTATATCCCCAAATACTTTGCTTATTTCTGATGAGTGTATAGGTATTTGTGTTCCTGAAAGAAAAAATACAAAAACAAAGCCCTGTATGAAATGGCAGTATAAAAATACTACGCACTGAGAATTAAAATAGATAATTTTATTCCTTTCTGCTATATGACATTTTACTCCTTTCACGTTTGGAGGAACCCACCACCCAGCTACCAAATAAATCACACACAAATAAGCTAAGATCTTATTCTTAGCTATAAATGCCTGAATTTAGATTGGCTTGTTTCTGGCCAGCTTGTCTTATCTTAAATTATCCTGTGTTCCTTCTTCCTCTCGGCTTTTATCTTTCTCATTTCTGTATATCTTTCTTTCCTTCTCACTCCATGGTTGGCTTTGTAGCTGGGTGTCTGTTTTCATCTCCTTGTTCTCTTGCTTATCACTCTCTGTTCTCAAACTCTTTGCCTGCTAAGCCCACCTATTCTTGCTTCTGCCTTGCTATTGGCCATTCAATCTTTATTTGGATTATCAGGTGTTTTAGACAGGCACAGAATCACAGCTTCACAGTTAATCAAATACAGCTTTTAAAAAAATCAATATACATGATAATAATATTCCCACAAATTATTCATTTCTCATTATGAAATAGCCTCACTTATTTAATTTCAGATAAATTTAATATAATTGATTAAAATTTTTGTGCATTTTACTTATAAAGTATGGGTCAGTTGCATACATATATTGAAAGTGAATATCACTATAAAATTAACAATGTATATGACAGATTTTTACCATGAAGGTAGGTTTTTTTTAACCAATAATTTCTCTAGTTATAAAGGGTGTGATGGATTCTATATTACATTGAGAATATAGGAGTCGAATATTATAGCATGTGGTATATATCTTAATCTCTTTGCCTCCACCTGAAGATAGCATCTACAATTCACAATAAACATCAGCATTAATACATTGACTGTCTTATAAATAAAATTAATAGTGTTAATTCATTAACATTTATCTACTACCTGGAAGGTTTATGTTTTCTAAAATCTGCAGAACTATAAATACTTTGTTTAAAAGTCAATGTACTTTATGCTATCAATTCTCTTGCATTTTTCCTTAAAACTGAAAAGCCACATTTTCCTTTGCCTTATGAAAGAACTCCATAGACCTGAACAGATAATTTGGTGGTAACATTGCATCATTCCTCCTAAAATTTGCTTCCAAATAATGGTGAGTACCATTTCCCTGGGGGAGTCTCATGGGTTTGAACTCTATATAACATTTTCTAATCTTGCTCAGGTCTACATGTAGGAAGGATTTCAATTATTGAACTTAACTTAAAGGTTGTAAGTAGACTGACTTACCAAAAACAGAAAAGCTATAGATTTTGATTTGGGATTCCTCTCAGTATGCTGTGATTACCATTAATGAATAAAGAAACTGCTCTGGACCTATAGCAAAGCAGAACTTAGGTAGACAGGGAAAGCTGGACTGAATGCTGGGGGAAAGAATGGCGGAGTCAGAGAGATGCCATGGAGTCATCAGAATGAGATATGCCAAATCTTTGCCAGTAGCCACTGCCATGTGCCGATATACAGATTAATAGAAATGAATTAAATTAATATAAGTTAGCCATTAAGGAGCTAGAGATAATGGACGAAGCACTGTTTTAATTAATACAAATTCAGTGTGATTATTTCAGAACTGAGCAGCCAGGAACAACGAAGTGGCCTCCTCCAACAAGATTTTGTCCAGTAAAGATTATTAAAATTATAAAAGTAAATTGGAGATCTTAGTTATAATCCAATAATATTAATTTGAGTGCTCCAGATACATGAATAGACATGGCTTTAAAAAGTCAATTGGGCATTTATAACAGCTCTTCATTCATTAATTCAGTCACAAATATCCCATTGGCTTATGTGATGTGCACATTGGTCCCTCAAATATTGAATCCCTTTATATATAGTTTGAGTAACATAAACATGAAGGTAGACTTGAACAAACACATCAGTAAGGCAATGTGTATTCTCTGATGTTTCAGTTGCTGTGGGTTTTTTTTTGCATTTATTTTATTTTTTTTATTAATTAATTTATTTAATTATTAAAGATTTCTGCCTCTTCCCTGCAACCACCTCCCATTCCCTCCCCCTCCCCCAATCAAGTCTTCCTTCCTCCCCAGCCCAAAGAGCAAGCAGGTTTCTCTGCCCTGTGGGAGGTCCAAGGACCACCCACCTCCATCCAGGTCTATTAAGGTGAGCATCCAAACTACCTGGGCTCCCACAAAGCCATTACGTGCAATAGGATCAAGAACCCATTGCCATTGTTCTTCAGTTTTCAGTAGTCCTCATTGTCCATTATGTTCAGCGAGACCGGTTTTGTCCCATGCTTTTTCAGACCCCGGCCAGCTAGCCTTGGTGAGTTCCCGATAGAACATCCCCATTGCCTCAGTGTGTGGGTGCACCCCTCGCAGTCCTAAGTTCCTTGCTCGTGCTCACTCTCCTTTTTGGGACAAGACAAGTCGGAAGGAATGGTAAGCAACCGACTGTTTGAGTTATTCTTTGTATCATGTTAATAAAGTCTTTTGTTACCTTCTCCCCCTGGTTACATTGGATATAAAACCTATGGAAAAATAAATGTGGGTGAATTTCAGTAATTACTGGAATGCCTTCCTGACTTTATTCTATGTTTTTTGTTCTGTTATTTTTCATGTGTCTTCATAATCTGGCAAGAGATATTTTTGTCAAGGTCAGTTTTCAACATATGGCACCCAATGTGGGGCAGTCCAGTGAATGCCAAAACGCACAAAAGTGTGGCCAGGTGTACAAGAGAGTACATAAAACCACAAAAATGCACCACAGTTGGAGAGGTGAGTAATAAGTGCTCAAAAATAAATGGTAAATAATATTAAAAATGTCAAAAAAAATTCAAAAATAAAACTACAAATAATTGTAAATATGGGACAAAGTAGTATAGTTGCTTAAATATATTTCTGAAAAGTTTCTATACCCCAATAAACCTCTCTGCCGACACAATAATAATTGAGTGAGACCAACTCAAATTGAATTAGAGAAAGCTAAGCTTTAATAGATATCAGTGCTCCTGGGTCACCATCTTTCCCCCAAGAGAGAAGTCAAGGAAGGAAAACTGGAAAACCATGTGTTTGTTCTCTGGAGTACAACTTAAATATCCTGTGGGAGTGGTCTTGAGCACCTCTGGGTGCCATTTATTATTGTTTCTCTCAGGGTCAGTGCTACCGGGGTTATATTTATGTAGATGTGTTCTGTTCCAAAGCACTTAAGTGTACTTTCAACTTTTTCTTCAATGATGTTCAGTGTGGTTGGTTTTATGTTGAGGTATTTGATTTATTTGGATGTAAGTTTTGTGCATGGTGATACATATGAATATATTTTTATTCTTCTGCATGTTATGCCAGCACTATTTGTTAAATATGCTTTCCTTTTTCCATTTTCTTGTCAGCTAAGCAGACTTACAACTTGCATTATAAAGATAGCTTACAAACTTTGAATAAAATATACATTGCCTAAAACCTTATTTAACATATATTACAGGAGATGGCTTCAAGGTTACTTTGCAGAATGGGTGCTCTGGTGGTTCAGTCCCTGCGGCCCCTGGGCCCCCTGGTGCAGTTGCAATGTGCTCCATGACAACTTGGGGTGTGTGTTCCTACTGATGAGGAGCAGGCTATAGGGCTGGAGAGAGAGATCATGATAGCCACAGAAAAGGGACTAGCTCCATACAATATTCTACCTCCAAAGCTAGATTTGGGCATTAAGGAAGATTCTAATTTAGTTCCATCTACCACCAACAAATGAATAGTGGGCTGCATCTTTGTGATGAGGACAACTGTACCATCATCTGGTTTTGGCTGCACAAAGGTAAGACTCAGTAATGCCCAAGCAGTGGAACCCATTATAAGCTGGTGCCCCACCAACTGGCCCACTGAGCCCTGCATTAACTTTTCAGACTGTGATGAAAAACTTTTCTCCAATAAAAACTAGCCATTGTATTGGATCCTCCCCACCAAAAAAAAAAAAAAAATCCTACAGGAGATCTTGAACCACTAAGTAAAATTCTTTTTTTTTTAATTGTTTATTAAAAATTTCCGCCTCCACCCGCCTCCCATTTCCCTCCTCCTCCCTCCATTCCCCTCCCCCTACCTCTCCAGTCCAAAGAGCAGTCAGGGTTCCCTGCCCTGTGGGAAATCCAAGGACCTCCCCCTTCCATCCAGGTCTAGGAAGGTGAGCATCCAAACAGGCTAGGCTCCTACAAAGCCAGTACATGCAGTAGGATCAAAACCCAGTGCCATTGTCCTTGCCTTCTCAGCAGCTCTCATTGTTCGCCATGTTCAGAGAGTCCTTTTTTATCACATGTTTTTTCAGTCCCAGTCCAGCTGGCTTTGGTGAGCTCCCATTAGATCAGCCCCAGCGTCTCAGTGAGTGGGTGCACCCCTCGTGGTCCTGACTTCTTTGTTCATGTTCTCCCTCCTTCTGTTCCTCATTTGGACCTTGGGAGCTCAGCCCGATGCTCCAATGTGGGTCTCTGTCTCTATTTCCATCCATCACCAGATGAAGGTTCTATGGTGATATGCAAGATATTCATCAGTATGGCTATAGGATCGGGCCATTTCAGGCTCCCTCTCCTTAGCTGCCCAAGGAACTAGCTGGGGACGTCTCCCTGGACCCCAGTGAACCCCTCTAGAGTCAAGTCTCTTGCCAACCCTAAAATGGCTCGCTTAATTAAGATATATACTTCCCTGCTCCCATATCCACCCTTACTTTATCACAATCATCCCATTCCCCCAAGCTCTCCCCATCCTCCCCTTCTCACTTTTCTCTCCCCATCTTCCTTTTCCCCCATCCCACCCCACCCGAATTCTCAACAGAAGAAGTTCAAATGGCCAAAAGACACTTAAGGTCATGCTCAATCTCCTTAGCGATCAGGGAAATGCAAATCAAAACAACTCTGAGATATCATCTTACACCTGTTAGAATGGCTAAAATCAAAAACACCAATGATAGCCTTTGCTGGAGAGGTTGTGGAATAAGGGGTACACTCATCCATTGCTGGTGGGAATGCAAACTTGTGCAACCACTTTGGAAATCAGTGTGGCGGTTTCTCAGGAAATTCGGGATCAACTTACCCCAGGACCCAGCAATACCACTCTTGGGAATATACCTAAGAGATGCCCTATGATACTATAAATGCATTTGTTCAACTATGTTCATAGCAGCATTATTTGCAATAGCCAGAAGCTGGAAACAACCTAGATGCCCTTCAATGGAAAAATGGATGAAGAAAGTGTGGAATATATACATATTAGAGTACTACTCAGCGGTAAAAAACAATGACATCTTGAATTTGGCATGCAAATGGATGGAAATAGAAAACACTATCTTGAGTGAGGTAACCCAGAACCAAAAAGAAGAACATGGGATGTACTCATTCATAATTGGTTTCTAGCCATAAATAAAGGACATTGAGCCTATAATTCGTGATCTTAGAGAAGCTAAATAAGAAGGTGAACCCAAAGAAAAACATATAGTTATCATCCTGGATATTGGAAGTAGACAAGATTACAGCGCAAAAACTAAGTAAAATTCTTAAAGGGAGAAGTGATCTAAATTTCAGTATGCAGCTTACAGAAGCTACCAGATGGGCACTCACCCAGGTAGAGTATGCTATACAGAAATAGCAAGTACATTACATTAACTATAATCAGCACTAACAATCATATAAATCACCTACAAAATTTACTCCTAAGGCAGTTGTATGGAAACACAGCCCACTTTTATGGTTGTACCTTCCGATTCACTACTTAAGGTATTAAATCCTTATTTTAAAACAGTAACTTGCTTAGCACAAAAATAGGATAAAATCTAGAGGTTATTTTGACAGGGAATTGGCTATGATCAATATTCCCTATACTAAGCAACAGATTAATTGGTTATTTCAAAATAGTGATTCTTGGGCAATTGTGTTTGTTCAATTTAAAGGCAAGGTTAATAATCTTTTCCCAGCTGACCTGTTTCTGTAATTAACACAACTGTATTCCTTTACTTTTCCTAAAGTTGTAGCAAAAGATCCCTTAAAGGATATTATGCTAAATTTTACAAATGGTTCGTCCAATGAAAGAGCTGCATATGTTGTTGAGGGTAAAAAGGAATTGTGGAGCATGGCCTTGTCTTCATGAAAACAACTTAAAAGAATAAAAACAAGAAAAATTAAAAATCACCATATAATGCCATAAGTCATGAACCTTTTATGGATGTATGTGAACAATCTGCTGCAGAAAGATTTTGGCATGATGATACCAAGGTGACTTTTTCTAAGGCAAGGTAAAAAGACCCTTTTGTTAGATTATGGAAAGGAACTGACCTTGTATAATTTGGGGTCGAGGATATGTTTGTACTTTTTTCACAGGAAAAAAAATAAAACTAGATGAGATGACTGCAAATACAGCAGAGAAGTACCAGCCCTGATGATATCATAGCTACTGATGACTCCATAGGAAAAGTGGAAAGAGGTTCCTAAACCTGTGATCCTGATTTCCTTATTTCTACATGCTGCAGGCCAAGGAAAGGGGTACCTGAACTACAGGACTGAGGTTAGGAAGCTCATGGCTTAACTGTGGGTTACTAGATTGCATCTGGACACTCGGGACCCACACTGCCACTGAGGTTGCTGCTACTGCCACAATCCTGACAACAGCTTGTGACAGTCTGACAAGAGAAAGAAGATCGTTGTGATGACTGGTGACTTCTAGCTCCTTGATGGAATTGATGCACAAACTTCAGACCTATTGAGACCTGTTTACCTTGGAGCCAAACCAGAAATGCAGCTACACATTTTGCAATTTTACTCTTTGGGACTCAGAACATATTTTGACAACATGCTATTCAATTTGTTGTTGAAATATTGGACGTGAGAACTGAGACCTAAACTTTTCTCTCAGGGAAAATGGAATTGTTACAAGGAGTGACAGAATTCCCTCTTCAAATATGGAGAGGGTATCCTAAAAGATTTTAGCTGCTGCTCAGAGACTGGGACAATTAATTAAAAGCAGCAATGCGGTTGGACTATAACCTATCACAGTAACCTTTTCTTATCTTTTTATTAAAATGGATTTAAGAGAATTGTAATGTGGCAAATTGTATGTTTATTGTTAATTTCTACTCTAGAATTGTGTTATTGTCAGGTTAAATGTAACAGCTTTAATTCACCATAAGAGGTTAAGAAAAATTTGTCATTTTCTATGAGTGCTTGGGTTTGATATAATTGATAAAAAATTTAGATTTTGATAAAGCAAAAATAGTTAAGAAACAATCTAGAACAAATAAAAAATGCATTTCCAACCCTGGTGATCCTCCTTTCTTTTAATGAGGAGACTGTAGCCATTAGGAACCTGTTTATTCACAAAACATTATCTAATTGCAGATAAAGTCTCTTGACAAAAACTTGGCTCAGAGACACAGAACCCAGAGGTACTTTCTCCCTTAACCCTTTGCTTACAGAGGTTGGCAGTCATAGATAGGTTTGATAGTTTTTCCTGCCAGGCCCCTAAGACATGGAAATTTATAATTAGAATACACATACCAAAGATGGGTAAGTCTGGGAAACAGAAAATTGTTCACTTAAGGCAGACAAGATCATCTATCCTGTTGTAGAAACCTAGGCCTTATTAAAATTAATAAAAAGGGAATGAACCAAGTCATTCCTCTAGAGAACCCTGACTGTAAAATCTAATCTTGGTTGACAAATTGTTTATATCTAGAATCAACTACAACCTACACAACTGAGAATACCTATGACATATTTTCTTGATTTGATCATTTGAGGTTGAAAGACACCAAATCTTCTTGCAGCATGCCACATGAAAGGGTATGGGAAAATGAAGCTTTTGCTTTTTATCTGCTTGTGTTCACTCTTCCTGGCATGTTCATCCATCTTTTTGAGAGGCCAACCCTTTGCTGGTATAAGAACTTTTTATTTTGGGTTCGAACCTACGCTGAAGAGTATCAGTTCTTTAACATCTCTCCTGAGTGCCAATTTCAGATTGTGCCTGCTGAAACATTCGGTCTTGTTGACTGAACATCTAAGTATCCTTGACTTTTCTAGTGCGGAGTTGTCTTTGTTGGACTACTCTGAACCACGGCATGTAAGCCACTCAAATAAATTCCCTGTACACACACACACACACACACACACACGTGTCCATTTTATCTCCTTAAGTAGGCATGATTAATATGAGAGTGAGGGGAACAATGTATACATATGGTGTTTATGGAAAGGGAATCACCAAGTTAATTCTATATTGCTTTAGTTGTCTTTAATTATGTGAACTCTCCAGTTTATAATGATAATAAAATTAATAATGTAATGAGGATCTTTGAATTCTGAGGCTCCTAGAGATATGGAAATATAACATCAGCATGCAATCTATAGAACAGCACTGCACCAAAGAAGAAATATTTGCTACTCAGCCAATTGATGATCCTTTTTGACTAGCTCACAATTATCACATTATTTATCTGTATTTATTTATCACTTAATCTTCCATATTCATTTCCCAAAAGAGATGATCTTCTCACTACTCATGAATCCAAAAGCAGAAACACAAAATTTCTTTATTAAAACTTAAAAGTACACAAAGGATGATTAGGAACATTTTAATTTGGGGGAATCTTTAAGCGGATGTTGGCAGAACCTCAGTGGGGTTGATAAAGGATCTTCTAAACTCAAGTAAAGAATAAGACTATGATACATCTGTTACAGTTAGAAATGATTAAAGATGAATTTGAATTTATTGTGTAAAATGTAGATAACAAATCAGAGTTGAGTAAACATTAATGGAATTTAATAAGAGACAACCCTAAAGGTTTGTATTTTTATAATTTATTTGTATTTATAGTTTTATATGTATATTCACACATATAAAGAATATTGATAGTCACATATAACAGATTAAGCCCTTTAAACAAAGTAAAAATGGGGACAGTGCTTATATTTTATGTGAAAACAAGATTTATTAGAAAAATGTCAAGTGGCATACACATGAAACGGAGGTGCTGAAACAAAGGTAAAGATTGTAAACTGCCCGATGATGTCCAGTCTCTGAGTCAGAAAATGATCATCAGGAATATCTCTCTTCTTCATTTGTGATTTTTGAGGAAAAACTCTCTTGAAATAAGCATGCTAGCAAAACTGCTCTTTCAACAAGGAACTCCCAGGAATGTGAACTGTTACAAGGTAGGTTTGTGACACCCTTTACCCATACGTGGGCATCTTCAGGAATCATCATCAAGAGACATTCAACAACATTACCTTTAGAAGCAACTAACACAAGTTTCCTTTAATGCACTGAAGAGTTTAAGTATAATTCTTGTGTCTTACTTAGAAAGACACTTCGCCTGACTTTTTGGAGTCCATTCCCTACTGTGGGATACCTTGCTCAGCCTTCATACAGGGAAGAATAGCTTGTTCATGTCTCAACTTGTTGAGATGCCAGACTTTGTTGCTTCCCCAAGGAAGGTGTTACACCTCTGAGGAATGAATGAGGGTTAGGAAAGGGAAGGTAGGGGGTGGTGGAATGGGGAAGAGAGAAGTGGGGTTGGTATGTAAAATAAAAACTAAAGTTCTTTAAATAAAATGAAAGGCTGAGTGGAGGTGGCACACACCTTTAATCCCAGCACTTGGGGAGGGCAGAGGCAGGCAGATCTCTGTGAGTTCAAGGCCAGCCTGGTCTATAAGAGCTAGTTCCAGGACAGGCTCCAAAGCTACAGAGAAACCCTGTCTCAAAAAAAAGAAGAAGAAGAAAGAAGTCCATTTATTCACTGAATGTCATTATATATATATAAAATATGATTTATTATATATATGATTTATTATTTTATATATATACAGTGAAATGCATGATATTTCCCTATTTTTCTCCATGAACATTTCTCATACAAATAAGTTTTTGGAACTGAGTATGGTGGGGTGTGCCTTTAATTCCAGCACTCAGGAGGCAGAGGCTGTGTGTTTGAGGCTACTGTTGTCTATAAAGTGAGTTCTAGGACAACCAGAGCTACACAGAGAAGTCCAGTTTCCAGAAGAAACAAAAAATAAAAAAGTCCAATGAAACAAACAAACATTAATATTGAAATCATTGAAGAATTAAGCTATCAAAAGATAAAAAGTTTTCTCTTGTTCAAGGAATAATAGGATTAACATAATAGATATGGACCCCTAATCAAAAGCAACCTTCAGATTCAATGCAATACACACCAAAATGGCAACACAATTCTTCAAAGATCTTGAAAGGACAATTCTCAACTTCATATGGAAAAACAAAAAGATCCTAGATAGCTAAAACAATCATGAACAATAAAAGAACTGCTGGAATTTCACCACACCAGATTATAAATTGTTCTTCAGAGCTATAGTAACATAAACCACTTGGTATTGGGATAAAAAGAGACAAGAATATCAATGGATTTTAATTTAATTCCAAGACAAAAATCCATAAATGTATGGATACTGACTTTTGATAAAGAAGCCAAAAATGAGCACTGTAAAAAGGATCTTCAAAAGATGCTTCTTGTCAAACCAGATGTCTGCATGTAGAGAAATGCAAATAGATGGAGAATTATCATCGCCTTGCACAAAACTCAAATCGAGCTAGATTAAAGATCTCAACATAAACCAGATACAGTGAACCTAATCAAAAAGAAAGTAAGAAATAGTCTTGATTCACTGGAATAGGTGACATCTTTCTGAACAGTGCACAGACAGTGCAGGAACTAAAATCACCACTTAGTAAACGGAACCTCATGAAACTGAAAAGTTTTGTAAACCAAGGGAAACAGTCGTTCAATGTGACAGCCTACCTAATAGAACAGTTTTCAACACCTCCATATCTGATAAGTAAAGAACTAATATCCAAAATATATAATGAACTCAAAAAACTAGATACAAAAATAAATAATCCAATTAAAATGAAATACAGATCTAAAGAGAGAATTGCAAATATAGAAAACTCAAATGACTGAAAAATGTGAAAAATGTTCAACATCTTTATTCATCAGGGAAATGTGAGTCAAAACAACTTTGAGATTTCATCTTACACCTGTCAGAATGGCGAATGCCAATAACAGAATTGACAGCACTTGCTGGCAAGGATGTCAAATAAGTGAAATTTCACAGGGTTCCATAAGTTCTCAGAGGAAAGATTTAATAAAAGCTTTATATTTATGACTCTGTTTTCTAAGATTTCTCACTCTCTTTATAATAATTGGCTGTTGGTCTGCATATTCCCATCTGCTCCAGTAGGAACCTTGTCTGATGATTCTTGAACAAGGCACTGATTCAAGAGTAGAACAGAATATGATTAGAAGTCATTTTCTCAATACTTTTTAAAAGACTAGTAGTTTTCTTTCATTTTAATCTAGGTCTCTAGATTATTTAGTCTCTGTTACTAGGTCACCCACGTAGTGTTGCTTATGGCTCCCATTTTGAGGTGTAGGCCTTAAGTCAAATCAGACATTAGTTGGTTATTACCACAAGCTTTGCATCACCATTATTTTGCAGGCAGTACATCATTATAGATCAAATATTGTGTGGATGCATTTGTGCATACGTTTCTCTTTTGTTAGCCTGCAGTGTACCTTCCCCTACCAAAGGCACTAGAATGCGGGAGTTCCCGTTCTGTGTACAAACCATCTCACCTTCTCTGTGTTCAAAGTCTTGTGCAATGACTTGTGATAGGGCCCTCTTCTCAGTTGTGGGGAACAATGTAATGTTTTGGCTACAGCCTGGCTTGTTTAGGGAATTTCATAGCATCCTTTTGGCTAACAATTCAATTGAATGTAACCAAGTCATAGTACTGACAACTTCATTTTGTGACTATGTCTACTCCATTCTTTAGAAAATTCATCAGTATCACCTTCATATATTTTTTTAGAAGTTTCCACTCCACTGGGTTTCCAAACAACCCTTCAAATGCCCAATTCTAGCTGTCTCTTCTTCCATTCTCTCCCTTAACCCCATTGCCACTACCCATGTGGTCCTCCCTTGGCAATCCTCCCCACCCCAGTTTACATATAAAAATCTTTTATTTCTCATTCCCAGGAATATTCATGTGTATCACCTGTCCCTTCATCTATACCTGACTTCTCTAAGTCTATGGATTGAAGCTGGCTATCATTTACTTAAAGGCTAATATCAGCATATAACTGAATGTTTATTATATTCATCATTTTTTGTTTGAGCATCTTAAACAAGATGATTTTTATAGTTTCTTCTACTTGCCTGCAAATTTCATGATATCATTTTTTCAGCAGCTGAGTAATACTCCTTTGTGTAAATGTACCACATTTTTAAAATTCATTTGTCTGTGGATGAACATCTAGGTTTGTTTCTAATTTTTGCCTGTTATAAAAAAATCTTTAAGTCAATATACAAGGGCTTTGATATCATACGGGTTTTAAAAAAACAAATTGTGTTTCGATAGACTCCTTAGACCTCATTACCTACAAATCTGTCTTCTTTGTTATGGAAGCAATCTTCTCCAGTATCCTTTCTTCTTGATATGTGGCCATGTGCCCTTTTGTCCACTTTACATATTCCTTATCACCTGTACTCTCTCTTTGTCTACTTTCCACATTGTTTGGGCTATATTTACATGGCCACAGATACATTAATATATATTGAATACACATGTATATCCATATTTGATGGAGGAGGGTTATCTGTCTATGGGTTACTTTCATTGGTTAATAAAGAAACTGGCCCTTTGATAGGACAGAAAATTAAATAGGCGGAGTAGACAGAACAGAATGCTGGGAGAAAGAAGCAAAGTCAAGCAGATGCTATAGCTACCCTCTCCAAGATGGACTGGGGTTAAGATCCTTCTTGGTAAGCCACCACCTTGTGGTGTTACACAGATTATTAGAAATGGGTTAATCAAGATGTGAGAATTAGCCAATAAGAGGCTAAAGCTAATGGGCCAAGCAGTGTTTAAAAGAATACAGTTTCTGTGCAATCATTTTGGGTAAAGCTAGTTGGTGGCTGGGAGCTGAGAGGCGGGAAGTGGCCTGCAGCTCCTTACAACACATATCTTAGAGGAGAGGATCTGCATATGGTGAAGAATACGTGGTTTTGTCTTTCTGAGTTTAGATCATCTCACTTAATACTGTCTTTTCTTTGTCTGCTCATTTTCCTAGAAATAATTCCATGTTTCTTTACTGCTGAGAGAAATCCTTTTTTTTTTTTTTTTTCGTTTTTTGTTTTTTGTTTTTGTTGTTTCTCGAGCCTGGATTTTTCTGTGTAACCACTGTGGCTGTCCAAGAATTAGCTTTTGTATACTAAACTATCCTCAAACCCACAAAGATTCACCTGCCTCTGCCTCACAAGAGCTGGAATTAACAGGGTACCATCACAAGCTGAATATATAAATATATATATATATATATTTCAATGGATAATGAAGTTATGCAATTATGCAATATATATTCATTATCCATTGGTCTGTTAATGGGCATCTATGTTCTTCCTTCTTCCTTACTAAGGTAAATAGATGTGTTATTTTCTTTTTGGTAGTGTCTGAAGAAATTTGTGTACATGCTGAAGTATGTATAATTGACTCATATGGTAGTCATGTCTTTTAATGGTTTGAGAAGTCTCCATTTTGGTGTCCATAATAGGTATGCTTGCTCTTACTGCCACTAGCTGCAAATAAGAATTCCTCTTTTCTATTACGCTCACAAATATTTTATATATTCACTTATTTATTTATTTGCTTGTTGTTTTATTTATTGTAGCATTATTAATAAAAACCCAGAGACAGATATTAGGGTTCAGCCTGAAGATCAAAAAGCAAAACAGCCAGCCACTGTCTCTCCTCAACCTCAGTCTGAAATGGTGATTCTGCCTTCAGGAATCCTAAGACAGATACTGACAGAAACTTCTCTTTATTTTTATTTTTATTTTTTTGGTTTTTTTTTTTTTCGAGACAGGGTTTCTCTGTGGCTTTGGAGCCTGTCCTGGAACTAGCTCTTGTAGACCAGGCTGAGAAACTTCTCTTTAAAGTTTGTGGCAGGGTTTCTCTCTGTGACAACCCTGAATGTCCTGGGATTTGCTTCATACACCAGGCTGGCCTTGAACTCAGAGAGATCTGCCTGCCTCTGACTCTTGAATGCTAGGATTAAAGGAATGTACCACAACACCCAGATCAAAAATATTTATTTCTTATTTTTTGATACTAGTCTGCTATTCTAAAATTAGTGAGATGAGTTTCAAAGAAACAAACTTTAAGTCAACATTCTTATTCTCTTTGCCTGTAGAAGGGAGAACCATAACTTCTCAGAAGTTTTATTTAGTTTTTTCATTTTAGAAAATTTCATACATATTTATAATATAATGATATCATAGTTTTCTACCATTTGTCCTCCTAACTTTCTATCATTTTTACATAATTATACATGAAGCAACAGATGTTATGAGTTCAAGATTTTAACAGCATGGCATATCCATAAGATAGCATTGTGTAGGACTCTCTCTTGCCATTACAGATCTTTGAACTGCTCGTCTGATATGTTCCCTTTATTGTGAGTGTTTGGTACCATTGCTTTGTTTACAGTTGAGCAGACAATAATTTGGAGGCATCTTGAGAGGAACTGGAAGGAGGAAGTAAGAGATAGATATGACCAAACACAAAATGAGAATTTTCAAATAATAAAAATATTTTTCATAAGAAAAAAGAATTGATAAGCCTGATGATGGCTAGAACATTAGAGAAGAAATGTTTTATATTTGACAGAGGAACATTATCACAAATTATGAATAATATGGTATCAATGTGTTGATGAGTTCTCGGATCTACATAGAAATGTCTATATACATATGACAATA
The DNA here is from genome assembly GCF_950005125.1 of Chionomys nivalis. Classification (NCBI taxonomy): domain Eukaryota; kingdom Metazoa; phylum Chordata; class Mammalia; order Rodentia; family Cricetidae; genus Chionomys; species Chionomys nivalis. Next base: position 19,129,275 of record NC_080089.1, on the reverse strand, counting down.
CATAATTTTATATAGATTGTCCTAGGGTTTTTATTGCTGTGACAAGACATCATGACCATAGTAACTCTTATAACAGAAAACAGTTAAGTGAGGTTGGTGTATAGTTTAGTCCATAGGTTTAGTCCTTTATCAGCATGATGGGAAACACAGTGGAATGCAAGCAGACATAGTGCTAAAGGGGAGTTGAGGACTCTACATATAGATCTGAAGGCACTAGGAAGAGAATAAGACAAAATTTCTCCAACGGTACCAAACCTACTTCAACAAGACAACACCTCCTAACAGTGCCACCCCCCATGAGACTATGGGAGTCATTTTCTATTATTCCACCATATTGATAAAACATAACATTTATTTTAGGGAAACTATACATCAATAAAATAGTTAGGATTAAATATAGGACTTTTGTATGAACACACAAATTGTATTAGAAACAATTATTTTGCTATTTTGTCTTTTTTTCAAAGCTGAGGACTATACCCAGAGCCTTGCACTTGCTGGGCAAGCGCTCTACCACTGAGCTAAATCCCCAAACCCAGTAACAATTAAATAGAATAGTCAGTAATGGTGTACCATTAACTATGTACCATAAAGTTAGTCTTCAGCATTTCACGTTTGGCATGTATCTACTAGGTTTTTACTTGTATTTTTACAGTTAATAAAACCACCTATATGCGTAAATCAACAATTTTCACTGACCCAAAATATTTACGTTACAATTATTAGTGGAATATTTTTTTAAGGAAGTGTGTCACGACAGGCTTTCTATGTAGCTTTAGAACCTATTCTGAAACTAGTTTTTGTAGACCAGGCTGGCCTTGAACTCACAAATATCTGCCTGCTTCTGCCTCCTTAGTGCTGGGATTAAAGGCATGTACCACAATCACCGGCTAGTGGAGTATTCGTTAAAATATATATAAAAAAGAAGGATATTTAAAATAAGATGAAAACCAAGTATTGGAATAGAAAGATAATGAATGTGAATCAAAATGGAAGGAATCCTTTTGGACTCCTAATAATCAAATAATAGAATTAATACTTATTCAATGCCTCTAGGTGTTCCTTAAGGATTTATGCTGCCCCATGTTCACATGGGAATTCAAGTGTCTAAATAATAAGAAGCTGTGGATGTTGAAACACTAATACTACAGAGACTAAAAGCAATTTTCATATGAGAAAACTCAACAGTTTTATTCAGATGGCACACTACCATCTAAATTTAGGAACTACCACTTTAGTAATGGAGGCAGATAGCTGACTGTCTTTCTCATTCTTCAGTGCTGACACCAAGGCCATGTGAGATCTTCTACTTTATGTCATGCCACTATTATTAGGTTATTGTTATCAGTCTATCTGTAAAAACTGTAAAGAGACTTTAGGAAGATGAACAGAATCACATCATATGTGGTGTATCCTTCTAAATTGCATGTTTTCTTTGATATCTGAGAAGCAGTAATTATGATAATGTCTTTTATGTTCCAGTGATGTCTTCTATCCGTAATAACACTGTATTCCTAGTCAGATTTGAATTATTTTCAAAATTCTTTAGATTTTCTTTTGTTTGAAAATTGTCATGTGTACATATGTATGTTGTGAGATTATTCTAAATTTTTTCTGCATGCCTTAGAAAATCCTTTGTTGGTCATATATTTGTTGTCTATAACTTTTTGTTATAAATATTCTGAGAGTATGTGGTATAAAATATCACTGACTTCTCTGCTTTATCTACTGAATACAAGGTAAAATAGGCATTATCAAGAGATACAGATCACAGTTAGGAACTTGTTTTGCTTTTATAGAAGAATGTGGTTTAATTTCCAGCAACCATATCAGTTAACATAGAATTGCATGTAATTTCATTTCTAGAGAATCTGCCACCCACTTGGCTTTCTGCTGGTACCCATAATCCTATACATATGTACACATAAACACAAAACATATATTTTGAAATAAAGCAAATCTTCCAAAAAGCGAGGATGACATAAATTGCCAAAAATGAATGCATCATGAATATTGAATTCACTAATGTTGATATTTTGCCAACAGAGTCCTTAAAACTACAAAACTGTTCACATCAATATCATATATAATATAGATTCCTGTAAAAACTCTTTTGGTTTTCAGAGGAAAACCTGTTTGTCAATTAAATGGATCTTAAATATTATTTCATTGTTTGAATTGATTTGCCATTCATATATTTTTCATAATGAAACACAAATCCAAGAAAATCAAAATATCAAAGAGAAGATACTATAACGATGATTTTTTCATAATTCCTTTCATGTCCTTATTTCTAAGGCTAAAGATAAATGGGTTCAGCATTTGTGGGACAACTGTATACATCACATAAGCCACTGAAGCCTTTTTGGGTAAAATATTATTAACTGCAGAGTTTATGTAAACCCACAACCCTGATCCATAGGACAAAGAGGTCACTGATAAGTGAGACCCACAAGTGGAAAAGGCTTTGTATCTCCCTCTCACTGAAGGTATTCTACAAACAGAGAGAACAATTTGGACATAAGAGAAAATAATACCAGAGATTGGGATGCCACCAAATATAAATGTTGCAAGATATATCAGAATGTTATGAACAAGGGTGTCAGAGCAGGCAAGCTTCATGACTTGAGAAAGTTCACAGAAGAATAAGGAAATTTCCAGGTTTGTGCAAAAGGATAGTCTCAATACCATGAGACCAAGAAGTCCCATGTTCAAAATGCTGATGAGGATGGAAAAGAGAATTATTAAACCACATGAGTGAGAATTCATGATGATTGTGTAACTCAGTGGATAGCAAATGGCCACATATCGGTCATAGGCCATTGCTGCAAGAATGCAACTTTCAAATCCAGCAAAAAACAAGATAAGGCAGACCTGAGTGAGGCAGCCTGCATAAGTGATACTCTGAATCTGTGTTTGGATATTTAATAACATGTGTGGGATAATGGTTGTCGTTAAGCATATGTCATTAAAGGACAAATTGTAGATAAAGAAGTACATAGGTGTTTGCAAATGGGAGTAAGAGCTCACAGCCAGGATAATAAGCAGATTCCCCAGGATGGCGACCACGTACATGAAGAGAAAGAGGCAAAATATGACTGGCTTCAGTTTTGGATCATCTGTTAGTCCCAGAAGAAAGAAGTGAGAAACATCTGCTTGGTTTTTACTTCCCATGTTTTTGGCAATCTATTTGAAATACAGACAGAAATAAAATGTAGGGACAATCAATATGTTGGAAGATGTTAGAAGTACAAGTTCTTTGGTTGAATCATATTTATTCTTAACAAACTCTTAATATAAGGGCCGATGTATATGTCCTAACAAGCACTCCATAGTACTTTGAATATGATTATTTTGAGGTAAATATAAATCATTTTAAAACCTAGTTTATTATAGCAGCTGTTTAGCATTCAAATTATTTATTCTGGTGATTTTCTCTACATAGAACCCTCACTTCTCTTATTGCAAATGTTATGGATTTTTTTCAAGAACATTTTTTTTGTATTGTAAAAATCCAGTAAAAATATAAGTGTAATATAAAACATGCTTTTTTAGTCAGAAGATTCATGGAATTATACAAAAAAGATGATCAAATATTATGTAAACTTTCTTATAAAAATTTCCCAAACCACAGGCTGTTTTTTGAGATTATAGTATAGTTACATCATATTTACCTCACCATCCTCATTCCAAACCTTCTGACCTGTCCCTCCTTTCTTGTTTTCATGTTCACGGCCTTCTTTTTCATTAACTGTTATTGTACAAATATAGGTATATTTATATACATGTGTATATATACCCAACTAACCATGAATTGAAGTACAATAGAAAGATCTTATTTACTACCAAAATAGATTTATGTCAACATTGGAAAGTAGAATTAGACTTCATCCTTATTACAGCCCAGAGAGAAATATATCCCATCTCCTTTACAAGTTAATTCTAAGAGAAACTGTAAAATGGTATAATGAGATTCTCTGTTTCATATTAGGGAGTTCTCATTAGCTAAAATATGACATTTTGCTTTTTAAAAATGAATGAAAGAACATAACAAATATATAGAAAATCAAACAAAGAGATTTAACTTACAAACAGTATTGTCTGTCATATTTAGAAAGGATAAAGTTTCTAGATGACAGGATTAATGAACCTTTTAAAGAATACTGGTTACCTAGGGTGGATGATTCTGTATGGCATGATCTCTGTTTTCAAGGAAAACAGAAGTAGCTATGATACAGATTATTTGATGGAATATCAAACTTAAAAGCTCTGGATAAGATATAGACAAATAATTTATTGTAGGGGAAATCACCAACAAGTTAAGATATCCAGATTTCCACAGTAGGACATATATCATAAACTGTTAACAACTTTGATTGAATTAATCAGTTGGAAATTTATGTGTATAATCCATGCTCTCCTCATGTAACTTAAGCATATAAAATTTTTAAAAAATTATATTCAACAAATCTAGGAAAATCATCTGTAAGAATATTTCACAACGAGAAACACTTGCCGTAAATTACTTTGAAGGTAGCAGTGCTTGCAGAGAATGTGCAATGTGCTGGGCTCAACATGCTTGAAGGGAAATAAATCCCCTAGTTCAGTGAACAGATTGTAGTATTCTTCCATAACTTTTACTCAAGTTTTCATTTTTTCTTGCAACTATATACTACACAGAATGTATTATTCATTGATATAAAAGAGGCAATAAAGGGGAGAAGTTTTAGAAAAGAAGAAAGAAGGGACTATTCCTATCAAGACCATGACAAATATCAGAGATGTGCCTGCCTGTAAAAATCACTTTTGACAAGGATAGTATCGTAGAATAATAATAAAGAAATATCATTGAACACAGCATTCTATGATCAGAGTTTGTAATAAATATATAGGGATTAGCATGAATTTAAGTATGAATGATTTAGATAATGAAACATACCTAAACTCACTTTGTAAATAAGAAACTTTACATTACATGGTTAGTCTCAAGAACAGTAGGACTCAATAGTGTACCTTGTTATTGACGACAGATGTGTTCTTGTAAAGCAAAGAATTAGAGTCATTACTTCTTTGCTAGGGAGATTCACCTCAAGAAGGTTATATATGTGTTGGTGTCTACCTGGGACAGATATGTTGCATCTGTTATCACAGGATAACTCCTATAGCTTCTGTATCTCCAGGGACAAAATATCCAAAGGTCCTCATTAGGCCAGCTATGTATTGTAACTTTATTTTCTTAAACACAGGGGGTAAAGTAAAATAGTATGGCTGCCCTCCTGACACCTGGGGTTTGATTATATTTCTATCCTGTAATTATTATGTCTGTTTTTCTCCATTTCACAGTCATTATATATAATGTCACAATTATTATCCCCAAACCCTCATCAAACAGTTATTGATACACTAAACATTTTCTATGACAGTGAAAATGTTATTATGCTAGATTGGACAATATAATTATGCATGCTTTTTAAATATTTAAAAATTTTATACTCTGAACATAAATATGCTAATATTTTTTGTATATTGTTAAACTGAGGGTGTTAAATATGCTTTAGTGGAAGACATTTATCCATATTATTTCACCAAAGAACATTACTATGAAACAGAATAGATGTATCATTTATACATTGGAGATGTTTGAGATATAGAACTTGCTATTTTCTCTAACATATTTCATCCCATAAAACTGTATCATTTGAACTATAATTTCCAGACCGAGGGGGGGAGCAAGAGATAACTGTTATAGATTCTGTAATATCAATATTTGAGCTTCAGTAATGACTTAAAATGTTACAATTTTATACTTTTTGGAAATCATTCATAACGCACCATTAATAATACTTAACCTCACCACCTATATTCCCATAAAGAAACTCTCACAACAGTAGAAAAAAAACATTTTTTAATATTATTGTGCCTCTTGGTATTATTAAATTAAGTAAAAGAAAATGTTAAACCATGCAAGTAAAATTATATAAATTATATAAACATAAACATGTTTTATTAAAAAGGGTGTATGTATGAAGACAAAATAGTTATATGAGTTATGAGCAAGGTTTTTAAAGTTTGCATATGATGAGACTTAAAGATGTATATATTGGCGTGTCCTGGCACACCTTAGTTTTGAGAACTTTGAGGGCATATTCTGGAGCCAGAAACCATTGACGATCCAAGTCCAAACCAGGAGAAGACCCAGACCAAGGTCATTTACAGAAACAGGACTGAGCCAGTGACCTAGGCTACAACAAGCCTGAGACAGTAAGCTACACTGGAGCAGGTACAAGGGAACAATCACTAAGGGAGTAGACAGGTCTGTCAGACAAAAATATAATAGATAAATAAGAGAACTAACAGTTGTTATGACTCAAATGAACTTAACAGACAGATATAGAACATTCCATCCAAACAAAAAAAACAATATACCTTCTTCTCAGCACATCATGAACACTCTCCAAAATTGACCATATACCAAAAGGATGCTAAATTGTACCAAAAGAAAGTGTGCTCAGGTATGTTCATAGCAGCATTGTGTATCATAGCCAGAACCTGGAAACAACCTAAATGCCCCTTCACCAAAGAATAGATAAGGAAATTGTGATACATTTACACAATGGAGTACTACATAGCAGAAAAAATAATGACAGCTTGAAATGTGTAGGCAAATGGATGGATCTAGAAAACATCATATTGAATGAGGTAACCCAGAACCAGAAGGACAAATATCATATGTACTCACTCATAAGTTACTTTTAGACATAAAGCAAAGACAACTAACTTCCAGATCACAATTCCAGAGAATCTAGACAACAATGAGGATCCTGAGGGAGAGAGAGATATAGAACTATCTACATGGAAGTAGAAAAAGACAAGATCTCTTTAGTAAATTTGGAGAATTGGGACCATGGGAGAGGGTTGAAGAGAAGGAGAGTAGAAGGGGGGTGAGCTGGAAAAAAAATGTATAGCTCAGTTAAATGAATAAAAAAATAACAAAGATATATATATATATAATTAAAATTTCTAAGGACAATGATAAAAGTAATAACTGACTAAATGTATAGAAATACACTCAGAAATACATCAGAAAATCAAAGTTTATTTAGAAATGTCTGGTTTTTAAAATATGATATAGTCATTAAAACTAAGTAGATGTAACTGATCTTATCTCTTGTAAATAACCAGACTTGGAAGCTCTTACCAACGTGGTCAGAGAATGAAGTGAGTGCTATTTTTGCAATAAGTCTCAGCAATTTTTAAAACTAACAACTTATTGCTACTGAGATTAGATTTACCTAGAACTTATAATTCTCTTTCCAGAGTCTACTATAATGGATTGGAATTATAGGTTGGATACATGTATGGGGAGAAAGACACAACTGACTTGCATCTGTCTGCCACAAGCACATCAATATGTAAAGTTAGAATTGAAAATTACATATCAATTGCAGTTAATTTGTTCTCTCTTGTTTTTTGTATTCTTAGACAGAGTTTGTTTTTTAGTAGTAACAGCTTCACGTGTTTTGCATTAGTCTCTTTGTTTTGCATAATTCTTTCTTTGGAAGTATTACACATAGTATTCCAGGTGTGGCTGGTTGTAAAGACAAAAGTTCTTTTAGCCTATTTTATGGGCAGATTTTTTTCTTCTTCAACTATGCCTGATGACTCTCCTGGGCACAGTATTCCAGATTATAAATTACGTCCATGAGAGCTTTAAGTAAGTTGATTTATGCTCTTTGGGCTTTTCAATATGTTATTAAGTATTCAACTATGTGTCAGAGGGGTTTTGATGTATATATGCCTTCTGTTTTTCTGCTTCCTCCTTTCAATAATCTTATTTTTATATATATACATACATATATACAAGTGTATATATATTGTGTGTATAATATGAGTCTGTGTATGTATTTATATGTGTATATATATGTGTGTGTATATATGTTATATATTGATTATATTGACACATTTACACACACATATGTATGGAGTTTTAATTAAAATATACTTTTGGAGTTGCTTTCTAGTTATTTCTATTTTATATCCAGTGTGCTTCATTTTTCTAAACATGTATGCCTTTTGTTAATTTGGGAAAACTTCCTCTATTATCTGATGTAGATCTGGTGAATGTCATTGGTCTGAGTTTCTTCTACCATTCTGCCTAGAAATAGAAGCTTTTGTCACTTTTATGGTGTCACGCAATTCTGAAACTTGTGTATCTGTATCTACATGCAATTTTCAGGTCTTTTGCTGGTGTTATCTAATATCTTTACTTTATCTTTAAGTATTGATATTCTTTTATCTGATTGTTCTACTGTACTTATAAGATTTTATTCCAAATTTTAAATCTCAAATTGTTGTCTGAGGTTTTCTGTCCTGCCTGGTTCCCACAGTCCTTAAGTCCCAAATAAATCACACAGAGGTCTACATTAACTATAAACTGATTGGCCCACTAGCTCAGTCTTCTTATTAACTCTTATAACTTATATTAACCCATTATTCTTCTCTATGTTAGCCATGTGGCTTGGTATTTTTTTTCAGTAAGGCAGTCACAATTTGCCTGCTCTGGGGATGGGCCAGGAGTCTATCCTCTTCCCAGAATTATTCTTTTCCCATTGACCTGCTTTTACTTCCTGTCTGGTTGTCCCACTTATTCTTCCTGCCTGGCTAGTGGCCAATCAGCATTTATTTAAAATATAATTGACAGAATACACACCACTGTCCCACACCACTTCCCCCTCTTTAAAAAAAGAACTCTGAATCTAATATCTTTTATTTAGCTTTTCTCCTGACCATCAGCCATAACAACTTGTAACCAACATTCTAAACAAAGGAAAATATCCATTGTCCACTTTGGGGAATATGGGTGTAGTTTTCCAGGCTACTTCCTGCTGGTTGGGGGCACTGAAAATATTATGGGGACCTAAAGAAAATTTAGAATTATAATCAAGTCATGGTTGGATTATGCTGTGAGTTTTGGTCATCTCAGGCAGCAATTTTGAATCTGTTCTGGACGTAGAACTCAGACATCTGCACCATCTGTTCCTACTGGAAATTTCTCAGGTGGTCTTCCTTGATCAAACCTGATTTTTCTTAACTCAGAATGAATCCACAGCCTCTCATTTCCTGCCGAAATAAAAGAAAATCTACTTCTCCAAAGTAACATATCTTTTGACTTCAATTTTAAAGTCAAGGTATTCTCAAAATACCTATCTTGGATTAATTTGGCAGCATTTATAAATAAATATCTTTTAGCAGCTATTTCTCCTTCCTCAGCATTCAAACAATTCAAAGACAACAGTAATATACAGTATCCAGACTCTCTGTGTATTTTCCATCTTTATGTGGCTTTGTTTTAACCTCTATCACTTTTATTTTTACTTTAAGTTTTGGCTTTTGAGACAGGTTCTCTGTGTATCTTTGGTTGTTCTGGAACTCCCTCTGTAGACCATGCTGTCCTTGAACTCACAGAGATCTTCCTGCCTCTGCTTCCCAAGTGCCTGGGTTAAAGATGTGTGCCATCACACCTTGAACTCACAGAGGTCTCTATACCTTTGCCTCCCAAGTGTTGGGATTAAAGGTGTGTGCCACCACACCCAACTACTCTCTTTTTTTAAGGACTTTAACCTTTAGCCTGCATATATGTTTCACACACTATAAACCATTTAGAGGTTTTCTTCATCTTTGACTCTCTCTTTAGTGTATATCTCTCTTTTTTTGAGCACATGAGTCTTTAAGTTGCTAGGCAATATAGCTAAGTTTAAAGCTGTGGCATTGATGGTTGGATCCATCCCATTTCTTAGCTTATTGAGATTCCAGCCTCATGGCATAGGTACCGGCTGTAACCATGTTTATTGCCACAATAATTGATGAAAATATGTTATGAATTTGAAATGGAGTAGATAGAAGCATGAAGGGGCTAAGGAGAGATATACATTATTAATATAATATTCATGAATATAATTCTTGAAAATTAATTTATTTTCAATTAAGTTCTAGAACACAAACTGATTTAGTTAAATGGTATGTCTCCAATACTGTCCATATTTCTTTGATAGAGAAAAGAGGAGAAAGAGGAAAGATATCAGAAAGAGGGAGAATAAATGACGTCAAACAAAAGACCCATGAACACATTTTTCCCCTTTTCTTAAAAATAGATTATTTCTCAAACAACAATTCCTGATGACAGTTTCTACTCTCTTTACTCCTCATATTTTCTCTCCATCTCTCGTTTCATTAATTAGAAAAGAACGTGCTTCTAAGAGAACAACCATGCATAATAAGCAAAATAAAATAAGATGACATAAAAACCATTACATCCATGTTGAACAACTGCAAGTCAGTAGAAAAAAAGGAGCTCAATGAGAAGTCACAGGAACCAGAGACCCACTTGTTCACACATTCAGGTGTCCCATAAAAGTACTAAGCTACAATATGCATATATATATATATATATATATATATATATATATATATATATATGTATGTATGCAAAGAAAGAAACTGTTACAGATCCACCCTGGACCTATAATTGTTGATTTAGTCTCTGCGCTTTAATAAGTTTTTCTCAGTTTATTTAGAGGGCCCTGTTTTTCTGGTAACCTTCATGTCCACTGGCTTTGTAGTGCAAGTTGAACTTGGTAATAGTGAGACATCCAGAAGTTCTTTGTGTGTGTGTGTGTGTGTGTGTGTCTGTTCAGGATTATTTTACCTATCCCATTTCTGTTTGATCAGTTTTTGTATATGCACACATATGTATGTTTGTTTGTGTATGTGTGTATTTATGTCTTTTCATATGGAGCTGAGATGTGTCATTTCAAGATACATCTGTGAAAAAAATGTGTTAGAATTTTGATGAGAAGTGCATTGAATCTTTAGATTGCTTTTGGTATGATGGTCATATTTACTATATTAATCCTATGGATCCATGATCATGGAGGACACTTCTGATATATTTTTCCATTTCTTTCTTCAATGTCTTAACATTTTTATCATTACATGTCTTTCACTTCCTTGGTTAAAATTACCCCAAGATACATTGTTTGGGGACATTGTGAAAGATGTTGTCTTTCTGATTTCTTTCTCAGGGTGCCTATCGCTTGTATTTAAGAAGTCTAATTATTTCTATGAGTTAGTTTCACATCAAGCTACTTTGCTGAAAAGTTTATGCACAGTAGGTTTTCTCTGCTGAAATAAAATAAAAATATTTTGATTTCTTGCTTTCTAATTTGTATCCCCTTTATTTCCATCAGTTGTCTTATTGTTCTATCTAAGACTTCAGGTACTGTATTGAATTGGTATAGAGATAACAGACAATTTGTCTTACTGATTTTAGTAGAATTGCTTTTAGTTATTCTCTCCAGAGTTTTATCATGAAGGGATGCTAAATTTTGTCAATAGGTAAAAAATTTAATAATTCATAGCTAACTGTACATGAGCTATTAAAATCTGAACTGGGTATTGCATACTATAAATTGTGATTTCCAATTTATTCTCTACATCCAAATTGTACTAATTGACCCTACAAAACATTAAAAATTTCTGTTTCCTTCAAGTATTTGTATATACATTCATATTAAGCACATACACACACTGCATATCAGAGATACATCTGAGTCAACATACACATCATAACATTCCTATATAAATGGCACCACACATAAGGTCTTCTACAATGACAGCAATGACAGGGGTGAGAATGAAAAACTTGACTTGGATGAATGAAAGGAGAATTGACAATATGCAGTTAGCCTACCTGTTTCCCTGGCTAGAGGGGACTGATTGTTCTCATGAAGTGATAGCTAGAGTTGAGGTTTGGGATAAAAGCAATGAGTAGGGGAAGGGAAGTTAGGAGAGGAAATTCTGTGTGATTCACTGAAGATGGGGGAAGAGGATTAAGGGAGGCCTCAGCAGTGATTCTGCTGAAGATCTAGGGATGAGACTCAGGGATTATATTTGGAGGAACAGAAGGAGATACAAAGATGTGCCATTAGTCTGTTGGCTTTACTGGTTGGAGTCTCCCATGAATATATCAGTGAAATTCTTCTTAGCAGGTGAAAATGAAAACAAAAAACTTTAATTTTATGTGAAAATAAAAAATGAGAGGAGAAAAAAACCTTGAGTGGGAAAAACAAATATTTTGAATGTATGTTATAATACAAGGTTTTAAGTTATACTACAGGCCTACAGTATTAAAACAACTATGGGAACATCATAAAACAGATTCATTGATTAATATAAGAAAATTAGTTGCACACACATAAACTCACATGTTTACATCAGTCTTATTTTTGATAAAGAGACTAGCAATATATACTTAGAAAATCCCCAGCAACTTCAAAAATTGGTATTGCTAAAATTAGAGAGATGCATGTAGAATAATGAAACTCTGTCCTAATCACTCACATCACACAAAATGTTACTTGAAATGGATCAAGGATCTCAACCTAATATTTGATACCCTGAGCCTAACAAAGTGAAGATTAATATGCTTGAATTCATGTCATCGGAAAGGACTTTGTGAGCAAGATCCAGACGGAAAATTCAAAAGATCAAAAATGACAAATAAGAACACATGAAAATAATTGTTCCTATACCACATAGGGCATCATTATTCAAACGAGAAGATCAACTACAAAACGAGTAAAAAATAAATCTTCAAGTTTTATGCATCTGACAGAGGGTCAGTTTCTAGAATATGTAAGAAAGTCTAAGTAGTAAATATCAAAAAAATGGAAAGACAGAGAGAATAAACTCAATTGCAAAATAAGGCCATGAAACAGAAGAAGGTGGCCTCTCAAAATGAAACACAATTACACAATGGGAAGACAAATATTTTTTAAATGTTCATCATTCTTAACCATCAGGAAAGTACAAACTAATATTACATTGAAATTTTATCTTACTAAACTCTGAGTGCATAAGACCAGGGAAAAAACCACAAAACTGAAAACAAATACTCACAATTACCAGTATGGAATACAGAGAAAGTAAAGCAGTTATGAACTGCTGGTAGATACAATCTAATGCAGCTACTATGGAAGTCACAGTGGATGTTCTTTAATACTCTAAATAAACATTCACTATATGATCAAAAGCATGGAGGTGCACCCTTTTAATCCCAACATTCAGAAGTGTATTCTGAGGCAGGCAGATTTTTGTGAGCTTGAGGTCAGCCTGGTCTATGCAGTAAGTTCCACAACATCCAGGGCTACAAAGAGAAACCCACTCTCTAAAAAGCATACATAAATGAATTAAGATAAAAATCTAAGTAAATATCTACTACATTATACCCAAAAAACTATATGTTATTAAAGAGATAACTCTTCGTGCATGCTATTGGATATTCTATTCACAGTAGCTAAAGAATGTAAACCTTGTGTACATCCAAGACTTATGAATGGATAATGAAAATGTGCTATATTTATACAATAAAATAAGTTAAAATATAACTCATAGGTAAAGTAATGATCTTGAAATGATCACTCTAAATGATCCAGATCCAGAAAAATAAAGGTCGTATGTATTCTCTCTTTTCTACATGTCAGCTTTGAACTTCAGGTACATATGTTTTTCTTTTTTAATACACAGAGTGGTCAAATAATTAGTAAAAGACTGTAGGAGTGTCTTTCAGGGGTCTATTAAAAGCTGAAAGAAAATCTCAAAAGGGAATAGTGGAATAGGAAGGGTCAAATTGGGGTAGCAGGTTGGAGGGTACCATAGCAAAGAAAACCATGAATAAAGATAAATATTTATGAAGACAGAGAGTCAAGGATTATGGAGATGTTGTACTGGCACTAAACCAAAGACCTCAGCCCTGTCTGGTCACAGTTTCTTAGAAAAACAATTTTGCCAAGTATGGGTTCCATCTTGTGGAACAACACTTAAATGTAGTCAGAAAGTGGTTTGTAAATTCCACAATGTTTGTATCATTATTGTATCAGTGTGCAATTTTTATACAAGTCATTATTATATTTTGCAGGGATCCTAGTTTTTTCCATCTAGTAGGACAAATAGCACCTTGTAGCCCTGTAGAACCTAGTTATTAAGGTTGACAATTTTGTGTTCTACAAGATGGATATACTATTCTGCTAAATGGATATAATATAAAAATGACTTCTACTGTCTTATACCTAGAGACTAAGTCATAACTCAACCCTTACCAGAGAACATTCCGTTTGCTCTATTGGCAGTAAATAATGATTAACATAGAGGTCCACAGTGGCAAAGAGCAAGATTGAGTGAATGAATACAATTAGAGCAGCTAGGGGCTGTTCCCAAGAGGCTGTCCTATAGCAGGGGACTTGGGGACTAGCACTTGGTGTCCAGCCTAGGTAACAGAATGCACTTGTGTGCTCACAAATCCTGCAGGTTGAGCAGCATCAGCAGTGTTCAAGACACTTCTCCTCACAGCTCATGCTGTGCCATAGCTTAGTTTCAGAGCAAGCAGGCACATCAGAATATATGCGCGGAGACAGGAGGGAGTCTAACGGTGCTTTCCTCGGGATTGAAGTTTGTCAAAGCCCACCTGCACAGTGACATACTTCCACCAACAAGGCTATACCCTCTCCAACAAAGCCACACCCCTAACAGTCCCGACAAGATTATGGGGGCCAATTATATTTAGGCTACCACAGCATAGTGGGGTGGGGAGGGGACACATACTTTTAGTATTTAAACATAGTTCCCAAAGAAGAAAGCATCTGTGAGCATGCTGCCGACTGCTAATGTCCTCAGGATTTCTTTGTAAATTGGGCATTCCAAAGACACGATCCGTGTGTTTAGGGCACTTCAGTTCCTATTGCTACTGCTGTGACTGTTGCACTCCTTTTTATTTTTGAGCAGGTTCTGCGAGCGCATGCCCCATCTATACCTAAAGACGAGTGCTGGCCCATCGTGGGTCAGTTTTCAAGCATTGGTTCTCTGGGGCCTGATGAGTCCAAGTGGCTGTGGTCAGAGTTTAAAGAGAGCTTGCTGGCACTGAGAGAAGATGGCGGAACTCCAGGGAGAAGTGCAGCTCCTCTTCATCTGGTGAGCCCTCTGTGGTCCAAAAGAACTAAGAAGCAGCCTTCCTTATCACAGTGCGTTAATCTGTGGGTGGGGAGGGAACACCATCTGTGGGCCTGGTGTCACCCAGGCGAGGGCTTCTGGCGTGTTCAGGAGCCTCGGTGCAGACACGGACTCACTGTGTTTTCTTCATTCTTCTTTCAAGTTGTCGAGCCAAGGGGAGAAATGCCGGGTTTACCACTGCAGAAGAATTATATGCTCTGTTCGTTGTGTAGAGACCTGTGAATTGATGATTAAATTTACATTCAATTCAATATTAATTTGTCATTTCAGAGAGAAAAACATTTAAATTAAAATATAATTTTTCATCAGTTAGATACATGCTTCCTGTAGATTAGTTATTACCCGTTTAGATTTCTAGTAAGATGGGGATTTTCTTTTAATTTAAGATATAATTTCTTTCTAATTTTTAAAAAAGAACTAGCCAACATTCCTTTCTTTCAACCTGATTCAGGCCAAGTTTCATTGTTTTTCTCTTCTCTTGCTTATTTTTAGATCTATCCTTCTGTGGAAAACGTGCGGACCAGCTTAGAAGGATATCCTGGTAACTTGGTTGTGGTTTCTTTGTATATTTCTGAAATGCCTTGGGGCATGTTTTGTTTTGTTTATTTTTCATCAGAGTTGGTTAGCAATGTGGACATGCTTTTCCCTTATTCAGATAAAGCTAATGAGACAGGTGTTGTTGAGCCTAGCGTGTTCCAGAGCAAGGCAATTTAGGCTCGCTGCATCACTGTCATAGTGACTCCACACAGATGCTTTCCCTCGGTTTTACTAATGCTTATTTAGAAGTAATCTAACATGTTGATTGTCAAGACAAGACGTCCAGCCGAACTGAGCTCCCCTGCACTCCCTGCTCCTTGACAGCTTGGCTAGCGTCCTTCCCTCTGCCCGTGTCAGAGGTTCCACATAGCCCTTCCTAATTTACTTTCCAAGATACAGATACATTTCAGGCCTAGAGCTAGTGATTATTATTGCCTTTTGTAATATGTCATTTTTCAGGGGCCTCACTTGCAAACGCCTAGTCTTATTTTCTTAGGGGGAAAAAAAATCTCTCAACTTCATTCTTCTCTTTGTCCACTACTGAGCACTGAACTTTTAAACAGAAGCATCCTCTATAATGCCATCAGGTTATTAACAAAAGCCCCAGAGAGTATGCCTCTGAAAGAAACTAAGTCTGATTGACATTCATGACTGGCTGGTAGCAGAATGCACTAAATTCAAACTAATTTTGCCCATTTGTTGCTTATGAAATTAAATGTGACCTTGCCAAAAGAATCTTAAGAAGGTTCAGGGTATATTTGTCACTTGTTTCTTTTTAATGACAAAATAAAATTACTTCATTTTAACTCAGAGACATGGGTAGTTTTTCTTTCTGTGCTTCTAATAGCCTAGGTCTATTCAAAGTGCAGTTTTAATGGGGGAGAACGTGGCACTCTCAATGAAGCAATTTTATAAGTGATTCTGCAGTGCAATATGTTTTTAGCTATTTGCAATAGGAGACAGGACATACCTTATTGACCCCTGGAATTGTCTAAGGCCCTCTCGGCACATAGATTACTGTGGGGACATCCTGCGGTGTGTTTGGAAAATCTCTGGTGAATCTACAGTGGATTTTTCATATCTTCCCGTTCTGAGAACCTCCCTGCCTGCCTGTTTGGAAATAGCAGTGTGAAGGCAGTGCAGGCAGCACTGGATTTGTCACTCACTACCTTCTCATAAGTCCTACCGAGGACAAAAACCTAGTGCTGTTTCATACCTCCCCATGGTTGTAAAGCAGGCCCGGGTTCTCCCTGTGGTCTTTTCTAATACTTTCAGTCTGTGTAGCTAACTGCTACCTTTTCTTCTCGGACAGTAAGCTGTTTATGTGTCTCCCTTCCAGAGAAAGGAAGCCACAAAAACAAATGTCCCTAATTTGGGTTCTAGTAGTATAGACCTTTGATCCCAGCTACTCTGGAGGCTGAGAGGCAGGATCACAAATTCAAGGCCAACCTGGTCTACAGAGTGAGATCCAGGTCAGCCTAGGCAACTTCGTGATACCGTAAAGAATGCTGGGGATACAGCTCAGTAGCAGGGCCTTGCCTGGCCTGTGTGAGTACAAAACAGAAACACAGACAGAGAGAGAGGTGACGTGTCTGGTGGAGGCGTGGACATTTTCTCTCAGTGAACTATGACTTGAGATGAAATAATGAAAGGCAGTTTGTCATTTACCTTCTCACTGTTTAGGGAGATCTTCTTAATGAAGATGTCTCAAATTATATTTCATTATTTTATTTGTTTTCTTTTCTTTCTTTTAAAAGCTGGGGGCTCCCTTCCCTATAGCATCCAGACAGCTGAAAAACAGAATTGGCTGCATTCCTACTTTCAGTAAGTAGTTGCTTCTCAGTGCTGCTCTCGCTTCGTCAGGACCAAGAGTGTTGTCGGTCTGTTCTTTTAAAAAGCACCTTATATAACACGGCTATTCTTTCATCTACATATGTCAGTGATAGAAATAATTTAGAACAAGGTTTTGAAAACTTTTGTAATAGGTTTTTAATACCAGGGTAAAATTTATATCTCTGTGAGGTTTCTATTTAAATATTGGCAGGCAAAGAAAAAGATAAATAAGAGATCCTGTTGGGTAGTTTATGGTTTATATAAGCAGCGCTTCGTTCACTTTGCTGAAGCATGAAGTATAACCATCTCAACTATATATGTAGGCCGTGGGCCATGCTGGCCAAAGGTGGAGTCCCTGCCTCTGTCTCCAGGAGAAAGACAGCGTTTGGTGAAATAGGTGATGGATGGGAAGGGAAGGGAAGGCTTGTCCTTCTCTTCTTCCAGCTACCGCACTTACCTGCCCAAATGTTCTAGACCAATCCCAATGTCTTATTCACTTTAGTAGGGGCTTTTGCAGCTGGGCAGCCAGAAATGGGGGTGGGGAGTCCGTTTCCATAGCTTTCTGCTGACATTCCTGTTGGCCAGCTGCATTTCTGTCGTGTCTCCCCAAATGGAGAGCAAGCTAAAGTGTGCTCCTTTCAGTTTCAAACTCCTAGGTTCCCTCTGATGAAGAAAATGGAGGCCCCCATAGTCCTGATTCTATGCTGGCAAACTGGCTGTTAGCTTGAGGGATTATCCTCTTCCAAGACAGAATCACGGCCTCATGACGAAGGCCATGATGCCTTGGAACCTTAGTTCTCAAATGTTGAAAACGTGGGAGTTATTCTTCAAGCCAAAACTGAAGCATTTGTGAGTGATCCTCCTGCCTTCTTAGCTCTCCCCTGCGATATATTGTATTTCACTCACTTTGTTCCTTTGGGTGACCTCTGTGGGAGGCACTACTCAATAGTTTGCCTTATAGGGCACTATAGGCTTCCTGCTTCCAAGAGCTCACAGCCAGAGACCTGTGTACACATGTGCAGATAAAGCATGCTTGTGTATATACATGGTGCACGCATGCATGTGTGCTAGTTGGCATGTGAAAGAACAAGAAACTCCATGTCCGGGGGTTTAATGCTTTTGTGACTCATGCTAAATTTCCTTTTTTGACATCCTTACTTTTCAGAATGATTGTATGTTCTTCTGTCATCTAAATAGTTCCATCAGCCACCACAAGTCATGGGCCGTGCTCCTACTGGCTCCTTAGAAAGGATGTTACTTTTCGTGCAGCTCGCTAGTATATAAGAATTTTGTCTGTCTTGAATTATTTTCTAATGGTGGTTTACGTCTCTCCTGTCACTAGCAAGTGGTCAGCAAAGACATCCAGCCGGAGCAGCGCCATGCCACATATTAAGACGTACATGAGGCCTTCATCAGACTTCAGTAAACTGGCTTGGTTTCTTGTTACAAGGTAAAGGGACCTTAAATGTCTCACGGGAGGTCTTTAACTTCTGCTCTGAAACTGAGTGGAGTCCTGGAAAGTGTTCTGTGACATGTCCTTAGTGCTCAGCTGCTTCTGTCACTGAACCTTAAAGGAGGCCTGTGACTAATGTCTTATTGAATGTGTGGTTGTTGCCTGGTTTTACACATCTATCTGGATGTCTATAAGACTTGCATAAACTTCGGATTGACTTCTTATTATATGCTGTAATAATAACATTAGTGATTAAGCAAACTGACGTTTAGGGTAAATACAGAAAAAAATCAAAATGTTAAAATGATTCTATTTTTCTTCTATTAGTGTCTCTTTAGATAATTAAAACTTGAGCAGTCAAATCTCTCATGTGCCATTTGAAAAACATCTTTATTATGATAGAATTCATATACCATAAAATCTGTGCATTGAAGTCTACAATTTAACAGTCTAACATGTTCACAGAATTGTACAACCATCACCATAATCTAATTTTAGAATATTTTAATCACCCCTAAAAGGAACTCCCTACCCACTGACATTTTTGTTTCTTTTTTTTTTTTAAAGAAAAAAAAGAGATAAATTTCTTTGCCCTTTGGAAAACAGAGCTGTGACTAGAACATTAGTGCCTCGCTCCTAGTCAGAACCCAAGCACTGGGCATCTCTGGGATTCAGTAACCTAATTGATGCCAATCACAACTAATTACACTGTCACTGAGTGGGATCAATGCTTTAAGACTGAAATGGTACCAAGGACATACTTCTAAACAAAAAAACGTTGTCACTTTTTGTGGCTAACATTTGTGCCTGGCTCAGGTAAGGAATACTGACTCAAAGAGATGGTTGATAAACAAGATGTCAGAGGGGCATCCTAAAGGCTTTTGCAGCCTCAGAGCATAATGGAAAAACATACTTTTGAGCTCTAAAAATAAACATTCAGGATGCTTTTCTGTCATTTGGTAGCTATATAAACTTGGGCAATTTATTTAATCTGTGTTTGTTTCCTCGTCTGTAAAAGGGAAGAGGTAATGGCTACAGTGAGACCACTGTGAGCAGCAAATGAGGTGTCAGAACTGGGTACCTGGAATAGAACATGTCCGCAGTGTGTGGTGGCAGTGGCTGTGCACAGTGAGCAGACATGCATGCAGGCGGAATGCTCACACATGTTAAGTTGTTTTTCATTAAAGAATGTCCGATCTCCCTCCTAATAGTGGGCCATCATTAACCAGCTTTCTACCATTGTAAGGGTGTCCCCACCTTCAGTAACTCCTAAATCTGTGGAGAGGCCAAGTCGTCCTCTTTAATATTTCACAGTATACATGTGTATTTTTTCTTTTATGTGGTTATTTTACGGAAAAAGTTCTCATAATGTAGCTCAGGCTCACCTTAAACCCATGGTAATCCTTCTGCTTCATCCTCCTTAGTGCTGGGATTGCATGCATGAACCACCAGGCCTGGCTCAGTATTCATGCGCACATGTGAGTACGTGTGTGTGTGTGTGTGTGTGTGTGCTTGCATGTGTGAACAGTGCTAGAGAAGATCTCACTGTGTACCTCTGGCTGGCCTGTATCTAGCTATGTAAACCAGATCGGACTCAAACTCACAGAGATTCACCTACCTCTGTCTCCTGGAAGCTAGGATAAAGGGGGCGATCAAGCCCTGCTCAACATGTATTCCAGTTGGTGGTAAGACACAGACCACATCATTTCTTCAGGAAGTCTAGTGAGCTCTGCTTGTAGGATCTATGTGAGTGGCTTTGGTTGATAGTCCAATAAAGCATGGTCCTTGTTCTTCATAAAAGGCACTAAGTAATGCCCTGTTCTTTCTGTATTTCCACTAACTGCTTGTGGAGAGGATAAATCATGTGCCCGTCAAGATCTCATAATCATCAGATGCTAACTGTTCTCTTTGTTTCAGGTACGATCTGTATTTCAGGGAAGGCAAAAAACAAAGTACTTGCTCTAGTGTGAGTTTTCATTTAAGGTATAATAGGGTAGGCAAGGCCAGTAGTCTGTTTAAGGGAGAGAGAGATCGGTCAGATCAGGCCTATAGCAAATGCAGAGATGTTTGGAGCGTGTCTGAAGGGATGAGAGAAGGTGGCCCTACGAGGCAATGTTTAAGCTGACGCTGATGAAGGAGAATGCTGCAGCCCAAGGGAAGAGCACACTGGGCAAAGGGCAGCTCAAAAACAGCTCTCAAGCTGGAGAAAGTGTGGAAGGTCGAGCTCTTCCTGTGCTGATATGCAGACCTGAGCCAGATAACAGGGGCCCTGAATGGCAGTGGCATCAAATGCTAAGTGTGTTGAAAGCTAGGTCAGGCAGCTGCATGGAGAGTGGGAGGGAGAGACATGGGCAGCAGAGGTTGGCATTCACTGGGCCCATGCTGGTAACGGGGAAGAGCCGGTAGAAACAAGCTCCCGGGGTGGGGAAGACTCTGTAGAGGGTACTTCAAGACCTCCGTCAAGGGAGCGACTTGAGGTGGCAGGATACACACAGTGTAGAGCTAAGTAGAACCAAGCCCAGACTTTAGCTCCACCTCTTAGAATCCGTGAGTGACTGAGCCTCGCCAGACACATTTCCTGGAACACAAAGGCAAGGCACAAAAGCACACAGGCCGTCTGGTGGAGAGACTGTTCTGCAAGCACTTGCCACTCGACGACCCAACAGAGGACACTTCCCTAAGGGAGCCAGAGTGAGCAGCACCCATGGCTGTAGGTAACAGTGCTTACGATAAATACCTCATTGTAAGCATGTAAGCCAGCAGCTGCTGTTCGTCAGACTGGGAGTCCCCCTTTACAGTAGCCACTCAGTCTGTAAATTCACAATGATGGCCAGAACATGAGTAACTCAGATCCCTGGTCCAACCCCTTGGTCACCTGGGTGGTCATTATCAAAATGGCAAGCCCTAGCCAGCACAGAAGGAACAACTGGGTCCCGCCGAGACAAGAAGTAAGGCTGTGTGTAGAGTTGAGGCCACTACCCTCCCCACCCCCGCAAGCTACTCCGCAAACACGCATTGCCTGCACGGTGCAGGGGGAATGGAGGAAAGCTGAGCTTCTTGCTCCTTGGAATTTACAGTTAAATGAAAGGTTGACGAAACCAGCCGTGTCACGTGTGTGTTTGATCCTGGGATGTTTTCCTGACCCTGTGCACAGGTATATTCCGATTCCCTAGGAGAGCCTGAACTTGCAGTCATTCTGTGCTTGGCTTAAGCATGGTTTCCTCAGCCGGTTGGATTCTGTAGTCTCCTGGACCTGTATAGTTGTTTATGGGATTACTGACTCTCCCTGTAGGCTCTGAGACCAAGCTTGTATCTCTCTTGTTCAGTATAGCCCAGCACCTGGCAGGGAGCCTGGCATGCAGGAGATGCTCAGTACAGATTTCTTATCAAGGTTGATTAATGAAGGCAGAGTTGAGAAGTTAATGATGGAAGCTCTTTCTAGACTTGGTGTACAGTAGAAGAGGAGAAAAGCCTCCGAGATGACCCCCGGAATATGGCTGGGAGGTAGATGGGGTTCGTTGTTGTTGACATCAGTGTAGACACTCCAGAAATGAGGAGACAGCCACAGGAGGATGGCGAATTTGATCGCTGGCCTAGCTCACTGGAAAAGTCCTTGTAGAGCACATGTGAGGTCCTGGGCTCACCCTGAGCATACACAGAAATAACCCTAATTGTACACTTATTGTGGTGAGGCCTCCAAGCGGGACTGTTCTCCACAGATGTTTGAGATTTTATTGTGGTTATCTTGGGCAAGGTGTTAGTTTGGTTTCTTAGTTCCTCCTCATGCTCATCACTGATACTGTAAGTCTTCGTGACTTTTCTGGGCGCAAGCAGAGCAGGCTGTTGCCTGGGGCTGAGGAACACCCAGGAAATACACATCAAGAGGATTTCTCACTGCCAGGCATACTGGCACATACTTCTAATTCAGTCCTCTGGGCCTGAAGGAGGAGGATCACTGAGATCAAGGCCAGTCTGGGCATTAAGGCAAGACCCAGTATCAAGCCAGAGGTGAGGTTTTTAATATGTTCCATTGCCAAGTAAGCCATCTGTCTGGTTGAAGGGTCACTGGCCATGTGTAATAATCTTTCTTCTACATTAAAAGGACTAATTATCCATTCATCTGGACATCATTCTTAGAGTTATTCAGTGTATCTGTTGCTATATTGAGCACTTACTAAATACCAGCACTTTGCTGAGTGCCGGGAGTATAGTGATGAACAACCATTGGCCTGGTTCTGGTGGTGGGAGTTACATAAAAGCAAGCAGGTTATCCACACAGTCAAATGGGGACGGGCACGACAGAGAAAGGCAAAGCAGAACCGTGATTTATATGTGCTGACCCTCATATGAAGCTCAGGAAGATCACAGTTCACATGCGGTCCCTTAATTGCCCTGATGGTATTTAGCCCAATGTCCCATGGGAATTGTTTTGGAAGTGGCAACTTTTGAAGGAGACACCCCACCCCCCAAACTATGTAGGCTTCCTTCAGGACTCCAGGTCAGATACAGATCCTACCGGAACACCTTTTTTCACAGAGAGATCCTTTATTATGCAAGAAGAAAGGTTAAAATGGTTCTTTCTTACTCAGGCAGAAAACAGCAGCAAATGACCTTGCAGGTATCATTTTTAAGAAGAGGAAATGGAGAGTTCTGTGTTAGAATAGGCTAGGATGTGGTGGTGAAGGAGATAGAGGACAAGGGAGAAGGGGAAGGAACAAGGAAAGGGGGGGAAGGGTTATTGTCCCAGAGGTATAAAGTACCGCCTCTGGATAGAGGGGAGACATAGGCAAATGGTGGTTTATGAAGGTAGAGGGGGAAACCGCATGTTGGGATGAGGTGTTTAATTCTAATTGGGCATGTTAATTAGGAGAATCAAAGGGGGCTTCTGATTGCTGGACTTTGGTAGTCAGCCTCAGGAGGAAGAAGTGGCCAATAAGGAAACAGACCTTGGTGGCTAGCTTTAGGAATGTCCTCTAATGGTTTTAGCAAGGCTGAGGGAGTGGAGGAGAAGGACACGGCCTGCCAGAGCCATGCTCACCGTGCTCAGACTGGCCGGAGGCCCTTCAGTGTTTGCTGCTCAGTGAGTAAGAAGATCAAGCTTTGCTGTCAGATTAAATGAATCAAGTAAAGGCTTTTCTCACAAGTCAGCTTACGTTGCTTGTTTAAGTTAATTTGTATTCCTTACAGCCTGACAGTCAGTAAGCACAGAGAAGTTAAGCAGGGTACACGGAAGGCCAAGCAGTGGCTCCATCACCCATATTCTGAGCCACTGCATATAGCATGGTGTGGACCTAGGGTGGGTGCTGCTGAGTTTTTTTCTGTGCTAGGGGCAGACTTGCCAGGGAAATCTAGAGTTCCTGAGGCTTTATTAGTCATGGGCCTGTAGGCAGATCTTTCTGTCCTGCCAGCCAGTTCCCAGATAACCACAGACCTAGTATTTACCATAAATGCTCATCCAATGGCTTAGGCTTACTTTTAGCTAGCTCTTATAACTTAAAATAACCTATTTTTATTCATCCAGGTGCTGCCCCGAGACTTGCTTAGCTCATCTATGTACTTTCCATGTTGTGTCTTCCGAGTCTGGCTGGCGACTTCTCAGACTCCGCTCTTCTTCCCAGCATCCTCCTAGTCTGGCTCTCCCACCCAGTCTCTTCATGCCCAGCTATAGACAGGTCAGTTCCTTATTAACCAATGAAAGTAATACATATTTACAGTGTACAAAGATTGTTCCACAGCTCAGCATCAGTGAATCTTATCCCTTTTTACTTCTAGAATCCATATTTACTTTTAAGAGGTTTATTCGAGGCTGGAGAGATGACTCGGTGACTGACAGCATGTAGCTCTTGGCAGAAGACCCAAGTTTGGTTCTCAGCATCCTCACTGGATGGCTCATCACCACCTGTAACTCTAGCTTCAGGGAATCAGATGCCCTCTTCTGGACTCTGTGGGTAATTGCATTTAAGTGCCCGTAACTCACTGCCAACACACACACACACACACACACACACACACACACACACACACACACAATTAAAACTAAAACTTTTGTTTTTTGGAAAAAAAGTACTTTATTCAGGACTTTAGAATAAGATAGGGTTTTAATGTACTCAACTTGAGCTTATACAAAAATGGTGTGTTTCTCAACAGAGCACTATTGGTATTTATTCAAAATACTTATTGAGGTAAAATGACAGTCTTACAAAAGATTAACAGGAACTGAAAAGATCTGAGTTTCTAATACGCAAAAATCTTTCTCCTTAGAGGTGTGCTTTGCATGTGGTATTTACTGCCCGTTCTTATTACCTCCTGTGAAGACATTGACTTCCTGGCCTTGAGGATTTTGTTTTCTATAAAACAAAGGGTTTTAAAATCAAGCTACACATTCCCTTCCCTTTAAAATATATTATTTTATGTAAATGGATATTTGCCTAGATTTAAGTTTGTGTCCCACATGCATGTAGTACCTCTGCAGACCAGATGAGGGCATCAGATTTCCCGGAACTGGAATTAGAGGATTGTGAGTTGCCCTGAGGATACTAGTTCCAGCCAGAGTTCTCTGGAAACAGCCAGTGCTCTTTACTGCTAAGCCATCTCCCCAGCTCCTTTTTAAAAATGTATTTTAGTTTGAGATAGGGCCTCACTAAGTTATCCAAGCTGGACTTGACTTTTCAGTGTTCTCATCTCAACCTTTGAATAGCTAGGAGTAAGAGCATGTACCTCCATGCCCAGGCTACTGTGGCTTAACACAGCATATTCCTGCTTCTAAAGAACAGTATGCTCCATGGGTAAACTGTATAGTATAGTATAGTGTGTGCGTGTATGTGTGTGTGTACGTACCAGTAACATAGTCACTTGTTACTGTTGTCAGTTATTATCTACAAGATATCATTGTTTGTACTAGAAACTATATAGCTGGCAATGTATTGGGTACATTTACACCAGCATCACTGTCAACTTTCATGACTACACTAGCATTAGAGAATAGGGGTTTGAGGGCTCTAGTCTATTATTATGGGCCCCTCTCATGCATGATGTCTCTGTTTACTGAAATGCCAGTGTTGAACAAGAACCCTTTAAAAACTGTCCTTTTTCAAGTTGTAATATACATACACAGTAAAAAAATAATGAAGAAGAAGAAGAAGAAGAAGAGGTGGGCAGTATGTAGATTGCCCTGCATTCCTGTTCCTGCATCCTAGCCACTACATTCTTGAGCTTGAAACCATCACCATTGGTTGGCCCAAGTGTTTAGTAGCTTTAACAACTCCAGGATCCTGTCCAAGCCCAGTGCCCTTGGGATGGAATGCTAACTCACCATATTATTTGAAGAGATAACCCGAAACAAGATTCAAGTCCCAACTCAGAGTATCGTTTACTAGCCTTGTCATTGAAATTTTGAAAAACCCCATTTATAATGTGGGTTTTTCGTCTGATTTAATGGAATGTTCTGAAGCTAATGCTAGAAAATATATGAGAATCTTGCCCCATTAAGCCATATGATGTATTTAACACTAATCAGTTAGGCTCTTTCAATTCACGGAATCAGTGTCTAAAACCTTTATCTGGTTTGTATATATCACACACACTGACATACAGTATGTAGCTGAAAGGCTTATCTGTGGGGGGTGGAGAGAGCTCAGTGGTAAAGACTGCTTGTTGCTCTTGCAGAGTACCAGAGGGGTAGAGAGAGAAATGTACAGCTCAACAAATATCAATAAAAAATTAAAAAATAATAATAAAAAGGAGGAATTTATTTTTCTTTATGTGTAAGTGAACATACAAAAAAATCTCTCTGGAGAAATGGTTTAGCAGTTAAGAGCACTGGCTGCTGCTCTTCCAGAGGTTCTAAGTTCAATTCCCAGCAACTGTATGGTGGCTCACAACAATCTGTAATGAGATCTGGTGCCCTCTTCTGGCATGCAGGCATACATGAAAGCAGAACACTGTATATATTAAAAAACAAATAAGTGGAGCAATTGGGGGCACATGCCTTTAATCCCAGCACTAGGGAGACAGATGCAGGGAGATCTCTGTGAGTTTGAGGTCAGCCTGGTAGACAAAGTGAGTTCCAGGACAGGCTCCAAACTACAGAGAAACCCTATCTCAAAAAAAAAAAAAAAAAAAAAAAAACTAAATAAATAAATCTAAATTTTTTTTTTTAACTGTGTTCTGCATGCACTTATGGAGGCCAAAGGACAACTGCTAGAGTCAGGTCTCTCCTTCCACCATGTGGTTCCCTGGGGATGAACTGAGGTTGTCAGGCTTGGCTGCAAACACCTTCCCTCACTGAGACACCTCACCTCTTCCTGCTCTATTTTTGTTTTTGAGCAAGGTCTCTACACTAGAGGCTGTCTTAGAACTCACTGTGTGGGCTGGCCTTGCCCTCGGAGTACTGGGAGTTAAAGCACAGGCAGCCAAGCCAGACAGGATCTGTTTTGTTTGTTTGTTTTGGGGAGAGGATTTATCTGTGTGATAAATAACCTGGCTATTCTGGAAGTATGTAGACCAGGTTGACCTCAAACTCACAAAAAACTCCAGCCTTTGCCTCCCAAGGGCTGGGCATATAAAACCACTGCCCAGCTTGACTGCTTTGTTCTTAAAACTTTGTGTTTCCTGGCTGTCTCTGGAAAATCCAGGGGCAGAGTAATGCAAGTCAGGGCTCAAGGGAGCCCTTCCTTATTCCTTAGAATCTTTCTGAGTAGGTGGTGAAGAGAAGACAGGACAGTGAGGTGGGGATAAAGGCACTGTGTGCCACACCAGCATACCAACCTGAGTTTGACCCCTGGGACCCATGTAAAGGAGAGAGAGTCAAATCCATGAAATTACCCTCTGAGCCCCATAGGTACATTCATATATGCACAGTAATAATTTCTTAAAAATCAGGAAAAGAGCAAGGCAGTGGTGGCACTCCTAGCACTCGGGAGGCAGAGGCAGGGGGATCTCTGTGAGGTTAAGGCCTCTGTAGATACTGCTTGCACATAAAAATAAATTGAAGGACAAAAAAAGCTTGCAATAATGATAATGCAATTACAATAATATCAAAATGGCCTCTGTCACTCTGCCTTACTTTTCCCTTCTCCCCAGTACATAGCAGGTGTGTGCATACACCTCCGATTTGGGCTGCTTTGCTATCCGAGGGGTAATGTTATTGCCAGGGATTGAAGTGCCAAATTTGCCACCCAGAAAGCCCCCTGATTGTGTGCCTACAAGAGCTGGCCGCATCACTCTGCTTGAAGGCTTCAATTTCCATTGGCGTGACTGGACCTCCCGGGATGCCGTGACTCCTGCAGAACGTTACTCAGAAGAGCAGAAGATCTACTTTTCCACCCCATCTGCACAACGTTTGGCCCTATTAGGCTTAGCCCTGCCCTCAGAACACCCTAGCACTACATCTGAACGTCCCAGTTCCATGCTTACCAAGCCTCAGAATTCCAGCAGAGCACGAAGCTAGCTTAGCCCCAGTGTCTCACCACCTCTCTCCCCAGGCCCTTGATACCTTTTCCCTGTGGGCTCCCACTTTGGTAGATTTATTTGGGGTAGAATTTGGGTTTTGAAAAAGCACTTTTTTCAGTTTTTCAAAACAAGGTTTTTCTCTGTGGCTATGGCTGTCCTGAAACTCACTCTGTAGACCAGGCTAGCCTCCAACTCGGAGATCTGCCTGCCTCTACCTCCCGAGTGTTGGGATTAAAGATGTGTGAAAGAAGCACATTTATTTTGACTATTTCCTAAGGCTGGAAAACAGAGTCAAGACTCAATTACATTGGTCAAGACAAACACATTCAAGACAGACTCAAAATCAGCAGCTGCCTTCAAATATTGGACTCATGCCTGTTATATTTCTGTGTAATACTGCAAAATACTATTTAGAGGTGTGGTTCCTCATGTTGTTGTAACCCCCAACAATAAAATCACTTTCATTGTTATTGAAATAAGTGATTTTGTTGTTTTGAATCATAATGTAAATGTTTCCCCAATGGTCTTAGGCTACCCCTGTGAAAGTCTCCTCCTCCAACCACCTAAATGGGTCTTCACCCACAGGCAGAGAATTGCTGATTTAGAGTATCCTAGGGGTATGCACCCTTTAAATGGTACCCACCACATAGGGCTAAGCTAAGTGATTATTTAAATAAACTACTTTGAAACTAACGTATAGTAGTGATGTTATTACTATTAAGGCTTAAAGAATCTTACCATCAAGCCTGCCATCCGTCCTCATGGAAGGAGAGAACTGACTCCTGGAAGCTGTACTCTGACCCCATACACACTGATGTAGCCCTCTTCCCATGAACATGTGATTTAAGAGGAAGAAAAGAGAAATGGTCAAGGGCTGGAGAGTTGGCTCATTGGTAAGAGCACTGGTAAGACCTCTTCCAGAGGTCCTGAGTTCAATTCCCAGCAACCATATTGTGGCTCACAACCATCTGTAATGAGATCTGGTGCCCTCTTCTGGTCTGCATGTCTATCTGCAGGCAGAACACTGCATACATAATAAATAAAATCCTAAAAATAAAATTAAAAATTAATGGTCAGGCCTATCCGTTCTTTACTCCCAGAACTCTGAGATGAGTGCGAGATTAAAGCCAACCTAGGCTGCAAGGCAAGACTGCATTTGTGTGTAGGCCAGAAGCATGTCTTAGTCTTCTTGAGGCTGGAATTTAGAGTCAGTTGGGAGTCATGTGCTGTGGATTGAGATAGTCCCCCTGAACCTGATGCTTATTTGAGGTTTGCTAACCAGCAATCTACCTGTCTCCCCTGCATTTAGATAACAAACACACACCTTTGGTCCTGGCATTTTTAGGTGGTTGTTGGGAACTGGACTCAGACTCACGTGCTTGCACTGTGTTCTGTTCACAGTGTGTTCTACACTTGGTCACAATGAGCTTACTAACCTTGTGGCCACCAAGGGTACGGAACAAGAGCCAAAGAGTAAGATCATCAAATCAACTGTTCAGGAAATTTTAGCCATGCTGGAGTTCTGTGCAGTGCAGGGTGGAGTTCTCTCCACACAGCCGATGCTTTCTTTTGCCTTCATTTCTCTAGTGCTGGGATTACAGGTGTATCCCACACCGCTTATGTGGCAGCAGGCTTAGAACAGAGGGACTTTGTGCACACCATGCAAACTCTTCATTTCTGTCAACTTGACAGAAAACCATTGTCACCTGGGAGAGGAAACCCCAACTGAGGAATTGCCTAGATCAGACTGGCTTGTGGGGATTTTGTGGGATTGTTTTTTTTTTTTTTTTTTTTTTTGGAGGGGGAAGAGGCTAATCGACTTAGAAGGGTCCAGTCCACGGTAGGACTGCAGCTGGTCCTGGGCAGACAAGTAACTCTTCAGGTACTCACTCAGCCTTGGAGAACAGCGGAGCTGCCACCATGGCAGTGGCGAGGGGAGCGGCCAACATACAAATTTTTAATAGTGCCATGCAAATAATACAAGACCCTGTCTCTAGAAGAATAAATTGAATTTTAAAATCATTATTTATGATGAGATTCTCAGGTCCCAGGTTTCTTTGGTATCTGCCAAATACTTTTTCTGAGTATTGTATTTTCTTACACTCTAAAATTTTGTTTTGTTTTTCATTTTTCGGACAGGGTGTGTCTATGTAGACCAAGATGTCCTCCAAGTCACAGAGATACCCCTGTCTTTGCCTCCTAAACATTGGGATCAAAAGTATTCACCCCTCAAGCTCTGGATTAAAACTTTTTAAAAAATAAAATTTTCAATCTTTTTTCTTTTTCTTAAGTCTATTGCTAACATAAGAGTTAATTGGCATGTGTGGGCCTAGAAAACACAAGGCTGTCCAGCGAATAAACAGCAAACCAATACGCAAGCCAAGCCTGCAGATTCTCAGACTATTCTGCTGCTCCATTCCAGATTTCTGTGTGTGCCATCATTGCCCAGCCCCAGCCTGGGTTTCTTAATGAGATACCTTCCCTTCAAAAAAGGAAGGAAAGTCCTTTGAGCAAAGACACGCTATTTTTTGAAAATAAAAATAAGAATTGTCAGTTTATTATGTTATGCTTGTAAGAAGACTACTACCAACCAAGCAGTTGGAATTTGAAATCCCCTATCTCTCCCCATGTAGTTGAGAGTGTAAAATCTGACCTGTTGAGCTGACACAAGGAATTTTGAGAGAGATGTAGCAGCACACGCTGTAATCCCAGCATCCGTGAGGTAGAGGCTGAAAAATAGATTTAAAGGTCATATTGGCCACACAGCAGGGTTAAGATCGCAACAAATCGAAACAAGAAATTAAGTATATATTCCCAATAGTGGTATTGCTGGGTCGAGAGGTAGGTTGAACCCGACTTTCCTGAGAAACTGCCACACTGCTTTCCAAAGTGGTTGGGAATATATCCAAGAGATGCCCAAACATACAACAAAAGTATATGCTCAACTATGTTCATAGCAGCATTGTTTGTAATAGCCAGAACCTGGAAACAACCTAGATGTCCTTCAATGGAAGAATGGATGAAGAAAGTATGGAATATATACATATTAGAGTACTATCAGCAGTAAAAAACAATGACTTCTTGAATTTTGCATACAAATGGACGGAAATAGAAAACACTATCCTGAGTGAGGTGAGCCAGACCCAAAAAGAGGAACATGGGATGTACTCACTCATATTTGGTTTCTAGCCATAAATAAAGGACATTGAGACTATAATTCGTGATTCTAGAGAAGCTAAATAAGAAGGTGAACCCAAAGAAAAACATATAAGCATCCCCCTGAATATTAACCTTCATCAGGCGATGAAAGAAGACAGAGACAGAGACCAACATTGGAGCACTGGACTGAAGTCTCACGATCCAAAGTAGGAGCAGAAGGAGAGTGAGCACGAGCAAGGAACTCAGGACTGCGAGGGGTGCACCCACACACTGAGGCAATGGGGATGTTCTATCGGGAACTCACCAAGGCCAGCTGGCCGGGGTCTGAAAAAGCATGGGACAAAACCGGTCTCGCTGAACATAATGGACAATGAGGACTACTGAGAACTGAAGAACAATGGCAATGGGTTCTTGATCCTATTGCACGTAATGGCTTTGTGGGAGCCCAGGTAGTTTGGATGCTCACCTTAATAGACCTGGATGGAGGTGGGTGGTCCTTGGACCTCCCACAGGGCAGAGAAACCTGCTTGCTCTTTGGGCTGAGGAGGAAGGAAGACTTGATTGGGGGAGGGGGAGGGAATGGGAGGTGGTGGCAGGGAAGAGGCAGAAATCTTTAATAATTAAATAAATTAATTAATAAAAAAATAATAATAAAAAGAAAAGAAATTAAGTATACTTTATTTTATTTTATTTTTTTAATTATACTTTCTGTGCTTGAGTGTAGGATCTAGGATCTGTCACCCCCAGGAACTTTTTGGCTGTTGGATAGTTCAATAATGGCACAGGGGGTAAGGTCACTTCCTGTCAAGCCTGATGATCTGATTTCGTCTTTAGGTGCCACATGGTGAAAGGAGGGAACTGACTGATCGTTGTGCCATGGTACATGCCTCAAAATAAGTTAATAAATATATGGCTATAAGAATGAGGACGGACTTTTGGTCACACTGCATGTGGACTTTGTTACTATCCAGGCTGGCATCATCTCTTGTGCACTCAATAAACTTGCCTTGAATTTTGCAGGAAAATGGATGGAGCTAGAAAACATTATTTTGAGTGAGGTAACCCAGATATAGAAAGACAATTATCACATGTACTACTCATAGGTGGTTATTACACATAAAGCAAAGAAAGCCAGTCTACAAATCGCAATCCCAGAGAACTTAGACAACAATCTAGACACTAAGAGGGACTTACATGTTACATAAATCTAATCTACGTGGGAGGTATAAAGTATAAAAAGACAAGATCTTCTGAGTAAATTGGGAGTATGGGGACCTTGGGGGATGGTTGAAGGGAGGAGGGGAGAGGCAAGGAAGGGAGCAGAGAAAAATGTAGAGCTCAACAAATATCAATAAAAAATTTAAATAATAAAAAATAAAAAGAGGAATTTATTCTTTTTTATGTGTAGGTGAACATACTTGTCTGTGAGAATATGGAAACCAAAGGGTGTTCTTTGGGTGCTGTTTACCTTCAGTTTTTTCCCTCTCTCTCTTTTTGTTTTGTTTGTTTTTGTTTCTCAAGATGGGGGTTCTCTGTGTAACAACCCTAGCTGTCCTGGAGCTAGCTCGAACCCACAGAGATCCACCTGCCTCTGTCTCCAGAGTGCTGGGATTAAAGGCCTTGTGCTATCACTGCCTGGCCTGTTTGTTTTAAAGGATTTATGTGAATGACTGTTTTCCCCGCATATGCACTATGTTGGATCCCTTGGAACTTGGGTTATGAATTGCTGTGAGCCACGCTGGGTGCTGGGAACTGAACCTGCATCGATTACAACAGCAGTAAGTGCTATTGAGCCATTTCTTCAGTCCCTTACTTATTCTTTGAGGCAGGATCTCTTATGGATCCGGAACTTGACATGTGGGTGTGGCTGCAAGCTCTCAGAATCTTCCTCTCCAGGGCTGGTTTTATAAGCATGGTCTGTCCGGCCTGACTTCTTTTTTAATAGAGTCTCCATGAACCAAATTCATTTCCTCCCAAGAGCACTTTGTGGCTGAGCCATCTCCATAGCTCCCACTATTCATAAATATTAGGTTTAAGAGCTGCCTCAGGACCGGAGGTGTAGCTCTTGGTAGAGTGATTGCCTGGTGTCTGCTTTGCTTCTCCTTTCTGTGTTATCTTGCAACTGAAAGCAACTTGGGGTAAGTGAAGTTAAAACAACCCAGGACCAACTGCTGCCTAGGAATGGTACTTACTGTGTACAGTGGACTGGGCCCCTCTAAGTCAATGAGCCACCCCACCTTATAAAAAAAATATTACCACAAAATCCCCACAGGCCAACCTTTTTTTGTTTTTTGTTTTGTCGAGACAGGGTTTCTCCATAGCTTTGGAGCCTGCCCTGGAGCTAGCTCTTGTAGACCAGGCTGGCCTAGAACTCACAGGGATCCGATCGCCTTGTTATCTGTGTTTGGCTTTTGTAACAGTCTCCATCTCCTGAGAAAAGAAGCTGTGATGATGATGATGCTGTGAAGGTACATGTGTCTGTAGTTATAAGGATAAACATTTAAAAAGCAGTTAGGAATCATACTAATTTAGAAAAGTGACAGTATTAAGTTTTTTTCTGATATCTGTAACCTCACAAGTCATGAGAGGGTTGACTAGACTTTTAATAGCAGCCATGGCTTCAATCTTGTTTAGTAGGTCTTACATCCAAGTAGACAGCAGGTTGTTTGCATTCAAAGTGTTTATTCTCTTACTGAACCTTTGTGGATAACTTGCATTAATTTTTTTTTTTTCGGATTTCAACCTCAGCCTTTTTATTTTTTTTTATTTTTTTTGACATTTTTTTTATTCTTTTTTAATTAAAATTTCCAACTGCTCCCCGTTTCCCATTTCCCTCCACCTCCTCCCACACATTGCCCCCTCCCCCCACTCCCCTCCCCCATCACCACTCCTCTTCTCCTCCCCCCAGTCCATTCCCCCTCCCTCTCGATACTGAAGAGCAGTCCAAATTCCCTGCCCTACAGGAAGACCAAGGTCCTCCCACTTCCATCCAGGCCCAGGAAGGTGAGCATCCAAACAGGCTAAGCTCCCACAAAGCCAGTTCATGTATTAGGATCGAAACCTAGTGCCATTGTCCTTGGCTTCTCATCAGCCTTCATTGTCCGCCATGTTCAGAGAGTCCAGTTTCAACCCATGCTTATTCAGTCCCAGTCCAGCTGGCCTTGGAGAGCTCCCAATAGATCAGTTCCACTGTCACAGTGGGTGGGTGCACGCCTCGTGGTCCTGATTTCCTTGCTCATGTTCTCCCTCCTTCTGCTCCTCATTTGGACCTTAAGAGCTCAGACCGTTGCTCCAAATTGGGTCTCTGTCTCTCTCTCGATCTATCGCCAGATGAAAGTTCCTGTGCCATTCTCCTTGGCCTCTCGTCAGCTCTCATTGTCTGCCACATTCAGAGAGTCCGGTTTTATCCACTATTTTTTCAGTAGCAGTCCAGCTGGCCTTGGTGAGCTCGCAATAGATCGGCCCCACTGTCTCAGTGGTTGGGTGCACCCCTCATGGTCCTGACTTCCTTGTTCAAGTTCTCTCTCCTTCTGCTCCTCATTATAACCTTGGGAGCTCAGTCCGGTGCTCCAGTGTGGGTCTCTGTCTCTATCTCCATCCATCGCTAGATGAAGGTTCTATGGCGATATGCAAGATATTCATCAGTATGATTATAGGATAGGTTCATTTCAGGTTCCCTATCCTCAGGTGCCCCAATGAACTAACTGGGGGAATTGCCCTGGGCATCTGGTAGCCATTCCAAGTTCAAGTCTCTTGCCAACCCTTAGGTGGCTCCCTTACCTAAGGTATGAGTTTCCCTGCTCCCCTATCCAAACTTCCTTTATCCCCAATCACCCCGATTCCCCCGGTTCCCATCATCTTCTCCTTCACACTTTTCTCTCCCCATCACCCCTCATCCCCTTCCCACCCCACCCCCAAGATTCCAATTTTTTGCCCATCAGTCATGTCTATTTCCCATAGCTGGGAGGATATCTATATATTTTTCCTTGGGTTTACCCTCTTGTTTAGCTTCTTTAGGATCACAAATTATAGACTCAGTGGCCCCTATCGATGGCTAGAAACCAATTATGAGTGAGTACATCCCATGTTCTTCTTTTTGGGTCTGAGTTACCTCACTCAGGATCGTATTTTCTATTTCCATCCATTTGCATGCAAAATTCGAGAAGTCATTGTTTTTTACCGCAGAGTAGTACTCTAATGTGTATATATTCCACACTTTCTTCATCCATTCTTCCATTGAAGGGCATCTAGGTTGCTTCCAGGTTCTGGCTATTACAAATAATGCTGCTATGAACATAGTTGGACAAATGCTTATGTCATATGATAGGGCATCGCTTGGGTATATTCCCAAGAGTGGTATTGCTGGGTCCAGGGGTAGGTTGATCCCAATTTTTCTGAGAACCGCCACACTGATTTCCAAAGTGGTTGCACAAGTTTGCAGTCCCACCAGCAATGGATGAGGGTACCCCTTTCTCCACAACCTCTCCAGCAAAGGCTATCCTTGGTGTTTTTGATTTTAGCCATTCTGACAGGTGTAAGATGATATCTGAAAGTTGTTTTGATTTGCATTTCTCTGATCGCTAAGGAGGTTGAGCATGACCTTAAGTATCTTTTGGCCATTTTAACTTATTCTGTTGAGAATTCTCTGTTCAGTTCAGTGCCCCATTTTTTAATTGGGTTAATTATCCTTTTAAAGTCTAGTTTCTTGAGTTCTTTATATATTTTGGAGATCAGACCTTTGTCTGTAGCGGGGTTGGTGAAGATCTCCCAGTCAGTAGGCTGCCTTTTTGTCTTAATGACAGTGTCCTTTGCTTTACAGAAGCTTCTCAGTTTCAGGAGGTCCCATTTATTCAATGTTGCCCTTAATGTCTGTGCTGCTGGGGTTATACATAGGAAGCGATCTCCTGTGCCCACATGTTGTAGGGTACTTCCCATTTTCTCTTCTATCAGGTTCAGTGTGTTCAGATTGATATTGAGGTCTTTGATCCATTTGGACTTGAGTTTTGTGCATGGTGATAGATATGGGTCTATTTTCATTCTTCTACAGGTTGACATCCAATTGTGCCAGCACCATTTGTTGAAGTTGCTTTCTTTCTTCTATTGTATACTTTTAGCTCCTTTATCGAAAATCAGTTGTTCATAGGTTTGTGGGTTAAAATCCGGGTCTTCTATACGATTCCATTGGTCGACTTCTCTGTTTTTATGCCAGTACCACGCTGTTTTCATTACTATAGCTCTGTAATAGAGTTTGAAGTCAGGGATGGTAATGCCTCCAGAAGTTCCTTTATTGTATAAGATTGTTTTGGCTATCCTGGGTTTTTTGTTTCTCCATATAAAGTTGATTATTGTCCTTTCAAGATCTGTGAAGAATTTTGATGGGATTTTAATGGGGATTGCATTGAATCTATAAATTGCCCTTGGTAGAATTGCCATTTTTACTATGTTGATCCTCCCAATCCAAGAGCAAGGGAGATCCTTCCATTTTCTGGTATCCTCTTCAATTTCTTTCTTCAAAGACTTAAAGTTCTTGTCAAATAGATCTTTCACTTCCTTGATTAGAGTTACCCCAAGATATTTTATGCTGTTTGTGGCTATCGTGAAAGGTGATGATTCTCTTATTTCTCTCTCTGCTTCCATATCCTTTGTGTATAAGAGGGCGACTGATTTTTTGGAGTTGATCTTGTATCCTGCCACATTACTAAAGGCGTTTATCAGCTGTAGGAGTTCTTTGGAGGAGTTTTTGGGGTCGCTCATGTACACTATCATATCATCTGCAAATAATGCAAGTTTAACTTCTTCCTTTCCAATTTGAATCCCCTTTATCCCCTTATGTTGTCTTATTGCTATTGCTAAAACTTCGAGAACTATATTGAAGAGGTATGGAGAGAGTGGACAGCCTTGGCATGTTCCTGATTTTAGTGGGATGGCTTTAAGTTTCTCTCCATTTAATTTGATATTAGCTGTCGGCTTGCTGTATATAGCTTTAATTATATTTAGGTATGACCCTTGTATCCCTAATCTCTCCAAGACTTTTATCATAAAGGGATGTTGAATTTTGTCAAATGCTTTTTCAGCATCTAATGAAACGATCATATGGTTTTTTTCTTTCAGTTTATTTATATGATGGATTACATTGATAAATTTGCGTATGTTAAACCAGCCCTGCATCTCTGGTATGAAACCTACTTGATCATAATGGATAATTTTTCTAATGTGTTCTTGGATTCGGTTTGCCAGAATTTTGTTGAGGATTTTTGCGTCGATGTTCATGAGTGAGATTGGCCTGTAATTCTCTTTCTTGGTTGGGTGTTTGTGTGGTTTTGGTATCAGAGTTACTGTAGCTTCATAAAAGGAATTTGGCAATGACTCTTCTGTTTCAATATTGTGAAATACATTAAGGAGAATAGGTATTAGGTCTTCTTGGAAGTTCTGGTAGAATTCCGCATTGAAACCATCTGGTCCTGGACTTTTTTTGGAAGGGAGGTTTTTGATAACAGCTTCTAATTCTTCACGACTAACAGGTCTATTTAGGTTGTTCACCTGGTCCTGGTTTAACTTTGGTATATGGTGTTTATCTAAAAAAGCGTCCATTTCTTTTACATTTTCCAGTTTTGTGGCATACAGGCTTTTGTAGTAAGATCTAATGATTCTCTGAATTTCCTCTGTGTCTGTGGTTATGTCCCCCTTTTCATTTCTGATCTTATTAATTTGCAAATTCTCTCTCTGCCGTTTGATTAGTTTGGATAGGGGTTTATCAATCTTGTTGATTTTCTCCAGGAACCAGCTTTTTGATTTATTGATTCTTTCAATTGTTTTCTGTGTTTCTATTTTGTTGATTTCAGCCCTCAGTTTGATTATTTCCAGTCTTCTACCCCTTCTAGGTGAGTCTGCTTCTTTTTTTTCTAGAGCTTTCAGGTGGGCTGTTAAGGCTCCAATGTGTGCTTTCTCTGTTTTCTTTAAGTGGGCAGTTAGTGCTATGAACTTTCCTCTCAGGACTGCTTTCATAGTGTCCCATAGGTTTGAGTATGTTGTTTCTTTATTTTCATTGTCTTCAAGGAAGAGTTTAATTTCTTTCTTTATTTCTTCCTTAATCCAGGTATGGTTCAGTAGTTGACTATTCAGTTTCCATGAGTTTGTAGGCTTTCTGGGGGTAGCATTGTTGCTGAATTCTAGCTTTAATCCATGGTGATCTGATAAGATACAGGTGGTTATTAATATTTTTTTGTATCTGTGGATGTTTGCTTTGTTACCGAGTATGTGGTCGATTTTTGAGAAGGTTCCATGAGCTGCAGAGAAGAAGGTATATTCTTTCCTATTTGGGTGGAATATTCTATAGATGTCTGTTAAGTCCATTTGATTCATTACCTCCATTAATTCTCTTATTTCTCTGTTAGGTTTCTGTCTAATTGACCTGTCCATTGGTGAGAGAGGAGTATTAAAGTCTCCTACTATTAATGTGTGCGGTTTGATGGCTGCCTTGAGTTTTAACAATGTTTCTTTTACGTACGTGGGTGCTTTTATATTAGGGGCATAGATATTCAGGATTGAGACTTCATCCTGATGAATTGTTCCTGTTATGAGTAGAAAATGTCCCTTTCCATCTCTCCTGATTGATTTAAGTTTGAATTCAACTTTGTTAGAAATTAGTATAGCCACCCCTGCATGTTTCTTAGGTCCATTTACTTGATAAGCCTTATCCCAACCCTTTACTCTGAGTAGGTGCCTGTCTTTGTGGTTGAGGTGTGTTTCTTGTAAACAGCAGAATGTTGGTTCCTATTTTTGTATCCAATCTCTTAGTCTGTGCCTTTTTATAGGAGAGTTTAGTCCATTGACATTAAGTGATATTAATGACCAGTGGTTGTTAACTCTGGTCATTTTTTAAGTTGTAAATTTTGTGTGTTCCCCTTCTTTGTGTTGCGCTGGTGAAGGGTCTCTAGTTGTCTGAGATATTGTAGTCATTGTTGGACTCCTTGGTTAGTGATTTTCCTTCTATTACTTTCTGTAAGGCTGGATTTGTGGCTACGTATTGTTTAAATTTGTTTTTATCCTGGAAAATTTTGTTTTCTCCATTTATAGTGAACGAAAGCTTGGCTGGGTATAGTAGTCTGGGCTTGCATCCATGGTCTCTTAGTTTCTGCAGTACATCTATCCAGGACCTTCTGGCTTTCATGGTTTCCATAGAGAAGTCAGGTGTAAGTCTGATAGGTTTACCTTTATAAGTAACTTGGCCTTTTTCCTTTGCTGCTCTTAGTATTCTTTCTTTATTCTGTATGCTTTGTGTTTTGATTATTATATGGCGAGAGGATGTTTTTTTTTGATCCAGCCTATTCGGTGTTCTGTATGCTTCTTGAACCTTCATAGGTATATCTTTCTTTAGGTTGGGAAAGTTTTCTTCTATAATTTTATTAAATATATTTTCTGGACCGTTGAGCTGCACTTCTTCTCCTTCTTCTATTCCTATTATTCTTAGGTTTGGTCTTTTTATTGTGTCCCATATTTCCTGAATGTTTTGTGATGAGAATTTGTTGGCCTTGCTGTTTTCTTTGATCAGCATGTTTATTTTCTCTATGGTATCTTCAGAATCTGAGATTCTTTCTTCTATCTCTTGTATTCTGTTGGTTATGCTTGCTTCTGTAGTCTCTATTCATTTACCTAGATTTTCCCTGTCCAGCTGGCCTTCTGTTTGTGTTTTCTTCTTTGCCTCCATTTCAGTTTTTAAGTCTTGAACTGTTTCCATTATCTGTTTGATTGTTTTTCCTTGGTTTCCTAGGGTATCATTCACTGATTTACTCAATTCTTCAAACTTTCTGCTATACTTCTCATCCATTTCTATAAGGGCATTTTTTACATGCTGTTTAAGGGCGTCAATCACTTTCATAAAGTCAATTTTATCTACTTCTTCATGATTAAGGTGTTCATGTCCTCCTGTTGTGAGGTCGCTGGGTTCTGGTGGTTTCATATAGTTTTTCAGATTGTTAGGTGAATTCTTGCATTGGCACCTGCCCATCTCTTTCTCCGAATGCTCCCCTATGGATCTTCTTTTACCGGATCAGGTCTCCTTGCCTACTGATGTACCTTCCCAGTGATGGCTCTCTGCAGTGATAGCTCTCCTGGTGCTCCAGTGATGTCTCTCCTTGCTTGTTGCAGGCAGGCCAGTGAAACAAAGGAAGTCTCGCCTGCCTACTTGCCCTGAGGATTTGCCCCCAGTGCCAGACAGACTGAGCTGGATGGTGTTATGTGCCCAAAGAGGAAAGGGGGCAGAAGGAAGAAGGGTTCTGGATGCAAGCTGGGTGGGACAAGAAGAGAGAGGCAGTATGGTGGGGTAGAGCCCCTGCAGGGAGCCCAGGGAGTATAGGGAGGGGGATGAGGAAATTCAGAGTTCCCTGTCCAGGGCTGCTTCTGCCGCCTCTGGTCACAAACTCACCCCACTGCTGTCTCTCCTGGTGCCAAGATCAGATCTCCGCGCAGGTTGGGTAGTTCGTAAACAAAGCGCCTACCTTGGTTGGTGCAGGCAGGCCAGTGAAACAAAGGAAGTCTCGCCTGCCTATTTGCCCTGAGGATTTGCCCCCAGCACCAGACAGACTGAGCTGGATGGTGTTATGTGCCCAAAGAGGAAAGGGGGCAGAAGGAAGAAGGGTTCTGGATGCAAGCTGGGTGGGACAAGAAGAGAGAGGCAGTATGCGGGGTGTAGAGCCCCTGCAGGGAGCCCAGGGAGTATAGGGAGGGGGATGAGGAAATTCAGAGTTCCCTGTCCAGGGCTGCTTCCGCTGCTGCTGGTCACAAACTCACCCCACTGTTGTCTCTCCTGGTGCCGAGATCAGATCTCCGTGCAGGTTGGGTAGTTCGTAAACAAAGCGCCTACCTTGGTTGGTGCAGGCAGGCCAGTGAAACAAAGGAGGTCTCGCCTGCCTACTTGCCCTGAGGATTTGCCCCCAGCACCAGACAGACTGAGCTGGATGGTGTTATGTGCCCAAAGAGGAAAGGGGACAGAAGGAAGAAGGGTTCTGGATGCAAGCTGGGTGGGACAAGAAGAGAGAGGCAGTAATGGGGGGGGTAGAGCCCCTGCAGGGAGCCCGGGGAGTATAGGGTGGGGGATGAGGAACTTCAGAGTTCCCTGTCCAGGGCTGCTTCCGCCGCCGCTGGTCACAAACTCACCCCACTCTGCATTAATGTTTTGTTTCAGATGTATCACAGTTGACTAGGACATTTGACTTGCTTCCCTCCTGTGACAGC
Organism: Chionomys nivalis; assembly: GCF_950005125.1. Classification (NCBI taxonomy): domain Eukaryota; kingdom Metazoa; phylum Chordata; class Mammalia; order Rodentia; family Cricetidae; genus Chionomys; species Chionomys nivalis. Next base: position 19,087,547 of record NC_080089.1, on the reverse strand, counting down.
ATACATAGCAACTTCTGGTACTAGCTTACAGGGAGCAAGCTTGATTCCTTCTAGCCCTGTGTCCAAAGTGCCTTATGTCTTCAGTAATAGGAACTTCCTTGATGGAGGAAGGTCATTGGCTAATAAAGAAACTGCCTTGGCCCATTTTATAGGTTAGAACATAGGTGGGTGGAGTGAACAGAACAGAATGCTGGGAGGAAGAGGAAGTGAGCTTAGATGCCATGCTCCACTCTCCCAGGCAGACGCAATGAAGCTCTGACCCAGGATGGACATAGGCTAAAATCTTCCCGGTAAGTGCACCTCGGTGCTACACACATTAATAGAAATTGGCCAGGCAGTGTTTAAATGAATACAGTTTGTGTGCTGTTATTTCGGGGCATAAGCTAGCCAGGCGACCAGGAGCTGGGGTGGCAGCTCCTTCAACACTTCCTTCTATTTCTTTTTTAAAAAATATTTATTGATTTATTATGTATGCAATATTCTGTTGTGTGTCTGCCTGCAGGCCAGAAGAGGGCATCAGATCTTGTTTCAGATGATTGTGAGCCACCATGTGTTTGCTGGGAATTGAACTCAGGACCTTTGGAAGAGCAGGCAATGCTCTTAACCACTGAGCAATCTCTCCATCTTCCTTCTACTTCTTGGAGGCAACAAAAGGAAAACAAAAGTAGTCTATATTACTTTAAGTGTACTTGGATTCCCCTTACCAATCTCTCAAAAGGGATTTTCTAGGTCTGGCAGTTGGATTTTTGTTAGATAGTATATGTCTCCCAGGGAAGATTATTATTACCCCAAGTGTTATAATTTTACTTAAACTCTGTACATATGTACACACATATATCTATCATGTAAGTTTAGATAAATAACAGATGATTCCTTAAAACTTTTTCAAGAAGTCTTATTTTTATTGATAGCTCTTCATTCTTTCTCTTTCTGTACTGGCATTCATTATAGCTTTCCATTAAATATCCCACAAATATTTTCCATTTCTCCCTGCATATCACCTTTATTCAGCTACTTCCCTCCAGTGTTTTATAGATCTCTTCTCAAACCCTCCACCTCCTGCCAATGTAGATTTTTTTACTTTTTTTGTTTTTTTGAGACAGGGTTTTTCTGTAGCTTTGGAGTATGTTCTGGTACAAGCTCTTGTAGACCAGGCTGGCCTTGAACTCACAGAGATCCATCTACCTTTGCCTCCCTAGTGCTGAGATTAAAGACATACACCATCATTGCCCAGCAGTTTTTTTTTTACTTCTGTTTAATTTATTTTCACATTTTGGCAGTTTATTATTGGTTATATATGCATGTATGAAGATTTTGAGCTAGAAACTATAGAAAAAGAGACCATACAGCATTTATTTTTCTGGGCCTGTTATGTCACTGAAAATATTATCTAGTTCTGTTGATTAACCTGCACACTTCACAATTTAATTTTTCTTCATTAATTAAAGGTATTTAATAGTATATACGTACAACATTTTCATTATCCATTCACTAATTGAAGGGTATGGGGGTAGTTTGTATTTCCTAGCTTTTGGTAATAGAACAGTAATTGACAATATGAAGCAGATACTTGTGAAGTACTATTTTGAGTCCTTTGAACACATGTCAAGAAGGGGACACCTGGGTCTCATTGTGGATGTATTTGTAGCTTTCAGAGGATTCTTCAGTGATTTTGAGAATGACTGTATAAGTTTGCATTACTGTCAACAAATAATGAGATTTCTTTTTTCCTCACATCTCACCAGCATTTGATGCCATTCGATTTGTTGATCTTAATCATTATGACTTCAGTGAGATGAAATATCAGAGATATTTTATTGTCATCTCCCTAATTGTTCAAAATGAAAAACACTTTTGACATGAATATTAGCCATTTTTTTCTTCTATTGAAAATTATCTATTGAAATCTCTAGCTCTTTTTCATTAAGTCATTTATTGACTCTTTGTTGAGTTCTTTATATGATTTGGATATAAATTTTCTGTTAGGCATATAGCTAGAAATCATGTGTCCTTATCTGTTGAAGCCCAGGAGGTAAATTCTCAGGTCTGCACCCAGGGTAGCATAAAGAATGCCTTCTCAGAACAACGACAAACTTAGGAAAATATTTTTTTCTCTATCTTTGGGCTAGACTTTTCTATTTGTGGGTAAATAAGGAAACACATTCTTTCTGGTAGTAACTTAAGAAAAGGGTAAAAATCACACACTTTCCTGATGGTAACTTTCTCTTTTACTTCATCTTGAATAATCTCTCTTTTTTGACAAACTTTCTACACAGTTACATTACTTTACATGCAATTACATATCTCTCTTTACGTACATATACCTCTCCTGAACAGTCATACACATTTAAACACAGTTACATTTCTCTTCCCCAGCTACATCTACCTTCTACACAGTCACACATTTCTATATGTAGTTACATATATTTTATACAGTTACATTCTCCACACATTCTTCACGCAGCTATATGCCTTCATACTTCTTTAGGCAGCCACACCCCTCTCCACCCAGTTAGTTACTTTCTCCAAGTAGCCATATACTTCCTCCTTCACATACATCCCTCATACACACATATCTCTCTTCTATACAGCTACTGTTTTCTATTTATTTACATTACTATCTTTGTGCCAGGACCATACAGTTTTTGTCACTATAGCTCTGTTATATAGCTTGAAATCTGGAATGCAAGTCCTCCCCAGCATTGTTTTTATTTTCCTCACAATTTTTTTCTATTTCTGTAAAGAATGTTTTAGATATTTTAATTGGGGTTTATTTTAATGCCAAATTTATTTTGTAAAATTTTCCTTTAGACCATATCTGTTCAACTGTTAATGATCATAGGCAACCTTTCTATTTCTAGTCTTTCTCAAGTTTCTTCAGAGACATACACTTTTAGAATTAGAATTTGTGGGAGTGGCTGACCAATGTTAGTTGTAACTTGAGACTCACACCACAAGAGGGAGCCCATGTCCTATACCACCTGGATGACCCTGAACCATAGACCTGAACATAGAACCTGAGACCTAGAAGACCGAGAGTAGAACCAAACATGATTGGAAAAAAATCACTGAAATGATGTCTAATAATATTATCCTGTATTCATACAGCATAATGGATACATTATGCTCATCATCATCATATTATAGGTCTCATCATCAGAGAGGCTTCCTCCAGTAGCTGGTTGGACTGAATGAAGAGACCGGCACAAAGACAGGGTCTAAATTGGTAATCTACATTGGATTACCCCCCTTTGAGATCAGGGAACCTTTCAGAAAAGTAGAAGGATAGATCATAGGAGTCAGAGGGAATGGAGAACACAAAGAGAATATGGCCCACCAAAGCAACTAAACAGGCCCCACATGGCATCATAGACTGATACGGCAAGCACAATTCTTGTGTGGGTCTACACCAGGTCCTCTCTGTACATGTTATGACTATCAATTTGGTGTTTTCTTTTGTAGAATTCCTAACAGAAGGAGAGAGTATATCTCTGACTGTTTGCCTGCTCTTGAGACTGTTATCCTTTATTGGAGTGCATTGTCCAGCCTTGACATAAATGCTTTTGATTTGTCATATTGTACTGTAGGAAATCCTTCAGCCACTAGCCTTTAAGTTATCAGCCCACTTGGGCATGGACCCTTATACTATAAATGCCCATTTAAAGTACACACTCCCTCTCTCTTCTTGCTGCTGGATTTTGTTCCTGTTTCCCCATTCATGCAGAAGACTGTGTCTGTGAGTCTACCCCTAAATAAATAACCCTTTATTATACTCAAGTCTGAACTAGTGTAGGATTTCATTTTAACATTCATCTTCATCTGGTGCCCAAGGTGAATCCCAACTCCACACCTACTGGGTAGACAAGTCTAAAAGGCCCAAACGGTCCATGGCATAGAAGGTCTCCCACCCCTGCCCACATGGCTTAATTTCACTTACTAAGCAGTTTTTTGTTTGTTTTTTTGTTTGTTTGTTTTTGTTTTTTTTGCAAAAACATAGCACAGCAGAGCTAAGCACAGTGACTTGGAAATTTCTCAGGCTTGTGCATGTTTCTCCCCACACCGCCACTTTTCCTGCCATGCATAGCAACTTGTGCAGCTTCCAGTTTGTGTTTACTGCTCTAGAACTCTGGGCTCCTTGCTCCCTGTATGGAATTGATTTCATTGCTTTTAATGTGTAAAGCAAATCATATTTGTCAGTATTTAATCAGGCACCAAGGCAGGAAACCAAAGTGGTACATAGGACTGTTTGTGTCACCACTAATCACAACACAGCCAGTTGCATCTCTTTGCCATGTGGCTGAAACTGTGAAACCTGCTGGACAATAAAGATTATTATACCTTCAACAATTTACTGAAATCTCATAACTAAGCTAACTATTTGATTAATAAATAAGTTAATAAACTTGAAAGTTATATAATGACAGTATTACCATCCAAAAATTTAATAAACTTTTACTTATACTATGAATTGTATTCTGTAAGGCTTATATGGTTTTTCCAATATAGCCATTTATTGGATATTGGAACTAAGCATTTTCATACTATATCCTTAAGAAATGGTTTGATAACAGAGCCAAGAATGTACTTTAGAAAGGATACAGTATTTACAGTTTAATAATGAACAGCTAGAAGACACGATTAATACCATTGAAAATCAAAAGTTAATTTAATACTGTTGAAAAGGATAGCTTTAATTTGACAGACAAAATTCAATCCATGTCAAAGAGTACTGAGAAATTATCTGAAAGAATTCATGCTGTTGAATTTGATAATCAATATCTGTTAAAAAGTTATAAAAGGTTAGTAGATAGAGTATATCTCCAGGAAGGCAATCTGTACACTATCCAAATAATGTCCAAGGATGATATGTTATCTTTAAAAGAAAAACTTCATGCCTTGGAATCACATGTACAGAATGAGGACCAGAGGCTGGGTGCCTCAATGAAATTACTAGAAATATATACAGGCCAGGAGATCCAGGCTTTACAAAAGACAGTAGTACATAGGTTTGAAAAAAAATGAGGAGATTATAGGAGCTGATGAGCAGGAAAAGAAGGCACAAGGACAAGATTCAACATCACCAGTAGTTGTCAGAGATGACTTACCCAGGGTTTTAGCTTCCTACCCTGCAACCAACTCTGAAAAAGCATCAACTTCTAAATGCCCAAGAGGATCCAAAGAAAGTAGATGGATACCTATAGAAATGAATGATCTAAAAAAATTTAGCAAGCAGTATTATCTTAAGGCTTGCATTCCATATTTGTTAGAGAGACGGTAAAGACATAGGCTTCAGGTATTAAGGCTACCTTACACAAATGGCTTCAGTTAGTTTAAGCAGTCCAGGAAGATAGGCCTCAACTGCCTAGAAATGCTATTTGAGAGAAGAGGCAAAAATTTTAGAACAACAGGAAAAAGCAGATCTTGGGGCTTCCCAAAATCAAATTCTTGACAAGGGCATTTATGCTGATGCACAGGCTAAAGCATTTCATAATGAACAAATCTTGTCTCTATGCTACAAAGCAGCCTTAAATTCTTGGGACAGGATTTAAGAACTAGGAAATCTAATTGAATCATATACCAGGGTTAAACATGGCCAGAGAAAATCCTTTAGTGACATTTTACAAAGATTAACTGAGGCTGTAAAAGTAGGAGTAACAGACCCAAAACTAGACATGTACTTATTGATCTCTGGCTTTTGAAAATGCCAACTTAGAATTCAAAAAGATACTTGGGCCTTTAAAGGTTAGATCAGCACCAAGGAATGAATGGATCCTGCATACAATGAACATTGAGACATTTAACTATAGTACTGAGTCTTGTGTAAGAGAAGCAATTTCCAAAAGAAAGAGGAGACATCAAAATGCCAAATGTTTTAATTGTGGTAGAAAAGAACATCTGAGAAGGGATTATAGATAAGGAATTCCTAGAAATAACGTCTCTTCTGGGAATGGCAAAAATAAAAATATCAACCTTATAGATAAAAACTAAGAGTACATAAAATTGCATTGTAATTCTGAGTTTGATAGATACTTGTGTGGATATGAATATTATTACTCCAGAATTTGGGCATCCAAATTGGCCTTTTCAAGATGCAGATGTTCAATTTCTAGGAATTAGAAACATATATCAATTGAAACAAAACTCCAGATAGGTTGAATGTATAGGGCCAGAAGGAAAAGAGGAAGGGTGAGGCCATATGTGGCGAATATTGCAGTGAATTTATGGGGTCATGACCTGCTGCAGCAATGGAATACCCAGATTAACATTCTTGCATTCCGAAAAACATATTTCTGGGAAGGATATTATAAGGGACACGAGCCATTCAGGCTGTACAAAAACACAAAGCAATTAGCAAACCTTTAGAGGAACCAACAATCCTATCTTTAAAATGGTTAATGAAGAAACCAATATGGGTCTAACAGTGTCTGTTAACAAATGACAAATTGCAAGCTTTAGAACAGCTTGTACAGAAGCAACTAGATGCTCACCAGATTGAAGAATCATCCAGCACTTGGAATTCTGTATTTGTTGTTAAAAAGAAATCTGGTAAATGGAAAATGATGACAGATGTACGAGCTGTTAATAAAGTAATTCAACCTACAGGAACTCTATAATATGGAATTCCTCTGCTTTCTTTATTACCAAAAGGATGGCCTCTTATACTTACTGGTTTAAAAGACTGTTTCTTCACTATACCTTTACAAGGAAAGGATAGAGAAAAGTTTGCCTTCACAGTGTCTACATATAATAATTCTCAGCCTAGTAAGAGATACAAGTGGACCATTTAACACAGGGAATGCTCAATAGTCCTACCCTGTGCAAATATTTTGTAAGTCGACCATTGAAAATAATATGTAAACAATTTCCTAAATCTATAATTTACCAATACATATCCAATTAAAATATAGGTACTTTAGAGAGAATATTTGAAGAAGTAAAGAAAATTTTGCCAAAATGAGGATTACATATTTTTCCTGAAAAAATACAGACAGGAGATTCTGTCAATTACCTAAGTTATAAAATAAGTTTACAGAAAATTAGAACACAAAAGGCACAAATTAAGGTATACAGATTGCAGACCATTAACGATTTTCAAAGATTGTTAGGAGACATTTCCAGTCTATGAACAGGTGTTGGGATAATACCTGACCTAATAGTTCATTTGAACAATACTGTAAATGGGGGCAAACACTTAAATAGTTCCAGGGAAATAAGAGCTTCAGCTGAAAAGAAATTGATTGTTGTTGAAGAAAAATTATAGGAGTCACGTGTGCATAGGGTGAATCTAAATCTTAATTGTATTCTAGTCATATTGCCTTCCAGAATTTCCCCTACAGAAATTTTAATGGAAATGGAAGATATTATCTTACTTGCCACATAAGCCAAGTAAAAAATTAAAAACTTATGTGGAAAAGGTCTCTGAAATAATCATAAAAGAAAATTTGAGACATCGTCAACTAGCAGGAATAGACCCTGCAGAGATTGTAGTGCCTTTTACTACTGATGAAATTAAAAATTATGTGAAGACAATGAACCTTGGCAAAGAACTTGTTCTAATTTTTAGGAGAGATTAGTGGCATTTATCCCAAAAGTTATAGCATTAACCTTATGAAGAAAACTACTTGGTTCCTTCCATGCATTGTTTGTGACACACCATTAACTGGAGCCTATATATTCTATACTGATGTAAATAAATGAGGAAAGGCTGGTTACAAATCAGAAGATTTCAGTAAGGTGGAACAAAGCCCTAATAATTTTGTCTGAAAGCAGAATTATATGCAAGTTTCAAAGTACTAAGGAATTTTAAAGAATCTCTCAATATAGTTACTAACTCACAATATGCAGAAAGAGTTGTCTTGCATATTGAAACTGCTGAATTTATACAAGATGATACATAATTAACTTCATTATTCATACAGATTCAAGACACAAACAGAAATAGACTCTATCTCATGTACATAACACACAACCAATCCCATATGGATCTGCTCAGTCCTCTAGCACAAGGTAATGCAGATATTGATCAATTATTAATTGAAAGTATGCTGAAGTTTTCAGAATTTCATAAGAAACATCATGTCAATAACAAAGGTTTAAAGAAAGAGTTTCCTATTACATGACAACAATCTAAGGAGATTATAAAGAGATGTCCTCATTGCTCTTTCTATAACCAAACACCATTACCTACAGGGAGTAACCCAAAGGGTACTCAAATGAATAAAATCTGGCAGATGCATGTTTTCCACTTTGCAGATATTGGAAAATTAAAATATTTATACCACACCATTGACACTTATTTAGGTTTTTAATTGGCAACTGCTTTGAGCTCAGAAAAGACTGATTTAGTAATCATACATTTATTAAAAGTTAGCGCCATCATGAGCATACCTTCACAAATAAAGATAGATAATGGTCAAGCATATGTCTCTAAAAATGAAATATTTTTTGCTTATTATAATATAAAGTATATCACAGGTACAACAAACAATACTACATTACTACAGGTTAGGCAGTTGTAGAGAGATCAGATAGAGATATAAAGGATATGCTAAACACAGAGAAGGGGATAGAAAATATCCCCAGAAATAGATTGCATAGTGCTTTATTAACCTTGAATTTTCTTAACACTAATGAGAAATGAACAACAGCAGCAGAAAGACATTGGATAATAGAAAGAACTTCTGAATTAAATCAGCCATTGTATTTCAAGGAAGTGTTGACCTCACAATGGAAACAGGAGATGTGCTACTTGGGGAAGGGATTTCACTCTTGCTTCCACAGGAGAAGAATAGCTAATGATGTCATCAAAATTAATAAAGATTCATTTTGAAAAAGAGAAACCTCTTGAGGAGGAGAAATGATGGCTCATCCACATAGGTGACAACCATACAGGTCTTAAGGAAAACTCATAAGGGTTGGGACAAAGTTTTGTTCTTGTCTTTGCAGGAAAATACTCATCTTCAAAATGTCAAGAGACCCTGGACATATAAATGCCTAAAGAAGAAACAATAATTAACCATATAGGATTATCAGGAAAAGAGAATTATGACTTTTGAAGACAGGTCATTTGAGGATAAGAATCACCGAATGTGTGTGTGTGTGTGTGTGTGTACATACTATAATAATTGTTATGCCTACTATAATAATAGTCATGACAATGGCTCTGTCCTATAAATCCAAGTATGTTGTTAAAAAGTAATTCAGAGTTTCTCTCTCATGTCAAGGGCCATCTGGTATGGGACAGAAAGAAGAAAGAATTTAGGAAATATTTTACTTTTCTTCATATGTAATTTTGTCTCTATTGTCTCTATCATACCTTTCATGGAATATATGTCTGTATAAATAATGTTTAAATTTCCCAAAATAAACAATGAATTTTTCTGCAGTAATCTTTGAAGTTTCCAGGAGGAAGATGGGGCCCCACAACAACAACTCTTCCTGGTTCATATGACATTATGATGCTGATAGCAATACTATAAAACCTGTTTTGAGTACCAGCTGCTCAAGATGGTTCCAACTTGATTAGCTGAAATGGTGCACCTTTTTACAATGTTCTTGCCAGAGCTCCAAATAGGATCTTCAGAAAGACAATACTGAATACTCAGAGTCTATTTGCAATTATACCAGGCAGTAATCTTGGAACTTAACCATCATTTTACTTTCACAGGATACCATAGAAAGTATATCATCCTTATGACAGCTGGAAGTAATTCTAGAAGACAACATCATCTCTCCGAACAAAGTTTGTTCTCAGGATTAGGGTCATCATTTAGGAGTTGATTATAACTGGTATGAGGTTTAGGTTGGGGTGAAAATTATGTAGGCTCAAGAATCTCTTTTGAAAAGAAGAGGGAAATTGGATGGGATAATAGATTAGTATGAGCTTACTCACACTAATAATACTAGTGTGTAATAAAGTGAATACTTGTGAGCTATTATTTATAGGCAATTTACATTTGTATGGATTCTTGCATATTAATACAAATTTCTGTCTACAGTATTGATATACCTAGGAAAATTTATTTTGTCATATTGTATGTATGCATGCTTCTACTGCTGTTTTTGTATATTGATACAATTTTAGAATGTATTTATTATATTGCACTATACATTTTAACCTCTGATTAAGATACTTATACATTGTTTACATTTTGAGGTCATTGTCCTCCTTTGCTGCATAGTTGCTTAAAGATTGTTTAATATTCTAATATGAAGTCTTAGTCTTTAAGTTATATAGGTATAAGGAATTATAGGTCAATTGTCATCCATGTTTGTCATAGTTACAGTTAGACTACTCAGGTTATTTAGATACATAAAAATTATATTCTGCTTAGATAGGTAATCTTCAAGCATTTCAAAGAGCTGTAGAATATGGCATTTAAATGAATTAGGGTTCTGTTGACATTAGATGTGAGATTGCTCCTGGCAGCACTGATCTATTTTTGAGAGAATGTTGAGTACCGAAGACACTCCACTTGGAGCTTGTTTTCTTCTTGTCAAAACTGGCCTTTTCCCAAGAAACTTCCCATGCATTGATCACTGACAAAATGTGCAATGTCCAGACAGGACAAGCAGGATACAAGAAAAAGGACAGTCAAATCTTGCCAAGACAGGGTAAAATGGTTATAAAAATTTTTCTGCCTCTGAAAATGGTCTGTCAGTTCCTCTTGCTGTAGCCAAAATTGGTTGTTCCAACATTACAAATGAAACTTAGGATGATCGCCCAAGTAGCCAGTTGTCTTTGTCATTTGTTGCACATTTTGAAAATGGCTTAATTGCACATTCTGCTTATTCGAGTAATATTATTTCCCTTCTCAGGTCTTCATCAGGGTTGATGACTAGATAGTTGTTAATTTCCTCTCATGACTTAGCCAAGTTATTTATAATACAAGACTTAGATTCCTAAGGATAGGAATATTATTGAAACATTTGTCACGTTTCTTGCTTGATATTGTTTATGCTGGTTGTAATTCTAATTTTAATACTTGTTATTTGTTCAAATTGTATATAATTTTATATTAGGCTAAGAACATTCTTATTTAAACTAAATGGAGGTGCTGTAGGAACTCTTTCAGCTAGTTGCTTTTCTGTGAGTCTACTCCTAAATAAATAACCCTTTATTATACTCATTTCTGAGCCAGGTGGGATTTCTTTTTAACATCCATCTTAAATATTGTATACTATTTCATCCTGTTTAGCTGTCATCCCTTGTAGGTCTGCTCTTTTCAGAAGAGAATATGGAAGAGAATGGATCTGTGGGACAGGGGAGGAGGGACAAGGAGGGAGGAGTAAAAAAAGGGGAAACTGTGGTTGGGATGTATTGTATGAGAAAAGAATCTATTTTCGGTTGCTAATATATTTTTTCAATGTAAGTGTTTATTTCTACGAACTCTTCTGTTAAAACTGAATTCATTGTGTTCCATTACTTTAGGTATGCTGTGTGTTCACACTAATTTAGTTTTATAAAGTTTTAATTTCTGTCTTGTTCTATTCATTCAATGTGAGTGTCTCAGTTTCCATGAGGTTCTAATCTTTCTCTTGTTTTTGATTGCTGTTGATACTCAGTTTTAAACAGAGGTGGTCAAATATGATGCAGAGTTATTTTAATTTTCTTTTTTGTTTATTTATTTTTAGTTGTTGCAAAAAAAAAATTTCCGCCTCCTCCCCGTTTCCCATTTCCCTCCCCCTCCTCGCACACATTGCCCCTTCCCCCCACTCCCCTACCCCTCTCCCCCTTCCCCCCCACTCCATTCCCCCTCCCTCTCAAGAATGAAGACCAGTCCAGATTCCCTGTCATGCGGGAAGTCCAAGGTCCTCCCACTTCTATCCAGGACCAGGAAGGTGAGCATCCAAACAGGCTAGGCTCCCACAAAGCCAGTTCATGTATTAGGATCGAAACCTAGTGCCATTGTCCTTGGCTTCTCATCAGCCTTCATTGTCCGCCATGTTCAGAAAGTCCGGTTTCATCCCATCCTTATTCAGTCCCAGTCCCGCTGGCTTTGGTGAGCTCCCAATAGATCAGTTCCCCTGTCATAGTGGGTGGGTGCACCCCTCGTGGTCCTGACTTCCTTGCTCATGTTCTCCCTCCTTCTGCTCCTCATTTAGATCTTTTTTTTTATTTTATTTATTTTATTTTTTTATTGAAAGAAAAATTTCCCGCCTCCCATTTCCCTCCCCCTCCTCCCGCCCTTCTCCCCCTCCCCCCACTCCTCTTCTCCTCCCTCTCCAGCCCCAAGAGCAGTCAGGGTTCCCTGCCCTGTGGAAAACAAGGTCCTCCCCACTCCATCCAGGTCTAGGAAGGTGAACATCCAAACTGTCTAGGCTCCCACAAAGCCAGAACATGAAGTAGGATCAAAACCCCATGCCATTGTCCTTGGCCTCTTGTCAGCTCTCATTGTCCACCATGTTCAGAGAGTCTGGTTTTATCCCATGCTATTTCAGTAACAGTTCAGCTGGCCTTGGTGAGCTCCCAATAGATCAGACCCACTGTCTCAGTGGGTGGGTGTACCCCTCGTGGTCCTGCCTTCCTTGCTCATGTTCTCCCTCCTTCTGCTCCTCGTTAGGACCTTGGGAGCTCAGTCCGGTGCTCCAGTGAGGGCCTCTGTCTCTATCTCCATCCATCGCTTGATGAAGGTTCTATGGTGATATGCAAGATATTCATCAGTATGGCTATAGGATAGGGTCATTTCAGGTTCCCTATCCTCAGCTGCCCAAGGAAATAACTGGGGACATTGCCCTGGCACCAGGTAGCCACTCCAGGTTCAAGTCTCTTGCCAACCCTTAGGTAGCTCCCTTAACTAAGATATGTGCTTCCCTGCTCACCTATCCAACCTTCCTTTATCTCCAATCATCCCGTTTCCCCAAGTTCCCCCCATCCTCTCCTTCACACTTTTCTCTCTCCATCTCCCCTTACCCCCATCCCACCCCACCCCCAAGATTTTAATTTTTGCCCGACAATCTTGTCTACCTCATTTGGATCTTAAGAGCTCAGTCCGGTGCTCCAATTTGGGTCTCTGTCTCTATCTCGATCCATCGCCAGATGAAGGTTCTAAGGTGATAAGCAAGATATTCATCAGTATGGCTATAGGATAGGGTCATTTCAGGTTCCCTCTCCTCAGTTACTCAAGGTACTAGCTGGGGACATCTCCCTGGACATCTGCGAGCCACTCTAGAGTCAAGTCTCTTGCCACCCCTAAGATGTCTCCCTTAATTAGGATATATATTTCTCTGCTCCCGTGTCCACCCTTCCTTTATCCCAACCATCCCATTCCCCCAAGCTCCCCCCATTCTCCCCTTCTCACGTTTCTCATCCCATTTCCCCTTAGCCCCATGCCATAGGGCTGGAGAGGTGGCTCAGCCATTAAAGGCTAGGCTCACAACCAAAAATAATTTTCTTATATCTATTGAGGCTTATTGTGTGTTCACATATGAGGCCAACTTTAAAGAAAGTGCCCAGAGGTGCTGAGAAGGTATATCCTTTTATATTTGAGTGAAATGTTATAAAAATATATATTAGGTCTATTTTGTTTTTGACAGCATTTAGCTCCAGAATTTCTCTTTCTAATTTTTCTCTTAATGACTTGTCTAATGGCAAAGTGGATATTGCAGTCTCCCACTATCACTATGTGTCAATATGTGATTTTAGCCTTAGCAGTGTTTCTATTATAAACTCAGGTGCATAGATATTAGAATTGCAACATCTTCCTGGAGAGTTTTTCCTTTGAAAAATATATGGTGTCCTTGCATATCCTTTGTCATTGGTTGTGGTTTGAACTCTATTTTATCATATATTAAACTGGCTACACCTGCTTGCTTCTTGGAGCCTTTTGCTTAGAATATCTTTTTTGCTCATTTTTACCTATGAGGTGATGTGTTTTTTATGCTAATGTGTGTTTCTTGGATGCAGCAAAAGGGGGAGACTTGTTCTTTGTCCCAATCTGTTATTTGGGGTCTTTTTATTAGAGAATTAACAACACTGATGCTGTGAGCTATCAATGAGCAGTGTTTGCTGATTTCCATTGTTAGGTTGTTGCAGTGTGGATTTATTTCCCTGTTCTGAGACCATTTATTTCTTGTGTGTTCTTGGGTTTGGTTAACCTTTCCTGGTTGTAGTTTTTCTTTTGGTACCTTCTGTACAGCTACATTTGTATGGAGATAGTACTTAAATTTTATTTTATAATGGAATGTTTACTTGCTTTATCTGAGTTAGCACTCTATTTGTGTTCTCTGTGTTTATAGATCTGTTTAAGTCTGTCATTTATTTTCTGGGTAACAGCTACTCTAATTGATGAGCTAGAGTCTTGAAATAGTTTAATTTGCATTTCCCTAATGAATAATTATATTGAATACTTTAATTCTATTATTCTTAGATTTGTTTTTTTCATAGTATCCCAGATTTCCTGAATATTTTATACAGGACATTTTTAAACTAAACATTTTCTTTGACAAAGGTTTTCATTTTTTTCTATGGGGTCTTAAATGCCTGAGATTCTCTCTTCCATCTCTTCTTACTTCATTATTAGTTATTTTTTTAATTTATTTTACATAACAAACACAACCTCCCATTTCCCTTCCTTTCATTTCCTCTTTCCCATCCCCTTTGCCCTCTTTCCCAATCCATTCCTCCTCCACCTCTGTTGAGAAATTGGCAGGGTTCCGAGTAGTGTCAAAATCATGCATTCTCCTTTGGGCCCTCCTTGTTAGCTTGCTTTTATGGGTATGTGGATTATAGCATGTTTATCGTTTACTTTAGAGCCAATATTTACTTATGAGTGAGTGTTCACCATGTTTGTCTTTCTGAGTCTGGATTAACTCAGTCAGAATGAATTTTTCTAGTTCATCCATTTGCCTTCAAATTTTATGATGTTATTGTTTTTTACAGCTGAGTAATACTACATTGTGTAAATATAGCATGTTTTCTTTATTTTTCAGTTGAGGATGAATTGTTAACAGATTCTGGCTACAAATAAAAGCACTATGAATATAGTTAAGCAAGTGTACTTGTGATATGATTGAGCATTCTTTGGTATATCCCCAAGAGTGGTAGAGCTAGGTCCTCAAGTAGATTTACTCCCAGTTTATTAAGAACCTGCCATACTGATTTCCAAAGTGGATGTAAAAGTTTGCACTCCTACCAGAAGTGGCGGAGTCTTCCCCTTGCTCCACACACTCTCCAGAATAAGCTGTCATTGGTGTTTTCGATCTTAGCCATTCTGACTACAGTAAATTACAATCTCAGAGTCATTTTGATTGACATTTACCTGTCCCTTTCATCTCTTCTTATTCGGTTGGTGAAGCTTGCCTCTGTGGCTTTATTTAAATTTTGCAAATATTTAACTTTCTGATTTCCCTTCATTTGGGTTTTCTTTATTGATTTCCACTTTCAGGTCTTGAATAATTTCATTTGTTTCCCTCTATTGTTTCTGTTTTCATAAATTTCTTTAAAATATTTGCTCATTTATTCTGTAAAGACCTCTCTCATATTCATAAATGCTGTTTTAATTTTTTTTTCTTGTGCTTCAGCTGTATGAGAATACTCAAGGCCTGCTATGGTAAAGTTGCTGACAATATGTGGAGACATATTGTCCTGGATATTGTTTTTCTTTCTTATGTTTTCGTACTGGCATCTAGAAATCTGGAACTCGGAAGATTATAGTTTTGGGTTCTGATATCTGTTTTTGTGTTTGCTGGGTGAATGTTTTGTTCCTTGGTTTCTGTTTCCTCTATGGTTCTTAGAAGAGTGTGGAAGCTGTGTAGTGTTTGGTAGAAATTTTTCTGAGATCCTCATAAATATGGGTACTGTGGGGTGGGGATGCTGGTGACATGGTTTTCTGTGTACTGAAACCTGACACTTAGGAGTGGAGATTGAGTGATACTTAGGAATGGGAATGGGTCAGGAGTATGACAGGGTTTCACAAGGGGGGTGGGGGGGAACAGACTTCCACAGACTACCATGCACAGTTAGTCCTCTGGAAATCGGGATAAAAAGCAAGGAGATGGGTACATCCCATGTTCATCTTTTTGGGCCTGAGTTACCTCACTCAGGATAGTGTTTTCTATTTCCATCCATTTGCATGCAAAATTCAAGATGTCATTGTTTTTTACCGCTGAGTAGTACTCTAGTATGTATATATTCCACACTTTCTTCATCCATTCTTCCACTGAAGGGCATCTAGGTTGCTTCCAAGTTCTGGCTATTACAAATAATGCTGCTATGGACACAGCTGAACAAATGCTTTTGTAGTATGATAGGGCATCTCTTGGGTATATTCCCAAGAGTGGTATTGCTGGATCCTGGGGTAGGTTGATCCCGAATTTCCTGAGAAACCGCCACACTGATTTCCAAAGTGGTTGCACAAGTTTGCATTCCCACCAGCAATGGATGAGTGTACCCCTTACTCCACAACCTCTCCAGCAAAGGCTATCATTGGTGTTTTTGATTTTAGCCATTGTGACAGGTGTAAGATGGTATCTCAAAGTTGTTTTGACATTGAGTCTATAATTCATGATCCTAGAGAAGCTAAATAAGAAGGGAGGCGGGTTCTAAGGTGATATGCAAGATATTCATCTGTATGGCTATAGGATAGGGTCATTTCAGGTTCCCTCTCCTCAGTTGCTCAAGGTACTAGCTGGGGACATCTCCCTGGACACCTGCGAGCCCCTCTAGAGTCAAGTCTCTTGCCAACCCTAAGATGTCTCCCTTAATTAGGATATATATTTCTCTGCTCCCGTGTCCACCCTTCCTTAATCCCAACCATCCCATTCCCCCAAGCTCCCCCCATTCTCCCCTTCTCATGTTTCTCATCCCATTTCCCCTTAGCCCCATGCCACCTCACCCCCAAGTTCCCAGGTTTTGCCCTGCAATCTTGTCTACTTCCCATATCCAGGCGGATGGTTATATGTTTTTCTTTGGGTTCACCTTCTTATTTAGCTTCTCTAGGATCACAAATTATATGCTCAATGTCCCTTATTTATGGCTAAAAACCAATTATGAGTGAGTACATCCCATGTTCATCTTTTTGGGTCTCGGATACCTCACCCAGGATAGTGTTTTCTATTTCCATCCATTTGCATGCAAAATTTGCAAAGTCATTGTTTTTTACCGCTGACTAGTACTCTTCTAATATGTATATATTCCACACTTTCTTCATTCTTCCACTGAAGGGCATCTAGGTTGTTTCCAGGTTCTGGCTATTACAAATAATGCTGCTATGAACATAGTTGAACAAATGCTTTTGTCATCTGGCGATGGATCGAGACAGAGACAGAGACCCAAATTGGAGCACCGGATTGAGCTCATAAGATCCAAATGAGGAGCAGAAGGAGGGAGAACATGAGCAAGGAAGTCAGGACCACGAGGCGTGCACCCACCCACTGTGACAGTGGAACTGATCTATTGGGAGCTCACCAAAGCCAGCGGGACTGGGACTGAATAAGCATGGGATGAAACCGGACTTTCTGAACGTGGCGGACAATGAAGGCTGATGAGAAGCCAAGGACAATGGCACTAGGTTTCGATCCTAATACATGAACTGGCTTTGTGGGAGCCTAGCCTGTTTGGATGCTCACCTTCCTGGTCCTGGATAGAAGTGAGAGGACCTTGGACTTCCCGCATGACAGGGAATCTGGACTGGTCTTCATTCTCGAGAGGGAGGGGGAATGGAGTGGGGGGGAAGGGGGAGAGGGGTAGGGAAGTGGGGGGAGGGGGCGATGTGTGCGAGGAGGGGGAGGGAAATGGGAAACGGGGAGGAGGAGGAAATTTCTTTTTGCAACAACTAAAAAAAATAAAATAAACAATAAATAAATAAATAAATAAATAAAATATTAAAGAAAAAAGAAAGTAAATAAAAAATTAAAAAGAAGGGAGGCGGGGAGGAGGCGGAAATTTTTTCAATAATAATAAAAGAAATTAAAAAAAAATAAAAAAAGCAAGGAGATGCCACAACAGAAGGTGTGCTGCAGAGCAGGAAATAAGACTGGGGTTATAGACTTGAAAGAATGGAGGACAATGTGAAGGTCTGCATTTAGCCTATTTTCTTCAGTGGTCAGAGTGGCATGTGGGCTTCCAGGGAGTGTCTTCTGGAGTTGTGCCTGGGACAAAGCAATGGGTTGGGGAAAAAAATGTAGGGGAAATTCTTTGTGAAGCACTGGAGATGGATGTTGGTGGAGAAGGAAATCTGTGGCAGGTCTGTTGCAGAACTCAGAAAGAAACAGAGGAATTAAATTTGAAGAAACAGAGGAAGATACACAGAACTAAATTAGTCTGCCTTTTCCTCTGCCCAGTATGGCCTGTGGGTTCCCATGAAGTGCCTTCTAGAGTAAGGGACTGGGCTAAAACAAGGAGGTGGTGAACTGAGGTTAAGAGACTTGTTGGAGCCCCTAAAGAGGGAAGGATGGGGCAAAGTACAGCTGCAACAGATGTTTTGTTGTAGAACTGTGGATGAGACTGGAATATTTGTTTTGGAGGGCCAGAAGGAGAGGTGAAGGTCTTCAATTAGCCTACCTGCTGCCCTGGCTAGAGTATACCTCCCCATTTTTGAGACATAGTCTAACTCTATAGATTTAGCTACCCTGGAACTCATTTTATATAGACTAGGGTGGCTTCACACACATGGAAATCTACTTGTCGTTTTCTACTGAGTGCTGTTATTAAAGGTGCATACCACAACATCATAGTCTATTTTTGTTTGATTCTTTTCTTAATGTTAAGTTTGTATTTGTATAATCTTGATATTGATATTATGTAAGATGCATACATGGCAATGATTTTCTCTCATTATCTATACACTTGATTGACAGTTTCATTTTCCATACAAAAAGCTTTTCCTTTTTATACTGAGTCATTTGTAAATTATTGGTTTCATTCTCTTAGCAACCTCAGGTGTTTCTTACTCAGAAAGTCCTTACATAGTCATATATTTTGTAGTACTTCATAATTTTCCCTATATGTTTCAGAATTATTTAAAATAAGAAGAAACACATTATTATTGAAGTAGCTTGATAAAAAGGTAATTTATTGATATAACTAATTTAAATATTGTAAGCTGTAAGATCCGTGTTACACACAGATTCTTATCTGTATTCATGAATATTTATATAGGTATATAAGTTTGTAATTATTTAAAATTAATTCTATCATAAAATATTTATATTATTTTCACTGGTTCTATGCAGGCTAACATTTCCCCACTTTGTCTTTTTCCTGCATTGATATCACATGTGTTTTACCAACTCCCTTCCCCTGGCTTTAAGGCTCTTTAAAATTCTCAATTTTAATTTCCTACCTCTTGGTCTCTACTGACCTGAATCTCCATCCAAAATAAATATACTCACAAAAATAAACAAATAAATAAGCAAAAGAAAAAAGTTTTTTTTTTCTGTCTCTCTGAGCCTGGGTTGCCCCATTCAGTGTACCTTCTAGTCTATTCATTTTTGTAATATATAATTTGTAAATATAATTTCATTTCCTATAACAATGTTTGAACTTTCACTGACTAGAGTGTGACTTTATTCTTGTTTTTCTTAATATAAAAATTGCATCATTAGGTTATTGCATTTTAAAATTTTCACTTTCATTAAATTCAATAAATTACATTTTTTTCTTGATGGCAAAATATTTGTTCAAAACCACATGTCTCAGTGAAAATTTTACATTTCCCACAATTTCTCTTTAGGTTTTCCCCATTCTGTTGCTATATATTAAAATGCATTAAGGTATTTTGAATTTTATATTTGCTTAATTTTCTAAATCATGCTCAAATTTGAAGAAAGTGCTATGAAATACTGGTAATAATGTAAATTTTGAGTCTAATTATGTTCAGTCAATTTAAAATATAATGCCATTAGACCTGAACATGGTTTGTTGATTATTTTCCCTGTATTACTTACAGTTTGGGCAATGTATGGGTCTAAAGCTAGTAACTATTATTGCTCTGTGTTGAGAGTCAACTCCTTTATATTTTTCTTAATACTATAAGAAATATTTTCAGGTATATCCAAATTAGCACAATGCTGTGCATGTTCTTGTCTCATTTTATATTGATATATGAACTTCATAAACCAAACTTTGTCATGGCTATCATGATAGATAGAAGTTGAATTTTACAAAATAAATATGTGCATCTTATTTATGTCAAATATACCCCCAAACCCAAATGCCAAGGATGAATTATCAACTTGTAACTGATTATGTACTGTGTATTATGTTATTTAATGAAAAATAAAATTTAAAAATATTAATCTTAATTTTCTGAGTCATATAAGATACCAGTCCATAGTTCACCCAATTTTTGCATTTGTGCCACTCAATGATGTGATCATATTCACAAATCTGAAATTCATTCTTTATATATATGTTAATATATTTATAAACTAAGATGTAATCAAACTATTCACATTGCTGTTATCACAAGTATTAAAATTAAATTAGGAGGCATTGAAGTTGGCACAATATGTTAATGAATGTCAGCACAAAACCATGGAACAGAAGAACATGGCTCCTATCTGGCCCTCTGCCTGAGTTAATCACCTGAAGAAAATTTTTCATCAGGTAGGTCTTTCCCTTAAGGATTTCTACTGCCATGTAATCATATGATACTAAAAAAAATTTATTAATGAATACATTTTATTGTTAAAACCCCAAGGAGCTACAGAGGCTGTAAATATCAACCTGAAATCAAGCTCAGGTTAGTAGTCAGCATGACTGCCTCTGGACTCAGGTACCATCACTTCAGTTCTGTACAACAGGTGGGTTCTTTGCCAAATGTGTGTTTCTTGTGAAGCATGGTTTACACTGGGGAAAGAAGTTGTGCTACTTAATCATGGTGACACCCAAGCTTTCTGAAGGCTTTTGACTTAATGTTTTCCATTAGTACCAGTGCTTTAAAGTTAATCTTTTCAGTGGTTGCAAGACGAGAACAAGAAGAGGATGAGTGGAATGTATAATTTGGTATGCCAAAGGCAAAACAAAACCACAGTGTAAATGTTAGAGGCATCTTGTACAACACTTTATTTAAAATAATGTTCTTTAATGACTCACGTCCTTTATAGTGAATCATGGCTAAGATTCAGTTTTCTGTGGTATTATTAAGGAATACACTAAAGTAGATCACAAACTTCAACGTGTATCTTTATGAGTCACAATTGAGATAAGATGCGTTAAACTTGAAATCTTATTTTATATTAATTGTATTAGTTTATATTGAGTATATTTTTCTTTTTTGATTCCCACTGATCATAGTTTTTAATTTTTTTTCAATGAAAAATCCTCATACAATGCACCATGCTATTCTTTTTCTTTAGTATGCTATGGTAGAATAGAAGATATGAATAAATAAAATTTAAAAAAAAAATCAGATGATTGAAAAGGGGGAAATTAAGAGGTAAAAAAAGTAACAAAGACAGGAGAGACAAGTAAATAGAAACATATGTGCATATGAATGGAGAATAGAATTATCAATGCAAAGAGAGAAAATAATGTTTACTTCATTAATCGTATCTTGAATTTTAAAGTGATGGTCATTTCTTTCCATACCATCATCATTGTTATTTTTTTCAGCATCTGAAAACCATGGGATTCACAAACCAAACAGCTGTTACTAACTTTCTCCTCCTGGGCCTCTCAAGTGACCCAGAATTGCAATCTTTCATGTTTGGACTGTTTCTGTCCATATACCTGGTCACAATGATTGGGAATCTGTTCATAATCTTGTCCATTATTTCAGATTCTCATCTCCATACTCCCATGTACTATTTTATCTGCAACCTCTCCTTGACTGATCTCTGTACAAGCACCACAATAATCCCAAAGATGCTGGAGAACATCCAAGAACAGAACCTAAGCATAACCTTTGCAGGATGCCTCACCCAGGCTTGCTTTGTCATGCTTTTTGCTAGTCTGGAATGCTGCCTCCTTGCGGTGATGGCATATGATCGCTACGTGGCCATTTGCTACCCCTTGAGGTACACAGTCATCATGAATTGGCGTATGTGTAGCCTACTCACCCTATTCTCCCTGCTCAGTAGCACTATAAACGCATTACTTCTCAGCCTCACGGTACTGTGGCTGTCCTTCTGCAAAGATCTGGAAATTCCCCACTTCTTTTGTGAAATTACCCAGGTCATCAAGGCAGCCTGTTCTAGCACATTCATCAACAATGTACTGATATATATTGCAGGTTTAACATTTGGTGGCATTACTTTTGCTGGAATCATTTTCTCTTACACTGAAATTGTCTCCTCTGTCCTGAAAATACCATCTGTTCAAGGAAGATATAAAGCCTTTTCCACCACGGGGTCTCATCTGTCAGTTGTTTCTTTATTCTACGGGACAGGTTTAGGTGTATGCATTAGCTCAGCAGTAACTAACTCTCGTAGGATAACAGCAGTGGCATCAGTGATGTATACTGTGGTGACACAAATGCTGAACCCCTTCATCTACAGCTTAAGGAACAAAGATATGAAACAAGCCTTGAAGAAACTCATAGGTAGGATGACTTCTTTTCTATAAATATGCTGTCTTCTTTGAATGAATCCTGTAGTTAAATCACTGTAACAGGATTCCTGACTATCCCTTCACTAATCCTTTCAAATTCAGTGAATGGTATGATGTGGAATAAATTTAATCTTGTGTTTATTACCTTTTATCCTGTATTTATGTATGCTTGAAAAATTGTCTCAACTCTATCATCAATTTCTCATGTTTCAAAATCTGGGACAAAATGTGTGGGTGTTTTCTGTATCTGTATATTGCATAAATGTGAAACATATATGTGTATTTGTAAATATGTGTCCATTAATATGTATATATACTTGTATACATAACAATATATGGAATATTAATGTTATTGACAAGTAAAAGTTATACATATTTGTAAAGTACAAGAATGTGGAGACACAAAACTGGCTTAGAGTGCAGGTTTCTCCTGGGACAGATGAGACAAAGTTGAGAAATGACTGCTTGGCAAACCAAGCATAGATGGAAACATACTTTCTCTGCTCATTTCTCAAAGTTCTGTCGAAACTGTACCTTTGATAAGGTAGTGGCTTTTGAGCTCAATTCATCATGAATAGGTTAAGAAAGGCTTTGCTTCTTTATACTTTTTTCTTTATAGTTTTCTTCTTTATACTTTTCTTTTTATTCTTTATACTGCATTTTATTGAGACATTGTTTTATGCAGGGTGAGGTAAGAGTATCTCATGATCATCTACATGAGTAAGGGAGGTTTGAGGTAATGCTTTTCAGTCTATATAAAAGTTCATGCAAAATAAAGCTTCCTATACAGTTGTTCATACTCTGCATGCCCTGCAGAGACCCTTGATTTGCACGAGACCCTTACCCAGGATCCCAATGCACTAGACGTTGACACAAGAAGACATTTCAACACATGTAGAAAATGTATAATGATCAGATCATGGTAATATGGCAAAGTGCTACTTTCAATATTTACCATTCATTTCTGTCAATAAGATTGAAACTTATTTGAGTTTATGTCATTCATTTTTGTCAATCATAGTAATGAATGCTAGAAGTTAATCAATCTAACCTGATATACTCATATATTTGTTAACCATTCTCTGTCTGTTCCTTACCCATATCTTTCCAAACTTGTCATAATCAGTATTATTTTATCTTCTGTGAAATCATTTTTGCCTTTGATGTGTGAGAAAATATGGCAATTGGTTTTTGTCTCAATTTTCACTTGATAAGATAGCTTCTAATATAATTAATATTGCCTAAGAGAATTGTAAATGAATTTTTGAGGAATAGAATTCTATTGTGTCTATGTGTCATTTTTTCCTTTACAATTATATCCACTGAGAATTGCTTATTCATTTCTTATATAACTGCTGTGAGTATTGTACAACTGAATGAAAATCCATACTTCCCTCATAAACATGTATCTATGTTCCTTTAGATTTGCACTTATTTCTGGAATAGTTTTACAAAATGGTACTTGTCCTGATAGCTTTTAAGAAACATCATACTGATTTCAGAAGCATTTAGCAAATTAATCAACGATGGATTACAAAAAATCAAGTTTCTCTGTAGTGTCATTGCCATTTCTTATTATAAATAGATAGTCATTGGATGCTATTCTAACTCAGGTGATATGTCAATGAAATTTATACAGATTATTTTGGTTGTTAGAATGACATTGAACCATTTTTAATAAAGCTGTTCATCTTTGGTATCTATTATTTTGAGTAAAGCATACTCAACTCATTTATTTAGTATTTAGCTGAACTCTTTGGGCTTTTTGTTCTGTTGAATTCCTTTTATTTTCTGGCTGTGACCCATATTGTTTTATGTGTCTGTATCAGTGTAAAATGGGGGTTAACTGTTAAATGTACTGAGGCAATTTTCAAACCTATTAAGTGATTTGTGCCCCATTCATTAAGGTCAGGTCAAATGCAACCCAGATGAGGCCCCAAGAGGAGGAGAAGGTAAATTTTTTTGCATTGAAATTTATGTCTTTTATTTTTTTTAACAATTTTCAATGTGAAAGTGTGCTTCACATGAAATTTGGAATAAAACAACAGATAAAAAATGAAAAAAATGATAGTACCTTAAATAACAATAATCATCTTAATAATAAAACTATGTTTTGTCTTTATTTTAATTTAATATTATAAACCTCATGCATGTAGTATTAAGCTACAACAACAAAGCCACATTGAACAGACAGAAGTTAAGAAGGAAGAAAGAGAAATCAATAAAACTATTTTTTTAAAGTATTCATTTTTCATACTCTTCCTGGAGACTTGGTGATCATCCATACAATTGCACACTCTCACAGAAATAGGTTCAATTGATTCTGATGTGTCTAATTAAGGCTTTTTCTAGCAAATTACTTTTGTTCTTCATTACTCTCCAAAGGGAGGAAGGTATTACATTTCATTACATATTTTTCTGCAAGAACAATAGAACAAAGTGGCCACACCACCTTGTCAGTGTTCCTTTCAGGACAATTGACAACACTGTTTCAAAAATGATCACCATGAGCAAAAATAATATATTAGGGCTCAGAAAAATGCTGTGCAATATTGAATAAAACATTTTAAGGGCTCCCCTTAAAGAGTGCAAATCTCCTCTTAGTCTTTTTTATTTATTTATTTATTTATTAAAAATTTCCACCTCCTCCTCTTCTCCCATTTCCCTCACACTCCCCGCTCCCCCTCCCTCTCCCTCTTTAGTCCTGAGAAAAGTCAGGGTGTCCTGCCCTGTGGGAAGTTCAAGGTACTCCCCCCTCCATCCAGGTCTAGGAAGGTGAGCATCCAAACAGACTAGGCTCCCACAAGGCCATCCCATGCAGTAAAATCAAAACTCAGTGCCATTGTCCTTGGCTTCTAAGTCATCCCTCATTGTCAACCACATTCAGAGAGTCCAGTTTGGTCACATGCTCCATCAGTCTCAGTCCAGCTGACCTTGGTGAGCTCCCATTGGATCAGTCCCACCATCTCAGTGGGTGGATGCACCCCTCACGGTCCTGACATCCTTGCTCATGTTTTCCTTCCTTCTGCTCCTCGTTTGGACCTTGGGAGCTCAGTCCAGTGCTCCAATGTGGGTCTCTGTCTCTATCTCCATCCATCGCCAGATGAAGGTTCTATGGTGATATGCAAGATATTCATCAGTGTGGCTATAAGATAAGGCCAGTTCAGGCACCTTCTCTTTAGCTGCCCAAGAAATAAGCTGGGGACATCTCCTTGGACACCTGGGAACCCCTCTAGAGTCAAGTCTCTTGCCAACCCTAAAATGGCTCCGTTAATTAAGATATCTACTTCCCTGCTCCCATATCCACCCTTCCTCCATCCCAACCATCCCATTCCCCCAAGCTCTCCCCATTCTCCCCTTCTCCTTTCTTTCTCCCCATCTCCCCTTACCCCCACCCCACCTCCACCCCCCATGCTCCCAACTTTTGCCTGGCAATCTTGTCTACTTCCAATATCCAGGAGGATAACTATATGTTTTTCTATGGGTTTACCTTCTTATTTAGCTTCTCTAGTATCACGAAATATAGGATCAATATTCTTTATTTATGGCTAGAATCCACTTATGAGAAGTACATACCATATTCATCTTTTTATGTCTGGGTTACCTCACTAACGATAGTGTTTTCTATTTTCATCCATTTGCATGCAAAATTCAAGATGTCATTTTTTTTTACTGCTAAGTAGTATTCTAATACGTATATACTCCACACTTTCTTTATCCATTATTCCATTGAGGAGCATCTAGGTTGTTTCCAGGTTCTGGCTATTACAAATAATGCTGCTTTGAACATAGTTGAACAAATGGTTTTGTAGTATGATGAAACCGGACTTTCAGAACATGGCGGACAACGAAGGCTGATGAGAAGCCAAGGACAATGGCACTAGGTTTCGATCCTAATACATCAACTGGCTTTGTGGGAGCCTAGCCTGTTTGGATTCTCACCTTCCTGGACCTGGATAGAAGTGAGAGGACCTTGGACTTCCCGCAGGGCAGGGAATCTGGACTGGTCTTCATTCTCGAGAGGGAGGGGGAATGGAGTGGGGGGAGGGGGAGAGGGGTAAGGGAGTGAGGGGACGGTGCAATGTGTGGGAGGAGGGGGAGGGAAATGGGAAACAGGGAGGAGGTGGAAATTTTTTTTCTTTTCTTTTCAACAACTAAAAAACAATAAAATTAAATTAAAAAAAGAAGTAAATGGTTTTTTTAAAAAGTAAAGTCTTTAAAGGAATAGAGTATAGACAGTCATTGATTAAAAGGACTAAACAAATAATAAGCCATGTAAAGATGGAAAACTCACAGAGAGTCTGAATTATATATATTATTGTGCTTTCTTTGAATTTTTTGACTGTGAAGGAGCTAAGTACAGAGAGACATTTTATTGTATAGGCTACTAAGCTAAACCAGCATGTATATTTAAAAGGTATTCTGACTTCCAAACATGGGTCTAAAGATACATTGCTTTACTATTGGAAATGTACCCAAAAGATGCCCAATCATACTACAAAAGCATTTGTTCAACTATGCTCATAGCAGCATTATTTGTAATAGCCGGAACCTGGAAACAACCTAGATGCCCCTCAATGGAAAAATGGATAAAGAAGGTGTGGCACATATACACTTTAGAGTTCTACTCAGTGGTAAAAAACAATGACATCTTGAATTTTGTATGCAAATTGATGGAAATAGAAAACACTGTCCTGAGTGAGATAACTCAGACCCAAAAAGTTGAATATGGTATGTACTCATTCATTAGTGGACTCTAGCCATAAACAAGGGACATTAAGCCTGTAGTTCACAAGCCTAGAGAACTCAAATAACAAGGTGAACCCAAAGAAAAACATACATATATTCTCCTGGAAATTGAAAGCAAACAAGATTGCCAGGCAAAAGTTGGGAGCATGGGGGGTAGAGGTGGGGGAGTTGGGGGAAGATGAGTTGGGGAGAGAGAAGGGAGAAGGGAAAGACTGGGGAGAGCTTAAGGGAGTGGGAAGGTAGAGATGGAAGAATGGCAGAAATAGGAGCAGGGATGAAGATATCTACATTAAGGGAGCCATTTTAGGGTTGGCAAGAGACTTGGCTCTAGGGGGATCCCAGGTGTCCACAGGGATGACCCCAGCTAGGTCCTTGGCCAGCACAGGAGAGGGTGCCTGAACTGTCCTTGCCCCACTATCACACTGATGATTATCTCAAATATCACCGTAGAATTTTCATCCAGCAACAGATGGAGATAGAGACAGAGACCCTCATCAGAGTAATGGACTGAGCTCCTAAGGTCCAGTAGAAGAGAAGAAGAAGGGAGAAGACAAGCAAGGAAATCAGGACCATGAGGGGTTGGTCCACCCACTGAGGCAGTGTGCCTGTTCTAAAGGGAGCTCACCAAATCCAGCTGGACCTGGACTGAATGAGCCTGTGATCAAACCAGACTCTCTGAATATGGCTGATAATGGGGGCTGACTGGGAAGCCACTGATAAAGGCACTGGGACTTGTTTCTACTGCATGTACTGGCTTTTTGGGACCCTAGCCTATTTGGATGCACAGCTTCCTAGGCCTGTATGGGGGGGAGGGCTTGGACTTCCCAAAGGGCAAGGTTTCTGCCCTCTCTTAAGGGGTGGGGAGGAAGGTAATAGGAGGAGGGGAGGAAGTGTAAATTTTCGAATGGAAAAAAAATATATTGCTTTGGAAAAGAAGTTCTTCTCTTGTTTCCATAGAGGATGAGAACCTGTGGATTGCTTCAGACTGGTGTGGTTTGATGGAATAAGACACCCTAAAAGGTTGCCTTGAACATCCCTTAAAAATTTACTTCACTACAACTGCTGACTGATATGAACCTAGCACATAGAATACACCATAAAAGATCTGATTAACAGCACCCCCAATAAACAGGGAGCAGTATGAAAAAAAATCTATATTTCCAAATATTTTCTATAAATGTTTCTTTACATTTAAAGAGGGATATGATATAGATATGAATACTTTGCATTGGTATGGATCTCAGTTTATTGATTCAAACATAAGATCAATTATGTTATGTGTATATGTATTCCTGATCTTGATTAAGGTATTGTGTTCATTTAAAAATGTAATATATAATTAAGAATTATAAGTTAATAGATAATTATCTATAATAGTCAAGCTTGTAGTCATGTTAGTTAGATTTTAGATTTATAGAGATATATTTCAATTAGATAGGTATTCTTCAAATGTTTCAGAGACCTTCAGAATATAGCATTTAAAATGTTTTAATAACTTAGGATGTTTCATGTCAATGAGACACATCTGCTCCTGGTAGCACAAGCTACTTCAGGAGGAAGACGGGTATTGAAGAGGCTCCTTATGGAGTTGGTTAGCCATTTGGGCACAAAACTGCTCTTGCCTAGACTGCTTCATAGTATGCTGTAAAAACTGGACATGCAGAATCCACAGAGATATGACTGCTGAACTTGATTGCCCAAAGATGAGAGGATTAACAGGGTTCCTGATGCATGAAAGAGTCTGCCAGACATTCTTCACTACACAGAAGTGACTTACAAACTGCCAAAACAGGCTGAACTGTCTTTAAAATTTCCTATTTCATGGAAAGTCTGCTGGATACTATGGGCCAGTAGACTGAAGATGGATGCCCTAACTGTACAGAGGAACTTTGGGTGACTGTCCAGGCAGTGAGATGTCTCTGTCAGTTCTAGAGATTTGGAAGTTGCTTACAATCTACTTCCTGTTTACTTAAGCAATATTATATCCTTCTGGAGTCTTTGATGGAGTTGAAGAATTTATAATTATAATTATAGTTTTCCTTAGTTATGATAAAAGATAAAATAGATATAAATATTATAACTGTAATTCTTCCTTGATACCTGTTCTATGTAATTTTACTGTGTTAAAAATACAACCTTCCTTTTGTGAGAGAGTGAGCAGGCGTGCTTTTTGTCCCACCCAGCTCCTGTACATCTAGCTTTACACCTGAAATAACAACACACAAATTGTATTCATTTAAACACTGTCTGGCGCATTAGTTTCAGCCTTTTATTGACTTATTCTCACATCTTGATTAACCCATTTCTAATAATCTGTGTAGCATCACGAGGTGGTGGCTTACCGGGAAAGATCTGTCTCAGTTCAAAGAATCATGGTGACTGCCTCACTTCCCTTCTTCCCAGCATTCTGTTATGTTTACTCTATATATCTAAATCCTGCCCTATCAAAAAGCCAAGGCAGTTTCTTTATTAACCAATGAGAGTAACACATAGACAGATGACCCTCCTCCATCACCTTCCTTTTTATTTAAACAGAAAAGGGGAGGTAAGGGAGGATTTCTCTCTGCATACTGTGATTACCATTAATAAATAAATAAACTGCCTTGGCCTGTTGACAGGGCAGAACTTAGGTAGGTGGGGAAAACTGGACTGAATCCTGGGAGAAGGAAGACAGTGAGGTAGACATCATGGAGCAACCACCGGAGAGAGAGACATGCTGAAATTTGCTGGCAGGCCATGACTTTGTGGCAATATACAAATTAGTAGGAATGGGATAAATTCATATGCAAGAGTTAGCTAATGAAAATGAATAGAAGATCCGGATATTAATCCACATACCTTTGAACATCTGATTTTTGACAAAAAGCAAAAATTATCAAACGGGAAATAGAAAGCATATTTAACAATTGGTGCTGGCATAACTGGATATCAACAGGTAGAAGAATGAAAATAAAGTCATATCTATCACCATGTACAAAACTCAAGTTCAAATGGATGAAATACCTCAAAATAAAGCCAGCTATACTGAACCTTATAGAATAGAAAGTGGGAAGTACACTTGAACGCATTGGCATAGGGAACCACTTCCTGAATATAACCCCAGTAGCACAGACAATGAGAGAAACAATTAATAAATGGGAAATCCTGAAACTTAAAAGCTTCTGTAAAGCAAAGGATATGGTCAATAAGACAAAATGACAACCTAAAGAATGGGAAAAATCTTCACTAACCCCACATCACACAGAGGCCTGATCTCTAAAATATACAAAGAACTCAAGAGACTGATCATCAAAAGAACAAATAATCCAATAAAAAAATGGAGTACAGTCCTAAACAGAGAACTCTCAACATAGGAATCTAAAATGGCTGAAAGACACCTAAGGAAATATCCAACATCCTTAGTCATCAGAGAAATGCAAATCAAAACAACTCTGAGATTCCATCTTATACCTGTAAGAATGGCCAAAATCAAAACCACTGATGACAACTTATGTTGGAGAGCTTGTGGGGTAAAGGGAACACTCCTGCATTGCTCGTGGGAAAGCAAGGTGGGAAACCCTTTGGATGTCAGAGTGGCGGTTTTCAGAACATTAGGAAACAACCTTTCTCAAGACTCAATAATACCACTTTTTGAGTATATATCCAAAGGATGCTCAATCATGCCAGAAGGACATGTGCTCAACTATGTTCATAGCAACATTGTTTGACATAGCTACAACTTGGAAACAACCTAAGTGTCCCTCAGTCAAAGAATGGATAAGGAAAATGTGGTACATTTACACAGTGGAGTACTACACAGCAGAAATGAATAACAACATCTTGAATTTTTCAGGCAAATGGATGGAGCTAGAAAACATTATTATAAGTGAGGTAACCCAGACACAGAAAAACAATTAGAAAATGTACTTGTAGGTGGTTTTTAAACATAAAGCAAAAAAAAAAAAAAAAAAACAAACAAACAAACAAAAAAAACTAGCCTACAGACCACAATCACAGAGAACTTAGAAAACAATTAGGACACGAAGAGAGGCTTACATAGATCTAATCTACATAAGAAGTTAAGGAAAAAAAACCCCAAGATCTCCTGAGTAAATTTGGAGCATGAGGACCTTGGGGGAGTATTGAAGTGGGGAGGGAAGTGGCAGGGAGTGGTGCAGAGAAAAATGTAGAACTCAATTAAAATCAGTTTTAAAAAAAACAAATTCATGAACTATTTTTCATTAATTGTTTTGTTGTTGTACTTTTTGGTTCCTATCTGTTAATTTTAGTTATTTAATTCTTTTTTTATTAGTTAAGCCAAAGTCTATTCATATAGTTTAGCTTCTCAAAGAACCAGTGCTAAGATACTGGGTTTTTTTTATACTGTTTTCTTTGTTTGTATGTTATTAATCTCTCATTTAATTATTTTATGCTGTTCAATGGATTTAAATTTGGTTTACTCTTATTTTTTAAAATTCTTGTGTTAATAATGAAGTAATTTATTCATTATTAATATTTCCTAAATTTTATATATTTTAAAATAAAATATAGTTACAGTGCTTTCCCTTTTTTCCTTCCCCAAGTCCCTCAAAAATTCTTTCCCTCCAATTACTTCCATATCCCTCACTCTCAAATATATAAGTGAGTGTGTGTGTATGCATATATATATATATATATATATGTATATATATATATATATATTCTGTTAAGTCTATTTTTGTTGTTTATATATAGATGCTTTCACGGATGTCCACTTTTTATTGGAATACCATTATGGGGCTTATCCTTGAGGAAGGATAATTCTTCCTTCCTCAGCAGTTTCAGCCTGTAATTCTTTATTCAGTGAGGTGAAACCATGAGAGTCTTCCTCTTCTGTGGTAGCATGTCCACTAACATGGGCTTTCTTTTGGCCTAGTTTATGCAACCATTTCAAGAAAAGGCTGTTTCACAGCAGACTTCCTGCAATCCTGGGTTGCACAAATTTCTGTTCCCTCTTCTAAGCATGGCCCAGATCATGGACAGATGAACTGTAATCTGTTCAGCTGGGATCCTCATGATCCACTATTTTCTGATTTTTTTCTCCAGTTGCCATTTTTAATAATAGTTTCTGTTCACTATGAAGAGATGTTTCTTTGTTTGGAGGTGGTGTAGCTCAAATGAAAACAAAGAAATAAAAATAAATCTGGAAAAAAGGGGTAAATCTGGAAAAAAGTGGGTAAAGCTTCAGAACCTCAGTTGTAACACTGGGACGCACAAAGTGAAAAGAGAGAGCTGATGCCTGAAAACTTCCATATAAACAAAGGCATAAGTAAATGAATGAAAAAATATTAAGTATATGATCTATTTCTTATAGTTTCAGGGCCAGCAGTCAAACTAAGATGGTAAATCTTTGCTGAAGGCAGTTAGAGATTTAGATTTTCAATAGCCATAAACCAGGAATTTTCAATTTCTGTGCTTTCATTTTTTAAAGAAAAATCTATTTAAATATACATCCTGAGTGAGGTGAGCCAGACCCAAAAAGAGGAACATGGAATGTACTCACTCATATTTGGTTTCTAGCCATGAATAGGGGACGTTGAGCCTATTATGCGTGATCCTAGAGAAGCTAATTAAGAAGGTGAACCCAAAGAAAAACATTTAGGCGATGAAAGGAGACAGAGACAAAGACCCGCATTGGAGCACCGGACTGAAATCTCAAGGTCCAAATCAAGAGCAGGAGACAGAGCACAAGCAAGGAACTCAGGACCGCGAGGGGTGCACCCACACACTGAGACAATGGGGATGTTCCATCAGGAACTCACCAAGGCCAGCTGGCCTGAGTCTGAAAAAGCATGGGATAAAACCGGACTTGCTGAACATAATGGACAATGAGGACTACTGAGATCTCAAGAACAATGGCAATGGGTTTTTGATCCTACTGCACATACTGGCTTTGTGGGAGCCTAGGCAGTTTGGATGCTCACCTTACTAGACCTGGATGGAGGTGGGTGTTCCTTGGACTTCCCACAGGGCAGGGAACCCGATTACTCTTAGGGATGATGAGGGAGGGGGACTTGATGGGGGAGGGGGAGGGAAATGGGAGGTGGTGGTGGGGAGAAGGCAGAAACCTGTTTAGACGCTCACCTTCCTGGAAGTAGATAGAAGACCTTCGTCTTCCCACAGGGCAGGGAATTTGGACTGCTCTTCAGTATCGAGAGGGAGGGGGAATGGTGTGGGGGGAGGAGAAGAGGAGTGGGGATAGGGGGAGGGGAGTGGGGGGAGGGGGCAATATTTGGGAGGAGGGGAGGGAAATGGGAAACGGGGAGCAGGTGGAAATTTTAATAATAAAAAAAAAAAAACTACAGGGAAACCCAGTCTCGAAAGTCCAAAAAAAAGAAAAAAAAAAAAAAAAAGCCTTCTTTAACAGAGGAAAAATTAAGGAAAAGTGGTCTTTTAAAATATGTTAGGAAATCCTAGTACAAGTAGATAAATAGATAAATAAACACAAAGTTTGGAAGAAAAAAAAAGATGTGTTCTCATCATTGAAGTTACACCATGTTTAACCAATTTTTATATTATACAAACCTGTTAAACCATTCAAATATTCTGATACTTTAATGAAAATAAATATAATGTTATATAAAATTCAGTTACTTTAACATAGTAAAATTACATATAACAAAATGGTTAAAAAAAAATTCAGTTACTAAGGTAATAGGTTAACTATAATATAGAACTTCCAAATTAATTTATATTTCTGTATTTCATTTGTTAATATGGTTTTCATGTGTACACATGTATATGCATGTACAAATGTGTGTGCACACTCATGTAGGTTTGAATGTTCATGCTGCTGTGTGCGTGAGCACAGGGGACCCACGAATTTCCTGTTGAGTGTCTTCTTCCATCATTTTCTATTTTATCTACTAAGAAAATTTCTCTTGCTGAACTCAGAGTTATCTGGTTCTATCTAGTTTAGTTAGATACTTTGAATGGGGGATGAAAGTTTAATATCCTGTCTCTATCTCTGAGGTACTGGGATTACAGCAGCACATCTGCTCAGGTTTTTCTGTGGATTTATGGAGTTTGCAAGAGCAGTGTTTCCTCCACGGAGATACCCTCACAGCCCTCATACATTCTTTCTAATGTTTACATTTTGAAAATTACAAGAGGTTGTCTCATAAGTGTTATCTTGAAACCCAGGTGTGAATCAATATAAAATTTTACTTCGACTTTAAAATTACTCAGAAGGGGAACCTTCTCTAGTCTCTACCTAATCATTATTAATTTTTTGCTTTATGTAGCTTACATTGTATGTAATAAAATTCATTGTCATATACCCAATGAGAAATAAGTCTGGGATTTAGCAAGATGATTTATATTTTATTTCACAGAATTTTTACCCTTCTGAATGACACTGTTCAATCTTATGTAAGTATCATTGGTTTTTTTTATCATAGATATGTTTGTTCTATTTAGAAACTTATGCTTTAATGTTGACTGCCTGTGTGTATCCAAAACCTCATCTATTTAGTACAGGTTTTTCAATTTTGGAGTACATGTATTTAATATATGCCCGAATGAGCTTTTGAATTTTATTTTTATGTATTTGAATTATCCTATTTCACTTAATAGATGATCTGCTTAATAATTACAATTAATTTGAATATATTTTACAGATCCAGAGAAATAATTCTAAACAATTTCTGTCACTAAAAAAACTACAAATATATAGAGGAAGTAAAATGTTCAATACTGAGGCTTCATGAGTCTTAAACAAAATACTGTCAATTGCACCAGGTTCATGTCTCCCTAAGAATACTGTCACAGTGTCATTGTTTTCCCTGTCTCTGCCTGTGTTCATCACAATCACAGATCACACATGAGTCCATTTTATTCCTGTACTTGGTTCTGTTTTTCTTTCAGTAAATATCTTTAAAGTCATATTTATCATCACAAAATATAGGGAAAATATTTATACCATGTTTTTCAGCCCATCCCTAGGAAAATGAGGCATTGGCACATAGCCAGCCTAGACTACCCAGTGAGTTCCATACTAGACTGGGATGTGAAATAAAATTCTTCACCCAAAAAAATAATCTGTTAAAAGCTTAGTTCATTATGAATATAAAAGACATGAGATATGAGAAAAATATTCTGAACACTTGTGGACCTGGTGATGAAGGTCAAAGATATAGTGCTTGATTAGTATGTACTAAGTGCTGTACCTAATCTCTAAAACATAAATAAAGAAAGAAGAAATTATGGTCATAGTATAAATCATTTAATCAAAAATATTATGTGAGCTGGAAAGATAGCTCAAAGATCAAAGCACCCTCTGCTGTTTCTATAGACTGAAGTTCAGGTCTGAACACCCACACACTTTAAATTGTTCAAAATTGCAAGTTTACCTCCAGGTTGTTTAGTGCACACTTCTGGCCTCTGAAAACAAACAGACAGGCAGACACACATGCACACACACCACAATAATAAAATAAATCTTAAAGCAGAAACAAAACTAGTAAAAATAGAGTCTTGCTAATAAAGAGTACATTCTTATTCTGTAGAAATGGCTCAGTGGTGAGAAGCACTTGTTAATCTTTCAAAGAACAAGAGTTTGGCTCCAGTACCCATAACAGGTGGCTCTCAAGTATCTGTAACAATTGCTCCAGAGGATCAGATATCTTCCTCTGATCTCTATGGGCACTGCATTTCCCTGAACAGAGATTCACAAATATAAATATATTTAAAAATGAAAACCTATATTAAGAACAAAGTTTCAGTATTTAGATGAGTATCAGAATTAGCCTTCCAAATACATAAAAACCTCTTTTAAATTACAGAAAATATAGTGAATTTAAGAACAGTGTTATAACATTTTACCAAAATAGGAAATGTCTTATGTAAAAAAGATCACAACCTAATAATCTGGGGAAATTTTGATTAATATTTGAATACAATACATGAATAAGATTCCTAAGAAAAATGTGTATGTTATTATGATGATTGGTTAACAGCTAAACTGGCTAATCAGGAGATAGCTGAGCCAACCATTTAGTCCATTTTGCACATGCTTAACGGGAAAAAGCTCCACATACAACACTATATTTCATTTCATCCCGAATATGTGTAAGAAAATATTAAAATGGATTTAAACACAGTACCAGAAAAAAATAGATGTAAATTTCTACCAACATAAAAATGATTCTTACTTTAATGTCACTGTACATTACTAATAGTTAGAAGCAAATGGGTCACTGTTAAACTCAATACAATTACAGACATGGATGCATAAGAGAAAACCCAACAATGAATTAAAAGTGTTTATTAATTAACAAGGGTAATGTCTCTGAAAAAAGCATTTTTGTTATCTTAACATCTATTCATTACTTGGCTCGCACAGATACTGAGCCTAACTGAGATTGACAGTTTCATTAATTGTTTTCTATTACAACCTTATGAGTCAAAACCAAAATAAATCAAGTTTATATTATAAAATTCATTACAAATTTATAAGAGTTATGTGTTAGTAGTTTGTTCATTGTTGTGACTAAATATCTAATAAGAAGTAATCTTAAGGAGGAAGGATATTTGGGGTTCGTTGCTTTAAGACATAGTCCAACATGGTGGAATGTGTGTGGCAATAGAGGACACCCACATCTGTGCATAAGTAAGCAGGGAAAGGAGATGACAGCAGCCAGAGAGTTTCCTCCTTACCATTTTTCATTTAGTTGGAGACACAAGCCCTCAGGAATATCCTTCAGGGTGAATCTTCCCTCCACAGTTAAAACACTATCAATATGCCCTAAAAGGCAAATCCAGGGTTGTATCTTAATGTTTCCAAATCCAGTCAAGTTGACAATAAAGTGGATTCATGAAGGTGATAGAATGTGTTACACTATGTGCAAATATCACTTTTCAATGAATCAATCTTCAGATACTCATAATCAATGCCAAATATAGCAACACAACATCTTTCCCGTTGATTACCATGTTTCATACGTTTTTGTATCTTCTATACTTTTACATTATAATAAAACATATAATTGTATTTGAGACCAAATCGATAATTTCAACTTCTGCAGGTAAACTTATTCTCATGTTTCATATAAGAAGTGACCAATTCTCATATTAGAAAAGCAAATGTTGCCAGGCAGTGGTGGCACACGCCTTTAATCCCAGCACTTGGGAGGCAGAGGCAGGCGGATCTCTGTGAGTTTGAGACCAGCCTGGTCTACAAGAACTAGTTCCAGGACAGGCTCCAAAACCACAGAGAAACCTTGTCTCGAAAAACCAAAAAAAAAAAAAAAAAAAAAAAAAAAAAAAAAAAGAAGAAGAAGAAGAAAGAAAAGCAAATGTTGGTTGAAACAAGTTTTTACATGCTTGCAGGTTCCACATCTAGCCTACTAGAAAAATGATATCTGGTTTAACCTCTAAAAAATTTATCACTAAGCAAAAGATGGATTATGCTTCTGTGTCTCTAGCACTATTCTGAGATAGAACTGTTGCATTTTCTTGCCCCTATAGAAACTGACAGACCCTTATTCTTTCTTACAGAATATTCTTTAAGTCAGGCATGCTTTTTAAAAAAAGGTATCAATATTCATATTTTCAACGTATAAGTTCTAAGAAATGTACAGCATTCTCCAGGGATGTAGGCTTTGTTGGATTGCCTGTATGTCTCTCCACTCATGCCTATTCTGGAGTTGCCTCTGGGATTCAGTGGGTTTAAAACAAGAGTGCATGAAGTTTACAAGAGTAGGAAATAAAGTTCGGAGAAGGCTAGGAGCATATTTAATAGAGAGATATTGAACATGGCTATGAAATTCTCAAATAATGCTTAAAAGTCTTAATACACATTGATGAATATCAAATAACTTACAAACATCTTAAAATACCTTGTTTAACAACTAATAAAAATCTTATCAAGAAAAATGAACAGAAAGACACACTTATACAGTGATATCTTCACAGATTGCCCATGTCTACTTCTTTGATTCACAGACCTAGGTTCAAGATAGCGATTGGAGTGTACACAAGAAATAGAACACACACACACACACTCACACACACTGGCTCAAATTGGAAACTCTACTTCATTACCACTTTCTTGATAACTTGAAAGAAATTCTGCTCAGAGTATTAAAACCGTGTGTAAATGTGAGCTGAGCAAGTGTTCATGCTATTTTCCAGAGTTTCACTTTCTAGAACTATACTTGAGCAGTTCACAACCATCATAGTTTCTGTTCATGGATATCTGAAGCCCTCTTCTGGCCTCAGGGGTTAGTTTCACACATGTAGCATGTATATCTTTATGTGTGCACAAGCACACACATGCATGTAAGCATGTAAATAAAAGCAAAACTGTAATGGGTTAGAGAAATTGCTCAGTGGTTATACAAGTGCCTCCTCCTCTAGAGAACCTGGATTCAATCCTACATGGAAGGTAAAAAACATTTATAGCTTTGGCTTCAAGTGATCTGACATTCTCTTCTGGCTTATATGGACACTATGCATGTCTGTGACACACTTACATACACATACCCGAAACACCCAAACACATAGAATAAGATAGAATTACATTAAAATTAAATTCAGTGTCCAGTTTTTAGAAACTAAAATCAAAGAAAGACAGGTGAAAAGAAGAGAAAGCACGTATTTTGACTCAGCTGCAATCCTGTCTTTTTGACTCTAAAAACGCAAGTCCAAGGTCCATCACAAATCACAGAAGGGAAGTTATCCTAGCAATAACTTTCTTCAGTGCCTCCTTCATATCCCTGTTCCTCAAACTATAAATAAAGGGATTCAACATTGGAGGAACTATGGAGTACATCACTGAAGCCACTGCGGTCTCCCTTGGTGAATCAATTACCTTTGAGGTAATATATACACCAAAACCTGTCCCATAGAACAAGCAAACAACTGACAAATGAGACCCACAAGTGGAAAAGGCTTTGTATTTTCCTTCTGATGATGGCATTTTCAATACTGTAGACACAATCTGAATATAAGAGAAAATTATTTCAAACAGAGGAATGCCAGCAAAAATAGTAGCCGTAGCAAATATCAGAATATTGTTAATGAGGCTGTCAGAACAGGCCAGTTTGATGACTTGTGCGATTTCACAGAAGAAGTGGAAGATTTCCAGGTCATTGCAAAAATACAAGTTTAGTATCATCAGACTATGCAACAGACCATTCACAATGCTAATGAATAGAGAGATAAGAACCAGAATAATACAGAAGCAGGGGTTCATCAGGACTGTGTATCTTAGAGGGTAACAAATGGCTACATAGCGGTCATAGGCCATTACTCCTAGCAGAAAACACTCAAAGATGGTACAAACTGCAACAAAGAAGCCCTGGCTAAGGCAGCCTACATAAGTGATCCTCTGATCCTGTGTTTGTATGTTCACCAGCATCTTTGGAACTGTGATGCTGACTAAATACATGTCATTAAAAGATAGATGACAGAGAAATAAGTACATGGGGGTGTGGAGATGGGAATCACAGTAGATAGCCAACATTATAAGACCATTTCCAAAGATTGTGATCAGGTACATGCCTAGAAAAATGCCAAAGATGAGGGACTCCAGCTCTGTATCATCTGTCAGTCCAAGCAGAAAAATTTCAGAAGTCACAGATTTGTTTTCAATATCCATGATATATGTGAATCTTAAGGAGAAAGAGTCGTAAGAAGTCATTAAAACACATGAACTACAAGCAACATTAAAATGATATTTGTTAGAAAGCCATCTTTTATGTGTCTTGATCTTTCCAATTTAACCATCAGGAATGGTGTGTGAGGAAACCAGTTTTAGTTCTACAACAACCAGTTTGTCCCACCTAGTTGTGGCTAATTTGTTCCTTATATATAGAAAATATCCCACCCAATATCATCGCAGAATGTATATACATGCCTAAATGCATATTACGAGTTGCTGTATTTGAGAATGGGCCTTATCTGCTCTAAATGAAACTGAAGCCCCCACTAAAATAGAGTAAGAACAAAAGAATGACATAGACTGGGTTTCAGGAGAAAGATTCAGGGTAATCAATGATGGACTATGATGATAATAGAAGTCCATCCGGGTGGATCCTTTCTAATCATTCTTTATATGCTGTTCTGATTTGCTATGTTTATTATCTCCTAAAATGCCTTCTTTATTTTATAGAAATTAGTTGTAGGGTTTATATTTTTTGTCTAGCTTCAACAAGAATGTTGTAGATAACTCACCTGTAAATTGCAAATGAAACAACTCTCCCTTAGAAATGCAAATAGACTACATGACAGAATAGGTGCTTCATTTAAAATTAAGTCTGAACCAATTCTGGGATATTTCAAGACTGTTCAGGTTGTTTGGAGTAGGTCAAAAGCTGAATGCATGATTTCTTAATCTCTGGAGACTCAAGGTCCAAAGCTCCTCATTAGAACAACTATATAATTGTTATTCTAAACCCAGGAGTTCCAGTCCTTAAATATCAGTAATGGAAAGTTTTTGACACTTGATTCTCTGACCTTGACACCCGTTAAATGCAACTGAGTTTTCTCCCTCACTTTAGCATTGCATTCATGAACTATACCACTGCCCTCATAATAGTCATTCATTCTTTTTAAGGTTCTTCCACAAACTGAAGATTTTTTTTTATCTTTTCCATTTTCTCTTTTAGCCTGGATCCCATTCTCTTTTTTAAAAGTGTGCTCTATTTATGTATACAAAAGTAAAGCTGCCCAAGTTCCCATTTATCATAAAAACTTAAATAAGATTATCTTCCCCATGCATCATAGGTGTGATAATTTTATTATAGTGGGGAGAATTTTTAATAGCCTCAATAGTTTGGGCATTTTTATATGAACCCTCTGGTAGACAACTTGATTAGCTATAACTCATATATAGCACTGAGATTTCATCTGCTGACAAGAACTGACTAGTTTTGGCTCTTTCTTCCCTGCTGTTTGGTGATTACTTTTAGTTTTCTTTTATATGTGTATATTTTAGGAAGTTTCACTCTGCTAGGTTTCCATACAACCTCAAATATCTTTTAGTTTTACCTATCCCTCTCTGTATTCTCTCACTTGCCATCCTATCCATCCCCACACTTCATTTTATCCTCCTGTTCCAGTCCCAAACTTCCCCATATATCTATAACTGTCTACTCTATTTTCCCTTTCTTGGGAGGCCTTTTCATTTCCTTTTCCATTTCTTCATACTTAATCTCTATGGTTGTACTGATTGAATCCAACTAATAGTTGTTTTATCTTTGGGATAGTGTATGTGCCTTACTCTACTGCTCTTTCAGCAAACAACCATGACTTCACATTCACCAGCCTGCTTCTCTGGCAACAGCCCAGCTGCTCAGGCAGCAGCCTTGGCAGGAAATGATTTTGCATAGGCACTGGCTCTGATATTTCTACTAAATGTAGCTGTAACTAAATCTCTATCATGTCATTTATAAATAAGACTTGAGATTCAAAGGCTGGTATGAAAACATGAAGAACTCAGAGAGGTTCAAGGCACTTCTCTCCTAAGAGTCACAAGACTCCAAATCCCTACTACTTCTGATTCAACTATGTCATCCAGATGCCCTCCAGTGCTCTATGATTACTGTCTTTCCACCAGTTGCTAACTCAGTCTCCTGATCCAAGGCTAATTTTATTTAATTAACATGAACACAAACTCAAAGTTCACAATGTCACTGAATATCTATTAACATTTCCCCCTTTTTGTCTAACTATAAACAGAAAGTTTTGACTCTAACACAGCAATATTATATATATATATATACATATATATATATATATATATATATATATATATATATATATATATATATATAGAGAGAGAGAGAGAGAGAGAGAGGAGAGAAAGCAATTATCATGTAAAGATTACATTCAGTATATCCAGTCTCTTTGTATTTGGGAAATTTAGAGAAACAACTCTATTATGTATCTTTGTTGAGTTCAAAGATTTGTACTTGATCCACTTTCTATTCTAACTTGTATTACCAAGCCAAAACTATATCCTTAGACCTCAAAACATTTTCTTAGAGAAACAATTTATGCTATTACTTTTCTCAACGTAATACTCTTTGGTCAAAAACAGATTATTCATTTTTTGGATGTTTCTGAATATCTTCACATGATTTTCTTCTTTTGGCTATAGACATCAAGCAAAGCCCCTCACCCACAATCTTTATCATTGAGCTCTATCTAGTCATTAGCATGTACATTTGGATATGCCTTATCATTATACAGTAACTAAGAACAAAACAGTACAGTTTCATTCAGAAAATTATTAGTATAACATTACATTTCCAAAACGATCAACTTCTGAAATTTCTACAGGTATAATTTCAAAATTAGCAATTATTCCTTTAAAGATACATAGATTGTTCATAAGCATTTGGACATACACCCCCTTACATTTCTCTCTCCACTCTTCCCACCTTCCTCCATTTGTTCATTACATTTGTTTTCTTTTTTCCTCTTTTTTATTTTATTGAATTTGGTGACAAGGAAAATGATAACTATTACATTATTATCAATGGCAAATCTTTCTAAGGTTTGCATCTTATCAGTCTCATTACCTTATTTGGCAACTACAAAATCACTTTTTAAGAGTAAACTACTAATTGCCAAGCTGATAGTAACTACAGTCTACATTATGTCATTATGTTTGTCATTTATCCCCTCATTTAAATTTTCCATTTCCAACCCATCCATAGTAGCACTATATAGGGTCCTAGCACTCTGCATTGTGATGTTCCCCATTCTTAATAATGGAAAGACTTTTCTTTTTTCAAATGTCCTATGTTTTTTGTTTGTTTGGTTGGTTTTTAATCTATTTAAACATTTTTTTCCAAATTCCCACTCCCTCCTCTCCTCCCACTACCCTCCCTCTCCCTCCACAGACCCTCCTACCCCACCCCATCCAATCCTAAGAGAGGGTCATGCATCCAGCTCTGTGTAAAGTCCTAGGCCCTCCCTACTACATCTAGGTTGAGCAAGGTTTATATCCATAGGATTTCTGCCACCATACAAAGAGATGTTTCCAGGCTGTGCAGTGCTCTGCATGGCATATTTGGATGTAACTCAGATAAAAAACTCATTCTCAGAATTAAACTGCTGAATGTGGCTCCTACCTGGAGGCAAAGAAAAAAAAAGCTGCACAGCTTTAAAATGCCAGATTTCTGGGCTATGCTCCTAGCATGACCTCTGTCTCTTGAAGGAGACAGAATTTGGGATGGGGTTTGGTGAGTAAAATGCCATGACTTGCTTGATGGTAATATGGACTGCTGTGTGCCTGAAACTGCAGTGGCTCAGGGCACCAAATGGCCCTGAGGCAGGATCAGCTGCTCCACACTGAATGTGCTGATCTCAGGCAGGAACTGTCATAATTAGCATAATAACAGCACAGTTAAGGTTTAGATTGGGCAGGAAAAAGGCAGTACCATATTACCCCTATGTGGCCCAAGCTAAAGTTTTTAAAAAGCGCTTAGCATTTTAGGAAGTGCTCCTAGACAGTAAATTACAGATTCACAATAG
Organism: Chionomys nivalis; assembly: GCF_950005125.1. Taxonomy (NCBI): domain Eukaryota; kingdom Metazoa; phylum Chordata; class Mammalia; order Rodentia; family Cricetidae; genus Chionomys; species Chionomys nivalis. Next base: position 19,043,803 of record NC_080089.1, on the reverse strand, counting down.
GACAGATTCAAACATAAAAGACCTCTAAATGAGTCACAATGTTGGATGAATGTATGTAGCTTGGGAGAGAGAAGAAAAAGAATATAGAGAATAAAGTTAATGTGTTAAAAAAATGGTAAAGTCTTTAAAGAGACAGAGTACAGATAGAGATTAAAAGAAATAAAGAAAAATAAGCCATGTAAAAATGGAAAATTCACAAAGAGTATGGATTATGTATTTTATTGTGTTTTCTTTAAATTTTTTGATTGTGAAGGAGCTAAATACAGAGAGACATTTCATTGTGTGGTCTGCTAAGCTAATCCAACATGTGTATTATAAAGCTATCTTGACTTCAAAATTTGGATCTAAGGACATGATACTTTGGAAAAGAGATTCTTCTTTTGTTTTCAAAGAGAAAGAGACCCTGTGGATTGTTTCTATCCCAATATGGTATGATAGACCAAACCTTCCTGAAAGGTTACTGTGAACCCCTCAAATAATTACTTTGCTCAACTACTGATTGAGATGAATCTAGCAGACAGGTTATACCATGAAAGAATTAACAGGGCCCCTATACAGCAGGAAGAAGTTTGGAGAGAAATAACTACATCCATATTCCCAAATATTGTTTATAAATGTTCTTTTACATTTAAAGGGGGATATGATATAGATATGAATAATTTGGATTGGTATGGATTTTAAGGTCAATTTTGTTATATGTATATGTATTTCTGATCTTGATTAAGGTATTGTGATTGTATAGTTCATTTAAAAATGTAAAGTATAATTAGGAAATATAGGTTGTTAATGGATAATCATCAATAATAGTCAAGCTTGTAGTCATATTAGTTAGATTTTCTTGATATATAGTGATATATTTCTGTTAAATAGGCATTCTTCATATCTTTCAAAGACTACAGAATATGGCATTTAATGTTTTAATAACTTAGGGCTTTTCATGAATATGAGACACGTCTCCTCCTGACAGTACCAATCTACTTCAAGAGGAAGATAAGCATTGAAGAGGCTCCTTATGGAGTTGGTTAGCCATTTGGGCAAGAAACTGCTCTTGCCTGGACTGATGCATAAACTAAACACAAAGAACTCACAGAGAGAGGACTGCTGAACTTGTCTAAAGAAATGTCTGCTGGATACTATGGGTCTGTAGGCTGAAAATGGATGCCCCAACAGTACATAGGAACTTTGGGTGACTGACCAGGCAGTGAGAGGTCTCTGTCATTTCTAGAGTTTGGAAGTTGCTTATTTCTTGTTTACTTAGGTAGTACTATATTCTTCTGGAGTCTTTGATGGAGTTGAAGAATAAATAGATAGTTATAGTTTTTCTTAGTTACGATAAAAGATAAAGTAGATATAAATATTGTAACTGTAATTCTTGCTTGATAACTGTTTTACTATATGCAATTTTACTATGTTAAAGTTAAAGCCTTTCTTTTTTATTTAAACAGAAAAAGGGGAAATGATGTAGGAGGGTCATCTGTCTATGTGTTACTTTCATTGGTTAATAAAGAAACTTCCTTGGCATTTTGATAGGCCATCCCTTAGGTGGGTGGAGTAGACAGAAAAGAATTCTGGGAGGAAGAAAGCAGAATCAGGCAGATGCCATGATTCCCCTTCCCAAGACAGACGCTGGTTAGAATCTTCCCAGTAAGTCATGACCCCATGGTGATACACAAATTATTAGATATGGGTTAAAGCAAGATGTGAGAGTTAGCTAAGAGGCTAGATATAATGGGCCAGGAAGTGTTTAAATGAATACAGTTTCTATTTCATTATTTTGGGTAAAATAGCCAGGTGGCGAGTAGCAGCCCACTGCTCCTTTCACAACAATACGGGATGCCAAGTCAGTATATGCAGTAAAGACAAGTCACAGTGTCACTATCAGGGGCCCTACAGACTGTCCCAACCATCAACCTTCTTCAAAGGGGCTTTTTTGTTCCCATGCTTGTTCACTCCTAGTCCAATTGGAGTTTGTGACCTATCATTAGCTCAAGCAAAATTTTCAGTGGATGAACCTTTCATGGTCTTGAATTCCTTGCTCATACTCTCACTCCTTCCACTCTTTAACTGGATCTTGAGAACTCAGTCCAGTGCTCCAATGTGGGTTATTGCCTCTGTTCCCATCTGTTGTTGGATGAAGGTTCTATGGTGATATTTAAGATAATCATCAGTCTGACTGCAGGGTAAGGCCAGTTCAGATACCCTCTCCTCTACTGCTTAGGGTCTTAGCTGGGGTCATTCCTGTGGGTGCTTGGGAATTTTTCTAGAGAATGGATTCTTGCTAACTCCATAATGGCTTCCTCAATCAGGATATCACTTTCCTTCTCTCATATCTGTCTTTCTTCCATCTTGGCTATCCCATTCCTTCATGTTGCCCTCTTTTTCCCCTTCTTTCTTTCTACCTCCTGCCCCCCCACTCTCAATTTTTTTCTCAATTTCCAAATGGGTCTATATATTTTTTGGGCGGTGGGGGTTCACCTTATTACTTAGTTTCTCTAGGATAATGAACTATGTGCTCAATGCCCTTTGTTTATGTTTAGAATCCACTGAGTGAGTACATACCATTTTTGGGGGGGGGGGGTTCTGGGTTACCTCACTCAGGATAGTGTTTTCTAATTCCATCCATTTCCATGCAAAATTCAAGATGTCGTTATATTTTACTGCTGAGTAGTACTCTAATGTGTAGATTGCCATACTTTCTTTATCCATTCTTCAGTCATCTAACCTAGATGCTAGATTATGGCTATTAGAAATAATGCTGCTATAAACATAGTTAAACAAATGCTTTTGTAGTATGATTGAGCATCTTTTGTTTATATTCCTAAGAGTAGTATTGCTGGATCCTGAGGTAGGTTGATTGCCAGTTTTCTCAGAAACCGCCACACTGATTTCCAAAGTGGTTGCACAAGTTTGCTTTCACACCAGCAATGGTTGAGTGTTCCCCTTGCTTTACATCTTCTCCAGCATAGGCTATCATTGATGTTTTTGATCTTAACTATTCTGACAGGAGTAAGATGGTATCTCAGAGTTGTTTTGATTTGCATTTCTCTAATAGCTAAGGAAGTTGAACATGTCCTTAAGTATGTTTTGCCTATTTGAAATTCTTCTGCTCAGAATTCTCTGTTTATCTCAGTACAACACTTTTTAGTTGGCTTATTTAGAATTTTAATGTTTAATTTCTTGAGATCTTTATATATTTTGAAGATCATTCCCTTATCTGATATGCAGTTGGTGAGGATTTTTTTCCCATTTAGTAGGCTGTCTATTTGTCTTATTGACTGTGTCCTTTGCTTTACAGAAGCTTCTCAGCTTCTAGAGGTCCCATTTATTTATTGTTGCTTTTATTGTCTGTACTACTGGGGTTATATTTAGAAAGTGGTCTCTTGTACCCATGCATTGAAGGTTACTTCCCATTTTCTCCTTTACCAGGTTCAGTGTTATCGGATTTATATTGACATCCTTAATCCATTTGGACTTGAGTTTTGTGCATGGAGACAGACATGGATCTATTTTCATTCTTCTACAGGTTGACATCCAGTTGGGTGAGTACCATTTTGAGGATTTTTTTTACATCTTTTTTTGCATCTTTGTCAAAAATCAGGTGTTCGTAAGTATGTGGACTAATATCCGGGTCGTCAATTATATTCCATTGGTCAACATCTCTGTTTTTTATGTCAATGACAAGTTGTTTTCATTACTGTAGCTCTGAAATAGAGCTTGATGTCAGTGGTCCCTTTATTGTATAGGTTTGTTTCAGCTATCCTGGGTTTTTGGTTTTTCCATATGAAGTTGATTATTGTTGTTTCAAGGCATATGAAGAATTGTGCTGGAATTTTGATGGGGATTGCATTGAATCTATAGATTGCCTTTGGTAAGATTGCCATTTTTATTATGTTGATCCTTCCTATCCAGAGCATGAGAGATCATTTCATTTTTTGGTATCTTCTTCAATTTCTTTCTTCAAAGACTTAAAGTTCTTATCAAATAGGTCTTTCATATCCTTTGCTAGTGTTACACACAGATATTTTATGTGATTTGTAGGTATTGTGAAATGTGATGTCTCTCTGATTTCCCTTTCGGCTTCTTTATCCTTTGTGTATAGGAGGGCTACTGATTATTTTTAGTTGATCTTTTCTCCTGCCACTTCACTGAAGGTATTTTTTCAGCTGTAGGAGTTCTCTGGTAGTGTTTTGGGGGTCAGTTATATACACTATCATATCATTAGCATAAACAAAAGTTTAACATCTTTTTCAATTTGAATCTTCTAATGTCCACCAAGTACTGGCATCCATGGAACTTGTAGGGAAGGGCAAGTTGGGGTGGGGTGGATTGTTGGTTAGCAAGCCAGCTCCCTGCTGGCAGCTCTAATGTCTACCAAGTATTCATCTCCATGGAGCTTGCAGGGAACAACAGGTTGGTATTGGGGTGGATTGACGGCTAGCAAGCCAGCTCCCTTCTGGCAGCTAAGAATGCAAAAGGGAACTCTAATATTCACAAAATATTGGTCTCCATGAAGCTCACAAGGAATGGCAGGTTGAAGGTGGGTTTTAAATGTTTTAGCACTATCCTAAAGGACTTCCCTGGTATCTCATCAAGTAAGTCTGCTTATTTTCAGCAGCAAACTCTAGCCCCTCCTACAATTTACAAGGGCAAGCTTGCTTTCCAGGGTCCTGGCTAGGGCTGAAGTGGAGAGGCCCAGGCAGCAAATGTGGCAAAGCCAGCTAGATTGACTTCTCTGTCCATGCAGTCATGTAAAACATTGGGCACCAAATGTTGTTTTATCTCTAGTGATTGTGCCTTACTCTACTGCTATTTCAGTCAGCAACTGTGACTCCACAGCTATCATCCAACCTCTCTGGCAGTGGCCCAGCTGCTCAGGGAGCAGCCTTGTGGGGATTCTGTTCCCGCAGGCATTGGCTCTGCTGCTGCAGCTAAAGATAACTTTAGGTAAATCTCTATCATTCTATTTGTAAATCAGATTCAAGATTCAAAGTTTGAGGTGAAAATCTCCTAGCTCAGAGAGGTTGAGAAGCACCTAGTTACACTTCTCTCCCCAATGGTACCTCCAAAAGAAAGCATCATTTGCCACAGGGAGCAAAAATTATCTCTACTCCAAATAACTTCTGGTGTGCCTATCTCTTCCAGATGCCCTCTAATGTTCTGTGATTACTGTCTGTCAACTAGTTAATAATTCAGCCTCCTGACCCAAGATTATTTTTTTAATTGATGCAAATACAGACTTGTGGTTTACACTGTGATTGAATATCCCCCAAAAGCTTATCAAAGAATTAACAGTGGACAGGCACAATTAAACAGATACACATCACATTTGTCTTTTGAATCTGCCTTACCTTACTCAAGATAATTTTTTCTACCAGCAAATTTCATTTTTTTATATCTGAGTAATATTCCATTGTGTTATTCATTAACCACTCATCCAATGACGGATATCTTGGTTTTCCCAATTTCTGATTATTATGAATAGACAATCAGTAATCATGGCTAGACCATTGTCTCTGTAGTAGGATATATAATCCTTTGGGTGTAAACCCCAAAATGGAATAGATGAATCCTTAGGTAAATCTATTCCCATTTCTCAAAATAATTTTATAGTGGATGCAGAGGTTTGCATTCCTACCAACAATGAATAAGTAATCGTCTTACACTACATTCTAGACAACAGGATATGTCATGTGTTTTATTGATCCAGGCCTGTCTCTCTGCTCTACCATAAAATTTCAAAGTAGTTTTTGCTATCATTTTCTTAATAACTAAGAATTGTAAACAGAGACTGATTTTTAGTTTCCTTGACATCCAGGCCCAAATAATCACACAAACACTGTATTAAATAAAACACATTTTGGCCAATGACTCAGGTGTATTTATAGACAGCTCTTATGTGTTAAATTAAGCCATTTCTATTAATCTGTGTATAGCTGTGAGGGTGGTCTACCAGTAAGTTTATAGTGTCTTTCTCCTTGAGCAGCTATATGGTGTCTCTCTGACTCCACATTCTTTCCACATCTATCTCTGCTTGGATTTTTTGCCCTGGTATATTCTGTCCTATCATAGGCTTCTTTATTAGCCAATGGTTATAACACATATTCAATGTATGCAGAGGGTAATCCCACATCAAAGAATACTAAGCCATTTGTGTTTCATCTTTTTGAAAACTCTGCTTAGTTCTGTATCTCATTATTTTCATTAGTTTGTTTTCTTGATGTTCAACATTTTTTTCTTTTTGGTTCTTCACAGATTATATATATTAGCACTTCATTAGATGTGTGGTTGTTGACTGAGGTTTTCCTGTCCCGCCTGGTTCCCACAGTCATTAAGTCCCAAAGAAATCACACAGAGGTTGACATTAATCATAAACTGATTGGTCCATTAGCTCAGGCTTCTTATTAACTCTTATAACTTATATTTACCCATTATTCTTATATGTTAGCCACATGGCTCGGTACTTTTTTTAGTGAGGCAGTCACATCTTCCATCTTCTGTGGCTAGTTGAGGACTGCAGAGGAATGGTCTTTCCTCTTTCCAAAATTCTCCTGTTATCATTGCCCCACTTCTACTTCCTGTTTGGTTGCCTGCCTATGTTTCCTGCCTGGCTACTGGATAATCAGCATTTATTTAAAACATAATTGAAAGAATACAGAATTGTCCCACATCACTTCCACTTCTTTTTTTTAAACAAAGGATAATATCCATAGTCCACTTTTGGGGAATGTGGGCATAATATTCCAGGATACTTCTTGCTGGTTGGGGGCACTGATAATCTTATGGGTTCCTAAAGAAAATTAAGAATTATGATCAAGTCACTGAATGGAGTATTCTGTGTGTATTGATCATCTCAGGCAGCAGTCTAAACCTGTTCTGGATGTAAAACTCTGACATATGGGCCATCTGTTCTTACTGGAGATTTCTCAAGTGGTCTTCCTTGCTCAAACCTGATTATTCTTAACTCAGAATAAACCCACAGCCTCTCATTTCCTGTGAAAACAAAAGCAAAACCTCTTCTCCAAAGTAACATACCTTTTGACATCAATTTGTAGTCAAGGTATTTTCAAAATAACTATCTTGGATTAATTCAGCAGAATTTATAAACAAATATCTTTTAGCAGCTGTTTCTCTTTTCTGAGCATTCAAACAATTCAAAGAAAGCATAATTAATACAGTATCCAGACCCTCTGTATATTTTCATAATTATGTGGCTTTATTTTAACCTCTAATTCTATTATTTTTACTTTTAATTTTTGAGTTTTTGAGAAAGGTTCTCTGTGTATCTTTGGCTGTCCTGGAATTCCTTCTGTAGACCAGGCTGTCCTTAAACTCACAGAGATCAGCTTGCCTCTGTCTCCCAAGTGCCAGAATTAAAGGCTTGTGCCACCACACCTTGAACTCACAGAGGTCAGTCTGCCTCTGTCTCCCAAGTGTTGGAATTAAAGGCATGTGCCACTACACCGAACTACTCTCTTTTTTTATTTTTTCTTTTAAGGACTTTATGCTCCCCCCCCAAGCCTTCATATATTTTTAAATACACAGTAAACCATTTAAATGTTTTTTTCATCTTTGAATCTATCTTTACTGTATCTCTCTCTCTTTCTCTGACCTCATGAGTCTTTAATTTGCTAAGCAATATGGGTAGGATTAAAGCCATGGTCAGCCCATTTCTTAGCTTTCTGAGATTCCAGCTTCATGACCAAGGTACTGGCTGTAGCCATGTTTACTGCCACAACTCTATGCCCTTTCAAGGTTCCTGCCAGCAAGTAAGCTGCAGCAGTGTGTCCACAAACCACACTCAAATACTCTATAGCTGGACCTCCTGCCTGAAATAGTCAGAGTTTGCACTGGCAGGATGGCCCAGAAAGCCAGCATTTTAAAACAATGCAGCTTTTTTCCTGCTATGACTGAAAACCAAAAATCATGTAGTCAGCTTTTCATCAATACCATTTAAGTGTTTTGTGGCAGGATCACTTAAAAGAGCTGCAATGTTTTACAGCTAAAGCTGAGTCAGGAAGCCTCTATTAAATGAAAGTGCTTATGTCTAGCAAGTAGAGCCCATCCGAGAAAATGCTGCTATCAATAAGTCATGCTTTATTGTATTCTTTTCTGTCTAGAATTACTTCCCAAGCTCTGTCAGGCTTTATGTAGATGCAGTCATCCACATGTTGTGAATCATTTGTTGTCAGGGTTTATGTCCTGCCTGGTTCCCACAATCATTAAGTCCCAAAGAAATCACATAGAGGTCTACATTAACTATAAACTGATTGGACCATTAGCTCAAGCTTCTTATAAACTCTTATAACTTATTATTCTACTATACATTAGCCACATGGCTCGGTTCCTTTTTCAGTGGCATAGTCACGTCTTGCTTCTTCTTTGTCTGGACAGGACTGCAGAGGAATGGGCTTTCTTCTTCCAGGAATTCTCCTGTTCTCATTGCCCTGCCTCTACTTCCTGTTTGGTTGTCCTACCTATACTTCCTGCCTGGGTACTGGCTAATCAGTATTTATTTAAAACATAATTGAAAGAATAAAGAATTGTACCATACCACTTCCCCCTCTTTTTTTTAAACAAAGGAAAATAAGAGAATGTGAGCTAAAGGGAATACTCTTCCATTGGGTGGAAGTGCAAAATATATGTCCCTTTTAAATATCAGTATGGCGACTTCTCAGAAAATTAGGAAACAACCTTCCTTAAAATCCAGCAATACCAATTTTGGGTATATACCCAAAGAATGCTCAATTATACCATAAGGACATGTGCTTAACTGTGTTCATAGCAGCATTGTTTGTCATAGAAAGAACCTGGAAACAACTTAAATGCCCCTTGATAGAAGATTGGATAAGGAAAATGTGGTACATTTACACAATAGAGTACTACACAGCAGAGAAAAATAATTACATCTTGAAATTTGCAGGCAAATGGATGGATGTAGAAAACATCATATTGAATCAGATAACTCAGACCCAGAAGATAATTATCATATTAATCACTCATAAGTGGTTTTTAAACATAAAGCAAAGAAAACCAGCCCAGAAATCACAATCCCAGAGAACCTAGACAACAATGAGTACCCTAAGAGAGACATACATGGATCTAATCTACATTGGAATCAGTAAAAGACAAGATCTGCTGAGTAAATTAAAGTGGGAGCATGGGGACCTTAGGGGAGGGTTGAAGGTGAGGGGAGAGGCAGGTAGGGGAGCAGAGAAAAAATGTACAGCTCAATAAAAATCAATAAAAAAAGGAAAATTGGTTTGGATGTGAAGGAATGTTATAACTACAAGTGTTTAAAAAAATTGTAAAATATAAATAAAATGTTTGACTTTTCATGAGTACCATTGATATTTTCTTCATATTAATGTTATCTTACATTTTGCCCAGAAAGATTAAAACCTTTATCACAAAATACAGAAAAAGAAATGACTACAAATTAAAATTTTATTTAATTAGTTATTATTGACAATTATGTATTTACATATTATACATTTTCAAAACATTACATATATTTATAATATATATGGTGTTCACTCATCACTATAGTCATTATAATCTCCATCTCACCACTATAAACCGTCCCTCCTTATTGATAGAAACATTTCTACATTCACGTGTTTTGTTTTGTTTTCACTGGAGGCCCGGTGAATTCATCCATGATCATTCTATGATCATGTGTTTGGAATGCCCACGAGAGCCTGGTAGGCTTTTCCACGTACACAAATGAAGACAGTTATTGTCTCTTTCATGAAACCTGTTAGTAAACCATAGTTTATCAAAGTGGATTACAGCCCTATATGCTGATCTCTGGTCAGTGATTAACTGTACATGAGGTGCAATCTTATGCAGACAATCAAAGCTTCACTCACACGTGGCTTTTAGTCATAAATCAAAGAAAATGAGGCTACAATTTTGTAATCCCAGAGAACCTAGACAACAATTAGGATCCTAAGGGAGACATACATGGATATAATGTACATTGGAAGTATAAAAAGACAAGACCTCCTGAGTAAATTGGGAGCATGGAAACCGTGGGAGAGGGTTGAACGATAGGGTAGAAGAAGAGAGAGGAGCAGAGAAAAATGTATAGCTCAATAAGATCAATAAAAGACTATGCATGATGAAAAGAAACCTGGCTCTACAAAAATTCCCAGGAATCCAAAAGGATGACCCCATCTGAGACCCTACCTAAACAATAGAGAAGAGGGTGCCCAAACTATTCTTGCCCTGTAGTCAGATTGATGAATATCTGAAATATCACCATAACACCTTCATCCAACAACTAATTGAAACAGAGGCAGAGACCCGCATCAGAGCACTGGACTAAACTCCCAGAGTCCAGCTGAAGAGTGGAAAGAGTGAGAATATGAGTACATAGGTCAAGACTGTTATGGGTACACCCACTGAAACAGTCTGCTGAGAAACTCACCAAAACTAGCCAGATTAGGAAGGAACAAGCATAGGACCAAAACAGTCCCTCTGATTGTAGTTGACAGTTTGCATGACTGGGCAGACTGAGGTGCCACTGACAATAGTGGCACTAGGATATATCACTACTGCCTTTACTGGCTTTTTGGAAATTATTCTCTTTGGATGGATACCTTGCTGAGTCTAGATATAGTAGGGGTGTGGACATTCCCCAAAGCAATGTGCTTTACCCTTTCTGAGGAGTGGATGGGGGCCCAGATGAGAGGTTAAGTGAAGGGAATGAGAGGAGGGGAGAGAGTGGAAACTTGGATTAGTATGTATAATGAAAAAAGATAGTTTGTTTTCTTTGTAAAAAATAAAAATAAAAAAGGGCTATAGATCTAAACAGAATTCTCAACAGTTGAATCTCAAATGCCCCGAAGACATTAATGGAACTGTATAACATCCTCAACCAAGAGGGATATACAAATCAAAATGATTCTGAGGTACCATCTTACACTAGTCAGAATGGCTTAGATCAAAAATACTGAGGAAAGCTTATGCTGGAGAGGATGTGAAGTAAGGTGAACACTTCTCCACTGCTGGTGGGAGTGAAAACTTGTACAGCCACAGAAAATGTGGTACATTTATATGATTATTACTTAGCTGGAAAAAAATGACATCCTGAAATTTTAGGCAAATGGATGGAGCTAGGATAAAACTTCTCAAGTCAGAAAGACAAACACAATATGTAATCATTCATAAGAGAATAATATATATAAAGCAAAAAATAATCAGACTACAATCTCAAGTTCCAGAAAAGCTAGGTAACAAGGAGAACCCTAAAAAAAGACACATGAATCACCCTGGCAAGGAGAATTAGATAAAATCTCCTGTGTAATCTGGAAGCAAAGGGTAATAGAGGGGAGGTAATGTGATGAAAACATGAGGGAATAGGATAGTTAAGTTGGGTGTGAGACAGAGTGTGAGAGCAAGCAAAGATATATCTTGATAGATGGAGCCACTATGGGGTTAGGTTTAAACCAGGTAAAAGGGAACCTCCCAAGAATCTGCAAGGATAATCAGAGCTAAGACTCCTAGCATTAGTGGGAGAGGAGTTCTGAACTAGCCTTCCCTGTATTCAAATTGGTGAATACCCCACCAGTCTCATAGAGCCTTCATCCAGTAACTAATGGATCCAGATGCAGAGATCCACAACCAAGCACAAAGCTGAGCTCTAGGAATTCAGTCGAAGAGAAGGAGGAGGGTATATATGAGCAAGGGAGTTCAAGGTCATGACAGGGAAATCTATAGCAACAGCTGAACCATGCTCATAGGAACTCATGAACTCTAGACCAACACTGTGGAGCCTCCATGAGACCAAAGTAGGCTCTCTGCAAGTGGACGACAGTTTTGTTGTTTGCTCTATCTGAGGGGCCTCTGCAGTGGAACCAGGATCTATTCCTCCTGGTCTGTCCCTGATGCATGAACTAGATTTTTGGACCTTCCCTATGGTGGGAGGCCATGCTCAGTTTAAATGCAGGGGAGGGGCTTAATCTTTCTGGATTTTCTGAATTCCATGGGAGGCCTTACCCATTGGGAGGAGTGAATGTGAAGTGGATGTGGGTGGGGGAAGATAAGGGGACACGGGAGGAGGGGTGGAAGGGAGAACTGTGTTTGGAATGTAAAATCAAATAAAAAATAAGAAATATATTTTTTACAAAAGAAAAGGAGTATAGAAATTTTAAAAAGTCAGGGCTTCAGGGTGTAGGCTGCAGAGCATAAAAAGCTGAAAACAGAATTTTATAAAGACAATCAAAGAAATGTCTAAAGAAACTTCTTACCGTTAATTGTGTCTTTGAGCCCTAGAATGAAAGATCAAACTTCTAAGGATCAGATGTTGGGTTCCAGTCTCTTCTTCCAAATATTGTACCTCTATAAGAGGTGTCTAATCTTTGAAGTGCTTGACTGTTTCATTTTGTGCTTGATAATCTATCTAAGAGGTTAATGACTGACTCAACCTCATAGAGTTGTATAGGAAAAGTGAGAAAATAAATGCATACATTGGTCAAAAAAATGAAAGAATGAGGAAGGAAAGAAAGAAGGAAAGAAGAAATCCCTACTTTCAATGATGTGCGTTTTCATAAAGGCAGTTCTGAAATCATCAGAATGTCTGATCCATTTGCTTTTTAAATTGACTTCTGAATTTTGAAAAATGATTTCAGATTTTAACATGGGGTTATATAGAATCAAGGCAGAAATTATAAAGCCCTCAGTCAATAAGTCTCCATCTAGTACACAATTGCACCTCAAGGATGAATAGGACATTACTAACATTCAAATATTCACAGAGTATTTGAAATAATGAGTGTCTATGTAGATAATCCTCTCTCTACTAGGTAGAGCAGAAAGAACAGCACAAATGTGACCTTTATCATGGACTTTCCCGAAGTTTAATAGCCTAGTGAGAACATGGAGGGCTAGAAGGATAGAAAGTCATGGCAAGTCTGCCTTCTCCCATTCTTCCCTTATAGGAAAGTAATCAATTCTTTGGATTCATGGCTTAATATAGTCTGTCAAAACCTTTGCCCTCATTCATCATTGACCAAATTTGAGTAACAAATCTTTATTAAGTCACATGAGATGAAAGTGCACAATTCTCACTGTTTTCCAAAGTGGTTGCACAAGTTTGCATTCCCACCAGCAATGGATGAGTGTACCCCTTTCTCCACAACCTCTCCAACAAAGGCTATTATTGGTGTTTTTTATTTTAGCCATTCTGATAAGTGTAAGATGGTATCTTAAAGTTGTCTTGATTTGCATTTCCCTGATCGCTAGGGAAGTTGAGCATGACCTTAAATGTCTTTTGGCCATTCGAACTTCTTCTGTTGAGAATTCGCTGTTCAGCTCAGTGCCCCATTTTTTAATTGGGTTGATTAGCCCTTTACGGTCTACTTTCTTGAGTTCTCTATATATTTTGGAGATCAAACCTTTGTCTGTTGCGGGGTTGGTGAAGATCTTCTCCCAGTCAGTGGGTTGCCAGTGTGGCGGTTTCCCAGGAATTTCGGGATCCACCTACCCCTGGACCCAGCAATACCACTCTTGGGAATATACCCAAGAAATGCCCTATCATACAACAAAAGTATACGCTCAACTATGTTCATAGCAGCATTGTTTGTAATAGCCAGAAGCTAGAAACAACCTAGATGCCCTTCAATGGAAGAATGGATGAAGAAAGTATGGAATATATACATATTAGAGTACTACTCAGCAGTAAAAAACAATGACTTCCTGAATTTTGCAGGCAAATGGACGGAAATAGAAAACACTATCCTGAGTGAGGTGAGCCAGACCCAAAAAGAGGAACATGGGATGTACTCACTCATATTTGGTTTCTAGCCATGAATAGGGGACGTTGAGCCTATTATGCGTGATCCTAGAGAAGCTAATTAAGAAGGTGAACCCAAAGAAAAACATTTAGGCGATGAAAGGAGACAGAGACAAAGACCCGCATTGGAGCTCTGGACTGAAATCTCAAGGTCCAAATCAAGAGCAGGAGACAGAGCACAAGCAAGGAACTCAGGACCACGAGGGGTGCACCCACACACTGAGACAATGGGGATGTTCCATCAGGAACTCACCAAGGCCAGCTGGCCTGGGTCTGAAAAAGTATGGGATAAAATCGGACTTGCTGAACATAATGGACAATGAGGACTACTGAGATCTCAAGAACAATGGCAATGGGTTTTTGATCCTACTGCACGTACTGGCTTTGTGGGAGCCTAGGCAGTTTGGATGCTCACCTTACTAGACCTGGATGGAGGTGGGTGTTCCTTGGACTTCCCACAGGGCAGGGAACCCGGATTACTCTTAGGGATGATGAGGGAGGGGGACTTGATGGGGGAGGGGGAGGGAAATGGGAGGTGGTAGCGGGGAGAAGGCAGAAATCTTTAATAAATAAATACATAAATAAATGAAAGAAAGAAAGAAAGTGCACAATTCTGTTGGAGCCTGATCCTCTTTCTACTCATGCCCAGTGTTGATAGGGACTGAGTGGGGTTTCAACCAGGCTAATCATGGTAGTCCAGGAAGACTTCACATGGAGCGAGTCCTCAAAGTACCATACAATCATGGTCATTGCTGATTCCTTGTTTGCGATTCTCATTCAGACACAATAATCTTGAATAAGAGTCTTCTAGAATCCCAGGAAAGAGCTGCCAAAAACTGTAATTAGTATGCTGGTGTTCATCAACCTACTGAAGGTTTGTGTAAGAGGGACAAAAAGTTAAACATTTGTGAAAAGCAGGTCTGCAGTTCCCTTTGGGAAAGGAAAAACCCCAGAGGTGGAAGTCCAATGTATGTACTCTGGGTGGAGAGTTTTATAGGATCCCTTGGACTTTCTCTTCCCTAATGGTTCTATTTAAATAAACATTTCCTGCCTTTCTGTCTGCTCTTCTTTCAGTATCTTCTGTGGGAAAGAAGCTGCTATTTAAGGAGATGGCTCTTGCTTTTCCTGTGTACCTATACAGTTATGAAGAGTCCCTCCAAAATTTTCTCCTTCCTCAATTACTTCAATGTCTCTTACTCATATGTGTGTGTGTGTGTGTGTACATATGTATCCTATTAAGTCTATTTTTTTCTGTTTTGTATATATGGCTTCACTTTGTACTGGAATACCAATCATGGGGCTTATCCATGAGAAAGGATAATTCTTCTTCCCTCAGCAGTTTCAGCCTATAATTCTTTGCTCAGTGAGATAAAACCATGAGATTTTTCCTCTTCTGTGGTAGCATGTCCACTAATATTGGTTTTCTTTTGAACTTGTTTATGTAATCATTTCAAAAAAAGACTGTTTCACAAATGACTTCTTACTATCCTGGGTCTTACAAATTTTTGTTCTCTCTTCCAAAGCATGTCCCAGATCATGGATATATGAACTATGATCCATTCTGCTTGACTCTTCATGATCCACTATTTTCTGAATTGTGTACAGTTGCCATTTTTAATAATAGTTTCTGTTTACTATAAAGATATGTTTCTTTGATTGGAGGGTGTCTAGCTATACCAATTTTTAAGATTTGAATGAGGTAAAATTGATACTGATCTAGAAAAATGGGAATATAGATTATCTTTTGTAATCCATGACGTGATTAGCTCTGGTAAGTTGACTAGGTTTCTAGTCCCAAGCATGCCTTAAGACCAATTAGACAGCTGTTTGGTTAGCATCAACTTTTAGTGCTACTTACTGTTCCTTTACTAATACCATGTTGTCTAGTCATTGCTGAGAGTCACTAAAACCAAGTAAATGAGAAGATAATTCACTGATGAAATGGCTTTACAGTTTATAGTTGTCAAAACTGACAAAAAAGTGAAATGGAACAAAATATGTTTCATATGTGTATTTTCTCAAATGAAAACAAAGAAATAAAAGCAAAGCTGGAAAAAAGGCTCAGTTAGTAAAGTACCTGATTGGAAAGCCTCAAAACCTCAGTTGGAACACTGGGACCCACACTGCGAAAAGAGAGAGTTGATTCCTGAAAACTTCCATACAAACACATGCACACATGCACAAGTAAATGAGTGTAAAAACATTAAGTAAAAGATGTATTTCTTTTAGTTCAGGGCCATATATCAAAGGAAGATTGTAAATCCTTGCTGAAGGCAATTAGAGAGCTCAGTACACCTGGTCAACACACCAATTTTCTACCTTTTCTTTTATTAAGAATAGCTATATACATTAACATAACAAAAATTTTTCCACATCATTGAAACTAAATCATGTTTAGTCGATTTTTATATTATACAAATCCTTTAAAGAAGAATAATGTTATATAAATATCAGTTACGTTACTAAGAGTTTAACTGTCATAGGGAACCTCAAAATTATCTTTCTACTCTTCATTTTGTTGATTTGTGATTTTTGTGTTTACACATGTGTATGAATGTTCACATGAGTGTGGGCACTCATGTAGGTTTGAGTGTTCAGGCAGCTGTGTGCAAGAACATAGGGGATCCATGATTTTCATGTTGAATGTCTTCTTTCATCACTTTCCATTTTATTTACTGAGGAAAGTTCTCTTGCTGAACTCAGGGTTATCTGGTTCTATTTAGTTTAGTTAGATACTTTGAAATGGGAAGAAAGTTTAATATCCTGTCTCTGACTCTCAGATTCTGGGATCACAGCCAGCACAGTTAAGACATCTGCTCAGGTTTTTCTGTGGCTTTATGGGAAATTCTCATTCTCATGTTTGCAAGGGCAGTGCTACTTCAATGGAGCCATCCTCATAGTCCACACACATTCTTTCTAATGTTTACATTATGGGAATTACAGGAGGTTGTCTCATAAGTATGAAGCTAAAACCCAAGTGTGAGTCAATATAAAATTTTAGTTAGATTTTAAAAATATTCAAAAGGGGAAGAGTTGACTGAAGTATAAACTTCTTTAGCCTTTATCCAATCATTATTGAGGTTTTGCCTTGGGAAAGCTTATTTTGTATGTAATAATTCATTGTCATATACCCCATGAGAAATATATCTGGAATTTAGCAAGATGGTTTATGTTTTCTTTCACAGAATGATTACATTTTCCAAATGATACTGTTCAATCATGCTTCAGTATCGTTTGCTTTTTTATAAATATATTTGCTCTATTTAGAAACTCATGCTTTAATTTTGATTGCCTGTGTATCCAAAATCTCATCTATTTAGTACAGATTTTTTCTATTTTGTAATACAGGAATTTAATATATGCCTCAATGAGCTCTTGAATTTTATTTTTATGTATCTGAATGTATTCTATTTCAGTTAATGGATGATCTACTCAATAATTAAAATTAATTTAGATACATTTTACAGATCAAAAGAAAAAAATCTAAATAATTTCTGTCACTAAAGCAAAAAACAAAACTGAAAATATTATATCAAGGAAGTAAATTGTTCAACACTAAGACGTCTTGAGTATAAAACATGAAGTAAAATATTATCAATTGCACCATTGTTCATGTCTCCCTAGGAATAGTGTCACAATGTCATTGTTATCCCTCACTGCCTTCTGCCTGTGTTCATCACAAACACAGATCACACATGAGCCCATTTTATTTCTTTAGTTTGTCCTATTTAAAGTCACAATTAGCATTGCAAAATATATGGAAAACATCTACACCATATTTTCATCCCTACCCTAGGAGAATGAGGAATGGACTCATAGCCAGCCTAGACTACACTGTGAGTTCCAAACAAAACTAGGATATGAAGTGAAATTTTGGGTTAAATAATAAAGAAACTGCTTGCCTCTCATAGGTTAGAACATAGGTGGGTGGAGTAAACAGAACAGAATGCTGGGAGGAAGAGGTACTCAGGTAAAATTATATCCTTCTGGAGTCTTTGATGGAGTTGAAGAATAGATAGATAGTTATAGTTTTCCTTAGTTATGATAAAGATAAAATAGATGTAAATATTATAACTGTAGTTCTTACTTGATATCTGTTTTGTTATATGCAATTTTGCTATGTTAAAGTTAAAGCCTTCCTTTTTTGTTTAAACAGAAAAAGGGGAAATGATGGAGGAAGGTCATTGGTTAAATAATAAAGAAACTGCTTGGCTCTCATAGGTTAGAACATAGGTGGGTGGAGTAAACAGAACAGAATGCTGGGAGGAAGAGGAAGTGAGCTTAGATGCAGGGCAGCTCCTCTCAGAGCAGACGCAATGAAGCAAGCTGCCAGGTCAGACATGCTGAATCTTCCCCAGTAAGACTGGTGCTACACAGATTATTAGAGATGGGTTGATCGGGATATGAGAATTAGCCAGTAAGGGCTAGAGCTAATGGGCCAAGCAGTATTTAAAAGAATACAGTTTGTGTGTTGTTATTTTGCGGCATAGGCTAGCTAGGCGAACAGGAGCTGGGGTGACAGGAACATAGCCCGCAGCTCCTATTACAATTTTGTACCCCAAAAATGACCTTCTAAAAGCTTAGTTCACTATGGATACAGAATATTTGAGATATGAGTAAAATAATCTGAGCACGTGTGCACCTGGTGATGACGGTCAATGATAAAGTGCTTGATTAGTATTTATTAAGGACTATACTTAATCTCTAGAACACAAATAAAGAAAGAAATTATGGTCATATTCTAAGTCATTTCATTAAAATTATTATCTGAGCTGGAAAGATGGCTTTAAAATCAAAGCACCTTCTGCTCTTTATTTGGACTGAAGTTCAGTTCTGAACACACACTTTGAATTGCCCAAACTTGCAAGTCTACCTCCAGGCTGTCTAGTGCACTCTTCTAGCCTCTGTAGACAGGCAGGCACACACACACACACACACACGTACACATATATACACACACACCACAATGTTGATATAAACCTTAATGCAAAAATAAAACTAATAAAAATAGAGTCTTAGTTCTAAAGAATACACCTTTTTGTCTGTAGAAATGGCTCAGTGATAAGAAGCACTTGTTGCTCTTTCAGAGAACAGGTGGCTGACAAGTGTCTGTAATACCAGTCCCAGAGTATCAATTATCTTTATCTGGCTCTATGGGCAATACACTTCTTTGTATACAGATACACAGATACAAACATATTTAGAACTGAAGGCCTAAAGTAAGAACAAAGTTTCAGTATTTAGATGATTAACAGAATTAGCCCTTCAAATATATATAAAACATTTTAAATTTTGGAAAGTATAATGAGTTCAATAATAATGTTATAACACATTTTACCACAGAAAGAAAAAAAGTGTTTATAATATGTAAAAGGACTTGCAGCCTCAAAATAAAGGGAATTTTAATTAATACTTGGAAGCAATACATGTATAAGATTATTGACCAGGCAGTGGTGGCACACTCCTTTAATCCCAGCACTCAGGAGGCAAAGGTAAGCTGATCATCATGAGCACAAGGCCAGCCTCATCTACAAAAGCTAGTTCCAGGAGATACTCCAAAGCTACAGAGAAGCCCTGTCACTAGATACACACACACACACACCCCACACACACAACAGATTACTAAGAAAAAGGTATATGTTCTTTATTTAAAAATTGTTAGATTTTTAAAAAGAAAACAAAAACAGCAATCCAAATTCCCACTCCCTACCCTCCTCCTGTTCCCTCCACAAACACTCCCCCCACTCCACTCCCATCTTATCCTCAGAGAGGGTAGGACACATTGCTTTGTGGAAGGTCCAATGCCCTCCCTTCTATATCTAGGCTGAGCAAGGTATACATCCAAAAAAGATGGGATCCCAAAAATCCAGTACGTGCAGTAGGGATAAATCCTGATGCCACTGCCAATGGCCCTCAGTCTGCCCCAGCCATGCAACTGTCAACCACATTCAGAGGGACTACTTTGGCCCTATGCTTGTTACTTCTTTGGCCCTATGCTTGTTCTTTCCCAGTCTGGCTAGATTTGGCGAGCTCCTCTTAGCTCAGGTAAACTGTTTCAGTGGGTGAAGCCATCATGATCTTGACCACTTTGTTTATATTCTCATTCCTTTCACTCTTCACCTAGATTTTGGGAGCTCAGTACAGGGCTCCGATGTGGGTCTCTGCCTCTGTTTCCATTAGTTGCCAGATAAAGGTTCTATGGTGATGTTTAAGATAATCAACAGTCTGATTACAGGGCAAATCAAGATCAGGCCCCCTCTCCTCTATTGCTTAGGGTCATAGTTGAGGTCATCCCTGTGGATTCCTGGGAATTTCTCTAGAGCCAGTTATCTGCTAATCCTATAATGGCTCCCTCAATCAAGATATCTCTTTCCTTGCTCTCATCTCTGCCCTTTCTCCATCTCAACTATCCCATTCACTCAAGTTCTCCTCAACCATCCCTTTCTCCAATCCCCTTACATTTCTACCCTCCCTTCTCCCTCCCCCATGCTCCCAATTTTGTCAGGTGATCTTGTCTGGTTCCAATTTCCAGTATACATATGTTTTTCTTTGGATTCACCTTATTAAGTTTTTCTAGGATCATGAACTATAGGCTTAATGTCCTTTATTTATAGATAATATTCACTTATGAGTAAATACATACCATATTCATCCCTTTGAGTCTGGGTTACTGCACTCAGGATAGTGTTTTCTACTTCCATTTGTTTGCATGAAAAATTCAAGATGTCCTTGTTATTTTTACTGCTGAGTAGTACTCTAATGTGTAAATGTGCCAGATTTTCTTTATCCATTCTTCGGTTGAGGGGCATTTAGGTTGTTTCCAGGTTTTGGATATTACAAACAATGCTGCTGTGTACATAGTTGAACAAATACTTTTGGGTATATGCCCAAGAGTGGTATTGCTGGATCCTGAGGTATGTTGATTGCCAATTTTCTGAGAAACTGCCCTAGTGATTTCCATGGTGGTTGTACAAGTTTGCATTCCCACCAATAATGGATGAGTGTTCCCCTTAATCCACATCCTCTCCAGCATAGGTTATCATTGGTGTTTATTATTTTAGCCATTCTGACAGGTTTAAGATGGTATCCCAAAGTTGTTTTGATTTGCATTTCCCTGATAGCTAAGGAAGTTAAACATTTCCTTAAGTGTCTTTTGGGCATTTGAAATTCTTCCATTGGAAATTCTTTGTTTAGTTCCATACCCCATTTTTTAATTGAGTTATTTAGAATTTTAATGTCTAGTTTCTTGAGTTCTTTCTATATTTTGGAGATCAGTCCTTTGTCTGATGTAGGGTTGGTGAAGATCTTTTCCCTTTTAATAGGCTGCCTTGTATCTTATTGAGTGTGACTTTGCTTTACAGAAGCTTCTCATTTTCAGGAGGTCCCATTTATTTATTGTTGCTTTCAGTGTCTGTGATACTGGGGTTATATTTAGGAAGTGGTCTCCTGTGCCATGCATTGAAGACTACTTCCAACTTTCTCTTCTATCAGGTTTACTGTGGTCAGATTAAAGTTGAGGTCTTTAATCCATTTGGACTTGAGTTTTATGCATGGTGATAGATATGGATATATTTTTATTTTCTATGTGTTGACATCCAGTTATGCTAGTACCATTTTTGAAGATGCTTTCCTTTTTCCATTGTATAATTTTAGCTTCTTTGTCAAAAATCAGGTGTTCATAAGTATGTGGATAAATATCCTGGTCTTTGATTCAATTCCATTGCTCAATCTTTCTGTTTCTATGCAAATACCAAGCTGTTTTCATTACTGTAACTCTGTAATAGAGCTTGCTTGATGTCAGAGATGGTGTAACCTCATAGAAACATTTTTGCAATGTCCCTTCTGTTTCTATTATGTGGAACACTTTGAGCAGTGTAGGTATTAGCTCTTCCTGGACATTCTGGTAGAATTCTGCAATAAAACCATCAGGCCATGGGTTTTTTTTGGTTGGGAGGTTTTTGATGATGGCTTCTATTCCTTGCAGTTTATAGGTCTACTTAAATTGCTCACTTGGTTTTTATTCAATTTTGGTATATGGTATCTATCTAAAAAAAATTGTCCTTTTCTTTTACATTTACCGATTTTGTTTTGGAATACATATCCCAATAATGATTCAGAGAATGATGATTCTCTGAATTTCCTCAGTGTCTGTTGTTATGTCCTCATTTTACACATCTAATTTTGTCAGTTTGAATGTTCTCTCTCTACCTTTTGATTAGTTTGGATAACTGTTTGTCTATCTTGTCGATTTTCTCAAAGAACAAGCTTTTTGTTTCATTGATTCTTGGTTCTTTGTTTCTATATTGTTGATTGCAGCCCTCAATTTGATTATTTCCTGTCTGTCTTCTACTCCTCCTGGGTGAGTCTGCTTCTTTTTGTTCTAGAGCTTTCAGGTGTGCTGTTAAGTCACTAATGTGAGCTTCCTCTGTTTTCTTTATGTGGGCACTTAGTGCTATGAACTTTCCTCTTAGCACTGTTTTCATAGTGTCCTGTAAGTTTGGATATGTTGTGCCTTCATTTTTGTTGAATTCAAAGAAGTATTTAATTTCTTTATTTATTTCTTCCTTGACCCAGGGATGGTTCAGTAGTTGACTGTTCAATTTCCATGAGTTTGTAGGCTTTCTGAAAGTTGTATTGTTGTAAAAATCTAACTTTAATCCATGGTGATCCAATAAACCAGAGAGGGTTACTCCAATTTTTTTGTGTCTGTGGAGGTTTGCTTTATTACCAAGTGTGTGATTAATTTTAGAGAATGTTCCATGAGGTGTGGAGAAGGTATTTTCTTTTGTGTTTAGGAGGAATATTCTATAGATGATGGTTAAATCCATTTGATTGATGACATCTGTTAGTTTTCTTATTTCTCTTTTAAATCTCTCTCTGGTTGACATGTCCATTGGTGAGAGTGGAGTGTTGAAGTTTCTTACTGTTATTATGTGGGGGTTTGATGTTTTAGTAATATTTCTGTGATCTATTTGATTTGACTCCTCATGATCCACTTTTTTCTGAATTTGTCTCCAGTTGCCATTTTTAGTAATAGTTTCTGTTTACCAGAAAGAGATGTTTCTTTGTTTGAAGGTGGTGTAGCTCAAAAGAAAAAAAAGGAATAAAAATAAATCTGGAAAAAGGCTCAATGGGTAAAGCTTCAAAACCTCAGTTGTAACACTGGGACCCACAAAGTGAAAAGAGAGAACTGATGCCTGAAAACTTCCACATAAACACAGGCATAAATAAATGAATAAAAAAATATTAAGTAAATGATGTATTTCTTATAGTTTCAGGGCCAGCAGTCAAATTAAGATTGTAAATCCTTGCTAAAGAAAGTTAGAGATTTAGACTTCAATAGCCATAAACCAGGAAATAATAACTTTAAATTTCTGTGCTTTTTTTAAAGAATAGCAATTTAAATATACATAACAAAATGTGTCCTCATTATTAAAATTAAACCATGCTTAACCAATTTTATATTCTACAAACCTGTTAAACCATTCAAATATTCTGATACTTTAATGAAAACAAATATAATTTTATATAAAATTCAGTTACTAAGATAATAGGTGAACTATAATATAGACCTTTAAAATTAATTAATCTTTATGTATTTTGTTTGTTAATATGGTTTTCGTGTGTACACATGTGCATGCATGTACAAATGTGTATGCACACTCATGTAGATTTGAATGTTCATGCTGCTGTGTGCATGAGCACAGGGGACCCATGAATTTCCTGTTGAGTGTCTTCCATCACTTTCCTTTTTTATTTATTTATTTATTAAAGATTTCTGCCTTCTCCCTGCCACCACCTCCCATTTCCCTCCCCCTCCCCATCAAGTCCCCCTCCCTCATCATCCCTAAGAGTAATCCGGGTTCCCTGCCCTGTGGGAAGTCCAAGGACCACCCAGCTCCATCCAGGACTAGTTAGGTGAGCAGCCAAACTGCCTAGGCTCCCACAAAGTCAGTACGTGCAATAGGATCAAAAACCCATTGCCATTGTTCTTGAGTTCTCAGTAGTCCTCATTGTCTATTATGTTCAGCAAGTCCGGTTTTATCCCATGCTTTTTCAGACCCAGGCCAGCTGGCCTTGATGAGTTCCTGATAGAACATCCCCATTGTCTCAGCGTGTGGGTGCACCCCTCGAGGTCCTGAGTTCCTTGCTTGTGCTCTGTCTCCTGCTCTTGATTTGGACCTTGAAATTTAAGTCCGGTGCTCCAATGTGGGTCTTTGTCTCTATCTCCTTTCATCGCCTAAATGTTCTTCTTTGGGTTCACCTTCTTAATTAGCTTCTCTAGGATAACGCATAATAGACTCAACGTCCCCTATTCATGGCTAGAAACCAAATATGAGTGAGTACATCCCATGTTCCTCTTTTTGGGTCTGGCTCACCTCACTCAGGATAGTGTTTTCTATTTCCGTCCATTTGCCTGCAAAATTCAGGAAGTCATTGTTTTTTACTGCTGAGTAGTACTCTAATATGTATATATTCCATACTTTCTTCATCCATTCTTCCATTGAAGGGCATCTAGGTTGTTTCCAGGTTCTGGCTATTACAAACAATGCTGCTATGAACATAGTTGAGCATATACTTTTGATAGGGCATTTCTTGGGTATATTCCCAAGAGAGGTATTGCTGGGTCCAGGGGTAGGTGGATCCCGAAATTCCTGAGAAACCGCCATACTGTTTTCCAAAGTGATTGCACAAGTTTGCATTCCCACCAGCAATGGATGAGTGTACCCCTTTCTCCACAACCTCTCCAGCAAAGGCTATCATTGGTGTTTTTTATTTTAGCCATTCTAACAGGTGTAAGATGGTATCTTAAAGTTGTCTTGATTTGCATTTCCCTGATCGCTAAGGAAGTTGAGCATGACCTTAAATGTCTTTTGGCCATTCGAACTTCTTCTGTTGAGAATTCTCTATTCAGCGCAGTGCCCCATTTTTTAATTGGGTTGATTAGCCCTTTTCGGTCTACTTTCTTGAGTTCTCTATATATTTTGGAGATCAGACCTTTGTCTGTTGCGGGGTTGGTGAAGATCTTCTCCCAGTCAGTGGGTTGCCTTTTTGTCTTAGTGACAGTGTCCTTTGCTTTACAGAAGCTTCTCAGTCTCAGGAGGTCCCATTTATTCAATGATGCCCGTAATGTCTGTGCTGCTGAGGTTGTACGTACGAAGTGGTCTCCTGTGCCCATGTGTTGTAGAGTACTTCCCACTTTCTCTTCTATCAGGTTCAGTGTGTTCGGACTGATATTGAGGTCTTTAATCCGTTTGGACTTGAGTTTTGAGCATGGTGATAGATATGGATCTATTTTCATTCTTCTACAGCCTGACATCCAGTTTTGCCAGCACCATTTGTTAAAGATGCTCTCTTTTTTCCATTGTATACTTTTAGCTCCTTTATCAAAAATCAGGTGTTCATAGGTTTGTGGGTTAAAGCTAGGGTCTTCTATTCGATTCCATTGGTCGACTTCTCTGTTTCTATGCCAACACCAAGCTGTTTTCAATACTGTAGCTCTGTAATAGAGTTTGAAGTCAGGGATGGTAATGCCTCCAGACAGTCCTTTATTGTATAAGATTGTTTTGGCTATCCTGGGTATTTTGATTATGTACTAAGAAAAGTTCTCTTGCTGAATTCAGAGTTATCTGGTTCTATCTAGTTTAGTTAGATACTTTGAAAGGGGGGTGAAAGTTTAATATCCTGGCTCTTTCTCTGAGGTACTGGGATTACAGCAGCACATCTGCTCAGGTTTTTCCGTGGTTTTATGGGGTTTGCAAGAGCAATGTTTCCTCCATGGAGACACCCTCACAGCCCTCATACATTCTTTCTAATATTTACATTTTGAAAATTACAAGAGGTTGTCTCATAAGTGTCTTCTTGAAACCCAGGTGTGAATCAATATAAAATTTTACTTCGACTTTAAAATTACTCAGAAGGGGAACCTTCTCTAGCCTCTACCTAATCATTATTAATTTTTTGCTTTTTGTAGCTTACATTGTATGTAATAAAATTCATTGTCATATACCCATTGAGAAATGTGTCTGGGATTTACAAGGTGATTTATATTTTATTTCACAGAATTTTTACCCTTCTGAATAAGATTTTTCAATCTTACTTAAGTATCATTGGTTTTCTCCAGAGATATCTTTGTTCTACTTAGAAACCTTTGCTTTAATGTTGACTGCCTGTGTGTGTCCAAAACCTCATCTATTTAGTACAGGTTTTTCAATTTTGGAGTACATGTATTTAATATATGCCCTAATGAGCTTTTGGATTTTATTTTTATGTATTTGAATGTATTCTATTTCAGTTAATGGATGATCTACTTAATTAGTAAAATTATTTTGAATATATTTTACAGATCCAGAGAAATAATTCTAAACAATTTCTGTCACTAAAGTAAAAAACAAAACTGCAAATATATCAAGGAAATAAAATGTTCAATACTGAGGCTTCATGAGTCTAAAACATAAAATACTGTCAATTGCACCATGTTCATCTCCCTAGGAATAGTGTCACAGTGTCATTGTTTTCCCTCACTGTCTCTGCCTGTGTTCATCAAAATCACAGATCACACATGAGCCCATTTTATTCCTGTACTTGGTTCTGTTTCTTCCAGTAAATGTCTTTAAAGTCACAATTATCATCACAAAATATAGGGAAAATATTTACACCATGTTTTCAGCCCATCCCTAGGAGAATGAGGCATTGGCACATAGCCAGCCTAGACTACCCAGTGAGTTCCATACTGAGCTGGGATATGAAATAAAATTCTTCACCCCAAAAAATAATCTTCCAAAATCTTCATTTATTATGAATATAAAAGACATGAGATATGAGAAAAAAATTCTGAGCACTTGTGGACCTGGGGATGAAGGTAAATGATATAGTGCTTGATTAGTATGTACTAAGTATTGTACATAATCTCTAAAACAGAAATAAAAGAAATTATGGTCAGAGTATAAATCATGTAATCAAAAATATTATGTGAGCTGGAAAGATAGCTCAAAGATCAAAGCACCCTCTGCTGTTTCTATAGACTGAAGTTCAGTTCTGAACATCCACACTTTAAATTATTCAAAATTGCAAGTCTACCTCCAGGTTATTTAGTGCACACTTCTGGCCTCTGAAAACAAACAGACAGGCAGACACACACACACAAACACACACACACCACAATAATCAAATAAATCTTAAAGCAAAAACAAAGTCTTGCTGATAAAGAGTACATTCTTATTCTGTCGAAATGGCTCAGTGGTAAAACACACTTGTTGATCTTTCAGAGGACAGGAGTTTGGTTCTAGCACCCAAAACAGGTGGCTTTCAAGTGTCTGTAACAGTTGCTTTAGAGGATCAGATATCTTCCTCTTACCTCTATGGGCACTAAACTTCCCTGAACAGAGATACACAAATATAAACATATTTAAAAACAAAGACCTAAATTAAGAACGAAGAACAAAGTTTCAGTATTTAGATGAGTGACAGAATTAGCCTTCCAAATACATAAAAATCTCTTTTAAATTATAAAAAGTATAGTGAGTTCAAGAACAGTGTTATCTGTACTGAGCTCCCAACGTCTAGATGAAGAGCAGAAGGAGGTAGAACATGAGCAAGGAAGTCAGGACCGCGAGGGGTGCGTTCACCCACGGAAACGGTGGGACTCATCTAATGGGAGCTCATCAAGGCCAGCTGGACTGGGACTGAAGGAGCATGTGATCAAACCGGACTCTCTGAATGTGGCTGACAATGAGGGCTGACTGAGAAGCCAATGATAATGGCACTGGGTTTTTGATTCCAAAAAGCATGTACTGGCTTTTTGGAAGCCTACTCTGTTTGGATGCACACCTTCCTAGACCTGGATGGAGGGGGGAGGACCTTGGCCTTCTCACAGGGCAGGGCACCCTGACTTCTCTTAGGACTGGAGAGGGAGGGGAAGTAGGGGGAGTGGGAAGGAAATGGGAGGAGAGGAGGAGGTGGAAATTTTTAATAAATAAATAAATTTTTAAAAAAGAACAGAGTTATAACATTTTACCAAAAAAATAAATGTCTTATAATATGTAAAATAAATTGCAACCAAATATAGGGGGAAATTTGATTAATATTTGAATATAATACATGCATAAGATTCCTAAAGAAAATGTGTATGTTCTTATGATGATTGTTAACAGCTGAATTGACTAATCAGGAGATAGTTGAGTCAACCATTTAGTCCATTTCGCACATGCTTAAAGGGAAAAAGCTCCACATACAACACTATATTTTATTTCACCCCAATATGTATAAGAAAATATTAAAATGGATTTAAACACAATCCCAGAAAAATTAGATGTAAAATTATACCAACATAAAAATGTTTTTTTTTTACTTTAATGTCACTGTACATTACTTATAGTTAAAAGCAAATGAGCCACTGTTAAACTCAACACAATTATAGACACAGAAGCATAAGAGAAAACACAACATTGGATTAAATATGCTTATTAATTAACAAGGGTAATGTCTGAAAAAGTATTTCTGTTATCTCAACATCTATTATTTACTTGGCTCCCACAGAAACTGAGCCTAACTAGGATTTACAGTTTCATTAATTGTTTTCTATTACAACGTTATGAGTCAAAACCAAAACAATCAAGTTTATATCATAAAATTGATTACAGATTTATAAGAGTTATGTGTTAGTTACTTTCCTTATTGCTGTGACTAAATATCTAATAAAAAGTAATTTTAAGGAGGAAGGTTATTTGGGGTTTGTTGCTTTAAGGCATAGTCCAACATGGGTGGAGTATGTGTGGCAATAGAGGTTTCCCACATCTGTGCATAAGCAAGCAGGGAAAGGAAGATCACAGTGATCAGAGAGCTTGCTTCTTTCAGTTTTTCATTTACTTGCAGACACAAGCCCCCAGGAATATCCTTCAGGGTGTATCTTCCCTCCAAGGTTAAAACCTTCTCAATATGCCCTAAAAGGCAAATCCAGGGTTGTATCTTAATGATCCCAAATGTAGTCAAATTGACAATAAAGTTGATTCATGAAGGTGATAGAATGTGTTATACCATGGGCAAATATCACTTTTCAATGAATCAATCTTCAGATACTCATAATCAATGCCAAATATAGCAACACAATGTCTTTCCTCTTGATCACCATGCCTCATACAGTTTTGTATATCCTGTACTTTTGCAGTATAATAAAACATATAATTACATTTGAGACCAAATCGATAATTTCAACTTCTGCAGGTAGACTTTTTCTCATGCGTCCTATAAGAAGTAACCAATTCTCATATTAAAAAAGCAAATGTTAGTTGGGACAAGTTTTTACATGCTTGCATGTACCACATTTAGTCTACTAGAGAAATGATATCTGGATTAACCTCTAAAAAAAATTATCACTAAGCAGGAGATGGTCTGTGCTTCTGTGTCTTTAGCTTCATCCTGAGATACAGCATTTGCATTTTCTCACTTCTCAAGAAACTTAAAAAAAAAAAAAAGTCCAAATCTTTGTTCAATGTATGGGGATGATGGAACTTATTCTTTGTTCCAGAATATTCTTTAAGTCAGGCATACTTTTTAAAAAGGTACCAATATTCAACGTTTCAATGTATTAGTTCTAAGGGATATACAGTTTTCTTCAGGGATGTAGGCTTTGTTGGAGTGCCTGTGTTCCAGTGTATGTCTCTCCACTCATGCCTATTCTGGAAATTTTTAATGGATTCAGTGGGTTTAAAACAAGGGTGGATGAAGTTTAGGGGAGTGGGAAACAAAGCTCAGGGAGGACTTGGAGCAGATTTAGTGGGGAGATATTGAACATGGATATCAATTTCTCAAATAATTTTTAAAAATCTTAATATTATTGTTGACTTTCAAATATCTCACAATCAACTTAAACTTCTTTTTTATCAACTAATAAAAATCTTATCAATAAAATAATGAAGAGTAAGACACTTTCAGACAAAGGTTTGCAGCACTGTTATCTTCACGGATTGCCCATATCTACTTCTTTAATTTACAGACCTAGCTCCAAGATACTGATGGGAATGTCCCAAGAAATGCAGACACACATTCACACACACACACACACACACACACACACATACACACTGGCTAAAATTAGAAACTCTTCTTCACAACCCTTTCTTGGTAACTTGAGCAAAAAAAGAAATGCTGATTAGAGGATTAAAACTATGTTTCAATGGCATCTGAAGCAGTGTCTAAGTGGTTAAGAGCTATTGTTTTTTTTTTCTGAAAGTTGGTTTACTAGCACTATTGTTGAGCAATTGGTGACAATCATAGTTTTACTCAAGGAGATCTGAAGCCCTCTTTTGGCCTCAGTAGTTACTTTCACACATGAGGCATTCATATAGATTAGATAGATAGATAGATGATAGATAGATAGATAGATAGATAGATAGATAGATAGATAGATAGAGATAGAGAGTTATAGAGATGATATAGAGATATAGATATCATATGTATGTTAAGAAAAATAAAATTATAATGGCCTAGAGAAATTGTTAAGTGGTTATACCAATGCCTGCTACACTAGAGGGCCTAGGTTTAATTTTATTTGGCAGGACCCAAATAGTTGTAGCTTTGGTTCCTGGTATCTGATACTCTTCTGGCCTATATGAACAATGGGCATGTATGTAATACACTTACATACACATTGGCAAAAACATTCAAACACATAGACTAAGATAGAATTATATTAAGATTAAATTCAGTGTCCAATTTAAAATCAAAAAAATCAAGGTGAACAAACGAAGTGCCACACTTTTTAACTCAACTGAAATCCTATCACTTTGACTCACTCTAGAAATGCATGTCCAAGATTCACCACAAATCACAGAAGAGAAGTTATCTTAACAATAACTTTCTTCAGTGCCTCCTTCATATCCCTGTTCCTCAAACTATAGATAAAGGGATTCATCATTGGAGGAACTATGGAGTACATCACTGAAGCCACTGTGGTCTCACTGGGTGAATCAGTTACATCTGAGGTAATGTATACTCCAAAACCTGCCCCATAGAACAAGCAAACAACAGATAAATGAGACCCACAAGTGGAAAAGGCTTTGTATTTTCCTTCTGATGATGGCATTTTCAATACTGTAGATAGAATGTGAATATAAGAGAAAATTATTCCAAACAGAGGAATTCCAGCAAAAATAGAAGCTGTAACAAATATTAGAATATTATTAATGAGGCTACCAGAACAGGCCAGTTTGATGACTTGTGCAATTTCACAGAAGAAGTGGAAGATTTCCAGGTCAGAGCAGAAGGACAAGTGCAGTATCATCAAACTATGCAACAGACCATTCACAATGCTAATGAATAGAGAAATAAGAACCAGAATAATACAGAAGCAGGGGTTCATCAGTACTGTGTATCTTAGAGGGTAACAAATGGCTACATAGCGGTCATAGGCCATTAGTCCAAGCAGAAAACACTCAAACAGGATACAAACTGCAACAAAGAAGCCCTGGCTAAGGCAGCCTGCATAACTGATCCTCTGATCCTGTAATTGTATGTTCACCAGCATCTTTGGAACTGTGATGCTGACTAAATACATGTCATTAAAAGAGAGATGACAGAGAAATAAGTACATGGGGGTGTGGAGATGGGAATCACAATAGATAGCCGATATTATAAGAATGTTTCCAAAGATTGTGATCAGGTACATGCCTAGGAAAAGACCAAATATGAGGGACTCCAGCTCTGTATTATCTGTCAGTCCACGCAGAAGAAATATAAATGTCACAGATTTGTTTTCAATATCCATGTCATACGTGAATCTTAAGGAGAAAGAGTGATAAGAAGTTACTGAAACACATGAACTACAAGCAGCATTATAAAATGAGATTTGTTAGAAAGTCACCTTATATGTACCTTGGTCTTTCCAATTTAGTCGTCAGGAATGGTTTGTGAGGAAATCAGTTTGAATTCAACACCAGCCAGTTTATACCACCTAGTTATGGCTATCTAGTAATTAATCTATGTAAAAAATATCCTGCCCAATATCATCACAAGAAGGCATACACATGCCTGAATGCACATTAAGAGGTGCTGTATTTGAGAATGGGACTTCTTTTCTTCATTTAAATGAAATTGCAGCTAACATTACCATAGAATGTGAACAAAAGAATAACACAGATTGTGTTTCAGTAGAAAAATACAGAATAATAAATGATGAACTATATTGATAATAAGAGTCCAATTGTGTAGAATGTTTCTAATTATATTATTTATGTTATTCTGACTTACCAGGTTCATTATCTCCTAAAACCCTTTCCTTGGTTTCTAAAATTTGTTGTAGGGTCTATATTTCTTATCTAGTTTCAACAAGAATAATGTAAATATCTCACCTGTACATTGCAAAAAGGATCACTATCCCTTAGAATTGCAAAAGACTATATGAAAGAATAGGTTCAGGTTCTTCATTAAAAATGAATTATGTCTGATCCAAGTCCAAGATATTTTGGGATTTTTCAAGAGTAGGTCACAAGCTGAATGTATTATTCCTTAACCTCTGGAGACTCAAGGTCCAAAGCTCCTCATTAAAACAACTATGTGACAGTTATTCTACACCCAGGAGTTCATCTCTTTAAAAATCAAGACTAGCATTAATGAAAAGTTTTTGACACTTGATTCTCTGACCCTGAGACCAGTTGAATACAACTGAGTTTTCTTCCACACTTTAGCATTGCATACATAAACTATACCACTGCTCTCATAAAAATCATACATTCTTTTTGAGGTTCTTTACAAACTAAAGATTCTTTATGTTATCCATGATCTCTTTTAACCAGGACACTATTCTATTCTTAAAAATATGTTCTATTTCTGTATACAAAATTATAACTGTTCAAGTTTCCAATTGTCATAAAAATTCAAACAAGATTATCTTCTCTGTAAATCATCTCTGTTGAATGAATCTTAATTTTTGGCTTTCTCTCCTCCGGATTTCTTGCCTTGTTTCTTGTGATCACCACTGATAGCAAAACAAATTAAAGTACCATGACTCCACACACTGAATTTGAGAAACATAAATTATTTCAAAAATGTTCTCAATCATTCTTCTTATGGAAGAAGATAATGTGTTTAATTTAGGTGTTTTTTTGTTTGGGATTGTTTGCTTATATTTTTTAAACTTCGCTTGACAGGTTTCCTTTTGGCTGTTGTCTTATTCAAAACTGAGCCATATTCAAAGAGCAGGAAGGCAGGGGACTGATACACTTAAAGCAAACAAATAAATAAGCTTTATAACTCATCTCTGGCCAATAAGAATCAGCAATAAAACTGAATAAGTTCAGAAAGTGAAATTATTATAAACATATTTTTAAATATGTATTAACGTGCATTTATTTGTAAATATATAGAGCTGGTTTTGGAGTTGGACTCTGGCTCAGTCCCTCTTCAATTCCAAGTCTGTTGGTAAGAGATATCCCAGAATTTCTGTCTCATATCAAGAGCCATGATGTGGGACAGAATAATAATAATAATAATAATATTATTATTAATAATAAAATCTCTTTGCCTTTCCTCATATCTGTTTCTGTCTTTATTATACCTATCATTGAATATATAGGTCTGTATATGCCTTTATAGATAATGCTTAAGTTTCCCATAAGAAACAATAAATTTTCCTGCAGTAATCTTTGAAGTTTCCAGAATGAAGATGGGGCCCCACAACATCGACTCCACCTGGTTAATATGATGTCATGATGTTGATAGTGCTACTACAAGACCTGTTTTTTGTCTATCCCACCCAGCTTGCATCCAGAAATCCCCTACCTTCTGCCTCCCCTTCGGGCCCATACCATCCCCCAGCTCAGCCTGTTTGGGCACTGGGACTGATGGTGAGTACAACTGGGCAGGCAGGAGTCCCTTTGTTTCAATAGCCTGCCTGCAGCAAGCAAGGTAGGCCTTTTGTTTATGAGCTACCTGGCTGCAAGGAGATCTGATCTAGTTACCAGAAGATACATCAGTGGGGTGGGTGAGATCCCAACCCACCACAGCAGCCTGGAGACGGAGCACAGACATTTCTCATCCCCCTATACTTCCTAGTCTTCCTGCAGGGGCTACTATCCCCAGGTACTGCCCCTCTCTTCCTACCCCACCCAGCTTGCATCCAGAAATCTCCTGCGTTCTGCATCCCCTCTTCAGGTGCATACCATTCCCCAGCTCAGGACCGAGTTGTGAGTGCAATCAGGTAGGCTGGAGTACCAGTGTTTCAATAGCCTGCCTTCAGCAAGGTAGGCCTTTTGTTTGCTAGCTCCCTGGCCAGCAAGGAGACCCGATCCTATAAAAGAAGACCCATGGGGGAGAATTAGGAGGAAGAGATGGGCAGGCACCAATGCAAGAATTCCTCCAACAATCTGAAAAACAACATGAAATTACCAGAACCCAGTGAACTTACAACAGGAGGACTTGAACACCTTAATCAAGAAGAAGTAGGAAAAATTGACTTTATAAAGTTATAGAGGCCCTTAAACAGGAGGTGAAAAACTCCCTTAAAGAAATGGATGAGAGCTTGCATCCAGAACCCTTCTTCCTTCTGCCCCCTTTCCTCTTTGGGCACATAACACCATCCAGCTCAGTCTGTCTGGCGCTGGGGGCAAATCCTCAGGACAAGTAGGCAGGCGAGACTTCCTTTGTCTCTTCAGCCTGCCTGCATCAAGCAAGGTAAGGCCTTTGTTTACAAACTACCCAACCTGCACGGAGATCTGATCTAGGTACCAGGAGAGACAGCAGCAGGGTGAGTTTGTGACCTGACTGGCGGCGGCGGAAGCAGCCCTGGACAGGGAACTCTGAAGTTCCTCATCCCCCACCCTATACTCCCTTGCCTCCCTGCAGGGGCTCTACACCCTGCATACTGCCTCTCTCTTCTTGTCCCACCCAGCTTGCATCCAGAACCCTTCTTCCTTCTGCCCCCTTTCCTCTTTGGGCACATAACACCATCCAGCTCAGTCTGTCTGGCGCTGGGGGCAAATCCACAGGGCAAGTAGGCAGACGAGACTTCCTTTGTCTCTCCAGCCTGCCTGCATCAAGCAAGGTAAGGCCTTTGTTTACAAACTACCCAACCTGCATGGAGATATGATCTAGGCACCAGGAGAGACAGCAGCGGGGTGAGTTTGTGACCTGACTGGCGGCGGCGGAAGCAGCCCTGGACAGGGAACTCTGAAGTTCCTCATCCCCCACCATATACTCCCTTGCCTCCCTGCAGGGGCTCTACACCCTGCATACTGCCTCTCTCTTCTTGTCCCACCCAGCTTGCATCCAGAACCCTTCTTCCTTCTGCCCCCTTTCCTCTTTGGGCACATAACACCATCCAGCTCAGTCTGTCTGGCGCTGGGGGCAAATCCTCAGGGCAAGTAGGCAGGCGAGACTTCCTTTGGTTCACTGGCCTGCCTGCACCAAACAAGGTAAGGCCTTTGTTTACGAACTACCCAACCTGCACGGAGATCTGATCTTGGCACCAGGAGAGCCATCAGTGGTAGAGCTAATCTGGGTACCAGGATTGCCGTCTTTGGGCACGGAGATCTGATATTGGTACCAGGAGAGACATCACTGGAGCACCAGGAGAGCTATCACTGCAGGGTGCCATCACTGGGAAAGTACATCAGTAGGCAAGGAGACCTGATCCGGTAAAAGAAGATCCATAGGGGAGCATTCGGAGAAAGAGATGGGCAGGCGCCAATGCAAGAATTCACCCAACAATCTGAAAAACTATATGAAACCACCAGAACCCAGCGACCTCACAACAGGAGGACATGAACACCTTAATCATGAAGAAGTAGATAAAATTGACTTTATGAAAGTGATTGATGCCCTTAAACAGCATGTAAAAAATGCCCTTATAGAAATGGATGAGAAGTATAACAGAAAGTTTGAAGAATTGAGTAAATCAGTGAATGATACCCTAGGAAACCAAGGAAAAACAATCAAACAAATAATGGAAACAGTTCAAGACTTAAAAACTGAAATGGAGGCAAAGAAGAAAACACAAACAGAAGGCCAGCTGGACAGGGAAAATCTAGGTAAACGAATAGAGACTACAGAAACAAGCATAACCAACAGAATACAAGAGATAGAAGAAAGAATCTCAGATTCTGAAGATACCATAGAGAAAATAAACACGCTGATCAAAGAAAACAGCAAGGCCAACAAATTCTCATCACAAAACATTCAGGAAATATGGGACACAATAAAAAGACCAAACCTAAGAATAATAGGAATAGAAGAAGGAGAAGAAGTGCAGCTCAACGGTCCAGAAAATATATTTAATAAAATTATAGAAGAAAACTTTCCCAACCTAAAGAAAGATATACCTATGAAGGTTCAAGAAGCATACAGAACACCGAATAGGCTGGATCAAAAAAAAACATCCTCTCGCCATATAATAATCAAAACACAAAGCATACAGAATAAAGAAAGAATACTAAGAGCAGCAAAGGAAAAAGGCCAAGTTACTTATAAAGGTAAACCTATCAGACTTACACCTGACTTCTCTACGGAAACCATGAAAGCCAGAAGGTCCTGGATAGATGTACTGCAGAAACTAAGAGACCATGGATGCAAGCCCAGACTACTATACCCAGCCAAGCTTTCGTTCACTATAAATGGAGAAAACAAAATTTTCCAGGATAAAAACAAATTTAAACAATACGTAGCCACAAATCCAGCCTTACAGAAAGTAATAGAAGGAAAATCACTAATCAAGGAGTCCAACAATGACCACAGTAACTCAGACATCTAGAAACCCTTTACCAGCACATCTCAAAGAAGGGAAACACACAAAATCTACTACTAAAAAAAAATGACCGGAGTTAACAACCACTGGTCATTAATATCACTTAATGTCAATGGACTCAACTCACCTATAAAAAGGCACAGACTAAGAGATTGGATATGAAAACAGGATCCAACATTCTGCTGTTTACAAGAAACAC
The DNA here is from genome assembly GCF_950005125.1 of Chionomys nivalis. Lineage (NCBI taxonomy): Eukaryota > Metazoa > Chordata > Mammalia > Rodentia > Cricetidae > Chionomys > Chionomys nivalis. The sequence continues at coordinate 19,007,074 of NC_080089.1, read as the reverse complement.
ACCTCAACCACAAAGACAGGCACCTACTCAGAGTAAAGGGCTGGGATAAGGCTTATCAAGTAAATGGACCTAGGAAACAAGCAGGTGTGGCCATACTAATTTCTAACAAAGTTGACTTCAAACTTAAATCAATCAGAAGAGATGGAGAGGGACATTTTCTACTCATAACAGGAACAATTCATCAGGATGAAATCTCAATCCTGAATATCTATGCCCCTAATATAAAAGCACCCACGTACGTAAAAGAAACATTGTTAAAACTCAAGGCAGCCATCAAACCGCACACATTAATAGTAGGAGACTTTAATACTCCTCCTCACCAATGGACAGGTCAATCAGACAGAAACCTAACAGAGAAATAAGAGAATTAATGGAGGTAATGAATCAAATGGACTTAACAGACATCTATAGAATATTCCACCCAAATAGGAAAGAATATACCTTCTTCTCTGCAGCTCATGGAACCTTCTCAAAAATCGACCACATACTCGGTAACAAAGCAAACATTCACAGTTACAAAAAAATATTAATAACCACCTGTATCTTATCAGATCACCACGGATTAAAGCTAGAATTCAGCAACAATGCTACCCCCAGAAAGCCTACAAACTCATGGAAACTGAATAGTCAACTACTGAACCATACCTGGATTAAGGAAGAAATAAAGAAAGAAATTAAACTCTTCCTTGAAGACAATGAAAATAAAGAAACAACATACTCAAACCTATGGGACACTATGAAAGCAGTCCTGAGAGGAAAGTTCATAGCACTAACTGCCCACTTAAAGAAAACAGAGAAAGCACACATTGTAGACTTAACAGACCACCTGAAAGCTCTAGAAAAAAAAGAAGCAGACTCACCTAGAAGGGGTAGAAGACTGGAAATAATCAAACTGAGGGCTGAAATCAACAAAATAGAGACACAGAAAACAATTGAAAGAATCAATAAATCAAAAAGCTGGTTCCTGGAGAAAATCAACAAGATTGATAAACCCCTATCCAAACTAATCAAACGGCGGAGAGAGAATTTGCAAATTAATAAGATCAGAAATGAAAAGGGAGACATAACCACAGACACAGAGGAAATTCAGAGAATCATTAGATCTTACTACAAAAGCCTGTATGCCACAAAACTGGAAAATGTAAAAGAAATGGACACTTTTTTAGATAAACACCATATACCAAAGTTAAACCAGGACCAGGTGAACAACCTAAATAGACCTGTTAGTCGTGAAGAATTAGAAGCAGTTATCAAAAACCTCCCTTCCAAAAAAAGTCCAGGACCAGATGGTTTCAATGCGGAATTCTACCAGAACTTCCAAGAAGACCTAATACCTATACTCCTTAAAGTATTTCACAATATAGAAACAGAAGAGTCATTGCCAAATTCCTTTTATGAAGCTACAGTAACTCTGATACCAAAACCACACAAGGACCCAACCAAGAAAGAGAATTACAGGCCAATCTCACTCATGAACATCGATGCAAAAATCCTCAACAAAATTCTGGCAAACCGAATCCAAGAACACATTAGAAAAATTATCCATTATGATCAAGTAGGCTTCATACCAGAGATGCAGGGCTGGTTTAACATACGCAAGTCTATCAATGTAATCCATCATATAAATAAACTGAAAGAAAAAAACCATATGATCGTTTCATTAGACGCTGAAAAAGCATTTGACAAAATTCAACATCCCTTTATGATAAAAGTCTTGGAGAGATTAGGGATACAAGGGTCATACCTAAATTTAATTAAAGCTATATACAGCAAGCCGACAGCTAATATCAAATTAAATGGAGAGAAACTTAAAGCCATCCCACTAAAATCAGGAACACGCCAAGGCTGTCCATTCTCTCCATACCTCTTCAATATAGTTCTCGAAGTTTTAGCAATAGCAATAAGACAACATAAGGGGATAAAGGGGATTCAAATTGGAAAGGAAGAAGTTAAACTTGCATTATTTGCAGATGATATGATAGTGTACATGAGCGACCCCAAAAACTCCACCAAAGAACTCCTACAGCTGATAAACGCCTTTAGTAATGTGGCAGGATACAAGATCAACTCCAAAAAATCAGTCGCCCTCTTATACACAAAGGATATGGAAGCAGAGAGGGAAATAAGAGAATCATCACCTTTCACGATAGCCACAAAAAGCATAAACTATCTTGGGGTAACTCTAACCAAGGAAGTGAAAGATCTATTTGACAAGAACTTTAAGGCATTGAAGAAAGAAATTGAAGAGGATACCAGAAAATGGAAGGATCTCCCTTGCTCCTGGATTGGGAGGATCAACATAGTAAAAATGGCAATTCTACCAAGGGCAATCTATAGATTCAATGCAATCCCCATTAAAATCCCATCAAAATTCTTCACAGATCTTGAAAGGACAATAATCAACTTTATATGGAGAAACAAAAAACCCAGGATAGCCAAAACAATCTTATATAATAAAGGAACTTCTGGAGGCATTACCATCCCTGACTTCAAACTCTATTACAGAGCTACAGTAATGAAATCAGCGTGGTACTGGCATAAAAACAGAGCAGTCGACCAATGGAATCGTATAGAAGACCCGGATTTTAACCCACAAACCTATGAACAACTAATTTTCGATAAAGGAGCTAAAAGTATACAATGGAAGAAAGAAAGCATCTTCAACAAATGGTGCTGGCACAATTGGATGTCAACCTGTAGAAGAATGAAAATAGACCCATATATATCACCATGCACAAAACTCAAGTCCAAATGGATCAAAGACCTCAATATCAATCTGAACACACTGAACCTGATAGAAGAGAAAATGGGAAGTACCCTACAACATATGGGCACAGGAGATCGCTTCCTATGTATAACCCCAGCAGCACAGACATTAAGGGCAACATTGAATAAATGGGACCTCCTGAAACTGAGAAGCTTCTGTAAAGCAAAGGACACTGTCATTAAGACAAAAAGGCAGCCTACTGACTGGGAGAAGATCTTCACCAACTCCGCTACAGACAAAGGTCTGATCTCCAAAATATATAAAGAACTCAAGAAACTAGACTTTAAAAGGATAATTAACCCAATTAAAAAATGGGGCACTGAACTGAACAGAGAATTCTCATCAGAAGAAGTTAAAATGGCCAAAAGATACTTAAGGTCATGCTCAACCTCCTTAGCGATCAGAGAAATGCAAATCAAAACAACTTTGAGATATCATTTTACACCTGTCAGAATGGCTAAAATCAAAAACACCAAGGATAGCCTTTGCTGGAGAGGTTGTGGAGAAAGGGGTACCCTCATCCATTGCTGGTGGGACTGCAAACTTGTGCAACCACTTTGGAAATCAGTGTGGCGGTTTCTCAGAAAAATTGGGATCAACCTACCCCTGGACCCAGCAATAGCACTCTTGGGAATATACCCAAGAGATGCCCTAGCATATGACAAAAGCATTTGTCCAACTATGTTCATAGCAGCATTATTTGTAATAGCCAGAACCTGGAAGCAACCTAGATGCCCTTCAATAGAAGAATGGATGAAGAAAGTGTGGAATATATATACATTAGAATACTACTCTGCGGTAAAAAACAATGACTTCTCGAATTTTGCATGCAAATGGATGGAAATAGAAAATACGATCTTGAGTGAGGTAACCCAGACCCAAAAAGAAGATCATGGGATGTACTCACTCATAATTGGTTTCTAGCCATGGATAGGGGCCACTGAGTCTATAATTTGTGATCCTAAAGAAGCTAAACAAGAGGGTAAACCCAAGGAAAAACATATAGATATCCTCCCAGCTATGGGAAATAGACAAGATTGATGGGCAAAAAATGGGAATCTTGGGGGGTGGGGTGGGATGGGGATGAGGGGAGATGGGGAGAGAAAACCAGAAGCCCAGGGCAATGTCCCCAGTTAGCTCATTGGGGCACCTGAGGATAGGGAACCTGAAATGAACCTATCCTATAATCATAGTGATGAATATCTTGCATATCGCCATAGAACCTTCATCTAGCGATGGATGGAGATAGAGACAGAGACCCACACTGGAGCACCGGACTGAGCTCCCAAGGTTATAATGAGGAGCAGAAGGAGAGAGAACATGAACAAGGAAGTCAGGACCATGAGGGGTGCACCCAACCACTGAGACAGGGGGGCCGATCTATTGGGAGCTCACCAAGGCCAGCTGGACTGCTACTGAAAAAAACATGGGATAAAACCGGACTCTCTTAATGTGGTGGACAATGAGAGCTGACGAGAGGCCAAGGAGAATGGCACAGGAACTTTCATCTGGCGATGGATCGAGAGAGAGACAGAGACCCAATTTGGATCAACCGTCTGAGCTCTTAAGGTCCAAATGAGGAGCAGAAGGAGGGAGAACATGAGCAAGGAAATCAGGACCACGAGGGGTGCACCCACCCACTGTGACAGTGGAACTGATCTATTGGGAACTCTCCAAGGCCAGCTGGACTGGGACTGAATAAGCATGGGTTGAAACTGGACTCTCTGAACAAGGCGGACAATGAAGGCTGATGAGAAGCCAAGGACAATGGCACTAGGTTTCGATCCTAATACATGAACTGGCTTTGTGGGAGCGTAGCCTGTTTGGATGCTCACCTTCCTGTACCTAGATAGAAGTGGGAGGACCTTGGTCTTCATGTAGAGCAGGGAATTTGGACTGCTCTTCAGTATCGAGAGGGAGGGGGAGTGGACTAGGGGGAGGAGAAGTGGAGTGGGGATAGGGGGAGGGGAACAGGGGGAGGGGGCAATATGTGGGAGGAGGGGGAGGGAAATGGGAAACGGGGAGCAGTTGGAAATTTTAAGTAAAAAAGAATAAAAAAAAAGAAATGGATGAGAAGAATAACAAAAAGTTTGAAGAATTGAGTAAATCCATAAATGATATTCTAGGAAACCAAGGAAAAACAATCAAACAGATAATGGAAACAGTTCAGGACTTAAAAAATGAAATGGAGGCAAGAAAGGAAACACAAACCGAGGGCCGGCTGGATATGGAAAATCTAGGTAAACAAATAGAGACTACAGAAACAAGCATAAATAACAGAATACAAGAGATAGAAGAAAGAATCTCAGATTCTGAAGATACCATAGAGAAAATAAACGCACTGATCAAAGAAAACAGCAAAACCAACAAATTCCAATCTCAAAACATTCAGGAAATCTGGGACACAATAAAAAGACCAAACCTAAGAATAATAAGGATAGAAGGAGAAGAAGTACAGCTCAATGGTTCAGAAAATATATTTAATAAAATTAGAGAAGAAAACTTCCCCAACCTAAAGAAAGATATTCCTATAAAGGTTCAAGAAGCATACAGAACACAGAATAGACTGGATCAAATAAAAAAATTCCCTCGCAATATAATAATCAAAACACAAAACATACAGAATAAAGAAAGAATATTAAGAGCTGCAAAGGAAAAAGGTCAAGTTACTTGTAAAGGTAAACCTATCAGACATACACCTGACTTCTCTATGAAAACCATAAAAGCCAGAAGGTCCTGGATAGACGTACTGCAGAAACTAAGAGACCATGGATGCAAGCCCAGACTACTATACCCAGCCAAGCTTTTGTTCACTATAAATGAGAAAACAAAATTTTCCAGGATAAAAACAAATTTAAACAATATGTAGCCACAAATCCAGCCTTAAAGAAAGTAATAGAAAGAAAATCACAAACCAAGGAGTCCAACAATGCCAACAATAAATCAGACATCTAGTGACCCTTCACCAGCACAACTCTAAGAAGGGAAACACACAAACTCTACTACCAAAAAAAAAATGACCGGAGTTAACAACCACTGGTCATTAATATCACTTAATATCAATGGACTCAACTCACCTATAAAGAGGCACAGGCTAAGAGATTGAATACAAAAACAGGATCCAACATTCTGCTGTTTACAAGAAACACACCTCAACCACAAAGACAGACATCTACTCAGAGTAAAGGGCTGGGAAAAGGTTTATCAAGCAAACGGACCAAAGAAAGAAGCAGGTGTGGCCATACTAATTTCTAACAAAGTTGACTTCAAACTAAAATCAATCAGAAGAGATGGAGAGGGACATTTTCTACTTATGACAGGAACAATTCATCAGGATGAAGTCTCAATCCTGAATATCTATGCCCCTAATATAAAAGCACCCACTTATGTAAAAGAAACACTACTAGAACTCAAGGCAGTCATCAAACCACACACAGTAATAGTAGGAGACTTTAACACGCCTCTCTCAACAATGGACAGGTCAATCAGACAGAAAACTAACAGAAAAATAAGAGAATTAATGGAGGTAATGAATCAAATGGACTTAACAGACATCTATAGAATATTCCACCCAAATAGGAAAGAATATACCTTCTTCTCTGCAGCTCATGGAACCTTCTTTAAAACTGACCACATACTCAGTAACAAAGCAAATTTCCACAGCTACAAAAAAGCATTAGTAACCACTTGTATCTTATCAGATCACCATGGAATAAAGTTAGAATTCAACAACATGCTATTCCCAGAAAGTCTACAAACTCATGGAAACTGAACAGTCAACTACTGAACCACACTTGGATCAAGGAAGAAATAAAGAAAGAAATTAAAGTCTTCCTTAAATTCAATGAAAATAAAGAGACAACATACTCAAACCTATGGGACACTATGAAAGCAGTGCTAAGAGGTAAGTTCATAGCACTAAGTGCCCACTTAAAGAAAACAGAGAAAGCACACATTGGAGACTTAACAACCCACTTGAAAGCTCTAGAAAAAATGAAGCAGACTCACCTAGGAGGAGTAGAAGACTGGAAATAATCAAACTGAGGGCTGAAATCAACAAAATAGAAACAGAAAACAATCCAGAGAATCAATGAAACAAAAAGCTAGTTCTTGGAGAAAATCAACAAGATTGATAAACCCCTATCCAAACTACTCAAAAGGCAGAGAGGGAACACAAGAATTAATAAGATCAGAAATGAAAAGGGGGACATAACCACAGACACAGAGGAAATTCAGAGAATCATTAGATCTTACTACAAAAGCCTATATGCCAGAAAATTGGAAAATGTAAAAGAAATGGACATTTTTTTTAGATAAGTACCATATGCCAAAGTTAAGCCAGGACCAGGTGAAAAATCTAAATAGACATGTCAGTTGCGAAGAATTAGAAGCTGCTATCAAAGACCTCCCTACCAAAAAAAGCCCAAGACGAGATGGTTTCAATACAGAATTCTACCAGAACTTCCAAGAAGAGCTAATACCTATACACCTTAAGGCATTTCACAATATAGAAACAGAAGAGTCATTAATAAATACCTTTTATGAAGCTACAGTTACCCTGATACCAAAACCACACAAAGACTCAACCAAGAAAGAGAATTACAGGCCAATCTCACTCATGAACATCAATGCAAATTTCTCAATAAAATATTTGCAAACAAAATCCAAGAATACATTAGAAAACTTATCCATTATTATTAAGTGGGCTTCATCCCAGAGAAGCAGGGCTGGCTCAACATACGAAACACTATCAATACAATCCATGATATAAATAAACTGAAAGAAAAAAACAATATGATCATTTCATTAGATGCTGAAAAAACATTTGAAAAAATACAACACCCCTTTATGATAAAGGTCTTGGAGAGTATAGGGATACAAGGGTCATACCTAAATATAATAAAAGCTATTTACACCAAGCCGACAGCTAACATCAAATTAAACGGAGAGAAACTCAAAGCCATCCCACTAAAATCAGGAACACGACAAGGCTGTCCACTCTCTCCATACATCTTCAATATAGTACTTGAAGTTCTAGCAATAGCAATAACACAACATAAGGGGATTAAGAGGATTCGAATTGGAAAGGAAGAAATTAAACTTTCATTATTTGCAGATGATATGATAGTGTACATAACCGACCCAAAAATCTCCACCCAAGAACTCCTACAACTGATAAACACCTTTAGTTATATGGCAGGATACATAATCAACTCCAAAAAATCAGTTGCCCTCCTATACACAAAGGAAAAGGAAGCAGAGAGGGAAATCAGAGAAGCATCACCTTTCACAATAGCCACAAATAATATAAAATATCTTGGGGTAACTCTAACCAAGGAAGTGAAAGATCTATTTGACAAGAACTTTAAGTCTTTGAAGAAAGAAATTGAAGAGGATACCAGAAAATGGAAGGATCTCCCTTGCTCTTGAATTGGGAGGACCAACATAGTAAAAATGTCAATTCTACCAAAGGCAATCTATAGATTCAATGCAATCCCCATCAAGATCCCATCAAATATCTTCACATATCTTGAGAAGACAACTTTATATAGAAAAACAAAAAACCCAGGATAGCAAAAACATACTTATACAATAAAGGATTGTCTGGAGGCATTACCATCCCTGACTTCAATCTCTATTACAGAGCTACAATATTAAAAACAGCATGGTATTGGCATAAAAACCGAGAAGTTGACCAATGGAATCGAAGACCCGGATTTTAACCCACACTCCTATGAACACCTGATTTTCGATAAAGGAGCTAAAAGTATACAATGGTATAAAGAGAACATTTTCAACAAATGATGCTGGCATAACTGGTTGTCAACCGGTAGAAGAATGAAAATAGATCCATATCTATCACCATGCACAAAACTTAAGTCCAAATGGATCAAAGACCTTAATATCAATCTGAACACATTGAACCTGATAGAAGATAAAGTGAGAAGTACCCTACAACATATGGGCACAGGAGACCACTTCCTACGTATAACCCCAGCAGCACAGACATTAAGGGCAACATTGAATAAATGGGACCTCCTGAAACTGAGAAGCTTCTATAAAGCAAAGGACGCTGTCACTAAGACAAAAAGGCAACCTACTGACTGGGAGAAAATCTTCACCAACCCCACAACAGACTAAGGTCTGATCTCCAAAATATATAAAGAACTCAAGAAACTAGACTGTAAATGCTAATTAACCCAATTAAAAAAATGGGTCACTGAACTGAACAGAGAATTCTCAACAGAAGAAGGTCAAATGGCTAAAAGACACTTAAGGTCATGCTCAACCTCCTTAGTGATCATGGAAATGCAAATCAAAATAACTTTGAGATACCATCTTACACCTGTTAGAATGGCTAAAATAAAAAACACCAATGATAGCCTTTGCTGGAGAGGTTGTGGAGTAAGGGGTACACTCATCCATTGCTGGTGGGAATGCAAACTTGTGCAACCACTTTGGAAAGCAGTGTGGCGGTTTCTCAGGAAATTCAGGATCAACCTACCCCAGGACCCAGCAATCCCACTCTTGGGAATATACCCAAGAGATGCCCTATCATACTACAAAAGTATTTGCTCAACTATGTTCATAGCAGCATTATTTGTAATAGCCAGAACCTGGAAACAACCTAGATGCCCTTCAATGTAAGAATGGATGAAGAAAGTGTGGAATATATACATACTAGAGTACTACTCAGTGGTAAAAAAACAATGACATCTTGAATTTTTCATGCAAATGGATGGAAATCGAAAACACTATCCTGAGTGAGGTAACCCAGACCCAAAAAGAGGAACATGGGATGTACTCACTCATAATTGGTTTCTAGCCATAAATAAAGGACATTGAGCCTATAATTTGTGATCCTAGAGAAGCTAAATAAGAAGGTGAACCCAAAGGAAAACATATAGTTATCCTCCTGGATATTGGAAGTAGACAAGATTGCTGGGCAAAAATTGGGATCTTAGGGGTGGAGTGGGATGGGGGGTAAGCGAAGATGTGGAGAGAAAAGTGAGAAGGGGAGAATGGAGGAAACTTTGGGGAATGGGATGGTTGGCATAAATAAAGGGTGGATATGGGAGCAGGGAAGTATAGATCTTAATTAAGGGAGCCTTATTTGGGTTGGCAAGAGGCTTGACCCTAGAGGAGCTCCCAAGTGTTCAGGGAGATGTCCCCAGTTAGTTCCTTGGGCAGCTGAGAAGAGGAAACCTGAAATGGCCCTATCCTATAGCCATACTGATGAATATCTTGCATACCACCATAGAACCTTCATCTGGTGATGGATGGAGATAGAGACAGAGACCCACATATGAGCACCGGACTGAGCTCCCAAGGTCCAAATGAGGAACAGAAGGAGGAAGAACATGAGCAAGGAAGTCAGGACCGCGAGGGGTGCACCCACCCACTGAGGCAGTGGGGCTGATCAATTGGGAGCTCACCAAGGCCAGCTGGACTGAGACTGAAAATGCATAAGATAAAACCGGACTCTCTGAACATGGCGGACAATTAGGGCTGCTGAGAAGCCAAGGACAATGAATGGCACTGGGTTTTGATCCTACTGCATGTACTGGCTTTGTGGGAGCCTAACCAGTTTGGATGCTCACCTTCCTAGACCTGGATGGAGGTGGAGGACCTTGAACTTCCCACAAGTCAGGGTACCCTGACAGCTCTTTGGACTGGAGAGGGAGGGCTAGAGGAGTGGGGTGAGGGAGAGAGGAGTGGGAGGCAGGGGAGGGAAATGTAAGGTTGGGAGTAGGCGGAAATTTTTTTAATTAAAAAAAGAAAAAACAGAACAATGAATTAAATGTGTTTATTCATTAACAAGGGCAGTATCTGAAAAAGCATTTCTGTTATATCAACATCTATTATTTACTTGGCTCCCACAGAAACTGAGCCTAACTAGGATTTACAGTTTCATTAAATGTTTTCTAAAACAATCTTATGAGTCAAAATAAAAACAACCAAGATTATGTCATAAAATTTAATATAGATTTATAGGATTTATTTGTTAGTTACTTTCCTCATTGGTGTGACTAAATATCTAACAAGATGTTATTTGGCGTTCCTTATTTTAAGGATAGTCCAACACGGAGGAGTGTGTGTGACAATAGAGTACCCACATCTGTTCATAAGTAAGCAGGGAAGGGAAATGGAAGCAGTCAGAGTTCTTTCTCCTTTTAGTTTTTCATTTAGTTGGAGACACAAGCCCTTAGGAATATCCTTCAGGGTAAATCTTCCCTCCACAGTTAAAACTCTATCAATATGCTCTGAAAGGCAAATCCAGGGTTGTATCTTAATGTTTCCAAATTCAGTCAAGTTAACCATAAAGTGGATTCATGAAGGTGATAGAATGTCTTACACCATGGGCAAATAACACTTTTCAAGGAATCAATATTCATATACTCATAATCAATGCTAAATATGGCAACACAATGTCTTTCCCCTTGACTACCTTGCCTCAAATGTTTTTGTATCTTCTGGACTTTTGTATTATACTAAAACACATAATTACATTTGGGAACAAATCTATAATATCAACTTCTGCAAGTAGACTTTTTCTCATTCATCATATAAGAAGTAACTAATTCTCACATTAGAAAAGCAAATGTTCATTGTGACAAGTGTATACATGCTTGCAGGTATCACATATAGTATACTAGAGAAATAATATCTGGTTTAACCTCTAAAAAAATTTATCATTAAGCAGGAGATGGTCTATGCTTCTGTGTCTCTAGTCATCCTGAGATACAGCAGTTGCATTTTCTCACTCTTCTGGAAACTGAAGGAAAACCCTGTCCAAATATGTGTTCACTGTATGAGGATGATGAACTCTTATTCATTATTTCAGAACATTCTTTAAGTCAGGTATGCTTTTTTAAAAAAGGCATCAATATCATATTTTCAATGTGTAAGTTCTTAGAGAGGTACACTTTTCTGTTTGCTTTGTTGGATTGCCTGTGTTCCAGCATATATCTCTACATTCATGCCTATTCTGGAATAGCCTATGGAATTCCGTGGGTTTAAAACAAGAGTGCATGAAGTTTACAAGAATAGGAAAAGAAATTCAGGGAAGGCTAGGAACATATTTAACAGAGAGATATTGAACATGGCTATGAAATTCTTAAATAATATTTAAAAGTCTTAATACACATTGATGAACTTCAAATATATGATAATCATCCTGAACTACTTTGTTTGCCAGCTAATAAAAATATTGTCAAGAAAAAAATGGAGAGAAAGCTACTCTTAGACAATTATTTGCAGCAGTATTATCTTCACAGATTGCCCATGTCTACATCTTTGGTTCACAGGCATAGGTCCAAGATAGCGATTGAATTGTACCCAAAAGAGAGAACATGCACACACACACACACACACACATACAGAGGCTAAAATTAGAAACTCTTATTTACAGCCCATTTCTTGATAACTTGAAAAAAAAAAAGTCTGCTTAGAGGATTAAAACAGTGTGTAAATGGGAGCTGAGCAAAGCTCAGTGGTTAACAGTTTATGCTGTTTTCCAGAGGTTAACTTTCTAGAACTATAGTTGAGCATCTCACAACCATCATCGTTTCTGTTCAAGGAAACCTGAGGCCCTCTTCTGGCCTCAGTTGTTAGTTGCACACATGTGGCATGCATATACAATTGTGTATGTGCTTGTGCACACACAGACACATAAGCATGTTAATAAAAGCAGAATTATAATGGGTTAGAAAAATTGCTCAGTGGTTATATCAGTGCCTCATCCTCTAGAGAACCTGGATTCAATTCCTACTTGGCAGGTAACAAACATTTACAGCTTTGGCTTCAAGGGATCTGACACTCTTTTGGCTTATATGGACTCTGTGCATGTATGTGATACACTTACATACACATACACAAAAACCCAAACACATAGAATAAGATAGAATTACATTAAAAGCTAAACTCAGTGTCCAATTTCAAAAAACTAAAATCAAAGAAAGGCAGGTGAAAAGAAGAGATAGCATACATTTTGACTCAGCTGCAATTCTGTCTTTTTGACTCACTCTAGAAATACAAGTACAAGGTTCACTGCAAATCACAGAAGGGAAGTTATCCTAGCGATAATTTTCTTCAGTGCCTCCTTCATATCCCTGTTCCTTAAACTATAGATAAAGGGATTCATCATTGGAGGAACTATGGAGTACATCACTGAAGCCACTGCAGTTTCCCTTGGTGAATCAATTACCTCTGAGGTAATGTATACACCAAAACCTGTCCCATAAAACAAGCAAACAACTGACAAATGAGATCCACAAGTGAAAAAGGCTTTGTATTTTCCTTCTGATGATGGCATATTCAATACTGTAGACACAATGTGAATATAAGAGAAAATTATTCCAAGCAGAGGAATTCCAGCAAAAATAGAAGCTGTAACAAATATCAGAATATTGTTAATGAGGCTACCAGAACAGGCCAGTTTGATGACTTGTGCGATTTCACAGAAGAAGTGAAAGATTTCCAGGTCAGAGCAGAAGGACAAGTGCAGCATCATCAGACTATGCAACAGACCATTCACAATGCTAATAAATAGAGAGATAAGAACCAGAATAATACAGAAGCAGGAGTTCATCAGGACTGTGTATCTTAAAGGACAACAAATGGCTACATAGCGGTCATAGGCCATTACTCCTAGCAGAAAACACTCAAAGACTGTACAAACTGCAACAAAGAAGCTCTGGCTAAGGCAGCCTGCATAACTGATCCTCTGATCCTGTGTTTGTATGTTCACCAGCATCTTTGGAACTGTGATGTTGACTAAATACATGTCATTAAAAGATAGATGACAGAGAAATAAGTACATGGGGGTGTGGAGATGGGAATCACAATAGATAGCCAATATTATAAGAATGTTTCCAAAGATTGTGATCAGGTACATGCCTAGAAAAAGGTCAAAGATGAGGGACTCCAGCTCTTTATCATCTGTCAGTCCACGCAGAAAAAATTCAGAAGGCACAGATTTGTTTTCAATATCCATATCATACTTGAATCTTAAGGAGAAAGAGTGGTAAGAAGTTACTGAAACACATGAACTACAAGCAGCATTATAAAATGAGATTTGTTAGAAAACCATCTTATATGTGCCTTGATCTTTCCAGTTTAGCCACCAGGAATGGTGTGTGAGGAAACCAGTTTTAGTTCTACACCAGTCAGTTTGTCCCACCTAGTTGTGGCTATCTAGTTCCTTATATATGCAAAATATCCTGTCCAATATCATCACAGAATGTGATGCCTGAATGCATATTAAGAGTTGCTGTATTTGAGAATGGCACTTTTTTTTGCTCTGAATGAAATTGCAGCCCCCACTAATATAGAGTAAGAACAAAAGAATGGCATAGACTGAGTTTCAGGAGAAAGATTCAAGGTAATCAATAATGGACTATGATGATAATAGAAGTCCATCCAGGTGGACCCTTTCTAATCATTCTTTATATGCTGTTCTAACTTGCCAAGTTTATTATCTCCTAAAACACCTTCTTTATTTTCTAGAAATTAGTTGTAGAGTCTATATTTCTTGTCTAGCTTCAACAAGAATGATGTAAATAACTCACCTCTACATTGCAAATGAACAACTCTCCCTTAAAAATGCAAATAGACTACATGAAAGAATAGGTGTTTCATTAAAAATGAATTAAGTCTGAACCAAGTCTGCGATATTTCAAGAGTTTTCAGGTAGTTTGGAGTAGGTCAAAAGCTGAATGCATGATTTCTTAATCTCTGGAGACTCAAGGTCCAAAGCTCCTCATTAGAACAAATATGTAATTGTTATTCTAAACCCAGAAGTTTCAATCCTTAATTATTAGTAATGGAAAGTTTTGAACACTTGATTCTCTGACCTTGAGACCAGTTGAATGCAAATGACTTTGCTTCCACACATTAGCATTGTGTACATAAACTATACCAATGCTCTCACAATATTCACACAATCTTTTTAAGGTTCTTTACAAAGTGAAGATTTTTTTAATTATCTCTTTTGTCTATTTTCTATTCTATTTTTTAAAACTATGTTCTATTTATGTATGCAAAAGTATAGCTGCCCAAGCTTCGAATTACCATAAAAATTTAAACAAGATTATCTTCCCTGTGCATCATAGCTGTTATAGTTTTATTATACTGGGAAACATTTTTAATAGCCTCAATAGTTTGGGTATATGTATATGGACCCTGTAACAGACAACTTGATCACCTAAAACTCATATATTGCATTGAGATTTCATCTGTTGACAAGAACTGACTAGTTTTGGCTCTTTCTCCCCTGTTATATGTTAACTTGTTTTAGTTTTCTTTTCTATATGTGTATATTTTAAGAAGTTTCACTCTGCTAGGTTTCCATACAACTTCTCAAATATCTGTTAGTTTTACCTATCCCTCCCTGTATTCTCTCACTTGCCATCCCATCCATCCCCACACTTCATTTTATCCTCCTGTTCCAGTCCCAAACTTCCTCATGTGTCTATAACTGTCTACTCTATTTTCCCTTTCTTGGGAGGCCTTTTCATTTCCTTTTCCATTTCTTCGTACTTAACCTCTATGGTTATACTGATTGAATCCAACTAATAGTTGTTTTATCTTTGGGATAGTGTATGTACCTTACTCTACTGCTCTTTCAGCCAGCAACCATGACTTCACATTCACCAGCCTGCTTCTCTGGCAACAGCCCAGCTGCTCAGGCAGCAGCCTTGGCAGGAAATGATTTTGCATAGGCACTGGCTCTGATACTGCTACTAAATGTAGCTTTAACTAAATCTCTATCATGTCATTTATAAATAAGACCTGAGATTCAAAGGCTGGGGTGAAAACCTGAATAACTCAGAGAGGTTCAGGAGTACCTTTTTTTCTAAGAGTAACAAGACTCCAAATCCCCTTACTACTTCTGATTCAACTATGTCATCCAGATGCCCTCCAGTGCTCTATGATTACTGTCTTTCCACTAGTTGCTAACTCAGTCTCCTGACCCAAGCCTAATTTTATTTAATTAACACAAATACAAACTCAAAGTTCACAGTGTGATTGAATATCTACCAGCATTTCCCCCCTTTTGTCTAACTGTAAACAAAAGGTTTTAACTATAACCTTTAATAATATATATGTATATGTATATTATATATATGTATATGCATATATATACATATATATGTATATATAGTATTGCTGTTTTAGAGTTAAAAGGCAGTAACCATAGAGCACTGGAGGGCATCTGTGTCGCGCCCGCCTCAACCAGCAAGGAAGATGCAACACCAGAGCTCTTCTTGCAAGCAGTTTATTCAGGACCTTGTTCTCTCTCTCTCTCTCTCTCTCTCTCTCTCTCTCTCTCTCTCCCCTCCCCCCCTGGGGCAAACCTCTCTCAGCCCTTAAGTAGGCATGGGCTACCAATCCTAGACTGCCACTTGGGCACTGCCCATAGGTCCACGCATATGCAAGAATCTGACAATCATTGTGTGATAATAGCATGAATCAGGTCTTAGCCAATATTAGGAGTTGATTATCACAGAGAGCACTCTCTTTTGGGATTATGGAGGGCAGGAGCCAGTACCACCAGGTACGGCTCCACGCAGTTCTCTACATCACCATCAGATGTGGCTCCACACAGCTCTCTACACATCTGGATGGCATAAGTGAATTAGAAGTAGTAGGGAGGGATTTGGAGTCATGTGACTCTTAGAGAAAAGGTACTCCTGAACCTCTCTGAGTTATTCAACTAAGACAATATCTTCCCCCAGTATTAAAATTGCTGTAGGGGAAATTCTGGAAAGCAATATTCTAAAATGCAGTTAAGATTTGGATTCAACCCATCCACATGTTCCTCCTGTAATTTTTCTTCAATGACAGTCAATTCCTTTTCCACTTCAACTGTCAATTCTCTAGGACTATTTAAGTCTTTATCATTATCTAAGGTTTTGTTTAAATGAACTATTAGATCAGGAGTTATCCTAACAGCTGGTCATAGACTGGAAATGTCCCCTAACAATCTTTGAAAGTCATTAAGAGATCTCAAGGTCTCTCCTAATTTGTGTCTTTTTGTACCAATTTTCTGTAAACCTATTTTATAACCTAAGCAACTGACAGAATCTTCTCTCTGTATTTTTTCAGGAGCAATTTGTAAAGCCCATTTTGGCAAAACTTTCTTTACTTCTTCAAACATTCTTTCTAAAGTATCTACCTTTTAATCATATATCAAAATATTATCCATGTAATAGTAAATTATAGAGTTAGGAAATTTTTACATATTATTTTTAATGGCTGACTTACAAAGTATTGGCACAGGATGGGGCTAGTGAGCATTCCTGTGGGAGGATGGTCTATTGTTATCTCCTAATAGACTGAGAATTGTTATAAGTAGGCACTATGAAGGCAAATTTTTCTCTGTCCTTTTTTTGTAAGGGTATAGTGAAGAAACAATCTTTTAAATCAATAAATAGAAGAGGCCATCCTTTTGGTAATAGAGAAGGCAGAGGAATTCTTGATTATAGAGGTCCCATAGACCTTGTTGACAGCTCTTAGATCTGTCACCATTCTCCATTTACCAGATTTCCAACAACAAATACAGGAGAATTCCAAAGGCTGGTTGATTCTTCAATATGGTGAGCATCTAGTTGTTCCTGTACCAGCTATTCTAAAGCCTGCAATTTGTCTTCTGTCAAAGGCCATTGCTTAACCCATATTGGTTTCTCAGTTATCCATTAAAAGTAGGGCTCTTGGTACCTCTAAATGTTTTCTAGTTGCTTTGTGTTCTTTTACAGCCTGAATGGCTAGTGACCTTTGTGTATAGTACCTTATAATATATATATATATATAATATATATATATATATCCTTCCCAGAAATATGAGATACTGGGACTGCGGAAATGTTAATCTGGGTATTCCATTGCTGAAGCAGGTCATGGCCTTTATTGTCTAGCAGGTGTTGCAATTGCAACCGGTTGCATCTGTGTGGTGAAGAATAGCAGGTAGTGTCAGTGCAACCAGTGGTAGCACAAAGAGTCCTGAGTCACTTTGGTTTTCTATCTTGGTGTCTGGCTGAATACTGACAAATATGCTTTGCTTGACAAATTAAAAGCAATTAAATTAATTCTGTACACAGAGCGGGGAGTCCAGAACTCATGAGGAGGGAACACAAACCAGCTGTGGTGCTGTGTGCATGTAAGCTTGGGAAATTTCCAAATCACTGCACACTTAGCTCTGCTGTGGCAGAGTTTTATAAAAATAAATAAATAAATAAATAAAACTGCTTAGTAGATGAAAGCAACCATGGTGGGAGGGTGTAGGAGACGTTCTTGGCTATGAACTGTTTGGTCCTTTTAGACCCATCCACCTGGTAGGTGTGGACTTGGGATCCACATGGGGCACCAGATGAAGTTGGAGACTAAAAAGAAATCCCACACTAGCTCAGAATTGAGTGTAATTAAGGTAATTTATATAAGGGTAGATTCACAGATCCCAGTCCTCTACTAGTACGGGGAACAGCAACCGAATCCGGTAGCCAGAAGAGAGAGCAGACTGCTTTACATCAGCATTTATAGTTATGAGGCCATGCCCAAGTGGGTGGGTAACTTAAAGGCTACTGGCTGAGGGATTTTCTACAACATCTGAGGACTTGTTTGTGCCTGTGGCCAGTCCAAGTCATGTATGTCTAAGTCAAAAGCAGATGGAGTTGTGGACTTAAGAGTGTGATCAGCCTTGAAAGGAGCTTTGGGTTTGATGTTTGTTCAAAGAGATGTAGAGTGCCTTAAAAATAAGAGATTTGGAATCTCTGACAACCAGAGCCTTGGCCCTGACTCCTCCAGAGAGGTGAGGGTCTGTGTACCTAGTGGGAAGACACTGCCCTTTAGACTCCAGGCCCCAGAGGCATGTCCTGAGCCCCACTTCTACATGGCAAAACACCAGCGACCTGGAATCAGTGTCCCCACACCCACAACCATCCGTTACCATGTCTCTGACTGCCAGAGATTTGTCCATGAGCGCCCTGGGAGAGATAAGTATCTGTGTTTCCAGCTGAAGAACCCCTTTTGCAAGACCCCAACCCCAGAGGCAAATCTAATACCCCACCCTCAGCTGGCATAGCTCAGAGACCTGGAAGCAGCCTCCTCAAACCCACAACCATCCCCTGCCACATCTCTACCACCAGAGCCTTGCCCTGACTACCCCTGGAGAGGTGAGTAGCCAGGTCACTGGTTAGAGAGCCCTGCTCTCTAGACCCTAGACCTGAGAGGCACATCCTACACACAGTTCCTAACCACCAAGCCCCAGAAACCCTGGGGATGTCATTCCACATCTGCAACCATCCTCCACAGTATCTGCAACCAATGAAGCTTGGGCCCTGACTGTACCTGGAGAGGAGCCCCAGAGCTGCATCAATGACTACCAGAGGCACAGTTCCACCTAAAATAGGAGGAAGAATAACTACCTAAGACAAAGGCCCCACTGGCACCAATTGAAGAACGAGAGACCCTCTGAAGCCAAATTCCACCTTCACTCCTTGGATGAAGAGATGTATAGGCACCATTGCAAGGATACATTCAACAACACATTCAACAAAGACCAGTATGGAAACACCAGAACCTAGTGGTCTTACAACAAGTAGATTTCAACATCCTAACCCAGAAGAAGCAGAAGAAAATGATCTTAAATTTAACTTTATGAAGATCATAGAGAATCTTAAAGAGGAAATGAAAAATTCCCTTAAAGAAATGGAGGAAAAGAAAAACAAAAATTGGAAGACATCATTAAATCTCTTAAAGAAATCCAAGAAAAAACAAACATGTGAAACAAACAGTTCAAACAGTTCAAGACTTAAAAGTTGAAATAGAAGCAGTAAAGAAAACACAACCCAAGGCAATTCTAGAAATGGAAATCTGGGAAAATGAACAGGAACTACAGATGCAGGTATAACCAACAGATCAGAAGACATTGAAGAGAGAACCCCTGAAGTTAAAAATACAATAAATTAGATTAATTAGCCAAAGAAAATGTTTAATCCAACAAATTCTTAACATAAAACATCCAGAAAATCCAAGACAACATGAAAAGATCAAACCTAAGAATACTAGGTCTAGAAGAAGGAGGAGAACTCCAGGTCAAAGGAACAGAAAGTACATTCAACAAAATCATAGCAGAAAACTTTGCCAACCTAAAGAAGGCTATGCCTATGAATGTACAAGAACCCTACAGAACACCAAATAAACTGGACCAAAACAAGTATTCTCACCGTATAATAATAAAAACACTAAACATACAGAATAGAGAAAGAATATTAAGAGGCACAAAGGGAAAAGGTCAAGTAACACATATTGACAGACCTACCAGAATTGCATCTGACTTCTCAGTGGAAACTCTGAAAGAAAGAAAGTCATGAATAGATATGTTATAGACACTAAGACACATGGATTCAAGCCCAGACTACTATACCCTCTAAACTTTCAATAACCATAGACAGAGAAAGAAAGATATTCCATGAAAAAAAAAGATTTAAGCAATACCTATTCACAAATCCAACCTTACAGAAAGTACTAGAAGGAAAACATGAACCCAATGAACTTAGTTGCATTCACAAATCACAGCAATAGATAACCTCACACCTCACAACAGCAAATTCCAAAGAATGGAAATACACAAACACTGCCACTGAAAAGTAACAGGAATTAACAATCACAGATATTAACATTTCTTAAAAGTAATGAACCCCATTCACCTATAAAAAGATACAGACTAACTGAATGGAAACAAAAACAGGATCCATCGTCCTGCTGCATTAAAAAAAAACATACCTCAACCTCAGAAACAGACATTATCTCAGAGTTAAGGAATGGGAAAAGATTTTCTAATGAAATGTACCTAGGAAACAAGCAGGTATAGTTATTTTAACATCTAACAAGATAGACTTCAAACTAAAATCAATCAAAAGAGATGGAGAACACTTCATACTCATCACAGGAAAAAAAAAACAATCAAGAGGAAGTTTTAAATCTTAACATATATGCCCAAATACAAGAGCATTTATATATCTAAAAGAAACATTACTAAAGCATAAATCACACATTAAATCACACACACTAATAGCAGGAGACTTAAATACCCCACTCTCACCAATGGACAGGTCTTCCAGACAGAAACTTAATAGAGAAATAAGAGAACTAACAGATTTTATAACTCAAATGAATTTAACAGATATCTATAGAACATTTGACCCAACACAAAAGAATATAGTTTCTTCTCAGCACCTCATAGAACCTTCTATAAGACTGACCACATACTTGGTAACAAAGCAAACCTCAACAGATAAAAAGAGTGGAATAACCCCCTATATCTTATCAGATCACCATGGTTTAAAGTTAGATGTCAACAACACTGATTACAGAAAGTCTGTAAACTCATAGAAATTGAACAATGCTCAGATGAATCACCCCTGGTTCAAGAAAGAAATAAAGAAATATCAAGATGTCCCAGAATTCAACAAAAATGAATGTACAACTTACACAAAACTATGGAACATTATGAGAACAGTGCTAAGAGGAAAGTTCACAGCACTAAGTGTCTTTTTAAAGAAAGTAGACAAATCTCACACAAGCAATTTATCAGCACAAGTGAAACATCTAGAACATCTTATTTTTAAGCAGACTCACCCAGGAGACATAAATGACAGGAAATAATCAAAGTGGGGGCTGAACCTAATAAAACAGAAACAAACAAAGAAAAGAATCAATGAAACAAAAAAGCTGTTTCTCCGAGAAAATAAACAAGATAGAAAACCCTTATCCAAACAAATCAGAAGGGAGAGAGAGAATATCCCAATTAACAAACTTAGACTTTAAAAGGTAGACACAACAGCAGACACTCAGGAAATTCAAAGATTCATTAGGTCAACATACAAAAATCTGTCAGTGTATTTCACTATATAAATAAGCTGAAAGAAAATATGATTATGTCATTTGATGCTGGAAAAGCCGTTGACAAAATCCAACACTCCTTCATGATAAAGGTCTTAGAGATATCAAGAATACAAGGAACATAATAAAAGGCAATATACAGCAGGCCAACAGCCAACATCAGATTAAATGAAGAGAAAATCAAAGCAATTCCACTATTATCAGGAACAAAACAAGGTTGTTCACTCTCTCCATTTCTATTCAATATAGTACTCGAAGTTCTAACTAGAGCAATAATATTACAAAATAAGATAAAGAAAATACAAACTGGAATGGAAGAAGTCAAACTTTCTCTATTTTCAGATGGTATGATAGGATAGGATACATAAGTAACCACAAATACTCTATCAGCGAATTCCTAAAGCTGATAAACCCCTTCAGTAAGGGGGCAGGATACAAGATCAACCAAAAAAATCATTAGCCCTCCTAAATACAAATGATAAAATACAAAAGACAGAAAGAAGAGAAACATCAGCCTTTAGACTAACCAACCAAAAGTAACACAAAATATCTTGGGACAATGCTAACCAGAAAAGAGAAAGACCTGCACAAAAAGAATTTATGTCTTTGAAGAAAGAATTGAAAAAGATATGAGAAAAAGGAAAGATCTCCCATGCTCTTGGTTAGGTAGGATCAAAATAATTAAAATGGCAATCTTAGCAAAATCAATCTACAGACTCAAAAAAATCACATCAAAATCCCAACACAATTCTTTACAGACCTCGAAAGAACAATACTCAACTTCAATTGAAAAAAAAATCAAAAAAATCCTATACAGTAAGCAAACTTTTTTATCACCATCCCTGATATCAAACTCTACAATAGAATTATAGTAATAAAAACAGCTGGGTACTGGCATAAAAACTGACAGCTGGATTAGTGGCATTGAATCAAAGTAACTGATTTTAAGTCACACATATATGAACACCTGATTTTTGACAAAGAAGCTAAGATTATTCAATGAAAAAAAAATGAAAGCATAGTCAACAAATGGTGCTGGCATAACTGGATGTCAACATGTAGAAGAATGTAAATAGATTGATGTCTATCCCCATGCACAAAACTCAAGTCCAAATGGATAAAAGACATCTTGCCAAACTGAAGCTCATGGAAGAGAAAGTGGGAAGTAGCCTTGTATGCATGGGCAAAAAAGACCACTTTCTAAATACGACACCAGTATCACAGACACTGAAAGCAGCAATCAATAAATAGAACCTCCTGCAACGGAGAAGCTTCTGAAAGGCAAAGGACATCAGTCACTAAGACAAAAGGGCACAGCCTACAGAAAGGGAAAAGATCTTCACCAACCCCATGTCAGACAGAGGACTGATCTCCAAAACTTACAAAGAATTCAATAAACTAGATATCAAAATGCCAAATAATCCAATTAAAAAGTGGGCTACAGATCTAAACAGAGAATTCTCAATGGAAGAATCTCAAATTTCTGAACGATACTTAAGGAATTGCTCATCATCCTTAGCCATCATGGAAATACAAATCAAAAATGATTCTTCTGAGATACCATCTTACACCAGTAAGAATAGCTAAAATCAAAAACACTGCTGGAAAGTGTTTTCTATTTCTGTCCATTTGTATGCAAAATTCAAGAAGTCATTGTTTTTTACTGCTGAGTAGTACTCTAATATGTATATATTCCATACTTTCTTCATCCATTCTTCCATTGAAGGACATCTAGGTTGTTTCCAGGTTCTGGCTATTACAAACAATGCTGCTATGAACATAGTTGAGCATATACTTTTGTTGTATGTTTGGGCATCTCTTGGGTATATTCCCAATAGTGGTATTGCTGGGTCGAGAGGTAGGTTGAACCCGACTTTCCTGAGAAACCGCCACACTGCTTTCCAAAGTGGTTGCACAAGTTTGCATTCCCACCAGCAATGGATGAGAGTGCCCCTTTCTCCACAACCTCTCCAGCAGAGGCTATCATTGGTGTTTTTGATTTTAGCCATTTTGACAGGTGTAAGATGGTATCTTAATGTTGTCTTGATTTGCATTTCCCTGATTGCTAAGCAGACCCAAAAAGAGGAACATGGGATGTACTCACTCATATTTGGTTTCTAGCCATAAATAAAGGACATTGAGACTATAATTCATGATTCTAGAGAAGCTAAATAAGAAGGTGAACCCAAAGAAAAACATATAAGCATCCTCCTGAATATTAACCTTCATCAGGCGATGAAAGAAGACAGAGACAGAGACCAACATTGGAGCACTGGACTGAAGTCTCACGATCCAAAGGAGGAGCAGAAGGAGAGTGAGCATGAGCAAGGAACTCAGGACCGCGAGGGGTGCACCCACACACTGAGACAATGGGGATGTTCTATCGGGAACTCACCAAGGCCAGCTGGCCGGGGTCTGAAAAAGCATGGGACAAAACCGGTCTCGCTGAACATAATGGACAATGAGGACTACTGAGAACTGAAGAACAATGGCAATGGGTTCTTGTTCCTATTGCACATAATGGCTTTGTGGGAGCCCAGGAAGTTTGGATGCTCACCTTAATAGACCTGGATGGAGGTGGGTGGTCCTTGAACCTCCCACAGGGCAGAGAAACCTGCTTGCTCTTTGGGCTGAGGAGGGAGGAAGACTTGATTGGGGGAGGGGGAGGGAATGGGAGGTGGTGGCGGGGAAGAGGCAGAAATCTTTAATAATTAAATAAATTAATTAATAAAGAAAAGAAACTGATGTCACAGGGCAGAGCACAGACAATCCCTGAGTTAATGATTCAGGTCAACAATAATGGCAGTACTTTGCAGATAAATAAAGTCATTTGCCATCTGTTTTTTTTTTAAAAAAAAAAACAAAACACTGCTGGAAAGAATTTGGAGTAATGGAAACACTCCTTGATTGCTGATGGAAGTGCAAATTTGTACATTCACTTTAAATAGCAGTATGGTGGTTTCTCAGATAATTGGGAATCAATTTACCTCAAGACCCAGCAATATCACTCTTGGGCATATATCGAAAAGATGCACACTTATATCACAAAGACATTTGTTCAACCATGTTCATGGCAGCATTATTCATAATAGCCAGAACTTGGAAACAACCTAGATACCCATCAATCAAAGAATGTATAGAGTAAATGTGCGTTTACACAGAGGAGTACTACTCAGTAGGGGGAAAATATCATCTTGAAATCTACTAGCAAATAGGTGGAACTAGAAAAAAAACATCCTTAGTGAGTTAACTCAAACCCGCAAAGATAAACACAGTGTGTACTCACTCATAAGTGGATACTTAATACAAATTAAATGATAACCAGTCTATATTCCATGACCCCAGAGAAGTTAGATAACAAGGAGAATCCTAAGAGAAACATATATGGATTCCCCTTGGGAAGGGGAAAAAGACAAAATCTCCTGAGAAATCAGGAGTATGTGGGAGAAAAAGGAATGGCTGAACAGGAGGGAAAGAAAAGAAGGGGAGGGAGGAGGAGTACACGAAGGAAAGGAATGGTCAAGATGGGGGAAGGGCAGAGAGGGAGAGCAGGGAAAGGGATATCTTGATTGAGGGAACCATTGTGGGTTAGCGTAAAACCTGGCACTAGGGAAATCACCAGTAGTCCACAAGAATGACCCCAGCTAAGACACTAAATAATATTGGAGAGGGTGCCTTCCCCAGTAATCATATTGATGACTATTTTAGTTGTCATCGTAGAACCATCATCCAGCAACTGATGGAAGTAGATGCAGAGATCCACAGCTATGCATGGAGTCGAGCCTTCAGTGACCATTCAAAGAGAGGGAAAAGTGATAATACAACCAAAGGGGTCAAGACCATGATGGGGATACCCACAGAAGCAATTGTCAAGAGCCAGTCGGAGCTCACTGACTCTGGACTGAGAGCAAGGGAATCTGCATAGGACCAAACTAGGGCATCTGAATGTGTGCAACAGTTGTGTGGCTTGGGCACTCTGTGGGGTCACTGGCATTCATCCCTAGGGCTTGAACTGGCTTTTTGGAGACTATTCTTTTTGGAGGGATAACTTGCTCAGCCTAGATAGAGGGGGATGGGGCTCTGTCCTGCCTCAAATTGATGTGTCAGACTTTGTTGACTCCCCATGGGAAGCCTTACCCTCTCTGATGATTGGAGGTGGCAGAGGAAAGGTAGGGAGAGTAGGAAAAGGGGAGAAAGTGGGAAATGGAATAGGTAAGTAAAATGAGAAAAGATTGCTTTAAAAAAATTAAAACAGGATATTTGGATTATTCGCCAGAGTGTTAACAAAAGGTGATAAGATTTGTGAGAATTTTGATGTTAGATATGCCAGTTTCTGACCACTAACACTGATAATCAGTGATAATTTATATACCAGCAATGTATATAAACACTAGGTGATAGGGGTTACAGAGCATAAGAAAGCAGAAGTGTGGAATGTTGAGATAGAGTCAGACACAAGGTGCATAAGTACAGAAACCCGATCAAAACTCCATTCCAAGTGGATTGAGGTTTCTCAGTATAATGCCCATACCATGAGACATAGCTTGGCTTTTAAGAAAAACACATTATACCCATCCAACTCTATTGGAAACAAACCCAAGCAACTCTTTAGGGCACTTACCTAAGTAGATGAGGGGAGTCGATGGGGTATAGTAGGTGGAGGAGAGTAACTGCTGAAGAGATGGACCCTAAAATTTGGAACTAAGTATGGTGAATGGCAGAGGCATACAGAAATAAATGATCCATATCACAGGATGGTTGAATAGAAAGTTCTTTAATAGAAGGATCAGATAACCAAGGAGAACTCAGGAATCTCTCCCAGGTCTTGGCATCAAATGTAAGTAGGAACAACAAAGAAACCACTGGACACAACCAAACTCCATGGAAAAAAAACAGCAAATTTAATTAAAAGCTATCAGGCCACCTCAGATTGTAAAGGACGGTGCCTAGCTGGGACAGTTTGTTTGGTTGTATAGGGGCAAGTTGGGAAGGAAACAACTCAAATACTGGAATAGCCAGCCAGGTTATGACCAATACTCTGGAGATGCATCAGTTGTGGTTGAAAGCATTCAGGTGACAATGGCCGATATAGGAAAGTTCAGGTATGAATGTTGAGAACAGGAGTGCTCAGCCAGCCATTAAGGACTTTTGAGAAGTGCTTTTTGAGGACCATCACCCTGAAATATTTTCATCAACACTGCCATTTTGTTCTCCCTGTTTTGGATACCTAACAATCAGGAACCCAGAAAGTGCTTAGTCATTTCACTATAAAGGCATTTAGAAGAATATGGTTCAGAAGAATCTGGTGTTCTGGATAAGAAAGAATTATGTTTCCTTGGTTCATTGTAGATATTCCAATCAAGAGGAAATTATGTGTCATAGAGGAGAAAGTATTCTACTAATGAGTCTCTTCAAGGCGTCCTTCATGTCTCTATTCCTCAGACTATAGATAAAAGGATTCATCATTTGAGGGACCACAGAGTACAGGACTGAAGCCACAGCAGTCTTCCTGGACGATTCTGTAACTGTTGAGCTAATGTAGACACCAAAACCTGTTCCATAAAATAAGGAGACAACTGACAGGTGAGACCCACAGGTGGAAAATGCTTTGTGTCTTCCTTCTGATGACTGCATTCTTAAAACAGTGGATACAATCTGACTATAAGACAAAATGATGCCAGAGAGAGGAACACCGCCAAATATGCAAGATGAAATGTATATAAGTATGTTGTCAATAAGAGTGTTGGAACAGGCAAGTTTAGTAATCTGTGTAAGTTCACAGAAGAAATGTGGGATTACCAACTCTGTGCAGAAGGACAGATGTAACACCATCAGACCATTTACCAGGGCATTCGCCATGCTCCCCATCACAGACAATGTTACCATTAGAATACAGAGGCAGGGGTTCATGATGATCCTATACCTAAGAGGATGGCAAATAGCAACATAACGGTCATATGCCATTGCTGCAAGAAGACAATTTTCCATACCAACAGACATCAAAACAAAGCAGACCTGAGTCAGGCATCCTATATAGGTAATATTCTGGTCTTGTGTTTGTATATTTACCAGCATCTTTGGAATTGTGCATGTGACTAAAAAGATGTCATTAAAAGAAAGACCAGAAAGAAAGAAGTACATGGGGGTGTGGAGATGGGACTCAGAGCTGGTGGCCAGAATGATCAGCAGGTTTCCTAGGACTGTGACAAGATACATGAAAAGAAATACACCGAAGATGATGAGTTGCAGTTCTATATCATCTGTGAGTCCCAGGAGAATGAATCCAGAAACAGTTTGGTTTACAGATTTCATGTTTGTGGTGAATCTGATGGGAAAGAAATGGGGCAAAAAGAAAACAAACTACATGAACAGCAGCAATATATGAAATAAAATCACTAGAAAACTAGCTCTTTGGTTTTGGCCTTTAACCTATAGAACCATGAAAAAAATAATTTCTAACATTAAGCTTTCTATTTTGTAGTCCTCAGCATCTAATATAGTTCACAAATCCTTGCCCCAACATGAGTATAAGAATATACCTAATGGGGGCTGGATTGGTGGTTCAATGTGTTAAGTGCATGCCACATAGCATAGGAACCAGAGATCAAACCAACAGAATCTGTAGAAGCATCAACTGGGTACATAGGCCCTTCTGTAGTTCCAGCCTTTGGAGACAAGACAGGGGATCACCCATGCAATATGGCCATTAAGACTAGCTGTCTGATGAGCTCTGGGTTTGATTGAGAGGCACTTCCTTAAGGAAAAGGTAGAGGACCCATTAAGGTGGCTCTTGGGAACAATATCAGATTTCTACATACACTTACATTCATGTTCACAAACATATGCATAACACACACACACACACACACACACACAAATGTGGAAAAATTTAATGGGGAATGGAGACATCCTCTGAATTGAAACTCTCCCTCCAGGAAGGGAAGAGAGAATCATGAGACTGAGATTTCACTATGAGAGGAGACACTGACTAGCAGACCTGCATAAAGCAGGATGACACTGCCACAGGTGGGTGGTGACTTTACAGCCTGTGGAGCCTTCAAGTCATACTGAGAATGCAAATTTCCTGAGTTATCATCAGTGTAGGGATGAGGGTTTTGGTGGTACAGCTGCATTTGAGTCTCCCTGCTCTACACGTAACTCCTCACCTATACTTACTTAAGTAATCTCTGGTTGACCAAGTCAGACTTTGGCAAAATGGTTAATTTTGTCTACTGTGGATACTCTGTCTGGGGAAAGTGTTAGTTGTGTCTCTCCAGGAAGTTTCATCATATTTGAGAAGAGACAAATCTCTAGTCAGAAAGAAATTGGACCTTTCCTTGGTGAGATTACTAGAGGAGCTCAGTTAGAGCCAGTAGGATAACAGTGCAAATACAAGATTATGAACCACTGATTGGAGCTGTATGGGAGTACAGGGAGTTCTGTTTCTCAACATCTTAATACAGTCTTTTATCATTGTTTCCCACAATGAATTCCAGTAAAATCTACCTGTTTTTGTTGTCACAGCATTTACTAAGATGCTGATATCTGTTTGGCTTCAAGAGGAACAATGTTAATATCTCACCTGGATGCTGAAAATGGATGATTTGTCTCAGAAAATTCAGGTAGACTAGAGCAGTCAGGAGAAACTCCTGTGTAAGAGTGAGAGAGATCTGGCATTGATTCCTAAAATGACAGGAATATTGCGTTAGGTCATAGCCTGAATCATACAGTCTGTCTTCTCAAGGGGTTTGATAACCAAACCTCCTCATTAAAGCAGTGGTTTCTCCTGTCTTTCTCCTCCCAAGAGCACAACTCCTTAAAGACTTGTTCTATAAAGACAGGAGTCCCTCACAACAGATCCCCTGATACTCCAGGCTTAGAGTATACATATTAGTTATCTCCATCATTTCAGCTCATCTCCAACAAGGCTCTTGAATTAAAACATATACCACAAGCTCATATAAAGGATCACCCCTGAAAACACAGTAAGGAGACACAGACATGAATATCAAAAGATAACAAATAAAATGGGTAACAAAAAAAAAAACCCAAACACAACTTCTTCAATAAATACAAGCATTCTTTGTGAAAAACAAAGAAAAGCTACGTCAGAAAGTCTGATGTAAATTTCAAGCATGAAAATATGTCTTACGTATGAAGATATGTTATTATTACAAATATTTAAAAAGTATTGTAAAATACAAATAATGTATCACAGCTGTTCTTGAGTATCAATGATATTTTCTTCACCATCTTATATTTTAACCAGAAAGTTCTGATCGTTATTAGAAAATATAGAAAAAACAATTAATTATGACATAAAATTTTACTTGGTTAGTCATTTTTGACTATATATATTGATATATTTTATACATGTATAGTATAATATTTATATCCATTATATATATGTAACATTCACTCGTTATACCCATTATGATCTCCATCTCATCACTATAAATCCTCCCTCCTTACTGATATTACCATTTCTATATTCATGCTTTTTGTGGCTTAGTTTTGTTTTAGAGGTCAAGTGAATTCAATCAGGATCTTTCTAGGACCACGGGTTTGGAACTGCCTGGTAAGCTCCTTCATGTATACAAATGAAGACAATTATTGGCCCTTTCACAGAACCTGTTAGTAAACCATAGTTCATCAAAGGGGATTAGAGTCCATTATGTTGATATGTGGTCAGTGATTGACTATTGGTAGGTACAGTCTTATGCAGACAACCAAAGCTTCATTGGAATCAAGATTGCTTTGATTATGCTATGACCAGAAGACAGAATTTCACAGCCTTTCACATATCTTCCAGGCCTTACATTCTTTCCAGGCCTTTCTTTGAGATGTTTCCTACCTTTGGATGGTGTAGTATAAATGCCTTGCTTAGAGTTAAACATTTAACTACCACTTATTCTCAGAACCTTGAGCCTCTACTTGTATCTGTATTCACTGTTGTTGATTTCAAAGAAAGGGTTAACTGATTGGAGCTGAAAATAGCATTTCCCTATAGATAAGAATATAAATATCATTTCAGGTTCCCTCTCCTCAGTTGCCCAAGTTACCAGCTGGGGACATCTCCCTGGACACCTGCGAACCCCTCTAGAGTCAAGGGTGGATACGGGAGCAGTGAAGTATATATCCTAACTAAGGGAGCCATCTTAGGGTTGGCAAGAGACTTAAGTAGACCTCTGTGTGACTTCTTTGGGACTTAATGACTGCGGAAATGGAACAGGACAGAAACCTATCCTATACTGATGAATATCTTACATATCACCTTAGAACCTTCATCTGGCGATGGATCGAGGTAGAGACAGAGACTCAATTTGGAGCGACGGTCTGAGCTCTTAAGGTCCAAATGAGGAGCAGAAGGAGGGAGAACATGAGCAAGGAAATCAGGACCACGAGGGATGCACCCACCCACTGTGACAGTGGAACTGATTTATTGGGAGCCCACCAAGGCCAGCTGGGCTGGGACTGAATAAGCATGGGTTGAAACTGGACTCTCTGAGCATGGCGGACAATGAAGGCTGATGAGAAGCCAAGGACAATGGCACTAGGTTTCGATCCTAATACATGAACTGGCTTTGTGGGAGCTTAGCCTGTTTAGACGCTCACCTTCCTGGACGTAGATAGAAGACCTTCATCTTCCCACAGGGCAGGGAATTTGGACTGCTCTTCAGTATCGAGAGGGAGGGGGAATGGTGTGGGGGGAGGAGAAGAGGAGTGGGGATAGGGGGAGGGGAGTGGGGGAAGGGGGCAATATTTGGGAGGAGGGGAGGGAAATGGGAAACGGGGAGCAGTTGGAAATTTTAATTAAAAAAGAATAAAAAAAAATTAAAAAAAAAAAGAATATAAATATCAAAATGCACTTTTGTATGATGATAATTTACCTACACATCTGTTTTAAGTATGACCCTAACCCTGATAATCCATAGTCCATGCCTACCAGAAAGCTAGGTAGGCTGCCTGCAAATTTTCTTTTCTCCCTGTCTTCTTCCAAATCAAATTCCCCACTATCATCCCCAGCTCAGCAGGAAAACACCTCTGGCAACTTTCCCTAATCCCCTCTTCGAATCTCCTTTGGATCTCATAGATTTTCCACTTTTAGTCTCTCTCCCACAATTCATTAGCAGGCATGCTTTGTGAACACACCAGCTAGGCAGGCCATGAAATCAGATCCACATAAAATTTTATACTGGGCAGCCTGCAGTCATCACACTCTCCAAATGTAGAAACTCCAAGGAGTAAAACACTTACCCAATAGAGACAAAGTCAAATATCATCACCCAGACTTAAAAGCATCCCAATTACAGTTACCTGGACATCATCATAAAAGCATAACCAATAACAGCTAGGAAATATGTCTTAACTGGAGCCCAGCAACTCTACAATAACAAACACTGAATATTTCAACATAGGCGAAGCCCAAGAAAAAGACCTAAAAACAGTATGTGTGAAGATGATAGAGGCCCTTAATGAAGAAATCCAGGAATGTGAAGAAATGCTTAAAGAAAAAAGAAATTAGACCTGCGGGCCTATGCACGCGCCAGGAGGAGACAGACCGGAGGGCCGTCGCACGTGCCTGGCGGAGACACACCGGAGACCGGCGTGCAGACGCGGCAGAGACTGGCGGATGTGGGATAGTCCAAGAATGAAACAGTGAAGCCCACACTGAGAGCAGATCGTCCCACTACAATTAAATCAAGTAGGTTTCTTGGGGCCTAACCTGCAGATTGGGAGGCCTTTTATTGGTGAGATCCACTGGTCTGTCCCTGAAGACACTCCTGGGTGGGGAGAGTGTTCTTGGCCCACGGCAGGCCACAGGAAACGGAGCAGGGGCATTCCCAGACCTCCTTGACCCCTCGGTTAGTCTGTGAGGGCTGGTCCCCTCTGCTGGTGCTGCTCCTCCTCTGCTGCAACCTCTCTCTTCCTGGCCCATCCCAGCTTGTGCCCAGGGGGCCCCCTTCACTCTCCCTCCCTTACACAGGGCCACAGGATCACCCAGTTTAGCCTGTTTGGGCTCTGGGTCAGGAGCTCGGGACAGAGGGCAAAGGGAGTTTCTCTGTTTTGGTGGCTGGCCCACAGAGTGGTAGGCCTTTTGTTGGCGGGATCCCTGGCGAACGGGGAGCCTGGACCTGCTCCTGGAGACCCTTCTGAGTGGTGAGAAGGATCTTGGCCCACGGTAGGAGACAGGAAACAGAGCGAGGGCATCTTGTAAGCGAGGCCCCTGGCCCAGCAGGGAAACCTGATCCTGCTTTAAAAGACCCATTAGATAGCATTGATAGGAGGAGATGGGCAGGCGCCAAGGCAAGAATTCACCTAACAATCTGAAAAACAACATGAAAACACCAGAACCCAATGATCTTACATCAGAAGGACTTGAACATCCTAACACAGAAGAAGTGGAAAAAATTGACTTTATGAAAGCAATAGAGTCCCTTAAAAACATGTAAAAAACATCCTTATAGAAATGGATGAGAAGTATAACAAAAAGTTTGAAGAAATGAGTAAATATGTGAATGATACCCTGGGAAACCAAGAAAAAACGATAAACAAGCAATGGAAACAGTTCAAGAATAGAAAAGTGAAATGGAAGCAAGGAAGAAAACGCAAACTGAGGGCCAGCTGGATATGGAAAATCTAGATCAACAGCAGAGACTACAGAATCAAGCATAATTAATAGAATACAAGAAGCCAGGAAGAAAACACAAACTGAGGAAGAGCTGGATATGGAAAATCTAGGTCAATGAGCAGAGACTACAGAAACAAGCATAATCAATAGAATACAGGAGATAGAAGAAAGAATCTCAGGTTCTGGGGATACCATAGAGAAAATAAATGCACTGATCAAAGAAAACAGAAAAGCCAACAAAATCTCATCACAAAATATTCAAGAAATACAGGACACAATAAAAAGACCAAACCTAAGAATAATAGGGATAGAAGAAGGAGAAGAGTCACAGCTCAAAGGCACAGAAAATATTTTTAACAAAATTATGGAAGAAAACTTTTCCAACCTAAAGAAAGATATTCGTTTGAATATTCAAGAAGCATACAGAACACCAAATAGACTGGTTCAAAAAAAATCCTCTAGCCATATAATAATCAAAACACAAAATATACAGAATAAAGAAAGAATATTAAGAGCTGCAAAGGAAAAAAAGGCCAAGTAATTTATAAAGGTAAACCAATCAGACTTACACCTGACTTCTCTATGGAAACCATGAAAGCCAGAAGGTCCTGGATAGAGGTACTGCAGAAACTAAGAGACCATGGATGCAAGCCCAAACTACTATACCCAGCCAAGCTATCGTTCACTATCAATGGAGAAAACAAAACATTCCAGGATAAGAACAAATTTAAACAATACGTAGCCACAAGTTCAGCTTTACAGAAAGTAATAGAAGGAAAATCACAACCCAAGGAATCCAACATTGCCAACACTGCCTACAATAACTCAGGCATCTAGTGACCCTTCACAAGTACAACTCAAAGAAGGGAGACACACAAACTCTACTACCAAAAACAATAAGAATAACCGACTAAACAACCACTGGTCATTAATATCACTTAATATTAATGGTCTCAATTCACCTATAAAAAGGCACAGGCTAAGAGATTGGATACGAAAACAGGATCCAACATTCTGCTGTTTGCAAGAAACACATCTCAACCACAAAGACAGGCATTGACTCAGAGTAAAGGGTTGGGAAAAGGTTTTTCAAGCAAATGGTCCTTAAAAAAAAGGCAGGTGTGGCCATACTAATTTCTAACAAATCTGACTTCAAACTAAAATCAATCAGAAGAGATCGAGATGGACACTTTATACTCATAACAGGAACAATTCATCAGGATGAAGTCGCAATCCTGAATATCTATGCTCCTAATATAAAAGCACCCACGTATGTAAAAGAAATATTACTAGAACTTAAGGCAGACATTAAACCACACACACTAGTAGTAGGAGACTTCAACACACCTGTCTCACCAATGGACAGGTCAATCAGACAGAAAACTAATAGAGAATTAAGAGAATTGTTGGAGGTAATGAAGCAAATGGACTTAACAGACATCTATAGAACACTCCACCCAAATAGGAAAGAATATACCTTCTTCTCTGAAGCTCGTGGAACCTTCTCAAAAATTGACCACATACTCAGAAACAAAGGAAACCTCCACAGATAAAAAAAGAATCAGTGTCCACCTGTGTCTTATCAGATCAACACGGATTAAAGTTAGAAGGCAACAACAATGCTACCCCCAGAAAGCCAACAAAGTCATGGAAACTGAACAGTCAACTACTGAACCACACCTGGGTCAAGGAAGAAATTAAGAAAGAAATTAAAGTCTTCCTTGAAGACAATGAAAATAAAGAGACAACATACTCAAACCTATGGGACACGATGAAAGCAGTGCAAAGAGGAAAGTTCATAGCACTAAGTGCCCACTTAACGAAAATGGAGAAAGCATACATTGGGGACTTAACAGCACACCTGAAAGCTCTAGAAAAAAAGAAGCAGACGTGCACAGGAGGAGTAGAAGACTGGAAATAATCAAACTGAGGGTGGAAATCAACAAAATAGAAACACAGAAAACAGTCCAAAGAATCAATGAAACAAAAAGTTGGTTCTTGGAGAAAATCAACAAGATCGACAAACCCCTATCCAAACTAATTAAATGATAGAGAGAACACGCAAATAAACCACAGACACAGAGGAAATTCAGAGAATCATTAAATCTTACTACAAAAGCCGGTATGCCACAAAACTGGAGAATGCAAAAGAAATGGACATTTTTTTAGATAAGTACCATATACCAAAGCTAAACCAAGAACAGGTGAACGATCTAAATAGACCTGTTAGTTGCAAAGAATTAGAAACTGTTATCAAAAATCTCCCTTCCAAAAAAAGCCCAGGACCAGATGGTTTCAATGCAGAATTCTACCAGACCTTCCAAGAAGAGCTAATACCTATACTTCTTAATGTATTTCACAATATAGAAACAGAAGAGTGATTACCAAATTTCTTTTATGAAGCTACAATTACCCTGATACCAAAACCACACAAAGACCCAACCAAGAAAGAGAATTACAGGCCTATCTCACTCATGAACATTGATGCAAAAATCCTCAATAAAATACTGGCAAACCAAAACCAAGAACACATCAGAAAAATTATCCATTATGATCAAGTAGGCTTCATTCCAGAGATGCAGGGCTGGTTCAACATACGCAAATCTATCAATGTAATCCACCATATAAATAAACTGAAAGAAAACAAACATATGATCATTTCATTAGATGCTGAAAAAGCATTCAACAAAATTCAACACCCCTTTGTGATGAAGGTCTTGGAGAGATTAGGGATACAAGGGGCATACCTAAATATAATAAAAGCTATCTACAGCAAGCCGACAGCCAACATTAAATTAAAGGGAGAAAAACTCAAAGCCATCCCACTAAAATCAGGAACACGACAAGGATGTCCACTCTCTCCATACTTCTTCAATAATAGTGCTTGAAGTTCTAGGAATAGCAATAAGACAACATAAAAGGATCAAGGGGATTCGAATTGGAAAGGAAGAAGTTAAGCTTTCGTTATTTGCAGATGATATAATAGTATACATAAGTGACCCAAAAAACTCTACCAAAGAACTCCTACAGCTGAGAAACACCTTTAGTAATGTGGCAGGATACAAGATCAACTCCAAAAAATCAGTTGCCTTCCTATACACAAAGGATAAGGAAGCAGAGAGGGAAATCAGAGAGGCATCACCTTTCACGATAGCCACAAATAGCATAAAATATCTTGGGGTAACTCTAACCAAGGAAGTGAAAGATCTATATGACAAGAACTTTAAGTCTTTGAAGAAAGAAATCGATGAGGACACCAGAAAATGGAAGGATCTCCCTTGCTCTTGGATTGGGAGAATCAACATAGTAAAAATGGCAATTCTACCAAAAGCAATCTATAGATTCAATGCAATCCCCATCAAAATCCCACCTAAATTCTTCACAGATCGGGAAAAGACAATAATCAACTTTATATGGAAAAACAAAAAACCCAGGATAGCCAAAACAATCTTATACAATAAAGGACTGTCTGGAGGCATTACCATCCCTGACTTCAAACTCTATTACACAGCTACAGTATAGAAAACAGCTTGGTATTGGCATAGAAACAGAGAAGTTGACCAATGGAATCATATAGAAGACCCTCGCTTTAACCCACAAACCTATGAACACCTGATTTTTGATAAAGGACCTAAAAGTATACAATGGAAAAAGATAGCATCTTTAACAAATGGTGCTGGCAAAACCTGATGTCAGCCTGTAGAAGAATGAAAATAGATCCATATCTATCACCATGCTCAAAACTCAAGTCCAAATGGATTAAAGACCTCAATATCAGTCCGAACACACTGAACCTGATAGAAGAGAAAGTGGGAAGTACTCTACAACACATGGGCACAGGAGAACACTTCCTACGTACAACCCCAGCAGCACAGACATTAAGGGCATCATTGAATAAATGGGACCTCCTGAGACTGAGAAGCTTCTGTAAAGCAAAGGACACTGTCACTAAGACAAAAAGGCAACCTACTGACTGGGAGAAGATCTTCACCAACCCCGCAACAGACAAAGTTCTGATCTCCAAAATATATAGAGAACTCAAGAAAGTAGACCGTAAAGGGCTAATCAACCCAATTTAAAAATGGGGCCCTGCGCTGAACAGAGAATTCTCAACAGAAGAAGTTCGAATGGCCAAAAGACATTTAAGGTCATGCTCAACTTCCTTAGCAATCAGGGAAATGCAAATCAAGACAACTTTAAGATACCATCTTATACCTGTCAGAATGGCTAAAATAAAAAACACCAATGATAGCCTTTGCTCGAGAGGATGTGGAGAAAGGGGTACACTCATCCATTGCTGGTGGGAATGCAAACTTGTGGAACCACTTTGGAAAACAGTATGGCGGTTTCTCAGGAATTTCGGGATCCACCTACCCCTGGACCCAGCAATACCACTCTTGGGAATATACCCAAGAAATGCCCTATCATACAACAAAAGTATATGCTCAACTATGTTCATAGCAGCATTGTTTGTAATAGCCAGAACCTGGAAACAACCTAGATGCCCTTCAATGGAAGAATGGATGAAGAAAGTATGGAATATATACATATTAGAGTATTACTCAGCAGTAAAAAACAATGACTTCCTGAATTTTGCAGGCAAATGAACAGAAATAGAAAACACTATCCTGAGTGAGGTGAGCCAGACCCAAAAAGAGGAACATGGAATGTACTCACTCATATTTGGTTTCTAGCCATGAATAGGGGACGTTGAGCCTATTATGCGTGATCTTAGAGAAGCTAATTAAGAAGGTGAACCCAAAGAAAAACATTTAGGCGATGAAAGGAGACAGAGACAAAGACCCACATTGGAGCACCGGACTGAAATCTCAAGGTTCAAATCAAGAGCAGGAGACAGAGCACAAACAAGGAACTCAGGACCGTGAGGGGTGCACCCACACACTGAGACAATGGAGATGTTCTATCAGGAACTCACCAAGGCCAGCTGGCCTGGGTCTGAAAGAGCATGGGATAAAATAGGACTTGCTGAACATTATAGACAATGAGGTCTACTGAGAACTCAAGAACAATGGCAATGGGTTTTTGATCCTACTGCACGTACTGGCATTGTGGGAGCCTAGGCAGTTTGGATGCTCACCTTACTAGACCTGGATGGAGCTGGGTGGTCCTTGGACTTCCCACATGGCAGGGAACCCAGATTACTCTTAGGGATGATGAGGGAGGGGGACTTGATGGGAGAGGGGGAGGGAAATGGGAGGTGGTGGCGGGGAGAAGGCAGAAATCTTTAATAAATAAATAAATAAATAAATAAATAAATAAATAAATAAATAATAAAAATATCAAATAAAACATAAACAAAAAGAAAAAAGAAAAAAAGAAATTCAGGAAAATACAAACAGTACAAGGAAATGAATAAAACTGTTCGAGACCTGACTATTGAAGGATAATTGTTTAAAAAAAAATCAAGGGAATGCTAGAATTGAAAAATTTGGGTATTCAAACAGGAACTATAGCAGCAAGCTTCACCAGCAGAATAAAAAAGATGGAAGAAAGAATCTTAGGTATTGAAGATATAATAGTAAAAATGGATATATTGGTAAAATTAAAATGTTAAATCTAAAGTTTTCTTTAAAAAATCTGAGGTATAGGAAGCGATCTCCTGTGCCCATATGTTGTAGGGTACTTCCCGCTTTCTGAACATGGTGGACAATGAGGGCTGATGAGAAGCCAAGGACAATGGCACTGGGTTTTGATCCTACTGCATGTACTGGCTTTGTGGGAGCCTAGCCTGTTTGGATGCTCACCTTCCTAGACCTGGATGGAGGGGGGAGGACCTTGGACTCCCCACAGGGCAGAGAACCCTGACTGCTCTTTGGACTGGAGAGGGAAAGGGAGGTGAGTGAGGGTGGTGCGTGGGGGGAGGAGGAGGGAAAAGGGAGGTGGGTAAGAGGCGGAAATTTTTAATTAAAAAAAAAAACTCAAGTCCGAATGGCTTAAAGACCTCAACATCAGTCTGAACACACTGAACCTGAGAGAAGAGAAAGTGGGAAGTACTTTATGATACTTTAAAAGAAGAGTTAATGCCGATAGTTCTCAAATTATTCCACAAGATCAAATATTATCAAATTCATTTTATGATGCCACAGTTACCATAATACATGAACCACATAAAAACTCAAAAAGAGAGTGACAGTCCAATTTTAGTTATGAACATAGATGAAGTAATACTCAATAAAATACTGGCAAACAAAATCCAAGAGTATATCAAAAATATTATCCACCTTGATTAAGTAGGCTTCATCCAAGAAATGCAGGGATGTTTCAACAAACAAAAATAAGGAAACGTAATGCACCACATAAATAAAGTAAAAGGAAAAATACATAATCATGTTCTTAGATGTTGAAAAAGTCTTTGACAAATTCTAAACACCCTTTCATGATAAAAATCCTGGAAAGATTAGGAATTAAAAAAAAAGAACGTATCTGAACATAATAAAGGCAATTTACAGCAAGTCTATAGTCAAGATCAAATTAAATGAAGAGAAACTTAAAGCAATCCCACTAAGATCAAGAAAACACAGGCTGTACACTCTCTCTATATCTATCCAATGTGGTACTTGAAGTGTCTAAGTATTTTTATTTGCAAATGATATGTTAGTATACATAAGGGACCCTAATTCCACCAGGGAACTCCCACAGTTTATAAACAGTTTTAACATAATGGACAATGAGGACTACTGAAAACTCAAGAACAATGGCAATGAGTTTTTGATCCTACTGCACGTACTGGCTTTGTGGGAGCCTAGGCAGTTTGGATGCTCACCTTACTAGACCTGGATGGAGGTGGGTGGTCCTTGGACTTACCACAGGGCAGGGAACCAGGATTACTCTTAGGGATGATGAGGGAGGGGGACTTGATGGGGGAGGGGGAGGGAAATGGGAGGTGGTGGCGGGGAGAAGGCAGAAATCTTTAATAAATAAATAAACAATAAAAAAATAAACAGTTTTAACAAATTCTATACAAGATTAACTCAGAAGTGGTTTTAAGGTCTTTTTCTTGTCTTTCAGCCTTGTTGGAAGATTCAGGACTTGCTACAGTAGAATAGTTGGGCTCTGGTGGTGACATATTTCCCTGACTGTTGTTGATTGTGTTTTTGTGCTGGAGTCTAGACCTCTGAGTTTTGGGTATTGATTATTTGTCGAGGGTCTAATTTCTGAGTTTTTCTTAATTGAATGAGTGTTTAATTTCTGCTTGTGTTGGGAGTTGGAACACAGTAAATAAGAGGGGAAACTGAACTGGGGATAGGGTTGATGGGGCACTTAGAGAGTGGAGTAGTTCCACAGGCAGGCAGTTGACCTGGTCTTCTGGAAGATATGACTTGTGTTTGGACAGGGAGAGTCTTCTGGAGTTGGGTGCTAGTTCTTCTGGCATTTCGAATCTGTGGCCTGGCGAGGGGTATCAGCCTGAGGGAACCAAGAAAGTGGAGGAGGTCTACAGGAAACTGCTCTATCTATTTTTCTGGCAGTCATGGCAGATTGGCAAAAGGTATCTTCCAGAGTTGAGGGTTGGTATTATGGCTGGTGTGGCCTATTGTTGGACAGGCAGTGTCTACCAAAGATATTTTTTATTCTGCTTGATATAATCTTTTAGTCCTGATTTCCTTTGTGTTTTTTTTTAGTATAGTTACTATGTTTATTCAATTGCATCTTCATTCTGATTGAGTCCTCTTTAATGTTTCTCTTTCATTATTAAATTCCATTCTCGAGTCCTGGATTGTAACTGTCATTTTCATCGGCTTTGTGTATGTGGTTTTTTGGGCATTTCTCAGGCATTTAGTCCTCCTTAAGCTCTTTGTCTTTGATCTCATTAAACTCTTTCTTTGTACCTATAAACTCCTTGAGATCACTGATGAAGTTTTGATTTTTTTTTAAGTTCTGTGTTCTGTGTCCTGTGTTTCATCAAAATAATTGTCACTTCTACAGGACTGGCAGGATTTAGAGAGAAGATACTGGCATGTCCTTTCATATTCTTTTTATTTTTGCACTGGGTCTTGGCTTGTGGACTATTTTCTTTCTAAGTCTATTGTAGACAGAGAAGGTCAGGG
Organism: Chionomys nivalis; assembly: GCF_950005125.1. NCBI lineage: Eukaryota > Metazoa > Chordata > Mammalia > Rodentia > Cricetidae > Chionomys > Chionomys nivalis. Next base: position 18,965,706 of record NC_080089.1, on the reverse strand, counting down.
AAGAAGAGAGGATATAAGAAGAGTTTGACCCTAGAGGTTAGAGTGGAATTAGGTAGACAGAGGAAACAGAGCTAGTATACAGGCTATGCATCCTAGTCCATGTCTGGAGTTTTGGTGGTAGATCTGTATAGGTAGCAAGATTTAATGTGATGTGAGAAGGGATTGGCATTGAGAACAGGTAGGGAGGGTCCTGACAGGCACCTAGAAACCATTTGTGGTGCAGGCAAGGAAGGCCAGACTAGTCAGTACACTGGATATATGATTGACTCTGGAGAACCATGTGGGCAAAGCAATGCATAATCGGCATGTGGGTGACTACAGGTAGGGCAGGTAGTAGCAGGAATATTGAGGTTTGCTGAAGCTCAGGTGGAGGAAGACAGACTATCCCTAGGCCCTGCATGTGGGACCTGGCATAAGCTGGTGGATTGTGAAGAATATATGGATGGGGAGGTTCAGGAGACTCACTGGGGAAGGGCATAGGAAGTGTAGCTGAGAGCAGTGGTTGGAATCAGACTAGAAGTGACCTGTCAGGAAAGTTTTGAAAATTCTTTGGAAGTAAATGAGTTTGTTCACAAATGAACATGCAGACAACATGCAGAAGCTATCACTTCCCATTATTATCTTCCTGGAAAGCTAAATTGGTCCGCATGGGCCTCTTACAACCGTGTTCCAGCCCCCACAGGAGGCTGAACTATTCAGGGAATCAAGAAGAAATTGGACAATTTGCCTAACAAGAAGTCTTGGGAATTAACATCTTAATGAAACTGTAAATATTTCCTCAGTTCTTATGTTTTATCCTGTACCTTGGCTTCATTTACTCTTTGGGCCAGAAGGATACCTACATGTAAACTGCAAGGTATCCTTTCAGCCCAAAGAAGACTTTCCAAGAAGAAACATTAGCTTATTTGTTTAACTTCAGAAAGAAATAAAAAAAAAAAAAAAGTCCAGTCAGCATAAAGAATGCATGAGTGATGGCGTCCCAAAGAAGAAAAACAGCCAAGTAAGTGTTTGGGGTACCTGGAGTAAATAAAAGGAGGAACATGAGCCATCTGATGACAAAATTGATGAGAACCTAGTTTGATGGTATCATAAAAGCTAAATTATTCACTTTTACCAAGACTTTATTTTATTTTATTTATTTATTTATTTTTGGTTTTTCGAGACAGGGTTTCTCTGTGGTTTTGGAGCCTGTCCTGGAACTAGCTCTTGTAGACCAGGCTGGTCTCGAACTCACAGAGATCCGCCTGCCTCTGCCTCCCAAGTGCTGGGATTAAAGGAGTGCGCCACCACTGCTCGGCTTACCAAGACTTTAATGATTTTCCAAGATTTAATTATTCATTTTTTCAGCAAGTTGTATTTGTGAATGTCTGTTTTTGCATGTACACCCATGCCGTGGAATGAGTATGGAAGTATTTGGACAACTTTGGGAGTTGACTCTTTCCTCCCACCTTACTGAGATGGCTCTTACTGTATTTGCTGCTAAGCATTGTTTTCAAGACTAACTGGTACACAAGATCCTAGCCAATTCTTCTGTATCCATCTTCTATATTGCTATAAAAATACTGAGATTACAACTCTGTTTAAGAGCATTTGATTTCTGTGTGGGTTCTAAGGATTGTAGTGAGGTCAAGAGGCTTGCACAGCAAGCAATTCACTGAAATGTTTTCTGGACTCCAAAACTGATGTTTAGCAGTGTTATCATGTCCAAATACACCTCAATAATTCACGGAATAGAAGGATTCCCAAAACCGTTCTGTCAACAGAACGGTTATTCTGCTATTGATTATTTGGAAGGCCGTGAAGACTGTGAGCCTCTTCTAAATCGTTTAATTTGGGGGTAGTAAGATGATTAAATGAAAAAAGTACTTGCTGCCAAGTCTAACAACCTATGCTCTATTCCCAAAACCTATACAGTGAAAGAAAAGAATCTACTCCTGCAAGCCATCCTCTGACCCCCTCACACACACTGTTATACATATGAATAAATAAATAACCATTTTTAATCTCTTAAACTATGATAGCCTGTAAACAAAGTACAAGGGGCTAGGTGGGATCATAACAGTGCTTCCTTGAGCACAGACTCAGAGGGTACATGAGTCCTCCCATTCCTGAGAGTTTCCCCAGGCTCTAGAACAATACAGTGTGAAAGAGCAGATAGGCAAATGCTTAGATGTCTTAAAAAGAAGGTACAGGAAACTAGTTCATTGAAACTAGTTACTAATTTCATCAAATAATGATCCTTACCTCAGTCCTTTTTGGTATATAAAACATTTATTCTCTTTTGGTTGAATTATTACACTATAGTGTACTATGTTTTCCAAGTCTTACAGTGATATAAACTATTTATGCCCAAAGATTTCTCTACGCATACTTATATTTTGATTATATTCACCTACTGTCCTATTTTTCTTATCCTTTTTCCCTTCCTTCTCTTCTCCACATCTCTACTACTATCCCTTCTACTTTCATGTCTGTTGTAAAATATTATAAGAAAAAGGTGACATCTTTCTTCTAGAACCCTAATTATTTTAATTAAAGTTATGATCTCTAATTTTATCCATTTCTCAATAATAACATAGTTTTTATGTTTACTTATGTATGAATATGACTTCTTTTGTATACATATTTTTTGCTTTACCCATTCATTCATTGATGAGTGTTTAGGTCAATTTAACCACACTGCCTTTATAATAAGCATGAGTAAACAGGTATTATTTTTTTTATCCTTTTGGGATATATGCTCAAAAATGCTACAGCTAGATTATGTTGAAATGTCATTTTTCCATTTTGTGAGGAACCTCCATACTGATACCACAATAACAGCACTAACTTACTGTTCTAACAACAATATTTTACTTCTTTTCAATCTTTTCACATGGCACAAATGCCTAATCTAATATCTATAAGGAATTATCTTTCATCCTTTTGTTGTTTCTAATTCCTTGGCAAGTTGTGGTAGAAAGAGCATTGTGAAGACAGCTTGGCCTATAAAGTGAGATCCTGTCTCTCCCTACAAAATAAAATAAAATATAATATAATTAGTTTGTCTTGGGAATTCTGTAGATGGAGAATTTAAAGCAGAGGTATAGGAGTCAAAGGATTGCAGCAATAGACTCCATAACAAAGGATTATAACTCAATGGGAAAGGCATGAGCCTTTGGCTAGGGAAAACATAATTTGCATATCAAGCTTGCACTCTTAAAATCCATAAGAGATTTTGGAGCCAGGAGGTGGAGGCACATGCCTTTAATCTCAGCACTCAGGAGGCAGAAGCAGGTAGATCTCTGTGAGTTTGAGGCCAGCCTGGTCTACAAGAGCTAGTTCTAGGACAGGCTCCAAATCTACAGAGAAACCCTGCTTGAAAAATAAAATCTATGAGAGATTTTGTATTTCCTACCTCTTCTTCAAGTCTCAATCATCTGACCTTTAAAAGGCAGACAGCAGGGTTTAGAGGGATGGCTAAATGGGTAAAGTGCTTACTGTAGAAACATAAAGACTCTTGTTCAGATTTCTAATACCCATGGAAAAGCCAAACTTGGCAGTGCATGCTTTCAAACCCAGAACTGGAGTCAGAGAGAGATAAATACTGGGGCCTTGCTGGGTATCCAGTAAATCTAAAATGGTGAATTCCAGGTTCAGTGAAAAAAGGCTCTATCTCAAAAATAAGGTGGAGAAGCTATTGAGTCATATATCCTTATTATCAGCTTCTGGCCTCCAAGCATGCCCACACAGGCAAACACATACACACACACACACACACACACACACACACACGAAAAATAAAACAGTTAAAATCTGGTCATAACTCACACTTAACGATTTTCTTTTAAAATGACTTAACATATATGCAACATGTCAATTATAATAGTTGTCATGTTAGGATTTTATTAGATGTTATAGAATGTGAAACTACTTAGAAGCAGGGAATGCTAGGAATGGTTGAGATGAGTGGAAGTGAAGTTAGCCTAGTTCCCAAGGCAAGTGTAGTAAACCTGTAGGGAGATGTATTACGAGGAAGCATAAATTTGCAAAAGATCTTGAAGGGTTTTGAAAGATTTACTGCGGGGGAGGCATATGTATGTGTGTACTTCAGTGTGAGGGGGCATACGTGTTCCATGATGTTTGGACAACTTTCAGAAGTCCACCTTGTTTTCTGTTTATTTGTTTGCTTGTTTGTTTTGAGGCGAGGTCTCCTTTTGTTTCTGCTACTGCACTGTAATTGTGACCTTCTAGCTAATATTCCTGTCTCTTCTGTGAGTCTCATCGTAGGAGATCTGAGGTGACAAGTGCAAGACACTACATCCTATCTTTTTATTTGTTATCAAGAATTAGAATCAGGTCACCATACTTGCAATGTAAGCACTTTTGTTGACTGAGCCATCTAACGGTCCTGAAGTTTTTAACACAACACACACACACAATTAAACTTCACTCAATGGACAGTAGTGAGAAATCCAAAGGTATTATACAGATACTAAAGTTTCTAAAACTCCATGACATACCCAGACACATTCCCAAAATAGTCTTATATGCCACTAAGCCTTCAGGTAACTGATTATTAAGATTATGGAGACTGCAGCATTGACTCCACTTGCTACTCAATCATAAAAGTCAGAGTTCAGATCCCAGCTCCTGTATCCAGTGACTCACATTAAGGACATTCCCTCATAATTTGAAAATTGTCCTTAGAGTTCAATTATCCTACCAAACAGTGAATGTATCAATTCATGTATAATTGATAAAATATCAAAGATAAGCATATACTCTAAATTTAGACCCCTTGGATTAATTTTATCTCTACACTCTGTGAAACCCCATCTGATTTTACTATTCATGCCTCCACTTTTTATGTTAAGTAACACTCATCTCTTTGTAAGTGGCAAATGAGAAAAGAAGTTAGTGTTGCAGGTATCTTCCAGGTCCATGCCTGCAATCCCAGCTCAGCAGAGATCTGAAGAAAAACTAGAAGGTCAAGGCCAGCCTAGGCAACTTACTGCCTCAAAGTAAAAATATTAAAAATAAAGGACCACCCTGAGTATGTAATATGGTGATAAATCACTTGTCTAACCTATAAAATACCCTGGGTTCAAATCCCACTCCTACCAATAAATAATAACAAAAAGTAAATAAACATTTAGTGGTTGTTCTTATAGGAGGTATTCAAGCAAAAACAGAGTAATTGTTTTCTTACTTTTATGAAGAAATTATGCTTATGCCTTTGTTACCAGAAATCTTAAGGGGTCCCACAAGGTCACTGCATGTTACTGAGGAAATCTAGATCCACCTACGTTGATTTAAAAAACAAAACCAAAAAAAAAAAAAACTGCTTTATAAATCTCAGCATCTGCAGGGAGAAGGAAGATGGAGAAGAGAAATAAAAAGAAACCACACTATTTTCGTTAAGCCAGAATGGAGGTCAGCTGCCCTGTGGACAAGCAGATACATATCCAGGAGGGGAACTTCAGCAAAGAGTGAAAAAGACTGAAGAACCAGAGAAAGCATGCTTCAGTTCTGACCAACCTCTGTAAAAAGGAGACGGAAGAGAAAACAAACAGACAAAAAGATATACCCCTCTGAGTCAGACCTCAGAAAGGCTGACAGACAAAACACAATCAAAACAAACTGTCTCAATAAATAATTGACATTCCTCTTTTTGAGAATGGCTCAAAATGAATCCACCTTCCTATGGTTGGTTCTGCCTCCCTGAAGGGTTATCCTTTAGCCAGATCACTGACCTGTGATCCCCGCCAGTGATTTTATTCTTTTGACAAAAAGTAGCCTATTTTACTGGTCCTTTACTGTTCCTGTGACATTATTATTGTACAGACATGACATTGTCCACAAAAATAAACAATATGAATGGCTCTGGTTTCAAGTGTCTTGAATACAGGGTCTGTGTATCTTCAAGCTCATTCCAATCAGTAAACCTAAAGCTTGATATATGGCAAGCACCAGTAATTATTTCTGGTGTGAGTAAATGAATACAAAAGAGGTTGTGAGGAAGATAATAATTCAAAATAAATCCAGTTGTTTTCAGGTGAGGCCAACGGATGATTAAGAGAATGGATGATTAAGTGCTAATTTAAGATTATAAATTCAAAGCTAATAGGACTCTTGTTTTAAGATAATTGTATAACCAGAAACTCAAATCCTTACTTAATACTGCAGTTAGTTTGTAGCATAATAAAATTAGAAAACCAAAAACAATCTCAAGTGGATTCTTTACAGTTTGGCTCAACTAGGAAGATAAGTAATCCTCATTTTCTCTTCACACCTGCTACTGTGAGATGTGTGTCAATATTGTTTTTCACAATCTTCCTGTCTTATTTTTTCTTTTTTATTAATTCTTTGAGAATTTCATAAAATGTATTTTGTTCATATTCATCACTCTCCCCCAACTCCTCCTTGATCTATCCTTACCTTCTTTACCCACCCAACTTTGTGTCCTCTTTGAATTTTAATGCATGAAGTCAAGATTTTGTTACCTATGTATGTATAGATATGTGACTATTCCCTAATGCTTGTTCAACCTGCTAGGAGTCACACCATTAAAGAAAACTGATTTCCCCTCTGCTAAGAGCTATAAATTGCCAGTACCTTCTTAGCAAGTGATCTTTGCCCACCTCATCCCTGTCTAGGCTGAAATTTAAAAAGATGAAATTCTCTGATATATTGATGGAGCTAAAAACAATCATTTTTAATGAGGTAGGACAGATCCAGAAGGAGAAACATCACATGTTTTCTCTCACTTGTACAGGTTAATATGTGAATCTTCAGGTAATATGTATTTCATTTGAAATAGCCATAGTCGTCAGGAAATTAGTCAGGAGCTATAAACGGGGCATTTGAGGGAGAGGAGATAAAATGAAGTGATATGAAGGGGTTAATAGAGCATGAAGCCTTATTTGTTCTTTTGAAACAAGGTCTCTAACTGAAGCCAGAGATCACTGATTCAACTAGGCTTGACTGCCAGTGAATTCACGGAAGCCTCCGTGCTGTGCAATTCAAGCACCAGGAGTATATATACTCAGCACATGAGAGCTTTTCTGTGACTGCTGGGCATCCGACACCAGGCCCTCATTTTGCACAGCAAGTATTTCATCAGCTTGCTCATCTCCTGGCACAGTTTCTATAATTTATGGGAAGGAATAAGATGAAGCCTAAAGTCTATGTGGTTTAGACTTTGAGACAGGTGAAAGTGTTCTCTTGAGGGTAGGGTGGGAGTAATTATTTAGCGTCAGCTTTGTTCCACTATCTCTGTTCTTTATTACAAAATAAATGCTGCCGTTGTTGCTGCTGCTGCTGCTTCTGCTTCTGCTGCTGCTGTTGTGGATATTGCTCTCAAGTTCAAATTTGAGGAAAATAGCAATAAGCAGTCCTTCTTGAAGATTTCATATTTTTTGCAGAAAAAGGTCTTCGAGTACCAAGTAGTAAAAGTAAGTCCCACTTACAAATGAAGCAGAGTTCTTCATTTGTAGGTCTATTCTTTCCACACAAGTAGCTCAGAAAGATTTAAAAGTTGTTTGATCTGAATCCTTTTTTTAATTAATTTATTTATTTATTAAAGATTTCTGCCTCCTCCCCGCCACCGCCTCCCATTTCCCTCCCCCTCCCCCAATCAAGTCCCCCTCCCTCGTCAGCCCGAAGAGCAATCAGGGTTCCCTGCCCTGTGGGAAGTCCAAGGACCACCCACCTCCATCCAGGTCTATTGAGGTGAGCATCCAAACTGCCTAGGCTCCCACAAAGCCAGTACGTGCAGTAGGATCAAAAACCCATTGCCATTGTTCTTGAGATCTCAGTAGTCCTCATTGTCCGCTATGTTCAGCGAGTCCGGTTTTATCCCATGCTTTATCAGACCCAGGCCAGCTGGCCTTGGTGAGTTCCCAATAGAATATCCCCATTGTCTCAGTGTGTGCATGCACCCCTCGCGGTCCTGAGTTCCTTGCTCATGCTCTCTCTCCTTCTGCTCCTGATTTGGACCTTGAGATTTCTGTCCCGTGCTCCAATGTGGGTCTCTGCCTCTGTCTCCTTTCATCGCCTGATGAAGGTTAATATTCAGGAGGATGCCTATATGTTTTTCTTTGGGTTCACCTTCTTATTTAGCTTCTCTAGGATCACGAATTATAGGCTCAATGTCCTTTATTTATGGCTAGAAACAAATTATGAGTGAGTACATCCATGTTCCTCTTTTTGGGTCTGGCTTACCTCACTTAGGATAGTGTTTTCTGTTTCCATCCATTTGCATGCAAAATTCAAGAAGTCATTGTTTTTTACTGCTGAGTAGTACTCTAATATGTATATATTCCATACTTTCTTCATCCATTCTTCCATTAAAGGGCATCTAGGTTGTTTCCAGGTTCTGGCTATTACAAACAATGCTGCTATGAACATAGTTGAGCATATACTTTGTATTGCTCGGTCCAAGGGTAGGTTGATCCTGAATTTCCTGAGAAACCGCCACACTGCTTTCCAGAGTGGTTGCACAAGTTTGCATTCCCACCAGCAATGGATGAGTGTACCCCTTACTCCACAACCTCTCCAGAAAAGGCTATCATTGGTGTTTTTTATTTTAGCCATTCTGACAGGTGTAAGATGGTATCTTAAAGTTGTCTTGATTTGCATTTTCCTGATTGCTAAGGAGGTTGAGCATGACCTTAAGTGTCTTTTGGCCATTTGAACTTCTTCTGTTCAGCTCAGGGCCCCATTTTATAATTGGGTTGATTAGCCTTTTACGGTCTAGTTTCTTGAGTTCTTTATATATTTTGGAGATCAGACCTTTGTCTGTTGCAGGGTTGGTGAAGATCTTCTCCCAGTCAGTGGGTTGCCTTTTTGTCTTAGTGACAGTGTCCTTTGCTTTACAGAAGCTTCTCAGTCTCAGGAGGTCCCATTTATTCAATGATGCCCTTAATGTCTGTGCTGCTGGGGTTATACGTAGGAAGAGGTCTCCTGTGCCCATGTGTTGTAGAGTACTTCCCACTTTCTCTTCTATCACGTTCAGTGTGTTTGGACTGATATTGAGGTCTTTAATCCATTTGGACTTGAGTTTTGTGCATGGTGATAGATATGGATCTATTTTCATTCTTCTACAGATTGACATCCAGTTTTGCCAGCAAAATTTGTTGAAGATGCTCTCTTTTTCCATTGTATACTTTTAGCTCCTTTATCGAAAATCAGGTGTTCATAGGTTTGTGGGATCTGAATCCTTTTATGTCTGCTTTCTGCCCTTTTCCAGTCCTGAAGAATATACAGATAAAGACTTTCACAAGTGAAAATACAGAACATCTGTTGTTCTAATTGTAGAATAAAGTTTGAGAAAGAATCTATGGAACTCCTATCCTGGGTACTATATCATTTACCTATAAACCATAAAATAGTATGCAAAATTAAGACTAAGCATTTATTATTCTTAGAGAGTTAATTATATAGCTTTTACCAGGTTCCCCCAAAGGTCTTGGGACAAAATTGCTAATAATGACAAAAAGAGCAGAGATAATTGTGGAACTCAATGTTAGAGCACTTCCCTAATATGTGAAAGGACTGAATTCAATCACCAGTGCTACAAAAAAAAATAATAATATAAAGAGGAGAAATGAGGAAAGAGAAGAGAACGGGGAAGGGAGGGTGTGAGAAGAAGGAGGAAAAGTTAATAAAAGAAAGAAGGGGGGAACAGAGAAATGAATGAAGGAAAACAGAGAAAGAAAACAAGAGGAAAGGGGAGAGGAAGTGGAAGGGAGGGGAGATAAGTCCAAACAAAATTTGTGGGAATATGAGATTACCAAGAATAGAACAAGATAATGAAGACAGATCTAACATGGGCAATCATTATAAAGACACATGAGAATAAGCCCACACCCATTCTGTTGACTGTAGAATCCTCAGGTGGAATCTCATTTCTGTCAAATTCCATCCAGCTCAGGCTCTGGAAGTCAAAATCAAATCCAAAATGTGACTCTTAGATCATGTGCCTCTTAATCTCCTTAACCTAATCTGAGTTTGTTCTTTTGTGAAATTCTGAAACATCTCCTAGCCCCATCTTATCTCTTCTCATTTTTATGCTCATCTCATTTTGGCTTCATGGTTTTTTCAATAAAGATGTATTCATCCAGCAGCCTCTCCTATCTACCAGAAACATAGTTATCATGTTTCTCTCAAAGAACATAGGACAACAGCAAAGAAAACAAGGAAGAACATGTTTCTATTCCGTTTATACTGGTGGGTTTGCAGTAGCAAGATATTTTCTGTAGAGAAACAGAGTTCATCATGCTAATGAAATAAGTACATCTAACAAAGGCATCATATATTTTCTCTCTCAGATATGAAATTTATTTATTTGTTTGTTTGTTTATTGGCACCAGGTCTCACTGTGTGACCTTAGTTGGTCTGCAACTCACTGTGTATACCAGACATAAATCAGAGATTCTCAAACAGATTCTTCTGTCTTCTCCTCCCACATGCTCAGATTAAAAGTGTGAGCCACCATGGCTGGCAACATATGTAATTTCCAAAATAATATTTTCCACCTACAATTGGTGAATCTATGGCTACAGAATCTACTTTATGGAAAGCAGGCTGCCTCTCCTCTCCTGGATTTCCCTAGTGTGATTTAGCTCTCATTGTTTCTGTATCTGTTTGACCTATTTGGACATTAAATATCTGCATTCAGTATTTTTAGTGGTTGTCCCAAAATTTTATTCATGTACACTTGATGAAGAAAGTATGAAATACTCAGTGTAACACTGAGAACCTCTTTTGCTCTAAATGTGCTTCTTATATATAACTTATTCCCAGTGATTTATTTTTATAGAGTGTATTTCTCTTTTCTCTTTCTTAACATTCTGTGTGTTGAGGGGTGGGAGAATCTGCTCACACAAGTGTGGAAGGCAGAGAACAACTTATGGGAGTTGGTTCTGTCCTTTCTCTATGTGGGTTCTGGAGATCTCAAGTCAGTAGACTTAGGGGTAACCAACTTTTTCCATTCAGCCATCTCTTTAAGATATGTTTTGTTTTTAATTAAGATGTATTGATAGGATTCAGTGTCACGTTTACATATATACATGCATACATGCTTGTTGATCAAACCCAGTCACCATTCTGTTACTCTACTTTCTCTCTCCCCATGACCTTTCCCTGTCCCTAAGTAATTACTCTTGATCTCTTTATGTTATCTTAATTTTAGTTCTGACATATAGGAGAAAATACAGCATGCCTGTCTTTCTGTATCTGTCTAGCTTAATCCATCAATATTGCTGAAAATTAAAGTCTTTAATTTCTTCTTTTGGCCAAAGAATTCTCCATTGAATATATCATGTTTTCCTTTCCACTCATCTACTAATAGACACGTGGGCTGATGCTATTTCTTGGGTACTGTGGATAATGCTGCAATAGCATGGCCATGCAGATAGTTTCTCTCTCTTCTCTGTTTCTTCTCCCTAAGTGTTTACCAAGTGGAAGTATAGTCAGAATTTTTTAACAAGGGAGTGATATATGTACATATATTTTTAAGATTTACCAAATAACCTTAATTCATTTGGGTTTTCTGATCATTTTTGCGTTTTCAGTTTTAAAGTATCTTTACTGACTCTTTGAGAATTTCATAAATTTATACAATGCATCTTACACAATGATATTACTTTGTATATATATTTTTATTTATTTGAAAAATCTTCTTGACATCTTCCATAATGACTATACTAATCTGCATCCCTATGTCAGGGTTCATACTAGAAATTACTTCATTTGTGTTCTTTAGTTTTAATTAAGACAGGTTCTCTGTAGCCCAGGTTGGCCTTAAAATCATTGTACCACCAAAGTTGTTCTTGAGTTTCTGATCCTCCCACCTCTACCTCCAAAGTGCTGAAATTTTGTGCCAACATATCTCCTGGCTTTCTGTTTGTTCATCTTGTTGTTATTTTCTTGTTTTTTTTTAAATAATAGTCAACTTTTCAATTTTTATTTTTAATTCTTTTATGTCTTTTTATTTGTTTTATATTTACTTATTTATATATGTAGAGAGAATATGCACATATCAGCACATCTGTAGAGGTCAGAGGACAAATGGAAGGAGTCAGTTCTCTCCTTTCAGTATGTGGGCATCAGGGATCACATTCAGATCCAAAGAGTTGGCAGCAAGCACCTTTGCCCACTGAGTAATCTCATCAGTACATTTTTTAAAAAATTTATCAGTATTCATTTATTTTAAATAAATGAGTTTTGTATTAAAATTTTTGTTCAAACATATTATGTACTTTGACTGCATAACAAGAATATGATATTTCACTGTTTGGTTTTGTTTCCCCTGATAAGCTAATGGCTGTAAATATTTTTTCATATATTTATTCATTCCTTCATACTTTAGTTCACCTTAATAACATAAATTCTATTAGTATTGCTAAGTATTTGTGATTCAACATTTAGTTTTAACATTTGGAACATTGAAACTTCTTGGATGGTGATTAATTCATAGATATCACTTTTTTTCTGGATTTCATTAGTTCATCCTTCAATACGTTTTTTTTTTGAGAATTTTGAGTGAAGCCTGGAAATGTGTCACAGTACATAAGAACATTTGAAAGCAAGAGGACAGCAATTCAGATTCTCAGCACTCACATAAATGCTGGGCATTGCTGCACATGCATGTAGCACTGGATTTTGAGGGTAGAGACAAGAGGGTCCTGGTATCACACTGAACCAAGGTAAAATGACAATTTCCAGGGTCAGTAAGAAACTGTCTGAGCAACAGAAAAGAGGGGGAGCAGAGCAATAGAGAGAAACATTTGATATACTCCTTTGATTGCCACAATTTATGCACAACACATGCATGCATATACATTGTACACCAAACACACACACACACACAAAATTAAAAAACAAAATATGCAATCTTGCTGTTCTCTGTTCCAAAATGTTCTCAGCCTTGAAACTATGCATATACAAGATTATATTGTCTGAGCAAATTGTATTTATATATTTAGGAATGTAATTTTAAAACTGTATGTAACAACAATCAAAGAAAAAGAGGTCAGATTCCATGAAACCAAGAGAAAGTGTGAATGGCGAGAGGGATAACTGGGAGGGATTTAAGGATGGAACGAGAAAAATGGAAAATGGTGTAACTGTATCTTAAGTTCAAAATTTTTTTTAAATCAGTAAAAAGAAGAAAAGAATCCAAGAAATCTCCATTTTCTCAATAATTACGTAAAATGGGAACATTCAGAGGATTCTGAATTTAAGCTTCCAAGAGTGAGGTAATATAAATACTAAGCAAAAGTCCAAGGTACTGTAATTAGCTCAACAAGAACTGGGAAGTTAGCTTGTCTTACCTTCTAACCTATCTCCATACTATTCCTTAACTTCTACTTTTAATACTTTCAAAAGAGTTAAACACATGGGACCACAAAACCAAACCAGCGCATCTGAATTCATCCTGCTGGGACTTTCAGAGAAGCCAGAACATGAACCTGTCCTCTTTTCTCTCTTCCTCTGCATGTATGTGGTCACAGTCGTGGGGAACTTGTTGATCATCTTGGCCATCAGCACTGACTCTCACCTCCACACTCCTATGTATTTCTTCCTGGCCAATCTCTCCTTGGTTGATTTCTGTCTAGCTACCAACACTGTCCCTAAGATGCTGGTGAACATTCAAACCAGGAGCAAGTCTATCTCTTATCCTTGCTGTCTAACTCAGATGTACTTTTTCCATTTTTTTGGCATCATGGACAGTGTCTTAATAGCGGTGATGGCTTATGACCGGTTTGTGGCCATTTGTCACCCATTACATTATTCTACTATCATGAGTCCACGCCTCTGTGGGCTGCTGGTAGGTGGCCCATGGGTGTATTCCTGCTTCATCTCCCTTACCCACATCCTCCTCATTGCCCGTCTGGTATTCTGTGGAAACAATGAGCTCCCCCATTACTTCTGTGACCTCACTCCACTTCTCCGGCTTTCATGCACAGAAACGACAGTAAACAAAATATTTGTGCTTATTGTGGCAGGAATGGTAATAGCCACACCTTTTGTCTGTATCCTCGCCTCCTATGCTCGAATCATTGTGGCCATCATGAAGGTCCCCTCTGTGGGTGGGAGAAAGAAAGCCTTTTCTACCTGTAGCTCCCACCTCTCTGTAGTAGTCCTTTTCTACGGGACCACCATTGGGGTCTATCTGTGTCCCTCCTCTGTCCGCACAGCTGTGAAGGAGAAGGCTTCTGCAGTAATGTACACAGCAGTCACCCCCATGCTGAACCCCTTTATCTATAGCCTGAGGAACAGAGATCTGAAGGGAGCCCTGCAGAAGCTCATCAACCGAAAGATCAGTGCATCTTCCTGATCATCAGAACATTGGGGAATTTCTGGGCAGATCTAAAGATCTTAATTCTTCAACTAAAGTTGGAATAACAAGTGAAAAAAGAGTAACCACTTTAAATTCTGAGTTACAGAAACCCAAGAGACAATTGTGAGATGGCCTTTTAACTATTGTCCTGTTCTAGTTGTTTTTGTTGTCAATTTGGCACAGCCTAAGATCACCTGGGAAAAGGGAATCTCAATTAGAAAATTACCTGGGTTTAATTGGTTTGTGTGTTGTGGGGACTTATCTTAATTGCTAGTTGATGTATGAAGACCTAGCCCATTATGGGCAGTACCATCCATAGGCCCATGGTCCTGAGATGTGTAAGGAAGTCAACTAAACATGAGGCTTTTAGCAAGCTATCATTGCTCCTCCATGGGTGTTGCTTCAAGTTTCTGCTGAGTGCCTTCTCTGATGTCCTTCAAAGATTTACTGTAACCCTTAAACTTAATTAGGCCCTTTCCTCCTGTAAATTGTTTCTGTCATAGTGTTTTCCCACAGCAACAAAAAAGACAACTAGAAAATTCCCCAAATAATTCTAATTCTGTCTCACACTGTCCTCACAGAAAATTATGATGATCATTACAGATTGGATTTTCCCTTCTTCAGTATCCTTTTAGCAAACAGCAAATGCCATCATGCACTGTGTAACAATAATATCATCTGAGAAATGTATCATCTGAAAATGTTAACATTGTAGAAATATTATAAATGGTATTTACATAAACAGTGTAAATTGATAATTCAACTCAATACTTTTATTAATTAACTTTGTTTGGAGATAGTCTCATGCATTTCTACAATACATACTAACCATTCTGATCTCCCATCTTCCTATAACTCCTGTGAAGCTCTGCTCCTATGCACAGGTCTCTTTTACACATTCTCTCCTATACATTCCTATGTAGCCATTTTACTTTCTAACCCAGGACCATCAGCATGACTATGGGATCATAGCTATCTGTTAGAGCCTGGTGGGCTCAGCTGTGGGTACACAACTGAAAACAGTTGTTCCTTCTGTCTCTCAGAGTCTACCAATAGCCAGTAGTCCTGTGACAATCAGTCCCTCTTCCTTCATTGAATTATTATTGATAAGACCAGTCTTGTATGTACACCCAGTACATGTAACTACACTCAGTAAGAGTTAATAATTATAATATGTATATCCAGTTCAGAGAATGGTTGTTCATGGACCTACTCCTTATCCTCCAAATCTTACATATTTCCCGCCACCTCTCTTATGCGGTGTTCCATGAGCCTATATATATATGTCTTATTTACTGCCAAACACACAAATATTCCTAATATTTTGCATCTTGGACAGTGTCTTAGATAGAGTATCTATTGCTGTGAGGAGATACCATGACCACAGCAACTCTTACAAAGGAAATGTTTAAATGGTGTGACTTACAATTTCAGAGGTTTATCCATTAACATCATGGCAGGATGTGTAGTATGCAGGCATACATGGTGCTGGAGAATGAGCAGAGAATTCTACATCTTGAACACAGGCGCAGGAAGTGAACTGTGTCACTGGGCACAGTTCAAGCATAAGAGATCTCAAAGACTGCCCCCACAGTGGCACATTTTCTCCAACAAGCTGAAACCTCCTAATAGTGGCACTCCCTATGAGCTTAGAAAGGCCAATTGCATTCAGACTACCAATGACAGCTTGCAGTAATCACCCCAGGACTCTCCTCATTCACTACTATTCTTTGTAGGAAGAGTTTGCTCTGATCAAAGGTGAGAGAAGCTTTTTTCTACAGGTATAAGTATAGGTATTTAGAAAACAATTTTCTGTCTTGTCAATTTATCAACTCAGAGTCTTCATATAATTTAGAATAATAGTGCTGGAGGTGTAGTTCAATGAGTAGCATGCTTGATTAGTATGCACTGTGCAAGACACAGGGAGTGATGGGTAGACATGAATGTGGCTACTACTGACATAACAAAACATACTGTTCCATTATAAACATTTTATGGCACAATTAAAAGAAATGAACCTCAAAATGTGAATAAAGACTGGGGTAACTTGTTGAATAAAGCTCTTGGTGCACAAACATGAGTACTAGTATTTGGATTCCTGAGAACCCAGGAGAAGCCAGATGAAGTTGCACACATCTCTAATTTCAGTATATCTACAGTGAGATGGAAGGTAGAGACAGCAGAATCTCCACAAGCTCACTGGTTGGCCAGCCTGGCATATGCAATTCATCAAGGGACACTGTCTCAGACAAGGTGTGAGGTGAGGACCCACATTCAAAGTTATTTTCTGACCTTCACATGTCCACATGTATACATGTCTCCATATTCATACATAGATATTCATACACACATCATCATCATTATACACATTCACACATCAATAGAGAAATCTTAAAATAGCAATAAAAATAGAATAAATGCATAAATCAGTAGCATGGACCTTTATTAAGATTGTCAAGATTCTGTATCAAGTGCAATATTGTAGTAAGGAGGCTGCTTGTTCATTTCCCAGTTGCCCAGACTTCTGAAATAACCACACAGAAACTGTATTAATTAATTCACTGCCTGGCCAATTACTTAAGCATATTGCTATCTAGCTCTTACATCTAGAATTAACCCATCTCCATTATTTTATATTTTACCATAAGGCTTGTGGCCTACCAGCAAGGTTTCAACATCTCTGGCAGTGGCTCCATGGCTTCTCCTTGATTCCGCTTCCTTTCTCCCAGCATTCAGTTTAATTTTCCCTGACTAACTTTACTCTACCTTATCACAGGCCTAAGTCAGTTTCTTTGTTAACCAATGGTATTCACAGCATGCAGAGGGGAATCCCATATCACAATATCTTGTTGTGTAGCAATGTCCCCTTAAATTGACTAAGGTAATTTCATCTAGTTCTAACTTTGTTTATGTATGTCTAGACAGTACTCAGTCTTTCACCCAACAATAATCACATCTACCTTGGCAATGCTTTAGAGACTGTTCCTGACCCTGATCATGGTCCAGATGTATGAATCAAAATAATGAATGTTTGTGCAAGCTAAAACAATAAAATAAAATAACTATATAAATCATAAATCAAAAATAATTGTCTTGTGTCTGGAAAATGCTGGTAGTCTCTGCAAGAATAAAAAAGACAGATGTTGCAAGACTTCTCCAAACCCCCCACTGATGTAAATGCTCCCAGTACTGATGCAATTGTGTGTTTTGTCAAAACACTGTACTCCTGAGCTCTAGCACCAAGAGAGATTTTGGAGATATTAGTCAACTCTTGGTCTGGCTATTATTAAAGTACTCTTATACTCTTAATGAACTTAATTAGTGTCATTGTTGATAATTGTCCCACTCTGAATTGATACATCTCCACAAGGAAGGAGTCATGAGACTTTGGAACTTAACAAACTTCACATAGCTGAGAAAGCTGAAACTTACATGGGGACCCATTCCCAAGGATATAGAAAGAGTAAACAGCTTCTGGAAGAGGAGACTAATCCACCTAACTACCAAGAAAAGGTTCTCCAACCTGTCTATCTGCCTAGAGGTCATGCAGAGATCTTTTGGGTTTTTTCTTCCATGACTTGTCACTCATGCTGGATTGGACTTTAGCAATGCAACTATTTTGGGTCATCTCTGCTCCTGTAAATACCTCCGACAGAAACTCATTGGTTCACTGGATCTGATTTTTCATGCAGTCATTACTTTGGTCTCTGAGTTCCCTGTCTAGGAGGATTCCTTAATTGCTGTACTTTGAAATAACTGGAAGAATTTGGGTTTGTTTAATTATGAGTGATACATTGCACTCTTAAATTACTCTAACAATAGTGCCACTGGGTTATAAAATTTTTTAGCTGCATTATAATCTTATGATACCACTGTCATATGCACAGGACATCTTTGACTGTAACATCATTGTTCAGCATATGATTCTCTTTAAGTTATATTCTACACACAGTATTTATTTTTACATCCATAAGTTTACATTTCTCTCAACCTTGGTCAGACCAGATTCTTTCTGCAGTGGATAGTAGTTAATGCAAACACACACATGTATAAGACAACTAAAGAAGATCAAGGGGATACAAATTGGAAAGGAAGAAGTCAACATATTGCTATTTTTAGATGACATGATAGTGTATGTGAACCACCCCCAAAATTCTACCAGAGAACTGCTACAGCTGATATCTATTTTCAGTGAAGTGGTTGTATAGAAGATTAACTCAAAAAAATAAATAGCCCTTCTATTTGCATATAATAAATGGTCAGGGAAAGAAATCAAGAAAACACTACCACATCCATCACAATAGCTAAAATAATATAATATCTTAGAGTAACTCTAACCAAGCAAGTGAAAGACCTGAATGACAAGAACTTCAAGTTCTTTTTTTTCAAATTAACTCATTTAATACTTACAACTACCTTAACATAATACCAATAGTACAGATACTAAAATTGGCAAATGGGACCTCATGAAACTAAGAAGCATCTGTAAGGCAAAGGACAATGTTAATAGGACAAAAACAGCAGCCTACAGAATAGGAAAAGATCTTCACCAACCCCATATCTGACAGAGTACTAATTTCCAACTATACAACAATGAGTGTAATTAATTGTTATTCAGTGCAAAATAAATTTTAAGAAACTAGACATCAACAAACCAAATAATCCATTCGAAAATGATAGGCATCTAAACGGGTAATTCTCAACAGAAGAATTTTAAATGAACAAGAAAGGCTTTTCAGAAATATTCAATATTATTAGCCCTCAGTGAAAATGTAAATCAAAATTACCCTGAGATTCTTTTTACACCTGTCAAGAGGAACACTCTTCTATTGCTGGAGGGAGTGCACACTTACACAGTCACTTTGGAAGTCAATATGACTGTTTCTCAGAAAAATGGGACTACATCTATCTCAAGATCCAGCTTTACCACTCTTGAGCATATACCCAAAAGATGCTCATTCATATCACAAAAATACTTGCTCAACCTTGTTCATAGAAGGTTTATTAACAACTGCTACAAACTGGAAACAATCTAGGTGTGCTTTGACCATAAATGGGGCTTCATTTATCTCAAGACCCATCTATCTCAAGACTGAAAAAAAGTCAATTAAATGATTCCAAATGACATTCGGTTGTACTCAGAATTCTGTTGTACTCAGAAATTGGTACCTATCCCAATAGTCACCAGACAGGCTTCATCCAGCAACTGATGCAGAGACCCACAGTTAAACATTCAGCAGAGCTCAGAAGATCCTAAAGAAGAGAGGGAGGAAGAACTGTGGGAGCCAGAAACATCAAAAACACCACAAGAAAAAAACACAGAGTCAACTAACCTGGACTCATAGTGGCTCAAACAGACTGAACCAACAAATAGGTAGCCTTCACAGCACTAACCTCAGCCCTCTGCATATATGTTACAGTTTTCTGAGTTGGTCTTCTTGTGGGACTATTAACAGAGGGAGAAGAGGCTATCTCTGACTTCTATATTGACTTTTGGTACCCGATTCCTCATACTGGGCCGCCTTGCCCAGCCTTAATACATGGGGAGGCATTTAGTCTTACTACACTTTGATATGCCATGTTTGGTTTATATCCATAAGAGACCTTCCCTTCTCTGAATAGAAGGTGAATTGAAAAGATTATAAGAGTCAGAGATAGTAGGTGTCTATAGTGAAACAGTATTTGCTGGGCATGAGTAGACTGTTGCATACATGAACTTACAGGGCTTTAACTGTGTGCACTGCACAAGACATGCACAGGATCAAGTCAGCAAATCTCAACATTGATGACAAAGTAGCTGATGAGGTCCACTGACATCTGAGATGCTATTGGTAACAGATGGCTTCTAGGGAGGAGAAAGTAGGTTTTCTTCAGGGATATTGACCCTGGGAAGTTTCCCATGCTAATGTAGATGATTCCACACAAACAACACTAAATGGACTGAATAGGTATTAAAAGAGAAAGAGAAAGAGAGAGATAGGCAAAGGAAGAAGGAGGGAGGGCAGAGGGAGGGAGGGAGGAAAAGAGGGAGAGAGGGAAGGAGGAAGAGAGTGAGGGAAGAAATGAAGATTGGAATGAGCTGTGGGAGCAGTAATAGGGGAAGATTATCATGGAGGAAACACATTATATATGCATATATTCTATATTTTATGTACATCAGTTTAAAAACTAGATGTCCCAGTAACAGTCACAATTCATAGGTTGTTTTTAGACACTGGGATTATAAAAGTTAACAAGACACCAGGAGGTCCTGGTCTGATATACATTTGTCATCATGGTTCAATTAGGAAAGATATCAGAAGACAAAGTGTACTATTCTTCCTTTGACAGTGATGTTAAAGATGCAAAGACATGTGAAAGTAATTTAGTTTTTGACAAGCAAAATAATGACATTAAGGAAAAAATAGATATTGACACCAAAAAATGTAAATTTTAAATTTGAAATACAAAAAGATGATGTTAAAGAGAGAATAATGATGCAGAAAGAGTGAATTTGAAATTTGGAACACAAACAAAGGAAAATTACCTTACTCAGAAAGGAAATGAAAGAAAAATGCAACTGTCCTCAAAGGAGCACTGTGTAGAAAATAATCCTACACAAATAAGAAGTTCCTCATTGGTGATCCTCAGGTTGAAGTTCTTCAAGATCAAAAAAAGTGATGCTAAAAAAGGACATAATTACAATTACCTGCTCTAAATAGAAAAATAGAATTACTAAAATTGTAAAAAAAAATGAGGATGATAATGATTACTACAAAGATGGACAAAGATAAAGTGCCAGTCCACTAAACCCTCTAATAAGTTTTAAAAAATAAATTAAAAAGTAGTATAAAACCAGTTTCTCTTCTTCTTTGTCTATCTCCTCTTGGAGGCCAAGTTCAGGCTGCTTAGAATGCCCGTAAGTCTGATTCATGTTCATCCCCAAGGATACATGTTTCTGGTGTAACCCTCTTGTCACCACAACAGAAATATAAATCAGAAAGAAAATCAGCAGGCACACAGCCTTCAAATGCAAAAAAAAAAAAAAAAAAAAAAAAAAGTAGCTATAAAAGGAATCAAAAAACACTGTAATAGATGTAACTCCTTTGTCAACTCTAGACATCATTCTTGTACAGCTATTTGAATTAGGCCCATCATATGGTCAGAAAGTAAAAGTTAAAAGGCAAGGAAATGTGAGCCAGTATGTGTATGAGGATGTGGTGGCTTTGAAAGTGACTCAAGATCTCTGAAATCAGCTGAAAAGGAAAAAAGCATGGGCAAAATTTTATCTGACATCATCAGTGGTAAATGCAGATCTAGATCTTAGAACCAAACAAAAAATCTTACATAACACAATGGACCTTAATCAGCTGTTGAAAACTTTCCTGAAATTAGATTGGGACAACAAAAACATACTTTGATTAGCCTTCAGTAATTCCTAGAAAAAAACTACTCTTTCACAGGAGAAGAGGTGAGATAGGCAAATCAGGAAAATAAGAGGCTTATGAAAGAACTGTCAAACCAGGTTGAAAAACGAGGAAGTAAAAGTTCAATTCCCAGATCTGTTTATACTTTCCTGTAAGTTGTATCGTAGTGCTATCAACAGACAAAAGGAACAATGAAGGATTGAAAGAGAAAATTTGGATTTATTGAAATAGCTTGAAGCTGGGAGGCCAACAGTTGGCATGAAACAATCTGAACAGCTCATGTACTATCATCAAAATATGGGTTATCTGAACTCCCTCACCATCCATTAGACAAGTGAGATCAACTCTGGGTCATTATAGCCTACTGAGAGGAGCTTCCAGGGCATACCGTGCCACCAGTCTTCTCAATTGTTAGACTAATGGATCAGTGCTGGACATATCCAGTGGCATTTTGCTAAAATCAAACCTCCAAATGTTCATAATGCCTGACTTTTTATGGTATATATTGTTTGCCCCATTTTAACAACATGTTTTATGCATTACTCTAACTCTTTGCAAACATCTGTAGTACATTTTTCAACTATACAACAATGAGTGTAATTGTTATTCAGTGAAAAATTGTTATCAAAAGACACTTTTCTGTAAAATCAGTGTTTCATATGGCAGCATATTTATAGGAGCTATATGTGCATTTAATAGAAACAGATGTGCATGAATATTTTCTCAAAATAGAAATTTACTTATTATATTGACCAAACAGCAGAGGTAATAATCCTTGTTGAAACAAGATGCTCTTCTATGTTCTTACTCTATTATTTTCAGTAACTAGAAACATAAACTTAAGCACCTCATGCTTCTGTTGTGTCAGAATGTCTGTAACATAATCACTTGATTATGTGTAACTCTCCCTATGAAGAAAATCTTGAAATTTGTTTTCACATATGGGCTGATTTCAATTTGATGAAGAGGGTGAGCAGCTTGAACTTGTGCAATTCTTGGTTCACCAAAGGTTTCTACCTATAAGAGTTTGTCCATTCCAAACCATATTACACTGTGAATAAGTTCACTTTACAAACCCGTGTTTTATACCTTTATACAGTCAGGAAAAATACTCCTTCGGGTTCTGAGAAAAGAAGTGACTTTAAAATCCTACTTTCTTGTGGCTTGTTTGTATATAGATCATTTGTATCATAAACAAAAGCATTTGTTGGATCATCAAGCAAAACATCCAGCTCAAAGAGCCAAGTTTGTAGAAGGAATGGGCTGCATCCCACCACTCGACTAGCTTAACCCTCCAAAAAAACCACACAGAAATTGTATTAATTAAATTACTGTTCAGCCCATAAGCTCTAGCCTCTTATTGGCTAACTCTCGCATCTTGATTCAACCCATTTCTAATAATCTGAATGTCACCATGAAGTCGTGGCTTACCAGGAAATATTCAGCATGTCTGACCTGCCATCTGGCTCCATGGTGGCAATCCCTGACCCAGAATTCAGTTCTGTCTACTCCACCTTCCTAATTGCTGCCCTATCAAAAGGCCAAGGCAGTTTCTTTATTCAACCAATGAAAGCAATATATAAACAGAAGGATCTCCTATATCATTTCCCCTTTTTCTGTTTAAAAAAGAAAGGGTTTCACTTTAGCATAGTAAAAGTACAAATAACAAAACAGGTATCAAGCTAGAATTTCAGTTACAATATTTAGATCTATTTTATCTTTTATCATAACAAAGGAAAATTCTAACTATAACTATCTATCTATTCTTCAACTCCATCAAAGACCCCAGAAGGATATAATATTACCTAAGTAAACAAGAAGTAAGCAACTTCCAAAACTCTAGAAATGACAGAGACATCTCAATGCCTGTACAGTCACCCAAAGTTCTTCTATACCGTTGGGGCAGCCATCTTCAGCCTACAGGCCCATAGTATCCAGCAGACATTTCCATGAAGCAGAAAATTTTAAAGACAGTTCAGTCACTTTTTTCTGTATCCTGCAGAATGTCTCACAGACTCTTGTATGAAGCAGGAACCCCGAAGGATCATCCCACCTTTAGGCAAGTTCAGCAGTCCTCTCTCTGTGGGTTCTTTATGTCCAGTTTATGCAACAGTCCAGGCAAGAGCAGTTTCTTGCCCAAATGGCTAGCAAACTCCATAAGGAGCCTCTACAATGCCAATCTTCCTCTTGAAGTAGATTGGTGCTGCCAGGAGCAGATGGCAAAATCCAGGCTTGGGCAGGCTGGAGAGCATGGTGGATTCCTGCCGCCATACACAGAGATGCTTCCAGGCTGGGCAGTGTTCTGAGTGGCAGATTTGGCCGTAACTCAGATAAAAAGTATTTATGTGTTGCACACTCATTCTCAGGGTTGGACTGCTGAGCACAGCTCCTGCCAGGAAGTCCTAGACCTAGCAGAAATGGTACATTCAACATTTTTAAAATTGGAGAGAGGTGAAGCCAACATCCAGAGCAACTGCAGCCAAGCTGCTTAGCATTTTAAAAGCTCTTCAAGACAGTAGAGAATTAAAGACAATGCAATAGGACAGATTCAGACATAAAAGACCTCTAGATGGGTCATAGTGTTAGATAGATATATGTAGGCTTGGGAGAGAGAAGAAAAAGAGTATTAGGTCATGCTCAACCTCCTTAGCGATAAGGGAAATGCAAATTAAAACAACTTTGAGATACCATCTTACACCTGTCAGAATGGCTAAAATCAAAAACAACAATGATAGCCTTTGCTGGAGAGGTTGTGGAGAAAGAGGCACACTCATTCATTGCTGGTGGGAATGCAAACTTGTGCAACCACTTTGGAAATCAGTGTGGCGATTTCTCAGGAAATTTTGGATCAACCTACCCCAAGATCCAGTAATACCACTATTGGGAATATACCCAAGAGATGCCACATCAAATGACAAAAGTATCTGTTCAACTATGTTCATAGCAGCATTGTTTGTAATAGCCAAAACCTGGAAACAACCTAGATGCCCTTCAATGGAGGAATGGATGAAGAAAGTGTGGAATATATACATATTAGAGTACTACTCAGCAGTAAAAAACAATGACTTCTCGAATTTTGCGTGCAAATGGATGGAAATAGAAAACACTATCCTGAGTGAGGTATCCCAGACCCAAAAAGAGGAACATGGGATGTACTCACTCATAATCGGTTTCTAGCCATAAATAAAAGACATTAAGCATATAATGTGTGATCCTATAGAAGTTAAATAAGAAAGTGAACCCAAAGAAAATCATATAGTCATCCGCATGGAGAGGGGGAAGTAGACAAGATTGCAGGGCAAAAACTGGGAACTTGCGGGTGAGGTGGCATGGGGCAAAGGGGAAATGGGATGAGAAATATGAGAAGGGGAGGATGGGAGGAGCTCGGGGGATTGGGATGGTTGGGATATAGGAAGGATGGATACGGGAGCAGCGAAGTATATATCCTATCTAAGGGAGCCATCTTAGGGTTGGCAAGAGACTTGACTCTTGAGGGGTTCGCAAGTGTCCAGGAATATGACCCCAGCTGGTACCTTGGGCAACTAAGGAGAGGGAACCTGAAATGACCCTATCCTATACTGATGAATATCTTGCATATCACCTTAGAACCTTCATCTGGCGATGGATCGAGGTAGAGACAGAGTCTCAATTTGGAGCAACGGTCTGAGCTCTTAAGGTCCAAATGAGGAGCAGAAGGAGGGAGAACATGAGCAAAAAATCGGGACCATGAGGGGTGCACCCACCCACTGTGACAGTGGAACTGATTTATTGGGAGCCCACCAAGGCCAGCTGGTCTGGGACTGAATAAGCATGGGTTGATTCCGGACTCTCTGAGCATGGCGGTCAATGAAGACTGATGAGAAGCCAAGGACAATGGCACTAGGTTTCGATCCTAATACATGAACTGGCTTTGTGGGAGCTTAGCCTGTTTGGACGCTCACCTTTCTGGACGTAGATAGAAGGACCTTGGTCTTCCTGCAGGGCAGGGAATTTGGACTGCTCTTCAGTATCGAGAGGGAGGGGGAATGGAGTGGGGGGAGGAGAAGAGGAGTGGGGATAGGGGGAGGGAAGTGGGGGGAGCGGGCAATATTTGGGAGGAGGGGAGGGAAATGGGAAACGGGGAGCAGTTGGAAATTTTAATTAAAAAAGAATAAAAAAAAATCAAAATAAAGTTAATGCTTAAAAAAGAGTAAAGTCTTTAAAGAGACAGTAGTACAAATAATCGTAGATTAAAGGAAAAAATAATAAACCACATAAAGATGGAGAATACACAGAGTCTGGATTATGCATATTATTGTATTTTCTTTAATTTTTTTGACTGTGAAGGAACTAAATACAGAGAGGCATTTAATTATATGGGCTGCAAAGCTAAACCAGCACGTAGATAGTAAAGATATGTTGACTTCAGAATTTGGGGCTAAGGATATGATGCTTTGGAAAAGATGTTCTTCTTTTGTTTTCACAGAGGATGAGACCCTGTAGATTGCTTCTAGACCAATATGGTATGATAGACCACACCCTCCTGAAAGGTTGCTGTGAACACCCTCAAAAAATTACTTCACTCAACGGGTGACTGAGATGAACCTAGCACATAGGATACACCATGAAAGACCTGATTAACAGTGCCCCCATTCAGCATGAAGCAGTTGAAGGGAAATAACTGCGCCTATATTCCCAAATATTGTTTGTGTTTTTTTACATTTAAATGGGAATATAAAAAAAATAAATAAATAAAGGGGAATATGATATAGATAAGAATAATTTTTATTGGTATGGATTTTGTTTTATTGGTATAAATTTAAGGTCAATCTTGTTATATGCATATTTCTGATCATGAAGCAAACCCCAGGGTATGTTAGAGAGTATCTGAAATGATACTGTTAGTGTGTGTGTTGTGATTGTATTTATTGTAGTAAAAGAAGGCTTAGAGTAAGGAAAACATGTTTTAGATAAACCATATATAAACAAGAAAGAAACTAATCACATATTAGTTAAAGTTACTGTCTTAATATTAGTGAATTTTCTTGGTTTCATCTGATTTGACTGATTCTTACCAGTCTCACATTTAAAGGCATATTTATCCTGATGGTATTATTAGTAACACTGTTAATCCCACTAGTTGAAAATAAGACCACTACCACAATTAGAAGCCAAATTTGAAGCAAGATTTAATTAAATACTGGCCAGGTTGATGGGCTCTGGCCAGGTCCATCTCTGGATTTCTAGAAGATGCCCCCAAATCAAGTTTTGTGAGGGCTTAAGAAGGAAAACCCATAATTCGTTGCATTTCCCATCAGGTCCAATTAGCAGCAAGCATACATGTTGATGTACCTCCAGACTACAAGCAATCATGGGCAAGTATACAGATTGGCCGATTTCCTGTCTATGAACCTCCCTACCTGTGATCAAACACATCCAGTCCAGATGGACCAAACAAACTTTTTTTTTTTTTTTTTTTTTTTTTTTACTTATTTATTTATTTTTATTCTTTTTTAATTAAAATTTCCACCTGCTCCCCATTTCCCATTTCCCTCCCCTCCTCCCAAATATTGCCCTCCCCCCACTTCCCTCCCCCTATCCCCACTCCTCTTCTCCTCCCCCCACTCCATTCCCCCTCCCTCTCGTTACTGAAGAGCAGTCCAAATTCCCTGCCCTGCGGGAAGACCAAGGTCCTTCTATCTACGTCCAGAAAGGTGAGCGTCCAAACAGGCTAAGCTCCCACAAAGCCAGTTCATGTATTAGGATCGAAACCTAGTGCCATTGTCCTTGGCTTCTCATCAGTCTTCATTGACCGCCATGCTCAGAGAGTCCGGAATCAACCCATGCTTATTCAGTCCCAGACCAGCTGGCCTTGGTGGGCTCCCAATAAATCAGTTCCACTGAGGGAGTAAAAACATGTGGCTTGTTATGTTCCATAAAACAATAGCCTTGAGAATTTCAGGAACTAGCTGTCCTTGGGCAAGGGGCTGGCAGATCGGAGGCATTTTTGTTTCATGGATTTCTTAGGCATAGTAATTAAACCTGAAATGTACCTTTGGCTCTCAACACACATGACACATAGGTGTGTTATTCCCAGATTACAGAGTCCCCCAAAGTTAACTAGGAAACTGAGTCCTGTAGTAAAAGCAAAGAGCCCTATTCAAGCTTAAGCTTGGACTCTCCCTCTGTCCAACCCAGGGGTTGAAAGCAGAGAGGGCCAAACTCGGGGTAGGGTTTTTAATCAGAGCAGAGGTTGGGGTGAGGGGTTTTCCGGAGTTCAGGATCCTAATTGACTGACTTTTGTCTGGGGTCTTGGCAAAAGGAGAATAGATGAGTCCTGGGCTCAGGGACATCTGGTAGTGTGAGTGTAATTGTCTATCCAGTCCCTTTAAGGGAAAAGCCCTACCCATTCCTTCCCCCATCTGCTGAGGCAAGCAGGTCTTCCTTCTGCTTCCAGCCTGAGTTCCTTCCATTCCATCTTTCTTCTGAAGAGGTAGCTGCCACTGTGGCTCCTCTCCTCCTCCCTCTTTTCCCCACCTCTCTCTTTCTCTCTCTGTGCCTCTCTCTCCTCTTCCTCCTTTTTCCCTTCCCCCTTCCCCCTTCCCTTCAATAACCCACTAAATAAATATCCAGCCTCACCCTGCATGGGTGCCTATCCATCTCTATCTCTCACCAGCCACACAGCTCCCTGCCTGGGACTTGCTGCTCCTCCTTGCCTGCTGTCCATTTGGTGCCACTTGGGGAACAGCGCCATTTTAATTATACCATAACAGTGAGGACCTGACTTGGCAAATTCTATTATAAAAAGGGGCTTCATGTTAAGCCATATAATGAGCGGAGGCTGATCTCAGCTCCAGAAATGTGCTATAATAGCAGAATTTGAAGAGATACCCAGAAAATAGCCAATTAAGGAGCTAGGGAGCAAGGCCATAAAATTTAACGAAGTCCAGATATTCCTAGGAGGCCTCCTGTCCTTAAAGATACCTTGCCAGTTATTAATGGCTCTTTGTTAGGATTTTCGTGCTCAAAAACTGACCAATGGCTTCACCCTATACCCTCCTTACCCAATCCCAAGACAACAGGACAAGAACTTCCCTGGTTATAACATTTCCCCTTTAAGAGTTCTCCACACTCCCAGACTCAGAACTGCACTTCCATCACCTACTGCATTGGAGTCGTGAAGGTGTAGTCCAAACCCGAGTTTTAATATTAAAAATCCTCTTGTGTTACACTTGAATCCAGTTCCCTGATGTTTCTTTTGGGTGATAATTAACTTGGACACAATGGTGGTCTTATCTAATTTTATCTAATGGTTGGAATGTCAGGTACTTCTCTTTAGATGTTGGCCTTCCCTGAGCGCGTCAGTTATGACTTTTCCTCAAACCCAGTGCTGCCTGCCATGGCAGCCATGTAGCCTGGGCCCCATGTGCGGCCAGGTGACCCTGGACTCCACAGGTGCAGTATAGTCAGCTATGAAAACTAGAATATTTTTCTGTCAATTTATAGGCTGTTGTTTTATAGAACAAAGTATATTTCATAAGCATAACATTTTCATTACCAGTCTTGTCAATATACCTTTAGGACATAAAAATAAGTTTCATATTCAATGACGTTTTTCTTAAAATATGGATTTTCCCTAGCACAGTGAGAACTTTCTAATTTCAATCCTCCAGTATTGTAGCATGTGTACTGCACTTACTTCACTTCATTAGCAGGGAGGCCAACTGCACTTTATTTACATTGTCTGTCTTAATTTAATAGATTGTGTTTTAGAGCAGCAAAGGTCAAGAATGATGAAGCTAAAGAAATTGTTGAGTACATACACATAAACATGCTGGGTATGTATACACCACACACATAAAAACCACAGGGGAAAGGAATACAACATGACTGAGTGTTTTCTGCTGCTTTGGGGGGGGACTATAACATTCTTTGACAATTTGTTCTTTGTTCTAGTGAACATAATTTTATATCTGATTTATATAACATTCAGCTGTACAAAAATTTTATTTTGTATTAGTTTTTAAACACTGAACTTTTGAGTTTTTCATAACAACTTAAATTTAAACTGAAACATTTTGGCATTTGCACAATAGTAAGTTAATCAGTTTTTAAAACAGATTTTTGAGGCAGAAAATGTGTATATTTAAAACCTTTTATGTTCACAGTGGCATTATCTTATGAGTACAATTTATTTGGTTTCTCCAAGTTTCATAGATAAAGCTGTACCTGGATTTTAAATGCTAATTTCTGCCTTGGTTTTTACTATCTGAAAGAAGTTTATCTAAGTATTATTGATAACAAAGATTCAGCTTCAAGTACAGTGGAACCATTTTTTAAAAACAATTTGCAATGGTGTTGTTATAGGCGCATAAATGTAAAGACTCTAAGGACAAGGGTAGTAATTTCAAAGCTAGGATTCACTAGTGTAAGGTGAGTAAAAATGGGCACAGTAAAGAAACCAAAATAGACACTCTATGGGTGAAAAAGCAAAAGTTTGTTCCAAACTGCCAAAGTGTTTGCTGGCTATCTCCTGGGAAAGCAAGGAGAAAAGCAACGGAGGAAAATTTTTTCAGGGTTAATTGGGAATGGGAGAGAAGAGGGCTTGTGGTCAGGGACTGAGGGATCACAGAGACTAGCTTGACAAATTAGTAGGCACCACAGTCATATGTTCAGTTCATGGGAATTAGAACCCTATCTCTAGTAAGACAAAGCATGGGATGTTTTGAATGCATAGGACAAGAAGGGAAAATAGGAAAACTAAAACCATATATAACCAATATTGCAGTGAATTTGTGAGGTCATGACCTATTTCAACAATGGAATACCCAGATTAACATTCCCGCAGCCCCTAAAGCTTATGTTTCTGAGGAAAATATTACAAAATATTATAGACGATGAACACCAGCCATTCGAGCTGTACAAGAACACAAAGCAATTGATAACCCTTCAGATATACCAACAGCCCTGCCTTTAAAATGGTTGACTGAGAAACCAATATGGGTTAAACAATGGCCTTTAGCTGAGTAAAAGTTGCAGGTTTTAAGACAGCTGGTGCAAGAGCACTTAGATGCTTGACATATGGAAGAATCTACCAGCCCTTGGAATTCTCCTGTATTTGTGGTTAAGAAAAAAATCTGGAAAATGAAGAATAGTGATGGATCTTAGAGCTATCAACAATGCTATTCAACCTGTGGGCCCTCTGCAATCTGGAATTCCTCTGCCCTCTCTGTTACCAAAGAGATGGCCTCTCATATTTATTGATTTAAAGGATTGTTTCTTCACTATACCCTTACAAGAAAAAGATAGAGAAAAGTTTGCCTTCACAGTGCCTACTTATAATAATTCTCAGCCTACTAGGAGGTACCAGTGGACTATCCTCCCATAGGGAATGCTCAATAGCCCCACCCTGTGTCAATATTTTGTAAGTCAACCATTGGAAATAATATGTAAGCGATTTCCTAAGTCTATAATTTACCATTACATGGATGATATTTTGCTACCTGATTCAAGCATAAATACCTTAGAAAGACTGTTTGAAGAAGTAAAGATAGTTTTACCTAAGTGGGGATTGCAGATTGCTCCTGAAAAAAATACAAAGATGAGATTCTGTCAATTATCTAGGTTATAAAATAGGTTTATAAAAAATTAGAACACAAAAGGCACAAATTAGGAGAGATTGGTTATGGACTCTTAATAACTTTCAAAGATTGTTAGGAGACATCTCCAGCCTACAACCAGCTGTTGGATAACACCTGATCTAATAATTCATTTAAACAAAACCTTAGATGGTGATAAAGATTTATATAGTCCCAGAGAATTAGAGCTAAATCAGAAAAGGAACTGACAATGGTTGAGGAAGAATTACAGGAGTCACATGTGGACAGGGTGAATCCAGAGCTCAGCTGTATTCTCATCATATAGCCTTCCAGAATTTCTCCTACAGAAATTTTTATGCCGAAGGATGATATTATCTTAGAATGAATCTTTTTTACCACATAAATCAAGTAAAAAATTAAAAACTTATGTGGAAAAGGTCTCTGAATTAATTATAAAAGGTAAATTGAGACTTCATCAACTAGCAGGCATAGACCCAGCAGAAATTATAGTGCCTTTCACTACTGATGAGATAAGAAAGTTATGGGAAGACAATAAACCATGGCAAAGAGCTTGTGCTAATTTTTTGGGAGAAATTAATAGCAACTATCCCAAAAGCGATAGAGAACTTCTTGGATTTTTCCTCAAATTGTAAGGGATGCTCCAATAACCAGAGCCCATACATTTTATACTGATGCCAGTAAATCAGGGAAGGCAGGTTTCCAAATCAGACAAACTGAGTAAGGTGGAAGAAAGCCCTTATAATTCTGTCATTCTTATGGTGCTAAGGGATTTTAAAGAACCTCTTAATCTAGTTACTGACTCACAATATGCAGAAAGAGTTACCTTGCATATTCAAACTGCTAAATTTATACCAGATGATACAGAACTGACTTCATTGTTTATCCAGGTACAAGACATGATCAGGAATTGGCTTTGTCTTATGTACATAACACACATCTGATTCCATATGTGTCTGCCAGGTCCTCTAGCACAAAGTAATGCAGAAAGTCATCAATTATTGATTGGAAGCATGCTGCAGGCCTCTAAATTTCATTAAAAAATCATGTCAATAGCAAAGGTTTAAAGAAAGAGTTTTCTATACTGTGGCAAAAAGCTAAGAAGATTATAAAGAGATGCCCTACTTGCTCTTTCTGTAACCAAACATCACTACCTTCAGGAACTAATCCAAAGGGTACTCAAAGGAATGAAATCTGGCAGTTGGATGTGTCCCACTTTGCAGAATTTGGCAAATTAAAATATGTACATCACACAATTGACACTTATTCAGGTTTTCAGTGGGCAACTGCTCAGAAAAGTCTGATTCAGTAATTTTGCTATTCAAAGTGTTTGTATTCTCCTTTAGATGTGCGATCTCTTTTTTTGAAAAGTTCGGTATCAGTCTGGACCACTTCTAAAAGCACCTCATTCGACTGAATTTTAGTATTCAAAGTGTTTGTATTCTCCTCTAGATATATGACCTCCTCTTTAAGAAGCTTGGTACCAGTCTGTATCACATTTAAAAGTACCTCCGCTGATTGAAAATTGTTGGTTAAGATGGCCATGTCTTTTTTTAGATTTCCAACTTCTTTTTGAAGAAGACTGGATTCAGTCTGTAAAGATCGCATCATTTTTCTATTGTCAAACCATACTTTTAAGAAAAAAATATATAGGACAAAATCAAACCCTAGGAATAGCAGTGTAGGAGGGATGTCATAAGCGTTTTGTAAGACTTCACACACAGTGTAAGTGAAAAGGCTATTGAAACCTTGGACGGTTATATTGTCTGACATAGTGCCCTCTTTTATTTTTTATTTTTTTATTTTTATTTATTTATTTATTAAAGATTTCTGCCTTCTCCCCGCCACCACCTCCCATTTCCCTCCCCCTCCCCCATCAAGGCCCCCTCCCTCATCATCCCTAAGAGTAATCCGGGTTCCCTGCCCTGTGGGAAGTCCAAGGACCACCCAGCTCCATCCAGGTCTAGTAAGGTGAGCATCCAAACTGCCTAGGCTCCCACAAAGCCAGTACGTGCAGTAGGATCAAAAACCCATTGCCATTGTTCTTGAGATCTCAGTAGTCCTCATTGTCCGCTATGTTCAGCGAGTCCGGTTTTATCCCATGCTTTATCAGACCCAGGCCAGCTGGCCTTGGTGATTTCCCGATAGAATATCCCCATTGTCTCAGTGTGTGGGTGCACCCCTCGCGGTCCTGAGTTCCTTGCTCGTGCTCTGTCTCCTGCTCTTGATTTGGACCTTGAGATTTAGTGCCCTTTTTAAAATCAGTAACGTATTAATTATATTTAAAAAATAATAAATCTCACCTGTGGTTTAATCAGTTGGAGTAGGTGCAATAACTGTTGCCTGCCAGTAGGTGTCGCAGTGCACTTGAATTTACCTGCTTGGTTTGGATATGAGTTTAGGTGGAATACTGAAAATTATACTCAAATCAAGAAATTTTTAGTGTAAATCACAGACCATGTGCTCTGTGAAGGTCTTTGGCTGTTCAATAGCCACACTAGACAAGTCTCCTGCTCCAGGCATGGTTGGACCCAAAGCTTGCTGCACTGTGGTAGTGGCAGAAGTGGTGGCAGGACCCAAAGCCTGTGGCTCTGAGCAGTGCAGGACACTAGCTGTGGAAAGTCAAGAGGGGAGTGTGCGGGACGGCCATGGGGCTTGGAGCTGGGTGCCGAGCTGGCAAAAGAACGCGGAGTGTCCGCAGCTGGCCAGAGCTACCAGAGTCTCTAGTGGCCCCACAAATCAGGCACCAGGCGTTGCAAATTACGTCAATACGATAAATAACCAGGCCAGCTCAA
This sequence comes from Chionomys nivalis, assembly GCF_950005125.1. Taxonomy (NCBI): domain Eukaryota; kingdom Metazoa; phylum Chordata; class Mammalia; order Rodentia; family Cricetidae; genus Chionomys; species Chionomys nivalis. Next base: position 18,931,580 of record NC_080089.1, on the reverse strand, counting down.
GTATAATAATTACATTTTAATGGTTATAAGGGGAAACTCATGCTACAAGAGTGGGAGGGCCAACTTCCTCTCTGTCCGTCCGGAGCCATGCAGAGAGAGTGTGCTTGGGTCCTCCCAGTTTTCCTTCCTGGGCTCCAGGTAGCCACGCATTAACTAGATGTGATGGGTTGACAGAGTTTCCACATCAGAAGTTAATGCAGGTCACTGAAATTATGGACTGGGAGGGGGGCATGTGTAATGTATTATATTGATTTTTTTAAAAAAACTTGCAATGGTTTTCAATGACAATTTAAGTGAAATACATTTTAAGATTAATTTTAGCTATCTATTCATACTTCATAGATCTGAACTTTAGAAAATTTTAAGTAACAAATATGAGTTATATTAAGTTCTATTGGGCAGTACTGGATTAAATATTTCTCATCTATAGACATTAGTTTGTCATAGATATAAAAAGTAAACATTTCTGTTGCACTTGGGAGATCACTTTGTGTTTAAATTGTTTACAGTGAAAGCATAAGAACCTGAGCTCAGGTGGCCTAACTTGGAAGACAACTAGCCTGAAGTATGCAATGGCTAACAATGAAGAGACCTATTTCATAAAGGTGGAATCCAAGGAAGGACACCTGAGTTTTTTTCTGATCTCCACATGCATGATGTGGCATGTATATACTTTCACACATGTACATGCACATACATGCACATACCACACACACACACATACTACTTTGCCACATGATCATGAGCTCATAGCATCCTTATTTCTTCTATAAACAAAATAAGTTTTGACCAGGTGTGGTTAGAAGTCCTAATAAGTTTCCAGGAAGAGCAAATGATTAGGTGGCATTGAGGCTTCCCTGGCTTGCTACTTTTCTATTAAAACATGCCCACAAAGTAGAGTGGATCAAAATGCCATGCACTCTTAATGTTCCACCCTGTAAGACAAATTGCCTATATCTTCCTGAACAGTTCAAAATACGGAAGCTCAGATAAGCTGCATGGATGCCCCTGGTCACACACCAAGAAAATGTCCAAGTTTTTAGGTAAATCAGACCCAGAGCTCAGAGAATGCACCAGTCTCCAGAAAATGCACTCTTTCTGTGAGCATATGAGCTGTTTTAACTTGAAATATGTATATGTGTGCATGCATACTATATATGTATAATATATAACTTCCTTCGTGGATTTAATATGTAACGATGATATTAGAAAAATAAGCATTTCTATGTCCTCAAACATTAATCCATTCTCTACGCAAGAAAGAAAATTGCATGTAAGTGTGTATGTGTATTCACATGCAAACATGTAATAGAGGAATGAGCATTGCATGTAAGTGTGTATGTGTATTCACATGCAAACATGTAATAGAGGAACGAGCATAGCATGTAAGTGTGTATGTGTATTCACATGCAAACATGTAATAGAGAAATGAGCATGTGTTGTAGAGTGCTGTTATCAAATGACAATTATGATCCAGCTTCCTTCATTTTAGGCTTTGTGATATTTTGAAAGAAAATGGTCCCCAAAAGGAGTGGCACTATTAGAGGGTGTGGCCTGGCTGGAGGAAGTATGTCACTGTGGGGTCAGGCTTTGAGGTCTCTTTTATTCAAGCTTTCCTCAGTGAGACAGTAAATTGACTTCCTGTTGCTTGCAAGATGTTATTTTAGCTCCCACACCACGTCTTCTGCATACTTCCATGATACCCATCATAATGGTGGCAGACTGAAGCTCTAAACATGTAAGCGGGCCACGCCAATTAAGTGTTTTCTTTAAAAGAGTTGTCATGGTCATGGTGCCTCTTCACAGATCTGAAAATCTAAGAGAGGCTTGAAAGCCATCTTATATTAAAGACAAGCTGGGTTTGTTCCTGTTTATGAATAAATGTTTGTTTCTCAAGAATTAGGTTATGCCCCCACCTGTAATCTCAACTACTAATGGTTCTATACTGCCTGTTACAATAATAGCAACCATGTCTTTGTTTCAAAAGGTTATTCTGGTTAACCTGCTGTCATGACTACTTTGCAACAGTCTTGCAATCATGTCCATGTTTCATGGCTCTACCTTTGTTTCAAAAGTTTGTTATGACTACTTTGTTATGACAGCTTATTTTGTTTTACTCCTGGAACTCTGCCTATTTTGCCTGCAACCCCCTTATTTGGAGCCCTCTACTCTTGACCTACAAAAATCTTATCTTCTTCATTTCCAATGTTGACCACTGAAACCCCATTTTAGGGGGAGGCAGCCCCTTTACAGAAATAAAACTTTTTCTTTCATTAATTGCTTGTTTTAATTAATTTGGCTATAATGATTTGAGTCATTGGTCTTTCTCCTCCCGGCTTTTGGGTTAACAACTTGTAGGACTTAGTTCTTTCCTTGCACCATGTAGATTCAAGAAAACAAACTCGAGCATAAAGCCCATTTCTACTCTGATCAAGGAGACTGACTTGTTTTACAAGTTGGTGAGGATGTGCAGTATTCATCTGTCTTTGCCTGACAATAAACTCCAGGCAGCTCACTGGTAACCATGGCACCTAAGGAGCACTGGGTAGGTCAAATACTTCTAGAATTGAACAAAACCTTGAGGTTCATTTTTATTGAACACAGACTAGGCTGATTTTTCAGATACTATCCTTTCTTTCAGATACTCCTCCCCCAGCTTCTACCAAGTCCTCCCCTCCTCCCAAACCACTCAACTGCAGACACTTTATTTCTCTCTTTTTAAAATGCCAACAAATAAACAAACAAAAAATTAAAAACTGATACACACAAGCATAAAAACACAAACCAAAATATACATTTAAAAGACCAATAAGACCAAACAAACAAAAAAAGAATCTCAAAGATATCTGAGACAAATAGTTTACAAAATTACCCTCCCCATTGAGTTTGTTTAGTATTGACCAACTACTTCAGCGCATGGGGCATACTGTGAAGTGTAGTTAATATACCCAATGAGATGGCACTGAAGAAAAATTTTTCCTTTTTTGCAAGCAGTTAAAATTTGCAAATAGATTTTTAGTTAGCGATAGGTGTTTGGTGGAAAGTTCCATTCCAAGCCCCCTCCCCTGAGAGTTGCCACAGTCAAGACTCCTCCTCTGAGAAGCCCTCCAAAAGGTGACCCCTTCCCAGGGAGAGTCAAGACCACTCCCATAGGCTATTTAAACTGGACCCCAGAGAACAAACATGTCTTTCTGGTTTTCCTTCCCCCTCTCTGTGTTTTCCCAGAGGGCCACCAGGAAGCGCTGGCATCCATTAAACCTGGGCCTTTTTCTAATTCTATTTGATTTGAGCTGATTTGGATTATTGCTTATTGGGCAAAAAAAAAAAAAAAAAACTTTACAGTAGGAGTCCATGTCCACTTCCCCCTCACAGTGCTGATACCTCGTTAGGCTAGAACCTGTATAAGCCTTCTTTACATTGCCGCAGTCTGTGAGTTCATGTGTGTATCAGGGTTGTTATGTCTGGAGGATACTGTTTTCTCAGAGACATTCACCACCTCTGGCTCTCTTAGTATTTCTGCCTCCTTTTCTGCATAGATCCATGAGCCTTTAGAGAAGGGAGTTAGTGAACATGTTCTATTTAGGGCTGAGTGTTCCAAGGTCTATCATTTATTGCAGATTGTCCAGGTGTGGGTCTCTGTGTTGTTTCTAGCTATTGCAAGAAGCTTCTCTATGGTGGGTGAGTGATGCAGTGAGCTATGGGTATAGCTGAATGTCATTAGGAGTAATGTTATTGCTGTTCAGAAGAGGCTTTAATCTCACCAATAGCTTGTAATGATAATCCCCCTCCTCCAGTCTCCAGAGAGGACAATGGCATGGCAGCTTAAGAACAAAAGGACAGCTTAGTTACTAATGCCAATTCAGAGGAAGGAGGGAAATTACCTTTCAAATAGGCTTACAACATTCCTGCTGGCTCAAGAGAGCTGGAGGGAGCAGGAGTCAGAGCCAGAAGGTCTGCTCAGATCACACAGGCTACTGTAGGTCTGGTATATCTTAAAAACCTATTGGGTGCATTTCAGTGTAAAAATATGTGCTACAAACACTGACTTCAACTCCCAGAATCACATACACACAAAAAAATATTTGCAAATTTTTAAAATGTTTATTGGATATATTTTATATATATATGGTATTGTTTTGTATAACAATATTTTCATACAGTTATATAGTGTGTTTTTTTTTCAAATTCCCTCTCTATGACAGTCTGTCATTTTAAATCCACCCCCTCTTTTATTCCATTTTTTGTTCCTCTAGACCCTCTCAACCTTTCTAATCCTGCAACTCAGGAATAGAGTTTTTCATATTGTGGTGAGCTCCAACAATAAAGTTATTTTCATGACTCTAATTTTGCTACTGTTATAAATTGTAATGTAAATACCTGCATTTTCTGATTGTCTTAGGCAACCCATGTAAAAGGGTCATTTGACCCCTCAAAGAGACCTCAACCCACAGATTGAGAACCACTGTTCTAGTGGGTGGTTTATTATCTTTTAGATTTCATGCATAAAAGCGAGAACATACAAAACTATCTTTCTGGATCTGGCTTATTTCATATTACACTTTTCCTCAAAATTCAGCTTTGTCAAACAACAGCAATTTATTGAGCAACAACTTTGAAGGAGGGATTCCTTGTTCTAGGTGGAAAATTCAAAGCATTGTGATAAAACCAGATAAGAATTCCTGCCTAGTTAGGAGACAGATCCCAAATAAGCAAACACATATGCACAGTCACTGCAGATCTCACTAAGAAGAAAGGAATGAAAAATAGGATAAGGCAATGACTAATAAAAATAAGAGGGTACAGAGGGAACATGATGTGGCTACATCACAAAGGACACATGTGAATATGAGGTGTTATCAGATGACAAAGATTTTAAATCCATGAGTCACCTGGTGGAGAGAATATTGCTGAAAATGGCAAGTACGTTGCTCCTGGTATAAGCGTGTTCCTGTAACTAGTGTAACTGAAAAATAAGGACTAAGAAAAAAAGAAAGATGGAAAAAAAAGGAAAATAGTATTTTAGGGATAAGAACTATATTTTATTTTTTATCCTCAGAATTTGCAACTTCTGTTAACAGGGAACGTTGATGTATTATGGATAGGTGGATGAATGTATGTATAAATGTATGTATGTATATGTGAATGGATGGAAGTGGTGGTGGTGCATGGGTGGATAGATGGATGGTGGATGGATGGATGAATGCATAGATAAGTCGATGGGGAGATAGGTGGATGAATGGACAAATGGATGAATATATGAATGACGTAGAGGTAGGAGCATCACAAGTTTGAGGCTAGCTTGAGCTACATAGAGAAAGTCTCTCTCAAAATAGCCATTTATTGCTCTTATTTTAGCATGCTTGCTAAAGTAATATATACATATAAATGAATGCATAAAGGAATGAAACAGATGGAACTTTTCAATAAGATATAGTTGAGAAATAAAGAAGGGTTGTTCTAAAGAGGCTCTTGGAACACTTTGGGTTAAAAATGGGCTACTGAGAGCTGGCAGGGTAGCTCAGCATGTATAAGTGCTAGTATATAGGCCTGAAGACCTGAGTTCAGATCTTACAAGTCAGGAGGAGAAGACCAACTCCAGAGGGTTGTCCTCTGATGCCCACAATGTATGCATGACACAGACATACCTACACTTAAGAACATAGACAAAATCAATGAATAGGCAGACATGTTTTTAAAAAATGATTGTATGGTAAAATTTAATTCTCAAAGATATATGTGGATGATATTTGGAGAAGGAGGCCTTTGGTAAGTAACTAGGATTATATGAAGCTATGAGGGTGAGTCTCTTTTAGTGGTGAGTTTTGTGGATTTATAAGAACAGGAAGAAATACCCATACAGGCATGCTTACTCTGTCTCATAATGTGATGCTCTATACCATGTTAGGATTCATCAAGGTGTCCCTCAGCAGATGCAAGAACTATCCTCTGGAATACCTCTGTATTCATAACTATGAGGCATATAGGATTCTTTTGTCTGCCTATCTATCTATCTATCTATCTATCTATCTATCTATCTATCTATCTATCTATTTCATGAGGCTGTGTCTCACTATGTAGCCATGGCTGGCCTGGAACTTGCTGGAACCAGGCTGACCTCAGACTCTCAGAGATCCATGAACCTTTTTCTCCTGAGTGCTAAGATTATGTCATTATATCTGTCATAACCTTCTATAAATTATTTTGTCCTAGATAGGTAGTTACATCAACAGAAAACAGACTAAGACAGTGGTATCTTCATCTTTGTTGTTTTTTCACCTAAAGATTACTTACTTTTCTTGTTCAGTATTTATGAATGGATGAACACACACACACACATACACACAGAGAGAGGTGGGGGGAGGGAGGGAAGAAGGGAGGGAGGGAGGGAGTAAGAGAGACACCTGTTCCACTTTGTTTCTTTCTACAATGTCACTTCTTCATTAAAACTGAACTTTTATAAGAGTTCTGTTCTGGTAAACACTCTCAACCCTATGTTCTGAACTCATTGCTCTTACTATCCTGTTCTTGAGATTAGGTGAGATATGAAACCCCATGCACTACTGATGGGGATGTAATTTAATTCGACCCCTGTAGAACTCAGTGTGGTGGTTCCTAATAGAGAACTACTACATATACCATTCCTGTGAAAATATTCATTATAAACAGAAGTGACTTGGTTGACCTAGGAACTCCAAGATCCCAGAAATATCTGCATTTCAATGATTGTTGTAGCACTGTTTTTGATAGCTAAATTGAAACTAAGCTAGTTATCTTATAAGAGAGGAATAGATGAAGAAAATGTAGCTCACACACACAATGAAATACTTTTCTCAGGCATAAGGAAGAATGAAATCATTTTGTTTTACAGGAAAGTGGATGTAACTGGGAAAATCAGATTAAGCAAATTAAGGTAATTTCAGAAGGACAAATACTGTTTTCTCTCATACGTGGAGCCCATGTTTTACATAGATCTATAAAATCATATATGTTATATGACATGGAAGAATAAGCAAAGATGTTTAACACAGCAGTTCTCAACCTGTGGATCACGACCTCTTTGGAGGCAGAATGAGTCTTCCATTTGGGTTGCCTAACTCCATCGGGAGAACACAGATATTTATATTATGGTTCATAACAATAACCAAATTGCAGTTATGGATGACCAATGAAAATAACTTTCTTGTTGAAGCTCACCACACCATGAAGAACTGTATTAAAGGGCCATAGAATTAGAAAGATTGAGAACTACTAATCTAAAGGAATGAAGAGAAGGATTGAGAAATGAGGTCGCATTAAAAATGAGAGATAGAGCCGGGCGGTGGTGGCGCACGCCTTTAATCCCAGCACTCGGGAGGCAGAGACAGGCGGATCTCTGTGAGTTCGAGACCAGCCTGGTCTACAAGAGCTAGTTCCAGGACAGACTCCAAAACCACAGAGAAACCCTGTCTCAAAAAACCAAAAAAAAAAAAAAAAAAAAAAAAAAAAATGAGAGATAGAGTGTTGTGGGGAGGGAATTAGCACAACATACAATATATAATTGTATGAAAATATTGTTATATAAAACAATACCATACACAATAAAAAATTTTAAATTTTTGTAAAGTTTTGTGTGTGTGCGCATGCACGTGAACGTGTGATTCTGAGAGTTGAATTCAGTGTTTGTAGTACGCAGTTTAACACAGAAGCATCCAATAAGTAACAGGTTTTAAAGATATATCAGACCCACAGCCTGCATGAGCTGAGCAGACATTCTGCTACCTCCAGCTCGCTTCAGGTATGGAAAACCGTGGAACCTCTTTCTGATTCTCATGCCTGAGCCTGGTAGCTGATCTCACACACTCATAGGTCCCTGTCTCCTCGGGAATCCAGGGTAGCAATAGGAAAATTCTAAAAGCCAATCCGGGCCTGGGAACAGGTGAGGGCATCGTTTCCAGCCCTGCCCAGCCTTGAGGGATTAGAGCGACTGAACATATTTGATATCAGTGGAACTCAGCCACCTGGATGCCCTCCCCTGGGAAATGAATGTCTGTGGGCCTCCAACCAGGAAGCTGGACGGTGCTCAAGAAAAGTCTCCTGCATCTTCCTGATGTGATGAATGGCCGGCCTGCAGCAGGACCACCCTGGTGGCCGGCAATGGCTGCTGGCACTGCTGGCACTGAGGTTCTTACTACCTACAGGTAAGGATTTCTTGGTGTCCTGTCCTTGGGGAAGAGGGAAGTTGTGCACAGAACCCAACTTCATTCTCTCTCGGTAGGTGGTAACTGTCAGCCCTGCTGGATGTCCATTTCCAGCCAGTGCTACCACCTGCCTGTCACTTCCCCATGTCCTCAAACATCCACAGGAGCCCGCACTTCCCACCCTCTTATTTCCTCACTCATTTATCTACTTGTTTCTTGATCTTTCCTCTTTACTTATGAGCTGCATGAAAACAGAATGATAGTTTTACTCCCAGTAAACCTTCTGTAAATTTTTTTCTTGTGTAGGTGGGAGTGAAAAGCATGAAGGTCAAAGGCTAACCTTTGCCGGTTTAGTTTAATCGTTGGGTCTCACTGACTACAATGCTATAAATGACTGACTTGGTCATTCTACACCTCTGTGTTCTCCATTTGTAAAATATACATGATACTCACAAGGTGTAATGGGAAGATTCAATGGAATTGTCCAGATCATGGTTAGCAATTTACTTATCATAATTATTAATGCATACTAATGGTTAAAAGTAATGGGTTTAATTATGAAATTTTTTATATACATATATCATGTTTTGATCATACTTAGCATCCCTCCTACCTCCTCTCTCCATGATCTTCATTCCCCTTCCCACAGACAGGCTTTCCCCGAGACAATCCAGTCCTATTCACTCACAGGAGAATCACTTGTTCTTGTGGAGGGCAAGAAATTGGAAGACAAGGTATTAAGTACAGAGTCCCAGGTCCAACCTACTGATTCCAGATTTTCCAGAAAGTGGCATTGAACAAGTCTTTCATCCATCTGTGCCTCAGTTTTCCCACCATTAAAAATGTGCTTACTGGAGACTAAGCATATAGCCTGAATTCTATCCAAGTAATAATTCCAGGGCTAGAAAGACAGAAGAAGGAGGATCCCTGGGGTACTGCTGGCCAGTATGTGAAGGAAATCAGAGAATCCCAGGTCCTAGAGAAAGACCGTCTCAAAAATTAAGATTGGTGGCATGTTAGAAATGGCACTATTTGGCTTCTGGCTTCCATATGTATTTTACAAATATAATTACAAGGTCTAGGGGTGTAACTCAGTGATAGAGAGCTTCTTGGTAAGCAGGAGTTTAATCTTGAACCCTGTAATCAATCAGTTAATAATCTGATGTTCCAGGTATCTTAGCACTAGATGTACATGCAAAATAATATCAGAATCTTAATGAGAAACATATCTGTACACATCTTCATATGAATACTATCCACCACAGCTGAAATCTACAACTACTGAATCTACTTTCTTCTTTCCTTCCTTTCTGTCTTTCAAAACTTTCTCAGAAATTCAGATTGTGAATGTAGGCCTTTTAAACTATGAACTACCAAGATAAATAAATGAATTTTGAAAAAGGTAGAATGCATTGAAAGCACTGCCAAGACCTTGTGACTTGACAGTTTTGGTTACTATATATCAGGAGATTCCTTGCAAGCCATTGCTCTGCAGTTTAATGATAATGCGACAGCAATAAAATAAACACCAAGATTGACACTGGGCTCCAATTAGCCTGATGTCACTGACTACATTCCTCAGTACACAAACTTGGTGAGAATGATGGAAAGACAAATGGCATTATGACAGATGAATACTGTTTTCAACTTCTATGCCTAAAATCTGTGCTCAACACATTTCCATTCCTTTATGAAGCCTGAGCTCCAAAGACCCAATTAAATCACTACCTTTTCCATTCCAAAATAAGCTTTTGCTTCTACATAACGGTGATTTTCTTTGTTTTTTATCACATGTGTATATAAATATATAAATATAACCTGATGAGTCCATTTAATGTCATTCATATGCATATGATTTTTTAAAAGATCTATTTTTTATTTATTTTTTATTTTTCCATTCAAAAATTTACACTTCCTCCCCTCCTGCTCCCCCACTCACCTTCCTCCCTCCCCCTCCCTGCTTGAGAAAGGGCAGGGAACCCTGCCCTATGGGAAGTCCAAGGCCCTCCCCACTACATCTAGGCCTAGGAAGCTGTGCATCCAAATAGACTAGGGTCCCAAAAAGCCAGTACATGTAGTAAAAACAAGTTTCACTGCCTTTATCAATGGCTTCTCAGTCAGCCCCCATTGTCAGTCACAATCTGAGAGTCCGGTTTGATCGCATGCTCGTTCAGTCCCGGTCCAGCTGGATTTGGTGAGCTCCCATTAGAACAGGTGCACTGTCTCAGTGGATAGACCAACCCCTCACGGTCCAGAATTCCTTGCTCATCTTCTCCCTCCTTCTGCTCTTCAACTGGACCTTGGGAGCTCAGTCTGTTGCTCTGACGAGGGTCTCGGTCTCTATCTCCATCCATCGCCAGACAAAGATTCTATTGTGATACTCGAGATAATCATCAGTGTAATAGTGGGGCAAGGACAGTTCAGGCACCCTCTGCTCTGCTGCCCAAGGACTTAGCTGGGGACATCCCCGTGGACACCTGGGATCCTATAGGAGCAGGGAAGAAGATATCTACATTAAGGGAGTCATTTTAGGGTTGGAAAGAGATATGCATATGATTTTAATGCTGATCGTTTGGTTTTAGATAGCCTACAAAAGGGTCATCCTTGAGGAAGGTTGAGTATCCATCCCTCTGTCAGCAATCCCTAATTGCTGTGTCTCTTCCTGTCTGAGTGAGCCTTGTAAGACTCCACATTGGCATGTCAACTAGTGTTATAATAGTGCAAATCTTATTTAGGTACCCATATTGTTGAAAATACACAGAGGCAGCTTCCAGGTCATATACAGAAAGTACAAACTAACAGCAGACATTCTGATTCTCTGGGTCTTACGATCTTTCTATGCCACCTTTCCCAATGTTCTCTGAGCCTTCCAAGTAAGAGTTGTATTGTAGATCTATTAAATCTATTAATTGGGGCTTTCCAGCCCATATCCAGTTGCTCTCTGTATTGACCAATTGAGAATATCTCTAGCGGTCTCCATTTGCTTCAAAAAGAAGTTGCTTGATGAAGGATGACAGCTACACTTACATGTTAGTATAAGAACCAGCATTAACAATGTGGTCAGAAATTATACTTGTTAAGAAAATGGCATCATCCATTTATTTATTTATTCATTCATTCATTCATTCATTCATTCATTCATTCATTTATTATGGGTGCTGGTCCAACACATGCAAGTTTGGTGCTTGTGTAGGCTAGAAGAGGATATTGAATCCTCTGGACTCACTGATGGTTGTGAGTCACCATGTAGGTACTGGGAATTGAACTGGAATCCTCTGGAATAGCAATGAGATCTCTTAACCACTGAGCCAGACCTATCCCTGGTACATAAGCTGACTTTTGGGAACCTATTCCTCATACTGGGATGCCTCACCCAACCTTGATGCAGGGGTGATCCTGCATCCACCTGATATGCCGCTTTGTTCACTCCCATAAGAGGTCTGCCCCTTTCTGAAAGAAGAAGGAATGAGTGGGGTGGAGGGACAGGATGTGAGTGGAGAGAACAGAAGGAGAGGAGGGAAGGGTTTAAACTGTCATTGGTATGTTACATGAACAAAAAAAATAATAAAAGAAAATGGCATTAGTGTATTCTCTATTAGATTCCATGGCCTCATCAACATGAATTTCCTTCTATTGACTGAGCTGTAAGTCCAGTTTACAGATGTCAGTTAGCCAAAAATATATGTGCCACTATTTCTCCATTAGGAGCATCTTGCAGGGCTGATCATTGCTGTGGTTCATAAGTATTACTATTCAAGACTACTGCCTGCTTTCCTCACTTGGCAGGTTGCATACACCTATCAGTACTAGGAGTCCTCATTCTCATGGAGAGGCTCCCATGTTAGTTCAAGCTTGAGTCATCCAATTTCTATGTCTGTAGTGTATGGTATCTTCATCAATAGGCATGTACCTTTGAATTCTGAGAGAAGGGTAAGTTCGGCATGCGTGTTTTGGAGGTTTCCTGGACTCTTCTTACCAACAGGTATCACGCCTAGTACTGGGGGTTTTGTTAGTCTGTGCCTCTTGGAAGAAACGTTATCCTCCCAAGTGACATAAAATTATTTATGCATAATATGCATATACGAGATATATAATATATTATATAATTATATATATATAACTTTAGGTAAACATAAAATAATAATCCCTATTACTTTTCAAATATTCTTAGTATTTTTTTTATCTCTCCTTCCTCCTCTCTCTTCTTATTCTAAATAACAGAGCCTCATGTAGCCCAGGCTGACCTCAAATTCACTGTTTAATCAAGAATGACTTCTGATCCTCCTGTTAAGTGTTGGCATTATGGACATGTGCTACCATGAACAGTTTATGTGCTTCTTGGAGTAGAACCCAGGATTTTTCCCATGCAAAGCAGGCACTCTGCCAACTGATGTACATCCTCACTCTACACTAGCCACTAAGCACCAGTTGGTGGATGGCTGAGCAGACATGGTTTTGGGGATCCATACAAAGTTATCTTACTTAGTTTTAGAAAGGAAAGCCATCAAGGCACACAGAGGGACATGAGTGGACTCTGACAGCATCCGCAGTGAAGAGCCAAAAAGACTGCAGGATGTAGTGTGGTCACATCTACAGAGAAAAGAAGTGGAATCATTACTAGGGAAACTAAGGTTCATAGTTTTGCGTTTAGAGTCATTAATAAAATAAGTTTAAAACATACTCCAATGGAAGCTTGAAGGGAAATTTTACAGAGCTTGAAAGGAAAACAACTGTACAGGAAAAGAGCTGAAAATCTTGTCGTGTGCCAGGAAGAGGCAGACAGAGAGAAAGTCATGCTTTGGTTAGAAAGAACGTCATATCTTAGTTAGCCCTGGAGGAGAAAGAAATGACTAAAGAGGGAGTGTCCAAGCATACTTGGCAGTGTTGAGCTGCAGAGCTGAGTCCAGAGGGCACCTAATCATTCCCAGGAGTTGCTGTGTGGTATGGACAGAGCTTCAGTATGGGGAAATTGAAAGTACTGGAACAAATGGTGAGGGCTGTGCAACACTCTAAGCATTTTTACTGCCTCTGTACCACGTACTTAAAAATGGATGGCCCATCTCATACATAGTACTTCTTTTGCATTTTACCCCAACTTTATTTTATGCCATTATTTTAATTTTTGAGATATGCTGTTATGTAGCCTAGGCTGTCCTCTAACACAGAAAGATGACCTTAAGCTTCTGATCCTTCTCCCTCTTTCTTCTGAGTTTTTGGATTACAGCTATGAACCACCACACATGGTCGAATTTACTGATTTTTATAAATAAATTGGGTCAGGACTGGAGTTTGTTGTAACCTTCTCAACTCCATTTGTCCTGAAAATGATTTCCCAAATTAGATACTGCCGTGTAATAAATTATAAAAAGGAAAACTCAGGCAGAGACACCGAGTAGCTTTCCTGGAGCCATAGAAAATTTGAGTTGAAACCTGGAATATGTCTTTAGTTTTCTTGGGACTCTGACTGCCTGCACACACACACACACGCATGCACACATGCACACACGAACCATTCTATTATTAAATGAACATTTAGACAGAAAGTGCCACATATCACATATTTCTGCTAAGAGGTGTCAATGGCAAGACAACCCCTCAGTGTTTTCATAGGCAGCAGTTACAAGTTATTGCGTACATGCTCCCGAGATAAGCTCATATTGGCCCTTCCAGAAAGGAATTGGCAGCATTTATCTGGTACAGCTTGCCCTAGATTCACCCAGATGAGGGCTGACTGTGTATGTACTAGCAAGTTTTATCCAGAAGAAAAATAATTTTTTTCGTGATTGTGGGAGGTAGTTTTGAAGAAGGGTGTTCACTGAAGTGAGACTCTAAGCCTCTTCTAGAATCTATGAATCAAGGAGACCTATGACTCTGGAGGAGTAGGGGAAGAAAACGAAGAGGTAGGTGAGATTTTGAGACAGTCTTGCTATGCAGCTCTGAATTGTATCTAAGACCCTCATGGGTCAACTTCCCAAATGCTAGGATTACTATCACTCACCACTACATACAGCTATGGTTTCTTTTTAATGGGTTTTTAAATGATTATTGTGTGTGTGCACAAGTTCCACGGACTGAACTCAGGCATGCAGGCTTTTGTGGCCAATACCTTTTCTTACTGAGCCATCTCACTCACCATTACTATTTTTAATCTGTATTTGTCTTGGCTATGACAGCTCCTTGAGATACAGCAGAGCAGAGTACATAGATGAGCAGAGAGGGGAGGATTGCTGGAGGTTGCTGGAGGTTGAATTTGTTTTTAGCATTCAGGGGCACAACTGAGCTCTCGCCTGACCAATTTCTTGTCAAGAGCTTTGGAACTAAGGATTTTTGGTGTTTGGCAACTGAGGTTTAATGGTACACTCTGGTGGGTTTATAAAATAATCTCCCATGCTTCTATTTATGTTCCTGGTTGCTGCTTCTTCTCAGCATAAAACCCCAACTATCCATGTGTCCTAAAAGATTGCATTCTATTCTGTGGCTTCTTACATTTTCCTCCAGTTACCCAGGGCATTGTTATTTCTCAACCATTTCAAGCTTCTTTATACCACAGGGCCTTTGCCCCGGCTTTCATTCTATCTAGGTGTTCTCTCTGCACCTCTGCCTCATCTTTCCTGATATCAGTCCTTCTTATAAAAACAAGGCTGGGATATAACATTCTGAAAATATTCTCGATATAATCTAGGGTCATAACTGGGTTTGTTTTCTCTGCCAATTAAAGAACTCAAACACCACAGACAGAAACAGCATTTTTTTAAAGGTGTTTATTGGGGGTAAGGAAACACACACATGCACTAGACACTTAGAGAGAAAGACTCTCTATAAAGTAGAGGGGGACTTAGGAAGCCGAAAGTCCAGTCTCCTCTCTATGGCTGGGTTTAATATCTCTAAAGAGTTTTCCTTTTCTAATTTTGGGTTGGTCAGTTTGATGAGACAGGATGGTCGACTGATAGGCTCACAACGGTTGTATAACTCGTCCTGATTGGGCCTAGAATCTGTTGAGCCAGTTCATGAGCAGCCAGCCAATCAGAGAGAATATGCCCAGAAGACTTTTGTTTTAAATCTTCCAGGCTTTTGTCTCAGGCCAGGAGGGGAGGAAGAAGCTGACCATCTTAGACCTCCACTACCTAACCATGCCCTTCTCCTTACCTGTCTGTGTCCCTAGTAACTTTAAAGCCTATTCTCTCCTTCTGAGCATAAGGAAACTGAGGAAGAAAAGCAGACAACACACTCTATCTGAACAGGCTGAAACTTCTTTACCGGAAGACAGAGGGACCTCAACCTTTTCTGGGGATGCAGGTTGAGTGGGCTTGTGGGACTGGGGGCCAGGTATGGACACATACACACACTTGTGTAGCTATTAGGAAGTTACAGCTTTTTATTTTTTATTTTTTGTGGTTTGCCTGGAAAGCAGGGTAGGTTGTTTTCCACGCCCAGTCATATTGTTCCTAGAGGTGGAACAGAAAGTCAGTTTGGGCTTAAATAAGTCTTTATGGTCAGGGCCTATAGCCCTGTACAGCCAGCTCAATTCTTCATGACTCAGGCTATTACCTAACATATCCCAACTCTAGAAGGGTAAAAGAAGAATGGAGAAGGGTCTTAATTTTGGAGGAGGGAGGCTTCTTCCAGTTGGAGTGGGGGTGATGGTCTCAAGGAGCATGTTGAGGTCCCTACCAGGTGAGATATAGCCTAGTAGTTTTCGGCAATGAAGAAGTCAGTGACCCTCTGAGTGGTGAAAGCCTGTAATTTTTATTGGAGGAAGTTGGTGAGGCAGCTGAAAAGATAGGGACCAAAGAGTAAAGTTAGTACAATCAAAACAATTTAAGGTGACATTTAGGAAAGCATTGTTGCCAGAATTCTGTCACCAGTCTGCTAACCTATGGTAAGAAGCATTTGGGTCCGGGGGCGGGGGCGGGGGGGGTTCTTATTTAGAGTGTACCATGAGGAAGAATTGAGGTAGAGTCAGGGGGATGCATGGATCTCTTGGAAAGTGGAAGTAAGAGGCCTGCAGAGTAGCTGCTGGTGACCTGTTCTGATTCTCCGTTCTGTTTTGTGATAAATGTACACAAATTTTTCTTATTAATACGTCAATCACTTGACTTTATTCCTTAAAGCATTTTCTGGGGGTTTTGTTATTGATTTTTAAAAAAATGAAAATAATTATTCAGCATTTTTCCATACTAGGCCAGATTGGTTAGCATTGAAACAGCATTCTTCCCCTAGGAAGGCACAGGTGCCTTGTTAGTAGTCATTAAGTCTAGTCCTCTGAGGCTTTGGGGGACCACTGCTGTCAGGAAATCTGTTTGATTTTACAGGGTGATTATGTTTTGTTTTTGTTGTGCCAAGGTCAGGTCTTCCTTAATCTGATTGGTCAGTTAACTCTGTGATACCTGTTGGAGTCTTATCACTTGTTGTAGGGGAAGAGCCATGGAGGGGGAGGAGTTGGGAGAGGCTTAAATGGAACCTTTGGTTTGGGCATAAAGTTCAGAGGGTAAAGCATTTAAAAGACAGAATAAAATGTGAATATGAGGATAATAAGTAATCAGTGGAAGAGCCAGAGTGGGCAAGAACTAAACCTATCCATAGGAGAAGGTAAAATTCTTGTCTGGTTCCTGTGTCTTTTGGACCCCATCTCAAACCAGTTAGAATTTGTTGGCATGCAAGCAGCATCACTCGTAGAGAGGCACAAATCCCATCCTTAGCAGTACTCAGATCTAGTCTTGGAATACTGCAGTAGTCGCCAAAGATTCTAATTGGTCCAGAAAGATGGTAAACTGATCTGAAACTTCTCTACATTTATTTATTTATTTATTTATTTATTTATTTATTTATTTATTTATTTATTTATTATGGATGCAGTGTTCTGACTGCATGTATGTGTGCACACCAGAAGAGAGCATCAGATTGCATTACAGAGGGTTGTGAGACACTATGTGGTTGCTGGGAATTGACCTCGGGACCTCTAGAAGAGTAGCCAGTGCTATTAATCTCAAAGCCACCTCTCCAGCACCTCTCTAAGGCTTTTAAGAGCTGGTAAGATAGAGAGGTCAACTGATGTAAAAAAGGCCTCAGTCTACTTTTTTTAGTTCTGAGCCCCAAAAATAATGTTTAGAGTGCAGAAAGAGAGAAGAGTTGGATGGGGTTGGACCCCCTTTAGAGTCACTACAACCACTTGGAGAGGTTTAGGGTGCAGATTTCTCTTTGAGATGACAAGAGGGACAATGTGGACAAGACAGCAATCAAAAGAGGTGCACTCAAGGAACCACAATAAGATTCAAAAGACAGCCAAGATATAGAACAAGATATAAGAGACCAAGTTAACAGGTTTTGTTTAGTAATGTTAAATACGACTGTACAACTAGTTGGACCTTGGACCAGAGTATTTTCGTTATATCAGACCTCACATAACAGTCAAGTACCTAAAAGCTTTGTAAAAGAAGCCAGTTAAATTTAGCATTTAATTGGCAATTTAAAAGAGTACCACTGATTTTTTTTTTTTTTTTTTGATTCTCTAGTAAAGTTTATTTTAGTCAGGAAACACGGGTGGTTAGGATATGGACTCTGCAATTATCTTCTGTTGAGAGGAAGAATTGAAGACCAGGGTAAAGGGCATGGCTGTTCAAACTAGTATGTAGATCCCATTCCTGTAAGGCAGTAGGTAGGCAAAGGTTTAAGTTTCCCCTCTTCACAGTATGCTCATGTCTGTTCTGCAGACACTGAAGACACAGCAATTGTTTTCTGCCTCTCTTTCTTGAGACATTTGGGATATAGATACACACTTGAAGATCCTGTACTGGGCAAAAGAATCCTTCCCCTTGTCATGCGAGACATGAGGAATAATTCTTCTTTATTGAATTATTCAATAAGAGGAGGTTTTTCTGGTCTGGCCTATACAGCCAGGGCTGGTCAGTTTTACAAGCCAGAGATACGAGAAGCAGATTTTGGATAGGTCTTATATTACCATATATCTTTGTCCTGTAATGAGGGTAGCATGCATTTTATTCTGGTGGGGCTATGTCTCATCAAAGAGGAAGGGTACTGCTTTGACCTGGGCACATCTTACCATACAAGTGTATTGTAAATTTAGCCTATTTTACTCAAACTTCGTTTTTTTTATAGCTACTAAAAAATACCTGATTTTGAGAATTATTTTACATTGAACAAGTTTAATTTAAAGGTTATTTTAAACTTGTTTGGAGTTATTTGCTTTATGCTTAATTTTGACAACATATACATCCACTCTTTAGTGATAAATATAAATTGGTCTCATTCTTGGAGCTTGTCTGTATTTGAGTTACATTTGTACTTAGCATTTTTACAAACAAGTTCTGAGCACATTAAAGAATACAATCATTTATAAGCTGGCTGACCACTAATTTGTATCTTTTAGTTATATTTAACAGCTTACAGTAAGTAGCTTTCATAAGAGTAAGATTTTACAACAATTTTTATTTGATAAGCCTGATTCTTAAAAATTATAGTTTTGAATTGAAGCTTTTTAATAGGAAAATATACTTTAAACCATAAATAGAGTTTATAGAGAGACTAGGAACCTCATTAAACATACATACATACATATATGCATATATATTCCTTTATAGTGTACTTTTACAAAATACCAGGTTTTTATATGACTCAGTTTTTAAAAAATATACTTAAAGTT
Organism: Chionomys nivalis; assembly: GCF_950005125.1. Lineage (NCBI taxonomy): Eukaryota > Metazoa > Chordata > Mammalia > Rodentia > Cricetidae > Chionomys > Chionomys nivalis. Next base: position 18,912,743 of record NC_080089.1, on the reverse strand, counting down.
AACAGAGTTAACAGAGACATAAGTGCTTAGACATACATTTCTAAGTCAGATTTTGTTAACATAAATAGACCATTATGACCTTGGGAATTCATACACAGTTGATACAAGTTGAGATTACCTGTGTATGGGTTGTAGGTTTTATGTTCACCAGAAAATGGAAGGTGAGGGGAATATTTAGGGATCTAGAGACCCCATTTTAATATATATTATATATATATATATATTATTTTTTAAATAGCATGAAACATAACAGTAGCAAATAAAACATCATTTCTTCTAAGAAAAAATTTAAGGGAGGTGTTAAATAATATTTGGGACCTTTATTTAGTATATATAATAGGCTTTGTGTTGCTGTTGTTGTATAGATGGACCTCCTCCCCATTTTTAGGTTTTAACCTATAAGCCTGGCAAACCTTGAGGTTCCATGTAATTAAGGCCTGATTACATGCAACCAGCTGGGAGGAATGACTGCTCAGTGAAGGGCCAATGACCTTGTCTTTATCCCGCTTATTTGAAGGAATATTAACATTTAACAAGTCCAGCTGTAATTGTTTAAAGCCAGCACAGTTGGAGTTCTGAAGGTGACAGTTGTTTAGCTTAGAAGGTATTGTGCAACATTCCCTTCATGACAGGAAGGCTGAATCCAAATTACAAGTGTAGAGTGTGCAACCAATGAATGTTACTGTGCATGTACTGTAGAACCATTAGGTCATGCTAGTTTCCAGGTAAACTTTATGAAAGACATGAGACAGTAGAGATTTTTGCATCATAATTATTATTAAATTTATGTTTGCATCATCTAACAGAATTTGCCTGAGGAAGCCCTGCTAAAACTATGATATCAGAGTTATCATTGATTCTGGACAGAGAGTCCCTTTTATCTTGTTTTATCTAAGCCTCCTGTTAGCTGGTTTTGCTATAAATATCTTTATACCATGAGAAAAGCTAAGCAATAGTCATTTCTGTAGAAATAGTTCACCTCTTAGGTGTTTTCAAGTACACAGATACCTTCTACACTAGGAAGCTAAAAAATAGAAACTACTATTAGAAACAGTTCACCTGCTAACGTTTTTTAAAGTATATTATGTCTGGGAGGAGAGTTTTTAGTGAAGTAAAAGCACCTGTGACTTTTTTTAATATTGTGAAAATTACAGAAGACATTTGAATCTTTGCAAGACTGCACCCAGCAAGCTACCTCTCTATACCCAATTTGTGTGTATCTATACATGGGGACAGCCAAACAGCTAACTGGAAAGTAGGAATAAAAGCAAGAGTCTCCAAGCTTGGTGGGGCAGAAACAAAAGCAGACCAAAGGCATAGGGAAAGAAGTCTCAGCTAAGACTCTTAGCAAGACTGGATGAGTAGCCAGAACTGGCCATCTCCTGTAATTAGATTGGTGACTAATCCAATTATCAATGGAGAGCAGTCAGTAGCTGATGGAAGCAGATTTAGAGATCCACAGCCAAGCGCCAGGGGGAGCTCCTGGAATCCTGCTGGAGAGGGAGGAGGGATTCTATGAGCCAAGGGTGTCAAGATTATCACAGGGGAACCCACAGAGACAAATAACCTGGGCTCATAGGAGCTCATCGATACTGGACCAACAACCAAGGAGCCTGCATGGGACAGATGAGGCTCTCTACGTATGTGTGACAGTTGTATGGTTTAGTCTACTTGTGGGACTCCTAGCAGTGGCCAGTCCCCTTTGCTTTGACCGGTTTGGGGGAAACTATTACTTATACTGCTTTGCCTTACTGAGCCTTAATAGGAGGGAAGGAGCTTAATCCTCCCTCAATTTGATATGCTATGCTTTGTTGACACCCATGGGAGGCCTGCCCCTTTCTAAACAGAAACAGAGGAGTGGATTGGGGGGCTAGGAGGAGGAAGTGGAAGGAGAGGAGGGAAGAGAAAATGTGGTGGGGATGTAAAATAATTAAATAAATTAAGAGAATAATAATAATAATAATAATAATAATAATAATAATAATAATAATAATAATAATAAAGTTCCGAGAAATAAAAGAGCCATCTCTCCAAAGTTAGGGAAACCAGGCTTGGAGAGCTGGTAGAAACAGCAGGGATTAGGACCTGTATAGAATGCATCTTCAGATTTTTTTTTTTTAGTTGTTTTAAGTTCCATGTATAAGTTGGAGCTGAGAGGCACGGATAAGAAGAATGGGAAGGGTTAAAATGAGCTCGGGGTGTTGGTGGGGGAATAAGGCAGGGTTTGAGGAGTGTGGAGGGGAAGGGTGCTGGTCTCAGATCCTTTGCCATTTACTTTGAGAAAGTTGCTTAAGTCCGTAAAACGTCAAAATTCAAAGTTTCAAATGTGGTCAGATTTAAAAAAAAAAAAAATGAGATTTAGGTGCAGGACGGGTGAAGGGTTGACTGAGCAGACCTGCCTGGCTTTGGGGAAAGAAGAAAATGAGCCCAAGTGTGGCATCCCATGCTGGCTGTAAGACTCGGAAAAGTCAGCTAAACATAAGAGCTTCCTAAACCTCTATGTTTGGGAACTTTGTGTTCTCGAGAAGCTATGCGAAGGTCCCTGGATTTTTGGGGTCTGGTCAGGGCATCTCTGAGGCTGACCCAGATGGACCATTACCTTGTCCTGCAGAATTTGCATATGTGGATGGCAGGGGTCAAATGGTGGAAGGCCTCTCAGCTTGGAAATGAGAGAGTCTGGAAGGAAGAGTTAAAAGAAGAGGAAGGTGGATGGAGGGATCTCAGCAGAGAAGACAGGACTCGGGTCAAGCTGCGCTTACATAGACTACCTAAAATTCCAAGAACGGAAGTTCCGTCCAAGGAAACGACCTTTTGGCAGAGACCCAAAGCCCAGAGGTCTCCGGTCAGACTGGTGGCTGTTTAACCTGTGTAGTAAGCTTAGAGGATGTTCTTGCTTTCGGAGGAATGACTGGGAGGAGGGGCGGGGGGGGGGAGGGCTTTTTGCTTCAGGGACCCTAAAAATGTCCTAGGTTTTGACACCAAATACAAGGAAACAGTCAGAAAGGCAGAGAGACTTGACCTCAACAGACTGAGACTGTTTCATTAAAACATGGAGGGACCTCAACCTTTACAGAGAAAGAAGGTTGAGTGGTCTTAGAGGGTCTGGGGAATGCATGTATATACATACACAGACATGGGTAGTTACCAGCAAATTACAACTTTGCTTTTTGTTGTTGTTGTTGTTGTTGTTGTTTTATGGTTTGTCTGGAAACGGGGTGATTTGTTTTCAATACCTGGGCATACTGTTTCTGCAGGTGGAGGGAAACAGTCAGACCGAGGCTAAACCATACTTTAAGACCATTGCCCTGTACAGCCTGACTCAATTCCTAATGACTGAGGCTATTACTTAACAATGCATGTCTAAATATCTGTAGTTGCATTTAATTATGTGTCTTCCTGCTTTTTCCTCAAGTCAACTATGGTTCCATGAATGTGTGGTAAGAACTCAGCTGGGACCATACAGTTCTGTCAGACACCAGTTCATTCTTTAACTGGGAGCCTCTCTGTCCTCCTGTTTCTTCTTCTATAAAATGGGAGAGACATAAGAATTAAATTAACAAATTCTATAATAAGTAGGAAGAGTACTCAGAACAGAATTATTTTTTAAACATTTGCTGTTTCTGTTCCCACTGAAGTTGGCATGCATAGACTCAGTACAAACTGACTAGAATGGCTGGCTGCAAAAAAAGTATCACATTATTTTCAAAACCAAAGTCTGCCTAAAGGAAATGTCACAAGAACTCTTTGGCCTTTGTTTTTCCAGTCTTCCTTTCTTTTGCTTCCTTGCCTTTCCTTCTTTCCTACCCTCTTTCACTCCCTCCCCCTCTCTCCTTTTCTTTCCTCCTTCCTTCCTTCTTTTCTTCCTTTCTTTCCTTCTTTCTTTTACTTTCCTGATTTCAAAGCTTAGGTGTGAGGAAAAGCAGGATGAAATATTATTCAATATCATGTAGGTCTGTAAATAACTGGAATCTGGAAAAACTGAGTTGAACATAGGCTGTCCGGATCATTCTGCTCACCTAGGAAGCTTTTACACTGGGCTGAGAAGTCAGAAATTACCTTCTCCTGCATCTGTCTGTCCTCACAGTCTGCTTCCCTAAAAGTATTTAAAGGGACATATTCCCGGTGTTGCAGAAACCAACTCAGGCACCCGCTTGGCCATGTAGCTTTGGTTCTCACAGAGCTGATTTTCTGGCTGCTTTATAGAACCTCCTAGGCCCTGTAGAATCCGAGATTAGGCTTGTCTGTGAGGGATTAGTGGGTGTCAGCTGGTGCTGGGTGTCAGCCAAAGCTGGCTGCCAGAAAGTCTTTCATAAAGTCCAGGCCTCCAGTGCCTCAGGGCTCAAGTTTCAGTGGAAGCAGAGACAAATAATAGCAGCTATAAGCAAGGTATGAGGGTTCCCACAGTAAGCACGACCTAGGGAAGCTTGCTGTGAAAGATCAGAGTGGAGGAGGAGAGGAGAGGGTGTAGGAAGAAAGAGAAAGAAAATATGGGAAGAAAATAGGGAGAAGGGGAAAGGTGAGAGAGAAGAGAAGAAACAATGGTATGTGTGTGAGAGGGAACATACAAAGGGAAGAGCAGTTATCAAGAGGGGAAAGGGAGGGAGAGGGAGAAAAGGAGATGGAAAGATGAGGGGAGTGGTATTTTGAAGAGGAAAGAAAGGTATTGAAGATGCTCACAGACTCCTAGGGAAAGTGTCTAGAAACTGAAGAGGGCAGGAGATATGAAAGAATAGAGAAAAATAGTGAGAAATCTTAAGTGAACGAGCAATTTGGAGAGACAGATTTTAAGAGAAGCAAACACTGGAAATTAGTTATAGGGAGAAAGTGAAGGAAAAGATATGAGGAAGAAGAAAACATAATTCAACTCTATGTGGCATGGGCAAAAACAAAGATGCAGAGAGAACAAAAGTCAAAGGGGGAATAGAAAAGGAGGGGAGACAGGAGATTGGGCAATATTAAAAAAAAGATACAGAGGCAGATATACCAAGACCGAAAGGAAGGAGGGTAAGGAGGGAGGAGGGCTGGGGATGCAATTTAATGTGGAACCATGATCCGGGTGGCCATTAGAAAAGAGCCCAGACATTTGTCCCTGAGCAGGCCTTTTCCATCTGTTCCCACGAGAAAGGAAGCAGCCCTCTTAGGAAATTCTGTCCTTCTCCCTGCCTAGAACCTTATCTTTCGCTGACCTGCTTGAATGCTTGTGTAATAGTTGTGAGTAAAAACTTTCCATATCTCGATAAGACTCTCTGCTGATGCAATAATCCAAATCAGAACAAATAAAACCAAATTAGAAAAAGCCCAGGAGAAATGAGCCAGGATGGCTTCCCAGCCCCCCAGAGAGCAGCTGGGGAAGGAAGACCTGAAAACCATGTTTGTTTTCTAGGGTGCTGTTTAAACTCCCTGTGGGAGTGGTCTTTAGCATCTCAGGGGAGGGGACATCATTTGGTGGACTTTCTCAGGGGTGGAGTCTGGACTGAGGCAACTCCTAGTGGAGTGGGCTTGGGATGAAACTTCCACCCAAACATTCCAGACTCTTTGGATATATGGATGCCAGCGGCTGTAGTGAGTCTCACCTAAACATTCCAAACATTTGTGCATATAGATGCCAGGGCCTGGGGTGAAGCCTTAACCCAAACAGTGAGTTCCTAGGTTCAATACCCAGACATGAAGGAGCAAAGGTTAGACAATAATGATAAGAAGAGAGTGAAGAGAAGAAAGATGGGAGAGGATTTAGGGGTAGGAGATCAAGGAGGGTATTGGAACACAATAATCTCAGTAAGGCTTAAAGAAACACATAAAGTAGATGTTACCAACCAAGGAACTTTCTTTTAGTAAAGTGTGTGTGGACAATTTATTTTTGTAAAAAGCATGTGCAAGAATCCAGAACTGGCTAGCAAGCAGTACTACAAAACAGCCTCTGTCAATTTATCCCTAATGTCAGTGGTGACTGTCTCATACTATCGGTAGGAGGCTCAACCTCACAGTCTGCGATGGGCTAACCTATGCTTAGGGAAAGAGTATGATAGAGTTGTCTAGGGGTTGGGTAAACATGCACATCACAAAATGTGAAAAGTTGAGGGAATACTGGCCCCATCAGCTAGCTGCCTGGGTAAAACAAAAACATTCCTCACAGAACACACAGAAGGAGAGAAACGATAGAGAGCGATCAAGCAAAGTGCCTGATTCCTTTCTATTTTTCTATGAAATTCATTGCGTGCCTGCTTTGTACCTACCACAAAATCTGTACAATAGTGTGTGCAGTGATGGATGTTCTTTGGACAAATTCCAAGTTCAAATCCACATGGTCTCACTGGTTGCGTTTGCTTCTTACTCCCCAGAATTCTTTAAAAGTAATGACTCAGGACTTTACATAGAATTGGCTTTAAAAATTTCTTCAAATACCTTGACACACAGCTAGGACTAAGAACTTTTCAGTGAAGTATAGTTTTAAATAATGATCCATGGGCCCATTGAGGCTTACAGATGCACATGTTTGGCTTCACTGTGTCTTGAAAAGGTTTGAATTCTTTCTCAATATTTTCACCTCTTCTGGCCTAGGCTATAGATAAATTGTTAGAGTACTTGTTGTCATTTAGCCCTAAGTTTGATACCTAGCGTGTCATGAACCAGTGTAATGGCAAATGCCTATAATCCTTACCCCCAGAAAGGAAAGACTAAAGGGCCAGAAGTTCAAGTTCATCTCAGACTACATAGTCAGTTTGAGGCTAACCTGGTCTACCTAAGGTTCTGTACTTAAAAGGGAAAACTTTTCAGGTACTATGAGATGACTAAGCAGGCAAAAGAACCTGCCACTAAGCCTAACCACCTGAATTTAATCTCTTAGATCCACATGATGGAAGAAGGAAATGACTGCAGTGAACATGAGCCCCTTTTCTACATCACCCACATCCAGATATACAGATACACAGACACACACAATAAACAAACAAATTGGCAACATTGCATGAACGGGTGAATACATGGACACATCACACACACACACACACCAGGATTAAATAAATGTAATTTTAAAGATTTTAAAGAAAAATACATCCCACATCTATTGAGTACAAATGATATTTTGAGGCAAATGGCCATGGTTCTTCACTCCTTACAAAAACTTTTTTTTCACGTATGTGGGTGTTCTGTCTGTATATACATCTGTTCACCAAATGCAAGCTTAGTATCCACAGAAGTCACAACAGGTAGACAGATCCCGTGGTGCTGGAAACACAGGGAGTTCTGAGTCACCATGTATGTGCTAGTAATTACACAAGGGTCCACTGTAAGAACAGCCTTAACAGTGCTCTTAACAGCTGAGCCATCTCTCTGGAGTCCTACAAAAAAAAATTAAGGAAGTTTTATTAATGTTATTTTCTTTTTTAGAATTTTGTACCATATGTTTTTAATCATATACGTCTCCCTACCCAAACTTCTACCAGATCCACCCTCCACTCCATATTTTTTTTGTGTGCAGTCCGTGCTGTCATAGAACTCATCATGGGAAAGGAAAACAGGAAAGGATTGTCTCAGGCCCCTTAGGATCAAGTTCTTAGCACAGAGGAGACTTTTTTACCCCTAGAAAGAGAGGGGATAGGGACTAAGAGAAAAGACAGGAGATAGAAGAGGGAGAAGAGGAAGGGAACAAGGGAAAGGGAGGAGGGATATTTGTCTTGCAGGGACAACGGACTGTCTCTGGATGGAGAGGAGACAGACATGGCTCATAGGAAAGCCCATGTACCTTTAAAAATAAAAATGAGGTGTTTAATTTTAATTGGGCACATTACATAGGGCAGCTGAAAGGACTTTTGTTTGTTAGACTTTAATAATTTGATAGCTGGACCTTGGTAGTCAGCCTTAGGAGGAAGAAGTGGCCAAATAAGGGAATAGAACTCAGTGGCTAGCTTTAATGGTTTTTAGCAAGACAGAGGGAATGAGGAGAAGGGCAAGACCTGCCAGAGGCACGTGTTAAAGTGGGATAGTGCCCCTTCCCTATACAGACCAGAATGACTTTGAACTCACAGAGATCTGCCTGCCTCTGCCTCCCAAGTGCTGGGAATAAAGGTGTACAACACCTCTCCTACCTATTGTTATTCCTATTTCTCAGTGAGAAAACAGAGGCTTGAAGAAGCTCACATACCTAGTCAGTGATAGACTCAGGACTCAAAGCACATTACTGAGGAACTGCTTAACCTTTTAATCTAGGAGATGAAGTGGAAAGTTGTATGATCATGGGTGGAAATATTCTAATACAGGCAATAGCAGAGTGTTTTCTAGAAGCATTTGCCAAACAATGATACTGTGGTAGTCAGATCTTTTCTGGTACACCAAATACAGGAGATACTCAACTTCCAAGGAGAAAAGGCACCTTTGGTATTCATGGTTTTAGAAGGTTTTGACTTTGATTGGTTCACTTGATTAGTTTGGGCCAACAACTATGAAGCATGCCATGTAAGGAAGGTGTGGCAGGGCTAAGTTGCCCACCTCATGCCCAAGGAGCAAAATGGAGATACAGAGAAAGGGCATGGGAGAAGATTAAGAGGGAAGGAGAGCAAAAGAGAAAAGGGGGAAGGATGGAAGGGCACATACAGCAAAGTGTGTATGTAGAGGTCCCAGCAGAACTTTTAGGAGTCAGCTCTTTTCACCATGTAGGTCATAGAGATCAAACAGGTTCTCAGGCTTGGCAGCAAACACCTTTGCCCCCTGGGCCATTTCACCAGTCTATGATTTTGTGTGTTTTTGAGACATGGTGTCATATATCCTTAGCTGGCCACAATTCCCTATGCAGCTGAAGACCACTTCAGAATCCTGATTCTACTGTCTCCATCTCCATCCATGTGCTGGGAATGAAGATGTATTCAAGGGCCTACTGCCTCCCAATAGCACTGCAGTCCACCATCAAGTCTAAAGCACATGGCCCTTGGCATCTATTTGGGATCTAAACTATAAGGGCTGCTAACTCTTATCTTCACAGAAGTGACAAGGCCAACTAATTTATTTTATTGTTTATTTGTTTTTAATGTTATCAATTGAAATAGAATTATCACTTTTCTCCATCTCTTTCCTCCATCCAGTCCCTCCCACTAACAACTTTTATGCCCCCAACTTTCAAGTTGTTGACCTCTTTTGTTTTATTATAATTGTTACATGCATGCATACATGTATGTATGTGTGTATATGGGAAGATATATATAAATACACCATGCTGGATAAATTTTGTTGTTTGTGTCTATATGATTTCAAGGCTGACCATTCTCCATTGGGCAACCAACAATGGTATTCATGTCTGGGAGAGGCTGATTCTTTTTCTCTCTGAGTCCTTAGGTACCTGTGTGTCTTTGGGTGGGGGTGGAACCCTGCAAAGATTTCCTCCTTCCACATTAACATGTCTGTTGATTTTGTCATTATTTCTGTCTTGTTTGTGCAGTCATTTCTAGGAGAGTCTATTTCACAACAGACCAGGTATTCTGACTCTTCCAATCATTCTGGGACCTCTTCTCCAGTGTTCTCTGATACCTCGAGATGCAGTATCTATGATGTAGCTTCATTCTGATCTCTGTATTTTGTAAAGTTGTGGTTTTCCATGATGGTGTCCATTTGCTGTAAACAGAGGCTTCTTTGATGAGGGGTTGTAGCTATACTGTTATGCCCAAGTTGAGACCCCCCAGAGAGACACCATCGGAATCCAGTCAAGTCCAGAATGCAAAAGCAAAATTTATTCAGTGTGCTCTCCAGCCAGGCTGGGGACTTGACCACTACTCATGATGCAGTGCAGTAGGGAGGAGCCCCTGTTTCCCATTTGGGGTTGACATATATAGGTAAAAAACCACAAGCTAGGTTTATTTTGGGTCAAGGGGGTTGGTCTTGCTAAACAGAGGCTGTGGGGTATTTCTGCATACCCCTTCCTTCTTAAAGGGGATGTTTCTGTTTCTGTGCATGCCCCCCGCCCTCCCCCGTGAGCAGTTACTCCTGTTTCTGTCTAGATCACAAAGCTAGGTGTCGACAGGTGGCTAGCTGCTAGGAACATTTACTTTTGCAAAGGTTCCTGTTTTCAACTAGCTCTTGATGTTGCAAAGTTCTTGAACTCAGGGTCTTATCCAGCTCCTCACCAAGCAAAGTTTCTTGAATTTTTCCATGCCCTTACAATACTTATGCAGGGAAAGTGGTCCATTCATTAAAACCAACTGATTTTAAAGACTAAGAGTAGAGTGAAGAAGAGTGATTTATGAGAAGACTCAAGTAAAATCTTCAAAGGGGGCATAATACCTGCTTTGTAAACAAGTTAAAATAAACACATTAAATCTTTCAGGGTGGGAAGCATCATATGGTGAAGTCGTATGATGAGAGATTGGGGGAAAATATCTTACATCTCTGAAGTGTATGCAGTGTTGTCTTGGTTGGGGTTACTGTTACTCACTCACTTACAGTACTCTCGATGAACCCCTTGTACTCGCTAGCCCTATGTCACTGAATTACACACCACCATGGGGATGTGCATGTGTGTGTGTGTGTGTGTGTGTGTATGAGTGTATGTGTGGCATATGACAGAATAGGGTGGCAATTGTCCTCCTCTATCATTCTCTGCTTTATTCCCTTGAGACAGGGTCTCTTACTGACTCTGGAGGTAGGTTGGCAGCCAGCAAGTCCAGGGATCCTCCTGACTCTGGACCACATAGCAGTGGGGTTATAGGTATGTTCTGCCATAGTTGGCTTTTACTTGGGTTCTGGGGATTTGAACTTGGGTATTCACACTTGCAGAGTAAATGTACTCTTATTCACACATACTTGCTTTTGTGTCGGGTATCAACTTAGGTCGCCATAATTGTGCAGCAAACATTATACATCCCTAGTCCCAGTAACACAGGATTTCCAGGAACCAGAGCTTACTAAATAGCCTAGACTTGCTTCAGATTCGATAACTATGCCAGGATGGCTGTATTCAAGATCTTTCTGCCTTACCCTACCACGTGATGGGATTCCAAGGGCATTTCACCACAACAGACTTGATTTATATCTTTTCTATTTAAAGAAAAAAATTATCAAATTAAAAAATTATTTATTATCACTGAGGGAGGAATGGCGTATGTCAAAGCAACTGTGTGAAGGTGAAAAGGTGACTTTGTGGTCTCAGTTCTCTCAATTCATCTGTTTGTTGGTTCTACAAATCAAAATCAGGTCATCCATCTTAGGCAGCAAACACTGTTATCTACTGAAGTTCTAGATGGCCAGACTGTAGGGTGTGTGCGTGTGTGTTTGTAATTTGTTTAATTATTTAGTTCTTTGTTTATTACTGTTATATTTTGGTGGTACATACATGAGAATAACTTGTGAGAATCATTCTCTCCTTCCACCATGTGAGTCCCCAGGAATCAATCTCAGGTAAGCTTGATAGCCAGTGTCTTTCTCTGCTGAGCCATTTCACTGGCCCAGCTAGTTTTACAGTGCTTGTAAGGAATTCATTACATTTCCCCATGAAAATTCTAGTTACTGGTTCCTTGATTCAGAAAACATCTATTTTTTATATTGTATTATGGGATACTCTGTGGTGATTATAAGGGGAACAGCAGCAGTTAGCAATGATATTAATCATGATAAACATCACTCGTGTTTAGAAAAGAATTCTAACTATGGCAGCTCAGTTCGCTGTTTATTGAGTGTTGATCTGGTGCTGACAGCTTGACATTCATGTTCATAGTTAATCCTCTCAAAAGCTCCAGGAAATGTGCAATTTCTATTTGTGTGTTCTGTTTGTGGATGTTTCTGTGTGTGCATTTGTTGAGGAAACAAGACTAAAAAGTATTAAACAACCTGTCCGTATAAAGGATCTAGGTAGGAAACAAAAGTGAAGTGTAGGGTTTTGTTCTTTTGGTAGAAAGTCTGTATCAATAGGTGAGTCGTGATATTTTGATCAGTGTGTGTGTGTGTGTGTGTGTGTGTGTGTGTGTGTAGTATATGCATTTACTATGTGTATGCAGGTGCACATATGAAGGCCAGAAGAGGACTTTGGGTGTTCTGCCCTATCTGTCATTTTCTACTTTATTCCATTGATGCCGAATCTCGCCCTGAACCTGGAACTAAGCTGGCAGGTGGAAAACTTAATCCCTCCAGTACAGGGGTTAAAGGCATGCAGGGGACCACATCTAGCTTTTTACACAGAAATCAAAGATTTGAATTCATTTCTTCATGTTTGTCCAGCAAACAGTCTTACCCACTGAGGAGTGTTCCTAGTCCTGATGATGGTTTCCCTCCTCCCAGTGGAAAAAAATAAAGTGAACATTTGGGCCTGGCAAAAATGGCTGGAAAAACACTGAAAGATCAGAAATAAAGAATTACATAGGTGGCCTTTTCTGCTTCATAAACACATATTGAACACTTATTAGGACCAGAAACATGGTGAATAATGGAGATTTAGGTAGGACAAGGTAGAGTAATCCTTGAAGAGTTGGAAACTGAGTAGAAGACAGTGGAGTAGAGCGGGAGATATTTTAGCATTGGCTGGACAGATGTTCCAGGCAATGGGAGTAACAAGCACAAGGTCTCTGGAGCAGAAGCGAGTCTGAAACACAAGGCAATTATGTTTGCTGAAACCCTGTGATCCAAAGAAATGGGAGCGACGGTGGGGAAGAGAGATTATGAAGAAGAGAGTAATGCCTGATAGGAGGTCACAGAAGACACAAAGGCAGAGCCACAGAAAGACTTAAAGCTTCTGTCCACCGCATTCGCATTCTTCACTTTCACAAAATCAACTTCAGCAAGTTGTAGTCTTACCTTCACAGAAATTGTGGCATGCACATGAATGCGTGTGTGCCCACACGTGCGCACACACACACACAAATAAAGAAATACATAGAATTAACAAATAATGTGGCATATGGGTTCATGCCCTTAATCCCAGCATTCAGGTGCCAGGGGCAAGCAGATTTCTATGAGTTCAAGACCAGCCAACATAGTGAGTTCCAGAAGAGCCAGGTCTGTATAGCAAAACCTTGTCTAAGAAACAAAGTAATGAAAGAAGGAAGAAAGGAATGGAAGGAAGGAAAGAAGAGAGGAGGAAGGGAAGAAGGGAGGGTTGGGAGGATAAAGAAATACCTTGAGGATTTGCTAATGGGAGGATCTTTGTAAAAGGGGATTGCTATACCATGCTACAGAGATGTAGATTCTTCTGGTGGTGAAATAAAGTCTAAGGTTTCCCAAGACGACTTTTTAGCTATTTTAAGGAAAATCAGAAGATGTATCATGCATAGAATATTTGCTATTATGATAGAGGATGTCACAGCTTAAATAGCAGAGAGACCTTTTTCCAGATTTGTGTGTCTGCTCTGGAATAGCACTGCACTGTGAAAATATATGGGGAAATAATTGATATGCATATTCAAGGATGGTAAGAGAAGGGGGGAGATTTCCAGACAAAATGAGAAATATTACACCAAGCTTTATTTTATTATATTTGTGAGAGCAGCCAAGGATGACCTTGATCTCTGGATCCTCTTGTCTCCATCTCCCAGGTGCTAGGATTAGGTGTGACCTAGTTAGAGGAGAAGCGCCACCTCCGGCTTCTTTTCCATGGGTTGCAGGGATTGAACAGTTGTTGGGCTTATGTAGTCATTGCTTTTACTCACTTATCTACCTTACTTTCTTATTTTATTTAAAAAAGAAAAAGAAACTATCTTTTTCCATTTTACATACCAATCCCAGTTCCCACTCCTTCCCTCCCTCCCGTTCACTCCAACTTCCCATCTACCCCCACCAATCCATTCCTCAGAGTGGGTAAGGCACATTGCTTTGAGGAAGGACCAAGCCCCTCCCTACTATATCTAGGCTGAGCAAGGTGTCCATCGAGAAAGAATGGGTTCCAAAAAGCCAGTACGAGCAGTAGCGATAAATCCTGGTCCCACTGCCAGTGGCCCCACTGTCTTCCCCAGCCATAAAACTGTCACCACGTTCAGAGGGTCTAGTTTGGTCCTATGCTGGATCCCTCCCTCTCCAACTGGATTTGGTGAGCTCCCATTGGCTCAGGTAAGATGGTTTCAGAGGGAGTCCCCATCATGCTCTTGACCTCTTTTGCTCATATTCTCACTCCTCCCACTGTTCAACTGGACTTTGAGAGTTCAGCCCAGTGCTCTGCTGCGGGTTTCTGCCTCTGCTTCCATAGCTGCTGGATGAAGGTTCTATGTTGACATTTAAGATAGTCATCAATCTGACTACAGGGTAAGGCCAGTCTGGGCACCCTCTCCACTATTGATTAGCTGGGGTCATTCTTGTGAATTCCTGGGAATTTCTCTAGTGCCAGGTTTTTTGCAAACCCCATAATGGTTCCCTCAATCAAGACATCTTTTTCCTTGTTCTTCATTTCTGTCCTTCCCCCATCTTGACTATCCCATTCCTTCAACTTCTCCTCCCCACTCTTTTTCTTCCCTTCTTCTCCCCTCCCCCATCCTTCCACCCTACCCCCACCCCCATGCTCCCAATTTTGTCAGGAGATCTTGTCAATTTCCCCTTCCCAGGGGGATCTATATATGTTTCTCTTAGGGTTCTCCTGTTACTTAGTTTCTCTGGAGTCATGCTATCCTTTGTTTACAGCTAATATCCACTTATGAGTGAGTACTTACCATGCTCACCTCTCTTGGTCTGGGTTACCTTGCTCAGGATGTTTTTTCTAATTCCATTCATTTGCATGCAAATTTCAAGATGTCATTGTTTTTTTTAACCACTGAATGGTACTCCATTGTGTGAATGTACCACATTTTCTTTATTGATTTTTCAGTTGAGGGGCATCAAGGTTGTTTCCACATTCTAGCTATTACAAATAATGGTGCTATAAACAGAGCTGAATAAATGTCCTTGTAGTATGATTGAGCATTCTTTTGGTATATGCCCAAGAGTGGTATTGCTGGGTCCTGGGGTAGGTTGGTTTCCTGTTTTCTGAGAAAACGTCATACTGATTTCCAGAGTGGTTATACACATTTGAATTCCCTTACTTTTTTATTTTCAGGACAGAGTTACATGTAGTGCAGTTCAGTTTCAAACTCATTGTGGAACTAAGGATAATACTGAATTTTCTGGCCCTCCTGCCTCTATTTCTCAAGTGAGGGTATTATAGCATGTGCCACCGTGTCTGGTTTATGCTGGGGATAGAAACCAAGCCTTCATGGGTCCTAAGCAAGAACTACTCTTCATCTACACACCTGGGTCCTCTCTGAGGTTTATTGATGATGTGCTTTGTTTTTTTTAAAGAAGGCTTCTTACTTTGGAGTCCCAGGAAGCTTGGCACTCACTGTGTATATCAGACTGAGTTAGAATTCATGATATGTCTCCAACCTCTGCTTGTTGTACACCGGAATCACAGATATACACAGCCATTCCTAGCTTGAGTCTCCTTTTTTAAATGAAGGTAAAAGTTGTTGCAGTCAGGATGTGCTCTCAATAATTAGCAGAATAATTGTGTGCAGTTTTGAACACTGATTAGACTGTGTCCTGAATATGCTGTGTTGATGGTCTGCCTACACTGTTGCAGCAGATAGGAATGAATGCAACTGTAAATCAACTACTGTGTAGTGAAAATATTCATTCCAAAATAAATCACATCAACAGTAGATATATACAGCCTCTTCTTTGTCCCTATTTCCTAAATGACACAGTTACTATAATTACCTAGTATTTCAATGCTTCCAGTATTAGTCGTCTCTAGAGTCTAAAGTCTATGGGAAGAGATATCAAAGGAAAATAATATGCTGTTTTCTATAAGAAACCTGAGCCTCTACATGGTTTGCTGTATGCAGAACATTCTAGAATCCATTTCTTCTGTACAACAAAAGAAGACTTACTGTATTGTGCATGAAGAAGAAATTTCTTGAAATTGCTTATGTAGAGTTTTAGCTACAAAGATGGCAATTAAATATAGTTCTTCTTTATTATACTTTCTATTTATATTTTAGCTTTCATTGTGTGTGTGTGTGTGTGTGTGTGTGCATATAGATGCCAGAAGATGGTATCAAGTCACATGGAGCTGGAATTACAGACAGCTTTGAGCACCTGAGAACTCGACTCTGCTCCTCAGCAGGAGAAACAAGTGCTCTTAACCACTAAGCCTTCTTTTAGCTCCATATAAACAAAATATACAGGCAGTGGTGGCACACACCTTTAATCCCATCACTCGGGAAGCAAAGACAGGAGGATCTCTGTGTGTTCAAGGTGAGCATGGTATACAGAGCTAGTTTTAGGATAGTTAGGGCTGTTACACAGAGAAACACTGTTTTGAAAATCCAACCAACCAAACAAACTACTAAATAAAAAAACAAACAAAAACTGATGCTTATGGGGATAAGGAAACCTGAAGAAAAAAAAAAAACTACAGAATTTAGGGCTGGTGAAATGGCCCACAGGGTGGAGGCATTTCCTGCAGGACTGGTGAACTGAGTTTGATCCTTAGGTCTCATGTGATAGAAGAAGACATCCAACCCAAGTTGTCCTCTGATTTCACATAGGGGCTGTGGCATGCCTACACCCCTAGACATACACAGAATAAATAACAAATACATAAACAAATAAATGCAATTTTAAACGATACAGAATATAGGCAAGAGATGAGCCAGGATATCAGATAGCCCAAAGCTGATTGTTTGTAAAAACCCAAGCTTGACTTGGTCCATCACTTCTCCTGCTGCAGTTGCTGAGAAAAAACCAGACAGGCTACATCCCCTGTTTTGTATTAGGGTCTGAGGAAAGTGATCACACATCCTAAAGGACTTGAGCAAGACAAACTTACTTCTGCACAGGGTGCAGCATTGCAACTTATTCAGATGGCTAAAAGGCACAAGCAGTCCCGCTAGATTTTTATCCCCATCCTCCAACCCCTGCCCTAGGAAGGTCCTCTTCTTCAGTGCTGGAACTTGCATTCTTACAATAAACAGAAAAACAGAAAACTGAAAAACAATACAGTTGCAAATTTTAAGAACAGGATGAAACTTTGAGCTCACACTTTGGTGTCAGACAAATGTTGTCAAGTCTGTTGAGAATCCACAGCAGACAGAGATAACAGTTCCCTATTGGAAAGAGTAAATGGGAGACAAAGGAGATGCAGATTATGGCTAACTTGCGAAGCTTCTATCATTTTAGAGGTAAATGTCTCTTTGGAAGAAAAGATAGCCCTTTTATTTCTCTTAAAATTTCCTAATAGGGAACACAGAAGACAGCACTTAAGGACTCGTAAGTAATAAAGTAGATTTCAACATTAACTGTTCCCTGAACCTTGGGCCCAGCAGCAAGAAGAGAAAGACTTGGGCAACAGGAAGTAATTGAAGCTGAGAACTTTTTGCACCTTTGTTTGCTGAGGAATGCCCAACCAGGAGCTTCCTCATGTATGCCTAAGATCTTAACCTTTACGTGCCTTTAAATGTCTGGTCCCTGTGGTTTTCTTGGCATTTTGAGTAATGTTTCTTTGCAGCAGGAACTGTGCTTTGCAAATGTTTAATTTATAAAATCTTTTTGTCTCATTCACGTTCACAGGATCTCAATGTCCACTGAAGCCATTAATCAATCTCTCAGGGGTGTGTGTGTGGGGGGGGTGGTGAGGGTGACAAACTCCATGTAATGAGTGATGGATACACTCAATTAGGAGAGTGTTTGGGTAACATTTATGAAGCACTGGATTCAGAACCCAGCACCACACCCTGAATGTGGTGGCTCACATCTGTAGCCCCAGTGTTTGGGAGGTGGAGGCAGGAAGACCAGAAGTGCAAGGACAGTTTAGATTACATAGCATGTTTGAAGCTAGTTTGGGCTATGTGAGATCTTTTCACAGAAAAAAAAAAAAAAAAAAAAAAAAAAAGAAGGAAAAGACAGAAAAGGAAAAGACAGAAAAGGAAAGGAGATGGGGGAAAGGAAAGAAGATGAATAGAGGAGAGGTAAAAAGGAGAAGAAAAGAAACCTGAGTTTCGAGAGTGCCAGGAAAAGATATATGGGAAAGATTTTTATCACAAGAAGACTTACATCTGATCCCCAACACCTGTGAGCCTACCCTCAATCCCCCCCCCCACAGACACACTCACACGCATACAGTTACTCACACACACATTTACACACACTCTCACACAAAACACTCCTACTCCCTCACACATATATGCACACACATATTTACACACTCTCATACATACTCACAGACACACACACACATACCACCAGCAGCAGCAACACTGTGTGCTGAGCCTACATTTTTGCAAGATGTGTAGCTGCCTGCCTGAGAAACTTGTTTGCTCTAAATATGGAAAAGTGATTCTTGCTGAAATTGATCAGTTATCACATCTACTCTGTACACATCTGCAGGCTTATTGACACTGGGCTATTCTGTCAACTTGGATATGCCACTCTTATTTATGATACTGGCAGTTTCCTGGGTGTATTTACCTAGATGCTTCTCAACATAGCCTGTGGTTACATCCTAATGATGTCAACATACATTGTAAATATGCCAGGTGAAAACTGTGCTTCATGACTGAGGTAGGTGAATAGGGAAGAGAAAGGATATTTGAGAGACTTGTAAGTTAACATATGAGATTCACTGATAAGGTACTGGCTGTGTAAGCACAAAAACCTAAGTTCAGATCCTCAGCACTCATGTAAAATCTGAGCACTCTGGCTTATGCCTGTAACCCTACCACAGCGACTAGAGGATCCATAGGGTTTCCTGGCAAGCCCAGCTATATGAGAGAACTTGTCTCAAAATTAAACACATAAATAAAAATTAAGTGGAGAAGTGGTTGAGGAAAACAATGTTGACTATATATGACAATATTGACTGCTGAACTTTACATGCATACACAGAGATGCGTGTGTACGTGCACTTGAACATACAAGTACATGCAGCACACACAAAGATTAACATATGAAAGAAGCCAATAAAAGAGAGAGGGATGGGAAACCCATGCATACGAAGACTGACATGTAACATAGCATTCATAGAAAAAGCTCATGTTCTGTGATTGAATCGAAGTTTGTGGTTCTGGAATGTAAGAATACTAACCCTGTACAGTGTGCCTTGAGTTTCTAATTTTCTTTTCCAGCTCTTTGGTCCACTTCTTTGGAAGTTCTGTCTTTCTTAGTAAACTGCCTTTGGGTCTACCACTATCCATGTGGTCCAGTTCTTGCTCTGAACACAAGAGCCTGTAACTCTCAATGGGAGCCCTCCAGGTCTGGCTGTCTGCCTGTAGGACACCGAGCATCATCAATGCCATGGCTTACAAACACTGTGCAGTATTAATTCTTTATTTCTTTAACAGCAGTGGGGGATGAGGCAAAGACGCAGCTCGATTCTTTCACCCTCAGCTGCCCAGGATTCTTTTAGTGACTGGGATTTGCAGCTTCAGTGCAGGAAAGAATTTCAAGATGAGCCAGTATGAAGAGAGTTGGTGATCTTACTAAAGATCTTTTTATATAGACCTAAGCATGAGGGTTAATAGAGAAAGAAAGGAACTTGGGGAGGAAATAGGAGCATGGGTGTGGGCTTCCCTAAGAAAACAGAGATATACAGAGACTTAGAGAGAGACAGAAACAGAGAGAGACAGAGACAAAGAAAGAAAGACTTAGAAATTAAGATATTTGCCACAAGGCAGGATAATAATTAACATTAGATTTATTGATGGATAACAAATTCCATTTTAAAAAATTGCTAATCAACCTCTCTCTCATTTTTCTCTCTTGATAAAGAAGATTATGTGTAGCTCTGGAGATGGCTTGAATGAAATTATAATCTGATAAGGTAAAAACCAGCAGCCACCAGGGCTGCACCTGGGGTTTAGGGTATGCCTACTTTAAAGGGGTTCTGGTAAGATTCATAGAGAATTGCAGTTTTATAGTTGAGAAGCAAGAAAGACCTTAAGCAGCTGCTAATAATTCTCAAAATCTTCTGAGCTGGTGAGAGGCTCTAACCAGGCTCTAACAAGGGACTCCTCTCTTTTCTGATGTATCCATAGTTTTTGATGCTTCTTTTTCTGCCTCATCATGATCCTGGGTCTCAGTGGGAGCTGTAGTTCCTTGCCATCAGCCATGATCATAAAAGAATATCAATGAAGTGGCTTCTGTTGCCCTGTCTGTGCACCTTCCCCTCCCCAGAGCCTCAACCTGCATAAAAACAAAAGGTCTCTTTTTTCTTCTAAAAAAACTATTCTTTTTTTTTTTTTTTTTTTTTTTTATCCCAGCACTTGGGAGGCAGAGGCAGGCGGATCTCTGTGAGTTTGAGACCAGCCTGGTCTACAGAGCTAGTTCCAGGACAGGCTCCAAAACCACAGAGAAACCCTGTCTCGAAAAAACCAAAAAAAAAAAAAAAAAAAAAAAAAACTATTCTTATAAGATAAAACTCAAATAATATTTATAATTAAACATTTATCTAGAACATTTGATATAGCAGGGAATTTGCTGTACAGTGGCATTTAACCACTGTTATCTGAGAATTTAAGTATCTTAGGAGCTAGACAAATTTAAATTTTGAATATATATTTGTGGAGGTGGGTGGTGGGGTGTATGTGGTGTGTGTGTATGCGTGCGTGCATGCACACTTGTGGAGGTCAGAGGACACTTTCACGTCAGTTCTAGTCTTCTTCCTTGAGAACTGCAGGAACTGAATTCAGGCCGTCAAGCTTGATAGCAAGTGCGTTCATATAGTGAGTGACCTCACTGACTCATTCATACACACGCGTTTCTTTCTTTCATTCTCATTTCCTCATTTACATTTCATCTTATAGCATCTCTTCTCACTTTGGATGAGAAATACGCAGCCAGTCATATCATTCATATAAGATATATATGTGTGTGTGTGTGTGTGTGTGTGTAGGCTTAAACTTTGGGGCCTTAGTGAACCTCAAATGTTATTCTAAAAACAAATATTATTGAAGAAAAGTAAAATTGTGCGAGAGGGAAGAAAGAGGGAAAATGTCAGTTTCCCCTTAGGGTATTCCCTTAGAACAATGGTTTTTATAAGCTGATTAGATTTCTCACATTACATTGGCTTCTGGCCATGTTTGCACAGAACTTTCATTTACTACTGAAGCATCTTAGAGAAAGAAATGTAAGCACCACCTTTTCAAGGGGGTCATTTCTTTCTTTCCTTTTTGCTCTCATTTCCTCATTCAAGTTTCATCTTGAAGGGTCTCTTTTCACTTTGGACGAGAGACACACAGACATTGTCATCGTATCATTGAAAATATCCTTTTAGGTTTTCTGATACTCCTCTACAACAAGACAAGAGTTGTGGGGAACCTTGGATTCGGCTCAAGACACCCCAAGACCAAGTTCTTATCACAAAGTGGATTTATTTGCCCTAGAGGGACAGAGGGAAGGGATAAGGACAAAGACAGGAGATAGAGGAAAAGGAAGAAGGGGAAGGGAACAAGGGAGAGGGGAGAGAAGGGGCAAAGGAAAGGAGGAGGGGACAAAGAACTGCCTCTGGACAGAGAAGGGACAGAATGGCACATAGGCAAATGGTGTTCTATAAAGGTAAAGGGGGAAACCCCATGTTAAGAGGAGGTGCTTAATTTTAACTGGACCATGTTAATTAGGTTAGCCACAGGGGAGTTTTAATTGCTGAACCTCAATACTTTGATATCTGGACCTTGGTAGTCAGCCTTGGGAGGAGGTAGTAGCCAAATAAGAGAAATGACCTGGCCGGGTGGTGGTGGTGCACGCCTTCAATCCCACCACTTGAGAGGCAGAGGCAGGTGGATCTCTGTGAGTTTGAGACCAGCCTGGTCTACAAGAGCTAGTTCCAGGACAGGCTCCAAAACCACAGAGAAACCCTGTCTTGAAAAACCAAAAAAAAAAAAAAAAAAAAAAAAAAAACAGAGAGAGAGAAATGACCTTTGAGGGCTAGCTTTCAGAATGTAATGTAATGCTTTTAGCAAGGCATAGGGAATTGGAAAAAAAGGCAAGGCCATACTCAGGCTGGCTAGAGTCCCTTCAGGGCTAACTGAAAAAGAACTTGCAATTTTAATGTAAAGTTTTACATGAAAAGGGAGGCTTTGAAAAAGAGGACTCAAAGGAACAGGAAAGCCTGTGCTATGTGTACATCTCTCCTTCCCCCTCTCCCCCCTCTCTCTTTCTCTCTCATGTATGTGTGTGTGTGTGCATGTGTCATGTGTTGTGAGTGTACATGACTGCGGGTAAATGGATGTACACATTTGCGAGGACGCAAGGGTTCAACATTGTCCATTGTGAGACAAGGTCACTTCACTGTATGTGGAACTGAAATATTCAGCTCAACTGGCTGACCACTGAGTCCAGGGATCCTCCTTTTTCCCCTTCCCCGGGACTGGGATTATAGACAAGTACAGCTGGATCTGGCTTTCACATGGGTTCAGGGTATCAGTCTCAAGTTCTCATGATTACACAGAAAACACTACACCAAATAAGCCCAGGCCAAGACTGGGTATTTTTTTTTTCTAGTGAAGATGTGAATAACCACTTTGAAGGGTGTCTGACCACAAAATATGACCTGAAGGTAATAAAGTTGAGGAACTTCATTAATGTCTGTTTCTAAAAATTATTCTTTGTGTCCCTGTGTTGATCCTTTCAGAATACAGAGAGAATGAAGTAATTTGGAAACAGTTTGAACCCCATTCTATTTCAGAAATGAAACACTATGACCAAAAAGCAAGTTGTGGAGAAAAGGGTTTATTCCATTTACACTTTTATAAAAAGAGGGACCTGGCAGATGGCTCAGCCAGTACATATACTTTCTGCCAAGCTTGGCAACCTGAATGTTGTCCTCTGACCCCTACACATTTGATGTGGTATGTACATTCCCCCCATAATACGATAAATAAATGTAATAATTTGAAAATGGAATCCTATCATTTGCATCAACATGGAAAATGTGACAGAGATTACATAAAAGTGAAATAAGTAGACACAGAAAGACAAATTGAACAGAATCTCATTTGTGTGAAGGGGTTGATTTCATGTAAGTTGTGAGAAGAACACGGGTTTCCAGAGGTTAGGGCAGTCATTCACAGCTTGTCAATAATAAAAAGACACAGTTCCAGGGGAGAATAAGTTTTTTTTTTAAAAAAAAAATATTTATTTATTATGTATACAATATTCTGTCTGCGTGTATGCCTGAAAGCCAGAAGAGGGCACCAGACCTCATTACAGATGGTTGTGAGCCACCATGTGGTTGCTGGGAATTGAACTCAGGACCTTTGGAAGAGCAGGCAATGCTCTTAACCTCTGAGCCATCTCTCCAGCCCCCGAGAATAAGTTTTAAGAGATCTACTCCACAGCATAACTATAGCTGTGATGATTATATTCTGTTACTGACTTTGTTTCTTTGTTCAATGAGATAATGGATTTCTAGATAACCTAGGCTGGCCCAGAATTTAATATATAGCCTAGGCTTCCCCGAAACTTTTCTAATTAACCTCATTTCCAAATTATTGGAAAGGAATCCGTTTCCTCCACTGATCTAGCCGTGTCTTCATGCTTTGATATAGAAGGTCATATTTGAGGTGTCATCCTGGAAATGACAATCTTCCTACCTCAGTTTCTTAAGAACTAAGACTACAGATGCCCACTACCACCCCAGTAATTACATTGTATGTGCATGGTAATGTTGATATTGTATTACACATGTATTACATATGTGCATGGTAATGCACATTTGAGTTAGATCAAGCAATTCCACTGTGTAAGTATATACATATTTGTATACAGCCCAATTCTTTTATTATTCATTTGGACCTTTTAATTTTAGATTTATTATTTTTATAGTATGCTTTGCTTTATGTATATGGGTATTTTGCCTACATGTATGTCTGTTTACCACATACATGCCTGGTACCACAAAAGCCAGAAGGCTGTGGAGCCCCTGAAACTGGAGTTACAGATGGCTGTAAGCTGTCATATAGTTATTAAGAATCAAACCCAACTTCTCTGGAAGAGCAGCCAGTGCTCTAAATCATAAAGGCATTTCTCCTGCTCCCCATTTTTATTTTTTAATGTGTATATATATATATGTGTGTGTGTGTGTGTGTGTGTGTGTATATGTGTGGAAGTGTGTGTGTGGTTTGTTCCTGTGTGGCAGATACACTCAAGGTAGAAACCAGAAAAGGACATTGGGTATTGTAGGAGGAGGGCACGCTTGTTGGTCCCAGCAGCCCGGCTAATTTAGCCCTGAAATAACCATACAGAAACTGTATTCATTAAATTACTGTTTGGCCTATTAGCTCTAACTTCTTATTGGCTAACTCTTACTTCTTAGCTTAACCCATTTCTTTTAATCTGAGTGTTGCCATGTGGCAGTGGCTTACCGGCTAAGTTTCGGCAGCATGTCTTACTCTGGCAGTGGATCCATGGCATCTCCCCTGACTTTGCTTTCTTCCTCCCAGAATTCAGTTCCGTCTTCCCCATCTACCTAAATTCTGCCTTATCAACAAGCCAGGACAGTTTCTTTATTCATTAACCAATGAAAGCTGCACGTGGACAGAATGACCTCCCGTACCAGGGTAACACGTTCTATACTGATCATTGCTGTTGTTCAAAGTCATCATAGCTGTGTATGACAGTTGGTTGCTTCCCTCCTTTAGAAGCTTGCAAGGCACCTCTGTCTGGTTCCATGAAATCTCTTCTTCAGAGAGAAGGCCTTCAGGTCAGTTCCAGTTCAGGGGTTCTGGGTTCCATGTCTAAAGTATATGATGTCTTCAGCCATAAGGAATACCCTTCTGCCCCTAGGGGTTTAACCTAAGGGCCTTTGTTTGTTTGTTTGTTTTAGGTGGTCTTTGGCTCTTGAAGGGTACATAGTCAGCCTAAATGGGAAAGTTCATTTAAACAATATATGTATTTTTGTAAACAGCATTATATGTATTATAAGTTGATTAGGCAAATAGTAAGATAGTATGACTCATTATGAGTTTTTCCGACATCCTTATTGTTATTTTACCTCTTCTCCTTCCTTCTTTTGTATTTACTGCCCTCTCCCTTCCTAGTGTACCCCATTTTCCCATTTCCCTGAAAATTTATTTTATTACCTGCTATTCCCCTCTGTATTGCTCTCCAAACCCTCTACCCTGACTATGGTCCCTTTTTACTTTCTTGGTCTTTACCATCATTCTTGCATTGTATTCATATTTGAAAACTTGGAACTAGGATGTTCTTATGAAAAAGCACATGAAAGTTCATCTTTCTGGGTCATTTCACTCACTATGATCTTGTCTATTTCCACTCATTATTATACAGATTTCATGATTTGTCTTTGCACTGAATTCTATAATGTGTATGTACCAGATTTTCACTATACATTGGTTTGTTAAAGGATGTGTAGGCCATTTTCATTTCCTAGATATTGTGAGTAGAACAGCAATTAACATGACTTAAGTAAGTATCTTTATGGCACGATGTCTAGAACTTTAATCATATGCCAAGGAGTTGTGTAGCTGGGTCACATGACAGATTTACTTTTAGCATTTATAGAAATCTCCACACTGATTGCCAAGGAGACTCCATCAGTTTGAAATTCCACTAGCTATCACTAACCATAAATGAAGGTTCCCTTTTCCCACATTCCTCCAACTTTTCTCGTTTTAGTTTGTTGTATGATTGGTGGCTTTTGTTTTGTTTTGGTATTGGTTGATATTTATCATTCTGATTAGAATAAGATGAAACCTCAAAGTTGTTTTGATTTGTGTTCCCTAATTGTTACAGGTGATGAACACTTTTAAAGATTTCTTGGAGCCAGGGGCTAGTGGAACATGCCTTTAATCCTAGTTCTCTAGGGGCAGAGGTGGACAGATCTCTTAGTTCCCGGCCAGGCTAGTCTACAGAGTAGACTACAGGATAACCAGAACTACACAGAGAAACTCTGTCTCAAAAAACCACAATGTCCATGGTCCATGCTGCCACTGGGGGCCATGTTGATGTGTGAAGTCCAGGTTCCCACAGCAGGCCATGTTCATGTCTGAGGTCCAGGCTCCCTTTGGAGGCCGTGTTGATGTGTGAGGTCCAGGTTTTCACGGGAGGCTGTGTTTATGTCTGGAGTCTGAGGTCTGCGATCAGGACTACTGCAGAAACAATGTTGATGTCTGAGGTTCAGGCTGTCTCCTGAAACTATGTAGAAGTTCATGAACAGTACTGCTGCCAGTTGTTAGGGACAAGGAAGCTTCTTTTGCAGTGGTATTGATGACTTTAGACTCATAGTTGAAAATGACAGATGTTGAAGGCTCCTGCAACAGCCCACCCCACCAAAAACAAAAGCAAAAATAAAAATATTCCAAAATGGAAGCTATTGAAGGGAGTCCTTAAAATTGTGACAAAGATGAAGTGTTGGTGATTTCTGGTGGTGGGGAGTAGGAAAGGAGTCGGTTATCTTTGAGGGGCTGATCACTGGAAGTTTGCCCGTATTCCAGTGAGTATATGGGAAACACAACTTGGACTTGGTGTATTTATGTTTCTTTTTTTGTGGGTAGGGAGTAAAGCTGGGAGGATGGACATGGGGATAATGGAAGTGAGTGTGATTTGGGTGCTTTGTATGAAATTCTCAAGTAATCAGTAGGGATATTATGTTGGGAAAAAATTACCTAAAGAAAAAAGAATATTTCTGTGATCACATTTTATTTTTAATATTTTTAAAATTTTATTTATCTATTTATTTTGTAGGTGTTTAAGTGTTTGCTTGCATGTACAAGCACTACATATATGCCTTGTGTAGGTGGAGTTTGGAAGAGGGCATTGGGTCTCACTGGAACTGAAGTAACAGACAGTTGGGAGCTACAGTATGATTGCTGGGAATCAAACATGGGTCCTTCTGCATGAGCAGCAAGTGCTCTTAGCCACTGAGCCATCTTTCCAGCCTAACCATTACTTTTTTATCTTTTACGAACTCTCTATTTAGGTTCCAGGGCCATTTTTGAGTCATTTTTCTGATTCTGTGTTTTTGAGCTCTTTATGTGTTCTGGATATAAATCCTCTGTCACATGTATAGCTGGGAAAGATTCTTTCCCATTCTCCACAGACAATGGGAAGCATCTTCCAGCAGCTGATTGTTGCTTCAGTTGTGCAGATGCTTTTTAGTTTTGTGAAGCCCCACTTGTCAGTTGATGCCTCTAATTCTTGGGCAAATGAAATCCTGTTCAGGAAGTCCTTTCCCACACCTACATCACGCAGGCACTGCCTGGGTTTTCCTCTGTTTCAGGTTTCATGTTTAAGTCTTTGATCCATTTAGAGTTAGTTTCTGTCTAAACTGATAATTACAAGTCTAATTTTATTTTCTACAAAAGGACATTCAGTTTCCCCCAGCATTATTTATTGAAGGTGATTTTTTTCCCCAGCTTCTGGTTTTGGATTCTTTATCAAACATGAAATGACTGAAGTTGGATGTACTCAGGCTTGGATCTTTGATTTTGTTAGACTGTTTTATATGTCTGTTTTCTGTGTCTCTGTAATATGTCTGAAGATCTGTAATGGTATTCTTTCTGGCATTTCCTTTTTTTGCCCAGGATTATTTGGCTATCCAGGATTTTTTATAGTTTCTTCATGAACTTTAGAATAGCTTTTTTTTTCTACTTCTGTGAAAAAATCAGATTGGGATTTTGATTGAAATTGCATTGAATTTTTAAGTGATAATTGATAAAATGGCCAGCATTCCCATAATTACCAATCCATGAATATGAAATGCCTTTCCATTTTCTAGTATCTCTTTTATCTGTTTTTCACCTAGAGGTGTGAAGTTTTCATTTTAGAGGTTCTTCACCTCATTGCTTACACTTATTCCTAGATAGCTTATTTTCTTTGAAGCTATTGTTAATAGGAGTGTGTCTATGCTCTTCTTCTCTGTTCGTTGTTGGCGTATATAAAAGCTACTGTTTGTACAAGTTCATTCTGTATTCTCCCACATTGCTGAATTTGTTTATCATGTCTACAATTTTCTGGTAGAATATGTGGGATTTCTAATATATAATAGTATGATGGTGTCTTAGTTAGGGCTTCTATTGCTATGAAGAGACACCGTGACCATGGTAATTGCATCCCATGTTCTCATTCTCTTGTCTTATTCCTTCTGCTAGTACTTTGAGGGCAATATTGAACAGTAGGGGAGACAGTGAACATCCCAAGTCAGGCTTTCTTCTTAGTCTGGTTCTTATTGATTAAGCTAGATTTTCTAGCCAGAGATCCTCAGGTGCTTCCCTGTTATTGCCTCCCTGGTTGGTACTGGAATTCCAGGTATGCAGGGCCATGCCTGGATTTTTACTTCATCTTGGATCTCTGTTATTACTTGTTTAGAGCCTTATCAATGTCTTAGTCCCTCAGTCCCTCCATCTACATTTTAATTTCTGGAATTGAGCTGGCTCTTTATTTGCAATGATAGGTGTCTGTTATATAAAATTGTTAAGGATTTCCTCCTGTGAAGCTCATTTGTGGTCTGACTTTTTATATTACTGAAAAAGTGATGTGGATCCCTTTTTTCTCTCTCTCTTCTACACAGAAGGAATTGTACACTTGGATGCCAGCGCTGTGCAAGGCCTCTTTACAACCAAAGGGGACCTGGGTGACAATCATGCACCCACATTTCACCCTTCTATAGAGGAACTGTACTCTGAGATGCTCATCTACTCTGGAAGACCACCAAGGAAATACTCACCACTCCAAGTGGGAAACATGAATCATTCATCTATGAAAGGCAGAAAGCAGCTGGACCAGAGAAAGCTCATCAGAAAGGCAGGATTCAGCCCAATCACTTCAAAGTCACCTGGAAAGCCAGTACGCCCTCTGAGGCCCTGGAAGCCAGGTACCAGAGGCCAAGGATGGGACCCAGGAGGCCAGAGACCCTCAGAGCAGCCCTCTCCACACGGTCAGTCACACTCAGCACACTCTGGGATAAGGCCCTGGGCAGACTCTCACTCCAGGACCAGGCGTAGTAAGTGCTTGCTTTTTACTTCTCCAAGCAGACGTTACATCATTCGTGTGCCTACTATATTCTCTTTGGCTTTTTGATATTTAAAATGTTTTTAGTCACAAATGTATTTATTATAAAATTTACCATTTTATAATAACCATTAGCAGCAAACTTTGGTGTTTTTTGTTTTTGTTTTCTGGTTGTTACTTTCTTTTTCTAAAAAAATCTTAGCATTCAAAAAATAGCAGGTTTTCTTATGTCATTTTCATTCATACTTAGTTTTGGTTGACTCTCCCCTCCATTTCTCTTCCCCATCTCCTTGGACCCCCATGTACTCCTTTTTTATTTTCATATGACATGTTCTACTACCTCCCCTACCTCTCTTCCTTAAAACCTCTTTTGCCATGACTCATAGCCCCCTTTCTGGTTTCCTAGAAACTACAATCACACACACACACACACTAAAATTAGACGGTAGGATGCACATTTGAGAGACAGCATATGGTATTTATTTTAATGAACCTGGGTAGACCCACTTATATTTTCTTGTTTAATATATCTTCTGCAAATTTCATCGTTTCTGTGACTGAATAAAGTTTATTGTGTATGTATTATTTTATCCATATGTCAGTTGTTGACCATTTAAGTCAATCCCATTTCCTAGTTATTGTAAATAGAGCAGCAACAAATGGGTTATTATTGTATATTAATGATCTTATTGTGACATATTTATAAATGCAGTTACTTATTTTTATTTAAGTTCACCCTTATTACCCTCTAATGCATTTCTCTTGCATCTTCTCCTGGCCATTTTCCTTTCTGCAAACAGCTGAATTTCTAACTTCAAGTCTTTGTGTGTGTGTGTGTGTGTGTTTGTGTGTGTGTGTGTGCAAATCAGAAAAAATATGCAGTATTTGTGTTTATGAGTATGGTTAATTTTATTTAAAATGACAATTTCCATTTTCCTACAAAAACACAAAATAATCTATTTTATTTTTTATTTAACACAATAAATATATTACTTTATAACTATGTCAATATGATGTTTTGAAGAAGATTAGTGAGTGGCTTCATAACAGGGCAAATGCTGAGAGATGTATCCCTGACTTCACTGGGTGACATCACAGTGCATACTTACATATGCCTTGGGAATAAAAATTAAACACGACATGTGGCTATTTTTTTCCTTTAACATAATGATATAGAAGGGTACTGTTGCATTTGAAGTAGGACTTTACTCTTATCTCAGGGGAGCTCAAACTCAGGAATTAGGGGTTGGGATATTCAAAGTTACACAAAATGACCGAGTCAGTAAAATTCGTGAACCATAGAGGGTAAATTTTAAAACTGATTATAGACTCATAGGCAGGAGTTTATGAGGAGAAGAGAGGGCAGAACTCCTGCATAGATGTACAGAGTCCAGGAAGTGGGGAACTGCCAACTTCTAGACTAGGAACTTATCATAGGACTTGGGACAAAAGTGGGTGTGGCACAGGGAAGAAGTTGAGCTTGTCAGACTAGTTGGCAAAATAAGGAGGAGTAATGAGGTGTGTGTTGTATCTTAGTCCCATCCTCACATCCGGCTTCCAGACAGAGATAGAGACAAAATAGAATCAGGAACCAGAGCTCTGCTCTGGCATTTCTTTCCTCCCGCAAGGACATTCTGGGAACTGTTGCTTTGCATTTCCTGCCCTGGCTGATAAATTTTTATTCCTTATTCTTACCAATGGGGTCTCACATGTCCCAAATTGGTCTCAAGTTTGCTATGTAGCTGTGAACTTTTGGACTTCCTGCCTCTACAGTCAAAATATTGGAATTACTATGTGAATCACCATGCCCAGTTTGTGGAGCACTCACTAGGGTTGCAATTCAAGGCCCTGTGCATGCTGGGCCATTGAGAAGAGAAGAAACTCTTCTAAATGAACCACCCCCCAACCCTCCACATGTTTACTTTAAGATCTATTTTACTTTAAATAATTTATTTGTTTGTCTTATGCATGTATGTGGACATTACTACAAATTTTCAGAGATGCTAACAATCTCAGATACCCCTGAACCTGGCTTCAAGGCAGTGAGCTACCTAGTATAGGTTATTGAATCAAAATTCAGATCCTATGCAAACAGTATCTGATGTAGTATAGTCATCTGTCAATCTGTTTGTGTTGATTTCATTGGTTAATAAAAAAAAACTGCCTTGGCCCATTTGATAGGCCAGCCCTTAGGTGGGTGGAGTAGACAGAACAGAATGCTGGGAAGAAGGGAAGTGGGTCAGACGCGATGAAGCTCCAACCCAAGATGGACGTAGGCTAGAATCTTCCGAGTAAATCACCACCTCGTGGTGCTACACATATTAAGAGAAATTGGTTAATCAAGATGTGAGAGTTAGCCAGTAAGAGGCTAGAGCTAATGGGCCAAGCAGTGTTTATATGAATACAGTTTGTGTGTTGTTATTTCGGGTGTAATGCTAGCCATGCTGGGAGCAGAGTGGGATGAAAAGCAGGCCCGCAGCTCTCTCACTACAAGTATCCTCTTTTAACTATTGAGCCATCTCCCCAGCCTCAGCCACATGAATTCTCAGTGCAACTGAGAAAGGATGTGTTAGTCAGGGTTCTCTACAGGAGCAAAACTTACAGAATGGGATTTATTAGGAATTACCTATGCATCTAGAACCTACCCTAGAAGACTTTGTTGTTTAATATAGCAGTTTTCTTATAGTTAAAAATATGTTCCAGTGAATCTGTTAAGGAGATCGTGCTGCCCTATGATTCAGAAAACTTATTCTTTGGTATCTACAGAAAAATAAATCAAGATCTCAAAGAAATATTTTGATTCCCATTATTGTTTCAACATTATTGACCACAGACAAGATATGGGATCCACCTGAATAGAGATAGATGGATGAATGGATAAACACACTAAAATAGATGTGTATGGGTATATCCATACACATAATGGAATATTATTTAATAAAAAGAAGAAAATCATCAGCTTAGGTGATATATATCTGCTATGCCAACACTCAGGATTAGACAGGATATCTTAAGTTCAAGTATTTTTGATAACATAGAAAGACTCTGTCTCAACTTCCCACCACTATCCCTAACATACACACAGTACAAATGAACCTAAAGGACACACAGAAATAAAGATGGAGAGCTTATTATTCTACTTATACATGGCATGTAAAATAAATGAGCAGAAGCAGATTAGAATATTGATTATCAAGGCTGATTAGATGCCTCATCAGTTAAGAGAGCTTCCTGCTCTTCCACAGGCCCTGAGTTTGAATCCTAACACCCGTATTGGGAGGCTCACAGGCACCTTAACTCCAACTCTAGTCAATCGGATGCTCTCTTCTAGCCTCTGTGGACAAGTTTGCACATAGCATACTCCCTTCCACACACACATATACATACATTTTAAAAATTAACCCCAAAGAAAAGGATTGGTTACCAAGAACTTGAGGAAGATGCTTCTTATGTGTATATGTGTACACTTATGGGTGCAGGTAGAGGTGAAAGATGAATGTCGGTTATGATTCTCTATTCCTCTGCATGTATTTTAAGTTTTTATTTAGAATCTATCTATTCATCTATTTCTCTCACATGCTTTGTCTGTCTGTATGTATGCTTTTGTGTGTGTATGTGTGGGTGTGTTTCTGTGTCTACTACATCATGCAAGTGGAGATATGGATGTTAGTGAACAACCCAGGGCTTAGTTCATGCCAATAAAGCACTATACCAAATTAGCTACATCCTCAAGTCATAAACATCCCTTTATGTTATTTCTTGCACATGCCTTCTGGTACAGCTGGTAGTCCCTTGGTTTTGGCATATGGGTTGATACAGTCTAGGAATCTTAAAACGATACAGTTTGGGAGTCTTGATTGGGTTCATTTTCTCAGCTTGTAAAAGAAATAAAGTCAGGAAAAATTTAGATAGCAGCAGAGAAATCTCAGGCCCCTCAGACAGAATCAGCTGTTGAAGGAAGACATTTACTGGGGGGTGAAGAAACCCACACATGCAGTAGGTCAGTAGAGACAAGGACACTCTGCAAAGCAGAGGGAGGACTTGGGAAGCTGGAAAATCCAGTCCCTTCTGGTGTGTGTGGGGGTGTGGGGGCCTGGCAGTTTTAAAGCCTCTGAAGAGCTTTCCTCCCCTACTTTGGATTTGTTCAGTTTGAAGACAGATCGATGTTTAATTGGTTAGCAACTGTGGTGAGCCATGTTCTGATTCAGTCTTGAATTCTGAGCTGGTCCATCCGCAGGGGACTTGCTGGTGGGAAAAAAGAGCTGTCAGGCTTTTGTCTCAAGTCAGGAGGTTGAAGAAGAAAGTAGTTATTTTGGAGAATCACTCTCTTTCCTACCTACTTGTAGCCGCTCTCAAGTTCTATCTGCCTTTCTGCCTTCCTATTGTTTAGCTAGAATTACTCACCCTTTAGTTCTCTTTCTCCCGGTTTCAATGAGCCATGAGATTAAATTAAATCTTTTATGGGTATGTGTTCAACCCATTGTGCCCTCACCTAAGAAACAGTTCTTACTACCTGTTCACTTGTGGTCACTTTTAGATTCCTTAGGACAGGCACTGTGACCACCCTTCACTGCCGTGTCCTCACACATGGCACACACCAGCTCCCAGCCAAAACTGACTATGA
Organism: Chionomys nivalis; assembly: GCF_950005125.1. NCBI lineage: Eukaryota > Metazoa > Chordata > Mammalia > Rodentia > Cricetidae > Chionomys > Chionomys nivalis. Next base: position 18,879,220 of record NC_080089.1, on the reverse strand, counting down.
TAATCAGTTCTTACCTCTTCCTGTCCTGTCTCACCTCATTACCAATCACTTTGCTGCTGTGTGCAGGACATACTATCTTCTTGAGACGCTGTAACAAAATATTGCTGGGTAAGATTTCTATCTTTTGAGATCACATTTACACTTGATGAAATGCAGATATCAACTGTACACATGTGGTATTTGGACAAATGCCTAAAATAGGCGAAGCTCCTGTGGAGATACAGAACGCCAGCATTATCCAACAGAATATTGCCTTCTTTTTTCTAGAAGGTTTAATTTTCAACCAGGAAAGGTCACAGGTTAAACATGTCTAACTCAATCATTTGATTTTTTTTTTTTTTGATGGATAGCGTGGAACTTGGGGCTTCACATCCACTCTATAGGCATTTTATCACTGAGCCATGACCTGAACTGTTTACTGGGGGATTCTACATAGAAGCTGAGCTTTAAAAAATATTTAAACAATGTATTTTGATGATTTTCATCAATAAATACCCCCCAATCTTCCTCTGGAGCCCTTTTTTCTAATATACTTCATTTCTTCTTCACACACACACTTTTATATAATGAGTATAATTAAAATTTTAAAATTAGTTTAATTAATGACTTTAATTGAATGTGCATAGGTGTGGGGTTATTTGCTGGGTCAGGGTCCCCTTCTCAGTGGCTGCATATCTGAAGGAAAATGAGTCCTCCTAGGGCGGCTGTCACTAACTGCCTCATTACATTCACTGCCGTACATGACGCTTCTCCCGTGCTTTTTATGCTTAGACACTCCAGGATCTACTGGCTGGAAATGGTCTCTGTCACAATTAAGAGGAGGTTCCCACATCATTTATCATAATCAAGGTAATCCACCCATAGGTATGCCAAAACGACCTGTCTCCCAGATGGTTCTAGATTCTGTCAAGTTAACAGTTAACACTAACCATGTCCTATTATTATTATGTGTCAGATGCTCTGAGATGGATTCACAATTTAGAGTAGATGGGGAGGTAACACACATAGCTAATCATATCATCAAGCAAGCACCATGTATATCCTCCATATGTCCTCTGTCAATGACATATTTTTCCCCTCTCTTTTTCTTGTAGACATAGAATTTATACACAATAATGTGCACAATTAAGTGTGCAGCTTAAGGCACTTACTCCTATATCTTATGAAAAAATAAATACATAATGAGTTTTGGAAACAGGAAAGCAAGTTTTGCTTTCTTTCTTGGAAAACAGACAAAACTGGGACAATCATGGCATTTATTAGCACAGCCTTCAAAATGATCATCAGGACAAGGGATGGAAGCAGCCTTGGTACAGGACTTGGTACAGAATGTGGACCTGAGAATGTAAGTTCTATTTTAGGCAAATGAGGGACACCTTACCAGTTCAAGGTCTTAACAGCAAGCTGGAAACTTTAGACTTGAACCCAATGGTGGTGAGAAGGCAGGGAAGAATTTGTGCCAGGGGCAGGGGAAGCTGGTTTTGCATTTTTGAAAGGTCACTGTGTTGGCTGGGTGAGGGGGACTCATAGTGGCAGGGATGTTGGCAAACAATCAATGTCAGAAAAGACAATGCTTCCAGTCAGAGCAGAGAGGAGGGTGTGCGCTGAGGTGAAGTGGCAGGCAGTTCAAGAATTTCTCAGAAAGTTTTCCGAGGGACAGACTGAGAAGCCAATGATAATGGCACTGGATTTTGTCTCTACTGCATATATTGGCTTTTTGGGATCCTAGGCTGTTTGGATGCACACCTTCCTAGACTTGGATGGAGGGGGGAGGGCCTTGGACTTCCCACAGGGCAGGGTACCCTGCCCTCTCTTAGGACTGGAGGGGGAGGGGGGAAGAGTGAGTGGGGGAGCGGGAGAAAAGTGGAAGAAGGGGAGGAAGTGGGAATTTTGAATAGTATTATTTATAAAGTAATAAAAAAATTATTAGATAAAAAGAGAAAGTTCTCAATGGAAGAGATCCAAAATGGCATTTGATGGAGGGTGTCCCTGAGAACCCGGTTGTGGTTCCCTTCTCACATCTACTCTGTGCATTGGGATTTCCATCAGCACATCCCAAGGGAACCCCAAGATTATCAGCTGTTTTTGTACAACAAATACTTTTGACTGTAATTACTGTTCTTTTGTTATTTTATTATTAGCTTTTAATTTACTGTATTTTGAGACAAGGACACATGTAGCCAGTTTCAAACACGAGTTATTGCAGAGAATGATACTGAACCCCCCCACACCTCAACCTCCCGAGAACTGAAATGACAGTCTTATGCTACCATACCTAGTTTATGAAATGCCGGAATGGAACTCATGACTTTATACATGAGTTTTATATATATTTACTAGGTAAATAGTCTACCAAACTTTCATCCTCTTATTTATTATTTTAGTGTGTATATGTGTGTGTGTATGTGTGTGAGTGTGTGTGTGTGTGTGTGTGTGAGAGAGAGAGAGAGAGAGAGAGATGTTTTACAGATTTTGTACAGTTTTTGCACAGGGGTTATGCTAATCTAAATATGCTGACTAAGCACCTCTTTCGCTATGTTATTTGGTGTTTCTTTGTACTGCCCAGACTGGTCTGCAAACATGCCTCAAAGCATGTTAAACAGCTAGGTCTATATCATATATCCAAATTATTTAACAAAATGTTGGGAGTCTGTGTGTGCCTCACATGAGGGATGTAGTCATTAATAAGATAGACACAGTCGCTGGTCACTTTGGATAGGTGGAGACAATAAAGTGGAAAATGAATGACAAAATGATGATACTTATAGAAGATTGGTGTGTGCCTGGGAGGAAGTGAAGAAGACAGTAGGTAGAGAAGAAAGGAAGAGTAGAGCTCTCTGATGAAGGTGATAAGTTTTGAGGAGGCTTGAGGGGCAGAAAGATGCATGTTTGCAGAAAGTCAAAATGAGTAACACATGAAAAGATCTCAAAGTGTTAATGATTGGAAGAAGATAGATAGCAAAGGAGAACACTAGGTGTGAAGATCCTGACATGGGAGGGTGCATGTGTATTGGTGCATTTGTAGGCATGAGGCTGATGCTGCCAAACATTCTTAATCTCTCAATTCAGTCAGTGAGGGGAGGTCAGTCAATCCAGTCCTGAGCTCACTGATTTGGCTAGTCTCACCTAGCCAACTTGCTCTAGGGATATGCAAGCTGTCTTAGTGACTTTTCTATTTCTGTGATGAAAGACCACAACCAAAGCAACTTATAGAAGAAAAAAATTTATTGGGGGCTTACAGTCTCAGAAGATAAATCCATGACCATCGTGCCAGGAACATGGTAGCAGGCAGGCGGGCAGGCATGGGGCTGGAGCAGTAGCTGAGAAATTACATTCTTATTTGCAAGTAAGGCAGAGAAAAGATACGAGGGTGTGAGCTTTTGAAACTTGAAAGCCCATTCCTAGTGATACACCTTCTCAAACAAGACTCCACCTCCTAATTCTTCCCAAACAGTTCATAAACTGGGAACCAAGCAATCAAATATATGAACCTATCGAGGGAGGGAGGGCACTATCACTCAAAGCACACACTACCTCTGCCTTTCCAAGCCACCACGCCCACCCAGAATTTATGTGGCTTCTGTGGAACAAAGCTAAGCTTCTCCTAGTTACATAGCAGTGCCATTAGCTACCAAGCCATCTCTGCACACTCGCTTTATTGGATGTTGTTGTTGTGCTCTTTGCTTGTTTTCGACAAACCCCTCTGGGTGGGCTAGGCTATCTGGCCAGTGAGCCCCAGGGATCATTCGGCCTCTGCATTCCCAGTGACCTTTGTTGGAAACAAAGAAAGAATAATTTCTGTGTCACACAATTGAACACAGAAACAAAGTGAAAATGGCTCAGTGAGGTAATTTCTGTTCTGAAAAGAGTATGACAGAACCCAACTCCCCCCTCCCCCCCCCGCCCCAGCACTGCACTAGAAAGCAGAATGGAGCAGTAAGTGCACTTAACTGTTTTTCTGCTGCAAGTGGTAACTTTGTTTTTCTCTGTGTTGGCAAAATTACTTTCTCACAGTAGGACCACAAACACACACTGCCATGATCAGCTATTTATTTATTTATCTATTTATTTATTTGTTTGTTTGTTTATTTATTTTCTGAGTGGGTTCTGGAGATCAAGTTCAGCTCCCCATGCTTGAGCTTTAACAGCAAGCACTTTACCAATTGAAGCATCTCCCCAGCCCATCTCTGGAGAGTTTTGAGGGCAAAATGAGACCACAGTTTAGAGCAGGACAAGGTTAGAAGTACAGAAGGAGTAAGGTATTTCATGTTAAATGAAGAATGTCATTTAAATGAGGCAGGGTTCAGAGCCAGTTTTTTGTTTTGTTTTGTTTTGTTTTTTTTTGGTTTTTTTCGAGACAGGGTTTCTCTGTGGTTTTTTGGAGCCTGTCCTGGAACTAGCTCTTGTAGACCAGGCTGGTCTCGAACTCACAGAGATCCGCCTGCCTCTGCCTCCCAAGTGCTAGGATTAAAGGTGTGCGCCACCACCGCCCGGCTGTTTGTTTTTTTTTTTTTAACCTGGATGATACTGACATTTATGGTTAGTTGATTGTCTCTTGTGTGAGGTTGTAGTTTGCACTATAGGATGTTAACTAACCCCTGGGCTCTGGTCTCTATCCATTAAACACCTCTATTGTTCTCCTTGTCTCAGTTTGCCTACTGAAAGTCTCGAACAATCTCTAAATGCCCCCAGAATCTGGATGAAAACCAGTTGCTTACACTTGAGAACTACTGTTTGGGATAATTCACTCATAATCCTTTTCCAAAGCGTTCTTTATACCTATATACACTTGTCTGACTTCTGTTTCCTATCCTTATTTTATTTATTTATTTATTCATTTATTTATTTACTGTAAGCAAGTTGTCCTATAGCTCAAACTGCTCTTCAGTTCACTATGTAGTTGAGGATAACCTTGAATTTCTTATCTCTCTGTCACCACTTTCTAAAACTGGGATTTCCGGTATGCACCTCCATGCCCAGTTTATGCAGTGCTGGGGTTGAATCCAGAGCTTCATGCCTGCGAGCTGAGCACTCTGCCAGACAAGGTACATCTCCTACTGCCCTTGAGCATTATATGAATGCAAATTGAGAAAGCAACTGCATAGTCTTGAATTTTATATATCCTGTGCATGGATATATGATTGCAAAACCTCAAAGAGATACCTTGGGAACTCAGTGAGTCAGAAGGTTTTCTGAAGGGTGTAGCTCGGAGGAAATATTAAGTAAATGTCTTCTGTTGTTACTGGAACTTAATGTCGGTGACCTTGACTCCTAGTACGGTTTTGTTCCCTGATGCCTCATGTCCAATGAAGTGGTCAGTAAACATTATTACAGTCGTCATAACTGTTGCTATGGGGATTGGCACTCAAGCTCTCTCCAGATCCTCCATCATTCTCTCTTGACTTCTCTGCCTGACATTCTGACCCTCATTCATTCTTTTGTGGAAACTCCCTTCATAAGACTTCTCAGTATATTCGTCAGAGCTTCCTCTAACTCCACCTTGCCTGTGGCATTTGAAGTGGGGAGAGGGGCTCACTTCCTTGTTTTTGAAATCTACTTTTCCAGCTCATTGGATGATAACACTATGAGTGTTTTTTCTTTCTCTTTTCAGTTTTATAACTTGACAATTAAAGGTTAGTTCTCATCCACATAGACAGTAGTTTCTTTTCTTTTCTTTTTTTTTTTTTTGTCAAAACAGTTTATTTAAAGGCTTGGGGAAAGGTTGGAGAAGTCCACTTTGTTTGCAGTGCAGATCTTAGAGATTTCCTCATCACTAAGAGAGAGAGTAGTTTTTTAATGTGGTAACAGGGACCTACCATAATAAAGTACAAAGTTTGTTTGATGAATACTTTTTTCTCTATGTTTTCTAGACAAAAACACATGGATACTGTATGGAACTTTCCTTATTCATTTGGTACAAACAACTTTTCTGACCTCGGTATCAATGTATGCATTTGGAGTCCTTATCTCCTTCCTGGCCAGATTTTTGATATCCTTTAAGGGGCACGTATCTTAAATAAACTCCATGGAAGGGGTTGAACATAATATATCACACATATATGAAGTCCTTAAATGATAAGAATTTAAAGTGAAGAGTGATTAAGGAAGGCATCTGAAATATACTTCTGCTTCCACATGCACACACATGTAGACTAGCATTCACATCTGTACTCAACACATATACACACAAGGTGGGGGGACTATCATGGTTGATACCTATAACCACAGAATTGGGATGTAAAGATGATAAAATTGTGATGTGTTTGAATGACTGCCTAGAATACCCCTTTGAGAGGCTAGGAGTGTAAGTGACAGGCAGAGCTCTGATCTAGAGCCATCCAGTGAGAGGCTAGAGAGATATGGCTCAATTGAAGAGTACTTGCCTAGCTTGTATGAGGTCCCAATCTTACCACCATACTCCTCACACATCTGTCTTATGGAAGAGGAAAAATGCTAGCTTGGTGATGACTAGAAATTATTTACATTACCTAGTAAGTGCTCAACAAACAATAATTATGATTGCCTATAGCGAAACTGAACCCACTAATCCTGCTTTGCTTGCTTTTTATTTTAAAAATTTATTTTACTTTTAATTATGTCTGTGACTGTGTCTGAGCATGTGTACATAAGTCAAGTGACCATGGAACCCAGACAAGGGCATCAAACCTATTGGAACTGGAGTGGCAGGCAGTTGTGAACTGCCTGAATAAGTTCTGGGAACTGAACCAGGTTCCTGTTTGCTCTTTTACAAAGGCAGTACAGCATTTGAACTTGGGCCTCATGGCTGATGATGCATGAGAGGTTTGTGGTTTCTAGAAAACATGCTAGAACTGTGGAAGCTCCACAATGCTGGAGCTTGGGGAAGCAATGTCTTGGCTTCTGCTTCTCTGTGTTTGCTTTTCTTAGGTGGGGAACACCTTGGAAGGGACTGAACTGAAAAGATCCGACACAAGTCAAGCTCAACTCCTGCTCTTCCTTTCCACTACCTCCCCTTGCTGTGTTCTCTTTGGAAAACTCCCTTCTTACTCTCCCCTCCCCTGGTACAGTCAATTCCAGCTGACCCTTCTACCTTGGGCTCTGAGACACCTATTCCAGGAAGCCTGACCCACTTCTCCACCTATTTCCACGTTCAAGTCTGATGTCTCATACTGACTTACTGGCTACAGTTCAACCCTGTCAGTTTTTATTTGTCCATCACCCGTGAGATGTATGTTCAGAGTATTATGGGAGTGTCAAAATATGTTTATTTTAAAAGTGGCATAAGTAGGGCATGCAGGCTGGTGGGTCGATCAGTCTTCAGGAAATTGCCAATAGGATGGTGACCACAGGTGTAGGAGGTGGAGGTTATTGATAAATTTGTACCAGCTGTGGGTTTATGGAGTTTAGTTCCAGATACAAGATATAAGAGGGACATGAGGGCCTGAATCCCAAACTCCATTACCCTGAGCACCTGCATTCACTCTACTTCTTGGGTATGGGTGATCTTAAATCCACCACAACTGGCTGGTGGAGGGCTAGAGAGATGAAGATCTCCCAAGTGCCCAGATGAGAGGACTGAAGGATCAAGGAGATTCTATTTCTTGCCCCAGTTTATTTTTAATGAGAAATTGAGGGAGGAGTCTGGAGAGAAAGCTAAATCAGTATAATGCTTGTCTTGCAAGCAGGGAAACCTAACTCTAAAGCCCTGAGCTGTACTCACGGTGAGTATGACGCTGCGGTGGTGTTGTGTGCCCAAGCACATCTGTACTCTCTGTGTGCTCACAGACGATGCTGTAGTGGTGTGCAGTACATCTGTACTCTTTGTGTGCTCACACACGGTGTTGTACATCTGTACTCTCTGTGCTGGGGAGGGAGATGAAAATGTGCAGATACTGGGCTTGCAACCCAACATACCTAACCACTCAGTGAACCCTAGGCCAATGATGAAATGGCTCAGTGGGCAAAGGCAGTTACCAGTCCTGAGGACCCAATCAAGCCACCAAAGGAATTCATGTGGTGGAAGGAGAAAACTGACCCTTTTATAAGTTTTTACCTGCCATTTACACGAGTGCTATAGTATACATGCACAGGGATACACATAAAACAATAAATAAATGTAACGAAATAGTTAAATTCAAAGGAGATGGAGGGTGCTTGAGTTATGACACCCAACATTGCTTTCTGGAGTCTACACATGGACACATGCCCCACAACATATCTATAAATGAGAGAATACTCTCCTCCCCAGAACCTGGAAGAGGTTATGGGTCTTGTGAATAAGAGTCAGAACATCAAACCTCTTGTTGAATTTTTTTTTGTTTTGTATTTATTTGATTTGTATGTATATATGGGTGTTTGTCTACAGGTGTGTCTGTGCACCACTGTGTGCCTGTTGTGCATGGAGGTGAAGGGTGTCGGAGCTCCTGGAACTGGAGCTACAGGTGCTTATTAGCCACTGTATGAGTGCTTGGAATTCAACTTGGGTCTTCTGTAAAAGTAGCCGGTGCTCTTAACACACTAAGCTCTATCTCCAGCACCTCTTGCTGAATTCTTACAGCACTTTATACCTTTCTTATCTCTCAGCAGTAGCTGAGCAGCTTGACTTAGAAGTGATACATTGCAATTCCTATAGTGGGGAAAAAGAAAGCAGGGTGATGGTTTGAGGCTGCTAAAACGCTCAGTCTTCATCTCTCTCAGCAACTAGGGAGTTCCCACACAGGAATGCTGCCTCCTCTGCACTCCTACACATACCAAACTGCACTCCGGAGGAGTAGCACCTTCCCCAGGGGAGGGTCCACTCCAGTCCTGTCTGGTGGTACCAGGCTCTCAACAAGGATGTCAGGTAGAATGTGGGAAAAAATTAAAAAGGATAGATGTGTACCAGAGGGTCCTCTGTCTTCCTTCAAACTCTGATAGATTAGTGTAGATATCTTGGCTTTGCCCAAGCGTCAAGTTTTGTTAGGGGTTGTGGCTACCCTGGGTCTTGTATTGGTCTGTAAGGTATTAGTCACTGTATGGGCTCTGGATAATGCTAAATGACCTTTGCCAGATATGGCAGTCATTGCATTCCCCTAGGGCAGTCCCTGCCCCGCCTGGGGAAACCTAGCAAGGTGTGTCCTCGCCACCCTCCCTGAAGTTAAACTGGGGCCAGGTTAGGCTGGGATCAGTGTCAGGGACTCACTCAAAGGAGTAAGAAGCAGAACACAGCACAACGGAGCAGGAGGATGGGACAAGAGGGCCTAGCATGCTCTGTGTATCGATGCAGGCCCCTGCTGACTCTGGCTGCCAGTCTCCTGCTCACCTGTGGACCAGGTAAGGACTGAACTGGAGAGACTATGGGAGGAGAGGAAACAAGGTGCTCTGGCTTTTACAAGCCCCTCTGTGAGGTTGTCACTAGCAGCAGGAATCACAGGTATTGACTGAGAAGTCCCCCTCAGGCTCAGGGACTTCAGTTTCAGTACACATCTCACAGAACTGAATGACAAGTCAGAGTGAACTCAAGTGAGGGAGTTTATTGATTAAGTAGAAAGACAATAGGACCCCAAAGAGAGTCAGATGCAGTAATATTGTCATCAGTAGCTGTACATGAGGTGCGAGGAGCTTCAGGCTTGCTTGATCTGCAGTTAAATTGATGTATCAGAGGAAGTAAGCATTGGTATATTCCTTTTTCTTACCCACAGAATTTTTTTCAGCATAGAGCCAGTCTTAGATATGTTACAGGTGGAAGAGAGATGCTAGATATAAAATATTTATCAGGGAGAATCCTTACTTATATATAGGACAAAGGAGACTGGACTTTAGGCATAGTTCACGAGCTATTTTGAAAACTCTCCTCTCTTTTCTCTCTCTCTCTTTCTCTCTCTCTCCCGTGAGTGTGTGTGTGTGTGTGTGTGTGTGTGTGTGTACATTCATGTGCCATTGAGCACATGTGAAGGTCAAAGAACAGATCAGGTATCAGTTTCTCACCATCTACCTTGTTAGAGAGAGTTTCTTGTTCAGCCTCTACATTTGATATGTTAGCGTATGACCTTTTAGGGACACAGTTGTCTCCATAGTGCTGGGATTGAAGACATGCACTCCTGCATCTGGCTTTATAGAGTTCTAGGGGTCAGGCTTGTATTGAAAGTGCTTTACCCACTGAGCAGCCTCCATGACTTCATGTTAACTATTAAAACTATTTTAATTACATTTATTTATTTATATCTATTTTATTTGTGTGTGTATGTATACGTGCATTCACTTGCATGTACATGTATGGACACACATGCCGTGATGTCATGTGGGCATTAGAGGCCATTAGAGGACAGCTTGTAGCAGTCTGTTTTTTTTTTTTTTTTGTTCTGGGTCCTGAGGTTCAAACTTAGATCATCAGTCATGGTGGTAATCTACCTTCTTTGCTGGGACATCTCACGTTCCCACACTGACTGGTTTTTAGCAAGCTTGTTTGTGCTTTGTAGAAATGGGTATAAAGTTCCTTTTATAGGTGGCGTGGCCAATTATGTGGGAAACTTCTGAATGTCCATGATATGAGTCAGAAATCAGAACCATGGGAGTGAGTGAGAGTGAGGTGTCCTTTCCTTCCTGGGTCTCATTTGTTTCTTAGCTAGCTGTTCTGCCTGAGAGGCAGTCAGGACCAAGACTTGATCTTTTCTCTCAGTTTTGAGTGAAGACTCCCTTCAAAGCCAAGGCAGTTTTATCTGGACTGATTTAAATGAGTTAATGAAACTATTTTGTTCAAAAATATTTCCTGGGCTTTGAGTGCAGCTGACCAGGTACCCTCTCCTCAGTTGCTCACTCATAATCTTGTTCTCTGATAATTTTATAGAACTCTAGGCTTCTAGTACATAAAAGAAATTTTCAGGGTGAACATGGAACAACTCAGAAACTCATGATCCCACGGGATTCCATGATCTGTCTAATAGGCAAGACAAATGATTGCCTACATTGGAAGAACAGTACTGAGCTGGATTGGGCAACTTTGAAGCACAGAAGGTGGGGATGTATGCTTCCACTGCGCAGTAGCATGGAATTTTCAAAACAGGGAACTGGCAGGGATAATATAGCCGTGGATCTTGGGATAAGAAACCATTCTTGCCACAGGAGACTAAGTAGGCAAAGCAGAAGTCAGTAGCTAGCATCATGTGTCTTTGGGTAGATTTGTGTGAGCTGAGCATAGAGTTGTGTGATGAGAGGATGCATAAGGGGAAGACTAGAAACAGCAAAGCATTCTGAACATCTTCCCCAACCTGTTCACGGGTCCAAAGGATGAACTTTTCAGGTCTGAGCATCATTTAGAGAAGTCTTTTTGGGTCTTGCTGCCCTAACTGTAGAAAAGGGCTCTAAGTGTTTAAACACTGTAGAGTATCAGGAAACACACACACACACACACCGCCTACAGAAAGAAGATTCAACATCCTCTAGTTCTCAACCTAGCACCCAAACTTCAAACCTACACACTGTTCTGCTCTGGCTTTGTGAGCAGTAAGTTTTGACTTTCCCATCAAATCTTTCCAGTATCTACGACACTGTTATGCAAAGGAGAGCCCTCGATGCCTAAATTACTCTTCATTTACTCTCTGCTTGCTACAAAGACTCCTCCAAGCCTCTGAAGGGGTGAGGGCAGGAAGCCTTCAACATATTCCAAAATCCTCCTTCCCCCTTGTGCTCTCCTCCACAACCCCAGCCCACCCTAGCTAGTATTGAATTATACAAGTTCTGACAGCCCTGGAAGAACATTGCAGATGAATTTCTTTATGAGGTTATCAATCACACACTCCCTGAATGGTAGGCAGGCTTTTAATGACTGTTCCCAAGTCGCTACAGAGACTGTTTGCCTACTTTTTGTCACCATGGCTCATTCAGGATTTGATTCTGAGAGTTGTTGATCTAGGCAACCCCATTGCTGTCACGGGGAAAAGAAAGAGAGGTGATCTGGGTTATAAGTAGCTGCTCCCTCCACCAACATCCTTAGGCCCTCCTAAAAGAATCTCCTGGAATCAGTCCAGACACCCTTCAGAACTTTTTATGTAAAATACTGGAAATTAGCTCCTTATCCTCTGAGCAGTAAATCTGAGTCTGCTGTTGCCAGGCAAAGTGAAAAGTCAGAGTCCAGTAATTGTAGAGTGTTGATTAACATTCTGATTCTTGTTATCACTTGATAGACTTGTTATCAGACAAACCTCAGAGGATACAGTATGGTCCTTGGACAAAGCTAGCATATTGTAATTATTTTACTCTTGCTTATGGGTAGCTTACTGTGCCTAGCTAACATTTAATGTTATCATGTCTGTGTGTAGAGGGAGGAAACATTTTATAGGCTTTGGTAATATGTGTGGTGTTGAGTATCCACTTGGGTATCCGAGGGGTGTTATCAGCAGATATCGCAGTCCATTGTGTAGCTGCTGGAATTCCTAGGTGTTTGTAATGTAGAATAAGAATTATATAGTGTCCTAGTCACTTTTTTATTGCCATGACAAAAACACTATAATCAAGGCAACTTATAAAAGAAAACATTTAATTTGGGGTTCCAGGGAGTTAGAGCCCAAGACCACCATGGTACAGACCATGGCAGCAGGTAGGCATGACACTAGGGATAACTGAGTGCTTTTATCTTGAGACATAGCCATGAGACAGAAAGCAAGGGAACTGGAATGGCATGGGTTTTTGAGAGCTCAAAGCCCACCCAGGTGACATGCTTCTACCCACAAGGCCTTATGTCTTACTGCTTCCCAAATAGTTCCAGCAAATAGGGACCAAGTACTCAAATACATGAGCCTATAGGGGCGATTCTCATTTAAACCACCACAGACAGGAAGAGAGATGGGAACTGTAGCAGAAGCAGAAACAGATTATTAGGAGAGAATACACAGGCTGAGAAAATGGATCAATAGTAAGAATACTGTAGCATAAGCAAGATGACTTGAGTTCAGACCCTCAGAACTCATGTTAAAACAATAACAGCAAAAGCAGGTACCTGTAATTCCAGCACAGTGAAACATGGAGGCAGGAAAATTAGTGTGGCGTGCTGGTTGCCAGGCCAGCATAGCTTTCTGAGAGATCCCATCACAAAGGAATAAGGCGGTCAGTGATATAAGAAGATACATAATGTCCTTTACTGGCCTGTGCAATGCACTCACAAATAGATGTGTACATAGATCAAATTCACACTCAGAAAGAAAGAAAGGAAGGAAAGGAGAGAAGAGAAAAAGAGAGGAGAAGAGAGAAAAGGAAAGGAAAGAGAAAGAAAGGGAGATTGGGAGGAAGGACAGATAAGACTTCTGGAAGAGGAAGTGGGCTGCAGTTGAGAAAAGGTCAGGAGCTCAATAGCAAATGCCGTACCAAAAACTGGGACTTTTACATTCCAATGTCTACACGTGATCTGTTACATGTCGGCTGAGGAGGTAGCAGTTGTAGCGTTCCACTATTCCTCCCCACCCTAAGGTTTCTATGTACTTACTTATGACCTAACACTTCATGCTACTCTCCTACCGTAGGGACAGCTGGGAGGTCACTCTGTGCCTGATCATCTGGTCTTTCTTCCATGTTGATTATGCTATTATAAGGGTGGATCTGTGTTTCAAAGTGCCTAATGTATACAGGTTCTCATGTCCCAGAAAAAGAATTAGACAAGGGACATAAGCTGTAGAGAGCAGGGCCCCTTTTTTTATCCCACCCACCCCGCTAGCTTATACCCGAAATAATCACACAGAAACTGTATTCATTTAAACTCTGTCTGGTCCATTAGTTTTAGCCTCTTATTGGCTAACTCTCACATCTTGATTTAACCCATTTCTAATAATCTGTATGTCACCACAAGGTCGTGGCTTACTGGGAAAGATTTAGCATGTCTGACCTGGCATTTCCATGGTGGCTCTCTCTCACTCTCTTCTTCCCAGTATTCAGTTCTGTCTACTCCACCTACCTAAGTGTTGCCCTATCAAAAGGCCAAGGTAGTTTTTTTATTCAACCAATGAAACAACACATAGACAGAAAAACCTCCTACACCATTTTCCCTTTTTCTGTTTAAACAAAAAGGAAGGCTTTAACTTTAACATAGTAAAATTATATGTAACAAAACACTTTATCAAACAAGAATTACAGTTACAATATTTATATCTATTTTATTTTTTATCATAACTAAGGAAAACTATATCCATAAATTTTTAACTCGATTAAAGACTCCAGAAGGAGATAATATTACTTAAGTAAACAGGAAGTGCATTATAAGTAACTTCCAAAACTCTAGAAATGATAGAGACATCTCACTTCCTGGACAGTCACCCCAAGTTTTTTGTACTGTTGGGACATTTATCTTCAGCCTGTAAGCCCATAGTATCCAGCACACATTTTTATAAATCAGGAAATTTTAAAGACAGGTGAGTCACCTTTTTGTGTGTCCTGCAGAATGTCTCACAGACTCTTTCACGAAGCAGGAACCCCGAAGGGTCATCTCACCTTTAGGCAAGTTCAACAGTCACCTCTCTGTGGGTTCTGCACATCTGGTGAAGCAGTAGAGTCAAGAGCAGTTTCTTGCCCCACTGGTTAACCAACTCCATAAGGAGTATCTTTGATGTCCATCTTCCTCTTGAAGTATATTGGTGCTGTCAAGAGCAGACGTGCTTCATTGTCATGAAAAGTCCTAAGTTATTAAAACATCTTAAATGTCATATTTTGTAGTCTTTAAAAGATATGAAGAATGCTTATTTGAAATATATGCACATCTAGAAAATCTAACCAACATGACTATAAACTTGACTATAAATGAACTACATAATCACAATGCCTTAATCAAGATCAGAAATACATATATATATATATATATATATATATACATATAACAAAATTGACCTTAAATTTGTATCCATAAATCAAGATTTATACCAAAGTATAGCAGACATAAAAATAGAGATGGTATATTAAGAAAGCTAAAGCGCTCCCAAGAACTGGAGTGGGCTAGTGATCTGAGGAAAAACCCTGTGCTCAGGAGTGCTGGGCTATGAGTCTCATGACCCTTCATAGATCACTTACAAAACTCCTGCCTCTTCTACACTGTTGTATCATGAGCTTTGGGGAAGATGCTCTGTGCGTTAAATAGCAACACTTCTAGTCCTTCTGGCAACTGGCTTCCTGCATATATTAACCTTTTTCTCTATGATTTGCATCTCATATTTTAAAGTACTTATTCATTTTTGTGTTTATGTCTTGAGGGATTCATGTCTTGGTGCATGTGTATAGGTCAGAGGACAACTTTTGGGAGTCTATTCTCTCTTTCTGCCTTGTTGAGATGGTGTCTCTCTTGTTTTTTCTGTTCCCTTCTCTTGTCTACAGGCTTGCTAGCCTGGGAGCTTTCAGATGTCTCCTTGTCTCCACATCCCATCTCACCTAAGTGTGTAGGATTGCTTATTACATCTGGAAAACAAAACAAAACAAAACAAACAACCCTGCTGGAATTGGGCATGTTAGCAAAGGATAACTTCACAACCATGACTATAAGAAGAAAATCACACAATATTGAGGGGTCAATAAAAAGGAAAAAGTGGAGAATGAAGGGCATGGTACTGCAGTGGGGAGGTGACTTTGTCAGTAGAGTAGGGTTATAGAGAAGCAGTGCATTGCTACAGTGGTTTATCTCACTTTAGTTAAGCTTTGTTGGCCCAGCTGGGTAGAACGGTGTATTCTCTAATTATTTCTGCTTTCGTCTTGGAGAAACTGATGGTCAGTGAAGTAAATTGAGGCAGAATCAGGAAGAAATTCAGAGTTTCAGGACCTTCATTCCTGCCTAGTGTGGGTGAGTTGATGTGAAAGGCTGTGAATAGCTTCAGGCATTTTTTTTGAGTCTGTGAATGTGTATTAATATTGTGGCACAGTGGGTCCATGGGTATGTATGAACATGCAATAGGAAGTATACTGCGTGTGTATTTGAGTGTATGAATGTTTGACTGAGACTACATTTGTGTGGGTATCGGTCCATGTGTCTATGCATATAAGTGTGCATATGTCTATGACTATGTCTATGCATATAAGTGTGCCAATATTTGTGTGCTTAAGTGAGTGTGTAGGTAAGCTTCTGTCAGCAGATCTCTGTCTGAGTGTTTATGTATGTGCATCTGAGTATTGTTCATATTTGTATCTGTATGTGTTGGTACAGATGCAGAGCTGAGCCTGTGCTGAAGGGTCCTTATGTTCCATGGCAAAGAACTGGGCCCTAGATATACAATGAGAAATAGCAATAGGCACAGTTTATTAAGAAAGGAAAGCACTCCCAGGATAGAAGTGGGTTAGTGGTACTAGGTTTCGATCCTAATACATGAACTGGCTTTGTGGGAGCTTAGCCTGTTTGGATGCTCACCTTCCTGGACCTAGATAGAAGTGGGAGGACCTTGGTCTTCCCGCAGGGCAGGGAATTTGGACTCCTCTTCAGTATCAAGAGGGAGGGGGTATGGAGTGGGGGGAGGAAAAGAGGAGTGGGGATAGGGGGAGTAGGGGGAGGGGGCAATATGTGGGAGGATGGGGAGGGAAATGGGAAATGGGGAGGAGACGGAAATTTTAATTAAAAAAGAATAAAATAAAAAAATAAAAATTAAAAAAAGATAAAATGAGTTGGAGTTTAAACGTGGATAGTTAATTCATTTTCATTATAAATTATTGTGATTAAAAAAGAGAACCCCAGAGGCTAAAAAAAAAAAAAAAGAAGTGGGTTAGTGAGTTGAGGAACTGGGCCATATTACATGCCAGCTGTCTCTCCCATGATTGTTTATCCTGGACTTTTCTTGAGCATGATCCATCTGTTGTATGATGGCCAGGTGGAATGGGACTTTCAGTTTTTCTCTGCCTTTGGTTTCCTTTATGTGTTGCTTTATCTTGTAGCATTCTTCAGTCTCTATTCTCCCACAGAAGTATGGATGTGCATACGTAATGAGGGCCTTTCTCTTCCTGAAAGTTCCCAGTTTTTCACTCCTGGTAAAATACCTTCACTTTGCTCATGCTGAGAGTCAGCCCTTAACACTCTCCTTCCAGGACAGGAATCAGGACAAGGAATCATTTTTACCCAGGCCTCCAAGACACCAACTATCTTTGTGAACTGGTAGAATTCTGGGCAGGAACAAGTAGTTCTACCTATGGTCTTCAGGACGCAGAATAGGTTAACTTTTTTTTTTTTTTCTGAGACAGGATTTCTCTGTGTAACAGCCTTGGCTGTCCTGGAACTCATTCTGTAGACCAGGCTGACCTCAAGCTCACAGAGATCTGCTTGTGTTGGGATTAAAAGTCTGTGCCACCACTGCCAGCCAGTTAGCATTTTCAAGGCTCCCTGAGCCCCTCTTCATCCTTGCCTGGAGACTGCCTAGACTGGTCTGACCTCTTACTTCTGTGGTCTGGACTTTACTACAGTAAAGAGACCAACCCTGGATTGCTGCAGGAAAGTGTGTGGATGGGGCTGACTACTGGGTATTCTGGCCCTCCTGATCTTTCTTTCCATCCTCACCAATTTCACTTGCTTACTTTCATCTGTTCCTCAAATCTGTTCTGGATTTTTGTCATGGATGTTTGCCATTCTAGTATTCTCCTCCACTCCCAAAAACCAGGTATTCATACAGTTATCATTTTTCCTCTGTAGCCACAAGGAAATGTGTCCAGGATGCTCAGGGACACCAAAGACTTGGGATGGTAAAGTAACTTTTATAAACTGCTGTAGCTTTAGCATGGTCTACCCACAGCCTCCCATATATTTTCAGTTCTCTCTAGACTACTTATAATATCTATGTTTCTAAATGTTTCATCCTGTAGTTAGTTGAGTGTAAAGGGATGGGGAGAGGTACATAGGAGAAAGGCATAAATACAGAGAGAAAGAAATGTTGCATGCTTTCTCTCATATGCAGAGTTTTTGTTTAAATATAAATATATGTGTCCATGCATGAGTGTGCTGTGGTGAATATACTGTGTATGCAAATGTATGCATAAAGAAAAGTAGTTCAAGCACATATATAATAATATTACATGTATAATATATTATATATACTATAACGAGTACTACTGGGGACCAATAGCAAGAGAGATAGGAGAAGAAAAAGAGGACAATAGAAGTGAATAAAGACAAAGCATAGCAATATGTATACAACAAAAGCATTATTAAGAGAATAACAACAAAAAAGAAACCAAAGAAAAAGATACAAATGTCTTTTGAAGCAAAGTGTATTCTGATACTGGTTTTCCCTCCACATCTCTAACCCACTCCTTATCAAGGATTCTCCTTTCCAAATTACAAAAAAAAAGAACAGCTCTGTTCTATGACAGGATGGCGATAACAGACATTGGAGAGGGTGGTTAAGAATGTGTTCTGCTCTTCCAGAGGACTCAAGTTTAGTTCCCAGTAACCATCAAGCAGTTAAGAATTTCCAGTAACTCCGCCTTGAAAGGGAACCAACACTCTCTGCTGGCTTCATGTGCACATAATCTTACACAGACATGCACATATACCCATAATTATATATAAAATAAAATCTTTTTAAATGATAGTATACAGAAAATATACTTCTCAATCCACATTTCAAATGCCATAGTATTTGTATGTTACCTATGCAAATTTCTCTAATCACTTACTTTCAGCTACTTATAAATTCTAAATTAATATAAATTGTTTGTTAGAATACATTAAAGCTTAATAAAATTTTCTAACTTCCATTTTGAAGGTATAGTCAAGTATAACAATTACCTCAATGTGGGCATTGAGTGCCTGATATAGCCATTTGAACTCAAGTGAAATAGCTCTAAGATTCCCAGAGATAGAGATCCTGACTCAAGACATTTTGGGATGATCTCTCAGGGATAACCTCACACTGGGGATAAGCAAAGAGATGGCTAGCAGAGGGTGAGGCTGGGATGACAAACTCAGTACATACAACAGCTTGTGAAGACTTAGACCCTTAGTGAGAAATGTATGAAATGTTACAGATTTTGCTTATGTGAATGATACAATTGAGAATATTTTTAAAGTGAGCATAGACAGGCTATGAATGTATGAATGATTTAGATAAAATGTTGTGGTTCCCTGATGACCAGTGGCAGTGGGCCACAAGGGTCAGCTGGGTGCCACCACCTGAGGCCTCTGTCGATCCCAGGCAGGTGGGAGGCAGTGGGTGAGAGACCTCAGCAGGTTGGCAGGGCAGCCGGTCCCATGAGGAGCTGCAGCAGAGATGGATAGGCACACCATGCAGAGTGAGTTTGGATATAGTTTATTCAGGAAAAGGGAAGGGGAAGAGAGAGAGAGAGAGAGAGAGAGAGAGAGAGAGAGAGAGAGAGAGAGAGCATGGGGGAGAGGAGAAGAGGCTGCAACCATCTCTTCTGAAGAGAGACTGGGGAGAAACAGAGTAGGCTGGAAATGGAAGGAAGATCTGCTTGCCTGGACAGATGAGCGAGTGAGCAGGGCTTGTCTCTCTCTCTCTCTCTTTTTTTTTATTGATTTTTATTGAGCTCTACATTTTTCTCCAATTCCTCTCCCTGCCTCTCCTCTCCCCTTCAACCCTCTCCCAAGGTCCCCATGTTCCCAATTTACTCAGGAGATCTTGTCTTTTTCTACTTCCTATTTGATTAGATCTATGTATATTTCTCTTAGGGTCCTCATTGTTTTCTAAATTCTCTGAGATTGTGATTTGTGGCCTGGAGGGATGGCTTATCATTAAAGGCAAGGCTCACAACCAAAAATATATGGGCTTGTCTCTTAAAGGGACAGGACAAGTCAGTAACAGGTCATAAAATTCCCATTTCTTTCTTATAATAAAAAGGTGGAAAGTTAGGCACAACAGGTTAAAGGAATTGGGACGGTGGCTTCTCAAGACTGCTTCCTGCTTATTTGTGGGCCTCTTCTTGGGGGAGGGGTGTTCTAAGAAAGCTGGGTACTGGTTACATCCTAGGTAGCTGATCTCTTTGCTCCTGTCTGGTGTTTGTGATACGGAAATGTCCAGTGTCTCTTACACCTGCTTAAGGCATTGGTAGAACAGAGGACAAAGTTAAGTTTAGGAAAAATAATATTAGGACCAGGGGATTGAGAGGGGTATATCTGACCTGTTTAAGGTGGATCCTTTAATTTGGCTCCCTGGAACTCAAAAGAATTTTTTGGATTTTTGAAAACAAATTTTACACAGCAGCATAATTATACCAGAATGACTGTGACAGATGTTTTTGCATAATGAAAAGTATCTTTAAGACTATGAAAGGCAGCTTGAGAGGGAATTTTGTTAACTTATATCTTATTGAAATTTGTTTGGTGAGGCTGTCCTTTTAAACAACAAAACCTTTCAGCTGTCAAACTGCATCAGAGATCTTTGAGAAAGATCCAATTTTACTTGAGTTATTGATTAAAAAGTGACAAAGAACTTACTTGGTTGGCACCTAGAGCTACTCCTCAGGGTCCTCCATGGTCACTGAGGGTTGTTATTTGCCTTTTGCTGTTTAGTGCAGGGCCTGCCAGACTCCAGAAGATCCCATGGGCTAAGAAATCTGTAGGAAGACAAGCCTACCTTTACCTGACCAGCTAGGCTGTCGATTCCGGTGATTCTATCCACTGGAGATCTTTAGTTTAGATGAAATGTGCTTTTTCCCAGTGGTCAGCACTTGGCAGTTGAAATGAATTGCTGATGGATGTTATTCTGTGCCCATCTGTCTTCTGTCTTCTTTGGAGGAAATAGAGTGCTGCTGCTAGGAGCCAACCTGTCTCTTGTATGAAAAGCCTTTTAATAATTAAACATTTAAATGCCATATTTCCCAGATCTCTGAGCAGTTGAGAGCTGTTTATCAGTTATAAGTAAGTTATAGAATCTGCCTAGAGAGCTGGGTCCACGTTTGACTGTACTGGCTCTCAATTTAATAGACTTATACTTGTAAAAGACAGAAAGAAGAAAAAAACTGTTTCAATAAACAGTAGAACTGACAGTAGCAGAGAACAGCTTAATATATTTTAAAGCAGAGTTAGATTAAATATATAGTATTTTTATAAGAAACTTAAAAGTACATACCAATTTAAAACATGAGAGTTATTGCTTTTTTGGTCTGGAATGAGATATAATGGGCAGACAATTATAACATTTAACAGTAAACAGGTGTCTTTAGGTTACATGCACACACACACACACACACACACACAGAGTGAACAGGAATCAGGCAAAGTGGATGCTCTTGGTGGGCCCTACCAAAGGGATGCCACTGTGCAAAGCACACATGTAACAGAGTCAGCACTGGGGGACCAGTCAGGGAATGCCTCAGGAAGGATGGCGGTACTTTGTCACCTGACCTGGCTGTCAGTTAAGATGGTGGTGAAGTCACCTGACATCAGTCAAAATGGTAGTGGCCACATGTTACATGGAGAAGCCACATTTTTTGAGCCGCGCTTTAAATGTAATAACAAGAGAGACCTAGAGGTGTGATTCACCCTGTTGCCGTGGCAGGGAGCAAAGGCTTGAATTGAAAACAGCTGCCTCAGTCTTGTCGGTTTCCACAGAACCAGCAGTGACGGTGGCAGGGATAGAATAGAAGGAATGGGAGCAAGAGGAAAAAAGCATTTTCAGATAGGTGAGAAAGAGACTGCCCAGCTAAAGGTAAAGCAGAGCTGGTGGGACACAGGCAGAGAGTTTATAGGAGGGTGGCTGATAGTTTGAGGGTTTATTCTCCATAGCTGAAAACGTGAAAACAGTGGCACCTCAAGACCTTTACAAGAATGTCTTCTCTCTACAGTCAGGGTGTTAATGAAGCCTGACTGGCTCCAGTCCAGGTGACTTGGAAACCAGAGGCTAGAGGCCATTCTCGATGGTCTCTCACAGTGGGGACCACTTACAAGTGGTCCAGAAGAGAAGAAAAGAAAATGAAAGCAAAGAAAAGAAAAAGAAAAGGGAAAGAAAAAAAGACAATCTGAGCGACTCCAGGTCTTAAAGCAAATGCACCACTCAGTGTGTGCAGTGCTAGCGCAGGAGGTACCCCAGGTAGTTTGGTCACGATTTTAGCTATGGGAACCAACCAGAGATGAATATCAGTGAAGGGCTCAACTGTAGTCATGAAGGCTGGGTTGGGGGCAATCCCCCATTTCTAGGAGCACCAGAGCATTGCCAGAAGCTCAATGGCAATTTCTCGGGTTAGGAAAAAATGGTTAAACTGACTGGAAGGGGAAAATTCACCACTGAAGCTGCTGGTGTGTGTAGAGGTTGGTGCTCAGGCAGATGAAACATGAGACTGTTGTGAAGAAACCCAGTTCCAGACCCCAGGGTTCCACATATCCTCAGCTGGCCCCCCAGCAGGCAGGAGGGAACATAAAAAGAGCCTGGCCAAGTCACAGCTTGTGAAGACTTAGACCCTTAGTAGGAAATGTATCGAATATTGTGACAAATTTTGCTTATGTGAATGATACAATTGAAAGCATTTTTAAATTGTGCATAGACAGGCTATGTATGTAAAGATTTAGATAAAATGCTGCAGTTTCTCAAGGGCCACGAGAGGCAGCTGAGTCCCACCACCTGAGGCCTATGTGGATCCCAGGTGGGTGGGAGGTGGTGGGTGAGAGACTTTGGTGGATCAGCAGAGACCTCAGCAGGTCGGTCCCACTAAGAGCCACGGTGGGTGAGAGACAGAGATGTATAGGCACGCCATGCAGAGTGAGTTTGGATATAGTTTATTCAATAAAAGGGAAGGGGGAGGGAGGGAGAGAGAGAGAAAATGGGGGAGAGGAGAAGAGGCTGCAGCCACCTCTTCTGAAGAGAAACTGGGCAGAGAGAGAGAGTACAGGCTTGAATTGGAAGGACAACCCAGCTTGCCCAGTGGAGGGAAGGAGTGGGTGGGGTTTGTCTCTTAAAGGGACAGGACATGTTCTCTCTCCTTCTGATCCTCATTTGGACCTTGGGAGCTCAGTCCATTGCTCCAATGTGGGTCTCTGTCTCTATCTCCATCCATCGCCAGATGAAGGTTCTATGGTGGTATGTAAGATATTCGTCAGTATGGCTATAGGATCGGACCATTTCAGGCTCTCTCTCCTCAGCTGACCAAGGACATAGTTGGTTACATCTCTCTGAACCCCTGGGAACCCCTCTAGAGTCAAGGCTCTTGCCAACCCTAAAATGGCTCCCTTAATTAAGATATATACTTCCCTGCTCCCATATCCATCCTTCCATTATCCCAATCATCCCATTCCCTCAAGTTCTCCCTGTCCTCCCTTTCTCACTTTTCTCTCCCCATCTCCCCTTTCTCCCATCCCACCCCACCCCCCAGTTCCCAAATTTTTGCCCAGCAATCTTTTTTTTTGTTGTTTTTTTCGAGACAGGGTTTCTCTGTGGTTTTTGGAGCCTGTCCTGGAACTAGCTCTTGTAGACCAGGCTGGTCTCAAACTCACAGAGATCCGCCTGCCTCTGCCTCCCAAGTGCTGGGATTAAAGGCGTGCACCACCACCACCCAGCTTCCCCAGCAATCTTGACTACGTCCAATATCCAGGAGGATAACTATATGTTTTTCTTTGCGTTCACCTTCTTATTTAGGTTCTTATTTAGTTTCTCTAGGATCGCAAATTATAGGCTCAATGTCCTTTATTTATGGCTAAAAACCAATTATGAGTGAGTACATTCCATGTTCATCTTTTTAGGTCTAGGTTACTTCACTCAGAATAATGTTTTCTATTTCCATCCATTTGCATGCAAAATTCAAGAAGTCATTGTTTTTTTACTGCTGAGTAGTACTCTATTATGTATATATTCCACACTTTCTTCAACCATTCTTCCGTGGAAGGACATCTAGGTTGTTTCCAGGTTCTGGCTATTACAAATAATGCTGCTATGAACATAGTTGAACAAATACTTTTGTAGTATGATAGGGCATCTCTTGGGTATATTCCCAAGAGTGGTATTGCTGGGTCCTGGGGTAGGAACAGAAGGAGGGAGAACATGAGCAAGGAAGTCAAGACCACGAGGGGGGTACCCACCCACTGAGACGGTGGGGCTGATCTATTAGGAGATCACCAAGGCCAGCTGGACTGGGACTGAAAATGCATGGGATAAAACTGAACTCACTGAATATGGTGGACAATGAGGGCTGCTGAAAAGCCAAGGACAACGGCACTGAGTTTTGACCCTACTGCATGTATTGGCTTTGTGGGAGCCTAGCCTGTTTGGATGCTCACCTTCCTAGACCTGGATGGAGGGGGGAGGACCTTGGACTGCCCACAGGGCAGGGAACCCTGACTGCTCTTTGGACTGGAGAGGGAGGGGGAGGGAAGTGGGGCATGGGTGGGGGGGAGGGAGGTGGGGAGGAGGTGGAAATTTTTAATTAAAAAAAATTTAATAAAAAAAAGGGACAGGACAGACCATTACTGTCTCCATAGCCTTGGATTCTCTATCAATGGATTCAATCAACAGCACATATAAAATGTTTAGGGAAAAATGCACTTATTGTAAATGAATATGGAAGATATTTCTCTTGTCATTACTGCATAATCAATACAGTATAGCAATTGTTTACATTTTAGGTTCTATAAATAATATAGAAGTGAAATATACAGAGGGTATCTGTGGTTCTATGAAAAAATTATAGCATTTTTAAAACTTTATTTCTATTACTTGTAAAGTGTCTGTGTGTGTGTGTCCATGTCAGTGTGTGTGTGTGTGTGTGTGTGTGCATATAAGAGAAATGATCATAGAGTCTGGAAAATTGAATCAGGTTCCCTGAAACTGGCATCATAGGAGGTAATAAGCTACTTAAAGGTGGTGGCAGGAACTGAACTCCAGTCCTCTGCAAGAGCAATAAGTCTCCCTAATCACTGACCTATTTGCTATCTACCCAGTCCCCAAACCTCTGCATTCTATACAAAGAATCTGGTCGATGCTGATATCTGTAGAAGCTCCTGCAATGTGATACAATAATGTGTACATACATATGTATACATAATCATGAATCACTTATTTTGTTAGTCAGTGTCTCTGTCATCACACCTATATATCATTTTTAAATGGCATGAACATTTAAAATTACTCTCTTAATGATTTTAAAACACATAAGGCATTATTAATTATAGTTACTATGCTTACTGTGGCTGTTTTTGTTTTGTGAGAGAGGATCTTGATATATACCTCTCAATGCACTGAGAGTCACTCTGTAGCCCAGACTGTCTTCAAGTTCAGGGAAATCATCCTGCCTTAGCTTTCCAAGTACTGGGATTACATGTGTGAGTCACTGTCTTAGTTTCTTTTCTATTGCTTTGATTTGAAACCATGGCCTAGGCAATATATATATATATATATATATATATATATATATATATATATATATATTTCAGAAGGTTAGAGTCCATGACGGTGGAATAAGGACACGGCAGCAGAAACAGCTGAGAGCTCACTTCCTGATCTGCAAGTAGGAGGCAGAGAG
Source organism: Chionomys nivalis (assembly GCF_950005125.1). Classification (NCBI taxonomy): domain Eukaryota; kingdom Metazoa; phylum Chordata; class Mammalia; order Rodentia; family Cricetidae; genus Chionomys; species Chionomys nivalis. Next base: position 18,853,855 of record NC_080089.1, on the reverse strand, counting down.
AGGCACACTGAAAATGGTGTAAGTTTTTGAAAACATCAAAGCTAGCCCCAGTGACACACCTCTTCCAATAACACCATAACTCATCATACTTCCCAAATAGTTTCAGTAATTAGAGACTAAATATTTAAATATGAACCTATCAGTGTCATTCTTATCCAAACCATCACATTCCCTCCCCTCCACGGCCCCCATAGACCCATGGTCATATCATAATGTAAATTGTATTTAATCCAACTTCAAAAATCTCCATAGTCTTTCACAGTATCTACACAGTTTAAACTTCCTAATTCTAAAGTCTCTTCTAAGATTCGAAGCAATTTCTTAATTGTGATCTCCTATAAGATCAAAAAGCAAATTACGGATTTCCAATATGCAATGGCATAAGGCATACATTACCATGTCAAAGGACAGTACCTTATCAAACATGTTGGGGTCTTCCACACAACCAGGCTTCACTTTCACAGCTTCATGAAATGGTCTCTCAGGACCTTGTTGGGATCCAGTGCCAGCCCGGACCCCAAATTATTTTTCCAGACTAGAGGAGAGGTGTGGCCATACCATGTATAAATGTGGGCCAACAGGATCTCCCTCACAACATGCCTGGCCTCAGCAGCTATCCTTAACCATGGAAGATTCTACAACCCTGTTACTCATATGCCTTCATGACTACATAACACCAGGAACGTGTGCACAGCTTAGCCAAATTCAACTGCCTGCCTGAGGTGGAGCTTGAGCTGGTCTGTATTAAATCGCATTTGAAGGTTTCCTTTCTTGTTCCATAGGGGCACAAAATTCTTCAGGCCTTTCCTTTTTAAAGGGTAAAAGCCTAGCTAAGTGGAGTCCTGTCCTCAGGGCATCTCTCTCTTTATTCCATTTTGAAACAGGTCTTTCTTTAACCTCATCTCTTACAGTACAAGCATAGCCCCAGCATTCCCTTTCCTGGAACTGTTTTTCTTTTCAAATTGTACACTTTTTTGGCCCCATTTGTTCTTTTTCTTGGGAAGAGTGATTACTAACAACCACACAGTTGGGTAGCTATTAGACTGTCTTGAAGTCTTTGCCTTCTAGGAAATACTTTTTAATTTAGTCTGAGACAGAAAGCAGCCACATTTTTTGCCAAGATATCACAAGAATTGTCTCTAGCCTGTTTGATAATATCTTTGTAACTTCCTGAGCTCCATCTCTCAGCAGTGCTGTCTTCCAGGCTTCTACTAGGATGCCCCATTAAGTACTGTTTATATCATTCAACTGCTTTCCTAGTCCAAAGTCTCGATTCCTCTCAGAAACAGCATAGTCAGTCCTGTTAATGGCAATAGCCCACTCACTCCCTTGGGCCAGCTTTTGTCTTCACTTTTTTTTTTTTTGCAAAGTAACTTTTAACAGAATGTGCTTAATTTTGGCTGACAGTTTCAAAGACTAGAGTCCATGATGGTGGAGCAAGGACATGTTGGCAGGAACAGTTGAAAGCTTATATTTTGGTCAACAAACAGAAGGCAAAGAGAGGTACACTGGGAATTAAACAAGTCCTTTGAAACCTCAAATCCAGCCACTAGGGACACACCTCTTCCAACAAAGTCATACCTCCTAACTATTCTCAAACAGTTCCATGAATAGGGACCAAGTAGGCAAACATATATGGAGTCATTCTCTTTCAAAACCATGTGTCCAGCATGCTCGGTTTTGTGCACTAGGTCTCCCAAATTTATTCTCCTCAGCTAAGTGAAATGTTGTGCTCTATAAAAAAGCTTTCAAAGATAATTTATTTTTGCTTCATTTAACATACTGCTATATTTTATTCCATTATATCCCCTTTGGGTTATATTTATTTTGTTTTATGTATAAGTGTTTGTTTGTTTGTAAGCATGTTTACATTCATGTGCCCTATGGGCATACCTACTGCATTCAGAAGTCAGATGAAAGTATTATATCCCTGTAACTGGAGTAAAAATGACTGTGACCTATCATGTAGGTTCTAGGAACCAAACAAAGGTGCTCTGCAAGAGCAAAAAATACTCTTAAACATTTAACCATCTCTTTTGTGACCCTGTCTTTATTTTTATTGATACTGCTTGTAATCTACTGAGTTGTTTATTTGCTTATTTCCACTGAGAGAGCTCAACTGTTTTAGGCTGGAGTTTACCAGTCACAGTACTACTGTAAGTCATGTAAATGGATCCAGATAATCATTTTAAGGGCTGAAGATCAGGGAGCTCCCCCTTGTGTTGGCAGATGTTGGACTTCATCATAGCATCTCTACTCATTAGAAGGTAACAGCATCCAAAGTCCTAGCTACAACAACCAGCAATGTTTCCAGACATTTTGATCCCACATGTCTCTATCTGGCACAACAGGAGGAAAATATCTGTCTCAGGAATGAGTGAGGACAAGTGTCACTAGGTGCCATTGACTAAGGGCACAGAGACACACCTCCCACACTCTCATGCTCAGCAGCCTGAGGCATTCCCTTACCATTTTAGGAACCTCAACATAAGCAAAACTGGGATTCAAGACTTTAATAGAGAAAAGAGTTTCAGGATGAGCTAGCATGAATCAGAACTGGAAATTTATTAAAGATATTTCAATAAAGATTTTAAACATAAGAATCAAGAAAAAGACAGTTACCTAGTGAAAAAAGTAAGACCTATCCACTTATGAATATAGGCTCCTTATGAGATAGTGAAAATGAAATGTCTTATGATTGTTGATGTTTTAGTGGTTCTCAAGTTATGTCTGGAAAGGTTATTAGGAAGTGTTTTTTTTCTATTGCCCATCTCTGTCCTTTGATACATGGGTTATAATGTGTCTCACATGGTGCCTTGGATATGATTATACTCTGATAAAAGTAAAACCAGGAGTCATGGGGACTGCATAAAAGCTTAGGATATGTTTTATCGTAAAGGGAGTTTCTGATGAGAATTCTGGAAAGGTCTCAAGCAGTTAATAGTTCTGCTGGGATTTTATTCATAGCTGGTTAAAGGGTTAAACCAGACTCCTGAGTAAAAGATTTTCCCCCTTTTCTTGTCACTATAATTATGCCTGTCCTTTTTTTTTTTTTTCATTTGGTGAGGACCAATCATCAACTGTTTTATTCTCTAAAAATTTCATAAATACCTCAATCACAGTAAACAATGTTGTTTCTTTATCTCAGCTATCAAAGCAAGCTACAGCTCCTTCAACTGCAGGACTATCTATGAAGACAAGCAAAAAAAATCTTTTTAAAACATTCAGAGTGTCCTAAAACTAATCTAGTCCTTAGCTTCCCTGAGATTTTTAAAGAAATGTCCATGTTTCTCACCTCTCCCTTTGTACCTTTCTCTGTAACCACTAACTGCCTATAGAGACTGAAGGATGGTGGGGCCTTTGGGCCTCTCATAGGTTCGCAAAGGACTATTAGGAGGCCCTATCTATCTCTGTTTCATGCAGTCAACCACAGCTACTGGGAGTTTATTTGTGCCACAGTTTTGTCTTGTCTGGAAGGCACTGTTTCACCTTGATCCTTTCCAACCTCCACTTCTTAAATTCTTTCTTTCTCTTCTTTTGCAACATTTCCTGAGCTCTCAAGTGATGGTGTGTTTCATGTAGGCATCCTTTTTATGACTGAGAACTCTACAACATCTTACATTGCAATTTTGCCAGTTGTGAGTCTCTATATTAACTATCATCACAAACAAGTTATCAGGACAAAGAAGCTTCCCAGGTGAGGACTGAGAGCTGTACTGCATACATATTTAGAAAGAAGTTTGATGCTATATTTATTTAGCAAACTAAATAGTAATAGGTTGTGCCCTAAGGAGTATAAGTTTCCTGGCTATGGTTTCTTAACTAAATTTAAGAGACTAAGCATTAGTTTCCTTCTGTGGAGTGGGCCTTAAATCCAATTTTAAAAGGTTGGTTATACTAATAATATTTATGCCACTATGGCATTCATTAACATATCTTGCCAGACCAATTATTATTTCAGCCTACATGGTTCACATCTGGATACTATTGTTAGTGGCTCTTCTCTCCCATAAGCCTAAAGAGCTAACAGGGAGAAAGCTCCTTTCAGTTCTGTTGTGTTTTCTTCTTGTCCTATGACCAAAGTGTGTGTGTTTGTACAAAGAGGGTTTGACTTGTTAGTATGGCAAACTAGAATACCTCAAAATCTTCACAGATACATCTTCCAAAAGAAATGCTGGCTTGCAGTACAGGAAATAGTACCTTAGGAAGATGTGGGGAATCTAGTCATATATTGTGTGTGTGTGTGCATGTGGTGCACATGAATGTGTGTTATAGATGCACACTCTCATGCAGGCTCACAAATTGACCAGAGAAAGATGCTTCCTTACTTCCCACCTTATTCCCATGAGATGGAGTCTGTTACTGAAACCTGTGCTCGGCTGGTCACCCAGTGAACTTGCTTGTCTCCCCAGTCTGTGTAGTGCTAGCTAGGATTACAGATGTATGCATGACATTACCTGCCTTTGATATGGTCACTGGAATCCAAATAGGTCCTCACCCTTTTGTAACGACTGCTTTTACCCACTGAAATATTGTTTCAGCTCCATGTGTATCATCTTTCCCATCTTTTCTACTTTTCATATATAACTGTATGCATGTGTACATGGTGTGTTCAGGAATGTATATGCTTGTTTGGGGCATTGTGTGTGTGTGTGCGTATATGCCTGAAGTTGATGTCAGGAATAGTCTTCAATCCCCTTACCACCTTATTCACTGAGAAACTCTCGCCAACATACCCAGAGGTCTTCAGTATGGCTAGTCTTCCTCACGAGCTTTCTCTGAGAAGCTCTGCCGCTACCTTCTGGGTATGGAATTATAAGCAATTCCTGAGTCACCTCCCAGCCATAGATGTTTCTATTTTTCTTTCTTTTTTCTTTTCTTTTCCTTTTTCTCCTTTCTTTCTCTTTCTTTCTTTTTCCTTTCTTTCTCTTTCTTTCTTCTTCCTTTCTTTCTTCTTTCTTTGGTGGGAGAATTAACCACACAAATATACATCCTAACAGAGTATAATAGAAATTTCAGCCATTCATGTACCATGCTGTGGATTTCTTTGGTTGTAGATTCAACCTGTTACAAATGGATAACTTCTTCAAACTGACTCATTTTTTAAATGTATTTACTATTTGAGAATTTCATACATGTATGCAATATATTTTATCATATTCATCCTTCAGTTCTGCCTCCAACTCTTTCCAGACTTTTCCATCATGTTCCCCTCCCAACTTTATGACCTTTCCTTCAGTAAATAATAATTTTGTATTACATTTGCATTTATTTATTTATTTGATTGTGTGTGTGTGTGTATAAGTCCTGTTGTCCATGTGGCAGTCAGTGGATAATTTTCAAGAGTCAGTTTCTTCCTTCCACCATGTGCATTCTGGGAATCAAACTCAGGTTGCCAAACATGAGAGCCAGTACCTTTACCTGTTGACCCATCTCTACAACCTCTCTCCTCCTCCTCCTCCTCTTTCCTGTGCTTCTTCATTGTTTTTAATAACATATTGAGTCTAATCAATAATGGCTATAGGTGTAAGGCTGCAGGGCCAACCATCCATTGGGATGTGGACAGTTTACCAGGGATCACATCTCTGAAGAGAACTGGCAATCTCTTATCCATTCACAATCAGTTGTCAATAGCATTTCAGCTACCCTCCCCATGCTGGAATGTTAATTTAGTTTATATTGTACAGGCCTTGTATAAACCATTAGAATAGTCATGAGTTCATGAGAGAAATGTTTCCATATATTCAGAAGACATTGCTTTGTAGATCTGGTTCTTATAGTCTTCTATTTACTTTTCTGGGAGGCACTCCGAGCATTGTAGAAAGGGAGGATAGCACTCCATAGTCATTTATCCTCTGCATTTTTACCTACCTGACTTATTTTTATAGTTGTAAGACTGTAGGTTTTATTTAGAGGCTATATTTTATCCAACTTCACCTGAGAATTTATATACAATTTATATGATGATGATTTTAATACATTTATATTGGCATATGAATAAGTGAGAAATGTTTTATCCAAGAACAACATAAAGTTCAGAATAAAATTTCTTCCACTAGATGAATGTGAAAAGATATGATTAATACAGATATCAACCTTAAGGTTATAATAATCACCTTATAAATATGTAAACACATATATAAGACTATTCCTGAGGGTATTATTAGGTTACAAATTTATAGTTATCTATTATTTGTCAAGAGCTTACTGTGTCAAATAAACCCAAACCAACCTTGCCTTCTCATGTAGCATCCTCATTACAAGAACCACATAGTTCTTCTGGATTTATGACTACATGGCTCAGAACAACACCCAAGACAAGCAGAAGAATGTTGGACACAAGCACAACAGTGACCACTTCAACTTTTCATTGGAGAAGCAGCATTCCTTCAAACTTGGCTACTCCAAAAGGCACAAGAAACTCACAGAAAACAGTGAGCAGCATTGAAGCCACCAGCTCTGCTCCCCGCATATCATTTGAATCAGTTGTACCCAAAGCCACACTGTCCACGTTGATACCCAAAACCACAGGGAAGAGCACTGTTTCCGCTTCGACAAATCCATCTAATTCTACAAGGACTGACACACATAATGGGGCTGAATTAGATAGTACCCTTCTGCAAGACACATCCATGACTGTTACTATGGTGGAGACTAACATACCTGAGATGATTTCAACCACAGATCATACTCCTAGTCTTCCTGAAGCATCCTTTACTAATTCTGTTCTTGTATCCAGAACAGAACCTGTGAACAGCATTTCCTATCCAAGCCCTCCATCACCTGTTGATTCCACATCACAAAGACATAGTCACTCTTTTACAGGTCCTATAAACTCACCTGTGCCTATTACCCATCATAATCCTAAGCAAGGCTGGAATACCACTTGGATACAATCTAGTACACTTGAACAAACAGATTCAACCACAAAGTATGATCCCAACCCTACTGAAGCATCCACAAATGTTGACTCGTGGACGAGGGACGTGTCTACTGTGAACACATCCCGTACAAACCTACATGAGTCCACATCAGAAGAAACTTCCATTGGAATCACCATCAGGACTCCTGGTTCCAGCCTCACTACAAAGTCACAAATGTTGTCAAATAGCCACACAGGACATTCTGTGATGACATCAAACATGATGACTTCTGAAGACACATCAACTTCTGCCTCAGTTAAGCACACTAACTCCAGTGGAGGACATGCATTTCCACATTCAGAATCCATGGCACCTTCCAACAATGCTGCTTCATTTCCTTGGGAAGAATCAATATCAACAGATTCCATAACAGTGCCACGTGAGTTGCATTCACGTGCTATTTCTTCTATGACAGACAGACACAAAATATTACCTACTAGTTCTCTGACATCTGTCATCAAAATTTCTAAGAATCTAATCCCAACAGACTTGTCCAGAAGCTCAAGACCTAGGACTTCTTCAACTCCGAGTTTGAGTAGCAGTCCTCAGACAAGTTTCAAGAGTGAACAATTATCCAGTGTCTCACAGATGACCACTGTTTCCACAGTCACAAAAGGAAACCACGTGAAAGATAGGAGTTCAACACCCCAGCTCAAATACACCATAGCTACACCAGTCTTAACTGGAAATGAATATTTCACATTTATGACCAAATCAGAAGTTACCACAGTTCCATCTCCACAACTAATTTCCTTTGCAACTGCAGAGATTAAAAGACAGACAGATTCTACCTTGATCTTAGCATGGAAAAATGATAGTAAGTCTGAAGACACTCATACAACCAAAGGACACAATACTAGTGAGACTGATGTGCTCACTATCCCATCTCTTCCTGAGTTCCAGACAGCAGGCTTGTTTGAGCCCAACACATCCCTCTCAATGCTACATCAGTCAACATCAAATGATACCTCCATTGGAATCTCCATCGGGCTCCCGGAATCTATAACCACCACAGAATCAGAAGAGACAACAGCCAGTCACAGGGGACATTCTGTAGTGACATCAAACATGGTGACTTCCCAAGACACATCAACCCCTACTTCAAACACAGAGACCCAGCACAGTGAGACACAGACATTTCCACTTTCAGAATCTAGGCTTCATTCTGTCAATCCTCCACCTTCATCATGGACTCATTCAATTTGGGAAGAGTCCATGCCTGCCAGTTCTACAAAACCCACACCTGAGGCACCCTCCCATTCTCTAGTTCCTGCCGCTGCAGACAGATACAGCACCAGCTCCTCTCTTTCTGTCACCTCTATCTTCACAGTTGCTAAGGACCCAATCCCTACCAAATTATATACAACCACAGGACCAGCATCTGTTTCAATACTAAGCCCCAACAGTGCCCAACTCTCCAAAGTCTTACAAACAATCTCTGTTTCCTCACTCACACAAGAGAACAGCATTGAAGATGGGACTCACACACGTCATTCCAAACACACCATCACACCTACATCAGCTCTATGGGAAAAGGAATCTTTCACAACCATTATGCCCATCATGGAACATACCAGACTTCCACCTTCACAGCCTGTCTCATCTGGAAGCACAGAGATTGAGACAGGCACAGCTTCCTCCCCAAAGGCAGCACGGACAGACTTCGGTACATCTGAAGACAGAAAATCAACCATAGAGCACAATCCTAACCATAGCGAATTGCACACTAGCCCTTCTCTTTTTGAGTCTAGGACAGGAACCCTGTCTGCTGACAGCACGTTCCTGTCAGCCCCCCATCAGTCTACCTCAGAAGATACTCCCACTGGAATCTCCACCAGCAATGCAGAATCAAAAGAGATGACGGCAGACATTTTGACCTACCCAAACACATCCAGCACTACCTCAGTCAAGGACACCCAGTCCAGTGGGATGCATACACTTCCACATTCAGAATCCATTGCTCCTTTCAACAATCCTGCTTCAGCATCATGGACAGGTATTCCTGAGGTAGGATCCTTGTCTACAGATTCCACAACACCAGCGTCACTTTCGCTGGCCCCTGGTACTTCCTTACCAGACAGACACCGTCAGTCTCCTGATTCTGTTGCCTCTATTTTCACGGTTGCCAAGGATCTGTTTCCCACAGCTTCACACCCAAGTTCAGATCCTGTGACTACTTACATTTCAAACTGGAGTACCATCTCTCCGTCAAGCTCTAACGCTGCACATGCTTCCCAAACTTCACCTATGAATAAATTTTCTTCGATCACATCAGGGTCCAATGTGGAAACCGGCAGTTCTGTGCCCCAATTCAAATACACTATCACACCTACATCAATGTCGTCTGAAAATAAAGCTTTTCCCACTACCCTTCCCACCACTCAAGTATCCACTCTTTCACCTACACGGTCAATATCACTTGAATGTGAAAAGATTGGGACACAGACATTTACCCTCCTGACTATATCGACACCAGCAAATATACCTGAGAAGGTGTTCTCAAGCACGAATTTCATTAGTAGCCATTCTGAAGTGCCTTACAGTTCTTCTCGTCCTGTATCCAGAATAGTATCCACGTCACCTGACAGCACGATACTTCCAATGCTTCAACAGTTTACATCAGAAGATACCAAGTTTACATCAGAAGATCTGTCCAGTAGAATTGTCTCCAAACTTTCTAGCTATAGCATCACAGAATCAGAAGAAATATCTACCAGCCAGGTTGGGGATTCTCAAGTGACATCAAATATGGGCCTGTCCCTGGAAACATCACCCATGTCTTCAGTGTCTGATAATCTCAATAGTTTCACTCCAGTTTTCCGCGTTACAGAGCCATCCACATTTCTAAGCCAAAGTCATGAAGTCCAACCAATTGCAACTTTTTCAACTCTGAAAAGAAGCCAACCTGCCGGTTCTCCAGGATATCTTGATGGGCCTACCTTAGCTTCCCCTGTTACCTCCACAGAAGAACACAGCACCCCATCTCCTAGTGTTGTGATCTCTGACTTCACGCCTTCTAGGGAGGCAATCACAACTGGATTGGGTATACATGATTTGTCTACTTCATTTATAAATTGGAGCAATAATAGTACACATTCAAGCCCAGAGACTCCACAGGTCACCAAATTCTCAGAGATGAGCTCTGCTTCCTCTGTGAAACCCAGTAGTTCCATACCCCTATCCAAATCCTCTGTCACTCCTGCATCAGTTTCATCTAAAACTGCATTTTCAACCATGTTCCAGCACCCTCTGGTGGATACTACAGTTTCTATTTCAGAGGCAGCATTTTCAGAGGCCTCTGGAATTATGGCTCACACAACTTCTTCCCCAAGTCAAACACTCCCACAAACTACCATTCTTGAAGAGACCAGAATTACCACAACACACGATACTGTTTCTTCTCAGTTGTCCCCTAGCATGTCTACTGACCTCTCCACTCCAGAGGCCATTACAGCTGGCAGACTCTCCACGAGAATCCCTCCTTCTTTCTCAGCATCAGAAGACATCACCACTGGAAGCATTCTCAGCCACATTACCTATCCTAGCACAAAAGAACACATAGAGTTAACCTCCATCTTGGAGGCAGATAATTCTGGGTCTTTATTATATGATGCCCTGTCTAGGGACACTGCAACCACTGTTTCTGTGGCAGAGTTTTCTTCACCTGAGCCTCACACATCTCCATATTTAGCAATGATATCTGGATCCAGGGGTTCTGAGGAACAGTCTTTACTCAAAGAAAAACACATCTCTTCAGATTCAACATCAGCTGTGACTGAGAAAACCACACGACCTGTTACTTCTACTTCACAAGTACAAAATGACTCTTCCCTTGACTTTGTGACTGCATTTGTAACTTCTATTCAAGAAACAACCTCAATTGGAAAAGATGAAAATGTACTTTCTGGGAACACTTCAACCCAAGGCCCGGATACCACAGGGTTATCAATTCCAGGTCCTTCATATGACATAAGAAACCTCACAGCAGATCACATTCCCTCAAAAAACCTAGGAAACAGAATAGAAACCAATAGTCCTGGAGCGCATTCCCAAGGCACTGTCCTAGTTAATTCTGTCCCTTCAAGAATAACAACTGTAATGATGACCCCGCAAAGCAATGGGCACACAGCCCTTTCCACATCAATGCCCATATCTAAACCTGCACACACAGAAACTCAAAGAACTTTCCCCCTAACTTCAACAGAACAGGAAATCACCATGCCTGAGGATACTAACTTGATGACAAAACATATCTCTAATCTTTTCACAGTGCCCACGAGGACTTACACTGGGATTTCAAGAACAGAAGTTAACTCAGCTGATAGAATATCTATTTCAAGCTCTGAATCCTTCACAAAGACAGCAGACATCTTAACGGGAAATAATTCCAGTATCTCTACTGTTTCCTTCCCAAACATTGACTACAGTCAAGTAATTAATGCTACAGAATCATCCAAGGTCACAACTCTTTGGAGCACATCAGTAACTACTGATGATACAGGGGATCTCTCTACTGTAACTCAAACAGTTCTGCACCCAGACTCCATAACTCATTCCACCAGTTCACAAACAGACTCCCCAGTCCATGAAGCAACCCCCTCTGGGAAGTCTGTAGAAATACCTCTGACAGCATCACCTTTTCTTGCTACTTCCTCATCAGAAGGACAAAGTCTCACCTCTCCTGCTTCTGGGGTCCCCACATTCTCTTCTGGGGAAAGAACTGCAAAGGAATTGGACTCAAACTTAGATTCTTTTACAACACCGTTTCCAAGCTGGCGAAACAGTGAGTTAGTCAATTCAAAGGATACCAGAACCTCACAAACATCTTACATTTTGAACAGAACTGAAGCAACCAGTGTGGACATAACCACTCCTGGACCCCAGTTCCAAAACACTGTGTCGTCTAAAGCTGTTCTCCAAGATGGTACTGCCTCTTCCTTTTTGTCATTACTAACAAAGACTCCACCTTCTTCTGCTTCCTCTCTACCACCACAGAGTTCAAGCTCTACCTCTTTTCCTGAGACTTCATTCCACACCTCTGAGTTTTCTAAGACAACGGATACATTGATCAGTAGCTTGAAAACTGGACCAGGTTCACCTCCAAATTTGAGCAGCACCTCACTTGAAATATTGGGCTTACCTGAAGTTACTACTGATAGAGAAAATTTTCATTCTTCCTCAAAATTTAAAGTAGCCAACACAAAGGCTGTCAGTACAGGGCATGAGCTAAGTTCCTCTGTACCGACACCCCCTGAATCATCCAGGGATGCCTATACAGTTGGTACCTCTTCCTCCACATGGCTGACTTCTATGTCCACATCATTGCCTGCCCATTTAGGGACTACAAGATCTGATACTGACCAATTTTTCCATTTGACTTCTGGATTGAAGGATACTAGCATGTCTCTACAAACAAGCATGCCTTCATCTCCTGTGTCCACTCCCATTTTGCCAAGTTCTGAGACTGCTGTCGCTTCTGCTAGGAACATATCAACCCCTTATCAGACTCAGTCTTCACAGTTTACTGAAGTTCCAGTACAAACTGTCACCATCTTACATTCTTCATCTATTACTGAGTCTACTGGGGTAACATCCTTCCCAGAATCCAATTTTACTGTGTCCTCACCAGAAAGTACTCATGTTCCAAGAACTGATATGCCACCTGCAGATGAGATGACTTCAGATGAAACCACCCTTTCTGCAGCAGAAGATATGGCTTCATTGGCCACAACCAGCATTCCAAAAGGCAGCTCACTTATGACTTCTAACAGTCCTCATTCAATAACAAAGTCAAGCCATGGTGATGTTTTGGTGGCCACCATTGTAAAAGAATTACCTCCTTCAACTTCTACATCACTGCCCTTTCCTGTTTCCACTAGCACTGACTTTACAGCCGTCCCAGCTCTGCACAAGACTACTCTTTCAGGTAATTTACAAATAGAAGATAACAGTGTTGTTATAATGAATGGCATCTCTTGAGATTTCATGGTTATGTTTAGAACCTTGATGCCTAGAACTCATTCCAGCAAGACATATTTATCACCGTTCTTGAGAAACATAATCAGAGTCCTGACTTGGGAAGGGTGACAGTGCTTTCCAAGTTCCTACACATTTAACCAGCTTGAGAAGTAGGAACCCGCTGTCCCCACATTTTCATTCACAGACTGAGGAGGATCATAGGCAACAACCCTTTCCTAGGAGGTAGAAAGAAAATTAGTGGTTAATTATCACAGTCACATTATGTATCATGACTACAATTAACATTGTTAGATCATATAAATTGTACAAATTGGTGAATTTCATTCTGATAAGCTCATGCATGCTCAAACAATGCTCTCATCCCCACTTCCTACTATGAACTTTTCTCAGTTTCTTCTCTGTTATAATAATCTTCCATATTCCTTCCACTTCCTTTGTAGTCAGTTTTATACTTTTAGGGTTTTTGTATGTTCATTTGTCTCCACATGACATAAAATCTAGGATATTTATTTTTCTGTCTGCCTATTATTAATATGCTTATATCTAGTTCCTACAAATTATGGCTGAGCTTAACTCTATTTTATATATGCTGTACACCTTCAAATTCATTCAACTGTTTAAAAGCATGAATCCTGTTTTGTGTGTTATTATACATGACACCTAGTACCTTGCACATGTGAAATAAATGCTATATAGATGATCTATACCCTCTAATACCATACTATAAATTTATTTAACAAACTTTGGTTGAACTACTAACACCAATCACTTTTAATGACTGGACTAGGCATATGAAAAACATGGAAAAACAAGTGAGTCAATGAGCAATTACTACAATGAAATAGATATTTAACATGATTATTAATCATAATTAGTAGTTGTGATAGTGACAATTGAGCTTATACAGCACATATTTCTTTTTTAATTTTTTAAAAGGAAAACAAACCATCTTTTTTCATTTTACATACCAATCCCAGTTCTCATTTCCTCTCCTCCTCCCATTCACTCCACCTTCTCCCCTAACTTACCCCTCCATCCACTCCTCAGAGAAGGCAAGGCACATTGCTTTGGGGAAAGTTCAAGGCCCTCCCTACTATATCCAGGATGAGCAAGGTATCCATGCAAAGAGAATGAATTCCCAAAAATCCAGTACAAGCAGTAGGAATAAGTCCTGGTGCCACTGCCAGCGGCCCCTGCATGCCCCAATCTTATACAGCTGTCACCCACACTCAGGATCTAGTTTGGTCCTACGCTGTTTCATTCTCTGTCTGGCTGGAGCTGATGAGCTCCCATTAGCTCGGGTAAGTCGTTTCAGTGGGTGTCCCCATCATGTTCTTAACCTCTTTGCTCATATTCTCACTCCTCCCACTCTTCAACTGGACTTTGGGAGCTCAGCTCATTGCTCTGCTGTGGGACATTTTAGATAGTCATCAATCTGACTACATGGCAAGGCCAATTCGGGCACCCTCTCCTCTATTGTTTAGGGTCTTATCTGGGGTCATCCTTGTGAATTCCTCGGAATTTCTTTAGTGCCATGTTTCTTGCTAGCCCCATAATTGTTCCCTTAATCAGAGTATCTTTTTTCTTCCTCTAATCTCTGTCCTTCCTCCATCTCGACTATTCCGTTCCCTCAACTTCTCCTCCCCCTTTCCATTCTCCCTTCTTCTTCCCCATCTGTCCTCCCTTCTCCCCCCATCCCCATGCTCCCAATTTTGTCAGGAGATCTTCTTTATTTCCCCTTTCTAGGTGACTCTATATATGTTTTTCTTAGGGTTCACCTTGATACTTAGCTTCTCTAGGATCATGGATAATAGGCTCATTATCCTCTGCTTTACAGCTATTATCCACTTATAAGTAAGTGCATACATACCATGCTCATCTTTTGGAGCCTGAGTTACCTCACTCAGGATACTTTTTTTTCTAGTTCCATCTATTTGCATGCAAATTCCAAGATGTCATTTTTTACCGCTGTAAATATGTAAATGTAAATATGCAAATGTAAACACATAAATGTACCACGTTTTCTTTATCCATTCTTTGGTTGAGGGGCATCAAGATTGTTTTCAGATTCTGGCTATTACAAATAATGCTGCTATGAACATAGTTGAGCAAATGTCCTTGTAGTATGATTGAACATGCTTTGGGTATATGCCCAAGAGTGCTACTGCTGGGTCCTGAGGAAGTTGATTCACAATTTTCTGAGAAACCACCATAATGATTTCCAGAGTGCTTGTACAAGTTTGCATTCCCAACAACAATGGAGAGTGTTCCCTTTACTCCACATCCTCTCCAGCATAAGCTATCATTGGTGTTTTTGATCTTAGACATTCTGACTTTTGTAAGCTGGTATCTTAGAGTCATTTTGATTTGCTTTACCCTCATGGCTAAGGATGTTGAATATTTTCTTAAGTGTCTTTTTGCAATTAGAGATTCTTCTGTTGATAATTCTCTGTTTAGTTCTGTACCCCATTTTTTAATTAGATTATTTGGAATTTTGATTTTTAATTTCTTGAGTTCTTTATATATTTTGGAGATCAGTCCTCTGATATAGGTTTGGTGAAGACCTTTTCCTATTCAGTAAGCTGCCTTTGTATCTTATTGACTGTGTCCTTTGCTTTACAGAAGATTCACAGTTTCAGGAGGTCCCATTTATTTATTGTTTTTCTTAGTGTCTATGCTACTTGTGTTATATTTAGGAAGTGGTCTCCTGTGCCCATGCATCGAAGTGTACTTCCCACTTTCTCTTCTATCAGGTTCAGTGTGGTCGGATTTATATTGAGGTCTTTAATCTGTTTGGACTTGAGTTTTGGACAACACATATATCTATGTCAACACTGTTTCACAAAGGTTTTAAACAGTCATTTTAATATTATTTTGTGGGTAATAAAGTCAAAATACATAGAAAATATAAAAATAATTTCTCACTATTATAAAACTAATAGATGACAAAACTAAACTAAGAACTTAGTCAGGTGTGCTTGGTGCATGCCTGTCACCCCAGCATGTGGAAAGCTGAGACATAAAAATCTTATGTTCAAAGAGAATCAGGGTTATACAGTGAGGCTCTGTCTGAAAAACTAAAGAGATGGGGATATAGCATAATGCTCTTGGTTTGAACCCCAGGAGCCCCCAAACAAAAAATAATTCAAACTATTCTAGAGTAAGAATTTATGTACTTAATCTTTAACTTTAGTAGGAGCAGTTAAAAAAACTAGAAGAAAATACAAGAGATTCTGGCATTACAGTAGCCACAGGAAGACAAGATTTAGAGAGCAATTGTAAACTCTTTCGAGTTCTACAAAAAGGCTAAGTGGCCATAAAGCGAGAGGTATTTGGGCAGCATGGGGATCCTAAGAGGACCTATCAGTGATGCATAGTGGTCTAGAATTTAGCCAAAATAACATGTAGATAAAAGGAAGCAATTTTGCTTTGATTTGTTTTGGGAGGTTGTGCCCTAGGGACTGACACATATGCTTTATTCCTAAGCAGCCCTTGTTTCATGTATATATGTGGCATATGGAGGCCCATGCTAGCCTGGAATTAACCCTATAAATTATGCTGACCTTGAATTTGAAAGTCTTGCCCTAGCCTCCCACACAGCAGTAACTATAGGCATTATAGTACCACTAGGCTTGACTCAATGGAGAGTTTCCGTCTTTGAGTTCAACCTATTACTAGAAAAAAAGGAAAAACATGTGATCATGAAAACTGAAGGATTAAAGTACCTGATGATGTGGGAGGGACCCAGAAAGCACTAAATACAGGATAAGACCTTTTAAGGATTCTATTTTTGTGAAAGAATTAAATTTGATAATTAAATTGATTTTATTTGTGAGACAGCTCCAAGAATGTCCTTCAACATCACTACTATCTTCATTAGGCAGTCTCCAGAAGAAATGTGTTTGAGCTCCTACACAGATAGTTTAAACAAGTCACATGAATGGTAGACATTTAAAATCATTGATTCCCTTTCTCTATACATTGTCTTTGTATATCGCCAAGTGGGCCTCAAACTCATGATTCCTCTTCCTCAGCACACTAAGTGTTTGGATTTCATGTCCATAACACCACACTTTACTTTGATTCTTATTTGTAGTTCATTCTGAAGTCAAATCAAATGAAAAGATAATGGCACATTTAAGTAAATATGGAAGAAAAGAAGGGCAGGCAGAAAGTAGAAGGTGGGGTGTGATTTATTTGCTAAAGTGCTGCTTAGCATACACAGGGCTCTTGGTTGCCCCTCAGCATTGCATAAAGTAGGCATGTATTCCAAGTATATAGGAGCTTAGAGACAGGAGGAACAGAATTTCAAGGTCCTTTTCAGCTATGTACCAACTTTGAAGCCTGTCTGGTCTATATGAGACTCTGTAAAAGAGAGAGACATAGACAGAGAAAGAAAGAGAGAAAGAAAAAGAAGGAGGAGGGTAGGAGGGAAGGAAGGAAGGAAGGAAGGAAGGAAGGAAGGAAGGAAGGAAGGAAGGAAGGAAGGAGGAGGGGGACGAGAAAGAAATAAAGTAAAGGTTGATAGTAGAAAGCAAAGGGTATAAGAAAGGAAAGGCTGTCAGATCTGCATGTAGATGTATGGACAAATTGATAAATTTATAGGAAGGTGATGGATGTGGGGACTCATTCTGTATAGCTGTGCTTGAGGTCACTGCCATGAACTCTAGAAAAAGAATAACACGTACTCAATGACGTGACAGTACAGTCTTTCTAGGAGAGCTGCTTATTAATTTTCTTCCTAACTCTCACCTGCAGAAACAGAAGATGGCATGCAGTCCCAGACAGAGACCCCTGATGGAGCTGCCCATGGAGACACTCCAGGCCTAGTAAAGAGTCCTTTGGCTTCTATATCACCTACTAGCTCTAAAGGTAAGTACCACTGTGCTTACTCCCTAGAAAGTAGAAATAATACCCCTGCCTCATTTCCTGTGCCAGAGCATACCAAACCTCTTGATTTCCTTAAAGAGGATACTACATGGTATAGCACTATTAATAAAAATCCAGAGGAAAAAAATGGGTTTCAACCTGAAGGTCAGAAAAGCAAAACAGCTAGTCACTGATTCTTACCTCTACCTCAGTCTCAAATGGTGATCCTGCCTCCAAAAATATCAAAATTAGACTGTGTGTGAGAGCTGTCTCCTCCCATCTTATATTCTCCTCTCTAGTGCTAGGATTAAAGGCATGCACCACTACTGCCCAGTTTCTATGGCAAACTGGTATAGTTTCTGGGATTAAAAGTGTGTGCCACCACTGTCTGGTCTATAAGGCTAATCAGTGTGGCTGTTTTACTCTCTGAACTTCAGGCAAGCTTTATTTATTAAAATACAAATGAATTATCACTACACCATGGTTTTCATGAATGCTTGTCTGAGCTGGATCTTTATCTAATGGTTACTATGTAGAACACAGTGTATAACAGTGTTCTCATAATATGCTGAACAAGATTTGCTCCAGATCCCAAACATTAATCTCTCTCTCCTCCATTCTCTTTCTAAAACCTTTCTTTGTAACTCAAGCTGGCCTCAGACTCACAATTTTACTGTCATAGTCTCCTAAATACTAAGATTTCAGATAAGTTCCCCATGCCCACTCTTATTTGCTAATTAAATAAAATATGCATGTTGGAGACATTGATATAAACTGTGAAAGACATCAAAGGGACACAATAATTATAATGCAACTTTGTATGTGGAGAATGCTTGTGGTAAGCCACAGCAGCTTGTACATGCTACTCCAGCACACTCTTGCTGCCTTCTGCTCCTCAGTAGATTTTAAGTCAAGAACTGCACTTCTGAGTCACATTCCCAGGTTTCTCATGGGAAGGTTCTAGGCAGAGGCTCTACCACAAAACCATGCTCCAGCTCCTCACTGAGGGATTGTAGGCATGTCTGGTGCCTGTGAAAGTAAAAACAGGCATCATATCCCTAGAACTGGAGTCATGGGTCACTAAGTAGATACTTTGAAGGAAAGTGAGTCTTCTGCATGAGCAGAAAGTACTCCTAGTCATGGAACCATCTTTCCTGTTTCCTGTTTTTAGTTTCTTAAGGAACCTCTATAATTTTTTTCTGAAGTAGATAGACTTATATTCCCACCAACAGTGTATAATGTTGATTCTTTTCCAATATTTTAAGCACTCATTTTCTAATTTGTACATAAATGTCATTTTGACTAAGATGAAAGTGAGTCTTGGTGTAGTTTGCATCTATGTAAAGTGGCTAACAATGTTGGGCATTTTTTCCATAGTCATAGTGGGAACCTTGGTTTTAATAAGCTACTTTGAAGATCTAGGCTTTGGACAAAGTCACCACCAAATCAGAGCTATTGATTTATCCTGTGGCTGAAGCATCTTAGGTGGGTTTCCTAAAAAGCAGTTGTTAAATCTAAGACACAGAGTCATGTAGTCTAGCCTAAGTTGACAGTGGTCCCAGCATGGCAGAGAAGACAAAGAACAGAAGGAAAAAAAAGTCTGTTCAAGGTAGCTCAGTGTGCAGATTTCAGTTTTGGTCACAGTATTTACAGGTATGCACCACCATACTCAGATAGTGGGGTTCTAGGGATTTACTCCATGAATGCTAGGTAAATGTTCTATTCAATGAACTCCATGCCCAGCCTTTGTACACTTTTAAATGTATACATAAAACAATACCATGAAATGTTAAATGACTTCCAGAAAAAAAAAAAAAAAAAGATTTTGCAACCACAGAGTGCTAGCAAACCTTGGTTTGAACAATGCCAAAAATGCTCCTTTACAGCCACATCTCTAGTAAAAATGACAAATTCAGCACAGGGATATCACATTATGAAGCCCAAACTTTCAAACTAATGACACATATCACCTCTCTCAAAGCAAAGGAGGTGAATTCTTATGCACCATTCTTTCAGGACCTCATTTATTCATTCATTCACTCAGTACTTTAAGTTGGACACCTATCATGTGTCAAGCAGTGAAATATTCGTAGTTATCAACAGCCAGGAAATCTGAAGATGAAAACTGCAGTTCAGACATTGTGGTAAGAAATGGAGAAAATTAAATATAATGAATCCTCAGTAAGTTAGGTTTAAACTTGCCCCTGAAAATGTTCAGAATTGGTGGGACCTGATGGGAGATAGGTAGGTCAGGAGGACAGAAAGCTAACCTTGAGTAGTATGGAAAATAGAGAGGGACAAGGATTGGATGTGTGTGGTCACAAATTTATAAAGGAGTTATAGCTCAAAAGGATCCAGGAGGACTAAAGTTGTAGTTCCCTTGGTAGAGTGCTTGCCTATAATTCACAAAGCCCCTAGTTTCTGTCATTGGCACCATATAAACTAAATGTGGCAATGCCTATCTATAATCTCTGAATACCATCAGCTATGTACTGAGTTTAAGGCTGGCCGGGATACACACACAGACACACACACACACACACAGCAAAAAATAAAAAAGGAGTGAGGGAAATAGATGAGCGATATAGCAAAATTCACATTACCTTTTCCCTTCCCAGATCATGCTACTCCCATCCCAAGAAAGCACTATCATAAATACTTCTCTCCCTTTATCATGTACAGTAAAAAAATATGAATTGCCTATTGAGAAAGTGCAAACATTTTTACAATTTGTGTTGCATGTCTCAACTTACAGAACTATCCACAAATGAGGCGGTAAAAGCGGAGACCACTGATAAAGCTCTGAAAGCTACACCCATTGTCACTTCAGCCACCAAAATCTCTACAACTTCAAGACCCCTGACTCACCTCAAGACACCAGAGACAACAGGCAACATAAACACAACAGAGATGATTATCACAGCCTCAGATGCCTCCCGCGATGTCCTAGGCATGACAGCATCACTTTTTACAGGCTCTAGGGAAAAGACCAGCATGGTCCTCAGAACAAGACTATCTTCGTACAGTAGAGAACCGGAGAGCACAGTCTCGAGGAGCCCCAGTCTTTGGACAGAGACCAGCCAAGATAGTCGTACCTTAACTGGCTCTTCTGGTGACTCTGGCACAGTCTCATGGGTCACCTATCCTTTGGAGATGACTTCAGCTGCTGCCAAGATGACCTTGAGTGCTTCTCAAGGAGAATCAGATTCCACGGTGTCCACAGCCACCATTCCCAGAGGAGAAGTGAGTTCAGCTTTTCCACAGTTAACTCTTTTCTCTACAGTACCAGATTTGCCGACCTCACTGATTATCAGGCCTGAAGAAAGCACTGGTATGTTTATTCCAACTCTTACTGATTCCCCAAGTGAACCAAAGACAATAGCTTCTGGGGTCACCCATCCTGGAACAGAGGTGAGTTATTCTGTTGCCAGCACTTTTCCTACTGACACATCAGGAATGGCAACCTCATTGGATATTAGTACTGGAGCAGAGACCAAGCCAGCTCTCCAATATCTCACAGTTGCACCTAGTGAGTCACATACAATATTCCCAAGGGACACACATCTTACACAGAGCAGAATCCTTGTTTCTAGAAATATTGAATCTGATACTACCACACTCTCAATGGATACCACCCATGGGACAGAAGTCATGCTAGCCTTTCCAACCACTACTACATCACCTGTTATAGCAGGATTGGAAACCTCACTGGTCATTAGTTCTCAGACACAGAAAAAAAATAGTACATCCACTATGACTTCTGCTGAGGAACCAGAATCCCCTGGCACACTTGTCACTGATTCCAAAGCATGGGGAACTACAGATGTTCTAAATACAAGTAATTCAGCTGCTGTATCAGGAGAGATAATAGAGTCAACTACTTCAACCCTGACTGCTTTTCCAGATCAACTGTTTAATACAACATCTTGGCTCACCCAGACAGGGACAGAAGACACCACGAATTTTTCTGCTGTGGAGAGTATATCCTCTAGTGAGCAAAATACAACAACATCAGGAATCACCCATCTTACAGAGACAAACGTTACTCTTCCTAAGACAGCCCTAACGTTTTCTCATGGTGGATCAGATTTGACACTGTCAACCACCACAAGTACTGAGAAAGAAGCCAGCTCTGCTCTTCCCACTACAGTGACTTCACCTGGTGTACCACATACAATGACCTCACTGGCCACTACTTCTAGAGCAGTGACCAGTACAAGTATTCCATCTTTGTCTGTTTCTTTTTCTAAACCAGAGACAACGGACTCATTTACTACCGATGCTGGAGCCCAGACAAGTTTAGGTATTACAATGCCATCTGACTCCCCTACTGTACCAGGAATGTTGGCCTCACTAATAACCAGTTCTGGAACAAAAAGCAGTCCATCTCCAGCTTCAACTGTTTCCCCAGGTCAACCAGAGACCACCATTCCAGGGGCCATTCATCTTGAGGCCAAGTCCAGTTTGGCTGTTCCAACTTTGGCTGTTTTTCCTGGTGAGCCAGATACAACCATTTCCTTATTCACTCCTCATGCAGCAATCAGTCCTACAGTTCTCAAAACAGCCCCAGATTTTTCTCAGCATGGGTTAGATGTTACACCCTCAGTGGCTTCCAGTCTTGGGACAGAAACAAATTTAGCTGGCTCATCTTCTATTTTTTCACCTGAGTTGAAAGGGGTTCTGACCTCACTGGCTCCTAGTTTTTCAACAGTAACTAGTGAAAGTACTCCAGCTCAGTCTGTTTCTGCTGAAAAGTCGGACACCACAGTATCATTGGTCAGCCACCATAGGCCACAGGTGAGTTCAACTCTGACTGTCTCCCCTGATGTTCCAGAGATGATGTCACTCACCACAAGCAGTAAATTAGAAACAAGTCTATTTCCAACTCAGATTGCTTTCTCAAGTCAGCCAGAGATCACTGCTTCAGAAGTCAGCCATCTTGCAGATAAAGCTAGTTCTAAGATTCCATCTGAAACTAGAACTCCCACTGAGCCAGATGAAGCAACAAGACCAAGTTTTTCCCATATGGATTTAGACACTACACCTCCCGCACCCACAGTTATTGGTCCAGAAACTAGTTCATCTGTTCTAACCACAACTGTCTTACCTATTGTCCAAGACATGGTGACTTCGCAGATCCCTAGTTTTGGTACAGTTTCAAAAACAACTACATCAATTCTGGTGCTCCATTCTTCTGAGCCAGAGACTGTAGTTTCCCTGGCAACCAGTGCAGGGGAAGAGTCCAGTTCAGCCACTTCTACTGCAGCTGTCTCTCTAGGTGTAACAGAAGTGATAACATCACTGGTGTCTAGTTCTGGGGCAGAGACACATGCAATCACTCCAATCCAAACTGCTTCCCCAGCTGATCCAGACACTATAACCTCATGGGTCACCCACTCTGGCAGAGAAGGTACTTCAGATGTTTTGACTCTATCTACTTTACCTGGCGGGTCAGGTGAAACAAAATCATGGGATACTCATTCTTCAGAGACTAACCTGACAGTCCTCATGACAACTCCAGATGTTTCCCGCACTGCATCAGATAATTTACCCTCATTGGCCTCTAGTTCTGAGACAGAAGCCAGATCAGATTCTTCAACTTCTGCTTTTTCACCTAATGTACCAGAAGTACTGAGTTCACCTGTCACTACTTTTAGGACAGTCACCAGCACCAACATTCCAACTTTGACTCTTTCTTCTGATAAACCAGAGACAGGAGTCTCAATGTCCACTCATACTGTGGTAGAAAAAACTTCATCCCTTCCAACTATGACAGCTTCCTCTGGTGTACTTGAGATAGTGACTTCATTAGTCCCTAGTTCTGAGATTTACACCAGTACAATTTCCCCAGAAATAACAAGTTATTCACAAATACTGGAGAAAACAGCATCACAAGTAACACTTTCTAAAATGTCAGAAGAAAGTTCTTCTGTTGCAACTCTTACTACAGGCACATCAACCCCATTTGTTATCAGTCCTGAAGAGACCAGCACAAAGGTTCCCAAAACAAGCCCAAGTTTTTCCCATATTGAATCTTATACCACACCCTCAACAGCCACCACAGTTGAACAGGAAGCTGGATCATCTGGTCCAAATACTCCAACTATAGCTATCTCAACTAATAGTCCAGATATGATAACCTTAGAAGGCCTCAGGTCTGAAGAAGATGCAGAGACATCCAAACCAACTCTGACTCTTCAACCTTCTGAATCACATACCAAGATGTCTGTGATTTCTCATGCTGGGGAAAAGATTAGTTCACCCATGTCTACTACTGCTGTCTCTCCAGGTGTAACAGAAATGATAAGACCATTATTCACTAGCTCTGAGAAAGGCAGCCATAAAAGAAATCAGACTATTTCTTCAAGTCAACCAGAGACCACCACTTCATGGATCATGAATCCTGAAACAGAAGTCACTGCAAGGGTGCTAACTACAACCATCTCACCCAGTGTTCTAGAAATACTGACCTCAAAATCTGTGAACCAAATTCCAAAGCAACAGACTACAGTTTCATTGGTAACTGATGCTGGAAAAGAGCCCAGTTCAACCATATCTACTCTGGCTGTCTCTCCAGATATAACAGAAATGGCTACATCACTGGTCACTACCGAAGGGACAGAAAGTCATGCAACAACTCCAACTCTCACCTTTCCCACAAAACTACCAAATATAACAATACCTTGGATTAACAGCCTTGAAAAAGAAGCCAGTTCAGGTGCTCGAAATACAAACTTAACATCTAGTGTTACAGACATGATGACTTCAACAATCCTGAGCCACACTCCTTCTGAAGCACAGAAGATAACATCATTGGCAACTCCTGCTGGGCAACAACAAAGTTTGGCCATGAATAGTATGGCAGTCTCTCAGGGTATAACAGAAGTGACATCCCTGCTCAATAGCTCAGACACAGAAAGCCATGCAGTGAGTTCAAATACAGATTTATCCTTAATACAACCAGAGGTCACAAAAGCGGGTGTAACAGATCATGGAAGACAAGGCACTTCAGGGGTTCTATTTAAGACCATCTCACCTAGCGTGCCAGAAATGATGACCTCATCAACTCTTTTTCCTTCTGAAACATATACTACAATTTCATTGGTTACCAACATTGGGGAACAGACAAGTTCAGCCATGTCTACAAGGCCTGTGTCTTCAGGCATAACTGAAATGATGTCATCACTCATCACTAGCTCTAGCACAAAAAACTCTTTATTGGATTCAACTCTATATGTTTCCTCAAGTGAACCAGAGACCACAGACCCAAGGCTTGTCCATCCTGGAAAAGAACTTGTTACTTCTAGAGTTCTATCTAGAACCATCTCACATAGTGTAACAGAAATGATCACCTTACCAACTCTTACTCTTTATAAACCACATGGCACAGTTTCATTGGACACCCATATTGGGGAACAGCCCAGTTCAGCCATGTCTGTAAGGCCTGTTCCTCCACATATAACAGAAACGATACCATCATTTGCCACTACCTCAAGCACAGAAAGCCATTCTGTCACTTCAACTATTGGTATTTCTCCAGACCAACCAGGGACCACATCCCTATGGGTCACCCACCCTGGAAAAGAAGATACTTCAGGGGTTATAAGAACAATGGCCTCACCTACTGTTCCAAGTGTAATGACTTCAACAACTCTGATCAACACTCCTCCTGAACCACATAACATAACATCATTGCTTACTCATACTGGTGAACATCTCAGTCCATCCATGTCCACTGAAGTTGTCTCTCAGGGTGGAATGGACATGATGATGTCACATGCCACGACAGAGACACATGAAACCAGTCCAGCTCTGCTTGTTTCACCAGGTCAAAGAGAGACCACAGCCTCATGGGAGACTCATGATGAAAGAGAAGAGACTTCAGGTGTTCAAACTACCACTGTTTCAACTACTGGTCCAAACTTTGTTACTTCAACATCTCCTATACCTTCTGAACAACGTTCAACAGCTTCTCCCTTCACCCACATTGGTGAACAGCCCAGTTCAGCCTTCCCTACTCTGGATGGCTCTCCAGGTATGACAGAAATGATGCCTTCACTGATCACTAGCTTTATCACAACAAACAGTCCAACAACTACAATGCTGACTGTATCCACAGATCAAACAGAGACCACAGGTTCATGGGCCTCCCATTCTGTAAAGGCAGTTAGTTCAGATGTTCTAACTACAAATATGTCAGCTACTGCTTCAGAGAATGTAAGCTCAATAAGTCCAACCTACATTCCTTCTGAAACACAGACCTCAGTATCAATGGTTACTCATGCTGAGGCACAGCCAAGTTTATCCATGTCTACTCAGACTGTCTCTCCAGAAGCAACAGAAATGATGACATCACAGGCCACTACTACTGACTCAAAATCACATGAAACCAGTTCAGCTCTACTTGTTTCTTCAGGTCAAAGAGAGCCCACAACCACGTGGGTGACTCATGCTGAAAGAGAAGACACTTCAGGTGTTCAAACTACCACTGTTTCAAATACTGGTCCAGACCTTGTTACTTCAACATCTCCTATTCCTTCCAAACAACATTCAACAGTTTCTTTTGCCACCTACATTGGTGAAAAGCCCAGTTCAACCGTTCCTCCCCTGACTGTCTCTCCAAGTGTAACAGAAACGCTATCATCACTGGGCACTAGCTCCAGCACTAGCTCTGCACTAGAGACAACTCTGGCAGTTTCCACAGATAAACCAGAGAGTACAGGCCCATGGGTCACCCCTCCTGGAAAAGAGGACTCGTCAGGGGATCTCTCTACAGCCATCTCACCTGATGTTCCAAACATGATGACTTCAGCAACTCTGATCCACACTCCTCCTGAACCTCAGACCATAGCAACATTGGTCACACATCCTGGTAGACATCCCAGTCCATCTTTGTTTGATCAGGCTGTCTCTTCAGGTGTAACAGAAACAGAAATGATGCCATCAACTGTCACTGGCTCAAGCATAGGAAGCCATACAATGACTTCAACTCTGGATGATTCTACAGGCTTGCCTGAGATCACAGCCCCACTGACCACCCATCCTGAAAGAGAAGCCATATCAGCAGTTCCTACTATTCCCATGTCAACTCGTATCCCAGAAATGATGACCTCAACTACTCTCATTCCTTCTGAATCACATGTCACAATTTCTTTAGTCACCCCTATAGAACAACAGCTCAGTGCAACTTTGTCTACAAGTCCTGTCTCTCCACGTATTACAGAAACGATACCATCACTGGTCACTAACTCAAACACAGAGAACAATTCCATCACTTCAGTTATGGCTCTTTCACCAGATCAACCAGGGAACACAGCCTCATTGGTCACCCATCCTGGAAAAGAAGGTACTTCAGGGGTTCTATCTTCAACCACCTCACATAGCATACCAGAAATGATGACATCACCAAATCTTATTTCTGCTGAACTAAACACCACAGTGGCATTGGTCACACATATTGGGGAACAGCATCGCTCAGACATAGCTACATGGCCTATCTCTCCTGATATAAAAGAAACAATACCATCATTTGTCACTAGCTCATGCAAAGAAAGCCATTCTGTCACTTCAACTCTTGGTATTTCCCCAGATCAACCACGGACCTCATCCCTATGGGTCACCCACCCTGGAAAAGAAGATACTTCAGGAGTTCTAAGAACAATGGTCTCACCTACTGATCCAGGCATGATGACCTCAACAACTCTGATCCACACTCCTCCTGAACCAAAGACCATAACATCATTGCTCACTCATACTGGTGAACATCTCAGTCCATCCATGTCTACTGAAGTTGTCTCTCAGGGTGGAATGGACATGATGATGTCACATGCCACGACAGAGACACATGAAACCAGTCCAGCTCTGCTTGTTTCACCAGGTCAAAGAGAGACCACAGCCTCATGGGAGACTCATGATGAAAGAGAAGAGACTTCAGGTGTCCAAACTACCACTGTTTCAACTACTGGTTCAGACCTCGTGACTTCAACATCTCCTATTCTTTCTGAACAACGTTCAACAGTTTCTCCCTTCACCCACATTGGTGAACAGCCCAGTTCAGCCTTCCCTACTCTGGATGGCTCTCCAGGTGTAACAGAAATGATGCCTTCACTGGTTACTAGCTCTATCACCACAAAAAGTCCAACAACTACAATGCTGACTGTATCCACAGATCAAACAGAGACCACAGGTTCATGGGCCTCCCATTCTGTAAAGGCAGTTAGTTCAGATGTTCTAACTACAAATATGTCAGCTACTGCTTCAGAGAATGTAAGCTCAATAAGTCCAACCTACATTCCTTCTGAAACACAGACCTCAGTATCAATGGTTACTCATGCTGAGGCACAACCAAGTTTATCCATGTCTACTCAGACTGTCTCTCCAGAAGCAACAGAAATGATGACATCACAGGCCACTACAACTGGCTCAAAAATACATGAAACCAGTTCAGCTCTACTTGTTTCTCCAGGTCAAAGAGAGACCACAGCCACATGGGTGACTCATGCTGAAAGAGAAGACACTCCAGATGTTCAAACTACCACTGTTTCAACTACTGGTCCAGACCTTGTTACTTCAACATCTCCTATTCCTTCTGAACAACATTCAACAGTTTCTTTTGTCACCTACATTGGTGAAAAGCCAGGTTCAGCCATTCCTCCCCTGGCTGTCTCTCCAAGTGTAACAGAAACGCTATCATCATTGGGCACTAGCTTCAGCACTAGCTCTGCACTAGCTACAACTCTGGAAGTTTCCACAGATAAAACAGGGACTGCAGGCCCATGGGTCACCCCTCCTGGAAAAGAGGACTCATCAGGGCATCTCTCTACAGCCATTTCACCTGACGTTCCAAACATGATGACCTCAAAAACTCTGATCTACACTCCTCCTGAACCTCAGACCATGACATCATTGGTCACGCATCCTGGTAGACATCCCAGTCCATTCTTGTCTGATCA
Source organism: Chionomys nivalis (assembly GCF_950005125.1). Classification (NCBI taxonomy): domain Eukaryota; kingdom Metazoa; phylum Chordata; class Mammalia; order Rodentia; family Cricetidae; genus Chionomys; species Chionomys nivalis. Next base: position 18,825,132 of record NC_080089.1, on the reverse strand, counting down.
GGCTGTCTCTTCAGGTTTAACAGACATGGTGCCATCAACTGTCACTGGCTCAAGCATAGGAAGCCATACAATGACTTCAACTCTGGATGATTCTACAGGCCTGCCTGAGATCACAGCCCAACTGACCACCCATCCTGAAAGAGAAGCCATATCAGGGGTTCCTACTACTATCATGTCAACTGGTATCCCAGAAATGATGACCTCAACTACTCTCACTCCTTCTGAATCACATACTACAATTTCATTGGTCACTCCTGTAGAACAACAGCCCAGTGCAACTTTGTCTACAAGTCCTGTCTCTCTAGGTATTACAGAAATGATGCCTTCACTGGTCACTAACTCAAGCACAGAGAACAATTCCATGACTGCAACTATGGCTGTTTCCCCGGATCAACCAGGGACCACAGCCTCATTGGTCACCCATTCTGGAAAAGAAGGAACTTCAGGGGATCTATCTTCAACCACCTCACATAGCATACCAGAAATGATGACATCACCAAATCTTGTTTCTTCTGAACTAAACACCACAGTGGCATTGGTCACGCATATTGGGGAACAGCATAGCTCAGACATAGCTACACGGCCTATCTCTCCAGATATAACAGAAATGATACCATCATTTACCACTAGCTCAAACACAGAAAGCCATTCTGTCACTTCAACTCTTGCTATTTCCCCAGACCAACCAGGGACCACATCCCCATGGTTCACCAACCCTGGAAAAGAAGATACTTCAAGGGTTCTAAGAACAATGGCCTCACCTACTGTTCCAGGCATGATGACCTCAACAACTCTGATCCACACTCCTTCTGAACCACAGACTATAGCAACATTGGTCACGCATCCTGGTAGACATCCCAGTCTATCCTTGTCTGATCAGGCTCTCTCTTCAGGTGTAACAGAAACAGAAATGATGCCATCATTTGTCACTGGCTCAATCATAGGAAGCCATGCAATGACTTCAACTCTGGATGATTCTACAGGCCTGCCTGAGATCACAGCCCCACTGACCACCCATCCTGAAAGAGAAGCCATATCAGGGGTTCATACTACTACCATTACAACTGGTATCCCAGAAATGATGACCTCAACTACTCTCATTCCTTCTGAATCACATGATACAATTTCATTGGTCACCCCTATAGAACAACAGCCCAGTGCAGCTTTGTCTGCAAGTCCTGTCTCTTCAGGTATTACAGAAATGATACCCTCCCTGGTCACTAACTCAAGTATAGAGAACAATTCTATGACTTCAACTATGGCTGTTTCAACAGATCAACCAGGGACCATAGCCCCATGGGTCACCCATCCTGGAAAAGAAGGCACCTCAGAAGATCTATCTACAACCATTTCACATGGTGTTCCAGACACAATGACCTCAACAACTCTGATCCACACTCCTCCTGAACCACAGACGACATCATCATTGGTCACACATGCTGGTGGGCATCCCAATTTATCCATGTCTGCTCAGACTGTTTTTTCAGGTGTTACAGAACTGATGACATCTACGGCCACTACTTTTGGGTCAGAGACACATGAAGCCAGTTCAGCTCTACTTGTTTTCTCAGGTCAAACAAATACCACAGCCTCATGGGTAACTCATGCTGAAAGAGAAGACACTTCAGGTATTTTAACCACCACTATTTCAGCTAGTTTTCCAGACCTTGTTACTTCCTCAACTCTTATTCCTTCTGAATTGCATTCCACAGTCTCCTCTGTCACCCAAATTGGGGAACAGCCTAGTTCAGCCGTGTCTACTCTGGCTGGCTCTCCAGGTAATACAAAATTGATTCCATCTCTGGTCACTAGCTCCAGCTCTGTACCACCCACAACTCTGGAAGTTTCCACAGATAAACCAGAGACCATAACCCTGTGGATCACCCATCCTGGAACAGAAGTCTCTTCAGAGGATCAGTCTACAACCATCTCACCTGGTGTTCCAGACATGATGACCTCAACATCTCTGGTCCACACTCCTTCTGAACCAGTGACCATAACATCACTGGTCAGCCATCCTAGTGGACATCCCAGTTCATCCTTGTCTATTCAGACTGTATCTTATGATGCAACAGAAATGACACAGTCACTAGTCACCAGCGTGGGTACAGGAAGTCATATAATGGTCACCCATACTGAAAGAGAAAGCACATCAGGAGTTCCAAGTACTACCATTTCAGCCAGTGTCCCAGAAATGATTTCCACAACTCTTTTTCCTTCTGAATCACTAATTGGAATTTCATTTGTCACCTCTGCTGAGGGTCAGACCAGCAATATAACAGAAATGACATCACAAGCCAATACTTTGGGGACAGAGACAGAAGAGACCCCTCCAGTTCTATTTGACTCCCCAGGTGAAAGAGAGACCACAGCCTCATGGGTGACTCATATTGAAAGAGTACTCACTTCAGGTTCTCCAACCTCCACTATTTCAACTATTTTCCCAGATTTGGTTACCTCACCACCTCTTCTTTCTTCTGAACCACATACTACAGTTTCATTCACTACTCTTGCTGAGGAACAACAGACAACTCAGACTGTCTCTCCAGGTATAACAGAAATGATACCATCAATGATCACTCTCTCAGGCAAAAATAACCATTCAGCATCTTCAACTCTGGCAGAGTCTGTAGGTGAAGCAGAAACCACAACTCATCCTGGAAATGAAGACACTTCAGTGGTTCTGACTACAGCCATCTCACTTAGTGGTCCAGACATGATGACCTCAACAATTCTGAACCACACTCCTAAAACACAGAGCATAACATCATTGGTTCCCCATGCTGGAGGACAGCCCAGTTTATCCATGTCTACTCAGAGTGTCTCTCCAGGTATAACAGAAGTGACACCATCACTATTTACTAACCTGGGCACAGAAAGCTCTGCAATGACTACAAAAGTGGCTGTTTCCCCAGGTCAACCTGAGACTGTAGTCCCATGGGTCACCCATCCTGGAATAGAAGATACTTCAAGGGTTCTCTCTATGACCATCTCCCCTAATGTACCAGAAATGATGACATCAGCAACTCTTATTCCTTCTGAATCACATACCACAGTTTCACTTGTCACCCACTTTGGAGAACAGTCCAGTTCAGCCATGTCTACAAAATCTGTATCTCCAGGTACAACTGAAATGATACCATCACAGGTCACTAGTAATGGAACCAAAAACCATCCAATCACTTCAAGTCTGTCTGTTTCCTCAGGTCTAACAGAGTCCACAGTTCCATGGGTCACCCATCCTGGGAAAGAAGACACTTCAGGAGTTCTAACTTCAACCATCTCACCTCGTGTTCCTGGTATGCTGACCTTAACAGCTGTGAACCACATTACTTCTGAAGCACAGACTGGAACATTGGTCACCCATGCTGGGGATCAGCCCAGTTTATCCATGTCTACTCTGGCTGTCTCTCCCCATGTAACAGAAATGATACCATCACTGGGCACTAGCTCTGGTGTGCCAGAAATAATGACCTCACCAAACCTTATTTCTTCTGAAGCACACACCACAATTTCTTTGGTCACTGATGCTGGGGAACAGCCCAGTTCAACCATGTCTACAAAGTCTATCTCTCCCCATGTAACAGAAACAATATCACCACTCATCACTAGTTCTCACATAGAAATGGATTCAGTGTCTTCCACTCTGGCTGTTTCTCCAGATCAACTAGAAAACCCAACCTCATGGCTCACCACTCCTATAACAGAAGCCTCTTTGAGTATTCTAAGGACATCCATGTCTCCGAGTGTTCCAGAAATGTTGTCCTCGTCAACTCTTATTCCTTCTGAACCACATACCACAATGTCTTTGATCTCCCATGTTGGGGGACAGCCCAGTTCAGCCATGTCTACAAGATCTGTCCCTCCAGAAATGATTACCCCAACAACTCTTATTCCTTCTGAACCACATAACACTATTTCAGATGTTACAGAAATGATGGCATCACGGGTCACTACTTCTGAGACAAAGATATATACAGCTACTCCAGTTTTGACTGTTTCCTCAAGTCAAACAGAGAACACAGCCTCCTCGGTCATGCTTCCTGGGAAAGAAGCAACTTCAACAATTTCTACTCTGTCTACTTTACCTGGTGAGCCAAAAAGCACTGAAACCTGGCTCATTCTTTCTGCCAAGCCTAGCACTCCACTTTCCACAGCAACTCTCAAATTTTCTTCTAGTGAATCAGACATCATACCCTCAGCTTCTGGGGCAGAGACCACTTCAGCCATTCCAACAACTCTTTCATCTGGTGTACCATATATGACCACTCCACTAACTGCTGGTTCTACAACAGACAATAGTAAAATTTTTCTTACACTGAGTACATTGATGCATGAGCCAACATCAGCAGTCTCCCTGGTCTCCCATTCTGCCTTAACCCAACAAACTTCCAGTTCTTCTGATAGTGGTTTAGATGTTACGCCCTCAATAATCAATCATCCTGGAACTGAAACCAGTTCATCTGTGCCAACAATGACTCTCTATCCTGGGGTGCCAGATGTTGAGATCTCACAGTTCTCTAGTTCTGGTCCATCAACCAGTACATTTCCAAATACAGTTCTGTCTCCTAATGAACCAAAAAGCACAGTCTCATTACCCACCTTCCTCAGTACAGAGAATAACAAAACATTTCCTGTTTCAACTGGTTTTTTTCCTTCATTGGAGACCACAGCCTCAGTGCCCATTACATCTGGGGTAGATGCTAGTACAACTCTCTTAACTCAGACTGTGTCCCCCAGTGTACCAGAGATGACAAATTTTCTCTTGAACTCATCTGTGACTGAGGAGAGCAAAAGTGACCTGGGTACAACATTTTCATCTGGTGCTTCTGAAGAAACAGCCTCTCTCCCCATCCACTCTGAGACTGAGACCAACACAACCATTCTAAGTGTAACTCCTTCCCCTATTTTAACAGGAACCACGGGTTTATGGGCTTCCATCACTTTTTCAGAATCCACTCTGACTATGTCCCCTAGTGTCTCTGGGTTTCCTGGTGCTCCTACAACTAGTAAATCTAGCAGTGCAAGCCCCGTAATTACCTTGATACCATCAGAGTCCTCAACAAGTCCAATCACCGAACTGGAAACTACAAGTGAGACTTCTCATTTAGCTACCACAAGTTCAAGACCCATTGGAAATAAGACCACAACTACACAAAACGGAATGAGCACATCTGGAATGTCCACATGGTTCTCTGAGAATGTGACTTCAAGACCAAGTAAGAATAAGCTTTATTATTGTAGTAATCTATAACATATAATACATATGTATATAATGTAAATATTTTCTCTTTGTGTGTTTTAGGTATACAATTCAGTATTGCTGAATGTACAGTGTTATGCAACTATCACTTTTATTTTCCAGTCAGTATTTTGATTATTCTTCACTGCTGGCTTTGTTGAGGTTGAATCCAGGACCCCACATATTTTGCAAGTGCTGTACCACTAAGCCATTTCTACAACTCTACAAACAATTTTAATCACCCCAAACTGTACCCACTAAGCAACAGTTCCTCATCCTGCATTCCTCCCAAACATTAGTGACTGTATGAGTTTCTTTTTTATGTGTTGTATCTGTTATGTAGCTAATGCACACCCAGCTCAAGACTGCAACATCCGTGGCATATCTGGAAGACAGGATTTCATGGAAAACAGGCTTTCATGACACGCTACCACTTTCTTTGACTCATATTCTGCCTGTACCCTCTTCTACAATGTTCCCTAAGACTTAGAATTTGTTATTTATTTAATTTTTACTTATTCAAACATTCATTTACTTTGACAGTGTGTGTGTCGTATATACATTCAGAGGCAAGAAGAGAACACCAGGTATTCTCACTCTTCTCTTGATTCCACTGAGGTAGGGCTTTTCACTGAAGTTGGTACTAGACCAGCAGTGAGAATTCTTCAGAGATCCTCCTGTCTCCGCCCACATCACAGCTCGGTCTGCTCTTACAGGCACACACATGGCCAAGCCCATCTTTTTACATGAATGCAAGGGATTCAAACTCGGGCTGTAATACTTACACAGCAAGCACTCTCACCCACAGTTCCTTCTTTATGAAGCCCACAGACCTTTGAGTTTTTATTAAAATTTGAATTGAGTTTTTCTTTTTCTTCTATTTTTGAGATTATACTATAATCACATAATTTTCCCTTTCCTTATCCTCTATTAAACCCTTCCATAAATCCCCACCTTGTTCTTTTTCAAAGTTAAGGCCCTTATTTCATCAATTGTTGTTACATACTTGTGATTATATTTAGGAATGTAATAAATTATACATTATAATATAGTATATATAAGGGGCTTCTAATGCCTGGTATTGGGAATTTTGTTAGGTCATCTTTTTTTGGAGAGGGCATATATAATATAACATATTATACAATATATTCCTAAATATAATCTACTGAGTCTTTTGCTTTTCACAACCAGGTAGTGTGCTCTTCTTTTTTCTCTTCTGGGTATTCCTTAGTTACCTATTGTTCTTTGTGTAGGACTGAGGATTTGTGGTCTTTCTCCATACACTTTGGCATGTTTATTGTTCTAACTCACTTCATGTTTATGCAACAATGTTGGTAAGAATTTTTTGAGTGTAGCTTCTGATATTACTAATAGATACAAACTCACAGCGAACTCCATGGTCCTCTGGCTCTTACAATCCTTCTGCACCCTCAGTGTTTCTAAGCCTTAGGTTCTGGAGTGTTTTGTAGATGTATTCATTGGAATGTAGCTCCATAACTCTGCATTTTGGCTTCTTATTGTTCTTTGATATGTTCTCTGTCTATTGAAAAAAGAAGTTTCCTTGAAGAGGGGTGAGTGTTCCACTTATCTGTGGGTATAAGGACAAATATTTATATTGTTGCGATTATGCTCATTTAGTAGAATGGATATTTCCCTGGAGTAGTGGGTTTCAGTGCTAGGTTTCCATTACCAAGCATGATTTACTTCTTTTTGTTCAAGTCTTAACTCTTAATAGAAAGCTGTTGGTTACCACCACGGCATGCATGCCACTGCTGCCCCCGTAAGGCTGTAATGCAGTGTTGGTAGTTGCTGTCATGGGCATTATAACTGGGTAGGATTCTTTGTTGCCTTCCTCCTTTTGCTACTTTCACAGTACCTTCTGGCACCACGAAACCTAGTCTCCAGTGAGGAGGCTTCCAAGTCAGTTCCAGGTCAGGATCTTCTGGGCTCTGTGCCTGAAGTTCATGATGTCTTCTCCTCCACCTCTGGGAGGGAGGGGCAACCAAAGGAAATGACAGTAGTTTTCAATAGAAAATTCTGTCCAACGACTCAAAAGGGGGCTTCTAGTGCCTGGTATTGGTGATTTTGTTAGGTGGTCTTTTGTTCTTGGAGGTAGCATTATCAGCCCAGAAGAGAAAATTAAATTTCAACTCTGTTTGTATATTTATATAGTAATTCCTGTGTGCTCTAGGTAAACTTTTTAGGTATATAGTTAATAGCATGGTTCTTTATGACATTTTTAGACACACTTTTACAGTATTCCATCATTCTTCTAGAGTTTTCTTCCTCCCTGCTCTATAATTAGAGTACCTGTTTTCCATTTCTCTGATCTGTTCACTTGTACCCTGCTATTCCATTCTCTATTGCTCCATCACCCCTTTATCCCAGTGATGGTTCCTTTTAATCCTCCACTTCTCCAGAATATTTACCCACATCTGAGAATTCAGAGCTAGGAGCCTCTGATGAGTGGAAACATTCAATCTTTCACTTTCTGGGTCTGATTAACCTTACTCAAAATGATCTTGTTCTAGTTTCTAGTTCGTTCCATTTACTTGAAACTTTCATGATTTAATTTTTTCATAGTTTAGATATACCTTTGTTTCTTGTAGGACATTTAGTTTGTTTCCATGTCCTAGATACTATGTAAAGAGTAGCAATGAACATGGCTGAGCAAGTATCTCTGGAGTAGGATGTCATATCCATTGGGCACAGATGTGGGAGGGTCTTCTGTTTTGTGTTGATTTCATTGGTTAATAAAGAAACTGCCTTGGCCATTTGATAGGCCATCCCTTAGGTAGGTGGAGTAGACTTCTCTATATGCTGTGAATATGTTTTTATACCATTGGTTAATAACAATGCTTATTTGGCCAATGGTGAGGCAGAAAAGAGAGAGGTGAGAAATCCAAGCAGAGATACAGAGAAAAAGAAGACAGAGTGAGAGAGATGCCACCAGCCATTGGAAAAGCAAGATGTGAAGCAACAAGCCACAAGCTCACAAGTCTTGTGGTAAAATAAAAACTAATATAAATGGGTTAATTTGTGATATAAGAGTTAGTTAGTGATATGCCTAAGCCATCAGTCAAACAGTTTGTAATTAATATAAGTTTCTGTGGGATTACTTGGAACGCAGCAGCCAAGAAATGAAAGTGCAGCCTCCAGGTACATCTGTGGGGCACCTGGGATATTGAGTATCTGTTTGGTCTCTGGGATTCCTAGTATGGTATGGCCTCCAGTGAAGCTGAAGCTTTCTGTCTGGCTCAGGATCCCTATATCTGGCCTAGTCTCCAATAGAGCTGCTGGGGCTGTGGGCCTAGTATGGAGCCCAGGAGGAAGGGAGGAGTACAGTCTGGAGTTGTTGAACAGGCTTGAAGGAGTGTTAGTGGAGGTGGGTGGTGTTTTTCCTGGTGTCCATAGATACCACCTAGCCTCCACCAAAGATGAAGTCTTCCTCCAAAGTGTTAGGCCGGGATCTCTCTTATTTTTTTTAATCCAGATGACATATATGTTGGATCAAGTGGGCTATTAAAATAACTTACTATTAATGGATTGATGCTAAACCTTGTTTTTAAATCTGAGTGCTTTTTGTATTTTTTTAAATACAAAATTTTTTTTAAATTGAGACTCCGGAGTTTGATTCATATATGTTTGAGATAGTAATATCTCTTCATTTAGTATTCCCTTGCTTAGAAGGGTAAGTCACTCTTTATTGTGTCTGATTGACTTCAATCTGTCTACTTTGTCAGTTATTAAGATGGCAATGTCTGCTTGTGTCTTGGTCCTCTTTGATTGGTGAATGTTTTTATATACTTTTGCTCTAAGGTGGTACCTCTCTTTGAAACTAAGGTGTGTTTCTTGCAGAGAACAGATCGATAGATTTTGTTTCCTTATCCAACCAACTTCCCTCTGTCTTTTGATTGAAAAAATAAGTCACTAATATTAAAGTGTCTTGAAGAACCAGCTCTTTGTTTCATTCATTCTTTGTATTTTTTGTTTCTATTTTATTGATTTCAGCCTTCAATTTATTATTTTCCTGTCGCCTACTCCTCCTGGATTAATCTGCTTCTTTTTTGTTGTTGTTGTTCTAGAGTTTTCAGGTGTGCTGTTAAATTGCTAGTGTGAGATTTCTCCACTTTCTTTATGTAGGCACTTAGTGCTATGAACTTTCCTCTTAGCAATGCTTTCATAGTATTCCATAGTTTTGGCTATGTAGTACATTCATTTTATTGAATTTTAGGAATTCTTTAATTTCTATGTTTCTTCCTTCAGTTGAGCACTGTTCAGTTTCCATGAGTTTGTATACTTTCTGCAATTAGTGTTGTTGAATTTTAACTTTAAGTAATGGTAATCTGATAAGATACATGGGTTATTCCAACTTTTTTGCATCTGTTGGAATTTGCTTTGTTAGTGAGGTATGGTTAATTTTAGAGAAGGTTCCATGAGTTATGGAGAAGAAAGGTATATTCTTTGTGTTTGGGTAAAATGTTCTATAGATATCTGTTAAGTCCATTTGTTAGTTTTCTTAAATTTCTAACTGGCAGACTGTGGTGAGCCCACAAGTAGTACATAGCAAATGCACAGCTGGCACATCTATTGGACTACCCACAGGAAGTGTATGTACACTACACTTGGAGTAGCCTGATTTTTGCAGAGCTAAGGGACATCTGTCCTTCAGATAAGTCACTGTCAATTCTGTAAAAATCTTGTGAAATCAAGGCATTTCTCCCCTTTATACTATCTGAGCAGTGTATAAACCTGACTTTTCCTGTAGGGCAAGGGGCTACCTCCCCACACAACATGAAGCCATGGTTTGAAATGGATTCACTCAGTCAAACGTTTGTTCTTGTAGATAAAATCTACATAAAAATAGTTCCGCTCAAACTTTTTTTTATTATTTTCATTTTTATTTATTTATTTATTAAAGATTTCTGCCTTCTCCCCACCACCACCTCCCATTTCCCTCCCCCTCCCCCGTCAAGTCCCCCTCCCTCATCATCCCTAAGAGCAATCAGGGTTCCCTGCCCTGTGGGAAGTCCAAGGACCACCCACCTCCATCCAGGTCTAGTAAGGTGAGCATCCAAACTGCCTAGGCTCCCACAAAGCCAATACGTACAGTAGAATCAAAAACCCATTGCCATTGTTCTTGAGTTCTCAGTAGACCTCATTGTCTATTATGTTCAGCAAGTCCGGTTTCATCCCATGCTTTTTCAGACCCAGGCCAGCTGGCCTTGGTGAGTTCCTGATAGAACATCTCCATTGTCTCAGTGTGTGGGTGAAGCCCTCGCAGTCCTGAGTTCCTTGCTCGTGCTCTGTCTCCTGCTCTTGATTTGGACTTTGAGATTTCAGTCCGGTGCTCCAATGTGGGTCTTTGTCTCTGTCTCCTTTCATCTCCTAAATGTTTTTCTTTGGGTTCACCTTCTTAATTAGCTTCTCTAGGATCACACATAATAGGCTCAACGTCCCCTATTCATGGCTAGAAACCAAATATGAGTGAGTACATCCCATGTTCCTCTTTTTGGGTCTGGCTCACCTCACTCAGGATAGTGTTTTCTATTTCCATCCATTTGCCTGCAAAATTCAGGAAGTCATTGTTTTTTACTGCTGAGTAATACTCTAATATGTATATATTCCATACTTTCTTCATCCATTCTTCCATTGAAGGGCATCTAGGTTGTTTCCAGGTTCTGGCTATTACAAACAATGCTGCTATGAACATAGTTGAGCATATACTTTTGTTGTATGATAAGGCATTTCTTGGGTATATTCCCAAGAGTGGTATTGCTGGGTCCAGGGGTAGGTGGATCCCGAAATTCCTGAGAAACCACCATACTGTTTTCCAAAGTGGTTGCACAAGTTTGCATTCCCACCAGCAATGGATGAGTGTACCCCTTTCTCCACAACCTCTCCAGCAAAGGCTATCATTGGTGTTTTTTATTTTAGCCATTCTGACCGGTGTAAGATGGTATCTTAATGTTGTCTTGATTTGCATTTCCCTGATCGCTAAGGAAGTTGAGCATGACCTTAAATGTCTTTTGACCATTTAAACTTCTTCTGTTGAGAATTCTCTGTTCAGCGCAGTGCCCCATTTTTTAATTGGGTTGATTTGCCCTTTACGGTCTACTTTCTTGAGTTCTCTATATATTTTGGAGATCAGACCTTTGTCTGTTGCGGGGTTGGTGAAGATCTTCTCCCAGTCAGTGGGTTGCCTTTCTGTCTTAGTGACAGTGTCCTTTGCTTTACAGAAGCTTCTGAGTCTCAGGAGGTCCCATTTATTCAGTGATGCCCTTAATGTCTGTGCTGCTGGGGTTGTACGTAGGAAGTGTTCTCCTGTGCCCATGTGTTGTAGAGTACTTCCCACTTTCTCTTCTATCAGGTTCAGTGTGTTTGGATGGATATTGAGGTCTTTAATCCATTTGGGCTTGAGTTTTGAGCATGGTGATAGATATGGATCTATTTTCATTCTTCTACAGGCTGACATCCAGTTTTGCCAGCACCATTTGTTAAAGAGGCTCTCTTTCTTCCATTGTATACTTTTAGCTCCTTTATCAAAAATCAGGTGTTCATAGGTTTGTGGGTTAAACCTAGGGTCTTCTTTTATATATATATATATATATATATATATATATATATTAATTAATTTATTAAAGATTTCTGCCTCTTCCCCGCCACCACCTCCCATTCACTCCCCCTCCCCCAATCAAGTCTTCCTCCCTCCTCAGCCCAAAGAGCAAGGAGGTTTCTCTGCCCTGTGAGAGGTCCAAGGACCACCCACCTCCATCCAGGTCTATTAAGGTGAGCATCCAAACTACCTGGGCTCCCACAAAGCCATTAAGTGCAATAGGAACAAGAACCCATTGCCATTGTTCTTCAGTTCTCAGTAGTCCTCATTGTCCATTATGTTCAGCGAGACCGGTTTTGTCCCATGATTTTTCAGACCCCGGCCAGCTGGCCTTGGTGAGTTCCAGATACAACATCCCCATTGCCTCAGTGTGTGGGTGCACCCCTCGGGGTCCTGAGTTCCTTGCTCGTGCTCACTCTCCTTCTGCTCCTCCTTTGGATCGTGAGACTTCAGTCCAGTGCTCCAATGTTGGTCTCTGTCTCTGTCTTCTTTCATCGCCTGATGAAGGTTAATATTCAGGAGGATGCTTATATGTTTTTCTTTCGGTTCACCTTCTTATTTAGCTTCTTTAGAATCATGAATTATAGTCTCAATGTCCTTTATTTATGGCTAGAAACCAAATATGAGTGAGTACATCCCATGTTCCTCTTTTTGGGTCTGGCTTACCTCACTCAGGATAGTGTTTTCAATTTCCGTCCATTTGTATGCAAAATTCAAGAAGTCATTGTTTTTTACTACTGAGTAGTACTCTAATATGTATATATTCCATACTTTCTTCATCCATTCTTCCATTGAAGGACATCTAGGTTGTTTCCAGGTTCTGGCTATTACAAACAATGCTGCTATGAACATAGTTGAGCATATACTTTTGTTGTATGTTTGGGCATCTCTTGGGTATATTCCCAATAGTGGTATTGCTGGGTCGAGAGGTAGGTTGAACACGACTTTCCTGAGAAACCGCCCCACTGCTTTCCAAAGTGGTTGCACAAGTTTGCATTCCCACCAGCAATGGATGAGAGTGCCCCTTTCTCCACAACCTCTCCAGCAGAGGCTATCATTGGTGTTTTTGATTTTAGCCATTCTGACCGGTGTAAGATGGTATCTTAATGTTGTCTTGATTTGCATTTCCCTGATTGCTAAGGAAGTTGAGCACGATCTTAAGTGTCTTTTGGCCATTTGAACTTCTTCTGTTGAAAAGTCTGTTCAGCTCAGTGCCCCATTTTATAATTGGAATTATTAACCTTTTACGGTCTAATTTCTTGAGTTCTTTATATATTTTAGATATCAGACCTTTGTCAGTTGCGGGGTTGGTGAAGATCTTCTCCCAGTCAGTGGGTTGCCTTTTTGTCTTAGCGACAGTGTCCTTTGCTTTACAGAAGCTTCTCAGTCTCAGGAGGTCCCATTTATTCAATGATGTCCTTAGTGTTTGTGCTGCTGGGGTTATACGTAGGAAGTGTTCTCCTGTGCCCATGTGTTGTAGAGTACTTCCCACTTTCTCTTCTATCAGGTTCAGTGTGTTTGGACTGATATTGAGGTCTTTAATCCATTTGGACTTGAGTTTTGTGCATGGTGATAGATATGGATCTATTTTCATTCTTCTACAGATTGACATCCAGTTTTGCCAGCACAATTTGTTGAAGATGCTCTCTTTTTTCCATTGTATACTTTTAGCTCCTTTATCTAAAATCAGGTGTTCATAGGTTTGTGGGCTAAAGACAGGGTCTTCTATTCTATTCCATTGGTCGACTTCTCTGTTTATATGCCAATACCAAGCTGTTTTCAATACTGTAGCTCTGTAATAGAGTTTGAAGTCAGTGATGGTAATGCCTCCAGACAGTCCTTTATTGTATAAGATTGTTTTGGCTATCCTGGGTTTTTTGTTTTTCCATATAAAGTTGATTATTGTCTTCTCCAGATCTGTGAAGAATTTTGATGGGATTTTGATGGGGATTGCATTGAATCTATAGATTGCTTTTGGTAGAATTGCCATTTTTACTATGCTGATCCTCCCAATCCAAGAGCAAGGGAGATCCTTCCATTTTCTGGTGTCCTCATCGATTTCTTTCTTCAAAGACTTAAAGTTCTCGTCAAATAGATCTTTCACTTCCTTGGTTAGAGTTACCCCAAGATATTTTATGCTTGTGGCTATCGTGAAAGGTGATGCTTCTCTGATTTCCCTCTCTGCTTCCTTATCCTTAGTGTATAGGAAGGCAACTGATTTTTTGGATTGATCTTGTATCCTGCCACATTCCCAAAGGTGTTTATCAGCTGTAGGAGTTCTTTGGTAGAGTTTTTTGGGTCGCTTATGTATACTATCATATCATCTGCAAATAACGGAAGCTTAACTTCTTCCTTTCCAATACGAATCCCCTTGATCCCCTTATGTTGTCTTTTTGCTATTGCTAGAACTTCAAGCACTATATTGAAGAGGTATGGAGAGAGTGGACATCCTTGTCGTGTTCCTGATTTTAGTGGGATGGCTTTGAGTTTTTCTCCGTTTAATTTAATGTTGGCTGTCGGCTTGCTGTAGATAGCTTTTATTATATTTAGGTATCATCCTTTTATCCCTAATCTCTCCAAGACCTTCATCATAAAGGGGTGTTGAATTTTGTCGAATGCTTTTTCAGCATCTAATGAAATGATCATACGTTTGTTTTCTTTCAGTTTATTTATATGGTGGATTACATTGATAGATTTGTGTATGTTGAACCAGCCCTGCATCTCTGGGATGAAGCCTACTTGATCATAATGGATAATTTTTCTGATGTGTTCTTGGATTCGGTTTGCCAGTATTTTATTGAGGATTTTTGCATCAATGTTCATGAGTGAGATAGGCCTGTAATTCTCTTTCTTGGTTGGGTCTTTGTGTGGTTTTGGTATCAGGGTAATTGTAGCTTCATAAAAGAAATTTGGTAATGACTCTTCTGTTTCTATATTGTGAAATACATTAAGAAGTATAGGTATTAGCTCTTCTTGGAAAGTCTGGTAGAATTCTGCATTGAAACCATCTGGTCCTGGGCTTTTTTTGGAAGGGATATTTTTCTTAACCGTTTCTAATTCTTCGCGAGTAACCGGTCTATGTAGATCTTTCACCTGTTCTTGGTTTAGCTTTGGTATATGGTACTTATCTAAAAAAATGTCCATATCTTTTGCATTTTCCAGTTTTGTAGCATACAGTCTTTTGCAGTAAGATCTAATGATTCTCTGAATTTCCTCTGCATCTGTGGTTATGTCCCCCTTTTCATTTCTGATCTTTGAGCTCCTCCCATCCTCCATCCATTTGCATGCAAAATTCGAGAAGTCATTGTTTTTTACTGCTGAGTAGTACTCTAATATGTATATATTCCACACTTTCTTCATCCATTCCTCCATTGAAGGGCATCTAGGTTGTTTCGAGGTTTTGGCTATTACAAACAATGCTGCTATGAACATAGTTGAACATATACTTTTGTCATTTGATGTGGCATCTCTTGGGTATATTCCCAATAGTGGTATTACTGGATCTTGGGGTAGGTTGATCCCAAATTTCCTGAGAAATCGCCACACTGATTTCCAAAGTGGTTGCACAAGTTTGCATTCCCACCAGCAATGAATGAGTGTGCCTCTTTCTCCACAACCTCTCCAGCAAAGGCTATCATTGGTGTTCTTGATTTTAGCCATTCTGACAGGTGTAAGATGGTATCTCAAAGTTGTTTTAATTTGCATTTCCCTTATCACTAAGGAGGTTGAGCATGACCTTAGGTGTCTTTTGGCCATTTGAATTTCTTCTGTTGAGAATTCTCTGTTCAGATCAGTGCCCCATTTTTTATTGGGTTCATTAGCATTTTAAAGTTTAGTTTCTTGAGTTCTTTATATATTTTGGTGATCAGACCTTTGTCTGTTGCAGGGTTGGTGAAGATCTTCTCCCAGTCAGTGGGTTGCCTTTTTGTCTTAGTGACAGTGTCCTTTGCTTTACAGAAGCTACTCAGTTTCAGGAGGTCCCATTTATTCAATGTTGCCCTTAATGTCTGTGCTGCTGGGGATAAACGTAGGAAGTGATCTCCTGTACCCATATGTTGTAGAGTACTTCCAACTTTTTCTTCTATCAGGTTCAGTGTGTTCAGACTAATATTGAGGTCTTTAATCCATTTGGACTTGAGTTTTGTGCATGGTGATAGATATGGATCTATTTTCATTCTTCTACACGTTGACAACCAGTTCTGCCAGCACCATTTGTTGAAGATGCTCTCTTTTTTCCATTGAATACTTTTAGCTCCTTTATCAAAAATTAGGTGTTCATAAGTTTGTGGGTAAAATCAGGGTCTTCTACTCGGTTCCATTGGTCGACTTCTCTGTTTTTATGCCAATACCAAACTGTTTTGCGTGTTCTCTCTCTGTTGTTTAATTAGTTTGGATAGGGATTTGTCGATCTTGTTGATTTTCTCCAAGAACCAACTTTTTCTTTCATTGATTCTTTGGACTGTTTTCTGTGTTTCTATTTTGTGTATTTCCGCCCTCAGTTTGATTATTTCCAGTCTTCTACTCCTCCTGGGCATGTCTGCTTCTTTTTTTTCCAGAGCTTTCAGGTGTTCTGTTAAGTCCCCAATGTATGCTTTCTCCGTTTTCTTTAAGTGGGCACTTAGTGCTATGAACTTTCCTCTGAGCACTGCTTTCATCGTGTCCCATAGGTTTGAGTATGTTGTCTCTTTATTTTCATTAAATTCAAGGAAGACTTTAATTTCTTTCTTAATTTCTTCCTTGACCCAGGTGTGGTTCAGTAGTTGACTGTTCAGTTTCCATGAGTTTGTTGGCTTTCTGGGGGTAGCATTGTAGTTGCCTTCTAACTTTAATCCATGGTGATCTGATAAGACACAGGTGGACACTGATATTTTTTTGTATCTGTGGAGGTTTCCTTTGTTTCCTAATATGTGGTCAGTTTTTGAGAAGGTTCCATGAGCTGCAGAGAAGAAGGTATATTCTTTCCTATTTGGGTGGAGTGTTCTATAGATGTCTGTTAAGTCCATTTGCTTCATTACCTCCAACAATTCTCTTAATTCTCTATTAGGTTTCTGTCTGATTGACCTGTCCATTGGTGAGAGAGGTGTGTTGAAGTCTCCTACTACTAGTGTGTGTGGTTTAATGTCTGCCTTAAGTTCTAGTAATATTTCTTTTACATACGTGGGTGCTTTTATATTAGGAGCGTAGATATTCAGGATTGAGACTTCTTCCTGATCAATTGTTCCTGTTATGAGTATAAAGTGTCCCTGTCGATCTCTTCTGATTGATTTTAGTTTGAAGTCCGTTTTGTTAGAAATTAGTATGGCCACAACTGCTTTTTTTTTAGGACCATTTGCTTGAAAAACCTTTTCCCAACCCTTTACTCTGAGTAGATGCCTGTCTTTGTGTTTGAGATGTGTTTCTTGCAAACAGCAGAATGTTGGATCCTGTTTTCGTATCCAATCTCTTAGCCTGTGCCTTTTTATAGGTGAATTGAGACCATTAATATTAAGTGATATTAATGACCAGTGGTTGTTTCCTCCAGTTATTCTTATTGTTTTTGGAAGTAGAGTTTGTGTGTCTCCCTTCTTTGAGTTGTGCTAGTGAAGGGTTGCTAGATGCCTGATTCATTGTAGGCAGTGTTAGCAATGTTGGATTCCTTGCGTTGTGATTTTCCTTCTATTACTTTCTGCAGGGCTGGAATTTTGGCTATGTATTGTTTAAATTTGTTCTTTCCTGGAATGTCTTGTTTTCTCCATTGATAGTGAACGATAGCTTGGCTGGGTATAGTAGTTTGGGTTTGCATCCGTGGTCTCTTAGTTTCTGCAGTACCTCTATCCAAGACCTTCTGGCTTTCATGGTTTCCATAGAGAAGTCAGGTGTAAGTCTGATTGGTTTACCTTTATAAGTTACTTGCCCTTTTTCCTTTGCAGCTCTTAATATTCTTTCTTTAATCTGTATATTTTGCGTTTTGATTATTATATGGAGAGGGGATGTTTTTCTTTGGTCCAGTCTGTTTGGTATTCTGTATGCTTCTTGAATATTTAAAGGAATTCATTCTTTAGGTTGGGAAAGTTTTCTTCCATAATTTTGTTAAAAATATTTTCTGGGCCTTTGAGTTGTGACTCTTCTCCTTCTTGTATCCCTATTATTCTTAGGTTTGGTCTTTTTATTGTGTCCCATAATTTCTGAATGTTTTGTGATGAGAATTTGTTGACTTTGCTGTTTTCTTTGATCAGTGCATTTATTTTCTCTATGGTGTCCTCAGAATCTGAGATTCTTTCTTCTATCTCTTGTATTCTATTGATTATGCTTGATTCTGTAATCTCTGCTCATTGACCTAGATTTTCCATATCCAGCTCTTCCTCAGTTTGTGTTTTCTTCCTTGCTTCCATTTCACTTTTCAATTCTTGAACTGTTTCCATTACTTGTTTGATCGTTTTTTCTTGGTTTCCCAGGGTATCATTCACATATTTACTCATTTCTTCAAACTTTTTGTTATACTTCTCATCCATTTCTATAAGGGTGTTTTTTACATGTTGTTTAAGGGACTCTATTGCTTTTATAAAGTCAATTTTTTCCACTTCTTCTGTGTTAGGGTGTTCAAGTCCTTCTGATGTAAGATCATTGGGTTCTGGTGTTTTCATGTTGTTTTTCAGATTGTTAGGTGAATTCTTGCCTTGGTGCCTGCCCTTCTCCTCCTATCGATGCTAGCTAATGGGTCTTTTAAAGCAGGATCAGGTTTCCCTGCTGGGCCAGGGGCCTCGCTTACAAGATGCCCTCGCTCCGTTTCCTGTCTCCCACCTTGGGCCAAGATCCTTCTCACCACTCTGAAGGGTCTCCAGGAGCAGGGCCAGGCTCCCCATTCGCCAGGGATTCCGCCAACAAAAGGCCTCCCACTCTGTGGGCCAGTCACCAAAACAGAGAAACTCCCTTTGCCCTCTGTCCCAAGCTCCCGACCCAGAGCCCAACCAGGCTAAACTGGGTGATCCTGCTGCCCCGCGTAAGGGAGAGAGAGTGAAGGGGGGCCCCTGGGCGCAAGCTGGGATGGGCCAGGAAGAGAGAGGTCGCAGCAGAGGAGGAGCAGCACCAGCAGAGGGGACCAGCCCTCACAGACTAACTGAGGGGTCAAGAAGGTCTGGGAATGTCCCTTCTCCGTTTCCTGTGGCCCGCCGTGGGCCAAGAACACTCTCCCCACCCAGGAGTGTCTTCAGGGACAGGCCAGTGCATCTCGCCAATAAAAGGCCTCCCAATCTGCAGGTTAGGCCCCAAGAAACCTACTTGATTTAATTGTAGTGGGATGATCTGCTCTCAGTGTGGGCTTCACTGTTTCATGCTTGGACTATCCCACATCCACCAGTCTCCACGCGTGCGTGCGTTGGCCCTCCGGTCTGTCTTGGCTGCATCTGTGCGCTGGTCTGTCTCCGCCCGGCGCGTGCATCCCGCTCAAACTTTTTTTATTGACAGCAGTCACTGATAAGAAAGGAGCCTCATACAGGAGGTAATATGTCTGCTCTAACAGCAGGCTCAGGAAAGAGTAATCTACTGGTCTTCTGCTCTGACTTGATGGGCTACTGGGCTACTAATATTCTGTATTTACCCTTCACCTTGGTTTCAACTAACATACGATCATAGCGCAGGAAATTTACTGTTTATATAAGAAAAAGATTGAGTCACTAAAACTAGTTTCAGAGAGAAAAATTGTCACCTGGGTACTCTGCTGTAGCCAAAAGCAAAGTTTGCAGAAGAGATTCCTTTTAAGTCAACCAGCTGGATGCTAATACAAACCAAACCTGCAGCTTAGGATAGCTACCAATGCTGTGTTCCCAGCTGCAGGAGAACTTCACAGCCACACCCCCTCTGAGATTTATTGATTCTTTCATTTTTTGTCTTTTCTTGCATTTTTTAAGAGAATTTTTCATTCCTCTTTAAGTGGCTTTATTATCTTCATAAAGGTATATTTAAGGTTGTTTTATTCTGGTTCTTCTGGGTTAAGATGTTCAGGTCTTCATGTTGTAGGACCACTAGGTTCTGGTGTTACCATATTTTTCTTTAGGTTGTTGAATGTATTCTTGCATTGGCACCTACCCATCTCTTCCTCCATTTGGTGCAGGCAGTAACTTTCCCTCTTGGTTTAATCCTTGCAGTCAGAGTCTGTGTCTCAGGGAGTCACTTTTGGTCTGCTCTGTGAAGTCATTGTCTGTATCTCAGGAAGCTGCTGAGGTTGCAGGGACTGGGTCAGTTTAGGGGCAGAATGGGATTTGTAGATTACAAGGTCCAGTGGAGTTGATGCTGGATCAGCCTACCTGCAGGAGGCTTGCCTGCTGACCAGTTAGTGCAGCTGAAGTGAGTTGGAGAGGCCCTGAGGTTTTGCCCCAGAGCCTAGGGCCTAGAGACTGGTCTGTCCAGTAGGGTCTGGTCATATACCCCTTGGTCCCCTTTGGCCAGTCACAATATGTGTTGGATATAATTCTTTTAGGGTGTATTATCATGGAAAGACTTTCTTTCGCCAGTAATGGCAGATAGTTTTGTTGGGTCCTTTATTCTAGGCTGTTCATCATAGTCTTTTAGAACTTGCAATGCATTGCTGCAGGACCTTCTGGCTTTCAAAGTTTTCTTTGAAAAATCAGCTGAAATTCTAATGGATTATGACTTGTGTATTTTTCTCTTGCAGCTTTCAATCTATTTGCTTTGTGACATATATTAGTATTTTAAATATGATATGCTATGACAATTTTTTTTAGTCTTGTTTATTAGGTGTTATGTGTTCTGGTATGTATACGAGTGTGTCTTTCTTAGTTTGGGGAAGTCTTCATCAATAATATTGTTGGAGATTTCTATGACATTGACTTGGGATTCTTCTTCCACTAATTCAAAGGTTTAGTATTTTTATGGTGCCCTTTTATTCCTTTCTGTGCTTTTTCTATTGCATGTTTGCTTGTTTTCTATCCCTTCATGATTTTGTCCTGATCTTCATCTTTGAATCCTGATCATTTTTTTTCTTTTTAAAATTAATTTTTATTGAGATCTACATTTTTTTCTGCTCCCCTCCCTGCCTCTCCTCTCCCCATCAACACTCTCCCAAGGTCCCATGCTCCCAATTTACTCAGGAGATCTTGCCTTTTTCTACTTCCCATGTAGATTAGATCCATGTAAGTCTCTCTTAGAGTCCTCATTGTTTTCTAAGTTCTCTGGGATTATGATTTGTAGCCTGGTTTTCTTTACTTTATGTTTAGAAACCACTTATGAATGAGTACATAGGAATATTGTCTTTCTGTGTCTGGGTTACCTCACTCAAAATGATGTTTTCTAGCTCCATCCATTTTCCTGCTAATTTCAAGATGTCGTTATTTTTTTTTCTGCTGTAGTACTCTATTGTGTAAATGTACTACATTTCCCTTATCCATTCTTCGGTCAAGGGGCATTTAAGTTGTTTCCAGGTTCTGGCTGTGACAAACAAAGCTGCTATGAACATAGTTGAGCACATGTTCTTATGGCATGATTGAGAATCCTTTGAATATATACCCTAAAGTGGTATTACTGGGTCTTCAGGAAGGTTGTTTTCTAATTTGCTGAGAAATCACCACACTGATATCCAAAGGGCTGTGCCAACTTGCACTCCCACCAGCAATTGAGAAGCGTTCGCTTTACCCCACATCCTCTCCAGCATAAGTTGTCAGTAGTGTTTTTGATCTTGGCCATTCTTACAGGTGTAAGATGGAATCTCAGGGTTATTTTTATTTGCATTTCTTTGATGACTAAGGATATTGAGTATTTCCTTAACTGTCTTTCAGCCATTTTAGATTCCTCTGTTGAGAGTTCTCTGTTTAGGTCTGCACTTTCTTTTTTATTGGATTATTTGTTCTTTTGATGACCAATTTTTTTAAGTTCTTTGTATATTTTGGAGATCAGACCTCTGTCTAATGTGGAATTGGTGAAGATCTTTTCCCATTCTGTATAGGCTGTTGTTTTGTCTTGTTGACCATGTCGTTTGCTTTACAGAAGCTTTTCAGTTTCAGGAAGTCCCATTTTTTAATTGTTTCTCTCAGTATCTGTGCTACTGGGGTTATATTTAGGAAGTGGTCTCCTGTGCCAATGCATTCAAGTGTACTTCCCACTTTCTCTTCTATGAGGTTCAGTGTGGCTGCCTTTATGATGAGGTCTTTGATCCATTTGTACTTGAGTTTTGTGTATGGTGATAGATATGGATATACTTTCATTCTTCTACATGTTGATATCCAGTTATGCCAGCACCATTTGTTAAATATGCTTTCTATTTTCCATTTGTGATTCCTGATATTTTATATTTTGCTTGATTCATTTTATGTCAGGACTTTCTTTGAGTTTTCTGGTTGAGTCATTAGATTTTTGAGCTCCATCTTCATTTTTGCCTGAGTCTTCTTCAGTGTTTCTATCTTCTTATTTAATTCTATTTCCAAGAACTAGGCTGTCTTTTTCATGTCTTGGGCATCACATCATCATTGATTTAAAATTTGAATTTGAATTTAGTCTCCTAATTACTGTCCTCTTAATTTCATAGAGCTGCTTCTTTGGCTTTTTAAAACTTTTTGAATTCTTAGATAAACTTTAAACTTTTTCTTTTAATTTCAATATCCTGGGGTTCTTTGAGTAGTTTTGATTGGCAGACATTTAAACAAGAATATTTTGAAGAGGGAGAGAATATATTGGTTTGTTCTTTTATATTGCTTGGGTTTTTTTTCATGCAATCTGGGCATTTGTATTTCTTTTGTTAGTTCCAAGTCTGGTATGGTTAGAGAAGCCTGGAACAGAGAAGAGATAGAGAAGGCTGGAACAGAAAAGGAGGGTAAGAAGACGTGTTTGGGCCTAGAAGATAGGAATGGCTTCAGTGTAATGAAAGTTAACAGAGTGAACTGGGCTGATGTCCAGAATGTACCTACTGGTTTAAGATTTGAATGTGAAATTAGATCTGGCTGCCAAGAAAGGTTGGATATGGTGTGGGAGGATCCTGTGGTTTGGGGTGGGTAAGTAGGGTTATAGCAAATGTTTAGAGATTGATTTTGACACGGGCAAGGCTGGCCAGACAAGGCTAGGTAACTCTTTGTAGGTTGCATGCTAGGTCTGGCAGGTTAGGGAGGGTTCATAAATAAGGAAGGTAAGGGAGACTCATGTAGTGCCTGCCTGTACTATGTGACAGTAAGGTTCTACTCCTGTATTGCGGCACCTGCACTACAGGACCATTCTCGAGTCTTGGGCAGGGCCTGGAGATTTAAACACACAAAGACTCACAGACAGAGACACAGGTCATCCTTGAAACAAGAATGCCC
The DNA here is from genome assembly GCF_950005125.1 of Chionomys nivalis. Taxonomy (NCBI): domain Eukaryota; kingdom Metazoa; phylum Chordata; class Mammalia; order Rodentia; family Cricetidae; genus Chionomys; species Chionomys nivalis. The sequence goes on along the minus strand of NC_080089.1, from coordinate 18,801,992 downwards.
CCTTCATTGTGTTCGGAGGCAGCTTATATAGGGATAGCCACACACCAGCCAAACCCACCAGAAATCACTCTCCTGCCATCAGGAACTCCTGAGGATCTCACGCTCAGAGAAGCTGCAGGCTGTCTCAGAGCAGAGGGAAAAAGAAAAAAAAAAAGAAATTCAGGATCTGGGGGTTAACTGCTCCCAACAGACTCAGACACTGAAGAAGGATGTGGAAGATCTGGCTGATTGGTATCTTGGTCACTGTTCTGTTGCTGTGAAGAGACATCATGACCATGGAAATGCTATTAAAACAAAGCATTATTTGGGGCTTGCTTACAGTTTCAGAGGTTTAGTCTGTTATCATTGCGGTGGAGTGCATGGAGAGCAAGTTGATGCAGGCAGTTGCTGGAGCAGTAGCTGAAAGCTACATCTTGATATGCAAATAGACTTTGGGCTTGGCATGAGCTTTTTAAATTTCAAAATTCACTTCCTCCAGTAACACACTTCCTTCCAAATGCTATGCTGCCTAATTCCTTTTTAAATAGTATAATCCCCTATGACTGAGAATTCAAATATATTTGACTGAGGGGGATATTCTTATTGAGACCACCACATTCTATCCCTGGCCCCCATTTACCTATAGGCATCCTATAATGAAAAAAATTCAGTCTAACTTCAAAAGATTAGACAATTTCAAAAGTTCCTAGTCAATCAAATCTCAAATTATTTAAAAGTTCAAAGTTCAAAGTCTCTTCTGATAGTCATGGCAATCTCTGAACTGTAGCCCCTTGTTAAATAAAAATAAAAAAGCAGATCTCTTACTTCCAACATACAGTAACTCAATATGTGCATTACCATTGCAAAAGGCAGAAAAGGGAACATGGTGAGGAAATACCAGGCTGACTGAAAATCAAAACCAGGTGGGCAAACTCCATCTCTGCATCTCCACGTCTGATGTCAAAGCACTCTTCAGATGCTCAAGTCTTTTCAAATGTCTTTGGCATAGTATCTCACAATTGATGTTTTATACATCTTAGGGTCTCCAACATAACCCAGGCTTCACCTTTACAGCTCCACACTATATCCTTGCTGAGCTTTCATGCAGGCACACTCCTGACACATGTCTGACCTCAATGGCTTTCCTTCACTACAGAGGGAGATTCCACACCCCTTTCTTATATTCTTGACTCTAAAACCAGAACCATGTGGCTTAAAATGCCAAGTTCTGCTATTTGGTGGTCCTAGAACATGGATCCTTCATCCAGTTGCCTTTGTATCTGCTTTCTGTCATTGATGGCTTCCTTTACTTCTTAAACTTTCCTTTAATTCCTCTTCACAAGTTGGAAAGTTACCTGTGAAAACTCCAAACTCTGTATCTCCATATCTGATGTCAAAGCACTCTTCAGATGCTCAACTCCTCTCAGATGTGCTCACTGCATCACACTTACCTCTCAAGAGAACGGGGTGTTCCACACCCAGCCGTCAGCTTCCATTGGTATGGTATCACTCTGAGGTCAACACTCCCGTTACTCCACTTAGCATCAGGCTTTTCTTTAAACACTTTGTCTCCTTGAACACAAGACTTATTTCCATTACATTTCCAGGTTCTCCCTTTGTCGTCAAACTGAATACATTTTGTATTTTCCCTTGTTCATCTTGGTCCTTTTCATTGTAGATCTTCATAAGAGTGACCACACAGTAGTCAATACTAAGCTACCTTGAAATCTGCTCTGCCAGTGCCATTAATCCAAACTCTTTGATTTAACCTTAGGCAGACTTTCTGGACAAGGGCAAAAAGCAGCCACATTCTTGACCAAAATAGCACAAGAACAGTCTCTAGGTCACTTACTAATATTCTTCTCTGGAACCTCTTGAATGGGACACCCACATTCCACAAAGTCCTCTGTGTCCTATGACAAACAGCACTGTCATGCTTATTTTAGTAATACCCCGCTCCCTGGTACCAATTTTTATCTTGGTCCTTTCTTTTTCAAGTAGTTCCTTAAGAAACACAAAAAAGAAAGAGTTAGTCCTATGATTAGGAAATTTCCTTAGGGAAATAATAAAAACTTACAGAGTCATGCAAAAAAAAAAAAAGATATGGGCAAGCAGAATAAGATAGAATATATATAGACTGTATATAAGATTTATGCATGGAATAGATTTATGGTCTATGAAAAGTCACAGACTTCTTAGAAAAAGAAAAATATAAAAACAAACAAAAAACCAACCCAGAATTCCAAGAGCAAAACATGTAGTGGCCCTGAAGGTTGGAAATGGATATAAGACTTGGATGGCCAGACAAATGGATGCGAGGTACAGAATGGAGAAAGCTGAGGCTCGTAGACGTGACATCCAGTTGATACAAGAACTCACAACTCAAGATTTCTCACTGTCTTCTCCATGGTCTAGTCCAGTGGGTGTCCCTGACATCCTCCATTCTCATTTTCTCCACATTCTGCAGGATGTATCCCAGGTCCATGCAGCCTATTTTGGTCAACCCTGTCTGCATTACAAACTACCTCCAGCATTCTACCAGGACCAACCCTAATTGCCACAAAGGGTCCCTTTTTGCACCACATCCAACCTCTTCCCTCTTATGGTTTGAATAAGAATAGCCCCCATAGTATCATATATTTGAACACTTAGTCACCAAGAAATGGAACTATTTGAAAAGGATTAAGGATTCTCACCCTTTAGTTGGGCAAAAGAGAATCTGGGTAGGACATCCTATACTTTATCTCCTGGACACTGTGACCATGAGACAGTATTAGTCTTCTACTCACATCCAGCAGCTCAATACTAAAACATAAAATTGATTCTCTCTCTCTCTCTCTCTCTCTCTCTCTCTCTCTCTCTCTCTCTCTCTCTCTCTCTCTCTCTCTCTCCTCTGTGTGTGTGTGTGTGTCATACTTACACATAGGCTCATGGTTATATTCACTCTCACTCTTTCTCTCCTCTAGCTACAAGTATTTATCCAGAATTGGTGCCATTCACTTTTAACTTGACAATCACCAACCTGGCTTATACCACAGAAATGGGGTACCCAGACTCCTTACACTTCAACAAAACAGAGAAGGCCTTGAACTACCTGGTAATGTGAAACCTGCAAACCATGGCTTACCTTTCCTTCACGCCATCCAGTCTCATGGACCTCTCACTCACTTGCCCTGTTGTCTTATCCACAGTTCCAGTCATTGTTCAAGAATACCAGCATTGGTTCTAACTACTCTGGATGCATACTGTCGTTGATCAGGTGAGCCTTCTTTGTTTTATATCATAGAGGACTTTTCTGTTACAGTCAAATTCATCTGAATATCACGTGCAGAAGGCAAGAAACACAAAGGAAAAAAGCACTCTGGAAATTCAGACATGGGAGACACTGTCTTTGATTTAGTGCATGAGAGACAAGACTTTCTGGAAGAAGACACTTCCCATGGAACTTATTTGCCTGAAAAAAAATCTGTTGAGAATTGAGGCTCATTGATCAGAAAAATGGATATTGAATGACTTAGGAACCATGGAATTTTTCATTTTGTGTCACATTCTGTGACAAAGCAGCCATAACTTTCTTCCTGCAAAAGTTACACTATGTAGAGAGGGTACCCGTTGCACAAACATGAAACCATACGTAAACCAGGTCAGAGAAATCATTAAAGTCTACACACAGACTAAAGGAACCAAGTAATGGAGTTTGAGCTTAACTCTAGGGATCTGGGTGGAGGCTTTCTGTAGATGATGCTTGAGCCATACATTGACAGTACATGTACAGTAAGCAGAGGAAACACAGGAAAATAAACTCTTTTGTGGGGTGGTTTATCACAAGTAATGAGAGATGTAAAAGTTGGGAATGCATGCCTTTCCCTCTTTCTTCTCCTCCTCATTTGATTTGTCCTCTGTTTTTTCATCCTCCACCTCTGTTCTACCTCTTATCCCTCCTTTTCTAGCTCCTCCCCTCCACAGAAAAATCTCTGTGGTGTTGAAAAATAGAATGTAGCAGAGAGAATGAAGAATGAAAAATGAAGAAAGAAAAAAGAAGAGGGAAGTATTTTAGAAAGTAGAGGAAAGAGAGAATGAATGAAATGATAAAGAAGAATAGGGAAAATAGAAAAAGAAAGAAAAGAAGCAGGAAGGAAGAGAGGGAAACAAAAGGAAGGAAAGGGGAAAGGAGAAGTGTAGGAGTTGAAAAGGTAGATTTTCTAAGACGTCTTAGAGTAATTTTGAACATAACAATAAGAAGTATTGGTACTTATAATATATGTGAACAAAATAACTGGAGGGAAAAAATGAGAGCAAGAGAAAAAATAAGTTGAGCAAGCTTTTCTAGTGCTAACCCACTGTGTAAAATAGTAGACCTAGAGAAAGAAGACTTAAAAAGGAATGTGACTGAGAAAGTAGACACAGTCTACAAAAAGACAAGCATAAAGTCAGGAGGGACTCAGCTTGAAGGAGGTATGTACAATTTCTCACGTCTCTAGATGACTTATTCCCATATCCTCATCACGCTAGGTCAGAACAGAATGGAGCAGCCACTGGGGTAGATAGCATTTGCACCTACCATCATGACCCCATGAGTCCTCCTCTGGATAGAATGCAGTTGTATCAAGAAGTGACTCAGCTGACCAATGGTATCACCAGACTAGGTCCCTACATCCTGGACAGAGACAGTCTCTATGTCAATGGTGAGTATCTTTGTCATAATGGGGTCTCCTTTAGTATCAGTTTTCATTGCTATAACAAAGTAACAGACTCACGTGTAAATGAGAAAAGGTTTTTATGTCCCATAGTTTCAAACCTTTCAGTCCAGGTTAATTAGTTCCTGTATTATTTATTAACTTTCCTCATCATGGCTCACTAGATGACACCATCCACATTCAGTGTGTGTTTTCCTACCTCAAAGTGGGAAATATTTCTGGAAATGCCTTCATGGACACACACATATCCATTTCATATGATTCTAAATCCAGTTCAGTTGATAAATATTATTCATTGTATCTTGGTTACTTATAGGCCTGTAGCAAGGTGGAAATATGGCAGAAGGTATAAAATGGGAAATCTGCTCTTTTATGAGGTCCAGTAAGCAAACAATTAAGTAGATTTGGGGGACACAATATGTTTTTCCATGGCCGGAAACCAGTGACCTAGTTCCTACAATGAGCCCCCTACCTATGCTAATAATTCATTCAGTTATTAGCTCATCCATTGATGAAGTTAGCACTTTTAAAATCCAATCACCTTTCTACAGTTTCACCAGTTGGGGATCAAGCTTTCAAGACATTAACTTTCTGGAGGACATTTCAGATCCTAAACACTATTTACCAAGCTCATTATAGGGGTTGATTTTGAACTGTCTATGTCTGGAAATATATCCATGTCACTACTAAAAAGGTGTTAATATTCTCTATAGTTAAGTGAATACTGATAAGCACGCCAAAAGTAAATTACAGTGTGCTAATATTGATTCAAATGTTAATAGTCTCAAATTTGAGAAATTATTGCACAAAACTTTCCAGTTTTATCTTTTAATGTATTGTTTGAGAATTTTCTGTAACCCTGGTAAAAGCCTAATATTAAATGGCTCATTTTAGACTGTTCACTCCACACAAGAAGGTCATATTTCTCCTTCTCATCTTCCTCCTGCTCTTCCTTTTTGTTCCCCTTCTTCTCTTCCTTTTTTCTATTCTCCCCATCTTTCTCCTCCTTCTGTTTATCAACTTCCTCTTTCTCCTTCTTCCCATTCTTGTCATCTTCTCCTTCTATTTCCCCTCTTTTCTTCTATCCTTTCCCCTCTTTTTTCCTCTTTTTGATCCTCTTGGTTCTCTATTTTGTTCTTCCAATTTATTTCTTTCTCCCTGTTCCTCTTCCTTCCCTTATTACTCTTCTTTCTTGGCGTATTCACCTTTTCTGCTTACCATAAGACCTTAATTAGAGTAGCAGATAATGGGGAGAATTTGGGAATGATAGATGACATGGTTAAGTGCTTCCTATTTGCCCAAGAGTGTCTTCCCTCTCTTTTTGTCATATTAACTTAATTTTCAGACTCCATGGAGCATCTTAAACAGCTACAGCTTCCAGAAACATTGCTGCCCTTAATAGATGACACACTGAATAGTGGCTAGATGTTGACAGAAAATTTGTCTCAGGAAGGCAAGAACAAAAAATTAAAAGTGGTTCATGCTTATCAAAGGACTCTGTGTGGTGAGAATTCTGCAATCATGTTAATCTTATCAAAACATTGTGAGTTGTTATGCTCATTTACCAAGAACCATTGTGCATTCAAGGAGGAAATCATTTGCCCAAGACTATAAAGTATGCCAGAATGAGAATTTCACCAACTGACACTCTGGAAAAACACAGGCAATATGGTGAACCATCCAAACACATCTGGACAGGCAATCTCTAGCCTAATAATCTAACCTAATTCATGGTTAGTTATGCACTCCCTTATAGCCCTTGAAGATTACCTTCATGTATAATGTGAAATGCATATTTCACTGTATTATTTAGACCACATGCTGCTTTGTGTCCAGAATATATTTTTCTGTTACTGTGACAAAATTCCCTGATCCAGAGGGAGTATACATCTGCAGCTACTACAAGAATGTTGCACATATGACCTTACAGTGGTTGTGATGCACAAGAACTGAACAAGATCACAACAGCTGAATTACAGTCATGGATGAGGAAGTCGAATTTGTGTTGTCTATGCACACACGGGTGTGGGGCCATCTACTAGGGGAAGGTTGACTTAAGGTTCTCATCCCTAAAGAAAATTGACTCTTTTTTTTCCTTAGCATCACCTGCCACCAGTGCTTCAAGTAGGATTTGGAGCTTGTGAGTCCCATGTCTTTAGAACGAAGGATTTACGTTGGCTTACCCTGCTACAAACAATCATGGCAGGGAAGTCAATGCAGCAGGAGCTTGAAGCAACAAGTTGAATCATATCTACAGTCCTTAACTACAGAGGGAGAGGAGAGAAATAATGGTACTCAGCTGGCTTCCCATTTTCTATATACTTCAGCAGTCTGCCCAGGAAATGGAATCACCCATATTTACAGAGGGTCTTCCCATCTCAATTAACCTAAACAAACAATCCCTTAAGGGCATGCCCAAAGGCTCACCTAATCTACATAATCCTTCACAGGTGTGCCTCAAGGCTTGCCTGCTATGACACTGTAAATCTTGTTAAACTGACAGCGATAAAAGTTAAGGAATGTTTGCTACAAAATGTGGGCTAAAGCAAAGTGTTTTTCACAGTATGAGTGCTGTGGAGCATCAGATTATTTTGTGTGTGTCATGATTCATAAACCAGGGAATTGCATCAGGTGTTCGTGTTGCATTTACAGAAATGGATGAAAGGATAGATGTATGATTACTTAGGAAGTCAAATAAGATAAGAGAAAAAGCTTTGTCTAGATCTGTATTTTCAGCTTTTAGATAGAATATCAGAAATAGGCCGGGCGGTGGTGGCGCACGCCTTTAATCCCTGCACTTGGGAGGCAGAGGCAGGCGGATCTCTGTGAGTTCGAGACACCAGCCTGGTCTACAAGAGCTAGTTCCAGGACAGGCTCCAAAACCACAGAGAAACCCTGTCTCAAAAAACCAAAAAAAAAAAAAAAAAAAAAAAAAGAATATCAGAAATAGAATCAATGATCCAGAAAGTAGTCATGGAAAGTTCTCTTCATAGCCTCCTCCTCACTTCTTTCCTCTTGCTCCTCTTCCTTCTCCCTCTCATCCTTCCCCTCTATATCTTCTTTATGCTCCAGGGAAATAGTAATGGAAAGTTCTTTTCTTAACTTTCTCTTCCTTTTTTCCTCTCATGGGGTATAGCTCAGGGGTGGATCACTTGCTTAATATGCAAAAGGCTCTAGATTCAATCTCCAGCAAACACACACACACACAAACTTCCTTATTTTTCACTTTCTGTCAAAATCCAATGATAGCAATTTTATTTGATATCCCATCTTTTTACCTTTAAAGAATCCTATTTCTTTTATTCAAATTTCCTCAGTTTCTCAAGCCATAACCACCTCTCTCTCTCTCTCTCTCTCTCTCTCTCATTGAAGGAGCTGCGGGCAGTGTTCCTGCTGCCCCAGCTCCCAGTCGCATGGCTAGCTCATGCCCCAAAATAATGACACACAAACTATTCTTTTAAACACTGCTTGGCCCATTAGCTTAGCCCTTACTGGCTAATTCTCACAATCAACCCATCCCTAATAATCTATGTAGCACCAGTCCTACCGGGAAAGATTCAGCATGTCTGACCTGGTGGCTTGCTTCATTGCATCTGCCCCTGAGAGGAGTTGCCCTGCATCTGCTCACTTCCTCTTCCTCCCAGCATTCTGTTCTGTTTACTCCACCCACCTATGTTCTAACCTATGAGGGCCAAGCAGTTTCTTTATTATTTAACCAACGACCTTCCTCCATCATTCTCTCTCTCTCTCTCTCTCTCTCTCTCACACACACACACACACACACACTGCATGTATGTGTATGTTTGTGTATTTGTGTGTTTCACAGCACATGTGTGAAAGTCAGAAGAAATTATCAAAATACTAGTCCTTGCATACTACCTTGTTTGAGACATGGTATCTTTGTTATCCACCATATATACTTCAGGATAGTTGACCGATGAACTACTTGAGTTCTCTTGTCTCTACTCTCTATCTCACTATAATCTCACTATACAATACTGAGTTTAGAGACACTCAGGCTACATGCTGAGCTTTTTTATGTAGGATCTAGGCACATGAACTTAGGTCCTCAAACTTGTATGATCTAGTTTCATTTCTGTAACTGTTGAATACCATAACTAGAAGCAATTCTAGAGAAGAAAGAATCTATCTGTTTTAGAATTCCAGATCACATTCCATCCCTGAGAGAAATCAAGGGAGAAATTAAAGTCGGGCCTCCTTCTTTTATTCCTCCTGTTTCTTTTTCTTCTCTCATTTCCCCTTCCTCCTCCTCTTCCTCCTCCTCCTCCTCCTCCTCCTCCTCTTTCTCTTCTTATCTCCTTTTTCACACACCTCCACCATAAAAATAGTTATAGAAACATTTTTTTTTTCTTGGCCTCCTCCTTTTCTTTCTGGGATGAAGCTCAGAGGCAGGTAACTTGCATACTTTGCACAAATATCCAGGCTAAGGGATATCCCTGTATGGGATATTCCTGTGAGCATCCTGTCTCTAACCAGAAAGCCTACTTTATAGCCAGTGAAGTGCAGGAGAAAATATGAGGATGTTTGTTGCCGGCTGACATTCAGTCTTATACTTAACTAGGTTTCTTACACAGCCCAGTACTACCACTTGCCTGGGATGTGGCTGCCCACAGTGGGGTGCATCTTCTTTTTTTTTGTTTTGTTTTGTTTTGTTTTTGTTTTTCGAGACAGGGTTTCTCTGTGGTTTTGGAGCCTGTCCTGGAACTAGCTCTTGTAGACCAGGCTGGTCTTGAACTCATAGAGATCCACCTGCCTCTGCCTCCCAAGTGCTGGGATTAAAGGCGTGCGCCACCACCGCCCAGCTGGGGTGCATCTTCTTGTATCAATTGATCAAGACAATCCCCAGTAGACATACCCACAGGTCAATCTGACCTAGATAATTCCTCAGTTGTCATTCACTTCCAACTATTCTAGATTGTATCAAGTTGACAGTTAAAGGTATCCAGGACTTACAGCAACCACTTTTCTACTGAGCTATCTTCACAACTCTCAGTCTCTCTGTTTGTATCCCCATGTAACTCTCCCACAACATACTACAATTTTATCAACTCTATGTTATAAATAATATACATACACTAAGGAAGTATCATAAAATTTTGTTAAGTAAAAAGAAGCTAAGTGAGCAAAGCTAGATTTAAACTAAACTGTCTTTCCAAATATAGAATATATAAATATGCTTAGGGCACACACTCTTTCATAAATATATTTTTACCTTTGCAATGTATGAAATATTGCTGTGGCCTAGTATAGCCTCATCAAAACATAGGCATCTATTATTATTGTATATGTTTTTAATTTCAAAATTATTTTTCATTTTGTTTTCATTTATTAAACTTTTCTTTGGACAATTTCAGAAATATATATGATGCCTTATGTTTACTCTAACCCTCTACTCTCCTACTTCCATTCCACGCTTCCTTACTTCCTCCTCCTTACAGGTCCTTTTTGCACATTCATGTCTTTTTTGTTTTGTTTCGTGTTCCACTAATTTTAATCAGGACCATATATGCAGCCTCACGTTTGGGACTGTACATTGGAGACTGGTGGATACCATTCCTCTCCCAGAATTTATCAGATGCCAAAAGTTCATCAGTGATGAGAAGGGCTTCATGAACCTTTCCTTGATTCATGTTTGGTGTCGACAGGTCCAGGGCAGATAGCCACACTGCCATAAGATTGTATTTACAATAACTGTGTCATACCCTGATTTTTTTAGATAAAATTACATTTATTTAATTATGTATTCATGTGTGTACATGCATATACTGATGTACATATTGAAGTTAAAGGAACACTACCGGAGACGAGTTCTCTCCTTCTATCGTGTCGGTTCAAATGTGATGGTCAGACTTGGTGGCAAGTACTTTTATCTAATGAACAATCTTGCCAGGTTTATTATTATATATTGTTTTAGTAAAATTAATGGTGATGTTGTTCATCATGAGTATTATCACAGGACAAGACACATAATGAGGGCTAAGATGTAGTCATTGCTTTTTATATATAAATCTCAGACTGTTTCATAATGACTTCACCTTCTAGGCCTACCCTCTTTTCGTCTCTTAGTGCTTACATAAATGTACCTTTTCATTACTCTTTCTTTTCCATCTACAGGTTATAACCGTCGGTACTGGACCCCTCCCACAAACAGTGAGTACTCAGTCAAAACTGTGATGGCCCAGTATCTCCAGGACCCCCTTCCCTAGAATCAGCTCCATAATAGAGAAATTTACAATATTTGTTTCCATATGTTCCACAGCCATGTTGTCAGATACAGTCAAAATATATAGATAACCCAAGTATATGTGAGCAGGTTAATGGATAAAAACAAATACAATGTATTCATCAGATATTATAAGCCCTAAAAAGAAAGAAATTCTCACATTTAATCTAGGTAATATTGAGAATATCCTCACAAAAAAGATAAATGCTATATGATTTTCCTCATGAAAGATATAAAATAGTAAAATTCATATTCATATAAAATTCATAGTGGTTGCTACAGGTTAGGGAAAGACAAATGGGAGTTGTTTAATTATTTAGTGTTTTGGTTTTGTACAATGAGACAATTTTGAATACTGGTTACAGAGCAACTAAATGTAAGCATCCCTTCAACTATAGCTGTCCTGGGTTCCAGTGCATGTTAGACTCCCCACTTTCTCTTTTCTGCTACAGGTACAAGCCCATCTCTGGAACTCTTCACCCTTAACTTCACTATAACCAATTTGCACCATACAGAGGGCATGAGATACCAAGGATCGAAAATATTCAACAGCACAGAGAGGATCTTGAATCGATTGGTCAGAACTCCCTCACACTCACCCTGTCTCATTTCAATTTTGTACCCCTTGGCCCCCTTAATCATCTTCTTTTTTGTCCACAGCTCAAGCCCCTGTTCAAGAACACCAGTATCGGGTCTCTTTATTCTGGTTGCAGTCTGACCTTACTGAGGTATGTACTTCAGAGTAAATATGCAGAGCCTGTATACAATAACCATGAACTGATTCCTAACTTCCAATCCTGGTGTTCTAGGAGGAGGTGACATCCAACTCCTCTCCAGTCCTTTCCATTTCCAACTGAAAAAGATAAGACTCCATTTTCTTTCAGGAGACAATGATGCATCATTTTATTGAGCACTCCCTGCTAGGTTTTCTTATAATTTCATTTATGTTACTGCAATAAAATACTCTGACAAAAAGCTATATATATATAGAAATGTTTATTTGATTTGTAGTTCTAGACTACAGTCCATTGTGTGTAAAAGCTACCGTGTAAAGGGCTTGAGACAACTGGTCACATCATACCCACAGTGAAAAGTAGAGAAAATTTAATACACTCATCTGTCTGCTGGCTGCTTGCTAGTCTTCTTCACTCCTACAAGCTCAAGATTGGTACCTGGATCTTCCTACATCAATTAACAAACAAGATAATTTCTTATAGGCTTTGTGACAAGCTGACCTGATCCAGTTAATTCCTCATTAAGACTTTTCCCAGGCAATTCCGGCTTGTGGCATATTGACATTTAAAACTAACCATCACAGTTCTGAAACTCTTGATTCATTTCACACACAAAAATGAGCCATAGAGATGTGGAGAAACATATCTGGCTTTGTGCAATGGTTGAATAGGAGTTAAGCCAATTGAAATTGCTTTCTGTTACCTTATTTTCAGACTTCTTTTCCCACCTCCATTGTCACATTTCTGTTAGTAGAGCATGGGAGTCATGTTATAGATGTCATGTAAAAGGATAGCACAAATGCTGGCATGTTTAATTCTGTCTTTTTTCCAAGGACCTTAGCTCTGTTATTAATTGTATTCTCCTGGCACTACGACCACTAATTGTTCATCAGTAGTGTCCCCTTTTCTTCTCCCTCAATGAAGGTTTCCTAGAATCAGCTTGGAGTTTCCATCTCCATCTCTCTGTCTCCTTTCCTTTCCCAGGTCTAAGAGAGAAAGAACAGCCACTGGAGTGGATGCTGTCTGCACTTACCATTCTGATCCTATGGGCCATAAGCTGGACAGAGAGAAGCTGTACTGGGAAGTGAGCCATAATACCCAGGGTGTTACCAAGCTAGGATCCTTCACTCTAGAAAAGGAGAGTCTATACATCAATGGTGAGCATCTTCTTACAATCCATAAGCTGAAGATGAGAATGTTACCCTAAGATAAGTGGGCTCTCTGGTCACAAAACTCTTCCTATATGTCAACGTCAACCTGAGCAACAATGTGCGGCTGACACACAAACTTTGAGTCTTCAAGTCATTCTCATTTCCCTGTATCTCTTCATAACCAAGGCATTATTTGAACACGTTTCTAACAGAAGCTTTCCTCTATCCACATCAAAAACCACATCTGACTGAAGCCTATTGTCGTTCAGTAGTGGTTCAAGTCTAGGGGTGTTTATTGTTTTGTTTTGCTTTGTTTTGTTTTATTTTGAGGTAAGTCTTGCTATGTGACTGAGACTGTCCTAGAATTAACCATGTAACCCAGTCTATCCTCAAACTGATGAGTCTCCTGCTTCAGCCTCTCCTGAGCACTGGGGTTAGTGGTATGTAATCTGTACCTATCTATGTTATATCTATGCAGAGCTAAAATTTCTCTACCATGCTTGCTATGCATCAGGCCATATTCTCTGAGCTCTACTTCCTTCATTAGAGGCTTTCATTTTAAAAGTTTCATACTGAGCTGTAAGCTTTGAGTATGCCTGGTATGTTCAGGGTCATGGTTTGAGCTCCAGTACTATAAGGAAGAAGGGGAGAAGGGCAATGAATAGGGGAGTGAAGGAGAAGAAGCAAAAGTAGAAACAAGAAGCATTTACCAGGTGAGGTGGCCCCTGTTTGCAATCAGCACTTAAAAGGTGAGATGGGAGGTTTTCTGCAAGTTTGTGCTCAGCCTGGGTTACATCCAGAATTCAAGACCTGCCTGGGCTACAAACTACAACTCTATCTCAAATAAAACAATGACTCCATCTCAAACAAAACAAAAGCAAGAAGTTGAATCTTTCATCCTTTTCTGTATGCACTCTGAAAAATAGCAATTTACAAACTTATGTGGTAGAAATTGGAATGTGTTTAAACTGTAAATCCATGAGAACTGTGACTGTTCTCTTGATGACACTTAGATTTTATCTTTGTTCTTTGTTTTTGGAGGTTGTGTGTTTGTTTGTTTGTTTGTTTGTTTTGAGACAAGGTTTCTCATCTCTCTGTGTAGCCATGGCTGTTCAGGAACTCACTCTATAGATCAAGCTGACCTGGAACTCATAGAGAGTCTCCTGTCTCTGCCCCTGGAGTGCTGGGATTGAAGGCATGTGCTACCACTGTTCAGCCAATAACACTTGAATTCTAAGTGCTCGACTGTACAGACTTGAAATCTCGGCTGGAAATGGGGCTGATGGACCTCAGCTATATCATACATATTTCTGTCCTTACATCCTGATTCTCTCCTTTTCTCGTTGTAGATTTTACCCACCGAACCTCTGCTCCCACTTCCAACAGTGAGTATTTAAAAGTCTGATGATTGTGTTCACTACACCCTGTGGGAACAGTAACTGATCCATGTCTTACTGAATACAAGGTCATAGAGAAGAAAAAATAAATTAAAGGCTCGACTGTCATTAACACCATCATATATATATTTATGGCCTGATTTGGAGAGCAAAGATGCTCTCTTGTAACATTCATGCATTACCTCAAATATCATTTTTTACTCTAGTCAATTTCTCCTCAGCTCCTATGACGTCATCTCGGTCTTTCACAGGAACCTCTACTGCACAACCTAACCTCTCCACAGGTAGGTCATTTCTCTCTGCTACTCCTTCTAGGAAGTCAACTATCCCAGTTTCATAGATAGAACCTTGGGGAGATGATTGAGGAAACCTAGAATGTTAATGGTGCTCCTGTTCTGTGCATTTCTCAAGAGCTATTCTCAAATTTTCCTCCGTATCAATCTCAGATAACTTGTTTATCCTCTCAGTACCTTAGTTTTTCCAACCACCAAATGAGGCATTTCTTTAAAACACTAAGATTTAAAAGGTCACTTTTTAAATCTTACCACTTGTAGCTTGGTAGTAGAATGCTTACGTCACGTGCCCAAGCCCAGGACTTGGATTTATTTTAATTTTATTTTTGTGACAATGTATGTATCTATATGAGTTATGCCATGCATGTGCAGCTGGCCACAGAGGCCAGAAGAGAGTGTCTGATACGCAATAGTTGGAGCTGTAAGCATTTGTGAACCACCAGATGTCAGTGCAATGAAAATAATTTTATGGTTGGGGGTCACCACAACATGAGGAACTCTGTTAAAAGGTCGCAGCATTAGAAAGGTTGAGAACCACTGTTCTAGGAGGTGTCAAGTTGACAAGTAAAGCTGAGTGGGTAATAGTTATATAAGCACTTATTTATGCACGTATTTTTATAGCATTTTATCACGTGAACAGAGTCCTAAAGCCACTACCACAATTAAGGTCTAGAACTGCTCAATCCTCACAAAAGCGTCTTCCCACCAATCCGACCATTAGGAATCACTGATATATTTTCCTTCTCTGTAGTAATATTGTCTTGAATTATTATTATGTATTTCATTACATAAATGAAAAAATACAAGGTATGACTTTTGGGATCAGCTTATTTTTCTACTCATCCCAATGTCCTTGAGGGATTTTAGTCTCTCCTAGGCAAGTATTCTACCACTTATACCCATATTTCATTACCCCCGCCCCTTTAATTTTCATACATGATCTTACTGTGCAGCCCAGACTGGCCTCTAACTTGCAGTGTTTCTACCTTTGCCTATTGTGATCTCCTTTGTTACTTACACACAATCATCTAGCCTTTATAATTTCCTTATACATTTTGCTTCTCCTTATTTAGAGTGGATGGCAGTAAACATATTCACAGATGTATGGCTAGTGATGGTGTCAGGGATCTTTTGAAACTAACTCTAACTCAGCACTGTCCTATAACCATGATAAGAAAGTCTATAGAGGCTTCAGTATTCACCAAAAGACAAGTTCTGAGAATGACACGGTTGAACTTGTGAGAGAAGGCTTCTCTAAAGGATGCAGTTAGGTTGATGTTCAAAATGTTTGTTAAATATTGAATCTACTTCAATTACCAGCTTTTCATGTTCTGTTTCTCCAAGCCATGAAACTTCTCTGAGTTTGTTTTTTTAGCCTTTGATGGGAGCTTGTAGGGGTTGAACCTCAATTCCTAGTCAGTTAGCCTGGTTCACACACTTACATAAGTACTTTCTCCTGTGTCTGTGACACACTCTGCCAGAGTTCAGTAGCTCTGTTCATATCTATACAGTTAGAGTTCATCTTAGCATTGTACTTTCACCATCTCAAAGCCTTCCTTTGCCTCAACATTTGGCACTCTTGAGAACTGTGCTCCTAAATCTCTACCTATTTGAAAGTGAAAAAGCAACATAGTTGCTAAATATGACCAAATATGACCAATGTGTACCTTGTTTCTTAAGGAGGCTTCTGGTCTTCCTGTCCTAGGTCCCATGACCTGATTTCCTGTTTGAAACAAGATCCTCAGAAGATTCCTTAGAGGTAAGACAAAGTGTATCCTACACATGACCCTTTCTCCACTCTCATTGCAGTGGCTACTCCTGTTTATGCACAGTTCACGCTCAACTTCACCATCACTAACCTGGAGTTCAAGGAAGACATGCTATACCATGGCTCCAAGAATTTCAACACTCTGGAGAGAGTCCTCCAGTATCTGGTGAGGGGCCCATTGCATCTTAGCCCCACTTTTCTCTGACCATGCTCCTGTCACCTGGGTCACAGCTCTTTCTGGCTTTGCCCCCTTGTTCATTCTTATTTCCCCTCTCCTTTCTCTCAGCTCAAATCCCTGTTCAAGACCAGCAGTCTGGGATCCCTCTACACAGGCTGCACACTAGTATCACTCAGGTAGGTTTATCCCCAATGCAAACTCAGCCGAATGGGTGGATGGAACTGAGCAGTGGGCTTCCCAACTGTTTGGCTGTATTTACAATCACCACAGTCTGACTATGAAATCTTAACAATACCATGATGATGGGGCAGATCTGTCATCCCGACTATTCAAGAGATTATTTTAGCCTTATGAAACAGCACAGGAAACAGCCTCAGAAGCAGCAAGTTAGCAAGTTCAAGCCCAGACCGCTGATAAAACTCACTGACACCTTGTAATATATATAACAAATTTTAAAAAAGGAAGAATGGAGATGTTGCTCAGCGACAGAATGCCTGCTTAGAATTCACCACGGTGGGACTAGAATATAGAGGAAATATAGAGTACATGCTTGGAATCTGCCAATGTGAGGTTGGGTTTCTTCTCTAATTGTGTGTGTGTGTGTGTGTGTGTAAAACATTGAGGTTTTCTAATGTTAGACAGATCCAAAAACAGACATCTCTTCCCAATAATATAAGAGCTATGTTCCCCTTAGAAATCTCCAGACCTAGTGTTCCATAGGACCTGAGGTAACTAACGTTAGCCTTCTGAATGCCAGATCTCTTAAGTACAATGTTACGGCCATCTCATCTGAGGCCACTTCTGCTCATTAGAGCTTGGCTCTCAGAAGCTCATGTCTGTCAGAATCAGTGACAAGACTCAGCTATCCTATGGATAGCTATCATGGGGATTTCTAACCCCTATCAGCACTACCCTCTTTTTGTCTGTCACACATTTGAAGAGGCCTCCTCTGCAATGTACAAAGACGGCTGTCCTTGTGATCCTAGCTATTGGTTATGGTGTTTATTTTCCCCAAGGCAACTTCCTTGTTAGAATTTCCTAATTGTTTTGAGTTAGGAGCTGTAGTTGGGCCTCCTACTACAAGGAGCTGTCAGAAAGAGAGAGGACAGAACAAAGAATAGGAGGCAGAGCTACCCCAACTATGTTTTATACTTATCCAGGTCTAAGAAAGACAGAACAGCCATCACAGTGGATGCCATCTGCACATATCACCCTGACCCCAAAGGCCATAGATTGGACAGGGAGCAGCTATACTGGGAGCTGAATGGGTTGACTCATGGTGTCACCAGACTGGATCCCTACACCCTGGATAGGGACAGTCTCTACGTTAATGGTAAGCATCTGGATGTGACTGGAGTTTCTTCTTAGATTGGCAGTATCTGCTCTCCAGCTTTGGTCACCCTCCCTGCCTGGCTCTTAAGGGCTTAGCCATGTGCTCAGTAGGTGCTGGCTCAAACTGGGATTTCATTTGTTCCTCGGTGTGAACTGACCTCACCCTTACCTGATAGTGAGTCTCTGATATGCCTCACTTCAGGAATCCCAATCCATTATATGTATCCTTAATTCTCTCTGGTACTTGTGTCAGTTACTTTTCTCATTACAGACGCCTGACAGAAGCAACTGAAGTAGAGATAGATTTATTTTGGCTCCTAGCTTTATAAGGGACAATCCATCATGGAGGGCATTTATGGTTTTTGAAACAGTTCCTCCACAGCAGTGCTAGCTCACAGTGTTGTTTGTTACAGATCAGAAAGCACAGATTCTAAACCAGAACTCAGTGTCATATGTCTTTAAAAGGCCACCATTGATCATTTATGACCACCAACTAGGTTCCATGTCCCTGAGATTTTGCAGCCTCCCAAAGCTGTGCCACCAGCTTGGGAATGATTGTTTGAGTCCCAGGGACTGTGAATGCGAACCACAGGAGTACATTTCCCTCTCTCAACCCTGACCCTCTCTTATCCTCTGTTGTTACTGCAGGTTTCACCCATCAGAGCTCTGCACTTATCAGCAGCAGTGAGTATTCAACAGATGTTTCAGTGACTCCAATCCTACACCAAGCAAAGCAGAAGCTGACCCCTCCTAATGCCTCTGTTTGACTGGAGCAAGGGATCTGGGAGGGCAGTTATTGATTTCCTTCTCTGTCCGCACTTCCAAGATAGTCTCAGTTCAAGCTTTGTGTGCAAAAAAATTACATAACTCCTCTCTCTTTTCTGACATTTCTGCTATGAGAGTGCCTTGCTTTTCCACTAATGATGGTTTCTTTTTAGCTCCTGGGACTACTGCAGCAAACCTGGGAACCTCTGGAGATCACTCCTTCCCCAGAACCACAGGTATGTACCAGTGTGTGGCACCTATCTTAGAAGGAGCTTGACAGTATCAGTGTTTCTAATATTAGTTACTGAAAGATGGGATGTCATAGTAAATCCAGCAATTTCATCAACTAACAACCTTTATTGACCACCTAACCTGTGCCAGACACTAGGAGACATACCACTACTTCTAATATTATGCACTGAAAGATGAGCTGTTATATTAGATCTAGCAGTTTCATCAACTAACAACCTCCATTGACCACCTAACCTGTGCCATACACGAGGAGGCATACGGCTAATCACAAAAAAGTACATGCCCTCAGAATTTATAGTTTTATGGCAATTTCGATAGTGTTGATGTTGGTGTTCATAGTTGTTGACTGAAGTTACTGTTCTGCCCAGTTCCTGCAGTTGTTAAGTCCCAAAGAAATCACACAGAGGTCTAAATACACTGATTGACCTATTAGCTCAGGCTTCTTATTAACTCTTATAACTTATATTAGCCCATAATACTTGTCTATGTTAGCCATGTGACTTGGTACTTTTCTCGGTGAGGCAGTCACATCTTTCTTGCTCAGTGTCTGGCTTCATCTCTATCTGGGTGATGACTGCAGACTGACTTTTCCTCTTCCCGGAATTCTCTTGTTCTCTTTGCCCCGCCTCTACTTCCTGCCTGGTCTACCAGCCTATATTTCCTGGCTAGCTACTGGCCAATCAGCATTATTTAAAATACAAGTGACAGGGTACAGAGTGTTGTCTCACAGCACATAGTGTTAATAGTGATGGTGTTATTCACAGTGTTGATGGCAGTAATCATGCTGATGACGGTAATAATGGTGGTAGTGATGGTGGTGGTATTAAAAGTGTAATATTGTGACAGTAATGATATGATAATTAATACTAAGGTAGTGTTGATAATGATAATGGTATTTTTATGATGCTAATGATAGCTACAATGGTGATATTGGTGATGCTGATGATAGGATTGATGATAGTGAAGATCGTGTTGAATGATAGTGATGATAATGATGATGATGGTATTAGTGGTGGTTGGGCTAATGATGAGGGTGATGATCCTGCTAATGACAGTGATATTGATGATAATGGTGGTAATGAAGATGATGGAGTTGGTAGTGATAGTGTTAATAATGGTGGTGGTGAGTCTAATGATGGTGGTGTTAAAAACAGAGATGGAGTTGGTAGTGATGGTGTTAATGATTATATTGATGAAGACAGTATGAGTAATGCTGGTTATAGTAGGATGACCATGTTTAGTGATGGTGGTGGTGATGATGACAGTGATTGTATTGGTGGTATTAATAATGGTGTTAGTGCTAATAGTGTTTGTGGTAATGGTGGTGGTAGTTTTGAAGAAAGCATAGACTATAGTGGTTATGTTATTATAATAATGGTGTTGATGATGATGTTGATAACAATGATGACAATGTTGATAATACTGATGTAGGATAGTAATGATGAACATGATGTCAATAATAACAGTGATTGCAAAAGCAATGGTGGTGAAGATGATAATGAGGATCATGGTGCCAGCAAAGCTGAAAAATAATCCCTGACCTAAATACTGGATGCTATTCAATATTATACTACTAACCTAACTAGTTGTATTTCATATTCTTTTAGAGAAAACTTTACAGACAATATAGGTATAGAAAGACTTTTATTACTCATTTTCTAAAGTCAGCATATATTAGCTATATAAAACAGTTGGTTTCACTATGCTGTTTTCTTTTCTTCCTTTTCTTTTAATTTAATTTTTTAAAATAACTATCTTTTCTCATTTTACATGCCAAATCCAGTTTCTACTCTCTCTCCTCCTCCCTCTCCCTCCAATTCCCCCCATGCCATCCCCCCATTCTAGACCCCTCCACTCCTCAGAGAGGGTAAGGCTTCCCATGGGGAGTAAAAAAGTCTAGCACATTGCTATGAGGCAGGACCAAGACCTTCTCCACTAAATCTAGGATGAGCAAGGGATCACTCCAAAGAGAATGGGTTCCAAAAAATGAGAACAAGCAAAGTGAATAAATCTTGGGCTCACTGCCAGGGGACCCACAGTCTGCACCACCCTTACAACTCTCACGGGTGTTCAGAGGGCCTAGTTTGGTCCTATGCTGGTTTTCTCCTTGTCAGGCTGAAGTTTGTAGGCTACCATTAGCTCAGATAAGCTTTTTCAGTGGGTATAGCCAAATTAAATTAAAAGAGTTGTGACCTCTTTGCTCATATTCTTAATACTCCCACTCTTCATCAAGACTTTGGGAGCTCAGTTCAGTGCTCTGCTCTGGGTCTCTGTATTTGCTTCCATCAGTTGCTGATGAAGATTCTATGATGACATTTAAGATAGACCTCAATCTGACTACAGGGCAAGGCCAGTTTGGGCACCCTCTCCACTACTGCTTAGGGGCTTAGCTGGGGTCATCCTTGTGGTTTCCTGGGAATTTCTTTAGTGTCAGGTTTTTTGCTCCCTCAATCAAAATATCTACTTGCTCTCCCTCTCTGTTCTTCTCCCATCTCTACCATCCCTTTCCCTAGAGTTCTCCTCCTCCTTGCCTTCTCTCCTCCTCTCCTTCTACCTTCCTTTCTCCCCCAATTCCCATGCTCCCAATTTTGTCAGGCGATCTTGCCTATTTCCTCTTCCCAGGGGAATCTATGTATGTTTCTCTTAGGGTTCTCCTTGTTACTTAGCTTCTCTGGGGTCATGGACTATAAGCTCCTTATCCTTTGCTTTACAACCGGTATTAACCTGTGAGTTGGTTTATAGGATGCTCATCTTTCTGGGTCTGGGTTACCTCACTCAGGGTGGCTTTTTTTCTAGTTCTAGCCATTCACATGCAAATTTCAAGATGTCATGGGGTTTATTTTTGTTTTGCTTTGTTTTGTTTTAACCACTGAGTAGTACTCCATTGTGTAAGTGTACCACATTTTCTTTATCCATTCTTCAGTTGAGTGGCATCTGTTTTTTCTAGGTTTTGACTGTTATGAATAATGGTGCTATGAACATAGTTGAACAGAGCATCCTTTGGGTAAATGCCCAAGAGTGGTATTGCTGAGTCATGCAGTAGGTTGATTCTCAATTTTCTGAGAAACCGCCATATTAATTTCCAGACTGCTTGTACAAGTTTGCATTTCCACCAGCAATGGAAGAGTGTTCTTATTCTGCATCCTCTCCAACATAAGCTATCATTGATGTCTTTGATCTTAGCCATTTTGACAGGTTTAAAATGGTATCTCAGAGTCGTTTTGATTTTCATTTCCCTGATGGCTAAGAAATTTCAACATTTCTTTAAGTTTCTTTCAGTCATTTGAGATTCTTCTGTTGAGAATCTCTGTTTAGAACTATACACCATTTTTAAAATTTATTTTATTTTATATTGTGTTGTTTTTATTGAGCTATATATTTTTCTCTGTTCCCCCCCCCCATGGTTCCTATGTTCCCAATTTACTCAAAAGATCCTATCTCTTTCTACTTCCCATGTAAATTAGATCTATATATGTCTCTCATAGGGTCTCCTTTGTTGTCTAGGTTCTCTGGGATTATGAATTGTAGCCTGGTTTTCTTTGCTTTATGTCTAAAAGCCACTTATAAGTGAGTGCATATGATATTTGTCTGTCTGGGTCTGGGTTACCTCACTCAATATGATGTTTTCTATTTGTAAATTTCAAGTTGTCATTATTTTTTTTACTGCTGAGTAGTACTCCATTGTGTAAATGTACCACAGAATTTTTTTATTCATTCTTTGGTTGGAGTTCTGGTAGAATTATGTACTGAAATCATCTGACCCTTGGCTTCGTTTGGTTGGGTCACTTCTGATGTCTGTTTCAATTTCTTGGAGATTATATATCTATTTAAATTGTTCACCTGGTCTTTATTTAATTTTGGCATGTGGTACCTATCCAAAAATTGTCCATTTCTTTTACATTTTCCTTTTTTTTTTTTTTTTTTTTTTTTTTTGAGTACAGGTTTTCATAGTATGACCTAATGATTCTCTGGATTTCCTCAGTGTTTGTTGTTATTTCTCCCTTTTCATATCTGATTGTGTTAACTTGAATGTTTTCTCACTGCCTTTTGATTAGTTTGGATAAGAGTCTGTCTATCTTGTTGCTTTTCTCAAAGAACCAGCTCTTTGTTTCATTGATTCTTTGGATTGTTTTCTGTGTTTCTATTTTGTTGATTTCAGCCCTCAGTTTGATTATTTCCAGTCCTTGGTGAGTCTGCTTCTTTTTGTTCTAGAGCTTTCAAGTGTGCTGTTAAGTCACTAATGTGAGCTTTCTCCATTTTTTTATTCAGGCACTTAGTGCTATGAACTTTCCTCTAGTCACTGCTTTCATAGTGTCCCATAGGTTTGGATATGTTGTGCCTTCATTTTCGTTGAATTGTAGGAAGTCTTTAATTTCTTTATTCATTTTTGACCTAGAGATGGTTCAAAATAGCACTGTTTAATTCCCACGAGTTTGTAGGCTTTCTGAGATTAATGTTGTTAAATTCTAACTTTAAACCATGGAGATCTGATAAGATACAGGGGGTTATTCCTATTTTTTGCTTTGTTACTAAATATGTACTCAATTTTAGAGAAGATTCCATGAGGTGCTGAGAAGAAGGGATATTCTTTTGTGTTTTGGTGGAATGTGCTGTAGATGTCTGTTAAATCCATTTGAGTCATGACATCTGTTAGTTCTCTTACTTCTTTCTTAAGTATCTGTCTGGTTGACCTAACCATTGGTTAGAGGGGGGTGTTGAAGTCTCCTACTATTAGTGTTTGGGGTTTGATGTGCTATTTAAGCTTTAGTAATGTTTCTTTTACATTTGTGGATGATCTTTTATTGGGATATATATGTTCAGGATTGAGACTTCATCTTGATGGATTTTTCCTGTTTGAGTATAAAGTGTCCTTCTCCATATCTTCTGATTGATTTTAGTTTGAAGTCTATTTTGTTAGATATTAGGAGAGTTACATCCACTTGTTTCTTAGGTCCATTTGATTGGAAAATCTTTTCCCAACCCTTTACTCTGAGGTAATGTCTGTCTGAGGTTGAGGTGTGTTTCTTGTGTACAGCAGAAGGATGGATCCTGCTTTCATATCCATTCTCTTAGCCTGTGTCTTTTTATGGGTGAATTTAGTCCATTGATATTGAGAGATATTAAGTAATTGCTAATTCCTGTTAATTTTTGGTGGTAGTGTTTGTGTGTTTCCCTTCTTTATGGTTTGCTGATGTGAGGTTATCTGTTGCCTGTGTTTTTGTGGGTGCAGTTAGCTTTCTTAGGTTGGAGTTTTCCTTCTAGTACTTTCTGTAGGGCTGGATTTGTGGAACGGTATTGTTTAAATCTGGTTTTGTCATGGAGTACCTTGTTTTCTCCATCTATGGCGATTGAAAGCTTTGCCAGGTATAGTAGTCTGGGCTTGCACCCGGGATCTCTTAGTGTCTGCATCATATCTGTCCAGGAGTTTCTAACTTTCATGGTTTCATGGTTTCCATTGAGAAGTCAGGTATAATTCTGTTTGGTCTGCCTTTATAGGTTACTTGATCTTTTTGCTTTGCAGCTCTTCATATTTTTTCTTTATTCTGTATATTTAGTGTTTTCATTATTATATACTAGGGGACTTTTTTGTCCACTTTGTTTTTTTTCTTCTGTAAGCTTCTTGTACCTTCATATGCATATCCTTCTTTAGGTTTGAAAAGCTTTCTTCTATGATTTTGTTGAATATATTTTCTGTGCCTTTGAGCTGGAATTCTCCTTCTTCTACCTGTATTGTTCTTAGGTTTGGTCTTTTCATGGTGTCCCAGATTTCCAGAATGTTTTGTGTTGAGAATTTGTTGGATTTAACATTTTCTTTGACTGATGAACCTATTTTCTCTATAGTAACTTCTCTGTTCCATCTGTTGTATTCTGTTGGTTATGTTTGTATTGGCAGTTCCTATTTGTTTAACCAGATTTCCATAGCCAGAATTCCCTCTGTTTGTGTTTTCTTTATTGCATCTGTTTTAGTTTTTAACTCTTTTTTTCATTTTATTTTTATTTATTTATTTATTAAAGATTTCTGCCTCCTCCCCACCACCGCCTCTCATTTCCCTCCCCCTTCCCCAATCAAGTTCCCCTCCCTCGTCAGCCCTAAGAGCAATCAGGGTTCCCTGCCTTGTGGGAAGTCCAAGGACCACCCACCTCCTTCCAGGTCTAGTAAGGTGAGCATCCAAACTACCTAGGCTCCCACAAAGCCAGTACGTGCAGTAGGATCAAAACCCAGTGCCATTATTCTTGAGTTCTCAGTAGTCCTCATTGTCCACTGTGTTTAGCGAGTCCGGTTTTATCCCATGCTTTTTCAGACCCAGGCCAGCTGGCCTTGGTGAGTTCCCGATAGAACATCCCCATTGTCTCAGTGTGTGGGTGCACCCCTCGCGGTCCTGAGTTCCTTGTTCGTGCTCTCTCTCCTTCTGCTCCTGATTTGGACCTTGGGATTTCAGTTCGGTGCTCCAATGTGGGTCCCTGTCTCTGTCTCCTTTCATCGCCTGATGAAGGTTAATATCTAGGAGGATGGACTATATGTTTTTCTGTGGGTTCACCTTCTTATTTAGCTTCTCTAGGATCACGAATTATAGGCTCAATATCATTTATTTATGGCTAGAAACCAAATATGAGTGAGTACATCCCATGTTCCTCTTTTTGGGTCTGGCTTACCTCACTCAGGATACTGTTTTCTATTTCCGTCCATTTACATGCAAAATTCAAGAAGTCATTGCTTTTTACAGCTGAGTAGTACTCTAATATGTATATATTCCATACTTTCTTCATTCATTCTTCCATTGATGGGCGTCTAGGTTGTTTCCAGGTTCTGGCTATTACAAACAATGCTGCTATAAACATAGTTGAGCATATACTTTTGTTGTATGATAGGGCATCTCTTGGGTATATTCCCAAGAGTGGTATTGCTGGGTCCAGGGGTAGGATGATCCCGAATTTCCTGAGAAACCACCAAACTGCTTTCCAAAGTGGTTGCACAAGTTTGCATTCCCACCAGCAATGGATGAGTGTACCCCTTTCTCCACAACCTCTCCAGCAAAGGCTATCATTGGTGTTTTTGATTTTAGCTATTCTGACAGGAGTAAGATGGTATCACAAAGTTGTTTTGATTTGCATTTCCCTGATTGCTAAGGAGGGTGAGCATGACCTTAAGTGTCTTTTGGCCATTTGAACTTCTTCTGTTGAGAATTCTCTGTTCAGCTCAGTGCCTCATATTATAATTGGGTTAATTAGCATTTTACAGTCTAGTTTCTTGAGTTCTTTATATATTTTGGAGATCAGACGTTTGTCAGTTGCAGGGTTGATGAAGATCTTCTCCCAGTCAGTAGGTTGCCTTTTTGTCTTAGTGACAGTGTCCTTTGCTTTACAGAAGCTTCTCAGTTTCAGAAGGTCCCATTTATTCAATGTTGTCCTTAATGTCTGTGCTGCTGGGGTTATACGTAGGAAGTGGTATCCTGTGCCCATGTGTTGTAGAGTACTTCCCACTTTCTCTTTTATCAGGTTCAGTGTGTTCAGACTGATATTGAGGTCTTTAATCCATTTGGACTTGAGTTTTGTGCATGGTGATAGATAGGGATCTATTTACATTTTCTACAGATTGACATCCAGTTATGCCAGCACAATTTGTTGAAGATGCTCTCTTTTTTCGATTGTATACTTTTAGCTCCTTTATTGAAAATCAGGTGTTCATAGGTTTATGAGTTAAAGTCAGGGTCTTCTATTCGATTCCATTGGTCGACTTCTCTGTTTTTATACCAATACCAAATTGTTTTCAATATTGTAGCTCTGTAATAGAGTTTGAAGTCAGGGATGGTAATGCCTCCAGACAGTCCTTTATTGTATAAGATTGTTTTGGCTATCCTGGGTTTTTTGTTTTTCCATATAAAGTTGGTTATTGTCTTCTCCAGATCTGTGAAGAATTTTGATGGGATTTTGATGGGGATTGCATTGAATCTATAGATTGCTTTTGGTAGAATTGC
This sequence comes from Chionomys nivalis, assembly GCF_950005125.1. Classification (NCBI taxonomy): domain Eukaryota; kingdom Metazoa; phylum Chordata; class Mammalia; order Rodentia; family Cricetidae; genus Chionomys; species Chionomys nivalis. The sequence goes on along the minus strand of NC_080089.1, from coordinate 18,775,226 downwards.
CATTTTTACTATGCTGATCCTCCCAATCCAAGAGCAAGGGAGATCCTTCCATTTTCTGGTGTCCTCTTCAATTTCTTTCTTCAAAGACTTAAAGTTCTTGTCAAATAGATCTTTCACTTTCTTGGTCAGAGTTACCTCAAGATATTTTATGCTATTTGTGGCTATCATGAAAGGTGATGATTCTCTTATTTCCCTCTCTGCTTCCTTATCCTTAGTGTATAGGAAGGCAACTGATTTTTGGAGTTGATCTTGTATCCTGCCACATTACTAAAGATGTTTATCAGCTGTAAGAGTTCTTTGGTAGAGTTTTTGGGGTCGCTTATGCATACTATCATATCATTTGCAAATAACGAAAGCCTAACTTCTTTCTTTCCAATACGAATCCCCTTGATCCCCTTATGTTGTCTTATTGCTATTGCTAGAACTTCAAGCACTATATGGAAGAGGTATGGAGAGAGTGGATAGCCTTGTCATGTTCTTGATTTTAGTGGGATGGCTTTGAGTTTTTCTCCATTTAATTTAATGTTAGCTGTCGGCTTGCTGTAGATAGCTTTTATTATCTTTAGGCATGACCCTTGTATCCCTAATCTCTCCAAGACCTTTATCATAAAGGGGTGTTGAATTTTGTCGAATGCTTTTTCAGCATCTAATGAAATGATCATATGTTTTTTTTTTCAGTTTATTTATATGATGGATTACATTGATAGATTTGCTTATGTTGAACCAGCCCTGCATCTCTGGGATGAAGCCTACTTGATCATAATGGATAATTTTTCTAATGTGTTCTTAGATTCGGTTTGCCAGTATTTTATTGAGAATTTTTGCGTCAATGTTCATGAGTGAGATAGGCCTGTAATTCTCTTTCTTGGTTGGGTCTTTGTGTGGTTTTGGTATCAGGGTAACTGCAGCTTCATAAAAGGAATTTGGTAATGACTCTTTTATTTCTATATTGTGAAATACATTAAGGAGTATAGGTATTAGGTCTTCTTGGAAGTTCTGGTAGAATTCTGCATTGAAACCATCTGGTCCTGGGCTTTTTTTGGAAGGGAGATTTTTGATAACCATTTCTAATTCTTCGGGACTAACAGGTCTATTTAGATAGTTTACCTGGTCTTGGTTTAACTTTGGTATATGGTCTTATCTAAAAAAATGTCCATTTCTTTTGCATTTTCCAGTTTTGTGGCATATAGGCTTTTGTAGTAAGATCTAATGATTCTCTGAATTTCTTCTGTGTCTGTGGTTATGTCCCTCTTTTCATTTCTGATCTTATTTATTTGCGTGTTCTCTCTCTGTCATTTAATTAGTTTGCATAGGGGTTTGTCAATCTTGTTGATTTTCTCCAAGAACCAACTTTTTGTTCCATTGATTCTTTGGACTGTTTTCTGTGTTTCTATTTTGTTGATTTCAACCCTGAGTTTGATTATTTCCAGGCTTCTACTCCTCCTGGGCGCGTCTGCTTCTTTTTTTTCTAGAGTTTTCAGGTGGGCTGTTAAGTCCCCAGTGTATGCTTTCTCCGTTTTCTTTAAGTGGGCACTTAGTGCTATGAACTTTCCTCTTAGCACTGCTTTCATAGTGTCCCATAGGTCTGAGTATGTTGTCTCTTTATTTTCATTAAATTCAAGGAAGACTTTAATTTCTTTCTTAATTTCTTCCTTGACCCAGGTGTGGTTCAGTAGTTGACTGTTCAGTTTCTATGAGTTTGTCTGCTTTCTGGGGGTAGCATTGTTGTTGCCTTTTAGCTTTAATCCATGGTGATCTGATAAGACACAGATGGACACTGATATTTTTTTGTATCTGTGGAGGTTTCCTTTGTTACTGAGTATGTGGTCAGTTTTCGAGAAGGTTCCATGAGCTGCAGAGAAGAAGGTATATTCTTTCCTATTTGGGTGGAGTATTCTATAGATGTCTGGTAAGTCCATTTGCTTCATTACCTCCAATAATTCTCTTAATTCTCTATTAGGTTTCTGTCTGATTGACTTGTCCATTGGTGAGAGAGGTGTGTTGAAGTCTCCTACTACTAGTGTGTGTTGTTTGATGTCTGCCTTGAGTTCTAGTAATATTTCTTTTACATAAGTGGGTGCTTTTATATTAGGGGCATAGATATTCAGGATTGAGACTCCATCCTGATGAATTGTTCCTGTTATGAGTATAAAGTGTCCATCTCGATCTCTTCTGATTGATTTTAGTTTGAAGTCAGTTTTGTGAGAAATTAGTCGTATGGCCACACCTGCTTGTTTCTTGGGATCATTTGCTTGAAAAACCTATTCCCAACCCTTTACTCTGAGTAGATACCTGTCTTTTTGGTTGAGATGTGTTTCTTGTAAACAGCAGAATGTTGGATCCTGTTTTCGTATCCAATCTCTTAACCTGTGCTTTTTTATAGGTGAATTGAGACCATTAATATTAAGTGATATTAATGACCAGTGGTTATTTACTCGGTTATTCTTATTGTTTTTGGTATTAGAGTTTGTGTGTTTCCCTTCTTTGAGTTGTGCTGGTGAAGGGTCGCTAGATGCCTGAGTTATTGTAGGCAGTGTTGGCAATGCTGGATTCCTTGGGTTGTAATTTTCCTTCTATTACTTTCTGTAGGGCTGATTTGTGGCTATGTATTGTTTAAATTTGTTCTTTCCTGGAATGTTTTGTTTTCTCCATTGATAGTGAACGATAGCTTGGCTGGGTATAGTAGTTTGGGCTTGCATCCATGGTCTCTTAGTTTCTGCAGTACCTCTATCCAGGACCTTCTGGCTTTCATGGTTTCCATAGAGAAGTCAGGTGTAAGTCTGATTGGTTTACCTTTATAAATTACTTGGCCTTTTTCCTTTGCAGCTCTTAATATTCATTCTTTAATCTATATATTTTGTGTTTTGATTATTATATGGCGAGGGGATTTTTTTTTGATCCAGTCTATTTGGTGTTCTGTATGCTTCTTGAATATTCAAAGGAACATCTTTCTTTATGTTGGAAAAGTTTTCTTCCATAATTTTGTTAAAAATATTTTCTGGGCCTTTGAGCTGTGACTCTTCTCCTTCTATCCCTATTATTCTTAGGTTTGGTCTTTTTATTGTGTCCTATATTTCTTGAATATTTTGTGATGAGATTTTGTTGGCTTTTCTGTTTTTCTTTGATCAGTGCATTTATTTTCTCTATGGTGTCCTCAGAATCTGAGATTCTTTCTTCTATCTCTTGTATTCTATTGATTATGCTTGTTTCTGTAGTCTCTGCTTGTTGACCTAGATTTTCCATATCCAGCTCTTCCTCAGTTTGTTTTTTCTTCCTTCCTTCGATTTCAGTTTTCAATTCTTGAACTGTTTCCATTACCTGTTTGATCACTTTTTCTTGGTTTCCCAGGGTATCATTTACGTATTTACTCATTTCTTCAAACTTTTTGTTATACTTCTCATCCATTTCTATAAGGGCTTTTTTTTTTTTTTTTTTTTTTTGGTTTTGGTTTTTCGAGACAAGGTTTCTCTGTGGTTTTGGAGCCTGTCCTGGAACTAGCTCTTGTAGACCAGGCTGACTTCGAACTCACAGAGATCTGCCTGCCTCTGCCTCCCGAGTGCTAAGATTAAAGGCGTGCGCCACCACTGCCCGGCTTATAAGGGCATTTTTTACATGTTGTTTAATGGACTCTATTGCTTTCATAAAGTCAATTTTTTTTCCACTTCTTCTGTGTTAGGATGTTCAAGTCCTTCTGTTGTAAGATCATTGGGTTCTGGGGTTTTCATGTCGTTTTTCAGATTGTTGGGTGAATTCTTGCCTTGGCGCCTGCCCATCTCCTCCTACCGATGCTATCTAATGGGTCTTTTGGTTTAATTGTAATGGGACGATCTGATCTCAGTGTGGGTTTCCCTGTTTCATGCTTGGACCATCCTGCATCTGCCACGTCTACTCCGCATCCGCCATGTTTGCTCCATGTCCGCCGCATCTGCGCTGGTCTCTGCACTGTGTCTACGCCCAGTTTTCAAGCCTTGAACTGCTTGCTTAACCTGTTTGATTGTTTTTTCTTGACTTTTTTATTTGAGTTTCATTAAGAGATTTATTGATTTCTTCCAATTTTTGTTTGTCTTTCTTTTGATTTCTTTAAGGGATTTTTTTCATTTCTTCCTTAAAGGTCTCTATCAACCTATTAAAGTTATATTTAGTATCATTTTCTTCTGCTTCCTTTGGTTTAGGGTGACCAGGTCTTCCTGTTATATGACCACTGGGTTCTGATGTTACCATGTTGCTTTTTAGGCTGTTGAATAAATTCTTGTATTTATGCTTAACCATTTCTTCCTCCAATTGGTGCTGGCAGTGTCTTTGCCTCTTGATCCAATCCTTTCAGCTGCCATCTATATCTCAGGGAACTGCTCTTGGTCTGCTCTGTGCAGTTGCTGCCTGTATCTCAGGGTGTTGCTGAGGTCTCTCCTGAACCATTGTCTTGGTTCACACTGTGCAGTCGCAGCCTGTGATTCAGAGTTCCTCTGAGGTCACAAGGGATGAGTCACCATTTTTATATGTATATATCATGTATTTTTCTCATATTCACCTTTCATTGCCTCTTTCATTGCTTCTGCTATCCTTTTCCTCATCTGCTTCCTCTTTTCAATTAGACTTTCTGATTTCATAAATTTCAAATTTTATTTTTAAATCTAGATTTTGCATATAAGATTGAATATGTGATATATGTCTTCTTGAGTGGCTTGTTTCACTTAACATGATGTTGTACATTTCCACCCTTTTTGTAAATGTCATCATTTCATTCTTCTCTATAATAAGATAATATTTAATTGTATCTATATACTAGATTTTCTTTTTCAATTCATCTCTTGGAGGTTACAGGGACTAATTCTTTATCTCGGATTTTATGAATAGTTATGCATTAAACATGTATGTAGGTATCTCTGTTGTCTGTGACTTAGATTCATTTAGGTAGATCAAGCTTGATTTTGTGAAATAAATCTATCATAAGTTTTTATATTTTCTCTAATTTTGAATAATCTATTTACTTCAGTTAAATCTGGTATTGAGCAAACATGTTTTACTTTTGGTAACACAATGCATTATATATAGTAAAGCTGCAAGAAACATCCTCATTCCTCTAAGAAAAGAAGGAATGAAGTATGTTTCTGAAATACATGGACACATCCCTTCTTACTGATTCAAATCTTTAGTGATTCTCAGGTTTAATCTATGCAGCTATGTAGCACCTACACCAACCCTTCTTCCACAGTAAAAATCACCAGTTGATACAATTCATTCCCATCTGGCGCAAGTCCTCTTCCATGACAGACATCATCAGTTGATAGCAGTATCCATTCCCACCTGTATCAAACCCTCTTTTGTGGTAGATATCACCACCTGGTAATGTTATTCATTTCTACCTGTAATAAGCCCTCTTCCTGGGAGGAATTATTAATTGATAGTAGTATCCACTCACTCTGTATTTAAAGTAGCTCCAGAATTCTTACCACACATAAGAGTAACTCAGGAAGTTACTTCTGATCCATTTTTGCTGTTTGATAGTCTAGGATTCTCTGACATGTACGGACTTTTGTAGTTTTCCTGTGACATTAATAGCTTAACATAAGCTCATCTGGATCATCAGATGTGACTTCATCCAGTTCTCTGCTTTCTCTGGTGGTCAGCCAAAAACAGTATACACTATTTATACTTGATGACTTTGTAATTTCTTACTGCAGTTACTTCTTGCTCAAAATGTCACAGCCTTGGCCTTGGAGCCTGTAAGAACCCATCCTCCACATATCTGAAGTGGTATTGCAATTAAAAGTACTATCTCTAGATTTAGCTGGCTTAAAAGTTGGGTTCATTTCAATTCCTAATTCATGGTAAACTCTAAGAATGATAAATCAGATTGTCCTTTGATGTAGAACTGATTATATGACCATTTAACTGGTGCTATTGAATAATAAATATTGAGGAAAGGAATGAGTCTAGATACAGAAGAGATAGAAATTAATATGATGAACACGTGTAGTCCAGAGTACATTTGATGGCTTTGTTGAATCCCAGGCTATAGTTTGAGGGACAGCAGTGTGGTAAACAGTGAAAGTCATTGCCATAGAGTTAGTGGGGTTATAATCTAAGGAAATGAAGTAGCTACTAGAATAAAACATCTGAGAGCATCTTAGCCTCCTTCCTTCTTTCACCCTCTGTTTACCCATCAGAATGCTTGGGCTAGGGCGTATCACTTTGGGTCCACTGTTTTCCTCACTCCATCTCTTATCCAGGACACTACTACCTCTTACCCTGACACCAGAAAGCTTTTCCTGAAGTTTCTCTGCTTCTAATTCTCCCTTTGCAATCTGTTTACCATACACAAGAAGGTTTTTAAATGTGTATCCAAAACCTGGGTACTGTGCCCCACACCTTAAATCCCAGCACTTGGAAGGCTGAGACAGGAGGATCTGAGTTCAAGGCCACTATGGACTACATAATAAGATTCTGGCTCAAGAAAGTTGGTTTATTTAACATATTATATCAGAGTATATTACTTTCCTAGATGAAATATTTCTGTAATTTCTCATCGTTGTTACATGATTAGCATTTGGGCCCAGGGAGATGCCCCAGCATTTAAGAACACTGGCTGCTCTTACAGAGCAGGTTCAGTTCCCCTCACCCACATGTCAGTTTCCTACCATCTGTACCCCCAGTCCCAGAGCTCCTGGTGCCCTCTTCTGAACTGCATGCATGTGTTCCGCACACCCATACATACAAAATTAAAACGTGGTAAAGCAAAGCAAAACACATTATTTACCACGCATATCTCTTAATAACCATTCTTTCCTTTTTTTCCTTCCCTCCCTCCCCCTTCTCTCCCTTCCTTCTTTTCAACCTCACTTTATCTCTTCTTTCCCTGCTTTCCTTTCTCTTCCTCTTTCCTCCATTTTTCCCTTCTTTTCTATTCCCTTCCTTTTCCCCTTTCACACTATCTTCCTTCCTCCTTTCTTCCCTTCCTCCTGTCCCCCTTTTCTCTTTTTTCCTTTCTCACGTTCTCCCTTCCATCTTCCTCGCTTCCTGTTACTCTCACCAAGAGATGGCATTGGTAGAACAGCGATAGAGAGGACAGCAAAAATGTCCCTAATGCTCTCTCTTTCTCCTTCATTCATTATTGCCAGTGAGGCTGTGTTATCCACGGGTTCCTGATATTCTCTGCTATGACAATGCTTTGCCCCTTTGTTCTTCAGATCTTTTGAATTTATTTTCTAATATTTTCATCCATCCTTCAGGGTTTGTTCTTGTTGTTGTTGGAGTTCTCTCATAATTAAATATCAGACATTAATTCTATTCTGCTAACCACAAATATTTGCTATGGTATTTCATGTAGGAAATATAAATTTGTTGAACAAAGGAAGGAAATAAAATTGCAGTCAGTGAGACTAAAATGATAGGTCAGGTGATAAATTGCTTGATTTACAAATCTAAGGATCCAAGTTCTCTTCCCAGAACTCATAGGTTCACTTCTAATCTCAGTGCTTCAGAGATTTTTTTAAAAAGTAGGTTCCTGGGGCTCTCTGGCTAACTAGAACAGTTGATTTGGTGAAATGTAGACTAAAGAGACCATATCTGAAAAAGAAATAAAAGTAATAGGGTACAGAAAGTGTTCAAGGAATGACATCCAAGTATGTCCTTCCCCGCCTCCAGACATACATACACTCACCCCCACATCATACATAGGCATATACACATACACACACATTCCCATTTATATGAGCACAGAGACAATAAAGAGCTGTCACATGTAATTTAATTTATGCTCTATATCTGCTGTGGTTAGGAAGCCAATTGAGCAGTTAGGAAAGGTTGTAGGACACCCACCTCTCTTGCACACGCAGAGACACACACACATGCATACAGAGGAAGTATACATTCTTACTTGAATTTGTTCAAGGACAAATTGAGTGGAGTCTTGTGATGCAGAGAATAGGAGCCTATCTTTGGGAGGACTGGCGCAGGCTGTAGAAAGGGTAAAACAAGGATCTCATGCAAGCTGAAGACAGATTTCTTTTCTCTGCTTTTTGGCTTTGCAGCCATGACCCATTCCCTGGTGCCCTTTACCCTCAACTTCACCATCACAAATCTACAATACACACCAGCTATGACAAATCCAGGATCCTTAAAGTTCAACAAAACAGAGAAGGTCCTGCAGTACCTGGTAAGTGTTCTTATATAATAACCTCCCTCTTCTATCTCTTAATCACCCCTGCAGTTTCTTATTCTTTCCTCTCTCCTTCCTCTCCAGCTTGCTGCTGTGTTCAAGAATACCACCATTGGTCCAATGTACTCTGGGTGTCAATTGACCTTGCTCACGTAAGTCTTAGGTTTTGTGCTTCTCACATTCCCCACTTGCCCATCAAAGCAGCACTGAGTACCTGGGATGCTATCTGTCTTGAATCTTTTCCCCAGTTCTTAACCTCTGAACTTCTTTCTGGTCCTAACCAAGATGTAGAATATACCTCCAGGAATAATTTCTCAGAGATGTTAAAAATTAATCTTCATTCAAGAAAATGTGTAAATCCAAACTGTTTGTGGCATGCCCACCTCTCTTTTTAAAGATTTATTTTTATTTGCATGTGTGTGTTTGTGTGTGTGCAGATTCATATGTGTCTACCCAAGTGCATGCATGTGTAACAGTCTGAGAACAACCTATTGAGTCATTACCTTCCTTTCCCCTTGTTTATGTGTTAGTTTCTCTTGTTATTTCTTCCTCTGGGCTGTAAATGCAAACTTTCAGCTGATTCTCCTGTCTGTGTCTCCCATCTCTCTCTGTCAGTGCTCATACTGGAATGACAGCTGCAAACAACTATACCCAGGTTTAAAACTTCCGTTGCTAGGGTTGTGCTACCCGCACTCCTCTCCAGCGAGTTATCTCATTGCTTTCCATGTTCATTTCCTAACCCATCTTAGAACTGTTCAAGGGGGCTGAAGAGTTCTGTGCTCACAGCTAAGACAAAAAGGAAGAACTACGGAATCAAACAGCTAAGTTATTTGCAAGGTCATTGAGCTGAACAGCCTGATTGATTTTCAGGCTTATTCTGAGATGATGGATTAAAAGTTGTAGGAGGCTGGCACAAATTAAGCATTTCTAACTCGAAAATGCTCACAGCTCCAGAAAACTGCATGTGCAGGTGTGTGTGTGTGTGTGTGTGTGTGTCATATGAGAGTGTGTTGCTATACCTGTTTGTCTGGGTGTGTTTAGCCCAAGGTTGACATGGGATGTCTTTAATTGTTTCTCTACCTTCTATTTTTGTGACAATTTCTCAGTAAACCTGAAACTCACCCCTCCATCTATACTGGCTGGTCAATGAAATGCAGGGATCACTCCCACAGATCTGGGATTAAAGATATGTACTGCTATGCCCAACATTTTTGTGGCTTCTGGGATTTGAACTTGGGTCTTCAAGTTTGTGCAGCAAATGATCTTACTCACTGAGCCATGTCTTTAACCCTAGAATTTCGAGCATGCCAAGTTGATCCTCAATTTTTTTTGAATATTAGAGAAATTTAAACTTCATGTTAAATTTGTAAAAAAAAATTATACAACTATTCCAAAAATCTGAAATGCTCTCATATCTGAAAAAAATTGTCATCCTAAGCATTTCAGATAAGAGATATTCAACTTGAACGCTCATGAATAAAAATCCTGCCGTCTCTAGTCCCAGTTTACCTTCTTTGTCCAATGATTATTCATAAATTGTAGATTTTTTTGCCTTGTAAGAATGCTAATTTTATCTCTGTGGTGTGTGTGTATGTGTGTGTTCATGCATGAATGGCTTTATACATATCTATGTGTACATGCATGTGGAGGCCGGAGGTCAACCTCAGTTATTATCCCTCAGGTCTCACCACCTTGTTTTTCATTTGTTTGTTTGGTTTTTGAGGTCTCTCCTTATCTTGGAACTTTCCAATACGGCTAAGTTGACTGACCAGTGAGCCCTAGAGATCTATGTTTCACATCCCAAGCATTAGACTTACATGTGTATACCACCAGGGTCAGCTTTTTAACACAGGCTCTCCAACAGAGCTCGGGTGCTAGTGTTCACAGGGCAACTCATTACTGACAGAGCCATCGGCCCAGTCCTCTTGTGACATTTTCTGTCAGTATTATTCTTTTTTGTTCAGAAAAGAATTTTATTTTTATTCATATGTAAGTGTGTGCTTATGTGTGAGCATGCACACATACATGTGGGTGCTGCTGGAGTCTAGAAGATGATATCATGTGTCCTGGAGTTGCAGGCACAGGGCTTATGAGCTGCCCAGAAGACATGCTGGAAACAAAATTCAGGTCCTCTGCAAGAATGGCAAGCATCATTAGCTTATTGAGCCATATCTCCAGCTCTCAGACAATCTTACAAGCCTCCTTATCATCCACTTTGAATTTATTCTCATCCCTATATCTCCATGCGTCCAGACCTGAAAAGGATGGATCAGCCACTGGAGTGAACATGATCTGTACCCATCGATCTGAGCCCACGGGCATGGGGCTGGACCCAAAGCAGCTGTACTGGGAGCTGAGCCGTGAGACCCATGGCATCACCCAGCTGGACTTCATAATCCTAGACAAGAACAGCCTTTACGTCAATGGTGAGTGTGTGAGCAGCTGCAGGTATCTTCCCCAGGGAGTTCATTGTACATTCTAGGCTCTAGAACGCTCACACACACAGAGAGAAAGACAGAAAGAGACAGAACACACACACACAGAGAGAGAGAGAGAGAGAGAGAGAGAGAGACAGAGAGAGACAAAGAGACAGAGAGACAGAGAGGAAGGGAAGACAGAGAGGGGGAGAGAAAAGAGGGGGAGGAGAGAGAGGAAAGGAAGATGGAAACAGGGAAAGAGAAGCAATAGCTTTTCTGGAAATAAAGGAAAGACTAGATACCGAAGTTGCAGAGGGTGGATGTGAGGTGAATGGCAGACAACCTGATAAAGAATTTTTTTATGTTTTAATTACGTTTTCTAGATTTTGTCTACAGAGTCTTCGTGTGTGTGTGTGTCGCTGGGTTTCAAATGGAGGGCTTTATGTATACTGGACAAATGCTCTCCTATTGACCTCTGATTTTTAGAACTAGCCCCCAGAATCTGCATTTTGAGAGTGGTGGGTAAATATGATTTAAAAATAAATCCAAGTTAGGTCAGGCAACACATACCTGTACTTGTATATAATGATACACACCTGTGATCTCAGCCACTTAAGAGAGCTATAAGCATAAAGATCATGAGTTCAAGATTTATCTGGGCTATAATGTGAGACTCTGTCTTAGTCAAGTAGAAGTCTAGGGATCTAGATAAGTGGTAGATCAATTCCCTAGCATGTTCAAGGCCTTAGATGCTATCCCATTCATTCCAGGCTTTTGCAACCTTTTCATTCCTTATTCCTTGAATATTAACTTTTGGTTTTTTTTCTTTATGCAGGTTATAACCATTGGCTCCTGACTTCAAACACTAGCAGTAAGTAATTTGAACCCACATATCATGTCACCCTCATCCCACATCCCTAGAAAGGGAAGGAGCCCAAACAGCTTAAGTTTTCCTCATCTGCAATCTTTATCTCCTGACTCAGAAAAGATACTCCCAGAATAGATTCAGACAGTGAAAATGATTTTATGATCTTTTGATGAGGAGCCCTTACCTAGAGAAAAGCATTTTCTCTTAGATTCATTTTAATTTTCATCTAATTGCTATGGCTTTTACTGGTATCCTGTCAATAAGTACAACTCTTGTCTTGGGCTCTTCAGGTATGAGCTTCTGTTTTTGATACCTTTCTACAGGGTGGGTGAAATGGCTCAGTTGATGAAGTGCTTACTATACAAGCACAAGGACCTGAGTTCAGTTCCTACCATCCACAAAAAAGCTGGGCATGGTAATATGTACTTGGAATCTTAGCACTGGAGAGACATAGGAAAATGTGATATCTACAAACCTCTCATGTCCTGTGACAGTGGGAAATTAGGAAATCCCTGAGGCTTCATTCATTCATCCATGCATGCATGTAACAAGTATTAATTAAGAACTTACTGTATTAAATGCCCTGATGATGATGTGACATAAACAAACAGAACAGACAGCAGGGCAGAAAGAGAAGAAAAACAGAATTATACGGGTAAGTGTTCGATTAAAATAGATGGCCCTAGGGTGAGACCTGTGGGTACCTGGATGAGTTTCTCTCTACTTATGCTTTTAATGACAAAGTTAAGGGTCTGGAATGGTGACATATTGAGTTAAAGAACTGGGAATGAGAATTTAAGAAGACAAGAAATAAGAAGACAAAAAGAATAACTGGAACCAGGAAGTTTTGCATAACCTGATGACTTATGCCAAATAAGTTCATTAAAAAGTCGGTATCATGCTGGGCGGTGGTGGCGCAAGCCTTTAATTCCAGCACTCGGGAGGCAGAGGCAGGCGGATCTCTGTGAGTTCGAGACCAGCCTGGTCTACAAGAGCTAGTTTCAGGACAGGCTCCAAAGCTACAGAGAAACCCTGTCTCGAAAAACCAAAAAAAAAAAAAAAAAAAAAAAAGAAGTCGGTATCATATATACTCTTTCCAAGAGGAAAATATCCCTTAGGACAAGGGTAAGTACAGCCCAGAAAAAAAGGATGTCAGCTTCAACTTCTCCTCAGAGACACTGACTCTAGCATCAGACTGGCCTTGCCAAGTCCATTCTCAGACAAGGACACAAAAGTAAAGTTTCTTCTGTCCTTTCATTATGGACTCTGAGAAAGACCTGGATCAGTCTGTTTCCCCACATTCTTAGGTGTGTGTCTTGTGTAGATATTTGCGCACGCATGTGGATGCCAAAGATCAATGGTGGGTGTTGTTCCCATATGCTCGCCACATTATTTTTTTTTTTAAGATAGTGTCTGACTAATTTGTAGCTCACCAATTCAGTTTTACTATCATCCAGCCAACAAGCTCCAGAGATCCTCCTGTCTCTGTCTTACCGGTGCTCGGATCACAGGTGTGTAGTATAACACTGCACCCAGGTTTTTGAATAGGTTCTGAGGATCTGAAATCAGACCCTTATGTTTGTGAGACAAGCGCTGGACTGACTGAGCCACCTCCACCGCCCCTTTGTTTTCCACTGAGAAGAAATGAGAACATACACTATACATAGACCTGAGAAATCCAATGTCATCTAGTATGGGTGGGCTCTACCTTGGCTGAAGTTCAGCATCCCATACCCAGGCTTCTCATAACTGTGCATTGGCTCTGTTGAAGATTCTGAAAGAGCAGACACTGTTCTTATCTTATTCTAGTCTCTTGTTTTACATTGCTGAAAGTGCTAGGGTGTGAGGTTCAAGGTGAATGCTGCGGCAGACCGTGATTTAGGGTAGGAGACGCATTAGAACAGTAATTAGTTAGTCCCTTGGACAGACAGCACAGTGGTGGCTCTGATGAAAGATCAAGTCCATGGAGTGCAGTGAGGATCCTTTCTTAAAGATCTAAGAGGAAGAGGGTGATTCATGTAGTCAGGCTGTCCCCAATTCCTAGATGGGCATCAGGCTGTCCCTGATTCTTAGGGAGAGGAAGGAGAGGGACCTTACATTTCCAAGAAAGAATGTGTGACTCTTGGGATGTGGAGGAAGTGAGAAGAGGGGCACACAGCTAGTTTCAGGTGTACTGTGTGGAAGGTGTCAGCACAGGTAGTGCTCTGAACCTGCTTGAGTGTGGCATCCTCAAATCTGTGAACTTCCTGGGGGTGGGTGGGGAATATTGTCTGCAATTCTCTTGGAATCTGAGAACCTGAGGAGTCTATTAAAGGGTTAGAAATTCACAGACAGGCTTTCTGTAGGGAGCTTCTCATTTCCATTACAATGACTGCTGCAAAGAAAGAAGCTGCTGCCAGTGGGCGTGGCCAGAACTGCAGTCTGCTCTAAATTCTAGCAAACACAAACATGTACCCAGGGTATACTGGTCACTGATTACTAAAGAAAATTGAGGTTTCTCTGCATCTGCTTCCATCAGTTACTGCATGCATGTTCTGTGATGATAGTTAGGGCATTCCCCAATCTGATTGCTGGGGAAGGCCAGTTCAGGCACCCTCTCCACTATTGCTAGGCATCTTAGCTGGGGTCATCCTTGTGGATTCCTGGGAGTTTCCCTAGCACCGTATTTCTTCTTAACTCCAGAATGGCTCCTTCTTCAAGATATCTCTTTCCTTGCTCCCCTTCTCTGCCTTCCCCGCCCCCGACACAAGCTAGTGGGTGCTCATTCACTCTGGACTGATAGCTAGAAAACCTGCATAGGACTCAATTAAGCCCTCTGAATGTGGGTGACAGTTCTGCGGCTTGGGCAATTTGTGGGCCCAGTAACAGTGAGACTAGGATTTATCATTAATACATGAGCCGGCTTTTTGGAGCGCATTCCCCACGGAGGAACACTTTACCCAGCCTTTATACAGCCAGAGGGCCTTGGTCCTGTCTCAACTGAATATGCCAAACTCTGTTGACGCCCCTTGGGAAGCCTTACCTTTTCTGAGGCATGAAAGGAGGAGTATTAGGGAAAGGTGGGAGAAGAGTGGGAGGAAGGGAGGGAGAGAGGGGAACTGTGGTTGATATGTAAAATGCAAAACAAAACAAAAAATTAAATAAAATTTAAAAAAAAAACGAAAATTGAGGTTTCAGTATCATCTGGACCTGTCCATGGACCTTGGTAAAAGATCTGAAGATAAACATACTGGGGCCACAAAGGCTGGGCTTGACTCAGACCCAGTTTGGAGATTACATGAGTAATTTCTCCTTTGCTCAAACTTTATATATATAAAATAAGCTTCCCAATATCATCTCCCACCAAATCAATGGCTCCAATTTAAGGAAAGCATGTAAAATGGAGTATAGCCCCAATGTATTTCTTCAGATCATTCTTATCCTGTGTGCATGTATATGCACACTCGGGAGTAACTTGCACGTTTGTGCACATGCCTGTACATGCTGCAGGCCAGCCTTAGGTGTTATTCCTCAGATGCCTTCTAGACTTTGTTTTTTGAGACAAGGCATCTCACTGGACTGGAACTCACCAAGTAGGAGAAGCTGACTGGCCAATGAACCCCAGAAATACACCTGTTCCCACCTCCCCAACACTGGAATTAGAAGTGTATACCGCCATGTCTGGCTTTTTTTTTTTTTTTTGTGAATGAGTTCCAGAATCAAGCCCTGATCCTCATTCTTGACTTTAGTCAGTGAACTGTCTCCCTAGTTCACCCTCTGCCTTTAAAAATATTTCAAAAATTAATTTTTGCTTGTGCGTGCACACAGACATGTGTGTACATAAACAATGGCATGAGTGTTGAGAACAGAGGACAGCCTATGGGAGCCGGCACTTTATTTCTAGTGTGTGAGTCCTGGGTATCAAATCCAGTGCCGCGAGCAAGTGATTTTGCTGAGTCATCTCACAGATTCTAAACCCTTTACCTTTATGAAAGGAGAGAGAGACATGGAGGTGAGAGACATGGAGGTAGGTGGGGGGGAGGAAGGAAGGAAGGAAGGAAGGAAGGAAGGAAGGAAGGAAGGAAGGAAGGAAGGAAGGAAGGAAGGAAGGAAGGAAGGAAAAAAGGAAGGAAAAGCATGTACATGGGTTGGGTTGCAGAAAAACAAACTGGATTAATTGAAAACTCAGGAAACAAAGATGCATGTTGGAATTTTATCATCACAGGGTCTGATGTGTTCAGTGTCTGCACCATGGGGTACTAACTCCCACAGAGAAAGTCTACTCAGGTTTGGTACATGGCAGGTGATGCCGGATCTACGCCCTTTCCTGGGAACCTGTGATCCTAGAGAAAGAATCTAGTGCTGGAAAATATGAGCAGCCGCTCATAATGTCTTTCTCTCATGCCCACTGTAGTGCCAGGCTCTCCTCTGGTGCCTTTCACCATCAACTTCACCATCACTAACCTCAAGTATGAGGAGGGCATGCGTCAACCTGGATCCTGGAAGTTCAATGCCACTGAGAGAATCCTCCGAAGACTGGTAAGAGCTCTGCCCGGTATATGCATAATTTCCCACATATGTAAGCCAACGCCTATCAGTTAGATGGCACTCTGCAGAAAGTCCCACCAACCTCAACCTTTTCCACAGATTCCAGCTTTGCTCTTGGAAGCTAGGTCCACACATCTCAAAAACAGTTTTTATTCCCTCAGTCCCTGTAGTCACAGCCTTCTCCCCTTTCTCCACAGCTCTGGTCTTTGTTCAATAAAACAAGTATCCACCTCCTGTATTCTGACTGCAAACTGATCTTGCTCAGGTGAGTCCTCAAATTAAACAAGCCAGAGATCCTCAATACGTCCCAGACCCAAAGTGCGGTTGGGTTCTTTCCTTTTCTCCTATCTGTACATTACCCATGTGGCATTTAGGAAGCACTGCATCCAGCATCCAATGTGTCCTCAAACCCAACAACTGCTACTTGAGCCAGCCCCACAGCTGCAGACCGCAGCAGGTTGATGGCCTTTCCTGTTCATCCATTCTCAATTTCAACTTCATTCCCTCACTGTGAAAAAAGGGAGCCTTAAATTCTATCCCCAGAATTTCTCTTAAACTATTGTTCTAATTTCATTTCTGTCACTGTGATAAAACACCTCAACCAAAAGCAACATAGAGGAGAAATAGCTTATTTTAGCTAATACTTTCAAGTGACAGTAATACTTACCTTCAGGGAAGTCACAACCACTGATGACGGAGACAGTCACATCACACCCACAATCAAGAACAGAGAAATAAAAGCAGGAATCTCTCTTGCCTGTACTCAGCTTGACTTCTCTATTCTTATACAGTCCAGGGTCCGCTGCCTAGAGTATGTTGCCAACCAAAATGGGTTAGGTATTTCCACATTAACTAGCTTCATTAAGACCAGTCCACACAGGCATGACCACAGATCAAACCAATGGAGATTACCCCCAATTTAAACTCTTTTTCCTCAGTGATTCAGGTGGATAGTTGAAGCTAACCAGTACAGACACTAATGTCTTTCTCTTTGCTTTTATTGCCAAATTTTTATCTGTCTTAAACATGAACTCTCTCTTCTTCACACCATGAGAACGCAGATTAGTGTCTCACAGTCAATAAAACTTCTTTACTCCATGTCTGCTTGGGTTCACAGGCTACCGGAAGTTAGTACACTCAGAGGCACTAGGCCTCAGGTATCACCTCTACACCAGTCATCTCATCTCCCCTGGCTCCTTCCTCTCCTGCCCCCATCAATCTAAGATGCGTTCTAGGCAATCTTTTTATCATCATTCTCCTCATCTATCCTTCTCAGGTCTGAGAACGATGGAGCAGCCACAGGGGTAGATGCTATCTGTACTCACCGTCCAGACCCTACTGAGTCTGAGATGGACAATGAACAAGTATATAGGGAATTGAGCGAGCTGACCAATAACATCACCCAGCTGGGCCCTTACACCTTAGACCAGAACAGCCTTTACATCAACGGTGAGTAGTGGCCTTATGTGCTCTATTGCAAAACATACATCCTCCCTTCCCAGCCTCCACTTCCTCACCCTGCCCCCTTCTCACTCTTTTATTATCTCTTCAGGTTATACACACCAGAGCCTGTCCATCATACCAATGAGTGAGTATTATGAGGCTCCGTAAGTATCTCCTACTCTGTAAGTCAAAGCCCTGTGAAGTAAAAACAAAAGCCCTTCATTCATTTCTACAGACCTCTCCAGCTATGGCTGCACAGAAACTTATGCCCTTGTCCTAAATCAGGCTAGAGATATAGCGCTTAGTAAAGTGCTTGCATCGGGCCTGGAGTTTGATCCCTAGCAGCCAAGTAGAAAGCCAGGCATAGTGGTGCACATTTGTAATCCTAGCTCTAGTAGGAGCAAACAGCTGGATCCTTGGGGTTTACTGGTCAGTCAGCCTAATTGAATTGGAGGTTCACGGGTCTTACAACCTGGCCTGAACAATGAGCACTGTATTGGGGACTGAGCGGGCTGCCCAATGATATCTCCGAGCTAGGCCCCTTACACCTTGGTCTTAAAACACAAAGTAGACAGTGCCTGAGGAAGAAAAATAGCAAAGGGGCTGGAGAGAAAACTCACCAGTTAACAGCACTTGCTGTTCCTACCAAGAACCTTGGTTCTATTCTAGATGCCCACCCAATGGCCCACAACCATCAATAACTCCAGTTGTAGAGAATCAGATGCCTCTTTCTGGCCTCCCTGAGCACCAGGCATGTACACGGTGCATAGACACGACGTAGGCAAAACACCCCATACACAAAATAAAATAATTTGCAAAACAAATGGCATCAGATGTTGCCCTCTGGCTCCATATGCACATATGCAGGTGCACATTTGCACATTCTGTGGAAGGCTCAGGCATGTGCACTCCCCTCTAGTATCTTTTTTTTTTTTTTTTTTTTTTTTTTGGTTTTTCGAGACATGGTTTCTCTGTGGTTTTGGAGCCTGTCCTGGAACTAGCTCTTGTAGACCAGGTTGGTCTCGAACTCACAGAGATCCGCCTGCCTCTGCCTCCCAAGTGCTGGGATTAAAGGCGTGCGCCACCACCGCCCGGCCCCTCTAGTATCTTGAAAATGAAAGGACATTCACTCTAAACACCTGGTACCTTTTGATCCTCAGCTTCTGTGGTGACCACGATTTCTAGCAGGACAACAACCTCTGTCTTCAGTCCCACAGGTAAGATGGAACAGGTAGCACATCTCAATTCCCTGAGAATTCCTTAAATATCAGACCTAATTGCCCAAGACATTTTCTAAAACTCCTCTATGTAACCCATAGGCAGTCTGTAGTTTTAAATCCTTTCCCAGCCTTTTGAACCAACAGGGCTGCTAGGTGAGGCCTGAAGTACACCGTGGTCACTGTGTCCAAAGCCAGCTCAGGGCAGAGGAGTACCTCCATAAAGCACTTGACTTGGAACCAGAACCAGAATCTGATTCCTCAAGCCCATGAGAAATTGCCAGATGTGGTAGTGAGTACTTGACATTTCAGTACGTGGAGACAGAGACAGGCAGGTTCCTGGGCCTCACTGGACAACTGGGGTTTCTATCCCAAGGGAAGTAGAAGGTGTTCCTGAGGGTGATACACAAGGTTGTTCCTCTGGCCTTCACACACACACACACACACACACACACGAACATGCACTGTCATATAGATGCACATTCACAGTAAGAAAATCAGATCTAATATAACAGTACAATCTCACAGAAGCTGTGTGCATAGAAAACATGAAGTCGGCAGTATATGTCCAATATTAACATTCAGTCCTGCCACTTACAGACTGTGTGACTTGGAAGCAAATCCTTCATAATTTGCTAGAGTTCTTACATTTGTATTCCATTTTGATGCTACTTGCATTACATTACAATTCTTTGTCCAGTGCAAGCTATCAGTCTGATCTAAGCAAAGAACTTCAGACATGATCTGACATCTGCTACCTGAGGACAGGTGGGTAAGATGACTTAGAGAGGAAAGGCATTTGCTGCCAAGTGTGATGGACTGATTTTTCTTTCTGGGACCTACATGGTGAAAGGAATCAGTTCCTGAAAGCTTTCCTCTGATCTTCACACCCACGCTTTGACATGTACACACACAGTCATCACTACATAAGCAAATGAGGAAGTAAATGCTGCCACAGTCTTCACTAAAAAAATTGCTTTAAACCAGTAAGTATGGAGACTTAAGAAAAATCTTGGCTTTTTAAAGGAAATTCAGGAAAGAAAGAAACCTATAGAGATTTTGCCAACTGGAGGACATATGTCTTTTCTTTCTGCTTCATGGTGAAGTCAGCCACACACACACCAATCCTTTGTTATTTATTTGAAGGTATGGGGTCTGCTTTCCAAGGAAACATGTTTCCTAGAAGAAGGATCTCCTCTGTGCAAGACTATACACAGCTGATGCTCCATGTTCAAGTTCAGAGAAAAACAATTGTCTTAGTGTGTGTCTTTCCTACACCCCCTGTACAGCAGCAGTCCCTGTCCTGGTGCATTTTCCTATCAACTTCACCATCACTAACTTGGCATTTGAGGAGGACATGAGTCGCCCTGGATCCAGGAAGTTCAATATCACTGAAAGAATCTTGCAGAGGCTGGTGAGAGTCTTGCTAACTGCGTCTAATACCGTACACAGGTATAAGCCATGCCTACCTGTCACACAAGCCCCTGGAAGCTGGTGAGAGTTCTGCTCACTGCACCCAGTACCACACACAGGTGTAAGCCATGCCTACCTGTCACACAAGCCCCTGGAATCTAGTGAGAGTCCTGCCCACTGCACCTAGCACCACATACATGTGGAAGCCATGCCTACCTGTCACAGAAGCCCCTGGAATCTGGTGAGAGTCCTGCCCGCTGAATCTAACACAGCACATAGATGTAAGCCATGCCTTCCTGTTACACAAGCCACTGGAAGAAGAGTTTATCCCTAGCCGCAAAGATCAAATCTTACAAGAAGACCTAGCCCATCTCAGCCTGACCCCAAGGATGACATGTCTCGGGACCTTGCCAGTCTCACGTCTGCCCCACTTGTACTTGCTCGTTTCTTCCTCTCACTCCTCTAACCTTCTTCCACAGCTGAGGCCCTTGTTCCAAAAATCCAGTGTTGGTCCCGTGTATTCTGGCTGTGTCCTGGACTCTCTCAGGTGGGTTTGGGGATATGGAAATGGGGTGTGAAATCTAAAATGTACTGTTTCCTTCTGTTGTTTTTCTGCATAGCTTCTGTTCAGGTGAAGTGAGAAAGCCGTGACACAAGGTGTCTTCCAATCCTACCACGTCCCCGCAACTATCTCCATACTAGTAGACCATCAGCACAATTTTACTGTTCCTGCTTATCCTGTCTGAATTCCAATCCCATTTCTGCCTTTGGAATAAAAGGAGGCTGCCTTTCACATTTAAAATTCTGTTCTCTGATTACTGTGAAGAAAAATAAATTCTTTTCCACTTGCTGTCAGTCCTAAATCCATTTCTCACTTGTCTTAGATATGTGAGCACCTCAGATCCCAAAACATGAGAGTGAAGATATGATTCTTGTATTTGATAAAAATTCATCACTCCATGATTTCTGATTGTCTCAGTCTAGGAGAAATCAATATGTTCATTATCTAGGTCTGGCTTCTGGTCTTTTCCAATCTTCTTTTTTCTTTATAAAAGATGTTTATTTGTCCAGTATGCACATGTAAATGGATGCATGCATTTATGCATGTGTGTTTGTGTGTGTGTATGAACACACCAGTACCATGGCATCCATGTGGGAGCCAGAGGATAATTCATTGATACCATCATGTGGGTCCCAGGGATGGAAGCCAAGTTGTCAGGACTGATGGCAAATTACCCCATCTATAGATCCATCTCTCTGGGCCTCTATCAGCCTTTTCCTTTACTCCGGCTACTCCCGACCCTATCCTAGCATTTCACGATGCTTTGTTAAGGAGTCCTTTGTTGTTCATTGTTTTACCTGTCCTTCCCAGATCTGAAAATGATGGTTCAGGCACAGGAGTGGATGCTGTCTGCACTCACCACCTCGACCCCACTGGCCTGGGACTGGACAGAAAGATAGTGTATTGGGAGCTCAGCCGGCTGACCTATGGTGTCAGCAGGCTGGGCCATTATACTCTGGACCAAAACAGTCTGTATGTCGATGGTGAGCAATGGCCACCTTCACTTTGCTTTAGTGAAGAGCCCACATTCTCTCTCTTAACTCCATATCAGTATCCCCCTCCATTTTCAGTCTTTCTTTCATTTTCTTTGCAGGTTACACTCATCAAAATCTGGCTACCACCACCAAGAGTGAGTATTCTCAGTTTTTATAAATCTCTATGACTCATATGATTTCCACGTCTTTGGAATGAAAGAGGTCAAAGGCCCATTCTCCATTTCCCAAACTGTGGTGTGATACTTTCCCTGAGAGAGGCGACAAACAAACATCTACTCATCCTAGAGAGTTGCACCAAAGTAGCAACTATACTACCACCCAGCTTGGGTAACCAGTGCGTTTATTGGGGTTACTCACAAGAGCAGGGGTGACTCAAAGGAAGCTTCATCGTCAATAGCCACCCTAGCATGGGTCAAAACTCAGAAGAACTGGACCCCTGAAGCTCTCTACTTGACTTACAGGAGTCTCACCATGTCAGAGAGTCTCTCCTAGGCACCAAAGCTGGTCAGAACCTTCTTCCTTAAATGTTTTCCATGGCTTCTATAACCTTGGGCTCTCAAGAATCTTTAGCTTTAGCTTTACCAGACTTGTGAAGTTTGTTTATTTTTCTAAGGCTCATGAGCTTCTTCTCTCCTTTTCTGAATAAATGTTTCAACTCAAAGGAAATTGCTAAATGACACAACCTCATCTCTAGCCTGTGATGGACAAAGGCTTAAACACATAACTAACCCCAGAATCTGCATTCTTTCCCTGATGTCTCCAAGCTAGTGGGGTTTCTACTCTAATCATTTGAGAGTTTACCTCCACAGTCTCCATGATGACCACGGCTTCTACAGTGTTGACTACCAGCTCTCCGAGCCATACAGGTAGGAATTCTCCTCTCTGAAGACGTCCCCAGTGGTTCTAGAGTCTTAGAGTCAGGAGGAGTGGAGGAAGTGACCTATTGCAGAGGATCCTAAGGTTAACTCTTGGTGACTTTCACAGGTTCATCCCAGGCCACCAAGAATCCCTTTAATTCTATTTCCTGGTATTCAGAATCTCTGGTAATTGTTTCTGATGTTTATTGGTGGTGATGGATGTCTAAATCCTCCCCCAGCCCTTAGAAGGATATATACAAGCAGGGCTGTTGGCTGAGATATATAGTGTGCAGTCACTGGCATGCTATCAAACATCTCAACAAAAGATCAAATTCCTAGTTTATCGACTAAGCAACTCACATACAGCTTGCTTAAAGGACTCTTGTTATTGAGTAGAAAAGTGGTTATTCTGGATAACTCATCATGAATATATTCCTTAATATAAATGTGTATAAGATCCTGTACTATGTGTAGAAACTATAGTCATAGTCTTTTGTTGTTGTTGTTGTTGTTTTGGGGGATTGTATTTATTTATTTGCATTGGTGTTTTGCCTGCCTGTATGTCTGTATGAAGGTGTCAGATCTTGGACTTACAGAGAGTTGTTAGCTGCCATGTGGGTGCTGGGTACTGAACCAGGGTCTTCTGGAAGAACAGTGAGTTCTCTTAACCGCTGAGCCATCTCTCCAGCTCCTCTATAGTCATATTCTTTCATCAGGCTTTTTAAGAAAAATGATTTGTCTATAATTGATGGATTATGACAAATCATTTCTTTATTTTTAGGATTATATTCTTCATGTATTTCTACCTCATATGTAATGTTTTTATTGTAAGAATTATAAAAAAAAATACTAGGCCTGTAATGGGTTCAGTGGGTAAAAGCTACAAATCTGAGTTCAATCCCTGGATCCCACATGGTAGAAGGAGAAAACCTTTGCACTTTGACCTCTATTTGCCCATGCTTATATGGAAGCAATATATGAACATTACAGTAATATGTCCTGTGTTCAAGTTGTATTCTGTGATCTGGGCAAGTTATTTAATTTCTCATTGGCTCAGGATTTATATTTCCATTTACTGGTTGCTTGATTAATGTCTGTATATCATTATGCACAACTGGAAGTCAAAAGACAACTTGAGTTTGTTCTGTCCTTCTGCCATGTAAGTTTAAGAGATACAACTTAAGTCATCAGACTTGGCAGCAAGCAGCTTAATCCACTAAGCCATTTCTGCCAGTCCTCATTGCCTCCGTTTTGAATTTGTATAATAGACATTGTAATAACTGCTTGGTCCATAATAACAAAACTGTTGTGTGTAAGCTCATTAAATTGATCTCTAACACAAATTACCAACATAATGTTTCTACTGAATGTGAGGAACAGTATTGAGGCTTGGGCAGTCTGTGGGGCCACTTGCAGGGGGACTAGAATTTATCCCTAATGTTTAAACTGACATCTAGGAGCCCATTCTCTTTGGAGGGATACTTTGCTTAGCCTAGCTATAGGGCAGAGAGACTTGGTCTTGCTTTGAAGTGAAGTGTCAGACTTTGTTGACTCCCCATGGGAAGACTTACCCTTTCTGATGAGTGGATGTGGGATGAGGAAGGGGAGAAAGGTGGCACAGGAGAAGGAGAGGTAGTGGGTGGGAATGGGGATAGTTATGTAAAATGAGAAAAGATTGTATCAAAAATTGTAGAAGTTAGTTTGATTTGGGAAATAACCAGGTTAGCTAAAAGACAAAACAATTATATTTTTATTTACTATAAAGGGAAAACACATAAAACAGGAACGAGAAGTCCAAGCTCAGCTTGGTGCCAGGGAATCAAGAGAGAGAGAGAGAGAGAGAGAGCATTTGAGCCATGTGCCCATTTTTTTCTCAGGGTCCCAGAAAGCCACACACACACAAAAATAATTGCTTAACAAAGCTTCCCCATAACCTCCCCCTTTTGTCTAAACAAGAGTATCCAAACCCATTACAAAACTATATACAATGGGAACAGATATCAAGTATAAAATTACAACCAACATAGACAATATTAAGCAAGGAACACATGACTAATGTTTTAATAAGCATTTTATTCCAAAGAGTCAAAGTCTTGCATTGGAAATAAGCTTGGCTAAATCATAAGAGGAAGGTAACTGCAACTATTTAATCTTCAGCTCCATAGAAACCCTAAGAAGGGAGATATTTGAGTAGGCAGGAAGTGCAATCAAACAGCTTCTAAAGCAAACAGTATATGATAGAGACCGTTGGCTATCTGAGCAATCATCCAAAGTCTCATGGACAACGTTGACGCAACCAACTTTGGATAAGGCCTATCATAACTGGCAGACAATTTTTAGAGGCAGGAAATTGTTTAGAACCGTCTTACCCTGTCTTGGCAAGATTTGACAGTTCTTTTCCTTGTGTCCTGCTTACCCAATCCTGAGATCATATGCTTTGTCAGTGGTTGAGGCATGGGCAGTTCCTTGCCCAAAGGTTAATTGTTCTAAGAAGAAAGCAAACTCTGAGTGGAGTGTCTTCGGTGCTCAACATTCTCTCAGATATAGATTGGTGCTGTCAAGAAAAATTATGTCTCATGTCAACAGAATCCTAAGTTATTTAAATGTCATATTCTACAGATCCTTGAAGTGGTTGAAGGTTAGCTATCTAGGCAGAAGGCAATCTCTATGTATCTAAAGAACCTAATTAACCTGATTATATGTATAACAAACATTAACAACTATTGACCTATAATATTTAATATCTGTGTAACTTAAAGACTAAGACTTCATGTCTGAATATTAAGTAATCTGTAAACAAATATGCAGCAAATAGGGACAATGACCTCAAAATGTAAACAATGTATAAGTATCTTGATCAGAGATAAGAATAATATATAATGCAATATGAAACTATATCCTAAAAGTTGTATCAATATACAAAATGTCCTAAACAGAGGTAGAAACATGCATATATATATATATATATATATATATATATATACAATTTGAAAGAACAATTTTGCATAGGCTAATAAATACTGTAAACATGAATAACAGATATAATTTGAGCTTCTATCAATATACAAAAAACTATACTAATGTACCAATGTAAATTATACATAAATAATAGCTCACAAGTATTCACTCTATTATCCACTATTATTATCCCTTTTAAAAAAAATCTCAGAACTTACATAGTTTCCACCCCAACCCTCTACCTGATACAAGTAATAATCAACAATCCCTAAACGGTATTCCCAACATTAAGGAGAAACTTTTTTGGAAGAGGGTATGTTGTCCTCTAGAATTGCTTCCCACTGTCATGGGGGCAATGTTCTCTTTATGGGATCCTGCAAAAGTAAAGTGATGGTTGAGTTTCAAGATTACTGTCTAGTAGAGGTGCAATTGATTTTCAAGCAGTTGGTAGGGTTTTTTCCAAAGTTCTTATTTGGAGTTCTTGCCAGAATGTCATGAGAAGGTGCACCATAAAAAATTCTTAGTAAAAAAAAAAAAAGAATAAAAATAAAAATAATAATAAGGGTTGGGGTGAGAGCTGAGTTCTAAAGTGCTTTCCTTGCAAGCTTGAAAATCAGAATTCAATTTCCCAAAACCCATGTGTGTTAGAGGAGGGGGGGTGAGAAAGAAGAGAGAAAGAAGAAAGAAGAGATAAGGGAAGAGAGAAGGAGGGAAAGAAGAAAAGGAAAGAAGGAATAAAGTGATTTGGTGTCAGGTACTAACAATCCTAGCTCATGGGAGATAGAGCCTTGATCACTGAAACTCACTAGACAGCCATTCAAGCCTACTTGATGAGTACCTGACCAGTGAAAGACCTTGTCTCAAGAAGAGCAAGATGGACAATTCCTGAAGGAAAGCAATATAGGCTGTCCTCTGTCATCCACATGTATGCACTCCCAAATACACATGACCCCCAAACCTATGTGCATATGCACACACAAGTGTATGCACATATGCTCAATCACATCTATATCGACACACACACACACACACACATGTATTCAGTGAATAAGCAGATGTCAAGAAAACATTTGGTTTAAACAAAAATTCAAAGAAAAGAGAATGCTTATGTAACTTTCATTCTCCTGAGAGTCAAATATAATTCTTTTCTGGTTGATAGTATATTTACCAGTCTAGAAGAATCCCATTCATCCTTGATAACTATCAGGTGAAACTGATGTTCTCTAGGTGGAAACTGTCCACTTTTGAAGAAACCCCTTCTGAGTGATAGAAGGTGTATTTGTACGCCCCAAGTCAAGTTCAGAAAGAGAAAATAAGGTAAAGTTCAGATATTGTGTTTCTCACATCCCTTCCCTCCTCCGACAGTAGCAGGTCCTGTTCCAGTGCCTTTTACCATCAACTTTACTGTCACTAATCTGGAGTATGTGGATGATATGGGTCACCCAGGATCTAGGAAGTTCAATGTCACTGAGAGACTTCTGCAGAGCCTGGTGAGATACCCCCCTCCCAGTGTATAAAGACCCACCCACAGATAGAAGCTGCACTCACCAAACCATGTCACAACCAAGAAGAAGGCCCTAACCCTAAATCCTCAGCATTGTTCTCATGCCTCTTACCTTTCTCCTCAGCTTGGAGCACTGTTTAGTAAAACCAGTGTCGGCCCCCTGTATTCTGGATGCAGACTAACAATGCTCAGGTGAGACCTTATAATAATAGTCTAGGGGCTGCAAGATAGTACAGTCAATAAAGTACTTGCTGACCAAGCATGAGGACCTGAGTTTGATTCCCAGCACCCTCCTAAAAAGCCAGTGATGATGGCATGTGCTTGTAAACCCAGCATTGGAGAAGTAGATACTGGAGGGTCCCTGGGATTGGCTGACCAGTCAACCTTCCAAAAATCAGTTATCCCTAGGTCTCATAGACAGACAGACATAGAGAGATCTATCTCAAAAAACAGATGACTCCCAAGAAAGAATAAACACTCAAGTTATTCTCTAACCTCCATATACATACATAAGCATGAACACACACACACACACACACACACACACACACACACACACACTGGACCAGGCAGTCTTTCCTCAAGTATTTCTAAACCAGTTTAGTCAGCTTACTTTCTGTCTTTATGTCCTCAACTTTGGGGAATTTAGGACACGTACCACATTGCCTCCTCAGCTATCCCCAAAGCCTGCAAACCCCCACATACAGAATCCTAATACTCTTAATTCCTTCCTTTATTCCTGACTTTGGAATAAAGGAGGATTGCAGGTGCTGTTTTAAAGTTCAGTGCATAGGACTCCTCTTAAGACAATTTCCCACTCCCAATCCCAGTTTTCATCTATTGTAAATAGGAGCTCTCTAGACCCTGTGACATGAGGACATAGGTTTGAGTCTCTCAGTCTCACTCCATGTCTGCTCACGGCCACAAGGTAGCTACAGAAGTCAGTACATTCAGAGAGGGTAAGCCCATCTTTTCAGCAAATATACCAGATGCTCTGTTTCTTCTGGCCCTTTCCAGTCTTATGACAGACACTTCTGGATCCCTCCCTAGGTAATCTATTTAATACCAATCCCCCGTCTGCCCTTTCCAGGCCTGAGAACAATGGAACAGCCACAGGAGTAGATGCCATCTGCACCTACCAGCCCAACACCTCTAATGGAGGGCTGGACAGAAAGCGTCTGTACTGGGAGCTGAGAAGACTGAACAAAGGCATCATGAAGCTAGGGCCCTACACCTTGGACAAGAACAGTTTCTATGTCAATGGTGAGCTATATTTCAGAGTCATGCTCCTCTCCTCCCACACCACTACTTCTCAACCCCACCCCATTTCCACTCTTTTGTTGTTATCTATGCAGGTTATATGCAGCAGACTCTGGCCACCACCCACAGGAGTGAGTATCTTGAGGCTCCAGTATTCGTGAATAAGGCCATGAACCAGAATCTCTATTCCATGCCTGAAATTCACCTTCATTTAGGGATGAACAGGGAAGGGGCCGCTTCCTTGTATCCCCCCATGCAAAGGTTCCCCAGTCAAAACAATTAAATTGTTTTTGCTTTTCAGCATTAGTGATGGCTACTGTTTCTGAAGGAATGCCAAACACTTCTTCGGCACCCACAGGTATGAATTCCCCTCTGTTGAGATTCTCCCACTCATTTAAAAGATCGGCAGAGGGCAGATGAAAAATCCCAGAGGGTCCCAAATGGATCTCACGGGCTCTTCCCAGGTCACTGAGGAATTTTTAATTGTCAAACACTTCCCTAGCACCCTTTATCCTAAAGCATCCCTTAGAACCTACTTCTGAATTCTATTGGCCCTTAAGTTCTAAATCACCCAGCATTCCTGACAATGGTATATTTCATCAAGGGTCATCAGATACTCTAGAACTGGACTTATTTGTTGTAATAAGAGCGGCGGGGCTGTGTCCCCGGCACCCGGCCGCCCGCATGGCTTATGCCCCAAAATAATTACACGGAAACTGTATTCTTTTAATCACTGCCTGGCCCATTAGCTCCAGCCTCTTATTGGCTAGCTCTTACATATTGATCTAACCCATTTCTAATATTCTGTGTAGTACCACGAGCTGGC
This sequence comes from Chionomys nivalis, assembly GCF_950005125.1. Taxonomy (NCBI): domain Eukaryota; kingdom Metazoa; phylum Chordata; class Mammalia; order Rodentia; family Cricetidae; genus Chionomys; species Chionomys nivalis. Next base: position 18,746,221 of record NC_080089.1, on the reverse strand, counting down.
TTACCAGGAAAGATCTTAACCTGCGTCTGTCTGGAGTGGGAGAATCATGGCGACTCTCTGACTCAGCTTCTTTCTCCCAGCATTCTCTTCTGTTTACTCCACCCACCTAAGGGCTGGCCTATAAATGGACCTAGGCAGTTTCTTTATTAATTAACCAATGAAAGCAACAGATTAATACAAGACCCATCTCCATCACTTATTCATGATTATAAGCTACAATGTGGGCACTGGGAACTCTGAAATAAAAACTACCAATAGTCTTAATTACTGAGCCATCTCTCCAGTCCTTTCATGGTTTTTAAGATAGGTTCTCACACTGCATATAAAGCTCACCAGTTCAATTAAGCTGGCTAACCAGTGGGCTCCAGGAATCTACTGTCTCTGCCCCTTCAGAGCTGTGGTTACAGACTCACACAACAGTGCTTGACTTTTTTTTTTCTTTTAACATGGGTACTAGAAATCTGAACTTGAATTTTAATGATTTTTTAGCAGTCACATTACCAATTGATCTATTTTCCTGATCTTTCATTTATACATTTTCCTTAGTCTTCTCATAGATTGAAACTAGTTAAGAATTGATTTATATAATAATTCAGTTTAGAACAGCTACTTAATTTCTATAACTAACCAACTGACTGGCAGGTTGTGTTAATATGTTTACCAAAAAAAGAATGGGTAAAGAAAAAGGTACTCCATATGAACATTGGAACACTTCAGCAATAAAGAACAAATTATTTCAATTATAGGAACATGGATGTAACCAATATGTTGCGAATTAAGTTAGTCTCAAAAAAAACTAATATCACATGTTTTCTCTTATTTGTGGTTCTTAGATTATATATGCATTTATATGTAATTGCACATGAGTAGATGACTTGAATGTTTCTGTCTTAGGCAACTGATGTAATAGGAGAAGGAGGAACAGAAAAGAGGAAGTAAGTGGCCTGTGCTTAGAAATGGTCACTGATAAGCACATTATAGGCTTGCATGAAAGTGGTCTTATATAAGTCAGCATAGTAAAATAAAAAATAAAAGAGAAAAATAGTTTACATTATGAAACTCAGAAGCCATGATTATAGGTATGATAGCTCCCTGGAGGGACAGATAAGCTTCCATTCTGCTTCATGGTGAAGTTACCTCTCAACTACAGTCCGATTTCTCCTTGGTAATTAAGTTGAAGCTGTTGTGACGTCTCTTCCCCTGAAAACAAATGTGCTTCCTACAGGAAGTATCTCTACAGTGCTTGAATATGCACATAGCTGTTGCTCCATGCTGAAGTCTAGAGAACAATAAGAGCTTGAGCACATGTCTTCCTCTAATACCCTCTGCAGCTGCAGGCCCTGTCCTGGTGCCTTTCAGCATCAACTTCACCATCATTAACCTGGAGTTTGAGGAGGAAATGGGTCACCCTGGATCCAGGAAGTTCAATATCATGGACAGAACCCTGCAGAACCTGGTGAGAGTCCTGCTTTCTGCATCTAGGCCCACCTACTGGCCATGCCATGCCTTGATCCTGGAAGACACCGCCGCCCACCTCATCCTGACTATACATATGCAAATCCAACTCAACAATGCCTGCTTTGCTCAGTTCTCTTCTGTCCTGACTTTATCCCTCACTGCTTCTCCTCACCTTTCTCCTTTCTCCACAGCTCAGGCCCTTGTTCAATAAAACCAGTGTTGGTCCATTGCATTCTGGCTGCAGGCTGATCTTGCTCAGGTGAGTCTTCAGAATAGCAGGCTGGAGTTGCTTAAAGTGCTCTCAGTCCAAGGATTGTGTTCAAATTCCTTGCTGCACTTCTGAATGTCTTATGCACAAGTGAATTTGGGAGGTACCATATCTCGTACCAAAATGTCTCCTGATTCTATCGCTTGTCCCACAATTCATCAACAGATTGGAATACCTTCTGTTCTTCCATTTTGAATTTCCTCCTTCTTCCCCTTACTTAGGAATAAATGAACATTTCCTATGAACTTTGAAGTTGGCCCACATGGTTTGTCTTAAGACAAATATGCTCTTTTTGCTCCCTAATGTTGACCTTTGGTGCCCCAAACGTTATTCTTCAAATGTCTCACTTGTGACCTCTCCTTTTCCCATAACGTACACTTGTTTATTTGATTCTTGCAATTGACAATAATTCTGGACTAACTGTCTGCTCAGGGTCACACATTACTGGTAGTCAATATGATAGAAAATCTACAATTGACTTTGTAAGTCTCTATCAGATATTTCTGCTCCTCTGAACCCTTCATGTGCTGCACCAGGCATTTCTGGATCCCTCTTTAAGCAGCCAGTTTATCACCATTCTCCTCATCTACCCTTCCCAGGTCTGAGAAAAATGGAAGTGCCACAGGGGTGGATGCCACCTGCACCCACCACCTAGACCCTGCTGGCCACAGGCTGGAAAATGAGCAGATATATGGGGAGATAAGCAGTCTGACCCAGGGTGTCACCCAGCTGGGCCCCTACATCCTGGACAAGAACAGTCTCTATGTCAATGGTGAGCAACAGTCATCTGTGCTTTGCCATATTGCGGAGCCCAAACCCTCCTTTCCCACTCCTTCTTTCCCTCAATTCCACTAGAGTTTAAATCTCCTGTTGTCCATGTAGGTTACACACACCAGATCCTGGCTACCACTCCCAGAAGTGAGTATTCTAAGTTTCCTTAATTGTCTACCACACCTATCCCTATACCCAGCCCTTTGAAATGAAAAAAAAAAAAAAAAAAAACAACAATAGCCTATTGTCTCCATTCCACTCTTCAACTAACCTGCAGCCTGAGGTGTACAGCACTTTAAACCCTAGCAGAACCCAGACTAGGACACCCTCGTGTCATGCACAGATGATATCTTCAAATGGATGTCTTTTCCCCCCACAGTGTCTATGGTGAACATTGTTTCTTCAACTATGCCAGCTCCCATCTCCAATCTCACAGGTAAAATTCTCTCTGAAAATGCTTCTGGTGACTTCTGTAATCACAGGAGGCAAGATGACGGGTAGAATAGTATGTTAAAGGGGATCCTAAGGTTGACCCTTGGTGCATGAGAGGGTCCTCAAAGGTCCGAGAATTCTCAGGTATTTCCCACCCCAGAATCAAGCTTCCAAAGTCATTCTCAGGTTCCTGTTTCCTAATGTAGGTGTCTACAAATTTCTAAATCTTTCTCAAACTCTTGGAAGAATTTTAAATAGCAGACCAGTTAGCCAAGAAGAAATTTGTGCAGGAAACAATATATGAAAACAGCAACTCAGGATTTTATCAGCCTCCTAGTTTGACCCACTAGACCAAATGACCAAGAAGTCTATATGTCTCTTTCTCTCTCCCCCTCCCTCCCTCCCTCCCTCCCTCCCTCCTTCCCTCCCCCTTCTTTGTTTGTATGTATACATGCTTGTATTGCTTATACTTGTAAAAGCCAGAGTTGAGTCTCTGTTGTTTATCTTCAGGTGTCATCTTGGAAATATAGGGCCGAGGGGTGGTTTAATAAGTAAATGTTTCTTAATTAAGCATGAGGATCATAGTGTGGGTTCCCAAGAACCCATATTCAATCTGAGTGAGCATAGCAGCCTGCCTGTCTCCAAAAAGACTGAATAGCCAGACGAGCAGAAAGGGCAAGCTCTGGGTTGTCTTTGAGAGATCTTGCCACAGTATATAAGATAGACTGATTGGAGAAGACACCTGACATCAACCTTGGCTCTCATACATGTGTACACACATGCCCCATATGTATGCAAACACACATACATATATGCACACCACACACCCATACGTATGAAAAAACAGATGAATTCTGTGGCTCTAAAGGCCTTTTCTTACCAGAGCTCTCTGACCCAAGGTCTTACTCTGAGCTGATAATTGATCCTGCTTGGAGGAGTGAGCAAACATGGCAATGTCGCAAGGATAAATCTATGTACAGCTGCCATGTTGTTGCATGAAGGGGATCAACAGTAAAAGAAGGGAATTGATCCAAAGCAGTGATAGAGGCATCTGTGATCTACCAGTAGCCACACGACTGAAGAGCTTGTCTTTCCCACCACCCCCAGAAACTCTTACTTGCAATAGCTCCTCAGAACCAGATGGGCTAGTGAGCCCCTCCTCCATTCATATTAGAACTTCGCTAGGCCCACTCTTGGATAGGTGAAAGCAGCTGTGAGTTAAGTGCTGCAGCCATGTGGTGTCCTAAAGACCATATCCTACAGGGCTCTTCCCCATCCTGCTCTTACCTTCCCTCTTCCTGCGCTTCTGTGATACTACCTGGGCTTTTCAGGAGGTGATATAGATAGATGTTCTATTCATATCTAATTACTGAACACTTATTCTCAGCACTTTGACTAGTTAAGAGTCCCTGTAGTAACTGCTGTCTGTCGCAAAATATGCTATCTTACCAAGGCTGAAAGCACATTGATATTGATATTTTAATTGCCATCAGTGTTTAATTACTATTATTTGTATCATTCAAAATAAGTTGTTGTTTTTTTTAATTCTGGTAGAGACATTCTGAACTGTTGCCCTAGCTATGAATACATGGTTGGCAGTGATATGAATATAGACTGTGTCCTAAACCCTACATCTAGTTCCGATATGACTCAGGACTTAACTTCTCTCCTAATCTAATTGCAGCCTCAAGCTCTGCTCCACTGCTGTGCACTCTTAACTTCACTATTACCAACCTACCATACACGGAGGATATGTGGGGCCCAGGGTATGCCAAGTTCAACAAAGTGGAGAAAGTCCTGCAGCTTCTGGTGAGACTCCTGCTCCCTTCCCTCACCTCACCCACTCCATCGCCTTTGGTCTTGCTCCCCCACTACAGCCATACCTGCCCCCTTCTTGCCCCACTCACCCATTAAAGCCTCATCCACTTCTCTTTCTTGTTTTACTCACCATCCACCACATGCATCCCTTGTGTTGTATTCATGATACTCTGCCTACCTTCAGCCTTACCTATTTAAGGCTCACCTGCTCTCTCCGGTCACACCCTCTTCCTTTGCATAGCACACTGGTACTCCATCCACCCACTCCACTCCTACCTTCTTGTCCCACTCACTGGTGTCTCTTTTACCTCTTCAAGTGTAGCCCTCCTGTATCTAGTTCTAAGCAGTGATGATTGGCCCATCTGCTCCATCTGTACCCATGCCCCTCTGTTACTTCACCAACTAATGTCCACACACATTTCTTTTCTTTTTTTTATTAATTAATTAATTTATTTATTAAAGATTTCTACCTCCCCCCACTACCACCTCCTGTTTCCCTCCCCCTTCCCCAATCAAGTCCCTCTCCCTCGTCAGCCCAAAGAGCAATCAGGGTTCCCTGCCCTGTGGGAAGTCCAAGGACCACCCACCTCCATCCAGGTCTAGTAACACTGATTCTCTTCTGACCTTTCCCAGCCCTATTCACCTCTTCTTGCCCAGCAAACAGATTATCCTCACCCACTATCCACTTGCCCAGCCCATTCACTAAAGCCCTGCCCAACTATCTCTCTCTTACGCTGTCATTGTTTCCACCCATATTTCTCCCATGACCCTCCATAGTGACCTGACCTCCCTTTTCATCCCAGCCTACTTCTCTTGCCTTTCCCTCTGGTGACCTGCTCACCTCCATTACCTCATCTACTGTTAACCCATCCACTCCATCTTACCTACCACACCAACTTCTGCTTTCCCTACCACCAGTAAGTTCCCACCCACAAACCCCTCTTGCACCACTTATTGATATTAACTCATTCTGGTGCCTACCCACTCATTCCAAGTTTTCCTATACCTCCCTAACCACATTTACTTATTGCTTGTCCATGAATTTAAGACTTGCTCACCTGTCTTTCCCCACCCCTTCATTACAGCCCCACTAAAACTCCCATCTTGTTATTCTTATTCGTACCTACCACATAGGTCTTGCTACCTTTTGCCCCACTCACTCTTTTCAGCCTTGACAACCTCTTGTTTTGCCAACTGATAACCTACCCACTCTATCCCTATCTACTTCCCTTGCCCTTATCATTGGTGATGTACTCACATCCCTTGCACTAGCCATAGTTGTTCGATTCACCTGCTCCAGCCACACTAATGTCTTAATTCCCAATCCATTCACTAACCCCACCCCTGTCTCACACTGCATACTTCCCCCTCTTGTCCTTCATTCTGGTATCTGCCCACATCGGTACTGAGCCCACCCATCCCAACCCTCCCTGCTTTTTTCTTGCTACACCCACTAGTTTCTCTTCCATCTCTCTTATCCCCACTCATCCCTCTCTTGCCACAGCCACTGAGGGCCTACGGGCTCACTCTAGTTCTGTCCACTTTCACCTGCCCAACAGTCCCACTAAAACCATGACCACTTGCCTTTATTACCCTGCCACTGGTCCACACCTACATCCTTTATTGCACACTCAAGAGTACCCTTGCTACAGATTTTAACTGATTTACATCTCTACAGCCTCTCTCACCTACCCAGTCTCATTCACATCCCCACTTGCCACACCCACTCTCTCCCCATCCCACCCCTTCTACAATCTCACTTCTCTCTTGCCCTCTCCCCTTTTTCTCTACTCAGACTGTATATTTAACTGAACCTTCTCTTTTCTTCGCAGCTCAAACCTTTGTTCCAAAAAAGCAGCATTGGCCTACTGTATTCTGGTTGTAGACTGACTTCACTCAGGTGAGACAGATAGAGAAGACCACCCAGGAAGACATGGTGAAGTTTCTACTCACCCTTCTCTATGACTACATTTTCCTTTTGGTCTCAAACTTTGTGCAGTCCCTGGGTTAGGCCAGATTTTATACTATCTCATTCTTAAATCTCTTATATAGTTTGTATTAGTTTCTGTCACAGAAACAAACAAACAAAACCAAAGCCAAACAAAACAAAACAAATCCCTGAAATAATTAACTTACAAAGAAAAAGGGCTTTTTGATAGTTTGGTTTTTGTTGGCTTGTTGTTGTTGTTTTTGTTGTTGTTGTTGTTGTTGTTGTTGTTGAAGCTTGCAAAAATTTAGTGTGTATCCTTGAACTTGTTATTCTCTTGTCTTCACCTCTTGAGTGCTGGGATTACTTGTGTATACTACCAGGCCCATTGTATATGGTGGTAGAAAAATGGTACTCAAAGTCTCATGCATACTAACTACATCAGCTCTCTACCAACTGAGCTACATCGCAAACCTAAGAGAAAAGTTTAATTTTGATCACAGTTTTAGAGTCATCTTTATCCACAATCAGATGGATTGTCGCTTTTGACTCATGGAGTGTCAACAGACCTAAATTAACCTTGTCCAGGCAAATGATAAAAATGAGGAAGATGAACAAGCTGCAGTTTTACAGTTTTCTTGAGAACAACCCCACAGTGATCTAAAGACCTTTCACTCAGCTTCCACATTCCCCCATCCCAGTAGCTCCCCCTAGGGATCATGCCTGTACAGTGTGAACACCTAGGGGATACTTAACATTTAAATGCAGAACAGTATTTCTTCATAACTTATTTGGTTGTTCTTTCCAAGGGAGCACAACTATTCTTATGCCCTTAATTGAAGAACAGTCCTCCCCTATTTGTGAAAGTCATTGTCTTTAAGCGTACAACCTTGGGAGGGATGTACATGGGTGCTGATAGAGGAAGTGGATACTTGTTTAACCAAACAAATCATCCAAATCAATCCTGGTGATAAGTGGAATAACAGTAACAGATGGTTATATCCAGATGGTCCTCATATCCCAGCATAGTTTCTTGTGATTAATATTGCAAAACCACTAGAAACTTATATGAATGAAACTCTTTCACAAGGGACATACTCTATCCTTTACAAAAAGATGTTCTACTGTTTTTATATAGATTCCAAGATTTATTCAACTGTTCCTGATGGCTCATACACAACAAGCAGTTAGCATGTTTCAGACACTAGGGTATAGGAAAGAGAAATTGCCAAATAGCCATTATTATATGTGGCTGTTCTATGTACAGTAGGATATTTAATAGTATTATATTAATCAGGATTCTCCAGAGGAGAACCAGCTATCCATGGAAAGTCAGAATAGGGTACTGAAGCTATAGGCTGCTGTGATATGGCATGTGGGTGCTGGAACCTCTAGAAGGTCAGTAAGTGCTTTTAACCACTGAGCCATCTCTCCAACCGCTGTTATTTTGTGTTTTAAATATGTATTTTGGGGAGATCATTTACATATGCATTTTATTGTCATATCCATCCCTCATTTTCCCTGTCCAGATATCCCCCCAACATGTATCTTACCCAACTTTATAACCTCTATTTTTTTTCTTTACTTTATGCCTCTATGTCCAATTAGTAATGTTCATATGTGCATGAATGTGGGGCCATACATTGGAGCATGAGCCACCTGCTAGTAGCGATACCATCAAAGAAACCTGGCTACTTCTCTAACCACCATCAACTACCATAGTGCCTCCCCTCATAACGGCTGCTTATGAGCTCCTCCCTGTCCACTTTAGAGGTGTGACTGGCTTGATCTTATGCAGATTTTTTAAAAAGCCAATAACATCACTATGTCCATTTTGTAGATGGGTAAATGAAACCAAGAGATAATATTGAAAGATTTGAAGATTAGGAAAGTATAGGAATTAAGGAGAAAATGAGAGATTACATCTCATGCTTCAAGATAGGTATATAACGACCAGGAAAAAAAAGCCGTTAGAGAAAAACTTAAAAAAATGTAGTGAGAGGGCCGCTTGTTTGTTCCTGGCTGCTCAGCCCCAAAATAACCACATAGAAACTGTATTAATTAAATCACTGGTTGGCTAATAGCTTAAGACTATTTCTGGCTAACTCACATCTTAAATTAACCCATTTTTATTATTTTATTTTATATTTTATAAAAAGGGATATCAGGGATGATAGAGGGTTGAGGAGACGGAACTGATGGGAGAAGACGCACTAAAACGCACTTTGTTAGATAATTTCATAATGACATATAACCCTTTAGTTATTTATTATTTCTAAAATATTGAAAATGGTTCAGTGAGTTGATAGCACTTGATACTATTCTAAAGGACCCACATTTGATTGCCAGCACCAATCAGGAAGCTCACAAATTCTATCAAGAAACTTCTACAACTCATAAACATTTTCAGTAATGTAGTAGGATACACAAGATTAACTCAAAAAAATCAGTAGCCCTCCTGTACACAAATGATAAATGAGCTGAGAAAGAAATCAGAGAAACATCACCCTTCAAAATAGCCGAAAATAGCATAAAATATCTCAGAGTAACTCTAACCAAACAAGTGGAAGGCGTGTATGACCAGAACTTTAAATCTTTGAAGAAAAAAATTAAAGAACACACCAGAAAGTAGAAAGATCTCCCATGCTCTTGGGTAAGTAGAATTAACGTAGTAAAAATTGCAATCTTACCAAAGATTCAATGCAATGCCTGTTAAAATCCTAGCAAAATTGTTCACAAACCTTAGAAGAATGATACTCAACTTCATATGAAAAAGCAAAACACCCAGGATAGTCGAAACAATCCTGTACAATAAAAAAAACTTTTGGGGGCATCACAATCCCTGATTTCAAACTCTACTACAGAACTACAGTTCTGAAAACAGCCTGGTATTGGCATAAAAACAGACAGGAGGACCAGTGGAACTGAGTCTCAGGTCCAAATGAATCAAAGACATCAACATAAAGCCAGTCACACTGAATTTTATAGAAGAGAAAGTGGGAAGTATACTTGAACACATTTGGCACAGGAGACCACTTCCTAAATATAACCCCAGCAGCAAAGACATTGAGAGAAACAATTAATAAATGGGACCCCATTTTAATTAATAAAAGCTTCTGTAAAGCAAAGGACACGGTCATCAAGACAAAACAACAGTCTACAGAATGGGAAAAGTTCTTCACTAACCCTACATAAGACAGAGGTCTGATCTCCAAAATATACAAAGAACTCAAGAAATTGGTCATCAGAAGAACACATAATTCAATAAAAAAAAATGGAGTGCAGACCTAAATAGAGAATTCTCAACAGAGGAATCTAAAACGGCTGAAAGACACTTAAGGAAATGCTCAACATCCTTAGCCATCAAAGAAATGTACATCAAAACAACTCTGAGATTCCATCTTACACCTGTAAGAATGACCAAGATCAAAACCACTGATGACAACTTATTCTGGAGAGCTTATGGGGAAAAAGGGAAACTCCTGCATTGCTGGTGGGAATGCATGCTGGTACAACCCCTTTCGATGTCAGTGTGGCAATTTCTCAGAAAATTAGGAAACAACCTTCCTCAAGACCCAGTAATACCACTTTTGGGTATATATTCAAAGGATGCTCAATCATGCCACAAAGACATGAGCTCAACTATGTTCATAGCAGCTTTGTTTGTCATAGCCAGAACCTGGAAACAGCCTAAATGCCCTTCGATTGAAGAATGGATAAGGAAAATGTGGTACATTTACACAACAGAGTACTACACTGCAGAAAAAAATAACGACATCTGGAATTTTGCAGGAAAATGGATGGGGCTATGTTGTAATAAGAGCGGCAGGGCTGCGTCCCCGGCACCCGGCCGCCCACATGGCTAGCTATGCCCCGAAATAATTACATGGAAACTGTATTTTTTTGATCACTGCTTGGCCCATTAGTTCCAGCCTCTTATTGGCTAGCTCTTACATATTGATCTAACCCATTTTTAATATTTTGTGTAGCACCATGAGCTGGCTTACCAGGAAAGATCTTAACCTGCGTCTGTCTGGAGTGGGAGAATCATGGCAACTCCTGACTCGGCTTCTTTCTCCCAGCATTTTGTTTTGTCTACTCCACCCACCTAAGGGTTGGCCTATCAAATGGGCCTAGGCAGTTTTTTTATTAATTAACCAATGAAAGCAACAGATTAATACAAGACCCACCTACATCAGGGCTATAAGAAATCATTTTGAGTGAGGCAACTCAGATACAGAAAGACAATTATCACATGTACTCACTCTTAAGTGGTTTTTAAACATAAAGCAAAGAAAACCAGCCCACAAATCACAATCCCAGAGAACCTAGACAACAATGAGGACCCTAAGAGAGACATACATAGATCTAATCTACATGGGAAGTAGAAAAAGACAAGATCTCCTGAGTAAATTGGGAGCATGGGGACCTTGGGAAAGGATTGAAGAAGAGGAGAGAGGTAGAGACGGGAGCAGAGAAAAATGTAGAGCTCAATAAAAATGATAATAAAAAAGTATTCTCTCTTCTCCAGCAGCTATCGACTGCTGATAGTTCCACAGCAAAGGGTAAGACCCTCATATACAATAGAAGTTTTGCTGACTTGATTCTTCTTTTATGCAAGTAAACACAGCTTCAGTGAGTTCATAAGTCTAGTAGCCACATCATGTCCAGAAGACAGTATTTTACAGGATTCATCCCCAACTTCTAGTTGTTACTTTCTTTCTGCCTCTGCTTGTTCGATATTGCCCAATACTTGATTTAAGAAGGGCATACTGAAGATGTCTAATTAGGACAAAATACTCAGTCTCTTAAGCTCTACTAAGCCTGGACTCCTGCCTCCATACCAGACCTCTTCTTCCTGATGGCTTCTTTGTATGTCACTCCAACAATTCTCAAGACCATTTATGATTATCACTTTTATTCTGTCTCCGTAGTCCCAGGAAGAATGGAGAAGCCACAGGAGTGGAAACAGTTTGCACCTATTACCCTGACCACGCAGGTCATGGCTTGGCTAGAGAGCAACTGTACTTGGAGCTGAGCAAGCTAACCAGTGGTGTCACTCAGCTGGGCCCCTACACTCTGGATCGAGACAGTCTCTATGTTAATGGTGAGGGATGAGTATTGCTCATTTTTCTTTTTCTGTAACAAACACCTAAGAAAGACAATTTAAGGAAAAGAAGGTTAATTTGGCTCAGAGTTTGAGAAAAGATGTAGTGCTCCATGGCACAGAGGGCATGGGCAAGGAGACAAGAATGCTGGTGTTCGCTTTACTTTCTCCTTTTTATTCACTTCAGGGCCTAAGGCCATGGGATGGTACTACCCATATTTAGTGAGCATCTTCCCTGCTCAGTTAAACTCCCCTGGAAATGTCTTCACAGACACGTCTGGGTGTATCTCAGAGGTTATTTCAAATCCCATCAAACTGACAGCCAAGCTTACACATTGCAGGCTGTTTACATTTATTGCTGCTCAGCAAGCTACATCTACTTCTTATCTCCTTTCTACCTGACCCTAGGCTTTTCCCTCCATCTGTGCAGCTTATGCCCACCAGATCTTAGTCACTACCTCCAGCAGCAAGTAGGATGAGCTTTCAGGTGTCTGTAAAGTTTGAAATTTTCTACCATATACAACCTAGACATTAGAAATTAAGGGGTCCATGAACCTACTGTCTCCACACCGTACCTTCACCCTATCTCCAGCCTTGAGTGAGCAGAGATCTCTTCCCTGCTATTGTTCCAGATATAAGCACTTCTTCTTTGGAAAATACAGGAAAATGGAGTTCCCAACCAACCACTTAGGGTACTTTCTCCCTAGTTTTTACAATAGGAGCTCCTACTTCAACATAAAATGTCTTGTTTGAATGTGGGTTCTCTCTGTCTGCCTGGGTGAATTCTGTCGCTAAAGGTAAGCTGCAAACACAGTCTGAAGTAAAATGGGAAATAACATCTTTCTAAAGACAGAATTAGAAACTCTAGTAATTTAAGAGATCTTGGTTCATGTCAAAAGTTGCCTTTTTGTTGACAGTCTCTCTCTTCCCTCATTACCTTTCCATGTCTCTATAGGTTACACCAATCTTACCTCAGGTATGATCCTGAACAGTGAGTATTACAGACATATACATGTCCCTGGCTGCCTCCCATCTCCTTCATGAAATATGAAAATATGGATAAGCCAGGGCTGGAGAGATGGCTGAGTGGTTAAGAGCACTGGTTGCTTGGTTGCTGTTCCAGAGGTCCTGAGTTCAATTCCCAACACCCACATGGTGGCTCATGAGATCTGCTGCCCTCTTCTGGCATGTAGGCATACATGCAGAGGAACACTGTATACATAACAAATAAATAAATCTTTTAAAAAAAGAAAATATGGATAAGCCAACCTTTTTTCTACTATCCACTTTAATTGGTCAGGATTTCAAAAATGCTCATGGAAATATAGACTAAAATAGAGATAGTAAGGGTCACCCACCCTTCCTCAAAGCACACAACCGAAGGGTGATATCAAAGTACAGATTCTTGGAAATAGGCATCCAGGCTGTAGTCATTCCTTAAAGATGTATCACAATTTGTATTTCATTCCTCATCTTAGGTTTTTTTCTTTTTGTTTTGTCTCAGCACCTGTGACTACCACATCTTTCCCAACTTCCTCTCTGACTCCATTCTCTACAACTAATTCCACAGGTAGGGAAGGATATATGTTATTATTGGTACCAAAAAGGCAAACAAACCATTTCTTTCTTCAAGACCCATCTACCTTGCAGTGAAGATTTTTTTTTTAATTTATTTATTATGTATACAATATTCTGTCTGTGTGTATGTCTGCAGGCCAGAAGGGGGCACCAGACCTCATTACAGATGGTTGTGAGCCACCATGTGGTTGCCAGGAATTGAACTCAGGACCTTTGGAAGAGCAGGCAATGCTCTTAACCACTGAGCCATCTCTCCAGCCCCAAGATGTTGTTTTTCATTCTGCAAACTAGTTACTCAGGGTCCAAATTCTGATCCTAGTCAGTACCACAAAAAAAGTTCCTGAACATGGGTCTACATACTTCCTAGATATCACTGAGGTCTCTTTGAACACCAACTTACTTTTTAACTGTTACTATGATAAAATATTCTAATCAAAGCAACTCAAGGAAAAAAATGAAGGACTTATTTTTATCTTTTTAAGGTACAGTCCATCACAGAGTTAAAAGAGCAGGAGCTTGAAAGCTTTGGTCACATCACATTCACAACTAGAAAATAAAATCATGAGTACACGTTAGTGCTCCAGTGCCTTTCTCCATTTTACACATTATAGAATGCCCCATCCAGAGAAATTCAGTCCTGGTCATAGTTAAAATGTGTTTTCCCGTATCAATTTATATGAACAAGATAGCCCTCCACAAGTATGCTAAGCTTATTTCCCAAGTGATGTTAGAGTCTATCAAATTGATCATCAACAGTAACCATCACAATCACTCATCCTGAAGATATAATTGTCCTCCAAATGTAACCATTCTTCTAATAATTACCAAAGGCACAGGCACAGTGCCAAACTTCACCCCTCCTCTTGCTCACCTCCCACATCCAACTGTCACCGAAACTCATCTCTTGACCCTTTGGGGACACTCTCAAACCTTTTCTTTCTCTGTATCTATATCATTTAGAGTTTAATGAGGCCAGCATGTTTTTCCTAGAAAAGATGTAGCAGCCTCTATTCTGGCTTCCTAATATCTCCCAAGTAGCAACTACAACATTCTTTATGATGTGATTGTATCTATAGAATACCTTTCCTCTAAATAACATGCAAGGGGTTCTTTTTGTTCTATGAGTCGCATGCAAGGCTTTGCATTATTTAGCCATTACCTCTCTGGAGTAAGCCCAGAGGTTCCTGCAAATCTCACACCTGTACTTCCCTCTGGAAATAGTGAAATAATTTCAAGTTTCACTATGCACTCTTCTGGGGTGTTCTACTTATTGCTTAGATTCTAGTAACTCTTTGCTATGCTTTTTGTCATCCCTGAAATAATGCTTTCTACAAAGAGATTTTTAGAGTCATTAGTTGGGTCACTAATTTTCCTATCTGCCCTTTTACTAACTTCTCCTAAATTATAATAGTTTGGTAAATTTCCTAGAATATGCATTAGGTGATGATTCCCTATTCATGTTTGGACCTAAGGAGTTTGTCCCAGAAGTTTTTGCACATTAATTTTCCCTGGATGCAAGAAGCAAGGTTCCAATTCTAATGTTTTAATAGGTCCAGAATGTCCCCTGCTTCAAAACTTGTTAATCCAACAATGTTACATAGAATTAGAAGCAGCCTTGGTCATTACCAGTTCTAAATCTAAACATCTCTATTTCCCCACTGCTAATAGGCATTGTTACTATCATGGTACCCATCACTCTCAACTTCACCATAACCAACTTACACTACACAGAGGAGATGGGACATCCAGATTCCTTGAAGTTCAACTCCACTAAGTGGATCTTACATTATTTGGTGAGTCCTTCCAAGAATCCCACTAATTCTACATTACAACTCTCTGGCAAGGTCCCATCTATATTTTTTCTAACTCTTTATTTTTTCCATCAGCTTGACACCTTGCTCAATAAGACCATCATTGCCACACACTACTCTGGATGCAAACTGGCTTCACTCAGGTGAGACCCCTAGAGGGAGTGGACTGTCCTGAAGCAGCCAGCGGAGACCATGTGCGTCTATCATCATGTTTTAGCATCCACCCTGACTCTCTAACACATTCTTCCTAGCCAGAGTATGTAGTGCAGCAGAAAATAGAGAGACTCTGATTCAGAAGTATAAGAAAGCAGACTCCTGGAAGCTATCCACATATTCAAGGTTGCTTATCTGAGTCTAATCACACACACACACACACACACACACACAAATTATTTCTTATCCCAGTGTCTAAAGGCTCAGAGCACATATTGGAGACCAACTTTTAAACTGTATAACTATTCTTTTCATGGTCTTCAGCCTCCTCCCTTCTGCCCCCTGCATTCAATGCCCCTAATGCTCTAGAACTGACCTCAGTGTTCCAATGCCTCATTTGTTTCTTCCAGGTCAGACAATCATGGAGCAGCCACAGGTGTAGACATAATCTGCACTTTCCTCTCTGACTCAATGAGCCCTGGGTTAGTCCAAGATCAGCTATTTTGGGAGTTGAGCCATGAGACACATGGCATCACCCGTCTGGGCCCCTATACCCTGGACCAGAACAGTCTCTACATTAATGGTGAGATCCCACATTTAAGCCATGAGCTCTCGCCCACTTGGAGTCTTAGGCTTTGCTAAAGTATTGACCAATTCATCCCTTTTTCTAGAACGATCTTTGTCCCATTTTCCTTCCTTTTGTGTCTGTGTTCTCTCTTTATTGTGATGACTCAAAAACAGCATGAGGAAGTGGGTAGAAGGCTTGCTTTGAATGAATAGGGTTCTTGGTCCCATCAGCATTCCAGTTTCACTTCTGAGAACCACTTCTCCATTGTCTGGCTAAGAGCAAGTGTAAAACCTTCACAGAGTCAATGACTAGCTCTACCCACCTTCAGTCCATTGCCTCGTTAGTTGTTTCCTCATTCTTTTCTTGCCTTTTCCTCTGTTTTTAACCCCAGAAACTGTATTCTCCTTTCCCCTTAGTCCTTGATATTCATTCTTATGTCCCTCACTTTTTTCTTTCTTTACAGGTTACCATTTTGGAACTGCATCCCCAGCTAACACTAGTGAGTATTTCTGACTGTCATTGTCTAGGTTCTGCCTCCACTTTCAGGGACCCCCCAAATGGTGCTTTTCCCAAAGAACTGATTCATTCATTGGTTGGAAGTGAAATCTAGTAGGATTAGAAGATTATTGACTATGCTCTGTTAATATTTGGACCCATAGAGGCTACTGGAGAATCTACATACATGCACAATACATGTTTCTTGGAAGAAGGAAGAAAGAGGGTCTTAATAACTTAAGAGTTTCCGAGTATTTCCTGCTTCAGACACTGTTACTCTAACAGTGCCCCATGATTAGGTGCTTTGCTCATGGCTCTGTTCCAGGTTGGGAGCTTCTCTCTTAATCTGCTACTCAGTCAATCATTCTGTGGTGGCACCCATCACTCTCAACTTCACCAACCTCCCCCAACACCTCAATGAGAGAAGTGGCATCTCCCCTGGCTTCTTGGATGAGGAAGGCATAGATTCACATACCATCTCCTACCACACTGATTCTTGCATGTGTTTTGTTTTAGTTCTCCGACAAACTTGACTTTGTTGTCTTTAAGAGATAAACTGACGCACAATAACATTTTTTCTATTAAAGAATTTATTTCAGCAAGCAATAATTTGTGATGTGACAAAAAAATCAATGGTGGTTCAGGTCTTCCAAAGAAAGACAATGGGGAAGAAATTACGAACAAATTCTGAACAAAGCTAGGAAAGTCCTTGGTTATTTGCAACTATGCATTATATAGCTCTTATTTAATTTGTCTTAAACCTCTTGTTGAATAAGTTACTAGGTGACTTCTGGTTGATTGAGATGGTTTCATTTTGTTTTTCTTCTTCACATTTTTCTCTTTTTATTTCTCTCTCCTCCTCCTCCTCCTCCTCCTCCTCCTCCTCCTTCTTCCTCTCTCTCTCTCTCTCTCTCTCTCTCTCTCTCTCTCCCCCTTTCTCTGCATCTTTTGTTCTGGTACTGATACTAGGATAAAAGAATAAAGAAAGTAGGAGAAAGAGAGATTGGAAAGTGACAGAGAGAGATGGAGTAGAGTAGGTCTGGAAGGAGGGGTAAGAAGAAAAAGAAAGAGGGGGAAAGAGAGAGAAGGTGGAACAGAGGGAAGGGAGGAGGAGAGATGGAGAAGTAGAAGGGAAGAAGGCAGAGAGGATGTATAAGAAAGAAATAAGTGGGAGAGAAAAGGACAAATAAAGAGGAAAGAAGAGAGAATCTAGAAAGAAGAAAGTGGAGTGGGACAGAAATGAAAGGAGAAGAGGAACAAGAAAAGACAAAGATGAGACGGAGAGTAAGAGAAAAGGTAGATGGTGAATAGAGTGAGAAAGGGAGAAGAAAGAGAAGGAGATAAAGGTTCTATGGTGACATTTAAGATATTCATCAGTCTGACTACAGGGCAAGGCCAGTTCAAACCCCCTCTCCTCTATTGCTTAGGGTCTTAGTTGGGGTAATCCTTGTGGATTCCTGGGAATTTCTCTAGAGCCAGGTTTCTTGCTAACCCCATAACAGCTCCCTCAATCGAGATATCTCTTTCCTTGCTTTCATCTCTGTTCTTCCTCTATCTCAACTATCGCATTCCCTCAAGTTCTCTTCATCCCTCTTCTTCTCTCCCTCCTCTTTCCCTTCTACCTCCGCTCTCTGTGCACCCCTATGCTTCCAATTTTGTCAGACGGTCTTGTCTATTTCAACTTTCCAGGTGAGTCTATATATGTTTTTCTTAGGGTTCACCTTATTACTTAGCTTCTCTAGGATCATGAACTATAGGCCCAATAAATATCTTTTGTTTATAGCTAATATCCACTTATGAGTGAGTACATACCATATTCATCTTTTTGGGTCTGAGTTACCTCACTTAGGATAGTGTTTTCTAGTTCCATCCATTTGCTTGCAAAATTCAAGATGTCATTCATTTTTACTGCTCAATAGTACTCTAATGTATAAATGCACCACATTTTCTTTAGCCATTCTTTAGTTGAGGGGCATCTAGGTTGTTTCCAGGTTCTGGTTATTACAAGAGAAATGAAAAGGGAGATGAGAGGGAGAGAAAAAGAGAGGAACCAATCCTTCTTGAGCAGATAATATGAGCCTTTCCCCTCACAAAACAAAAGACATTTTGTTTATTCTGAACCCACCTATTTGGAACGTGGGATGGTAGAAATGGTCTGTAAGGATTCTTCATGTCAAGGGCACCCTTAACATCTACAGTTGTCTCCATTGGCAAGTCACCCTTGGGTTCCCTGAGAGGCATAAAAGTAACCCTTGGACTCACTATATGGCACATTAATGACCTCTATCTCCATCTACCTACCATCAGTAGAGGAGGTGAAACCAAAGTAGGGATAGCTTTGTAAGTAATCCAAGGAAGAGTGTAAAGAGATAAGCTTTTAGATGTGAGTAACCACAAATGTGGAGATACTAATTTGAGATATTAATTTAGCTTTTAACATCTCTTTCTACCTACACAGCTGGAAAAGTCAGTGAGGAGATGTTCACAGTAAACTTCACCATCAACAACCTGCGCTACTCTGCCGACATGGGCCAGATTGGCTCTCCCAAGTTCAATATCACAGATACACTCATGCAGCACCTGGTGAGTTACCTCCTGCCCTCAAGCACTTTCATTCCCCTTCTAGTGCAGAAGATGGCCTCTAACCTACTCTGACTCACTTCTTTCTCTACAGCTCAGCCCTTTGTTTCAGAGGAGCAGCCTTGGCCCCCTATACACAGGCTGTAGAGTAACCACTCTGAGGTGAGACACAGTTTCCATTTGCAGCTCCCCTCCTCTCCCTTACCAACCCATTATCCCACTTGAAAAGACTTGGAGTTGTGATGATGGGAGCACTTAGGATCAAGGTGTTCTTTTTCGTTCTGCCATTTGATGATTTTTAAGCCAATCTACTATTTTATAGCAACAGTGTACTTGTGATTAATCCCTCAGTAGTATGGTGGTGGCATGACTTAATAGCAGAGTACATGCCTAGAATTCACCAGTTGTGGAGGACTTAGGGATGGCCTCTCTATAGATCACTTACCAAGAATATATAAGCACTTAATTTTGATGCAAGCGTCATGAAAATATTAAATTGTTGTAAAACAAAACTTAAGGCTGGATACAGTAACACAAGCCTTTAATCCCAGAATTTGAAAGACAGTGGCAGGCAGGCAGATTGCTATTTACCCCCGAGAAGGAAATGATGACACACCATAGTCCAATGTGGTGATTCAATGAGTTTACTGGGTTATCTATAGGCTTGAATTTGAGGAGCTACTTATAGGAGCATGGCCAACTCAAAGGCAGTCCCATTACTGTAAACCTGACATGAATAACAACTCGTAAAAGCTTTGATACTGAAGCTCTCTGTACAGCTTCAAAGTGTCTCAGTAGGTTAGGCAATCTTCTCTCTTCAGCACTCCTTATTGATTGTATAACTTCTGGAAGGGAGGAGCCGTGTTAATCTGGTACCTTTCCGAGCCTTTCTGATACATCTGCATTCTTCGTTTTCTGGTTTTATTGAGCCTCCCTTTAAAACTTTGAGTCTATGATGAACCTCTAATGAGAATAAGAATGTTTCAATGCCAAAGAAATTGCTACAAAACAAGAAAAAGGAAGAAAATGATGAAGAAGAAAATAAAGAACACTCTGAATGGGGGAAAGGGAAGAGCAGGAGAAAAGGAGGGAAAGAAGAAGGTGAAGGAATGGAGAAAGAGAAGCAGGGAAGGGGAAGAAGAGCAGAGAAGGAAAATGAGGAGGAGAAAGGGGAATGAGAGAAGAAAACAGATGGGGAAGAGGAAGAAGAAAATAATAGAGAGAAGGAAGGTGAAATGAAAGAGGGAAGAAAGAGAAAGGAGAGAAAGTAGAGGAGGTGAAACCAAAGTTGAGATAGCTTTGTAAGTAATCCAAGGAAGAGTGCAAAGAGAAAAGCTTTTAGATGTGAGTAACCACAAATGTGGAGATACTAATTTGAGAAAGTACGTAAGAGAGCAAAGCAGCAAACAGTCTCAACAAAATCAGAGTGGAGGTTATGAGTTGGGTATAGTGACCATAGAGTGTGAGACAGAGATGGTTAACATCTCCTCAGTGTACACCTCTTTCTCCCCAACTTAGGTCAGTGAAGAATGGCGCCCAGACCCAGGTAGATGCCCTTTGCACGTACCGCCAGGTTCCCAACAGTCTGAAACTGCCTGCCAAGCCAATTTTCTATGACCTAAGCTGGCAGACCCATGGAATCACCCGGCTGGGTCCTTACTCCCTGGATAAAGACAGCCTTTACATCAATGGTGAGTGTTTGCTGTCTCCACCTCCCTGTCCTCCTGCATGCTACAAAGGTTTCCAGTTGCCAGTTCTTTCGGGAGATGTTAGGATTCAAATCCAGGCTCCTAACAAAAAACCCCACCTACACCCCAGAAGATTGCTCCTTCATAATTCCCAGCTTGAGAGTTTTGAATCTAAGACATGAGCCCAGTTGTTCATTGCCAGTGTAATGTTCTAGCCAATTACTTCACAGTAATTCCTGGAGAAACAGTGAGGATACCCTTGTCTCACAGTCAGCCTTTTTTCTTACCTTTGATACTAGATTAACTTTTCTCCTGGACTGTTTTCTTATACAGGAAAAAAAAGCAGGCATTTGTATATCTAATAGCCTAAGCTTCAGTTATTACACATTAGCATAAAACCAAGAAAGGACAGATTCTAAAAGATATGCTTTGTATGGCATTTTTAAATGCAAAACATAACATTAGAAAAACTGGTCTAAATAGTTCCCTCCTTCCCTTTCCTCAACTCTCTTCCATCTTTGTCCTCTCCCTTCCACTTTTCCTTTCCTCCCACCCCTCATTGTCTTCTTCCTTTTATTCCCTACCTTCCCTTCCCCTCCATTCTCCTCTGCTCCCCTACCCTCCCACACCATGTCTTTCCTGTCCTCCCCAACTTAGAAATAGTTCTTGGAAACATACACTCATGTATCACCATTGCCTCAGAAGTGGCTACATTTTTTATTTTGAGAGAAAATACCTGAGAAAATCAACTTAAGAGAAGAAAGGTTTGTCATAGCTTCTAATTTAGGGAAATCACTCTCATCATGACAAGGAAGGTGAGGTGCCTGGTCACATAGCACCAAGAGTCAGGAAGAAGAACGGATAAATGCAAGTCATCCGATTGCTTTCTTCTATCTATTTAGTCATGCCCCATGATGCAGAACTGCCACAATTAAGACAGATCTTTCAACCACAACCCAACCCAGAAACTCTCTCAGAGACATGCCCAAAAGTTTGTCTCCTAGGTGATCCTGAGACCAGCAAAACTGATAATCAACATTAACTATTACACACAATTATGGATGAGAGGAGACAAATGTAGACCTCCATTACTCTCATTTTAACAAAGAGAAAAACTGAGGTGAAGAGAATGAAAGGAACGTGCCCCCACTTTGATATTCTGGTTTACATTCATCCCTTTAATTCTGCCCCAGAAAAAAAAAAAAAAAAAACTTGCTTGGGTTCTGCCTTCGTAAATTGTACTGTTTAAATGCATCACTTTGTTGTCCAGCCAACGTTTACCAAAATCTACTATAAATCAGATCTTATCCCTGCCACAAGGAACAAATAATTTTCATGTGTACCTTCTCCCAGTGTAAGCTGCAGTGCAGTAAAGATTGATTTGGTCATTACTGTATGTTCCATTTGGAAATAGAATACCACATAGAGTAAGTGCTCAGTAAGCAAAAACTAGATAACAGAGGTAGATTTAAAAGGGAAAACAATATTGCAGATAAACTGCATACGTGGGAGTATAGAAGCTTAAGTCTCTTATTGTTCTTTTGCTATTGAATAGTGAGGAAGAGATATATCTAATTGAAATAATAAGAAATTGTTTATGATAATATTTTAGTCGGATCCATGCACATGAGTTCGAGTCTCAGTATACACAAAAATATTTTTCAAAATGGGACCCCACATGTACCAAAGCATGGTGTATGGAACCACTATGGTGCTTCCACTTATGCATAATTTTTGTTTCCTAGGTTACAATGAACCTGGTCCAGATGTACCTCCTACAAGTATGTATCCATAAAACTGAGCATTTTGGCCTATGTATGTCTCCTCATTCAGAAAGAAAGCATGCCCCAGAACAAACCAGCTGCCTAAGAGAGGCTAAGGTCTTAGTAGATGAGTTCTAGGCCTCTCTTGTGGACCTTTGTGCCTAGCAATGGATTTCTGAACTTTTCCTCCTCCTCTTGGTTAAAGGAAGAAGTGTGAACAAGAGATATAGGAAGACAGAGGTCAGATGGTGACTGTAGTTTATCCCTCCCATTAATAAATGCTACTGGGACCCCATTAGGGAATCCTTTCTCAGGTTATAAATTATGATGGTTACTTATATGATTTGAGACTTTTGCTTTTTAAAAATCAGTAACCTGTTCACCTATCTTTTCAGCAATCCATTCTTTCATTTCCCTAACATTCTTCTTATTTGATGCTGCATTTCCACCCACTCATCCATCAGTCCATGCATCTACACATTTTACTGATCACCTTTTACAATTTTTTCTATCTGGTTTTGTTTCTATATTCATTCACTCACTTATCCATCGTTTACTTCTGTCCTTTGTTATTTGTCCTTCATTTCCTGTATCCATTTGCCCATCCATCCATCCATCTTTACATCCATCTGTGTACTTACGGATGCATATATACTTACAGACATATACATCAATCTATGAACCATCTATCCATGAATCCACCTATATACCTACCCATGCATTTGTCAATCCATTCTCCCATTTACCACACATCTTCTTTTGTCCAAATTTGACATTCATTTTCTCTCTCTTGCTTTCATTATGTATCTATATGCCTCTCCAGCTACCCTGTGAACAACTTAACCACCCACCCATCCATCTTCCTATTTGTCCATTTATCCCTCTAACTTCCCAGCAAACATTCACACCCTCCATCTGCCTAGTTGCCTAACTATACTCATTCATTTACTTGTACTTTCTTCCTTCTGCTTTGCTTCTACCTCCTCAAATGCTGTTTTCATTCTTTTTGTATTCTTTTTTGACCTATTATTTGTATATTCTTCTTGACAATGGTCCCTTTCATTTTATGCACTCACATTTCACCCTTACTCTTTGATAAGTCCCTCTTCTTCTTACCACCCTATCTTACTAATTTCATTCACAGGTTTTTCTCTCATTTCTCCACTCATATGACTGCTTTTTCCCTTATTTTTGTGGGTGATTTGTCTGACTTGGATCTGTGCTATAAGGGCTTCCCTATCAGGGCACTCTGTCCATGCCTGATGAAAGCCTTTCCCACAGCTCCAGAACCAGCCACCACCATCTTGCCCTCCCTGTCAACATCTCTACAGCCTGAGTCCAATACAGGTACCTGGGGGGGCCCATTGATTTCACTTGATGAAAACGTGTTGCCCCACACCTCTCACAGTTATCACATGTCACATAAGAGCTAGGAAGCTTGTGATGTGAAGAACCCAGTGCCAGGTTCATCATAACCAGCACAAAATCAGAAGAGCAGTTAAGTTAGATGTCTCCTGTCACGCAAACACCATGTTCATGAGGTAAACAGATGATTTCAATACAATGAGGACAATTCAGAGGGAAATATAACTGGTATAATAGAGAAGAGGGCTTTACAGAGAAAACTCCACCTGTACTGATACTCCTGGTATAAATAGGATGATCCAGATAAATGGGGAATAAAGTGTTGATTACAGGGAATTACATCAGCAATGACTCAGTAGTCAAAAATAGCATATACATACAGAGAATTGATTATACCTGGGTTTGTATAAAGAAGAAGCCTTACTACAGAAAGGATAGTTAATGAAGGCTAAAGGTCATTTTAAAAAAAACAGCTTAGAATGAACTTCAGTACCAAATTAAGAAGCTTCTCCTTAGGATGGGTAGATGAATCCATGGGTAAAGTGTTTGGCCCACAGACATGAACACCAAAGTTCAAATTCCCAGCACCCATGTAAGTGCTGGATAATCATGTCAGAGCAGAATTCCAGTTGTGTCACAGTGAACACTCAGTTATGGGTATTTACTATCTGTCTTCCTCCAGCTACGAGGCACCACCTAGAAACCTTCACCATCAACTTCACCATCTCTAACCTTCCATATTCAGCTGACATGATCAGTGGCTCAGCCTTGTTCAACTCCACTGAGCATGTCCTACAACACCTGGTAAGACCCTCTGTCCTGAAAAGCCCATGCCAAAACTAACTTCATCTACATTTTTTACCCGTTTACTCTCTTTTCTCCTTTTTCATTCACAGCTTGGATCCTTGTTCCAGAATAGCTCCTTTAACTCAAGTTGCAGACTGACCTCCCTCAGGTTATTCTACTTCCATATAATTGTCCTCATTATTGCCTGACAATAATTATCCCTTCTTTTGATCTTCTGCTATTTTCTCCTTCCTTGGGGTTTCCATATACATTATACATTAGAACCTCCCTTGAATCTCTACACCTTTCTCTTTAAGGCCTGCGAAGAATGGAACATTCACAGTGGTGGGTACCACCTGCACCTACCAGCACGACCCTGCACATCCTGGAATGGATGCTCAGGGTCTGTACTCAGAACTGAGTCATCTGAGCCATGGAGTCACCCATCTGGGAAACTACACACTGGAGAAGCATAGCCTCTATGTGAATGGTAAGCATAGTCTGTGGTGTACTATGTGGTATCTATTCCCAGGCATTCTTTATTTTCTCTATACTCCCATATGTTCCTAGTGGTTTCTGTATAGACCAGCTGTTTCTGTGTTGTTCATTTCTGTCCAATATTCATATTCTTCATATTCTGATCAAATAAGCATACACAAAAAGCATAGAGGGGTAAGGTAGACTATCACATCATGTACAATGTCAAGAAGGAGATACATATAAATGCTGGCCTATAGCTCACTTTAATCCATCCAGGAATCTGGGCCATAAGACAGTCCTGTCCAGAGTTAAGGTATGTCATCCCTCCTGAACGGACCCAGTCTATGAACTCCCTCAGCATCATCCTCAGAGTTTGCCTCCTTGGTGATACTAAATTGTCAAATTGACCATTTGTATCAAGCATTACACCCCATGGAGAGTGAAAAATGATATCTTAGACCTTCATAATGAATAAAGAAATTCGGATACTAGGAATGAACAGTGCCAGCTTACAATTTTAAGAAGTGAAGTCAGGACCATGAGGGGTGCACCCAACCACTGAGACAGTGGGGCCGATCTATTGGGAGCTCACCAAGGTCAGCTGGACTGCTACTGAAAAAACATGGGATAAAACCGGACTCTCGGAATGTGGCGGACAATGAGAGCTGACGAGAGGCCAAGGAGAATGGCACAGGAACTTTCAACTGGCGATAGATCGAGAGAGAGACAGAGACCCAAATTGGAGCAATGGTCTGAGCTCTTAAGGTCCAAATGAGGAGCAGAAGGAGGGAGAACATGACCAAGGAAATCAGGACCACGAGGCGTGCACCCACCCACTGTGACAGTGGAACTGATCTATTGGGAGCTCTTCAAGGCCAGCTGGACTGGGACTGAATAAGCATGGGTTGAAACTGGACTCTCTGAACATGGCGGACAATGAAGGCTGATGAGAAGCCAAGGACAATGGCACTAGGTTTCGATCCTAATACATGAACTGGCTTTGTGGGAGCTTAGCCTGTTTTGATGCTCACCTTCCTGGGCCTGGATGGAAGTGGGAGGACCTTGGTCTTCCTCTAGGGCAGGGAATTTGGACTGCTCTTCAGTATCGAGAGGGAGGGGGAATGGACTGGGGGGAGGAGAAGAGGAGTGGGGATGGGGGAGGGGAGTGGGGGGAGGGGGCAATGTGTGGGAGGAGGGGAGGGAAATGGGAAACGGGGAGCAGTTGGAAATTTTAATTAAAAAAGAATAAAAAAAAAAAAGAAGTGAAGTTTGAAGCTGGTCTGAGGTTTGGTGTCCTGAGTTTATATTTTATTCTTTGGCCACTGAAGACCTATGCATGGTTTCCCTCTTAAAAATGCACAATTTAAATGTCTAATTTGCTTCCAAGTCAGCATTTACCAAGAATCTACTGAAAACCAGACCTTGTTTCTGGTACCAGAGATGAATAAGTTTCATGCTCATTCATCTAAATATAATTTATAGTAAGGCACAGACTCACTATAATATTATTCAACACAATATTCTTTAACTTTAAGTAGAATAATATGCATATGATAGCAAATGATCAACAATATATATTGTTATATAATATATATATATGAGGTAAGTAGATAATGGCATAGATGAGAATATATCTTTGGCTTTTGAGGTATGAACATAAATCATGTGAGGGACTCATTCTGGGAACATCTAAGAAGCTGGTAGGAAAGAGTTGGGTCTAACTGAAGTATCAGGAAGTTTTTCCTCATGACAATATTTAAGTAAGATCCTAGAACATTAGTAGATAATAAGTGTTCATGAGGTTATGTATCTGTTTCCCACATAAATGGCAGCATGGTGTATGAGATCATTCTGCACCTTGCATTTATTCTTGACTTTTGTTTTCTAGGTTACAATGGTCCTGGTCCAGATATACTTACTACAGGTAAGTATCAAATCCTGCCAACCTGGTCTTGGTCAAGGCTTTCCTCCTCTCTTACAAAGTCAGTCTCCTGTGTGGAGCTAGTAGCAGAAAGGAGAGCCCCTGACCTGTGTCTGCCCTTCAGCCGTGGCATCAGATTTCTGAATTCCCTTTAGTCCTTCATCTTGGAGGAAGAAATATGAATAAGTGATTGTTGCTTATAAAAAGAATCATGTCAGATAGTAATTTTTTACTTTCTTCTTTTATTTATGAAATAGTATCTTATAATATACTTCTCCCATTCCTTTTCCCTTTCCTCCCTCCAAAACCACCCATAAACTTCCTTTCTCTCTTTCAAATTCATGGCCTTTTCCTTTTCATTAGTTACTATTAGACATATATGCATATATGTATATATTCCTAAATATGACCTGCTTAGTCTGTATAATGTTACTTGTATCTATATTTTCAGGACTAACTATTTGATATTGGATAGCCAATTAGTGTGCTTTTCCCTGGGGAAGAATATTTTTCCCACTCTCATCGTATATCCACATGTTTATTTTTTAGTTCATTTACTTGAATTTTCTCCTTTGTTCTTTCCCCTATACATCTACCCAACCATCCATCCATGCATCTGTGCACCCATATATCCATTCATTCACCCACATGCACTCACTCACCCACTTCATCCTTAAGTCAATCTCTCCATCCATCCATGCACCCACTTACCCATCTAAGCACCAATTCATTCACCTGTTCAGTAATCCAACAATCATATTCATTCATTTGTTCTGATCTCCGTATCTCCCATTTATCACATTTTTATTCCTCTTGAAACACATTTGAGCCATTTATCATCAACTTATCACTTCCTTATTTGTCTTCACATTGATAAATTGCTCACAATTTTCATTGCCTTGAATAAATTTCATTCAGAGACTTAGTTGCCCCTACACTCACATAGTCACTCTTGTTTATGATCCACTTATGAATGATTAGTCTGGCTTGAACCACTTCTAGAAGAGTTCATTGACTGTATGGGGAGGGGCTATGTTCATCACTGCTAACAGCCTCTTTTACAGTTCCTGAGCCAAGCACCACTATCCTGCCTTTTACATTGACATCTGTACAGCCAGAATCTACCACAGGTATTTGGGGGAAGCCTTTTCCTACACTTGATGAAATGCCCTGTTCCACACTTCCATGTCCTGACTTACATGAGACCTGGAAAGCCATGGTGTGAGGATCCAGTGCCAGTATCATTATTAAAATAACATATATTAGACCAGCATTTCAATCAGATGCCTGCCCCACATGCAGCTACCAGGCTTCTGAGATGAATAGACCATGACAATACAATGAGAGATTCTTGTGAAGTGAGAAGCACCTGACACAATGTAAGTGGGTGGGGGCCTTCTAGAAAAAGCTCCACCTGAACTGTTATTTGCTGATGTGAAGGAATATTCCAATGGTGTGAACTCAGGGGCCAACAAGAGCAAGTGAGTGGAGAGACTTGAGGAGTTTGGTTTTCTTGAAGCATGAAGCTCAGCTTTCAGTGATGACTCTCCATGTCCACTCCAGGATCCACAAGGCCATAGTGTTAGGCACAGAACTGATAAGTAACTGAGTCTGGGAATCATAAGAAACCACATTAAAAGAGTCTTGAGTGTCAAACCATAAAACAAGAAATTGAGCCGGTTGTGGTGGCGCACGCCGGTAGGATTTGCTGAAGGAGGCAGAGGCAGGAGGATCACGAGTTCGAGGCCAGCCTGGGCTACACATTTTTTGCCGGGCGGTGGTGGCACACGCCTTTAATCCCAGCACTTGGGAGGCAGAGGCAGGCGGATCTCTGTGAGTTCGAGACCAGCCTGGTCTACAAGAGGTAGTTCCAGGACAGGCTCCAAAACCACAGAGAAACCCTGTCTCGAAAAACCAAAAAAAAAAAAAAAAACCAAGAAATTGACACTGAAACTCCAAAGGGAGCCATAGGTGGTTAGAGCACTGAAGGTGTTGCAATGAATTTTTTCCTTTCAGAAATGCTTTTCTTGTGTTCATCATAGAAAAAATCCACTTAGCTGGAACACACAGTGAATCTTATAGTGTAATATACTGGATATGAGAAGATAAGAGCTGATATGTTATGGCAAAGGAGATAGCACACATGAAGAACATTCACAGTAGGGAACTGGTATGACACGGAGATGAGATGTTCAGCTCTGGCTTGGATTGTGCAGTTACAGGTGGTGGTATATGGGGATATATAACTTGATGAGTACAGGAATCTAGTGTAGTATCTTCAAGCTCTCAGTTATAGGGATCTCTCTTCCTGTCTTCCCATAGCTGTGGAGCATCATCTGAAGACGGTCATACTCAATTTCACCATCTCTAATCTTCCTTATTCAGAAGACATGAACTATAGCTCAGCCATGTTCAACTCCACTGAGCGTGTTCTACAATACTTGGTGAGACCCTCATCCTGGAAACAGCTTGTAGGACAAAGTTCCTGAACATCCTGCATACAACTCTTTTCTTTTTTTCTTTCCTCTATAGCTTACACCTTTGTTCCAGAATATCTCCTTTAACCCAAGCTGCAGACTGACCTCTCTCAGGTGAGTCCACTTCCTTGTCATTTTCCAGGAACGACTGTACCTAATGACCCTTCTGCTGTTTCTTCTTTCCCTGGGACTCTCAGCCACATGAAGGTATCTCCAGAGTTTCCACATCTCTTTTCAGGCCTGAGAAGAATCAAAACTTCACTAGTGTAATTGTCATTTGCTCCTACCAACATGATTCTGAGCATCCTGGGCTGCACACACAAGACATATATTCAGAGATGAGCCATCTGACCCATGGAGTCACTCAGCTGGGCAACTACACATTGGACAAAGATAGTCTCTATGTGAATGGTGAGCATGGTCTGTGTTTTCCTAGGGGATATCTTCAGCCATTTTTTATTTCCCTAGCCTTTTTAAAGTCAAGGATATCTTTCTAGACCAGTTGCCTCCATGTTCTTAGATTCTCTTCCAAGAATTTAAGGAGCACACATAAACAGCATTTCAGGAAAGTAGATACAGCTGTGTCCCAAGTCAGGAAAAATATGGATGTAAATACTGGCCCTCATCTCTCTTTCTATTTCTCTTATAGTTTAGGGATCTTGTCCATAAAATAGAGAGAGCTACAAAAAATTAAGGTGGAACTATGTGCTTCATTTAAACTAATACCAGTCCCCCCCTCACAGAATGCCCAGAGCTTTGTCTTGGTGATTTTTGCTTATCCTCCATTCCTTTTCTCTTTCTTTTGTCTGTGTATCTGTCTAGCCATATGTCCATGTATCCATCCATTCATCATCTATTCATTCATTCAACTCACAGCTATTCACTCTTGCCAGCTCACAATCAGTATTCACCACTAATTACCAAGATTGATGTTCACACAAGTTACTCCCATTTTAAGACAGAGAGAAGCACATGTAGGTAAACTGACTTGCTCGCTGTAACATAAATTTGTGTGGATATGAATTCTAAATTTCAATTTAAACCCAGTCCTTTAACTTGGCTGTTGCAAGGACTCATATGGGATTTTTTTTTCTCTTATAATTTACACAACTTAAATTCATCATTATATTTTTCACTTAGGATTTTTCAAATATTCATTATAATACAAACACGGTTGACACTAAGAACAAGTAAGTTACATGCATACTTTGTCCCAGTGGAGCATGGAGTTTTTAGTTCAGTTGTACATTCTTCAAGTAGAAATGCAGTACCACACATGATACCTTCCCAATAAATATGTTTGGGATGAATGTGTGTGTGTAGATAGATAGATAGATAGATAGATAGATAGATAGATAGATAGATAGATAGATAGATAGATAGATAGATAGATAGATAGATGATAGATAGAGTGGAAAGGATGATGGGATAAGTTGATGCATGTAAATATGTTGAGTGATATCTGAAGATAAGGCGTATAGACATAATTTAGGAGAGCATAATTGGGATTAAGTAGGGAAGAGTTAGATGAGTTGAAACATCAAGATATTCTTCCTAATGCCAATCAAGTCAGATCATAGAACATTAATAGATGCTCAGTTAGTGTATAAAGTGATACACATCTACATTGGACCACATGAACTATTGCATGGTGCTAAGGACTGTGCAACACATTCTCCTTACATTTTTTTTTCTTTTTTTTTTTTTGCTTTTCTAGGTTACAGCGGAACTAGTACAGAAGAATCAACGACAAGTAAGTATCAGTTTAGCCTGACCTAGGTCTTGGTCCATGCTTTTCTCCTCATTTCTAAAGGAAGCTTGTCCTAAACACAAGCTAGTCTCTGGAAAGGGGCCAGAGACTCAGTGGAAAGAGAGCTGGTGGCCTTTTTTTGGGTCTGAAGCCCTGGTGCTGAATTTCCGAATTTTCCTCAATCCTCTGAGTCAGAAGAAAAAAAATTGAACAATTATTTTATATGGTATTATTAAGCTGAATTAATTCAGAGACTAGTTTATGTTGCCTAAAACAAATGCTATTGAGGATGTAGTAGGGGCTAAGTAGCACATTTTGATGTCTACTAAAGTGTTTGTATAAAATAGCCCACTCATTCAGTATCCCACTCATATATCGTTCTAACTGTCAATTCTTTCATTTACTAGTTACTGTTCATCCAGAACTGCATTTTCAGTCATCTATCCATCCATTTACCCACCTATTCATCCATCCATTCCCTTTTCCATTATACTATATTTCTTCATTTCTTTTTTATCATTCCTTCTCAATTATTCTTCTAGACTTCCATCCATCCACTATTTATCCATGCAATCATATTTCTCTCCATTTGCTAACTTTTATTTTTACATCTTTTACATCTTACAGACACACATATATACACATACAGCACACACTTCTACACAGTCATCCATCATCCCCCTACATACCTATCCACTCATTTACCTACCCACCATACAACCACCTACCCATGTATTCAGTACCTAGATATTTGTCAATTTGTTCAACTATGTACCTCGTTACATTTTCTCATCTGTATGTGTGCTTATCATCCACTCCTTTTCTTTTTCTCTTGTTTGTACATCTGTCTACCCATATGAACATGTATCCATCCATTCATCACCTCTTCACTCATCCATCATCCATCATTCATTCATTCAGTTATCAAACCATCCATCCACCCATTTACCATCCTGCCCATCAACCAATATCCATCCACCTATTCACCTACCTACTTATGCATATACTTGGATGAATGAATGAAAATGAATGAAATTTATGCCCTGGCAATGCTGAAACATGCATGGGCATGCCCGCACATGACAGTTCTGTTGAACTTGTTAATATTGGCTTTCATGATCTAACTTACTGAGAATAATTGATGAGGTCTTTTCCTAAGTGGGGCACCAGATTAGATGGTTGTGAACCACCATGTGGTTGCTGGGAATTGAACTCAGGACCTTTGAAAGAGCAGGCAGCGCTCTTAACCACTTAGTCATCTCTCCATCCCCATGCATATACTTACCCCAACACATACACACACTTATCCTAACACAAATCTGTCAATCCGTGAACTTCCCCACTATTCATCATGCTCTTTTACTTACATGTTATTTGTTCCCTCTTTCCTTTTTTTATTTCTCAAAATACTTATTATCATTATTAAATTTTGGGTTGACCCTTCAACAATCTTTTCTTCTTCTTACTTAACTATTTAGCAATTCAATTACTGCCCACCTTTCTCTGGCCAACCACTCTCACTATCTGAGTTAATTTTATTCACAGGCTTTTTCAACATTATCACACATTTTCTCTTTTGATCCCTTTTGAGTGTTATCTACGTACAAATGGTTGCTCTGCCTTGTACTACTGCTGCATGGGCTTCTCGAAATACATGGGGATTTTCTCATCCCTGATGACATCCCTTTCCACAGATCCTAAATCAGCCACTACCATGCTGCCTTCTCCAACAATACCTATGCAAACAGAATCCACCACAGGTATGAGAGAACCTGTTTCTATTTTTATAAGATCTTTGTCCCACAGTTCTGATTTGCATATAAGATCTAAATGGAAGAATATGAAGAACCTAGTTCCATAGCCATCATCAGACACAAAGACTATAGTAGCAATTCAATCAATTGCCAAGCCTCATACAACCACTGGGATTGCAAGGTATGCAGACAACTGCACTGCAGTGAGGAATTTGGCTTGGGAATGCATCTCACATGATATAAAGATTAAAGGACTTTCTAGAGACAGTTCATCCTGATTTGCATCTCTCATACTGACTAGGAGTGGTCAACATAACTTAAATGATATCAACAACGAGGGCTGTTTGACCTAGAAAAACATAGTATACTGGGATAAATGAGAGGAATTTGGCATCCATGGAGCATAAAGTTCATCTCCCAATATAGCCTTTGCATTTCTAATCCAGAGCCTGTAAAGACAGGATGGTAGGTCCAGATTTATGATAACCAAAGCTAAAAGGTCAATAGAAACCAGAATGTAAGGGGCCTTGAAAGACAAATCAAAACACTCAAACTGAAAACTGAAATTGAACAAAGATCTATGAGTTGTAGAAGTTACAGGACAGTCCCAGTGAGACTTTCTTTTCAGAATACTCCTCTAAAGTTCAGTGTAGAAAAAGTCCCTTAGACAATATATCCTGTGAGTCTGATAGGGTAATCATGTGAATAAGAGAAGATACTGTTATGATAGGAAAGTACACACAAAGTATGTTAGGAACATTCAGAAAGATTAGTTGGATGTGTCATAGAAATGAGATATTCAGGTTGTAGGTAGGCTGGGTATGTTGGTAGATGAGAAGCAAAAGGAGATATGACTTGATGAGTATTGTATTCCAGTGTGCTTGCAGGTAAAATCTCTTCTCATCTCTTCCAGCTGTGGGGCACCACTTGAAAACTGTATCAGTCAGCTTCACTATTTCCAACCTCCCATATTCAGCAAATATGAACAATGGCTCAGCTGTGTTCAACTCCACTGAGACCCTCCTAAAGAATCTGGTGAGACCCTCATTCCAGTAGCTTCTGCTTGGATAAATCATATCTACCAACTCTATCCAAATTTTCTTTTCATTATTTTCTTTGCTTTTCTTCCCAGATGGAACCATTGCTCCATAATGGTTCTTTCAACTCAAGTTGCAGACTGGATTCTCTCAGGTGTGCACTTGCCATAAAACTATTATTGTTGCCTCTCTTCTTGCTTGCCCTCCTTCTGATTCCTATCTATGTCTCTATTCCTCTTGATCTAGGCCTGAGAAGAATGGAACTGCCACTGGTGTAGAAATCATCTGCACAAACTTGCATGACCTTGCACATCCTGTGTTGGACACCCAGGAATTGTACTCAGAGCTGAGCAACCTGACCCAGGGAATAACCCAGCTGGGCAACTATACACTGGACAAAGAAAGTTTACATGTGAATGGTGAGCATGATATGCGGTTGCTGTGTAATGTCCTCAGCCACCTGTTATTTTTTTTTACCTCTATCAATTATATTGATAACGCTGTCTAGAACAGTTTATTTTAGGTTCATAGAATCTCTTTTCCAGAATTCATGGAGCACATAAAAATAATCAGACAAGGAGGTATTGGCATATTGTGTACAAAGTCCGGAAGCAGAAAGAAATGAGTATGTTTGCTAAACTTCTTCTCTACTCCTTGTTGTTTCTACTTCCAAGAATGCATCCCAAAGTTTATGGCACCCACATTTATTCACGCTTGGTTTGTCCACCCTAAGTAACTAGATATAGAGAATTTCTTGCAGAAATGTTCAGAGACTTGTCAATTCAATGAGCTTATGTCTTGTCAATTGCCAAGCCATTTTAACAATAATACCCTATGAAATGGGCAAGGAGATACAATGCATCCACATTACTCTGAATTTCACGAAGAAAGCAAAGCACAGACCTGAAAAGCCACATGCCTTTCCTACACTGAGTTTTGAGTGATTGAAATTTTGCCATTCTGCGTTTTATACCCAATCACTAAACTATCACAGGGATTTGTGTATGATTTTCATTCTGTTTTCATTTCCAATAAGCATTTAATACAAACCGTACCTTATTCATGATGCAAAGAACAAATAACTCTCATCTGTATTGTTTCTTAATGTGAACTACAGTGGGAACATGGACACTGTATTTTTTAATCATTGTCTATTTGTGTAATATACTTCAAATGAAAATGGAATACAACTCATAGTAAATGGTCAATAAGGATATTCTGGATGGATATCTAGTGGCATAATAAAAAAATAATGGTGTGTATTGAGGCATATTGTTGTGGAAGTAAGGTGTGAGATATGTTTTATAAGAATCTATTGGGGACATAGAGATGGGTATAGTTGAAATACCAAGAAATCCTTCTCCGGTATGATTTGTCAGATCTTATAATATGAATAGATGTTCACTAATCTTTTTAGGTGTGGTTTGGTACCATATAGGCCAAAGCATGCAGAATCCTTTCCCTTGCTCTTCCCTCCTCTAACATGTCTTGTATTTTCTAGGTTATAATAAACCTGGTCCAGAAGAACCTCCTACAAGTATGTATCGATTTAGCCTGACCTACATCTTGGTCCATACTTTTCTCCTCATTTCCAAAGGAAAGCTGATCCAAATACAAACCAGGCTGTTCAGAGAGACCAAGGTCTCAGTGGAAGCAATTGGTCTCTTCTTGAAACTGCAGCTCTCATGTTGGGTTTCTGAATTTTCCATATTCTTCTTGGTTGGATAAAAATATTTCCCAAATTGTACCATACAGAATTAATGGACTTTAGCTAAGGTGGTTACTGTGTAATGTGTGTTTCCTAGGAGGATGTTCCAACCAGGGGACATTATTGTTATCAATCTACAAACTTGGATGACTAATTAGGTGTTTTTCTAAAATTGCCTTCTCTCTTGTATCTTTTCTAATTTATATTAGTTCTCTGAGAGTATTACACCAGGAATTTGTGCTGCTATTGCATCAGTGAACATGTGTTACCACACCAGTCATCGTTGTAATTCAAAGTGTTAGCAGCAGAACAAGATGTGTGATTGCTTCCTCCTCTAGTAGCATGCATAGCACCTTCCAGCACTCTGAAAGCCAGGCAGAAGGGATGAAACTTCCAGCTGAGTGCCAGTTTACCTCCCCATGTGCTATGGCTCAAGTGCCTGGTATCTTCAGCAATACGAATCTAACCCAGAAGTTCTACAGGGTAACCCAATACAATGGAAATAGGCAGTACTGTTTGGAAGTCAATGGTACATCACTTGTCAATAGCTCCAAAAGGAATAATCTGTTCCTGGTGCTGGCATTTATTTATCATCTAGTGGTATCTAGTGAGGCACTGCTGCCCCATTATATAGCAACTCCATTTAGACTTCTTATATGTGTGTGTGCATATACTTTAGGAAGCTTCTATACTATCAGAGTTCTGTCTGACTCTTTGGAATGCCCTTAGTATTAATTATTCCTCCCCATATTCTCTCTCTACATGGTCATTCTAATGTCTTCTCTATTTTACCCTTCCCATTCTGTTATTTTCTATCAACCATTAAATCAGCATATCCTATCAAATGAAACACACAAATCTAAGGATTCAAAGCCAACATCTACAAATAATAGAAAATATATGATTTCTTCTCTCTTGCTCCAGATTACTTCACCCATGATTGCTTTCAGCTCCATCCATTTACCTTCTCATTTCTTAGCTGTACCATTTTTATTTAATTTTTATGTGATTTATTTTGATGATGTTTTTCTCTTCCCAAACTTCTTCCAGGTCCTTCCCACTTCCCTACTTGCACAACTTCATGCTCTTCCCCTCTCTTCCCTCTCTTTGATTTTCTATCTCTCCCCCAAGTTCCCAAAAGACAAAAGTAAAAATTCAAACACATATACAAAAAGACAAAATTTCAAAATGAAAGAAAATAAAATCTAATACCAAATTAATAACTGAAAAAATAAGTTATCCATTTTCTGTTCTCCAACTATTTCTGGGCATGAGTCCTGACTTGTGTGTGTTTGATACACCCAGTGACACTTTATAGGAGAAAATTAATTTTCCCTTTCTTAGCAGGTGTACATTGCAAATAGCTTCTTGTCTAGGGGTAGAACTTTGTGTCCACTTCCCTTTCTCAGTGCTGGATTTTTCTGATTTGAACTTGTACAGCTTTTGTACATTGTACATTGTAGCATTGTAGAAGACACCAAGGATAGAATATCTTCCAGATACAACAGATGAACTCACAGAGACTATGGCAAATTTGAATAGAGCAGCAATAAACACGGACTTGCGTGTGTCTCGATAGTAGCATACAGACTTCTTAGTGTGTATGCCCAAGAGTGGTAACATTGGATCTTATAGTAGATCTACTTCCAGCAATGTAAGAACCTCCACATTTATTTCTCTATTGATCATACCCCCACGAGAAGTGCGTAATTGCTCCTGTTTCTCCACATCCATACTAGCATTTGTTGTCATTTTTGCTGTTTATTTATTTATTATTTTATTTAAGTTATTCCTGTAAGGGTAAGAAGAAATATTATAGAAATTTAAATTTTATTTCCCTGATACCTAAGTATGTTGAACATGTTTCCAAAAATGTTTCTCCACAGTTTGTATTTCATTTTGTGAGAATTATCAGAGCCATGCCACAATTTTTATTGGGTTGTTTTCTTGGTACTTAATTTTTTAATTTATTTTTATATTCTTGACACTAACCCTCTGTCATATACTTAGCCTAGCTGATAAAGATTTTTGCCAATCTTTAGGAAACCACATTGCTCAAACAGTGTTATCTTTTTCTCTAGAGAAGCTTTTGGTTCACTTGGACATGTGTATTAATTTTTAGTCTTTAAGACTTTGCTATCCAGGTTCCCTCTCTCAAATCCTTTCTTGTGCCAGTAAGTTCAAGTGTATTCCCCATTTTCTCCCTAACTACATCAGGTGCAAGGAAGGGACTTATGTAAAGGTTGTTTAATCATTTGGAGTTGAGTTTGGGGTGTTCAGTGGCCTATTTATCCATTATCTTTCCAGCTTCCCATTCTTCCTTTTTCCAGCTCTTCCTGAACTCATATCACATTTACATCAATTCATCCATCATCCATCCATCCATTCACCCACCCACCCATCCATCCATCCACCCATTCTCCTACCTATTCATTTGGATTTCCTTTGTTTCTTCTCTCTCTTTCCTTTATGCATGATTGTGCTCATTCACTCATTCACATTCTTTGATAAACCTAAACTAATGTCCAGTTTCTATTTCATGCTTTATTTCTTCTTTTTTCTTCATACATTCATACACACATTCACCTTTCTAGTAGACACATCCCTGCCTATATATCCATATACTCACAACGTGTGTGATCACCCACTCTTCTGTCAGCTACTACCTGTGTATCTTTCTATCCATTTGGCTGTTTTATATACCTGTGTCCTCCATTTGGCTTTCAGTGAACTCACATACCAATCCACTTACGAATCCACGCATACAGTATCTATCTATTTGTTGATGGAGGCTGCTTGTTTATTCCTGACTACTCAGACCCGAAATCATAACACAGAAACTATATTATTTAAATCATTGCTTGGCCCATTAATTCTAGCTTCTTATTGGCTAACTCTTACATATTAATTTAACTCATTTCTATTAATCTATATACTGCCACGTGGATGTGGCTTACCAGCTAAAGTTCCAGTGTCTGTCTCCGTTGGGGCTATATGGCTTCTCCTGACTCCACCTTTCTTTCTCCCAGCATTCAGTTTAGTTTTCCTGACCTATGTATATTCCCTGAACAGGTCCAAGATAGTTTCTTTATTAACCAATAGTATTCACAGCATACAAGGAAATCCCACATCATCTATTAATACATCCACCTACCCATCTATTCAATACTCATCTACTTATCCATATAATTATGGTATAATCTGCCCATTCATCAATCAAAACACACACATACACACACACACATACTATTTTACCTATCAAGTTCATTCACTTTGTTGTCCTTTCTTCTCTCCTTTCTGGTATCTCTAAAATTCCTTTTGGATTATGGAATATTTTGGCCCTCCTTTTATATATTCTTCTGTCTATCCATTCATTTATCCTTATATATTTTTGAAACTTGTTAATTAAATTTTTTATTCATTTTACATTGTGACCACAGTTCCCCCTCCCTCCATTCCTCTTGTTCCTGCCATGTCTCTCCTAATCCATCCCCCATCCACTCCTCTAAAAAGGATGGGTCTCCCATAGAGAGTCAACAAAGCCTAGCACATTAAGTTGAGGGACCAAAGCTCTCCCACCAGCATCAAGACTGAGTAAAACATCCCACCATAAGAAATAGGCTCCAAAAGCCAGTTCATGCCCCAGAGATAGATTTTGGTCCCCCTGTCAGAAGCCTCTCAAACATACAAAGTTACACAGCTCTCACACCTTTTTGTAGTGATCCTAGTTCAGTTCCCATGCAGGTTCCCCAGCTGTGGGTCTGAAGTCTGTGAGTTCACATGAGCTCAGGTCAGCAATTGCTATGGATTAACCCATCATGATCTTGATGCCCCCTTGTTCATATAGTCTCTCTCTACTCCCTCTGTTTTCCTAATTCATGTGTTCTTTGCTCATCCTTTATGCTGATTTTTTATCTCAATATCTTCAGTTAATTCTGGTCATAGTACAATTCACTTCTCCACACATAGTCACTCTTCAATTTAGTTCATGGTTCACCTACAATTGGTTGTTCTGCCTCTAATCATAGCTAGAAAAATTTCTCACTATGGAAAACAGGGAAGGTTTTCTGAGAAAAATTCCTCCCGAGCTGAATCTCTAGGATGAGTAAGAACAATCCAGATAAATGAAGCATGAAATGTTCTTGAAAATGAGAATTTAAGCAATGACAATCCTTTCCACAGCTCGTGAGCCAGCCACCACTACCCTACCTTCTCCATCAGCATCTCTGCAACCAGAACCGGCCACAGGTATCTAGGGATCCCATTGCCTGCCTTTGATTATATCCCCTACCTCAAACTTCCACCCCTGCCTTCTAAATAGAGCTAGAAAACCATGATGCAAAGATGCTAATGTCAGGGTCATCTTCATATGCGCAAAGATCAGACTAACAATCAAACCATGTACTTGCCCACATGCAACCAAATGGCATGTGAGACAAATAGACAAATAGGGGAAGAATTTCTGAGGAAAATTCCTCCTGAAATAACTATCCAGATGAGTGCATGTGATCCAGATAAAGGAAGCATAGAGTGTTCCTGTGAGGATTTCAATAAGAGGGCTCAGTGACCAAGAAAAATAGAGTAAATGGGAGGAATTTGATTTCCATGAATAATAATGTTTAACATGCAATGCAGCCTATATATGTCCTCCTTAGCACCTACTGGGTCATAGTGGTAGACTCAGGATGGATGTGTAAATGAGAATGGAAATCACTGGAAGATGAATTGAGTGCCATTGTGGGTTGCATTCTTTTGCTGTGATAGATGTTATAGTCTAAAACAAATTGAGAACATACGAGTTGTTTCAACTTACGGGTCCATGTAACAGTCTACACTTAATGGAAACCAACTAAAAATTCAAGGTAAGAAACAAGAGCAATGCCCTAAAGCAGACCATGGGGGAAGTCTGATTCCTGGCTTGCATTCATACTCATGTCAGCTAACTTTCTTGTTCATCACAAGTCTACATGCCTGATAGTGGTGTTGCTTATAGTGGACTGGATCATCTACATAAAATAGCAATAAAATGTCTATACGTGCTGTATACCTGTGCACAGGTCAATGTGATGAAGTAATTACTCAATTCTTATCCCCATTTGTGACTTCATGACAAGCCATACTAGCCACCACAGGTGTCAAATCTTCAATTGCAACCCGGACACTGAAAGTACACATGAAACCATAGGTGGTTATGCACTATGGATCATCCCAGTGTGAGTTTTCATTTCAGATAGATGCTCCTAGTGATCCAGATAGAGAACATCTTTACACATTGTAAACAATGAGTTTGCAGAAGAGTGTGCTGTCATAATACCTGTGCTAAAATGAAGAGAGAATTAATGTGAAAAATGCTAAGAGAAGACAATTTGTGTGCTGTGGGGTTAAGAAGTTGTGTTGGTTCTGAATTGAATGGACATTTTGAGATGTGGTGGGAGAAAGAAAAAGAGAAGCCAAACTGGGGAGAACAGGATTTCACTTTGGCATCAAGCACATTCTCAGTTGAATCTCTCCTTTTGCTGCAGTTATAGGACACCATCTAAAAACCCTCACAATCAACTTCACCATAACCAACCTTCCATATTCATCAAATATGAGCAATGCCTCAGCTCTGTTCAACAAAACTGAGAGTTTCCTCCAGTACCTGGTGAGAACCTTATCCCAGCAGCATGGGGGAGATTGATCCCATATGACCCCTTTGTTCAACACCTGCTTTCATTTCCCTTCTCCTTCCCCATCTACAGCTTGGACACGTGCTCCAGAATGACTCCTTCAACTCCAGTTGCAGACTGGATTCCCTCAGGTGAGTCTACTTTCTGTCCATTTGCAAGGAATAAACGCTGCTCATTGTTACCATTCTCATTCCTCCTCCTTCCTTCTGGTTCTCATCCACATTATGACTTTTCTAAAGGCTCTACACTCTTCTCTTTCTAGGCCTAAGAATAATGAAACAGCCACTGGTGTGGATGCCATATGTGCCTACTACCATGACCCTGCACATCCTGGGATGGACATCAAAGAGCTGTACACAGAGCTGAGAAATCTAACTCAGGGAATCACCCATCTGGGTAACTACTCACTGGACAAGGACAGTCTCTATGTCAATGGTGAGTGTTCTCTGTGGTTGGCTATGGGATGTCCCAGGCATCCTTTATTTTTTCTACCTCTCTCAATATTATAGCTAGTATTGTCTACACCAGTTCATTCTATTTTCTTAGTACTTTGTTTTAAGAATCCAAGAAGCACAAGCACAAACCTGGCAAGGAAATATGGGTGTTAGGTTTATATGAATCCTTTCCTTTGTTCTTCCTTCCTCTGTTTTTCATTCCTCTAACATGCCTACTATTTCCTAGGTTATAATGAACCTGGTCCTGAAGAACCTTCAACAAGTAAGTACCAATTTAGTTTGACCTAAATCTTGGTCCATATATTTTCTGCTCATTTTCAATGAAGAAATCACCCAAATATAAACTAGTCTCTTCAGAGAGCCTAAGGTCTCAATGGAAGCAAGAT
Organism: Chionomys nivalis; assembly: GCF_950005125.1. NCBI lineage: Eukaryota > Metazoa > Chordata > Mammalia > Rodentia > Cricetidae > Chionomys > Chionomys nivalis. Next base: position 18,704,016 of record NC_080089.1, on the reverse strand, counting down.
ACAAAGCCTTGGTCTCTTCTTGAAACTCAACTCTAATGTTGGATTTTTGAATTTTCATGTTCTCAGTTGGATAAAAGTATTTGTAAAATGTAGCTCACAGAATTATGGAGCTTAGTTTAGATGGCTACTGTGTAATTTATGTCGCCTAAAAAGAAGTATCCCCATCAGAGACTTTATTATCAAGCTGAAAATTCAGATGACTAATTAAGTGGTTTTTTTTAATTTCCTTCTCTCTTGTATATTTTCTAATTTATAGTACTTCTCTTTAAATATTATACCAAGAATTTGTGTTGCTATTGCATCAGTGAATATTTGTTACCAGACCAGTCATTGTTGTAATTAAAAGCATTAGCAGTTGAGCAAGATTGTTAATAGCTTATCTCCTCCAGTAGCATGCATTGCACCTTCCAGCACTCTGAAACCCAGCCAAAAGGGTTGAAACTTCCAGGTGAGTGCCAGTTTACCTGCCCATGTGCTATGGCTCGAGTGCCTAGTATCTTCGGCAATACAAATCTAACCAAGAAGTCCTGGAGGGTAACCCAATGCAAGGTAATAGGCAAAACTGTTTGGAAGTCACTGGTACATCACTTGTCAATAGCACCAAAAGGAATAATCCATTCCTAGTGCTGGATGTTTATTTGTCATCCAGTGGTGTCTAAGGAGGCATTGCTGTCCCATTATATAGCAACTCCATTTAGACTACTTATATGTGTGCATGCATATACTTTAGGAAACTTTGTTAGCATTAGAGTTCTTCATGATAATTTGTGATTTACTTTGCATTCATTATTCCTCCCTGTATTCCCCTTCTACCTACACCATTGACTAGGTACCTCCTTCCCCATCTTGTCCTTCCAATTTTCTCATTCCCTTTCCCCCTTAATATAACCATATCCTGACAAATGAAATACATACATCTAAAGATTCAAATTCAACATCTTCAAATGATAGATAATGGACGACTTCTTCTGTCTTCCTCCAGGTTACTTCACCCATAATGATTGTTTTCTACTTCATCCATTTACATTCACATTTCTTAACTGTTTCAATTTTATTTAAATTTCTATGTGATTTATTTTGATCATAATGTTTCTCTTTTCCGGCTCCTTTCAGTTCCTTCCCAATTCCCTATTCATACAACCTCATGTTCTTTCTCTTCTGTTTTTCTCTCCATCCTCCAAGTCCCCAAAAGACAAAAGTAAAATCCAAAAAAAACATACAAAAATAAAGAAGACAAATAAATTCAAAATGGAAGAAAATGAAACAAAATCTCATACCAAATTAAAAACTGAAAAAAAAATAAAGTGTCCATTTTCTGTTCTTCTACTATTTCTGGGCCTGTGACCCATCCTGCTCTGGATGTGGTTAATATACCTAGTGACACTCCTTTGGTGAAAATTGATTTTCCCTTTCTTAGCTGGTACTCACTTCAAACAGTTTCTTGGTAAGCAGTCTACTCCCATTTTTCAGTGCTGTAATTTCCTGATTTGAACTTGTACAGCTCAAAGCACTGTAGGTGACTCCAAGGTTATAGTATCTTCCAGATACAAAAGGACTGGTACACATATGAACTGACAGAGACTGTGGCAATTGTATTATTCTTACCAGCTTAAAAATATTGTTTAAATGTACCATATTTTTATTATCTTTCCACTAGTTGGTGAACATCTAGACTGTTATAATTTGCTAGATATTGTGAATAGAGCAGCAATAAACATGGACATGCCTGTCTTTCAATGGCAATATATAGACTCCCTTGAGTTTATGCCCCAGAGCGGTAACATTGGATCTTATAGTAGATCTATTTCTAACATTTTAGGGACCTTTACACATATTTCTGTAGTGGACAGAGCCCAAATAAAAGTGAATAATTGTTGTAATAGGAGCGGCAGGGCTGTGTCTCCGGCACCCAGCCGCCCGCATTGGCTAGCTTATGTCCCGAAATAATTACACGGAAACTGTATTCTTTTAATCATTGCCTGGCTCATTAGTTCCAGCCTCTTATTGGCTAGCTCTTACATATTGATCTAACCCATTTTTAATATTCTGTGTAGCACCATGATCTGGTGGCTTACTAGGGAGATCTTAACCTGCGTCTGTGTCTGGTGGGCGAATCATGGCGACTCCTTACTGGGCTTCTTTCTCCCAGCATCCTGTCTGTTTATTCCATCCACCTAAGGGCTGGCCTATAAATGGGCCTAGGCAGTTTCTTTATTATTTAACCAATGACCTTCCTCCATCAAATAATTATTGCTGTTTTTCCACATCTGTCAGCACTTGTAATCAGTTTATTCTTAGCCATTATGAAAGAGATATATGAAACTTTAAAGAAGTTTTAAATTTTTTTACTGATACATGATATGTTGATCACATTTTAAAAAAATATTTCTCCACAGTTTGTATTTCATTTTGTGAGAATTATAGGAGCCATGCCACAATTTTTAATGGGTTATTTTCTTCTTGGATAATTTTTAATTTATTTGTATATTCTTGACACTAACCTTCTGTCAAATATGTAGCTGATAAATTTTTTGCCATTCAGTAAGAAGCTACTTTGCTCAAACAATGCTATCGTTTTCTCTAGAGAAGCTTTTTTGATTTACAAGGACTTTAAGACTTTGCTATCGATGTTCTGTCACAAAAAAAAAAAATCTTGCTCCAGTAAGTTCAAGCATATTCCCCATTTTCCCCTCAACTACATCAAAGTGCCAGGATTTATGTAAAGGTTGTTTAATCAATTTGAGTTGAGTTTGGGGTGTTCAGTGGCCTCTCATCATTACTTTTCCAGCTGTCCATTCTTCCACATATCTAGCTATTCCTGCACTCTTCTCACTTTTCCATCAATCCATCTATTTATTGAACCATCCATTCGTCCATCCATCCAATCATCCATCCATCCATCCATCCATCCATCCATCTATCCGTCTATCCATCAACCCATTCTCTTACCTATTCTTCTGTATTTCATTAGTTTCTTCTCTTTCTCCTTCCTTTATGCATAATTGTGTTTATTCACTCATTTACATTCACTGACAAACTCAAACTGCTGTCCATATTCCAGGTCATACTGCTTTTTTTCATTATACATTCATACATGCATCCACCTGACCTTCATCAGACACATTCCTCTCTTTATATTCATATATTCATCACCTGTATAATCACCAGCTTTACTATCAGCTGCTACCTATCATTCAGACCATTCAGTTTTTTATACACCTATGTCTTCAGCTTGCTTAGCTTTTAGCATGCTCTTTCTCTCTTTTGTTATTCTGTGAACTCACATACCAATCCATTCATGTATCCATGCATGCAGTGCTTATCTACCCATCCATCCACCTACCCATCCATTCAATTCTCATCTACTCATCTATATTAGAATGCTATAATCTACTCCTTGGTACATGCACATACGCACACATACTCATACACTTGTTAACTCATCATCAAGATTATTTAATTAGTTGTTCTCTCTTCTCTACTAGATTCCACCTAAATGAGCTATCTTTTCTGATTCTTATTGAATTACTATGGTCTTCCTTTTATGTATTTTTCCTTCTATCCATCCATTTTTCCTTTATAATTTCTATTCTCCTAATTCATCAGTGTTCTTTACTCAACCACTATAATGATTACTTATCTCAATATCTTGAGTTAATTCTGGTCATAGCATAATTCACTTCTCTACACACAGTGACTCATCAGTTTAGCTAATGGTTCCCTGCAAATAGTTGTTCTGCTTCTAATCATAGATGGAAAAGTTTCTCTACTATGGACAGCCTTGTTGTATTTAGAAGGGGAAGGTTATTTTAGGACCACGAGGGATGCACCCACCCACTGTGACAGTGGAACTGATTTATTGTGAGCCCACCAAGGCCAGCTGGTCTGGGACTGAATAAGCATGGGTTGAAACTGGACTCTCTGAGCATGGCGGACAATGAAGGCTGATGAGAAGCCAAGGACAATGGCACTAGGTTTCGATCCTAATACATGAACTGGCTTTGTGGGAGCTTAGCCTGTTTAGACGCTCACCTTCCTGGACATAGATAGAAGACCTTCGTCTTCCCGCAGGGCAGAGAATTTGAACTGCTCTTCAGTATCGAGAGGGAGGGGGAATGGAGTGGGGGGAGGAGAAGAGGAGTGTGGATAGGGGGAGGGGACTGGGGGGAGGGGGCAATATTTGGGAGGAGGGGAGGTAAATGGGAAACGGGGACCAGGTAGAAATTTTAATTAAAAAGAATAAAAAAAATTAAAAAAAACCAATAATAACAAATAATAAATATTACAAACAATATTGAGAACAAAAGTTTTGCTAAACATTCTATCTCAAGGAGTCTAAATAACATAGAGAGTAACTACAATTATATAATCTTCAACTCCGTCAAAGATCTGAGAAGGGAATAAATATTACTTAACAAATGAGAGATATCCAAAATGTGCAACAATTGACAGAGACAACTGACTACCTGGGCAATCACCCAAAGTCTCGTTTGCAATGCTGAGTCAACCAACTTTGGCTAAGGCCTAACATAACTGACATACCATTCTTAGAACTATCCTACCCTGTCTTGGCAGGATAAGACAATCCTGTTTCATCCACTTAGGGATATTCTGTATCTTTGTCAAAAGTTGAGGTATGGGCTTTTCTTAACCCAAAGGCCAGTTCTGCCAAGAAGACAAGCTCCCAGTGGAGTGTCTTTGGTGCTCAACATTCTCTCGGGAGTAGAGTGGCATTGCCAGGAGTAATTGTGTCTCGTTGGCACAGAAATTTTAGGTTAGATTAAAGACCATTTTCGACAGCTCTTCGAAGAGGCTGAAGATCATAGTATCTATATTAAATATAATCTCTATGTATCCAAACAACCTGATTAACCTAAAAATAAATATGACAAACATATAATTCTCAATACCTATCTAACTCGAAGACTAAAAGAATAAACAACTGTGCAATATATGAAGACAATGATCTTCAACTGTAAACAATGTCATAGTATCAGAGGTAGAAATGTACATTGTAATATGGTAGATGTATCAATACAATATAGACAAAGTTATAAGCATACTCATACAAAAATAGAGGTAGGAACACTCACATTCAATATTCAATATATCAATATACAAGAAAGAGTACCAATACAATTTTCTATAAACAATAATTCACAAATACCAATCATCCCATAAAACCAGTTAATCCCCCCTCTTCTTCTTCTTCTTTTTTTTTTTTTGAAAATACCCCTAATTCCATAAAAATATCACCCCATCCCCTCAACCCTAAACCAACCACTAAAAGATGTCCCTAACCCTGAGGGCAAACTCTGTTGGGAGAGGGGATGTCGTCCTCTAAGATTGCTTCTAGCTGACATGGGGGCGACATTCTTCTTAGGGGGTCCTGTGAAAGCAAATGCTGGTAAAATTCCCAAATTAACCTTTGACCTAAGAAAATTGTAACTAGTCTCTGAGCATTTTGAGAAGGTCTGGCCAGAGTGTTGTCAAAAATGTGCACCATTCGAAATTGTCTCATGTAGTTGGTACCGAAAACAGGTCTAATATTAGCACTTTGAAAAAATAAATAAATATAAAATTCATGATGTCATAAAAACCAGATTGAGTTGATGTTGTGGGGCCCCATCTTCATCCTGGAAACCTCAAAGATTACTGTAGAAAAATTTGTTGCTTGTTATGGGAAATTTAAACATTAACAACAAGAACATATACTGACATATAAAGAAAGACATGTGGAAAGGCAAAGAAAGTTTAAGACATATATATATATATATATATATATATATATATATATATATATAATACAGAACGTGTCCCTCCATCAGTAATTAAATATTCAAGGTCCCTTAAATTCTTTGAAGATGGGTATTTTCCTCTGGAGATAAGAAGAGAACCCTGCCCCCAACCTATCTGTATTACTTACCATCAGTATGATCGCCATACATGTGATTGAATTGTTATTTATCTTTCCCAAGTGGCTTCTCTTCATCAAAACGAACCTTTATTAATTTTGACGGTATCCACAATTTTTCCTCACCTGTGGAGACAAGAGCAAATCCCCTTCCCCAACACAGCACATCTCCTGGCTTCCATTGTGAGGTCAGCACACCCTTGAAATAAACTGGTTGATTTAGTTCAGTAGACTTTTCCATTATCCAATGTCTTTCTGCAGCCGATGTTCCCTTCTCATTAGCGTTGAGAAAATTCAAGGTTAACAAAGCATTATGTAACCTACTTCTGGGGGTGTTTTCCACCCCTTTCTGTTTGTTCAACATATCCTTTATAGTTCGATTTGATCTTTCTATGACTGCTTGACCTGTAGGATTGTATGGTATACCTGTAACATGCTTGGTATTGTAATAATCAAAAAACCGTTTCATTTTCCTAGAGACATAAGCAGGACCATTATCTGTCTTTATTTGTGTAGGTATACCCATGATAGCCATGACTTCTAATAAATGAGTGATTACTGAATCAGCTTTTTCTGAACTTAAAGCCGTTGCCCACTGAAAGCCTGAATACGTGTAAATGGTGTGATGAACATATCTTAATTTGCCAAATTCTGCCAAGTGGAACACATCCATCTGCCAGATTTCATTCCTTTGGGTGCCCTTTGGATTAGCCCCTGCAGGCAGTGGCATTTGGTTATAGAAAGAGCAAGTAGGCCATTTCTTTACAATCTCCCTACCTTGTTGCCATGTAATAGAAAACTCTTTCTTCAAACCTTTCTATTAACATGATGTTTTTTATGAAATTCAGAGGCTTGTAGCACACTACCAATCAATAATCGATCAATTTCTGCATTACCTTGTGCTAGAGGACCTGGCAGACCCGTATGGGATGGGATGTGTGTTATGTACATAGGGCAAAGCCTGTTCCTAATCAAATCTTGCACCTGAATAAACAAAGAGGTTAGTTCTGTATCATCAGGTATAAATTCAGCAGTTTCAATATGTAAAATAACTCTTTCTGCATATTGTGAATCAGTAACTATATTAATAGGTTCTTTAAAATCCCTTAGCACCATAAGAATGGCATATAATTCTGCCTTCTAGACAGAATCATAAGGACTTTGTTCCACCTTACCCAAGTCTTCTGATTTGCAACCTGCTTTCCCTGACTTATTGGCATCAGTATAGAATGTATGGGCTCCAGTTATTGGAGCATCACGGACGATTCGAGGAAGGATCCAAGAAGTTCTCTTTATGAAGTTAAGCCTCTTGCTTTTTGGATAGTTGTTATTAATGTCTCCAAAAAAATTAGCACAAGCTCTTTGCCATGGTTCATTATCTTCCCATAATTTCTTTAGTTCATCAGCAGTGAAAAGCACTATAATTTCTGCTGGGTCTATGCTTGCTAGTTGACGAAATCTCAACTTGCCTTTTATAATTAACTCAGAGACTTTTTCCACATAAGTTTTCAGTTTCTTACTTGGTTTATGTGGCAAAAAGATCAATTCCAAGATAATATCATCTCTCTGCATTAAAATTCCTGTAGGGGAAATTTTTGATGGTAGTATGACGAGAATACAATCGAGCTCCGGATTTACCCTGTCCACATTTGCCTGTTGTAATTTTTCCTCAATCATTGTCAGTTCCTTTTCTGCTTCAGCTGTTAATTCTCTGGGACTGTTTAAATCTTTGTTACCATCCAAGGTTTTGTTCAAATGAATTATTAGATCAGGTGTTATCCCAATAGCTGGTCGTAGACTGGAAATGTCAAACAGTCTTTGAAAGTCATTAAGAGTCCGTAGGGGATCTCTCCGAATTTGTGCCTTTTGTGTCTTAATTTTTTGCAAACTTATTTTATAACCTAAATAATTAACAGAATCTCCCTTCTGAATCTTTTCAGGAGCAATTTGTAATCCCCATTTAGGTAAAAGTATTTTTATTTCTTCAAACAGTCTGTTCAAGGTATCCATGTTTGAATCGGATAACAAAATGTCGTCCATACAATGATATACTATCGATTTTGGAAATTTCTTGCGTATTATTTGCAATGGTTGATTCACAAAATATTGGCACAGGGAGGGGCTATTTAACATACCCTGGGGGAGGATGGCCCAGTGGTACCTTCTCGAAAGTTGAGAATTATTATAAGTAGGCACTGTGAAGGCAAATTTTTCTCTATCTTCTTTTTGTAAAGGTATAGTGAAAAAACAATCCTTTAAATCAATAACTATGAGAGGCCATCCTTTTGGCAATAAAGAGGGCAAAGGAATTCCAGATTGCAGAGGGCCCATAGGTTGAATAACCTTGTTGATAGCCCTGAGATCTGTCACCATTCTCCATTTACCTGATTTTTTTCTTAACCACAAATACAGGAGAATTCCAAGGGCTGGTAGATTCTTCTATATGTCCAGCATCTAATTGCTCTTGTACCAACTGTTCTAAAGCCTGTAACTTTTCCTCACCTAAAGGCCATTGCTTTGTCCATATTGGTTTCTCAGTCAACCATTTTAGAGGCAAGGCTGTTGGTATCTCTGAAGGGACATCAATTGCTTGTTCTTGTACAGCCCGAATGGTTGGTTTTCTCCATTTGTAATATCTTTTAATATTATTCTCAGAAATATAGGCTCTAGAAGTAGCAGGAATGTTAAATTGGGTATTCCATTGTTGTAATAGGTCACGACCCCATAAATTCATTGCAATATTGGCTACATATGGCCTTAATTTTCCTATCTGTCTCTCCAGTCCTATACATTCAACCCATCTTGTGCTCTGCCTTACTCGAGATAGGGTTCCAATTCCCAGGAGCTGAACATTTACATTCTGAAGAGGCCAATACAGATGCCAAGATTCTGGGGTAATGATACATCCACACCTGTGTCCAGCAGGCCAGTAATAAAAATGCCATTTACACACACTCTTAGCTTTGGTCTTTGATCATTTATAGAAGTTTGCCAAAACACACGGAACTCATCTTTCTGATCATTATTGCTTGTAACAGTAGGCATGGGGCTTCGTAATTGTCCCGATGAGGCACATTCTCTGCAGTAACTGGAAATGACTGAACCATGTTTGCCATGGGGGCCTGTGAGCCCCCCCCTCACGTTTCCCATCTGTAATCAGGTTGCCTTGTCTATCTCTTGTAGACCTGCATTCATTCGTCCAGTGTCTGCCTTTTCCACATCTTCTACATAAACCTGAAGGCTGAGTCCTCCTATTTCTGTTATTTCTAGAAGATGCATTATTATTATTTCTGAAAATCCGTTGTCTACAATTCATTTTCATATGACCCATTTTGCCACAATTTTTACATTTGGTATTCTGATGTCTCCTTTTACCATTGGAAATTGCTTCTTCCACCCATGCTTCAGTGCCATAGTCAAATGTATCAACATTCAGTGTATGCAAGACCCATTCTTCCAATGGCGCTGATATGAGCTTTAAAGGTCCCAAAATCCTTTTGCATTCCACATTTACATTTTCATAAGCCAAAGACTCGATCATTATACATCTTGCTTCTGGGTCAGATACCCCTATTTGTACAGCTTTAGTTAGTCTTTGTAAAAAGTCACTAAAGGGTTCTCTCTGACCATGTTTAACTCTGACAAATGATTCCATTCTCTGTCCTGGGTCTTGTACCCTGTCCCAAGCCCTTAAGGCTGCTGTAGTACACATGGAGAGTATGTTTTCATCCAAATTAGCTTGTTCCTGAGGGTCGGAAAAGAGCCCCTCTCCTAGAATTTGATCTAGGGAAATCTCAATTCCCTTTGTTCGTTCCTGCTGTTCTAAAAGTCTAGCCTCTTGCTTGAATAAGCATTTCCATTTCAATTGCTGTCCACTCTCAAGTACAGCAGAGCTCAGCTGTAACCAGTCAGAGGGAGTTACTTTGCTTGTCGTGGCCCAAGATCTTAGCATCTCTTTAACAAAAGAGGCATGCATCCCAAAAGTCATTACAGCCTGTTTAATTTCTTTGAGGTCATTCATACGGACAGGTTCCCGTGTATCTTCCTTGATGACCCTAGGGTTTCTAGAACCAACCACTTTCTCTGTTGTTATTACTGGAAAGGCAGGTAGAACTGTAGGTAGAGCTTTGTGGGAATTATCCCAGAGAGATTTACTCACAGATGTAGTTAAAATTTGCCTTTCTACCTCTTGCTCTTCTTCATCAGAATTTAGAAATTCCTCAATCTTTTCAATTCTATTCACCATTGCCTTCTGCAATATCTGAATCTCCTGTCCAGAATTATGTTCTAAAGCCTTCACTGAGGATTCTAAAGTATGAAGTTTGTCCATTAGAGATAACATCTCATCTTTGGATGTAATTTTTATAGCATAAACCGTGCCTTCTTGTATTGACAATCTTTCCGCCAATCTGTCATAAGCTTTAGACAAAATCCGATTGTCACATTCAGCAGTTTTGATTCTCTCAGTTAATGTTTCAGTTCCTACTGAAAGGGACTGAAGCTTACAATCCAAATCAGCTGTTCCCTCTTCCATAATAATGAATTTCTCCTTAACATCAGCCTGTACCTCTTCTAAATTTTGTTCAGTTTGTCGAGTTGTGTTAAACAAAGATCTGTTCTCTGCCTGGAGAACTTCAAATCGATTTTTGAGAAGATTGTTGTCATTCTCAATTGTTTTTAAATGTTCAACCTCGTCTCGTAAAGACTTTATCATATTTCTATTATCAAACCATATAGTACCAAGGAAAACTACGAATCCCAGAAAGATCCATATCTGTGGGCTAACAGACACTTCTTGTAAAATCTCCCACATGGTACAATTGAAAAGGCTGTTAAAGTCTTGAATGGTAATGTTTTCAGACATTTTTCTTATTTATAAAAGAAAATTATTTACCTGTAATGACGTTTTCCTGCCAGTGGTGGTGAAAGAAATGCACCTGAGTCCACGTGGTCTAAGCCAGAGCCAGTCTGAAACAATTAACTCAAAACAAAAATTATTGTACTGCCTGAGAAGTTAGATTGGTCGCGGAAGGGGTCACTTGCTGCTGTGGTGGCTTTTGCTTCAAAACCGCAGGTGCTTCCGTTAAATCAGGCATTGGGGCTTTGGAAGCCAGGCAGGGAGCAGTTAACTGCTCTGGTCCGAGTAAGTCTGAAAGAAGGGGCAGGCCCACCGTAGGCGTAAGGGGCTGAGTGGGGGTCACCGCTCTGCGACTGTATCGTGGCCTGGAGTGGGGGAAGGGAAAGCGAGCAGGGAGCACGCTGTGAAAGGTAGCAGGCTATGCTCGACCAATCGCACTTCCTGAGCTCCGGTAACTAACTTGCTGGCAAAGGCTGGGAAAGATGGAGCTTGCGCCCCCCCCTGTGCCGGGGCGGGGGCAAAATAGCCCGACGTTGGACGCTAAATGTAACGACTTAAATGAATGCAGAGAGATTATAAAAATATACACAGCTTTAATGGGGAAATAGACTTACAGGACCACAGGTTCCCGCGGAGAACAGGAAAGCAGAGAAAAAGGCCACTGGGATCATGCCTGGCAGATTTATCAGTAAACATTAGTCTGAGGCGAACATGCCTCCAATGGGTGGGGCTTATCCCTACAATGTGCTGGTCATAAGACAATACTTGTGCTGGAATGGAGAGAATGAATGTGAGGAATGCTAAGAGAAGACAATTTGTGTGCTGTGGGGTTAAGAAGCTGTGTAGGTTCTGACCTGATTGGACATGTTGAGATGCAGTGGCAGAATGAAAGAGGAGCCAAACTGGTGAGAACAGAATTTCACTCTGGCAGCAAGCAAATTCTCAGTTGAATCTCTTCTCTTCCTGCAGCTATAGGGCACCATCTAAAAACCCTCACAATCAACTTCACCATAACCAATCTTCCATATTCATCAAATATGAGCAATGGATCAGCTCTGTTCAGCTCAACTGAGAGTTTGCTCCAGTACCTGGTGAGAACCTTATCCCAGCATCCTGGGGGAGATCGATCCCATATGACCCCTTTGTCCAACACCTGCTTTCATTTTCCTTCTCCTTCCCCATCCACAGCTTGGGCACGTGTTCCAGAATGAATACTTCAACTCAAGTTGCAGACTGGATTCCCTCCAGTGAGTCTATTTTCTGGCCCTTTGCAGGGAATGAACACTGCTCATTGTTACCATTCTCATTCCTCCTCCTTCCTTCTGGTTCTCATCTACATTATGACTTTTCTAAAGGCTTCACACTCCTCTCTTTCCAGGCCTAAGAAGAACGGAACAGCCACTGGTGTGGATGCCATCTGTGCCTACTACCAAGACCCTGCACATCCTGGGATGGACATCAAAGAGCTGTACACAGAGCTGAGAAATCTAACTCAGGGAATCACCCATCTGGGTAACTACTCTCTGGACAAGGACAGTCTCTATGTCAATGGTGAGTGATCTCTGTGGTTGGCTATGAGATGTTCCAGGCATCCTTTATTTTTTCTACCTCTCTCAGTATTATTACTAGTACTGTCTACACCAGTTCATTCTATTTTCTTAGTACCTTGTTTTAAGAATCCAAGAAGCACACACACAGAGCCTACAAGAAAGTACGGTTGTTATTTTCATATTGTGTACATGTCAGGAACCAGAGGGATAGGAATATGTTTGCTGAGCTTCCTTTCTACTTCTATTTGAATCCAGGAATATATTCCAGTATTTATAGTACTCACATTTTTTATACTGGTTTTTCAATTCTAATTAACAATATATAGACTCTTGCTGGCAGATATATCCAGCGTATGGTCAGTTCAGTGATGCTATGCCTTGTCAATTGCCAAGTCATTCTAATCATAGTATGCTAAGATATGGGCAAGGAGATATAATGTATCTACATTACTCTATATTTAACAATAATCAAACAAAGCAAAGAACTGAAAAGGCATTTGCCTGTTTCTACACTGATTTTTGAGCAATCGAAACTGTGTTATGTTGCTTTTATATCCAGACTGTTTTTAAAAGCCATTGCAAGGGTTTGTATACAATTTCAACCCTCTTTTTGTTTTCTATTCAGCATTTTATATAAACCTTATTTGTTAGAAAGAACAAATAACTTTCATCCGTATCTTTTTCTAATAGAAACTGCAGTGGGGCACACACCCTTTTTGTTTGTGTGTAATCATCATCATCATGAGCAGCAGTAGCATCATTATCATCATCATCATCATTATCATCATCACCCTCATTTATTTCCTGACAATGCTTCAGCCTGCATGGACAGCCCATTTATGGTTGTTCTCCAGTTGTTCCTATACTGGGGAATCCTAGATGCTTGTGTTATTGTCATACCCAGGGTGCCACAGTCTTTCTTTATGCTGTCTATCCAGCAATTTGGGGACCTTCCTGTTTGCCTTATCCTGTGCACTCCTCCAAGCAATGTTATCTTCGGGTATCTGTCATCTCTCATTCTCAAAACATGGCCAAAGTATCTAAATCACTGTTGCATATCCAGTGTTTACTTACTTCTGTAGATGGAGATGTTTCTTAATGTCATTGCTGCACACCCTATCTCTCCATATGTCACCTAGAATCCTTCTGAGACATGCCATCTCAAACACATTCAGCCACTGTTCTGAGGAGGGTTTCACTGTCCAGTTTTCAGAGTTATAAAGAAGACAGCTAAAACTTGTTTCATATGCTTGTAATTTTGTTGTTATTATTTATTTTGCTGACCAAACCCTTCTTAATGCCTGGAATATAGCCCTCTCTATTCCTGTCTGCCTCTTGAGGTCTGAAATGGTTCTCTCCTTTGAATCTAGGTAACCTCCCAAATAGACAAAGTTGACTGTTTGAAGTTTTGATTCTTTATTACAATGTTAAAATCCTGTGTGCCCTTATCAAGTTTTTTCTCTGAGCCTTCTCCATGTTTACTTTCATATCAAGGTTTTCACTTACTTCCACTACTCTATTTACCATGACCTGCAGCTCATTTGGACTTTCAGCAAGCAGTGCTGTGTTGTCAGCCAAATGCAAGTTATTGATTCACACATCACCTATCTGTAACCTATCTCCTCATCCTTGAGGGCTATTAGTATTATTATTCCAGGAATATATTAAAGAGAGGATGCATCCCTGAAACACTCCTATGATTGTCTTAAACTGATCAGTTAGTTCTATACAAACTTTGACTGATGCAAAAGTATCTTTATAGGCGTTTTCTGGTATTCTTATGATTTTTATCTGGGGACCTGTAGAACCCCATTGTTTCCTAAAGTACTTTTCCCCAAATGCTATTCAAAGCCTTCCTGTAGTCAATGTAACAGACATATAAGTCTTTTCCAAATTCTTTGTATTTTCATGTCAGTTGCCTCAAAGTGAAGATCTGATCAATTGTGCTCCTGTTAGCTCTGAATCCACACTGGTCCTGTGCTATAATTTCCTCTGTTCTGTCCCTGATCTTTTGCAGACTAATGAAGAAAAAAGTCTTACTGTTATGGCAAAACAAACTAGTGCCCCTATAATTTGAGCAGTCTAGCTTGTCCTTCTTGTGTATGAGAATTATGACTGAGTGCCCAATTCCATGGGAATCATTTCATGTTCCCATACGTCTCTGAAGAGTCTGAGAAACTCCAGAGACCCTGAGCCTATTGTAGCTGCCTCCAGCTCCTCCACCATGATGTTATCCTCTCCTGGGGCCTTCCGGCATTTGGCTTTCTTAATACCTTCCTCTATCTTGTTTCTGTCAATATTTAATAATTCTTAAACTTCTGTACTGTTTCAGTGGCTGCTGAAATATTTCTCATTGTAATCTACATTGACAGCATTAGGGTCATTTTAAAGGGTGTCAAAGTCTTGTCTCCTTCTTTGCTTTACTTCCCCCTGTTCTGTTAGAAAATGATCCTGTCCATCTTTAATCACCAGAATCTGAGGAGCAAAGCTGGCAGTTATCTGTCTGATATCTTCATAGACAAGATGTGTTTTATTATGGAGTCTAGCCTCTCCAACCTCTTTGTATATACCTTGTATATGCACTCTAGCCTCATTTGCTCTTCTTTATATTTCCATGCACAGAGTGTTGGGGTGTTTTGTTGCCTGTGGATTGCCTCTTTGTTTGCTCTTTTCCTACACAGAATAAAATGGAATAATTCCCTTAGAAAATGATCAATAAGAATCTTATGAATGGATCTATAGTGGTAGAAAAGAAGGGGAAAAACGTGTGTATTGAGGCAAACTGATGTAGAAGTGAGGTGTAAAAATACATTTTATAAGAACATATTTGGAACATGATAGAGGTATGGGAAAAGATGTGTATAGTCGAAATACCAGGAAATTCTCATCCAGGATGACTTGTCAGATCTTGAAACATAAATACATGTTCACTAATCTACATAAGGGTGGTGTTGTGCCATATGGATCAAAACATGCTGAATCCTTTTCTTTACTCTCCCTTCCTCTGACATGTGTTCTATTTTCTAGGTTATAATAAACATGTTCCTGAGGAAAGTCCTACAAGTATGTATCAGTTTAACACAACCTAGGTATTTGTCCACATTTTTTTCTACATTTCCAAAGAAAAATTGACCCTAATACAAACCAGTCTTTTCAGAGAGGCCAAGGTCTCAATGGAAGCAACATGTGAAACCAACCTCTCATTGGTGCTGCTCTTCATAGTTCACTGGGTGCAATAAATAAAATAGTAATCAATAAAATGCACCAAAGATATGTTCACAGGTCAATCTGATGAAGGAATTCTTCAATTATTAGCCCCATGTGTGACTTCTTGACAAGCAATATTAGGCACAACAAGTGTCCAGTCATCAATTGCAACCAGGGCACAGACAGTACACATGCAACCATGGTAGTAATGCATTATAGATCATCCCAGTATGAATTTTCTTTTCAGAATGATGCTCCTAGAAATCCAGATAGAGAACATCTTTACAAAGTACATCCAATGAGTTTACAGGAAGGTAGTGCTGGTCATAAGCTAAGACATGTGCTAGAAGGAAGAGAGAATGAATGTGAGGAATACTAAGAGAAGGCAATTTGTGTGCTGTGCAGTTAGAAAGCTATGTTGGTTCTGACCTGACTGGAAATGTTGAGATATGGTGGGAGAATGAAAGAGGAGCCAAACTGGTGAGAACAGGATTTCACTCTGGCAACAAGCAAATTCTCAATTGAATCTCTTTTCTTCCTGCAGCTATAGGGCACCATCTAAAAACCCTCACAATCAACTTCACCATAACCAACCTTCCATATTCATCAAATATGAGCAATGCCTCAGCTCTGTTCAGCTCAACTGAGAGTTTGCTCCAGTACCTGGTGAGAACCTTTTCCCAACATCCTGGGGGAGATTGATCCCATATGACCCCTTTGTCCAACATCTGCTTTCATTTCCCTTCTCCTTCCCCATCCACAGCTTGGACACGTGTTCCAGAATGACTCCTTTAACTCCAGTTGCAGACTGGATTCCCTCCGGTGAGTCTACTTTCTGGCCTTTAGCAAGGAATGAACACTGCTCATTGTTACCATTCTCATTCCTCCTCCTTCCTTCTGGTTCTCATCTGCATTATGACTTTTCTAAAGGCTCCACACTCCTCTCTTTCCAGGCCTAAGAAGAATGGAACAGCCACTGGTGTGGATGCCATCTGTGCCTACTACCATGACCCTGCACATTCTGGGATGGACATCAAAGAGCTATACACAGAACTGAGAAATCTAACTCAGGGAATCACCCATCTGGGTAACTACTCTCTGGACAAGGACAGTCTCTATGTCAATGGTGAGTGATCTCTGTGGTTGGCTATGGGATGTTCCAGGCATCCTTTATTTTTTCTACCTCTCTCAATATTATTGCTAGTAGTGTCTACACCAGTTCATTCTATTTTCTTAGTACCTTGTTTTAAGAAGCACACACACAAACTGGGGAAAAAATGGGGGTGTTATGTTTATATGAATCCTTTCCTTTGTTCTTCCTTCCTCTGTTTTTCATTCCTCTAACATGCTTACTATTTCCTAGGTTATAATAAGCCTGGTCCTGAAGAACCTTCGACAAGTAAGTACCAATGTAGCACGACCTAGATCTTGGTCCATATATTTTCTGCTCATTTTCAATGAAGAATTTACCCAAATAAAAACCAGTCTCTACAGAGAGGCCAGGGTCTCAATAGAATCAAGAGACATAGCCATTGGTCTCTTCTTGAAACATCAACTCTAATATTAGGTTTCTGAATTTCCATATTCTTCTCAGTTGGATAAAAGTATTTGTAAAATGTAGCTTAAAAAATTATGGGACTTAGTTTAGATGACTACAGTGTAATTTATGTCCCCTAAAAAGAAGTATCTCCATCAGGGACTTTATTATCAAGCTGCAAATTTGGATGACTAATTAACTGTTTTTCTAAAATTTCCTTCTCTCTTGTATCTTTTCTAATTTATATTAGTTCTCTTTGAATATTATACCAAGAATTTTTGTTGCTATTGCAACATGTGTTACGAGACCAGTCATCATTGTAAATCAAAAGGTTAGCAGTTGAGCAAGACTGGTAATGGCTTTCCTCCTCCGGTAGCATGTATAGCACCTTCCAGCACTCTGAAAGCCAGCCAGAAGGGATGAAACTTCCAGCTGAGTGCCAGTTTACCTCCCCATGTGCTATGGCTCAAGTGCCTGGTATCTTCAGCAATGCAAATCTAACCAAGAAGTTCTGGAGGGTAACCAAATGCAATGGCAATAACCAGCTCCGTTTGGAAATCACTGGTACATCACTTGCTGATAGCTCCAAAAGGAATAATCTGTTCCTAGTGCTGGACTTGTATTTGTCTTCCAGTGGTGTCTAGTGGGGCATTGCTGCCCATTATATAGCAACTCCATTTAGACTTCTTATATGTGTGCATGCATACACTTTAGGAAACTTCGATAGCATTAGATTTCTCCATGACAATTTGTGATGTCCTTAGTGTTCATTATTCCTCCCGGTATTTCCCTTCTACCTACACATTTGACTAGGTACCTCCTTTCCCATCTTGTCCTTCCAATTTTCTCTTTCCTTTTCCCCCTTAATGTCACCATATACTATCAAATGAAATACATACATCTAAAGATTCAAAATCAACATCTACAAATGATAGAATATGTACAACTTCTCCTGTCTTACTCCAGGTTGCTTCACGCATATTGATTGTTTTCGACTTCATCCATTTATATTCACATTTCAGAACTCTATCATTTTTATTTAAATTTCTTTGTGATTTATTTTGTTCATGTGTTTCTCTCCTCCAGCTCATTTCAGTTCCTTCTCAACTCCCTACTCATACAACTTCATGTTCTTTCTCTCTCTTCTCTCTCTTTGTTTTTTTCTCCATCCCTCAAGTCCACAAAAGACAAAAGTAAAATCCAAAAATACATACAAAAATCAAGAAGACAATTTAATTCAAAATGGAAGAAAATGAAACAAAAACTCTTGCCAAATTACAAACTGAAAAAAAAAATAATAAAGTGTCCATTTTCTGTTCTTCTACTATTTCTGGGCCTGTGACCCATCCTGCTCTGGATGTGGTTATATACCTAGTGACACTCCTTTGGTAAAAATTAATTTTCCCTTTCTTAGTTGGTTTTTATTGCAAACAGTTTCTTGGTAAGGGGTCTACTTCCATTTTTCAGTGCTGTAATTTCCTAATTTGAACTTTACAACTCAAAGCACTGTAGATAACTCTAAGGATACAGTATCTTCCAGATACAACTGGACTGGTACACAGGTGAACTCACAGAGACTGTGGCAATTGTATTGTTGTTACCAGCTTAAAAATATTGTTTAAATGTACCATATTTTTATTATCTGTCCACCAGTTTGTGGGCATCTAAACTGTTACAATTTGCTAGATATTGTAAATAGAGCAGCAATAAACATGGACATGCCTGTCTTTCAATAGTAATGTATGGACTCCTTTGAGTGTATGCCACAGAGTGGTAACATTGGATCTTTTAGTAGATCTATTTCTACCTTTTTAGGGACCTTCACACTTATATTTGTAGTGGAGACATTCCCAAATAAAAGTTAATAATTATTCCTGTTTCCCCACATTTACCAGCATTTGTAATCATTTCCTTCTTGTGTGTTTGTTTGTTTCTTCTTTATTTGAATCTTAGCCATTATGATGGGGATAAATAAATCTTTAAAGAAGTTTTAAGTTTTTTTTACTGATACATAGATATGTTGATCATTTTAAAAAAAATATTTCTGCACAGTTTGTATTTCATTTTGTGAGAATTATCACAACCTTGCCACAATTGTTATTCGGTTGTTTACTTTTGGATAATTTTTAATTTATTTGTATGTTCTTGACACTAACCCTCTATCAAATATATATCTGATACATTTTTTTGCCATTCTGTTTGAAGCTACTTTGTTTAAACAATGCTATCTTTTTCTCTAGAGAAGTTTTTTAATTCACAAGGACATATGTATTCATTGTTAGTCTTTAAGACTATGCTATCCAGGTTCTGTCCTCCAAAAACTGTTTCTTGTGCCATTAAGTTCAAGCATATTCCCCATTTTCTCCTCAAATACATCAAGGTGCCAGGACTTATGTAAAGGTTGCATAATCATTTGGAGTTGAGTTTGGGGTGTTCAGTGGCCTCTCATCATTACCTTTCCAGCTGTCCACTCTTCCATTTTTCTAGCTATTCTTGCACTCATCTCACATTTCCATCAATCCATCTATCCACTGAACCATCCATCCATCCATCCATCCATCCATTCTTCTACCTATTCTTTTAAATTTTATTAGTTTCTTCTTTTTCTCCTTCCTTTATGCATGATTGTGTTTATTTACTCATTTATGTTCACTGACAAATTCAAACTACTGTCCATAATCCAGGTCATACTACTTTTTTTCTTTATGCATTCATACATGTATCCACCTGACCTTTTATCAGACACACCTCTCCTTATTTATTCATATATTCACCACCTGTATGATCAGCTGCTTTGCTATCAGCTGCTACCTATCATTCAGACCATTCAGTTTTTTATACACCTATGTCTTCTGTTTGCTTAGCTTTTAACATGCACTTTCTCTCTTTTGTTATTCTGTGAACTCACATACCAATCCATTCATGTATCCATGCATGCAGTGCTTATCTACCCATCCATCCACCTACCCATCCATTCAATTCTCATCTACTCATCTATATTAGAATGCTATAATCTGTTCCTTGGTGCATGCACACACGCACACATCCTCACACACTTGTTAACTCATCATCAAGTTTATTCACTTAGTTGTTCTCTCTTCTCTACTAGATTCCACCTAAATGAGATATCTTTTCTGATTCTTATTGAATTACTATGGTCTTCCTTTTATGTATTTTTCCTTCTATCCATCCATTTTTCCTTTATAATTTCTATTCTCCTAATTCATTAGTGTTCTTTACTCATTCACTATAATGATTACTTATCTCAATATCTTGAGTAAATTCTGGTCATAGCATAATTCACTTTTCCATACACAATCACTCTTCAGTTTAGTTCATGTTTCATCTGTGGAGAGTTGCTCTGCTTCTAAGTATAGCTAGAAAAGTTTCTCTTCTATGGACAGCCTTGCTGTGTTTAGAAGGGGAAAGCTTTTGTAGGAAAATTTCTCCTGAGCTGAAACTCTAGGATGAGTAAGAACAATCCAGATAAATGAAACATGAAATGTTCTCAAAAATGAGAATTTCAAGCAATGACAATCCTTTCCACAGCTCGTGTGCCAGCCACTACTACCCTACCTTCTCCATCTGCATCTCTGCGGCCAGAACCTATCACAGGTATCTTGGGACCATTTGATTAGATAACTTGTCCCACACTTTTACCACGTGTCTTCCAGACATATCTAGGCAACCAGTATGTGAAGTATCAGGATCATGTCAAATGTGCAAAGATCAGATTAACAAGCCACATGCCTGGTGGTAGTGCTGTTCATAGTTAACTGGTTCTTCTAGATCAAATTACAAAAAAGAAATAAGTCCCATTGTTAAGTCCACTGTCAATCTGATAGAAGCAATTCTTCAAATCTTATTCCCATGTATGATTATTTAACAATCATCACTAGACACCATACATGTCAAGTCTTCAGTTACAACCTGGACACAACAATGCACATGGATCCATGGTTAGTAATGCATTATACACCATCCCAGCATGATTTTTCATTTGAGAAAGATGCTGCTAGTGATCCACATAGAGAACAGCTTTAGACATTGCATCCATTAAGTTTGCAGAAAGTATGTGCTAATCACAAGCTAAGACATATGCTAGAATGAAGAGAGAATGAATGTGAGGAATGCTAAGAGAAGGTGATTGCGTGTTGTGGAGTTAGGAAGCTGTGTTGGTTCTGACCTGACTGAAAATGTTGAGATGTGGTGGGAGACTGAAAGAGAAGCCAAACTGGTGAGAACGGGATTTCACTCTGGCAACAAGCAAATTCTCAGTTGAATCTCTTTTCTTCCTGCAGCTATAGGAAACCATCTAAAACCCCTCACAATCAACTTCACCATAACCAACCTTCCATATTCATCAAATATGAGCAATGCCTCAGCTCTGTTCAGCTCAACTGAGAGTGTCCTCCAGTACCTGGTGAGACCCTTATCCCAGCATCCTGGGGGAGATCGATCCCATATGACCCCTTTGTCCAACATCTGCTTTCATTTCCCTTCTCCTTCCCCATCCACAGCTTGGACACGTGTTCCAGAATGAATCCTTCAACTCCAGTTGCAGACTGGATTCCCTCAGGTGAGTCTCCTTTCGGTCCCTTTGCAAGGAATGAACATTGCTCATTGTTACCATTCTCATTCCTCCTCCTTCCTTCTGGTTCGCATCTATGTTATGACTTTTCTAAAGGCTCCACACTCCTCTCTTTCCAGGCCTAAGAAGAACGGAACAGCCACTGGTGTGGATGCCATCTGTGCCTACTACCAAGACCCTGCACATCCTGGGATGGACATCAAAGAGCTGTACACAGAGCTGAGAAATCTAACTCAGGGATTCAATCATCTGGGTAACTATTCACTGGAAAAGGACAGTCTCTATGTCAATGGTGAGTGATCTCTGTGGTTGGCTATGGGATGTCCCAGGCATCCTTTATTTTTTTCTACCTCTCTCAGTATTACTACTAGTACTGTCTACACCAGTTCATTCTATTTTCTTAGTACCTTGTTTTAAGAATCCAAGAAGCACACACAGAGAGCCTAGAAGAAAGTATGATTGTTATTTTCATATTGTGTACAAGTCAGGAACCAGAGGGATAGGAATATGTTTGCTGAGCTTCCTTTCTACTTCTATTTGAATCCAGGAATATATTCCAATGTTTACAGTACTCATATTTTGTGTACTGGTTTTTCAATTCCAATTAACTATATATAGACTCTTGCCTGCAGATATGTCCAGAATATTGTCAGTTTAATGACTCTATGCCTTGTCAATTGCCAAGTCATTTTAATCATAATAAGCTAGGATATGGGTAAGGAGATATAATGTATCTATATTACTTGGAATTTAACAAAAAAGCAAATAAAGCATAGAACTGAAAAGGCATTTGCCTGTTTCTACACTGAGTTTGGAGCAATCGATGTTGTATTATGCTGCTTTTATATGCAGTCTGTTTCACAAAGCCAGTGAAAGGATTTGTATACAATTTCAACCCTCTTTTTATTTTCTATTCAGCATTTAATATAAACTTATGACTTATATAAAGAGCAAATAACTTTTATCCGTATCTTTTTCTAATAGAAACTGCAGTGGGGGCACACACTCTTTTGGTTTGTTTGTTTGTTTGTAATCATCATCATCATTATCATCCTCACCATCTTTTATGCCCTAGTGATGCTTAAGCATGTATGAACAGCCTATTTATGGTGGTTCTCCAGTTGATCCTGTCCTGGGAAGTCCTAGAAGCTTGTGTTATTGTCATACTCAAGGTTCCACAGTCTTCATTTATGCTGTCGATCCAGCATTTTGGGGGCTTTCCTGTTTGCCTTATCCCATGCACTACTTCAAGCAATGCTATCTTCAGGCATCTGCCATCTTTCATTCTCATAACATGGCCAAAGCATCTAAAGCACTGTTTCATATCCTGTAGTTTACTTCCTTCAGCAGATGGAGATGTTTCTGAATGCCATTGTTGCACAATCTATCTCTTCCTAAGAAACCTTCTTAGACCTGCCATCTCAAACACATTCAGCTGCTGTTCTGAGGAGCGTTTCATTGTCCGGGTTTCAGACTTATGAAGAAGACAGCTCAAACTTGTCTCATATGCTTGTAATTTTGTTGTTGTTATGTCTTTTGCTGACCAAACATTTGTTTGTGCCTGGAATGTAGTCTTCTCTATTCTTGTCTGCCTCTTGAGGTCTGAAATGGTTCTCTTTTGGACCAAAGTTACCTCCCAAATAGATAAAGCTGACTATTTGTTTGAAGTTCTGATTCTTTATTACAAGTTAAAATCCTCTGTGCCCTTCTCAAGTTTTGTATCTCAGTCTTCTCCATGTTTACTTTCATATCAAGGTTCTCACTTACTTCCACCACTCTATTTACCATGACCTGCAACTCATTTGGACTTTCAACAAGCAGTGCTGTGTTGTCAGCCAAATGCAAATTATTGATTCACACATCACCTATCTGCAACCTATCTCCTCATCCTTGAGGGCTGTTAGTATTATTATTCCAAGAATATATTAAAGAGTAGTTTTGAGAGGATGCATCCCTGCAACACTCCTATGATTGTCTTAAACTGATCACTTAGTTCTCCACAGCCTTTGACTGATGCAAAAGTATCTTTATAGGTATTTTCTGGTATTCTTATGATTTTTATCTGGGGACCTGTAGAACCCCATTGTTTCCTAAAGTACTTTTCCCCAAATGCTGTTCAAAGCCTTCATGTAGTCAATGTAACAGACGTACAAGTTTTTTTCTAAATTTTTCGTATTTTCTTGCTAGTTGTCCTAAAGTGAAGATCTGATCAATTGTGCTCCTGTTAGCTCTGAATCCACACTGGGCCTGTGCTATAATTTCCTCTCTTCTGCCCTTGATTGTATGCAAAATAATGGAGAAGAAAATCTTACTGTTATGGCACAACAAACTAATGTCCCTGTAATTTGAGCAGTCTAGCTTGTTTTTCTTCTTGTGTATGAGAATTATGATTGAGTGCTCAATTCTATGGGAATCACTTCATGTTCCCATATCTCTCTGAAGAGTCTGAGAAGTTCCTCAGACTCTGAGCCTACTGTAGCTGCCTCCAACCTCTCCACTATGATGTCATCCACTCCTGTGGCCTTCTTGCATTTTGCTGTCTTTATAGCTTCTTCCAGGTCATTTTTGTCAATATTTAATATTTCCTCATTTTCTGTGTTTTCTCAGTGGCTGTCAAAGTGTTTCTCATTGTAGTCTACCTTGACAGCATTAGGATCTTTTTAAAGGGTGTCAAAATCTTGTCTCCATCTTTGCTTTACTTCCTCTGGTTTTATTAACAAATGATCCTGTCCATCTTTAATCACCTGAATCTGAGGAGCATATCTGGCAGTTATCTGTCTGATATCTTCATAGACAAGATGTGTTTTATTATAGAGTCTAGCCTCTCCAGCCTCTCAGTATATACCATGTATATACAGCTCTCTATCCTCATTCTCTTTTCTTTTGGTCTCTATGCACAAATAGTTGTCGTGATTTCTTGCCTGCAGATTTGTCTCTTTGTTTGCTCTTTAGCTCCTTTCCTCCTTTGTGTTTGTACTGTATACTTCAGATTAAAATGGAATCCTTCCCATAGAAAATGATTAATAACAATCTTCTGGCTGGATTTATAGTGGCAGAAAGGAAGGGAAATAACAGTGTGTTGATGCATATTGTTATAGGAGTGAGATGGGAAAATATGTTTTTGTAAGAATATATTTGGAGCATGATAGAGGTGTAGAAAGAGACGTGTATAGTTGAAATATTAGGAAATTCTCATCTAGGATGACTTGTCAAATCTTGAAACATAAATACATGTTCACTAATCTACGTAAGGGTGTTGTTGTGCCATATGGATCAAAACATGCTGAATCCTTTTCTTTACTCTATCTTCCTCTGACATATCTTCTATTTTCTAGGTTATAATAAACATGGTCCAGAAGAAACTCCTACAAGTATGTATCAGTCAAACACAACTTAGGTTTTAGTCCACACCTCCTCATTTCCAAAGGAAAGATGACCCAAAAACAAACCAGTCTTTTCAGAGAGGCCAAGGTCTCAATGAAAGCAAGATGCAGAACCAACCTGCCTGGTGGTGCTGCTCTTCATAGTTCACTGGTCCTCTAAATAAATATCAATCTAGAAAATGCACCATAGATATGTTCACAGGTCAATCTGATGAAGCAGTTTTTCAATTCTTATCCCCATGTGGTGTAACTATTTAACAACCATCACTAGCCACCACAAGTGTCAGTCTTCAATTGCAACCTGGACACAGAGAGTACACATGAAACCATGGGTTGTAATGCATTACAGATTCTCCCAGTGTGAGTTTGCATTTAAGAAAGATGCTCCTAGTGATCCAGATACAGAACATATTTAGACATTGCATCCAACTGTTTGCAGGAAGTGAGTGCTGCTCATAAGAAGAGATCTATGCTAGAATGAATAGAGAATGAATGTGAGAAATACTAAGAGAAGGCAATTTGTGTGCTGTGGAATAAGGAAGCTGTGTAGGTTCTGACCTGACTGGAAATGTTGAGATGTGGTGGGAGAATGAAAGAGAAGCCAAACTGGTGAGAACAGGATTTCACTCTGGCAACAAGCAAATTCTCAATTGAATCTCTTCTCTTCCTGCAGCTATAGGGCACCATCTAAAAACCCTCACAATCAACTTCACCATAACCAACCTTCCATATTCATCAAATATGAGCAATGCCTCAGCTCTGTTCAGCTCAACTGAGAGTTTGCTCCAGTACCTGGTGAGAACCTTTTCCCAACATCCTGGGGGAGATTGATCCCATATGACCCCTTTGTCCAACACCTGCTTTCATTTCCCTTCTCTTTCTCCATCCACAGCTTAGACACATGTTCCAGAATGACTCCTTCAACTCCAGTTGCAGACTGGATTCCCTCAGGTGAGTCTACTTTCTGGCCCTTAGCAAAGAATGAACACTGCTCATTGTTACCATTCTCATTCCTCCTCCTTCCTTCTGGTTCTCATCTGCATTATGACTTTTCTAAAGGCTTCACACTCTTTTCTTTCTAGGCCTAGGAAGAACGGAACAGCTACTGGTGTGGATGCCATCTGTGCCTACTACCATGAGCCTGTTCATCCTGAAATGGACATCAAAGAGTTGTACACAGAGCTGAGAAACCTAACTCAGGAAATCACCCAGCTGGGTAACTACTCACTGGACAAGGACAGTCTATATGTCAATGGTAAGTGTTCTCTGTGGTTTACCGTGGAATGTTCTTTAGCATTCTTTATGTTCATATACTTACAATTATATGAAAATTTCTCTGAGCTTATCAGCAAAGATAGTCTTCTCTATGCCTGAAATTTCAATAATCATTCTAAACATATTGAGTCTTCTTTTTTTTCTCTGCACTACCTTCTAATACAAATGAATGCTTGTTGACCAACCCTGAAATGTCATTTTCTATGGTTTTGAATATAACTATTTACAAACCAGTTTGATACCTTGTCTATTTGGGACACAAAGTAAGTTTTCCTGTAGGGATAATTACTTTCTCAAATAAAGGTTTTTATATTTTCAATACCAAGAATAAATTACTTCCTCTGAAATAAGCCCAAAATCCTTAATTAAATGAGTTTGTTGCCCATAGTAATTATACCACAATTGCACTTGTGATCACACCTTTTCTGACCATTTAGTATTATAACACACAAGGCTCACAGGTAAGTAAAAATATTATTTGGTTTTTTCTCTCAGCAGCCTGCGTTTCATCTTTTGATACAAGGTGCATCAGTCAGCAGTGAATGAGCCTCTAGTTCAATTCGGGATTGTTTGTGTCCTACATTTCAAAGAGTTGATATCTTGTCTTTTCAATTATTACACTCATTTTAATGATAAGAACTGAAGGGAAGAAAGGAGAATTCACACTCCTACAACAGATTATTACTAATCAGAATTATGGTGATCTCAGTTTCCATCTGATCGCTATAATCTGAAATTGTGGGATATATATAGGCTTTTAGCCTTCATAAAGTTCATGATTAATGTGGTTAACTATGTTGTCTATTTAATAGTACCAAGCATCTTAGCCAAACATTAAGTTTGGCACCAGAGACAAATAAGTTTCGTATGCAGTTTGCAGTTTGTTCCAGTGAGGCACAGACAGCACTGTATTCTTCAAATGAGAGTGGGGAAACCATGTATAGGAAGGACTCAATGGACATCAACTGGATGGATAGATAGAGGGGTCATGTGAGGGAAGATGATAGTATAAATGGGTATATATAAATGGGAATTGAGGTATGACAAGAGATCTTATGAGAAGCTCTTGTTAGGAGCATGCTCTAGAGGTGGTAAGACATGTTGGATCTGACTGATATGGCAATAAATTCTTGTTCATGTTGACATTTATATTAACTCTTAAGACAGAAATAGCTGCTATACATATTTGTCCCAGGTGTACCAAGGCATGATGTAATATATAAGACCTTGTTGTTCATTACCCTTATGTATGCCTTTTGTGTTATAGGTTATAATGAACATGATGCAGAAGGACTTCCTACAAGTATGTTTAAGTTTTACCTAGATAGGTCTTGGTTCACACATTTCTATTCATTTCTAAAGGAATCTTGCCCTAAGCATAAATGAATCTTTTTAAAGAGACTTAGTATAATAAAATTTGCTGTCCCTGGCCTCTTCTTGGAATTCCAGTTCAAGTTTTAGATTTCTGATTTTTCTTCACTCTGCTTAGTTGGAGCAAGATGTTTATACAAATGTTGTCTGCAGAATTACAGGGCTGAGTTCACATTAAGACTGTAGTTCATGTCTTTTTAACACAAGTAAAATGTCCCCTAATGGAGCATGATTATTAAGTTGAAAATTCTGATGGCTACTGAAGTGATTTAGGCAAAATGTTCACATTCTCTTGTTCAGGGATCAATTCCTCTGTCTTTCTAGCTCTCCTTTTTTTCACATTTCTACTCATTCATCCTCTGGCACCACATTTCCACCTATCCATCCATCCATTCGCATACACCATAACCCATCCACATATCTACTTGTCCTTCCTCCTGTCCACTTCCTTGCCCAGTCTCATGTATTACTACCTTCATTCCTTCTGTTTTTCTATTTCTCATTTCTTAATCCATTTTCACCCCTACATTCATTCATCAATATTTCCACCCATTGTCTTACTTATCCCTCATTAATTAATTCTTTTCTTTGTTTGTCTATCTACTAAAACATGCATACCTACCTACCAAACCATCTAACCAGCTAGATAACTAACCACCTACCTACCATATAACTACCTTCTTCTGCATCTGTCAATTTGTCCATTATTTACAAATCACCTCATTCTGTCCATTTGCCTGTTTGAAATTACTTCTTTCTAACTTTTATTAATCTGCATATATATGTATATCTACATGTA
Organism: Chionomys nivalis; assembly: GCF_950005125.1. Taxonomy (NCBI): domain Eukaryota; kingdom Metazoa; phylum Chordata; class Mammalia; order Rodentia; family Cricetidae; genus Chionomys; species Chionomys nivalis. The sequence goes on along the minus strand of NC_080089.1, from coordinate 18,675,531 downwards.
TATGTATATATCCAACCTTCTATTCACCTATTCTCTAGACCTACCCATATGCACCCACTGACCTATATGTCTAAACATTTATCTAATTTGCCAGTCTATCTAACCATCTAACAACATTCTCTGCCCAGTTATCTTTTTGGCATTTGTTTCCCCCAACCTGTCCTTTCTCTATATATCCATCCATCTATCCATCTATCCATCCATCCATCCATCTATCCATCCATCCATCCATCCATCCATCCATCCATCCATCCATCCACATATCCACCCATACCAATCATTGCATCCGTCACCCATATATCCATCTACCCATCCACATGCCCATCTATCATCATGTACATATATTTATCTACTCTTCCTTAAATCTTCCATCATTCTACCTTCTCTTTATTTTTCTTCTTCAATTTGTTTGAATATCTATTTATCTATCATCATGATACTCATGCATTCATCTCTTCTGCATTATTTTTTGTCTTCCAGTTCATCTGGCCTATTTGCTTATCACTTTTTACATCCTGCTATCTGCTTTCTACCACCCGCTATCCACTTTCTACCACCTGCCATCCACTTTCTACCACCTGCTATCCACTTTCTACCACCTGCCATCCACTCTCTACCACCTGCTATCCACTTTCTATTACCTGCTATCCACTTCCTATCACCTGCTATCCACTTTCTACCGCCTGCTATCCACTTTCTACCACCCACTATCCACTTTTTATCTCCTGCTATCCATTTTCACTATCTTGAATGGATTACATTCACAGACTTGTCCCCCTCTATTCAGGCAATTACTCTTTTCTTTACTCTTATTCATGAACCACTTGGTAATAATTTTCATGACTTGGACCACTAATGGAAGGCTCTCTCATTATATGAAGTCTCTGTTCAACTTGATGACAATCTTGTTCCAGCTCCTGAGTCACCCACCACCATCCTGGCTTCTCCATCAACATCTGTGCAGCCAGAACCCACAACAGGTATGTCAGAGCTCCTTTTCCTATCTGAGATGGGATTCCCATTCCACTATCTAACTTCCACATGACAAGTAGAAAACTAGAATGTGAATATTGTAATGTCAAGGCCATTTACAATAATAAACAAATAAACAATCATTCTAATAATAAAGAAAATTCTATCAATTTAATCAAATGCTTGCTTTCATGCAACCACCAGACTCTGAATTAATAATTATGATACAGTGAGAAATTTTAGTGAAAGAGGAGTCAGATAGCAAAATATAAAGAAGGAATGGCTTTCTGGAGAATGTTGCACCTGAACTGAATCTCTATATTGAGTAGAAGTGAATCCAGATAAATAAGGCATGGAGTTTTTCTGAGAGTATTCCCTCAGTGAGGGCTCACTGGCTCACAGCATCATAATTTGATGGAAGAATAGAGAAGTTGGTTTACCTGAACCAAGAAAGTTCAGCACCCATATACCTTCTGTATGTCTAGTTCTGGACCCACAGGACCATGCTGGGAGTTGTGGAATGGATAAGTAACTAATGATAAAAGGTCATTAGAAACCAGATTAGAAGGGGCCTTGAATGCCTAATCAATAAGATTCACCTTGGGATTAGGGAGATTGCTCAGTGGTTAAAGTGTTTTCTAAACATATAAGAGGAGTACAGTTAAAATCCCAACATAGTAGCCTATCTGTAATTGCAGTACTTGGGAAGACAAGAAAGAGGGCCCCCATCAAAACTGACCAGCTAGTCTAGTCAATAATGTTTCAATAAGAGACCCTGACTCAATATATAAGGTAGATAGGGGTCAAGGAAGACACTTGGTGTCAATCCCTGGCTCCCACATTTTCATACACACACACACACACACACACACACGTAGCAAACATAATAAAAACCCAGAGACAGATATTGGGATTCAACCTGAAGATCGGAAAAGCAAAGCAGTCAAGCCACTAGAGAGCTCTTACCGCTGTGAAATCCTCATACTGAAAGAGAGCAAGTTCCTGCCTCATCCTACCTAATATTCCTCTCTAGTGCTGGGATAAAAAGGGTGTGACTCCCTAGTACTGGAATTAAAGGTGTGAGCCACCACCATCTGGATCTGCTTCTGAATTGGTCTTGTGTAGTCCAGGGTGCCCTTGAACTCAAAAAGATCCATCTGCCTCTGTCTCCCAAATCCTGGGATTAAAGATGTGTAATACCACTGCATGGCCTCTAGTGGCTTAAGTTTTGCCTTCGCTCTTTAGGCAAGCTTTTTTTCATATTTTATTTTTATGTATTTTCTTTTTAATTTGGTTTTATTGAGCTATACATTTTTCTGTGCTCCCCTTCCTGCCTCTCTCCTCTTCTTCAACCCTCTCCCATGGTCCCCATGCTCTTAATTTACTCAGGAGATCTTGTCTTTTTCTACTTCCCAGGTAGCTTAGATCCATGTATGTTTCTCTTGGGATCCTCATTGTTGTCTAGGTTCTCTGAGATTGTGATTTGTAGGCTGGTTTTCTTTGGTTTATGTTTAAAACAACTTATGAGTGAGTACATGTGATAATTGTCTTTCTAAGTCTGGGTTACCTCATTCAATATGATGCTTTCTAGATCCATTAATTTGCCTGCAAATTTCAAGATGTCATTATTTTTCTCTGCTGTGCAGTGCTCCATTGTGTTAATGTACCACATTTTCCTTATCCACTCTTTGATCGAGGAGCATTTAGGTTGTTTCCAGGTTCTGGGTATGACAAACAATGTAGCTATGAATATAGTTGAGCACATGTCTTTGTGGTACAATTGGGCATCCTTTGGGTATATACCCAAAAGTAGTATTGCTGGGTCTTAAGGAAGGTTGTTTCCTAATTTTCTGAGAAATTTCCATACAGATATCCAAAGGGGCTGTACCAGCTTGCGTTCCCACCAGCAATGCAGAAGTGTTCCTTTCTCGCCACAGCCTCTCCAGCATAAGTTGTCATCAATGTTTTTGATCTTGACCATTTGTCCTGGTGTCACATAGAATCTCAGAGTTGTTTTAATTTGTATTTCTCTGATAATTAAGGATATTGAGCATTTCATTAAGTGTCTTTCAGCCATATTAGATTCCTCTGTTGAGAGTTCTCTGTTTAGTCCTTTTCTCCATTTTTATTGGATTATTTGTTTTTTTGATGACCAATTTCTTGCATTCTTTGTATTTATAAAATATCACTCTACACATACATACACATGTGAAACAAAACCACACTGAAACAAACTTGAATTTGATATTGACAGTTCAAAGGAGTTGTGAGTAATCCTAGAGTTGGGGCAGTCTTAGTGATATTTTCATTGTATAAAGATTCTTCTGCTAGGATGCATAGATAGCATCCTTTAGACAAAACATCCAATGGCTATGCTAGGATTTTTCTTGAGCAATGAGCACATACTAACTGAGTGACTGAACCATCTCCTTAGTATCCTACATATGAACTAAGATGAGCTGCCTCCTTGGGTGCCCATAATGAACAGAGAATGATTGATTGGTTGTTGACAAATAGTTAATATGAAAGTTTACTCTCTCTCTCTCTTTCTCTCTCTCTCTCTCTCTCTCTCTCTCTCTGAAGATATGAAGCCACCCACTCGTCTGCCAACAGAAATCCCAACAACCAGTTCCAGCTCTCAACATTTCAACTTGAACTTCACCATCACCAACCTACCCTATTCCCAAGACATAGCTGAGCCAGGCACCACCAAACACCAGCAAAACAAGAGAAGTATTGAATATGCGGTGAGAATCATGTTTCTTGTCCACTTCACCCCCAGGCAGAAGCTGACTGTTGACACTGGGTCAGTGGGTAATTTTTTAAAAATAAGAGTCCCAGAGAACATATTATTATTCCCATTTATAAATTAGGAAGAACACAAGAGATCCACTAGCTAGCAAAGGGTGCTGACGCTGTACCTATGTTTGGGCTTACATTTGTCAATGAAAACCAAGTTCAGAAAGGATACTTAGTGGCTGTTAAATTTCTTTGACAGTGGAACATGAGGTTCTGACATAGGAAACATTCCTCTCTCTTTCAGCTCAACCAGCTTTTCAGAAACAGCAGCATCAAGAGTTATTTTTCCGACTGTCAAGTTTTAGCCTTCAGGTAAGTGCCAGTCCAGTGCCCTGAGGACTTCTTGGTTTCACGCTCGTTATGTAACTGAATATGACCTTAAATTTCTGCTCTCACTACCTCCACCTCTGGTGTAGAATACTGGGATTACAGCCCTGCACCATCAAATCTGGGAAATTACTAATGTATAGAGTCTCTACAGTGTAACAATACAGCCACAAGGAACAGTCATGGGACAACACTCCCCTCTAGTGGTCTGGTCAGGGATAGCAGTGACAATGTACATTCAAAAGCGGAGGAGGCAGATGGCTCAGTAAGTAAAATGGAGACCTGAGCTTGAATCCCTAGAATCCATCTAAAACTTGGCATGGCCTCATGCACCTGTTACCCCAGAGCTGGGCAGGGGAAGAGAAACTTAAAATAATTTCTGTTTCATAATTTCTTGGTTCCTATTTTAGGAAAGACAACCAAAGGGATATAAAATTGTTGCCTAAAAGCTAGCTTTTTAATAAAGCAGGAAGTCCAACCATCTTAGAAACTTAACTGAGTTTGTGAAGCCAACCAGATATGACGGTGTTTGGTAGGAGGGGTCATAGAATCCAGAGAGTAGAACTACGGCAAATACACACCCACATAAAATTGGCAATATTCGAACAAGCACACACACATACACACACGCATGCACACATACACACACACAAATAAACAATAAAAATATTTTTCAATAAGATCGCAGAATCTCGCCTAGGAACCCATGGTACTGCAGACTCCTTGTGACTATGATTCATTGTTGACGGCCTCTGCCAACTTTGCCCATTTAGCAAAGTAATAATAGTGGGTTCATTCATGGGGGCTATGAGTTCCACAACTCTGGATTCTTGGTCAGATTCAAAGTACCAGGCATATGTTTCCTCCTGGGGAGCAAGCAGGTCTTAAATTCAGTTGGAAAGCAATTGTTTACTCCTATACCATTTGTGCCATTATTGAACCCATGAGAAAGTCTTGCCAGACTGATCATAATTGTAGCTCCCAGGGTTAACAGCTGAGTAAGAGTGCTAGTGACCCCCGCCCCAGAATCCTGCATAGCATCTCCCAGTGTTGTGAAAGCTGACGATTAGGGATGAATCTTCCTGGTCAGTTTCAGCTTCATTTCTCATGTCCCATGAAAAAAAGTATATGCTGCCTTCAGCAACAAGGTCTTCGCCTGGCTTTATCTTGTGCAAGCTATTTGTAAGCAACCAACAGCAGTTGTGACCTCATGAAGGCAGTGACAGTTATATCTGGAAAACATATCTCACAGCCCTCCTCCCTGACCTCTAGCTTGTAAAATATTTCTGCCCCATTACACAATAATCACAGAACCTTCAGATGAATATAATACAGAATACTCATTTAGGCCTAGCCACATTTCTAGTATAAAGTAGCAATATGATACAGCTAATACCTGTATCTGAAAGTGCAGGTGCAGAATGTGGACATTGTCGGACAAAATTCTCTGAGAAAGAGAATATATAATAAATGTAGAAAAAGAAACACCCCTCTTCATCCTCTGTGCTTTTTCAGGTCTGTCTCCAACAGCAACCACACAGGGGTAGATTCCCTGTGTAACTTCTCACCATTGGCTCGGCGAGTGGACAGAATTGCTATCTATGAGGAATTCCTTCGGATGACACAGAATGGTACCCAGTTGCTGAATTTCACACTGGACAGGAAGAGTGTCCTTGTGGATGGTAAGGTTCCCTGATCAGGGAAGGCAAGATGATATTCCTAGCCATGGGTTCTTAGCTAGATTTTTTTTTCAGGGAAAATTTATGATGTCTAATTGATTTTAAAATTTGAATTAAAATGCTCAGTGAAGCAAGGGTGGTCAATGGCAATCATTTGTAAATACTATTTTAATTGGACAAAATAGTTAAATTTAAGCAGTGAATTATTACATTATTCTGTCTACTTTTCTTTATTTCTGTCAAGTTTTATTTAAATGAATAGCCAGGCATGATGATGAATGTCTTTAATCTAAGTTCTATGGAGGCAGAGGCAGGTAGATCTCTGTGAGATCAAGGTCAGCCTGGAATAAATGGTGAGTTCCAGGTCAGCTGGGGCATAATTAAATCCTGTCTCAAAAGAACAAAAAAATTTAAAAAGGAGAAAGTAAAGAATGACTGAGGGTTTATCTCAGTGGTATAAAACTATTCTCTCATGCTTAAGACCTTGTATTTATACCCAGCCTCAGATAGTAAAGAAGGCTGGCCAAACAATGTAGGGGACATGCCTTTATTCCCAGCACTCAGGAGGCAGAAGCAGGAGGATCTCTGACTTTGAGGCCAGCCTAGTTTACAGAGTGAGTTCTAAGACAGCTAGGGGCTACACAAAGAAGCCCTGTCTCTAAAAAGCTCAAAATAAATAAGTAAATAAATAAATAAGACATGCTCATGCGTATTCTGTTTTCTTTTATTTCCAGGGTATTCTTCAAACAGGGATGATGATGTGATAAAGAATTCTGGTAAGTTTCGGAGTCATCCATGCCTGGGGTATCATAAGGAGCACCTTCTCTGTAACATTGACACCAAGTGTTGTGTTCAGAGGATCAAGATGAAAGAGGGTCAAACCATGGCAAGGACTGATGAGACCAAGTGGACAGACATTAAGGATTCCGTCATACTGAAAGCCCATACAGGAAGAAATGGGATGTGGGGTCATGTGAAATTGAATCACTAAGCTCTCTCCACAAGATTCATACCCATCCTCAGGCCACACAGGCTCAGGAAGGATTGCCAGAGGGGGCAATAGAGATTCATTCCACTGTTTGTCTTCCCAGGTCTTCCCTTCTGGGCCATCATTCTCATCTGCTTGACAGTACTACTGGTATTCATCACATGCCTGATGTGCTGTTTCCTGGTGAGCAAGGAAGTGTGTGGGGTTGCTGAATTATTAAGAACTTTTAAACAGGCAAGACTCATATAGCACTTTTTTGGTCGAGGATGGTCCTAGGATGTGATAATTATGTCAAATCAATGACAATGTTCTCCAAAATTGATGCTGCTAAGCTTGTTTAAATGCTGTCTATAATGTTTGCATAAAAACACTGCATTCATAAAATAAGGCCCTAGAGTTATACAGTACAACTGTCTATTATACATAAACAAGTCCTTTGCTGGTGATATGATTTATGAACATTTTCTTCTAGATTATATGTGGCTGGTCACTTTAATCTCTCTTTTTTAATTTTACTGTTATTGATAGTTATTTATTTATTTACTTTTATCCCAGGAGGGCTTCAAATTCACTAGGTAGCAAAAAAGGATCTTGAGTTCAAAAACTCCCCCACCTCCCAGTTTCTGCCTCCCAAGTAATGGGATTATAAGCATGTTTTACCATGCCTAGTATCTATTTTATTTCTATTTGGCAGATAATGTGTATTTGTATGATTTACAAAGTATTCATTAAATGACTAAACCAAGTAAATATCCCATCATATCCTTTTGTGTGGTATGAGTCTTACCCTGGATATTTCTGAAATATATATTACATTAACTGTAGTCGAGATGCTCTACAATGGATCTTAAAGTTCTAACATTAGTTATTAGTGAAGTGCACACAGTGATATAGCAAAATGAATAAAACAATAACCAGAAGGCTGATATTAGTAAGTGTTGGCAAAGATTTGAAGTAACAGGAACTCTTACTGAGAGCTAGCAGAATGTAGGTTGATCATTTCTTTGAGAGTTACTTGCCATAGGACACAACCATCCCAATCCTATTAATTTATGCAAGAAAAATGAACATGCCTTTCTACAAGACCTGTACAAGGTAAAGCCAGACAAAATTCCGGCACTGAAACGGGGAGGGAGATACAAAGTTGCAGCTTAATCAAGAAGTTCTTTACAATTGATCTTTGCTGGCAAAGGGACAAATGATTTTTCTTCAGTGGGGTGTCATTAGGTATATTAACCACAATCCAGAGCAGGCACCATGAGCAGGAGTAGTTAGCCAACACAAAATGAGCTTCATTGGGATTTTTGAGGTGGAGGGATGGGAAATTTTTGTTTTGTTTTGGCACTCTTTTGTCTTACTGGATTTTCATTTTGATTTTTTTCTTGCTTTTAGAGAGAGAGAAAGCAAAAGATCAGGGAGTGGATTGGGTTAGAAAGATGGAGAAGATCTGAGAGGAGTTAGGGGAGGGAAAACAATCAAAATATATCATATGAAAAAGTTCTTTAGAAGACTATAAAGAAAGAGAGAACACCTATCCAAAGACCTGTACAAAAATGGGCATAATTACCTTTTTAGTCATAGCCAAACCAAAAAGAAGAGAGAATGAATTCAACCTGAAAGTTAAACAAGCTCAGTTTCCATCAAGAGGTACAGCTCAACAATTGAATGCTATTCCATAATTTAAAAAAAAATAGTCAATGGTTAATCTGTAGATACAGAAATCAGCCCTGATTTCTTGAATCATGCAAATGTAATTATGTTTGCAAATGGCAGGGAAGAAAGAATTATGATGAACAGACCACAGAGATAATGAATAGGTACTTTTTCATCCTTTTTCTTAATGATGGTTTAGAGAGTTGTAATAAAAACTCATAATTTATTTCATTCTTTTTGAAACAGAATTTCACAATATAGCCCATGCTAGCATTGAATTAATAGTCTCCCTAACTCAATTTCCTAACTGCTGGGAGTAGAGACACATACTGCTATGCTGCACTAAGTCATTCCCTTTAAATGTGTTGACTTTATTGCATGTGAGTTATTTCCCTTTTAAGCTAAAAGAATGACAGTGGGGAAGCAGCACAGAAATCAAGCTGAGAATGAGATGAGAAAACAATATTTAGAAAAAATGTATAAATAAGTAGAATAGTGCTGGATAGTTAGAAATATATAGAGAGATATATGATGAATAGATGGTTGACAGATGCTAACTGACAGAAGGCTACACAGATGGTTGATAGTAGCTATATAGATAACAAAGAATATACTACTAATACACAATAGATAGATGATAGAATCATAAATGATTGCAAGTTGATAGATAATACAAAAGCAACTGATGTTGCAAGTAGAGACTAGATTATTGATGCATGACAATTTTATACATGATTGATAGCTAACTATTTAATTAATATTAATAAATTAATTCGGAAGGAGCTATATGGGTGAATTAATAAGACTAGAAAGGGGAAAAGGGTGTTTAAAGGGAGAAACCTAAACAGAAAAAGGAAGAAGAGTCATATAAGAAATATCAGCCTCTGGTTTTAGTCATGTTTTTATTCCTGATTTCTCCCCTACCTGGCTGGCTGGCTAATTCATTCTTATGACTTCACATGACTCTCACAGGTGACTGTCTGCAGAAGAAAAAAGGAGGGAGACTACCAGGTTCAACGTCACCGCCTAGGTTATTACCTGCCTCACCTAGACCTGAGGAAGCTCCCGTGACTCCACCTGCCAGCAGTACCTTTCCCCTAGCAGGGTCCAAAGAATAAATAAACCACATGTGTCAGATTCAGCACCTGTGATTTTCTTGACTTGATCCTTGAGGAGATCCCTGGAGATAAGAAATGATCCTCCTTTGTTAAGTCCTGGTGGAGACACTTGGTTGTGTTCTGTGGCCTCATGGTATCCCATTCTTCAAGCACAATAGAATTTATCAAACTGTTGTATTAGTTACTTTTTGGCAGCTAAAACAAAATATCTGACAACAGCAACATAAAGAAAAGATGTGCCAGGTTCTGTTGATTCCCCATGGAAAATCTTACCCTTTGGGAGGAGTGGATGGGAAATGGGATGAGATGGGGGCAAGAGGGAGTGGAAAGACAGGAGGGAGGGAGAACTGTGGTTGGTTTGTAAAATGAATAAAAATGTAAAATAAAAGAGGGCTTAGTTTGGCTTACAGTTCCAGTGGAACACAGTCAGTTATGATGGAGATAAGGTGGTGGCTGGAGCAGGCACCAAGCTAGTTATATTACACAGACAGTTAAGGAACAGAGAACAAGAAGCAGGGCCATACTATAACATCTCAAAGCCCATCACCCTATAAACCTCTTCTTCCAGCAAGGCTCCATTTCACAACTTTCCCACAACCACCCCCATGTCAGCAGCTGGAGAGACCAAGTGATTAAATATGTGAGACTCTAAGGAACAATATCTACTTTCAAACCACACCAGTATAGAAATTGTCATGGTGTAAAATGAACACACCCCTTCAATGTTGGTGTGCACACTCCTAGTCACACACTGAATGCCTTCCCTTGACTCTAGTGACAGTCATCACACTGATGTGTGTTTCTCTAATTCCTCAACTCCATGAAGGTCTGGCCATCTCAAGTTTCTCTTAAACTTAAATTCTCTGAACTCATCTGCCATAGGATTTCTACCCAAATCCTCTTGGGTCATTTCCCTCTCCCCTTCTGGATCATCCCAAATGGGAAGTAGGTGAAGGAATGAGTGAGTGGGTCAGAAATGACTCCAAAACTAGAGTTAGAACTTGGAACCTGACCACATTATGGAAGATTAACATGGAGGAAAGACAACAGGGAAAATAAAGCCATTTAATTTTTTTTTTATCTTCTTGTGCTGTGAACACAAGTAAGCAGTATAGACTAGCTTCACAACTGTCCTGCTTTGAATTTTCTGGAATACACTGTATGATCTCTACATACTTCTTAGAAATTACATCTATATAATTTATATATGTGTCTGTTTATCTGTGTGTGTCATGCCACTTCTGTGCAGGTACCTGCAGAGGCCAGAAGAGTGTTGGATACCCCAGAAGGGGAGTCACAATGTCCTGTGAGCCACCAGATGTGGATGCTGGAGACTGAGTTTGGGTCTTCAGAAGAGTAGTATACACTCTTAACCTGGCCTCTACACATCTGGAAAATCATAAGTGATGACAGTCAATGGCTAAGAATCAAAATGACAAAACTGGAAACTTCCTTTGGTGTTAGTCTTCCACCCTCAGTCTACTTAAGCAGTCTTTGAGAATACACTCAAAACCATGATAGTTCAAATTCTTATTGATAAGTGTTATACTTATTACAGTTATGCATTAATTAACAACTTCCCAAACAACCATAATTTAATCTTATCTGGACTTATATTTGATCTTATAAAACTTATATAGATGTGATTTTTATTGTGAAATTAACATCACAGGTAAAGATAAAATTTAGCACTTGTTAAACACAACAGATGACAAACTCTGTATATGTTATCTTTTTTATATTCCTGCTGTGGTATAAGTGTCCCTTACAAAATCTGTATGTTAGAAATGCAATCCCCAGGTGTTCTGTAGTTAGTTTCTCTAACTTAAACATTACCTTTAGTTTGAGGGAGCTTCTTAATCCTTAAGAAGTTGGTGGTGCACTGGAGCACTGGACTGAGCTCCCAAGGTCCCAATGAGGAGCAGGAGGGAGAACATGAGCAATGAAGTCAGGACCAGGAGGGGTGCACCCACCCACTGAGACAGTGGGGCTGATCTATTGGGAGCTCACCAAGGCCAGCTGGACTGTGACTGAAAAAGCATGGGATAAAACCGGACTCTCTGAACATGGCGAACAATGAGGGCTGATGAGAAGCCAAGGACAATGGCACGGGGTTTTGATCTTACTTCATGTTCTGGCTTTGTGGGAGCCTAGCCAGTTTGTATATTCACCTTCCTAGACATGGACAGAGGGGGGAGGACCTTGGACTTTCCACAGGGCAGGGAACCCTGACTGCTCTTTGGACTGGAGAGGGAGGGGTAGAGAAGTGGGGGAGGGGGAGAAGGGCGGGAGGAGGGAGAGGGAAATGGGAGGCTAGGAGGAGGCAGAAACTTTTTTTTTTCTTTTTCTCAATAAAAAATTAAAAAAAAAAAGAAGTTGGTGGTGGAAAGATGGTCCACAATTAAGAGCACATACTGCTCATCTGTTCTCTTCCCAGTACCCACATTGGGCGGCTCACAAACCACCTGTAATTCCAGTCACCCTCTTCTAACCTTTGAAAGCACCTGCTTGCACATATATGTACACACATATACAGACACACAAACACATAAATAAAAGTTAATCTTTATTTTAAAAAATGAAGTTGGTGACAGGGAAAGAAAGTTACAAGATTCACTGGACCTATCTCCAAGGATAAAACACAGTAAACAATTGCTGGCCACAGGAGAATACCCATGTAACTGCCTTCAGATTCTGCAGGGATCCTCAAGGCTACAGCTGTCTTGAATAGCAGTCCTCCATCCTGGGGTAGACACTTCTGTGATCAGCTACCTTTACCTGTAAGCAACTCCAGTGGTTCACCAACTAGACTTAGGTGGTTTTGTTTCTTTGGTCTCTCAGGGATGAGTGTTTTTTTTTTTTTTTTCAGGTTTTGCTCCCAAAACTCACAGAGCACCAAGGCAATAGTTTTGAAAGTTGAGAATAGTAAGTGTTCTGATCATGTAGGATCTCTCTATCACCACAAATGGAATCAAATTGCTATTGACAAAGATCTTGTGGGCATTGGTTCTTCTGCCTCCTTTGATTCCAAAAAGGTACTAATCATTTTTCCTCCTTTGTACTTCTACCTTCTACCAGAGAAGGATGATGCAAGAAGCTACACCTCAGATGCAACTACCTTGATATTGGAATGCCCAGCCACCAAAATTGTAAGAGAATAAATTATTAGTTGAGTGGTCTGTGGTTTTGTGTTATAGCAGCATCCCATGGACATAGACAAAGACACCATCCTCAATGGTTTTATTTACTCATAATAGCTAAAGGGACGGAGACTCAAAGACATGAGCTAGCTAGAGCAGGAAGGAAAAGAATTACTTAAATTCAAGGTACTGATATAGACAAACTATCAAAAGAAATAGAAACAGCCTAGTGTAGCAGCACACACATGTAATCCCAGCAGGTAAAAGCTCTTACTCCCAAACTTGAAATCCTGAGTTGATTCCTGGGATTTTCATAGTGGAATGAGTCAACCAATTACCCCAAGCAATTCTCTGACCGTCACATGGGTACCTAGCACCACATGCATGTGCATATACACACTCACACACACACAAAATGTAATAAAAGTTATCTAGAAAACAGACATAAAACTTAAAATGATACTTAGATGAATACCGAAACATTGTATAAATCCAATATATTGTGGCTGGGCAACTTTAGCCTATACCTGTTTATTATAACTATATATAGTCTATATCTATTATCTATATACATGCATACATACATATAATACATACATACAGGGGGAGAGAAAGGGAGTTAGTTAAAATGGCTCACAGGCTGTGGTCCAGTTAGTATACAATGGCTGTCAATTAATGGAAGGCCCAAGAATTCAGTACTTGTTCAGTCTACAAAGCTGAACATCTCAGCTGGTCTTCAGTATATGTCAGAATCCTGAAGAAATGAGCTCTAATGCCAGTGAAGGAATGGAATTGATAGTGAAAGCAAGAACAAGCAAAGAGAGAAGCAAACTTCCTTCTTCCAAGTCTTTCCAAGGGCTGCCAGCAGAAGGTGTGGCCCACATTAAAGGTTGATTTTCTGACTTGAGAAAATCTGGATTAAAGGTGTATCTTCCCAGAGATCCAGAATAAAAGTGGGTTTTCCCTGCAAATGACTTAAGAAAAAAAATCCCTCAGAGATGGGCCCAGCTTTTTGTGTTTTAGCTAATTCCATATGTGATCAAGTTAACAGCCAAGAACAAGCCATCACAATCTGTAAGGACAAGGCACTACAGAATTCTATCACTGGTATTAGTTTAATACAAGTGCATTAGTTTACAAATGTATCAGTAATACAAGTAATACACTTGTATTAGTTTAATACACTGATTATCCATTAGCCAGGCAGGAAGTATAGGTGGGACGACCAGACTAAGAGAATTCTGGGAAGAGGAAAGGCAGAGATGCAGTCTTCAGTCAGACACAGAGGAAACAGGATGAGAATATCTCATTGATTAAAAGTACTAAGTCATGCAACTAAACATAGACAAGATTTATGGATTAATTTAAGTTGTAAGAGTCAGTTAATAAACCTGAGCTAATAGGCCAAACAGTTTACAATTAACATAAGCTTCTGTGTGTTTCTTTGGGACTGAATGGCTGCAGGACTGGGTGGGACAGAAACTTCTGTCCACACATACATAATAACTCCTGTTGACCTTAAGCAAAACATAAGATTGACATAAAAAGAAATATGCAAACTGGGGGAACAGTCTAGTGGGTAAATGAAGCACAATTAATAAAGACTCAGAGAAATTGTGGTTCAACCTGAAGACCCAAAAAGCAAAACAGCCAGCCACTGGCTCTTACCCTGACCTCAGTCTAAAATAGTCATCCTGCCTCCAGAAATCTCAGAATGAGACTGTGTCTACAAGCTGTCCATCCTGTGTTATAATCCTCTCTAGGTCTGGGATTAAAGGCATACACCACTGGGAATAAAGGCATGCATCACTGGTTTCTATGGCAACTAGTATGGTTACTGGGATTAAAGGTGTGTGTTACCCCTACCTGGTTGTAAGGTTGACAAGTGTTTTCCCAATCCCCAGGCAAGCTTCATTTATTAAAATACAATTGAAATGACAATACAGGTAAATGCTTGCTGAGCAGACATGGAGTTTAAACTCCACAATCTGGACACAGTGTCATGTATCTAAAATCCCAGCACTCCTGGGATAAGACAGGGACAAGAGACTCCATGGAAGCTCATGGGCTTGAAATCCTTCTCAAATAAGGTTTTCACCTTATTTGAGGATCAATGCATGAATTTGTCCTCTGACTTGTTCTGTGGCATACAACTAACACACACACACACACACAGTGGGAGGTGATTGACTTCATGGTATAGCTATATGTAGTCTTTGGAAAGAAAGATATATGAAAACAGGTAATAGAATGATTGTGACTGTGGGCAGGACTGAGCATGGACAGATGCAGATTAATGAGCACAAAACTGAAGTTATGTAGAAAAACTATGTCCAGGCTCTAATGTGCAGAATAGGATTCCAGTGAGAAACATCATGCTATATAATTGAAATTGACTAAGCCAGTTGCTGTGTGTTGGTACTACCCATAAGATCATTAACTTTGAGAAATAGCATGAGGTAGTCATCTGCATTGTCAACTTAACTGGCTCCAGAGTTACCTAGAAGACACAATTCTGAACATGTCTGTGAGACTATTTTCAGAGTTTAATTGAGGAAAGAAGGTCCATCCTAAACATGAGTGGTACCATCTAATGGCCTGAGATCTCAGACTGAATAAGAAGAAAATAAATAGGAGGAAATGAGTAGAAACCCAACATTGTCTGTTTCCAGACTGCAAATACAATGTGAGAAGCTGTCTCATATTCCTGCTGGCAAGCCTTCAGACTGCCCCCTCAAACTATGAAGCAAACTAACCTCTTTTCTCAAGTTGACTTGACATGTATTTCATTAGTAATTATAAAAGTAATACAAGTTAATTTGTAAAAGTCTTCTTACTATATATGCACATCAAAACACTGTATCATATACCTTTACACAGAAAAGCATAGTCCTCCCTGCATCAAGGAACTTTTCTTTTACAGCAGACACACCATTACAGAAAACCACAACCAATCAAAATGCAGAGTTGTGAGTTCAGTCCCAATGGATACACATATAACATAACCCCTGAACCTAAGGTTTAGGGATCATTGCTAAGAAGGGGCAAAAAGACTGAGACTGTGCATTCTGAGAATGTCAGAAGGCAAAAATACTTTTTAAGCACTACTAATGAAATGCAAGACTATTGGGTATCTAGTAAATGATGGCTTAGTAGTTAAGAGTACTTTATGTTCTTCCAGAGGACCTGGGTTTGTTTCCCGGAACCTATATGGCAGCACCCAACTGTCTATAACTCAAGTTCCAGGGGAACCAATAACCTTTTTTGGCCTCCATGGACACCAAACCTGCATACTGTTCATAGACATACATACAGGTAAAACACTCATGTACATAAACATTTTTTTAAATAAAATGGTGAGTGAATATAGGACTATAAAGAACTTAAAAAAATATTTTCTCATCTCAATTCTCATCTTAAAAATAATTACTGGGGCTAGAGATTTGGTTCAATATTTAAGATCATTTAAAACTCTCACAGCGGGCCCAAGTTTGGTTACCAACACCGGTGTATGATGGCTTACAACTGCCTATAGCTACAGCTCCAAGGAATACAAAACCTTCTGGTCACTTCATGCACCTCTTCTCATGTGCACAAAGCAATACATAGACATACATAATTAAAAATAATTTGCTATGTATATGCTTTCATCTATGTCTATGTATTGTGTGTGTACCTGGTTTCTGTGGAGATCAAAAGAGAACAATGGATCCCCTTGGAATTGAAATTACAGATAGGCGTAACCTGATATGTAGATGTGGGGGAATTATACTTGGCCAGTGGACTTCATCATAGAGCCATCTCTCCAGTCCCCAAAATGATTTTAAAAAATAATTATTACTGGCTGGGTGATGTAGGTCTATGGTAGAGTATCCACCTGATATGAGCAGAAAGTTGGGTTTGACCTTTAGTACAGAGAAAGAGGTGGGTAGAGTAAGAGAAAAATAATAATTATCATTTATATTTTTTGCATTGCACAAATATTTTAATGAAGTGTTGTCAAGTTTAAAGTTTGAACATCTCAAAATAACAACAAAAGACACTGCAAAGAAGTGTTAAAACAATTCTGCATTTTATCTGCAGTATCTTCTCCCCAGCTCCCCCTCCCTGTATTTATAAGGTTGCCTTCTTTGACCCCCTCACTTTCTCTGCCTCGTTTGCTAGCCTGTGTGCAATCATGGCAACTGCCAGTCTTTCTCTTGCTCTTTTCACTTTCTTTTCCTGTTTGCTAATATCTTCTTCAGTGACGAGAAATTGATTGTAAAGGCTCTGTGGGATACCTGCTTCTGGAATCGTCTCTGCCAAATGTGAAGATGACTCGTGGGTGGACCTACAGTCAACACTGTTGGCTTGAGTCTCTGAAACAGACGCATCTGTGCCTCCAGGTCTGAGATCTTGCAAAGCTTTGGCAAGATCTGAGGTGCTCAAAAGTTTTCCTGCACTGCTGTAGGCCTGGAGTCCTTGCAGTCTCTTCTGCCAGCAGGCTTGTTGGGGCTTGACCAAGGTCTCCTCCCACTGATGATATCTTACCTCATTGCCCAGATGGGATGTGATTCTAGTGACTGGCCTCTTGAATGTGTAATTGGACATCCTCAAGGGGATTGAGTCGGGTAAACAAGGCTTTGGCTTTGATAGGTTTTCCCAGTCACACTGCTTCCTCTGTGAAGTCTTGCCCATCTGACTCCTTTCTTAACCCTATAAGTCATAAAATTGGATAAATTTAATGAAGGCTGTCTCCTTGTATTATCCATGTGATACTTACCAATTATAAATGCTGCTTTTAACTTCCACCTTCCCTCTCTCCCTCTGGTAATAAGTTTGGAACATCATTGAACAGAGCTAAGTTGAGCACAAAAAGCTCAAAATCTAAATTCTCCAAACACTTGGCAAAACTCCCTCCTTGCTTGAGTGTATTTTTCTTCTTTCTGGATGCACAGCCAACTGCTTGAGACCTCACATTCCCTCTCCTGATACACAGTCCCCAGTCTTCCTCTAAGTCTCAATTCTGCCATTCTTCTGTGTTGTTTGATGATGGATTTGTTATGAACCACTTGATTTTCATAGCTTCTTTAATATTTAAATAAACAGTGAAATTAGATCCTAAGAGCCCAAGGTTGTGAAAGAATGCTATAGAACAGCATTTCCTGGACACAACAGGGTCACTGCAATCAAGAACTCACAGACGCTCTAATTACTTGGCACAAAACCTGTACAAGGTCAGGCCAGCCAACATTCCAACACAGCTGTGCTAGAAGCTCAGGGCACTGATGGCTGCCGAGGGAAGAACAGTGAGTTTTCTTCAGGTATGTGGCCTCTGATGGGTTGCTCCAGTGGATGGCCCTATATCCATGCACATACTGGAAGAACTAATAGCTTTCAGTCGGTTGGAAAAGGACATGGAGTTGGAAGGGAGAAGTGATAAGGATATTTGGATGAAGCTGGGGGTAAATGAAGCATGATATGATTGATACATTTCCTGCATGTATGAAACTTTCAAAGAATAAATACATATTTTTAAAAATTAATAGCAAAACTACCAACAATATCACTACAAAACCTGAGACATTAATCAACCCAAAAGGTCATGTTCAAAATAAGTAATTTAGAAAACCTATTCACAGCAGAGCAGAAAATAAAAAGAAAGAAGAAAGAAGGACAGAAGGAAGGAAGGAAGGAAGGAAAGAAAGAAAGAAAGAAGGGAAGAAAGAAAGAAAGAAAGAAAGAAAGAAAGAAAGAAAGAAAGAAAGAAAGAAAGAAAGAAAGAAATTTGATTTCTAGTGGGTTTTGCTGGGTCTTACGTAACACATAGTACATGGCACAGCACATAAATATTTCCCAAGAACAAAGTTGACTCTGGAATACTTAGCTCCCTTATTTATCTACTAATTTTTATTAATGTACATTAACTGCACAAAGGGTTATCACTGTAGCATTTCCATATTCACAAATAATGTGCTTTGATCATCGCCACCACTGCTATTGCTCTTTAGTATTTAGCAGCCTTTTCTCCCTCCTCCTCTTCCCGCTTCCCTTCTACACCTCTCATGTTTCCCCTTTCGTGTTATATTCTTTTTATTTAAAACACACCTCCCATGTTGAGGTGACTCTGAAGGTAAGGGGCCTTGTTGCTAAACCCGATAACCTGAGCACCGGCTCCCATGAGCTGTCCCTTGACCCCCACATGCTTGGTATGGCAAATATATGCACACACTCCTCACACTCAAAAGAACACAAATATCAAAAGTACTTTAAATAGTTCCCACATGAGAGGAAACATGGTATTTGTCTTTTCTTTTGGATGTGTATGTGTAAAATGTGTGTGCTTACATCTTTGCATGTGGGTGCACAAGGTCACGTGTGCCTGTGGGGGCTGGAAGTTGATTTATTTATTTATTAAGGCAGGCTCTCTCTTTGAACCAATGAAAGACCAACTCTGGGTAGTCTAGCTAGCCAGCTTGACATGGAGATTCATTATTTCTGCCTCTTCAGTGATGGGATTACAGGTAGCCACCACATTTGCCTGTTTGGTATTTTTGTTTGTTTGGTTTGGTTTGGTTTTTTTCAATGTATTTTATCTTTGAAATTATATTACATCATTTCTCCTTTCCCTTTCCTCCCACTAGGCCCCCATATACCTCTCCTCTCTTTTAATGAAAAAAAACATTTTTCATTAAAATATACATATATTCCTAAATGTTGGCCCGATTTTTATGTGGGTTCTGGAGATTCAAACTCCAATTCTCATAATTGCACAGCAGAACCATCTCCCCAGCCTGGTATTTATCTTCCCAAGCCTAGTTTATTTCACTGAAAATGATGGATGGTCTCTAGTTCTATCCACTGTCCTGCAATTGGCACACTTTCATTCTATTTTATGACTGAGTAACAGTCTGTTGTGTAGGGGCTGACTATAGAGCTCAGTTGGCATAGTGCTTACCTAGCATGCACAAGACCATAGGTTTGATTTCCATAAAACAAAGTGTGGCAATGCAGATTGGTAATGATAGCACCTGGGATATGGAAGAAGGAAAATAAAAAATTTAAGGGCATCCTCAGCTACACAGTGAGTTTGACACAAGCCTGGGCTATATAAAACCCTGTCTCAAAAATAAAAATTTCACTTGTCTATATATGCCACATTTTCTTTATCCATTCATATGATGATGGGCATCTGGGCAGGTTCTACAATGTGACTTCTGAGAAAATTGTTCTTTTAGATTAACATACAAAGTACAAACATTTACAGGAGAGTATGTGTTAGGTTTAAGTCAAGCATTTTAACCATCTCAGCATTTACCATTTCTATCTTGAGAAGCTTCAGATTTCTCTTTCCTAAGTTCATTATAATATATATGAAATATTGTGAATTATAGTCACAATATTAATATAGAATATATTAGGATTATATTCTGCTATAGAATATAAGAACTGATTCTTCCAGTGTAACTTTGGTACCCATTATCCAAGTTCCTTCTTCCTGATCCCACGTCAATACTCAATTTTACAGTCTGTGATTTCAATAATTCCATTGTTATTACTAAAAAATTCTTTCCCTTTTATCTTACATACCTTGTAAAACTTCAACTTAGGAAGAATGTTATCATTACCATGCCATAGCTATTGTTGGTCTTATGATACCTGATGAAAAAACGCACAACGTACTATTTTGGTGCAACTATAAATACACAAATTTGACATTAACATGGCAAAAGGTGTTAGTCTATCAAGTCACTGAATTTACCTTAAGCCTATTTGATACGTTCTGAAGTTTTACTTTTTGTCATTTCCACTTTTAATTCCTCTTTCTGCTGCTGTGATAAAATACTCTGGTAAAAACAATGGATAGGAAAGAGTTCCTATTATAGCTCATCACTGCCAGGAAGTCAAGCAGATGTTTACATACACAGTCAAGAGCAGAGGAATCAAGCCCTCACCCTCCTACACACTCACATTCCCTTACAACTTCCCCAGTACTGCATGGGGAAACTGACTAAGCTGAAGCTGTAGGGGTCTAGTTGACAAACTTACACGTATCTTAGGCTGTGTACATTTCTTCCAATCATGCTTATATTTCCTTTATTTTCCAGTCTGAGATTTTCCCCATCTTCCTGTTTTGTAATCTCATGTCCACAGTATACCAAAAAGTCCCTCAATCTTCAATGTCTTTTTCTAGGGAATTCTTCCTTTGGAATTTAATCATGTTTACATTTCTCTGAACTACATAGAAATCCTTTGTCTAATCTTTTCTGTCCTTTTTTCTTAGCACAAACGTCTCAAGAAGGGACATCTATATTATGTTTTTTTTTTTTTCCAGAGCATCTTACCTCCAACCAGCTCCTCTGACTGCTCGGAACCTTCATGTGCTGTCATCATTCTATGACTCTTTCCCTTGAAAAAGTCACAATGACCTTTTGTTATTAGGATCAAAAGGAAATTTTCATATACTCTTTAAATGGAAAGCACTTGGAGCCTGTCCTGGAACTAGCTCTTGTAGACCAGGCTGGCCTTGAACTCACAAATATCTGCCTGCCTCTGCCTCCCGAGTGCTAGAATTAAAGGGGTGCACCACCACTGCTTGGCTAAACTCTAGTTTCTTATTGGCTAATTCTTACATCTTAATTTAGCCCATTTCTATTAATCTGTGTATCGCCATGTGGCAGTGGCTTACCTGGTAAAATTTCCAGTGTCTGTCTCCAGCAGATCCATGGCGTCTCTCTGACTCTGCCCTTCTTTCTCCCAGCATTCAGTTCTGTCTTCCCTGCCTACCTAAGTTCTTCCCTATCAACCAACCGAAAGCAGTTTCTTTATTAACAAATGAAAGCAACACAAAGACAGAAGGATCTCCTATACCATTTTCCCTTTTTTGTTTAAACAAAAAGGAAGGCTTTAACATTAACATAGTAAAATTACATATAACAAAACAGTTATTAAGCAAGAATTACAGTTACAATAATTATATCTTCTTTATCTTTTATCATAACAAAGGAAAACTATAACTATAAATTTTTCAACTCCATCAAAGACTCCAGAAAAAAATGTAATATTACATAAGTAAACAGGAAGTACATTGTAAGCAACTTCCAAAACTCTAGAAATGACAGCGACATCTTGCTGCCTGGACAGTCACCCAAAGTTTTTCTGTACCACTGGGGCATCCATCGTCAGCCTACAGACCCATAGTGTCCAGAAGATTTTTCCATGAAGCAAGAAATTTTAAGGACAGGTCTGCTTATATTGGCAGTTTACCAGTCACTTTCTTCTGTATACTGCAGAATGTCTCGCAGACTCTTTCATGAAGCAGGAACCCCGAAGAATCATCTCACCTTTAGCCAAGTTTAGCAGTCATTTCTCTTTGGGTTCTGCATGTCCAGTTTTTACAGCATACCATGAAGCCGTCCATGCAGCAGGAAAGAGCAGTTTCTTGCCCAATGGCTAAACAACTCCATAAGGAGTCTCTTCAATGCCCACCATCTAGAAGTAGCTTGGTCCTGCCAGGAGCAAATGTGTCTCATTGTCATGAAAAGTCCTAAGTTATTAAAATATTTTAAATGCCATATTCTGAAGGTCTCTGAAAGATTTGAAGAATATCTATCTAACTGAAATATATCTCTATACATCTAGAAAATCTAAAAAACATGACTATAAGCTTGACTATTATAGATGACTATCTATTAACCTATATTTCTTAATTATACATTACAATTTTAAATGAGCTACACAAACACAATACCTTAATGAAAAACAGAAATGTACAAAAAACAAAATTAACCTTAAATTTGTATCAATAAACCAAGATCTATACCAAAGCAAATTATTTATCTTTATAGCATATCCCCTTTAAATGTAAACAAACAACTATGAACAATATTTGGGAATATGGGCGTAGTTTTGTCCATACTGCTTCCTGCTGTTTGGGGGCGCTGTTATTTCATGGTGTATCTTGTATGCTAGGTTCATCTCAGTCAGTAGTTGGGCAAAGTAATTTTTTGAGGGTGTTTACGGCAACCTTTTAGGAGACCTTGGTCCATGAAACCATATTTGCCTGGAAGCAATCTACAGGTTCTCATCTTCTGTGAAAACAAAAGAAGAACCTCTTTTCCCAAGCAGCATATTCTTAGACCCAAATTCTGAAGTCAAGATACCTTTATAATATACATGCTGGTTTAGCTTATCAGCCCATACAATGAAATATCTCTCTTTACTTAGCTCCTTCACAGTCAAAAAATTCAAAGGAAACATGATAATATATATAATCCAGACTCTGTGAATTTTCCAATTTTATGTGGGTTATTTTTCTTTACTCCTTTTAATCTATGACTATCTTTGCTCTGTCTCTTTAAAGACTTTACTCTTTTTTAAAAGCATTAACTTTATTTTATGACTCTCTGTACTCTTTTTCTTCTCTCTCCCAAGCCTGCATACATTTATTCAACACTGTGACCCATTTAGAGGTCTTTTTATCTGGATTTGTCTTTAATGCATATCCATAATTATTTTCTGATCAGAAATGTTTCTTAAAATGCTAAACAGCTTGGTTTCAGTGGCCCTGGGTGCTGGTTTTGCCTCTCTCAGTCTTTAAATATGGTGGAGATAGTTCACCTCAGCTCTAGGACTATCGGGTGGGAGCCATCCTCACCACCTAAACTCTGGGTAGCACCATGTAGCACATAAACCCTTTTTTTTTTCTGGAGTAAAAACTAAATCTGCCATGCAGTGCACTGAGTGGCCTGAAAATATCTCTGGGTATGGTGGTAGGAATCTGCCATACTCTCCTGCTTGTGCACACCTAGTAGATCTGATCCCACTGCCTGTCCAGGAGGGGAGTGCTGAGCTATGGACATGGTCTCTGTGACTTTCCTCCCAACCACGAGTGGGCACACAAACACCCAGGCCCACAAATGCCATTAAAATGCTCCATAGTGGAAGTTTGTGCTGGCGACATGGCCCAAGAAACTTTGTCTTAAAACAGCATGGCTTTTTTTTCTACTACTGCTGCTGCTGAGTCAGGAAAACCTCTCTTAAAGGAGCTGTGGCATGCAGCCAGCAAACAGCAAGCTGTGTTAAACTCTATATTATTATTTTTTTTTTATCTAGAATTCCTTTTCAAGCCCTCTCAGGTTTTACATGGATTTATTTGACCATGTGGGCACCAACTGTTACAAGGAGCCACTTGTTCGTTCTGACTGCCTGGCTAGCTTAGCCCCAAAGTAAGCACACAGAAACTGTATTAATTAAATCACTGTTTGGCCCATTAGCTCTAGTTGCTTATTGGCTAATTCTTACATCTTAACTTAAGCCATTTCTATTAATTTGTGTATTACCACATGGCAGAAGCTTACTGGGTAAAATTCCCAGTGTCTGTCTCAGGCAGATCCATGGCATCTCTCTGACTCCACCCTTCTTTCTCCCAGCATTCAGTTCTGCCTTCCCTGACTACTTAAATTCTACCCTATCAACCAGCCCAAAGCAATTTCTTCATTAACCAATGAAAGCAACACAAAGACAGAAGGACCTCCTACACCACATATTCTGGCTCCACATAATCCTTGTTAGTCTTTAAATTGCTGTATAGAGGCTGTATAGAATCCTCCTATCTCAGCCTTAACCTCACAAATGAATTATCATACCTAGCATAGTTAGAATTAATATGAATATAGAGAATGTACATCTGATACAATTTACCCCATACACTGACATGTGCTATTAACAGAAAATACGAGCTTAATTTCTAGAATATATTTTTTTAAAAAAATGTAAATAACTATAGAAACAATAATGGCTATATATAAAAACTTGATTGGCTTTTATACTTTCAGCATAAACAAATGATGTCTTTGAGATTAGTTTATTTACCCCGATTTCAATATATTACAATGCACACACATTCTAAGACATCACAGGGTTACATGGCACCTGCTATGGCTTGAATCTGAACTGTCCCCCACAGGCTTATACTTTGAATTCTCAGTTCCCAGTTTATAACAGTATTTTGAAGGCATAGAGACTTTAGCAGGAGGGTCCTTACTAGCAGAAGAAAATCACTAGGAACAGACAATATGAATATTATAACTACCTCTGGTTCCAGATCAGCTGTCTCTGCTTCTTAGTCTGCCCACATGTGTAAAATTGCTGTCTCCCAATCCCAAAGCCAGAGTTCTATCAGGATAGATGGTAATGTTCTGAACCTGTGTTGTAGTAAGGTGCTTTAAACTCTTTGGCTCTTTTCGGGGAGAGGGGAATGCCACCCAGCTCCCAAATGAGTCACATGGAAGCTTATTCTTAGGTGAAAATGCTCAGCCTTAGCTTGGCTTGTTGCTTGTCAGCTTTTACTTAAAAGTTATCTTGTTTACCTTTTGCCTATGGATTTTTCCCATTCTCTTACTTCTGTAAATCTTACTCTTGCCCTGTGGATTGCTGTGTAGCTGGATGGCTGGCCCCTGACGTCCTCCTTCTTCTCTGGCTACTTCTCCCTTTGTTCCGAGATTTTCTCTACATGTTCTCTCTGCCTGACAGCCTGGCCTATCATTTTTCCTGCCTCGCTATTGACTGTTCAGATCTTTATTAGACCATCAGGTGTTCTAGACAGGCACAGCACAGCTTCCCAGACTTAAAATAAGTGTGACATAAACAAAAATAATACCTTAATATAATATTCCCCAACAAACTATAGCTAAATAAACTTTCCTTGCCTTAAATCATCTCTATATTTTAATCTGAGTGATGCAAAATTAATAAATTATTCTATAAATATGCAAAATTTGTTGTTATATTAGCAAAAACAAATTCTATATAAAATAGTATTAATTTTGAACCATAGTATATAATAACTTTTATGTCTACATAATGCTTCAGGTTATTGATCAATCTTATCATTCTAATTGTCTTTTTAAATTTTTGAGAAATAATTAAATATATTTGTGAAATACAATGTGATGGCTTGATGTATTTTCTGTCATGAAATTCTAGTCCTTGTTTTAATTCCTACACTTTATATGGTCCCCCAGTTTTGACGGTAATTCTCCCTCTGGTAACAAGATGGATACAGAGTGCAGAAACAAGGGCAAAAGCTGGGGTTTTTCTACAAGAACGGAAATAACTGGGCAACATAACTGGGGGCCGGTGTGAGTCAGAACACAGATGAGAGAAACAAACGAGAAGGGAGGAAAGAGAGGCAAAGAGAGAGCAAACAGTCACTGAGAAATAAATAACAGAAAGAAGAAATGAAGACAAAAATTGTAAATAGAATGGGAGGAAAGAAGATGGAGACTGAGGAGGAGGAGATGGAGGAGGAAGAGGAACAAGGAGAGTAGGAAGAGGAGATGGAGGAAGACAAAGGACATTCATGACCAGAGAAAGAAAACAATGCAATCTCAGAATAGCTACAGATTATATTTTTGCTTTAAAAATATCGTAAGACCTACAAAACATAAAATATATTGTATGACTCATCCTTGAGTGTCTAGCCCAGTGGTATTACTCTCTTCATGTTGTTGTGTATCCATCACCACCATTCATCTCAAGAACTGTCATTTCACAAACAGGAAACTCTTTTCCTACTGCACACTAACTCTTTATCCCTCTTCCCAGGCTAGGGCATCCACCCTCCTATTTCTACTTCTATAAATTTGGCTGTATTCGTGAGGGCTGTAGGTAGAAACAGATAGCATTTATCCTTTACCACTGGTATACCTTCCTCAACAAAATGTTTCGTTCATGTTGTACTGTATGTCAGAATTCCTTTGCTTTTTAAGGCTGATTCCTATTCCAGCTACACATAATTTTACGTACAGGGTGAAATTGCTGGCAACTCATGGCCCATGCTGGTCCCTGCATAGGTCTCCACTGAGAGCTGCTGATCACTTGCAGGGTATCTCCTAGCACACAGATGATTGCAGTACACATGGAAGAAAGAACAGAACTCCATCTGTGCCTGGAAACTGAAGTTGACATCCTGGCTCCAGTCAGCCCTGCTGCCCACACTCAGCATTGTGGTTCTTGTTTTCATTCCTGGGAATAGAATAAATTCAAGATAAATCCACTTGAGCCAAGAGAACACAGAATGTGAAATGTCTATATATAACAAGGTTGAGGCAATGATCCCCTCAACACAGTCTAGAATTAGTCTGTCTTGCGTAAAAACTCTGTTTTATCAAATTAGCAGATATTGGGCCTGAAAGATAGCTCAGTGGGTAAGAGTTCTTATTTCCAAACCTCACCACATAAGTTCTATCCCTGGGACCCGTATGGTGTAAGGAGAGGACTGAAATTCACAGAATGTCCTCTGACCTCTGCACGCAGACACACACAATAAATATAATGTACTTTTCAATTAACATGTTAATTGCACAAAGGAATGGGTTTATGGCATTCCTTACTATATTTCCCCCTAGATTCCATGTGTGACAGAAAACATATAATATTTTTCTTTGTGAGACTGGTTTATTTCACTTAATATGATTATTTAGAAAAATGATCCCTCCTTGTCCATTCTTTTCTGCAATGACATATTCTTTGTGGCTCTACAGAATCCCACTGTATATATTTACCACATTTAACCCATTCCTCTGTTAATGTGTACACAGGCTGGTACACCATAGCTATTGTGAAGGATGAAGTAATAGGTATAAGTATGCATATATGTCTATAGCATAATAACTTTTTTTGTCAAGTTGACACAAGCTAGAGTTATCTGTGAAGATGAAACCTCAGCTGAGAATATGCCTCCATCAGATTGGCCAGCAGACAAGTCTGTGGGCGCTTTAACATTTATGATTGACATGGGAGAGTCCATACCACTGTGGGCAGTGCTACGCTGGGCAGAAAATCTTAGTTTGTGTGACAGTGTGGGCTGAGCAATCTAAGCAGTGTTCCTCCACACCTGTTTCAATTCCTGCCCAGACTTCTTTCAGTGATGGACTGAGGTCACGATGTGTAGCTAAATAAATCCTTTCCTACTCTAGTGGCTTTTTTGTCAGAATGTTTTATCACAGCAGGGGAAAGTGAACTAGAATACTCTTTGTAGTATATACCCAGTAGTATAGAAGGAGCTTTTATCTTGCTCAGTTAGTACGCCTTTCATCAAGAAAAGAAAATAACACATGTTGTTAAGGATACAGCGTGAATAAAATCTTATACACTGTTTTGGAGACTGTAAAATACACTATGGGAATCAGTTAAGGAAGTTCTTCAAAACATCAGAACTACAACAATCACTTGTTCTAAATATAATAACCCTCCTCCTTCATCCCAGTAATCCCCAGCAATTAGGATCATCCCTACCCAGTGTTCATGCTAAAAGTTTTCTGATCGTGCCTGCAATTATTTTACCACAATTCATTATATATATGCAAAATTATCAAAAAATTAGAATGAATAATAGTGTTGCCTTCAAGTAGCAAGTTGCAGAGAAATATGTACAATGCAATTCTAGTAGGCTGTATAATCATTGAGAACAGACTGAAGAAAGGTTACTGGTAAGTGAGAATGGAGCCTAAAAGTGAGGCAGAGTAAAGTCTCATGCAATAGCCAGCTTTATTCAGGACATCATGTGAGCAAAGTTCGTATGAATTCAAGTTTATACAGTCACAAGGGCAAAGCATGTTCACGTGTGTTTAGGCTGTATACCAGTGGTTCTCAAGCTTCCTAATGCTGTGATCTTTTAATACAATTCCTCATCTTGCGGTGACCTCCCCCACCAAAAAATTATTTCCTTTGCTACTCTATGTAATTTTGCTACTGTTATGACTCATACTGTAAATACCTGTGTTTTCCGATGGTTTTAAGAGACCCACGTGAAAGGGTCCTTCAACCCCCTCCCCCCTACGAGGGGTCGTGACCCACAGGTTGAGAACCGCTGGTGTAGACAATCACAACAATCTGAGCTTGGAAACATTGTCTGAATAGTAAAACAATCTAAAGTAAACCCACTCCTATATACTACGCCTGGGAGGGGCACGAAAGTACATTCTTAGAACAATATTGTGTTTGGACGGCTGAGTTCCAAGAGTCTTGTCCTGTTCTCTTTTCTCACAAGCAACCAGAATTCTCCTTACACAGCTTCATTCATGGTCCTGCAGTACCACCCCTGGGTCTGATCTCTTACCCTACCAAGAACCATAGGACTCACAGTCCCGCATTACCTATACCCAACCATATTCCCATCCCTGCAACTAGCCTCTCCGACTCCAAGGGACAGTAGCAATCCAACCTCACACCTCACACTACCATTGACCACCCACAGTCAACTCAGTTCACTCCCGGCTTTATCCGCCCATCATCCGGCCCCGGAACTAATCCGCACCATAGCCATGCCCACCGAACTATTTCCCGTTATCACCTAACGGGCTTGCAAGCTTGGCTGCTCCCACGGCCCGGTTCCTCCCACAGCCTCGGCTGCCGGAGCCGCCCGTAGTCTCCTCGGCTCACCTATCCCAAAGTCGAACTGGGTGCATAGTCACTAAGCAAACTGGGAAGGCTCCACCGACGCGAAATCTACCCACCAACCCCGCCCCGAATCCCCGACGAACTTTTGGGCGGAAATGAGCAGAGAAGCGCCCGCGCCGGGCGGAAGTGGAAGCGCGTGGGCTCCGGGAGCTGGTGCGGGTGTCGCTGCTGGTGGGCTGCTGGGCAGGGCAGTGTAGGGTGTGCACGGCCGGTTTTGGTCGGGTGGAGGAGGAACGCTGATCGGCGGCTTTCTCGGCCCGGAGGCCTCCAGCTCTTTCCGCAGCCCAGACACCAAGCTTGAGCACTTCCACCTCTCAGCTCTGGGGACGCTTTTTCTTCTCACAGAATGAGGCGGGGCGGCCGGAGGCTCGGGACTGTTCTGTGTCCTGTTCTGCAAGCAGCAAGCAGAGCAAATTAGCAGTAGTGCTAGGGTGGGAATTCTTCAGCTCCGTCACTTTGAGGCCTTCTAAGCTGCAAGGCATGTTTATCGTCCATGGAGTCACCGGAAGATTGCTCTCCAGTCAAATAAGTTGTGCCATTAAACTGGCAAATCATTTCATCTTCTGCCTGCCCTTTTGAGCTTGAGCCTGCATAGAGATCAGGTAATTCTATTTCTGCAGCCATAAGCTGGGCTCTTTATTACATGTTAAATCTGTAAATATACGCGAAGGGCGGGTGATGGAGTCTTCTTTTTTTCTGTCACAACTTTAGTACTAGCTGTAAAAGGGCTCAGAATCGATTTTTTTTGCCTTTTTGTAGTCTTTTTAGACAATAAATAAATAATAAATAAATCCCATCATTCTCAAACTCAGATTTGTGTTGAAACCTCAGTGTGGTGTTGAAAACTCCTCAGTGAACACCTGTCCTCATTAGTCTAGAAATTTTGTGTCACCAGGTGAACAGGATGTGGAACATGAAGCAATAGAGTTCCCGCCGACCCTGCAGTATGGAACTTCCACAGGACTTTTCTTTTGCTTGTAACAGGTTGTGTGACTCTAAGGATGCAACCACTTAAGAATGAGGGTTATCTCAAGACGCTGTATTAATATTTGGCGGGTTATATTCAAGGGATGGATGCCAGGGTGTGTGATAGGTAATGTAGTTGAATGCAAATTACACAAATGTAACTAACGATGAATATGAATAATCTCATAAATGCAGAATTTCTTGTGTACCTCAGCAATTTTCAGGGTTTTATATTAAGTATGAATAGATGAACTATTTCTATGTATTTCAGCACTTACAAGCCTTCCCAGTAAATGCTAGAACTACTCAGTGGTATTCTTCACGCTCGTTCCATGTGACTTCTAAAAACCTCTGCATCTTCATGAGGGTTCAGAATAAAGGGGCATGTTTGCAGAGGAAGTTTTGTGTTTCCTTATATTAGTAACAGAAATCTAAAATTGAATAGACTAGCTGCTAAATGTTGATAAGATTGAAAACATTTGAAAGAGTACCAAAGAACAACTTTCAGATTAAAGAGTAATCAAGGCTGTCCTTCCTACCTTGCCTCCTGATAGGAATTTAACATTTCTGAAACAACGGTATGATTGTGTATAATATAGAAGATGTTTATTAGCTATATGTGCTTGATTTCTTTTATCCAGTGCTGGGGATCAAACAATTGTCTTGGACAGGTTAGGCAAGTGCTCTACAGCTGAGCCACATCCCTGCACCTGCCTTTTTTTTTTAAGCATTCCTGAAATCATATTAAGGGAATATTTGGTTATTATGTAATTGATATTCATTATTACACAGGTTTTATTCAGGCTGAGGAGTTTTCTAGGACAGAGGACATTAGAGAGTCAGAGCAGATTAGGCAGTCTAGGACAGTTGGTCACTCTCATGAGCTGGGCCTTGGCCTGATGCATGAGGCCCAAAACAGGCTTTGTCCTGTCTCCATGGAATGTCCATTCTAACAGAAAAGACAGCAGAGATGAGACGATTGAAGACTGTGTCTAAGGGGATGGCAGAGCCATTTGGAAAGGAGAAGCAATTGGGTTGTAAGCTAATAGTGCCTGGAATCCCGATCACTATCAACAGTGGCTTCAGATGACATAGAAACATCATTCTCCTGCTGTTCTGGAGCTGAGGACTTCCAAGTGCCTCAGGCAGCATTCCTGCAAGTTTTTAAAAACCCCTTTTCATGTTTCAGCCACTGGGTCAAGAGCATAGGGAACCCCACTGAGGACTGGCAACTAAAATTGGGGCACAGGGGCACTCTGGGAGCTGAGCCTGCAGTCTGTGAATATTCAAGTCTGAGAGTATATTCAAGAAGGTTGTGCCAGAATTGGATTGAATCAGTAGACTTTCAGCTGGTGAAGACTTCGGAATTGCTGTGTTGCTTTAAACGGGAGAATTCTTATTGATGGTGATGTGAAAGCAGAAGAAAAACAGATTTTTCCCCCCTTGACAAACAAAAATAAAGCAGAATAAAGGTCCAGTGTGGGAGACAGAATGTGTATTTTGAAGAAGGCCAAGATGAACAAGCTGGAAAAGACTCGTCCTCAAAACCCCTGGAAAGGAGAGTGGCTATGGAGCCTTCCTATCTTCTGTTGATTCCAGAGAGCTGCATTTGGTGTCTGTGGGAGTCAGAAGGATATCTGGCCCATTTATTGCATCCTGTTCGAAAGCTCTGGTGTTGGAGTCAGGATGGCAGCAACTGTCATTCCTCTGATATATGGTAAGTCATGAGGTCCTAGCAGCCCTTACAGGAAGATTCATAGTCCCCCAAGCCCACAGTTCAGAAAGTGGTAGAGACTGAGTAGCCCTTGAGGAAGCTCAGGCCTAGCAGGAAAGGCGAGAGTGAATCCCAGTGGTCCATGGATGTGATAGCTCTTGGACACGATGTAGCTACTGGGTTTTAGATCTGTCAACTTCATGACGATTATATAGTCTCTTTTAAATTTTACCTTTAATTGTTCCTGGAATAAATGTTATTTTCCTCATAGGTGGTCTTAGTCCTGTATCTTAGCTAAGTAGAGACAAGGTTATGCCATGCTTATGAAAGCTGTGACTAAGTATTTGTGCAGGGAGGGGTAAAAGAACGTGCTATGTGTGTGCATGTGAATATGCATGCCATAGGTGTGGGTAGTGGTATTTTCTCTGTCTCTGGTGGATAAGTAAACCTCAGATCATCCCAGGATGTCCAAGATTCTCATAATTTATTTCTTCTCCCCCAGTTCAGTCTTCTCTGTACCCACTGTCTCCTGAGAAAGGACACACAGGGAAAGAAGGGCTGGCCAGTGAATTCTTGACCAACTTGATACAGGTGAGTCAGATCTTCATTTTTGACAAGTCATTCCTTGCATAAAACTTTATTACTATAAAGACTCATACACTCTAACCAGCATCCCCAAGCCTCTGGTAAGAGCTAGGAGATGTCCGGGAAAATGTCTCTGATATCAACATTCGCTGCATTCTCGAAGGTCCTTCCAGAGTCTCTAAGGATCCCACATGCTTCCTAAGAGTTTGTGGGGAGGTCAGCTAAAAGTTTGACTGTCTTTCTTTCGGGCAATTTATCACAGCATGCGGTAATTATTCATTTATGTAACATTTGTTTCTCTTCTTTGTGGATTGTCCCAGGCCTGTGCTCAGCCCTAGGAAATGAGATTTTAGGAGCTCGATTCTGAGTGGAAAGAGAAAGGAACTTTGGGAGGTGGGCAGTAGACAGGAGAAGAGCCAGTGCACTAAGCTCAGAAACCAAGGCAAATGGAATTCGGCTTGCCTACACGTCTGTGCTCTGGGTTCATCTGTGGGGCTGCCCCCTTGGACTATCTTCTCCTTGTCTTTAATGGGGTGCTTGGCTAAGCTGTGATGTGTGAATGATTTAGGAGTTGGTGTCATTCGAAGATGTGACTGTGCAGTTCACAGAGGAGGAGTGGGCTTTGCTGGACCCTTTACAAAGAACTCTGTACCGGAAGGTAATGCTGGAAAACTGGAAGAACCTGGCCTCACTTGGTAAGCCCCCGTCAGCCTTGTGCTGCATTGATTTAATAACTCAGGCGAGTTTTCAGTCCAGGTTGTTTATTGGTATGAAACAGTGTTTGAAACATTTTGAAATACACAATTAAGTGGCTTTTAGTTTATTTATCATGTTGTACAGCAGTGTAATTTCAGAACATTTCATTACTTCTGCTGGGTTTTGGGTTAGCCTCCCAAGGTTTACGTGCTAGAAATTTCGTCCTCTGTGAAAGGCAATGTTAAAGTAGCAGGAACTTCTAATAGTGGGGCACACTGGAAGGTATCAAGATCAAGAGACCACACTAAGAATGGATGCATGCTGTTTCCTGGGAGTCAGCCAGGTCATGTGGGTCAAGTTAATTTTCTAAGAATGCATTGTTGTAGAGGGAGGCAACCCACTTGCTTAGATCTTCTTCATACAGCTGATTCCCTTTCTACTTCTCCACCATATTAACCTTTTTTAAAATAGCAAAAGAGCACTTGTTTTACTGTTTTTAATTATGTGTACATGTGTGGCTTGTGTATATGAGTGTCAGTGACCATGGGGCCAGAGGTGTCACATCCTTCTGGAGCTAGATTTATAGGCAGTTGCGAACTGCTAGGTATAAGTGCTGCAGTTTGAACCTGAATCCTCTGTAAGAGCAGTATCCATTTCTAAGTCTCTCTAGCCCTTCCCTGGCATATTGGGACAAAGCCAGGGGCCTTCTCCAAATGCAAGTGCCATGCTGTTTGGACTTTCTGAATACCAAGATCTTGAGCCAAAATAGGCCTCTTTCCCTTATAAAGTACTTAGTCACAATATTTTGTTACAGCATAAGAAAAGAGACTAAGACAACTCTGTGGGGTGTGAGTGTGTGTGTGTTCTTTGAAAGTTTCATACGTGTGTTCAATGTATATTGATAACATCCATCACTGCCTCCTTCCACCTTCTCTAAATTCTCCCACTCCCTTTCAACTTTACGTCCTCTTTTTGGTTTTGTCTGTTTGTTTGTTTGTTTTGTTATTAATATCCCCCTTAGTAATTAGTGTTGCCTGGGTATGTGGCCATCCACTCCAGCATGAGCAAGCTAATTGCCAACGGCTTATCCAGTAGACCTGGGTAAGGCCTTGGGGACCTTCCTCCAGCTATGCTGTAATTTTGACTGGCTTGATCTTGCATAGGTAACTACATCTGTTATGAGTTGATACATGCAATGGCCATGTCATATCCAGAAATTAGCATGTCATCATCTCCCCCTCAATCTCATAGTCCCTACATTATTTCTGACCCCTCATCTACTTAGGTTCAGTGAGCCTTGGATGGTGGGGAGTGGGTGTAGAAGGCTGCTGTGGGACAATGGTCTTGTATCCTGTCGCTTGTATTATTTTAATAAAACGCTGATTGGCCATTAGCCAGGCAGGAAGTATAGGCAAAGTGACCAGACAGGAAGTAGAGGTGGGGTGGTGAGAACAGAAGAATTCTGGGAAGAGGAAACAGTCAGTCTGCAGTCCTCATCCAGACACAAAAGAAGCAAGATGAGACGCCTCGCTGATAAAAGGTATCAAGCCACATGGCTAACACAGACAAGAATTATGGGCTAATATAGGATGTAAGACTTAAGAAGCCTGAGCTAATAGGCCAACCGGTTTATACTTAATGAAGACCTCTGTGTGTTTCTTTGGGACTGAAGGGCTAGGGGACTGAGCAGGACAGAAACCTCTGTCAACAAAATGGTCCCAATGTGGACAACTATATCCTAAACACAAAGCAGAGTTAAGCACAGCTTCTTGGTAGCAGCATTTTCTCATATGGGCTCTATTTGCTAGAGACAAGCACATCTCATTTAAGAGAGGTTTCTTGACTCAGCTTTAGCTGAAAAAAACCTTGCAGCTCTTTTAAGAGGCCCCACCACCATACACTTAAATGGTGTTGATGAATAGCCCATAGTATGCTTCTTGGTGGTGGCAGGGACCTTAAAACTCCATAGTTGTGGCAATAAACATGGTCCGGCCAGTACCTCCATCATGAACCTCAGATGGTGGGGAGTGTCACTTTAACCAGTTCTGTTTTTATGTGTTAACTACTGCCCAAGGCAGAAAGAAGCTTCTCTGAACAAAGTCGAGAGAAGAACAGATCTATGGATATAAACATAAATATTTAGAGTGCAATTTGACATCATAACCATTTAGCAAAACACAAGTATGTTCCTTCCTAGGATCTGTGATTTCACCAGTCATGGGCTTTTGACCCAGTTTATAGTACCAGGCATGAAATCTCTCCTGTGAAGAGTCCTAATATCCAGTCAGAAAGCAGTTAACTGCATAACCATCATACCAGTCACTGTTGCATACATGGGCACTTTTTTGCCATCCAGTCAGTATTACAGCTTGCAGTGTCTAGCACTGGGTAAGACCATCGATGTCTCTTCTCCAACAGCAACCTGCATAGCACCTTCTGCCACTGTACAACCTATTCATCAGTAAAAGAGGTTTCTGATCATTTTAAGGGTGGTTTTTTTGTGTGCATTCAAAGTGAGTGGTGTCTGCAGCAGGAGGGTCTTATTGTCTAGTTGTAGTGGGCAAGTAAACAGTGACCATAGCTTCTGAGGCCTCTGACCAATAACTTCTATGGAGGTGTTTCATGCCTGGCACTAAGATTTCCACCTATGCAGCATACTTCTGTTCAAACTCTAGTATATGTGTATATATCAGCTTGCAAACTGTTCTATCACTATGAAGAGACATTGTGACAAAGGCCACTTATAAAAGAAAACATTTAATTGGGAGTTTGCTTGCAGTTTCAGAGGATTATTCCATGGCCATCATGGAGCATAGCACAGTGGCAGGTAAGCAGGCAGGCATGGCCCTGGTAGTTGCTGAGAGCTTATATCATCGGCAAGATGGAGGCAGAGAGTGAGAGATGGGGCCTAGCCCACCCCTAGTGACAGAGCTCCTTCAGCAAGGCCGCACCTCTCAATCCTTCCCAAAGAACCCCCAACTGAGAACCAAGCATTCAAGCATATGAGCCTATAGAGTCACTCTCACTGAAACTACCACAGAGCTTCTTCATAGATCCTAGTTTGCCTAATGCACCCACACCCACCATGTCCTCTTCCCAATCATATGTCTCCACTTCCTGAGTGTATCTCCCATGTCCTTTCATGTCACCTGTGTCCAACTATTCCCTCTAATTGCAGTGTTTTTTCCTCCCCTCTTGAGTTGAAAGATAGTAGGTTTCCATATAGCTTTTGGGGGAGGGGTTGTTTTTTGGTTTTGGGGTTTTTGTTGTGTTGTGGATGTTTTGTTTTGTTTTGTTTTGTTTTGTTTTGTTTTGTTTTGAGACGGGGTTTCTCTAGTTAACCATGGCTGTCCTGGAACTCACTCCAGATTAGACTGCCCTTGAACTCAGATATTCACCTGCCTCAGCCTTCCAAGTGCTGGGACTAAAGACGCGCACCACCACCTCCCTGCTCCATATGGCTTTTTCATACCCTTCATTTAGTGAAGACTCCCGCTAACACCTCATTTCCCCATTCCCTGCTCAGCTCCACTCTTGATCTTTTCTCTCCTCATATTCCATTTTACTTCTATTTTACTATTTCCTCTCCTCCCCTCCCCTGAAGACATTCACCCCCAGAGGCAAATATTCAGTTCCTAGCTTCCACATATGTCCTGGTTTAAAGATTAAAAAGCAAAAACTGTGAGTATAGGAACCGTATATGAGGGAAAATATGTAGAATTTGCTAAGGTAACTCTCATACCTTAGCTACTACTCCTGGTTACCATTAATCTGTTTTCAAATACTATATTTTAAAGGTTTAGCTATGGTGTAACATATACTAGGATTTCATTCATTGTAATGACTAGTAGATATATTATGGATATACCAAACTTTGCTTATCTATTAATTGGTTGATAAACATTTGGGTACTTTTTTACTTTTTGGCTATTTTGAATAATATTGTTATGAATATTTGTACATTGGTTTAAACATTTGCTGTTGTTTCTTGTGATATTTCTGGGGTTCTTTTGTTTTATTATGAACTCTCAAAGTCTTTCATGGCATCTGCCCAATTATACCGTCACACTAATACATGTACAACATTTTCTTTTGTTTATAGTCATGCCGATGGCAGTGAAGTGGTACCCGTTGCTTTGATTTGCATTTTCCTAATAAGTAATGATGTTGAGCATCTTTGCTCCTCATGGCTTACTCAGCCTTATAGCAGCCTGAACACCACCCCAGTGGTGGCACCACCCTCAGGGGAATTGGGCCCTCCCATATCAATCATCAGTCGAGAATATGCACCGGAGACTTATCTGATAGGGGCATTTTCCCAGTTGACATTATCTCTCCCAAAGTATCTCTAACTTGTGTCCTGTTGACATAAAGCTTGCCAGTACAGTTGACCCCTTGTCAGCTTAACACACAAGCACATCACAACTGTAACTTTTTACTTTCTTGTTAATCTTCAAGATCTCATTTTAATATTATCATATATAAAACCTTCCAACTTTTAAAAGTCCCACAGTCTTTATAAGTTCCCTTCCTAAGCCCAGTTGCTTTAAATATCTTTAAAATATATAGAAAGTCTCTTTCAAAGTTCAGAGTTTCTCGACAATATTCAAAATATATCTAAAATATCCATAGTGTCTCTAAAACTCCAAAGTCACTTGAAAAATTTAATGTCTCTCAAAACTGTGAACTCTGTAAAGTTAAAAGAGAATGACACACTTTCTTAGCTCCATGTGGGCAAAATTATGGCACAGTTATAATCAAAGCAAAACAAAACCAAAGTTCAGCAGTATAAAGTTAGGTGCTTGATTCCTGTGATCCACTCACAGCACTCTGGGCTTCTCCAAAGGGCTTGGATTATATCTTGAACTCTACCGTCTGCAGCACACAGAGCTTGCCCTAGCTCCACTCCACAACTTCTGATGTCCTTAGTCATCATACCATTGTACCGGGGTCCTAAGTAGGATCATCCTGGTGGGAGCATGTGAACCTTGGGGGAAGGCTGGAGGGGGAAGGGGAGAGGCAGGGAGGGGAGCAGAAAAAAATGTAGAGCTCAAAAAAAATTAATTTAAAAAAAGAGATAGACAATAAGAAAAAAGAGTGAGACTCAGTACCCATTTCCCTTTTCTAAATGGGAGATGTATATTACCACTATCCCCCGAAGGCTTTATGTCACAGAAGAGGCGGTGGGAAGCACCTAAAATGTGGAAGATAGAGGAGAATGCTGTGAAATATGGCTTCCTGGATGATGTGGCTGGCACACTTGGGAACTCACAGCAGCTGTGGTTACTTGAACAAAACATGCATGAGATCAAGCCAGCCAAATTCCTTCATAGTTGGGATAGATGATATCTAGGTCCTACCCCTTACTGGGGAGCTAGTGGCAGATCATGGAAATTGAGAGACGTGAAGTTGAGAGAGGGACCCTATTGATGAGGATATAAATGTGATCATGTCTCGTTGTATTCACGTATGCAGTTATCAATAATGAAAGTTTAAAAACTAGGTTTGGATTTTAGAGCATTTTGGATTTGCATTTGGTTACTCAATCTGTGCTGCAATTCTGGAGTCTGATTTATCTCCATCTGTGGGGTCATCATGCCATTGTATATAGCATTACTGATGTTTCAAAACTTATTTTCAGTGTTCATATCTATCAGGTATAATCACAGGCATTTTGTCACATATTTCTTAAAGTCCTAAAACCAAAAACCTAAACTTCCTAATTTCTTCA
The DNA here is from genome assembly GCF_950005125.1 of Chionomys nivalis. NCBI lineage: Eukaryota > Metazoa > Chordata > Mammalia > Rodentia > Cricetidae > Chionomys > Chionomys nivalis. Next base: position 18,636,720 of record NC_080089.1, on the reverse strand, counting down.
AATGAACTTTGTGTTTACATGAGGGCATAAAAAACTGACTATAACTAAAACTAAACGAGATGGTTTCTAATACTGCCTTGCCCTGCTGCTTCATGCAAAGTCAGAGATGACCCAGAAATGTGCACCTAGTAAGGTCTTTTCTGAGTGTGCTTTGGTTGTGTCTGTAACAATCTTGATTCTGGAAAACATTACATTTGTGATACCCTTCTAAGCAAACATCTTTTAGTCTCCTTTCCTCCCTGCCTTTTTGTTAGTGTTTGTTTGTGTCTAATGTTTTTTCTTACACATAGATCTATAACTGTGTTTATCATATGTGTGTCTGACTTTGGAGTTAAACAAATAAAGAAAAACCCTTTAAGCCAATCTTGCGGGACGTCCCTGGGGGACAAAAGAAAACATAGACAAAGCTCTGTTCTGCACCCTATAGACAAGCAATGCTTTCTGCCCTCTTCGGGTACACAATCAGAACAGAGAAAAGATGGATGTGAGTCCATTGAAAATGGCCTGAAGTCCTCTTACTCAGACTTATTTGGGGGTGTGTTATTTAAAGTTTGTTTCCATAACTAAACATTATACTAATAGATATTTGTTTTGAAGTTTATAGTTCCAGAAAGGTAATTCATTTCTATTAAGTTTACTTACTATTTTTGTTGGAGTGGGGGTTTAGAGTTCATCTTTTCACCAATTTCTTTCTCAATTTTATAAGACCTTTTAAGCACTTTTACCTGCTGACATGTGAATAGGGATTTTGAAGCACAGTGGTGAAAACATATGTGGCCCATTTTCTTTATGGAACTTTCTGTTTAATGTCTTCCTTGAAAGATGATTTTCTTTTTTCTCTCTTGTCCTGACTTTATATTCTCCATCATTTAAACTTTAAGGGCCTTTTAAATGGATATTTGAACCTAGGCATGTACATCTGGGATTATTAAATTCCCATTACTTTGAAAATTGATGTAGAGATACTTAGGTTTTTTATGAAAGTTACTGTGTTCTTTGAAATTTAGACAAAATTCCACTGCTGCCAAAGTCACATTTTTTATCTTCAGAAGTTTGGTTTAAGGTTTATATATTTGTATAACCCCTGAATAATTTCCCTAACATTACATGTATTTTCTCCACAAATAGGGCGATGCCTTGATAAACCAAATCTGATATCCCAGTTGGAGCAAGAAGAGGTTATAAGAGAGGTCAGAGGAAGTGTTCCAGACATCTGTCCAGGTGAGCACAAGTGGCTTGGGATCTCTGGGAAGTGACTGTGACGTGGGAAGCAGGAGTGAAATGTAGCCTTTCCCCCGACGAAGGTAGACATGAACATCGGCATGAACTACCACTGTCTTTACTCTTCTCTCAACTCAGCCTTTGTCATCTCATACTTTGGCCTGGGAAGGAAAAACAAAGATGCAGTTCTTTGTATTTTAAGTCACTGGCTGGAGAGATGGGCCAAGGTTAACTTTGAGAGGACCAGAGTTCAGTTACCAGCAACCATTCAGGAAGATTCACACCTGCCTATAATTCTATCACCAGGGGACCCCAACCCCTCTGTTTACCACAGACATCAATATATACAAACCTAAACACAATTAAAAATAAAAAGTAATTGTAAATTTTAAGTCACAGTTTTCATTTTTGATCATTTGTTTTCTCCACTTTTTATTACTCTCAATATATGTCTAGAATATATTTTCTTTAACTCCCAAAATTTCCAGAACCAAATGCCCCTTCTTTCCAGTCTTTACCAAATATTCTGACCTTCCAGAGTCTTCCATAAATCATGTATGCGTGTCCCCGTCTTTCTTTTTTCTTCCATTAACTTACTTTCTTTTTAACTTGTTTCAGATTTGGAGACTGTGCTGAAAGTCAAATGGCTGGCTCCTGAAAAGCACACTTTTGGAAAACTGCATGCGAATGGCCAGAGAACAGGAAAACTGGAGGTGATGATTCCTGGTTTTCCCATGTTAGAAAAGATAGAAAACCAAGGGAGTCATTATGAACAGTATCATTTAAATGTGAGGCAGTATCATTTAAACTTGAGTCTGAAAAGATACTGTGAGATATGATATTTTGCTAGAGGAAAAAATTAAGCCAACTTCAAACATTTCTTCACTGAGGGTTCCTACAAGTTCCCATTTCATTAAGTGTGAATCGAGTGTTGGGTGTTTGAAACGTAATGGTCCCAAATTTGTCCGAAAATGTTTTTGGATATAAGGATTTATAGCCAAATGGCTGAACCTTTGAACAAGCTCAAACTAAGCAGAAGTCATATATAAGCACTGAGAAGAGCCAAACCATTTTATAATGTTGTAGATTTTCTGGGAAAGGGATGATACATTATTAATATTATTAATTATAGATACAATTTCTGTCCTAATTAACAGGAAAAAGATCATCATGGAATGAAAATAAATGAATGCAATCAATGTTTTAAAGTCTTCAGCACAAAATCTAACCTTACTCAGCACAAGAGAATTCATACTGGAGAAAAACCCTATGACTGTAGTCAGTGTGGAAAGTCCTTCCGCAGTAAATCTTATCTTACTGTACACAGAAGAATCCATAATGGGGAGAAACCATTTGAATGCAATTACTGTGGGAAAGCATTTAGTGATCCCTCATTCCTCAGACTTCACATAAGAATTCACACTGGGGAAAAGCCCTATGAATGTAACCAGTGTTTTCATGTTTTCCGTACCAGTTGTAACCTCAAAAGCCACAAGAGAATCCACACAGGGGGCGAGAATCACCATGAATGTATTCAATGTGGAAAGGCCTTCAGTACAAGGTCCTCTCTCACTGGGCATAATAGCATCCATACTGGAGAAAAACCCTTCGAGTGCCATGATTGTGGGAAAACCTTCAGGAAAAGCTCATATCTGACCCAGCACTTGAGAACTCACACTGGAGAGAAGCCCTATGAGTGTAATGAGTGTGGGAAGTGCTTCAGCAGTAACTTTTCTCTCACTGTACACAAGAGAATCCACACTGGAGAGAAGCCATATGAGTGCAGTCACTGTGGAAAAGCTTTTAATAACCTCTCAGCTGTGAAGAAGCACTTAATGACTCATACAGGGCAAAAGCCCTATGGGTGCAACCATTGTGGAAAATGTTTCACCAGTAACTCCTACCTCTCTGTGCACAGAGTGCACAACAGGTGGGTATGAATTGTGGTGAGAAATTACTGAGAGAAAACTTTGTTCCTAATATAACTTGAGAGAATTTATATCAGGAGTACAAATTATCTATTGCTGTGTAATATATGCTCACCTCAAGTTGTGTGGCTTTAAACAAATACTTCACACTTTATAGATCAGGAATATAAGGGAACCTTAGTCGTGTAGTTCTTTTGCAGGACTTCTCATGAGCTTACATTCAACAAGTGAATCTTTTGTTGAAAGAGTTATCTAAAGTTGTTCTCGAAGGAGCGACTTGTAGAATGGCTCATCACATGCCTGGGAATTTACTGCTGGTTATTAACAGGAGACCTTCACCGACTCACCATATCGGCGTCTTCCCGTGATTATGTTTCTTTATAATATGGCAAAAGAATAACCTCTCCCCAAGTGTTCCAAGAGAAACCAGTTAACAAATGAAGTATCATTTATGACCTCACCTCCAAAAGCTATAGTTTCACACCTTCCCTATTGCACTCATCAGATACAGACCAGCCTTGGTAAAACATGGGAGAAAACTGCGTAATATCTGAAGGTCAGGAGAGAGCTCTCTGAAAACCATCTAAGAACCTCGCCATGAAATTAATGAAGTCTTCAATAGATCTTGATCCTTTTAATCCATAGGAAGTGACATTCAGTAAACTGTTGAATCTCTGTGCAGAGACATCTGTGTAATAATGCTTTTTAGCTCACTTCTTGTACTGTGCCCCAAAGATGCTGTGTTGGAAAGAACCTGGTGGGTAGAATATTGGTCATGTGGTAATGGTCTTTAGTGATGTCAGTCTTTTCAGTCTTTCTTGTGGGAAATCACACATCTGAAAAACAAAAGAAATTTGGAAAACTATACAGCAAAGTGTTCACATTACTGGCCACAGATAATGAGGTGCTCTGCTGTGATGATGGGAAACCTTCACCTGTTTTCCTTTCTGAAAGAGGTATGAGAATGCTTTCTGGGAAGCCCCCTTGAATATCATAGCCATTGGCAAGCCTTTGAGGATTCCTGTGACGTAGGAAGAATTTGGCAATGATTCTTTAAGCGCATACATTAGAGGGCCACCTTAGAAAAGTGACCTAACACATGTAAGGATGCTTCAGCATCAGCTCTGGCTGAGCAGCTGTGTAATAATATACTGGAAATGACATGGATGAGTAGGCAGTGTCTGTAGGTTCAGTTGTGCCCAGATTACAACCCCCAGAGAGACCACCAAAAACTAGAGAAGTCTGGATTGCAAAAGCGTAATACGGGCTAACTCGGAACTCATCTCCACACTCCCTAGCAGGGAGGAGCTAGGGTCCCTCTGTGGGGTTAGCTTTTTAAAGGCAAAAACCACAAGCCCTTCAGGATAGTCAGGGGGAGATTAGCACAGGTCCAAGGTCTTTCCTCTTTCCCGTCCTGTTTTGTCAGATTGTTTTATCTTTAGAGCAAGGTCACTCTGTCCCTGACTCAGAACATCTTTATCAGTCTCCACGCAGACGGCCAGGCATGCTTGTGCTTTGGCATTTCTCGAGTGGGGGTGGGGGGCACTATCATTTCAGGGAACATGAAGCTGGTCTGGGGTTTTTGATTTTAAAACATTCTGCTAGGAAATTTCTTCTGGTTTCTTTGAGAATAAGGGATGAGGGTCTTACACAGTTACCAGCTTATTAATTTTAAATTTGTTTTATAAACATGTATGCTTATTATATATAACCCCATCCCAAAAACAGCACTTCAAATTTCAGTGCAGTGTATTTATAGTTTATATTCTGAAGGGTTGAGTGTGGTAGCACACATTAGTAATCCTAGCAGTTGGGAGGCTGGCAAGGTGGATTGTGAATTTGATACAAGCTGGAACTGTCTGACAGAGTGCTTTTGTCAAAGTATAGGACTTTCTGATATTGATCTTTTTGCTTCTTTCTACATAGTGTCCATTTTGTCCTGCTTAGGGCCAACAGGATGACTCCATGGGTGAAGGTGCTCGCCAGCAAATCTGATCACCTGAGTTCATTCCCCAGCACCCTAGGCTCTGGTGGCACGCGCCCTTAATCCCAGCACTCGTAAAGCAGAGGCAGGCAGATCTCTGTGAATTTGAGGCCAGCCTGGTCTGTGAGAGCTAGTTCCAGAAAAGCTAGGACTGTAAGAAACCACAGCTCCAAAAAACAAACAAACAAACAAACAAACAAAAGACACCTAAAAGCACACACGTTTAATCCCAGCACTTGGGAAGAGAAAGCAGGAAGTCAGGAGTTCACGGCCACTCTGAGATTGAACCAGTCTAAAAGAGAAACAGAGCCAGTTGGTGGTGGTGATGGCTCATACCTTTAATCCCAGCAATTGGGAGGATCTTGCCTTTGATCCCAGCACACAAGAGACTGAAGACTTTGATCCCAGCACTAGGGAGGTAGAGACAGGATCTCCCTGACTCAGTCAGAGGATTTGTAGAGACAGGCTCCTCTCCACGCCAATTCGGTCTGAGGTTTCATAGAGGTAAGAAGTCTAGAGGCTGCCACTCTGTTCCTCTGAGCTTTCAGCTTGCACCCAAGTATCTGACTCCGAGTTTTTATTTATTAAGACTAATCAGGGTCCCACAAGTTGTCGTCTGACATGCATTCATGTCAGCCCACAACAAATAGGTTTTTTTTTTTTTAATCTAAAAGTGTATTAGAATAATATTCCTGGATTTCTTGACATTTAAAGACGGGCACCATGAACTTCGGAGGCTGAAGAGAAAGCCTGACTTCTCATTTATCTTCTGTTCCTCTCACATTTTCCCTTGGCAAGTGGCTGTAAGGTCTGGAGTGAGGAGAACTGTTTGGCTTTCATCACGATGACATAAGCAGTGGAACAGGAATTTCCTCTAAAACCTCTGACTGAGTATGTTAGTTTTACATTTTTTTTAAATTCATGTTTTGTTTAAAAGTAACTCCTTTACTGGTGGAAGCCAACATGATTTGCTGTTTGTTTTTGAGGTGATGTTAAGTTCCAGTTTAATGCAGTATCTAACTGGTAAACAGATTTGTCAAATGATTTGTCAAATGATACCATAGTTCTTTGAAAGTAATATATAGGCCGGGCGGTGGTGGCGCACGCCTTTAATCCCAGCACTTGGGAGGCAGAGGCAGGCGGATCTCTGTGAGTTCGAGACCAGCCTGGTCTACAAGAGCGAGTTCCAGGACAGGCTCCAAAACCACAGAGAAACCCTGTCTCGAAAAACCAAAAAGAAAAAAAAAAGTAATATATAGTCTCTTATATGTTGATATAGGTAGGGCATATGTACATTAATATTCTATTTTAATGGTATGTACAAATTGTTTTCTTTTAAAATAATTTTTGTTATAGAGCCATAGCAGACTTCCACTGTGATTATGAATTATCATTCTTAAAATTTTGTCATTTTTTTCTCTTTATTTTGAAGTTCTGTAACTAGATGCATACACGATTGGGTGCTTTTTTGTGTGAAGTGTTCCTTTTTATATAAAGACCACATTTTTCATAACAAAGTACTATAATGCATTCATAATAAATGGTCAAACACTATGTAGTGCGTCTCATAGACAAGCAGGAATGCCTTATAATTAACTGTTGAATACTCTGGATAAATATCAATGTATTCTGTCCTTACTCCCAGTTTACCAATGAAGAAGTTAATAGGGTACACATCAGTTCACTTACCCTAGTTCTCTGGCTAATAAGAGTATAGTCCTGATTTGAACATAAGACAGTCCATTATTTTAATACTAGCCCATCTGTTGAGCATCTTTTGGGAACTGTTATATAGGTATTTGCTGAATTGAAATATTATCTCCTAGAGGACACAAGGATGCCCTGAATGACATCGGGAGAAGAAGCTAATGAAACAGGAAACTTGTCAAACCTTCAGGACTCAAAATGTTCAGGGGCCATCCCCCAGGTTATGAAAAGTAAGTAATTGCTGTTGTATGTGTGGAACTGCCAATAAATTGGGAGGGGAACCCTAAGGATGCAGCTTATTTTCATGCAGGGATAGGGTTTTTGGTGTTACAGCTACCTGAGTCATCCCTACTCCTTTAAGTAACTTTGAGTAATCCGTTGGTTTGCCAAGCCAGGCTTGATGGAATTGTTTCCTTAATTTGGCTCTCGCACCCTATCTGGGGAGTTACATCTCCACAGAAAGTCATAGAGCATGAAAAAGGTGCCCATACAGGGACAAACAGAACCAACGATCTCTTAGCTGCATGGGCTCTGTATGGTATTTAAGATGTACTTCTGGAGCCAGTCCTTGAGAGAGTGGAATTTGGGGGGCAATGCTGATACAGGAGATAGTGTGTCTGCTTTCGTGGTAATTCCATGCTGTCTGATACGAATGATAAGACACGCAAACAAGACTGAGCCATCTGAAAGTGGAGTATCTTTGGGAAGAAATCCAGGGTGACAACTTTATTTCTGTTGCTGTGTTAAAACAGTGACCAAAAGCTACTTAAGGAAGGATAAGATTTATTTTGTCTTACACTTGGAAGTTAGAGTAAGAACTCTAGGCAGAAACCGAAGAGGAATGCTTCTTGCTTGCTTGCTCACTGTCTGGCTTGATTATAGGCTAATGTTTTACTAGCTTATATGCGAATCACTTGTCTATGTGCCACTCAAAGTAGGCTGGGCCCCTTCTGCACCAATTAAGATATTTCCCAATAGGCCAATTTGATTTAGGCAAATTCCTCAATTGAAGTTCTCATGTCTGATAACTGTTGAGTTTGTAAAGTTGCCAGTTAACACTAATTGGGATAGTCTTTCTCTGCATGGAGTGGGGTGGCACACCTTACTGGAGTCCACTACAAGAGACTGAGTAACTAGTACAAATGTAACTAGTACAAACTAGAGAACATACAGCAGTTCTCAGAAGTGGCCCTGTGGGACCAGACTGTAAGCAGTTTATGGTGGTTGTGTGCACTTTCGTGTGTGTGCTGAAAGACAACAGGCTCCACTGCCTGTCCATAGTGAACTCGTCCGTGTAATAGGAGAATCGCAGGGAGGAAAGCATGATACTGCTGCCTGTTAGTGGTGTGCTCTTAGCAGGAAATTGTGGAAATGAGGGAGTGGATGAAATACAGGTGTGAGTGCTATTATAGCAGGCTGGATCCAAGGGGGTGGGGAAGGCTGCTAATTACACCTGTGCCGAAGACGCCTTCCTGGGATCGCAGAAGTTGGAGTCCGTGGAAAGAATTGAGCAGTAGGGAAAGCAGAAGTGATAGAAGATATCCTACAGGGCTGACCATACAGAAGAAAAATCAGTACTGGCTTGCAGACGGGTGTCTTGATTGTCTCATACAGAAAACTGCATCTGAACTGCTTGAATTAGGGAAGACTTTTAAACAAGAAATGAAAGACCTCCTGGAAGCCTAGCATGTGTTATTGTGATAGCGATGGGACGTCAGTCTAAGTGAGAAAGTGGAGAAACTGAGTTGGCATAGTTCATCTACTCATTCTTCCTTGACCTGGTAGCTTCGTAACCTAAGGGAATACAAAGAAAAAGAAAAGAAAAAGTCAGTCCACCCAGACTGACTCATGAGTCTGGCGGTGCTTGAGCTTTCACTAAAGTCCTCATGAATATTAGGACTCATGAAATAATGGGTGACGAACGGAACAGATTTAACAAGATGGCTTAGTGGGTGTGGGCAGTTGCTTTGCAGGCCTGATGACCAGAGTTTGATCCCCAGAACCCACCATAGAAGGAGAGAACTGACTACCCAGAGTTATCCTCTGACCTTTACCTGTTCTCCCTGGCGCACATACACCTGTAATCACACTCCACACACTTTAATAGTATGTTTTTATTAATAAAAAATAATATTAATAAATTTAAAGAACAAGCCTTCAGAGATTCTTCATGTTAGCATCAAATAATCTGTGTCACACGGAAGACATAGCCCCAAAGCAAGTGTCTCAGGGAGACAATTCTTTCTGTACCAAAGATGCACAGAGCCCAAACCTGACTAGCCAGCTCACTTATCCCTAGTGATAATGCTGACTGCATCCCTATCCCATTAGTGGGAGTTCAGCTTCATAATCTGATGCATTTGGCTAATTGGTGAGAAGGGTAGGTGTTGTATCCCGTATGGATTCAAGCAGGTCTAAGGAAAGAAGAAACAGGCCACTCCAGTGCTAGGCTTCCTGAGCCTCCTTGTTCTCCAGGGAAAGGTGAGTGCACTATCAGACCACTCTGCAGCCCCACGACACAGGGCAATCAGTCACAATGGGGAGTTGAGTCAAAGCAGGAACTGTTTATTACTATGAGCATCCGCTTATAAAAGTTAAACAACATCCTGTGACATTAGGGTACCTCCAGCCAAACCTCCCGCTGGCTGGAAGGGTGTCTACCTAGTGTTTGCTATCCCATCCTCACTCAAACTCTGTCCTACAGGCCTTGAAGTCTGGGGCCTGAACTGGAGCCAGGCTTTTCTCTGTCCCAGAGGCCTCAAGGTACAGGCCCTGAGATAATTTTGGCCCAACACTCCAGGATGATTTTTACCTTTTCCCGTTACAGGGAAGCCAGCCGCTGGCAATCTGACTGGGTCTAGCTTAGAAAAGGACTTTCTTATTGTTATACAATTCACACCTTTAGCAAGTCAATTTCCGTATAACAAAACCTCTTACCTAAGCTTCCCAAAGAGGCAATGCCAATGCAAATTCCCAAAGTCACAGGATGTCTCAGTATGCTGAGTCCTAAACCCTTAGGAAACTCAGATAAGATGTACTCTAAGTAGACATTAGATGAAGGAGATGAACCATCCAGTGACGGAGAAGCAGAAGAGCCAAGGGGAAGCACAGAGTTGTCACCAAAGCCTATAAAGAGCCTCTAAAAAGCTTGAGGCCTTGAAAGGTCAGCACCTCAGCAGGTAGCTCTCAGAAGGCCAGAGAGAAGAAGGCACTGCTGCCCCTGGAGCTACAGGAAGACGGCTCTGACAGTCGGAAGTCTATGCGTCAGTCTACAGCTAAGCACACGCGACAGACTTTCCTTCGGGTTCAAGAGAGGCAGGGACAAGGTTCCCACTGTGATCGACCACTCACCCAGGAAGAGCTGCTCAGGGAGGCCAAGATCACAGAAGAGCTGAACTTACGTTCGCTAGAGACCTATGAAAGTCTTGAGGCCGACAAAAAGAAGCAGGTTCACAAGAAGCGGAAGTGCCCTGGGCCAATCATCACCTACCATTCAATGACGGTGCCGCTTGTTGGGGAGCCCGGTCCCAAGGAGGAGAATGTAGCCATGTAAGGACTTTATCCTGCTCCTGCAGCTTCTGCATTGACTGCGCATGCTGGGAATGGAGCTGCCGGCGCTCCTGCTCACTGCTCACACACCTTCATCACATTTAGTGATGATGCAACATTTGAAGAGTGGTTTCCCCAAGGGCGATCCCCAAAGGTCCCTCCTCTTCGGTAGGTCTGCCCAGTGACCCACCGTCCAACTTTGTACCACGATCCTGTTACAGACATACCCGATGCCACTGCTCGAGCCTTCAAGATCATTCGTGAGGCGTACAAGAAGTACATCACTGCCCATGGACTGCCACCCACTGCCTCAGCCCTTGGCCTGGTCCCCCGGACCCCTGAGCCACTCCCTGGTTCTGGGCCCTGGACCTTGCGGCAGAAAATTTTCATCAAATAGAAGTCCGCCGTTCCCTTTGATCTCACTCATATTTGCTCTGGGTTTTGTTTTGTTTTAAATCATTTCCTTCCCTAGTTTTTCTGGTTTTATTTTGTTATTTTTTTTAATTCTAATAAAATGGTAAAAAATAAATAAATAAAAATAAAGAAGGTGCTTCATCTGAAGCCATATAATGAGCTGCGGGGGAAGGGGGTGGCCAATCTCAGCTTCAGAAAAGTGCTGTGATAGCAGAATTTAAAAGGATACCCTAAAAATAGCCAATTAAGGAGCTAAGGAGCAGGGCCATAAAATTTAACAAGGTCCAGATGTTCCTAGGAGGCCTCCTGTCCTTGAAGATACCGTGCCAGTTTTAAATGACTCTTTGTTAGGTTTTCACACCCAAAAACTGACCGGTGGTTTCAGAAACTTCCTTACCCAATCCCAAGATACAGGACATGAACTCCCCTGATTATGGTGTTTGCCCATTTAAAAGTTCTACCCTCCCAGGGCTCCCTGCCACATTTCTGCACCCATCGTGCTGAGGTTTGCTGGAAAGGTATTGGTCCCAACTTGAGTTTGAATATCATTAAAAACCCTCATGTAATTTGCATCGGAAATTCTCCTCCATGAATTCATTGGGGGACCAGAAACTTGGGCATAACAACCTTACCCATTGTGAGGAGTGGATGGGAGTTGGGCTAGGGGGAAGGAAGGGGAGCAGGAAGAAGAACACTGCAGGGTCTAACACAAAAGAGAGGTTCAGAAAATACTCGTCCTTGTGGGGCTTACAACTTTCAGTGGGGGAAAAAAAACTAATCACCTTTGGCTTTAAAAAGAAAAATGCTCTCACAAATCTTTCTAAGGGCTCTTGGTGAGAAAAAAAATGAAAGGTCCCATTCCAAGAGTGTGTATAGAGAGGCTGCTGGGCATGTGGCCACATCTGTGAGGCAGCCGTTCCTGTGGTACCACTAGGCAGATGGGAAACCCTCAGGTAGTATCCTTTTGTTTTTCAGAATCTTGTCCAGTTGCGTCATCTGAGTGGAGAGTTCATATTCTTTCCCAGGAATCCTATCTGCTGTAAGCCGTGGGTGATGTCCAAGTCCTGATACTCCCACGTGAATCCTAGGAATTGTTTCCACCCGTGGTTTTGTGTGAAAGTTGGAGTGGGGGTATTTTTACAAGAAAATTCAAGAACTAACCTAAATCCCTGGGTCCCTAAAGTTAAAGCTTGTACCACCCAAATAGGACCCTCATGAACAACAAAGAATCATTGCTGGCATGGCAATTTATCCTGTAAAGAATATTTTACTTGAAGGCATAGAAGGAAGCATTTAACATGATCCAATATTGTGGTCTGAGGCTCCAAATCAACCCAAACAGACACAAGAAGATTTGGCAAAGCAGAATTTAATACAAGGAATCACAAATAAAAGGGGCAGGGCATGTGCAGGGGTAGAATGGTGCTAATCAATCAGGGCCACAGAACAGATTCAGGAGCTAATCTGTCACCCAAATGCCAACTGAAGCAAATATTTAAGCCCAAATATCCCAAGCATTTGTTGCCAAACTATAGTTAGAATTTTTCACCAGTCAGAAAAATTCCAAAGATTAGGGGCTTTCCTAAAGTGTTCCTTCAGTTGTCAATCAATATATAATACAAGCTTTTCAGTCCAACCAATCAGATTCACTTGTTCTTTTTGTTGTTAGGAACAGCCCTAATGTTTCTAGAGAACTTTCTATGGTTTAAGAAGGAGGTACATCAGCTATTGGAAACCTGAACTTTATTCACCCTACAGGTATAATGTACTCTGATGTCAAAATGGCAGTACTTAGGACAAGGGCGTTTTACCTGTTCCCAGCACCAACAGTGTATGCTTGGATATTCTTTCCACAGGCGATAATAATGAACAAGTGTAGCAGTCAATAATGTCCTGAGTTTTTTTTTTTTTTGCATTTCAAATGGGTCCCATGGAAAGCTGAGACTAATTACTTTTCAGATGTATTTTGTTTAATTTTCAGAGTTACAATAAACCATTTGACAAGAACGCTGGCGTTTTTTGTTCTTACAGGTTGATAGGGGGGAGGTTCCAACCACTTGGCAGCCTATGTGGCAGGAATGAGGTAGGAAGGGACTAGATAAGATTAAATTTATCCTTTGGTTAACCATTAGGGGACTGGACTTGCCTACTGCTACAAGAAGAAAAGGGAGGGACTACAAAAGATACCTAAAGAAAACCGCTGTAGGCTAGGGATGGAGTATTTCCTACTCAAAGTCCAGGGAACTGGTAAAGGAACTATCTAAGTCAACTGCAGAACCTGTGCGAAGAGGTGCGAGCACAGCTACTCCTCCTTCATTCTTATTCACTGTGTGACCCCTGTGACTCACCACTGCAAACAGCTTCAAAGATCTTCAGATCATCCAAAACACTCTGGCTCCTCCCAAACCTACTCTATGAGTTAAGTTACTACTGTGACAAATGTTTAAATGATTCAAAGGAGGAAAGATAGATTATTTTTCTTTTTGATCACTTTCAGAAGTTCAAATCTATATTTAGGTCTCTGTTTCTGGGCTGTGGTGTGGCAGAACATCATGGAAGCATTGTGTGATCATTGATAGCTGTGACCACCCTATGGCCCAAGGGCAATATGCAGGCACATGTAGCTAAGGATAGCTATGAACTGAGTCCAAAACAAAATTGCAAACTTACTTAAGATTTTTTTGTGCCAGGCAGTGGAGGCATCATGCCTTTAATCTCAGTACTCAGGAGGCAGAGGAAGGCGGTTCTCTGATTTGAGGCCAGCATAATCTACAAGAGCTAGTTCCAGAATAGCCAAGGCTGTTACACATAGAAACCCTGTCTCAGAAGAAAGAAAGAAAGAAAGAAAGAAAGAAAGAAAGAAAGAAAGAAAGAAAGAAAGAAAGAAAGAAAGAAAGAAAGAAAGGAGGGAGGGAAGGAGGGAGGGAGGGAGGGAGGAAGGAAGAAAGAAAAAAAAAGAAAGAAAGAAAGACCTGTCCGGTGCTCCAATGTGGGTCTCTGCAGAAGGAGAGAGAGCACGAGCAAGGAACTCAGGCCGCGAGGGGTGCACCCACACACTGAGACAATGGGGATGTTCTATCGGGAACTCACCAAGGCCAACTGGCCTAGCTCTGAAAAAGCCTGGGATAAAACCGAACTCGGTGAACATAGAGGACAATGAGGACTACTGAGAACTCAAGAACAATGGCAATGGGTTTTTGATCCTACAGCACATACTGGCCTTGTGGGAGCCTAGGCAGATTGGATGCTCACCTTACTAGACCTGGATAGAGGTGGGTGGTCCTTGGACTTCCCACAGGGCAGGGAACCCTGATTGCTCTTTGGGCTGACAAGGGACTGGGACTTGATTGGGGGAGGGGGAGGGAAATGGGAGGTGGTGGCGGAGAAGAGACAGAAATCTTTAATAAATAAATAAATAAATAAAAATTTTAAAAAAAGAAAGGAAGGAAGGAAGGAAGGAAGAAAGAAAGAAAGAAAGAAAGAAAGAAAGAAAGAAAGAAAGAAAGAAAGAAAAAGAAATTGTGCACTTAAAAAACTCAGTTGGAGTTCTTGAACACTGTAGTGATAGTAACATCACAATGACAAAATGTTGGGCATGCATTGTTTGAGTAAGAAATGCTCACCTAATGATGCTTTAGCAATCAGAGAGTAACAAGTAGGAGGTATTATCAAGATACAATCTTCAGGCCAAGAGAAGGTGGTTCACACCTTTAATCCCAGCATGAGGAGGTAAAGGCAAGTGGATCTCTGTAAGCTCAAGGCCAGCAAGGTCTACAAAGCAAGTTCCTGGACAGGCACCAAAGATACACAGAGAAAGCCTGCCTTAAAAAACAATAAAAGGAAAAAATAAAAATCACTACTGGTTACAGTTTTACCTTTTAAAAAAGAACTTTAGTATCCAGAAACATTTCCATGAAGCAGGAAATTTCAGACAGTTCAGTCACTATCTGCTGTGTCTTGCAGAATGTCTCGCAGACTCTTTCATGAATCAGGAACCCCGAAAGACCATCTCACCTTTAGGCAAGTTCAGCAGTCCTCTCTCTGCGGGTTCTCTGTGTCCAGTTTATGCAACAGTCCAGGCAAGAGCAGTTTCTTGCCCAAATGTCTAACAAACTCCATAAGGAGCCTCTTTGATGTCCATCTTCCTCTTGAAGTATATTGGTGCTGCCAGGAGCAGAAGTGTGCTTCATGGAAATGTCTCTGGATACTATGGGCCTGTAGGCAGAAGATGGATGCCCCAACGGTACAGAGGAACTTTGGGTGACTGTCCAGGCAGCGAGATGTCTCTGTCATTTCTAGAGTTTTCTTATTTCTTGTTTGGTTAGGAAATATTATATCCTTCTGGAGTCTTTGATGGAGTTGAAGAATGGTTAGTTATAGTTACTGTTTTCCTTTGTTATAATAAAAGATAAAATAGATATAAATATTGTGACTGTAATTCTTGCTTGATAACTGTTTTGCTATATGTAATTTTACTATGTTAAAGTTAAAGCCTTTCTTTTTTGTTTAAACAGAAAAAGGGGAAATGATGTGGGAGTGATTTCTTTCTAATCTGTTGCTTTCATTGGTTAATTAATAAAGAAACTGCCTAGGCCCATTTGATAGGCCAACCCTTAGGTGGGTGGAGTAAACAGAACAGAATGCTGGGAGAAAGAAGCCGAGTCAGTGAGTCACCATGATTCTCTCACTTCAGACAGACGCAGGTTAAGATCTTTCCTGGTAAGCCAGCTCGTGGTGCTACACAGAATATTAGAAATGGGTTAGATCAATATGTAAGAGCTAGCCAATAAGAGGCTGGAACTAATGGGTCAGGCAGTGATAAAGAAAAAAAAAAGCTTTGGGTAGATGATCGTCAGGGTAGGGTTGTTATAAAAAGACAGACAACTAATGCTATGGGCGGTAGTGGTGCAAGCCTTTATTTAAAACCAAAATTCTGGAGGCTCTGGGATCAAGGTCAGCCTGAT
This sequence comes from Chionomys nivalis, assembly GCF_950005125.1. NCBI lineage: Eukaryota > Metazoa > Chordata > Mammalia > Rodentia > Cricetidae > Chionomys > Chionomys nivalis. The sequence goes on along the minus strand of NC_080089.1, from coordinate 18,620,953 downwards.
CGCCAGAGTTCCAGGACAGCCAGGGCTACTCAGAGTAATCCTATCTCGAAAAACAAAATAAAACCCAAAAGACCTACAAGAAAAAGGAAGTTCCTTCGTGGAGTCCACCATGCTCACACTTTCCACCTTTGCTTCTTCCACTTAGTCATCACCACTCTATCCCTCCATGTTCTCTTCCTGCCTGGCAAGCCTGTCTAATTCTAAGGCCTCTGCCAGTCTCTTCCTGGCCCTCGCCACCCTCCGGGACTGTCTCCGGATATCCGCAGCAGTTACTTGTTGAAGGTTAACAGATGGCGACAGCTGAAGAGCCATTGGCACTGTCACCCCTTGACTGTAGGATGTAGATGGCGACTGCTCACGAGCCTCTCGCACTGTCCCTTCTGACCTCGGGGATTGGACAGAGGTGAACCTTGAAGTGTGCAGACCATTGACACCACTAGGAACCTTGGCTCCAGCCCGCATCCCTCGTGCAGTTCTTTTTGCAGGGTTTGAAAGACACAGTGGACCTAGTAGGTTCCCTGTACCGTCTTCAATGTGATGTTCCTGCAGTCTCCTGAATGCACAGAGCTGCTGGGGTTTCTCCAACGTCTCTTCTTGCCTGTTGTGCCTGGTGGTATTTTCAGAATGGGCCGTTATTCTGGTCACAGAACTTTTTTTTTTTTTTTTTTTTATTTACTATGTATACAATATTCTGTCTGTATGCCTGAAGGCCAGAAGAGGGCGCCAGACCTCTTTACAGATGGTTGTGAGCCACCATGTGGTTGCTGGGAATTGAACTCAGGACCTTTGGAAGAGCAGGCAATGCTCTTAACCACTGAGCCATCTCTCCAGCCCCTCACAGAACTTTTGAAGATGCAACTGGTCATCCTCATAGGAGAAGTTACCTTCCCTCGGCGTTTGCTTTTGTCCTTGTTCCGGACAGCCTGGATCCTCTTCTGTAATTTCGGAGGTATTATACTCCTTGTGAGCCTTCCCTTTAAAAAGAAAGTAAAATGTAAATAACACAGAGGAAGGAATCTACTAAGAATTTTGCATAATATTTTCAGCTCATGGATCTTCTATTATCCCTTTTCTCTTAAGAAATGGGTCTCAGATCACAGGATGGACTAAAGTCATCTGTGACAATTTCTAAATGGCAAATACCTGTAACCCAAAAATATCTAGGGTGGGGCCCAGAATTACAATTTGCACTGGGTTCCCAATGTTGCTACAATAAAGACTCTAGTCATCAGACTTAAGGAGCATCTAGCTCATGGGACTATTACGGATAGAAAGCTAAGGGTCTCTACACCCAGATTCCCTCCATCTAAGTTTATGCAGGAACACTCTAGATGTTCATGCAAGGATAAAAATCATCCAGCAATGCCTTTCACAGAAAGACGCCTTGTCATTATGAGCTGATGAAGTACATTTGAAATTTCTTCCAGCAAATTTTAACAAGTAGGTAACAGCTTTCCACAAGGTATCAGTTTGTGCCGATTACAACTATGCATTAAATTAAAAAGGTTTAAATATAAAGAAAAAGACCAAGAATGAATATTCTACAATGAGTATGAATTATGTACTCACGATCAAAGGCTGGCTTGGAAATGAGTTTCCTGAAGGTCCCTCCATGGTTTTAGAGCTTGTCAGAAAGACTCCACTACTGAGATGTAGACAGGGCCGAAATTGCTGGAAATGCCAGTCTTTCTCTTCCAATTTGCCTTTTATACAGGAGGAGAGATAGGTAATCAAATTATCAGACAATCCAACCTTCAGATTAACCAATGAGTATTAAAACTGCTAGGGAAGCTGGGTGGCAGTGGTGGCTCACGCCTTTGATCCCAGCACTTGGGAGGCAGACACAGGCTAATCTCTGTGTGTTTGATGCCAGCCTGTATATAAAGCCATTTCCATGACAGTTGAGATACTATTACACAGAGAAATCCTGTATTGAAAGCACAAGAGGACGGGCAGTGGTGGTGCACACCTTTAACCCCAGAACTCGGGAGGCGGAGGCAGGCGATCTCTGTGAGTTCGAGGCCTGCCTGGTCTGCAGAGTGAGTCCCAGAACAGTCAGAGTTCAAAAACAAGCAAAAAAAAAAAAAGAAAAAAAAAGATAGTTCAAGGACAACTAGGGCTGTTACACAGAGAAATCCTATCCCGAAAAAATATTTACCTGGGAAAAGTTAGAGGAATATTGCCTCTTCTTAAGGGGCCTGGGATAGGAGTGTTGTGTTCTGAGTTAAACAGTACTAAGTTAAACAGTTAAACAGTACTAAAGTACACAGTATTAAGAACCAAATCATTGTTCAGAGTCGTGAAAAGAGTTTATTGTAATCCCCTCTCTTAATGAAATATTTTTCTTATAAAAGTTAAGATGTTGAGTGCTGGGATAATTTTCCTCCCTGACAGTCATAAAACCCTTCCTGTAGCCATAGCCAGCTTAATTGAAGGACTAGATACTGGATAACCCCAACCCTAATACTATCCCTGATTAGTCAGGCTTCTCTAGAGTCACAGACATATAAAATGAATATATATAGGAGTTTAATGTTATGACTTACAGGCAATAGTCCCACAATGGCTGACTATGAATGGAAGTTCAAGCATCCAGTGGCTGCTCAGTCCCACAAGGCTGGCTATCTCGGCTGGTCTTCTGTGTATGCTGGAATCCTGAAGAAGCAGAATCCAGTGAATAAATGGATGTGTTGAAAAGGCGACGGCAAGTGAGCAAAGAATGAACCTTCCTTCTTCCATTGTTCATATATAGGCTTCCAGAAGAAGGTGTGGCCCAGATCTGGATTAAAAGGGTGTGTCTTCTGGCATTTAGATCTGGATCAAGCTAAGCTGTGGTGACACGGGCCTTTAATCCCAGCTCTCAGGCGGCAGAGGCAGTAGGATCTCTGTGAGTTCGAGGTCAGCCGGGTCTACAGAGTAAGTTGCAGTGCAGGCTCCAAAGCTACACAAGCAAACCCTGTCTCGAATAACAAAACAAAACAAAACAAAAAAGATCTGGATGAAAAACTGGTGTCTTCCAGGTCAAGATGTGGATGAAAAGTCTGTGTCTTCTAGCCTCAAGATCCAGATCAAAGGCAGGTTGTCTTCCTGTCCCAAGATCTGGACCACTGGTGTGTCCTCCATATCTGGATTGAATTTCACTCCAGGTATAGTAAAGTTCACAACCTGTCCTGAAACTGGCTCACAGATTTCTGCCAGCCTCTGCCTCCTAAGTGCTGGGATTAAAGGTGTGTGCCACCACCTCCAGGTTCTACTATCTAATATTAATTCTAATTATTTTCACCTGGTTTGCTATGTTGCTGGTATGAGCATAGAACCAGGAAAGCTAGTAGGCAGGAATTCAGCGTTTATTAGGGAACTTGGAATACCCTGTTTCCTGAAATCTTTGATATGATCCCTATAAACCTGTGAACACATGCCAGGGTTTTCAGTACCTACTGGGTCTATCTCTCTTCCATCTCAGACTGTACCTTCTTTTTATCCCTTACTTTTTAATATATATTTTTAAAAAGTAAACTATCCTTTTTCATTTTACATACCACTCCCTCCACTTGTCCCATTCCCTCCACCATTTCCCCCTCCCAATCACCCATCTACTCCTCAGATAGTGCCAGGCACATTGCTCTGAGGAAGGACCTCATTATATCCAGGCTGAGAGAGGTATTCGTCCAAAGAGAATGGGTTCCAAAGGGCCAGTACAAGCAGCAGGGATAAATCCTGGTGCCACTGCCAGTGACCCCACAGTCTGCCCCAGCCATACAGCTGTCACCCACATTCAGGGGGTCTAGTTTGATCCTATGCTAGTTCCTTCCCTGTTTGACTGGAGTTGTTGAGCTCCATGAACTCAGTAAATTGTCTCAGTGGGTGTCTCCATCATGGTCTTGACTGCTTTGCTCATATTCTCACTCCTCCCACTCTTCAACTAGAGTTCAGGAAATCAGCCCAGTGCTCTGCTGTGGATCTCTGCCCCTGTCTCCATCAGTTGCTGGATGAAGGTTCTATGATGACATTAATGGTGACATCAATCTGACTACAGGGCAAGGCAGTTTGGGCATCCTCTCCTCTATTGCTTAGGGTCTTAGGTGGGGTCATCCTTGTGGATTCCTGGGAATTTCTCTAGTGCCAGGTTTCTTGCTATCCCTATAATGGCTCCATCAATGAAAATATCTCTTTCCATGCTCTCCTTCCTTCCCACATCACAACCACCACTTTCCCTCTAGCTCTCCTCCCCCTCTTCCCATTTTCCCTTCCCCTTCTTTCTTCCTTCTACCAATCCCCATGCACCCAGTTTTGTCAGGAGATTCTTGTCTATTCCCCTTTCCAGTGGAATTTATAGATGTTTCTCTTAGTTCACCTTGTTACTAACTTCTCTCAAATTGAGGAGTATAGGCTCCTTTTCCTTTGCTTTAGAGCTAGTGTCCACTTATGAGTGAATACATATCATGTTCATCTTTCTGGGTCTGGGTTACCTCACTCAGGATGTTTTTTTCTAGTTCCATCCATTTGCATGCAAATTTGATGTAGGTGGGTCTTCTATCATTCTGTTGCTTTCATTGGTTAATTAATAAAGAAACTGCTTGGCCTGATACGTCGGAACATAGGTGGGTGGAGTAGACATAACAGAATGCTGGGAAGAAGGGAAGTGAGGCAGATACCATACCTCTCCTCTCCAAGATGGAAACAGGTTAAGATCCTTTCTGGTAAGCCACCACCTCATGGTGCTACACAGATAATTAGAAATGGGTTAATCAAGATGTGAGAATTAGCCAGTAAGAGGCTAGAGCTAATTGGCCCAGCAGTGTTTAAAAGAATACAGTTTCCTAGTTCTAATTTCGGGTATAAAGCTAGCTGTGCTGCATATGGGCGGATATGCAGGCCACTGCTCATTGCTACACAAATTTCAAGATGTCATTGTTTGTTACCACTGAGTAGTACTCCATTGTGTAAATGTACCACATTTTCTTTGTTGATTCTTCACTTGAGGGGCATCTAGGTTGTTTCAGGTTCTGGCTATTACAAATAATGCTGCTGTGAACATAGTTGAACAAACATCCTTTTTAATATGATTGAGCATCCTTTGGTATATGCCCAAGAGTGGTATTTCTCCATCCTCAGGTAGGTTGTTTCCAGACTGCACCTTCTTATTTATACATTTTAGTGGGTCATGTGCACATCATTTGGCTACTTCTGCTCTGTAGATCTGTTTATGGCATTGTGCAATATTGTGTCAATTGTCATAGCTTATGCCAACAAATACATTAAAGGGCTGTTGATATAACATATGAACACACACCGTTATGTATTGTATATGGCATTGTATCAATATACTAATTTACCATAAACGTATTAATGCATTTAGGATGATCTCTCTTTCTACTAGATTTTCTTTCTTCCTTTCTCTCTTTTCCTTTTCTCTCTACCTCTCTCTGTCTTTCTTTTTTGTGTTTATATTTTCTAGGAATAATATATCATTAATTTGTCAAAAGGCATTTGTTCTTTTAATTGGAGCTGATTAATTTTCAAAATAATCTGAGAATCAATATAGCAAATCTTACAATCAAACCCCAGCATACCTTTCCTTTTCGTTAATTAAGTATTATGCGATATGTAAAAATTTTGAATTCTCTGAGCATTTTATATTTATCATGTAAATATTAAACATTCCCTTATGTTTTTAACTGTTTGATTCCTGCTGTGTAGGAAGTCTGACCTGTATGTAAATGTATTGTGAGCTAATCATGATTGTCTTGATAACTATGTAGTTAGCTATCTTCATTTCTGAAGGGGGATAATTCAATCCTATTGCTCCTAATAATTTTCTCTCCTTTTAAAATAAATGGGTGTGCTTCTTAATGAATTTGAGGGCTGTCGTCTGCAGTGACAAGGTTTCTTCTGGAACAGTGCTAAGCTGGCCATTCGGTCAGTTTCTCACCCTGTTCTCAGTGGCTGCCCTTTGCACACACAGCTCTCTCTGCTCATCCTGCAGGCCTACTGTGCCGATGGCCCCAAGCTGGCCTAGTTCTCCTGGCTCCAGATTTCATCTTGGATCCAGATGCTAAATTTGATTTTCTCTTTATTTATTTTGTGTTTCTATTCAGAAGTGTGCTTTTCTGCTAATATTTAAGGATAGGTTTTCTGCACCTCCACACAATAATAAGTTCCTGCCCCAACACAATAAGCCAGATCAAGCCAAACTGAAAAAGTTCAGCAACAATTTTTTGAGCAAACCAACTCACAAGTGGGTTCTCTGGTTCCAGAGATCAAGGCCAGAGAAGTCCCCCTGAAGTAAAACAGCGAGATTTTATAGGCTGTAGGCAAGGGGTGATGATGTGTCCACCACAAGATGGGCTTGAGCCCAAGTATGAACAAAAGTTGAGCGCTTAGGTGGAAACTAAGGTGGCTGCCAATTTTCAGGGTAGGAAGGTTCAGTACTTACCAACAATGCAAGAATGGGCTTTGGGGCACATTTCCTTTGTTTGGAGACTCTGATCAGGCAGGGCTGGGGTGGGGAATGGGGCTTCCCTGACAAAACAGGGTTGAGCCAGAATCTCCAACTGAACATTTAAGGCAACTTGGGTCTACAGTTATCTGGAACTCATAGCATCTGGATTGACTTTTGCCAGGATCCTCACCAGTGCCTCATGGAAACAGTGAACAGACATGGTCTTTAGGCTCTAACAGGTGCTTGCTGTTTTGCTGATTCCTAGGAGACTACTCCTGATGCCTTCCCTCCCTGGGAGGGCTCCATCCCTTAGCCAGGACTTTCCACCTCTGCTATGCACCGGGATAACTGAAAATCTTGTTCAAATGCCTGCTTTTCCTTCCGCAGGTCCAAGATTTGTATTTTTCACTAGCTCTCTATAGTCCCTGCATTCAGTAGGAAAGTGAAGCCCACAGGAAGATTATCTATTTAATTCCACTTTCAAAAATTAATTGCTGCCAGTGGTGGTGGTGCACGCCTTTAATCCCAGCACTCGGGAGGCAGAGGCAGGTGGATCTAAGTGAGGCAGGGGGATCTCTGTGAGGTCGAGGTGAACCTGTTCTACAAGAGCTACTTCCGGGATAGACAGAGAAATCCTCTCAGAAAAGAAAGAAAGAAAGAAAGAAAGAAAGAAAGAAAGAAAGAAAGAAAGAAAGAAAGAAAGAAAGAAAGAAAGAAAGAAAGAAAGAAAGACAGAAAGAGAGAGAGAGAGAGAGAAAGAAAGAAAGAGAAAGGAAGAAAGGAAGGAAGGAAGGAAGGAAGGAAGGAAGGAAGGAAGGAAGGAAGGAAGGAAAGAGAGAGAGAGAAACAAACAAAGAAAGAAAGGGAAAAGAAATTGTTCACTTAAAAAAAAACTCAGCAGGAGTTCTTGAGCACTGTAGGGATGGTAACATCACAATGACAAAATGTTGGACATGCATTGTTTGAGTAAGAAATGCTCACCTAGTGATGCTTTGCAATCAGAGAGTAACAAGTAGGAGGTATTATCAAGATATAATCTTCAGGCCAAGAGGTGGTGACACACGCCTTTAATCCCAGCACTGGGGTGGTAAAGGCAAGCAGATCTCTGTGGGCTCAAGGCCAGCCTGGTCTACAAAGCTAATTCCTGGACAGGCTCCAAAGCCACACAGAAAAAGCCTTCCTTGAAAAACAATAAAAGGAAAAAATAAAACACTACTGGTTATAGTTTTACCTTTTAAAAAGAGCTTTAAAGGGTGGGATTTGGGTATACAATCATCAGAGTAGGGTTGTTATATAAAAACAGACAATTAATGCTATGGGCGGTAGTGGTGCAAGCCTTTATTTAAAACCATATTCCTGGCGTCTCTGTGGTCAAAGCCAGCATGATCTCAGAGTTCCAGTACAGCCAGGGCTACTCAGAGTAATCCTATCTCGAAAAACAAAATAAAACCCAAAAGACCTACAAGAAAAAGGAAGTTCCTTCGTGGAGTCCACCATGCTCACACTTTCCACCTTTGCTTCTTCCACTTAGTCATCACCACTCTATCCCTCCATGTTCTCTTCCTGCCTGGCAAGCCTGTCTAATTCTAAGGCCTCCGCCAGTCTCTTCCTGGCCCTCGCCACCCTCCGGGACTGTCTCCGGATATCCGCAGCAGTTACTTGTTGTAGGTTAACAGATGGCGACAGCTGAAGAGCCATTGGCACTGTCACCCCTTGACTGTAGGATGTAGATGGCGACTGCTCACGAGCCTCTCGCACTGTCCCTTCTGACCTCGGGGATTGGACAGAGGTGAACCTTGAAGTGTGCAGACCATTGACACCACTAGGAACCTTGGCTCCAGCCCGCATCCCTCGTGCAGTTCTTTTTGCAGGGTTTGAAAGACACAGTGGACCTAGTAGGTTCCCTGTACCGTCTTCAATGTGATATTCCTGCAGTCTCCTGAATGCACAGAGCTGCTGGGGTTTCTCCAACGTCTTTTCTTGCCTGTTGTGCCTGGTGGTATTTTCAGGATGGGCCGTTATTCTGGTCACAGAACTTTTGAAGATGCAACTGGTCATCCTCATAGGAGAAGTTACCTTCCCTCGGCGTTTGCTTTTGTCCTTGTTCCGGACAGCCTGGATCCTCTTCTGTAATTTCGGAGGTATTATACTCCTTGTGAGCCTTCCCTTTAAAAAGAAAGTAAAATGTAAATAACACAGAGGAAGGAATCTACTAAGAATTTTGCAGAATATTCTCAGCTCATGGATCTTCTATTATCCCTTTTCTCTGAAGAAATGGGTCTCAAATCACAGGATGGACTAAAGTCATCTGTGACAATTTCTAAATGGCAAATACCTGTAACCCAAAAATATCTAGGATGGGGCCCAGAATTACAATTTGCACTGGGTTCCCAATGTTGCTACAATAAAGACTCTAGTCATCGGGCTTCAGGAACATCTAGCTCATGGGACTATTACGGATAGGAAGCTAGGGGTCTCTACACACAGATTCCCTCCATCTAAGTTTATGCAGGAACACTCTAGATGTTCATGCAAGGATAAAAATCATCCAGCAATGCCTTTCACAGAAAGACGCCTTGTCATTATGAGCTGATGAAGTACATTTGAAATTTCTTCCAGCAAATTTTAACAAGTAGGTAACAGCTTTCCACAAGGTATCAGTTTGTGCCGATTACAACTATGCATTAAATTAAAAAGGTTTAAATATAAAGAAAAAGACCAAGAATGAATATTCTACAATGAGTATGAATTATGTACTCACGATCAAAGGCTGGCTTGGAAATGAGTTTCCTGAAGGTCCCTCCATGGTTTTAGAGCTTGTCAGAAAGACTCCACTACTGAGATGTAGACAGGGCCGAAATTGCTGGAAATGCCAGTCTTTCTCTTCCAATTTGCCTTTTATATAGGAGGAGAGATAGGTAATCAAATTATCAGACAATCCAAACTTCAGCTAACCAATGAGTATTAAAACTGCTAGGGAAGCTGGGTGGCAGTGGTGGCTCACGCCTTTGATCCCAGCACTTGGGAGGCAGACACAGGCTAATCTCTGTGTGTTGGATGCCAGCCTGTATATAAAGCCATTTCCATGACAGTTGAGATACTATTACACAGAGAAATCCTGTATTGAAAGCACAAGAGGATGGGCAGTGGTGGTGCACAGCTTTAACCCCAGAATTCGGGAGGCGGAGGCAGGCGGATCTCTGTGAGTTCGAGGCCTGCCTGGTCTGCAGTGTAGTCCCAGGACAGCCAGAGTTCAAAAACAAGCAAAAAAAAAAAAAAAAAAAAAAAAAAAGATAGTTCAAGGACAACTAGGGCTGTTACACAGAGAAATCCTATCCCGAAAAAATATTTACCTGGGAAAAGTTAGAGGAATATTGCCTCTTCTTAAGGGGCCTGGGATAGGAGTGTTGTGTTCTGAGTTAAACAGTACTAAGTTAAACAGTTAAACAGTACTAAAGTACACAGTATTAAGAACCAAATCATTGTTCAGAGTCGTGAAAAGAGTTTATTGTAATCCCCTCTCTTAATGAAATATTTTTCTTATAAAAGTTAAGATGTTGAATGCTGGGATAATTTTTCTCCCTGACAGTCATAAAACCCTTCCTGTAGCCATAGCCTGCTTAATTGAAGGACTAGATACTGGATAACCCCAACCCTAATACTAACCCTGATTAGTCAGGCTTCTCTAGAGTCACAGACATATAAAATGAATTTATATATATATATATAGGAGTTTAATGTTATGACTTACAGGCAATAGTCCCACAATGGCTGACTATGAATGGAAGTTCAAGCATCCAGTGGCTGCTCAGTCCCACAAGGCTGGCTATCTCAGCTGGTCTTCTGTGTATGCTGGAATCCTGAAGAAGCAGAATCCAGTGAAGAAATGGATGTGTTGAAAAGGCAACGGCAAGTAAGCAAAGAATGAACCTTCCTTCTTCCATTGTTCATATATAGGCTTCCAGAAGAAGGTGTGGCCCAGATCTGGATTAAAAGGGTGTGTCTTCTGGCATTTAGATCTGGATCAAGCTAAGCTGTGGTGACACGGGCCTTTAATCCCAGCTCTCAGGCGGCAGAGGCAGTAGGATCTCTGTGAGTTCGAGGTCAGCCGGGTCTACAGAGTAAGTTGCAGTGCAGGCTCCAAAGCTACACAAACAAACCCTGTCTCGAATAACAAAACAAAACAAAACAAAACAAAAAAGATCTGGATAAAAAACTGTTATCTTCCAGGTCAAGATGTGGATGAAAAGTCTGTGTCTTCCAGCCTCAAGATCCAGATCAAAGGCAGGTTGTCTTCCTGTCCCAAGATCTGGACCACTGGTGTGTCCTCCATATCTGGATTGAATTTCACTCCAGGTATAGTAAAGTTCACAACCTGTCCTGGAACTGGCTCACAGATTTCTGCCAGCCTCTGCCTCCTAAGTGCTGGGATTAAAGGTGTGTGCCACCACCTCCAGGTTCTACTATATAACTTTAATTCTAATTATTTTCACCTGGTTTGCTATGTTGCTGGTATGAGCATAGAACCAGGAAAGCTAGTAGGCAGGAATTCAGCGTTTATTAGGGAACTTGGAATACCCTGTTTCCTGAAATCTTTGATATGATCCCTATAAACCTGTGAACACATGCCAGGGTTTTCAGTACCTACTGGGTCTATCTCTCTTCCATCTCAGACTGTACCTTCTTTTTATCCCTTACTTTTTAATATATATTTTTAAAAAGTAAACTATCCTTTTTCATTTTACATACCACTCCCTCCACTTGTCCCATTCCCTCCACCATTTCCCCCTCCCAATCACCCATCTACTCCTCAGATAGTGCCAGGCACATTGCTCTGAGGAAGGACCTCGTTATATCCAGGCTGAGAGAGGTATTCGTCCAAAGAGAATGGGTTCCAAAAGGCCAGTACAAGCAGCAGGGATAAATCCTGGTGCCACTGCCAGTGACCCCACAGTCTGCCCCAGCCATACAGCTGTCACCCACATTCAGCGGGTCTAGCTTGATCCTATGCTAGTTCCTTCCCTGTTTGACTGGAGTTGGTGAGCTCCATTAGCTCAGTAAATTGTCTCAGTGGGTGTCTCCATCATGGTCTTGACTGCTTTGCTCATATTCTCACTCCTCCCACTCTTCAACTGGAGTTCAGGAAATCAGCCCAGTGCTCTGCTGTGGATCTCTGCCCCTGTCTCCATCAGTTGCTGGATGAAGGTTCTATGATGACATTAATGGTGACATCAATCTGACTGTAGGGCAAGGCAGTTCTGGCACCCTCTCCTCTACTGCTTAGGGTCTTAGCTGGGGTCATCCTTGTGGATTCCTGGGAATTTCTCTAGTGCCAGGTTTCTTGCTATCCCTATAATGGCTCCATCAATGAAAATATCTCTTTCCATGCTCTCCTTCCTTCCCACATCACAACCACCACTTTCCCTCTAGCTCTCCTCCTTCTTCCCATTTTCCCTTCCCCTTCTTTCTTCCTTCTACCCAATCCCCATGCACCCAATTTTGTCAGGAGATTCTTGTCTATTCCCCTTTCCAGTGGAATTTATAGATGTTTCTCTCAGTTCACCTTGTTACTAACTTCTCTCAAATTGAGGAGTATAGACTCCTTTTCTTTTGCTTTACAGCTAGTGTCCACTTACGAGTGAATACATATCATGTTCATCTTTCTGGGTCTGGGTTACCTCACTCAGGATGTTTTTTTCTAGTTCCATCCATTTACATGCAAATTTGATGTAGGTGGGTCTTCAATCATTCTGTTGCTTTCATTGGTTAATTAATAAAGAAACTGCTTGGCCTGATACGTCGGAACATAGGTGGGTGGAGTAGACATAACAGAATGCTGGGAAGAAGGGAAGTGAGGCAGATACCATACCTCTCCAAGATGGACACAGGTTAAGATCCTTTCCGGTAAGCCACCACCTCGTGGTGCTACACAGATAATTAGAAATGGGTTAATCAAGATGTGAGAATTAGCCAGTAAGAGGCTAGAGCTAATGGGCCCAGCAGTGTTTAAAAGAATACAGTTTCCTAGTTCTAATTTCGGGTATAAAGCTAGCCGTGCTGCATATGGGCGGGTACGCAGGCCACTGCTCATTGCTACACAAATTTCAAGATGTCATTGTTTGTTACCACTGAGTAGTACTCCATTGTGTAAATGTACCACATTTTCTTTGTTGATTCTTCACTTGAGGGGCATCTAGGTTGTTTCAGGTTCTGGCTATTACAAATAATGCTGCTGTGAACATAGTTGAACAAACATCCTTTTTAATATGATTGAGCATCCTTTGGTATATGCCCAAAAGTGGTATTTCTCCATCCTCAGGTAGGTTGTTTCCAGACTGCACCTTCTTATTTATACATTTTAGTGGGTCATGTGCACATCATTTGGCTACTTCTGCTCTGTAGATCTGTTTATGGCATTGTGCAATATTGTGTCAATTGTCATAGCTTATGCCAACAAATACATTAAAGGGCTGTTGATATAACATGAACACACACCGTTATGTATTATATATGGCATTGTATCAATATACTAATTTACCATAAACATATTAATGCATTTAGGATGATCTCTCTTTCTACTAGATTTTCTTTCTTCCTTTCTCTCTTTTCCTTTTCTCTCTACCTCTCTGTCTTTCTTTTCGTGTTTATATTTTCTAAGAATAATATATCATTAATTTGTCAAAAGGCATTTGTTGTTTTAATTGGAGCTGATTAATTTTCAAAATAATCTGAGAATCAATATAGCAAATCTTACAATCAAGCCCCAGCATATCTTTCCTTTTCGTTAATTAAGTATGTATGCGATATGTAAAAATTTTGAATTCTCTGAGCATTTTATATTTATCATGTAAATATTAAACATTCCCTTATGTTTTTAACTGTTTGATTCCTGGTGTGGAGGAAGTCTGACCTGTATGTAAATGTATTGTGAGCTAATCATGATTGTCTTGATAACTATGTAGTTAGCTATCTTCATTTCTGAAGGGGGATAATTCAATCCTATTGTTCCTAATAATTTTCTCTCCTTTTAAAATAAATGGGTGTGCTTCTTAATGAATTTGAGGGCTGTCGTCTGCAGTGACAAGGTTTCTTCTGGAACAGTGCTAAGCTGGCCATTCGGTCAGTTTCTCACCCTGTTCTCAGTGGCTGCCCTTTGCACACACAGCTCTCTCTGCTCATCCTGCAGGCCTACTGTGCCGATGGCCCCAAGCTGGCCTAGTTCTCCTGGCTCCAGATTTCATCTTGGATCCAGATGCTAAATTTGATTTTCTCTTTATTTATTTTGTGTTTCTATTCAGAAGTGTGCTTTTCTGCTAATATTTAAGGATAGGTTTTCTGCACCTCCACACAATAATAAGTTCCTGCCCCAACACAATAAGCCAGATCAAGCCAAACTGAAAAAGTTCAGCAACAATTTTTTGAGCAAACCAACTCACAAGTGGGTTCTCTGGTTCCAGAGATCAAGGCCAGAGAAGTCCCCCTGAAGTAAAACAGCGAGATTTTATAGGCTGTAGGCAAGGGGTGATGATGTGTCCACCACAAGATGGGCTTGAGCCCAAGTATGAACAAAAGTTGAGCGCTTAGGTGGAGACTAAGGTGGCTGCCAATTTCAGGGTAGGAAGGTTCAGTCAACAATGCAAGAATGGGCTTTGGGGCGCATTTCCTTTGTTTGGAGACTCTGATCAGGCAGGGCTGGGGCGGGGAATGGGGCTTCCCTGACAAAACAGGGGTGAGCCAGAATCTCCAACTGAACATTTAAGGCAACTTGGGTCTACAGTTATCTGGAACTCATAGCATCTGGATTGACTTTTGCCAGGATCCTCACCACTGCATCATGGAAACAGTGAACAGACATGGTCTTTAGGCTCTAACAGGTGCTCGCTGTTTTGCTGACTCCTAGGAGACTACTCCTGATGCCTTCCCTCCCTGGGAGGGCTCCATCCCTTAGCCAGGACTTTCCACCTCTGCTATGCACCAGGATAACTGAAAATCTTGTTCAAATGCCTGCTTTTCCTTCCGCAGGTCCAAGATTTGTATTTTACACTAGCTCTCTATAGTCCCTGCTTTCAGTAAGAAAGTGAAGCCCACAGGAAGATTATCTATTTAATTCCACTTTCAAAAATTAATTGCTGCCAGTGGTGGTGGTGCACGCCTTTAATCCCAGCACTCGGGAGGCAGAGGCAGGTGGATCTAAGTGAGGCAGGGGGATCTCTGTGAGGTCGAGGTGAACCTGTTCTACAAGAGCTAGTTCCAGGATAGACAGAGAAATCCTCTCAGAAAAGAAAGAAAGAAAGAAAGAAAGAAAGAAAGAAAGAAAGAAAGAAAGAAAGAAAGAAAGAAGGAAAGAAAGAAAGAAGAAAGGAAGGAAAAAAGGAAAGAGAGAGAGAGAAACAAACAAAGAAAGAAAGGGAAAAGAAATTGTTCACTTAAAAAAAACTCAGCTGGAGTTCTTGAGCACTGTAGGGATGGTAACATCACAATGACAAAATGTTGGACATGCATTGTTTGAGTAAGAAATGCTCACCTAGTGATGCTTTGCAATCAGAGAGTAACAAGTAGGAGGTATTATCAAGATATAATCTTCAGGCCAAGAGGTGGTGACACACGCCTTTAATCCCAGCACTGGGGTGGTAAAGGCAAGCAGATCTCTGTGGGCTCAAGGCCAGCCTGGTCTATAAAGCTAGTTCCTGGACAGGCTCCAAAGCCACACAGAAAAAGCCTTCCTTGAAAAACAATAAAAGGAAAAAATAAAACACTACTGGTTATAGTTTTACCTTTTAAAAAGAGCTTTAAAGGGTGGGATTTGGGTATACAATCATCAGAGTAGGGTTGTTATATAAAAACAGACAATTAATGCTATGGGCGGTAGTGGTGCAAGCCTTTATTTAAAACCATATTCCTGGCGTCTCTGTGGTCAAAGCCAGCATGATCTCAGAGTTCCAGTACAGCCAGGGCTACTCAGAGTAATCCTATCTCGAAAAACAAAATAAAACCCAAAAGACCTACAAGAAAAAGGAAGTTCCTTCGTGGAGTCCACCATGCTCACACTTTCCACCTTTGCTTCTTCCACTTAGTCATCACCACTCTATCCCTCCATGTTCTCTTCCTGCCTGGCAAGCCTGTCTAATTCTAAGGCCTCCGCCAGTCTCTTCCTGGCCCTCGCCACCCTCCGGGACTGTCTCCGGATATCCGCAGCAGTTACTTGTTGAAGGTTAACAGATGGCGACAGCTGAAGAGCCATTGGCACTGTCACCCCTTGACTGTAGGATGTAGATGGCGACTGCTCACGAGCCTCTCGCACTGTCCCTTCTGACCTCGGGGATTGGACAGAGGTGAACCTTGAAGTGTGCAGACCATTGACACCACTAGGAACCTTGGCTCCAGCCCGCATCCCTCGTGCAGTTCTTTTTGCAGGGTTTGAAAGACACAGTGGACCTAGTAGGTTCCCTGTACCGTCTTCAATGTGATGTTCCTGCAGTCTCCTGAATGCACAGAGCTGCTGGGGTTTCTCCAACGTCTCTTCTTGCCTGTTGTGCCTGGTGGTATTTTCAGGATGGGCCGTTATTCTGGTCACAGAACTTTTGAAGATGCAACTGGTCATCCTCATAGGAGAAGTTACCTTCCCTCGGCGTTTGCTTTTGTCCTTGTTCCGGACAGCCTGGAACCCCTTCTGTAATTTCGGAGGTATTATACTCCTTGTGAGCCTTCCCTTTAAAAAGAAAGTAAAATGTAAATAACACATGGATGGAATCTACTAAGAGTTATGCAGGATTTTCTCAGCTCATGGATCTTCTATTATCCCTTTTCTCTGAAGAAATGGGTCTCAGATCACAGGATGGACTAAAGTCATCTGTGAAGTTTCTAAACATCAAATATCTGTACCCCAAAAATCTAGGGTGGGGCCCAGAATTACAATTTGCACTGGGTTCCCAATGTTGCTACAATAAAGACACTAGTCATCGGGCTTCAGGAACATCTAGCTCATAGGACTATTACGGATAGGAAGCTAGGGGTCTCTACACACAGATTCCCTCCATCTAAGTTTATGAAGGAACACTCTAGATGTTCATGCAAGGATAAAAATCATCCAGCAATGCCTTTCACAGAAAGACGCCTTGTCATTATGAGCTGATGAAGTACATTTGAAATTTCTTCCAGCAAATTTTAACAAGTAGGTAACAGCTTTCCACAGGGTATCAGTTTGTGCCGATTACAACTATGCATTAAATTAAAAAGGTTTAAATATAAAGAAAAAGACCAAGAATGAATATTCTACAATGAGTATGAATTATGTACTCACGATCAAAGGCTGGCTTGGAAATGAGTTTCCTGAAGGTCCCTCCATGGTTTTAGAGCTTGTCAGAAAGACTCCACTACTGAGATGTAGACAGGGCCGGAATTGCTGGAAATGCCAGTCTTTCTCTTCCAATTTGCCTTTTATATAGGAGGAGAGATAGGTAATCAAATTATCAGACAATCCAACCTTCAGATAAACCAATGAGTGTTAAAACTTCGAGGGAAGCTGGGTGGTATTGGTGGCTCACGCCTTTGATCCCAGCACTTGGGAGGCAGAGGCAGGCTAATCTCTGCATTGGATCCCAGCCTGTATATAAAACCATTTCCATGACAGCTGAGACTATTACACAGAAAATCCTGTATTGAAAGCACAAGTGGACGGGCGGTGGTGGTGCATTCCTTTAATCCCAGGTTTAACTCTGGAGGCCGAGGCAGGTTGATCTCTCTGAGTTTGAGGCCAGCCTGGTCTACAAGAGCTAGCTCCAGGACAGGCTCCAAAGCTACAGAGAAATCCTGTCTCTGAAAAAAAAAATGATAGCACACGTTGATTATAAAAACAATCGAATAATCTGATCTATGTGTAAGTATGAAGTCACCACTAATTTAATTAGCATACCATTATCTCACCAACTTTTTCATATCAGTATTTTAAATACATCCATTATTCTCAACAGTTGAATATTTTCAAATACATTCTATAAAAACAGAAATAGATGTTTCTGTAAAGATAAATGCTCACACATGTTTTAATGACAGCTTCTCACTGTAGACAGCAGGCTGGCCTGGAACTAACAGAGAGCCTTTAGTCTCTGCCTTCCTTCTACTGGGATTAAAGGTGTGCTTGACCACACCTGGCCCAACACCTTTTGTAACAGATAAAATTTTAGAGAATATTGTGCTTTATAAAAATAACACAAATGGATGTTTATTTTTAATAGAGTACAGAGGTATGGAAACATAAATATATTTTCTTTTTTTGTAAACGGTTACAAGCTAACTCCTGCTGCCCTGGAGTGTAAATATATCCACCTGCCTGCCTCTGTTGAGGTAAAGGTGTACACTGCTGAGCCCGCCTTCATTTGTACTTTTCCGTATTCTTTTAGGATCTGTTCATAGTTTGAGCCTTGGCTTCTAGGTTCCTAGATAAGCTCTCTCTCATTGGACTATATCCCCAGACCTTGCACATTCACTAACGAAAGAGGGCTTTACTAAACTGCCCAGGTTGACCTTGAGTTTGAGATTTCCTTGTGTCCTGCTTCTGAGAGACAGAGATCTTACAGTTTCTGCTTTCTCGGTGTGGAGATCAAAGGTATGCTCGAACACACCCAACAGGACACTTTTTGTACAGGATAAAATTAGAGTATATATTTATATGCCCATCAGGGCCTGGTGTTAAGAAAGTAACCCGGATCGATTTCACTAGGAATTATTTTCATTTAACTTACGTACATTATAATACTCTATAATTTAGTTTTCAGTATTTGGCATCAAACTTGGGGCCTTGTAGCACGGTTAACAAAACCTTAAAGACAGAAATTGGGGTTCAACCTGAAGGTCAGAAAAGCAAAACAGTTAGCCACTGGCTCTTACCTCTACCTCAGTCCAAAATGACTATCCCGCCTCCAGGAATCTCAGAATGGGACTGTGTGACTCCCCTCCTGTTTTATATTCCTCTCTAGAGCTGGGATTAAAGGTGTGTACCACTACCACATGGCAAACTAGTGTGACTACTGGAATTAAAAGTTTATCTTTACTTTTATCCCCAACCATTAGGGGTTGAGGAGTACTACATTCAGCAATAATCTAATGTTACATGTAAAAATTCAGATTCCATATCCAGGAACCGAGAGGTCTGTTCTGATGAATTTATTTCAGCACTTTGAAGATTATGTTTCATCCTATCTAATGTCAGCTGTCAGTCCTTGTTCAGTTACATAGCCAGTGTTTTCTCATAGTCCCTAAAAACATTCTCATTAGCTGTTTTATTTTTTTGTTTTTTTGTTTGTTTGTTTGTTTAGTTTTGTTTTCTCCATTACTAGGAATTGAACCCAGGGCCTCTTGAGTCCTAGCAAGAATTGTCACTGCCCATGTCTCTAGCTCTCCTTGGTTTGTAGAACATAATATAGTTCAGAATTGTTAGCCTGAATTACTTGGAATAGAAAATGTTGACTTGATTAAATATGCAGTCTGGTCTCTCCCATGGTTTGGAACATATTTGACTGCAGTGGGTTGTTTGTTTAGGAGATGGTGGAGCTTGGGTTTATTTGTTTCTGCCCAGTTTGATGTAGCACAAAGCTTACCTCAAACTTGCTCTATTCCTGTGTAGTCAAGCATGACCTTGAGCATCTGAACATCCTGCCTCCACAGCCCTAGTGTTCACATTAATAGCAAGTAGTCTCTTACCCAGGTTGGCTGGATATTTTGTTTCTGATACTCTGTCTTTGCCATTCAATCACATTTCACACAATTATAAGTCACTTAGTTCTAAATTTTCAAATGTCCTTCACTTGTTACTTAGGAAAATTTTAGCTTGTACTGCTTTTTTAACTTATGTCCAGATCAATCTCTTACTAATTTCTTCTTACTATTATCTTAGAATTTCGGTTCTAAATGATCAATATCTTTGCCAGGCATGACAGTGCACACCTTTATCCCAGCACTGGGAGGCAGAGGCAGGTGAATCTCTGTGAGTCTGAGGCCAGCCTGATCTACAAGAGCTAGTTCCAAAACAGCTAGGACTGTTACACAGAGAAACCCTGTCTCAAAAAAACAATAAATAAATAAATAAATAAATAAATAAATAAATAAATAAAACAATCAATAGCTTTAATTTAAAAATAAAAGAATGGAAATTTTACAGTCAGTGAAGAGAGTATAATTTCTATGGAAACAATAAATTAAAAAGAGGCAAAATTATAATTTGTAACACATTATATTAGTTGTTCATATTTATCAAACTAGTTCAAGATAGGGAAAAACCATAATGTGGTTGAAGAGATTTTGGCCACATATATCCAGTAAATGTCTCAAAAATAATGACAAATGGTTTAGAAAAATGGGTGACAAATTTGGTAATCCCTTCACAAATGAAGTTAAAACAAATGGCCAATAAGCATCTAAAGAATATATTAACCTTTGTTACTTTATGGTGAATATATTTTAAAAAGTCACAGTACACACTATTAGGTAGTGTTTAGGTAAATTGGAAACAATAGCAATCATAGGTGCTGAGATCATTCAGTGGAGGCTCATGGGAGATCAAGTTAGCCCATCTTCCCTGAGAACTCTTAAGTAGTATTTCTAAAAGCTGTAAATACAATATAAGTAAATTGTAGCAGGCATGGTTACCCCATCACTCAGGAAGGTGTGGCAGGGGATTGCAAGCTCTAGTTCCCTCTAGGTTAAATAATGCAATCCTGTCTCAACACACAGACACAACAACAAATACGATACTCCCCTGCACACAGCCAACCATCTCCGCTAACCCTCTACACTTTCTACTTTGGTCTTGGAAACTAGAATCATAAGAGCTGTGAACTAGAATGTAAACAAATATATTCAGCAGCAAGATAATGGGTTTAAAAAAATGCAGTATTTGCAATAGACAGAGCTCCATACAGCAAGAATTTACATAAAATAATTGATGTACTAAATATTAGGAAACATCTCACACAGAGAGAGACAACTGTTATAAATGTCAGGGGACCACGCTTCTCTTTTCTGGTCTTTCACACTGGAGTATCTTTCTTTAGCCTTGACTTTGCCTTCTCTCTACTTCTGCCTCCTTTACATGAATGATAATGCATACATTAAAGCTTCACCTGGCCGGGAGCTGGTGGCACATGCCTTTAATCCCAGCCCTCAGGAAGCAGAGGTGGCCAGATCTCTTGTGTACTCGAGGCTAGCCTGGTCTCAAGAACTCGTTCAAGCTAGGTGGTGGTGGTGCACACCTTTAATCCCAGCATTCGGGAGACAGGGGCAGGCAGATTTCTGTGAGTTCAAGGCCTGACTGGTCTGCAGAGTGAATTCCAAGACAGGCAGAGTTACACAGAGAAATTCAGTCTCAAACAACAAAAACAAACAAACAAACAAAAAGCTAGTTCAAACACAACTATGGCTGTTACACAGAGAAATCATGGCCCCTCAAAAAAAGCTTTACCTGGGAAAAGTTGGACGAAAATTGTCTCTTGTTAAGGGCCCTGGGATAGGAGTGTTGTGTTCTGAGTTAAACAGTACTAAGTTAAACAGTTAAACAGTACTAAATTAAACAGTACTAAGAACCAAAATCACTATTCACAGTCATGAAAAGACTTTATTGTAAGCCCCTCTCTTAATGTAATATTTTTCTTATAAAAGTTAAGATGTTGAGTGCTGGGATAATTTTCCTCCCTGACAGACATAAAACCCTTCCTGTAGCCATCGCCAGCTTAATTGAAGGACTAGATACTGAATAACCCCAACCCTAACACTAACCCTGATTAGTCAGGCTTCTCTAGAGTCACAGACTTATAAAATGAATATATATAAGAGTTTAATGGGATGACTTACAGGCAGTAGTCCCACAATGGCTGGCTATGAATGGAAGTTCAAGAGCCCAGTAGTTGCTCAGTCCCACAAGGCTGGCTGGCTATCTTGGCTGGTCTTCTGTGTGTGCTGGAATCCTGAAGAAGCAGACTCCAGTGAAGGAATGGATGTGCTGACAAGGTGAGGGCAAGCGAGCAAAGAATGAACCTTTCTTCTTCCATTGTTCATATATAGGCTTCCAGAAGTAGGTGTGGCCCAGATCTGAATTAAAGGGGTGTGTCTTCTGCCTTTAGATCTGGATCAAGCTAAGGGGTGGTGACACGTGCCTTTAATCCCAGCTCTCGGGCAGCAGAGGCAGTAGGATCTCTGTGAGTTCGAGGTCAGCCTGGTCTACAGAGCAAGTTGCAGGGCAGGCTCCAAATCTACACAAAAGGAAACCCTGTCTCGAAAACCAAAACAAAACAAAAAAAGATCTGGATGAAAAAGTGGTGTCTTAGCCGGGCGTTGGTGGCGCACGCCTTTAATCCCAGCACTCGGGAGGCAGAGCCAGGCGGATCTCTGTGAGTTCGAGGCCAGTCTGATCTACAGAGTGAGTTCCAGGACAGGCTCTAAAACTACAGTAAAACCCTGTCTCGAAAAACAAAAAGCAAAAAACTGGTGTCTTCCAGCATCAAAATGTGGATGAAAAGTCTGTGTCTTCTAGCCTCAAGATCTAGATCAAAGGTGTTCCCTCTATTTCTGGAATGCATTTCACTCCAGGTATAGTAGAGTTCACAACCAAGAATGCCAGCACAGGTGTTGCGCCCGCCTGTTAACGTGACAGTACGACACTACTCCTGTATTGCAGTGCCTGCACTACAGCACCATTCATGAGCCTCGGGAAAGGGGCTAGAGATTGAAACACACAGAGACACACACCTCTAGTCACTGCTAAAGAAGCTTTTTATTGAATAGTACCACGGAGGTTTATATACCCAACACAGTCAAGTGGGCCAGATGGTGAAAACCTCATCTCCTGATCCTCAATTAAGGATAAGGCAACACGTGCTCAGGAAGCAGAGCTGGACACAGCTTTTGGTAGCACACATCAGAAGGTCAAGTAAAGTCCAAGCCAGGACTCCAAATGGTCCCAACACACAAATATCATTGATTGTTTTTCTTTGCCACTTTGGGGACACTTTTGTATCAGAGCCTAAGCTTTAGGTTGAGTCTCTGATGTCTTCTGTCTCTCCACAATTGCTTTAATCCATTGGCTGTCCTATTAATTGAGTCAATTCCCTCCTCTATGCCATTAACTTAACGTTGACATTAAGCTACTTCTTGCTGCTAAAATATCATTATAGTCCCCAAAGTATGGTTATGAGTCTTTTTTGTTTTCTTTATTCTCTTTTTATATTATCCCCTCCTTTTTCATCATACTCACAGATACAGTTCCATCAATTTTCTATTTCACATATCACTTGGGCTTCTTGCATTTTCTTTATATTTGCTCCTTTGTCTGCTTTGGGTGTGATTTTTACTACTATAGACTCTTCATTCTGTCTCTTTTATCTGGTGTTTGAAGCATACACAGAATTTTCACACCATTTCTTCCCTTTCAAAAGCTTTTAAATTTATTTATTTGTTTTATTGTGCTGTGCACTCCATGTGTGTCATGCCTGTGGAGGCTAGAAACGGGCACTGGATCTCTTGAAACTGGAGTTACAGATGGCTGTTCACTGCCCTGTGGATGCTGGGAATCACAGCCTGATCCTCTGCAAAAGCAACAAGTACTCTTAAACAGTTGCTGTCTCTCCAACCCCCTTTCCTTTTAACCAAATACATTAAGTTTACCCACTGCTTTTTTTGTTGTTGTTTACTATATATTTTCTTTTCTTTTTTTTTTTCTGAGACAGGGTTTATCTATGGCTTTGGAACCTGTCCTGGAACTAGCTCTTGTAGACCAGGTTGGCCTCGAACTCAGAGAGATCCGCCAGCCTCTCCCTCCCGAGTGCTGGGATTAAAGGTGTGTGTCACCACCGCCCGGCTCTACTATATATTTTTAATTCTATATTATTTTCATCTAGTTTGCTATCTTGCTGGTATAAGCATAGGGCCAGGAAAGCTGGTAGGCAGGAATTCAGCATTTATTAGGGAACTTGGAACTTCCCTGTTTCCTGAAATCTTTGATATGATCCCTATGAACCTGTGAACACATGCCAGGGTGTTCACTACCTACTGGGTCTCTCTCTTCCATCTCAGACTGTATCTTTTTTTCCCCTCACTTTTTCTATATTATTTTTTTAAAAGAAAGTAAACTATCCTTTTTCAGTTTACATACAACTCCCTCCCCTTGTCCCATTCCCTCCACCATTTCTCCTTCCCCATCCCCCCCTCCACTCCCCAGAGAGGGCAAGGCACATTGCTCTGAGGAAGAACCAAGGCCCTCTCCCACTATATCCAATTTGAGCAAGGTTCATCCAAAGAGAATGGGTTCCAAATGTCCAGTACAAGCAGCAGGGATAAATCCTGGTGCCATTGTCAGTGGCCCCACAGTCTGCCCCAGCCATACAGCTGTCACCCACATTCAGCGGGTCTAGCTTGATCCTATGCTAGTTCCTTCCCTGTTTGACTGGAGTTGGTGAGCTCCATGAGCTCAGTAAATTGTCTCAGTGGGTGTCTCCATCATGGTCTTGACTGCTTTGCTCATATTCTCACTCCTCCCACTCTTCAACTGGAGTTCAGGAAATCAGCCCAGTGCTCTGCTGTGGATCTCTACCCCTGTCTCCATCAGTTGCTGGATGAAGGTTCTATGATGACATTAATGGTGACATCAATCTGACTACAGGGCAAGGCAGTTTGGGCACCCTCTCCTCTATTGCTTAGGGTCTTAGCTGGGGTCATCCTTGTGGATTCCTGGGAATTTCTCTAGTGCCAGGTTTCTTGCTAGCCCTATAATGGCTCCCTCATTGAAAATATATCTTTCTGCGCTCTCCATCTCTATCCTTCCCACATCACAACCACCACTTTCACTGAAGCTCTCCTCCTTCTTCCCATTTTCTCTTCCCCTTCTTCTTTCTCCCAAATCCCCATGCACCCAATTTTGTCAGGAGGTTTTCGTCTATTTCCCCTTCCCAGTGGAATCTATAGATATTTCTCTTAGGGTTCACCCTGTTACTTAGCTTCTCTAAAATTGAGGACTATAGGCTCATTTTCCTTTGCTTTACAGCTAGTATCCACTTATGAGTGAGTACATATCATGTTCTGTAAGACTTTAAGACAATTCTAAAGCCATTTCTAACAACTCTGAATCCTCTCAGCCTCCATGACATAGTGTTTTCCCTCCTCTCCTGGGAACCAAGGACCTAACAGCTACACATACACATACTCAGTTCCTGAACAATTACCCATATACATATGTTTTGATTTGGTCCCCTGGGAAACGGGGTCAAAATGACCTCTTACTTCATCTGATCTGGCAACAGCTCTCCAGCCAATTATTGGCGATAGCCCTTTTGAATAAGCCAATCACAACCCCCTTGCTTCTGTGGCCTTCTTCTTTAAAAGTAGCCTGTTCCAGCTATTTGAGGTCTCTCGGCTTCCCAAATGCTGAGGGACCCTGTCATGACAGAATTAATAAAATCCTCATGCTTTTGTATCGGCTGTGGTGTGAGAGGTGGTCTCTGGGGGCGACTCCTCCTTGGTGTTTGGATGCTAGAGTCCAACAGTTCATCTTTCTTGGTCTGGGTTACCTCACTCAGGATGGTTTTTTTCAAGTCCACCCATTTGCATGCAAATTACAAGATGTCATTTTTTTTGTTTTGTTTGTTGTTGTTGTTGTTGTTTTTCCACTGAGTAGTACTCCATTGTGTAAATGTACCACATTTTCTTTGTTGATTCTTCAGTTGAGGGGCATCTAGGTTGTTTCTAGGTTCCAACTATTACAAATAATGCTGCTATAAACACAGTTGAACAAATGCGCTTTTAGTATGATTGAGCATCCTTTGGTATATGCCCAAGAGTGGTATTTCTGGGTCCTCAGGTAGGTTGATTCCAGACTGCACGTTCTTATTTATACATTTGTAGTGGGTCATGCACACATCATTTGGCTACTTCTGTTCTAGATCTGTTTATGGCATTGTGCAATATTGTGTCAATTAGCTTATGCCAATAAATACATTAATGTGCTGTTGATATAACATATGAACACACACTGTTATGTATTATATATGGCACTGTATCAATACGCTAACTTACCATAAACATATTAATGCATATAGAATGATCTACTTTTCTGCTAGATTTTCTTTCTTCCTTTCTCTCTTTTCCTTTTCTCTCTCCCTCTCTCTGTCTTTCTTTTTTGTGTTTATATTTTCTAGGAAAAATATCATTGATTTGTCAAAAGGCCTTTGTTCTTTTTACTGGAAATGATTAATTTTCAAAATAATCTGAGAATCAATACAGTAAATCTTACATTCAAGCCCCAGCATACCTCTCCTTTTGGTTAATTAACTATGTATGCGATATGTAATAAATTTGAAATCTCTGAGCATTTTATATTTATCTTGAAAATATTAAATGTTCCCTTATTTTTTTAAATGTTTGATTGCTGGTGTATAGAAAGTCTGACCTGTATGTAAATGTATTGTGAGCTAATCATGATTGTCTTAATAACTATGTAGTTAGCTATCTTCAGGTCTGAAGGAGGGTAATTCAATCCTATTGCTCCTAATAATTTTGTCTCCTTTTTTTTAAAAAAAAATATGTATGCTTCTTAACAAATTGAGGGCTGTCATCTGCAATGACAAGGTCTCTTCTGGAACAGTGCTAAGTTGGCCATTCGGTCAGTTTCTCACCCTGTTCTCAGTGGCTGCCTTTGCACACACAGCTCTCCCTGCTCATCCCAGGCCTCCTGTGCCGAGGGCCCCAAGCTGACCTAGTTCTCCTGGCTCCAGATTTCATCTTAGATCCAGATGCTAAATTTGATTTTCTCTTTATTTATTTTGTGTTTCTATTCAGAAGTGTGCTTTTCTGCTAATATTTAAGGATAGGTTTTCTGCACCTCCACACAATGATACGTTCCTGCGCCAACACAGTAAGCCAGATCAAGATAAATTGAAAAAGTTTAGCAATAGATTTATTGAGAAAACAACTCACAAGTGGGTTCTCTGGTTCCAGAGATCGAGGCCAGAGAAGTCCCCCTGAACTAAAACAGCGAGATTTTAAGAGGCTGAAGGCAAGGAGTGATGATGTGTCCACCACAGGGTGGGCTTGAGCTCAAGTATGGACAAAAGTTGAGCGCTTAGGTGGGAACTTAGGTGGCTGCCAGTTTCAAGGTAGGAAGCTTCAGTACTTACCAAAAATGCAAGAATGGGCTTTGGGGCACATTTCCTTTGTTTGGAGACTCTGATCAGGCAGGGCTGGGACGGGGAATGGGGCTTCCCTGACAAGGCAAGGATGAGCCAGAATCTCCAACTGAACATTTAAGGCAACTTGGGTCTACAGTTATCTGTAACTCATAGCATCTAGATTGACTTTTGCCAGGATCCTCACCACTGCATCATGGAATCAGTGAACAGACATGGTCTTTAGGCTCTAACAGGTGCTTGCTGTTTTGCTGACTCCTAGGAGACTACTCCTGATGCCTTCCCTCCCTGGGAGGGCTCCATCCCTTAGCCAGGACTTTCCACCTCTGCTATGCACCAGGATAAATGAAAATCTTGTTCAAATGCCTGCTTTTCCTTCCGCAGGTCCAAGATTTGCATTTTTCACTAGCTCTCTATAGTCCCTGCTTTCAGTAGGAAAGTGAAGCCCACAGGAAGATTATCTATTTAATTCCACTTTCAAAAATTAATTGCTTCCAGTGGTGGTGGTGCACGCCTTTAATCCCAGCACTCGGGAGGCTGAGGCTGGCGGATCTCTGTGAGGTCGAGGCCAACCTGGTCTACAAGAGCTAGTTCCAGGACTGCTAAGACTGGTACACAGAGAAACCCTGTTCCAAAAAAAAAAAAAAAAAGAAAAAGAAAAAGGAAGGAAGGAAGGAAGGAAGGAAGGAAGGAAGGAAGGAAGGAAGGAATGAAGGAAGTGGCAAACACCTTTACTCCCAGCAATTTGGAAGCAAAGACAGGTGGATCTCTGAGACCAGCCTGGTCTACAGAGTGGGTTTCAGGACACCTGGGGCCACACAGAGAACCCTGTCTCAAAAAATAAACTAAATTAATTACTAATAGCAGTATACAAAGGAAATAACAACAAATGAGAAAAGACTGGGCAGGTTCTATTCACGTCTACAATTTATTGCATAGGTGTTTGCCTGCTTGATTTTCACCTCCTGGGAAACTGCGGAAATTCCTTGTCACCTAAAGCCTCCAAATGAAGGGTGTCTTTGTCATTTGATTGAACAATTGTGGTGGTTGAGTGAACATGCCCCCCCCCACTGACTCCTGTGGAGTGGCACTCTTTAGGAGTGTGGCATTGCTGGAGTAAGTGTGTCACTGTCAGGTGGGCTTTGAGGTTTCATCAGCTCAAATCAGTTCTAGATCAATTTCTCTTCCTGCAGCCTACTGATCTGTATCGGAACTCTCAGCTCCCTCTCCAGCACCATGCCTGCCTGCATGCTGCTATGTTGCCCACCATGGCAACAATGGACTAAACCTTTGAACCTGTAAGCTAGCTCCAATTAAATGTCTTTTTCTCTTATAAGAGTTGCCGGAGGGGGAGGGAAATGGGAAACGGGGAGCAGTTGGAAATTTTAATTAAAAAAAAAAAAAAAAAAAAGAGTTGCCGGGATCGTGGTGTCTCTTCACAGTAATAGAAACCCCAACTAGACAGCAATTTGCATTTCTCAGGTAGCTTATTGCCACATAAACAGAAAAATCAACAAGTAGCTAGAAAGTCAAAATCAAAAGGATCACAGCTTTACACTGCTGAAGTATGCACACTAATAAATCTTAACCATTCTACATTTTAGTCATTTTATAAGGCTGGGCAAGCAGGCAGCTACACTTTCTAAATGGGTCTTGTGGAGTGGTTTTCACTTTCCTTACGTGGCTCCCATTGTTTATTTTTTTTTTGTATTTTTTTTGTATGATTTTATGTATGTTGGGTTTCCCCTTTACCTAACTAGAACCAAAGAATGACAGATTTGTGCAGCTAATCAAAATTACTTGCAACTTGGTGCCATAGAAACACTCTTATTTACATAACAAGAATTACTTCAAACTCACAAAGGTCTGCCTGCCTCTCCCTTCAGTCCTGGGATTAAAGGCATGTGCTACTACTGCCCAGCCTGACTTTACATTTTTATACTAAAGTTTTATTCAGTTCTGTTTTATCTGCAGTACACTGTTATTTTACATGTACATGAAAGTATATAAAATATAAACATTTAAAGCATATTTTGATCACTACAATCTCTTTAAAAACAAACAAATGAACAAACTACTATACCCTGCAAAATTATCAATCACAATAGATGAGAAAGAAAAACATTTCATGATAAATCAAAATTTAAACATTATCTATAAATCCAGCTCTATAAAAATTCTAGAAGGAAAACTTCACTCTAAAGAGTTAATCATACCCAAAAAAACACAAGAAATAAATAATCTCAGACCAGTAAACCAAAATTGGGAAAAATCACTCCACTGTAACAATAAAATAACAGGAATCAATAAACACCACTCATTGATAAATCTCTGAGTGGTAGTGGATAATTAATAGTAGTAGTAGACAATTAGTTGTCTCAATCCCACAATAAAAAGACACAGGCTAACTGATTCAATTAGAAAACAGGATCCATCTTTCTGCTGTGTCCAAGGACAGAGATCATCTCAGGGTTAAAGAATAGAAAAAGATATTCTAAGCAAATGCACCCAGGGTCAAGCAGATGTAGCATGTTAATATCTGACAAAACAGACTTCAAACAAACTGACCAGAAGAGACAGAGAAGGATACTACATAGCCGTGCAGTAGAGGAGGTGGAAAGATTGTAGAGTCAGAGGGAAATGGATAACTTCAAGGAAATAAGTCTTCTGGCCACAAAAGGACTGCTGCACATTTGAACTCACAGAGACTGGGCCAGCATCTGCAAAGGTTCAGGCCTTTCACATGGGTTCACATGGGATTCTAGTACTAACAAGGCAACTGAACATGAACTGCCACTCCTAACCAAGAAGTTATCTCCAACTAACATCTGCTTAAAAAAGAAAAAAAAATAGTTTTCTCCAGTGGAGGCTCAGTGGGTATATTAACCACACTTAAGCACAGCACCCATGCCTAGTAAAAGATGGCCAAACACAAAAAGAACTCAAGGGTACTGTTAACTCAATGGTACTTTTGTAGGGTTTTTTGTTTTGTTTAATTTTGGTCTCATATTGCTTTGGGGGGGGGGTATTTTTGTCTTCCTGCCTTGTATATTCCAGTTCCCAATTTTGTGTTTTAATGGATTTGTGTGTGTGTGTGTGTGTGTGTGTAAATTTCTTGTGGGTTTGTTGTTATTGTTATGGTTTTGTTTATTTGTTTGCTTGTCTTCTAAAGAAAAAGAGAAATAAAAGTTATAGACTTGGATAGGTGAGTGGAAAAGTTGGGAAGATCTGGGGGGAATTGAGTGAGGGAAAACGGTTCAGAATATATTGTATGAAACATAGTTTTGATTAGAAAAAGTGAAAAAGAGAAAAGAAAGAGATGCCATAATGAAATCTGTGTATTTACAATTAATTGAAATAGAAAGTAAAAATTTTAAAAATATAGATTACAACGGCTTGCAAGACTGGAACCTTTCTTCTGTATTAATAAACAACAGAAGATGGGCTTGTTGTTGAATGATTTCAATGTCACCAGTGTGGAGACTTAGGCTGAAAACAAAAATAAAGAATAAGAGATACAATTCTGCATGAGGATAGTGGAAAATTTGTTCCTCCATGTAGAAGTAAACACGTAGAACGTTAATTGGAAAGGCCTATAAAACACGACCTAAATGTGACTCTTGTGGACCTGAAGTAGTGGATTCATAGGGTATCATGCAGCATGAATCCCATTTTCACGGGTGGGGAAATGAGTGAATGTCTTTAAATCCTGGGTGATTGTTTTGGCTTTACACCAGAGACATTGAAAGCCAATAAAGGCCTGAGACACTTGATTTGCATTTGACTGAGGCACATAGGATCTGCTCCCAGCATTTAGTCCCCTTGACTGGTGACTTCAGGATATCCAGACTTCTATGGCTGTGGTCTATGGCCCTTTGCAAGATGTGAGGAAGTTAGTAGAGCTGTCCATCTTGACACACTGTACACCAGGCTGGCCTTGAACTCACAAAGATCCACCTGCCTCTCCCTCCTGAGTGCTGGGATTAAAGGCGTGTGCCACCAAACACCCGGTCTTGAGGCTGTGTTTTATAGATCATCTTCCTTCCTTAATGAGACTAAGTGTCTGGATTAAATTTGTCTTTTGATGTTTGTTTGTTTCTTGAGACATTGTCTCTTGTAGCTTAATCTAGTCTCTAAAATACCTGAAGATGACCTTGAATTTTTGACCCTTCCATTGGCACCTCAATTATATCTCACTTCATGTGGTGCTAGGGGAGGAACCCGGGTCATCATGAATGTCAAGAAAACACTCTGAACCTCATTCCCAGCTTCGTGTATGGTTATATATGTGTATGTGCACATCTATGTCATC
This sequence comes from Chionomys nivalis, assembly GCF_950005125.1. Lineage (NCBI taxonomy): Eukaryota > Metazoa > Chordata > Mammalia > Rodentia > Cricetidae > Chionomys > Chionomys nivalis. Next base: position 18,590,034 of record NC_080089.1, on the reverse strand, counting down.
CACATGTGTGTGGTTATATATGTGCATGTGCACATCTATGTCATCCACATGTGTATGGTCATGTGTGTGTGCACATCTATGTCATCCACATGTGTATGGTCATATATGTGTATGTGCACATCTATGTCATCCACATGTGTATGGTCATATATGTGTATGTGCACATCTCTGCCATCCTAGTAATGTGTGTCACTTCCTTTGAGACAAGGCCTCTCATATGTCTGGAGCTCAACAGTTGGGACAGGTTGATTAGCTAGCCAGTGAACACCATTGAATCTGCAGTCTCTGCATCTTTAGAACTCAGATCACAGCACCTAAATTTTTAAATGGGGTTTCTAGGGATCAATCTTGGGTTTTCTTTTTTGCAGAGAAAGGACATTCTGACTCTGGTGGTTTGAATGAGAATGGCCCCCATAGGCTCATATATTTGAATGCTTATTCATCAAGGAGTAGAACAATTGGGGAAGGATTAGGCGGTGTGGCCATGTTGGAGTAGGTGTATCACTGGGAGGTTTCAAGCCACACTAGGCTCAGAGTCTCTTTCTTAGACTGCTGCTTATACATCAAAAGGTAAAGCTCTTAGCTACTTCTCCATCACCATGCCTGTCTGCTGTTATGCTCCCTGCCAGGATGATAATGGACTAACTTTCTGAAGCTATAAACAAACCTCCAATTAATGTTTCCTTCTGTAAGTTGCTCTGGTTACAGTGTCTTTTCACAGCAACAGACACTGACTAAGCCATTTTCCCAGCCCATGCCTATAATTTGCAGTGATAAGGGGCTGATGGTTTAAAGCAAACGATTTTTAAAAGCTGTGAAAGAAGACAGTTACAGAAAAAAAATTTCAGCGGGATTCCCCATGTTTGGCCTAGTGTTTGAGTGAGGGTCTCTGCATCAGTTCCCACCAGTTTTTGGATGAAGCCTCTCTGATGACTTTTGGGCTAGGCACCAATCTAACTATAATAGAATATTTTCTGAATAGAAACAAGGAAGGACTGGATGGGGAGAGGGGAGTAGAATGAAGGGACTGGGAGGAGAGGAGGGAGGGGAAATGGTGTTCCGGTTGTAAACAAACAAACAAACAAACAAATAAATAAAATCTTTTGAAAATACAGACATCTAGGTGCCATACCAGAAGGGAAATGGAGGCAGGGGTTGTGGTCGTGAAGCCATTAGTTTTCCTTTATCCCCTGCCCCTTCCCATTCAGTCCTGCCAATGGCAGGACATACGTTTTCATCTACCACATGACTATAAAGACCAACCTTTTTGGTTTTGCTTTTTCACTTTTCTTAAAAAAAAAAAAGAAGAAAGAAAGAAAACAAACTATCTTTTTTTTCATTTTACACACCTATCCCAGTTCCCACTTTCTCCCCTCTTCCCATTCCCTCCATCTTCCTCCCACGGCACCCCCATCCACTCCTCAGACAGTATAAGGCACGTTGCTTTGGGGAGCAAAGGCCCTCCCTACTATATCTAGGCTGAGCAAAGTATCCATCCAAAAAAAAAAATGGGTTCCCAAAAAGCCAGTACAAGCAGCAGGAAAAATTCTGGTGCCTCTGCCAGTGGCCCCACAGTCTGCTCCAGCCATACAGCTATCAACATTCAGAGGGTCCGATTTGGTTCTATGCTGTTTCCTTCCATGTCCCGCTGGAGTTGGTGAGCTTCATTAGCTCAGGTAAATTGTCTCAGTGGGTATCCCCATCACGGTCTTGACAGCTTTGCTCATATTCTCACTCCTCCCACTCTTCAACTGGAGTTGGGGAACTCAGTCCAGTGCTCCACTGCGGGACTCTGCCTCTATTTCCATCAGTTACTGGATGAAGGTTCTATGGTAACATGAATGGTGACATCAATCTGACCACAGGGTAAGGACAGTTTGGGCACCTTCTTCACGATTGCCTAGGGTCTTAACTGAGATCAACCTTGTGGATTCCTGGGAATCTCTCTAGTGCCCGGTTTCTTATTAGCCCCATAATGGCTCCCTCAATCAAAATATCTCTTTCCTTGCTCACTCCATCTCTGTCCCTCCTCCATCTCTACTGTCCTGTTCCCTCAAGTTCTCCTCCCCCTTCCTATTCTCCTCTCCTCTTCCCCATCCACCTTCCCTTCTCCCCCACACCCATGCTCCCAATTTTGTCAGGAGATCTTTCTTAGGCTTCACCTTGTTACTTAGGTTCTCTAGGGTCATGAACTATAGGCTCGTTATCCTTTGCTTTACATCTAGTATCCCCTTACGAGTGAGTACATACCATGGTCATCTGTCTGGGTCTGGGTTACCTCACTCAGGATGTTTTCTAGTTTGATTCATTTGTGTACAAATTTCAAAGTGTCATTGTTTTCTACCACTGAGTAGTACTCCATTGTGTAAATGTAGCACATTTTTCTTATCTGTTCTTCAGTTGAGGGGCATCTGGGTTGTTTCCAGGTTCCAACTATTACAAATAATGCTGCTATGGACATAGTTGAACAAATGCCCTTTTAGTATGATTGAGCATCCTTTATGTATATGCCTAATAGTGGTATTGCTGGGTTCTGAGGTAGGTTGATTCCCAGTTTTCTAAGAAACTGCCATACTGATTTCCAACGAGGTTGTACAAGTTTCCATTTCCACCAGCAATAGATTGGTGTTCTTCTGCTCTACTTCCTCTCCAGCGTAAGCTGTCATTGATGTTTTTGATCTTAGCCATTCTGACTGATGTAAGATGGTATCTCAGCATCATTTTGATTTGCATTTCCCTGATGTCTAAGGATGTTGAACATTTTCTTGTCTTTATACCATTTGAAATTCTTCTCGTGAGAATTCTCTGTTTAGTTCTGTACCCCATTTTTAATGGATTATTTGAAATTTTGATGTCTAATTTCTTGAGTTCTTTATATAGTTGGTAAATCAGTCCTCTGATGTGGAGTTAGTGAAGAACTTTTCCCATTCAGTAGGCTGCCCTTTTGTCTTATTGACTGTGTCCTTTGCTTTACAGAAGCCTCTAAGTTTCAGGAGGTCCCATTTATTTATTGTTGTTCGTAGAGTCTTTGCTATTGGTGTTATATTTTGGAAGGGGTCTCCTGTGTCCATGCATTGAAGGCTACTTCCCACTTTCTCTTCTATCAGGTTCAGTGTAGTTGGATTTATATTGAGGTCTTTAGTTGCTTTTGACTTAAGTTTTGTGCATGGTGATAGATATGGATCTATTTTCATTCTTCTGCATGCTGACATCCAGTTATGCCAGCACCATTTGTTGAAGATACTTTCTTTTTTTCTATTGTATAATTTTAGCTTTGTCAAAAATCAGGTGTTCATAGGTGTGTGGGTTAATATCTAGACTTCTATTCAATTCCATTGGTCAACCTGTCTAGTTTTTTTGCCAGAACCAAGCTGTTTTTATTACTGCAGCTCTATAATAGAGCTTGATGTCAGCGATGGTGATGCCTCCAGAAGTTCCTTTATTATAGAGGATTGTTTTTGTTATCCTGGGTTTTTTGTTTTCCCATATGAAGTTGACTAATATTCTTTCAAGGTCTGTGAAGAATTGTGTTGGGATTTTGATGGGGGTTTCATTGAATTTGTAGATTGCTTTTGGGACCTTTTAAAGAGGACTAATATGGGTCAGCTGCAGAATGCATGGCTCCAATTTCCACACTTCATGTCAGACACAATGTCAGGAATTTGCTCATCAGGCATATTCCTATGATTAGAAAACAATATTTCAGTCCTAAGGAGGGGAAAGTGATCACCAAGGACATGCCATCTCTTACTAAACTGAAAGTCTCATGTCTTTGGCTGCTCTACAGCTAGGTCACAGTAGTGAAGTCCTATAGTTAGGTTCCCTGAGAGGCAAGCATATAGAAAGAGGGACCATGACTAGGTAGTAAAGATGGCAAGCTTCCAAGAAAGCTAGCTTGCTCCTCCTCAGACAAAAATCGGCACCTTGAAACAATCCTGGTGGACTTTTCTGCTTCCTGTAACCTCGCCCCCCCCCACACACACACACATACACACACATCATTTACGGACCAACTTTCCCTGCTTTCTAGAAGGTCTTTCTGTCTGTGTATGTCTCCCTCTCTCTAAAAGAAGCCTTTCTCTAATGACTGACATTGTGTCCTGTATTTGAGATTCTTCTGCTGCCATCTCTCAGGACCATGTTTTCCCCATGCCTTTTAATTCTTTAACTGACAGAGAAAATGAACTAAACCCAGATTCCCTGATGGTAACAATAGATGACAACGTTACCTATGCTTAACTTCAGGGCTCATTCTAGGAGCAAATGACAAGCAGCCTCCTGTAGCCAAAGGAGGCTGTAGGCAGTTGTAGACCACCAGTCAAATCCTTCCAGCTTGAAGTTGCCGAAACTTTTAGCTTCTCCTCTTAGCTTGTCCTTACTGGACTACACATGGCAGGCAATGTTCTTGCATGGACCCATAATTACAGTATGAGGCCTGCCTGGAGGAAAGATTCTCAACAGCCCTGCTTCTAGCTAGAGCTGAGGCCTGGAATATCTTGTGTCATTGTGTCCTCCTCAAATGCCTACTCCAAAGGAGCCAGGGATGCTCATATTTGCTTTCCAGGCCTTGCTGGGGACTGAGGGTAAGAATACCATGCATCTGAGTTGTGCATTATCAGTGGCCATTCCTATAAATTTGGATATCCTAAACCAAATCTACAAAACTCTAAACCATTTTCATGTTTTTCCAGTCTTAGGACTATAGGTACCTTAATTCTATTAAGAGACAGTAACTTCCATTTGAGACAACAAAATCTTGTCTCCATATTTTATAGGAATGTCTGCTACAAATGGTTGAATGGACCCCATATACTTTTCATCTCTCCACTTTGGATTTCAGGACTTTTAATTTCCCAGATTGGGGATGTAAGATCAATCAAAATAAAAGGTGATGCCTAAATAGACCACCTTTGTGGCCCAAAAGTAGAAGTAGTAACAGTACTCTCCGTGCGGGTCTAGAGAAGTCTGAGGATTACACTATAGAAAATACCATCACTACATGATTAAAGATAGGACAAAATTAATAAACATCATTCATTAAAATTGTTTAATTGTATATGCAGATATTCACTTCTGGCAACATGTTACAACTTAATTCAAATTCATATATCAACACAGTTTCATAGCAGCAAATCTTGTAAGTTTCAGCTGAAAATTTTTAAAAAGACACAAATTTACCACAACATGTTTAGAAGCATAAGCAAATCAGAGAGGGGTACAAAATTGTAAATGTTGCAAAATATGCACTCAAATAATTTTTGGGGAGACCACATAAACAATGATTCATTAAGATAATAATGACAATACACTGTAAATTTAAAAAAAAATATTTTGGCAAATTTCACCTTAAGTAAATGATAAATATTTGAAGTGATACATATATTTAACTGAATTTAAGCATTATATGCTGTAAATATTTATTAAAAAATCCTAGTACTTTATTAATATGTAAAAGTTTTACAATCTATGTGGGAGCTAAAATAAATAAAATGAATTTTATGGACAAATATTAAAATCTCAAAGATTTTAAACAAATACTATAAAGCTAATATTTATGAAAACAGCTTAGACTATTCAGAAGCAAAATGATAAAAACGTAACATTAAATATATTTAAAATGCCACTAAGAAAATAATCAGTTGTGTGGTGCTGATGAGTGTATTAAAGACATCAGATAATGTCAGAGAATAGAATATTTATCTGTATCTATCTGTTCATGTGTCTACTTATCCTGAATATCAAACATGAGATTCGCTGTTTGAAACAGTAAGGACTAAAAGATCCTTCCTAGAATTAACTGATACCACTTGTCTGCACGGTGCCTAACTTTGTAAAACTGGCTCTGTTCTTTGTTTGAATAAAATGTAAATAACTTTGCGTGCTGTCTCAGGATCTTTCTAAACCTATGAACCTGATGAAGACAATACTGTGGCAAACTCCTTTCTCCCCAAACTGTATTCCATTGTATTTAGTTTGTATTTAGTAAGTAAAGGAAGGATGCAGGATTAAAAAAAAAAAAAAAAAAAAAAAAGTAAGGAAGTACAAAAGCACAGAGAAGACCAGTCCCTCTCTGTCCGGGATGCCCTGGCTTTTAAACTATGATTTAGAGTAGGAAAGTGACTAAAATGAAGTCTAAATCTGAGAAGTCCACTAAGGAACGTGCCCATCATCTTCATCTTCATCTGCACTGCTAGCGGAGTCCGAGGAGCTGCTAGAAGAGTCCGAGGAGCAGCTAGAAGAGTCTGAGGAGCCGATGGGGTCTTCCTCTTTGCCATTTTCCATCATATTCTGCCCGCCTGCCTGGGAGCCACCATCATGGCCCTGAATAGTCTCTGAGGAATCTGTTTCAGGAGGCAGCAGCCCTTGCATTTCTCCAGAACTGGATTGGAGCTCCTCCGTTGCTGAGGTGGACTGATGCTCTGTTTGTCCAAATTTGGGGCTTCTGCCTCCAGACATGGTCAAGTTCTTTCTCTTACCACAAGTGGCTTTTGTCTCTCGATATGCGGTGGCTTCCTCGGGAGTCAATCCCTTGAGCCAGCGGTCCATCTCCACCCAGTACTGTTTCTGTAACTCTTCGACCTGACAGTTATAATGCTCTCTCAGGCTCCCTGGGACTTGATGCCACCGTCTGCTAATCTCAACCCAACGTTCCCTTAAGGGTAGATGCTGCAGCTCCGCACTTGACCATGAATCTTGGTGAAATTTGTGATATGCATTTATAGGGGGTTTCTTGGGTTCTCCCTGAAATTTTATCACTGTAGAAAATGCTTTGGGAAATTCTGTTTCTAGAGGAGACTTTACGTTTTTCATATCTCCTTGTGATTTCTTAGGGACTTTAGTTTGGTGGCTCTTGGGCACTCTATATTTCTTATAATGCTCTATACTAGGGTGAGTTTCCTTGAATTTAGCCAGTTTTTTCGGAAATTCTTGTTTCTCCTTCTGGAATTCCTGAATATATCTGTCCTTGATCTCCTGTGGCAGCTGCTTGTATTTCTCAGCCAGGATTTTGGTCAGCTGTCGGTTGTTGTACTTGGGATACATCTGAGAGTATTTCTCCAGATGCTCCTTGTAGAAGCGCAGATAGGCAGTCAGGGGTCGTTTGGGGAAGTCGGGATGCTTCTCGATTGCCTTACTTCTGCGAGGTTGTTTGAGATGTTCGGAGGCTTCCAGCAGTAACTCTGACAGTGTGCGGGACTTCCTCAGACAATGGGAGATCTTCGCCCACTTCTGTCTGCATATTTCTCCCGAAAACTGCCCAAAAGCCACTTTGTTCCAGTCTAGGTCTTCCAGGGTTCTTTTGAATCCTCTGGAGTCATCCAAGGGGATAATATTCTTCATGCATTCTAGTAACTTCAGATTGTCTCTTTTCGACCACAGATGTTGATTATCAGGCGATGCCATTATTACTTTAGGTTCTGTGCCCACTAATTTCTTAGTAGTGTGAACACCTCAACAGGAGCTCAAACTGCTCAGTCACACACACACACACACACACACACACACACACACACAACTTAGTAGGTGGTTTCTGGATCCACAGTTTGGGGAATCTGTATTTATGAGGAGAAATAAAAGAATATTAGACTTGATTATTGGAATTTACCAAAAACACCAGGTATCACTTGTAACATGTTGCTTCTATACACCTATTTTACTGTTAGCAATGTAAATTGAGAGTTTCTCCTTTTGAAAGAGAAGTTATTTGCCTTATATATAATTCAGTTACATCCTCTGCAGCCTCCTTTTCCAAATATTACTAGAACTTCCCTGAAAAATTAAGGAAGGAAGTGGGGCATGGTGGTTTGCATCTTTAGTCACAGCACCAGGGAGACAGTTTTCTGTACATTCAGGGGTACATATCAAATTCTAGGGCAACCAGGGTTATATAGAGATCCTCAAAGAACACAAGTGAATGAAATGAACACCACGCTGAGGAAGCTTAGATGGCGATAGGAAGGAAGGAGGGACAAAGGGAGGGAGGGAGGGAGGGAGGGAGGGAGGGAAGGAAGGAAGGAAGGAAGGAAGGAAGGAAGGAAGGAAGGAAGGAAGGAAGGAAGGAAGGAAGGAAGGAAGGAAGGAAAAACACCTGGTGGGAATGGGAGAACAAGACAAAATAGAGAAATGACTAAATGACTAGAAAGAAAATAACTTTCCTACTCCAGTGCCCTAAATGTGCCTGCTCTCTGGACAGAGCCAAGATGTCCATCACTTACATGCAAATAAGCCAAAAACAGGAGATGAGCCACTGAACTCCCTAGACATCCAGCTGTGGCCTTGTCATGGTTTGAGCGTGAGTCGGTAATAAAGGATGGTTTTATAGAGTTTTCAGGGACTCTGCACTCAACAGTAAGGGCTTTCCGCTGAATCATCACGCAGGGTTTCAAACAGGCACATCATTACCACCTTTGTAGTTTTGTTTGGCCACTTTCTAAATACATAAGCCTCAGTAAAAGTATTGCCTGGCTCATAAAGATTCTTTAAAATATCTGGACCCAAGAGCTTGAACACATAGCCAAGCCCTGAGGGCTGCTGTTCTCGCATCAATGTTGCCCTTTCTCTGGAATGCGGTTCACTAGATCACTCTGAATTTTCTCACTATTTTTTCACAAATGTGCTCTGAATCTCACCTAAGCCAAATTACATGCAGTCTGCTAAGCCATTTGTTGTGTTTGCGTGCATATAGTTTCAGGGCTGAACGCTCTGGGATGGGCTACCAACAAAAGGGCTCATCCTTGGGAGAGGTTGATTCTCTTAAAGGAGAACTCTTGAGAGTAAACTTTTGAATACTAAAGAATAACACTGAGAGTTATTTTTAAGTGTAATGTAAAAATAATGAACCCATCCATCATTTAAAAATTCTCTGCAAAGAAAACTTGTTATAAGATTAGCTGGAGGGCTGGAGAGATAGCTCAGCCATTAAAGGCTAGGCTCACAACCAAAAATATAAGATTAGCTGGATCTGTATAGAAAATTTACCTTTAACTTCTTAAACTGAGTCAAAATCAACATTATCAACGACAGCTTTTTTTCCTCTCAGGCTCCTCCTGTCTGCAGCTCCCAAGCAGCACTGAGTAAAACTGAGTAATTTCAATTATTTTTATTATATTATTTCCTTAGTGCTAGGGATAGAACAAAACGTGTGCTACGAAAGCTATTAGTGAGCTAGTCCCTACCACTAGGATCCCATTAAATGTATGTTAGTAGATAAATGTGTCCTAATATACAAATAAAATATTATCTTATAAAAAGCTTTAAGTTGGGCGGTGGTGGTGCACACCTTTAATCCCAGCACTTGGGAGGCAAAGGCAGGCGGATCTCTGTGAGTTAGAGACCAAGAGCTAGTTCCAGGACAGGCTCCAAAGCTACAGAGAAACTCTGCCTTGAAAAACCAATAAATAATAAATAAATATAAAAATAAAAAAGCTTTAAAACATATTGAGACACAACACTGTAGCTTCCTTTACCGTGGAAAGTTTCATACACATAGCATTTTATGAATTCTATAATGTACACTAAGTTTAGATCCCACGTAAAAACAGAATGATATGATATCACCATACATTCAAAATTTAAATTCACAAGAAACATAAATGGAAAAATATCATGAATTTTAAATTTTAAAGTCATGATAGATTAAAATTCTGTAGTTCAACTGAAATTGAAAATAATGGCAATCTCCTTCTTAACTATGACCAATCCATTTATTTGAGAATCTTTGAATTCAGGGAAAGAAATATAAAGTCATGTACTTAGGATTTCAACTCACCTCCAGATCCTCTTGCAGGGAAATCTGCCCTTTGCTTCAGGGGTGCTGTGTCTTCTGGACTCTCTGGACAGCAGTTGTGACTCTCAAAGGCAGCCACGGTGTAACTCCCACCAAGTGTCTCTGAACTAAGCACATCTTGCTCTTCAGACGCCTTTATATTAGAGAGCTGAAAGCCCCACCCTAAGGTGGAGTGTTTAAGAGTTAGCCTGAGCCAGGTAGTGGTGGCTCACGCCTTTAATCCCAGCACTCGGGAGGCAGAGGCTGGCGGATCTCTGTGAGTTCGAGGCGAGCCTGGTCTACAAGAGCTAGTTCCAGGACAGGAACCAAAAGCTACGGAGAAACCCTGTCTCGAAAAAAAAAAAAAAAAAAAGAGTTAGCCTGTTTTGATTAACTTTCACAATCTCCTGGATATACCCTGAGTGTTGTTTTAGCCCTCATGGCTATTTTGTTGCTCTACTATGGACCAATCAGGCTTAACCATGAACACTTTCACAGATGACTTGTTAATAAATTGAAAGAAACTTATTGTGGTGGCAAATCTTGGTTCATCTAAAATCTAAACTCCTGAGCACTCCTTCAGTCTCTCTCTCTCTCTCTCTCTCTCTCTCTCTCTCTCTCCCTCTCTCTCTCTCTCCTTTCCCCACTCCCTTTCCTTCTCTCACTTGCTCATTTGCTCTCTTTCTGAAACAGGGGCTTTCTATTTTGTAGGTCTGGCTGTCCTAGAGCTTACTATATAGACCAAGATGACCTCCAGTTCACAGAGATCTACCTATCTTTGCCTCCCATGTGTTGGGATCAAAGGCATGTGACACCATACCTGGATAAGTTCGAAATCTTCTCCACCAAGTGACTGTGGCACACACTTTTAATCCCAACACTCAGGGGGCAGTGAACTCTGTGAGTTCAAGATCACCCTTGTTTTCTTTCTTTTTTTTTTTTTTTCTTTTTCTTCAAGACAAGGTTTTTCTGTAGCTTTGGTTCCTGTCCTGGAACTAGTTCTTGTAGACAAGACTGGCCTTGAATTCACAGAGATCCGCCTGCTTCTGCTTCCCGAGTGCTGGGATTAAAGACGCGTGCCACCACCACCCAGCTCACCCTCCTGGTCTTAGAGCAAGTTCTATGACAGGCTTCATAACTATTGGGAAACCCTGATGTAGGTGGGTCTTCTATCTATTTGTTGCTTTTGTTGGTTAATTAATAAAGAAAACTGCTTAGCCTGATTGGTCAGAACATAGGTGGGTGGAGTAGACAGAACAGAATGCTGGGAAGAAGGGAAGTGGGTCAGACGCTATAGCTCTCCTTTCCAAGATGGACGCAGGTTAAGATCCTTTCTGGTAAGCCACCACCTTGTGGTACTACACATATTAATAAATATGGGTTATAGCAAGATGTGAGAATTAGCCAATAAGAGGCTACAGATAATGGGCCAGGCAGTGTTTAAAAGAATACAGTTTCCATGTAATTATTTTGGGTATAAAGCTTGCTGTGTGGCAGGACACAGCCTGCCGCTCCTTACTACAAAACCCTGTGTCAAAAAGAAAAGAAAGAGAGAGAGAGAGGAGGAAGGAAGGAAGGAAGGAAGGAAGGAAGGAAGGAAGGAAGGAAGGAAGGAAGGAAGGAAAAAAAGAAAGGAAGAAAGGAAGAAAGGAAGAAAGAAAGAAAAGAAAGAAAGAAAGAAAGAAAGAAAGAAAGAAAGAAAGAAAGAAAGAAAGAAGAAATTTTCTCAATCAGATAATTTAAAAGAGAAAGATTCACTCTAAATCTGAGCCACACCTTCTTTTGGCTGCCCACATTAAAGGACAAAAAAAAAACAACTTTTGCTTTTTTGTTTACTTACCTTCACTTATGCTGGGAATTTTGTCTATCTCATTATTGTGGCCAATATTAAATCTAACTTCATCAGGATTCCCACATAGACTGAAGACAAGCAAATTGACAGGAATCCTCCTGGACTCCAGGGCCATATTTTGGACTGCAAAGACATCAGCCTCATGGTCTGAATAACTACTGGATACTCAGCCTTCTGGTTGTGAGACAGTCATTGTCGGAGTACTAAGGCCACATCTTATAACACAGCCCAATAAGCTCCCTGCTAACTGTACAGTCATTTTATCAGTTCTGTGTCTTTAAGTACCCTGACTAATCCATGATTTCAAATATCACAAAGACACCCAGTGTTCTATAATTAATATACAATAATTTTTAAAAAAATATATATGTACTTAATTTTGTTGAAGATAGATTATGTGTTTTGGAGTCTAGGATAGATTACCTTGGAACAGATTTGATCTTTTTTTCTTGATAGATTTTTTTATTGGTATTTATTGATCTCTACATTTTTCTCTGCTCCCCTCCCTGCCTCTCTTCTTCCCCATTCAATCCTCCCCCGAGGTCCCCATGCTCCCAATTTACTCAGGAGATCATGTCTTTTTCTACTTTCTACTTCCTATGTAGATTAGATCTATGTAAGTCTCTCTTAGTGTCCTCATTGTTGTCTAAATTCTTTGGGATTGTGGTTTGTAGGCTGGTTTTCTTTATTGTTAAAAACTACCTATGAGTGAGTACATGTGATAATTGTCTTTCTGTGTCTGGGTTACCTCACTCAAAATAACGTTTTCTAGCTCCATCCATTTTCCTGCAAAATTAAAGATGTCATTATTTTTTTCTGTTGTATAGGACTCCATTGTGTAAATGTACATTTTCCTTATCCATTCTTTGATTGAGGAGAATTTAGGTTGTTTCCAGGTTCTGGCTATGACAAACAAAGCTGCTATGAACATAGTTGAGCACACAGATTTGATCTTTGTAAAGGTCAGAAAGCATTGATGGAATAAGCTACACCCTAGTTTTTTGGACTCCACCGTGATCCCTCTGTGCTTTGTTGCTTCCTTCCCTTAGCCGTCATCTACTTTTCAAGGTCACACAGAGAGTCTGTTATAACTTTATCATCTAATCATCAGAAAAGTTCCATTATGCATTTGCTGTTAGACAAACTTGTCCGGTTTTGAGAAAAAGGAATTCTTCACAGTAGATAGTACATACTGAAAAGGACTAGCAGGTCTCCAGAAGCCTTCCTTAAGTTTATGATTTACACATAGAATTAACACTGAATCCTATTATTGGCAATGAAATTTAAGAAAATAGGGGATGATTATTGTGTCTAGGAAAACAAGGTTTATAATCTTATTAAATGAGATAGCCTGTTCTCAGCCAGTCTAGTTGGTCATGAAGAGTAACTATTTAATAAAGACTTTTAATTCAATGGAATAAAGTACAAAATTATTAAACTTTTCCAACAATCATCTCCATCTCTGTAATTTAACAATTATAAAATTATTAGTTACTCTCTCTTTGTATTTTGGCTTTTGTTGCGGGATCCCTGAAAAAAACTGTTAAAGAAAGCTGTAGGCTAGCCATTTACCAAGCCACACTGTCTCCTTCATCTGAAGGTATGCACACTGATACCATCACAGGAAAGTATGGCAGCACTGGGTCTTTACTGTCTTCTTTGTGATGCTAATGATCTGTTGACATGGGTTGCCTAGTCTTCATGTGTTGGTCTTACACTTATCTCCTTGATGAAGTTTACCCATGAAAGGAGGTGAAGTTTAAAATTAGATCATGTGGACTTTGTTGGCCACTGTTACAAGTCTGGATTCTTTTCTTCTTTTAAGTTTAAAGGGAGGCTTTGGAGTGATCTGACTTTAGGAAGCTTTAGAAAGAATTTTGTTAAGTCAAAAATCTATTTCTTCAAAACGGTAGCGAGAAGAAAGCTGGTGAAGGTGGAAAGCAGCTGTGTTTGGACTGTGGAATCATTACAGCCTTCTGAAGGTCGGGATGTGAGATGTGAAAGAAACTAAGAAGTAATATGAACCCTGAGGCCAAAGATGAGGTGAATGCAAAATTGTTATAGGGCAATGGTCTTGTTCCCTGTAAAGATGAGAATGCCTGACTGATAAAGGTACCAAGCCACATGGCTAACACAGACAAGAATTATGAGTTAATGTAAGATGTAAAAATTAGTTAATAAGAAAGCCTAAGCTAATAGGCCAACCTGAGTATAATTAATGTAGGTCTCTGTGTGTTTCTTTGGGACTGAACAGCTGCAGGACTGGGCAGGACAGAAATCTCTGTCAACAGAATGGCACCAATGTGGACAACTATATGCACATAAATCCTGAGAGAGCTTGGGAAACAATTCTAAACACAAAAGAACAGAGTCGAGCACAGCTTTTTGGTATCAGCACTTTCTTGGATGGGCTCTGTTTGCTAGAAGCAAGTGCAATTTATTTAAGAGAGGCTTCCTGACTCAGCTTTAGCTACAAAAACCTTGGAGCTCTTTTAAGAGGCCCTGCCACCAAACATTTAAATGGTGTTTATAAATAGCTGACAGCATGCTTCTTGGTGGTGGCAGGGACCTTAAAACTCCATAGAGTTGTGGCAATAAACATGGCTTCTGTCAGTACCTCCACCATGAAGCTATACTCTCAGAAAGCTAAGGAATGGGGTAGATCAAATGGCCATCAAAGCCACAGCTTTAATCCTAGCCATATTATTTAGCAAATTAAAGATTCATGTGGTCAGAAAAAGAAAGATATACAGTAAAGATAGATTCAGATGAAAAAAATCCCCTAAATGGTTTACAGTGTGTTTAAAAATATATGTATGCTTGTGAAAGAAAAGAAAAAGGATAAAGTCCTTAAAAAACAGTAGTTGAGTGTGGTGGCACACACTTTTAATCCCAGCACTTGGGAGGAAGAGGCAAGCAGATCTTTGTGAAGTCAAGGATAACCTGGTCTACAGAGTGAGTTTCATGATAGCCAAAAATACACAGAAAAAAAAAAACTTTCTCAAATAAATAAGAAAAAGAAAAGAAACAGGGTTTAAAATAAAGATACATAAAGATGGAAAATATACAGAGAATCTGAATACTGTATGTTACTGTGTTGTCTTTGAATTGTTTGACTTCTGAGGGAGGACCAGCAGCTGATAAAAGACATTTGATTATAAATGCTGTTGGATTAATCAATGCCTTGACTTCAAAATGTAAGTCAAAAGACATGTTACTTTGGAGAAGAGGTTTTGCTTTTGTTTCCACAGGAAATGAGAGGCTGTGGATTCATTCTGAGTTAAGAAAAATCAGGTTTGATCAAGGAAGACCCTCTAAGAAATCTCTGGTAGGAGCAAATGGTCCAGATGATCCAACATTTCAGAGGGTCTCTGTTGGTTTCCTCTGAATCCTACATCTAGAACTGTTACAAGACTGCTGACTGAGATGATCAAGTCTCATAGAATATTCCAGTTAGGACTTGACCATAATCCTAAATTTTTTTAAGTCCATATAAGATTATCTATGCCCCAATCAGCAGGAAGTAGCCTAGAAAACTATGCCCACATTCCCACAAAATGGATTATGGATGTTTGTCTTTGTTTAGAGTTGTTTACAAGTTACTAGGGATAATGGTCAGGAAAAAAAATTTAAAAAATGGATTAGATTTACAGTTCTTGCTTTGAAAAAGAAAAGGAGAGGGAGAGGAAGTGCTGTAGGACAATGGTCTTAATGGTGGGACAAAAACCTCTGTCAACTCAAAATTTAAAGAACAGCTGTTACCACCTGCATAAAGGGTAGTGGGTGCTCAGCTTGAAGGAAGGATGCAAACATGAAGCAAAGGTACAAAAGGGACTTCAAAGGGCAGTGCAGAGCAGAACAAGGCAGCAGACCAAAAGTCTTTTTCACTTCTGACCTGTGATGAAGGATGGCAGGAAGAGAAATGGCTGGTTAGCTAGCTTTCTGGGTAAGAGATCATTAAATGAAAATAGTTATCAGGAGAATAGATGGTTGGAGAAGATGGAGAGGCATTGAATCACAAAGATTACTGAAGAAAAGTTGAGAACACAAAAAGAAAAGACACCAGACGCTTAAAGCTGGCAAAGTGTCATGGGTAACAGGCTGAATGTTTATGTTAATAAGAGAGGAACAATGGAAAAATAAAAGAGGTAGGAAAATCTGGGTTAAAGACCAATGTATGTAACTTACCAGTATTCTGTTTCTATCTGGAATACCTGCTTGACAGGAGCTATGAGGCAGAGGTCCTCCAACTCCACTGGAAATATGTGGCTGTTCCCTAATTTCTACATTTATTGTTGAGTAGAGTAATTGTGACATCAGAAGAAAACCATGGTTTCTGCTTTTTCTCTACATTTCTCCTCCCCTTTGCTAGCCTTTTCTCACTACCTTTATCTCTCATCTGTCCAACAAGTTTCTGTATTTTGATCAGCTAACACTATAATATCTAAGTTTATATTTGTAAGAAAAATTGTGCCCAGAATCTTAGAAATGCTCACCTGGAATGCCTCTCTTTTCATGAATCGCAGTACTCAAGATACTCAATGTTTTCTTTCTGGAAAGTAAGCATTGCTGCCTTGATGACAATATCATGTAGCCTACGACCATTTCTGAAGTAGTGACATTTCTATAGTTACCTTGTGGCATCACTAATGGCTTAATGCTTATATTTATAAAGAATATTTTATCTGGAATTTATCTAGAATAAAGATAAATCTTTAAAGGATAGAATTTTTGATATAACCATTGTTTAGAATGTTGATATGACAAATATCCAGTCACTAAACCTGTTTTAACATTTAAATATTAAAATATTATTAAGATATTTATAATATATTGCTTTATTTGTATCCATTTCACATTGGGTTTGATTGTTTTTGTTTTAAAAAATAGAGCCTATGTATTTCAGTCTAGCTTGAAATTCATTACCTAGTCCAGGATGTTTTCAGATGTTTTGAGGTAAATCTCCTCCTCAGCCTCTTGAGTTTTGGAATTAGAAGTGTGTACCACAACACCTAGCTCTATTTCACCATTTTTCAAAAGATTAGCCATGAATCAGTTGAAGTGGCTTGATTTTAGAGTTATAAGGATGCTTCTAAGATGTGAGAAGAGAAAGGAAAGTATGTGTATGAGAGTCTTCAACTTGAATGGAAAGCAGTTTATTTTAGAGGCTCGCTGCATAATTAGATCAAATAGTTTTATGGAGAGATTGGTTTCCAGAGAAAATGTTTCTTTTACACAAACTTATCTTTAAAGGAAAATTTTAAGAAAAGATTAGCAAAAGATCAATAATATTGTTCTTTTTTATGTGCTTTGCAAAATGCAAATATCTTTTACAATGCCAATTATCACAAAGCATTACTTAAGAGCAGCCTTCTGTAACACACTTAATGGAGCAGAAATTCTAAATGCTTACAGATTCCATAGAAAGCAAAGGCCAAAGACTCTGGAGCCAGCCAATTCCACTTTTTACAATGGATTTTCAGGACTCAGACTGCAGATGCCGCCTGATAGGGCATCGACGGCGGTCATATTGGAGGTAATTCTGCTTTTTCTTAGAATTTGTTATATGGAATAATTTATTCAATACTTACCTTATCAGTTCATCATAAGTCTTGTAATGGCAAGTATCACATCCTCAAAAGTTTGTACAATGTGTGTCATGCAATAGCTCCTGAGTAAATGCTCACTGAATCAATATTCTAATTTTAATTTTGGAAGATTAATCAAATGGACAAAGTGATGAATGATGCATCAATTTCTCTTACTTGTCAGACTTCAATTGGCTGTCAAAATTGAGATAGGATGGAAAAAGTTAAAATTTAAAAATAATTTTAGTTTCTTTAATCTTTAGTTTCCACCATTTCTCTCACAAACCTTATTGAATTTTTGAGTATTTTCTGATAAAGTCAAAGTCCTGGAAACCAGAAAATTATATAAAAAATTCCCAAAATATAGTGGTATTTTATTTGTATTTTAATAAATAAATCTTGCCTGAAGACCAGAGGCGAAGCTAAAGCCACTAGAGATCAGGTGGTGGCGATTTACACCTTTAATCCCAGGATTTGAGAGACAGAGGCAGACGGATCTCTCGAGTGCAAGGCCACTCTGGGCTACACAAGATCAATTCAGAAACAGATCCAGGTGTGGTGCCTGACACCTTTAATCCCAGTCTTAAGGAGTCACACATTTCATGCCAGCGCTAGAGGGAATATAAAACGTAAGGAGGGAGAGGTTTAGTTAGTCTGTAGTTGCCCAACTTCGGTAGTGATAAGATTTCTCTAGAGGCTTGACTGCTTTGTTTTTCCAGTTTTGGGGTTGAACACCAATATCTGACTCTGGGTTTTTAATTATTGGTGCTACACCAAAATATTTATGTGGCATACAAGTAACATTTTATACTGTTTGTGAACGGAGGTGATTTTTGTCTCAGCTGTTAGACACTGGATAGTTATTTAAAGCCCTTATGGTACTGCACACCTTTAATCCCAGCATTCAGGAGGCAAACTCAGGGAGATCTCTGAGTTCAAGGCCAGCCTAATTTATAGAGTAAGATATAGGACAGAGAAAGCCTTTCTTGAAAAGATAAAAAAACAAATGAACAAAGCAAAATTCTTACATTATTTACATAATAGATTGTGGAATCATTTATGTTGTATTTGGGGAGTGTATCTTCTTCATAGTCTGTTGCACCTGTGAACTAATTTTATTCAAATTTCCTATGTATCCATCCACATGTAGGGGGATTAATTTTGATATGAAAATATATTTGAAAAAGTTTATTTCTAAAATGAGAGTGACAGAGACATGGGGTTTGGACAGTCCAAAGAGCCACTATTGAAGGAGCTGATGTTATTCGGGGCTTTAAAAGATTACAAACGTTTAGAAGTAAGTTGTCAGGGCAGGGGATATGGCACAGTTGGTAGAAGCCACATCTAGCATGTAAGAAGATTCCATTCCCATCATGGGGGCACACTCCTCGGGAGTTCAAGATTGCCTTTGCCTGCCTTCGCTGGTCTACATAGCAAGTTCAAGGCCAGACTGGGAGACTCCTAAATAAAAAATAAACAAAACAAATGTATTTTGTTTAAAGACAGCTTTTAAAGCTTTTGCAAAGTTACAAAAGAAAAGCCATTTGATACAGCAGTCAGTAATGACACCCAAGAAAAACAAAGACATTAGGAGCTTCCAGCAACCTGCTGGAAGTAAGGGGTGTTACCCAAAGCCATTAGGACTACCCAGGACATGGAGAACTGCTGGGCACATGGTAAGACGTTACCACCTTCATCGTCCTCTAGGGAGTTTTGATTTGGCTAGGATGACTTGTTAGATGTTCCATTTGGGAGAGACGGATGCAAAACCAGCTGTGTTGTGAACCTTGTAAACATGGTTAAAGGGAAATACTTTTTAAGTTTAACGGAAGGACGAGGACAGAAATGACATTTAGAACTTAGGGCCAGTAATAGCGCATGGCCCTTGTCATGGTGAATTTTGTTCACGTGCAGCTACGTTGTTCCAAAGGGGTGTGTTAAAACCTCTGCTATAGCCGGGCGGTGGTGGCACACGCCTTTAATCCCAGCACTTGGGAGGCAGAGGCAGGCTGATCTCTGTGAGTTCGAGACCAGCCTACAAGAGCTAGTTCCAGGACAGGCTCCAAAACCACAGAGAAACCCTGTCTCGAAAAAAAAAAAAAACCAAAAAAAAAAAAAAAAAAAAAACCTCTGCTATAGAAATGCAGAAATGTGGAGGCCTGTTCAGATATGCCTGTGGTGGGTGGGTGCGGGAGGGATTAGGTCTCAGTCTCTGGGATTTGGTGTTCCAGGGTTGAGGCTCCGGCTTGTTACAGAAGAAGCCCAGGACACACGTAGCCTCAGTGTGTTCAAGTAGCAATTGGAAGAATATGAAAGCTGAGGAAGGAACCCCTCAGTGAGATTTTCAATGAAAACGTCCTTCTTGGGATGCAGTTGACAAAAGGCTCTGGTTGGTCTCTTCAGTAAATAATCAGAGCTCTGTGTAGCAGCTCCTCCCGCTGCCCTGCCTTCTACTACGGGCAGACTGAGCAGGCGCTGTGGTGCAGTTTCTTTTAGTCTCTGGGTCGTTGCAAAGTCTCCTGTTCACCCTAGCTTTCCACCTGCAGCCCCCAGGCCTGCTGTTGCAGTCCACTGCACTCCCGGGCCCAGGACGGCATGGTGAGGCCTCGGCAGCTCAGAGGTCTGGGGATTTGCATTGCTGCAGCGCTGGCGTCTTTTGTCGCCGGCTTTACTATGGGTAAGTGTGAAAGTCAGGTGAGGAGATCTCTCTGGAGGGAGGAAAAGCCCAGAGTGGTTTAGGGCGTGCTCTGTGGAGTTTCCAAAAGAATACAGCAAATGTAAAGAGAAAATACAATGCATTTTAGTCGGAATTCAACTTTATTTAAAGTTTTTATTGAGTTCAGACCACAGCTGTGGGCTGCTGGGAAGAAAACATCGGTTGCTACTATGTAGATGGGGAAAAGATGCCTATTTCTAAATAATTATGAATTGGGGTCATTTTTTACCTGGATGTTTTTGCAGTGCTTCTTGAGTGTCAGGGGCTGTTTATGAACTAGATTTCCGGAGAGAGTTTGAAAGGTTATGCCTCATATATTCATAGTACAAGGGAAGAAAAAGAACAGTTCCTGAAGTGAACCTGTGCTAACCAACTGAGAGTTGCACGCGTATGAGAATTTTAATAGCTTTCTGCAATTAGCATGGTCCCCCCCCCCCCCAAAAAATGCACAGTGATCTGTTGGTTAGGTATCACCTCGTGTTTTTTTGTTGTTGTTGTTGTTTGTTTGTTTGTTTTTACTTTATTTGGTTTCTGGTTGTCAGAAGCAACCAGTGTGCTTGTTCTGCATCTTTATGAGTGTTTGTGTATTTCTGTATGTAGAGTGTGTATCTGTGATTTCACTCTACCCCCAGGCTGGCTTATTAAACCTTTGAAAGAAACATCCACTTCAGCTCATTCTCATCAGAGGATGCAGTGGACTCTGTTATCGGAAATGAAGGCTGAAAACATCAGATCTTTTCTCCGGTAAGTTTGTGTTGCATTTTTATCATAGAAATAGTGTTTGTTGCATGAACAGATGAATTTAAACTTGGCCAGCCTTTATTTATATGTGAAATTATACATTGTTCGTCAATTCACTGATTTTTTAAAAAATGTGTCTAAACCACTAAGGATGAAATCCATGGCTTGTTACAGAGATGCTGTTTCTCACCCATAACTTCATCCCACAGGAAAGGGTCTGATTGGTGTGTTTAGAGACCTTTCATCTTCATGTAACCTTGAACTGCAAATGAATGAGATGTTTTTGTTCCTTGTGTATGGATTTAGTCAGTATACTGAATTTAATCAGAAGAATCTTCTTTCTTTCTTTCTCCCAGCACCCTTTCTTTACTGCATTCTGTTAAGAAGAGTTAGGACACTGGCAGTCGGGTGACTTAGAAAGGAGATCAGCCTTTCTGACTGCGATTTTCTCATTTTGCAATTTTTTTTCTTTTTCTTTCTTTTCTTTTTTTTTTCTCAATCACTGAACAAAATGGAAACAGTAAGGACAGTGTAAACTTTTCAACTTCTTTTGCAAGGCAGTTTCTATAACACGTTTTTCTTCTCAGACTCCCTCAAAAAGAGTGCTACAAACAAATCAGCTTTGTTGGATTATAATTTACATAAACTACACAATTCAAAACCTTGCAGTTTTTTTTATTAATTTATTTATTTATTAAAGATTTCTGTCTCTTTCCCGCCACCGCCTCCCATATCCCTCCCCGTCCCCCAATCAACTCCCCCTGTGGGAGTTCCCTGCCTTCCCTGCCCTGTGGGGAGGCCAAGGACCTCCCACCTCCTTCCAGGTCTAGTAAGGTGAGCATCCAAACAGCCTAGGCTCCCACAAAGCCAGTATGTGCAGTAAGATCAAAACCCAGTGCCATTGTTCTTGACTTCTCAGCAGTCCTCAATGTCTGCTATGTTCAGTGAGTCTGGTTTTATCCCATGCTTTTTCAGACCCAGTCCAGCTGGCCTTGGTGAGTTCCCGAAAGAACATCCCCATTGTCTCAGTATGTGGGTGCACCCCTCATGGCCCTGAGTTCCTTGCTGGTGCTCTCTCTTCTGCTCCTGGTTTGGACCTTGGGGTTGTAGTCTGGTGCTCCCATGTGGGACTCAAAACCTTGCAGTTTTATAACTGTTTACTGGCTTGTTTCTTCTGGCTTGCTCAGTTTGCTTTTTTATTGATTCCAGGACTGCCTGCCCAGGGATGGCACTGCCCACAGTGGCTGGGCCCTCCCAAAACAATCATTAATCAAGAAAATGCCCCACAGACATGCCTAAAAGGCCAGTCTGAAGAAGGCAATTCCTCAATTGAGATTCTCTGTTCTAGAAGACTCTAGGTTGTCAAGTTGAAAACAAAAGAAAACAAACAACCCATAACCAACAAAAGGATGTAAAGTAGAAACCAAATATACCTAGTCTCCATGTATTGCTCTCTATTTGTAAAATAGCTAGTCTAACCTCATTTGTACTTTGTAAAAGAAATATTTGACATATTAAACATCTATAGGCTGCAGTTTTCACTTAATGGCTTAACTAGAGAGAGAAAGCTTCTCAGAGCTTGATACTTGAGTCTTCATGGTTCAGTCATAATCTTCGGTGGGAGAGGGTAAGACCCAAGCAGAGGGAAAAATATTTATGTCTGGGAAGAAAGCCTTGTGCAAAGCCTACGAACGACAACAATGACAGTGGAAAGAGCGCTGTTGAGCGGAAGCTTTGAGCACAGTAACAGGGAAGGAGGCTGGGGTAGGAGGATTTTAGTCTGAGCATCTTGAACAATCGTGCAATAAGAGCAGACCAACTACTGAAAAATACTATTTCTCAAAATCAGAAAATTATAATTTCAGGTTCTAGCTATAAAAATATGAACTACTTTTTTAGCTCCCTTATTTGCAAACTAAGGGAAAGGAAGACCGGTGGTGAGGATGGAGATACAATGTAAAAGTGCTGGTACCAAGTTTCCAATGAAAATGCATCTTCATGTCCATAGAGGGTTTGTTTTTCTTTTTTTGTTTTTGTTATTTTTCTTTTTGGTCATCCTTTAGTTAACTTTAAAACTAATTTACAAAAATGTTTATTTTTTTCTCTACTGTTGCAAGTGGAAAAGAGAAGAAACCTTTAATATAATATTTGTGAAATAAATCTTACGAATAACTCCTTGTGGGGTTATTAAAATGCTATAGTTCATTTCCACCCAGAACTAAGAAAACATCACCCAAGGAAGTTTGACAGATCTGTGCTTCTCAAGTCACAAAAAAGATTTTGGCACTAAAGAATACAAAAATTCCTGGACCTTAATTTCAATGAAGTAAATACACTGCCACATACCTCTTAGAACTGATAGAATCATCTAAGCCAAATGGAGGGTACCTGGCTGTCCCTAAGAAATGCTGAGACTTCTCCCTCTAAATGCCCTCCATTTACTCATGAACTTCAGGGTGTTGCATTGTCCTAGAGCGGTGACATTCTTAAGGGTGTCTTCTCGCATTTGGTTCCGTGCCAGTGTGTTTACCATGGAGTTCGTCATTTCTTCAGGGAGCATAACATGAAGATTGGTTGGCTGGTTGGTTGGTTTTGGTTTTCTCAAGACAGGATCTCATTATGTAGCTCTGACTGTCCTAGAACTCACTGTGTAGACCAGGCTGGACTTGAGCTCTACCTGCTTCTGGCTCCTGCGTACTGGGATTAAAGACATGCACCACTGTGCCCAGCTATACCATGAAAATTGAAGTTGTGTTTAATTATTTTAAAGAGTCATGTCTAAGAAATTGGTATATCTGACTGAGATTTTTCTGTGTCTGATACGTAATTGGCATGGACTGCCTCAAGGGTGAGCCGTGGAGCCTTGTTTGGATGCATGCTCTTACCCTCCAATTCTATTGATCTCATTTCAGGTCCTTTACAATATCTCCCCATCTGGCAGGAACAGAACAAAATTTACTGCTTGCCAAAAAAATCCAAACACAGTGGAAGAAATTTGGATTAGATTCAGCCAACTTGGTTCATTATGATGTTCTCTTATCTTACCCAAATGAGACAGATGCAAACTATGTATCGATTGTGGATGGCCATGGAACTGAGGTGATGTGGAATTCTTGAGAGTTTTCTTATCTTGCAATCCCTGGTTTGAACTTGGCCCCTGAGACAGGATCTCACTTTTTAGCTTTTGCTGGCGTGGAATCTGTTGTATGAACCAGACTTTCCTCAAATCTGTGGCAAGGTGCACACAACCTAATTCATTGCTTGTTTCTTGTTCCTTCGCTAATTGGAATGCCGAGTCAAGTACCAATATAAATTTGTTGATAATGTGGTACCGTTCACATAATTCAGAAACGGTGATGTGCTGCACTCTTCAGTGTCTATTTGTGTTAAGCATGGTACTAATTCCTTAGGCCAGAATGAAGACTAGTACATATTTCCTTTGCTTAGGGAGCTGAGGCAGACAAAGGGATATGTCATTTAAAATCAGTAGGCTAATTGCAGGGAAGAGATAACTAAGGTTCAGCCATTTAACCTAAATAAGGAGATAAAAAGTCTTGCTGGAGGAACTGATACATGAGTCAGAAAAGAGAATAAGAGTTTAACCACATGAAAACTTAAAGCAAGGAAGAGAGTTTTAGTCAGAGGAAGTACTAGACATGCATGGAAGTGTATCCTGGCTCAGTATTATTGGTAGAGTCTAAAGATTTTATGTGTTACAATAATGTGAAAGCAAAGTGGACTACAGAAAGGGGTAGAGGAGTAGATAAGCTCTGGATACGGGTCATAGGATTATATTGTATCTTAAGGAGTTAGATGGCAAGATTCAACTATGAGACCTTCTGGAAATCATAGGCAAGGAAAAGGTAGGACTGCAAAGCATGTTAGAGAGGGCTCTTGCACAGCATATATAGACTAAGCAGAGAGTCAAAGTTACAACGGTAACGTAATAGTTCAAGTCAAATGCGAAGCCCTGGATTAGGCTACTTGCAGAAATAAAGGTGAAGGATGAATCTGATAAGCAATCAGGAGTGGGATAGCAACATGGTTCACGGCTGACCTGAGCAAGAAAGAAGCACATGAATAATCAGGATGACTGACTCTCCACACCCAACTGCCTGGTGCAGGTGGCTTACTTAGTGAGGCAGTTCACAGGTGAGAGATGTAGAGCTGTAAGCATGGTGGAAGATAAAAAGCAAATTTTAATATGTTGAGTGTGAAGATCAAAGCTAAATAATCACCTGGCTCTTAAATACAGGAATGTAAAAAAGCTGACCCCAGAAGTTTGTTACTCGTTGGCACAATCTTAATAGTGAAATTACACTGGAAGGAATAGGAAATTACCAAGAAGTTGTATAGGGGTAGAATATGGTAACCATTTATTTGATGGTGAAAGAAAAGGCCTTTGCAAGAGAAGCAAACAGAAAGGCAAAGGAGGAAATCACAAAAGTGCCACCACTGGTAGCTTTCTTTTGCTCGCTTACTTTTAAGCAGTGCTGAGGATGGAATTCAACATGCTACACAAGTATTCTACCACCCAGCTACACCCCAGCCCATGAACGCCACCTTGGAAACCTGCTTCTACACTTAATAAGAGAACACTTAATCACTTAGGACTATTACTTTGAAGATGATGTAAAACTTATTCGTTGTTGTCAGCAGGATTTGTCTGTTTAATTATAAAATCTTATCTAAATATAATTTAGGGGGCAAGATGGACCATGCCTGATAATGATGTAGGATTATTCTCTGTAACTTGACATGTTTGAATTCTTGCTAGATTTTTAAAACTTCATACCTTGAACCACCACCAGATGGATATGAGAATGTCACAAACATCGTACCGCCCTATAATGCCTTTGCAGCCCAGGGCATGCCAGAGGTAAAAAATGTGCACATCTTTACACCTTTTTTTGTTCTGTGAAAGCCAGTGTAGAGAAATACCACCCAGGGGACCTCACATGCAGACAACATATTGATGTATTCATTTTTTCATGCTCAGTACTATGAGCACCTTCCAAAATTAGAATGATTTTTTAATAACAAAGAAGATCCTAAGGGGGAGAAGAACGAAAGGAAAGAGCACTAAGAGTCCGCACTCTGCAGAACAGCAAACCTCCAACTGCGCTCTCAGCAGGTGCTTCCAGCAGCTTTCCTCACTCTTTACAATGTGATTTTTAAATTATTTTTATCCACCTACTTTTGTAGTTCATACTACAGATATTCTTAAAATAGTGTTGTGGTTGAAATTAAATATATTTGGGATTTCAGAAGCTATTTCCAATTGATAGCTTACAAATGAAAAATTGGTTTTCTCCATGGAAGTCTCACTGGGGAAGCAAGTTACTCTTTAGGGTTGGCTCCCATGTCCAGCAGTATATGCTCAACACAAAATAAACCCAACAGCATCTTTGGAGACTGTTCTCATAATTTTAAGTCAGGTTTTTTTTTATTTCATTTTACTTTATTATCATTCCTAAGATACTTGTTTTCTAAGGAGAAACAGAAAGGGTGTGGATCCTGATGGGGAAGGAGATGGGGAAGATCTGGAAGGAGTAAGAGGAGGGGAAACCATTATCGGAACATATTGTATTTAAAAAGTATCTTCAATAAAAGAAAAAAGATGGAAAAAGATAGACAATAAAAATTAAACATAGTTGGGTTCATTGAAATTGGATTGACTGTTTCCTACTGATAATTTCTTCTGGAGAATAACTATTTAAAATATGTCTCCGCTCCATAAAGAACTTTATGAAATGTTAAAATGGTGTTGTTGGGTTCCAAATAAGGAAAGAAAACTGCCAATAGACTTTTGAAGAACAAATTATTTTAATTTTGTCTTGAAGGCAGTAGTATACGTTTCTTTCCCTTTTCTTGTAGGGAGAACTTGTCTATGTCAACTATGCTCGCACTGAAGACTTCTTCAAGCTAGAAAGAGAGATGAACATCAACTGTACTGGGAAGATTGTTATTGCAAGATATGGGAAGATATTTCGAGGAAATAAAGTAGGGTATTCCTTTTTCTAGAAGGAAAGGGGGAGGTTGGATCCTACAAATATAAATGCTCAATTATATTCGCTCTCTAAAATTGCTCTTAACTTTGTTCTCATGGGTACACAGAAAACTTTATTTTATATAACTTTATATGTCTTTTCTTATTTGAGACAGGGTCTCACTATGTAGCTCTGACTCTCCTGGAACTCGCTTTGTAGACCAGGCTGACCTGAAACTCACAGAGATCTGCCTGTCTCTACCTCCCACGTGCTGGGATTACAAATGTGTCCCACCACTGCCTGGTGTAACATTTTAATTCTGCAAAGGACATTATTTTTGTTACAAAAGTAGCATTTGCTTTTTAAAGATGATTAGAATGAAATTTCTATCAATTAAAAGGAACCTTTCCTCTGTATTACCCAACTTATTTTTTTCTAGACTGTTGGAAGGAGGCTACTTGTTTGTCCCCGCTGCCCTGAATTGAAATAATCACACAGAGAATTGTATTAATTAAATCACTGCTTGGCCCATTAGCTTTTGCTTCTTATTGACTAACACTTTCATATGAATTTAACCCATTTCTATTCATCTGTGTATCACCACATGACTGTGCCTTACCAGCTAAAGTTCCGGCGTTACATGGCTACGGCAGGGCTGCATGACTTCTCGTGACTCTGCCTCCTTTCTCCCAGGATTCAGCTTATTTTTCCCCACCTAACTCTGTTCCCCTATAGCTCTACTATAGGCCCAAAGCAGTTCCTTTACTTATCAATGGTAATCACAGCATACAGAGGGAAATCTCACATCACTAGACGTATTCAATTTTAGTCACCCCTTCCCAATTTAATTCTTTGAATTCTAAATCTGAGTATATATACTCTTTATGCAATTATTACGGTTAGATTTTAAAGAGGCCATGACACACTGTGTGTTCTGTAACATTGTTCCCACTCAGCTATTCCTATGCATTCCTATGGTAATACACTAAGAGCTGTACAATATAGTAGCAGTTAAGGGACTAGGACCCTGGCTCCACATACTTGGGTCAGTACTAGTTTGGGCACTGAATCTTTAGATCTTTTCACTGTCACCTACTCTCTCTTCCCAGTGTCCTCTTGAGCAGAATATGAATGCTAATAGCACTGACATTGTAGAGTTCTTCATAAGATCCTAGTCTGTACTGTAGAGAACGTCTCAGTAGCAAACTGATACTAGTAATTTCTATATGACTAGTTATTAAGTCCCTCATTCATTTAAATAGGAACATAGTATTTTTCAGAATTTATAATATATTTAATCATTGACAGATACTTTCCTTAGCCAGGCTTCAGTATGTTCCTACTATAAAGTTTTCCATTGTTAACATTCCATATATACTTCAAACATTTGCATCCAATTTTTGTGATATACATTCATAGAAATTAAGTGTGCATATATGTATGTGATATGTGTGTGTGTGTGTGTGTGTATATGTGTGTGTAATCAATGTTCTTTCTTAATTTCCTTTCCAGGAAGTTGAGATGTTGACAAAGCTGAGTGCTTTTTAAACATTGTAATACATACAAAAGAGCCAAAAATGAGAATTACCTACTTTTTGCTGCAACGTTTCTGATGATTAAGAATTCAGTTATCTCAGCCAGACAGTGGTGGTGCATGCCTTTAATCCCAGCACTTAGGGGGCAGAGGCAGGCAGATTTCTGTGAGTTTGAGGCCAGTCCAGTCTACAAGAGTTAGTTCCAGGACAGCTAGGGCTGTTACACAGAGAAACCCTGTCTTGGAAAACAAAATCAAAACAAAACAATTCAGTTATTAGTTATCTCACAGAATAAAGTTTTTTATTCTTATCAAATTTAATCCAGATAGTTAGATGCTTACAAAATTCCTTTTGAAAAACACACTATGACTATTCTACATAGCGTTCACAATCTGTTTGGTTATGTAAGTATTTAAGTGCTTACTCGATGATGGGCAAGATCTTTGTGGGTAGTTGGTTAAGAGTATAGCATCATTCACATTCTCATTAACCCTCTCGTTTTAGTAGAGTAGACAAACACTAGAAAGATATTTTAATTTATCATAAACTGTCCTATGATAGAAATATATAAAATAAGTATAAAAAAGAGACTAATTTTGCAGGTTTGGGAATGACAGAAACAGATCTTAAAAGAGATAGTTAGGATTTTGTAAGATAAATGACCATTTGTTAAGTTTACCATGAAGGCGATTAGTTTGGAAGCAAAGATAACAAGCATATAACAACAGCATCAAAAAGCAGTTATTAAAGGACTTTTGCAGGAGTAAGCCAGTCCTTTGCATTCCTGCATCGTGTTGCATATTGCTCTTGCAGGTGAAAAATGCCATGCTAGCCGGAGCCTTGGGAATCATCCTGTACTCTGATCCAGCTGACTACTGTGCCCCCGAGGTACAGCCGTATCCCAAAGGATGGAACCTTCCTGGAACTGCAGCACAGAGAGGAAATGTCTTAAACCTAAATGGGGCAGGTGACCCGCTTACGCCAGGCTATCCAGCTAAAGGTTATGAACAAATCTGTTAGTTGATCACTTTTGTGAAGTATTCCTTGCTGTTCTACATGTATAAAAACAAGCACTGTGTGTCTTTTGGGATCCTGACTGCTCAGAAATAAGTAATTTCTCCGTCCTGTGTTTTTTTGTTTTTTTCATAATGTTGAGAATTGTCCTACCAAGGTCTGTAAAGAATCGTCTTGGAATTTTGATGAGGATTGCACTGAATCTGTAGATTGCTCTTGATAGGATGGGGATCTTCACTATGTTAATCCTCCTGACCCATGAGCAGGGAGATCTTTCCATCTTCTGATATCTTCAATTTCTTTCTTCAAAGAAATGAAGTTTATTATGTAAGTCTTTCACTTGCTTGGTAATTTTTTTATTATTTTAGGCTATTGATTTTTTTTTGTTATTATTTGAGGCTATTGTGAAAAGTATTGTTTCTCTGATTTCTTTCTCAGTTTCTTTGTAAGAGCTCCCTGGTGGAATTGTTAGGGTCACTGATATATGCTATCATATCATCTTCAAATTATGATTCTTTGATTTCCTGTTTTTCAATTTGTATCCCCTTAATCTTTTTCAGCTGTCTTATTGCTCTAGCTAAAATATTGAGTACTATGCGTAGATATGGAGAGACTGGACAGTCTTCTCTTTCAGAAAAAAATTTAGTTGTATTGCTTTGGGGTCAGGGAGTAGAATGTGGTGGTTTAAATAGGAATGGCCCCCATAGATGTATTTGAATGTTTGGCCCTTAGGGAGTAGTGCTATCAGGTGGTATGGCCTTGTTTGAGTAGGTATGCCTTTATTGGAGGAAGTGTGTCCTAGCCTTGTGGAGGCAGGCTTTGAAGTCTCATGGACTCATGTTACACCCAGTGTGATACACAGACTCCTTCTGCTGCCTATTGATCAAGATGTCAAACCCTCAGCTCCTTTTCCAACACCATGTCTGCCTGCATACTGCCACATTCCCGCCATGATGATAATGGACTACACCCCTGAAACTGTGTCTTAATTAAGGTTTTTATTGCTGTGAAGAGGCACTCTGACCATGAAAACTCTTATAAAGAAAACATTTAATTGGGGTGACTCTCTTATAGTTTCAGATGTTCAGTTCATTATCATCATGGCAGGGAACATGGTGACCTGCAGGTAGATGTGGTGCTATCTATATCTTTATCAGAATGCAGCAGGAAGTCCACTGAGTGTCACACTGAGGTAAGCTTGAGCAAAAGAAACCTCAAAGCCTGCCCCCACAGTGATACACTTCCTCCAACAAGGCCAGGTCTCCTAATAGTGGCACTCCCTTTGGGGGTTATTTTCTTTCAAACCACTGCAAACTGTAAGCCAGCCCCAATTTAGTGCTTTTCTTTGTAAGAGTTTTTGTGGTCATGGTGTCTCTTCACTGCTGTGGAGTGTTCATTCTGTACACTGTGAATATGTGTTGCTTTCACTGGTTAATAAAGAAGTTGCTTTGACTTATAACAAGGCAGAATAAAGCCAAACAGGAAAGCCAAATGAAGAGACAGGGGAAAAGAAGAGTGGAGAGAGTGAGAGATGAGCCAGCTGCCAGGGAAGCAAAATGCTAGAAAACAGGTAAAACCAGGAAGTCATGTGGCAAAATGTAGATTAACAGAAATGGGTTAATTTAAGTTGTAAGAGTTAATTAGTAATAAGCCTGAACTATAGGCCAAACATTCTGTAATTAATATAAGTGTCTCTGTGTTTATTTGGGACCAGATGGTTGGGACAAAAGAAAAGCTCCTCTGTTTACACTTCACAGCAATAGAAACCCTAACTAAGATAACGATATGTAGTGTCCTTCCCTGTCTTTTTTATTACATTTGATTTGAGGTCTATTTTTTTAGACATTAAAATGGCTACACCAGCTTTCTTGTTAGATCTATTTGCTTAGAAAATCCTTTTCCAACCCTTTACCCTGATGTACTGTTTATTCCTTGTTGTTAATGTGCGTTTTCTGGATGCAGCAGAAGGGTTTGCATCCATTCTGTTAGTCTGTGTCTTTTCATTGGGGAATTGAGACCATTGATATTGAGAGATATCAATGATCAGTGAGTGTTGATTTCTATAACTTTTTTGTTGATTGTGATGGTGACGGTGGTTGTTGTGTGTGTGAGCTTTCCTTCTTTTGTTTTTACTGATATAAGACTATTTCCTATATTTTCATGGGTGTAGTTAACATTGGTGGTTTGGATTTTTCCATCTAGTACCTTCTTTTGTGCTGGATTTGGCTCTATCATGGAATATCTATGATATTTGATTTCTCTATCTATGGTGATTGAAAGTTTTGCTGATATAGTAGGCAGGACTGGTCTCTTAGAGTATGCAAGGGTTAGGCTCTTCTGGCTTTTAGAGTCTCCACTGAGAACTTGGGTGTAATTCTAATAGGTCTGCCTTTATGTGTTACTTGGCCGTTTTCCCTTGTGGTTTTTAATAATTTTTTTTGTACTGTATGATTAATGTCTTGATTTTTTTTCTTTATTTTTCTTTTTAGATTTTTTTTTTATTAGTGTCTTGATTTTTATGTGGTTGGGGGGGACTTTCTTCTTTGGTCCAACTTATTTGGTGTTCTGTTAGCTTCCTGTACTTTTGTATGCATCTCCTTCTTGAAATTAGGGAAATTTATTTTATGATTTTGTTGAAGACATTTTCTGGGCCTTTGAGATAGAGATCTTCTTCTTCTAATCCCTATTATTCTTAGGTTTGGACTTTTCATAGTGTCCCAGATTTTCTGGATGTTTTGTATAAGGAAATTTATTTGTTTATTTATTTATTTATTTACTTATTTATTTATTAAAGAATTCTGCCTCCTCCCCACCCCCACCTCTCATTTCCCTCCCCCAATCAAGTCCCCCTCCCTCGTCAGCCCTAAGAGTAATCAGGGTTCCCTGCCCTGTGGGAAGTCCAAAGACCATCCACCTCCATCCCGGTCTAGTAAGAGGAGCATCCAAACTGCCTAGGCTCCCACAAACCAGTACGTGCAGTAGGATCAAAAACCCATTGCAAAAAAAAAAACAAAAAAAAAAACATTGCCATTGTTCTTGAGTTCTCAGTAGTCCTCATTGTCCACTATGTTCAGCAAGTCCGGTTTTATCCCATGCTTTTTCTGACCCAGGCCAGCTGGCCTTGGTGAGTTCCCGATAGAACATACCCATTGTCTCAGTGTGTGGGTGTCCCCCTCGCGGTCCTGAGTTCCTTGCTCGTGCTCTCTCTCCTTCTGCTCCTCATTTGGACCTTAAGATTTCAGTGCGGTGCTCCAATGTGGGTCTTTGTATCTGTCTCCTTTCATCGCCTGATGAAGGTTACTGTTCAGGATGCCTATATGTTTTTCTTTGGGTTCACCTTCTTATTTAGCTTCTCTAGGATCACGAATTCTAGGCTCAATGTCCTTTATTTATGGCTAGAAACCAAATATGAGTGAGTACATCCCATGTTCCTCTTTTTGGGTCTGGCTTAGCTCACTCAGGATAGTGTTTTCTATTTCCGTCCATTTGCATGCAAAATTCAAGAAGTCATTGTTTTTTACTGCTGAGTAGTACTCTAATATGTATATATTCCATACTTTCTTCATCCATTCTTCCATTGAAGGGCATCTCGGTTGTTTCCAGGTGCTGGCTATTACAAACAATGCTGCTATGAACATAGTTGAGCATATACTTTTGTTGTATGATAAGGCATCTCTTGGGTATATTCCCAAGAGTAGTATTGCTGGGTCCAGAGGTAGGTTGATCCCGAATTTCCTGAGGAACTGCCACACTGCTTTCCAAAGTGGTTGCACAAGTTTGCATTCCCACCAGCAATGGATGAGTGTACCCATTTCTCCACAACTTCTCCAGCAAAGGCTATCATTGGTGCTTTTTATTTTAGCCATTCTGACAGGTGTAAGATGGTATCTTAAAGTTGTCTTGATTTGCATTTCCCTGATCGCTAAGGAAGTTGACCATGACCTTAAGTGTTTTTTGGCCATTTGAAATTCTTCTGTTGAGAATTCTCTGTTCATCTCAGTGCCCCATTTTATAATTGGGTTGATTAGCCTTTTACGGTCTAGTTTCTTGAGTTCTTTATATATTTTGGAGATCAGACCTTTGTCAGTTGCAGGGTTGGTGAAGATCTTCTCCCAGTCAGTGGGTTCCCTTTTTGTCTTAGTGACAGTGTCCTCTGCTTTACAGAAGCTTCTCAGTCTCAGGAGGTCCAATTTATTCAATGATGCCCTTAATGTCTGTGCTGCTGAGGTTATACGTAGGAAGTGGTCTCCTGTGCCCATGTGTTGTAAAGTACTTCCCACTTTCTCTTCTATCAGGTTCAGTGTGTTCGGACTGATATTGAGGTCTTTAATCCATTTGTCCTTGAGTTTTGTGCATGGTGATAGATATGGATCTATTTTCATTCTTCTACAGATTGACATCCAGTTTTGCCAGCACAATTTGTTGAAGATACTCTCTTTTTTCCATTGTATACTTTTAGCTCCTTTATCGAAAATCAGGTGTTCATAGGTTTGTGGGTTAAAGTCAGGGTCTTATATTCAATTCCATTGGTCGACTTCTCTGTTTTTATGCCGGTACCAAGCTGTTTTCAATACTGTAGCTCTGTAATAGAGTTTGAAGTCAGGGATGGTAATGCCTCCAGACAGTCCTTTAGTGTATAAGATTGTTTTGGCTATCCTGGGTTTTTTGTTTTTCCATATAAAGTTGATTATTGTCTTCTCCAGATCTGTGAAGAATTTTGATGGGATTTTGATGGGGATTGCATTGAATCTATAGATTGCTTTTGGTAGAATTGCCATTTTTACTATGTTGATCCTCCCAATCCAAGAGCAAGGGAGATCCTTCCATTTTCTGGTGTCCTCTTTAATTTCTTTCTTCAAAGACTTAAAGTTCTTGTCAAAGAGATCTTTCACTTCCTTGTTCAGAGTTACCCCAAGATATTTTATGTTATTTGTGGCTATCGTGAAAGGTGATGCTTCTCTGATTTCCCTCTCTGCTCCCTTATCCTTAGTGTATAGGAAGGCAACTGATTTTTTGGAATTGATCTTGTATCCTGCCACATTACTAAAGGTATTTATCAGCTGTAGGAGTTTTTTGGTAGAATTTTTGGGGTGGTTTATGTATACTATCATATCATCAGCAAATAACGAAAGCTTAACTTCTTCCTTTCCAATACAAATCCCCTTGATCCCCTTATGTTGTCTTATTGCTATTGCTAGAACTTCCAGCACTATATTGAAGAGATATGGAGAGAGTGGACAGCCTTGTCGTGTTCCTGATCTTAGTGGGATGGCTCTGAGTTTATCTCCATTTAATTTAATGTTAGCTGTTGGCTTGCTGTAAATAGGTTTTATTATATTTAGGTATGACCCTTGTATCTCTAATCTCTCCAAGACCTTTATCATAAAGGGGTGTTGAATTTTGTCAAATGCTTTTTCAGCATCTAATGAAATGATCATATGGTTTTTTTCTTTCAATTTATTTATATGGTGGATTACATTGATAGATTTGTGTATGTTGAACCAGCCCTGCATCTCTGGGATGAAGCCTACTTGATCATAATGGATAATTTTTCTAATGTGTTCTTGGATTCGTTTTGCCAGTATTTTATTGAGAATTTTTGCATCGATGTTCATGAGTGAGATAGGCCTGTTATTCTCTTTCTTGGTTGGGTCTTTGTGTGGTTTTGGTATCAGGGTAACTGTAGCTTCATAAAAGGAATTAGGCAATGACTCTTCGTTTCTATATTGTGAAATACATTAAGGAGTATAGGTATTAGCTCTTCTTGGAAGTTCTGGTAGAATTCTGCATTGAAGCCATCTGGTCCTGGGCTTTTTTTGGAAGGGAGATTTTTTTATAACAATTTCTAATTCTTCGCAACTAACAGGTCTATTTAGATCGTTCACCTGTTCTTCGTTTAGCTTTGGTATATGGTACTTATCTAAAAAAAAAGTCCATTTCTTTTGCATTTTCCAGTTTTGTGGCATATAGGCTTTTGTAGTAAGATCTAATGATTCTCTGAATTTCCTCTGTGTCTGTGGTTATGTCCCCCTTTTCATTTCTGATCATCTTTATTTGCGTGTTCTCTCTCTGTCGTTTAATTAGTTTGGATAGGGGTTTATCGATCTTGTTGATTTTCTCCAAGAACCAACTTTTTGTTTCATTGATTCTTTGGACTGTTTTCTGTGTTTCTATTTTGTTGATTTCCACCCTCAGTTTGATTATTTCCAGTCTTCCACTCCTCCTGGGCACGTCTGCTTCTTTTTTTTCTAGAGCTTTCAGGTGTGTTGTTAAGTCCCCAATGTATGCATTCTCCGTTTTCTTTAAGTGGGCACTTAGTGCTATGAACTTTCCTCTGAGCACTGCTTTCATCATGTCCCACAGGTTTGAGTATGTTGTCTCTTTATTTTCATTAAATTCAAGGAAGACTTTAATTTCTTTCTTAATTTCTTCCTTGACCCAGGTGTGGTTCAGTAGTTGACTGTTCAGTTTCCATGAGTTTGTTGGCTTTCTGGGGGTAGCATTGTTGTTGCCTTCTAACTTTAATCCGTGGTGATCTGATAAGACACAGGTGGACAATGATATTTTTTTGTATCTGTGGAGGTTTCCTTGGTTTCCGAGTATGTGGTCAATTTTCGAGAAGGTTCCATGGGCTGCAGAGAAGAAGGTATATTCTTTCCTATTTGAGTGGAGTGTTCTATAGATGTCTGTTAAGTCCATTTGCTTCATTACCTCCAACAATTCTCTTAATTTTCTATTAGGTTTCTGTCTGATTGACCTGTCCATTGGTGAGAGAGGAGTGTTGAAGTCTCCTACTACTAGTGTGTGTGGTTTGATGTCTGCCTTAAGTTCTAGTAATATTTCTTTTACATACATGGGTGCTTTTATATTAGGAGCGTAGATATTCAGGATTGAGACTTCATCCTGATGAATTGTTCCTGTTATGAGTATAAAGTGTCCATCTCGATCTCTTCTGATTGATTTTAGTTTGAAGTCTGTTTTGTTAGAAATTAGTATAGCCACACCTGCTTTTTTTTAAGGACCATTTGCTTGAAAAACCTTTTCCCAACCCTTTACTCTAAGTAGATGCCTGTCTTTGTGGTTGAGATGTGTTTCTTGCAAACAGCAGAATGTTGGATCCTGTTTTCGTATCCAATCTCTTAGCCTGTGCCTTTTTATAGGTGAATTGAGACCATTAATATTAAGTGATATTAATGACCAGTGGTTGTTTACTCCGTTATTCCTATTGTTTTTGGTAGTAGAGTTTGTGTGTCTCCCTTCTTTGAGTTGTGCTAGTGAAGGGTCGCTAGATGCCTGAGTTATTGTAGGCAGTGTTAGCAATGTTGGATTCCTTGGGTTGTGATTTTCCTTCTATTACTTTCTGCAGGGCTGGATTTGTGCCTACATGTTGTTTAAATTTGTTCTTATCCTGGAATGTCTTGTTTTCTCCATTGAAAGTGAACGATATCTTGGCTGGGTATAGTAGTTTGGGTTTGCATCCATGGTCTCTTAGTTTCTGTAGTACCTCTATCCAGGACCTTCTGGCTTTCATGGTTTCCATAGAGAAGTCAGGTGTAAGTCTGATCGGTTTACCTTTATAAGTTACTTGCCCTTTTTCCTTTACAGCTCTTAATATTCTTTCTTTAATCTGTATATTTTGTGTTTTGATTATTATATGGTGAGGGGATGTTTTTCTTTGATCCAGTCTGTTTCGTGTTCTGTATGATTCTTGAATATTCAAAGGAATATCTTTCTTTATGTTGGGAAAGTTTTCTTCCATAATTTTGTTAAAAATATTTTCTGTGCCTTTGAGTTGTGACTCTTCTCCTTCTTGTATCCCTATTATTCTTAGGTTTGGTCTTTTTATTGTGTCCCATAATTCCTGAATGTTTTGTGATGAGAACTTGTTGACTTTGCTGTTTTCTTTGATCAGTGCATTTATTTTCTCTATGGTGTCCTCAGAATCTGAGATTCTTTCTTCTATCTCTTGTATTCTATTGATTATGCTTGATTTTGTAGTCTCTGCTCGTTGACCTAGATTTTCCATATCCAGCTGGTCCTCAGTTTGTGTTTTCTTCTTTGCTTCCATTTCAGTTTTCAATTCTTGGACTGTTTTCATTACTTGTTTGATCGTTTTTTTCTTTGTTTCCCAGGGTATCGTTCATGTATTTACTCATTTCTTCAAACTTTTTGTTATACTTCTCATTCATTTCTATAAGGGCATTTTTTACATATTGTTTAAGGGACTCTATTGCTTTCATAAAGTCAATTTTTTCCACTTCTTCTGTGTTAGGGTGTTCAAGTCCTTCTGATGTAAGATCATTGGGTTCTGGTGTTTTCATGTTGTTTTTCAGATTGTTGGGTGAATTCTTGCCTTGGCGCCTGCCCATCTCCTCCTATCAATGCTATCTAATGGGTCTTTTGAAGCAGGATCAGGTTTCCCTGCTGGGCCAGGAGCCTCGCTTACAAGATGCCCTTGCTCTGTTTCCTGTCTCCCACTGCGGGCCATGATCCTTTTCACCACTCAGAAGGGTCTTCAGGAACAGGGCCAGGCTCCCCGTTCGCCAGGGATCTTGCCAAGAAAAGGCCTACCACTCTGTGGGCCAGCCACCAAAACAGAGAAACTCCTGCTGCCCTCTGTCCCGAGCTCCTGACCCAGAGCCCAACCAGGCTAAACTGGGTGATCCTGTGGCCCCGCATAAAGGAGGGAGAGTGAAGGGGGCCCCTGGGCGCAAGCTGGGATGGGCCAGGGAGAGAGAGGTCGCAGCAGAGGAGGAGCAGCCCCAGCAGAGGGGACCAGCCCTCACAGACTAACCAAGGGGTCAAGGGGGTCTGGCAATGCCCCTGCTCCATTTCCTGTGGCCCGCCGTGAGCCAAGAACACTCTCCCCACCCAGGAGTGTCTTCAGGGACAGGCCAATGGATCTTGCCAATAAAAGGCCTCCCAATCTGCAGGTTTGGCCCCAAGAAACCTACTTGATTTAACTGTAGTGGGGCGATCTGCTCTCAGTGTGGGCTTCACTGTTTCATGCTTGGACTATCCCACATCTGCCGGTCTCTGCCGCAGCCGCATCTGCCCGCCGGTCTTCACCTGCAGCATGCGTCTGCCCGCCAGTCTCCGCCCACCGCGTGCGTCTTGGAAGCCCAGCTGAGTTCTCTGCACCAGGCTCAGCCCCCTCCCCAGTGTCCCAGAGCAAGGCTGAGGGAGGGAGGAGGAAGGCGGGAGGGGGAGGGGATCTTCACCGCAGGGTGCCCTGCGGGAGGGGCTGAGGAGGGCTCCAGGCCCAAGCAGGAAGAGCAGGGGGGGGGCTCCCTATCTCCCAGTCTCCCCCTGAAAACCTCCCTTGTCTCAATCACATCAGACTGACATGTATAAGGAAATTTTTAGATTTAACTTTGTCTTTGGCTGATGTATTCATTTTTTCTATAGTATCTTCAGTGCCTGAAACTTTCTTTCATCTCTTATATTCTCTTGGTGAAGCTTCCCTCTGTAGTTAGTTTGAATTCCTAAAATTTTTATTTCCAGAATTCTTTCATCTTAAGTTTTCTATATTGATTCTATTTCCACTTTTGTGATCTTAGTCAGTTTTTTTTTTTTTTTTAACTATATGTGTTTTCTTGGATTTTGTTAAGTGATTTATTCATTTCCTCACACTGTTTTCATGGATTTATTTCCATTTTTAAGGAATTTTATCATTTTTATATAGTTGTTTTTAAGGTATTTTTTGGTGTTTCAACTGTATTGGAATATTCAAGTAGGATAGCTGGGCTGTAATGGAGACATACTGCTCTTGCTGTTATTAATTCTGTTTTAATGCTGCCATCTAAGCATCCGGGTTTGGGTTGATTATAGGTCTAGGTGCTGATTTCCGGATTTGTTTTGTTTTGGTTTTAATCCTTGATTTCTATTTTCTCTCTGGATTTTCAGAAAGTGTGTTGACTGAGTGTTGCCTGTCTCATCCAGCTGATGTTTTCTCAGAGATAGCCTACTGGTGTTGTAGGCTGGGATACTGGGACAAGGCAGGGGAAGTAAGGTTGGAGGAGAAGGTCTTTGTTATTCCTTGGAGATGGAGTCAAACAGGAAAGGGAGGTCATAGAAGATTTCACTATAGAAAGCTTGGGATGAAAATGGGGGGATTAGAACTCAGGAGCAGTAGGAGAGGTGTGAGTCTGCCTCCAGCCTTCCTTTCCTGGTAGGAGGGGACCCTGGGTTAGCAGGGCTGTCTGCTGGGTTGGGATCTGTGGGGGTGGGAGGAGGAATTAGCCATAAATAAAGGACATTGAGCCTAGAATTCGTGATCCTAGAGAAGCTAAATAAGAAGGTGAACCCAAAGAAAAACATATAGGCATCCTCCTGAACAGTAACCTTCATCAGGCGATGAAAGGAGACAGATACAAAGACCCACATTGGAGCACCGGACTGAAATCTCAAGGTCCAAATCAAGAGCAGAAAGAGAGAGAGCACGAGCAAGGAACTAAGGACCGCGAGGGGAGCACCCACACACTGAGACAATGGGGATGTTCTATCAGGAAATCACCAAGGCCAGCTGGCCTGAGTCAGAAAAAGCATGGGATAAAACCGGACTTGCTGAACATAGTGGACAATGAGGACTACTGAGAACTCAAGAACAATGGCAATGGGTCTTTGATCCTACTGCATGTACTGGCTTTGTGGGAGCCTAGGCAGTTTGGATGCTCCTCCTACTAGACCGGGATGGAGGTGGATGGTCTTTGGACTTCCCACAGGGCAGGGAACCCTGATTGCTCTTAGGGCTGACGAGGGAGGGGGACTTGATTGGGGGAGGGAAATGGGAGGTGGTGGTGGGGAGAAGGCAGAAATCTTTAATAAATAAATAAATTTTAAAAAAATAAAATAAAAACGGGGAAAGATTTGTGAGATCCACTGGAGATGGGAGTGGGTGCAGTGTTAGGGGTGGGGTGACACTGCCATGTGTGTTCTGCTGTAGAGCTGGGGGTGGAACTGGTGGAACAGAGAAAGATTAGAGATCTGAAGGGAACCTATAGGTATGGCCTGTGAATTAACATGGTCATGTGGACTGGAGCTGTGGGCTGTTCCCTTGCTCTACTAGGTTGCTGTGTTCCCACCAAATGCTTGCTGGTGTTGGAAGTTGGGATACTCGGATTTGTTGGGGGAAGGAGGGTTAGGGATGAAGTGGGGTCAGAGAGGAAAGGAAAACTACAGCAGGTTCCCTGCTATGGAGCTGGGGATGATACTGGTACTAGGGTGAATCTTGGTAGCAGCAGCACAGATGTGGGCTTGCCTTCAGTCTATTTGTCGCCCTAAGAGAAGAGGGCCATTAGCAGGGAGTGCTCACTGGGGTTGGGGTCTGGGGCAAAACAAGTAGTAGGGGGAGGAAGGTTAGAAGATCTGTGGGATCCACGGGAGATGGGAGGAGGGGCTGCCAAGGGTGTTCTATAGAGCTGGTCTTCGAACTGGGGGACCAGAGAGAGAAGAGAAGGTCTGCAGGCAGCCTACCTGCTTTTTTGTGAGTTAGCAGAAAATCATTGTTTGGTTTTAGATACTCAAGAACTTTGGAAATATTTTCTTCAATATTTATTTCTATTTCCCATAAAATTAATCCCACTTTTGTCAAAAAAAAATACACTTCGTATGATTTTTGCATTTAGTGTAACAATATGGTTAGACATTTTGTTTCAATGGGCAATTATAAAAATAAGTAATAAGAAAGAGATATTTGAGCTGTTGTTTCATATGTCTTATCATTTTTAAGTTGGTTCAGATATGGCTTGAGGGTTTCCATTTTAATCCATCCTGCGTGATAGCCAGGCCTGAATAGATTATCAGTCTGACAGTACTTCCAAATCATGCTTTGAAGAAAACTTTGTCTTATTATTTGGGTAAATGGAATTATTTCTCAATCACTATCTCATAAGTTTTCTATTTTTTATCCATTATATGTGACTTTAGACATATAGACACATTTCCAAGCATATAGTTTGCTGGAGTTTCTGTAATAGTAATTCATAATATCTTTTGAGCAAATAAGATTTTAAAAAGTTTAAGAAAATCATTTCAACTGTTTAGTTTGAAATCTATAAATTCTATGATTTGATTTTACTTTAAAATATAAATGACTTAACTTTTTACTGCTGACTCAAATAGGCCAGTTTTAATAAAACAATTTGACCTTTTGGTAACCTTGAATTTTATTTTAATTGCCAAAATATAGCAAATCTGTAATAATATTACAAGAAATTCCAGCATATCATTGTCTTTGCTTGTATTCTTCAATGGTTTTCACTTATATACTTGATCTTTTCAGAGTACACCTTCAGACTTCAAGTTGAAGAAGGAGTAGGAATTCCGAGTATACCCGTACATCCAATAGGATATAATGATGCAGAGATACTATTACGGTATAGACATTTAGTTGGAGATGAGTGTGTCTTGCCCTGTATTGTCCATTTTCTGCTCTATGAGTCAGTTATGTTAAAACCAGCTGAATCCTTGCTGTCTGATTTAGCGTCCTCGCCTGTAAAATGAGAACAGTGTTGCTTCTTGTGTCCCAGTTGAGATCTCTGTCTCCAGTACAGCGATCATTGAGCTAACACTTGCTGGTATTGTTTTCTGTATTTTATTGCCTGTTTCCCAACTACTATTTCCTAAATGTTTGTACCACAGTAACTTAATTCCCTTTTATAGGTGCCCCCAATGGGGTCAGTAGTTGCTTTTAAAATTATGTGTTTCTTAACACAGTCATGAATGTTCCCTCTTTCGAATAGCCTCCGTTTCCTGCTTCTCCAACTATGTCAAGTGTGAAGAGGCTGTTGCCACGCATCTGTCCTCCAGATTTTATTTTTTCCCTTCACCTTTAATAGTAACACGTTGCACGTTACTAATTTGTCTAGGCTATGACTCTTTCCAGAGTGAGAGCTCCATGAGGTCAGGCCTCTGTGTAAATAGTTCTACTCTACAGAATCATACCCAATCTCGTGATATCCTCAAGATCAATCTTTGTGTTGTTTCATGTGATCTTGGCAGAAACTTGGGAGGAACTGCTGCCCCAGACAACAGCTGGAAGGGAGCTCTAAATGTCAGTTACAATATCGGGCCTGGCTTTATAAGAAGCAAATTTTCCAGGTAACGCTGTGAATCTTTAAAAGCCTGAAAAAGTTTGCTTTTAACAGAAAAATGTCAGGCTAATGCTCTGCCAGGTAAAGTATGCTCTTCCTGTTTTCCTTGTCACCAGTGAGCAACTGATCACTTTATATCAAGTCGGAAGGACTTACAGAATTAACTGAATTATTCACTGGTGACATTGTATTATTAAGTGAAATATTACCATGTTTGAGCTTAGGCTTATAACATTTCAAGCAGTGTTGTCTTTTTTAGCTTCCATTTTCAACTCAAGTTTTAAATCAGGTTTCCTAGTGACAT
The DNA here is from genome assembly GCF_950005125.1 of Chionomys nivalis. Taxonomy (NCBI): domain Eukaryota; kingdom Metazoa; phylum Chordata; class Mammalia; order Rodentia; family Cricetidae; genus Chionomys; species Chionomys nivalis. The sequence goes on along the minus strand of NC_080089.1, from coordinate 18,547,437 downwards.
TTATGGTGGTTCAGCTGAGAGAAGATAAAGGGCAGAGAGAAAGGAGCCCTTGGTTACTTAACCTTCAGTCCATGGCATAAAGGAGTCAAAATGAGGAAACCATGTTGTTCAACAATTCAATAATCCTCAATAGATGTTTCATTATAAATAGTATTGCTATTTTCTTTTCAAGACAGGGTTTCTTTTTTTTTTTTTTGGAGTAAACCATATTTATTAAAATAAGAAAATGGTCAGTGTTACATAATTTCTAAGTAAATATTTGAATTGAATTAAAATATTTTTTCTGTTTTTTAAAATTGTTTTTATTGTGCTATATATTTTTCTCCACATCCCTTCCTTCTCCCTCCCTCCCCCTCACCTTCTTCCCTCTCCTATGATCCCCTCACTCCCTGTTTATTCAGGAGATCATCTTTTTCTACTCAAGACATGGTTTCTTTGTGTAGCCCTGGCTGTACTGGAAGACCAGGTTGACCTTGAACTCAGAGACCCCCTTAAGTGCTGGGATTAAAGGCATGTGTCACCACTGCCCAATATAATTAGTATCATTTTTAAACACAGGACTGTTGCATTGATCATATATGCCTGATGGGTTGAGAAAAAGCAGGCAGGTAATGTAGTTATAGAAACACAGGCCATGGTGGGAAGTGTGATATACTGGAAAGACTGGGGAAAGGGAAATGTTAGTGCTGATAAACCAGAAAGGCTAAAGATAGCTGTTCATTTTATTAAACCCACATTGCTCAGTCAGTCTTGTTTGCTAATAATTTACCTATCTATGTGAACTTTAATAATCAGAATATGTTTTTATTGTTAGAATTGGCTTGTTTCAGATAAGCTAAATTGAAACAAGTTTAGTTTTCTTTTATGGGAATTTTAGAATTTGAGTTATGTAAGGGATTAATAATCATCATAATTCAATCAGAACAGTGTCCCTTCAATTACAAAATTTATTATCTATTTTACTTATATTCTTCAGAGAGAGAAAGATAACATAGTTTCCCAAGATAACTTTTATTTGTTTTTAATTTACAAGCAGAATTAGACAGACATGGAGAAAATGCATTGATAATTTCTGAGTTTACTCAGGGGTCTGGAGAGATGACTTGACAGTTAAAAGGACTAGTGTTCTGTTCCCAGTTACTATGTTGTCTCACAGAATGTCTGTAACTCCAGCTCTTAAGGGATCTAAAATTCCCTCCTCCCTCCTCTGGCCTCCCTGCCCCCTCCATACATATGCACAAATACATGAATAAAGCATATATTATAAAAAACAGATTAAACTCAGAAAGCATAAGAAATAGAGAGTGTAGGTCTGGCTATCCAACACTGTCCATCATTGTTGTGATTTGAGTTCAAAATGGATTGATACATAGTAAGCAATAACAGCAAAGCTCTGAGAGATTCTTTTTTCTCTTTCACCTCACAGAGGTCTTGATAATTATTTGTCCATTTAGGGAGATTATCAAATGACAAGTCATAAAGATACTTCCTCATATTGCTGGCATCAATGAAGAATAATTTGTTCCTAACAAAAATGGAAATAGAAATAAACACAAAGACAATAGAGCAAAATTAAACCTAGATAATACAGATAGATAAAATAATGGAATTTTAACTGTCCACATTGCAAGATGAAGTCATAGCACATCTCAGCAGGACCTCCAAAGCTGATAAAGAGTAATTTAAAGTGATAATTGTTGGACAGGTATGAAATGAGAATTTATTCTCTCTTTCACTAGACTTGTTAGCTATTAAAGGAACCAGGACTGGTGTCAAAATTGGTTCAGAGAAGCTGGGTGGTGGTGGCACATACCTTTAATCCCAGTTCTTGGGAGGCAGAGGCAGGTGGATCTCTGTGAGTTTGAGGCCAACCTGGTCTACAGAGCGAGTTTCAGGACAAACTGCAAAGCAAAACAAAGAAACCCTGTCTTGAAAAACAAAGAAAAACCAACAGCAGCAAAATTTGATCAAAGATATATTCAAGGATACATACACACACATACACACACACACACACATATACACCAATCAAATCAGCTTATTAGGAATGCTGAGATAAACATAATTGCAGGAAAATTTGCTTTTATAATGGTGAGCGATCTTAAATGAATGTGTACTAAATATGACTCTACTGTGAATTGTGTTTTGTCATGATTCTGCATGTTTATTCAGTCTGTTTCTCCAGAGATGAATAAAGAAGTCTAGTTATATAATGAAATGAAACAAAAGATACAGGTGACCGTGATAAATGAGCTGAGTCTTTTCTACTCTTCCCGATAGGAGTGTGTTAATGCATTTGACAAATACTCGATGAACACTACACAAAGTACTCCATGACTTTAAGCTCTTAGTTACAGGAAGATGCTGAAATGTTTCTGCATTGTAGCAGTTGGTGTTTTGTTGCTAAAACTGAACCTGGGGTTTTCTTTGTCAGCTAGTGGCTCCACCATTAAGCCTTCCCCAGCTCCTTCTTGTGTTTACTTTGCAGCAGCAAAATACATTTTTTTTGCTTAATGCATTTTAAAAACCTCACTTGTTGATTGGTTTTGCTCTTGATGGAACACTTAGCTGAATTATGTATTAATTACTCTTAGGATTGCTTATGTATTTAGAAAAATTTTAGAAGGATGGCAGAATCTGCATGCACTTCACATTGTTCAAGCTTGTTCAAGCTTTGGGAGCTCTTTCCTTCTTTCCGTTATGGATGACAAATTATAGATCTTTTTTGATCTAGAGGAAACAAAGGCTCGTTTTCTGTTCCCATGAAAAAGCTCACTATTTATTCATGTCCTTCTGGAATTCATAGAGTGTGTATGGCCTTTGAGATGGAGGAAGTCTGGCTGAGTTTAACTGAACTTGCCTTTGCTTTTAAATTGGTTAAAATCATGAAGGAATATTAAAATTTAGCACAAATCAGAGTCAAAATGGATGGCCCAGGGAAGTTTCAGTATGTAGTTGTGCACTTAGCACAACATTCTAAATTCTTTTTTTTTGGGGGGGGGGAGTTGAGACAGGGTTTCTCTGTAGCTTTGGAGCATGTCCTGGAACTAGCTCTTGTAGATCAGGCTGGCTTTGAACTCACAGAGATCCTCCTGCTTCTGCCTCCCGAGTGCTGGGATTAAAGGCATGCGTCACCATCACCCGGCCCAAATTCTTATTTAACAATAGAATTCATAATATTTTTTTCAGTCAGTGCTCAGGTCAGTTTTAAGTAATATATTTATAGACTGCTTTCAGTCATGACAAAAGTTAATGAGCAGCAAGTATTACTGTAATCATGTGTCCTTTACCAGGAAGATGTGTTTTGAGAAATCCTGGAACATCAGAATGTGCTTACACATACCTCAGTCACTGAATGAAACTTAAAAAAATCTGTTATAAACAATCATTTTTATTTTACAAACCAATCCTAGTTCCCTCTCCCTCTGCTCCCCCACCTTCCCCCATGCACTTCTTAGAGAGGGTGAGGTCTCCCTGGGAAGTCAAAAAGTCTGGCCGGGCAGTGGTGGCGCAAGCCTTTAATCCCAGCACTTGGGAGGCAGAGGCAGGCGGATCTCTGTGAGTTCGAGACCAGCCTGGTCTACAAGAGCTAGTTCCAGGACAGGCTCCAAAACCACAGAGAAACCCTGTCTCGAAAAAACCAAAAAAAAAAAAAAAGAATGAGGCTACCGTTAGCCTAACAGGGTAGTCTGTCTTAGAGGAAACTCCTTTTTAGTAAGTGTGAGCACACTTTTAATAAATAATGAAAGTACACTATGCATTGCTCTCCACTTCTGACTGGCAATATAATGTCTGTTCCCATTGGTATCACCACAAATACACGAGTAATACATTATACGATGGCATCATAGCAGGTGCCGTGCTAATAGATCCTTCTAATTCCTTTGTACTTTTTGGGATACTATCATATGTGTGATCTGTTACTGATTTAGACATCACTGTGCTATGCAGGGATTTATAAAAACAGATGATCAAGCAATAAATTTGTCTTTTTAGTTAGTATATAGCAAACAGTTGCTCCTGTGTACTGAGAATATAAAGTTTTAAAATTAGTACTTTAAGGCATTTAATAGAATATTTTCAGTTAAAAGTAAGAATGAGTAATACAGCTATGAAGAAAAACACAAAATATTGGTATTTAAAGTTGATGTTAAGGTACATACCTACATACACAGGAATAAATTATAATGATGCTTCACAAGTGTTTCAAATAATCCAATTACTGAGGTAGCAAAGATATGAGAATTCACTGTCCTAGTTTATAGTTTTCTGTAGTTTTGAGATTTTTCACAATAGAATGTTAAATAAAAAACTAAATGCAATGCTTCATTGAACTAACTTACTCTTTTTACAATTCTAGGAAAGTTAGAATGCATGTCAGTAACATTAACAGAATCACAAGGATTTACAATGTGATTGGAACTATCAGAGGGTCTCTGGAACCTGGTGAGTTGTTAGAAACTATCTGAGGGTTTCTGGAACCTGGTGAGTCGTTAGAAAGATTGGAACTATCCGAGGGTCTCTGGAACCTAGTGAGTCATTAAAAATCTAAAGACATTTTCTTTTAATGAAGATTAAGGAAAGATGAAATTCTGTTAATAACATATTTTTCTGGCTGATTTGAAAGTGAAATTCAGGGGAAGGATATTTCCACTTTAAAAGATTTTCCTTTACACTGTTGGTTGTCTTCTGTGAGGTAGCTCAGGCAGGAGAAAGTTTAATTTACTTAAATAAATGACTAATGCCTGTACTGTGTGCAAGCTGTAGCTTTCGGAACACATTCTCGTCCAGATAGGTATGTCATTCTGGGAGGTCATCGTGACTCCTGGGTGTTTGGAGGGATTGACCCTACCACGGGGACTGCAGTTTTACAAGAGATTGCCCAAAGTTTTGGAAAACTGATGGATCGAGGTAACTATCATTTCTCAGGTAGCTGCTGACTGAGAGTGACTTGCTTCTATTCCTGTCCCTGTAGGTGGGTGTCTTTAACTGTGTTTCCTAACATGATTACAGGCTGGAGACCTAGGAGAACTATCATTTTTGCCAGCTGGGATGCAGAAGAGTTCGGGCTGCTGGGTTCAACTGAATGGGCTGAAGTAAGTAACGGCGAAAGTTCTTACTGTGATACTGTGTAGATTCTCTTACCTAATAGAGAATGACTCAAGGGAGTATAAGACATAGAATTTGTTTTTACTCTCAAATCTATTTGGCACAGCCGAGTCACTTCTTATGCTAAACCTATTTATTATCAAAAATATTTCATTATTTTTTTTGCATTTGTATTGTGAAAACAAAGTCAGTAAACTCAGAGAATAATCAGAATCTGCAAGCTTTTAATCTTTTTACCTTTCATAGCAGTAATATGCTTTGATTATTAAATATAAAGTGATAATTCTTTAAATTTAGTAAAGTAGCTTAACTTACTATTTCACAGTGTTGTCTATTTTTTTTTCTTTCTTACAGGCTCTTAACTCTTAAAGAGCCTCTCCTACACACCGTCTTTCTCCTTTCCAGTTCTCCTCTGTTGGTAATGTCTAATTTCTTACGTGTGAAAAGCGAGCACACATTTTCATACCGTTGATACACTTTGTGGTGCTTGCTTTCTATCATCTGTCACATACAAGCATAAATGTTGTTGGTGTGTTCTATGCACGTCTGTGTATAGTTTACAAAATGCTTTTCTCCTGACTCATCCCCTTTTACATAACTATAAAATATGAAAATATAAAATCACATATAGCTACTTATCTGATATCACTTAGCTTTGTTGTTTATATTTACATTATAAAGTTTCATTTTGATACTGGTACCATAAATATGAAATTTGAAGGTAGAGCATTAATTTAGATTCATTAAATATTATTGATCAAAGTAATTTCTTTTTAGAATGTTTGACTTCTTATGTGTGTGCATAAATATATTCCTTTAATTTCAGATTCAAAATAAAAATCAAAGAAATCTAAGATTTGTGATAGTAAATTTGCATTGATAACACAAGTGAGTTTAGAAAGAATTTCAACTTTCTTCCTAGTTTTCTGTACTAGGCTTTTTCTTTTGGGCCATTAACCAGCTCCCTAATCATGACACAGAGACTCATTAGTTTTGAATGCTCAGCCCAGCTTCGGCTCATCTCTTTTGACTGAAATTAACTGTTTCTCTTTATCTGTCTTTTGCCCTGGACTTTTTACTTTTCTCACTTCTGTGTATCTTACTTTCTTTCTTTCTTTTTTTTTTTTTTGTTTTTTTTTTTGTTGTTGTTGTTTTTTCGAGACAGGGTTTCTCTGTGGTTTTGGAGCCTGTCCTGGAACTAGCTCTTGTAGACCAGGCTGGTCTCAAACTCACAGAGATCTGCCTGCCTCTGCCTCCCAAGTGCTGGGATTAAAGGCGTGCGCCACCACCGCCTGGCTTGTATATCTTACTTTCACTGCTTCTTGAGTATGCTGGTTGGCAGCTGCCTGGTTGGCCCTGGGCGTATCCCTTGTTCCCTTCTTCCTCCTCCTCCTTATCCTCTTCTATCTTGAGCCTAGACTTCCCCTCCTGTTTATTCTCTCTGCCCAGCAGCCTTACCTATCCTTTTCTCTGCCTAGCTACTGCTGTTCAACTCTTTCTTAGACCAACCAGATACCTTAGACAGGCAAGGTGAAACAAACATCTTTACATAATTAAACACACATCCTTACATCATTAAACAAATGCAGCATAAATAAATGTAACACCTTTACACAGTTAAAGTAATATTCTGCAGCATAAACAAATGTAACATATCTTTGTCTATTTAAAATTATTTTCCACAACCGTTTTCTACAGGATATGTTGTCATATTCAATACCACATTTAACTTCTCTGAGAACATAAAGGAGATATGTATGGTGATGCAAACCTTAATTCCTGGCACTCAGGTGGCAGAGGCAGGAAGATCTATAGTTTGAGGCCAGCCAGGGGTACACAATGAGATCCTGCAAATACTGTAGTAGAGACTTTGACTATAATCAAGGCAATCATATTAGTTACTTTTCTTGTAGGTACAAAATGCCTGAGAAAAGCAACTCAAGGTACAAAGGGATTATTCCGCCCATAGTTCAAAGGTACAACCCATCATGGCAGGAAAGTAGTGAGGACGTATCTGAGAAGCAACTGACCACATTAAATCCACAGTCAGGAAAATGAACTAGATAAACGCTCTGGTGCTTGCTTTCCTTCAGCGCAGAACACTAGCATAGAGAATAGGCTTTATCTTTATTTTATTCTTTCACTTCGCTATAGATTTTTATAAATACAGATAAATGGACTTTTATGTGTTTTTCAGTCTTATACTATACTTAGGAGTCGACTTAGTGGATCTCAAACCTCAGTGGCTATAAGGATCAATTTCTAAGGACAGCTGCTAGAAAACAGTTCCAGGCCTCACTTTGAACAGTTTAGATTCAACAGATTTTATGTAGAACTACCAAATTTTGGACCCTCAGCTTATTTTGATACAGAGAATGAAGGAATTACACCTAAAAATATCTTTCCTGGGCTTTTTGCTTTTAGTACACAGCTTCATAACATTCTCATTTTCTTATTTTAATTTTTATTGCTATCAATTAAGCAGTTATCAGAATTTTCTACAAGTTTGTGGTCACAGGCAGATACTGTATTTGACTTATAATCACTAACAGACCATTTTCCAGGAGATTTTTGTGGTTACATTTTTTTATATTTTCAAAGCAGTAAAAACTGCATGCTAACAACTTTGATTCAACTGCAGGAGAACGCAAAGATCTTACAGGAGAGAAGCATTGCTTACATCAACTCAGATTCATCGATAGAAGGTGCATCTTATTTTATCTTGAAATACGATGTTCAAAAAGTAAATTCCATTTTTAGTAATTTTGTTTCTAGTTAGTATGCTATTCTTTTGTTTGTTCTGACTTTTTTTGTGTCTTCAGATAAGTCAGTTGTGTTGCTGGCCATGACCTTGAACTCCTCATCTTCCTACTTCTACCTGCTAAGCACTAGGATTATAGGAGTGCACCTGAGCGCCCACAGTGTTTTTTGGCTTATTACTTTCTTAAGTCTATAAATTCTTAGTAGTATCTCAAATCTTATATTTAGATAAGGCTATTCAGTAATAAGTTAGCTTTTAGTTTTACTACAGGAAAAAACAATTAACACCGATCATTATGACTCACAACTGAGCTATATGACTCCTGACTATTTTTTTTTTTTTTTTGGTTTATCGGTTATCTTTGCTTGCCTTGGATTGTGATTTAAAGGCCTCACATTCACCACATTTTTCTTGTGGATGAATTAGAGAAATTTGGCTGGCGTATTTTAGAAGAATGTCTCATACAAAAATATTTTCTTTATAAAACATTTCCTTGAAAAATAAAATAATATTTCCACTATTTATTGAAACTGTTTTTTGAATTGACCTATTGTATTTAGTTCTCAGTGGTTTTGGTGCATTTTTGTTTATTGTCCCTGAAGCTGTTACAACACGCATATTGCTTTCTAATACATTGATCTAAAATAATGAAAGGATGAAGAATGAATTCTGTGGTCTTAATGCATTCTTTGACATTGTCCCCTGAGAGATGGTGCTACCAGGAAAATTGGCTGATGACTGTGGGGGCTGCCACATCAGCCGCCACAGTCCACCATCTCTTCGTCTGTTTAATCAACGTACTTCAGCTTCTCCACTTCTCAAGAGCACTTTGAATTAGACGGTTACATTGTATTTGAAATAGAAAGTACAATTAAACATAAATGGACTCATTTGGTAGTATGCAATATGACCTTTGTTTTTGGTTTCTCCCTCAGGCAATTACACCCTACGAGTTGACTGTACTCCTCTTCTTTACCGGTTGGTGTATAAAGTGGCAGGAGAGGTAAATGAGAACACTTGGCTTACTAGTTTACCATGAATGGGTAACACATCTGGCATGATTAGCTACATTTGTTTTTAAGTTGTTGTCAGAACATTGATGACTCAAATAAGTAGCAGCAAAAACAAAATTTATCATATACAGTTGACTATGTAATATAATTGTGAGGATGCTAAGAAATAAAGGATTAAAAATAAGCCACGACATTCAGAAATCTGGCAATGCAGACATCATTGGTCTCCATTGCCAGACATTTCATTGTATGTCAACTTAGTGGATAGAGTGGAGAGCAGTCAGTCCAAAGGCCAAAAGGGAGGAAATCTCCAACTGGTGATTACACAGAAACACCATACATATTTAATTATACATATTAAGTACTCATGAGAACTAAAGCACATTGAATCCCAAAGTAAAGTCAGATAGTGTGCTCCAAATATCTGTACACTCTGAGCAATCCTCCGTCATAGATTTTACTTAGAGAAGTGCTGCAGAGGCAGACCAGTGGCTGAGAGCACCAGCGGATCTTTCAGATCGTCCAGAGGACCCGAGTTTGGTTGCCAGCACCCAATCAGGTCTCTTACAACTGCCTGTAATTCCAGCTCAAGGAATCTGACACCATTTTCATCGTCCTTGGGCACCTGAAACACATGGTGCATGGGAGTGCGCGCGTGTGTGTGCACACACACACAATCAACAAAAAATCACATTAATAAAAATAAAATGAATCTTTAAAACCAAAGAATTTGCTTATAGAAGTGATTGCTGCTTTAAGATCAGCCTTAGTGAAAAATAAGAGATGAGTATCTCTCTAATGCAGGTTTTGTTTCCTAATCCCTGTAAGCTTGTCCTACCTGCCTGTTTACTGCTAGTGTCTCTAAAAACAGGTATTTTTTTTTTCAAGCAAAAGTGCTTACTATATTTCTCTTTTCCCTTTTGTTGGTGTTCTTACCATCTTGAATAAACTTATTTCCTTGTTTTTTCTGTTTTTTTTTTGGGGGGGGGGTTGTTTTTTTCAGGCACGGTTTCATTGTAGCTATGGAGCCTGTCCTGGAACTAGCTCTTGTAGACCAGGCTGGCCTCAAACTCACAGAGATCCACAGAGATCCGCCTGCCTCTGCCTCCTGAGTGCTGGGATTAAAGGCGTGCATCACCATCACCCAGCTTCCTTATTCTGTTATTGGATCGTCTCAAAATAAAAGCAAGTGTAAAGAGAATCTTTATGGGTCAATGCTACAGACTATGTTTTTATGATCTGTACTGTATTTGAAAAACGGCTACTGTCTTTGATGTCAGGGGTGCTAAGACTCTTGGAACCAGTAAGTAGAAGTTATTATTTGTGCATCTTGTGAAAAGACACATACTTATTATTTATGGTCATGCAAAGACTGGGTAACTAAAGCAACTCCTTCACTTTCCTGTAGACAGATTTTAACAATTTCTTCCATCCTCCACATCTTAGTTACTTTTCTATTGTGATGAAGAGATATCATGACCAAAGAAATCTATAGAATAATGAGTTTACTGAGAACCTACAGTTTCAGAGGGTGAGTCTGTGACTATCATGATGGGTAGTAAGGCAGCAGGCAGGCAGGCATGACGTAGAAGCAGTAGCTGAGAACTTAACATACTGACCTCTAAGCAGAAGGCGGAGAGAGATGTAAATAGAAATAGCATAGCCTTTTGAAATCTTAAAGTCCACCCCTAGTAAGATACCTCCTCCATACCTCCTAATCCTTAAACAGTTCCACCAACTGGGGACCAAACATTCAAATAAATGAGCCTTTCAGGTTCACAGCTACATAAGACTATGGATGGCTTTATCTCCCTAGCACCCTACACAGCACAGTCCAAGAAAACCTAGACAACAAAGAGGAACTTAAGAGAGACATACACAGATCCAGTCTACATGGGAAGTAGAAAAAGATAAGATCTTCTGACTAAATTGGGAGCATGGGGATCATGGAAGAGGGTAGAAGGGAGGGGAGCAGAGAAAAACATATAGCTCAATAAAAACAATTTAAAAAACATAAAAAAGAGAAACAAGTGTTTAACTGCTGAGTCACTGCTCAGCCTATAGTCTTAAAAAAAGAAAGTGTGTGTGTATGTGTGTGTGTGTGTGTGTGTGTGTATGTGTGTGGTTTGTAGGATGCAGTTTTCTCCTACTATGTAGGTCCTGGGAACTCCATTCTACTTTTAGGCATTGGATCAAATCAAATACCTTTAGCTGTTGAGCCATTGCACCACCCATAAACTCTTTTCATTAAAAAAAAAAATGTTTTTGGTTAGCTAATAGAACAACAGGCTTCCACATGACTTCTTACATCGTTACTAATTCTCCCCACAATCTCATTTAAATTTCACCATCCTGGTATGTCCCCTTCCAGTCTCATACCACATGAGTTCTACTATCCACCCATCTTTAGCACTCTTCCCTAACCCCATATTCCCTTTATAATTTTCTGCTCTCTATTGACATTCCAAGTTAAATACAAAATTAAATTACAAGGTATGACATATATATTAAAAAAGAACACATAGAATTTGAGATATCTCAGTAAACATTTCCCCCAATTCTACCCATTTTCTTACAAATTTCATTTTTATTTGGTGCTAAATAGAATTACGTTGTATAAATGTGACATTTTACTTACCTACATTTCAGTTGATGGACATCTAGTTTCATTCCATTCCCTAACTATTGTGAAGAATACAGTAATGACCACATATGTGCAAGTGTCTCTATTGTTAGCTTTTTGGGTATATGTGCAGAAGTGGTATAGCTGAGTCATATAAAGATCTATTTTTATTTTGAAAAACCGCCACCTTGATTTCCACAGTGACTGTACCAGTGTATTAAGGTTTCCATTTCCTCACATTAAGAATATCCAGCTTTGCTAAAACATAAAATAATAATTTAAAAATATAAATAATTATTCTCACTATTCCTGACTTCTTTTCCAGCAAAAGTAGGATCCATCTGCTTGGATAAAGGCAATCTATTATAGAAATTATCTACATTTTCTCCAGGCTCTTTACCTGAAACAATTTAAAACTTTCCTTTAAAATGTTATTAATAAAAAAGGAAATCCCCCTTTTTAGGTAGTTGCAAATATTACCAACAAGAGTCATCATGAAGAATTTGTGCTAGTTCTTTCCTTTTCTTAGGAGCTGCAAAATATACTAGTTTATGCAAGTGAACATGGCGTATGCATGCGCAGATAGCAACAGAAGTTGATACTAATATGTAGATGGAGTTATATTTGTTGTGGGAGCTGCGGGCTGCGTTCCTGCCACCCAGCTCCTGGCCGCCTGGCTAGCTTATGCCCCAAAATAACAACACAAAACTGTATTCATTTAAACACTGCTTGGCCCATTTCTATTAATGTGTGTAGCACCTTGAGGTGCTCTTACCGGGAAAATTCTAGCCTATGTCCATCCTGGGTCGGAGCTTCATCACGTCTGCCCTGGGGAGCAGAGCTATGGCGTCTCAGCTCACTTCCTCTTCCTCCCAGCATTCTATTCTGTTTACTCCACCCACCTAAAGGCTGGCCAATCAAATGGGTCAAGGCAGTTTCTTTATTAGCCAATGACCTTCCTCCATCATATATTGGTTTCACATTTGCTTCCTTCCTGATGCCCACTGTTTGTTTTTCTAGATCTCCAGCCCTGATGATGGTTTTGAAAGCAAATCACTTTATGAAAGCTGGCTGGAAAAAGACCCTTCACCTGAAAATAAAGTTTTTCCTAGGTAAATTAACGTATGTAGCTTTTCTACCCTGGGATAAATATAGATTGCTCCTTTTCCTTTGCTTGCTCCTCCAAACTTGCAAATCTTACAGAGCTCATCAATAATGTAAATAAATTTAAGAAAGCTGGCCAGTCAGTTGCTGTTTTGCTTACTAGTCAGCTCAGACACATTTTTAGTGTTTGGTGTAACATAGATCGATATATTTTTGAAAATTTTCAACTAAACTGATTTTGTGGGGACTTGAGAAATAACTTGGCAATTAAGAATGTTTGCTGCTCTACCATTGGACCCAAGTTCAGTTCCCAGCACCCATGTCAGATGGCTCACAACCATGTGTCACCAGCTCCAGGAGATTCAATAGCCTCTTCTGGATTCTATGGGCACCTGAACATCCTTGTATATACATGCAAATATATGCATATAAATATAAGTAAAATAAATTTTGCAATGATTTTGCTATTTATTAGTTATTATCTGGCATCTTTACAGAAATGTAATTTTAGATATGTAGTATATGCTTTAAATAATAGCATAACTTCATGTGATAATGATATAAAACATAAATGTACTATGGGTGTTCATGAGTGTGGGTGTGTATGGATGTATGTATGTGTGTGTTCATGTGCTTGGATGTGTATCGATGTGAGTATTCATGTGTGTGGACATGATATACATGTGTGTTCATCTGCTATATGTATGTTTGGATGTGTTTACATGTTGATTTGTGTGGGTGTGGTACATGTATGTGTGCATGTATGTGGATATGTTATATATGTGCGTCTGTGTGTGTGTGTGTGTGTGTGTGTGTTTGTGTGTGTGGTATATACATGTTGGTGGAGGCCAGAGGTTGATGCCAGGATCTTTCTCCATTGATTCCCAACCTTATTTTTTTTCTTAAAAAAGATTAATTATATTTTTAATGATGTGTATATATGTGCATCTGTGTGTTGGTATGTGCATATGTCCTCAGAGGCCAGATGAGATGGATAAACTGAAATGGAATTTATGGTCAGTTTGAGCCATGTGATGTGGGTTCTGGGAACTGAACTCAAATCCTTTGGAAGAGCAGTATATATGTTTTTAGTCACTGAGCTGTCTCTCCAGCCCCTCTACCTTATTTATTTTTACTTTTTCATGATAGATCATTCACTGAACCTGGAGCACCCAGCAAAACTGGCTGGTTGTGGATTTCCAGAATCTGACTGTCTGCCCCTTACCCTCAGCCCTGGGGTTTGAGATATGAGTGGCCACAACTGACTTGTATGTGGATTGTGGAAATCTGAACTCTTAAGTCCTCATGCTTGCACAGAAAACACTTTGCCCACTGATTCATCTCCCTAACCCCCTCATTTTTATTTTATATTTAATAAAGGGCATTATCAATAATCTTTAAATTGTGTGTTTTTCTATAATCAATTTAGATTTTTGATTTTTATCATTTTACATTTTCTCATTGATGCTGTAGTGACTTCTTAAATTTATTATATAGTTATCCATTTTTATTATAATATGGTTTATAAGGCTGGCAGAAGATGATAGTAGTTTATAGCTTCATTTTATTATTTAAAGTCATTTAAAATATCATTGTACTTAATTTTTAATTGTAATTTTTTTCTATTTTTTAAGACTATAATTATATCATTTACCTCTTCTGTTCCCTCCTTCCTATCTTCCCTATATACTTTGCTCCCCCCCCCCGCTCTTTCAAATCCATGGCCTCTTTTTCTTTAATTGTTGTTACATATATGTGTGTCTACATGTGTACATAGAAACATTCAGTGTGCATACTCCTAAATTTATAAACACAATTTACTCCTTGTGCTGTTAGCTGTATATGTTTTCAGGAATGACCATTTGGTATTGGATAGCCAGTTGGTGAGCCCTTTCCTGGGAGAAGACTATTTCTTCTGTCCCCATCATTCCTTAGCTGATGTAGTTCTTTGTCTAGGTTGCAGCCTCGTGAGCTTTCCTCTGTCCCATGGCTGCATATCTATTGGCATTGTCCTCGTTCAGCTCCTGTTTAGGCAGCCATGTTGGTCAAAGTTCATGGGAGTAGCTTCTCTGGCATGGCCAGGAGACACAATCTCTTCTGATTCCTCCGGATCTTACAGTTTTTCTGCCTCCTTTTCCACAATGATCCCTGAGCCGTAAGTTTCAGAGCTTCTATTGTAGATGTATTCGTTGGGACTAGGCTCCACAGCTAGGCATTTTCATCAGTTATGATTTTATGTACTGGTTTCTGTCTGTTGCAAAGAGAATTTTCATCGATGTGTAATGAGAATGACATTTTGCAGGATATAATGATACATACTATATTTATAAAAGTTAATGCTTATACTGGTTTAATAAAGTGACAATTGTGAATTCTCCTCTAATATCAATGACTTTATTAGTACTGGGTACTAGTACTGTTGGCTAGGTTTCCAGTATAGAAATGATTTCCCCTTCCCTTTACTGTCCCCCAAAGCCTCCAGTTTACTTCCCTTCCCAGGGCGATCCATGTGTCCTTCTTAGGCTTTTCCTTGTTACCTAGCTTCTCTGGAACTGTAGGTTGTAGTCTGGTTATCCTTTACTTACATCTAATAGCCACTTATAAGTATGAATATGCCATGTTTGTCTCTCTGAGTCTGGGTCACCTCACTTAGGATAGCTTTTTCTAGTTCCACCCATTTGCCTTTAAATTTCATGGTGTCACTGATTTTGACAGCTAAGTAAATGTATCATATTTTCTTTAATCATTCTTCAGTTCAAGGGCATCTAGGTTGTTTCTAGGTTCTGGCTATTATGAATAATGCTTCTATGAACATTGCTGAGGATGTGTCTTTGTGGTATGATTGAGTATTGCTGAGTCTTGAGGTAGATTGATTCCCACATTTCTGAGAAACCACCATACTGATTTCAAAGTGGTTGAACAAGTTTAAACTCCCACCAGCAATGGAGAAGTGTTCCCCTGACTCCACATCCTCTTCAACATCAGGTGTCCTCAGTATTTTTTTTTATTTTAGCCATTCTGACAGGTATAAGATGGAATCTCAGAGTCATTTTTATTTGTATTTCCCTGATGATTAAGTATGTTGAGCAATTTCTTAAATATCTTTTAGTCATTTGAGATTCTTCTGATGAAAGTTCTCTGTTTAGCTCTGTACTCCAATAAATTAGCGTATTTATATTTTGATGTCTAGTTTCTTGAATTCTTAATATATTTTGGAGATCAACCATCTGTCAGATGTAGGATTGGTGAAGATCTTTGCCCATTCTGTAGGCTGTCCTTGAAACACAGACAGCGTCTCAACAGAGTGGATCAAGAGGTGAATGACCAGCCTCTCAACTAGACAGCCCAGGCTCTAGACCCTAGTCCCCCTGGGCAAAAATGCAGGCCCCTTCCCTACCTGTTTTAGCTGCATTTTATATCTTAGTCCATTTAGTCAGTTCATGTATTTTAAGAATTGAGGATGTTGATATTTAAAGTTATTTTTGAATGTTGACTGCAGTTATTATGTAGCTGATTTTTGGGTTCTTTGTGGATTGTATTTTAGTAATTGTAGCTTTATATTTCTTTTGACTGTTTATTCCTCTTTAGGTTTGCTTTGTTGTGTGTGTGTTTGTATGTCTGTTTAGTCTGTTTGTATCATTGGAAGTTTTTCATTTTCTGTCAATTATCATGGCTAGTTTTACTGGATATATTAGTCTAGACTGGCCATTGTTGTCTTTTAGTACTTAAAATCCATTGCTCCAGGCTCTTCCAGCTTTAATAATTTCCACTGAGAAATCACCTATTATTCCAATGGGTTTTCCTTTATATGTGACTTGTGGTTATTCTCTTATAGCTCTCAATAATCTTTGTTATGCATATTTAGTGTTTTAAGTATAATTTATCATGGGAATTTTCTTTTCTGATCTTGTATATTTGGTATTCTGTGTGCTTCTGGTATCTATATGAGTATGTCTTTTCTTGTTTGAGAAAGTTTTCTTCAATGATTTAGATGAAGATCTGATCTGGTCTGTGTAATTGACCTGGGACCCCTCTCCCTCATCTATTCTTATAATTTGAAGGTGTGGCTTTTTAAAAATAGTGTTTCACATTTCTTGTATATTCCTTTTTTTTTTTAAGTTTTTTTTCCTTCACCAAAATCCTCTATTTTGTCCTTTTTTTTTTTTTTGGTTTTTTTTTTTTTGTTGTTGTTGTTTTTGTTTTGTTTTTTTTTTTGGTTTTTTTTTGTTTTTTTTTTTTTTTGTTTTTCGAGACAGGGTTTCTCTGTGGCTTTGGAGCCTGTCCTGGAACTAGCTCTATAGACCAGGCTGGTCTCGAACTCATATAGATCCGCCTGCCTCTGCCTCCCGAGTGCTGGGATTAAAGGTGTGCGCCACCATCGCCCGGCTTTTTGATTTTTAATTAATTCTTCTTGTAAGGCTTTCCTTTGAGCTTTCTAGTTGGAGGTATTGGTTTTTTTTCAATGCCATCTTTATTTCAGTTTGAGTCCCTCTTCAATGTTTCTATGTATTGAATTCTTTTTCTAAATCCTGGATTGTCTTCATAACTTCTATAAGCCTTACATTTGTGTTTTTTGGAGCATTACTGAGGCATTTATTCTCTTTAACTTCATTAAGATATTTCTTTTTGTCTTCTTTAAGCCTCTCAAAATTTTGATGATGCTTGTAATTTTTCTTTTAAATTGCATCCTGAGGTTCATCTAGGTAGTGCTCATTGGCACACATTTCCTTAGAACTGATCAATTATTTTTTGTATGTGGGTGTACTGCTTTGATATTGCATATAATATTATTTGTATTTTTGTGGCTAGATCTGGGCAAGGGGACTTCTTTTATTAGCTGGTTTTGGACTATATCCTGGATAAGGATGTTATTTATTTTGATTCGTGTGTGTGTATGTGTGTCCTCATTCATATGACACTTCTTTGTGTGGAGGTCAAAGGACAATTTTTCCTTGGTTTCCCCCATTTTCATGTGGTTTCTAAGATCAAACTCGGGTTATCGGGGTTGTTGGTAAGAGTCATTATCCTTGGACTGGAGAGATTATTTAGTGGTTAAGAGTATTGGCTGTTCTTCCAAAGGTCCTAAATTCAATTCCCAGCAACTACATGGTGGCTCACCATCATTCATAATGAGATCTGGTGCCCTCTTCTGGCCTGCAGGCATACATGCAGGCAGAACACTGTATATATAATAAATAAATAAATTTTGTTCTTTTAAAAAAGAGTCATTATCCTCTAAGCCATCTTGATGGCTCCCAAATAGTCTTGCAAATGTTTTTAATGTTTTTCTTTCATTATAAAAGTTTCATATGCTTATTCAGCAAAAATAAGAAAAAGCAAGCTCTTCCTATAAACAGCTTGAGATGGCCTATGAAAATGGTTTATTAAGTGGTTCAAATATTTCTGTTAATTTAAAAAATATTAGACTTCAGTGTTCTGTAGTACTGACAAACTCTGGTCATATTCAATGTAGCTTGTTACATTAATATCCTAGCAAATAATAGGGGAATAGCTTGACATTGTTTTAACTTCTTATAATTCTTATAACAATTTGGTATGCAAATTCTTAAGTACTCTTGGATCAGGATTCATTCTCCCATCTGTTTGATTTCATATTATTATTTTATCCTTGTATTTATTTATTTATTTATATTTTATATCTAGAATCAATAAGCTTGGATCTGGAAGTGATTTTGAAGCTTATTTTCAGAGACTTGGAATTGCTTCAGCCAGAGCTCGCTACACTAAGAACAGGGTAAGTCATCTAGTAATTATTAATAAGTAGTATATCGGTTCAGTCTTCATTATTCTAACAAGATACCTGGAATGATCATCTCACAAAGAAGTTTGTTTTGTTCATGGTTTTGGAGGTCTCAGCCTGAAGTGTTTGTACTAGCTCTTGTGGGGTTGTGGTGAGTCAGTACATCATGGTGGGAAGAAAGCTGCTTACCTTAAGGCAGCCAGGCAGCAAAGAGGGATTAGAAAGAACTGTATTGCCACTTCCTCTCCTAGGGCATTTCCCAGTACCTTTTCTGGGGGCATTTCTTTTTAGTTATGAAATAGTGTGTTTCATTACGACTTTTTCACATATGCATACAATGAATTTTAACGATGCTCATACTGTCCCTTGTACTGTCTATACTCTCTCATACTTCCCCCTGTAGTTTTTGTTTGGTTTCAAATAATACTGCATCTACTCTCATGTCTTTTGTTTTAAATTTAGATATGTAGATTCTGTAAATTGGGAAAATACACCATATTTTTTATTCTCTGTATGACTTTGTTTAAATGGAGCTCAAGCTCCATCCATTTTTCTATAGCACTTCTTAAAATTGTTCTACTACACTGGGAGGATAAGCTTGAACTTACAAGTCTTTGTATAAGTCTTTGGATGGAGGTTATTCCAGTTCCAAACCATAGCAACATTTCACTAATATGAACTAGAATTGAATTGCATGTCATCAGGTGGACGTGGGACCCAAGAAGAGTTCAGAGATGCAGACAGACTGCTTGTTCCTGCTCCTTTGTAGATACACTATGAAAGAATTTGGGCTGTTCCGTGAATGCATTACTACTAAGGTTTTTCATTAAATGGTAGTTCATGTATAAATGTCAGATGCATAGCTAGATATACACATTTTCTCAACAGAGAATTTGTTGGGAAAGTCTTACTTTGTTCTGTGGATGGAGTTAATTTGGGAGAGTGCTTGCCCAGGGTGCATGAAGCCTTGGGTTCCTTTCCCTAAAATGGACTGTGGTAGTATATGCCTGTAATCCTAGTGCTTGGAGTGAAACTAAGGGGAACCGAAATTCAGTGTCATCCTTGGCCACATAGAGAGTTCGAGATCAGCCTGGGCTAGACTCTCACTCAAACTAAATAAAAAAAAAAACAAGTAAATAAATAAAATTTTATTTTGTAGTCCAGTTGTATAGGCTCTATATGCCTTTTCCTCAGAAGAAATGTCTTTGTTGAGGGGCATCCTGGGCTAGGGTTGTATGTTATCAGTTTCCCTTCTACATATTGTTGTCTGTCATGAGGCAAGGCCAGTGCATAGAGAACAGAGCAAGTTTCTCTCAATTTTTAATTTCCTCCTACTTTCTATTCTGTACTGCTTAGTTCATATAATTGTCAATCAACCATTCTGATGACTTGAAAGTACTTAGAAGTAGTGAATGTGTGCTGTGTTGCTTTGACAATATCTTAAGTTCTGTCATACACCACACCCAAAGTACCATATACCAACATCTTGCTTGTACATAATGCATATTGGTTGTCTGTTTGATTATCCTCAATACAACCAATGATAAAGAAGCAAAGATAGTTCCAGAATACTGTAAATTAGACGAATGAGCACTGTATACTATATATTAATACTCATTTTTTTTTTAAAATACACCTGAACATCAAGCAACATGAGTTTAAATGGTATGAGTCCATTTAGGTGTAAATATTCTTGAGATTTTTCTGCAATTTGAAAAAGATTACAAAGTAAAGACTCTAGAAATGTCAAAAAACTTTTAAGAGCTAGGTATGTCCTACATAAAATATATGCAGATGAGTCTACTCTCACCTCTTGCTGCTATGAAATATATACAAAATAATGCAAAAAATAAATTTATCAAAGTTATTTATTGAATTATAGATGGCACCATTTGCAATACAACAAAATATAAATAAATGTGAAGATATTACATTAAATTATAGCTGTATAAAGTGAACTGTAGAATATTATATACAGCTTTGTGTATAGCTCTGTGGTATGATTGTCTTGAGTATTTACTTAAAGTGCCATGTGACACTAATCATGTGGGGCTTGAGCTCTTTACCTCAATAGTAAGTTGCATTCTATAGTAAAAAGTAACGTGTTATGGGTCTCACGTATTTTGATCATACAGAATACACAGAGTATACACAATATGTGTTGTTTATACTAGTAGTAGTTAGTTTAGTTTTTATATGTGCTTAGATTGGCTCTCTCTAACTCCTGTGTGATTTAAGGGTCAGCTGCATGTGAAAAGTGACTTAGCTGTATCACTTTATTCACTATTACACTCTGTCACAAGTATGAAGAAAGTTGTCTAATATCAAAAAACACACAATTAGAAGAAAGAATACTGGATTGTTTTTTATGATCCAGAGTTGTAAGAATGGTAGTCCTATAAGAATGTAACAGGCCAGCAAACAATATATACTCATAATAAAAACTGTTCAAAACTATTTTTAAAGAAAAAAAAAGAATATAACAGGCCAGGCAGTGGTGGTGCATGCCTTTAATCCCAGCACTTGGGAGGCAGAGGAAGTAGGACCTCTGTGAGTTCAAGGCCAGCCTGTTCTACAAGAGCTAGTTCCAGGACAGACTCCAAAGCTACAGAGAAACCCTGTCTCGAAAAACAAACAAACAAGAAAACAAAACAAAACAAAAAAAGCTACGGGCTAGAGAGATGGCTCAGTGGTTAAGAGCACTGACTGCTCATCCAGAGGTCCTGAGTTCAATTTCCAGCACCCATATGGTGGTTCACAACCATCTGTAATGAGATCTGGTGCTCTTTTCTGGCCTGCAGGCATGCATGCAGACAGAACACTGTACACATAATAAGAAAAAAAAAAGAATATAACAGATAGTAAAAAATAAAATTAGGATATGCAAACCAAAGATCTCAAACAATGTCCACAAACTATGTAGTAACATGTTCACTACAGATACTCCCAGAGTATTATCAAGGGTTGATAGCCTTTGGTTTAGCACTCCTTGGTTAGGGAAAGAATACATTACCTTTCTGTAGACACTAAGCTACCCAGAACTTTTCATACACTTGATGAGTTCATAGTTTTGAATTGTGCTGATTTGAATAAGTATTTCTTCAGTTATAAAAACCAAAGGTTGGATGAAGGTTACATGAATTACAAAATGAAGACAGGAATATAAAAATTTAAGTTAGTGAGCATTTTGGCTGTAGTGTTTTAATTATATTTTTAACTTACTCAATTGATGAAATCAAGGCTGTCGTCTATTTTTCTTTAATCATGTCTATGACTAAAATATAAATTGAAAATATAATTCTTATTTTTCAATTTTTTCTCCATTTTAGAAAACAGATAAATACAGTAGCTATCCTGTATACCACACCATCTATGAGACGTTTGAATTAGTAGAGAAGTTTTATGACCCCACATTTAAAAAACAGCTTTCTGTGGCTCAGTTGCGAGGAGCATTGGTATATGAGCTTGCAGACTCTGTAATCATTCCTTTCAACGTTCAAGACTATGCAAAAGCCTTGAAAACCTATGCAGCAAGTATCTTCAATTTATCCAGGAAACATAACCAGCAACTAAGAAAACATGCAGTGTCATTTGGTAAGATTTTATAGACTTTGTTGTAAACTTTTTTAGCTCTTATCATGGTCAGTGCATTCTAGAAGAAATACCTGCTCACTTACTAATTATTTCTGACAAGAACTTTAAATAAATGCTGAATTAGGGGTCTGATTTAATCTGAAATATCTATGATGAAGCCATTACTTATGAAGTAGTGTTACAAAAATTAAATTAGGCAAATATTTTTCTATATTACTATTTTTATTAATATTTCCAAATGTTAAAAATTATAGTCACAAATTATTGTGTATTTATATTCATACTATTATTGTTGAATATATTCATCAATATTTGTGTACATGAAGGCTATTTTGCATAGATATGGTCAGCCTTTCATTTTATGACTGGTTCTTCATGTCATGTGTCTTCTATAAACTAGGGGTGAAATACAGCACAATTCAGTGACATCAAACACTGGGTCTGGAAGCATTGGATCTTGGCCTGACTCAGATATTCCCCCTTCCACTTGTGCCTGTGACATTAAGAACACTTAACTTCTGGGCTGCCAACTTTTTAAGCCATGAACCAGTAAAACACGCTTCACTGTTGGGGAGATTATTAGGGAATCTGTAGATCAGTAGCTATCAGTGCTGAGTGTTCAGTGAATGTTGCCTACTGACACTAATTATGAATATTTTTTTCCTGACTCCCAGATATATATTCTTTGTATATACCAAAATAATTAAATCTGTATTGAATATCTGTTGCGTACCAAGTATATTTTTAATGTTAAAGTTCTATTTGTTAATTTATCAAAGAACTTGAAATTTAATGTGAGAAAGGGGAAGGCAAATACAGATGACAAGTTATTAGAGGGGCAAAAAGAATAAACTAACAGCATAGAGAATAGGGATGGCTGGGCGTTGGTGGCGCACGCCTTTAATCCCAGCACTCGGGAGGCAGAGGCAGGCGAATCTCTGTGAGTTCAAGTCCAGCCTGGTCTACAAGAGCTAGTTCCAGGACAGGCTCCAAAACCACAGAGAAACCCTGTCTCGAAAAACCAAAAAAAAAAAAAAAAAAAAAGAGAGAGAGAGAATAGGGATGGAGTTGGTCATTAGCGACAGGTGAATGTTATTTTGATTATTACATTAGGATTAGTTACCTTTATGAAGTTATGAAGAACAGCAGTATTTTATTCATTTTAAATTAAAAATTACATTTCTAGGGTCATTATGGGGGCAGATGTTGTGTGCTACCATGTAGACATGGAGGTCAGAGTACAATTTGTGGGAGTTGGTTCTTTCCTACTGTGCGGGTCTCAGGCATTTACACCCCCATCCAGTCCTCCTCTGTCTCCACTTAGATGGTACAGTCAACAAAGCATGGCAAACCAAGCTGAGACAGGACCAAGATTCCCCCCTGCCCCCACTGCTTCATCAAGTGTGAACAAGGCATCCACCAACGGGATTAGGTTCCAAAACGCCAACTCATGCATCAGAACAGGTTCTGGTCCCACTTCTAGGGGCCCCACAAAAGACCACACTACACAATTGTCACTCAAATGCAGAGGGCCTAGTTCAGTCCCAGTCTGGCTCCTGAGCTGTTTGTCCAGAGTCTGTGAGCTCCCACAAGCTCAGGTCAAGCGGTTTCTGCAGGTTTCCTCATCACAATCTTGATGCCTCTCTACTCTCTCTTCAACTAGACTCCTAGAGTTCAGCTCACTGGTAGGCTGTGGATCTTTGTATCTGCTTCCATACGGTACTAGATGAAGACTCTATGATGACAACTAGGGTAGTCTCCAATTTGATTACAGGGAAAGGCCAGTCTAGGCACCCTCTCCACTATTGCTGGGAGTCCTAGATGGGGTCATCCTTATGGGTTGCCAGGAGCCTTCCTGGCACCGGTTTCTCCAGGACTCCGCAATAACCCTGTCTATCAAGCTATCTCCCCCATCACTCTCCTGCTCCATCCTGCTCACAACTCGACCGTCCTGATCCCTCATGTTCCCATCACCCATCTTCTTCCCTCTATTCTCTCCCACCCTCAGTTTTCCCAGGACATCCCATTTACTTCCTCTTCCCTGGGAGATCCATGCATCCCTCTTGGAGTCCTCCTTGTTACCTAGCTTCTCTGGGGCTGAGGATTATAGCCTGGTTACCCTTTGCTTTACATCTAATATGCACTTATGAGTGAGTACACACCGTGTTTATCTTTCTGGGTTACCTCACATAGGATGATTTTTTTTCTAGTTCCATTTATTTGCCTCCACATTTCATAATGTGGTATTGTGTAAGTATTACTCCATTGTGTAAATATACCATATTTTCTTCATCCATTCTTCAGTTGAGGGGCACGTAGGTTGTTTCCACATTTTGGCTTTTATAAATAATGCTGCTATGAACATAGCTGAGCAAGTGTCATTGGGATATGGTTGAACATCCTTTGAGTATATCCCAAGAATGATATTGCTGGGACTTGAGGTAGATTGATTCCCAAATTCCTAAGAAACTGCCATACTGATTTCCAAAGTGGCTGCACAAGTGCAAACAAGTGCACTCCCACCCAGCAATGGAGGAGGGTTCCCTTTAACCTGTTGTAGGAGGCTGCTTGTTTGTTTCTCAGCCTCCCAGATCTGAAATAACCACACAGAAACTATATTAATTAAATCACTGCTTGGCCTATTAGATCTAACTTCTTATTGGCTAGCTCTTACATATTAATTTAACTCATCTCTATTAATCTGTGGCTTACCAGGTAAAGTTCTGGCGTCTGTCTCCTGTGGGGCTACATGGTTTTTCTCTGACTCTGCTTCTTTCTCCCAGCATTCAGTTTAATTTTCCCTGCCTAGTTCTACTCTACTCTATCAGGCAAAGCCAGTTTCTTTATTAACCAATGGTATTAACAGTATACAGAGGGGAATCTTACATCATTATCCCACATCCTCTCCAGCATAAACTGTCATTAGCATTTTTGATTTTAGCCATTCTGACAGATGTGAGATGGTATCTCAGAGTCGTTTTAATTTGCATTTCCCTGATAGCAAGGGTGTTGAACTCTTCTTTAAGTGTGTCTCGGCCATTCAAGATTCTTCTGTTGAGAATTCTCTGTTTAAATCTGTACCCTGTTTTTAATGGGATTATTTGATATTTTGATGTCTAGTTTCTGTAGTGCATTATATATTTTGGAGATGTCCTCTGTCAGAGTGGAGTAGCTGAAGATCTTTTCCCATTCCATAGGCTGCTGTTTTGTCTTGTTGACTGTGTCCTTTGCCTTACAGCAGTTTCTCAGTTTCAGAGGTCCCATTTATTAATTGTCAATCTCAGTGTCTGTATTGCTGGTGTTATATTCAGGAAGTAGTCTCCTGTGCCAGTGCATTCAAGGTTATTTCCCACTTTCTCTTCTATCAGCCTCAGTGTAACTGAATTTATATTGAGGACTTTGATAGCATATGTGTCTCTGTTAGTGAATACCCATCAGATGGCATATTGTCATATCTCTTCCATTTTAACAGTAGCATTTGTCTCTGCTATGTCCCACCTTCACAATCAAAATTCTCTGTTAGTAGCAGGAAGCAATGATTATTCAGAAGATGTATTAGTGAAGATGTGGGTCAAATGAGTGAATGAATGAATGAATCAATCAATCAATGAATACATAATTTATACTCCTAGTTCTTTCTCTTCAACTAAATAACTCACTATGCTCCTATACTACTGCTGTTGCTGCTCTGTAAATGTTATTTCTGATAAATCCTAATAACATATTTCAGTTTATCTTGATTTCTGTACTATATGTGAAATTTAGATCTCCTTCTTCAACATCCTGTTTCCTTTGCTTCCATCATACCCATTATTAGATTACTTGCTTTGATTACATTTTAAACATACCTTGGAAAAGTTGAGGTTGAAAGGACTTTTTTGAAAATACCAAATGTATTTATGTTGAAGGCCCGACCCCACTGACAAATGATGTAGCAGAATCATGTGATCTGAGTTACAGGCACTTGATCTGCAAAACAGACTCGAATGCAAGCAGTATATCAATCATGCATGTCAATTCCTGCTTAGCACACACAACATGGCAAATAGGTTGTTGTAATAAAAAGTATGTGCTGAAAGTCTAATTATATTTTTAAAACTTTATGAAATAAAGAAAAATATGTCCAGACCAAACCTTATACTCTTTCTCCATCTAGATATATTAATTTGTCACAAGTCACCATTTGAAAAAGATATCATTATTTGAAAAATAAGAATTGGTATTGTTTTAATCCTGTAATAATGACAGATAATATATTTATACATACATCCAGTCGCTAACATATCATAATTGCTAATTGTTCCAATAAATATATTCAATTAAAGAATGCTGGAGTTTGGGTAAGTAACTGATTGCGGTATTATTTGTTTCCTGTACTTGTGAAAGGAATTCTCTTAAGAACCAAATTAGGGGAGTGCTGTAGAGATGACTCAGTGATTAAAAGCACTTTCTGGTCTATCATGAGAACAGGAGTTCAGTTCTCAAGACTCACCATGTCATGAGGATCATAAATACCTGTAATTCTAGCTCCAAAAGAGATCTCACCCCCTCTTCTGACCTCCATGGATACCAGGACACAAGTACACACACACACACACACACTAAAAACAAAAAAAAAACCAACAAAATGACACAATTTGACTACATTTAAAATTCCCATCTTTTTGCTTAATCCTTTTCATGAGTTCACAAGAAGGGTCCCTAGAACAAAGGTTTTCCATTGTTTGGTCCTATCAGGGAGAGGGCAGAAATGTGAACCTCTGAAATGTGAACTACTAACTAAATTCTTTTACTTTTCTATTTTTAAAAGATTCCTTATTTTCTGCTGTGACAAACTTTTCAGAGGCTGCTTCAGACTTTCATAGAAGACTCACAAAAGTTGATCTTACTAAGTAAGTTTCAGCTGCCTACTCTCAAAAGGGCAGACTGTCTTCGTGTGTGTAGAATGCTAAGTCATTGCTGCTTAAGCCGTGGTCTGCAAGACAGCAGAATCAGCAAGATTCGCCAGCTTCCTAGAACCCAGAAAGACGTACTTAGAGTTGTCTTTTCTCTAATGTCTTTTCCAACCACTCACTTAAGCCCCCTGTTGTTCCCTTCCCCAGCTTCATTCTCACGTTCATGGCCTCTTCTTTGTAATAACTAGGGCTCTCAGAGTTCTGTTTTTTTAATTTACACTAATGCAAAGTTGAATTTGTGTGATGAGAGTTACAGTTGGTAATTCATAACTATAAACTTGGGTGCTTTGAATACATTTCTGTATAGTCCTTCTCAATACCTAGTCACCCATCAACCACTTCTTTTGTATAGATATTTTTTCTGGAATTTTTCTGTTATTGCCACTTTTAGGTAGAAAATAATTTTTATATTAAAACATTATACAATAAATATGAATTGTACCAAGTATAGTTTATTTTTTTCAGACTTAAATAGCAAGCTGTATCAGTCATTTCGAGGAGGCTCTTTTTACCCTTGGATTGTGGGAGAGCCCAAAGATGTATGTAGGTCAACTATGCAGAAGCAGTGTAAGGACTATGAATGGGAAAGGACCGCCTGCTCACCATGGCAACTGTCCTCCCTTTCTCACAGATTCCAGAAACCTTTACTCTGTGTTGTTGCTCATCTTTATTCTGTTTCTTTCCTCCAGAGTAGGACTGTATGAGTCACTAGGAATGACTTGACAGTTTCCTCCATCTTTCTGGGAGGTCTGGTTAGCCTACAGAGAAGTAAAGAATAGCTTTCATTTCTTTTTGACCACTTTGTGGTCTTGAAAAACAAAACAATCCACTTCTCAATAGCATTCTGTGTCCGTTGTAAATGCTAAGATGACCCTGCTGTTACATGTTGCTTGCTGTGTGACATGTTACCATGTCAACATTATTTCTCCTAATGGTCTACTAGATTATTTTATCTTCCCATGCATTATCTTTATTAATGTTAGTTGAATTATGACCTGGTAGTAGAGATTTTAATGATGTGTTTCTTACTCTCCAAGTCCTATTGCAGTGAGAATTGTGAATGACCAACTGATGCTTCTGGAAAGAGCATTCATAGATCCTCTTGGTTTACCCGGGAGGCGGTTCTACAGGTAAGAGGAAGACGTGTGTTCTACAGAGGGCACCAAACACCTCACTATAGTCAAAGAAGTATATCAAAGATGATTTAAATAAACGCCATCATAGTAGTATGAAATATATTAATGTAATATAAGTGCTAAATATAAGTACAATTATGTATCCAGTAATGGTATAATATTTAGTATTGGAGAAATATTTCTCATATCAAATAGTTCTTCACTGTGGACCAAACTGAGAAAAAACTTTAACACAGTATTTCAGCCACAGAGTTCAAAAGGAACCTTAGCGCACATGCAGTCCAAGTCTAGTGAATCCTTCCTGCATGCTTTCAGGTAGATAAGTATTCAGTCTGCTTCAGATTTATGATGGAGACCTTCCTGGTCCCTAAAAAAGCCCTTTATATTTTTTGAAGTAGTAATTATTAGAAAATTACTTTCATAAAGATCTCAAATCTTTTATCCTGTAATGTTTTCATCTAACCTGATTTTTTTCCCAAGTAAAACAAGTTTATTGCATTTATTAAAGTTAGTTTCATTCCATATAATGATTGTTAAGATAATTGTCATGTCCCTTGGAAGAAATATTGTTTTGTTTCAGGCTATTTTTTTGTTTTGTATCTATGTCATATTTTCTTTTAGTATCTTAAAGCTATCACCTCCCCCTCCCCCAGTTTATTTTCTTAAGGTCCTTATGACTGGAGAGATGGCTTAGTGATTAAGGGCACTTGATTCTCGGCACCTATGTGGTGGCTCACAACCATCTTCAACTCAGTCTCTTCTGAACTCTGGAGGCACCAGGCATGCATACGGTACACATACATACACCCAGGCAAAGCAGTTATGCACATAACAATGTAAATACATCTAAAAACTACTTTAAATGGTGCCTTAATGGAAATTAACATGGCTCTAGCATTTAAAGTCAGAAAAATCTTCACTCATGGTCATGCAAAGTAGGACTGGGTGCGGTTTCGGGGTTTCAGTGCTATTCCATAGCTTACCTCTGGGAGTTGCCTCTCTGAATTAGCATAATAAATGCTACTTTACAAAGGTAGTGATCGCCTTTCTAAATGATCGTGGTTACGACTAACAGCCAACTGATATAAACAGAACTTTTAGAGCAGGGACCTTCCACTGTGACCTGGGAGATTATTTCTCTAAACCTTTGGTTTCTCAGCTACAAATGGAGATTTTGGCTGTTTACCATTGAGGCCTGTAGATTTAAGGCTTCTGAAGATTGAGCTAGGAGAAGGAGGCACTCCAGGGTGTGAGCTGTACTTATAAACGTCTGTTTATTCATAGATATAAATTGGAGATAGTAGTTATGAATATGTGTGCATATATAACAAGAAACATCCACTATTTTAGTATTTTCTCGAAAGTTATTGTTAGGAAGACTTCCTAACTCGAGTTCCCTGCCGATGCAAAATTCCCAATCAAGCTGAATGAAAACAAGCCAAATTAAGAAATATCCAGGTTTAATGGGAGTTCTGTGCTCTGGGTGGCCCCCGAGGGGGAACCTGAAAGCCGCAGGAATGCGACCTCCAGGAGGAAGAAAAGCAGACCACGTGTTCCTATTTCGGGAGATCACTTAAATACCCAGGGGAAAAAGTGATCCTGACTCCACCCCCAGGGAGAGGTTAGGACCTGGCCTGCTGGGATTTGGAGTCCAGACCAGGCCTGGAGGGCTGGGATAGATGCGAGGGGCTGGGGCCTATGCTCCCAACTTGACAATTACTAGTCTATTGATCCTTTAGAACCACTTTTTATAATGAAAACATCTACACATTTTCAGACTGTGAAGCATGGAATCTAGAGACAGTTCTATTTTACCAGTTTCCTCCTCACTTGTACATATAGTTCTGCTAATCTTTTCAGGGGAACTCAACATCGTGTGAACTGATACCACACTTATGTAATGTATATGTATGTATATATAAATATGTACTTTATATGCATGTTTAAATGTAACTGTACACACATATTTATGGGTAAGTCTGCTCACTATATTCATGTACTATATTTGCATGTAAATGTGTGTATTTATATATATATATATAATTTTTTTCAATATATAAATGGAGCCATACATTATTTTACATTTTTCTTTTTCTTTTTTTTTTTTTATCAAGAAT
This sequence comes from Chionomys nivalis, assembly GCF_950005125.1. Lineage (NCBI taxonomy): Eukaryota > Metazoa > Chordata > Mammalia > Rodentia > Cricetidae > Chionomys > Chionomys nivalis. The sequence continues at coordinate 18,517,264 of NC_080089.1, read as the reverse complement.
TCTTTTTTTTTTTTTTTTTTGGTTTTTCGAGACAGGGTTTCTCTGTGGTTTTGGAGCCTGTCCTGGAACTAGCTCTTGTAGACCAGGCTGGTCTCGAACTCACAGAGATCCGCCTGCCTCTGCCTCCCGAGTGCTGGGATTAAAGGCGTGCGCCACCACCGCCCGGCTAAGAATTCATTTGTTGATGCCAGCATGGAAGATTTTAGCACTTTAATCCCCCACATAGTATTTCAGTGTTTGGCTTCCATTTATAGAATTAATGACTTATTATTGAGATTTGTTAGATGAGCTTCTCCCACCCATTATGAAATACACTTCTGTAAGATGTACTTGTCTTCTGTTTGAGCATTTATAAATATTAGTATCTCTATAATCAGGACCTGGTATTTAGGGCCAAAAAAGACAACACATTTTAAAGTTTGATGAGAATATGTCAAAACGTCCTCCAAAGCTACCATGCTATATGTTAAGAATATATTTTTAAACTGTTGATTGAATATGTAGATATTAAAGTAGTTCATATTGTTGTTTTAACCAGCTGCAGTATTCTAGAATAATGCTATTGTGTTATTGTAAAGATCTTGTAGAATGACTGTATGACATATTGTATACTTATACTTTGCCCAACAACTTCTTAGATAAATGTAGCTATGACACCTGTAATTTTTCACTTGTTATAAAAATAATCATTTTTTTTTGTTTAGGCACATCATCTTTGCTCCAAGTAGCCACAACAAATATGCTGGAGAATCATTCCCTGGGATTTATGATGCCATGTTTGATATTGAAAATAGAGCAGACCCTCACTTGGCTTGGGCAGAAGTGAAGAAACATATTTCTATTGCAGCTTTCATGATTCAAGCAGCAGCAGGGACCCTGACAGATGTGTTATGAAGTTTTTGTCAAGTAGCTTCATCAGTAGAAGTACTGCAGTGTTTGAGAGTCAAGCCGTCAGAGGGAGTCTCGCTCATATGGACTCATTGGTAGAGGCTGTTGAGAGTCTGAAGACAAAATGTCTTTTTCTCTGGTGATTCAAGAGGCCAGGACATTCTAAAACCATGATTATTAGAGATCATGTTTTGTACTTCCACCGTACTTATCTGTCGTGTTTTTTTTTTTTCTTTTCTTTTTAAACTCAGTGAAACCAAAACTGGAAGCAACCCAAATGTTCATGGACATCCAGGTGATACACACACAGAACTGATAAACATCCAATATTATTGGCAGATCTGCTGAGTAAGAAGTTGGCCATGAATGAGCCCATAAGACCAAACTAATCTACAGTACTGTTTATCCTTTTTTAAGGTTGAGGCTTTGAGATAAACGGAATTGTCCATACTTCCAGCTTAGTGTTAGTTACACAGTGTATGCATTTACCAAATCTCATCAAGCTGTCATTGAAATGTCTTCATTCTGTTGAAAATTATGCTGTTGATAAGGAAATTAGGGTGAATACATTCAAAATATATTATGTACGTATATGAAATTATCAAGGAGTAAAAAGTTATTTTTAAAAAATTAACCTTATACGCACACTAAAATAGTAAGCCACAGCTCAGTTTGACCACAGGAGAAAGAGTGGTAGATCCCACTACTCTTCCATCCTGGCCAACGAGACTGTAATTTAATGAGTGGGGTGTTAGACAACCCCAAACCTTGCTAAGCCCCCATACTATATATGTGAGGCACATAGGAGGGAGTCCCTCACGTAAGAGTGTGGTTGAAGTCTTTTTAAAATTAATTTTTAATTGTTTTTATTGAGGTATACATTTTTCTCCACTCCCCTCTTTTCCTCCTCTCTCTCCCCTTTTACCTTCTCCTGTGATCCCCACATTCCCAATTAACTCAGGAGATCTTGGCAAGACATTGGGTGAAGTTTTGAAGAATTATTTTCAACAAAACACTTAAAATTTGCTGTGAAGATTGCTTACATGGATATTTTTATATAAAATATTTTAATTAAGAATTTTAAAACGGTAGTGAGTTATGCTTCAGTTTAGGCTGAGAATAAATGACTTCAGAGTCTGGATTTGTTACTCTCCCACTTACAAGCCTACAATATTCCAAGGATCTCACAAGACTATCAAAAACTTTGTTTACAGTAAAAACATATTTGAACCTTACTGTGATTTCTAAAATCCTAGTGACCTATGGTTTTGTTATATTAGCCTATAATCTTGTTTAGCACATTCTTAGGACCCACCCAGTAGTAGCTACAGAAATTGAAGAGAAAAAAGGAAAACAAGTGCACAAGTTTCTTGACAACTCTTTATACAATGTAACTTCAGAAGCCACCAAAACCTAACAGGCTGTTTGTTAAGATGTTTAAGCACTACTTAGTTAAAGCTGTGGAGCCCTCACCCACACTTGGGTGTGTTCCATCCATTCTTCGAGTTTGTAGTTCATGACAGACACTGAAGCAGACTACTGTCCTTTTGGGTAAGAGAGTTATTAGAAAAGTTATTAATGCCATCAAACAGATAACTGGCTGGGGACTCAATGAGTTCAGGCTGCACGACAAAGCAGGGCTCTTCTATGTCTTGGAGTTGATAAGAAGCCCATAGGCTCTGATTTTCTAGTGGTCAAAGGGGGAAGGGCATCGATTTTTATCCTTAAGGTAGCCCTTCAAGGAGGACCGTGTCACCAGTAGCCTGATAAACTTTCTTTGGGGAAGCGAGAATTAGAGTCGGGGAGTCCTTGTCAGTTTCCTAGTCTGGTGATGTGGGCAGCTTGGTAAACTCCTTAGACGTGAAAACTGTAAAACTCAGCTCCCCATAGCAGCAGAAGCAGTCAGCTTTAAGTGGAGAGACACCTCTAGATGGGTGTGACCTGAGCAGCATCTGGTTTGGGATCTTAGCACCTATTAACACTTATGTGTAAATGTGTTAAGATCTCACCTTAATAAATCCCAGTTTTGCCTCAAAATGGCTTCTCCTCAAATCCTTGTGTTTGGAAGGTTATAAAAAAATGAGACTTCACCTAAGTAGAGGTCTCTGCAACTACTCCAGCTGAAGCAGGATGCAGTGAGCTGTTCTCAGCCCTACTCTTGTGGCTCATTCTTCCCGAATACCCAAGTCAATGAAACATTATGTTTCTAAACTCACGGCCATAGTATACATTATTTCTAAATCACTTCTAAAGGTGACACAGGATTTCTGAGAATTACTCCTGCTAGTTGTTTTTGAAAACTATGGCCGCCAAATAGCACCTATGATTAACAATGTGAATTTAGGATAGATAGGAAAATTTCCAGTTTATTATTCCTAATTGGCCATTTTGTTTATCACTGATGACAGAATAGGACACTATGCTGTATGCACCGTGATCAGCCCTTGACTCTGGGGAATATGTGAAACTGTTAGTAAACTACTTTAAAGTTAAGGTCGTGGCCTGACGGTCAATCCAAAATGGACCACTTCATAATCAGCTTTGAACAAATGAGAAACAGTAATTGCAAAGGAGAAGTATCACACAGCCTCTCTCCTGAAGTTTAAAATACAACATGAAAAGGAGGGAAGAATTAAGGAAAGGATAAGGATTTCTCCTGGTAATCCATGACTATTTTCTAAGTTTAAATTTTAGTTACGTAAATGGATGTTTTGCATGCAGGTATGCACTATATATGTGCCTCCTGCCCACTGAGGTCAGGAGAGAGCTGGATTAGAGAATTGTGAGTTGCTATATGATGTTTGGGATCAAGTGATCAAATCATGGTTCTTTGGAAAAGCAGTACGCTCTTAATATCTGAGACAACTTTCTAAGATCCCAAACAGAGCTCTCTTTATAGGTTTTTTTTTTAATTCTTTAATTTTTAGTCAGCTCTTAAATTTCCTCCCCCAAAAAATAAGACCCGACAAGAAGATGACCGCTGAAGGGAGGTGAGAGGTGAGGACAGTTTTCTTTAATACGACACTGAGGCTACCCATGCTCCAATAGATGGCCCTATAGACACACATACAATACAGGCGACAGTACTAAGTGAGCTTGGTGGGTTTAAAAGGAAAACACACACAAATGTGCACACAGGAAACCCCAAAACATAAAACTGAGAGGAAACAGTGGTAGAGAGGTTGTGGGGTGGGGAGATCAGGTGTGTGTGTGTATACATGATCAAAACACATTATACTCATGCACGAAATTCTCAAAGAAAGGCCCAGAGTCTTATTTCTGGTTCTGGCTTTTTGGCAAAGAACAAACTTAACACTGTCCTTTCCTTTAAGAGGTAATCCAAAGGGGCCTGTCAGTCACTGGACAGGTCAAAAGATAAACCTGGGATGGAGACACGGCTCAGCAGTTAAGAGGATTGGCTGCTCTTCCAGAGGTCCTGAGTTCAATTCCCAGGAACCACACGGTAGCTCAGATGTTCTCTTCTGACAATAAAGTTGTACATCCATATTTGTAAGTTAAAAAGAAAAACCCTTGAGAAACCTGTTGGGACAATTTATTACACAGTATAAAACTGTTGGATCAGGCCTTACCCTGCTGTAAGAAAATGTTCTTCCCTGCGATGGGCTATTTTTGTTAACTTTCTACAAATATGAACTTATGACTGAAAAACAAGTGATGTTGCCTGATACACTACTATTCAATTTAAGTGCCCTGCTGCGACAGTCTAGAAACATGGACTTCTACTCACCCACACCAGATGTAGAAAAACATTCCAGTCTGTTTGATAGCAGGCCAAGGTTATGCACACACAAAAGTCTTTAAAACTGCAGGGGACAAGGCGGGCGGTGGTGGCGCACGCCTTTAATCCCAGCACTCGGGAGGCAGAGGCAGGCGAATCTCTGTGAGTTTGAGACCAGCATGGTCTACAAGAGCTAGTTCCAGGACAGGCTCCAAAACCACAAAGAAACCCTGTCTCGAAAAACCAAAAAAAAAAAAAAAAAAAAAAAAAAAAAAACCTGCAGGGGACAAACTACAAAGCAAGGACCTTTTTACATCTGTCCAGATTCTGTCAACTGCCATAAGGCACTCACCAACAAACGTCTATGTCTTAAGAGTCCTCTCTTGAAGCTACGATCAAAACCCTAACAAAACAAGTCAGAGCTAAGAGGCTCATTCGGCTAAGGGTTCCAGGTCAGTCAATCACTACTATCACTATGGGGAAGTACAGTGACAGTGGAGCCTGAGAGAGCAGTCTCACTGTGTCAAAAGCAAAGAGCAAGTAATGCATGCATGCTGGTACTCAGCTCACTCTACAGCCCAGCATCCCAGGCAGGGTCTTTCCACCTCAACTAACGTAATCAAGATTTCTCTAAAGACATGCCCACTCGTTAAGCTAGACAATCCCTCATAAGACTCTCCTTCTTCTCAAGTGAGTCCAGGCCATGACAACTGACAATTAAAACTGCTGCCATGGCAACTACTACAACAAATCAAAGCGCTGTCATTTAATAATTCAGCCATTTGATGTTAAGAAAAGCAGAAACGTAATAATTTCAATTTTGAATGCTATCTTTAGAGTCATGGTTAAATTTAAAAACTTTGGAGGCAGAAGCCCCCCCCCACTAAAATTGAATTGCACTTTATTCCATCTGTGACCTTAGGAAAATTATAGATTTTACCTGTGAATATGGATGATAATAGTCTAATCATGGAGAGATCCTCAAAAATAAAGCTAACATAAAATACTTGTCAGTGTTTGATACAAACTCACTGAATAACCACTTGGTTTGTGCAATTTCAAATAACTTAATTCCTAAACGGAAGCCACAATCAACACGTCTGAAATGTGCTCTAATGCAGTCTTACAGCTACTTTATCTGCCTGAAGAAACAGATCTGAATTCCATCACCCACCTTTCAATCCTGATTTCCTCTTATTTCACTGCTTTAGAAAGACTTCCTGCCTTTTAAAGATGACACCTTCCTGTGCTATCTCTTCTTGCTGGGAAGAAGAAATCTTAAGGTATCCAAAGTGGCCAATATGGCTTCTAGTAGGAAGCAGATAGCTTGGGATCTGTTTGTATCTGACTTTAAGATTACCAGAAAACTAAAGTCTTAGAAAAATATCTTGTAATTTTATCAATTTATTACAACCAACTTGTGGAATTTGACACAAACTTTCATTTTTCTCTACCTTAAGAATGAATGTATTGTACGTTCATCACTGACACCGAGTCAAGGCCTGAAGTGCACTCACTGGCTTGTGTGGATTTGTTCACTCCATCTTCATTTTTCCTTCTTAGAAGTCTCTGGGAGGCACATTATAGATGCTTGGTGGTGGCCTTCAAGCATGTGGTATGCTAATGTAAATGAAATCTCTTACTGGACTCATTTATGTTGTACCTGCACCATCTGTGTTTCTCACTTTTCTCGGAATGAAAAAGGTGCGGTCAAATGTGGTCAGAATACTATCATCGCTGCATCAAGTTGCATAATCTTACATCCTGTTGATTTACTCAGAGCTTCCTTAAAGGCCGAGCAACTTCATTTGTGACTCCACAGTCTCTTTGAGAATCAATTACTTCCAAAATCTGTTGTCTGTCTCCTTTGGACTGTCCCTCTATACTCAAACCTAGGAGCTATTCAAAATGTGTACTCTCTTGTCCCCAATTCAGGATCATAGTTTGTTTATTCTTTCCTGATCTATTTTGGGGCTTCTTCCTTTTTCCCACCTCCAAATGCCTGTATCAAACTGATCTAATATGTAAGCTGTGTTGTTCATATGAAAAAGTGGAAAGGGAACTCAACTTTGAGTTTGGAAGCACCTCACAACACATGGTGTATTTCAAAATGGCCAAAGGAGAACTTAAAAGTCCTGCCAAAGGTGATTTAGTGGCTGAAGAGATGGAAATGCTTACTTCCTTGACGTGATCAATACATATTTTATACACAAAACTATCATTAGGCACAAAGACAAATTTAAAAAAAAAATCAAAAAATTGTTATACCTGGAAATTACTTTGCAGCTTTAGGTTCCATTTCAATTTTCTAACTCAGTATTTAGAGCTGGGGACCAAGCACTCGCACTTCTAACCAATTTTCATTGAGGGATGATCAAGCTAGTCTAGAAATGGTATTCTGACTACCACTGGCCCACCAAAAAACAAAAACCTAATGATCCTGAACTGTTTAGTAGCTAACCCCTTATCCCTATATCAGGAATAGTTGTAGACACTGTAAATTTGTCCGTTTTCAACCAAGCTTACATTAACAGGGAAGTAAAGCTAAGTTTGCTGGTGTTTGACTGCGGATTCTAAAGTTCACATCTACAAGGAATGTAACACTACCTGAATGGCTATGGAAACTATTAGGATTTGTTGCATTGAGGATTCTGAGATTTCCTTCAATCATCTCTGGAGAAACCACAGACTCTAAGAGTTGTCAAATCACAAACAATGAGTTTTTAATAGACTAACAACCAAAGCCATCCAGGCAAAAATGACATATTTTGTGAAATTATTTTCTAACAAAACATACCATTTGCTAAGAGCGACCAATTTCCCATGCAACGTGGCAGTATTTTAGAAAACCTATCCATTCGGTTGATAAACAATACAGAGTATGTCTGGACACAGACACCATCTTTATTCCACAGCTTACTGGTCCCAACTCTGAATGAGTTTAACCAGTGACATGAATCCTTTTCCTTACCTGTAGTACAAAACAACATCCCTCACAGAGTAGCCGTGAGCAGTTACGTTTTCATGCACCGATGTTTTTAAAACAATGCCAGTCCATTACCGGTGTATGCTTGTCATTTACAGCTACCCAAATATGCCAAATAGTGAGTGCAGTAGAAAATAGGTTTCCATTAGTTGGCCAAAACAAGCAGCCAAAGCAACATGCAGGCAGCAAAAATACTAACAAATAAAACATAAAACAGGAATAGACTTATCCAACATCTTTGTTGTTTATTTGGTATTTCAAGCTTTGGGAGGTTTTCCTTTTTCATGTTTAATCATTAGACTAATTAGGAAAAAAAATTTTTTTAAAAAATAATTATATAATTTACTTGAATAGGGTATCTGCTTAGTGGAAAAGGAGTAATAAATAAAGCTATTTTGATACAAAAATCTTTAAGTGACCTAAAAATGTCTAAAGACCATCCATGAAAATAGTCTTTGTAAACCTATTCTTGAAGAAATTCCGTACATCTAAGAATGCTACAAAAACTCAAAAACAAACCGGGCGGTGGTGGTGCACGCCTTTAATCCCAGCACTCGGGAGGCAGAGGCAGGAGGATCTCTGTGAGTTCGAGACCAGCCTGGTCTACAAGAGCTAGTTCCAGGACAGGCTCCAAAACCACAGAGAAACCCTGTCTCGAAAAACCAAAAAAACAAAACAAAACAAAACAAAACAAAAAAAACAAAAAAACCTCAAAAACAAAGCACAAAGTTCATACAGAGAAACTTGGCAAGCTAGGTGTTTTAGGGATAATGAATGCTACACGTCCAAGGGCACAGGCATCTATCATTGATTAAAAGGCCCATGCAAGTGGGATGAAATGTACTTGTAAGAACAAGAGACAAGCAATCAGGGAAAAACATGACCTACCGATGAAAGAAATCAGACATGCCAATAAAAACCTTAAAATACCAAGCTGAACTTAATAGCTCAGATTTTAGAAAAAAGCCATGGAGCAATACTGGATAAACTACTATAGATTAAAGTCAAATAAGATAATCTGCAACAAAACCCCAGCAAAAAACAATCCTTACTTTTCAAACTTAAAAAGTAGAGTTAAAAAAACAAAAGAAAAAAAAACTAAAACAATATATACTCAAGTATCTTTAAGAGTTTTTAAAGTTTACTATGGGTGTATATACAACATGCAATTTTCAGAGTGATCTTATTCATTCATTCATTCATTCTGCATGTTTGTGGGTGCTCATCACAGAATTCAGAAGAGGGCAACAGATCCACTGGAGTTGAAATTACAGAAGTTATAAGCTACCCAAAGTGGGTGCTGGCAAGTGAACTCAGCTCCTCCGGAGTTGAAGTGCTCTTAACCACTGCACACTATTTCTCCCGTTCCCAGAGAATCATTGTAAGAAAAGGGTTAGAAGCAGTAACTCAGAACTCAAAATATCTGCAAGAATGTTTTAATAGTTCTCTTCATTCTGATGAACTGATAAGAAAATCAAACAAGATCTATGTAAAGACAAAACCCCTAGCACAAGATACAATGGCAAAGCTCAACCAGTGCACTGACTATAGTTCTGTAAATGTACAGTCAGCCTATAAACAGCTGATTTCAATTCACGTTTTAATTGTTTACATTACTGGCTTACATTACAAGACAGGCTCCAAAAATTTCCTTTTAAGAATTCCACTAAAAAGGTTAAAATTAATCATTCTATTTTATGTAAAGGTTAATGTCTTACTTCTGTAAACTGTTTTTTATGTAATTTTACATGGGGAGATGACATACCATACAGAACTCCTGGACTAGTTTCATAATCCTGGCAACCTAAAGTTATTTCAAAATAAGCGGCTAGAAAAGACAGGCCAATTTAGGACATTACTTCCTCTGTGCAAGCAAAACTAGGCAAGAAAAACAACATTTGCGTTCCCCATGCTACAATGAGTCACAACATGTACAAAACATATCTGGTTTGGCAGCTTTGATGCCGTAATAAAAATGCATGTATGTAACAGAAATAATGTCTTCGAGCTAACAAGCATTTCATTAACCTTTCTTAATAAATTGACAGAGTAAAACATTCTTCTTTAAAAATACTGTTACTTTAACATAGAGTTTAAGGTGATTTCATTTAATTTTTATCTGAGTGACACACAGAGGTTCTGGAAGGAAATAACAATTAAATAATTAAATGGTCACAAACGTAACCACCGCACAATGTACTAAAAATGAAAGCAGTGCTGTGCAAGCAAGTGTGAGGTTAGGAAACATCATTGGCTTCGACAGTATCACCTCAGACAAGCTACTATTCAAGGGGAAACAGGCTCAGTAAGGAAGCGATACAAGTGTAATTAATATTTTGAGTCAAACCGATTCAACCTCTTCCCTCAGGCAGAAAGTAAGATCACTTTTCTAAATGAATTCATGTCTAACTAAAAACTTAAGAGACAATATTTGGATCCTAGTTTTTCATTGCCAAAAAATGTGAGCATGCCCTTGTATCAGTAGAGCTTAAAGACTAGATTTGTGTCTTTACACTTGTTGACAGAACTAGACAGAATGATGCATACAGTCGGCTGTATCTCACGTGAACAACATACTTGCCTGGTGCCCACAGAGTCCAGAAGAGGGACCAGTAACTGAAGTAGAGTTCCTTGAGTATATAAGTTGCCATTATGGGTGCAGGGAATCAACCCAACAGCCAGTGCTGTTAAGGGGGCTCTCTCCAGTGCCCACCCAGATTCTTTATTAACTAAGATAATATTTTGACTATACTCATACTTTCTTTGTAAGAATTCCATTAATACCAACGTAAACACCTTTAACTTTCATTTTGATTTATACCAGTTTAAGGCACCAATTTACTAGAGTTCTAACCTTCATATAACAGGTTTCCCCTTGAGCCGTGCCTCAAAAAGTAACCTATTCATTAACGGCTGTAATTGGCATAAATATAAATGTTCTGTGTCATATACAATTAATAGAAATGAGGTATAACATAAAATCAGTATTGTACTGGTAAACTTGTCAACCTCTTCGTGAAACCCTTAGAAAAATTCCAAAGAATCAAGCAGCTACACTAACACAGAACACGCAGCTGTCCTACTTGTTCTGAACTGCACACTTTGTTCCTGTCGCCTTGACCACAGCCTTGACCACAGCACACGACACAAACAATCAAGGGAGCAAAGGTTTATTTGGCTCGCAGTTTCAGAGGACACAGTTTACAGCGGCTGGGGAGGCAGCACTGAGAGCGCGGGACAGAGGTGGCTCCATGCCCTGACAGCAGGGGTGTATAATCCTTAAAGACTCACTCCTAGAGAACCCACAGGCCCAACATCCAGAAAGTTCCACAGCCTTCAAAACAGAGCCGTAAATTGGGGACTCAGAACAAGCTCTCAGAGGCATTCCAGATTCAAGCCTCACACATACCTTAACACATCTCAACAAAGCTACAGTCACAATTTTACAGATACAGTTTTCATCTGGGAGACAGAGATAATCTCTAAGAGATTTAGACTAGAAATTTAATAAAATTTAGTCAAAACATCATAAAAACACCTTTAAATAATTAAAAAGATTTTCAAAACATTATTGCTTACTCTTATGAAATGATAAATTTTAATCAAATTGATGCTTCTATAAACTTAATTTTATTTCCTATAGTCTTAAATTATATTGCTTGACAAGAACTATAGATATCGGTGTAACTTTCTGAAATTAAACGAACTGCAAACGAATTCTGTGAGCAGTACACAGAGATAGTGACTACACTGCTTTAGGGTTAGCACTACCGAAGTAACCACCTCATAGGGGAAACAAAGAACTTTTTTCTTAAAGATTTTCAAGAATTACAGTAACAAAGTTCGTGAAAAGGCCAATTAAATTTTTTATATTACACCTTTCTACCGTTCGAAGGGTAACGGTAATATAAGGATAAAAAAATCCTTTTATTTCTCTGCTTATAATAATTTTTACTAAGAAATACTATAATTATGCTTATGAGTTTTTTTTACTCCCTTTGTGTGTGGGGTAACAACTATGGTTTTACTATTGAGGAGACTTGGAGTCTTAATATGGAATTCAAAAGAAAGATAGAGGCACAAAAAAAAAAAAAATCAAGAGACTTTGGCTTTAAAGAAACTCATGATAACCCTACAATGGCAGATTAAAAAACAAACAACAAAAAGGTTACAGCAGCAAGCTACTACTTCACCACACACATTGAGAACTCTAAATCAGACAAGAGTTTTCTGCTTCTCTTCCAATCAATCTGCAATTTCTTCTTTTTGTTTCTCCTGCTTCTTGGTTGTCGGCAGTTCAAGACTAGCCCACTGCATGGGCTCTGCCTTTCTCATGGTGATCTCAATCTTGGTTGCGGTCATAGTCACGTAACTCCGTTTAACATCAATCACCTACAACACATCCAGAGTAAACATTAACTTGGTGCTTTTATTGGTCTCAGAAAAACACATCTTGCTTATTCTAATGTCAAAAATCAAGCCTCTGGAGCCATTTTTTATGCAATTTAAGTATCTTAATAGACACATTAAGGTTTTATTCATCAACTTTCCATGAGTATTCATTCTAAATTTTTTTTCATTATCAGGAAAAATAATTAAGTGGATTCATAATACTTACACCCCACAGTTTCACATTTTGATGAAATTCCTTCTCTCCTTCAAATACAATGTGAACATTTAACTGAAATAGATAAATTGTTATTTTTTGGTGGTAGATATTGAAAACCAGGCCTTAATACACACTAAGCATGCAGTAAAACAGTGAATCACATCCAGCCAAGAGTGATAACTGATCAGTGAAGGTTTGTGAAACCAAGCACCAATTACAAAGACAAGACGGACATTACTTAAGCCATGAGAAAATGTCAATGGTGGCTCCCCAACCTCCTGCTTCCTTTAAGAAAATGAGTATGAGAATAAAAAAATTAACTGAAAGGTTCATGCTGAAAAACCTATATTTTGTGATTCTTCTAAGAAAACTTCAGAACACAGTGTTCTGAAGAACAAACTTTAGAAACACACAGAAACACCGATTTTTCACTTAAAATACTGTTTCTATAAAAGTCATTAGTTTTCTGATCAGAGCTAAGAACTCTGAGAAAATATGAACAAATAATGCGTTAAGGGTAATTTTACTCAGTCAGTTCATAGACTCACCAGTGTACTGTTTGCCTCCACCTGGCTGAGCTCTGGCAGTGAATTCTTAGCATACACTGAGATGGTAACTTCACCGCCAGTCTGATGCCAGTCATGTCTACATGGAACAACTTTCTTCCCCTGTAATGTAATAAAAACCTTGTGATCTTAATACACAACACAACTTTTTAAAAAGAACTCGCTCAGTTAATAGAGGAAAATTCACCATGCACAATGAAGCACTTAATGCTTCGGGGTAACACATCTAAAGATTCCACCAAGAGGTTTAAACAATAAAGTATGATACAAATATCTTAACAAGTTTATGATGTGAGAACACCCTCATTTCTCCAGTTTGGCTTTTCTCCTTTAGGGCTATATATACAGTTACTGTTCACTTAGGAGACAATTTCACAAGCCTTACTAAACTTTATTCCATTCACATCCTATTGTCCATTAAGTTCTGTCACAGAATCATTCTTTGAAGACAGAAATGAGAAAGGAATTTGTTTGGTAAGATAAACAAGGTAACACAAGACTTGAAAGTCTGAGAACCTTGAGTTTATTTTGTACAAATGAAGAGTTTTGGGTGGTATTAGGGCTGGGGACTTAGCTTGGTACCATGCCTGCTTTGTAAGTATGAGGGGCTGAGTTTGGAACATCAACATCCACATAAAAAAAAAAATCATATATGGTAGCATGATTCTGTAATCCTAGTGCCAGAAGGTTAATCATAAGATCCCACAGCTGGAATGATGAGCTCTAGGCTCAGAGAGAACCCATATTTCAAACACAGTGGTGACACAGGAAGACAGCAAACACAGAACCATCATACCATGTATGCATGAACACACACACTGTCAACTAATAATTATTCCTATGATTATTAAATTATCTTGTCCTCTCATATTAGCATGCAGAAAATGTCACATTTGCAGAAATCATCTGTTGACTGCCAGTCTGGAAAGGACCATTATTCCTAGTGCTTTACTACAGTATCAATTCATTTCAAAAACAAATCAAACACTTATTTAAAAGAAAGAAAAAAATAGTTACATTTCACCAATACACTCTTAACTTTTAAAAAAAAAGTGAAGCATAACATTTATTTTTTCAAAGTATTTAAGGTTTTGATCTCAGAAAAAATATACAAGCATACCCTATTTTCTGCTAATAAAATATTTCTGCAAGTTTTATGGTAAGTAATCTATGATTCAAAATGGCAACAATGACATACCAAAGACTGAACACATGTCTAGCCTGAAAGTTCATCCTTGAGTTAAAACATAGAAGTTTTATGAACCAGAGAGGTTCCTAAAGTTACCAATGTCAGCACAGCACAAAAATTTGTTTGGATTAATCATGCTATTAAAATAGTAAGATCTGGCATACAAACCTTTATGTAGCAACAAACTGGTTTTATTTTCTCAACTTAAAGAGATTAAGGGAATTATGTTCATAGCCCTAAAATATTTTGATAGGAACTCATGCACTGCAACTCTTTCCTCCTTGATAAATTTCCCCAGAGCAAGCAGAGGCATTCTAAGAAATCCCACTGTGAACACTAGCTGGAGGGACCGTAAGTATGGTGGAATGATTCTGTGAGCAAAAAAACAGAAGTAGAGGGCTAACTATTGGTTTAGTGACATTAAATTAATAAAGTGCTTTTAGGAGACAATTTTCAAAGTAGAAAAGGCTGTGAACCTAATTTTTTCTAATACATTTTTAGATTCACTGGGTGTGTGTGAAGGCTTTCCTTGCATGTATGTCTGTGTACCACATGCATGTATGGTGTCTAATGGTGAGTCTCTGGGTGATGGGATGGGAACTAAATCTCAATCCTTTGAAAGAACAACAAGTGCTCTTACCCATGGGGCCAACTCTCTAGCCCCTGTGAAACTAATTTTAATAAGACAAGCATTTTCCAGTTTTAGTAGGTTTAAAGTATTTCTGAAAACTCACACACCTGCATCAATATACACAGGGTTGTTTTGTTGGGAGACTGAGATGCACTACTTTGTACATATGCCAATGCTTTACTTACCTTGTAAGAAAGCTAGTTTTATGCTATAAACACATGCTAATTTCAGATCTTTTAAACATGGCTTGGATGATCACAGGTCAGTATGTGAGCCTGAAAGGTGACTTACTGCATCTTTTTTAGTCCACACATGTTTCCCTTTTGTGCAGCCCTCCTGGGCTAAGAATGTATTAAAATCTGAGGTTTTTCTTCTACAACAGCTCCAATATTTCATCCTTTAAATCAGACAATGGATTAAAGTTATCATTAAAACAGATGTAATTAAGAAATAAATACTGCAACTTTAAATAACTTGCAAGTATTTATTAGTGAACAGTTAAAATGGATACATACTAGGAAAACTATTTAAAAACCAGGGTGACATTTATTAACTTAGCTTTTGAATAAATCTATAATCACAAATTCCAAGTCTAGATTCTCACTGAGAATGTAGACCCTAATTCCTTCATGAAGCTACCAAAAGTGATAGGAATGAGTACTGTAATAGCCACACTTCAACAACCCACTGAAGACCAAGGAACAAGGTAGAAACTAGTTCTTCCACACATGATGAACAATCTCAAAGAAGGGAAAACCACTACTACTAACTTGAGATAAAACCCTGCACAGGTAACTAAAAATTACATAGCTCCAGGCATCCGAAGCATTTGGAAACACAGTATAGAGACAAACTCAAAACTGAGAGTTATGGAAAAGCATGGGCTTTCCGCGCCCCATGGCCAAAAATTCTAATGTCCTAAAAATGAATGACAGTCTTTTAAGAAAAGCAATTCAGGCCACTTGGTAGGACATGCCTCTAAGTGCTCTCTGCAGGAGGCTAAGGCCTGAGTATCTTAAGGTAGAGGCAATGCACACAACCAAAGTCTAAATAAGAACACACTGAAAAATTACAATGATTACTTAAAAATTATAACTCTACTTTCCTCCTGTACTTAATGAAGGCAACTGCCTCTGCCCTTTTCTTAGGTTATTATAAGGATTAAATGGTAATGTAGGTAAATTTTTTTCCAAAAACTGCATGGCAATGTTTAAAAATATAAAGGTTTAATTACTACTATAAATTTTTATTAGGAATGCATAAATTACCCCTCATGAAAAATAGGTACTCCAGAATGATACACACAGACTTCGTCTAGACTCTGTAGACCCTGGTATGTCTAAAAAACAAAGACACAGAGAAAAAATTAGCTGTTCATCTCACACTTCCATCTTACACCTATCTGTAGTACTCGTTACTTTAGAAAATACTTAAATAACAGCAGCTATAAGAACACTGGTAAATTCATCAAGAAATGGAAAATGTCTCTCTTTTGAACATAAATAAACTATAGATTCCTGCAAAGAAAGAAAACAGAAAGGTAGCCAACTTACTAAATAAGAGGCTTTAAGGCTTTTAGGCATGAGGTTACAATGAACTATGTTCAAATATTTAAATTTACAGATATGTGTTGGAATCAGGGGACATACACTCTCCCCAAAACAGAGTATGATTTATGTGTTTAGTATACTCTGTGTGGGCATCACTAATTAATATGGAAAATCTAAAAAGCAATTCTGGAAGTTTCAGGAAATGGTGATATCTTATCCCTACAAATGGTAAAATGAGCTGCAGACCTATATAAACATCCATGGTTTGTCTGGAAGATCCGGGCCCCACTGCTGCTGTACATGAAGGCTCTACAGATGAATTCACAAAAAGTTATGTTAATAAAACATGGATGTAGCTGGTAGTATGTTCTCTAATTTTATAATCATATTAATTAAAGTAGAAGACCAAGATTTGGTGTTTCTTTTCTGTAGGTCCAAAGTACTAGGTGTTTATCACCTTAAGTACATAAATTCCAGTATATGAGAATCTGAACTTATCATTACTACCACCTAAATGTCTCTTTTCTTATCTTATCCAATGGCACCAAATGCATCCAGTCCTCCAAATCTGTCCTTTCTACCTCTGAAGTTATCACAAAATCTGGTCCAACTCAAAAGACTAACCCATTTAAACTCACTCAAGGACTAGCAAATGTTCCTTGAATGTCCTTTATTTAAAAAAAAATCTCGTATTTTCCACCATACTCAGTGTTTCACATAAAGTTCCTCTGCATGAGAAAATGTAACTCAGAACAAGTGGTGCAGGAGAATTGTCTGTATTCTGTCAATCTTGTTTTAAATAAACGGTGATCGGCCAGGCAGGAAGTATAGGTAGGTCAACCAGACAGGAAGTAGAGGCAGGGCGATGAGAACAGAATTCTGGGAAGGAGGAAGCACATTCCTCCCATTCCAGCCCAGACCACCGAAGAAGCAACATGTGACATGCCCCACTGAAAAAGGTACTGAGCCACAGGGCTAACATAGATAAAAATAATGGGTTAATATAAGCTACCAGAGCTAATAAGAAGACTGAGCTAATGGGCCAATCAGTTTATAGCCTAATGTAGACTTTGTGTGATTTTTTTTAGGGCTTGCCGGCTGTGGGTTACCGGGCGGGACATTAACCCCAACAAGCCGGCCCATCATGTTACAAACAAGTACTTCTTAAATAAAGTAGAACACTGTCAATAAAGGAAAAAAAAAAAAAAACAGGAAAACTTCCATTTCATGAAAACTAAAAGTCCCTTTGTTTATCAATGGTATCATGAGGCCAGTGGAAATCAAATGAAATTCCTCTGACAAGAGACCTGGAGCTAAAAGATATGAATAGTTCCTATAAGACTGCTAGGGAAAGGATGACAAGAAAGGCTAGCAGAGAGATCACGGGCATGTGGTCAGAGAGGAAAGATCTGAGCAGTAGGCACATCAGCGGGCACGCAACCACAACACCGCCGAGGTCAAGGAAACACAAAGTGAGAAGACTGTATGCTCTATCAGAAGAGCTGAACTATAAAACACTGATACAACAAAATGAGCCAATGTGGAGACAAGTGGATCCAATTCATCAGTACTGACAAGCATATAGAATATGCAACCTTTGAAATCTCCTATGTCTACGTATCTGCTGAAAATGAACACATACATCTAATCCCATTTCTAGATGTCACACACTGAAGTGTTTAAGGTCAGTGTTATTAAAAAAAAACAGTGGAAGGAAAAATCAATTATCAATTGTAGGACATGCTCAACAATGACATTCACAAAGCACCAAAAAGGGCAAGATTATTGTTATATTCCCTAAAACAAACCTAACAAACCCAAGTGAAAGATTAAGAAAGAGGACAAAGAGAGCAAGATACGTGCTGACAGATAAAGATAATCTTTTCAAGGGAACGTGTGAAGAAGTTGAAGATACTACCGGCTTCATTTTGAAAGTCATCAACTTTAAATTTGTACGTGAACAAGTTCTAGCAAATTTCACTATTTCAATGAAATAGATTAAGTATTTCTTAAATCCTCTATAATCTAAAAATTTAATTTCTCACCGCTAAAGGCACTTAAATTTGGTTATCTCTTAATTTCAACCTATATAAGGAAACAGTATTATGACATTCCCATTATTTTCTCTGTATTATTGCAATCAGTTTTATTAGATATACCTCCCTCACCCCATTGTTGGTACTTTTATTGAGTTGAATTTCCGCTTGTACTCTGCCACCTGTATTGCCTTTTCTTTTTTTTTTTTTTTTGTTTTTTTGTTTTTTCGACACAGGGTTTCTCTGTGGCTTTGGAGCCTGTCCTGGAACTAGTTCTTGTAGACGAGGCTGGTCTCGAACTCACAGAGATCCGCCTGCCTCTGCCTCCCAAGTGCTGGGACCACCGCCCGGCTTGTACTGCCTTTTCTACTCTCTACCAACAGTACCCAACTATGAAACCTGTGACCTCTAACGGCAAACTGGTGCAATGGTAGCACAAATATGAGGGCATAACAAATTGCCCTTTGACTGGATTCAAGGCCCACTCCATAAGATTCAATCCACACTTCAAACTATTAATGAAGCCAGAACCCGAGGCTAGACAGGTAGGCCATGTGCTCTGGGGGAAAATTACTACTTCTCTGCTAAATGAACAACACAGGGAAAATACATATTGCTAACCATAGATCAGAGAAGCTTCTTGTGGTTGATGGTAACTAACAGACAATTTGACAGTAGGTAGACAATGCGAAACCTTGGAGCACTCAGCCATAAATGGGATGTCTGAATATTCAAGGCTCAGGAATCTACGAAGTAGATTCTATGAGCCAGAAGTGGTGGATGACTCCAACGAAACAGCGTGCTCCACATAGAACTTATGTACACACAAACAGAGACCGTGACAGCATGCATAAGACTTGAAAAGGGAGGGGGGGGTAGATAATAAAAACTCCAGCACGGAGAAGGGAAAGTGGGCACACCTAACCAAGAAGCAATTTGCAACTGTTACCTGGTGAGAAAGGGGGAAAAAAATCTAACCATGCTCCAGGACAGGCTTCACGCTCACGAGGAACTGACCAAAACAAAACAAATTTCAGTTTTTATATGTGTGCACTTTCAGTATGATTCGGTGATTTACTTATTTGTGAGAGAGAGAGAGAACATGAAGTTGGGTGGATAGGGAGGATTTGGAAAGGCTTGGGAATATGAAAAGAATACTACCAAATTAAATTGAATGAAATTAAAAAAAAGTAATAAAATTGAAAATGAAAATAAAATTACCCCTTTTACTTACTACTTCTACCTTATACATATGAGGTTCTACTTCTGTTTCCATTCCACTTTTAGTGAGCAGGGGAATCTCAAACATCATAGAAGGACAACAAACCTGCTGACATCCCATCTTCACTCAACTGTAACTGGTCCGGCAACAATAAAGATACCACTTTTATTGTTATTTCATTATTTTATCAGCATGAGTACTTTGCCCAATCATGTCTATGCGCCAAATGTGTGCCTGGAGCCCAGGGAGGACAAAAGAGGTAATGGACCCTCTTGACCTAGAGTTGCACACGGTTGTGAACTGCCATATAGATGGTTAGAATCAAGCCTAGGCTGTATGAAGGAGCAGTCAGTGCTCTTAATCGTTTCAGACACTTGTGTCCGTTATTTTAAATAACATACTACTTAAACAATGGACCCCAAAAAAGAAATTACCCACAGGAATATCATGCTGGAAGAGAAGGCCTAAATTCTGTGCCAGTCAAATGGAAAAGCCAGACCTTTATTGGGACCTGGTGTAGGTAGTCCTTCTATGTATCACTTTTATGGATTAATGAATAAATCTGTTTCGGCCAGTGACTTAGCAGAATATGGCAAGGCAGGAGTTCCAAGCAGATAGAGGAAGAGAGAGTAGGGGGAATCACGGAGACGCCATGTAGCCACCACAGGGGAAAGATGTGACCTGCCATCTGGAACCTTGCTGGTAGGCCACGACCCTCGCAGTTAAATATAAAATAATGGAAATGGATTAATTCTAGATGTAGGAGCTAACTAGCAATACGCTTAAGCTATTGGCCAAGCAGTACTGCAAATAATATGGTTTCTGAGTGATTATTTTGGGTCTGAGTAGCCAGAATGAACAAAGGGCTGCTCCCAACAGGGACCACTTAGTTATGCATACCTCTAGGCCTCTATTTAAGCCATCTCTTAACACAAAATGGACTGGTGTGTGTGTGTGGGGGGGGGGGCGGCTGCTGGATCTTTGTCCCTCTTCCCAATGTGATCACATGTATTAAAAAAAAGCCTTTCCTGTTTTTCTCAGATTAATTTATCTATTTAAAAATTGGCTTATCAAAGATGGGTGTCTGAACTTGGCTTCTTGGGGCTTAGGCTGTGACTCTAAATTCACTAATTAACCATATTCTTGAAGACACAAGTATTCAGAGTATACTACTTCCTTAAGCACGGCTTTCAATTATTGCCCAAGCCCTGGGATCTTGCATGCACTGAGTAGCACAGATCTAAAGCCTTTCTACCTGCTCCCTCTAGGGATGGTTCTACTCCCAGGTTTAGTCCTCCTCCCCCCAATTCCGACCTAGTACCGCATCAGAAAGATCTTCACCAACAAATCTTATTTAAGTAGCCCCTGACTGGAACCTCTGTAGTTGCTCTGTTTATTAAATTTACTTCAGGTGTGTCTGCATTAATTATTCAATGGTCTAGTCTGTTCTCTTGCTCACATAATATATTCACTCCTCAGGTCTTTGTGTGATACTATTGTCTCCAGCCCCTGAACCAATGTCTAGCATATATCAAGTGCTTAGTAACTGTCAATTAAATTAGATTTATTCCCATAATTCTACCAGATGTTCCTCTTAGAAAATCTCTACTGTATTTATAGTCCTAGTGTTCAACGAAGTACCCAACATTTAACTAGCATCCAGGTGTTCGCTACCTTTAGAGTGATTCAGAGCCCTTTGCGTCCATGTTAAAATTTTACTCCATAAATCCAAAGTTTTATAATATATACCTTTGAACACCCTCCATTTTTACAAGAAGTCCCAATCTTAATTTCATCACTGTCTTCTTCTGCAATGGAAAAAAAAAAGGTAACACAAAGTTTCATAACTATGTTCTTTTAAAACAGAGGAATAAAATCTAAAACTACAATATTAAAATAGAATCTCACAGTTGTATTAGTCTTAAAAAATAATCTTTCTATAAAACAAGTAAGATTTAAAGAAAAAGAAATAGAGAAAAAGAAACCCACAGCCCAGCTGATCTGGTGCTGTACATTCCAGCACGGCTGAGGCAACAGGGCTGAGTTCTAAGATACCCTCAATCACACAGCAACATCCAAGACAAGCTATCAGACAATTCTTCTCTCCAAACAAAAGAAACAAAAAGCTGGACATCTAGTTTTGCGTATATGCCTCCAAATGATATGTGTTTCCATCCTATAATGCAGAACTTATCCAATTTTAAAGCTCTTATACAGCAGAAATCACGGAAGGTATTTTTGCCCCTTAATAGTACGTAGAGGTCAATGGATAAGAAAATAGATTTTATAGGATACGCAAAAACCATTTCAGTTATTGAAGAAATTTCGTTGATAGAGGAATTAAGGAGTGCTAGGTTTGCACAGGGACATAATCGATGAACTGAG
Organism: Chionomys nivalis; assembly: GCF_950005125.1. NCBI lineage: Eukaryota > Metazoa > Chordata > Mammalia > Rodentia > Cricetidae > Chionomys > Chionomys nivalis. The sequence goes on along the minus strand of NC_080089.1, from coordinate 18,495,463 downwards.
TGCTCTTCCATGGCGCCATCAGCATCTGAGATGAAGTGAGTTCTTCCTACATCGTGCTACACTTCCACTCAGCGCTCTACAGCTGCCTCTTACTCACACAGAGCATTGTGAAAACAAAGAAACAGGGCCTTACCTTTCTTATCTTCTTCGTTCCCTGATGACAGTTTAAGTTTATCAAGTGCTTGTTTTAGGGAAGCAGATATTTTTAATTCCAAGTTTGTCATTGGCTCATCTGGGCTGGAGAATTTTGAAGCTATATTATCATCAATAGACCAAAGTATTTCTTTGTACTTAATATTGGCGACCTTAAAAATCTTCCATGAGTCATTAAATATTTGTTAAGTTATTCCTTTAAAAAGTATCTTATAAGCATTTATCAATATTTTAACTTTTAGTAAAATGATTCTTCTATTAAGAAATTAAGTTTCAAATATTAAAGACACTGCTAGCATTAACAGACACTACTACACAGTGGAGCCATAGGGAGTAAAGACTAGGAATGTAAACTCTGAGCACAAATTCTTAAGCACTAAGTGAAAGCATACTTATCTGTATTAGTAGAGTCAATTATCTTTATGTAGAGAAATGACATACAGACTTCCAAATTTAGATACAATTTTATGACAGTGTAAACCACAACCATCTTTTAATATTCCATAATGGTTAAGATATTATATATATATAATTTCCAAGTCTGACAATAAGTGAATATTAAGATTATTAATAAATATAACAATAGCCGGGCGGTGGTGGCGCACGCCTTTAATCCCAGCACTTGGGAGGCAGAGGCAGGCGGATCTCTGTGAGTTCGAGACCAGCCTGGTCTACAAGAGCTAGTTCCAGGACAGGCTCCAAAACCACAGAGAAACCCTGTCTTGAAAAACCAAAATAGCAATAAAATATATCATAGGTAATTCGCTCTGCATTCACAATGATAAACTGGGAAACATTAATAAAGTACAGTGAAACCATTTAACTCATGTATCAAATGGATGTAAATAAAACGTTTAAGTGATGGACAGCTACCTCACTGATTAGGAGAACATAGTGTTCTTTCAAAAGATTGGGACCAAGAGTTCTAACTCTGGTTCCAGGAGAATCAGATGTTCTCCATAGGTACCAGGAATGGAAGTGCTCAGATACACATGCAGGCAAAACATACCCATACAGATTAAAAAAAAAAAAAAAAAAAAAAATTTAATTTTTTTCATAGCCTCCTAAGTAGAACATAAATCTGAAGTCCATCATTTAAAAAATGGTATTAACTCATACTATTATTATATTTTAGGAAGCTCTACTGTGATGTAACAGATTAAAACACAAACTATAGTATAACAGAATTCTTGTCTTTTTCCAGTACTTTTTTTAATGGCCTAGGCTTGTGTTTGACAGTCTACTAAGACTGAATTAATAATGCAGGTGGAATAAAAGCATTCTGATCTTGAACTATAGCCTATACTTCAAAATATTAATGAGCAAACAAACATCAAAACTAAGGATTCTTGTGCTATATATGTAAGTCTATAAATTTATTTAAGTATAATAAAGAAAAAGGAAGACTGTAAATTTATAGTGTGAATAAAAGCTTCAATTGATTTCAATGATTTCTCAGGCTTGTACTGAAAAAGAACTCATCTGAGAGACATATCTGGAGCCCAAATCCTGAGTTTACATTTTGTAGTTCAAGTTCTAAAACAACCACTATTTAAGTGCAGTTTGAGGCTCTTGTGTTACACCAGAAAATGAAGACGTACAACTTCCCAATTGTGGGCATGCCCTCAAAAATGACAGGGTTATTGCCAAAAGAAAAACACATACAGTGGCCTCATTAGATACAATGTTATGCCTTTATATACAATTGTATATAAAGGACTGAGCAGTTCAAGCTCTGGGTCCAATGTTTTCAAATGTCATGTCAAGCATAAACTGTACAATAGTTGGTGGCATTCTTTTTATAGTTCCTTGAGTCAGACATTCTAATAAATAATTTGGAGAAACTGTAAAAAAAAAAAAAGATATGCCTTTATATACAATGTTAAAAAGAATTACCACTGGTAAATGCCATTATCATAGTCTTACAAATACAAGCAGCTGTATAGAGTATACCTTGGCCTTTTTATTGCTTCTACTGGTTTAGGGGCTTGAATGATGTGTTCCTGAAATTTCGGTTTTAATTCAGACAGCTCTTTCTTCTCTGTAGTCTTGACTTCAGGCTTGACTGGTTCAGGTGGCTTCTCACTGTTATGCCTACCTTTTGTACATCCCTGTCAGTATAAGATACAAACGAACAGTTATGCTTTCACCTACTTTATGTATTATGTATGTTTGTATTTTTGGGTGCTTTAAGAAGCAAATTATGTATATATGCCAAAGCCTATTCAAAAAGGCCGCAGTCTGCAGTCTCAGTCAGCAGAGTGCTTGTCTAGCATGTAGCTCTGAGTGTGACCTCCAATACCACTAAGCCTGGAGTAGTTTCAGCTGTAATCTCAGCATTTGGATTCGGAAGCTGGAAGTTCAGGAGTTCCAGGTCATCCTCACTTCTACTTGGGTTTTGTGAGTCCCTGCCTTAAAACAAGACTTTCAATCTAACATCCCAATCTAAGCTTCAACTTTCCTATTAAACTGAAATGTCTTAGCTTGAATAATCTTTTACAACTCACTTTTCTCATCTATAATATAGAAACAGCTTTCTTTCTTGGTGCCATATAAAACAATGAACCATCAAGTTGGTTTCTTGATAAATAAAATTTACTGCCTCTAATTAAAAATATGCTTTATCATTGCTTGCCTGTGACTTCCTTCCTTCTTTTCAGGATTACCAAAATCAAGAATGTAAAATATATTTATGTATATATGGTATGTATGGTTTGTAGTTAACATAAAATCCTATTCTCCAATGCAAACAAAGGATTTTTAGAGGCTGTGGAAGAGATGAATCCCCTTTGTAAAGTTTGGTGTGACCTGATAGCTGAGTTAGTGGATAACAGTGATCTGACTGCTCCATCTGGAGTTTCTAAGAGGATGTCCTTTGAGAAAAATAAAAAGAATAAATTAGTACTTACTACAATGCTTAAAAAGTCAGAAAAATCAGTCGTTCTTCTCTTACAGCAGGACCAACCCTATAAAACAAGGAAAAACAAGCAGACGCTTAAAACTGTGCTGCTCTCTTTCCCTGAATCCTGACATATACACACACAAACATACAAGAGTTCAGTTTTCTTAAGGTGCTTCCTAATCACATGACTTTTTAAATAATCACTAACTATTTAAAATAGAAAATCAGAAGCTTTTGTTTATGAATACGATTTGACCTTTTAGAAAAAAGTTTTTAAACATCATCTACTGGACTACGGATATAACTCACTGGAATTCTTGCCTAGTGCCAAGTTCAATTCCAAGCAAACACTCTCTAATTCATATATTTAAAGGATCTGACAAATAAGGTCATTAACTTGGGGGGAGCCTACTAAGTAACAATTATAGCACTGTCGTTTCTAAACAGTTAAACTAACCTTTCAGCGAGAAGCAGAGCAGACAAAAGCAACTGAAGTAAGTAAGGTTTTAACCAACTGTCAAATGACTCTTTGGGATTCAAGCAGGGAGTTTATAAAACCTGGAAAGGAGACAGATGTCACCTGTTATAATGCCCTCTTCTGCCCACCAAGTTAAAAATGAGCCAGGGCAGAATGTTGATAATGAATTAATCAGTGGGGTAGTTTTTATCTTACCAGAGTTAAACATGCTCATAGTAATAAATGATTTTATTGGTCTACCATCTCAAACAGACATCTTGGGTTTTGGGTAATAAGAGCAGTCCTTAAGTGACTAGAAAGTTAAACCAATGACAATAAGGCTCAATAATTCCTCCTTGGCTAGCCAGAAAATTGACTGCTTTGGTCTTTAGAAGCCTTCATCATCCCGATTCTTTTTCAACCCTTAATAAAAGTCAACAGGAACAAAGAACAGAGGCCCTGGTTCTGATACTCTCTCCTTCCACTGATTGCCTCACCACCACCTATAAGATGTACTATTCATTCTTTCATTGTACTCTGGTTTCATTAAAAGCTTGTCTGGCTTTTCTGCTGGCCTCCATCTTTTCTTTGTCTGGTGTTATACCACTGAGGAAGGGGTCTAATTTTAATTATTTCACCCAAAAACCAGGTACTTTACCATAAACAGCTTACTGAAGGTGGCTTTTAGTTATTGATTTTAATTCTAATGTAGTAGGAAATAAGGAAATAGAAATACAATAAATATCCTTGTGGCCCCAAATTCATATTAAGTTCATGTGGGACAGCTTAAAGCATAGAAGTTTTGGTAGTGAATTTTGTTTTTTATAACATTATATGCACTACCAGGTTATCTTTACAGTTCTTAAAAAGAAAAATTAAATATTCTATAATTTACTGTTTTTCCTTTTCTTGTGAACTTTAGATTAAGATGCACATGAACCAATTACCATACTCTTACAGCATTTAAAGAGTGCTGATACTATTCAACAAATTTAATGGTGTGTGTGTGTGTGTGTGTGTGTGTGTGTGTGTGTGTGAGAGAGAGAGAGAGAGAGAGAGAGAGAGAGACAGAAACTTAGCATTTAACTGGTACATGGAAAAAATGTAAACAAGGTGCAAGCAGCTAAGTGTGTGTTATCTGCTCAGTTCTGTGTGAGGAACACTTTTGGAGAGGGTCCTTTGTCCAGCTCCTGCTCTGATCATTTTAGCCTCGTTAACAGCCTTTCTGTGTGTTGAAACCGATTATGAAGGTGTACTTTTCTTTCTTGGAAAAGGACTGTTTCTTGACTGCCGTGCCTTATCCTCTTACTGTACTTGTTTATTTCTCACTTTCCCCTTCTACTTTTTCCCATTTCCTAACCATAGGGATGTTTCTCATTTTTGTTCCTGAAGTACATTTGTTTGTGTCCTCAAATTGTCAACTCTAGTCTAGTGATTCTTTGTCATATTCTGTATGTATGCGCTCTACAGATAGCATCAAACCATTCCTAAACTGAAGTGTTTGCATTACTCTCATTTCTATCGTTGTGTTGGTTTTTATTAGCTCTGTTCATTGTGTGAATATGTAAGGGGGGGAGGGGATAGAGGCCAGATGTCAACATCTAGGATCCTCTGCTCTCCACCTAACTTTTTGAGACAAGGTCTCTTATAAAACCTGGAGCTTGATAATTCACCTAGATTAGCTAGACAGAAAGGCCAAGGACCTGCTTTTCCCTGACCTGGGTTAAAGACAGGCCCTTCACTTTGATTTTATATATGTGTTGGGGATCCAAATTTAGGTGTCATGCTTGGATGAGTGATGGCACTGTCAATCATTCTCCAGACTCTCGTTGTCTGTCTGTATTCTACACTACGTATTATAAATCTTGGATTCCAAGACTCAATAAATTTCAGGCAATACAAGGACTGATATAAAGCCACTAGTTTTCTACTTAATGAAATGAGTAGTTAAATTTATATTAACAACAATAAAACACTTTAGTATAAGGGGAATATTGAGAGAAAAGTTCTGTAATGTTAATATTCAAGGAAAGATTATAAGTAGCCTTATGCTTACAAAATTAAGTTTATCTTTCTCTAAAAATGCATATACTGAGAACTTGCACACCTCATAATAGTCATGAATTTTTAAAAAGACAACATCAAAAACCTTGTCAAAACAAAGCAAATACAAATAAAAAAACTGCCACTGTACAATTTCTCTGATTCTTCAGCTCACCAAGGAAATAAAGGAGAAAATACAGTATGACTTTTCCAATAAAACACTTGTAGAAGCATTAAACATCTGAAACAACCAATATAATACTCAGAGGAGAGCCAGGAGGTGGTGGCACGGGGCTTTAATCCCCTTACTTGGGAGGCAGAGGCAGGCGGATCTGTGTGAGTTCAAGGCCAGCCTGGTCTACAAGATCTAGTTCCAGAATAGGCTCAAAAGCTAAGGAGAAACCATGTTTCGAAAAAACAAAAACAAAAAACAAACAAAAAACCCAAACCATTCAGACAAAGCCTTTTTTATTAGCCAGCACCGACAGACTAAAGACCAAGCAGTATAACTGCTTTTATTTAACTTGGAACTTAGGAAGGGAATAAATCATTAGGAAAAAGAGTCGGAATGTAAATAACTTTATAATGAGGAAACATTACTGTCTACTCTCTTCTGTCTTTAAAGACTATGTTTAAAGCACCCTCAAATGGTCATTAAGAAAAACTGACAAGCTGAAGCAGAAAAAAAAAAATTATATCTTTAATTTTTATCTTGCAAGTATAAAGAAACTGAAAAGTAACTTGTTCCTACCTTCAGGGCATCATGAAATACAGGTACACCTGGGTGGTACGTGCAAGCATCTGGTCAAAACAGAGAAACGAAACAACACAGCTGTTTATCAATTACAAGTTTATGTTTCCCTCCTTAGGGTGGTTAAGGGTTTGATCGTTTTTCCAAAAGCAGGCAAATTACTCTTGGCACTTCATTAAGTTTTTGTATTAAAAAAGTAAGTTAAATCTCTAACAGTATGATACAGGGACAAAATACAGAACTGTTCAATAATAACACACGGGAATACTCTGTGGCAGTGGTTCAACCTTCCTTATGCTGTGAACATAAGGAATACAGTTCCTCATACTGTGGTGACTCCCCAACCATTAAATTATTTCATTGCTACTTCATAACACAATGTAAGTATCTGTTTTCCAATGGTCTTAGGAGACTTCTGCTAAAGGACCATTTGATCCTTAAAGGGGTTGTGGCCCACAGGCTGAGAACTCTGCATTCTTCCATCTTTTGTAATAAAACTTCTTTACTACTAAACTTGAAGTCCTAATGATTCTGGCAATATCTCTTTTTTATTCTCTAAGAATTTCATACATGTGCACAAATTAGCTCAGTCGTACCCATCCTCCTCACGTGCTACCCCCACCTACTCACCTCCATCTCCTTTCCCCAGAACTTCACACCCACTGAGTCCAACCAGTGCTGTCTATAGCCACTCCCCTGAAGAAAAGTCATTCCTGTCCCAGCTGCCATCACCTGCCAACAGCTTCCCAGCTTAGCTTGGGGGAAGCACAGACTTTCCTTCTCCCTGTGGGCTGGAATATTTGAACTAGAGCATGTTGTATTGGGCAGTCTTGTGCGCGCAACCACAGCTGATACATGTATGGAACAGTCACATTATATTGAGAGCACAGAATTTCACAGCTCTCCTTCCCATCTTTTGTTCTCAATTATCTCTTCAAAACAATATCTTTTTTTTTTTGGTTTTTCGAGACAGGGTTTCTCTATGGCTTTGGAGCCTGCCCTGGAACTAGCTCTTGTAGACCAGGCTGGTCTCGAACTCACAAAGATCTGCCTGCCTCTGCCTCCCAAGTGCTGGGATTAAAGGTGTATGCCACCACCACCGGGCAACAATATCAAATTTAAGTATACTTATAAACTGATCCATAAAAATTGCCCAAGCTTCTCTAAAAAGATATATGAAAAAAATTAACTCAACATTTTAATCACTGCAGAAATATCTAATTGCTACATTAACATTCTTAACAAGTAATTCCTAGATACAAGCCAGAGTTCAGTTCTATAATATATTTCATGGTTGCTATTGATCATTTTATATTTCTGGTCTCTTCTCCATATTACAGAAATTTTAACTTATTTAACTCGTATACAAAATACGTTTATTACCACTAGCAATGTGGAGTATTTTATTCGTAATAAACACACATTATCTGAGAATGCAGTATACCATGATGTTAGAGAAAGACACTTATATTCCTCTGTAATTTTCTTTTTTTTCTTAAATATTTAATGATTTATTATGTATACAATATTCTATCTGTGTGTATGTCTGCAGACCAGAAGAGGGCAGCAGACCTCGTTACAGATGGTTGTGAGCCACCATGTGGTTGCCGGGAATTGAACTCATGACCTTTGGAAGAGCAGGCAATGCTCTTAACCACTGAGCCATCTCTCCAGCCCCCTCTGTAATTTTCTTACTTGACTCAAACTTCCAAGTTTAATTCCCCCATCCTGCCCCAGCTTCCCAACAATTTGATTCCCTGTATTGTCCTTAAATCTCTCTACCCTCTACTATTATCTCCTATTACTTCTTTACTAAGTGCTGGTTATGCATACAAAGTACTAGGTAATGGAATGGGACACCAAGAGAACCCACAGATTAGGAAGAGGCTACTAGTTACATACTGCAGAGTTAGAAGAAGGAAGCTGGGCATGGAAATGTGCATGCACAAAGATATGAAGTTGAGAGAGAATAGCAGATCATTTAATTTAATGTGCAATCACTACCATAAAGTATACAATGTATAAACACAGCTGCATCTTCACCATGTAACCAGCATTGAGTTAACTGTAAAAATCACTGCTTTCAAAGGAAATAACATTAGATAAGCAGAAGAACGTCCTCTAGCATTTCTCAGGCTTACCAGTGTTGCTGAAATTCATATTTACAGCAGACTAGTGACTATATTGAAGGCCTTTTTACACTAGGCTTAGATGAAATCTTCACTTGTCACTCGTAGCTGCTGTGCTGTTTGCAAACGCGTGTCTCCTTTAGAGTACTTAACACATGTAAGCTATGATTCATATTTCTTTTTAACATGTACTTGAATCACAAACTAAAACGTCCTATCATCTTGCATTTTTGCACACGAGGCAAAACAAAACAAACAAAAATAAAACTAAAGGGATGAAATAAGTCAATAAACGTGGAAATTATACTACACTATTATAAACGGGATGACTGCATGCAGACTTACAGCTTCTTACAAATACGACATCATCACTGCACTCCCTGAGAACACAGACCACAACGGGCACCTTCAACATAAACAGTTTAATTTATAATTTCAACGTAAAAGATCAAATTATCCCCATTCCAAAAAAACTTTCTCTTAAATCCAGTGTTATCAACTGCCATTCATTCAACCAATTTACTTGACATTTATCCCTAGTTTCTAAAACAATTTCCACTTTGCTAAAGTGAACACATTTCTCTCCAGGTGACTGGAGTTCCCTGCTGTAGGAATGCTGTTAATAGCCCCAAATTGATGATTTACTCCTGTCGCTTTCCTAGCCTGGTTTCTGTGTTTTTTGTTTTTTTTTTTTCACCTTTTCTAAGTAATACACCATTCCACACATGGATAGACTAACTTTCAGTAACAAGTTGGTACCACTCCCAAACTTTGGACCAGAATCTAGTACCCTAAAAATATTGCCCCATGCTACCTATAAAGCAGCAGTATATTCAGTATTAAAGTAAAACGTGCACATAACCACGGCAGTTTAACAAGTGCTTGTAGGGTGGCTTCATCTTTCCTTTTAAATCCTGTACCAGTCTTATTTAGAAAGAACTCATCAGTTTACATGGAAACCAAGATAAATATTTCAAACACCGCAAACGTGAAAAAGACATCTAATTAAGGTACTGGTTTTAAACTCTTCTCACAACGCGGAACTCCGGTCTGAAGCGAGACACTTCACAGGATAGTTAAATTACATAACGAAGGGTCAGTTCAATACCATGCATATAAAAAGCATACTATACATGCCAGGTAAATCTGAGACAAGTGTTGCCACTTTCCACAACAGTCTAGTAATCTGCATAATTATCCCACTCAATAACGAGACTCACACCTCTGGGTTCACGCACGATAGGTGCTTTGCTTTCACTGTACATTCTTAATTAGAGCACACAGGCTTTTGGAACACCACTGGGGCTCATCTCATGCTGGTCGGCGTGGTTTAAAACTGCAGGCCCCAGCAAAACTATACCGAAAACGTTGCTACTGTGAGACGGATGGATGTATGAGAGTCATTTCCGCAACCAAGCACAGTTCTTCAGAAGACAAGTAAATAGGAGAGGTGGGCTGAACGAGCGACGATACGCTTCTCACTAGCACTCAAAATGCGACAAGTCCAATGCGAGACCGGTCTACTGCCCTCTTCCCCGGCCCTCCCGCGCCCAGGAATCAAGGCAGTGACAAAGCGTAAACCGGGTCACGTTAGCCCTGGAGCTGAGGAGGTGCAGGGGGTCCCCGGTGAGGGATGAGGGGCACCCGAGACAGCAGCGGCCAGCCCTAGGCGTGGGAGACACGTGGAGGCTCCCGGAGCGGCGGGAGGTCGAGACTGGGCCGGCGAGCGGCGGGGAGGCTCGGGGCCAGGGTCCTCCTTACCGTCCGCATTAGTCTCCGGGTCGAAACGCTGGCCGCAGCCGCGGTTGTAACACAGAAGCGCCATTCCGTCTCCCAGGTGAAACCCACACGGCCGGGACTAAGAGGAAACCACCACGCCAATCGCCGGCACTACAGCAGACGACGGCGCTGGCTTCCGGTAGCCGCCGGTGCCGCTTCAGGAATTTTCGCGAACGTTCGGGTTGCACAGGCGCAGAAGAGTCGAGAAGCTGGGCCCGAGCCAGGCGCTTGTCGGTAGATTCCCCGCCGGACTCCCGCGGGAGAGCGCAGTGGGGGTGGACTCGGACAGTTATAGATGAGACACCCGGGGCCGGAAGCGGAAGTCACGGCGAGCCACGCTCCCTTTGTGCCCCGCATCCTCTAGGCGGTGGTGGTGTGTGCTGCGCAGTTCGTGGCCTGAGGCAGCGGCGTGCCGGGTCCTCCCTGCAGACGCCCTCTCGGCAGAGGGTGAGTGAGGAGGGTGAGAACCGCCACCTTAACCGGTCTCTGGGTCCGGATCTGCGCAGCCGCAGTCCGTCACAATTCTAAGTTGCTATTTCACATTAGCTGCCACTAATCGGTCTCATAGAGTAAAATTTCAAGTCCATTGTACAAAGCACATACATTAATAGACAACATGCAAGCGATATCATCCTGAGCAGATACTTTCAATAGGGCACTTATGAAATAGCAAACACCGTGGATGAGATACACCAAAAGGATGTGTACTTTTCTGACAAGCCCGTTTATTATTAATGGAGACCTGCTTACATCCCAATGAGACTTCTCATTTTTCCATATCCTTTTAATACCTAGAAATATCAAGTTTATGTATTACTTCAACATAAATAAAGTTATGTATTCCTTTAACCTAAGATGATTTCCATTTTATGTCATTGCTAAGTCATTCTTAGGAATGATGGATGTTTGCTGAATTCTGTCATTTACACGTTTTCCTATAATCTCACTGTTATGCCCAAATCGTCGATGTCCCTCAAAAACCAACAAGGAGACCAAGTCCTATATGTAAAAGCAAAGGGCCTTTATTTTATGCAAGTTTGCAAACTCAGTCTCTCTGTATTGGAATATCTGGAGAGAGCTCAGTTAAAGTTGGGTTTTTATAGTAGTAAAGGTGAGGTGAGGGGTTTCTGAGGTTCAAGTCCCCTGATTGGCTGACAGGATGTCCTGGTGAGTCTGCTGCAAGGTGATCCCATCTACAGCGGTTGGAACGCTAGGCATTTCCTTTGGATGGTCTGTTCTTGGGTCGTGCTCGGTAATCTCAGTTTGTGGTTCTTCCTGCAAACAGGTATTGCTTCAGGGTAAACTACTGAGACTCAGGCCTCCATTAAACTTATCAATGTTGAGTCCTACTCTGGAAGGTGATAATGGTTGGAAGTAAAGAACTTCCTTTGGGTGGTCTGTTTCTATTTAGCTTATCATAGCTGGCTCCTACACTCACCAATTTATGCCCATCAATAATGAACTTATTGTTTATTGATTTTTTTCTATTCCCCTAGGAAGTAACTAATACTGTGTAAAGGGCATAAGCCTTTTAAATACTTCTAAGTTTTTAAAGACTATATATTGCCAATTGATTTCTAAAAGGTGGTACCAGCCGGGCGGTGGTGGTGCAAGTCTTTAATCCCAGCACTTGGGAGACAGAGGCAGGCGGATCTCTGTGAGTTCGAGACCAGCCTGGTCTACAAGAACTAGTTCCAGGACAGGCTCCAAAACCACAGAGAAACCCTGACTCGAAAAACCAAAAATAAATAAATAAATAAATAAAAATAAAAAAATAAAAGGTGGTACCAATTTTTATTTTAGCCACAGATATCTGCTATTAGTAGACCAGAGAAATTAATCATAAATAATAAGAAATGGATGAGAAGCTCTAAAGTTTTTATTTTGGCCAGCTCCAGTGTTGCGTATCATAGGGTCACAGCATCAGTAATGGGGTTGTTAGACGAATCATTTAAGTAAGCTTAATATTTAATGTTAGTTGTTTTTCACTGATACAAATTTACATTAAGAAAATAATTGATTATAGTGAAAGACCCCCAGTGCTGAGGAGACTCTCACTCAAGTTTCGTGATAGCACCCCCCCCCCCCCAGTAACGAGGCTATAATCGATGAGATGGGAACCAGTGCACTGGGGCCGAGACTCATAACCCACGCAGGGGAAGAGTTCGACACCGAGTGACCGGGAGAGGGGGTTTTTAAGGGAAGAAACCACAGCCCAGTAATCCAAGAGTCATAGACAATTCCAAAAATCCAGTGATGGTCACAAGGGGGCAATTCCCTGCCTCTCAGGACCACTCCCAAGGTCATAATCAGCTAGTTCCTAAAACACAGTACAATGATAATCACAAAGGGGAAACTCCCTGTTTCTCAAGATTATTCTCAAGATTACAATCTAACTTTATCTTCAGCTAGTTCCTGAAACACAGTCATTGAACTGGCTAATCCTGGATTTCTGATTCTTCTCTTCCTGCTTAGATTTTCAGCTATTTTCTTCCTGCTGGGCGGGGGGGGGGGGTCTGGATTTATCCAGATCTTTCTATAGTATATTGTAGGAGCCAGCCATGATAGGCTTAATAGAAACAGACCACTCAAAGAAAGTTCTTCCAACCACTATCATCTGCCAGTGTTCGGCCTAGCCTTGATAAGCTTAATGGAGACCTGAGTGTCCCTCAGTAGTTTACCCTGAAGCTATTGCCTGATTGAAGGACCACAAACCGAGATTACCCGAGCACCACCCAAAAACATACCATCCAAAGAAAATGCTTAACATTCCAACAGCTGTAGATAGAATCACCTGCCAGCACACTCAATAAGACACCCCGAGACAAATGTCAGCCAATCGGGTCCTGAACCTCAGAAATCCCTCACCCCAAACCTTTACTACTATAATAATTGAACTCGGGGCTCTCTGATTATTCCAATATGTTGGATACATGGAGAGACTGAGTTTGCAAACTTGCATAAAATACTGTTTCCTTTTACGTATGGGACTCAGTCTCCTTGCTGGTTTTGGGGGGACTTTGTGGATCTGGGCATAACAATATAAATTTAAAAATATAAAAATAAGATAAAAAATGACCATCTGGGAGAGTTCAGAGTGGACATGACCAGATTGAGCTGGGCTATGTGGGGAGGGGAAGGGAACCAGGAACCAGGTGTCACAACCTAGAAGGCAGAGGTCCAAAAGGGGCAGGTAACCAAAATGTCTGGATTATGTAGGGAAGAGTCTCTGGAGAATGGCAGCCTTGGCTTAGCCTTTGGGCTGAATCGTTCAGGATAGAGGGCACAAGGTACGCCAGCCATCTCTTATAACAAGTAGGGACTGGAATTCTGGAAGAGCCAGAAGGCCAGGTCTGCTTTGGTATTTTAAGAGGCACCTTAGCCTTTTTCCAGGAATGGAAACTTAGTATCTTACAGATCATTCAGAATTGCTAAACATCTTTAAATATGTGACAATTTGAGTTGCTACAAAACCTCAAGCATTTGAAGTTTTATAAAATTGGGGGGGAGGGGGTTTGTTGTTTACTTTTTTCCTTTTGGCCACAGGGTTTCAATTGTTCACACTGGGCTCAGTCTCACTATATAGCATAGAATGACCTTGAACTCCCAACCTTTTGCCTCTACCTCCCAGTCGCAAGGATTGTAGGTACTACCATTTACTCTTTTACTCAGTTTTCTGTGTTGCTAGAGATTGAATGTAGGATTCAGTGTATACGAGGACAACACCTAAAATTGAACTAAAAAAGAGTCGTTTTAAAAGGGGAGCATAAATTGAACTTTTTTTTTTAAAAAAAATCTTTTTCTGCCTTCTTTTTGTGGGGGAGGGGTCCATTGGTGGAGAGGGCAGATTTGGGAGGACTGGGAAGTGAATGTGCTTGTGGTCATGATGTGAAATTCCTAAATAATAAAAATATTATGAAAACAAAGAGTACAAGATGGGTATGGCACGCCTGCGATTCCATCAGTCAGGATAAGACCAGAGGATTGTGAGTTTAAGATCAGAATGAAATACATAGTGCTATTAGTGTCTGAAACTCTCTGAAGAAAGGCCCCAGACTCAAATAGTATGCAAACAAAGAGCCTTTGTTCTGCAGCAATAGCCAGCATGCAGGGGTCAATCATCCACACAACATGGCAATGACAACCCAGGACAAAGACATGCATGCCCTTTTAAAGGGAATTTGGGGAATTCTAAGTATAGTGAGCTAATCTTTTTATTCTAATTGGACAGTTAAGGAACAGTTTACATGGGACATATGTTGATTGGATGAGGCTAGTAACAGTTTCACCCATTGTGGGCTTTTTAGTTATAGATGGTCAGTGACAGCCTTATCCTGCAACTTTGGGTCTCCCAGACTTATAAGGTCAGGTTTCAAACTGTGTAACTGGTTAGCTAAACTTTGCTGGGGTACTTCCTGTACTCAGGCTTAGGGCCATTATCTACAATGGAGTTGCTCCGCGTCTGAGATGGAGTCATATCTGTGGAAACTTTGTGAAGCCATGATTCTTTCCTTCAAACTGGGATTCACTCCCAGAACACCTCAGCAGTGTAACCTCTGCACAGGCAACAGAATGACCTTCCTTCATCCCCACCCACTGCCCACCCCCCACCACCTTGAGGCCTTAGTGTGATAACATTCACTCTTCTATCTAATGGTCAAATTTACATAGAGTCAATCCCACAAAATTACCACATTAAATTTCTATAGAAGATACGCACTGAGCAGGAAGGCCCCATGCCCCACCTTTGCTTAAAAACAGATCTGGGCATTCCCAAAGCTGATTATCACAAAAGATATTAGATAAGGAGAATGGATGAATGCAGGATTCAGGGTTGTTTAATAACTTTATCTGATAGTTTAGAATGACAAGTATTTCCCCTTGAATACTGGCTCTTTCCTGGGTCAGGTCACCTGTTTTAGAGTACAGCTTTGTCAGGTTCTACCTGCCTCTTTTTGTGATTTTGATATGTATATTATCACTGTCCTTGACTAGAACTGTCCTGGAGATCAGCCCTTACTCTTATTTTCTCCTCCTTGCTAACTCTTCTTGTTCTTCCCCTTACTCTTCTGCTCCTCAGCACTCCTTCACTTCATTTTTTCCCCTTGCACAAAAAAGAAGATGTATAGTAACATTCTTTTGTGTATGTATGTAGTTTTTTTTAATTGAAAAATTTCCGCCTCCTCCCCGCCTCCTATTTCCCTCCTCCTCCCTCTACTCCTCTCTCCCTCCCTCTCCAGTACAAAGGGCAGTCAGTGTTCCCTGCTTTGTGGGAAGCCCAAGGTCCTCCCCTCTCCATCCAGGTCTAAGAAGGTGAGCATCTAAACAGACTAGGCTCCCACAAAGCCAGTACATGAAGTAGGATCAAAACCCAGTGCCATTGTCCTTGGCTTCTCATCAACCCTCATTGTCCACCACATTCAGAGAGTCCAGTTTTTCAGTCCCAGTTTAGCTGGCCTTGGTGAGCTCCCAATAGATCAGCCCCACTGTCTCAGTGGGTGGGTGCACCCCTCCTGGTCCTGACTTCCTTGCTCATGTTCTCCCTCCTTCTGCTCCTCATTTGGACCTTGGGAGCTCAGTCTGGTGCTCCAATGTGGGTCTCTGTCTCTATCTCGATCCATGGCCGGATGAAGGTTCTATGGTGATATGCAAGATATTCATCAGTATGGCTATAGGATAGGGCCATTTCAGGCTCCCTCTACTCAGCTGCCCAAGGAACTGGCTGGGGACATCTCCCTGGACTTAAGTTTTGTGTGTGGTGATAGATATGGATCTATTTTCATTCTTCTACAGGTTGACATTCAGTTATGCCAGCATCATTTGTTGAAGATGCTTTCTTTCTTCCATTGTATACTTTTAGCTCCTTTATCGAAAATCAGGTGTTCATAGGTTTGTGGGTTAAAATCTGGGTCTTCTATTCGATTCCATTGGTCAACTTCTCTGTTTTTATGCCAATACAAAGCTGTTTTCTTTTTTTTTTTTTTAAATATTTATTTATTATATATACAATATTCTGTCTGTGTGTCTTCCTGCAGGCCAGAAGAGGGCACCAGACCCCATTACAGATGGTTGTGAGCCACCATGTGGTTGCTGGGAATTGAACTCAGGACCTTTGGAAGAGCAGACAATGCTCTTAACCTCTGAGCCATCTCTCCAGCCCTACAAAGCTGTTTTCAATACTGTAGCTCTGTAATAGAGTTTGAAGTCAGGGATGGTAATGCCTCCAGACAGTCTTTTATTGTATAAGATTGTTTTGGGCCGGGCGGTGGTAGTGCACGCCTTTAATCCCAGCACTCGGGAGGCAGAGGCAGGCGGATCTCTGTGAGTTCAAGACCAGCCTGGTCTACAAGAGCTAGTTCCAGGACAGGCTCCAAAACCACAGAGAAACCCTGTCTCGAAAAAAAAAAAAAAAAAAAAAAAAGATTGTTTTGGCTATCCTGGGTTTTTTGTTTTTCCATATAAAGTTGATTATTGTCCTCTCAAGATCTGTGAAGAATTTTGATGGGACCTTGATGGGTATTGCATTGAATCTATAGATTGCCTTTGGTGGAATTGCCGTTTTTACTATGTTGATCCTCCCAATCTAAGAGCAAGAGAGATCTTTCCATTTTCTGGTATCCTCTTCAATTTCTTTCTTCAAAGACTTAAAGTTCTTGTCATATAGATCTTTCACTTCCTTGGTTAGAGTTACCCCAAGATATTTTATGCTATTTGTGGCTATCGTGAAAGGTGATGCTTCTCTGATTTCCCTCTCTGCTTCCTTATCCTTTGTGTATAGGAGGGCAACTGATATTTTGGAGCTGATCTTGTATCCTACCACGTTACTAAAGGTGTTTATCAGCTGTAGGAGTTCTTTGTTAGAGTTTTTGAGGTTGCTTATGTACACTATCATATCATCTTCAAATAACGAAAGCTTAACTTCTTCGTTTCCAATTCGAATCCCCTTGATCCCCTTATGTTGTCTTATTGCTATTGCTAGAACTTCAAGCACTATATTGAAGAGGTATGGAGAGAATTGACAGCCTTGTCATGTTCCTGATTTAAGTGGGATGGCTTTGAGTTTCTCTTTGTTTAATTTGATGTTAGCTGTCGGCTTGCTGTAAATAGCTTTTATTATATTTAGGTATGACCCTTGTATCCCTAATTTCTCCAAGACCTTTATTATAAAGAGGTGTTGAATTTTGTCAAATGCTTTTTCAGCATCTAAAGAAATGATCATATGGTTTTTTTCTTTCAGTTCATTTATATAATGGATTACATTGATTGATTTTCATATGTTGTACCAGCCCTGCATCTCTGGGATGAAGCCTACTTGATCATGATGGATAATTTTTCTAATGTGTTCTTGGATTCGGTTTGCCAGTATTTTATTGAGAATTTTTGCATTGATGTCCATGATTGAGATTGACCTGTAATTCTCTTTCTTGGTTGAGTCTTTGTGTGGTTTTGGTATCAGGGTAACTGTGGTTTCATAAAAGGAGTTTGACAATGACTCTTCTGTTTCTATATTGTGAAATACATTAAGGAGTATAGGTATTAGCTCTTCTTGGACATTCTGGTAGAATTCTGCATTGAAACCATCTGGTCCTGGGCTTTTTTTGGTAGGGAGATTTTTGATAACAGCTTCTATTTCTTCATGACTAACAGGTCTATTTAGATTGTTCACCTGGTCCTGGTTTAACTTTGGTATATGGTACTCATCTAAAAAAATGTCCATTTCTTTTACATTTTCCAATTTGTGGCATAGAGGCTTTTGTAGTAAGATCTAATGATTCTCTGAATTTCCTCTGTGTCTGTGGTTATGTCTCCCTTTTTATTTTTGGTTTATTAATTTGTGTGTTCTCTCTCTGCCATTTGATTAGTTTGGATAGGGGTTTATCAATCTTGTTGATTTTCTCCAAGAACCAGCTTTTTGTTTCATTGACTCTTTGGATTGTTTTCTGTGTTTCTATTTTGTTGATTTCAGCCCTCAGTTTGATTATTTCCAGTCTTCTACTCCTCCTAGGTGAGTCTGCTTCTTTTTTTTTCTAGAGCTTTCAGGTGTGTTGTTAAGTCTCCAATGTGTGCTTTCTCCGTTTTCTTTAAGTGGACACTTAGTGTTATGAACTTTCCTCTTAGCACTGCTTTCATAGTGTCCCATAGGTTTGAGTATGCTGTGTCTTTATTTTCATTAAATTCAAGGAAGACTTTAATTTCTTTCTTTATTTCTTCCTTGGCCCAGGTATGGTTCAGTAGTTGACTGTTCAGTTTCCATGAGTTTGTAGGCTTTCTGGGGTAGCATTGTTGTTGAATTCTAACTTTAATCCATGATGATCCGTTAAGATACAGGTGGTTACTAATATTTTTTTGTATCTGTGGAAGTTTGTTACCGAGTATGTGGCCAATTTTCAAGAAGGTTTCATGAGCTGCAGAGAAGAAGGTATATTCTTTCCTATTTGGGTGGAATGTTCTATAGATGTCTGTTAAGTCCATTTGATTCATTACCTCCATTAATTCTCTTATTTCTCTGTTAGGTTTCTGTCTGATTGACCTGTCCATTGGTGAGAGAGGAGTGTTGAAGTCTCCTACTATTAGTGTGTGTGGTTTGATGACTGCCTTGAGTTTTAGTAATGTTTCTTTTACATAAGTGGGTGCTTTTATATCAGGGGCATAGATATTCAGGATTGAGACTTCATCCTGATGAATTGTTCTTGTTATGAGTAGAAAATGTCCCTCTCCATCTCTTCTGATTGATTTTAGTTTGAAATCAACTTTGTTAGAAATTAGTATGGCCACACCAACTTGTTTCTTAGGTCCATTTGCTTGATAAACCTTTTCGCAACCCTTTACTCTAAGTAGATGTCTGTCTTTGTGGTTGAGGTGTGTTTCTTGTAAACAGCAGAATGTTGGATCCTGTTTTCATATCCAATCTCTTAGCCTTGCCTTTTTATAGGTGAGTTGAGTTCATTGATCTTAAGTGATATTAGTGACAAGTGGTTGTTAACTCCAGTCATTTTTTCTTTTTTGGTAGTAGAGTTTGTGTGTTTCCCTTCTTTGAGTTGTGCTGGTGAAGGGTCACTAGATGTCTGAATTATTGTGGGCATTGTTGAACTCCTTGGTTTGTTATTTTCCTTCTATTACTTTCTGTAAGGCTGGATTTGTGGCTACGTTTTGTTTAAATTTGTTTTTATCCTGAAAAATTTTGTTTTCTCCATTTATAGTGAATGAAAGCTTGGCTGGGTATAGTAGTCTGGGCTTGCATCCATGGTCTCTTATTTTCTGCAGTACATCTATCCAGGACCTTCTGGCTGTCATGGTTTCCATAGCGAAGTCAGGTGTAAGTCTGATAGGTTTACCTTTATAAGTAACTTGACCTTTTTCCTTTGCAGTTCTTAATATTCTTTCTTTATTCTGTATGTTTTGTGTTTTGATTATTATATGGCGAGGGGATTTTTTTTTTTTTGATCCAGTCTATTAGGTGTTCTGTATGCTTCTTGGACCTTCATAGGAATATCTTTCTTTAGGTTGGGAAAGTTTTCTTCTATAATTTTATTAAATATATTTTCTGGACTGTTGAGCTGTACTTCTCCTTCTTCTACCCCTATTATTCTTAGGTTTGGTCTTTTTATTGTGTCCCATATTTCTTGAATGTTTTGTGATGAGAATTTGTTGATTTTGCTGTTTTCTTTGATCAGTGCGTTTATTTTCTCTATGGTATCTTCAGAATCTGAGATTCTTTCTTCTATCTTTTGTATTCTGTTGGTTATTCTTGTTCCTGTAGTCTCTATTCGTTTACCTTGATTTTCCATATCCAGCCAGCCCTCGGTTTGTGTTTTCTTCCTTGCCTCCATTTCAGTTTTCACGTCTTGAACTGTTTCCATTATCTGTTTGATTGTTTTTCCTTGTTTTCCTGGGATATCATTTATGGATTTAATCAATTCTTCAAACTTTTTGTTATTCTTCTCATCCATTTCTTTAAGGGAGTTTTTCACCTCCTGTTTAAGGTCCTCTATCACTTTCATAAAGTCAATTTTTTTCCTACTTCTTCTTGATTAAGGTGTTCAAGTCCTCCTGTTGTAAGTTCACTGGGTTCTTGTGATTTCATGTTGTTTTTCAGATTGTTGGAGGAATCTTTGCATTGGCGCCTGCCCATCTCTTCCTTTGAATGCTCCCCTATGGATCTTCTTTTACAGGGTCAGGTCTCCTTGCTGGCCAGGGAGCTCACAGACAAAAGGCCTACCTTGCTGCAGGCAGGCTATTGAAACAAAGGAACTCCCGCCTGCCTGGTTGTGCTCACTACCTGGTCCCAGTGTCCAAACAGGCTGAGCTGGGGATGTTATGGGCCTGAAGAGGGGAGGAAGAAGGGAGGTGTTTTCTGGATGCAAGCTGGGAGAGGTAGGAAGAGAGAGAGGCAGTAGCCAGGGAGAATAGCCCCTGCAGGAAGACAGGAATTATAGGGGGTTGAGGAATGTCTGTTCTGTCTCCAGGGCTGCTGCTGCGGGTCAGGAACTTACTCACCCCACTGATGGATCTTCTGGTACCAAGATCAGATCTCCTTGCTGACCAGGGAGTTTGCAGATAAAAGGCCTACCTTGGTGCAGGCAGGCTATCGAAACAAAGGACCTCCCGCCCGGTTGCGCTCACTACCTGGTCCCAGCCCAGAAGTAACATTCTTGAGTTAAATTTTTTTTTTTACCCTCAGATCATCACCTGCCATAGACATCCAATTATGAGCCCTGAGGGAGTACTGAGTCTGGTACTCAATGTCCCCGGTATTTTGTCAAAATTTATCTCTGATGATATACATAAATGCTAGACAAATTGTCAGTTGAGATTGCCAAAATTTTCATTTTTATTCCTTTATTTGTGTTAATTTTTTCTGAAATCACATCTATGCAGGAAATTACTAAATCTTCAAGTTTCTACATTTTCTATTCATTACTCTGATTTTGAAGTATTTTTACTCATACTTTTTCAAGAAAGAAATGGTGTGTCTTTTGTTTTCTTTCCTTCTAAACTAGGAAGGTGTTGTGCAATTTGTTATGTGACATAAACATGTTTTAGGAGATAATGGAGGACATTCAAGGGTACTTTATATGTTTCACTAAAATGTAATTTGTGGAAAACGGATTTATATTTTTATTATTACTACGGCAATTATTGACATGTATGTTGACCAAGTGAATGAATATATATATATATATATATATATATATATATATATATATATATTTACACACACACACAAAATATGTATAAATGTATATGTGGTGGCTTGAAAGAAAATGGCCTCCCAAGGGAGTGGCACTATTAGGAGGTGTTGCTTTGTTGGAGTAGGTATTGCCTTGTTGAAGGAAGTGTGTCACTGTGGAGGTGGGCTTTGAGGTCTCGTATATGCTCAAGTCATGCCCAGTGTCTCAGTTCCCTTCCTGTTGTTTGCATATCAAAATGTAAAATTCTCAGTTCTTTCTCCAGCACCATGTCTTCCTGCATTCTGCAATGTCCCACCATAATGATATTGGATTGAACTTCTGAACTGTAAGCCATGCAATTAATGTTTTCCTTTGTAAGAGTTGCTGTGGTCATGGTGTCTCTTCACAACAATAAAAATTCTAAGTGTGTGTGTATGTGTATGTATATATATATATATACATGTACATATATTTACATATATATTTACACACATTATGAAAGGAACTCAGTAAGTAAATTTACAGTCATCATGAAAATTTTTCTTAGTATATCTGGGTCAAAATTAAAAACAAAATAAAATAAAGAAATTAGATTAGAAATACAACTACTGCAACAATATTAGATCAGAAAAGCACATAGATAAGAAAGTGATAATTTTTTATGAATGCAACAGAAGGAGTACTTGTAGATATTCAAGGGTTAATTTGAAGTTTCCCTTTAGAAAATGAAGAATATAAGTAGAGATATATTGCAAACCTTGCCAAACTCAATTACATAGAAATATCAGAATTGTTTTGTTCCACAAGGTGGCAGCAAAGTTTTATTTTGGCACTACTAACAGTCAGTCATTACTTTAAAAGATGCTCAACTATAAAAATTAATGTATAATTAACATGGAAGATTTTGTTGTTTTGTTTTCCCTTTTGCTGTTCCTTACAGGACATCTACTTAGGAAATTTCTGTGTTTAGTCCTTACAGTTTTGATGTCCTTTAATACCTTCGTCTCCTACTCTCCTCTTGTATTTAATTTTTAAAATATAGTCTACATAATGACATTTCTGTCAATGACAGGAAACAATACCACAGTAAGCCTATGATATCATGATAGAACTAAACATTTCCCTACTGATAGCATTGAATCTCAGTGAGTGTCCATATGTTGCTGGTAATGCCAATAAAAACAAGTGAGTGCTGCCAATTTTGTTAGTGTAGCACAAGCAAGTCTTTACAGTACAAGGTACTTGTCAATGATATTAAATGATCGTTACTAGCTCATGTATTTCCTTCTTGTGATTTTAGACTTTACTTCTACTCATCAAATTGTAATCACCCCAACATGCTGTTTTATGTTTGCAACAGTTCCCTGTATCTTGTGGCTATTATGTCTCTTGTTTGTTCCAAGAGGCCATGGCAGGCAGTTGAACTAAACTGTCTATAATGCGGCTTCCTTAAAAACACATTATTGTCTTCACATAACAGTGAAACTGTCTAATGTCACATTTTTCAAAATGTGACCCCAATGTTAAGCCACAGATGATGAAACATCTAAGATTAATCTAAATCTAATTATACTCCTAAAAAAGTCAACAATTTCTCTTGCTCCTCTTTTTTTTTTTTTTTTTTTTTTTTTGGTTTTTCGAGACAGGGTTTCTCTGTGGTTTTGGAGCCTGTCCTGGAACTAGCTCTTGTAGACCAGGCTGGTCTCGAACTCACAGAGATCCGCCTGCCTCTGCCTCCCGAGTGCTGGGATTAAAGGCGTGCGCCACCACCGCCTGGCTTAAAGTCAACAATTTCTCAAACCATGAAGAATGATTCCTTCAGTTAAACCATCCATTTAACATAAGTCTGTTCTTCAAGGCACTATGTATAAGCATTACAGCTCAAATGGAAAGGTATCCTGACAGTTGGAAGCCAAGGAATATCAGTCACACCACAAAATTCATTCAAGGTGGCTGCCTCTGCTAGGACAAGAAACAGCAGAGAACTGAACAGAGGGCAGGCTTTATATAGTGTTTGTTGGGGAGGGCTGGAACTTTTCAGGGTGAAACTTTCCAGGGTGGGGATTGGTGGGATTTCACAACCAGAGACTGGAAGTTTTACTCTTTAGGGTAGGGACTGGATTCAGCAGTTAGGGCAGTCAGAGTGTTCTGTGAGTGGAACCTGGCAGTTGGAGGTCCTCAGGGGAGGGGCCTGGCCACTATGGTGGCCTGAGGGTTTTACACTATGTGTGCAACACTAGGAAAACATGATTAGTTCAGGAGCTTTACAACTGTGCATCGTGTACTGTGAGGTTACAGCTGCAGTAGAGTCCTTACCTGGTAAAGTGCTCTCGGAAGTGAAAAGGAGGGTGTAGTGAGGGATGAACTTATTTGGATGGCTTAATATGTAATTGTAAAATATATAGTAACTATTGGTGGATTTATTATTGTCTGCCCAGCTTCAAAAATTAGTCTATAATTTTAAAAGAGATAAAAATGAAACTTATCCAGATTATTACCTTTCTAACATTTTCAGATATACACAAACACAACATAGTACCAGTTTCTGAACATCTGTGTTTCTCAGTGTGTAGATAAAATGGGACCAAAATACTTCTCCCTTATTTGTAACTGCATTCATTTAACAATACATAAAAAAACTGAAGCTGAGGGGATAGCATTGGGACAGATAAAGAATGGGTAGGAGGCTGTTTAAGCACCAGTGCCATAGATGACAAGCTCTGAAAGTCTTAAAGAAAAGAATAATTTCATATTAAATGCTGCTGAGTTATTCACTGATAAAAGGGTAAAGGGCAATCACCAAGATTTGGCAATTAGCATGCCAGATAGTGACCACTACCAAACAGTTCTTATAGCATTCACAAACTGAAACATGATTGCTGATAATCAGCAATGAGGAACAGAGCTGTGAACTGTTCTACAGCAGACAGTGTGTAAGCATTCTGCTACTCCCCATCATTGCCAAAACTCCTTATTTGTCATTATTTTAACTCTTTCTTTTTCCTTCCTTCCTTGCTTCCTTCCTTCCTTGCTTCCTTCCTTGCTTCCTTCCTTGCTTCCTTCCTTCCTTCCTTCCTTCCTTCCTTCCTTCCTTCCTTCCTTCCTTCCTTCCTTTCTTTTTCTTTTTTTTGGAGCGTGGGAGATTAAGACAGAGTCTTGTTTTTACTAGAGCCTACCCTGGCCTAGAAAGTGTGATGTGGGAATCCCCTCTGTGTGCTGTGATTACCATTGATGAATAAAGAAACTGCCTTTGCCTGTTGATAGGGCAGAACTTAGGTAGACAAGGAAGACAGAACTGAATGCTGGGAGAAGGAAGGCAGAGAGGGAGATGCCACAGATCTACCACCTGAGTAAGACATATGGAAACTTTGCTGGTAAGCCACTGCTATGTGGCAATTTAGAATCTTTGTCCATTTTGAGAAGTTGTTATGCATATTTGGGGTATTGAGTCATTTGAGTTTTTTACCTATTTGGGGCATTAATTTTTTTATTGTTTTATTAAATATGTTTGTGGTTTGACATTTTCATTCATGCAAAAATTTTACTCTAATTATCCTGACCTTCCTTCCCTGGTAGTTCCCATTCTTCTTACAAATCTGTCTTACATTGTGTATATTTTTTTGTTTTGTTTTGTGGCCCACTGAGTTTTACCAATGTCATGTGTTAATTCTTTATAGCTATAAAGCAACTGTCTTCAGATGATGCTAAATATCAAGGGCTGGTTCATTTATAGTTGATTTACCCTCAACCCTGTACTAGGAACTGAGTCCAAGACCTTGCTTATACTAGAAGAACACTCTACCACGGAGTTATAATCTTAGTTTCTACTACTAATTATTCCTAATAGATAGAGTAACTTTGTGACCTAGCAATTTTTACAACTTGGCTTTCTAATTTTGCTTTATTTATATTGTACTCATCTTTTAAAACAATGCAAATGTCACCTTGGTAAATATTCAATTAGATATTAACAAGTCTTATATTTGGCCAGTTGTCTGTGATTCTGAGAACTTATGTGCTTAGGGCTTTTTCATTTCTTGAGGAGTTTTTGCTATAAATTGTTCATGAAAAATAGTAGCAACAAAATGCTCATTAGTTGACCTCATGATAGCTGAGTGAAAAATTTCATCAGGGCAAATGTGCACTCTACTTAAAGGACTGAAGAGATATAGTATTGTAAGAAAATTTTCAATAAATGTTAGTTTTAGGAACAGTGTTCTACCGCTAAAACCAGTTCATGAAATCTAGTCCCATGGGAAGTATGAAAATTCAGTTATTCAAGACCAGCTTGGAAATATCATTAAAAACTCAACTCTTGGGAGTGGTATTATTTGGTGGTTGAGTTGCCTAGGAGTCTAATAGCCGTTGCCATGTCTACTTTGTATAGTGAAAGTAAAATAGCAGTTTTTACATAGTATTTGCCATTGTAAAATAGAAATTTAAAAATAATGTGGTTAGTAGAGGTAACATGAGTCTTTTAATAAAATTTACCAACATTTTACTAACCCATCGAATTATAGGCGTGTTGATTAACTTCAAAGAATTTTGAAAATAAAATGTGTTATGAAGTATTGGCACGCTTTATTACAAGTTTTTATTCACATGTATTATTTTCCTGGAAAAATAATTATATAAAATGAAACATAAGAGAGGAAGAGTGCTAGTATAATAAAAAGGAAAAATATAAATAAAAGAGAAAGCAGAAAACATCTGTTAACCACTTTAAAAGGCACTAGCTTTTAATAGGAGTGGGTCTGAAGAATTTGTTCACATTAAACAAAAATGAATTCCAGGTGTTCTTGTTCCACATATGTTAAAGAAGAAAACATTCAGTTCCCCCTTTAAAGATGGGTTTTTGTAGCATTGCACGTTTCAAAATCTCATATAACAAATATGTCATTAGTTGAATATTTAATATTATTTTTGTTTTTTTAATCATTGATAAATAAAATTTCTGGAAGACAGTGATGTAAATTATAATGCAAACACTGAGTTCAATAAGCATATATATCTATAATATGATGGTATTTCATGCTTCAAAAAGGTAAAAGCAGATAACACTTTTTCAAAACAAAACTCAGTCCAAATGTCTAAATATATACATTTGACATATTTGTGTAACAGAAAATTATTTCTCAATTCATGTATTTTCATGGAATGCATGATTTAGGATTGATCTAACTGTGGAGACTGGGAATTAAGAAAGACAGTTACCCAGAAATGCTGGATCAAGTGGGCTGTGCTCAGAGATGGAGATGCAGGAGTATGTTTATTTTATACATCTGAATTAAGGAGTAGGGTTTATTGTATACAACTGAACAAGGAGGCAGGCATTGCTAATCATGCTAGGAAATCTCTATATGGGAGCAGTCTCAGGCTGTAAACTTGTGGGAGAAGGAAGTGGTGGTGGACATTTTATACATACACTGTCAACATCCACACATGGACCCCGGAGATTTTATTTTCCTGAGCTGACTTGGGGAAGCTTTTGTCATTCATATGAATTTGAAGAACTAGGGCCTCTGACATGGCTCATGACTTCATCTTCTGTCCACATATATTACTAATGTCGTACTCTCTAAATAATACATAGCGATAATACCCAAACCCTGCTTTTGTTGTGTGTTATTGTTAATGATAGCTGAGAAAACAAAATCATTCTATTTATTTTTGATAATTATATTTGACAAAATTTCAGTGCTTATTCTCTTCCAGGCTTTCCTTCTAATTTCCATCCACAACCTAACACAAATACTTAATTATCTAGATTATTTTAGGTTAGAAAGATGGAGTATAAATCACTCAATTTAATTAAGTTGTCATAGTGGGCAGATTGCAATGATGTAATTCAACCCAGGCATTGCGAATACAGAACTCATGTACTCAATTACTAATAACCAAATCACTTTAAATTTACTTCTTATAAAGTATTTGAGGTTATACAATGATTACAACAGAGTTGTAATATATGTTGTAGTATGCTGTGTAAGTAATTTGAAGACATTTTCTGGTAGAAATTGTAGCTAATGTTTAATCTTTCATTTTTTATGTACCTATTATAATATTATTGTGTAATCCTGTGGATGCCTAAAACATGCACATGAATAATATATGTTTTAAACATTCTCAAAGATCAAGATGCAGTATTTGAAAACTGCTTTTTTCTATGTATTAACTTTTCAAAAAATTTATTTTATTTTTCCTTATGTGTACATGTGGGGTAGGTATGTGTACATGTACATACCAGTGTCCTGAGAGTCCAGAAGAGGGCGTTGGGTCTTCTCAATCTGGAGTCATGGGGGCTGTAAATCACTCCACATAACGGCTGGGACCTGAAACAGGTCCTCTGTAAAACAAGTACATGTTCTTAACCACTGAGCCAACTCTCCCTCCCCCATGAATTAATTTTTTAAAGAAACTTTTATTCTGGGGATGATTGAATGTTATAAAATAAAATGTTATAAAATAACAATTGCAATAGTCACACCAATCCTGTCTGTCTTCTCCTGCTTCCTCCTATGGCAGCATCTTGTAACACTGTCATACATATATTGTAAGAAGGAGGATGACATTCTCAATCCAACGTCAGCTTTGCACATACAGCCAAATGTTGCCTAATAATGTCAAGATGAAAAGTATGTTTTTAAATAATTTTGTTATTGTGTGGCATAGAGTATTCTTATATAATAGAGATAATTTAGCCTATTGCACACCTTAGTTATATTATAAACACACACCTCACATATGTACACTCCTGGATTATGTATGTTCAGGAGCTATAATTAGCAAAACAGTATCAGAAAACTTTATTTTTTCCTCTAATGACCAAAAGAAAAATAATGCATTCAAAAAGTGTGGTGAACATAAGATGTATTTTAGACCACTCATGGATGAAGATGGCATAGTATTAAACATTTAAAAAGCAGATATATCCTCTAAAATAATGATTTTTGAAAAGTAATAGTATTTTAAATACACAAACCAGAAACATATTTATTATCATTATTAATTGGATATACTATGCTTTTTTTTTTCAGGGGTAGGTTTGTTTTAGCAGCTTCTCCATAAATGTACAGTGTTGAGCTTCATCACTGAGACTATAGCATCACCACAAAGTAGACATTTCTCAACCCATTATAATCTTATATAACTGATGAGTTTATCTAATTATTCTTTATCGATAAAAAATTAGGAGTCAGATATCAGGGTAAGAACCTGAATGATCAGAGAAGTGGAGAAGCCACCATTTACCTTCTCTCTTTTCTGTTTCTCAACCCAAAAAGCTTGAGGTCCTCACTTGTTGCAGGGAGGCTGCTTGTTCATTCCTGGCTCCTCAGTCCCAAAATAACCACACAGAAACACAGAAAATAATTTAATGTATTAATTAAATCACGGCTTGGACCATTAGCTCTAGCTTCTTATTGACTAACTCTTATATTAATTTAACCCATTTCTATTAATCTGTATATTGCCACATGGCAGTGGCTTACCAGCAAAGATTCGGCATGTTTGACTCTGGTGGCTCCCTCTCATCCTGCTTTCCTCCAAACAGCATTCTGTAGGAGAGAGGCTGCTTGTTTGACCCGGTTGCCTGGCTAGCATAGCCCCAAAATAATCACACAGAAACTGTATTAATTAAAACACTGCTTGGCCCATTAGCTTTAACTTCTTATTGGCTAACTCTTATATTAATTAACCCATTTCTATTAATTTGTATATTGCTACATAACAGTGGCTTACTAGCAAAGATTCTAACCAGTGTCTGTCTCAGGTGGAGGATCCATGGCGTTTTTCTGACTTTTCTTTCTTCCTCCCACAATTCAGTTCTGTCTTTTCTGCCTACCCAAGTTCTGTCCTATTAATTAGGCCAAGGCAATTTCTTTATTAACCAATGAAAGCAACACAAAGACAGAAGGACCTCCTACACCATTCCCCCCCCCCTTTTTTTTTGTTTAAACAAAAAGGAAGGCTTTAACTTTAACATAGTAAAATTACATATAATAAAATAGTTATCAAATAAGAATTACAGTTACAATATTTATATCTATTTTATCTTTTATCATAACTAATGAAAATTATAATAATAACTATCTATTTTTCACTCCATCAAAGACTCTAGAAGGATGCAATATTACTTAAGTAAACAGGAAGTACATTGTAAGAAACTTCTAAAACTCTAGAATTGACAGAAACATCTCGCTGCCTGTATAGTCACCCAAAGTTCTTCTGTACCATTGAGGCATCTATCTTCAGCCTACAGGCCCATAGTATCCAGCAGTCTTTTTCATGAAGCAGGAAATTTCAAAAACAGTTCAGTCACTTTCTGTCGCTTTCTTCTGTGTCCTGCAGAATGTCTATCAGACTCTTTCATGAAGCAGGAAGCCCGAAGGACCATCTCAGGTACTGCATGTCCAGGGCAGCAGTCTAGGCAAGAGCAATTTCTTGCCCAAATTGCTAATAAACTCCATACAGAGACTCTTCAATGCCCATCTTCCTCTTGAAGTAATTGGTGCTGCCAGGAACAGATGTGTCTCACTGTCATGAAAAGTCCTAAGTTCTTAAAACATTTAAATGCCATATTCTGTAATCTTTGAAAGATATGAAGAATGTCTATCTAACTGAAATATATCTTTATATATCTAGAAAATCTTACTAGCATGACATAGCTTGAGTATTATAGTTGATTAACTATTAACCTGTATTTCTTAATTATACGTTGCATTTTTAAATGAGCTACACAATCACAAAACCTTGAGATCAGAAATACATATCCATATAACAAAAACGACCTTAAATTTGTATCAATAAACCAAGATCCATATCAATGCAAATCTCTTTAGCATTTCCCCCTTTAAATATAAAAGAACATTTATAAACCAGATTTGGGAATATGGGCGAAGTTTTGTTCATACTGTTTCCTGCTGTTTGTGGGCACTGTTAATCAGGTCTTTCATATTTTATCCTAGGTACATCTCAGTCAGCAGCTAGGGAAAGTAATTTTTTGAGGGTGTTAATGGCAAAGTTCCAGGGGGATGTGGTCCATCAAACCATATTTGTATGGAAGTAATCCACAGGTTCTCCTCTGTGAAAACAAAAGAAAACCCTCTTTTCTAAAGCACCATATCCTTAGACCCAAATTCTGAAGTCAAGATACCTTTATAATATATATGCTGGTTTATTTTAGCAACCCATAAAATGAAATGTCTCTCCATACTTAGCTCCATTACAGTCAAAACATTTAAATAAAACAGAATAATAAACATAATCCAGACTCTCAGTGAATTTTCCTTTTTTTTAAACATGGCTTATTTTTCTTTTCTCCTTTTAATCTATGACTATCTGTACTCTGTTTCTTTAAAGACCTTTTAAAAAAAGTTTACTTTTTTTTAAAGTTAGAAGTTAGTTACTTCTAATTCTCTATACTCTTTTTCTTCTCTCTCCCAAGCCTACATACATTTATTCAACACTTTGACCCATTTAGAGTTCTTTTTATGTCTGAATCTGTCCTATTGTGAATCTGTAATTGTTTACTGTCCAGGAGTGCTTTTTAAAATGCTAAGAGCTTCTTAAAAACTTATGTTGTGCTGGGCGGTGGTGGCGCACGCCTTTAATCCCAGCACTCGGAAGGCAGAAGCAGGCGGATCTCTGTGAGTTCGAGGCCAGCTTGGTCTAGAAGAGCTAGTTCCAGGGCAGGAACCAAAAAGCCATGGAGAAACCCTGTCTCGAAAAAATCAAAAACAAACAAACAACAACAACCACAAAAACCTATGTTGTGTCGTGTCATTGCTCAGGGTAATACTCAGTGCCTGCTTGCCCCACCCAGTCCAGCATGGCAGAGCTGCTCATGCCTCTGAGCCATGCACACCAACCCACTTCTAAGCACCCAACCAGTCCATGGCACCATTAAGCTAGCTATAGCACTCTGCTCACAAACCCCATCCAAATGCTCTGTCTCCCACAAGAGTCAGAGGTTGCACTAGCAGCATACCCCAGAAAGCTGGCATTTTAAAACAGCATGGCTTTTTTCTATGCTACTGCTGCTGAGTCAGGAAAATCTCCACTAAAGGAGCTGCAGCACACCACCAGCAAACAGGAAAAAGCTGTACAATACAATTTTTTTCTAAAATTCCTTTTCAAATTTTCTCAGGTGTTACAAGGAGTTAGTTGACCATGTTGGAGCGTCACTTGTTGTAGGAGGGTCTGCTTGTTCATCCAAACTGCCCAGCTAGCTTAACTCTGAAATAACTGCATAGAAACTGTATTAATTAAAATCACTGCTTGGCTCATTAGCTCTAACTTCTTATTGGCTAACTCTTTTATTTTATCATTCTTTTTAAATGATATTTAGGCTGCATATATGACTGTGTGAGGGTGTCGGATCCATTATAACCGAACTTACAGACAGTTGTGAGCTGCCATGTGGTTGCTGGGAATAGAACCCTAATCCTATGGAAGAGCAGCAAGTGCTCTTAACCATTGAGCCATCTCTCCAGCCCTATTGGATAACTTTTACATATTAGTTTAACCCATTTCTATTAATATGTATATCACTGTGAGGTTGTGGCCTACCAGCCAAGTCTTAGCATGTCTATCTCTGGTGGTGGGTCTATGGCATCTCTGACTCTGCTTTCTTCCTCCCAGAATTTAGTTCTGTCTTCTCTGCCTACCTAAATTCTGCCCTATTAACTAGGCTAAGGCAGTTTCTTTATTAACCAATGAAAGCAACACAAAGACAGAAGAACCTCCTACACCAGCATTCTGTTTAGTTTTTTCTCGCCTAGTTCTTTTCCCCTACAGCTCTGCTACAGGACCAAAGCAGTTCCTTTATTAACCAATGAAAGCAACACATAGACAGAAAGACCTCCTACACTACTCACTCACCTCCACCCTACTATTTCCCGTATTCTATCTGTCCTCATTCTAAGTCATCTATGATTAATTTTGGTCAGTTAGTGGCTATCTTCACACTGTAACTCAAGGCAAACTTTATTGTCAGAATGCAATCAAAATATCACACATTTCCTCTTGTTTAAATAAAAAGGAAAGGTTTTATCTAGCATAATAAAACTATATACAATAAGTACAATAACTGTATTCAAGTATATACAGGTAAGAATTACATTAACAATGTCCAGTCCATTTGCATTTGGAAATTAATAGAAAATGCTTCATTATCTATCCTGTCTTTGTGAGTCCACGTTTTGTATCTAATTCACTTTCTATCCTAACTTCCATTACCAACACAAAACTATCTTTTTATGCTTCTCAAACTCTTATACATCTTTTGTGCATTTCTTTTCTGTATTTGGTACCAATGATAATTTTAACTATATCTACTTTTCAACTCCATCAGAGACCTGAGAAGGAAATAGTATTACCCAAGCAAATAGGAAGTGCAAACAAACGACTTCCAAAGAATGTAAGAAATGACAGAAACAGCTGACTGCCTGGACAGCCACCTAAGTTTCCTTTTAACATTGGGGCAGCCATATTCAGCTTACAATTCTAGAATATTTGACAAACTTTTCTGTGAAACAGGAATTTTGAAGGACTTCCTACCTTGTCTTAAAAAAGTTTAACAGTCACTTTCTTTTGTGTCCTGTGTGTCCTTGGATACCATACTGTCAGTAGTTGAGGCAGGGGAAGTTTATTGCCTAGTGGCTAACTTTTGCCACAAAAAAAGCAAACTCCATATGAAGTTTCTTTGATGCCCATCATCTTCTCTGAAGTAGATTGGTGTTATTAGGAGCAGACATGTCTCACTGTCATAAAAAAGCTTTATGTTGATAAACCATCTTAAATGCCATATTTCGTAGATCTCTGAAGTGTTTGAAAACCATCTGTCTATATAAAATATATGTTTGACCTTAAAAACATACCTAAAATTACTATAAGTTTGATTGTAATAGGTGATAAACTACTAACCTGAATTTCTTTATTATCTTAAATAGTTTGTAATATTAACTTTCAAGGACTAGAAATTTGCATTACATTGTTAAATGAACTGCATAGGTATAATAAGGATATAATAATATTCTTAGACAATAATAGAAAAGCAACCCTAAATTTGTATCAATATATAAGAATATCTGAAGCAAGAATAGAAGGATACATACATTATGACAAAAATAATCTCAAATTTGTATTAACCTACAAAAATCCACAACAATGTAAAATATTTAAGACTAATAGTTTTCCTTTTGGTTTCCTCAACACCTCACTTCCACTTTCATAAACTCCTAACAATGACTAATCTGTTCTTCAAGTCCGTGACTTTCATTTTCCAATGTTACATAACTAGAATTCTACAGTATGTAACATTTGAAAATTGACTTTTTTTACACAGAATATTTCCCTGGAAATTATGTTCAAATTTGTCATATCTATCAATACTTCATTACTTTTTCATAGCTCAGTACCATTCTTTGGTATCTAATCACAAGTTCTTCAATCTTTTAAGCATTGGAGGATATTGTTGTTTTTATTTGTTTGGTTGGTTACTTTTTGTTTTTTTCTTCAGATTGTAACTAATGCAAGTAAAGATGTTAGGAACATTTTTTTATGTTATTTCTAACTGACTATGTAGGCAAACATATGTATGATTTCTCTGTAGTAATTGCCCCCAAAGTGCATCTCCAGGCTCTGTGATAACAAAATAGCTATCAAATCATCAGCAATGGTAGCTGTTCTTCTTTGCATTACCGGCAGAAAGATATGTCATCCATTTTTCCTCTGTTGACATTATTTTTTTGTATTTTAATTGAAATTCAACATTCGTTACCTTAGTATGTATATGGCAATAGCTTATTGTGATTTTAACTTTCTCTAACATATGCAGATGTCATCACTTTAATACACAAATATTATTTTATACATATACATAAATGTCAACTTTATATTTATATGAAAATATCTTTATGAAGCCCATCACTGTACAATAAACACATATAAAATGTTTATGCTAAATATATGATAAAATTATGTTAAACTTTATCAAATTTTTATGCTTCCAGGTTCTATTTTATGTTCCTTAAGAATATTATATCAGGGACCCATGCAAGTAACTTTGTAAAGTAATCATTATATTTTCCACTTTTTAAATAGAAAAAGTAACTAATTCAGAGTTTTAAAAAGTTGCCCAAGATCCCATAGATAATAAGTGGTACCATTTGAACCCAGCACCCTGGTCCAGCAGCCCATGTCTGCCATTTACGCTTTGCTCAATATTACTGCTTCCAGAAGGAAAGCAAAATCATTATTAGTTTGGGTTCTTAAAGGTCACATTTTTAGTCAATTGGGTTTATGAGTTACATTTTAATGTCATATAATAGAGGTTGACACACAATTTTTGATACACTATTTAAGTAGAACAAATATTGGATTATTATACTAACAAAATGTGATTGTATATTTAGGAAATGGCTCTACTACCTAAACACCTTCAACTTTATTTAGGGGTGCTTTTTCAGAATGTCTCAGGCTCATTTGTTGACTGCACAGGGTTGAACTAGTGAGGTCATAGTATTTAATATGGAGATTATATTTTCTTATAGGTTGTGTAGACACTTAAGACTTGAGAAGTCAGTGTACTATAAGCCTATAAAAGTTAGGAGAAATATCGCTCATACTAATGTATTTTAGAGTTCTCTATATGAGAAAAAAATTGGTTATTAACATTTTGAACATTTAAGAATTAGCCCACTTAAGAATAATGTTTTTCTGTTGGCTTACTAACTGCACATAAAGCTACTGATATTTTAACTATTGTCTGCTGGCATGGGAGGTCCTTCTGTCTCTGTGTTGCTTTTATTGGTTAATGAATAAAGAACTGCTTTGAGCACATGGCAAGGAAGAACAGAACTAGGTGGAAGTTAGGCTGTATGCTGGGAGAAAGAGGGCAGAGTCAGAGAGCCACCATGGAGCCACCACTGGAGATAGGTGTGCTGAAACTTTGCTAGTAAGTCATGACCTTGTGGTGATACACAGATTAATGGAGATGATTTAAATTAATATGTAAGGGTTAGCCATTAAGAAGCTAGAGCTAATGGGCCAAGCAGTGATTTAATTAATACAGTTTCTGTGTGATTATTTCGGGTCTAAGCTAGCTGGATGGCCGGGAACCAAACAAGGAAGTGGTTCCTACCTTACAACAGTCTGCAGCTACTCAGGCCACACTACCTTGTGGGATTTCAGGTCCCCCAACCCCATTTTTGTCATAGCTGCATTATGTAGGTTTAAACTAAGTTTCTATCGTTCCATTTATCAGTAAGACTTGGGACTAAAGGGTAAGCTCAGAGAGGTTGAGTAGCACCTATCCAACCTTGATTTTTGCACAGAGACACTGCAAGGGACATGTCTCTTCCCTTTTCTCAGAACCAGAAGGCAGCTCAAACTCTATCCTAGCCGTTTCCTTCCTTGAATCTTCTTAGTCCAAATTGTGGGCTACTCTATGGCTAGTTCTGATCAGCCAGTTGGTAGCTCTGCCCCCTGATTCAGGATAAACTTTATTGACAGTCTCAAGTATCACAGTGTGACCAAAATATATCAGAACATAAGGATGGGAATTATTTTTCAGCAACTTCAATAATAATATTAACAGGACTTAAATTGTAGGTCAGTGTTTTCAATAAAAGTGTGCTTACTTATTGAATATAGATTTTCTAAGTAAATACATTTTTCTCAGTTGTAGCTTAGTAATTTAGGCTCGTTCTTCATCTAATCCTTTTCCAGTTAATGAACAACATGCCACTTATAACATAACTGTATGTTATATAAAAACAAAAGCTATTAAGTTTAAATTCTTATGGCTTGATATCTTTTTAAATTTTAATTTAAAAATTTAAATTTTTAAATTTCATTTTGCATTCTATTCACAGTTCTCTCTCCTCTGCCTCCTCCCAACACTCCTCCACCTCCTCCCCACCACCACTCCTTCCAATAGGCAAGCGCTCCCATGGGAAGTCAACATGAAGTTGGGTCAGGACCAAGCCCCTCCTCCCTGCATTAAGGCTGAGAATGGCATCCCACCAATGGGCTCCAATAAGCTAGCTCCACGCACCAGGGATAGATCCTGGTTTTACTGCCAGGTGCCTCACAGATTGACCAAGCTTCACCACTGTCCCCCACATGTGAAGGGCCTAGTTTGATCCCATGGCAGCTCTGCAGCTGTCAGTCTAGAGTTCATGAGTTTCCAAGAGCTTGGTTCAGCTGATTCTGTAGATTTTTTCCATTATCATCTTGACCTCCCTTATTTATATGTTCCCTCTTTGATTAAATTCCTGAAGCTTGACCTGGTGTTTGGCTGTGGATCTCTGCATCTGATTCTGTCTGTTGCTGGATGAAGGCTCTACCATGATAGTTGGGGTATTTACCAATCTGATTATAGGGGAAGGCCAGTTCGGGTTCCCTCTCCACTATTGCTAGGAATAGTTTAATATTTTACCCCAATAAAAATTTATGGTCTTGGTGATTTTTGTGTCTCTTTTTACTATTATTGTAATGGTGAAAGAATATACAAATATGATTAATTTTAAATAATTCTCAAGGACAAAATGATAAAGAGTACAACCTTTAAAGGAATAAACCGTTGTTTTGAGATTTTATTTTATTTTACATATGTAAGTATTTTTATGGAAACAGTGCTTCTAGAAGCCGGAAGAGGGTGTCAGACCCCTGTAGTTGGAGTTAAAAATGGTTATGAGTCACCATGTGAATGCTAAGACTTGGAGAGATTCTTCTGGAGGAGCAGGCAGTGCTCTTAACCATGGATTAATCTCTCCAACCCCAGAATAATGTATGTTAATCATCTTAAAATCAAAACCAAGGTATTCTGGGGACAGTAGGAATAATCAGAGTGATGAAATTATAGAAAAAATGGAGTGGCTTTCTATTACACATGAACATTATTAACTTTCATTTTTATGATTGCTGCGTTCATAGATTGTGTCAAACTTTAATGACATATTCTAATAGTAAATGAATTTATTCCACATGGAATGCATACAAAAAGCAAAGTTACTATAATCCTTACAAGTTCCTCATAACTTTAATTTTCTCAAAGAATTTCATGAGGTTCTATTAATATTTTTGTTTGATTCTGAGATGTATAGTCTCTACATTTTTAACATTTTGAAGTACACTGTTTAATTAAACTTAAATTTCCAGTCTTATTGCCAAAACTTTGATAAAGCCATGAATAGTTGTGTGGACCTCATTGAATGCAGACTTCACTGTGAATGTGTATAGTTATCTAGTCAGTTGAGATAGAAAATTCACAACTGGGTAACTAAAGAAATTTCATGTTAATTTAATTTAGGATCTTAACTCAAAATTCATAAAATTGCTAATTGTGGGTGCAATATTAAAAGGAAAATTATTGGGTGCAGATAAGCATGAGATAGATGTGAAAAGTGGGAAGTTATAAATGGAGGAAGTAGTTCTCACTGGAACATTCTGTGTTGGGGGTCACAAAAGTCCTTGTGCTTACAGAGAAGCAGCAAGAGAGAACCAAGAATGCTAACCACCCTGTGGTTTCTCCTCAATGGTGGAGATACAAATCAAATACTTTAATTCCACCCAGAAAGCTGCGAGTGGATTGTACTAATAACCTCGTGACTTTTTCCTATCTGGGGAGGCAGATCTCACCCACCTTGTGCTATAGAGGCAGACTTCATCTAAAGGCTCCAGAAAGATTATTCCAGGCTCCTCCGCCCCTGGATCATTACCCATCCTTATGAGAGATGTCACATGTGCTGTGTGGCCTGCTGACCTTTATGCTACCAGTCAGGGACAACACCATATTCTAGGTCTTTCATCTATAGAACCCTCTCTCATGGTCAGATGTACTTTGTAAAGGAGTCTCTATGTACTCAGACCTTAAATTTTATTGTGCACCCGGAATTCAACTAATTGGACTGATTGTTGCCTGGAAACCTTTACACAAATTATAATGTGGTTTAAATATGCTGACAAGGAACCACCTGGCATTAGACTCCCTGAAGTCTCATCCAGGTTGACAAAGTCAGTCTGCACTGGGTTTTCATTCTCATCTCCCGAGGATCACTGCCTGCAATGCCACCAGCCAGTACCACCACAATACGAATATGCCTAAAGTAGTAACTAAGTGATTTACAGTACTTATAGAAAAAACACATGATGAATACGCTGAATTTCATATTGTTATTTAGATATTTGGAAAAGGGTTTCTCATTGTATTTTAGGCAATTCAATTAAAGATGAAAGAATTTGCCAAAATCTTTGGACTAGATCATAGTACTTCAAAGCAAAAAAGATTGGTATGATGACTCATAGCTCATAAAAATCTACCCTTCTGATGCTAAGCAATGTCACCTTCAACGACTTTTAGCTGAAACTTAATCTGT
This sequence comes from Chionomys nivalis, assembly GCF_950005125.1. Classification (NCBI taxonomy): domain Eukaryota; kingdom Metazoa; phylum Chordata; class Mammalia; order Rodentia; family Cricetidae; genus Chionomys; species Chionomys nivalis. The sequence goes on along the minus strand of NC_080089.1, from coordinate 18,456,697 downwards.
AGGCACATGCAAACTCTATACAGAGAAAATAAAATTTGAATTTAATAACAGAATTTTGCATAGAGTCTTGTTACAGTTTGATATCAAAATAGTTATATTTGATGCCAAAGGTTATCATCAACACTAAATGAAGCAAGAGTGGTCAAACTCAGAAGCATACAAGCAAAGTGTGTGAGAAGTATGTTTGTTGTAGAACCATGAAAACCTGGAAATGGTTCAGAAGACACTTTTGAAGTTCTATATTATTGGGACCATTCCTGTATTCTTCTGGTGTGTGTGTGTTTAATACATAGCCAAGTCCAAAACCTCTAGTTTTTAGATCTTATATTTTTGCTAAAGCTATTTGATTATAAGAATGAACAAGTGAGCTAGAGCGATGGGAATGAGATACTGAGAGAGAAGGACAAGATGCACAGGTGCTATTTAGTGTTGTAAATCTCCAGAAAAGGGGACACTGAAGAATGGCAGGCAGAGAAGAAAGAACCCATGAAGTACATTGTATCATGAAACCGAAACAAATAGTTTCATCTCTGCCAAACTTTGCTATGAAATAACTAACTGGGATGATGCTGCCCCATGCTATTCAATTTATCAGAGGGAGCAGAGACCCGCAGAAAGGGTAGTGGGTGTGAGACAGATCCCTGGTCTAAGAACTTAATGGAATAACAAAAAACTAATACTAACTTTCTGATAAGTCTAAACATGTAAAAAACATGAGATGTTCTTTGTCATAAGAGATTTTGCTTTCCATATTTTGTGTAAAGTAATTCTAGTTTTCAAGAAATAATCAGTATTTTAAACTGCAAGAGAAATAAAGATAAGAATATACTGATTGTTCATGCCTGTGAGGTAATTTTGTATTATGAAGTCTTTACTTTCATTATTTATATAAATTGTTAATTAAAAAATAGAAAAGTTTGTAATGTTTTTATGTATAATGTATAGAAAATATAAAAATGAAGGTGATAATGTGTACATTGAGTTGAAAATGATATGTCAAAATATCATATATATATTTTATTATTTATACATAGGTCATAGTAAACAATACTCCTTGAAGTAAAAGGATTACATATTAACTTAGATGGTGGAGACTGGAGTAAAGGGTTGTGTGTCAGATAACATGTAAAGAAACTGCGTTTGAAAAGGAAGACAAACATATACTATTTTTTAAAAATCAGAAACATATGATTAAAAACTGAAACCTAAACAAATTACTGACAGATTTGATAGCAGAGTACTTAAGGAATTTCTATTTGATGGCTATCCTATTGCATTACTAAAGAAAAACTAAATTATCTGTAGAGAATGAAGAGTAACAGACAATTTCAATGGATCTAATAATGGAAGATGTTTTAGAATGCTTTTTATATAAGTTAAATCAAGATAATCATAGAATAATATTGAGATTTTGAGTAAGTCAGGCTATTTATTGATAGAATTATAAAATGACATTTTGTTTAGGCATGTTCATTTCTCTGAGTGTAGACCAGAAATAGTACAAATGAACTTTTGAATTCTAATTGGAGATGCTGAGCAAACTAACTAGGAAGACTCATGATAATGGTAACAGAAAAAAATTAAACAAAAGATTGTATGGTAAGTTGAAAGTATTCAGAATCCAAAGTCTGTAACTCTGCAGAAAACAGAGAGGGTGATGTACCTGTAGCTTCAAAGAGCTCGATTGAGCTAGTAAATGGAAAATTTTATGGAAACAGAATGCTCATGGTTTTATAAAGGAAAATGTTCAGTGTGTTATACATAATAAATCTTGAGGACTACTGAGAATCATCAAATATGATGTTGCATAGGTTTTCCATGTGGGTACTCAAGTGAATGAGATGGATTTCTCATGATTTAGGTAAACCCAAGAAAAGAATTTTCAGAAAATTAAAGAAGATCAGAGATATATCTTTGTGGTAGCATGTTTATCTAGGATGTTCATGGCCCTGGGTTTAATAGCTACCACTACAACAAATAAACAAAGCAAAACAACAGATAACTAAAAAGCCTATTGTGAAGCAATGCATTAATGAGAATATTTAGTCTCAATTTAATCCATGAGTCACCTAAGACAAGGACATTGCTTAGGAATACCGGCCCTGGGTTCAAATTGCCTGGATTCCATATCTTTACTGATTCTATATCTTTATATATCTCTATGTTTGAGAAATGCTTAATATCATTATGATCCAGTTTCATGTGTATACAACATGGATAAAATTATGCAATTTGAAGTATTGCTATGATGATTAAATGAAATAAATTCATGAAATTGATTTATAAAATAAAATTGTATATAGCTCATTAGAGTTCTTGTATATTGGAAGCAAACCATAAATGATGGCTACTGTCTTTTTTTCTTTTTTTATTATTTATTTATTTATTTATTATAGATTTCTGCCTCTTCCCCTCCACCGCCTCCCATTTCCCTCCCCCTCCCCCAATCAACTCCTCCTCCCTCAGCAGCCCGAAGAGCAGTCAGGGTTCCCTGTCTTGTGTGAGATGGCTACTGTCTTAATCAGTGTTCTACTGCTGTGAGGAGATACAATGACCACAGCGACTCTTATAAAAGAAATCATTTAAGCAGGCTGGCTTGTATTTTCAGAGGTTTAGTTCATTATCATCATGGCAGGAACCATGGTGGGAAGGATGGCAGTATGCAGGCTGATGAGGTAATGGAGAAGTAGCTGAGAGATCTGCATCCAGATACAAACGCAGCAGGAAGAGAGCAACTGGTCCTGGCTTGGGCTTTTGAAATCTCAAAACCCTCCCCACAAGTGACATACTTCCTCCAACAAAGCCATTCTTTCTAATCCTTTTAGTCCTTTCACAGTGTCGCTCCCTGATGTCTAAGCATTCAGATATGTGAGCTGATGGGGGGCATTCTTATTCAAACCACCACAGCTATGTTCTAAAACATTAAAGAATAAATCACCTTTTCTTAAGATAGCTGGAAAAGCTTCCTTATTAGTCATTTTTAGTAAGAGGGATATTTCAGGAAACTGGTATAGATCTATGGATTTACTGATTTTGTAAGGAGACCTCTAAAAGTGGTCAGGTATTATAGGCAAAGAACTAGTGGGTATAATGACCATTTAGGGAGCCGAGAATCATCTATAAGGCAAGAGCTTGGGATAGCATTATTTTTCTTTTTTGATGGAGGAAGGTCATTGGTTAATTAATAAAGAAACTGCTTGGCCTCATAGGTTAGAACATAGGTGGGTGGAGTAAACAGAACAGAATGCTGGGAGGAAGAGGAAGTGAGATCAGATGCAGGGCAGCTCCTTTCCAGAGCAGAAGGGTGAAGCTCCGACCCAGGATGGACATAGGCTAGAATCTTCCTGGTAAGTGCACGTCAAGGTGCTACACACATTAATAGAAATGGGCCAGGCAGTGTTGTTATTTCGGGGCACAAGCTAGCCAGGCGGCCGGGAGCTGAGTGGCAGGAACGCAGCCCACAGCTCCTACAACACTTTTTTTTTTTTTGATTTTCGAGACAGGGTTTCTCCATAGCTTTTGGTTCCTGTCCTGGAACTAGCTCTTCTAGACCAGGCTGGCCTCGAACTCACAGATATCCGCCTGCCTCTGCCTCCTGAGTGTTGGGATTAAAGGCGTGCGCCACCACCGCCTGGTTTAGCATTATTTTTCTTTGTGTACATCTTCCACATAGCCTCTCTACAGTAAATGGATGTGATAAACTTACACTAAAAGTCATTTAAGAAAAGGAAGATACTCTGCTTTAGATAATTCATATACATGTGGCCTGGGCAGTGGACTTTGTAGGTGTGCTGCAGAATACTATACTTTTTCCCTTCTAGCATTAACAGCCTGCATAATCTGGCAACTATAGGAACATAAACATAAGATACATAGCTATATTAGAAGCAGCATGGGTATCCAGTTTTCATGCTGCCCAGAAATCTAATAAGTATACCCATTCTTTACTCTAATCCTGATAATGTATTTCTATCAGGGTCATTACTATTGTAGTTCTTATTTTGTTACTGTTTTGTTTACTTGAATGTGATGTTCACAAGAGTAGATGCTCTCTCCTTTAGCCTACCATTGCTTCTGTCCTGACAGCAGCTGGCATTTTAATAAAGATGCTCTGTTTCTTTCAATGCAAAGGATTTATATTACCTTAAAATGAATTACTCCTTGCTATATGTGGAGGTATTTTGCTTTATACAAATACATTGCTATAAAGTACCTACTTTTGGTTAATCATTATTTTTAATGTACTGTTCTTATGTTATAAAAATTTGAACCATTGTAAGTCACTAAGCAAAAACTAATAATTTTCCACAATAGTATACAGAATTCCATTCTGCCTAAATTTAGAATTACTTCTTCAGTAATGCTTTATACTTTGTGTTCACGTTACTAAATGCTCAGTGACTGAGATCATTTGGTTCATCCAAGATGCTGCGTTTCAAAATAGGCAAAATTAGCACAAGTTACCAATGTTTTCTTCATTAAGCTGCTGCTGCCTCTTGACTTCCATCCTGCTGAAAATTAAAACTGAAATGAATTTCAAGTTTAGGAAACACCAATGCTTAATGAAGTGTTCAGAATTTCCACCATTGCTTTTTCTGGGAGCGTTATCAAATGGTCAACTTCTTCAGTGTAGGTGAAAAATATTTCAACAAAACACTTTTCTGGATAAGTGTAAAATAGCATCTTTCCAGACATTTATATTGGTATTTCCAAGGAATTTTAGATGGCTATTTTTAGTGTAAAGACCATATTTAATACTTTAGTTGAGCTAAAATCAGCATTTTTAATTTACCAGCAACCAAGAGGTATAATGAATAGTGGCAACTATCATCCTTTGTCTTATGATTCATTCTGCTGATTTACAGTCTGTTTATAGGGCTGTCTCAACACTGAATCAGAAGTTATAGTGACATTTCTTATTTTGTGACAGTAGAATGCACTAATATAAAACTGAAAAAAACCATTACTAGATCTGAGCATTTTTGAGATCTTTTTATGTTTACTACATACCTCATCCAATGTACACAGTCTGTCTGTCTCTTAAGATTCAGATTCAAACATAATTACCCCAATGATTGAAATATGCCATTGGTATAAAATTAACAAGTACAAGAACAGGTTTATTGATGTCTTTATTGGCAAGTTGTGTGTTTATTCCCTTATACACTTTGGCACCCATTTACCCAACCACGTATAGAAAAGTTGATGCAGTCCTATTCATCATTTTGTCTGTCCTATTAAAGGTCAGCTGGTATACTTTAGTGACATGCTTACCAAGTATAGACTCTTTATGTCCTTCTTTTGAAATGAATTCACCAACAACCTTTTCTAGATTATTCAAGTTCCTTCTAATTTTATTGACTTCAATTTAAAAAAAAATTTCTTTCAAGTTTTGATATAGTAACACAATGATGTTTTCATTTCTTCTACTTCCTAGTTATTTGCCCCATTGACAGTCAGGTAACGGTCTCTTGAATCAGATTACAATCTTGTGAATAATCCAGAAATAAGTCATAGGCCATTGTTTGCTTATTGCTTGATTCCTTCCTTCCTTCCTTCTTTCCTTCCTTCCTTCCTTCCTTCCTTCCTTCCTTCCTTTCTTCTTCCTTTTCTTTTTTTCTGCTGGGGGTCTCTGCAAACACCAGGTCTGGCAGAATATCAATCCATATGAGGCAAGAAAGAAATCCAGGTCAATATAACTCAGTAGCCAGCATTGTTTCAAACATCTAGAGTCTGACACCAGACAATTCATTTTAGTCATATTTAGATATAGTACAGTTTGGAAAAAAATTCCTGGTGTAATGAAATCCTGAGTACACAATGAGGCATAATTACATGGAAAATCTTTTCAAAAAGTATGTGCCACTTATTCCATGAGGATGTGTTCTCTCTATAGGCTACATGTGCTATTTTGGTTTTGTTTGTTTTTCAAGACAGGGCTTCTTTGTATACTCTTGGTTGTAGGGATATAGCCCCACCCATTGGGGGCGTGTTCGCCTCAGGCTAATGTTTACGGATAAATCTGCCGGGCATGATCCCAGCAGCCCCCTTTTCTTTTGCTCTGCTTTTCCTGTTCTCCGTGGGAACCTGTGGTCCTGTAAGTCTATTTCCTTATTAAAGCTGTATATATCTATATAATCTGTCTGCATTCATTTACGCCGCCACATTTTGGCGCCCAACGTGGAAACTAGCTCTAGAGATCTGCCTGCCTCTCCCCAATGTTAGGATTAAAGGCATATGTCACTCCTGCCCAGCTGCAAGTGTCACCTTAAGGGCCTAGGGGAGGATCTGGTATCCTCTCAGTCATACAGATAAAATGCAGATGTCATCTGAGCTACTAACCATCTCCAGTTCTGTTTTGGGGAGCCTAGGGGAGAGTCTGGTCATACAGATAGTGTAGACGTGACCTATGGTCCTAGTTATGGGATCCTGGAGGAGTCAGATGTGATTTGGCCCTACAGATGGCATAGAGATCACCCAGATATTAACTACAGATATTAACTACCTCCGTTCCCATTCTTCTGTGTAGAGAAAGGTTATATATCTCCTCCTTTGAAGAGACAATGTTCCTAATTTAACATTCTTACTTACCCTAGTGTTAATCTGTGACTGTAAAGGACTTTGTACTGGCAACATTCATCTTCCCGCCATCTCTCCCTCTCTCCCCTTTTCCCTCCTCTCTCTCTCTCTCTCTCTCTCTCTCTCTCTCTCTCTCTCTCTCTCCTTTTCTTTTGAGACAGGACCTCTCTTTGTAGTCTTGGCTGTTCTGGAACTCACTATGTTGACCAGGCTGGTCTCAAAATCACTGTTTCTCCTGTGTCTGCCTCCAAAGTGCTGGGTTTAAAGGTGTGTGCCACCAAACCTGGCTTCCATTGTTTTATTTAGTCAGGAGGAGCAATGTGGAATTCAAGTTGTGTCAGTCTCAGCCAAACCACAGTAACACAGAGAGGGAAAGGGGGTATTGTAAAAACCAAAACAATGGCTACAATTTATTTTTGTCCCATATTAAGGTCCAAATTGTGTCCCTGATTCATGTTAAAACCATGAAATGCTCTCCCCCAGTATGGGATAGCATTTACAGATAGAGACTTAGATAAAAATATGAAGAGAGAGGAGCCATCATGATGAGTTAGTCCCCGTATAGGAGTAGTCTTCCCCATTTCAAGAGGATTCAGGAAAATAGTGAGAAGACAGGAGAGTGCTCACCCTTATAAGGGCTTTATCATCTAGATAGTATCATCACCTTGAACTTTTAAATAAAAAAATGAAAGATAAATGTCTAATGCTTAAGTTATTCTATCTATGATGATTCGTTACAGCAATCCATGCAGATAAAGTCACATCACACAATAGAGTCTGCACACCCCAGACAGTATGAATGTTTTTAAAAATTCAAGTAATATCATTACTACTGAAAATCACATAGTAGGATATTTAATATTTAAGTTATATTTTAAACACATTTTGTTTGCCACAAGGTTACATGTAAACTGAAACCTGCCTGCCTGCCATTTCATGCCAGTTTCTTCCTCATATATCACTCTCTTCGATGATATGAAGGTGATGTGCATGCATGCATGTTGTGAATTAAATTCAGGATGTTGGTCTTAGTAGTTGAACCCTCTACCAACAGAGTTATATCTTCAGAATTGTCAGTGTTTCTTTATGAAAGATTCTTTCCTAACATTATAATGTGTACTTTCTGTAGTCACTATCTGGTCATTTTCTGCTTTTCCTTCCTACTATTTATTTATTTATTTATTTATTTATTTATTTATTTATTTATTTTAGCTCAATCTCCTCCTTGAGGGGTGCTCTCTGCCTACTTCTAAACTCATAACTTTTTACACAGCATTATTTTTCTGGCTTGTTCTTTTTATAAGATCTGAACATTAGGTAATATTTTTATGTAAAGTAGAAGACCATAATCTCTAGGTCATTTTTCTGTAAGGAGTTATTACTGCCTTTCAGAGATCCAGTAAAAGAAAAGAACCCAAAGAATATCTTCATAATAATAGACACAGGTTTTACTTGTGCAACCACTTTGGAAAGCAGTGTGGTGGTTCTCAGGAAATTCGGGATCAACCTACCCCTGGACCCAGCAATACCACTCTTGGGAATATACCCAAGAGATGCCCTATCATACAACAAAAGTATATGCTCAACTATGTTCATAGCAGCATTGTTTGTAATAGCCACAACCTGGAAACAACCTAGATGCCCTTCAATGGAAGAATGGATGAAGAAAGTATGGAATATATACATATTAGAGTACTACTCAGCAGTAAAAAACAATGACTTCTTGAATTTTGCATGCAAATGGACAGAAATAGAAAACAGTATCCTGAGTGAGGTAAGCCAGACCCAAAAAGAGGAACATGGGATGTACTCACTCATATTTGGTTTCTAGCCATAAATAAAGGACATTGAGCCTAGAATTCGTGATCCTAGAGAAGCTAAATAAGAAGGTGAACCCAAAGAAAAACATATAGGCATCCTCCTGAATATTAACCTTCATCAGGCGATGAAAGGAGACAGAGACAGAGACCCACATTGGAGCACCGGACTGAAATCTCAAGGTCCAAATGAGGAGCAGAAGGAGAGAGAACATGAGCAAGGAACTCAGGACCGCGAGGGGTGCACCCACACACTGAGACAATGGGGATGTTCTATCAGGAACTCACGAAGGTCAGCTGACCTGGGTCTGAAAAAGCATGGGATAAAACCGGACTCACTGAACATAGCGGACAATGAGGACTACTGAGAACTCAAGAACAATGGCAATGGGTTTTTGATCCTACTACACATAGTGGCTTTGTGGGAGCCTAGGCAGTTTGGATGCTCACCTTACTAGACCTGGATGGAGGTGGGTGGTCCTTGGACTTCGCACAGGGCAGGGAATCCTGATTGCTCTTAGGGCTGAGGAGGGATGGGGACTTGATTGGGGAAGGGGGAGAGGGAGGGAAATGGGAGGCGGTGGCGGGGAGGAGGCAGAAATCTTTAACAAATAAATAAATTAATTAAAAAATAGACACATGTTTTGAGTAAGCATTGCATTTTTAGAAGAAATCTTTTATTGTGGGTGCTAGTGAAATGGGAAGAGTGGCCAGTCATAATCCCCAGCACACATTCTGATATCTTTCAGGCCTCAGAAGCTGGTGAAAAGAATTGGTGGATTGAGTTTACTTTATCAATATACCTGCCTTTTAATCATGGAAGAAAAAAACACTATGTCTTTACTACACATTAAAAGTAGTAGCTCTAGGCTATTGGAATAAGATTATTTCCCCTAATTTCCAATTGTTTTATTTGCTTATAAAAACATTTGTATATTTCACTCTTATGAGAACATCTTATGTATTGTATAGTTTCCTTATAATATATCTCCACATTCATCTCTGGCTACCAGGGTGTTTATCGTTTTGGTTTTGTATCACTAACCTCTTTAGTTTTCCATGTTAAGGTGATACTCAAGTATATAACTGAGTAGAGAAAGCCAGGAAATGAAAGAACGTGGGTTTACAGTGATCCTCTCCTCAAATTCATTGTTCCATCCCTTATAACCAGATGTCTAAATGACTTTTCATTATAAAGCAGGGAACGGTGTTGCTATAACTACATATGCCATTTATCACTGTCATTTTGTATGCCATAGTTCTTTTATGGAATTGGTAAATTGCTAGCTCTTAAAAGCTGGGATTCTGACACAGACAGGAGTTTTTTTTTGGGGGGGGATAATGGGATAATCTAAGACTTTGTTGTCAGACTTTCAGTTTTCCCACCGCCTCAAGGGTTCTGGAAGGTGGAGAGTGTATGATTTCACATTTTGTCACATTTCTACATTGTCAGCTGAATACTTAAGTGATATTTTTATTTGAATTTTAAACAACTGAAGAAGACTAAATATGCACATTACCTTTCTAGTGGCCTTGTGACTATTGCTGTCGTCTGAAAAGCTCGATGTGTATTAAGTGCCCATTTTAAACAACCAGTTGTCCTACACAGATCACTATTTGCCTGTCCATTATATTTTAATAGAATTTCAACAAAACACACATTTCAATAAGTTTCATGAAGTACAACGTTTCAAAATGCAGATGAAGTAACAAGAGAGATAGCAGTTTAATAGGTGTCTGTAACTTGAGAGTTCTAAACTGTTGTGACAGTCTTTAAAATACACGAATGAGATGTCCTTACCTTTTTATTACTGATGGAAAGAGTTAAAGGATTTATGTTCATTACAGAAACTTAAAACACAAACTGTTACTAAAATATACACAAATCCTGAGATGTTAGTTCTAGGGAAGTCATAACGGGGTGGGCTGTGGTGTGGGAGGCAATTGAACTGCATGTGTACCACCACTGAGTACCCATTTGTGGTTTAACGCTAAAGCAACAGGTACTCTATTAGCTCTGTTTCAGACATCATGTTTTCTACAAGTGTGTATGTTTAAGGAGATGACAGTTGGCCAGGCACTGCTCAATGGAAAGCCCTTGCCTGGCATCACATATGAGGCCTGGACTTTGAGCTCAGTACTATTAAACAACAACACATAGAAATGTCAAACAGATTCCATAAGAAAACATGAGAGAAAATTTGTTGCTTCTGAGCTTGTCTTTATGGCAACTAATCAACTATCACCAAAGTCATAGATCATAAAGAATCACATGGTTACATTGTCTTCCAACATTTTACTAACAAAGGTGACAGCTGTATTTGGCCAGTAGTCTGTTGTTTTCTGTTCTAGTGCTTAGATTAACACTTTCCAAGTCACACCCTCAGATCTTGCTTGATTAATTGCTATTTAAAAAAATCTGTGAAAAGTGTGTTTATGTCATCAGTCAAGAAATTTATGTAATGTCTAGGAGGCATTAGACCCTGTCAAACTTCACAGACACAGAGGTGGAAGACACAAGACTCTTTTTTCTTTGCTTTTATTTTGTCAGAGTCACAGGAGGAAACTGCATAAAGAAGCAAGTACATGACAAAATAACATTTAAAGTATAAGAAGCATTTCCCTGATGGTTAAGGATGCTCAACATTTTTTAAAGTGTTTCTCTGCTATTTGAAATTCTTCTGTTGAGAATTCTTTCTTTAGATCTGTACCTCATTTTTAAACTGGATTATTTGGTTTACTGATGTCTTGTTTTTTCTTTTGTTCTTTATGTATTTTGGAGATCAGCCCTCTATCAGATGTGAAGTTGGCGAAGATCTTTTCCCATTCTGTAGGCTGCCATTTTGTCCTATTGATGGTGTCCTTTACTTTACAGAAGCTTTTCAGTTTCACAAGGTCCTGTTTATTAATTGTCAATCTTAGTACCTGTGATACTGGTGTTATATTCAGGAATTTGACTCCTGAACCAGTGCATTCAAAGCTTTTTCCTACATTCTTTTTTATTAGGTTCATTTAATTGGATTTATGTGAGGTCTTTGATCCATTTGTGGTGTGGGACAAGGGTCTATATTCTGTCAATTATATTTTAAAGAAATGCTGATTGTTCAGTAGCCAGGCAGGAAGTATAGGCAGGACAACCAGACGGGAAGTAGAGGTGGGACAATGAAAACAGGATAATTCTGGGAAGAGGAAAGCTTTGTCTGCTGTCCTGACCCAGACATAGAAGAAGCAAGATGTGACTGCCTCACTGAAAAAGATACTGAGCCATGTGGCTAACACAGATAAGAATAATGGGCTAATATAAGTTATAAGAGTTAATAAGAAGCCTGAGCTAATGGGCCAATCAGTTTATAACTAATGTAGACCTCTGTGTGATTTCTTTGGGAATTAATGACTGCTGGAACTGGGCAGTACAAGGACCGGTAGGACAGAAACTTCAGACAACACATTTGGACTTGATTTTTGTGCAGGATAACATATATGAATCTATTTGCAGTCTTTACATGCTGACATCCAGTTAGTCACACCACAATCCACAGACCCAGAAAGGGTAGGTTGCAAGGAAGGCACAACAGGGCCTCTCTGGGAAGGGGAAATAGAATAGATCTCCTGAGTGGACTTGGAGTGGATGGGGTTGGGAACTTGAGAATTCAGGTTGTGGGGTGAATGGAGGGGGAGAGTACTGAAAGGGATGATTACAAAGGGGGTGCAGTTAGGGCTCAGGTAGAAACCTGATGCAAGGGAAACTCCCAAGAATCTACAAGGATGACCACAGCTAAGATTCCTAGCAAAAGTGGTTACATTGGACGTCTACTGTTATCAGAATGGTGACTATTGTCACCAATTAATTGTCTTCAGTCTGGAAACAGATGCAGAGACCCATGGCCAGACATTAGGTTGAGCTTGGGGAATCCTACTGAAGAGAGGGAGGAAGGACTGTAGGAACAAGAGAGGTCAAGGATATCACAAAAAATCCTACAGAAACAGTTAACCCTGCTCATAGGAACTTACAGAATCTGAACCAACAACCAGGGAGTCTCCATAATACAGACTTAGGCCCTCTCTATGCATGTAACAGTTGTGTAGATTGTTCTCCTTGAGGGACTCCAAGCAATGGGAGCAGGGGCTGTCCCTAATGCTTTGGCTGACTCTTGGTAAAGTTTTCCTCATACAGTATTGCTTTGCCCATCTTTAATAAAAGGGGAGTTTCTTAGTCTTACTGTAACTTGATATGCTATGCTTTGTTGGTACTCATGGGATGCCTGCCTCTTCTAAATAGAAACAAAGGAAGAGTGGATTGGCAGTGGTGGTGGTAAGATTGGAGTGGGGGAGGGAATGAGAGGAGAGGAGAGAGGGAGGGGAAACTGGTCAGGACGTAAAATAAATAAATACAATAAAAATGCATGGCATAGATATTGTTTTGTGATAAAATTCCAGTGTTTAAATATATTTCCTGTGTTGAAATATAGTTTCATATTGTATATGAAATATTGTAATATATTATCTAATATATATCTAACATAATCTAATATATAATTAAATATCAAATTTTAACGTTAAGATATAATATTATACTTAAATATTAATGGTATCTCTTTTATTTGTATGGCTTTTGTTCATCTATCAATTAAACAATAAAATTTATAACACAATTTGAACAAAAAATAAGAAACAAATGCAGTTGTGTAAAAGAGTATAATACAAGGTGCAAGCTAAGCTTAAAATGGGCGCACAAGAAATGCATCGCAGAAGTGGTATGAGTTAGAGCAAAGTATAGTCACGTATTCATGAAAATACCGTGATGGAACATGCTGCTTTGTGTATTTACTCAAAATAAGAAGGAAAATGACTTAAATGACATTCAAATTAAAACTTGAGTCCAAAGAGAATCTTAACTGTATAATGAGTTTTGGCTAAGGGGCAGCATCATATAGCTTTGCTTAACTTTGCAAGCCTATTGATTACGAATGCCACACTTTCTCTTCTCTGCATCTTTGATTGGACCAGTTTGATGACATAGAAGCCGTGCGTCTGTATTTAAGAAAGGTTTTATGTTTTATTTCACCAGCTGAGAAGTTTCTGTGTGGATGTGGTCAGTAGTGTAGGTGTGATAGGAAGACAGCCGAAGTCCCAGAGTGCGCTAACCATTCCTGATGTGCATCGGGAGTAGAGTGGTGAAACAGCATGTGTGCTGTGGAAACCACATCCAGGATCCCTATTCTATGGCTCCTGCTCCCGTTAAGAAGCCAACTCAATGAGAGCTGACGAGAGGCCAAGGAGAATGGCACAGGAACTTTCATCTGGCGATGGATCGAGAGAGAGACAGAGACCCAATTTGGATCAACCGTCTGAGCTCTTAAGGTCCAAATGAGGAGCAGAAGGAGGGAGAACATGAGCAAGGAAATCAGGACCACGAGGTGTGCACCCACCCACTGTGACAGTGGAACTGATCTATTGGGAGCTCTCCAAGGCCAGCTGGACTGGGACTGAATAAGCATGGGTTGAAACTGGACTCTCTGAACAAGGCGGACAATGAAGGCTGATGAGAAGCCAAGGACAATGGCACTAGGTTTCGATCCTAATACATGAACTGGCTTTGTGGGAGCGTAGCCTGTTTGGATGCTCACCTTCCTGGGCCTGGATGGAAGTGGGAGGATCTTGGTCTTCCTGTAGAGCAGAGAATTTGGACTGCTCTTCAGTATCGAGAGGGAGGGGGAGTGGACTAGGGGGAGGAGAAGTGGAGTGGGGATAGGGGGAGAGGAGCGGGGGGAGGGGGCAATATGTGGGAGGAGGGGGAGGGAAATGGGAAACGGGGAGCAGTTGGAAATTTTAAGTAAAAAAGAATAAAAAAAAAAAAAAAAAGAAGCCAACTCAACAGAGCTACATTTCTGTCCTTACTTCATTCTTGGCAAATGGTGATATTTAAAGAGGTCATTAGGTACACTGAAATAGGTGTTCTGAGTTTTGAAAGAGAAGACACGAGGAATTTATGAGATTTGTGTGCTTTTGGCGTGTTCCCTTGGAAGTTTTGCCAGTGGCCTAGCCTATAAATATTTAATCGTTTCTAGTAGTTGTCTTCAAAGTCTCAATCCACTTACCCAAGTTCATGCTACAAAGCCATATTTGTGTACTATTGACAACGCTCAAGAAGAGGGAAATTATTTTTACTAAGTGCTATAGATTTAGTGAACTTTGCATTCTAGAGGGTTAGCTTCGTTCTTAGTGGTACTGGGCTGGTTCAGATTTGATTATTCAATATTATATTATTCAAACAAGTGAGAGAATAAGCAAATTATCATATTAATTAGGGCTTCATTTTTAGAATTTAGTCACCACTTTTTCTTTTGTCTGGGGAATGCACCCCAGCAAGTCATTTTAACACTTCGTAGTGTTTAGGCATGCTTCCTGTACACCAGTAGATGGCAGGCCTTCATCACTTAACTGTTCTCCTTTAAAACAAATACACAAGAAAGAGATTGCAAAAGGTGAAAATGGAAAGAGATAGAGATAGATCTTTAAGTTTATTGCATTGTATTTATTTAAATTGTGTAAATGGATTTTTAAAAATGAACCGTTAAGTAGTAGAGAAAACTAAACCTGTCTTAATTGGAAATAATCATCAAACACAATTGACTTTGTGCCAACTGATCATGTTTCAAACCAGTGAGTTATATTTTGAGTAAATGACATTGTATTCCATTTTGCAAATAAGCTTAGTAATGGCTACATAGCATGTTCGATTTCCACTGTGAATGCTAGCCTTAGTAGTCAAACTGTGTACTTGGGTGAGAGAGACTTCAGATTTTGAGGTTTTGGGTTTATTCTGTTCTTAGTCTGATGCCTTGGAGACTATTTATAGAAAACTGCAAATTATTTTTATCTCTAAAATATTTAAATTCTGTTGAACATCTTGGCACACTGCAGCCATCCAAACAATAAATGCATTTACCGGCATTAAAAGCATATTACAAATACCTCCCCACCAGGAGCTCACTATCCATCGCCACAGAGATTTCAATATGGGAAACACGTTGATGCATTCACATTGCATTGCCACTGCAGGAGCTGGCTCCAGGAATTGCTAGGGAGCAAACTGAGACCACCAATTTCCTTTCCTTTAGAGAAAGAAAGATACTTTAGAGAGTATCTTTATTTGAAACCAAAATAATGTGTTCCAGAATAATTTCTTCAGCCTGTCCTCTCATTACATTTACCATTCTACTTCAGACCTTTCTTACTGACCCCACTGCAGCAGGGGAAAATGACTAATCTCAGAAATAACCCAGTGCTTCAAGTATTGGATCCAGCTTCCAATAGAATTTTTGGTGTCTTCTTATTTTGCCTTTTCTACAGCTCATCATATCTAAAAGAACAGCTGTCTTTAATATTCTAATGTACTATCGTTATTAACTAAATAATACTGATAATTATAAAAATGTTTTTTGTTTATGCAATGATAACTTTACATGTATTTCTCAAAAAAAAATAATTTCTCTGAAAATAAACTGCTATGTAGTCATTGTTTTTCTTGATTCTGTGAGAGGACACCTGACAAAATCAGCTTAAGCAATGAACATTTATCTTGTGTTATTGTTGGAGGGTACTGTCCGTCATGGACAGGAAGCCGCGGTGCAGACAACATGGGTGGCTGGCTATCTTGGCATATGCAGTTCAAAAGCAGGAACAGAAGAATGATGCTGCTTGACTTGCTTCCTCCATTTGATTCAATCTAGGACTCCACCCATGGAATGTTGTCATCCGCCTAAGTTAAACCCTTCTCCAAACGTCCTCATAGACAAATCTAGAGTTATGTTTCCTTGAAGATGAATCATCACATGCCATATGGCCAGACTGACTTACTATTGTATCCAGCTTTTTATTTTTGGTTATTAATATTTGGGGTTGTATAAAACAAAATATATAGTTACTTAGAAACAAAAAATGTATGGATGACATAAATAATTACAAGACACAGAAAGGCATTTCATATTTACTCTAAATGTCCTCAAATACACCTATTTACTTTGTTTATTATTTTTATTTATAGACCAAGTCTCACACATAGCCTAAATTGGCCTCAAATCTTCCTGCTCTCCCCTCCAAATTGCTGAGATCACAACTGTGTGCCACTACTCCTGATTCCTTTTAATCCTTTTTGATGTTTGGTAAGACAGTTTCAGTTAAGAAAGTTCTCACAGTCTTTATTCAACCATTTATATCAGTCATTTATATTAACATGTTACTGTTTACTTGGTATATGACAGCTGAAAATAAATTAGGAGTAAGGTGTAGTTTCAGCACTTTAGAAACTTAAGATAATAAAATATTCATGTGGAAATAAGGAAACGAGAACACTGCCCCATTGCGGACTACATGGCTACAGAGGAGTCAACACGTCAAGAATCGAGGCTTTCTTTCTGCTGGTGTTAGAAAAGAAATGCAAACTTTACTGAAGAACATTTGAACTATTCTGAAAAGTACATAGAGATTAAATATCCCAGATGCCAGGAAGAAGATTGTTCATAGAAAGACAGAGGTGAAAATTTCCAAGGGTCATATGTAGTATGGTTTATTTGGAAACTGAAGCAATTCATGTGGATAGTGTAAAATTCATATCTGCCTATTGAGTAAAAAAAAATAAAATTGTAAAACCTTGTGTATTTTTTTTTTACAATCAGATAAACTCTGATTCTCTTGCAGTTCTCACCGTGTGAGATAATAGCTCCCGTGGTTGTTAGAGACATCGGCTGCACTTACACTGACACTGGCATCCAATATTTTTCTGTATATTGCTTTGGTTGACCTCTGCAGAGAATCTTAGAATCATACATATTTTTATATTTAATAAATAGTAGGCATGTTTTAAAAACAGGTAAGTTTTGAATCTTAAGACTCCTCAAAAAAACTTTCAATATTGCAAAACCTCTTATATTTATCTATTTCTATGAATAATAATTAAGAGTATAATAGAGAATCTGCTACATATATTACAAAGCATGAATTACTTTGGAGTCTAAATTTAACTTAGTAGATGCTTCCTTTAAGTCTTTTAGTGAATAACAGAAAGATGAGCAAAGGCACAAGCTCTGCTCTTGAGAAATAAACAGAAAAAGAGAATATTAAATTCCTAGAAATAAAAGCAGTGAAACACAAGATGTGGATGGATAGTAATGTCAGCAACGTACAGGCTCAAGTAGGGAAACAAAAGGAAACACTGTTTTTGCGTATGCGATTGTGGAGGAGATTTATGTGCAACATTGTGGAAGAGATAACATGCGATATTGTGAAGGTGTGCACCAAGTTCACAAAATTGGATCAAATGCTAAGGTTGATAGTAAACGTTTTGTGTACCTGATTGTAAATATCTCCCAGCAACTGTTGTGAAGTAACCATAAAAATCATACAATGATATTTTTTCTGTATAGTCTATTATTCAGTTATGCGTACAAGATATGGACAAATGGAAATACTCAAGCATTGACTAACATGTACTCAGTATTCCAGGGTTAAGACAAAGTATGGAGAAAGAGACTTAAAGGATGAAAGGTTATTTTGGCTCACAGTTTTAGAGGTGGTCGCCCATGTTTGTCTGCCTCCATTGCTTTGGTGTTGTGGTGAAGCAGAACAGCATGGTGCCACGGGCTTGTGACAGAGAGATGATTTGTTCAGTGATGGTCAACAGACAAAACAAAACAAAACATGCAAGAAGGGAGGGGAAGACATTGTTCTCCTTTTATTTCCTTTTATTTCTGTTGCTATGACAAAACATCCTAATGAAAAGTAAATTAGAGGAGGAAGGGGCTTATCTGGTGTACAGTTCCAGGTTACATTCCGTCATTCCAGGAAAGTCAGAGAAGATCTTGTGACCACCAATGATCACAGCCAAGAACAGACAGAAACACAAGGCCTACTTGCTTCCTTCCTAGATTTCTTTACTCTTATACAGTTCAGAACCTAGCCTAGGCAGCAGTGCTTCCCACAATGGGCTTGGTCTTCTTATGTCAGCTAACAACCAAGGCAATCTCCCACAGACATGTCCATAGGCAAACCTCATTTAGACAATTCCTCAACAGGAACTCTTTTGCTGAGTGATCCTGTCAGGTGGAGGGTTAAATCTAATGAGCACGTACATCTCTCGGTGGCACGTAGCCATGAAACACTTCTTCCAACTAGTCCCTATCATCCACGGTTTCCACCACCTCCTCACAGTTCATTCGAATTTGAATACCTTGAGGAATGATCCATGGTGAAATCTTTCCCAAATTCCATCTTGTGGTTTATAACAAGTTTAGATTTGAATCATAGCTGATTTGGAGTTAGATACAGTGCCTTAGCATTGTAGCAATTTGCCCTGTACATAAGCAGCAACATGTAGTGCTGAATGGAAGCATAAAGCAGGTATCAAAGGACAAGCTTTATATCTAATTGCATAGTTATAATAAAATTTGATGCAATATATATGATAGGAAGGCATGAACTCTGTTTTCATGGTTTAAACAAAAGCAGAAGAGCAACAGGTGAACCTTTGAGTTATAACATGTGTTCAGAGGTAATAATAGCTTAAAGTGGAAACACATCAGATAGTCAACACTGGATCAATGAGTGAATAAGCTGTGGTATCACATATGATAGAATATTTATATGTGAAGTAGTAAAATAGCCGATTCAGAACCAGAAAGTAAAGTCGCCATGGGCAAGAAGTAGAAATGAGGTTTTAATGAGTATAGAGTTTCAATTTTACAAAATGAAAATGGTTTGGAGATTGCTACAAAAACAATTTTGTGAGCTTAGCCTTTAGTGGCTGAGCCATCTCCCTAGCCCTGATTCAGCAGGCCACACTGTAGTTTCCATGATGAGATTCTTCTCTGTCTGTCTGTCTGTCTGTCTGTCTGAGTCTGTCTGTCTCCGACCTTTTCCTCCCTCCCTCCCTCCCTCCCTCCCTCCCTCCCTCCCTCCCTCCCTCCCTCCCTCCCTCCCTCCCTCTCAATTGTTTGATTGTTTTCTTTGTTTTTTTGACTTTTCTTTTAAATATTGTTTTGTTTCAGTAGGGAGGTTTCACGTGAGGGGGATGGGGAGATAAATGGGGTCAGGATGCATGTTGAGAAATCCACAAAGAATCAATAAAAGTTAAGTAAAAGGAAAAAGAAAAAACAATTTGAATATACTTAACATTACTGAAATGACACTAAATTCTTCATTATAAATGTATTTTCTAATTAATTAAATAAAAATTATTTAAAATCAAACGTTAAAACTCATGAGAACATAGGAGCAATTGTTTGTTCCAGCAGCTCTGCAAGCTCAACACCCTCTTTTCATTGACCCCGAGTTTCTCTCTTTCTGTTTCCTAAGAACAACACAATTCAAGACATTACTTATTTAACTATGTATTTGGGGGTTACTATCCTAGAAACTTAATATTTGTATGTGATTTTTAATGATTTGTTCATTTTTGTTTTTAGGGACAGCATTTCTTGTATAGTCCTACTAGTCATGGAACTTGTGCTTTAGACCAGGCTGGTCTTGAATTCAGGTATCTGCCTGCTTCTGCCTCCCGAGTGTTGGGCTTAAAGCTGTGCATCACCACCTCGTCTATGACTTATGAATCTTATAAATTATGTTTACCACAGCTTACTGTTACTCGTTCATCCATTTTATTAGCTATTTTTCTTGTTTCTGTAACAAAATACCAGACAGAAAGCTATTTAAGGGATGAAAACCCTACACTGCCTTATCATCTGAGGGCATCATTCCATTATGGTGGAGGAGACATGGCTCCAGGCAGAGAAGGCATGACAACAGGAGCAGAGGGCCACCTGATCACGTTACATCTCCAGTGAGGAAGCAGACAAAAGCAGGAAGTAGGGCTGTCCTATAAAGCCTAGAGACTTAGCACAGTGACTCATTTCCTCCAGCAAGACTCCATCCACCTCCTAAAAGTTTCATAACCTTCTAAAACAACACCACCATCCGAAAACCATGTATTCAGTCACATGGATATAACTATGAGGGACAGTTCACATTCATACCACAACATTCATAAGAAAATTGGCATATTTCTCTATGAACTCCATAATCATGTAATTAATGCATGTGAGTTATAAGATAGATAATATTTTATTTATTTGTTTGTTTGGTTGTTTTTGTTTGTTTGTTTTGATTTACTGAAACAGGGTTTTTCTGTGTAGCTTTGGTGCCTGTCCAGGAACTAGCTCTTGTAGACCAAACTGGTCTCAAACTCACAGAGATCCACCTGCCTCTGCCTCCCGTGTGCTGGGATTAAAGGCGTGCACTACCACTGCCCGGCAATAGATGACATTTTAGCAAACAGTATTGAACAAATATAATTCATATATGACTTCAAATTTGGAGTCTTTACATATTTGTCAACAACTTAAAATATAAGATTTTCAGTTCTAAAATCTAACTCTTAGGTACCACTCCCCTAAAAATAAGAGACCATGAAGCAGGTTGGGTACAATGATCTGATTGCAGCTGCTCAGGAGATCATGTTGGGAGGTTTGTGATCTGAAGTCACCCAAGGTAATTTAGCAAGGACCTGCTTTAAATGCAGGAAAGTGTGTATAATACTAACTTATTTGTCTGGAATAATTCTTCCAAACTTAAGAAACTACTCTTGATATAAAATGCTATCTAATGTTATAGGCTTAAAGATGAATTAGTTCAAGGATATTTTAGTCAAATTAATGAAGGATAAAGTAAGAGTGTTTGAGCAACATCATTACACTTTGAACTTTTTTCTTTCTAAATGGCTATGTATTTGAAGAAACATCAGCCCAATTAAAAAAACCTGGCACTTACTTTAACTATGGATATAATACAATGTTCTATAAAGTATGATATTTTACTTCAAAGTTGTGCTTTGTTTTCAGATGGTAGTCCTGACAAGCCTAAATTATCCTGTCTATGTATCCATGGTTTTTTTTTTTTTTTTTTTTTTTTTTTTTTTTTTTGGTTTTTCGAGACAGGGTTTCTCTGTGGCTTTGGAGCCTGTCCTGGAACTCGCTCTTGTAGACCAGGCTGGTCTCGAACTCACAGAGATTTACCTGCCTCTGCCTCACAAGTGCTGGGATTAAAGGCGTGCGCCACCACTGCCCGGCTATCCATGTTCTTTCCAAAATTGAACATTTCAGAAAGCTTGGAAGCCTGCATTGAATATCTCAGTTTCTTCTGTCAGATAGGTTTCTTATCAAACCAGCTGGGGAACTTTTTTACATAATCATTAAAAATAAACTTGGGTTATATCCTATATTCTGTTCCAGCACTATATATCTCCTGTTTTTTAATACAAGTTATTGATATCTCCTGTTTTTTTTAAATACACTGTTATTGGGGTTTTCTTTCTTTGTTTTGGTTAGGACACATGCATACATTGTGCTAACTTTTGTTTCCTTTCCTTTGGTTTCTTTTTATATCTTCTTAAATATTTATTGAGTATCCACTAGACACTAGGGTCTAGCCGCTAGACAATGATCAGTTCAGACAACACTCCCTGATTTCATAAGTCTCATGGTGTGCTGATCAACTTGGTACAAGCCACTGTCAGATGGGAAGAGTGAACATCCATTGAGGAATTGCCTCTCATGATGGCTTGTCGCCATGTCTGTGGGGGCATTTTTATTTAACAAATGAATCATTCTGGTTATTATTGGAAATTTTTGTACATGTATAACTTACTACATATTCATAATTATAATGTTAATATTGGTATTTAAGAAAAACCTAAACAATATATTAAATAAAACCAATATTAATAAAAATTGTGAACAATCACTTTTCTTTTAATGATCCCCTAGGAATCCCATAATTTCCTTTGAAATTGGTATAGTTCAACTAATATAATTTGAACAACATGGTTTGTATTCTTTCCTCTGCACAATAGTGGTTGTAACAACAACAGCTTCTTTATGTAGGAGTTTAGGGCTATAAACTTTTCTCTTAACACTGCTTTCATTGTGTTCCATAAATTTGGGTATGTTGTGTGGTCATTTTTTATTGAATTTTAGGAAGTCTTTTATTTCTTCCTTGACCCACTGATGATTCAGTTGAGCATTGTTTATTTTCCCTGTGTTTGTGGGCTTTCTGGAATTAGTGTTGCTGTTTAATTCTAGTTTTACTCTATGGTGATCTGATAAGAAACATGGGCTTATTTCAATCTTTTTTTTATCTATTGAGGTTTGTTTTGTTACTGAATATGTGTCAATTTTTGAGAAGTTTCCATGAGGTGCTGAGAAGAAGATATATTCTTTTATCTTTGGATGGAATATTCTATAGATATCTGTTAAGTCCATTTGAGTCATAACATCTGTTAGTTCCCTTATTTCTCTGTTAATTTTTGTCTGACTGACTGGTCCAGTGGTGAGAGTAGGGTATTGAAATCTTCTACTATTAGAATGTGTAGTTTAATGTATGATTTAAGCTTTTGTATTATTTCTTTTACATATGAGGCTGCCCTTGTGTTTGGGGCAAAGATGTTCAGTATTGAGATTTCCTCATGATGGATTTTTCCTGTGACTAATATGAAATGTCCTTCTTTGTCACTTTTGATTGATTTTAGATTGAAGTCTATTTTGTTAGATATTAGGATAACTACACCAGAATATTATTATTATTGTTATTATTATTATTATTTTTAAAAATTTCCACCTCCTCCCCTCCTCTCATTTCCCTCCCCCATCCCCCCATTTCCCTTCCCCCTCCCTCTCCAGTCCAAAGAGCAGTCAGGTTTCCCTGCCCTGTGGGAAGTCCAAGGTCCTCCCCGCTCCATCCAGGTCTAAGAAGGTTGAGTATCCAAACAGACTAGGCTCCCACAAAGCCAGTACATGCAGTAGGATCAAAAGCCAGTGCCATTGTCCTTGGCTTCTCAGTCAGCACTCATTGTCCGCCATGTTCAGGGAGTCCAGTTTCATCAAATGCTCCATCAGTCCTAGTTCAGCTGGCCTTGGTGAGCTCCCATTAGATCAGCCCCAACGTCTCAGTGGTTGGGTGCACCCCTCGCGGTCCTGACTTCCCCAAAGAAAAACATATAGTTATCCTCCTGGATATTGGAAGTAGACAAGATGGCCAGGCAAAAATTGGGAACTTGGGAGTGGGGGTGGGGTGGAAGTAAGGGGATATGGGGAGAGAAAAGTGAGAAGGGGAGGATGGGGAGAGCTTGGGAGAATGGGAGGGTTGGGATGGTGGAAGGGTAGATAAGGGAGCAAGGAAGTATATATCTTAATTAAGGGAGCCATTTTAGGCTTGGCAAGAGACTTGACTCTAGAGAGATTCCCAGGTGTCCAAGGAGATGTCCCTAGCTAGTTCCTTGGGCAGCTGATGAGAGGGAGCCTGAAATGGCCCTATCTTATTGCCATACTGATGAGTATCTTGCATATCACCATAGAACCTTCATCTGGTGATGGATGGAGATAGAGACAGAGCCCATATTGGAGCACCAGACTGAGCTCCCAAGGTCCAAATGAGGAGCAGAAGGAGGGAGAACATGAGCAAGGAAGTCAGCACCAGCATTTTTTTTAGGTCCATTTGATTGGAAATATTTTCCCCAGCCTTTTACTCTAAGGCAATGTCTGTCTTTGAGGTTGAGGTGTGTTTCTCATTGATACTTTGTATTTTAATAATTATGGCTTCTCATTTTTTCACAGACTTTCTTTTTGTTCATTTCTCTCTTTAGCCTCAAATATCAATTCTTATATTTTTTCTGTTATATAAATTGTTTTAAGCTATTTACATTGTGGGACAGTTTGTTTGTTTCCTTGTTTTTCTTTTTATCCTTCAATTATGATGGATACTTATGATGGATAATTTTGCTGATTTTATTAGGCTGTCACAGTCTTTTTGAACTTGGAATGCATTGCTTCATGTTCTACTGCTTTCACAGTTTTCCCTGAGAAACCACCTGTAATTCTGATGGGTTTTCCTTTATATATGAGTTGTATTTCTTCTCTTTCTCTCTCTTATATCTTTTAATACCCTTTCTTTGTTATATACTTAATGTTTTAACTATATGTTGTGTCTTAGGATTTCTGCTGCTGTGAAAAGACACTATGACCACAGCAATTCTTTTTTTTAAAATTATTTATTTATTTATTTCACAGCAATTCTTATAAAGAAAAACATTTAATTGAAGTGGGGTCTTACAGTTCAAAGGTTAAGTCCATTATCATCATGGTGGGAAGCTTGGTAGCTACATCTTGATCAGAAAGCAATAGGAAATGGACTGTCGCCCTGGGAGTAGTTTGGGCATAGGCAGCCTCAAAGCCCATCCCTACAGTGACACAATTCCTCCAACAAGGCCACATCTACTCCAAAAAAAAAAAAACAAAACAAAAACAAAAAAACAACAACAACCACAAAAAAAAACCATACCCCCTAAAAGTACTACTGCCTTTGAGGGCCATTTTCTTTCAAATCACCACATAGTGTGAGAATTTTCTTTTCTGATCTTGTCTATTTGGTGTTTACTGTGCTTCTTGGACCAGTATGGATATTTTCTTCTTTAGTTGGCAGAAGTTTTCTTCTATGATATTGTTGAAGACCTGGTTTGTATCATTGATTTGGGTCCCCTCTTTCTCATCTATACTTGCAGTCTGAAGATCTGATTTTCTCTTGTTGTCCCATATTTCCTGTAAGTTCCTTTTGTGTACGTGTATATATATGTGTGTATGTGCATTACTTTTCATATTCCTTGGTTATTTGTTCTAAATCCTCTACCTTATCTTTGAGTCCTGATATTCTACCTTACCCCTGATTCATTCTACTCATAAGACTTTTCTCTGATTTCTCTCATTGAGATTTTTTTAATTCCATTGCCATTTCACCTTAAATCCCCCTGTTCAGTGTTTCATTCTCATGGCATTGGTTTTCTTTGTCATTCTTATCAGCCATTTGGTCTTGTTTTCTTGAGCATCATTCAAGTGTTTATTTTCCTAAATTTTATTGAACTGGTGTGTGTGTTCATTAAATTCCTTGAGTTCTTTGATGAAGTTTGTGGTTATTCTTTTAAATTCTATGTTCTGGAGTTCACACAGATGAAGGCAAACATTTCTAGATGACTGGTAGGTTGTGGCAGGAACATATTGGGTCAATCTTTTACATTGTTTGTATTTTGCAATAAGATATGGGCATGTAGACTCTATTGTTAGTTCAAAGCCTGAATTGAGTAGACTAGGTTTGAACAGGAGAGAGAATCTGTAGGCAGGTTGGGCCTAGATATTGGAAATTACTTGCCTGGATTGAAGTCTGATCACAGAGGGAACTAGGCTGGTATACAGGATATACTTCTTAGTCTCTGTCTGGAGAGTGGGTGTAGATATGGCTGGGTAGAATAGTTAGATGTGCCATGCTGGTGGCTTATGCATTAGGGAATAGGTAGGGAGGGTTCTTGGAGGGGCCTAGATATTGTTTGCCATGAAAACAGGGATGGCCATAGTAGACTGGGATGTGGGCATAATTAGGTCTGTGGGAGTGTATGTGAATGGGGCAAGTCCAGGAGCTCACCAAGTTTGTTCCTGGAGAAAGATATGGAAAATATGGTCTGGCAGAAAGGTTGGATATGGAACAACAGGAATCTATGGGTGGTGGCAGGAAGAGCTGGTTGTGGAGAATTCCTAAAAGTAGGTTGTGGCACAGGCAGTTATGGCTAACCTAGACTGCGCCTTTGGATATGCAATCTGGGTTAGATCGGGTAGGTTGGGGAGAAGGTGTGGGTAAGAAAGGGTTAGGGAGATGCACCAGAGACAGACCCTGGATAAGAATGTGAGTGATATCTCTGGGCAGAGATTGGATGCAGTACAGAAGGGTTCTGTGGGTGGGTGGTGGCGGGTTTTAATCAATTGTTTTTCTTTTTTCATTACTGTTTAATCTTTTCTAGTGGTATCATCTAGCTATCATTTTTACTTCCCAACATAAGGATGTGGCAGATTTGGAATGGATTAAACAGGAATAACCCTTAAAATATAATCAGACAACTTGAATAGTAAGTAAAGATGAAAGGCCAAATGGAAGATGTTGTTACTTTCACTGTGGAAACATGCTGATTCTCCAGGCCAAACTGCAATTTACACTCAACAAAATGTTGCTTTTTGTCCCCTCACTTAGGCTTGTATGGTACAGAGCACATGTTTGTACAAAATGATGCTATAGAGGCTGTAGCAGGAGTATTCTTGTCTCTAATTCTATAGCATCTCTAGCAGGTGCAGTATAGGATAGTCACAGTTTAAGCAAACATTAAATTTTTTATTAATATTATAATATGCTTTGATTAAACAGTTCAATATTTTAGTCTTTGGAATGCTCTTCCCGTGTGTGTGGTGTAGTGTACATACTTGCTAGGATAGGTATGTGCACATGTGAATGTCAGTACACATGTATGTGCATGAATGTGTAGCCCTAAGATCAATGTCAGGTATCTTTCTTTTTTTTTTTTTGTCCATAAAGGCTCTTTATTTATGTTTTACATCTCTAGAAAAAGAATCCCAGGATTTTCCCTCCTGTGTGCTTTTGTCTTGCCTCTTCATGGTCCATGATGCCAGCTGAGGTGGTCAGTACAATGAAATCAAACTGACGGACGGGAGCAGATTGTTCTGCCATTTTTCTAGGTCTTTGAGTTGCACATCAAATCTAGGGCTTATCACTCCACACTTGTTCAACCTGCCTGTGAGGTTCACGACTATCTTCCCAGCTCTGTGGTCATCAATGATTTCAAATTCACCGATGTAACCTTGCTTCATCATCATGGTTAGGAACCGAACGATGACTTTGGAGCAGGGCCTGATGAGGACCTGGCGTTTGCCTCTCTTCTCTGCATTGTTGATGCTTTTGAGAGCATCGGCCAGGACGGTCATGCGCACCATGGTGGCGGTGCGGGAAAATGGCCGAAAGTCAGGTATCTTTCTCTACAAGCTTTCCACCTTTAAACAATTTTGTTCTGAGATGGGATCTTTCAGTAAATCAGCTCATGCATTCAATTAGACTGACCGGCCAATGGGTTCTACGGACTCCCCTGTTCTTGTCTCCCCACTGTGTTCAGCTTTTTATTTTTTTTTAACTTTTTGTTTATTCTTTGTGGTTTTCACATGATGCATCTCAATCCCATTTATCTCCCTGTCCCTTTATATCAGCTGTTTGCCCTTGCAATCTCTCCCCCAAATGAAATAAAATTTAATAGAAAAGAAAAAGAGGGGAAAAAGAGAAAAAGAAAAACTTTGACATGGGAGCTTTAGTGTGAGACAGTGAGTGACATAGTAACAACTTCAGTTCATCTATCTTTACTCCCAAGTGCTTTTTGCAGAGTCATTGATCTGGTTCAAGGCTTCTTGTTTCTGCTACACTGTCTACAATGGGCCCTCCCAGGTCTCTTCTTGGAAATCCTGCTGTGGTCCTGTACCATGGAGATCCTGCAGCTTTGAATCTGCAGGACCAGCCCCTTCATGTGCACCAGCAGATCATAGATGGGGTGGACGCTGGGATGAACCAACTTATAGCCCTGGTTCTGAGCCTGGGTGGTTGCAGGGTTTGCCAACTCTTCCCAGTCTTCACCACCAGGGTCAGCTCCCCAGTTCACCCTATACAGCAAGAAGCAAGGGGCGGGGCGGTTTTTTCCTGTTTTCACGCTCTCAGCTGGCTCAGTTTCACCTATACCACTAGGGTCAGCTCTACTGTGCTGCCCAGTCAAGAAGGTGCAGGGGCCGCTCTCCTATTGCTGCAGCTGGGGAGAGTCAGAGACAGTGCTCCTGTTATCATGACCTCAATCCAGCTCTTAAACCCACCACAGGCAGTGAGGGGTAAGTGGGGGCTGGGGGAAATCCAGATAAGTGGACCTCCTGTGTTGACATATCATTATTGATTGTTAAAGAAATATGTTAGTGTTTTGTGGAGCTCATTGTGCTTCTTCATAAAACATCAACTCTTTTCCTTTATGTTTGATATATTTTCTATTTCCTTTGAGGACTAAAAAACAAATGTTTATAAAATCATGTGTTAATTATATAATCAGAAAAATAATTTTGTTATGAATAACTGTAATACAATCAGAAAGAATACTTTCTCTTTAAATGATAAAGAATTAAGAACCAATTTTCATGGTCATTGTTTTCTTTATTATGCCTGCTAGTTCTTTTGAGTTACCATTCCTGCATGTTTACTATAAAATAGTAAATTTAATCTGTCTTCCATTATAAAATTGGTATTTCACATCATATAAGTAAAATATTTACTTAATTTTCCCTCAACTTGCTGATGCATTAAATCAATTCATCCATTCTTTGAATGCTTTTTCCCCTACATACACTCCATATAGCTTCATTGAATTGTATTTCGGAAATGGCTGTTAACAAGAGACAAGGCCTTTGCCATCACAGAGGTCAAAGCTTGGTTGGAGAAATAAATGGGGGAGGGGAGGATCAATTGATGTATGAACTAGAAACATAGATATTGTGCTGATTATTTAATGAAAACAAGTACATGATTCTTCTAAGTGTCTGTAGAATGTGATAAACTCATCAAGTATTGGGCATAAAGTATGAAAAATTTGTCTTCTCACTCCTCTAATAAATCACTATAGCTTTTTTTATTTGAGTCAAATGTAGCTTTCTATGTATGATACAAAGCAATGATTAGGGATTGATACCATCTTTGAGAAAAGAACATTGAAGAGAAACCATTAAAAGAACAGAGAAATAAGGTTAGAGTTAAGGTTCATTCTGAGCAATGTAATATAGCATATGTGTTCTCTGAGTCAGTAATAATTGTTATGAATTATAAATCATAAAACATAAATTTCTATTTAAAATTTTGTGATGTTAGTTGTACTGTATATTTTTAAAATAACAAAGCTATTATAATTGGAAACTCTATCTCAAACTCTAAAACAATGTGGCTAGTAAAACTTTGTAGCCAATGTATTCCTTTCTGCACTGAGAAATTCTATCCCATATAGAAAAGCAAATTTCACTTTATAAGAATCAATAAAAACTTTTACAAGTAAATAAATCAGGGGAGCAAGTGATCACTTTGAAGAGTCATGGACGGCTGAAGGTTTCCTTGTGTTCGTAAACAATTACTAAATCCTACCCTCACAACATAGCTACCCAAACTATTGGATGACTGACTCAAAGTATTGAACTACTTGAATCTGCTTTCCTATTAAATTCAATGGAGATGATATATGTGATATTTTCTTTTTCTTAGTGATTATTTTTAATCATGTGAAGAGATAATCAGTGTCTTTACACAGGCACCCCAAATAGCAGCAAGGTAGAACCCCTAAGGGGAGAGTAATAGAAGATTGAAGGACTTCTATTGATTGGCTCCGATCAATTGTTAGTTTGACAAAGAGTTGTAGCCCCTACTCTCACAAGGCTCTTAGGGAGTATCCAATTGAGAAATTTGGTCTTTTCTAGCAGAAATGCTAAAAGAGTAGACAGAAGGCTTACCCCAGGGGTCCAGATTTCAGCAAACAGACCGTTTCTAGATCTTATGGCAGTAGAAGTCTTTTTATAACTGGGCAAAGAACCAAAGAAGACCTAAATATTCTGCTATAGCTGGGGCAGAATGGTGGTAATCAAAGGCCACAGAGGTGGAGATCTGTATATGGAGCAACAATAGGAAATGTATAGAAACCTAAGTGTTTAGTTGGCTTTTGGTATATATGTGAAATCATGAGAAAAATATGAGAACAATCATGTGGCCTATAAAATACCTACTGCATGATATTATGTTCTAGTTTTATTTATGGATTTTTAAGACATTTATTTTAATTGATTTTTTTATGTTTCCTGAACCTTTCCTTATAATTTCCTTATTGCCAAATATTTACCTAACATGAAGCGAGATGTAATCTGCACATTTCAACAAGAAAATGTTAAATTAACAAGAAAATGTGACACATTTAGAGGCTAACAGATTTGCCCTTGTTAAGGGGGCTGGTGAAAGCATCATAAAATCATAGAGAAGGTGATGCTGAAAACACATTTTAAAGAAATAAGTATGCTCATAAGCATGAAACATAGAGGAAAGATTGCACCACTATAGTGGGAAACTAATTTACTAATAGTATATTGAAGGAAAAATGAGCTGAGTAAGTTGTAGTAGTAGCAACATAGGCAGGAGCAGAGGCTGATGGTCAGAGTTAGTGCTAAGTTGCTCTTTCACTGGCCGAGTTCTTGGAAAGGAAAATATGAGCTTACAACATGTGTTATTTCTTATGAACATTGCATGGATCTATGTAAAAACTAACGTTGGGAGTCACATGGCCTAGTTTTTTCATCAGCATGTGAATGTTTGTCCAACCTCTGTGAGGCAAAGCCCATGGAGATGGTTTCTCACTTGGCAAGAAGCAGTGGACATCAGGACATCTGAGAATGCTGCTGGAATTATGCATCCTTGCCACGCTTTTCTCTCTTATAATATTGATGATTCCCTTGGTGGCTTTTAGTGTCACTTTGTCAGTCATGTATGGGATAGCCCCCAAAATTGTTTAGGACCTCAACAGATACTTCACTGAAGAAGAGAAACAGGTTACAGAAGAGCACATAAAAAAAGACATGCCCAGTCATATGATGCTTACACACATAGTTAAAATGATGTTATCCCATTCGGGCTGACAATTTTCTTACCAAGAGCCATCATCAAAAAAACACCAAAACAAGTAAAGAAATCCTCTTCCAAGTTGTTGCTCAAGAGAATTCAATAGACGTTCTCCAAAATGGAATCTATTGCTGTGTTCTTTGCCTTCCAGAGGTTGAAGCTAAGTATTGGTTGTTGAAGACACCATGCACTTTGGACATGAGACCCAAAGTACCTGAACTAGATTTGAACTGAAAGCCTCCTCCCTGAGCACTGGTGTTAGTGGTACCAGGAGGCACCGTGCAAGCTTCCAAAGAAAGTGAAGAAAGATACAGTTTACCCAGCTATGATGCTATGAATCTCCACAATAACAAAAACCATGGCAGAACAATCCAAGGGACAAAACAGTAGTACTTGCACTCTGGTGATGACCAGTAGCTCTCTATTTACTACCCACAGAACAAGAGGGAAAATACCTGGTGCCGGAAACCTAGCCAACTACCCAGGGCCAGTGCAGTCATGACCCTAGAGGGAAACATGTTACTGGCACGTTATTATTTATTAATGTTTATTTTCATAATTCTTAGCTGTTTTCTAAATATATATCCTTCCATCTACAAATAATTGTTGTTCTCATCTTTCGTGGAAAAACTTCATGAAAAAGTTATTTTGGGGTTTCCAGTCTCAGCTGGAATATCTACAATATAACTTCCGTTAAATCAGCTTTTTCTCTCCCCAGAAAGACTACCTGACTATATGGTGAGGCATAGAAAAAGAGAAAGGACTTAGTTAATGCCAAATGGATTTGGAGATTTTGAGAAACGTGTTCAGAGGCTAAAAATCCTTGATAACAATTAGTAGGAATAAGAGTCATAGATATTTATAGTCATGTACTTAATATTCTCATTCTTTTTTTTTTTTGTTTTTTTTTTTTTTTTTTTTTTTTGGTTTTTCGAGACATGGTTTCTCTGTGGTTTTGGAGCCTTTCCTGGAACTAGTTCTTGTAGACCAGGCTGGTCTCGAACTCACAGAGATCCGCCTGCCTCTGCCTCCCGAGTGCTGGGATTAAAGGCGTGCACCACCACCGCCCGGCTCTTCTCATTCTTGATTGAGGCTTATGGATAGATAATTAATAAAATAATGACTTTCCCATTTTCTACTAAAGCACATGATTTTCCATCTTCTACCTCTGTTCAATTTTTCACTGAGTGGACTTCTAGTAGGTTAAGGTTTTATGAAAAAATTTAGAGACATACACAGAAAAAACACCCATGCGAGCACACACACATGTATGCATGTGCTAACCTCAAGTAAATACAAGGGATTAAAATTTTTATGGAAGATAAATAAAAAATCTCTGATCCAGAAAGGCCAAGGGAATGGATGACATTCTGACATTTTGCATAGAAAACTACAGAATGCAGTCTTGAAGTTTAGAATTAAGAAGTTTATAAAATGGAGCAATCTTTTCATCTTCTACTAGGCTAAAGCATAAAATCACAAATTCAGGGCAAGAAAAAGAGCCTATTTTAGGTAATTTACATGCCCAAACATAAATGCATTCAAATACAGTGCTATTGAAACTAAACTGTAATTCTTCAAAGGGTCAAATAAGATGCGATTTCTCTTATGAGGGGCATGCTTAACAACAGGGCTTTGTGACCTTACTGTAACAATCAAGGGTAGCAATGAGATTCTTTTCTTACCATCAAGTGACAAATCAGGTATTATAATGGCTATCATTATTTGCTGGGCATTAAGTTTCTTTGGGATGCCCTGTTCCATGAAGATGCTGAATTTTCTGATTAAAATACAGGGAATTAAGTGCTGAGCAACAAGAGACAGGGAGAAAATTAGTTTTATCTTTCTCTTCTGAGACAATTATAGTGTGCCTGGGGCTTAGACAAACACTTTGCACTTATATACACTTCTAAACACAAATGATATCAGTAATTAACTTCAAGAATGTTTCAGTGTGAGAGTAGAAAATATGACTTTGAGAATCATATTCTTTAATTGAACCTCTATTTTGTAGTGAAATGTTTTCTATGTAATATCTTATATGACATATAACCTTAGACAAGCTGTTGAGTCAAAATTTGTAAGTAAGTATATATTTGTAATACATCTCTATTTAGGTCTGTCAGAGGAAAAATCTTCACAGTTAGCAGGAGTGTTAAATTAGCACACAGCTTCCATAAAGTTCAATAAAATACTGTCTGAGGAGGAAAGAAAATTCTGGAATGGTCCTTAACTCAAGAAGATGCATTATGTTTCACAAAGAAGGAGACTTGAGGCGTCAGAGTGAAAGTTTATCAGCTAACTTTATCTGCTGCTAGAAAGATGATCTTCCTAGCATAGATTAAGCACCTGCTCTCAGATATTAACAGGGTTTTTATTATGTGGTTTAATAAACAAACAAACACCTGTGGCCTAGTGTTTTAACAGTTTCAGTCACCACCTGGCAATCAATAGTCGCACAGTAACCGCTCTGAAATGCCCACAACTTTTGACAGGATTGTAGTCTGATCCTTAACATATGTTCTCACAAATTTATCATTGGAACTGGGTTCTGGGCAACATGCCCTGTGCAGTTGCTCCAGATTCTTGTACAGAAGTGCCCCACACTGGATTAATACTAATTACTATTAATTCTGAACTTCTCAGTAATTTTTTTTAATCAAAGGACCCTGCATTTCTAATTTGCATGGGGCTCTACATGTTTCCCCAGCCTGCTCACCATTTGGTTTTATTCTAGTCTTCCAAATGGAATTCAGTAGCTCTGTACTCTGCTGAACTGCTCAGTCCATTCAGAAATAAACTGAAAAAGAAACCCTTGTTAAGTGGATTGTACACTGTGGACAAAAAGTCACCACTTCTTTGTACTTTGGGTTAATTTCAAACATGCCATGACATATGACATTGTGTTCTTTAAAAGAGATATTCACCCTCCTCTCCCATCTTCAGTTTGCTATTTCTCTTTGTGTCTACATTTCACTTGCTTTGCATAAAGTGTACAAAATCTCATTATCACACAACATGTATTTCCATTTGTATAAAATGTTGTTATGTTAAAGACACTTTTTTGTTATTGAATTAAAAACTGAAATGACTATAATATACATTGGAATTTACTAGATTAAATAAAGTTACTTCTATCCTTAATTTCTTCACGATGGGAGATTTTCACAAACATTGCATTTTAGTCAATTAAAAACATCCTGTGACTTGCTGTAGATCCACAGCAATCCTCCTCCTATTTATAACCTTGTTTTAAAATCTTTAATTTTTACAGCTTTCATTTATTTCTGAAACACAATTAGATTAGCTGAAATTTTAATTAGAAAACTTGTATAGCAATGATAATAATGCTTCATTTCCCATTTCTACTTTACTGTTACAATGCAGTCACATGTTTTTACTAAGCCCTCACATGGGACACATGTTTACTGTGAATTATAAATTAGCTTGTGAGTGTAGGCAATATAATTCAACAAGGACAAGCAGTGACATTGATGCTCACCTACATTAGATGGTTTCACTTGCAGCACTATCCTATCTCATATGACAACTGTAATGTATGTGAACTCCTTTTCTATCTTGAGTTCTATAGACCACTACTATTGGATCATTTTGGCCAGCATTATAGTCAATTTTTTTTAGCTTCTTTTTCCTTGTATTTTTTGTTAGGGTATTTCTCCACATAGCATAGATTAAGGCAGAATACACATATTAGTTGTAACTTCAGAAGGTCAGCTTAAAGGCTGAACACATCTATCCTCTGGAATGAAGGTTGTACTGTTTATATTGTTACATATCAGTTAATTCATAATTTTGCCAAATATGGGGAAATTATCTGATTGTTGGCACTATAACATTTTTAGAAGTTGGTATTGTTAATCTTTGAGAAATTCCTCTTTTTAAAACATTGCCAGCCCACCTAGTATTTCTAGATGAGTTAATTTTAGAAGTAAAAAAATGGAGGTCCATGCTAGATTGTAAATGTACTATATATTTATTCTTATCTTCTTTGATAAAGGTTAATTGGTGTTTATTCTGTTTCTCTGGCTTCATTTATTTCTGGTCTTTGTCGCCTGACACTTTCAGACTTTGTTCACATTCTGGAAAGCGCAGCCACACGATTTTGTATTAACTATAAAAACTCCTCCTACTGGGCTGGAGATATGGCTCAGAGGTTAAGGGCATTGCCTGCTCTTCCAAAGGTCCTGAGTTCAATTCCCAGCAACCACATGGTGGCTCACAACCATCTGTAATGAGGTCTGGTGCCCTCTTCTGGCCAGCAGGCATACATACAGACAGAACATTGTATACATAATAAATAAATATTAAAAAAAAATAACTCCTCCTACTAAAGCACACCTAGCTTTTCTCGTTTGCAGGAGTCCTGTAGTATGTTCTATACTGCTGGAACCACAGGTCTTCGTGAAATATTTGCGATTTACATTTCAATTAATAGGCATATCTAAATACTTAAAAATATTCAGTTATGATGAAGTGACTTTGATACTTCTCTAAAATGAGTTCTTCACATTGAGAATTTAAGGCGCTCTCGAGG
This sequence comes from Chionomys nivalis, assembly GCF_950005125.1. NCBI lineage: Eukaryota > Metazoa > Chordata > Mammalia > Rodentia > Cricetidae > Chionomys > Chionomys nivalis. The sequence continues at coordinate 18,421,141 of NC_080089.1, read as the reverse complement.
GACTAGTGTACTCACCACATCATTTCTGATCAGCAATAGAGTTTCACTCACAGTGCAGTGCGGTGTGTAGACCTCAACCCAGCAAACAGAGCAGCTAGTGGAACACTCACTCACTTCCTTATGATGAATGTCTTAGTTCCTTCTTGCCACTCTAGCACACAGTTGCAGACTGGCTCAGTTATAAAGGACAGGTTTGTTTTTCACAATTCTCAAGGCAGGTTTGCTATCTGATAAGGACCTGTTAATTCCAGGATGGGGTGTAAATGTAGACTGCTCGCTTGTTTCCCAGCTGCTGAGACCTGAAATAATCCACAGAAACTATATTAATTAAAACACTGCCTATTGGCCTGTTATCTTAGGCTTCTTATTGACTAGCTCTTATATCTTGAATTAGCCCATTTCTATTACTCTGTGCATCACCACAAGGTCGTGGCTTTCTGGGTAAAGTTCTGGCATCTGTCTCCTTTAGCAGCTACATGGTATCTTCCTGATTCTGCCTTCTTTTCTCCTCTAGCTCTGCTTGGAATTTCCACCTTGCTCTATTCTGCCCTGTCATATGCCTAAGCAGCTTCTTTATTCATAAACCAACAAAAGCAACACATATATAGAAGGACTTCCCACACCAACGAGGTCTTACGTTGTATCTTCTGGAGGGGGGGAAGAAAGAGCATGAGCCATCTAGAGCCTTTCACAGGATAACCCATTCATGGTTGAAGCACCTCTTAAGCCCTCATCTCTTAACATCATTTAGTTGGGGATTAAATTCCAACCTGAGTTTTGGAGGGACCTAGGCACTCGGGTCATAGCAATTATATTACTCTTCAAGTAGCAAAATGAGGTTTGAAATCAACTTTATTAGATGACCCTAGTGGTTCTTCACTGTAATAGAAGAATGGATTCATGTCTCTGCTGTTTATTATTTACAAATTTATGCCTAAATGAAAGTAGCTTTGGAAAAATATTCATAGCTTATGTCAAAGACTGATTGAACTACTCATTACAGAGTAGAATTTTTGGTAAATAACAATTTTTGGGAAATTAAGAATGTGTAACTAGAAATTCTGTCTGCATTTTAGTAAAATGGTTTAAATTGGGTATAAAAGACATAAAGAAACATAATTTGAATATCTTTAAGCCTTTAATACCTGAACATATCTTGAGATTTCTTGAATTTCTGGTGCACAGCTGGATAGTGTATCTTGGCATAATTTATTACTAATAAAAGTCATTCACACCTGTTTTTATTTGCAATGTATTAGACTATGTGGATTTAATTTTCAGGAAATGTTCTTATGTCTAGTTAGAATTCATTCTACTCTAAATGAAGAAATCCCTAAGGTTAACTACAAATGTGGCATTGTAGCAACAATCCATGCTTTGATTAAAGCAAATTATTTTTATATGACATTTGTTTAAAAGTGTAATCGTCATTCATGTTCTGGAAGTAATTTTTATTGAGGGTTTTGCCATTTCCATTAATGATGAAGTAATGCAGGACACCGACAGAGACTTAAACATGTCTGGTTTCAAATTTTTTATTAATATGATACTTTAAAGACAGACAGCGCTATGTCTGTGTCTGGCAAGAGACACTACTTGCATTAACTATGGGATCATATTTCTGTGTTTGTAACACATAAGTGCAAACTTTCTATGATAGAAACTGAAAAATATTCTTACTGACCATATAATTAAAACCAGGACTTCCTAAAGTATATTCCTTTGCATGTTATTAGTTTCTTTCTTATTCCCAATGGAGAAAATAAGGAGAAAATTTTATTGGTTTGAATCATTTGTTTGCTAGTGACAAAAACTATGGTGACCTGTGAGGAGATCAACCAGGGACTGGAAGTTTACCATGTCACCTGTTTTAATCTATCTGGCCTTTGCTTCTCAGTGTTCTGTTAAACACATCTCTTGCTGGAGACAGCGAGATCAAGAATGCAGCCAGTGCTAGCAAACAGCAATGATAAGGCCATTGTGAGCACCTTAAAGTAGTGAATGCTTGTGAAGGGCTTCAGTTGACTAAACCTAGATCAGATAGCTTGTTATTTTGTTGAGCAAAAATTAAGGAATTATTTTGCTTTGTCTAAGATGATTGTTTTCTGCTTTTCTCTTTGATGTTATTTCATACCCTATCGTCCTTAGAAGTGTGGACTTTGGTCTGCACAGCCGGGGTTGCTCTCCTTTCAGTCATTGCTATTGTACCTTCTTTTCAGAAGGCCACTTAGGAAGATCCAAGAAGAGGCTAGATATTATGGACCAGGCAGTGTTTAAATGAATACAGTTTCCATGTAATTATTTACACCGAATCATTTCGGTGCTCCTTTTACTACACCAGTGATTCCTAGTCTTTTATCCTTCATCATTCTTTTCAACTTATCAAATAAATAGCTCCCTCCAAAATAATATAAAACTAGTATCACTTCATTTTCTACTCTTTCCAAGTACCTCTTCCTTATTTGATTTCTTTCTTTCTTTCTTTCTTTCTTTCTTTCTTTCTTTCTTTCTTTCTTTCTTCCTTCCTTCCTTCCTTCCTTCCTTCCTTTCTTTCTTTCTTTCTTTCTTTCTTTCTTTCTTTCTTTCTTTCTTTCTTTCTTTCTTTCTTTTTCTGGAGATGGGGTTGAAAGTTGAATCTGTAGAAAGTTTGCTACCCAATTAATATTAAAATTTTTAATAATTTTAAATTTTAATAATTTAATAATATTAAATTTTTAATAATATTAAAAATTTTAGAATAAGAAAGCATTTGAAATAAAATAGTTAAAATAATGCCTGGCCATTGTATCTGAGCTTTTATTCATCCTCTCCATTTTCAGTTTTTCTTCTTAGTCGTGTCATGTAAACTTAACTAACTTATCAAGTCAACTTTTAAGTTCTAACAAAAGGAAAGAATGGTGTTCAGTGTCTCATAGATCAAGACAATACATGGCTTACTTTGAGGGAATTGGCTGTGAAATCAAGTTCACAGATACACTCTGAGAGTATTCTGTGTTGTCTGATGTTTTGTTTGGTCTGGGAACGAAGCCAAGTATGAAGTTTGATTCAGTGTAGCTTAACTATGTAGTTCAGACTTTCCTTGAACGTGTGATCCTCCTGCCTCAGCCTCCTGAGTGCTGCAATTGCAGATATGCCTCACAGTGCTGAGCATGTACTTTAGCTGACCGTATGCTTTCCATATTGTTTTGAAGATTAAGAACATCTTTTATTTCTGCAAATTTCATACACGTATTTTGATCAAATTCACCATCCACTATCTCTCCGCCAATTTCTCCTCGAACTACCCTACCATGTTTTCCTCATAATTTCTAGTACTTTTAAAGAATCCACTGTGTCCACTTAATGATACCAGTATGTGCATCTATGTAAGGCCACCGTTGGAACACTGACAACTTATCTGAGGTCACACCTCAGAAGAAAACTAACTTTCTCCTCCTGAGAAGCCTTCAGCTAGGAATAGGACTTCGCCAGTCTTGCTCCATCCATGTTAGAATTTTTGACTGGCTTGATCTTGGTCTTGCTCATGCAGCTATACCCAGTGTGAAATCATGTGTGCAACATTCCATCCCGTCTGGAAAACTCTGTTTTGTAGCACTCCTCTGAAACCTGTGGCTCTTCTACTCTTTCTGCTTCCTCTTCTATGATCCCCGAGCCCTTGGGAAGGGAGTGGGATGCGGCAGTTTTCTTAGAGGTCGAGCATGCCATAGTCACTCATCCTCTGCCCTCTGAGCATTATGAGTCTGTATACTAACTGCCATTAACTGGAAAAAGAAGCTATTCTGACGAGTGTTGAGAAATGTACTAATCTATAAGTATAAAGAAAATATTTAGTGTTGGATACTTTTTCGATTGAACAAAATGATAGCAATAGATTCTCTTGCAGAACCTATAACCAATCCAGCTGAAGATGCTTAACTCAGTTAACAGTACCAGGTATGAGTTCCATCTTATAGAGCAGGTCTTATGGTTGGTTATCTCTTTAATATTCATTGCAGTATTGTACCAGTGTACACATTATGCCAGGCTGGCCCTTACTGCAGCTTGCTAGGTTCCTAGCTGGTTATTGCTGTTTGCAATTGTTGTCCTCTTTTTAAGATTGTTGCTCCTTTTAATCCACAGCTGTCTGAATTAGCAACTGCATCTCCATTTCTATCAGCAGTGGTGAGCCTAGGAGGGCAGTAGCCTGAGGAAATTCTGTTACTTGAGGCAAGACTTGTTATAAGTTAAAAAGGGAACTTAACTAAATCTCTGTCCCTCTAAAGAACTCAGGATTCATGGTTTGAGGTAGCGTTCTGTTCCTCAGAGAGGCTGAATAGCAAGTAGCTCACCACCTCTCTTTCTCGAGTCTCTCCAGAAGACCTGGAGCTTCTCTTTGTTTCTCCTTAAAAACCCTTCTTCATTTTCTTTATTCATTCTTCAGTTGAGGGGCATCTAGGTTCTTTTCAGGTTTTGGCTGTTGCAAATAATGCTGCTATGAACATAGTGGAACAAATGTCCTTATAGTATGGTTGAGCATTTTGGGGTATATGTCCAAGTGTGGTATTGCTGAATCCTGAGGCAGGTTGATTCCCAATTTTCTGAGAAACCACCATACTGATGTCCAGAGTTGTTGTACAAGTTTGCATTCTCACCAGCAATACACATATCACTACTCCACATCCTGTCCAGCATAAGCTATTATTGGTGTTTTTGGTCTTAGCCATTCTGACTGCTGTAAGATAGTATCTCAGAGTCATTTTGATTTGCATTTCCCTGATGGTTGAGGATGATGAACATTTCCTTAAGTGTCTTTCAGCAATTTGAAATTCTTCTGTTGAGAATTCTCTGTTTAGATCTGTACCCTATTTTTAAATTGGATTATTTGATATTTTGATATCTAATTTCTTAAGTTCTTTATATATTTTGGAGATCAGTTCTCTGATGTGGGGTTGGTGAAGATCTGTCTTTTTGACATATTGACTGTGTCCCTTAACTTTACAAAAGCTTCTCAATTTCAGGAGGTCTGATTTATTTATTGTTTCTCTCACTGTCTGTGCTACTGAGGTTATATTTAGGAAGTGGTCTCCTATGCCCAAGCATTGAAGGTTACTTCCCACTACACAATAGAGTATTATTCAGCAGTAAAAATCAATGACATCTTGAAATTTGCATGCAAATGGATGGAACTTGAAAAAAATCATCCTTAGTGAGGTAACCCAGACCCAGAAAGATGGACATGTTATGTACCAACTCATTGGTGAATATTAGCTGTAAAGCAAAGGATAAGGAGCCCAGAGAAGCTAAGTAACAAAGAGAACCCTAAGAGAAACATATATAGATCCTCCTGGGAAGGGGAAATAGACAAGATCTCCTGAGAAAATTAGGAGTGTGGGGTTGGGGGAAGAAGGGAAAGTGGAAGGGGAGGAATAAAAGGGGGAGAAGAACTAGAGATAAAGGAATGATCAAGATGGGGGAAGGACAGAGATGGAAAACAAGTAAACAGATGTCTTGATTGAGAGAGCTGTTATGGGGCTAGCAAGAAACCTAGCACTAGAGAGATTCCCAGGAGATCCTATGCAGTAGTGGAAAGGGTGCCTGAATTGGTCTTGCACTGTAGTCAGATTGATGACTATATTAAATGTAATCATAGAACCTACATCTAGCAACTGATGGAAGCAGATGCAGAGAACCACAGAGGAGCATTAGACTTAGCTTCCAAAGTCCAGCTGAAGAGAGGGAGGAGAATATGAGCAAAGAGATCAAGATTATGATGGGGATACCCACTGAAACAGCTTTCCTGAGCTAATGGAAGCCTTCCAATTTTGGCCTGACAGTGAGGGAACCAGCATAGGACCCAAATTAGACCCCCCGAATGTGGGTGACAGTTGTATGGCTGGGGCAGATTGTGGGCCACTGGCAGTGAGACCAGGATTTATTCCTACTGCGTGTTCTTGCTTTTTGGAACTGTTCTCCTTGCTCAGCCTAGATATAGTGGGGAGGGTCTTGGTCCTGCCTCAAAGCAATGTGCTAGACTTTGTTGACTCCCCATGGGAAGCCTTGCCTTCTCTGAGGAGTGGATGGGCGGTGGGATAGGAGATTGGAGAAGGGGAGAAGGTGGAGGGAGCAGGAGGAGGGGAGGGAGCAGGAAATGGATTTGGCATGTAAAATGAGGAAAGGTAGTTTTTTGTCTGTTTTTTTTTTTTTTTAAAAAAAGCACTTTAAAAAGTTAAAAAAAAACAACCCTTCTCCACCTGACTCTGTCCTACCATTTCCTGTCAGCCAGTTGCTGATGCAACCTCCTGACCAAAGGTGAGTTCTGTTTGATCAAACATATCTTTACATCATTAAACAAGTGTTTCAGAACATAAGCAAAAGTAACACACCTTAAAATAATATTGTACAACAGCTGTTGATTACTTTTTTGCTCCAGTGACCTGTCTAGCACCAATACAAAAACTAGCCAGCTTGTTTTCTCCATATCCTAAGACTCAACTGTGTGATATCTTGAGCAACACAGTCATACCATTAAGTTCTGATGGGCGAAAAAGAGAAATGATAATTACCTGCATGATTCTGTGGTTTCTTTTGTCCCCCTGAACAGCTCAAAGGAAGGTAATTCTTATCTAGTGTTGGGATTTTTGTCTGATAGCTTGTAGCTTCTGGAAAGGTCATTATTCCCCCTTGTAAACTCATAATTTGATTGCATTTAGACTGTTTCCACTTCATAACAAATGCAAGTAAAGTAGCAATGGACATAGATGAGAAAGTATCTCTATAGTATGATATAGAATTCTTCTGGTATATGCCCAGCAGTGCTTTGGTTGGATCATATGGTAGTTCTATTAATATCATTCTGCAAAGACCTTTTTTATTTCCGTAGTGACTGCATCAGTTTCTGCTCCCTCAATAAAACGGAGTGAAAAAGTGGTCCCCTGTACTTCCAAGACTCCATTTGTTTTCCTGATCTTATCCATTCTAAATGGAGTAGCTTTTACTTTTTTTTTTCTTTTTTTGAAACAGGGTTTCTCTGTGTAACAGCCTTGGCTGTCCTGGAACCCTCTTTGCAGACCAGGCTGGCCTCGAACTCACAGAGAACTGCCTGCCTCTGCCTCCCAAATGCTGGGATTAAAAACATGTGCCACCATCTGGCTTGTAGTAGTTTCAACTATATTTCTCAGATGGCAAAGAATGTTGTAGATTTAAAAAGCTATTTCTTAGGCATTTGTATTTCTTCTTTTGAGAAATGCCTGTTCAGTTCTATAGGGCATATTTAACTGAGTTGTTTGATTTTTTTGATATTTAGTTCTTTTTTTTAGTTCTTTCATTTTTTGTGTATTATAGACCCCAGTATCCTATCAGATCTATAGCTGGCAAAGATTTTTTTCCTATTATGTAGGTTGTCTCTCCATATGATTGATGGTGTCCTTTGAAGTGTGGGGACCTTCGTGTTTTGAAGCTGTACTTGTCAACCCCGAGTAATGGCTTTCCTGCATATTGTCAGCTCATTGACCTTACATTTCCTATGTACAATGATAAAAATTCTACATAAATTTACTGAGAAGACTATCTTCACCATAGCGATTGATGCTTCTGTAAGAGAGGTCAAGTAGATCATTTCAGACAGGACACTTTGCTCTAAAAATTGCCATGAAAGGGACGCCAAAGCTTTTCAGAATTGCTTGGTCTCATCTCAGACATCCTTACATGAAATTATTTATTTCTGCCTAGAGGACAGCTTTGGGAACTTTGATCAGGAAAGTTCTCATTTAGTAGACCACCCCTGAGGAGCCCCTTGTGTATATGCAGGAGACCACGTTTCTTTGTCTGTGTGTTTATACAGAACTTCTTCCTTGGAATGGAGGGACCATACTCCCCTTAGGAGACATTTTTCCTCCACTCTCAAACCCAACACTTCTGATGTAGAACCAAATTTTCATAATGCAGCTTCAGCCAGTTTCCTATGGCCTATCTCACTGGGGCCAGAGACCAACTGGTCACTGTTTTCCATGCAGTAAATCTTCTCATGATTTAAGCTATGTATCTCTGAACTTGCTTTGTTCCCTTCCCACACAACTGCATCCCTGTCTTGGGCGTGTTTTTTTCATTCTTTATTTTATAAGTGTTTAATTCTCAGGTATTATATTGCAAGCTAAGTACAACTTCTGTGATTCTTACCTGTGCATCTCACAGAATGTGGCAACTAAAATATGACACTAAAATACCTTTTGAATTACTCTACATCAAAATTGTATTAATACATCTAGGATGAATGTGTATTTATAAAGACTTGACAGTGAGTATGAATGTCATACTAACATCACAACATACAGTTCATCTTTCTTACATGTAAGTGACACATGCCTTGATGAAACCCACGAGTTTGTCTATTAATATAAAATTAATCTTTAAAATGTTTACGTAGTTCAAGAAGTTTGAGTATTGATGGTAACTTTTAAGACTTTTTAAAAAAAGATATCGCATGTGCTGAGTATTTTGTTGTTATTGCCATGTGATCTGAGATACTTGATGCAACTCCTTAAAATATTAAGAGAGGCATATATAGATCCTCCTGGAAATTGGAAGCAGACAAGATCGCCAGGCAAAAGTTGGGAGCATGGGGGTGGGGTGGGGGGGAGGGGAGAGGGGGAGAGAGGAGGGAGAAGGGGAGGGTTGGGGAAAGCTTGGGGGAGTGGGATGGTTGAGCTGAAGGAAGGATGGATATGAAAGCAGGGAAGAAGATATCTTAATTAAGGGAGCCATTTTGTGGTTGGCAAGAGGCTTGACTCTAGAGGATGTTCATGGGGATGTCCCCAGCTAAGATCCTGGGCAATGGAAGAGAGGGTGCCTGGACTGAACTGGCCTTGTCCCATAGTCAGACTGATGACTATCTTGAAATTACCATAGAACCTTCGTCCTGCGACAAGTGGAGATAGAGACTGGACCTTGGGAGCTCAGTTCAGTGCTCAGATGGTCCAGCTGAAGAGCAGAAGGGGAGAATATGAGCAAGGAAGTCGGGACCGTGAGGGGTTGGTCCACCCACCGAGACAGTGTGCCTGAACTAATGGGAGCTCACCAAAGCCAGCTCGACTGGGACTGAATGAACATGGGATCAAACTGGACACTTTGAATGTGGCTGACAATGGGGGCTGACTGAGAAGCCAATGATAATGGCACTGGGATTTGTCTCTATGACACGTACTGGCTTTTTGGTATCCTAGACTATTTGGATGCTCACCTTTCTAAGCCTGGATGGAGGGGGGAGGGTCTTGGACTTCCCACAGGGCAGGGAACCCTGCCCTCTCTTAGGACTGGAGGAGGAGGGAGGGAGAGTGAGTGGGGGAGTAGGAGGGAAATGGGAGGAGGGGAGGAAGTGGAAATTTTGAATGGTATTATTTATAAAGTAATAAAAAATTTTTGGAAAAAAAAACACATGGCGCTGTTTTAGAGGACCCAAATTTGGTTCCTAGCACCTACACTGGGAGGCTCACAACTGTTTGTTTCTTTACTCTAGGGGTTCAGATACCCTCTTTTAGCATGTGTAGGTACTTGAACATATACACCCCCCCACACACAAACACAATTAAAAACAAGAAAATGAAGAATCTAAATAAAATAATAAAAACCTTAAAATGCTTTATGCCAAGCAGTGGTGGAGCATGCCTTTAATCCTAGCACTTGGGTGACATAGGCAGGCCGATCTCTGTGACTTCAAGGGCAGCCTGCTCTACAAGAGTTAGGTCCAGGACAGCTAGGGCTGTTACACAGAGAAACCCTGTCTCAAAAAACAAACAAACAAACAAAATAAAAACATATGCTGTATTATTAAAAAGAAAGTTAAGTAGGTTCTATGAGAAAAAGAAAGTCTTTTTACCTCAAGATAACAAAAGAGATGGTTTAGTTTAGAGCCCAGTAATAGTGACTGTGGTCTGGGAATGAATATTCAGGGTTTCCTCGTATTCTACATTCTTTTTTTTTTTTTTTGGTTTTTCGAGACAGGGTTTCTCTGTGGTTTTGGAGCCTGTCCTGGAACTAGCTTTTGTAGACCAGGCTGGTCTCGAACTCACAGAGATCCGCCTGCCTCTGCCTCCCAAGTGCTGGGATTAAAGGCGTGCGCCACCACCGCCTGGCTTGTATTCTACATTCTTAAGTGATAAACTTTTGTGAAATTTTTATAGTAGCACAACGAAGAAAATTGCAAATCAAGATACTTTTCAAATACATTTTTATATTACATAGGCAGGTTGTAGAAACACAGGGGAAAGTTTACTATTGACCTCAGATGCTATTTTACCCTTTTGAGCAACAGAAGCAAGATTCCTGGCTGTATGCTGCACAGGACTCACCTGATCATTACAAAGATGTTAGATCACACACAAAAGATGTTGCTATAGATCATCGGCAATAAAGGGTGATTAAGGGGGCTAAAGATGTTCTATGGTGGACAGCTCTCTGGGTTTCTGTGAACTCTGAGCAACTGGTGAATTGTCTTCCCTAGGAAAGAACATCTCAATTGTTATACAACACCAGATAGTCAGCACTGGGATGATTTACATATAGGTAACATTATATATATAATTTTCAGATTGTGTGTGTGATTCACACAAACACACTTACCCATACACCCACACACATGTCAACAGCAAAAAGAGGCCATGAACTTGATTTGAAACAGATCAAGGAGGACAGTACATGAGAAAGGTTGGAGAAAGAAAAGGAAAGGAGGTAAATTATGTATTATATCATAATTTAAAAAAATAAAAAATTTAAGGAAAAGATGTCTTAAGATAATTTGTCTGTAGACTTACAACATCACAACCTCACCAAATCACTAAACAGTTAATCAGCCTCAGTCACAGCTACTTTTTTCTAGAAATTCTTGTTGACAATTGATAACTTCAATCAAATTAGAGAGTTCTTTTCTTTCCATAATGATATTGCTCTAGGTATTTAAAATCAAAATTTTAACAAAATATTCACATTTGCAATATGTAGGATCTTACATACTCTTGCAGTTTGGTGTTCTTAATTAAGTCCTTTGTGATCAGACATAACCCTTTTACTTTTATTCATATAAAATTATTAGAGCTGTATAAATTTCCTTAGCATTTCAGGGTAAACTATTGGGGAATAAAATAAAGAAGGAAAGGGGTAAAGTTCTATTACTATTTTTTTAATAATTTAATTTATTTATTATGTATATGGTGTTCTGCCTGCATGTATCCCTGCAGGCCAGAAGAGGACCCCAAATCTTGTTACAGATAGTTGTGAGCCACCATGTGGTTGCTGGGAATTGAACTCAGGAGCTTTGGAAGAACAAGCAAAGCTCTTAATCACTGAGCCATCTCTCCAGCCCTCTATTACTAATTTTTAATGTTAGAAGTTGATCATATGGGTATTAAGAAGGCAAAAATGACTCTGTAGTCACTAGTGATTGCTGACTACTCAAGAGAGGCGCTGTTCTGTGGATGGCTCTTTTGTTTTCAGTCAATAGGAGCTCAGGCAGTTTATGTGGTTGTTCTTGAAAACTTTGCATCCTTTGATTTTATTATCTGCCCCACTTCCTCTTATGAGGAAATCCCTCTTGATAAGGGAAAAAGCCCATTTTGTGTACAGAGTGTAAATCCTCACGAATGCGCGAACCTTCACTCTCGGGCTTTAACATCAACACAGATGTCAGCATCAGTGTTATATTTCTGCTGCTCTGCTAAGGTTTCCTAAGAAGGGCAGAAAACTCACTCAACAATGTATCATAACTTCGGTTGTTGGTAGGAGTCAGGGCATGTGCGATGAAATTAGATTTTAGGCTCAGGAAGGACTCTCTGGAGAAGAACTCAATGACAGTAGACAGGTATTAGGTAAGAGAAAATATCGGATGGGATTGACTAGAAAGAATAATAATATTTTTGAAAGAAAAAAAAAGTCTATGTGAAGTCACCTAGACAGCAATCTTACATTGTTTTCATTTATATTTTCTAATATTGCTAAAAGGATGATGTATGTTTTAAGGCAATGAGAATAGAGGTATTAGGGTCAAAAATTTATAAGTAACTTTCCTGACTGTGTTTTCAAAATTTTATATGACAGGAAACAATTCATACGACTTAGACTTGGAAAAGGTTAAATTATTTGAAAGGAAAACTCCTTCCATGTTGTGGACAGAGGTGACCCCAAAAGAACTGTGTGTTTCGGGTTCCAGTACAGTTGTGCTCCGAGGAGAGGCTGATAAATCCTTTACCACATTGCTGGTGTGGTAGCGTTGATGGGAGGTAGTAGAAAATAAGAGGTGGAGCCCAATTAGAAGGAAATAGGTCACTGGAGGTGTGACCCAAAAGGCGTATCTTGTTCCGGACCCCGTCTGCTTCTTTCTCTGCTTCCTGTACACGAGGGAGTAGCCTCTTAGATACATGCTCCAGTCATCATAAATTCTGCCTCCTCACGGGCCCAAAGCAGGGGATCTCGGATGGAAGCTTGTGGAACTGTGAGTCAGAATGAATCCTCCCTTGTCTCTAGTATTTTATCCCAGTGAAGCAGAACTAACTCAACACGAAGGAGGCAATGAGTCAAAGGCTAGCTCTCCGTTTAGGCACCAGCTTGGCAATAGCAGGAACTTATCCTCCTGGATCCCCTGCTGTGTCCAAAAAGTATTTTTACAAAGATGGATTTGCTTCCTACTCTGCCACCGAGACTGTGGCTTTCCCTCGAGCTACATCTTATTCACTTTTGCTTTACCGGTGCTAAAACTGTGCCAATGTGATTTATATTGCTATTAGTTTGTTACTGACTTAATAGAGCATTCAGGCATGGTTCGTGTGTGTGTGTGTGTGTGTGTGTGTGTGTGTGTGTGTGAGAGAGAGAGAGAGAGAGAGAGAGAGAGAGAGAGAGAGAGAGAACAAGAATAATTTCTGATTTAGAAAACAAACGCACTATGAGCAAAACTGTGGGGGAAAAAAACCTATAAAACATTTTTTTTCCCTTTTTCTCGGGCCTGTATAAAACTCTTTGCAGTGTTTTCAAAAGTTTATTAAAGTATTGCACCTCTAAAGAGAAGTTTAAAAAGCATGAATAACAGTTGCAAAGAAGTTTCCTCTCAGTGACATTGTTTCTCCAAACTTGAGAGTCTAGGACAAGAAGTGCTATAACATGGAATTAGGGTCAAACACAGCTTTTTGTGGATTTGCTTTTGATGTTCTGAGGAAAGATCCTCCTGTTGTAACCCAGGCTGGCCTTAAATGAAAAATGTTCTTGCTTCCACTTCCTGATTGCTTGGCTTACAGAGTGTACCAGATATCATACCTGACTCATGGTGTAGTTTTGTTAAATAGCTTTCTTTAGATCACAGTCTTCCAGAAAGTCATTCACTATATTTAGCTTTCCCACTTTGAGTTACACTGAAATATTCTTGGAACACAACAAGAGAAGCAGTTATTCTTCCTTTATTGTCTGCTTTTGAAATTACTCTGAAATAGGCCAAAGAGTATGTAATAAACATCAAGCCTCAGAATGGTTATTTTATAAGCAGCATTGGGAATGTGGGGGCAGAGAAAACCTGGTCCAAGGGGACCAACAGGACAGAGAATATTTGTAACTACACCTAGGTATTTATTACTTTGTATCACCTAAAATTTTTAGGGGAAATGTCCATGAACAGAGTAGTCACAAGCAAATGAATTAAACTATTTCAGTGAGCCTAGGAGCTTCCCATGTGAACTCCTTGTATAAAAACTAGAACAAAAGTTTTTTTTAAAGAGAAAAGATTTAGTCCTTCGCCATAATTTCAAATACTAAAATCCTTGTAATCTCTCACTCTTTTGTGAATTCTTTATGGTAATTATTGAGAAGATAAATAAGAAATTACTATGTATTTTTAAACATGGTGAATGTGACACTTGTGGATCAATAATTTCATGTGAATTCTCCCCAAATTTGAATAAATAAAAATAGACGATGTAAGTATTTTCTGAAAGGTATAATGCACAAAATGTAGAGCATACCTTGGGCTTCACTCACAGTCTTACCTGTATTTCCTGTTTGACATTGAACAAGCTAAATAAATTTTTACATTAAACATAATAATCTGTAAGATGCAGGTACAGAGATCTTAATAAGTCAGAAAAGGCAAATGAAAGACCCTCACAGTCTGCTTGCTACAGTGTACACTAAAATGTTCTTTGTGGGCATCGTACCAAGGATTATTCAAAATTCCAATGAACTTTACCAAACAGAAACCAACACAAGACTTCAGCTGTTTAAAGATTCAGCGCAGACACAAACACATCATGTTGTGTGGATCCTTTCCAAACATGTTTTCATTTTCTTTAAAAATCATTGAAATATGATTTAGAAAATTTCAAAGACACGATAGAGAAAGTTCGGATGACAGTGATTAGTGAATAGACATATAAAAGAACCTTTGATATCGTTTGGAAATAAGGTTACTTCAGCGAAGCAATGTTCAGGATTCTCATTTCTCTGAAATAGAAGCAATAAAGCATCATCAGAATTGGAGGCAAGTACCTGTGATGTCAGCTTCCAGTCTCATTATATTTGCTGCAAAAATTATTTTGCAGTGCTGTTGTAGGACCTAAAACGTAGGAGACACCTCACTGGTGTTGTGTAAATTCTGATTCATCTCTTTACCCCTGCTCTGTGTGGAAAACATGGTATATTAGGCTATGACTTTGACAAAATCTGGTAAAGTCCTTAGACCACACTGACTTGAAAAATGGTCTACTGTGATAATAAGGGTTTTTGTTGCTTTCTTCTCTAAAGAAAATCTTTTTTAAAATGAATGCTTAATTCCTCTCAACATTTATGTACTACTATAAATTAATATTAACTCTCTTTTCTTGATTCATGTCCAAAACTGACCTCAATGGATAGTAATGAAATTGAGTTCTTGATTTTTAAATAGGCAGAAATACTTTAGATGGAATCAAACATTTGCCCATGTCTTACAGTACCAGATATCTCCTCAATAAATGATGCATTTATTTTACAATTACTTCAATTTTGAAATAGTACATTTTTATAATCTGACTGTGATTATATGTCTAAGACAGCCTTGATATGTTTGCTTTGCCTTTATGTCCAACCATTTTAACATAAAATATTCATTAAATTCCTACAAAAGGATGAGTACTTCTAGGTACTGAAGGAAGAAACAGAATAAAACAGATATGACTCAGAGGAAAAGATATCACTTTAAGTGCAGTTTAACCACATCAAATAAACTTGTCTTTCAAGACAACTTTTTTATATAAGATTGTAAATATTCAAAGATTTTTGTCATTACTTAAGAACTAAAAATGGGGGTTTCAGATGTGATCAGTGGAAGAGAGATCAAGAATCATTCACTCACAGAAAAAAAATGACTTGTTAAACTAGTGTCTGATACACACCAAAATGTAAGGCCGTAAATGCAAGACAAAAGAATACATGTCATCCCTGAGTGGAGTGCAACCTCAGCAACCATGTAAGAGAGTTTCCCACCACTATAGGAAAATACCTGAAAATACCTACTCATGGAAAGAGAGGTTCTTTTGTCTTACAATATCAGATATTTCTGTCTACAACCACTATATATATTTTTTTGATTTGTAGTGGTTTAGTAGCAGAGGAGTCCCAAGAATTGATCAAAGCTTCCTGTCTTGTGTCAGAAAGGAAAGTGACCTACTGTGTCTCTAAGTAGGTTTTACTACCTAAAGTTTTCATTTCCACCCAAAAATGCCATAATGAGTCTTTCAGTGAATTAGTCCATTGATGATATCAGAGCCCTCACAAGCTGGTCATATCCCCAAAACACCATCTCTGAGCTCTGTTGGATCCAATTATCTAACATATAAACCTTTTGGTGGACATTTACATTTAAAATGCAATATTTTTTTTCTGTGGCCCCAAAGGCTAACGTCTTCTAAACTGTTCAATATAAATTCTCTGTGTCTTCAAGTGCGCCCAAACTTCAACAGGTTCAGGGTTGCTTAAGTTCCAAAGTCCAAAGCCTCCTGTAATGTTTCTGGCATGAATGTAAAATGTTGCCTGTTTATACCCTTGGTCTTTAGTTCATGACTTTGTTTGGAAATGTAAAACCTTTAGCAGGTGCAGACTTGCTGAAGGAAGTAGGTCCTGGGATGGTCTCAGGGTTGAGTCCAGTCTCAGTTCTTTTTCTCTCTCTGTTTCCTGACTGCGGATGTTGGCCTCCCACTCCTACTATTATGCTTTCTCTGTCTTTATGAAATATCTCCCCTGAATTGTAAACCAGAAGTTACACTTTCTATCATGAATTGCTTCCTGTTGGGTATTTGTTCTCAGTTACATGAGAAAGTGACTAATACAAGGTTGAAGCAATTCCTTAGCTGTGATTGCCTATAAAATAATAAAATGAATTATATACTTACATATACAATGACACATGGTAAATACACACCATTCCTAAAGTCAGAAGATGAAAAACATCAGGAAGTTCACGACCACAATAGACCTAAGCACAGCCTCATAACCGACACCTAGAACATGTATTGGGACTTGAACTTGAAAAAATTTGGGCATCCCTATCCTCATGGTCTTGCTATCTTTAGTCCTCATGGCCCCTCTCTTTGCTCCACCTACTGCCTATGGCTTTTTTTGTTCCCGCTGGAATTCCATCCGCTGACCATGTTCCCGTGTCTTGCTTGCTTCACACATCATCCTCTCAGGTGCTGTCAGGTCAGGACTCTGACCCTGTCAACCTATGCTTTGAAATCTCAGTGAAAGTTTAAGTGATTACACAGTGCTGCATCGTGCATGCTTCTGAAAACAGCACCATGCAGATAATGCAGTGTGAGCCAACAGTGTGCACTGCACTACAGCCACAAACTCTTTCAGTATTTTAAATCTTGTACTGGCTGTGGGTGGAGTTTAGCCAATTCATGCTTTCAAGACAATCTTTCCAGATGTCTGGGTACTAAGCATTTATTGGCTTTGCCTTAAGGATGCTTTCTTTCTAAAGCAACTATTCTGTCTTTTTTCCTAACTCTAAATACTTTAAACGTTTTATTTTCTCTCAAAAATGAAAGCAAAAAATAATTTTGTTCAGCTTTTGTTCTTTATTGCGACTTCATATCCTCCCCAAACCAACCAGTAATGTCTGTCTGCTGTTTAAATGCTGACTTACTTGAAGTTTTCTCCCTCATATTTCTTAGTCCATCACCTTAAAACTCAGTCTCCTATATAGTCTCAGGACGTAGGTACAAGGAAGACAAGTGCTTTGCTACACATTACTTGAATATATGATCTAGTCCACTTTCCATGGGAAGCCTCCTGTCTCTCTGTAACCTCGAGATGCAGTCCAACTCACCACATTCCTCTTACCTTTGGTCCCTCTACTGCCATTGGATTTGCCTTCAGCACTTTGCTACAGGACTCTAGGGTTCCACTATCCCACAAGTCAAAACTTTTCTGTATCCCTCTTAAAAACAAGTTTAAAAGATTCAAAACAACAGTGTTCAGTGAGATACTGAATCAATCCCACTTCTCAATAAAAATTTGCTAGCAGTTAGTTTTCTATTACTGTAATAAAATACTGGGTGGAAATCCCTGAAACTGCTACTTTGGCTCAGTCTATGGTCACTTGTATCTATTACTGTTATGTGTGAGCAAAATGGTGAAACATGTGATGGGGCAAAACCCCTCACTTTGTGGCATTCAGGTGAAGGTACAAGGAAGGAGAAATAGATGATATATACATCATCTATAATCTACATATAAATGCAGAGACAGACACAGAGAGACAGAGAGAGAGGGTGAACAGTATGGTTACTCTTCATGAAGCTCTCCAGACTGAACATGGAAGATGAGAAATTTGAGTCATTTAATTCACTATTTTGCTAAGTTCATTGCAATAAAATATAAAATAAAAATAAGAGTAATTGTCAGATTAGTAATACACAATAATGATTACCATGTAACTTAGTTTTTGTATTGAGGTCCTCATAAAACATGTTAAAAGTTGTTATCTTCTATGAATATTTAAAAATACTTGCACTGTACACTTTGAGAGTCTCTGATTTTCGTCCAGTCTAAACTTGTCAAAGGCCAGAGGTAAGCTTTCTGTCAACACAGTCATCAATTTCTAAAAGGTCTAGAAGCAAAAGTATACACATATGTAACTTGAAACTTTCTCACTATGGTAAATCTGAGGATAATTTAATTGTAATAGCAGGGATCACAGAATATATAAAACAAAAATGAGGAAGATGAGATTCTGTCACCACAGTGAGTGTAGTTTAGAATTAGCAGCTGTGGTAAATTCTGGCTTTAATCAACAGCTATGCATCTGCCTTGGTGAACTGTTTACCCAAATACAGGTTTAGGAAGCTCATTTTTTTTTAAATCAAATGTTGCTCCAAATTACTTGTTTTTTTTTAATGTTTATTTATTTATTATGTATACAATATTCTGTGTGTATGTCTGCAGGCCAGAAGAGGGCACCAGACCCATTACAGATGGTTGTGAGCCACCATGTGGTTGCTGGGTATTGAACTCAGGACCTTTGGAAGAGCAGGCAATGCTCTTAACCTCTGAGCCATCACTCCAGCCCTAGGAAGCTCATTTTAACTATCATTTTTGCAGACTTAATCGTTGTTATCAAGATGAATTTTTCTCTTGTAATTTTTTGGAACTAGTTCTTTAATAAATTGATATTAAAGTATCCTATTCAGGCTGGATGGGTGGTGCATTCATTTAATCCCAGAATTTAGGAGGTACAGGCAGGTGGATTTCCATGAATTTGAGGCCAGTGTGATCTATGTATCAAGTTCCAGGACAACCGGAGATCATTTTTTTTTCTTCCAGAGAATTTTTAAAGTCAAAGAACCCACACCCAAGAAGAATGAACATATTCATATATTTGCTTATCTCTAAGGAGATTGTAATGGCCAATTTTTATTGTTAACTTTGGTAGATTTAGAAATACCTCTAAGGAATCTAAAATGGCTGAAAGACAAATAAGGAAATATTCAATATCCTTAGTCATCAGAGAAATGCAAATTAAAACAATTTTGAGATTCCATCTTACACCTGTAAGAATAGCCAAGATCAAAAACATTGATGACAACTTCTGCTGGATAGGATGTTGGGTAAAGGGAACACTCCTCCATTGCTGGTGGGAGTGCAAACTGGTACAAGTTGCTTTGGATTTCAGTATGGCAATTTCTCAGAAAATTAGGAAACAACCTACCACAAGACCCAGCAATACCAGTTTTGGGTATATACCCAAAGGATGCTCAATCATACCACAAGGACCTGTGCTCAACTATGTTCATAGCAGCATTGTTTGTCATAGGCAGAACCTGGAAACAACCTAAATGCCCCTCGATCGAAGAATGAATAAGGAAGATGTGGTACATTTACACAATGGAGTACTACACAGAAGAAAAAAATAATGACATCTTGAAATTTGTGGGCAAATAGATGGATCTAGAAAACATAATATTGAGTGAGGTAACCCAGACCCAGAAAGATAAATATCATATGTACTCACTCATAAGTGACTTTTAGACATAAAGCAAAAATAAATAAATAAATAAATAAAAAAATAAAAGACTACAATTCACAATCCCAGAGAACCTAGACAACAAAGAGGACTAGGGTAGAGAGACATAGATGAATCTAATGTACATGGGAAGTAGAAAAACACAAGATCTCCTGAGTAAATTGGGAGCATGGGGACCATGGGAGAGGGTAGGAAAGGAGGGGAGAGGAAGGGAGGGGAATGGAGAAAAGTATAGCTCAACAAAAACGATTTTTTTTTTTTCTGAGACAGGGTTTCTCTGTGGCTTTGGAGCCTGTCCTGGAACTAGCTCTGTAGACTAGGCTGGTTTCGAACTCACAGAGATCCGCCTGCCTCTGCCTCCCAAGTGCTGGGATTAAAGGCGTGCGCCACCACCACCCGGCAACAAAAATGATTTTTAAAACCCTCTAAGATACATCGCTGAGCATGACTTGAGAGACTGTGTATATTAGGTTCTGTGAGGTGAGAAGATCCACCCTAAGTGTGAGTGGCACTTCTCAAGGGTTTATACAAAGAAGCTAGCCAGCTGAGTACGCTATTCTTGACTGCAGAAAGAATGGGACCAGCTGCCCCCTACTTCCACCGTCATGTCTCCTTCTATGATGGGCTACATCCTCACATTGAAAGTTAAAATAAATCCCCCCCCCCCCCGTAGCTGTTTCTTGTCAGGTGTTTTCTCACAACAATGAGAAAAATAATTAATACAAGTAAGCCCAGTCAGTTTTTTTCCTAGGTCATTTATTACATCAGGCCCTCATGGGACAGGGCTGTTGATCAGCTGTTTGCTGGAGACAAGACTCACTATGAAAAAATTGTTCCTTCCACAAAGATTTTAGGAAATTGGATTTTTTTAATTTTAAAATTGAGAGATTGTATAGGTTATAAATGGAGGAAGGGATAAGAAAGCTGTATAAGGGTTTGAGGCAATTTAGTAGTATTGAGCAAGATCTGGGACTCCAGTGATTAAACTTTTGATTTAGCTGACGTGATGACAAGAGCTAGTTTTTTCTATTGGTTGCATCAGACTGTCAGACACTCTCTATTCATATATTTTAAGCTGGCTTCTCATCATGAGTGACTCCAGGTTAAGTTGTCATGCCTCAGTAATGTGGACGGATGACTTCATCATGAGTGACTCTGGGATGAACTGTCATGTCTCAGTGGCTGGTGAACAGATTACTGACATCTTGTGAAAGTCTCTAGCTGTATCACCTGCACTGAATGGCTTGGGGAATCTCTTGGGTAAATCATACCTTCCCCAATCTCACTTTCTTCTCTTATAAAATCTTCACTATTAATCTTCATGAACAGGACCCCAACATCATAATAATATAAAGGAATTTGTATGCTGAGTATCTTTTGCTCTGTATAGTGGTTTCTACTTACAAAATTTACCAAAAGAAATTGTAAATGCTGGATCTCAGTGAGAAGACAGCACTGGCATTTTACAATAACTTTGAATACACATTTCTCTCTCTCTCTCTCTCTCTCTCTCTCTCTCTCTCTCTCTCTCTCTCTCTCTCTCTCTCTCTCTCTCGTGTGTGTGTGTGTCCATGCTGCTTTCCCCACACCTTTTCCATTTCTTTTAGCTCCAAACAGAGCTTGGCTTGCAATTAGGTGATAGGTAATACATGGAAAAAATAGGTTACTTTTTGTGAAGTTCCCCTCAGGACTTTTTTCCAGAGATTGGTACAAGTCCTTAATTAATTTTCAAGATAGTGCTTCTTAAATATTAAAATGTTCATTACTTTGAGTTAAATTAAAATTGCTCAAAATATATATGTTTCCTTAAAGACATATATATTTGTTTTCTGAAGAAGAGAGTTGAGTATCAGTTAAAATGTATGAAATGTCACACAAAAGGACTAATAGAAACTACTTACATTTTAATTTAAGAATCATCTCAGAATTTAAATGTATAGGATACAAAAGAGGTTTAAGATACTGATCCAAGGAATGAATAAAGAATGAGGGAACTCTATGAATCAGACTTGTAACATTACACAATGGACAAAACACAGGAATGGACGAATGATAGCTTCATTGTTTTAATTTAATTTTTCATAAGAGATGAGGCTGGGAGACTAGACTTCCTCTCCTGAAATTGTTTCACCTGAACCGCTCTAAGAGCGAGAGGAAGACCACTCAGATGTCCTGTGAGCTCTCTGGTCTCAAAGCAGGGAGGTTGGGGTTCAGATGACAGTCTAAATGTCTGAAGGTCATGGGGTGAATGAATAAGGACAGGTAGTACTGCAGAAGAATGCTTTAATAAGGGGTAGTCATGGTAGATATCTGGGGCATTTAAAAATAGCAAGGAAGTTGCTTTCCTCTGAGATTTACAGTAACTTTATATTGACGTACCATTTACTGCCTTTTTTCAAATGAATGGATCTCAGTCATGTCCAATTTTATTTGTAATTTTTAATAATTAAATTCTAATATTTATGTTTATATGTTTTTGATGATTTAAGTTTTTATTTTTTAAATGATTTATTTCTTTGTTAGTGTTCTGCCTGCATGTATGTCTGCAGGCCAGAAGAGGGCACCAGATCTCTTTATGGATGGTTATGCACCACCACATGGTTGCTGGGAATTCAACTCAGGACCATTGGAAAAGCAACGAGTGTTTTTAACTGCTGAACCATCTCTTTAGCCCCATGTCTTAGTTTTAAAAAAGAGCAAAACTGATCTTGTTAATTTGGCTTTGGAGACTATACAGTCTCTAGGATTTTGTCCTTTAGGAACAGAAAGGGCAGTGACAGATACTCCCGAGTTGCCCAAGATATACCCTGGACCTTCCAGTCAGTATGTCTATGCACAGGCTTCTATTAAAGGACTCAGTTTTCCCTAGGATTGAAATTTTGTGTAAATATTTGATGCTGTGCCTTTATTTTTGCATCTCCTACAATTAAAGGTGAAATCATTAAATAATAAATGAAGTAAAAATAATGTATGACATACAACTAGAAATGGTACTGATTATAAACATCTTACTATGAAAATTACATTATGAGATAATTTTATATAGATAATTTTAATAAAATACCACATTTTTTTCCAGTAAGTTCTCATACTACATATATGTTCCATCAATACTTCTGCTAAATGTTGGCCAGGAGATCCACCATGTCAACAAACACAGATGTAGATTGCAAGAGCCCACTTCACAGAGGGCACCTGTAATCTATATATTTATTTATTCACTTATGAGCTCAAGCTTTTTATCTCTCCTTTTTACAGTTGTCATAGACTTTGATTAACAAGCACATAAATATATTCATACGTGTTTCTTATTGTCTCTGAGTATATTCCAGGAATGAGATGTCTAATTTAAAGAACACACAACTAATACTTGGCATGTAAAACTGGACAGATGGCTCAGTGGTTAGGAGAACTGGCTGCTCGTCCAGACAACCTCGATTTCATTCTTGGCTCCCACATGGCTTCTTACCATCTTCTGTTCTCCAAGCCCTGAGGAACTGATTACCTCTCCTGGCCTCTTCAGGCAATGCACACATGACTTACATGGACATGCCTTAAGGCAAAACACACCTACATGTAAAAAGCTGTGTTAATTGACATGTAAACTCTGTATCCGACAGAGTGATAGACAGTGTAGAAAGGGTCTCCCTCACGCCATCATCATTGTACTTTTTAGAAGACCATGTTGCATTTTTACATATTCGCCAAACTCACTGATGTGGAAGATGATGAAAGCGTTGCCCCAAAATATGCTACTTTGCATCAATGTTCATGAGTGAGACTGGTTTGTCACTCTCTTTCTTAATAGTGTCTTTGTGTGGTTTAGGTATCAGGGTAATTGTAGCCTGGTAAAAAGCATTTGGCAATGTTCCTTCTGTTTCTATTGTGTGGAACAATATGAGGATTATTGGTCTTAATTCTTTGAAAATCTTGTAGAATTCTGCACTGAAACCATCTGGTCCTGGAAATTTTTTGGTTGGAAGTCTGTTGATGACTGTTTCTATTTCTTAGATGGTTGCTCCTCATGGTGGAGTCAGGGCCATGGTTCCAGTCACCCCGGTGGTCACTGGCATTTACAGATGTTGCTCTGCAATCCTTGAGGTTGCTTGTTTGGGCCTGCTCTTGCGGAGGTCTCTGGCTCAGGCCTGATCCTGCATGGGTTGCTGGCTTGGGCCTGCTCTGGAGGAGGTTGTTGGCTCCCCTTCTTATGTATTCTTATGTCGAGAGAACACCCTTCAGATTATTTTGCAATGTAGTAAATATTTTTTATTCTCTGTGTACTAAAGTTCTTCAACAAAAAAGTATAATGGATGGCTGATCAGGGTTTATTTTCAAAGTCTAGAAAAATGATTATTTTAAAATTAAAAGAACAACCAAAACAAAACTCAGCTTTTAGTAGGAGGTAACTTCCCTAAGCATAAAAAAAGGGTTAGCTCAGAGTCACAAGACCTGAATTCCAGAAACTCTAGAATCTGGTAATTACATGTGATTTAAAGAAATTCTTTAAGGCTTTATTTCATTTCAAAATTCATATTACATCAAAGAGAGTATCTTAATCTGGTTAGCAGTATTATTTTGTTTCACTGTTTATAGACTAACAAAACATTTCCCAGAGTAGTCATAAATTGTATATTTCATATAAGAGTAGA
The DNA here is from genome assembly GCF_950005125.1 of Chionomys nivalis. Classification (NCBI taxonomy): domain Eukaryota; kingdom Metazoa; phylum Chordata; class Mammalia; order Rodentia; family Cricetidae; genus Chionomys; species Chionomys nivalis. The sequence goes on along the minus strand of NC_080089.1, from coordinate 18,396,985 downwards.
AACTAAAGAGTTGGTTTGGGATGGATGTCCAGCAGCAAGGCTGTGTGGGGGTTACTCTGGAGCTGAGGAAGTGCTCTGTGGCAGGCATGTACCCTCTACATTCCTTCTCATTTTAAGCATAGTGACATTGTGGTGTAGTGGCAGTCATCATTTGGAAGGAAAGACAAGAGGCTCAGTGAGAAAGTCAGCAGTAATCAACAGAACTGGTATTCAAAATGTTATCAGTCTGACCTCAAAACCTATGGTGTTCCTTTCCTATCCCAATGTTTCTGAAAAAAGTTGCCAAATCAGTAAGTCAACCCAAAGACAACTTTGTTTCTCTGTCTAGTCTTAAGTCCCAGACATGAAATTAGAGATTTTTCCTGGGATTCAGGAGAAATCAATTGGTAAAAACATTAAATTACCACTACTGACAAAATAGGTAGACATAGTAAATGTTAAAGAGAACATTTGTTTACCTCTACAGCTATTGGCCAGCTCGTCCAAGTTTCTCTCCTATCTCTTCTTTAGTCCCTCTGCTCTGAGTTTACAGCCTTTCAAAGATTTATGTGGTACTCTTTATTTCATGAGACATTCATGGCTATTCCCTAATTACTCTGATTCCAGTATAAACCCCAGGCAAAAAGGGAAAGAATATTTTTTTTACCTGTGCTAGCAGATACAGTGTTTTGGACAGAGAGTAGACAATATACAAATATGCCTTGGGCATTAAGAGATCAGTTTCTCTTCTGCATTTATTAATTACAGAAGGTCTGTATGGGAAAACACTAAGCAGAAAAAGTCTGAGTAAGGATTGTATTTAAATCTTTATCACCTAAGTTTTCTCATAAGGGATTGGTATTTATTTTCTAATTGAATTGTGGATAAATGGTCACCATATACAACTTTAACCATGAATTGAAGCATATTCTTTTTTGGATGAGGTGGAAACTGAAGAAATATTAGTCCTAGCCCAAAGGAGATGATGCTATGGAGAGCGCCTATGTTAGCAGTGTATGTTAGTGAGACCTGATAATTGTAGAAGATTGAGTTCCTGTTCACCATGTATCCTGAAATTTTATGGGTCCCAAAGAGTATGTTGGGTATTACATACATACACACATATATGGTCTAGGGGTGGATATGTGACTTCCTTTGTTTTATTCTATTTTGAGAGATATGACATGTCAACCTAAGAATGCCCTCCAGAACTAGCCCTGCGCTCTGCATTCCATCTTTTTTTTCTTCCCATGTAACCATAGAAAACTGCCTGAGACTAGATTTATGTTACCTTAGCTCAATGTATAGTGAGGGTTGATGGATCCTTTATATAAGCTTACTAGGGATACCGTGTGAGTTGAAGCTATTTCATTATTTCAAGGTATTGAGTTTTAGGCTATCTATTACAGGAACACACTTCACATATCCAGACTGAGTGTTTGGCATTCATTGGATAAATTAATCGAGAAAATGTTTTTAGTATCTAAAGCTTTGAAAGAAATTGTTATTTATAACAGATTATTTAAAGCTGAACCTACATTTTTACAAAAAAAATGCTCAATCTATAATTATACTCACAAAAGTAATTTATAAATTATAAATGAAAATTATACATCTATTTTGGGATCAGGGACAGATTCATTGAACAGTTACTAGGCAACAGGGTTTATACAGGTTCCACTCAGAACGTGAAAACAGAAGTATTAATTTAGTAATTCTTCAAATATTTACTAAGTGCCTACTGTGAGCCAACCATTTTGTTAACATTTCCTATTATTCAAACACATAATATGTGAGTCTCTGCTGAGCAGTTAGGTTTTAATTTCCAACAGACCTGGAGGGTTAATTCTACCCCAGCGTTCATGGAAGAAACATGTTTTCTAATCTATTCTATTGTGTCCCTGTTACAAAGAGGGCACAGTTCTGCTGGGAGACATTTGTCCTTAAAGGCACTCAGATTATAAAGTGTATTTGATAGCTGCAGTGTTAGCTGAGGGTCATTAAAGTTTACAAGCAACTGACAAGGCTTGCTAATTTCTACTCCAGAGCAGGTTATTAAGTCAAGGAATTGAGAGAAGACAAGGCAGAGTAAATTAGAGACAGACACTGGGGACTAAGGAAGTGGAGGCCCTGGTCCTGAGAGGAATAGAACTAGAACTGGGAGTATAAAAAATGTACAATTTGAAATAACTACTATTTAAACTCCTTAATTTACTAAACTGAATTTTGTTATGCTGAGTAGAATTATAGTAGTCTTTTTTTGTTCTGTGGACAAAAAGAAATAATTCTAGATTGTTAAAAATAATAAAGTGGTTTTTGGAGGTGCCCCTGGCAACTCCTCAGGCGTCTTCCATCCTGATCAGCTGAACCAACCATGGTGACTCCATTTTGTTTTGTATGACTTCACTCAACTGTCTCCCAGCCCTGATCACCACAGTCTGCTAAGCTTAACATTCTTGTTCAACTACACCAGCAACATCAGGAATTCTCTGTTTTTTGTTTTTTTTTAAATAAATATTTTATTTATTTATTTGACAACCCAATTGCTGTTATCACTCCTTCGTCTTCTCAAAGTCCCATCCCCCACATCTCCCATCTGCATCCGTCATTGATTCCTCCATTTCTAACCAGAAAATGACAGGCATCCCATAAAACATCAACCAAACATGGTATTTCAAGTTTAAGGCTAGACAAGGCTACCTAGTATGAGGGAAAGGGTCCCAAAAGCAGGCAAAAGAGTCAGAAACAGCCCCTGCTCCTGCTGTTAGGAGTCCAGAAGAAAACCAAGCTGTATAACTGAAACATATATGCAGAGGGCCCAAGTTAGTTTCATGCAGGCTCCCTGGTTGTCAGTTTAGTCTCTGTGAACTCCTAGGAGCTCAGGTAAGTTGATTCTGTGAGTTTTCTTGTGGTGTCCTCAACTCCTCTGGCTCCTAAAATCCTTCCTCCCCCTCTTCCTCAGGATCCCCTGATATCTGCCTAACTTTTGGCTGTGAGTCTGCATCTGTTTCCATCAGTTGCTGAATGAAGCCTCTCTGATGACAGGTTAAGCACCAATCTATGTGTATAGCAGAATATCATTAGGAATCATTTCATTGATATTTTTTCCCTGTCATGTTTTGTTCTATTATATAACTCTGGGCTATTCAGCCTCTGAAATCTAGCCCTCCAGGCAGTGGCAGGGGTAGGATCCCTCTTATGGCATGGGTCCTAAGCTGGACCAGTCATTGATTGGCCCACTTTCACAATTTCTGAGCAGCATCTACTCCAGAACATCTTTTAGGTAGAACAAATTGTAGGTTTAAAGTTATGTGGCTGGTTGGTGTACAAATCTCTCTACTGAAAGTCTTTCCTGATCATAGGAGATGGCCAGTTCAGGTTATGAATCTTCCATTGCTAGTAGTGTTAGCTAGCATCACCTTTGTGAATTTCTGGGAATTTTCATTTCTTTAGTTTTTCAGTTTGTTCCCAAGATGCCCCCAATTTCAATTGTCTCTCCTGGTACTCTCTGCCTCCACCCCACCCACCAGATCCCTCCTGTTCCTGTCCCTCCTGACCCCCTTCTTTACCCATGTTGTCTATTCTATTTTCTATTCCCAGAGAGATTCATAAGTTTCCCTTGAGCTTTTCTTGTTACCTAGCCTTCTGGATACGCAGATTGTAGTGTGGCTATCCTTTACTTTATAGCTAATATCCACTTATAAGTGAATACATACCATGTTTGCTTTCTGGGTTACCTCATTCAGGATGTTTTTTCCTAGTTCATCCATTTGCCTGGAAATTTTGTGAGGTCATTTTTTTTGTTTTAGCTTTATTTTATTTTTATAGCTAATTAATACTTTATTAAGTACATAAATTTCCTACAATTTCTTGATTCATTCCTCAATTGAGGGACATCTAGGTTGCTCCCAGGTCCTGGTTATTATGAATAATGCTGTTATGAACATAGCTGAGCAAATATCCTTGTAGTATGATTGAGTATCCTTTAAGTATATGCCCAAGAATGATATAGTTGGGTTTTGAGGTGGATTGATTTTCAACTTTCTGAGAAACTGCTGTATTGATTTCCATAGTGTCTGTACATGTTTGCACACCCACCAGAAATGGAGGAGTGTTCCCCTTGCTCCACATCCTTGCCAGCATGAACTGTAGCTTGAGTTTTGATCTTAGTCCTTCTGACAAGCATAATATGGACACTCAGAGTTGTTTTGATTTGCATCTCCTGATAGCTAATGATGCTGAAAATTTCTTTAAGTACTTCTTCACCATTTGAGATTCCTTTATTGAGAATTCTATGTTTACATCTGTACCTCATTTTTAATTGTGATTGTTTGCTTTGTTGATATCTAGTTTTTTATATATTTTGGAAATTAGCCTTATGTTTGATGTGAGGTTGGCGAACATTTTTTCTCATTTTGTAGGCTGCCCTTTTTTCCTATTGATGGTGTCTCTTGTCTTACAGAAGGTTTTCAATTTCTTGAGGTCCCATTTGTTAATTGTTGAACTTAGTACCTGCACTTTTGGTTTTCTGTTCGCAAGTTGTCTCCTGTACCAATGCATTCAAGACAATTCTACACTTTTTCTTCTACAAGGTTCAGTGCCTCTGGATTTGTGTTGAGGTTTTTGATCCACTTGGGCTTGAATTTTATGCAGTGTGATAGATATGAGCTATTTGAATTATTCTATGTCCTGACGTACAAATACACCAGTTCTATTTGAAATAGTTGAAAATGCTTTCTTTTTTCCACTGTATGATTTTTCTTCTTTGCTGAAAATCAGGTGTCCATAAGTGACTGGATTTATATCTGGGTTTTTTTTTTATTCAATTCTACTGATCCACCTGTTTGTTTTTATGCTAATACCAGACAATTGTTATTACTATAGCTCTGTAGTAGAGCTTGAAATCAAGGATGATGATACCTTCAGAAGGCTTTTTATTATACAGGATTGTTTTTAGCTATTCTGACCTTTTTGTTTTTTTATATGAAGTTGAGTATTGTTCTTTCAATGATGTAAAGAATTGTGCCCTAACTTTGGTGAGGATTTCATTGAATTTGTATGTTGTGTTTGAAATGATTGTTATTTTTATTATGTTAATCCTACTCATACATGAACATGGGAGATATTTCCATTTTATGATATCTTCTCCAATTTCTTTCTTCAAAGTTGTGAAGTTCTTGTAATACAGGTCTTACACTTGTTTGATTATAATTACATCAAGGTATTTTATTTTATTTGTGATTGTTGTGAAAGGTTTTGTTTCTCTGATATCTTTCTCAACTCATTTATTGCTTGTATATAGGAGGGCTACTGATTTTTTAAATTAATCTTGCATCCAAACACTTCGTTAAAGATATTTATTAGCTGTAGGAGTGTCCTGGTAAAAATTTGGGGCCACTTACATGTACTATTATATTATGTATGAATAAGATACTTTGACTTCTTCCTTTTAAAGCTAGAACTTCGAGTTGAATAGATATGTTGAATAGACATGGAGAGAGTGGACAACTGTGCCTTGTTGCTTATTTTGGAATTCTTTTCAATCTCTCTTCATTTAATTTAATGTTGGTTATTGGCTTGCTATATATTGCCTTTATTTATTATGTTATGTAAATCTCTGTAACCCTGATCTTTCCATGATTTTTATCATGATGAGAGGTTGGATTTTGTGAAAAGGTTTTCCTGTATCTAATGAGATGATCATGCATTTTTTTTTCTTTAAGTTTGTTTATATGGTGGTTTACATTGACAGATTTTTATATATTGAGCTATCCCTGTGTCTCAGCAATTTGACTATGGTGGAAGATCTTTTTGTGTGTTCTTGGATTCAGTTTGCAAACATTTTATTGAGTATTTTTACAACAATGTTCACAAGGTAGATAGGTTTGTAATTCTCTTTCTTTGTTGAGTCTTTGTGTGGTTTGGTTGTCAGGGTGACTGTAGATGCATAAAGTAAATTTGGCAATGTCCCTTCTGTTTTTATTTGTGCAGTCATTTGAGGAGTATTAGTATTAGCTTGTAATGAAAGAGTCTGGTAGAATTCTGAACTACCTGGCCCTGAAATTCTCTTCTTTTTTGGTTGGGAGACTTTTAATGACTACTTCTATTTCCTTAGATTTTATAGGTCTATTTGAACTATTTATCTGATCTTAATTTAACTTTGTTAAGGGGTATCTATAGAGAAATTTGTCAATTTCTTTTAGATTGTCCAAGTTTATGGAGTAAAGGTTTTTGAAGTGTGACTTAATGATTCTTGAAATTTCCTTGATATTCATTATTATGTTTCTTTTTTGTTTCTGATTTTGTTAATTTATATATTCTCTCTCTGCCTTTCAGTTAGTTTGGATAGGGGTCTGTATATCTTGTTGATTTTTACAAAGAATCAACTGTTTCATTGATCCCTTATATTGTTCTCTTTATGTCTATTTACTGATTTTAGCCATGAGTTTGATTATTTCCTGCCATTTACTCATTTTGGGTGTGTTTGTTTCCTTTTGTTCTAGAACTTTTAGATGTACTGTTAAATTGCTGGTGTGAGATCTCTCTAATTTCTTTATGAAGGCATTTAATGTTATAAACTTTCTTCCTAGCACTGCTTTCATTGTGTCCCATAAGTTTGGGCATGTTGTGCATTCATTTTTGTTGAATTCTAGGAAGCCTTTTGGTGCAGGAGAATTGTCTGTATCCTGTCAATTATGTTTTAAATAAATGCTGATTGGCCAGGCAGGAAGTATAGGCAGGTCAACCAGATAGGAAGTAGACATGGGGCAATGAGAACAGGAGTATTCTGGGAAGAAGGAAGCTCTTCCCCCATTCCTGCTCAGACCACCAAGAAGCAAGATGTAACCCACCACTGAGAAAGATACTGAGCCATGTGGCTAACATAGATAAAACAATTGGTTAATATAAGCTACAAGAGCTAATAATTAGCCTGAGCCAATGGGCCAATCAGTTATAACCTAATATAGACTCTCTGTGTGATTTTCTTTGGGGGCTTGCTGGCTGTGGGGTACCAGGTGGAACAGAAACCCCATCAAGCAGGCCCACATGTTACAGCCTTTAATTTCTTTCTTTATTTCTTCCTTGACCCACTGGTAGTCCAGTAGAGAACTGTTCAGTTTCTAGGAGTTTTTAGGTCTTTTGTTATTTCTGTTGTTGAAATTCAGCTTTAATCCATGGTGGTCTGATAAGATACAGGGAGTTATTTCAATTTTCTTATATCTGTTGAGATTTGCTTTGTGACTGAGTATTTGGTCAAGTTTAGAGAAGGTCCTATGAGGTACTGTGAAGAATGTATATCCTTTTGTGTTTGGGTGAAATGTTCCATAGATATCTACTAGGTATATTTGATTCATAATATCTGTTGGTTCCATTATCTCTCTCTAATTTATGTCTCAATTACCTGTCCATTGGTGAGAGTAAGGATTGAAGTCTTCCACTATTAATGTTTGGGGTTCGTTGTGTGAGTTAAGATTTAGTAATGTTTGTTTCCTAAATGTGGGTTCCCTTGCATTGGGGCATAGATGTCATGAATTGAGACATCATCTCAGTGAATCTTTTTTCTTTGATGAGTCTGATATGTCCGTCCCCATCTTTTTGGATTAATTTTGGTTTGATGTTTTTTGTTAGTTGATAGCATGGCTATACCAGATTATTGATACTATTTGCTTGCAAAATCTTTTTTCAGCCCTTACTCTGAGGTAATACCTATATTTGATGTAATGAAGAGTGTTTCTTTTATGAACAGAAGATGGATCCTGTTTTTTCAACCATTTTGTTAGGAATCCATTCTTTTCACTAGGGAATTGGGTCCATTGATAGATATTGAGTGATACCAATGATTGTTAATTCCTATAATTCTTTTGGTGGTAGTAATGGTCATAGTGAGTACATGATATCTATATCTATATCATCTATATCTCTATCTATCTATCTATCTATCTATCTATCTATCTATCTATCTATCATCTATCTATAGAGAGAGATTTTCTTCTTTTTGGGGTTTTCATGGGTGTAGCTAACCTCCTCAGGATGGAGTTGGAATTTTCTTCCTATCACCTTTTGTAGAGCTTGATTTTGTAGTTAGATATTGTTTAAACTTGACCTTGTCATGGAATAGCCTTTCTTATCCATCTATTGTTTTTGAAAGCTTTGTTAGGTATAGTAGTGTTGGCTGGCATCTGTGGTCTCTTAAACTCTGTAAAATATCTGTCCAGACATTCTGGCTTTTTCTATTGAAAACCCAAGAGTACTCCTAATAGGTTTGTCTTATATGTCACTTGTTTTTTTCTATTTGTAGATTTTAATATTCCTTCTATGTTTAGTATTTTGATTATTAAGTGACAGGGTGACTTACTTTTCTGGTCCAATCTATTTGCTGTTCTGTAGGATTCTTGTAGATGTCTCCTTCTTTAGAACAGGAAAAATTTCTTCTATGATTTTTTGAAGATATTGTCTGGGCCTTTGAGGTGTAAATCTGTTCCTTCTTCTATTTCTATTATTCTTTTGTTTATTCCTTTCATATTGTTCTAGGTTTCCTGGAGGTTTCGTGTCAAGAATTTTTTTAGATTTAACATTTTAATTGTCTACTGTATCAATTTCTTCTATGTACCTTCTAATCCTGAGATTCTTCCATCTCTTGTATTCTGTTCATAACGATTGCATTTGTGGATCCTGTTCAAGTACCTAGATTTTTTATTTTCAGAATTCTCTTAATTTGTGTTTTTTTATTGCTTCTATTTTTATTTTCAGACCTTGAACAATTTCATTTGCATCCTTGTTTTCTCTCAAACTCTAGGGTTAATCACTTGGTACTGAATAATCAATAATCACTGAGACAGACTATTTTAGTCCCTCTCCCAGCATTCTTTAGTTGCCTGTAGTTCTTTTTCAAGCCTGGGGCTCTGTGACTCTGTGGCATTTCTTTCTTCCATGTTGGCAGGTCTCTTACTGTCATCTGTAGCAAGCATTTTGTCAGCTGCCAGCTCACAAATGATGACACAGAAACTCATTATTATGAAAACTTCATCTTGATTTTAGACTTGTCTCAACTAGCTATTACAAGTTAAATTAACCCATTTATATTTAGTCTACATTCTACCACATGACATTACCTCTCTTCTGTCTTGTATCTCGTGCTTTTTTCTCTGAGTCAGGCTGGCAACCCTGACTTTCTTCTTTCCAGAGATTTCTCTGCCCAGAAGTCTCACCTATACCTCCTGTCTAATTATAGGCCATTCAGAATTTTGTGACATGAATCATAGCAATACATCTTTACACAGTACACATATTCCACAACAGTCATCCTTGTTTAGGTCCTGTTTGTTGAGTCTGCATAGGTGCCCTGTTATTTCAAGGATGCACACTCTCATAGCCGACATTTTATGCTTCTGGCTCATGAAATCTTTCTGCCTCTTCTTGCATGAAATTCCTTGAGTACCAGATGCAGGAGCTGCTTCATGTATGGATCAGTTGGGGCTGGCCACCGCAAAATTACGTATTCTTTGCATTTTGGTCTGTGGTTTTCAACAATGCTCTCCTCTGTTTATTTCATAGAGAAATTCTTTTTATATAGAATTGAGAACTACACACATCTACGGATCTAATGATCTGTGTAATTCAAACACAAGACCTGGACAATATGTGCTGGATTTGACCTGAAAAACTCCTCCCTGAGGACTAGTTTTCATAGTTCTAAAGATACCATTTAAACTTCCAAGGGTTGGAAGTCATCAAAACTCCTAACCATCTATAATGCACATGAACTACAATAACTGACATGGAGCAATGACCATAAAGGTATAATAGTGGGACTCAGATCTTGTCAGTAACCAAAAGCTCTCTAGTTAGACTTAAGGAGTATTCAACAAGAGAGAATTCATGGCTAGCACTGGAAATGCAGCCACCTATGTGTAGCTAGTGATATCATGGATCTTGTAGGAGAATTGAAAACCACAAGTTTACTAACCGAGTCTTCCTATAAAATGCATTCTATATCTCTAAGCACTACTAAATTTGAAATAGAGCTTGATCATGGATGTCCTCCACAATTAGTTGTATGAGGGACCTTGCCCATTTCTGTAGCTTGCTCCTAAGAGATCAGCACATTTCCGTGAGCACAATGGCTGCTATTATGAACTGACTTTTAAAAATATTTTTAAATTTTTAATTTTAAGTCATTGAGAATAATAGGTTGTCACATGAAGACATAGTTTATACTTAAAAATTAGAATGCATTCTGATAGTCAAAATTCAATTGAAACTGATATCAGAAATAAAAATTTTATATTCTGGTTATATACACTATCATAGAAGTCTTTTTATGTTGATATGGTTTTAATAAACATTATCTTAGGAGACAAAATCCTCTTCAGCCTCTAGAAAATTCTGTTGCTTTCATAATGACTTCAGTTATTTTCCTCAAGTGTTTGTCCATTGCCTGCAGTCTCTGCCCTTGCTATCAGATCATCAAACTTATAGTCTTTCCATTAAAATTTAAAATAAAATAGATACAACTTGAAATGGGAGCCTTGTATGTTCCTGACAGTTATGGTGGTTATGTTTGCTATTGTGCCAGGAAACAACAAGAACCATTTAAATACTATAAACGGAAAGTAACATGGGCCATTCTTGTTGGCCATACATGGTTTCCTGGAATCTTGTATGCAGACCTGTCAGACAGTTGGCAACATGCTTGAATGTAAAGAGTATACTGGTTTCACTGGGTCAATCATGTATATTAAACATGTTCAGCAAAAAAGTTTCCTAATATTATAGGTACTATCTTCTCTCTGAATTTCATCTTTTGTTTTTGTGTTGTCCCACAGTATATATTAACTTCTAAAGTCAGTACAATTTCTGTCTTTCTTTCTTTCTTCCTTCCTTCCTTCCTTCCTTCCTTCCTTCCTTCCTTCCTTCCTTTCTCCCTCCCTCCCTCCCTCCCTTCCTTCCTCCCTCCCTTCCTCTTTCTCTCTCTCTCTCTCTCTCTCTCTCTCTCTCTCTCTCTCTCTCTCTCTTTCTCTCTCTCTCTCTTTCTTTTGTTTTCTGTATAAACAAGGGCATTTTGAGCTTCCAAGTTTAAATAATACTAAGAGCCATGCACATTGATCAGATTTATTCTGGAAAAAGGAATATCACAAGTGAACTCATAGACATTTTAGAAAGAAAATGAAATCTTGTTTTAGATCTCATATTCTCTTTTTTACTTAATTATCTTGGAATTCTTGCTTAACCACATACAAATTATATAAGCTATTAAAAGCATAAAGACATAGAGACAGTGAGTAATTGATTGAATTGAAAACATTATAGACATAAAATTATTCAAGAGACTAGCTTACTAGACCACAGAGCAGAAATGAATTGAAGGAAGGTTTCTCACCTGGGAAATAATAACAATAAAATTTCACATATAAAAGGCTAATTGGTACTGAAATTACTTATTTACACTAATGAGTTTTAGAAATTCAATTTAAATCAATGTAGATTGATAAGTCATTTGTTTATGTTAGGAGTAAGGCACAGCAGATAATGAAGAAAAGACTGAAATAAACTTGATGTTGGACTTAAGGGATGTAAGCCCATGAGGTAAGTTTTAAAAAGAAACAATTTCCCACAAACCTATGAACACCTGATTTTCGACAAAGGAACTAAAAGTATACAATGGAAGAAAGAATGCATCTTCAACAAATGGTGCTGGCATAACTGGATGTCAACCTGTAAAAGAATGAAAATAGATCCATATCTATCACGATGCACAGAACTCAAGTCCAAATGGATTAAAGACCTCAATATCAATCTGAACACACTGAACCTGATAGAAGAGAAAGTGGGAAGTATACTACAACACATGGGCACAGGAGACCACTTCCTAGGTATAACTCCAGTAGCACAGACAATAAGGACAACATTGAATAAATGGGACCTCCTAAAACTGAGAAGCTTTTGTAAAGCAAAGGACACTGTCATTAAGACAAAAAGGCAACCTACTGACTGGGAGAAGATCTTCACCAACCCCGCAACAGATAAAGGTCTGATTTCCAAAATATATAAAGAAACTAGACCTTAAAATGCTAATTAACACTATTAAAAAATGGAGCACTGAACTGAACAGAGAATTCTCAACAGAAGTTCAAATGGCCAAAAGACACTTAAGGTCATGCTCAACCTCCTTAGCGATCAGGGAAATGCAAATCAAAACAACTTTGAGATATCACCTTACACCTGTCAGAATGGCTAAAATCAGAAACAGCAATGATAGCCTCTGCTAGAGAAAATGTAGAGTAAGGGGTACCCTCATCCATTACTGGTGGGAATGAAAACTTGTGCAACCACTTTGGAACTGGCCTTATCCTATAGCCACACTGATGAATATCTTGCATATCACTATAGAACCTTCATCAGGCGATGGATGGAGATAGAGACAAAGACCCACATTGGAGCACTGAACTGAGCTCCCAAGGTCCAAATGAGGAGTAGAAGAGGGAGGACATGAGCAAGGAAGTCAGTACCACGAGAGGAAGGGGGAGTGGAATGGGGGGAGGAGGAGGGAAATGGGAGGAGGGGAGGAGGTGGAGATTTTTAAGTAAAAATAAATAAAAAATAAATAAATAAATGAAACAATTTACTTTTCTTTTAATTGAAAAAAAATTTTCCACTGCCTCCCAGCCTCCCATTTCCCTCCCCCTCCTCCCCCTTTTCTCTCCCTCCCCCCACTTCTCTCTCCCTCCCTCTCCAGTCCGAAGAGCAGTCAGGGTTCCCTGCCCTGTGGAAAGTCCAAGGTCCTCCCCCCCTCCATCCAGGTCTAAGAAGGTGAGCATCCAAACTGGCTAGGCTTCCACAAAGCCAGAACGTGAAGTAGGATCAAAACCCAGTGCCATTGTCCTTGGCTTCTCATCAGCCCTCATTGTCTGCCATGTTCAGAGAGTCCGGTTTTATCTCATTCTTTTTCAGTCACAATCCAGCTAGTCTTGGTGAGCTCCTAATAGATCAGCTCCACTGTCTCAGTGGGTGGGCATGCTCCTCACGGTCCTGACTTCCTTGTTCATGTTCTCTTTCCTTCTGCTCATCATTGGGACCTTGGGAGCTCATTCCGGTGCTCCAATGTGGGACTCTGTCTCTATCTCCATCCATCGCCAGATGAAGATTCTATGGTGATATGCAAGATATTCACCAGTATGGCTATAAGATAGGGTCATTTCAGGTTCCCTATTCTCAGCTGCCCAAGGAACTAGCTGGGGACATCCGCCCTGGGCACCTGGAAGCCCCTCTAGGTTCCAGGCTCTTGCCAACCCTAAGATGGCTCCCTTGATTAAGATATATGCTTCTCTGCTCCCATAACCATCCTTTCTTTATCCCAAACATCCCAATTCCCCAAGTTCCCCCCATCCGCCCCTTCTCACTTTTCTCTCCCTATCTCCCCCTACCCCCATCCCACCCCACCCCCAAGATCCCAATTTTTTGCCCGGCAATCTTGTCTACTTCCCATATCCAGGAGGATAACTATATATTTTTCTTTGGGTTCACCTTCACATTTAGCTTCTTTAGGATCACAAATTATAGACTCAATGACCTTTATTTATGGCTAGAAACCAATTATGAGTAAATACATCCCATGTTCATCTTTTTGGTCTGGGATACCTCACTCAGGATAGTGTTTTCTATTTCCATCCATTTGCATGCAAAATTCGAGAAGTCATTGTTTTTTACCGCTGAGTAGTACTCTAATGTGTATATATTCCACACTTTCTTCATCCATTCTTCCATTGAAGGGCATCCAGGTTGTTTCCAGGTTCTGGCTATTACAAACAATGCTGCTATGAACATAGTTGAACAAATGGTTCTGTAATATGATAGGGCATCTCTTGGGTATATTCTCAAGAGTGGTATTGCTGGGTCCTGGGGTAGGTTGATCACGAATTTACTGAGAAACTGCCACACTGATTTCCAAAGTGGTTGCACAAGTTTGCATTCCCACCAGCAATGGATGAGGGTATCCCTTCCTCCACAACCTCTCCAGCAAAGGCTATCATTGGTGTTTTTGATTTTAGCCATTTTGACAGGTATAAGGTGATATCTCAAAGTCGTTTTGATTTGCATTTCCCTGTTCACTAAGGAAGTTGAGCATGACCTTAAGTGTCTTTTGGCCATTTGAACTTCTGTTGAGAATTCTCTGTTCAGTTCAGAGGCTCATTTTTTAATTGGGTTAATTAGCATTTTAAAGTCTAGTTTCTTGAGTTCTTTATATATTTTGGAGATCAGACCTTTGTCTGTTGCGGGGTTGGTGAAGATCTTCTCCCAGTCAGTAGGTTGCCTTTTTGTCTTAGTGACAGTGTCCTTTGTTTTACAGAAGCTTCTCAGTTTCAGGAGGTTCCATTTATTCAATTTTGCCCTTTATGTCTGTGCTGCTAAGGTTATACATATGAAGCGATCACCTGTGCCCATATGTTGTAGGGTACTTCCCATTTTTTCTTCTATCAGGTTCAGTGTGTTCAGACTGACATTGAGGTCTTTGATCCATTTGGACTTAAGTTTTGTGCATGGTGATAGATATGGGTCTATTTTCATTCTTCTACAGGTTGGCATCCAGTTGTGTCAGTACCATTTGTTGAAGATGCTTTCTTTCTTCCATTGTATACTTTTAGCTCCTTTATCGAAAATGAGGTGTTCATAGATTTGTGGGTTAAAATCCGGGTCTTCTATACGATTCCATTGGTCGACTTCTCTGTTTTTATGCCAATACCAAGCTGTTTTTGTTACTGTTGCTCTGTAATAGAGTTTGAATTCAGGGATGGTAATGCCTCCAGAAGTTCCTTTATTGTATAAGATTGTTTTGGCTATCCTGGGTTTTTTGTTTTTCCATATAAAGTTGATTATTGTCCTCTCAAGATCTGTGAAGAATTTTGATGGGACCTTGATGGGGATTACATTGAATCTATAAATTACCTTTGGTAGAATTGCCATTTTTACTATGTTGATCCTCCCAATTCAAGAGCAAGGGAGATCCTTCCATTTTTTGGTATCCTCCTCAATTTCTTTTTTCAAAGACTTAAAGTTCTTGTCAAATAGATCCTTCACTTCCTTGGTTAGAGTTACCCCAAGATATTTATGCTGTTTGTGGCTATCGTGAAAGGTGATGCTTCTCTGATTTCCCTCTCTGCTTCCATATACTTTGTGTATAGGAGGGCATCTGATTTTTTGGAGTTGATCTCGTATCCTGCCACATTACTAAAGGTGTTTATCAGCTGTAGGAGTTTTTTGGTGGAGTTTTTGGGGTCGCTTATATACACTGTCATATCATCTGCAAATAACAAAAGTTTAACTTCTTCCTTTCCAATTTGAATCCCCTTTATCCCCTTATGTTGTCTTATTGTTATTGCTAAAACTTCAAGCACTATATTGAAGAGGTATGGAGAGAGTGGACATCCTTGTCGTGTTCCTGATTTTAGTGGGATGGCTTTGAGTTTCTCTCCGTTTAATTTGATGATAGCTGTTGGCTTGCTGTAAATAGCTTTTATTATATTTAGGTATGATCCTTGTATCCCTAATCTCTCCAACACTTTTATCATAAAGGGGTGTTGAAATTTGTCAAATGCTTTTTCAGCATCTAATGAAACGATCATATGATTTTTTTCTTACAGTTTATTTATATGATGGATTACATTGATAGATTTGCGTATGTTGAACCAGCCCTGCATCTCTGGGATGAAGCCTACTTGATCATAATGGATAATTTTTCTTATGTGTTCTTGGATTCGGTTTGCTAGTATTTTATTGAGGATTTTTGCGTTGATGTTCATGAGTGAGATTGGCCTGTAATTCTCTTTCTTGTTTGAGTCTCTGTTTGGTTTTGGTATCAGGGTAACTGTAGCTTCTTAAAAGGAATTTGGCATTGACTCCTCTGTTTCTATATTGTGAAATACATTAAGGAGTATAGGTAGTAGGTCTTGGAAATTCTGGTAGAATTCTGCAGTGAAACCATCTGGTCCTGGGCTTTTTTTGGTAGGGACGTTTTTGATAACAGCTTCTAATTCTTCGCGACTAACAGGTCTATTTAGATTGTTCACCTGGTCCTGGTTTAACTTTGGTATGTGGTATTTATCTAAAAAAGTGTCCATTTCTTTTACATTTTCCAGTTTTGTGGCACGTAGGCCTTTGTAGTAAGATCATATGATTCTCTGAATTTCCTCTGTGTCTGTGGTTATATCCCCCTTTTCATTTCTGATCTTATTAATTTGCATATTCTCTCTCTGCCGTTTTATTAGTTTGGCGAGGGGTTTATCAATCTTGTTGATTTTCTCTAGGAACCAGCTTTTTGTTTCATTGATTCTTTGGATTGTTTTCTGTGTTTCTATTTTGTTGATTTCAGCCCTCAGTTTGATTATTTCCAGTCTTCTACTCCTCCTAGGTGAGTCTGCTTCTTTTTTTTTCTAGAGCTTTCAGGTGTGCTGTTAAGTCTCCAACGTGTGCTTTCTCTGTTTTCTTTAAGTGGTCACTTAGTGCTATGAACTTTCCTCTTAGGACTGCTTTCATAGTGTCCCATAAGTTTGAATATGTTTTTTTCTTTATTTTCATTGACTTCAAGGAAGACTTTAATTTCTTTCTTTATTTCTTCCTTAATCCAGGTATGGTTCAGTAGTTGACGGTTCAGTTTCCATGAGTTTGTAGGCTTTCTGGGCGTAGCATTGTTGTTGAATTCTAATTTTAATCCATGGTGATCTGATAAGACACAGGTGGTTACTAATATCTTTTTGTAACTGTGGAAGTTTGCTTTGTTACCGAGTATGTGGTCAATTTTCGAGAAGGTTCCATGACTGCAGAGAAGAAGGTATATTCTTTCCTATTTGGGTGGAATGTTCTATAGATGTTGTTAAGTCCATTTGATTCATTACCTCCATTAATTCTCTAATTTCTCTGTTAGGTTTCTGTCTGATTGACCTGTCCATTGGTGAGAGAGGAGTGTTGAAGTCTCCTACTGTTAGTGTGTGTGGTTTGATGGCTTCCTTGAGTTTTAGTAATATTTCTTTTACATAAGTGGGTGCTTTTATATTAGGGGCATAGATATTCAGGATTGAGACTTCATCCTGTTGAATTGCTCCTGTTATGAGTATAAAATGTCCCTCTCCATCTCTTCTGATTGATTTAAGTTTGAAGTCAACTTTGTTAGAAATTAGTAAGGCCACTCTTGCTTGTTTCTTGGGTCCATTTGCTTGATAAGCCTTTTCCCAGCCCTTTACTCTGAGTAGGTGCCTATCTTTGTGGTTGAGGTGTGTTTCTTGTAAACAGCAGAATGTTGGATCCTGTTTTCGTATCCAATCTCTTAGCCTGTGCCTTTTTATACATGAGTTGAGTCCATTGACATTAAGTGATATTAATGACCAGTGGTTGTTAACTCCGTCCACGTTTTTAGTAGTATAGTTTTTGTGTTTTCCTTCCTTGAGTTGTGCTGGTGAAGGGTCTCTAGATGTCTGAGTTATTCTGGTCATTGTTGGATTCCTTGGTTTGTGATTTTCTTTCTATTACTTTCTGTAAGGCTGGATTTGTGGCTACGTATTGTTTAAATTTGTTTTTATCCTGGAAAATTTTGTTTTCTCCATTTATAGTGAATGAAAGCTTGGCTGGGTAAAGTAGTCTGGGCTTGCATCCATGGTCTCTTAGTTTCTGCAGTACATCTATCACGGTTTCCATAGAGAAGTCAGGTGTAAGTATGATAGGTTTACCTATACAAGTAACTTGGCCTTTTTCCTTTGCAGCTCTTAATATTCTTTCTTTATTCTGTATGCTTTGTGTTTTGATTATTATATGGCGAGGGGATGTTTTATTTGATCCAGCCTATTCGGTGTTCTGTATGCTTCTTGAACCTTCATAGGTACATCTTTCCTTAGGTTGGGAAAGTTTTCTTCTATAATTTTATTAAATATATTTTCTGGACCATTGAGCTGCACTTCTTCTCCTTCTTCTACTCCTATTATTCTTAGGTTTGGTCTTTTTATTGTGTCCCAGATTTCCTGAATGTTTCGTGATGAGAGTTTGTTGGACTTGCTGTTTTCTTTGATCAGTGCATTTATTTTCTCTATGGTATCTTCAGAATCAGAGATTCTCTCTTCTATCTCTTGTATTCTATTGGTTAAGCTTGTTTCTGTAGTCTCTATTCGTTTACCTAGATTTTCCATGTCCAGCTGGCCCCCTGTTTGTGTTTTCTTCCTTGCCTCCATTTCAGCTTTCAAGTCTTGAACTGTTTCCATTATCTGTTTGATTGTTTTTCCTTGGTTTCCTAGGGTATCATTCACTGATTTAGTCAATTCTTCAAACTTTCTGTTATACTTCTCATCCATTTCTATAAGGGCATTTTTTACATGCTGTTTAAGGGCGTCTATCACTTTCATAAAGTCAATTTTTTCTATTTCTTCTTGATTAAGGTGTTCATGTCCTCCTGTTGTGAGGTTGCTGGGTTCTGGATGTTTCATGTTGTTTTTCAGATTGTTGCATGAATTCTTGCATTGACACCTGCCAATCTCTGCCTCCAAATGCTCCCCTATGGATTTTCTTTTACAGGATCAGATCTCCTTGCCCACTGATGTACCTTCCCCGTGATGGCACTTCCCAATGATGGCTCTCCTGATGCCTAGATCAGATTTCCGTGCTGGTTGGGTAGCTTGTAAACAAAGCACCTACCTTGCTTGCTGCAGGCAGGTTATTGAGAAAAAGGAACTCCTGCCCTTCTGGTTGCCCAGGTTGCCGTCACGATTTGGCCCCAGTGCCCAAGCAGGCTGAGCTGGGTGATGTTATGTGCCCAAAGAGGGGAGGGACGCAGGAGGGAGGGGCATTCTGGATGCAAGCTGGGTGGGATAGGAAGAGAGAGGTAGTATCCAGGGAGTCTAGCCCCTGCAGGAAGATCAGGAAGTATAGGGGAGATGAGGAATGTCTGAGTTCCATGTCCTGGGCTGCTGCCGCGTGTCTGAAAGTCACTCACCCCAGTGATGGCTCTCCTGGTGCTGAGATCAGATCTCCTTGATGGTTGGGTAGCTCGTAAACAAAGCGCCTACTTGCTTGCTGCAGGCAGATTATTGAGACAAAGGAACTCCCGCCCACCCGGTTGCCCAGGTTGCCCTCACTATTTGGGCCCCAGCGCCCAAGCAGGCTGAGCTGGGTGATGTTATTTGCCCAAAAAGCAACAATTTACTTTTGAAACAGGGTTGCATGTGAGTATTGGAAAGTAACCTATGGTGGAAAATTCATGATTTCTTCACCAAAGGAAGCTTCAAAGAAGATGAACTGCAACTTCCCACAGGTAATATAGCAATGGTGGGGCAACCTGGAGAGTTGGAGATTTTCCTAACGAATTGCTGTGCATGAAGGCATGGATAGAAGTTTGTATTGCCCATGAGTTCCCACAGAAATTCCAGAAGCAGTGGTGAGATGCCACCGGCTCCTAGGCAGCAGCAGGTGGCTGTCTCAGAACGTTAACCTTGTCAGCAACAAGAAAGGAGTTTTTAACACCTGAAAGCTGATTAAGGAATTGAGTTGATAGGCTATTTGGGGTAAAGCAGTTATGGTGGCAGAATACTTCTTTTATATTTGTTACTTCAAGGATGCAAATCTCTTTTTAAAAAGAGACATGAACGTGAGATGTAAATTAATTAGATGAATATGTCTTAATAGACCAACGGTTAGAAATACAATCTATAACTTTACATATGCATGGAATGAGAATAAGGAACAAACTTTTTTATTATGAATAATAGTGATATAAAAGTCAACATACAGTTGCATTTATTGATGTAATAATCACTGTTTATGATTATGTTTCTTAAACTTATTTTCTTTTTGGTGGATGGGAAAAGAACAAATTTGGGTATCTGAAATTGTTTACAACTGTGTATTTAAAAATAATTTATAGGAAAGTTTATGGGGAAAAAGATATTTTTGTTTATTCTAAAAAGAGGCAAAAAGTAAAAGTTCCAACTAGTAAAAGAGGAAATTTAGGAGCAGGTGGAGTGACTCTTTATTTGCAGGGACAGTCTTGTTTCTTTGGTGAAGTTTCAGGATGAGTCTTGTCAGTGATACACCACCAAAACGTGAACTACCTGAGAGAGGTTGTCTGAGCCTCAAAAGGCCAGAGATTCACGTGGTGGCTTAGGTAGTAGTTTTCTCTCTGAGCAGTTCCAATTCTGTGAGATTCCAAGGTTTTCTAGTATTGTCAATGAATGAATTGTTGAAGTACTATCTCAGCCTCCTCCCACAGGGTTATTCCAAGTACCTCTATAGCCTCATTCCCGGTTGGCCAAGTTATGAGACTTTGGTGTATAGCAGAACAGTACATCTGGAGAACTATACTTAGAGTAAGATTAGATTTACAAGAATTTTATGATGCAAATGTCCCATTAAAATTACCCTGAAATTGGATTTAAATTGTATCTTTCTACATGGAATTAGGTATTAAAAATAAGAGTAGATCTGAAACCACCCAGACCACTGAAAGATCTCTGTGATTTAGGCTCTTCAGGAGACAAGCAATGGTAATGGAGTAATGGAAGGAGAAGGAGGGAGAGGAGGTGGAGGGGGAGAAGCACATTAATGTGACTTGAATAACCAGAAGACCAATAATGATTTTAAACCTTTTAAAATACATTTTTACTCTCTATATTTAAAGGGAAATTATCAAATTGCATATTTAAATTTAAATTACCTTATTTCACTGTTGCAAGTCCATTTTCCCCCATTAAGAGATTATGCCATAAACTACTTTAAGAATGTTAACAAGGGGCAGTGCGGTGAGTTTGTGACCAGCGGCGGCGGAAGCAGCCCTGGACAGGGAACTCTGAAGTTCCTCATCCCCCTCCCTATACTCCCCGGGCTCCCTGCAGGGGCTCCACCCCCCCATACTGCGTCTCTCTTCTTGTCCCACCCAGCTTGCATCCAGAACCCTTCTTCCTTCTGTCCCCTTTCCTCTTTGGGCACATATCACCATCCAGCTCAGTCTGTCTGGCGCTGGGGGCAAATCCTCAGGGCAAGTAGGCAGGCGAGACCTCTTTTGTCTCACTGGCCCGCCTGCACCAACCAAGGTAGGCGCTTTGCTTACGAACTACCCAACCTGCACGGAGATCTGATCTCGGCACCAGGAGAGACAGCAGTGCGGTGAGTTTGTGACCAGCGGCGGAAGCAGCCCTGGACAGGGAACTCTGAAGTTCCTCATCCCCCACCATATACTCCCCGGGCTCCCTGCAGGGGCTCTACCCCCCCATACTGCCTCTCTCTTCTTGCCCCACCCAGCTTGCATCCAGAACCCTTCTTCCTTCTGTCCCCTTTCCTCTTTGGGCACATAACACCATCCAGCTCAGTCTGTCTGGCGCTGGGGGCAAATCCTCAGGGCAAGTAGGCAGGCGAGACCTCCTTTGTCTCACTGGCCCGCCTGCACCAACCAAGGTAGGCGCTTTGTTTACGAACTACCCAACCTGCATGGAGATCTGATCTCGGCACCAGGAGAGACAGCAGTGCGGTGAGTTTGTGACCAGCGGCGGCGGAAGCAGCCCTGGACAGGGAACTCTGAAGTTCCTCATCCCCCTCCCTATACTCCCCAGGCTCCCTGCAGGGGCTCTACCCCCCCTTACTGCCTCTCTCTTCTTGTCCCACCCAGCTTGCATCCAGAACCCTTCTTCCTTCTGTCCCCTTTCCTCTTTGGGCACATAACACCATCCAGCTCAGTCTGTCTGGCGCTGGGGGCAAATCCTCAGGGCAAGTAGGCAGGCGAGACTTCCTTTGTTTCACTGGCCTGCCTGCAACAAGCAAGGAGAGACATCACTAGAACACCAGGAGAGCTAGCACTGCAGAGAGCCATCACTGGGAAGGTACATCAGTAGGCAAGGAGACCTGATCCGGTAAAAGAAGATCCAGAGGGGAGCATTCGGAGAAAGAGATGGGCAGGCGCCAATGCAAGAATTCACCTAACAATCTGAAAAACTATATGAAACCACCAGAACCCAGCGACCTCCCAACAGGTGGACATGAACACCTTAATCATGAAGAAGTAGATAAAATTGACTTTATGAAAGTGATTGACGCCCTTAAACAACATGTAAAAAATGCCCTTATAGAAATGGATGAGAAGTATAACAGAAAGTTTGAAGAATTGAGTAAATCAGTGAATGATACCCTAGGAAACCAAGGAAAAACAATCAAACAGATAATGGAAACAGTTCAAGACTTAAAAACTGAAATGGAGGCAAAGAAGAAAACACAAACAGAAGGCCAGGTGGACAGGGAAAATCTAGGTAAACGAATAGAGACTACAGAAGCAAGCATAACCAACAGAATACAAGAGATAGAAGAAAGAATCTCAGATTCTGAAGATAACATAGAGAAAATAAACACGCTGATCAAAGAAAACAGCAAGGCCAACAAATTCTCATCACAAAACATTCAGGAAATATGGGACACAATAAAAAGACCAAACCTAAGAATAATAGGAATAGAAGAAGGAGAAGAAGCGCAGCTCAACGGTCCAGAAAATATATTTAATAAAATTATAGAAGAAAACTTTCCCAACCTAAAGAAAGATATACCTATGAAGGTTCAAGAAGCATACAGAACACCGAATAGGCTGGATCAAAAAAAAAAATCCTCTCGCCATATAATAATCAAAACACAAAGCATACAGAATAAAGAAAGAATACTAAGAGCTGCAAAGGAAAAAGGCCAAGTTACTTATAAAGGTAAACCTATCAGACTTACACCTGACTTCTCTATGGAAGCCATGAAAGCCAGAAGGTCCTGGATAGATGTACTGCAGAAACTAAGAGACCATGGATGCAAGCCCAGACTACTATACCCAGCCAAGCTTTCGTTCACTATAAATGGAGAAAACAAAATTTTCCAGGATAAAAACAAATTTAAACAATATGTAGCCACAAATCCAGCCTTACAGAAAGTAATAGAAGGAAAATCACTAACCAAGGAGTCCAACAATGACCACAATATCTCAGACAACTAGAGACCCTTCACCAGCGCAACACAAAGAAGGGGAACACACAAAATTTACAACTTAAAAAATGACCGGAGTTAACAACCACTGGTCATTAATATCACTTAATGTCAATGGACTCAACTCTCCTATAAAAAGGCACAGACTAAGAGATTGGATACGAAAACAGGATCCAACATTCTGCTGTTTACAAGAAACACACCTCAACCACAAAGACAGGCACCTACTCAGAGTAAAGGGTTGGGATAAGGCTTATCAAGTAAATGGACCTAAGAAACAAGCAGGGGTGGCCATACTAATTTCTAACAAAGTTGACTTCAAACTTAAATCAATCAGGAGAGATGGAGAGGGACATTTTCTACTCATAACAGGAACAATTCATCAGGATGAAGTCTCAATCCTGAATATCTATGCCCCTAATATAAAAGCACCCACGTACGTAAAAGAAACATTGTTAAAACTCAAGGCAGCCATCAAACCGCACACATTGAGAGTAGGAGACTTTAATACTCCTCTCTCACCAATGGACAGGTCAAGTAGACAGAAACCTAACAGAGAAATAAGAGAATTAATGGAGGTAATGAATCAAATGGACTTAACAGACATCTATAGAATATTCCACCCAAATAGGAAAGAATATACCTTCTTCTCTGCAGCTCATGGAACCTTCTCAAAAATCGACCACATACTCGGTAACAAAGCAAACATCCACAGTTACAAAAAAATATTAATAACCACCTGTATCTTATCAGATCACCATGGATTAAAGCTAGAATTCAGCAACAATGCTACCCCCAGAAAGCCTACAAACTCATGGAAACTGAATAGTCAACTACTGAACCATACCTGGATTAAGGAAGAAATAAAGAAAGAAATTAAACTCTTCCTTGAAGACAATGAAAATAAAGAAACAACATACTCAAACCTATGGGACACTATGAAAGCAGTTCTGAGAGGAAAGTTCATAGCACTAACTGCCCACTTAAAGAAAACAGAGAAAGCACACATTGGAGACTTAACAGCCCACATGAAAGCTCTAGAAAAAAAAGAAGCAGACTCACCTAGAAGGGGTAGAAGACTGGAAATAATCAAACTGAGGGCTGAAATCAACAAAATAGAAACACAGAAAACAATTGAAAGAATCAATGAATCAAAAAGCTGGTTCCTGGAGAAAATCAACAAGATTGATAAACCCCTGTCCAAACTAATCAAACGGCAGAGAGAGAATTTGCAAATTAATAAGATCAGAAATGAAAAGGGAGACATAACCACAGACACAGAGGAAATTCAGAGAATCATTAGATCTTACTACAAAAGCCTGTATGCCACAAAACTGGAAAATGTAAAAGAAATGGACACTTTTTTAGATAAATACCATTTACCAAAGTTAAACCAGGACCAGGTGAACAACCTAAATAGACCTGTTAGTCGTGAAGAATTAGAAGCTGTTATCAAAAACCTCCCTTCCAAAAAAAGTCCAGGACCAGATGGTTTCAATGCGGAATTCTACCAGAACTTCCAAGAAGACCTAATACCTATTCTCCTTAATGTATTTCACAATATAGAAACAGAAGAATCATTGCCAAATTCCTTTTATGAAGCTACAGTAACTCTGATACCAAAACCACACAAAGACCCAACCAAGAAAGAGAATTACAGGCCAATCTCACTCATGAACATCGACGCAAAAATCCTCAACAAAATTCTGGCAAACCGAATCCAAGAACACATTAGAAAAATTATCCATTATGATCAAGTAGGCTTCATACCAGAGATGCAGGGCTGGTTTAACATACGCAAATCTATCAATGTAATCCATCATATAAATAAACTGAAAGAAAAAAACCATATGATCGTTTCATTAGATGCTGAAAAAGCATTTGACAAAATTCAACATCCCTTTATGATAAAAGTCTTGGAGAGATTAGGGATAGAAGGGTCATTCCTAAATATAATTAAAGCTATATACAGCAAGCCGACAGCTAATATCAAATTAAATGGAGAGAAACTTAAAGCCATCCCACTAAAATCAGGAACACGCCAAGGCTGTCCACTCTCTCCATACCTCTTCAATATAGTTCTCGAAGTTTTAGCAATAGCAATAAGACAACATAAGGGGATAAAGGGGATTCAAATTGGAAAGGAAGAAGTTAAACTTGCATTATTTGCAGATGATATGATAGTGTACATGAGCGACCCCAAAAACTCCTCCAAAGAACTCCTACAGCTGATAAACGCCTTTAGTAATGTGGCAGGATACAAGATCAACTCCAAAAAATCAGTCGCCCTCTTATACACAAAGGATCTGGAAGCAGAGAGAGAAATAAGAGAATCATCACCTTTCACGATAGCCACAAACAGCATAAAATATCTTGGGGTAACTCTAACCAAGGAAGTGAAAGATCTATTTGACAAAAACTTTAAGGCATTGAAGAAAGAAATTGAAGAGGATACCAGAAAATGGAAGGATCTCCCTTGCTCTTGGATTGGGAGAATCAACATAGTAAAAATGGCAATTCTACCAAGGGCAATTTATAGATTCAATGCAATCCCCATTAAAATCCCATCAAAATTCTTCACAGATCTTGAAAGGACAATAATCAATTTTATATGGAGAAACAAAAAACCCAGGATAGCCAAAACAATCTTATACAATAAAGGAACTTCTGGAGGCATTACCATCCCTGACTTCAAACTCTATTACAGAGCTACAGTAATGAAAACAGCGTGGTACTGGCATAAAAACAGAGAAGTCGACCAATGGAATCGTATAGAAGACCCGGATTTTAACCCACAAACCTATGAACAACTGATTTTCGATAAAGGAGCTAAAAGTATACAATGGAAGAAAGAAAGCATCTTCAACAAATGGTGCTGGCACAATTGGATGTCAACCTGTAGAAGAATGAAAATAGACCCATATCTATCACCATGCACAAAACTTAAGTCCAAATGGATCAAAGACCTCAATATCAATCTGAACACACTGAACCTGATAGAAGAGAAAATGGGAAGTACCCTACAACATATGGGCACTGGAGATCGCTTCCTATGTATAACCCCAGCAGCACAGACATTAAGGGCAACATTGAATAAATTGGACCTCCTGAAACTGAGAAGCTTCTGTAAAGCAAAGGACACTGTCATTAAGACAAAAAGGCAGCCTACTGACTGGGAGAAGATCTTCACCAACCCCGCAACAGACAAAGGTCTGATCTCCAAAATATATAAAGAACTCAAGAAACTAGACTTTAAAAGGATAATCAACCCAATTAAAAAATGGGGCACTGAACTGAACAGAGAATTCTCAACAGAAGAAGTTAAAATGGCCAAAAGATACTTAAGGTCATGCTCAACCTCCTTAGCGATCAGAGAAATGCAAATCAAAACAACTTTGAGATATCATCTTACACCTGTCAGAATGGCTAAAATCAAAAACACCAATGATAGCCTTTGCTGGAGAGGTTGTGGAGAAAGGGGTACCCTCATCCATTGCTGGTGGGACTGCAAACTTGTGCAACCACTTTGGAAATCAGTGTGGCGGTTTCTCGGAAAAATTGGGATCAACCTACCCCTGGACCCAGCAATACCACTCTTGGGTATATACCCAAGAGATGCCCTATCATATGACAAAAGCATTTGTCCAACTATGTTCATAGCAGCATTATTTGTAATAGCCAGAACCTGGAAGCAACCTAGATGCCCTTCAATGGAAGAATGGATGAAGAAAGTGTGGAATATATACACATTAGAGTACTACTCTGCGGTAAAAAACAATGACTTCTCAAATTTTGCATGCAAATGGATGGAAATAGAAAATACGATCCTTAGTGAGGTAACCCAGACCCAAAAAGAAGAACATGGGATGTACTCACTCATAATTGGTTTCTAGCCATGGATAGGGGCCACTGAGTCTATAATTTGTGATCCTAAAGAAGCTAAACAAGAGGGTAAACCCAAGGAAAAACATATAGATATCCTCCCAGCTATGGGAAATAGACATGACTGATGGGCAAAAAATTGGAATCTTGGGGGTGGGGTGGGATGGGGATGAGGGGTGATGGGGAGAGAAAAGTGTGAAGGAGAGGATGAGGGGAACTGGGGGAATCGGGGTGATTGGGGATAAAGGAAGGTTGGATAGGGGAGCAGGGAAACTCATACCTTAGGTAAGGGAGCCACCTAAGGGGTGGCAAGAGACTTGAACTTGGAATGGCTACCAGATGCCCAGGGCAATGTCCCCAGTTAGTTCATTGGGGCACCTGAGGATAGGGAACCCGAAATGAACCTATCCTATAATCATACTGATGAATATCTTGCATATCGCCATAGAACCTTCATCTAGCGATGGATGGAGATAGAGCCAGAGACCCACACTGGAGCACCGGACTGAGCTCCCAAGGTTATAATGAGGAGCAGAAGGAGAGAGAACATGAACAAGGAAGTCAGGACCATGAGGGGTGCACCCAACCACTGAGACAGTGGGGCCGATCTATTGGGAGCTCACCAAGGTCAGCTGGACTGTTACTGAAAAAACATGGGATAAAACCGGACTCTCGGAATGTGGCGGACAATGAGAGCTGACGAGAGGCCAAGGAGAATGGCACAGGAACTTTCAACTGGCGATAGATCGAGAGAGAGACAGAGACCCAAATTGGAGCAACGGTCTGAGCTCTTAAGGTCCAAATGAGGAGCAGAAGGAGGGAGAACATGAGCAAGGAAATCAGGACCACGAGGCGTGCACCCACCCACTGTGACAGTGGAACTGATCTATTGGGAGCTCTTCAAGGCCAGCTGGACTGGAACTGAATAAGCATGGGTTGAAACTGGACTCTCTGAACATGGCGGACAATGAAGGCTGATGAGAAGCCAAGGACAATGGCACTAGGTTTCGATCCTAATACATGAACTGGCTTTGTGGGAGCTTAGCCTGTTTGGATGCTCACCTTCCTGGGCCTGGATGGAAGTGGGAGGACCTTGGTCTTCCTGTAGGGCAGGGAATTTGGACTGCTCTTCAGTATCGAGAGGGAGGGGGAATGGACTGGTGGGAGGAGAAGAGGATTGGGGATGGGGGAGGGGAGTGGGGGGAGGGGGCAATGTGTGGGAGGAGGGGAGGGAAATGGGAAACGGGGAGCAGTTGGAAATTTTAATTAAAAAAGAATAAAAAAAAAAAGAATGTTAACAAGGTACCCTAATACCAAAACCACACAAAGACCCAACCAAGAAAGAGAATTACAGGCCTATATCACTCATGAACATTGATGCAAAAATTCTCAATAAAATACTGGCAAACCGAATCCAAGAACACATAAGAAAAATTATCCATTATGATCAAGTAGGCTTCATCCCTGAGATGCAGGGCTGGTTCAACATATGCAAATCTATCAATGTAATCCACCATATAAATAAACTGAAAGAAAAAAATCATATGATCATTTCATTAGATGCTGAAAAAGCATTTGACAAAATTCAGCACCCCTTTATGATGAAGGTCTTGGAGAGATTAGGGATACAATGGTCATACCTAAATATAATAAAAGCTATTTACAGCAAGCCTACAGCTAACATTAATTAAATGGATAAAAACTCAAAGCCATCCCACTAAAATCAGGAACACGACAAGGATGTCCACTCTCTCCATACCTCTTCAATATAGTGCCTGAAGATCTAGCAATAGCAATAAGACAACATAAGGGGATCAAGGAGATTCATATTGGAAAGGAAGAAGTTAAGCTTTCATTATTTGCAGATGATATGATAGTATACATAAGCGACCCAAAAAACTCTACCAAAGAACTACTACACCTGATAATCACCTTTAGTAATGTGGCAGGATACAAGATCAACTCCAAAAAATCAGTTGCCTTCCTATATAATAAGGATAAGGAAGCAGTGAGGGAAATTAGAGAAGCATCACTTTTCACGATAGCCGCAAATAGCATAAAATATCTTGGGGGTAACTCTGACCAAGGAAGTGAAAGATCTATTTGACAAGAACTTTAAGTCTTTGAAGAAAGAAATTAAAGAGGACAACAGAAAATGGAAGGATCTCCCTTGCTCTTGGATTGGGAGGATCAACATAGTAAAAATGGCAATTCTACCAAAAGCAATCTATAGATTCAACACAATCCCCATCAAAATCCCATCAAAATTCTTCACAGATCTGGAAAAGACAATAATCAACTTTATACGGAAAAACAAAAAACCCAGGATAGCCAAAACAATCTTATACAATAAAGGATTGTCTGGAGGCATTACCATTCCTGACTTCAAACTCTATTACAAACCTACAGTATCAAAAACAGCTTGGTACTGGCATAAAAACAGAGAAGTCGACCAAAGGAATCGAATAGAAGACTCTGACTTTAACCCACAAACCTATGAACACCTGATTTTCTATAAAGGAGCTAAAAGTATACAATGGAAAAAGAGAGCATTTTCAACAAATTGTGCTGGCAAAACTGGATGTCAATCTGTAGAAGAATGAAAATAGATTCATATCTATCACCATGCACAAAACTCAAGTCCAAATGGATTAAAGACCTCAATGTCAGTCTGAACACACTGAACCTGATAGAAGAGAAATTGGGAAGTACTCTACAACACATGGGCACAGGAGACCACTTCCTACATATAACCCCAGCAGCACAGACACTAAGGGCATCATTGAATAATTGGGACCTCCTGAGACTGAGAAGCTTCTGTAAAACAAAGGATACTGTCACTAAGACAAAAAGGCAACCCACTGACTGGAAAAGATCTTCACCAACCCCGCAACTGACAAAGGTCTGATCTCCAAAATATATAAAGAACTCAAGAAAGTAGACCGTAAATGGCTAATCAACCCAATTATAAAATGGGGCACTGAGCTGAACAGAGAATTCTCAACAGAAGAAGTTCAAATGGCCAAAAGACACGTAAGATCATGTTCAACTTCCTTAGCGATCAGGGAAATGCAAATCAAGACAACTTTAAGATACCATCTTACACCTGTCAAAATGGCTAAAATCAAAAACACCAATGATAGCTTTTGCTGGAGAGGTTGTGGAGAAAGGGGTACACTCATCCATTGCTGGCGGGAATGCAAATTCATGCAACCACTTTGGAAAGCAGTATGGTGGTTTTTCAGGAAATTCGGGATCAACCTACCTGGACCCAGCAATACCACTCTTGGGACTATACCCAAGAGATGCCCTATCATACAACAAAAGTATAATCTCAACTATGTTCATAGCAGTACTGTTTGTAATAGCCACAACCTGGAAACACCTTGATGCCATTCAATGGACAAATGGATGAAGAAAGTATGGAATATATACATATTAGAGTACTACTCAGCAGTAAAAAACCATGACTTCTTGAATTTTGCAGGCAAATGGACAGAAATAGAAAACACTATCCAGAGTGAGGTAAGCCAGACCCAAAAAGAGGAACATGGGATGTACTCACTCATATTTGGTTTCTAGCCATAAATAAAGAACATTGAGCCTAGAATTCGTGATCCTAGAGAAGCTAAATAAGAATGTGAACCCAAAGAAAAACATATAGGCATCCTCCTGAATATTAACCTTTATTAGGCGATGAAAGGAGATAGAGACAGAGACCCACATTTGAGCACCGGACTGAAATCTCAAGGTCAAATCAGGAGCAGAAGGAGAGAGAGCACGAGCAAGGAACTTAGGACCGCGAGGGGGGCACCCACATACTGAGACAATGGGGATGTTCGATGGGGAACTCACCAAGGCCAGCTGGCCTTGGTCTGAAAAAGCATGGGATAAAACCGGACTCGCTGAACATAGTGGACAATGAGGGCTGCTGAGAACTCAAGAACAATGGAAATGGGTTTTTGATCCTACTGCACATACTGGCTTTGTGGGAGCCTAGGCAGTTTGGATGCTCACCTTACTAGACCTGGATGGAGGTGGGTGGTCCTTGGACTTCCCACAGGGCAGGGAATCCTGATTGCTCTTAGGGCTGACAAGGGAGGGGGACTTGATTGGAGGAGGGAGAGGGAAATGGGAGGGGGTGGCAGGGAGAAGGCAAAAATCTTTAATAAATAAATAAATTTAAAAAATAAAAAATAGGGCTGGAGAGATGGCTCAGTGGTTAAGAGCATTGCCTGCTCTTCCAAAGGTCCTGAGTTCAATTCCCAGCAACCACATGGTGGCTCACAACCATCTGTAATAAGGTATGGTGCCCTCTTCTGGCCTTTGGCATACACACAGATAGACTATTGTATACATAATAAATAATAAATAAATACTTTAAAAAAAAAGATTACAGTGTTTGTAACCTGTAACTCCTATCTTTAAAAAAAAAAATAAAAATAAAAAATAAAAAAAGGAAAAAAAAACTTTCTCTAAGCAGATGAAGGCAATATTACAGAAAAAAAATCCAAATAATAAGAAATTTCTAACTCAAAGGGCTGAACTGAGGAAGTTTGTATTTTATGCAGATAACATTTGCTATGTTACTTGAATGTATTTGGAAAAATTTAAAAACAGATAAAATGTTTGGCTAAGGGATCCAGAACCCACGATCATCAATCCAATCTCCAAACTACAGATTTGAATTTCCCTAATTCAAAATTCCAGTATCTGAAATGCTTCAAAATGTAATCTTTTTAGCTCACATATGATACCACAAGTGGAAAATTCTACATCATGGACTATTTTATAAACAAAATTATAATAAATATTTTATACAATTATTTTTAGGTTAGATATATAAGGTCTATACAAAAATTTAACAAATTTAGTATTTTAGATGTATGTCCTCTACCAAATGTATCTCATTATATATTTGCAAATATTCCAAAATTAAAACAACAACTAGAACATGCAAAAAAAATTACATTTTGAAAGGATACACATGAATTTCTCAAGACCTGTTACTTTATAGAGACTGAGAAGAAAATATTGATTGAGGATGGGTAACAAAGTGAGCTTCCACTTGGTCTGCAAAAAGATATTTTATAAAATGTATGAGCTCAATAAAAACAATGAAAAAAGAGAGAAAAAAAGAATATTAACCAGAAAATTACAGTTTTCTACTATACTGACAAGTCCATTTAGCTGGTTGTCTAAAAAAGATGAGTGATTTATTTGCCTTAGGATAACTAGTTTTCTTTCTTTTTTTTTTAACTTTGTACAGAATTTCCATCAATGAAGCAGCAAGTTTCTCCATTGTTACAGCATGCTGTATACTGAGCCATGCGATAGTAATAATAAACCCTTATGTGTAAAGAATAGTATGCTAATTTATGCAAATTTATGCAATAACATTATATTGGAGATGGAAGAGGGCAGTGAAATGTAAATATAGATTTTCTTTTTTTATTCTTTATTTATTTATTAAAGATTTCTGCCTTCTCCCCACCACCACCTCCCATTTCCCTCCCCCTCCCCCACCAAGTCCCCCTCCCTCATCATCCCTAAGAGTATTCCGGGTTCCCTGCCCTGTGGGAAGTCCAAGGACCACCCAGCTCCATCCAGGTCTAATAAGGTGAGCATCCAAACTGCCTAGGCTCCCACAAAGCCAGTATGTGCAGTAGGATCAAAAACCCATTGCCATTGTTCTTGAGTTCTCAGTAGACCTCATTGTCCATTATGTTCAGCAAGTCCGGTTTTATCCCATCCTTTTTCAGACCCGGGCCAGCTGGCCGTTGTGATTTCCTGATAGAACATCCCCATTGTCTCAGTGTGTGGGTGCACCCCTCGCGGTCCTAAGTTCCTTGCTCGTGCTCTGTCTCCTGCTCATGATTTGGACCTTGAGATTTCAGTTCGGTGCTCCAATGTGGGTCTTTGTCTCTGTCTCCTTTCATCGCCTAAATGTTTTTCTTTGGGTTCACCTTCTTAATTAGCTTCTCTAGGACCACGCATAATAGGCTCAACGTCCCCTATTCATGGCTAGAAACCAAATATGAGTGAGTACATCCCATGTTCCTCTTTTTGGGTCTGGCTCACCTCACTCAGGATAGTGTTTTCTATTTCCGTCCATTTGCCTGCAAAATTCAGGAAGTCATTGTTTTTTACTGCTGAGTAGTACTCTAATATGTATATATTCCATACTTTCTTCATCCATTCTTCCATTGAAGGGCATCTAGGTTATTTCCAGGTTCTGGCTATTACAACCAATGCTGCTATGAACATAGTTGAGCATATACTTTTGTTGTATGATAGGGCATTTCTTGGGTATATTCCCAAGAGTGGTATTGCTGGGTCCAGGGGTAGGTGGATCCCGAAATTCTTGAGAAACCGCCACACTGTTTTCCAAATTGGTTGCACAAGTTTGCATTCCCACCAGCAATGGATGAGTGTACCCCTTTCTCCACAACCTCTCCAGCAAAGGCTATCATTGGTGTTTTTTACTTTAGCCATTCTGACAGGTGTAAGATGGTATCTTAAAGTTGTCTTGATTTGCATTTCCCTGGTCGCTAGGAAAGTTGAGCATGACCTTAAATGTCTTTTGGCCATTCGAACTTCTTCTGTTGAGAATTCTCTGTTCAGCTCAGTGCCCCATTTTTTAATTGGGTTGATTAGCCCTTTACGGTCTACTTTCTTGAGTTCTCTATATATTTTGGAGATCAGACCTTTGTGTGTTGCAGGGTTGGTGAAGATCTTCTCCCAGTCAGTGGGTTGCCTTTTTGTCTTAGTGACAGTGTCCTTTGCTATACAGAAGCTTCTCAGTCTCAGGATGTCCCAATTATTCAATGATGCCCTTAATGTCTGTGCTGCTGGGGTTATACGTAGGAAGTGTTCTCCTGTGCCCATGTGTTGTAGAGTACTTCCCACTTTCTCTTCTATCAGGTTCAGTGTGTTCAGACTGATATTGAGGTCTTTAATCCACTTGGACTTGAGTTTTGAGCATGGTGATAGATATGGATCTATTTTCACGCTTCTACAGGCTGACATCCAGTTTTGCCAGCACCATTTGTTAAAGATGCTTTCTTTCTTCCATTGAATACTTTTAGCTCCTTTATCAAAAATCAGGTGTTCATAGGTTTGTGGGTTAAAGCTAGGGTCTTCTATTCGATTCCATTGGTCGACTTATCTGTTTCTATGCCAATACCAAGCTGTTTTCAATACTGTAGCTCTGTAACAGAGTTTGAAGTCAGGAATGGTAATGCCCCCAGACAATCCTTTATTGTATAAGATTGTTTAGGCTATCCTGGGTTTTTTGTTTTTCCATATAAAGTTGATTATTGTCTTTTCCAGATCTGTGAAGAATTTTGATGGGATTTTGATGGGGATTGCTTTGAATCTATAGATTGCTTTTGGTAGAATTGCCATTTTTACCATGTTGATCCTCCCAATCCAAGAGCAAGGGAGATCCTTCCATTTTCTGGTGTCCTCATCGATTTCTTTCTTCAAAGACTTAAAGTTCTTGTTAAATAGATCTTTCACTTCCTTGGTTAGAGTTACCCCAAGATATTTTATGCTATTTGTGGCTATCGTGAAAGGTGATGCTTCTCTGATTTCCCTCTCTGCTTCCTTATCCTTTGTGTATAGGAAGGCAACTGATTTTTTGGAGTTGATCTTGTATCCTGCCACATTCCCAAAGGTGTTTATCAGCTGTAGGAGTTCTTTGGTAGAGTTTTTTGGGTCGCTTATGTATACTATCATATCATCTGCAAATAATGAAAGCTTAACTTCTTCCTTTCCAATACGAATCCCCTTGATCCCCTTATGTTGTCTTAACGCTATTGCTAAAACTTCAAGCACTATATTGAAGAGGTATGGAGAGAGTGGACATCCTTGTCGTGTTCCTGATTTTAGTGGGATGGCTTGAGTTTTTCCCCGTTTAATTTAATGTTGGCTGTCGGCTTGCTGTACATAGCTCTTATTATATTTAGGTATGATCCTTTTATCCCTAATCTCTCCAAGACCTTCATCATAAAGGGGTGTTGAATTTTGTCGAATGCTTTTTCAGCATCTAATGAAATGATCATATGGTTTTTTTCTTTCAGTCTATTTTTATGGTGCATTACATTGATAGATTTGTGTATGTTGAACCAGCCCTGCATCTCAGGGATGAAGCCTACT
This sequence comes from Chionomys nivalis, assembly GCF_950005125.1. Classification (NCBI taxonomy): domain Eukaryota; kingdom Metazoa; phylum Chordata; class Mammalia; order Rodentia; family Cricetidae; genus Chionomys; species Chionomys nivalis. The sequence continues at coordinate 18,361,987 of NC_080089.1, read as the reverse complement.
TGATCATAATGGATAATTTTTCTGATGTGTTCTTGGATTCGGTTTGCCAGTATTTTATTGAGGATTTTTGCATCGATGTTCATGAGTGAGATAGGCCTGTAATTCTCTTTCTTGGTTGGGTCTTTGTGTGGTTTTGGTATCAGGGTAACTGTAGCTTCATAAAAGGAATTTGGCAATGATTCTTCTGTTTCTATATTGTGAAATACATTAAGAAGTATAGGTATTAGCTCTTCTTGGAAGGTCTGGTAGAATTCCGCATTGAAACCATCTGGTCCTGGGCTTTTTTTGGAAGGGAGATTTTTGATAACCGTTTCTAATTCTTCGCGACTAACCGGTCTATTTAGCTCATTCACCTGTTCTTGGTTTAGCTTTGGTATATGGTACTTATCTAAAAAAAGTCCATTTCTTTTGCATTTTCCAGTTTTGTGGCATACAGGCTTTGTAGTAAGATCTAATGATTCTCTGAATTTCCTCTGTGTCTGTGGTTATGTCCCCCTCTTCATTTCTGATCTTATTTATTTGCGTGTTCTCTCTCTGTCGTTTGATTAGTTTGGAAAGGGGTTTATCGATTTTGTTGGGTTTCTCTAAGAACCAACTTTTTGTTTCATTGATTCTTTGGACTGTTTTCTGTGTTTCTATTTTGTTGATTTCCGCCCTCAGTTTGATTATTTCCAGTCTTCTACTCCTCCTGGTTGCTTCTGCTTCTTTTTTTTCTAGAGTTTTCAGGTATGCTGTTAAGTCCCCAATGTATGCTTTCTCCGTTTTCTTTAAGTGGGCACTTAGTGCTATGAACTTTCCTCTGAGCACTGCTTTCATCGTGTCCCATAGGTTTGAGTATGTTGTCTCTATTTTCATTAAATTCAATGAAGAATTTAATTTCTTTCTTAATTACTTCCTTGACCCAGGTGTGGTTCAGTAGTTGACTGTTCAGTTTCCATGCGTTTGTTGGCTTTTTGGGAGTAGCATTGTTGTTGCCTTCTAACTTTAATCCGTGGTGATCTGATAAGACACAGGAGGACACTGATATTTTTTTGTATCTGTGGAGGTTTTTTTTGTTACCGAGTATGTGGTCAATTTTTGAGAAGGTTCCATGAGCAGCAGAGAAGAAGGTATATTCTTTCCTATTTGGGTGGAGTGTTCTATAGATGTTGGTTAAGTCCGTTTGATTTATTACCTCCAACAATTCTCTTAAGTCTCTATTAGATTTCTGTCTGATTGACCTGTCCATTGGTGAGAGAGGTGTGTTGAAGTCTCCTACTACTAGTGTGTGTGGTTTGATGTCTGCCTTGAGTTTTAGTAATATTTCTTTTACATAAGTGGGTGCTTTTATATTAGGGGCATAGATATTCAGGATTGAGACTTCATCCTGATCAATTGTTCCTGTTATGAGTATAAAGTGTCCATCTCGGTCTCTTCTGATTGTTTTTAGTTTGAAGTCCATTTTGTTAGAAATTAGTATGGCCACACCTGATTTTTTCTTAGGACCATTTGCTTGAAAAACCTTTTCCCATCCCTTTACTCTGAGTAGATGCCTGTCTTTGTGTTTGAGATGTGTTTCTTGCAAACAGCAGAATGTTGGATCCTGTTTTCGTATCCAATCTTTTAGTCTGTGTCTTTTTATAGGTGAATTGAGACCATTAATATTAAGTGATATTAGTGACCAGTGGTTGATTACTCTGGTTATTCCTATTGTTTTTTTGTAGTATAGTTTGTGTGTCTCCCTTCTTTGAGTCGTGCTGGTGAAGGGTCGCTAGATGCCTGAGTTATTGTAGGCAGTGTTGGCTATGTTGGATTCCTTGTGTTGTGATTTTCCTTCTATTACTTTCTGTAGTGCTGGATTTGTGGCTACGTATTGTTTAAATTTGTTCTTATCCTGGAATGTCTTGTTTTCTCCATTGATAGTGAACGATAGCTAGGCTGGGTATAGTAGTTTGGGTTTGCATCCATGGTCTCTTAGTTTCTGCAGTACCTGTATCCAGGACCTTCTGGCTTTCATGGTTTCCATCGAGAAGTCAGGTGTAAGTCTGATCGGTTTACCTTTATAAGTAACTTGCCCTTTTTCCTTTGCAGCTCTTAATATTCTTTCTTTAATCTGTATATCTTGTGTTTTGGTTATAATATGGCGAGGGGATGTTTTTCTTTGATCCAATCTTTTTGGTGTTCTGTATGCTTCTTGAATATTCAAAGGAATATCTTTCTTTATGTTGGGAAAGTTTTCTTCTATAATTTTGTTAAAAATATTTTCTGGACCTTTGAGTTGTAACTCTTCTCCTTCTTGTATCCCTATTATTCTTAGGTTTGGTCTTTTTATTGTGTCCCATATTTCCTGAATGTTTTGTGATGAAACTTTGTTGGCTTTGCTGTTTTCTTTGATCAGTGCATTTATTTTCTCTATGTTGTCTTCAGAATCTGAGATTCTTTCTTCTATTTCTTGTAGTCTGTTGATTATGCTTGTTTCTGTAGCCTCTGCTCATTGACCTAGATTTTCCATATCCAACTGGTCCTCATTTTGTGTTTTCTTCCTTGCTTCAATTTCCGTTTTTAATTCTTGAACTGTTTCCATTACCTGTTTGATTGTTTTTTCTTGTTTTCCCAGGGCATCATTTACATATTTACTCATTTCATCAAACTTTTTGTTATACTTCTCATCCATTTCTATAAGGGTGTTTTTTACATGTTGTTTAAGGGACTCTATTGCTTTCATAAAGTCATTTTTTTCCACTTCTTTGTTAGGGTGTTCAAGTCCTTCTGTTGTAAGATCATTGGGTTCTGGTGTTTCCATGTTGTTTTTCATATTGTTGGGTGAATTCTTGCCTTGGCACCTGCCCATCTCCTCCTAACAATGCTATCTAATGGGTCTTTAAAGTCAAGAACAGGTTTTCCTGCTCACCAAGGGCTCTGCTTATAAAGTGTCCTTCCTCCGTTTCCTGGCTCCCGCCGTGGGCCAATATCGCTCACACCACTCAGAAGGATCTTCAGGACCAGGACCACGCTCCCCGTTTGCCCAGGACTTCGTCCACAAAAGGCCTACCCCTTTGTAGGCCAGCCACCAAGACAGAGAAACTCCAGCTGTCTCTGCCCCGAGCTCCCGACCCAGTGCCCAAACAGGCTATACTGGGTGATCTTGCAGCCCCGCAGAAGGGAGGGGGAGTGGAAGAGGGCCCTGGGCACAAGCTGGGATGTGCCAGAAATAGAGAGGTCGCAGCAGAGGAGGAGCAGCCCCCGCAGAGGTTATCAGCCTTCGCAGGCTTACCTGGGGGGTGAAGGGGGTCTGAGAATTCTCCCGCTCTGTTTCCTGTGTCCACTCAGGAGGGTGTTCAGGGACAGGTCGCGGCTCCTTGCTCGCCTGTGGACCTCGCCAATAAAAGGCCTCTCTCTCTACAGGCCAGGCCCCAAAAAACCTACTTGATTTAACTGAGCGGGCCAGGGGTCCGCTGCTGCCATCCGCACAGGCCAAGGGTCCGTCGTTGCGACCGCCGAGTGCTTGGGTTCCGCCGCTGCCGACCGCCACGGGCCGGGCCGTCCGCTGCGGGCTGGGCTTTTGCCACTGCTGCCGTCTGCCTCGGGCCGGGCTTCTGCAGCTGCTGCAGTCTGCTGCCTAAATATAGATTTTCTACTAGATAAAGATGGTGGACACACATTTAAAAATGGGGGGGAGGTGTTGTAAAAGAAAAGTTTTACCTTAACACACAGCATAGGAAAAAGAATCAATACAAAATAGAACATAGACCTACATGTTAATTTTTAAACTCTCAAGAGAGAAAGTAAATATCAGAAAACGGTTGTACACTGTGCTTAGGACAAGGTTTCTCAGGTAATATCCCAAATAGAAAGATACAGTGAAAAGACAGGCAATAACTCTGGGGATACTTCATATGTGACAATGTATGATAAACAGAAAACTTTCAAACACAATAGACATTTGAAGAATGTATTCATAACACTAGAATTCAACAATAAGAAATCCAAACAAAGACAGTAAAACAAAAATAGGTGAAATCTTTGAATAGATATTTCACTTAAAAGATACACAAATGGCAGAGAAGGTGCTTAACATCATCCCTTGCTGAGGAATTTTAAGGTAAGGTCCAGTGAGCTATCACAGACACTTCCTGAGAAGGCCAACACAGGAATGTATCACAATACATAATGATACTCAGGATACTGAACAGAGAACTCTCATTCATTGTTGATATGAAAACTACAAGTCTCATCTCAAAAGAGATGAGATATTTTCTTTTGGAGCTAAATATGAGTACCATGACCCAGCAACACGGACTCAGGTTGCTGTGGTTCTATGTTCAAATGTGGTAGCAGTTCTGCAAAAATTTTTAGAACAATACAGTCATAAATTATGACATTCTCAAAACACATTGATCGAAACACCAAGTAGGCAGGCTACAACAAAGTGGGTAAATCTTTGCTTTGAGTCTCAGATATTATCTGGTGATATTCTTAGGATTTTTGATTTGTAGCGAGCTGTGTGAAGTCACATCTGATAATCAGCACCTAATTATGGCTAAGACCTGACTTATGCTATTATCACGCAATGATTGTCAGCTGCTTGCATATGTGTGCCGACCTGGCAATCCGGGGTTGGTTGCCCATGCCTACCTAAGGGCTGGGAGGTTTTGCCCGAGGAGAGAGAGAGAGTGAGAGTGAGTGAGTGAATGAGAGAGAGAGAGAGAGAGAGAGAGAGAGAGAGAGAGATTTTACAATTGTTAACAAGGTCCTGAAATAAACTGCTTAGCAAGAAGAGCTCTAGTGTTGTGCGTCCTTCTTGCTGGCCAAGGGGGACCGTGACATTGATTGGTGGAAATTAGTGATTTGATAACATTTCACCAGATAGTCACAAGGATAGTTCAGACACAGAAGTAGGGATGGGAGGTTTATTAAAGGGGGCTAAGGATAGACCAAAATAGATTGTAATTAGGTTCTGGACCTGTAATATTCCAATCCCTCCATAGTCACTGAAGGTGAGTTTATTGCTTTTGCCTTTAAGAACTTATCTTTCATCATTATTTATTTTGTCTGTGTGCACACACAAGTGTTTGCAGGTGCCATGATCAGTGACGACCTGTGGCAGCTGGTACTCTCCTTCCATCTCATGGATTCTGGGGATAGAACTCAAGTCAGCACATCAGGCAGCAGGTACTTTTACTGACTGAGTCACCCTGCCAGTCCTCATTGAAGTTTTAAACAGTTAATAAACCTTGAAAATTATTTAATGCAAAGGGCAGTTTCTATCTGTGAACTTTTTCTGACAGCACAAAATGTCACAGTCATATTCGTAAAGTTAAAGTTAAATATATGTTTATCATAAAGTCTAGCCATATCACTTTCATGTATTTATTGAAGAGAAATTAAATTTTAGGATAATTTAAAATTCTCTGTGTGTGATCTGAAGAGAAGATCCACCAGGAAAGACCACTTATTGATCTTCCAGGGGACTTGAGTTTGTTTTCCAGAACCCATGTTGCATGGTTCACCACATTCTGTAATCACAGCTCCAGGAGATCCAATGTGTCCAACTATCATGTGCACCTGCACTGATGAGCACATACCCACATTTGTGCATGCACCCGCACACACACACACACACACACACCATGTAATAAAAATGATATAAATAAATATAATATGAATAAATATAAAAATGTAATTTTCTAACATAGCTGTTTATGGCACTTTTGCTAATTCAAAGTTAGAGAAAGCACATATTCCCTCAGCTGGTGAAAGGGTAAAGTAGGGACTATTCATTAGATCGACTATCACTCATCTCAAAATTAATAAGCTGCTGGTACTTATTATAAGGAACAAATAAGCTGTAGAAGCAGAACCAGACCCACGAGAATATATCACATATGATTCATTTATATGTATCTTAGTATAGAAAAGTGATGCTTGATTCTTTTACTGCAGAGGTCTTTTCATGGCCACATATTTATCTAATTCACAGCTACATGTTGAAAAGTGAATTTTACCTTTTTAAATTTTGCTTCAGTAATTGTTATTTTTTCTCTTCCAAAGGAAAACCTTCTTGGTCTCTAGAGAAGCATGGCAGGGAAATAGTTAACTATTTGGATAACTAATCAGTGATAACTCACTTAGAAAACAAATACATTGTTAATAAAAATTTTTATCTTTATAATCTAGTCCAACCAGTAAACTAGAAAAGAACAACAGAATGAGATTCACACTGATGTTAAAAGTTTGGTCCCATGTCATTGCTGAGTTCTGACATAATACAAAGACAGATGTATGATATGACTGTCCTCTCAGAGAAGAAGACAATCCAAGAAGTAAAATAAAATCAAGTTTTAACTTACCAATACCAGTTTATAAAAAGTACAGGAGAGAAGAATATACTGAAGGTTGTACTGCATCATCAAATTAATAAAATGCCATCAGAAAACTCTATAGAGCTTCAAAATAGACAGTAAAGCAAAGAAAATGAATGATGGAAGGGTAGCTGGTCCATAGAGGATTCAAATATGAATTAATCATTTAATAGGATAGCATTATTGGATCCTGATTCAGGTAAAATGTATAAAAATTACTTTTAAGGGATAAGAAGAAATTTGGTCAATAAATTTGAAGACAAGAGTCATTATAGTTATTTTTTTTTAATTTTTTTTTGGTTTTTATTTTTTTTTCTTTTTTTATTAATTAATTAATTAATTTAATTATTAAAGATTTCTGCGTCTTCCCCACCACCACCTCCCATTCCCCCCCTCCCCGAATCAAGTCTTCCTCCCTCCTCAGCCCAAAGAGCAAGCAGGTTTCCCTGCCCTGTGGGAGGTCCAAGGACCACCCACCTCCATCGTGATTCTAGAGAAGCTAAATAAGAAGGTGAACCCAAAGAAAAACATATAAGCATCCTCCTGAATATTAACCTTCATCAGGCGATGAAAGAAGACAGAGACAGAGACCAACATTGGAGCACTGGACTGAAGTCTCACGATCCAAAGGAGGAGCAGAAGGAGAGAGAGCACGAGCAAGGAACTCAGGACCGCGAGGGGTGCACCCACACACTGAGGCAATGGGGATGTTCTATCGGGAACTCACCAAGGCCAGCTGCCCGGGGTCTGAAAAAGCATGGGACAAAACCGGTCTCGTTGAACATAACGGACAATGAGGACTACTGAGAACCGAAGAACAATGGCATTATAGTTATTTTTATAAGTGTTAGAGGAGGCTGCTTGTTTGTCCTGGCCTCCCAGAACCAAAATAATCACATAGAAACTATATTATTTCAATCACGGTTTAGCCCATTAGCTCTAGCTTCGTATTGACTAACACTTACATATTAATTTAACCCATTTCTATTAATCTGTGTAACCCCACATGGCTATGGCTTACCAGCTAAAGTTCAGGCTTCTGTCTCTGGTGGGGCTACATGGCTTCTCTCTGACTCTACCCTCTTTTCTTAATTTAAACCATTTCTATTAATCTGTGTATCACCAAGTGACTGTGGCTTACTGGCTACAGTTCTGACATCTTCTTCAGCACGGGCTACATGGTTTCTCCCTGACTCCACCCTTCTTTCTCCCAGCATTCAGTTTAGTTTTCCCAGCCTACCTAAGTTCTGCCCTATCAACAGGCCTAGTCAGTTTCTTTATTCATTAACCAATAAAAGCAACACATAGACATAAGAACCTCCCATATCATTTCCCCTTTTCTATTTAAATGAAATGGAAGGTTTTAACTTTAACATAGTAAAATTACATATAACAAAACAGATATCAAGCAAGAATTATAGTTAAAATATTTATATCTACTTTATCTTTTATCATAACTAAGTAAAACTATAAATATAAATTCTTCAACTCCATCAAAGTCTCCAGAAGGGTATAATATGACCTCAATAAGCAGGAAGTGCATTGTAAACAACCTCCAAAACTCTAGAATTGACAGAGACAACTCGCTGCCTAGACAACCACCCAAAGTTCTTCTGTACCATTGGGGCATATTCAGCCTATAGGCCCATAGTATCCAGCAGACTTTTCCATGAAGCAGGAAATTTCAAAGACAGTTCTGCCTATATTGGCAGTTTGTCAGTCATTTTTTTATGTATCCTGAAGAATGTCTGGCAGACTCTTTTATGAAGCAGAAACCCCAATGGATTGTCTCACCTTTTGGCAAGTTCAGCAGTCATTTTTCTGCAGGTCCTGCAGGTCCAGTTCATCAAGCAGTCCAAACAAAAGCAGTTTCTTGCCCAAATGGTTAGCAAACTCCATAAAGAGCCTCTTCGATGCCCATCTTCCTCTTGAAGTAGATTGGTGCTTTCAGGAGATCTGTCTCACTGTCATGAAAAGTCCTAAATTCTTAAAACATTTTAAATGTCATATTCTGTAGTTGTTCAAAGGTTTGAAGAATGCCTACCCATCTGAAATACATTTATGTATACCTAGAAAATCTAGCTAACATGACAACAGGCTTGACTATTATAGATGATTATCTATTAACCTGTATTTATCAATTGTACATCACATTTTAAATGAGTTGCACACACCGTACCTTAATCATGAACAGAAATATATATATGTGTGTATATATATATATATACATAATATAACAAAATTGACCTTAAATTTGTGTCAATAAACCAAGATCATACCAATGCAAATCTCTATAGCATATCCCTCTTTAATGTAAATAGATATTTATAGACAATATTTGGGAGTATGGATGTAGTCATTCCCCAAACTACTTCCTGCTGTTTATTTGGCAAAGAAATTTTTTGAGAGGTGTTCAAGGCAACCTTTCAGGGGTCTTGGTCCATCAAAGTCTGGAAGCAATGCAGAGGTTCTCATCCTCTGTAGAAACAAAAGAAGAACCTTTTTTTTCAAAGAACATATCCTTAGACTCAAATTTTGAATTCAAAATATCTTTGAAATATATCTATTGGCTTAGTTAGCAGTCCCCAGAATCAAATGTCTCTCTGCAGTCAAAAATTTCAAAGATAGCACAATAATATACATAATCCAGACTGTGAATTTTCGATCTTTATGCGGCTTGCTTGTTTTTACTCTATTACTTTTACATATTTATTTTATTATTTTACTCCTTTAATTTTTGACTGCACTCTGTCTCTTTAAAAATTTTACTTTTTTAACTATTTCCTTCCTTTTATAGCTGACTATATTCTTTTTCTTCTTTCTCCGAAGCCTATGTAAATTTATCCAACACTGTGACCCATTTAGAGGTCTTTTATGTCTGAATCTGTCCTATTGTGTTTCTGTAATTCTTTACTGTCCAGGATCACTTCTTAAAATTCTTAGGGTTTCTTAAAAACTTAAGATGAGCCATTGCTAGGGGAAATACTGTACTTACTTCTTGCCTCATCCAGTCCAGCATGACAGAGCTGCTCATAGCCTCTGAGAGCCATGCACAGTGCCCCATATCTAGGCACACAGCTGGTCCTTGTTGCCACCAAGCAAGCTGGAGCACATTGCTCACAAACCCATTCAAATGCTTGATAGCCAGACCCTGTCAGAGTTGGCACCAGTGGTACAGTTCAGAAAGTCAGCATTTCAAAACGGCCATGGCTTTTTTGTTTGTTTGTTTCTGCTGCCACTGAATCAGGAAAACCTCTTCTAAGGGGAGTCACAGCATGCCACCAACAAGTAAAGCCATTCGTGGGGAAAAATGTGGCTAAACTTTGTTTTTTAGTGTCTAGAATTCTTTGCAAACCTTCTCAGGTTTTAAGTGGATTTTAGTTGGCCATGTGGGCACCAATCTGAAGGAGGAAGTTACTTGGTTCCCAGCTACCCAGCCCAGAAATAATCACACAGATACTATATTAATTAAACCACTGCTTGGCCCATTAGCTCTAGCTTTTTATCAACTAACTCTTACTGCTGAACTTGCCTAAAGGTGAGACAATCCTTTGGGGTTCCTGTTTCATGAGTCTGCTAGACATTCTGCAGGACACAAAAAAAGTGATTGACAAACTGCCAATATAGGCAGAACTGTCTTTGAAATTTCCTGCTTCATGGAAAAGTCTGCTGGATACTATGGGCCTGTAGGCTGAATATGGATGCCCCAACAGTAAAGAAGAACTTTGGGTGACTGTCTAGGCAGCAAGATGTGTCTGTCAATTCTAGAGTTTTGGAAGTTGCTTACAATGCACTTCCTGTTTACTTAGGTAATATTATATCCTTCTGGAGTCTTTGATGGAGTTGAAAAATTTATAGTTATAGTTTTCCTTAGCTATAATAAAAGATAAAATAGATATAATTGTAATTCTTTCTTGATAACTGTTTTATGTAATGTTACTATGTTAAAGTTAAAACCTTCCTTTTTATTTAAGCAGAAAGGGGAAGTGGTATGGGATTCCCCCCTGTATGCTGTGAATATCATTGGTTAATAAAGGAACTACTTTGGGCCTATGGCAGAGCTATAGAGGAACAGAGATTGGTGAGGAAGACTAAATGGAATGCTGGGAGAAAGGAGGCAGAGTCAGAGTGAAGTCATGTGATCCTGCCGGAGCCAGATGTAGCTTTAGCAGGCAAGCCACAGCTACGTGGTGATACATAGATTACTAGAAATGGCTTAAATTAAGATATAAGAGCTAGCCAATAAGAAACTAGAGCTAATGGGCCAAGCAGTGATTTAATTAATACCATTTCTGTGTGATTATTACAGGGCTGTGCAGCCAGGAACCAACAAGTGGCTTCCTTTTACATATAAGTAACAATCAAATTCTAGGTTGTCAAACTTGTACTGAGTCCTTTAAATTATTGGAGATTCACTGGTGTAATAAACAGGTGAAATAAGGTGTTCTAAACTTGCATTGAAGTTACTTGGGGGTGGGAGAAATGAGTTCTGAGTAAACAATAAATATAGTTTCCTATATATTTCTACAAGTGTAGAAGGTGGGTAGTGATGTCTACCAGAATTCTCTTTATCATCTCATACTCTTAGGAATGTTTAAAATTATATGCACCAAAACTATAAAAGAGTAAAGATAGGGAAGCAGAGAGAGGCAGGAGAGGTTGGTGCTATAAAATCATGATCATGATAATTAAACGACTTGTAGACTAAAATAAAAATATTTTTGCATTCAATATTTTAGGCAGAAAGAGCTGATTTATTTTCTAGCTCATATACCAAACACTCTGTTGGCGCTTGAAGGGATGAAAGACTTGTAATAAATAAAAGATGGTGACCGGCTGGGCCCACTCCAAAAGGGCGTGCTTATCTTACTCATAAGGGAATGAAACCTGCTGGGGTTGATACTAAAACCTATAATGAGTTATGTCTGCTTCATTGTGTCTGAGTAACATTCCCAAGTTCTTTTTTTCCCATCTTGCTTTCAGATGTCAATAAACAACCAATTTTATTTCTTAAAATTATATTTTAGATAGATCTCTTGCCAAAGAATAGTTGTTAAATATTTACCAAGTATGTTTTAAAGCTGTCGAACCCATAGCAGTGTAAGCCCTGCATATGGCAAGAAGCAGATGTGGGGATGATAGTGAGAGAATTATCCAAGACACAATTACACAGAAAAACCCTGTTTTGAAAATGAGAGAGAGAGAGAGAGAGAGAGAGAGAGAGTATTATCATTGGAGTTTAACTTTTCTTCCATGAGAACCCACACAGATTAAAATAAAATTTAGGCAATTTATTTGGAAGAAAACAAATAACTGAGATAAAGGAAAATCTTGAGAAACTAGTTGTGCCTGTCCATTGCTAATATTTCAGCATGGGAGGACACATGCCTCTCTGGAGCATCATGAGAATCCAGGGAGGTAGGCATTATGATATCTAATTTGGAAGTTGGTCAGACTAGTACCTATTGTTGCACTAAGGAACTGTACACTACTTTGAACAAGTCTAAACTTTTTGGAGTCAGCTTCCATTACCCAAATATGAAGCTACTTCAAGGCAATGGAATTTTCCAACTGGGAAATAAAATAGTTTTCTCAATATGTAAAAGCAAAATTGGCATCTATAATACTTAAAATTTATGTAGCAAGTATTCTCAGCTTACATTTTCTTTTCACTTGCAAGGCAATGGGGCTATTTTTCAACAACAAAGGCTCCAGCAAGATGAAAATGATAATGTCACCAGTGTCATGTCCACTACCTCATCCAACAAACACCCCTTTAGCATATACTCTTAGTGTACCCCGAGATGTCTACATGTCCCAGTTTTGCTGAGATTACAGCCTAAATTATGAGCAACTAATTTTTAAAAAATGTCTTAAAACTTCCAAGCTAATGTATAGAGGAGAAGTAAAAAAGAAAACTCTTATGAGTTTTGTCCATGACTTTTTATTTTATTTTTACCTTGTGCACCAGCTTGAAACCAGTAGGACTCAAACTATCAATAACAAAATAATTTACCAGTGTGGATCCTGGTTTCACTGTATGTTAATATAGGATGATGGCACCCTGCATATTGATTAGGTCCATGCTTAAATTATTTCTTCTCTTAGCTATTTAAATATAACTGAAAAATTAATCACTGTAAGAAGACATGAATCTTTCCTTTTAAAGATAAGGATGCATGCAAATGAGGTATTGTTAATTAGCTGAGTATAATTATGAACTACTGGAGGTAAAATGTTCTTTCTAATAACAGAAGATATGATTTGACATATGGCATTGGAAATATGAAGAAAAGATTGCCAGATGCTATTTTCTACAGTTGTTGCTTGGATTTGGACTTAGAATTTTCTGTCAGTTTCCAAGTATTTGAATTATGCAAGGCAGTTGACTGAGTAGCCTCAAGCATTCAGGAAACAAGCATTTTAAGAGTATAATAAAAATAAATTTCTCTGAAAATGTATATCAAAACTTGCAGTTTCAATTTTCAGCAATTTGGAGGAATGTGAGAAACATTTTCCAGTTAAATTTATATGCTTAGAGTTGCATAGCATGTCGACTGCCTAAGATTAAGGAGGTAAAAAGAAAATAGAAATTTTATAAAGAGAGAAATGATAGAAATACTGTTCAATTAAAAAATAAATCTAAGAGTAAGGCGAGATTAACCTAACCTTGGGTATTCATCCCTTTTCTAAATTTTAGCATATGTCAATTCTCCAATTAGTAAATCTCTAATTTAGGATATGACTAATGAACAGAAAACAAACACTGTGCCTCCTCTGAGAAAGCCCAGTGCAAGCCTGTGATAGGTGTCCAATTAAAAGACCGAGTGAAGCGCATTTTTTGTGGTTATTTTTGCAAAGTCCAAATTTACAATATTTACCCAAAAATCTTGCTATGAAACAGCATTTCCTACATCAGCACTAGTGTTCCCTAAAGCTCCTAAGATGTCTTTGGGTGCAATCTATTTTTTTCTCCTAAATCTAAAACCATTCTTTCACCTCAGATTTCTTGTTGGTTCTCATATGTCTAGTGTTTCAGGTCACCTGACATCAGAGCTATGGGTGAAGTATTACACAAATGGTTCTCAGTCTGCTGTGTTTTTAGAATTCATATTTTGGCCATGATAGTTCAGCTGTAACAACAATGCAATAATTATACTGAATAAAATGTCCTTGGAAGAAGTGACCAATTTCTTATACAATACAATGGTTAACCCTGAAACCATACACATACGTGTAATGTGCTCTGGACTAAACAGGTTGTATTCATACATTTACCCACATAAGCAATAACAACTAAAGAAAAAGAGGCCATGGGTTTAAAAACAGAACAAGGGGGAAGTCACATAGGTTGGTTTGGAGGTAGAAAAGAAAAGAAAGAAATTACATAATTATATTTTAATCTGAAAGCATTGTTTAAAATGTGTTTATTTTCCAGAACCAAAAAAAGATTATTTCAACATTACATGGTGATTTTAATTCATTTATCACCATGGTGATTTTAATTCATTTATCAAATGTTAAAATTTGTTCTTTTCTTTCTATGTCCCTTATGTTTCAAAAAGAAGAACAGAAAAAGTTTATATTTTCATTTTTGTTTTGATGATATAACAATTTATTAAAATCTCAAATTTCTCTTTGAGCATAGCCTGAATTTTACATGATTTAAGAACCATCGATTGACTGTGACAGAAACTTAACCATGTCGCTCATGTTGCTCTAAGGACTTACAACCTTCCTCAAGACCCAGGAATACCACTTTTGGGTATATATCCAAAGGATGCTCAATTGTGCCACAAAGACATGGGCTCAACTATATGCATAGCAGCTTTGTTTGTTATAGCCAGAACCTGGAAACAACGTAAATGTCCCTCGACTAAAAAATGGATAAGGAAAATGTGGTACATTTACACAATGGAGTACTACACAGCAGAAAAAGATAATGCATCTTGAATTTTGCAGGAAAATGGACAGAGCTAGAAAACATTATTTTGAGTGAGATAACCCAGACACAGAAAGACAATTGCCACATGTACTCACTCATAAGTGGTTTTTAAACATAAAGCAAAAAACAAAACAAAAAAACAAAAAAAAACCCATCTTACAAACCACAATCCCAGAAAACTTAGACGACAATGAGGACACTAAGAGAGACTTACATAGATCTAATCTACATGGGAAGTAGAAAGTAGAAAAAGAAAAGATCTCCTGAGTAAATTGGGAGCATGGGGACCTTGGGGGAGGGTTGAAAGGGGAAGGGGAGCAGAGAAAAATATAGAGCTCAATAATCAATAAAAAATAAAGATTTAAGAAAAAAAACAAGACCCATTGATTGACTGTGACAGCAAACTTAACTCATGTTGCTCTAAGTAAGGAGTTGTTTTCTTTTCCTCCCTACCAAACCTCCAATATTTTACAATCTTCCTTCTCTTAAATTTACACCCTCGTTTCATTAATTACTGTTTCATGTATGTGTGTGTGTATATGAATACACACACACATTCCTAATTATAACCTGTGTGGTGTGTATAATGTTGCTTGTATGTATGTTTTCAGAGCTGTCCCAGGGTATTGAATAACCAAATGTTTTGTTCTTCCCTAAGGAAGACTATTTATTTCACTCTCAGTATTTCTTAGTTATCTATAGTTCTCTGCATAGGGCTGAGGACTCTCCTGTTCACTTCGGTTTGTCTGCTGTTGTTCTTGTTCATGCCATGTTTAGTAAGTCATGTTAGTGAGACTTAATGAGAAAATTTCTCATGCAACAATGTCATGAGGATATGCTTTCAAAACAGTTTGAATGTAGCTGGCCCTCTGAGCTCATGATGAATTTATTGATGTCATTTTATGCAATTGTAGCACTTCATTCTAGATGGAGATGCCTGATGTTCTTGTTATCTCACCCTCTTGGTGGGAGGATTATAGGTATGAGCCTCCATGACTGGTTACAAAGTACCTTTTATGTGGTTTTTATTACATGGTTTTGTTGGGTTACTATTAGAGTAATCAATTTTATTGTGACATTCCACCCGTGTCATCTTACGTTGCTTGCATTCACCCCACTTTGCTTCCTCGTCTCCCTTTCCTTTTCTTCATAGTTGCCTTGATTCTTCCAAATAACCCGTTTTCTTTCTTGCCACATGTATACGTTTGAGTATAAATGTAATTATATAGAATGACTCTGCATGTGAGAGAACATATTTTAATTTCTTTCATCCACTATCCTTCTATATTTCCTTCTCCGTCCTGCCTTTAGACCTCCTTCTCCCCCTCCATAGTCTGCTTTCTTTTTTCATGTCAGATATTTAAGTATAGAATATATATTAAAATTGATATTACTTATATGATAGAAAATTATACTACATTTCTTTTCTAGTCTGGTGTATTTCATTTAACTAGATGATCTCTAATTACATATATATTCTTGCAGTTGACATAATTTCATTCTTACTTACAAATGAATAAAATTCCATCATACCTATGTTCCATGTTTTCTTTATCCTTTTATCTTTTGGTGGGTTTGTAGGCTGGTTCCATACCTTTGGAACCTACAAAAAATTTAGGAGCAACCCCATACAAGATAATGAATCCTGGTCCTGGTGCGCTATAGTATATACATCCTAATGTGAGTTAGATCAATGAATCTTCTCTTCCAAAACATGACATAGTAGACTAATGTAGCAGTAAACATGGAAGTGCAAGTATTTTTATTGTGTGTTGAATGGCTACAGATTCATAAAGTGAAGTATCTATAATTTTCTTGGCTTAATAGCTGGTAGTTTTGAGTTTCTGATATTCTTCAATGGTATTATGATCAGTCAATCATAGAGAATGCTTGTCTGGTCAAGAGTCGCATCCTAGGCTAACTTTGTCTAACTTTTGGCTCCCTGGGACCGTGAACACATCCTGTGGTTATTTTTCTCTTTCCTCAAGGAAGAGAGTGGCAAAACAGAGATTCAGAAAAATCCCCACTTTTTTTGCCTTATGAAGTGAAAACTGCTGTGATGAAAAGATCACCTGGGAGCACAGTTTCCTTCCACATCATGTCATAAGAAACAACACACGCTTGTAGGGTGAATGCAGAACTGAAGAGTCTGTGCACACTTATATTCAGCTCTGGAGAACAGCTAGAAAGTAGCACTGTTAATCAGGTAGTGATGCTGGCTGCAGATTTCTTCAGAAATCTGCAATGAAAAAATAAACAACAGCTAACCAAATGGCTAAGCATGGAAATCTTCTGGCACCAGGGACACTGCCATTCACTTGGAAAATTCTTTTTTTTTTTTTTTTTTTTTTTGGTTTTTCGAGACAGGGTTTCTCTGTGGTTTTGGAGCCTGTCCTGGAACTAGCTCTGTAGACCAGGCTGGTCTCGAACTCACAGAGATCCACCTACCTCTGCCTCCCAAGTGCTGGGATTAAAGGCGTGCGCCACCACCGCCCGGCCACTTGGAAAATTCTTAAGACAATCAGAATTAGCTTCAAGTTACAAAATGAAATGATATCTCTCTTCTGGCATTATCTCCGCTAGGTCAGTTTTCATTTTCTTATACGGCAGCCAGCAGAGATGTTTGGCTTTCATATTCCATAAGACATCTTGCCAGTATCATACCCGGTGAAAAAAAGTACTCATCACCTAGCTGCATCAAGTTGACGTTATGGCTGGAACCTACAAAAAATTTAGGAGCAACCCCATACAAGATAATGAATCCTGGTCCTGGTGCACTATAGTATATACATCCTAATGTGAGTTAGATCAATGAATCTTCTATGCCAAAACATGACATATGAGGAACTTCTGGGGAGCTGAAAGAAATTCACCTTTTCACTATCTCTGGTGGTAAGGCCTTATTTGCGATAATTTTCAGTTATAAATGTTTTCATATCTACTTCTTTAGACATACAAAGAGAAATCCCGGTTGTAAGTGAGTTGATGGCTTGTTCCACATGTGCTCCCATGTCTCCTTCCTTCCTTTTTTCTCCATGGTCTGATTCTTCTGCCTAAAATATAATTGCTAGATCTCTTTCTTACAGTCTCGGTCAGCTGTGAATGTTATTGATAATATTGAATTGTACACAGTTATTTGAATCAATGCTATTTGATTAGCATTTTGAGATTTGGAGAACTCATTTCTGATCTAGATGGAGGAGAGCTTTTTCAGCCAGCTCAAAAAAGGACAGAAAAAGTAATTTCTATTTCACTTAAATATTTTTTCTTCTTCTAAGACCAGACCCATTAAAAATAATTTTTTTAAATTTTCAGATTATGGGATGGATCATTTAAAAAATGTGTAAAGGGTTGGTCAAAATCCATTTTTCAGTGGGTCTGATTAGTCTTTGTGACATTTTCAAAGTTTCAATCCATTTGTGTCATATTTGAATTTATATTCCTTTTTCCTTTACTTTCCTGGAATGCATTGCCATATTACTATATACAGAACACAAGGACATTCGTTTTTAATACCAAATTGAAACTGACTATTATTTTAAGATTTTTTTCTAGCTACCCACATGACATAAAGAAAACTATCTTGATATACTGATAAATTCAGAAAGGTTTGGAGTAAAGTGTTATTCTCTTTTTGTCCTAGAAACTAATTGATTATAAGGATAAGAAGCACTGCTCTCACATATCTCTTTTGGTCATAAGCAACAAGTATTTATATTTATTCTTTCTTACAGTATTTAGATTTACAAATTTATGAGAAATACTCTGGTTATGTATGGCTAAATAATTAGGCATAAATAATGTATGGGTAGGTTGCTTCTCAATCAGGTATTAACATTATTCTGCTGTTATCTCCAGATAGAAGTTGGGAAGCAATGATGATGTTTTGGACAGAGGGGTGTTAACATTAGCAGCAATAATCATGTAATAAATACTTTCATGAAATAATTCACTTGTTCTGTTTCCATGAGACACATGAGAGCTTTAATCTAATCTGATAGTTGAGAGAACCAGGTCTCAGGAAAAGGTGGTAGCTGGACTGGCAATATGGAATTGAAAAGAATAGAAGATAAAACTGGTCAGGCAGTTTATGGCAGGGACTTCAGAAGATTCATCTCTGTGGGCAGAAACAGAACATGTCCTTGGTTTTTCACTGGCCAAGAATGCAGGAAGGGAGCTGTAGCTTGTCTTTCTTCTTTTGTATCACCTAACTAATGCCACAACCAGGAAGAGGCATATATGAGTGGGTGTGACTGAAATGAAAAGCCCCTGGACACACTGTGAGTAGGCCAAGTGGTTTGAACAACTAACCAATCTCAGCTTTCCTCCAGTTTCTATGGTAAGTCTTAGAAAAAAGCTCCTAGACTAGTCAACAATATCCCTTGTTCTCAAACTTGTTCTTGCTCCATAGGTGCTAAGCTTTCGCTTAAGTTTCTACTGACAATTCTGTAACAAAACTCTTTTTGAAGCTCAGTTTCCCATTGTCCATAAAATTTATTCTCTGAAATCACAAAATGAGAACCAAAATCACTGACTCAGTGAAAGATTTGTGTGACTGTGACTGTCTGCAACCCTAACTTGTGTTAGGTATTAGGCAAGACAATTAACTTGGAAGCCTCTGTCACACTAAAGGTTACCCCTCCTCTATTTTTCCATATCAGAAAATCAGTTATTAAAATCAGTTGTTAATATCAGTTATTAAAAACTGTGTATAGGGTTGGGGAGATGACACCGTTTTTAGGAGCCTTCGCTGCACTTCCAGAGAACCCAGATTTGATTTCCAGCACCCCTTTGGCAGCTCACAGCTATCTGCATTTCTAGCTCCAAGGAATCTGACATCTTTTTTTGGCCTCTGTGTGTACATGTGGTATACAGACACATTGGCAGATAAAACACCCATGCACATAAAATAAAAAAGTAGCAATAATAAAAAAGAAAAATGTTGTAGGTTTAGGGTGGCACTCCATGGTTTTATGTGAGACTGAGATTAGCCTGGTTCCATCCAGTTTCAAGGCGGCCGTGGTTTCACAGTGAGACCCTTTCTCAAACAACAACAACAAGCCCCAAACCTTGCATAAAACGTAGAGGTGGGTCTATCTACTTGTGACAAAAGTCGCTTCAACTTTAAAAAGTGTATACCTAATTTCTGTTTCACCCGTTCCAAGATGCTCGTCACTGCTCTACTTGGATGTGCTTATTGTAAGCACAGTGTCCTTAGTATGCTTCTTATCAAACAGCTGCTGGGAAGCAAGGAAAGCTTTGTTTTCTGCTTTCTCAGATAATATAGAAGTGAGATGGTAATTTTAAACCATGAATATGTTTAAATATATTCTTTTTAATAAAGGGAACTCAAGAAAACAAAAGCCTTAAGTAAATTAATAAACTCACCAAAATATTAGATATGCTTTCAAGCGAATAAAGAACAACATTTTTTTTTTCAATGAAAACTTTGTTGTGCCCTGGAAGAATAAGGATTTCTTTTCTTTATATTTTCAGTTGTGAGCCTAGCCTTTAACAGCTGAGTCATCTCTCCAGCCCAGGATTTCTTTTCTTATCCAGAGCCATGTCATTTTGTTTAACAAAAGGCATAGCATAAAACTTCCATTTTAGTTTAACAATGACAATTCCCCAAACTAAACTAATTAGGTCTCCAGAAGTAAAGTAACTTGTTTCTCTAGATTTTTGCCCTTTCTGCTCCACTAACAGGTACCCAGGAGAGATGATTATGCCTAGTAACATTCAACCATAGACGGAAAAGAAAAAAAAATTTAGTCTTTTTCCACCCCCCCTTTCTATCCTATATCTATTGTTGATGCCAATAAATAAATAAATAAATACAAACCAGCACAGCTTTATATTAAAAAGAACAAAACATAGTTTGTTTTGAATGACCTGGCTCAAGAGCTCAGATTTAGGTTACCACAAATTCCAAATTTCAATGTGGAAGCAGTTTCATGAAGATTTTGCTCTTGCAGAACAGAGAAAGTAATAAATAAAGGCAAGCTTAAAATATAATGATGAGTACATTAGAAAGGCAGGTGCATTGAAATGGGAGGAGATCTCTGTAGACCTAGTGTTATGGTAAAATACTGCAGGTCTCTGAGTGGTGGCAGTGGGCAGTGGCCCCTGAGGAAGAGAAACAGATGGGAGGAAGGGTAGAAGTGGGGAGAAGGGAGAGAGGCAGAAGCTGCCCTTTTGGGAAAGAGACGGAAGGGAAGAAACTCAGGCTAGAAGCAGAAGGAAAATCTGCTTGCCTCAGTGTACAGGGATGGGAATGTGTAGGACTTGTCTCTTAAAAGGACAGAACAGACCATTACATTCCCATCTCCTTTTTATAATAAAAAGGCAGGAGGTTAGGCACCTCAGGTTAAAGAAACTGGGGCAAAATTCGAGAAGTCATTGTTTTTTACTGCTGAGTAGTACTCTAATATGTATATATTCCACACTTTCTTCATCCATTCCTCCATTGAAGGGCATCTAGGTTGTTTCCAGGTTTTGGCTATTACAAACAATGCTGCTATGAACGTAGTTGAACAGATACTTTTGTCATTTGATGTGGCATCTCTTGGGTATATTCCCAATAGTGGTATTACTGGATCTTGGGGTAGGTTGATCCCAAATTTCCTGAGAAATCACCACACTGATTTCCAAAGTGGTTGCACAAGTTTGCATTCCCACCAGCAATGAATGAGTGTGCCTCTTTCTCCACAACCTCGCCAGCAAAGGCTATCATTGGTGTTCTTGATTTTAGCCATTCTGACAGGTGTAAGATGGTATCTCAAAGTTGTTTTAATTTGCATTTCCCTTATCGCTAAGGAGGTTGAACATGACCTTAGGTGTCTTTTGGCCATTTGAATTTCTTCTGTTGAGAATTCTCTGTTCAGATCAGTGCCCCATTTTTTTATTGGATTCATTAGCATTTTAAAGTTTAGTTTCTTGAGTTCTTTATATATTTTGGTGATCAGACCTTTGTCTGTTGCAGGGTTGGTGAAGATCTTCTCCCAGTCAGTGGGTTGCCTTTTTGTCTTAGTGACAGTGTCCTTTGCTTTACAGAAGCTACTCAGTTTCAGGAGGTCCCATTTATTCAATGTTGCCCTTAATGTCTGTGCTGCTGGGGATAAACGTAGGAAGTGATCTCCTGTACCCATATGTTGTAGAGTACTTCCAACTTTTTCTTCTATCAGGTTCAGTGTGTTCAGACTAATATTGAGGTCTTTAATCCATTTGGACTTGAGTTTTGTGCATGGTGATAGATATGGATCTATTTTCATTCTTCTACACGTTGACAACCAGTTCTGCCAGCACCATTTGTTGAAGATGACTTCTCGAATTTTGCGTGCAAATGGATGGAAATAGAAAACACTATCCTGAGTGAGGTATCCCAGACTCAAAAAGAGGAACATGGGATGTACTCACTCATAATCGGTTTCTAGCCATAAAATAAAAGACATTAAGCATATAATGTGTGATCCTATAGAAGCTAAATAAGAAAGTGAACCCAAAGAAAATCATATAGTCATCCGCATGGAGAGGGGGAAGTAGACAAGATTCCAGGGCAAAAACTGGGAACTTGCGGGTGAGGTGGCATGGGGCAAAGGGGAAATGGGATGAGAAATATGAGAAGGGGAGGATGGGAGGAGCTCGGAGGATTGGGATGGTTGGGATATAGGAAGGATGGATACGGGAGCAGCGAAGTATATATCCTATCTAAGGGAGCCATCTTAGGGTTGGCAAGAGACTTGACTCTTGAGGGGTTCGCAGGTGTCCAGGAATATGTCCCCAGCTGGTACCTTGGGCAACTAAGGAGAGGGAACCTGAAATGACCCTATCCTATACTGATGAATATCTTGCATATCACCTTAGAACCTTCATCTGGCGATGGATCGAGGTAGAGACAGAGTCTCAATTTGGAGCAACGGTCTGAGCTCTTAAGGTCCAAATGAGGAGCAGAAGGAGGGAGAACATGAGCAAAAAATCAGGACCACGAGGGATGCACCCACCCACTGTGACAGTGGAACTGATTTATTGGGAGCCCACCAAGGCCAGCTGGTCTGGGACTGAATAAGCATGGGTTGATTCCGGACTCTCTGAGCATGGCGGTCAATGAAGACTGATGAGAAGCCAAGGACAATGGCACTAGGTTTCGATCCTAATACATGAACTGGCTTTGTGGGAGCTTAGCCTGTTTGGACGCTCACCTTTCTGGACGTAGATAGAAGGACCTTGGTCTTCCCGCAGGGCAGGGAATTTGGACTGCTCTTCAGTATCGAGAGGGAGGGGGAATGGAGTGGGGGGAGGAGAAGAGGAGTGGGGATAGGGGGAGGGAAGTGGGGGGAGGGCAATATTTGGGAGGAGGGGAGGGAAATGGGAAATGGGGAGCAGGTGGAAATTTTAATTAAAAAAGAATAAAAATAAATAAATAAGTAAAAAAAAAAAAAGAAACTGGGGCAGCAGATTCTCAAGACTACTTCCTGCTTATTTGTGGGCGTCATCTTGGGAGAACCTAAGAAAGCTGGGTGCTGGTCACATTCTGGGGTAGCTGGTTTCTTTGCTCCTGCCTGGTGTTTGTGGTATGGAAATGTCTGGTGTTTCTTATACCTGTTGAAGGTATTGGCAGAACAGAGGATAAAGTTATGTTAATAAGAGGGGTGTATCTGACCTGTTTAAGGTGGATCCTTCAATTTGACTCCCTGGAACTCACAAGAATTCTCTGGATTTGTGAAAACATAAGTTTTAGACAAATGCATTGTATAATCAGTAGCATATTTATGTCAGAATGACTGTGACAGATGTTTTTGCATAATAAAAAGTATTTTTAAGATTATGGAAGGCAGAATGAGAGAGAAATTTGATTAATTTGTGTTTGTCCTCACACTTTTATAACTTGCAGGTACAGACCTTAATAACTTGTATTTGTATTTTACTGAAATTTGTTTGGTGAGGTTGTCCTTTTAAACTGATAAAGCCTCCCAGCTGTCAAACTGCATCAGAGATCTTTGAGAAGGATAAAATTTTATTTGAGTTATTGATTAAAAAACAAGAGAGAACTTACTTGGTTGGCACCTACAGCTACTCCTCAGAGTCCTCCATGGTTGCTGTTGGTCGTATTTGTCTTTTGTTGTTTAGCGCAGGGCCTGTCAGGTTCTAGAAGATCCTGTGGGCTAAGAAATCTGTAGAGACAAGACTACATTGATGTGAACAGCTAGGCTGTCAATTTCAATGATTCTGTCCACTGTCTAGAGATCTTTAGTTTAGATGAAAGGCAGTTTTCCCCAGTGTTCAGCACTTGGCAATTGAAGCAAATTGCAGATGGACATTGTTTTGTGCCCATTTGTCTTCTGTCTTTGGAGGAGGTAGAGTGCTGCTGCTAGAAATCAACTTGTCTCTTGTCTCTTTTTGTCATGAAAAAAATTTAATAATTAAATATTTAAATGCTATATTCCCCAGATAGCTGAGCATTTGAGGGCTGTTTACTGGGTATAAATGAGTTATAGCTACAGTAAAGAATCTGTCTGAGCTTGACTGTACTGGCTCTCAACAGGTAAGATTTACACTTATAAAAAGTCAGAAAAAATTGCTTGCAATAAAAGGTTAATGGCAGAATTGATAATAATAGAGAACAGCTTAATATATTTTGAATCAGGATTGGATTAAATATACTGTATTTTTGTAAGAGACTTAAAAGTACATAACAATTTAGAACATAAGACTTACTGCTTTGTAGTCTGGAAAAAGATAGAACGAAAGGACAATTATAACATTTAACAGTAAACATAGGTGCATTTAAGTTACATGTATGCACAAACACACACACAGTGAACTAGAATTGGGCGAAGTGGATGCTCTTGATGGGCCCTAACAAAGGCATGTCACTGCACAAAACACACATGGAGCAGAGTCAGCAAGAGAAATTTAGAGACAAAAACGTAAGTAAACCAGAGGACCAGGCAGCAAATACCTCTGTAAAGATGGCCGGACTTGGTCACCTGGCCTGGCCATCAATTAAGATGGCAGTGAGGTCATCTGACCTCAGTCAAGATAGTGGCAAGGTCACCTGACCACAGTCAAAATTGTGGTGGTCACGTGTTGTATGGAGAAGCCACGTTTTTTGAGTCAAAGGAGTTTTAAATATAATAACAAGAGAGACCTAGAGGCATGATCCGTCTTGTTGCTGAGCCA
The DNA here is from genome assembly GCF_950005125.1 of Chionomys nivalis. Lineage (NCBI taxonomy): Eukaryota > Metazoa > Chordata > Mammalia > Rodentia > Cricetidae > Chionomys > Chionomys nivalis. The sequence continues at coordinate 18,337,522 of NC_080089.1, read as the reverse complement.
CTGTACCACAAGCCATGGTGGGTATCAAAGGCTAGAATTGAAAATAGCTGCTTCACAGATATGACTAACCTTGTCATTTCCGCTGGACCAGCAGTAGTGGTGGCAGGGATAGTTTGAGAAAAAGAAGAGCCGGTGGGACACTGGCAGAGCATTTACGGGCTGATAGTTTGAGTGTTTATACCATAGCTGAAAATGTGAAAACCCACAAAAACAGTGAGCAAATACTGCAGGGCCTATAGGAGGATGTCTCCTCTTTACATTTGGGGTGTTGAAGCAGCGACACTACAAAGCCTATAGGAAAAGTCTCTTCTCTGCAGGCAGGGTGTGGATGAAGCCTGACTGGCTTCATGTCTGGACAAATTGGAAGCCAGAGGCTAGAGGCCACTCCAAGTGGTCTCTCACTGTGGGAACCACTTATTAGTGGTTCAAAAGAAAAGAAAAGAAAAAGAAAGGAGACAGAAAAATCCGAGGGACCTTGGGCCCCAAATCAAATGCACCACACAGTGTCTGCAGTGATAGTGTGAGAGGACCAACTCAGTTAGGTTCAGTCACATTTTTTAGCTATGGGAAGCAACCAGAATTGAATGTCAGCAAAGGGCTCAACTGCAGCTGTGAAGACTGTGGTTGGCTGACTGGAAGGGGAAAACTCACCACTGAAGATACTGGTGAGTGTAGAGGTCAGTGTTCCAGCAGATAGAATACAGAGCTGTTGTAAAAAACCTGGTTCCAGAGCCCAGGGTTCCATACATCCTCAGCCAGCCTGTCTGTGGGCAGGAGAGTTTGGCCAAGCCATGGCACCAAATGTTATGGTAAAACTCTGCAGGTCCCCAAGTACTGGCAGTGGGCAGTGGCCCATGAGACCACAGTGGGCCATGAAGGCAGCCAGTCCCAGGCAGGGAGCCATGCAGTGGGTGAGAGACAGAGACCTATTAGGAATGCCATGCAGAAAAAGTGGATATTTTTTTAGTGGGTTATGGAAGGGAAAGGGGAAGGAGAGAGAGAGAGAGAGAGAGAGAGAGAGAGAGAGAGAGAGAGAGTATGGGGAGGAAAGAAGGGGGAGAAGGGAGAGAAGCAGAAGCTGCCTCTTCAGGAGAGAGACAGAAAGGAAGGAATTCAGGCTGGAAACAGAAAGATCTGCTTGCCTTGGTGGATGGGGGAGGGAGTGGGTGGGGCTTGTTTCTTAAAGGGACAGGACAGACCATTACATCTAGGATGCTACCTGATGACATTTTTAACTTTTGGATTTGTAGAAGCTAGTTGCTTTCTTTGTCAGTAGATTCTAAAAGATGTTTTATCAGTTGTCACAGGATGTTAGCTTTGACACAGGGAGCACAAAGCATAACCATTCTTGAGGACCAGAAATTAGGTCAAGTGAAGGTCACTGGTCTCTGGACCTTTCCAGTCTCTGCACAGCACTGGAATTCTGATTGGCAAATAGTCTCTGCAGACACATTTCTTCCAGGAGTTTTCATCCACAACCAGATGCAGCTTCTTCTCAGAAGCTCCATTTACAGTGCCATAGCTTGTACACATGAGGCAAGCACTGATCCCTAAACTAGGGACGCTCACTGCTGCAGATATTTCCCCAAACAAAAGCACAGTCATCTACTTGCTCTTTCTGTGTTCTCACTGATGTCACAGTTTGGACCATTGTGACTATAGTTTTTCTTTCTCTGTCTAGTGCACCTTAGAAACCCTAATTCTCTCATTTACAGAATAAATTACAAGTTCTTTAGAATCTTTTCAAACAGTGTAACTCACAAGAGCTGCCAAAATTGTATATAAGGCTGATGCTATGACACAACTCTAAGTCACATCTGTATCTCACATGTACACTATCCACTCTTTAAGTACCTCTTGAGTATTTTTTGAAGTACTCAGAAGACAGAAGCCATTATGCCATATTTTTAAAAATAGGTTTTTATTTACTGTGAGAGTTGAGTTGCTCTGATTCCTGGTACCTGAACTTCCCCAACTCATGACCTCAATTTGTTTTTGAGAATATTCTTACCTTCCCTCACTCGTCTTGACCCCTCCCTAATTACATGGTGGGTGACCACATGATATTTTTAAAAAAGATTTTTGTATTTCCTTATTGCCCCATTATTTCCCTTCTGTAAAACTGCTTGTGATTTTACTCCTTAAAAGGGGCCCAAGAGATGAATTCAGGGCTTCTCTCTTTAACCCGATTTAGGAGGCAGTCACTGGCCAGCTCTTGAGTGCACCCCAATAAAAATAAAACTTGCTTTAAATTTGTTTCATATTGTGCTAATAGTCTTATTCTTGCCATTGGGATTAACACTTTCTCATCCTTAATGCCCATGTTAAAATTTATGTTAAAACATGTTCTTTATAATAAACAGTTTTGCTTCACAAAGAATTCCTGAAATTTACTTTCATGGTTAAGGCTATAATCCTATCTTCACTTAAGTGGGTATCTCTAAAGGGACCTCCTTAGGCTGCTATAGGCTGTTGTATGGAAGGTCAACAGCGAAAGGAGTATTTCAGAGCAAGGCTCCAATTTGAAGTTACTTGTCTGTTCTTCTAAAAAGTAGAAACTGGATGAGCTTTGTGGTTTACCTTACAAAAGGGTGGCTTCTAGGTCATTGGTGGGAAAAATGTTAATGCATAAGGGGAATAGCTAAAAGCTTAAAAAATTTACATCTTAACAGAACAGGGAAAGTACAATTCCAGGTTTCTAAAACAGGCTTTGAAAGAAGATAAAGGTAAGACTGTATGAGGGCCTCTGCTTGACTCCCATCCCTGGCGTGCTCTAGCTGTGCTCCACTCTTCCTTCTTTGAATGTTCCACCTGCTCTCTTTCTTATTTTATGTCATGGTTACAAAAATCCCTTTCCTAGTGAAGTAGAAAGCATATTCAAAAAATTTCAATAGCTTTTTGTATTCTATGATGTGGGAAGGAGAGATCTTAAAATTGCTTCTGAACCTTTCCTTTCTTACCTTGACTAGAGTTTCAGCTGACATGAACTCTCCTCTAAGGTGCACTTCCACTAGAGTTCAATGTTGAGGATTTCTGAGTGTGTTATGCTTCTTTCTACCAAAGTCTTTGCTCTTAATTTATTCTGTCTTTTACTTTGCTTAATTAGCACTGCATTACTTAATCAGTATTTCCTCAGGTTCCATTTGGGCACTACTTTGCAAATTTCTTATGGGGTTGTGATATTCTGCTTTTTTTTCCAAGGGAGGATGTGTATAAAACCATTTTTAATAAAGTGTATTTTGACATTGTATATTGAAAACCATTGTAAGAAGAGCAACTGTACGAAGACTCAAGTATGAGTTAATGCTTTCTCAGAGACACAAAAAGAAATTTAAACATTATTTGTGACTTATCAAGAAATATATACTAATTGAATAGCTAATTGTGAAGATAAAGACAATAATGAAACACAAGTATATCTATTTTATTTTGTGTTTTTATAATCAAAAACCACAGCTCTCCTCTGTGAGTGAAAACTGAAAAGGAACCATATGTGTAGAAATGGATTGCTTAGAATTTCAGTACTGTGAAGGGAAAGCCTACATTGAACCTGACACAGACAGCTAAGGGTTACAGATTGTCTTACTGTGTTACACCATAAGGATAACTTCCAAAAATTATTCATCTCTGTTTTTCAGTTAAATAATAATAAAATAACACATGTCAAATGTTATCCTGCTCTGAATGCTTTTTTTTTTACTTTTGAGGTCTCATAAAAGTAAAGACTTTTTTCTTTTTAACAAACCCATTTTAAGTTACCTGCTATAATAAGTTAAATCTTTAACAAATAATTAACTTAAATTTGGTTACAAAAAAAAAAAAAACATTACTGTAACTTGTTTTGTTGGAAGCATCACCTCAGCCCCTTGGCCTCCATTCTAAAGTGTTTTGGATGGAACTTTCCATCCCAAGTTCCCTCCCCTAGAAGTTGCCTCAGTCCAAACTCTACCTCTGAGAAAGCTCACCAAACAGTGACCTCCCTCCCCAGAGAAGATCAAGATCGCTCCCATAGGCTATTTAAACTGCTCTCCAAAGAAGGAACACATGGACTTTCCGGTTTTTCTTTCCCCTTTTCATGTTTTCCCAGAGGGCCACCCTGGAGCTCCAGCATCCATTAAACCTGGACTTTTTCTAATTTGGTTTGATTTGATCTGATTTAGATTATTCCATCAGTAGAGAGGCTTATCAGGGCAGAAAACACTTTACATCACTGTTACATATTTGAGATACTACATTTTCTGTGTCTTAGCTATAGCCCCCCTAAGCTTCAGCTTAAGATTACATCATTAAAATTGTTTTCTAAATTTTGCAATGTTATGCTCAGTCTGTGGGAATCCCACTTGGGAGACTAATGGTGCAGGAGGTCCTTCTGTATTTGTATTGCTTTCATTGGTTAATAAAGAAGCTGCTTTGGGCCTGGTGATAGGGCATAACTTAGGTAGGCTGGGAGACAGAACTGAATTCTGGGAGGAAGAAAGCAGAGTCTGAGAGAGCCACCATGAAGCTGCCAGGTCAGATATGCTGAATCTTTCCTGGTAAACCACGACCTTGTGGTGACATACAGATTATTAGAAATGGGTTAATCAAGATGTGAGATTTAGCCAATAAGAGGCTAGAACTTATAGGTTAAACAGTAGTTTAATTAATACAATTTCTATGTGATTATTTTGGGTGTAAGCTAGCCAGGCAGGATGGAACAAAGGGACCCCATGCTCCTCACAACAGACCAACTCACCAAAATGCAAAAGCAAGGTTTATTGGGTGCATGTTATAAGCTGGTAGGGATCTCACCAGTGTAACAGGGAGAGGAGGTACCCTATCTTTCTAGAGAGCATTATTTAAAGGTAAACACCAGAAAAGTTATATTAGCAGGGTGTGTGCTGGCAGGTGATCCTATCTACAATGGTTGGAACATTAGTGATGGTCTGTTTTTGGGTGGTGCCTGAGTGGTATAAGTTGTGGTCTTTCTTGCAACCAGGTATTGCTATTTAAAACTACTGAGACTCAGGCTTCTATTGAGTTTTTCATGGCTGGGTTCTACATTTCCCACTTCACAAGTAACAATGATAGGACTCAGTCATGGGTCCCAGTTGCCCATGGGTTTAAGGAGATAGAATTGGGACCTAAGAATTTAGTTAACAAATTTTTCTAGGGCAGTGGCCAGCCTACTAGGCCCTGTAGCTCTGATCTTTTGAGTACAACCAAGTTGTAATTATAATTCTGAATGTGCTCTTTTGTTATGTGGTTCTGCATAAAGAACCAAAGTGTTTTTTTTAATTGTAGGACCATTTTAGTTAATAAATCCATTAATTAACAACTGTCAGCCTATTTTTTTCTAGTATATCAATGGGCACTATAGGTAGTAGCCATTTTGTCCCGCATGCCAGAGAGTTTCCCCTTGTCTCAGCATTTCTACCTATTCTGGGAAGGGAGTGTGGGAAGATGTGTGGCTTTCTGAAACTATTTCAAGCTGACATTGGGGCATTGCCATCAGGGCCCAAGTAGGCTGCAAGGCTAGCCAAAGGTAAGGAAGGAATTCAGGCAATGGGGCACTCATCAGAAGCATCTGATTCACAGACTCTGTTGAAGAGACAGGGAGCATTCACATCAGCTGGACTGGTCCACATCAGTTTTCAGGAAGTCCAGGGCTCAGTCATTCAGAGCAGGTTGTAGTCATCAACTGATGCTTAGATGTATCTGCCAGCCAAGTGAAAGACTATTGAGATAAGTTTAAACCAGGAACAGAAGTTAACATTTATGTACTTAAAGAAAATTAATAATTTTAGGCCCATATTGAAATCCGTACTGTAGAAGAAAAGCAGATAATGGATATCTATAAACAGAAGGAATTGACTTATACCTTTGAGTCCTAGTAAAAACTACAGATTTTAGTTTGAAGTATGTATATTTTTCTGCTGTCCAGAGAGCCAGGTATGGATTTGACAGAGATGTCTTTGGCCTGAGGAGAAACACCTTTAAGCTTATATTTAAACAGTGACTAAAATAAATCTAAAATATTGAGCTTGTGACCCAAACAGTAAGTAGCCATTGAAAGACCTGGATAAATCCAGACCCCCTCTAGCAGGAAGAATAGAATCAAAAATCTAGCAGCAAGAGAAGAGCCAAAAATCTAGGTTAGCGAGTCCAGTGACTCTGTTCCAGGAACTAGCTGACCATAAAGGTAGATTATAATCTTGAGAAATGGGGAGTTACCCCCTTGTGATTATCACTGGAATTTTTGGAATTTTCCAATGATGTCCTTCCTACCCACTTTGGGTTATGGTTTCTTCCCCTAAATACCCCTTCTTCCAACTACTCAGGGTCGAACACCTCTACCCCTGCATGGGATAAGAGTCTTGGCCCCAGAACACTGGTTGCTGTCAATAAACCTCATGAGGGCAATCTTTTGTGAGTTCTTGGGGAGTTGTGTTATCCTGAGACTTGAGTGAGAGTCTCCCTACTCTGGGGGTCTTTCATTTGGGGGCTCATCCCAGGATTGACAACCAAAGACCAGGATTGTCTCCAACAACCTGCTTGGAGGTGAGACACTGTCCGTGTCTATGTGTTTCCATGCCATGCCAGCTGAATTCAGGTTCTGTACTCTTGGTTTTGCAGTCACTCACATCTTGGGAGGAGACAGAGGGAGTGATCAGCAGATGTGCTAGGAGATCACCGACTGCCCCCCTGGGAGATGTCCCAGCAGGTGAGGAGGGACCCCAGGAATGCCTGGGAGATTCCCGTCTGGGTGCTGGTGAGGATACAGAAGTTCTCCTGGATTGGAGGAACTATAGGTCCTCCCAGCCATCTGTATTTTTGGACTTTCGGTTTTGCAGTCGCTTGCATCTCAGGAGGAGACTGAGGGAGTGATCAACAGATGTACTAGGAGATTACTGACTGCCACCCTGGGAGACATCCCGGGAGGTGAGAAGAGACCCCAGGGATGCCTGGGAGATTCCCGGCTGGGTGCTGGTGAGGATATGGAAGTTTCCTGGAACTATAGGCCCTCCTGACCATCTGTATTTCTGGAGTGGTTTTGTCTGTCTAGGTGGAGATGGACATTTGTTAAGTCTTTGTTTGTGTGTCATTTGTGTGTCTTTGGTCTTTGTTTTGTCTTATTTGTGACTTTGATGATGGGACAGACTGTGATGTGGACTCTGGATCATTGAACTGAAGTTAGGGCTAGAACACACAACTTGTCTGTCGAGATTAAGAAAGGGCCATGGAAGACTTTTTCCTTTTTGCTCCTTGGAGTGGCTGGCGCTTGATGTCAGCTGGCCTCCAGAGGGCACCTTTGATTTAATCATTATTTTTGAAATTAAAGCTATTGTTTTTCAGGAAGGATGAGGATCCCATCCTGATCAACAACCATACATTACTGTATGGCAAGACTTTGTCCAGGATCCTCCACCTTGGGTAAAGTCCTGGGTGTGCTGATGGAAGCCAGGCTCCTGAGCCGTGGCTCTTCCAGAGTTAGGGAGCAAACTGAAACCTGTACTTCTGAGGCCTGAGAATTCACCTTTGGTTCCTCCTAAAATCTACCCCGAGATTAATGAGCCACCTGAATGGCCGAGCCCTCTACCACCCCTTTACCTGTTGCCCCAGATGCCTGATCCTGGTGCTAGCAGCAGCATGAGGGGAGGGGGGTTGTGACAATCACATGAAGTTTGCATGCTCAGGAGAACCAGATTCAACAATGGCATTGCTATTGTGTGTCTATGGGCCTCTGGTGGACACACCCCACCTCCAACCCCTCCAATACTTCAGTAAGGCAGCAGGTAGGGAACAGCTGTCTATCACTGAGCTCTCGTGGCAGGTCTCCTAGGGGCCACAAGATGCCACACTAATTTAGTCAAGGTAAGGGAGGTTCTTCAGGGTCAGGTTGAACTGCCATCTGTGTTTCTTGAACATTTAATGGAGGCTTACAGGCATTATACTCCCTTTGACCCAACCTCTGAGGGTTAGCAAGCAGCAATAGCTATGGCCTTCATAGGACAGTCAGCATCAGATATCAAGAAAAAGTTACAGTGGTTAGAAGGGTTGCAGGATTATACCTTGTAGGATTTGGTTAAGCAAGCAGAGAAAGTGTTTCATAAGTGAGAGACAGAGGAAGAGAAGTGAGAGAGAGAGAGAGGGGTGGGAGGCAGAGGAAAGAAAGGACTGGAGGAATCGTAGACAAGAGAGAAATTTGACTAGAGTTTTGGCCACAGTGGTAAGAGAGAAAGAAAAGACAGTATCTAGACAGATAGGGAACCTGAGCAACAGAAGACCAAAGATGAGTGAAGATGGACAGAAGCACCCCTTGGACAAAGGTCAAAGTGTTTATTGCAAAGAAAAAGGACATTGGGCAAGAGAATACACCAAAAAGAAAGGAAGAGCCTTAAAGAAGATGATTAGAGGGGATGGGGCTCGGACCCCCTCTCTGAGCCTAGGGTAACCCTGACTATGAAGGGGACCCCTATGGATTTTCTAGTGGACACAGGGACTGAGCACTCTGTCTTGAAACAACCACTGGGGAAGCTAAAGAATACAAAGACTATGGTAATTGGAGCAACTGGACAGAAACAGTATCCGTGGACCACCTTATGAACTGTAGATTTGGGAAGAGGATAAGTGACTCATTCCTTCCTGGTTATCCTTGAGTATCCCATGCCTTTATCAGAAAGAGACTTGTTATGTAAGACTAAAGACTCACACGTGCTGCATCAGTTCCAAGTAGGAGATGCCAGTTTTGTCCAGCAGCATTGAGTTGGGAATCTTGAGCCTCGTTGGAAAGGGCCATACTTGACGAATTGCAGTATCTGGGGTTTTAACACCACCACCAGTAAGGATGCTTGTATTTGTGGGACTAATCACTGGCTGATGCTTACTGAGGTTACAGGTGTAGGGACATGCCTGGAAAATCCACCGGCTGCCTACAAACATTTGTGTAATGAGATTCTTAAAGAGCCCTAAGACTCCTGACACCAGGTACTTGGTTCCCAGTTTAGATAAATGTTGGGCTTGTAATACAGGCCTGACACCTTGAGTATTGACACTGGTTTTTAATGATACAAAAAGATTACTGTGTGCTTGTACAACTGGTTCCTAGGGTCTTTTATTATCCAGATAACACGCTTGAAGATGAGTTTGACAAGCACCCAACTGGTTTTCAACAGAACCTATTTCTCTGACACTAGCAGTAATCCTGGGTCTCGGGGTAGCTGCCAGTGTTGGGACAGGTACTGCTGCCCTAATACAGCCCCCTCAGTACTTTAATGAATTAAGAATAGCCATGGATGATGATTTAAGGGCTCTAAAACAATCTGTTTCCAAACTCGAAGAATCATTGACTTCCCTCTCAGAAGTGGTTTTACAGGATGGAAGGGGATTAGATATGTTATTCTTAAAAGATGGAGGATTATGCGCTGCTCTCAGAGAAGAATATTATTTCTATGTGGACCATCCAGGAGTAATTAAAGACTCCATAAGTAAATGTAGAGAAAGGTTAGACAAAAGACAAAGAGACAGAGAAGCGCATCAGGGATGGTTTGAGAGCTGGTTTAATAGATCTCTTTGGATGACTACTCTGATATCTTCCCTAATGGAACCATTCCTAATTTTGCTTCTGCTACTGATTATAGGTTCATGTATATTAAATAAACTAATTACCTTCATTAGAGAAAGAATAAGTGCTGTTCAGATTTTGATGTTATGCCACCAATATAGTGCTTTACAAGGTCAAGAAAATACTGGAATCTAGTTCTATGATTAGAACTAGGTACTAGAAGAAGTGGGGAGATGAAAGACTCAGATAAATCCAGACCCTTCTAGCAGGAAGACTAGAGCCAAAAATCTAGCAGCAAGAAAAGGGCCAAAAATCTAGGTTAGCCAAAAATGACAGGGACCAGAGTGCATATACAGTTAGCCATACCCAGGTCTCCATAGCATTGGAGGCAGAAGTATCCAAAACAGCAGTCTTATAGTATTAGTCAGGCCCATAAGGTGAATTTTTGTTTCCTGTGGAAGAGGGACATGGAAAAGACTGACTTCATTTTGTCTAGAAAAAGTGGTGCAGTCAGTTTTCCAAGGTCCTGCTGTTTGTCCACAATCTTGACTAGGTTCTGGCAGCAGGTGTTGAACTAGGGCATCTAGCCCAGTGACCAGTTTCATCATAATCCAGGTGGAGACATCTTGGTGTCCCATAATCTTTGGAGACCTTGGGATACTGCTAGGATCTCGGAATCTCCGTCTAATATAATAAGCTTTTAAAGTGCCATATTCTGCAGATCTCTGAAGTATGAGGTCTTCCTAGGTATATCTGATTAGACAAACTTTGTTTCTAGTTACTTGTATTAAGTTTGACTTTGAAAACATACACAGGGACCTAAATAAAGTTATCCTATTAATTAATTATATCAGTATTTTAAGGATGACTGACTAACTTGTATTTCTTCACACACTATAACAAGTTAGCAGCTTTCACAAGACTAGAACTTTACTTTCTGTCAGGATTAGCTTTAAAAATATAATGATTTTGAATGGAGGCAATAAAGAGTCACTCTGAGGGTAAAAACAGAACATGTTTGTACCCAGCTGTTGATGCTGTCTCCTGGGAAGGCAAGGAAAAGGTCCCAGGATGAAATGGAACAAGAGGGAACCTAAGGGCTAGCACTGTCCTTGACAAGTTCCCTGAGTGTTAGGGAAGGACCACAAGTTCTTTTTGCCAGAGATAAGGAGGGCAACACCCTTTTTAGGGAGTAAGAACTTTCTCTAAGCAACCTGAGGGAATGGGAGCTTTGTTAAAATGCCTGACCTTGGGAAAAGGACTTTGGAGTTTTATCTCTGTTAAGTATGAACCTTAGGAAACAACAATTTTACAGTTGAAATCTTAGTTTCAATATAAAAATTTATGACTCAGTTTATCCAAATAGCTTAAACCCAACAAAGTTAGCAAAATCAAGGAGGCTAAACATACATTTTTAAGCGTGAATAGACCTTGAACAAGGAAATACATTTTAAACAATTAGTTAATATTTTTAATGCTTTGATTTTTTAATATGGTTTCCCATGTTATAGTTATCCCCCATTACAAATTTTTTTCTATTGTTATTTAACAACTGCAGTTTTGTCATTGTTATTAATCTTAATGCAAACATATGACATGCAGGTGGTCCTAGGCTACCCTGGTAAAAAGGTGGTGTTTTTGTTTTAACCACCAAAAGGTCAAGACTCAATGGACTGAGAAACTGTTTCAAGCTTTTTTCCAGACTGCTTAGGTCATTGTCTTGCTGCTTTATAAGAAATGAACATCCCAGTTCCTGGTTAACATTTGGTACTTATGGATCTGACCCCAATTTTTAGCCTTTTATTAAATCCAACCATTAGCAATATAAAACATTTTATAGTTTTATATTACTATAGTTTTAACTATTCTTAAAAAAAAGTCTCTTCAGCCTGGTCTACAAGAGCTAGTTCCAGGAGAGCTACGGAGAAACCCTGTCTCGAAAATCCAAAAAAAAAAAAAAAAAAAAAAAAAGGCTCTTAAAATGCCTTCCTGCAATATTAAAAATAAAGTACCTCTTTCATTCCATCTTTGATGGCATATACATAGCCCGTCTTTTAGATTCTTGCAACTGCACATTCTTTGGGACTCTAGTACTGCCATATATTTGTAAACCTCAGCTGTTTTATATGATCCCTTTATGTCTTTATAACCATCATCACTGGGTGACTCTTAAATGAACAAAGTTTAGCTGGCAGAGCAAGGTACATTTTTGAGTATAAAAACATTGAGGTGTAGCTTTAATATTTTAAATCATATATATGGCAATCCAAAATCCAAAATGGAATTATGCCTTATTTTTTTTCTTTCTTTCTTTTTCAGTTTCTTCTTTTCTTTTCTTTTCTTTTTTCTTTTCCTTTCTTTCTTTCTTTTTTTCTTTTTTATTTATTTATTTATTTTTTTAATTTTTTTGAGACTGTTTCTCTGTAGCTTTGGAGCTTGTCCTGGAACTAGCTCTTGTAGACTAGCTCTTCTAGATCCAAAATCACAGAGATCCTTCTGCCTCTGCTGGGATTAAAGGTATGTGACACCACTGCTTGGCCACCTTATGGTTTCTTTAAAATTGCCCACACATAGATTTTAAATTATCAATTCCCATTGTTGTTAATTAACTTTTAACTACTTTTAGTTTAATTTTAACAGACTTTTGATCATATCTAACAAAATAAACTTATAAATCTGAAGCAACAGAATGTGACTATTCTGCTTTGTTTTCTTCTCCTTGTCATTGTGTCAGGGGATCAGACTGACAGAGTCACCGACAAAACTTTTAAATATACATGGGAGCCGGGCGGTGGTGGTGCACGCCTTTAATCCCAGCACTCGGGAGGCAGAGGCAGGCGGATCTCTGTGAGTTCGAGGCCAGCCTGGTCTACAAGAGCTAGTACCAGGACAGGAACCAAAAAGCTACGGAGGAACCCTGTCTCAAAAATCCTAAAAAAAATATAAATAAATATACATGGGTCTGGTGAAGGAGGAGTCATAATTTAAAGCTAGCTCTTCAATAAAGAACAACATAAGACTGTTTTAACATTATTTATACTAAAAAGTCATCTGAATTTCTGCTAACCCAATTCCAGTAACCAAAGCTCAGTGATAAATTCTGAAGTCAGGCCTGTAAATGTGGCCACAGCAGTGATGGGTGGCAGAGACAACAAAGAATATTGAAACCATTTCTGTCTCAGCTCCATGCTTTCAAGAAAACCTACATAGACAAAATTTTCAACAAAACAAGCACATTCAGTATCTGCAGGTATGTGAAACCACAGCAAACACAGTTCACACCCGCTTCTGACCTTCTATCACTTTCTATATACCTTCAGTCTGTTTTTCCTCTCTTTATTCTTTCAGTCTCCTGCTTTCTCCCTCACTTTCCAGACGACATATCAAAGTCTTCCTTGCTTTCCAGACAACAGAGAAACTTTTACCAAAGTCTTTCTTGTGGTTTCCCTCATACTATATTGTATGGTATATACTATATTGTATGGCTACAATATTTTAAGCAAGAACAGAAACATGCATATACTATTGAAAGACCTGGATAAATCCAGACCCCCCTAGCAGGAAAAAAAAAAAAACAGCCAAAAATCTAAGGAGGGATAAAGTTAGATTATAATCTTGAGAAACAGGGAGTTGCCCCCTTGTGATCATCACTGGTTTTTTTTTTTTTTTGGAATTTTCTATGATGTCCTCCCTACCCCCTTTGGATTACTGTGCTGTGGTTTCCTCCCTTAAAAACCTCTCCTCCCAGTTACTTGGGGTCAAACTCCTTCCCTGTGTGGGTTATAAGTCTCGGCCCCAGTGCACTGGTTCCTGTCTTGTCGAATAAACCTCGTGTGATTGCAGCAAGGACGGTCTCTCGTGAGTTACTGGCTGGGAGGAGGTGTCGTATTATCCCAAGACTTGAGTGAGAGTCTCCCCATACCGGGGGTCTTTCACTATAACAAAAATAACTTTAACTTTACATCACATAAAATCCTGTGCCAGCGTGAAACATCTGAGACTAACAGTAGTTTTTTTCCATACCCTAACCAATCATAATTTGTAATTAGCCCCTCTAAATGACAAATATTTATAACCTATTGGATCTGAATGACCAAAGGAGCTCTGGTGGAGAGAAGTCTGGCTATAGTGTCACAACATGGTCACTGCAGCTTAACACCTATAGCCAGTATCCTGGGTCCCATGGAGCCAAACCTTGTTCAAGGTTGGCCAGAAGTCAAGGCACATAGCCCCCAGGGCAGGCACAGGAAATCCATTCACCAGCATGGGAGAGGGCAGGGTGACATGCAGCATAAGGGGAAAAAGATTGTTAACATTTCCAGCCATAGCAATTAACCCCAGTTAATTGTTCTCTGTTCAGTGTTTGAAATCCTATTTGGGCACACCCGTCCCAATGGCTAGTAGCCTTGCTACATCTTAACAACAAAGCTGTATAGCTCTCTTCTGCCCCGCAGACTCATGCTTATATGGCAAACCTGCCTGTGTTGCCCCTGAATTACAGGCCAAGGTTGACTCCTTTCAATGAAATGTTTAAGGCTGGTAGAGGTTGTTTGCCTTATCCCTTTTAGGAAAATATTCTCCTAGGAGTAGTCCCCATGGTCTGTCCTGTAAAGTTAGTTGTCAATAGAAATACAAAGACAGAACACACAAGACTGACAGACAGAACGTTAGACAAAGGTCCCAGAACAGACTCCCGTGAGTACCAAATCGTCTAGTTTGTTGAGAGCCTGAAGATTCGGCCTCAACAAGACCAAAAACCATACAGATGGGATGGAAATCATTCAGCATTCAGTAAGGTGACCTGATCCCCAGTTTCTTCAGATTCAGAGTTACAGACGGGGTCTGACTAGGTCACTGACAGGATGGTCTCAGATGAGAGACAATGAAAGGGGACACATTTGATCCCTTTAGCGCATCTGCCAGGGCAAATTGACTTGATCAGATTCAGATTTCAAGACTGGAGCCAACGAAAACAGATGACAGACAGACAAGAGTTTGAATTCAGATAGAATTACCACGGTAGATCAGAATAAACCTTTGGGGTTGGGGGTCTCAATGGGGGTCTCTAGTAATCTAGGATGGGCCCCTATCCTAGTCTGTGGGGACCCCAAAAGACCACAAGGGAGACCAACTCATCAAAATTCAAAAAGCAATGTTTATTGGGTGCGTGTTACAAGCGATCAGAGACCACATCAGCACAGCAACAGGGAAAGGAGGTACCTCGCCCTTCTAGAGGGCATTATTTAAAGGCAAAACCCAGAAAAATTACATTAGCAGGGTGTGTGTTGGCAGGTGATCTTATCCACAATGGTTGGAACATTAGGAATTTTCTTTGGATGGTCTGTTCCTGGGTGGCACCTGGGTAGTCTCAGTTTGTGGTCTTTCTTACAATCAGGTATTGACTTAGGGAAAACTACTGAGACTCAAGCCTCTACTGAGCTTGTCATGGCTGGGTCCTATGGTAATGGTAATGTTAACATTAAAACATGTTGTAAAATGTTGTTTACAAATAAATACAGTTGTAACTAAATTAAAAATATAAAGGTTTTTATTCTTTCTCATTGGATAAAGCCTTTGCTTTTTGAATAATCAGTAATTGCATTAACCATAAAGAATTCTGTATAGAGTATGATGCCCACTTATTTTAATGGACAAATTGTCCTATTAGCTTCTGATATTACTAGGATACACAATGACACCAAAGAAGACACCAAACTTCGTGGAGAAAAGCATACATACATGCAATGTTATATAAATTGAATAGATTATATTTAGAAATATATAGGAATACAAATACATTCATACACACACGTGTGTGTATATGCAATAACATTTTCTTTATAAAAGGCCATGAATTTGAAGGAGAGGGAGGCGTGTATATGGAAGAGTTTGGAGGGAGGAAAGGAAAGGGAGACATATTTTAAATTCATTATAACCTCAAAAATTGCTTATTAGATAAACAAATAATGTATTATATTTAAAAAACTTAACTATGATAACTAAAGTTTGAAATTAGTTATAGACTTCTTCAAAGGTAAAAAAAAAAATTTCGTCAACTACAAGAAAAAAACCAATTACATATAGGATACATATTGAATGATCAGGATTGTATCCAGTACTTCTCACTCATCCCTAGGTGGCTGTGAACTTTCCATATCATCTGATAGTGCATTCATATAGACTTCAAAAATGTTAGATGTTCAACCTCTCAAGTGCCTTAACAACTAAACAATCCTCTAGCTTTTATGCTTCTTAAATACTTTTATAATGGTATTTTAAAAATTGTTTAACATATTTAATATTCTACTTAATATATTTAAGTGATAAAATAGTACTAACCTTGGTTTTAATGAAGTTACCATTGAAAGTATCATATTTTTTCATTTGATCATACCTTTTTGTTATGACTGCTTATCCTCAACCCTTATCTTTTTTAAATATTAAATACCAATTTGTTGAAAGTAAAAGTTTAAAGGCATCTAGAAGCCACAGAAATATACATAATTAATTTATTTTTTAACCTGAAGATAGATTCTTCTCTCATGCAATATATGCAGACCACAATTTCTCTTGTCTCTACTCCCCGCAGCTCCCCCCACCTCCCTTGTTGCACAGACCCACCTCTCCTTCTGTTCCTCTTCAGAAAGAGCAGGTCTCAAAGAGACGATATATAATATGAGAAAGGAGGTCTGTGTATTTCACCTCTTTATCTCGGGCTCTGTCAATTATGTCTTGCTTATCTTTTACTTAACAACTTATATCCATTTATAAGTGAGTACATACCATATCTGTCTTTCTTGATCTGAGTTACCTCCCTCACTCAGGATGATTTTTGCTAACTGCATCCATTTTCATGCAAATTTCATGAAGTCATTTTTTTTAACAGCAAAGTAAAACTCCGTTGTGTAAATGTACCACATTTTCTTTATCCATTCTTCAGTTGAGGAACATTTAGATTGTTTACACTTTCTGACTATTATGAATAAAGCAGCAATGATAATAGTTGACCAACTGTCCTTGGGGTAGGATGGAATATCCTTTGGGTATATGCCCAAGGGTGGCATAGCTGGGTCTTGAGTATATTAATTCCCAATTTTCTGAGGAATCACTATATTAATTTCTATAGAGGCTACACAAGTTTGCACTCCCACCAATGGAGGAGTGTGTCCCTTGCTCCATATTCTCACTAGAGGATGAACTATCACTTGTGTTATTTATCTTAGCCACTCTGACAGTGGTAAAATGGAATCTCAAAGTAGTTTAGATTTACATTTCCCTGATGTCTAAAGATGTTGAACATTTTTAAAAGTGTTTCTCAGCAATTTGTGATCTTTCTATTGAGAATTCTGATTTGGACTTTACTTCATTTTTAAATTAGATAATTTAATTTTTTGTTTTTTTGATATATAGTTTCTTGAGTTCTTTATATATTTTGAATATTAGTCCTTTTTAAGATGTTGAGTTGGCAAAAATCTTTTCCAATTCTGTAGGTTGCTTTGTTATTCAATTGATGCTGTCCTTTGTCTTACAGAAACTTTTCAGTTTCATGAGGTCCTATTTATTTATTTATATTTATTTTTTTGTTTTTCAAGACTGGGTTTCTGTGTAGTTTTGGAGCCTGTCCTGGCACTTGGTTTTGTAGACCAGGTTGGCCTAGAACTCACAGAGATCTGCCTGCCTCTGCCTCCTGAGTGCTGGGATTAAAGGTGTGTACCACCACTGCCCGGCTGAGTTCCAGTTTTCTGTTCAGAAAGTTGTCTACTATGCCAGTGTATTTAAGGCTGTTCCCCATTTTCTCTTCTATCAGGTTAACCTTTTATATTTTATTTTTGGTTTACTTAGACTTGAGTTTTGTGCCGGGTGATAAATATGGATCTATTTGCATTCTTTAACATGTAGCCATCCAGTTATACCAGCATCATTTTTTGAAGATGCTATCTTTCCATTGTATCTTTCTTGCTTCTTTATCAAAAATCAGGTGTCTGTAGGTGTGCATATTTATGTCTGGGTTTTTAGTTTGATTCCATGGGTCTGTTTTCATGTTGATACCATGTTGTTTTTTTATTACTATAGTGCTGTAGTACAACTTGAAATCAGGGATGGTGATACCTCCAGAAGTTTTTTTTATTATTCAGGATTGTATTAACTATACTGGGCTTTTTGGTTTTCCACATGAAGTAGAGAATTGTCCTTTCAAGGTTGGTAAAAAAATGGTCTTGGAATTGTGAGGGTGCATTGCACTGAATTAGTAAATTGCTTTTGGTAGGATAGCCATTTTTCCCATGTTAATCCTACCAATCCATGAGCATGGGAAATCTTTCTATCTTCTAATATCTTCTTCAATTTATTTTTTTCAAAGACTTGAAGCTTTTATCGTATATGACTTTTACTTACTTGGCTAAACTTATTTCCATTCCCCCCTGTCTTTGTTTTTACCTTTATCAAAATATTGTTTTGGAAAGGATGATAGTCTGTTCTTATAAGGCTGTGAACAAATGGGATTTTTCCTGCACTGCTAACAGGAGTGCAGATTGGCACCTTTCTGGATATTATATAGCTATAATACAATTCAAACATCAATATTGGCTCAACAATTAGCCAAATGAAACCATGCAACAAATGAAAATAGGCATCTGGACAAGAATCTTCTTTATAGTGTAATTTATAATAATGAAACATTGGGAGCAATCTAGCTACTTACAGTGTAAAGATGGTTAACTTGTGGATAAAAAAAATCTTTGGATTATATTGCAATTGCTAATAGAATTCTTTCAAAATATTTAAGGATATGTGACCATATTTTCAAATAGATTTCAAAGCAAGCTGAGAATGGTGTTACCCTTATGTAATGCTATTACTTAGAGGTTAGTACAAGAGGATGGATCACATCTTCAGATCAGTCTGGGATCATAGCAAGATCCTGCAATATAAAATATAAAATATAAAATAAGAAATGCAATATAAAATTGTATATAAACAAATGAAAGGATTACAAAACAAAAGGGGAAATATTTTCTAAATTAACTTGTTTAAATTATACTCTTTATTACTTAATATAACCCATTACTTAATTGTTAAATAGTTATCTGTCAAGTGAGTAAAAAGGTGGCAAAAGAAAATATTTGTGAAATTAGCTTAGTGAATACCTGAAAAGGATAGAAAAAATAATTTCTTGTCTAGAAAAAAAAGTGAGACACATAGGAGCTAACTTTAGCTCAAAGCATTCTGCACAGGCAGGTCAGGCTTTGAGAATGCATTCATCTACACAACCTGAGGAGCATTATTGCTTTGTGAGTTAGACCTAAAATCTCATACGATGATACTTAAAACTGTTACCATTTAATTAGTGATAGGTTCAAAATTACAAGGCATGATTGCCATGTTTGAAGGAATTTTATCCCTCTCATATAGGTCAAATACAGAAACTGATTGACATGCTTTAATTAAATGATCAAAAGACAAAATGTGTCTTTCACTAAAGGCTGTGTGTTGCTGGAGAACCAGTAAAACCTTGAACTCATAATAAGCTTTAACATTTTAGTGTTTGCCTAAGTGTCTTGTGTTTGTAGGTTGTATCTTTTCCCTTTGAAGGAATGACATTTTAAAGTCAGGAGTATTTTAATGTGTGTACTAGTAACCAAAGCAAACATTTCTCTTTAAGATCTAGTCAAACATCTCATATCATTGCCTGGTCCATCCTTGACAGACTGAACTGAATTAGAAATCTGTGTTAATTAGTGATTTCAGCACCTGATTCTATTATTAATCATCATTTTATTGGGTAATTGAAGACTGGATACAGTGGTGACCTTTACTTAATGAGTCTTAATTTCAGAACTTCCCTGTCATTTATATACTAAGCCATAGGGAATACATGGAGTCAGAGTGTTTTTGAACACAAGTAGAAGTGAGAGCCAACAAAGATGCTCTGTACATTGTCCTTGGAAGTTGAGCAAGATGTCAGGTGGTATGGCTGGAGTTGGAATACAAGTTACTAGACCCGCACTAGAATGGTGTCTCCTCTTTACATCTTTTTCTTTCCAATTTTGAGCCCAAATAGTTATAGCTTCTCCAGAATGTATGACCTACTATTCTATGTTGGAAAGACATTTTTTTCTTTCTGGCTTCATTTTTTTCTTTCCATTTCACTGTCGTGTGTAATTGTACTCCAAGAATAAGACATAGTCGATTATATCCAAGATGCTGCTGCAGTTGAACCTTTGCAAATGGTGAAATCATGGGCCTTGAGCAAAGGGTGCAAGGAATCGTATTCAGTAGAACGAGTGGGAGGTGGGAATATATTGTGCAGGTGGGTGAGCTGTGAGTCTCCAAGAACTAGGCAGCTGATTGTCTGACAGCATCTATGAAAAATCATAATTATTCTGTGTTCACATCTTTGGGATTCTGGTTCTGACCTATGAGGAACCTCATGCATAGAAATGGAGAAGTGTCTAGCAGAAAAGACTAACCACCAGTTGACATGCACAAGAAATGAACATCTCAGATTCCAGCCACCTGGACCACCAAAATTCCTATGTCCTTGAAGAAGCCCGAACTCCCTAACAGCCTTCAGATGAAAGCGAAAGCTTACTAAGGCTTGTCATGGGACCTTGTGAAGACACTATCCAATTACCAAACTTGTGTCCTACACAATCAACTGTGAAATGATAGTTTCGGTTGTTAAGCAATCAAATTAGTGATAATTTGTTACAGGTGCAATGGAAAAGCCAGCATAAATCTACTGTGAAAATGATAGTTATAAATGACATAAGTCTTAGTGTAAAATGAAATTAAACTAAAATTTAGCATATTGATAAATTAATAAATACCTTTTCACTGTCTAGATACATGGAAATAAATGCTAGAAAAAACAGTTAACAGTCCTGGAATCAGGGGCTGGAGAGATGGCTCAAGTGGCTAAGAGTGTTTGCTGCCCTATCAGAAAGACTGGAGTTTGAACTGCAGCGCCTATGTCAGGCCCAGCACAGATCTTTAGCCCTAACTCCAAGAGCACCTCTTCTGGCCTTCACAGGCACCCAGATACATATCCGTACATACACTCACATAAGCACAAGTAATTAATTAATTAATTAATTTTTAATTTTTCCATTTAACAATTTCCACTTCCTCCCCTCCTCCCATTTCCCTCCTGCTTCCCCACTCCCCCTCCTCCCTCCCCCTCCCTGCTTGAGAGGGGGCAGGGAACAGTGCCCTGTGAGAAGTCCAAGCCCCCCCCCCCACACACACACATCCAGGCCTAGGAAGCTCTGCATCCATATAGACTAGGGTCCCAAAAAGCCAGAACATGCTGTAAAAACAAGTCCCAGTGCCGCTATCAATGGCTTCTCAATCAGCCTCCATTGTCAGCCACAATCAAAGAGTCCGGTTTGATCACATGCTCATTCAGACCTAGTACAGTTGGATTTGGTGAGCTCCATTAGAACAGGCACACTGCCTCAGTTGGTGGACCAACCCCTAGCGGTCCTAACTTCCTTGCTGGTCTTCTCCCTCCTTCTACTCTTCAACTGGATCTTGGGAGCTTAGTCCATTGCTCTGATGAGGGTCTCTGTCTCTATCTCCATCAGTCGCCAGATGAAGATTTTATGGTGATATTCGAGATAATCACCAGTGTGATAGTGGGGAACTGACAGTTCAGGCACCCTCTCCTCTGCTGCTCAAGGATCTAGCTGGGGATATCCCCATGGACACCTGGGATCCCCTCTAGAGCCAAGTCTCTTGCCAACCCTTAAATGGCTCCCTTAATGTAGATATCTTCTTCCCTGCTCCTAAATCCGCCCTTCCTCCATCTCCACCCTCCCATTCTCCCAAGCTCTCACCAGTCTTTCCCTTCTCCCTTCTTTCTCCCCCTCTCCCCTTCCCCCAACCACAACCCCACCTCTACCCTTACCCCCATGCTCCCAACTTTTGCCTGGCAATCTTGTTTGCTTCCAGTTTCCAGGAGGATCTATAGATGTTTTTCTTTGGGTTCACCTTATCATTTGGCTTCTCTAGGCTTGTGAACTATAGGCTTAATGTCCTCAGTTTATGGCTAGAGTCCACTAATGAGTGTTTACATACCATATTCATCTTTTTGGGTCTGGGTTATCTCACTTAGGATAGCGTTTTCTATTTCCATTCATTTGCATGCAAAATTCAAGATGCCATTGATTTTTACTGCAATCTTCAACAAATGGTGCTGGCATAACAGGATGTCAACCTGTAGAAGAATAAAAATAGATCCATATCTTTCACCATGCACAAAGCTCAAGTCCAAATGGATTAAAGACCTCAATATCATCTGAACACACTGAACCTGATAAAAGAGAAAGTGGGAAGTACTCTACAACACATGGACACAGGAGACCACTTCCTACGTATAACTCCAGTAGCACAGACAATAAGGACAACATTGAATAAATGGGACCTCCTAAAACTGAGAAGCTTTTGTAAAGCAAAGGACACTGTCCATTAAGACAAAAAGGCAACCTACTGACTGGGAGAAGATCTTCACCAACCCTGCATCAGACAAAGGTCTGATCTCCAAAATATATAAAAAACTCAAGAAACTAGACTTTAAAATTCTAATAAACCCAATTAAAAAAATGGGGCACTGAACTAAACAGAGAATTCTCAACAGAAGAAGTTCAAATGGCCAAAAGACACTTAAGGTCATGCTCAACTTCCTTAGAGATCAGGGAATTGCAAATCAAAACAACTTTGTGAAACCATCTTACACCTGTCAGAATGGCTAAAATCAGAAACAGCAATGATAACCTATGCTGGAGAGGATGTGGAGTAAGGGGAACACTCAAACATTGCTGGTGGGAATGCAAACTTGTGCAACCACTTTGGAAATCAGTGTGGTGGTTTCTCAGGAAATTGGGAATCAACCTTCTTGGATCCAGCAATACCACTCTTGGGAATATACCCAAGAGATGCCCAATCATACTACAAAACCGTTTGTTCATCTCTGTTCATAGCAGCATTATTTGTAGTAGCCAGAACCTGGAAACAACCTAGATGCCCCTCAATGGAAGAATGGATAAAGAAAGTATGGAATATATAATTATTTTTTTAAAGGGCTAGAAATAGTTTTCTGTAGAGATAAGAACCCAGGCAATAGGAAGACTTGGTGGTTCTTGAAGATAAAATGTTTATTATTATTTTATTTTAGCATAACACACTAATAAGAGTTAGTAGAAAATATCTCAGCATTATAGATGTTTTTTTGTTTTCTCTTAGAATTGTTTTTTTTTAAGATTTTAAAGCATCAATTATTTTTATCTTTTTGATTACTAGGGAGGGTCCTTTGACACCATAGCCATGAAAGTCTGTACTTCAACCCTGCAACAAGATATGTGAGACCATCTACTAAAGGGAAGAAATATTTATCTTGGTTTACAGTCTCCAAGGTTTTATTCCATGAACAGTTGGCAGCACCACTTTTGGACTTGTGTTAAAGCAGAGTATCATTGTGGGGAACATGAGTAGATCTAACGAAGGGGAACGATGGAGGGGAAGAGGGAGAGAGAGAATATACAATTCAAGGTAGACTCCTAGGCACCTGCTTCCTGTTCTCTCCTGATAAAGTTTCCACTATTTAAGAGCTAGTTGATCAGTGGATCTCTTAGTGAGTCAATTTATAATGAGGTCAGCGGTCTTATGAGCTAATCACGTCTTTCCTCTGCATGAATGACCAAGATATCAACACTTTTGCCTTGAGTGGAAATTCAGATCCTAGCCACAACAATCATTCTTATTTCTGTATGAATGTGCTAGAAAGTACATTTGTATTTTATCTTTTTTTTTTTTTTTTTTTTTTTTTTTTTTTTTTTTTTTTTTTTTTTTTTTTTTTTTTGGATTTTTCGAGACAGGATTTCTCCGTAGCTTTTGGTTCCTGTCCTGAAACTAGCTCTTGTAGACCAGGCTGGCCTCGAACTCACAGAGATCCGCCTGCCTCTGCCTCCAGAGTGCTGGGATTAAAGGCGTGTGCCACCACCGCCTGGCTTGTACTTTGTCTTTTAACATATTTTGATGTTTAGAAAAGCTTATGATGTGATCCAGTAGATAACACAGTCAACTTGATAATATTCAGCCAATACTATTGAATAACAATTTTAAAATATTACTTTTAATTGAAGCATTCATGTCCAGTTAGATCTTGTAGTGATTTCATTTCTTTGAATTACTTGTTTAAAACATTTAGCATTGACTTTCTAACTTTTGGCTGTTGGTATTGATTATTAATGGGAGCACTTGAGTTTGCATGGGAAAAGATATGGCTGGAAGGCAGAGCTACCCTGGGGAGAGCCCCCAGGGCAATCATTGAAAAAGATCCCAGCACTGATTGCAAGTCTAAAGTTTGAGATATTGTTCTGCTTCTGTGACTTGTCCTTCCACCCAGGATTTATATTATCTCCACATTGCATTTTGTCTTCAGTAATGATCTTTACTATGTAAAATAACTGAAAATCACATCCATTCTATATTACGATGATGGTAGGACTGCCACATTCCCTCATAAACTGCGCACTCAACCCAACAAAACATGCCCTGGCAATCCATCCTCCAAATATTTCTCTCCTACATGCATTAATAATGGTGATTTTTATAGCAGTCTGTGAACTGGCAAACAACCAAGAGTACTAAAGTCGTGTTTTTTCTTTCTTTTAATTTCATTTTATTTCTTTTTATGAGATTGGTTTATGTTATTTGATTTCTCATTAAATTTTATATTTGTGAGTTTATTTTATGAATTCTCTGATATGCCAAGATTCCCTTGCTGCAAACAGTAGTAAAAAGATGGATAACCTTGCAGAGACAGTTTATTTCATTAAAAAAAATAGTCTATGATTTTCAACCAGCAGCATTTTGGTATATTCATGATTTGAAGAATAACCTAAGCATCTAAATTCTTTTTGACTTCTTTTAAAGCCATCCTTTATGTCATGTATGTACCTGTAAAAAATTCAGTCTATAAGTGCTTTTCATTTCAAATTTTAACACTGTGACTAGGGCTACAAGTGACTCTTACCTTAGATACAGAGTTAAGGTGAAAGTAAGTTGGATACCCCAGACCACTGTTTGTTTTTCAAAGAGTATGTGTGATATTCTTCACAGTCTGCTGTGAGGGTGAACAATCCTGGTGATGTGACATACTCCTGAGACACAGGCTTCTGTTGCAGTTCTCATTTTTTCTGGACCATGAGCATGCTGCTCCACAGTGATTCACAGTGTTCCAGCTGGTTCTCTCTGACTCTTTCACCTGGCACCAAGTTGTTTGATTTGAGTTGAAACAAACAAACAAACAAACAAACAAGCAAACAAACACCCAAGAAGACCAGTTCACAGAGTCACTAAAGTTTGTGATTCAATATGAAAGGAGCACAGGGATTTAAAAGATGGGTCCAGGGAGGCAATGGTTTGCTACAGCACAAGTAACTCTAATCAACCACTGAGGTGTAGCAGGGAGAGTTCTAGATTTTAAAAAGGTAAACCGAAAGTGAGTTGGTAGTTGTCAAGGCTAGAGAAGGGAAGAAGGATGGGGATTAGGCAATGAATGCTCATGGGTAATGATTATAACTTTTTTAAAAAGCATATTATTTTGTGGAGATGCAGGTTTGCAACCTGTGTGTGTGTTTGTATATGAAGATGCATCTGTCCTCCTCTTTTACTTTGAGACAGGGTATCGCTTCCTGTTAGATGCTTCAGATCAGCTGGTATTCTGTATACTGTGAGCTAGCAGGCCTGCAAGTTCCTGGGGATTCTCCTGTTTCTGCCTTCCATTTTTGTCAAAGGAGGGCTGGGATTACAGACAGGGGGAATGATGGACTGTTTATAGATAACTTCTAGGGATATGAACTGCTATCATCAGACTTTCATGGTCAGAAATTTTAACCATTAAACCATTTCTTTAAAATGGGCAGTGGTAATAGCTGCGAATTCTCTGAATATATTAAACACTTTTGAATCATACTATAAATAAATAAAAGAATTATTTGTCAAACTATTATGGGGTTAGACTCTTCCAACTTAAAAACTTATGTAGTTACTGCATGAGTAATTTAAATTAATGTAAAAGAAGCCCCCAATTTTCAAAATTTTATAGTATATTTTATAAAAAAATATAAAAATACCTTTTTAGAAGAATATGTGGCTTTGGCTTATAATAGTAATTCTTCACTCAGGAGCCATGCTGCTGTGAAAAATAGTGTGTGCTGTGCTCAGACTATAATTACTATTTTTGTGACACTGTTTTGATTGCTTGAAGTACCGTGATCCAGTAACATGAAGCCATCACTGTGTGGGTTTAAAACAGCTAACCTATAGAAGACTAGTTCATTTTCCTCCCAAATGTTGGTTATAATGGAAAATCACACAGTTAGCCAAAAGTGACTTAATGTTTCCAGAACAAACATATATAAAATACTAATACCATGAAAAATATTGTATACCATGGCTAAGTGGAACTAAGAATGTAAGATTGAATCAACATGTGAATACCAACTGAGATGGTAAATGGAGTGAAAAGGTGATCACTTCTATGGGAGCACAAGTATTTGTCAAAATCTTAGGGTATCTCTTGACTAAAAGTATTTTTAAAACTAGAAATGGAGTAAAATGTCTATACATCCCAGTGAATATCAGTGAACACCCTCCAAATAGCACTGTGCTTGGTGGAGAATGAATGAAGATGCTTATCATTACATCAACCTACGATGAAGGTTCTTCCCACCATTGCTATTGAATAACAACTTTGAGGTTCTATCCAGGTCAACTTATCAGGGAGAAAAAAAAGAACACTAGATTGAAAGGAACATTTGAAGCTGCCTCTCTTTGCAAATATGTTGTTGCTCATATGAAATTTTAATTCCACTGAAAACTGTCGGAATACATTGAGCTCAGTAATTTTTAGGATACAATATCAACAAAATTATTGTATAATATATACATATAGTGTACATAACAATGTATAAGATAATAAAGGTGTACATTTTTTTTCTAATTCTTTTAGCCCTTTTGTTGAAAGTAGATTATTTTCTGTGAGTTGACATGATCTTGCTCAGTTAATGTGGAGCAGCAATTCTACAGTGGGTCATGAACTCTTTGGGGGTCAAATGATCCTTTTACAGGGATTGTTGAAGGCTTATATTACAATTCATAACAGTAAAAAAGTTACAGCTATGAAGTAGCCATAAAAATATTGTTTTGGTTGCGAGACTTACCACAACCTGAGGAATTGTATTAAAGTTTCACAGCAATAGGAAGGTTGAGAACCACTGAGTAGAGAGATCCTGGTATTTTCTATTCTCTCTGGCTCTTACACTCTTCCCTTCTTCCATGGGGGTTTCCTGGGCTTTGAGGGGGAAGAGATTTGATGGAGAGAGCCTGGTGTCTTCTATTACCTCTGGCTCTTACACTCTTCACTTCTTCCATGTGGGTTTCCTGAGCTCTGAGGGGCAAAGATTTGATGGAGATATTTCATTTAAAGCTATACATTCTAAGGTCTCTTTTGTCTAGTATGTGTAATGTCTTGGCTGCATGTCTCTGTGTTTGTTCCTATCTGCTGCAAGAAAAAGGATACTGTGATGATTGAGTAAGACACGATCTACTTAGATTGATGAAGATAGCAGAATGTCATTAGGAGAAATTCTAGCATTTTTTTTTACATTCCAGTAGTATTTGATTAGGTTCTGGAATATCTAATCTGTGGTTCTTGCTCACCCAAGAGTGTTGGGCACAGGTTCCACCTCATGCATCGGGCCTTAATTCAAATCAGTTTGTTACGCCCACAAGCTTTGTGCCACCATTGCCCTCCCATGCCCTACCATACTTTGTCGTCAGGACAGTATTGTAGTTCAAAGTATTGTGGCGAGGTTGGATTTTTCTCTTTTGATAGTCTGAAGAGTATCTTTCCATACCAAAGAATAGAATGTAGGGGTGAAGGATATATGTAGGAAGCAGCTTGACTTCTCTATGTTCAATGAATTGTGTGGATGTTGATTTCAGCAATGAGGTCTTGCTGTCATCTTTTGGAGAGCAACGTATTGTATTGGCATAAGAACAACCTGCTCAGTATGTATGATGTTATTTGTGTATGTGTGTGTATGTTTTCTGAGCTGACTTTTTGGTATTGGATAATTAATTGGGAAACTCTTCCCTGATAGATACTATTTGTCCTTCTTTGAGCATTCCTTAATAGCCTGCAGTTCTTCATTTATGGGTACGAGCACTGTGAAATTTCCCCCTTTCATGTTAACATGCCCATTGGTAGTGTACTTCCTCAGGTCTCATTTAGGTAACCATATTATTGCAATATCATGGGTGAAGCTTCCCTGTCATTTCTAGAAGCCTTAATCTCACAGCCTATCTCCTGGTCTTCTGACTCTTGCAATCTTTCTGCCCCTTCTTCTAAGTTTCCCTCAGCCTTAGGTAAAGACATTGTGTTGTAGATGTATTAATTGGTGATTGGCAATGAGAGATCACTTGTTCTCTGAATTTTGACCAGCTGTGTCTTTGCTTTTCTTTAATGGTCTCCTTATGTTACAAAGAAAAGTTACTTCATTAGAAGTAAACACTGTAATTATCTGTGGGTATAGAGATTGATACTTAGAATGCAATTAAGAATTATGCTGGTTTAAAAATGGTGGTAGTAGGTTCTTCTCTAAGATCCATGATCCATTAAATTTACTGGGGTTCTGGTATCAGATATCATTTTCTTTCTGTTGAAAGGGTCTTAAGTTCACTTAGAGAGCTGTTGCTTACCACCAAGATCTGAATGCCACTACTGCACCCTTAGGGTCAATGTGCAATGGTGGTGATTACTATGGTAACTAAAGTTTTACTTTATGTTTTGAGTGTTAATGAATATCATTGCCTTATTTTTGTCTTCTGAGACTTTATAAGCAAGCAAAATTTGAAATGAGTGTTCCATTTCCAGGTTGGGATGACTTATATTGGTGATAAGGCAACATATGGTATTTCCTGGTTTTTG
Organism: Chionomys nivalis; assembly: GCF_950005125.1. Taxonomy (NCBI): domain Eukaryota; kingdom Metazoa; phylum Chordata; class Mammalia; order Rodentia; family Cricetidae; genus Chionomys; species Chionomys nivalis. The sequence continues at coordinate 18,308,984 of NC_080089.1, read as the reverse complement.
TTATCATGTGCTGTATAGCAGTTTCTTCCAAGGTTGAAACTTTCCATTTTACAGGGGAACTCTTTAACACAGAAGGCAAACAACTCAAAATTGCCCCAGTAAGTGCTGAAAACTGACCAGATTCAGTAGATGTCTTCTTTCCAAGAGTGAACAATAAAGAACGCTGGGAGTCACTTTTAGACAAGCTGTATACGTCACTGTTTTATTGCTATGAAGAGATACCATGACTAAAGCTAGTCTTATAAATAAAAGCATTTAATTGGGGGCTTACTTACAATTTCAGAGGATTGGTTCATTATAATCACAGCCAGGAGAGTGGTGGAATGTAGGCAAATGCTGGATCAGTAGTTAAGAAATTTACATATTAATCCAGTGACAGAGAGAAAGAAAGAAGAGAGAGAGAGAGAGAGAGAGAGAGAGAGAGAGAGAGAGAGAGAGAGAGAGAGAAGGGAGGAAGGAAGGGAGGGAGGGAGGGAGGGAGGGAGAGAGAGACTAGCCTGGCATCGACTTTTGAAATCTTAAAGCTTACCCTGCAGTGATGTGGGATTCTCTTTTGGATGCAATGAATATGTTTTATTATGGTTAGTTAATAAAAAAGCTTCTTTGGTCTATGGGAGGACAGAATATAGGTAGATGGGAAAACTAAACTGAATGCAGGGAGAAAGAAGGTGGAGACAGGTAGATGCTATGTAGCCACCCAAGAAGCAAGAAGTAACAAACTTCGAGCCTTGTAGTAAAATATAAAATAATACAAATGGGTTAATTTAAGATGTAAGTGTTAGTTAAGAGAAAGCCTGATCGATGAGGCCAAACAGTGTTGTAATTAATATAGTTTCTGTGAAATTATTCAGTCTGGGTGGCTGGGAGACCACCAAAGTAGCATCTCTGGTTATAGCCCAGTGACACATGTCCTCTAATGAGTCCAAACTTACTTCAAAAGCACACATCTAATTCTTCTAACCCTCTCAAACAGTTCCACTTCCTTGTGATTAAGGACTCCTATTTACAAGCTTATGGGGCTCATTATTATTCAAAACACCATGCAAGCCAAGCTACAAAGAAAACTGTGACCATCAACTGTCTAGAGGGAGAAGACCCTAGAACAGCTGCCTAGAAGGGGTTTTGAACAACTGAATCACTTGGAAAGGACCCAGTCCAACTTGTCAAGTTTCCCGTCAGGTGTGTAGCATGATTCAGGTTTCCAATTTTTGTGAGCTCTCACCCATGATGGGGTGGGATTTGGTGTTGCAGCTGTCTTTTGAATCATTTCTGGTCTGTAAGTAACCTCTCACCCATATTCCTATAAGTAACCCAAATAAAACTCAATGGTTCACCAAGTTGGAGTCCAGTGGTATCTGCACTTTGGTCTGCCATGGGATCCCTATCATTGACGAGTAGATGTCTATGTCGCATTTCCCAGGAAAACTTTGTTACACAACAACACAGTAAATCTAAAACTTTTAGAATGAGAGTCCCTGTACAATGGTGTTTTTAGGAGTTCCTATATCCTTGTGACAAGGGTCATAGGTTGTATTTTGTGTATTGTTTATTTTGTACATTGTAGTCATATCATTTGGGACATAAATTAATGTTTGATTTCTTACAGCCTCTAATTTTGGTAGCTTGATATCTTCATTTTAGGATGAAAGATAATGAATTTAAAATTAATCAACCTCAACTATATTGATAAGATGCCTTTTCAGTTGCTACAACATGTATTTCACCTTTTCCATTTCCAGAAGGTATATTGGTAAATCATGTTAAGCTGTTGTTTACCATTGTAGATAATGGTTGATTTAGCCCAAAGCCTTCTTGGAAATCAAATAACATAAACCAAGTAGCAGGTTTCTAGCCAAAGAAATTAGATTGAACTGTTGAAATACTGTGAAATTATAGTTGAACTTTTGGAATCTTAGATGGTTGCTTACTGAAAAATACCAGATTTTTCTAAAGATTGAAATTAGAATTAGAGGTATAATATTTATATTTTGTGTAAATATGAGATATTAATATTTACTAGAGAAATTATTCCAAAATGATATGCCCTAGGACTGTTTGTGGAAGTTTGTCTCTAAGAACTTAGACTTTCTGCATGAAAGGAATGTTAGACTGGCCACGGCTCACTGAGGAAATTTATTGTAGCATTTTGAATTCTGTTGGGCCATGTGTGTTAGTTGACTTCTGCAAGTGCTGGAGATTCTATAACATAGGTTCACCAATTTGGCAGCTAGCATGGTAAATAGCTTGCCATCTTTATAAGACCAACCTCTGAACACAACCAAAAAAAAAAAAAAAAAAAAAAAAAAAAAAAAAAAAAAAAACCCAAATCCATGGACACTAGGTTTTCAATAGCTCCGTGGCTGAAAATACTCCATAAGCGTTGCCACTCATAATTTCTGGTAAAATCAGTGTTGTATATATCAGCATGATATATCAGACTCTGCAAATTTCCTTGTCTGTATTTGTTTCCTAGAATGGCTATTTTGTGAAATCTGTAGTTCTTCTTTAAAAATTATATTAATTTAAGTGATTTTGACATTCTCTGAACTGTGCTTTTGGGCTGGTAGTCTAAAGCAACTCTTCATGATTCATCCTTTTACAAATTCTACTTTACTTTTCTATACCAGATGTTCAGATTTTTGGGAAAACCTTCTCAAAGAGCTGTTTATCTCTGGTATCAAAGACTAGTAATTAACATAGAAGATATCAAACAAGTATTTATTGAATGATCTTAGATGTATAGAGCTCAGTGGTAGAAGGCATGGCTAATAGTCACAAGATACTATATTTAATCCCCAGTTCTATAAGGCAAGCATAAACTATATTTATTGAGTGAGATTATGGAAATTAAAACCATGTTTATTCTACTATTTTCTTCCTCTATTAAAGTAAGACAACAAATTTTCTCAGCAGAATTACTCCTACTTGCAATCTCAAATCTCTTCTCATGCTCTTCTGTGCTAAACTCAATTGTTTTTATTTATTTGTGCTGTGGGATAATGCTCTTCTACATTGTAAATATTTGTTGCTTATATTGGTTTAAAAAAATGCCAATTGGCCAGTAGTCAGGAAGAGAAAAGGCAGAGAGGTAGTAACCAGACAGATGCAAAGGAAACAAGATGTGAATGCTACACTGAGAAAAAGCACCAAGCCATATAGCTAAACATAGAAAAGAATTATGGGTTAATTTACGTTGTAAGAGCAGGTTAGGCTATAAGCCTGAGCTAATAGGCCAAACAATTTATAATCACTATAAGCCTCTGAGTGTTTCTTTGGGACTGAATTTTTGTGCGACTGGGCAGAACAGAAACTTCTGTCTACATATCTGTCTGTCTATCATCTATCTATCTGTCTGTCTGCCTGCCTATCTATCTATCTATCTATCTATCTATCTATCTATCTATCTATCATCTATCTATCTATCTATCTATCTATCTATCTATCTATCTATCTCAATAGCCTGGTTACTAATGATATTCACATTGTTGAAATCAGTGATGAACATTTATTCATTCTGGAAGGACTATTTTCTTGCATGGCATACAGGAAAAGTCCTGCATTTTATACCTATCTTTGAGTAGATGCTTCATATGGTCATTCATTGGTTCTCTTCCTCCTCAATTTTTTAAACATTTGAATACAATAGGCTTAGGTTTTAGAACTTTTTTTTGTTTACATTGCATTTTTGTCTTTTTTTTAAGTATATAACTAAACTTCACATCTCTGTCTCAGACCTCTGCATGAACCTCTGGATTCGTTTTTCTAAAAAGTATTAATTTCCATTTTATTTCTCTAGAAGATGGCCTTCCTTCCAGTCTTAAAAAATCAAGCTTTCCAAATGTGCTATAGTGGGAGTCAGAGGGCAGAATCAACAGGTGTACATAGAAAAGAGTGTATTCAGTCTTTCCAGGATTTTTCAGATCCATGCCTGATCGCCTTGCTATGAATGGCACAGCTCACACAGTATCACAGATTTATATAAGGCTTGTGAAGCACACAAGCATGAAAGACACTTGCTTTGAAATGTACCTGATGGCAGTGGCCCCTAACATGTCCCAATAAGGAACTTGTAAATGATCTTGAACATTTATGTAGCTCAGCTCATGCATATGCTGCATTTGACTGTTACCATTTTGGGCATGGCTGCTGCTTTTTTGTTATTTTCTTTTTAAAAGTCAAGATCTAAAAAACTTTCTAGACGCTACTTTCAAACCACTTATCCACTTTCTCTACACAGGTATAGCAAGCCAAACAATCCAGTTTATACACTCAGATATTCAATGTCTAAAGCTGAACTCATGGCATTTTCCTTTTTGTCTTGATGACATCTACAAGTTCAGTTTTTCAAGCCAGAACACAAGAATCTGTGCTAAATTCTGTCTCTTCTTACTATTCATCTAACTATAAAGATACCTGTGGTCTCACTTTCATATGCTTAGACTAATTACCATGTCTCCCATGCTAGATCTGATCTAAGTCAATATTATTACTCCTGTGTCCTAACCCCTCATTGTCCTCTTTAATTCATGTCTGCCGTACATTGTATCACTAACATGGTAATTCAAATGGCACTGTTGTATAATGTACGTTAAAAAGATTTTTTTTTTCTTGAAGAATCCTCTAGCAGTTCTGTGCCTCATCTCACCGGAAACTGAAGACTAAATAGGTCTAAAGTCTACAAGGGTGCTCCATTGTAACTTTGATGCCTTTTCCTCATTTTCTCATACAGATATCCCTGGCTTTTCTCATACTGGTGACGCCTCTCTCAGGATCTTTATGCTCACTTCTTTTCTCCTGCCTGTAATGCTGCTGTTTACATTACTGTCTTTTCTTCTCCTTCCCTCCCTTACCTTCTCTTTCCTCTCCCCTCCTCTCTCTCCTTTCCCTCTTTTTCTCTCTCTGTTTCTGTCTGTCTCTACCTCTCTACCTCTCTCTCTCTCTCTCTCTCTCTCTCTCTCTCTCTGTCTTTTTCTCTCTCTGTAACCCAGTATCATCTAGAGCTCAAAGTGGCCTTCAGAACTCAACAATTCTCCATCTCACTCCAAGTGTTGGGACTACAGGTGTGACTGAGCATACTCAGCTTAATATTACCTTCTTAATGAAGAATTTCCTCATCCCTGCAGCCCAAACAAACAGCTCAAACACGCAGCCCATTCTCAGCTCTGTATGTGCCCTGATGATCTACTTTACTTCTTGGCCTCATTACCATACAAACACATGGTAAACAACAATTACTCATAGTTTGTGCTGTGCATTTCTCCTCTTTCCACAGGAATATAAGCTCTACGATGAAAGGATAAGTATGTACAGTGCATAGAACAAAGACCAGCACATAGAAGCATTTGATGTGTTATTTATTAGCTATCATTTTTTAAAAAGGATACTTTCACCAGTGACTCAATGGGCTAAGTGTGCAGTAGTAGAAATCACCATGAAATGAGGAATAAATGCAGACATATTTCCAGATTGCCATTTGCTAGCAAAGTGAGTTACTCAAACTTTTAATCTATTGTTATATTTCTCTAATTTATAAATGGACATAATAATGACATTTCTAAATTTTATCTGTTAAGTGAAATGATTTATATAATAATACCTGACATTTCAGTAGTGGGTATATAACAACATCAGCACTCAATGTCCCTGATACATGTGTATATATTATAGTTTATAAAATAATGATAGTTAATGCAATGATTCTTTGTATTTCAAGAAATAATAACTTTGATCTAGATTAGGACATTGTAAGTATCAGAAAATTGAAAGTAAAAGGAACTTAATTTTTGAAACAGAGAAGGTAAAATCTTAAGATGTCAATGGTTTATGACAGACTGGATCTACATGCCAAATCTCTGGATCCTGATGTAGTGGAGTTGTCTGCAATCATAATAAAAGATGATATAAGCATGCATTTTGTCAAAACATCACATAAAGTCTTTTATGGGTGGGGTTGAATCATTAGTGATATCTGACTACAAAGTGGTCCTTTCAAATAGGACATAGGTACTCCTGTTTCTTTCCCCCTACTTTTATTTTGACAGACAGGTGTGAGAATTCTGGAAAAATCTACCTGGCATTCAGTCTTTGGTTCCCTGGAAAAGAAACCCTTTCCAGACATTAACTACAGCTTAGCTTCTTTTGAGATTTGTAGCTGGAGATAATTTTAGGTGTGAGAACATGAAAGTCAGGAAGTCGAGAGCAAACTACTTCCAATTCTCAAGAAATGCATTTGTCTTATAATGACTACAGTTGTCTCAGTGTCATTTCACCTTTGCTGAATGGAACTGGGGGAGGCAAAGGTGGCCCCAAAGATGTGTAGTCCTTATTGCCTTGTAATTGTGCTGGCAGGTTAACTGGTCAGGCTGTTCCTTTGGATTTGTCTATTTTAAAAATGAAAAAAAAAATTGGAAGTAACTACAGTCCTATAACCAACTGACTTAGAAAAAATCGGTTTTCTCCTTTGTGCTCGGTAGAAGTGCTGGTGTCACCCCAGGGAGAGGAAGCATTACTCTTTGGATGCAATTAGTATATTCTGAGGGTTATGAGAAATTCACATTCTTTTCTTAAGAAAATCAATGTACTTCCAGAAGCTTACTTGTCTCTTTTTAAAGGAAATCCAGTCCTTTCTTATGACAGTGATATATACTGATTAATTTTTTATATATACATGCACAACTATACTACTAAGACTGTTACGATTAACTCACTTAAAATACAACCTAAAAATATGAAAATTATCCCAACCAGTGAGAATGTTTCAGAGTCTGTCCAATTCTTCCCTGGATCAATGAAAGCCAGAAAAATAACATGGTTAAAAAAAAGTCTAACAATTTTACTAGGTTGAAATGAATTATTTGTTTTCCAATGTGGTTCTTAGAAGTTAATCCAATAGCTATAGTAGAAAGAGAATTGTATCCCAAGGTAACATCAAGTTGATTGTTCTATGCTTTCTATTTGTTAAGAGAAAGAACACACATTGATTTTGTGTGGGTGGAAGACTATCTCTGTTTTGTACCTTACCTGATTAGCTACAGTCTCAATCATCTCTATTTTGTTTGATGACATAATTAGTTATTCTTATTGATAAGAAAGGAAAAGATAAAAATAATTTCAATGTTTGTATTACTTCCTCTACACTGAAATACTTTTCAAGCGTTCAGTAAGATGTTCTTATTTTGGGGAATAACTGATCCCAATAAGGTGAATCTTCAAGTGTTTAATTTTACCTCAGTACATGTGAGAAATTCATGCATAAATGAGGAGAATGGATGAAAAATTGTATTTGACAATTACCACTGAAAATGTATTATTACTGTGCTCAACTTGCCTCTGTATTCATTTGCTAATTCATATGATACACCGAGTGCTCATGGATTTAACTACTTTAAATTTAAAGGACAGGGGCTGGAGAGATGGCTCAGCAGTTAAGAGCATTTCCTGCTCTTCCAAAGGTCCTGAGTTCAATTCCCAGAAACCACATGGTGGCTCACAACCATTTGTAATGAGGTCTGTTGCCCTCTTCTGGCCTTCAGGCATACACACAGAAAGAATATTGTATACATAATAAATAAATAAATAAATATTTTTTAAAAAATTTAAAGGACAAATTGTTTAAACATGTCAAGTTATGCTTTTAAAAGACATCTAGCTTTATAACTTTTACACCACACAGAATTGGTACTGGGTGTCAGAAGACAGGTTAGGGACAAGAGGAGGTGACTAAAGGAAACAAATGAAGTAAGAACTTCTTTAGGTTTGCTCACAACCACTTGACTGCTTTCTGAATATGTGCATAATAAATATATTATTTTATACCCTCTGCCCAAGGACATTTTCATCTATTAGCCTTTCTGTGGGGCCCACAAAAATGAATCCTCTCCACCATTACTGAAGGTCAGAGAGCTTAAGCCAACTCTTGCTCTTTCAAAGTTTTTGACTAGAAGTCTGACATAGGGAGTGGCTCCAAGATAGCCTGTACTAGAGTGTGGTTATTTGGTGTTTTGGATATTATGATGGCCTACAGAGGTAGATCCACTCCACCTTGACCAATGCTCAGAGAATTCAAATCTGTTTCTTCTCATTCCAGTATATGACAGGAGGTTAGACCCAGGGAGTGGCTGCCTACAGAATGCTGGGTCCAAGGTGTGATCATTTCATGTCCTGTCTAAACAACAGCATACTTATTAAAGAATATAGTTGCTTGATATTTCAACTATTAAAAACAAGTAGTTGTTCTGCTTGTATTTTGTGTTTTGTTAAAGCAGTTCTTTGTGTCTTGTCTGCTTCTATGGATTGGGGTATATAAGCATATGGAAAATAAATGTGGTGGTGCATGCCTTTAATCCCAGCACTCGGGAGGCAGAGGCAGGTGGATCTCTATGATTTCAAGGCCAGCCTGATCTACAAGAGCTGGTTCCAGGACAGTTAGGGCTGTTACACAGTGAAACCCTGTCTCACAAAACCAAAAAAGAAAAAAAAGAAAAAAAAAAAGAAAAAAGAAAAGAAATGTGAAAATATTCAGTATATTCAGTATTCACTGGATGGTCCTCCTGATTCTGCCCTGTGTCTCTGTATTTTCTTTTGTATCTCTTTTCCTCCTGCCTAATTTTTGTAATCCATGCTCCCCTACTCTGGAATGCACACACCCCTTTGAGCTGGATCCCAGCACTTCCTTGTATTCAAGGAAAATTCATGTCCTAAATTCCTAACCATTTCACTTACTGAAAGTAATCATTTGATTTTATTAATTATTATTTTCATAACTGAAAATAGAAATAACTAAATTCTACAGAGAAAGAAAGATAATTTGTTTAGAGTATAAATATAAATACTTAAGACTTTGCCTGACATACAGAAGATGAACAAGTCTTTTTACTTCTCGTAAAATAGAGGCACAATTGCAGATTTCATCTCAGTTCTCCTATCTGTAGAAACTAGGAATAGGGTAAAGTGAGGAAATAAAAGCCATCACTCATTCACTCTCTTCATTTCTCTAAGGTGGAGAAAAAAGCTCAGGGAACTGTGATTTATGGTCAAAAAGAGCCCCAGAAGAACCACAGGAGTCATGCTAGCTTTCAAAGTATTTTAAGCAATATTGCAATGCTGTGGGATAACTGTTCTGTATGCTGGGATATGTTTTATTTCCATTGGTTATAAGATACTGCTTTGGCCTGTGGCTGGGCAGAATAATGCCAGGTGGGAAACACAAACTGAAAATCAGAGAGATGCCAGTAAGCATCAGGAGCAGCAAGATGTACTTGACCACGAGTAAAACCATGAGCTACGTGGCAGTGCATAGATGAATAGAAATGGGTTAATTTAAAAGAAGCAAGCGGATCTCTGTGAGTTCAAGTGTTGTAAGAGCCCAGGGGGCCCTTTTGTTCCATCCTACCATTTGGGCTAGCTTACTCCCAAAATAATCACACAGAAATTGTATTAATTAAATTACTGCCTGGCCCATTAGCTCCAGCCTCTTATTGGCTAACTCTCACATCTTGATTAACCCATTTCTATTAATGTGTATCACCACTTGACTGTGGCTTACCAGCATGAGTCTAACCAGCATCCGTCTTGGGCAGGAGAATTATGGCATCTGCCTGACTCTGCTCTTCTTTCCAGCATCCAGTTCTGTCTTTCCCACCTACCTAAGTTTCTGCCCTATCAAAAGGCCAAAGCAGTCTCTTTACTCAACCAATGAAAGCAACACATCCTACACCATTCAAGGCCAGCCTAATCTACAGAACTAGTTTCAGAACAGCTAGGGCTGTTAAACAGAGAAAGCTTGTCTCAGAAAAAAATTACTAAAAAAAAATTAAAATAAAAATAGGAGCTAGTTAGTAATAAGTCTGGCCAAACGGTTAGGTAATTAATATTAAGTCTCTAAGTGATTATTTAGAAGTAACTGTGGGATGGAACAAAACAGAGAAGAGAGAAACCTTTGACTACATTGTAACTGTAAGGCTTAGATATATAAATGTTCTTATTTAAATCATTAAAATGAAAAATACAATCACACGGCAAGATTTTTTATGTAGTAGATATTACTCCATTCTTTGAAAACCAAATTGGAAACCCAAACCCAAACTTAAAGCAAAAGCAAAACCAAAGCCAAAACCAAAACCAAATGGAAAATCTCTTTTAAGTTGATTTGAACAAGGAAATTACTAGGAACACCTCATGCCAGAACAATGCAACCATACTTGCCAGAATATCACAGATATAGGCTCTATCTTAGGTGTTCATAGAGCCATTGTTTCTTTCAGAAACCTCATGATCTAGGTCTCCATTGTTTGTGTTTCTTTCAGTCTGTTCAGCTTCCAAACTCTGATTAGAATGACCCATTAAATTGTCTCCATTGTTGGGGTGGTAATGGTTTTCGTCTGTAGTTCCAAAATCTTCCACATTCCCCCTACAAACCAACTATATAGGCCTAAGAACCACTGGTCAAGTTTATTGTAACAATGGCTCCACTTCTCAGTACCAATTTTCTACATTAATTCATTGTCTCATTGTTGTAAACAGAAGGAAACTAAGGAAAAAGAATTTATTTCAGCTTGTAGCTCATAGTGATCAAATCCATTAAGATCCAGAAAGCATGGTAGCAGGATCAAGAGGCTACTGGGTTACTTTGCACCTGTAGTCAGAAAGCAGAGAACAGTGCACACTCATGTTCACCTTGGTTCATTCATTCTAGGACCTCATTGAATAATGCAGTCCATAGTTAAAGGGCATCAATTAACCTAATCTTGGTAATCTTTCAGTGACATGTCCAGAGACTTGAGTCCTAGATGAGTATAGATTCTCTGAAACTGATCAACAACTATTTGCCCAATGATATTGCTCTTCTTCTGGAATAATAAGTAAAAATAGTTATTTTTATCTTGATACAAATGCTGGTTCTATGAATGTAAATATAATTTAGCATATATAGGCACACGTTCTGTTGGTTTATCCAAGTCATAATTTATAAGAAACATATTAAACTTCTAATTAGAATGAGCAAACCTCACACACACTCATATATTTGATAGAATGGATTTCAAAGCTAGCCAACTCTCACATTTTCTTTGTCATTGAGAGTTTTTCCCATGCCCTTGATAAACCTGTGTAGGCACAAAAATTAAATTTAATGCTTTAATATCTGAAATTAGTATTTGCTTTATATTCATAAACTATATGTATAAAATATATTGATCTATAAGCTTTTAGTTTTAACTGATAAATGTTATCATTTTTAAAATAAATCTGTCAAATTTAATGGTACCTTTTGAGTCACCCTTTATAGCAATTAAATATTTTTAGCATATTAATCGAACTTTACAAATTTAAGATAGTAAATGTTTCTTCTTAAATGCTTCAAATATCTAACAAGTAAAATTGTTCTCAAGTACTTAAATGTACCTTCATAGTTTATGTATGTAAATGTGATACTTATCTTCCAATGTCATCAAATGTAATTATTTTACTTTTCATGTTAAAACTAAATATTTTACTTAAATTTTTATTTATAATTATAAAATGTAACTCTCACGCATCTAATGTTAATTTAATAAGTTTTTATTTATATTTATATATGGGTTTTTATTATGTATTAATTATTTCAAATATAAATATTTTTGTTTATGTGGAAATCATTCTTAAGCTTAACATAAATCTAAATATTACCTCTAGTACATTAACTTTTTGTTGTTTAATTAAAAAATCGAAACTCATTTGCCCAACAATGAATATTCATAACATTTCAAATAATTCTCAAATATTTTTAAAGTAAATTGAATATGCAATATTCGATTTAGCAGAAGTTGTGTATGAGTCAAAGATTTTAGAACATATTTAACATCTGAATGCTTTGAATTTGGCAAGAATCATGTAGAGGTCACTTAAACAATAATGATTTAAGTTTATACTTTCCTAATAAGGGTTTTAGACATTATCTCCTAGATTTATGCCGGGTGAATATTTACAGACCTTGTCCCTATCTCCTTCACTTATTTTTAGGTTGCATTATTCTTCACCTTCTAAACAAAACAGTAACTGTGGACTTCATTCTGAAGTAGTCCCATAAAATTTTCTTCTGTCAGGGCATTCAGTCTTAATGTTCATAATGCTATTTCTGCTTGATTCTATATATCTTGAGACCTGCTCTTGCATTTTAATAAAAACACTAAATTATGACAATAAGAACCTTAAAATGTGAATTGGTGATATCTTGTCCCATCGACTTAACTATTTCAATAGGGATATGTACTTACCAAATAAAGTATCCTATTCATCATTTATGTTTATGTTTTTATCCAAGTTTGCAACAAGAATATTATCGTTTACTGTGAATTAATAATTTCAACAAATTCTGTCTTTCTCGTTCATAGTTTACCTAATTTGTATTGACTGTTTAAATTTACATAATATTTTCCATGGGAATGCTGGTCTTTCCTCTGTGATTTAGCTTCCAGTTAGGAGTGCCATGAATTTTTATTGTCATTTCCTCAAGGAAGATTATTTCTGGTAAGACTTTTCTATTCACTCCCAGACAATAACAGATTAATGGGTAAAAGTCTCCTCTTACTATTTCATTTATTATAAAATTTTCTGTGACAATTTTTTTTCCTGCTTGGAATAGACCTTTTCTACATTTCTTACTTTAACCATTCTGCCCATTTGGTATGATAGATCATGTAAACTTCCTCATTCCTTATGTCTTTGTAAATCTTTGATGAATTTAAAGTAATTCTAACTTCCCATTCTGAGTGGTAATGTGCTTGACATGCTGCTCGTTCTGGGCCTCTGCATGGGGATATTCAAATGTGTCTGTGTCTTCTCTGATAGAGTTACTGTGATGGCTAATCATGGCTGCCAACTTGATTGGCTCTGCAGTCAACTATGAGACATACCTCTAGGCTGGTTGGTAAAACAATTTCCAGAAAGAATTAATGTAATGGATAATATTTAAAAGTTGACAACACATTTTAATGACAGCTCAGAAATAAAAGGGTCTGAAGGAAAAATAGTATTGCTAACTTGTTTGCTTTGATTCTTGTTTGAGTACATCTATTCAGTTGGTGCTTCTGCTACCTACAGTCTGTATATTTACTGCTGTGAGGATATACACAGTTTTCCACCTTCCAAAGTGGACGGAAGAGCAGTGGCTCTTGGAGAAATCCTTCAGTTCCAGATTTGGACAGCCTAGGCATCTAGTACAATAATGAACATATAGTACATATAGTTTATATAGTAGATAAACTAGCAGGTGTGAATACAACCATTATTGCACTATTCAGGTTTTATAATGTAAATCAGTTTAACAAGTCCCCTTTGAAATGCACTTTCACCTTTTCTTCCACTCAGAACACAAAATACAGTGGCTACATTTCCATTTTAGAAAGGTGTAGGCATCATTTCTGAACATGACGGCAGTCAACTTCCTTCAGCTCATTATCTTACTGTCAGTGGGTTCCAAGTCTAACAAATGGCTTATAACCAGAAACAAAGCAAAACATGACTTGGGTGACTGTCCTTAGCCTCTGCATTACACATTCTAAACTTAGAATTGGATTAACTGAGTGATGCAATTCGGACTTCTGTTGTTCCTTAAGATTATTGCTCTCCTTAGTTGTTGTTTTTTTTTTTTTTTTTTTTTTTTTTTTTAGTCAGGGACTTCTGACTGCATCCAACTGTGCAGAAACAGAATTCTCTGTAGATAAAAAGAAAACAATAGAAACTCCTCCGTGGACATTTTGTACTTTCAAACAAGATTAAAAACTAAGCTTATCCCTAGTTTCTATTCTTATATGGAACAACTTCAATGTGGCATAAATCAATAATAATAAATTATGTGTTCATAAACCTCTCTAGACATTTTCTGGAAATCAATTGACTTGATCAGATGGTACATTAGACTAAGCTGACTAAGTCTATACTTAAAAATTAGATGTTGAAGCTAAGCCTAGACACTCAGCAAAAAGTGGACTATGTATCTACCCTATTATGTGTTTTTAAATATTATACATATTGTTTAAAAATTATTTCTTGGGGGAAAGTTTCACTTTAAACACAACACATTAATAATGACTATAAACAATAGAACATAATTATATATTGAATATAACTTGGAGTGAATATAACCTACTGACAAAAAGACTAGTAATATATTGTGTAGTAGGAAGGTAACCAGTAATGATTTATAGGTAGATAAAAAGAATTATTAAATTGTTCCATTCTTTTAAATTGACACTTTGAGAATTTCATACAATGATTTGTTCATAGTCACAATCTCCCCAACCCTCTCAGCTCTACCCCCACTTTTCTATCTGTACAAACTCTGTTCTCTTCTCTTTCATCAATTTTATTAGTTAGAATTCTCTAAAGAAACAGAATGTATAGAATAAATGATATATACAAAGGATATTTATTAGAGTGTGTTATGGGCCACGGTCTGAATAATCCAGCAGTGGCTGTATCTCAATAGAAAGTCCGGGGACCAGGTAGTTCTTCCGTTTGCAGTTCCAATCTGGTTCTGGAGTCCCAGGGTATTCCTCTAGAGCTGCTGGTCTTCAGTCTACACTGGAATCATAAGAAGTAGGTTCTAACACCAGCAAAAGAATGACTTAGCAACAAGATAAATGAATTTGCTAGTGAAAGTGATGACAAGCAGGCAAAAAACAAACGCTTCCTTCTTCATTTTCTTTTATGTGAGCTCCCTCCAGAAGATATGGTCTAGATTTGGTGGTCCTATCAGCTTGGGTTTCAGTTAATTTCAGATATAGTCAAGTTGACAGGCAAGATTAGCTATCACAAGTGAGTCAACCCCTAGTTAAGTTGACACATAACCTTAATATCACATTTAATTTCCAAATAAAAACAATAAACAGGCCATAATACTTTGTATCTTAAAAAAGGTGACAATGTCCCTTGATGAATGCTTAGCTTCTTAGTGTCTCCTAGTTTAAACATGATAACCACTGATATTCTCTCAATTGTTGTCTTATTACATGACATGGAAAAAGAAGAAAGAAAAGACATATATTGGCTAAGTATATGTGTATATATACACAAACATGCTAACAAAATAGGACAGAATTAGTGTGAGAGGTTCTTCTGTCTGTGTTGCTTTTCTTGGTTAATAAAAAAAAAACTTCTTTGCCTGTTGATAGGGCAAAATTTAGGTAGGCAGGGAAGACAATACTGAATGCTTGGAGAAGGAAGGGCAGAGTAGCAGAGGATCACACGGGGCTGCTCCAGAGCCAGATGCTGGAAACTGTTAAATGGGTCAAGAATCTGTTCCTAAATAGGCCATAGATCCAATAGGAGCACCCAATAAGATTACTCTGTTAAAGAGACATAGTATTATATGACTCCTAATGTCTTATTGCTATACTCATAGAACAGAGTATCTCTTAACATTCACCAGAGAAGCTTCTTATCACAGGAGATGGCAATTAACGAAGAGGTACTCAACTGATCAATGATCAGAGAATAAAAGATGGTTGAGTGCTCATCCCTAAGTGGGGTAGCCGTATTGTACCCCTCCCATTAAGGCTCAGGGATTTGTGAGAAAGAGCAGGAAAAAAAGATTTTAAGAGCCAGAAGTGGTCAATAACAAGGAGAGGGTGTTCCATACACAACGGGATACACAGCTTAACTCACAGTGGTTATGACAACAGGCATAAGACATGCACAAGCCCCAGCCAGACAAAATCTTATCATGGAGGGCAGAAGGTGGACATGAAGTCCCCTGTTCTTACCTTTTACAATAATTAGATATTCTTTTACTTAACATTTTATATATTTCTTTCTAATATTTTAAGATCTATTTCTCAGTTTTGGAAGTGAATATGGACACTTCTTACTCTATATTTCCTCTTTAAAACTTTCAATTATGGCTATTTTTTACCTTATAATAAATGTATTTTATTTTTAATAAAAGCTAGTATTTTAAAAGTCTCTCACTGAAAGTAAAAGCACTTCATGTATGTATGGTTTGCTGCAAAATTTTTTTGTATATGCTTTATTTTTAATAAATATTTTGGTAATTTTATTATAATTATCTTTGCATATTACAAAATCCATTGAGGAATCATTTTCTTTTGCTTTTACTTCTTTATGTCCTATATACATATCCAAAATACTGTTTTCTTCCTATGAAAGAATAAGAAAATCACCCTAAATTCTTATACAATAGGACAAAATGGTTTAGACCAACACACTTTATTTAGATTTATGTGTATGGAAAGAACAAATTAAATTTACTATAAGGATCTATTATTAGGTTTCATTTAGCATTGGAAAATTTCTGTAATATTTAATAACATGCAAAGTATACATGAATCATGATTCTATATGTTAATAAATTATAATTTCACATTTTGTTCATCATGGTATAATTCTTATGTAACAAAAGAAGATTTTTTCTTTTTCATTGTTATATGAAAACCCATACATCACAGAAACATTTTAGTAACCTGGAAAACATTTCATTTTGTTGAACACAGCTTTATGAGGTTATAAACTATGAAATCTGCTTGAGATAAAATGAAACATGCTTCACAATTCCATGGTTCTGGTTTTTGATCACATTCCTTTTTAAAAATGATTTTGTTACTATTAATATTATTATTCTTTTTTTACATCCTGATCTTAGTTTTCCCTCCCTTCTTTCTTCCCAGTTCTCTCCTGTTCTAGCTTACCTGTGCAACCCCATCCTCTCCTCCTTAATTTCTACTCCAAAAAGGAAGGTCTCCCTTTTTAACCAATCATGGTGTATTAAGTTGTAGTAAGACTAGGCACTTCCCCTCATATTAAGGATGGACAAGGCAATACATTATGGGGAATAGGGTCCCCCAAACCAGGATATTCATCAGAGACAGTCCTGGTTCCCAAAGTTAGGAGCCATAGAAGAAGACCAAGCTATACAACTGTAACACATATGCAGAGGGCCTATGTCAGTCCCACACAGGCTCTCTGTCAGTTCAGTCTCTGTCAGCCCCTATTAGTCCAGGTTAGTTGATTCTGTGGGCTTTCTTGTGGTGTCCTTGACATGTCTGGCTCCTATTATCCTTCCTCCCCTCTTCTACAGGATTCCCAGAGTTCTGCCCAATGTTTTGCTATGAGTCTTCATCTGTTTCCATCAGTTGCTGGATGAACTCTCTCTGATGACAATTGGGGTTAGATAGCAGTCTATAGTATAAGAAGTTTTAACTAGGAATCATTGCATTGACCTTTTTATTATTATTATTATTATTATTATTATTATTATTATTATTTTTATTGCCAGTTGTGTTTGGTTCTGTTCTAGATCTCTGGACTATCCAGTCTCTGGGTCCTGGTACTTCAGGCTGGGTGAAGGGTGGACTTCCTATTGTAGCATGGTCTTAGGTTGGACCCATAATTGGTTGGCCACTCCTACAATTTCTGCTCCACCTTTATCCCAGCACATCTTGTAGGAAGTCCAAATTTAATTCTAAGGTTATGTGACTGGGTTGGTCTCCTAATCCTTACATTGGAAGTCTTGCTTAGTTATAGGAGATGGTCAGTTCAGGCTCCATATCCCCAATTGCTAGGAGTCCCTAGGTCACCCTTGTAAATTCTTGTTCATTTCAATAGTGTTGGTTTTCTAGTTTGTTCCTGAGATGTCCCTCAATTTCAGCTGTCTCTCCAGTACTCTCTCCTTCCATCTTCACCACAGCCTATTCTTCCTGTTCTCATTCACCCACCCCATCATGTAACTGAGACATCAATTCTATTTTCCTTCCAAAGGAGATCCTCATATTCCCCCTTGCTTTCTCTGTTCACTCACACCAGCAATGGAGGAATATTCCCCTTGCTCCATATCTGCACCAACATGAGCTGTCACTTGTGATTTTGGCCTTACTCATTCTGTAGGGCTAAGATGTAATCTCAGAATTGTTTTGATTTGCATTTCCCTGATGGTTAAAGAGGACATACGTGCCTCTAAGTGTTTCTAGGCCATTTGAGATTTCTCTATGAGAATTCTGTGTTTAGATCTGTACCCATTTTTTAAAATTGAATTATTTGGTTTATTGGTTTCTAGTTTCTTGAATTCTTTATGTATTTTGGAAATTAGCCTTCTGTCAAATGTGAGGTTGTTGAATATTTCGTGTTTTGTACACTGCCATTTTGTCCTATTGATAACGTCCTTTGCCTTACAGAGGCTTTTCAGTATCATGAGGTTCCATTTGTTAATTGTCAATCTTAGCATCTGTGCTATTGATATTCAGTTCAGGAAGTTGTCTCTTGTGCCAATGCATTCAAGGTGATTCGCCACTTTATCTTCTATCAGGTTCAGTATATCTAGATACATGTTGATGTCTTTGATCCACTTGGACTTGAGTTTTGTTTAGGGAGATAGAAATGAATCTATTTGCATTCTTCTACAAGCCAACATACAGTTAGACTTACACCATTTGTTTAAGATTTTTTTCCTTTTTTCCACTGTATAATTTTGGCTTCTTTGTCAAAACTCAGGTATCCATTGGTGTGTGAATTTATGTCTGAACTTCAATCTATTTCTATTGATCTACCTGTCTGTTTCATGCCAATACCATGTGATTTTTATTACTACAGCTCTGCAGGAGAGCTTGAAATTAGGGATGGTGATACCTCTGGAAGTTGTATTGTACAGGATTGTTTTAGCTTTCCTAAGCTTTTTGGTTGTCTGTGTATCTTAGTTGGGGTTTTTATTGCTTCAATGAAACACCGTGGCAAGAAAGTCAGCTGGGAAGGAAAGGGTTTCTGTGGCTCATGCTTCAGCATTGCTTTCATCACTGAAGGAAGTCAGGACAGGCTCCCAGAATCAGGAGTTGATGCAGAGTGCATGAGAGGGTGCTATTGCTAGCTTGCTTACAGTTTAGAGGTTCAGTCCATTATCACCATGGTGGGGAGCATGGTGGTATGCAGGCAGAAATGGTTCTAGAGCTGAGAATCCTACATCTTGCAGGAAACAGGAAGTCAAATGAGATATTGGGCAGTATTTCAATGATAAAAAGCCTCAAACCCTGCCCTCACAGTGACACACTTCCTCCACTAAGGTCATTGAACTTTATTCAGTTTCATAAAGCCAATGAGAGCAACAATTAATAAATGGAACCTTCTGAAACTAAAATGCTTCTGTAAGGCAAAGGACATGGTCAGGAAGACAAAACAGCAGCATACAGAATGGGAAAAGAACTTCACCATAAAAAGAACTCAAGAAACTAGATACTAAAAAACAAATAATCCAATTAAAAATTGGGGTACAGATCTAAACAGAGAAGTCTCAGGAGAACAATATCAAATGACTGAAAAACACTTAATGAAATGTTCATTGTCTTTAGTCATCAGGGAAATGCAAATCAAAACAACTCTGAGATACCATCTTTTACTGATCAAAATGACTAAGATCAAAACCACTGATGACAGCTTATGCTGAAGAGTATGTAGAGTAAGGGGAACACTCCTCTATGCTAGTGGGAGTGCAAACTTGTACAGTCACTGTGGAAATCAGTATGGCAGTCTCTCAGAAAATGAGGAATCAGTCTATGTCAAGACCCAGCAAAACTATGCTTTGACATATACGCAAAAGAGACATAATCACACCACACCATTTGCTCAACTACACTTATAGCAACATTATTCGTAATAGCCAGAACTTGGAAACAACTTAGATGCCCCTTAACAGATGAATGGATAAAGAAAATGCAGTACATTTTCACAATGGAGGGCTACTCAACAATAAAGAACAAAGTCACTTTGAAATTTGCAGGCAAATAGTTAGAACTAGAAAACAAAACAAAACAAAAAAATCATGAGTGAAGTAACTCAGACTCAGGAAGACAAGCCTATAATTCACAACCCCAGAGAAGCTAGAACCCTATTCTAGAAAAAATGGAAGCAAATGCAGAAATCCATAGCCAACTATTTGGCTGAGCTCTAGTCAAAGAGAGGGAGGAATGATAACATGAACTAAGGGGTCAAGGCCATGATGGTAAAACCCATGAATCGGTGAACTCAAACTAGTGGAAGATCACCGATTCTGGACTGACAACTGGGGAACCTGCATAAGACCAAATTAGGCCCCCTGAATACAGGTGACAATGGTGTGACTTAGGCAATATATGTGGCCAATGGCAGTGATACCAGGTCTAACTCTAATGCATGAACCAACTTTGTGGAGCCCATTCTCTGTGGAGAAATACCTCACTCAGGCATGGAAAAGGGGTTGGGGAAGGCCTTGGTCTTGCCTCAACTAGGTGATGGGACAGACTTAGTTGACATCCCAGGGGACTCCTTGACCTCTCTGAGGAACGAATGAGGGGGGAGATTGGAGGAAGGGTGAGTGGCAGGAAGGGAGGGAAGTGGTATATAAGACATAAGTAAATAATAAACAAATTTTAAAAATAGGAAAAAATAATTGTATTGGAATTTTGGTGGGGATTGTGTTGAATTTGTAGGTTTCTTTTGGGAAGATGTCCATTTTTACTATGTTAATCCTACAGATCTACAAGCATGGGAGATCTTTTAATATTTTTTTCTTCAAAGACTTTAAGTTCTTGCCATATAGGTCTTTTACTTACTTAGTTAGAATTACACCAAGATAATTCATAGTATTTGTGGCTGTAGGGAAGGATGTTTTTTTCCCTGATTTCTTTCTCAGCCTGGTTATGGTTTGTACATAGGAGGGAATTGATTTTGTGTGTGTGTGTGTGTGTGTGTGTGTGTATGTGTGTGTGGCTTCTATATAGGAGTGCTTCTGATTTTTTTTTTGTTAATCTTGTATCCAGCAACTTTGGTTTTGGGCCAGAAAATGGAGCCCAGGGGAGAAGGTGTTGTTGAGGACTGTTTTGTGGGCCCTAAGGAATGTTAGCAGGTGGTAGGACATGACTTACCTGGACTTGCTAGTACTGGTGTGACCTCCAGTAAAGCAGAATTATTCTGTCGAGGTTGTAGACCAGGACATATCTTGATCACATCTTCTAGAGAGGTACAAATTCCCAGTGAGTAAGTACCTCATCTACATTTTATCTATACAACAAACAGTATTAGCATATCTATGAGTATAACAGCAGAGGGATACTCAGGGATTTAATCTGTGTTGGGAAAATTTGTTTGTAAAAAATAACATCTATTATCCAACTCTGTCTCAACACAAGAATGAGTTTATAAGTTGGTTCACATTATTTATGTTGTGTTTACAAAGAAGTTAAGAACATGAATTATGCCCTTGGAGGAATACCTCACCAGAAACAATCCCTCCATTACCCAGCACATTTGAAGTTGTACCTGAAAAGTTTTAGTAGCTGAAATTGTTTTATATGATTCACAAGCAAGTTGCATTCTCATTTTGCCACCTGGGACAATTTTCGTGGAACCAGATACCTAGGACTTCAATGAGATGGTACTGCTCCCAAATGTGATTGCCATTTTACATGTTCTTTGTTTAAAGTTTCTGAACTGATGAAAATATTGAGACTTCTATTTCATAACATAAAATGTAACTGAGACAGTGGCTATGTTTCACATGACTGACTTCATGAATAAATTATAGTCTTTCTTTCTCGCATTTCTCCTTCATCAAGGGAAAGACACTGTGTAGCCAGATATAGTCTGTTAATACTTCATCCTCCCCTTTTTTTACATGATCAAAGGACTCTTTGAGTTTTACTTTTAGGAACAATATATTTGAATCATGGCAGAATCCTTGAGATATTTAACAGATGAGAAAGATACTGCAAATAGCTATGCCATGTGAGTATTTATTTCATAAAAAATAAAAAGTATATCAGAGCCGGGCGGTGGTGGCACACGCCTTTAATCCCAGCACTCGGGAGGCAGAGGCAGGCGGATCTCTGTGAGTTCGAGGCCAGCCTGGTCTACAGAGTGGTCTAGAGAGCTAGTTCCAGGACAGGAACCAAAAGCCACGGAGAAACCCTGTCTCAAAAAATCCAAAAAAAAAAAAAAGTATATCAGATGTATGATGTATTGTACAAGGTTTTGTCTACATGTACACAGTGAAATTTTTCCATAATAATGTTAAATTATGCATTAATCTACTCACATATATACTTTTTTATTATATGGAGAGAATTTTTAAGATCTACTCTTTTAGTGGAGTTTGAATATGTGACGTATTAAGTTTTAATTCAAAAGTAAATTGTATTTGATATAAGGACATGACATATTTTTGAATAGGTGAATTAAGACAGAGAAATCAGCCTTTTACCAACAAACTACATCAATAACTTTGTCTGTGTAAGAACGCTTAAAATTATGAGACCAACCTGTGTGTATGATGTGAGATTAAATGTAGCTATCATGTAACTTAGTGAGCGATTGCAGTGAAGCACAAAGAAGTAACTATTTCAAGGAAGGAACTACAGGAAGTTCTCCTGAAAGCTAGACAGAGAAGATAGGAAAGTCAAGAAGCATAGAAAAAGCAGAAAGACATTTCAGAGAATATTGAGAAGTGATTGGTCATAATAGCCTCTGCTCCCACAAAGGGAGAGGGGACTCTGTAACAGGGAGAAGACAATCAGAAGAGAGCAGAGTGCCCCAGCTTGAGAACAGATCTGCAGCTCAGAAGAAACTCATGATTCTCACCGCATGTAAATCCAGCACAGGCATTTGGCCTCAAGGTAAGATTTTCAATATGATGAACTGTTTTCACAGAATTCTAGTAGAGGCCACCAATCTCACAGAGATTTCCAAACAGGAATTAACTTGAGATTGGTGCTATTGTTAGAGCTTTCAGTACTCTTGAGTCTTAGAAAATATGTTCAGTCACAATTCAGGCTGCTCAAAGACACCCTGACACAGAGACTAGCTAGCAGAGGATCAGGAGAGACCCTCCACAGTCAAAACCTCCATGGATATCAAGAGCCATGCTCAGTGGTCTGCCTCTGTGTCCAGCGTTGGGATTATTTGCATACAATTTACTGTTTTCTCAAGCCTCTATAAAGTAATAACGGGACTTCAAAACTCCACCCTCACTAATAGATCTCAGCAAGAAAAGAAACACAAGCACTACATTACGCCATATATTAAAAGGAATTAACAGGCATGTACACCATTTTCCATCCAACGGTTGCTGAATACACATCCTTTTCATCTTTTATCACTGTCTGGAGTTCCCCCCCCAGTATATTATATTTTAAGATTATAAAATAAGTATTAATGGGTACAAAGAAGTTGGATGGTATTTCTTTTTCTTACCAAATCACAAGGAAGTAAAGTCAGAAATCAACAAACATCACTAAAAATCTTAGCCAACCAAATAAGGATTATACAATAAACCTTTGGGAAAAAGATGTCCTCAAACAATTTTACAAAAACAACTATTAGCCTTATATCAAAATTATATAAGCATTGGTGAAGAAGGCTCTTATAAAATTCTTGCAATTCCAGTTCAACAACACATGCTAATGATAACAAACCAAAATAAAGTTATTTCATTGCAAGGATGCAAAGATGGTTCAACATGTGCTAATAAATAAATGTGATACTGTGTATACAAACATTCAAGGATAAAAATCATGTGATAACCTAAATAGAATCAGGAAAACATGGGTGAGTGTTGACACTCTTCATGATAAAAACCCTGAAGAAAATCACTATAGAAGGGGCTACATCTCTGCATAGTAAAGGTAATATATTAGCAATTTGGAAGCACCATCGTATTACATAGGAAAAGCAAAGCTCAAAAGCATTTCTTCTAAAATGAGGAAAACCATAAAAAGGCCCATTTCAAGACTCATTCAGTTATAAACTCTGACATGGGTACTTGACACCCAACTCAGGTCCTTTGAAAGAACATAAGTGCTTTTAAGCACCGAGGCTTCTCTAGGCATTCCCTAGTCCACAGATTTTTTTTATCTCAACACGGAATTGTGAAAAAGCTACCAGGGACAAGCCTTCAAAATATCAATCTAGCCGGGCGGTGGTGGCGCACGCCTTTAATCCCAGCACTTGGGAGGCAGAGGCAGGTGGATCTCTGTGAGTTCGAGACAAGCCTGGTCTACAAGAGCTAGTTCCAGGACAGGCTCCAAAACCACAGAGAAACCCTGTCTCGAAAAACCAAAAAAAAAAAACCAAAAAAAAAAAAAATCAATCTAAGAATCATTTTCATAATTTACAGGGAAACAATATTGATCTTCAATACATAAACATCAAGATAAGTGAAGTGACATTCATGAGTAGGACAGCCAATATGGAATGTGGCTTGGAGACTGTAGGAACGAAATATTTGAAGAATGAGGTGGTCAGTGGTCAGACATTAAGATTTCTTAAACAGATTTCAGTTACATAACAAGTGGCTCACTGGAGACTTCAAAAAGTTTCATATCCTGGGAAGACCACCGACAGTACTCAGAGTCACAGAGACATGGAGAGGATACAGGAAGGAAGCAGAGGTATTTATTTTAAGAGACAATTATAAAAGTTATAAAGTAGATGGATGTAACAGTAAAGGAAGATCCTTTAAAATTTTCTTTTTATTCATATGTGTGTCTGATTGTGGATTTGTGCAAGTGAGTGCAGTGCCCACAGAGGTGAGAAGTGAGAGCATCAATCCCTTGGATCTGGAGATAAAGGTGGTTCTGAGCCTCCACCTGTGGCTGCTAGGAGCTAAACTCAGGCCTTTTGAAACAGTGCTTCCTTTCAACTGCTAATCAGGGTCTCTAATCCCAAGGAGAAATTCTAAGAATTTTAGATTATGCATGAACTCCAGGGAATGGCTGATGGACACAGAGCTGAGTGAGGATGATGAGGTCTCAGGGAGCTCTGAGGGTTGTGAAGGCCTGGAGAGAGCTGAAGACCCTGCTGAAGGTGCTGGCACTGCTACGAAAACCATGAGAGCCCTCAGAGCCCTCACCGTCCACAGAGTCCTCACAGATTTGGAAAACCCCAGAAGCCTCAGATGGCTCACAACGCCCATAGCGGCAGCACAGGCCTCTCAGATAGACATGGCCCCCAGCCACAGAATGGCCCTCCGGAACCAACATGGTCACAGGTGATGGACCTAGCATTTATTTTTCAACACTTTCTCGTTACACTACTGGCCCTTTGTGTATATATTATGGCTTGTGGTTTTGGGGTTTTTATGGGATTCCTACCTGTGAGAATTTAAGGAACCCACACACCATGGGATATTTCCTTCTTACCAGGATTAAACAAAGACCACAACCATACACAAATTTTCAGCACAAAGAGATTCTTTATTAAGCAAGATAGAGTGACAGGGTGGCAGAATCTGAATTGGGTAAAAATAGTAGCAGGTGGTTCTTCAGATTTTTAGGGAGAAAAACGGGGAAATCCTTGCTAGGAAGAGTTGTTAAGTCCTGACATTGTTAGTCAGTAACCAAATAAGTGATTTTGTTGGTTGGACCTTGGTGGCTAGCTTCAGGAAGGAGTCAGACTTAAGGAAGTAGTCAAGAGTCTAGTGGTTTAGAGCAAGAAGGGAGAGGTGAAGAGCAAGATCTTTTAGAGCCTTTCAAGAACAAGCAGGTCTCTGCAGCTATATCTGTTTTTTGTGCCTTTTTCTTTTTAGCCTCCTTTTCTTCTATTTGTTTGTTTTGTCTCATTTCAATGTGTTGTTTTTTATTTTATTTTTTTAGTATGTCTTAGAAGCCTGTTTATTTTCTAGTGAGAATCAGGAAGGGGGTTCATCCAGATGAGATGGGAGATGGGAAGGAAATAGGAGGAGTAGAGGCAGGAGGAACCACAAATTAGGCTATATTATATGAAAAATCTATTTGTAAAAGAAAAAAATCATAATATGTTAAATATTCAAGAAAATTAAGAAGTGAGCTACTGTGGGAATTTTACAGATATAACACATGGTCCTCTCTGTGAAGAAATACGCTTGGAGGACTCCAAGGTTGACTTTGTTGCCAATTCAAGGAATTTACCCAATGTGCAGTGGGTTGGAATGAGCAACCACATCTATAGGGCATCTGTGTCACTGTCCTTCTCAAGGGACCATTGCACACTGTGAGAGGTAGAGATCAGGGAGAACCAGAAAGAAACATTACCTTCTAGAAATGACAAGATCATTGTACTCCTGGGTCCTAGCAGTCATGATTGCCCGTAAAAGACCTGTATAAGATCAACCCAGTCAATATTCCAGCATAGGAAGGGAAGGGCTCACAAATCTCCCATTACTAGCATTGGAGTTATTGGCAGTTGAGGGCTTCTGGGTGGCAGTTAGTTTTCTTTAAGGGTGTGACCCCTGGTAGGCTGACTGTGCTCTGGTCCATACCCAGGAATAGATAGGTAAAACAAGCTGAACTAAGTGGGTTGTTTTTTTAAAAAAGAAGAAGACAATAAATCAGATGGTAAAGGGTGAGTGGTGAATCTGAAAGGAGTTAGTGGGAGGGATGTGGAGTGAATATGATTGAAAGGCATTGTGTGTATATATATATATATATATATATATATATTTCTCAAAGAATTAATTAAAGTATTCATAATAAAATATTAAATTAAATGAAAGGAAATTAAACTATATAAATGATGATAATCAGAGAAACATTTCATTTTAATTCTGGATTTTAATTCTTTAGGAGAAATATGATTGCCATATAAGATAAAATAATTTTTTTGGCACTAATAGTATAACTAAGCAATCTAATTGATGAAGGATGAATAATAATGGAAATTTAGAGGACAGAACAGGAAATACCTACCAGGAAAGCAAACTTTATATGTCTGTCCCTTATTCCCTTATGTGTGGGTAGCAGTATTATCATAATCCAAGTTTAAGTCATTGAACTCATCAGTGATGCTGCCTGTGGTTTCCTTGTCTCTCACCATCATGGTCAAAACAAGTCAAACAAATTCTGTTTCCCTTGAGGTTTCTTCTTACTTTAGGAGACAAAGGTAAAAATGATATCCAGTTGAGGATTTTTGGAAAATATTCACTGTGATAAGCGTCTCACCTCATCCTCACATGTCCTTTGTTACATTAATTGTTTTATGATACATACTTATGTTAGTTAACTTGACATAGTCAGGGAAAGAACAGCACAACATGGAAGAAGTATATTCTTTATGTCTCTTCCCCAAACATGGCATTGGCCTTTTACAACAAAATGTCACCATTCTTATGAAAATGTCAAGTGAGATTATTTAAATTTTTTTGAACTCTGAATTAGTGACTCTTCCTTTTGGCAAGGAATCAATGGGGTTGTCCAAGATTAATGCAGACAAAGTCATTTGTAGAAGCTTTTCCAACATTCTAGCTGCTTTCAGACTCCACCTATGAAGCTACTTTCCCTTCAGCTCAGTCCCCAGCACAGGCCTTCAGAAAACAAAGGCAGAAGGGGAATTTACTGTACAAACACAGCTGGAGATTAACATAAGAAAAACATTGATTTTTCAGGGTGTGGGATCTTCTTGGATCACATTCGTTGTTCACAGTGAAGTGAACAAACAATTGAACTTTATGGAAATAAATAAACAAATCATTGATGTCCCCATATTACAGAAAAAAGTTTAGATACTACTAATTACGGAATATTTTTGCCAAGTATTAACATAAATAAGTACATTGAACTGGCAATGCTTCAAAGTGTATATGTAAAATCAGATTTCAAGCACTCTGTCTCCATTTTAAGGTGGAATAATACTGTTTTAAGACTGCTTCCTTACCATGGAAGGCAAAATAAGTGTCTTTTAATTCTGGTGGCATCTATTCTGCTTAAATTAGTTTAATTTCTCAGGCACTCAGTAATTTGACTGCACTAGCCTTCTGTAAGAATAAAAAATGAGGAAAGGGGAGTAAGATGAACAGAGGAGAGTTCAAGGCAAGAGTTTATCAAAGTACAGGTGAGAGTATCTCACTTCGTAATCATATAAACCCGTCATTAAACAGACATGTGAAGGGGGGGGAGAGTGAGCTATTAAAGACCAAGAGTCAATATACACTCCTGTCTCTCTCCATTTTACTTCACCCTTCCTTCAACTAAAATAAATTATTCTTGATAGAAATTTTTATTCTTGTCAACTAACCCCTTGCATACATCACAAGGGACCCCTACAGTGAAGCAAGGAAAAGATAATCTCGACAGAAGAACATCAGTGCAGAGTATTACAGGCATGCGAATATTTGAGATGACTTTTCAGTGAGTTCATAAGATTGTATTAGCAGCAGATCAAGCACTGACAAGAAGTCATAATAAAGCAAGTGTTCTGTCATTGCCTGGGAGATGTAAAAGAAATGGGTACTTTGCCCTGGACAAAATGAAGACACAGATTATTTCTCTTATTTTATGTCAGTATGTTTTTGAGGAATGCAATTAGTATGGAATTCATGTCTTTCATGCTTAAAACAGACCATCTGTGTCTATCATATCTTTATGCATGGCACTGTTAAAGCAGGAGAAACATATAAAAGCCTTGTAAAAGCTCATCTCTAAGACAGACCGTGATAAAACAAGCACTGTATAACATGACAGAATGTTTTCCTGAAGGTCACTAAATCTACACATGCATGAGGTAAAGCCTGGAATAGTAGCATCTAGTTGTGTATGCAACTAAGAGAACAAAGATACTAAGACAAGCTGCCTTTTACTTTCTGCATTGTGCAGTGTTTGAAACATAGCCTCCTGGTCTTCAGATCCAGCCCTGGGAAATGTAATGTATTCTCTCTGATGCTGAAAGTGACCTAGGGTGGTTCATAATTTGCTTAGGTGTAGTTAGTAGGTGATTGGTAGACTTAGGGTTTGGTTCTGTGACCTGTCCTTCAAGAGCCTAAGATATTACATGACAGCATTTCTCAGTAGTTTTGAGCAGGTTGCTGTGTTTGTTTTTTAAAAGACACCATATATTTTTTATAGACTTTTGTAGGTGAATTCTCTGCTTTGGGGATTTTTGTTGTGTCAATAAAACTCAAAGCCATCCTGAGTTAAGATAGAGCCCTAAGAAATTTCAACTACTAAATTTTGAAGTTGTCTGAGAACAGGCAGTGATTTCATATCAACTATGGGAGGGAAGCCTGTTCATTTTTAATGACAGTTATAGAGATAATAAAATAATGGGCTGTGTGTGCATGGGTACTTAAGAAAAAAACCTTCAGACTACCACTTATCAAAAGTATATTCTTTCAAAATTGTGATGATATCAATGATCATTGAATCAAAATGTCTTGTCATTTTATATATATATGCTTATATAATAATTAAATATATGTTCTTTTTTGGTAGGTTTGAAAAATGCTTTAAAATCATATGTTTCTTTGTTTGTGTGTGGTTTAAACACATTGTACACATTGTACATCATGTATGTACATATGTTTGCCAAATGTGTTGTATCCTAAGGTTCATAGGCAGAATTTTCCTTTTTGTTGTACATAACTGTAATTGTAATCAATATATGTGTTTCTTATATCTAATACTATATGTACATAGTGTTGGTATGTTTATACTTGTCTACCTCTTGTCCCAAGACTATATTGATATCTTTTTTGTCTTTTGTCCCTGGTTCTTTTTTTTTTTTTTTTTTTTGGTTTTTCGAGACAGGGTTTCTCTGTGGCTTTGGAGCCTGTCCTGGAACTAGCTCTGTAGACCAGGCTGGTCTCGAACTCACAGAGGCTGCCTCTGCCTCCCAAGTGCTGGGATTAAAGGCGTGCGCCACCACCGCCCGTGTCCCTGGTTCTTCTACCTGCATATGCTTGAATGCAAAAATCTTTCAGCCTCTAACACAGCTATTAAGTTATAATGCTGACCAGATCTCAGTGTTTGACAATGGTTGCTTTGGAGTTCAGAATAGCAGGGATTTGCTGGATCGCTGTGACCGGCTCACAGTGTGTTTGGGTGTTTGGGAGAGGTAGGTAGATGTGACTGGAGTGAGTGCTGTGGAGAATGTCCAGAGGGAGCGGCCCTTCTCTTAGGTGAAGAAAGGAAATGAGAAAATCATGACTAGCTGTGGCATTGGTGGGTTCATGAATCCCCTTTCCTGTTTTGTTTGTAGCCAATTTCTGCATAGACCTGGAGCAAGAAATCTTGGGCATGTGGCTGTGCTGTGCCATGTGGGCAGAGGGACAAAAGCAGAATCCAGAACATTGTTATGCTAGCTGAGGAACCTGTGTGTTAATGTCAATGCTTACAAACATCAAGGTTTAACAGAGTGTGAATCAAAAGAAAAACTCAACCACTTCACATCTAAGAATTACTCTTTTGCTATTTGATACATTAAAACTTAAAACTGTAAGTCAACATTTATTTTGCTACTGAAATTAAATACTTAACATAGTTTACCATTGCTGTGTGTTATCTAATACTGTTTTACCTACTTATAATAATCCTGAGGTTTAGTTATTTTTTTTCTCTACTTACAGACAAGTCCAGTGAACAGCAGAGGTGACATTTTAGGGTTATCATTGTTGTGATAAGACCTCATGACCAAAACAACTTAGAGAGGAAATGACTTATTTTGCTTATACTTCCATGTCGTAGTCCATCACTGAAGGAAATCAGGATAAGAACTCAAACAGGGCAAGAACTTAGAGCCAGAAGTTGGTACAGAGGTCATGGAGGGGTGCTGCTTACTGACTTGTTCCCCATGTCTTTCTCAGCTTGGTTTCTTATAGTACCCAGGACCACTAGCAATGGACTGGGTCCTCCAACATCAATCACCAATTAAGAAAATGCTCTAAAGTCTTGCTTGCAGCCTGATTTTTTAACTTAATATTTTTATTGATTATTTGGAAATTTCACAAAATGCACCCCAATCCCATTCACTTCCCAGTTCTCCCAGGTCCACTTCCCCTTATCACCAACCCCAAAACAAAAGAAGAAAAAAAAAGTTAAAAAATTACTAAGTCCAATTTGCATTGCTCATATTCTTCCTGGAGCATGGTCAAGCTCCCAGTGACCAGCCCCGTAACGATAACTGAGTCCTTTCCCTACCCATCCCCCAACAGATGCCATCAATTATGAAGAGTGAAAAACTTCATTGTCCTTATGACAATTTTTAAGCATCCTCTTCAGTAGCTTCCTTTTTAGTCTCTTTCTTTGTTTGTGGAGCCGTCAAAGTGGGGTTAGAAGTGCATGGTGTGATAGAAGCTGGAACCCGCCATCACGAAGGAGCTTTGAGGGGCTTGAAAGACCCATGGAAGCTGTGAGGAGACATGAGGTGGTGGCAAAGGAGTCTGCAGAGCCCATAGTGTCCACGATAAAACTAGAGATGGGCAGGTTCATGGGAGGAGAATTTTGAAAAGTGGACTAATAAAATTAGAAGGAAAGATGGAGAAACAGAGCCAGATGCATAGGGGAGAATGGTGGAACTACAGATGATGAAGCCTTGGTCCATGCTGTTGCCAGAAACCAAGTGGAAGTCCATGATCTGTGCAGCTGGTGACTATAAAGGCAGCGGAGCTTCTTTTGTAAAGGTATGGATGACTGCGATTCACAGTTGAGAATGAGAGACATAAAAGGCTTCTGTTGCAGCCTAATGTTAAGGCCACATTTTAGCAATTGAAGCTTCCTCGTCTCAGATGACTGTCGCTTGTGTCAAGTTGACATAAACTAGTCAGCGTGGATGTGATCTTTACTCCAATGTGTGAGATGCCAAAGCCTGTACTCCCTTTATTACTTGATGTTGTTCACTGGCAGAAAGAGTAGAGACTCTTTACTCACTGGCAGTTGCTTGGTTTTGCTTTAAGAGTTCCCTGTGCATTCCTTCTAAAATGTGCACTTCATGAGTACTCTTTGAAATGAATATTTCATATTTATGAGTAAACATTTGCCACCCTTTATAACTAAACAGTGCATGTAATTAATGTTACAAAGACCATCTCTGCTGACCTGCACTATGAAAACTATGAATAACTTTGCAGAAAATACTTTTTATGCATTACTTTGAACACTTACAATAACTGGCATTAATAAGTATAGTTTATGTTTCATCTCTTGGCCTTTAGTATATACGAACATTCCTTGTTATGCATATTGAACAGCTTGCTACTCTGAAAATAAAGGGTTATTAAGGCAAAATAAATGCATATGAAAGAAACAGAAGACAGAAGAATGAAGTGAAAGAAGAGGAAAAAGTAAACCCATAGGACCATGTGATAAAAACCAAAAAAAAGCAAGACATAAATTTACATCAAAACATTTTCAAATGTTTGCCTGATGGTGAGATGGTCAGATATGTCTGTTCTTCCAAATTATGTTTTATTTCTCTTCATTTTTAGTCCTAATGTGTGTCAGAAAAACTGCTTTTCTCTTAGCCACCATTTTCTTGAGGGAGACTTCTGTGGTCTTCATGGGTAAAAAATGAGAACCAGGGAAGAAAGTATAGAGGCAATGTCAAGGGACTCCAATTGCTGTAAACTTGGCAAAGCATGATTCGGAAAACAAAACTAAACATACAGTACAAAGTTTAAAGTTGATTTTGTTGTCTGTCTGTTTTTAAAATGTTTGTTTTTTAGCTTTCAAACTATGTGAGTGAAAAAAGAACTAGAGTCAGGCATGATGGCACATGCCTTTAATCCATGACAGACACAAAGACACACACACACACACACATGGGTTGGGGGCAGAGATATCGCTGCCAGTTCTAGCCTAGCCTGGTCTACAAAGGAAGTGTATTCCTAGACAGTCAGGGGTTTAAAAAGAGATCCCCATTTGTGGGAGGTCCTCTGTTTATGTGTTGCTTTTATTAGTTAATGAATAAAGAAACTGTTTTGTCTTGTGATAGGGTAAAATAGAGGTAGGAGGGGAAAACTAAACTGAATGCCGAGAGAAGGAAGACAGAGTCAGAGAGATATCATGTAGCTTCTCTGGGGACAGACAAGTCGGAACCTTACTGGTAAGCCACAGTCATATGGCAATACACAGATTAAAATAAATGGGTTAAATTAAGATGTAAGAGCTAGCCAATGAGAAGTTAGAGCTAATAGGCCAAGCAGTGACTTAAATAATACAGTTTCTGTGTGATTATTTTGGGGCTGAGCAGCTAGGAACAAATAAGTGGCCTCCAACAACACCCATAGAAACTTACCTTTCAAGTGACAGAGTTTAGAAACATCATTCCTTGAGATCACTAAGCAAAATTATTTATAGAGGAGCAAAATAGCTCTTATCTTAAATAAAATAAATTCCTTTTCTTTTCTAAGTATCAAATGTTTTCAGAAAATTAAAATCTTGTGAATGTAAGTCTCTAAAACTGTTTTAAAGTCTATTTCCATATCTTTACTTGACCCAGCATAACTCAGATATCAGCATCTTCATTGGTCTCTTATGTTAAAAGTGTCCCAAACAGTTTCTAAGTTTCTCAGAATT
Organism: Chionomys nivalis; assembly: GCF_950005125.1. Taxonomy (NCBI): domain Eukaryota; kingdom Metazoa; phylum Chordata; class Mammalia; order Rodentia; family Cricetidae; genus Chionomys; species Chionomys nivalis. The sequence continues at coordinate 18,275,715 of NC_080089.1, read as the reverse complement.
AATGGTGTAGGAATTCCCCTTCTTTTGTCCCAATGTCCCTGGCAGGCTGTCAAGAAGAGAAATAGCAGCATTTTTATGCATACTGTTTCTGTCTGTGCACACATCTACAATGACATGTCATTTATAAATTATGGACATACTAAATATCAATTAAGTAGAGTAATTGTAATAAAAGGTATACAAATATAGCCTCTCCCTCCTCTTCTCTTTCTCCTTGTTCTTTCCCTTCCATTCATCTCTTTCTCCTATCCAATTCCTTTCCTTCTTCACCCTCTCTCCTTTCTCAATCTATTCTTTCTTTCCTTTCTTTCTTCCTTCTTTTCTCTCCTTACTCCTTTGTCTCTTCTTCTTCCCTCTCTCTCTTTATCACTCCCATCTCTGTCTCCCACCCACTTTTACCCTCCCTCCTCAAGCTACCTGACTATGCTTCTTTCATCCTTTTTGATGTTCATCATGAAAGGTAGATCCAAGGGACATACAGAGGTCTCATCATTCTAGTTAGACACCAAGTTCTTTGTAACCCAGAAATTCATCTGGTGTAGTTGGGCCTATTTCTATTAGACTGGCTTGTGGGCATCTCAGTGAGGCATTTTTCTGATTTTCTGTCAGGCCATGACTCTGTGATCCTGCAGGGAATCCCTTTGTCTATGTGGCACTTTCTTTCACTGATCATATGCTCGCAGTACTGTGGATACTTATCCTATTCATTTCCCACTGCATAATAAAACTGCCTTTTGCCTTCTGGGAAGATTTATATATTTAAACAATAGCAATGTAGTCCAAAGGCACAAGCTTTACAAACACCATGCAAAGCTTTGCTCACAGAACCCATATTCTTGAATTTGACCACAGAGTTGTGCCCTTGCTGTCTCTTTCTCCAGCCTGTGGAGTATCCCCATGTCAGGGACCAAGCCAACACCATGAATTCTTCAGCATTGCTATACATTAGATCTCAAGCTCTCTCTGGTATTTATCACTTTCTGGAATGAACATGATATGCCCTATCAGAGAGTCATCACTATCAATTTCAAGGATCAAACTGTCTTTAGAAGCTCAACATGACAGAGTAAGTTGTTAGCATATTTATCATTTTGGAAATTATTTGATCATCAAACTGTCTTAGTTTATGTCCACCCAATACAAACCTAGGCATGCTTGGGAAAAGAGAAGCTCAGTTGAGGAATGACTCCTATCAGACTGACTTGTGGGCATCTCTATGAAGTATTTTTCTGATTTTTAACTTATGAAGGAGAGTCCAGCCCACTGTGGGTGGTATCAGCTCCACAGGCCGGTGGGCCAGGATGTGTAGTAATGCTGGCTGAGTATGAGCCAGAGAAACAAACCAACATTCCTCCTTTGCCTCTGCTTCATTCTTATCTTCATGTTTTGCTGGAGTTTCTGCCTTGACTTCCCTGTGAATGGATTATAATCTATGAGCTGAAATAAATCTTTTCCTCTGCAAGGTACATTTGGTTATAGTGGTTATCACAGTAACAGAGAATCAAATTGGGATAAACCTTCAGCATTGACTTTGAAGTATACAGAACATTCTTGAATGAAACTGGCTCTGGTGATATTTCGTTTGTGCTGTAACAAATAAAGCTTGCCTGAAGATCAGAGTTCAGAACTAGCCACACCAGTTAGCCATAGAAGTCAGGCAGTGGTTGTACAGACCTTTAATCCTAGCAAGTGGGAGACAGAGGCAGAGGGTTCTCTGTGAGGTCAAGGTCATCCTGGGCAACACAAAATTGATACAGTCTAAAAGAGAAGCAGATCCAGGTGGTGGTGGCTCACACCTTTACTCTCAGTACTTAGGAGTCATAGACCTTTAATCCCAGCACTAGGGAAAAAGAGACAGGAAGTGATGTGGCTGGGCGGAGAGAGGAATATAAGGCTGAGACAAAAACTCAGTGCATTCAGTCTGAGGACTTGCAGAGGCGGGATAACCATTTGGTCTGAGGATTTTGTAGAGGTAAGAACTAGTGGCTGGTTGCTCTGCTTCTCTAATATTTCAACTTTCAGCCCCTACTATCTGACTCCAGGCTTTCATTGTTAAGACCAATTAGAATTTACACTACAAATGGGTAAAAGGACTCTCTGGAGAAATTGATTAGATCTGAATCCAGAATGACTCTAGAGGCCTTCTGTCTCATCTACAATTTGTAGACAATGACTGTTGTGGCCTAGCTGTGTTTTGTGCTTCCTGTGTTAGAATCTGTCACCAATGTGACAATACGGAACATCTAAGAGATTGGAGGCATGTGGCATTTCTTCCTGTCTTTACTGAAATATGATCTCTTCTCACCAAATGTATTTTTATTATCCTGAAATACAATGCTGTTAGGGACTCACCAAGTGCCAGAACCTAGAGAGCACCTGACCTTTGATTTTAAACTTACCAGAATATAAGCTAAATTAACCTCTTGTTTTTGTAAGTTAGCCTACCTCAGACATTTTGTTTCAGTAACAAAGTGAACTGATAGTGCTTATTATATAGTGATATTTTGAGAATTAAGAAAACTTGTATTTGAAAATTATACAGAATTCTGTTCAGATATATGTTTGAGTATGTTGTAGTATAATTGACATGATATGTTATCTTTTATTATTTCTGTTTAGTTTTATTAGCATACTTTAACTTTACAAATTAATAGTTTTCAATATGACATATATATATATATATATATATATATATATATATATATGATGCCTTTCGACAAAAACTAAAGCTATAAGTATTTTCCTATTCATGTAGAAACAATAGTGCTCAAAAATTACTTTCTAATTGTGCGTGAGTGCTTGCTCATACTTGGTAACTTTTTGAGCTTACACATTTTCATTGCCATCCACAAGGCTTTCTTTTTACATGTTCATAATTAAGAGCCTGACATTTAAAAACTTCTGAGAACTAAGAATAACTCTGTCTCCAAACAAACTCTATTCAAGAAGAAGACCCCACCCACCTTTGTGGGAGAGACCCCACCCACCTATATGGGAGAGACCCCACCAACCTTTGTGGGAGAGCCTTATCTCAGGCATTAGGTTGCTCTTTAGCTCTGAGATCAGCTTATATACAGTTCCTTCCAGCAATTAAACACAATTTCACACATTCTCCATTCTGTTAATTCCTGTGTATTTGTCCTCCTTGAAACAAAAAGATGCCCCACTCCTCTGTGTAGAGTTGAGAAAGCTAACACATGATGGTTGGAAGGAACTGCTCTGGGATTTTATTACCATATGAGTGAGTGTTTTACTTTCTTTGCTTTGGTTTAAATGCAGCTATCTCTGTCAACTTTAATTTTACTAGACTTGGATTCTTTAAGAATCCAAGACTTAATTGTCAAGAAAATAAAGAATCTATTAAAATTTAAATAACTTGCCAAAATTCCATAGTAATCCAAATAATATACTTGTATCTCTTTAAATATCTTTGAATGTATCTGAATTGTCCTAATTAGGCAAGCATCATGGAATAGACTTGTTCCTTTAGCAGTTCCTGGGTACTGGTCAGACTTTCAGCTTCTTGAGGGCAATGCTGTAACTGCACAACTGCTCAACAGAGTCTCGCATTGTTCTTGTGCACTGTGAAGCTAGTATCATATTAAGCTGAAATCAATCACTGAGGCCCATTATTAGGAGGGTGACCATACGATTTATTTTGTAAATTAAATGCCTTTGAAAGTGAAATGTTGATATTAATAAGGAGGCTGGGACAACAGGGCACTCGTACTGCCCTAGCAAACAGGAGTGTGTGGTTAAGCTTCAGGTAGCTGAGAAGAATGCTTATAGTTCATGGCCAATGACATTACTTCCTGTAAAAAAGCTATAGGAGCACTCAAGCACTCAGGGTAAGGAAAAAAAAGAAAAAAGAAAAAAGAAACAACCCTCCTATAATGGGACCAGACATCCTCAAACTGCTTTTATCAAAAGAGTTTTGTTTACCAAAGACCAGGCTTCATATTTAAAACATAAGTACCTCTATTCATCATTAATCCCTGGAGAACAGAAGGTTCCTGAAATGTGTTTTAATAATAAATATTTTCATGTGGCTTCAATCTCCTCACTGGGCCATTTATCTGGTCAGTGGAATCATAATGATTGCCTTGTTGAGCTGTGAACAGATTCTTCTAGCCTGTCTCCAGTTGTGTGCTTGCTAATTTATCACTGTCAGGTGACCTGCAGGGCAGAGTCCTGGTTTCAGATGCCATCTCCAAACACAGTGGCAGTGGGAAGCCACAGAGATCTACCCAGGAAGGCATATTTGAAGGATGTTTGAAACCTTATAATGGTCAGGCTTTATTTTGATGCTAATCTTATATTAAACCCTACTGTGTGTCTTGAAAATAATGGGATGGAAATGACCTAAAGGAATTTGACTCTCCCTAGGATCCATCTTCTCTTTTACTATATTTATTAGTCCTTCACATTTAACATTTATTAAACTGTTTTAAAATTTTAAGCTGAAAAGATCATTCTGCCAATTAATTGAAAGCTTGAACAGCAGGTAATGCTTACTTCTCAAGTTTACATCACTGTGTCTCTTATTCATTTTAGCTGAAGGCACAGCAATAGTATACTGTAGGACAATGATCTTTTACCCTGTGAAGATTTGTCATTTGTATTGGTTTAATTAAATGTTGATTTGCCAGTAGTTAGGCAAGATGTATACATGGAGAAACCAGAACAGGAGAAGTCTGGGAAAAGGAAAGGCTCAGTCTTTAGTCATTACCCAGATACAAAGGAAACAAGATGAGAACACCCTACTGATAAAAGGTACCAAGCCATGTGACTAACATAGAGAAGAATTATGGGTTAATTTTAGATGTAAGAGTTAGTCAATAAAAAGCCTGAGCTAATTGGTCAACCAGTTTAAAATTAATGTAGGCCTCTGTGTGTTTCTGTGGGACTGAACTGCTGTAGGACAGGGTAGGACAGAAACTTCTGTCAACAATGGTATCAGCAAATCTTCACTTTTAGATGCATAAAGCCCCACTCAGTGGCTGTGTCTCCTATTTTTTTGTTTTCTAGACTTTATTGCTATTGCTCTCTGGCCTTGGTAGCTCTGCCTTATCTAGTGATAACTTACTTCTAGTTGAAGAGAGTCAAATGATTTCTGTCCTCAAATCCTTGTGTTTTTATTATAGATACAGAGACTCCTCTCTTGAGACTACATTTCATACACCAGTGAGACTAACTATAGTAATAGCAATTTAGATTTTAACAGGCACTGTAATTTATTATTCTGTACAAAAGATAATTGCTAATTTAGTAATTTACATAATCTATAAGTGCTGGTTTGTTCATCAGAGAAGGAACTATAAACAGGACTGAGATATGTACATACACTCCTACACAAACCCACACACACTCACACCCAAACCCACACACACCTAAACACTTACACCCAAACCCACACACACCTAGACACACACACTCCACAACACACACTATTATTGTGAATAAATATGACAGTTTTGAGCAAGAGAGGAGTCTTTCAAAGGCCACAGGGTGCTTCCTGTTTACTTCTGCCTTTGCACTTTACCAAAAGGGTAAATAAAATCTCAGCTGTTTTCCATTATTTATCTTATTATCTTGATGGGGAAAAAAGCAGAAAGTAAAGAAGTAGAGAGAAGAAAGTCAAGAACTAAGAGACACACACACACACATACACACACACAGAGAAAGAGAAAGAGAGAGAAAGAGAGAGAGAGAAAGAGAGAGAGAGAAAGAGAGAGAGAGAGAGAGAGAGAGAGAGAGAGAGAGAGAGAGAGAGAGAGAGAAGTGGGGAGAGAGGAAGGGCCAAAGACAAGGAAGATCAAAAATTGGATTTGAACTCAAGCCTGAAATTTTCCTTTCATAGTGCAAGAATTTTAGCTGATACTTTGCATATGGTAGTAGTAGAGCAAGCACTCTACTACTCTGCTAGAGAGGTCTTTGCACTGTGAAAGTTCCTGTGCATTGGCTCTGTCCTTAACTCCTTACCGATTCATTATATAAATGACCTGTAATCCTATCAGACCACAGATTGGTGCTGTTTTAATATAAAACATATGACTCTTCCATCCCAAACTTTCAAGTTGCTTCTATTTTTGACAATAATTTGAATATTGAGCTTTTGGACATATTTTTTTTCTAGTGAAAACCTCTAAAACTTGCAAAGAAATAAATGAATAATTTTTTGATATGGAAATACTAATTCCATTGAGAAAATGTACTTGGTACTTAAGCATTGGTTGAATAATAAACACGTAACAGAGAGAACGGGAGTCTGTCACTTTGTCAACAGGTCTGTGCTTCTATACCCTGTCTACATATGCTAAAGTTGTACTCTCCTCATCCTCTGAGGGAGAGGTGGACATTGGAATGCAACTGAAGTGAAGTGGGTCACTCTAACAAAGACACCTTTAAAATCCACCGCTAAGCAAATGTAACAGATGTACTAAGTTGCTTGTTGGTGGACAACTTATTGGCTTGTGATCTTAAATGATGATTAAGAACAGCAAAACCACAATGAAAATATGTTGTGAACAGGAAAGACTCACCATAATTTTGAGAGTTGAGAACTAGAAGAGAGATAACTCCATATCTGACCTATCCCAATAGCCTTCTTTAAATTAAACAGGATCCCATGAGATTCCTCAGAGAATGATCTGGATGCAGCTGATAGCTCATCTCTAGTTGAACTCATGAAGAACAGATATAATTGAAATCCTAATTGTGAGACACAGGAGGAAGGAAAGAAGGAAGGGAAAGAAAGGGAGGGAGGGAAGAAAAGAAGAGAAGGAGCATGAGGAAGTGAAGAAAGAGTAGCAATTTCAGTGTGGACAGCGGCTGACATATTTACAAACTTTGCTTTTTATAGCCACCCAGGATACCTGGCAGACTGAAAATGTAATTGCTTTAGAATTTAAAAATTTTAGAACAGTTTTAGATTTACAGAAACTTACAAAAATTGCATAAAGCATTCCCATAGACATGCTTACTCAGTTCTTTATATATTACCATCTTATTTTAGTATAAAATAATTTTAGTATATTAAAATAACATTATTATTAGTCAGGATATTGTCTTTGTTAGGGTTTCCATTGCTGTGAAGAGAGACCATGGATCACGATGATTCTTATTTAAAAAGCATTTCATTGGGATGGCCATTTACAGAATCAGAGGTTCAGTCTAATATCACTAGGGTGGTATTGCAGCATGGTGGTGTGTAGGCAGACACGTTGCTGGAGAAGTAGCAGAGTTCAACATCTTGCATGCAAAAGGAAGTTGACTGAGACTGGGAAGGTATCCTGGGCATAATAACTCTCAAAGCTCACCCCTACAGTGACACACTTCCTCTAACAAGGCTGTACACACTCCAGAGAATCCACCTCTTCCAATAGTGCCACTGTCTATGAGATTGTGGGGGGCAATTACATTCAAACTATCACAGGTGCATATTCTTCTTCTTTTGTTTTGAATTACTTCTTTTCTCTTGTCTTGCTTCTTAACTGTGATATGCTATAGTACTGAGTAGTGGTATCTCTTTCTGTTTTTATTTGTTGTTACCACTTAATGCCATTCCCCTCATCTCAGACCGCTCATGATTAGTCTGGGGCTGTACATTTGTTGAAGGAAGATGACTTTTTCAGCAGTCACTTCAAGGAAACATGATTGTTCGTATTAACACTAACTTTGATAATTTAGAGGAGAGGTGGTTTTCCTCAGTTTTCCTATACAAAGTTGTTTTTCTCCTTTCTCTTGTTTTTTTTAAAAATAAACCATTGAACACAGTGGAAAGTCATACACTTTCTCCTTGTCAAGCATCTGTGTAAGTTATTTTCTGTCTATCACATGCATTACTTGCCTGTTCTTACCCATTTGGTTATTAATGCAATTATTGAACTTGTATAAATATATCATAACAGACACTGCCCTGAATGAATTTCTCTTCTGTTGAGTGTGTGCTTTGAGAGTGAGGTGGAGGGGAGCTTGAGCACTTTCTGGCATTTCTTAAGTGATGTAGGTTTATCTTACACTTTTCTGGCTTCAGTCCTAGAAGCCGTTACTTTTCTAAGAATCTCTGTTTGCTTTTACTGGAATAAAATAGTTAGAATAAGATTGATCTGTGTGTTTATAGCTCCTTGAAAGCCATCAATTCCAGGTCAGTCTTTGTATGAAGTTAAGGATTGGCAATATTTCTCCTTTTTTCTTGAACTTTGACAGAAGGGAGGTGCATTCTGAAGCTTTGAATTGCACTGAGGTTTTGTGCGTGTGTGCGTGTGTGTGTATGGACTGACAACAAGGAAGAGTAATGAAACATTTATATTCCATGTAATAAAGTTATATGATACTCTCTCACTTGTTACTTTGTGAAGAAGTGTCACAATGCTTACATGATTAGATGCAGTGGAGGACTAATTAGGCTCTGTGGGGTGAATTAATTCACTGTGTAAGGTCTGTGTGAGGACCAGCACTGTAGTAGCATGACAGTCAATTTGATAGACAGAGAAGTTCCTAGGGAGATAAAGGGAAACTGGATACATTGGACTAAGGAATAGCTTATACCCTGCATACTCAGTTGGGGTGCACTGGACTAAGGGATGGTATCGCATCCTGGTGGGACAGAGCAGACAGTGTCTTATCACCCTCCTAAGAGCAACGAACTTGCTAAAGTTTGTAAACTGATCATTTTCAGTAACTTCTATTTTGGACTACAGCTGGTTTTAAGTGACTGACACAGTGAGGGTAAAGCCACTGATAAAAAGAGGCACAGTTTATTATTGGAAACTCACTTTGTCTATACATGAATACCTGTGAAAACTGTTGCTGCCTGTGTCTGTACTACGCAGGACCTGAGTGTGTTATTAGGTTTACAACACTGATTCCTTGACACAGAAATCATAGAAATCATCTTGGAAATGATAGAAACCCTGTCTTGGAAAAAAAAAAGGCTATAAAGTTTGAGTCTGTAGGTGGGCTCCAGTTTCACCTTAGAAAGTGTGATTTAGCTGAATTGTCACACACAGTGCTGCTGCTGTGAATGCTGGAATCACAAGACAAAGCCTCTGGGATATTTTCTGATTGTCATTTAGAGTATGTATCATTCCACGCTTTAGTCCTTACAGCATTTGATTATGGTAAGACAAATATTCCGACAAGTACTAAAGGTTAATCTGGATAGGCTTCACACCTTGTACATACGCATATGAAACAAAGATCCAGTGACCTGGTGGAGTTGGTAGGGGAGGGAGATCATCCCACAGTTAGGAAGTTGCCAGGGTGGTCCTGAGCTCAGCTTTCCTGACACCCAGGGTACTTCCGCTGACATTTATCATAACTGTCATTTGTTACTGCTGTGTATTCTGACCCTGTTCCTTTTTCATAAGATGGTAATCCATATCTTCGTGCCCTCTGCAGTATTGAGGAAGGATCCCCATAACTGCTGCTTCAGAGCTAATGATCTCAACTGACATTGTTCCAGAAGTTTCTGTTATTACACTTAAGAATCACATTTCAACATCAAAACAAACCCTGTGATGCATCAAAAGCAAAATGAGAGAAGAATATTTGAACTAATAGAATGGTGTACAATACAATTGTTCAATAGCAGCTCAACTCAGAGATACATTTTAGGATAAAATTTATAAAAGGAGAGATATTTTCAAGGTTATGGCTTCTTTAATTAAAAAAAAAACCCTCAAAATTTAATTGTGTGGCATGTATCTAAGAGAACAAAGATCTCCTGTCCATTGGCTATGCATTTGACAAAGGTAATTTCAGAGAACTTTGAAAAGAGTTTCTTTTTTTTTTTTTCAGGCTCATATTTTTTATTCAGGTATTTTGATTGTTTGGGACATGTAATGTTATACATATTTTCTTTTTTTTCCTTTTTTAATTTTTTTTATTTATTTTATTCTTTTTTAATTAAAATTTCTGCCTCCTTCCTGTTTCCCATTTCCCTCCCCCTCCTCCCACACATTGCCCCCTCCCCCCATTCCCTCCCCACTCCCAGTTCCTCTCCCCCTCCCCCCACTCCAATCCCCCTCCCTCTAGGTACTGAAGAGCAGTCCAAATTCCCTGCACTGCGGGAAATCCAAGGTCCTCCCACTTCTATCTAGGTCCAGGAAGGTGAGCATCCAAACAGGCTAGGCTCCCACAAAGTCAGTTCATGTATTAGGATCGAAACCTAGTGCCATTGTCCTTGGCTTCTCATCAGCCTTCATTGTCCACCATGTTCAGAGTCCGGTTTCATCCCATGCTTATTCAGTCCCAGTCCAGCTGGCCTTGGTGAGCTCCCAATAGATCAGTTCCACTGTCACAGTGGGTGGGTGCACCCCTCGTGGTCCTGACTTCCTTGCTCATGTACTCTCTCCTTCTGCTCCTCATTTGGACCTTAAGAGCTCAGTCCGTTGCTCCAAATTGGGTCTCTGTCTCTATCTCCATCCATCGCCAGATGAAGGTTCTAAGGTGATATGCAAGATATTCATCAGTATAGGATAGGGTCATTTCAGGTTCCCTCTCCTCAGTTGCCCAAGGTACTAGCTGGGGACATCTCCCTGAACACCTGTGAGCCCCTCTAGAGTCAAGTCTCTTGCCAACCCTAAGATGGCTCCCTTAATTAGGATATATATTTCTCTGCTCCCGTATCCACCCTTCCTATATCCCAACCATCTCATTCCCCCATGCTTCCCCCATCCTCCCCTTCTCAAGTTTCTCACCCCATTTCCCCTTAGCCCCATGGGACCTCACCCTCAAGTTCCCAGTTTTTGCCTGGCAATCTTGTCTACTTCCCCTATCCAGGCGGATGACTATACGTTTTTCTTTGAGTTCACCTTCTTATTTAGCTTCTCTAGGATCACAAATTATATGCTCAATGTCCTTTATTTATGGCTAGAAACTAATTATGAGTAAGTACATCCCATGTTCCTCTTTTTGGGTCTGGGATACCTCACTCAGGATAGTGTTTTCTATTTCCATCCATTTGCATGCAAAATTCACGATGTCATTGTTTTTTACTGCTGAGTAGTACTCTAATAAGTATATATTCCATACTTTCTTCATCCATTCTTCCATTGAGGGGCATCTAGGTTGTTTCCAGGTTCTGGCTATTACAAACCTTGCTGCTATGAACATAGTTGAACAAATGCTTTTGTCATATGATAGGGCATCTCTTGGGTATATTCCCAAGAGTGGTATTACTGGATCTTGGGGTAGGTTGATCCCAAATTTCTTGAGAAATCGCCACACTGATTTCCAAAATGGTTGCACAAGTTTGCATTCCCACCAGCAATGGATGAGTGTGCCCCTTACTCCACAACCTCTCCAGCAAAGGCTATCATTGGTGTTTTTGATTTTAGCCATTCTGACAGGTGTAAGATGGTATCTTAAAGTTGTTTTAGTTTGCATTTCCCTTATTGCTAAGGAGGTTGAGCATGACCTTAAGTATCTTTTGACCATTTGAATTTCTTCTGTTTAGAATTCTCTGTTCAGTTCAGTGTCCCATTTTTTTAATTGGGTTAGTTAGCATTTTAAAGTCTAGTTTCTTGAGTTCTTTATATATTTTGGAGATCAGACCTTTGTCTGTTGCAGGGTTGGTGAAGATCTTCTCCCAGTCAGTGGGTTGCCTTTTTGTCTTAGTGACAGTGTCCTTTGCTTTACAGAAGCTTCTCAGTTTCAGGAGGTCCCATTTATTCAATGTTGTCCTTAATGTCTGTGCTGCTGGAGATATACGTAGGAAGTGATCTCCTGTGCCCATATGTTGTAGAGTACTTCCCACTTTTTCTTCTTGATAAAAATGAATGTTATCTCTAATAAGTAAAACTACTAAATCATAGAGAAGAAACTAATATTATACTTTGGATTTTTATAATGGAAACCATAAAACCATAGCCACTGGAATGCGAGCTATTTGGGGATGATTCTAAATTTTATAAATCTTTCTCACCTTCATAGGTAAAAACAGAACCCAATGCTTCAATATGTATTAATATTTAAAATTTCCAGTTCTTGTCTCTGCATCTCCTGAAAGATCTCACTGTAACTCCTTACTGTCCTGTGAGTTTCTGATGTACTGAAAGTGTTCCTCTCCTCTTGGCCTGCTTGGTATTCCTGATATTTGCCAATGCATTCACAGGTATGAAAAACAGACTGAGAGATTATCTTTCCTGTTATATGGCATTATTTTAACCCAAAGAACAGAGAATTCACCAAAAGAGAATGGAATTTGTGCACTCATGTATCTAAAATATTAGTGTTGTTAGGTTGAAGGTTTCTGGACAAAAACAAAAAAACAAAAAAAAAAAACAAAAAACCCTCCCCACTTCCCACTCCGCCCCCCAACAAGAAACTGGCTCTTGCAGAAGTCCTAGAATTAAAGCATCACAAAGATTTCCACAGAAGCCAGAGCTTGCTTATGAAGGCCTGCACAAAACGCTGAACAAAGCAAATATTTAGGTCTAGATTCCTAAAGCAACCACTGGACTCAGGACACACCTACTGGATCACCAAATCAGGCAATACTCCACTATCTTATCAAGTTTCTCGCCGCCTCCCACCCTTCTCCTACAAAAAGCACCCAATCCAATCCAGTGCCACAACTTCATGGACCTACTATATGAGATCGTGAACTCACCTAAAGCGAGTAACCCTTAAATAAACCTGCCTTTTACTCTTGAAGAACACATGTTTTTGATGTTTTTGCAAAGTAGAGAAAACATGTTTCTGTGAACTAGTCGTGACCCCACCCTGCCTGTTGACTAGAATGTTAGGTGTTTTCCAACAGCCTGCAGGTGCTTCCCTGTCCTTCGTCTGACCCAGCAACCACCCGTCCTGCCTTTGACATAACCAATCATAGCAAATGTCCTTAAATTGAGCCAATCCCTGCGTTTGACAAACAACCCACTGTACCTCCTTTCTGAATATGTCTTTTTTTACCTTTAAAAGTAGCCTGTAATAGCTAGTCAGGACTTCTCTCCCTCGCCTGGCTGAGGAGCCTGTTTGTGCAAATGAGAATAAAATTCCTCTTGCTTTTGTATCAACTGGACTGGTGAGTGGTTCCATGGGGCGGCCCTCCTGAGGAGTTAGCATCCCAGAGTTGGGGTCTAACACTCTTACTTTTAAATTCAGCTCAATTGGATTTATTTCAGCGGCGTTGAAGAAGCCATTCAAGTGTGTCAGAGACTCAAAGACCAAACAGCCATTTATCTTTCTCTCTATTCTTGTTGCTCTTAGTACTTTTTATTATCCCATTGTATTTATGGCTTGAATATTTGTGGATACCTGCCATGTTTATATTGAAATGGTCAACATGTGATGGTACTAGGAGATGGGTCTTCTGAGAGGTACTGGGCCACAAAGGCACTAGCACAGGGCTGGGATTAGTGCCCTCATCAATGAGGCAATAGGGACTTGATTGTCTCTTTCACAAAGTAGTGGCACAGTGAAAATATAGCTCTGTAAATCAGGAAGCTACACCTCAGCAGGCAAGGAATCCTTGGCTTCCTTGACCATCATCTTTTGGGACTGGAGCAAATAAACATTTTGTTTAGAACCACCTCATTTGTATTTTCCATTTATTTGATCTTTGTTCTTTTTTTTTTCAACAGACTAAGGTAGTATCAGCAGTCAAATGCTTTTATCCAATAAATAAAAACTTTCAAATCAAGTGTGAATAGAACTATGAAGACAAGAAAGGCAAGAGGAAGAGGGGAAAGCTAAGGCTGTGCAGTAGGAGACTTGATAGACACATGACACCACCAAATCCAAACCCTGCTTCTACTATGCACTGCTTTTGAGAATTTAGACCAATAAGCCTTACTTCCAATTTCCCCCTTATTAGAAAACAAGAATGTCTACTTTAACAAGAGTGAGCATGTGTTCTGAAGCTGATACTTTTCATCCCCAACTCTGAGTCCATTTGTCAAATAAACACATAAACCTGTGTTCTCTGCTTCCTTGTCTAGTCCCAACTCATTTATACACACAGGTATTTTCCAAATTATTATCTTTTTCAACTTTGGAAATTGTAAGAAATATCTAAAAATGAAGAACATGTTGAAACTGAATTGCAGAAGTTTTGGGAAAATCTCAAGGGGAAGAATCTCATCAGAAGCCCAAACAGTCCAGTAGGTTTCCCTGTATCATAATGTCTTTCCTAGTAAATCCTGCTCTGACTTCATTATTCAGTGTCAGACTCTCATTTATACGCTTTATATAGCTTTGCATGTATGTTTTGTGCATTTCATTCAGACAACCTTCTCCTGAGTGTCATTTCCATCTGTATCTCTGACATCACATATGTTGCTCACTCCAGTTGGCACATGGTACTTCCTTACATATATTTGTCACATATTTTACTGCTTTATAGGACTGAATTTGGATGCTTCTAGTTTGGAATTGCTCTACTATTACTGCTATGGTCATTATATGCATCATATAATTGGATGTGTTTTATTTTTATGTAAAAACAATTTTCTATTCTAATGCTATAAACTTTGTCCCTCTTTATCTTTTTCATTGTTTTCCTTTGCCTGGTTAATGTCACTACCTCTCTGTGACTTATTTATCTACTAGAGATTGTCTCCAAGGGTACTATTTGTGTTTTTTTTTTTTTTTTTTTGTTTTCTTTTTTTTTATTAATTAATTAATTTAATTATTAAAGATTTCTGCCTCTTCCCCGCCACCACCTCCCATTCCCTCCCCCTCCCCCAATCAAGTCTTCCTTCCTCCTCAGCCCAAAGAGCAAGCAGGTTTCTCTGCCCTGTGGGAGGTCCAAGGACCACCCACGTCCATCCAGGTCTATTAAGGTGAGCATCCAAACTACCTGGGCTCCCACAAAGCCATTACATGCAATAGGATCAAGAACCCATTGCCATTGTTCTTCAGTTCTCAGTAGTCCTCATTGTCCATTATGTTCAGCGAGACCGGTTTTGTCCCATGCTTTTTCAGTCCCCGGCCAGCTGGCCTTGGTGAGTTCCCGATAGATCATCCCCATTGCCTCAGTGTGTGGGTGCACCCCTCGCCGTCCTGAGTTCCTTGCTCGTGCTCACTCTCCTTCTGCTCCTCCTTTGGATCGTGAGACTTCAGTCCAGTGCTCCAATGTTGGTCTCTGTCTCTGTCTTCTTTCATCGCCTGATGAAGGTTAATATTCAGGGGGATGCTTATATGTTTTTCTTTGGGTTCACCTTCTTATTTAGCTTCTCTAGAGTCACGAATTATAGTCTCAATGTCCTTTATTTATGGCTAGAAACCAAATATGAGTGAGTACATCCCATGTTCCTCTTTTTGGGTCTGGCTTACCTCACTCAGGATAGTGTTTTCAATTTCCGTCCATTTGTATGCAAAATTCAAGAAGTCATTGTTTTTTACTGCTGAGTAGTACTCTAATATGTATATATTCCATACTTTCTTCATCCATTCTTCCATTGAAGGACATCTAGGTTGTTTCCAGGTTCTGGCAATTACAAACAATGCTGCTATGAACATAGTTGAGCATATACTTTTGTTGTATGTTTGGGCATCTCTTGGGTATATTCCCAATAGTGGTATTGCTGGGTCAAGAGGTAGGTTGAACCCGACTTTCCTGAGAAACCGCCACACTGCTTTCCAAAGTGGTTGCACAAGTTTGCATTCCCACCAGCAATGGATGAGAGTGCCCCTTTCTCCACAACCTCTCCAGCAGAGGCTATCATTGGTGTTTTTGATTTTAGCCATTCTGACCGGTGTAAGATGGTATCTTAATGTTGTCTTGATTTGCATTTCCCTGATTGCTAAGGAAGTTGAGCATGATCTTAAGTGACTTTTGGCCATTTGAACTTCTTCTGTTGAAAAGTCTCTGTTCAGCTCAGTGCCCCATTTTATAATTGGATTGATTAACCTTTTACGGTCTAATTTCTTGAGTTCTTTGTATATTTTGGATATCAGACCTTTGTCAGTTGCGGGGTTGGTGAAGATCTTCTCCCAGTCAGTGGGTTGCCTTTCTGTCTTAGTGACAGTGTCCTTTGCTTTACAGAAGCTTCTCAGTCTCAGGAGGTCCCATTTATTCAATGATGTCCTTAGTGTTTGTGCTGCTGGGGTTGTACGTAGGAAGTGTTCTCCTGTGCCCATGTGTTGTAGAGTACTTCCCACTTTCTCTTCTATCAGGTTCAGTGTGTTTGGACTGATATTGAGGTCTTTAATCCATTTGGACTTGAGTTTTGTGCATGGTGATATATATGGATCTATTTTCATTCTTCTACAGATTGACTTCCAGTTTTGCCAGCACAATTTGTTGAAGATGCTCTCTTTTTTCCATTGTATACTTTTAGCTCCTTTATCGAAAATCAGGTGTTCATAGGTTTGTGGGCTAAAGTCAGGGTCTTCTATTCTATTCCATTGGTCGACTTCTCTGTTTTTATGCCAGTACCAAGCCGTTTTCAGTACTGTAGCTCTGTAATAGAGTTTGAAGTCAGGGATGGTAATGCCTCCAGACAATCCTTTATTGTATAAGATTGTTTTGGCTATCCTGGGTTTTTTGTTTTTCCATATAAAGTGGATTATTGTCTTCTCCAGATCTGTGAAGAATTTTGATGGGATTTTGATGGGGATTGCGTTGAATCTATAGATTGCTTTTGGTAGAATTGCCATTTTTACTATGTTGATCCTCCCAATCCAAGAGCAAGGGAGGTCCTTCCATTTTCTGGTGTCCTCTTCAATTTCTTTCTTCAAAGACTTAAAGTTCTTGCCAAATAGATCTTTCACTTCCTTGGTCAGAGTTACCCCAAGGTATTTTATGCTATTTGTGGCTATCGTGAAAGGTGATGCTTCTCTGATTTCCCTCTCTGCTTCCTTATCCTTAGTGTATAGGAAGGCAACTGACTTTTTGGAGTTGATTTTGTATCCTGCCACATTACCAAAGGTGTTTATCAGCTGTAGGAGTTCTTTGGTAGAGTTTTTGGGGTCGGTTATGTATACTATCATATCATCTGCAAATAATGAAAGCTTAACTTCTTCCTTTCCAATATGGATACCCTTGATCCCCTTATGTTGTCTTATTGCTATTGCTAGAACTTCAAGCACTATATTGAAGAGGTATGGAGAGAGTGGACATCCTTGTCGTGTTCCTGATTTTAGTGGGATGGCTTTGAGTTTTTCTCCATTTAATTTAATGTTAGCTGTCGGCTTGCTGTAAATAGCTTTTATTATATTTAGGTATGCCCCTTGTATCCCTAATCTCTCCAAGACCTTTATCATAAAGGAGTGTTGAATTTTGTCGAATGCTTTTTCAGCATCTAATGAAATGATCATATGGTTTTTTTCTTTCAGTTTATTTATATGGTTGATTACATTGATAGATTTGCGTATGTTGAACCAGCCCTGCATCTCTGGAATGAAGCCTACTTGATCATAATGGATAACTTTTCTAATGTGTTCTTGGATTCGGTTTGCCAGTATTTTATTGAGAATTTTTGCGTCGATGTTCATGAGTGAGATAGGCCTGTAATTCTCTTTCTTGGTTGGGTCTTTGTGTGGTTTTGGTATCAGGGTAACTGTAGCTTCATAAAAGGAATTTGGCAATGACTCTTCTGTTTCTATATTGTGAAATACATTAAGAAGTATAGGTATTAGCTCTTCTTGGAAGTTCTGGTAGAATTCTGCATTGAAACCATCTGGTCCTGGGCTTTTTTTGGAAGGGAGATTTTTGATAACTGTTTCTAATTCTTCGCGACTAACAGGTCTATTTAGATCGTTCACCTGGTCTTGGTTTAGGTTTGGTATATGGTACTTATCTAAAAAAGTGTCCATTTCTTTTGCATTTTCCAGTTTTGTGGCATACAGGCTTTTGTAGTAAGATCTAATGATTCTCTGAATTTCCTCTGTGTCTGTGGTTATGTCCCCCTTTTCATTTCTGATCTTATTTATTTGCGTGTTCTCTCTCTGTCGTTTAATTAGTTTAGAAAGGGGTTTGTCAATCTTGTTGATTTTCTCCAAGAACCAACTTTTTGTTTCATTGATTCTTTGGACTGTTTTCTGTGTTTCTATTTTGTTGATTTCTGCCCTCAGTTTGATTATTTCCAGTCTTCTACTCCTCCTGGGCGCGTCTGCTTCTTTTTTTTCTAGAGCTTTCAGGTGTGCTGTTAAGTCCCCAATGTATGCTTTCTCCGTTTTCTTTAAGTGGGCACTTAGTGCTATGAACTTTCCTCTTAGCACTGCTTTCATCGTGTCCCATAGGTTTGAGTATGTTGTCTCTTTGTTTTCATTAAATTCAAGGAAGACTTTAATTTCTTTCTTAATTTCTTCCTTGACCCAGGTGTGGTTCAGTAGTTGACTGTTCAGTTTCCATGAGTTTGTCAGCTTTCTGGGGGTAGCTTTGTTGGTGGCTTCTAACTTTAATCCGTGGTGATCTGATAAGACACAGGTGGACACTGATATTTTTTTGTATCTGTGGAGGTTTCCTTTGTTTCCAAGTATGTGGTCAATTTTCGAGAAGGTTCCATGAGCTGCAGAGAAGAAGGTGTATTCTTTCCTATTTGGGTGGAGTGTTCTATAGATGTCTGTTAAGTCCATTTGATTCATTACCTCCAACAATTCTCTTAATTCTCTATTAGTTTTCTGTCTGATTGACCTGTCCATTGGTGAGAGAGGTGTGTTGAAGTCTCCTACTACTAGTGTGTGTGATTTGATGTCTGCCTTGAGTTTTAGCAATATTTCTTTTACATAAGTGGGTGCTTTTATATTAGGGGCATAGATATTCAGGATTGAGACTTCATCCTGCTGAATCGTTCCTGTTATGAGTATAAAGTGTCCCTGTCGATCTCTTCTGATTGATTTTAGTTTGAAGTCAGTTTTGTTAGAAATTAGTATGGCCACACCTGCTTTTTTCTTAGGACCATTTGCTTGAAAAACCTTTTCCCAACCCTTTACTCTGAGTAGATGCCTGTCTTTGTGGTTGAGATGAGTTTCTTGCAAACAGCAGACTGTTGGATCCTGTTTTCGTATCCAATCTCTTAGCCTGTGCCTTTTTATTGGTGAATTGAGACCATTAATATTAAGTGATATTAATGACCAGTGGTTGTTAACTCCGGTTATTCTTACTGCTTTTGGTAGAAGAGTTTGTGTGTCTCCCTTCTTTGAGTTGTGCTGTTGAAGGGTCGCTAGATGCCTGGGTTATTGTAGGCAGTGTTGGCAATGTTGGATTCCTTGGGTTGTGATTTTCCTTCTATTACTTTCTGTAGGGCTGGATTTGTGGCAACGTATTGTTTAAATTTGTTCTTATCCTGGAATGTCTTGTTTTCTCCATTGATAGTGAACGATAGCTTGGCTGGGTATAGTATTTTGGGTTTGCATCCATGGTCTCTTAGTTTCTGTAGTACCTCTATCCAGGACCTTCTGGCTTTCATGGTTTCCATAGAGAAGTCAGGTGTAAGTCTGATCGGTTTACCTTTATAAGTTACTTGGCCTTTTTCCTTTGCAGCTCTTAATATTCTTTCTTTAATCTGTATATTTTGTGTTTTGATTATTATATGGCGAGGGGACGTTTTTTTTTGATCCAGTCTGTTTGGTGTTCTGTATGCTTCTTGAATATTCAAAGGAATATCTTTCTTTATGTTGGGGAAGTTTTCTTCCATAATTTTGTTAAAAATGTTTTCTGGACCTTTGAGCTGTGCCTCTTCTCCTTCTTCTATCCCTATTATTCTTAGGTTTGGTCTTTTTATTGTGTCCCATATTTCCTGAATGTTTTGTGATGAGAATTTGTTGGTTTTGGTGTTTTCTTTGATCAGTCCGTTTATTTTCTCTATGTTGTCTTCAGAATCTGAGATTCTTTCTTCTATCTCTTGTATTCTATTGATTATGCTTGTTTCTGTAGTCTCTGCTCGTTGACCTATATTTGCCATATCCAGCTGGTCCTCAGTTTGTGTTTTCTTCCTTGCTTCCATTTCAGTTTTCAATTCTTGGACTGTTTCCATTACCTGTTTGATCGTTTTTTCTTGGCTTCCCAGGGTATCATTTACGTATTTACTCATTTCTTCAAACTTTTTGTTATACTTCTCATCCATTTCTATGAGGGCGTTTTTTACATGTTGTTTAAGGGACTCTATTGCTTTCAAAAAGTCAGTTTTTTCCTCTTCTCCTGTGATAGGGTGTTCAAGTCCTTGTGTTGTAAGATCATTGGGTTCTGGTGTTTTCATGTTGTTTTTCAGATTGTTGGGTGAATTCTTGCCTTGGCGTCTGCCCATCTCCTCTTACCGATGCTATCTATTGGGTTTGATTTAATTGTAGCGGGGCAATCTGTTCTCAGTGCAGGCTTCACTGTTTCTTGCCCGCACTATCCTGTATGCAGTGCCTCCGCCGCCCGGGCCTGCCTGCCAGTGCCTCCGCCGCCTGGAACTGTCTGTGCGCCGGTGTTTCCGCCGCCTAGGCCTGCCTGCCGGTGCCTCCGCCACCTGGGCCTGCCTGCGCGCCGGTGCTTCCGCCGCCTAGGCCTGCCTGCCGGGCCTGACTGTCGGTGCCTCCGCCACCCGGGCCTGCCTGCACGCCGGTGCCTCTGCCGCCCGGACTTGCCTGCGTGCTGGTGCCTCCGCCGCCCGGGCCTGTCTGTGCGCCGGTGCTTCCGCTGCCTAGGCCTGCCTGCCGGGCCTGCCTGCCGGTGCCTCCGCCACCCGGGCCTGCCTGCACGCCGGTGCCTCTGCCGCCAGGACTTGCCTGCGTGCTGGTGCCTCCGCTGCCCGGGCCTGCCTGCGCGCCGTTGCTTCCGCCGCCTAGGCCTGCCTGCCGGTGCCTCCGCCGGCCGGAACTGTCTGTGCGCTGGTGCTTCCGCCGCCAAGGCCTGCCTGCCGGTGCCTCCGCCACCTGGGCCTGCCTGCGCGCCGGTGCTTCCGCCGCCTAGGCCTGCCTGCCGGGCCTGACTGCCGGTGCCTCCGCCACCCGGGCCTGCCTGCACGCCGGTGCCCCTGCCGCCCGGACTTGCCTGCGTGCTGGTGCCTCCGCCGCCCAGGTCTGCCTGCGCGCCGGTGCTTCCGCTGCCTAGGCCTGCCTCACTATTTGTGTTTTTATTGTCCCCATGTATTACAATTTTCCAACTAATCTGGAGCCTTATCTTTATTTTTTTCTTTTTATTGTTTATTTATTTATTAAAGATTTCTGCCTTCTCCCCACCACCACCTCCCATTTCCCTCCCCCTCCCCCATCAAGTCCCCCTCCCTCATCATCCCTAAGAGTAATCAGGGTTCCCTGCCCTGTGGGAAGTCCAAGGAGCACCCACCTCCATCCAGGTCTAGTAAGGTGAGCATCCAAACTGCCTAGGCTCCCACAAAGCCAGTATGTGCAGTAGGATCAAAAACCCATTGCCATTGTTCTTGAGTTCTCAGTAGTCCTCATTGTCCATTATGTTCAGCAAGTCCGGTTTTATCCCATGCTTTTTCAGCCCCAGGCCAGCTGTCCTTGGTGATTTCCTGATAGAACATCCCCATTGTCTCAGTGTGTGGGTGCACCCCGCGCGGTCCTAAGTTCCTTGCTCGTGGAGCCTTATCTTTAAAATAAATTAACTGCCTAAAACTATGTTTAAATTAGGGACATGATTTTTTTCTTCTCTTTTTTTTAGTTTATGTGGTGTATTTTCTTTCTTTTTTTCATTACTATCACATCTCTCTGTAGCCACTGTACTCAATAAAGCCATCTTTGCTTTACCCTGAGTAAATGTTAATTTCACAGTAAAATCCCAGTTGGGATGTTAAAATTTTTATTGACTATAAGGTCCATTAGAGACAATGACACATAACAATATTAAGTCTCCTTCCTTCTCAGATGTGTGCCATTTTTCTTTTATACATTTCCAGAACTATCTTATGAATCTGTTGTTAGACTTGAGATGTGGAATTATTCATGATATTCTAAGTGACAACTATTTATAATAATTTGTAGCTTTTAAAACATGGAAATGAGCTTACTCTAGTTTACTTCCAGCTCATCAGCACCATGGATGTTTGAGTTTTAGAATGCAAAGTCGTGTCACTTATGGCTACTAGCTCCTTTACCCATCTCTAGTTTCCACCTCTGTTTGTCTTGTTCAGTGTGCTGGTTATGATAGTGAGAATGATATAGAGCTGTTGTGATGGTGGGCAACCTTTTCCTGTTACCCAGTTCACTGGAAACTTCCACTGATTCTATGAGAAGGACAGTATTTCATGCATGTGTGCGTTGACAGGAACAGCAGATCTCATTATCTTTAAGATTATCTTACAGGCCGGGCGATGGTGGCGCACGCCTTTAATCCCAGCACTCGGGAGGCAGAGGCAGGTGGATCTCTGTGAGTTCGAGACCAGCCTGGTCTACAGAGCTAGTTCCAGGACAGGCTCCAAAGCCACAGAGAAACCCTGTCTCGGAAAAAAGATTATCTTACAGAACATTTCCTTTCAGAAAGTCAAGCATCTTTGATCCCTTATGGTTCTTTTTCTATTCATTCTTTAAATGCTTTTCTAAGTTTCATAATTTCTCCTTTCCTTTTTATTATTCCCTTCCATTTCTGTGATGTTATCATGTTGTATTTTCTTAGCATAAAAGACTTTATAGTATGAAGTATTTTAACTATTATTAAAGAATTAAAGAAAACATTAAATATTAATTTAATAATTAATTTAAAGTTAATATTTAGTATCTAATTTATTTAATATTAAAAGTATTTGATTTTTATATTGCTACTTATTCAAAAATATTTTCACAACTCTCTTCTGCTGTCTTCATTTTGTCCATTGATTATTTAGAAATGTATTTATGTCTGTGTGCATGGGAACCTGCTGGTGATTTGGTTATTGAATATGCTATCATTTCTCAAAGAATATAATCCCCTGATTTTAACCTAAGAAGTTTACGGAAGACTTCACTGTTAACCAGTATTCCATCATCAACTTAATGTCTGGAAAAAGGTAGGTATAATCCACAAATATAGGACCTCTTACAGGATGGAATTTGAATCTGATTGTTGCCTCTAATCAACCTCTAGCTATAATCTAGCTACAAAGATGAGGAGCATCTCCTGTCAGTCACATAAGGTAGCTCTTGTCCCTGCTGTAGGTCCTGAAGTCTCCAAGACAGAAGTTTCTGCACTGCCTCTGTTTAAGAACTCAAGAGTGACTGCAAAGCATTGGCATGAAGGGGCCTCAGTTCTTCACAATCTTCCTCCTCTCAGCTCTTCAGCTCTTCTTGCCTATAATCCTATGACTCTAGTTAAATCATATCACTTCGAGGGAGCAAGACTTAAAAGTCAAAATGGAGTGATTGCATCTCGTTATGAAAGAGAACATACCACAATCAAAAGAAACAGGAGGAAACATAAAAGGATCTTTTTTAAGAAACATGGCTCTGTTGACATGATGTTGGAACATGGGTCTAGAACTACTAGAGAGCATATGTCTGCTTCTTTAGGCCACCCAGTTAATGGTGCTTTGTGAGGAAAGCCTTCAGAAGATACAGCCTTCTTTGCCTGCTATGTTCATAGTTCACCATCTTTTCCTGCTTCTGCCTGGCTGATCCTGCCTCTTTACTCTGATCTCTTGATATTTTATGGGCTAAGCCTTCTTCATAATCTTACCTATCTGATTACATTACCTTCCTTGGTGATTTTTTTCTAGTTTCATGACCAACTCAGTGCATATTCATAGAAACTTCATAGATGTGCATTTCCACCAGGGAGCACATGGACCTGCACTTCCCTACGCAATAGATAGCTGCCAACTTCACACCTCCCTTTGATTTCTGGTAGGCACATCGCATTGTGTATGACATGCCAACAAACTACACTCCAAGCATAAATTTTGTATAGTGACACTACTCAGCAAGTTGGGCCATCTCACATAAATCATCGACCAAGGAAATGCCCCATAGACTTGCCCTATAGGCCAGTTTCACTGAAGCATTTTCAATTATTGTTCCCTCTTTTCAGATGACTCTATCTTGTGTCAAGTTTACATAAAAATAGCCAGCACATATTGTAGGAGCCTCCAAAGCTAGGATAAGCCTACTATTATTATTTTTATTTTTACTTATATTTTATTATTATTATTATTTTGCTGAGTGGTCATGTTATTAATTTTCCTTTGAAATACACATCTGGGGGTCCTCTCAACCTTGTTCAGAGAGCTTCATTTTGTACTTGACGGTAATCATTGGGAGGATGTGTAACTGACCAAAATGTTGAGAATAATAGAGTGACTAAGTGCTCAGTCCTACATTGACATCTATATTAAACCCATCATTGTCATAGCTCAGGAAACATCAAGGAAAAGAAACCAGAAAGATTATAAGAGCTGGAAGATGGAAAGAATTACTGTGACTTGCTGTTTTCTAGACATGGCATGGATATCGCAATCATGATCTTACATTAGCTCTGGTAACTTGCAAAATATTTATCCAAGGTAAAACTAGCAAAAACCTGGCATTGGTGGGATAGATGATCTTTAGGTTCCTCCCCATATTCAGGAGTTATTGGAGTGGGTAGTTGCTGGAGAGGGAGAATTATTCTTTACTGTTTGTAATGGTCTATCTTGTGTCTTTAAGAGACAAGCCACACCCACTCCTTTCACTGTCCAGCTGAGGCAGGCAGATCTTCCTTCCTGCTTGCAGCCTTCCTTTTCTGTCTCCCTCGTGAAGAAGCAGCTTCCGTCTCTCCCTTCTTTTTTTCTCTCTCTTTCTCTCTACCACTCTGCTCTTCTCTCTTCTCCTTCTCCCTTTCCATAACCTACTGAATAACTATCCAACCTCACTCTGCATGGTGTGGCTATTCATGTCTCTGTCTCTCTCTTGCCACTGCGTGCCTCCCTGCCAGGGACCAGCTGTCTTTAGAGACTTGCAGTGCAGTCTTGTGGTGTGCCCATCTATTTGTTTCTCCATGTGGCCTGCTGCCCCACTCGGGGAACTGTGCCATCCCTGCCTGGGACTGGCTGGTCTTGGGACCCCTGTTCTCTGTCCATCACCATTTGGGGACCTGTGGCATGGTCCATGGCCTGCTGCCCACTGCAGCCACTTGGGATCCTGTAACATTTTACTTAATCCATTACAATGTCAAAGACCAGCTTTGACAAAATACCACTTACCAGGGGTATTAAAAAAGTAGAAAAGAGGACAAAGACATTGAGTAAAATAATAAAACAAAAACATAGGATAGTTCTGGAAGGGAGTTCCAGTGAGTACTGAAATCCCTGCACTTAATTTCCATGCACTTTTATACCCCAATACAAAAGGGGGAAGAAGGCAACAAAAGACTTCTTTAACATGATACAAAGGACAACAGTTAGTTCCTTCAATTCTTTGAGTCATCAAGCCATTAATCCATTAATTAGTATTCTGCTGTTTAAACAGTGAACCTACCTAGACCAAATATCCTGAAGACAGCCACTCCCAAGGTCAAACCTCCTGTTTCAAAAGAAGTAGCAGAAGCAGGCTTGCACATCTTGACCATTTTTCAGGGTAGAGTGGATCTACCTGTATTCTTAAATCTGTTCTAATCAAAAGACAAGAAAAGGTGGCAAATGGTAGATTTCTCACAATCTGGTGGTTGACCTCCCATCCATGCACATAGGAATAGCACTAACTAGACTTGGTGGTTTATAAGAAGAAATAAAGATGTACAGTCTAGAGGAATTTATGGCAGAGGAACATGAGAGGAGTGGAAAGGGAAATGAGGAGTAGATATTATTGTATCTTATTATACTCCTATATGAAATTCTTTTTTATTGTTTATTTATTTATTAAAGATTTCTGCCTTCTCCCCACCACCACCTCCCATTTCCCTCCCCCTCCCCCATCAAGTCCCCCTCCCTCATCATCCCTAAGAGTAATTCAGGTTCCCTGCCCTGTGGGAAGTCCAAGGACCACCCACCTCCATCCAGGTCTAGTAAGGTGAGCATCCAAACTGCTTAGGCTCCCACAAAGCCAGTATGTGCAGTAGGATCAAAAACCCATTGCCATTGTTCTTGAGTTCTCAGTAGTCCTCATTGTCCATTATGTTCAGCAAGTCCGGTTTTATCCCATGCTTTTTCAGACCCAGGCCAGCTGGCCTTGATGAGTTCCCAATAGAATATCCCCATTGTCTCAGTGTGTGGGTGCACCCCTCCCTATATGAAATTCTTAAAAATAAAGAAAAATTTAAGAATAACTCTTTGTGTAAAAATCATAGGCTCCATAACTGGCACTGTGTGGTGTCACTCAGTGGGTTGATGTTGTGACTTCCTTGGTGACTTCTTGCCTTTTTTCTCCCTCCTTTCCTTAGGTTGGAGACTCAAATCCAGTCCAAAGGAGTACAATTATTATTATTATTATTATTATTATTATTTAATAAAAATTTTACATACCAATGCCAGTTCCTACTCCTTCCCCTGCTTCTATTCCTTCTCCTTCATCCCCTTCCCAAGTCCCACCCCTTATCCACTTCTCAGAGAGGGTAAGGCTTCCCATGGGTAGTCAACAAAGTCTAACACATCATTTTGAGGCAGGACCAAGGCCCTTCCTACTTTATCTAGGCTGAGCAAGGTATCCTTCCAAAGAGAATGACTTCCAAAAAGTCAGTTCAAGCAGTAGGAATAAATCCTGGTCCCACTGCCAGTGGCTCCACAGACTGCCCAAGTCATACAATTGTCTCCTGAATTCAGAGAGCCTAGTTTGGTCGTATGCTGTCTCCCATGCTGTCAGCCTGGCATCAGTGAGCTTCCATTAGCTCAGGTAAGCTGTTTCAGTGGTTATCCTCATCATGGGCTTGACCTCCTTGCTAATATTATGGTTTCTCCCTTTCTTGGACTCGTCTACAGAAGCTCGGCCCAGTGCATAGCTATGGATCTTCGCATAAGTTGCTGGGTGAGGTTCTATGATGACAATTAAGTAGTCTTCAAGCTGATTGCAGGGGAAGGCCAGCCAGTTCAGGTACCTTCTTCACCATTGTTTAGGGTCTTAGCTGAGGTCATCCTTGTAGATTCCTGGAAAATTTCCTAGGGCCAGGCTTCTTCCTAGCCCTCTAATGGCTCCCCAGATCAAGATATCTCTTTCCTTGCTCTCCCTGTCTGTCCTTCTCCCATCAGAAGTGCAATTCTGTTACCTCTTACCTCTAAGTCCCCTGACATCAAGGAAGGAAATATGAATTCGCCCCTGTAGTGCACATTTCAGTAAGGTTTTCTTTCTCTCCCCTCTTCCTCTTTCTCAGGACCCCAAAGGCTGCCTTTTCAAGCAATCTCATCAGACTTCTGTTTCTGAAATATTAAACACATCTTTCCAGAGTTTTCATTGCTCATTTGTTGGACATAAAATGCTTTTCATATGAAAATGCAAATTGCTTGCCTCTCACCTTTTACTATTCTCAGTCCAAGCCTTTCATGTTCAATGAGGTCTACTCTAAAGTTTTATAATGACAACCCTCATGTGGTACTCATTGCATTACACATTGCTAATATTTTTCATAACCTTGTACCTTCTAACCTTCTACTGAAGTTATTTTAAGTGCTTTGGGTCATTATCTTCCATGATACAGACTCTTAAGTTCATAAATTCTCATCCCCAGAAGCATACAAATGGCTAGTGTATGCTAGTCCTCTTCACATGTAAAGAAGTTGGGTTCAGAAGAAAATAAGATATGTGGTATGGCTTGGTTTATCCATATTAAATACACTTTAAGCAAGAAGTGTGTGGTGCCCACCTATAAAAACAGCATTCAGGAGAAGAGACAGGAGAATTGTGAATTGGAAGTCACTCTGAACTACATAGCAATATCTGCTACACAAATGTTTATCTTAAATATATATGGATATATTGCTTAAATATATGTATTTCTTTAACCAATTATAATATTATAGGAATTTCTTTCATTATAATATTATAGGATACAAAGTTGACAGTTGCTTGGTATGTAGGCCCATCTAATTATATAATCACCTTTTATTTTATTTTTATTAGGAGTTATTAAATTTTAAATATTCTTCAATATGAACAACAATGGCTTAATTAAAATGAGGGTTGCATTATACTTTGAGCAATTACTTCTATGTGTATGTATATACACAAACACAAAACAAGTACATGTCTAAATACATTTGCATATGTACTTAAAGGCATAATTTCATTAAATCTTTACAACCAGTAGCTCCGTAAGGTAGATATTACTATTCCTAATTTTCAGAATAGATTACTGAAGTTTAAGAATTTAAATAAGGATCAGCAAGATGGAGTGGTAGGCAAAGCACTTACTGAGCAAGCTTGATAACCTGGGTATTATCTTCAGAGACCAGGTAAAGGAAGGAGAGAACCAATTCCTTAAAAGTTGTCTTCTCACTCCCCACACATATTATGGCATGTGCATTCCTTCCCTTCCCTCATCATATACATTCTAATAATAAACAAGATAAAGACTTAAAGGGTGATCACTTTCCAATATCAGAAAAGTAATTACTAGACTATCAGAAAAGTCATTTATTGAAACCCTATACTCTCTAACATGTAGAAATAGTGCCTCAGAGGCTGATCAATGAGATGAAAGATGGAATCAAATCAATACCTGTACAGTTCAAACATTTCAAGACTTGAAGACTGAAATGGAGGCAATAAAGAAAACACAAACTGAGGGATTCCGAATCTAGAAAATCTGGGTAAACAAACGTGAGCTACAGAGAAAAGTATATCTAACAGAATGCAAGAAATGGAAGAGAGAATCTCATGTGTTTAAGATACTATAGAGGAAACAGAATCATCTGTAAAAAAGAAACATTAAATCAAACAAATTCTTCACACAAAATATCCAGGAAATCAGGAACGTCATGAAAATACAAAACCTAAGAACAGTAGGGATAAAAGATGGAGAACTCCAGCTCAAAAGCACAGAAAATATATACACAAAATTATAGAAGAAAACTTTCCCAACTTAAAGAAAAATATTCCTATGAAGGAAGAAGACGTTTACAGAACACCAAATAGACCGGATCAAAAATAAAAAATTATCCCCTTGCCATATAATAATTGAAAAACAAAATATATGAAATAAAGAAAGAATATTAAGAGCTACAAAGGAAAAATGTCAAGTAACATATAAAGGAAGACCTGTAAGAATTACACCCATGTAGTGATGAGGCGAGCAGGCCTACTTTTTGCCCCTCTCGGCTTCCACATGGCTAGCTTAGCCCTGGAAATGACAGCACACAAATTATATTCATTTAAACACTGCCTGGCCCATTAGTTTTAGCCAGCTTGAGTCTAGCCAGTGTCCATCTTGGGAAGGGGAATCCTGGCATCTGTATGACTCTGCTTTCTTCCTCCCAGAATTCTGTTCTGTCTACTCCACCCACCTAAGGGCTGACCTATCAAAAGTCCAAGGCAGTTTCTTTATTAACTAATGAAAGTAACACATAGACAGATGACCCTTCTACATCACATCCAAATTCTCAGTGGAAACCACAAAATCCAGAAGGTCCTGGACAGATGTGTTGCAGACACTAATAACCATGGATGCATGCCCAGACTACTATACCCAAAAACGGTTTCAATTACCAATGACGGAGAAAACAAAATATAACATGACAAAACCAGATTAAATAATACCTATCCACAAATCCAGCCTTACACAAAATACTTGAAGAACAACTCCACTGTACCCATAAAAACACAGGCAATATATAACATCACACCAGCAAACTCCCAAAAAGGGGAACATACAAACACTACCACTGAAAAATAACAGGAATTAACAATCATTGGTCATTAATATCTCTTAATATCAATGGACTCAATTCACCTATAAAAAGACACAGGGTAAGGAAAAGGATATGAAAGCAGGATCCAGCCTTCTGCTGTATACAGGAAACACACTTCAACCTCAAAGACAGATTAAAGGGTTGGGAAAAGATTTTCTAATCCAATGGACCCAACTAGTGGGTGTGCCTATTCTAATATCTAACAAAATAAACTTCAAACTAAAATCAATCAGAAGAGATGGAGAAATACACATTATCCTCATAAAAGGAACAATCCATCAAGATGAAGCCTCAATCCTGAACATCTATGCCCCAAATATGTAAAAGGAACATTGCTAAAGATTAAATTACACATCAAACCCCACACACTAATAGTAGGAGACTTCAACACTCCACTCTTCCCAATGGATGGGTCAACCAGACAGAAACTTAACATAGAAATAAGAGAACTAACAGATGTTTTGACTCAAATGGACTTAACAGACATCTACAGAACATTCCACCCAAATACAAAAAAAAATACCTTCTTCTCAGCACCTCATGGAATCTTTTCTAAAACTGATCACATACTCAGTAACAAAGCAGACTTCAACAGATACAAAAAAAAAAAATGGAATAGCCCCATGAAATGAATGCATAATGTACCCAAACCCATGGGACACTATGAAAGCAGTGCTAAGAAAAACATCCACAGCACTAAGTGCCTACATTAAGAAAGTGCAGAAAGCTCACACTAGAGACTTAACAGCACACCTGAAAGCTCTAGAAAATAAGAATCAGACTCACCCAGGAGAAGTAGATGACAGGAAATAATAAAATTGAGGGTTACAACCAATAAAATAGAAACAAAGAAACAGTACAAAGAAGCAATGAAACAAAGAACTGTTTCCTTGAGAAAATCAGCAAGGTAGACAAACCTAACTAATCAAAAGGCAGAGAGAGAGCATCCAAATTAATAAAATCAGATATGAAATAAATGGCACAACTACAGACACTGAGGAAATCCAGAGAATCATTAGGTCATAGAAAAAAAAAACCCAAAAAACCCAAAACCTGTACTCCACAAAACTGGAAAATGTAAAGGAAATGGACAATTTATTTTGGATAGGTACCACATACCAAAATTAAATCATGACCAGGTAAACAATTGAAATAGACCTATGACCTGCAAGGAAACAGAAGTTGTCATCAAAAGCCTCCCAACCAAAAAGAGCCTAGGGCTGGATAGTTTCAGTGCAGAACTCTACCAGAGCTTCCAAGAACTAATACCTATATGCCTCAAAGTGCTCCACAGAAAAGAAACAGAAGGAACATTGCCAAACTCTTTTTTATGAGGCTACGATTATCCTGATACTGAAACCACACAAAGACTCAACCAAGAAAGATAATTACAGACAAATTTCACTCTTGAACAAAGATGTAAAAGTACTCAATAAAATACTGGCAAACTGAATCCAAAACACATCAAAAAACTTATCCACCATGATCAAGTCAAGTCAGTATCATCCCAGAGATGCAGGGATGGTTCAGCATAAGAAAATCTATAATGTAATCTACCATAGAAATAATCTGAAAGAAAAAAAAACACATGATCATCTCATTAGATGCTGAAAAAGCATTCAATAAAATCCAACACCCCTTCATGATCTCTTGGAGAGATCAGGGATACATATCTAAATACAATAAAGGCAACATACAGCAAGCCAACAGCCACCATCAAATTAAATGGAGAGAAATGCAATGTGATTCCACTGAAATCAGGAACAAGACAATGCTGTCCACTCTCTTCACCTCTATTGAACATAATTCTTGAAGTTCTGGCTAAAACAATAAGACAACAAAAAGAGATCAAGGAGATATAAATAGGTAAGAAAGAAATAAAACTTTTGCTACTTGCAGATGATGTGATAATATACATAAATGACCCAAAAAACTCTACCAGGGAACTCCTACAGCTGATAAATACCTTCAGTAATGTGGCAGGATACAAGATTAACTAAAAAAAGAGAAAAAATCAGTAGCACTGTATACAAATGATAAAGAAGCTGAGAGGGAAATCAGAGAAACATTACCTTTCATAATAGCAACAAATAACATAAAATATCTTGGGGTAACACTAACCAAAGGAGTGAAGGAACTATTCGACAAGAACTTTAAGTCTTTGAAGAAAGAAATTAAAGAAGATACCTGAAAATGGAAAGATTGCCCATGTTCTTGGATAAGTAGGATCAACATAATAAAAATGACAATCCTACCAAAAGCAATCTATAGATTCAGTACATTCCCATCAAAATCCCAAAACAATTCTTCACAGACCTTGAAAGGACAATAATCAACTTCATATAGAAAAACAAAAAACCCAGGATAACCAAAACAATCCTCTATAATAAAGGAACTTCCGGTAGTATCACCATTCCTGATATCAAGTTCTATTATAGAGCTACAGTAATAAAAACAGTTTGGTGTTGGCATAAAAACAGACAGGTTGACTAAAGAAATTGAATTGAAGACTGGGATATTAATCCATACACCTATGAAACATGATTCTTGACAAAGAAGCAAAAATTATACGAGAAAAAGAAACCATCTTCAACAAATGGTAGTGGCATAACTGGATGTCAACATGTAGAAGAATGCAAATGGATCCATATCTATCATCCTGCACAAAACTTGAGTCCAAGTGGATTAAAGACCTCAACATAAATTTTACCACACTGAATCTGATAGAAGAGAAAGTGGGAAGTAGCCTTCAATGCACGGGCACAGGAGACTATTTCCTAAATATAACACCAGTAGCACAGACACTGATATCAACAATAAATAAATGTGACCTCCTGAAACTCAGATGCTTCTATAAAGCAAAGGACACAGTTAATAAGACAAAAAGGCAGCTTATTGAATGGGAAAATGTTTTCACCAACCCCACATCAGACAGAGGACTTATCCCCAATATATATAAAGAACTCAAGAAATTGGACATTAAAATTCCAAATAATCCAATTAAAAATGGGATACAGAACTAAACAGAAGAATCTCAAATGACTGAAAAACCCTTAACAAAATGTTCAACTTAGCCATCAAGCAAATGCAAATCAAAATGACTCTGAGATACCATCTTACACCAGTCAACATTGGTAAGATCCAAAACACAAATGACAGCTTATGCTGGAAAGAATGTGGTGTAAGAGGAACACCCCTCCGTTGTCTGTGGGAATGCAAACTTGTAAAAACACTCTGAAAATCAGTATGGCAGTTTCTCATAAAATTGGGAATCAACTTATCTCAGGACTCAGCAGTACCACTCTTGGGCATATACCCAAAGGATGCTCAATCATACCACAAGGACATTTGTTCAGCTGTGTTCACAGCAGCATTATTTGTAATAGCCAGAATCTGGAAACAACCTAGATGGCACTCAGTTGAAGAATGGATAAAGAAAATATGGTACATTTACATAATGGAGTACTGCTCAACAGTAAAAAACAATGACATCTTGAAATTTGCATGCAAATGGATAGACCTAGAAATAAAACCATCCTAAGTGAGGTAACCCAAATTCAGAAAGATGAACATGGTATGTACTCACTCATAAGTGGATACTAGTTGTAAAGCAAAGGATAATGAGAGTATAGTCCATGGCCCTAGAAAACCGAAGTAACAAGGTGAACCCTAAGAAAAACACACAGAAATCCACCTGGAAAGGGAAACAGACAAGATTTTCTGTCAAAATTGGGAGCATGGGGGGTGGGGAAGAAGGGAGGGTGGAAGGGGAAGAGGAGGGGAGGAGAGGAGGTAGAAGAACTTGAGGGAAAAGGATAGTCAAAATGGAGGAAAGACAGAGATGAGAACAAGGAAAGAGATATTTTGATTGAGAGAGTCATTATGGGGCTAACAAAAAACCTGGCACTAGAGAAATCTCCAGGAATCCACAAGGATGAGTACAGCCAAGACCTTAAGCAATAGAGGATAAGGTGCCAGAACTGGCCTTGTCCTGTTGTCAGATTGATGAATATCTTAAATGTCACCATAGAACCTTCATGCAGCAACTGATGGAGACAGAGGCAAAGACCTGTAGCAGAGCACTGGTCTGAGCTTCTAAAGACCAGTTGAAGATCGGGAGGAGTGAGAATATAAGCAAAGAGGTCAAGACCATGATGGGGACACCCAGTGAAAACGTTTATCTGAGCTAATGGAGCACCAACTCCAGTCAGACAAGGAAGGAACCAGCATAGGACCAAACTAGACCCTCTGAATATGAGTGACAATTGTATGGTTGGGGCAGACTGAGGGGCCACTGGCAGTGGCACCAGGATTTATCCCTACTGCTTGTACAGGATTTGGGAAAAGAAACAAGCTGGATTACAGTGTGATATTCTATTTCTTGGACGTTTAACAGTGAAATATCTCCATGAGATAAGGAAAATAGCTTTCACTAGTATTGATAGACTGAAATAATGACAGATTGTAATATGTACCTGGAGATCATAACATTTAATCTCATTTTAGCAGAAACACATTAAGTCGATTTTAAAGAAGGGAAAACTGAGGTATAAAAAGATCATAAATTCTGAGTAAGATGATGAAATTTAGCAAGGCTTTGAAGCTGTTGACATGGTTTAAAGGGTACGCATAATGTTAGAATGTAGTTTCCTCAGTTTCATGGATATTTGCTGCATTCATTTTACACTGAGCAGGGCTGGGGGGTGACATTAGGGACACTCAGAAGTTCAGACCTTTAACAGTGACATGACGGGCTGTAACTGTCTCGGTGCTTGTGTTGACCTCCAGAATCCACTCTCCAGCACTGAATCTTTATAGGCCTTAATTAAGAGGTCCCATGCACATTTGGGATAGGATCTCATCCTCCCTCACACAAAGATCCGGTTCAAATTCCTTGAAAGTTACTATCTAAACCTTACAAATATTTTCTCTGATGATCTCTTAACAGCAAGAAATTAGGAAACAGTTTTTATTCATAAATATGTGATAATAATTACTCTAAAATTTCCATGAGTGGGATGATTTTTTTCTGTTTTTATTTCTATAAGCCCAAACTAAGAAAGCAGAAGAAAATTTATTTAGGTAGGAGTAGTCAATGATTTAATGCTCCAGACATTAAATATTAATAGTTCACAAAATTTATTCTACATCTGAGCAAGCATCTTTATTGATCATAAGCATTACAATAAGAGTTAGGGTATAAAAAATGCATGTAGTCAGGGATATGGTGTACTTAGGGACACTTAAATTATTGTGAACCTTTCCGGAAGTCAGATGGCTTTGTATTAAGTGGTAATGTGGTGATAAAATACTGTGGTGAAAAGTTTAGCATCAGTGCCATAGGAAGCACACAACAAAGAAAGAAAGAAACGGAATCGGTTATGAAAGTATTTTAAAGATAAAAATACAGCTGAGAAGCAGTCGTTTGGTTAGGGAAACCCTACAGTATTTTATAGGTGTGGGGTGCGGAGAGAAGGGGCCTTTGTTATCACTGCTTTGCTCCAACCATGCTAATGAGTTTACAGTATGCCCTTTTGAACCATATAAAGTGTTGAACGTGTAGCTGGCAAGCTGATTCAGCTGTACTTTTGTTGAAAATCAAGTACTTTTGGAGTTATTGAACAGAGATTAACATTTTTCAATGATTTTCAGAATACTGAATGAGCTCACTTTAGCAGCGTGTCATGCCATCCTTTTTCTTTCTGCTAAAGTAGTTTGCAGAGTTTTGCTGTTGTTTTCAGTACTTATAAGCTAGTCTAATTTACAGAGAAAGGTTCAGTAATATTTGGCTACATCTCTATCTTTTAAAATCAGGAGGCAGCATAACTGTCATTCTGGACTTTGCTCTGTGCCTCAGCAGAAAGAACCACATTCATGTCTACTTTCCCCCCTCTCCCTATTCAGTCTCTGGTCAGAAGTTCAGGGAAAAGGATGGTTTCATTTGATTTTCCTTTATGATTCATGTTCAGATTTCTAGAATGGCCTCTGCTTTCTGCCCCAAGTCAGGTAAAGTGCTGTAATGGGAAGAATAAGAGATGAGAGAGAGGAAAAAAAGAATTGTAGGCCGTTTTAAAAGCTGTCACTGACTTTTTCAGGTAAATGCTTCTGCCAGTGTAAGCATTGGAGCAGGTCTTTGGTGATTTATTTGGAGTCATTCTGCATGGACCTCCTCAGGACCTTGCTTCCTGACACGCTTTATGAGCAATTCTTCAGATGCTCTCGCATGTTTGGTCAAGTCCTTCATGCTTAGCAGTCTTTCATGGCATCTGCTCCAGTCGGCAAGCTAGAAAATCCACACAACCACAGTTAATCCTCACCACCAACACCAACAGGGCTCAGGGAGCTTCCTGCCCTTCTCTCTAATTTCACAAAATCTTTCTTTCTTTCTTTTTTTTTTGGTTTTTCGAGACAGGGTTTCTCTGTAGCTTTGGTGCCTGTCCCGGAACTAGCTCTTGTAGACCAGGCTGGCCTCGAACTCCCAGAGATCCGCCTGCCTCTGCCTCCCGAGTGTTGGGATTAAAGGCGTGCGCCACCACTGCCCGGCTTAATTTCACAAAATCTTAGAGCTGCAATTAGAGTCTTGCCGTAAAGCACTGATTCTTATTCAGGCTGGAGGCACAGGCATGCGTATGTTTTGCAGCTCAGTGAAATGTGAAATGGCCGGTTTCCTTGTGGGAACAGCAGCTTCATGTTTGCCTCATATCTGGGGTTTTTTATTTGATCAGTGTAAGGAAACAGTGCTACTCTTTGCTACACTTTAGAAATTGTACAGTCTTTTCAAGGAACTATTCTGAACATCACTTATGTGAGGATGGCGAAGAATGGCAATAACAATCGTCTTTCGTTTCTGAGTAAGCTATGAAACAATTGAGAAATATAGCAGGGGATCATGAGGAAGAGAGTTAAAACTAAACCTTTGTAAATAACAGAACTCGGGATTCTAAATGATTGTCAGCGCTAAGTGGTTGCTTTTAACTCCTGCTCTGCTCACATATCCTGAACCATTTCTTGGTGAAGCTCAAGGGGACCGAGTGCCTTCATTGGTCCAAGGGAACAAGGTAAGGCCTCAGTTCAATGTGTGAAGCTCAGGAAAAACATGGAGATAAGCACAAGTGAGGCAGCAGCAGAGGGTCCTCCTGTAAAGAGAAGAGGGACATTATCCTCCACAACATGCCCAGAAACACTGGTAATAGAATAGCTGACAGTGTTAGTGTAAGGGGGTGCACAAGACAATGTGGAGCATCCACTGTAACTCTGTCATGAAACAATAGGGCCGTGGTGACTGAAATGGATATATGTAATAACTGTCAACATAAACATAAAACAATGTGCTTATTCAAAGGCTCTTAATAAAGATACGCACAGAAGCACAAAGGGCCCGGGTTATCCCAAACAACCATGCGCAATACAAACACCGCTGAGCTATAGCCATTCCTCATTTTACCTTGTGCTGCAGACCCATGAAGTAAAATGAGCACAGTACTGACACCTACTTAGACACACCAATCAACCAATGGGAAGCAGTTATAACCTACATACTTACAGATGCTGCACTTTCAGTAAAGACGCCAAAAATAGGGAGAAAAGATAGCATTTTAACAATGTTTTTGAAAACGATATCTGTGTGTAAAGGAATGAAACTTGAAATTTTTTTCATGCCCTTTTCACAAATCAATTCCATATGGATTAAAGATCTCAATATTAGGCTTGAAATTTCTAGAAGAAATGAAGGATTGCACTTCAGGATATAGACTTGGGAACAAGACTCTGTGCACCCAGGGAATAAAAACAATAGACATTTTAAAAATGAAGAACCTAAGCATAGATGGGATAATTTTACAAAACCCAAAATGAATGACAGAATCATCATTTAAATTCTGATCATCTAATTCTGAAATCTGCCTATTCACATTTTCTAAAATGGTACTGCTGCAGATATCCAAGAGGTAATAAGGACAATAGGAGTAGGTAGTAAGAATGGAGAGGTAAAAGGAAACTAAATTCAAAAGAAGTTAGTGTATCTTTTAATTTAACATGTAATGAAGTGTTTCAAAACATGCTGGTTTGAAGTATGACTCAGCAGGTGTGGCAACAGTAGTTTCAGTGAAATGATAGAGTTTAAGTAACATTTAAAAATCTGCCTCTATGTGTGCACGTACAGGCATGTGTGTCTCATGGCATATGAGCGGAGGTCATTGTTGTGTATGCCAGGTCTGCAGGCTACCAGAGATTCTCCTGTCTCTCTTCCCATTTTACTGTAGGAAAACTGGAATCATAGATGCATATGTTATAATAGTCAGAATTATGTGGGTTTGAGATAATCAATCTCAGATCTTCAAGCTTGTATAAGAAATGTTTTATCTGCCTTGCCATTGCCCCATCCCCAGATGAAATTTGTTGACATATCCAGTCATTTCCTTCATTCTTTGCCCATGACCATTTTCCTGATGCAAAGGCAGAGCCTTGGTACTTCAGCAAGGGATCACGTGGTTCAGTAACAAATACCACTCCATGTGTTCTGTTCTAATGCTTCTTTCGGTTACTGGGATAACTGTGCTGGTCTCAGCCAGTTCCTATATCTGAGCAAAGACACCTTCTATGTATGGCTTAATGAACAAAAGAAGGTTGACACACAGGAAAAACTCTAACTTCATGGTCTTGTCTGTTCTATCTGGTCACCTTTATCTCTATTTATTGTAGGAGTGTCTTTTATTTATTTTGACATACAATAAGCTTGTGGCTTCAAGGAAGAGTAAGAATAAGTATTTCAATCCCACAGGCACTGTCCTGTGTGTTGTTATCCACAAGAACAGCAAAGGTACTTGGTCACCAGGCACAGAACAAGCCTCGTCCAAAGGTCTCAGGTCTAATGGAGAATGGAGCCCCATGAACTTGCAGGACTTGGCATAGTCTCATGATCTGACTGGAGTTCTGACGATACTTCTAACCAGTGCCCTGAAACAGAGGGCAGATCATCTCCCTCAATAAGGCAAGCTACATCATTTTGTTAGCTTGCCGCCGTTTTATTCTTTCCTGCCCATTTGTTTGGTGGCTCAGTCTGACATTTCCTTCCTCTTCTTGCTTGTGGCTCCATTTATGCATGCCTTTTGTTCTCCCAGAACTCATGCTGCTGTTACCTTAAAGACTCTTCACTTCTCATGTGTAGCGTAGAGTTCTCTCTTCAGACTCTGTAAGAGAACTTGTGATTTAGGCAGTCAGAGTAGTTAATGGCCTGTCCTTGTCAGAGCTGTCAGTCACTGGAGGACACTTCACGCTGCTCATCGGTCTCTAAATTGCTGCCTTTTGGTCTGATGACTGAGTTCCACAGCTAAAGAGAACCCGTGCTCTGTTGAGAAGGAAAAGTCTGGTTTTGTGCTGTTCCACAAAAGCAATTTCAAATATATTCACTACAGAGAAGTGTGAAATGTACCAAGATTTGAAGCTCTCCAAATGTTGTGTATCCAGAAGGGACTCTGGAAAATCAAAGCCCCCATCTGGTACCTCCAGCCTGTGTAGACATTTTCCAGTTTTGGAGCATGTGGTGGGTCATGTCTAAAATCCCAGCCTTTGAAAAGCTTAGACAGGAGGAGTACCATGAGTATTAGGCCATTCTGAGCTATACAGTGGGAGTCTGCTTTATTAAAAACAAAGGAGAGAAACAGAATTTCTGTTTACCTCAGTTTACCATAGAGAGTTTACAAACTTGTGTATCATATTGAAACAGTGAGAAACCTGAATTCACCAGGACTCCCCAGGTTTCTGCTTATACCAATCACCTTCTCATTTGTGGGGTGAAGTCTTTGACAAGAAGCACGGGAGGGGGATTGGTTTGCTTTAGCTTGCAGTTTGAGTTGTACTGAGGTGAAGCGATGATGGAAGGCCGCTCCATGATGCCTGGAGTATACAGCTAGGTAGTCTCAGCCCACATCTTGTTGGAACAGGAAGCAGACAGCAGACCAGAAACGACATTCTTTACCCAGGGAGGTTCCATCTTTGAAGGTTCTATAACTGTCATAAACAGCTGGGAAATAGGTGTTGAAACCCACAAGTTTTTGGTGGTCATTTCACTTTGAAAACATAATAGTGCTCAATGGGGGAGCTCAAAGCTAAACCCCTTCCAAGCGTTCTTTAATGAATCATTTTTATATCACTTTGACTCAATTTTTGTAACATTTCTAACATTCACTACCATTTAAATATTTTTAATTTAATATGCCTTTATATATTTTACTGTTACATTTCAACACAAATGTTTTATTTCCCAAAGAAATACAATGTTGAAAAAATGTTTGTTCTCTTCCTCTTCTTCACTATCACTGCCGCTTATTGGAGTATGGAGGACAGGGTGAACATTACCAGTCTCTTAAATATATATGAATGAATATACTCAAACAATTAAATTAAAAATAGGATGGAGGCTATGCATTTTAGATAAAATTTTTTTCTGTAAAGAAAACAATATATACTTGTCTCAATAACATGATTAAGCATTACCTGTGAGCAATTATATCAAACATACCCACCTTCTTGCACACACACAGGCAAACACACCAATCCTACTTGATTTCAGTGAAGGACAAGACCCAGTTCAGCTTCCGTCTAAGAATCTGTTGTCTGAAGATTAATCTGCCCCAGTAGTGAATTCTTCCATGCTATGCCTAGCCTCATTTCTAGTTTAGTATGGAAACGCTCTTCGTTCTGGGGTGACACTGTGAAATAGAAGGTATTGTACCTAATCACAATCAAATTAGCAGCAGATCATTTACTGCTGACGATCTTATTTTTCTAACCACCATCAGTCAGGTTTCCCTGATGCTTGTTCATGCCTTAACAATTTATATTTCACAGTTGTGGTTTTATGACTGTGAAATATAGTCCCCCAAAGCCTAGCTCTCCAAGCTAAGTGGGAGATGAAAAATCACTTAGATCTGTGCAAGGGCTACATTATTTTGTGAGAGAAAATCATGTAAGCATGCAGCCTTTGAGGCATGAAGAAGACAAAGGAAATCTTTGCTCTCAGGAGTGTGACTCTTAGGTTAGGCAGGCACCATAAATAGAAAGACATCTTAAGCACTGTATATGCACTAGTACAGATGTTTAAAAAACAGGGAATAAG
The DNA here is from genome assembly GCF_950005125.1 of Chionomys nivalis. NCBI lineage: Eukaryota > Metazoa > Chordata > Mammalia > Rodentia > Cricetidae > Chionomys > Chionomys nivalis. Next base: position 18,234,918 of record NC_080089.1, on the reverse strand, counting down.
TCAAGACTGTTGTGGGAAGTATTAAATTACTGAATCTGGCCTTTCCATCATTGCTGTATGACTTTGCCAGAAAATATAACAGGAAAATGTAGGTACACGGAGTCTCCTCTCTGAGCTCTGACATGATGGTAACTCTGTTATAGAGATGTTTACCTTTGTTTATAGACATGTCTTAGTTTGCCCTTCTGTTGCCATGATGAAGCAACATGACAGAAAGCAATGGCGGAGGAAAAGGCTAATTTCAGCTTACAACACTCCATCATGGAAAGAACACAGGAGTTCAAGGAGGAACTGAAGCAGAGGCCATGGGGAAACACTGTTTAGTGGTGTGCTAGTCATGACTTTCCCAGGCTGCCTTCTTTATAACCTAGGATCACCTGACTAGGGTGACTCTGGCCACCCTGAGCTCGACCCTCCCACATCAATGGTGAATCAAGAACATAGCCCACAGACTTGCCTACCGGCAATCTGTTGGAAGAGTTTTCTCAACAGAGGATCCTCTTTCCAAATAAGTCTAACTTATGTCAAGTTGACAAAAACAGAACCAGGCAAACAATACCTCATACAAATCTAGGGGATTATAAATACATTTTGTTTTTATGGTATTTAGGCATATTTTCAGTTGAGAAAGAGTTCCTAAATTATGCCGGAGTTCAGTGCAGCAGTGGGCATTTTCCAGCCGAGTGTAAACTGAGCTGTAAATACAAAGCACATAAATATTTCCCCATTTTCCTAGTTTCTGCACTATAAAAACAAAAACGATGATTAAAATGATTTTAATGCTCACTTCCCCCAATAGGTCTAAAATGTAGTTTCGATATAAATTTAAATATATTTTTTCTTACTAAATCCTCGGGACCTGTTATTTCCACCCTAAATGTCTCATTGCCTAGCTATATACAACTCCGCTTTTTAACCATTGACCTATATGATTCACTAAGCAAAGCTCATTGTGTTGATAGGTTTGCAACATATTGAATATGCTGATTAGCTTTTGCTAGTTTCACGTAAATTAAAGTCATCTTGGAAGAGGAAACTACAACTAAGGAATTGCCTTCGTTAGATTAGCCTTGGATATGTCTTGGGGGCATTTTCTTGATGAATGGTTGAGGTGGTAGGGTCCAGGATACTGTAGGTGGTGTTATCCCTTAGGAGGTGGTTCTAGCTTTTCTAACAAAGCCAGCTAAGAAAATAGACAATGAACAGAAAGAATTATGCCTCCGTAGTCTCTGTTTCAGCTTCTGCCTTTAATTTCCTGCAGTGGTTTCTGTTGGTGATGGGCTGTAACTTGCAAGATGAAATCAATCATTTCCTTTCCTAGGTTGGTTTGTGTTAGTGTTTTATTAAGGGACAGGAAAGTCTCTTAATAAGGAAAAAACACTGATGTCTGGAATCTAATCAAAGCATTACTCCCAAAGAAGTAAACCATATTTATGAGGAAACTCACTTAAAACCAAAACAAAACTGACTGGGATTCCAGGAGAAAATATTAAAATAGTAATTAAAACATATAACATGCACTGTGAAGAGATATTATAAAGAAAAAAATTTGTACAATGAAAACACCTGAGTGGTAATAATGGCAAGAGCAGATATGTCCTAAACAAAAATATTACTAAACATAAAAATTAGAAGCCACAAAAATGAAGCCCAAAGCAAAAATGATTTTTTTTCTTATTTGTTATTTTCTTGTGTTTGCATCCTAACTAACGCTTTTCCTCCCTTTCCTTTTCCCAGTACCACTCCCTAACAACTCTCCTCCACTGTTTTTCTTTAGACGCTGGTGGGCATTCCATGGATATCAGCTAGCCATGGTATATCAGGCTGCAGTGAGACCAGGCAACCCCTCCTTTGGATGAGGCAATCCTGTATAAGGGATGGGTCCCCAAAGCAACAGAGTCAAAGATGTCCCCTGCTCCCACTGTTAGGAGTACCACGAGAAGACCAGGTTTTACAACTGTAACATATATCAAATATATGCAGGGGCCTAGGTCATTCACATGCAAGTTTCCTAGTTGTTGGATCAGTCTCAGTGGGGCCTTGTGAGACTCGGTTAGTTGATTCTGTGGGTTTTCTTTTGGTGCCTTTAACATCACTGGGCCCTATCGTCCTTCCTTCCCCTCTTCTGCAGGATGCCCCTAGCTCCGCCTAATGTTGGACTGTGGATCTCTGCATCTATTTCCAATAGTTGTTGGGTTAAGCCTCTCTGATAACAGTTGGGCTAGGCATCAGTTTATGAATGGAGGAGAATATCATTAATAATCATTTTGCTGTTTTATTTTTTGTTGTTTTTCATGTTTGGTTCCATCGTAGGTCTATGGGGTATCCTGCCTCTGGGTCCTGGCCCTCAAGGGGGGCTGAGTTCCCTCTCAGAGTATGGGTTTCCAACTTTGTTCATCATCAGTTGGTCGCTCACAAAATTTCTGCACCATATTTTTCCAGCAAATCTTGTAGGTAGGATAAATTGTTGGTTGAAGGGTTTGTGGCTGTCATTCTTTAAACTTCAATACTTTTGAGAGAATAATGGAACAGTGTAGATTATATGTAAATGTAGATCTAAGTTGCTAAAGGTAGGAATAGAAAAAAATAAATAAAATAAAACTAGAAGAATTATTGGAGCAGCAGAGAAAAAAATAGAGAAGGGAAAAATAACTAGAAAGAAAACAAAGAAAAGTAGGAGAGAAGTTGCTACAGATACAGGTGGAATGTAAAGAGACAAATTCACAGCGATGTGATGCACAATCACTAAAACTCAGAGAGCGAAATTGGGGTTCAACTTGAAGGTCAGAAAAGCAAACCAGCCTCCAAGAATCTCAGAATGAAACTGTCTGAGAACTGTCTCCTCCTGTTTTATATTCCCATTTAGGGCTGGGATGAAAAGAATTCACTATGGGATTAAAGGCATGCACCGCTTAGACTCTCTGGCAAGCAGTGGGAGTACTGGGATTAAAGGTATCTGTTAGCACTGCCTGGTCAGTAAGGCTGACCAATGGGGCTGTTTTACTCTCTGATCCTCAGGTAAGCTGTATTTATAAAAATGTAAATGAAATGCCACTACAGCAATGAGAACAGACAATGCAGTTCTGGGGGACTTTGTCATTCAGTGTGAATTCTATCCATTGGCTGTTGCAAATTACAAGTGAAAAGAATGTGTTCTCCTTGACTCTTGTGACTTTTTGACTTCCAAAGTCATTGCTCCATACTCAGGAAGCGAGGAGGCTGCAGCCATTCTTTGGGGTTCTCTGTCTTGCCTTCAGCTTTCACTGACTTTGCGCCTTGATTTACCCGTCTGATAATGGCCCAACCTTTCTGGCAGCTCTGCCAATCTTGAGGATTCTTTTAAGACAAATTAAGCAAAGGCTTGTACCAAAGGCCTTGGGAACAAATTTAGATTTTATTCATGATGTGGACTCATTAGGATTGAATGGTTTAATTCCATCTTCTAAGTGATCGATGGCTGAGTGAGAACGTCACATTCTCTTACAGCTTTCTCAGTGTTAATCAGAAGTGGACATTGTCTCTATGAATACTGTTGATGATTTGTTTAAATGTCAGTGTGGCACAAATTGGAATTACTTGAAAAGTGAGCTTAATAAAGGATTGTCTTAATTACCTCAGATGGTGTGGGGAAATCCACACTGAATTTGGGTGGCACATTCTGGTAGCAGCCCAGGAAAAAAATGGGCACAGTAGAAGGAAGATTATTCACTTCTTTCTTTCTCCTTGTTGTTTATTCTCAGGCTAAACTATTTTATCTTGTTGCTGCTGTTGCTGCTGCTAAAAATGAGGATGATGGTGATGGCGATGATAATGTTGGTGCTGATGATAATCCCATTGCTGATATCAGAACCAACATTTCTAGATATTGATCACAGACTAAGTAATAATGAATCTCCTGGAACCCTTCAGGTTTTGGCAGCAGATTTGGATTACTGAGTCACACAATCCTATGGAGCAAGCAATTACCAGGTGCTCAGCCTTTTCAGCGTAAGATAGCCATTGTGCCAATACAAATGCTGAGGTACCCAACCTCAAGAACTAATCACCAGTTTGTTTCTCAACATGTCAGCAGTTATTCATTTGCTATTGCTATTTCAAAATAGGATAATTTAAAATTGTGTGTGTGTTTGTGTGTGCAGTGTGTGTGCATATGTCATTGATTCTTTTTCTCTGGAGAACTAACACAAACATTTATTTTGTAATTTTTCCCTAAGCCGTGCTTTCTATGAAACCATCTATTCTAAACTGTAGGCACATTTAATTGTTATTAGAACTTTGTGGCAATATTTGGAAACCTGATTTAATGACTTATTCATATTTGACATTTTTATTTAAGCAAATGATCTTCTGGATTAGACTTTGTGCTTGTTCATCTATAAAATAACAGTGTCTAACACTGTCTGAATGACTGTTACATGTTTGGCATTGTGTTTGCTACAGTGGAGTTGGAAAACCAGGGGAGTGACCTGGGAAACTGCACTTTTAAAAATGAGCTGCAAAGAAACTGCTACACCTCTGGGCTTGCTCGTTTTCTCGTGACAGAAACACTTCTTAATTTATGGTAATGCTAGATTCTTAAGAAACATATGTTAATGGTCTCAAGTTTTTTATTACCCCGATTTTTAAAAGCGGTGATTATGCATTTTCTAAACACTCGGTACAAGATCTTTTAGAGACTTTTGTGTTAACACAGTCTGAACAATGGGGCTCTAACTCTTCATTGATAATGAAGGTGTAAAACTTGGTTTGGCTAGTGTTTACTGAAAGCATCTCAGAGTCTACAAAATTAAAGAAATTTTATGATACAGAAAATGTTGTAGAAGTTGCAACATCTCCACCTCTTTACCTCTTCTTCCATTCACATCTATTTTGTTTATAAAATGTCAAATGCTGCCTTCTTTTCTCCAAGGCTTTCATCACCTTACAACAGTGAGGCCATTGGAGTCACCTTTTCCAGCGTTTCCCCAAAGGGTGAAGATTTGCTTTTGATCACGGTTACTGGAGAGGTAACTTACTGCTTGAGTCCCTAATCAAAATGTGCTCCCTAGTAAAAGTCATTTTCTGTCATAGGATTTTCTTTTCTTTTTTTTCATCTTTTTTGGAAAAAAATTTGCATTTATTTATTTGCATGTATGTGTGCACCCACAGCCACAGTACATGTGTGATGGTCACAGAGTTGGTTCTCTCCTTCTAACATCTGGGACCCAGGGAAGGTCATCAAGCTTAGCAGCAAGCTTCTTTACCTACTAAGTCATTTTGTCAGGCCCTCTTTGATCTGTTTGATAATACTGATTAGAATGAGGTAATACTCCATTTGGTTTTGATTTGCATTTCCCTGATAATTAATGATGTTCCATATTTTTTCATGTATATGTTGGTTACTTGTATGTCTTTTGAAAAGTGCCTATGTAGAGCTACTACCCATTTTTTAAAATGCTAGTATTTTATTATTTTTTATTTTCTTTTTTTAATTGATTTTGTTGAGCTATACATTTTTTTATTAATTAATTTATTTAATTATTAAAGATTTCTGCCTCTTCCCCGCCACCACCTCCCATTCCCTCCCCCTCCCCCAATCAAGTCTCCCTTCCTCCTCAGCCCAAAGAGCAAGCAGGTTTTTCTGCCCTGTGGGAGGTCCAAGACCACCCACCTCCACCCAGGTCTATTAAGGTGAGCATCCAAACTACCTGGGCTCCCACAAAGCCATTATGTGCAATAGGAACAAGAACCCATTGCCATTGTTCTTCAGTTCTCAGTAGTCCTCATTGTCCATTATGTTCAGCGAGACCGGTTTTGTCCCATGCTTTTTCAGTCCCCGGCCAGCTGGCCTTGGTGAGTTCCCGATAGAACATCCCCATTGCCTCAGTGTGTGGGTGCACCCCTCGCGGTCCTGAGTTCCTTGCTCGTGCTCACTCTCCTTCTGCTCCTCCTTTGGATCGTGAGACTTCAGTCCAGTGCTCCAATGTTGGTCTCTGTCTCTGTCTTCTTTCATCGCCTGATGAAGATTAATATTCAGGAGGATGCTTATATGTTTTTCTTTGGGTTCACCTTCTTATTTAGCTTCTCTAGAATCACGAATTATAGTCTCAATGTCCTTTATTTATGGCTAGAAACCAAATATGAGTGAGTACATCCCATGTTCCTCTTTTTGGGACTGGCTTACCTCACTCAGGATAGTGTTTTCTATTTCCGTCCATTTGTATGCAAAATTCAAGAAGTCATTGTTTTTTACTGCTGAGTAGTACTCTAATACGTATATATTTCATACTTTCTTCATCCATTCTTCCATTGAAGGGCATCTAGGTTGTTTCCAGGTTCTGGCGATTACAAACAATGCTGCTATGAAAATAGTTGAGCATATACTTTTGTTGTATGTTTGGGCATCTCTTGGGTATATTCTCAATAGTGGTATTGTTGGGTCGAGAGGTAGGTTGAGCCTGACTTTCCTGAGAAACCGCCACACTGCTTTCCAAAGTGGTTGCACAAGTTTGCATTCCCACCAGCAATGGATGAGAGTGCCTCTTTCTCCACAACCTCTCCAGCAGAGGCTATCATTGGTGTTTTTGATTTTAGCCATTCTGACAGGTGTAAGATGGTATCTTAATGTTGTCTTGATTTGCATTTCCCTGATTGCTAAGGAAGTTGAGCATGATCTTAAGTGTCTTTTGGCCATTTGAACTTCTTCTGTTGAAAAGTCTCTGTTCAGCTCAGTGCCCCATTTTATAATTGGATTGATTAACCTTTTACGGTCTAATTTCTTGAGTTCTTTATATATTTTGGATATCAGACCTTTGTCAGTTGCGGGGTTGGTGAAGATCTTCTCCCAGTCAGTGGGTTGCCTTTCTGTCTTAGTGACAGTGTCCTTTGCTTTACAGAAGCTTCTCAGTCTCAGGAGGTCCCATTTATTCAATGATGTCCTTAGTGTTTGTGCTGCTGGGGTTATATGTAGGAAGTGTTCTCCTGTGCCCATGTGTTGTAGAGTACTTCCCACTTTCTCTTCTATCAGGTTCAGTGTGTTCAGACTGATATTGAGGTCTTTAATCCATTTGGACTTGAGTTTTGTGCATGGTGATAGATATGGATCTATTTTCATTCTTCTACAGATTGACATCCAGTTTTGCCAGCACAATTTGTTGAAGATGCTCTCTTTTTTCCCTTGTATACTTTTAGCTCCTTTATCGAAAATCAGGTGATCATTGGTTTGTGGGCTAAAGTCAGGGTCTTCTATTCTATTCCATTGGTTGACTTCTCTGTTTTTATGCCAGTACCAAGCTGTTTTCAGTACTGTAGCTCTGTAATAGAGTTTGAAGTCAGGGATGGTAATGCCTCCAGACGATCCTTTATTGTATAAGATTGTTTTGGCTATCCTGGGTTTTTTGTTTTTCCATATAAAGTTGATTATTGTCTTCTCCAGATCTGTGAAGAATTTTGATGGGATTTTGATGGGGATTGCGTTGAATCTATAGATTGTTTTTGGTAGAATTGCCATTTTTACTATGTTGATCCTCCCAATCCAAGAGCAAGGGAGGTCCTTCCATTTTCTGGTGTCCTCTTCAATTTCTTTCTTCAAAGACTTAAAGTTCTTGCCAAATAGATCTTTCACTTCCTTGGTCAGAGTTACCCCAAGATATTTTATGCTTGTGGCTATCATGAAGGGTGATGCTTCTCTATTTCCCTCTCTGCTTCCTTATCCTTAGTGTATAGGAATGCAACTGATTTTTTGGAGTTGATTTTGTAACCTGCCACATTACCAAAGGTGTTTATCAGCTGTAGGAGTTCTTTGGTAGAGTTTTTGGGGTCACTTATGTATACTATCATATCATCTGCAAATAATGAAAGCTTAACTTCTTCCTTTCCAATATGGATCCCCTTATGTTGTCTTATTGCTATTGCTAGAACTTCAAGCACTATATTGAAGAGGTATGGAGAGAGTGGACATCCTTATCGTGTTCCTGATTTTAGTGGGATGGCTTTGAGTTTTTCTCCATTTAATTTAATGTTGGTTGTCGGCTTGCTGTAAATAGCTTTTATTATATTTAGGTATGACCCTTGTATCCCTAATCTCTCCAAGACCTTTATCATAAAGGGGTGTTGAATTTTGTCGAATGCTTTTTCAGCATCTAATGAAATGATCATATGGTTTTTCTCTTTCAGTTTATTTATATGGTGGATTACATTGATAGATTTGCGTATGTTGAACCAGCCCTGCATCTCTGGAATGAAGCCTACTTGATCATAATGGATAACCTTTCTAATGTGTTCTTGGATTCGGTTTGCCAGTATTTTATTGAGAATTTTTGCGTCGATGTTCATGAGTGAGATAGGCCTGTAATTCTCCTTCTTGGTTGGGTCTTTGTGTGGTTTTGGTATCAGGGTAACTGTAGCTTCATAAAAGGAATTTGGCAATGACTCTTCTGTTTCTATATTGTGAAATACATTAAGAAGTATAGGTATTAGCTCTTCTTGGAAGTTCTGGTAGAATTCTGCATTGAAACCATCTGGTCCTGGGCTTTTTTTGGAAGGGAGATTTTTGATAACTGTTTCTAATTCTTCGCGACTAACAGGTCTATTTAGATCGTTCACCTGGTCTTGGTTTAGGTTTGGTATATGGTACTTATCTAAAAACGTGTCCATTTCTTTTGCATTTTCCAGTTTTGTGGCATACAGGCTTTTGTAGTAAGATCTAATGATTCTCTGAATTTCCTCTGTGTCTGTGGTTATGTCCCCCTTTTCATTTCTGATCTTATTTATTTGCATGTTCTCTCTCTGTCGTTTAATTAGTTTGGATAGGGGTTTGTCAATCTTGTTGATTTTCTCCAAGAACCAACTTTTTGTTTCATTGATTCTTTGGACTGTTTTCTGTGTTTCTATTTTGTTGATTTCTGCCCTCAGTTTGATTATTTCCAGTCTTCTACTCTCCTGGGCGCGTCTGCTTCTTTTTTTTCTAGAGCTTTCAGGTGTGCTGTTAAGTCCCCAATGTATGCTTTCTCCGTTTTCTTTAAGTGGGCACTTAGTGCTTTGAACTTTCCTCTTAGCACTGCTTTCATCGTATCCCATAGGTTTGAATATGTTGTCTCTTTGTTTTCATTAAATTAAAGGAAGACTTTAATTTCTTTCTTGATTTGTTCCTTGACCCAGGTGTGGTTCAGTAGTTGACTGTTCAGTTTCCATGAGTTTGTCGGCTTTCTGGGGGTAGCATTGTTGGTGCCTTCTAACTTTAATTCATGGTGATCTGATAAGACACAGGTGGACACTGATATTTTTTTGTATCTGTGGAGGTTTCCTTTGTTTCCAAGTATGTGGTCAATTTTCGATAAGGTTCCATGAGCTGCAGAGAAGAAGGTGTATTCTTTCCTATTTGGGTGGAGTGTTCTATAGATGTCCCTAAATCCATTTGATTCATTACCTCCAACAATTCTTTTAATTCTCTATTAGTTTTCTGTCTGATTGACCTGTCCATTGGTGAGAGAGGTGTGTTGAAGTCTCCTACTACTAGTGTGTGTGATTTGATGTCTGCCTTGCGTTTTAGCAGTATTTCTTTTACATAAGTGGTTGCTTTTATATTAGGGGCATAGATATTCAGGATTGAGACTTCATCCTGCTGAATTGTTCCTGTTATGAGTATAAAGTGTCCCTCTCGATCTCTTCTGATTGATTTTAGTTTGAAGTCAGTTTTGTTAGAAATTAGTATGGCCACACCTGCTTTTTTCTTAGGACCATTTGCTTGAAAACCTTTTCCCAACCCTTTACTCTGAGTAGATGCCTGTCTTTGTGGTTGAGATGAGTTTCTTGCAAACAGCAGACTGTTGGATCCTGTTTTCGTATCCAATCTCTTAGCCTGTGCCTTTTTATTGGTGAATTGAGACCATTAATATTAAGTGATATTAATGACCAGTGGTTGTTAACTCCGGTTATTCTTATTGCTTTTGGTAGAAGAGTTTGTGTGTCTCCCTTCTTTGAGTTGTGTTGTTGAAGGGTCGCTAGATGCCTGGGTTATTGTAGGCAGTGTTGGCAATGTTGGATTCCTTGGGTTGTGATTTTCCTTCTGTTACTTTCTGTAGGGCTAGATTTGTGGCAACGTATTGTTTAAATTTGTTCTTATCCTGGAATGTCTTGTTTTCTCCATTGATAGTGAACGATAGCTTGGCTGGGTATAGTATTTTGGGTTTACATCCATTGTCTCTTAGTTTCTGTAGTACCTCTATCCAGGACCTTCTGGCTTTCATGGTTTCCATAGAGAAGTCAGGTGTAAGTCTGATCGGTTTACCTTTATAAGTTACTTGGCTTTTTCCTTTGCAGCTCTTAATATTCTTTCTTTAATCTGTATATTTTGTGTTTTGATTATTATATGGCAAGGGGACGTTTTTTTTTTTTGATCCAGTCTGTTTGGTGTTCTGTATGCTTCTTGAATATTCAAAGGAATATCTTTCTTTATGTTGGGAAATTTTTCTTCTATAAATTTGTTAAAAATGTTTTCTGGACCTTTGAGCTGTGCCTCTTCTCCTTCTTCTAACCCTATTATTCTTAGGTTTGGTCTTTTTATTGTGTCCCATATTTCCTGAATGTTTTGTGATGAGAATTTGTTGGTTTTGGTGTTTTATTTGTTCAGTCCGTTTATTTTCTCTATGGTGTCTTTAGAATCTGAGATTCTTTCTTTTATCTCTTGTATTCTATTGATTATGCTTGTTTCTGTAGTCTCTGCTCGTTGACCTATATTTGCCATATCCAGCTGGTCCTCAGTTTGTGTTTTCTTCCTTGCTTCCATTTCAGTTTTCAATTCTTGGACTGTTTCCATTACCTGTTTGATCGTTTTTTCTTGGCTTCCCAGGGTATCATGTATGTATTTACTCATTTCTTCAAACTTTTTGTTATACTTCTCATCCATTTCTATGAGGGCGTTTTTTACATGTTGTTTAAGGGACTCTATTGCTTTCAAAAAGTCAGTTTTTTCCTCTCCTCCTGTGTTAGGGTGTTCAAGTCCTTGTGTTGTAAGATCATTGGGTTCTGGTGTTTTCATGTTGTTTTTCAGATTGTTGGGTGAATTCTTGCCTTGGCGTCTGCCCATCTCCTCTTACCGATGCTATCTATTGGGTTTGATTTAATTGTAGCGGGGAAATCTGCTCTCAGTGCGGGCTTCACTGTTTCTTGCCCGCACTATCCTGCATCCAGTGCCTCCGCCACCCGGGCCTGCCTGCGCGCTGGTGCTTCTGCCGCCTAGGCTTGCCTGCCGGTGCCTCCGCCACCAGGGCCTGCCTGCTGGTGCCTCCGCCGCCCGGGACTGCCTGCGCGCGGGTGCTTCCGTTGCCTAGGCCTGCCTACCAGTGCCTCCGCCACCTGGGCCTGCCTGCTGGTGCCTCCGCCACCCGGGCCTGCCTGCGCGCCAGTGCCTCTGCCGTCCGGACTTGCCTGCCTGCCGGTGCCTCCGCCGCCCGGGCCTGCCTGCGCCTGTCATAGGATTTTCTTGTTTCACTCAGTGGAGCAACTAAGCCTCCTAGAAGTGACACAAATCCACCAAGTACATTCAATCCAACTTTTCCCCTTAGCTCTGCTTTTTATCAGTCTTCTCAGGTGATGAGAACAATTCTTTTTTTCTTTTGATTTTTGTTTTTTTTTAAATTTTTTTATTATTTAAAAAAATTAACAATCCTGGATAGGAAGGCTTCAGGTAGCAGCCGTGGGACTACTGCTGGGCTTGGGGTTCTTTGGCTGTACCCCTGCTTCCTTAAGTCTTAAGTGATGCCCTGTCCATGCCATCGTCTCCCCCATTCATCCATTCCCGCCCTTGGCCAAGGCTTAGATTGTAACCCTCCCCTCCCTCTGAAATTGGCCATGGGTGAGGAATTCAGGGCTTCGCGTATCCCCACCTTCATCAAGGGGTGCTGCTTTCCCCTTCCTCAATTCCCTTGTTGCCCATCACCACTCAACAGTTGCGTGGCCAGAAGCCATCAGATGAGGTTGGAAGAGCCTGGCTTCCCTCACTTAGCTCTGGACCACACATTCACTTGCCACCAGCCTGGGAAGGGGTGCAGGGTCCTCAGCCCTGCTGCCACCATCAGCTGATGCACTTTGAGCTCAGGTCTCAAGGTGAACAGAGCAGTCCCGAGGCAACAAACCTGCCAGCGCTCAGGATCCTTGGTGATTTCTGCCTAGAGAAAGGCCATGCGGAGAGTACTAAGCGCACAGGGTTCTGTGTCGGTTCCTTTTCTCATAATCGCTTTGCTTTTACAAACTGAAGAGTTTTGGACAGGGCTCCCTGGCCACCCATCCGGTCTGATGTGGAGCCTGACAGCTGGAACAGAGGCCCTGACCCTGTGGACTCAGGTTTCAGTGTTGCTGCTCCTCAGACCCTCGGCAGGGACCTGGAGGAGCTCCGTGTCACGAATTTTCAGTGGGCCTGGCCTCCTGGCTCATTGCCATGTTCCCCACTCTGTTCAGGACCACTAAATGTTGAAATATGTATGCATACCGAAATAAAGGCAATTTGTTGTGTTGCAAAAAAAAAAAATTAACAATCCAAATTCCCACTCCCTCCCTTCCTCCCACTCCCCTCCCACTCCTTCCAAAGACCCTACCACTCCACCCCCTCCAATCCCAAGAGAGGGCCATGCACCCCACCCTGGAGAAAGGCCAAGGCCCTCTCTACTACATCCAGGCCGAGCAAGGTTTACATCAAAAGAGAATAGGATCCCAAGAAGCCAGTACATGCCATAGAGACAAATCCCAGTGTCATCATTAGTTGCCCCTCAGTCTACCCCAACTGTCAACCCCTTTCAGAGTTGACTCCCAGTCCAGTTGGAGTTGGTAAGCTACCATTAGCTCAAGAAAACTTTCTCAGTGGATGAAACCCTCATGGTCTTGGATTCCTTGCTCATACTCTCACTCCTTCTACTCTTCAACTGGACCTTGGGAGCTCAGTCCAGTGCTCTGATGTGGGCCATTGCCTGTGTTCCCCTCTGTTGTTGGAAGAAGGTTCTATGGTGATATTTAAGATAATGACTCCCTTAATTAAGATATTTCTTTCCTTGCTCTCATATCTGTCCTTCCTTCATCTTGACTATCCCATTGCCTCAAGTTTTCCTCAACCCCTTCTTTACCCCTTCCTTCTACCCCCTGCCCCCATGTTCAAAAATTTTCTAATTTCCAGGAGGGTATATATATATATTTTTTTCTTTGGGTTCACCTTCTTACTTAGTTTCTGTAGGATCATGAACTATATGATCAATGCCCTTTTTTATGCTTATTATCCACTTATGAGGGAGTACATACCATATTTGGTTTTTTTTTGGGTCTGGGTTACTTCACACAGGATAGTGTTTTCTAATTCCATTCATTTGCATGCAAAATTCAAAATGTCATTATTTTTTTTACCACTGAGTAGTACTCTAATGTATAGATGTGCCACACTTTCTTTATCCATTCTCTAGTTGAGGGGCATCTAGGTTGTTTTCAGGTTCTGGCTATTACAAACAATGCTGCTATGAACATAGTTGAACAAATGCTTTGTAGTATGATTGAGCATCTTTTGGATATATTTCCAAGGGTGGTATTGCTGGATCCTGAGGTAGGTTGATTCACAGTTTTCTGAGAAACCACCATACTGATTTCCAAAGTGGTTGCACAAGTTTACATTCCCACCAGGAATGGATGAGTGTTTTCCTTGCTCTACATCCTTTCTAGCACAAGCTATCATTAATGTTTTTGATCTTAGCCATTCTGACAGGAATAAGATGGTATCTCAGAGTTGTTTTGATTTGCATTTCCCTGATAGCCAAAGAAGTTGAACATGTCCTTAAGTATCTTTTGGCCATTTGAAATTCTTCTGTTGAGAATTCTCTGTTTAGTTCAGTATACCACTTTTTAATTGGGTTATTTAGAATTTTAATGTCTAATTTCTTGAGTTCTTTATATATTTTGGAGATCAGTCCTTTGTCTGATGTGGGGTTGGTGAAGATTTTTTTCCCATTCAGTAGGCTGCCTTTTTGTCTTATTGACTGTGTCCTTTGCTTTACAGAAGCTTCTCAATTTCAGGAGGTCCCATTTATTTATTGCTGCCCTTATTGTCTGTGCTACTGGGGTTATATTTAGGAAGTGGTCTCCTGTGCCCATGCATTGAAGGCTACTTTCCACTTTTTCCTCTTTCAGGTTCAGTGTGGTTGGCATTATATTGAGGTTTTTAATCCATTTGGACTTCAGTTTTGTGCATGGATCTATTTTCATTCTTTTACAGGTTGACATCCAGTTATGCCCACACCATTTGTTAAAGATGCTTTCTTTTTCTCATTGTATAATTTTTGCTTCTTTATCAAAACTAATGTGTTCATAGGTGTGTGGATTAATATCTGGGTCTTCAATTCAATTCCACTGGTCAATATCTCTCTTTTTATGCCAATACCAAGCTGTTTTCATTACTGTAGCTCTGTAATAGAGCTTGATGTCAGGAATGGTAATGCCTCTGGAAGTTTCTTTATTGTACAGGATTGTTTTGGCTATCCTGGGTTTTTTGTTTTTCCATATGAAATTGATTATTGTTCTTTCAAGATCTGTGAAGAATTGTGTTGGGATTTTGATGGGGATTGCATTGAATCTATAGATTGCTTTTGGTAAGATTGCTATTTTTACTATGTTGATCCTTCCTATTCAAGAGCATGGGAGATTGTTCCGTTTTCTGGTATCTTCTTCAACTTCTTTCTTCAAAGACTTAAAGTTCTTGTCAAATAGGTCTTTCACATCCTTTGTTAGTGTTACCCCAAGATATTTTATGTTATTTGTTGCTATTATGAAAGGTAATGTTTCTCTGATTTCCCTCTCAGCTTCTTTATCATTTATATATATATTGCTACTGATTTTTTTTAGTTAATCTTGTATCCTGCCTCATTACTGAAGGTATTTATCAGCTGTAGGAGTTCCCTGGTAGAGTCTGGGTCATTTATCTTGATGAATTGTTCCTATTATGAGTATTAAGTGTCCTTCTTCATCTCTTCTGATTGATTTTAGTTTGAAATTAATTTTGTTAGATTTTAGTATAGCCACACCTGCTTGTTTCTTAGGTTCATTTGATTGGAAAACATTTTCTCAATCCTTTAATCTGAGGTAGTGTCTGGTCTATCTTTGAGGTTGAGGTATGTTTCTTTTAAACAGCAGAATGCTGGATCCTTTTTTCATATCCATTTTCTTAGTCTGTCTTTATTTATTTATTTATTTATTTATTTATTTTATTTTTTGAGACAGGGTTTCTCCGTAGCTTTTTGGTTCCTGTCCTGGAACTAGCTCTTGTAGATCAGGCTGGCCTCGAACTCACAGAGATCCGCCTGCCTCTGCCTCCTGAGTGCTGGGATTAAAGGTGTGTGCCACCACCGCCTGGCTAGTCTGTGTCTTTTTATACGTGAATTGAGACCATTGATATCAAGCGATATTAATGACCAGTTATCTTTCAGTAGTAGTGTTTGTGTTCTTCCCTTCTTTAGGTTATGCTGGTGAAGGGTTATCAGATGTTTGTGTTATTGTGCATGTAGTTAGCTTCCTTGGGTTGAGGTTTTCCTTCTAGTACTTTCTGTAAGGCTTGGTTTGTGGATACATATTGTTTAAATATCTTTTTGTCATTGAATATCTTGTTTTCTCCATCAATGGTGCATTAAAGCTTTGCTGGGTATAGTAGTCTGGGCTTGCATCCATGGTTTCTTAGTGTCTGCAGCATACCTGCAAGGATCTTCTGGTCCTGGTTACAATTGAGTAGTCAGGTGTACTTCTGATAGGTTTACTTGACCGTTTTTCCTTTGTAGTTCTTAATATTCTTTCTTTGTTCTGTATGTTTTGTGTTTTGATTATTATATGGTGAGGAAATGTTTTGTTTTGGTTTGGTTTGATCCAGTCTATTTGGTGAAGCTTCTTGTACTTTCATAGGAATATCCTTCTGTAGGTTGGGAAAGTTCTCTTCTATAATTTTGTTGTGCTTTTGAACTGGAGTTCTTCTCCTTCTTCTACCCCTATTATTCTTTTTTTTCCTTTTTATTTATTTTTATTCTTTTTTAATTAAAATTTCCACCTGCTCCCCGTTTCCCATTTCCCTCCCTCCTCCCAAATATTGCCCCCTCCACCCACTCCCCTCCCCCTATCCCCACTCCTCTTCTCCTCCCCCCACACCATTCCCCCTCCCTCTCGATACTGAAGAGCAGTCCAAATTCCTTGCCCTGCGGGAAGACGAAGGTCTTCTATCTACGTCCAGGAAGGTGAGCATCTAAACAGGCTAAGCTCCCACAAAGCCAGTTCATGTATGAGGATCGAAACCTAGTGCCATTGTCCTTGGCTTCTCATCTGCCTTCATTGTCCGCCATGCTCAGAGAGTCCAGAATCAACCCATGCTTTTTCAGTCCCAGATCAGCTGGCCTTGGTGGGCTCCCAATAAATCAGTTCCACTGTCACAGAGGTGGGTGCATCCCTCGTGGTCCTGATTTCCTTGCTCATGTTCTCCCTCCTTCTGCTCCTCATTTGGACCTTAAGAGCTCAGACCGTTGCTCCAAATTGAGACTCTGTCTCTACCTCGATCCATCGCCAGATGAAGGTTCTAAGGTGATATGCAAGATATTCATCAGTATAGGATAGGGTCATTTCAGGTTCCCTCTCCTTAGTTGCCCAAGGTACCAGCTGGGGACATATTCCTGGACACCTGCGAACCCCTCAAGAGTCAAGTCTCTTGCCAACCCTAAGATGGCTCCCTTAGATAGGATATATACTTCACTGCTCCCGTATCCTCCCTTCCTACATCCCAACCATCCCAATCCCCCGAGCTTCTCCCATCCTCCCCTTCTCATGTTTCTCATCCCATTTCCCCTTTGCTCCATGCCACCTCACCCGCAAGTTCCCAGTTTTTGCCCTGCAATCTTGTCTACTTCCCCTCTCCATGCGGATGACTATATGATTTTCTTTGGGTTCACTTTCTTATTTAACTGCTCTAGGATCACAAATTATATGCTTAATGTCTTTTATTTATGTCTAGAAACCGATTATGAGTGAGTACATCCCATGTTCCTCTTTTTGGGTCTGGGATACCTCACTCAGGATAGTGTTTTCTATTTCCATCCATTTGCACGCAAAATTCGAGAAGTCATTGTTTTTTACTGCTGAGTAGTACTCTAATATGTATATATTCCACACTTTCTTCATCCATTCCTCCATTGAAGGGCATCTAGGTTGTTTCCAGGTTTTGGCTATTACAAACAATGCTGCTATGAACATAGTTGAACAGATACTTTTGTCATTTGATGGGGTATCTCTTGGGTATATTCCCAATAGTGGTATTACTGGATCTTGGGGTAGGTTGATCCCAAATTTCCTGAGAAATCGCCACACTGATTTCCAAAGTGGTTGCACAAGTTTGCATTCCCACCAGCAATGAATGAGTGTGCCTCTTTCTCCACAACCTCGCCAGCAAAGGCTATCATTGGTGTTTTTGATTTTAGCCATTCTGACAGGTGTAAGATGGTATCTCAAAGTTGTTTTAATTTGCATTTCCCTTATCGCTAAGGAGGTTGAGCATGGCCTTAAGTGTCTTTTGGGCATTTGAATTTCTTCTGTTGAGAATTCTCTGTTAAGATCAGTGCCCCATTTTTTTATTGGGTTCATTAGCATTTTAAAGTCTAGTTTCTTGAGTTCTTTATATATTTTGGAGATCAGACCTTTGTCTGTTGCAGGGTTGGTGAAGATCTTCTCCCAGTCAGTGGGTTGCGTTTTTGTCTTAGTGACAGTGCCCTTTGCTTTACAGAAGCTACTCAATTTCAGGAGGTCCCATTTATTCAATGTTGTCCTTAATGTCTGTGCTGCTGGGGATATACGTAGGAAGTGATCTCCTGTACCCATATGTTGTAGAGTACTTCCCACTTTTTCTTCTATCAGGTTCAGTGTGTTCAGACTAATATTGAGGTCTTTAATCCATTTGGACTTGAGTTTTGTGCATGGTTATAGATATGGATCTATTTTCATTCTTCTACACGTTGACAACCAGTTCTGCCAGCACCATTTGTTGAAGATGCTCTCTTTTTTCCATTGAATACTTTTAGCTCCTTTATCAAAAATTAGGTGTTCATAAGTTTGTGGGTTAAAATCAGGGACTTCTACTCAGTTCCATTGATCGACTTCTCTGTTTTTATGCCAATACCAAGCTGTTTTCAATACTGAGGCTCTGTAATAGAGTTTGAGGTCAGGGATGGTAATGCCTCCAGACGATCCTTTATTATATAAGATTGTTTTGGCTATCCTGGGTTTTTTGTTTCTCCATATAAAGTTGATTATTGTCCTCTCAAAATCTGTGAAGAATTTTGATGGGATTTTAATGGGGATTGCATTGAATCTATAAATTGCCCTTGGTAGAATTGCCATTTATACTATGTTGATCCTCCCAATCCAAGAGCAAGGGAGATCCTTCCATTTTCTGGTATCCTCCTCAATTTCTTTCTTCATTGACTTAAAGTTCTTGTCAAATACATCCTTTACTTCCTTGGTTAGAGTTACCCCAAGATATTTTATGCTATTTGTGGCTATCATGAAGGGTGATGCTTCTCTGATTTCCATCTCTGCTTCCTTATCCTTTGTGTATAGGAGGGCAACTGATTTTTTGGAATTGATCTTGTATCCTGCAATGCTACTAAAGGTGTTTATCAGCTGAAGGAGTTCTTTGCTGGAGTTTTTGGGGTCGCTTATGTACACTATCATATCGTCTGCAAATAATGAAAGTTTAACTTCTTCCTTTCCAATTTGAATCCCTTTGATCCCCTTATGTTGTCTTATTGCTATTGCTAGAATTTCAAGCACTGTATTAAAGAGGTATGGAGAGAGTGGACAACCTTGTCGTGTTCCTGATTTTAGTGGAATAGCTTTGAGTTTCTCTCCATTTAATTTGATGTTAGCTGATGGCTTGCTATAAATAGCTTTTATTATACTTAGGAACGACCCTTGTATTCCTAATCTCTCTAAGACCTTTATCATAAAGGGATGTTGAATTTTGTCAAATGCTTTTTCAGCATCTAATGAAATGATCATATGGTTTTTTACTTTCAGTTTATTTATATGATGGATTACATTGATAGATTTTCGTATGTTGAACCAGCCCTGCATCTCTGGGATGAAGCCTACTTGATCATAATGGATAATTTTTCTAATGTGTTCTTGGATTCGGTTTGCCAGAATTTTATCGAGTATTTTTGTGTCGATATTCATGAGTGAGATTGGCCTGTAGTTCTCTTTCTTGGTTGTGTCTTTGTGTGGTTTTGGTATCAGAGTAACTTCAGCTTCATAAAAGGAATTTGGGAATGACTTCTCTGTTTCAATATTGTGAAATACATTAAGGAGTATAGGTGTTAGGTCTTCTTGGAAGTTCTGGTAGAATTCTGCATTGAAGCCGTCTGGACCTGGGCTTTTTTTGGTGGGGAGGTTTTTTATAACAACTTCTAATTCTTCGCGACTAACAGGTCTATTTAGATTGTTCACCTGGTCCTGGTTTAACTTTGGTATATGGTACTTATCTAAAAAAGTGTCCATTTCTATAACATTTCCCAATTTTGTGGCATACAGGCTTTTGTAGTAAGATCTAATGATTCTCTGAATTTCCTCTGAGTCTGTGGTTATGTCTCCCTTTTCATTTCTGATTTTGTTAATTTGCGTATTCTCTCTCCGCCGTTTGATTAGTTTGGATAGGGGTTTATCAATCTTATTGATTTTCTCCATGAACCAGCTTTTTGTTTCATTGATTCTTTGGATTGTTTTCTGTGTTTCTATTTTCTTGATTTCAGCCCTCAATTTGATTATTTCCAGTCTTCTACTTCTCCTAGGTGAGTCTGCTTCTTTTTTTTCTAAAGCTTTCAGGTGGGCTATTAAGTCTCCAATGTGTGCTTTCTCCGTTTTCTTTAAGTGGGCACTTAATGCTATGAACTTTCCTCTTAGCACTGCTTTCATAGTGTCCCATAGGTTTGAGTATGTTGAGTCTTCGTTTTCATTGAATTCAAGAAAGACTTTAATTTCTTTCTTTATTTCTTCCTTGATCCAGGTGTGGTTCAGTAGTTGACTGTCCAATTTTCATGAGTTCATAGGCTTTCTGGGGATAGCATTGTTGTTGAATTCTAACTTTAATCCATGGTGATCTGATAAGACACAGGTGGTTACCGATATATTTTTGTAACTGTGTAAGTTTGCTTTGTTACCGAGTATGTGGTCTATTTTCGATAAGGTTCCATGAGCTGCAGAGAAGAAGGTATATTCTTTCTTATTTGAGTGGAATGTTCTATAGATGTCTGTTAAGTCCATTTGATTCATTACCTCCCTTAATCCTCTTATTTCTCTGTTAGGTTTCTGTCTGATTGACCTGTCCATTGGTGAGAGAGGAGTGTTGAAATCTCCTACTATTAGTGTGTGTGGTTTGATGACTGCCTTGAGTTTTAGTAACGTTTCTTTTACATAAGTGGGTGCTTTTATATTAGGGGCATATATATTCAGGATTGAGACTTCATCCTGGTGAATTGTTCCTGTTATGAGTAAAAAATGTCCATCTCCATCTCTTTTGATTGATTTTAGTTTGAAGTCAACTTTCTTAGAAATTAGTATGGCCACACCTGCTTGTTTCTTAGGTCCGTTTGCTTGATAAACCTTTTCCCAGCCCTTTACTCTGAGTAGATGCCTGTCTTTGTGGTTGAGGTGTGTTTCTTTTAAACAGCAGAATGTTGGATCCTGTTTTCGTATCCAATCTCTTAGCCTGTGCCTCTTTATAGGTGAGTTGAGTCCATTGATATTAAGTGATATTAATGACCAGTGGTTGTTAACTCCGGTCATTTTTCCTTTCTTTCTTTCTTTCTTTCTTTCTTTCTTTCTTTCTTTCTTTCTTTCTTTCTTTCTTTCTTTCGGTAGTAGAGTTTGTGTGTTTCCCTTCTTCAAGTTGTGCTGGTGAAGGGTCATTATATGTCTGAGTTATTGTGGGCATTGTCGGACTCCTTGGTTTGTGATTTTCCTTCAATTACTTTCTGAAGGGCTGGATTTGTGGCTACGTATTGTTTAAATTTGTTTTTATCCTGGAAAATTTTGTTTTCTCCATTTATAGTGAATGAAAGCTTGGCTGGGTATAGTAGTCTGGGCTTGCATCCATGGTCTCGTAGTTTCTGCAGTACATCTATCCAGGACCTTCTGGCTTTCATGGTTTCCATAGAGAAATCAGGTGTAAGTCTGATAGGTTTACCTTTATAGGTAACTTGACCTTTTTCCTTTGCAGCTCTTAATATTCTTTCTTTATTCTGTATGTTTTGTGTTTTGATTATTATATGACGAGGAGATGTTTTTTTTTGATCCAGTCGATTTGGTGTTCTGTATCCTTCTTGGACCTTCAAAGGAATATCTTTCTTAAGGTTGGGAAAGTTTTCTTCTATAATTTTATTAAATATATTTTCTGGACCATTGAGCTGTACTTCTTCTCCTTCTTCTATCCCTATTATTCTTAGGTTTGGTCTTTTTATTGTGTCCCAGATTTCCTGAATGTTTTGTGATGAGAATTTGTTGGTTATGCTGTTTTCTTTGATGAGAGTGTTTATTTTCTCTATGGTATCTTCAGTGTCTGAGATTCTTTCTTCTATCTCTTGTAATCTGTTGGTGGTACTTGTCTCTGTAGTTCCTGTTCGTTTATTCAAATTTTCCATCTCCATCCTTCCCTCGGTTTGTGTTTTCTTTATTACTTCCACTTCATTCTTCAAGTCTTGAACCGTTTCCCTTACCTGTTTGATTACTTTTTCTTGTTTCTCTTGGTTTTCTTGGGTATCTTTGAGATATTTATTCATTTCCTCTACCTTTTTGTTTGTAATCTCTAATTGGTTGTGGCAGTTTTTCACCTCCTGTTTAAGGTCCTCTATTATTTTCATAAAATTCACTTTTGAGTCGAATTCTTCTAATTCTTCTGGATTACGGTGTAGACTTCTCATTTCGGGATTCCTGGATCCTGGTGATGTCACGTTGCCTTTCAAGTTGTTGGGGGAATTCTTGCATTGGCGCCTGCCCATCTTTTCCTTCAAATGGAGCCAGGAGAGGCCTGGTGTCTTGGACCATTCTTTGCTGTGACTAACTCTCTAGGTGTATCTCCTCAGTGTAGGGGCAGGAACAGTTCCCTTCCAGATGAACTCCTCAACACCAAAACATGGATGCGTGGTATTCCAATGACCCACAGAAAGAAGGCCGAATGCAAGGGGTCGGGCGGGGTCGAGAAGAACACAGGCGACACTGCAGTACAAGCTGGAGGTTCCTGTGCTCCCTTTCGGGGGGGGGGGTTGCTGAGGCCTGCCCGCTAGGCAGGCACTCACTGCTCTTGTTGGGTAGACTTAGTGTAGGGGCGTTTGTGCTCTCTACCGGGACCGTCCGCCCCAGGATAGTACACACTCACCCATCCCGATGAAACTTCTCGGCACCTACACAGGAACTCCTGGATGCCCCAATGAGCCAGGGACTAAGGGAAGTAGGGCGCAGGCAGAGCAGGTCCAGGAGATCACAGCAGAGACTGCAGCCCCAGCAGCGGGGGCCGCTTTCCCTGGCGGGTACCTTGAGGCTTGCCCTCTAGTCAGGCACTCACTGCTCTGGGTTGGTAGCCTTAGTGAAATGGCAGGAAACTGTTCCACAGCTAAGGACCTTGCAGACAAGGCAGGCTTGGGGGTGGGGGTGGGGGGCGGGTGTGTAGGAAAGAAAGCCCTGCAGCAGGAGCTGGGGGAGGGGCGTTTGTGCTCTCTACCAGGACAGTCCGCCCCAGGATAGCACACACTCACCCATCCAGATGGGACTTCTCAGCGCCTTCACAGGGTCTCCTGGTAGCCACAATGAGCCAGGGACCAAGGGAAATAGGGGGCAGGCAGAGCAGGTCCAGGAGATCACAGCAGAGACTGCAACCCCAGCAGCAGGGGCCTGCTTCCCCTGGTGGGGACCTTGAGGCCTGCCCTCTAGTCAGGCACTCACTGGTCTGGGTTGGTAGCCTTAGTGAAAGGGCAGGAAACTGTTCCACAGCTAAGGACCTTGCAGACAAGGCAGGCTTGGGGGTGGGGGTGGGGGCGCGTGTGTAGGAAAGAAAGCCCTGCAGCAGGAGCTG
This sequence comes from Chionomys nivalis, assembly GCF_950005125.1. Taxonomy (NCBI): domain Eukaryota; kingdom Metazoa; phylum Chordata; class Mammalia; order Rodentia; family Cricetidae; genus Chionomys; species Chionomys nivalis. The sequence goes on along the minus strand of NC_080089.1, from coordinate 18,211,823 downwards.
GGGGAGGGGCGTTTGTGCTCTCTACCAGGACAGTCCGCCCCAGGATAGCACACACTCACCCGTCCCGATGAAACTTCTCGGCACCCACACAGGAACTCCTGGATGCCCCAATGAGCCAGGGACTAAGGGAAGTAGGGCACAGGCAGAGCAGGTCCAGGAGATCACAGCAGAGACTGCAGCCCCAGCAGTGGGGGCCCGCTTTCCCTGGCGGGGACCTTGAGGCCTGCCCTCTAGTCAGGCTCTCACTGCTCTGGGTTGGGCAGGAAATTGTTCCACAGCAAAGGACCTTGCAGGCAAGGCAGGCTTGGGGGTGGGGGTGGGGGGCGGGTGTGTAGGAAAGAAAGCCCTGCAGCAGGAGCTGGGGGAGGGGCGTTTGTGCTCTCTACCCCTATTATTCTTAGGTTTGGTCTTTTCAGGGTGTCCCAGATTTCCTGAATGTTTTGTGTTAAGAATTTGTTGGATTTAGTGTTTTCTTTGACCAATGAGTCTATTTCCTCAATAGTATCTTCAGCACCTAAGATTCTTTCTTCTATCTCTTGCTGTGGTGGCGCAAATGAATGTAGACAGATTATATAGATATATACAGCTTTAATAAGGAAATAAACTTACAGGACTACAGGTTCCCGCGGTGTACCGGAAAAGCGGAGCAAAAGAAAAAGGGCTGCTGGGCTCACGCCCGGCAGATTTATCCGTAAACATTAGCCCGAGGCGAACACGCCCCCAATGGGTGGGGCTATGTTCCTACATCTCCCCCTTTTGTCTAAATAAGATAGAACCAAACCAAATACAACTATATACAATAATAACAAATAATAAATATAACAAACAATATTGAGAACAAAACTTTTGCTAAACATTCTATCTCAAGGAGTCTAAATAACATAGAGAGTAACTACAATTATATAATCTTCAACTCCGTCAAAGATCTGAGAAGGGAATAAATATCACTTAACAATCGAGAGATATCCAAAATGTGCAACAATTGACAGAGACAACTGACTACCTGGGCAATCACCCAAAGTCTCGTTTGCAATGTTGAGTCAACCAACTTTGGCTAAGGCCTAACATAACTGGCATACCATTATTAATGGCAAGGAACTTTCTTAGGACTATCCTACCCTGTCTTGGCAAGATAAGACAATCCTGTTTCATCCACTTAGGGATATTCTGTATCTTTGTCAGAAGTTGAGGTATGGGCTTTTCTTAACCCAAAGGCCAGTTCTGCCAAGAAGACAAGCTCCCAGTGGAGTGTCTTTGGTGCTCAACGTTCTCTCTGGAGTAGAATGGTGTTGCCAGGAGTAATTGTGTCTCTTTGGCATAGAAATTTTAGGTTAGATTAAAGGCCATTTTCTACAGCTCTTCGAAGAGGCTGAAGATCATACTATCTATACTAAATATAATCTCTATGTAACTAAAAGACCTGATAAACTTAAAAATAAATATGACAAACATATAATTCTCAATACCTATCTAACTTTGAAGACTAAAAGAATAAACAACTGTGAAATATATGAAGAAATGATCTTCAACTGTAAACAATGTCATAGTATCAGAGGTAGAAATGTACAATGTAATATGGTAGATGTATCAATACAATATGGACAAAGTTATAAGCATACTCATACAAAAATAGAGGTAGGAACACTCATATTCAATATTTAACATATCAATATACAAGAAACAGTACCAGTACAATTTTCTATAGACAGTAATTCACAAATACCAATCATCCCAAAAAACCAGTTACCCCCTTCTTCTTCCTCTTCCTCTTCTTCTTCTTCTTTTTTTTTTCCAAAAAAAAAATATCACCCCATCCCCTCAACCCTAAACCAACCATTAAAAGATGTCCCCAACCCTGAGGGCAAACTCTGTTGGGAGAGGGGATGCCGTCCTCTAAGATTGCTTCTAGCTGACATGGGGGCGACGTTCTTCTTAGGGGGTCCTGTGAAAGCAAATGATGGTAAAATTTCCAAATTAACCTTTGACCTAAGAAAATTGTAACTAGTCTCAGAGCGTTTTGAGAAGGTCCGACCAGAGTGTTGTCAAAAATGTGCACCATTCGAAATTGTCTCTTGTAGTTGGTACCAAAAAACAGGTCTAATATTAGCGCTTTAAAAAAAAAAATCACGACGTCATAAAAACCAGATGGAGTTGATGTTGTGGGGCCCCATCTTCATCCTGGAAACTTCAAAGATTACTGTAGGAAAATTTGTTGCTTGTTATGGGAAATTTAAACATTAACAACAAGGACATATACTGACATATAAAGAAAGACACAGATATGAGGAAAAGCAAAGAAAGTTTAAGACATATATATATATATATATATATATATATATAAATTAATACTTACAGAACAAGTCCCTCCATCAGTAATTAAATATTAGGGGTACCTTAAATTCTTTGAAGATGGGTATTTTCCTGTGGAGATAAGAAGAGCACCCTGCCCCCAACCTATTTGTATTACTTACCATCAGTATGATTGCCATCCATGTGATTGAATTGTTATTTATCTTTCCCAACTGGCTTCTCTTCATCAAAACGAACCTTTATCAATTTTGATGGAATCCACAATTTTTCCTCACCTGTGGAGACAAGAGCAAATCCCCTTCCCCAACGCAGCACATCTCCTGGCTTCCATTGTGAGGTCAGCACATCCTTGAAATAAACTGGTTGATTTAGTTCAGTAGACTTTTCCATTATCCAATGTCTTTCTGCAGCCGATGTTCCCTTCTTATTAGCGTTGAGGAAATTCAAGGTTAACAAAGCATTATGTAACCTATTTCTGGGGGTGTTTTCCACCCCTTTCTGTTTGTTCAACATATCCTTTATAGTTCGATTTGATCTTTCTATGACTGCTTGACCTGCAGGATTGTATGGTATACCTGTAACATGCTTGATATTGTAATAATCAAAAAACCGTTTCATTTTCCTAGAGACATAAGCAGGACCATTATCTGTCTTTATTTGTGTAGGTATACCCACGATAGCCATGACTTCTAATAAATGAGTGATAACTGAATCAGCTTTTTCTGAACTTAAAGCCGTTGCTCACTGAAAGCCTGAATACGTGTCAATGGTGTGATGAACATATTTTAATTTTCCAAATTCTGCAAAGTGGAACACATCCATCTGCCAGATTTCATTCCTTTGGGTGCCCTTTGGATTAGCCCCTGCAGGCAGTGGCGTTTGGTTATAGAAAGAGCAAGTAGGGCATTTCTTTACAATCTTCCTAGCTTGTTGCCATGTAATAGAAAACTCTTTCTTCAAACCTTTGCTATTAACATGATGTTTTTTATGAAATTCAGAGGCTTGTAGCACACTACCAATCAATAATTGATCAATTTCTGCATTACCTTGTGCTAGAGGACCTGGCAGACCCGTATGGGATCGGATGTGTGTTATGTACATAGGGCAAAGCCTGTTCCTAATCAAATCTTGCACCTGGATAAACAAAGAGGTTAGTTCTGTATCATCAGGTATAAATTCAGCAGTTTCAATATGTAAAATAACTCTTTCTGCATATTGTGAATCAGTAACTATATTAATAGGTTCTTTAAAATCCCTTAGCACCATAAGAATGGCATATAATTCTGCCTTCTGGACAGAATCATAAGGACTTTGTTCCACCTTACCCAAGTCTTCTGATTTGTAACCTGCCTTCCCTGATTTATTGGCATCAGTATAGAACGTACGGGCTCCAGTTATTGGAGTATCACGGACGATTCGAGGAAGGATCCAAGAAGTTCTCTTTATGAAGTTAAGCCTCTTGCTTTTTGGATAGTTGTTATTAATGTCTCCCAAGAAATTAGCACAAGCTCTTTGCCATGGTTCATTATCTTCCCATAATTTCTTTAGTTCACCAGCAGTGAAAGGCACTATAATTTCTGCTGGGTCTATGCCTGCTAGTTGACGAAGTCTCAACTTGCCTTTTATAATTAACTCAGAGACTTTTTCTACATAAGTTTTCAGTTTCTTACTTGGTTTATGTGGTAAAAAGATCCATTCCAAGATAATATCATCTCTCTGCATTAAAATTCCTGTAGGGGAAATTTTTGACGGTAGTATGACGAGAATACAGTCGAGCTCTGGATTTACCCTATCCACATGTGCCTGTTGTAATTTTTCCTCAATCATCGTCAGTTCCTTTTCTGCTTCAGCTGTTAATTCTCTGGGACTGTTTAAATCTTTGTCACCATCCAAGGTTTTGTTCAAATGAATTATTAGATCAGGTGTTATCCCAATAGCTGGCCGTAGACTGGAAATGTCCCCTAATAGTCTTTGAAAGTCATTAAGAGTCCGTAGGCGATCTCTCCGAATTTGTGCCTTTTGTGTCTTAATTTTTTGTAAACCTATTTTATAACCTAAATAATTAACAGAATCTCCCTTCTGAATCTTTTCAGGAGCAATTTGCAATCCCCATTTTGGTAAAAGTATTTTTATTTCTTCAAACAGTCTGTTCAAGGTATCCATGTTTGAATCGGATAACAAAATGTCGTCCATGTAATGATATACTATCGATTTGGGAAATTTCTTGCGTATTATTTGCAATGGTCGATTCACAAAATATTGGCACAGGGAGGGGCTATTTAACATACCCTGGGGGAGGACGGCCCAGTGGTACCTCCTCGAAGGTTGAGAATTATTATAAGTAGGCACTGTGAAGGCAAATTTTTCTCTATCTTCTTTTTGTAAAGGTATAGTGAAAAAACAAGCCTTTAAATCAATAACTATGAGAGGCCATCCTTTTGGCAATAAAGAGGGCAAAGGAATTCCAGATTGCAGAGGGCCCATAGGTTGAATAACCTTGTTGATAGCCCTGAGATCTGTCACCATTCTCCATTTACCTGATTTTTTCTTAACCACAAATACAGGAGAATTCCAAGGGCTGGTAGATTCTTCTATATGTCCAGCATCTAATTGCTCTTGTACCAACTGTTCTAAAGCCTGTAACTTTTCCTCAGCTAAAGGCCATTGCTTTGTCCATATTGGTTTCTCAGTCAACCATTTTAAAGGCAAGGCTGTTGGTATCTCTGAAGGGACATCAATTGCTTGTTCTTGTACAGCCCGAATGGCCGGTTTTCTCCGTTTGTAATATCTTTTAATATTATCCCCAGAAATATAGGCTCTAGAAGTAGCAGGAATGTTAATTTGGGTATTCCATTGTTGTAATAGGTCACGACCCCATAAATTCATTGCAATATTGGCTACATATGGCCTTAATTTTCCTATTTGTCCCTCTGGTCCTATACATTCAACCCATCTCGTGCTCTGCCTTACTCGAGATAGGGTTCCAATTCCCAGGAGCTGAACATTTACATTCTGAAGAGGCCAATATGGATGCCAAGATTCTGGGGTAATGATGCTTACATCCGCACCTGTGTCCAGCAGGCCAGTAATAAAAATGCCATTTACACACACTCTCAGCTTTGGTCTTTGGTCATTTGTAGAAGTTTGCCAAAACACACGGAACTTATCTTTCTGATCATTATTGCTTGTAACAGTAGGCATGGGGCTTTCTAATTGTCCTGACGAGTCACGTTCTCTGTAGTAACTGGAAATGACTGAACCATGTTTGCCATGGGGGCCTGTGAGGCCCCCCCTCTCACGTTTCCCGTCTGTATCAGGTTGCCTTGTCTATCTCTTGTAGACCTGCACTCATTCGTCCAGTGTCTGCCCTTTCCACATCTACTACATAAACCTGAAGGCTGAGTCCTCCTATTTCTGTTATTTCTAGAAGATGCATTATTATTATTTCTGAAAATCCGTTGTCTACAATTCCTTTTCATATGACCCATTTTGCCACAATTAAAACATTTGGTATTCTGATGTCTCCTTTTACCATTGGAAATTGCTTCTTCTACCCATGCTTCAGTGCCATAGTCAAATGTATCAACATCTAGTGTATGCAAGACCCATTCTTCTAATGGCGCTGATCTGAGCTTTAAAGGTCCCAAAATCCTTTTGCATTCCACATTTGCATTTTCATAAGCCAAAGTCTCGATCATTATACGTCTTGCTTCTGGGTCAGATATCCCTATTTGTACAGCTTTAGTTATTCTTTGTAAAAAGTCACTAAAGGGTTCTCTTTGACCCTGTTTAACTCTGACAAATGATTCCATCCTCTGTCCTGGGTCTTGCACCCTGTCCCAAGCCCTTAAGGCTGCTGTAGTACACACAGAGAGTATGTTTTCATCCAAATTAGCTTGTTCCTGAGGCTCAGAAAATAGCCCCTCTCCCAAAATTTGATCTATGGAAATCTCAATTCCCTTTGCTCTTTCTTGCTGTTCTAAAAGTCTAGCCTCTTGCCTGAATAAGCATTTCCATTTCAATTGCGTTCCACTCTCAAGGACAGCAGAGCTCAGTTGAAACCAGTCATTGGGCGTGACCTTATTCGTGGTAGCCCAAGATCTTAGCATCTCTTTAACAAAAGAGGCATTCATTCCAAAAGTCATTACAGCCTGTTTAATTTCTTTGAGATCATTCATACGGACAGGTTCCCATGTATCTTCCTTGATGACCCTAGGGTTTCTGGAACCAACTACTTTCTCAGTTGTTACAACTGGAAAGGCAGGTAGAACTGTAGGTAGAGCTTTGTGGGAATTGTCCCGGAGGGATTTACCAACAGATTTAGTTAAAATATGCCTTTCTACCTCCTGCTCTTCTTCCTCAGAATTTAGAAATTCCTCAATCTTTTCAATTCTATTCACCATTGCCTTCTTTAATGTCTGAATCTCCTGTCCAGAATTATGTTCTAAAGCCTTCATTGAGGATTCTAAAGTATGAAGTTTGTCCATTAGAGATAACGTCTCATCTTTGGACATAAGTTTTATAGCATATACCGTGCCTTCTTGTATAGATAATCTTTCTGTCAATCTGTCATAAGCTTTAGACAAAATCCGATTGTCACATTCAGCAGTTTTGATTCTCTCAGTTAATGTTTCTGTTCCTACTGAAAGGGACTGAAGCTTACGATCCAAATCAGCTGTTCCTTCTTCCATAGTAATAAATTTCTCCTTAATATCAGCCGTTAATATTTCAGTTCCTACTGAAAGGGACTGAAGCTTACGATCCAAATCAGCTGTTCCCTCTTCCATAGTAATGAATTTCTCCTTAACATCAGCCTGTACCTCTTCTAAATTTTTTTCAGTTTGTCGAGTTGTGTTAAACAAAGATCTGTTCTCTGCCTGGAGAACTTCAAACTGATTTTTGAGAAGATTGTTGTCATTCTCAATTGTTTTTAAGCGTTCAACCTCGTCTCGTAAAGACTTTATCATATTTCTATTATCAAACCATACAGTACCAAGGAAAACTACGAATCCCAGAAAGATCCATATCTGTGGGCTGACAGACACTTCTTGTAAAATCTCCCACATGGTACAACTGAAAAGGCTGTTAAAGTCTTGAATGGTAATGTTTTCAGACATTTTTCTTATTTATAAAAGAAAATTATGTACCTGTAATGAAGTTTTCCTGCCAGTGGTGGCTAAAGAAATGCACCTGAGTCCACGTGGTCTAAGCCAGAGCCGGTCTGAAACAATTAACTCAAAACAAAAATTATTGTACTGCCTGTTAAGGGAAGGGGTTGGTGGCTTTTACTTCAAAACCGCGGGTGCTTCACTTAAATCAGGCAGTGAGGGTTTGGAAGAAGCAGGGAGCTATTAACTGCTCTGTGCGGGGTCGCTGCTCTGCTACTGTAGTGGCCTGGAGTGGGGGAAGGGAAAGCGAGCAGGGAGCGCGCTGTAAATTGCCTTCCTGAGCTCAGGCAACTAGCCGGGAAAGGTGGAGCTTGCGCCCCCCCTGTGCCGGGTCGGGGGCAAAATAGCCCGACGTTGGGACGCCAAATGTGGTGGCGCAAATGAATGTAGACAGATTATATAGATATATACAGCTTTAATAAGGAAATAAACTTACAGGACCACAGGTTCCCGCGGTGTACCGGAAAAGCGGAGCAAAAGAAAAAGGGCTGCTGGGCTCACGCCGGGCAGATTTATCCGTAAACATTAGCCCGAGGCGAACACGCCCCCAATGGGTGGGGCTATGTCCCTACATCTTGCATTCTGTTGGTTATACTTGTCTTTGTAGTTCCTGTTTGTTTACTCAGATTTTTCATTTCCCGATTTCCCTCAGTTTGTGTTTTTTTTATTAACTCTATTTCAATTTTCAAGTCTTGAACTGCTTCCTTCACCTGTTTTATTGCTTTTTCTTGGGTTTTTGCGGGATTTATTAATTTTCCAGCTTTTTGTTTGTCTTCTCCTCTATTTCTTTAAGGGACTTTTTTACTTCCTCTTTTAAGGTCTCCATCATTTTTATAAAGTTACTTTTAAAGTCATTTTCTTCTACATCTTCTGGGGTAGGATGATCAAGTTTTCTTGTAGTGTATCCACTGAGTTCTGGTGTTGCCATGTTGCTTTTTAGGATGTTAGAGGAATTCTTGCATTTGCGCCTACCCATCTCTTCCTTCAAATGAGTCCAGTAGTGTCTTTTCTTCTTGGTCCAGTCCTTGCTGTGGCTCTCTCTTAGGTTCATTCAGTATTGGTGCAGTTGGTGTCACAGGGTTTCACGAAGTTCTTAGGACCTCCAAATATTGGCGAAGGATGTATGTCAAAGTTCCAGAAAGCCCACAGGGAATAATGGGTTGGAGCTGGGGTGAATTGAGGGCTAGCAGGCAAGCTCCCTGCTGGTGGCTAGAAAAGCCACTGAGGGACTTGGGGAGGGGGCCCTGGATTTTCTCCCACCTGGAGTTCTTAGGGATGGGGGGCCTGGCATCACAGGGCTGCTGCTTACTTACATTGTATGTCCTCCGAGTATTGGTGCAGGATGTATGTCAGGGTTCCGCGGAGCTTGCAGGGCAATGAGAACAATTCTTAACTTCATTCTAGAAAATCTATTTTTGAGTACCCCTTTAAATTTCAATATTTAATTTTGTTATGGTTGGTTATTTAACTCTAAATAAACATTGTTTTAGGTTTGAACACTGTAAAAACATGTTAGCCCTAATATTTCTTTTAGTTTTCTCAACTACTGTGTATATATAAGGAAAATGTTTTCTTCTCTCTTAAAATGTAACAAACTAAATAAAGCACAAATGAAATAAGACCCCAAAACAAAATAAAGCCTTTATGAGAGCCAATGAAAGTAAAGAAGTCCTCCATGTTGTAGACAACAAGATTGGTAGGTGTGAATTTGTTCCGATACTATGTTAACATTCACAAAACCTAATGCTCACATCCTTTTGGGAGGACTAGTTTTTAGATTCTCCAAATGCAATAAGTGTTATGATCTGGGTACCCTGCCCCTTTTAGAGACAAACTCTGCACACTCTCTTGCTTCTGTTGCCAAGATAATTGGATCGTCTCCTTCCTCCAGCATGTGTGCTCTCTTTTCATCCCTCTTCTGAACAGGTGGCTGCTGCCACTCTCTCTTCTTCCCCCTTCTCTTCCCCCTTTCCCCTCCATAACCCACTCAATAAACTATACCCATACTTTCTCTGCATGACATATCTGTCTCTCACCTGCTGCACTCTCCTACCCATAGACTCGCTGAGGCTTCTGGGGACCCCTCTGAGGCCTTGGGTCACCAGGGTCACCCACTGCTACCCCCTGAGACCTTGGGTGACTGCCACAGTCCTCATGGGACTGTCTGTCCTCATTGGGCCAGCCTTGCCCCCTCTAACTATGTCTTTAAAAGATAACAATAAGCTTACTGAGAAACATTTCTTTCAAGCAACTATTAACTTAATTTTCTAGAAAAATAAATTATGCAAATTTCTCACAAGAGAACAATGGAAGTAGCACAGATCAAATAGGGTTCTCTGACAAAATATGTCATAAATGGGGTACCCATTTTTGCTTGTACTTATTCCTAATTTCTAATCTATACTTCTGAATGCATATTTTAAAAGTGCACATGACATCTGAAGAGCAACGAACTGTTTAGTGATTACTGTTTTATATTTCTTGCACATTGAACATATACTCAAAAAATGATTAATATGAAATATGATATTACTTTTAAAGCAGTGTAATCAACTGATAAAATTACAATCTTGAGTCAGTAAAATATACAGATATTTGATGATTTTTTGCTATATAAGTGTGCTACTTATTAGTCTGATTCTCACTGATGCTTATATCACTTCTTTTTCTAGAAGCAAGTTAATGGGACTTTTAGCGTGGCCTACAGTTCAAAAGGAGATAGCTCATGGAGTCTGAAAAGGGATGGTAACAGCAGAGTTGAGGCATCTGGCCATGCTGTGACCTCAATCAAGAGGATAATTTGAAAGGAGATAATAATTCTAAAACATGGCTGCATCTGATCCTCAAACTCTGTGCCTTTATAAGACTATATAGATAAATGACCTGGAGTCCTAATAGCAGGGTTGAAATAAATATTCTAAATTTATTGTGTTTATCCAATTGAATTTAAAGTTTCTTTTTGTAAGTGGAAGAGGGAGGATAGAGTATTTGTATGTGTGTAAGTGCAAGTGTAAGAGTATGTTCATTTGTGTTTGGAAGAAGAGGATAGCCTTCCTCTTGATAAGGATAACATTCCTCAGGAGTCATCCACTTTTTTCTAGAGATATTCTTTCACTTCCCTGGCCTTTATCTAGTAGGGGAGTTTACTGTCCAGGACAATCCACCAGTCTCTATCTCATGAAAACTGAAATTACAAGCTTGGTCCATAATGACTAGCTGATGATGAAATTTAGACCCTTATGTTTCCAAGACGCATTTTACCAGACCAGCTGTCTCCCACACAAGTTAATGCTTATTCAAAAGCATGCCACTAAGAGCTGCAACACTGGACAGTGCAGACATAAGATAAAAATTATCCTCAACATTGCCCTCCCCAAAGCTGCTGTAAATGAAATAATGCTTGTATCTGAGATGAAATCTATGTCCAAGTGCTGAAATAAAATACTGCAGACTAGGTGGTTTAAAAGGGAGACATATGTCTTTTCACAGTTCTGGTGACAGGCAGTCTAGGACCAAGACCCTGGCCAATTTTATTTCTTGTTGAGACTTTCATCCTAGCTTCAGAGGATACATTTTTTATAGTGTCTTGGTGGAAATGTGAAGAAAGGAGGGAGGGAGAAAGAGAGAGGAGAGGAAAGAGAGAGTGTGTTCTCTCATGTTTCTTCTTGTAATGGCACCTATTCTTTCAGGGAAAGGACCCATTCCTATGATCTAACCCATATAACTTTGATAGCTCCAAATATAAACATATTAATACTTCAAATTTTAACCTATAAATCCAGAGGGAGCATACAGTACAGAATCTAATGTTTAATGAAACTAACCTACATCCATTTAACTAGTCTATACCCTTCTCAAAAGCCCAAATCATACCAATTTTCCTGTTTCCTTTTTAAAATCTGGGCATGCTGACTATGTTAGCATCAAATGATTAAAGAACATCAACAATAGCTGTTGAGTGAATACATCTACATGTATAGACAATAAAAATTTAAATTAAAATTCTTGAAAGTTTTTATGAAAAAGTTACATTTCATCACAAACCCTGTTCCTTCATTGCTCATAGTTTTAAAGATTCTCTGCATTGCTCTTGTGTTTTGTGGGGCTTATTTTTAGTTTCTTCCTTCAGCTGTGATAGTTTATGGAAAGAAAATGAGGCACTATTATTTATTATTTTACGTGAGTCTTTTGAAGTTCAAACTGAAACTCCTATTCTTTCTTCAGATACTAGAATGAATTCATTTTTCCCTCCTTATTTCACTGAGATTAATATCATTGCTTTTCTCTTTTTTTTTCTATCGTTTTAGGTCTAAACATTCTACAAATTAAGAAATTTTAACGCTGGAAGCAAGTAGTCATGGGAGAAAAATAATTCAGCATGGAGATAAATACTTGAAGAAGACAGTATAGATTTTGGCACATAGTCAACATCCAATAAATGCCAGGTTTCTCCCTTGCCACATCCTTACATAGACAGCATCTTGTTATGTGTTTTGCCATAATATGCTTTCGTGTGTGTGTATGTGTGTGTGTACGTGTGTGTGTGTGTGTGTGTGTGTGTGTGTGTGTATGTGTGTGTGGCATCTCCCTAAGTCCCCTGCTTTAGTAACTATTTGTTCAATTCAATCTGCCTTTGCTTTAGGAAAGGCACAATGAATGCAGTTGAATTGTTACAGTTATGTCAGAAATTCCAATACTTTATATTGAATTGCAAATACTTACAGAAAGTAAAACTCAGACTTAGCCATCAAATAGATAAGGACAAGTTGTTTTTGAGACTAAACAAGGGATACTGGAGTGTTGGAGGGAGACTGGCCAAACCAGAGGACTGTCCCTTACAGCCTTTGCTCCATGTCACTGAGCCCAAAGAAGCAGCACACTCAAGTGAATGATGGCCAGATCAAGGTTTCCATGTGACATTTTCTTCCTAGCATCAGTAATGATGCTTTACAGACTAAGAAAATATCTCTCAGTCTTTTCCAGTGATGTAAAATTTGAGAAAGTTTTTTTTTTTTTTTTTTTTTTTTCTGGTGGGGAGAAACCCATTAGGAATAACCATTGCTCCACTTCGAAAATTTTGTAGAAATTAGGAACTGTGAGCCCAAGCAAGGAATCTCTGAGGCAGATTTTCTTCCCACAATGGGACTAGACCTGGGGATATAAACCCACATGCCAGACATCATCTACCTGTCACTACTGATCCCTGTTCTGAGTATAAGAAGCAAGGTCTACCACTTCACAGATTTCCTGTTAACTAGGTACTGATAAAAATAAGTCCCCTGGTAGCTGTTGAATAAGGGCCAAAAGGAAGATCAAAATCAAGACTGCTAATTCAGAGGTAAGCAGTGTCCTAGATAAGTGGTCCCCAAACTTAAAAAACAATTGAAATTTAGGCCCTGGCAATGCTGAAGCATGCATGGGCAGTTCATATATCGTAATTTTGTTGAACTTGTCCATATTGGGTTTCAATGGTCTAAGTTGATGAGTATGACTGACCAGGTCTTGTCCTCTCCCAAGCTTAAAGTATGCCAAAATTACCATGGACCTCCATCTCACAGACCTTCATCTCAGAATGTGACTCAGTATGGCTGGGAATGACCTGAGAATCCACATGTCTAGGAAGTTTTCAAGCAATATTACTAGGCTTACAAAAGAAAACATTTAGTTTATAGCAAATACCTCTTTTTAAAGCATACTCAGTGAGTTTTATGGCCAACTTAAACTTCACCACTATATAAATTCAATTTAATCATGTCTCTTGTTTGTCTATGGTTTTTCTTTTTTTTAATATTATTGCGGATCACACTGTGGGAAATGCCGTTCTAGTGAAGGAGTTGTACTTCACTGGGAGAGCCCTCTGCATGCTTATTTGCAGAAGTTATTTCTAACGCAATACATAAGCATGTATACATGTACATTGTTTTGTTTATAAATAGGAATTTTGATTGAGGCATTTCTTACTCACTAGAGTCTCAGCATATCTCACAGTGTGAGACTAGACACTAGAGGTGAGGGCACAATGACATCAGAGGTAGGATGGTGTAATGACAAAGGAAATTCTTGAAACACAGTTTCATGCTATTTATTGCTGTCTACTATTCAAGCACATGGAATTGACAAAAGGACTAAGTGTTGAAAATCATATGATTTTTATAAAAACATGGTTTTGTTGGAGAAAGTTTGAGAAAATTCCCCATGAGTTACTGCCCTAAGAATAGTGAAGGGACATATTCCATCCCCAACCCAAGGCAAATTAGGAAGAGCTTTATGGAAAGGGGACTTGAAGAGCGTGGCATGACATTTAAATTGAGCTGACACAGTAAGATGGAGCAGTCAAACTTCATTTGTGTTTTGAAATCATGACATAAATTTTATAGAACCCATAGTGAGAAGTATAAATGACTTAAAGACACTTGCCTTGAAGTTACTAAGCATAGGGGATGTGTAATTAACTGCAAAATGATAAATGACAGGCTTATTTCTGAGGATGCTCCTCCCTCCATTGTCTTTTAGAACACAGAAAGTGCCTTGGTCCTCTTTAGACACAATATAGGCCTCGCATTCCAAGTGGTTTCCAGAGTGTGAATACAGACTCACTCAAGAGGACCTCCTGGAGAATTGGATGCACCAACTCAGGATATTGTGGGGTATCATGGGATGAAGGAAGGAATGACAAACCAGAATAAAGAAAACTGCATGCTCTGTGAGCACAATGTCAAAGATCTCTTAGGGACCTATGACATTCTAGTATTTTTCATATCCAAAAAGCACTAATCCACGATGAACTAATTGAGATACAGTAAGTGAATCTTCTGTGATATCTCTGATTATCCTCTCTCCTAACATGAAAGAATTAAAAAACAGAGTTAGCATAATGAGATGGTGTGTGTGTGTGTGTGTTGTGTCTTTGTGGTGTGTGTGTGTGGTGTGTCTTTGTTGTATGTGTGGTGTGTGTGTGTGTCTGTTTGTCTGTCTATGTGTCTACATGTCTGTGTATGTGTAGTTGCTGGAGAGAAAATTAAGAAGGACCAGTTAGGCAAGGATAGAAACAAACCAGACTTACTTAACTTTAGTAGGCTCAATCTGGGAGAAGCAAGTGAGAGTTAGTACAGGAACCACTGAAATAGATGTGGATAAGTTCTGTTAGACTACAGACTAGAGGCCATGGTTCCTGAGAGCTGCTTGTATAAACGTTACTGTGAGTGAAGGTGATTGATCTTGGCTAAGTATTGACTGGTTCATTGACTTAAATCCATCACACTCTCAGAGGATTCTTTTGAAGTTGCTTGTACACCAAAGTGAGATCTTAGAAGATGAAGAATCTTTATCTGCCATGTAAGAGAAACATCACTAATACACTCTGTGAAAAATACCGTTTAGAATAAGTCTTTGACCTAGTAAATCACTTCAGGCTCAGTATATCATAGCTCAGACATCAATTCTGAATTTAAACAGTTTAAATGTAAGAGTTATCTGATGTTAATTGCTCCTCTGATGACTATTTCTTTTAGTCAGTCATGTTTGTGGCATAGTCTTTCAAGGTTGCACCACTAATGACCTAACTACCTTCTACAAGACCCCAAACCTCACCATTCAAAGTTTCACTATGTCCTAGGAGTACCACTGAGGACCAGGCCTTTTACCTGGGAGGGGGCAAACAACAGAGTATGTAACATAGTTAGTCAGTAGGCCTGGATTTAGGCACAAATACAAGTTTATTGTTTTTATGTTTATTTTTCTATGATTCATTGCTAGATTTTTCTCTAAGTCAAGAGTTTACTTCCTTATTCACTGATTTCTCCTACCCTCAAAGTCCCATAGATCCAATTGAAACTTCTGCTGTAATACACACTGGAAAATGTAGACCAAAGTTTTAAGTTTTCCTAGTTCATTTAGAGTCAAAATAAGAGTATCTTGACACACTACTGTAACAACTACCAAGTTAAATCTCCATATTAATGCCAAAGGGAAAATCAGGTAAAATCAGATGAGTGTCCCTAGATAGCCAACAGCATTTTATATACAGGTGTTAGAATATGTTTGGAATCAAACTTATTCTTCTCTGAAAATATGGTTCATCAAGAAGTATATTATTTCCAAAGGTTATGGAAATGACTAACAACCCAACAACATGAATGCATGCACCTTCATGTACTCTCTTCCTAGGAGAGCTGTATGATCTGAATGGGACACAGGGTGGACAGCGGTGGAAAAATTAACAAAAATTAAATTGTTAAAGTGAATAGCCAGGGATGGGATAAAAAAAAAAAAACAGCGTTAAACTAAGTCTCTGGAACAATAGCAGATGCTGGATCAATCTCCAGAAAGAGAGAAAAAGAATCAGACAGAGAAGAACTCATTAAGTAAAAACAAGCTTTATGTATGATAGGTGTTACAGAGTTAGTTAAGCAGTTAAGAGTGCTTGTTGTTTTTGCTGAGGATCCAGGTTCAGTTCCCAGCATCCCTATCAGATAGCTAACTGTGTCTCCAGTACCGGAGATTCCAACCTCTTCTGCTTTCCATGTCATCTGTGCACATGTGGTGCACACATATGCACTCAAACACACAGTCACTCACACACACATAAAATAAATAAATTCTCTTTTAAAAAAGAATTATTTTAAAGTATTTGAAAATAAAAACTAAACATTAGGTCTTGTAAAAGTAGAGAATATGTACTGTTTTTCTGAGCCTGGAAGGCCATGGAAGAGGGAGGGAGGGAGGGAGGGTGGATGATGAGGATGGGGAGCAGCTAGACAGAAAAGTAACTTCTCGTGTTCTACTGCTTAGTCTGATAACTACAGTTGGCAATAAAAACTTGAATGCTTCAAAATAACTAGAAAAGAGGCTTTTTAAAAATTCAAACACAAAGCAGTTGTGCGCCTCATGGATATAAATGTCTTTACCGCGATGTAGTCATCACGCATTGAAAACTGCATGTGGAAAGTTATAGAACCCATAACATATTTTACAAAATAAAACTGGATTAGAAAAGAGTATTGAAAATTTAATATCTTGAAAAAAAAGTATTGTGGTTCCACTAATACTTTGTAGCTGTAAAATTCAATAAGCAGTCCATGAAACATGAAATTACAGCCGCTAGCTCACAATGGCTCAATTTAGAGAAAAGACAAAGCTCTCCCGGCTCTTGTGCTGTTTCCTGTGAGATTTTTCATGCTCTGCCACACCAGTAAGAATCCTGGTGCCCTTATGTGTGAGTCCCACCCACGGTCCCCTTTACCTGGAGACCTCACCTCTGCCTTTCTTTAGATCCCTGTGTTACTTAGTGCTGTTTTGTCCTATCTCCCTTTCAAGGGAGTTTATGAAGAGCAAACATTTTATTAAAGACAGGCATCCCTTATTAAAGAATTATATTTTGTGTGTTTATGTGCAGGGCCCTCAGAAAACAGAAGGAGGTGACTGACAGATCTCTTTGTGAGCTGCACCCTTTGTGAGGTGCTGGGATTGAAATTCTGGTCTTGTTGTAGAGCAGTAAGCACTCTGAAGCTGCTAAGCCATCCCTCTAACCCCAGGATTAAACTTCTAGCAATGCAAATACAGCACCTACAGTTCATTAAAAAATAACTGTTTTTGCCATCTTTTAGCTTTTGTTTTAAAGATCATAATGGTTTTAAACAAAATTATCATTTTGTTGTTCTCTGAGTATATTTTTTTGATTTCCAAAACTCCTGGTCCTGTTCAGATCCTAGATGCACATTCGTGCTTCAGGGAATTAATTCTTTGCTCTGGAACAAATCTTCCTCTTATCTTTCTGTCCCTTTCCCCAGTAATTACTTCTCATTGCTCCCTCCCTAGTGCAAGCGCTGCATCCTGAAGACATATTTTTTTTTCTGGGCTTCTTGATTAAATTTTATTCCCTTATCATGAGTTTCATATCCCAGAACTTTTTGATCTATTGCCATACATTTTTCATTTGTTGATCCATGTTTGCTAGGAACTTAGTATAATTAAGATCGAATTTTGTGTGTATTGTGGTTTAACATTACTCATCCCATCTGTGCGCTCTCTGGTGTGGTGGGGAATGTTACTATTACATGTCCGAATCTAGCATGAAGCCTCTTATATAGAACAGTCCAAAAATTTCCTATTGAGTGTTAAGGATGTTTAATATTTTATTCATACCAAACAAGACTCCAGTATCCTCCATGTTAAATTATTT
Organism: Chionomys nivalis; assembly: GCF_950005125.1. NCBI lineage: Eukaryota > Metazoa > Chordata > Mammalia > Rodentia > Cricetidae > Chionomys > Chionomys nivalis. Next base: position 18,194,165 of record NC_080089.1, on the reverse strand, counting down.
AGGAACTGGTATCTGATAATACTTAAAGAATATAAGTCAAATAATATTGTGCAACTTAAAATTTATTTCAAACCCAGGATTTGGAGACCGAACACACTTTCACAGGATATGTTTCTACTACAAGGATATTTAATCACAGCAATTAGTCTCGTCTTCTCCCTCTTTTTTCCCTTTTATAAACTTACATAAATATTACAGAGAGTATGGGGAGAAGAAACAGGGAAAGAACCCTGGATGTGGGTTTTGGTGGTAGCTGATTTGGTGAGTCCTGACCTCCACCAGGTCCCCTGGTCCCTCTCAGGCAAGTGTCAGGGCCAGCTTTCCCACATCCATGCAAGCCAGTCCACCTCTCCTGGGCCAATGGCAAGGAGTCGGGCTAGCTCTCCTGTTGCAGTAGCAGTGAAGTGGGATGGCAGCCCATGCCTTTGGGGCCAGTTCTTCCTGGAGGGGAGGCCACTCTCCCATGAGGTAGGCTGAGAGGATCTGGCCCATTTCTCTGGTGCCTAGACAACCGGGGCAAGCTTTCTCTCAGTGGTAACATGAACCAAAGCCATCAACACATACCTCAGTTTCAGTAAAACCATGGACAGGACACAGCCATGGCCCTTGACTGCAGCTCAGGCCCAGACATCATCACAGCCCTGGGTGACAGTGGAGGTCACTCAGATTGGTATGTCCACAGTGGTAGCATGGTCTTCTGACATCAACATGGCTTCAGGTGGTGGTTCAGACCACGTGTATCCACATGGCTTTCAGTGGCAATATGGGCCATGGACACCATCACAGATCCGAGATGCGGTAGGGCAGTAGACCAAGACATGGCTCTCTGAGGCAACAAGGGCCAGATATCACATGACCTCAGGTGGCAGTATAGGCTACCCATATCATGCTATTTCTCACCATCTTTGCCTCTTCAGTTCTACTTCTCTCTACAGTGCACACATCAACTACTGTTCTCCTCCTCTCCTACTTCTCCACAACATACTTGTTCATCATTGTGGTGGCCACTGGGCACAGAGAGGGCTTCCAACTGTCTTCTGCTCATCTAGAATATTGAATATATACTCATATTTTTAATAACAACAGCCAGTGTGTTCTAACACTCACCTGTTTGCATTATTCTGAAATAAATTACTAAAGTCTTCACTGTTTCTCTTTCTGCTCTCTTGATATCTGGTGATCAGTTTCTGAATAAGGTTGTCATCCAGTACCCCACAGAGACTTCAGAACAACAAACCTTCTTGATCTGTGACTGTGGCTCCTAAAACTGTAGGCTAAATAAACCTTTCTTCTTGATAAGGTAATTATCTCAGTTGTTTCATAATAATGGTAAATATATGACTAATGTAATAAAAAATGAAAATTCATGCCAGAAAGTCATTTTGAACTGGATTCCCTTCCTTTTAGAACATTTTGGGAAGGGTCTCTGCCACCACACAATAGTAAGTTATAATTGCACAACCAATTGTATATTGTTTAATCTTTTGATGCAGCTCAACTCAGAAAATGTCAAATAAGGACATATATTTTTCCAACAATTCTTTCAAGAAAGACTTTGTCATGAATAAAATGTCAGCTGTGAATATTGCCATACTAACAACCCTGCACCTGCCTGAACCCATGCATCTGAACTCACAAGGACAGCTCCCAGGTATTGTCCCTCAACTTCACCTCATAAGTCACCTTCCTCCAAGTTTTCACCATTTCCCTAGCCCTCATTCTGGCCTGTGTGTTCAATATTGGTCATGAACATTAGGTACATATACTGGAGACAGTCTATATAATTATGTTATCTATTGTTATGATTTCTTTCTGTTCTTTTGGGTGTTGCTGTTCAGACTGAGTAGAAGCAAACACAAAGGCCCAAGAGTGTCCTGACCTAGGGGAAATCAGGCTAAAACACAGGAGGATATGGAGTCAAAATTCAGGAGCAGAAGGTATAAGTTTCTTTTCTTTTTTTTTTATTATTGAAAAAAAAAATTTCCGCCTCCTCTCCGCCTCCCATTTCCCTCCCCCTCCTCCTAACCCTCTCCCCCTCCCCCCACTTCTCTTCTCCTCCCTCTCCAGTCCCAGGAGCAGTCAGGGTTCCCTGCCCTGTGGAAAGTCCAAGGTCCTCCCCCCTCCATCCAGATCTAGGAAGGTGAACATCCAAACTGTCTAGGCTCCCACAAAGCCAAAACCTGAAGTAGGATCAAAACCCCGTGCCATTGTCCTTGGCCTCTCGTCAACTCTCATTGTCCGCCATGTTCAGAGATTCCGGTTTTATCCCATGCTTTTTCAGTCACAGTCCAGCTGGCCTTGGTGAGCTCCCAATAGATCGGCCCCACTGTCTCAGTGGGTGGGTGCACCCCTCGTGGTCCTGACTTCGTTGTACATGTTCTCCCTCCTTCTGCTCCTCATTAGGACCTTGGTAGAAGAGAAAATGGGAAGTACCCTACAACATATGGGCACAGGAGATTGCTTCCTATGTATAACCCCAGCAGCACAGACATTAAGGACAACATTTAATAAATGGGACCTCCTGAAAATGAGAAGCTTCTGTAAAGCAAAGGACACTGTCACTAAGACAAAAAGGCAACCCACTGACTGGGAGAAGATCTTCACCAACCCCGCAACAGACAAAGGTCTGATCTTCAAAATATATAAAGAACTCAAGAAACTAGACGTTAAAATGATAATTTCTTTTTTTTTTAAGGTATAAGTTTCATGAGGAAGTTGGGAATCAAAAATTTCAATTACAGGATACAGAGTAAAGGAGATGACCATAGGATTGCATCTTATGAGTGTCTATGGGAATAGAGCTAAAGATTTTCCCTAGGGATTGAACCTTATGAATGACCATAGATATAGTTATTAGGATGACTATCCACAGATATAGCTCTTAGGGTTTCCCTGGGGGCTATATGAAGAGAAACTTATGAAGGGGGAACCTTATTTACACAACTTTTGTGTTAATATTATAAATTCTTAGGACTGGTAGCTGGGGAGAGGCTTGGATTTTGATGTGATGGATCAAGAACAGACAGGTTATATCACAAACAACACCACAGGAGAAAACAAGGCAAAATACATCACTTTTAAACATTTAAATTGATATCAGTCTTTCCACAATCTCTAAGAAAAGAAAAAAAAGAGAAAAAAAGGTGTTGATTAAAATTTTTTAAAGAAATAGTGATTTCTAAATTTGCTTAACAAAAAAGAAAGAAAAGTAGAAGACCAAGAAGAAGAAAAGAACTTTATTTAGAGGAACTAAATAAGACTAAAAAACAAACAAACAAACAAACAAACAAACAAACAAACAAGAAATGTGCACACAAAAATACCAAAGAGAAAAGGGAATATATATTTATAAAGAAAAAGTTCAAATTATGTCATATTTTCCACCAGAAACTATGTAGACATGAGGACTGAAGACAGGTGAACATTATATTGCTCTGATTGGAAACAGTGTTTTCTCACTTACTCTTCTTGGAAAAAGTAACTTTTAGGAAAGAAAACAAAATAAGCAAATCATCAGAAGAAACAACACACACAGACACACACAAGCATGTACACACACATGCACACACACACACTCACAATGTACACACACTCTCACACATGCAAACACTCACCCACAAACTCACACATGCACACACACTCACACATACATGCACATACACCCATGCATGCACAAACACACACACATGCACGCGTGCACACATGCACACAGTAATAGAAGGAGGACAAGAGAAAAAAATGTTTTATCGAATAAATGTTATTTTTTTTCTTAAATAACATTATTGCAAGCAATGTTCTAGGGAAACCACCAAACTGGGCCAAAACTGCCGGACTACATCTTGGAAGCAGAGAACAACATAGAAAAGCCTTGTCAGTTTTCAGGACACAGGTAGGGGTCTGTGAGCCCAAACAGCTTAGAAGTTGGGACAGCATGAGGTAGGATGTGAGTCAGAACAGTCTGGAAGCTGGTGTGGGGACTTTGATATGTTGCAGGCTTCTTGGATCTATTGGAGACTAGGTGCCCTTTTCAGTGGGTAGTTGAGTATAGCAGGTAGATAGGGAAAGAAATAACTTTCTTGAAAATTAGATGCCAACTTCACCAGATTTCCATGAAACGCTCAGTTTAAGTTTCTGTTTACCTGATAGCAATACTTTTGTTTACCCAGAGTTCGGTCTGAACTGGGTCCAGACTGCCATTTAAGACATTGTCAGTGGCCCTGCCATTTTGGGGCCTACTGTCAATCTAACAATTATGAATGGCTGTTAAAAGCTAAAATTATGGACCTCCGCGGAAGCAGGCCCGAGTCAGTGACCTCTATAGGAGCAAGCCTGAGCCAATGACCTCCTCAGGAGCAGACATGAGCCAGGAACATCTGTGGAAAAAAGCCTGAGGCAGTGAACTCCACCAGAGCAGGTGTAATCCAGCGACCTATGCCAAAGCAGGCCCAAGCCAGCAACCTCCACAGGGGCAGGTAGGACGGAGTGACCTCCGAAGGAGCAGGCCTGAGCCAGCAACATCTGTAGGATCGGGCCCACACTAATGACTGCTGTAGGAGCAGGTCTTAGCAATGAACCTCCTGGGGAGAAGACCTGAGCCACTTACTTCCATGGAACCAGGCCTAGGCCAGTGACCTCAAAGGAAACAGGCCCGAGCCAGGTACATCTGCAGCAGCATGGCAAAAGCAGTGACCTCTGCCAGAGCAGGCCTGAGCCAGTGACCTCTTCCAGAGCAGGACTAAGGCAGGCAAACTCCACAGGACCAGACCCAAATGAGCAACCTCTACTGGAGCAGACCCAAGCCAGCAATCTCCACAGAAGCAGGCCTGAGCCAACCACCTCCACTGGACTGAACCTGAGCCAGTGACCTCAGTGGGAACAGGACCAAGTAGGCAGCCTCTGTAAGAGCAGGCCCAAATGACCTCTGGGATCGCAGAGTGACCACTGGGAATGCTGAGTGACCTCCTGGAAACTGGACCCATGACCCTGACTCTACCATGATGAGCAACAATCTAAGTCTTGGATCCACTGGCACCTAAAAGATTGATTACCAGAGTAACAGTCCCAATTACATCAATCAGAGGAAAAGATGGGTAGACAAGGTAAGAATACACTCAACACCCCAAAGGCAACGAGACACCAAAATAATAATAATAATAATACCCAATGGCTCTAAAATAACAAGACTTGAACAACCCAATATAGATGAAGCAGAAGAAAATAACCTAAAAAATAAATTTAGGAGAATGTTTGAGGCCCTTAAAGAGGGAATGAAAAATTCTCTCAAAGAAGTGGAGGAAAAGAAAAAAAAATTGGAAAAAATCAACAAATCCCTTAAAGAAAACCAAGAAAAAGTAACCAAACAAGTGAAAGAAATGGTTCAAGACTTGAAAACCAAAATAGAGTAAATAAAGAAAACACAAACCAAAGTAATTCTGGAAATGGAAAATGATGAGGAACCACAAATGCAAGCTTAAACAGCAGAATACAAAAGATAGAAGAAAGAATCTCAAACATTGAAGATATGTTAAAGGAAATAGACTCATCAGTTAAAGAAAATGTTAATTCTAACAAAAGCTTAACACAAAATATCCAGGAAATATGGGACTATGAAAAGACCAAAACAAAGAGTAATAGGGATAGAAGAAGGAGAAGTCTGGCTCAAGAGCACAGAAAATATTTCAACAAAATCATAGAAAAAAAACTTCTCAACTTAAAGAAAGATATGAATATGAAGAAACAAGAAACCAAAAAACAAAAAACTCAGGATAGCCAAAATAATCTTGTACATTAGAGGAACTTCTGGAGACATCACAGTCTCTCACTTTAAACTCTACTACAGAGCTATAGTTCTGAAAAGAGCCTGGTATGACATGAAAACAGACAGGAGGACCAACAGAATCAAATCAAAGTACTGGATGTCAATCCATACACCTACAAACACCTGATTTTTGACAAAAAAATACAAAAATAAAAAAATGGAAAAAAGAAAGCATATTCAACAAATGGTGCTGCCATAACAGGATGTCAGCATATAGATGAATAAAGATTTATCAATATCCATAGCCATGCACAAAACTCACATTCAAATGGATAAAAGACCTCAACATAAATCCAACCACACTGAACCTCATAGAAAGGAAATTGGAAAGTTCACTTGACCACATTGGCAAATGAGACCAATTCCAAAATATAACCTCAGTAACACAGACACTGAGACCAACCATTAATAAATGAAACCTCCTGAAACTGAGAAGGTTCTGTAAAGCAAAGGACATGTTCAGAAAGACAAAACAGCAGCCTACAGAATGGAAAAAAGATCTCTACCAACCTCATATTGGACTGAGGACTGATCTTCAAAATAGAGAGAGATTTCAAGAAATTGATTATCAAATCAATAAATAATCCAATAAAAATGTGTTACAGGCCTAAACAGAGAACTCTCAACAGATGAATCTAACATGGCTGAAAGACACTTAAGGAAATGCTCAACATCCTAGGTCATCAAAGAAATGCAAATGAAAACAACTCTGAGATTCCATCTTACACCTGTAAGAATGGCCAAGGTCAAAAACACTGGTGACAGCATTTGCTGGAGAGGATGTGGGGTAAAAGGAACACTCCTGCATTGCTGGTGGGAGTGCAAATTGGTACAGCTGCTTTGGAACTCTGTATGGCGATTTCTCAGAAAATTAGAAAACAACCTACCTCAAGATCCAGCAATACTACTTTTGGGTATATACCCAAAGGTTGCTCAATTATACCACAAGGACATGTGCTCAATTATATTTATAGCAGCATTATTTGTCATAGTCAGAACCCGGAAACAATCTCAGTGTCTCTGGATCAAAGAATGGTTTAAGAAGCAATGGGATATTTACACAATGGAATATGCACAGCAGAGAAAAATATGATGTCTTGAAATTTGTGGGCAAAGGGATATATCTATAAAACATCATATTGTATGAGGTAACCCAGACTCAGAAAGACAAATATGTTATGTACTCACTCATAAGTGGTTTTTAGCCACAAAGCAAAGAAAAACTAGCCTACAATTCACAATCATAGATATCCTAGACAACAAAGAGGACCCTACAACAGATACATGTAGATCTAATCTAAATGGGAATTAGAAAAAGACAAGATATCCTAAGTAAATTGAGAGCATGAGGATCATAGGAGAGAGTAGAAAGGGAGGGGAAAGGAGGGAGGGGAGTGAAGGAAAATATATAGCTCAATACAAGCAATACAAAAGAGAAAAGGAAAAAAGGCTAAAATTAAAGTATTTTCTGAGTGGAATTTCATTAAGAGTAGATATTACATCAAATAGATAACAGCATAGAGGATTTTTAAAGGTAGTTATTGTGACTGTGGAGATGGCTTAGTAGTTAAACTACTCACTATAAATGTATGAGGAGCTGAGTACAGATCCCTAGCACTCACGTCACGCATTTCAACTCCAGTTCTGCGGTTGGGGAACACAGACTAGGGAATCTCAAGGGCTTGTCAAGGCAGTCAGTCTATCTAAAACATTAAGATCCAATTCAGAAAAAGACTGTCTCAAAATAACAAGGCAGGGAGTGATGGTGCAAGGCATCCTACACTGTACTCTTCTATTAATAGGTACATACACATACATGACACACACACAACTTTTGTATGCTTTGTCTAGACAATACATTTTGCATAATGATGTAAGAAAATGACAGTAAATAAATACCATGCTGAACCATTTAAAAAGTAAAGTTCTAGTTTATCTCCCAAAACCAAATCAAGCAAACTTCAGAAAGGAATAGTTTAAGGGAAAAATTAATATTAAACATGATGAATAATCAGCCATGATAAAGCAAATATGGAATTTTAAAATACATAAATTAAAAATTGATAGAAAAGAAATTTCAACATATATTGATATCTCAAAAGGTACTTAATCTCAAAAATTAAAAGAGTAAAAAAGATACAAATTAGTAAAACCTTGTAGAATGAAATACATAATCTATGTAGTCCTCCCCCTCTTCTCTTACAGTCTTCACAAACACTAAAAAAAAATTAATATAATTCTAAAGTGTTTTCTGTCAAAAACAGAAGACAAGAGCATACACACTGCTCACTCACCTTGAAACCAACATTACTTTGATATAAATACGTCATAAGAATCACTGTGAAACACATCAGTAAAGCAAGAACTGGAATGGTACAATATTGAAATAAACATCTTTATGCTACGCTACATATTTAATACAAGAATAAAATCTGATGAGCAAGCATGTGTGTCTACTATGTTAATAGGTTAAAGGGAAACATCTCATGTTTATGTATTAACACATGTAAATTACACTTGTCAAATTTTTATATCCATTCATTGCTTAAAAGTTTTTGGATATTGTTTCAAGAGTAAAAGGAGATTCCTCCAATCTCATCAAGTACATCAAAGAATACTCAGGTGTGATTGTAGAGTGAGAGAGCAAGTCCCTACAAACCAGAAATTATTTTTTAAAAACCTTTTTGGTTAACTTTTAGAATAATAAGAGAACATTCTTGTCAGTTAGTGTAATTTTGGCCGAAGGTCTAGTGAACAAGTCTTACACTTTCAAATATTATACCTTTACTTCTGAAAAAAGCACAAAAGCAATTCAGTAGAGAATGGACATTGTTTTCATCAGACAATTCAATTGAAACAATTGAACATCCACAAATATAAAAGAAACTGTGACAACACCTTATATAGTGTAAAAATTGAGCTTAAGTGGCTCACAGAGCTATTTATAAAGAATAAAGCAATAAAGAAATGTTCATCAGACCCTTTATGATTTTGGTTTATGCTCCCAGTAAATCAAAATCAAAAGTGCAAGTAAACAAACCTTGTTAGTTCTCATAGGACTAAGAGCTTCTGCTTTCTGAAGAATACCATACAAGTAAAAGCTAAGGAACAGCAGAAAATACCAGTCATATATTTGACAAAGACTTTGAAGAAAAATTTATTCAATAAAACAATATTTAGAACACAACACAATTAAAATAGAATAAATATTTTAATAGTCACACAATTAAAGAAAATATTTTTTCTAAAAATAAACTCTTGAAAAGATGTTTAACATCATTATTACAGAAATTCAAGTTACTATGAGAATGATCCCACTAGAATTTCTTCCACATAACTACTTTGCTGTGGGAAAATGTTCTTGTACACCGTAAAGATTTGTCACTCATATTAGTTTAATGAAATGCTGGTTGTCCAGTAGCCAGGGTGGAAATATAGGTGGAATGACCAGACTAAGAGAATTCTATAAAACGGCAAAGCAGAGATGCAATCATCATCCAGAATCAGAGGAAATAAGCTGAGAATGCCTTACTGAGAAAAGGTACCAAGCTACATGGTCAAACATAGATAAGAATTATGGGTTAATTTAAGTTGTAAGTAAGTAATAAGTCTGAACAATAGTCCAAACAGTTTATAATTAATTTAAACCTCTGTGTGTTTATTTGGGACTGAGTGACTGTGGGACTGGGTGTGACAGAAATTTCTGTCTATACTACTTATACACTGCTAATTTAGAACACAAGGATTTAAATCCAAGCACATAAATTGCAAAGGTTATCATTCTTTCTTTTAATTAAAGGTTAATTAAATTAAAGTTGTTAATTAAAAGTTTAATATGAAAAATATTTCAAAAAATTTGTGTTCATAGCATCTTCAATTTCTTCAATTACTTCTCTCTGTTGTCTATAACTTTCGATAAGTATTTGTGCTTTTAAAGTTCATAGCATTGACTTTAGTAAAGACTTGATTAGAAAGCCCTTGCTGATATATTCTTATTTCTCATTTTCTTTTTATTTATTTATTAAAAATTTCTGTCTCTTCCCCGCCACCGCCTCCCATTTCCCTCCCCCTCCCCCAATCAAGTCCCCCTTCCTTGTCAGCCCTAAGAGCAATCAGGGTTCCCTGCCCTGTGGGAAGTCCAAGGACCACCCACCTCCATCCACGTCTAGTAAGGTGAGCATCCAAACTGCCTAGGCTCCCACAAAGCCAGTACATGCAGTAGGATCAAAAACGCATTGCTCTTGAGTTCTCAGCAGTCCTCATTGTCCGCTATGTTCAGCGAGTCGGGTTTTATCCCATGCTTTTTCAGACCCAGGCCAGCTGGCCTTGGTGAGTTCCCGATAGAACATCACCATTGTCTCAGTGTGTGGGTGCACCCCTCGCGGTCCTGAGTTCCTTGATCGTGCTCTCTCTCCTGCTCCTGATTTGGACCTTGAGATTTCAGTCAGGTGCTCCAATGTGGGTCTCTGTCTCCTTTCCTCACCTGATGAAGGTTAATATTCAGGAGGATGCCTATATGTTTTTCTTTGGGTTCTCCTTATTTAGCTTCTCTAGGATCACTAATAATAGACACAATGTCCTTTATTTATGGCTAGAAACCAAATATGAGTGAGTACATCCCATGTTTCTCTTTTTGGGTCTGGCTTACCTCCTCAGGATAGTGTTTTCTATTTCTGTCCATTTGCATGCAAAATTCAAGAAGTCCTTGTTTTTTACTGCTGAGTAGTACTCTAATATGTATATATTCCATACTTTCTTCATAAATTCTTCCATTGAAGGGCATCTAGGTTGTTTCCAGGTTCTGGCTATTACAAACAATGGTGCTATGAACATAGTAGAGCATATACTTTTGTTGTATGATAAGGCATCTCTTGGGTATATTCCCAAGAGTGGTATTGCTGGTTCCTGGGGTAGGTTGATCCCGAATTTCCTGAGAAACCACCACACTGCTTTCCAAAGTGGTTGCACAAGTTTGCATTCCCACCAGCAATGGATGAGTGTACCCCTTTCTCCACAACCTCTCCAGCAAAGGCTATCATTGGTGTTTTTGATTTTAGCCATTCTGACAGGTGTAAGATGGTATCTTAAAGTTGTCTTGATTTGCATTTCCCTGATCGCTAAGGAAGTTGAGCATGACCTTAAGTATCTTTTGGCCATTTGAACTTCTTCTGTTGAGAATTCTCTCTTCAGATCAGTGCCCCATTTTATAATTGGGTTTATTAGAATTTTAAAGTCTAGTTTCTTGAGTTCTTTATATATTTTGGAGATCAGACCTTTGTCTGTTGCAGGATTGGTGAAGATCTTCTCCCAGTCAGTGGGTTCCCTTTTTGTCTTAGTGACAGTGTCCTTTGCTTTACAGAAGCTTCTCAGTCTCAGGAGGTCCCATTTATTCAATGATGCCCTTAATGTCTGTGCTGCTGGGGTTATACGTAGAAAGTGTTCTCCTGTGCCCATGTGTTGTAGAGTACTTCCCACTTTTTCTTCTATCAGGTTCAGTGTGTTCGGACTGATATTGAGGTCTTTAATCCATTTGGACTTGAGTTTTGTGCATGGTGATAGATATGGATCTATTTTCATTCTTCTACAGATTGACATCCAGTTTTGGCAGCACAATTTGTTGAAGATGCTCTCATTTTTCCATTGTATACTTTTAGCTCCTTTATCAAAAATCAGGTGTTCATAGGTTTGTGGGTTAAAGTCAGGGTTTTCTATTCGATTCCATTGGTCGACTTCTCTGTTTTTATGCCAATACCAAGTTGTTTTCAATACTGTAGCTCAGTAATAGAGTTTGAAGACAGGGAGGGTAATGCCTCCATACGATCCTTTATTGTATAAGATTGTTTTGGCTATCCTGGGTTTTTTGTTTTTCCATATAAAGTTGATTATTGTCTTCTCGAGATCTGAGAAGAGTTTTGATGGGGATTGCATTGAATCTATAGATTGCTTTTGGTAGAATTGCCATTTTTACTATGTTGATCCTCCCAACCCAAGAGCAAGGGAGGACCTTCCATTTTCTGGTGTCCTCTTCAATTTCTTTCTTCAAGGACTTAAAGTTCTTGTCAAATAGATCTTTCACTTCCTTGGTCAGAGTTACCCCAAGATATTTTATGCTATTTGTGGCTATCGTGAAATGTGATGCTTCTCTGATTTCCCTCTCTGCTTCCTTATTCTTAGTGTATAGGAAGGCAACTGATTTTTTTGGAGTTGATTTTGTAACCTGCCACATTACCAAAGGTGTTTATCAGCTGTAGGAGTTCTTTGGTAGAGTTTTTGGGGTCGCTTATGTATACTATCATATCATCTGCAAATAACGAAAGCTTAACTTCTTCCTTTCCAATATGAATCCCCTTCATCCCCTTATGTTGTCTTATTGCTATTGCTAGAACTTCAAGCACTATATTGAAGAGGTATGGAGAGAGTGGACATCCTTGTCGTGTTCCTGATTTTAGTGGGATGGCTTTGAGTTTTTCTCCGTTTAATTTAATGTTAGCTGTCAGCTTGCTGTAAATAGCACTTATTATATTTAGGTATGACCCTTGTATCCTTAATCTCTCCAAACCTTCAACATAAAGGGGTGTTGAATTTTGCCAAATGCTTTTCAGCATCTAATGAAATGATCATATGGTTTTTTTCTTTCAGTTTATTTATATGGTGGATTACATTGATAGATTTGTGTATGTTGAACCAGCCCTGCATCTCAGGGATGAGGCCTACTTGATCATGATGGATAATTTTTCTAGTGTGTTCTTGGATTCGGTTTGGCAGTATTTTATTGAGAATTTTTGCGTCGATATTCATGAGTGAGATAGGCCTGTAATTCTCTTTCTTGGTTAGGTCTTTGTGTGGTTTTGGTTTCAGGGTAACTGTAGCTTCATAAAAGGAGTTTGGCAATGACTCTTCTGTTTCAATATTGTGAAATACATTAAGGAGTATAGGTATTAGCTCTTCTTGGAAGTTCTCGTAGAATTCTACATTGAAACCATCTGGTCTTGGGTTTTTTTTGGAAGAGAGATTTTTGATAACAGTTTCTAGTTCTTCGCGACTAACAGGTCTATTTAGATCGTTCACCTGGTCTTGGTTTAGCGTTGGTATATGATACTTACCTAAAAAAATGTCCATTTCTTTTGCATTTTCCAGATTTGTGGCATATAGGTTTTTGTAGTAAGATCTAATGATTCTCTGAATTTCCTCTGTGTCTGTGGTTATGTCTGGCTTTTCATATCTGATCTTATTTATTTGCGTGTTCTCTCTCTGTTGTTTAATTAGTTTGGATAGGGGTTTGCCGATCTTATTGATTTTCTCCAAGAACCAACTTTTTCTTTCATTGATTCTTTGGACTGTTTTCTGTGTTTCTATTTTGTTGATTTCCTCCCTCAGTTTGATTATTTCCAGTATTCTACTCCTCCTGGGAGTGTCTGCTTCTTTTTTTTTTTCTAAAGCTCTCAGGTGTGCTGTTAAGTCCCCAATGTATGCTTTCTCCGTTTTCTTTAAGTGGGCACTTAGTGGTATGAACTTTCCTCTTAGCACTGCTTCCCTTGTGACCCATAGGTTTGAGTATGTTATCTCTTTATTTTCATTAAATTCAAGGAAGACTTTAATTTCTTAATTTCTTCCTTGACCCAGGTGTGGTTCAGTAGTTGACTGTTCAGTTTCCATGAGTTTGTTGGCTTTCTGGGGGTAGCATTGTTGTTGCCTTCTAACTTTAATCCGTGGTGATCAGATAAGATACAGTTGGACACTGATATTTTTTTGTATTTGTGGAGGTTTACTTTGTTTCCAAGTATGTGGTCAATTTTCGATAAGGTTCCATGAGCTGCAGAGAAGAAGGTGTATTCTTTCCTATTTGGGTGGAGTGTTCTAGAGACGTCTTTTAATTCCATTCGCTTCATTACCTCCAATAATTCTCTTAATTCTCTATTAGGTTTCTGTCTGATTGACCTGTCCATTGGAGAGAGAGGTGTGTTGAAGTCTCGTACTACTAGTGTGTGTGGTTTGATGTCTGCCTTGAGTTCTAGTAATATTTCTTTTGTATAAGTGGGTGCTTTTATATTAGGGGCTAGATATTCAGGATTGAGACGTCATCCTGATGAATTGTTCCTTTTATGAGTATAAAGTGTCCATCTCAATCTCTTCTGACTGATTTTAGTTTGATGTCAGTTTTGTTAGAAATTTTATGGCCACACCTGCTTTTTTCTTAGAACCATTTGCTTGAAACACTTTTTCCCAACCCTTTACTCGAGTAGATGCCTGTCTTTGTGGTTGAGATGTGTTTCTTGCAAACAGCAGAATGTTGGATCCTGTATTCGTATCCAATCTCTTAGCATGTGCCTTTATATAGGTGAATCGAGACCATCAATATTAAGTGATATTAATACCAGTTGTTGTTTACTCCAGTTATTCTTATTGTTTTTGGTAGTAGAGTTTGTGTGTCTCCCTTCTTTGAGTTGTGCTGGTGAAGGGTCGCTAGATGCCTGAGTTATTGTAGGCAGTGTTGGCAATGTTGGATTCCTTGGATTGCGATTTTTCTTCTATTACTTTCTGTAGGGCTGGATTTATGACTACGTATTGTTTAAATTTGTTCTTATCCTGGAATGTCTTGTTTTCTCCATTGATAGTGAACGATAGCTTGGCTGGGTATAGTAGTTTGGGTTTGCATCCATGGTCTCTTAGTTTCTGCAGTACCTCTATCCAGGACCTTCTGGCTTTCATGGTTTCCATAGAGAAGTCAGGTGTAAGTCTGATTGGTTTACCTTTATAAGTAACTTGCCCTTTTTCCTTTGCAGTTCTTTTTTTTTTATTTTTATTCTTTTTAAATTAAAATTTCCACCTGCTCCCCGTTCCCCATTTCCCTCCCCTCCTCCCAAATATTGCCCCCTCCCCCCACTCCCCTCCCCCTATCCCCACTCCTCTTCTCCTCCCCCCACCCCATTCCCCCTCCTTCTCAATACTGAAGAGCAGTCCAAATTCTCTGCCCTGCGGGAAGACGAAGGTCTTCTATCTATGTCCAGGAAGGTGAGCGTCTAAACAGGCTAAGCTCCCACAAAGCCAGTTCATGTATTAGGATCGAAACCTAGTGCCATTGTCCTTGGCTTCTCATCAGCCTTCATTGCCTGCCATGCGCAGAGAGTCCAGTTTCAACCCCTGCTTATTCAGTCCCAGACCAGCTGGCCTTGGTGGGCTCCCAATAAATCAGTTCCACTGTCACAGTGGGTGGGTGCATCCCTTGTGGTCCTGATTTCCTTGCTCATGTTCTCCCTCCTTCTGCTCCTCATTTGGACCTTAAGAGCTCAGACCGTTGCTCCAAATTGAGACTCTGTCTCTACCTCAATCCATCGCCAGATGAAGGTTCTAAGGTGATATGCAAGATATTCATCAGTATAGGATAGGGTCATTTCAGGTTCCCTCTCCTTAGTTGCCCAAGGTACCAGCTGGGGACATCTCCCTGGACACCTGCGAACCCCTCAAGAGTCAAGTCTCTTGCCAACCCTAAGATGGCTCCCTTAGTTAGGATATATACTTCGCTGCTCCCGTATCCTCCCTTCCTATATCCCAACCATCCCAATCCCCCGAGCTCCTCCCATCCTCCGCTTCTCATGTTTCTCATCCCATTTCCCCTTTGCCCCATGCCACCTCACCCACAAGTTCCCAGTTTTTGCCCTGCAATCTTGTCTACTTCCCCTCTCCAGGCGGAAGACTATATGATTTTCTTTGGGTTCATTTTCTTATTAAACTTCTCTAGGATCACAAATTATATGCTCAATATCTTTTATTTATGTCTAGAAACTGATTATGAGTGAGTACATCCCATGTTCCTCTTTTTGGGTCTGGGATACCTCACTCAGGATAGTGTTTTCTATTTCCATCCATTTGCACGCAAAATTCGAGAAGTCATTGTTTTTTACTGCTGAGTAGTACTCTAATATGTATATATTCCACACTTTCTTCATCCATTCCTCCATTGAAGGGCATCTAGGTTGTTTCCAGGTTTTGGCTATTACAAACAATGCTGCTATGAACAAAGTTGAACAGATACTTTTGTCATTTGATGGGGCATCTCTTGGGTATATTCCCAATAGTGGTATTACTGGATATTGGGGTAGGTTGATCCCAAATTTCCTGAGAAACCGCCACACTGATTTACAAAGTGGTTGCACAAGTTTGCATTCCCACTAGCAATGGATGAGTGTGCCTCTTTCTCCACAACCTCTCCAGCAAAGGCTATCATTGGTGTTTTTGGTTTTAGCCATTCTGACAGGTGTAAGATGGTATCTCAAAGTTGTTTTAATTTGCATTTCCCTTATCGCTAAGGAGGTTGAGCATGACCTTAAGTGTCTTTTGGCCATTTGAATTTCTTCTGTTGAGAATTCTCTGTTAAGATCAGTGCCCCATTTTTTTATTGGGTTAATTAGCATTTTAAAGTCTAGTTTCTTGAGTTCTTTATATATTTTGGAGATCAGACCTTTGTCTGTTGCAGGGTTGGTGAAGATCTTCTCCCAGTCAGTGGGTTGCCTTTTTGTCTTAGTGACAGTGTCCTTTGCTTTACAGAAGCTACTCAGTTTCAGGAGGTCCCATTTATTCAATGTTGTCCTTAATGTCTGTGCTGCTGGGGATAAATGTAGGAAGTGATCTCCTGTACCCATATGTTGTAGAGTACTTCCCACTTTTTCTTCTATCAGGTTCAGTGTGTTCAGACAAACATTGAGGTCTTTAATCCATTTGGACTTGAGTTTTGTGCATGGTGATAGATATGGATCTATTTTCATTCTTCTTGTCAAATAGATCCTTTACTTCCTTGGTTAGAGTTACCCCAATATATTTTATGCTATTTGTGGCTATCGTGAAGGGTGATGCTTCTCTGATTTCCATCTCTGCTTCCTTATCCTTTGTGTATAGGAGGGCAACTGATTTTTTGGAATTGATCTTGTATCCTGCAACTCTACTAAAGGTGTTTATCAGCTGAAAGAGTTCTTTGCTGGAGTTTTTGGCATTGCTTATGTACACTATCATATCGTCTGCAAATAATGAAAGTTTTACTTCTTCTTTCCAATTTGAATCCCTTTGATCCCCTTATGTTGTCTTATTGCTATTGCTAGAATTTCAAGCACTATATTAAGAGGTATGGAGAGAGTGGACAACCTTGTCGTGTTCCTGATTTTAGTGGAATAGCTTTGAGTTTCTCTCCATTTAATTTGATGTTAGCTGATGGCTTGCTATAAATAGCTTTTATTATACTTAGGAACGACCCTTGTATTCCTAATCTCTCTAAGACCTTTATCATAAAGGGATGTTGAATTTTGTCAAATGCTTTTCAGCATCTAAAGAAATGATCATATGGTTTTTTCTTTCAGTTTATTTATATGATGGATTACATTGATAGGTTTTCGTATATTGAACCAGCCCTGCATCTCTGGGATGAAGCCTACTTGATCATAATGGATAATTTTTCTAATGTGTTCTTGGATTCGGTTTGCCAGTATTTTATTGAGTATTTTTGCGTCAATGTTCATGAGTGAGATTGGCCTGTAGTTCTCTTTCTTGGTTGTGTCTTTGTGTGGTTTTGGTATCAGAGTAACTTCAGCTTCATAAAAGGAATTTGGCATGACTTCTCTGTTTCAATATTGTGAAATACATTAAGGAGTATAGGTATTAGGTCTTCTTGGAAGTTCTGGTAGAATTCTGCATTGAAGCCTTCTGGACCTGGGCTTTTTTTGGTGGGGAGGGTTTTTATAACAACTTCTAATTCTTCGAGAGTAACAGGTCTATTTAGATTGTTCACCTGGTCCTGGTTTAACTTTGGTATATGGTACTTATCTAAAAAAGTGTCCATTTCTTTAACATTTTCCAATTTTGTGGCATACAGGTTTTTGTAGTAAGATCTAATGATTCTCTGAATTTCCTCTGAGTCTGTGGTTATGTCTCCCTTTTCGTTTCTGATTTTGTTAATTTGCGTATTCTCTCTCCGCCGTTTGATTAGTTTGGATAGGGGTTTATCAATCTTATTGACTTTCTCCAAGAACCAGCTTTTTGTTTCATTGATTGTTTGGATCGTTTTCTGTGTTTCTATTTTCTTGATTTCAGCCCTCAATTTGATTATTTCCAGTCTTCTACTTCTCCTAGGTGAGTCTGCTTCTTTTTTTTCTAAAGCTTTCAGGTGGGCTATTAAGTCTCCAATGTGTGCTTTCTCCGTTTTCTTTAAGTGGGCACTTAATGCTATGAACTTTCCTCTTAGCACTGCTTTCATAGTGTCCCATAGGTTTGAGTATGTTGAGTCTTCGTTTTCATTGAATTCAAGAAAGACTTTAATTTCTTTCTTTATTTCTTCCTTGATCCAGGTGTGGTTCAGTAGTTGACTGTCCAGTTTCCATGAGTTCATAGGCTTTCTGGGGATAGCATTGTTGTTGAATTCTAACTTTAATCCATGGTGATCTGATAAGATACAGGTGGTTACCGATACTTTTTTGTAACTGTGTAGGTTTTCTTTGTTACCGAGTATGTGGTCAATTTTCGATAAGGTTCCATGAGCTGCAGAGAAGAAGGTATATTCTTTCTTATTTGAGTGGAATGTTCTATAGATGTCTGTTAAGTCCATTTGATTCATTACCTCCCTTAATCCTCTTATTTCTCTGTTAGGTTTCTGTCTGATTGACCTGTCCATTGTTGAGAGAGGAGTGTTGAAATCTTCTACTATTAGTGTGTGTGGTTTGATGACTGCCTTGAGTTTTAGTAACGTTTCTTTTACATAAGTGGGTGCTTTTATATTAGGGGCATATATATTCAGGATTGAGACTTCATCCTGGTGAATTGTTCCTGTTATGAGTAAAAAATGTCCCTTTCCATCTCTTTTGATTGATTTTAGTTTGAAGTCAACTTTCTTAGAAATTAGTATGGCCACACCTGCTTGTTTCTTAGGTCCGTTTGCTTGATAAACCTTTTCCCAGCCCTTTAATCTGAGTAGATGTCTGTCTTTGTGGTTGAGGTGTGTTTCTTGTAAACAGCAGAATGTTGGATCCTGTTTTCGTATCCAATCTCTTAGCCTGTGCCTCTTTATAGGTGAGTTGAGTCCATTGATATTAAGTGATATTAATGACCAGTGGTTGTTAACTCCGGTCATTTTTCCTTTCTTTCTTTCTTTCTTTCTTTCTTTCTTTCTTTCTTTCTTTCTTTCGGTAGTAGGGATTGTGTGTTTCCCTTCTTCAAGTTGTGCTGGTGAAGGGTCATTATATGTCTGAGTTATTGTGGGCATTGTTGGACTCCTTGGTTTGTGATTTTCCTTCTATTACTTTCTGAAGGGCTGGATTTGTGGCTACGTATTGTTTAAATTTGTTTTTATCCTGGAAAACTTTGTTTTCTCCATTTATAGTGAACGAAAGCTTGGCTGGGTATAGTAGTCTGGGCTTGCATCCATGGTCTCTTAGTTTCTGCAGTACATCTATCCAGGACCTTCTGGCTTTCATGGTTTCCATAGAGAAATCAGGTGTAAGTCTGATAGGTTTACCTTTATAGGTAACTTGACCTTTTTCCTTTGCAGCTCTTAATATTCTTTCTTTATTCTGTATGTTTTGTGTTTTGATTATTATATGACGAGGAGATGTTTTTTTTTTTGATCCAGTCGATTCGGTGTTCTGTATGCTTCTTGGACCTTCAAAGGAATATCTTTAAGGTTGGGAAAGTTTTCTTCTATAATTTTATTAAATATATTTTCTGGACCATTGAGCTGTACTTCTTCTCCTTCTTGTATCCCTATTATTCTTAGGTTTGGTCTTTTTATTGTGTTCCAGATTTCTTGAATGTTTTGTGATGAGAATTTGTTGGTTATGCTGTTTTCTTTGATGAGAGTGTTTATTTTCTCTATGGTATCTTCAGTGTCTGAGATTCTTTCTTCTATCTCTTGTAATCTGTTGGTGGTACTTGTCTCTGTAGTTCCTGTTCGTTTATTCAAATTTTCTATCTCCATCCTTCCCTGGGTTTGTGTTTTCTTTATTACTTCCACTTCGTTCTTCAGATCTTGAACCGTTTCCCTTACCTGTTTGATTCCTTTTTCTTGTTTCTCTTGGTTTTCTTAGATATCTTTGAGATATTTATTCATTTCCTCTACCTTTTTGTTTGTAATCTCTAATTGATTATGGCAGTTTTTCACCTCCTGTTTAAGGTCCTCTATTATTTTCATATAATTTACTTTTGAGTTGAATTCTTCTAATTCTTCTGGATTAGGGTGTACACTTCTCATTTCAGGATTCCTGGATTCTGGTGATGTCACGTTGCCTTTCAACTTGTTGGGGGAATTCTTGCATTGGCGCCTGCCCATCTTTTCCTTCAAATGGAGCCAGGAGAGGCCTGGTGTCTTGGACCAGTCTTTGCTGTGACTAACTCTCTAGGTGTATCTCCTCAGTGTAGGGGCAGGAACCGTTCCCTTCCAGATGAACTCCTCAACACCAAAACAGGGATGCCTGGTATTCCAATGACCCACAGAAAGAAGGCCGAATGCAGGGGGTAGGGCGGGGTCGAGTAGAACACAGGCGACACTGCAGTACAAGCTGAAGGTGCCTGCGCTCCCTTTCGGGGGTTGCTGAGGCCTGCCCGCTAGGCAGGCACTCACTGCTCTGGTTGGGTAGCCTTAGTGTAGGGGGGTTTGTGCTCTCTACAGGGACAGTCCGCCCCAGGATAGCACACACTCACCCATCCAGATGAAACTTCTCGGCACCTATACAGGAACTCCTGGTAGCCCCAATGAGCTAAGGACCAAGCGAAGTAGGGGCAGGCAGAGCAGGTCCAGGAGAGCACAGCAGACACTGCAGCTCCAGCAGCAGGGGCCCGTGTTCCCTGGCGGGGACCTTGAGGCCTGCCCTCTAGTCAGGCACTCACTGCTCTGGGTTGGTAGCCTTAGTGAAAGGGCAGGAAACTGATGCATAGCAAAGGACCTTGCAAACAAGGCAGGCTTGGGGGTGGGGGTGGGGGCGCGTGTGTAGGAAAGAAAGCCCTGCAGCAGGAGCTGGGGGAGGGGCGTTTGTGCTCTCTACCGGGACAGTCCGCCCCAGGATAGCACACACTCACCCGTCCAGATGGGACTTCTCAGCACCTACACAGGGACTCCTGGTAGCCCCAATGAGCCAGGGACCAAGGGATGCAGGGGGCAGGCAGAGCAGGTCCAGGAGAGCACAGCAGACACTGCAGCCCCAGCAGCAGGGGCCCGTGTTCCCTGGCAGGGACCTTGAGGCCTGCCCTCTAGTCAGGCACTCACTGATCTGGGTTGGTAGCCTTAGTGAAAGGGCAGGAAACTGTTCCACAGCAAAGGACCTTGCAGACAAGGCAGGCTTGTGGGTGGGGGTGGGGGCGCGTGTCTCCTTTGCAGTTCTTAATATTCTTTCTTTAATCTGTATATTTTGTGTTTTAATTATACTATGGCGAGGGGATTTTTTTTTTTGATCCAGTCTGTTTGGTGTTCTGTATGCTTCTTGAATATTCAAAGGAATATCTTTCTTTATGTTGGGAAAGTTTTCTTCTATAATTTTGATAAAAATATTTTTTGGGCCTTTGAGTTGTTACTCTTCTCCTTCTTCTATTCCTATTATTCTTAGGTTTGGTCTTTTTATTGTGTCCCATATTTCCTGAATGTTTTGTGATGAGAATTTGTTGGCTTTGCTGTTTTCTTTGATCAGTGCTTTTATTTTCTCTATGGAGTCCTCAGAATCTGAGAGTGTTTCTTCTATCTCTTGTATTCTATTGATTATGCTTGTTTCTGTAGACTCTGCTCGTTGACCGAGATTTTCCACATCCATCTGGTCCTCAGTTTGTGTTTTCTTCCTTGCTTCGATTTCAGTTTTCAATTCTTGAACTGCTTCCATTACCTTTTTGATCATTTTTTCTTGGTTTCCCAGGGTATCATTTATGTATTTACTCATTTCTTCAAACTTTTTGTTATACTTCCCATCCATTTCTATAAGGGCATTTTTTACGTGTTGTTTAAGGGACTCTATTGCTTTCATAAAGTCAATTTTTTCACTTCTTCTGTGTTAGGGTGTTTAAGTCCTTCTGTTGTAAGATCATTGGGTTCTGGTGTTTTCATGTTGTTTTTCAGATTATTGGGTTAATCCTTGCCTTGGCATCTGCCCATCTCCTCCTTGATGCTATCTAATGGGTCTTTTAAAACCGGATCAGGTTTCCCTGCTGGCCAGGGGCACCTCTTACAAAATGTCCTCTCTCTGTTTCCTGGCTCCTGCGGGGGGCCAAGATCCCTTTCACCCCTCAGATGTGTCTTCAGGAACAGGACCAGGCTCCCCGTTTGCCAGGGACCTCATCAACAAAAGGCCTACCTCTTTGATTTAATTGTAGTGGGGCCATCTGCTCTTGGTGTTGTGCACAGGTCCCCACCGCCTGCGTCTGCTGCTGCCCCGGTCCGCACTGGTCTCCCTTATTTCTCATTTTCTAATATGAATATATCCTTTCCTTGTGCACCTCGTGGAACCTACCCTGTGCATTCTTTACAGTTTTCCCAGTGTCTCTTGCTTTAAATACTTTCTGTCCAAATAGCTTGTTTATCTATATCACATCTGTTAGAGATTGTTTCACTTATATGACATATTTATTATTTATTTTTATATCATTTATAAAGTAATAATTTGTAAAATTATTGCTTTATTGTTTTACAACAATAGGCAAACTTAGAAGGAGAAGACCTCTCCCACAACCCTGGAATCTGAGCCTCCTATGTCTGATTCTACCACCCTTCTGAATTTGTAATGCAGTAATGTAATGTGTCAGATGTTGCTGTTGGCACACACAACACCTTTTCCAACCCTGTGAAACCATCTCTTCTCAAGGATATCATTGCCCTCTGCAAGTGGGAGACTGTTGTGTAGATTGGTCTATCTGAGCAGCTGCTGGAAGTAGGACCAGAATCTATCTCCAGTGCATGAATTATCTTGTCTTTGCCCATTTTTTATGATGGGATGCCATCCTCAGCCTCAATACAGGGGTTGGGGAATGGGTCTTGGTCCTGTCTCTACTTCATGGGCCAAGCATTTTTGCCTCTTCATAGGAGTCCATACCTTTTGGGAGGAGTGTATGGGAGTGGGTTGAGTGGAAAGAGAGAGATCAGAAATAGGGGTGGGAGGGAAAATTGTGG
The DNA here is from genome assembly GCF_950005125.1 of Chionomys nivalis. Classification (NCBI taxonomy): domain Eukaryota; kingdom Metazoa; phylum Chordata; class Mammalia; order Rodentia; family Cricetidae; genus Chionomys; species Chionomys nivalis. Next base: position 18,171,225 of record NC_080089.1, on the reverse strand, counting down.
TTTGGGCAGTTCTTCTGTCTGTGTGTTGCTTTTTTTGGTTAATAAATAAAGAAACTGCCTTGGCCTATTGATAGGGAAGAACTTAGGTAGGTACGGAGGACAGGACTAAATAAATGTTGGGAGAAAGAAGGGCAGAATCAGATGAACACCATGAAGCCTTTGCTGCTGGAGACAGACATGCTGAAACATTTCTGGTAGGCTACAACCTCGTGGTGATTTACAGATGAATAGAAATGGGTTAAATTAATATGTAAGAGTTAGCCAATAAGAAGCTAGAGCTAATGGGCCAAACAGTGATTTAATTAATATAGGTTCTGTGTGGCTATTTCATGAGGCTGAGCAGCTGGGAAATGAACAAGCTGCCTCCTCCTTGCAACAGAACTGTGGTTGGAATGCAAAATGAAATTTAAAAAATAAATAAATAAAATAAAAAAGAATATCATTGGAGCCTTAAATAGTCTAATCCCATTTGATACCATATTATTATATTTTATGGGGATTGAAAGAGTACTTTTTGAAAATACTTTGGATCTTAAGTTTTAAAACATCTAAAAACACTGCACACTGTGTATATATTTTTTAGACTGAAAAGAGTTTTTGAATAAAGCTTTTGGCTACTCAGACATTCTTGTCTCTATTCAACATTCTTTGTACCATTTGAGACTTTGATTTCTGTCCAATTCTCTGGAAAGAAGATCTTTCACAGGCCAAAACCCACTCTCCTCCACCCCCGAAAGATGGCACAGTCACCTCTAAGTTGACACGGTTCAATAGAGAGGTAGTGTTGTAGGTGGCCCCTTGTTTGTTCCTGGCTGCCCAGAACAGAAATAATCACTCAGAAATCATATTATTTGCAACATTCGTTGGCCAATAGCCTAAGCATATTTCTGGCTAACTCATATCTTAAATTAGCCCATCGCCTTTAATCTGTACATCACCATGAGATCATGGCCTACCAGCAAAGTTTTAGCGCACCTGTTTTGAGCAGCAGCTCCATGGCTTCTCCTTGACCCCCCCACCTTCTCCCATCATTCAGTTTAATTCTCCCAACTTACCTCTGTTCTGTCCTGCTATAGGTTCAAAGAAGTTTTTTTATTAATCAATGGTAATCATAGCATACAAAGGGGAATCCCCCATCAGGGTGGCACGTGGTGGTGGAGGGATTGGTCCTCAATCCCAGAGCTGAATGTACACCATACATGAAGTCACCAAGGCTCAGAAAAGTCCTGAGGGTTGAAGGTGTGGTGGAATATCCAACCAGAATGGTTGAAGCTCCATTGGTTGAGCTCAGAGCCATAGGTCACCAGGCTAGGAAGAATTGTTTTTTTTTTTTGTGCTTCTGTCTCTTTTTGCATTTGAGTTCAGAGATGAGATGTTCATAATAGATGGCCTGGGTTACTGTATATGCCACCAGGATGGTTGAGACAAGTAGAGGGGACACAATCAATATTTGGGTGCTTAGAAAATAGATACAGTTCTTCACAGTCTGAAGGAGGCTCTCAAGGACTCAGGGATTTAGGTCCAAGAGTAAACCTTGTTCTGGAATGGGCCACACTTCTTAAAATGTGGTTTTAGGAAGATGCTGTAAAGCCTGGGGACAGCAGATATTGACAGAACCAGTGGAAACACCAAGGGGGAAAAGAGATTGCTGGGAAGGGCCAGGAGGTTCAGAAGTCTGCTTCTATGGATTAGCCTGTAAAACAAACACAAAGTAGACCTGTCTCATAGGGCAACAGAAAACTAATAGGAACCACATAACAAAGGGCTAGCCCCATAGAGGTCATCTAAGAAGTGAGAAAACTGAGAGCAGTGATGCTATGCCAAATCAGTGTCATACTAGCTCATGGGGAAGGCATGGCTTCCCCATTTAATGAGAAATGTCATGCTTAGGCCTATCAATATCGTTGTGATTTTTACACATCTAAATTCTGCCCTTTGGCCTTGAATGACAGGTGATCTCCAGGTACTTTAAGTATGTTCATGCAGCAACTGACGGAAGGGGTGTAATAGTTTTATGTGTAAACTGAGTGTAGGGGTGCACACTTTTAATCCCAGTACTCAAAAGGCAGAATTTTATGTGAGTAAACATGATGTCAGCTCAATGGCCCAAGGAACAACATACAGTTGCTTCCCCTCACCAGTCAAGCAGGGTAAATACCTTGAACATCCTTAGTTCTGTTCAGAAAGAGGTATAAAGAACATAACCATTGCTCATTTGAAACTTTCCTTGGTTGGCCAAACAGTGAAATGAGCAAGCCTCGCCTTGCCGAGTTCATCATTTTTGCCAGATCTACCACTGTGGTTTTGCTAAACAATCTCTATGCAAAATCATGTAAAATGTGAAATATAATAAACCAGAAGACAAGGACTAATCAGGTGATAATATTTTCACAATATTTATATTTGTGTTCATTGAGACACATGATGGACCTGAAGGTGCACTACTCAGATTTAGTCTTAGATACTGTTACAATGAGTACAGTCTGCTGGTGACCCCTGGTCTCTCATTTGAATCTGCAAGAGTACTCAAACTGGGGGGTTTCTTACCATTTTTCTCTCCATTTTACTCTTTGATGAGAAGTGAACATGGAGAAATGATAGCAGTTCTTTTTCTGTGTGGACCAGGATCTTCTGACTTTGGAACATTTACTGTCTGACTGAGACTTCCTAAAGGCTGATCTGTAGTCGGAGTCTCTGCTTATTCAATTCTTCCTCTTTTTCTCTTCTTTCACAGGAAGCCCCTATGAATTGATCTAGAGTCTTACCTTACCCACTTCCTAAGTCTGCTCTGTCCCTTTTATCATTGACAGAAATTTCCTCCAAAAAAAAAAAAAATCACTAGCAGCTCAATCCATTGTACCCTGCTTTCTGTGTATGGAAGGACACAACATGCACACCACTGAGCAGTTTTTAGGATTAAAAACAAAAGCATGGCCATTTCTTTAATTATCACAACCAACTGAAAGCTCGTTCATCATCATAGACATAGAGAAAAATAAACAAAAGGTACTAGAAGTAGAGTTTGAATGAGAATACTAGTTGTAATAAAATCATTTCCTCTTTGTTGGACTTAAGAAAGGTATTTGGAAGGCTCCCCATAAGTGTTAGATGAGAAGACCTCTTTCTTGAATCACTGTTACACACACACACACACACATAGGAAAGAGAAAAAGAGAGAGAGCACTTGATTGTCATATAACGCTACTTGTGTGTGTACGTTTTCAGACCTATACAGCTGATATTGGATTATAGCTAGGCATAAGGGTAGCACTAATTAGACTTAGTAAGCTATTTTATCTTTTTTTTTTATTTTAAAAGAAGAGGACAGGAAGTTTGAAGCTTGATGGGTGAGTGTATCTGTAAGGACATGAAGGATAAAAAGGAAACCATATATGACATTTATTATACATACATATTTTACTGTATATATGCATAATACTTTCAAAGAATAAAAACTAAAAAAGGATTAACTGATATAAAACATGACAAAACAGAATAGACACAAAATACCATATTACTATGTTTTAGTTTCAATGGCTTCATCTAGCTCCCCCCTTTTAAGTTTCATTTATTTACTTTTTTATAATGCTGCTTTTAAAGGTCAAAAACTCAGATCTGGAACTGGAGCCCAGGACTATCCATTTACCTGTCTTACTCTCGTGGATCTCACAAGACCCAAGGCATATGTTAATCTGACCCCATCCTTAGAGCAACTTAAAACTGAAATAGACCAATTTTCCACAGAGAACAAATTATAATGATGTCAACCTAGTATAAAACAACAGCATCTATTGATTCTGGACTTTTCCTTTGTTGCTGTTGTTTGTGGGGAACAAAATTGGAGAGTAGATGTTCTTTTTCCATTATTGATTTTTCTGCACTTTTTTTTATTTTGGATCAGGTAAATGCTGGTTTCCTTTGTGAGTTTACAGAAAGGACATATCAAACAGAGATTTACAGCTTCCCAGGAGACCAGCTTTAAAGAGAATATGCCAGGGTGGTGAATAAACAGACATTGTGTCTAATAGGGTAAAGGGAGACCTAGTCTTTCCATTTGGTCAGGAAGCTTGATTTTTGTCTTTGTAACAGCACAGGTGTAGTGCAGTTATTTACACCTGAAAACTGTGCTTTCTGTGTGGAAGAATTATATAGTGAATGGACGCCCTGGAATCCTACAGGCTTTGATTTGAATGAGAGGTACATGTTTTCAAAAGCTGAGCATGGGTGCTGTTTTTCAAGTTTTTAAAATTAAAATATATTTACATCATTTTTCTTCCCCTTTCTTCTTTCCAAGTTTTTTTCATGTACCCCACTAGCTCTCTGTCAAGTTCATGGCCACTTTTTCTTTCATTATTGATATATATTACCAAATAGATAAATATGATCTGTTCAGCCCCCCCCCAAATGCCATGTGTAGGTATATGATTACAAGGTTTGCATGTGGTATTGGATAATCAACCAGGGACTTCCCTGAAGAACATTTCTTATGGTTCCATTACTCCTTTTTTGCTTGTAGTTCTTTGTCTAGGCTTGAGCCTCTGAGATTTCCCCTTCCATGTCAGCATGTCACTATTGGTATCATCCTTGTTAAGGGCATTTTAGGCAGCTATGTTGATGAGACTTCATGAATGTAATTTCTGTGACATTTCTAGGGCATGCAATGTCACAGTATCTCTGGTTCTTACACAATTTTTTTCTTCTCTCTTTTGCAATTATCTCCGAAGAGCCTGGGTGTTTTAAAACTCCATGAGTTTCTTATTTGTTGACATGAGGTAAATTTATGTAAAACACCAAATTACCTATTTCATATATTATAAAAATGTAAAAAAGCTCTTATTAGTGGTTTTTATTCATCTAAAATCATATATTAATTTACACAATCATTCAATATTTCTTAATCATTTCATGGAATGAATGATAATCTAAATGTGAGGTATTCAATCATAGAACAGTAAAATATGAGATATCACTATGTGAAACAAAATGTTTAGTAGATTAAGAGAATATTTGCCTTGTGCTAACAAGTTTAGACAGGACAGTTAGACATTTGAAGACTGATAAAATAAGAACATAGAGTGCAAGCCGTGCAAATGACAATGTGAGAACCTGAGTTGAAAAAAAATGGAACGGACATTTTAAGATAAAAATAAAATTAAATATAATGCCAGAAATCCTTTTCTGGATTCTTTAATCCTATGTTCTCAATATTTTAACCATTTAACCTATAGAGAATTTTTTTAAAATATGTGTTTCTACCTATGGATGTGTAGTTATGAGGTTGGCAGGCTCTATCCCCTCCACCCAGCTATTTTTACCCGAAATAACAACATACAAACTGTATTCATTTAAACACTGCCTGGCCCATTAGTTTCAGCCTCTTATTGGCTAATTCTCACATCTTGATTAACCCATTTCTAATAATGTGTGTAGCACCACAAGGTGGTGGCTTACTGGGAAAGATTCTAGCCTACATCCGTCTCAAATCGAAGAATCATGGTGACTGCCTCACTTCCCTTCTTCCCAGGATTCTGTTCTGTCTACTTTGCCTATCTAAGTTCTGCCCTATCAATTTCTTTATTAACCAATGAAATTAACACATAGACACAAGACCCACCTATATCATGGATGCCTTACTTACTATATGATATAGGTTATTAATATTAAACTCATAGCTAACCATATAACACTATATTTCATGGCTGACTGAAGCTTACCTGGCACGTATGTCTTCATAAGACATGGAGGAGACTTCTGGTACTTAGATTTCCACACAGCCTTTCAGAACTACATGTGAGGCATGCTTTAAACAAAATATAAAAGCAACATCACACACACACACAAACACACCCTGGAAAATGTGGTTCTGCATAGAGCATTATATGGAACTTACAGGCTCTGTGAGACATAAAGCAAGAGATGACACCCCCTTGCTTGGTCTTAGTGTGAAGCTGGTCCACTGTGTACCTCAACCTCTTTCAACTCTGTGTTTGTCATCCAAGCATCACAAGAGTTACTCAAGTGCTAATTTGAAAATTAAAATGCAATTTTAAAGAATAAACAAATATCTGAATATTTGATTAATGACAGTCCTATATGTGTGTATGTTTTTGAACGTGTGTAGTACACATATGCATGTGTTTGTGTATATGTGTGTTTGTATCTGTGAGTGTGTATATATGTGTGTATCTGAAATGTGTATGCATGTTTGTCTATAGGTATTCATGTGGTGTATATGCCTCCCCATCCTTTGCTCTCTGCTATAGGAATGTCCCTATTGAGCTTTCCTGATATAGGAAACATTGGAGATAGATTTCCTGAATGTAAAGTCAAAACTTTTAAATAGATTTTCATGTGTAATCATCAGACAGGGAGTCTTCAGTTCATGAAAAAGTTAAGGGTGAATTGAATTTCTAGGCATCATCAGATAAATGATGTCACTTAGTGGCACAAAACTAGGTTAAATCACCAGAATGATTGAGATGAAGTGTAAGGATTGATTTCTAGGGCACTTAAACCTTTAGGGGCTAAGGAGAAAATTGAAGGAACAATTTTGGAAAAGGAGTAGTTAGGTAAGAAAAAAACCAGAAGCGAGATATTTCAAGGAAGAACATGTCAAAACAAAAAACAGGATCAGTGCTGTAGAACACTTTAGTTAGGTGACTTATTAGCTCTGATTATACAATGACAATTAGTGATATTGGCAGAAAAAAAACCCAGTAATTTGTATTATTAAACCATGAAAGTGATTTTTTTTTTAAAAATATAAAGATGGAGAAATCTGTCTGCCAGTAGTTAGCTAAATATCTCTACAATGAATGGAATAAAACACACAAGTCTACACCCTCCTCAGCGGACTGGATGCGGGGAACCTCAGGAAGGCCTTGACCTCAGGCAGACACAGGCTTCTTCAGTATGAACCTGCAAATAGGGCTACTTGCAGTGCCTGGTATAGCTGAAGTCCTTGCTCTTGCTACAGCTGAATCTGAAACACAAAACTTACTGAAAATGTATGGTGTTTGTACCTTTGTATGTAGAGAAACTGATCATTTTTTTGCGGTTGTGTGTTTCCTTTAGAAGCATCAAGCTATATAAGGACTGGCAAAGCTACATGCTGGGATTTATATAAAATCTGAGTCTCGTGAGACAAATAAAACACGTCAACCTAGTGAATGCACAGGCAAGTAAATTATTGTAACTGATATTAAGTAATGTATGGGGGAATGTCAGTAAATATGTAGTAATGGATACTTAAAATTTGGATGATTGGTGATGCTTGTGGTGAAACTTTGGGCTATTTAGAGAAGGAAGACTATAGACAAAAGTCAGGATGTCTGCTGTTCAGATTTCAAAGGAGAATGGTATTGTTAACAAGCCTGTTATAGCTTGTAATAAGCCTTTTTCCATTCTGATCCTAGATAAGAAATAAAGGGTCCTAGAAGTCTGAGCTCTGTGTGGCCTGAAGGGCTTTGAATCTTTCTTCGATCTTCAGCGAGATAACACCGTGTAAACATACACATGTATATGAATGAAATAGCCAAATAATATGAAGTTATGCAACATTAGACAATATTAGTTATTTTCTACTTGTGTTTCACTGTAATAAAGCCAATTACTTTATTACTTTATTAATTTATTTTAAATTTTTATTCATTTTCCATACCAACTGCAGGTCCCCCTCCCTCCCCTCTTTCTGCTCCCCACCACTTTGTCCCCATGCCCACCCCATCTACTCCTCAGAAGTAGTAAGGCTTCCCATGTGAAGTCAACAAAACCTGCCACATCAAGTTGAGATAGGACCATGTGCCTCCTCCCTGCATCAAGGCTGAGCAAGACATCTCACCACAGAGAATGGGCTCCAAAAAGCCAGTTCATGCACCAAGGATAGATCCTGGACCCATAGCCAGGGCCCTTTAAAGAGACCAAGCCACACAACTGTCACCTGCAAGCGAGGGCCTAGTTTGTTCTCATGCGGTCTCCTCAGCTGTCGATCTAGAGTCTGTGATTTCCCATGAGCTCTGGTCAGCTGTCTCTGTAGGCAGGCACCCTCTCCACTACTGCTAAGAGTCTTAACTGAGGTCATCCTTATAGATTCCCCGGGGAATTCCTTAGCACTAGTTTTCTCTGTAACCCCATAATGGCTCCCTCTATCAAGATATCACTTACATTGCTCTCCTTCTCTGTCCCTCCCCAACCCAATAATCCTGTTCCCTCATTTTCTCACCCCACATCTCCTCCCCTCTATTGCTCCCCTGCACACCCCAAGTTTTCCCAGGAGATCTCTTATATTTCCTCTTCCCAGGTGATTCATGTGTCCTTCTTAGGGTCCTCCTTGTTACCTAGCTTCTTTGAGGGTGTAGATTGTAGCCCGGTTATCCTTTGCTTTAAATCTAGAATCCATTTATGAATTAGTACACACCATGTTTGTCTTTCTGGGTCTTGATTACCTCACTCAGGATGATTATTTTTCTAGTTCTATCCATTTGTCTGAAAATTTCATAATGCCATTTTTTCTTTTTTTTTTATTGAAAAAAAAATTTTCTGCCTCCTCCCCGCCTCCCATTTCCCTCCCCCTCCTCCCGCCCCTCTTCCCTTTTCCCCCACTCCTCTTCTCCTCCCTCTCCAGTCCCAGGAGCAGTCAGGGTTCCCTGCCCTGTGGAAAGTCCAAGGTCCTCCCCCCTCCATCCAGATATAGGAAGTTGAACATCCAAACTGTCTAGGCTCCCACAAAGCCAGAACCTGAAATAGGATCAACACCCCATGCCATTGTCCTTGGCCTCTTGTCAGCTCTCATTGTCCGCCATGTTCAGAGAGTCCGGTTTTATCCCATGCTTTTTCAGTCACAGTCCAGCTGGCCTTGGTGAGCTCCCCATAGATCAGTCTGACTGTCTCAGTGGGTGGGTGCACCCCTCGTGGTCCTGACTTCGTTGTACATGTTCTCCCTCCTTCTGCTCCTCATTAGGACCTTGGGAGCTCAGTCCAGTGCTCCAGTGTGGGTCTCTGTCTCTATCTCCATCCATCGCTAGATGAAGGTTCTATGGTGATATGCAAGATATTCATCAGTATGGCTATAGGATAGGATCATTTCAGGTTCCCTATCCTCAGGTGCCCAAGGAACTAACTGGGGACATTGCCCTGGGCATCTGGTAGCCACCCCAAGTTCAAGTCTCTTGCCAACCCTTAGGTGGTTCCCTTAACTAAGATAAGAGTTTCCCTGCTCCCCTATCCAACCTTCCTATATCCCCAATCATCCCGTTTCCCCAAGTTCCCCTCATCCTCTCCTTCATACTTTTCTTTCTCCCCTTACCCCATCCCACCCTACCCCCAAGATTCCAATTTTTTGCCCGGCAATCTTGTCTACTTCCCATAGCCAGGAGGATAACTATATGTTTTTCCTTGGGTTTGCCCTCTTGTTTAGCTTCTTTAGGACCACATATTATAGACTCAGAGGCCCCCTATCCATAGCTAGAAACCAATTATGAGTGAGTACATCCCATGATCTTCTTTTGGGGCCATTTTTCTTAACTGCTGAATACTACATTGTATAAACATACCACATTTTCTTTATCCATTCTTCAGTGTAGGGGCATCCAGGTTATTTCTAGGTTCTAGTTATTATGTGATGTGGGAGTGATCTCTTTCTAATCTGTTGCTTTCATTGGTTAATTAATAAAGAAACTGCTTTGGCCCATTTGATAGGCCAACCCTTAGGTGGGTGGAGTAAACAGAACAGAATGCTGGGAGAAAGAAGCCGAGTCAGGGAGTTGCCATGATTCTCTCACTCCAGACAGACGCAGGTTAAGATATTTCCTGGTAAGCCAGCTCATGGTACTACACAGAATATTAGAAATGGGTTAGATAAAAATGTAAGAGCTAGCCAATAAGAGGCTGGAACTAATGGGTCAGGCAGTATTTAATAGAATACAGTTTCCGTGTAATTATTTCGGGGCATAAGCTAGCCATGTGGGCGGCTGGGTGCCGGGGACACAGCCCCGCCATGCATATTACTACAATTATGAATAGTGCTACCATGAACATAGTTGAGCAAGTGTCCTTGTGGTATGATTGAGCATCCTTTGGGTATATGCTCAAGAGTGGTAATGCTGGGTCTTGAGGTAGACTGATTCTCACTTTTCTGAGAAACTGCCATAGTGATTTCCACAGTGACTGTAAAAGTTTGCACTCCCACCAGCAGTGAAGGAGTGTTCCCCATACCCCAGGATAACAAAAACAATCCTGTACAATATAGGAATTTCTGGAGGCATCACTATCCCTGACTCCAACTTCTACTATAGAGCAATAGTAATATAAACAGCCTGGTATTGGTATAAAAACATACACATGGATTGATTGAATTGAATCAGAAAACCCTGATATCAATGCACCCACCTATAAGCACCTGATTTTTTACAAAGAAGCAAAAATATGCATTCAAAAAGAATCTCAGCAAATAGAACTGGAATAATTGGATGGTGACATGTAGAAGAATGAAACTAGATCCATATCTATTGCCCTGCACAATACTCAAGTCCAAGTGCATCAAAGACCTTAACATAAATCCAGTTACAGTGAGCCTGAAGAAGAAAAAATGGAAAGTAGTCCTGAAGGCTCTGGCCCAGGAGACCACTTCCTAAATATAACACCAGTAGCACAAACATGGAGTGCAGCAATCAATAAATGGGACCTTCTGAAACCGAAAGGTTTCTGTAAGGAAAAGGACACAGTAAATAAGACAAAACAGCAGCCTACAAAATGGGAAAAGATCTTCACTAACCCCACATCTGACAGAGGGCTGATCTCCAAAATATATAAAGAACCCTAGAAGTTAGACATCAAAATACCAAATTGTATCACAATTAATAAAATCTCAGAGACAGATTTTGGAGTTCAACCTGAAGACTAGGAAAGCAAAGCAGCCAGCCACTGGCTCTTACCTTGATCTCAGTTTGAAAGTGGTGATCCTACCTCCAGAAAACCTCAGAATAAGACTGAAACTGTGAACTGTATCCTCCCATTTTATAATCTTCTCTAGTTCTGGAATTAAGGCCTTGATTTCTATGGCAAGCTAGTGTGGCTACTGAGATTAAGGGTGTGTGTCATTGCTACTTGGTCTGTAAGGCTGGCCAGTGTGGCTGTTTTATATTTCTGATCCTCCGTCAGACTTTATTTATTAAAATACAAATGAAATGTCACTAAATTTCCCCTTTTTGTCTAAAATAAAAAAGAAGTCTATAACTAATATAAGAAAAAATATATACAATAACTATGGTAACTATATACAATATATACAGGTAATAAATTCATCAACAATATCTAGTCCATTTGCATTTGATAAATTAGAGATAATATTCCATATCTATCCTAAGTTGCTGAGTCCAAAGTCTTGTACGTAATTTACTTTCTATCATAACTTGTTTTCTGTGTCAGGTAAACAAGGAAAACTATAACTATGACTATAACTATTAGTCTTCAACTCCCTCAGAGACACAAGAAGGAAATAATACCGAGTAAGCAGGAAGTGCAAGAAAATGACTTCCAAAAAATGTGAGAAATGACAGAAACAGTTGACTGCCTGGACACTCACCCAAAATTCCTCTCAAATGTTGGAGCATCCATGTTCAGTCTACAAGCTTAGCATATCCGACAGGCTTTCTGTGAAGCAGGATATTCTGAAGGAATGTCCCTCCTTGTCTTGACAATGTTTAGCAGTCGCTTTTGCGTCCCGCTTGTCTAATTAGGACAGCACACCATGAGCAGTCAAGGCATTTTTTTTTTTGCCCAGTAGTTTACTTTTGGCACAAAGAAAAGTATATTCCATGTGGAGTTTCTTTGATGTCCATCATATTTTCTGAAATAGTTTGGTGCTACCAGGAACAGACATGCCTCATTGTTATAAAATAGAGCCCATGTCATTAAAACATATTACATGCAATATTCTGTAGATCTCTAAAATGTTTGAAAATGACCTGCCTATCTAAAATTTATCTTTGTTTCACCTTGAAAGCATACTTACTGTGACTACAAGTTTGATTATACTAGGTGATTAACTAACCTATATTTCCTTATTATCCTAAACAGTTGGTAATAATAATTTTCAAAAACTAGAGATCTGCATTATATTGTTAGATGAGCTGTATAGGTACAATACCTTGAAAAGCGTAGAAATGTATGTACAATATGTTTTAAGACAAATAATCTCTGATTTGTTTCAATATACAAAATTTTTATACAATATATGAAAGTTCAAGCCAATGTAAGACATTTAAAAATAATAGTTGCTTTTAAAATGTAGATTCAGTAATCTATATTTTTATGTTATCATATCTATAACTTTCTTTTTATCCTATCATATCTATATCCCTCTTTTATTTCTTTTCAAGACAAGAACCTGAATCTAATTTCATTGGTTTAGCATTTTTTTTCTGATATTACCAACAATGATTTGAAGCTGACCCCTGAAACAATGACAAATACCTATAATTCATTGAATGACCAAACACCACTCACCTTCCCTGTTGGGAATGTGGGCATCACAGTCTTAAATTTACTTTCTTCTGTCTGGGGGCAGTGGTATCTTTAGGGGATCCTGAAAATAAAAATTTATGTTAATTTTCAAGTCCTGGGAGAGGTAGCTGTATCATATTTTGTTCAATCTACGAGTAATAGGAAAGTTTTGGGCTTATCTCAAGTCCTGGCTAGAGTAGTCTGTTAGGCTGGGTCATCTCTGCTAACCACCTTGAAATTATTCTGAGCAATTTGTTGTCCAAAGCCAATTCTCAGGTGGTGTTTTTCAACGCAGAGGTGTTTTCATAGTACTGGAGAAGTTATTGTTGTTGGGTCGCATCCTCCTTATGGAGACTTCAAAGGTCTGTAAGGTTGGCCATTGTAACTGTTTTACTTTTCTGTTCTTCAGACAAGCTTTATTAATTAAAATACAAATGAAATGCCACTACACAAAATAATCTAATCAAAAATGTGATACACTCTAAATATAGAATTCTCAACAGAAGAATCTGAAATGGCTGGAAGACATCTAAGGAATTGCTCAACATGCTTAGTCATCAGGAAAAGGCAAATCAAAATGACTTTGAGATACCTTTGTACACCTATCAGAATGGCTATATGAAAAACACTGATGACAGCTTATGTTGAAGCTGTTTTATGTTCATTTGCATGTCTACGAAAGGCAAAACTTGCAGCTTGAACAAATAACTAAGCATAGGTCTCAGTCCTGGTGAAAGAGATCATTCCGAAGAACTGATTTTCCCACTGTAGATTCTAAGTGAGAAGAGCAAGGTGATGGTACTGAGAGAACATTCTTTCATTGTCCCAGGAAATTAAGAAGCATCTGGGTGACACAGGTTGCATTTGAAACTTATGCACTGTAGGAAATGACCTCAAGACTCCTTTTAGAGAGTATTTGTCACACTGCTGGATAAAGTTGACCTGCATGCTTATGTGGTTCTTTGAGTGAATCCCTCACTGTGGTGTTCGGTGACTGTTCTCTAAGGGGAAGGGACATATACGTCTTCTCAGCAAGCACACACAGAATCTAAGACAAGCGCTTCTGGGAGGCAGTTGCACAAGGAATAGGTGCTGTTTGCACGGAATATCCACATACAAGACACTGCATGTATGGTTTTATACATAACCGTTACTTATGATGGTTTTATTTAAACTTTAAAATGGGGACAAATTTGTATTATATAATTCTTAGGTTATGGAGTTTTTGAATGCCAAGAGCACTATAAAAACAAAACAAACATATTTGTATAAAACTTAATGTAGAGTTGAAAAGGAATGGAAATTTAGAGAAGTAAATTCACATATATGTCCAGCTAATGAGTGCTAAAGGAGAGGAAGTGCCTCTATTGCTCTACAGTCTTCTGGGTTCACCTGCGTAGGCAGCCACATATCTTCAAACATCTCTCCCGTTGGCATAGCTCCACTTTTAAATGATTGCAACTAATTATCATTCTGGCTAAGCATTTCTAAGCTTCTGTCTAAATTTGTTCTTGCTAAACTATATTCATTTCTTAAACTACTCACTAATAATAGACCATCAAAATTATATTGAAGAATTTGCTGGAGGGGAAGGTTGTATGGCATTTTGTATTAGAGATATAGGGATACAAAATCTCACAAGCATGACGCCTGACAGGGGAGAGGAAGTTTGAGGGGAGAAAAAGGTCAAAGCTGGGCTGGAAATATGTAGAATCTGACGTTACATAGCAGTGCTGTGCACAAATGCAGATGCAGAGGAGCCCTGTGACCTGCAGTCCTTCCACAGCTGTGTGGTGAGGCCATGACTGTCCTTTTCCTGCAGAGAGTCTACCTTCCAGGTCTGTGTTGAACATGTAATCAGTAAACACTGAGTTACTTCACAGCATCACCCCAGGGATTTTGCAGTCCTTTTAATTTTCTCTAAATTTGTGATTGAATTTCTAGGCAAGCTTTGGTTTTGCCAAAGAAATTATACATTCTCCTGATGATTTACTCAATGATTAATATGTGATTGATGGAAAAGTAAGAATTTGTAAATGGAAATGTGGATTTTGTATCTAAACATAAATTTACTGTGAAAATCTGCAGACATGTATGATCAAAGCTGAACTTGAAAGTATTTGACAGTCAGTCCTGAGAGCACAGCTACACCCTCTAATCTTGGATAATTGCTGCTGACCCCACTTAAGCCAGCCCAGGTCTTATATCTACTAATGCTAACTCTGTTTTGTCAGGAAGGAAGTAGAATGATATTCTTCCCATCCAGAAGCATGCAATTGGACTTATTTGTTTCTTTATTTACTTAAAGACTAAATAGTTGCAGATAACTCGGTGTCTGCCAAACAAACAAAGTGTTAAAAAAATAAGATACAACTTTTTTTTTTACCTGAAGAAGACAGATGAGAACAAATAAACATTTATATTATGACATGATGAGTCTAAGGGGAATTCAGTGTAGAGTGAAAAAAACTTAGGTTAGTTCCTCACTCAAGATGAAAGTATTAGGCCACAGATCCAGACATGGTCCATGGCAGCAGCCTGGGCTCAGATGTCACCATGGCTCTAAATGGCACCATAGGCCACTAGGTTTTGCATAACTCCAGTGGCAGCCTGGGCACCAACATGCCCCCAGGTAATGGCCCTGCATGTCATCATGCATGGCTTGTGATGCTATCAGGAGCTACAGACAACAACACAGAACCTGGCTGTGATAGGGCCATTGTAGTAAGGAGAGAACCTCTTGTTGGTTCCTGGTTGCTTAGTCCCTAAATAATCACATAGAAACCGTATTAATTAAATAACTGTTTAGCCCATTAGCTCTAGCTTCTTATTGGCTAACTTTTACATATTAATTCAACCCATTCCTATTAATCTGTGTATCACCATGTGGTTGTGGCTTACCAGCTAAAGTTCCAGAATCTATCTCCAGCAGGGGCCACATGGCTTCTCTCTAACTCCTCCTTCTTCCTCCCAGCATTCAATTTAGTTTTTCACACCTACCTATATTCCCTGCGTAGGCCCAAGACAGGTTCTTTATTAATCAATGGTAATCACAGCATAGAGAAGGAAATCCCACATCAGGCCATGGACTCAGACATGTTCCTTAGCTGCAGCCTGGGCCTGCATGTCACTGTGGCACCTTGCAGCAGTGCAGGCCTTAAGGTCTGTATGACTTTGACTGCAGCATGACTCTGAAATCTCTACCTGGCCTCAAAAGATGACCTAGACCCTGGGTATTTGCACAGCCTTCAGTAATATCTGGAGCCACGGCTATCAATCCAGACATGGCTCTACAACATAGACTGGGCTCAGATGTCACCATGGCCTGGGTGGCAGCATGGGCCATCCAGATTGCTGCCACAGGCCAAATCTGGTTCTGTGATCCTACTGCAGCTACGTTCATGGTTGACGTCCATGACTTCTCTTGCAACTCAAATTCCTGGGGTCTGGACAGTCAGCCACCTGAGACCATGTATGTATCCAAGGACTATGCTGCTGCTGGGGCCATACAGATCAGCGAGGTCTGTGCTGCCACCCGGGCCATGGTGACATCTAGCACAAGCTGCTACTGAGGACCAGGACTGGGTCCATGTTCGTGATGCAGCTGAGGTCTGTGATGTCCATGGCCAGTGTTGCTACAGGGAAGTTATAGGAAACATGTGTGTTGAAATCCAAGAGCTGTGCTGAGCCAACCCTGCCCATCACTGTCCCTTCTCCTTCGCAGGACACTGATGCAGGAAACCTGGCCTTATCCCCCATTGTAGAGATGTTCCCCCTTCCTTTGTACTCAGGAGAGATGGCCGCACCCCTCACCACAGGTGTGAAAGAACTGGCCTAGGTGGCACTGGCCTAGGAGATGACTCTGTCTCTTGCCTGAATGGGGCAGTACCAGTGGTTGAGCATCCAAGGTCAAGGCACCCATATGGATGTGACCCCTATGAGGGTGAATAGTATGTTGCAACATCACAAGAGTGTATGCAGGAGGGAGAGGCTATATCATAACAATCTGCCAGAATCACACAGGTGTTAAACTCCCTCCTATAACATTTGGCTTTCATGGAATCTTATGTGCTCTGAGATCCCTCTTGGTCCTTGGTAAAGGTACTTTCCTTGATCACAGTAAAACATTATAGTATGTTCACACCTAAAGTGTCTACAATTTATCTCACAATTAATTAGACATTAACGCTTAAGGGGAAAAATCATTCAAATAGCTGACTTCAATGAATTAGTTTGGTTCAGAATAACACCATGTTATATAATAATGTTTGAGCACAGAAATTTATCAGAAATATTAGATGGATGCTTATAAATAGGAAATATGAGTTGTGGCCCGGGTCTGAGTGCTGGCACATTGCAGAACTATGATAAATGGGTATGGCATCTTTTTCTGGGAAAAGGAAACTGCTGATTAAGGTTGTAATGCCTCACAACCCTGGGACTGTACTGAGTGCACAAGTAAGGTGGTCATGAGGCTTGACTTTGTTATGTATACTCATTACAAAGATAAATGGGGAAAGGGATTTACATCCAGCTATTCAGCTCCTCTTGACAACCTTTTTAAAAATTTAACTTTTTGTTAAATCTTTGAGGATTTCACATCGTGCATCTCAATCCCATTCGTCTCTCCATTTCTTCATATCTGCTCTCTGCTATTGTAGCTACACATCAGGGTGACATCTGTCAGGGTCCAGCCTCGACAGGTTCATACTTTCCAGGGTAGGGCATGAGGATTAGAAATATTAAACATGAGGAACAAAAATATGAAAGAAAGACAGAGGCACAGGATAGTACTAGGAGGGCAATCCAGTGAATACTGAAAGCAATCAGTATTTATTTCTTATAATCTTTAAATACCCCAATCCAAAAAAAAGAGGAAGAAATCAAAAGACCATTTTTTTTTAAATCATGATACAAGGAACAAAGTGATTACCATCTTAATATCCAAAATATCAAGTAACCATACCCTGGGTCAAGATATCCTGTTAGCAGTCACAACTTAAATTAAATTCCCTGTCAATAGCCTTGAAGGAACAGGACTAGGCCTGAACTCTCTGACCTTTAGTCAGGATGGAATGGAACCACTTTTGTGGGCCATCTTAATACCAAAATATCAAATAACAGCACCCTAGGTCAAGATATCTTTGTTAGTAGCCACATGTTAAGTCAAATCTTCTGTCTATAACTTTGAAGGAGCAAGACTAGGCCTGAACTCTCTGACTTTTAGTCAAGGTGAAACTGATCCACTTCTGTGGGTTCTCACACTCTGCCCTTGCAACCTCTCTCGAAGATAAAATAAAGTAACTTTAAAAGAAAAGAAAAGTCTTGTTGGGGAAGTGGTAATGAGACACGGTGAGTCAGTCACTCATTATTCCCTTTCGTGCATACATGTTTACTTGCAAGTGTTCATTGCAATGAGTCATTGGTCAGGTTTGTGGTCTCTGGTTTCTGCAGTACTGACAATGCTGAGCCCTCACTGGGGCTCCTCTTGGATTTCCTGTTGCTGCCCTGTGTTGTGGAGATCCTGTAGCTTTGGATTTGCAGCGCTGGCCCCTTCACGTGCTTCAGCAGATCATAGTGGGGTAGATGTTGCAGTGGGCCAACTCACAGCCCTGGTTCTGGGTCTGAGTAGTTGCAGGCTTGGTCAGCCTACCAGCTCTCCTCTATCCTCACCACCAGGGTAAGGAGTGAGCTCTCTAGCACTGCCCTGCTGGCTCACCCTTTTCAGTAAGAAGCAAGGGGTGGGGCGGGTTCTTCTGCTCTTATGCCCTTCAGGCCTATTTAATCATACCTGTACCATCAGGGCTAGCTCTACTGTGCTGCCTAGGTGAGGGGCAGGGGTGACTCTTCTAAGTGCTTGCTGCAGCTGCTGAGAGACAGGGCCAGTTCTCTCTCTCTCTCTCTCTCTCTCTCTCTCTCTCTCTCTCTCTCTCTCTCTATTGTGACCTCAGGACCTGTGCTCCCTCCTCCCAGAGCTGTTGAGGGGTGGAGGTGTCTTCTCTACCTCGCCCTTGCTACCATATGGCTCATGAGGGGCAGAACCAGAACTCTTATGCTCATGTTCTCAGGCCTATCACCTGTACCCCTGCCTGTCCACAGGGTCAGTTCTACTGTGCTGCTCAGAAAAGTTGCAGAGCCTGCTTTCCTGAATGTGCCTGTGGTGAAGCTCAGGGTCAGCTCTCTCACCTGTCACAGGTGGTGACCGGTGAGGGAGTAGGGAGGGCATCTCCCACTCTCACATCTTCACCGCTGGAGCCGGGCGGTGGTGGCGCACGCCTTTAATCCCAACACTTGGGAGGCAGAGGCAGGTGGATCTCTGTGAGTTCGAGACCAGCCTGGTCTACAAGAGCTAGTTCCAGGACAGGCTCCAAAACCACAGAGAAACCCTGTCTCGAAAAAACAAAACAAAACAAACAAACAAACAAAAATACATCTTCACCGCTGGCTCCCCATCAGCAATTGCCCTCTCCTTTGGTATATAGTACCTTTTGTATTGAATTCAATTTAACATAAAGAGGCCAAATCCAAGAGCTTGCTGTGCCTGGTTGAAGGCACATAACATTTGTTTTTTGTTTTTTCTATTTTATGGGCACATGCAAGTTCATTGCTTGAATGATACCAGGTGATTTTTTTCTATACATTTATAATGTAATGTTCAAATAATGCTATTTTTTTGCACATTGATTTGAAGTTATCTCTAGTAGCAAGATCTACTCTGAATTTTGCTACAGGGTCCTTCCATTTACTGTGAGAGGACCGTATAGAAACACAAATTTGGGCTCTGACAATTGAAGGGCAGATTCTAAAAGAAGAGGTAGAGAATGCTTTGCAAACATTATGAAAAAGGGCATCAGTGCAATAACGTACACATCATCTGTGTCATACCTTCCTTGTTTCCAAGAATAATTCCTAGTGAGTCCCTGGAGTTCATACATTTTTCTCTATTCCTCAACCCTTAGTTACATAGGCCTGTGATGGTCACATAGCAAGGGTGCCATAGTGGAATTAACAGCACCTGATGGTAGGGCAGTGGCATGGCGTGTTTCTCCTGACATGTTTGTAAGGAGAGATTTGATTGATTAATTGGCTGATCACTTGAATAGTACCCAGGTCTCACAAGTTCTCTTTGAGAATAATGATGTTTTCCTGTAGCCCAGTGTGAAATAATGCTGCCTACAGTTACCGTCCAGATGATTCGGTATTTGAAATTGATTGTTTTGTTAAGTTGTGGCAATCTTCAGACACTCCTTTGTTTTATTTCTTTCCTGTTTGCTGAAGGTCAATGTGGGATGGTCTTTCTGAGGATAAGATAGTCTGTGTAGATTTAGACATTGCTGACTGTGTTTCCAAGTTTTCACTTGCTGAAGACGTGAAGATAATGTAAGTGCTTCCTTTGTTAGCAGGAAAACCTTACAGATTCGTTTTAGTCCATCAGACACAAAGGTAGCATTACTTTAAGCCTATCTTCTGTACATTGGTCTGAATTACAGAGGAACAGCTCCCCCCTTAGAAGATCAGTATTAGCATTCTCACATGTAGAATCATCACTGCACCTCTGTTCCCAGCCAGTCATCCTGCAAGGCTTTCATCTCCTTTACCTCACGGCACACCTTATTCTTTCTCTTTTCTATTCTTCTCTCATACAATACATCTTGCCCACAGTTCCCCCTCCTTCCACTTCTCCCTGTTCTTACACTGGAGAATGAATTGAAAAATTTCCTCTATAAAAATTTCTTCAGCTTCACCGCATCTCCTTTTAGTTCATTTATTCTATATTAGATAGTTAATAATGTGACTGCATTTTCTGGAGAGATTTGGGAGTGGAGCAGAGCACAAACAGCTTCAGGACCACACCAATTTTAATTATGTATCCCAAGTAAGGAAAGGTTTAAGAAGGCAGACCTATTGGAAGACCTCAGAGCAAAGCCCAGGTTTACTAAGAACACTTAGATAGTCATTGGTAATATTAATTCTTGCTTATACTGATAACTTTCCTGTCATGCAATTCTATCTAACTCAGTAGAAGGGGTTTGCTAGCTTTAATTATTTAAAACAATTCTTATTCACACCACATATATTCCAATGACTGGTCTTGACCCTCTGTCTGGGAGATGAATAGTTTTTATTTGCTGACTGCTCACTAGAACACTCTTGCTAAATAAATAATAGCACAAATCTATTCTCCCGTACAATGGGAGAATTTTTAAAATGGTTGATTAATGACATTTTAAGGACTTAAGATAAATATCAGATATAAGATATTTCCATGTATATATAAATAACTCTCAACATATTGTTCAGAAAAAAAGCATGAGTGCATAGTCAAGAACTAATTGAACTAATGTGCTATGTCCATATCCAGCCTAATTTATCCTAATGATGCCGTGGACCCAGAAAGGTGAAAATTAACATCTAATTTTAGAAAAGCAAAGAAATAGCTACAGGAAAAGACCACAAAATGCCTCTGTTTATAAACTAGAGAAAATCACAGCCAGAAAAGTACACTGGCAGAGACTAGTGGAGGGCAACATTCACTACCCATGTCTCCACACCAGTGTGGACACTGGTTCACTTCTAACTGTAGGAAAACCTATGGGGATGTTGGGCTTACCTGTGAATGACGTTTATGAATTTTTATGCCTTGTCATCTCTCAGAATTAGCATATAGAAATCATACCACCACTGTGGTTTTGAGCATATTATCTCTAAATTGGAGAAGTTCTCCTCCTTCCTCCCTCCTTTTCCTAGCTGTCCCTTCCTCTCCCTAGTGTCCTTTCTCCTCCTCTTTGTGTCCTCCTTAAGTACTACTTTGAAAATATACTCACCAAAGCAGAAAACAGGGAAGAGAGAAAGAGAGGCGGGGGAAGTTTCACTCATGTCATTCAGGAGTCACTGGTGGTGGTATTTGAAATGTCTCAGCTCATTCTATAATTGAAACCTCAGTCACCCATGGTTCACTAAAAAATGCCTGTTACTTGGAAACCAAAATCTCAGAAAGAAAGGGAAACTCTGCCAGGAGTCAAGCACTAATATTCCTGAACTGACATCAGCATTGCCATGCCTCAAGATGCACCAAGAGAACAGTCACCTCTCAGAGCTAAGCTTGGACTTTGGTAATCTTGGCGTAAGGACATGAAGAGTGTCCTGGTCAGTTAGAGAGGAAAAGGCCTCACAGAGTCAGCACTGGCAGGGCCAAGTGAGAAGCAGCTAGCTGTCTGTGTTTCCAGCAGAGTGAAGGGGGAAGTACATAGCTGTCCATTTGTCCAGCAGAGTGAACTCTGGACACTAGAGGGAGTTGTGATTTTGTCAAATTTTCATTTTCAAATTGCTTACTTATTTTACTTATTTCATTTTCGTTTTTGAGATAGTAGTATAATTACAACACTTCTCCTTACTCTTTTCTCTCTCCAAGCCCTCAAATATACCCCATCCCACTCTCCTTCAAATTCATGCCCCCTTTTAAATCTTTATTATTTCAAGCTTGTATGTATATTCATATATATTCCTAAACATAACCTGCCTAGTCTATTGAACATTATTTGCATGTGTGTTTACATGTTTTGAATAGTTCTTTAAAGAGGATAAAGACAGTTTAATCCAAATTACAAGTGAATAGATGAAGGTAATTTTTCCAGTGAAAGACTAAGGAACTATTTGATATTCAGTTTTGTGGAATGAGTCCAAGTGAAGAGGCCCAGCTTTAAAACACTGATGTGGAAGAAGAGAGTCATGCACATTGATGACCTCTCTTGTGTGCACAGCTTGAATATCGTGGGCTTCGTAAAGTATACACCTGTCCCATGAATGGGCATGGTCACATATGCAAAAGTCTGTGTGCATATATCTGAATGATGTGCTGAGAACAAGTATTAATTTTTTATAACATTTGTTTCATGAATGGAACAGCAGTTGAGAAAGCTGTTTTTATTTCCTTCCATTTTCCAGTTTAGAGCTATTATTTCTTCCAAACAGAAGAAATTATATGTTATATGCTGTTTCCTTCATACACATTGAAGCAAACTGTATTGTAAATTATTCAATTACTTAATTGTTTGGTGAAATATTGTTTAAGTGGTTGCTTTGTATGCATATAAATATAAGGAAATGTAGGCTAAGTTCTGAAAACATACATTGAAGTTCAAACATTGTAACTTAGTCTTAGAGAATAATGACTGTGTGGAAAGGACAGAAATCACTATTTAAATAAAGATTTCATCTTCAACTATAAAAACAATCCTCTGAAAGTTCTGCTGTGTTTATCCCCAATTACCCAACGCCTAGAGAATGCTATATTTTAAATCTGTACTCACCTTTGGGGTTCTTTAAAAGAAGGTGGCCCCAAAAAGAAGTGGCTCTATTAGGAGGTGTGGCTTTGTTGGGGAGGGTATGGCCTTGCTGGAGGATGTGCATCCCTGTTGGGGCAGGCTTTGAAGCTTCCTATACTCAGGATGCCACACTGTGTGACTGTCAGTCAACTTCCTGTTTTCTGCAAGATGTAGCATTTTTAGCCCCAGCACCATGCATGTTGCCATGCCCCCTTCATCATCATAATGGACTGAACCTCTAAAACTGTAAGAAACCCACCCTCAATTAAATATTTTATAAGTGTTGCCATGGTTATGATGTCTCTTCACAGCAATAGTAAACCCTAACAAAGACATTAAAACTCATCAAAAGTTCTAATTTTATATTTCTTTTGTGTGTATTTACAGGTTGATGAGTGTGCATGTGTAGGTATGTGTGAGGCTAGGTATGTATGTGTGTGCATAAGAATGTGGAGATCAGAGCACAACCTCAGGTATTGCTCAGAAATGGTGTTGGTTTCCTTTGAGACAGACAGTCCTTCACTGGCCTGGAGTTCACCAAGTAAACTAGACTGCCCAGTCATCGAGACCCCAGAATTGTCAGTTTCTGCCTTGCCAAGTCTGGGATTATGAGCATATGCAACTGTGCCTGTTTTTATGTGAGTGATAGAAATTGAAATAACATCTTTCTTTACAGGGTAAGTGCTTTACAACTGTAATGTATCCCTAACTCTAGAAATCAACTCTATCACAAAAGTTCCTAACCTTAATTTTAGTTCTAGAAGAAAAGATTCATGAGTTTTGAGGATTCGTGTTCTCTGCATGTTATAGAATATGGTTTTTATTATACAGACAATATTGAAAATTAAGATTATTAAATTTTATTCTTTAGTTTAACCACATTGAAATCCAAAGCAACATATCCTTAAACCCAAATTTTTAAGCCAAGATACCTTTAAAATATATATGTTGGTTTAGATTAGCAGCCCATACAATGAAATTTCTCTCTGTACTTAGCTCCTCACAGTCAAAAAAAAATCAAACAAAACACAAGAATATGTATAATCCAGACTCTCTGTATATTCTCCATCTTACATGGCTTAATTTTCTTTACTCCTTTAATCTATGGCTGTCTGTGCTTTGTCTCTTTAAAGACTTTGTTTTATTTTTTAAACTTTTTTATAACTGTCTATATTCTTTTTCTCTCTCTCTCCAAAACCTTAATACATTTATTCAACACTGTGACCCATTTAGAGGTCTTTTTATCTGAATTTGTCTTTATTGCATATCTGTAATCCTTTTCTTAAAATGATAAATGGTACGGTTAGAACTAATGCTGCTTTGCCTTTTGGCTCCACCCAGTCCAACTTGGTGGAGGTCTGTTTAGACTCTGAAAGCCACATACATTGCCCCAGCCTCAGGGTTGTAGCAAATCTATATCATCACCAGGCAATTTGTAACATGCTGCTCACAGACCCCATTTAAATGCTCGGCCTCCTGAAAGAACATGAACTAGGAAGCCCTTCCCTAAAGAAGCTAAGCAGCCTTCACTGCCAGTGCTGAGTCAGGAAGATCTCTCATAAAGGAGCCACCAGCAAACAGAACCCATAAAAAAGTGCTGCTACCAAGAAGTTGCATTAAAATCTGTACTTTTGTGTCTAGAATTCCTCTCCAATCTCTCTCTGGCTTTGTGTGGATGTATTTGGCCCACACTGGCACTAGATGTAGATGAATGCTATAAAGTCATCCCACACTAGCTCAGAATTGAGTATAATAAAGGGTTCTTTATTTAGGGGTAGACTCACAGATCACAGTCCTCTGCACAAGTGGGGAACAGGAACCAAATAGAGCAGCTAAGAGACCACACATACTTTATGTCTGCATTTATAGTAGAAGAGACTATGCCCAAGTGGGCTGATATGTTAATGGCTATTGGCTAAAGGACAAAAATAGTCTGAAACCATTTGAGGAATCTGGCATATAAATACAGGAATAAGGGACTCAAATAAGCTCACTGCATATTTCTCCGTAGTCTGTTGAGTCCCAATATCTCTCTTTCCTGAGATTTCACAATATTTCTAAAGATATATGTGTTAATATGAATGTAATTATGTGTGTGCATGTGTGTGGTTTGGAAATTACTTCAATTATATAAAGATGTGTTACATTTATTTATGCTGTTAACTGTGTAAAGTTATGTTATATTTGTTTATGCTGTATTTGTTTAATGATGTAAATTTTGCCTGCCTAATGTACTGATTGGTCTAATAAAAACCTGGATATCCAATAACTAGGCAGGAAAGGGACAGGCAGGGCTGGTGGGCAATGAGAATAAGACAGAAGAGAAATCTAGGCTTGAAAGAAGAGAGGAATGAAACTAAGAAGGAAGAAAAAGGGACACACATGTAGGGACACCAACCAGACACAAGAAGCAGTGAAAATAAAATATACAAAAGGGAGAAAGATAAAAAGCCTGGAGGTAAAACATAGAGAAAGAGAAAAAGGTTAAGTTATAAGAGCTAACAAGAAATGAGCCTAAGCTAAGGTCAAGCATTCATAACTAATAATAAGTATCTCTGTGTCATGATTTGGGAACTGGTTGGTGATCCTAAAGAACAAGCCTGTGCTTATGTGGAGGACAGAGGTTGACATTAGGGTATATGTGCAGCCTCATGTGTGTACACACATCTGCATGTGTGCAGAGGGCTGAGGTCAATGTTAGCTGTCTTCCTCCATTACTTCTCACATTATTGTGGAGACGAGCTCTCTAAACCTGGCACTCACCAGTTTCCCTCCAATGGTCAGCTAGTCAGCTCTAGAGATGCTCCTGTCTCTGCCTTCCCAGTGATAGAATTACAAGCACATACACCATGACTGGTTTTTATTTTTAAATATATTTATAGTTAATTACAATAATGTTTCTCATTATTACATTTTTATAATGTACATGCTGTATTTATTTCATGGTCCTCTCATGTTCCCACCACGTACTACAGTTAATCCTTTTCCTCTTCTCAACTAAATCCCTTCTATTTTCATGGATTATTTATGTATGTATAACTCAGTGAGTTTACATGGGACTATTTACAAGAGTATGTGTTGAAGGCTTGTTTGAAGGAGCATAGGCATTTTACCAGTTACTACACCACTGATAAAAAAAGTCTCTCCCTTTCTCATTACCATTTATTGTATATGAATTCTCAGAAGGGTGGTGCTTCATGAGACTCAGTCTTTTCCATAACAGGATGTGGTCTGGCTCAATTTTGTGGGGGTCTAGTACAAGTAGTTGCAGCTGTCATGAGTTCAAGACTGAAACAGTTATGCTATGCCCATGAAGTCAGTATTCTATATTCCTTTGCACCTTTCTATGTCTTGTACATTTGTTCTTCTCCTTCTTGACTAGTAGTCCCTGAACCTGAAAGATGGCAATGTAGACATCTCATTTATTCTGGGAATCCAAAAATCACTATTTTCCATAATTTTCCCAGTTAGGAATCTCTGTAGTGACACACACACCACAGCAGAAAGTGTTTCTGACCAAAGATGACAGCAGAACTATTCTTGGAGCATACACACAATTGTTTAGAAGCCAACTTGATAGCTATATCATTTCTATTTATCAAAATAACAGGGATAGCTTCCCCAGTAGAGTCAATGGCCTCTTTAGTCATAGCATTTTGAACAGGTTCAGTATACTAGATGTGAGTCCCTTGGCAGCTGAAGTATCACCAAATATCAACAGAAAGAAATTGATTATTCCCATAATATATCTGTCACTATTGAAGCAACGGGCTTGTTTTTCCTCGCAGGACACTCAGCTTTTTACATAACTCTGTGCATTAAACTCTCTGGTCCTCGTCTTTGGGTAGTAAAGCCCGTTACTGCTTAAGGAATATCCACAGCCCCGGCTTCCCAATAATTTTTACCCACAACGTTTCCCACTTACAGTCTTCCATCCCTGAACCAGCACCTCTTTGTATAACACTGAAAATATTTGAGGTATGTGCCTTGACCCCTCTGACTCAGAACTTTTCCTTCATTGATTATCTTTCTCAATCTTAGAAGCCAATGGCAGCCATTCCTTTCTTCTTAAAAAACACTCATCCACTTTATTTTTCAAGATTACCTTCTTGCCTCAGGAACTCAAACTTATCTATAGAGAAACCCAGGAAATAAAATTGTCCATAACAGTTTCTGCTTGTAGCTTGGCAAAGTCATCTTTCCTAAGCATGGAAGAGCAAAGAGTTCTGACTGCTCCCTTGAAGTTCAGATTATAAATCATTTTAAGAAGAAGCACAAATTAACAACTTGATGTATGATCCTGACACTACATGCTTTCCTGTTTTCTAAAATTTGTACACTACACATGCATTATTTTCTTGATATTAAGAGTACATTTTTATGGAATGAAGCTGTCTTTTAATTACTGTAATTAATGAACTACACACATTTTCAGCTTTTACACCTTGGGTGATGCTATTTTCCATGACTCTTAAGTTTTAGTAACACTGCTTGCCCCTAGTATATTATTATTAATATGCACAATTATTTCTTATCTCTTTTGAAAAGCAAATTAAAGTTGTTCTAGCCTATAGATTTTTTTTATTTTATTTTAACTTTCAGAGTACTTTTGAAACACAGAAGTCAATTAGCACTCTATTATTTAGGTATCTGGTCAAACTAGTGTTACCTGTATACACCAAAGCTGATTTTTGAGCAAGAATATCATCTAATTATTTCATGAATGGTGACTCTGTCACAAACATAAAATCACCCTCCCCCAATGTCACCCGTCTTTAAGGATCCAGTAGATGCCCCAACCAAGATTCTGGTGTTGATTATGTTGATTACTTTATTAAAATAATTAAACTGAAGACACAATAATTTTTCACTGAAGAGTGTTGTTGAATTAAGTTGGCATTTTTTTCATAACTAGAACTTATCCAACATTTGGGATGAAGAAATATCAACCACATGTTTCAGATATGGCCTAACTTGTCCAACCTAATTATCTGCCACACATCATTATGACAGCTTTTCAATAGACTAGTAAAACAAGTACCTATGAATTCTATAAAGGCTGTGTGTCTTCTGCTACCTTAGTGCGATAGATTGAAACTAAATTAAAACAGCTAGAATAAGAAAGAAATTGTGTATATGCCTGTGCAGTGGGATTCAAGAACATAATGCAGCCTTCACCTTAAGAAGACACAGTGAAGGAGGCAGTTTGTCTTATGCTATCAGCTCCTAAAGAAATCTTTGACTATGGACTTATATAGCATGGAAACCTCCTACCAAAGGAAGACAAGTTTGGATTTGACCTACCAAAGTTGTAATGAAGTTTTTTATTCGCTGTTTGTATTAGCTACTCAAATTGTTCAGAAAATGTGTGGAAAAGCTGTCTCTTGACTCATTGATTTGTAAATTGCAAAGAGATAATCTACTATGTTCACATTAGGAATTGTATGCCTACAAGCTTAACTCCAGTTAGTACAGCTCTGCTTCTCTTCCTAATCATTATGTCCATCAGAAACAATTAAACATCTTATAGAGTCAATGGAAGAACTGGAAACAATACATTCAAAGAAAAATGTCCATGATCTGTCCTGACTGGCATCCGTGTAATCTAGAACAGAAGGCAGAGTGCTCCCAAACACACACACGCACACACATGCACGCACACGTACACACACATGCACACACAGTGACCCAGAGCCCAGCAAAGAAGGCAGAAACCTTCCTGTGCCACATAAAGCACAGACTCTTAACTTCCTTTAGTTGAGTTGAGAAGTTATAGAATTTGATAGGACAGGCATGCCAGTAGACATCCCAAAAGAGGCATTCCCTACATAGTGCTGTCATCTGAGGGTATATTCTCTTTCCCCAGGTGCCATGTGTCAAAGTATAATGACCCTACTAGGTATTTAAAAGTATGATTTTAAAATATACAATGTTTTCTAGATTAAAATCTTGGTTGGGTTATTTAGGGAGATCTCTGTGTGTGGTTTTCCATTCTTAGTTTTGTACCCCGGACACAGTTGTTACTTTTAACCAAATTGTACAGAATCTGCCCCAGATGTAGCTGCATTTGAATATTCAGTTCAGGACGCAGTTTTTCAGCTCCTTCCATAGTGACTTGTGCAGTCCAGTTTAAAATGATGAAAACAGTGAAACCCAAACATTCCTTCACTGAGAAACTACTACATTGTCTAGTAGAATTCAACTGCTCTGATAATATCCCCAAATTCACCATCTTGGACAAAGAATACAAAACAAATGCTGAAAAATAATTTCCAGTTTCATTTTCAAACTTGTATTCAACACTTTGGTGATTCCAAACTACACAGAGATGATCAATTTGAGAGAAATGGGATTAATTTCAGAATATTTAGTGTTAGAATATAAGAGATAAATCAGTGCAGAAAACACTTTGGTAACAGAGAGTTATTGGTTTGGCTGAGTAGAATCAGAAGGAATATATTCTTATTTAATTCCAACCTTCCTGTTCTTATGATGCTGTTCTTTTCCATCAAAATAGATGCAAAATAGCCAAGATATCACTGCAGGAAATCTTCTCACTAGTGAATGTGTTCCCCTCTGTCTTACCTTTTCCTTGGGCTTCTCAATTTCAGCATAATTTCAACACATGTAAGACCATACTCAGATTCCCCAGGATTTGGAAATGTTCCTTAATTTCTTTTCTACAGTTTTTTCACTCTTGATTTTCATGTTTCAGCTCTCTCTTTTTTTTCTATTATCTCAGATATTTGAACCCAGTTACACAATCTGGCAAGGTAGTTAGTGTATAGAAAGTTAACTAAACATATATCTTTATCACATATCTATCTATCTATCTATCTATCTATCTATCTATCTATCTATCTATCTATCTATCTATCTATCTATCTATCTATCATCTATCATCTATCTATATATTATTTATCATCTATCTATCTTTGTGTATGTACATGTTTCTGTGTGTATTTGTGTAGGTTCAAGTGTGTGCTCCTGCACATGCTTTTGTCTACTTACACATTTAAAGGTTAGAAGGCAACCTTGATCATTGTTATTTGTGAACAGTGCACATTGTGTTTTTGAAACATAGTCTCTCATTAGTCTGGGTCCCACCATGCAGTCTGGCCTGGCTGGCCAGGGATCTCCAGCTCCCCAGTGATGATGCTAGAAGAATGTATCACAACACTTGGCTTTCTTTTTATTCATGGGGATGAATCTTATGTCTTCATACTTGAGGATCAGTGCTTAACTACTGAGGTATTTCCCTCCCCCCAGTATGTGTATGTGTCTGTGCCCAGTGAGCACATGTGTTCCTGCAGAAATATATATATACTTTTATACTTCACCTTAGTGTGGTTCCTGGGGATCAAATTTAGTTTATCAAATGACTTGCATCATTAGGCAACAAATACTTTTACTCATTAAGCTTTCTCATTGGCCTCTTCATTTTTCCTTCTTAATGCATATTTTACTTTATTCCTCTCTTTTTCTATTCCTGTCTCCTCCTTGAATTTTTCTCTTCTTTCTAGTTCTTTCTTTACTGTTTTGTTTGCTTCTTTTGTCTGTATTTCCATTCTCACTTTTTGAGGTTTTATTTATTTATTTATTTATTTATTTATTTATTTATTTATTTTATGTATGCAAGTGTGAGCCTGTATGTGTGTTTGTGTACCATGTGCATGCAGGGTCCAGCAGAGACCACAAGAGTCTCAGATCTTCTGGACTAGATTTGCAGGTTACTGTGATCTACTGTGTGGGTTCTGGTTGCTGACCATGAATCACCTGCAACATCAGACAGTGCTTTTAGCCATTGAGGCATCATTCCACCTTAGCCGCACCTCTATCTTTTTTTTTCTTTTTCATGGTGAATTTTATTAGGCTTACCTTGAACCCCAAATGGCCTGAAATCATTTGAAATTGCATTGTAAAAACTAGTGCATTTTCTAAATAAATCATAAACTTTTATTTCTTTTTAAGTGCTGTAATATATGCAACAGCATGGAAATTATAGACTCAAGTAAATATACAGCTTCCTGAAGATGAATTTGTTCTTTTTCTTTTACAAATTTATATTTTTTTGTTTCATTATGGTGTGTCGTAATTTTGGTAACAATGTTTCTTATTGCTTATCACTGTTCTTTTGCTTCTGATGAGCTGCTTCAGCCCTTTAAAAGACACAATTTATAGAAATAATACAAAGTCAAATTGGTTCTTTCTAACACTGGGGAGCTGCCTGTGATGCTTTCAGAACATTGAAATGACTTCTGTAGTTAAAGTCTTATATGTTATTAAGGATTTGATGAATGAAATCCCAGTTGACCATCTACAGAGGGAGTGATATCCTTCCAGTAACATTTCAATCTAAGGATATAGCTGCTTATCTAAAATGTCTGAGAAGAAAGTTGTCAAGAATGATGTGCAAATTCTTGACTCACCAAGATATAAGTTAACATACATTACATTAAGAAGTAAATGGGTTTTATTAAGTAATTGGTTAGGTAATAAGTAAGTGAGTAAGGTTGTATCTTACTATTCAAAATTTTGGCTACTGTAAAGGGAGTTAATATTTATGAGTCAGAAATTCCTAACTCATGATTGGGAAGGTAATTTACCTGCTGTTTTTCTGAGTAAACTAAGTCAGTCTTCTTATAATATGCTTAAATTTTATTTATTTTCTCAGAATATATCATTATGCACAACATCACACTAAATTGAGTACCAAGCAATTAGTAGTACAGAGAACAAGAAATCATAATTCTTAGATGCTGTTATGTTTTCTTCCTTTGTTTATGAAATCTTCCTCTTTTTGAATTCTCCTTTATGAACCATCCTGCTTTGTTACAATGTATACCTTCCATAGATGACATTCCCTGAATGAAGAGAATGATACAAATTTGCTCTATAACGAAATGTTCTGTAGATTTTATGTGGCAAGTTTTGTCATTAAGCCAAGTAGTGATTTGATAGAGTCATCACATTTATCCAGGCATGTCCAGGGGCTTGAAGCTTTCTTTCTGTGCAAATATTAAAAGTAAAAGTGAAGTGTGGCTTATAT
This sequence comes from Chionomys nivalis, assembly GCF_950005125.1. Classification (NCBI taxonomy): domain Eukaryota; kingdom Metazoa; phylum Chordata; class Mammalia; order Rodentia; family Cricetidae; genus Chionomys; species Chionomys nivalis. The sequence continues at coordinate 18,139,350 of NC_080089.1, read as the reverse complement.
ACCCACTGACACTCCTTTGGAGCAAATAAATTTTCCCTTTGCCAGCAGGTATCAATCGCAAATAGTTTGTCGGGGAGGGGAAGAAAGAACCATGTCTGAATTTTTTCCTGTCAGTTCCAGGATTCTATAAAGCTTGAGCTTGTGAAGGTCCTACATAAACTGCTACAGTCTCCATATCTTCAAATGTGCATCAGTCCTATTGTGTCTGGATGACACTGTGTCCTTGGTATCATCTATTACCTCTGGCTTTTACAACCTTTCTTTGTCCTCTTCTGCAAAGATATCTGAGTCTTGAAGGGAGGTGTTTGATGAAGACATCCCATTACAACGAATGCTCCGAAGACATTCACTCTCTGAACATTCTCCATTTGTGGGTCTCTCTGTTAATTATTTTGTTTGTTTGTTTTGAATTTTGTTTATCTTTCGAAAGACAGAGAAAGAGAAGAGAAGGAGAACATTAAGGTGGAATTTTAGGAAGGTAAAGAGGATCCAGGAGGAGAAAATATGACCAAAATAAACTGTGTGTAATAACCAGAAGGGAAGCTTTAAAAAAAAAGGAAAGAAGGAAGGAAGGAGGAAGAAAAATAGAATTTCCAATTGAAATAATAGAGATTAATGGAAATGAAACTCTGCAGCTCTTTCTTGATCTGTTGAGCCAGTTACTGTCAGTAACAGGACTTCCCCCAAGCTGTGCTGTTAACAGTAAAGATGTCAGAAACATATAGTAATTCACTGTGTCTGCATTTTATTTGAACAATGACTATCAGAAACAACTCTCAAGGAATGACATGATACCAGTTCACTATACATACCACTTTCACCAGATATTGTCTTCATTTCTTCAGCATAGTTTATCTATAGTGATAATGGAACACACAAAAGATGTTAAAGAAAAACCACCTATTCGTTTTCTACTTCTACTGTAAGTATCTGTGGTTGGAAATTTTTCTTTGAACAGCATAACTAACCTCCATCTTTGATGATGGCTGTGCAAAGCATTGATCTATGAGTATAGCAGAATGTTATTAGGAGGAATATTATTGCTAGTTTGTTGTTGTTTGCTTTTTAGAACAGTAGTATTTGGTTTTACTCTGTATAGTGTTGTAGCAAAAGCCAGGGGTCTTGAACCAGACTAATGACTCCAACAAACACTTGCAAGTAAAGATGAATGAAAAAATGGTAGAAATTGTGTTCAATGGATCTCACTACAGCTTCCATGATAAGGTTCTTCTCTTTCTCTCTTGTTTCCTTATTTGTTTTGTTCCGCTTGTTTGTTATGATTAGTCTTTGTTTTTTAATTTTTTTTTTGAGTGGAGGGGACATTGTAAGATTAGAGCGTAGATATGAGGGGATGAGGAAAGAAGTGGGATCAGACTATCTGGTCTCAGGTCCTTGGTCACCCAAGTCGTGCTGGTTATGGGTTCCACCTCATGGAGTGGGCTTTTAGTGAAGTCAGATGTTGGTTTCTTACTCCCACAACCCTTGTGGCACCATTGCACCAAGGTCTTGCAGTCAGGATATATTTATAGATCAAAAGATTTGTGCATGGGTTGTTTCTTATATTTCTCCTCTGGTATCATGCAGAGTATTGATTTGTACCAATGATGGTAACACATAAGAGTGAAGAAGGTACTATATAGGCACAAGCTTGACTTCTCCATGTTTAATGAGTTGTATAAGTGTTGTCCTCAGCAATAGGACCTAGGACAATAGTTGTGGAGAGCAACATATACATTTGGCAACAACCTAGGTTATTTGGGGTTCATTCACATGGGACTTCTTTGTCTAACAATTCAATTAGATGTAACCCAAGGTACTGGGAGCTACATTTGGTGACAAAAGATGGGCAATTTGGGCACTGTCTCTCTCATTATTTGATTTTATTTACATTGTCTACATACATATATTTATTTTAGAAAGCTTCTACTCTATTAGGTTTCCATATGGCCCCTTAATGGTTTTTAATTTTAGCTGTCTCTCCCTGTATTCCTTCCTTTATCTCCTCTCTTTCTTTTCCCTTCTCACTTGATCCTCCCATCCAGTGCCCCGATCCATATGTATTTATTCTATTTCTCTTCCTTATCTAAAAGATTTTTTTTTTTTACTTTTTATTGATTTTTTGTGATATTACCTCCTTGTCCCCTTATATCCACCCTCTGCCCTTGCAACCCCAGCCCCTGCAAACTGTACAAAATTTAAAAGATAACCCCTAAACCAAACATAACAAACAAAGAGAGAAGAATCTCATCCTGAAAGCTGAAGTATGGCCCACTGAGCACACTGTCAACCCTTTAGTCCATTCATCTTTACTTAAGTGTTCGTTGCTGAGTCATTGGTCATTTATCTGGCTCAAGGCATTTGCCATCTGCTACACTAACCATAGTGGACTTTCAGTGGATCTTCTTGGATATCTTATTGTGCCATGTCCTGGAGATCCTGCTGTTTCGTAGGTTTGTCCCCTTCATATGCTCCAGCAGTGAGAGACAGTGGGAGAACTAGCCCTGACCATCACTGGCTGCAACACACAAGAGAGATGGCTCTACATCCCATCTGGGCAGCACCCTAGAACTGACCCTGTTGTTGGAGATGCAGGGAAGCTGACTCTGAGGGCCTGAGAGCAGCAGAACTGAGCCCACCAGCAGCATATAGCATGTAGTGGCAGGGGTGAAGGAAAGATGCCAACAGCAGCCTTAACTGCTTCCAGTGATGATGTTTTTTACCTCTTGCTATCTGCAGCAGGCAAGAAGGCTGACCCTGGGGTCAACAGAGAGAACTAGCCCTGCTCCTCGTCAGCACACAGAAGATCAGGTCCTGCACCTCACCAGGGCAGCACACTAGAGCTGACCTTGTTGTTAGGAGTGCAAGTGAGCAAGGGCACGAGAGCAGGAGAGCTTACACCCAACTCCCTTCATATGTCCATACATCAATCAAGAAAGAGGACCTTTGTTGTATGTTTGGGCATCTCTTGGGTATATTCCCAATAGTGGTATTGCTGGGTCAAGAGGTAGGTTGAACCCGACTTTCCTGAGAAACCGCCACACTGCTTTCCAAAGTGGTTGCACAAGTTTGCATTCCCACCAGCAATGGATGAGAGTGCCCCTTTCTCCACAACCTCTCCAGCAGAGGCTATCATTGGTGTTTTTGATTTTAGCCATTCTGACCGGTGTAAGATGGTATCTTAATGTTGTCTTGATTTGCATTTCCCTGATTGCTAAGGAAGTTGAGCATGATCTTAAGTGACTTTTGGCCATTTGAACTTCTTCTGTTGAAAAGTCTCTGTTCAGCTCAGTGCCCCATTTTATAATTGGATTGATTAACCTTTTACGGTCTAATTTCTTGAGTTCTTTGTAGTCTCACGATCCAAAGGAGGAGCAGAAGGAGAGTGAGCACGAGCAAGGAACTCAGGACGGCGAGGGGTGCACCCACACACTGAGGCAATGGGGATGAGCTATCGGGAACTCACCAAGGCCAGCTGGCCGGGGACTGAAAAAGCATGGGACAAAACCGGTCTCACTGAACATAATGGACAATGAGGACTACTGAGAACTGAAGAACAATGGCAATGGGTTCTTGATCCTATTGCATGTAATGGCTTTGTGGGAGCACTGGTAGTTTGGATGCTCACCTTAATAGACCTGGATGGAGGTGGGTGGTCCTTGGACCTCCCACAGGGCAGAGAAACCTGCTTGCTCTTTGGGCTGAGGAGGAAGGAAGACTTGATTGGGGGAGGGGGAGGGAATGGGAGGTGGTGGCGGGGAAGAGGCAGAAATCTTTAATAATTAAATTAATTAATTAATAAAAAAAAAGAGTGTAAAGAAAAAAAAAATAAAAAAAAAAAAAAGAAAGAGGACCTTACACCTTGCCTGAACAAAATAGTAGGACTGGCCATGCTGGAGTGAGTATGGGTGAGTCGGATCTAAGGACCTGTGAGCAGGAGAACTGGCACCTTTTCTTGATGCAGGCTGCATTGGGTGAGCTAGCAGAGACCATGCTGCAGAGCTTACCTCAGAGGTGAAAATGATGGAAGATTTGCAGGCTGAACAACTCAGCTACCACCCAGGCCCAGAACTAGGACTATGAGTTAGTCCATCCCAATATCCCCCTCATCTGTTTCTCTTTCTTACAGAGACATATTTATTTCCACCTAATCTCTTAATCCATATCCAACTCCTGTGTTTCTATAAATTGTAGGTTTGTTATCATTCACTGTCTTAACTAATATCCACATATGAACAAATGTATCTCATGTTTGTCTTTTGGGGTCTGGGTTACCTCACTCAGGATGAGTTTTTCTAGTTCCATGAGGTTGGATAATGTATAATAAAATGTGTTTATTTAGTTTATATCTCTGGAGGAACATTGCCCAAGTTCTGAGCTTTGTAACAGCATGGTAATAACATCAAGGTAAGATCTGGAACAAGAGGAAAGGGTCACATACCATAACCACAAGTCAGGGCAAGGGAGGAGCAAGGCTCTTTCTTATAATAAAAATGTAGAGGGACCCAACAGCAGCCTTAACTGTTTCCAGTGATGATGTTCTCTATGACTGAAGGACAGCTCACTATGGTTCACCTCAGGGCGGTCTCAAACCCTCTTTTTTATCAGGTTTGAAGACCAACTTGACAAACATGAGTCCTCAGAGGATGAACCACATCCAGTCCACTGACAAATGAGAATCAATATACGTAAAATCTCTGAAAGGTAGAAATCAAAGTTCTTCTCTGGTCACTGAAAACACTGATAAAAGTTTTGCAACCTGTTTTTATTATAATTGAATTTACTGAAATACTATATTCTAAATTAAGATGGCTTCAGACATGCATTGTCTAGTTCAGTCTTTTCCTAGAACTCATGTACATGTCTTTCCCTAGAATTTAGCACCATGGTCTCTCTGTGCACACAATGGAGTATCACTCAGCTGTTAAAAATGACACAATGAAATTTGGAAATAAATTTATGGAACTGACAAAAAATCCTGAGTGAGGTAACCCAAACTGAGAAAAACAAGCATATTATGTACTCATTTATAAGTGAGTATTAGCTAGTAAGTAAAGGATGACCAGGCTGCAATCCACAAACCCAGAGAGGCTAAGTAACAAGGAGGACTCAAAGCAGGAGACATGTCTCCCTGGGAAGGGGAAATAGAATAGATTTTGCAGGTGAACAGGGGCAGGTGGGGATTGAAACAGGAAAGATCATGTCAGGAAGGGGGGTTGGAAGGAGAGAGTACTGGGAAATATGACTGGAACTGGCAGGCATTTTGGGGGTAATATGAAAGCCCATAGTAATAAAAACTCCCTGGATTCTATGAGGGTGGCCCTAGGGACAAGATTCATGGTAATGGCAGAGGGTGGTGTGGAGGCTTAACTGACCATCTTCTGTAATCAGGCAAGGTTTCAGTGGTGGGACTAGGGTACCAACATAGCCACAAAACCTTCTACCTACATGTTTTCCTGTCTGAAAGATGTCCTGGGGGTAATGGTGGCATAGAGATTATGGAAATGGCCAACTTGAAGTCCACAGCACAAGAGAGAGTTCTCACCTGACTGGATAGCCAGGACCAGAGTCTAGATAGCTCAGAGACCTAGGGTAGAAACATTGCTGTCTAAAAACAAACAGACAAACAAATAAAAATTAAAGTAAAAATAAAAATGTAAATGAAATGATTCCTAAGATACTCTGTTGTACTTGTAGACCAGAGCCTGGCATAATCATTATTACAGAGGTGTTATCCAGAAACTGATGGGAGCATATGCAGAAATCCACCACCAAACATTAGGAAGTGGTCAGGGAACCCCACAAGAGACAGGCAGGAAGGATTGTAGGTGCAAGAGGGAATAACCAGGGCTCATAAAGACTGAAGAGATAATCAGGGATCCCGTATGGGTCTAAGCTATAGCCTCTGCATATATGCTATGGTTGTGTAGTTGGTGTCCTTGTGAGACTCTTAGTAGTGGTAGTGGGGTTTGTCTGCGACTCCTTTGCTGCTCTTAGGATCTCTTTCCTTGTTCTGGGTTACCTCATCCAGCCTTGGTATGAGGGTATATGCCTAACCCTCTCTCTGTTTTCTTTCTGTATACATCATTAGTCAAGACAGCTTTTTAAAAAGCATTAGTCAGTTACTAGTTATCCTCAAAGCTTGATTGACATACCCTGTCATTCCAGATACTCTTACGATCCACATACTCTGACTTTTGTGATGTTTGCCTTCTACCAGGACTTTAATCCTGCTGGTACTTTCTTGAACCAGTCAGTGAGGAGGCTACTTCTGTTTCAGCTGCTTCTGTAGTCTCTTCACACTTGTGATTCAATACTTCTCACCAGGGAATACTTCTTTCAGGACTATGGCGTGTAAAATAGGGCATATTTTAGTTTTCTTAATTCTTGTTACTTACCTTGCCTACCATGAAATATGAAGCTTTGTCTATCTTGTAATTTGTAGAACTGCCATTTATTTAATCATTCTGTGTCTCTCTTATCTTCCCTTTACTTAAAAAAAAAAAGCACTAACGGTACTTTTTTAACCGGCAGACTAAGCAAATGTGTGTATGTGTGTGTGTGTGTATGAGATTTATTTACTTTTATTCCTTGTGTATGTGTTTGCCTACATGTGTGTATATATTCCATTTGTTCCTGGTCTGAAAGGAGACCAGAAGAAGATGCTGTATTCTTTGGAATGTAATAACAGACAGGTGCAAGTTGCCATGTTGGCTCTGGGGACCGAGGGTAGGACCTCTGGAAGAGCAACAAGTGCTCTGAGCTGCCGAGCCGTCTCTCAGCCCCAGGAATAATACTTTAAAAGGGCATATCTACCATAGAGAGTTATATGTTTACTATTATTCTTTTGTTGTGGTTATTCACAACTGTTGTCATGGGACACATTCCATACTTAGATGTGTGAGTTGGCCCAGGAAACAGTGTTACTCATAATGAGGCATCTGATAATGTCACAAAGTGGAACTATCAATGCTACTTGGTTGCTTATTTTGGCTTCACCTCATCGAATTTTATTTTCTTTCAGCGGAATCATTGAGTGAAGGGACTGCACTGTAGTCAGGTATTTTTCTCCTGGATCCTCTGGTACCTTTATATCAGAATATGAGGAATTGATTTTCAGATGGAATTTTTTGAGCACACAGCAATGAAGCTCTACAGAACAATATCACCCTGGAAATGAAATAGTGTTGGTGATACAATGAAATAATTAAGAGAAGTTAGAAATTAAATTACTGTTCATTGTGTTTTTTCTTTCTCAGGGGAAACCTGAGTAATTTCAACTTACATCTTTTAAAAGGCTTAAAACCTAATTTATTGCCATGTCAGTTAGAATTAAAGTTATGTGGATATCTTTTATTCCCCAAAATGATATTGAATCAGGAAAGTTGAGTGTCTTGGGTGCCCTTACTCTCTCTGAAGACAAACTGCAATTTTCTTCTTTTCACAAGTAATAGGTTTTACTTGATCTCTAAAGAAGTCTCACACCCCTTGAAGAAAAGACTTATGATTTAATCAGATACTCTCAAAAGTATAAGAAAAATAAACATAGATAATCCTATTATCTTCTTAGTACTTGCATGTTTCTACCCAATCACTTGTCATTAAGTCAGAAGTCAGTTTAAATGCCCTAAATCTCCTGACCGTCTTAAGTAGTAGAAAAAAAAAAAAAGAACTATGATAAAGATCTTGTGAGACTACTTCAAAAGACTTTCTGAACAAAACCACCTGAATCTGAGTGAGCTTGTGACCGATAAAGCCTGGGATGGTACATGGGGATTTTTATCATAGTTTATTTCCATTTGAAATATGACCCCAGAGTTGTCTGGTCAAGACCTAGGGCTGGCATATGTGTCATTTCCTGGTTAGCTGACTCCACTGTTTGGGGCCTGAGGCCAGACAGAACATCACAATTATGAGAACATGTGTGTGATTAAAGATCACAGTGGAAAGCAGAGTTAGAAAAGAGGGTGGAAGCCGGGCGGTGGTGGCGCACGCCTTTAATCCCAGCACTCGGGAGGCAGAGGCAGGCGGATCTCTGTGAGTTCGAGACCAGCCTGGTCTACAAGAGCTAGTTCCAGGACAGGCTCCAAAACCACAGAGAAACCCTGTCTCGAAAAACCCCCCCCCCAAAAAAAAAAAAAGAAAAGAGGGTGGAAAACAGATTTTCTTCAAGACCTGGACAAGCAGGTCCTGCCTTGTAGCCTTCTCACACCTCCCAATAATCCATCAAACTCTGAGCACATCAGTGGGCTAATCTCCTGATGAAGTTAGATCCATTGTGAGAAACTCTTCTCAGAAGCCTCTCAGTTAGAAAGCATGTCTCAAGTTCATCACCTGTGGGGGCGATCAGTGTTCAAATCATAGCACTATATTAGCTTGATTTCGAAGAAAAGAGTGCCATGCAATATAAGGCAAAAATAATTTGTATATGATTATGCTACACAGTTAGTAAGGGTTAAAACTGGCTTTGAATATGGACCATGTGTTTCCAATCAAGGTCACACATTGAATTACAGTACATTTCTATAATACAAGTAGTACTAACTTTTCTCTAATAAGCAAGGCATAATCTCATCACAAAATTGGAATTAGGACAACTGAAAAATATTTGATCAAGTTTAATACTATATCAGTGTTTTCTGTTTTGTATTTAAAGGAATGGTCTTACAAAGGATTATTTTAAATGAAAAATAAGTATTTAAACCCATAGAATATTAATGACACTACAAAGATATTTATTCCAATTTATTAAAGGATATATGTGCATACATATTTATATATGCAAACATGTATAAACTTATTTTGAATTGATTGTAGATTCTCATATAGCTATAAAATAAAAATTTTATGGACCCTTTGCTTATTTTTCCATTAGAACAGTAGATTCTTCAGAACTTCTTAAGCAGCCAAAATGTGGCATATTCTACTACACAGTATCACAGTGTGCTTTTTCCATTATGCTGTTAAAATTTCTACAAGTTTCAGGCAAAATCTATGCAGAGCCTCTCTTTTTGTTCTAGAAGTGTGATGTCTGATACAAGTCTGACTGGCATATGAGTCCTCAGGATTGTATCTTTTTTCTTGAACAGAGAGGGAAGAATTGTTTTTTCTAGCTCTGGAGTTGCCTACTCTTCATTGCTTGAGCCATTGCTCCTCAAAGCCTAAAGTATTTCTAGTACTCTGTCAGCATGACACCAATTGCTCTATATGTCTCTTCCACATTCTAAAGACTCTTATTAGTGGAATATATGTGACGTAAAAGCAGAAGTTGGGACTATTTGGGAGGAGGAAGGATGATGTGGGATTCCACTCTGTATGCTGTGAATTCCATTGGTTAATAAAGAAACTGTTTTGAGCCTATAGCAGAGCAGGGCAGAACAGAGTTAGATGGAGAAAACTAAACTTAATCCTGGGAGAAGGATGGTAAAGTCAGAGAGAAGCCACGTAGTCCCACTGGAATTTTACGCAGTAAGCCAGAGCCATGTGGCAATACACAGATTAAAAGAGATGGGTTAAATTAATATGTAAGCATTAGGCAATAAGAAACTAGAACTAATGGGCCAAGTAGCGATTTGATTAATACAGTTTCTGTGTGGTTATTTTGGGAATCTGGGTGGCGGGGAACTGAACAAACAGCCAAGCAGCTTCCTACAACAGAAGGGAATCAACAAAAGGAAAGAAATGAGTAGATAGGGTAGGGGGGAGGGTTGAGAATAAGAATAGTGAAGCATGTGTATCAGAAAATTCCATACAACACCCATTACATTGTATGTTAACCTAAAAAAATAACCGTAATTGAATAAATATCTAAAAGGACTCTTGTGATTGCATCAGATCCACACAGACACTATCAGATGATTTCTTATGGTTGCTTGATGAACAATATCCATGTTACCTGAAACTTTAATAGTATTTAGTAAGCAATATAGCATATCCAGAGTTCCAGAAGATGGGAATGTACTGATGGTGGGGTCCAGCATAAAGAGGCCAGTATTCCACCTTCACATCTATGTACAACCATCCCAAGTCTCCTTTGTTTATCTGGGACCATGTTCTTAATGGTATATCTTGTTGTTGGTCTATTTTTATCTTTGTCTCTCTCTATTCTGTCTTTCTTTCTTCTCCGTCTTGAATCTTATTTCTCCTTTTATACAGGGTCTACATAAACATTATTATTTGATGATGAATATTATTTTTAAAATAAATGTCTATTTTATCAGCTTGCTTAAATTGACTAAATATTAAATCACACAGCTTTCTGGGGTAGCTATTATCCAGTGATTAATGGTTCAGAGCAGACATTGCCCTAAGCTTATGACTGCTCAAAGGGTCTTTGAGCTCTGAATTGCCTATGAGCTTAGTAAGGCTGACAGACCAAAACAGAAGTTGACTGTTCTGATGTCTCATCTTGCTACTTCATGGTTCATTTTGGCTCTGTCACCAAAAGCTAGATGTCAATAAATGCCCTATAACAAACAAACTCAAACAACTTCTTAGTAAACACATCAGAGTCTGAGTTTTTTTCATACTAAGTAGTCCAATTTCTTTTTAGATTTTGTTTCTTGTTGTTGTTGCTGTTTTATTGTTTGAGACAGGGTTTCTTTGTGAAGCTCTGGTTGTTCTGGAACAAGCTTTGTAGACCAGGCTTGCTTCAAACTCACAGAAATCTGCCTGCCTCTGCCTCCCAAGTGCTGGGATTATAGGTATGTGCCACCACTCTCAGCCTAATTTTATTTTAAAAATACTAATATGCTATGATGCATTTTACTGTGCTAGTTTAGGCTTTCAATTAGCTGTGGTCTTAGTTTCTTTTGTCTTATTTCACTACTTCATGGATGATAACGTCTCTATCTCAACTCTTCATCATTTTGATTGGGACAAAGTCAGTCTTATCTCCTTTCCCCTTTGGAGCTAGTCTGATGTTCACATGATTCTTCTATTTGTTAGATATATTTTTGTTTCCTTCCTGTTTTTATAATAAGACATCAACAAAAAAGAAATTTAGAAAAAATTATTTTGGCTTTAACTTCCATGTCACAGTCATTCACTGAGGCAAGACAAGGTAACAACTCAGACAGGAGCTGAGGAAGAGGCCACAGAGGAGTGTGCCTTACTAGCTTGCCTTTTCTCTGGCTCCTGCTCAGCCTATTTTTTTTATATATCCCAAATTCATCTGCCTAGGGTTGTATGCCCCACAGTGGAACCAGCTGTCCACATTGGTTAGAAATCAGGTAAAAGCCCAGACATACCCACAAACCAATCTGATCAAGACAAACACTCAAACGAGGTTCCCTCTTCCTAGATGATTCTAGTTTATGAGGAACTGGACAACAACTAAACAGGACATTACCATTGAGGTTGCATTTTATATAGTAAAAAAGTTCTGAAACCATCAAAATAGTAACAGTGGTATTAAATTTTTAAATATTAAGAGAACAATCTTATCAACTTTTATAGTAATACACATGGCTCAGATGTAGCTTTTTCTTTAATGTAAATCTGAGAAGTAATCACATTTCTAAACAGGCAGCATTTGCTTACATTGGTGTTCATGCTTTTCTTTTTGTCCCTTTCTGTGGTTCACACTTTTTAGGCTTCTCAGAATCTCCATCTTTGATGTTGTCCCTGTGGCTGGAAGCACCTGGTAGATATTCCCTTAGATAATACTGAATGATTATAAACTCTCAATTGTGCTGCTACTAAGATATAATTATTCACCATCTTGATGGTGAGCTAGTTTGCATTGTACAACTTGAGACCATGATGACATTGCTTCCCTTCTTTCCATATGTATTGTTCTTTGGGAAGCTATCCTATTCATTTATTTAATCATTTATTTATTTTGACTTAGTAATTTTAGATTACTATTATTATCTTGATATGCCATAGTTAGAGTAATGTAAGTACACACAATGGTTACAAATTGTATGCTGATATTTTTTTCTTTCTTTTCATAGATTTTACTTAGGGATTTTCAACAAATTATCATCTTCATCTTTTCAGCTTTTGTCTTTGCAGTTGTTTATATTTTTCATAGTGTACTATTAATACTTGAGGCTGCCATTCTACCCTCTCCATCTTTGAAAGAGTTTTTAAAATTATTTCATTTCTCTATGCTTTCTGTGTATTTATTAAGCTATACCTTCTGGATAGATCTTTTATTCCTCAGTGAAATCCAATTTGTTTTCAACTTTTATGCCATTTTAAAATTTGATTCCTGTCTACTTGTCACTTCCGTATGTTTCCATGAAAATTCATTTCAAATCTATTCAGTCATTCTACCAATCCCTTTATCTTATTCACATTTCAGCTCCTCTATTTATCTAGACATGCTGAGCTTGCCCACTTTTCCTCAAATAGACACAACCTCAGGTCATAGCCGGATCTGCTGCTTTTGTCATTTACAACTGTATCTTCTTTGTTGAGTGAGAACTCACACTTTGATATAAATATATCATTTTTAGAGCACTTGGTTTTTGTGCTTATTTTTGTTTGATTTTGCCAGGCTTCTGGGATAGGCACTTTTAAATAATGCCTGCCCCTACATTTCAAGTAGACACACAAGTGGGGCAAATTTGAGAACATCCTTTTTCCCATGATGACCAGCTCTTAGGTTGAAGGTGGTCTTCTGGGCAACTTCTATAGTTCTATGAAGGATATTCCAGTTAAACTCCTAACTTCCAGATTATTATTTTTTCCATGGTGTTCTGTGCTTTGGTACTAAAGCTGAAAACCTGGGTAACAGGGGCTCCCACTCTCTTTCAAGTTGAGTGTTACCATGGGTGCTTATTTCCAATGCAGTATTATAATTTTCTCTTCAATTATAGTCCCTAGAATGTCTTACATTTTTTCCCATAGAATAACTTATGGAAATTTTTATTAATTTATTTGGTTCAGTGATACTTTCTTTTTCTTTTTTTTTTCTTGCTGATTTTTTTTATTAATTAATTAATTTAATTATTAAAGATTTCTGCCTCTTCCCCGCCACCACCTCCCATTCCCTCCCCCTCCCCCAATCAAGTCTTCCTTCCTCCTCAGCCCAAAGAGTAAGCAGGTTTCTCTGCCCTGTGGGAGGTCCAAGGACCACCCACCTCCATCCAGGTCTATTAAGGTGAGCATCCAAACTACCTGGGCTCCCACAAAGCCATTACATGCAATAGGATCAAGAACCCATTGCCATTGTTCTTCAGTTCTCAGTAGTCCTCATTGTCCATTATGTTCAGCGAGACCGGTTTTGTCCCATGCTTTTTCAGTCCCCGGCCAGCTGGCCTTGGTGAGTTCCCGATAGATCATCCCCATTGCCTCAGTGTGTGGGTGCACCCCTCGCCGTCCTGAGTTCCTTGCTCGTGCTCACTCTCCTTCTGCTCCTCCTTTGGATCGTGAGACTTCAGTCCAGTGCTCCAATGTTGGTCTCTGTCTCTGTCTTCTTTCATCGCCTGATGAAGGTTAATATTCAGGGGGATGCTTATATGTTTTTCTTTGGGTTCACCTTCTTATTTAGCTTCTCTAGAGTCACCAATTATAGATACTTTCTGTTAGAAAAGTTTGTTTTAACTTTAAAATCTAAAGTAGTACTTTTAGATGGATGTCAGTGTTTATTGCAGGTCAGTGGGTTTCAGTGTGCAAGTAAAGATGACAAGCTAGTGTCTGTCTCCAATCTGATATTCCTATAGCTCATTTTGCCTTCATATCAGACTATGACAAGCCTTCCAGTGTGGAACCAAAGCCCTTTCCTTAGCATTATTTGACCTAGGATTACTATCATATGCCTGACAGTAGATCACTGAAAATGCATGGGGCAAATAGTCTGAAGTTATGTAATATGACACAGCAAATAGCATGCCAACAACTAGAAAAGAATATATTTCCAATAAAGTTGTAATTCAGCATACATAATTAAGTTATGATAATAAGAACTGCTGACCTATTTGACCCAGAAAATAAGACTGATTTTCTTTGCTTTTGTTTTTTTAAGCTATGTAGCAAAGAGAATTCTTTTATACACCCTCTAGTATCATCTGTTTGATAAATATGCAGGTTTTATCTCTGATGAACTAAAAGAAATTTTATGACTTCCACAAAGAGCTAGGTGTATTTTCTATCTCAAATAATTGTTTTCCTAATTTATCTAAATATTAGAATATTTTAGTGTTTATCAATTACTCAACAGACTTTAAAGTTTGCCTTATACTTCAATAAGAAATTGAAAGAAATTAAAGCATTTATGTTTTGAATCTTCATTATTATTTAAAAATCATTTCTTGAGAATTTAATGAGAGCTTTTAGGGGCTAGTGCCAAAGCTCTCTCAGAGTTCAGAGAGGAAGCAACAGCCAGCGAAGGTCTGAGGGTGAATGAATCTCTCACTCTGTGCTTTTCTGATATAGCTTTCTTATTGCTCTTCTACTCTAATTCTCCTCTCCTACTTCTAATTCCTTTTAACTTCTTCTTATAGTTTCTTCTCTCTAGTACCCCCCCCAAAACTCTTCTTCTACCAGGAGCCTTGAAGTGATAAATTACAAGACCTACCTCTCATTGGTCAAAAGCACATTCCTAGGGTAAGTAATAAGGAGTTGAGCCATTGCCACGGCAATACAGGGAATAAGGTTATAGGAGTAAGACTGTGACCAGAGGGTAGAGGTACTTCCTCAAGTGGGTTGATATCTGTATTATCAATCGCTATAAGGTGCAATTGTTTCATGGCCTTCAATAGTTTGTGACAATCACTCCTGAAAATATTTTAATGCAACCAATATTTTATGATTATACATCTCCTCATTTCTTCCCCCATCTTCCCCAAAGTTCCTCATCAGCACCCCCAGCTTCATGACATCCTTTTAAATATACTACTGTAATAAATTAGTGCTGCATTTATACACAGTCATCTACTGAAGGATGGGCAACTTTACTAGAGGTTACACACCCAAATAATGCCTCTCCCTCTCCAGCCTCCGTCAACAACAAATGGCTCCAGAGTCAGGAACAGAGTTTCTATGAGCTCCTCTGTTCTCTACTCTGGACTTTGGCTTGATCTTGTGCAGATCTTACATAGGTCACTGGGAGTTCATGGATGCAATAGCCATGGCGTATGTCCAGAAGACAGCATTTCACTGCACTCTTCTCCAGTCTGTGGCTCTTATGTCATTCTACCTCTTCTCCAACAATGTTCACTGAGCTTTGGTAGAGTTGACTAGGATGTCCCTGTATTCTGTAATGTGTGGTATATAGCAAACGAAACTTGGGTCTGTTAAATGCATTCTATATTAAGTAGAAATTACTAGAAAAGGTTGGCATCCTCTTACTATAGTGGCTAGGGTCTCTGTCCTAATTTAGTGTCTGTTGGTGTAATAAACACCATAACTAAAGGCAACTTAAGGAAGAAAGGATTTGTTTCTTCCAGGTCATAATCCATAATGGAGGGAAGTCAGGTCAGAAACTAAAGGTAGGAACCTAGAGGCAGAAACTGAAGCAGGGTTCATAAAGGATTGCTGTTTACTGGCTTACCTCTTCCAACTTTCTCAGTTACCTTACCTACATTGCCCCCAGTGATCTAGGATCTCCTATAATCATTAACAATTAACAGATTTCTCAAATACATGATCATAGGCCAATCTGACCTGGGCAATTTCTAAACTGCGCTTCTCTTTTTGTATGTCACTCTTGGTCACATCGAGTTCAGTTTAAGCTGACTGCAATATGAAGAGTCGATTCTCTTTAAGGCTATTACTTTGTAGCCATGGACGTTTTGAACAAGTTTACAATACAAACATGAATTCTCTTCTGTAGGAAAAGCTCCAGATCCAATCAGAAAACTGTGGGTTACCCCATTAGAGTTATGGAGTTATGCCACTGTTGTACTTATTTATTGATTTTGAAAATTTAGTTAACAAAGATATGTGTGATGTGGGAGGGTCTTCTGTCTATTTGCTACTTTCATTGGTTAATAAAGAAACTGCCTTGGCCTTTTGATAAGACAGCGGCTTAGATAGGTGGAGTAGACCGAACAGAATGCTAGGAGAAAGAAAGCAGAGTCAGGCAGGCACCATGCTTCTCCTACCCAAGATGGACAGGGGCTGACTCATGCCGGTAAGCCACAGTCAAGTGGGGATACACATTAATAGAAATGGGTTAATCAAGATGTGAGAGATAGCCAGTAAGAGGCTAGAGCTAATGGGCCAGGAAGTGTTTAAATGAATACAATTTGTGTGTTGTTATTTTGAGTGTAAAGCTTGCTGGCAGCCAGGAGCCAAGTAGTGGGCTGTCTTTTACAAGTTGCACCCAATGCAGTTAAGGTTTAGACTGGGCAGGAAATAGGTGGTATCGTATTATCTCTACATGGTGCAACTTAAGTTTTTAAGAAGTGCTAAGCATTTTAGGAAGTGCTCCTGGACAGTAAAAAAGTTACAGGCAATGCAATAGAACAAATTCAGACATAAAAGACCTCTAAATGGGTCATAGTGTTAGACATATGTAGGCTTTGGAGAGAGAAGAAAAAGAATATAGAGGATAAAGTTAATGCCTTAAAAAAGGGTAAAATCTTTAAAGAGACAGAGTACAGATAGTTATAGATTAAAAGAAATAAAGAAAAATAAGCCACATAAAAATGGAAAATTCACAGAAGTTTGGATTCTGTATATTATACTTTCTTTGAATTTTTTGACTGTGAAGGAGCTAAATACAGAGAGACATTTCATTGTGTGGTCTCTTAAGCTAATCCAACATGTGTATTATAAAGCTATCTTGACTTCAGAATTTGGGTCTAAGGATATTATACTTTGGAAAAGACATTCTTCTTTTGTTTTTACAGAGGATGAGACCCTGTGGATTACTTCTAGACCAATATGGTATGATAGACCATACCCTCTTGACAGGTTGCTGTGAACACCCTCAAAAACTTACTTTGCTCAACTGCCAACTGAGATGAACCTAGCAGACAGGTTATACTATGAAAGACCTAATTAACCATGCCCCTATACAGCAGGAAGAAGTTTGGAGAGAAATAACTATGTCTATATTCCCAAATATTGTTTATAAATGTTCTTTTACATTGAAAGGGGGATATGATATAGATATGAATAATTTACATTGATATAAATTTTGTTTTATTGATATAAATTTAAGGTCAATTTTGTTACATGTATATGTATTTCTGATCTTGTTTAAGATATTGTGATTATGTAGTTCATTTAAAAATGTAATGTATAATTAGAAAATATAGGTTCTTAATGGATAATCATCAATAATAGTCAAGCTTGTAGTTATGTTAGTTAGATTTTCTCTCTCTCTCTCTCTCATATATATATATACATATATATGAGAGAGAGAGAGATTTCAGTTAAATAGGCATTCTTCATATCCTTCAAAGATGACAGAGTATGGCATTTAATGTTTTAATAACTTAGGACTTTTCATGACAATGAGACACATCTGCTCCTGGCAGTACCAATCTACTTCAAGAAGAATATGGGCATCGAAGAAGCTCCTTATGGAGTTTGATAGCTATTTGGACAAGAAACTGCTCTTGCCCGGATTGTTGCATAAACTGGACACAAAAAACCCACAGAGAGAGGACTGCTGAACTTTCCTAAAGGTTTCCTGCTTCATGAAAGAGTCTGCGAGACATTCTGCAGTATACAAAAGAAAATGACTGAACTATCTTTGGAATTTTCTGCTTCATGGAAATGTCTGATGGATACTATGGGCCTGTAGGCCAAAGATGAATGCCCTAACAGTACAGAGGAACTTTGGGTGACTGTCCAGGCAGCGAGATGTCTCTGTCATTTCTAGAGGTTGAAAGTTGCTTATTTCTTGTTTGCTTAGGTAATATTATATCCCCCTGAAGTCTTTGATGGAGTTGAAGAATGGTTAGTTATAGTTTTCCTTAATTATGATAAAAGATAAAATAGATATAAATATTGTAACTGTAATTCTTTCTTGATAACTGTTTTGTTATATTACTTTTACTATGTTAAAGTGAAAGCCTTTCTTTTTTGTTTAAACAGAAAAAGGGAAAATGATGTGGGAGGGTCTTCTGTCTCTGTATTACTTTCATTGGTTAATAAAGAAACTGCCTTGGCCTTTTGATAGGACAACAGCTTAGGTTAGGCTGAGTAGACCTAACAGAATGCTGGGAGAAAGAAAGCAGAGTCAGGCAGGTGCCATGCTTCTCCTACCCAAGACGGACAGTGGTTAGACTCAGGCCAGTAAGCCACAGTCAAGTGGCTATACAGATTATTAGAAATGGGTTAATCAAGATGTGAGAGTTAACCAGTAAGAGGCTAGAATTAATGGGCCAAGCAGTGTTTAAATGAATACAATTTGTGTGTTGTTATTTCGGGTGTAAAGCTAGTCAGCGGCTGGGAGCTGAGTGGTAGGCTGTCTTTTACATATGTGGAAATTGAACTAATAATTTCCTTATTGTTGTGACAAAACACTAGGAAAAATAAATACAAGTAAAATAAAGAAGAGTTTGTTTTATTTCACAGTTTAAGGTTGTAGTAAATTATGGTGAAGTCATAGCAGTAGAAATTACGTAGCTGTTTACATGTATCCACAGTCAAGAAGCAGAGAGAGGATATGCATTGGTGCTTAGGGCACTTTCTTCAGTTTTGAACTCAATCCAGTTCAGTACCTGAGTCCATGTGATGATGCCACAACATTCACAGTAAGCCTTCATGGTTAACCTCACTAGAAACACATGTGCAAACCCTGATGTATATTTCTCTGGTGATTTCAAATCACATCAAATTGAAAATGAAGATTAGCTATTTCAGAAATAGGTACAAAAGGCACATATACACTTTAGAGTTCTACTCAGCAGTAAAAAACAATGACATCTTGAATTTTGCATGCAAATGGGTGGAAATAGAAAACACTTTACTGAGTGAGATAACCCAGGCCCCAAAAGAGGAATATGGTATGTACTCATTCATAAGTGGATTCTAGCCATAAACAACGGACATTGAGCCTATAGTTCGTGATCCTAGAGAAGCTAAATAAGAAGGTGAACCCAAAGAAATACATATAGTTATCCTCCTGGATATTGGAAGTAGACAAGATTGCCAGTCAAAAGTTGGGAGCAGGGACGTGGGAGTGGGTTGGGGGAAGGGGAGATGGGGAGAGAGAAGGGAGAAGGGGAGGATTGGCAAGAGCTTAGGGGACTGGGATAATTGAGATGGAGGAAGGGTGGATATGGGAGCAGTGAAGAAGATATCTTAACTAAGGGAGCCATTTTAGGGTTGGCTAGTGTCTTGGCTCTAGAAGGGCCCCCAGGTGTCCAAGGGGATTTCCCCAACCAGGTCCATGGGCAGCAGAAGAGAGGGTGTCTGAACTGGCCTTCTCCCATAGACACACTGATGAATATCTTGCATATCACCATAGAATCTTCATCTGGTGAGGGATGGAGATAGAGACAGAAACCCACATTGGAGCACTGGACTGAGCTCCCAAAGCCCAGATGAAGAGCAAAAGGAGAGAGAACATGAGGAAGGAAGTCAGGACCGTGAGGGGTTCATCCACCCACGGAGACGGTGGGACTGATCTAATGGGAGCTCACCAAGTCCAGCTGGATTGGGTCTGAATGAGCATGTGATCCAACCGGACTCTCTGATGTGGCTGATAATGAGGACGGACTGAGAAGCCAATGATAATGACACTGGATTTTGATTCTACTGCATGTACTGGCTTTTTGGGAGCCTAGTCTTTTTGGATGCACACCTTCCTAGGATGGAGTGGGGGGCCTTGGACTTTCCACAAGGCAGGGTACTCTGACTTCTCTTAGGACCGGAGAGTGAGGGGGAGGAGGAGTGGGAGGAGTGGGAGGGAAATGGGAGGATGGGAGGAGGTGGAAATTTTAAATAAATAAATATATATATAAATAAATACATAAATAAGATAAAATAAAAACAAGCAAAGAGAGTAGTAATTATTGCAGTTCTAAAATATTTTATAATTAGAAAGAAACTAGCAATTGACTTTAACATTAATAGTTTAATATGTCATTATTAAACAGCTCCCATGGGTCATTTACCATCATATTTTACCTGTGAGAAACTGTAACCTGAGCTTATTGGCTTGCATAAGGAATAATTCTTCTTCAAAAAAATTATCAAACCATGAGAGAAGCAATTAAAATTTAAGACTAAAAGGAGTTTGGAAGATGTCAAAACATAGTAATATATTAATACCTCGCATTCATCATTTTTCAGCTCTTCTCGCTATTATGTGTTTGGACATCTCAGTAGGTTTTAAATACTTACAATTTCAAAATGTCAGTTTACAAAATTGCAAAAAAAAACTAAAATTAAGCATTTTTCTAGTTATATAGTTAAAGTAATTGTAAAAAGATTGTGGGAGCCTAGTCTGTTTGGATGCTCACCTTCCTAGACCTGGATGGAGGTGGGAGAACCTTGGACTTGCCATAGGGCAGGGAACCCTGACTGCTCTTTGGACTGGAGTGGGGGGAGGGAGGGAAATGGGAGGAGGGGAGGAGATGGAAATTTTTAAGTAAAAATAAAATAAAAAGATTGTGGCTTTTTCCTTTTTTTTATTCTCTCAATAAATACATCCACATCCCCCATCAGAGTTTCCCCTTTCTCCCTTTCCCCACTTTCTTTTCCTCAAGATCCATTCTTCCTCCATTTCCCTTCCACAAAAATGGAACAAAAAAATAAGAGAGCAGGCCTCCCTGCAGAGACTGAAGAGACAGTCATGGATCTGCATGGGTTTATGCAAGATACTCTGCAAATATATTATGATTGTTAGCTTGGTGCTTTTGTGGGACTCCTAGCAGGAGGTGGTAGGTGTGTCTCTGACTCTTTCAGCTGCTCTTGGAACCATTTTCCTCCTACTAGGATTGTGGCTTCTTAAATTAATAGTTATTTTTCATCATGGTTAGCTTGCTTTGGTACATGATGTTGAAGTTTGTTAGTCAACTTAGAAACATACATGGATCTATCAGGTAATTTTAGAAAATATGGGTCCTTGAATAATCTTTGTGGTTTGAATTATAAGCAGATGTTTTGGGTCAATATAGTAGCTATAAAGTCAAAATTTTATATAAAAACATTCAACATTATGAAAAGACCAAGAAAGGAAAAGCTTATTTATCATTGACTAGTTTGTAGTCTTTGAGAAAGAAAGTATTCTCTTGAGATATTTTCTGAAAACAACCTCTGGGGTCTCCTAAACTTTGTATTTGAAAAGTGATAACCAAGATTTTGAGGTTTATTAGAAGCTGTAATGGGGACTTTAAAATCACCTAGCCAGGCCCCCGAGTTGAAAATGACTTCCCTTAGTGTGGCACAATGATGCCACTTCAAGGGCTGGAGCAGAAGCAGTGTATTGTATTCCCTTAGGAAGACACCAAGGGTTCCCAGTGCTCCTCATCTTGTCAGCACCTCTGAATATTGACCCAATTAAGGCAGTTATCTCCCATTGTATCCCCCATTGTGTGTTGGAGAACCCTGCACTTAAGATTGCAGTTCACCATATCTGGATAGCTGTCTGAGCTTGGCATAATATGGACTCCCTCACCACCTTGTTTGGATAATATTTCGAGGGATGACCTTGCACAAAAGCTCCCTTCAAACACTGTATGCCTCAGCACACAAGCCCAATCTCCTTTTCCCCATGCTCTGGTTTAGATAGATGTGTCATTAACATTGTCCTCAGTCAGGCACGTAGATGTATATTAGGTGTTTCCTCCCTTGTTCACTCCATCCTCCCTTCCCCAGTGACCTGGGACATATAAATTGGCCTCGGGGTTTCAATAAACTGAACTGGCTCATGGAAGCTGACTACCAGATGGTCTTTTTCATTGTACTTGCTGTTCAGGCTCTGTCTTTAGCCAGCTGGTGCTAAGCCGTTTCCCTTCCCTACAATACCCGGACAAAATGGGGCTGGAGCCCGGCATTGTGCATAAACCTGATGGACATTTTGGGGCTGAGTTTCATGTGATGGGACCTGAAAGGAAGTCCCAGGAAGGTGCAGACTCTTGATGCATTTATTCATATGCTAAGGATAAACTTAAGGATTTGTTTGACTTTTTACCAACAAGTGGTACAAAAAATGGAAATCTCTTTAGATCCTCCATTAGTATATAGTTCATCAGACTACAACTTCCTGGCTTACTATTAGTTGAGGTAAAACCTTGAAATAAAATGTAAGTAAAAATCAATATTAAAGATGAGATTATTTAAAGTATTACAATCAGTATTAAAAACAAATACATGTTAAGTTTATAACATTTTAACCTTTTCATAACAAACATTGTTACCAGTAATTAAATTATTTGGATCTTACTACTGTTTTTTTCTTTTTCTTCTTTTTAATTGTAATTAGTGTTATCCCTAGGATGATCTAGAAACCCATTGCAATGGAAACCCCTAGGAATCTATGAGGGTGAGACTAGCTAAGAGATATTTAGTAATGGAGATATGGAACCTGAACTGGCCATCTCTTGTATCCAGGAAGAACTTCCAGTGGAGCAACTGGGACCCCACCTAGCCACAGAGACCTAAGATAAATATGACTGACAACAAAGGGGAAAAAAAAGGTCAATGAAACAATTCCTAGTGATATTCTGCTATACTCACAGACTGATGCCTAGCCATATTATCAACAGAAAAGCTTCACCTAGCCACTAATGGGAATAGATGCAGAGACCCACAGCTAAACAGTAGGTGAACTTCAAGGAATCCTATGGAAGAAGGGGACGAAGGATTATGAGAGCAAGAGGGGCCAGAAACACCACAAGAAAACCCACAGAATCAACTAATCTATGTTCATAGGGGTTGATAATTACAGAGACTGAACTGTCAATCATAGTTTTAATCTTTAGTTGTGTATTCTTCCATGTTCCTTAACCAAAGAACAATGTCTGTCAAATTGACTATATCTGGAATCAACTAAAACCTAAGTAGCTGGGTCATCAGAGCATGCCTCCTTAGAGTGCCTTTACCAAGAGTGAGCTCAGGTTTGAATTCTCTCTCTCCCAGTACTTTTGGTCATCTCTTCTATCTGTAGTGTGCCTGTTTTATGAGTCTGCATCTGTGCCTGCCTGGTATTTGTTCTCTCTCTTTGTATCTGTGTCCCTAAAGAAGGACTTTTGTTCTGTGTTCACTGAACAGCACAGAAAGTACTACTCTAAGGAGGCATGCTCCGATATCTTTTCCTTACTATGGCACCAAAATACTTGGAGTGCTCTGAAACAATTAATAACACATTTAAGCTGTGCATCTGCTGACCATATCTCAGGAAAGAACCACTATTTTATGCCTGTTTTCAGTGATAACAATTGTCCTGATTTTCTGTATCAATATATATTTTAAAAGATGTTTCATCTCCAACTAACAATTCCCTTTTATATGTGTGCCCAGATCTGTGGCATTCCCCCAAAACCAACAAGGAGACCAAGTCTCATATGTAAAAGCAAAGTGTCTTTATTTTATGCAAGTTTGCAAACTTGGTCTCTCCATATGTCCAACATTTTGTAATAGCCAGAACCTGGAAACAACCTAGATGACCTTCAGTGGAAGAATGGATGAAGAAAGTATGGAATATATACATATTAGAGTACTACTCAGCGGTAAAAAAACAATGACTTCTTGAATTTTGCATGCAAATGGATGGAAATAGAAAACACTATCCTGAGTGAGGTAACTCAGATCCAAAAAGATGAACATGGGATGTACTCACTCATAATTGGTTTTTAGCCATAAATAAAGGACATTGAGCCTATAATTCATGACCCTAGAGAAGCTAAATAAGAAGATGAACCCAGGGGCTGGAGAGATGGCTCAGAGGTTAAGAGCATTGCCTGCTCTTCCAAAGGTCCTGAGTTCAATTCCCAGCAACCACATGGTGGCTCACAACCATCTGTAATGGGGTCTGGTGCCCTCTTCTGGCCTGCAGGCATAACACAGACAGAATATTGTATACATAATGAATAAATAAATATTTAAAAAAAAAAGAAGATGAACCCAAAGAAAAACATATAGTTATCCTCCTGGATATTGGAAGTAGACAAGATTGCCGGGCAAAAATTGGGAACTGGGGGGTGGGGTGGGATTGGGGCTAAGGGGAGATGGGGAGAGAAAAGTGAGAAGGGGAGGATGGGGAGAGCTTGGGGGAATGGGATGGTTGGGATAATGGAAGGATGGATATGGGAGTAGGGAAGTATATATCTTAATTAAGGGAGCCATTTTAGGGTTGGCAAGAGCCTTGACTCTAGAGGGGTTTGCAGGTGTCCAGGGAGATGTCCCCAGCTGGTACCTTGGGCAACTAAGGAGAGGGATCCTGAAATGACCCTATCCTATACTGATGAATATCTTGCATATCACCTTAGAACCTTCATCTGGCGATGGATCGAGGTAGAGACAGAGTCTCAATTTGGAGCAACGGTCTGAGCTCTTAAGGTCCAAATGAGGAGCAGAAGGAGGGAGAACATGAGCAAGGAAATCAGGACCACAAGGGATGCACCCACCCACTGTGACAGTGGAACTGATTTATTGGGAGCCCACCAAGGCCAGCTGGTCTGGGACTGAATAAGTAGGGGTTGAAACATCTTTTAACATTTTAAGGTTATTTTTCAAGGTATCATGGGACTCTCTGAATATGGTGGACAATGAGGGCTGCTGAGAAGCCAAGGACAATGGCACTGGGTTTTGATCCTACTGCATGTACTGGCTTTGTGGGAGCCTAGCCTGTTTGGATGCTCACCTTCCTAGACCTGGATGGAGGGGGGAGGACCTTGGACTTCCCATAGGGCAGGGAACCCTGATTGCTCTTTGGACTGGAGAGGGAGGGGGAGGGGAGGGGGACGTGGGGAGTAGAGGGAGGGGGAGGGAAAAGGGAGGAGGGGAGGAGGCGGAAATTTTTAATAAAAAAAAGAGAGAGAGAAATGAGAAACCTTAGCAGATTCTGAAACCCAGGTTCTTTCTTAGCTAGTACAAACCGGCTAGAGAAATAGGTTGAAGTTTCAGTTAAATGCATTCATGACTTCCTTGGAGACACCATATGGACTTCTAAAAACTGTCATTATTTTTGCACACAGTGATATGTGGGTCTCCATTTTCCTCAAGGCTTTTTGGTCACTGGCCCCTGTGGGAGAAGGAAGCAGAAGCTGCGAGTGGGGTTCCGACAGCTGTGGTATGATGGAAAGAACTTGATGGTTTCAGCTTCGGAGAGACAGCTCATTTTATTGTTCCAGGGCTAAGGTATATAACGGTTCTCAGAAATACAACCTGACTGTAAAGGTAATGACACAGCACCTAACTATTATACATGTGGGAAGAAAGAGCAGGGCTTAGGTGCCGAGTCATACAGCATTTGTGGCAAGCTCTGTGTGTAGGGTTATCCTCCAACTATAAGATCAAGCATCTGAGCTTAGAGACACTCTCCAAATAAGCTTAGTAGAGAAGATGAAACCCCACTGAGCTCCTCCAGTTTGTACCAAGATCGGAGAGCTATTTGAACATGGTGGCCTGCAACCTTAATAGCCTGGGTTCTCCAACAGTGGTAAACTTTTTGATGAAATATTGAATCATTTCTTGACTACCTGTCCTTGTCACATACTACAAACTACTTTAATCCTCTTTTTCCAATAAGCTACTCCCGTGGGCAGGTGGTATCACTATGTTGTAAGTTTAACCAACCACTCTCATTACCTCCTCAGGATTCAGGGGTTCTCCCCCCCTTGCATAAATTCTACATTTGTTAACAACTGCCTTTTCCCTAAATTCTCTCCAAAAGAAGATGTTCAGACCTCATTTGTTCATGTGTGTCAGTGAAACTCTTACTCACTGAAGAAATGATCAAAATTGGCTTTGGAAACATAAGGTGCAGAGGAACACTCAGATGGGTGAGGTGGGGTAGCTTTCCAGGCGGTTCTTCTTCCAGGTACGCTCAGATTCGCTCCTGGACTGTCTTCACGTCCTTACTGAAATATGCCTATACTGCAGAGGCAGGAGCAAGCTTCACAAAGTACTTTCCTTTAGGTTAAGTGCTTATTACCTCAGTCAGTGTCTGTGACTTCATAGCCTTTTAGCTTTATCATCAGGATTTGGAAGCGGGAAAGCATTAAAGGCCACGATCTGTATCTCTGCAGCCCGTGGAGAAATGAGTTTCTGCCTATATGGGAGTATGTAATGCTTAGTCTTTGTTGCCAACTGGACTATATTTGGATTCTCCATGGAAACGGAATGTATCTACAAGAATATTTTCAGAAAGTTTTAAAGAGCAAAGATCCACCTGGAATGGGGCTGTGGAGATCCACCTGGAATGGATGTGTGAAACCCCATCTGGAATGGGTGGGTTAAAAGTTACCCAGAGCTTTACAGAAAATTTCAGACAGGAGTTTGTACAGAGTGTTGGGATTATTAAAGAGTATGAGGACTTTTGAGATGAACAAAATGTATCTTGCATTCTGGGATAAAAATCAGACTTTAGACTAGGGGATAACATCATGGCTTAAAGCAATGTGTTAGTGTCAAGTTGACAATAAATGAAATGCAATGATTCATTTTCATTGTGTTGACTCAATTTAGAATCTTCTAGGAGATGCACCTTTGGGAATGTCTATGAAGATGACTGCAGCAGTTTTACTGAGGGAGGAGCCATACTGAATATAGGCAGAATCCCCTATGTCCCGGGTTTCAGATTGGATAAAGGGAGCATGGAGGAGGAAGCAGCTGAGCCTCAGCTTTCATTCTCTATGTTTCTAGAAATCACATCACATCATGCCCCTTTATAACTACTCTAAGGGCTGAGGGATGTTAGCCTCGAACTGTGAACCAATATATGCATTTGCCCCACACTGCTCTCATCACTATTTTATCATAGCTATGAAAAGAGTAACTAATATAGAACAGCTACATATCAAAGTTGTCTTCAGCCCATGGAGAGATTCTACAATAATAACTTAAAAAATGCCATTTCAATAATTGGTTTGTGAGAATTTTTTTGCAACTAAAGTCAAACTCATATGACAATCTTTTGCAGAAAGTTTTCATAGTTTTCATGAAATAAGCAGCCAGACGGTTGATAATATTTCTAATACAGGATGAAATTTGGCAGCAATATGCATGATCCACACAGAACCAAGGTCAATGCCAAGGCACGGCAGGAGGATAATGATAGGACACATCTAAAGGAGG